>NC_083720.1:99726312-104586312 GCF_028564815.1 Eubalaena glacialis | reverse complement strand
CTGGCTTTTGTATAGCCCATCTTCCTGCTTCTGAGGCCTTCCCATCTATAAAGGTCTCTTCCATCCTCGTAACTGAATTACTAGTTTGGCTCAATAGAGAATTCAAGGTTTAGTGAAGAGATTTGATGCTGTTTCGATTTTTCATCATTCATGTGAAATGCTTAGGGTTTTACCACTATCATCAGTGTTCTCCAATTTCATGACTATCTTGGGTTTGTTTCATCCATTGTGCTGAGCACTCAGTGGGTCCTGTCACTGTGTAAACATGCTCTTCAATCCTGGGAAATGTTACTGGAGCTGATCTTTCCTCATGTCCTTCACCACCCCAGTCTTTCCTCCAGAATTGTTTTTTGGGTGTGAGCCCTGCGCACCTGGTTTTCCTATTTTCCATTGCAGGCTGTTACCCTTTGAGCAATTTTTACAACTTAATCTTTCAACTTTTTTTAAGGTTTTTAATTTCAGTCATCTAATATCTAAGACCTCTTCCTCCAACCTGTGTTATAAGTAGTAACCTGTTCTTACATGGGTGTGCATTATCTTTTATTCAAGTCTAAAGTTAACAATAACTTTCAGAGTTTGTTTCCTCCAAGATGCTTTTCTTTCCTGTTGCTTTGGCCTCTGCCTGTAATCTTCCTCAGATGTTTGGTGATCCTTGTCTCATATTTAGGAGTGCAGCATTTTTAAAGCAGCTTGGATGTTGTGAATTTGTGTGTGGGGCTGAGGGATGGGTACTTGTCAACCATGGGGTTCACTACTGGGTGATTGGGCTGTGTCATTTTATTGAGGAACCTCTTGATACATTTTTTTTTTCCTTCCTTGAGCTGATCAGGTTCATCAGAGAAGTCTTTTTCTACTCTGCTGCCTGGAGGGTAAAAAACCTGGCTGCCCGTGTTCTGAGATCCCAGTGAGGGGAGAAACCTGAGGGATCTGAACAAGTAAACTACTTGAACTCCTTTATTTTCATCATTGTATGCCTATTGAGTCCGAAGACCACCCTCTTACCTGCTTCAGACAAGTTTCTGCCAGGATGGAAGAGTTCAGTTGTCCAGCAGTACAGAGGGGATCTGGAGGTTTAACTGCTTGTCAAACAGACTTTCAACCAATCCTCTTTTAGTCCCTTTTACCTCTGTTTACAGAGATACCTGGGCTGCGGATTGCTAATAAGCCTTTGGGGGTTCTGTGGTACAATCTGAAATATCCTCACTGCTGACAGAATATTCAGTTTTCTTGTCTCCTTAGTTGCCATTTATTCAAAGGTTTGCAGCTTCCAAAATTTTGTAGTTGTTTCCTCTCCCATTTTCTTTTTTTTTGTTTGTTTTTTGGCTGCATGGCTTGTGGGATCTTTGTTCCCAGTCCAGGGATTGAACCTGCGCCCATGGCAATGAAAGCACAGAGTCTAAAACCACTGGACCGCCAGGGAATTCCCTCTCCCATTTTCTTTGACCTTACATATTTTTTATGTTGCCCCCCTCTTTTTTTTTAAGTAGTGGGTTTTAGTAGGTTTTCAGAAGAGACCAGAAGTGGTATTGTTTACTTTTAGCACCCTTTTTGTGTGCGGTAATGACAGGTTTGGGGAGACAATGTAAGTAGTTCAGTACCCTTCTAAAATTTGGCCAACAAAGTAGAAGTTTACAAGTAGTTTGCTAGTTTATTATAGAACAAATCTCATTTACCTATTGGACAGTGTTAGGAAGCTTTGATTTCAGTTCTCCCATCAGTTTTGTAGACCCTGTTAGAGCTACCAACCACCCTTTCTAGGTCTGTTGTCCTAGGTCAAATTTTGATACCTTTTGGTTTACTAGATGTTTGCTACCAGGTGAGTTAGTTAATCTCTCTTCCTGGGGTTCTGGGTTTCCTCTTAACTCCTTTTCTAACCTTCAGATATGTATTGTAACAGGTTTCCTGTTACCACATTACTCTTTCCACATTGGGATGGCAATTGCTTCACTGTTCTTTGTTGTATACAAGTTAGAATATAGTGTGTGGACACCTGTCCAGGTGCCATTCATGCTGAGATAGTTTTGAAAGGTAGTATCAATAACATTAGGATCTGATTATTAGGTCTTTGTATTCTATACTTTATGTGCTTTGTTTTACTGCTTGGGAAAGTTCTTTGAAGTTGTCTTGTACTTCAAAAGTACTTTATGTTTATGGTCTTGAGGTATTGGGAATTTTAAAACAAGGACTGATCCCACTGTCCATCACAGTATTTGTGTTGGTCCTGAAATGTATAATGAGTTTATTTGGTTTGGAGTCAGATTAACCTGAAATGTAAAAATCTAGATCCATGCATAATGGACGCACATCTCAATAAAGTAAATTTCTTTGGATGCAGTTTACTTAATAGTGCAATTTATCAGTGTACTAGTACTTAAGGATGACCCCAGACTTCATGAAGACTGACTGTTACTACCTACTTTTGAAAAGTTGAGAAGAATGCATACTTTATCCTTTCTTCACTACTGGCTATAATTAGTCTAGTCTGAAATTTTGCACGTGTAACATGATTCTAGGAAGATCCAGTTGTGTAAGTTGGGTTGGGCTGTATATTGCTGTCAATTGCCTATAATCTGGAAAGTTGGGGGAGGGTTGATTATAATCTGGTTGGTATTTCAAAGAGATCTGCAGGCTATTTATATCAGAATCAGTATTGTTTGGAGGTGTTCCCTGGGATTCTGTATTTCACACAAAACAAGTGATCTTACCTACACTGAAGTTGTAAGGACTGTTGTTTTAAGGTGGTTAGAGTTAAGCTTGCTGTTTCATAAGGATTTTTTGTTTTTCTGTTTTTACTTTTATCTCGTGTAAAGACAAATAAAGGTGCATGTTTCATAAAACTTATACCACTCAAGCATTTTAATCACGGACCCTAAGTCTAGGTTGAAAGAAGAAAAATACAGACTTAGCATTCTAATGGGAGTACAACGAGCAGCAGTGTACCACGCGGGAAGGGAGGTGGTGGGGGCAGGTGGTTGGTATTCAACTCTTCAGAGGCAGTACATTCCCCTATTGCCTGCATATTGCCCCCTTTGGTTTGTCACTGACTTCATTCATTCATTCCGTTATTATTAATTGGTAATCAGCAACTCTGTTTGAAACGGACTTTTTCTGTTGTCTTGAGTTGGGCTAGTTATATATTGCCCTATTGTCCATAAGCATCTTTTAGATTCTCATGAAGGAGATAATTCCAACAGCTTCCCTTTATAAGTGGCTATAGTAGAGTAGCTTTGGGTAAAGACTGCAGGATCCAAGGGAATATATAGTTTAGGAAGACAGAGCAGAGGGGTAACTGCTAAATGTTAATTTTCTCCAGTAAGCTCTGTAGAGGTGGATAATTTGGGGGGACAGGTGCTTAAAGGGCATGAAAAAAGGACTTTACAAAATTATTTTACTACTTAAAAAGGGTGAGATACTTTGTAGGAATGAAATCCTAAGTAAGAACAAGGCGTTCCTTGTTTCAGCAGTCCAAATCAGTTGTCATGGGAGGAATTCTTTAAAGTCTTCAGAGAAAGTACAGATAGGTCCGAATTTATTAAACTTATTAAACATTGATATTAGGGTTATTGGATTCTATTTTGAGAAAATTACCTAAGTTGCTCGGTGTTGGGAAAGATAGTTTATTTCAAGGTTAGTTGATACACATTTTATTTGTGTAGGCTATATTCTGTTTGTATTTTAGAATTTGAAAGCAAGGTTACTTTCCTGGCTTTTTGAAATTTTTCTTTAAAATATTGGAAGACACTTAACAGTTGTGTTAATGCCAGTACCTAAATGTGACATTTAACATGTCATGGAAAGCTATGCTTTGAATAAATACTTGAGAAAAGGAATTATATAATTGCCCCTTTGTTGTATATGGATGGCCTTGGGTTACACAGGGCTTTATCACATTTTTAGAGAACATTTGCCAATCTCAGACCGATGAAGTGGAACCCTTTTAAAAGTAGAAATTGGAAGATGGCTATATAATTATTGCAGCGTAGTTAAGAGATTGGCTAAGGCAATAAAGAAAACTTCGAAATACTCAGAAATTTGTTGTAAATTGCTTCTACAATAATTGATAAATAAAGCATGCTACAACTAATTAGTTACATGTATTAAGACCTATCAGCATGTCTTTTTTTAGAACCTGGTTGACTTGATTCTAAACCAACATAATGTTCTCTGTACCATTTGACATTTTCAAGACATATTCTCCCTAAGCAGATTTTGTTGGAACCAAGTGTTTCCAGTTCTAGAAGCCTACTTCTAGAATCTTCATGTGAAGTTTATAGCGGGCTTTAATGGGGTTTTGATTTGCACTATCTTTTCTGAAAGATTGTTTAAATTATAATGTAGTGCTTTTGTCTTAAAATTAAACTCTTAACAGCAGTCATGCATTTTTTGCACTGTCTTTTTTTTTTTTTTTTTTTTAAGGTTTCCCCTCTTGGATGAATTTCTTGAAATAACGTAGGTCTTATTTTCTTATTTGGGAAGGTAAGGCAACTACTGTCATGTTTAAAATGACAATGTTAAATGATGGGATTCTTTTTAAAGTTAGCGATGCATAATTGGTTAAACAGTATTACAGGTTGAGATTTTGATGGAAGAAGAAAGAGCAATTTCCAGTTTTCTCCAGAATGTTCATGAGAAAGGATACCAAGAGTAGGAATATTTATATGGGGATGTTCAGTCTTTAGCCTCTACTGGGCTTGCTGTCAAATTGTAGTGAAACCACTAAAAGTGCTGGGAATGCATTTACTCTCTATGCAGACAAATTTTTCAAAAAATGGCAAATCGAACTAGATGTGTACAATAGCAATAATGTTAACCAAGGTACCCATACTCAACGTAAATACAGAAAAAAACTAACAGTATCATTTCATTACATTTCCTACGTTCCTTTGAGAACTCTTTAAGGAATGTGGGTCCACTCAGTGCTGGCTTGCCAAGAGAGGTTCCCATCATGGTGGGTCATGGTGTGGTGCTGAGCAGGGGCTTCACCTCAGATGACCTGTTTTCCTGTAACCAGCCTGTGATTTGTCTAAAATTCAGGCCGGAATTAAATAATGCATTTTGTTCTAGCTTCTGAGAAGACTATAATGAGATAACGAATTTTCAAAACAAGTTAAAATAATTCAGATTTATTAGAATGTGTGGGACATTCTATTTTGTAGATATTTAAAAAATTCTTGTTTAATATGTTGAATGGAATAGATATTTCAAGTGAATGGTTCAGAGGTCCCACTCTGTCATTTGCCCTGTGATGTTGGGCAAATAAAATTGAACTTCTCCAACAAGCATCAGTTTTTCCAACTGTAAAATTAGATGTTCTTTAGGTATGGACATGAAATGACAGGTATGTGAAAAGTGCTTTGATGTTAGTCGTTCTCAGCTTCATACACTGAATGGGGTTAAACACATACACTTTGAGGCACCATCCCAACCTTAAGCAGAATCTTCAGGCTTGGAGCCCAGACAGCCTACACTGTCTTATTAGGATCCCCAGGTGATTCTGATGCTGAGCGTTGAAAACCAAAGCTTCATATTTATTGCTGTGATCGTGTTTAAGAGCTATGGAAATCATGCATATGAAAAAGTGTCAAATGTTAATGTCTGTCTATATGTGCTAGGCAGTCCGAATACAAAAAAGGCTTGAGGGGAGTAGACACACATAGTTGTCCACCATGATGGGGATGAGTGCCCTTTTTGAAGCTTGCCTGGGCACCTGCAGGGACTCCCTACTTTTGCTTGTCACTCTTCTGGGCTTCCCTGCTGTGAGTCTTCAGGAGATTTCATGTGCAAGCTCTGTGATTTTGGTAATTTGGGAAAAGGAGATAAGCAGAAGGGAGGAGTCACAGTAGACTAAGTTCTAGATCACAGAATAGCTGTGATCCCCTTTATAGACACAGGAGATAAGGTCCAGTAGCAGTTTTGTGGGGAAAGGAAGAAGAATATATACGAGTTTTAGGATTTAATATTTCAGGTGTTTGCATGTTATCCAAGTGGATGTCTCCAGTAGAGAAAATGGTTTGGAATTCAGAAGGAAGGTTATTGCTGGAGAAGGCAATGCCATGGGAGTGAATAAAAGCACCCTGGAGAGTGTGGAAAATGAAGAGAACGGAAAGCTGAGCTCTGCTGCAGTCCATCTGAGTGAAATGAATGAATGCACGACTGAACTCCCAAGGTCTAGTCCACTTTCTCCACCCACACAGCAAGCAGTGTCTTCATTTGTTCATCTTTTTTCCTCTTACTTTGTTAGCCCAGTGGACTCTGGCAAGTGACCTAACTTGTGCTTCAGTTTTCTTATCTGTAAAATGGAAATAATAATAGTACCCACCTCAGGGTTGTTGTGAGGATTAAATAAAAATAAGGTACTTCAACAGCTACTGGCATATCAGTGCTCAGTAACAATATTAACTGGACTGCCTTTACCTATTGAGATAAATTTGATTTCTAATAAGGTCCAATTCCCATCCCACTTACAAGCGTGCAAATCTTCCTCAGTGACTGGAGCCAGTGTTGATCATTATCTTTCTTGTTATTTTTTCACTGCCACACAATGCATCACTCAGTAGATGTTATTTTAACGTGTTTATGATCTTTGTTGGTCTTGCCTCCTCAACTGGAATGTAAGCTTCCCTTAGGATCAGGACCATTTCTTATACTTCTATATACAGCCGTTAATTTCTCAAACATCTGTTATCTCTATCAGTGTGGTAACTTAGAATAAATCCTAATGATTTAGGACCGTTTTGGTGCAGAGGAGGAACTCAACAATATTTGAATGCATAAATGAAAAATCTAAGGTTGTCTTAATATTTGTTTCTTTCTACTCAGGTACATTCTGCTAGATGTTGCACAAATAGCAGGGAAACACTTTACTAAATGAGTGCTTTGCTTACTTCTTCCTAGCAGCTTTCAACAGTTCATAAAAATAGAAGTCATCTGGAAAACTCTTAAACTCTATTTAAGACTGCCTAGGAAAACAGGTATTACATGGGACGTGCTGCCTGGAACCAGGGTGATAGCCTGTGCTTTAAACACGCTGCAAGTGGAGGGAGGTTGCAAAGGCATTTTATTTATTTTTTAGGCTTCTGGGTCTTGGCATCCTAAAATGTAAAATTGGGGGTGGTGTGGTGGCTAGATTAGGTGTTAAATTTGATGTCTTCTGGCAATAAATATGCTAGTATTCACTGGCAATCAGGATACAAATACATTGTTTTGTACATAATTATAAATTATAGAAATAATTGGAGGCAAATTTTATAGGGCTACAAAAATAATGGCAGCAAAATGCATGACAATATCTCCTCTCAATATTCCTTCAGATTCCTATCTCTACCCCCCAAAACAACCTACTAACCTGGTCCAAAGCAAAATAGTACTGATGTGTGTTGTCTGGCCCACAATTAATTTAAGGGGTCAGATAATATACTCTGAGTTAAAACATGTGGGTTTCGTGACTATATACCTCAGTCAGTACTTGAATCAGTAAAATCTCAGCTTTCTAGCTGTGTGATCTTGAACATGCCATTTAACATTGCTATTTTCTCATATGCAAAATAAAAATAATACGAACTAACATTACATAGCACTTACGTGCCAGCCAGTTTTATGTGCTTTACATTATACTAACTTAATAGTTTTTACCTCTTCATGTCATTGTAAAATTTAATGAGACACCTCTCCCCCAAAGCACTTAGTACATATGTCAGACTATATTTTTTTTCCTGGGTATAAATTACAGAAACTCCAAAAGTTTCTAACATTTAAAATGCTTTAAAAAATATTTTGTGAATGGAAAGGTGGATATTGTGCTGGAGGAATTGGGACCTATTTAAAATGCTGATATTTGATCATTACCAGAATTAAAATGAGTTCTCTAGTAGTCAGGAACCCCTGTTCTAATCTTTTTATTCTTCCCCATGAATCACTATGATTTTTATGATTTTTAAAACCTACTTTAGACCTCAAGATCCCACTTAGGAAATAGAATTCATGAAACTTTGTAACCAACTGCGAAGTGAAGTTGAACGTTTTGGGTTTTAGAAATCTTAGTGATTCAAGGTTATTGGATGAAGTGTATCAGTTAAAAAGAAAAAAAAACCTGTTAGGGTGGTAAAATAGAAGACATGACCTGTGATTTATTAGAGAAATGATAAAGTTTCCTAATTTTTTAATCTTTACCCAAAGAAATGCCTAGTATAAAACACAATGGTTTGAATTTTCATTTCAAATGAAAGAATATGTAGAAGAGGTGACTGTGTATCTGGACTGTACTCATGTAAGGATTCTTATTTCTAAGGGAATTTTAAGGTCATTTCTGAGCAAGGAGTAAGATGATGGGGATTTAATCAATGCCATAAATGCAATCATCTTTCCTATTAATAGTTAACATTTAAATAGCATTTTCTATGTGGTAGACAACAACTCTATGCGATATTATTATTATTAGCTCCATTTTAAAGATGAGGAAACAGGGTCAAAGGTTAACCAACTTGTCCAAAGTCATCTATACGGTATGTGGCAGAGTGGAGAGTTGAAGCTTGGCAGTCTGATTTCAGGGTATGTGCTTGTAGTATTAACAAAGAGAAGAGTAGTGGAGCAGTGGTAAAAAAAAACAAATGGGATTACAGAAATGGGAGAGGTACAAAGACAAGAGTCAAGGAACACTAAAGGGACAAGGAAATACTTCCAACCCCCTTTTCCTCCGTTCCTCCTACCACTAGAGAAGGCTTTTGTAATTGTTGGTTGTAGAACTCTATAATTACATATAACAATTTATTGGTACCTGCTGGGGATGGGGAGAAGGGTCAAGTTGGTATTACATTTGTACTTAAAAGAATGATGATGATTGAAAGGAGAATGGCCATGGTGATGACTATAATCTTTTTAAAGTGTTTCCACCATATCCTCCCAAGAATCTTTCTTGTTTTTGGGGATTCTTTGGCCTGAAATGAAAATAAACACAAATTTAATGTTTTCTTTCCATTTCTGGATTAATGTGCACACTACAATACTTATTAGAACGATTTAGAGGAACAGATTTAATTTGTGTTTGACCGATCACAGAAAGTCTCAATAAGTCTGAGCAGCTGTTATAAAATGATGCACCAAGATTCTTTATTGTGTTCAGCTATACTTTTATTGGCTTTATTAATTTTGTGACCTTGAATAAGTTACTAACTCTCTGAACTTCAGTTTCCTCATCTTTACATCATGATTTTACTTAAATTCCACTATCCCCTACAACCCTATTTAAAATTGCTACCCCATCTCCATTCCAGAAGCCCTATTCCTCTTCAATACATTATTTTTCTCCAAAGTAGTTATCTCTTATCTAACAATATGTACAGTTTACTTATTTGTTGTTTGTTGAGAACGTAAGTTCTATGAAGGCAGGGATTTTTTGTCTTTCATTCACTGCTATATTCCCAACAGCGAACAACATAGAGCAGGTGTTCAATTATAATAGTATTTGTTGAAAAAAATGAATGACTAAATCTATTAAATGAGGATAATAGTATCTGCCACATAGTAGCCCAGATTGTGAGGATTAACTGAGATAGTGAATATAGTATATCGAGACTGGATATAAGAATAAATTATGCCATTATTATAATTAATTAATATTTTGATGAATAATGAGATGGACTTTGTTAAGTATGATACAAAAAGTTTCATATCTTAACCTAATTAACCTAAACAAAATAGCTCACTTTTATTAAATTTTATTAAGATTATTGAAAGAATCCAAGGAGCAGTGGAGAGAAATGAAACACGGTCACACGAAATTGTAAAATCCTTCCCCCCACCCCCTGAAGTAAGCTTTATTGTTTTCATTTGGTCTACTCCTTTTTATTTTTAAAATATATGTAACTGCTTTTCATATAGTCGTGATACAAATAAATTGCTTGATGCTTACATGGATTTCTGCTATCTGCCACCTGGATAAGTAAAACTCTAACATATTTCAGTTATCTTTCTTCGTGCATCAGATCTGCTTTTTTACTCTCAGTATATACGGTGATTTTCCAAGAACACAATCAAGGTATGCACATGATTACAGTGCATGCTGTAAGTGGCATGAGTCCTGGTATGCCACTCAGATGGCCTCTTGACTCTAGTGTGTGACAAGTTACGGGATCCCCAGGTTTATATATCCAAGATGCTGGTGGTTATTCTCAAGGATCTGGCGTATGGAAGCTAGTGACTACATATACTTTCCAAGATGTTAAAATTTATTGAACGCTTAAAGTGCAGGTACTATAGGACATGCATTATATGTATTTTTGCATAATAATATGCAATACTTATAATAACCTTAGGTGAATATTCCTGTTTTATAGTGTTGAAGAAAATGAGGCTCAGAAAGGTTTAAGTTACTTGCCTCAGATTTAGAGTAAGTGGTGGAGCTGGAATTCAAATCTAGAATTGCGTGACTCTATACTGCCTCGTGTAGAAACAGTGAGTTAAGGTATAAATGGACTTTATATCTTTCTCTTAGATTATTTATTCTCTTTTATTAATGTAGTGTGTATATATAGTTTGAAAAGTCAGAATTCTGTAAGGCTTATGAGTAAAAACTGCATTTTCCTGCCCTGCTCCTTCTCAACCTGATCCTATTCTTCAGAGGTAATCACTTTCAGCTCTTTTTTGTGTGTTTTGTTAATTGCTGTATCTCTATTTCCTGGAACAGTGGTTCTCACCTGGGGATAATTTTGCCCTCCAGAGGACTTTTGGCGATATCAGGAGACATTTTTGACTGTCATGACTGTAGGGGTGCTACTGGGCATCTAATGGATAGAAGCCAGGAATGCTGTTGAATATCCTACAATGCATAGGACAGTCCAGAGTGTGCCACGGTTGAGAAACCCTGACCTAGAACAGTGTCTGACATATAGTGGGTGCTCAGTAAATACCTGTTGAATGCACCTCATTTAGCCGTTTATTTTTTCCTGCTGTTTGTTTTCCTCTGTATTGCTAGAAAACATATATATATATATTTTTTTTTCTTGATTTTTCCTGTTTCCAACTATAGAAAAGGGGATATAACTCCTACCATACCTCCAAACCCCCCTTCCCCAAACACACACCTTTCCTTTCTTTCCTATTCTTTTTGTTTAATTAAACCTTTGTAACTATTCCCTGAGACATGGAGCATGTTTGACTACATTGACCTTAATGTATAGCTTTTTGGTTTCTCTAGAGCTAATAATAGGTAGGTAGTTCAAATGTTTTCATTTATTAGTTTTTAATCTACCAACCAGTAATTCATTCCTAAACTCTCCAAAGGAGCTGGAAAATATCCTTCCTTTGATGGCTCCTCTGTTGGATCCTTCTGCTTTATCTTGAAGTTCCTCACAGAGCCTTTTTTTTTTTTTTTTAAACATCTTGATTGGAGTATAATTGCTTTACAATGGTGTGTTAGCTTCTGCTTTATAACAAAGTGAATCAGTTATACATATACATATGTTCCCATATCTCTTCCCTCTTGCATCTCCCTCCCTCCCACCCTCCCTATCCCACCCCTCTAGGTGGTCACAAAGCACCGAGCTGATCTCCCTGTGCTATGCGGCTGCTTCCCACTAGCTATCTATTTTACATTTGGTAGTGTATATATGTCCATGACACTCTCTCACCCTGTCACATCTCACCCCTCCCCCTCCCCATATCCTCAAGTCCATTCTCTAGTAGGTCTGTGTCTTTATTCCCGTCTTGCCACTAGGTTCTTCATGACCTTTTTTTTTTTTTTTTTTCCCCTTAGACTCCATATATATGTGTTAGCATACTGTATTTCTTTTTCTCTTTCTGACTTACTTCACTCTGTATGACAGACTCTAACTCCATCCACCTCATTACAAATACCTCCATTTCATTTCTTTTTATGGCTGAGTAATATTCCATTGTATATATGTGCCACATCTTCTTTATCCATTCATCTGATGATGGACACCTAGGTTGCTTCCATGTCCTGGCTATTGTAAACAGAGCTGCAATGAATATTTTGGTACATGACTCTTTCTGAATTATGGTTTTCTCAGGGTATATGCCCAGTAGTGGGATTGCTGGGTCGTATGGTAGTTCTATTTTTAGTTTTTTAAGGAACCTCCATACTGTTCTCCATAGTGGCTGTATCAATTTACGTTCCCACCAACAGTGCAAGAGGGTTCCCTTTTCTCCACACCCTCTCCAGCATTTATTGTTTCTAGATTTTTTGATGATGGCCATTCTGACCGGTGTGAGATGATACCTCATTGTAGTTTTGATTTGCATTTCTCTAATGATTAATGATGTTGAGCATTCTTTCATGTGTCTGTTGGCAATCTGTATATCTTCTTTGGAGAAATGTCTATTTAGGTCTTCTGCCCATTTTTGGATTGGGTTGTTTGTTTTTTTGTTATTGAGCTGCATGAGCCTCACAGAGCCTTTTGATCTACTCCAATGTGGTTTGGTTGGGGTCTAGGTTTGCTATACCTATAGCTTTAATCTTCAGATCTTTCTGCACCAGTATCCTGGGAATGCCCTTCTCTTATGCTGGGCCTTTTGTTTTTTCAGTCTCATTTCATTCCCTTTCTTGATTTATTTCCTTCTGTTGGTGAAAAATTTCTGCTGAAAACTTCTTAGAAAGGGTGAGTGGGAGATATGTTTCTGAGAATTTACATCCCTAGAAATGTCTTTATTCTACCCTTGGTAATTTGGGTATAGAAGTCTAGTGTGGAAATCATTTTCCTTCAGAATTTTAAAAGCATTCCTTTATTTTTGTTTAGCACCCATATATTGCTTTTGCAAAATCTGTTATTCTAATTGCCAAGTCTTTGTTTTTTCTCTCTCTCTAAAAACCTTCAAAATCTTCTCTTCCTTTTTAACGTTCTATAATTTCAAGATTACATGCCCTGCTATGATCCTCTTTTGTTGTTCATTGAATCTGTAAATTCATGTTATTTAGTTGTAGGATTTTTTCTTGTATTAATCTGATTTTCTCCCCTCTGGTTCCTTCATTTTCTTTTTCTGAAAATCCTGTTATTCATATGTTGGATCTCTTAGACTGATTCTCTGTCTTTTCTCTCTCTTTTTGCTCTGCTCTCTGAGAGAATATCTCAACTTTATATTACAATCATTCTATTTAATTTAAAAATTTTACTGTTGTTTTAAATTCCAAAAGATCTTCTTGTTCTATGAATAAGCTTTTATGTAGCTTTCCATTCTTGTTTCAGGGTTGTACAATACTATCTTCTATTATTTCTCCCAAGACATTAGAGAGGTCTTTTTTTTTTTTTTAAAAATAAATTTATTTATTTATTTTTGGCTGCGTTGGGTCTTTGTTGCTGTCTGTGGGCTTTCTCTAGTTGTGGTGGGTGGGGGCTACTCTTTGTTACGGTGGCTTCTCTTGTTGCGGAGCATGGGCTCTAGGCACACGGGCTCAGTAGTTGTGGCTCGCAGGCTCTAGAGCTCAGGCTCAGTAGTTGTGGCACATGGGCTTAGTTGCTCCGCGGCATGTGGGATCTTCCCGGACCAGCAGCTTTTACTGCTCTAATGAGGCTCGAACCCGTGTCCCCTGCATTGGCAGGCAGATTCTTAACCACTGCGTCACCAGGGAAGCCCTGTTTGCTTCTTTCAAGTGAAGTATAATTTACAATATTGTGTTAGTTTCAGGTGTACAACACAGTGATTCAGATATACATACATATGTATATGTGTGTGTATATATATATATATATATATTCCTTTTCAGATTCTTTTCCACTATAGGTTATTACAAAATATTGAGTATAGTTCCCTGTGCTATACAGTAGGTCCTTATTGGTTATCTATTTTATACATAGTAGTGTGTTTATGTTAATCCGAAACTTCTAATTTATCCTTCCCCCCAGAGAGATTTTTTTTTTTTAAATGAAGCTTTCTTTTGCTTCTGCATTATCTGTTTTGTCTGAGTTCCTTTTTTCTGTTTACTTTGATTTTTTTTTTATCATGGAGATTTTTCTCAAATATCTCATGATCTAAAATGATGATTGGAAACTCCATATGAGCGAGTGAGGGCTATCATTTGGTGGGCTTCACTATAGGATAATCTGGTACGAACCTGACTATTTCACTGGGGGAATGCCTCAATATCTGTAGGTCAGTATCTGTAGGTCTTTTTTCCTTGGCCTCGTGAGTTTTCTTAGGGAGGAATCCTCTAATCTCCTGCCTGGGTGAAGCTGACTGGGAGAGAGGTTGGGGAATGGTCACCCTATTCAGGATGCAGATTTTTACTTAGTCCACCTAATTTTAATATGATGGTCACTCTGGCCTTAACTGCACCTGGTAAATGAGTTTAGAATCTCTTAGGTCTGTTGTCTTTAGATAATACAATTTATTATCCTTTGTCAGGGGTAAGGAGAGGAAACTGTGGCTGTAAAAAGTCGGGAAGGGGCTCTACAGGTAAAATGTTCCTTTTAAAGACTTTATACCCAGTCTCTTCTTTCTAGACCCATACTGCTTTTAGAAGTACCGTGTGTCTACTTTTAGAAGTATGATGTGTGTCCAATTTCTGATCCTTTCCAAGGTTCTATGGCCTGGATCATTTGGCATCTTAATATCTTCTGCTATAAGCTTGTTTTTCGAGCTTTTACTGCTCTAATGAGGCTATTCAGTACTCAGAACCCATTTTCCTAGCTTCCAAAATTTTGAAATTTCTTTTCTCTTGTTCTTTTTCTAAAAAATCCTAGTGGTTTATACATTAAAATCTCTAATTGTTGTTTTACCTATCATTTTATTGGAGTTTTGAGAGGATACCAAAATAAATGTATATGTTTAATCTGCAAGTTAAAATCCATGACCCATATTTATCTGTAGGCAGACTGACAGAAAGCCTATTGGCCTACTTTTTGTTAAAAAGCCAAATCTGCTTTTTAAGAATAGTTGGGTCTTTTACAAAAAGATCAAGAGAGAGAAAATTAATTTAGCTAGGCAAAAATAGAGGGTTTAGTGAGAATGATTATGTGATATTTGTGTGAAAATAATCTGAGAACAATAGTAAAATATTTCAGTCAAATTTCATCTTTATTTTTTTTTCCTATTTTTTTTTTTTTTTTGGCTGCACTGCGCATGGCATGTGGGATCTTAGTTTCCCGACCAGGAATCAAACCGGCAGCCCCTGCAGTGGAAGTGGGGAGTCTTAACCACTGAACCACCAGGGAAGTCCCAAATTTAATCTTTTATTGAGCTGCTTCTACTCAACTGGCTTCAAAGAGGAAGTCATTTTTTCCCATGTAATCATGAAAATACAATGTATACATAAAAGTGGGATTTGTTTGGAAGGCAGTAAAGTGAAAAAAAAAATCTCTTAATTTTTTTGCTATAACTTTCTGGGATTTAGATGTTGCCTCTTTTCTGATAAGAAAGAAACATGATATAATCTAATAAAAAAGTAATAGATCCAGTGATATAGTAGATTATGTAACCCTATAACCCTGCCACTATTACTACTCAGAAATGCTAGATAAAATATAAGAAGCAAACTTTTAAATGCATAACTGATTTGGAAGAAAGTAAGAGTAAGGCCAAGTGCAGGAACCTAGGAAAGCAGTGAGAAGTTGCACTGATGGTGCAGCTCCTCTGGATTTGGGAAGGTGATGATGTTGGCCTCTGCCATGCAGGCAGGGCTTAGGATTTAGTGCTCCCAGCGGGCTAACCCTTGGGCTCACGTGAGGAAAGCAATGAAACTACTCAATTTCCATCCTTCCTGTTAACTAGGCTCAAAGCTTTGGAGTCTTCCTTGACTCTCTCTCACCTCATGGCCAATCTGTCAGCAACTCTAATTCGCTCCACCTTCAAAATATATCCAGAATCCAACCACTTCTCGTCACCTATATTGCAGTCAATATTCATTTAGTGTTACCTACACTTTTACCACTATCTATAGTTCCTTTAGAATTTCCTTTAGTGATAAACTTCCAGATGTGATAAAGACAGCCAGCTATCCACTGAAGACTTTAGTTCCCCTTCCATAATGTACAGTTGTTGCTGGCAAGAGACTGTCCAATCACAGACCACATTTCTCAGGCCCTTCACCCCACCCCTTGCTGTGTCCCCTCTCTACCCCATGTACCTATGCAAAGCTATAAGACTAATTCCTACCAATAGATTGTGAGTAGAAATGATGGGTGTCACTTTCGGGCTGAACTGGCTCAAAGCAAATGCGCTTCTTCCACTCCCTGTTTAACCAGCTGCCACCTGAAATTGAAAGATTCTGAGGGGCCAAAGGCAACGACAGAGTCACAAAATGGAAAAAACTTGGGTTTCTGGATTACCCTGTGGAAGTCTGCTCACTGAAAGCCTGCCTTATACTGTTATACAACCGAGAAATTAACCTCTGTTGAGTTAAAACACTGAAAACTTGAGGTATGTTGGTATAGCTAATGTTTCTCTAATAGTGAAATTGTAGTAGGATGAGATGTTGTTATTATCAATGCAGAACTCTAAAACATGTAGCACTGGCTTAGCCATCAGGTGGTAGGCACAGAAGAAAGTGATATTAGAGTCTGGAAAGATAGAGACCAATGCTCTGCAGGGTAAAATATTTGCTAAAACTATTGCCTGTGATAATTTGGAAGGCAGACAAAATACTACTGAGTCTGTCCTTTTAGAAGAAAAGGTTGGAAAATAGAAAGGTAGTAGTGTGAGTTCTTGTTACTGGCTACATTTAGCAAGGCAACAACTGGCTGGTTTGCAAGAAGAAATGAAAAGGAATAGAGAGACTGCAGAAATGTGGAACATTGGAAGATTGGATAAGCTGATGGTTTTTGGGCCCAAATAATAAGACATTAGATTGAAAAGGCCTTTTAATGACAGATGCCCACTAAGATTCTACCCTTCCTCAATTACAAACCCCCCCCAAACCTATTAAAAATGGGCAAATGACTTGAAATGCAAATCAAAGTAAGATACCACTTCACACCTGGTAGGATGGCTATAATAAAAAAAAAGAAGGAAAAATAACAAGTGTTGAAGAGGATGTGGAGAAATTGGAACCCTCTTACATTACTGGTGGGAAGGTAAAATGGTTCAACCACTGTGGAAAATAGTTTGGAAATTCCTCAAAAAGTTAAAATAGAATTACCATATAATCCAGCAATTCCATTCCTATGTACATACATAAAAGAATTGAAAACAACTATTCAAACAAAAACTTGTACACAAATGTTCATAGCAGCATTATTCACAGTAGCCAAAAGGCAGAAACAACACAAATGTCCATCAGTTGATGAATGGATAAACAAGTTGTGGTAAATCCATACAATGGAATATTATTCAGCCAAAAAGGAATGAAGTACTGATACATGCTACAACATGGATGACCCTCGAAAACATCATGCTAAGTGAAAGAAGCCAGACACAAAAGATAACAGATTGTATAATTCCATTTATATGAAATACTCAGAATTGGTAAATCCATAGAGACAGAAAGTAGATTATTGGTTGTTAGGGGCTGGGGAGTAATTGCTTAATGGGCATGAAGTTTCTTTTTGGGGTGATAAAATGTTTTGGAACTAGATAGAGGTGGTGGGTACACAACATTGTGAATGTACCAATTGCCACTGAATTGTATACTTTAAAATGTTAATTTTTTGTTATGTGAATTTTACTTCAATTACAAAAAGATTGTGCCCTGCATTAGAGATCAGATTAAGGGTATAAGCTTCCTATCCAACCAAGCCTAATGGCCTCAAGGTAGTTGCCTTTAACTTGAGAGGGAGGCATGAGCAAGGAAGCAAAGAAAATACATATTGGAAAGGATAAAAAAAATCCAGTCATTTTTCATATATGATGGAATTTCTATGTAGAAAATGCAAATAAATCCACAGACAAACAATATTACCATAAAAGAGTTCAGCAAGACTTGGGATACAAAATCAGTATGCAAAAATTGACTGTGTTCCTATTAAGCAAAAATTTTTTGAAAATGTAGTTTAAAAAATATCATATACAATAGCAACAAAAACAGTAAGATATCAAGAAATAAATCTCAGAAAAGTTGTACAAGACCCTTAGGGGAAAAATTATAAAACTCTACTGAAAGATTTTGAAAGAGACTTAGAAAAATGAAGAGACATAGCATGTTCAGAGAAGGGAAAACAGTATTTTAAAGGTGTCAGTTCTCCCCATATTAATGTAATTCCAACTAATACCCCAACAATTTGTGTGTGTGTGTGTGTGTAACTTGAGATGTAGAATCTAAAGTTCCCCGAAAGAGAAAGAAGCAAGCCTTGCCAACATAATTTCCGAAAAAGAGAAAGTAGACGAACTTGCCCTATAAGATATTAAGACTTCTCATAAAACCACAGTAACTAAAATGGTGTAGTACTGGCCCAAGGAAATAGAAATAGATCAGAAGAATATAATACATACGAATCAAAAGAACGAAAATTGTTTACATATGAAAACATTATACGTGGCAAGGTTGGCATTACAAACCAAATGGGAAAGGCTGAGCTATTTAATAAATGGTCGTTTGGGCAACTGGTTATTTATACAGAAAATAATAAAATTTGATTCCTACCTCATATTTTATGCAAAAATAAAATTCCAGATGTTTTAAAGATTCATGTTTAAGAAGCAGAAATAAAAACTTTTAGGAGACAATATAAGAGCATCTTTATAACCTGGGGAAAGGAAGGCGTTCTTAAGACACAGAAAGCATAAAGGGCAAGACTGATACATTTGCCTACATGAAAGTTAAAGACGTCTGTCCTGATAAATAGATAAAGAAGAAGTGGTACATATATACAATGGAATACTACTCAGCCATAAAAAAATGAAATAATACCATCTGCAGCAACATGGATGCAGCTAGAGATTATCATACTAAGTAAGTCAGAAAGAGGAAGACAAATACCATATGATATCATTATATATGGAATCTAAAATATGACACAAATGAACCTATCTATGAAACAGAAACAGACTCACGGGCATAGAGAAAAGACTGGTGGTTGCCAAGGGGGAGGGGGTTGGGAAGGGATGGATTGGAGGATGGGGTTAGCAGATGTAAGCTTTTATATATAGAATGGATAAACAACAAGGTCCTACTGTACAGCACAGAGAACTATATTCAATATCCTATGATAAATCATAATGGAAAAGAATATAAAGAAAGAATGTATATATATTGTTATATATGTATAACTGAATCACTTTGCTCTATAGCAGAAATTAACACAACAGTGTAAATCAACTACACTTTAATAAAAAAAATAGTAAAGAGAAAAGACTTCTGTCCTAAAAAAGACACTATATGCAAAGTTAAAATCAAGCCACATACTGGGAGAACATATTTACACTTTCTACAACTAAGTATTAGGATGAAGAATTATATACTCATTCATTATTCTAATAGTTATAAAATTAGTATTTTATATATATACTAAATTATTAAAAAAGATAAGCACCCCATTAGCAAAATGGGCAAAGGATATCAACAGGCCACTCACAGAAGAAACTCTAATGGTTAATAAACAAAAATTGCTCTCTGTCATCCCAAATTAGGGAAATGCAAATCAAGACAATAGTTACTTTCTTTCCCCTACCAGATTGTTAAAAGTTATAATCCAATAATCTCAGGTTTTGGAAAGACAGTGTGGAGCGACGGGGCCTCTCATACACCGCCGATGGGAGTATAAACTGGCACAACACTTTGGAAAGCAATTTTGAAACATTTGGCTAATTCAAAGGTGCACATATTTTAAGATCCAGCAATTCCATTTCTATGTATATATTATAGAACGGTGGGTCAAAAATGGGATCTAGTATCCCAGGGGGTTGTAAAAGATGACCCACTGGAGAGCAGGAAAATAATATTAGAACCATATCTATTTGTTCATTTTAATCTAAAAAACAAGAAGGAAATGAAAATATTTAAAATTTAACATATGGATAGGCACTGATATCTTCCCTAGGTATGATGTAAAATGGTAAACCATGAAAGTTAAGATGTTTTGAGGGTAGAGAGGAAATTCCACAGTGATGCAGAGTTGGCCACTGCAGACCCCTTTGTCCACTCTCTTGTAGTGTATTGCAATACCTACAATTTATATGGGTAAGTGAATTATGGGTAATACATGGGTAATATTATTTAGTTTTAACTAAGCTAAAGTAGACATGTCGCTTAATTATACTAACAAGGCAAAGATAAACAAGAAAATGACAAAGAGGATATATCTCTGCTTCTAGTTTGAACATTCTACCTGCCATATTTAGAGACTTAAAAAATAGTCATTTGTAATCAAATCTGACTTTTAATCATACTATCATTAAAATACATTATTAAAATTTTTCTTAATCAGAGAGACATAGTTTTAATTTTCTTAAGAAAAACTATTTAATATTTTATTTCATCTTTGTCTCATTCTTTTAATTTCTACTTAGTATTTTTAATATATAACATTATTATAGAAGAATATATATAATTTATATATATTTAAATGCATTCTCAAGAATATTTTATGAATAAGTATATATGATCAAAAAACTCTATAGACCATTGTCTTAGAAACATTTTGTAAATGTGTACTAAAAGACATGTACAAGGGTGTTCAGTGTAGTGTTGTTCATAATAAAGAAGTTGGAATCTACATTAATATTTATTAAAAGGGGAAAGGATAAGTATTTCTGTATTTCTTAAAATAGTAATGATATGCTGTCAGAAGCTAAATTGATAAATTAGAGCTAAGTGTATCAAAATGAATACATTTCAAAAACATAATGTTGAACTAAAAACTCAGGTTTCAGAAGGATAGGTTCATTATAATGTCATAAATACAAAGTTTAAAAATGCAAACCAATACTACAGATACATATATAGCTACACATATATAGCAGAGGAATCAAAACATGCATACAAATGATTCAAATCAAATTCACGACAGTGGTTCTTCTGGTGAGGGAGTGGAATGGGTTTGGGAAAGGTACACAGGGGACTTTAATTATAGGTATAATTTTATTTCTTTAAGAAACAAAGGCCCAAACCAAATGTGGCAAAATATTAAGTCCAGATAAAGCTGGCTGATGATTACAAGGGTATTAGATATATTATTCTCAGAACTTTTTCATGAGGACTTCCCTGGTGGTCCAGTGGTTAAGAATCCGTCTAGCAATGCACAGGATGCTGGTTCAATCCCTGGTCTGGGAACTAAGATCCCACATGCCGCAGGGCAACTAAGCCCGCGCCGCAGCTACTGAGCCTGCTCACTCTGAAGCCCACACGCCACAACTAGAGAAAGGCCTGTGCACCGCAACAAAGAGCCTGCACGCCGCAACAGAAGATCCCGTGTGCTGCAACTAAGACCCAAGGCAGCCAATAAATAAATAAATAAATATTAAAAAAAACCCTTTTCATATACTTGAAATAAATGTTGAATGAGGTAATATTGATTGTGGAATTTTCTGACTGTAATTTCAAAATGCGTTGTAAAAATGTAGGTACTATCAGATATCCACTGTTTGGCTGTTATTTGGCTGGTATGCTTTATCCGTCTATTATGACACTTAACACATACTTTATATTGCAGTTAGGTTTATACAAATATGTCTCCTGCTGTAGATTAAACTGTGGCAAGTATCTTATTCCATTCTTTTATCCCTGAAGATGACAAGCATAATATCCTGCATATAACAGGCCCCCAAAGAATGTTTATTAATGAACAATGAATGAATCTAAATGGCTTGGACAGTTTTATCTGAACTCTTGTGTTATAACTCTCATAAAGACAACAACTGCAATGCTAGACAATGATTTACTTTATTAATTCTTCTTTGTAGATTATATAAACTGATGTGACCTCATCTTTTTCCTGCTATAAAAACAATGTAGAGGATTGCTTTGTTTAAGTAAGTAGTGTTTAATTTAACTAACATTGAGTGCTTGTTTGCTGGGGTTGTGGCTATCATAGTCATCCTTATTATTCTTAGTGCCTATTATAGAGCCTGGTAGACAGTAGATCTTCAAAAGATATTTGTTTAATTGATCAATAAATACAAGGTACAGGGATGGCATAGATGAGAGAGGCATAAACTCAGCCTGGGCAGTGGATGAGGAGATGATTCTTGAGTTGGGTTTTGATGGATGAGTAGAAGTTTTCCAGGGCAAGGAAAAAGAGGGAACAGTATGCATAAAGGTGTGAAATAACGCAACAGGTATTTTGGAGAACTACAAATAGTCTGATATTTTTTGAGATTTATAAACTACAAGACATGACCTCTGGGTGATATGACTGGCAATATAGTCAGAAGAAAGCTCATTAAGTTAGGGAGGCTGGACTCTACCCTGCTTGGACAAAGGGGCACCACTAGAGGGTTTTAAAAAGGCTACAGATAACACTCATACTTGCATTTTAAAAGAATACTCTAGTGTCGGTGTGGAGGATGACTGGAGCAGAGTAGAACCAAAAATAGGGAGAACAATTAAATCTGGGAATTACCATCGTCAGACAAGAGATAATTGATCTTTGAGTGAGACAGTGAGTGGCATTGGGATGGGCAGAAGGTGTGTTTAAAAGAGATTTAGCTATCTGTGGAATACTATTTAGCAATGATAAGGAATAACATATTAACACACAACAACATGAATATAAAAAACATTATATTAAGTAAAAGAAGTCAAACACAAAAGACTGTATTGTATGATTCTATTCATACGACGTTGTAGAAAAGACAACACTATAGTGACAGAAAACAGATTAGTGGTTGGTTGGGGTCAGGGTTGGTGAAGAGTCAACTACAAAGGAGGGCAGATTTTAGGATGGAAGAGCTAGTCCACAACTTGATTGTGGTCACACAATTGTACACAATTACCACAATTTGTCAAACTCCACACTTAAACTGGGTGAATATATGTGAATAATACCTTGGTAAATTGTTTTGAAAGGTGAAAAAAACGAGGCTTAGAACAAAAAAGATTTAGGAAGTTGAATCAATAGAACTTGATGAGTAAAAAGTAGTGTGTATACGTTGCTTTATATGGTGGCTGTGTTTCTAGAAAAGATCTGTAAAAATAAAATTTAAAATGCTCGAAGAGGGGGAATTCCCTGGCAGTCCAGTGGTTAGGACTCCGAGCTTCCACTGCAGGAGGCACAGGTTCGATCCCTGGTTGGGGAACTAAGATCCCACAAGTCTCGAGATGCAGCCAAAAAAAAAAAATGCTCAAAAGGAACTGTTGAACACTTGGTGATTGTTTTAAAACTATTTTCTAATAGAGAATTTCAGACACATACAAAAGTTGACAGGATGGTATAATGAACCCTTATATACTCAGCATCCAGATTTAACCATTGTCAATTTATGGTCAATTTTGTTTAATTTATACACCATTCTACTCCTCCACTCGAACTATTTTGAAGCAAATCTCAGATGTTACATAATTTCATTCGTAAATATTTTAGTATGTATCTCTAATAAGTAATGACTCTTTTAAAAACATAACCACAATGCCATTATCACACCTAACAATTAATTATATTCCTAAACCTCATCTAATATCCAGCTAGAGTTCAAATATCTATTTGTCTCATGAAGTTGTAAATTTTCATTTTTATAGTTTGTTTGAATCAAAATCCAAATAAGGACCACACATTGCAATTGATATACCTTCTAAGTCCTTTTATTGGTAAGTTTCCCTCTCCTTTTTTTTCCCTTGCAATTTATTTGTTGACTAACCTGTGTGTTTCTTAATGTAAGAAACCCTTCTGTTACACAAATAACCACTTTCTACTTTAATGGGCTTTAAAATTTGGATTGTTTTATAATTATTCTTTTAATATTTTAGTTGCATTTCAATAATTTTTGATAAAGCCATAGTTTGGTGACATAGGATTATCTCACCAAGTGTCCCAGTATGTTTTTGCTTTTGGCAGTTTGTCTCAAGGGCAATGATCCTATGACTTAGAGCACTGTTTGGGTATTAAGACAGCTGTGTAACACTCACAGTTGTTTGCAGATCATCTGTTCTATCAGTGAAGATATTCAATCTTTCTTCTCTTTCCAAAATTTTATCGATATTTTGGGTCATAACATTTTTTACATCAGTTACTTGACTCTTCAGTGCGGATATCAAGCTGTCCTCTTGATTTTTATTGTATTTCATCTATATAGAAGTGAAATATAATATACATTTTATTTTCTATAAATGAGATCTATTGTAATATATTGTACAAATTAGAACAAAGGTGTCAAAGGCATATCTCACTTGTATTTCAGCATAAGGAATCAACTAAGCCTCAAATTGTCCTACCATAATCTTGCAGAAAAAATGGGGGTGGCGGGAGAGGGAATATATCAATGTATTCAATCAGCAGTGGATTTTTAAAGAATTTAAATTGTGTATTTATTTGAATAGACTTTTTAAAAGAGCAGTTTTAGGTTCATGGTAAAATTGAGTGGAAATTACAGAGTTCCTGCATGCTCCTTAACCCCCATACATGCACGGCCACCCTATCAACATCCTGCGCTTGAGTGGTCCATTTGTCACAATGGATGACCCTATATTGATGCATCATTATCATCCAAAGTCCATAGTTTCCATTAGGGTTCACTGTTAATATTGTACATTCAGTGGATTTTGACAAATGTCTAATGACATGTATTCATCATTACAGTATCATACAGAACAGTTTCACTGCCCTTAAAATCCTCTGTGCTCCACCTATTCATACTCCCTTTTTCCCTAAGCCCTCGCAAAAACTGGTCTTTTTACTGTCTCCATAGTTTTGTCTTTTCCGGAATATCATATAGTTAGAGTCATACAGTATGCAGTGTTTTCAGATTGGCTTCTTTCACTGAGCAATATGCATTTAAGTTTCCTCCATGTCTGTTCATGGTTTAATAGCTCATTTCTTTTTAGTGCTGAATAATAGTCCATTGTTTGGATATACTGTAGTTTATTTAACCATTCACCTATGGAAAGACATCTTGATTGCTGCCATGTCTTTGCAATTATGGATAAAGCTGCTGTAATATCCATATACAGGGTTTTGTGTGGATATAATTTTCAACTCCTTTGGGTAAATACTGAGGAGCACTATTGCTGGATCATATGGTAAGAATATGTTAGTTTTGTAAGTAACTGCCAAATTGTCTTCCAAAGTGACTATACCATTTTGCATTCCCATCAGCAGTGAATAAGAGTTCCTACTGCTCCACATCCTTGCCAGCATTTGGTGTTGTCAGTGTTTTGAATTTTGGCCATTCTAAGAGGTGTGTTAGGGGTATTTCATTGTTGCTATAATTTGCAATTCCCTAATGACATACGATGTTGAGCCTTTTCATATGCTTATTTGCCATCTGTATATATTCTTTGGTGAGGTATCTATTCAAATATTTGGCCCATTTTAAAAATTGGATTGTTTGTTTTCTTATTGTTGAGTTTTAAGAGTACTTTGTATATTTTGGGTTACAGTCCTTTATCAGATTTGCCTTTTGCAAATATTTTCTCCCAGTCTGTGGCTTGTCTTCTCATTCTCATGACAGCTTCTTGATCCAGTTTGACAACCTCTGTCTTTTAATTGGTGTATTTAGACCATTAACTTTTTAATTTAATTTTAATTAATTAATTAATTAATTTATTTATTTATTTTTGGCTGAGTTGGGTCTTCGTTGCTGCGTGCGGGCTTCCTCTAGTTGCGGCGAGCAGGGGCTACTCTTTGTTGCGGTGCGCGGCCTTCTCATTGCGGTGGCTTCTCTTTGTTGCGGAGCACGGGCTCTAGGCGCGCGGACTTCAGTAGCTGCAGCACGTGGGCTCAGTAGTTGTGGCTCGTGGGCTCTAGAGCACAGGCTCAGTAGTTGTGGCACATGGCCTTAGTTGCTCCATGGCATGTGGGATCCTCCTGGACCAGGGCTTGAACCGTGTCCCCTGCATTGGCAGGCAGATTCTTAACCAGTGCACCACCAGGGAAGTCCTAGGCCATTAACTTTTAAAGTGATTATTGATATAGTTGGATTAATATCTACCATATTTGTTACCATTTTCTATTCATTGCTCTTGTTCTTTGTTGCTATTTTTGTCTTCCACTCTATCCATATTAAAAATGACCTCTACATCTGGAGAAAACTGTAATTTGAAAAGATACATGCACCCCAATGTTTACTGCAGCACTATTTACAATAGCCAAGACATGGAAGCAACCTAAATGTCCATCGACAGAGGAATGGATAAAGAAGATGTGGTATATATATACAATGGAATATTACTCAGCCATAAAAAAGAATGAAATAATGCCATTTGCAGCAACATGGATAGATCTAGAGATTACCATACTAAGTGAAGTAAGCCAGACAAAGACAAATATCATATGATATTGCTTATATGTGCAATCTAAAAAAAAAAAAAGACACAAATGAACTCATTTGCAAAACAGAAAGAGACTCACAGACATAGAAAACAAACTTATGGTTACCAAGGGGGACAGTGTGGGGAGGGATAAATTAAGAGTTTGGGATATATACACTACTACTTATAAAATAGATAATCAACAAAGACCTACTGTATAGCACAGGGAACTACAGTCAACTATATTCAATGATACTCAAAGTACTCAGTACTTTGTAATAACCTGTAAGGGAAAAGAATCTGAAAGAGAATATATATATAACTGAATCACTGTGCTGTACACCTGAAACTAACACGGCATTGTAAATCAACTATACTTCAATAAAAAATGATCTCTAAGATATAGTGTTATATTTAAAAAGTAAGCTGCAGCTGCAGAAGAGTATTAAATAATAACTTATCAAGCACTTAGTATGTGCCAGGCACTGTTTTAAGCACTTCACAAGTATTAGTTCATTTAATTCCCAAACCATTATATAAAGTACTACTCTTTTCATCTTTTATTTTCTAAATAAGAAAACTCAGACTGAGAGAAGTTAATATATTGCCCAATGTTACACAGCTAGAGGCAAAACGACGATTCAGACTAAGAAGCTCTAGAGATTAAGCCTTTACCTATTGTACTAATGATCCCAGTTTTGTGAATTTATATATATATATAAAATTCTGGAAGCTTACACACCAAACTGTTCAGAGTGTTCGCCTCAGGGGGGTTTGATTGAGATTGTAGGAGATATTTATATTTCACTTTATATCTTTTGTATTATCTCACTTTACTAATGAGCATTATTTTTTAAATATAAAAATGATATTAAAATCCCCTGCTCTTTAGCAAGTGATCAAATCCACCTTAAACAGAACTCTGATCTTGGTCACTGGACCATGCAACTTACAGTTGATGTTCTGTGAGGAGCTCACTAGTTGGATGTAGAAAAGAGGGAATTCCTAGTTGAACTGTGTCGCCCCAAAAAGATTCTTTGAAGTCCTAATTCTGGATACTTGTGAATGTGACCTTATTTGGAAATAAGGTTTTGGTGGCTTGTGTTAAGAAATGTTTAGTGGATGCCTCTACGGCTCATGGGTTAAAATTTTTTTATTAAGACATAATCAAGTTAAGATATAGCACAGGGAACTCTACTCAGTGCTCTGTGGTGACCTAAATGGGAAGGAAATCCAAAAAAGAGTGGATATATGTATATGTATAACTGACTCACTTTGCTGTACAGCAGAAACTAACACAACACTGTAAAGCAACTACACTCCAATAAAAATTAATTAAAAAAAGACATAATCAAGTTAAGATAAATGGTGAATCTTTGATTTTTCTTTTTATTCCTTTTCTCTTTTTCTCTCCTTTTAAAAAATGCTTAATCTTTTAAGATTAAGAGACTCATCTAAGTTTTGTTAAGATAATGTATTCATAGTCCATTCAATGGCATTTGGTGCATTTATATATATAAATATATTTCAAACTCTCTCAAAACTACTTTTTTTTTGCTGTGTGCATTTTGCTAATTATAGTATAAAAAAGTCAACACCTTTTATAAAATTTTCTACAGATTTGAAGCTCACCAGGTTAGTTTATACATGTTAAACAAATTTCTTTGATGTCAGATGTGTTAACTGCTTAAAATGTGCATATTTTTGCATGGTTTTCAGGGAGCTATGTTAATTATATATTTTAGCTGTGTTGAATATTGCAGAATTCTCCATAAGAGAATATACAAATTTAATATATCTATCCTTAGTTATTTCTTCAGGCATTGTGGTGGACTCACCCTATGGGGACCCCCACTGAGTCACATCTTCATAAAATTCCCTCCCCTTCAGTGTGATCTGCCCCTAACGAATGGAAGCAAAGGTGATGGATGTCACTCCTGTGATTACATCATATTATGTAATATTTAGCAGGCTGGAGTGAGAGATTCCTCTGCTGGCCTTGAAAAAGCAAGCAGCTGTGCTGAGGACGCCCTTGTGGCAAAGAACTGCTATCAGTCTTTAGGACCGAGGGTGTCCTCCAGCCAACAGCCAGCAAAAAGCTGCAACCCTCGCACAGCTCTTAGGAAATAAATTCTGCAACAATCTGAATGAGGCTGGAAGCAGATTCTTCCCCAGAGTTTCCAGATGAGAACATAGTCTGGCTGACACACTCACTGCAGCCTTGTAAGACCCTGAGCAGAAAACCCAGTTAAGCCATGCCTTGATTCCTGACTCATAAAAACTGAGATAATAAATGTGTGTTGTTTTAGGCTGCTGATTTGTGGTAATTTGTTACCATACAAATTTGTTACCATAAATAGAAAACTAATGCAGGTATACTTAAAATATTTTATTATGGAAAAGTTCAAACATATACAGAAGCAGAGTGAATTGTTTAGTGTACCCATCACCTACTTTCAGCAGTTATCAACACATGGTCAATCTTATTTCATCTGTACTACTACTGATTACTCCTTCCCCAAATGTATTATTTTAAAGCAAATCCTAGACAGTCTATTATTTTAATCTGTAAATGCTTCAGTCTGTATCTCTAAAAGATATGGCCTTGTTTTTCTTAAAAACAAAACCACGACATCATGATCACATCTAAAATAATTCCTTAGTATCATCAAATATTTGGTTTGTCCCTTATACACTGATGATGGGAATGTAAATTGGTACAACCACTGTGGAAAACAGTACGGAGCTTTCTCAAAAAACTAAAAATAGAACTACCATATGACCCAGCAATTCTACTCCCTGGTATATATCCAAAAAAAAACCAAAAACACTAATTTGAAAAGATACATGCACCCCAATGTTCATAGCAGCATTATTTACAATAGCCAAGATATGGAAGCAACCTAAGTGTCCATCAACAGATGAATGGATTAAGAAGATGTGGTAAAAACAAAAAAACAAAACAAAAAGAAGATGTGGTATACATATATACAATGGAATACTACCCAGCTGTAAAAAACAATGAAATATTGCCATTTGCAGCAGCATGGATGGACTTGGAGGGCATTATGCTAAGTGAAATAAGTCAGACAGAGAAAGACAAATCCTGTATGATATCACTTATATGTGGAATTTAATAAATACAACAAACTAAGGCATATAACAAAAAAGAAGCAGACTGACAGATATAGAGAACAAACTAGTGGTTACTAGTGGGGTCAGGAAAGGGGAGAGGGGTGAGGTAGGTGTAGGGGATTAAGAGGTACAAACTATTAGGAAAAAAATAAGCTACAAGGATATATTGTAAAACATAGGGAATATAGCCAATATTTTATAATAACTATAAATGGAGTATAACCTTTAAAAATTGTGAATCACTGTATTGTACACCCATAACTTATATTGTACAGCAACTGTACTTTTATTATGGTAAAACATACATATCATAAAATGTACAATTTTAACCATTTTTAGCTGTATAGTTCAGTGGCATTAAGTATGTTCACATTAAGTATATCACCACCATCTATCTCTAGAACCTTTTTATTTTCCCAAACTGAAACTCTGTACCCATTAAACAATAACTCCTCCTCCTCCCTTCCACCCAGGCTCTGGCAACCACCTTTCTACTTTCTGTCTCTATAAATCTGACCACTCTATGTATCTCATATAAGTGGAATCACACAGTATTTGTCCTCTTGTGACTGTCTTATTTCACTTAATAGGGACTACTCTTTTAAAAAAAATTTATTGAAGTATAGTTGATTTACAATGTTAATTTCTGCTGAGGGACTACCTTTAAAATATTTAATTTAATATTTGTGTAAAATATTTACACAATGATTATGATTATTATAATTTTTAAAATTGTGTAAAATATTTACACGGTCCCAAGTCGAATTTGCAAGACAAGTTTCATTCAGAGAGGTCTAGTTTCTATTCTTGTCCCCATCCATACACAGGCAACCACTGAAATGTTTTTGGTTTATCCTTCCTTTGTCCCCCCATCCCTTTTTTTTGCTATAAGCAAACATATTTGTATTTATTCCCTCTTTCTTAAATGGTTGCATATAAGGATGGTAAGTAAATAACAGTGTACCATATATATTTTCTCTGTCTTGCTTTATTCACTTATCAATATTTCATGGATATCATTCCTTATCATTATATAGAGATAGAAGTTCTTAGTTCTCATTCACCTTAACAGCTCTTAACTCATAATTCCTAACTGATTTGTCAGATGTAATACTGACAATGTTTAGGACCACACTTGGAGGTTACATACCATATACTTTCCTAACACTTGTTGAAAATCTGTAGCAACTGCATTTGACGGAGAAAAATGTTCTTGTGACATCAAAGGATTTCTCAGAAAAGTCTCACTAACCTGGGGAAATTAATGGAAATATTTAAATTGTATAGATAATTTCAACTGGAGAATTACATAGCAAGTGTTTATTTGAAGCAAAGTCTGGCAGAAACTTGCAACAAAAGAAACCAGAACAGTTCTAGATTTTTGGTGGCAGGGTATCTTTTCTATTTTAAAGATGCAGTATTAATGAAAACTGTGCTCATATCTCATATCTCGTACTGTGAGATTGCAGGTGCTACCTTGATTCTTTGGTATTGGTATTTCTGAAGACTTGAGGGGACTCGCAGATGTTCACCTCTGGCAGACAAGGAAGGATAGGAGTCACTGATATTCTCTAAGTAAGTGCTTTTCATTTTCCCCTCCTGCTCTTACCCTCAAAATCCATTCAATGATAACAAAACAATCCCAACTAAATGTCATGAGACTATCGTCCAAACCCTATAGGGTTGTTATATGATATTTCAAAGCTTTAAGAAGGAATTCTGACAACTGTTTGTACTTAATGTTGTATCAACCCAAAAGTAGTGGTAAAAATCATGCAGTTAGTAATTTTGTGTCATCTGGTTTTGGAAAGTTGAAAAAGTTGGGATGTTTTTCCATAATGGCAGAGAGGGAAAAAAAAAATTAGAGTATAGTCAGTTAAATGGCTAACATTGTTTACCATGTAGATGCTAACAATTGTCTAGGCTTAAATGTAGAGTGAATTACAATATTAGGCCTTATAATCCTTGATTCTATATATGGTTACAGTTTGAGTTGTGTTAAAACAAGTTGGCACACTAAACAAATGAAATATATGCATAATTCATGAATGTGACTGGAGAATAATTATTAATAGCTATAGTACAGCTGACCGATTTTTCCATTAATATTTTTTGTTAAAATATTTTTTCTAAATTATATATTTGTGAATAAAATTGAAGATTAGTATTATTTACTTTTTAAAATAAGAAAAAAACATATATTTGGATCATAAAATTACCAGAATAATGGTTTAGCCCTAGTCTGTCTCTGAGACTGCCTTTCACAGTCTTATTCTAGTTGGAAGTTAGACACTGGGTGATAGTCAGCAGTAGATGATATCTATTGAGAAGGTTAATTAGCCTTTAAGAAATTTATAAAATCTCATGTATCTATATAAGTACATACACATAAGTACTCTATCATATTTCATATTTGTTGGCAACTTTCAGGTAAAACGTTCTCTAAAAGTAGTATATCTTGATTTAAAAAATTTTTTTTTCATTTAACTCATAATTGATTCATATTTTCTGCCAGAAGTGTCTTATCTATAATTATTTGAAAATTAAATACATATGCTATTGAGAAGGTATATTAAATATTAGTAAAGCTCAATTTTTCTTATTTTTAAAGAACAAAATAAATATGAGAGATTCCAAAGATGATCTGGGTTAATCATCTTTGTAGATCTTGCTTTAGAGTTAGGGAAATTGTAGAAGCAGAAGACAGATGAGGGATGAAGGTAAGAAATCTCTGAAGGTCATTAATGGCTCTGCTATATAGACAGATCTGCCTTTGGTTAGGGACATTATTACCAATAAACTATAAAACAGACCTCATAATTTCAATAACTGAAAAAGTCAAAGCAGTAAAAGAAATTACTTACATTTTTAAGAAATGCAGATGGTGTTACAATATCTAAGGCATTGTCTGAGGCACATAGGTAAGTGATTCCGTCAATAAAGAGAGTATGGTAGACAAAGCTTTGAAAAGAATACATTCAGTTACATGATAATATTAAAGAAATTAAGTACTGATACAGAGAATTTAATTTCGTTTTCAAGCTCTCATTAATAGTATAAAAAATATGTAGATAACTTTATTTATAATCAGAATAATTAGAAATCTTTCATACATTTGAAAAATTAAACTATGTTAAATAAAAACTCTCTAAAATGTGAGTATGCATTTAAAATTGCATCAATAAAAATAAATTACGATAGAGAAAATTCTAATAATCTAATCATATATATGTATATTTCACATGCCTTTGATGGAAGTCACTCTCATTCCAAGACTGAACCTAGATTCTGATCAAAGAGAAAATGCAATGTTCACTGATTTTTACTATCCTTATATTTTTAGGTAGACATATTTAATTTTGGCACTTCTTGGCTTTCTATTATGATAGATTAGAATTTGAAAGTTGTAAATTCCCAAGACAAATATTCTAGAGAACAGGATGAGTCCGGGAGGGGGAATTAAACTCCCCTATAGTAATCCAAAGTGTAGCTTTTCCTGACCACTCCAACTTCTAGACCTTTTGTGCCTTCTCAGACTCACTTATTAGGAGGCTAGAAGACTCTTGGAAAGTGCCTCCATCGTTACTACCCAACAATCCAGAAAATTTAGGAATATAGCAACCAGAATAGTTGCTTGGTGCCTAGGCTTTAATCTAGTCATTTTTGAGCACCCTACATCCAAATGGTTAACCAGCAACAGACCTGTTCAAATGCTAAACTGGATAGATAGAGAATGAGGAATCTCAAAAATAGGTAGAAAAGATAATCCCAGGGGCAGAAAATTTAAGATATGTGCCCCTTCAGTATAAATCCTTGATATCATATCATGAATACAATATGCTACAAATATTTTTAATGATGATATTAATTGACATGCATAATATCCACTAGGAAAATATTTTTATTTTTAAATAGGGAGGAGTCTTCACAGGAAAAGAGTTGCTAATTCTGTCATCTCTCCAAAAGTTATATATGTGATCTAAATTGATACTGGACGTGATTTTAAATTTATGCTTAGTGTGTTATTGGTAACACTCAGAAACCATCCTTAAATATTAAAAATCTTGAATACCTGATGACTAGGATATATTGTTAACTGACAAATGCAAGACGGAGAAAAGTGTGTATGATGTACTGCAATTATGTATCAGTCTCATTTCCTAACATAAAGGAAGTACAAATATATGTATGTGTCTCTTATAGAAAAAAAAGAAAAGGAAAATGATAAACTAAGAACTTATTCAAAATGGTTACTTACATAGAGGGAGAGAGAGTAATGTGAAGAAAGCAATGAAAATTAGACTTTGTGAAGGAAACTCATTTTGTAGATTTGACTTTGGAGCCATATAAATGTTTTACATAATTATAAAATGTTATTAAATCAAACTTTAAAGAGTGCAATCCTTAAAAATCAAAAACAAAATAATAAAAAACAAGAACTTAACTTTATATCAAGTAACCCAAGCAAGAGATGGTGGCGGAGGTGGTCAGATTCTGAATATATTTGGAAGGTAAAGACAACAGGATTTGCTGATGGGCTGGGTTTGGAAGTAAAAGAGACAGAAGTCAAGGATCACAAAGGTTTTAGGCCTGAGGAACTGGAAAGGTGATAATGTGGAAGACTGCAGGAGGAGGCTTGGCTTTGGACAGAATTTTGAGATGCCCATCAGACATCCAACAGATATGTGGAGTGAGCAGTTGGATATACAAGTCTGGAGTTCAGGGAAGAGGTCCTCAAAAGATTCAAATTAGAATGTTCAATATAGGTAAGCCAAGAGTAGAGGAGGAAAGAATCTCTTTTTGAAATCATTCCAGCTAATAAGTGAAAACAAAACTAGAATATCACCATTATGCAACTCCCAATAAATTAATGGCTCTAGGGTGTAGGCAATGAATATCAATGGCTACTAGCATGCCAAAAGGAGATATAAGCAGGTATTATATACCGTCTGATGAAAAAACACCGACAGTCTTGCCAAAGGGATTAGGCCACTGGATCCAGCTGCTTGGACCATGGTGAACTGCATTTTGAATATGCAATCAGCAAAACCAGACTGAGGGAAACTCTATAGGTTCTTCAACAATAAATTGTAAGGAAAGGAATGGGGTGGAGGGGGAATATGTGGATTAAAGAGACTTAAAAGACACCAAATTAAAAAATGGGCAGGATTGGGCTCTCGTGCCTGAGGATGCTTATTTAGGTGCTGAGGCAATGAAGAAACAGGATAAGTGACTGCTACAGAATTTGGAATGGTGGTTGATTTGGGGGGGAGGGAGGAAACTGTGAATGGGGCAGGATACGTGGTAGGGAGTTTTGGGGATACCTGGCAGCGTTCTATTTTTTGGCTTAGATGGTAGTTGCAGTTGGTTGGGGGAGGTCCTTTGAGAAGCTTCATAAAACTATACATTTGCTTGATGTGGCTTTTGTATTTTGTTTTATTTTACAATATAAAGGTTAAAACAAACCTCCTCTTAAAAAAACAATGATGAGTCTAAAAATAATAGAAGCTCTCTTATTCCCCACCTGTTTTACTAGCAAAATGTTTACTTGGGACATTACATGGTTTAAGCCATACCATGTGATGTCCCAAGTAAAGTAGAGTGATGTTATTAAAGATATTTTCAAGTGGAAGTTTCCTTTTTTATTAATGAAATATTTTGGGGATAACTAAAAAGGTATGGAGAATAAGATAACAAGAACACTTGTAGACCTACCATTCAGTCAAAATGTTACAGATACAATTAATGTCCCCTGTATACTCTTCCTCAACTTCTCCTCCCTTCTCTTTTGCAGAGGTAACCACTATCTTGAATTTAATGTTCATCATTCCCATTCATGATTTTATACTTTTACATATAGAAGTTCTCCTTTCTGAGGGTTCAGTCAAGAGTCTGTATAAGAAATATTTTTCCCCATGTCATTATCATTGTAATTATCAGCTGGTAATGATTAAAAAATAGACTTTTATTGGAATATACCTTACCTTCCCCGTTGAATTATGGTCTTTGGTTCAGCTCTAAGAAGCACTAGTTTAAGCACTGTTGCCGCTGCTTCCTAAAAATAAATTGTCAGCATTTACTTTTTAGAAGATTGTAGTGTCTTTCATTACTCATCTGCTTAATTTACCAATGTTCTGTTTAGTTTATTAAGGAACAACTGTTCACTAGGAGAACTAATGGGTGGTTATTCATAATGCATGGTAAGAGGCAAGTTATCAAGAAATGTTCATATGAATATGAAGGAAAATATTAAAATTACATAAATATACATATACTTTGTGTATATACATATAAGTGTGCAAATATAAGTTGCACTAATTAGTCCTTTTCACAGCACATTATTAATATGACTGGGAAGATATTTGACTATCTAATCAAATATCTTTTCAGTGACTTCTACAAAGCTATACATAAAATGTTAATGGATTAAAAGTATTCAGCTTTTAGTCTCTGAATAACCTATGCAGTCTTCTATCTTTTTTTTGATTAAGATAAAAATTTTACTCATTATTATTCACTGACATCTTTCTATTAAACAAATAATTGCTAAGATCCCTTCTACTTATTTCTTCTTTTTTTTGTTTGGCTGCATTGGGTCTTCATTGCTGCGCGCGGGCTTTCTCTAGTTGCGGCGAGTGGGAGGTTACTCTTCGTTGTGGTGCGTGGGCTTCTTGTTGCGGTGGCTTCTCTTGTTGCAGAGCATGGGCTCTAGGCATGCAGGCTTCAGTAGTTGCAGCACGCAGGCTTAGTAGTTGCAGCACGCGGGCCCTACAGCGCGTGGGCTTCAGTAGTTGTGGCGTGCGGGCTCCAGGCACACGGGCTCAGTAGTTGTGGCTTGCAGGCTCTAGAGCACAGGCTCAGCAGTTGTGGCACATGGGCTTAGCTGCTCTGTGGCATGTGGGATCTTCCCGGACCAGGGATTGAACCCGTGTCCCCTGCATTGGCAGGAGGATTCTTAACCACTGCACCACCAGGGAAGTCCCTACTTGTTTCTTATAAGGCTCATTCTTTGGGAGAAAATTTGCAAGGTATTATGATTATCCAGAATACCTTAAATACAGTTAATTATACGGAATCCCATTAATTGACCTTATAAGTGTGAAAGGAACCTGAAAGTTACCTAAGAAGACTTGAATAGCCAAACTTCTGATTAACTTTTCATTTTCAAAAAATGACACTTGAAATAAAAACTTTTTGGGAGAGAAAAGCTTGTTATTAATGGTAGAGAGTAAAACTTGAAATTCTTGGTATTACCAGAAAAATCCAGGCAATATTCTCTAGGAAAGGATTTCCTAAGAAACATTAAGGGAATTAAGAGAATACATAATCTTTCAGCTACTCTATTCTCATCACTGGAACATATTCCCCTAGCCTTCCCAAAGTGTCTCTTTTACAGTATATAAACTATGAAATCATAGAAAAATGTGAAACAAAGCAAATGGCAACATGAGGCAGTAAAATAATCGACACACTGGACTGTAGTGCCATTTCTGGAGTTGAAGTGCTGCACAACCTAAGAAAATGACTTGTCTGGGTCTGTTTCCTTGTGTGAAGAATGAAAGGATTGGGTAAGATGATCTCTACAGTCCTGTCCAGTTCCATTTGATTTCATGATTAAGCTTTGGTAGGTACTAATATTTTCTAATGAGTATAAAATATTTGTGACATTAATATTTAGCACTGAAGGAAGATATGATAGAACTGTGCCTTAAAGCTCCTTCTCCCTGGTCAGCCTTCCACACAGCAGTCATTCCAGACCTTTAATCCTGTCCCCCAACTGCATACCGCTCCACCACCTTCCACCTTCTTACCTCCCTGCATGCTTCATAATGAGAGGCCAATGGGCTTATAAACTCCGTCAACTTTCTGACTCTCTCCCTTCATAATTAATGAAGTAGTTATTGAGAACATACTATGTCCAGGCACTGTCCACTGTAAGGACAGAGATGAAAACAGTCCCTGTCCTGAAGGAGTCCGATGGCAGAGACAGATAAGTAAAAGAAGATTCCAGTTCAACCTGGCAAGTAGTTTGGTAAAGTGATGTAAATTAGCCTGGGCATAGAGAAGGCTTCAAGGAGGAATTGAGAAACATCTCAGAGCACAGAAGAGGTGACACTGCTAAAAAATGGAGACAAGTGGGTTCAGGGAGAGGGAACAGGAGATTGGAAGGGAGACCTTGGTGAGACTGGAGAGCAGCGTGAAGTTCAGGATGGCTGGAGCACAGGGACAGCTGGGGAAGAGAAGGAGGTAATCATGGAAAAGCCCTACCAGGGAGGGCTGTGAATGCCAGGCTAAGGACTATGAACTTTACAATGAAAGTAATCAGATGCCACCCAATGATTTTAAGCAGGGGAGTGACAGGATCGTATTTGCTTTTAGGAACAATCCTCTGAGCAGCAGCGTGGAGGCTGGTTTTGAGAGGGACAAGGCTGAGGTCTGGGAGATGAGTTAGGAGGCATCTTCAATAACCCTGGTGAGAAGTAATAAGGGCCTTGAAGAAGATGTGGTTCAGAAACAAGGAGATGGATTCAAGATATACTCAGGAGAAGGAACTGATAAAACTTGGTGGCAAAGAACACATTTGAGGGTGCAGAAGAGGGAAAAATGAAAGATGACTCCCAGTTTCCAGCTTGAATGGCTTAGTAGAGCTATGCGGCAAGATTGGAAATACACGAGGAGGAATCCACTAGGAAAGAATTAATTTAGTGCTGGACATGATATGCTTGAACTTCTTCTATTAGGCAATCTATTCGTGGAGGGAGATTACCTTGGAAGCAGATTTGGCAGTGATCAAAATAAAGGTGTCCATTGGTGTGAACAAATGTGTCAAGTTAAAAGAGGACTAAAGTTAGAACCCTGAAGAACATGGCATTCAAGGGACTGGCACAGAGGAGAGCCTCAGAAGGAGACTAAATTCCATGTCTATATCCACACCCCCTCCTTTCCCCAAGAGAAAGACAGCATTCCTCTAAACCAAGGCTCACATCTCTGCTGCCACATTGGATTCCATCCCTTTGTGCTCCTTCAGGTCTTGCGCTAACCAATAATCACTGCCCCTTATATCTTCAACTTCTTCTCCTCTCCATTAGCCTATATGTTTTCCCTGTATTAAAAAATGAGGCCCTTTGCTGGACCATACTTCTTCTAGCTTTCACCCTCTCTCATTCCCTTTCTAAATTCTTGAAAGAACAGTCTAACTTCACTCTCTCTACTTCCTGGTCTCCCATTCACTTGGCCTAAAGCAATCTGGCTTCTGCCTCTACCTCTACCACTAACAGTAGGATCACTTACCATTTCCTAATTGTCAGTCCAATGAACACCTCTTGGATCTTGTTCAACTTCTTTGGGTCATGAGACATTCTTTTAATTTTCTTTTCTCAGCTTTCAGAATACCACTGCTCTCATTTGGTGACCAGCCTCTCTATTCTATTCTTAACAGTGTTCTGCCTTTTGGTACTCCTTTCTTCTCACTTGGGCAATCTTACCCACTTCTACCATCTTTAACTGTTAGCCCTGACCCTCTGACTGCTACCTATTGGAACTTTTAATGACTTAAATCTTTTGGGAATACGATGGAGGAATAAACACACAAGTAGATTGGCTACTTCCAACCGGCAACAAAATTCAACCTGTCCCAAATTGTACTTTCTGCCCTTACATTTCCTGACTTCTTCCCCCAGAATCCTGCTCCTCCATCTGTAGTTTCTATCTTGTTTAATGCCACCTAAGAAAAAAATTTGACAAATCTTCACATTGTACACCTTCAACTTACAAAATGTTATGTGCCAATTATATCTCAATAAAGCTGGGGAAAAAAGATTAAAAAAAAAAGAAAACTGAGAATCATCCTAGGCATGGCCCTGTCCCCTATCCTACATATCCAACCAGTCATTAACTCCTGAGGATTAGTTTGCAAAGTCTCTTTAGGATCTGCCCACTCCTCTCCTTCTTCACTGTCATTGCCTTAGCTCAGGCCTTTAGATCGCCTAGATAAACTGTAACACCACCATCCAAACTGGTTCTCTTCCCTCCAATCCCCCTTCTGTATTGTAACCGGACCAAAATTTCCAGAAAATGGATCAGATCTTGCTATTCCTCCATTTATAAATCTTTAACCGCTCCCTGGTTTCCCTCGGATAAGAGAACAAACTGAATATAGGACCTTCCATTAACTATTCTCTGCCCACTCTTCTGACCTCAGCTTTAGCTCCTATATACTGCGATCCTGTGCTCTAGCCACACTGAGGTTCTTGCGGTTCCCCCAGACACGCCATTCTGTTCCCTCTGCATGGAGTCCCCATTCCCCTTTCCTGTGGCAGGCTAGCGCTCACTCTTATAATACTTTTAAGCCAAGCACCTCCTCTGTGGTTGGCAAGCAGTCACCCGTCCTGAGTGCTACAGGAGCAATCTCCATCTCCCGCCATTGAAATACTTTTTACACTGCAGGAGAACTAATGCAGCCCTTGGGTATAAAAGGACAACGTGCTCATCAAGGGACAACTCCAGGCGCCTTCTTCTCTTCATTGTTGCATCCCCTACACCTTTACCCCGGGATTTTGCAACTAAAACACGTTCAATAAATGTGTGTTGAACTCCAGGCCATTTCTCCGCGGGGGAGAGAAAATCTTTAAGGGTCTCCGGAATTAAACGGGACTGCAAATCACAAGTATGTCGCGTGCAGCACCAACCCTAACCCCTGGGCGGCGCACTTGCGGCTCGGCCGGCCGGGAGCGCGAGAGGCTCCCGCGAGGGATTCACCATCTCGCAGGCTAGGCCGTACGCGAGGGCGGGGCCTCACGCCTCAACAGCCCGCTCCGGGCAGCCCCTCGGCGCTCCGTCCTGAGGCGCGGGTCCAGTGGGCGCCACCCTCGAAAAGCGGAACCTGCGAAGGCCGAGGTGACGACCCAGGGGTACCTGATAAGAGCCGCCGGTTAGGGCCAGCTCCGCTAGCACCGCTCGGCCATTTGCAATGCAGCTGTAGGTGATCGTCATAGTGGGCGAGCTAGTGAAGTACAGGTTCCCGCCGGACCTAACCGCCGCGACAGTCTCGGGGCGCTGACTGGGACGTGGCTCCGGGAGGGGGCGGTGTCTACGCAGGCGCGAGGAGCGATTGATTGGCAGGGAGGGAGGCGGGGCCCTCCCTTGCTTGGGCTGAAACTGTGATGAGACCTGGCGAAGTCTCTGGAAAAACTGGCTTTGGTAAACTGAAGCCTTTCTTCGTGGTCATCCTTAAAATCATTTATGAGCCAGTTACTTCACAGTGTTTACCTACGTAGGATTCATTCGCAATCTAGGACATGTAAAATATAGACCTTGATTTAAAATGCGATTCATTCATGAATTCAACAAGTACTTGTTGAACTCCCACTGTGCGCTCCCTAAGTGCTTGGACTAACAGGTATGCAAAAAGATAGGTTGCAGACCCTGACTTTTAGGAGTTCATGTTCTAGTAGTGGTCACAGAGGCACATGTAGACAAATGCCAATCTCAAGTGATAGGTGTGCACTCTGATTGAAAGATAAACGAATCGCACAAGCTGGAGTGGAGGCAGCTAATTCTCCCTGGGAGAGGGAGCAAAGCTTTCAAAGTCACTGTCCGATCGAGAGGGTGGGTTGGAATTCTCTTAAATGGGGAGGAAAGGTAGGACAGTCTAAGCAGAGGAAACAGCTCTGTGAAGGCTTGGAAGAAGGCAGGCGGGTTCAGGGAATGGATGTGAGTGTGTGGCAGAGGAAGGGTGTGTGGTGGAGTGGGTAGGAGATGAGAAGGGTAGGAGTGGTAGAATGACTTGTTATCCTAGACCTCGAGTTTCTTGACAAGAATTTTTAAAAGTGCTTCAGATAAGCTTAGATATTTTCTTTTTCTTTTTTTTTAACGTCTTTATTGGAGTATAATTGCTTTACAATGGTGTGTTAGTTTCTGCTGTATAACAAAGTGAATCAGCTATACGTATACATACATCCCCATATCCCCTCCCTCTTGCGTCTCCCTCCCACCCTCCCTATCCCATCCCTCTAGGTGGACACAAGCACCGAGCTGATCTCCCTGTGCATAAGCTTAGATATTTTCATTAGCAAGACATTGTGGTAGAGTTGGAAGAAGACAGACACACTTGGATCCAAAATATAGGCATTGCCATTTACTCTGTGCCTTAATCGTAACTTAACTCTCTGAGACTCAGTTTGCTAATTTATAAAATAGGGATAGTTCTCAAGTTTAAATTAAGTAATTATGCAAAATACTTAGCATACCATAGATATGTAGTTGCAATCTTTAGTATGATAAATACATGAATGACAACTACTTTCTTGCTTCCAATGGTGTAACTTTAAAGGAAAAACAGTCGATGTCCTTCTGGGGTGCCTGGCAGGAGGTGAAGACAGGTAGTTGACTGAGTTTATTTTAACCCAGCACAATCAAATTGTATTTGACAAGCAAGCAGCAAAACTGGTCTGGACTGTAGCGCCTGAGAAAAATGCCTTGTTGAATCATTTTATATAAAGGAAATCTTGAATCAATGTGTCTTATCAACTTAGAGATAATATCTCGTGTTACAGGTGGGTTGAGTGAATTACAAGCACTGGTCACATTACTTATATGTGGGAAAATGAAATATGTTAACTCTGAGGTAATGCACTGGTATATTCTTGCTTACTGTAAAAATAAGCTGAATAAACTTGGCCACATTGCGTTGCTCCTTCTCTTTAGTCAATAGTGGAGCTGGAAGCCACTGGGCAATGAAATCATGAGCTGTAGTAACAACAACAAGCATCTGATAATTGGAGAGGTGTATATGGGACTGTCCCCCTCTTGCGCTCACCTTGTCATATTAAAACAATCCTGTGAAGCTAGTGCGGTGGGTCAACTTTGCACAGCCCACAAATTCCGGCCTACAGCAACGTAAAACATAATTTATAACACAACTCGACCTTTCTCGTGAGCCTCATGTTACCCGATATCTGAGCTTAATCTAGTCAGTGCGAGGTGTCCTCAGTGAACTCAGAATTTGCCCTTTCCCTGCCTTCTACATGGGGGGGGGGACACATCTATGTGTGTGAGGAACTTGGTGGAGGGGAGATATCCTGAGTCATGATCTTCGTCTCTCTAAGGTGGCATCTGCTGCTAATGTTTGTTTTCTGTCTGTGGTCATCAGTTCACACGCTCTACTTGGAACCTGCAGGCTCCCTCATGCACTCTGGTTCTCTCTCAACCGCTTTTGTGGCCCTCTTAGGGGCAAAGGACACTTCCTGCTGCTCCCTCATGCCATTCTGAGGCTTTGGGAGGTTCAAGAGGCTGTCTCAGGACTCTGGCCAACACAGTATGCTGCCACCCCTCCTGTCATGCTGTCAGTGTGTTGTCATGGGGGAGCAGCTCTCAGACTTCACCTCACCTGGGAAGCAAGCCCTTGGATCCCCAGTTGGCTGAGAGTCTTCGCATCCCACACTCCATCACCCCTCATCTCCCAGCCGGGGCTCTGTGGCTGGATTGCTTCCTATGGACCCTCTGCCCTCCTCCAGCCTGGGGAGACTCCAGCAGGCCCAGGTGGGGAGCTGCCCACCCTTCAGGCATTCTTCCCAACTTGTGGCATTACTGTTGGCTTCTGCTGTCGCCAACTTTTTCTTTCCATGGACTCTCTCTTCGGGGAGTTTCCAGAATCTATTCTGAAAGATTTAGAGCTGAGAGTCTTTGCCTTCTCTCCCCGCTCTTCATCCTCTGTTCCTCCTCCACCTCCTCCTCCATTTTCTGTGTTTTCTATTTTTATGCAAAAGGAATCATTGAGAATAAAAACCACAGCAGGTAATATAAAACAGCGCAGGTATTTCTGTCTTTCCCTTGATCGTTTGGCAAAATCTTGAGGGTGGAGCAGAAAGAGGAGATGGACCCCTGGAAAGGAGAAGGGGGACATTTCACTTTCGTCCATTTCTTTTAAAACAAGCTTTTAGACCTCATGACTACTTTCATGGACCAGCAAATCTACGGTCATTGCTTTTTTTTTTTTTTTTAATTATTAGCACCTTTTAATTATTATTAATTAATTAATTAATTAATTTATGGCTGTGTTGGGTCTTCGTTTCTGTGCGAGGGCTTCCTCTAGTTGCGGCAAGTGGGGGCCGCTCTTCATCGCGGTGCGCGGGCCTGTCACTATCGCGGCCTCTCTTGTTGCGGAGCACAGGCTCCAGACGCGCAGGCTCAGTAGTTGTGGCTCACGGGCCTAGTTGCTCTGTGGCATGTGGGATCTTCCCAGACCAGGGCTCGAACCCGTGTCCCCTGCATTAGCAGGCAGACTCTCAACCACTGCGCCACCAGGGAAGCCTGTCATTGCTTTTTAGAGACTAGCATCTCAGAAGGAAAAGTCACTAATTTTGAATCATCCAATTTCTTAGGTCACTAGAGTTTCTGAATATTCCACAAGCAGGAGACTTTCAAGCACTCACTAATTCAAGATGCTTCTTGTAAAATATTAAGTTCTCCTGTAAAGGACTCTTCTTTTACTTATTGTTGTTTTTCAGAAATGGAAATATTTTTATAGTTTTTTTTCTTGTAGTGTGTGATCACTGTTGAAATTCAAACAATACAGCAGTAAAAGTCTCCTTACCATCCCATGAAACTAACCATTGCAGTAATCTAATTTATATATGTCTTTTCTTTTTTATGCATTTTATATTTAACATTAATGAATAACATATTTTTTCTGAACTCTGTTTTTTTTTTTTTTTGACCGTGAGGTGCTGTATGCAGGATCTTAGTTCCCAGCAGGGATCAAACCCGTGCCCCCTGCAGTGGAAGCACAGAGTCTTTAACCGCTGGACCACCAGGGAAGTCCCTGTTTTGTTTTGGTTTATTTATTTAATTTATTTATTTTTGGCTGCATTGGGTCTTTGTTGCTGCTCGAGGGCTTTCTCTAGTTGCGGCGAGTAGGGGCTACTCTTCATGGCAGTGCGTGGGCTTCTCATTGCGGTGGCTTTTCTTGTTGCAGAGCACGGGCTCTAGGCGCACGGGGTTCAGTAGTTGTGGCTCGCAGGCTCTAGAGAGCAGGCTCAGTAGTTGTGGCGCACGGGCTTAGTTGCTCCGCGGCATGTGGGATCTTCTCGGACCAGGGCTCGAACCCGTCTCCCCTGCATTGGCAGGTGGATTCTTAACCACTGCGCCACCAGGGAAGCCCTGTTTTGTTTTTTAAATTAATAATACATTGTTCTTTGACTACTATATATATCTCAAATATTTTCTTCTGAAGTTTACCATTTTCTTTTTCTTTTTGGTGTCTATTCTTTTCCAGACATTTTTGTTTCTTACCTCGTCAAACATGTCAGTATTTTTTTATTATGATCTTGGACCTTAGTGGCATGTTGTGCAAGGCTTCCTTTTCTATCTTCATATAAAAATATTGCCTTATTTTTTTTCTGTTTCTTTTGCTTGTTTTACTGTTTAAATCTTTAATCCACCTGGAATTCGTTTTTTTGTCTCTTGCAAGGTAGGAATTTGTGTTTTCCCAAATGTACAGCCAGCTGTTTTGTACCACTTACTGACTACTTTCCCCACTAGTTTTTTTTGTTTTCTTTAAAATTTATTTGGTGGCACTGGGTCTTAGTTGCAGCACACGGGATCTTTAGTTGTGGCATGCATGCAGGATCTAGTTCCCTGACGAGGGATCTAACCTGGGCCCCCGGCTTTGGGAACTTGGAGTCTTTACCACTGGACCACCAGGGAAGTCCCTCCTCATTAGTTTGAAATGCCGCTTTTATCACAGACTAAACTCCCACATGTACATTGTTAATTAGATTTTAGAGTTGATGTATAGGTCTATTTCTGTGCTGATATCACAGTGATTCAATAAAGCAAATTTATTTTTTAAATTTAACAAATTGGAGAGAATTAATATATTTGCAATATTGAGTCTTTTCAGCCAAGAACATCGGTTGACTTTCTATTTGTTCTATATTATATCTTCCTATAAAAGCTCTGTAAGTTTCTTCATAAAGGCTTGACAAATTTTTTTTTAAATTAATTAATTAATTTATTTTTGGCTGTGTTGGGTCTTTGTTGCTGCACACGTGCTTTCTCTAGTTGAGGCGAGCGGGGGCCACTCTTCGTTGCGGTGCACGGGCTTCTCATTGCAGTGGCTTCTCTTGTTGTGGAGCATCGGCTCTAGGCGCGCAGGCTTCAGTAGTTGTGGCACGCGGGCTCAGGAGTGGTTTGTGGGCTCTAGAGCGCAGGCTCAGTAGTTGTGGCGCACGGGCTTAGTTGCTCCGCGGCATGTGGGATCTTCCCGGACCAGGGCTCGAACCCGTGTCCCCTGCATTGGCAGGCGGATTCTTAACCACTGCGCCACCAGGGAAGCCCGGCTTGACAAATTTTAAAATGTTTATTCTGGGGTACTTTGGGTGCTCTTGTTAGTGGAATTTGTTTTCCATTATGTTTTCAAGCTAGCTGTTTCTGGCGTGTGGAAAATCTGTTGGCTGCATTTAATTTATTTTGCATGTAGCTCCTGCTCCATTATATTGTAAACTCCTTAAGGCCAGGGCCCTCACATAATGCTTTGCTCAATATGAACATGACGTGAGATACTATTGTTGACCGTCTTATTAGGCTTTTCCATTATACTCAATGACCAAGTGGAGGGGAACCTCAGGTAGCAGTGATATTTGTGGAAACTGGATCGTGATCGAGATAGTGGGGAGAGATTGAAGGGACCTTGGAGTCAAGCAGGCCTGGACTTGAATGCTGACTTTGCCACGTTCTGGTTGTGTAATCTTGGCATCTCTGAACCTCAGTTTCTTCCTTAGGCTCATCTCTGAACCTAATTCACAAAATGAGCTAACATATAAAGCATTTCGTGACTGGCCCCCAGCAGGTGTTCCATGATCATTATGAGTCCATATTGTCGTGTAACCAAATCTATCCAATAAGAGGCACATTTAAGAAGGCATGGTCTGGTATATTGGATTGATTCTTTATAGATTCAGTGAACATATTGAATCATCATTCAAGGCACATGTTACAGAAATTTTCTAAAACTCTTCCCTTTGAGAAATGTGCTGTATGTTGGTCTCCTCTCTCTAACTTGTAAGTTTCCTGAGAGTAGAGGCCGAGTATTATTAATTTTTAAATCTTCAGTGCCTCGCACAATTGTGGACACAATATAGGTGGGCTGCATTTCATAGTATGAAGTATAATAATTTATTTTATAGTTCCCTTTTTATCATCCCCTCCAACTTTTTGTTGTTGCTGATACAAAAGAAGTTGAACTCTCATCTTTGCTAGGAAGTGTAGCTAAGTTTACGAGAGGATATGCAGATGGCAAAGATCTCTGTAGGCCACCCAAATGTAACTTTTATGGGGCAGTTGGTCTTAAATCTAACTGCTGGTCAGGACCAGCAGAGGGCGCACAGAGCACAGCTTTGAAGGAGAAAGCTGACTACAGCTGTGCTGGGGAAGAATTAAAAAGGCCGCTCAGGGCATTTGCAGAAGAAGGAAATGAGAGCTAGGAAGAAGGCCGTTCCTCGTTTTCATTCTCATCTGCTTTTGTAACTCATTCAGGTCCAAACAGGTCTGTTCTCCTCTTTTCTTTGGCCCTTGCTCAGCAGCTTTTCACAGCCCTTCCCTTTCTTCTAGTTAATTACACAGGCAGACCCACAAGTGCCCTCAGGTTCTCCAGGCTGGTTTCTCTTTTAGTCAGTTCGGTTACTTAGCTCAGATTCGGGGGATGGACATTGGTGAGGGTCCCAGAAAAACACTGACGAACCCAGAAGCCTCACTACACCATCCCCACTGAATAAAGCCATTTGGGGGGTACTTACAGGGTAGAAATGAGGGCTGGAGTTGGGTTCTTCTCTGCATTAGGAACTGAAGAGGCAAATGAGAGCAGACAGGAAAGGTTATGGGGAGTGGGGACAAAATGCTTTATTGTCTCGCATAAGAAGGTCTGTGGTGGGTACAGAGCCACACGTGACATGCTCCAACCATGTACAAACTAACATAGGCCAGAGTTTCTCAACTTTTTCTGTGGAATGCTAGGATATTAACAGGTGTTATGTGGGAATAAAATCTGTGATCAAATAAGTGTGTGGAAACTCTGGGTTAAAAAAACTGAACCGGTTTCTCTACTGTGGGAGTCCTTAGATCCTTTGGTAGACTAATTAATATGGTTTGTGAATCTCTGACAGAAAGGGATGTGATGTGAGATTTCCCAAACTTATGTGGACCGAACCTTTTTAACAAACGATATCTATGGGATGAGTATTCTATGAATTACCTTTGGAAAGTGCAGAAATAGACTTGTCTAGTGTTTAGGAAATTAGGCAGTTACTCCATGAAATACTTTAACAAGTAGCCATGAAGCACTTTAAAAAGGACAGTGTTTTCTTCAAAAGTCTCTTGTGGCTTCCCATTCCTATTGAGGGAGGTGTGCAGGGATGAGTGGAGTGCTGAAGGAAGGAGTATCAGAATTTCAAGTGGGTTTTTTGAAATTTCTCATGTCCCTTACCACCCTTCCTCCTCAGATATCCTGATATCATCCTCATTACCTCATTCCCATATTTGAGGATCTCTTGAATTGTGTGCCATTGCTGGCACTGGGAGCAATTGCATCTCTCAAGTGCATTGGAAGAGAGAAAATGGTTGTGAACTGTCGTCCTACAAGTGGAGTCCAAAATTCTCTGTCTGTTGTTTAAGGTTTTCTGTTGTCTTCTTAAACCCCAGTATCTCCCTAAGTTTAACCTTATTCTCCTTCCCACATTATTTACCACTATAGTCTGCTCACTGATCTGACATCATATTATGCTGATTCTGGGCTGGAAACTCTTGGACATATAATCTTTCCCCACATTCTCCTAATTCCTCTTCCATCCTTCAAAATCCAGCTTAAGTGTTACTTCCTTCAGAGGGCTCCAGTTATCTACCAGCCTACACCACTTATTTTTTACACAATTGGTTTCAACCATTAATTGCAGACAGCTAATTTTTTGTTAACGAATCTGTTGGATTTAAAAAGTTTATAAAGTGATTGTTTGGAATGTAGAGCACATTCCTCTGCAGAAATATTGTAACTGAGTCAAAGTGTATTTGAAATAGAAAAAGTAGAAAACAACCTCTAGTGATTAAACAAAACAGGGAATTAATAAGATTGAATTAGCTTACTCTCATTTATCTTAGTGCTGGTGTAAGGAAGAGCAGGTTTAATTAAAGGGGGATGAAGAGGTGTTGGAAATTAGTGGGTATTCTGCATGGACCTTATGGGACAATTTCACAGAAGACATAGGCTCTTTGTTATGTCTTCATTACTTCACAACTCCTAACTCTTCATTCCCATGATGCTGGGGTCTGGCTACTAGTGCTTTTGTATTTAGCTGTGGTTTGGATCATTTTTGGCTTAAAAACGGTTATGGGAGAATGTCAGCAAAAATGGCAGAAAAAAGGACCTCCAAAGATTTTCCCCTCCTTAAGAGCAATGAAAAAACTGTCAAAAATTTTCAGAATCAACTTTTTTAGAACTCTAGAAATTAACCAAAGGCTTGTAGTAACCCAGGAATTGTTTATTCAAGAAAAATGGCTGAATCTTGGTATGAACAGTGAGCTCTGTGGCATTTTAACTTGCCATAGTCCACCCCTCCCCCACTTTCCAGCTATGTAATAGCCTTAAAAACTAACAGCCCACATTTCTGGGCAGCTTGGCAGCCACCAGAGAAGGCAAAATGTATATGGGGTTTATTCAAAGCCTCATTCTTATAGAATTGTTATTATCTGTTTTGTCTGGTGGTTCCCTGGGAGACTTCACTTACGAGGCTAGCTCAGGGCTCACTCAATGCTAAAAACCTTCTCCTCCAACAGGGGGCATTGTCAAGAACAATTAAAGGCAAAGATTTTAACTTTGCAGGTGCCTAAGATGGATAGCAGTTGGGGGAAATGGTAGACTACATTATGGTGAATGCACTGTTCATAGGGGCTTTGAAAAGCTCTGAAGTATTCTTGGTAATTTAGAAAGCCATGTACATGGAAGAGCTGTGAGCATGCTTAGAAAAGACCTGAGAAGGCCCTAAGCTCTCATTCCTAATTGACCACGAGGTTCTATGCAAGCAGGAAGTGAAGGCTAAGGAGGAGTTATAAACTGAGTTTTAAAGGCATGCTCCAGTATCCACACAGAGCCACTCATAGCAAAATCTGGGAGATTGATTGGTTCCAGGGGTTTAAGGAAATTTCTGTCTAATCATTAGCTCACTAATGAGTTAACCAAGTAGAGACACTAACATGACAAAGAATGTAGATTTTACAGAATTAGTTCAGGAAAGTCACTAAACAAATAGCAACAACTGTAACAAGTGGTAGCAACAACAAACAGTGTAGGTAGTGTGAGCAAATCTGATTGCCAGAGTTGTCACTTTATATTATTTTAAATGTTTAGTTTTTAACAAAAAATTGTGAGACATAATTTAAAAACATTAAAAAAATCACGAGGCATAATTTTTTTTCAGAATAATTATTTATTTTATTTTATTTTTTAAAAATTTTGGCTGTGTTGGGTCTTCGTTTCTGTGCGAGGGCTTTCTCCAGTTGTGGCAAGCGGGGGCCACTCTTCATCGCCGTGCACGGGCCTCTCACTATCGCGGCCTCTCTTGTTGCGGAGCACAGGATCCAGACGCGCAGGCTCAGTAGTTGTGGCTCATGGGCCTAGTTGCTCCACGGCATGTGGGATCTTCCCGGTCCAGGGCTCGAACCCATGTCCCCTGCATTGGCAGGCAGACTCTCAACCACTGCGCCACCAGGGAAGCCCACGAGGCATAATTTTAAAAACAGAAAAAAGGAAATATGCTGTGTGCATGGAAAAAATGCAGTCAGTAGAAATTGTACCTAAGGAAACCCAGATGCTGAACTTACAAGATAAAGGTTTTAAATCAACTATTTAAAATATTCCAAACAGCTAAGGCAAACCATATCTAAAGAATTTATGTGTGATAACAACATCTCACCAAATAGAGAATATCAATGAAGAGATAGAAATTATGAAAAGAAAAGAATGGAAATTCTGGAGCTTAAAAGTACAAAAACGGAAATGAAAGAAATCACTAGTGGAGCTCAACAGCAGATCTGAACAGGCAGAAAAAAGAATCAGGGAACTTGAAGATGAATATATTGATAGTATCCAGTCTGGGGAAAGGAATGAAGAAAAATGAACAAAGCCTCACAAACCAATGGGACACCAACAAATGTACTAGCATAAGCATAATGGAAGTTCTAGAGGAAATGAGGGTGATAAAAGGGCAGAAAAAAAATAACTGAAGAAATAATGGCTGAAAATTTCATAAATTTGATGGAAAACATTCATCTACACACCCAAGGTGTTCAAAAACTCCACATAGGGTAAACTCAGAGATCCACACTGAGACACAACATAATCAAACCATTGAAAACCAAAGGCAAAGATAGAATCTTGAAAATAGCATGGGAGAAGGGACTCATCACACATATGGGAACCTCAATAACATTAACAGCTGATTTCTCATCAAAAGCCATGGAAACCAGAAGACAGTTAGATGACATATTAAAAGTGCTGAAAGAAAAAAAAACTGCCAATCAAGAATTCTATATCTGACAAGGAGAAATTAAGACATTGCCAGATAAACAGGAACTGAGAGAGTTCATTTCTAGCAGATCTGCCCTGTATGAAAAACTAAACAGTAAGGACACTCTACAGTAACCCAAATCCACACAGCATAGAGGAGTGGTGGGGAATGGAGCTGTTTAGAGCAATTTTTTTAGATACTATTGAAATTAAGTTAAGTGTTAACCAGAACCAGATTGTTATAAATTAAGATATTAATTGTAATCACCAGGGCAACCAGTAAGAAAATAACTCAAAAATACAAAATAAAAGAATTGACAAGGGAACTAAAATGGAACACCAGAAAATGTCTATTCAACACAAAAGAAGGCAGTATTAGAGGAATCGAGAAACAAAAAAACATCAGATATGTAGAAAACAAATAGCAAAATGGCAGATGTAAATCCTACCTTATCAGTAATTAAATATAAATGGATTATACTCTCCAATTAAAAGGTAGAGATTGGGGGAATTTCCTGGCTGTCCAGTGGTTAGGACTCCATGCTTCCACTGCAGGGGGCATGCATTCAATCCCTGGTTGGGGAACTAAGATCCCGCAAGCCGTGAGGTGCGGCCAAAAAAAAAAAAAAGTTGGGACTTCAATGCCCCACTTCCAATAATAGGTAGAACAAATAGGCAGAAAATCAACAAGGAAATTGAAGAATTGTATAACACTGTACACCAGCTAGACTAATAGACAACTGTAGAATACTCCACCCTAAAACAGCAGAATGTACATTCTTCTCAAGTGCACATGGAACATTCTATGGGATAGACCATATATTGGGCCATAAAATAAGCCTCAATAAATTTAAAAGTATTGAAATAATTACAAAATATATTCTCTAATCACAATTCAATAAAATTAGAAACTAATTACAGAAGAAGTTTTGCAAAACTCAAAATACGTGAAAATTAAATAACATACTCCTAAAATAACCAATGGGTCAAAGAAGAAATCACCAGAGATATTCCCTCATACTTTGACATGAATGAAAATGAAAACACAACATGCCAAAATATAGGATGGAGCTAAAACAGTCCTTAGAGGGAAATTTATAGAAATAAAAATCCTAAATACAAATTCTATAAACAAATAAATACAGAAGGCATGTTCTCATGGTGATAGCAGAGGAGCAAGTACAAATAAACTCAATCAAGCAAGCTCTTTCCAAGGCTCTGCTTGTGTTACATCTACTAATATCCTGTTGGCCAAAACAAATTACGTGCCTGAGCCAGAGTGAAGGGGAGGGGCACAGCACACTCCCCACAGTGGAAGGGCCCTGGTGCTCTTCACTGAATTATACTTCTCTGTAATGTTGCTTGTTTCCATTTCCCTGCTTTTGAAGTAGGCACAGAATTATAAAAATGCAAGATAAAAGCAGTGAACACCATGTTGCTTTCATTGTTCAAGATCTGTGGTTGTGAATTACTACTTAGTATGAGTTCAAATGTTAGAAAACTGCTTTAATCATGTATTCTAATCATTGGTGTCCATGGAGGAAAATATTTAACCAGTTGTTACACATTCTGTGATCAGCAGTGTCGGTTCTGTTCAGATGTCATCGTTTAAATGGTACTGGAAAATGATTCATTAATATGGCTTATTTTGAGATTGTCCATCTTAAAGTAGTGAGTTCTACTGGGGTTCTATTTATTAGCCCGGAATTAATAACCCTTCATTAACCTGTGAAGTTGGAGGATGGATTTGGAAAAAGCCTGAATACTGTATCGTATAAACCGATTTTCATATTGTCCACTTGGTGGTAGAGTTGTTTTTAGAAAGCAGCGCGAAGAGTAATGAGCCAAGTAAAAGGGAAATAGAATCTCATGAATTTCTAGCCATGAGAAAAATGGAGCATACACTTTTAGTAGGTATTCTTCTAGGCAGCATCATTACTTTTATTAAAGTATAAAAGATAATGTAATCCAGGGTAGGTATGTTCATATAATAGTTTTTTTGTTTTTTTGTTTTTTTTTGCTAAGGAGGTGTGATAATTCCATTTCCCAACACATCAGATGAAGCAACTTGCTTACTGGTTAGAGTTCAGTGCTCAGAAATATAGATTTTAGAGACTGTCAATTTGGGTAATCCTAAACATCATTTAATCTTTATTATTATTATTATTTTAATTTAGAAAATCCTTGTGTAAAGTAACACTCCTCATACAATGTGGTCTAAGTCCTTCTTCCTTAAAGCATGGTTTCCTGATCAGCAACACGGGCATTGCTTGGCAGCTTGTTAAAAATGCAGAATCTTGGCCCTCACCCCAGATCTACTGAATTAGACTGAAATTTAACAAAATCCTTAGGTTTTTTGCATGCACTGTGAGTTGCACCATTCTCCATTGGTAAAATGCAAGCAGTGGATGATGAGGTACAAAAGGAAGAGAAGTAGGGCAGGTATCAGGACTGGAATCATTTAACAGATATTCACAGATTTATCCTGAACCTTTAGTTGCTTATTTGAAACCATCCTGTAATGCCCATGCTCCGGCGCTGGAGATTGTATACATGAAGCCATCCTGGGTTCTTTTAGATTGTAAAAGAAAGAAAACAGAGTTATGTCAGTCATTCACACACTTATCAATCAATCACTAAAATACAGGAGATTCTGGAGACTGGGGTTCTATTCTGGTCCAACCGGTAACTGATGGTACGACATTTGGCAGGACATTAATCTCTTAGTCTTTAGCTTCTTTATCTGAAAAATGAGGTGGTTGGGCAGGTTTATCCTTTTCCGCCTTTCTAAAAATGGTTTGGTTTTAGGTGCAGTCAGGGTTGAGATTCAGTTGGTAAACCCAGGTAGCCCTGTACCCATCTTTATGCTGGCATCGGTTTAGAGTGGCTGGTGCTGATGCCCCATTGGTTGTTACATAATTTGACTACTGTCAGCTGATGATTTCAGGGGAACTAAGTGCCAGGGACTGTTAGGAACTAGTATTATCACTGTAGGTTCCAGAATATTTGCATGTCATAGACTCAGACACATGCAAATACAGACCCGAGGTATAAGAAAGCTGAACCAAGTGGTGCAAGGAGTAGGAAGTACATGGACTTTCATGTCAAACAGTCTTGGGTTTGTATCCTAGTCCTGTTGCATACTAGCTGTATGGGCCTAAAGTATATTGCCTAAACTCACTTGGTATCAGTTTTGCTTTTTAGCTGAAAAATGGGATTAACATAATAATACATGGCTCGAAGTGTAATTATGTGGATTTAATAAGATAATTTATGTAGAGAATCTGGCAAACAGTGGATGCTCTATCAATGTTAGTTGCCCTTCACTTATGTATCCATACTCAGACTAACTTATGTATAGATCTTTTCTTCTGGAAACCTCTATAATGTGATATACTGAATGAACAGAGACACTATGTGTCTTAATAATTTAAAAAAAAGATAGCTAACTTTTTTTTTTAGTCGCACCACGTGGCATGTAGGATCTTAGTTCCCTGACCAGGGATCGAAACTGCATCCCCTGCATTGGAAGCTCAGAGTCTTAACTACTGGACTGCCAGGGAAGTCCCTAGATAGCTAACTTTTAAGGTAATTCTGATAATTCTAATTAGGGAGGGGGATGTTATACATCCATCTAGGGCTCTTGCTAAAATCAAAGATGACTTTTCATCTTTAGGCCAGTGATCTTTAAACATTTTTGCTTGCACTATGCCCTCCCTGGGAATTTTGAAAACAAGTAAACAAAAAACAAACAAAAACTGCCATGTACTCCACATACATTTTTAAGGTGACATCTAAAATTTTTCATCATAAACTTAAATAGTTGCAAAGGCTGCAATTTCTGGTGTACTATAAATATTACCATTAAAAACAAAACTATTGTTTATCTTAGATTTAGAATAAAGTTTGTAAAATGTGTGCTGGGAAATTTCAATCTGCAAGGTGGACCACTCTGTATTTTTACAATTCTTATTAGCGATAAACAGCCTGGTGAGGAGTTGCTTTCACCAGTGTCTCATTCTGTGCCCTGGGTGCTTATTTATAAGCTTCATTTCAAGGAAGAGAAGGTGAAAAGTTACATGTTTATTTCTGACCGTTCAACATGGCATCTTTGAATAAAAGCAGGGATTGGCAAACTTTTTCTTAAAGGGCTAGATAGTAAATAGTCATACGGTCTCTGTCACAAGTATTCAACTCCCCCTTGTAGTGGAAGAGCAACCATACACAGTACAGGAGTGGACAGGGCTGTGTTTCAATAAAATTACTTACCCTATTAGTTGTCACTCCCTATTCCCCGCCCCCCACCCCATTCCTAGGAAACTACATATTTACTTTCTATCTCTGTAGATTTGCCTAGGCTGGACTTTTGGAAGCTTATTTAAGAGCTCATTATGGTGCGGTTTTGTTTTTTTTTTTACAGTTTTATTTATTTATTTATTTGGCTGTGCCGGGTCTTAGTTGTGGCATGCGGGATCTTTTCTTAGTTGCGGCATGCGGGCTCTTAGTTGCGGCTTGCGGGATCTAGTTCCCTGACCAGGGATCCAACCTGGGCCCCCTGCATTGGGAGCGCAGAGTCTTAACCACTGGACCACCAGGGAAGCCCCCGTTATGGTGATTCTGTATGAACCTAATTCTCTGTATTAAATTCCTTTCTGCTTAAAATGCCTTGAGCGGTTTCTGTTTCTTGTACTGAACCTTGGTTCAGTCAGAGTTAAAGGAGAAAGATGAATGATATGGCATTTTCAACTTTTAAAGAGGAGCTTGTTTATTAATGTGTGATAATGGGTGTCAAATTGCTATGATATTTAGAATCAATTGTATACAATATTTACAGCATACCAAGAACTATATCTTTTGAAAGTATTTCTATTTATGATGAAAAAAATTTAGATGTTTCACTTAAAATACTATACAAGATAAATAGCCTTCAAAACTCTTATGGGGGGCTTCCCTGGTGGCACAGTTGTTGAAAATCTGCCTGCCAATGCAGGGGACACGGGTTCGAGCCCTGGTCTGGGAAGATCCCACATGCCGCGGAGCAACTAGGCCCGTGAGCCACAACTACTGAGCCTGTGCATCTGGAGCCTGTGCTCCGCAACAAGAGAGGCCGCGACAGTGAGAGGCCCGCGCACCGCGATGAAGAGTGGTCCCCGCTCGCTGCAACTAAAGAAAGCCCTCGCACAGAAACGAAGACCCAACACAGCCAAAAAAAAAAAAAAAAAAAAAAAAAAAAAAAACTCTTATAGGTGAGATGCAAGCAAAGGAGTCTGGCGTCCTGCTTTAGGCTGGGCATCATTATCTCTAGAATGTCCTTTGAAACTAAGGACCATGTTTTTTGGCTTCAGTCTTTAAAAAAGTTTACTAACTTCTACAAATCATTTTTGTTTGATTCCTTCCATGACAAAGCAAAATGTATTTATTATTTAAAACTTTCAAAACAGTACAGATGTGAAGGTCCTACCTAGAACCACACTTTTAGAGGTAACTATACTTGCCAGATTTTTATCCTGAGATCTTTCTCTGACACAGGAGCTATAGGAGAAACTTACTGGGTTCATTAGCTGACCTCTTGAGGTGCCTCCTAGCATCTGAGATTGAAATACAAATTTGGTGCCTTTCTCTGGGTTCTGAATTCCTAGCACAGTGCCCTACCTCTGCTACTTAATGATCTTTGTTGACGTTGACCTCTATTTTAAATGATTCAAAACCTCTAAAAGGAGCTAAAAAGTAGATCATCTAAGATGTGAGTCTGAAGTGCACATCTTTCTGTGTAGTAAAGATCCTGTGCAAAGCTAGTGCTTTTTTTTTGCTTTCTTTTTTTTCTTCTTTTTTTTCGTAATTAAAGATTACATTCACTTTTTTAAAAAGTGGATAACTATCACACAGAAATAACACATGTCTTTTGTTATTTAAGTCAAGTATTACCTTCTTGACCTTCCCAAAATGAAGTGATGCCTCATGCTATATCATTTCAGTAGAGATAATACTGATAATACTTGACATTTATAATTGCTTTATATTTAACAAGTACTTTGAGATGTATCTTATTTGAGCCTAGTGGCACAGACTTAGTAAGGATTATACCCATCTTAGAGATGGGGGCTAAGAGAGGTTCATTAACCTTCTCAAGGTCATGTAGTTAATTGTAGAGCTTGAACTAAAACATTTTGACTTTAGTGTTCTTTTCCCCACCTAAACATTAAACATTGCCCAGAAATTGCCTTTGTTAAATGATAATTTCGGTAAGATGACTTTGGGGGGCAATTATAGGATGGCTAGCATATGCTTCTGCAAACTTTGCTTATTCTTGCACAACTTTCCCATCTTAGAAGCTGAGCGGCAGTTTGGCACCATTAATATAATTCAGTACATTAGTTGTGGCCTCATGAGGGTGCTCTTATTCAATGCATGGTTTGAAACCTGATGTTAAATTTCACTTATAAGTTCACACATGGCTTAAATAAATATGGCTTAAATAAATGAGTGTGAGTGTGAGTATGTTTATCTTGGACCAAATAGAGTATTTCGGTTCAGTTTCACTTTTCTTTTTTTATCTATACAAAGAACTGGAATCTTGTCTTTTCCCCTTACTTTGAATATAACACAGTGTAGATTTAAAACAATAAGGAACATTCCAAAGATTGGATTGATTTAACTCTGACTCCAGAGGGAGAGTGTGGAGGGGGGAAAAGAGGCTGGATCGGTTCAGCACTGAGAAGATGGTCAGCAACTAGTGAAACTTTTTTAAGGAGCCCTTTGACCCTCTTCCCTCAACCCAGACCTAGCAATGCAGACATCACATAAATAGGGTTCCCTATGTATGTGCAGGCCCTCAGTGTTTGGATTAGCTTGCCTAAATTTTTGGCTAACACCAAAAGTTATAAAATTTACATTTGTGTTTTTTGATTTACTGATAGAAAAATTAACCTGAGCTCAGCTTTTGTTTCTGAGCTGCCCATTTATGGACAGACTTGGGTAATACCTTCCTGACTGGGCTGATTCCCTTCCCCAACCTGTCACCATCACAAACACATGCACACACTCAGGTCTCTCTTGAGCAGGTGCTGTCCCATCCAACTAGGCCTGGGAGTCCCTAGACAGTATAGGAATGTCATGTGGCCTTCAGCCCAAAAGTCACTCTCACTGGCTAGTCTGTGGATAGTTCCTCAATTTATTGAAATCCATTATACCACAGTACATTGAATTTCTTAAATAGTGTCAGATAGCAGTGACTTTGCCACTTCCTAGCCTGGAAACTCTGGGCAAGTGATTGAACCTCTTCAGAGTGGGGCTAATAATAGTACCTACCTTCAAGTGTAGTTGTAGGGATTTAAAGATTCTGTAGGAAAACCGACTGGCATATGGCCTGATAAATACTCAGTATTATTAACCATCCTCGGTTGTAGGTCCCAACCTTAGGGAGTAGGGTTTTTTTGGGGGGAGGTGGGTATAGGACTAATAAGAATAATTTTAGGAACAATAAGTTGCAATAGGGACCAAAGAATAATTTCTATAAACCCACAAGCAGAAACTTAATAATAGGACCTTAAGGGGGAAAGAGATTCAGGTTCCACAAAGGAAATTAATGGTCATTTTGGGAGATAGCATCCTGAGTCTGAGTGGCAGTAAAGGGGGCTCAGGTTAGAATTGGAGGTCCCAGTGGCTCCCTCCCTAGGCCGTCTACCAGGAAGGATGACTCAGTGTTAAGCATATCCAGGTCAAGGGCTGGAGCAGCTCAAGTTCAGCTCAGTGCATGCATTATATCCAGGAAGACAGAGGTAGGAAAAGTGTCCAGATTGGCACCTGAAATGATGAAATCCAACAGCGTTTCATTGCACATCTACCCTTTTTTCCCCTCAGTGTTTTACTCTTTCAAAATTTATTTCTATACAGTTGAAATAATGTATGTGTCTAGGAGTTTTAAGTCAGGAAAGTGTTTGTTTGAAGATCTCAAGTATTTTTGGTTTGGCATACTTTTTATATGGCAATAGATGATTGAATTCTTAGAGCATTTGAAGTGGTATGTTTGACATGATATGATTTTTTTAATGCTGAGGAAGAGGACTCTCCCAATATGGATAAAATCTTCTGGTGATCTTCTCTTTCTTATCATCATTTAAATTCGTGTTTTAAACTTATCCCCATCTTCCTTCTCTGTTTTCAGCTTCCTAAATGCTGCAGAGAATGGATGAAATAGAATGGATGTGAACAAGACTTCCCTGAGAAAGAAACATCTATTAGAGAGATAGGAGGCCTAGTGGACTCAAGGAAAGATACCAAATAGTAGTGTGTATTTCTGTGTGTGTTTGGGAGATGGGCTGAGGATAGTTAGGTAAAGGGAAGAATGTGATCAACTTAGAAGAATTAAACCTCAACCATCTATCTATTTAATTAATTAATTAATTAGTTTATTTTTTGTCTGGGCTGCATGGCTTGCGGGATCTTAGTTCCCAGACCAGGGGCTGAACCTGTGCCCCCTGCGGTGGAAGCACAGAGTCCTAACCACTGGACCACCAGGGAATTCCCTATCTATTTTATTTTATTTTTTTAAATAAAATTTATTTATTTATTTATTTATTTATGGCTGTGTTGGGTCTTCGTTGCTGCATATGGGTTTTCTCTAGCTGTGGCGAGCGGGGGCTCCTCTTCGTTGCGGTGCGTGGGCTTCTCACTGCGGTGTCTTCCCTTGTTGCGGAGCACAGGCTCTAGGCGCGCGGGCTTCAGTAGTTGTGGCACGCGGGCTCAGTAGTTGTGGTGCACGGGCTTAGTTGCTCCGCGGCATGTGGGATATTCCTGGACCAGGGCTTGAACCCGCGTCCCCTGCATTGGCAGGCGGATTCTTAACCACTGCACCACCAGGGAAGCCCTCCCTACCTATTTTAAATGACATTCTTGATTCCAAAATCTTAATGAAGTAGAGTGTAAAATCACTGATCGGAGATGTAGCAGTCAGGCTAGGCTAACTAGCTGAAAATCTCAGTGGAACAGAAAAAACTGAAAATCTCAGTGGCTTAACACAACAAAGGATTATTTCTCTTTTCTGTCATAGTCTGATGTAGATTGGGTGGCTCCCCTGCTTGACTCTCCTCAAAGTGGTGACTCAGGGATTCAAGTTGCTTTTATCTTGCAATTCTGCTGTCTTATAGTACTTTGTTTCCAGCTGCATGGACAAGAGAGAGAGAGGGTATGGATAAGGTACAGACTTCTCGGATTAGAAGTGACACATCAGGGGGCTTCCCTGGTGGTGCAGTGGTTAAGAATCTGCCTGTCAATGCAGGGGACACGGGTTCGAGCCCTGGTCCGGGAAGATCCCACATGCCATGGAGCAACTAAGCCTGTGCGCCACAACTACTGAGCCTGCGTACTACAACTACTGAAGCCTGTGTGCCTAGAGCCCATGCTCTGCGACAAGAGAAGCCACCGCAATGAGAAGCCCGCGCACCACAACGAAGAGTAGCCCCCGCTCGCCGCAACTAGAGAAAGCCTGTGCACAGCGATGAAGACCCAATGCAGCCAAAAAGAAATTAAATAAATAAATAAATTTATATAAAAATAAGTGACACATCACTTTAACTCACATTCTGTTGTTAAGAATTAGTGACATGATACCAGTAGGCTTCATGGGAGCAGGGAAATGGTGAGGAGCACATGGAATTTTGGGGGGCATTAGCAATCTTGCCATTGACATATTGCCTCCATTATGTTATTCTGTGTCCTTTATCTTCTCATGGTAAATTTCTCATAGAATTAGTATCAGGAAAAAGTTTTCCTTTTCTAAAGAGTGTGCTTTACCTCCTAGAGTAATGAAAAAAAAAAAACAAAAATAAACAAATGGGACCTAATTAAACTTAAAAGCTTCTGCAAAGGAAAGAAGCAAAGGAAAGCATAAACAAAATGAAAAGACAACCCACAGAATGGGAGACAATATTTGCAAATGAAGCGACCGGCAAGGGATTAATCTCCAAAATATACAAACAGTTAATGCAGCTCTATGTCAAAACAAAACAAAACAAAACAAAACCAGAACAACCCAATCAGAAAATGGGCAGAAGATCTAAATGGACATTGCTCCAAAGAAAACGTACAGATGGCCAAAAAGCACATGAAAAGATGCTCAACATCACTAATTATCAGAGAAATGCAAATTAAAACTACAGTGAGGTTATCACCTCACACCAGTCAGAATGGACATCATCAAAAAGTCTACAAACAATAAATGCTGGAGAAAGTGTAGAGAAAAGGGGACCTTCCTACACTGTTGGTGGGAATGTAAATTGGTACAGCCACTATGGAGAATAGTATGGAGGTTCCTTAAAAAACTAAAATAGAAATACCGTATGCTCCAGCAATTCCACTCCTGGGCATAAATCTGGAGAAAACCATAATCTGAAAGGATACATGCACCCCCATGTTCATTGCAGCACTGTTTACAATAGTCAAGATATTGAAGCAACCTGAATGTCCATCAACAGAGGAATGGATAAAGAAGATGTGGTACATATATACAATGGAATATTATTCAGCCATAAAAAAGAATGAAATAATGCCATTTGCAGCAACATGGATGGACCTGGAGATGATTGTACTAAGTGAAGTAAGTCAGACAGAGAAAGACAAATATCATATGATATCACTTATATGTGGAATCTAAAAAAATGGTACATATGAACTTATTTACAAAACAGAAATAGAGTCACAGATGTAGAAAACAAACTTGCGGTTACCAGGGGAAACAGGAGAGGGATAAATTGGGTGATTGGGATTGACATATACACACTACTATATATAAAATAGTTAACAAATAAAGACCTATTGTAGAGCACAGGGAACTCTTCTCAATACTCTGTAATGACCTATATGGCAAAAGAATCTAAAAAAGAGTGCATATATGTATATGTATAACTGATTCACTTTGCTATACAGTAGAAACTAACACAGCATTGTAAATCAACTGTACTCCAATAAAAATTTTTTAAAAATAGTGTGCTTTTTCTTTTTCTTTTTCTTTTTTTTTTTTGTAGTTAGGAACTTTAAATTTAATGTTAATGTCTACCTGATCTCAGATTTTCGGTAGCATCCTCTATCCTATTCCTCTACTGGGTTTCTGAAATCATTTTAGGATGGTTTAAGCAATAAGAGCTTTATTATCTGACATGACAAGCCTGGCATTTCAAGGACTGGTTAATTCAATGTTACAGCAATATCATAGAGGACCATGTATGCTTTATTTTTCTCAGTGTTTGGCAGTGTCTCCCCTCCTTGTCATGAATAGCTTAGTAGTTCTAGATGTCACATGTCATGGTAGACCTTGGTCAGGCATGTGCCTTGTGTTGCAGGAGACAAATGATGCTCACAGACTGGCCATCATGACTTGATTGCAATATAGTGCCACTAGGCATGCATCATGCCTAGTCATTATATAATATTGTATTATATAACCCGTGGAAAATGTTGCAAAATGATGCTGGGGGCAGGGCAAGAAATTGTATCCAGAGTTGGATGTTAGATCCAGGCAAATGGCTTGTTGGGAAAGGTTTTTGCAATCATATAAAGAAATCGTGTTGGTGTATTAGGTGACATGTTTGGTGGGGGGTAGTAGTGATAGAAGTGGTGAGAAGCAACTGGATTCTGGATATAGTTAGAAGGATTTGCTTATGAATTGGATGTGAGGAGTGAGAGAGACAGAGATGTTGAGAATGGCTCTAAGTTTTTGGTCTGAACAATGGGAGGAATGGAGTTGCTATTTATTGAGATGGGGAATATGGAGGAGCTTGGTGGTGTTTCATAAAATAAAATGTGTCAGGTTGTTAACACAGACTGGAGGTAAGACATGGCAAGGAGTCTGGACTGGGGCTGAGATAGAGAGCTGAGATGGAAAGCTGGAATCAGAGTACTGCCCCAGGACCCAGACAGGTAGAAAAGGTACCTGGCATGGGCAAGGACTCTGGTATGCTGGAGGCCCCTCCCCTTGTCCCAAGCCATGGTCCCCTCCAGGCATGATTGGCTACAAGTGCTCCTTTTACAAAGAGCTCTGACACCCATTTTTCCACTCAACCCTCAGGAGAGCCCTGCAATGTGGCGATTGCTCTTATGCCCGTGAGGAAAGACTTGAAAACAATCTCAGAAAAGTTGTTATTCGTACATTCATTTAAAAAACATTTATTATGTGCTTGCTGTATGTCAGGAAATAAACCCCAGTTCTTCTGGTTCAAGGCCAGTGTTCTTTCCATATATCTACTTCAATATGCTGATTCCTGTTTCACTCTCCGCCTAAATTTGCCTCTGAATTATTCCCCATTCTGTTGTGACTTTGAAATGTTTACAAATTCATTAATACTCCTCTTTTTAAGAAGGGGAGCTTCATCTCCCTCCCCGTGAATATGGACTGGTTTACTTCTAATGAATTAGAATAAAGCAGAGTGATAGTGTGTGATTTCAGAGGCTATGCCATAAAAGGGACTGTAATCCCACATGCTGCAGCTGAAGATCCCGCACTCAGACTTCCCTGGTGGTGCAGTGGTTAAGAATCCGCCTGCCAATGCAGGGGACATGGGTTCCATCCCTAGTTCAGGAGGATCCCACATGCCGCGGAGCAACTAAGCCCGTGCGCCACAACTACTGAGCCTGCGTGCTGCAACTACGGAAGCCCGCTCATCTAGAGCCCGTGTTCCACAACAAGAGAAGCCACTGAAATGAGAAGCCCACGCACTGCAGTGAAGAGTAGCCCCTGCTCGCCCCAACTAGAGGAAGCCAGCACGCAGCAACAAAGACCCAACACAGCCAAGGTAAAAAATTAAAAAAAATTTTCAAATTGAGATATAATTGACATATTAATATAACACTGAGTTTAAGGTATACAATGTGTTGGTTTGACACATTAAAAAAAATAAAATAAAGATCCCGCATGCGGCAACAAAGATCCTGTGTGCCACAACTAAAACCCGGCGCAGCCAGATAAATAAATAAATAAATAAATAAATATTTTTAAAAAAGGAAAAAAAAAAGAAACTGATTTTAAAAAAAAAGGGGACTGCAACCTCCTGCTTGTTCTCTTGTTCTCTCTCTTAAATCACCTGCTTTGGGGGAGCCAGCTGCCATACTGTGAGCAGAACTATGAAGAGGTCCATAGAGGGAAGAATTGAGGCCTCTGGCCAAGAGACATGTCATTGACCTTGCGATCAGATCCTTTAGCCCAAGCCCACATCTTGACTGCAACCTCATGAGAGACCCTGAGCTAGAACCACCTCAATAAGCTATTCTTGCATTTCTAACCCTCAGAAACTGAGATAATAAATACTTGCTCTTTTTAAAAAAAAGTTAGGTTTTAAAGAAGTACTGAAAAATGAAGAAAAAAAAGACAATCCACAATCTCATGAAAAAGGATAATATCTATTCCAACAGCATAGAAAGAAAAAATTAAAACTCTTTCTCTCTTCCCTGATCTCTACCTTCTCCCCCAGTTTTATTTAGATATAATTGACATATCCAAGGTATGCAGCAAAATGATTTGATATATGTATCTATCTATTGTGAAATGATTGCCACAATAAGTCTGGTTAGCATCAGTCACCCTGATCTTTAGTTCTTCATCCCTAGGTGACCAAGTAACTCTTCCACAAAATTTGCATGCATATGCAATTTTCATCTTAAAATCCTTTTAAGATGTTCATTAAAAAATCGTATTACACTCTTGAAAAACTTAGTATATCTTGAAGATGCCTTCCTATCAGTACATACACATCTATCTTATTCTTTTCTTTTTTTAATAAATTTATTTATTTTTGGCTGCATTGGGTCTTTGTTGCTGCGCACGGGCTTTCTCTAGTTGCGCCGAGCGGGGGCTACTCTTCGTTGCAGTGCGCAGGCTTCTCATTTCAGTGGCTTCCCTTGTTGCAGAGCATGGGCTCTAGGCGCGGGGCTTCAGTAGTTGTAGCTCTGGGGCTTAGTTGCTCCACAGCATGTGGGATCTTCCCGGACCAGGGATCGAACCCGTGTCCCCTGCATTGGCAGGTGGATTCTTAACCACTGTGCCACCAGGGAAGCCCTCTATCTTACTCTTTTTAATGGATTTTTCATTATTTGAATGTATCATATTTCTTTAAATCAGTCTCCATATACGGATATTCAGGATATTTCCACTTTTTATTCCATTACAAGAACGTTGTGGTGAACATTTTCGTACTTTTGTGGGTACCCTCAGGTACATTCTTAGTGGTGGAATTCTGACATCAAAGGGTATTGCATTTAAAGTTGATGCTATCCACCTGCTTCACAATCTTTGTCTGCAGTTTACACTGACAAAGTATGAGAATGCCGATTCCCCACAAACCTGTGAATATCATTGATAGTAAGCATCTTTTATTAATTTTTTGCCATTTAGTTTTCTTCTTTCGAGAATTACTAGTGCCTAGTAGAGTGCTTGTCTTATAATACATAACATAATACTAGCAACATACAGCATTTTCTGAGCTTTCTTGTACTTTACACATATATTTTAATACTTACAAAGACCCTATGAAGTAGATACTATTATCATCTGCCCATGGTTGGTGGGAAAACTGAATCATAGAAAGATTAAATAAACTGCTCAAGGTCACACAACTAGAAAGAGTGGAGCCAGGATGCGAATGATACTGAAACTAAAAATAAAAGTGAATAGTCATTGAATGAATGAATGAATGAATGAATGACATGTTTGCTTTCTTTGCTCATTTTTCTACTGCATTTTCTATTTTATTGGTAGGAGTTTTTTTATGTATTATGAATATTAACTTCTTTCCTATTCTATGTGTTAGAAATATCCCCCTAGTCTATTACTTGTCTTTAACTTATTTATTTGCCACATTTCTTGTTCGTATTAGAAAACCCCAAAGCAGTAGTTAAAAAATATGACCCGAAATATTGTTGCTAAAATTTGTACTGGCCATTTGAAAAAAGCAGTGATAATAATTTAGGCGTGCAGAGGAGCTATGATGTGGGTAATACAAGGTCTCACGAAGTTCATCTAAATATGAAAAGTAACCTCAAGGGAATTAGTTTCTTTGTTCACATTGAGGTCCTTTAAAATTACAATTCCCCTTTAGGCATATTTATAATTGAAAAAGAAGGAGTTGGGGGTTTTCATATGTATTAGATTAGCATTTGGGGAAATGAATTTTTACTTCATCTTCAACAACTGAATCCCAATCAGTTAAGTGGCTCTGGGCTAAGGGAACTATAGCAACTTCCTTCGCTCATTTTGTTTCCACTTTTTAAAATGCCCTTTTTGGCCCTATGAAACCCTCCCATCCTGCCGACCGAATCACATGTCACTTCCCTTGAGGCCTCTAACCCTCCTCTGATCCCCTGAAGCATTTTACACAGAGGCTTTGGCAGACATCTTTCTTGCTGTCAGAGCCCCAAATTTGTTCAGGTGTTTACTTTCCCTCCTGCGACCTCAGGGATATAATCATGCTCTAGCTTCAGAGGTCGAATCAGAATTTGTCAAAGCCTAAGCCAGTGTTCTCCAACTTTAGCATGATCACCTTCACCTGGGGGGCTTATTAGAACACTGATCGCTGAGCTACACCCCCCAGTATCTGATTCGGTAGGTCTGGGGTGGGACATTCCTAACAAGCTTTGAGGTGATACTGATGCTGATGGTCCAAGGACCATGCTTGGAGAATCACTGATCTAAGCCAGTCATGATGATCCAACATCCTTTGCCCATGATTGGTTTAGTCATATTATTCTTGCTCTTCTCTGTTGTGTCATGCAGATTATCCCACCTGGAAAGTGACACAAAAATAATTTCTCAGATGAGAGCTCTCAATATGTACTGTGTAATATATGGTTACCATTTTATATGATTTCTGTTTTTGTTTCTGAAGATTGTGCACATAACACAGAGCCAAGTATTTAAATACATAAGATGTATAAAGATGTGTTTGTAGCTCTGTAATTCAGGTTAACTGGGTTTGTGAGGAAATCTGGCACATGGACTTGGATGTCAGAGTAGCTGTGTTTGAACTATACTTTTTCTGCACTGCACTAACTTACATGAACTTGGGCAAATGACTTAATTTTTTGAACTTTGATTTTCTCATCTGTAACCAAATTAGAAAATTGAAAATTCAAAATAAACCATGATGAAGTCCCCATTTTTCCCAATGTCCCTCTGCATTTGGTACATACAGTCGATAATGTCTGATAATATTCATGTGACTGCTTCATGCATTATTACTAGCTATTCACCTAAAATCTAATTTATCTGTAGGACAAGGGTTTACTCTGTCTATTTTTGTGAAAACTGACTCTACAAGCCATTAGAACTTTTCAAATACAGATTTTCACTGCACTTGTAACTACTTCAACGTTGGCTTCCAAATCTTTTCTAGTGGTATTATGGAAACCTTTTAGAGTCTTGTATGGGTCATGTAATTACAAATTATACCTTTTGCTCATTTTGATGCTTTTAATATTCTTCAAAAAAACCTTGAAAGGCCAGGGAAAATGCTTCACAGGGGAAAACCAATATAGGAATTTTATTTTCTCTTTATCAGATCAATGCAATTTATTTTTATCTTTTAAAACCTAAGTTGCTCAAATTGCTGACCCCCCCCCAAAAAATCAGTCCTGAAATGAAACAATTCCAAAACTGGCCTTTGCTCTAGTTTTTCTAAGGATAATCAGATTGTAAATATAGTTTCTAATCAGTTTGCACATCATTAGAAGCCACACATATTAAACCAGTTTGGACTTTCTGTGATTATCACTCAAACTTATTTACTAATTATTTTTCTAAATAGCAAGATAAATCTGCACTCAGTCTTCCCCGCCTCTGATAGTCCCATAAGAAATCATTTTGCTATTAGCCTGGAAATGTTCCAAAAACAGAACAGTGTGGTGGCAGTCTGCAGCATGGCCTCAAGGGAGACATCAGATGTTGGTTCAAATGTGACTTTTATGCTCTTGATCCCACATCTGAAAGTAAAGATGCAACGTGTCTCTGTAAAGGTGGTGCTGAACGGGAGCGTTCTATCTCTGTCAGCTCATCAGCCTCTGGGGAAGTGCAATCTAAAAGCTGTCAGTGGACTCCTGGGCATTGTCTTTAATCTGGGTCTTTTTTTGGGGTCTTGAAATATGGAGGCAGTAACCAATTTAAAGCAAGCAAATGCTAATCATGCAGCAGCCAGCTGTATGAACACTTCTCATCTAGGGATTTAAAAACACTTTGCAAAACATAAGTCATTAATCTTCACAGTGGCCCTCTGGAGTCAGAAACATCCATCACCACCCATCTTTGCCACTAGGAAATCTGGGATTTCAAAAGCACAGGGAAGGGCTACGCCCAGCGTCCCAGGTAGGTACTGCAATACCAACTGTGATCTGATCATCAAGCTCTGGAATTAATCTCGTGAGCAAGAAACAGTGGGCCCGTGGGGAGATGTGGCTGACATGGGGGGGCCATGTTTGGGTCTCTGGAAGTGCTGGTTCTATCTGGACCCCACCCAAATGCTATGTTTTATTTGAGGAAATGTTAATGGGAAAAGACCGAGCTGTTATGTCTCATCTTTTCCTTTCACTGATTATTTCTCTCCCTAGAGATTCTTTTCTCTTATAATCACTCTCTTAATTTGATGTCTCATGTCTGAAGTCATAGATTCACAGCCTCTCAGAACACAAAGAAACCTCAGAAGTTGACCGCTTTTAATCCTTCCGTAAAATTTTGATGATCCTAGGCAGGGGTATAAAGTTATTGACAGTGAAAACCCAGGCATTAGGGAAGAACGCTGTTTCTGTTGCTTTATCTTTTCTCCTGAAATTTTCTGGCTCATGGCAGTTGCTTCATAAATGTTTCCTGAGTGAATGTATGAATGAGTAAAATCATGTTGGGGATAAGGCTTGGAAGAAAAGGGATTGTGGCAGTGATAATTGTTCAGATGTTACTTAGGTAAGGCTCAGAGATTTACTAGATCATCTTTTCTTGTTGTTAGAGTGGTGCCTGGGAACTTTAATCTGTTTAAGGCCCTAACTTTATAGACCAAAATACTAAGGACACAGAGAGTTTAAGTGACATGACTAAAGTCTCATAATCCTTAAAAAATATAGTTATATAGTAAAATATGAGAAATCACTGGGTTCTTTCCTGCTTTGTAGAACCTAAAAGTAACTGGTATAATGTCTCCTGAAGTGACTTAAAGTCCTAGCCTGTCACTTATTGTGTGTGACTGGCCAAGATCACTTAATTCTAATGAGTAGTTGTTTCTTCATCTGTAAAATGTTAATAATGATATTAATCTTACAGGGTCACAGTAAGGATTAATAAGATAATGAATATGAGAGTGTTTAGTAGATGGTGGAGTATTATATATGAATAAATAGGTATTTTATAATTCTATTTGAATATAAGGTTCTTATTGGAGTTTTTTTCCTGAATTACTGAATTACGTATAGTAACTTATTCATAGTGACTCCTTAGACTTCCAGACAAGTTTGGTTGTTATTAAGCAGAAGAGTCTGTCACCTAGAGAGGAAATGTAAATGTGTCTGGGTAATGTCAACCATTCCAAACAAAAAACGATTAGGTATTGCATCACTGACAGTGTTGAAATGAAAATATTAGAAAGTATGTTGCAGGAGGTTGGTTGGAGGCTTCTTGCATGTGAGGAGACAGGGGAGTGAGCATGGCAAGGGAGATAGAATGTGTGAGAGTGTCGTGAACCATATGTTGTGACACGTGGGCCTTGAAGGCAAAACTTAGGGCCTCAAAGTTTTTTAAAAAAGGCTTTATCTTTATGCAGATAAGTAAACATGTATGCACCCCTCTACCCACCACCAGCCCCATCCATACATCCTGTATCTATAGCTGTCACTTGGTTGTCTACTCAATACATATTTTCTACCACCTCTTCCCATCTAGAAAAGCCCACCTCTCCTGAATGAAGCTAAAAATGCCAGATTCTCATTTTCTTAATGTGTTTGCAGCTAATGGTACAGGTATGACCCAGTTCTGGTCAATGAGATGTAAGAGAAGTCTGTTGGGATGCAGCTGGGAAAGATTTCTCCCTGTTAGAGAGATTTGTATGAGGTCATTTTTTTCCTCTTCTGGTGTTGTGCACTATGGTGTGAGGACATGATATTTGGAGTTGTTTTAGCAATCTTAATACTGTGAGACAACCAACCAGAGGATGAAAATCCAATGTGTTGAGAATATCAGAGCAAAAGGATGGAAAGAGCCTGTGGCCTGGATGGTCACTGAACTGCTGGACCAATTCTTGAACTGTATGTCTTCAGACTTATTACTTGAGAGGATTATGTGTGTCTTTAGAGTTCAAATCACTCTAAGTTGGGCATTCTGTTAACTGCAGTCGTAAGTATACAGAAGTATTCTTTTTTTCTTTTTTTAAAAATTTATTTATTTATTTATTTTATTTTTGGCTGCGTTGCTGCGCACGGGCTTTCTCTAGTTGCAGTGAGCGTGGGCTACTCTTCATTGCGGTGCACGCGCTTCTCATTGCAGTGGCTTCTCTTGTTGTGGAACACAGGCTCTAGGTGCACGGGCTTCAGTAGTTGTGGCACATGGGCTTCAGTAGTTGTGGCTCGTGGGCTCTAGAGCGCAGGCTCAGCAGTTGTGGCACATGGGCTTAGTTGCTCCGCGGCATGTGGGATCTTCCCAGGCCAGGGCTAGAACCCATGTCCCCTGCATTGGCAGGCGGATTCTTAACCACTGCACCACCAGGGAAGTCCTACAGAAGTATTCTTAATTCACCTTTTCTCTTCTTTGTCCCAGGAAGAATTTAAGGCACCCACGATATAGTGTGATTAAAGAAATTTGAAATAGGTAAAAAATGATGCAACATAAAAACATAAAAAATGGTAGGAAAGAAAGACGGGATGAGGACTGATGTTAACACACAAAAGGTGTGCCATGAAATCCTATATACTTTTTAGAAGAGTGCTAATATTTTGTGGTCAAAGAGACACTGTCAGAGCACAATATTCAGTAGTTTCTCTTAAAAGTTTGTTGAATGACTAAATAAGAGTACAGGCCCCCCTGGGAAGGGGCTCCCTCCTTCTCTCTCCCCTCTACTGAGTATGAAGATTTTAGCTTGGAGAGTAAGGGAAGTCAATGACCAGGCATTAAGACTGAGGCACAAAGGTGGTTTCCTGATCCTGTTGGCCACTCTGCCAGGAGAGGAACTCTTCCACAGAACTGTGGAAGCTGGGAAGATTAGATAACAAGTCCTTGGATCCTGATTCTGTGACTCTGTTAAAAAAATTACAAAACTCGGAAAGTGTTATCATTACGTAATTTGTAATGGCAACAACTGGAAAGAAATTCCAACTTAAAAGGGTGAGGGGGGGTGCTTCCCTGGTGGCTCAGTGGTTAAGAATCCGCCTGCCAATGCAGAGGACACGGGTTCGAGCCCTGGTCCTGGAAGATCCCACATGCCGTGGAGCAACTAAGCCCATGCACCACAACTACTGAGCCTGCGCTCTAGAGCCCACGATCCACAACTACTGAGCTCATGCGCCACAACTACTGAAGCCTGCATGCCTAGAGCCCGTGCTCCACAACAGGAGAAGCCACAGCAATGAGAAGCCCGCGCACCACAACGAAGAGTAGCCCCAACTCGCCGCAACTAGAGAAAGCCCGCGAGCAGCAACGAAGACCCAATGCAGCCAAAAATAAATAAAATAAAGTAAAAGGGTGGGGGAATGGTACAGTAAATTGTGGTTTATCCATTTAATGGAATTTATACAGCTAGTTTTTATTTATACACTTCTACCTATATTTATTTATTTATTTTGGGGGGGCAGTTCTGGTGATTTGTTTATTCCTCATAAACACTTGTTTCTACAGTACAATTCAGAGAATAAATAGAGGCACACGGCTCTAATTTCCAGCACAATCTGCTGTTGAGGAGACATTCAGTGTGAGGATAAGGGGCTGGGGGTGGGGGGGCATGTTTGGGTCACAGGGTAACTGGAGGCCTCTGTGATGAACTGTGCAGGGATCCAGTCGATCAAGATCTGATCCCTAGGCCTGATGGCCAAGGCTCATGGTGGAAGAGTTACAGTGAACCAAATGCTCTTTTAGTTCATTGCCATCCCAAGATGGGTCCAATTCTACCTGAACCCCAAGGGGTTGAGGTGGGTCTGACCTACTAGTCCACTGGGAAGAGGCTGTGTCAGCCCAAGCCATCCTTAAGGATTCAGTTCACTCCATGACAGGGCCTGATGGAACCCACAGATATCTGCCCTTGCCCTGGACTAAGTTATAAATACAAGTTATAAGATGACTGTTTACATCGGTTTCTTTCTGACTAAAGCGATCGTTTCCCATGTCTAAGGAAGGAGAGAGGAGTACAAATTATCTGCTTGTAAAGTCAAGGGAGAGGGAACCTCTCACTGAACCCTTCACAGGGGCAATAAGCAGACATGAGGACCAGTCTGGTCAGACAAAGTGGAAGGCCTGGGGCCATGATGCCAACCAGAAGCGAATGCAGGGGTAACATACAGAAAAGCTCTGGCCTTGACTTTCTCAGGACCGCTGTACTGTCTGAGCCACTCCTATCATTTTCCTTATTTCTCCAGGGCAGCATAGAGCACTGGCCCTAATCTGGGGCTGGGATCATCTGCCCCGAATAGAGGCAGAAGGAAGAGACTCTGCATCACTTGGCAGAAAGCGAAGTAGAAGGCAGCAGCAGGTCTGCACCGGGTAACCCACAGTGTTAGGGACAGAGAGTACCAACGAGCGAGAGAAGGGCAGGGCACACCGGGTAACCACTGCTGCAGGGCTAGCGGCCCGAGCCCCAGACCTTCTGTGATGGAAGCCCTGCCTGGCAGGTGACGGGGCACCTCCCGGGGCTTCTGCTCCGTGGTCATTCTCATCTCCTCTCACAGCGGGTTCTTCCGTTCACGACGAGCGGGTGGCGGGGCGTTGCTGTCAGCTGGGCGCCGCGGTTGGTGAGGCTCCGGGCTGACTCGGAGGCGCTCTGGACCCGCCGAACCACCGCTGAGCACTTCTCGCGCCGCCAAAGCTTGTTGTTCTCGAACAGACCTTCGCTGCGGGGTATTCCTTGAGAACCATCAGGGAAGTAATTACTATTACTATTACTATTACTGTTGACCAGTAATAGTTTTTTGTAAACTATTTTTGTATATCCTTTTGTGTTTTGTATATCCTTTTGTATATCCTTCTAGTGTTTTATCTAGGGTTATATGTTTATGTATACATATTTTCTTTGCGAACAGTGGGATCATACTGTTGGTCAATTGCTTTAAAATAGCTTTAATATATTATGAACATATTGCATGTCATTAAGTACTCTTCTACCATGTTCTTTTGTTTTTATTTATTTATTTTTTAAAATTATAGTTGATTTACAGTATTGTGTTAGTTTAAAGTGTACAGCAGTGATTCAGTTATTTTTTTCAGATTATATTCTATTATAGGTTATTACAAGATATTAAATATAATTCCCTGTGCTATACAGTAAATCCTTGTTGCTCACCTATTTTATGCATAGTAGTTTGTATCTGTTAATCCCGTACTCCTAATTTCTCCCTCCCTCCCTCTCTCTCCCTACCATGTACTTTTAAATAGCTATGTACTACTCCACTGTATGGTTGTATCATAATTTATTGACTCAAACCTAAATTTAGGTTGTTTCCAAATTATTGCTGTCATTAGTGATATAGTGAATGAGGTCTTAAGGTAAAAATTTGAACACAATTCCCAGAAGTATGATTGCTGAATTAAAACAATGGTAGATTTTAAGGCCTTTGATATGACTTACTAAATTGATTTCTAAAATGATTGTATTACCTTATGCAGTTGCCAGTGGGGTATGAGATTGAATTTTTCTAATACTGGGTGTTTATTTTTTATTAAAAAAAATTTTTTTTTTATACAGCAGGTTCTTATTAGTCATCAATTTTATACACATCAGTGTATACATGTCAATCCCAATTGCCCAATTCATCACACCACCATCCCCACCCCGTGCTGCTTTCCCCCCTTGTTGTCGATACGTTTGTTCTCTACATCTGTGTCTCAATTTCTGCCCTGCAAACTGGTTCATCTATACCATTTTTCTAGGTTCCACATATATGCGTTAATACACGATATTTGTTTTTCTCTTTCTGACTTACTTCACTCCGTATGACAGTCTCTAGATCCATCCACGTCTCCAGATCCATCCACGTCTCCACAAATGACCCAATTTTGTTCCTTTTTATGGCTGAGTAATATTCCATTGTATATATGTACCACATCTTCTTTATCCATTCGTCTGTCGATGGGCATTTAGGTTGCTTCCATGACCTGGCTATTGTAAATAGTGCTGCAATGAACATTGGGGTGCATGTGTCTTTTTGAATTATGGTTTTGTCTGGGTATATGCCCAGTAGTGGGATTGCTGGATCATATGGTAATTCTATTTTTAGTTTTTTAAGGAACCTCCATACTGTTCTCCATAGTGGTGGTATAGATTTACATTCCCACCAACAGTGCAAGAGGGTTCCCTTTTCTCCACACCCTCTCCAGCATTTGTTGTTTGTAGATTTTCTGATGATGCCCATTCTAACTGGTGTGAGGTGATACCTCATTGTAGTTTTGATTCGCATTTCTCTAATAATTAGTGATGTTGAGCAGCTTTTCACGTGCTTCTTGGCCATCTGTATGTCTTCTTTGGAGAAATGTCTATTTAGGTCTTCTGCCCATTTTTGGATTGGGTTGTTTGTTTTTTTAATATTGAGCTGCATGAGCTGTTTATATATTTTGGAGATTAATCCTTTGTCCGTTGATTCGTTTGCAAATATTTTCTCCTATTCTGAGGGTTGTCTTTTGGTCTTGTTTATGGTTTCCTTTGCTGTGCAAAAGCTTTTAAGTTTCATTAAGTCCCATTTGTTTATTTTTGCTTTTCTTTCCATTACTCTAGGAGGTGGGTCAGAAAAGATCTTGCTGTGATTTATGCCAAAGAGTGTTCTTCCTATGTTTTCCTCTAAGAGTTTGATAGTGTCTGGCCTTACGTTTAGGTCTTTAATCCATTTTGAGTTTATTTTTGTGTATGGTGTTTAGGGAGTGTTCTAATTTCATTCTTTTACATATAGCTGTCCAGTTTTCCCAGCACCACTTATTGAAGAGACTGTCTTTTCTCCATTGTATATCCTTGCCTCCTTTGTCATAGATTAGTTGACCATAGGTGCGTGGGTTTACCTCTGGGCTTTCTATCCTGTTCCATTGATCTATATTTATGTTTTTGTGCCAGTACCATATTGTCTTGATTACTGTAGGTTTGTAGTATAGTCTGAAGTCAGGGAGTTTGATTCCTCCAGCTCCATTTTTTCACTCAAGATTGCTTTGGCTATTCGGAGTCTTTTGTGTCTCCATACAAATTTTAAGATTTTTTGTTCTAGTTCTGTAAAAAATGCCATTGGTAATTTGATAGGGAGTACATTGAATCTGTAGACTGCTTTGGGTAGAATAATCATTTTCACAATATTGATTCTTCCAATCCAAGAACATGGTATATCTCTCCATCTGTTTGTGTCATCTTTGATTTCTTTCGTCAGTGTCTTATAGTTTTCTGAGTACAGGTCTTTTACCTCCTTAGGTAGGTTTATTCCTAGATATTTTATTCTTTTTGTTCCAATGGTAAATGAGATTGTTTCTTTAATTTCCCTTTCTGATCTTTCATTGTTAGTGTATAGGAATGCAAGAGATTTCTGTGCATTAATTTTGTATCCTGCAACTTTACCAAATTCATTGATTAGCTCTATAGTTTTCTGGTGGCATCTTTAGGATTCTCTATGTATAGTATCATGTCATCAGCAAATAGTGACAGTTTTACTTCTTCTTTTCCAATTTGTATTCCTTTTATTTATTTTTCTTCTCTGATTGCTGTCACTAGGACTTCCAAAACTTTGTTGAATAAGAGTGGCACGAGTAGTCATCCTTGTCTTGTTCCTGATCTTAGAGGAAATGCTTTCAGATTTTCACCATTGAGAATGATGTTGGCTGTGGGTTGTCATATATGGCCTTTATTATGTTGAGGTAGGTTCCCTGTATGCCCACTTTCGGAGAGTTTTTATCATAAACGGGTGTTGAATTTTGTCAAAAGCTTTTTCTGCATCTATTGAGATGATCATATGGTTTTTATTCTTCAATTTGTTAATATGCTGTATCACACTGATTGATTTGCATATATTGAAGAATACTTGCATCCCTGGGATAAATCTAACTTGATCATGGTTTATGATCCTTTTAATGTGTTGTTGGATTCTGTTTGCTAGTATTTTGTTGAGGATTTTTGCATCAATATTCTTCAGGGATACTGGTCTGTAATTTTCTTTTTTGTGGTATCTTTGTCTGGTTTTGGTATCAGGGTGATAGTGGCCTTGTAGAATGAGTTTGGGAGTGTTCCTTCATCTGAAATTTTTTGGAAGAGTTTGAGAAGGATGGGTGTTGGCTGTTCTCTAAATGTTTGATAGAATTCGCCTGTGAAGCCATCTGGTCCTGGACTTTTGTTTGTTGGAAGATTTTTAATCACAGTTTCAATTTCATTACTTGTGATTGGTCTGTTCATATTTTCTATTTCTTCCTGGTCCAATCTTGGAAGGTTATACCTTTCTAAGAATTTGTCCATTTCTTCCAGGTTGTCCATTTTACTGGCATAGAGTTGCTTGTAGTAGTCTCTTAGGATGCTTTGTATTTCTGCGGCATCCATTGTAACTTTTCCTTTTTCATTTCTAATTTTATTGATTTGAGTCCTCTCCCTCTTTTTCTTGATGAGTCTGGCTAATGGTTTATCAATTTTGTTTGTCTTCTCAAAGAACCAGCTTTTAGTTTTATTGATCTTTGCTATTGTTTTCTTTGTTTCTTTTTCACTTATTTCTGCTCTGATCTTTATGATTCCTTTCCTTCTACTAACTTTGGGTTTTGTTTGTTCTTCTTTCTCTAGTTCCTTTAGGTGTAAGGTTAGATTGTTTATTTGAGATTTTTCTTGTTTCTTGAGGTAGGCTTGTATAGCTATAAACTTCCCTCTTAGAACTGCTTTTGCTGCATCCCATAGGTTTTGGATCGTCTTGTTTTCATTGTCATTTGTCTCTAGGTATTTTTTGATTTCCTCTTTGATTTCCTCAGTGATCTCCTGGTTATTTAGTAACGTATTGTTTAGCCTCCATGTGTTTGTGTTTTTTATGTTTTTTTCTCTGTAATTCATTTCTAATCTCATAGTGTTGTTGTCAGAAAAGATGCTTGATATGATTTCAATTTTCTTAAATTTACTGAGGCTTGATTTGTGACCCGAGGTGTGATCTGTCCTGGAGAATGTACCATGCTCACTTGAGAAGAAAGTGTAATCTGCTGTTTTTGGATGGAATGTCCTATAAATATCAACTAAATCTATCTGGTCTATTGTGTCATTTAAAGCTTCTGTTTCCTTATTAATTTTCATTTTGGATGATCTGTCCATTGGTGTAAGTGAGGTGTTAAAGTCCCCCACTATTATTGTGTTACTGTCGATTTCCTCTTTTATAGCTGTTAGCAGTTGCCTTATGTATTGAGGTGCTCCTATGTTGGGTGCATATATACTTATAATTGTTATATCTTCTTCTTGGATTGATCCCTTGATCATTATGTAGTGTCCTTCCTTGTCTCTTGTAGCATTCTTTATTTTAAAGTCTATTTTATCTGATATGAGTATTGCTACTCCAGCTTTCTTTTGATTTCCATTTGCATGGAATATCTTTTTCCATCGCCTCACTTTCTGTCTGTATGTGTCCCTGGTCTGAAGTGGGTCTCTTGTAAACAACATATTTATGGGTCCTGTTTTTGCATCCATTCAGCAAGCCTGTGTCTTTGTTGGAGCATTTAATCCATTCACGTTTAAGGTAATTTTCAATATGTATGTTCCTATGACCATTTTCTTAATTGTTTTGGGTTTGTTTTTGTAGGTCCTTTTCTTCTCTTGTATTTCCCACCTAGAGAAGTTCCTTTAGCATTTGTTGTAGAGCTGGTTTGGTGGTGCTGAATTCTCTTAGCTTTCACTTGTCTGTGAAGTTTTTGATTTCTCCATCGAATCTGAATGAGATCCTTGCTGGGTAGAGTAATCTTGGTTGTAGGTTCTTCCCTTTCATCACTTTAAGTATATCGTGCCACTCCCTTCTGACTTGTAGAGTTTCTGCTGAGAAATCAGCTGTTAACCTTATGGGAGTTCCCTTGTATGTTATTTGTCATTTTTCCCTTGCTGCTTTCAATAATTTTTCTTTGTCTTTAATTTTTGCCAATTTGATTACTATGTGTCTCGGCGTGTTTCTCCTTGGGTTTATCCTGTATGGGACTCTCTGCACTTCCTGGACTTGGGTGGCTATTTCCTTTCCCATGTTAGGGAAGTTTTCGACTCTAATCTTTTCGAATATTTTCTTGGGTCGTTTCTCTCTCTCTTCTCCTTCTGGGACCCCATATAATGCGAATGTTGTTGCGTTTGTTGTTGTCCCAGAGGTCTCTTAGGCTGTCTTCATTCCTTTTCATTCCTTTTTCTTTATTCTGTTCCGCAGCAGTGAACTCCACCATTCTGTCTTCCAGGTCACTTATCCGTTCTTCTGCCTCAGTTATTCTGCTATTGAGTCCTTCTAGTGTAGTTTTCATTTCAGTTATTGTATTGTTCATCTCTGTTTGTTTGTTCTTTAATTTTTCTAAGTCTCTGTTAAACATTTCTTGCATCTTCTCGATCTTTGCCTCCATTCTTTTTCCGAGGTCTTGGATCATCTTCACTATCATTATTCTGAATTCTTTTTCTGGAAGGTTGCATATCTCCACTTCATTTAGTTGTTTTTCTGGGGTTTTATCTTGTTCCTTTATCTGGTACATAGCCCTCTGCCTTTTCATCTTGTCTGTCTTTCTGTGAATGTGGTTTTTGTTCCACAGGCTGCAGGATTGTAGTTGTTCTTGCTTCTGCTGTCTGCCCTCTGGTGGATGAGGCTATCTAAGAGGCTTGAGCAAGTTTCCTGATGGGAGGGACTGGTGGTGGGTAGAGCTGGGTGTTGCTCTGGTGGGCAGAGCTCAGTAAAACTTTAATCTGCTTTTCTGCTGATGGGTGGGGCTGGGTTCACTCCCTGTTGGTTATTTAGCCTGAGGCAACCCAACACTGGAGCCTACCTGGCTCTTTGGTGGGGCTAATGGCAGACCCTGGGAAGGGTCACCCCAAGGAGTACTTCCCAGATCTTCTGCTGCCAGTGTCCTTGTTCCCATGGTGAGCCACAGGCACCCCCCCCGCCTCTGCAGGAGACCCTCCAACACTAACAGGTAGGTCTGGTTCAGTCTCCCCTGGGGTCACTGTTCCTTCCCTGGGTCCCGATGCGCACACTACTTTGTGTGTGCTCTCCAAGAGTGGAGTCTCTGTTTCCCCCAGTCCTGTCAGAGTCCTGCAATCAAATCTCGCTAGCCTTCAAAGTCTGATTCTCTAGGAATTCCTCCTCCTGTTGCCGGACCCCCAGGTTGGGAAGCCTGACGTGGGGCTCAGAACCTTCACTCCAGTGGGTGGACTTCTGTAGTATAAGTGTTCTCCATTTTGTGAGTCACCCACCCAGCAGTTATGGGATTTGATTTTATTGTGATTGCGCCCCTCCTACCATCTCACTGTGGCTTCTCCTTTGTCTTTGGATGTGGGGTGTCTTTTTTGGTGAGTTCCAGTGTCTTCCTGTTTATGATTATTGTTGGGTGGTTTTCTTAAAAGAATTTTGAAAATTTGGTAAGCAAAATGATGCTTTCTTTCTTAACTCGTATTTCTTTAATTACCAATGGATGAATGTATTTTCATGTTTATTATCTCTGTGTGTGCATATGTATATGCGTATGTAGACACACACATACACATATAGTATGCAAGTGTGTGTGTATAAGTGTGTAAATTGCCTATTATGTCCTTTGCCCACATTTGTCTTGGCATGTTGAAAGTTTTCTATATTGTGTAATGCAAATATCTTTTCCAGTTTGTCATTTGCGTTTTACTTTTGTTCGTAGAGTCTTTTGATGTATTCAGTCAAATTTAATAATTGTTTCTTTTGTGGTTTTCGTTATGCATGGGAAGGCCTTCCCCAGCCCCAGGGAAGAGGAACTTTGACGAGAGGTGAGTCTTCTGTGGCGGGAAGGCAAAAGGGAGTAGACAGAAAGGCTGATTAAGCCTGTAGTTAACTCCACAATCTTGACAAAGGCTCTGGAAGTGCGTCTTCTACCTCCTTAATTTTACAGATGAAGAAGCAGAGGTCCCGGGAGAATAAGAAATAAGATTGAAGTAGCAGATTACAAAGTCTCCTAATAAGAGCTTATCCATAAAGGGATATATTACATTTTTATAAGAAATAATTAATTTAGTGTGGGTGAAAAGCAAAAAAAAAAGATGCCTTTTGTGTTCTTTTCTAGATTCTTATGTCGGTCACAACACTGAAATAAAGAATTTAGAATGCCCCTGAAAGCTGATTACATCTTCACATGTAGAATGGATGGTTCTAATTTCTTTTTATTGATTGTGTAGCTTTTAATAAAAGCTGTATGGATGTCATGGTGCTTACCCAAAGCAAACTCACTGCAGCAATCATCATCCATCTTTAATTGTTAATAGTTCTACAAATTAAACTGGAGCGACTTGAAACTGAAGAGGAAGAACAGGATATATAGTATTCAATATATGGCAGTTTGTCTTGTTGGCTCAAGGAGTAGAGACAAACAGCAAATGATGGAATATTCCAGAAGCATGCCTTGCATCTATGAGGTGGAATATTAACTAATCTATGAGGCTGCCAGATTTAACAAATAAAAATATAGGACACCCACTTAAGTTTGAGTTTCAGATAAACAATGAATAATTTTAGGGTATGTCCCACATAATGCATAGGGCATACTTCACTGAAAAATTATTCACTGTTTATCTGAAATTCAAATTTAATGAGGCATCCTGCATTTTATCTGGCAACGCTGGCAAGCGGGACCTTTTGTTACACATATTGAAATACTAAACCCGTTGCACGCATTGTACGGGGCTGGTTCTTTATCATTCCTATTACACTAGCCAAATGAACAAGCTACTTTCAAGGAAAAGTCCACCAAGAATCTCACAGTGATGTGAAAATTAGCAATGAGAAGCAGAGACATTGTATTAGTTTCCAAAGGACTGCCATGACAAAATACCACAGACTGGTGGCTCAAAATAACAGAAATTTGTTGTCCCACAGTTCTGGAGACTGGCAGTCTGAAATCAGCAGGGCCATGTTCCCTCTGAAATCAGTAGGGGACCCCTTCCTGCCTCTTCCTCACTTCTGGAGGTTTGCCAGTAATCCTTGGAGTTCCTTGGTTTGCAGCTGCAGCACTTGATCTCTGCCTCTGTTGTCACATGGCATTCCCCTGTGTGTCTCTGTCTTCACATGGCATTTTCCTTTTATAAGGACACCAGTCATATTGGGTTAAGACCCACCCTAATGACCTCATCTTAATCTGATTACATCTGTAAAGACCCTGTTTCCAAATAGTCACATTCACATGTACTGGGGGTTAGGACTTAAACATATCTTTTTGGGGGACACGATTCAACCTACAACAAATGTGATCACTGAATATCTTTGATGATATATAAAAAATTGGAAAGTAACTTTAACTGTACTCATTTTATTATTTGCTAATTCCAAGTACAGATACTGATTGGACAATCAGCTCCTATTCAGTTGTTCTCCATTGGAAAGATTTTCATTTTTAAAAGAACAAACAGAAGTTTTTATGTGGGATCCTTGAATTTAGCCTTATACCTTTGGCCTGCAACCCAAACTTGATGTTAGAAGGAGGAAGCTCTGGGGACTGTAGAAGTTTATATTGCCCTGACCATAAGGTGAAATGTTCTTTTAAAGGAAAATAAGAGTTATTGCCATGGACTTTCAGGTGTGATAGTCAAGTGAAGACTCCTTCTGCAGTCCCAGAGGGACCCCTCATATCCACATGACTTTTAGTTCAATTGTCCCAGAAAAGGAGGGGGAGATGTTATAAAGCCTTCAGAAATTTTTACTTTCAAAACTTGTAGAGCATTTTTATCTTAAAGTGCTTTGGAGGAGTCTTCAGACAACGACAAAGTCAGAGCAACTTCTTAGTGACAGCCAGGTTGTAAAGGAGAGGCCGGACCAGCAGTGGAGGTGGCCAAATGACACTTGGGTTTAAGTTATGATATTAACAACACAGGGGATAGTTAATCAAAGGCTAGACCAGTTCAATTTTCTAATTCAGAATAAGTCAAGGAAAGAAGGGCATTTGAATATGTTTATTTTTGGAAAGATGATATGACAACATTAAAGAAATATTTGAAAAAAATTACCCTAATCTCAGAAAAGTTATACAAATATGTTCGTTTCTGTGACTTTCCACTCCTTTTGTAATACAGTGACATACCATTTTAAGGTTAGTGTTTCCCTATGAAAAGTAAAGCATATTTTTTGTAAATGAAAATATTTCCTTCTTTGAAACTAAAGACCACCCAACTTTAAAAGACATCTCCTGCTTGGGCCTGTTATGGAAAAGTTTACAATAAAAAATGTTAATAAATTGTTTGACATGATAAATAAGGTTGGTTTGTCATGTCAGGGTCTTTGGTTGTCCTTGGGGAGGGTTGCATACTGAGTGTCTTAAGTGCAAACTTGTGATTCAGATTTACAGATGTTTCACCCCACAAACTTAAGTCTAGATATAAGGAATTATTGTATTTCCCATGATTTTTAGTGCTAATTTGGAGTAGGAGGAACTGCTTTTTGAAATGGATTAATCTCTGGTATGTTAATTTTTCACAGTGTATTTTTAGGCAACCTCTATTAGTCGCTAGCATTGTTTCTCTGACAGCTTTCACTTTGTAATTAGAGTAATGTATTTTCTTGGCAAATCCTGATCCAGTATTCAATGCTCGGGTATTTCCAAGATAGGAAGGGCCTTGATAAAGTGGTGGCGGAGTGATAGGGGAGCCTGTCTGCATCTCTTCTTGGCCACATTTTAAAGTTGAACCATTGGTTGTATCAACCTTCTCCTATCATTCACTTCCTTTGCTTCACCTTTTCTGGTGCCTCAAAGCTGGTGCCACTGAAGCCACTTATATATCCACCCCATCCTGGCCCAGGTTCAGAGCCAGTCCTCACTGAGACAGGACATGCACTGTGCCAGGTCCCTTACTCTCTGCTTAGCAGTAGTCATTTTCCTAAACCTGAGACGTGAGTACTCTTGGAGGCCCCTGCCCACTCCCTGGTTCTCTTTTGTTGCCAGCCCGGGTTTCATGCTTCAGTGACTACTGGGCTCCAACACTCTCTTCTTCTCCATCCTGTGTGTGCAGTGACCTGCTCTGGCTGTCAGCTTTGGTGTCTGTTAATTTGTCTTGTTCTTGCCAAGCCTCCTGCAATCTTCTCTTGCACTTCCTTGGTGGAGCTTTGTTTCAGCCACTGATGTTCATTCCATTGTGCCCAGCCCATGTTCCTTTGCTGACTGGGTCTGTTTCAGGCAACTGTCCTAACCTGGTTCTGAGGCATATCTGCAGTATCCTTAACCCCCTTCCTTCCTGCTGGGAAACTCCATCTGTCTGATACTGAGTTCTGAGACATAACAAGATGGGCCCATTGTTTCTGAACCATTGGTGGGTTTTTGTCTTGACATATTGAGTCTCCCAAAGTTCCTTCCACTTCTGCATTACCTTTTCAGAACTGTGGTAGAGAGAGCTTATAGCACATGCAAAAAGCATTTGTTAATTGAGTGCATGAATGATTGAATGAATGAATGAACAACCCATTGAGGGTTGTTCAGCTAAAAAATCCAAAGCTCAGGTAGGATTTTAGCCAGAGGTCACTCACAGTAGATAGAAGAGCTGGGATTCCAAACTACTTATGCTTGGCTTCAGTGCCCATAAGAAAACACCAAAAGTGACAGCTAATTGATGTAGTGGAAGCGATACTCATAATTTTCTCCCTTGCTAGGGAGTGTTTCGACAGCTAAAGAGGAAACATTGGTAGGTTTTAACCTTTTTACATGGTTTCTAGTTTTATTGATTGTGCCTTTAAGTGTTGACTGTGAACTATTATACTGCTGCAGTGTCGGTGATTATGCTGGAGAAATGGCAATTGCTTTGTGTGTGAGTGACCCAGGCAGTATGTGACGCTCCTCGATGGCAGTGAGATTAGAGGGGTCTCTTGAGAAGCCCCTGGGAGGAGAAAAGCACCCAATGGGGTTTGAGACTTGATTAGTCCTATGGTTATGTTGTAACATGAGGCAAACATGTACCCCAAACAATGGGCCTGATATTTTGTCGTTGTATCTCAGGGCTGTTTTTTCTTATCGTGGGAACAAGGATGTTTTTTCTTATCATGGGAAAGTCTTAGGAAGGTGTTTGGAGACTCTTATATCTGCCCCGGTGCTTGAGATACTCTGTGCAGAGGCTCTTAATCTGTTCTCCGTGTGTGTGTGTGTTTGTGTGTGTATGTGTGATTTTGTTTTGTTTTTGTACCGTGGATCCTTTTGGCATTTAGAATAATGTCTTTGAATACATAAAATGAAATATATAGGATTACATATATATGTAACAGTTTTTATTGAAATCTAGTAATCACAAGGTAGTAGCTCTAGTAACTGCTGTAATTTTGAAGTAGTGATGTGTACAAATAATATGGCAAAAAGTCAGCAACAATGTGATATGCTAGGAAAATATCTGGGATTTCTGTTGGTGGCAAATTCCTAGATGTTTCTAATTACTGTGGTTTGTGCTCTGTATTATAATAGAAGGAAACCCAAGTTAGAGGTTTGTGGGGGAAAAAAACGTAATTATTTCCAACCCAAGTTCACAATGCCTTGGTGAAGAACCACTTCTCTTTGGGTAGGGGGACAAACTGGCTGTAAAGCAGTCACTACAAACCCAGTCACCCAGGCCTCCTCATAGGTGGCAGAGAGATCCATAAGGCAATTACTGTGTGACAATTGAGCCCAGATTCATCACTTCACCTCTTTATGCATCTCTTTCTTCTGTGTCACTGAATGAGATATGCTGGCTCCATCTTTACCCAAAGGTTAAATGTAGTGATCTATGTCAAATAAAATATGTCACATGCCTTCAGGTCCTTAGAAGCAAAGTCAATATTTAGTAGGTGTAATTTCATCTAGACAAATGTAGGGAAAATTAAATGGGAGAGATTAGTTTTCATTATTCATGATTCTATCTTTACCCAGTTTTTTTCTTTGATGCCCTTCTTAATAAATATTGCCTCATGATGATTAAAAAATGATTAAAAAATTTCTTTGTTAGTTGAAAGATACTGAAAAAAACCCCCAAAAAAAGCCAAAATAAGGAAAAATCACCTTCAATTCCTCAACTATTCTGGGGAGCTATGTAAAAAAAGAACGGAAAGTTATTGTGTTCTCTGAACCCCTACTCCACAAGATAAACACAGTTAATAGTGTGGGTTTAAAAAATTTTTTTTTTCAAATTTTCTAGCTTGGTATCTATGTGTGTGCATACTTGTTTTTCTGTGTATGTGTGCATGTGTGTGTGCATATGTGTTTGCGTGTGTGTGTGTCTTCGTGTGTGTGTGTGTGTGTATGTATTTTACTTATCATTGTAATCAGCTGTGGTAACTCTAATTCTTTCTATCTGGGATGCTTTTCTATACCCTTTCTTTGGCAAGATCAGTGTTTTTAGAGATGGCACTTCTTCTATTCCATGTGGTCCTTGGGGTTGGTCACAGAGCACTGCTCACGCCTGATACAGGGGTGAAAATTGAGACCTGAGCCTGGCTGGCTGTAGGGATTGATTAGTCAGGAACGGGCATTTGTAGGATATTATCTAGGTTGATTCACTCGACAACCTTTCAACACCTGCTTCCGTTGCTCTCCTTTGCTGTCGAGTTTGGAATGCTAAAATTTCGCAGATACCTTCGCAGTGGCTGTGAGCACATGATACCATTCAGCCAGTAAAAAGGAAACTAGAAGCCTGCATGTGGTTTGGGGGAAGCCTTTGTTTCCCTGTTGCAGATGCTCCTTCTTTCTTCTCAGCCTGTCCCCAGAGATGCGTTAGCTTGAGCAACAGTTGCCACCTTGGGACCACAAGGAAGGTGGAGAGAACTGCGTGGCTGTGAACGGAGGCCAGCAGCTGCCTACTCTGGGGACTTATTGTGGTTTGGGGGAAAAGCCCCAAACCCTTATGTGTTGAAACTAATATTAATTGGGTTTTCTGTCACTTGCCTCTAAATGCAAACCTTGACTAATTCAACCTGTGTCTCAAGCTGGAGCTATCAGTTCCCCCTCAGACTTTTCTTTGGGAGGTGAAGGGGATGACAGCCTCTTCTTTCTCTGGGTTTGCTCCGTTGGATGGATGGGAGTCTGGGCTTCCAAGGGGCCGCTTCAGCTACCCTGGGGAAAGGGTTTATTTGAAGAACAAAACTAAGGAGTGACAGCCCAGGAGAGTAAGACAGGCCTGATGCATCCTTTGAGTTCCTGGTTGCAGCCTTGTCTAAAGCCAGGAGCTCCAGATTTATAATATTTCCTTCTTTGCCCTGCGTGATTTTTAGCTATGTTTCTCTCACTTAAGATCAACAGACTTCTGACTAATTGGGTCTATAAGCGCCTCATTCTCCTGCACTCACATATATGCCTCCATTCCAGAGTTGCCCAGGGTTAGTTTAATATGTGTTTTCCAAGATACTTATATTTATATTTGTGAGATACACACATACAATGCATATATACACATAGGTAGTTTATATTTAAACATAAATGGCATCGTACTTTATGTATTTTTATGCATCTTAACAACACATTGTGAATATCTCTCTACTTTAGCACGTATAGATCTACCTAATTCTTTTTAACAGATGCTTAATATTTCATGGAATGGTTTTACCAAAAATTAGTTTAATCATTTCTCTTGATGGACATTGAGATTATTTTCCTATTTCTCTGACTACAGACAATACTGCAGTGAACTTTCTTGCAAGAAATCCTTTCACAAAAGTGCAAGTATCTTCTAGGATGCATTTTTACAGGTGCATCAAAGGATTTTTTTACAGGGTGTCAAAGGATTTGTATGTTTTTATATTTTAATGGATTCTGGGCAATTTATTTGCACAAAAATTATATTAATTTTTACTCCCACTTATCCCCATATACAATAGTTGATTAAAAAAATGTTGTCAGACCAATAGTCAAAAAAGCATCACATTGTTTTGGTTACGTTTTCCTGGCTACTGATGCAGTTGAGCTTATTTTAAAATATTTACTGACCATTTATAGTTATTTTGTGACCTGCTTTTTCACATTCTTTGCACATTTTTTTCTATGAGTTTGGTTGCCTTTCTCTTTATTACTTTGTAGGAGTTCTTTGTGTATTAAGGAATGTATTAATTTTTTAATGGCTATGAGCATTGCAAATAATTTCTTCTAGGTATTTTTTGGGGGTTGTATTTTATTTTCATTTCATACTTTGGAAAAATTAGGCCTAACGTGGGTTTTCATAGTTTTATAGTTTTGAGCAATTTATTACACTAGCACCAGTGCAGATGCTCCGCTTGTGTATTTTGTATCAATAAGCATTCATTGATTATTTACTACGTTCAAGAGTAGTTTCTGATTAGCATTAAATTTTAAGTTTATTGTTATTATGGTAAAATATACATAACATAAAATTTACCATTTTAACCATTTTTAAGTGTACAGTTCAGTGGCATTAAGTACATTTACAATGCTGTGCACAGATCATTACCATCCATCTCCAGGACTTTTTCATCATCTCAAACTGATATTCTGTATCTATTAACAATGACTCCCCATGTCCCTCTTCCCCCAGCCCCTGGCAACCTCCATTCTACTTCTGTCTCTATGATTTTGGCTATTCTGGGTACCTCATGTAAGTGGGATCATACAATATTTTTTTTGTGTGTGTGACTGGCTCATTTTACTTAGCATTATGTCTTTAAGGTTCATTTGTGTTGTAGCATATGTCATAATTTCCTTCCTTTTCAAGGCTGAATAATATTCTATAGTTTTACCACAAAAACAAAAAGGTAACTATGTGAGTGAGGGATGTGTTAATTAACTTGATTGCAGTAATCATTTCACAATGTATATACATATATCAAATCATCACATTGTACACTTTATTTTTTTATTTTTAAAATTTATTTATTTATTTATTTGCTGCATTGGGTCTTTGTTGCTGTGTGCCTGCTTTCTCTAGGTGCGGCGAGCGAGAGCTACTCTTTGTCGAGGTGTGTGGGCTTCTCTTTGCGGTGGCTTCTCTTGCTGTGGAGCACGGGCTCTAGGTGCGCGGGCTCCAGTAGTTGTGGCTCGCGGGCTCTAGACTGCAGGGTCAGTAGTCGTGGCGCACGGGCTTAGTTGCTCTGAGGCATGTGGGATCTTCCCGGAACAGGGCTCGAACCCGTGTCCCTTGCGTTGGCAGGCAGATTCTTAACCACTGCGCCACCAGGGAAGTCCCTGTACACTTTAAATATATACAGTTTTATTTGTCAATTATACCTCAATAAACCTGGAAGAAAAGAAAGCACTGCTTAAAGATACATGCGTAAAAAATATTTCATTGTATGTATAAACTGCATTTTGTTTATCCATTCATCTCTTGATGGACAGTTGAGTTGCTTTTCCCTTTTGGCTACTGTGAATAATGCTGCTGTGAACATTTGTTTGAGTCCCTGCCTCCAGTTCTTTTGGGTATATACCTAGAAGTAGAATTGCTGGATCATACAGCAGTTTTAGTTTTAATTTTTTAAGGAACCACCATACTGCTTCCACAGCAGCTACACCATTTTACATTCCTACCAGCAAAGCACAAGAGTCCTAATTTCTCCACATCCTTATTAACACTAGTTGTTATTATTATTATTTTTAATAATAGCCATCCTAATGGGTGTGAAGTATCTTAATCAGCATTTCTACATACAAGGTGTAGTGATCAGTTATGAAGTAAATTATGAGTAATTTTTTAAAAACTCAAAGGTACTAAAGTTTGTAAATGGTTTACTTTAAAAAAATAGAGTAGATTTAACATAATTTCTTTAATAATATCAGCTTCATCTCTTTGCATTCTAGTATGCTTTCCTGAGTGGAAAAGTAAAGGGTGGAAGTCTATTTCATGTGCCAGGAATGAAGTATAACCTATACATTCAGTAATCTGAGCATGTCCATTTCATGTGCACGTGAATATTTTGCCAGATGTCAGTGAAGCAGATGAATAAAACAAGGTCCTTTTTCGTCTATTGCATGTTTACAGATGTGGGAGAAAATGTTTTATTAATGCTGTTAATGGAATTTGATGTAATAAAATGGCTATTTCCAAGATATAGCAAGTCATTTATATTGGACGTAAGTCTTTATACCCCTTCTCAGAGTCCTTGAGTCACCTCCTTCTTATGAAGGAGCCACCTTCTTTCTGATGCTGTCACCTCTGCTGGTTGCCTTCCTTTCTGGAGTCTGAGTTGAGGCCCTGATCTGTCTGGCATTCATAGCCCAAATGCTGAGCCCCACCTGTATGAAATTAGCCCTGTACTTCTGCACTTGGGCACTCAGGGCATGGGATCCAGCCTCCTGAGTGGGTACCGAGGGGCTGGATGGTGGACTCAGAGAGACCTTGATCAAGGAGCATTGAAGATAGTAGCGAACTGGACGAATAAGCTCTCCTTTTTCCCTGCCTGGACTGCTCCAGGGTGCTTACTTCTTGTAATCAATTACTGAGAAACTCCAAGTACTAAGTGAACACTTGGCTGAGTGACCCATTGTGTCGCTGCAGATTGTTGTGAGGTGGTCATTGGCTTGCACCTTTCAAGTAAAGTACCAGCACTTTAATCCTTACTGAAAGTTCTGCTTCCTGGAGGATTTGGGCTAAGACATCACTCAAAGTGTATTTTGTGCTGAATTGTTCTGAACTAGCAGACTTTATGACTATGGATGATTATAAGACTTAGTGAATTCTGTTATTTCCAAAAATGTCTTTTCTAAAAGCAGCTCAAGCTAAGGTCCCATTTCTCCTTGGTATTAAGCTGTGATTATTGAAGTTTACTGAAAAATTCTTATTAAAAATATAAGGTCATCACTCCTTTCATCATATATGATTATCTTTTCCTGATCATACATGTAATACATGTTCATTGCAGATATATCAGAAAATAAAATAAACAAGGGAAAAGAGAGTCAGTAATCACAATGCAGAGACCACAGTTGGTTGATACCTTTCCAGGCTCTTTTCTATATATGTGTGTGCGTACATAAGCATGTATATATATCTTTTTACAAAAAGCGGGACCAAATAATCCATTCTCTTTTGAAACCAGCATTTTGGATGCAATATTTCCACGCAATTAGTTCTACAACATCAATTCTTTGCCTGGCTGCATAATAGTTCATTGTTGTTATAGTGTGCTCTAATATTATTTTAGGTAGGCTGTTGTGAGAATCAGAATATTGAATGTAGAATAATATACTTAAAAGTTCTTAGTAAACCACTATACTAAAGTAAATTGTAATAATTATTCTTTGTTGCTGAACTAGAAATTTGAAAACCTTTTGTTTGTGGTTATGTTTTTCTGCCTAATCTATCATTTTAGTCTTTGTCTTTTCTGAGTCACCAATTCAGAAGAGGTTAAAATAATACTAAATGAGTTAGGGGAACTTCCTGCTCCAGGACATGGGATTTGAATTCTGTTGCCCTGAAGAAAACTCGAGAATGGTATTATGTGAGTGTAAGTCATCTTGTATCTTTGGAGGCTGGTGAAGCTGATTCAAAAATGACTCACTCTGTATAATTCTTTATGCATGCTCGTCATTTTACATTCCTAATAAAGAATGTGTGACCACTACATGCTATTAGTGGGCAAATGTGCAGTGTAATTTCAGACATATCAACCCTTTCTGACACCGCCTAATGATTTTTGCTGTGCAAAGAATAATGTCACCCAGAGGGGCTGTAATAACGAGCAATTTCTTTATCAATAATAGATAGAACTAGTCAGTGCCAAGGTCCAAATTGTTGGGTAAATTGGTCCCAAGTCCCTAGTGGTCTCTGGTGTTTCTCCATGATTATCTTAGAATAGTTTCACTTACTGGATGCATGGAAAGCTGGGCAGATAATTTATGAATATCTCCTAAGGGATACCATTTGCCTGGTAGCAAATGCCTGGGTTTGGATAGGAATTGGTAGAACGTTGGGACCTGTGTGTTGAAATAATCTTTAGTTAAAGAAGTTGTTAAACATTTGCATCTTTCTATTACTCAGAAGGAAGCTAAGGCACACACACACGCCAAATAATCCAGGAAGGTATTTTGGTTGGCAGCTGAAGACAAGGTTTATTTTGCTCAAGTGTTTGACTGTGGTGTTCAAGATATTCAAGGGATTTTCCAACCTTGAAGATCCTTTGGGGGTTTTACCTGAGTCAGAAAAACCTTAGTAAAAGGAACAAAGCATTTTCCTCAAGAGTAAAAACTTCTGAATTTGTCCCAGAAAAATATGGATTGGACTTTAGCAGAGCATTCTTTTTTCAGGCAGGGTTAATAAGGATTAATGTTTTATTTATAATATTAGCTAGAGAAAATGCAGAGATTTCTGTTGCTTCAGAAATCTGCCTGAAGAATTAAAGAGAGATGATCCCTCCCTTTTCTGGGAAGGACACTGTTCATTCTTGTAGCCCAAGGAGGCTTAGGAACACCTCCGGGGTGCTTTGGGCCTACCTCACTTTCCAGGCTGCTCAAGAAATGGTCTCATTTCTATACCTTCCCCCACCCCACCCTAATTAGATTACATACTGGAGAAATATGTGTTTAACTGCAATTAAATATCTAGAATTTTATTGTTAAAAAACATATAATAGTCCCCAATCAACTTGCAATGTAGGAATAAAGCAAGGGAATCATGAAATTGACAAAAATTGTTCAAGTATTCTTAGTAGTCCTGATTAGAGTTTTGGATTCTATTCCTATTGCCTGTCAAAACACAAATCTACCTCCAGTGGTGCTTAGCATAATGTTTGCTTTTCTTATTTATCAATTAAGCACTTTTATATTTACCTTATTAGAAGATTTTTTTTGAAGAGGGGTGGTAGCTATTTATTTATCAATGGTTAAAATGTTGAACTTGACTCTAGATCTGCTTTGTCCCAGAAAATAGATTCTAACTATGACTTGTGTCTATTCTTTGATGATATTTGACATAGTTTTCATTAGCAAAGCTGCCCTTTGCTCAATTCCAGTAACTGTTTCTAAGTGATTTCTTTATACTCCTTTTCTTCTATGAGTGTTGGAGAATGCTCTCTCCCTACTGTGAGATGTCACTCAGCCATTAGGATGTGTCATTGAGGAGACAGTCTTAGGAGAGTTCAAGAGGGGATTCAAAGGGAGGAGGGTCCATGCTGACACAATGTCAACTCTGTCACCATTGTCTCTTACATTTCATCCAGTGAACTCCCCATATTATTTCCAGAGACTTCACCATCCTTCTCTGTTCCCACCTTGGCGTTTATATATTTGTTACCTGGCTACCTTTTTTGCTCCAATTGTGGACAGGTAATAACTCCAACAAGAACCTACTCTTCAGGATACACAAAGGAAAGACATTCTTCCCCCAGTTTTTTTCCCCTCAAGGAGATAAAGATAAGAATTATTTGTCATAGCACAAAATTATAAATAATTTCAATATCCATTATTGGGGGACAATTAAATAAACCAATTTATCCATATACTGAAATACTGTGTGTGAATTTTTTTAGAAAAAATGGAGTAAATCTACATATACAAACATGATCATCTACAATTTTTGTTGAGTAAAAATATCAGGTTTCCGAATGTGACTTGAAAGATGATAACATTTACGTAGAAATAACATCATCATATTATTGGATTCATTTTCTTTATAATGTATTTTTTAATGTTGGGAATAATTTGATATTTTGCTTAATTTTTGCATGTGTATTCTTTTTTTTTTAATTTAATTTAATTAATTTATTTATCTATTTATTTTTGGCTGTGTTGGGTCTTCGTTTCTGTGCGAGGGCTTTCTCTAGTTGCGGCAAGCGGGGGCCACTCTTCATCGCGGTGCGCGGGCCTCTCATTATCACGGCCTCTCTTGTTGCGGAGCACAGGCTCCAGACGCGCAGGCTCAGTAGTTGTGGCTAATGGGCCTAGTTGCTCCGTGGCATGTGGGATCTTCCCAGACCAGGGCTCGAACCCGTGTCCCCTGCATTGGCAGGCAGATTCTCAACCACTGCGCCACCAGGGAAGCCCTGCATGTGTATTCTTAAATCAATTTGGTCTTGTATCAGTTAGCTTTTGCTGTGTAACAAAGAACTCCAAAACAACTCCAAAATCATAGTAGCTTAAAACAGTGGTTTGGTTGATTGGATGGTTCTCATTCTACGCCCAATGTGGACATTCTGCCTCCATTTTGTTATTGGTCAAGGAGCTCTAATGTGGACTCAAGAAAGATGCTGATGGGAAAAGCATTCCCATACTTTAGAGCTGTTCTTCTTCAGTGATGTATCTATGCTTTATTTAATTATGGTTAGTATCAGGCCAGGCACATATTAGTTGCTTAAAAATATTTGTTAAATAGTTAAAAATAATATTTAACTTTTGTGGAGTGCTTACTGTATGCTGGGTACTATTTTAAGTGCTTTCTATGTATTAACTCATTTAATTTAACAAATAAATGAATGCTATGAAAGATAACAGAAGAAAATGCTTCTGAATTGGCAGACATTAATTTAGTCCATATTTTATTGAAATTTCTGAACATGTTCAAACTCACTTTTGAGGTTAGTAGGAAATATTTACTAAATGCAGCTACTCAGCATTATAAAAATTTTACTCTCAATTTCTGTGCTTGCAGCAGGTGTTTAAATAATCTCAGGGATCTGAAGAATCAGAAAATAAATTTCCATCTCTCTTTTCTCATGTTTGTTAGAGTGGTTGGATTTTTGAAAGTTTGGAAGTTGTTATTATAGACCAAAATTATTAATCTTATTAGTATTTTCTTATATATATTTGAGAATGGATATTAGAGTTTTACACCACAAAAATTTGTGTAATAATAAACTCTGAGTGGATTGTTTTGTACCTCTTTTGCAGGGAGAAAATAACTGCCCTGAATATTATAAAAATGACTCATGTGCATTAATAAACAACATGGCATCTTATGCATCTTATACATCTTTGTCCTAGTTCAGGGCCTTTAACTTAGGATCTCAATAAGTGATTGTTGAATTCAATGATTTGGAAAGCAGGCAAAAAATCATTCATATTCTCATCAATAAACACATCCATGGTTAGCATTTATGGGTATTTTATTCTGGATCTTTTTTTCCCAAAGGATAATGAGAATGTTTCCACATGTTATTATTATAATCTTTGTAACCATCATTTCAACATTTTTTTTCAAAATGGAAATATCGTCCTATCTTTTTTCTTGTTATAACAGGAAAGAAATAACAAATTCAAACCTTTAGAAATGCATCAAGTGCAAAATGAAAATTCTTTATAACTTCACTTCCCAAAGAGAAAGTGTTTAACAGTTTTATCCATCATTTGAAATACCTACTTATGATTCCATTCAGTGGGTTTACTTACCTAAGTAGTTTACTTAGGTTTTTCATTACTATTGGATATTTAAGATTTTTCTTCCAATTTTTGTTATTAAAAATGATACTCTAATGAATATCTTTGCACATAAAGCTTTTCCTATATTTATTTCTTTAAGATAAAATTTTAAAAATGGAATTATTGGGTCAAAAGCTATGAATGAACTTAAAGACCTTTGAAAAATATTTCCAAATTGCTTTCAAAATGGTTGTGCCAATTTAAATTTTCAACAATGTTAAAAGGTTGAAACCTGGCATAAAAGTACCAGTTTCACAACACGGGGTCTGTATAGAATATTATCATTCAACAAAGCACTTCCTGATTTCATAAGGAAAATAGCACTTTACTGTGGTTTTACTTTGTATTTCTTTAATTTCTACTGGAACATTTCTCCATGTTTGTTTACTTGTTGTATTTTCTTTTGTGGATTGTCTATTTATATTATTAAGTTATCTGAGTTGTGGGTTTCCCCTTGTTGTATATACGAACCCTATAAGTTGTAACAAGAACAATAATTTGTCTACTATGTAAGTTCTCAGTTGCCTTTTAATTTGATTTTTTTTTAACTAGGAGAAGTTTCCAAGTTTTAGGTAGTAAGGCTATTGATCTTTTGTTTCTTCTATTGCTTTTTTTTTTAAAGTGTTTTATTTTTTATCCTTTTATTATTTTTGGCTGCATTGGGTCTTCGTTGCTGTGCGCGGACTTTCTCTAGTTGTGGCGAGTGCGGGCTTCTCATTGCGGTGGCTCTCTTGTTGCGGAGCACGGGCTCTAGGCATGCGGCTTCAGTAGTTGCAGCATGTGGGCTCAGTAGTTGTGGCACGTGAGCCCTAGAGCATGCGGGCTTCAGTAGTTGCAGTGCGTGGGCTCAGTAGTGGTGGCTCACAGGCTCTAGAGCACAGGCTCAGTAGTTGTGGCACCTGGGCTTAGTTGCTCCACAGCATGTGGGATCTTCCTGGACCAGGGATTGAACCCATATCCCCTGCATTGGCAGGCAGGTTCTTAACCACTGTGCCACCAGGGAAGTCCTTCATCTATTGCTTTTGAACTTAGGAATTCCTTCTCCATCTAGAGGTTTTATAGTTTTTGTATGCTCTGAATGTAACTGCTTACATCCTTGATCCATCTGGAGTTTAGTTATGACAAGAAAGGCAACTCTCTATTGGTTTGTTTTGAAATTTTCATCTCATTTTCTCAACATCATTTATTAAGTAATTCTTCCCCTCTCTACTGGTTTATGATGACTCCAATATCATTAAAAAATTTTTAGGTACCAACAGTTGGTACCAAAATTAGACAGGGTCTAATTCTGAGTTATTTATGTGAATCTAGGCATGTGTGCCTTTTGTTTATTTACTTATGTATTACATGATTTTAAGTACCTGATTTTATAGTTGACTCAGGACATATTTATTGAGACCTCATATGTATCAAGCTCAGTAACTTAGTAAAAACATATATTTTATACATTTAAAAAAGAATATTTATTTATTTATTTGGCTGCACTGGGTCTTCATTGCTGCATGCAGGATCTTTAGTTGTGGCATGCGATGTTTTAGTTGCAGCATGTAGGATCTGGTTCCCTGACCAGGGATTGAACCTGGGCCCCCTGCATTGTCAGCGTGGAGTCTTAGCCACTGGGCCACCAGGGAAGTCCCTCTTTTACACATTTTTATTTGATATTCTTACCTGCTTACTCTTTAGGATGAATTTTAGAATATTTAAAGTCTCCTCCACAATTCTGTTGGAATTTTAAATGCATATATAAACTTTGGAAGTTTTGATATTTTTACAATAATTTTACCATTCTTGTTACTTAAATCTTATTCTATAAATATTTATAATTTTTCATAATATGCATATTTCTCATGGAAATTTTCCCTTTTAAGTTTTTGTTATTTCTCTAGTAAATAAAATATATTTTAAAATTATATTATCTAACTGGACTACTATATAGGAATACTATTGACTTAAAGAAATATTTATATCTGGCTATTTTTCTAAACTCTTTTCTTAGTTCTACTAGATTTTAGAATTCTCTATTTGAATATTATCTTCAAATAATGATAATTTTATCATTTCCTTTGCAGCATTCATAACTTTTATTTTTTCATATAAACAGTATGAAATATAGGTAGTAGAAAGTATCATTGTTTTGTGCTTAATTTTAATATACCTGTAGAATTTCTTTATTAACTGTGAGGCTGGTTGTTGGTTTGATATTAAAAATAGCTTCTATTTATTGGGTACATATCATGTACCTGGCACTGTGTTATGTGTACATGAGGTTAATAGTGGTGTTACTTGACCCTGGGTCTGTTTAATTTCAGAGTTTTTCCTCTTCTTTGTCCTATTTTAAAGCTATTAACAAAATCAGGAATGGAGGTTAATTTCATCAAATACCTTTTTGGCATCTGGGGGATTTTATTTACTGATGTAATGATGTTATGAATGCATATTTGATCCTTTGTATAAATTGATATCCATCCTTATTCAAAAAAGGATTCCAGTAACTTCCAAGTATTAAGATTGCAGGATAAAAAAATAGATGAAAAATTGGGGCAAATGATTAAATGGAGAATTATCTTATGGATTTTCTTGTTTGGGTTTTTATTATAGCATATTTTATTACTAAATTTCTCATCACTGGGCCATTCTTACTTTCCCTGTTTAATTCTATTTGGTTACCTTAGATGATACTTTGTTGAATTATATCTGCTAATATTTTATTTATAATTTCACTCATATTCTTAAGTGAAAAATTTCTAAAGTCTCCTCTCTTCTCCCCTCCCTTTCCTTTCTGCTTTTCCTTAAAAAATTTTTTTGTACTATCTTCATGAGGTTTTGGTATTAGGGCTATAGTTGCTTTTCTAGAACTAATAAGGTTGTTTTCCATTTCTTCTTTATGTTCTACAGCTGGGTCCATTCATTTAATATATTATTATTATTTAATTAATTAATTAATCAATTTTTGGCTGCTTTGGGTCTTTGTTGCTGCATGCAGGCTTCCTGTAGTTGTGGTGAGCGGGGGCTACTCTTCGTTGCAGTGCGCAGACTTCTCATTGCGGTGGCTTCTCTTGTTGCAGAGCATGGGCTCTAGGCACGTGGGCTCCGTAGCTGTGGCTCACGGGCTCTAGAGCGCAGGCTCAGTAGTTGTGGCACATGGGCTTAGTTGCTCTGTGGCATGTGGGATCTTCCCGGACCAGGTCTCAAACCTGTGTCCCCTGCATTGGCAGGCAGGTTGTTAACCACTGCGCCACCAGGGAAGTCCCCCATTTATTTAATATAACACTCTCTGTTCCTAAAATTTTGAGAGACTTCGCTTGTAAAAGAACGTGAGCTAGGAATACAAGCATTCCTGTAAATAAGACAAGAAAAAGTGTGGGAAGATAGTATACGTATTTTTATTCCTTGCAAATGTCTGCCATTCTTTATAAGTTAATTTCCCCTCTCAAATAAGAATAATAACAAGGACCTCTGTACTTTTGTGATTAATCCATATTTTAAACTGGAATTTTCCTGCTGCAATAATTACATTTGCTGCTCCATCAGTTTAGAATTGATGGTCTCTTGACATTAGTGGTCCCTGAAAAGCTTTTTGGTGGTTTATTATGATGTTTCTGTTATGCCCAGGCAACAAACCTACTTTTTTTCTTCTTTGTTGTCATCTATTTGAGATCATTTCATTGTAATGACTCTTGGGGCTTTCCCAGAGGGCACAATGTCTTTCTCCTTTGAGAGACAGTATGGTGCAGTCCCGAGAGCTTGGGCTACTTTGGAGCAACCACACTGCTTATTAATGCTTGCCTGTTCTAAGTCTAATTTTTTTCATCTGTAAAATGGGATCAGCAATAAAACTTAAGCCATTGGTTTTATGAGAAAATGCTTTTAAAATGCTGAGCATAGATTCTGGCACACTGTAAACACTTAATAATGGTAGCTCTTCTTGATGCTTCACATTCATTGCCTCTTTTTTATTTCACCAACAATGTCAAAATGTATTCAGATATGTAAAAAAGGTTAACATTTTTATTTTAAAAATTAGCTTTATTGAAGTATAATTTACTGTTTTGCTGAAAACCTGCTTTCGGTTTTAAGGTTCGTTGGATTCCCTGGCAAAATAACCACTCGTTTCACACAAACAAACAGCTTTAATCACTTCTTTAATGAAAGGTGATTTGACTTAATTTTAATAAACAATCATTAGAAGGAAAGGAATCAGAATATTAGAGAGACGTAACAGGGTATACATCACCGAATTGGGCCGACACCTATTTCAGATCCAAACAGCAGCTGGGGTCCTGAGTGACAGCAGCCCGGAGCCCCAACTGGGAAGGGTCCTGGGCGGTATGTCTACCCCACGGGTGAGACTTCAGATTGGAGCTCTGGGGGCTTCCATTTATAATTCCAGGCCGAAAACTGATATCAGCAGTTTGCATGCAGAAATGCAGCTCTGGATTTACTTTAACAATGCTGTTGCTTTCATCATGTGGATTACAAGATTTTCCAGTCCCCTGGGGACTGCCTAAGTCCCCAGGGCTCAAGATATTCCAAGACCCACTCCCTTTGTTATTGTAAGCGCCGCTTGACTTGCTAGCAGCAATTGTGAGGTGTGCAAGCAGGCACGCAGTCCAGGCAGGGTCACAGGTCGGGCAGAGGCCTGCTTCTGCCTCTGGAGCCTGAGCAAGACTACTTTATTAATTTTCCCAATATTTACATACAATAAAATGCTTCCATAAGTTTTGACAAATGCATACACAATCAAATACAGTACATTTCCATCCGCCCAAATGGATTCTGTGTTCCTTCCCAATCAATCCCCATCTCCCAACTCCAGTTCTAGGCAATCACTGATCTGCTTTCTATCATTATAAACTTGTCTTTCATAGAGTTTCACGAGAATGGAACTATGCAGTAGACGCTCTTTTGCATTCTGTTTTTTTCCCACTCAGCATGGTGATTTAGAGGTTCAACTACATTGCTGCATGAAGCATTTTTTTTTTTTTAAATTGCAACTAGGTGTTTTCAGTTTTTGGCTATTATGAATAAAGCTGCTATAAACATCCATGTAACAATTTATTTTTAAAGAATTTTTTTTCATGTGGACTGTTTTTAAAGTCTTTATTGAATTTGTTACAATACTGCTTATGTTTTATGTTTTGGTTTTTTCTTTTGGCGGCGAGGCATGTGGGATCTTAGCTCCCAGACCAGAGATTGAACCCGCACTCCTTGCATTGGAAGGCGAAGTCTTAACCACTGGACCGCCAGGGAAGTCCCTCATATAACAATTTTTTAAAAACAACATGTTTTGAAGAGATACTTGGGGGGAGGAATATTCCTGAGTCACATGGTAAATGCATGTTGAACTTTCTAGAAAGCTGTCAGATAGTTTGTCAAAGTGGTTATATTGTTTTACATTTTCACCAGCAATGTCTGAGAGTTCCAACTGATCCACAGCCTTACTAATATTTGATATTGTCAGTCTTTTAAATTTTAGCCATTTGAGGAAGGAAGTATTGGTATCTCACTGTGGTTTTAGTTTCATTTTCTTTACGAATAAAGATGTGGAGCATCTTAACATATGCTCTTTGGCATTCCATACATCACCTTTTGTGAAATTTCTGTTCAGATATTTTGCCCATTTTAACTGGATTATTTATCTTCTTTTTACTGAGTTATAAGAGTTCTTATAAATTCTGGATACAAGTTCTTTGTGTCAGATAGATATATGTACTTTGAATATTTTCTTCTAGAAGTTTTATAGTTTGGTTTTTATGTTTAGGCTTATGATTGTTTTCAAATTAATTTTTGTGAATAGTGAGGAAAGGATCAAGGTCCATTTTTTCCCTGTGTAGATATACAATAGTTTTATTACCATTTTTTATTGAACATACAGATTAACCATATATGAATGGGTATCTTTTATATTCTATTCCATTGATCTATATGTCTTTTGTGTGTGTGTGTGTGCCAAAACCACTCCGTTTTGATTACAGTAACATTATATTGTCTTTAAACAAGGTAGTGTGGGTTCTTTGTTTTTCTTTTTCAAAATTGTTTTGGCTAGTGTAGGTTCTTTGCATTTCCATATACATTTTAGAATCAGCCTGTCAATTTCTACAGTAAAGTCTGCTGGGATTTTGATTAAGATTATGAAGACTCTATAGACTGATTTGTTGAGAATTGACGTCTTATCGTATTGAGCTTTCTGACCATGATATAGGTTATATGTCTCCATTTATTTAGGTATTTATTTTGTTTCAGCAATGTTTTGTTGTTTTCAGTGTAAGAGCTTGCACACATTAAAAAATTGTCTGAAGTATTTAATATTTTTTGATCCTATTATAAATGATATTGTTTTTTAACTTCAATTTCTAATTGCTTATTTCTACAATTTAGGAATACGGTTAATTTTTGAGTATTGCCCTTGCATCCTGCTACCTTCCTATTACACTTATCATTTCTAGTAGTTTTTGTCTAGATTCCTCAGGTTTTTCTATGTACATGAGCATGTCATGTCCACTAATAAAGACAATTTTATTTCTTCTTTCCAATCTGTATGTCTTTTATTTCCTTTTCTTTAAAAAATTTTTTATTTATTTATTTTTAGGCTGCACTGGATCTTAGTTGCGGCATGCGGGATCTAACCCGGGCCCCCTGCATTCGGAGTGCGGAGTCTTACCCACTGGACCACCAGGGAAGTCCTGTTATTTCCTTTTTTACCTGTTACATTGGCTAGGACTTCCAGCAAAATGTCAAATAAGAGTGGTGAGAGAAGGAATTCTTGTTTCTAATTTTAGGGAAAAAGTATTCAGTCTTTCACCATTGTGTGTTATAACTGTAGGTTTCTCATGTATCAGTTGAAGAAGTTCTGTTCTATTCCTAGTTTGCTGTGAGTTTTAAACATGAATGGATTTCGATTTTTGTCAAATGTTTTTTCTGCATTTTATGCGACAGTCATATTGTATTTATCCCTTTTCTGTTAATATCGTGAATTACATTGGTTTTCTAATGTTAAACCTTTCATTTCTGGGACAAACTCCATTTTTGTCCAATTTAATTTTGCCTGAGATGCCAATTATTTCATAAGGTTGGGGTGCAGATCACATAGGATTTCAAGTAGCATTGATGCTGTTCAAAGAGATAGTAAGATGCAAGGTATAAGGTTGAAAAGATGTTTCTGTAAAACTGAGAGTAAGATTGTAGCCATCAAGAACAATGGGTGATGTGTTTTATTGCCATAGTATTAACTGACACTAAACCAAAGCTTTCTGTTTTACAGAAAAGTTTTTAGAAATGTGGGAAACTTCGTGGTAAATATAATTTCATAAGGCTTTTTCTTCCTTATTTTCTTGTTGAAGTTGTCAGTTTATATTCCTGCTAGTGAACTGTAGAAAGCTTTGCAAATGGACTTCAGTTATTCTACCTGACTTGAGAGCTGACAAATGCAATAACCTAGATATTTTACCTAGGGACTGCAATCCAATACCAAGGCCTTTTTTACCAATAGAATTTAAGTAGTGTAAACAACAAAAAAGGGGCATGGGGGAATGGAAATGTGCAGAGCAAGGTCCTTAGGAATAAATCAGTTTTGAGTGGTGATCCAAGGGTTATACTTGTGATGCTTTTGAGGATTATTCTGCATTGCATTATCTGAGGCTATAACTGTAAAATGGTCTTTAAGATTGCCATTAAATTTGTCACAGTGGAATCCCTCTCTGGTAAAAGATAAAGTTCTAACCAGAGCCTCCAGGGCAAATGGGTTGGGAGCACTTAAAATATATACAAGAAAAAAATCCCTTAAATTTAAACACGCTTAAACTGAAGCGTGTGCACCCTTTTTTTGAGAGTGTCATCGTCTTTTCCCAAGGACCTCCAGATTCTTCTAGTGCCCCATGCTGTGTCCACTTACAGAAAGGGATTGCCATTCCAAATATTAATCCAGAAGGCATCTTGCAGTAAAAAAATCAGCATGAATCCCTTTATGTAGGAGACTCAGGAGTTCTACTCTGGTTTGAAGACTTCTTGAAAGCAAGCTCTGCACACCACTCAGTGAATGGTACATTGTAGGGCTCAGGAAATGTTTGCTAAAAGAATGTATGGACATTTCCATGAAAGAATGTGTTTGCTAATTTGATCAGAAGTTGTGATGTCAGAAATACCTGTATCTGTTACTATAGATACAGTCCAGTTTCCGGGTTACAGATTTTTAATAGCTGAGGAACATTAACTCTTTATCGACAGAAGAATATTAGATGAATGAGGACAAGAGGGGTTTGATGCCACATGTTTAACCTTATAAGGAAGTCACCATAGATCAACGGTTCTCAGAGTATGGTCTGTGTTCTGTAGACCAGCAACAGCATCATTACCTGAAAACTTAGAAATGCAAATTCTCCGGCCCTACCCTAGATCCCATTGAGTCAGAAACTCTGGAAGAGAGGCCCAATCACTGGTGTTTTACAAGCCCTCCAGGTGAGTCTGAAGCATGGTAAGGTTGGGAACACTGTTCTAGGGCATGGGTTCTCAACCATGGCTGTAAAGGACAAGCTCATCTGAGGAGCTTCTAGAAACGTACTGATGGCTGGGCCCTACCCTACATCAGGTAAGTCAGAATTTCTGAGAATTGGGGCCAAGGCATTGATGTTTGTTAAAGATTCCCCAAGTGAGTTTAATATTCAATCAGGGATGAGAACTACTGACCTAGGGCACTGGTTTTGTTTTGTTGTTTGTTTTTGTTTTTGGTGTTTGATTTTTACTTTTCTATTGAAGAAAAAACTTACATACAAAAAAGTAGATAAGTTACAAATGTGTATCTTGATAAATTTTTTTTTTAATAAATTTATTTATTTTTGGCTGTGTTGGGACTTCGTTGCTGCGCGTGGGCTTTCTCTAGTTGCGGCGAGCGGGGGCTACTCTTCCTTGTGGTGCACGTGCTTCTCATTGCGGTGGCTTCTCTTGTTGTGGAGCACGGGCTCTAGGCATGCGGGCTTCAGTAGTTGTGGCACAAGGGCTCAGTAGTTGTGGCTCACGGGCTCTAGAGCACAGGGTCAGTAGTTGTGGCGCATGGGCTTAGTTGCTCCATGGCATGTGGGATTTTCCTGGACCAGGGATCGAACCTGTGTCCCCTGCATTGGCAGGTGGATTCTTAACCACTGTGCCACCAGGGAAGTCCCGGGAGTATGAATTCTTAACAAATTCTACATTTATTCTTTGCACTAAAATTTGAGAACTGTGAATACAATCATTGCTAACACCTGTTGAGAATCTTCTATGTACCAAAACTATTCTAAGTGTTCTTCGTACATCTAACTCATTAAATCCTTACATCAACACTCTGAGGTAGATCCTAACATCATTCTCATTTTTCAGAGAATGTGAGGTTCCCTCAGTTAAGTAACTTGCCCAAGGTTATACAGCTGGTGAGAACTAGACTCACTACACTCAGTCTCCAGCGTCTGCATGCGTTACCACTATCTTATTCTGTTTTGAGTAGGGAAACTAGGTAAAAAATGCAGATGCATCAGAATAACACTACCCCAACTCTAATCTTTTTCTAAAAATTGATATGGAATTAGGGAACATTCCAATTTTTTTGAGGACCACCCTTGTTTACTCACATTTCTTTTGGTGTTCTTTCATTTTTCATACGTTGTTTAAGATTCCCATGTGAAGAAGTCATTTGAGAAAATAATAAAATTATTGTTAAAGTTTTAGTGACTTAATTTACTACCCCTCTAAATGGTTTCTTAAAAACTGAATCTACTCATGCAAAAAAAATGAAGTTTGAATGCAAGAATTTCAGGCCATAGTAGATGGGTAATTTCAGGTGGAAATGGGTATGTTTTGGGGCTTGGGGTCACATTAGGATTCGCACAGCCTGTTTCTTATAGGTGAGTGATTGTGCCGTGCAGCTCCTGGTCTGTTCAGTGAAAATGTCTGTTAGGTAGGAACTGCAGACTCATTCATGCGGATGAAACTCAGTTTCATCTTTTTAGAACAGGGGTTGGCAAATTCTAGACCCTGGGGCCAGATCCAGTCTTTGAGCTATGAATGGTTTTTACATTTTTAAATGCAAAATTTAAAAAGACTGTTACCCTTTTTACTAGAACAATTGTCTAAGAATTAGGGACATTGCTTCTTGGTTCATAAAGCCTAAAAATGTTTGCTATCTGGACCTGTATAGCAAGTTTACTGACCCCTGATTTGGAAGATAATTCTGACATTTCAACTTTCACCAAAGAAAAGTACTGTACTCATATTTGTTTATAACATATAAACTTAATTGAATTGGGTGTGTTTGTTGGAGGGATATCATTGTGTTTGGGGTGTGTGTGTGTGTGTGTGTGTGTGTGTGTGTGTGTAAGCCAAAGGTCTAGGATCCCCTGCTTAGTGGTGTTTGAGTGTAACCCAATGTGGCAGCCCCATAGGGCTGATGGTGTCCTGCTTATTGACTGGCCACCAGCCTACTTGAGTTTAGCTGCCCTCAGGAGGTTAGGAGTTAGGTTAACCTCTTCCCATGCACATCTATATTTTCAAAGGCCTACTTATTTCCTTCCTAAGAAATCAGTAAGCGTTTGATAACTATTCTTACGGAGTACAGCCTAAGATTTGATTATAATCTCTCAGACAAGCTTGGAGTTTGTTGGGAGAAATGAACTTTCCCAATCTGTTTTCCTAAACTCCCCACATTACTGATTGCCTTCCCAGTGTCAGACATTGGTCTCTAAGTGTGTTGCGTTATTTCATTTAATCCTCTCAGCTTCTCTGCGAGGTATTGTTAGCTTCCTTTTACAGATGAAGAAATGCGAGACACAGGGACTTTTCCCTGGGCTCTGGCTCCGATTCCTTAAAGTGAGGTGCAGGGATAAGGGACCCAAACAGGTGGAGCCAGAAACACAGAGGAAATCCCCACACTGAATAATAAGCCAAGAGAGCACTATTATCCAAATGCCAAATTCATCTATAAATAGGAAATCTATTTTTTTCTGGAATATGCAAGCAAATTGAAAATCATCCTTTATGCACAGCCGGATTTCAGAACAGATGTGTGCATTGTTGCTCAGTTTTCAATTTGAAGGCCATGGCAACAGGCCAGCTCTATATGTAAGTGGAATAGGAAACCGCCCAAATGCCTGAAATCTCTACAGCAACAACATGGGATTTAGGAATTTGAGGCAAGGGGCTTCCTTCCACTCCCCAATCCTTTCTGGCTACTCACTGATGCTTGAAATGTGTATAACAAGGGACAAGGACTTTGAATCACTAATTGGAGGAACACTTCCTAGTAGCCACTCCCCGAGGCTCTCCTATTGTTCTGTATGTTTTAATCCTAGTCCTTATCACAGTGTATAGACCAGGACTGTGGGTTATATTTCTATGTTCCCAGCATCCAGCCCAGTGTCAGACCTAAAGTAAGGTGATTATTAAGTATTTGTGGAGTGAGTGGAAGTTACACTTACACTTAGGTTTAAATGACTAATATCAGAACCTTTGGTGATTTTGAAAGGGTTTTTTTTTTTTTTTTTTTTTTTAAACATCTTTATTGAAGTATAATTGCTTTACAATGGTGTGTTAGCTTCTGCTTTATAACAAAGTGAATCAGTTATACATATACATATGTTCCCATATCTCTTCCCTCTTGCATCTCCCTCCCTCCCACCCTCCCTATCCCACCCCTCTAGGTGGTCACAAAGCACCAAGCTGATCTCCCTCTGTTATGCGGCTGCTTCCCACTAGCTATCTATTTTACATTTGGTAGTGTATATATGTCCATGACACTCTCTCACCCTGTCACATCTCACCCCTCCCCCTCCCCATATCCTCAAGTCCATTCTCTAGTAGGTCTGTGTCTTTATTCCCATCTTGCCACTAGGTTCTTCATGACCTTTTTTTTTTTTTCCTTAGATTCCATATATATGTGTTAGCATACTGTATTTCTTTTTCTCTTTCTGACTTACTTCACTCTGTATGACAGACTCTAACTCCATCCACCTCATTACAAACACCTCCATTTCATTTCTTTTTATGGCTGAGTAATATTCCATTGTATATATGTGCCACATCTTCTTTATCCATTCATCCGATGATGGACACCTAGGTTGCTTCCATGTCCTGGCTATTGTAAACAGAGCTGCAATGAATATTTTGGTACATGACTCTTTCTGAATTATGGTTTTCTCAGGGTATATGCCCAGTAGTGGGATTGCTGGGTCGTATGGTAGTTCTATTTTTAGTTTTTTAAGGAACCTCCATACTGTTCTCCATAGTGGCTGTATCAATTTACATTCCCACCAACAGTGCAAGAGTGTTCCCTTTTCTCCACACCCTCTCCAGCATTTATTGTTTCTAGATTTTTTGATGATGGCCATTCTGACCGGTGTGAGATGATACCTCATTGTAGTTTTGATTTGCATTTCTCTAATGATTAATGATGTTGAGCATTCTTTCATGTGTCTGTTGGCAATCTGTATATCTTCTTTGGAGAAATGTCTATTTAGGTCTTCTGCCCATTTTTGGATTGGGTTGTTTGTTTTTTTGTTATTGAGCTGCATGAGCTGCTTGTAAATCTTGGAGATTAATCCTTTGTCAGTTGCTTCATTTGCAAATATTTTCTCCCATTCTGAGGGTTGTCTTTTGGTCTTGTTTATGGTTTCCTTTGCTGTGCAAAAGCTTTTCAGTTTCATTAGGTCCCATTTGTTTATTTGTGTTTTTATTTCCATTTCTCTAGGAGCTGGGTCAAAAAGGATCTTGCTGTGATTTATGTCATAGAGTGTTCTGCCTATGTTTTCCTCTAAGAGTTTGATAGTGTCTGGCCTTACACTTAGGTCTTTAATCCATTTTGAGTTTATTTTTGTGTATGGTGTCAGGGAGTGTTCTAATTTCATGCTTTTACATGTACCTGTCCAATTTTCCCAGCACCACTTATTGAAGAGGCTGTCTTTTCTCCACTGTATATGCTTGCCTCCTTTATCAAAGATAAGGTGACCATATGTGTGTGGGCTTATCTCTGGGTTGAAAGGGTTTTGAAGGGGTTTGGGTAGGAAGGGGCCCCAGAAGGAGGAGGCTGAGAAGACTAAAGCAAACTTCAGCTCCTTGACAATTTTCCTTGCAGTCAGCCCCAGCTTGGCTGGCTGAGAATGGAGCTGCCTGAGCGACACGGGAAATAACCTGTACAGTTGTTCTTGTGCAAAATGAAAAGCGATGGGTCCAAGTCATTATGAGTGTTTCCTCTGGTGCCCAAAGTGCATAGCACGCTACCTAGAACTGTAATCCTAGGACAGTAGGGAAGCCCTCTTTTGGACATTGAGTCTTAGCATAGTACTTGTTTTTGTGTGTGGCCAGACTTTTTTCTTCAGTGATATGGCTAAAACCATATTTAGGGTTTGATGTTAGTGGCTGTTGACATCACTAACTTAATCGGCAGTTTCTCTGGGGCTGGTTGTGGGGTAATGCTGTCCCTTGCCTAGCAGGCTGGAATTAGTGACCTGTCCAAAGATGACCAGAAGTGCTGGACCAGAAATACCCAGGAATTCATCCCTCCAGGGAGCAACTCTCAACCAGTGGCTGATGGGAGTTTGGGGACAAATCCCCCACCCCCTTGCCTCTCTAGTGGGGTGGCCTGGGAATGTGTGTTTTTTACTGTTTCGCAGTTTCCCCATGGGATTAGACGCCGGTCACCCCCGGTGGTGGTAGGTAGCTTGCCATCACACTTTCATTGCTCTCCTTCCCTTCCCTCTCTCACTTCCCAGTCACCTGCTGGAGGCAGTCAGTGCTTCCTGCACCTCCTGAACTTGCACTTGAAAGGTTGCCGTAGGGTCTGCTTCTAGGGAACCCAAACGAAGACAATAGGTTTTGCTCATTCCAGAGTGGACACTAGTGTCTTGCGGTCATCACTAAAGAACTGCTGGATTTGTTTTTTTTGTTTTTGGCAAAGGTTGGGAGGAGTGGGGGGTGGAGGGGCAGGGATAAGGATGTATGGGTTTCTGTTGACACTTGACTTCCCTGGCACGCTGTGGACTGTTAACTCATCAGTATTGAGGGGGTGAGAGTTCTTCTCATCTCCTAGTAATTGCATCATTCAGGAAAATCTCTTCTGTTTCAAATAGAGTCCTGTATGACCAGCCTATTCATCAGTGTTAGCAAAGCTGATGTCAATGGCCTTGCTCAGGAGCCCCTCCTCAGAAAAGCCCAGATGAGAAAAGCCATTTAGCTTCCATTTCAATCAGGTACCAACACCCCTTTGCCCTCGTCCTCATGCACTTCCTTTTCCTCACCCAGGCAGTGTTGAACACACACGAGCGCGTGGCAGAGCATTTAGGGGAGGTGTAAGGGCTGATGCTGCTCTGAGCTGCACAGCTTAGGCAGCGCGGGGCGTGATAAGACAGCACTGTCAGAGTATTATGAACGTGTCAGGATGATGAATTCACTATAACAATATCACCACTGGCAGCACACGCAATGCACTATATCTCAATCTGTCATTCTCCATGGTCATGCATTGTGTGGAATCAAGCTATTTTTTTTTCTTTTGGTTTTGAGTGATGTTTGTAATGGTGGTGGTGAGAAAGGCAGAAGTAGATAATGATTTTGGACAGCCTTGTTTGAGTTAACTGTTGTTGCCAGGAGACAAGGGGCTGTGTGTGTGGGGGGGGTGTGTGTGTGTATGTGTGTATCTGTGTGTCTGTGTGACACACACAGAGACAGAGAGACAGAGACAAAGAGAAAGACAGAGAAAGAGAGAGAGGGTGTGAGACTAGGAAAGGGTGAAAGGGGATGGAAGCAAGATTATTATTAAAGCGTTTAAGTCCTGGGGTAAAGTTTTTATTCCATTTAGGAGACTCATGCAACATATGAATTTACCTGTACTCCCTTTCCAGGGACAGCTTGCTCCAACATAAGGTGGAAAGTTGCAACCCCTATCCGGTTATCAATTTGGAACATGATCTTTAGCATCTCATGCTTTTCTCCTTTGCTTTAACTCTGCCATGACCACTCCCCCCCACTCACCCTGTGACCGCTGATCACTTCCGGGAACTCTCAGACACATCCCATTGGCAGACTGCTTCTTCTCTGGAAAGGGACAAGCAGAGAGTTTGATATGGACAAGGCATCCTTCTCATCTCCTGTCATATTTATTTATTCTCCACTCTATTACCCATACCTCACACAGGGCGGTAGGAGTGTATTTGACTTTCTTTGCTGAAAAGTTGTGGAACAATTAAAGGAAATTAAAAGGTAGGAGTTGAAATTTTAAATCTGTTTGATAAATATGACCTTTTAGAGGATCTAAGAGGAAAACATTCAAGAAATTAAATCCTTCACAGGAGAGTGCCTATAGTAAGCTGAATAATAGCCACACAAAGATATCAGATCCTAATCCCTGGAACCTGTAAATGTCACCTTATAAAGAAAAACTCTCTGCAGACGTAATTGGACTAAGGATCTTGACACAAGGAGATTATCCTGGATTATTTAGTGGACCTTAAATCTGTTCACAAGTGTCTTTATAAGAGAGAGGCCAAAAGGAGATTATACACTTATATGAGAAGAAAACGTGAAGGTGGTGGCAGAGATTAGAGTGATGTGACCTTAAGGAGGAATGTTAACAGCCACCAGAAGCTGGAAGAGGCAGGGAAACTGATAGAATCCTTTTATGGGTATACCCCTGTCCTCAGAATTATTCCTGTTTCATATACTTTCTTCTTCTAATTTACCTCCCCATGAGAATCTCCAAATGCTGGTTGGGAAACCTTACACCTATCCATAGGAATTGATCTCATCCTAGGAACCATTCCTCTTCCCTCTTTCCCTCTTGGGAATCTATTTTCCCAAGTCTGAGTGGTTGGGCCTAAAGTAATGGCAGCACCTGCATCCCCTGCCCCAGGGGAGATGAGATAGGAGATCTGAACACAGTAGAACTGTCTAGATGGAGGAGGGATTTTGGTAATCCAAGTCTCACACTGTGGTCCAGAGTGGATGGGGTTCTCCCTTTTGTGTCTTCATCAAAAGAGATCTTAAAACCAGTTATGAGTTGAGTTACTCCTGTTTCCTCTCCCAAACTCATGCACACACACACTTCTTTTTTTTTCTTTTCTTTAAAAAAAATTATTTATTTATTTATTTAGTTGGCTGTACCGGGATCTTCATTGCAACTTGTGGGATCTTTTTTTAAATTTAATTTTCTAATGACTACTTTTTTATTGGGGTAGAGTTGTTTTATAATGTTGTGTTAGTTTCTACTGTACAGCGAGGTGAAGTAGATGTTCCCTGTGCTATACAGCAGGTTCTCATTAGTTATCTATTTTATAAATTTATTTATTTATTTATTTATTTTTGGCTGCGTTGGGTCTTCGTTGCTGCACGCGGGCTTTCTCTAGTTGCGGCGAGCGGGGTCTATTCTTCGTTGTGGTGCACAGGCTTCTCATTGCGGTGGCTTCTCTTGTTGTGGAGCACAGGCTCTAGGCATGTGGGCTTCAGTAGTTGTGGCATGTGGGCTCAGTAGTTGTGGCTCATGGGCTTAGTTGCTCCGCGGCATGTGGGATCTTCCTGGACCAGGGCTCAAACCTGTTTCCCCTGCATTGGCAGGTGGATTCTTAACCACTGCGCTACCAGGAAAGCCCTAGTTATCTATTTTACACATATTAGTGTATGTATGTCAATCCCAATCTCCCAATTCATCCCACCCCTGCCTTTCTCCCGTTGGTGTCCATATGTTTGTTCTCTACATCTGTGTCTCTATTTCTGCCTTGCAAGCCGATTCATCTGTACCATTTTTCTAGATTCCACATATATGCGTTAATATATGATGTTTGCTTTTCCTCTTTCTGACTTACTTCACTCTGTATGACAGTCTCTAGGTCCATCCACGTCTCTACAAATGACCCAATGTCATTTCTTTTTATGGCTGAGTAATATTCCATTGTATATATGTGCCATATCTTCTTTACCCATTCATCTGTTGATGGACATTTAAGTTGCTTCCATGTCTTGGCTCTTGCAATGAACACTGGGGTGCATGTATCTTTTCAAATTAGAGTTTTCTCTAGATATGTGCCCAGGAGCACACGCATTTCTTTTATGGACAAATATGAATTCCCTCCTAGACCCATAAGGAGAAGGAAAAATAATATCCCTAACTGCCTCATAATTTGTAAGGCGTGGTGCTCTCCACGGAGTCAGTCTGCTACACTATTATGCCAAGTGGTATCGGTTCATTTCCTTCATCCTCCCTTCCTAATTGTTCCCTGTTGGGGTCTGCTGGGAACAAGCAGAGGGTCTGGTGCTGGACCATTTGGCTCTTCATGGCTGTTCCCTTATTACCCGAAGGTAAACACTGAGGAAACTGCCTTGATAAGGACTCAAAGTTTTCTTCTCGTTTCTGTCTGGCAGAAGGGAGGTGAGTAACCTATTTTTCCAGTTCATTCAGTTGACTAGACCTGTGGGATTCAGTTCAGAGGGGGCTGGGAGAGAAGAATTAGTCTCATGATAGGCACAGGAAGGGAAAGGTCTGGTTTGCTTGGAGGTTGGCAGTTGATCATTGGTGAGATTTAAGGGAGGGCTAAAATGTCTCTTGCCTTGAAGACTTCTTAACCTTCTTACCAGCGTACAATTGTACTAACTCCCCTTTCTCCTTGACTTGACATTCTCACCATTAACAAGAGCTTATTATACTACAGAAAGGGAGGTGTTGTTTCTAGAAATCTGGTTTTCTGGAAAGCAAAATGGAGACTTAGTTGGACTGTCTTCTCCTAGAGCCCTCACCCAGAACACATTAGCGATGCATGAGAGTTTCTTTCTCTTAACATCTCAGCTGATTAAAAAGATTAGACTTTTTAATCTTTTGCCACATTTTCAAATAGGAAATAGTATCTCTTACTCTGGTTTTAATTTGCATTTCCTTCGTTATTCGTGAGGTTAAGCATCTTCTCGTCGGCTTATCAGCCATTTGAATTTTTTCTTCTACAAACTACCTGTTAACAGCGCTTGTTCCTTCTCTATTTGTGCAATTTAGGTTTCTCATATTAATTTATATGTTCAAGATACAAACTGATGTTGAAATATCTTAGGAGTGATTTTATTAAGATGGTGACGTGGGTGTTCCTGACTTCAGAGTCCCCCTTCCCCGCTCCCATCACAAGAAGGCCAGTTAGCAACTGCCCACAGATAAAATACCACTGTGAAGGTCCTAGAACATGGGAGTGAAGCTAAAGCACTCCCTTGGACGGTAGAGACCGAGACAGATGGCATCTGAAGGGTGAAAGGAGCAACCACACTTTGACTGCATTGCCCCTCCCCCAGGCCAGCACAGTGCCTGTCGCACCAAGAGGGCCCAATGGTTTCTCCAATGGGAAAAAGAGAACCCAAGGTGGACCTTCAGCTTCCCCAGCATTATGAGATGCTTCCTGGGAGGCTCACTGGGGTCTTACTTCACAGGGATCACTGGGGGCCTGCAACTCCTCCTGAACTCCAGAATCCAGCCAATGGCACAGCCTAAGGCCCCACCCAATCAGGAGAGGTTGTGGTGCATGGCCCCCCCAGCCCTGCCCAATTGTGGCATCCAACCAGTGACACTACACTGCCAGCAAACACAGCCTGCAGCCCCACCTGACTAGAGGTGACTGTGGAGCCCAGCTAGTGGCCCCACCTGACCATGGAACACAGCCAGCAGCCCTGCCCCACCAGGGAGCCCACCCAGAAGCCCTGCTTGAACACACAAATGAAACTACAAAAGACCCTGAATAGCCAAAGCAATCCTGAGAAAGAAGAACAAAGCTGGAGGCCTCAGACTTCCTGATTTCAAACCATCCTACAAAGCTATCAAACAAACAGTATGATACTGGCAAAAAACCAGATACATAAACCAGTAGAACAGAATAAAGAGCTCAGAAACAAACCCACACATGTACAGTCAACAAATATTTGACAAGGGAGCCAAGAATACTCAATGGGGAAAAGATAGTCTCTTCAATAAATAGTGTTGGGAAAACTGGATATCCACATGCAAAAGAATTAAACTGCCCCACTATCTTTTACCACTCACAAAAATTAACTCAAAATGGATTAAAGCCATAAATGTAAGACCTGAAATTATAAGACTTCTAGAAGAAAACATAGGAGGTAAGCTCCTTGATATTGGTCTTGGCAATGAGTTTTTGGATATGATACCAAAACCACAAGCAATAAAAACAAAAATAAACAAGTGGAACTACATCACACTAAAAAGCTTCTGCACTGCCAAAGAAACAATCAACAAAATGGAAAGGCAAACTATGGAATCAGAGAAAATATTTGCAAATCATATATCTGATAAGGGGTTAATATCCAAAATATATAAGGATCTCATACAACTCAATAGCAAAACCTCCAAATAATCCAATTAAGAAATGGGCAGGGCTTCCCTGGTGGCGCAGTGGTTGAGGGTCTGCCTGCCAATGCAGGGAACGCGGGTTCGAGCCCTGGTCTGGGAAGATCCCACATGCCGCGGAGCAACTAGGCCCGTGAGCCACAACTACTGAGCCTGCGCGTCTGGAGCCTGTGCTCTGCAACGAGAGGCTGCGACAGTGAGAGGCCCGCGCACCACGATGAAGAGTGGCCCCCACTCGCCGCAACTAGAGAAAGCCCTCGCACAGAGACAAAGACCCAACACAGCCAAAAATAAATAAATAAATAAATACATAAATAAATAAAAAAAAAGAAATGGGCAAAGGACCTGAATAGACATTTTTCCAAAGAAGAAATACAAATGGCCAACAGGTACATGAAAAGATGCTCAACATCACTAATCATCAGGGAAATGCAAATCAAAACCACAATGAGATATCACCTCACACCTATTAGAATGGCTATTATCAAAAAGACAAGAGATAACAAGTGCTGGCGGGAATGTGGAGAAAAGGACACTTGTGTACCATTGGTGGAAACATATATTGGTATAGCCACTGTGGAAAACAATATGGAGGTTTTTCAAAAATTAAAAATAGAGCTACCATATGATCCAGCAATCCCACTCCTGGGTATATATACAAGGAAAATGAAATCACATAGAGATATCTGCACTCTCATGTTCATAGCAGCATTATTTACAATAGCCAAGACATGGAAGCAACCTAAGTGTCCATCAAAGGATATATGAATAAAGAAAATGTGACATATATAGAGAGAGTTCAACCATAAAAAAGATGGGACTTCCCTGGCGGTCCAGTAGTTAAGACTCCGCGCTTTCACTGCAGGGGCTGTGGCTTTGATACCTGGTTGGGGAGCTAAGATCTCATGTGCCACATGGCGCAGCCCAAAAAAAAAGAAACAAAATACTGCCCTCAAGGTAGTATTTTGAGGGCATTATGCTAAGTGAAATAAGTCAGACATAGATAAATACTATGATCTCCCTTATATGTGGAATCTAAAAAAACCCCCAAACTCATGGAAACAGGGTAAATTGGTGGTTGCCAGGGGCAGGGGTGGGGTGGGAGAAGTGGGTGAAGGTGGTCAAAAGGCACAAACTTCCAGTTATAATATGCATAAGTTCTGGGGATCAAATATACATCATGGTGGCTGTAGTTAGCAGTACTGTATCGTGTACCTGAAAGTTGCTAACTGAGTAGATTCTATAATTCTTTTTTTTAAAAATTAATTATTTAATTTAATTAGTTAATTTTTTTGACTGCATTAGGTCTTCGTTGCAGTGTGCAGGCTTCTCATTGCAGTGGCTTCTCTTGTTGCGGAGCACGGGCTCTAGGTGCGCGGGCTTCAGTAGTTATGGCTCACGGGCTTCAGTAATTGTGGCGTGCGGGCTCTAGAGCGCAGGCTCAGTAGTTGTGGCACACGGGCTTAGTTGCTGTGCGGCATGTGGGATCTTCCCGGACCAGGGCTCAAACCCTTGTCCCCTGCGCTGGCAGGTGGATTCCTAACCACTGCGCCACCAGGGAAGCCCACTGAGTAGATTTTAAAAGTTTTCACCACACACAAAAAAATGGTAACCATGTGAGGTGTTAACTAATCTTATTGTGGCAATTATTTTTCAGTATATTTATGTCAGATTATCATGTTGTATACCTTAAACTTATACAACTGTATATGTCAATTATATCTCAATAAAGCTGGGGGAAAAAAGGAAATGTCTTCTCTCAGTCTGTGGTTTTTCACTTTATTTTTTGCCATATGGGTTTTTAAATTTTAATGTAATTGAATTTATCAATCTTTTTCTTTATAGTTTGGCTTTTTTTCTATCTTATTTGAGAAATCCTTTCCTAACTTCAGATCATAATGATATACTACTATATCTCCCTGCAAAAGTTTCAGATTTTTCTTCATGTTTACATCTTTTAATCCATGTGGTTTTTAGTTTTTGTATACAATATAAAGTAGGGATCTAAATTATATATAAATTTCCATTTGGAGTCCATTGTTTTAGCATTATTTAATTTAATTATTAAAAATGAGATCCATGCAATATTTCTTTCTGTGTTTGCCTTGTTACATTTAGCATAATATCTTCCAGGTTCGTTCCCTTTGTTGCAAATGGCAGGATTTCCTTCTTTTTAAAGGCTGAATAACATTTACTGAATCAAATTTGGGTCTGCTCTTCTGTGCACAGTAAAGCCAATCTACTGACACTGGGTCGTGGTGAAGGAAAGTATAACATTTATTGCAAGGTGTACAACATGGGGCTAGGCAAGGAGAACAGGCAGCTCATGCTCAAAAAACTGGATCTCCCCAAAGGTTTTCAGGGAAGCATTTTAGAGGCAAGGTGAAGAAGAAGATCACAGGGTGTGTGATCAGCTTGTGCACATCCTTCTCATTGGTCGGTGGCAAGGTAACAGGGTGGTCTTTCAGAAATTTCAGTTATCAGTTTTTTGGCCCCAACCCATCTGGGGTCTACGTGCTGGTGGTCAGCATGCAGTTAACTTCTTTGACTGGTGAGGGTTTTAGTATCTGCAAAACAGCTGAAGGACATGGCTCAGGATATTATCTATCACCCTCGAGGAGGAACTAAAGTCCTTGACTTTGTTTTATGGCTAACCTATTATTACTTTTCCTTGCTTGACTGTTTTCCTTTGTTTCTGCATTTTCTCCTCTGATTCAATTTGCTCTTTGGAACTCGGGGAAGGCCTAGGAGGCTAAAGCTTTTCTACAAACAAGAGACAGGCAGGGGGGATGTGGCGGTCTGTCCCCGGGAAGGACCCACCCGGTCCTGCTTGGTTTCAATACCACCTTTGAAGACTATACTTTCAGGGATCATTTCTATAGTTTGTCAATACCACCTTTGTTTATATGTGTGTGTGTGTGTGCACGCATGTGTGTGTGTTATAAAACTTTTGTCAAATTTTATTTACGATAGCTCATACTATTTCCCTGTGTGCTGCATCATATTTTATTTAGCCATTTCCATATTGCTGGACATTTAGTTTATTTCCATGTTTTCCTATTAGAAATAGCATCACCATAATGAACGTTTTTGTGCATAAAGTTTTTTTTTCCATCTTTAGGATGATTATACTAGAGTATCTTCTCAGAAATGGAGTATAATTATTAATAACTTGATTTTCAAAAGAATTGTACATTCTCACCAGGAATATTTAAGACTTTACATTTAAGTGCAGATCTTCATCGGCACTGGGTACTCTCATTTTTAAAATGAAAGAATAGCTCATCCTATTTAATAATTTTGCCTCTAGCTGGTCCTAAAAAGACACAATTTTCTAAAAACACTGAGAAATATTCCTAAATATTGAGGAAGGAATGGGCTAGCAATAGTTGCTTGCATGGGGATGGAATTTGAAGGAGGGAGAGAGGAGAGGAGCTTAAAGAAATTAATCCCAATGTGGCTTTTTTGACTTGGTGTCAGGATTGAGGATATTTCTGTTGACTTCACTAACTGTACCTTCATTTCTTCCTCATGTCCCATGATTCCATATGCAGATTTTAAAATATAGTTGCTTTTTGACAGATTATTTAAATCCCAGTGAGGTGGAACAGTATTCAGATTGTTTATAATGACTATCATCAGTGGCAAATTAGTTTAGCCTGTCTCAGTTTATTCCCTTTGACAGCTTCATGTTTATTTCATGCCATAGAGGCTGAAAAAGAAAACACATATAAAGACCTTATTTTGTTGTCATTTAATTATATGAGTAATAACACGATCAAGAATGTATTTAGAAAAACAAAACAAAACAAAACAAACAAACAAAAAAAAGAATGTATTTAGGACCCTGTCCCAGCCTCAAAAGGAAACTGGACCTGAAAGACCAAGCCAGTTAGACCTTTTTAGTAGGTTTGCTTTATTGTTTTTTCTCACATACTAGTTTTTTATTGAATTCTATCAAATCTATATTTTTCCAGAAGTGGAAACAGGAAATAGACAAGTCATGGTAATTGCAAACCATCCGTTCCTTGGCCTTTGGAATATACTGTATGGAATACCACATCCTTTAGTCACGAGTTTGACAAAGGATACACTTTTACCTATTATTGCAATTAAAAAGTTAAGAATATATTAGGTCTCCAGAACTCATTCATCTTGCATAATTGAAACTGTACCATTTGACCAACATCTCCCATTTCCCTCTCTCCTTCACCCCTGGCAGCTACCATTCTACTCTCTGCTTCTGTGAGTTTGACTATTTTAGATTCCACATAAAAATGAGATCCATGCAATATTTGTCTTTCTGTGTCTGCCTTGTTACCTTTAGTATAATATCTTCCAGGTTCATTCACATTGTTGCAAATGGCAGGATTTCCTTCTTTTTAAAGGCTGAATAACATTTCATTGTTATATATACACCATATTTTCTTTATCCATTTATCCACTGACAGATATTAAGGTTGTTTCCGTCTCTTGGCTATTGTGAATAATGCTGCAATGAACGTGGGAGTGCAGATACCTCGCTGAGATAGTCATTTTATTTCTTTCAGATATATATCCAGAAGTGGGATTGCATAGGGCAATTTAATTTTTAAGTTTTTGAGGAACCTCCATACTGTTCTCCATAGTGACTGCACCAATTTCCATTCCCACCAACAGTGCACAAAGGTTCCCTTTTCTCCACACCCTCACCAACACTTGTTATCCCTGTCTTTTAGATAATGGCCATCCTAACAGGCGAGAGGTGTTGTCTCATTGGAACAGCATGGTGACTACAGTTAACAATACTGTATTGTGTACCTGAAGTTCACTAAGAAGGTAGATCTTAAGCGTTCTCACTATCAAAAGAAAGAAAGAAAAAGCAAGAGAGAAAGAAAGAAAAATAGTAATTAAATGAGGTTATGGATATGTTAATTAGCTTGATTGTGGTGATAATTTCACAATGTATACAATGTTTTGATATCAAAACAAGTTGTACACCTTAAATATAAACAATTCCTATATGTCAATTATAACTTTATAAAACCAAAAAATTTTTAAAATCAAATTTAAAAAGGGTTAAGAATAATTTTTAATGTATATTTGTACATACAACATTTGCCTGTTGATAGTCTACTTGGGTCCTACATTTTCTGTGAGTTATTCCAACAGATATGTAGTTCTAGGTCTGTCTGTTTCATCCCTTCTAGGCCGTGTCTCTAATTAGCGCAAGGTAATATTGGTATTAGTATAAGCAGAACACAGTAAGAAAGAGAAATCTATTCATAGAAAGCATGTACAATTTTCTTCCAAAAATCTGCTTCCACCGAGAGAATGTGGGTATATCTACCTGGGGATGGACATTCACCAACACAGGAAAACAACCATTCACCACAACCACGTGCACGGGAGGAAGTATAGTGATGAGATAAGGAAAAGGGCTGCCTAAGCAGAGTGTCTGGGTTTGTAACTTGGCACCACTACATACCAGATGTATGATCTTTATCAGGTTTCTTAATCTTTCTGTTCCTCAGTTTCCTCATCTGTCAAATGAAGCTGTAAATATTAAATGAGTTAACGTGTAAATTGTTTGACACATGTAAATACTCAGTAAATGCTGGCTGTTACTTGTTTGCATCTGCAACCCCGAGTGAAGTCCAAAAGCAGTGAACACATTGGGCCTCAGGGAGACTTCTCAGGCCTCATTCTGTTCTGAATGAATTACGTGCTAGTGTCACAGGTTGAGCTCCCGGGGAGCAGCCTCTGAGATGGAGATTGGCATGTTAGTTAGGGACTGTTTTTTGTTTTTTTTTAAACATCTTTATTGGAGTATAATTGCTTTACAATGTTGTGTTAGTTTCTGCTTTCTAACAAAGTGAATCAGTTATACATACACATATGTTCCAATATCTTTTGAGATCATCACCTGGGAAGGGAACGAAGCAGAGGTTGGGCAGAGGTGGTTTTTGTTTTCCTGATTAGATTTTGACTGATCCCTTCTTCCTCCCCCAGTTAGCAAGAAAACTCTGAGAGGGCAGGGGCTTTGTTTGGTTTTGCTCATCAAGGTATTACCTGGATTCAGCACAGAGACTGGAAGAAGCTTCAACAGCACTGCAGCCATTCTCAGTCCTGGACTCACTGTCACCTTCCAGACTATTCTGTGAAATCTCAGATGCTAACAACACATTCTGATGACAGTTTCAGTTTTTCTGACTCTACTTTCACTGCAGTTCAAAAGCAGCATAGCAAATGCAGAATTTATGTCTTTTTTTTATAGTAACCTTTAATTGGAAGTAATATAATACTGTGTATTTCTTTTCCTTTCCTTCTTTCACTCCCTCCTCTTCTTCCCCCTTCTTGCTTCCCCCCCCTCCCCCTCCTCCCCTCCTTCTTCCTCCTCCTCCTCTTTCTTCTTCTTCTTCTTCCTCCTCTCCCTCCCCCATTTCTTTTGCCATGGCTGCCTGGAAGCCCAGAGCCAAATCTTTCACCTGAATATGGTAGCTCCGTCAATCACCCATTTATATTATTGAATATATATTTATTTGCATGGCTGCTAGAGTCCAGGTACCAGTGTTACAAAGATGAGTAAGATGTGGCACCTGCCCTTTAGGAATGCTAATAGAAGAAACATGAGTACACATGCTATAATAAAACCAAGTCTAGGAGTTCTGTTGGAATGCAGTGGAAAGGCTGACTAATTCTGTGGAGGTATACATAAGCTATCACAGAGGGTTTGCGTCTTGAAGGATGGATACCATTTCTTCAAGTAGATAAGGAGGGGAAAGCAGTCCAAATAGAGGGAACAGCAAGAGCATTATTAGTATCAAGGACTATGAGAGGCTTCTTGGGCCTTTAGAAAGGTTGCAAAAGGTAGCTCAGGTCTGGAGCGCTATGTGGAGAGGGGCAGATCTGAGAGGGGAAAGTTGGACCAACCAGATCATAAGGGCCCTATGAACTTTGCCAAGGAGTTCAGCCATCATACTGTGGTGATGGCAAAACCTTTGAAGGGTTAAAGTAGGTGAATACCATGATATAATTTGCACTTTATGCATATAGTACAAATGAATCAGAGAGGTCTCAGACCAGAGGCTCTCATAATTATTTAGGCAAGAAATGATGCCTGAAATAAGGGGTGGTTGTGGGCTTGGAGATGAGGCTATATAGATGAATATATTTAAGAAGGTAAAACTGATAGGCGTTTTGGGTGAGTGCATGTTCTGGAGCCAGGTTGCCTAGGTTTGAACCTTGGTTCTCCCTCTTAGTAGCTGTGTGACCCAAGGGTACTTCTTAGGCTTGATGCTTTCATTCCTTCATCATATCCTATGGTAAAGCTTCAGTTACTTAATACATTAAAAAACCAAGTTAGAGCAGTATTGGCACATAGGAAATTATATTGGGTGAGGCAGGGATGAAATCAGGATGATGCCAGATTTTGGCTTGGAAGACACGAAAAATGGTAGGCCTATTAATTTAGGAAAAAAGAAAACAGAAGGAATATCATGCTGGAGGTAGGGTAGCCTGAGTTTAGTTTTGGCTTTCTGCCTTTGAGAGGACATCAGTTGCAAGCTGTGAACTGACCTAAGCCAATTTGTTTTTGCGTTAACTAGTAGGTTCTTTTTGGTTAATGATAGTAAGGACTCAAAAATCTAAGGTGGCTGAGGGTCAACTATTTTTCTATAGACTGATATCAGGTTACATTGATGGCAAGTCTTAGATCAATTTCTGCCATACACACAGACTTTTATGTTTAAGTTAAGAATTTATCAGCAAGCAGGCACAAAATAAGTCATATAAACTGTTGTGTAATGTTGATAGAGTCTTAGGACTCTGTCTTATTAGCTGTCACAATGACATCTTCATAAAAGGTTCACCTGGAGCAGGTACGTGGGGCAACTAGAGTCCTCAGTCCCAGTGGTTGCACTAAGTAGAGGACTATTGGACTATTTAAGTATCAAATCTCAAGCATTGTCCATAAAGAAACAGACTATGGGCTCTGCTATCTTCTCATTCTCTATTCTTATGAGGGAGGAGAGTGTCTCAAAAGTATTTTATTCAATAAATATCAGTGAAATACCACTAATTTCTCCATCGAGAGCTCATTTCTGATATCCTCTGGGCTATTCATTTACCAGTGAAAACTTGTTTTTTAGCATTAATTATGCTAATTAGTCAACCTCTAGTGTTGATCAAAGAGATAAAGATAACAGAAGCACATGTAATAGTTGCAGCTGGAGCTGGAATTCTTTTTTTTTGAATTCTTTTTTTATACAGCAGTTTCTTATTAGTTATACATTTTATACATATTAGTGTATACATGTCAATTGCAGTCTCCCAATTCATCACACCACCCCCCCCCCCCGCCCCCGCCACTTTCCCCACTTGGTGTCCATACGTTTTTTTTTGTTTGTTTTTTTTGTTTTTTTTTAAACATCTTTATTGAAGTATAATTGCTTTACAATGGTGTGTTAGTTTCTGCTTTATAACAAAGTGAATCAGTTATACATATACATATGTTCCCATATCCCCTCCCTCTTGCACCTCCCTCCCTCCCACCCTCCCTATCCCACCCCTCTAGGTGGTCACAAAGCACCGAGCTGATCTCCCTGTGCTATGCGGCTGCTTCCCACTAGCTATCTATTTTACATTTGGTAGTGTATATATGTCCATGACACTCTCTCACCCTGTCACATCTCACCCCTCCCCCTCCCCATATCCTCAAGTCCATTCTCTAGTAGGTCTGTGTCTTTATTCCCGTCTTGCCACTAGGTTCTTCATGACCTTTTTTTTTTTTTTTTTTTCCTTAGATTCCATATATATGTGTTAGCATACTGTATTTCTTTTTCTCTTTCTGACTTACTTCACTCTGTATGACAGACTCTAACTCCATCCACCTCATTACAAACACCTCCATTTCATTTCTTTTTATGGCTGAGTAATATTCCATTGTATATATGTGCCACATCTTCTTTATCCATTCATCCGATGATGGACACCTAGGTTGCTTCCATGTCCTGGCTATTGTAAACAGAGCTGCAATGAATATTTTGATACATGATTCTTTCTGAATTATGGTTTTCTCAGGGTATATGCCCAGTAGTGGGATTGCTGGGTCGTATGGTAGTTCTATTTTTAGTTTTTTAAGGAACCTCCATACTGTTCTCCATAGTGGCTGTATGAATTTACATTCCCACCAACAGTGCAAGAGTGTTCCCTTTTCTCCACACCCTCTCCAGCATTTATTGTTTGTAGATTTTTTGATGATGGCCATTCTGACCGGTGTGAGATGATACCTCATTGTAGTTTTGATTTGCATTTCTCTAATGATTAATGACGTTGAGCATTCTTTCATGTGTCTGTTGGCAATCTGTATATCTTCTTTGGAGAAATGTCTATTTAGGTCTTCTACCCATTTTTGGATTGGGTTGTTTGTTTTTTTGTTATTGAGCTGCATGAGCTGCTTGTAAATCTTGGAGATTAATCCTTTGTCAGTTGCTTCATTTGCAAATATTTTCTCCCATTCTGAGGGTTGTCTTTTGGTCTTGTTTATGGTTTCCTTTGCTGTGCAAAAGCTTTTCAGTTTCATTAGGTCCCATTTGTTTATTTGTGTTTTTATTTCCATTTCTCTAGGAGCTGGGTCAAAAAGGATCTTGCTGTGATTTATGTCATAGAGTGTTCTGCCTATGTTTTCCTCTAAGAGTTTGATAGTGTCTGGCCTTACACTTAGGTCTTTAATCCATTTTGAGTTTATTTTTGTGTATGGTGTCAGGGAGTGTTCTAATTTCATGCTTTTACATGTACCTGTCCAATTTTCCCAGCACCACTTACTGAAGAGGCTGTCTTTTCTCCACTGTATATGCTTGCCTCCTTTATCAAAGATAAGGTGACCATATGTGCGTGGGCTTATCTCTGGGCTTTCTATCCTGTTCCATTGATCTATATTTCTGTTTTTGTGCCAGTACCAAACTGTCTTGATTACTGTAGCTTTGTAATATAGTCTGAAGTCAGGGAGCCTGATTCCTCCAACTCCATTTTTCGTTCTCAAGATTGCTTTGGCTATTCGGGGTCTTTTGTGTTTCCATACAAATTGTGAAATTTTTTGTTCTAGTTCTGTGAAAAATGCCAGTGGTAGTTTGATAGGGATTGCATTGAATCTGTATATTGCTTTGGGTAGCAGAGTCATTTTCACAATGTTGATTCTTCCAATCCAAGAACATGGTATATCTCTCCATCTATTTGTATCATCTTTAATTTCTTTCATCAGTGTCCTATAATTTTCTGCATACAGGTCTTTTGTCTCCTTAGGTAGGTTTATTCCTAGATATTTTATTCTTTTTGTTGCAATGGTAAATGGGAGTGTTTTCTTAATTTCACTTTCAGATTTTTCATTGTTAGTATATAGGAATGCAAGAGACTTCTGTGCATTAATTTTGTATCCTATTACTTTACCAAATTCATTGATTAGCTCTAGTAGTTTTCTGGTAGCATCTTTAGGATTCTCTATGTATAGTATCATGTCATCTGCAAACAGTGACAGCTTTACTTCTTCTTTTCCGATTTGGATTCCTTTTATTTCTTTTTCTTCTCTGATTGCTGTGGCTAACACTTCCAAAACTATGTTGAATAATAGTGGTGAGAGTGGGCAACCTTGTCTTGTTCCTGATCTTAGTGGAAATGGTTTCAGTTTTTCACCATTGAGGACAATGTTGGCTGTGGGTTTGTCATATATGGCCTTTATTATGTTGAGGAAAGTTCCCTCTATGCCTACTTTCTGCAGGGCTTTTATCATAAATGGGTGTTGAATTTTGTCGAAAGCTTTCTCTGCATCTATTGAGATGATGATATGGTTTATCTCCTTCAATTTGTTAATATGATGTATCACGTTGATTGATTTGCGTATATTGAAGAATCCTTGCATTCCTGGAATAAATCCCACTCGATCATGGTGTATAATCCTTTTAATGTGCTGTTGGATTCTGTTTGCTAGTATTTTGTTGAGGATTTTTGCATCTATGTTCATCAGTGATATTGGCCTGTAGTTTTCTTTCTTTGTGACATCTTTGTCTGGTTTTGGTATCAGGGTGATGGTGGCCTCTGTCCATACGTTTGTTCTCTGCATCTGTGTCTCTGTTTCTGCCCTTGGAGATGGAATTCTTGATTAGAGCACTAGCTGACCACCCCTAGGATATAGATTCCTGATTAGGTTAACTGATAACACCTAAAGTGCAGCTTAAATTTACTAATACAAATATACATAGAACATTGTCTATGTTGAAGCACTTTATTTATTTATTTATTTTTTAAAATAAATTTATTTATTTAATTTATTTTTGGCTGTGTTGGGTCTTCATTTCTGTGCGAAGGCTTTCTCTAGTTGCGGCGAGCGGGGGCCACTCTTCATCGCGGTGCGCGGGCCTCTCACTGTCGCGGCCTCTCTTGTTGCGGAGCACAGGCTCCAGACGCGCAGGCTCAGTAGTTGTGTCTCACGGGCCTAGTTGCTCCGCGGCATGTGGGATCTTCCCAGACCAGGGCTCGAACCCGTGTCCCCTGCATTGGCAGGCAGACTCCCAACCACTGCGCCACCAGGGAAGCCCTGAAGCACTTTAAAATACAAATATATCATAATTCAAGTCCAACAGGAAATAGGATTATATAAGACTGGGGCTCAGGGGAGAAATCTGAATTGGAAACATATTTTTGGCAGTCTTTCGGTTGGCATATTCATTTCTACTTTAAAAAAAAATCACTGCTTTCCTTTTTTCATTCCTATTTTATGAACTTTTTTTATGTACACTTATTCTTCCCTGTTAGGTCACTTTAAATCTTTTTTTAACATTGGAGGCTATAAATAAATATCAATAAATAAGACCTTCCCCCCTCCATATCACTTGTTTTAAATTTCTACTAAGAACTATTTCTTCTGCAACTAACTTTTAAAACTATGTGCAAGGTATTTATTGTCCCTGCTCTTTTTGTCACTTTCTTTAAATTCAGATTTTAAGTCAACTTCAGATGTGGATACACACACACTTTTGCTGTTGTTATTGCAAACCATGTTTATTTTGCTCCTATTGGAAATACCTCACAATAATGAAACGGATGCACTTTGCCACGCAACTGAGAAAAGCAAGGCTTTACTCTTCATATTTTCAGGCAAGAATGTAAACCTAATTTTTTTTTTAACTGCTTCCTTCAGATAAATTACTCTCTCCTCAGTTGCTAGCCCTCAATTTAAATGTCACCACTAGGTATATGGTGATGATATTTTTGTATTATATACTTAAAGGAGCAACAAATATTTTGATTTAGTGATATTTTAGGGATTTTTTTATAGGCTTGAAAAAACTTTTACATTGTTTTAAATAACAAATATACAGAAAAGTGAACAAATTCTAAGTGTATAGCCTAAAGAATTATCACAAAATGAACACACCCATGTATCCTCCACCCAGGTCAAAAAATAAAACATAACTAACACCTCCAAAGCCCCTCTTAGACAGCTCCCTTCTTCCTGCAGACATTTGTGTATGAGTTTTTGTGTGAACATATGCTTTCCTTTCTCTCTGGTAAATACCTTGGAGTAGAATGGCTGTGTTATACCTTAGGTATATGTTTAACTGTAAGTGACAAACTGTTTTCCAAAGTAGTTGTACCATTTTACATTCCCAGCAGCAGTATATGAGAGTTCTAGTTGCTCTACATTTTCTCCAACACTTTATTGGGTTCTTGGATCCAATTTCCATGTGGGATGAGGCATTTCCCCCATGCCACCAAGCAGTTCCCAGACTCCGGCTGTCTGTCCTACAATTCAGCTTAATTCTGATACTATCTTCCTAGAGATAGCATAGATTCCACAGGTTACGAGCCCAATCTTACGACTGTGCTCCCTCCACCCCCCCACTTCAGATGCCAGTCGGAAGCCCACGTTGTCACCTGTGCTTCTGACCTACCAGCTATAGATTGGGCGTTCCAACATCTCCCTCCTTGGGTTCCGTTAATTTGTTAGCTTTTACATGGAACATTTAGATGCTTACATTTAATGTAATTACTGAAATAGTTTGTTATAAATCTATGATCTTCCTACTTGTTTTCAACTTCTTTCTTCTTGCCTTCTTTTGAATTAAAGTATTTTTATTCATTTTTCTCTATTAATAGGTTAATTATAAAATATTTTACTGTGCTTCTAATGTTTACTCTTGATCACAGATTACAATCTGTCCTTGACTTAACGAAGTTTAATATAACTAAGTACTTTCACCTTTTCCAAGAAAATTCAAGAACGTTTCAAGAAAATCCAAGAATTCTTTAACTCCATTTATACTCATCCTGACTTATTATTGCTGTATATTTAATTCTATCTGCATATTTAATTTTATCTGTATTTTAAGCCCTACAAGATATTAGTGTTATTATTTTATACAATCAATATTTATTTTCTACTTTTTTCTCTCTTAATTCCTTTATTTCTTAAATTTTTAATATTCTACCTGGGATTTTTTTCCTTTTGCCTGTAGGACACCTTTTGATATTTCCTTTTGTGTGGGTCCAGAAGTGGCTTTCTTGTTTTTTTGTTTGCCTGAAAATGTTATTTTACTAGCATTCTTTTTTTAAAAAATTTTTTATTGAAGTATAGTTGATTTACAATGTTGTGTTAATTACTGCTGTACAGCAAAGTGACTCAGTTATACATGTATATACATTCTTTTTCATATTCTTTTCCATTATGGTTTATCACAGGATATTGAATATAGTTCCCTGTGCTATACAGTAGGACCTTGTTGTTTATCCATTCTGTATGCACCAGTTTGCATCTTTTACTAGCATTCTTAAAGGACATTTTCACTGGGTATAGTTTGGCAGTTTTTTTCCTTTTGAAGCACTTTGAAGACATTATACATTGTTTTTTGGCTTCCATTGTTTCTGTTGAAAAGTGATATTTTCTTTTTAGAAGGCAATCTTTATTTTGGGGGAGCTGCTTTCAACATTTTTCTCTGTCTTTCTGTTTCAGCAGTTTTACTATGGTTTGCCTAAGTGTATTTTACTTTGCATTTATCTTGCTTGAGGTTTATAAGTCATTTCAGAGCTTTGGCTTGATATCTTTCACCAGTTTGGGAAACCTTCTCAGCCATTAACTCTCCATTTCTTTTGTCTTCTTCCTTTTATATTTAAATTACCCTTTCATTATATCCCCTATATGTCTTACCTATGTTTTTATCCTATCAGTCTTCTTGTTTCTTTTTCATTCAGTTTGGACAGTTTTTGACTTATCTCCCAATTCATTAATTCTCCCTTTGACTGGGTCTTGAGTGCTGTTTAACACATATAAGAAATCTTTAATTTCAATTATTTTATTAAAAAATTTATAATTCTCCTTTAGTTCTCTTTTATAATTTCTGATTTTCTTCCCAAATTAGAAATCTTGTTTTTTGTATCCTTGAACATGTTAAGCATAGTTATATTAATATTTGGGTCTGTTAACTCCATTTCTTTATCTCCAATAGGTCTGTATTTGATTGCTGTTGTTTACTTTTGTCTTTATTCATATTGTCTTGTCATCTCATGTTCCTTGATATTTTGATTGAGTGCCAAAGATTATGAGGAACTGGAGATAATTTGTAGCTCTGGATGTTATCTTACCCTCAAGGAAAACTTGTATTTGCATTTATGTAGGCTAGGTAACACTAGTAATCTCAGACCTTCTTACTTTAATCAATATTTGAAATGAAAGGAAGTTGAGTTTCCAGCTCTGTGGGGGCTGATCTGTTTTCATTTCAGCCTTACTCATAATAGACGGGTCCTCGAGGATGTCAACCCTATGCCTTGGGAGATGGGGGGAGGCTGGGGGATCTATCAACCCTATCTACTTCCCAGTAAGCCGTGAATTCCAAATTTTGTCCTCCTAGCCTTGTGAGTCTGTTCAAAACTCTGATCAGTTTCTCAGCCTCTCAACTGCTTCTGCTGGAACACTGGCACAGTTCTGTGGTTGAAAAGTGGCTCCAAATTCCAGGCTCACTTTTTGAGTATTCTTATTCTTCTGGACCTTGGCTATGTTATTTGTCACTGCCTTATTATTTCTCTGTGCCTTCAAACATTTAAAAAATGTTTGTTCAGCTTTTCAAGTCATTCTCAGCAGTAGGTTTGGTCTAAATCATCCAGTCTTCATTGATGAAAGCAAAAACCATTTAGAATATGCTTTTAATACCCAAAGGACTGTATTTTTGCTACTCAAGAATTTCTGGAGGAAATACAAGTGAATGCTTTAAGTTAAGATGATATTATTAATTTACATTTGCTTGAATTTGAATAAAAAGAGATACCTGTCTATAAAATAATAAATTTTCATTATTGAACTACACATCATCCTTTTTTTTTTCTTCAGGAACCATATCATCTTTTAATGTCCCCGGTTCTCTTTCAGACTGATCCCAAACATAGGGAAAATGACCTAAAATACCTTTGTTTAGTTCCTTTTAACACATTTGAAATAGGATGTTAAATGAAACAGGGCTTATGAACTGAGTGAGCTGGGACCTGGAAACTATGCTTTGTAAGTTTAAACTTTAAGTTCTCTGGATTTTTTCATCTCATTTGGAAATCAACTCTAGCTTCTCTGATATGGGGACAAATAAAATGGATTTTGGTTTTATACACATTTGAGTCATAATATTAAAGAGCATCCCCCTGAAAGTGGGAATGTTGATAACAAGATGGAATTGGAGAAAGAGACTCTTTCACAAGAGCAGATGAAACTGAAGAGGAAATAAACAAGCTTCCTACCAATCTACCACTCCTCACTCAGAGATTTTCCTTCCAGAGATGCTTTTTGCTCCATCATTGTAAAGGTTTGTCATTTCATGCAGTTTCTCTTATTTAGTAGACAGAGCTCACTGTGGATCATGAGATCATTAATTACTATTATCTATATCATATTACTATATCATCATCACTTATTAGCTGTATTATCCTAGCTATGCAATGTACCACATGTACCACCAAACCAAGGGAAATTGAGCTGATTAATATTCTTCTTGCTTCGATGAACCTAGAACACTTGGGGTTTGACTTTTTTTCGACTGGGGAAACAATACAATTTATGTAGAAAACATCAATTCTCCAGAGACATATGAGCAAGCCAGAAGTTAATTCTTTCTTTTTTTTGTTTCCACATAACTAGACTGACAAATGACTGGGTAAATGGCAGAGAAATAAAATAAAATTTTCAATGTGGACTCCAATGGAAGAATTTTAATGTCACAGCTTATCACAAAATGGATAGATCAACTATAATATTTGGACAAATATTGTCAGAAAGAAAACAGGATGATTTCTTATTTTATGGGGCAGAAAAATGCTCTCAGTACTTTTTTTTCATTTAGTAATACATTTAGTGATACATGCAGACTTACACATTACTTCTGATTACATTGGTTACTTATGGCTTTTCGTATGTGGGTTATTATCATTTTGTAGTTTATATATGCACATTATATTGAATATTTCTTCAGTGTCAATGAGAAAATAAATCACTGGTATGAGAAAACACTGGCATTACAAGGTATTCATCTGGAATTATTCAACCTTTCACAAGCAAATGAGAAAGATTATAGGATTAGACCAAATCCTAGATTCCTTTTCTTCTATGCCCATCTGTATTCATTAGAGTTGAAAGACAGACAAATGAAACTATTGGTAGCTCAGTCTTTAAAGCTTTATTACAATTTAAAAGCATTAAAATAGAGAGAAAATGGAAAAATCTTATCAAAGGCTGGAAATGATCATCCTACTGCATAGTTGAATTTTCCAGCTTAATGACAATGAAAAATGAAGATAGGTGTTGTAAAGATATGACTTCATTATTGGTATCACTCAGTATTGTCAATTCCAAAGAATTGAGCATAGAGCTTTTAAAAGCCTCTGTCAGAATATAGAACTGACAATTGGGCACATCACTGGAGGAAATGAAATGGGTCAATGATTTTCAGTTCTATATAAACTGCATAGGACAAGCCCACAGCCTTGGCTAAAATGCATACCAGCATCCAAGACTCCTCTGGACTGTTGCTCTGGTCATTGCTATTGCTTCTTGGACCCCAGGAATGTGCATCGAGAAAAGGGAAGGGCTGGAGAGCACAAAGCTGCTACATGAAATGCAGAAGACATTGTTAGTTTTCTCCCAGTATCCATTCTTCTCCTCCTTTCCAAAAGTACCTCTCTTTAAGGAATCTAACCTTTGCCACCACAGCTTAGGGAACCCAAGGGAAGCTGAGCCCACCCCCGGTTCCAGGGTAGTTCTCCAGTGCAACAGTGATTGATTGTGGAATAGACATGTGTCACAATAACAGATGCTTGCTAGGGACTTTGGGTAGAGCGTTTTCTTTGGTTTTGTGAGAGAGCCACGAGGCATGAGGATGCCTTCTCTTCCTCTGGACATACTTATGATGTTAGTCCTGAGACTACTGCAGCCAACTTGAAGCAGACACATAGAAAGAGGAGAAAGAGAATCGAAGAGAAATGAGCCAGAATCCTGATCAAATCATATCTGACCGCTGCTTTTAAGAACTGTGAGTTAATATATTTCCTTAATTAATCATGCAAATTTAAGCGGACTGTTTCTTGCAGCCAAGATCATTTCTACTGGTAGAGAAAGGTGGTCTACTTCAAGCCCAAATTGCTCCTAATCCAGAGGACCACCCTCAAGGTCTATCTCAGGGATCCCTTAGCCGATTTGATCTAATGGGAGGGTCACAAAGATGCTTTCCTCTGCTCTGTACCAACTTTAAAATTGCACGACCTTTTGTGGTCATGCTCTTCAAAGTTCTCTAGTTTATAAGCCTAGAGCACTCCTTCAAAGGTTGCTGGAATGGATCCTTTGGGTGCAGTCTGATCCAGGTCCCCAGCCTTGGGTCCAGAAATGCCTGCCACAGTTACCTCCAGCCTGTGGAAAACAGATCAAAGGGTTCTTCTCTCTGGTAGTCCATCATCTCCAACACAAAGTCTAAGGAGAAGACCTTTCTGTGGGAGATGCATTCTCATTCAGACTCATTCCTGGCTTCTCTAATTTTCCACGCAACTTTGGTTTTTACAATAATTTTGGTCTAGGCACACAATCAGTTTTGGGAAAGCCTATTGAACCCTTATCAGCTAAAAGTGGAAGCTATTGTGATAGAGACAATTTGGGAATGGAAAGGCTTTGGTCAGGTGTGATAATAAAGCTGGCATCCTAAGTGATCTCTAACCCCAGTAAGAATAGATGGATTGCATTCCAAGAGTAAGATACCTATTGTGGAGCTACTATATAATACAGATAAACTTTTACAGTGAGGGATCTGTGGTGTGCATGGTGTATAATATTGTGAGCCTGCAATCATATGGACAAGTTTTGTACTTTTGCGTAAATAAAACTAAGTCAAGACCAGTGGTTTTCACACTTGGTTGGGAGTTGTGGTGGGGTGAGGAGTAGAGCATTTGGAAGTCATGGTACTTTAGATACAACACCTTAAAGCAATGCTGTATTTATTACCATTCTAAGCACTAGGCAGATTTTGGAGGCAGAAAATTTGACTCTTATGTCTATAACCCCAGTGATGCTGGACCTTTTTGTTCTTATCTTAGAGCCTGTCTCTATTCATTATTCCAGGCACAGAAACACCAGTCTAACATGTAAAAATAATTGCAAAGCAATTAAAAATTTTACTATAGTCTCTTGGACAGTGCGAAGTGGAGATGACATTCATAAAACACTGCAAAACTTTAAAAAGTCGTTTACCCATTTATCTTCTCAAAGTCTCACTTATCATGGTGTGGTATGTGGCCCTAAGCTCTCTTATTCTCCCCCCAGTTTTCAGAACTTCAAAAATAGCCCGTGCTGGCCTTTATCCTTTTGTCCCTACTCTCTTATCTTCTGGTATATTTTCTTCTCTTCTAGAGTAAAATTTTCCCTTTCCTGTAAAAATGAATCAAGCCAATCTAGGATTCTCTTATATCTCTCTCTCACCCATTACTTAGATCTGCACAAAGAGGCCCAGGAATTTCGCATGTGAGGAAGGAATTCTCCTTAGCATTATTTTAAAAGTCTTATTTATTATTTTTGTTCCTTTTAGCATCAGTTTTGATCTGACCAACATCCACCTGTTCAACATCATTTCCCGTGACAGCCCCACAGACGTGGCACACTTCTGCCACAAAAGGAACTTAAGCAGAGAAGTGGTGTGATCATATTTGCATTTTAGAAGGATTACTCTGAATAATCAGAGTTTGGAGAATGGATTGGGCTTTTGCTGAGGTGGGGAGGAGGAGAGGTAGTAGGGAAATAATTAAGAATAGGATTGTCTAGGAAAGAAATGTTGGTGGTTTGGACTAGGATGGTGGCAAGAAGAGACAGAAATAAGTTGAAAGCTTTGAGATATATTTTGCTAATTTCTGGATGGAGAAGAAATGAGGTTGTTATCCAGAGTACAGAATATAGACAGATCTAGTTTAGAAGGTAAAATATTGAGATTAGTTTTGGATATGTCGAGTTTGAAGACCTATGGGATATCTACTTGAAATGTTCATTTGGCATTTGACTTAGATAAGTCTGGGGGTCAGAGCTAGAGATATGGATTTGGAAGTTGTCAGTTTATAGATGTCTGCGGAGCCCATGGGTTTTTCTGAGCATATCCCAGGAAAGCTTACACACTGAGGGCATTAGAGGGCTAACAACAGAACCCCAGGGGAGGTACTGTCATCTTAGGACACCTGGGAGAAAACCAGGAAAAAAAGGACAAAATCTGAGAACTATTGTTTTAGACCAAGGAAAGTGGAGTCCTAAAGATTGATTTATTGATCAGACCATTGTAACCAGCAGAATACAGTGCTCAATTCTGAGCCCCAGCCTTTTACATGGACATCGATAAGCACAGTATGTCAGGAGGAAGCCCATCAGGATGGCGAGAAAATCCTGAAACCATGGCAAAGCAGAGGGGCAAGTGCTTTCACATATAGAGAAGTTATTTATGGGGCACATATTTGCCAAGTGGAAGGGGAATTTAGTTTTGTTTTTATGTTTCCAGAAAGAATAATGAGGAAGTACAAAGAAACACCAGTCAATATGAAGAATTATTTTACAAGCTGTTAAAAAATGGAATAGGTTGGCTTGTTTGGAGCGAGAACCCCTTTAGTAGAAGTGTTTGTTTGAGCAGGAACTGGTGACCCACTGATCAGGAATGATGGGGTAGGGATTCCTGTCTTGAGTAAGAGATTTACCTATTGAGGTAGCTTCTAATTTTAGAAGCCAGTGATTCTGTGAAATTTTTGTCTTTCTTTCTCTCTCTCTCTCCATATTCAGTGCATATATTGCAGGTCACTACGAACATAGGGCCAGTGTGTCATGCAGTAAGCTTCGGGTGACTGTAAGGAATGACATTTTATTCTTTGGAGGCTCTAAGTGAAAGTGACATGAATCCTCACCACGTTCATATCAGTACACATGAAATTTTGTTGAGAATTCCTCTGAGGGAGAACGTCTTAGTACTGAGTCAGTTTTGTGGCCTTGAGCTGAGACAGTTGACGAGACATCTTATAATAAGAGGGCAAGATGCCCTAAGGGTTTCGCATGCATTTATATCAAAATGCTGTGAAGGAAAATCAATATTTTGCTTCTGGCAGTGAAAATCCAAACCTCACCAAATTACTAGGGACGAACACTTTATTTTCAAACACCAGAGAGGGGGAAAACACCCCAAGTTGAACAAATGCTTCACTATGGCTCTGGATGTAACATGGGGTGATAGACTTAGCAATGACCCTGTTTTGGAACTACAGTAGCCTAATTCCTCCTTCCATTCAAGTCTTTTTTCAAAATCACCTCAGTGAAGCCTTTCTCTATCATGCAATCTGAAATTTCACCCTACCCAATACTTCATTCCCTCTTTCTCTGCCTCATGTTTTCCTTAACACTTGTCTCGCCCAGAAGCAAGATCTTAGACAAGGGTTTGAGTGCAAGTGGTTTACATGGGAGGTGATCCCAGGAAGGCAAGTCAGGTTAGGGTTAGGGTTAGGGTTAGAGTTAGTAGGAGAGTGAGACCAGGAGGGGAAGGAAGCCAATTCAGGATATGGCAATCAGAGGTTACTACTGTGGGCAACTGGGACTCAGTCCTGCCGGGGAACTCGGGGAGACTGCATGGGCATGCCTTGAAGTATGTCTGAGGCATAAGGAAGTGGGGTATTTATCCACCAATTCTCATCAATCCATGGTTGAGAGCTGCCCTGAGGATGGGGGTGTGGAGCTGGGACTTTAACTTCCCAGCATTTTCCATCACTGCGCTTGGGCATGTGTCCTCCAGCTGCCTGAGGAAGCCTTCTGAGGCTCACAATAGGAGCCCTGGGGTCAAATTGGGTGGGAATGGAGTCCAGGGAATCTGAGAAGGCCACTGGTAACATCTGCTGGAGAACTTGTTCCTCTTTACTGGACTGTATATTTTACTTTTTATCTTTATCGTCTGTCTCCCACTGTAACGTAAGCTTCATGAAGAGAGGAACTTTCCTCTGTTTTGTTCACCGAGTGGCATTGGAAACATGGTCTCTGAGTTGTTTATTCAATTTTAAACAACATTAAATTAGTGCCCGCTTGAACCAGGTACTGCCCTCACATTCTTTGACACTATGATCTCCAAGGGGTGGATTAGATCTCCACCATCTTTATAGCTAATCCTTAGTCTATAGTGAGTCAAGATTAAGAATTATAAGGCAGAGGGAAGGAGCATGTTATAACCAAGGGAGATGCCCTAGACTGGGATGTAGCAAGGTGGGGCAAGGTTATTCTGAGGCAAATGTAAGATAACACACCTAGTGTCTGGCACACAGGAAGGCCTCCATAGGCAGGGAGAGGAGCTAGGAGTTGGAAGAAGGAAGAAGAGGTGGTGGATGAAGAGGAGGAAGAAGACACAGACACATAAGAAGCTGGGATCCTGGGTTCATGAGCACCAGAGAAACCTTTAAGAAGAAAGAAAGAAAAAAAAAGAATCACAAGTAAAGATGATAATTAAACAAACGCTTTTGTTGTAATGCGAGCATGAACTGCTAAATCAGAGAAGGATCAATAGCGGGTGGAAGAGAAAATGCAAACGAGAGATCAGAGTGCTTATTCTAACCCCAGCTTCTGCAAGGAGCCTCCTTGCTAACTGGGTCTGCACACATGGAGCCCCAGTCCAAAGCCTACCTCTTCCCGGCAATTGGGTTCAGGTCTCAGGAGGAAGTTGCAACCTTAGGACCATAATCAAGGAAGATGCTTTTGCTTTGGACTCCATGCTTCAGTTAATGCAGACTTAGATCTGCCAGATGGCACGGATGACTCACTGAGTAGTCAACAACTCTTCCAGAGTGTTTTAAAAACATGTATGACTGTTGAATTACATCGCACCTGCTCTGAACTTTTCCCCTGCAATTCTAAACCCAAGTTTAGCATATTTTTAGCATATGCAAGCCAATGTTTAGCTCTCACTTATCTGCTCTGTCTTTTGACTTTTCATCTAGTGCTCACTCCCATCCCACCTCCCGCCCTTTCCAGCACACAGCAGATATGATTATTATTCTTGAAAACTCTGAGTCCTAGTGTATTTAAAACGTTTATCAATAAGAAAAATATAAGTGAATTTTGATTATACATTATTTGTATATAGGCACACCTCTTTCCCTTATATTAATGGTGTTTATCAAGGATTGACCAGACCGAAAATTCTTTCAAGTTACATGGCCACAATTTCTCATTTTGAATTTTTCCTCTGGGGTCAAATCTGCAGGCAGCCAAAAGTATAGATACATAACCCATAGCTCCAATTATTCTTGTTAAAATTTTTTAGTGTGGTTTTTAACTGGAGACTTTTCTGTACCCAACATGGGAATATGTACTGTTTTAAAATCATTCATGGGAACCCCTAGAGTGTATCCTCAAGGTTGGGGAGGAAATTTATTTCTAAATGGAAATGCAAACATTTTAAGAGTATAACAGCAGGGAGGGAAATTTGGACATTTGTTTTATGCAGGCACATCTGGCTTGGAAGTAAAAACTCAGGAAGAGGTAACTTAGGGACTTTGGCAAATTAGGTCATCATCATCAAAATAACATTTCTGAATATTATTTATCATGTGTTATTAAGCTGTGCATTACACAAAGCAAAGTGGTCATATCGAAATGCCTGTAGGAGAATTAAACATGGCTAGGAGGTTGTGCACCTTAATGCATCAAGGTTTACTGAGAGTGCCTGTGAGTAGAGGAATTGGTATTTCTGGGATCCTTCTCTCCCAAAGATTGTATTTAGACCACAGCAAATCAGCCAAATCATTAGGTTATGTTTGGATCCACCAAAGGCACGTAAGTCTTGCCTGAGACTTTGGCCTTTCCATCCCCATAAGTAACAAACAACAGTGGCACAAACAAGCACATGGACAAACCACATGGTTGTACAAACACCAAAAAATAAATTAGACAAATAGAAAAAAAGCTTTTACATTGTGTTAAAAAATTTGGGACAGCAAAATGTACGTTTTTATCTACGAGCTACCTTAGTATTCCATAAAGGTTTTCTCTCAAGTAAAACAATGAGCTTACTGGTGTGATAAATTAGCAGACACCTCCTTCGGTGTGAAGTATTCCTGTGTTGCAAATCTCTGATTTTATTAGATGGCAGCTTTAGCAGCAATCTAATGCTGCCTCATGAAAAATCCATAACAATTCAATCTAATTTGAATGGTTCTGGAAACTAATAGTACATATTTGAGAACAGCCCACTTGCTCATATTCCCACTTTCTAGTCATGTCTGTTAGTGTGAATGTGATTCATGGACTTTTGTGGCTGTTTTCTTAAAACAATGTACCAACCCCCGCTCGGTTTATCTTTACCTGCGCAATTCACACGTCATCTCTCCCCTCAGCATATTTCTTGCATCTTGCCTATGTTTCCGGCTTGTTTACTTATTCATTTGGTTTCTAAGCTCATCAGAGGAAGATCAAAACTAATTCAGTTGAACATTTGAATCCATTATGACACTTGTTCACGGAAAAGTTGCACATAATGGCTTACATTTTTGTTGTAGAGAATAACTGAAAATAACTGTACCAACGATTCTCCTCAGACATATAAGAGAACCGGAGGATTTTCTAAGATAAACAAAAAATTGATGAAATCCAATCTAGGAGTAGACTGTGACTCTGACTTATATGCCTTCTAATTTCATTTGTTTTCTTATGTGTAGATCTTTATTCATGTGACGCCTTCATTGTGTGAAAGTCATGCTATTTTCCTGTCAATGAAAACCCTCTGGGAATGCACAAGAGCCTGATGTGTACTCTCAACTAGATCACTGTCTTTTTTTCTTTGACTATAGTTAGAATAATTTGTCTTCCCCCATGGGCCCAATATTGGAAGAGAACAGGACGTTACTGTGTTTTTGTATGTTCTGGTGCTTGTGTTAGCACCACTGTCTATCCATTGATTAGACCATACACATCCTTCAAATATCTCAAGAGACTATGTTACTTCTCGAGTTCCACAGTTGTTTAAATTCCTTTTCTAGATATACATAGTTATCAGAATCTGTTCTTTGCATGATTTTTCCTGTTAGGAGCATCATTTATCAACAGCAAATATTTAGTCTACTAATAAAATATTAGTTAGTCTGTACCTATGTTTCTCTTACTATTTTCTTTATTTACGTGTGCTTTTAGTGTTATGTATTTTTATTGGCAAACAATTTCAGCAGTATGAAGACTGTTGATATTATTCTTTGTTTTGTTACATTTTAATGGTTTTAACCACCATTTGTTGTCTCCTGCTATTAAGAAATCTATCCTTTAATAGATATGCAGTACTCTGAAAATAGGTGGTAGCAAGAATTTTCTGCGAGAAAATCAGAGAACTGAAATAACAATAGAAGTCTGTTCGGTTGCCTCAGTTTCCCCAGTGAGACTTAGAGTAGCTTAGTCTGGAGAGATATAGATTGAAACAAATGCAGTTAATTTGTGGACATTGCTATGCAGGTGTGCACGCCTATATAGGACCATTTGCCCAACTCACCATTCTTGGAGGTTAGGGAGGTCACATTCTGTTATCTCACGTAATACATAATTAGCACTTTTGAAAACATTGGTGATCATTCCTAGAGGTGCTTGCCCTTTCAGAGGTCAGATTCCATCTATTTTTCTAGTCCTATATTCCTGAACTTTAAAGCCCAGTATACTTGCCTTATCCTATTGTCCCTCAGGTGAGTAAAAGATTTATTAACATACAAAAAGATAGAGAGCATAATCAAGATAGCCTGTTTATCTGGAAAACTACTGGACCATACCATATAAAAATCTACTGTCAAAAACCCAAAGGAGGGCTTCCCTGGTGGCGCAGTGGTTAAGAATCCGCCTGCCAATGCAGGGGACACGGGTTCGAGCCCTGGTCCGGGAAGATCCCACATGCCGCGGAGCAGCTGGGCCCGTGAGTCACAACTACTGAGCCTGCGCGTCTGGAGCCTGTGCTCTGCAACAAGAGAGGCCGCGATACTGAGAGGCCCGCGCACTGCGATGAAGAGTGGCCCCCACTTGCCACAACTGGAGAAAGCCCTCGCACAGAAACGAAGACCCAAAACACAGCCATAAATAAATAAAAAAAAAAAAAAAAAAAAAAAAAACCCAAAGGAGAAATAAGTAACTTAACATAAATTTTGGCCGATATTTCTTGTGTCAGATGAAAATGTCAACGAACCATTCATGAATTCTCCAACAGAATTAGAGTATTCTGTTTTTTAAATGGATTTTTTTTAAGTATGAAAATATTTTTTTTTAATTCAAATTGCGAATTTATTTCTCTAAGTATGAAAATATCTTACTGCAGCATTTTTTTTTTCTCCAGAAATATCTGCTATAGAGTAGGCTGTGGGATAGTTGAACCTTTATCTTCTCCAGCCCATTTCACTATTGGTATTGATATCTTCAACTTGTAGGTTCAGTCTCTCCAATTCCTAAGTCAGTCCTTGATCAATCCTGAGCAAGGCGTTAGAAAGGTATAATGGAGGGGCTTTATGATGGTAGACTTAGGCTCATGAACTGGTAGGTATAGAATTACTGGTTCAGTGATAGGTTCTGTATCCAGGATGCTTGGAGTAATGCTTGGGTTGTCAGCAGAGTTTACTTTAGGGGTATGCATGCTTTAATACAGATACAGTATTTATCAAGATGATTATTTCTTTTATATGATTCATCCTAATACTAGCATATTGCCCTCTTTGTGACCGCTTTTCCACATGTTCTCGCTTGGTCTCCAGCCTCACTTTCAAGAGACTTAATTTGCCTGGATGTAAAAATAAGGAGAAATACAGTTGTCCAGAAAGTAGTAAAGAATATCTCTAGAGCACATGGGGAAATTTTCCTGGTTTGGTCTAACATATTCGCACTCTGAATTCTTGTAGTCTTCCTTATACCTAGGGAGACAACTTGCACCTTATGCTCACCATCTCCTCTTTTTTTAAAAAAAATAAATTTGTTAATTTTATTTATTTATTTTTGGCTGCGTTGGGTCTTCGTTGCTGTGCGCGGGCTTTCTCTAGTTGCAGCGAGCGGGGGCTACTCTTCGTTGCTGTGCGCGGGCTTCTCATTGCGGTGGCTTCTCTTGTTGCGGAGCACGGGCTCTAGAGCGCAGGCTCAGTAGTTGTGGCGCACGGGCTTAGTTGCTCCGTGGCATGTGGGATCTTCCCAGACCAGGGTTCAAACCTGTGTCCGCTGCATTGGCAGGTGGATTCTTAACCACTGTGCCACCAAGGAAGTCCCATCACCATCTCCTCTTAACTTTTCCTTAGCTTCTGAAGTTCTCCACAGTATCAGAGTAATGGATCCATGATGCTTTTGGTGGTTGGCACTGGTGTATGGGGAAGATGTTTCACATATTCCAAGAAATATATAAAACCATAAGACACATTGGTACAGTTCCCCAGAGGTCAAGCTATTACTTCTTAAAGTTCTGCAATTTAGGTTGGGCTTAGCAGGGTGGTTCTTGCTCCACGTGGCAACTGAGCTGGAGTATTTAAGATGGCTTCTTTACTCATGTGTTTGATGCCTCAGCTGGGAAGGCTGCATGAACTGATGGCTAGCTAGGCATCTCTCTCTCTCTTTCCACACAGTCTCTTGATTAGGGTTGCTGGACTTTTTTACATGGCGGCTCAGGGCACCAAGAGAAAGCATTTCAAGAGGACAAGCCCTATTGTGAAATCCCTCCTCTAGCTTCTTCTGTTTGCATCATACTTGCTAATGTTCCACTGGCCAAAGTCAGCCACATGGCCCAGTACAGACTCAATGTGGAAAGGGCTTGAATACTGAAGGCCGGATTCATTGAAGTTTGCCAACCTAACAGTATGGAGTAATATGCCAAATCTGCGTGAATTTTTAAAGATGAAACAGGTGATTTCAAGATAATTAGTTTTATGGTGGGCCAGGACTCATCCACTGTGGTTAATGCATTTACTTTTTTCCTGCTGCTGAGAACTGACCCAAACCAGCTTGCTGTGCACTACTATTAGGTTCTTTTTGGTATATCTTGGGAGTTTTAATGGTTGACAGTAATGAGGGTTAATTGCTCTCTCATAACCTTGTATCAGATTATTAGGAAAGCAAGTCTCAGACCAAATCCTGCCACTCATATAGACGTTTCTGCAAACAGGCACAAAACAATCATAAACCACTTCTGCAAACGTCATTTAGGGATATCACCTAGGGCTCTATTCCTAAGGATAAAGATTCCAGGGCTCACTAGAGTCTTACCTCCTGTTCTTGCAAGCACAGAGAGTATCTGTAAATTATTATAACCAATTCACATTTCTCCACTGCCACTAATTTCCCAAATGAAAGCTTCATTTTTATCAATTAAAAAACCACTAATTCCACCAGTGAAAACCCACTACTGACGTTATGCTGATTAGGAATGCTCTTGTATTGAAGGGAGAAAACGATGACTGAAGACCTTTTAGTCATTACCTCTAGTGTATGACTTTTCTAATAATGCTTAGCTAATCATCCCCAGAATGTGGGTTTCTGGTTAGGGCAACATTCCGCCCCAAGAGTGTAATTGTAACTGACATACACTGTCTGCACTAAAGAATATTAAAATAAAGTATAGATACCATAACATGTGCCTTAAAGAGTGCTTTGGTGGAAGAATTTGAGATGCTTTCACCAGAGTATAAGAAATTAGGACTTTGGAATTAAGCTTTGTGGATTCATTGCTTTTGGAAACAGCAACATTCCCAGCTATCAGGTTTCCAGAACTAAGTTTCATGTACATATAAAAAGACCATAGTTTAAAATTTTATTAAAATATTTAATTGTTTTTATTATCTATTTTTGAGCATACACAAAAATAGAAGCTATTCCCATCACCCAGCTTCAGTGATTATCAGTTATGACCAACAATCTCTACACCTCTCCTCAACTTCCCTCCCAGCTGCATTAAAGTAAATCCCAGGTATGTAATTTCATCTGTAAATACTTTGGTGTTTATTTCTAGCAACAGGTAAGGATTTTTCTATTAGCATAAGCATAACACTATTAATACACCTAAAAAATAAATAGTTCCTCAATATCCAGTCAGTGTTCAGGTTTCTTTGAATCATAAATATCTATTTATAATTGCTTTGTTTGATTCTGGATTCAAACAAGGTTCATAGATTGCATTTGGTTGATATGCACCTTGGGTCCTGTATTTCTTGAGGTTGGCTCAGAACTGGGTTTCCTAATCTCAGCACTATTAACAATTTGGACTGGATAATTATTTGCCATGGGGGGTTGTCATGTCACTGTAGAATATTTAGCAGCATCCCTGGTCTCTACCTACTAGATGCCAATAGCACCACCTTCCCTGTGTGAAAACCAAAAATGTTGCCTACTGTCCCCTAGGGGCAAAATTGCCCTAGTTGAGAATAGTTGGTCTAACATTCATGTTTCATATTTTAGCAAAAATATTTCACAGTTGGTACTGTATTTTTTTTTTATTGCCTCATAATCAAAAAGCACAAAACAATTGGTTTTTGATTAGTGGGTCCAAGTATTGTTTACCTGATTTGTCCACGCTACAGTTTCTCATTTACCTTTCACCCAAGGATTTTAATAGCTATTGATGATCATCGCCTATATCCCTTGTTTTATTAGGGATTACAGAATAGGGATTTTGTAATTTATTTCTACATTTATTAGCTGGGACTCTTCCATAAAGAAGGATGTTCCCTCATCAACAATTTGATTACACTGTAAATGAGGAAATACTGTGTTCCTCTACTCATAACACTGTAGGGCTCAGTCTCACAAGACTGCCCCCCACTTCAGATGCCAGTTGTAAGTCCCAGGTTGTCACTTGTACTTCTGGCCAGCTGGCTTTAAATTGGGGGTTCCCATGATCCATTCCTTAGGTTCATTCTTGAGCCTAGAATGGCTCACAGAATTCAGGGAAACACTTTACTTACTAGATCACGAGTTTATTATAAGGGGTACAACTCAGGAACAGCCAAATGGAAGAGATGCATAGGGCAAGGTATGGGGAAGGGCACCAAGCTTCCATATATCTGGTATATCTACCTGCTCACCTACCTGGGATCTCTCAAGCTCTGTTGCTTAGGGTGTTTATGGAGGTTGTGTCACATAGGCATGACTGATTAAATCATTGACCATTTGTGATTGAACTCAGTCCCCTACCCCTCTCCCCTTGGAGATTGGGGGTTGGAGCTGGAACTTCCAGTCCTCTAATCAGGTGGTTGGTTCCTCTGGCAACCAGCGCCCCACCCTCCAAGAGTTACCTCGTTAGCATAAACACAGGTGTGGTTGAAAGGGGCTTATTATGAATAACAAAATGCACTCCTTTCACCCCATCACTCAGGAAATGACAAGGGTTTTAGGAGCTCTGTGCCAGGAACTGGGGATGAAGACCAAATATTTCTTATTATATCACAACATCACAGTACCCCCTCTGGTTTTTGATACAGATCCCTTACAGTAAAATGACTATAAATATCCAAAGATACTGGCACATTACTGGAATCCATTCAGTCATTAATGATTATCCAGTCCATCATCGTACTGGATGAAAATGTCTCCCAGGGAGAGGCCACTCAGATTTGCAGAATTTCATTCAGTCTTGTCAGGTTCCAAAACAGGAGTCATCTCAGCAATATATGTTCTTCATTGCTTTTTTCACTTAATATATCTAAGAAAATGCTCTATAGTAGGGATTGTCCACTACTATGGACCAGACAATTTTTTGTTTTGGACGACTGTCCTGTGTACTGTAGGATATTTAGCAGTATCCCTGGCCTCTACCCACTAGATGCCAGTAGCACTTCTGTCTGCCATTAGACAATCAAAAATGTCTCCAGACATTGCCAAATATCTCCTGGGAGGAAAAGTCACCCCTAGCTGAGAACCAGTGCCTTATAACGACACTGAGAGCTTTCTCCTTTCTTTTTATGACAGCATTATACTCCATTTTGTGAATGTACCATAGTTTATTCAAGCAGTTCCCTATGGTTGGGCATCCAGTCTTTTACTATTACAAAAAGTGCTACAGTGAATGGTGTCATGCCCACATCATTTTGTATTTTTGCTAGTGTTTCTTTGGCAGGATTCCTAGAAGTGGGATTGCTGGGTCAATGGGTGAATGCATATGTAATTTATCCAGATATTGCCCCAATTCCCCTCCTTGGGGATTGTTCTATTTTTCATTTCCTACAGCAAGGTATGAGAGTGCATGTTTTTCCATAGTCTCATCATAGAGCATGTTGTTAAATATTTGGAATTTTGTCTCTGTATTTAAGAGGCATTTGCTTTTCATTTTCTGTGAATTATATCATTTACTCATTTTTCTATAGGTATTTCCACCTCTAGAGTCATTAAGACCTCTTTGTATATTAGAGATATTAACACTTTAGGAGTGATATAAGCTGCATTCCCCCCCTCAGTTTGTGTTTATCTTTGGATTTTGTTTATGTTATTTTTTTCATGCAAAAGTTGCTGTTTTTTTGTGGTCAGATTTATCCCTTTTCCTTTATTGCTTCTGGATTTTACATCAAAGAAAAGTTTTCCCCATTTCCAAGTTATAAAAGAATCACCCATGTTTTCTTCTAATATGTGTATGTATGTATGTATGCATTTAACATTTAGATCCATTTAGAATTTATTCCGGCATACAGTGTGAGAAATAGTTTCATTTATGTATTTTTCTATATAACTAGACAGCTTTCTGTTAGTTCATTTTTTTGCTGTACTGATTAGAAATTCTGCTTTTGTAACATCCTAAACTTCCATGTTCGGTTTGGTGTGTTTTTGAATTTTCATTTCTTTTTCTATTGCTGTATCAATTCATGTGCCTACACTGAAGGCTTTATAATATGTTTTAATATCTAGTAAGGCTGTCCTCCCTGCTCCATTGTTTTGTTTTTAGTGTTTCCCTGGATATTCTTATTTTTAAAAAAATAATTAATTAATTAATTTATTTATTTATTGGCTGTGTTTGGTCTTCATTGCTGCGCGCAGGCTTTCTCTAGTTGCGGCGAGCGAGGGGCTACTCTTTGTTGAGGTGTGCGGGCTTCTCATTGCGGTGGCTTCTCTTGCTGTGGAGCACAGGCTCTAGGCGCGCAGGCTTCAGTAGTTGTGGCATGGGGGCTCAGTGGTTGTGGCTCGTGGGCTCTAGAGCACAGGCTCAGTAGTTGTGGTGAACGGGCTTAGTTGCTTTGCGGCATGTGGGATCTTCCCGGACCAGGGCTCGAACCTGTGTCCCCTGCATTGGCAGGAAGATTTTTAGCCACAGTGCCACCAGGGAAGTCCCTCCCTGGATATTCTTGGTTGTATGTTTTTTCAAATAAAATTTATAATCAACTTATCTAGCTCTGGAGAAAACACAGTATATATTTTTATTGAGATTATGTTAAATTCATAAAATCACTTAGGGAGAACTGACATTTTCATGATGCTGAGTTTTCCTATCTAAAAATGTAATATGTCTTTCCATTTGTCCAAGCCAACTTCTGTGTCTTTCAGGGGTATTTTATAGTCTATAAACACTTTGGCTATCATACAATGTGAGGAGTAAGGCTGTCCCTCTCCCATTTCACACACAACTTCCAAGCACATACGTGATTTGAGACTCATCCTCTTACTTTTGTAGCTATGATCATTGAACCCTGATTCTACATTTCTCAAAATTTGGGAGGTAGGAGAAGAACTGCATGTAGAGCAGCTAGCACAGTACCTGGCATTAGAAAGAGCTCATTTTCAGTGGTAGCTGATACTTGTGGGCACTAAGTCATCTCAGTCTGTCCTGGTCATGGACAATTTCCAGTATGGATTGAAAACCATATCACTGGCCTTCTGCATGTGTTTGAAACCTAGGCGTCCATACATTACACATATATTTAAAAAAATAAATCCATCCATCTTCTGTCTATGTTAATTTCATTGGTTCCTGGCAATACCATGCTCTTTCGAGCTTTTCCTTTTTCCCATGAGTTGGCATTTTTTTAACTTTATATTTTGTCTCATTTTTATAAAATGCTGGAGTAACCTGCAAGTCATCGTGGAAGCTTTGCTCATCTGAACAGTGATGGATCATCTTTTCAGGAAGCCATCAGTCAACAGCAGCTAACAAGAATATGGAGTGGGGCAGGAGTGGGAGGGGGTCCAAAGGTCACATTACTTGGTTCACTGACTACATGCTGTGAACCCTTGTGATTAATATTGTGGAAATTTCTGCTGATTGCATCACTATTTCAGGTCAGGGTTGACTTGCTTTCCCCAAGCAGGGTTCTAATTTTAGTTGAGAATAAGCATTCTTAACTTTTGAAATTTCACACAGCAACATTAATTGAGCGCCCACTGTCTACTGAGCACTATGCAACAGAGGTAGATGTAAGCGGAAGAGCAAGTGATAAGCTGTTCCAGGCTGGGGGTGCTGGGTTAGGCCTGGCCCTGCTCTGGGGATGGGGGCCTGGCTGACTGGTCAATTTATAGATTTGAGGAAGATGGGCTGGTGAGTGCTGAGCTCCCATGGCGGGTGCGGGACTGGGAGTGCTGGTTCACCAGGGGAGACTCGTCACAGGGAAACCGAGGTAAGGAGCAGGCATGAAGTCAGGATCCTTTACTGGAGAACAGGCAGTGAAGTTTGGTGCTGTGGCCAACAGAGTGAGAAGAGGCAGTCTGTAGTCTGAAAGCCTTGGTTGAAAACCGTGGAAACTGAGCAGATGGTGGGGCAGGAGTTAGGCCAAGATTAGAGGCAAGTAGCCAGCGTTTCTCTGGGCAGTGGGTTGTGATGACAGCGTGTGAGGTGCAGGGCCACCTTTTTCAAAGGGCAGCACAAGACATCCCTGGAGTCAAGCCAGTAAGGAGCTGTCCCTCATCTTAATGGGACCCTGTCATCAGGGTCAAAGAGGTTCAGTGTCTGGAGCAAACTGTCTTCATCCTCTATAAGCAAAGGCTGTACACAGCAGGGACAGAATCATATTAGTAATAATAGCACCTTCATTTATTTAGTGCTTTTAATGCTTCAGAGTGCTTTCTCCTCTTTCACTGCACATGTATAAAGTGATGCCCTTTCCCTAGGAAGACGATGCCAATGGCTTCCCATTAACTCTGTCTTTGGTGTTGTTTTTCCAGAAGTGTTTATGGACTTGGGTTGACTAAACCACACTTTTTGGTCTCCTAGTAACCTCCAGGAGTTAGAGGTGTCAGAGTGAAACTATGTATTGTCTAAATACTCACACTGCTGTGAAATATGCATACATGCATGCATTTATTCAACTAAAAATTTTTATTATGCACCCACTAGGTAGCTGGCACTGCTTTGGTGCTATAGATGTACGAATATCTCTCTATAAAAGATATTTCTCTGCGTTTATTATCCTATAATATCACCTCTTATCCAGAGGTCAGACTGATGGCAGCCTCAACCACTCAGAACATAAATTGGAAAAAGGCAATGAGAGAGGCTTGAAGCTGCAAAATGCTGAAGACTTTATTCTGCAGGAAAGACAGAATTGCCCTCAGGCCGTTGCTCAGAACAACTGTGTATATAACGCAGCAGATGATCGCAGCAGGACTCACTGACTTCGTGAGAAATGATAGCTGACAGCAGACGGAGGAGACAGAAGAGCTCTCGAGAGCGGAATAATTTCTTTTGAATTCTCCCTAGTTCTTCAGCACAATGATCTGAGCCATTTAGTTTAGGAGAAAACAACGACAAGGGCTACTCTAACCTTTGAGAGCGGTACTGCATCAAATAGCACCATAATTGATGATCATAATGCTACTAGCTCCAATTTACATAGCTTTTCTTTTTTTAAAAACACAATTCTTTACATTATGTGTAACATTACATTAAGTGAACACAAAATCCATGTGGCAGCGTGCATCAGAATCTTTACGTGTATAACTGAATCGCTTTGCTATACACCTGAATCTAACACAATATTGTAAATCAACTATACTTTAATAAAAAAAGAATCACCTGGAGCGTTTGTTAAAACACAGATTGTTGGACCCCCCCCCCCTCTAGAATTTCTGATTCAGTAGATTTGTGGTGGGGCCGCCAGATCTGCCTTTTTTTTTTTAACATCTTTATTGGAGTATAATTGCTTCACAATGGTGTGTTAGTCTCTGCTGTATAACAAAGTGAATCAGTTATACATATACATATGTCCCCATATCTCCTCCCTCCTGCGTCTCCCTCCCTCACGTTCCCACTTGCTGCTGATGCCGCTGGTCCAGGGCCACACTTTGAAAACCACTGCTGCCCTGTAGGGTATGTTTGCCCTGCTGATTACTTTTGTCTCTGCTTTACACAGGAGGAAGTGGGATTTCAGAGAAGTTGAATTACTTAACCAAGGTCACACAGGTGGCAGATTTCAGACTCAAATTCACATCTTCTGAGAATAAGCCATAGTGCTCTTTCAAACTAGGTGCTGTTGTTTCAGATTTATCCCTTAAGAATTAAGAGAAGGTTTAATACATTTTAGATTTTCATCAAAATACTTGCAACTAAAAAACATTGTCATTCTGGCTATTATCAAAGTGACAAGAGATGACAAATGCAGGTGAGGATGTGGAGAAAAGGGAACCCTTGTGCACTGTTGGTAGGAATGTAAATTGGTGCAGCCACTATGGAAAACAGTATGGAGGTTCCTCAAAAAATTAAAAATCATATGATCCAACAATCCCACTTCTGGATATTTATCTGAAGGAAATGAAAGCAGGATCTTGAAGAGATATCTGCACCTCCATGTTCATTGCAGCACGATTCACAATAGCCAAAATATGGAAACAACCTAAGTGTCCATCAAAAGATGAATGAATAAAGAAGACGTGGTGTATATATGTGTGTGTGTGTATATATATATATACACACACACACATATATACAGGGTATTTTTATATGTATATATAATATATATATATACACACACACACATAGTGGAATATTATTGTCATGAGAAAGAAGGACATCCTGCCATTTATGACAACATGAAATCTTGAGGGCATTAGGCTAAAGTGAAATAAATCAGGCAGAGAAAAACAAACACTATATGATCTCACTTATATGTGGAATCTAAAAAAGCCAAACTAAGAGAAATAAAGTAGATTGGTGGTTGTCAGGGGCTGGGATGTTGGGGAAACAGGGAGATGTTGGTCAAAGGGTACAAACGTCCAGTTATAAGATGAATAACTTCTGGCGATCTAATATAGAGAATAGTGACTATAGTTAACAATACCGTATTGAATACTTTAAAGTTGCTAAGAGAGGAGATCTTAAATGTTCTCACCACCCATACACAAAGGTAACTATGAGGTGATGGATGTATTCACTAACTTTACTATGATAATCTTTTCACATATATACATATATCAAATCATCACATGTACGCCTTAAACTTTCACGTGAATTATATCTCAATAAAACTGGAAAAATTGCCATTCTAGTTTATTAGAACATTTATGTATATGGCATATATTCTTTTTTCACAGTGCTGGATGGGGTTTTTGGTATGTGAATTCCCTATAACACTTGGAACATTTAAATTGAGGACTAAGAAATTAAGATGAGTGGATGGGAAAGGAATACAAGGAGGCAGTGGGTTTTGGATTGACTGGGGAAGGTAAAAATCTTTTGGAATAGGGCCATGAAAGAGAGAGAAAACGTGAGATTTAGTGGGTCAGCAGGAAGCTGATATTTTAGGAGCATTTCCCTGCGTAGATGATTAACCAGGAATACTGTAATCATGTATCGACTTTGACTTCATGTTGCTCTTCTCTGGATGGAGCCTGCACTGGTCTTATCTAATTGAACATACATTCTACTTCCAGGGTTAGGATGTCTAAGAAAAATCTATTCTGTTCATATTTATGTGTCCATTTTCCTTCTCTGGGAGTGATTTCCTATGAGCCTCTTTGTCTCAAGTTCTTTCTGAATCAATTAGAGAATTTTGATGAAGCCTCCTAAGAAAGAATCTCTAAAGGCATCTTAAATAAAATTCTGAGATCATTCCTTTCATTTCAAGACCTCAGTGATAGTTGCCTCTCATGCGAAGAAATGACAGTCTCTCAGCCATAATCAGGCTGTATCAGCAGGGTTCAGTGAGGAAAACAAAACCACTGTAGGTATTTTAAACATGAAGAGGTTTAGTACAGGGATTGAGGTACTTACAAAATCATGGGAAAGGCCAGAAGAGTGAAAATCATGGAGACTACCACTAGGTTCAGGTTCACTGCCACAAAGAAGTGAAGAGTTGCTACCACCTTGAATCAGGAAACTGCAGGGAATGTGGCGGGTGGCCTCGGAGCTTCTGCCAGCTCTAGTGGCTGAAATGACAGGGAAACAAAGAGGCCTGTTTTAAAGACATATGTGGGAAACTCACATATCCATCTACCAGTGCTGCCAGAGGAAGAAGAAAGAATGCATCCTCTCTTCTACCTCCAAACTCTTGCAGGAGTGCAATCTCATTGTTGAAACCTAAACATGAGATTGCACTCTTCCAAGATTTACTTGTTTAACTTGCTAAACAGGATCCACTTGGAAAGTAAAGTTTGTGTCACTCTACAGATGTGGCTATGGCCTCTTCCTCAAATTTACCAACTAGGGGTGGATACGTGGAGTCTTGCCGGAAGTGGAGGTCTCCACATCTCATTACCAAGCCTCTGAGCCATGAAGTCTCACTGCACTTGCAGTTCCTGGATTTGATTTTGCTGGACAGATATTAATGACTTATTATTGATTGTATTTTAAATTATTGTAAAATCTTAATTCATAAGAATCTTGCTAAAGCATAAGCTTCCATTAATTAAATTTTCTCTCTCTCCATGCCTTATTTAGAAAGTTTTACCACTAGAAAACAAGCTCAATGAAAAGTATTAATTTTTATCCAAAAAATTAAAAAACATACCCAATTACCCAATTAATACATATTTATTGCACAAAATAGGGAAAACAAAATATTTTAACGTATATTTATACAGGTAAATATATTTGTTTAATCTGTCTCCTTTTATTAGAACTCTACTTCGTTACAGTTTTTATTTTTTGCTTTATTTACCAATGTTGATATAAATACTCTGATACATGCATCCTAGAATAAGCAATACCCTTGAATAAGTTACTAGAAGTGGATTTTTAGTGCCTAAAATGATGCATTTTTAAAAGATTTTTAAAGCTTCTGGAAAGATTAGGACACTTTAAATCTCTTACCAGTTGTAAATAAGAGCTCCCAGTTCCCTGAACTCTCACCAACATTGACCTTACCATATTTAAAAAAACTTTGCTAACCTGATAGTTAAAAATGGTATTTAATTGTCTTAATTTGATATTACTTGATTGTTAGAGAGGTTGAACATTCGTTTGTATGTTATTTTCTATTTATATTTATTTTCCTAATGAAATTATACTTTTAGCTTATTTTTTCTACTGGGTTGTTAGACTTCTATAAAAATTGACTTCAGTAGCTTTTTATGTATTAAGAATAAAATCACTTACTTCTTGTACATGTTGGAAATATTTTTCTCAAATTGCTGTTTGCCTTTTTGCATTACAACGTTTTATTTTCTAAAGAGTTCACATTTTTTATTTCATCAAAATTTCAATCCGTTTAAAAGTGGTATCTGCTCTTGAGGCCATGCTTTGAAAGTCTTTCATCCAATATTATGTAAATATTCAAGTATATATTTCCATGCTTTTAGAGTTTGATTTAAAATTTTTACACTTTAATTCCATTAGGAATTTCTTTCATTATCATGGAAAGATGAAGCCAGGGATGATGTTCAAAATATTTAACAACCAGTATGCCTCGGGTGCTGACCAATCAGAATGAATGCCAGTCATGGAAACTGGGTATGGTCAGATTGGTAGTTTTTGCTGAATATCAGCCCTGGATGAAATTGATTTTTTTTTCCCAAGTGATCAGCTGTTGGGCAAACACATATTACATATTTTCCTCATTGATTTAAAATTACTTCTTTATCCTATGTTAAATATTCTTAAAATTAGAATCTCTTTCTGAAGTTTGCTATTGACTTCCCATTACATGACTGCCTACATTACCTATTCATAGTGAAGCAGTAAACTCAACACTGCTTCAGTTACTGTAGCTTCAGAAAACATTTGACTATCTGGTAGAACAATTCATTAACCTTCTTTTCAAATCACTATGACTAGCAGGCAAGGAAAGGTATCACCACCCTGACATCTGATCATCAGGAGGTGATAGGGCTGCTGTTACACACTGGGAGCAAGAAAGAATATTTTGCTCTTAACTGTTCCATTGGGACATCTTTTGAGGCTTCCATCCCAGTTTCAAAGGTAAATGGACAGCGAGAGATTGGTTCAAGATGACGGAGTAGAAGGATGTGCGCTCACTTCCTCTTGCAAGAACACTGGAATCACAACTAACTGCTGAACAATCATCGACAGGAAGACACTGGAACTCACCAAAAAAGATACCCCACATCCAAAGACAAAGGAGAAGCCACAATGAGACGGCAGGAGGGGTGCAATCACAACAAAATCAAATCCCGTAACTGTTGGGTGGGTGACTCACAAACTGGAGAACACTTATAACATGGAAGCCCACCCACTGGAGTGAAGATTCTGAGCGCCATGTCAGGCTTCCCAACCTGGAGTCTGGCAACGGGAGGAGGAATTCCTAGAGAATCAGACTTTGAAAGATAGCGAGATTTGATTGCAGGACTTCGACAGGACTGGGGGAAACAGAGACTCCACTCTTGGAGGGCACACACAAAGTAGTGTGTGCATTGGGACCCAAGGGAAGGAGAAGTGACACCATAGGAGACTGAACCAGACCTATTAGCTAGTGTTGGACGGTCTCCTGCAGAGGTGTGGGGTGGCTGTGGCTCACTGTGGGGACAAGGACAGTGGCAGCAGAAGTTCTGGGAAGTACTCCCTGGCGTGAGCCCTCCCAGAGTCCACCATTAGCCCCACCAAAGAGCCAGTTAGGCTCCAGTGTTGGGTCACCTCAGGCCAAATAACCAACAGGGAGGGAACCCAGCCACACCCATCAGCATACAAGTGGATTAAAGTTTTACTGAGCTCTGCCCACTTGGGCAACAACCAACACTACCCACCATCAGTCCCTCTCATCAGGAAACTTGCACAAGCCTCTTAGATAGCCTCATCCACCAGAGGACAGACAGTGGAAGCAAGAAGAACTACAATCCTGCAGCCTGTGAAACAAAAACCACATTCACAGAAAGACAGACAAGATGAAAAGACAGAGGGCTATTTGTAATATGTTACATCTGGTAATATGTTCCTATTACCAGATGAAGGAACAAGACAAAACCCCAGAAAAACAACTAAATGAAGTGGAGATAGGCAACCTTCCAGAAAAAGAATTCAGAATAAAGACAGTGAAGATGATATAGGACCTCGGAAAAAGAATGGAGGCAAAGATAGAGAAGATGCAAGAAATGTTTAACAAAGACCTAGAAGAATTAAAGAACAAACACCTAGAAGAATTAAAGGACAAACAAACAGAGATGAACAATACAATAACTGAAATGAAAAATACACTAGAAGCAATCAGTAGCAGCATAACTGAGGCAGAAGAACAGATAAGTGACTTGGAAGACAGAATGGTGGAATTCACTGCCGTGGAACAGAATAAAGAGAAAAGAATGAAAAGAAATGAAGGCAGCCTAAGAGACCTCTGGAACAACATTAAACACAACAATATTCGCATTATAGGGGTCCCAGAAGGAGAAGAGAGAGAGAAAGGACCTGAGAAAATATTTGAAGAGAGTATAGTCGAAAACTTCCCTAACATAGGAAAGGAAATAGCCACCCAAGTCCAGGAAGTGCAGAGAGTCCCAGGCAGGATAAATTCAAGGAGAAACATGCCGAGACACATAGTAATCAAATTGGCAAAAATTAAAGACAAAGAAAAATTATTGAAAGCAACAAGGGAAAAATGACAAATAACATACAAGGGAACTCCCATAAGGTTAACAGCTGATTTCTCAGCAGAAACTCTACAAGCCAGAAGGGAGTGGCATGATATATTTAAAGTGATGAAAGGGAAAAACCTACAACCAAGATTACTCTACCTGGCAAGGATATCACATTTGATGGAAAAATCAAAAGCTTTACAGACAAGCAAAAGCTAAGAGAATTCAGCACCACCAAACCAGCTCTACAACAAATGCTAAAGGAACTTCTCTAAGTGGGAAACACAAGAGAAGAAAAGGACCTACAAAAACAAACCCATAACAATTAAGAAAATGCTAATAGGAACATACATATTGATAATAACCTTACACGTGAATGGACTAAATGCTCCAACCAAAAGAGAGAGGCTCGCTGAATGGATACAAAAACAAGACCCATATGTATACTTTCTACGAGAAACCCACTTCAGACCTAGAGACACATACAGACTGAAAGTGAGGCTATGGAAAAAGATATTCCATGCAAATGGAAATCAAAAGAAAGCTGGAGTAGCAATACTCATATCATATAAAATAGACTTTAAAATAAAGAATGCTACAAGAGACAAGGAAGGACACCACATAATGATCAAGGGATCAATCCAAGAAGAAGATATAACAATTATAAATATATATGCACCCAACATAGGAGCACCACAATACATAAGGCAACCGCTAACAGCTATAAAAGAGGAAATCAACAGTAACACAATAATAGTGGGGAACTTTAACACCTCACTTACACCAATGGACAGATCATCCAAACAGAAAATAAATAAGGAAACAGAAGCTTTAAATGACACAATAGACCAGATAGATTTAATTGATATTTATAGGACATTCCATCCCAAAACAGCAGATTACACTTTCTTCTCAAGTGCACATGGAACATTCTCCAGGATAGATCACATCTTGGATCACAAATCAAGCCTCAGTAAATTTAAGAAAATTGAAATCAAATCAAGCATCTTTTCTGACCAGAATGCTATGAGATTAGAAATCAATTACAGGGAGAAAAACGTAAAAAAACAAACACGTGGAGGCTAAACAATACGTTACTAAATAACCAAGAGATCACTGAAGAAATCAAAGAGGAAATCAAAAAATATCTAGAGACAAATGACAATGAAAACACGATGATCCAAAACCTATGGGATGCAGGAAAAGCAGCTCTAAGAGGGAAGTTTATAGCAATACAAGCCTACCTCAAGAAACAACAAACATCTCAAATAAACAATCTAACCTTACACCTAAAGGAACTAGAGAAAGAACAACAAATAAAACCCAAAGTTATGAGAAGGAAAGAAATCATAAAGATCAGAGCAGAAATAAATGAAATAGAAACAAAGAAAACAATAGCAAAGACCAATAAAACTAAAAGCTGGTTCTTTGAGAAGATAAACAAAATTGATAAACCATTAGCCAGACTCATCAAGAAAAAGAGGGAGAGGACTCAAATCAATAAAATTAGTAATGAAAAAGAAGTTACAACAGATGCCGCAGAAATACAAAGCATCCTAAGAGACTACTACAAGCAACTCTATGCCAGTAAAATGGACAACCTGGAAGAAATGGACAAATCCTTAGAAAGATATAGCCTTCCAAGACTAAACCAGGAAGAAATAGAAAATATGAACAGACCAATCCCAAGTAATGAAATTGAAATTGTGGTTAAAAATCTTCCAAGAAACAAAAGTCTAGGACCAGATGGTTTCACAGGTGAATTCTATCAAACATTTAGAGAAGAGCTAACACCCATCCTTCTCAGACTCTTCCAAAAAATTGCAGAGGAAGGAACACTCCCAAACTCATTCTATGAGGCCACCATCACCCTGATACCAAAACCAGACAAAGATACTACAAAAAAAGAAAATTACTGACCAATATCACTGATGAATACAGATGCAAACATCCTCAACAAAATACTAGCAAACAGAATCCAACAACACATTAAAAGGATCATACACCATGATCAAGTGGGATTTATCCTAGGGATGCAAGTATTCTTCAATATACACAAATCAATCAGTGTGATACACCATATTAACAAACTGAAGAAGAAAAGCCATATGATCATCTCAATAGATGCAGAAAAAGCTTTTGACAAAATTCAACACCCACTTATGACAAAAGCTCTCCAGAAAGTCCTCAACATAATAAAGGCCATATATGACAAACCCACAGCAAACATCATTCTCAATGGTGAAAAACTGAAAGCATTTCCTCTAAGATCAGGGAGAAGACAAGGATGTCCACTCTCGCCACTATTATTCAACATAGTTTTGGAAGTCCTAACCATGGCAATCAGAGAAGAAAAAAAAAATAAAAGGAATACAAATTGGAGAAGAAGAAGTAAAACTGTCACTGTTTGCAGATGACATGATACTATACATAGAGAATCCTAAAGATGCCACCAGAAAACTACTAGAGCTAATCAATGGATTTGGTAAAGTAGCAGGATACAAAATTAATGCACAGAAATCTCTTGCATTCCTATACACTAATGATGAAATATCTGAAAGAGAAATTAAGGAAACAATCCCATTTACCATTGCAACAAAAAGAATAAAATACCTAGGAATCAACCTACCTAGGGAGACAAAAGACTTGTATGCAGAAAACTATAAGACACTGATGAAAGATATTAAAGATGATACCAACAGATGGAGAGATATACCATGTTCTTGGATTGGAAGAATCAATATTGTGAAAATGACTATACTACCCAAAGCAATCTACAGATTCAATGCAATCCCTATCAAACTACCAATGGCATTTTTTACAGAACTAGAATAAAAAATCTTGAAATTTGTATGGAGACAATAAAGACCCCGAATAGCCAAAGCAGTCTTGATGGAAAAAAACAGAGCTGGAGGAATTAGACTCCCTGACTTCAGACTATACCACAAAGCTACAGTAATCAAGACAATATGGTACTGGCACAAAAACAGAAATATAGATCAATGGAACAGGATAGAAAGCCCAGAGATAAACCCACGCACCTTTGGTCAGCTAATCTATGACAAAAGAGGCAAAAATATACAATGGAGAAAAGACAGTCTCTTCAATAGGTGGTGCTGGGAAAACTGGACAGCTACATGTAAAAGAATGAAATTAGAACACTCCGTAACACCATACACAAAAATAAACTCAAAACGGATTAGAGACCTAAATGTAAGACAGGACACTATAAAACTCTTAGAGGAAAACATAGGAATAACACTCTTTGACATAAATCACAGCAAGATCTTTTATGATCCACCTCCTAGACTAATGGAAATAAAAACAAAAATAAACAAATGGGACCTAATGAAACTTCAAAGCTTTTGCATAACAAAGGAAACTACAAACAAGACGAAAAGACAACCCTCAGAATGGGAGAAAATATTTGCAAATGAAGCAACTGACAAAGGATTAATCTCCAAAATATATAAACAGCTCATGCAGCTCAATATTAACAAAACAAACAACCCAATCCAAAAATGGGCAGAAGACCTAAATAGACATTTCTCCAAAGAAGACATACAGATAGCCAAGAGGCACATGAAAAGCTGCTCAACATCACTAATTATTAGAGAAATGCAAATCAAAACTACAATGAGGTATCACCTCACATCAGTTAGAATGGGCATCATCAGAAAATCTACAAACAACAAATGCTGGAGAGGGTGTGGAGAAAAGGGAACCCTCTTGCACTGTTGGTGGGAATGTAAATTGATACAGCCACTATGGAGAACAGTATGGAGGTTCCTTAAAAAACTAAAAATAGAATTACCATATGATCCATCAATCCCACTACTGGGCATATACCCAGAGCAAATCATAATTCAAAAAGACACATGCACCCCAATGTGCATTGCAGCTCTATATACAATAGCCGGGTCATGGAAGCAACCTAAATGCCCATCGACAGACAAATGGATAAAGAATATGTGGTACATACATACAATGGAATATTACTCAGCCATAGAAAGGAATGAAATTGGATCATTTGTAGTGACGTGGATGGATCTAGAGACTGTCATACAGAGTGAAGTAAGTCAGAAAGAGAAAAACAAATATCGTACATTAACGCATATATGTAGAACCTAGAAAAATGGTACAGATGAACCGATTTGCAGGGCAGAAATAGAGACACAAATGTAGAGAACAAATGTATGGACACCAAGGTGGGAAAGCAGCTGGGGGGTGGTGGTGGTGGTGTGATGAATTGGGAGATTGGGATTGAGATGTATACACTAATATGTATAAAATGGATAACTAATAAGAACCTGCTGTATAAAAAAATAAATAGAATAAAATTCAAAAATTAAAAAAAAATTAAAAAAAAAAAGAAAAAGGTAAATGGACAACAAATATAGCAGCCATGATCTGAGAAGGGCATCATAACAAGAGGCTCAGATCCCACAGGGATGTATATCTGAGTCATCTCAGCAGGCAAGGGCCCACCAGAGGCACTTCCCTTCTCTTCCCTTACCCCCCTTTGTCCAATTGCTTTTCTTTTCTTTTCCCAGACTCCTTTTTTATTTATTATTTTAAAAATGGCATATGAAGTATACAAATATATATTTATTATATGCCATTTAAACCATAGAGCTTTTAGTTTTAGACGCTCATTTCTTTTTTTTAATTGAAGTTATAGTTGATTTACAATGTTGTGTTAATTTCTGCTGTACAGTAAAGTGATTCAGTTATACATATATATGTATATATATACATTCTTTTTTGTATTCTTTTCCATTATCGTTTATCACAGGATTTTTTTTCCTGAGCTTTCTAATCTTTTTATTTTTTAAAATTTCTTTAAAAATTTCTTTATTTTATATTAGAGTATAGTTGATTTACAATGTTGTGTTAGTTTCAGTTGTACAGCAAAGTGATTCAGTTATACATATATCACAGGATATTGAATAGAGTTCCTTGTGCTGTACAGTAGGACCTTGTTGTTTATCCATTCTGTATATAATAGTCTGCATCTACTAACCCCAAACTCCCACTCCATCCCTCCCCCACCTCCCTCCCCCTTGGCAACCACAAGTCTGTTCTCTATGTCTGTGAGTCTGTTTCTGTTTCATAGATAAGTTCATTTGTGTCATATTTTAGATTCCACATATAAGTGATATCATAAGTATTTATCTTTCTCTTTCTGACTTCACTTAGTATGATAATCTCTAGGTCCATCATGTTGCTGCAAATGGCATTATTTCATTCTTTTTTATGGCTGAGTAATAGTCCATTGTATGTATGTACCACATCTTCTTTATCCATTCATCTGTCAATGGACATTTAGGTTGTTTCCATGTGAACAGTACTGCTATGAACATAGGGGTGCATGTATCTTTTTGAATTACAGTTTTGTCTGGATATATGCCCAGGAGTGGGATTGCTGGATCATGTGGCAGCTCCATTTTTAGTTTTTTGTGGAACCTCCACAGCGTTTTCCATAGTGGCTGCATCAACTCACATTCCCATCAACAGTGTAGGAGGGTTCCTTTTTCTTCACACCCTCTCCATCATTTGTTATTTATAGACTTTTTAATGATGGCCATTCTGACCGGTGTGAGGTGGTGTCTCACTGTAGTTTTGATTTGCATTTCTCTAATAATTAGTGATGTTGAATGTCTTTTCATGTTCCTGTTACCCATCTGTATGTCTTCTTTGGAGGAATGTCTATTTAGGTCTTCTGCCCATTTTTCAATTGGGTTTTTTTTTTTTTAGTTGTATGAGCTGTTTGTATATTTTGGAAATTAAGCCCTTGTCAGTCACCTTGTTTGCAAATATTTTCTCCCATTCCATAAGTTGTCTTTTCCTTTTGTTTATGGTTTCCTTTGCTGTGCAAAAGCTTTGAAGTTTCATTAGGTCCCATTTGTTTATTTTTGCTTTTATTTCTATTGCTTTGGGAGACTGACCTAAGAAAACATTGGTATGATTTATGTCAGAGAATGTTTTGCCTATATTCTCTTCTAGGAGTTTTATGGTGTCATGTCTTATAATTAAGTCTGTAGAGCTTTTATTGATCATAAGAAGTCTTCTTGTGTATTATAGATATAAATTAGCTACAAAAAGTATTTTCTTGGATTTTGAGTTAAATGAAAGTGAGTTATCTAAAACTCTCCCACCCCCATCATTCCCTAAATTTTTCCCACATGTATCATGTAGCCTGTGTAGATAATATGGAATATTTTTACAATAAGAATCTTCAGTTTCATAAAACTCATAGTTCTATATGAAGGCTCTGCCCAGGGAATGACAAAATTAGGGATAAAGCTACAGGCAAATGCAAGCTTGGCAACTGGGGTCTAGTTTAGGCCACATGTGATGTATTTGGAAATCACTGATCAAATGCAGTCGAAGGAATGTTCCCAACCTTTGGGAAGTTAAAAAGATTAATTAGATGTAGATTTTTTACTTATAAAAGTCATACATGCTTTTGGTAAAAAAGTAGAAGTACACAGAAAACCTTCCCACACCACAATCCCACTTCCACAGTTGACTACTCTTAACAAATGTCTTGTGTATCCTTCAGAAAGTTTCCATGTATACAGAAAAATATAGAATATCCCTTAAAATACCCTCCCCACTCCACCTCCCACACAGGATAATACTGAATGTGATGTTCTACATCTTGCTCTGTCAATTAACATGAAATCTCAGACCTCTTTTTACATCACTGTATATGTCTGTTACTCTATTATACACAGTAGTATGCTATGTACATATGCCATAATTTATTTTACTAGTTGCTTTTGATGCTCATTTGGTTGTTTCCAGGGTTTTGTTCTAAGAAAAAATGCTGCAGTGTGCATTCTTGTATTTATATTTATGTGGATTGTTCAAAATATTTGTGGATAAAATTTCAGAAGTAAATTCTTTCAGTAGAAGGAATGTGCATTTAAAATTTTGATAGATATTGCCAAGAACCAATTTATTTCCTTACCAGTAGTGTATAAAAATATACCGGCTGAGATGCATGACCGGAATCTAATCATGAGGAAACATCGGACAAAACAAATTAAGGGACATTCTTAAAACAAAACAAAACAAAACAAAACACTTGGCTTATAATCTTTAAAAGTGTCAAGGTCGTATTAAAATAAAAATTAAAAAAGGGAATACAAAAGCAAAATTTTAATAATAAATGAGGTTGGTAAGTATGAAAAAAAAATCTTTCAGTCTTTTACTGAGAAGTGTGATGTTGGTTGTGGGCTTGTCAGGTAGGTCCTTTGTTGTGTTGAGGTATGTTCACTCTACTCACTTTGTTGAGCATTCGTGAATGGCTGTTGAATTTTGTCAAATGCTTTTTGTGCATCTATTGAGATGATCATATTATTTTTATCTTTCATTTTGTTCATGTGGTATGTTGTATTGATTGATTTGTGGATGTTGATCCATTCTTGCATTCCTGGAGTAAATCCTACTTGTTCATAGTGAAAAAATAAAAAAATAAAAAAATAAAGTGTCAAGGTCTTTAAAGTCAAAGAAAGACTGAGGCATCATTCCAGACTGATAGAAACTAAAGAGTCATGACAAGTAAATGCAGCACATGGTTCCAGACTGGATGTTCTGCCTATAAATGACTTACTGGCAAAATTGGTAAAACTTGAAAGGGGTCTGTGGATTAGATGATAGTGATGTATTAATGTTAATTTCCTGGTTTTGACAGGTGTTTGGGAGGTTATATAGGCTAATTATCTTGTTTGTAGAAAATATACACTAAGGTATATTTAGTGATGATGGGGGTGATGGGCATCATTTTGGCAATTTCTAAAATCATTCAGAAAAAAAGTTATTTTACTACATTTGCAACTTTTCTGTAGATGTGAGAATGTTCAAAATAAAAATCTGAAAAACTATACAAAAGAAAAAATTTACAGGGTAATTTAAAATGTATATTTCATTAAAAATTTGCTCACCAAATAGATCAGATTTATGCAGTTTCAAACTAGAGTGCTATACTAGGCTTTTAGAAGCCAAGTTATATGAGGGAATAATTCAGAAATGATTAGGGGGCTTCCCTGGTGGCGCAGTGGTTAAGAATCCGCCTGCCACTGCAGGGGACACGGCTTCCAGCCCTGGTCCGGGAAGATCCCACATGCCGTGGAGCAACTAAGCCCGTGCACCACAACTACTGAGCCTGCGTGCCACAACTACTGAAGCCCGTGCGCCTAGAGCCCATGCTCCGCAACAAGAGAAGCCACCGCAATGAGCAGCCCGCACACCGCAAGGAAGAGTAGCCCCTGCTCGCCGCAACTGGAGAGAGCCCGTGCACAGCAATGGAGACCCAATGCAGCCAAAAATAAATAAATAAATAAATAAATAAATAAATAAATAAATAAAATTTAGTAAAATAAAAGACTGAAAAATTAGAATTATTTCAAAAGACAGCATTAGTAGACAATAATTCTATAAGATTTCCATTTTTGAGTTGTAGCTCTTTCATAGTTTTCCTTAGGAGATTGTTTCTAATATTTCAATCATTCTTAATATTTGGAACATTTTGTTATTCATTTATCTGACTCTAATTTACCTCTGTTTTTCTGGATTTAATTCCATTTAATCATGTTGAATAATTTCTCCCATTTCCTTTTTTTTTTTTTTAAGGTGTTTTCGTAGATTAGCTAACTGAAATGCTACATTTAATTAATTAATTAATTTATGGCTGTGTTGGGTCTTCGTTTCTGTGTGAGGGCTTTCTCTAGTTGCGGCAAGCGGGGTCCACTCTTCATCGCGGTGCGCGGGCCTCTCACTGTCGCGGCCTCTCTTGTTGCGGAGCACAGGCTCCGGACGCGCAGGCTCAGTAATTGTGGCTCACAGGCCCAGTTGCTCCGCGGCACGTGGGATCCTCCCAGACCAGGGCTCGAACCCGTGTCCCCCACATTGGCAGGCAGATTCTCAACCACTGCGCCACCAGGGAAGCCCCCATTCCCTTTTAAAAGTTATTTTGTGTTCTCCATTTCTTACATACTCCTTAATTATTTCTTGTGTGAATCTGCCTTCATGCCTATATCATATGTGCCCGCATTAGTAAAATGATAGTGCTGCTTGATATTATCTTGAAATGTCTCAGTATCTTCCTTGGTTAGTAAAGCCTTATGCAGGTGTAAGATTAGTTATTGAAATAATAATTATTTATAAGACCTAATGTGATTTGGTTATTTTTGTCATGAATGTAAATAATAACGTACCTTAATTTAGATGTAATTTAATGTAACTCTTTTGTTTGATAAAATATAATCTCTGTAAGTAATTAATTATTGCTCACATTCTTCACCGATGGCCATTCATTAAAAATTTTTCAAAATAATTCTGACAGCTTTACATTTCATATATTATTGAGTAATCTGTATAATGAACTTGTTTATTTGGAGAAGACAACATGATTTCATAGTTTCATGGAAAATATTATGATGAGATCTAGCAGCAATAAAAATATGGTAACAAATATTATTAACAGTTGTTATGTCTGGGTTATGGGAAGTTCTGTTTTTCTCCTTTTGCTTACCTATATTTAAAAATTTATTTATAATAACCACATATTGCTTTGTTTAAAAAAAATAACATTTAAAACAGTTTATTTTTCAACAGAGCTCAGAGATCCATGAAAAGAGAGATAAAGAAGGGAGTGCGGAGTATAAGGTTGTAGTTCATGGTTTGCAATTCTTTTCCTTCACTTGTTCTTAAGGGAGATGAACAAAACTAATCCTTATGTTCTTCACTCTTTCTAGGAATGCGTTATTTAAGCAGGTGAACATATTTAATTTTTCAGTATTTATGACCTTCTATATGAAAAAGAAATGCGAGCGCTGGAGACTTTCTACTTGCAAATACTCTTTTTGGTTTTTCCTGACCACAAGAATATGCACTCTGAAATGAATACACTAAGCATCTGCATTAGTTTGCTAGGGCTGCCATAATGTATACGTAGACTGGGTGGTTTAAACAACAAATTTATTTTCTCACAATTCTGGGGGCTAGAAGTCTGAGATCAAGGTGTCGGGGGAGTTGGTTCCCTCTGAGGGCTGTCTTCTCTATGTGTCTTCACATAGTCTTCCCTCTGTTGGTGTCCACGTCCAAATTTCCTCTTCTTATAAGGACACTAGTCATATTGGATTAGGACCCACCCTAATGATCTCACTTTAACTTAATTACCTCTGTAGAGATCCTATCTTGATATGCAGTCACATTCTGAGATACTGGGGGTTAGGACTTCAGCATATGAATATTTGTAGGGGCGCAATTCAGTCCATAAGAGCATCTGAAAAACATTCCTATTGATTCAGATGCTTTTTGGTTCTGTAACCACACATGGCTCATATATAGTGGTATTTAGCTGCTTTTGAGTTAGGGACTATTCAGAATGAAAAGTAGGGGGCTTCTACCCAGAGAAATGCACATATATAGTGAATTTCACATCAAGGAGTTTACAGACATGCCCCGGACCCTACCTCCTCACCCTGTCTGTGGATCCCTAAGGTCTAGATCCCCTGGTCCTGATGCTATTAAAACCACAAAGTCAGGGAATTCACTGATCAAATCCCTCAGACTGGTTGTTTGTAAGTCACAAAGCTTAGCAAGTTTAGCTAGTAGTAAATGACAATTTTAGATCTTTCACCTAAATGTTTATAGTCCATTGGCTATGAACTTGACAATTCAAGGAATTGAAAGTAGCTCTGTAAAAGGCATCCTCACCCTAGCAAAATCAAACTCCAAGTGCATGCCAGCAACTCTCCTGAATGACTGGAGCAGTTCTCTTGGTTTCCAAAGATGTCTTTTGATGCCAGATTTTAAGCACACATAAATGGTGAGGGATGCCAGGCCTGCTCTCAGGCAGTCCCTGGGTTTGGGCCTCTTAAGAATGACATGAGGCCACACCTGGCTACATCTGGAGCTCCCTTGGAGGTGTAGTCTGGCTTTGGCTAATCGGTGGATCGGAGGATAATAGGCTAATTAGGTTGATTTCCAACCGAGACCTTCTTCCATCTAAAACCTGAAGTCCTTTGGGGCTCGAGGCTCAAGAGGAACTCAATATTACTTGAGGCTGAGTCAGATTTCCAAGGGCTGGGCCTCTAACCAGTCCCTCAATGTGAGCAGGATTAGATACCTTTAGCATTGTTTTTGCTTGTAAATAAAGACAAGGGAAAAATCTGAGCCAGCATTTATAGAAAAGAGCTCGAGATGGGCCCTATACCGACTGTATGGCGCTTCCCATAGAATGTATGGACTTGAATGAATGTTTAGACCTGGTGCAGAGAAAATTTTGATGACCCTGCTTTTTTTCTGGTACATTATATAAATGTGTCCATCTGAAGCCAGTTACTGGTTTTTGTGTTGTTGGCAGAGCACTTTGGCAGGGTTTACGAATCAGGAAAAAATTGATATTTGGGTTCAATTTGTTTCAGGGTTCTGAAACTTTATGTGGTTCTTTCCAGCTTTTGTCTTACAGTTCATTTAGATTTGATTTAAGTTCATTGTCAAAATGAAATTTAAAATGCTTATTCAATAATACAGTGAAACTGGAAATCTCATAATTCCACATTATATAGCTACATCAAAATTCTGTACATAAGGCTTCCCTGGTGGCGCAGTGGTTGAGAATTTGCCTGGCAATGCAGGGGACACGGGTTCGAGCCCTGGTCTGGGAGGATCCCATATGCCGCGGAGCAACTAAACCCGTGAGCCACAACTACTGAGCCTGTGTGTCTGGAGCCTGTGCTCCGCAACAAGAGAGGCCGCGATAGTGAGAGGCCCGTGCACCGCGATGAAGAGTGGACCCCGCTTGCCGCAACTAGAGAAAGCCCTTGCACAGAAACGAAGGCTCAACACAGCCAAAAATTAATTAATTAATTAATTAAAAAAAAAATTCTGTACATAGCCAAAAAATATAGTGAAGGAAAAAGCTTGCTCATCTACGAGAAATTCTTTAATTAAATTATAAATTTTTAATGTATCTTTTGTTTTGTGTGAGTGTATTTTATTTTCTTTGTCCTTTTTTAATTGAGGTATAGTTGATTTACAATATGTATTAGTTTCAGGTGTACAACAAAGTGATTCAAAATTTTTATAGATTATACTCCATTTAAAGTTATTAAAATATATTAGCTATATTTCCTGTGCTGTACAGTATGTCCTTGTGGCTTATTTATTTTATACATAGTAGTTTGTATCTCTTAATCCCCTACCCTGTCTTGCCTCTCCCCTCTTCCCTCTCCTCACTGGTAACCACTAGTTTGTTCTCTGTGAGTCTGTTTCTGTTTCTGTTTTGTTATATTCATTTATTTGTTCTGTTTTTTAGATTCCACATATAAGTGATATCATACAGTATTTGTCTTTCTCTGTCTGACTTATTTCACTAAGCATGATACCTTCCAGGTCCATCCATGCTGTTGCAAATGGCAAAATTATTATTATTATCATTATTTAAAAAAAATTTTTTTGGCTGCATTGTGTCTTTGTTGCTGCACGTGGGCTTTCTTTAGTTGAAGCAAGCGGGGGCTACTCTTTGTTGTGGTGTGTGGGCTTTTCATTGCAGTGGCTCTCTTATGGCGGAGCACAGGCTCTAGGCTCGTGGGCTTCAGTAGTTGTGGCATGCAGGCTCAGTAGTTGTGGTGCACGGGCTTAGTTGCTCCGTGACAATTGGGATCCTCCCGGACCAGGGCTCGAACCCGTGTCCCCTGCATTGGCAGGTGGATTCTTAACCACTGCGCCACCAGGGAAGCCCAAAATTATTATTTTTTATGGCTGAGTAGTATTCTGGTGTGTGTACCACATATTCTTTATCCATTCATCTGTTAATGGACACTTAGGTTGCTTCCATATGTTGGCAATTGTAGATAACGCTGCTATGAACATTGGGGTGCATGTATCTTTTCGAATTAGTGGTTTTGTTTTTTCTGGATATATACCCAGGAGTGAAATTGCTTGGTCATATGGTAACTCTATTTTTAGTTTTTTGAGGAACCTCCATACTGTTTTGCAGAGTGGCTGCGCCAATTTACATTATCATCAACAGTGTCTGAGGGTTTTCTCCACATCCTCACCAGCATTTGTTCTTTTTGTTCTTTTTGCTGATAGCCCTTCTAACAGTTCTGAGGTGATATCTCATTGTGGTTTTGATTTGCATCTCTAATGATAGCGATGCTGAGCATCTTTTCATGTGTCTGTTGGCCATTTGTATGTCTTCTTTGGAAAAACATCTATTCAAGTCTTCTGCCCATTATTAAATCAGGTTTTTTTTGATATTGAGTTGTATGAGCTGTTTATATATTTTGAATATTAACTCCTTATCAGTCTTATCATTTGCAAATATTTTATCCCATTCAGTAGGCTGTCTTTTTAAATATCTTCTTCCTTCCTTCCTCCCTCCTTCTCTCCTTCCCTCCCTCCCTTCCTTCCTTCCTTTTTCTTTCTTCTTGAGGGATCTTAGTTCCTGCACCAGCAATTGAACCCGTGTCCTTGGCAGTGAAAGTGTGGAGTCCTAACCACTGGACCTCCAGGGAATCCCATTTCATTTTTTAAAATTTAAGTATAGTTAAATTACAATGTGGTGTTAGTTTCAAATGTATAGTTATACATATATATGTATTCTTTTTCAGATTCTCTTCCATTATAGGTTATTACAAGATATTGAGTATATTTCCATGTGCTATGCAGTAAATCCTTGCTGTTTATCTATTTTATATATAGTAGTATGTATATGTTAATCTGAAACTTCCAATTTATCTCTCCCCACCCCCTCACTATCCCCTTTGGTACAGTAGGTTTTCTTTTTGTTTTGCTGATGGTTTCCTTTGCCATGCAAAACCTTTTAAGTTTAATTAGGTCCCATTTGTTTATTTTTGCTTTTGTTTCCTTTGCCTTAGGAAACATATCCAAAATATATTGCTACGATTTATGTCAGAGAATGTTTTGCCTATATTTTCCTCTAGGAGTTTTATGATTTCCTGTCTTACATTTAGGTCTTTAATCCATTTTGAATTTATTTTTGTATATGGTATGAGATAATGTTCTAGTTTCACTCTTTTACATGTAGCTGTCCAGTTTTCCCAGCACCATTTATTGAAGAGACTGTCTTTTCTCCATTGTATATTCTTACTTCTTTGTCATAGATTAATTGACCATAAGCACATGGGTTTATTTCTGGGCTCTCTATTCTGTTCTATTGATCTATGGATCTGTTTTTGTGCCAGTACCATACTGTTTTGATTACTATAGTGTTGTAGTATAGCCTGAAATCAGGGAGCATGATTCCTCCAGCTCTGTTCTTCTTTCTCAAGATTGTTTTGGCTATTCAGGATCTTTTATGGTTCCATACAAATTTTAAAATTATTTGTTCTAGTTCTGTGAAAAATGCCCTTGGTATTTTGATAGGGCTTGCATTGAATATGTAGATTGCCTTGGGTAATATGGACATTTTAACATTATTAATTCTTCCAATTCATGAACACAGTATATCTTTCCATTAGTTTGTGTCATCTTCAGTGTCTTTCATCAGTGTCTTACAGTTTTCTGAGTACAGGTTTTTTGCCTCCTTAGTTAGATTTATTCCTAGGTTTTTTATTCTTTTCAATGTGACTGTAAATGGGATTGTTTCCTTAATTTCTCTTTCTGATAGTTCGTTGTTAGTGCATAGAATTGCAACAGATTTCTCTGTATTAATTTTTTATCCTGCAACTTTACAGAATTCATTGATAAACTCTAGTGCCTTTTTGGTGGTGTCTTGAGGATTTTCAATGTGTAGTATCATGTCAATGACAGTTTTATTTCTTCCTTTCCAATTTGGATTACTTTTATTTCTTCCTTTCCAATTTGAATTTCTTTTATTTCTTTTTCTTGTCTGACTGCTGCAGCTAGGGCTTGCAATTCTATGTTGAATAAAAGTGGTGAGAAGGGACATCCTTGTCTTGTTCCTGATCTTAAAAGAAATGCTTTTGGCTTTTCACTGTTGAGTATGATGTTTGCTGTGGGCTTATATATAGCCTTTATTATGTTGAGGTATGTTACCTCTATACCCACTTTGTGGAGAGTTCTTTTTATCTTAAATGGACGTTGAATTTTATCAAAAGCTTTTTCTGCATCTATTCAAATGATCATATAATTTTTATTCTCCAATTTGTTAATGTGGTGTATCACATTCATTTGGGGATATTGAGCCATCTTTGCATCCCTGGGATGAATCCCACTTGATCATGGTGTATGATCCTTTTAATGTACTGTTAAATTTGCTTTGCCAATATTTTGTTGAGGAATTTTGCATCTATGTTCTTCAGTGATATTGACCTGTAATTGTCCTTTTTGCCATATCTTTATCTGGTTTTGGCATCAGGGTAATAGTGGCCTTGTAGAATGAATTTGGAAGCATACTTTCCTCTGCAACTTTTTGGAATAGTTTGAGAACAATAGGTGTTAACTCTTCTCTAAATGTTTGGTTGAATTTACCTGCAGTCTCCCTCTCTCTCATATATATGTATATATTTGTATATACATATATATATATACACATATATACACACGATTATTTTAAGTTGCTGATCTCTTAATTTTAAGTGCATTTTAACAACCCTGCATTTTCACTTCCCTTCCCCCATGAATACAGTTTCTGACATCGTATTTTACATCTTTCTGTTTTGCATATGCCTTAACTACCTATTGTAGATATAGATAATTTTACTACTTTTGTCTTTCAACCTTCCTACTAGCTTTATATGTGGTTGATTTACTACCTTTCCTGTATATCTGCCTTTACCGATGAGCTTTTTCCTTTTTTAATTTTCGAGTTTCTAGTTGTAGCCTTTCTTTTTTTCACTTAGAGAAGTCCCTTTAACATTTCTCGTAAAGCTAGTTTGGTGGTGCTGAACTCTTTAGCTTTTACCTGTCTGTAAAGCTTTTGATCTCTCTATCAAATCTGAATGAAAGCCTTGCCAGGTAGAGTGTTCTTGGTTATAGGCTTTTCCCTTTTATCACTTTAAATATGTCATGCCCTTATATATATATCTCCCTTCTGGCTTGCAGAGTTTCTGTTGAAAAGTCAGCTGATAACCTTATGGAAGTTCCTTTGTACATAACTTGCTTTTCCCTTGCTGCTTTTAATATTCTCTCTTTATCTTTAATTTTGTCATTTTAATTACAATGTGTCTCAGTGTGGTCCTCTTTGGGTTGATACTGTTTGGGACTTTCTGTCCCAAACTGGACCTGGATGTCTATTTCCTTTCTCAGGTTAGGGGAGTTTTCAGCTATTCTATCTTCAAATATGTTCTCTGTTCCTTTCTCTTTCTCTTCTCCTTCTGGGACCCCTATAATGCAAATGTTAGTATGCTTGATGTTGTCCCAGATGTTTATTAAACTGTCATTTCTTTTTTCTCTTTTTCTGTTCAGCTTTGGTGATTTCTACTACTGTCTTTCAGCTCACTGATCTGTTCTTCTGTATCATTTATTCTACTGTTGATACCTTCTAGTGTATTTTTCAGTTCATTTATTATATTCTTCATCTCTTTTTGGTTATTTTTTATATTTTCTAGCTCTTTGCTAAAAACTTATAACTTCTCACTTTGTTCATTCTCCTGAGTTCTCATTTTTACCATTATTACCTTGAACTTTTTCACAGGCAGATTGCCTATCTCCACTTCACTTAGTTCTTCTTCTGGGGTGTTATCTTGTTCCTTCATTTGGAACATGTTCCTCTGTTGCCTCATTTTGCCTAACTTGCTATTTTTATTTCTATGTATCTGGTAGGTTGGTTATGTTTTCTGACCTTGAAGAAGTGACCTTTTGTAGGAGATGTCCTATGCATCCCAGCAGTGCACTCCCCTCTGTTCACCCTAAGCTATATGCTTAGGGGTGCCCCATGTGGGCTGTGTGGGTCCTTCTGTTGTGGCGGGCTGACTACTGTGGATGATCTGGTAGGTGTGACTGGCCCCTGTTCTGGTAGGTTGTCAGACCTTGCTCGTGCAGAGGCTGCCAGCTGCTGGCTGATGGGGCTGGGTCTTGAGGTGGCTAGCTGTGGAACTCTGGGGTGTCCCAGGGTTAGTGCTGGCTCACTGGTAGGCAGAACTAGTTCTGAGGTGGGTGATTGTGGGGCTGGGGTTCTTGGATCTAGTGTTGGCATCTGCTGGTGAGTGGAGCCATTTCCTGACATGGCTGGCTGCTGGTTTTGGGGTGTCCCAAAGCTGGTGCTTGCCTGCTGGTGAGTGGGGCTAGATCCCAGGGCAGCTGGTTGAGGAGTCCAAGGTACCTCAGAGCTGGTGTTGGCCTGCTGGTGGGTGGGGCCAGGGCCTGGGGGGTCTTGGTACTGGTTTTGACTTGCTAGTGTGCAGTACTGAGGTCTGGGGGTTCTCAGGCCCAGTGTTTCCTCCCTGGTGTGTGGAGCTAGGTCCTAGGGTCTCTGGGTCCAGGGCCCTGAGGGCCCTGAAGTTGATGTCAGCCTGCTGGTGGGTGGGGCTGGATCCCAAGGCTGCTGGTTGAGGGTCCCAAGGTGTCCCAGTGCTGGAATTGGCCTGCTGGTGGGCAGGGCTTGGGCCCATTGTATCCCAGGGCTGGTGACAGCCTGCTGGTGGGTGGGCTTGGTCCTGCCACCACAGGCTGTGGGGTTGTGGTGGTCCAAAGGCCGGTGTCCACTCACTGGTGGGCAAGGCTGGAGCCTAGTGGGTCCTGTGGCTGGTGCCTGCCCACTGGTGGGTGGACTGGGTCCTAGTGTCTCTGGCTGCAAGGCTCTGGGGATTCCAGGTGTAGCACCTGTGCGCTTGTGTGTGGGGCTGGGTCCTGGGCCCTCTTGTGAACAGGACCATGTCCAGAGGGGTCTGTGGGCTCAAGGGGTTTTAAGGTAGTCTGCTTGCTGGTGGTTGGGGCTGTGTCACTGCCTGGTTAGTTGCTTGGCCTCAGGTGTCACAGTACTGGTGCCTACAGGCTATTGGGCCAGGGCAGGGCTGGGTCCCGGGGCTAATAAGCTAGAGGGAGGATTCCACAGTGGCACTTACCAGCACCAGTAGAATGGTAGAATGAGCTCCCCAAATGACTGCTACCAGTGTCTATGTTGCCAGGGTGAGCTGAAGTTACCTCCTGCCTCTCTGGGAGGCTCTTCAAGATTAGCAAGTTGATCTGACCCAGGCTCCTTGCAAATGACTGCTTCTGCCCTGGGTCCCAGAGCATGTGAGATTTGGTGCCTTTTAAGAGTGGAATCTCTATTTCCCACAGCCCTCTGAGACTCCTGAAAGTAAGCCTTGCTGGCTTTCAAAGCCAAATGCTCTGAGGGCTTGTCTTCCCGGTTCAGGGCCCCTGGGCTGGGGACCCTGACATGGAGCTCAGACTCCTTGCTCCTTGGGGAGAACCTCTGCAGTTGTAATTATTCTCTCATTTGTGGGTTGCCCACCCTGGGGGTATGGGACTTGACTCTGCCCCTTCTACTGGTCTTGTTGTATCTTTAGTCGTAGAAGATATTTTTTGGTAGATTCTAGTCTTTCTCATCAGTAGTTGCTTTGCCTCTTCCAGATTCTGATGGCTCCTTGTGTTCCTTGGCTTGTGGCAGCATCACTCCAATCTCTGTCTTCATTTTCACCTGGTCTTTCCTGTGTCTATTTGTCCTTTATTTATTTGAAAAATTATGCAGTGTTAAACCTATGTTGTTGCAATTATGCTTTTATTGGAAATTAACTGCAATACTAAAAACTATTAACAAATCTAATTTTACTCAAAACAGATTGACTTAGTAATGTATGAAATAAACCCATGTAATTCAGTAAAAAACTTGTTTAAAGAAGGAAATTTAGAGATCCTATACCTTGGTACATTAAAACAGTATCAGTACTAATATTTTAATTTCCTTTCCAAAATCTGAAAACCCTTTTGATATTCCAGTTGGTTTTATGTCACTTAATCAACCTTTTATTGTCTGTGCTATTTAGGTAAAGAAAATTATGAATACACAAAACTAATTATTATTTTTTTTATCAACAACACTCTCCAGAAAATGTTTATGGGTTAAATGGTAAATGAAATAAATGCTCAAAACAAATATTCAAAAGTTATTTAAATTGCTTATAAACAATGATCAGTTTTTAACCTTAGTAATGTCAGTAGTGTTGATATTTACAGTTTTGGATACAGATGTCAAGAGTTCCTTAGAAGTGATTTTTAAAAAAAACCCAACTCAGATTTTATTCAGATTTCATCAGCTTTTCCACTAATGCCTTTTTTCTCTTCCAGGAGCCAATACAAGATACCACATTTTCTTTAGAATGCATTTTCTTTGATCAAGTAATTTCTATTATTCCCATATTTTATAATAATTGCTGACTAGTAGAAATCCTGACCATTCTTATGTGTGTGTGTGTGTTTATGTATTTTTTTCCCCTCTTCTTTGGGAGAATAGCAAAAATAATCCTATGGGATTTGGAGTCAATTGGCCTGAGTTTTAATCCTAATTTTTCCACTTAATTTTGGGGTGTTGGTCAAGTCATCTAAACTCTCTAAACTTCAGCTTCTTCATCTGTAATATAGAAATAATAATGACAGTAATACCTATCTCACTGAGTTGTAAGGACTAAATGTGACTATACAATGAACTGTAGTAATGACTGTCGGTATTATTGTTACTTACCATCTATTGACAATACTAAAGAATAGAGAATTATCTAGAGAGCAGATGGTCAAAGATGATTTTTAAAAATGGGGGAGGAGGAATGGCATAGAAAAGCCACAACTTGAAAAACCAACTCAAAAATAAGCAACAATTGATTGTTGAGTAAAATTAAGAAGCTTCCCTATTTCTTGCCAGCATGTTTACATGAAAATGTGTAACACGGGGCCAGTTTTGTTACTTGGCATGTTTCTGGCCATTTGTAAGAAAACGTCCAGCAGCAGTTGCTCTAGGAGGCTTAATGGATGGATGACACTTATGAATATGGTGATTTTCAGATGGAGAAACTGAGGCACCACGTGGTTCATTGTTTTTCCACATCCATGAAACATCCAATTTGAAATGATAGTTCCTGAATATCTTCTGCCTTCCGGCTCTGCGCTGCAGAAAGGAATTGCCAATGGATGAGATGGTAAAAATAGGGCGCTTCCTCTGAGGGAGGCCAGTTGAAGAGCCGTGCTTTTGTGTCTGGTACAGATGGCCAACTGGTAGTGCGTACCACTGGCTAGTGCTGGTAGCGCATACCAGGGCTTCCCTCCCCTGCAGCCACCCACCCTCAAGTGACAGCTTTTTGCATTTCCTTTTCTAATTAAACCACCAATGGAGAATGCCAGTTATATGCTTGCATGACACCTCTGAATATTAAGTAGCTTTTGTAATTAATTATTTTTGAAAGGCTTGATCCTCCATAATTAAAAAAATCTTTGAGAATTAATAATAGATTAGCACGATATATGGACTAAAAACACCATGAGCAACAACTTGGCAGTAAGGGAACAATTTTGCATCCAATATAGTGTCTCTATTGATTCATCCTGTATTGTCTGAATGCTCCCAATACTAACATCACGATGTGGTTCCTTCTTTTTCTTTTTTTTTCTATATTCCATGCACCCAAGTGGAACCAATTGTTTCTGCACAGGGTAAGATATAAAAATGTAGATAACTTAAATAACTTACTGCCCAACAAGGCAGTCTGTGTCATACACGAGAATATGCCGCAAGTAGCTGCCTGCCTCGTATTGCCCTCTGGGTTATGACTGGGATGCCATTTAGTACCTTTTGCATCTTTTTGTGCTGGCGGCGACATTGAGGCCAGATAGTGGATTCTGGCAAGATCTTGAAATCAAAGGCATGGAAAGAGCGCCTTTTATCAGGTGTTCGTGTTCTCCGATGGTGAGCTTGTGGGTTGGAGCAGAGCTGGCCCACCCCAGAGGACAATCCAGTATGCTACTACTGTCTAGATGCAAGGTCTGCTCTTTTGCCCTTGCGGGGTTGGGCAGCTGGAGAAGCAGGAGACTTGCTGCTGGGAGACAGTCTGTTTCTGGGCCTGGTGTTGTGTGATTTTGCTTTTTTGGTGGAGGCTTTTTAATCTTAGTCTGTACGGTCTAGATTGTTGGCAGCCAGAAGTAGATAGTACAGGTGTTTAGCCAGAAGCAGGTGGGGGAAGGGAAGATGGAGTTAGGTGAGAAAAATGGGAAAGGGGGTCATACTCACATTTATATTTAAAGGATACTTCCTGCCCTTTCCTTTCACTGGGTCTCATTCTCCTCCCTTCTTCCTTCTTTCCCTATCCTTGCCTTTCCCCTTGCCCACTTGTCCTGATTTTGCGTTTTTGTTTTAGTGGTTGGCACCAGTATTGTTTTGCTTAGATATCAACTTTGAGAATAGCAGGATCATGCCTCAGCATAATAGAATTTTAGATCTGGAAGGCATCTGGGGAGTTCTGGACCAGCCATGGAAAGTCTTGAATCTTAAAGATTCTGGGAAGATTCCAGGGTTCCTTCCAGGGGTTTGACTTTTTGTTAGATGAGCCCAGGAGTGCTACCTGGCTGAGAAGCTTAGATGTAAAGGTAATGGTTCTGAAGATAGCTATCATTATAATGATTAACATACATTGACTGATGCACACTCTGTAAACTTTGTCTTTTGACATTTTAATTTTTTAACAGGTAGTACATCACAATGCAAAATTATAAGAGATATTTAGTAAAAATTTTCCCTCTCCCCTCCACTGAGTTACCACCTCCCAAAGAAATAAATCATAACTGTTATCCATTTATTGTGTCTCCTCTCTGAGATGTTATGCATAAATAAGAAAATATGAATATAAACATATATGGTTCCCCCATGTTTCATGGCCAAGTAGGAACACATTATACATTGTTCTTTGCTTCATGTGTTGTCTTTACTTAATCCTCACAGCAGTCCTATGTGGAATGAGCTGTTATTACCCTATTTTACAATTAGAATTAAGCTCTAGCTGAGTAACTTGCTCAGGGCAACATAGCAGTGTGGAGGAGCTGGGATAACCCCGGCTGTCTAACTTGATCAGCTGTGGTCTCCATCACTAGGCTGTCCTGCCTCTCTGGGGCTGGTACGGACTCCCCAGGGTTCCTACTGATTTGCACAAAGTCCCTGGGGGCTCAGTGCAGTGCTGGCTCCTAACCACCCACTCCAGCCAGCAATGAGGGAATGTGGCAACACTTAGCTCCGAATCGGTTGGCATTTCTGTTCTTTCTTTCTTTCTTTTTTTCATGAAGTAATGATTTTTAAAAATTGTGGTCAAATACATATAACATAACATTGACCATCTTAATCATTTCTAAGTGTACAGTTTAGTGGTATTAAGTACATTTACATGATTGTGAAACCAATCTCCAGAATTCTTTTCATCTTCCTGGCAACCTCTGTTCTACTTTCTGTGTCTACGAGTTTGACTACTCTAGGGACCTCATATAAGCGGGATGATACTGTATTTATCTTTTTGTGATAGGCTTGTTTCACTTAGCATAATGTCTTCAAGCCTCATTCATGTTGTGGCATGTGTCAGAACTGCTTTTGCTTTTAAGGCAGAATAACATTCCGTTGTATGTATATACAGCATTTTGTTTATTCATCCGCCCATTGGTGGGCACTTGAGTATCTTCCACATTTTGGCTGTGGTGAATAATGCTGCTATGAATATAGGTGTACTAATATCTGTTTGTGTTTCTGCTGTCAATTCTTTTGGATACATACCCCAAAATGGAATTGCTGGATCATATGGTAGTTCTATTTTTAAATTTTTGCAGAATTGCCGTACTGTTTTCCATAGTGCCTACACCATTTTACATTCAACAGTGCACAAGGGTTCAATTTCTCCACATCCTTGCCAACATTTGTTATTTTCTTCGTCTTCTTCCTTTTTTTTTTTTTTTTGCTAGTAATCATCCTAATGGTTGTGAGGTGGCTTTTCTTTTATAACACATTTCTTAATTCTTGTATTGGGCCCACCTGTCAAAGAATTCAGAGTTCTAGCCTCAGTCTCTCTTGCAGGCAGAAAGAGGCCTATGGATGAACCACCAGGCCGGAAGCCAGGTGAGACTGGTGGCTCAGCTCAGTATACCTGGCCAGACCCCTCCACGCACCTGGGTCTTTGGTGACCTCACTCTGTGCTTTGGTGTGGCTGCATCTTCTTGCTGGTTATTCCTCAGCAGAAAGATTTTTTTGACCTTTGCCAAAAAGACATGACGGGCTCCCAGAATGCAGAGGAACCTTTCCCATCTCATACGTAACTCGCATTCTTTATCCATCCTTCCCAGGTGGTTGTTCACTTTGTTAAAGTGGGAGGTTTTTTAAACCTAGTAACATTTTCATTCAGTAAGCCAGGTCATTGTTAGGTGTCCATCTTTCAATGTATGTTGTCCTTTGTTTTATCCTCCCTGGGAAGAAGAGGGGAATGTTTCCCACAGTGTAATATGCAGGATACATCATGTCTCATGTGGACTCCTCAGGTAAGTGACTCAGTCTGACACTTTAGGTGAGCCATTTTTTTTCCCAACTCCCAGCCCTGGGCTCTTTGAAGGTGTTTCTTGGGAATGATTAAGTGGCTTTAATAACTCAGGATCCAAGTGTGGCCTCAGAGCAGTACCAGAGTGAGGTATTTGTCTGTGTTCCCAGCTGCGTCCCCCGCATCTAATCCAAGGCTTAGCTGCCACTAGAGAGGAGGTGGAGTGCCTTCCTTTGTGGTGTAATCCATTCTTAACCTATCTTCTGTACGTCCCTGAATATAGCCATTTTAAAAAGTGGTACTTTTGGTAAATACAAAAGCTAATACATGTTTAAAGCAGAAAACTTGGAAAAGGAAGAAAAACACACTACTATAAATATTGTACTGCATAGGATCATAACATAGGTACTGTTTTATAGCCTGCTTGTTCGCTTAAAAGATAGTGTGATCTTCCTACACTAACAAATATCCCTTTACCATATGAGTTTTAGTGATAATCCTCATGGCATAATATGGATATTCTATAGTTTATTTTAAAGGTCCTTTATTGTTGGAAATGTAGACAACATCCTCTTTTGACTATTAGAAACTTTCATGAACATCTTGATACATATGAATATTATATTATTTTTAAATGCTATTTTTGGAAATATGTCTAGGAAGGTCTATTTTATTACGGGTCAGCCTGACTGCTCAGGAAAGTGGGTTGACAGTGTAGGGACAAATGTTGATAAAAGGGAGTGGAAAGAGAGTGCCTTCTCTTGGAGTTTTAGGACAAAGAGTGTCCAGGCACTGACACCAACTCCAGAGAACTCAGGACACAAAGAGCGTCACTATTGGTTTGCCAATTTCATTTGACACCCAGAGTTCTAAGATGTTCAGGATGCTCTGTTTTACTCCCTCTCTGCTGTTCATGGTCCTGATCAGTGGAATCTATGGAAATATCTCTCTAACAAATCAAGCCAATAGCCACACCCTCAAAATGTAGATCTATGCCTTCTTTTGATTGTTTTGTGAGACGTTAGATGATCATAGCAGTGTATTTCCTGAAGTAGCCTATATTTCCCCAGGACATTTCTTTAGTTCTTGTTGCACGGACAAAGAGCGTTATATCATTTTTATTCTCATTGTTATTCTGGGTGTATCATCTCTCTTGGTGACTTACTGCAGACAATCCTGGCTTTTTCGCCCCAACACATTCTTGGAGACTGTGTCCTCAAGCAGATTTTAAAAAATCACATTTTCTGATGAGAATAACACCACAATTGAAAACCTGCATGTTCCTACCAATTAATTAGAATCACATAAATCATAAGTATGGCAAATAATATGACATTAAAACAGAGAAAAATCTTTCTATAATTTTTCTAAATCTTCCTTAGAGCTATCAGAGACATTCAAAGTGCTTCCACTAATTCAGGTCATATAAAGTTAGCATAAATGTATGGCATGTATTGTTTATTCAAAGGGCCCCAAATATACATAGAAAGTATAAATACTGTAAGAACACAATTCCACAGCATGATAAAGTTAGCCCACGTCTAGATCTTTAGGGCTAAGGAACTTGAGAAAGATCTATCTTGCCTTGTGTGTTGGATAAGGAAACTGGGTCCCACCGCCTCAAGTGACCTGCTGTAGATCGTGTAGTGTGCTTATGAGAATCTCCCTTCAGGACTGAAGCCCTTATTACCCCAACTACTAGGAATATTGGCAGTTGGCAGCTCCCAGCTGTTTCTCTCCTGGGACTTGCCCTGGGCTGCAGAAAGCCTCTTTGCCCAGGGGCAGCTCCCATGTGATGAATGGGCTGCCTGGCTGATGCAGAGGAATAAAGGCCTGGTGCCCGCCCCCTCCCTCCCAGCCCCAGCTGAGAGGTTCAGGGTTCTGAAGGGCCAGTAGGATCAGCTGAAGCCTACGTCGTGCATTGTGGCCTAGTTTCTCCCTCTGCCAATGCTGCTTCCTTCCCTTCCCTCCAGGTATTGATCCTGAGAGCACTTTCTTATAAATACCCCGCATGCAAACTCCATTTCAGAGTTTGCTTCTCAGGGAACTGAACTGTGATGTTAAACAAACCTTTGGGGGATATTTTGGATCATTGAGTCTTTCAAAGAAATGTGTACCATGAAGTTTGAACTGACGTCTTATTTTTAATATTCTCTTTGTAAATTTTCTTAGAGAGTAAGCAGAGGTATTCAAAGTGGCTGTGTTAACTCAGGTTGGAATATATGTATACTAATATATTGTATTAATAATTGTATATAACATGTATTGTATACTAGTACACACATATTTCTGGTAATATTGTAGCATCTCAATAAGGACTTTAATTTGGAAAAGACATATCTTTTTTTATTGAAGTATAGTTGATCTACAATGTTAGTGTTAGTTTCAGCTGCATAGCAAAGTGATTCCGCTATATATATATATATATATATTTTCAGATTATTTTCTATTACAGGTTATTACAAGATGCTGAATGTAGTTCCCTGTGCTATCCATAATTCTTGTTGCTTATCTATTCTATGTATAGTAGTTTGTATTTGTTAACCCCGTACTCCTAATTTATCCCTCCCCTCTCCCTTTTCCCTTTGGAAACCGTAAGTTTGTTTTCTATGTCTGTGAGTGTGTTTCTGTTTTGTATATAGACTCATTTGTATTATTTTTTAGATTCCATATATAAGTGATATCATATAATATTTGTCTTTCTCCGTCTGACTTACTTCACTAAGTATAATATTCTCTAGGTCTATCCATGTTGCTGCAAATGGCATTATTTCATTCTTTTATATGGCTAATATTCCATTGTATATATATAACACATCTTCTTAAGCCAGTTGTCTCTTTTTTTACATTTAATTAAATTAATTAATTTATTTTCTAACATCTTTATTGGAGTATAATTGCTTTACAATGGTGTGTTAGTTTCTGCTTTATAACAAAGTGAATCGGCTATACATATACATATATCCCCATATATCCCACCCCTATCCCACTCCTCTAGGTGGTCACAAAGCACCGATCTGATCTCCCTGTGCTATGTGGCTGCTTCCCACTAGCTATCTATTGTACATTTGGTAGTGTATATATGTCCATGCCACTCTCTCACTTTGTCCCAGCTTACCCTATCCCCTCCGGGTGTCCTCAAGTCCCTTCTCTACGTCTGCGTCTTTATTCCTGTCCTGCCCCTAGGTTCTTCAGAAACTTTTTTTTTTTTTTTTTTAGATTCCATATATATGTGTTAGCATATGGTATTTGTTTTTCTCTTTCTGACTTACTTCACTCTGTATGACAGACTCTATGTCCATCCACCTCACTACAAATAACTCAATTTCGTCTCTTTTTATGGCTGAGTAATATTCCATTGTCTATATGTGCCACATCTTCTTTATCCATTCATCTGTCGATGGACACTTAGGTTGCTTCCACGACCTGGCTATTGTAAATAGAGCTGCAATGAACATTGGGGGGCATGTGTCTTTTTGAATTACGGTTTTCTCAGGGTATATGCCCAGTAGTGGGATTGCTGGGTCATATGGTAGTTCTATTTTTAGTTTTTTAAGGAACCTCCATACTGTTCTCCATAGTGGCTGTATGAATTTACATTCCCACCAAGAGTGTAGGAGGGTTCCCTTTTCTCCACACCCTCTCCAGCATTTATTGTTTGTAGATTTTTTGAAGATGGACATTCTGATTGGTGTGAGGTGATACCTTATGGTAGTTTTGAGTTGCATTTCTCTAATAACTAGTGATATCGAGCATCTTTTCATGTGCCTGTTGGCCATCTGTATGTCTTCTTTGGAGAAATGTCTATTTAGGTCTTCTGCCGATTTTTTGATTGGGTTGTTTGTTTTTTCGATATTGAGTTGTATGAGCTGTTTGTATATTTTGGATATTAATCCCTGTTGGTCACATCGCTTGCAGCTATTCCCCAAGTTTCGTGTTTGAGAAAAAGGGAGGGATGATTGCTGGGAATAAAGAGATGAAAGATAATTATGAGGTGATTTTATGGGAATTAAATCTGAGGATTAAAAAAATATAAAAAATAAAATGATGTAACAAATATCCATATATCTATTACACAGAATTAATATGTTAATAAATTGTCATATTTGATCTTTTAAAATATGAAATAAAAAGGTACAGACAGAGCACTTAGGATTTTCTCTTAACAATACCGCAGAGCTCATCCTGCCTGCTCTCAGTGCTTGGCTGAATCACTAGACATACAGTAGCCCATCTTTGACACCAAAGCCACCAAAAGGGTAAATGTGGACAGGACAGCATTGAATGAGCAGGGTGATGAAATAAGTGTTGAAAGTAAAACACGTCTTCCCTGTATGTGGACATTTACCATAGTGGAGTCAGGAAGATACAAACTGAAATCTAGACAGTGCAACTGCAGAGAACAAACCCTTTGGGAAAATACCTCTTTTTATAATACAGCCAGTAGCATTTAAAAAGTCTTCTGAATCTGCAGACGTTGAATGGCTTGTGTAAAGGGGTTTGGAATTCATGATGAATTCATAATTAACTCATCATTTCCCAAACGAGTTTTTCCTCCTCATTTCCTGTTTCAGTAAACTTACTGGCGAATCACATGAGTCAGAGACCTGGAAACCTCCCTAGAATTGTCCTTATCTGACACACCCAATTGCTTTAGCCTTCTAAAGAATCATTCAGATCCATTCCTTCCTCTTTTTTTTAAAACTCTTTTATTTATTTATTTATTTAGGCAGGCTGCTCGGGTCTTAGTTGCAGCACGTGGGATCTTCGTTGTGGCATGCAGGATCTTTAGTTGCGGCACACGGAATCTTTTAGTTGGAGCATGCAGTCTTCTTAGTTGTGACCTGCATGCGGGATCTAGTTCCCCCACCAGAGATTGAACCCGGGCCCCCTGCATTGGGAGCACGGAGTCTTACCCCCCTGGACCACCAGTGAAGTCCCCATCCCTTCCTCTTTATGCTTGCTTCTCCAGTCCTTATTGGAATCTCATCAGTTCTGAGTTGGACTGTTACGGAAGTCCCCTAACTGGTCTTGATATCTTTAACCTTGCTTCCCCTACAATCTGCCTCACCCCACCTCAGAAGCAAGACTCACACCACCACAAGTGAAGTCTTCCTAAATTGCAAATCTGGCATATCATTCTTAAAGAGGAAAAATTCTTAGCAGTTCCCCACTGCTCAATAAATGCAATAAATAATAATTCAATAAATAAATTCAAGGTACTCCATGAGGCATTCAAGCTCTCCACATCCTGGCCTCTGGCCTTCAGCTTCATGCAGCACCCCGCTGGGCTTCATACTTCAGGGTCCAGTGATGCCCAACTGATTGGATACACCCACACCAAATATTTCACACTTCCATGCCTTTGGTCATGCCTCTTCCTTTTCTTGAACTAAATCAATCCTTGCTTCTACTCCTTCAGTTGGCAAACTCCCACTCATACTTCGAGACTCGACCTTAGTGTCTTCTCCTTGAGAAAATCTTCTACAATTTCTTCCAGCAGGGCTGAATATCTGTTTTTATGTCTGCCCCTTATACTCTGGTATAAACTCCCAATCCTTTAAACTCTGCATCCCAGCATCAAACACAGTACCCACACTTAATATATGCTTCTAAATGTTTGTTGAGTGCCAGCTCAGTGCAGCTGGGAAAGAGGTTGAATTCAGAACACCATGTGGGTGACCAGACCTAGCGGTATGTGGACTACGGGTTGCTGGATAGAGCATCAGTGGGATGAGCTGGGGCATCTCCAGCACAGGGGTGTCACCTGCAGTGGTCTCCTCTCTTAGAATGAGGCAGAAGGCTGGGCACCAAGTATGCTTTTAGTCTTTGCCGAATCTCTGAGAGCCTCTTGGGCTCACATAGGCTAAATCACTGGAGTTGGGAGAGATAGTGGGAACTTCATGTCATTGGACGAGTGGAAGGGAAAGGTGGATGGAACAAGAGGCTGCTGAGCACTTCAGGAGTGCACAAGAGCAGTAGCACATTTTGCTTGGAAGGGACCAATGTGGAGCCATTTTCTTCCTCCTTCTCTTCATCTTCTTCCTCTTCCTTTCCCACTCTTCTCTTTCCTTCACTTTCTTTTTCATTTCTCTTTTTTCCTCTTCCTCTGCCTCTTTCCTTTAGTTTTGGTGACATATTATGTTTTATGTCCCAAATAACCATTTACTAGTAGTGGTATAGAGAAAAAAGGTAGAGAAAAATCTGTAGAAGTGCAAAATAAATTTGGGCTTAAGGGAGGGTTGAAATTAAAGAGATGACAAGTAAAGTGGTTCTGTCATTAAGTTGTGCATCACGAGCTTTAAAATCAATTGTAAATCAAGCACTTGCATTATGTGAGGCATATTGCCTTGGTGCATAAATCTAGTCACATTATTGCTGCTAAAATAGAGTACAAGTCCAAGATGCTGGGTTATGAACCCAAATAGGAAAATACATAGTGTTAGGTGATATGGCATAATGCTTAATCTCCCTCTTATGCGTGATTGACACAATCACGCATAAGATATTGAGTTTCTTTGGTCATTTGTGGATCAGAATTTGCATAAAAAATTTATGACTTCTCGTGAATAGTTTGCGAAGCTAAAGACTAATACTAAACTTCAGGTCATTTGCATCATAGGTAAAACCACCAGCGCTAGAATTAAACCACAGCAGAATTTTCATGCTGTTGAATTTATGGTGTTTTTGCTTGAAGGAGTTGTTTTCTGTATTTAGTTTAAAATATATCCACAGGCCAGGGCATCATTTCAGCCTCTTTACTCATGGTTTCTCACAACATGGGCCTTTGACCTGCATTAGAAAAACCTGGGTGCTTGCTTTGGTCCAGATTCTTGCACCTCCCCACTCAGATCTACAAGATCAGAATACCAGAAAGGGGGTTCTGGGGTTCTGCGTTGGCTTTAAAGCCACCAGGGCCCATTTTCTGCAGCACGCCCACATAGAGCCTGCTGATTGTGTGTTATGAAAGTGATGCTTAGTGTGCAACTAGCATGGACTGAAGTGATGAAACATTATGTCAGCTCTAAATCAGGTTAGCTGGAAGATGTGGTTTGTTGTCAGAAATTATTGGAGTCAGAATTGTAGACAATATCATTTGTGTGACACAGATGACAAATCCGGTGACCTAGTGATGGGCAAGGGCTCCTGGGTGGCTGTGGGAAACTCTTCCCTACTGAGATGACAAAGCAGTGGCTTGAACAGTTTCCATGACCCTGGAGGGGCCCCTGCCAGAGGGTCTTAACCACAATAGTATTTGGCTGCGTGACTCATGCATGGGAGGTTTTTTTCCAGAGTGTAATCCTGACCTTGAACAAAACCACACAGGGGAGCAGTCTGTTTTGTAGGCTGTGAATTGTATCCAAGCCACAGCCACATTTATCTGCTGCTCTGTGCATCTCCTGAGCCTTCAGCTAGCCAGCTCTTCTGCCACTGCAGGGAAGCAGGTCTGCAGTAAAGCTTCGGAACCAGATGCATGAACAGTTGGCCTGCCATATCTTAGTGCATGGAACAGAAAGTCATATCATGATCCCTCTTCATGGCATTCAACCCATTTGATGGTATCCCAGAAGTATTTAAACATATTTTCGTTCTCTGATCCACTCCCTCTTCTGATAACCAAGAACATCACTATATCTTTCTGCCCCTATCAATGTAATTCCTAATAAAGTATGTCATTGAAAATGCACCCCCTATTTGATTTATTAGAAACATTACTGTCTGTGATATACTCACATGATGTCTTCGAAAGGGATATTGGATTTGTTCCAAGAAATTGTCAGGTTACTCTAGCACTGGGGAGTGTGTGAACATTCAGAACTAATTCTAAAAGTGGTTGTTTCCCTATTGTACACCCGACCAGATTCATCATTGTTGGATCGCTTGTTTGGGCTTTGGGTGTTCCTGTCTGGCTACAAAGTAACACATTTGTGGGACCCTCGAGGACTTGAACATTCTGCCATTCTGACCTCACAGAACCCAGCAGCTCTGCCCCTGCACCTGTCTAGGTTAGAACCTTCCTGCAGACTCAAGATTGTCATGCTTGTAACACACTTTTGTAGGCTCCAGCAGGGCTGCCCATGCTTAGCTGGGAGGGAGGATAAAGTAAGGCAGAGAGCAAAGGACCTCTAATCAGGGCCTCTGATAGTCTTGCTCATTTGTTCCTGGCTTCTTGCTTTTATCTCTGACCTTCCAGACTCTGGACCTCATCTGTCTTGAGCTATGGTACCTACCAGTGCCTCCCAGCTTTAGCTGACCTCTCTGGGATGCACCCCTTGTAAGACTGATTCTTTCAGCCTCATTCACTTGCCCTGCATCTCTTACTGATAGTATCTGTCAGATCCCCACCTGGCAAAGCAGGCCTCTAGTATACTGACCCCTCTTGGCTGTCTGAATCCTGTTTCCACCAGAACCTAGAACTTATCCACACCTTGACTTAAGCTCTATATGGGTGGGCATTATGTTGATTTGCTCTTTATTTCCTGTAGCAGTTACTCAATTAATGCTGGCCAAATGTTGAATGAGGCTGTGCAAAGCCTTTCACATTTTAAAAAGTGAGTATAAATTATAGGATTGGCAACCTAGAAGGAAAATTATTTGAATAAAGAACACGAAAGCTGTGATTCTCTTTCTCCTGTTCACGGTAATTCCTGTGGTCCCCTCTGTTATCAAGAGATATTTCCCATATTTGTTTCAGCTCTTAGGAATAACAGGTAAAAATTGATTTGCTGTTCCAAGATACTGACCTAATAGGATTTCCTCCCTGTAATATGAACTGTTCGTAGAAGAAGGGCAAACAACCTCTCCAAATCAGGGACTTAAACTGAACAGTTCTGGAGCCTAAAATTTACAAAAGGTCACTGTAATTACTACTCCTGACTCTGAAACAAATACTTTTCTTCTCCTCCACCCCTCCCCCTGCTTAAACTCACATGTCATATGAGCCAACTTTTCCACCAGAAATTCTTGATACATGGTGTTGAACCAGAATAGAGTCAATAAATACATATTTTTTCTCAATCCTTACTTGCTGTAAAATAGTAAGAAAAATCACTTATGATCTTACTGCCTTACTTAAATCAACTGCTTGCCTCTATGTTCCCTCAAATTGGAATATTAGAGTCTTGTCTGAATTAAAGCCCAGGCTGAACCAGCATGGTGCCAATTCATCTTCCTATTTATTTATTTTTTAATCTCTGACTTGGCTTGCCTTCTTGGTGGTCATTGCAGCTTGTCAAATGAACTCCTGGGGCTGATATCACTATGAAAAATGTGCATAGACTGTTCTCTTAGAAAATTTTATTTTTCCTAAATAGTAGGAACTAGATAAACACACAGATCCTTAAGACAAAGCCAAACTCTGGATAAGAACGTATGTTTTTACATAGAATTTAAAAGAACAGAATGTACCGCAAGATGGGAATAGCCCAGTGAACTCTTAAATTGGTCTCTGCTGTGTGTTCATGAGGAGGAAAGATGGTTGGAAAAGGGATTCTCATATCTGACCTAAGGACAGCTCTAAGGGGCCAGCATCATAGTAGTGATTAGCACTGGTACAGAGCTGTAGGTTTGCCCATGTTTCCTTCGCTGAGTCTCTCAGCAATCTTGTGATGTAGTTGGATAGGCAAGATGGTTCACTAACCTTGTCTTCTAAATAAGAAATTGATGCTCAGAATGTTGCTAAGTCTCACTCAGCAAACAAGTGGCAGAGTTGAAAATCAAACCTAGATCATTTGACCATAATTTTTCTTCCTTTCCACACACCAACTCCTGGAATAGTGACTGCTATACGTTCTTCTAGAGCGAAGAGCAGGCCAACCAGTCTCCTTTGCCATGGATTGCCTGAAGACTGGGGTTGGTGTGAGATATTTGCTTTTCATCCAGTTTTGTTTTGGGTTTCTTCTCTGAATGTTTTTTCGAGATGATTTCCCTAGCATACTGTTGCTTATTAGGTCCAAATTCCTGAATAAATATTGGAACTTTACCTTCCTGGAATTAATTCAAATAAACTAATATCTTTGATATAAACATAAGTCAAGCTACAATAAAGAGAAATTTGAAGCATGTTCAAGGGGTTCGGATTTCATTCTTTGGCTGCTTTAGACCTGGGATGTTGGGTTTAAATAAATAAATAAAAATAAATAAATCATAAATCATAAATCATACTGTTCCTGACAGGAAGTAGAATGGAAGCCTCATGGAACTGCCAAAATATATGGTTTTCCTTTAAATTCCTCATTAATTATGACTTGTGCTTCTTTTCTGTGGGAGGAAGAGACATTAAAGCAGAATTATTCTATAGCTAATTTTTTTTTTAATTAATTAATTTATGGCTGTGTTGGGTCTTCGTTACTGTGCGAGGGCTTTCTCTAGTTGCGGCAAGCGGGGGCCACTCTTCATCGCGGTGCGCGGGCCTCTCACTGTCGTGGCCTCTCCCGTTGCAGAGCTCAGGCTCCAGACGCGCAGGCTCAGTAGTTGTGGCTCACGGGCTTAGTTGCTCCGCGGCATGTGGGATCTTCCCAGACCAGGGCTCGAACCCGTGTCCCCTGCATTGGCAGGAGGACTCCTAACCACTGCGCCACCAGGGAAGCCCTATAGCTAATTCTTGATTATACTAGTTCACAAGCCATTACCTGCAATTATGAATTCCAAAAGGCTTTGAAAATCCTAATTTTTTCCACATAATTTTGGTGCAGACTTATTTGGTAGAAATACAAGGTCTAAACTGAAAGACTATTTCTGGTCTTTATCCCATTGAATGTGGATATTTATGTATTTTGCTGCAGAAATATTAATACAAGGTGCCGCCAAGATCCTGTTTAGTGTATTACCTCAAATATGGTTGCACAATAACATCTGCAAAATTCTGAATTCTGAAATGCATTTAGCCCAAGGGGTTCAGAGAAGGGACTGCAAAGCTCTTCTCAAGAAGAGAAGGGAGATGTGTGAGTAACACAGAGTAATGGAGAAACACAAGCTGCAGGACCTTTCACCCACACTGATGCCCTCCTTGAGAGAAGATTACACATCTCCACCCTGTTGAACTCACGTACGCTCATGTGATTGATTTTCTCTGGAAAATAAAATGTGAGCAGAAGAGAAGAGACGAGTCATTTCCAGGCAAAGCTTTAAGAGCCAATGTGTAGCTCTGCATTCTTTTTCTTCTTCTGCCATGAGTTCAGCAGTGCTGCACATGAAGGCTGGGATCCATCAGCTTGGATGCCCAGTGAAGCCTGGCATGGAGCTGTGGCGGATCAGCGCTGGAGATGTAATGTGAATGAGAAAGAAACCTTTGTTGTGGAAGCCTCTGCAGTATCACCTGGTCTATCTTCACTGACGCATGCAAAATCAGTGCCCTCTGGGATGGAGCCATCCATTAATGTAACATCTGTGGGCACTGACACAATAAGCAACAAACAGTGTCCTCTAGGGGTTTGCAGTCCAGCTAAACAGATAAATAGTTAAGAAGTCAGGTCTGGCCTGCCGCAATGCTATACTCTCTCCTCCACCCCAGCATTGGTTTCCATATCTAGGCCCAAGGCCAGATGTCTCCTGCCTTCACCTATCCAAACACATGCTTGGATACTAATGCACAGTTTTCTTTCTTTATTGGATTTAACAAATTACGTAAGTAATTCCTGCTTACTATAATAAATTAAACAACACAAAGTATATAAAGAAAAAGTTTATTCTCTCTTCCTCTCTCTCCTTCCAGTAGTATGTATCCTTCTACAGCTTTTTATGTTCTAGGCAAATATATATAGATACATAGGGTCATTTTTTAATATCATCCTACCGTGAACATTACCCTGCCAAGGACATCTGTGCAATTCATTTGTTAGCCTTAACTAGACGATTAATTCTTTTAATCATTAATAATTTCTTTTACTGAGTGCTTACCATGTCCAAATCACTCTTGAAAATACTTAATTTAATGCCTTTGTGAACCCTGTGAGGTAGGTACTGTTATTATCCACTTTTGCCATTTGAGAAAACTGAGACCTAGATAAACTGAGTAATTTGTGGGACTCACACAGATCAGGAAGCTGTGGAGTGAGAAACCCAGGCAGTCTGACTTTACACTCCACACTTTTAACCTGCAAGTTTTATCACTTCTATAATTGCATAATAGTCCATGAATGAATGGACTATAATTTATTCAAGCATTTCGCTGTTGATGGAACTGAGGTGATTTCCTGTTTTCCTCTTTTTATCTTGCTACTGCCAACCGTGTTGAAATAAACAACACTGAAATACCAATACTCTTTTTTCCTGTTGAAAGAGCCCCACGTTAATTTCTTCCCGCGCCTCATTTGGGAGAACACCACCAACTCTGGCAGCCTCAGTCCTGCTTAGGCAGTGGGTCCTGGTTATCATAATTCATATTCCAATGACCAGTTAGGAATTTTTGTTTCACCAGTTCCTCTGAACCCTCCACATATCTCTCTAGTACAGGGCAGAGTGGAGAGGCCTGTTTAAGTCAATGCAGCTTACATTTAGAAACAGGAGGAAGTGAACTGTAAGGGATTATCTTCTAGATGTGTCAGATGCAATCACACAGCATAGATTTATGAAGCGGAGTGAAATATTTGTTTTGATTGCTCACTGATTAAGAATACATAATCTTGACAGACATCTAGGGCAGCTACACTTACTTTAAGAATCTGGGTCAGGGGTGCCCAGCTTCTTCGAATTCAGCAGTCTCATTTCATTAAAGGACTATGCAAAGAAACCTCAGTTTGGGTCTGTACGATTGGCTGCTTCATCTTCGGTATTTCACATTGCAGGAGCCCCAGCATTCGCCAACGTTATCGTCTGTCAATTTGTAATGTCTTCTTCATAGTTGTTCAATATAGAGTTTGGAAAAGTATCTGAGTATCTTATGAAAAACGAACATACCATATGAAAAGTGGACATATAATTTAATACTGAAATAATTTATGAAGATATTTGAGATAAGGTGTTAGACCAAACCCCACATGTTGGAGATGCTTAAAAGTGGGGTTTTGCAAAAACCTGAAAATTATTTAAAAGGAAATGGTTAAAAATCTCAAGAGGTGTGTTTTAAAAATTTAATCTAGAAGCTCTGCAGGGTAGGTATTTATCAACAGATTGCTATGGTGTGCTACTACATGAAAATTGGACAGTAAAACACATTTGGTTATTTTAAGTTAAATTATCCAGTGAAATGCAGAGGGGAAAATCATAGCATAAATTGGGAGATCTTGTGTCTGTGGCTGGAGAGTACTTTTGTATTTTTGTGTGAGGTGGTGGGTAGGGGTAGATAAGCATGTGATCTCCTTAAAATTTTTTTCTTTAGTACAATGTAAGCTTTAGGGTAACCAGTTGTTACTCTATACAGTCTATGTTTGAAAGAAATGTATTCAAGACCTTAAAAATTAATGATTACATATGTAAGAAATTCTGCTTTCAAAAGCAAAACATCACATCATCTCTGTCCTGAAGTGTTAGTGTGTCTGTTTACTCAGGAGCATTTAAATCAAAAGCCTCACCCTTAAGCATACAGGATGCAGGCCTCAATCCATTCTTTACTCTGTTCATGCAAGGGTGGGAAATGGGACAGATATTTTAACCAACCCACATTATCTTTAATACCACTGTTTTCACCAGCGAGAGCCTGTTTCTACATCCACGGTGCGAAGATGCTGCTGATTTCACCAAAGGAACTCAATTTCTGAAATTCTTTATACTCATTAGTAAAAGCACAGGTGAGGACCAAGAAATGAATACCCGAAGTGCAAGTAGCAGCAGTCACTCTGGTGTGTGGGCTTTTACCCCATGAATGTGGGTTCCTGATTAGGACATCTGGCTGCCCCTTGAGTAAAGCTGAAACCAGCTAACACATTATTGGGTCCCATGGTCTATGCTGAAGATTTTAAAGTAAATTGTGGACATTTATCTGTGGTGGACCTACACAAGCCCTTGAACTCAGCTACTCTCCATCTTATTTCTTTCTATATTCATTCAGATTTGCCTTTGGCCACATATTATTCTCATTTCTAGCTCAGCTCCTGCCCCAGATTCATGCATGATGACACTTCCCTCTTTATACATAAGTATATTAAAAAGTATGCTTACTGTTTTTTGTTTTTTTTTTTAAAGATTGATTGATTGATTGCTATGTTGGGTCTTCGTTTCTGTGCTAGGGCTTTCTCTAGTTGCAGCAAGCGGGGGCCACTCCTCATCGCGGTGCACGGGCCTCTCACTATCGTGGCCTCTCTTGTTGTGGAGCACAGGCTCCAGACGCGCAGGCTCAGTAGTTGCGGCTCATGGGCCCAGTTGCTCCGCGGCATGTGGGATCTTCCCAGACCAGGGCTCGAACCCGTGTCCCCTGCATCAGCAGGCAGACTCTCAACCACTGCGCCATCAGGGAAGCCCATGCTTACTGTTTTGAGTGATCATTTAGGTTACTTTATTTACTACTGCCATTGTGCTAAATGCAATAAGTTTTCACCTGAACGATTTAAAGCTCTGCCAAGAGAGGAAAAAAAATGACAAGTTTTCCTTTGGTGTGAAATGAGTGCCTTCCACCTTAGTCTTCTGGGGCTCTGCTTCCTTTCACCTGTAAAGTGAGGAATTTGGACCAGAATAGCTACTCTTTCCCTGTGAGCTCTGATAATCTGAGATGTCTGTCCTAGCAGTTACACCTTAGGCTCAGGCTGCAGCAGCCTGTGAGGCAAATCCATGGAGGGCTTGCTGCCTTGGGTGTGGGTCTTTCCCCTTGTGGTGGTGAAATAGAGGACTCCAGACATCACTATTTGATAATCCAGCTGGCTATGTTCCTGTCATGACTAATGGATGAGTATGGTGATGGTGCTAAGACTCTGCCATAGGTGAGCCATCCTTTAGACCAGGAAGTACATCAAAAGGGGAATCCATGGGATTCAACTGTCTGCCTTCAGTTTTGACGCAGTCATTGATCAAATAAACATGAAGAGCGTAGCACATCTTCCCATCTTTGCCTTTAAACTGAGTTCTGGTCCCTCAGCAGGTTGCATAATTTTTTCCAAGGCAGCAAAGACCCTTTGCCTCAGAATATCCAGCGTTGTCTTTGAAGGAATAATGGGCTAGAGTTGATGTCTGTGTTTAATTTCAATTTAAATATTATTTTATAATAGGCTTTTGTTTCAATGTCCATTTAGTCTTTTTCTTTAAACATCTTTATTGGAGTATAATTGCCTTACATTGTTGTATTAGTTTCTGCCATATAACAAAGTGAATCAGCTATACATAAACATATATCCCCTCCCTCTTGCGTCTCCCTCCCATCCTCCCTATCCCACCCCTCTAGGTGGACACAAAGCACCGAGCTGATCTCCCTGTGCTATGCGGCTACTTCCCACTAGCTATCTATTTTACATTTGGTAATGTATATATGTCAGTGCTACTCTCTTACTTCGTCCCAGCTTACCCTTCCCCATCCCTGTGTCCTCAGGTCCATTCTCTACGTCTGCATCTTTATTCCTGTCCTGCCCCTAGGTTCTTCAGACCTTTCTTTTTTTAGATTCCATATATATGTGTTAGCATACGTTATTTGTTTTTCTCTTTCTGACTTATTTCACTCTGTATGACAGACTCTAGGTCCATCCACCTCACTACAAATAACTCAATTTCGTTTCTTTTTATGGCTGAGTAATATTCCACTGTATATATGTGACACATCTTCTTTCTCCATTCATCTGTCGATGAACACTTAGGTTGCTTCCATGTCCTGGCTATTGTAAATAGTGCTGCAATGAACTCAATGTCCATTTAGTCTTTTTTTTTTTTTTAACATCTTTATTGGAGTATAATTGCTTTACAATGGTGTGTTAGTTTCTGCTTTAAAACAAAGTGAATCAGTTATACATATACATATGTTCCCATATCTCTTCCCTCTTGCATCTCCCTCCCTCCCACCCTCCCTATCCCACCCCTCTAGGTGGTCACAAAGCACCAAGCTGATCTCCCTGTGCTATGCGGTTGCTTCCCACTAGCTATCTATTTTACGTTTGGTAGTGTATATATGTCCATGCCACTCTCTCATTTTGTCACAGCTTACCCTTCCCCCTCCCCATATCCTCAAGTCCATTCTCTAGTAGATCTGTGTCTTTATTCCCATCTTGCCACTAGGTTCTTCATGACAATTTTTTCACCTTAGATTCCATATATATGTGTTAGCATACTGTATTTGTTTTTCTCTTTCTGACTTACTTCACTCTGTATGACAGACTCTAACTCCATCCACCTCACTACAAATAACTCCATTTCGTTTCTTTTTATGGCTGAGTAATATTCCATTGTATATATGTGCCACATCTTCTTTATCCATTCATCTGATGATGGACACTAAGGGTGCTTCCATGTCCTGGCTATTGTAAATAGAGCTGCAATGAACATTTTGGTACATGACTCTTTTTCAATTATGGTTTTCTCAGGGTATATGCCCAGTAGTGGGATTGCTGGGTCGTATGGTAGTTCTATTTTTAGTTTTTTAAGGAACCTCCATACTGTTCTCCATAGTGGCTGTATGAATTTACATTCCCACCAACAGTGCAAGAGGGTTCCCTTTTCTCCACACCCTCTCCAGCATTTATTGTTTGTAGATTTTTTGATGATGGCCATTCTGACCGGTGTGAGATGATACCTCATTGTAGTTTTGATTTGCATTTCTCTAATGATTAATGATGTTGAGCATTCTTTCATGTGTCTGTTGGCAATCTGTATATCTTCTTTGGAGAAATGTCCACTTAGGTCTTCTACCCATTTTTGGATTGGGTTGTTTGTTTTTTTGTTATTGAGCTGCATGAGCTGCTTGTAAATCTTGGAGATTAATCCTTTGTCAGTTACTTCATTTGCAAATATTTTCTCCCATTCTGAGGGTTGTCTTTTGGTCTTGTTTATGGTTTCCTTTGCTGTGCAAAAGCTTTTAAGTTTCATTAGGTCCCATTTGTTTATTTTTGTTTTTATTTCCATTTCTCTAGGAGCTGGGTCAAAAAGGATCTTGCTGTGATTTATGTCATAGAGTGTTCTGCCTATGTTTTCCTCTAAGAGTTTGATAGTGTCTGGCCTTACACTTAGGTCTTTAATCCATTTTGAGTTTATTTTTGTGTATGGTGTTAGGGAGTGTTCTAATTTCATACTTTTACATGTAGCTGTCCAGTTTTCCCAGCACCACTTGCTAAAGAGGCTGTCTTTTCTCCACTGTATATCCTTGCCTCCTTTATCAAAGATAAGGTGACCATATGTGTGTGGGTTTATCTCTGGGCTTTCTATCCTGTTCCATTGATCTATATTTCTGTTTTTGTGCCAGTACCATACTGTCTTGATTACTGTAGCTTTGTAGTATAGTCTGAAGTCAGGGAGTCTGATTCCTCCAGCTGCATTTTTCGTTCTCAAGATTGCTTTGGCTATTCGGGGTCTTTTGTGTTTCCATACAAATTGTGAAATTTTTTGTTCTAGTTCTGTAAAAAATGCCAGTGGTAGTTTGATAGGGATTGCATTGAATCTGTAGATTGCTTTGGGTAGTAGAGTCATTTTCACAATGTTGATTCTTCCAATTCAAGAACATGGTATATCTCTCCATCTATTTGTATCATCTTTAATTTCTTTCAACAGTGTCTTATAATTTTCTGCATACAGGTCTTTTGTCTCCTTAGGTAGGTTTATTCCTAGATATTTTATTCTTTTTATTGCAATGGTAAATGGGAATGTTTTCTTAATTTCACTTTCAGATTTTTCATCATTAGTGTATAGGAATGCAAGAGATTTCTGTGCATTAATTTTGTATCCTGCTACTTTACCAAATTCATTGATTAGCTCTAGTAGTTTTCTGGTAGCATCTTTAGGATTCTCTATGTATAGTATCATGTCATCTGCAAACAGTGACAGCTTTACTTCTTCTTTTCCAATTTGGATTCCTTTTATTTCTTTTTCTTCTCTGATTGCTGTGGCTAAAACTTCCAAAACTATGTTGAATAATAATGGTGAGAGTGGGCAACCTTGTCTTGTTCCTGATCTTAGTGGAAATGGTTTCAGTTTTTCACCATTGAGGACGATGTTGGCTGTGGGTTTGTCATATATGACCTTTATTATGTTGAGGAAAGTTCCCTCTATGCTTACTTTCTGCAGGGCTTTTATCATAAATGGGTGTTGAATTTTGTCGAAAGCTTTCTCTGCATCTATTGAGATGATCATATGGTTTTTCTCCTTCAATTTGTTAAAATGGTGTATCACATTGATTGATTTGCGTATATTGAAGAATCCTTGCATTCCTGGAATAAACCTCACTTGATCATGGTGTATGATCCTTTTAATGTGCTGTTGGATTCTGTTTGCTAGTATTTTGTTGAGGATTTTTGCATCTATGTTCATCAGTGATATTGGCCTGTAGTTTTCTTTCTTTGTGACATCTTTGTCTGGTTTTGGTATCAGGGTGATGGTGGCCTCGTAGAATGAGTTGGGGAGTGTTCCTCCCTCTGCAATATTTTGGAAGAGTTTGAGAAGATAGGTGTTAGCTCTTCTCTAAATGTTTGATAGAATTCGCCTGTGAAGCCATCTGGTCCTGGGCTTTTGTTTGTTGGAAGATTTTTAATCACAGTTTCAATTTCAGTGCTTGTGATTGGTCTGTTCATATTTTCTATTTCTTCCTGGTTCAGTCTCAGAAGTTGTGCATTTCTAAGAATTTGTCCATTTCTTCCAGGTTGTCCATTTTATTGACATGTATTTGCTTGTAGTAATCTTTCATGATCGTTTGTATTTCTGCAATGTCAGTTGTTACTTTTCCTTTTTCATTTCTAATTCTATTGATTTGAGTCTTCTCCCTTGTTTTCTTGATGAGTCTGGCTAATGGTTTATCAGTTTTGTTTATCTTCTCAAAGAACCAGCTTTTAGTTTTATTGATCTTTGCTATAGTTTCCTTCATTTCTTTTTCATTTATATCTGATCTGATCTTTATGATTTCTTTCCTTCTGCTAACTTTGGGGGTTTTTTGTTCTTCTTTCTCTAATTGCTTTAGGTGCAAGGTTAGGTTGTTTATTTGAGATGTTTCTTGTTTCTTAGGGTAGGATTGTATTGCTATAAACTTCCCTCTTAGAACTGCTTTTGCTGTATCCCATAGGTTTTGGGTCGTCGTGTCTCCATTGTCATTTGTTTCTAGGTATTTTTTGATTTCCCCTTTGATTTCTTCAGTGATCACTTCGTTATTAAGTAGTGTATTGTTTAGCCTCCATGTGTTTGTATTTTTTACCGATCTTTTCCTGTAATTGATATCTAGTCTCATAGCATTGTGGTCGGAAAAGATACTTGATACCATTTCAATTTTCTTAAATTTACCAAGGCTTGATTTGTGACCCAAGATATGATCTATCCTGGAGAATGTTCCATGAACACTTGAGAAAAATGTGTATTCTGTTGTTTTGGGGTGGAATGTCCTATAAATATCAATTAAGTCCATCTTGTTTAGTGTATCATTTAGAGCTTGTGTTTCCTTGTTTATTTTCATTTTGGATGATCTGTCCATTGGTGAAAGTGGGGTGTTAAAGTCCCCTACTATGATTGTGTTACTGTCGATTACCCCTTTTATGGCTGTTAGCATTTGCCTTATGTATTGAGGTGCTCCTATGTTGGGTGCATAAATACTTACAATTGTTATATCTTCTTCTTGGATTGATCCCTTGATCATTATGTAGTGTCCTTCTTTGTCTCTTGTAATAGTCTTTATTTTAAAGTCTATTTTGTCTGATATGAGAATTGCTCCTCCAGCTTTCTTTTGATTTCCATTTGCATGGAATATCTTTTTCCATCCCCTCACTTTCAGTCTGTATGTGTCCCTAGGTCTGAAGTGGGTCTCTTGTAGACAGCATATATATGGGTCTTGTTTTTTTATCCATTCAGCCAGTCTGTGTCTTTTGCTGGGAGCATTTAATCCATTTACATTTAAGGTAATTATCGATATGTATGTTCCTATTCCCATTTTCTTAAATGTTTTGGGTTTGTTATTGTAGGTGTTTTCCTTCTCTTGTGTTTCTTGCCTAGAGAAGTTCCTTTAGCATTTGTTGTAAAGCTGGTTTGGTGGTGCTGAACTCTCTCAGCTTTTGCTTGTCTGTAAAGGTTTTAATTTCTCCATCAAATCTGAATGAGATCCTTGCTGGGTAGAGTAATCTTGGTTGTAGGTTTTTCTCCTTCATCACTTTAAATATGTCCTGCCACTCCCTTCTGGCTTGCAGAGTTTCTGCTGAAAGATCAGCTGTTAACCTTATGGGGATTCCCTTGTGTGTTATTTGTTGTTTTTCCCTTGCTGCTTTTAATATGTTTTCTTTGTATTTAATTTTTGATAGTTTGATTAATATGTGTCTTGGCATGTTTCTCCTTGGATTTATCCTGTATGGGACTCTCTGTGCTTCCAGGACTTGATTAACTATTTCCTTTTCCATATTAGGGAAGTTTTCAACTATAATCTCTTCAAATATTTTCTCAGTCCCTTTCTTTTTCTCTTCTTCTTCTGGGACCCCTATAATTTGAATGTTGGTGCGTTTAATGTTGTCCCAGAGGTCTCTGAGACTGTCCTCAGTTCTTTTCATTCTTTTTTCTTTATTCTGCTCTGCAGTAGTTATTTCCACTACTGTATCTTCCAGGTCACTTTTCCGTTCTTCTGCCTCAGTCATTCTGCTATTGAGCCCTTCTAGAGTATTTTTAATTTCATTTATTGTGTTGTTCATCGTTGCTTGGTTCCTCTTTAGTTCTTCTAGGTTCTTGTTAAATGTTTCTTGCATTTTTGTCTATTCTATTGCCAAGATATTGGATCATCTTTACTATCATTATTCTGAACTCTTTTTCAGGTAGACTACCTATTTCCTCTTCATTTGTTAGGTCTGGTGTGTTTTTACCTTGCTCCTTCATCTGCTGTGTGTTTTTCGGTCTTCTCATTTTGCTTATCTTACTGTGTTTGGGGTCTCCTTTTCACAGGCTGCAGGTTCGTAGTTCCCGTTGTTTTTGGTGTCTGTCCCCCGTGGCTAAGGTTGGTTCAGTGGGTTGTGTCTGCTTCCTGGTGGAGGGGACTAGTGCCTGTGTTCTGGTGGATGAGGCTGGATCTTGTCTTTCTGGTGGGCACGTCCACATCTGGTGGTGTGTTTTAGGGTGTCTGTGGCCTTATTATGACTTTAGGCAACCTCTCTGCTAACGGATGGGGCTGTGTTCCTGTCTTGCTAGTTGTTTGGCATAGGGTGTCCAGCACTGTAGCTTGCTGGTCGTTGAGTGAAGCTGGGTCTTGGTGTTGAGATGGAGATCTCTGGGAGATTTTTGCCATTTGATATTATTTGGAGCTGGGAGGTCTCTTGCGGACCAGTGTCCTGAACTTGGCTCTCCCACCTCAGAGGCACAGCCCTGATGCCTGGCTGGAGCACCAAGAGCCTTTCATCCACACGGCTCAGAACAAAAGGGAGAAAAAATAGAAAGAAAGAAAGAAAGAGGATAAAATAAAATAAAGTAAAGTAAGATAAAATAAAATAGTTATTAAAATAAAAAATAAAAAATAAGAAAAAAAATTTTTTAAAGTAAAAAAATAAAAATAAAAAAACAACAGACGGACAGAACCCTAGGACAAATGGTGAAAGAAAAGCTATACAGACAAAATCTCACAAAGAAACATACACATACACACTCACAAAAAGAGGAAAAGGGGAAAAAATAATATATCTTGCTCCCAAAGTCCACCTCCTCAATTTGGGATGATTCGTTGTCTATTCAGGTTTTCCACAGATGCAGGTACATCAAGTTGATTGTGGAGCTTTAATGCGCTGCTCCTGAGGCCGCTGGGAGAGATTTCCCTTTCTCTTCTTTGTTCGTACAGCTCCCGGGATTCAGCTTTGGATTTGGACCCGCCTCTGCATGTAGGTCGCCTGAGGGCGTCTGTTCCCCGCCCAGACAGAACGGGGTTAAAGGAGCAGCTGATTCGGGGGCTCTGGCTCAGCCAGGCCAGGGGCAGGGAGCGGTACGGAGGAGGCGGGGCGAGCCTGCGGCGGCAGAAGCCGGCGTGACATTGCAGCAGCCTGAGGCGCGCTGTGTGTTCTCCCGGGGAAGTTGTCCCTGGATCACAGGACCCTGGCAGTGGCGGGCTGCACAGGCTCCCGGGAGGGGCGGTGTGGAGAATGACCTGTGCTCGCACACAGGCTTCTTGGTGGCGCCAGCAGCAGCCTTAGCGTCTCATGCCCGTCTCTGGGGTCCGCGCTGATAGCCGCGGCTCGCGCCCGTCTCTGGAGCTCGTTTAGGCGGCGCTCTGAATCCCCTCTCCTCGCGCACCAGGAAACAAAGAGGCAAGAAAAAGTCTCTTGCCCCTTGGGCAGCTGCAGACTTTTTCCCGGACTCCCTCCCGGCTAGCCGTGGTGCACTAGCCCTCTTCAGGCTGCGTTCACACCGCCAACCCCAGTCCTCTCCCTGCCATCCGACCGAAGCCCGAGCCTCAGCTCCCAGCCCCCGCCCGCCCCGGCGGGTGAGCAGACAAGCCTCTCGGGCTGGTGAGTGCTGGTTGGCACCGATCCTCTGTGCGGGAATCTCTCCGCTTTGCCCTCCGCACCCCTGTGGCTGCGCTCTCCTCCGTGGCTCCGAAGCTTCCCCCCTCCGCCACCCGCAGTCTCCGCCCGCGAAGGGGCTTCCTCGTGTGTGGAAACCTTTCCTCCTTCACAGCTCCCTCCCACTGGTGCAGGTCCCGTCCCTATTCTTTTGTCTCTGTTACTTATTTTTTCTTTTGCCCTACCCAAGTATGTGGGGAGTTTCTTGCCTTTTGGGAGGTCTGACGTCTTCTGCCAGCGTTCAGTGGGTGTTCTGTAGGAGCAGTTCCACATGTAGATGTATTTCTGATGTATCTGTGGGGAGGAAGGCGATCTCCGCGTCTTACTCTTCCGCCATCTTCCTCCACCTCCTCCATTTAGTCTTTAATGGTAGAGTTATTCGTCCTCACAGCGAAATTAAATAGACTGAAACTTGAAAAAGAATTTATAGATATCAGTATTTATTCAATATATGTTGCCTGTTGACTGAATTCAAGGAATGTGCAGCTCCCATGGCTGGTATTCTAATGAAAGGACTCCTTCGTTTGTTCGTTTGTGGCTGTATTCTACCTGTTGTTTTTCTCTCCGTTCTCTCGTCTTCAGTTGTCATGCTTTTGCTCATCTTCCAAAGGGGGCAGCTTAGCTCATGAGCCTACTATCCCCCAGAAAATATGGGGAAAGAGGATTGGCAGAAACTGTTGCTTTTTCAGCTCAATTTTTTCCCCTGGATAGTTCAGTTCAAATCTTTGCTTTTTCTTTAAGTCATCAAGCTATCAGGTCAAGCAAAGAAAAAACCAACCACACTTACAATCATATTTTGGTTACTCTTTATCAGAAAGTAAAAATTTAAGGATATAATATTATTTTTTAATAGTCTTATTAAGTGTAATTTTTTATTATGTTTTAAGGCAAGCTCTATCTCTCTCTACCTCCCACCCTCATCTTTTGGAATAATCAACCTTTCTTTGCCTCTTCTTGCTGACCCTGAAGAAATCTCATGACACCATGATCCTCACTCAAATTCATGTTTGGTCAATCTATTTCTTTTTTTAGGTACATTCTTCCACCTTGTTATGTGCCCTGGTGGTTGGACGACTTCACCAGACTACCTCACTCTCTGGCTCCAGGTTGGTTTGGCCAGTGGGAGTGTTGGCAGGGATTAGAGCGAGAGAGGAGACAGAGGCCTGTGTGTTCATCACCCCTCCCCTCTCTTTGTAGCGGCCAGCGCATTGGCTCATCCTGGACTCCCTTATATTTTCTGTAAAGTGTCTCTCCCCACACAGCCTCTTTGTTTTCAAATTCCAGCAGCCACCTTGCCCCTTCAGGCTTATGGGTGTTAACAGGGACCACTGATGCCAACTCTTCATTGTTTCTTGAGGTTCCCTATACCCTGCACACCCCACTGTAGACAGGCCCCATATTAAACTTTCCTCATGGTATTAATTTGGAATGTGCCATCTGTTTCTTGCTGGAGCCCCGAAGGATAGAATAATTCAATGAGTGCTTATATTACTGGGAGGTAGTATGGCATAATGGTTGTCTTCCATGTGGCATCCAATGGATCTAGGCTTGAACACACCCCCATCACTTGCTAACTCAGAGTGGAGATTATTTAACCACTCTGAGCCTTAGCTTTCTCTAATTTAAAGTGGGGATAGTATTACCTACTTCACAGAATTGTTACAAGAATATGTATGAATACTCAAAAATGTTAACTATTATATATAATAATATACAATAACATTAGAGAAGTACATAATACTATATATTATAACCTAAAATATTGTATAATAGCATATAATAATATTGTATTATCTATAATAACATTATATATAATGTTTTAGTTTCCCCTCAGTGTATACTGAATCACTTCCTTACTGGTAATGCCTGAGCAATTACGAAGCAGTCATTTTTGGTTCCTCTCCACCTCGTGCTGCTGATCTTGGTGTTTCAAGTTCCGTAGACCTCCTCTTCCCTTGTGCCCCACAAATTCCTGCTTATCTTAATGGTAGTTTGCTTCCCACAGGTGGTCCTGGCTGCTCTGGTAATCTTCCCTCAAGTCTGTCGAATTTTCACATGACTCTTCTTCAGAGGGTGAGTGCTAGACACAGGGGTCCCTGGTGAAGTGAAAGTTTTTTGCTTATGTTTTAACCCTAAGCGTTGGCTGCTTTTCTGCACAGGTGCTAGGCATCACTGGGTAATCCCATTGCTTTACAGCAGAGCTGTTTTTTGTTTCTACCTTCTTTAAACAATATCTCTAAACTGTTCTGAGAGTACTGGCTAAGCCCAGAGAAGTGTTGCAAGGATTAGCTAATTGATTATTTTAAATGCTTTGAAACTGGCAGAGAGTTTAGTGAGAAGGATAGGCTAAATAATTTTTGCAGGCTTGATGGGAGTACCAAACGGCCCTTCCAATTTGCTTTGGTATGTAGTAGAACTTGCTTATTGTATAACATGTCCCATTAAAATGGGTTATATATGTTACTGCATTTAAAACATGATTTGGAGAAATGCTTTAAGATAAAGAGAGGTGTTTGGAAGATATACAAAGCTTTTGTCGAATGGAGTTGCAGGTACCGAACCCACTTGGGTTTTTCTGACTCAAGGGAAGTCCTATGAAGCACGATTCATAACATTTGTTTTCTCAGGGCCTGCTATGTGTTGGGGTTGCATTGGTCACCATGGTTCCCAGCCTCCAAGGCCTATAGACTAGAAGAGGAGACAGATATACAGACAGTGAAAACCCTTTGACAGTATGTCAGAGAGGCTAAGATGGATGAATATACAAGGTACAGAGTGACGAAATCAGGGGTAATTATCTGAATGTGGGGGAAATCAGGGAAGGTTCATAAAGGAAGAGAGGCTTCAGTTGGTTTTTAAGGGTAAGAGAAGTCTGTCACATAATAAAGGGGTGAAGGACATTTCAGACAGAGGGAAGAGCATATGAAAAGTCTCTCCTCTCTCTCTCCCTGTTTCATTCAAACATCTTTAAGTGTCTCTACTTCCTCTATATCTAGCTCTATCTTATTCTTTGCACATAGTAGATATTCAATTAATACTTATAAATGGATAGAATGAGTGGTAGGATTATAGGTAGTGATTTCAATTTTATTCATTAGGTTTTTCTTTATTTCTAAATTTTCTGTAACAAACTTGTCTTTATTTTGTAATCGGAATTTTCTAAAATATTCAGGGAATGGTTATCAGAGTCCTTGGCTACCTTGGAGTTGGAGATGAATGTAGTCAAAGAGGTCAGTGAACTCTGGGCCGTGGGGACAGTTGTTCACGTGGTGAGGCAAAGGCTTGAGACTGTGGGAGGCATCACTGGAAATGAAGCTGGAATGATAGTTTAGGAACTTTGGACTTTATGTGGTAGACCATGAGAAACCATTGAAATTATTAGTCAGGAGGTCTGTGTTAAGGATTCTCTGGCAATACAGTAGAGCATGAACAGCTGGCTGCAGGAGAGGCTGGAGGGGAAGGACCAATTGTGACACCTTTATAATCCAGGTGGAGAAGTGCTGAAAGTTCTCATGTTTGGGTAGTTGGAGAGAAGATAATGAGTTTGATTTTAGACAGGATGCATTTGTAGTGTCCGCGGGACAGTCTGTAGGGAGGCCAGTGGGGAGGAATCAGCGCCTAAAACATGACTGACATCAGAGACCTTGGAGAATTGGAGGCGAGGAAGCTCTGGAAACCCCATGAGGCAGTGAGGACCATGGACGGCATGGTCACAAAGGCAAGAGAAAAACAAAAGAAAATGGTGCTGTCGAAATCATGAGAGAAGAAAAGGGAGAGGTGGGTCAGAAATGAGCAAATTATCTAGTCAGGAAGTATATTATTTTTCTTTCTCCAGACATTCCTCTTCCTCCCTGCCTTCAGGTTTCTGCTCAAAAGGCATCTCTTCAGAGATGCTTTCCCAGACCACCTACGTAAAGCAGCACCCTTCATCACTCCATGCCACCTTCCCTGAGCACTGTTTCAAAATGTAGGCTTTATTATTCAGGTATAGTGAGGATCAGGAGGTGATTGCCATTGAAAAGGTATAATAGTTTGTTATTCACAGTTTCTGAGGAGGGTACATGCCATGCTATGCAGGGCCACATGGGGGAAGCACCAGGGCCAGTCAGGAGGCAGAGGGAGGGTAGAAACATAGGCTAGAGATTTACTGTGGTTTCCATGGGAAGGAACAGGTGAGGCAGGAGGCAGGATAAGCAGACTTAAGATTGGCTAGTTTGAATAATTTTGGTGGGCCCTTGGGTGTAAGGGCCATGCCTTGTTGTCTGGTACCTGCCCCTGGGTGATTAGTGATCAGAAGCTAGTGACCTGAGTGAAGTGGTTGGGGTATGGGCTTGCATTGGTTGGTTTGCTTATGAAAGACTTGGAGGAAAGGTGAATTGTTTACTATCTCTAGGAACTGGCTAGCCCTTGGAGGGGTGATGAAAACATCAGGATAAAAGGCACGCTTAATAGGAGCACCACTTGACATTATACTGCATGTTTATTTGTTTGCAAAGCAGTGCCAGGGCTGAGACTATGGTGCAGTGAATGAGGCATTCACCTTGGGCACAAAGTGTAAGGGGATGGGTGCCAAAGAACTCAGTAATCAAGTTCAATAGTATGTTAATTTAAAAAAAAATCAAAATGAACACAAAAATATACATGATGAACAAAATACCGAAATTGTAAATAAAGACAGGATCAGTCACAGTCTGTGCTGAAACAAAAGGAAGAATCAGTAATATGGATCCTGTCTTTTTGATTTTTAAAACTGTTACATTAAAATTATCCAGCCTTAAAAAGGAAGGCAATTCTGACACATGCAACAACATGGATGAACCTTGAGGCTAAGTCACAAAAAGACAGATAACTGTATGATTCCACTTACATGAAATACTTAGAGCAGTCAAAATCATAGAGGCAGAAAGTAGCATGGTGGCTGCCAGGGTCTGAGGGAGAGTGGATTGGGGAGTTAGTGTTTAATGGGTATAGAGCTTTAGTTTGGGAAGTTGAAAAGTGTTCTGGAGATGGATACTGGTGATGGTTGTACAACATTATGAACGTTATTTGATGCCACTGAACTGTACACTTAAACGTGGTTAAGATGGCTGATTTTATGTTATGTGTATTTTACCATGGTAAAATAAATGTGAAAAAACACTATTGCATTAAAATAGTGCTTATCTTGATTACTGGTTGGCACCCCTTTACATTTTGCACTGGCCCACCCTCATCTTGAGCCTGGGGAGCACTGTGGGAGGAGCTGGGTGTAAGGAGGAAGGTGGTGGGGGATCAGGAGCTGAGGTTTGGCTGTCCTCCTTCAGAGGAAGTGAGCCTTTTCCACTTATCATTGTTTGGAACCGTTTAGTTTGAAGGAGAAGAGGAACTGTATCAGTTAAGAATGTGTTTGGCTGCAAATAACAGAATACTATGGCTTAAGCAAATAATGGCTTATTTTTCTCACACTCCAAAATATCTGGAGGTGACCACTGCTGGGGCTGGTTCTGTGACACGGTGGTTGGAGCCAATGTCTCTCTGTTTGTTTGTTTTGGGGGAAGGAGCGGCACCATATGCACCTGTCCTTTCCATCAAAGAAGCTCAAACCTTTTTGGAAACACACCTCCTGATAACTTCTTCTTAAGCTTCATTGTTTAGTCCTGAGTCAAATGGTACCCTGTCCCCCAGCTGCAGAGGAGGCTGAGAAAGCACGGTACAGGATTGTCAAGACTGACCAGGACCGATCCTGATCCACTGCCTATGTCTGGGCAGAGTGCCCTTTGCACAAGATTGGAATTGTTAGCAAGGAATCAAGAAGGGAGGGAACTCCCCGGCGGTCCAGTGGTTAGGACTCCGCGCTCTCACTGCCGAGGGCCCGGGCTCAGTCCCTGGTTGGGGAACTAAGGTCCCACAAGCCACGCGCGGTGTGACCAAAAGAACCCAACAACAACAACAACAAGCCAAAAACCAAACAAACAAAAAAAGGAAGCAAGAAGGGAAATGGACATTGTGAAGGTAATTAACCATGTCTGCTACAGGGTCCTTGACTATTGACTTCCTTCCATAGAAACAATGGTACTGGTACTTTGGCATATTTATATACTTTTCCTCTTGCAAGCGGAGTAAGCATTTTCTTCACTGTACTGTGTGGCATCTAGCAAATTGGTTTTTATGGGCTTAAAACCGTGAATTATTTAAGGGTAACCCTATGGTACTGCTATGGGACGGGTCCACCTCTCTAGCCTTGAAAAGTGATTAACGTGGAAAGCATGGAAAACATGGCCCATTTTCTTTTTAGATGACTTAGAATTGGCTTAGTGTCTAATCATTTACTCCCACCAGGCCTTCTGTCTTGTGTCTTGACCTCATCATTGGAGACAGATGACTTTCCCGCGCTGGCGAGCCGGGGAAGTGGATCATTACATTTTTCTTTTTAACTACACACTGAATAAGCAACCTGCTATTTATTGATTTGGAAAACTTTCTATCTAGGATTTAAGATCCAGTCGAATAGGATGGAGATGTCTGAGGTTCTTACAAGACTTCATTAAAAAAAAAAGATTATACAGATTCCATGGTCTAGATGTCCCAAGGTCAAACTCATATCCAGCTACTTCCCAAATATTTTTATGTGGAAGAAATAAAAACTGGAAGAAAGAAAGAGATGGGCAAAGCATCCTGAAGAAGTAACTTGTCAGCTGAGATGCGGGCAGGGAGAGCAAAACCCGAACCCCGGGTGGCTACGGCAGGAGGAGTCCACACCGATGATGGACAAGCGCCTTGCCCCGGGTGGCTGCGGCAGGAGGAGTCCACACCGATGATGGACAAGCGCCATGGGCCTCCACATCAGTGCCGACTTGCCATGTGCCTCTTCACCCTTTGTTCCTCTGCTTCTCTGAGTCACAGTGAATTCAGAACCTCCATTCCTGGCTCCCATGATTACAGTCACTGGTAGGTTTGCAGGGGAGGTTCTTCATTTTATGCACATAGAGCACAGTTGTAGGTTGTACCATGTTTTACTACAAATCCTTCAAGTTAGGTGGGTCCTAAAGAAGGAACTGAGTCTAGAACTTCTTGCCTTCTCCTTTGAAAGATCCCCGCAGAAATGGATGGTGTCTCCATACAAACAAAGAGACTTTGGCAGGGCTTTTTCTAACTACATTCATTGCAAACTACATTTAAAAGCCCTGATAAATATATAATTGCACATGGTAGTTTTCTAGGCAATGTACCAAGAAAGAGTTCCAGACCTGTCTTCTGGATACTTAAAATCTAAGAAGAAGTATAAAGTGTAGAATAATTGATGGGAGTGACTATTCTAGTTCTTGTCTACAATGCACAGACATTATTATTATTAATTGCTGTTATTTTCAAGAGTGAGAAATGGAACAACTATCTCACCAGTTCTGCAGTGACAGTCTCAGAATGCCTTGCTTCTTGCTCAGAACCTTTCCTTTGCTTGCATTGACCCTCAACTTAAGAAATCAGCCAATCCAAAGATGCACCTACTTTTGATATCCTAACTAAGAACTCTAAGACCAACCTATACACTATAAAAAAATGGACATTCACTTTCCCTAATGAAACACTATTTCAGAATTTGTGTGGTGCTCTCTTTTGCTTCAGTAATTCAATAAAACTCAAAATAATACTTAAAAATAAAACTCAAAATTAAAGTTTGCTTACATTCTCATAAAGGCTTTCCCATGTAGATAAAATAAATGAATCTTTTGAGGGTCTGGAGGAAGGTTGTGGGTGAGAGTGAAGTTCACATGCAGTCTGGATCTGCTGACCAGACTTTTGAATGTCCGGGTCTTTTCTGATCACAGCACCTACTTCTCCAGGTTCTCTCTGGCATCCCCAGGGGAGCTTCTTCCAGAATCATTTCAGTATATTTTAATAATTCTTGGCATAAATATCTGTTGGATAATCAAAGGGCTGAGCATCAAGGTTCTCTGAGCTTACAGAGGACTCGACATTTCTGAAGACCATCTCTGGAGATATTCAAGACTCCCCAGATTTGCGAACACCTCTGTAACATATTACTCCCCCACAAAATGGGTATTCTTTCCACTGGCTGGAGCAGTCACTGAAATAGTTTCAGGATACCCCTCCCCCCATTTTCATATACTGCATATTGTGGACTCTTTCAAGTCCTAGATCCAAGTTCATTGCTAAATTTAACATTCTGTCCTTTAATGTATCCAAAATTCCCCTGGAAACTCATTCCAATTCCTCTAAGGAATCCCCAGGGAATTTCAAATTATGCTCCAAGTGGTAGGTATCTTTCATTCGTCTTGCAGAATTTACTCTGATGCTACAAGATGGTACCTTGTCCATCCTTGTCCATACGCTGGCCACTGTGGCAGTGTTCCTTTTGCTGCATGTCCTGAGAGTGACTCCTATGTGGCTGATGTCCACTGAAGGCATTGCCAAAGCTAGTGCCTGTGTTGCTGATGCCAGCCAATACCCGTTCCCAGGATGCCCGGATGCCAATGCCCGATGGTGGGGCCCTGCAATCTGTACCAGGGGTGCTGGCTCCCAGGCCACAGAGCTGCCTGTGCCCACACTGAGTGCCTTGTCTCAGAGATTATAATTGTGTTGTTTTTCTTCTCACCAGGCACCCTTCCTTCCTTAACTAAGCTGAAGTACAAAATAACTCAAGATAGAAGAAGAGTCAGAAACCTTTGTAGAATAACAATGTACAAGAGAAATGTTAGGAAGAGGTCAGTTTTGGCAATGTGAAAGGTCTGGTAGTCTTTATAATTGTTGGTATATTATAATTGTAATATACCAAACTTGGGAAGTTTATTGCTTCTTCAGTTTTAAGGAGTAATTGTATTCTATACTGTGGCTAAATTCTAAAGCCAGGCTGTAAAAAAAAAAAAAGGAAAGTAGACAAAATTATTCTTGAAATCCCCTTCAGTTGCTCATAGACTAAGTATCCATGGCCGTATTTACATGCCACAGTGAAGAGTGACAGGCCATCTTTTGATGAAGCTAACAGCTGGTTTTCCACTGGCATTGAAACAAACCATTGTTTCTTTGACTGACTGCTAAACGTACTTGACTTGGGTATAGGAGCCATGTTGTATCAGAAATGCAGATCTGTAGGTATCACAGTATTGTGGAATCCAGTAAGACGTTTTAATGCCTATGGGAGGCATTAAAAACCAAAGGCAACTAAGGGAAAAATGTGATGTATCCACTCTTTTCACAGCATAAGATTAATAAATTAACATTTATTGAAGACTTATGCGGTCAGGCATTCTTTTAAGCACTTTACATGTATTAACTCATTTAATTCTTACAACAATCCCAGAAAGTGTTTGTTGTTATTATATCAGTTTTTTGGAAAAGTAAGACTGAAGCGCAAGGAGGTCAAGTGACTTGCACAGTTAAAAAGCGGCAGAGCTGGAATCTGAGCTCAGGCAGCCTGGCTCTAGCGCTCTTGCTCTCACCTGCTTTGCTCTATACTTTTAACCACGACTGCACTACTTAAATGACTTTTTCTCTCCTTCTTTTCACTTTGGATGGAGTGGAATTTACCAATTTAGTGTTTTTAATGATGTGACTCCGTTGTGCTTTCTTGCTGTAGCAAAAATTCAAAGTATACTGAAAGGCATAAAATATACAAAGGGGTGATGTCCCATGTTCTCATCCTTAGATAGAACAAATGTTAATGGCTTGTGAATTTTCCCCCAGGATTTCTTTTATGCACGCACTTGCACACATATTTTGTTTTTGTTTGACTGTACTTTACTCAATTTCCTCTTTCACTCATCAGCGTCATAAGACCCCTTGCTGTCAGAATACAGAATTTCACCTCTTTTATTTTTCATTTTATTTTATTTTAAAAAATTAATTTATTTGGCTGCGTTGGGTCTTAGTTGCGGCATGCGGGGTCTTTCACTGCGGCGCCTGGGCTCTCTAGTTGTGGCGCACAGGCTCTAGAGTGCATGGGCTCAGTAGTTGTGGCACGCAGGCTTAGTTGCCCCATGGCACGTGGGATCTTAGTTCGAACCCACGTCCCCTGCATTGGAAGGCAGATTCTTAACCACTGGACCACCAGGGAAGTCCCATCACCTCTTCCTTTTAAACAGCTGTTTTAGTAAGTACATATTATTCCACTGCATGAATAAACCATAATTTACCTTTGCATATTCCCTTACTGATGGATAGTCAGGTTTAAACATTTTTTTCCCAAGTTTTTACTGTTATAAACTCTGTGGCAAACATGCTCATTTGTTCTCCTAGTATTTTGCAGATTTATTTTTTAGTTTTAGATCTTTAATCCACATGGAATTTATTTTGTGCTGGAGGTGTGGTGGGGATTACAGCGATTTCTTGACTTTCGTCGTTCAAATGATTCCTCACCTGAAGAGATTCAGTCTCCAGGCACCTGAGTAAACACGTTGCATCTGGTATAGAAATACACTGAAAATTGTAATAAGGAGACTCTCTATGGTGGAAAATAGTAGGTAGTGTGTATTGGGGTGAGGAAGCAGAGACAGCAGGCTGCACCAATACGGACTAGAGATGAGAGCTAGGCTTTCAGGTTGGAATGCTGCATTTTAATTAGCAATATTATTCCCAAATGTTTAGCTCCAACAGTGTGGGGATTAGAGACCCCTGCTTGCTTATCATAATTCAGAACCTGCACATCAGAGTGCCTAATTAGATCTTCTCACTTTTGAAAGGTCAGCCAATAAAATTGTCATGTTGTGTCATTCAAGGTCTAGAAGTTACTCTGCTATAAGCTTGATGGGTTTTTTTTAAAAGTTAAAAATTGCCTGTTCATGTCTAGGGTCTGTAAGTGAGCTTTGCTGGCCTAAGGTTTTGGCAGGCCATCATGCAAAGGATCTCTGAAATCTTTCTGCCACTTAGAACAATTCGTGTCCTTTGTATTTTTTTCTTTATCACTTTGGACACTGCTAGAGAGAGCCTCCGTATCTTAAGCCGTTTCGTAGATTTTCCTACTCACAAGGAAAACAGCATTAAATTCAGTCTTTGTTTTGGGTCTTGGGCTCTGTAATTGAATATTACTTTCAATTAATTTCCATGGGAAAAAAATCCCTAAATAAGCTGTGGTCTTCTGGAAATATTATCATCATACAGAAATGAATAGAGGGCTTCCCCGGTGGCGCAGTGGTTGAGAATCCGCCTGCCAATGCAGGGGACACGGGTTCGAGCCCTGGTCTGGGAAGATCCCACATGCCGCAGAGCAACTAGGCCCGTGAGCCACAACTACTGAGCCTGCGCGTCTGGAGCCTGTGCTCCGCAACAAGAGAGGCCGCGACAGTGAGAGGCCCGCGCACCGCGATGAAGAGTGGCCCCCACTTGCCGCAACTAGAGAAAGCCCTCGCACAGAAACAAAGACCCAACACAGCCAAAAATAAATAATAAATAAATAATAAATAAATTAAAAAAAAAAAAAAAAAGAAATGAATAGAGCTAGATTTTCTCAATTTTAATTACTTGGTTATAAGCTAAGGAAGTTAGGGAGCTATCTTAATTCTTTTAAGCCACTAGGATCTTTTTCTTTTTAATTTTAACTTCATATTGGAGTATAGCTGATTAACAATGTTGTGTTAGTTTCAGGTGTACAGCAAAGTGATTCAGTTATCCATATACATGTATCTATTCTTTTTCAAATTCTTTTCCCATTTAGGTTATTACAGAATATTGAGCAGAGTTCCCTGTGCTCTCCAGTAGGTCGTTGTTGCTTATCTATATTAAATTTAAAATAGAAGCCACTAGGATGTTAATTGGAATTCTGTATGAGGTGACAAGTTCAGAGGAAGAAACCGTGAATTATGGGCAGCCCTTCCTTATGACAGTTGCTGTTGTCTCGCTTGGCTTACTCTGCCCCAGTAGAGGGGCTGCCTCCTGGGGTTCATCAGACCTCACACCAGCTATCTCCCTGCTCAGAGCTGCGGGGCTTTTAGCCTAAGGATCTGAGAGTAGGAGGAGGGGGGGAAAATGATCATTACTCCTATTTCAGTTACATTAAGGATGAAATTGGCTTTTGTGGGCGTATGAAGAAAATCTTATCGCTACTAATAATGATATTTTCCGAAGTGTGGTTGCATCAGAAACAACTGGGTGTTTCATCAAAATGCTGCTTGTTGGCATGCTTCCCAGAATCGGAATCTCTGGTGGTAGAGCTCTGGAGTCTATTTTTAACAAGCCTCCTATGCTATTCATTTGTGCATTAAAGTTTGAGAACATTTGATTTATAACATCACTTCTATGGGAAAAATGGACTCTTGCTTCCAGCCAGTCGGCTTCAAAGTGTACCTTTGGAATTTAGTGTGTGGGTACGTTGGGGCTTGCCTGTGTGTGAAATCAGCGGTCTGGATGACAGTCACAGTTTAAAGGTGTAAAGCTAACAACCGGTGAGCAGATTATGGCTCTGGGTATTCAGGTTAATTAAGTTCTCAGGTATGGAGCTGAGGAATTAAAGCACACAGTGGATATTCAGATAGAAGGTGAAGCTGCAAAAATAGTTTAAACATCTGTACTCAGATGTCAGCTGATTACTCTGACACTTGAGCTTCAGATAAGATGGCTTAAACCCTTTTCTACATCCCTTGGAGTGTCCAGTACTCTTTCCAAGATTTCTGCAAATCCTGGAGGACTTACTTTCCCAGGATTACTTCTGGGGGATCCTTTTTTTTCTACTCTGCATCTTATGATGGTCCTTTATCTCTGTCCGGTATAGAAGGCCCCTTCTTTTTGATTCCTCCAGCAACAAAGAGCTGTTTCATTAATCAGAATCTTCACAGAAGATGGAGGAATCACTCTGCCACAGGGCAGGAGTCACTCTGCCACATCACAGATTATGACTTAACAGTCGTGTATTAAACATCCTTGTCCTTTTTTTTTTTTAATACAGCAGGTTTTTATTAGTCATCAATTTTATACACATCAGTGTATACATGTCAATCCCAATCTCCCAATTCATCACACCACCATCCCCACCCCCCCGCGGCTTTCCCTGCTTGGTGTCCATACGTTTGTTCTCTACATCTGTGTCCCTATTTCTGCCTCGCTAACCGGTTCATCTGAACCATTTTTCTAGATTCCACATATATGCGTTAATATACGATATTTGTTTTTCTCTTCTGACTCACTTCACTCTGTATGACCATCTCTAGGTCCATCCACGGCTCTACAAATGACCCAATTTTGTTCCTTTTTATGGCTGAGTAATATTCCATTGTATAGATGTACCACATCTTCTTTATCCTTTCGTCTGTCGATGGGCATTTAGGTTGCTTCCACGTCCTGGCTATTGTAAATAGTGCTGCGATGAACATTGGTGTATGTGACTCTTTTTGAATTATGGTTCTCTCTGGGTATATGCCCAGTAGTGGGATTGCTGGGTCACATGGTAGTTCTATCTTTAGTTTTTTAAGGAACCTCCATACTGTTCTCCATAGTGGCTGTATCAATTGACATTCCCACCAACAGTGCAAGAGGGTTCCTTTTTCTCCACACCCTCTCCAACATTTGTTTGAACATCCTTGTCCTTGAAGGTATCTTTGGCTACACCCTCACAGGGGTGTGTCTCACTGGCCCAGCCACTTCATGCCATATCTGGCCTCTCTCCATCTTGCTGGCTCGTCTGTCTCCTTTGCCTTGGCTACCTTTCCCGGCTTGCTCTCCCAACTCCAAATTCTTCTCATTCTTTTATTCAGAAAATGTCGACCCTCTCATGCCCCTCACACCCAAACTCATCCCCAGTACCACCTTTGCATATCCAACACCAGCCAAGGTGCTTGACTGAGCAAAAGGGCCATCCAGTCTTTTCTTTAACAGAATCCATCCTCCTTAGAGTACAGTTTGGGGATTAAACAGAATCTTCCTAAGATCTATTATGTATTTCTTCCGTGGAAAAATTAATTCTGTCTAGGTTCTCCTGAATGCTCAAGAGCTGAGAAAGAAATCTTTTCTCTCTACATCATTAAAGAATCCTTTTTGTTGGGAGAATCTCATCTGGAAAAAGTTAAGCAGGATTTTTATAAGGTTTTAACAGGCAGGTGCACATCAGTGCACTCCCATTAGTTAACCTCATCAGTCTTTACAGCACTTCTGCTGACATGTTTAGGACTAGAGCATCTCTATTTGTAGCCAAATAAATGCAAGCAGAATTATTTCCCACTTGCCAGCAAAAAGAGTGCTACTGACCCCAGGTGAGTGACATCTGCAAGACCACTCAGGGCATTCTGTGTCATAAATCATATCTTGAGAATAAAGCAACAGAGTTAAATTGTTTTCAGAAGGGTTTGCTTTCTTGCTCTCTTATCTTTTGTATATCTGAGAGCTTTCTGCTTTGCTTGAAATGGAAGGTCATTTCCCAGATGAGAGATCATTTTATTTAGTGCTCTTATTTTCTTGGTAAGTATTCTGAATTTTTTCCTATTAATTTCTATATTTATGCACAGTGGTTCTCAATTGGTGAGGAAATTATGATCTCATAATATCTTTTCCTTGTACTTGCTGAATGATTAGCCTCATTTGCTGTGTGAGTTCCACTTCATGGTTGTGAAATGATGACTCTCCCTGACTCTGGCTAAGCATGTCGGCTTGATGGCTTTGACCTTCTCCACGAAAACAAGGGAGATGAAAAGATGTGACATGTGTGTAAATTGTCACTCAAGTGGGGTTATTTTGGCTAATGGCTCGGAATACATGCTTTGCTAAACTCCCAGAAGGCACCAGTGGAATGTTTTGTTTGGGATTTTCTAAGACATTTGACAGTCTTGTTATTTTTAAGCAATGAGAAAAAATCCTGATTGGTCATTAAGTACAAACAATAAATTTATATCCTGAATCACAAGCTGTGTGAATAAATGCATTACAGGTTCCCAGGAAAAACCCTGTTCTCAAGTGGTGCAGTTAAGTTGGCTTCATCTGCAGTGTGATGGATATTACTTCCACTGCACTTAATTGGGATAACTGACAAATTTAGATTCAGAACATTTCAGTGACTCCAAGGGATGTATAAATATCTCACCAAATCCATTTAAATGCTATTCTGGATTTGGTCAGGGGTCTCACTGTAGTAATTTGCAGGTGTGACCGATATTAACTTATAAATTTCCCATGAATGGTCCTTTGTTGATTTCAGGCTTCCCCCCTGTTCAGTAATGATGGCTCAGCAAGCATATTTTACCTTCCTTCTCTGCAGGCCCTTTATTGCTTTGAGATGTGCCTGGGTGTGTGTGTATGTGTATATGTGTGTGTGGGCACACACACTTTTTTTTTTTTTTTTTTTTAAAGATTTATTGAATGATTGATTGCTATGTTGGGTCTTCGTTTCTGTGCTAGGGCTTTCTCTAGTTGTGGCAAGCGGGGGCCACTCTTCATCGCGGTGCGCGGGCCTCTCACCATCGTGGCCTCTCTTGTTGCGGAGCACAGGCTCCAGACACGCAGGCTCAGTAGTTGCGGCTCACGGGCCTAGTTGCTCCGCGGCATGTGGGATCCTCCCAGACCAGGGCTCGAACCCGTGTCCCCTGCATTAGCAAGCAGACTCCCAACCACTGCGCCACCAGGGAAGCCCCACACACACGTTTTTAATAGTAATGCATGAGGCAGTATTTCCCACTAGAGCATATTCATATGAGCTTGTGGAGCTGTTTCTTACTTGACATATTTCTCTCCATTTGTCTGTGCTTTTAGTTAAGGGGACTCAAACGATGTTTGACTGGATAAAGAATGACAAAACAATAGCAATAGTGTAGAAGTATACACATGCTCTAATGATCTGTACATATCACACTTGGCTAATGATCCTATGGTATGATTTTTAGTAATCACCAACAGGGTGGGTTTGAAGGTCAGCATAATAACCCTAACGTGTTGCTGTAATGGAGCCGATAAATTTACATATGGATGGAAATGATTAATTTTTTAAATTCTTTTTCTTTTTCATGACTGAAAATGAGATTCTCATTCCCTGACATTAGAGCATAATCTTTCTACCATTTGCTTTTTTTCTATCACTAGAATTTTAAACTATATTGTATATGGTTGAATTTAGTTTTTGACTTATATTTCAGAGACTTGGAAAAATGAACTGTTACAAATATGTAAGATTATTTAAGGCAGAACTGCTTGACTTGTGTTATTAGTAATCATTGTCCTCAGCTAGTATCTCTCTGCTCTGTTTAAATGAAGATCTTTAGGGTATATCTTAGTACTTCAGTTAGATTTGAACCAGTTTTTTCATGAATTCATTCAAAATATGTTTGTTTATAACCAACTTAATTTTTTCAGCTTTATTGATGTATTATTGACAAGTAAAAATTATACACACTTAGGTTGTGCAATTTTTTTTTTTTTTGAAGTAGAAAAGAATAGCTTTATTGCTTTGCCAGGCAAAGGGGGCTACAGTGGGCTAATGCCCTCAAAACCGTGTGTCCCTACCTAGAGGGGGTAGTGAGGAGTTTTACAGTAATGGTTCAAACAGGGCGTGGTCAGCTCATGGACATTCTTCTGATTGGTTTGTGGTGAGGTAAGTGGGAGCATTATCAATCTTCTGGTTCCAACCTGTCTGGGGTCTACATGCTTGTGGGCAGCACACAGTTAACTTCTCCCACCTGGTGGGGGTTTCGGTATCTGCAAAACAGCTCAAAGATATTGTTATGTGTATCCCTTGAGGGGGAGCCAGAACCCTGCCCGAAGGCTGCACTATTGTTTCTTGTCTGTTCTTCCCTTATCTCTGCATCGCATCCACTCCCCTCACTTCCCTAATTAACAACTGTTTGAAATTGCCCATTGGAACTCAGAGAAGGTCATGGAGGCTGAATGAATCCTGTTTCCTCTAATCAAGAAATGGGGGACACAGAAAGGCTTTTGGAACTCCACAGGGTCCGGCTCAGTTTCAGCTCTATTTGGTAACACTTTGTTAAGTATTTTTGTGTCTGTATTCATCATGGACATTGGATTTTAGTTTCTTTTTTTTATTGTCTTTTTCTAGCTTTGGTATGAGGCTAATACTATCCTCATAAAATGAATTGGGAAGTGTTTCCTTGTCTTGCATTATTCTGGAAGAGATTGTGTGGAATTCGTGTTACTTCCCCTTTAAATATTTGTGGAACCATCTGGGCCTGGAGATTCATTTTTTGGAAGTTTTTCAAATTATGAACTCAAATTTCTTAATGATCCTAGGACTATTCACATATTTACTTATTCTGCATAAGCTATGATGGTTTGTGCTTTTTTTCTGAGGTATTGGTTCATTTCACCTAAGTTGTCAAATGTATGTATAGAGTTGTTTGTAGTTTTGCCTTATTATCTTTTTGAGGTCTGCAGAACCTGTAGTAATATATCCAGTTACATTCCTGATCCTGGTAATTCAGTCTTCTCTCTTTTTTTTCTTTGTAAGTCTTGCTAGAGGTTTGTCAATTTTACTGATTTTTGAAAAAAACCTGAAATCTTTTATCATTGATTTTCTCTACTGTCTTTCTGTTTTCAATTTTATTTATTTCTGCTATTATCTTTATTATCTCCTTTCTTCTACTTACTTGGAGTTTATTTTGCTCTTTATTTTCTAAGTTCTTTTTTTTTTTTAATGTAACAATCTCTAATGGCTACACTTTATTAAGGGTATTATCTCATTTAATTTTAACTCACTTTAAGCTGTGGAAACTTCTCGGAGAGGTTAAATAACTTAACCAAAGTCACTCTGTTAGTTCACAGTTCAGCCGATCTGTTTGATTTCAAATCTATGCTCTTAATTGTTCAGGTCTTGGGATCTTAGGAATCTGGGGGCTTCTTGTATGATTAGTGGTCAATGCTAAATTGCTAACATTAATCTTAAGTGGTGTAAATAACAAAATATACCTTGTAAGATATATACGATGGTTAGTCTATAGGTCTACCTGTGAGTTGTTTTTTTTTTCACACACACACACTGTATTTTATTTTTACAAGAGATAAATAGACTGACACCAAGCATTGTAAATGGATGACCACAACAAAAGCAACAATGATTGCAATTACCAAACACGAAACACACTCATACTATGTCATAATATTGACATTCAGTCCAGTAATCCTCCACTGTAACAGCTCCTTTACTTTGCAGTGAAAATTGATTTGTATATTCTTTGCCTCTGAGTCCTTGTGGGATTTTGTTTTTTTTAATTCAAACAGAAAGTCACAAAAATTATAATCATCCTCATCAGTTCACTCAGTCCCATGTAATTAATTTTTTTTTTCATCTTGATCTTTTGTTAGCACTTTTATGAGTTCATCAGTTTTTCATTAGAGTTCTGAAAATGCTTATTCATTCAGTTCAGCAGTACAGTTACCAGAAACCTGTACTTGTCAGAGTCTTTTCTATGAATTCCTTGAAGATGAAACCCTTTTATAGGAACATATTTGCAAAAACATCAGAGTACACCCAGAACTGTCTGTAAATGACAAAAGACTTAAAAATGACCACGGTTAAAGATTTGATGAAAGTTCATAATAGTGCAATTGACAAGGAAATTTAGTTATTTCTGAGATATACATTTTAAAGTAATAACTAGAATTATGACTTATAACATTATACCAGAACATATAAGATTTTTAGAAATTTCACGTAATGTCTGAAACATTTATATTAGCATATTTCCATACAGATAACCCAATGAAAGTTTAATATTAGTTGTTTTGTTTGTTTGTTTTTTATACTTCAGGTTCTTATTAGTCATCAATTTTACACACATCAGTGTATACATGTCAATCCCAATCGCCCAATTCAGCACACCACCATCCCCACCCCACCGCAGTTTTCCCCCCTTGGTGTCCATATGTCTGTTCTCTACATCTGTGTCTCAACTTCTGCCCTGTGCAATATTTTTTAATGGTGTACAATGTAATTTAATATACATATATTTTGTGAAATGATTACCACAATCAAGTTAATGAACACGTCTATCGCTCCACATACTTACCATTTTTTAAAAAAGATTTGAGCCATTCTGGTGGTAAAAGAAATTAGCAGTAGAAGAGGTATTTGTATGGCCCTGTACATATGGATATATCTTTTGTTAATAATGAAGAAGACAGACATTTCTAACATTTACTATCATTGAGGAGGCTTAAGATGAGCATAAAACCTATCTTAATGAGATGAGCCCTAAGATAAGGATAAAACTTCTAATAATAATAATAATGGCCATTATGTAGCAACAGTGGTTAATACTGAGAACTTATATATATGACAGTCGACGTTCTAAGTGTTTTATGTGTGTATGAACTCATTTAGTGTTCGCAAGAATCCTATAAGGCAGATATTTATTATCCTAATTTTAAAAACAAGAAACCAAAGGACAGAGAGGTAAATTAACTTATCTGAGTTCACACAGCCAGGAAGCCACAGAACTGAGGTTTGAACTTTGGTAGAATTGCCAGATTCAGGGGAAACACACACACACACACACACACACACACACACACCCCAACACAAAGCGCCATCAATACTTGCCTCCTTTTTTGCAATATTTGGGACACACTTAAACTAAAAAGTTATTCATTATTTATCTGAAATTCAAATTTAAATGAATGCCCTGTATTTTATCTGGCAAATCTAAACCTAAATCGTCTAGCTTTAGAGACTATGTTTTTAACCTTTATGCTAAGTCTGCCTAAAACCCAAGCTTAACTGATCAGTGTTGACTTGCAGGTCTCAGGTCAATTCCTTTCTTTTTTTTTTTTTTAACATCTTTATTGGACTATAATTGCTTTACAATGCTGTGCTAGTTTCTGTGTTATAACAAAGTGAATCAGCTATACATATGCATATATCCTCATATCTCCTCCCCCTTGCGTCTCCCTCCCACCCTCCCTATCCAACCGCTCTAGGTGGTCACAAAGCACCAAGCTGATCTCCCTGTGCTACGTGGCTGCTTCCCACTAGCTATCTATTTTACATTTGGTAGTGTATATATGTCAATGCCACTCACTCACTTCGTCCCAGCTTACACTTCCCCCTCCCTGTGTCCTCAAGTCCCTTCTCTATATCTGCGTCTTTATTCCTGTCCTGCCCCTAGGTTCTTCAGAACCTTTTTTTTTTTTTTTTAGATTCCATGTATATGTGTTAGCATACGGTATTTGATTTTCTCTTTCTGACTTACTTCGCTCTGTATGACAGACTCTAGGTCCATCCACCTCACTACAGATAACTCAATTTCGTTTCTTTTTATGGCTCAGTAATATTCCATTGTATACATGTGCCACATCTTCTTTATCCATTCATTTGTCGATGGACACTTAGGTTGCTTCCATGACCTGGCTATTGTAAATAGAGCTGCAATGAACATTGGGGTGCATGTGTCTTTTTGAATTACAGTTTTCTCAGGGTATATGCCCAGTAGTGGGATTGCTGGGTCGTATGGTAGTTCTATTTTTAGTTTTCTAAGGACCCTCCATACTGTTCTCCATAGTGGCTGTATCAGTTTACATTCCCACCAACAGTGCAAGAGGGTTCCCTTTTCTCCACACCCTCTCCAGCATTTATTGTTTGTAGAGTTTTTGATGATGGCCATTCTGACCGGTGTGAGGTGATACCTCACTGTAGTTTTGATTTGCATTTCTCTAATGATTAGTGATGTTGAGCATTCTTTCATGTGTTTGTTGGCAATCTGTATATCTTCTTTGGAGAAATGTCTATTTAGGTCTTCTGCCCATTTTTTGGATTGGGTTGTTTGTTTTTTTCTTATTGAGCTGCATGAGCTTCTTGTAAATTTTGGAGATTAATCCTTTGTCAGTTGCTTCATTTGAAAATATTTTCTCCCATTCTGAGGGTTGTCTTTTCATCTTGTTTATGGTTTCCTTTGCTATGCAAAAGCTTTTAAGTTTCGTTAGGTCCCATTTGTTTATTTTTGTTTTTATTTCCATTTCTCTAGGAGGTGGATCAAAAAGGAACTTGCTGTGATTTATGTCATAGAGTGTTCTGCCTGTGTTTTCCTCTAAGAGTTTGATAGTGTCTGGCCTTCCATTTAGGTCTTTAATCCATTTTGAGTTTATTTTTGTGTATGGTGTTAGGGAGTGTTCTAATATCATTCTTTTACATGTAGCTGTCCAGTTTTCCCAGCACCACTTATTGAAGAGGCTGTCTTTTCTCCATCATATATTCTTGCCCCCTTTATCAAAAATAAGGTGACCATATGTGCATGGGTTTATTTCTGGGCTTTCTAACCTATTCCATTGATCTATATTTCTGTTTTTGTGCCAGTACCATACTGTCTTGATTACTGTAGCTTTGTAGTATAGTCTGAAGTCTGGGAGCCTGATTCCTCCAGCTCCGTTTTTCTTTCTCAAGATTGCTTTGGCTATTCAGGGTTTTTTGTGTTTCTATACAAATTGTGACTTTTTTGTTCTAGTTCTGTGAAAAATGCCAGTGGTATTTTGATAAGGATTGCATTGAATCTGTAGATTGCTTTGGGTAGTAGAATCATTTTCACAATGTTGATTCTTCCAATCCAAGAAAATGGTATATCTCTCCATCTGCTTGTATCATCTTTAATTTCTTTCATCAGTGTCTTATAGTTTTCTGAATACAGGTCTTTTGTCTCCTTAGGTAGGTTTATTCCTAGGTACTTTATTCTTTTTGTTGCAATGGTAAATGGGAGTGTTTCCTTGATTTTTCCTTCAAATTTTTCATCATTAGTATATAGGAATGCAAGAGATTTCTGTGCATTAATTTTGTATCCTGCTACTTTACCAAATTCATTGATTAGCTCTAGTAGTTTTCTGGTAGCATCTTTAGGATTCTCTGTGTATAGTATCATGTCATCTGCAAACAGTGACAGCTTTACTTCTTCTTTTCTGATTTGGATTCCTTTTATTTCTTTTTCTTCTCTGATTGCTGTGGCTAAAACTTCCAAAACTATGTTTAATAATAGTGGTGAGAGTGGACAACCTTGTCTTGTACCTGATCTTAGAGTAAATGCTTTCTGTTTTTCACCATTGAGAATGATGTTGGCTGTGGGTTTGTCATATATGGTCTTTATTATGTTGAGGTAAGTTCCCTCTATGCCTATGTTCTGGAGGGTTTTTATCATATATGGGTGTTGAATTTTGTCAAAACCTTTTTCTGCATCTATTGAGATGATCGTATGGTTTTTCTCCTTCAATTTGTTAATATTGTTTATCACATTGATTGATTTGCATATATTGAAGAATCCTTGCATTCCTGGGATAAACCCCACTTGAGGATGGTGTATGATCCTTCTAATGTGCTGTTGGAGTCTGTTTGCTAGTATTTTGTTGAGGATTTTTGCATCTATGTTCATCAGAGGTATTGGCCTGTAGTTTTCTTTTTTTGTGGCATCTTTGTCTGGTTTTGGTATCAGGGTGATGGTGGCCTCATAGAATGAGTTTGGGAGTATTCCTCCCTCTACTATAATTTGGAAGAGTTTGAGAAGTATGGGTGTTAGCTCTTCTCTAAATGTTTGATAGAATTCTCCTGTGAAGCCATCTGGTCCTGGGCTTTTGTTTGTTGGAAGATTTGTAATCACAGTCTCAATTCTGGTGCTTGTGACTGGTCTGTTTTTATTTTCTATTTCTTCCTGGTTCAGTCTTGGAGGGTTGTGCTTTTCTAAGAATGTGTCCATTTTTTCCAGGTTATCCATTATATTGGCATATAGTTGCTTATAGTAATCTCTCATGATCCTTTGTATTTCTGCAGTGTTACTTCTCCATTTTCTTTTCTAATGCTATTGATTTGGGTATTCACCCTTTTTTTCTTGGTGAGTCTAGCTAATGGTTTATCAATTTCGTTTATCTTCTCAAAGAACCAGCTTTTAGTTTTATTGATCTTTGCTATTGCTTCCTTCATTTCTTTTTCACTTGTTTCTGATCTGATCTTTATGATTTCTTTCCTTCTGCTAACCTTGGGGTTTTTTGTTCTTCTTTCTCTAACTGCTTTAGCTGTAAAGTTAGGCTGTCTATTTGAGATGTTTCTTGTTTCTTGAGGTAGGATTGTATTGCTATAAACTTCCCTCTTAGAACTGCTTTTGCTGCATCCCATAGGTTTTGGGTCGTCGTGTTTTCAAGGTCATTTGTTTCTAGGTATTTTTTGATTTCCTCTTTGATTTCTTCAGTGATCTCTTGGTTATTTAGTAACATATTGTTTAGACTCAATGTGTTTGTATTTTTTACAGATTTTTCTCTGTAATTGATATCTAGTCTATAGCGCTGGGGTTGGAAAAGATACTTGACACAATTTCAATTTTCTTAAATTTACCAAGGGTTGATTTGTGACCCATGATATGATCTATCCTGGGGAATGTTCCATGAGCACTTGAGAGGAAAGTGTATTCTGTTGTTTTTGGATGGAATGTCCTATAAATTTCAATTAAGTCCATCTTGTTTAATGTATCATTTAAAGCTTGTGTTTCCTTATTTATTTTCATTTTGGATGATCTGTCCATTGGTGAAAGCAGGTGTTAAAGTCCCCTACTATGATTGTGTGACTGTCAATTTCCGCTTTTATGGCTGCTAGCATTTGCCTTACGTACTGAGGTGCTCCTATGTTGGGTGCATAAATATTTACAATTGTTATATCTTCTTCTTGGATTGATCCCTTGATCATTATATAGTGTCCTTCTTTGTCTCTTGTAATAGTCTTTATTTTGAAGTCTATTTTGTCTGATATGAGAATTGCTCCTCCAGCTTTCTTTTGATTTCCATTTGCATGGAATATCTTTTTCCATCCCCTCACTTTCAGTCTGTATGTGTCCCTAGGTCTGAAGTGGGTCTCTTGTAGACAGCATATATATGGGTCTTGTGTTTGTATCCATTCAGCCAGTCTGTGTCTTTTGGTGGGAGCGTTTAATCCATTTACATTTAAGGTAATTATCGATATGTATGTTCTTATTACCATTTTCTTAATTGTTTTGGGTTTGTTATTGTAGGTCTTTTCCTTCTCTCATGTTTTCTGCCTAGAAAAATTCCTTTAGCATTTGTTGTAAAGCTGGTTTGATGGTGCTGAATTCTCTTAGCTTTTGCTTGTCTGTAAAGGTTTTAATTTCTCTGTCGAAGCTGAACGAGATCCTTGCTGGGTAGAGTAATCTTGGTTGTAGGTATTTCCCTTTCATCACTTTAAATATGTCTTGCCACTCCCTTCTGGCTTGCAGAGTTTCTGCTGAAAGATCAGCTGTTAAGCTTATGGGGTTTCCCCTGTATGTAATTTGTTGCTTTCCCCTTGCTGCTTTTAATATTTTTCCTTGTATTTAATTTTTGATAGTTGGTTAATATGTGTCTTGGCATGTTTCTCCTTGGATTTATCCGTTGTGGGACTCTCTGCACTTCCTGGACTTGATTGACTATTTCCTTTCCCATATTAGGGAAGTTTTCAACTCTAATCTCTTCAAATATTGTCTCAGTCCCTTTCTTTTTCTCTTCTTCTTCTGGGACTCCTATAATTCGAATGTTGGTGCGTTTCATGTTGTCCCAGAGGTCTGTGAGACTGTCCTCAATTCTTTTCATTCTTTTTTCTTTATTCTGCTCTGCGGTAGTTATTTCCACTATTTTATCTTCCAGGTCACTTATCCGTTCTTCTGCCTCAGTTATTCTGCTATTGATTCCTTCTAGAGAATTTTAAATTTTATTTATTTTGTTTTTCATCATTGTTTGTTTGCTCTTTAGTTCTTCTAGGTCCTTGTTAAACGTTTCTTGTATTTTCTCCATTCTATTTCCAAGATTTTGGATCATCTTTACTATCATTACTCTGAATTCTTTTTGAGGTAGACTGCCTATTTCCTCTTCATTTGTTTGGTCTGGTGGGTTTTTACCTTGCTCCTTCATCTGCTGTGTGTTTCTCTGTCTTCTCATTTTGCTTAACTTACTATGTTTGGGGTCTCCTTTGTGCAGGCTGCAGCTTTGTAGTTCCTGTTGTTTTAGGTGTCTGCCCCCAGTGGCTAAGGTTGGTTCAGTGGGTTGTGTAGGCTTCCTGGTGGAGGGGACTGGTGCCTGTGTTCTGGTGGATGATGCTGGATCTTGTCTTTCTGGTGGGCAGGAGCATGTCCAGTGGTGTGTTTTGTGGTGTTTCAGACCCTATTATGATTTTAGGAAGCCTCTCTGCCAGTGGGTGGGGTTGTGTTCCTGTCTTGCTAGTTGTTTGGCACAGTGTGTCCAGCACTGTAGCTTGCTGGACGTTGAGTGGAGCTGGGTCTTAGCATTGAGATGGAGATCTCTGGGAGAGCTTTCACCATTTGATATTACATGAGGCTGGTAGGTCTCTGGTGGAGCAATGTCCTGAACTCAGCTCTCCCACCTCAGAGGCACAGGTGTGACACCTGGCCAGAGCACCAAGACACTGTCATCCACACGGCTCAGTAGAAAAGAGAGAAAAAAAGAAAGAAAGAAAGAAAAATAAAATAAAATAAAGTTATTAAAATAAAAATTAAAAAAATTATTAAAAATTAAAAAAATTACAAAGTACAGAAAAAAAGAAAGAAAGAAGAGAGCAACCAAACAAAAAACAAATCCACCAATGATAACAAGTGCTAAAAACTATTCTACGAACAAAGAAGAAAAACGGACAGACAGAATCCTAGGACAAATGGTAAAAGCAAAGCTATACAGACAAAATCACGCAAAGAAGCATACACATACACACTCTCAAAAAGAGAAAAAGTAAAATATTGTATATATCTATATATAAAAAAAAAAAGGAAGAGAACAACCAAATCAATAAACAAATCTACTAGTGATAATAAACTCTAAATACTAAACTAAGGTAAACATAAAACCAGAAACAAATTAGATTCAGAAAGGAAACCCCACGTCTACATTTGCTCCCAAATCCACCGCCTCAATTTTGGGATGATGTGTTGTCTATCCAGGTATTCCAGAGATGCAGGGTACATCAAGTTGACTGTGGAGATTTAATCCGCTGCTTCTGAGGCTGCTGGGAGAGATTTCCTTTTCTCTTCTTTGTTCGCACAGCTCCTGGGTTTCAGCTTTGGATTTGGCCCCGCCTCTGCAAGTAGGTCGCCTGAGGGCGTCTGTTCTTCACTCAGACAGGACGGGGTTAAAGCAGCAGCTGATTCGGGGGCTCTGGCTCACTCAGGCCGGGGGGAAGGAGGGGTATGGAATGCGGGGCGAGCCTGAGGTGGCAGACGCCGATGTGAGGTTGCACTAGCCTGAGGCGTGCCGTGTGTTCTCCCGGGGAAGTTGTCCCTGGATCTTGGGACCCTGGCAGTGGCGGGCTGCAAAGGCTCCTGGGAGGGGGGGTGTAGCTAGTGACCTGTGCTTGCACACAGGCTTCTTGGTGGATGCAGCAGCAGCCTTAGCATTTCATGCCCGTCTCTGGTGTCCGCGCTGTTAGCCACGGCTCGCGCCCATCTCTGAAGCTCGTTTAGGCGGCGCTCTGAATCCCTCTCCTTGCTCATCCCCCAATTCCTTTTAAAATCTAGACTGTTCAAGAAGATTATTCTTTCTAGAGGTAGCACTGCTGTCTATGATAATGAGAATATATAAGTTGGCAAATACGTACTTTTAATTTATTCCATGTTCAGTGATGTGTCAAAGATTGGTGAGATGTGGTTTTGCCCCTAAAAGAGTTCACATCCCAGTAGATGAGATGGTTATGTAAAAAGCGAATTGTACTGCAATACAATAATAGCTTTGCTGAACTGTGAGCTGTTGGCTCTTCCTAGGAGGTTTGGGGAAAGCATCACAGAGTGCGGAATATTTGAACTGGGTCTTGCAAGATGAATAGGAGTTCATCAGGGAAAGAAAACAATGGGTAGAAAGGAAACAACATGAGAAAAGGCAAGGATTTATAAAAGTGCATGGTGGAATCATTTTTAAAAAAATGTAAGGTACATGTGCTTTACCTAGTAGTGGGTGATAGAATTGGAGAGTGGGATGTGGATATGACCTGAAGGACTTCAATGCTATACTCCAAAACCTTACCCTAGACAACTGGGAGCCAGTGAAGGTTTTTAAATAGAGATGTGACATGATCAGATATGTGTTTAAAAAAATAACTCTAGTAGCAGAGAGGCAGATAGACTGGGGAGGAAAAGACTCTCCATTCATCCATGGGACACATCATCCATGGGTCATTCATTTGGAAAAGACAGCTGTGGCTTGGAGATGTGGGTGAGTCATGTAGGTGGGTGGGTTTGCTCAGGAAAGTGTGCAGAACAAGGAGAGAAGAGGGTATGATCACATCCTGGGGAACACTGAAATTTAATTTGGGAGCAGAATTAGAGAAGCCAGAAAAAGAGAATAAGAAAGGGCAGCAGAGTGTAAGGAGAAGCAGTAAAGAGCAATATTATGAAAACCAAGGCACAATGGGTAGATCAATGATGTCAAATAGTATGCGGGCAGAGACGATGCCATTGGATTGGACAACTGGGCCATTTTAATTTATTTTAGAAGTTTCAGCTTTAATGAGCCATTTTTGATAGCACTATTGACCACCTCTTCTCTGGGTTGGTTTGACTGTGGAGTTTGCTACAGGTAAGGACTTAAGTCACATGCTCTGAGTTACCTTCAAGCACATATTCTATAAGAGCCTATTTATTTACATGATGCTCCAACTTCTAAAATGCTTACTTATTGTGTATAAAACAAGAAAACAGTTTACATGGGAAATTGTATGGTCTAATACTAATGCAGAATACTTCAAGGTATAAAGAAATTTGACTATTTCTTAGTGACATTAGAGAAAACTTGCCGCCTGCTATTGAACGAATTCTGTTGGCTAATCTGCTTTGCTGGGTCTCTGCCTGCTTGGCCCCCCAGAGCCTCTCTTTGTTCCTGTCCAGGCCGAGGAAGCTGGCCTGTAAGGACTGCCTTACGGAGCTGCCCTTGCCTTCTGGTTTCTGGTTGCATTTGATCAATGGAGTGAACTGACAGGACATCTCAGAGAGGGAGGTGAGTGGAGTCCTGGCTTCCTCCCTCCTGGGTCATCACAGCTCGGCTGCAGCCCTTGCTTGAAGGTCACAGCTCCAGAGTTAGGCATGGACTTTTCCATAGAGCTCTTCTCCCTGGGTTCTGGTAACCCATGCCCTGTCCTTGCCTTTGTATGGTTCTATCCCTTCCTGGTTTCCCTAAACCTTAAGCCCCACCCACACCCTTGTAAAGTCTCTTGTCGGTGCAGCAAGATTTAGGACACAGTGGGAGATGCTAACCTGGGAAACCTAAAGAAGGAAAATGCAAACTTCCTGAGAGAGTTGGTGCTTCCTTAGGTCATTTGTGTTGCAAGAATATTGAAATTTTTTTCGTTTTTTGTTTTTTTGGAGGAGAGAGTAGATTGTCTTAAATCATCAGAGTTCTGCTGCTGGCTTTTAGATGTTATATTGGAGAAGAGAATAGCTCTGTGCTTGTGTGTAAGTCCTTGAGGGTTCCTAGGGCTGTAAGAGAATGTAGTCTAGCATGGTACTGGGCAAATTAACCAAGCTTAATCCAGTGCCTCTGAGTCTTGGTCATCCTACATTAGCTTGTAAATTTTATTTTGTTAGAGGTGAAATAAAATTAGAAAAAAAATTGAGCCATAAATGCAAGATATTTCAGGAATGTATGTTTAGGGTATTACAAATCTGGGAAGGAAAACAAATTGTATAAGCTTAAGTATGGAAAGAAAGATCTGGATTTATATTATTAATAAAATAAAGGTATTGTATAAAATGAAACACCCATTCATTTCATCACATGATATTAGAATATGCAGATGACTATAATATGCGTTGAGTAGGAAACAAATACATGTGAAACATTTTGCAAACTATGGCATCCTATATAAATGAAAGGTATTATAATAGTAATCCTACTTTTCAATATGATACCATTATTAGGATACTCTGTCTAGTCCTACTTTCCAACTTCAATTTAATTCTTTTAAGGAAACACTTGAGGGCCATTTTTTGATCAAGATGGCTTAAGTTTAATTTCATTTGCTGCAAGGACTTTATGATCTCCTAGGTTACCTTACAACCTTGTGCTTCTGTGAGATATAGGACATATTTCAGGAAAGATGATATAGCTCTCTAAAGGAAATATGAACTATATTCTAACAATCACATTTTGATGATGATGATAATTTTTGAATGTTCTGGATAAGCAATAGGAAGTCTGACCTAGGTAGAGAGGGTCCAGTAAAAATGGTCCGACTGCCATCTTAAATACAGGTGGGCCTCAAAGGCATACAGTGTCCACACCTACACATGTTCTCCACGGCACTTCATTATACCCCACCTGGCAGAAAAGGAAGTAGAAGCTGTTTGAATCTGGGTCCCAGAGCTAGGAAAACTGGGGCTATAATCCAAGCCTCCTAACTTTCACTTTTATGATAGATTGTCCCCATTTTCACTCTGGAATCCTGCAACTCTAATGGGAAAATGTGCAAACGAGTTGAGGGAGAATGAAACCAAAAAGCCTGGGTCCCTCTGTAGTTAGTCTTTTAAAATTTCATGACTTGCTTCTGGTGAGAAAGATTTAATTTGGCAACAAAGCCACCATAAAGTTATATTCATCTGAGAACCATGTAGCTGGAATCCAACCCAGTCCTGTAATTAACAGTTACAGCAGGCTCCCTATCTGTAGCTCTGGAGCAGAGGATAGCTGTTGAATTCAGAGAAGGAAGGCTGATTTACATCTAGGGTCTCTCCCTAGCTGCTTTTCCTGATAGTTTTTGCCATCAACTCAGCTATATTTGTGTTTGATAAAGTGACTCTTTCTACTTTAAATGCTTCAAATGGTCAAACCTTTATTTTTGACTTTTTTTGGGGGAAATCTCCTGTAAATAAACAGAACTCCAAGACCCAAATGAATAATAGTGCCCAATTGTAAAATTTAATGTAGTGAAACTAACAGTTACAGCAAAGCTGCTATCCAACTCAAGTAAATCAATATCTTCCTAGTTGCATCTGTAGTCGAGAATCATTGTGGCAGTAGCAAATTTACTACTGCAAACTTGAACCGTGAAGAATTAATACCAGTGACATAGTATTCTATTAATGTTGCTGTGGTTGCCCAGCTGGAGTAGGGAAGGATGCTCTGGTGCACTTTTTATGGCCACTGTGTACTAGTAGGTAGTTGTGGGAATAAAGTTCTCTTCTTGATCTATGGCAGGAGATAGCTACTCTGCAAGAGTTCATTTCAGTCTGTAATTAGTTTATTCATTAAGGTTGGGGAATTCAATGACACAGCTGCATGAGGTACCATGGAAAGCTACCTGAACATATGGCAGAAGGATAATGCAAATTTAGTTCCTGAAAGAAAAAGGCAAAATGGTACAGCTTTGTGCTTTTATTTTACATCCTGCAGTGATTTCCTGAAGCAGGGTGGTAAGCTGATTACACTCCAAACCTTCTAATATACATTGATTTTAGATTGGGGGGAATTTATTTTCCTTGAATGTTACGTATAACACATATAAATGTATATAACACATCCCAGTACACATCCCTAGACATCTAGATACATACACAAAAGACTGAATGCTGTTCTTTCGTTTCTAGCAAGAAAGGCTAACACCTATCTCTATTTATAGTTTCTTTCTCCCCTTTTGTTTTTATCATTAATTATTAATCTAACAAGGTATTAACTGATTAGAGGTGCATATACAGAGGTAAAATAAAACTACTGGTTATATCTGACTTCTGTAAGACTTATGGGTATTCATACATGTAAAATTCAACCTTGCTTGTGCAAGCACTTGGATAGCAGAGATTCTCTTAAATCTGTTTTTTGTACTGTAAAGGCTAATCTGACTTCAGATGTAGCCATAGGTATGTAAGATTTAGAATCTATATAGTACTTGACTTACAAAAACCGAGGCCTCTAATTCAAGTAAGTTATAGAAAGAATTAAATCTGCATTGTTAGGAAGGAAGCCCAGTACGTTGAAAAAATTGATTGGAGCAAAGCAAAACTCAATTTGAACCATTAACCAAACTATTATTGTGTCTCTCTTTATATTCTTCAGGTGTCACTAGTAAACGTTCTCAGTGAAAATGCTATTGAAGTCAAAGCATTCAACCAGGGAAAAAAAAAACAGGTGTGGAATTGTGACAGATCCTGCAATACTTTTGTTCTTGGCAATTGATTTACTCTATTTTAATGCCAAAAGCTATTTATCGACTATGCCATGTGCTCACATGGTTCCTTCTTCTTGTAACTCTCAATCCAAATTGATGGCTAACATGGATGAAACAAGATTCTTCTGCCAAAACCAAGATGTTAAATTAGGAAGGAACTTACAATGCACAATAAGATGTACTCGTCATTGTTCCTTGGGTGTCTGATTATAAGGAAGCTTTGCATCCTATTTTGTGGTTTTCTGTGTTGTATAAATTTTGTTAAAGTACGTGTGTGTGTTGCTTTCATAATAATTCAAAGCCTTTCAATTTCAGGAATGTAAATTTACTTCTGTGCAGAACCTAACATTTGTGGTTGTGTCTCTGAGCGATGAGAGGTGGCTGTCAGGGGTACACTTGTGGGTAAATGGGCAGGAAGGGGCAACCACAGCTCTAGGTGGCAGGTTAGGGAGATGGTAGGGAATCAGAGTGAGGATGGGATCTGAAACTAACATGCCTGTCAGAGCAAACCTAGCAGCAAATTCAGCCAAGTAATGGGTTGAAATAAGTGAACTTATTAAGAATCAAGTGGGGCTTCCCTCGTGGCACAGTGGTTAAGAATCCGCCTGCCAATGCAGGGGACATGGGTTCAAGCCCTGGTCGGGGAAGATCCCACATGCCGCGGAGCAACTAAGCCCGTGCACCACAACTACTGAGCCTGTGCTCTAGGGCCTGCGAGCCACAACTACTGAGCCCACGTGCCTCAACTACTGAAGCCCTCGCGCCTAGAGCCCGTGCTCCACAACAAGAGAAGCCACCGCAATGAGAAGCCTGCGCACCGCAACAAAGAGTAGCCCCTGCTCGCCGCAACTAGAGAAAGCCCACGCGCAGCGACGAAGACACAACGCAGCCAAAAATAAATAAATAAATTTATTAAAAAAAAAAAAAAAGAATCAAGTGATCATACAGGAGATCAGCTCCGTGCTCTGTGTCCACCTAGAGGGGTGGGATAGGGAGGGTGGGAGGGAGACACAAGAGAGAGGAGATATGGGGATGTATGCATATGTATAGCTGATTCACTTTGTTATACAGCAGAAAATACCACACCATTGTAAAGCAATTATACTCCAATAAAGATGTTAAAAAAAAAAAAAAGAATCAAGTGACGATAAAAGTCAGGGAGTCAGGCCAGTAGCCTAATCCAGGATCTAGTCTGATGGTGGTCAATGAGAGCTGAAATGAAACGAATCAGAAGTCAGATGGTACAGATTCCAGATTCTCCTGGAATCAGGAGGCCCTCCAAGATAAGGCAGTTTTCTACCTCCTTCTCCAAAACTTTCATATCTTTAGATAAAATAATCCCCATGACAGGGAGAAACCTACTCAAACATATATAGGAAGAGGCAAGTGGAAGCACTTTGATGGAATAGGGAGTACAGGGCTTGACCCCAATTGCATTTATAGTCCCTGGTGTTAACTGCATGAAGATATTACTGTAGAGAATAACAAGACATTTCTCTGACAGTCAATGGACCATTCTGCAATTTTTATTTTTTGTCTGTTTAATTTTTTCATTGAGGTATAGTTGATTTACAATGTTGTGTTAGTTTCAGGTATACAGCAAAGTGATTCAGATATCTACATCTATATCTATATAGATATACACATATATATATATATTCTTTTTCAGATTCTTTTCCCATATAGGTTATTACGGAATACTGAGTAGAGTTCCCTGTGCTATACAGTAGGTCCTTGTTGTTTATCTACTTTATATATAGTAGTGTGTATATGTTACTCCCAAATGCCTAATTTAACCCTCACGCCAACCTTTCCCCTTTGCTAACCATAAGAGAGTAATAAGACATTTCTCTGACAGTCAATAGATGGTTCTGCAATTTTTAAAACAGTTTTTTCCTCCGGGAGTGAGGGGAGAAGCTGCAGAGTTCTGTGTCTCCAGGGATCACATTAATTTAACTGGGTTGTGTTGTGGGTTTAGTGTCTGGACTGTTCTGTCCTTCACATTGGGGATGGTGAAAGCTGTTCCTCCCCAGAAAATGTGTCTGCTAAGGAGTATCTATTAACTGATTCCTAATTACTCAGTCCTCTACTGGTGTTTTGTGTCTGAAGAAGAAATAAAAGTTACAATCCCTGCCTTTGGGAATTTTATAGCCCTTTTGTGGAGGCAAGATACAATCGTGCATTCATTTTTACATTCATTCACTCACTATACTAGAGGCCATGTCTGTAACAATAAATATGGTAGATACACCCTTGTCTTCAGGGAGATAATAGTCAAGTGAATTACTTAAGTGATGCAAAACTTCTATTCTACTTGCCTGCTCCAAATGCCCTACCTTTTTTGCTTGTCACTTTTTATTTTGCAAATGCGTAATAGAAAAAACTTAAATAAGGCTTTGTAGTGTTAAAGCTTTGTTAATTTTACAAGATGGTTTCAGCACATTTACTAGTGTCTGGTGAAGAATTGTGATAATTAAAATTCAGCGATACCAATTAAAACAAGTGAAAAAAGTCTTTAATGTTCTTTTCCTCACAATTTTTAATTTCCTTTTTGCTTACTCCTGACTTTGCAGAATTCTGTAATACTCACTGGGGTTTTTACTGTCATTAGGGCAATTTATGAAGTTATACAACTCAGGAAACTTGAAGAAATTCTATACAGTAACAGTACTATTTGAATAAATTTAGGTTCCTTTGAGTCAACTTCTCAAAATCAATGAATTTAAACTGATAGGTGTTCTGGAAGTCAAACTTTCATAAGAAATTCTGACCAGTGTTTATTACTTTAATATGCTAAGGTTAAAACTGAGTCCCCATGTGCTTTCCCAAGTCTGCTCAGGAATTAAAAGCTGTATCTGTGATATGAAATCAACTAAATAAAAAGTGCACAGAAAATAGACAGAAGGAAATTATACAAAATGCTAATATGGGTTCTCTCTGGGCACCGAGATCATGAGGTCTTTGTTTACTTGTTTACATTTTTTCTATATTTCTAAATCTCAGATTTAGCATATGGGAGATTTAGAAAACTACAATAACAGCAAGTGCTAAATGCTTTTAATGGTTGAGATTTCTGCCATAGATGGGACTTTTCTTTCAAAGGCAGGTCTCAACCTTCTTTCAAACAACCCATTCACATTTACAGTGGAGGCATCCTTTGGCTTATTTTGTTTCATGAATTGGTGTTTCATTTATTTCTTTCTTTAGAAAGAAATTTGCCAAGAACATTTATTTCTTTAGAACATTAACTCGTCAGGTCCTTTCTGAATTAGTTTGATAATTTTATATTGCCATTGGACAACGGAGTGCTCGACTTCATGTTTTTAATTTAGTCTACCCTTGAAAATGTAGTGCTGCCTTGTATTTAGTATAACGTCAATAATAATAATAATAGTAAATAATGCTTTTACAAAGTGCTGAATCATGTAAATGGGGGAGTTTTGAGGGAAATCAGATTTCCCCCTGTCAATATAATTCCCAATCCCACTCCCCACTTACCATGGAGGAACTTGGTAAACGGTTCCAAATGAAATGAGAGAAAGAGTTTGGCCCTGGCTTCATGAGTATGGGATGAAGTTTCAGGCCATGAGTCATGTACCCAATAAGGATATGGGCTTTTGAATCTAAGAGCTGGTTTCAGCTTCTAGTTCTTTCACTAGGTAGCTGTGTGACCTTTGATAAATTATTTAACCTCTCTGAGCTTCCTAATTTGTGAAATGTAGAAGGTAATTTCTACCTTTCAAGGTTGTTTTGAGTAGGTAATATGCACAAAATGTTTACCATTTTGCTTGGCACATGTGGCTATTGTTGGAACAGGAGAAAGATGCCTATGGGTGGAAAAGTCCTCATGTAAGTTAATATTCCTGACTACCTGATTTAGGAAAATCAACCTTTCTCAAGAATAATTGTCAACTCTGACAGGAAGTTATGAACTTTTGTAATACAGGATGTATTACAAAGCACTACTGAGGTGTAGAGTCTTGTTAATGTCACTGAGTGGTCCTCCAAGCATGGAATCAGTACTGTTGCCCACACAACAATTAACTTCACCCCTCATTAGTAATGTGCCTGCAGACATTATTTCTTTTTGCTCTATCTTATCTCACTAGGATGCCATCCAAGAGAACACTTAAATAAAAATCCAGTTGTTATGTCTTGCTGTTAGCTGAACAAGTGTAAGGTAAACACCATTAAGGTTAAATGTATTATGCTAACCTCCATTGCATGAGTGACAAGAAGGCCAAGAAGAACTCCATCTAAGCTGAGGAACAGCTAATTTTGAGTGACAAAATGGAACCTTCTAAACTTGGACCTGAGTTTAATTAGGGGTGTTGGGCATTCTTACCTGAAATCACAAGAGAAAAACTAAAGTTGTTCCTTCATTTGGGGTCTGTTTATTACCTATAATTATTCTCCCTGTTCAAAATTACAATTGAGGATCATTTATATTTTTCTCTTCCTCCTTTTCCTTTTTCATTCTCATCAAGAATTATTTACTGAGCATCTATTATGGTCAAAATACTAAGCTAAATTTTGAGAGAGCCAAAAGCACAACAGAATTGCTCCTCTCCATACCTGTTTGGGCAGTTTAGTTACATAGGGGAGAGAATAGCCATAGTAGAAGGTAGTTTTTGATGATGAATGCCAGATGAGTTTCTATATAAAATATTCTGAGTTATCAGTTTAGTAAAAGAGATTGAGCCTGTAGTTCCCTCTAATTGATGAAAACCCTTTATCTTCAATTTTCCCAAATCACAGCTGCTGCCTTGATCTACCTTTTGTTACAGGCATTAAAATTCTAAGGTGTCATCTGGAATTTGAGAGCCATGCTCCATTAACACCAGTGAGAGACTTTTGGTTAAATCTTCATGGATCAGGCTGAACATCTCCCTGTAGGTATTGGTTCACATTTCATTTCGGTGGGCATCACACCAGCCTGCACTAAAATTGTTTGCTTCATTTAACCAGTAAGGGTGTCCAACAAATCTATGATTTATGGTTTGGAAAGTATCCAGCTTAGTCCAGGTTGTTACTGAAAATTTCCTGGTTTCTTAGTAGTTACGACTTCACATTCTGGTCAAATACAATTGTAAATTTCCAAGCCCTCCCCATTTCCTGTAGGACTTAGTTCAAAATACTTTATATATGGGCTGATATGACTTTAAAATGACTGTTCTAACAATAATGGAATCATATAAATTTACTTCTGAAAGCTAGAGGTTTAAGTTAAACATCCATGACAATTGAGTTGCCAGACTGTATATTTTTGTCATTGTAATGATTTGTAAAATAACCTTCAGATTCACAGGCATGTGGGTGGGCAATTTTTTAAGTTCTTTCATGAAAAACCCAAGGGACCTCCAAAAAAATCATTATTTCCATTTCCTACATAACTCTGAATAGTGTTTATATTAATTGCATCTACTTTGATTGCAAACTTAATGTCAGGAAACATTGTTGAGATGTGTCATTCAAGGTTAGTAAGAAGGTGTTCGGTTATATGATTTAGTCATGAGCCACAGCTTGAGGCCTCAGCCTCCCACCACTAATGAATTTTCCTCTAAAGCTCCAAGATTTTGAAACTTTGAAGTGCTAGGGGTCGAGGGTGGGTCTTTGTACCTGTGTGTCTGCCCTTTTGTTTGGGGAACTGGTCCTCACCAGCATTTTCTTAGCAAGTCAAGTCCCTATTGCAGTGTGACTGTTAGATTAGGAGCCATTAATAATTGGCAATTTGTAGCTGTCATAATGATGCTGGAGACTTTCCAGATGTCTTTTCCTTTTCTCTCTAGAAGGACTAAGACTTACGCTTATTCCCTTTGATGGGGTTTTAAGCAAGCAGACATTGGTCATGACCCTTGACCCATAGTAGTGACAAGACTCTGTCGGCTCATCTTTGGTCTGGGGACAGGCCTGTGTCTTGTGTTCCCTAGGACAGACTCACATGCTTATCAGAGCTTTGGCTTTCTGATAAAAGGACAAGGCTTCGGGAGGGTAGGAATCTGGTATATTAGAATGGAGGGGTTGGAAGTATTGGGGTGTTGCAAGTATACCTTTGAAGGAAAAAAAAAAGAAAGAAATGTCCAAGTGAATTTTTGAAATAACTAAACCGGTTGTGAAGGGAACAGGCAGTAGGAAGATGAGGGCATTCTCTTTCCTTTGGTCCTGTCTCTGTACTACTCTGAGGCTAGGCACTTCATATAAGTTTAGATTAGGAACAAAATGAGAGTTTCTGCTATTAACTTTAATAGCTAATAATTTTCTCACGTCCAACTTTGTTCCCCTTCTTTTTCCATTACACCTCCCACCCAACCTTAAGAGAAAGAGAAAAAAATGGAATTTTCTGTAGAGGTTTATAGTTAATGTTACCTGAGCAGCATTATGCTTCAGAATAGGGATAGTGGTAGGTGGGAAGTATCTTTCCTGGGGAAGTGATGAAGGTTCCAGTGCCAAGCTTCTTTCTGCCTCACAGTTCTCGCGCCTGGGCTGCCCTTTGACTAAGATCCTTGTCTTTGCCTTCACTGAGGTCTCTGCTTAGACAGTCCCTCCTTGCCTGCTCTCCCTGACCTGCTCTATCTGAGCTGGAGTCCCCCTGCCTGGCCCACAGTCTCCTCAGCCTCCTCACAGGGCTTTCTGCTCCGTGGCGCTCCTTGCTCTCCGGGAAGCTGCCTCTCCCACCAGAAAGTAAGCTCCCTGAGGGTAGGCACTGTGTCTTACTGCTGTACGCTCAGGGTCTAGTACCTGGTAGAGGTTCAAAAAACATTTATCGAATTAACGTATTCATTTCTCACCTTAGGCTCTGTGTGTAGAATCTGAGTCTCTATAAAAATGCTGCCCTGCTCTGCCTGTTACGATATCTTAGATGTGCAATTCCGAGATGTGCGGTTTTTCACATTTTCACATTTCTGAAATCAGGATACACATTAAAAATACAGATTTAATTAGGTGATGGTTATCACCCATCAAAGCTGCAACTAAATCGATATACATCTTATAATTAAATGTGCCTTAGAATCAAGGACATTGTGGTAGACAGAATGCCCTCCCTACCAAAGGTGTCCATGTTCTAATTCCTGGGACTTGTGAATATGTCACCTTACATGGTAAGAGGGACTTTGCAGATGTGATTCAGTTAAGGATTTTAAGATAGAGAGATTATCCTGGGTTTTTCAGTTTTGGCCCAATGTAATCACAAGGGTCTTTATAAGAGGGAGGTAGAATGGTCAGAATCAGAGAGGAAGATTTTATGATGGAAGCAGAAGTGGAGTGATGCAGGATCACAGGCCAAGGAAGGCAGCCTCTAGAAGCTGGAAAGGCAAGGAAATGGATTCTCCCCTAGAGCCTTCAGAAGGATTGTAGCTCTGCCAACCATTTTAGACTTCCACCTCCAGAACTATAAGATAACAAATCTGTACTGTTTTAAGCCACTAAACTTGTGGTGATTTGTTATAGCAGCCACAGGAAGCTAATACAGGCATGTTATTACAGGCAATAACATGTATTACATTTAATCTCTCCAACAAGGAGGGGTGAGAATTGGTAGATACATGTCCGGCATCTCTGCCCCTCAGTGGGAATGTTCTGAGGCATGTTTCATGCAGTCTCCCAGAGGATCCCCTTCAAGATTGAGCCCTAATTGCTCACAGCACTCATTAGTGACCCTCTTATTGACTTGCCTTGCTACCTTGTCTTCAAGCTTCCTGGATTACTTCCCAAATAAGCCTTTTGCACCCTAATCCTCATCTCAGGTTCTGCTTTTGGATGAACTCAAACTGGGATGTCACCCTAAGCTCAGAGCCTTGGCCCCAAGCATCTGGACCCTGTCTTCTCCTCTCTCTTCATCCCTGCTACCCTCTCTCGCCCACCAAATCCCATCACACCAGCCATTATTTAGAATCTAATCTGTTGCCAAATTCCTGCTTCCCATAGGTTGTTTGCACTTCTTCCTCCTGCCTGAATGCTCCTGAGTTGTGTTCATCCTTTAGGTTCCCAATCAAATGTCACTTCCTCATGGAGGTTTCCTGGCCCTCCAGACTATGAATGTTTTTCCTGACCCTCCTGCACTTTTCTTTCATGGCACTTACAAATGAAATGAGTTAATTATCTTATGGGAGGACGATTATCTGTTTCTTTGTGGGTCTTGCAAAGGACTCGAACACACTAGTATCACATGATGTGGGTGTCAGGTAAGATTTATGGGAAACTCACAGGCAGAAGGGACAGCATGGTGCATATGCCCCCATCCTCTCAGCTGCTAGCTGAGATGCGTGCTGGGCTAGGCACAGCTGGACAAATCATGGGAAGTGCTCCAGGAGAAGGCCCCTGCTGTGTACCGCTGTATGTATTTATAAGGTAACTGGGAGGAGACAGGGGACAGCTAGTGAACATGTGATAGTGGAAGCTTCCTGGACAGAGAGATGGCCTTATCGTACCAGAGCTTAGCTGGAAGTATCATCCTAATTTTTTTTCTTTCTTTCTTTCTTTTTTCTTTTGTTGAAGTACAGTTGATTTACAATGTTGTGTTAGTTTCAGGTGTACAGCAAAGTGATTCAGTTATATATATATATATGTAATATATGTATATATATTTTATCTATTCTTTTTCAGATTCTTTTCCCTTATAGGTTATTATAAAATATTGAGTATAGTTCCCTGTGCTATATAGTAAGTCCTTGTTGCTTATCTATTTTATATATAGTAGTGTATGTTAATCCCACACTCCTAATTTTATCTTAATTTTTAAGTGGAGAGCCCCATCAGTTGAAAAAAAAGTTGAGTTCACACTTCCAATATATGTATATTTATTTATGTTTGTACATGTTTTCACTGTTAAGCTAAATGTCAAATAGTATAGAAGCTGAATTTCTTTGAGATAAGCATAAACAAAATAAAAATAAAATACACAAAAATTGAAAGAAATTTTAAGAATAGAAAATGGTGAAATTTCTTTGCATGTTCTAATAGATCATTTTATGTGTGTCCTGAGTGCACACACCACGAAGTGGAGATTATTGCTCCAGAGCAGTGCTTTTCTGAGGAACAGATCCCCTGGGCGCTGGTTAACATGCAGACTCTGGTTCAGCAGGCCTGGGTGGGGCCTGGGATTCTGCATTTCTAACCAGCTCCCAGGTGATGCCAGTGGAATTGTTCTGTGAACCACACTTTGAGTAGCCAGGTTAAAGCCTCTTGCTGTCCAAAATATTCATAAGCCACTGAGATTTAGATGCTCAGATTAAACAGTGATATGGCATCTTCTGTTATTTTGGAATGATTTTCTCACTCTCATGCTTTGGTATTTCCAGGTGGAATCCGTGGAATGTGTGTGACCTTCACTGCATTGTTGAATGACTGCCCATCAGAAAAAACAAAAAGTGAAGGACCACTGGGCAAGGTAAAAGTTTGTTGACTCTCCATTTCTCTTGGCCTTTAAGATCTAATTATCTCTTCTTATTCCTCTGAAGCGATCGCAGAAACACAGCGAGCCCCATGAGCAGGCTCTATGCCGGGTGCTTTCCGTGTGCCGTTTCATTTCAGATCTGGCTGTAATGGCAGAAACCAGTCTGAATACAAAGAGATCCGCTGTGTGTGCTTGTGTGTGTGTGTGTGTGTGTGTGTGTGTGTCTGTCTGCGCGAGTGCATGAGAGATTGAAAGCGAGAGAGAGAAGGGGGGGAGGGCTCGGCTTTCTCTTCTGACCCTCTGTCTGATCTGTTGTGAGTGCTGGACCAAACCATTCAAACTCCCTGTCCTCAGGGATGCAGTGAGGATTCCCCAGTTAGTGACAGAATCTGAGTGATTTGTAGGCATTTGTGTACTGATTGTCTTGCCCTCTAGGCATGAATTGTGTTGTATCAGGAGGGCAAGAGGGCTCCAAATAGATTTAATATTCCTTGTATGAGCTTCAACCATCTGCCCGCCAGCTCTCAGTGTGAACGTAATATATGTTTCCAGAAATCAAACACAAAGAATCTGTTTTTTTTTTTTTTTTCTTTTTCCTTTATTCAAAGGCTTTTAGTTTAGTTCATTTGTCTTTTCCTTGTCTTTTGGGATAGGTCACTAGGGTCACCCTCTCTACAATTATATTTACTTTCATTTTGTTTTCTGATTCCTCTGGCATATTTAAATAAATGGGTTTCCCTTTCCCAATTTCCATGTATCCACTACAGAACTGTATCCTTGAAATTGGTGCATATCTATGAAATCTTGTGATGCACCTATGAGGTGGTTGGGATTGAACTGCAGGCATTCCCAATGGGTACAGATTAGACCCTGGACGTCTGAAAATTCTTCCCAGGCTAAATCTAAATGTTGTTCTCCTGAGTGATGAAACTTTAACTTTTTCCCTTCTTTAAAGGGAAATCTTGTGACTGTTGATGGGACTGTCCTAGTAGCTATAGCTCATTGAAGGACTAAAGTTATTTGGGTGTTGAGTGTCTTTGTCCTGGAACCCTTGTGTCAGTTAAGGTAATTGACACATGGGGATCTTAAGCTCTGAAAGAGATGAAAATAAGTTAAAAGCCAATCAAACAGAGTTCTTAACTTAAAATTTTACTTAACTTAGAGAAATTTGGCAGGAGATCTGGGAAGCTCTTTACGTGAAAGTTGGGTGGGAACACAATTAGAGCTCTCCTAGCATTATTCAGCAAGCAGGTGTTAGGCAGGGAGTGACTAGTGGAAAGTGAACTTGTAATATTTTCTTATAAAGGCCTCAGGGCATAGGGGTCAAAATTCTTCAGTTTTGCTCATTTTTATTTAGTCAGCAAAATTTGCATTGTTTTGCATTAGACAGTGTATATTTAAAAACTGCTTCCTCTTTAAATGCATTTCACATTCAATTCTTCGTACAGGGGAAAGCTAAAAGAGCCCCATCCCTTGCTGCTCTTCTAGTCTATGTTGATGGAGTGTAGGGGAAGGATGTGGGCTCTGGAGGACTGCCTGCATGCCTGGCCAGCCTCCATGTCTTTCTAGCTACGTGAACTTGGGAAGGAAATAAACATCTTCGTGCTGTATTTTCCTCAGTTGTAAAGTAGAGGTTATGATAGTGTCACTCAAAGGAGTTGATGAAATGATCAAATATAATAATGCATAATAATATCTGTAAAGCGCTTAGCACAGTGCCTTTCACGTAGCACCATGTTGGGTATTGTTACTGTCATTACCATAGAGATGAAGGCTGGAGAAAATTGGGAGTGTGGATTCCCCATCATGACTTGTGCTGTTTGGCTGTGGAAGATGTTGTCTGAGACACCCCTCTGCCCATGGAGAATTGAGAGGTCAGGGCTGACAGGGGAAGGAACAAAGGAACAAAAGAAATAGAAATAGTATTTTTTTTAAAAAAAATGCTTTGGTTTAAATATGTGGCTCATGGAGGTGTGTGGTTGGATGGGAACCATCCTTTCCTTCTTTTCGGGTTGGTGCAGGCTTAGCCTTGCCCTCTCCTCCTTTCAACCTCCAGGTGTTTAGATTTGGTCTGAATTTGAGTCATTTTTGTTTTGGTTGTGAGACTGATGGAGCCCTAGGGGTGACCTTGTCCAGAACCTTTTAATCTCACTGAGTGTCTAATGCAGAGTAGATCTGGGCCTCTATGGATAGTTAGAACTGAACCAGCCTTTAGGGGAATGGTGTGATTTGGGCCAGAGCCAAGAGCCTGTCCATTCACTGTCCCAGCTGTCTTTCAAGTGGACTTTTTAAGGACATTGGCCACACCAATTAGGATGGACCAGTCAAAGGAGGGATTTGAAGCAATGAAATACAAACAAAAATGGTGTTTGCCTCAAGCCTCTTCTCCCCCTCACCCCCCCATCTTTTGGATCTTTAGCTTTCTGGCTCCCGTAGGATCTCTTCTCAAGTGTTCAGGTCTATCCCTGCAGCAGCCCTGCTCTTTCGTGCTGGCTCCCTCTCTCTGCTCCATTGTTTGTGCCCTCTGTGGCCACCATTGCTCACGAGGTGGTGCCATGGCCCTGGCCTTGATGTTCCTTTGCCTGGTCTTAGCTACACTCCTGCCTGCTGCTGCCCATTGGTGCACTTGGCTCCAAGGATTTCATATCGATGCCCCACTTCCGTCCCAAGTACACTTTGGCTCTCCACCCTTGAGCCGTGTTTCTTCAGGGTGTGGCCTAGCCTTGATGCCACTGTGGGTTTTGTTGTCATTATGCAGTATGAGTCCCCTCATTGTCATTGGTGCTAACCTAGGCACTCCCACCATTACCATGATGAACCAGGCCCTTTCCCACAAGTATAATGACACGTACATTAAGCCCCAAACTGGGGGAGGTGTAACTTATTCTCTTAGTCTCTTATCACACTTGTAATACTGCAACTTTTCCATTTATTGATTCAATGTCTCCAGACTGCACCTCTCTCGTGAGTCAAAATGTAAGTTCCCTCCAGGGTTGGGTTAGAAGGAATGACTTAACCCCTTAGATAGCCCAACTTCCTTTTGTGCTGACTGTCAGCCAATTATATTGGCCTAAACCGTGAATCTTTCCCATACTTCTCCTTCCCATCCCAGACAGCCAGAGCAGGGCTGGGAGGATCAGGTGTACCGCTTTGCTCATTAAAGAGCCTCTGGCCATCAGCTTCAAATATCTTGCAAAGATTCTTCCAGGGAACCCCATTATAGCTTTTCAAATAAATAAACCATGGCAGTTCCCTGTACCAGGACTGAAAGCCCAAATTCCTGCATCAAAGGAGTAAGCTTGGCTGTGATGTGGGAGTGGTACCTAAAGGACAAGATACTGGGTCCTTCTCCATCTCCCTCCTCCCCTCTTTCTCTCTCTCTCTCCCTCCATTCCTCTCCCTCTCTCCCTCCCCTTTCTTGTTTTTTTTCTTTTGTTTTGCACCTAGCTCAAAGAAAAGTTTTTTGGGGGCAAAATCAGACCTGCCGTGATGTAGTGAAGATGTGCAGGGGCGCTGAGGAAGTAACTCAGTGGAAATAGCGTAGGTTATCAGGAGGTTTAGACTCTGGGCCCCACTACTGCTAATATACTAGCTGTGTAAACTTGGGCAAAAACCTTAATCTCTCTGTGCCTCTTATTCTGTCAAGTGGGGTTGGGGGAGGAGGAAGTGGTAGATTGGACTAAATTCTTAAAAACATTCTCTTTTTGATGGAAATGGGCTTTTAGCAACTAGTGATGGAAAAGGCCTAGTACACACTAGACTTTCCTACCCACCTTCTCGGTAAGGCAGAACGGGGGCCCAGACAGAAGCTACATGCTTGCTTGTTGTACCAAGAAAGAAGTGAGGCAGATATTAAGTTTAAATCAATAGTATTACTTGAGCACAGAAAATGGAACTATTTTCCCCCAAACTGTTTTGATTGCTGCCAGTAGCTGCTATTTGGTATGAAATCCATTCAGATCATCAAAAGTCAAAGGAATATACAGTGCATGAAAAGATGTTGTAATTGGCACCATTGTAACTCTGTACGGTGTGTGATCTTAGCTGGGAGGAAGGGAGGGTTGTCAGATAACTTGTAATCTAATTTTCTTTGTTGTAAAATAGAATGTTACCATTGTATTCCTGTGGAATTATAATTATACCATCTCAGCCAAATAGAGCGCCTTTCTCAGGAGGTGCTTAAAGAGCTCAATAGACATCCATTCAGCCTTGTAAACATAGTAAAACCTAGCTCGCTTGCATTTCTGTCAACTGAAATTTCCTATCAGCCAGCGTGTCCCCTCATCCTTCCTACCGGGATAAATGATTTTATGCTGGTGAACCTGACGCCCCAAGAGACACTGAAGTACCTTCTGAATCATCAAAGAATTATGAAACCTTCAGTAGAGTTTCGGTGTTAATTGCAATTTATGACAGCCTAATTTTTTGAAAAGTGGTAATTCAAGTGTTGCATAGCTGATAATTAGTTGGAATAGTTGATTAATCAGACTGCTCTATTTTCTGACCATACTGAAGTACAGTATTTACAGTAACTGCAACACCGGCTCTCCCTGAGAGCCAGGAAGGAGGCAGGGTTTGAAAGTAGTATTCTTTATTTTATCTTTATTATGTTTTAATTGAGGTATAATTGACATACAATATTATATTAGTTTCAGGTGTACAACATAATGATTCGATATTTATATATTGTGAAATGATCACCACAATAAGTCTAGTTAACATCTGTCATCAAACATAGTTATAGAATATTTTTTCTTGTGATAAGAAATTTTAAGATTTACTCTTAGCAACTTTCAAATATGCAACACAGTATTATTAACTGTAGTTGCCATGCTGTACATTACAGCCTCATGACTTTACTTTATAGCTGGGAGTTTGTACCTTTTGACCCTCTTCACCCATTTCAGCCCCCACCCCACCCCCAATCCCTGTCTCTGGCAACCACCAGTCTGGTCTCTGTATCTATGAACTTGTTTTTTTTTTTTTTTTTTTTTTTTTTTAAAGATTCCACATACAAGTGAGATCATATAGTATTTGTCTTTCTCTATCGGACTTCTTTCACTTAGCATAATGTCCTCAGGGTCCATCCATGTTGTCACAAATGGCAGGATTTTATTCTTTTTTATAGCTAAATAATATTCCATTATAGATACACACACATATATAAGATATTTTCTTTATCCATTCATCTGTTGATGGAGACAGTAGTATTCTCTAGACTTGGCAGGCATACATTAGTACTCATTCTGGGCAAATGATCATTTCCAGAACTTATTCTTGAACTTCTACATTAACTTCTAAAATAAATGAGAAGAGAAAATAGGAAAATTATAAAAATAGACTGTATTTGCTTCTTATGGCTTTGCGATCCCTAGGGTCATTGCTGATAACTAGACTGTTAGCTCTAACAGTAAAGGTGAGTGTCTCTGAAACTGAATTTTGTATGATATTTAGTAGAGCCTCTTTACAAAGATTCCTTAAGGGGAGTATCAGTGTAGTAGATTTCATTGCATTAATTGGTCCATTCTAAATGTGTTACTACAGGGATAAGATCCTAAATCAATTAAGATTAACTTGATAACTTTTTTTTTTAATCTCCAAGTTCTTAATGATGGGATCTTAAAAAAAAAAGTATTAGAATTGGTGTTGTGCTCAGGTTCACTGCAAAGAATAGAAAAATTCAGGAATATGTAAGAAGAAAATAAAAAACAATCCATTATTCTATCACCCAGAGAGAACTATGATTGCCTTTTGGTATGTTTCCTTCCATTTTCTTCCTATGTATACACGTAAACATTTTACAAAGTTAGCATATACTACATGTACTGTATGCTGTCCCCCACCAACATTATGTAAGGGACATTTTCTAGGTCAGTAAATATTCTTTAAAAACATATTTAATGCTGACCATTTTTATGAATCAGAATTTATCAATCCAATCTCCTGTTGTTAGACTTTAGGTGGTTTACAAATTTTGGCTTTATAATGCTTCAACAAGTATCTTTCCTCATTTGTTTGCCCATCCATCTATTTATTCAATCAATTTTTACTGAGTACTATGTGCCAGGCTCTGGGTCAGTAGTTGAGGATATATCATTAATCATAATCCTCCTAATACAGGTAGTTAACATTTATTACCATTACTAACTATGGACCAGGAATATTATTAGTACTAGTATATTAATTATATGAATATGTATTAGTATCATAATCATTCTAATAAGTTGGTATAATAGTATTAACTAATTAAATCCTTATGAGGTAGGTATTATTATCATCCCTATTTTCCAGATAAGGAAACAGAGGCTTACATAATTGAAGTGACTTGTCCAAAAATCACTCAGTTGGTACTTGGAAGAGCCAGAATTCAAACCCAGGCTACCTGACTCCAGTCCTGCTCTTTTAACCACAGTGGCTACTATGTCAGTAAAAAAGATACCCCCCTGCCCCTATGGATATGAAACAATTTTAAATGTAATACTCTTTGAGTTATTTTGATTATCTGATTTTTTGATTTGATTCTCTGAGTATTTTCTTAGGATAAAGTCTAGAAATAGAAATGCTGAGTCAAAGATTATGAATAATCCTAGTGAATAATACTGTGGTTAAGGTCCTAAATGGGGGAGGACCAAGGATGACAAGATTATGTATCTATCTATCTATCATCTATCTATCTATCTATCTATCTATCTATCTATCTATCTATCTATCTATCTATCTATCTATCTATCTATCCATCCATCCATCCATGCATCCATCCTGGCTCTCTGTTGTTGCTCTACCAGCAAGGTAGACAGCAGGAAATAGGTGTAGTAATGATTCAGGCCTGGACAGGCCCTGGAGAAGGTCTGGGCAATGCTCTTCCTATCAAGCCAGAGTCAGTGGGTGGCTGCCCTTCAGAAATGTTTCTCTTGACACTAGAAGATGCAAGATGGCAGAGGAGAGGCAGCATGGAGAGGAAGAGCTCATCAAAGAAATGAGTCTAGATCGCAAGTGAACGTACAGCCCCTTAAAATGAATATCATCATAAGAAAACGCCTCTACTCACTAAAAATCACGAGTTCAGTTAAAGACTTTCTTATTTCAATTAGTATTTCGTATAGCCTTCCTTGCACCTAAACCATAAATTACTCACATGTGGCAAGTGACTATCTGTAAATATTCTTTCTGTTTCTTAAATTCCATACTTCTTCTTAAGTTCCACTCCCCCAAATGGACATTACCTGTTCTTTGCCAGCTTTCTGTAATGTAGTATCATGTAATAGCAAAAACACAGACTTGACTGGCAGCTGAACTAGGCTTAATTCCTGGCTTTGCCGCTAACCTGCTGTGTGGTGTTGGACAATCTTTTTAATTCTCAATTTCTTCCTTTTAAAATAATACAGAGTTGTAACGACAATCAAATGAAGTGCCATGAGCAGAAAAAAATAACAGCTAACCTGTATTGAGTTCTTATTATAAGTATCACAAAATAAGACACTCTTCTAAGTGTTTAAAATGCATACATGTACTTATTCCTCGGAATAATCACATGGTAAGCTGGATTCTAGATAGCTCTATGGCTTTCACCCCTGGTGTTCCTTCTGTGATTATGTTACATTATGTGGCAAAAGGGACTTTGAAGATGTGATTAAGGGACTAATCAGTTGACCTTAAGATAGGAAGATTATGTAGGTGGGCCTGGATATTATAATCATGTAATCACATGAGCCTCTTTAAAGCAAAAATTTTCTCTGGCTATTGGCAAGAAAAGAAGTCAGAGAGACTTGAAGCATGAGACAGACTCAAGGCAATTGTTGCTTAGAAGATGGAAGAGGTCACTTGAGAAGGAGTCTGGGCAACCTCTCCAAGCGGAGGGTGGGCGCCCTGCTGACAACTAACAAGGAAACAGGGACCTCAGACCTATAGCTGCAAGGAACTGGATTCTGTCAACAACTTGTGTTTGAAAGTGGATTCTTCTCAGAGCCTCCAGATGAGAGCCCAGCTGGCTCTATCTTGGTTTCGGCTTTGTGAGATCCTAAGCAGAGAACCTCCCCAAACTTCTAACCCACAGAACTGCGAGATAATAAATGGGTGTTGTTTTAAGATGCTAAGTTGTGACAGCAATAGAAAAAGAATACAGACCGCACGCAGTAGCTACCTTTATTCTTATGCTCGTTTTGCAGATGAGGAAACTGGAGCACAGAGAAGTAAAGTCACTTGCCTGAAGTCTCACAGCTATTAAATATCAGAAGTGGAATTTAAATTGAGGTAGTCTGTCCCCAGACCCCACAGCCTAACACGGCGACACAGTGCCTGAGACATGTGTAGGTACTCATTGTGTATTAGTTTTCTTTCTCTTTTTAGTGTAGCTTAGAGGGCACCTATCTGCCACAATTCTCGAGTTTGCTGCTGGTGGGGCATCTGGTGCTTTGGCAGTGGGCTTGGGATAAAGATAGTATACTTGGAGCATTAGTCTTCCTCGTGGGAGTAGGTCTTTTTATATTATAACAAACCTGAATATTTCATAGGCTAGAATGCAAAAGATAAAACCAGAGATGTCAAAGAAACTTTGTTTTTGATGATCTCTTTAATGCGAAAAATACTTGATTGAAAAAAGTTTGAGAAGCACTGAGCTGATATATTCAAACTAATTTACACCTTTCCTTCTTATTTTATTCCCTAAATTCACAGTGGGTTTGCTGTACCAGCTAGAATTCTGGAATGAGAATCAGGAAAACTGTACCCAGTTATTCATCACCATCCATCTAACCAGCCATCCTCTATTCATGGAGTCAGACAAGAATTTGTAGAGGGCGCCTATATGCCTGGAGTATCTCTAAGACAATGTGACTTGATGAAGTAATACAAACTCTTCTAGTTCTGCTTCCTTGCATTTAAAACTAGGTGATATGACAAAACTTTCTCTGTCTATTATCAATCGAATGCTTTTACAGTTCTTGTACGTGCTGACCTCTGGATCTGACAAGGTAGGGCAATGTTTCTCAAAGTCCAGCCTGGGTACCACCTGCAGCAGAATCTCCTGGGTGCTTAATAAAAAAGCAGATCCTGAGGTTTCCCCAGATCTTCTGAATCAGAAACACTGGGAGTTGGGGACCAGGACTTCTGGTTTTAAACAAGCTCTCCGGGTTATTCTCATGCACACTTGAAGTTTGAGATGTACAGCTATATGGATGCAAAATAAATACATAACATAGGTCCTGTGTCCTAAAAATATGTCCCTTACTAAAAGACAAGCGTTATAGGTGTGGAAAGAAAAACAGGGCCATATCTTTCTGTATCAGCCTCCTGGCCAGGCTCATCCGTCCCCTACCCCACCCCCATCCCAGCCAAGGCTGTGATTCTGGAACATATCTGGCCCAGACCCTGTGCCGACAAAGTCACCTTTCCTCTCCTGGGCCTTACCTGTGCCTGGCCCGTTCATTAAGAAGGGTCAAAGTGGCCGTGAGCTGGAGGTCCCCCTCCCAGGCTTCGGGAGGCTTTTCCCTTTCCCTGAGGCAGGGTGGGGCTGGCGCAGGCCGCCGGGGGGACCCCTGCGGGCAGCTCGCGCCTTGCAGCCGTAACCCGCAGGGTCAGCCGCGACCTGAGACAGCCTTTTCCACCTCCGCCGGCGCGGAGAGGGGAAACTGCGGAAGTGGGGCACCCCGGCCGACCCCGTAAGCAGACGCTCCCCGGCCCTCGCTTCCCGCTTTCCGGCGGAGCGTCAGGCCTCGGCTGCAGCCGAGCGCAGTGGCTGCAGCGGCGGTGTCCGGGGCCGGGCCGCCAGTGCCCGTGCCTCCGCGCTCTGCCATCCGGTGCCCTTGCCCGCGCGCGACGCCAGTCCTGCGGCGCGTTGGCCCTCCCGTCACCCCCTCGGCGGGGCCCTTCCCTTTACTCTGGTGACAGTGACATTCAGCGGGAAAGGCTAGCGCAGACGGCAGCGCCCCGCTCCCGCGGCGCGGGAGGCTGGAGCGGCGGACCCGGCCGCGCGCGCTCGCAGCCCGCGCTCCGGGCGGCGGCGGCAGGGCAGCAGGCGAGCTCGCCCCCGCCGCGCCCCCGCCCGGCTCGGCTGCCGGCAGCCCCCAGCCCCGGGGCGCGCTGGCCGGCCGGCTGCGGGCGAGACCTCGGCGCCTGGGCTCTCGCGCAGGGAAAGGACGGATCCGGCGCCTCGGGAGAGCCCCTGCCTCACTGCTCGTATATGGCAAAGTTTCTCGCCAAGCTCCTGGGCTGCACGTTGCCGAGCAAGGGCGCCTCTCCCATGTGTGAGGTAGGTGGAGGGTGTGTCCCCGCAGCGACGGCAGTCGGCGGCGGCGAGCGAGCCCTGACCGGGGGCCCTGGACCGTCTCACTTGCCTGGTTTCCACCTGCAGGTCTGGGGTGGGGCGGGGAGGATGGCCAGGGGGAGGCCGGAAACCCGGGAGCCTGAAATCTAGCTCCTCTGGACCTCAGTGAATTTTTTTTTTTTTTCTTCCTTCCCTAGTTGACAGGCGAACACGTTTTCTGTCAATCGAGTTTTGCGAGTTGCTCTTTACCTAAAAGGCCAGGAATGTCTGAAAATGAGCGGGATCCTGCAGTCCCTCTTTGCTGCCTACTTTGTTTCTTCCTTTTTCCTTTTCGTCTGAAAAACAACAACAACAACAAAAAACAAAAGCAAAACATAACAAAACAAACCCAGTACGTGCAATCTTCAGGTCAGAAGGCTTCCACCTTGCCGCCTCCTCTACTCCCCTCCCCCAGCCGCCAGCACACCGCAAACTCCACTGAACTTAACTCATTTCTTCCTTCGGGAGTGAGATCCACTGGGGACGAGAAGGGTTAAAATGGGATTTACCAAATCAGGTGAACAAATCCCAGTTCTGAAGGCAGGTACATCTAACTGCTCACCTGTCTGAAGAGGCAGTGATGCTGCTGTAAGCATCTCTGCAAGGAGTCGTTTATGGGAAGGCTGGCTTGCGTCTCCTCCTGGGGCCAGTGGTGGCATAAACTGTTTTACAGGAAACCTATAGCGGCCGCTCAGTAGGGACCTGCGTCACACTGTGCACAGCCCCCCCCCCCCCGCCTCCCCCCTCCCCCCCGCCTCCCCCCCCTCCCCCCCCGCCTCCCCCCCTCCCCCCCACCTCTACAGTGGGAACAGTGTGTGTCCTTTGTCGCCGTCTACTCCTGCCCTCCCCCAACAGGCTGCCGGCCAGCTAGGCCTGGGCCAGGGGAAGTTGGCTGCGGCCAGGCTGGCGAGCGCTGCAGCGTGGGCCTGTGTGGCCTCTCCTCACTGCGTTCGAGGCCCCGACAGCTTTCCCTGCCAGCCTCAGGCTGCTTGGCAGCTGCTGCAGCCCTCTGGCCTCAGTTTCCTGACTGGCCAGAGAGAAGCAGAATTCGGTCTCTTCTCTCGTGATGCAGGAGCTTGTCCTTCAACAAGCCAACTCTTCCAGATTCAAGCTCTTAGTCTCTTCCCTGGCTGCTCCTGACTCTATTCTCGCCTCTGGCAGCTCTAGGTATTCTTACCTTCTGAGGTCCTTTGGTCACCTTCCTTTGACTTTGGAGCTCAGGTTGTTCAGGCCAGAATCTCTGCTGTGTGACAAGACAGTTTTGAAACAGGGAGGTCCCAATAGTAGGTGATGAAGAGGAGCTGGGAAAATGAGAGCAGACTGGGAGAAACCAGACTGAAATACCTGGGCACTTGGTAGCCCGAAATCTCAAAAATAATGAAGAACCCGGAGAAGTAAAGTTTTCCAGGCCTGCAGCTAAAATTAACTGTCTCCTTCGGCATGTGGCATCTCTGCCCACTTGCTTCTCTGTGACATAAATGTTAGGCAGCATTTGGGGGTCGTTCTGGAGACTGGACGTACTCCTTTTAAATTGCTTTTCTCTTCACTTGTATTTGGATTTTTGTTCTGAAATTACCAGAACCCATGCCAAGCGATTTCAGTTCTATGGGATGCCTTTGGCTGTATATTCCTCCCTGTTTTATCCTCCAGCCAATAGATGCCCCACCTTGATTTCTTAGAATAATTGACTCCCAATCATGGCTGGGAGGAAGGGACCTCAAAAACTGGTCAGAGACCTATTTAAACAGTTAGTTAAGAAAATGAGTGGCTGTTTTGTCTTTGAAGAGCTCTAGGGAGAGGGAATTACCTCAGTCCTTGGTAACTCCTTGTTTCTTGCTTTGTGTTATTTTCTAACCATCTAGAGGCAGGAGCTACTGTGGCATCTGTTCTCTGCTTTCCACAGGTGATTGATGCAGTGCTGGCTGAATTAACCCCAAACACTTCACCCCGGTATCACTTTTGATCAGTGCTGCTGGAGGAGTTAAGTGATCATCCCTTTCCTACCTTTGGCGGAAAATCTGTGCCCCCAAAGAGATGAATAACTAAGTCAGGAATGTGTTTCGAGGATGCTTTCGTCTCAGGCAACAACCCCTTCAGCACACTCTTAGTCATAAATGAAGAGGCAGTTGTTGAGAGCTCTTGACATCTGGGAGGGAGAGAAATGTGTAAGAAAGAGATTCTTAAGCCTTTCTAAATATTCCTTTTCTAAAAGTGAAAGTAGTGCTAGGATATGAGAAAATTTTAGGCAACTTTTCATTTCCACCGAATGCTCTGACCCTAACTTTGGAGGTTACCTTTAGTTTCAGGGAGATCAAGAGCAGAGATGGATGTTTTCATGATGCATGGCCTTTGGTTTCATTTTGGTTAGGAGGTGGCCAGAATGCAGTTTCTTCCTACACAGGCCAAGTAGGTTTGCACAGAGGAGATTCTGCCTGAAAGAGTACTGAGTCCCGACAGGACCTCCGGTGTGTTTGCAGTTGTCTGACAAGGGAGAATGGGTGACAGGCTATGGAGAACATGGGAGCAAAAAGTCACTGTGGTTGAAAAACAATGCCAGTGCGTATCCTGCTGTGTCATCTTCAGAGGCTAAGGACAGATGGTGTGCATTTGAAACACAGAGTGTCTGCATGATCATTTTGTTAACCTTTTTATTAGTATTTAAGTTTACAAACCAAGTCTTTGAGAAACAATTTTTTTTTTTTATAAATTTATTTATTTTATTTAATTATTTTTGGCTGCATTGGGTCTTCGTTGCTGCGTGCAGGCTTTCTCTGGTTGTGGTGAGCGGGGGCTACTCTTCGTTGAGGTGCGTAGGCTTCTTATTGCGGTGGCTTCTCTTGTTGCGGAGCATGGACTCTAGGCGCGCGGGCTTCAGTAGTTGTGGCACGCAGGCTCAGTAGTTGTGGCTCGCGGGCTCTAGAGCGCAGGCTCAGTAGCTGTGGCACGCGGGCTTAGTTGCTCCGCGGCATGTGGAATCTTCCCGGACCAGGGCTCAAACCCGTGTCCCCTGCATTGGCAGGCAGATTCTTAACCACTGCGCCACCAGGGAAGCCCCTGAGAAACAATTTTAAAATTTCAAGAAAAAAGCAAAGGATGATAAGTTTACCCCCAGCCACAGCAGCATCCTGAGCACTGGGCTGGATGTTTGGAATAATGTTTGCGCTGCACCAAGGCAGAGGTCCTGCAGAAAGAGTGGACTTGCTGTGTATTCTGACGTCTAGTAAGGTAGGACATGCTAAGCACACAGGTAGGTGGTTTCAGACCCAGCAGGTCCTACTTATATGTGTCCTGTATGCTTGGATGGATGCATGTCTGGCCCTGGCATCCATTCCTTCCCCTTTAAGTTCTGACATATTATGAACCTGCCGCCCACCTCCAGCCTCAGTGTTGCTTTGCTTTGTGCCTCAGGGCTAGTCAGTGATGGGGGCTGGTTCCAGGATAGGAAGTGGCAGGAGAATCAGATAGTCAGAGGTGACGGCTTTCTCTCCTCCCAGAGCCCTCTTCCCTCAGCCTGCAAACGTGCATCTTTAATCCTGCCATACTACACCATCTAACCTAGTGGGGCACCTTTCAGGAGCCACATCCGTTGGGCAGAACACATCTGGCTCCACAGAAAAGGGCTGTCAGTTCCATGCCACTGTCATGGATGTGGTCTCTAGAATTGTCACACCTCATGTACATTCTACTTATTTCCACATTCTCTTTTCTGTCTCCACCAGTACTGCTGCCTAACTGTAACTATAGTTTTATTTAAATTTTTACGTAATACATAATAACTATCATTTATTGCCTACTCTGGGCCAGACATTGTTCTAAGGGCATAATTTACGTGGTATCAGCTCTCCTCTCAATAGCTTCACAGTTTAGGTGTTAACAACCACGTTTTACAGATGAGAAAATTAAGGTTTAGAGAGTTTACGTAATTTGCTTAAGGTCACTCTAGTAATATGTGCTAGAGTGAGGATCTCAAGGTTCCCCTCCCTCCTTCAACTACAGTTACTCAGTACTTAGTTTTTTTGCTTTGTTTTATTTTTTATTTTCTACCTCGGCTTCATTTCTAGATATACTCTTTCTCTTTAGAAGTAGGAAAGGCAAACCCTCATTCCTCCACATTCTTTCTTTCATTCTTTCACTCCCATTATGTTACCATTGGGACGGCATGAGTACCTTACTCCTGGAAATGTTCAATCCAAGGCTGATTGAACTCAGAAGAATTGTTAAGGGAAAGATTCAAGTTCAATCGCTGTGACGCTTTACAGATAGCATCCATTTATGGAGCATTTCCTGTATGGTGTCCTGTCTTATTCCCCTATAATATCACGAGGGAAGTCGTGTTGTCTCCCCTGTTTCAGAAGTGACGAAGCCAAATCTCAGAGTCATTACGTGAATTGTCCAAGGTCACTTACCTACTGAGGGTCTAATCTGGGAGGTAAATCCTGGATTCTGATTCCACAAGCTTTGCCAGCCAGCTGTACTGGTTTACCTAACCTTTTCCTGGCCTCTGATCTCTGTCTCATCCACTTTGTCTTTTGGGCTATTGCCAAAGTCATCTTCCTTAATAGCCCAACTCAGCACAGTGCCCATTTATATACCCCAAATTCTTTGATGGATCTGCAAGCAGATTTGTCAGGGTATGCAATTCCCCTCGATAGTGTGTTCCTACCTAATTTCCTTGTTCAGTCATACCTTCTTCCTATTATCTTTCTACTATTCCAACAACTTTAGTCTATTCCCGTTTCTTGACCATATCCTCTCACCTCCAAGCTGTTCCTCTGCCTGGAATATTCTTCCCTTAATATCCACCTATTGATGTTTCCCCTTTCTTCAAGGTTCAGCTCAAATCTCACTCCAGATCCACCTCTTGGACAACATCCAGCCCTCTACACGAGCCCACTGAATGTTATTTGTGCTTGTTTCTCTGTGAGACCTTGGACAACTTTCTCTTGTAGCTTCTTTCAGTTTTCTATCTTCAGTGGGGCTAACAGCAGTGCTGAATGCAGGGCGGTGAGGGTCAAATGAGTTAATGCCTGGAAAGTACTTAGAATAGTGGTACATGGTACTTGCTGAGGTTCTTGCCTGTGTGTCTCTGACCTCTTCAGCCTTTAGAACTAAGTACTTTTTCCTTCCACAGCACCTAGCAGAGGATTTTGCACACAGTTTTGCATCAAATAAATGTCTGATGGGTTGAATTGATCTTTTAACCTTGAAGGTTCATGATTTTCTTTGCCCTTAAATTATTTGTTGATTATCTGAAGTTCAGATTTAACCAGCATCCTGAGTTTTTATTTGCTAAATCTGGCAACCCTGTCTAGAATCCAATCCCATTCAATTGTGGAAGCCTTTTCCCCATCCTTCCCTCTTTAAGGCCCCTTCTGTGTCAGAGATCCTGTCCCAGACCAACAGTACCACCTATATGGAATTCCAGCTGGGCAGCTGTCCCCACTGCCTCCCTAGCATGGAAATGTTGGAGTGAGGAAGCTTTCTACTGCAAGTGCCAGGGCTGTGACTGAGAGAGGTCTATTACTGGCATTCTGTTTATTCATTCTTCATGTGTTCACTGGGTCATTCAATCATTCATTCATTTAACAAATGTTGTGAAATGCCAGCTTTGTGCTGGATGCCCCATGGAAGCCTCGCTAAGAGACACTCAAACTGTTTTGACTGCGACCCACAGTCAGAAATATATTTTACATAGCAATCCTGAATGCACGTAGCTATTTATACCTATAACACTGAAGTTAAATTTCAAGAATAATACTTTTCCTTATGACAGGGATGTACTCTGATCTTTACAATTTTGTTCTTTCCTTTCCATTACATTTATTACATTCTATTAAGAATTAAACTGGGAAAGACCCACTGTACCGAGTTCATGCGTTGTGACTCATAATTTGAAAAGCACTGCTATGGAGGATGGTAAGATTCTATTTTTATAGAACAATTAGTATTACTTCATTATCCCAGTACTATACTTACACCTTATTACACTATACATTTTTGTGGCCTATCTTGGGAAGCCAGTCACCATGCATAACATTATTTTTGGGGAGAAAATGTTTTCTGAGTTTCAAACAATTAACTTACCGAATGACTTTTGATGAATATCCTGCCTCTAAATTCGGTGAAAGGTTTGGTATGTTACCTGATCATATTTTATGACATGGTTTTTTATTTTGAACACTGTACTCAAATTTTAATTTATTTCTCTCTTTGCATCCACTAACAACAAATGTCCTCCACTGGTTGGATTGACTCCCCAGGCTACATTTTATGGATCTTTCTAGTTATATATTTTAATTGACTCCATCCCTTCTCTCTTGAAGGAAGTTGTACTTTGAAGCAGTTTTTTTCCCTCTAATTTGCCTGGTGAAGACCTTGATTTCATCCATTACAATGAGCTCCTTTGCCTGTTTAAATGAATCTTGCACACTCTCACCCACTTGGTCATTCTGATCGCTTCAAGCATCTAAAGGAAGAACCATGTGGTCCGGCTGTTTTGAAGGCCAATAGCTTGGATGAGTGTGGCTATAGCTTCAGTGATTGGAGGTTGGTAGATGATCATAAAGGAGAAGTTTACTTTGAGAATAATAGCTCCTGTTGCCACAGCTGTGATTTCTATGAGGGTCATTTGAATTTTAAGCTAATGCATACTGAGTTTGTCCTGTAAATTCACCGTTCAGTTGGTTTGAGGGCCAATTGGATGGCTGTACCACATCTGAGCCATTGTATACACACAGACAACTCTACTTACCATTTGTGTTAGCTGCTTTTAAACTCTGCATGTGGTCCAAAATGCATGCATTTCATTTATAGGAATATTTGGTCCCATTATGATTACATCTGTCTAATGGCTTCTTGCTGAGAAACCGTTACATGATTTTTTTCCTTTTTGTATTTTGATAAGGAAAGGCTGGCGTTTCACATCTGTTAAGTTACCAGTGCTGGTTGCATGTCATAGGGAGCATGGCTAGGAGCTTAACTCTTTGGTTTACTTCCTTTTGCTTAGGTCTTTTCAATTTGTCATGATGTTCTTTTATATTATGTATTTCTACTTTCTGAATCTTTGATAAGATACAATAGGTCTAGTAGTGATGTTTATATTAAGGAAGTTCTACCTACTTAGATTTGCTTATTGAAGTGGCCAATAAATAAAAGCATAACTTTAATTTGAATTTTGTGATGAGTAAGGACTGTGTTTCCCATACTTGGAGAGTCTTAAATGTGTTCTAGGCCTATTTCTCCAAGTATCTATAATATATTAACAGTATTCTAACGTCCCTTTCAAACCTCTACATTTTCAAACCAAAATGGAGGACTTATCATCCTCCCTGCTGACCACCTGAAACCCACTTTTCCTTTCCAACTCCGTCGTCAGCCAAAAGCACCCCATGTCTTCTTCTTACCCAGCGTAGCACTTTGGTGTCACCTTGCTTACTCTCTTTCCTTTTTCCTTTGTGAACAGTCTGTCAGTGACTCCTGCAGATTTTGTCTTAGATTTGTACCTTTCTTTTTATCCCTACTAGTCGTCATCCACTGATCTGACATTTATTGAGTATATGCTGTGACCAAGGACTAGTGGGGTCTGTAGGGGATTTTTTTTTTTTTAATATATATTTATTTATTTCGCTGCTCCGGGTCTTAGTTGTGGCATGCGGGATCTTCGTTGCCACGTGCAAGATGTTTTTAGTTGAGGCATGTGGGATCTTTTAGTTGCGGCATGCGGGCTTAGTTGCGGCATGTGGGATCTAGTTCCCTGGCAAGGGATCGAACCCGGGCCCCCTGCATTGGGAGCGTGGAGTCTTAACCACTGGACCACCAGGGAAGTCCCTGTAGGGGATTTCAAGATAAGCCACTAATTGGTTTGCTCCCCTGAAGCCTCCCTCCTCTCCACTTTTCCTGAATATGCAGCTGGTATACCACGGTGCCTTTTCATTGTCTCTTCCCTACAGAAGAGTCTACATGACCTTCTACTTCCAAAGGCTCAAGTCTCTAAATTCCGCCTAGGTTATTTGTAAGGTATTCAGTTAAGTGTCTCACTCTGCCTACCCAATTTTACTTCCTGCCATTGATTTCCTTCAGGGATCCTCACATGTCAAATACAAATTCTTGCCCTGTGCCTTTGTTTATGCTCTTTGTCTATCCTGCAATATGACGACCTATCCTCATTCTTTCCATTCTTCCTACCTAAACACTATCTAATTTTCCGAGCCATAGTAAAGACCCAGTCCTTCATGGAGCCTTAACCAAATAAAGCAAAGAGGCTAAGCGTACACAGGCTGGGAAATCAAATACTTGACTTCCTATCCTGGTTCCCCCGCTTCTTAACTATGTGACCTTTTTAAAAAAATTTTTTATTGAAATATAGTTGATTTACAATGTTGAGTTAGTTTCAGGTGTACAGCAAAGTGATTCAGTGATTCCGTGACACACATATAAGAATATATATATTCTTTTTAGATTCTTTTCCATTATAGGGTATTACAAGATATTGAGTATATTTCCTTGTGCTGTACAGTTGGTCCTTGTTGGTTATCTATTTTATATATAGTGGTCTGTATATTTTAATCCCAAACTCCTAATTTATCCCTCCCCCTCTTTCCCCTTTGATAACCATTAGTTTGTTTCTATGTCTGTGAGTCTATTTCTGTTTTGTAAATAAGTTCATTTGTGTCATTTTTTTTAGATTCCACATATAAGCGATATTATATAATATTTGTCTTTGTCTGACCTACTTCACTTAGTATGATCATCTCTAGGCCCAGCCATGTTGCTGCAAATGGCATTATTTCATTATTTTTTATGGATGAGTAATATTCCATTGTGTATGTGACCTTAATAAGTAAATTACTTCCTTGTGTCTCACTTTTATTTTCTGTAAAATTAAAATAATAATAGTACCTATCTTATTGAGTTGTTATGAGGATTAAATAAGATAATTCAAATAAAATACTTAGCATAGTATCTGGCATGCAGTAATTGACACATAGTAAATAATAATAATAATAATAGTTATTATAACATATATTCTCACCTTGATCCCCATACCCTGAGTAGTCCCTCTTCTTTGACTATCTTACAACACATCTTATGCTTTTCTGAATTCTCCACAGTGCTGAGCACAACATAGGTGCTCAATCAATGCTTAGCAATTTTGAAAACATGACACATGCTGTTTTATCAAAATCTGGGAACCAATTTATTTCTGGATATGTTTAATTGTATTTCATGGAAATGTGACAGCCATTGTCCTTTAGTGACTTTGTCCCCCAATCTATGGGATGTGTGTTGATGCTAACTTAGGCTGCAGTTGTATGAATGATGATCATGTATTTTTACATGCAACTGTGGCAGAAGCAGTACTTGAAAAATGTGCCAATTGTAAATGCCATTTAAATGAAATTCAACCATAGATTGCAATGTAATTAAACACAGGGTAATTTTAAGTTTTCAATTGGTTTGCAAAACATGTATCCTCAAAATAGGTCAAGTGCAGCAAAACCATGCCATAAGTCAAGATTTTATTCATCAGACTTTTATGTTCCATGCTGTTGGTGGAGAATTCTGGCTTAAAGTCAGGTTAGATTTTTCCAAAATTAATGTGCTCCAAAGGACACTTACCCAGTGGGCTTCCTCATCATATTTCCAGTGGGAAAGAGGGAGTAATGACGCCCTGCTTCCCTGGAAAACTCTGTTGGATGGCTGAAAGCATGGGAATTTACTTTCATGGAGATTATTTGAATTTGGTTGAAAGTCAAGTGAGGGTACCTACAGAGAGGCACATGGGGCTGAGAACTAAAGAGTGGCAGCTTTATGAATTGCAAAGAACCTGCACCCGGAGTCTTAAGATCTGGATTCCGAGGCTGGCTCATCTCCTCACTGGCTGAGTGCAACTGGAGGAAATCTCCTTACCTCTCTGACTGTCAGTTTTCATAGCTCTAAAATGCAAATATCAATATTCGATTTGCTTTATTCACAGAAATGATGTGAGGCTCTAGTGTGGTAATAGATGTGAAAGTCCTTTATGAAATGTCAAGCATTATACAAATGTGAATTGCCATCACCGGTACTGTAACAAAGAGGACGGAAACATAAGGTGTATACTTGGCATGCCGGGCATGCAGGAACCTGCTGGCAAGTGGACTGTTGGGGATGGTATGAATGGTAAAGAATAGAAATGCTTCTGTTTGAAATGTCGAGAAAGAAATATGAAGCAGTCATAATTTACAAGTAGAGCTTTAACCCTTGTGCAATAGCCCCTGGAATCTCTTTGTATCCAGAGATTTACTTCGGGAATAATGCACTTTTTGAGAAGTAAACTTGAACTAGGTTTATGAACGAAATTCTATCAACATAGGGGGAGGAATGTAGATATCAGTGACAGAAGGCAAATTGCAAGGAGGGACTGTTGGACCAGACTCAGAAAGAGGGTCTGAGAGTATAGGACTACAGATGGAAGAAACACAGTGGCTGCTGTTTGCACTCACCCCCTACTCCTTTTGTCCCCTGGGTCTAGCTACCCTGTGCCAGAAAAAAGAGCCTGACCTACGACGACCTAAGCAGTCTTGCTGTCGGGCCAATTCAGAGAGCAGAATTCAGAGGAGGGAGCCTTTTCAATGCAAGGGGAGCACTGATAGTCTGGCAGAGGGGCAGTGAGTAGTTTGTGGCAGGAGCAGTACAGACATACAGGCAACCTGAAGCCAGCATGGTCCAATGGCTGCCTGGACTGTTTTGAGAGCTCACATGATGTAATTTCCCCCAGAGGACACCTACCAATACCAAAGGATGAAGGGATCCTTGCAAGAGAATCTGACGTGCTCAGGGTGGGGGTAGGGTTACGTGGCTAGCAAAATTTGGGTGTAAGTGATAAGGTGACTTCATTTGTAACCACATTTGGGTACATAAAACTGGCCCAGATAATCTTGTCAATTTCCTTCTTTCCTATTCCATTCTTGAATCAGGGTAGGCCTTTTGCGAAATCTAATCCCCCAAGCCATTTTTTTTGGCCCAACAAGCTTATTCTTGATGTTTATTTTAACCAAATTTCATATGTGTTAACATGTATTGTGTGTCTGTTAAGAGAAAGTGGAGTGGTGTGGGAGAGGTCAGATGCACATACAGAGCCACACACAGACAGAGAGACACAGACACACAGTGATTTATTTGCTCCTGGAATGGCCAAGATGATTAAACAACATCATGATCAGTGGTTAAAATGAATCCAGACATGTCTCTGATTTTATTTACCAACTTTGCTCCAAAACCTTAAATGTGCTTATGTACGTGAGGCCAAGCTCATGGGACACTTCTCAGGGGTTAACAAACTGAACTTCCTCTCCTTTTGAGTTTCTCTTTTGCCTCCTTTCTCTCCTCAGGCTTAGGGAAGTCCTTTCTGAGAATCTGTGACATAGCTGTGTGCAATTTTCATTTTTTCCATCTCACTCTGCAAATAGAAACTGATTTCATTTTTACTCATGTATAAAGAAATAGTGCATCTGATTTCACAGGCCAGAAAGAAATGATTGGAAAGCATCCAGCCAGGCCCTAGGGAAGCCCCTAAAATTATCCTCTACCTTATGGACTGTCCAGATTGTTCGTATGTGTGGCTGGGGAAGATGGGGGCAGGGAAGAGGGATTTGGGAAATAGAATTTTCTTGTGCCCAGATGCTATGAGTGAGTCAGATGGCTGAGTGAGTACCCCGATGCCTACTGTGATTTTTAGGAGTCCATTTGCTCAGTGCCAGGTTTGGATGTCCAAGCAGCTGGGTGGAACCTCTGGGGTTCCTAGCTAACGCAGCTCCTGCTCTCTGCACATGTGTGGACTTCCCTTATGTGTGAATACTTCCTGCATAAATAGACTTTTCTTGGCTTACCTTGAGTTACATCTTTGATTTGGAATTGCTGCGGGTTAGAATGACTACGAAATATTCCCTCATTTAGCAGAGTTGACGGATCATAGACAATAATAACAGTTCTTTAGAATTCACCAAAACAGGAGGACCTTCAAGATGGCGGAGGAGTAAGACGTGGAGATCACGTTCCTCCCCACAAATACATCAAAAATACATCTACATGTGGAACAACTCCTACAGAACACCTACTGAACGCTGGCAGAAGACCTCAGACCTCCCAAAAGGCAAGAAACTCCCCACGTACTTGGGTAGGGCAAAAGAAAAAAGAAAAAACAGAGACAAAAGAATAGGGACGGGACCTGCACCAGTGGGAGGGAGCTGTGAAGGAGGAAAGGTTTCCACACACTAGGAAGCCCCTTCGCAGGTGGAGACTGCAGGGGGCAGAGGGGGGAAGCTTCGGAGCCACGGAGGAGAGCGCAGCAACAGGGGTGAGGAGGGCAGAGCCGAGAGACTCCCGCACAGAGGCTCAGTGCCAACCAGCACTCACCAACCCGAGAGGCTTGTCTGCTCCCCCGCCAGGGCGGGCGGGGGCTGGGAGCTGAGGCTCGGGCTTCGGTCGGATCGCAGGGAGAGGCCTGGGGTTGGCTGCGTGAACACAGCCTGAAGGGGCTAGTGCGCCACGGCTAGCCAGGAGGGAGTCCGGGGAAAAGTCTGGAGCCGCCGAACAGGCAAGAGACTTTTTCTTGCCTCTTTGTTTCGCGGCGCGCAAGGAGAGGGGATTCAGAGCGCAGCCTAAACGAGCTCCAGAGACGGGCGCGAGCCGCGGCTATCAGCGCGGACCCCAGAGACGGGCATGAGACGCTAAGGCTGCTGCTGCCGCCACCAAGAAGCCTGTGTGCAAGCACAGGTCACTATCCACACCGCCCCTCCCGGGAGCCTGTGCAGCCCGCCACTGCCAGGGTCCCGTGATCCAGGGACAACTTCCCCGGGAGAACACACAGCGCGCCTCAGGCTGCTGCAACGTCATGCCGGCCTCTGCCGCCGCAGGCTCGCCCCGCCTCCTGCGTACCGCTCCCTCCCCCTGGCCTGACTGAGCCAGAGCCCCCGAAGCAGCTGTTCCTTTAACCCCATCTTGTCTGAGCGAAGAACAGACACCCTCAGGCGACCTACATGCAGAGGCGGGTCCAAATCCAAAGCTGAACCCCGGGAGCTGTGTGAACAAAGAAGAGAAAGGGAAATTTCTCCCAGCAGCCTCAGGAGCAGCAGATTAAATCTCCACAGTCAACTTGACGTACCTGCATCTGTGGAATACCTGAATAGACAATGAACCATCCCAAATTGAGGAGGTGGATTTTGGGAGCAAATGTATACTTGGGGTTTGCTGTATGTGACTGACTACTTTCTGATTTTTATGTTTATCTTAGTATAGTTTTTAGCGCTTGTTATCATTGGTGGATTTGTTTGTTGGTTTCATCGCTCTCTTCCTTTTTTTTCTTTTAATTTTTTAATTTTAATAATGTATTTAAAAATTTTTATTTTAATAACTTTTATTTTATTTATTTTTATTTTTTCTTTCTTTTTTTCTCCCTTTTCCTCTGAGCCGTGTGGCTGACAGGGACTTGGTGCTCTCGCCAGGTGTCGTGCCTGAGCCTCTGAGGTGGGAGAGCCGAGTTCAGGACATTGGTCCACCAGAGACCTCCTGGCCCCACGTAATATCAATCAGTGAGAGCTCTCCCAGATATCTTCATCTCAACGATAAGACCCAGCTCCACTCAATGACAAGCAAGCTCCAGTGCTGGACACCCTAGGCCAAACAACTAGCAACACAGGAGTACAACCCCACCCATTAGCAGAGAGGCTGCCTAAAATCATAATAAGGTCACGGAAACCCCCAAACACACCACCGGATACGGTCCTGCCCACCAGAAATACAAGATCCAGCCTCATCCACCAGAACACAGGCACCAGTCCCCTCCACCAGGAAGCCTACACAACCCACTGAACCAACCTTAGCCACTGGGGGCAGACACTAAAAACAACAGGAACTACAAAGCTGCAGCCTGCACAAAGGAGACCCCAAACATAGTAAGTTAAGCAAAATGAGAAGACAGAGAAACATACAGCAGATGAAGGAGCAAGGTAAAAACCCACCAGACCAAACAAATGAAGAGGAAATAGGCAGTCTACCTCAAAAAGAATTCAGAGTAATGATAGTAAAGATGATCCAAAATCTTAGAAATAGAATGGAGAAAATACAAGAAACGTTTAACAAGGACCTAGAAGAACTAAAGAGCAAACAAACAATGATGAAAAACAAAATAAATAAAATTTAAAATTCTCTAGAAGGAATCAATAGCAGAATAACTGAGGCAGAAGAACGGATAAGTGACCTGGAAGATAAAATAGTGGAAATAACTACCACAGAGCAGAATAAAGAAAAAAGAATGAAAAGAATTTAGGACAATCTCAGAGACTTCTGGGACAACATTAAATGCACCAACGTTCGAATTATAGGGGTCCCAGAAGAAGAAGAGAAAAAAAAAAGGGACTGAGAAAATATTTGAAGAGATTATAGTTGAAAACTTCCCTAATATGGGTAAGGAAATAGTCAATCAAGTCCAGGAAGTAAAGAGAGTCCCATACAGGATAAATCCAAGGAGAAACACGGCAAGACACATATTAATCAAGCTATCAAAAATTAAATACAAAGAAAAAATATTAAAAGCAGTAAGGGAAAAACAACAATTAACATACAAGGGAATCCCCATAAGGTTTACAGCTGATCTTTCAACAGAAACTCTGCAAGCCAGAAGGGAGTGGCAGGACATATTTAAAGTGATGAAAGGGAAGAACCTACAACCAAGATTAATCTACCCAGCAAGGATCTCATTCAGATTTGACAGAGAAATGAAAACGTTTACAGACAAGCAAAAGATAAGAGAATTCAGTACCACCAAGCCAGCTCTACAACAAATGCTAAAGGAACTTCTCTAGGCAGGAAACACAAGAGAAGGAAAAGACCTACAATAACAAACCCAAAACAATTAAGAAAATGGTCATAGGAACATACATATCGATAACTACCTTAAATGTAAATGGATTAAATGCTCCAACCAAAAGCCATAGTCTGCCTGAATGGATACAAAAACAAGACCTGTATATATGCTGTCTACAAGACACCCACTTCAGACCTAGGGACACATACAGACTGAAAGTGAGGGGATGGAAAAAGACATTCCATGCAAATGGAAATCAAAAGAAAGCTGGAGTAGCAATTCTCATATCAAACAAAATAGATTTTAAAACAAAAAGACTATTACAAGAGACAAAGAAGGACACTACATAGTGATCAAGGGATCAATCCAAGAAGAAGATATAACAATTATAAATATATATGCACCCAACATAGGAGCACCTCAATACATAAGGCAAGTGCTAACAGCCATAAAAGCGGAAATTGACAGTCACACAATCATAGTAGGGGACTTTAACACCCCACTTTCACCAATGGACAGATCATCCAAAATGAAAATAAATAAGGAAACACAATCTTTAAATGATACAATAAACAAGATGGACTTAATTGATATTTATAGGACATTCCATCCAAAAGCAACACAATACACTTTCTTCTCAAGTGCTCATGGAACATTCTTCTCCAGGATAGATCATATCTTGGGTCACAAATCAAGCCTTGTTAATTTAAGAAAATTGAAGTCATATCAAGTATCTTTTCTGACCACAACGCTATGAGAGTAGATGTCAATTACAGGAAAAAAATCTGTAAAAAACACAAACATATGGAGGCTAAACAATACACTACTAAATAACCAAGAGATCATTGAAGAAATCAAAGAGGAAATCAAAAAATACCTAGAAACAAATGACAATGAAAACACAACGACCCAAAACCTATGGAATGCAGCAAAAGCAGTTCTAAGAGGGAAGTTCATAGCAATACATTCCTACCTCAAGAAACAAGCAACATCTCAAATAAACAACCTGAACTTACACCTAAAGCAATTAGAGAAAGAAGAACAAAAATCTCCCAAAGTTAGCAGAAGGAAAGAAATCATAAAGATCAGATCAGAAATAAATGAAAAAGAAATGAAGAAAACGATAGCAAAGATCAATAAAACTAAAAGCTGGTTCTTTGAGAAGATAAACAAAATTGATAAACCATTAGCCAGACTCATCAAGAAAAAAAGGGAGAAGACTCAAATCAATAGAATTAGAAATGAAAAAGGAGAAGTAACAACTGACACTGCAGAAATACAAAGGATCATGACAGATTACTACAAGCAACTATATGTCAATAAAATGGATAACCTGGAAGAAATGGACAAATTCTTAGAAAAACACAACCTTCTGAGACTGAACCAGGAAGAAATAGAAAATATAAACAGACCAATCACAAGCACTGAAATTGAGACTGTGATTAAAAATGTTCCAACAAACAGAAGCCCAGGACCAGATGGCTTCACAGCTGAATTCTATGAAACATTTAGAGAAGAGCTAACACCTATCCTTCTCAAACTCTTCCAAAATATAACAGAGGGAGGAACACTCCCAAACTCATTCTATGAGGCCACCATCACCCTGATACCAAAACCAGACAAAGATGCCACAAAGAAAGAAAACTACAGGCCAATATCACTGATGAACATAGATGAAAAAATCCTCAACAATATACTACCAACAGTACATTAAAAGGATCATACACCATGATCAAGTTGGGTTTATCCCAGGAATGCAAGGATTCTTCAATATATGCAAATCAATCAATGTGACACACCATATTAACAAATTGAAGGAGAAAAACCATATCATCACCTCAATAGATTCAGAAAAAGCTTCCCATAAAATTTAACACCCAATTATGATGAAAACCCTCAAGAAAGTAGGCATAGAGGGAACTTACCTCAACATAATAAAGACCATATATGACAAACCCACAGCCAACATTGTTCTCAGTGGTGAAAAACTGAAACCATTTCCTCTAAGATCAGGTACAAGGCAAGGTTGTCCACTCTCACCACTATTATTCAACATAGTTTTGGAAGTTTTAGCCACAGCAATCAGAGAAGAAAAAGAAATAAAAGGAATCCAAATTGGAAAAGAAGAAGTAAAACTGTGACTATTTGCAGATGACATGATACTATACATAGAGAATCCTAAAGATGCTACCAGAAAACTACTAGAGCTAATCAATGAATTTGGTAAAGTAGCAGGATACAAAATTAATGCACAGAAATCTCTTGCATTCCTATACACTAATGATGAAAAATCTGAAAGAGAAATTATGGAGACACTCCCATTTACCATTTCAACAAAAAGAATAAAATACCTAGGAATAAACCTACCTAAGGATACAAAAGATCTGTACGCAGAAAACTATAAGACACTGATGACAGAAATTAAAGATGATACAAACAGATGGAGAGATATACCATGTTCTTGGATTGGAAGAATCAACATTGTGAAAGTGACTATACTACCCAAAGCAATGTACAGATTCGATGGAATCCCTATCAAACGACCAATGGCATTTTTTACAGAACTAGAACAAAAAAATCTTAAAATTTGTATGGAGACACAAAAGACCCTGAATAGCCAAAGCAATCTTGAGAAAGAAAAATGGAGCTGGAGGAATGAGGCTCCCTGACTTCAGACTATACTACAAAGCTACAGTAGTCAAGACAGTATGGTACTGGCACAAAAACAGAAATATAGATCAATGGAACAAGATAGAAAGCCCAGAGATAAACCCATGCACATATGGTCACCTTATCTTTGATAAAGGATGCAAGAATATACAATGGAGAAAGCAGAGCCTCTTCAATAAGTGGTGCTAGGAAAACTGGACAGCTACATGTAAATGAATGAAATTAGAACACTCTCTAACACCATACACACAAAAAAACCTCCAAATGGATTAGAGACCTAAATGTAAGGCCAGACACTATCAAACTCTTAGAGGAAAACATAGGCAGAACACTCCATGACATATATCACAGCAAGATCCTTTTTGACCCACTTCCTAGAGAAATGGAAAAAGAAAAATAAAGAAATGGGACCTAACGAAACTTAAAAGCTTTTGCATAGCACAGGAAACCATGAACAAGACGAAAAGACAACCCTCAGAATGGGAGAAAATATTTCCAAACGAAGCAACTGACAAAGGATTAATCTCCAAAATTTACAAGCAGCTCATGCGGCTCAATATCAAAAAAACAAACAACCCAATCCAAAAATGGGCAGAAGACCTAAATAGACTTTTCTCCAAAGAAAATATACAGATTGCCAGCAAACACATGAAAGGATGCTCAACATCACTAATCATTAGAGAAATGCAAATCAAAACTACAATGAGGTATCACCTCCCATGAGTCAGAACGGCCATCATCAAAAAATCTACAAACAATAAATGCTGGAGAGGGTGTGGAGAAAAGGGAACCCTCTTGCGCTGTTGGTGGGAATGTAAATTGATACAGCCACTATGGAGAACAGTATGGAGGTTCCTCAAAAAATTAAAAATAGAACTGCCATACGACCCAGCAATCCCACTACTAGACATATACCCTGAGAAAACCATAATTCAAAAAGAGTCATGTACCACAATGTTCATTGCAGCTCTATTTACAGTAGCCAGGACATGGAAGCAACCTAAGTGTCCATTGACAGATGAATGGATAAAGAAGATGTGGCACATATATACAATGGAATATTACTCAGCCATAAAAAGAAATGAAATTGAGTTATTTGTAGCGAGGTGGATGGACCTATAGACTGTCATACAGAGAGAAGTAAGTCAGAAAGAGAAAAACAAATACCGTATTCTAACACATATATATGGAATCTAAAAAAAAAAAATTGGTTCCGACGAATGTAGGGGCAGGACAGGAATAAAGACGCAGGCATAGAGCATGGACTTGACACAGGGAGGGGGAAGGGTAAGCTGGGATGAAGTGAGTGAGTGGCATTGACATATATACACTACCAAATGTAAAATAGATAGCTAGTGGGAAGCAGCCGCATAGCACAGGGAGATCAACTCGGTGCTTTTTGTCCACCTAGAGGGGTGGGATATGGAGGGTGGGAGGGAGACGCAAAAGGGAGGACATATAGGGATGTATATATATGTATAGCTGATTCACTTTGTTATACAGCAGAAACACACCATTGTAAAGCAATTATACTCCAATAAAGACGTTAAAAAAAATAGAATGAAGATTATCTGAATGTTAAATACATGTCAGGATTTGGAAGGGATCCAGCACATTTCGTGCAATCACTAGACAGTAGTTTGTACTCATGACACCACTACAGAAGCTTCAGGCAAAGACGGGACTAGTGTAACTCTCTAAGAATCTAGCCTTCTTAGAGGAAAGAGGATTGTGTTAGATCTGTTTCCCTTTGCATGTTTAGTTCTTCATCTTTCTCCACTGTGTACTCCAGGAAGTCAACCTGTATGAAATACAACCACAGAGTTCTCTTGGTCTCAGCATCTAATTGAGTTTGGCCAGTGGGGAGCATTGGTTACAAATTAGAGGGAGCGGACATTGTGAGGGCAAGATGTTTATTACCCTGACTCTCCATTTGCAAGGTCACCTTGAGCTGGTTGTCCCTGTACCTAAGATCACAGCTCCTGTAAGATGGTCCTCTCCACATACCCTGTCTCTAGCTTCCTGCCACTCTCCCTTTTCTTACTACTTTAAGGGGGGTAACTGGGTATGTTACTAGTCCCAAGACATTGTACCATGCCTTGTGGTTTTTCTTACACCGTTCTTGCATCTCTGAATTTTACTTAACTCTCCTTAAATTACTCAATTTGAGTATGTCATCTGTTTCCTACAAGAACCCTGAATGATAGAGGAACAATAGCAACTTCCTCTTGAAAGGTCAAAGTGACGGTCTGAATTACTGGTTTGTAAAACATTCTGCCAATTCATAAAAATGCTCTGTAGCTTTCTACATATTCAGGTGAAAGTGGGTGAATTCACAAGAATGACAAATAAAGACGTGGCTTGTGTTGGTTGTGACTCTAGTTATATGGAATGTCATTTGGGTCGAATGAGATGTTATTAGAGCTTCAGTAAATGCCAGAGTCTTAAAAGAGCAGAGCCTTTAGAGATGGAGTGGGAAGCTGAATGCATTGCATCGCAACTTCTCAACTTGCAGGTGAGAAATCTGAAGTGACAAGAAGTTAGATGAGTTGCCCTAGATTAGCTGATTAGTATGTGGCAAAGCTGGGTCTTGAACCATCCTTTGTGACTGTAAGGCTAGTGGTTGTTTTACTGCTCCAAATTGTGGAAAACAGTTAAATTTAATTTCCATTAAGCAGAATACATGGATTTGACTTTAATTGGTCAGCTTGTAATGAACTAGAAGTGTACTTGAGCATAGTGTTGTGGGTTTTGATTTGTTTTTAAACAGGAAATTAAGTGCAAGCGAAGAATTTCAGTTTGCAATAATTCATCTGTCATATCAGTTTAGCTAAATAGAACAATGTTATGAAGATGTTAATACTGTTTTAGAATTGGTCTATTCATAAGGGAATTTTTTTGCTGTATAGTACTTTTAGTTTCAGAAACTATGATTTATACTTATGTTGAGTGATGGATTATAAAAACGCTCAGAAAACAATCCTAATCTCTGAATGTAGTTCATTATTAAAAGAGTTTGGGGGGAACTGGTCTCTCATACACTGTCATACAATAGAAACATGTTTGATTTTCTATTGTGTATGTGGTGTGTGTACCCTGAGAATTGGTGTAGTTGTTATATGGAAGGTATCAATGTTTCTGCCCTTAAGATAATAACAGCCTAATGCTGTTACATGGGATAGAGATTATGTCCCAACTGGAAAACAAACAGGATAAAATTCCTGCTTAAGTCAACTGTTAGGAAGACCTGCAAGATAACCCCTTCAATTAAAGTGTAAGCCCCTGATGTCAAGGGTGAAAACTTATATTTCTTTCATAGTCTCTTCTACCTCTTTGCATAGTGGACAAGGAAAATGATAATTACTTAGTAAATATTTGGTAAATAAATAAATGAAATCATGATAGATGTTTTTGTAGTATTTCAGGAATAAGAAAGGGAGTTCAGTCTAGTCTGTTGTTTTATCCAGTTCATAATTGCTAGGCTAGATGGCTCACACAATGGGAGTATTACTTTGCTATACATTGTGTGTGAGTATGGTTTTTTTTTTTCTATTTAGGTTTGCATATAGAAAAATTGGATTGTTAATTCAATATTATCTTTTTAAAAAATTAAAGGATGAAACTGTTTAGGTAAATAAATCAATAATAGGTTGATTTAAATCAATTTTACTATGAAACACCATCAATTTTCTTATATATAAAACCTTGAAAATTAATAAATATAAGCGGTTTGTTGGCTTCAGTTTTTGGGCTTTGATCCATAAAAACAGTGACTCACATCAACTAGATGTGTTATTTTTCCTTGTACCTTTGTAATGTGCTGGGATGGTCTTTGCTTTAATTCTGCTTTTTTGGATAATGCTGCACATAACCATATTACATGCATAGTTTAGAATTTTGAACTACTAGTTTTGCCCCGTGTGATGCAAATATATGTCATTCCCTTTAAAACATCATAAATGGGTCTTTTTTTTAAAAAAATGGTTGGCTTAATTATCTTTTGAATGGTGGAGGCTTCAGAGAAACAGATCTGTTGAAAAGATGACAGTCATCTGTACGCTTATCCATATGTAAAAATTGTATTTTGATAATGACATTTCCTCCAAAAAGAAAGTTAAATAGAAAGTTACGCCATAGTCATCTGGGGTGAGTATTCAATGTTACCTTATTGCTCATCCTATCAAATTACTTCTCTTCCTCATTTGACCCCAAGGTGGAGGAATGTAAATCTGACAGGTTGCAGGCCTCAGATCGGGCTATATCTGTGAGTTGGGGGAGTTTCCGTATGCATATCTGTCCCTTTTTCCTTCTTCCTTTCTTCTTTCTAAAATGGTAAGAACTTCCACTTGTGAAAATGTGCAGTTAACTCCCCCCTTTTTCCCTCTTTTTCTGTCTTTCTCTTTTGTACAGTGAGAGTAGAAAGCTGTTCCTTAGAAGAGGTACAGCAGGCTTTCTTGCTATCTCCAGATTCACTCTCTTCATTCCACACTGCACAAACGTGGAGTTGCTGTCCTAGCAAGAAGCCCAATACTAGACAGAGAGAAGAACTGTGTTTATTTCTTCACTGTTAGATTCCCATCATATGGCAGTATTTCCTAGTGTAGACTTGTAGAATTAATAAACAAATGAATAAATTCATAAAACTACACCATACCTTTTCCACAGACCTTCCTCTTTCCCCATCACCAAGGAAACTTGAAAAATATTAGACTCTATGAATGTACATACTTAAGGATATAAGATACTTTTTTGATGAACTCCTTTCTCCTTTCACTTTGGCCTTGAAAGCTCAAAGATTTGACTTTCTTTTAACCTGACTTCATTTGCTTTTAAATATTGAGGTGGATAGAAAGCAATGTTAGAATGTGATTTTGCCATCTTTGGGGAAGGCACTGGACCCTAAAATATTTTAGGATGACTTTGATGGTAAATTCTAAGACATGTTATGATAACAACTTTAACACTGTTTAAGTTGATTAACAATATTTGTATGTGTCTGACATTTTTAGTTGATACAGTTGAAACTGTTCATTATTTTCAAGTTACCAATATTCAATTGAAGAGCATAAAATTTAATGTACTTTTAATTCACTTTTTTGTTAATTTTTGTGTGTATATTTACATCTTTTGAGGCATTTCCTGTATAAATCTTCAATTACTATTCATTGGAACACTTCATAGATACAGAGATTTTCTTCACAAATTGTGTTATATTCCAAGATGTTCATAATGTTTGAAAGGTGGTTACAAAAAATGAAAATGGAAAAATTTTCTTATTATCATATAGTACCACATTAACCTGAAGTAGTAAAACTGTGAACTTTTGCTACAATGGCTTCTAAAACAACACTTGGTTTTTCTGCTTGAGTCAGTGTCCTTTTCCTCCTTGTGACTGTCCATGGTGCTGAAAGCCTACTGTCTTAGATATAGTCATAAAATTATGGCAACATGAGAAATTTCCAGACTAATGCCCCCATTTTCAATGCAGAATTATAGAGAAGCAAACTCACTTACCTAATCTGTTATCATTTGTAATGGCTGATCAGGACAAGAATCCATGTGTTTTTTTCTACTATGCCAGGTTGGCAAACCTGGCTTCAAACCTAGAGGACCCCAGTAGTGTTAAATGCACAAAACGCTAGGGTTCAGTTTGAAAAAGCAGTTTCTTAATTATGAGTCTTCATTAACCCTTTGGACACAGGAAATTATATGGAGATTTTTTTTCCTTGTTGGGGGTGCAGTGATGAGATTTCATCAGCTTGTAACAACTCTATTGGTGAGGGCTATAAATCCTTTTGGAAAAAGAAATTTTAAAAACTTTTGAATCATTTCCCACATTTGAGTATTTTGAAAGCCTTCTTAAAATTCTGAGTGACTTTGTAGTACTTTCCAAATATGAACAACTACCTCATTATCTTAGGACTACTTAAATTCAGTGTCCACTCATGGTTTTAAAAAAACATTTGGGAAAGGTAGCAAGGTATAGAAGAATAAATCCTGAGGCTTCTAGGTAAAAATTCTGAGATAAAATATGAGCCACCCTTGTAAATGATGCTTAGAAGAATTTTATCTGGTAAAGGTTTTATTTCCCTTCCTAATAGTTTGAGATGCTACTTAGTTTGTTCTTTCACATTGGATTGCTAATTTTATTTTTCTCTTTATTTTTATCTTGGTTTGACTGTCATTTGGAAACATTTGAAATCGGTTTTGATACCTCCTTTGAAAAATTAATAAGATTACTTGTATTCTATTTAGAATATGGGGAAATTTTTAGAGCAATTCAGACATTTTGTCTTCCAAATGTATCTATAGGGAAAATAGCAGAAACATCCCTTAAGTTAAACCTATGTATTTATTGTATTATGCAAGTGCATACTATTTACTCTTTTTTTTCTATTTTTTTTGGTTGTAATATTCTTTAAAAAAAAATTGAAGTAGGGAATTCCCTGGTGGTTCAGTGGTTAGGACTCAATGCTTTCACTGGTGAGGGCCCGAGTTCAATCCCTGGTTGGGGAACTAAGATCCCACAAGCCACACGGCGTGGCCCCAAAAAAAAAAAAAAAAAAAATTAGAGTATAGTTGATGTACAATATTATATGTTACAGGTGTACAATATAGTGATTCACAATTTTTAAAGGTTATACTCCATTTATAGCTATTATAAAATATTGGTTATATTCCCTGTGTTGTACAATATACCCTTGTAGCTTATTTTATACATAATAGTTTGAACCTCTTAATCCCCTACCCCTATATTCCCCCTCCCACCTCCCCTCTCCTCACTGGTAAGTCTGCTTACTGGAAGTGGCAAAAGCAAACAAAAATCAGTTGTTCACATAATGTAATTTTATTGCTGAACTCTCTACTGTGTTCCATTGATTTATTTGTGTACCTTTGTGCAAATACCAAACTATCTTGAATACAGTAGCTTTATGATAATTTAAAAAATCAGATCCTCTCACTTGGCTGTTTTTTTAAAACTTATTTTATTCATTTATTTAATTTTTGGCTGCATTGGGTCTTCGCTGCTGCACACAGGTTTTCTCTAGTTGCTGAGATCGGGGACTACTCTTTGTTGCGGTGCGCGGGCTTCTCATTGCGGTGGCTTCTCTTGTTGTGGAGCACGGGCTCTAGGTGCACGGGCTTCAGTAGTTGTGGCTTGCAGGCTTCAGTAGTTGTGGCTCACGGGCTCTAAAACGCAGGCTCAGTATTTGTGGCGCATGGGCTTAGTTGCTCCGCGGCATGTGGGATCTTCCCGGACCAAGGCTCGAACCCGTGTCCCATGCATTGGCAGGCGGATTCTTAACCACTGCGCCGCCAGGGAAGCCCCTGGCTATTCTTTCTCAAAGTTGTTTTGCCTATTCTAGGTTCCTTGAATTGCCATATGAATTTTAGAATCAACTTAATGATTTTTACAAAATAGCATCCTGGGATTTTTTTGGGATCTATAGATTAATTTGGGGATAATTGATCTCACAACAGTATTGTATATTCTGACCTATAAGCATGATGTATCTCTCCATTCATTTAGGTCTTTTAACATTTTTGTCAGCAACATTTTATAGTTTTCCGTGTATAGGTTTTACATCTTTTGCATCTTTGCATTTTATATCTTTTGTCAGATTTATCCCTAAGTATTTGTATTTTTAATGTTGTTGTAAATTGCATTGTTTTTGAATTTTAATTTCTGATTACTCACTGATTGTATATAAAAATACAATTGGTTTTTGTATATTGATCTTTGATCCTGCAGAATTGCAAACCTCACTTCTTAGTTCTAGTTGCTTTTCTGTAGATTCCATTATATTTTCTACGTAGGCAATCATATTGACATATTTTTCTTTTATTACTTTAAAGATGTTGCTCCATGTCTTTTTCTGTACCCTCTTGCCCATGAGAAATCTGCTGTCATCCTTATATTTGCTCTTGTGTATATAATATGTCTGTTTCCCTGTTTTAAAGTTTTTTCTTTTTATCACTGCTTTGAGTAATTTTATTATGATGTGCTTTGGTGTCATTTTCTCGTGTTTCTTGAGGTAAGTGAGCTTCTTGGTTCTGTGGGTTAATTTCAATTAAACTTGTAAAATTTTCATCAATTATTCATTAAAAAATTTTCACCCCCTATCTCCTCTTCTTTGGGACTCCGGCACAAGCATATTAGACCTCTCGAAGTTGTCCCACAGCTCACTGAGTCCCCATTCATTTTTAAAATTCTTTTTTTCTCTCTGTGTTTCATTTTGGAAAGTTTCTATTAATATGCCTTCAAGTTAATATTTTCTTCTACAACATCTAACCCGGCATTAATCCCTTCCAGTGTATTTCTCCTTTTAGACATTGTAGTTTTCATCTCTAGAAGTTGATTTGGGTTTTTTTTAAAATATCTTCCCTGTCTCTATTAAGTTTTTGAAAATATGAAATATAGTTGTGGCAACTATTATAATGTCCTTGTCTGTTAATTCTAACATTTGTATCAGTTCTGGGTCAGTTTTTAATTGATTTTTTTTTGTCGTTAAGATTTATATTTTCCTGCTTGTTTGCATGCTTGGTAATTTTTAATTGGATGCCAGACATTTTGTATTCCTGTAAGTATTTTTGTGCTTTATTTTGGAATGCAGTTATTTGGAAACAGTTTATTCTTACGTGGTCTTATTTTAAAGATTTGTTCAGCTCACCTAGAAGTGTGTTAGTCTAGGGTAATTATTGCCCACTTCTGAGGCAACACTCTTGAGTACCCTACCCAGTGACCGATGCAGTGTGATGTTTCCCTGTCTGCCTTGAGGGAAGAGGCACTATTCTCAGACTTACGTGAACTCTAGGTATGGTTCTTTCTAATCCTTTCAGGCGATTCTTTCCCCAGCCTCAGATGATTTCCTCACATTTATGTGCAAATCAGTACCTTGCTCAATTTTTAGAGATTCTCTACAGATCTCTGGAGTTCTCGCTCTGTGAAAGTCTCTTTATTGGTTTTCTGTTGTGTACATTCTAGCTACTTTGGTCTTCCCGGGGTCTCACTCTGTCTTTTCAACCCAGGGAGTCAGCTGACTTCCCCCGCTGGATTCCCTCTCCTTGGGCTGCAGCCTGGAAATTCTCTCAAGGCAGTATACTGGCACAAATGTAGGTCTCTCCTTGTTTGTTTCTTATCTCTCAAGGGTCACTGTTCTTCGTTGCCTGCTGTCCAGTGTCATGAAAATCATTGTTTGATATATTTTGTTTGGTTTTTTGGTGGTTTCAGGCAGAAGGGTAAATCTGGTCTCTCTTACTTCAAATACTCTTATTATTACTGGGGGATAATTATATGCTAAACCATGTGCTAGATACAATAAGTATAACTGTAGGAATTAAGTAGAAATAGAAGTAATTTCCAGAGTGAGAGGAGAAAGATACATGAAAGAAGAGAATGAACTCATATTTGAAGGTTAAGTAGGATTTGGATATATACAGTGGAAGTATCACATCCCTTTAGTAAGAAATAGTCCTCTTATCGCAAAAGAACTATGGAGACATGAATGAGCAAAACTTTTGCTGTTGACTATTTTGAGGAACCAGTCTAGGGACTTCCCTAGCGGTCCAGTGGTTAAGACTCCGTGCTTCCGCTGCAGGGCGCATGGGCCGAATCCTTGGTAGGGGAACGAAGATCCCACACGCCACAAAAAAAAAAGGAACCAGTGTACATGTTTACTTCAAGGAATTCTTTTTGCTTATCCATGTCTTTTCAATGGAAACTGTTAAGAGATACAGTGAAATGTAAATTTTAGCCATTTGGGAATAGGTTATTTGTTAATACCAGGTTTTAATTTTTCAACATCAAGTTATTTTACAATATGAGTTTTTATTGTAAATAATAAACAAATGTTAAATAAACAGGTTTTGGAATCAAGCAGATCTGTATTTGAACTGACTTTGTCATTTATTAGCTGTGTTTCCTTAGACTAGTCACTTATCTTAGTTTCAGTTTCCTCATCTTTAAAATGGGAATAATGAAGGTTGTTATCAGGATTAAGTAAGGTCATTCCTGTAAAGTACTTGGAACAGAGCCTGCAACAGATTGAATCCTCCATAAATGTTGGTTGCCCTTATATGTTATACCATGAAGGTGGAATGGCAGTTGCATTAAAATATTTTGTGGTATTTAGCTTTCTGACACAAAACTATCCATTTGTTTTTCTCATAGACTCTTATAGCCAAAAAAAACTATGTTCAAGTGTAATATTCTTCTATTCATTTCTTAAGCTTCATTTTACTTAGTATTCTTAGTCTTTGCCCACATGATAACAAACATCTGGATAAAAAATGAAAAAGTATTAGATTTGGATGACTGGGTTCATTTTAATGGTCATGGATTGACCAGATGACCTTACCAGAATTAACTGTATTTATGTCTGTTTCCCACCTCAACTTTTTATCTGATCTTTTCTTTTTTCGTCTCTGTTATCCCTGTCCTGCTGAAGTTGGCATCTCCTCCCTGCAGTTTATCTTTTGTGGGTTTCGTTCTGGAAGGGAGCTGTGTCTGATTAGTTTTGAGGCTCTGTAGGAACCAAGCTCCCCCAGCCCCTCAGTTCTCCCGTTACTGAGAACCTATCGCACTACAAATGGAAATGTACTGAGTTCATCTGAGTTTCAGCCACTGCCTTCACATCGGCCCACTGTGTTTTCCAGTGAGCACTTGTTGGCCATTTTTGGGTTTTCCTGTTCTCAGATCCGTCAGATACTCTTTGTTTCTTTCTCTTTCCTCCTACGTGGCAGGGAATACCACAAGGGTCTTGCGGCTGCTGGTGGCTTATCCCAATCTGCTCATATATTCAGGTTCCTGGGGAAATCTTATCACTTAATTGTCACTATTTGATGTAAATATTGTTCATAAGTTTTTGGGTTTGGTATCCTAGTTGCTCTGTCTGTTTTTATGGGGGAATTTGGGGAGATTTAAAAACTATATTGTGGCTGCTGTCTTATTCCCAGAATCCCTCCATGATCAGAATGTTTTTCACATTTATCTCTCCATTTGAGACGTAGCCAACAGTTTTCTGGAAGCTCTGACCCAAAGGTTAATGAAATGGAAACTAGACTGTGATAAAAGAAACTAGCCTAGCTGGAGGTGGCTGGCTAGTGGGATTATTTTAATGCAACCATTTAATTTTTCTGGATGTGTCTTTCTGTGGCTTAGGAATACATTACTTCCTTATTATTTAATTTGCAAACATGATGACAGTGTATATATCATTTTTATGCATTTTAGATATGCCAAGAGTCAATTTCTGCTCTCCTGCTCTGTAAACATGAGAATTACTCAAAAATTTCTGATATAGCACCATTAGCTTAAAATTCAGGTATTGCTTTTATTCCCTATCACCAGAATTGTAAAGGGATTTTTACAGTTTTTACCACTTTGAGCACTTTTTTTTTTAGTCTTCTTGTTGAGCTGGGGTTGCTTTCTTTTCTCTTGCTGACCTCTTGTTTTTCTTGGTCTTAAAGATCATTCAGGTTGGAAATGTAGGAGGTAAAAAGCTTTATAGGGTTTTCATTGGCTTCAAACCTAGAGAGTGTCAATTAAACCAATCCAATTACTTATGGAATTTTTCCTTTTTTTTTTTTTTTGAGGAAATTAATCACTGTAGAAATAAACATGTCATCTGGTCATTTGAAACCTTATAGATTTTTGTTCAAGTTTAAAATTGATTAGAAGTACTGGTAGTGGTGTGGGGTGAGTGAGAAAGGAAGGGAGCAGAATTAATTATCTCCCGAAATCTATCACACTCCAAGGGCATTTTCTGTAGCATCATTATTATGAGTGTATTGTTAGACCTCACCATGGAAGGCAAGTGTATTAGCAATTTTACCTGATTCACAGGAGAGGAAAATAGGAATCTGAGAAATTCTTAAAAGTCCAGGAAGATATAATTAATTCCCAAACGTCTTCCTTGTGTTCTATGTTCTGCCACAGAAATAGCTGAACTTTTATCAGTAGTAATCATTAATGACCTATACTCTCTCTTACAATAACAATTTTCACTTAATTTTCAGAGGGATTCAGAAAGCTCTCATTTTGGAAGCCATAGAAATTACTACTGACCACACACATTTTTGTGCACCAGTGAACTTCGAGGTACTTGGATGATTTATAGCAAGGAGAGGTTTTCTCTTTATCTGATTTCACTGCTTTGCTCCCAGTACAGCCCATGTGCTCCTCTCTTGAGTCTTGCTGTGTGCGGTACCCAGTTCATGACTGTTTAATTCCCAGTTCACCACCCTTGCCAAGCTATTGTCCGCTGCCTGAAAATCCTCCTAACATCACCTTTGTTAATAAGAGTTAATCTCTCCATTCTTATCTAGTTCAAAACTCAATTCCTACAGGAAGTCTTCTATTAAATGCTATTTATTCCCTCTGAAGTACCATTGGGGCAACATCCCTTCAGCACATATATTTTTGATTTGAATAATAATGCTTCTCACTGCATTTAATATAGCTTTTAGTCCAAACTGAGCTCTTAATATATGATTATTAACCAAGTAACCTATTACCTTTCCTTGTAGGAAAACCAGTAAGTAAGCCTCATGTATCAAAAGTCTGTATTTATTGTTTTGAGTGTTTGAGGGTAAAACAAATGTTCAATGAAAACAAAAGGTGGATGAGTTTAGATGAATTGGGTTTTATACTAGAATTTGGTTATTTGCCTGCCAACATTTAAGTATAACATATAGTAATAACTCTATATATGCTTTTCGGATGATAAAAATAGCTGCTATGTATTACTATGTACCAGGCATTCTGTTTAGGAACCTGGATTATCTTGTCTTATCCTTCCCATACTTGGAGGTATGTTTATTATTATAGTCATTTTACATGCAGGTGGTGATTTTGGTGCTTAAAGAAGCTAGGTAACCTGCCCAAGATCACCCAGGTACTAAATGGCAGAGATGTGGTTTCATTACAATCAATCTGCATCAGAACTTATGTTTTTAACCACTCCATTCAAATCTTAATGCGAAGAAAAAGAACACCATGGTGAATCATCTTTTTTCCTGTCCATTTTATAATACCCAGGCAGATTAAAATAGTCCAGAGCAGTGTTTTATGAAAACTTTCCAGACAATGTGAATCAGAGACACTATATTGTAGGACCGATTCACTCACTAAGCATGATGTAATCTAAGTGCAGCCTAAGTTTTTTCTCCCACTAACCTGGTTGTAGTCAGAGGTCCACTTTACATTGAATCTTGCTTTAGGAGGTCTTCTTGGGCAGGACCTAAAACGGTGAAAGGCCTGCTCTCTCTCCCATGTGGTCCACCTGTTCTAAAGGAAACACACATGCATCTCTTCCGCCTGTAAATTCTGAGAGTACAGACAGATCGTAGCCCCCAGCCGACTAGATTCTGTGGCTTCAGGGCACTTTGACTTTTTCAGAGGTAAGTGGAGCCATCTGTCTTTCAATGACCAGGAATACATTGCAAGTTCTGGGAGTGATCTCATGAGAGCCCCCTCTCTCTTTTCATACTCTGACTGTATTTTACTTCCTTATACAGATGAGGCATTCAATGTCATGGAACTAGTTTGAAATTTTTCTTTTGTAAATTCTGTGCATAGAAGGGGTGGGTGAGTAGGTGTGTTTTTCACTCCCTTGGTATCTATTGTATTGGTGCTTATGCAGAATACCTTCAGTTTGTCCCTCCAGACCTGCTCTCCATCCCTATCCATCCTCTTGTGTGGCCCAAGACACTGACCTATTTGGACTTCACCAGTGGACTCCCTTGCCTTCTGGCTTCATGTGGGGTTTGGTCAACAGGGAGTCTGGGGAGAAACCAGGAAGAAGGGAGGAGAGTGAGGTTGGGTTTGTAATTCCCTGGCTCCCTTCCTACTGGGTTCTCTTGGGCTGCCAGCATCCCTCAACCAAGGCTTTTTTGTCAAGCAGCCCTATCCTCTCCTCTGATTTTGGTAACAACTCTCTTCCCTTGTGTTTTTGGGTCTAGGGATGTTGGCAGTTACCATGGTGTTACTAGACCAGGGGCACTGCATCATCCCTTGTGGTTTCCCTATAATCTGCCCACATCTTTTGTGAATACTCCCTTTATTGAACTTTCTTCATGTTACCCAGCTTCAGTGTGCTGTCTGCTTCCTGCTGGGATCCTATTTGATATGACACCTTAGTTGAAACTGACATAGAGATGCTGCCATTTTTAACATCCTGTTATATGTATTAAAAATATAGATTCCTTAGGCCCCCATTAGACCTACTGAATCACAATCTGTGGTCATGGCATTTGGGATTCTGCATTATTTTTAAAGATTTATTTTTATTTATTTATGTATTTTGGCTGCATCGGGTCTTAGTTGCGTCACGCGGGATCTTCATTGTGGCATGCGGACTCTTAGTTGTGGCATGCATGCGGAATCTAGTTCCCAGACCAGGGATCGAACCCGGGGCCCCTGCATTGGGAGTGCCAAGTCTTACCCACTGGACCACCAGGGAAGTCCCTGGGATTCTGCATTTTTAACAAGCATCTCAGATGATTCTAATACTCTAAAGAGTCAGATTTAATAGAACTCTAACATCAATTCAGGAAGTAGAAATCAAATTTTGAGTGAGGCCCAACCTGCAGGTATTGAACTATTTTGCCAGCCTAGAAGGCTCACTGAGTTCAAATTGGTAAAGTGCTTTGAGAGTCAGTAATTGAACAATACTGTGTTCATACTATCCATGTAGCATTTATGTTTTTTTTATTTTCTCTAAACTGGGCTGAATTCTTTTAGGTGGATTAATTGATATTTTTGACTGCTGCACATAGCTCCTATGCATGATTATTTCTTATACTTTCCTTGTATAGACATGGCTTACCAGTATCAGTTCGAGTTAATTGTTGGCCTAATACATAGATCTAATACCACTTGCTAATACTTCAGTTTAATAAACAATGTTTGAAATAACTATTACTGCTACATGTTTCCAGAACAACATTTCTTAAAAGGGAGATTTTTGGAATTAATTTTAATAAGGATGTGGCAGGCATAATATGGCCCACCAAAAGTGTCTATGTCCTAATCTCTGGAACCTGTGAATGTGTTAGGTTACATGGCAAAGAGGAATTGTGGTTGTAGATGAAATTAAAGTTGCTAATCAGATGACCTTGAGATGTTGAGATTATCCTGGAATATCTAGGTGGCTTCACTGTAGTCACAAGGGTCCTTAACAGTGGAAGAGGGAAGCAAAAGTTGGCACACTGTGATCTGAGAAAGACTAGATCTGTTGGCTTTGTAGATGGAAAGGGGCCATGAGCCGAGGGATGAACTCCCTCTAGAAGCTTGAAAAGACAAGGAAATGTGTTCTCTCCTAAAGCTTCTGGGAAGGAACACAGCCCTGCTGACACCTTGATTTAGCCCAGTGAGACCGTGTTGGACTTCTAACCTACAGATATGTAAGATAATAAATTTATATTATTTTAAGCCACTAAGCTGCTGGTAATTTGTAACAGCCACAATAGAAAGCTGATACACAAGGTTAAAAGAAATGAGGGGAGGGAGATTTCAAATAATAAATCAATACTTTAACTGGGGTCATTTACCCTGCAAACCTTGAAGTACGCAAAGGCTGTAACTGTCATGTCGGAATGTTTGAAAATTTAATTCATTCCTTAGGAGCTTTGGTGGGTGCCATCGGGACTTTTTGATATTGTAATTATGGGGTTGGTACAGGAGCTCATTATACACAGAGAGCGAGAACTGGGAATGTGTGGCAGGCTCTTGGACCCATTCTAAGCCACGTCTTGACTGCCCAGAATGTAGATGACCTTCAGTGAGTGGCAGGCCGGCCCTCTGAGAGATGATATCTCCATAAAGACCCTGTTCCTTTGTATCTCTGGGAACCTGTCAGCCCATCGCCTTGCTGGTTATGGAGGCTAGGCGAGGAGCAGGAGTACCTATCTGATTATTTTGCTTATCTTTTCCATTTTCTATAGTATTTTTTGTTTTTCTTATTATCTCCCAATTCTCATATTAAAATCTTTGCATTTGCTATCATATTGTTAATTCCCAAGGACTAATTTTTAATTTCTGGATGATGACAAGGCTTCACCGAGCCCCCTTCTTGACTATGCCTCTCCATGGCCTGCCAGCCCAGTTTTAGCAAGAATCCTGCTAAGCTAGTTTAGTAAGAATTTCCCCCCCACCCCGCCCCCCGCCCTTGGTATCCAATCAAATTCCTCATCCCCCCAACCTTTGATACCTAACAAATTTCTTCTTAGTGATTTCCCATCTGCCGACTCCCTCATCCTGCCTATGGGCTCTAAATCCCCAGCTGTCCCTATTGTATTTGGAGTTGAGTTCAATCTCTCTTCCCTACTGCAAATAGTCTTGATCCCTGTTGCAATAATCCTGAATAAAGTCTTCCTCGCCTGTTTAACTATCTAGTGCAATTTCTCTTTGACAATGCTTCTTTCATATAGACTCTTTCCCTTATTTCTTTCAGTTCAGTATCTTCTCTTATCAATCAGAGAACATTAGTGACGGGCTTTTTAAAAAAATTTTTTTTTCTTTTCTCTGCATTTAAAAAAATACAAACCTAGGTTTATTTGAAAAAAATTTTTTTTTCTGTTTTTCATATTTAAGAAGCGGGAACTAAAGTTCTTATTGGAAGTTCTGTGTGTGACTTGTCAACTGAAAGGCTTTAGTGTAGGATGATTAGGCTAGGCCATTTCAGTTGCCTCTGCCTCTTCCTGCAATCCCCCATCAATGCCTGTGGCTCCATTCTCTGGGGCTGGCAAGTTTTTCCAGAGAGAAATGTCCCAAACTCCTGTCTGTTGGGAAAGAAATAAAAGCCTAGCTATGTGAGTTCTGGATGCAAGGGTGGGTAAGAAACTGGGAATCTTATCTTTCAATATGTGGCTTTTATACGATCATCCTATCTTTAGTGAGATATCCCTTATTCTCTGTGTCCCTGGTGTCCTCTAGCCCATAATCCCTTCCATTCTCCATCTCCAGAGAGTGAATCTAGAGTCCTCTGTAGTTTGGGGAGGATATCTAGAGCAGTCTTGTGCAGACTCCCAATCAATCTTCCTGTTTTTAACCCTGCTCAATTTCCTACTCTTTTGGAGGTATATTACTAGTCTTCTACGTCTTTTAATCATTCTGAGGAAATAATTGGTTTGCTTTTGGTTTCTTTCAGTGCTGCTTTAGGATTAAGTTTTCTCAGTTCTGCTAAGTCAGGATCACTTGCCAATCTGCTCTCCATCCTCCAATATTTTGTTTCTGTCTTCTCCTAACTTTTCTTTGCCTTTCCTAAAAAATGGAGTATCAGAAAGTGTTCAATGCATCATGTTTAACTGGAAGTAGATGTACATTTTAGAAAGGTTTCAAGATATTAGCTAATTATCTTCTGGTTTCCTCTCAGTCAATAAGAAATCCAATTTACCTTAACATCCCCGTTCCTCCCAACAAACACAGAATTAATAAATGGTGATGGAATGATTGATTTATTATGTAAATAGACACACTGTATTTCCTTGACACTTTGTAAAGGATGTAAAGAAGTACCATATTAAATAAATCCAATCCAAGGCAAATAATTCACAAGAGAGTATAAATTACATAAATTTACACTGCCTCACCCAGCATATTGCATTAGAGCTGAGGATTATCTCAGTAATCACCTAACAATAGGGGTCCATATTGATTTTAACTGCTAATTATGTCAGGGGTATGCCCCCGAGTTAGAATTTTAAATCTCATTCAGTTTAATCTGAAAGCACTTCCTGAACTCTGAGTTGTAATTTAAACAGAAAAGATTACAAACACTGGCAAAACAACAGATCTGAGTAGTTTATCCCACAAGAACTGATTAAGAACTTTTTCATCATCTTTTATGTTGGCAGAGTCTGGCCTTGTATTTTGGACCAAGGAGTCACAAACTGGGATACTTAAGGCCAACCCAAGTGGAGTAAAGCGCCCAACAAACTTAGAATTAATAAATGATGATGGAACTATTCAGCCATTAAGATTGGATATTTCCCTTGTTTGTCAAGGGCATTTGAGTATAATTTAAGGAGTAAAGTAAAGAAGAATGAAGAGTAAACATGGAGGAATATAGTGAGTTCCTATTTGGTAAAATCCAGGACTCATTTTTCTCTGGAATAATGCCTCAAATCCCTGCCTTCGTTTTAAAGGATATAGAAGAAAACACTGATGGCAGCATTTTCTCAAAGCCAAGAATGATTCTTGGATCAATCTTATCATGTTCTTCATTTACATAAATTAAATTTGATAGTGGCTGAGATTTTTAAGAAATAATTTATTTAGGTCATTACTGATCAGCTCAGCCACCCAAAGGACCCTGTTTAAAATAGGGTCCTGAAACATCATATGAATGTTTCATTTCCTTGGATGTTTAGATCCAAAACAGGGCTTAAAATATATTGTTGGTAGATAGATATGAATTTTTGGCTGTTAAGGAGATGTAGAAGATTAGTTGAATTAACTCCTGTTTCACTCCATTCTGAACATGTTATAATGTTCCAGAACATTTCCAAATTTTAAAAAATGCTTCTTATTGAAAACAGAGTTCAATAAGTTGATTCCAAGCGGTGAGGAGAATCTTTTACCTGTAAAATAAAACTTACATTCAGATACTCTTTCAACAAAGCCAAATAGTTTTCCATACAAGGAAATGTATACTAGGTATGTTCATGCTGTGTCTTTAGTTTCAATACAATGAAACAGACTTAAAAATTTCTTTGAACTACATTTGTCAAATATCCAGTTAAACTATTGCATTGTCAATATTTCAGTCTGCAAGTATGTATCAATTAAATGTCTTAACATGCCCTGGGTTACAGAAAAACATGTTTTCTTGTTTAATTTTATGAAAACATCTACCACAGTGCCTGTCATATGATAGGTGCCTATTAAACATTTTCTGGACTTCCATACCTGTTAAATTTGTTGACTACCCACTGAAAAATAAAAGGTCTTCAGAAATAAATTATTAAGCAAGACTTAGGCCTTTTAGGCAAGTGAAGATGAAGAAATGTTCAAATCATAATCTTAAAGTAAATGCGTTATCTATCACTTACCCTTAGGCGCAATTGATATTTAGTTAGTATTGGATGTAAAATATCAATTATACCTGTTGGTGTATAGCCACTGTTCTGAGTACCTACCCCTCTCTCTGCCCTCTGCATCCTGGACCTTCCTACAATCCAGCAATTAAACAATTACAGCCTGGCACAGTAGGGCGTTTTCATGGCCTAGAGTGCATTCTGACTGACAGATGTCTGGGATATACTGAGGTTAAGTATCTTGACTATCACCTTCTTCATTTACCAGGTGATATTTGCTTAGGGAATGCAAATAAATTTCAATAGTAGCTGGATACAGATTTTATTAGCATGCAAATTAGTTTTTGGGGGGGCTGGGGGGAATAGAATTAGCATTTCCCAAGCTCTTTTTCACTGAAATATTGTTAGTTTACTTGAAAAATGCTGGATTGGGCAGTTACACCTATTCTTTGGTGTAGGACTTTTCAGAGTCTTTAATATTTGTCTTTACATTTTAAATCTCTAGGATTTAAGGATTACTTGACTATGAAACCCCTTTTTTCCCCATGGGACACCAATTAATGTCAATTGATATAATGTGTATTAAAACTCTAAATATTTAGGATAGCCCTTGCTGCTTCTCATATATATATATATATATGTATGTATGTATGTATATAAATTAGCATTATTCACTCTTTTTGTTTTTTTGGTTTTTTTAAATTTATTTTTTAAATTTATTAATTTTTGACTGCATTGGGTCTTCGTTGCTGTGCACGGGCTTTCTTTAGTTGCGGTGAGCATGGGCTACTCTTCGTTGCAGTGTGTGGGCTTCTCATTGAGGTGGCCTCTCTTGTTGCAGAGCATGGGCTCTAGGTACACGGGCTTCAGTAGTTGTGGCTCGCGGGCTCTAGAGCGCAGGCTCCGTAGTTGTGGTGCAGGGGCTTAGTTGCTCCGCAGCATGAGGGATCTTTCTGGACCAGGGCTCGAACCCGTGTCCCCTGCACTGGCAGGCGGATTCTTAACCACTGCGCCACCAGGGAAGCCTGACTCTTTTTGAATTATCAATTTTATGGCAAGGCAGAAGAAAAGTTAATGTTGACTAAGGCGAAGAAAAGTTAGAGTTGACTATTGTAGTCAGGGTAGGCTAGGTCAAGCTGTGGGAACACCCAATCCCCAAAGCCTAGTTGGTTTAACACAACAGTGGCTCACGCAAAGGCTGCTGTGGTTCGAGACCCTGTCCTTCAAGTAGTGACCCAGTGATGTGGCTGCTTCTTTCTTACATTGAGGAGCTGATGGAATGTTTGGTGAGACTTCCTGTCTCTGCTGAAACTGTAGAGCAAAAATCAGTATTATGTAGTTTAGTATGTTGATTGTCCTTCATTTTAATTTTGGTAAATACTTAAATAACAAGCTATGTGCTTTTACCTTCCTCCAAAAGTACTTTTCCCATTCTGCAAATTAGCCATGGGAAAGTATGAACTGGCTTTGCTTAGCCCATTCTTAGAGTGTCTATTCGTTTTACCATTACATGTTCAGGTTTTTAAATATTCAATTGATGCTGTAGACACACAGAGTTGAGAGTCTGGTTATTAGATTTCTTGCTTTTTGGCATCTTGCTTACATATCAGTATTGTTCCCTTCAGTGTTACTTATTCTTTGTGACTGGTTAATTTATGTGTAGATACTTAAACAAGAACTCTACATTTTTTTCCTAAACATCACAAGTGCTTTCTCTTACCATGATTATTTCCTTTTTTGCATGAATCCCAATACCTTTATTCTGAATCACAAATTCCTGGGTGACTAGAATTCCTAGAGTTAAGATTAAATTGGGAAGGGGCTGACTACCAGAAAATAGGCTGACTACCAGAAAATAAACACTTGCTTTATTAATACAATAGCAACAGAAAGGGTTTCCAATTTTTAGAAGAAAAATAACATGAACCAGTACCACCTGGTGGGTGTTACAGATGAAATGCCCACACTTATTGTTCTGAGAGCCCACTACCACCCTGCAGATGTTTCATCAAGGACAACTGCCATCGGAGCTGCTGCAAGAACGCGCTTCTCACTGCAGCTAGCTTCACAGCTCCTCAAACAGAAGACTGAACTGATAGATCATTCCTGTTTTAGAAGCTTTTGGTGTACAGAACTTCTCGATGTGGATAACACAGTCTTGCTTCTTGAATTTAAGAAACGCCATGAACCAATCTATCAATTTTTCTGTGATACAGTCTGCCAGAGTGCTCTGCAAAGAATCTTTTTTTTCCATTCCTACCATGTCTGGGTGAGAGGAGAGGAAAGGGTGGAAAGGTGCCAGTGTACTAATAGGGAATTCCGGTGATGCTCTGTGCTCCGCTTCCTTTCTGTAGGCATCTCTTTTGGCAGCTGCAGCAGCTTGATGGGGGGAGGAAGAGGCAGCCCACCAATCACCTCTTCTTGAAGCCCTATTTTTTGCGTTCATAGAAGAGATCTGTCTTAGAGCTCCCAAAACTGACAATCTTTGGGCAACCATCTCTGTCTTTCTCCTGGGTGGTGCACTCCTTACAAAAATAGGCATCTGAAACTCCGGGGCCTCCACAGATCACACAGCGTCCCTGGTAAGAGCCATAGTTACATTCATCACACATGCGCACCAGGGTGCAGGGACACACATAGGAGTCACAGATCACACACTTGCCATCACATCTTTCACACAGTCTTCCAATGGCAGCACGAGCCTGCTTGAGGCAAAAGATCAAGTCCGGGTGATGTTTAGCCATAGCTCCCTCTATGCCACCCATGATTATTTTCTAAAAGACACTCGCCAAGTGAGAAATCTTTCCTGACTTTGTCACAGCTGACAGTCTCTGTTGAAGAAAGATTCTCGTCTTTGTTATCAAGGGAATAGTGCAAAGGATATGAACACCGATAGAACTTCATAAGAGTAGCTGAACTTGGTATCCTGTGAGGCCTAGTCTAAATCCATGGTTCCTAATTTTTCAGTTTTGTGAGTAGCACATTCACTCACAGTTCTTCACATGTTAATAAAGCCTCCAGTATTACCTCCTTCCTCTCCCTGCGTGTGAACACTTTATTGGAAGGAAAGGAGCTAACCTTAAGCTGGTGTAGACCGAGGCTGAGGGGTGCTGTGGTGAGGGAAGGGAAGAGCCCTTTCTACCCATTACTTAAATATTTTTCTGAAATGATTTGGACTTAACGTGGTGTGCTAATATCGTTTTTCTTCATGATGCTATCGGGGAGGGAAAATCTTTTCCTTCTCCTCTTCTAAGTTCTTGGCTGGGGCCCCTATAACAAGACAGATTAACAAGAAAAAAGCATACAAATGTATTTAATATAACTTTTACATGACACGAGAGCCTTAATAAGGAAACAAAGACTTGAAGAAGCGATTAAGCCAGAGCATTTTCACGCTAGGTTTGATGAAGAGTGGAGAGTTGTGGAAAAATGCTATAGGATAACAGAGTATGAGCTAAGGGTAGTACACGGGAAAAGAGCAAGGCCTGTTCAGATTCCTTTCAGCATCCTTCCACCTGGGAAATAAGGATGTTCCTTTCCTCCCTGCATAGGGAGGGCCCCTCTCCCATAAGGGTTTTGTGACCTACTTCAGGGGAAGTTCAGAAAGTCCTTCCTGCATGTGGCGTTTCTTAAATTGTTTTCAGTTTATGCCAAGGTGCCATATCTTGGGGTAGGTTATCCTGAACACCATCAATGTTGTGAGTAAACATCCAGGAAACTCATTAGCTTCAATTGTACTTGATACTTTCCTTCTTGGGTTTCCTTACTCATCCTTCCCAAGTTCTCCCAGCAGGTATGGCCTTCTCCAATTTAAGAAATTCATAATGAATAAGTAGCAGATATAGTAAGCCGCAAATGGTAATATTTTCTCCTAGCCTTGTGAATTCAATGCTTTGAGAACATAATTTTCCCTACAAAAAAGTTGGAGATGGGGTTTAGAGTCTTTAGCCTCTTGTATCTTTAAAATTAAAGATTTAAAAAAATTTAAATTAAATTAAAAAGCAATATATTTTCATTGTAAAAATATTAGAAATGACAGATAAGGAGAATAAGGAAAAAATGCATCCTTAACTGCCACCACTCTCCTACACAAAAATAATTACTATCATCATATCTGTGTATATTTTTATGACCTTTTCTCTATAGGTATAAATATACCTATATAAATAATTTCTCAAGGTTGCAGTAATAGTATAGACACAATTCCATGTTTTCTTTTGCTTTTACATTTTATAAACTCTTTTCCATGTTTTTTACATAATCTTCATAGTTATTATTTTAGTGGCTAACACCATTATTTGAAATTGAGTTATTGTTAGAAGAAATGGATTCTTTGAGAAACATGTCCCCTTCTATCCTTTTAGTTTGAGCAAGGTTCTGGAGTATATAGGACATTTTCCTCTCTGCCTTGGGCATGTGCTCACCCATTTCCTTATTCCCCTTTAACTTAATACTAGAAATATTTGTTCAATCAGGCATATGAATAATATTAGAAATTTATTTAGAAAGAAATAATAAATGAAAGAAGTATTCTCTGAGGAGGATCTTTTTGGATAGGGTTGAAGACAGGGTTTTTCATTTTATCTGCCATTGGCTTCCAAATGAAAATAGAAGGAATGGCAGCTGTATTTTCACTACAGAATTGTGCATATATGTGTGTCTGAGGAACTTTATGAAGTAGCTTAGAAAATGATCATCAGTGCCTTGAATAGATTCATCACAATGTGTGTACTTATTTAAGCATATTCTTGGGTACTGTGCATTCACATGGCCTGATTTGTAATATATGCCATTTTTTTCCCCTGAGTTTGCATATCAGAGATGATGCCTTTTTTTTTTCTCCCAGTACTGCTGCAGTGGGATTATGCAGATTCTGGTTTAAACCTCTTTATTCTTTTCTGCAAGTGCACAGCATGATGGGCTTCATTTCTGAGAGTAAATGATAGTGGATTTCAGCTTTCACCAGTGACATTTGGAAACTACAAGTCTTTAATAATATGTGTGCCACACAATGAAAATGGTCACCCTGTTCCAAGGATGTGAAAATGTAAATAAAATAGCAGTGCTGTAAATATGTAGAGGCTAAATCTTAAAATGAAGGTGGGGGTCCTAATTATTTTAATGGAACCAATTTTATGATTTTTCAAGTGGGATGTAAAGGACAATCTTATCTATAGTGGGTACTTGGGATAATCAAGGGAAAGCTCTTAGAAAGGGTTTAATTTATTCTGTCAGATATTCAAGGCTATAAAACATTTCAACAAATCAAAGCCATCATTTGAGAAATAATAAAGATTAAAAGCCAACATCAGACACCACAAACTTGGGTCCTTCCTGCCCTTTAATCTGAGTACCAGTTTTATATTAAATAAAGCGTGCTTATCATCGATTAGCATTTATTTCTGTCTCACTGGGTATACAGTGCTTTTTGATGGTCTGGATGTAAAGGGACCCAATTTCTTGTCTAAAACAACTGAGTGTCTATCTTTTGTTGATAAACACAATGTGTGAAGGTCGTAAAGAGAGAGTTTTGATAAATTTGTCAGACCTGGGCTTCATGGCTACATCTGCAGAGGGAGGAGAGGCAAGGGTATCTGAAAAGAGCAGGGGTATTTCTCTAAAGAGCAATGACCTTGAGAGATAAGGTTACTGAAACCTCAAATCCCAGTTTTGGATCTTGAGGTGAAGTAACCTTTGCCTCATTCCTGAATTTCCATTTTCCTTATTCCCATTTACTGCTAGCAGAGACTGGGAATCAGTTTCCTACCTTTACGAAAACCCAATTTATTGGGTTTCTCACTCCCACGCTACCTCTTCTGTAAGAGAAAGAGGAGAATTTTCTGCTCCAAATGCCTGTGGAGGACCTTTGCTCATTTCCTATTCCTGAATCATCTGGGCCTTTGCACTTGAGTATTGACTGGTGGCAGTGACACCTCCACCTTGGTGTAATATGTCTTTCAAGTGAGAAGCCTTTCCTGGTCAATACTGAATCAATTTGCTCTGGCAGTCTAATTGAATGCCTCCCTCAGACAAATGGGTCACTGGGGGAAAGGGTAAAACCTTGATATTGCAGATCTCAGTCGAAGCCCCAGAGAAGGCCGTTTTAAAAATATATATTCCTCTTGAGAAGCAACCTATGTAACGAAAACAGTGCTAGTTATTTGAACAGCAAAATGGACATAAATCAATGTGTTTACATCTTTCTTTTTGTTGGACAACTATCTTACTTTAACTTGATCCCTGGAGAGAGAGTGAGACGGACAGACAAACAGACAGACAGAAACAGAGAGAAGAGAGAGACCAAAGCTCTAGCATGACCCCTAGGATGAGAAACTTCTTGCCTTAAAATTTGGGGTATGTTGATCTCTTTTTTTAGAATTCACACCATTTCCATATAGCAAATTACATTGATGTTTAAATTGTTTGATATCCTTAATATTAATAAAATACAGCTTTTTCCTAAGATGATTGTGTTTTTTTCTCAGTGTTCCTTTGGGGGTTTATAAGAGGAAAGGGGCAGGTGAGTGCCCAGCATTGTGTTAGCTTGTTTCTAAAAACTCTCTTAGTTCTTATTCCAGCCCTATGAGAAGAGTAATCCCTGATTTACAGAGGAGGAAACTCACTCAGAGAGCTTGGTAACTTGCCCAAGGTCATTTAGTTACTTGTCAGTATGAACCAAACTCTGGTATCTCCAAGGCCAGTGCTTCTTTTCCCATAGGGTTGGATTTTGACTCACTTTTAAAAAATAATATCTTGGGGACCATTGTTATCTTATTCATCTTTTTACCTACATGGTGTGAAAATGTATACATACTTTGTATGTTAGTTTCCTGTTGCTGCTGTAACTAACTGCCAAAAACTTAGTGGCTTTAAACAAAACAAATTTATTATTTTTCAGTTCTGGAGGTCAGAGTCCAAAAATGGATCTTACTGGGCTAAAATCAAGGTGCTGACAGGCTTGCGATCCTATCTGGAGGCTGTAGGGGAGAATCTGCTTTCTCACCTTTTCCAGCTTCCAGAAGCTGCCCTCACTTCTTGGCTCATGGCCCCTTCCTTCCTCTTCAAAGCCAGCAATGGCCGGTTGAGTCTTTCTCACGTTGTATCAGTCTGACTTCTGCTTTTGTCATTGCTGTGATTATGTTGGGTCCAACCGGATAATCCAGGATAATCTTCACAGCTCAAGGTCAACTGACTAACAACCTTAATGCCATCAGCAACCTGAAGTCCCCCTTGCTATGTAGCCTGACATAGTCATAGGGGAGTAGAACATGGACATCTTTGGGGGACCATTATTCTGCCCACCGTATGTTATGAAATCTTTTAACAGAATAACACAGTAGTGAGGGATCCAGGATTTGAAGTCAGATTGCCTGAGTTCAAGTCCTAGCCCACTGCTTTCTCACTGTGTGGTCTGGGGCAAATCAATTACATTCTCTGTGCCTTGGCATTCTCATCCATCAAACGGGAATAACAATTTGTGGTAGAGATTGAGACAATGTATACAGAATGTTCAGTATTACTGGCACATGGCATACAGTAGATGTCCAATAATTCTTGGCCGTCATTGTTTATGAAACAGTACATGGGTGCATGGTACATTGTGCTGCACAAAAGGTTTCACAGATATTATTTTGTTAGATTTTCCACTGCTCTGGCACTTACCGTTAATACATTTGTAGTTTACTGTGAAGTTATTTTTAATCCAAGTTGAAATTGTAAAAAAATATGGCTTAAAATTAAAGGGAATTTAGGGGGAAATCCACTTTTAAAACTTCATTTTAGTTTTTTAATACTTCTAAGTCTTTACCTACACACATTCTATAGTTATTTATGAGCTTCTAGAAAGTAGAGACAGTGTTTTTGTTCATTCTCTAGGCACTGGCTTGAACATAATTAGCACGTAATGAATGCAGATAAATGCCTGAAGGAATCCAAAGAGGCTGAAATGGCCAGAGGTGAGGGCATAGGCTGGGAAGTACTGAGGCTTTTGCATTCTCTCACTTTTTTTGCTGCATTGAAAGTCCTCCTAGTGGGTCCCTTGACCTTGATGTGTTTAAACTTTTCAACTCATTGAGGACATAGCAACTTACTAAGAGCTGCCTTGATCAATTAATTGAATTTGGCTTTAGCCATGTGCAGGTAACAGAAAACTGGTCTCAAATTGGCTAAAATAATGAGGCATTTATCAGCTCATGTAACTGAGAACTCACAGAGGTAGGTCAGGCTTCAGGTCAGGCTGGAGCCAGTGGTTCATTGAGTCTATCATTTTGTCGCTTCCTTCCTCTTCTCTGTTTTCATTATGCCTTGTGTGGTTTGCCACAAGATGGCTGCTAGCAGCTTCTGGCGGCTCTATGCTTCCTTGCTTATGTCCTGCAAGGGTAGACAGCACGACTTTCAGTAGCGGTCACAAGAGAGCAAAGAACTATGTTTCTTAGAAGCCTCCAAGAAGGAGTTCTCCATATCTCATTGGCTGGGGTGGAATCTCACCTTCTGTGACATCCCTGAAGCAATCACAGTGGCCAAGGCAGAGCAATGTGTTGATCAGTTTATACCAATTAGAGGTCACCAAGAACCACTGTGTGTGTGTGTGTGTGTGTGTGTGTGTGTGTGTGTGTTCAGCTTTTTCCTAAAAAGTTGCCAGATGAAATATAGGATAGAAAAAGTACTCAAGCTGCATGGGGGAGAGGAGGGTTCTGAGCGGCCAAACCCAGCAAAAATGGAAACAGCCCAGCACATCTGAGGGTGTAAAAGAAGAAATTCTTCTCCTAGGTAGTGAAATCTGACTGAGTTGGGGTCCTAGTCTCTCATACCATTATAAGCAGGTCTCTTGAGTCATCCTTCTTGCTCATCATCTTGTTGATTTATGGAGCATTTCCTAAAGCTTTTGAGTTTTCCTGTTAGAGTGTAAGTGCTTCATTATTCATTTGCAAGGATTTATCCGACAGCTACTCATGAGAGCTGCTCTTCGAAGCACTGGGGAATTCAGAAGTGAACAAAACATAGCCCCAAACTTTAAGGATCTTACCACCAATAGGAGAATAGAGCCCCCAAGCTTCAGGATCCTTGGTTAGTTTCAAGGGTAAAAACTTGTTAGAGTCTCAGTCTGACTATAATTGGGTCAAGAAAGCTACTTGTACAGGAGCATGAAGAACCCACTCACTTATCTCAAAGGGAGTGATTTAGGGAAGGACTCAAGTATTGTGGATGAAAGGTGAACAGTCAGTAACAGAGACAGACGCAGTTTAAACCTCTCATACTAAAGTCATAAACATAGGGTGGCTGGGAGCGGGACGGGGTGATTGAGACTGGCATGCAGAGAGAGGTGGAAGCCTGAAATGCATTCCATGGGGGCCGGGTGTGAACTGAACTGAAAGTGGTTTGAAACCGTGCAGTTACATCACAGTTCATGACCTCTATTGGGAGGTCCTAGAGAGGAACCTAGGCTCGAATCTGTCAGTTAAAATCCTATTTTCTCTCCAAGAAGTAGGCCCTCTGGGTCATCCTGTGAGCTTCCACTGATGATGAACTTCACATTTTAACTGCTTTCTCTCTAAGTAACTACCTCCCTACGGTGGAAGGTGTGGATCCCTTGGTGCATACAAAACTTACTGTAAGCAGTGAATCGACTTCCTGCAGGTCAGTTCAGGAAAGCCCACAGGGCAGGGTCCAGCTGGGGGCAAGGACTAGGGTTTAATCAGGTTGCTTAGACTGTATCCACTCAAGTGGTTACCATTTTTTCTCAATTTTGTAATGTTTGAGTGCTAGAAGAACAGAGGAAGCCTAAATATATTGAAACACATTTATTAAATTTAACACATTACATTTCAAAGAAAAATCAGATGACCCACATGAATGGTATTTTTAGTAGTTATTATACATATGACAGTTAGTCATAGTGGAATTTTTTTGCCAGTTATTCTAATTAGTATTATTCTGACATAGCCAGACTAGTTTTGGGTGTTCTCTTTGCTTTGTTAGTTTTCCAATATCCATAAATAGCATTAACGTTTGTTGGGATCCTTGAAGGGAGCCCATTAAATAAAACCCTTTGTCCTGCCTGAGTGCTAAGAAAAGTAAGAATTAAGACAACAGAGTAAAATAGATGAGAGCTCATCTTTAGTTACTCATAAAGGCTCAGTTGGAGGATAGATTTAATCCTACTTTCCCACCTGGTTATGGGCTGTGCTGAACCATGGCCAACTCTCTGTGGGTGGGGCAGGGATGGAGGAGAAGGGATGTCAGGGCATGACTTGGGGCTACCCTGGAGGAACACAAAGGAACCAAGAGGTATAAAGGAAGAGCTGAACTGAGCATGTCCAGTTTATTCCTTCAAATTTATCAATCAGGTAGGTTACTCCCAGAGAGATCATGGGTATTACACTGAATGAGTTCCCTTCATCAGGAGTAGAGAAGAAGTATTCCCTTTAACTTTGTAAACAGTTTTTCTAGATGTTTTGTATAGTTTAATCCTCTCTTTATATACTGACTCAACCATACTGGCATCCAAAGACAAGATCTTGGATTTAAAACAGCCATAGTATTTCCTTTATCCTCTATCATCCTTTCTTCTACCCCATTCCTCCTCCTCTTACACTAAATCTGGCCCTGGAGCTCAGGCTTCTCGAGGTCCTCTTCTATATTTATTTAAATTATGTATATTAAATCCCATACTTAATCCCATTCAGGAGGTTCATAGCTTATCATGTGCCAGTCATTTTATATATGTTATCCCATTTAATCCACAACAAACCTGGAGAATAGAATTTATTCTCATTCCTAGATGCAGAAACTATCTCTCAGAGAGGGTAATTCATCCAAGGTTAAAGAGATAGTAAGTAGTGAAAACAGCATTCATGTCCCTTCACTCCAAAGCCGGAGTCCCTTCACTCCAAAGCCAAGCACTTTGATCTAGTCTTGGCAGTAGTGAAGAATGGGCGTGAGTGTGAGATGAAATGCATCTGCATGAAATGAGCAAGGTCACATGGGTCTTTGGTAGAGGTGGGTACAGGAAAGAGCATAGTTGGACATGGAGCTCTCTGAAAAGGTGGAAGGAAGGTGAGAGAAAAGTAATTTGCATTTTTAATATAGGCATCTGTCCTCCTAACCCTACTCTACGTGGAGAGAAGTTAGAAGCTGGGCAGGCTACAGAGTTAACTTTTCTAACTTTCCTGTATGCCGTAGGACTTGGACTTGGGAAAGTCTTGATTTGGCTTTGGGTGGCAGCCCTGGGGCAGTGATGTTCAGGTGTGTCAACAGTTGAGTTCAGTAGTTTTTTGACCTACTTTTCTTAGACAAGGATCTGTTTTCCACTGCTGGCCTCCAAAGGCCTCTTCTCTCCTAGGACACCTCTTCCCTACCCTCCTCCCTTTCCTCAGGCCAGGAAGCTGGCGGGAGAGGAGTGCATTGCAGCCTGCAGTGCTAAGAACTCTTATGGTCCACGGTTAATAGGGCTTCTCTGTTGTTGATGGAGGAGAGAGAAAAGAAAGTGTGTATTCTATCTTTCTTTCTTGGGGCGTGGATAGCTGTGCGCCTTGCATGACTGTTTTTGAGGACCTGTGGTTTCCTGACCATCTTTGTCTCTGGAACAGAATGTTTTCCTTTACTTTCTTCTGGGTTGATAATGCCATAAACCTTGTCTTATTTTTTTCTCTGGGAGTGCTGTGTGTGCCACACCACCCCTGTCACCACTAAACTAAATATTAAGACAATCAGTCATTCAGATCCCATCTGCCTATAGCAGTGCACTAGGAATAGTCACCAGGTTGACTGTAGCATGTGAACAGAATTTGCTTTTTGATTCAACAGAAACTTTCAAGTGTTATAGTTCAGGAATAATGTGCTGGTATATTTATAATAACTAGTTTTCTTCTTTCCCACTTATGTGGATACCTGATTAGAATAATAAACAACTCACCCAGAATTATGGGCAAGATCCTAAGCTTGTAGTGTGACAATGACTAAATACTTGGCTGAGACTTATGAAATCCAGTGGTAATTTACTGGTCTGTTGTATGCTATGGGCCTGAGTTACATCATGAAATTCTTAATAACAGAGGGGTGGCAAAAGGAGATTTTAGAACATTATTGATAGTGTTTCCGAAATACTTAGGATTTCCCAAAGCAGGATCTTATTGCTTGAACTCTGGTCCATTTGTACTTCTATGGTCCATTGGCCTTTGTAGATTTATTCATTTTTCCTGTTTATACTAAAAAGTAAAATAAATAAAATAAAACACTAAAAATCCATTTTCTTCATTTCCACACTGCCCAAAGAGACTACACAGTAAGTACTCTAGGAAACTTATCTTGATTTTAAATTCTATCAGTAAACGTGAGAAAGAAAAAGAAAACCATTTTTGATTGATTTCTTTCATTCTGCATCCATCTCCTTTACAAACAAACTGGAAACTCTGACAAGATTCTATTCCACTGATTTTTTTTCTTGGTTGGGGTGATGAGGGAGTCCATTAGTCATTTCTTTAAAATTGTATCTTTGAGATATCTGTGTTGTTCATGAAGTACTTATGAGTTTTGTCCTTGAACTGATTCCCAAGCAGGAACTCACTCACAGACTTCAGTAGAAGTATGTAACCCACATGTCCTTGAGTTTGGCAGGACCACTGGAAAAGTGTTCACATGTTATGTACAATATATCTTTTATAAGGCACCTTAGTGCCATGTCATAGATTGAAATGGGCAAGGTGATTCTGGTCAAGAACATATAGATTGTTGCTAGCTGGGGCTGGAGACGTTTGGTATATGTTTAGCTTGAAGTTTCCCTATCACCAAAGAATAGTTTGACTCAGTTTTCTTTGTATAACTGCAAAGATGAGAAAAAGTTGGGGGGAAATTCTTTAACTTTCCAGACAGTCCCCTTATCATCTTTCCTGTTAAGAATAGCTCATATTTCTTGAGAGCTAACTACGTGCTAGCCCTTGCACTAAATGCATGGGTACACTGGTAAATGTTAAACAATCAGCTCTCAATAAAAAAAAAAAAAAAAAAGTTCTAATTTGTAGCATCTGCCAGTTTCTGTGGTGTGAATACTCCCACCACGACCAGTGCCAGGCCATATGTGTGATGTCACTGAAGGGAGACTTGGGAAGAGATGCTGCCCAAAGGCTCTTGTGAGCTAAAAGGAGTCAAGTCCAGCACACCCACGGCTAAATGTTTTACAAAACGTACTAACTCTCACAACAAGTCTATGATTTGGGTACTGTAACAGCCTCGTTTCAAAGTTGAGAACACTGAAGCCCTGAGAGGTGAATTAACTTACCCACGTTACACAGCTAGCATGTAGGACAGCTAGGATGTGCACACAGCAATATGGCTCCAGAACCTGTGCTCTTAACCACAGGGCTGTATCACCTGCAGTCTTTGTGGTGGTTTCGCCTTCAGTTCAGGAATTTCATGGAAGTACTGTTTAGGAATATGAGGTGGTTGAGTGTGAAACCTATAAAGTAGAAAATATTTGTATTAATCTATACATTCATACCTGTGTAAGTTCATCTCTGAAAAATTACTTTAGGTAGTGGTTATGAGGGGCCATCATTTGGGGGCTAGTTAGTGCTCACATGGGGAAAAGCCTCTAAAAGTAAGTAAAAACCATCTCAAGACAGAGCGTATGAGTAGAAAGGTGGAGGATGGGGAGACCCTGTGGATGGATGGTGACGACAGGAGGTAAGGTTCTGTGAGCAGAGACAGACAGCCCAGGCTCCTGGCTGTGAGTCAAATGCCACCAAACTGGAACAGCTTCATGGAGCACTTCTACCTGGATTTCCTAGAGGAATGCTTCTGCTTGTCTGCTCACCTGCCAGTGAGCTTCAGAGAGCAGCTTGGACTCAACGTACCGTAAATAAGTCTCCATTATTTGAGCCATGAACTCTAAGAAAAGCTAATATGCTCCCTTAGTAACCCCCCTTTGGCTCCTTGATGTTGCAGTTTTCTTCTATGGGTGTAGTTATGTATGTAGGATTTTTTTTTTTTGAAAGGAGCCTGAAAGAAAACACTCTTTCTGTGTTCACAAGACTTCTGACACCAGATAGTTCCCCCCCCCGCCCCCGCAACATGCAGTTCTCCAATTTTCAGCAGACACCAACTGGGTATCCTACAGTTTCACTCAGTTTTGACACTGACTGCCCGGAATTAGCTAAAGACAGGCTAAGGACTCAGTCCCACAAGACTGAGTCCCCCACTTTGGTTGCGACTAACTGGCTGTAAATGGGGGGCTCCCACCACCCCCTCCTCAGGTGTGATAGTTTGCTAGAGCAGCTCATGGAACTCAGGAAAGTGTTTTACTTATTATTACTGGCTTATTATTAAGGATACAGCTCATGAGCAGCCAAATGGATAGATGGTTGGGCAAGGTATGGGGTGGAGTTACATGGAGCTTCTACAGCCCCTTTGGATGCACTACCCTCCCTGCACCTGTATGTGTCCACAGACCTGGCAGCACTCCAGACTTCTGCCTTTAGAGTTTTTATGTAGGTGCATTATGTAGGCATGACTGATTAAATCATTGGCCATTGATGATTAACTCAATCTTCAGTCTCTCTTTCCTCCCTGAAGGTTGGGGGCGGGAGCTGAAAATCCCAACCCTTGAATCTCCTTGTTGGTTCCTGTTGGTTCCATCCCCCAAGAGTCACCTCATTAGCAGAAACTCAGGTATGGCTGAAAAGAGCTTGTTACGAATAACAAAATACACTCCTCTCAGCGCTATCACTCAGGACATTCCAAGGGTTTTCAGAGGTCTGTGCCAGGAATGGGAGATGAAGACCAAGCAGTGTTTCTTATTATATCACAACATCACAGAGCCTTTTCTCTGATTTAGGCAAAAGGGTCTGTAAAAAAGAAAATTATTACCGATCATAATTACTGTTTTTGACATTCAAAGTCTATACACTCACGCTGGTAAAATCCAGATGTCTCTCAAGGGAAGTTGTTTCCTGGTCACCTCTGGCTTCTAGTTCTGTTTGTAAATCAGCTACTCACTGTTTCACATGTGCTGTCCCACTCTTGCCTGAACTCTAGTTTTCTTCCATTTTCTTGGTTTTCTGTTTCTCAGTTTTTCTTTACTGGCTCAGCTACTCTTAAAAGTTCTCCTATTTCATTGTGTGGTTTTCTCTACCTACCCCCTTCAAAGTCAGCTCCAGGCCTCTCTCTACAAACTGAAGACCCATTAGTATACTCTGAAAAGCTTGGGCCTTTCTTCCTTCTCTAGTCATCTTTAATAGAGAAGAAACAGTGCAGAATAGATCCCCACTGGTGTGAAATATGCACCCATGTATCCCCCCATCCCCTACCCTCCAACCCCCTGAGTAGAACTGGCTTGCTCACTTTGGTTCTGGTAACATTTAATTTGATTTTCCGTTTTCACATGGAACAAATATAATTCTAGAATTTGCTCAAATGCAGTTTGGCTGTAGAATAAGTAGTCACGATATGGCAGATAAAATCATTGCTTAGTGTGATTGTCTAACTACACAATCTGTTCTGTCCCTCAAGGGCTCAGTCTTATTTGTGTTTTCTTATCTCAATATTGGTTTTATCCTTTAAATCAATCCATTAGCATAAAGGTAGGTTTGCTAGAATATAGATTATAGAATTGTCTGGCAAGAAGCAGTGTGTCCAGGTATGTTTGGAGGGTGGGTTCCTTTTGTGAACAGGCCTAGGCCAACTTGGATATGCTTTGGGGTAGATATCAGTAGCCCCTACTAGTGAGAAGGGCATGATGATTAGCCACCTCTCCCCTCCAACACACACAGACTCTTGATGCCAGGTTATAATGAATTATACTGAATTCTTCCCCACATGAAGATGCTTATTAGCAAGCACAGTCGTACAAATTGTTCTGCAGGTAGATGAAGCTCCAGTTCTATCCTTTTTGGTCACCTGAAAGGTTTACCTTTCTTACCTTTTGCAGGAAAGGTTTACCTGAGGCAAGTGTGGCACTTTTGCAGTGTCAGGATTCAGTGAACTGTGGGGAAACCAAAAGTCCTCTGACCCACTGGCTGGGCACAGGTTGTTTAGAGATTAGGCGGCAACTACAGGACTTATTATATTACTATATTGTTTTCATGTGTATCTAGGTGAGTGTCCCAAATCATCTGTTCTGAATAATTCTAATTTCACCAATGGTAACCCATTTCTAGCATTTGTTTTGCTAATTAACAAGCCATTAATTTCACCAATGAAAACCCTTTTCAATACTTGTTAAGCCAGTTGTCAAAACCTCTGGTGTTGATCAGCGATAAGAATAGCTGAAGGCTTGTAGAAGTTGCCTCTGATTAAATGGTGGCTGACTACCCCTGGAGTATTAATTTCTAATTAGGGCAACTGTAGTTAGATTGTAGTTTAAACTAACAATGATACAATACCATGCTGTAAACAAATAGGAGTTGTGAGGGGAATATCTCTTGTCCCAAGATGTTCAAGTATTTTGAATATTCTTTCTAATCACTGGGCATCCTTACTCCTCCCTTCCAAAGAATGTCTCCTAGACTACAGAGAAAAGTGACAACTTTCCTTTCTCAGTGGTGCAAACAAAGAAGAGCAGAGTGCACTGTTGTAAACAGACATGAATGGAGACAGTCTGGTTTGATAGAAATACATTTGCAGCCATTGTAATGGATGAAATTGTAGAACTTTCTAAAGGGATAGGTATCTACTTTTCTGGCATGTAAACTTGGTCTCCTTACAGTACGTAGTAAAAGAAATACTAGAAAAATGCAGAAAATAAATCCCCAGAAACCTCGAGGTGATTCCTTGTTTCTCATTTCTTTGTGGTAAATATTGCTCACAATTTGCAGACTAAATAAAAGCATAGCAACTTGAAACTCTGACCACCATTAAGTCTGTTTTTTTCTTGGTAATGTTGTGTGCCAGTTCAGACAAACTGATGTCTTGTCCCATTAAGGAGAAAAAGACAAATAAAGGGAATAGACGATAAACCTTCCTAACCAACCTGAAAAATAAAATATTCATGGAAACTAGGGTTCTTAATTAGCCAAGGGCCATGAAAAACAAGTTTATGAAAGGCCACTTGAAAATTAGGATTGCAAACACATCTGAATTTTTACATTGTTCAAGGTAGATAGCAAATTAATTTCCCTAGTTAGAGTCTCTAACAACTCAATGATAAAAAACCTTATGTCAAGTTCTTTGGGAGGATTTGGATATGAGTTAATGATTTTGTTGATACTCGTGTCCTAGAGAACAGGGTTCAAATTATGATGTGCGCTATTTTAAAGACAGATGTGAATGAATGGGTTACTGTCAATCATGGTGGACTGCTTATTCTTGGAATAATTCTACACTTTGTAGATGCCACATCTTTGAATATATTTCCTCTAGCCTGTACTGTTTTATTCTTGTTCTCACCCTGACCTCTCCAATCTGAACTATATAATTTTTATTGTGCTAAGTTTAGGATTTCTTTGACAATAAGATAGTGAAGCCAGGGAGGAGACTTGGATTTGGATCTGTATCAATTCTGAGTCTTTGAAGTAGGGTCAGAGGGACAGATCCAACTTCAAGTGCTGGGAAGTAGGTAATTGTGGTAAGTTAAACATGGTACTGAGTGAGGAGGGTAATGAAAAGATAATAGTCTGTGAAACAGGGTTAGGAAGGATACAGCCCTTGTACCCACCAGCCCTACCCTTCCATGCCAAGAACAGCTATCACTAGTTGATAATGACGTCCTATTTTCTGGAACCTAGACAAGGCCTTGGACTTCTTTCCAACAAAGTATTCTAAGCAGCCAGTACACTGGAATGAATCGATATTTGTGGTCTAATTGGATGACCCATGTGGGGCATAAGAAACTAGAGCAAGCAATATCTGAAACAGCCGGCAAACAGGCCATAGGCATTGTTGGAGCAGGCTCCTGCCACTAAGTGGCTTGGAATGCTAGTCCTTTGGAGAGTGACAAGCAAAAGCAAGGCATGGAGCCCTCAATTGTTAAGGGTCTGGGATGTGGGCAAGTAACCAAGCTGGGGAACAGGGCAGAGTTCTTGAACTAGTGGAGCCAAGGGCTCAAGAAGAAAGAAAAGTCCTGTTATCAGGACCGGGGAGCAACACTGAAGCTGGTTGACTGCAAGGAGAGCTTGGTGCTATTCCCTGGAGTAATGGGAGAGAAAGGGGAGAGAGAAAAAAACCATCTTCATTGGGTGCCTGCTGTGTGCCAGGGACTGTTTGGTCCTTTACAGACCTGATCTGATTTCACAGGCAGCTTCTGTAATCCCTTCTGCCTAAGAGTAGATTTATTCCTGGGCTGGATCCAGGCCAAGCTGCAGAGCCTAGTGCCAGGCCAGAGCCATCACTTGCCACCTACACTCATTACTTGTCTTTTGAAATCCCCAGCTGGATTTTAAGCACTTGAGGGAATGCTTCTTTGTATTCTCCTCAGTGTCCTACTTGCTTTAGGCACTCGGTAAATATTTGTTAAATGATTGCTGTATCCTGGTACATGCGACATCTGCATTAGAAGAGACCTATTTCTGGGGATTGTGTCTCTGAGACCAAATCCTGATTGTCCTTGCAGCACTATCTTATGAAGTCATTGAATGAGCAGGTAACAACAGGAAGAAGTAAAGTCCAGATCTAAATATGTTATAAGTGATTGGACAGAATCCACCCAATGGACTCTCTCCACACTAACCTTCTATGTAAGGAAGTGTCTGGGCTGAAAACTACAAAAGTCATGAAAGGAAACAGTATAGAATTCTTACCACCTCTCTAAGCTGGGACTTCACGAGTCCCAGGATATGTCCTCCACACCCCCTCTTCACCTGTGTGTCTTTTGTGTTGTCTGAAATTCCCATAGTGCTTACCTGCATCTTTGAGTCGAATCCACGAGAGTATATGTTAAAATACAGTCAGCGTCTGAAGATTTAAATTAAACCAGTATCAGTCCTCTGTTTTGCAAAATCAAGATTTTATTACTCTTTCTGTTAGGGCTGTCAGGTGTGGCAAAGTTATTTGAGAGGATACTTGTGTCTAAATTAAAAATAACCCTAAAAGACATGCCCAATCACCATTTCTCAATCTGGACCATCTCCCTTTAGATATCCATGGTGGGTACTGAGACATGCAGGTGAAATAACAGGGGCTTTGGTCTTAGTTGGTAGTTTTACTTTGCCACTTACTTATTTGGGCAAGGTAATTAACCTCTCTGATTCTTTTTTTTTTTAAACATTTGCTTAACCTTTCAAACTTCCTAAGCTGCTGTTTCTTTTTTTTTTTTTTTAAATTTATTTATTTATTTTTGGCTGTGTTGGGTCTTCGTTTCTGTGCGAGGGCTTTCTCTAGTTGCAGCAAGCGGGGGCTACTTACTGTTCATCGCGGTGTGCGGGCCTCTCACTATCGTGGCCTCTCTTGTTGCGGAGCACAGGCTCCAGACGCGCAGGCTCAGTAGTTGTGGCTCACAGGCCCAGTTGCTCCGCGGCATGTGGGATCTTCCCAGACCAGGGCTCGAACCCGTGTCCCCTGCATTGGCAGGCAGATTCTCAACCACTGCGCCACCAGGGAAGCCCAACCTCTCTGATTCTTGGTTTCTTTGTCTCTAAAATGAGGATAACAATGCCTGCATGCACAATTTTTATAAGGATTTAAGAGAATGATACAAACTGTGCATGTAGTGGATGTCCAATAAAATGTGGGTGTTATTACTAAACTTTTGATTGGTTTTTGCAATTAGGAGATGAACCCCTTCTCATCTGTTTTGATTCTTTTCTGACTTTTCCTTTATCCAAAAACCAAATCAACAAACAAAATACAAAGTCATTGTGATACATTTTTTGTTCTCTTTATTAATTGGATATGGAAGTATTTGTCATTTATTCTTTTATCTCTCAGGCAACATGTACCATAATGTATGTGCAAATGCAAACATTTACGTATATGCTTATAGTTAGAGCATTTTATACAAACTATTAGGGAATTCACAGTAGAAGGACAAGGGCAAGATGTGTCTTTGATCTACAGATGCTGCTGAAAGAAGCAAACATGAATCCCAAAATGCAAATTGCTGAAGATGTCTCCCTACCACACCCCCATCTCTGCCATGTTCTTCCTTTAAAATTACAGTTTTGAATATTTGTTCTAGCTTTCAGCCATCTTTCAGTCCTAAGTGATCTTCTTATTTAGGAGCTGTCTCTCATATCTCTTAGGCAACCATGACAAATCAGAGTAAGACATACTAAGGCAATTCTAACCCAACAGCATCTTGGTACATCTTTTTCACTTAAAGAAGAATATAAACTCATGATAAAAGAGAGCCTGCTATGTTGTATGTATATGTGTGTGGCCCTAGTCACTATAGAACTGTTTAATATTCTGCAAAAATATTTTTACAAGCTTAGTTTCAGTTACTATAATCACGACAATAAATTTTCACGCCCTGGCACCTATTAAATTAGCAACCAAGTTCTTTTCTTGAGCTATTATTCAAATGGATTCAGTTTGCATTCAAATTAATCTCAAGATCATAGAAATTAACAATGGGAAAAGTACATTAAATCACCTAGTCTATTTCTTTGCTAGGGGAGAATTGATCTTTACATCATAATCTCTAGTGCTTTGTCCAGTCTGTTTTAAATGTCTTGAATAAGTGTTATTCTGATTCTGGGTGGTCATCTCATCAAATTCCAGGGGAAATTCTTTTTCACAGCCTGCTAGAATATATATGGATTTTCCGATGCTGTGCAATTTGCCAGTGTTCAGAGCCGCCAGGAATCAGGCAATGAATTTTTCAGAGTATGTGTGTGCATGTGTGCAGGTACGTGTATGTGTGTGTGTGTGTGTGTGTGTGTGCGTGCGTGTGCATATTGAAGGGGGTTGGGTAGGCCATGTGAGGGGGAGAGAAAGACAAAAAGAGGACATCCTGAGAAGGATGGTATGTTTGATTATATTTGAGATTTGACAGTTGTTTGTTTTCATTTTGTAATATCCTGAGCGGCTTGGGGAATTCAAGGGAGAAGTTGATATAATCACAAAGCCAAGAGAGAGGCAATGCAATTTGAGTAGTAATTGTGAAGTTTTTATGAGGTCAAATATCCAGAAGCCAAATAAAAAAATCTTTACCTTAAGGGTATATTTTATTAATCTTACATAAGGATAGTTTAAGTTATAGGCTCTAAAGTAGAAAGAGTGTAAGCATTCTAATGTTAGCTATTTTTCTGTCTTTATAATTCAGCTGCAGCATTCCAGTTAGACAAATAGGAAGGTAGATAGATAGACAGACAGACAGATAGGTGGAATAAGTTTCTATATTCACCATCCAGCTCAAGAAACAGAACATTAGTACAATGAACCCTTTCTTTTTTTAAATTGAACTATAGTTGATGTATAGTGTTGTGTTAATTACTGCTGTACAGCAAAGTGATTCAGTTATACATATATATATATACATTCTTTTTTAATATTCTTTTCCATTATGGTTTATCATAGGATATTGAATATAGTTCTCTGTGCTCTACAGTAGGACCTTGTTGTTCATCCATTCTATATATAAAAGCTTACATCTGCTAACCCCATCCTCCCACTGCATCCCTCCCCCAACCCCCTCCCCCTTGGCAACCACCAGTCTGTTCTCTATGTCTGTGATTCTGTTTCTGTTTCATAGATAGGTTCATACATGTCATATTTTAGATTCCACATATAAGTGATAGCGTATGGTACTTGTCTCTCTCTTTCTGACTTACTTCACTTAGTATGATAATCTCTAGGTCCATCCATGTTGCTGCAAATGGTATCATTTCCTTCTTTTTTATGACTGAGTAGTATTCCACAGTGAACCCTTTCTTGACTGCTGTTGTATTGAACTCAAATGTTCTCTGTTTTCTTATTTACAAAATGAGATAAACAGAAGGTATGAATCAAATCAATTCATAAATGTTAGGGTGCAACAAAAATAAAACACGTTTTATGATCTTATTACAACATGTGTGTTATTCAAATTTAACAAGTCTAATAGAAGACAGGGAAGGAGTTGGTGCCCCAGAACTGACATGAAAAGCATAAGGCTCTCTTCTTTAAGAATCTCATGGAATCTAAGGATCAGAAAGCACTTTAAATTCATTCACCCTCTGTTGTGCTGCTTGAATTCCCACTTTAGCATCCAGAACAAGTAGTCGTTCAACTCCTGCTTGAATATCTTCTGTGATGAAAAAATCATTAGTACTCAAGGCTTCAGTGATAATGGTTTGAAGGTTCTTATTTCCAGTGAGACCGAAACTCTGCCTGCTCAACCCTTTTATCCATGAGTCTAACAGTTAAGGGCTGAACAGAACTAATCTAATTGCTTATAATAGCTCTTCACACATTTGAACACAGTTGTCATTGCCTCTCCCTCAACCCTCTAGGTGCTCCCACCCCCAGTTCGTTAAGCTAATCCACTGTTTCCCAGACAAGGTCACTCCTTCTGCTTGGCTTGCACCCGTCTTAAGTGGTGGCTCCAGGCAAACCCATTCTTCACCGTTTTCCTGAAATACATTCCTTCAGTGCCTGAGACGTAACAAGGGCTTAATATATAATTGCTAAATGGATAAGCTTAGTCTAGCCAATCATGAAGCATATTTATCTATATTGTAAACCTTAGTCTAGAAAAACTCATTTTCTTTAGTACCTCCCATATCATTCTCTTTCCAAGTCTCAGTCCTCAGAAAAGATGAAAATACAACCTTTGCTTCCAAATTCTTCAGTCTCTCAGTAACTGATCCATCCTTTCTGATAAGCCAAAAACACAGCAAGCGTTATTTCAAGCCTTCCTGTCCTCCACCTACTCTTCGAAAAAAGGAAAACAGTTTGCATTGAACATATACAGAATTCCCTCAATGGCCAGCTAACACGTACTGGGTCTGAGCTGTGCCCACACTACAGAGCCCTCATATGACCTCTAGAGGACATGGCATAGATTTTACAGCAGTGGCTGGTGTTACTCAGGTTGCTGCTGGCGTCAGGGAGGTCTTTGTGCAAAGCAGTAGAAGGGGCCCCTCTGGTGCCTCAGAGAAAAGTCCCCACCCCAGTATTCTGGCAGCCCCACTTCCTTCTCCATCAGGCACCTTGTGGGCTCAACTCTCAGACAAGCCAGTAAATCAGATGACTGATAATAGAAAAAGCTCTTGGAAACATTTGTTGGTTAAAGGATGATGTTATGAAAAGAAACAGACCAAATGCTAATAATTACTTTAAGGGGAATGAACCACACGAATTCCTTTACGTTTAGCCATGCCTGCAAATCCAGTCCACTTTGCTCAGATGTGTGCATTTTTACACAGAAAAGTTTTAACAGAGCCCTGAAGGATGGGGAAGGCTTGTAACCTGAAAGGGGACCTGCTATGGGTCCTGATGCTGTTGAGCCCACTGCCTACAGGATCACTGCTTTTTTTTTTTTTTTATAAATTTATTTATTCATTTATTTATTTTTGGCTGCGTTGGGTCTTTGTTGCTGAGCGCGGGCTTTCTCTAGTTGCGGCGAGCGGCGGCTACTCTTCATTGTGGTGCGCGGGCTTCTCATTGCGGTGGCTTCTCTTGTTGTGGAGCACGGGCTCTAGGCGCGCGGGCTTCAGTAGTTGTGGCGCGTGGGCTCAATAGTTGTGGCACACGGGCTTAGTTGCTCCGCGGCATGTGGGATCTTCCCGGACCAGGGCTCGAACCCATGTCCCCTGCACTGGCAGGCGGATTCTTAACCACTGCGCCACCAGGGAAGTCCAGATCACTAGCTTTTGCTGTTCAGTTAAGTGTTGCTGCACAGACAGGGTGTGGAGATGTAACTACCCCAGCAGGTTGCCTGCTGCTTGATGGTCCCGAGGCTCAAGCCCAGATACTTGTCTGGTGATGAAAAGCTGAGCTCATAAGGAAGTGGAGAGTGCTGGGAGAAAGCATGAGCACATCCCTTGTAGGGAGGCCAAACGTTAGATCAGTCATGTCTTCCAGCCACTGCAGTGGCTGGGGGGAATGAAATGTTAATTTCTTTCTTTCTTTTTTTTTTTTTTAAACTTTGGGTTTATTTATTTATTTATTTATTTATTTATTAATGGCTATGTTGGGTCTTCGTTTCTGTGCGAGGGCTTTCTCTAGTTGCGGCAAGTGGGGGCCACTCTTCATCGCGGTGCGCGGGCGTCTCACTATCGCGGCCTCTCTTGTTGCGGAGCACAGGCTCCAGACGCGCAGGCTCAGTAGTTGTGGCTCACGGGCCTAGTTGCTCCGCGGCATGTGGGATCTTCCCAGACCAGGGCTCGAACCCGTGTCCCCTGCATTGGCAGGCAGATTCTCAACCACTGCGCCACCAGGGAAGCCCGAAATGTTAATTTATGCTCATCACCATCAGCAGCCTGCAAGTGAGTTCTATAATCTGTCTGATTCTCAGGCCCACGTGGCTGCCGCTCTGTAACCTTTGGGCTCCAGTCAGGGGCAAACCCTTCCACTGCCATGGCCAGCACTGGGATTAGCAGACCAGGCTCTCCTTCCTGACTTCCTTTGTGCTCCCCATGCTCTCCCACGAGCTCTTCCTACCTTCCCCCGTACAAATCTGAGATGCCCCGGTAGTAGGACAATAAGGAAAACTTCGCATCCACGTAGAACAGTTAGTGACTGACTGAAAACGCTTTTCTACAACCCACAGGGACACAATGATGTGTGTGAAAATGAAATAGGTTTATTTCATGTGGTTTTAAGAGGCCATTTGGGACAACAGAAAATAGCACCCAGCTTTGTAGCACTGGAAGGTTGAACTTGCAGTTTGTTTATAATTTTTTTCCCCAAGAAAAGCCTATAATCTGTCTTTTTGGGGGAGGGGGATGGAGAAGAGGTAATGGAATTATCAGCAAGAAAACCAGAATTCACCCCCTAGCAATATAAATAATTGCAAGTTCTTGAATGGAAATTGGCAAGGTTACAGATGACACAACATTTGTTGATGTAAAATGGGATGTCCCCAGAGGCATAGATAGCTTTAATTGTTCCTCTCCGAGAGCTTTTATGAACCGGGGAATAAGCTGTTATTTTGTATTCTGTAGTATCTTTGTGGCAGGTGCCCTGGATAGCAACAAAGATATATTTAATAAAGTTCTCTTTCTAGACAGAGCCAGAAGACTCACAGGGCTGTACTTTGCACTGAATTGTGAGTATAATACGCCAAAGCTAATTTCCATTTGCTCTTTGTGTTCTGTCACATATAGGGCACCCTGTACAGTTTAGCCATGTGCTTGACCTTGATGAAGTTCTCTGTTCATTTCCTGATCCATTTCCTGATTTCTGCAAGTGTTTCTTCCTGGAGGTGCTGGGAGGAAAAGTGACATGATCGGAGCTTTAGAGAGGTGGGTGGGAGGTGTTCTTGGCAGGGTGTGTGGGAAAGTCAGACTCAGCAGACTAAGTGAGGGACTGCTGCTGGGGGGACATCTTAACGCTGATGGCTCCTGCTCCAAGAGCTTGGAAAAATGTTATGGCTTTGGGTCATGGAGGACAGGTTTGTGCCTTTATTTCTAAGGCTCGTTGGCTCTTGCTGTCAACTTGCCATGGTTCAATGATTATTCCCCAAATCACAAAGAAACCCGACCTCAAGGGGCGATCTCTGCAGTGTGTCCAAATTCATATTCACTAATTTCTAAGCCTTCTACAGATCATGTCTCAGTAGAAATCATCTTTGAGCATACTGTATCCACGTTAATGTGCACTTGTCTTCTCCGTGCTCTGGTACAGCGGCGAAGACATTCCCGGACTGTGAGAAGTGCGTCTTACTTCCGTGGCTCCTCCGTGGGCACAGGCTTCAGCGAGGACTGGTCCATCTCTGAGGCCCAGACCCTGCACTTGTCGCTCTTACCCACTCTCTTTGCGTTGCTCTTAAATCTTACATACTGGCCCTTTGATCTCACTGAGATGGCTATGCTCTCACTGAGATGGCTATGCTCTGGATTTTCCTCCTGGACTTGTCAGTACTCTCATCTCCACTGCTTGCTCTTTCCAGGCTACATTTCATGGCTATCTCTTTCATTCAACATTCCAATTGGTGGAAGTGAGCTGTCCACCAACCTCACGTAGCTCAAAAGTAGAGGAGCCAGCCCTGGAAGGCAGGCAGGCACTCCTGGCTCCAGATCACATGGCGTATGCTTTTAACCACTGCGTGGTGTTAGAGCACTAACTCAGTCTCTGAACATTGAAAAACAAACAAAAAATTTGTTAACTTGAGTCACAGGCACAACGTCTTCTTCATAAAAATATATTGTTTTTGAGAAATCTCTTTATGATCTAAAAGGCAGAGTAAACATTGAGCATCTTTCTCAGGGTTCTGGCTGACCTGCCAAGCACTGGCAAGGCTGGCATCCGGAAGTCAGGACCCTTTGGCAGTAGAAGAAGCCTTAAGCTAGCAGGAATGGAAGGGGGAGAGAGAGCCCTGAGAGACGCATTCTTCTGTTTGGTAGGAAATATGATGAGAGATATGATGGATATATATCCTCAAATTTATTTGCATATTTTTTTCATATCTTTCCCCTCTCAATCAAATTTTCCACTTTGCTTTTTAAGTAAATTTTAACAAATGCTTCATCACTTATTTACTGTAATTAGGGATGTGGCCTAATCTCCCTGTGCCCATTTCCTCCTCTGTAATGATAAACTTACATCAGGAATAATGTGAGGAATAAATGAGTGTGTGTAAAGCTCTTAGCATAGTGCCTGGCATATCCATTTAAAATGTTCAATAAGTGTTAGCTAACATCATCATTATTCTTTTAAAAAGTCATGGTAAACTCTTATGACTGATATATTTCAACATGAGCCAAGTTTGAAACATGTAAGCTGATCTTTTGGGTTAGAGATTTATTTCGTTCTAATTAAAAAATGTAAAAAAAAAATATTTATTGAGCCTCATTGTACATCAGGCCCTCTGCTGGGAGTTTACGTACCGATTACCGACTTGATCTTAGCTAGCGTCAAGCCCATGAGCTACCTAAAGCAGAAACAAAGATTATTGCCATTTGATGTATGTGGAAACTGAGGCTAGAGAGAATAAGTCATTCTCAAAGTCATTCAGCTGATAAAAGGCAAATCAGGACTCAAATCCATGTTTTCTGACTTAAAACCCAACACTTTCTCCATAGTACCAGCCTGTCCCTCTCCCCTGACCTGCATTTGTCCGTCTCTGCTGATTACCATGCTTTCCCCAAATTCTGGCTTTGGCATAATGGCAACCTCAGTTCCTTTGCTTGTAGTCTTCAGGATCTGCTTTCATTCTCCTTGCTTTACAAAGAGTTTTAATTCTTAAAAAAGTTGTTTCTTTTACGTGTGAAATTTCTTGTCTTGCAATTTCTCAAATCTATAAATTCACTGTCTATATCCTGTATCTCATTAAAGAATTGGATGATGGCTATATTGAGTAATCTTTAGGGCTTATGCTGAGTAACTTGAAAAGGATCAGTTTAAGATGAAGGTAAATTCAGAGCTGGTAGCTCTGCCGTCTATGAGGAAGACTCAGAGTACCACAGTGCCCACGTGTGTGTTTTAGGTAATGAATGAAAATTTGCCGAGTTGTTCAGGTGATTGTAGCGAAAGAGTAAATGGGAGAATGTTTCTTTACAGAGTGAAACTTTAGTTTTGAAAAACTTAGTTTAGTTTGACTTTTGGCCTGGTTTTAATTTCACTCTTGCCTTTCCTCTTCTCTGGGCACGGCTCCATCCACTGTAACTCCCAGTGTCTCTGTCTTTCTAACAGTCCACTTGCATGAATCCTGAAGAGCCCCGAACGGGTCCAGCAACAGTCAAGGCTGCTGCTGTGTGCTGCACGGTTGCATTGGCTGCAGAAATGCAGCAGCTTGAAGGGGACTCCATGTCAGCTGGGTCCTGAGAGGGATGGGGCTAACCCCCTCAAATCCCTTTGTCATAGGCTGATGTCAGAGAATTATTGAGTAATCTGGACAGTTTCTTGTCTGTTCCCGTGGGGAGAAAGTGGTAAGGATCAGATACATAAGTGAGTCATTTGTATATTCATCCATTCATCAAAAAGTTTTCCAGGCCTCCTATGTGTTTCTCTCTAGAATGTAAGCTCCCAATACCCAGCACAGGGCCTTACATGATAATTTTCTCTTGATTCAATCAATGAATGAGTGGAGAAAAAACACTGTGCTATGGGGCATGTAAGAGGGAGACTTAATTCCTCAGAGAAGACTCCAGGAGGTAGAGCTATGTAAGAGGAGACTTGAAGGACGAGTAGGCATTAGTCATGAAGTAAAGAAATGTTTGTTTGAGGATCTGTTTCCCCCAGAGTCCTCATCATCAGAGAGGACAGAAAGTGGCAAAGATGGGCACAGCCAACCACAGAGAAACACTCCAGAATGAGAGATGCTGGCAACACAAGAATAGAGCTGGACATGGGAAAAGGGGTAGCTAGATCTATTTTTTATTTGTTTATTCAACAAATACTTATTAGCACTTAATATGAGTTGGGTATTCTTCTATGTGCTTTATAAATTCATCCTCATAGCAAAACTATTATTCCCATTTTACAGATGGGAAACCAAGGCACAAAGAAGTTAAATAACTTACCCAAGGTCATGGAGTAAGTGGTAGGTAGAGCCAGGATCCAAATCCAAGCAGCCCGGCTGCAGGGCCCATTTTCTTAATCCCATCACCATGCTAATTCTTGTGGATGAGCAAAATAGATGATCAGAGACTTGGTCTTTCAAGGCAGGAAAGGCATAATTATACCTGGACTCCTAGAGGCTGTCTTTATACAGGGTAAGGAGGTTTCCTCTACCAAAACAGATAGATACTTTGTGATAATACAGTAACCTACTTCCTGTTGCATTTAAAGAGGAAAAGGCTCTTCTTAACCTTTTCTGACTTTTGCTGTTGTTTGTGTGAAAAGGAGGAATAAGTAGAGAGAGAGAGGAGACTGGCTATATAAATGGGGGAAATTCTAGCTCAGCGTTTTGAGTATTCAGCCAGACTCTGTTCATTCCCAGAAAGTGATTCCTGCCAAAGCTTGCTCCTGTGTGCCCAAATCTAGGTCTGGACTGTCAATTCTGCTCTACATTGCTTCAGGAACAATATCAGAATCTCCAAATGATTTTTTCTTTTTTATTGTATCATGGTAAGAACACTTAACATGAGATCTACCCCTCTTAACAAATTTTTATGTGTACAGTACAGTATTGTTAATTGTAGGTACATCGTTGGACAGCAATTTTCTAAAACTTATTCATCTTGCATGACTGAAACTTTATACCCATTGCACAGCAACTCTCCATTTCTTCCTCCCCCAGCCCCTGGCAACCACTACCCAGATAATTTTAAAGTGTCTGAAATGGTGGTGAGCAGAGTTGGGTTCAGAGATAATTTGAGGTTTCCTTCCCCCAAATTACCTAGACAATTTCTATGTTTAAATTTTAAAAAATGACAGCCAATTTCTCTTATAAACTTTTCCCCATGGAGCTCTTCTGACGTGCTGCGTTTGCCAGTGAGTGTAATGCCTACGACAGAGTCAGGAGGAATCGCTGAAAGGCCAGTGTGGATAAGATTCACGGTATGAGGCTGTTGAAGGAGCGCTGGTGATTCAGATTTGCTGGATTGACAGAAATGACTTTTGGTGAAAACAGCATGTAGCTATTGTTTCCAATAGATTTTTCTTCTAACCTGTATTTAGTGAGTAGTCCCCACAGCCAATGGTCTCCTGGCTTCTGGACCCAGGAGCTCAAGCTCATTTTTCTCTCCCTAAAAGCACTATCATTTCCAGAGGGCAGTGCGTGTTAGAAACCTGTTCCTGGGGCTGCTTTGTCAGGAGAGGGAGATACAGTAAGAGTCTGTCGGGAACAAACAAAGACATCCTTGACAATGGCGATTTATCTTGCTACCTGCAACATGCCCTTTGGTTTGATAGCTGCCTGGGTTGGCTGGGATTATTTATCTTGCACGCACACTGATATATGGAGGTGAGCTCCTGGCAGGCTTCCTTCTTTTCTTCCTTCCCTGCCTGGCCAGTCTCCCCCGTTCACTCTTCCATATCAGAGAGCTGTCAGCCAGCGTTGTCCTGGGCAATGAGAGGGGAGGGCAAGTGCCTCGAAGTATCTTAGGAGAAATGATCTTCTTTGCAAGCAGGACTTGATCTAGTTTCTTTTTTCTGTCGGTTCAGCCTTGGGAAATCAGAGATGCCTAGGAGAGTATCTGGCAGGCGTAAGGAATTTAGAACTGTGCTTTTCTCCAGCAGTGATCTCCTTTCAGCAGACCCTCCCTGTTCTTCTGCCTTTTCAAAGAATGGCTTCCTTCTGCTTCTCTGTGCTGCTTGGACTTATTTGCTAACATGTGACAGTTGCAGGAGAACCCCTGGCAGCAGCTCTCCTCCACTTGTGCCTTGGAAAATGCTACTCCCTCTGTTAAGAATCTTGTCTCCCCCTTACTCCCGACTTCCCCTGGATAATTCCTGCTGGATATTACATATTCAGCTCAGGCATGACCTTTTCTCAGCATCGCTTGTCTGGTTTCCCATCTCAGACTGTGCCAAAAGTTTTTCCAGGGCAGTGGGAAGGTGGAGAAAGTGTCATTGTTCAGGGTCCCTGAGCATCTTTCCCCACTCCCAACACAGGGATGCAGTACAGACAGACAGACAGACAGACAGACACACACACACACACACACACACACACACACTTTTGCGCTCTGCCCCCCAATGAGAATGGGGTCATAGCCTTGCTTTAGTCTAGAAATCGTGAGCCTAGGGTCTGTAAATGTTATCAGGATGGCAAGAAATGGAAATTGTTCTCAAAAGACTTAAGCTGAGCAAAGTTTAATGAAGGGAATTTCCAGCAGTGTGGGTGAATTAAGGAACCAACAAGGGGTAAAAAACTCAGGGACTGGTGACAGGAGGAAGGGACAAGGCTCAGAAATAAAGCTATTGGAGCCTTGAGAGAGATGGAGCTGTGGCTGCAGAGAAGTTAAATCTCCCCTGGAAGCCTAGTGAGGCAGGCAGGGAGTAGGGGGAAATTCATATATCCTCCATGTTGGGGAGGGGGAGTAGTAAAGGAAGCCTGGGTGGTGAGTCCATAGAGGGTCACACCTGTGGGGCACAGAGCAAGGCAGGGGAGAGTGGAGAGTGCAGGGCACGTGGGGCCGGGATGCAGGGGAGAGGTGGTCGTGGTGATGGGGAATGGAAAATAGCCAGCATATGAACATACCTTTTCTTCTATGAACCCCTTTGGCGATCTGGAACGCTAACAGATCCTTTTTCAAAATAATGTTTCTAAATGCAAAAAATAGAATACATAGGATTACAAAGGAAACCAATTATACTGAAATACAGTTATCAAAATACTAAAAATACAAAATTGTGATACAGTAATATATAATGCTTGTTTATTAACACATGGACTACAAAATCTAGGGGCAGAGCTAACAGTTGCCAAGCTTTCTAAGTCATGATAAGTGTGAATTATGTTTCAAGACATCTGCAACAGCTGAAAATATCTGGTGTTTTAATTGGTGATAAAGTCTTAGGTACTTTTAATACTACCGTGCTTTATTGCCTACCTTCATAGTTGAGGGAAATGCTAAATTTCAGTTGAGTAGAACTTAGCGATATAGATCAATATATATAAATATAAATTGTATTTATATAATATATTCAGTATATAATGTTTAGCCTAGTGCCTAGCGCCTGGCCCACGGTAAGTGCTCAATAATTTGGAACAATTATTATTAATTAACCACTAAAGCAGTGCACATCTAAGTTCACAGACCCTGAACTCTGTCCAAGGGCTCCTTAGGGGTCTGAAGGCCCCAGGTTGAGAACACTTGCTTTAGCTATAAGTGGAGGGATGTTAAGTTCTAGCGGAGTGGTGATGGAAGCCTGAGGATGAGAGGGCAGCAGTGTAGCCAGAATCCCGCTTCTTAACAGGAGCAGGATCCAGGGCCCTGGAAAACCCATGCCAAGAAATGATGCATCTGCTCAACCCTCTGGTCGTGATCTACTTCTGTTAAATGCTATATCCTCGGGTCCGCTAGAATGTAAACTTCATGAGGACATAAAATTTTAAAAACTGGTTATTGCAGTATTATATACACATAAATATAAATGTAAATTTTATCCACTGTGTGGCTTAATGAATTTTCATGAACTGAACACACCGGTGTAAGCAGAACCGGGCTCATTATCAGCACCCCAGGAGCCTCCCTCAGGTCGCCTTCCTGACACCCCACCTCCCCTAAGGATAACTACTATTCTGATTTCTAGCAACATAGAGTAGCTTTGCCTGTTTTGGTTCTTTTTATAAATAGAATAATATACTGTATACTTTTTTGTGTGTCTGGCTTCTTTCTCTCCACGTCATACTTGTGAGATTCATCCATATCATTCCATGTAGCTGTAGATTATTCATTCTCATTGCTGCATAGCATCCTATTGTGTGAATATACCATAATTTACCCATTCTGCTGTTAATGAGGATCTGGATGGTTTTGCATTCTCTGTCTTTTTCATTTTTGTCGTTCTGGTGGCCGTGTATTGGTAGCTCTTTGTGGTTTTTTTTCCTGGTGACTAAATACATTTTTACCCAGGTATTGACCATTTGGATATCCTTGTTTATGAAGTGTCTGTGTAAGTCTTTTGTCTATTTTCCTAATGTCTATATTTAGACAAATTATTTAATCATTCTCAGTTTCCTCATTGTTAAATTAGGACATTAATAGAACCAATGCAAAGGGTTATCGTGACGATAAAGAGAGGTAGGCACGTAAAATGTTTAGCCTAGTGCCTAGCGCCTGGCCCACGGTAAGTGCTCAATAATTTGGAACAATTATTATTAGTTAATCACTAAAGCAGTGCACATCGTGGATACTCTATGCTTGCTGCATAATCGAATTTTTAAAATATCACTGTAACAGCACTATGATTAGAATCTGCTAATCTTGGCTATAGCTGGGTGGGAAGCTCAGTGGCTTGGGGATGGGATGAAGGAGAATTTCTTATTTTTTATTCTCTTTGGTACCTTTTGAATTTTGTACTATGTGAATGAATTTTCTATTAAAACACATGAAACTGAAGTCCAAAACGAATAGCTGAAATAGAAATGGAAATAATCTAGAGTTCAATTGAATCATGAGCTATGCTACTTGTGCTGCCATGTACACCCAGGATGTACATGGAGAATGGGCATGTTTAACTCTGGTGAAGAGGAAACCTTTTGAAGAAATAGATTTAGTTAGTAAGGTGTGATGTCCGTGTATTTTGTAAAAGTTATGATAAGGGAAGGAGGAGTAAATTATGACATACAGTTAATGTTTGAGTGACCTTAATGAGATGGGATGTGAATTTAATGTTGGGAAACAAAAAAATATCAGGAGGGAGAAGTGGGATGGAATGCCTTAGTCATGTTCAGTCCAGCCTCTCAGGGTTCCAAGAAGTTTGAAAGGACATATTTTGGTCCAGAGTTCTCGAGGGTGAAGGCACACATCTCTGTGTCTCTTGGAGCTTTGGTATGCATAAAAAGGCATTTGCCTTTCTTGGTGAATTTTATGTTGCACTTATCCAAGATAGGTCGCTTTTGAGTGACCCCGAAGGAGAAGCAACAGAACTCTATCAGGGTGTGTTTCTAAATTATTATTACTGATGACAATACTGAAATTAACATCCTAATTTGCAGAACGTTTTTCACAACGTATCAAGTACTGGTAAATATGTGCTCTTATTTGCTTTTCGTACTAACTCCTCAGAAAGATAGCTGTGGTTATCTCCATTTTACAGGTGGAAGAACTAAAGGAAATGAGGGAGCCAGGACTAAAAGCTAGGTTAGTGCTGGAAAAAGTCCAAAGTACAATTCATAAGGTGACTGTTACGCCTGTGACAGTCACCTTGAGACGAGCTGTTTGAATGGAGAATGATGACTGGAGAATAATGAGAATAATGAATGGAGATGTTTGAAATGGAGAGTTCAGTGACTGCCGCCACCCAGAGGGATGGTTGTGGGACCATGTCGTGTGGTGTGCCTCTGGGTCGTGTCCATTCTGAACTTTGATGATGTCCCAGGACAGTGACTTTGTACCAACATTCAATTTAGTGACTTTTAAAATGGTTCTGCTTTTCTGTTTAGATAGTATTTTTGTGTGTGTGATTATTCTTAAAATGCATCATTTTAATCACCACGCTTCCTGAATCTTCTTTTCCTTTTGGATTCCTTCAGTTACACCATCTCCCCTTAAACGATAATCACATTTCATTCTACCTGATTCCCCAGGCCGGTTACCTAGACTAATGGAATGAAAGAGCTGGGCAACAGATTCAAGGTCACTTACGACAACCTCTTGAGAATTTTACAAATGAGGGAACTAAGACCCAGAGAGGCAAAGTGACTTGTCCCACATCACAAAGCTGGTTAATGTGGAGGATAGAATGAAATAAGCAGGAGGAGAGTAAGAAGGCAGTGTTGATTTTTCACAGGGAAGATTTTCTGTAGAAGTTGATTACGTTGAGTTTTCAGGAAGGCAAATGTTCTGGTAGTTCCATGGAAAGAGAAAGATTGCTTTCTGGACCAACAAGAATTTTACCCCACTGGCTGCCGGGTAATAATGGCAGATGGTAGCCACAGGGTTATTGTAGGTATGGACTCACAAGGTCTCTAGTCACAGCACTCACTGATACACCATCAGCTCTGCACTTTGATCCTGAACCAGTGCTGAAAATAGAAACTCCTTCTGAAAGGACATGGCAGAATACCGAGATGGCCCCAAGATTATTGCCCCCTTTTGCACACACTCTTTATAATGCTCTTCCCCCTGAGTATGGACAGGTCTGTGTATATGACTGATTTCACTCCCATGATGAAGTTACATTACATGACAAAGATGAAGAAATTTTGCAGATATAATCTCAGATCAGTTGATTCTGAGTGAGTCAAAAGGGAGATTATCTGGGATGGACCTGACTTAATCGGGTGAGAGTGATTCAGAAGGGACTGAGATTCAAAGGGAAAGAGATTCTCCTGCTGGCTTTAAAGAAGTAAGCCTGTATGTTGTGAGAGACTTACATGGCTAAGACCTGAGACAGCTCCCCTAGGGTGAGGTCAGCTGAGGGTGACCTCTGGCTGACAGCTAACAAGAAACCAGGCTCAGTCCTACAACCACAAGGAAGTGAATTCTGCTAACGACCTGAATGAGCTTGAAGAAGACCCCAGCTCCTGATAAGACCACAGCCCCAGCTGACACCTTGAGACTTGGTGAGACCCTGAGCAGAGGACCAAGTTAGGCTGTGTCTAGACTTATAATGTACAGAAATTGTGAGATAATAAATTTTTGTTGTTTGAAAAAAAAAAGTACCACTTTCCTGGAATGTCCCCAAGTTCAGGAGTGTAAATTCAGGCAAGAACAGCCCCTTGGGGAATACCTTGTTTCCACTTGGGGTCAGGGCTGATGTGTTTCTTTATAGTATAACCTATTAATTATGCAGGCCGAGAACAGCAGATTTTCAGAGACTTAGCTCATCATAATTTCTGTGAATCATTTTGCAGAGAAACAATTTTCTAGGCAGACGAATCAAACTATGTTAGAAGCTTTACTTTAGGGAAGATCATTTACCTATTAGAGATTCGAAGTACATCTTCCCCTCTTGGATACAGCATTTCTTCATTTTAAGCGAACTCTTTGCTTTCCGATATATGAGGGAGCACACTTGTGCTTTTCTGCTCTGTTACTCTGTTTTCTAGACTACCTCTTAATTCTGACCTCTACTTACTAAACAGGAAATGCTAAACAGTATAAGCTTCTATTTGGTGCAAGGCATACTGGGGAGAGAAGGACTGAGATGTCTGAAATGGACTGGCCTTTTTCTTCCCTTTAGACAATGCCCCTTTGTTGAGTGGGCTCTCTCAGTCAACTGCATTTCTGGTCATGCCCCTGTGGCAAAGCCTCTGCTCCACGATACTGGGCCCTCTCTATTGTGAGGGGAGAAGGGCGTTGGCAATACTCTTGCTCAGGAAGAGCCACTTGGTGGGACTTATTTGTGACATTTCCAGTACACAAATTTAGAAACGTAATTCTCAGTCATGGCTGAACACCTGTAAAGAAAAGATTGGGAGGGAGGGGCAAGATGGCGGAAGAGTAAGACGCGGAGATCACCTTCCTCCCCACAGATACATGAGAAATACATCTACACGTGGAACTGCTCCTACAGAACACCCACTGAACGCTGGCAGAAGACGTCAGACCTCCCAAAAGGCAAGAAAATCCCCACGTACTTGGGTAGGGCAAAAGAAAAAAGAAATAACAGAGACAAAAGAATAGGGACGGGACCTGCACCAGTGGGAGGGAGCTGTGAAGGAGGAAAGGTTTCCACACACTAGGAAGCCCCTTCGTGGGCAGAGACTGCGGGTAGCAGAGGGGGGAAGCTTCGGAGCCACGGAGGAGAGCGCAGCCACAGTGGTGCGGAGGGCAAAGCGGAGATTCCCGCACAGAGGAGCGGTGCCGACCAGCACTCACCAGCCCGAGAGGCTTGTCTGCTCAGCCGCCGGGGCGGGCGGGGCCTGGGAGCTGGGGCTCGGGCTTCGGTGCTAGCCGGGAGGGAGTCCGGGAAAAAGACTGCAGCTGCCAAAGAGGCAAGAGAATTTTTCTTGCCTCTTTGTTTCGCGGCGCGCAAGGAGAGGGGATTCAGAGCGCCGCCTAAACGAGCTCCAGAGACGGGCGCGAGCTGCGGCTATCAGCGCGGATCCCACAGCAACAGGGACGCAGAGGGAAAAACGGAGAGATTCCCGCACAGAGGCTCGGCGCCGAGCAGCACTCACCAGCCCGAGAGGCTTGTCTGCTCACCCGCCGGGGCGGGCGGGGGCTGGGAGCTGAGGCACGGGCTTCGGTCGGATCCCAGGGAGAGGACTGGGGTTGGCTGCGTGAACACAGCCTGAAGGGTCTAGCGCACCACAACTAGCCGGGAGGGTGCACGAGAAAAAGTCTGCAGCTGCCGAAGAGGCAGGAGACTTTTTCTTGCCTCTTTGTTTCGCGGCGTGCAAGGAGAGGGGATTCAGAGCGCCACTTAAACGAACTCCAGAGACGGGCGCGAGCCGCGGCTATCAGCGCGGACCCCAGAGACGGGCATGAGACGCTAAGGCTGCTGCTGCCGCCACCAAACAGCCTGTGGGCGAGCACGGGTCATTCTCCACACCGCCCCTCCCGGGAGCCTGTGCAGCCCGCCACGGCCAGGCTCCCGTAATCCGGGGACAACTTCCCCGGGAGAGCGCACGGCGCGCCTCAGGCTGCTGCAACGTCACGCCGGCTTCTGCCGCCGCAGGCTCGCCCCGCCTCCTCCGTACCGCTCCCTCCCCCCGGCCTGACTGAGCCAGAGCCCCCGAATCAGCTGCTCCTTTAACCCCGTTCTGTCTGGGCGGGGAACAGACGCCCTCAGGGGACCTACATGCAGAGGCGGGTCCAAATCCAAAGCTGAAGCCCGGGAGCTGTAGGAACAAAGAAGAGAAAGGGAAATCTCTCCCAGCAGCCTCAGAAGCAGCGGATTAAAGCTCCACAAACAACTTGATGTGCCTGCATCTGTTGAATACCTGAATAGACAACGAATCATCCCAAATTTAGGAGATGGACTTTGGGAGCAGGATATATTAACTTTTCCCCTTTTCCTTTTTTTTGTGAGTGTAGATGTGTATGCTTCTGGGTGAGATTTTGTCTGTATAGCTTTGCTCTCACCCTTAGTCCTAGGGTTAGGTCCGTCAGTTTTTTTTTTTTTTTTTTTTTTTTTTGGCTTAAAAATTTTTTTTTTCCCTAATAAATGTTTTCTTAATATTTTTTTCCTTATTTTCTATTTTTAAAAAAATTTTTAATAAGTTTTTTCATATTTTTTATTTTAAAAAATTAAAAAATTTTTTTTCTTAATAAATTTTTTCTAAATAATTTTTTTCTTATTTTTAGTATAAAAAATTAATAAATCTATTTTTAAAAATTAAAAAAAATTTTTTTTCTTAATAAATTTACTCTTAATAATTTTTTTTCTTATTTTTTATTATAATTGCTTTATTTTATTTTATTTTATTTTATCCTCTTTTTTTCTTTCTTTCCATTTTTTCTCCCTTTTATTCTGAGCCGTGTGGATGAAAGGCTCTTGGTGCTCCAGCCAGGCATCAGGGCTGTGCCTCTGAGGTGGGAGAGCCAACTTCAGGACACTGGTCCACAAGAGACCTCCCAGCTCCACGTAATACCAAACGGCGAAAATCTCTCAGAGATCTCCATCTCAACATCAAGACCCAGCTTCACTCAACGACCAGCAGGCTACAGTGCTGGACACCCTATGCCAAACAACTAGCAAGAGAGGAACACAGCCCCATCCATTAACAGAGAGGCTGCCTAAAATCATAATAAGGCCACAGACACCCCAAAACACACCACCAGACGTGGACGAACCCACCAGAAAGACAACATCCAGCCTCATCCACCAGAACACAGGCACTAGTTCCCTCCACCAGGAAACCTACACAACCCACTGAACCAACCTTAGCCACTGGGGACAGATACCAAAAACAACGGGAACTACGAACCTGCAGCCTGTGAAAAGGAGACCCCAAGCACAGTAAGATAAGCAAAATGAGAAGACAGAAAAACACACAGCAGATGAAGGAGCAGGGTCGAAACACACCAGACCTAACAAATGAAGAGGAAATAGGTAGTCTACCTGAAAAAGAATTCAGAATAATGATAGTAAGGATGATCCAAAGTCTTGGAAATAGAATAGACAAAATGCAAGAAACATTTAACAAGGACGTAGAAGAACTAAAGAGGAACCAAGAAACAATGACAAGCACAATAACTGAAATTAAAAATACTCTAGATGGGATCAATAGCAGAATAACTGAGGCAGAAGAACGGATAAGTGACCTGGAAGATAAAATGGTGGAAATAACTACTGCAGACCAGAATAAAGAAAAAAGAATGAAAAGAACTGAGGACAGTCTCAGAGACCTCTGGGACAACATTAAACGCACCAACATTCGAATTATAGGGGTCCCAGAAGAAGAAGAGAAAAAGAAAGGGACTGAGAAAATATTTGAAGAGATTATAGTTGAAAACTTCCCTAATATGGGAAAGGAAATAGTTAATCAAGTCCTGGAAGCACAGAGAGTCCCATACAGGATAAATCCAAGGAGAAACACACCAAGACACATATTAATCAAACTATCAAAAATTAAATATAAAGAAAACATATTAAAAGCAGCAAGGGAAAAACAACAGATAACACACAAGGGAATCCCCATAAGGTTAACAGCTGATCTTTCAGCAGAAACGCTGCAAGCCAGAAGGGAGTGGCAGGATATACTTAAAGTGATGAAGGAGAAAAACCTACAACCAAGATTACTCTACCCAGCAAGGATCTCATTCAGATTTGATGGAGAAATTAAAACCTTTACAGACAAGCAAAAGCTGAGAGAGTTCAGCACCACCAAACCAGCTTTACAACAAATGCTAAAGGAACTTCTCTAGGCAAGAAACACAAGAGAAGGAAAACACCTACAATAACAAACCCAAAACATTTAAGAAAATGGGAATAGGAACATACATATCGATAATTACCTTAAATGTAAATGGATTAAATGCTCCCACCAAAAGACACAGACTGGCTGAATGGATACAAAAACAAGACCCATATATATGCTGTCTACAAGAGACCCACTTCAGACCGAGAGACACATACAGACTGAAAGTGAGGGGATGGAAAAAGATATTCCATGCAAATGGAAATCAAAAGAAAGCTGGAGTAGCAATTCTCATATCAGACAAAATAGACTTTAAAATAAAGACAATTACAAGAGACAAAGACGGACACTATATAATGATCAAGGGATCGATCCAAGAGGAAAGTATAACAATTGTAAATATTTATGCACCCAACATAGGAGCACCTCAATACATAAGGCAAATACTAACAGCCATAAAAGGGGAAATCGACAGTAACACAATCATAGTAGGGGACTTTAACACCCCACTTTCACCAATGGACAGATCATCCAAAATGAAAATAAATAAGGAAACACAAGCTTTAAATGATACATTAAACAAGATGGACTTAATTGATATTTATAGGACATTCCACCCAAAAACAACAGAATACACATTTTTCTCAAGTGCTCATGGAACATTCTCCAGGATAGATCATATCTTGGGTCACAAATCAAGCCTTGGTAAATTTAAAAAAATTGAAATCGTATCAAGTATCTTTTCCGACCACAACGCTATGAGACTAGATATCAATTACAGGAAAAGATCTGTAAAAAATACAAACACATGGAGGCTACACAATACACTACTTAATAACGAAGTGATCACTGAAGAAATCAAAGGGGAAATCAAAAAATACCTAGAAACAAATGACAATGGAGACACGACGATCCAAAACCTATGGGATGCAGCAAAAGCAGTTCTAAGAGGGAAGTTGATAGCAATACAAGCCTACATCAAGAAACAGGAAACATCTCGAATAAACAACCTAACCTTGCACCTAAAGCAATTAGAGAAAGAAGAACAAAAAAACCCCAAAGCTAGCAGAAGGAAAGAAATCATAAAGATCAGATCAGAAATAAATGAAAAAGAAATGAAGGAAACAATAGCAAAAATCAATGAAACTAAAAGCTGGTTCTTTGAGAAGATAAACAAAATTGATAAACCATTAGCCAGACTCATCAAGAGAAAAAAGGAGAAGACTCAAATTAATAGAATTAGAAATGAAAAAGGAGAAGTAACCACTGACACTGCAGAAATACAAACGATCATAAGAGATTACTACAAGCAACTCTATGCTAATAAAATGGACAACCTGGAAGAAATGGACAGATTCTTAGAAATGCACAACCTGCCGAGACTGAACCAGGAAGAAATAGAAAATATGAACAGACCAATCACAAGCACTGAAATTGAAACTGTGATTAAAAATCTTCCAACACACAAAAGCCCAGGACCAGATGGCTTCACAGGCGAATTCTATCAAACATTTAGAGAAGAGCTAACACCTATCCTTCTCAAACTCTTCCAAAATATTGCAGAGGGAGGAACACTCCCCAACTCATTCTACGAGGCCACCATCACCCTGATACCAAAACCAGGCAAAGATGTCACAAAGAAAGAAAACTACAGGCCAATATCACTGATGAACATAGATGCAAAAATCCTCAACAAAATACTAGCAAACAGAATCCAACAGCACATTAAAAGGATCATACACCATGATCAAGTGGGGTTTATTCCAGGAATGCAAGGATTCTTCAATATACGCAAATCAATCAACGTGATACATCATATTAACAAATTGAAGGAGAAAAACCATATGATCATCTCAATAGATGCAGAGAAAGCTTTCGACAAAATTCAACACCCATTTATGATAAAAGTCCTGCAGAAAGTAGGCATAGAGGGAACTTTCCTCAACATAATAAAGGCCGTATATGACAAACCCACAGCCAACATTGTCCTCAATGGTGAAACACTGAAACCATTTCCACTAAGATCAGGAACAAGACAAGGTTGCCCACTCTCACCACTATTATTCAACATAGTTTTGGAAGTGTTAGCCACAGCAATCAGAGACGAAAAAGAAATAAAAGGAATCCAAATTGGAAAAGAAGAAGTAAAGCTGTCACTGTTTGCAGATGACATGATACTATACATAGAGAATCCAAAAGATGCTACCAGAAAACTACTAGAGCTAATCAATGAATTTGGTAAAGTAGCAGGATACAAAATTAATGCACAGAAATCTCTTGCATTCCTGTATACTAATGATGAAAAATCTGAAAGTGAAATTAAGAAAACACTCCCGTTTACCATTGCAACAAAAAGAATAAAATACCTAGGAATAAACCTACCTAAGGAGACAAAAGACCTGTATGCAGAAAATTATAGGACACTGATGAAAGAAATTAAAGATGATACAAATAGATGGAGAGATATACCATGTTCTTGGATTGGAAGAATCAACATTGTGAAAATGACTCTGCTACCCAAAGCAATCTACAGATTCAATGCAATCCCTATCAAACTACCACTGGCATTTTTCACAGAACTAGAACAAAAAATTTCACAATTTGTATGGAAACACAAAAGACCCCGAATAGCCAAAGCAATCTTGAGAACGAAAAATGGAGCTGGAGGAATCAGGCTCCCTGACTTCAGACTATATTACAAAGCTACAGTAATCAAGACAGTTTGGTACTGGCACAAAAACAGAAATATAGATCAATGGAACAGGATAGAAAGCCCAGAGATAAGCCCACGCACATATGGTCACCTTATCTTTGATAAAGGAGGCAAGCATATACAGTGGAGAAAAGACAGCCTCTTCAATAAGTGGTGCTGGGAAAATTGGACAGGTACATGTAAAAGTATGAAATTAGAACACTCCCTAACACCATACACAAAAATAAACTCAAAATGGATTAAAGACCTAAGTGTAAGGCCAGACACTATCAAACTCTTAGAGGAAAACATAGGCAGAACACTGTATGACATAAGTCACAGCAAGATCCTTTTTGACCCAGGTCCTAGAGAAATGGAAATAAAAACACAAATAAACAAATGGGACCTAATGAAACTTAAAAGCTTTTGCACAGCAAAGGAAACCATAAACAAGACCAAAAGACAACCCTCAGAATGGGAGAAAATATTTGCAAATGAAGCAACGGACAAAGGATTAATCTCCAAGATTTACAAGCAGCTCATGCAGCTCAATAACAAAAAAACAAACAACCCAATCCAAAAATGGGCAGAAGACCTAAATAGACATTTCTCCAAAGAAGAGATACAGATTGCCAACAGACACATGAAAGAATGCTCAACATCATTAATCATTAGAGAAATGCAAATCAAAACTACAATGAGGTATCATCTCACACCGGTCAGAATGGCCATCATCAAAAAATCTACAAACAATAAATGCTGGAGAGGGTGTGGAGAAAAGGGAACACTCTTGCACTGTTGGTGGGAATGTAAATTGATACAGCCACTATGGAGAACAGTATGGAGGTTCCTTAAAAAACTAAAAATAGAACTACCATATGACCCAGCAATCCCACTACTGGGCATATACCCTGAGAAAGCCATAATTCAGAAAGAGTCATGTACCAAAATGTTCATTGCAGCTCTGTTTACAATAGCCAGGACATGGAAGCAACCTAGGTGTCCATCATCGGATGAATGGATAAAGAAGATGTGGCACATATATACAATGGAATATTACTCAGCCATAAAAAGAAATGAAATGGAGGTGTTTGTAATGAGGTGGATGGAGTTAGAGTCTGTCATACAGAGTGAAGTAAGTCAGAAAGAGAAAAAGAAATACAGTATGCTAACACATATATATGGAATCTAAGGGAAAAAAAAAAAAAAAAAAAAAGAGGTCATGAAGAACCTAGTGGCAAGATGGGAATAAAGACACAGACCTACTAGAGAATGGACTTGAGGATATGGGGAGGGGGAGGGGTGAGATGTGACAGGGTGAGAGAGTGTCATGGACATATATACACTACCAAATGTAAAATAGATAACTAGTGGGAAGCAGCCGCATAGCACAGGGAGATCAGCTCGGTGCTTTGTGACCACCTAGAGGGGTGGGATAGGGAGGGTGGGAGGGAGGGAGATGCAAGAGGGAAGAGATATGGCAACATATGTATATGTGTAACTGATTCACTTTGTTGTAAAGCAGAAGCTAGCACACCATTGTAAAGCAATTATACTTCAATAAAGATGTTTAAAAAAAAAAAAAAAAAAAAGAAAAGATTGTTCTAATCATGTTCAGCCATATCCTCCCGGTTACCCTAGATGTTATGAATATTCAGCCCAAATCAAAACGAAACTTCCTGCTTTGTGGGTCTCACAGAATGGGGCTTTGAGGAATCATGTCTGTGATCAAGGGAGCCCTAAGATATGGGGGCGCTGCATGCTTCCACAGTGCAGTGTCCAGGCTCCTTTGTGAGATGCAGGTGATGAGGGCAAAGGGATGAAGTGAGAACATCGCCTCTGAGGAAACATGCCAGATTAGTTCGAGTTCATTTGACAGTCAGAAATAAGTCTCTAAGTGAGAATCCTTAACAGGACTCCACTCAGGAGAGCAGGAAGAGCACTGGCCTAGGCGTCCTTTCTTTGCTGTTCTACCAACCAATTGTGTAACGTTTGCCAATTTATAGAATCATTCCGAGCCTCAGTGTCCTCAGGTGTGAGCATGGGTATTTCTGTTAGCGGTCTTTGTCTGCAAGGAGCAGGAACTAGCTCTCACCAGTTTAAGCAGAAGAGGACTATTTGGAAGGTGCTGGGCTGCTCACAGAACCTATGGAGGCTTGAGACCCAGGCTGCGGAAGGGCAGGAAGCAGAGTGGGTCTGGGGTCTATAGAACAGGAGCATCTGCCACGGTAGGGACCACACTCAGCCTTGGTGGGCTCTTGGTTGGAGACTCTTGGTTGGAGGCATACTTCTTTCCCGTGTGAATATAGACAGTCCAGGGCTGGTACGGAGACTTCACAGTCATTGAGGATCCTCCTTGTCAAGTCCCTGGTTTTTGGTTTCTCACTTAGTGCAGAACTTCTGATTCACGATATGAATATGTAAATTAAAAGAAAAAAAGGTGGACTTTCCAGTCTTTCCTTTCTGGAATAGTTTCTCTTCTGGAATATATGCATTTGTTCAGCAAAATTTTGATTTGATTGAAGTTAATATAGTTTCTACCAACCTGAAGCTTGAAATGTTTAATGCAGCTCTAATTTTATTATCTAATGATATAAATAAGATGGAGAAGGCTCTAGGCTTGACAAACTTGACATTTAAATCTAACTTTGCAAAACAATCTAGTAGGCAAGAAAAGTATTTCCTAGGCTTCCTCAGGTCTGCCTGGATATGTGGTTATAACATGGTAATGAGCTTCCCTAGAAGGGGCAAAATGCATGACTGAAGTTGCATTTTTATTTTGTGTTTTTTTGAAATAGATTCTCTAGATCAGAGACCTTTAAAATTATGTTTTCTCTGTGCTGGCCACACATTTAGCCATAGTTACTATTAGAATTATGATTTGGGAAATATTTATAAGGAAGTACGCTGGCACTGAATACATCAGACCCTTTTTTTGCTATTCTGAGAGTCAGTGGGAACTCAGTTTAGAGAAGTGCTGGTTTTAAGGAACTGAAATTCACACCATTCATTCAGTTTACTGTATATTTTTTAATAAAATATTTATTTATTTATTTGGCTATGCCGGGTCTTCGTTGTGGCATGCGGGATCTTCACTGCGGCACGTGGGATCTTTTAGTTGCGGCGTGCGGGATCTAGTTGCCTGACCAGGGTTCGAACCTGGGCCCCCTGCATTGGGAGTGCAGAGTCTTAACCACTGGACCACCAGGAAATTCCAAGTTTACTACATATTAATCACTTACTTGGGAGTTTAACCTTTCAGATCATTTTCTTCATCTAAAATGACTGAGAATATTTGTGTGCTGATGCCAGAAATATTTTTCATCAGCTATCTTAATCAGCAAGTATTAAGTAAACACAAAGTATTGACTGCACAGTTTTTTGTTTTTTTTTTAATACTAGGAGATGGGTGAGGATTACAAGAGCCTCAATCTTGGCTTTACAGTCAGGTTTAGGAGACTATGGTTTATCTATGTATCTAGTACTTTCAAACAGCATTGTCCTCCCAATCATCAGTGACTAAGATGTGCTGTAGAAACGGGGTCTGTTGTTTTCCCATCAGATTCCCCAGGGAGCATCTCCCACAGGCACAGACTACCATGCATCCCTGACTGATGGAGAGCCCACCTGATCCCCATGGGAAGAATGTAGCAGAGGGGGCTAGCTGTACCCCCAAATTCATGCTTCTTTTTCTATAGTATGTAGTTATCCCTGCTAAGTAGATATCCAGCTGAGGTGAAATTTCCCAGCCCATTTTTTTTTTTTAACATCTTTATTGGAGTATAATTGCTTTACAATGGTGTGTTAGTTTCTGCTTTATAACAAAGTGAATCAGCTATACGTATACATATATCCCCATATCTCTTCCCTCTTGCGTCTCCCTCCCTCCCACCCTCCCTATCCCACCCCTCTAGATGGTCACAAAGCACTGAGCTGATCTCCCTGTGCTATGCAAGTGCTTCCCCCTAGCTATCTGTTTTACATTTGATAGTGTATATATGTCCATGCCACTCTCACTTTGTCCCAGCTTACCTTTCCCCCTCCCCATATCCTCAAGTCCATTCTCTAGTAGGTCTGTGTCTTTATTCCCATCCTGCCCCTAGGTTCTTCATGACCTTTTTTTTTTTTTTTTTTAGATTCCATATATATGTGTTAGCATACTGTATTTGTTTTTCTCTTTCTGACTTACTTCACTCTGTATGACAGACTCTAGATCCATCCACCTCACTACAAATAACTCAATTTCGTTTCTTTTTCTGGCTGAGTAATATTCCATTGTATATATGTGCCACATCTTCTTTATCCATTCATCCGATGATGGACACCTAGGTTGCTTCCATGTCCTGGCTATTGTAAACAGAGCTGCAATGAACATTTTGGTACATGACTCTTTTTGAATTTTGGTTTTCTCAGGGTATATGCCCAGTAGTGGGATTGCTGGGTCGTATGGTAGTTCTATTTTTAGTTTTTTAAGGAACCTCCATACTGTTCTCCATAGTGGCTGTATCAATTTACATTCCCACCAACAGTGCAAGAGTGTTCCCTTTTCTCCACACCCTCTCCAGCATTTATTGTTTGTAGATTTTTTGATGATGGCCATTCTGACCGGTGTGAGATGATACCTCATTGTAGTTTTGATTTGCATTTCTCTAATGATTAATGATGTTGAGCATTCTTTCATGTGTCTGTTGGCAATCTGTATCTCTTCTTTGGAGAAATGTCTATTTAGGTCTTCTGCCCATTTTTGGATTGGGTTGTTTGTTTTTTTGTTATTGAGCTGCATGAGCTGCTTGTAAATTTTGGAGATTAGTCCTTTGTCAGTTGCTTCACTTGCAAATATTTTCTCCCATTCTGAGGGTTGTCTTTTGGTCTTGTTTATGGTTTCCTTTGCTGTGCAAAAGCTTTTAAGTTTCATTAGGTCCCATTTGTTTATTTTTGTTTTTATTTCCATTTCTTTAGGAGGTGGGTCAAAAAGGATCTTGCTGTGATTTATGTCATAGAGTGTTCTGCCTATGTTTTCCTCTAAGAGATTGATAGTGTCTGGCCTTACATTTAGGTCTTTAATCCATTTTGAGTTTATTTTTGTGTATGGTGTTAGGGAGTGTTCTAATTTCATACTTTTACATGTACCTGTCCAGTTTTCCCAGCACCACTTATTGAAGAGGCTGTCTTTTCTCCACTGTATATGCTTACCTCCTTTATCAAAGATAAGGTGACCATATGTGCGTGGGTTTATCTCTGGGCTTTCTATCCTGTTCCATTGATCTATATTTCTGTTTTTGTGCCAGTACCATACTGTCTTGACTACTGTAGCTTTGTAGCATAGTCGGAAGTCAAGGAGTCTGATTCCTCCAGCTCCATTTTTCGTTCTCAAGATTGCTTTGCCTATTCGGGGTCTTTTGTGTTTCCATACAAATTGTGAAATTTTTTGTTCTACTTCTGTGAAAATTGCCAGTGGTAGTTTGATAGGGATTGCATTAAATCTGTAGATTGCTTTGGGTAGTAGAGTCATTTTCACAATGTTGATTCTTCCAATCCAAGAACATGGTATATCTCTCCATCTATTTGTATCATCTTTAATTTCTTTCATCAGTGTCTTATAATTTTCTGCATACAGGTCCTTTGTCTCCTTAGGTAGGTTTATTCCTAGATATTTTATTCTTTTTGTTGCAGTGGTAAATGGGAGTGTTTTCTTAATTTCACTGTCAGATTTTTCAATAGTGTATAGAAATGCAAGAGATTTCTGTGCATTAATTTTGTATCCTGCTACTTTACCAAATTCATTGATTAGCTCTAGTAGTTGTCTGATAGCATCTTTAGGATTCTCTATGTATAGTATCATGTCATCTGCAAACAGTGACAGCTTTACTTCTTCTTTTCCGATTTGGATTCCTTTATTTCTTTTTCTTCTCTGATTGCTGTGGCTAACACTTCCAAAACTATGTTGAATAATAGTGGTGAGAGTGGGCAACCTTGTCTTGTTCCTGATCTTAGTGGAAATGGTTTCAGTTTTTCACCATTGAGAACAATGTTGGCTGTGGGTTTGTCATATATGGCCTTTATTATGTTGAGGAAAGTTCCCTCTATGCCTACTTTCTGGAGGGTTTTTATCATAAATCGGTGTTGAATTTTATCGAAACCTTTTTCTGCGTCTATTGAGATGAGCGTGTGGTTTTTCTTCTTCAATTTGTTATATGGTTTATCACATTGATTGATTTACTTATATTGAAGAATCCTTGCATTCCTGGGATAAACCCCACTTGATCATGTTGTATGATCTTTTTAATGTGCTGTTGGATTCTGTTTGCTAGTATTTTGCTCAGGATTTTTGCATCTATGTTCATCAGTGATATTGGTCTGTAATTTTGTTTTTTTGTAGTATCTTTGTCTGGTTTTGGTATCAGGGTGATGGTGGCCTCATAGAATGAGTTTGGGAGTGTTCCTTCCTCTGCAATTTTTTGGAAGAGTTTGAGAAGGATAGGTGTTAGCTCTTCTCTAAATGTTTGGTAGAATTCACTGTGAAGCCATCTGGTCCTGGACTTTTGTTTGTTGGGAGATTTTTAATTACAGTTTCAATTTCATTACTTGTGATAGGTCTGTTATATTTTCTAATTCTTCCTGGTTCAGTCTTGGAAAATTGTACCTTTCCAAGAATTTGTCCATTTCTTCCAGGTTGTCCATTTTATTGGCATATAGTTGTTTGTAGTATTTTCTTATAATCCTTTGTATTTCTGCAGTGTCAGTTGTGATTTCTCCTTTTTCATTTCCTATTTTATTGATTTGTGTCCTCTCCCTTTTTTTCTTGATGAGTCTGGCTAAGGGTTTATCAATTTTGTTTATCTTCTCAGAGAAGCAGCTTTTAGTTTTATTGATCTTTGCTATTGTTTTCTTTGTTTCTATTTCATTTATTTCTGCTCTGATCTTTATTATTTCTTTCCTCCTACTGACTTTGGGTTTTCTTTGTTCTTTCTCTAGTTGTTTTAGTGGTCGGGTTAGATTGTTTATTTGAGATTTTTCTTGTTTCTTGAGGCGAGATTGAATTGCTGTAAACTTCCCTCTTAGAACTGCTTTTGTTGCATTCCCTAGGTTTTGGGTCATTGTGTTTTCATTGTCATTTGTTTCTATGTATTTTTAAAATTTTTTCTTTGATTTCTTCAGTGATCTCTTGGTTATTTAGTAGCTCACTGTTTAGCCTCCATGTATTTGTGTTTTTTATAGTTTTTTTCCTGTAATTGATTTCCAATCTCATGGCGTCGTGGTCAGAAAAGATGCTTGATATGATTTCAATTTTCATAAATTTTCCGAGGCTTGATTGTTGACCCAAGATGTGATCTATGCCAGAGAATGTTCGATGTGCACTTGAGAAGAAAGTGCATTCTGCCACTCTTGGGTGGAATGTTTTATAAATATCAATTATATCTATCTGGTCTATTGTGTCATTTAAAGCTTGTGTTTCCTTATTTATTTTCTGTTTGGATGGTCTGTCCATTGGTGTAAGTGGGGTGTTGAAGTCCCCTACTATTATTTTGTTACTGTCGATTTCTCCTTTCATGGTTGTTAGCATTTGCCTTATGTATTGAGGTGCTCCTATGTTCAGTACATAAATATTTATAATTGTTATATTTTCTTCTTGGATTGATCCTTTGATCATTATGTAGTGTCCCTCCTTATCTCTTGTAACAGTCTTTATTTTAAAGTCTATTTTATGTGATATGAGTATTGTTACTCCAGCTTTCTTTTGATTTCCATTTGCATGGAATATCTTTTTCCATCCCTTCACTTTCAGTCTGTATGTGTCCCTAGGTCTGAAGTGGGTCTCTTGTAGACAGCATATATATGGGTGTTGTTTTTGTATCCATTTAGCCAGTCTGTGTCTTTTAGTTGGGGCATTTAATCCATTTACATTCAAGGTTATTATTGATATGTATGTTCCTATTACCATTTTCTTAATTGTTTTGGGTTTGTTTCTGTGGGTCTTTTTCTTTTCTTGTGTTTCCCACCTAGAGAAGTTTCTTTAACATTTATTGTAAAGCTGGTTTGGTGGTGCTGAATTCTCTTAGCTTTTGCTTGTCTGAAAAGCTTTTGACTTCTCCATCGAATCTGAATGAGATGCTTGCTGGGTAGAGTAATCTAGGTTGTAGGTTTTTGTCTTTCATCACTTTAAGTATATCCTGCCACTCCCTTCTGGCCTGCAGAGTTTGCACTGCAAAATCAGCTGATAACATTATGGGGATTCCTTTGTATGTTATTTTTTGTTTTTCCCTTGCTGCTTTTAATATTTTTTCTTTGAATTTAATTTTTGGTAGTTTTATTAATATGTGTCTTGGTGTGTTTTTCCTAGGGTTTATCCTGTATGGGACTCTCTGTGCTTCCTGGACTTTGGTGACTATTTCCTTTCCCATGTTAGGGAAGTTTTCCACTATATCTCTTCATATATTTTCTCAGACCCTTTCTTTTTCTCTTCTTCTTCTGGGATCCCTACAATTCGAATGTTGGTGCATTTAGTGTTGTCCCAAGGGTCTCTGAGATTGTTTTCAATTCTTTTCATTCTTTTTTCTTTATTCTGCTCCTCAGCGGTTATTTCCACCATTCTGTCTTCCAGCTCACTTATTCGTTCTTCTGCCTCCGTTATTCTGTTATTGATTCCTTCTAGTGTATTTTTCATTTCAGGTATTGTGTTGTTCATCTCTGTTTGTTTGTTCTTTAGTTCTTCTAGATCTTTGTTAACCATTTCTTATATTTTCTCAATCCATGCTTCCATTCTATTTCTGAGATTCTAGATCATCTTTACTATCATTACTCTGAATTCTTTTTCAGGTAGATTGCTTATTTCCTCTTCATTTTTTTGGTCTTGTAGGTGTTTACCTTGCTCCTTCATCTGTGTCATAATTTTTTGCTGTCTCATTTTCTTTTTTTTTTTTTATGAGTGGGATTGTGTTCCTGTTTTACTGATTGTTTGGCCTGAGGCTTCCAACACTGGAGTTTTTTAGGCTATTGGGTAGAGGTGGGTCTTGGTGCTGAGATGCGGAACTCTGTGAGACCTCACTCAGATGAATATTCCCTGGGGTCTGAGGTTCTCTGTTAGGCCAGTGGTTTGGACTCGGAGCTCCCACTGCAGGACCTTCTGCCTGACCCCAGGCTCGTGAGTCAGCCTCCCCACAAGCTGCGTGGGGTGGCAAAAAAAAAAAGAACAATAAAAAAGTAAAAAATAAAATTAGACTGGGAAACTAACAGATATGTTAGAAAGAATATAAAAATAAAAATATATATGAATCAACAACCGGAAGGTACATCAGTACCACAATAGTAAAAAAGAGGAGGAGGGAAAAGAAAAAAAAGGGGGGGGAAGGCCTTCACTGTGGAGAGCTGGGCCTAAGCAAGGGTCAGGTTTGGGCAGTGGGCAGGGCCAATGCTAAGGACCCACAGGGCTGGAAAAGGCCCTGGGGGATGTGGGGGGTGGGGCTTAGGCTCAAGGAACAGAAGGGGCCCAGGCGTGCCCCCCACCATGGTCTCAGAGGGCAGGGCACCTCACCCAGGAGCCCAGTAGGCTTCCTGGGCTTGAGTGGACGGGGCAAACACCCTCCTCTCCTTTCCTGCTCCTCTGGTCTGGGGTCTGGGAGGGCCCCTCCCACCTGCCTCTCCTGATCTCCCCCGCCTCAGGGGCACTGATCTTGTCTGGCCTCCACTTCTCCTCCCTGCTCGGTACCCCTACATCCTACCGGTTCACTGTGGGGTTCCTCCCGTCTCCCTGGGGATCAGAGTCACCCACCAGCAGCTGGCAGGCCCCTTAGTCGTGGGGAGATCCTAACTCTGTGTCTTCCCACACCACTGTCTTGCCAGTGAATTTCTTTTGAATGTTTTGGATGAAGTTTTCTTACCAGGTAAAAGATTCTGTAAACAAAAAGTCAAGGAAATAATGATAAGATGAAGTGATTTTGAAAACCGTGACTTCAACTTTAATATAGTCCAAATTTGACTTAAATAAAGGGGAGAAAAGAGAAGGGAAAATCAGGAAAACAGCAGATTGTAAGGGCTAAACATCTAGGAAATGGAAAGTAAGATTAATGAGACTGATTGGAACTGACTGACTCTATCAGCATAGAGTATAGAGAAGAAATTAGTTTTAGCACTTGTGGTTTTAATAACATGGATTTGAAACTATGCGCTGCCTGTGTGTCTTAATGTTATAGAAAATTTAGTTCCTTGCATTCATGCATTGAAAGTCATTTTAATCATTTGTAAGTATGATAATGTATCCATGAAGTTTGAGCCTGATAACCTTCAGTTAGTTTCACGGGTCATTATTTTCTGATGTGGAGATGGTGTGGCTCATTGGCTTTGTTTCCTCTTGGAACTTTGTTCCTGAAGTTTGGTTACGCTATAATCAGCTCAACAAATGCAGGGCTTAATTTCTGTATAGTAAGTGTTGACAACATGTTTCATCATTGCCTTTGCTTGTTTTCTCCTAGTAACTAAGGTTTATTAACAAGATTTACAGACCTGTGACTCTAAGACTGAAATTTCCCCAGGAAGCACATAAAGGATAAAAGTGCTAAAACAACAACAACAAAAGAAGACAGTAGGGGTGAGACACACACACAGACATACATATACAATTTAAGATGCTTTGATTGTAAGATGTATCATTAAGGTATGTACTGCTAAAATTGAAAAAAAATGCTGCACTATAATAATTATATTATTATGTTATAATAATGTCACATTATTAGATTATAAGATACAGTCCAATTTCAGAGATGTTAACATGTGAAAAAATGTGCATTTTAGAATTTTTGAAATACATTGTGTGTTTTTGTGTACATATACATATCAGTGGATACATAAATAAATTAATATATATATATTTATAGATACCCACTTGGATGTATAGGCAATATTAAAAGCTATATGTCTCTATATGTTGAAGACCAGACTCTGTCTAGAAGGCTACAGATACTCTATACAGAATGTGCAGAAAAATGTGTTTCCTCTGATTCTCTAGAGCTAGAATAGGAGACCACTAGCGATATTTTTAGCTTATTTTAAATGTTGGGAATGATTGAAACAGAGTCCCACTGTAATGTTCCTAGGGCTTAATCTATTTTAGGCTTCAAAAGTAAATATTCATTTTGACCTATGAGATTGAGGCTCTCTAGTTAACAAAGAAAATTATAACTCAAATAAAAGCTATTTGGTTATTCATATGAAATACATGCTCTGTGATGTCTTTATACTATCTTGGTTTTTCCAGACATTTTAGTACAAATCTGCCACTTTGTAAAATCATATTTGATCCAAGGTGTCACTGAAATTGACCCTGTTAATGAAACCAAATTGCCAAGGCTTTCACTGCCTGACCTTGGTTAAAATTGCAGGGCAAGTTCAGAATTGCTTCACACCTACAGAGCTCTCCAATATTCAGTAATGATCTTTAGGGTATGTGGACTTTGTGACAAGTAGCAATGGACTTTATGTGAGAAACAATTAAAATAGCATCAATACCTACTAATATCTTGCACCAAGGGATCAGAATTGTGAAAAAGCTATGAACCCTAGGAGCATGATGGATATCATAGGCAAACCACAGTTGTCACGGAAAAGCTAATGATCATTATTTTTCATGGATGAAACTTTCACACTGCCAATAAAACCTTTCAAATGGTGGACATGTGTCCCCCTGGAAACATGTTTAGGCATTGTTAGAATCTGTTTTCTTTCTTTTCTCTCCTTAAAGTCCCTTTAAGAGATTGATTATTTAATGTTGAGCCTTGTTTTATTTCATGTTGCTTTCTGTTGATATCTTGTATTTGAATTAAGACTAGCTTATTTACTGCTAAAGCAGGAGATAGAAGAGGAACCTTAAGGGGCTACCAAGATAGTAAGACTATAGAGGTCAGTAACAATAAAACCTCATTTTTAAGGAGAGAAGGACCATGGGAATTTTGTAAAATATTATTATTATGCAAAGTAAAGGGTAATTTTTGGTCTTGAAAAAAGAATCCACACTATTTGAATAACTATAGGATACGCAATGTACTTGTAATTAACAGGAATTGAGAGCTTCCTGTGAGCCAGGCACTGGCAACAGTCTTGTAAGGCAGATACTCTTACTAGACTGGTTTTACAGATGCAGACATTGAAGCACAGAAGCATTAGATAACTTACCTAAGTGTGTCAGTTAAGGTTCTGGCAAGAAACACAGTCAAGTTGGGTAATTATAGGAGAGTTTAGTAAAAGGATTATTTACAAGAGTATTGGCAGGGTTTAGGGAAACCAACACAAAGTTAGCAAAATCGGGGGTCATTTCTGCTCCTAAGATTGAGGGGATGGGGGAAGGAACAGCTCCTGGATCCAAAGCTATATAGAGAGGACTACCTGACAGGATCTGTGAATTTTGGGAGAGATTTTGCAGGAAGGTAGCTGGGGCAATAAATACCCAAACTTGCTCTCCTTCTGCCCTTGGATATCCTGCTGGTGCCTTCCATTGACTGAATCCCACTGGAGCCACAGGGCAAAAGACCCCATTGATGCAGTCAGTCCCTATGACTCAGCCTCCTGGAATACAGAGTAGGATGGAGTGTGGTCTAATTCCAGGACCGGTGCTTTTAATCACTGCCTCATGGCAGACGCCTTCAGTTCACCTTCAGAATGAATCTAGGATTTAAAAAATTCCATAGGAATGTCTTAGCTACCCCAAACATCATAAATTTGTTCTTTATTTTTCACTTAAAATTTTACTGAGCTTCCATTCTAGTATTACAAGAACACTTTGTCCTTCTTTCCCTGTGTTGCATGAAGTTCAGGTTTATCTTTGGCTCTCAATGACTATGTGTTTTGTTACTTCTTCATCCCTTTGTGCAGTATTCTTTTATTTTTGGAAGCTCATTCCTAATAATTATTTTAGTTGAGAAGAAATAAGTTCTTATCTTAAAGTGATCTATAAGCCAGGTAGATTTGGGAGTATTTTGCAGTGTCAAGAAAGTGTTTGTTTCTAAAAAAGACAAGAAATTGCCTTTAATGTATGTGTCAAAAAGCTAAATTGTCTGGAAAAAATAATCCAGATAAATGATTATCCATTTTTGTATTGTAGTTATTCCCATAGATACCTGATTCATAAGGATTATTTAGACAGTTGTGTTTTCCAAAGTCTATTTGAATTATATTTGGCAATGGTATAATAAACTTCTAATTTCTACTCAAATACTTCATGTTTTTCTTTAAAAAATTAATACAGATTAGTTTAATAAATTCAGCTTTCCATTTTTATATTCCCTTGCTACAAGATTCATTTTGGAAATATATTAGAGCTAATTAGTTACAATGATCTTGATTTTTATTTTTTTATTGTTGAAAAAAGTGTAATGAAGATTTTATATGTTTTATATGTTGATTAGTTACAATGATCTTGATTTTTATTTTTTTATTGTTGAAAAAAGTGTAATGAAGATTTTATATGTTAAAAAGGGGTGGTATTATGATGATGTTTTGACCAGAGCAAGCTATTCTTTGTAGGAAGTGGGGAGCCCCTGGTTACCCAGCAGTCTACATCTGGTCTTGGGGTGTATGGTAGTCACAGAACTTAACATGGCTTCTGGTGGCCCTGGTAGACTGCCAGTTTGGTGAATATCCTGCTTAATATTAGTAACAACTAATATTTGTATACAGCTTTAAAGCTTACAAGGTACTTTTACATGCATACAGTATTTGATCTAATCTTCAACCTTGTGAGGAAGTTAAGTTTTTATCATTAAAATACAAACAAGGAAACTCATTGTTCATTTTTACAGCTAGTAGATGTTAAAGCCAGAATCCTAACAAGTTTTCTGACTCCTAAGTTTGGATCTCTTTCTGATTGTCTAACACTGACTCACGAAGTATCACCAACCCACCCAACTGATCAGACAGACCTGAGTTTATAGCTTACCACAGTGAAGAATACCATCTCAACAGAGCTTTGGCCATGTCTCCTTCAACCTTGCCATGGCTGGGATTTTATTGAGAATTGGAACTGTGGTTTAAGGTGGGTCTTTCAATGAGGGCACTTGATTACGATTGAGTAAGGATGGCAGTATAATAGTTTAGGATTGGTGAAAACAGCAAGGTGAGGGGGTCCAAGAGTGTTGATACTTATTGAAGAGGTGATGGTCTTTTGGGAGATTCTTGTGATGAACAATCAAGGTACTTGTAGCCTCAGCAAGTGTCCTCTGGGATAGTAAAGTAATGCTAATGAGGACAGTGGACTAGACAAGTCATGTTAAATGTAGACAGCTGTGTGTGTGTGTGTGAAAGTAGGTAATTCCAAGACATTTCTTTAGTGTCCAAGTTGTGCATTGGAGGTACAGTTATTCCCACTTATCTGTGGGAGATACGGTCCAGAAGCTGCGGTGAAAGCCTGAAACCATGAATAGTACCGAACCCTGTATTATACTATGTTTTTTCTTATAGATGCATACCTATGATAAAGTTTAATTTATAAACTAGGTACAGTCAGAGATTAACAACAATAACTAATAATAAAATAGAATGATTATAACAGTATACTGTAATAAAAGTTGTGTTAATGAGGTCTCTCTCAAAATACTTTTTCCATCTTAACTAACCACTTATCATGCACTATGGTCTTAACTTTTACCCTTTGAGGTGCAACAGCAAAACTAGCATGAATTTCTTTTTTTTCACAGTTTAACAGATAGAAGATTTGTTCTTACTGTAGATCTTAGCATACAATTTTTTTCTTTCCTTATTAAGTTGAGAACTTTCACCTTGCACTTAAAGGAAGTACTTTATGGCTTTTCTTTGGCACATCCAAATTGCCAGCATCAATACTCTTGCACGTCGGGGCCACTATTAAGTAAAGTAAGGGTTGCTGGAACACAGGTACTGTGATACTGTGACAGTTTATCTGATAACCCAGATGGCTACTAAGTGATTAAGGTGCAGGATATGCTGGACCAAGGGAGAAGTCATGTCCCAGGCAGGACGTGTGAGATTTCATCATGCTACTTAGAACTGCATGCAATTTAAAACTTAGAATTGTTTATTTCTGGAATTTTCCATTTAATATTTTCAGACAGTGGAAGACCTTGGTTAACTGAAGCTGCAGATAAGGGGGGGACTATTGTAAGTGGTTTAGGGTTCTTGTGTCCCCCTCGTGGCCATTCTTCAGCCTGAACTGAAAGATAGGTCAATTATATCTGGGCGTGTGATCAATCTAGGTCTTCACCAGTGTTTGAGGTATCACATTTGCATATCAAGTATCTGGAGGTGGTTGTTTCTACCTCTGTAAGTATCAAGTTTTCCCACTCTTTTTGCTCAATGATCGCTTGTTAGGTCATGGGGCAGAGGCTGCAGAGCAGCATTTAAGACCCTGGAGATCACACATCTGGACACTGTGACACAAATACTAAAAGAAGGCTTGTGGTCAGAGTTTGTAGTCTGCTTCTCAATCAGAAGTCCAGAGTGCCCAGATTAATCCAAGAGATTAGGTCCCATACCAAATGTGAAGAGCCCACAGAACCAGATATGGGGTTATTATCTCCATTACCGAATTTCCTTTGCTTCCTGGATCTTTTTTAGTGCTATTAAAGATCCAAGAGACGTCTGTAAGGATGTAAGTACAACATTCTTCCCCTGTAACAGCACATGTCCCCCTCAAAAGGCCAATATTATATCTCAGGCAGTCCTGTTCTGAACCACTGTCTGTCCAATTTGTTCTCTACTCTTGGTCTCATTGTCTAACTTACCTGCGAGTCTCTGAACCATGACATCTAGGATTCTTCTTACTTTCCTGGACTCTTGTAAATCACGATGTGAAGAGGTTTGAGAAAAGGAGAAGGCAATCAAGAATTTCCCTGAGAAGTTATGATTTTAGTTCTCATATTGGGGTTTAGCTTTTCTCCTTTTCCTTAGAGTACAAACTTGATGGGTTAGAATGGACCCTGGGTGACATCAGGGACAATCCTGAAAGCAAACATTAGTTTACTACAGTAAGAAGTTCCTGTTCAGTTCCTGGGTAGTTGTCAGTAACTTATCTTCCACAAGTCCAGGACCAGTCATTAGGGGCTACACATGATCTACTTTTGGCCCAAATACTCCTGTAGAGTTATGAAATAATATTGTAACATTTTGGTGCCACTCAGGTAGAGTTTAGCATCATACAATGAAAATTTGTTATATTGAGATCATTAGGTAGGTGTGAAGCAAAAAAAAGAGAAAAAAGTGTCATACTTGTAAAATCTGTGAAAGGGAGACAACTTTCAAATACACACCAACTTAATAAACCACAACTACCTGTCCTAGTGGTGAATATTTCTCAGAAAATGAAGTAATTTTTTTCCTTGAGAATTCACTTATGCTTTCAATTAATTTGGGACTTTTTGAAATATGTCAGGCATTGCCTATGTTGCAAAAATAATTGTCCAAGACCTTCTTTTTCCTTTTTTATCATACTGGAAATAAGTAACATAGCTAGTGAACCCTGCATGTAGTGCAGCCCCTTCTGCTGCTATTGTGACCCTGATACACGCTCCTCTCCCAGCCCTCTCTGTGTTCCCATGGCTGCCCAAGTACTTCAGAATCCTGCAGTATACTTATGTGGGTCTGTGCTCTTGAAGCTGTATGTATTTTCAAATATGTGTTGATAATTATTTGGGAAAGGGAATTGACAGCTGGGGAGGGAAAAAAGAGATCAAATGAAGAACACAGAAAGGTGGAAGATGTTTTCACAATGCAGCATTAAATCATGGAAAGAAACTGAGGTCTTGGGACAGCGTTCCTGTCTTTTAGGACATAGCCCATGTGAAGCAATCTAGTGAGCCACATCAGAGTATCTTGCTATATTTTGATGTGTTCTTAAAGGAATGTATCTTGGGCTGAGTTACAGCTAGAGAACTTGTGTATTCAAGAGTGGGCTGAAGAAATATCATGAAGGCACATGCAGATTACACCTTAGCTAACAATACTATTACCACCACCACTGCCTTAACAATTATCATCTCTTGTCTGCTTGCTCTATGCCAGGAAACGTGCTAAGGGCTTTATGGCGTTTTCTCATTTAACCCTATAGCAACCTTATGAAGTGGCTATTATTAGTACTTTCATTTTACAGATGCAGAAATCAAGGCCTAGAAAGCTTAAGTAACATAGTCAAGAACATACAAGCAGAAATATGGTAGAGCTCGTGTTTGAGGACAGGTCTCTCTGGCTTGGCAAAATGTATTAATAAAATCCAATTTGAGCATCCAAGTGATGGTATTTGGGAACAGCCCCTATGAGATCTGAAAGTGAATCTCAATAACTTGGCATAGTTAGCAGGATCCCTAAACTCATAGCATGTCTGCAGTGGTGTCATAGAAGTACCAAGGGGGCTTTCTGGCAAAAGGGAGGTTTTAAGTAAATAACTGGGGAATTTATGTTTAGCAGCTAAAATTCCTCTGGGAGTCCTTTACAGAACTGATGTCTAAATGGGGTTGGATGAAGGACAGCTATGACCCCAAAGCCAAATCAAAGTGTTTGAATCCAGAAAAAGTAGAATCATCTTTTACACCATTGGAATAGACCAACAAGCAGAATTTGTAGGAAGTGGTGGACATACATCAGTCCTAAGAAATTGCCGTATAGGTGGGAGTGGAAGTCTGATACTGAGATTTATGGTTGGAGAAATCCAAATTGAAGTTTTATTATAGAGTAGGTAGCAGAGAAATGGATATACTTCAGAATACCAGGATTTTATTCTACTTTTGTGGTCTCTGAGCCCTTCTCGTGAAATTTGTGGGGACTACTCTGATGTAGGAAAAGAACCCCTTGTGAAGAACACGAGATGCTTCTATTGGATACTTTCAGAATCTAGACTTCGTGTGTATTTCTTTCCATCATCTTGAGTGTTGGAAGAGGGAGCCACAGTAGTGAGAGCATGGAAATACTGGCCATAGCATATTGTCGTCTATCCTTTTAAGAAAACATAGGTTTTATTATTTGGTACTCACATTAAATTCTCCAACTAATTAAACAGGAAAATTAGAAGATCAGTATCTACATTTCAAAGGATCCTGTGCTTTAAAGAAAAGATTTACTATAGGATTTTTTTTTTTACACAGAGTTATTCCTTGGGCATTCAAGTATACATTTATAGAGCATTAATTAATTCAAAGTGACTAAGGAGAAAAGGAACCTAAACGTGAAGCTTTAGGAGCTATTATCAATTGGAGATCAGTTATAAACAAAGATAAGTTTCTCTTAAGGCAAAATGTGCGTCAATTGGAAAACCGGATTTGATTTACAAAAATTCTATTCACATATCTTATCAAGCATACTTGTGCTGGTTTTGTGTAATGCTGTTGCTGAGTACCTTTCTTTGTCTTGGTGTTTTTTTGTGGTTGATTCCACAAACTATTATAGTCAGGAATGGGAAATCAGCTTTCAGTAACAGTACATTAAGGATCCCCTTCTTGGGTAAGGAGACTGCCCCTAAGATAGTCACAGATTTATCATCTGTTTTTATAATTTCAAGTCAGCACTCAGTACTGATGGCCTATGGAGTAGAAAAATAATGGTGCCCTACCTATCTATAATCTATATTTATGAAATTTCTACATAGGGTTCTCTACAGACGAGTTCAGTGTTGTGGCTGGAACTTTGTATTTCCTACATTTTAGTCATTTATAAATAATACAGAGACTGATAATTAGTCACATAAATAATACAGAGGCTATCCATGATCTTATTTCTTTTTATTACCGTTATTCCTACTTAGACCATTATAATATATATTTGAAGGAGAAATGGAATTAGTCCCTACACTTTTGAACCCCCTTTGTTTATTGTCACAAGGGAAGACATGAAAAATAAAAACTGAAATAGCCTTAACCATTTAAAAAAACAAGTGAAATAACTAAACATTAAGGCAGCAGTCATTGATTTACCAGACATTATGTTCAAAAGGTAATCTGCCTGTTTGACTTCTCCCCTGAGATGCCTCACAAACATCTCAAAAGCAGCATATCCTAAATGGAACTCTATTTTCTCCTCCAAACCCATCCCCTTATCTCCAGTTTTCCATTTCCACAAATGGCACACACATCCACCCAACTGTTCATGTAACTGTTTCTGATACACCTCACATACAATCTGTAAGCAAGTCCTGCTGATTCTGAAATGTCTTGACTCCATAAACTTGATCCATGGACATTGCCATTTTCTTAGTCTAAGACATTCTTATTGTTCACCTGTACTATTACATTAGTGTACTAACTGGCCTCCCTTCTTCACTCTTGGCTCCTCCCATCAATTATCCACCCACAGAGAGGAATGATTTTCCAAAGATATTTATCAGCCCATTTTATTCCCCTGGCTATAATTCATTTATAGCTTCCCATTGTACTTGGACTAAAATCCAAAATCCTTTTAAGGGGCTACAAACTCTTACATGATATGGCTCTTCTCCTCAACCACTCACTTTCTAGTCTTTAGCCAACCCTGTCAAGTATCTTGAACACATCATGGGCTCTCTGCCTTAGGGCACTGCTGCATCCCCACATCACACACCCAGTGTACACGTGGCTCACTGCTTTCCGTCTTGTAGGTCTTGGCTCAAGTGTCAGCTCTTCAGAGAGACATTGCCTTATAGGTTTCTCTTTTACTCTCTTTCTCAGTTTCTTTTTTTTTTTTTTAAAGATATTCGCCATGTATTTCTTCTTTAGGTCTTTTTTTTTAAAATTTATTTTTATATTTATTTTTGGCTGTGTTGGGTCTTCCTTTCTGTGCGAGGGCTTTCTCTAGTTGCAGCAAGCGGGGCCACTCTTCATCGCGGTGCGCAGGCTTCTCACTATTGCGGCCTCTCTTGTTGCGGAGCACAGGCTCCAGACGCGCAGGCTCAGTAGTTGTGGCTCACGGGCCCAGTTGCTCCGTGGCATGTGGGATCTTCCCAGACCAGGGCTCGAACACGTGTCCCCTGCATTGGCAGGCAGATTCTCAACCACTGCGCCACCAGGGAAGCCCCTCAGTTTCTTGTTTCATTTATAGCACATAACATGTTTGTAATTTTTTTTGTCTGCTTGCTTATGTATTTCTCACTTCCCAACCAGTATGTAAATTCCACAAGAACAAAGTCTATTCCTCTTGAACAAGTTCCTTGCTTAGTGTCTCGCACACAGTAGGTAACCAGTAAATATTTGTTGAGTGAATCATCTTGGAATTCACTGTCCCACAGAAATGTTAAAAACCATAGCTCATTTCTCAGGCACCTCATAAAAGCCTATTTATTTCAAAGATGTAATTTATCCATGGCTCTAGGATTAGCAGCTTGAGTTATGGGTTCTGAGAACTGGGGCTATGAAGTGAGGCTCAAGAAAAGGAGAAGGATAATTTGCTCTCATTTTCTTCCTTTTTTCTTGTGATGAAAAATTTTAAGATTTGCTCTCTCAGCAACTTTCAAATATCCAATACATATTATTAACTCTAGTCACCATGCTGTACATTACATCTCCACAATGTACTAATTTTATAACTGGAGGTTTATACTTTTTAACCCCCTTCACCCATATCATCCTCTCCCACCCCTGCCTCTGGCAATCACCCATCTGTTCTTTGTACCCCTGAGCTCATTTTCTTTTTTTGTTCTTGTCTTTTTCAGATTCCACATATAAGTGGGATCACACAGTATTTGTCCTTCTCTGTTTGACTTTTTTCACTTAGCATAATACCTCTAAGATCCATCTATGTTGTCGCAAATGGCAAGATTTCCTTCTTTTTTATGGTCGAATAATATTACATTATATATATAATGTAATATTACACACAAACACACACCACACCTTCTTTATCCATTCACTTATCGATGGACATTTAGGTTGCTTCCATATCTTGGCTATTGTAAGTAATGCTGCAACGAACTTGGGTGTGTGTGTATCTTTTCTAGCCAGTTTTTTTCTTTTTTTTTGCTTTCTTCAGATATATATCTAGGAGTGGAATTACTGGATCATATGGTAGTTCTCTTTTTAGTTTTTGAGGGACCTCCATACTGTTTTCCACAGTGGCTGCAGCAATTTACATTCCCACCAATGGTGTACAAGGGTTCCCTTTTCCCCACATCCTTGCTAGCAGTTATTTTCTCTTATCTTTTTGATGATATCCATTTTAACAGGTGTGAGGTGATAATTCATTGTGGTTTTGATTTGCATCTCCCTGGTGATTAGTGATATTGAGCACCTTTTCATGTACCCATTGGCCATTTGTATGTCTTCTTTGGAAAAATGTCTATTGCCCATTTTTAATTGGATTATTTGGGGTTTTTGCTACTGAGTTGTATGAGATCCTAATATATTTTGGATGATTTGCAAATATTTTCTTCCATCTAGTAGGTTGCCTTTTCATTTTGTTGATGGTTTGTTTTGCTGTGCAGAAGCTTTTTAGTTTGATATAGTCCCAGTTGTTTATTTTTGTTTTTGTTGCCTTTGCTTTTGGTGTCAAATCCAAAAAAATCATCACCAAGGCTGATGTCAAGGAGCTTACTTTCTTCTAGGATTTATATGGTTTCAGGTCTTATGTTCAAATCTTTGATCCATTCTGAGTTAATTTTTGTGTGTGGTATAAGATAGGGGTCCAATTTTATTTTCTTATATAAAAATTTAGCTATAGGCAAATTATTTAACTGATAAAGTTTGTCTTCATCATCTTTATAATTCCTTCCCTGCAGCCTTCTTTATTTTATATTGACTGTTGTAAGGGACAAAGATCTATTCATGAAAGGCCAAGAAAAAAGAGGTTATATAATGGGCAACCAAGGAAAGAACTAGATCTCAGAGAAAGAAGAACTGGGAAGCCATTGAGAAAACCTCAGTTTGTCTCTTTCTCTCTGTCTCTCTCTGTCTCTCCCCTGTCTTGGGGCCCCAGGTATTCTCTGTCATATGTTCTATTCTCTGCTGTCTTGTTTACTCTGCTTACTTATAACTTGGGCTTTTAAAAAGTCATCACGGCCAACACTTTCTAGGATCCTTTTATACTGTAGCTCTTAAGCTTTAGTTCCAATTATGTACTAACTACTTCAGACTGTCTTCTGAGAGAGAGAGAGAGAGAGAGAGACAGAGACAGAGAGAGCGAGAGATCTTGTTCCTCTTCATCTTTCTGAGCCAGGCTATAGGCTGCTTTCTAGCCTATTTGTTGGCTTCCCATTGGGTTACTTGTCCATCCTTGGACCAATCGTCTGTGCCTGAGGTAAGGTGTGAGGCCATGTGATGCGAACATGGTCATAGAGGCAGCAGGTGTTGTGAGTTGTTCACACTCCCTTAGAAAGGAATATGCATGGGCAGGAAAGATCTACATCTCCAGTACCATGTCTCAATTCATAATGCCCTCTTTCCAACCTACCAGCTCCCTTACTCTGGCCTAAGCATCCATTCCAAGCCCTCAACCTAAAACCTGCCCAACACGACCCATAAGTACCCACCCTTGTAACCCACCCTCTTCGTTCACTTAGAGCCCTTTACCTAGATAGGGTGGTTATGATCCCTATGTGACAGGCACTGTACTAGTCATTTGAGATACAAAATTGAATAGAATATGGTCCCTACTTTCAAGGAGTTTGCAGTATGGTTAAGGGGATGGTCCAGTATACCATCAACTATTTTTTAGTGTGCTCAGTGGTATTACAGATTGGTATAACTAAAGTGTGTTTTCAGAGTCCAGTGGTGAAGGTTAATAATTCTGCAGGAGTAGAAAGAGAGAGCAGGATAAGACTTCACAGAAGACCTGACATTGCAAGTGGGTTTTGAAAGATGAGTTGGAGTTGAGAAGGGGATGAAGTTATTAGCAAAGCATAGCGCTGTAAGTCACAGCTTGTTAGACAACAGCTCTGTCTGATGTGTGAAGTACATGGAACAGGAGTTCTACTAAGATATGGGCTGGAAAACGGGTGGAATCCAACTACTGGTCATGGTGAAGCAATAGGTGCTTATTAAACTAACAATAGGTGTTTATTAAACATCTAATATGTGTCAAAAAAGAGCTCAGAAGAGAGCTACATTTATATGACATCATATTTAAACACACGGGTGTGGATGATATCTTCCAGGAAGAGCATGCAAAGAAAAAATGAACTGGGGGTGGTGGTGGAGGAGACACTGACATGAAAGATATCACAAATAGCATATTGACAAAGTAGGAGAGAACCAGGGGAGAGTAGAGGTAGAGGCCCTGGGAAGAGATTCAGGAAAGTAGGAGTAGTCAGCGGTGTCAGGAGCTGCAGAATGATCAGATAAGATGAAGACTGCAATTTGGCATTTAGGAAGTTTATTATGAGTGAGACATAGAGCAAAGAGGCAGTGGGGATTCTGGGGATAGAGGGTAGCAGGTAGTCACCTCCCAGTTTTGCCTGGATCTGACCCTGCCCAAAGGAGTCTCATTTAAGTCAGTTTGAATACTTTGTTAGCAGCTCTTGGAAAAGGTTTGTTGAGGAAGGAGATTGAAGTTCTTGGCTTAAATGAAGGTTCTGGATTATTTATGGATTTACTTTATCCCTGTGACCCATGTCGCTAGTTGACACAAGCTATCAAGAGTTAGCTGCATTTTTTTTCTTCTTGGAAAAAGTAGGAAGAATATTTAATCACAATTGAGTTACACTAATAGAGATTTTAATGAAACTGGGCTGGGCTAGGACTGGGAGGTTGCATAAGCTATCTGAGAGTGAACGTTCCTCTGGGTGCACTCTGTGCACGGGCATAATTCTTAGGACTGAAATATACTATTCAATCCAAAGAGCTCACGGGGTTTTCATAAATGCAGTTTAATTTAAAGTCCATGCAAATATGCATAGTACATAAACGGAATTTTCTGGGAATTTTAAGCCTCCATATAGCTTACATAAAACGTAAAAAGAAAATGTTCGATAAATTTGATAGCATGGGTTTTTCCCTGGCAGTCCAGTGGTTAGGACTCTACGCTTCCACTGCTAAGGGCCCAGGTTCGATCTCTGGTCGGGGAACTAAGATCCCACACACAAGATGCACAGCGTGAGAAAAACAAACAAACAAACATGAAGTCTCACCAAACAAAGAATATCAATAAAGATAAAAACTATTGAAAATTTTTGATAGCTGGCTCATTTAAATTAGTTTACCTTCCATGGAAATCAAGGTAAAGACTATTGACTGAAACCCCGCCTCCCCTTCTACATATGCAGCCTTTCTTTGAGGATAATTGAGAGGGTCTGAAGAATTGTCACCATCTGGAGCTTAGGGATCATTTCATACAGCTTCCCCATTTTGCAACAAGGAAACTGAGGGCCACAGAGGAGAAATGATGTGTCCAAGTGCCTAGCTGTTTCATGCCAGAGCTGGAGAACGAATTGAGTTTAGGGTACTTGCTATAGGGTGAAATCCACATTCCTACTCATGCTAGCAATAAACAAGCAACATGGGTACAATCCTATTAACTCTCCTAACTCCTCTCTAGGCCTCTTTAATACTGCCAGAGTTTTCTTTCCAAAACAAATCTGTCTGTGTTATTCCTTCTGTATAAAATTCTTCAGTGGCTTCTCACTGCCTATGGGATGAAGTCCAGATTCCTTTGGATAATAAACGCCTACCTATTTCTCTGGTCCCACTTCCTATTTCTCTGGGCCCACTTCCTGCTCCTCGAGCTCTGCCTTTCAGACACACTTACCTGTGGGCAGTCCCAGACTCACGTTCTCACACCTTTTCTCTATCCGTTTCTGGGATCCCCCTGCCCCTCCCAGTGCTTACCAATGCCTGGTCATCGACCAAACTCAGCCGAAGCACCACCGCCTCCCAGAGGCCTTCCCGTACCTTTTCCCTTTGTGCTGTCTTTCTAGGAGGTTGCATATCTCTGTATAATACCTGCCACATTGATTGGAAGTCATTTGCTTATATGTTTGACTATTCGACTAGGAGATCCTTGAGTTCAGAGAGAACGTCTTACTCATTTTCACATTCTGAGCACACAATGCCTAGGATGTGTAGGTGCTCAGTACATGATTGTGGAATTGAATTGAACAATAACAACAAATCCAGTAGTTGTGAGTCCCTAATAGAAAATTTAGGTGAGATTATCCCATGAGCCCTTACCAGTTTGAAACTGCCCTGCTTTGCCTACCGCTTCCATCTGTTCTTCACAACCTTATGGAGAGATTGGTCAACTCGTTATTCTCCAGGGACACCACGTGCATTTATTCCTCCCCGCCGTGCCCTTGTCCGTGGTGTTATCCCTACCTGGCAAGCCCGTCTCCTTGTTTATCTAGGAGTTATTGACTACCTATATGTCTGACGTCGTGCTCGGCTCTTATCTTCACCTGTCTAAATAGGACCCTGCCATTCCAGGTCACCTCAAGTCCTATTCACACTTGCATCTTCTAACCAATGCCCTCTTTATCACTTTATCACTTCCTATAGGTCCTGTGTATTTGATATTTAATATAAACTATCTTTTATGTTTAATTTTCATTCTGGGACTATTACGTACCTATTCAACTAAGTTATAAGACTCTTGAGGGCAGGAACTGTATCTTCAGCTCCTAACTTTAGGAAGTGCCTTAATAAATGTTGGCCAGTGATTGAGAGGACTCAGGGGACTTTTCCACGGTGAGGCTTTGTGATTTTGCTACTGGATTCAGCTGAGTGTGATTCTCACGGAGGCGTTTCAGGCTGGCCATGGTCAGGGATTCTGGAATTGAAGGGTGACTTTCAGAAGCATAATTGTCCATGTTCATTAAAACTAAATATCTCCCAGATGGGAAGACTAGATCATGTAGAGATTTTTCCAATTTGCAGTGATTTATAGACATAATACAATAGCAATTAAAATCTGATTGGGTTGGAGAGAAGAGTTTATCTGAAAGAATAGCCAGAATTTACAAAAGAATTTCTATTTTTGAAAGGCTATCCCTATTAGATCTTAAAGCACAAAAAGTTATAGTAGTTAAAATATTTTTGTACTCATCCACAGATTGAAAACATATCAGTCTTTTGTTGTATGTATGTTTCATATTATACTATAATGCATATGTAAAAAATGCGTGTAACTGGTCTAATCTTGCTCTCAGTCTTCACTGGAGCAATAGTGGAAAAAACCTTAATATGCTTTTTCCTTTCCCCTTCCTAGGGGCAGCAGGGGAAGGAAGCAGATTATCCAAGAAAAGGTATTGGGAAGTATTTCAAAAGTCCATGTCCCTTTCCCATGAAAATTTAGTTATATGAGTGAAGAGATAACATAAAACAGTGGCGAAGGGCAGATTTTTTCTTAAAAATATTGTTGAGATGACTACTTAGCAATATGGGGGGATTAATTTAAGCTATCTAGTAAAATAAGTACCAAATAGAGAGTACAAAAAGAAAAAAAAAGTAAATATAAAAAAATCAGACCACAGTCTAGCATGAAGAAAATAACCTGAAGATTTATCGAACTTTAGAGGGGGGGGTGTATTTTATGTGTTTGGGGTTTAGAATGGCTTAATGATGACCTTGTAGCATGTAAAGATCTACAGTAATTGTCCTGACTATCCGGCACTGTGTCCCTAAGCGCACCTGGAGCAAAGTGGTTCAGTAACTACTTGTAGAAAGTGGGGACACGTGGATGTCTGAGCGAGCGTGTGCACCCTGCAGTGTTACGAGCTGTGAGAGTTCTCTGGGTGCCTGTTTTGACTCCTTTTGAACCCTGGAGAGAGGTGGCGGAAAGACCTCATGGGGCCATCAGGCATCACTTCTGACCCTTCAGGACTGTGCTAGTCTTCATATTCTATGGGAAGAAGGCAGAGGAGGATGAGATCTTGGAATCAAAAGATAAAAATATAGGGCTTCCCTGGTGGCGCAGTGGTTGAGAATCTGCCTGCCAATGCAGGGGACACGGGTTCGAGCCCTGGTCTGGGAGGATCCCACATGCCGCGGAGCAACTAAGCCCGTGCGCCACAACTACTGAGCCTGCGCGTCTGGAGCCTGTGTTCCGCAGTAAGAGAGGCCGTGATAATGAGAGGCCCGCGCACCGCGATGAAGAGTGGCCCCCACTTGCCGCAACTAGAGGAAGCCCTCGCACAGAAACGAAGACCCAACACAGCCATAAATAAATAAATAAAATAAATTAAAAAAATATATATATATAAAGCTCTTTCAAGGATGTAGGATGGGGAGGGAGTGGATTGGTGGATGAGGTGAATTTCTAAATACTCTTTAATCTTAATCCTCTTCTTTTTGTTTTGGTAAGTAAAACGCTCATGTCCCCATTTCTTGCTAAAATAACTAATAGAGCGGGGCGAGCCGGAAAAGGCATTCCTTCGTCTGGATTTTTGTTAGTTTCATGAAAAAGTGCTTACTTTGTGCCTTCAGAGAGCTAAAGAGAGGAAGACAGACATAACCCTTGCTTTGGAGTTTATCATGTGAAAGTAACTGGTCTTTGTTAGTATTTTCCTTGTGGCATTGTGTTTTCAGAGAACGCTCAATGTTAGACTTCGGCACATTAATTAGCCTTGGAAGCGTATGAATCCAGAATACATTATAGTCATTTGTCTTGGCCTTGCTCGTGTGCTGCGTTCATCATTGTTTTATTTTTGAACACGGCTCCTTCTTTCCCTCTTGTCTGTTGCGTTATTAATAGTAGTAGGAGCTTCCCGGCTTCAGTCAGTGGCGTGCCTGAGAGGGACGTTCAAAAGAGATAGGAGGGGCGCTTCCCCGGTGGCGCAGTGGTTGAGAATCTGCCTGCCAATGCAGGGGACACGGGTTCGAGCCCTGGTCTGGGAAGATCCCACATGCCGCGGAGCAACTAGGCCCGTGAGCCACAACTACTGAGCCTGCGCGTCTGGAGCCTGTGCTCCGCAACAAGAGAGGCCGCGATAGTGAGAGGCCCGCGCACCGCGATGAAGAGTGGCCCCCACTTACTGCAACTAGAGAAAGCCCTTGCACAGAAACGAAGACCCAACACAGCCATAAATAAATAAATTAAATAAATAAATAAACCCCAAAAAAGAGATAGGAGGGATTCATCTCCCAAGTAATTTGTGTGCCGGGGAGTGCCACTCCTTAGAAACCCTGTCCTTTGTAGCTGACGTGGTTCCTGATAGGGCTGGCATAGAGGGTGAACCACGGCCACCAGGGTAGACAGGGAGAAACTGGACCTTAGAACTAAAGCCCTCCTCCCCGCCCCTCCCCGGGTAGACAGGTGCTAGGAGAGCGCCAGTAAGAGGCACCAGCTGACAGTGGGAAGAAAGAACAGGCAGGTAGGCAGACCACGGCACCCAAAGCCGGGGCAATCCTGGAGGAGGGTGTGAATGTAGAGAGCAGGCAGCGGGGCATATGGGAGTTGATGACATGCAGTGGTTAGGAAGGGCAGCTTTTAGAAGCAACACAAATGTCCATCAACAGATGAATGGGCAAAAAGTGGTATATACATGCAATGGAATATTATTCAGCCTTAGAAAGGAAAGCAGTCCTGACATATGCTACAATGTGGATGAACTTTGAGGACATTATGCTAAGTGAAATAAACCAGTCACACACAAAAAAACACTGTATGTATTATTCCACTTATATGAGGTTCCTAGATTAGTCAAATTCATAGGTAGAGAAAGTAGACTAGTAGTGGTTTCCAGGGGCTGGGGGAACTGGGGAAGGAGGCGTTATTTAACAGGTGTAGAGTTTCAGTTTCGTAAGATGAAAAAGTTCAGGAGCTCAGTTGCACAACAATGTGAATGAACTTAATATTACTGAACCGTACACTTAAAAATGGGTACTATGGTAAGTTTTAGGTGTATTTTACCGCATTTACAAATTGGAAAAAAAATCAAAGATGATCTAAAAGGAAAAAAGGAAGGCAGCTTTGAAGACAGGCTGCCTGAGTTCAAATCCTGGCACAGACACTGACTGGATGGGTGCCTTTGGGCAAATCAGGTAACCTCTCTGAGCTTTGGTTTTCTTTTTCAAATGGGACTGACAATAATAATACCCATACTATAGGATTTGTTGTGAGAATTAAATGAGATACTATATGTAAAACCCGTGGCACTTAGAAGAACACAACAGTGTTAGTTTTCACCATGATTATCAGAATAATACGTGACCTTTTAAGCGTACAAGCAGGCAGTTTTCTTTAGGATGTCTGTCAGCATTCTAAGGGCATAGGGTCCCAGATACCAGGCTCAGATTCAGTTCTTAGTGGGGCCTATAAAGAACAAGGTGTGACCTCATGCCAGAGTCAACAAATATTTATGGAGTACATGCTAGGGGCTGGGTTCTGCTCAAAGTGTAGAAAGACAATAATATAATCCTGCTCACAGTATGGTGGGTGTATTGTCAAGTTATTAAAGGGAAAATCCAGTTATATGAATTATGATACCTAATAAGGACTTAGATATATTGCAGAACCGCAGTCAGTTATTAGAATTATACCACAAGATAAAAATTAGATTAAAAACAAAGGTGATGCTATTTATTAAGATTTTGCCAATTCCTAGTGCCATAAATCCCAGTTGAAACTATCTTGAGCACATAATTTAATTTACTGCTTTACATAGTGAACATCTGGTTGTATACCTGGCTTCAGGCATGGTTGGACCCAGGTGTTCACGCATTTTTCTTAGGCAGTTCTTTGTGATGGGGTTAACATGGCCACTAATGCCCTTGGTTTATATTCTATAAAATCAACACTCCTGTTCTTCCTCTTTCTGTTTCTTTTCTTCTTCCAGTCTTTTCCTTTCCCTTTCTGAACCATGCCACTTAAAAGCCATTAAGGGGGGCTGAGCAAGCTAAGAGTCCGCTGGGGGCAGGGGTGGAAAGCCAAGGTAGCACAGAGCAGGGTGTTGGACCCAATGGGGGTGCGGAGGGCAGCCCAGAGGGAGGGTGTCCTGTGCAGGGGGGGATAACAAGAGCGCCCAGTAGGACAGCTGCTCAGTGTATTGTGTGAAAGCCTGAGTGGGGTGAGGAAGTGCCCATCCAGTGCAGGTGCTGGAGATCAGGCAGGATGGGGAGGGGGTCCAGAGCAGAGGATGGCCTGGCATGGAGTGTTGGAGCCCAGCCGGGATGAGGAGGGTGTCTGTGGACAAAGGTGGCCCAGAGTGAGGTGCCAGTGCCTGAGAAGAGTGACAAGGCTCTCCCTGTGCGGGCAGGCAGCTCCCGGAGAGGGTCCGAGCCCAGGCAGGGAGAGGAGGGGCCGGATTCCCGCTGTGAGAGAAACGTGGTGCAAGTATGGGAAGGGAGAAAAATAAAATCAACCCTGTGATACTGGATTGGAATTGGAGGTATTGGTGTGAATTCGTGAGTTTCTGGTTGTGGATGGATGGATGGATGGATGGATAGATAGATGGAAAGGTAGAGATGTAGAGTAAAAGATCAATATAAATGTAAATGTGTGTCTCTGCAGTAGATATTGCTTTTTAAATATAAATATCCTATGGTTTCTAAATACCATTCTCCACTGAAAGGAGCCAGGGATTCTTGGAGAAATGGCCAATTGAAGGGTTGGGCAGGGAAGGCAAAAGATGAACCTGCAACATTTTGTGCATGAAAGTAAGGAAGCACTCAGAGAATGAGAGGGGCATGTCCAAAGGACTCAGGAGCAGTTTGAAGGGCTCCACACGCCACATCTGGGACAATTCGAGCTTCAAAAATAAATGACGACACTAAGAGGTTAATACCCACTGAATAAAACAGGGAACCGTGAGTTCAAACTGACACAGATTGAACGTTGATGAAGGACTATGAAGAACAGACCTATTCATAGTCTCACCACAAAATACTTATTCATTACGAAGGGAAAAGGCACGGGAAGGTGGCGAGTCCAAAAGAAAGGCTGAAGTGCTGGAGCTGGAGATGTCCCGTTGCACCGGGAGGCTGACTTCTACAGACTTTTAAGTCCCTCGTCCTCTGGCTTCCACCCGCGTTTGGCCGATGGGCTGTGGCGGCAGGTGCTGGGAGGGTGAGGGGTAGACTTCTCTGCCTCTTTGCCAGCTGGGTTGCGGTGTGGAAGCTGCAGCGTTCCCCGTAGCGCTCTCTCCTAGGCTACAGCTCTCCCTTCGGTCAGCGGTGGTAATTACTGACCACTGATGTTAGCTTGGGGTGCGTCCCCACCACCCCTTGCTGGTTTCCCTTGATCCTGTCCACACCTCCGTGCAACATCCCTCCATTAAACTCTCGCTAGAGTGCCCTCTGTTTCTTGCCGGGAGCCTGACTGATACAGCCATATGGCACTGTTACCAGAGAGAAGGGCAGACAGATGTTCAGCAGCAACGATGGTGACTCACCACTGCTCCCAGATTAGACCATCCAGTCATCTCCCTTTGGATGGGGCTGGGTCCAGTGACCCAAGGTGTGAGAAGAGAATAAAATCAGAGAAAGGGAATCTAGAAGGACCTGACAGCAGCTCAGTGACCAGAGAGGAATTTTGTCCCAGTCATTTATACCGGAAAGGAAGGACTCCTTAAACTTCTGTTGGAGAGTGAGATACTTTCCCTCTCTCTCAGTTAAGGAGGCGGGGCCCTACATTATGAAGAATTGCAGTTCAGAACATCATAGGCCTTTTGAGTTCAACTGTCTTTATGATTTCTTCCAAAGAGGTTCCGATTAAGAAACAATCCACAGGGAAGGGGAGTATCTTCTTTCAATACCGTGCAGTCTTGACTGCGCTGTTATCACCTGGCAAATCATTAAGTGGCAGACGCTCCTGTTTCTGGAACCTTTCTTTTTCAGCCATTTCTTCTTTTGTGTTCTGGAAGGCAAGCACAGACAAGGACGTGAAGTGGGAGGAATTTTAATGTCACATCAATTCAGAGGTGTCCCTTGGCCCAGCCTCTGAACATGGGGTGACACTTCTGAATACAGCCTGCTAAGAGAGCCGGCTAGGACTCACATGAATTATTGGGTTGCTAATCACCCCATTTGAGAGTGAGCCCATTAAATTAGCCTGCAGCTCCAATTAAGGGAACTCAGACCAGAGACCATATTTAAGAGGGCTCCCTTGTCAGTTTCATCCAGGGGTTTAAATTGAATTCTTACTGTTGGTAGGGAAAACTGAAACATGTCCTAATTCTGCTAAAAGTAGCAGAGAAATCATATACTGGGGTGCCTTTTCCGATGCGGGCAGGATCGCTCGTGGGGAGAAGGGGTGGTATCTGCTAGGAGAGGTCACTTACATTCCCTTTTGGTTTCCATTCAAGTCCTGCTTGCTATGTACTCAATCATGACTGCAGACTTAGATGTCAGAATGCTCATTTTCATAAATAAGTCTGGAAAACAGAAGCACATTCATCTCTTGCTGTTTTCAACTTTGGAGTAACTTTACAGAACCCACTGTTTTAATTAACACTGACTTAACAAGAGTTCAGGTCAGAATTCCAGGAGAGCTTGGTATAATTTGACTATAGAAGAAAATCAAGGATTTCTTTTATAACGTTTCCTTCAGCTGCTGCTGCCACTTTTTTATGTACGCTGTGTGTATGTGGGGTGGAGGGTTAGCCTTATGAGGTAGGCTATTTTTATTTAAATGTCTTGAAGACTATAATAAAATACAAGGCAGGCATTCCCCAGATCAGGTGCACCTTATCTGTGAATGTTTGTTGCAGATGTGGTGCCAGTTAATTAATAACCCTTCCCCTTCCTGCCTCACCACAAAGCTGCTCTGCTCTCCTTCCCTTCTGCCATTTGCTGCCTCTAGAGAACATCTTGGGGTCCTTGGCCACTGATGCCAGCTCAAGTCTGACTTGGGTACATTTCTGATCTACTACCTTTTCCCTACAACTTCCTTTCTTTCTCTTGAAACGATTGTTTGTGCAACACAGTTTCTGGGTATTCTCTGATTTTCACTACTCTAGACTCTGCTAAATCCTTCCCTGGGCAGTTATTCCCATATAAATAGTGTAGTAGTTTTTAAGACCATGGGCTTTGAATCAGACCAACTAGTTCAAGTCTTGGTTCTGCCACTTAACAACAGTATGAGTTTGGGCAAATTATTTTGCTTCCTATGCCTCAGTCTTCCCCTCTATAAAATTGAGATAATAATACAATTATACTTATCTCTTAGCCATGTTATGTGGGTCCTGTAAAAGATGTAAGTTGGATGGTGTGCTGGGAACACATTGTAAGTGCTCAGAAAAGGTGAGTTGCTGATGTTGTTTATTATTTTTATTTTAGTTTCTTCTTTATCTTTCTTCCTTCCCCATCTTTCCTCTCTTTTCAGTCTTATTTATTTGAGGAAAACAAACTTTTTCCCCCATTTGATTGTCTCCTCTGATTCTGTGTTGGACCACAGGTGACAATGGGCAATAGTCAGTCCCCAGTGAGGGCTGGCCTGGGCACAGTGTGCCCTGCCACAGGGAGATGCTTAACAACCACTTTGTTTTCCTGCTTTTCTTCACCCCTTAGTAGTCCTAAGTGACCCTATTCATAGCTGCTACAGAGCAGAGTAATGCTGGGTTGCACTTGAATCAAGAAAAGCAAAACCATCTGCTTGGGAGGGGAGGTGCGGGGGGAGCATCAGACATGAGCCATCATTCATTAGCAGTGAATACCATTGTCCTAAAATTTCTAGTAAGGCCACTTCAGAATTCCAGAGTTTCTACCGTAGTCTCCATCTTCTTCAAATTTCACATGCTTTTTTATTTTTCAAAATGTATAGAAAAAGCAAAATGGTTTCTTAATTGATTTTTAGTATTTTTATGCTTTGTATAGGTGTTAGTACTGTGATAGTATACTATTTTTTTTATTGAACTTGCAGAGCATTTTGCTTATATCAGAGGTTAAGTAGGGCCTGTGTTGTAGCCTATAAAATTACTTCTACGTGGAAATAAGCTCTAAGTCCTTAACACCTAACTAATGAAAGAAATTTTTAGAAGGCCACACATGTGTAAGTGTGGACTTAATGTATAACATGATATGTACAATGCAGGTGGTATTTTACCAGGCCCAACCTCCATTCTGTCTAGATAAGACATTTACCAGAAGAGATCAAAGAACTCATTTAATGTCAAATGAAAATGTTATTTCTCTGGAACTGGATTGGCTTTTGTATTAATCAGGATTCTCCAGACAAACAGAACCAGTAGAACTATATTTCTATATATGTATATATTTCTCTCTCTTTCTATCTCTCTCTATATATTTCTTCAAGGGCAGGAAAAGATGGACCTCCCAATTCAAGAAGATAGGGAATTTGTTCTTCCTTAGCCTTTGCTCCCATTTGAGGCCCCAACAGTTTGGATGGTGCCCACCCATACTGGTGAGGCTGGACCTCTTTTCTCAGTCTGCTGAATCAAATGTTAATCTCTTCCAGAAGCATCCTCACAGACATACCCAGAAATAATGTTTTACCAGATATCTATCTGAGCATCCCTTAGCCCAGTCAAGTTGACATAAAATTAACCATCACAGCTTTTAATCCCTTTTATAAATGGAAGTCTTGTCTTTTAGGTCATGTTTGCTATTATGACTTTGAGTTGAGTATAAAGGCCATATTCACAGATGTTTATGGCATATAATATGATATAGAAACCCAACTAAATTTCTAAAAATATACATAAGCACGGAATCTGTGTGCTCATGTTTTTAAACTGGAGAGGTTAAAGAACCGTTGCAGATCTGCTTTTGGAGTAGTTTGAGTACTTTACCAACATTCAGCCTGTTTCAATTATCCTGTGCCACCCACTGGTTCAATCAGATTAAGAATTTTAACACCAGGCATTTAAAAGAGAAAGGGAAAAGAGGTTCATTTATTTGTATTCTTCAAAGAGAAAGAGAGAGAGAGGGCATTAACGCCATTTTCCATATTTTCCTACTTCTCATCCCAAGTTACCACCATTCTTGGCAGGCAAGTGGTCCTTAAGTTGTAGTTAGTGGACCATGTATCTATTTGAATTTCCTTAGATGCTTGTTAGCATGCACATTCCTGGGAGCCACCCCAGACCTCCTGACTTGGAATTTCTGGAATTGAGTTTCAGCAAATTATATGGTTAAGAGCCCCCTAAATGATCTTTGTGAACTCTAAAGTTTGAGAACCACTGATCCAGACATTCTTCCTTAGGATGTATGTGGTTGACAATGAATGTGATGATAATGGCCCCTTTTGATTCATGATTTGGTTTTGCTGGACTTCCATTTTTGGATTCTTTTTTTTAATTAATTAATTTATTTATTTTTGGCTGTGTTGGGTCTTCGTTGCTGCACACGGGCTTTCTCTAGTTGTGGCGAGCGGGGGTACTCTTTGTTGCAGTGCGCGGGCTACTCATTGCAGTGGCTTCTCTTGTTGCAGAGCACAGGCTCTAGGTGTGTGGGCTCAGTAGTTGTGGCTCCGGGGCTCTAGAGCACAGGCTCAGTAGTTGTGGCGCACGGGCTTAGTTGCTCCATAGCATGTGGGATCTTCCCGGACCAGGGCTCGAACCCGTGTCCCCAGCATTGGCAGGTGGATTCTTAACCATTGCGCCACCAGGGAAGCCCCCATTTTTGGATTCTTGACTTCTTTGGGATAGATTTGTCAGGGTCTATGTAATATCAGTTTGCTAGGGTTACATAATAAAATGTTACAGACTGGGTGGCTTAAACGACAGAAATTTATTCTCTCACAGCTCTGGAGGCTGGAAGCCCAAGATCAAGGTATCAGCAGAGTTGGTTTCTGGTGAGATCTCTTTCTTTGGCTTGCAGATGGTGTCTTCTTTGTCTTCACTTGGTTTTTCCTCTTCATTTTATAAGGACGCCAGTCATATTGGATTAGACCTATCCATAGAACCTCATTTTACCTTATTTACCTCTTCACAAGACCTATCTCTGAATATGGTCACATTGTAAGATATTGGGAGTTAGGAATTCAACATATTAATTTTGGGGGGAAACAATTCAGCCCATAACAGAAGGAAGTGTACCCCTGATTGGTCTCTTGGTCTCTCTTCTAAGGCAGCAGGAAGGACGTAGGGACGATTACAACGTGCTTTTCATTGGCTTTGCTCCTCCTAAGCTCCATTTCTTTGAATGTCTAATTACTTTGATAGTCTAATTACTATTGGCTCAACTGCTTTAAATGACTACGAGCAGCAGTTCTCAAAGGAAATCTGAGAAGCCAAAACTCTTTTCATAATGTATATTAAGAAGATGTTCTTTGCTTTTTTTACTAGGTAACATCTGCACTGATTGTGCAAGAGCAATGGTGGCTAAAACTGTTGATGCTTTAGCATGGATTAAGGCAGTAGCACCAAGTTGTACTAGCAGTCATAATTTCACCACTGTGCATTTGTATTGCAGGAAATAAAATAGCAGTTTCACTTAAAAATGCCCTTGATGAAGTAGGAAAAATTAAGTTTACTAAATTTCAGTCTTTGAAATTTTCGTATCATCTTTTTAGTATTTTATGTGACAAAATGGGAAGTATGCATAACGCGCTTCTACTGCATAGAAACATGCAGTGGCTGTTTTGAAGAAAAGCACTTTGATTGAATTGTGAGCCAGACTAGCCTTTGTTTTCATGAAACACCATTTTAACTTCAAAGGACAAGTGATAGGTGAACTCTTAACCAGAGTCTTATTCAGACTCATGTAGCTTGCAGACATGTTCGCAGAAATGAGTGAAGTGAGCCTGTCGCTTCAAGAAAAGCAACTGACAGTATTTGTTACCCATAATAAAATTCAAAGCTTTCAAGAGAAAATTAGAAATTTGGAAAACTTGTATCTGTTACTGTGAGCTTGATAGTTTACCAAGAGTTGAAGATTTTTCTGGTGAGGCTGGTGATGAACAAACGTGAGTTTTTTCCATATTATGTAATGAAATGTGTCAGTGGTTGGGAAATCAGCATAACTCACTGAACCACTGTTTTCCAGATGATCCAATGCATGCTGCTACAAACATGTGTGGGTGAAAAATCTATTCAAAGTGCAAGATAGACCAACCAGTTTTTATGTAACAGAGTATAAAAAAGTTCATTGGTATGATTTATTCTACATAGTAACTAACCTTTAAGAAACTACCAATTGTCAAGTTTTGAGGTCATATCAGAGAAGAATATTCACAGTTATTTGAAAAGATTATTACAAATATTTTTTTCCTTTTCCAACTACATAACTGAGCGAGTCTGAATTCTTTTCATTTACTTCAGCCAAAAACATATCATATCAAAATAGATTAAATGCAGAAGCTGATATGAGGATCTGTCTTCTATTTAAGCTAAACATCAGAGATTTGCAAAAACATGAAAAATATACCATCTTCTCACTAATTTTTTCTGTTTAGGAATATACATAAAATACATAAAAATATGTTATTTAACATGTAGTGGGTTTATTATTGCTATTTTAAAATGAATTAATAAATGCATATTTTAAAAAATTCTCATTTCCAGTTGCTAGGACAGTGATTGTCAATGGATATAACCCACATAAACAAAAGCTCTTTGGGGACCCCTATAATATTTAAGAGTGTAAAGTAATCCTGGGATCGAACAATTTGAGGACTACAGACTAGGCTTTTTTCTATGTACGGTGTAGTAATTCGTTTAGAGTTTACTTTGATTCATGGTACACTTAATGCCAAATGTATTCACTATATGAATGCTAAACATAGTAAGCTTGATTTTGCTTTTTTCTTACTGGGAGAAAAATCATAATGGTATCTATACCAAAATATTCTTAATTAATGCTTGTTTTACCTTTCCTAATTCCAAATAAGATTAGATAATCTTGAACAAGTTGGAAAATAAAAAGCCCTCTATAAGAACTAATGTTTTGGAGAGCTTCGTTTCCACCTACTGAAAATACATTTAAATTAGCAGAGATTAAAATCTTCTCTATTGAAATGCACTTGGAAATCTCGCCATAAACGTGCCCTTTGCTTCATTCTGCCTCTATTTTCTCTTTTTCCAATTTATAGACCTTTTTTTTTCTTTTCTCTCCTTCTTTTCTTTCTTCCTTTCCTCTTCTTTTATTCATTTCCCCTCCTTTCCCTTTGCCTTATTATAGCTGGAAGTTATTTGCTCATGCGTTGCAGTTTTCAGTTTCTGCTGGTGTCCTCTAAGAAAGATGCTGAGTTGGTAAATATGAGCCAGGCATTGACAAAGTGTAGGTGCATCTTTGCTGTCTCAGCTCCAGGACTTAAACAGTCTTCCATTCAGTATGTAAAACTCAACACTGGAGTCTATGCTCTGCTTCTATTCTTAGATTTCCAGAGGCTGTGAAGGAAGGTTAGGGGAAAGGATTTTTAAAAATTAATTAATTAGTTTTCTTTTGGCTATTAAATGAAAACTTATACCTTCTAGAAGAAATGACTTCAGAATAAGTTCTACCATTATATTATGTTCTTCATAAATTTCTTTCTCATTTTTCCTCTAGTCCAAAAGTCACTCCCGAGTTGGCCTGAAATCAAGCACCAAGCAAAAGGTATGCTATTTTCCCCCTCTGCATTGCTCCTTTAAAAAAATAATTAGTTTGGTGAGTGCTTATGTTTTTTCCTGAAAAGAATGACTTGTTTTTGGAAGGCAAGGATTACCCAGAAACAAAGTGTTTTTGGTTTTCATTTACTTTGCCTGCATAATTGCAAAAATGAAATTGGAGAGAGATCCTTGAATTGAAATGGAATCTAGCAGCCCAGTGACAGAACCTCGGAATTGCCATGGCTTACAAACAATTCTGAAAGCAAGGTCAGAAGGTACTCTCCCAGATTCAGCTCTTTTATTTTCTTAGCCCTTCACAGTGAAGGGATTTGTTCCTGTCTCAGTTCATATTTTTACTAAACTTCATTCTCTCAGCATCTGCTGTGGAGAATGACCCTCACCTATGACCTGTGGTGAATTGGCTAAATCATGAGCTCCGTGAGTCAGAAAGAATTGACTTCAATTCCTGATTCTGTCACTTTACTAGCTATGTGACCTTGGATATATTTGTATGAAGATGATTGCATCTCTTAATGTAGTATATTTTAAGGATAAAATGATATAATATATGTGAAAGCACTTATAACCCAGTGCCTAGCACAAAATAGGCACTTAGTAATTTTTTAAATTCTATAATATTTCATTGATATTTTAGATGTAAAAAACAATAGAAAATTTGAAATTCTAAAATTTTAATCCTTAGATGCACACTTTTTTTTTTTTTTTTTTTTTTTAGAGATGGAGTTGGGCTCTTGGTCTGAGGCTAGCAGGCTGCCACTCCTTCTTCTTTTTATTTTTAAATTTAATTTAAATTTTTTATACAGCAGGTTCTTATTTGTTATCTATTTTATACATATTAGTGTATACATGTCAATTCCAATCTCCCAGCTGATCCCCCCCGCCCCCCCCAACTTTCCCCCCTTGGTGTCCATATGTTAGTTCTCTACATCTGTGTCTCTATTTCTGCCTTGCAAACTGGTTCATCTGTACCATTTTTCTAGATTTAACACATATGTGTTAATATACAATATTTGTTTTTCTTTTTCTGACTTACTGCACTCTGTATGACAGTCTCTATATCCATCCATGTCTCTACAAATGACCCAATTCGTTCCTTTTTATGGCTGAGTAATATTCCATTGTATATATGTACCACATCTTCTTTATCCATTCGTCTGTCTATGGACATTTAGGTTGCTTCCATGACCTGGCTATTATAAATAGTGCTGCAATGAACATTGGGATGCATGTGTCTTTTTGAATTATGGTTTTCTCTGGATATATGCCCAGTAGTGGGATTGCTGGGTCATATGGTAGTTCTATTTTTAGTTTTTTAAGGAACTTCCATACTACTCTCCATAGTGGCTGTATCAATTTACATTCCCACAAACAGTGAAAGAGGGTTCCCTTTTCTCCACACCCTCTCCAGCATTTGTTGTTTGTAGATTTTCTGATGATGCCCATTCTAACTGGTGTGAAGTGATACCTCATTGTAGTTTTGATTTGCATTTCTCTAATAATTAGTGATTTTGAGCAGCTTTTCATGTGCCTCTTGGCCATCTGTATGTCTTCTTTGGAGAAATGTCTATTTAGATCTTCTGCCCAGTTTTTGATTGGGTTGTTTGTTTTTTTAATATTGAGCTGCATGAGCTGTTTATATATTTTGGAGATTAATCCTTTGTCCGTTGATTCGTTTGCAAATATTTTCTCCTATTCTGAGGGTTGTCTTTTCGTCTTGTTTATGGTTTCCTTTGCTGTGCAAAAACTTTTAAGTTTCATTAAGTCCCATTTGTTTATTTTTGTTTTTCTTTCCATTACTCTAGGAGGTGGGTCAGAAAAGACCTTGCTGTGATTTATGCCAAAGAGTGTTCTTCCTATGTTTTCCTCTAAGAGTTTTATAGTGTCCTGTCTTACATTTAGGTCTTTAATCCATTTTGAGTTTATTTTTGTGTGTGGTGTTTAGGGAGTGTTCTAATTTCATTCTTTTACATGTAGCTGTCCAGTTTTCCCAGCACCACTTATTGAAGAGACTGTCTTTTCTCCATTGTATATCCTTGCCTCCTTTGTCATAGATTAGTTGACCATAGGTGCGTGGGTTTATCTCTAGGCTTTCTATCCTGTTCCATTGATCTATATTTATGTTTTTGTGCCAGTACCATATCGTCTTGATTACTGTAGGTTTGTAGTATAGTCTGAAGTCAGAGAGTTTGATTCCTCCAGCTCCATTTTTTCACTCAAGATTGCTTTGGCTATTTGGGGTCTTTTGTGTCTCCATACAAATTTTAAGATTTTTTGTTCTAGTTCTGTAAAAAATGCCATTGGTAATTTGATAGGGAGTACATTGAATCTGTAGACTGCTTTGGGTAGAATAATCATTTTCACAATATTGATTCTTCCAATCCAAGAACATGGTATATCTCTCCATCTGTTTGTGTCATCTTTGATTTCTTTCATCAGTGTCTTATAGTTTTCTGAGTACAGGTCTTTTACCTCCTTAGGTAGGTTTATTCCTAGATATTTTATTCTTTTTGTTCCAATGGTAAATGGGATTGTTTCTTTAATTTCTCTTTCTGATCTTTCATTGTTAGTGTATAGGAATGCAAGAGATTTCTGTGCATTAATTTTGTATCCTGCAACTTTACCACATTCATTGATTAGCTCTAATAGTTTTCTGGTGGCATCTTTAGGATTCTCTATGTATAGTATCATGTCATCAGCAAACAGTGACAGTTTTACTTCTTCTTTTCCAATTTGTATTCCTTTTATTTCTTTTTCTTCTCTGATTGCTGTCGCTAGGACTTCCAAAACTTTGTTGAATAAGAGTGGCACAAGTGGTCATCCTTGTCTTGTTCCTGATGTTAGAGGAAATGCTTTCAGATTTTCACCATTGAGAATGATGTTGACTGTGGGTTGTCATTTTTGGCCTTTATTATGTTGAGGTAGGTTCCCTCTATGCCCACTTTCCAGAGAGTTTTTATCATAAACGGGTGTTGAATTTTGTCAAAAGCTTTTTCTACATCTATTGAGATGATCATATGGTTTTTATTCTTCAATTTGTTAATATGCTGTATCACACTGATTTATTTGCGTATATTGAAGAATACTTGCATTCCTGGGATAAATCCCACTTGATCACAGTGTATGATCCTTTTAATGTGTTGTTGGATTCTGTTTGTGAGTATTTTTGCATCAATATTCATCAGTGATATTGGTCTGTAATTTTCTTTTTTGTAGTATCTTTGCCTGGTTTTGGTATCAGGGTGATGGTGGCCTCGTAGAATGAGTTGGGGAGTGTTCCTCCCTCTGCAATTTTTTGGAAGAGTTTGAGAAGGATGGGTGTTAGCTCTTCTCTAAATGTTTGATAGAATTCACCTGTGAAGCCATCTGGTCCTGGACTTTTGTTTGTTGGAAGATTTTAAATCACAGTTTCAATTTCATTACTTGTGATGGGTCTGTTCATATTTCTATTTCTTCCTGGTTCAGTCTTGGAAGGTTATACCTTCTAAGCATCTGTCCATTTCTTCCAGGTTGCCCATTTTATTGGCATAGATTTGCTTGTAGTAGTCTCTTATGATGCTTTGTATTTCTGCCGTTTCTGTTGTATCTTCTCCTTTTCATTTCTTATTTTATTGATTTGAGTCCTCTCCCTCTTTTTCTTGATGAGTCTGGCTAATGGTTTAATCAATTTTGTTTATCTTCTCAAAGAACCAGCTTTTAGTTTATGGATCTTTGCTATTGTTTTCTTTGTTTCTATTTCATTTATTTCTGCTCTGATCTTTATGATTTCTTTCCTTCTACTAAGTTTGGTTTTTGTTTGTTCTTCTTTCTCTAGTTCCTTTAGGTGTAAGGTTAGATAGTTTATTTGAGATGTTTCTTGTTTCTTGAGGTAGGATTGTATTGCTATAAACTTCCCACTTAGAACTGCTTTTGCTCCATCCCATAGGTTTTGGATCGTCGTGTTTTCATTGCCATTTGTCTCTAGGTATTTTTTAGTTCCTCTTTGATTTCTTCAGTGGTCTCTTGGTCATTTAGTAACGTTTAGCCTCCATGTGTTTGTGTTTTTTACATTTTTTTTTCCCTGTAAGTTATTTCTAATCTCATAGCATAGTGGTCGGAAAAGATGCTTGATATGATTTCAATTTTCTTAAATTTACTGAGGCTTGATTTGTGACCCTAGATATGATCTATCTGGGAGAATGTTCCATGTACAATTGAGAAGAAACTGTAATCTGCTGTTTTTGCATGGAATGTCCTATAAATATCAATTATATCTATCTGGTCTATTATGTCATTTAAAGCTTGTGTTTCCTTATTTATTTTCTGTCTGGAGGATCTGTCCACTGGTGTAAGTGAGGTGTTAAAGTCCCCCACTATTATTGTGTTACTGTCAATTTCCTCTTTTATAGCTGTTAGCATTTGCCTTATGTATTGAGGTGCTCCTATGTTGGGTGCATATATTTACAATTGTCATATCTTCTTCTTGGATTGATCCCTTGATCATTATATAGTGTCCTTCCTTGTCTCTTGTAACATTCTTTATTTTAAAGTCTATTTTATCTGATATAAGTATTGCTACTCCAGCTTTCTTTTGATTTCCATTTGCATGGAATATCTTTTTCCATCCCCTCACTTTCAGTCTGTATGTGTTCCTAGGTCTGAAGTGGGTTTCTTGTAGACAGCATGTATATGGGTTTTGTTTTTGTATCCATTCAGCAAGTCTGTTTCTTTTCGTTGGAGCATTTAATCCATTCACATTTAAGGTAATTATCGATATGTATGTTCCTATTACCATTTTCTTAATTGTTTTGGGTTTTTTTAATAAGTCCTTTTCTTTTTTTTTTATAAACTTATTTATTTTGTTTATGATTTTTGGCTGTGTTGGGTCTTTGTTGCTGCGTGCGTGCTTTCTCTAGTTTTGGCGAGCAGGGGCTGCTCATCGTTTGCGGTGCGCAGGCTTCTCATTGCGGTGGCTTCTCTTGTTGCAGAGCATGGGCTCTAGGGTGCATGGTATTCAGTAGATGTGGCACGTGGGCTCAGTAGTTGTGGCTCACGAGCTCTAGAGTGCAGGCTCAGTAGTTGTGGCGCACAGGCTTAGTTGCTCCGCGGCATGTGGGATCTTCCTGGACCAGGGCTTGAACCCATGTCCCCTGCATTGGCAGGCGGATTTTTAACCACTGCATCACCAGGGAAGCCCTGTAGGTCCTTTTCTTCTCTTGTGTTTCCCACTTAGAGAAGTTCCTTTAGCATTTGTTGTAAAGCTGGTTTGGTGGTGCTGAATTCTCTTAGCTCTTGCTTGTCTGTAAAGCTTTTGATTTCTCTGTCAAATCTGAATGAGATCCTTGCCGAGTAGAGTAATCTTTGTTGTAGGTTCTTACCTTTCATCACATTAAATATATCGTGCAACTCCCTTCTGGCTTGTAGAGTTTCTGCTGAGAAATCAGCTGTTACCCTATGGGAGTTCCCTTCTATGGTATTTGTCATTTTTCCCTTGTTGCTTTTAATAATTTTTCTTTGTCTTTCATTTTTGTCAGCTTGATTACTATGTGTCTTGGCATGTTTCTCCTTGGGTTTATTCTGCCTGGGACTCTCTGCACTTCCTGGACTTGGGTGGTTCTTTCCTTTCCCATGTTAGGGAAGTTTTCAACTATAATCTCTTCAAATATTTTCTCGGGTCCTTTCTCTCTCTCTTCTCCTTCTGGGACCCCTATAATGTGAATGTTGTTGCATTTAATGTTGTCCCAGAGGTCTCTTAGTCTGTTTTCGTTTCTCTTCATTCTTTTTTCTTTATTCTGTTCTGTGGCAGTGAATTCTACCATTCTGTCTTCCAGGTCACTTATCCGGTTTTCTGCTTCAGTTATTCTGCTATTGATTCCTTCTAGTATATTTTTTCATTTCAGTTATTGTATTGTTCATCTCTGTTTGTTTGTTCTTTAATTCTAGATGTTTTTTCTTTAATTCTTCTAGGTCTTTGTTAAACATTTCTTGCATCTTCTTGATCTTTGCCTCCATTCTTTTTCTGAGGTCCTGGATCATCTTCACTATCATTATTCTGAATTCTTTTTCTCAAAAGTTGCCTATCTCCACTTCATTTAATTGCTTTTCTGGAGTTTTATCTTGTTTCTTCATCTGGTACATAGCCCTCTGCCTTTTCATTTTGTCTATGTTTCTGTGTATGTGGTTTTCATTCCACAGGCTGCAGGATTGCAGTTCTTCTTGCTTTTGCTCACACACATTATGCTTAAATCATGTTAATTGCTGGTGACACATAGGGCAATGATGTAAATAGGTTTTTAGGATTTGGAGAAGTTTGTGCTAAAAAATTATTCTTCTGGTGTTGATGTTTGAACTCTTTGGAGACCTTGACTAACCTCTCAGGATAATGGATACCTTAACTCAGAATACCTTTCTTGATGTCAATTGATAGAGGAAAACACACTTAAGAGGTGTTTAAGAAGATTAAAACAGGTAACATCTGTGAATGCACTAAGCCTAGTCCCTAAGTAGGTGGTAGCTATTTTTATTAGAGAAACATCATGTTGACTGGAAGAAGAGGGACAGACGTGGGCTCTAACCCAGCTTCAACACTTTGAAAGTAATAGCTGACCTTGATATGGCCAATCCTGTGCTCCAGGTACAGTTATGAGCACTTTACAAGGACAAACTCATTTAATACTCTCAGGTAGGTGTTCTTGTGTCCCTCAGGTTCAGCCAGGAGAGTAAAATCATGCCAATAATTTGAACAGAGTGAATTTGATATGAAGAACTGTTAAGTGTTTATAAAGTTGTGAACCAAGTAATAGAAAGAGTGAAAAGAGCTCTAAGGTATAGGGTAGGGGTAGCAGTTCCAGGAAGCAGCTATTACCCCCAGGGCTGAGGGAACAAAGGAAAGAGTAGAGATTACTAAAACTTCTTAGATACTTAGAGGAAGGGCCCCACTGAGCTGAAATGCAGTCCTCTGAGGAGAGGGTGCTGGCCAGCAGACTCTAAGGCTGATTCTACAAGAACAGTACAGACTGGATTCAGTGGCTCTGCAGGAAGGAGAGAAGGGTGGGGCCACTGATTGAGGCTCAGAGGAAACACCCAGGAAGGAGCAAGTATCTTCTTCCTCTTCCAGCTTGGCAGCCCTCTCTAGCGCCCTCTACTGACAGAGCTAACACGAAGCCAGTTGACTAAGCAGGAATGTGTTTTGCAGAGTCCCTGGCCTAGCATCACAGATCTGGTCACAGAAAGATGGGTTTGGCCATGAGAGACTGGTACACTTACTAGCTCCACGTGTGTTAAGCTGTGTTTACCCAGTGCTATAGTGTGAATGTTTGCGTCCTCCCTCCAAATTCAGATCCTACCCTCCAAAGGTGATGTTATTAGGAGGTGGGGCCTTTGGGAAGTGCTTAGGTCATGAGGGTGGAGCTCTCATGCGGGGAATTAATGCTTTTATAGAAGAGACCCTTCCACCATGTAAAGACACAGCGAGAAGTCTGCAACTCTCACCTGACCACGCTGGTACCCTGATCTTGGGCTTCCAGCCTCCAGAAATGTGAGAAATAAATTTCTGTTGTTTATAAGCCACCCAGTCTGTGGCATTTTGTTATAGGAATGGACTAAGACGCCCATCTAGGAAGAGGCAGGGTCAGAATTTAAACCTAGGCAGCTTGGCTCCAAAGTTCATGCTTTTCAACCTCTTGAACAAGTGACCATGGGTAAAAACACTTCTCTAAAGTTTACTTTTAAAATCTGCAAAATGAGGATGATAATTTCTAACTTGTAAGGTTGTTCTAAGGATTAAATAAACAATGTAAATGATGTGCGTATCATATTTCCTGGCACATAGCTTACTATATATGGCATTTTTCCTTCTTCGAGTATTCATTTTGCCTCAGTGAATATATGTGTAGTTTTGAAAGTATTGCCTTTGCCTTGGGGTGATCCCATCTCAGATGGGTTGTTTATTTAGTTGATTATCTCTCCAGCTTAGCATAGTTGGGTGTTTACATTGGAAAGTGAACAGCAGAGAGAATTTAGTGCTGGAGCTCGATCAGTGGAGGCTTTATTGATGATGTCCTTAAAATCAGAGTTTATCAGGGCCTGTATCAGAGCACTGAGTTAGTCTTTCTCTTTGGATGTTAAGTGGTGGGGGAAATCACTGAATGCATTCATTCATTCCTTTATGCAACAATTATTTATTGCATACTTAATTGCAGCAGACACTGTGCTAGGCATGGGGGTGATATAAACAGACATACAGACCCTGCCCGAAAGGCTATTTCTTACAGTCCAGGTGGAAGAGTGATGCAAAAATTCAAGTGCTCATTTTCCCTCACTCCTCCTTGGCTTTAATAGGTGTGCATGTATGTATGTTTCTTGTTACGTAGATATAATGCCATCATGTGGATAAAATATCTATTGGGCCTACTATGGAGTCAACGAGTATCCAAGGGAGATTGTATGGGGGTAGAGGTGTGAGGGCAAGGCCTGTCCTGAAGGACAAAGTCACTCATTAACCAGGGGAGAGGCAAGTCTCAGACCAGACACAGGGACTGAGTGGGAGGGTCTGGGAGGCAGCAGCACTGAAAAGATCTTTGGTCCCTGGTGGTAGGTCATAAGATGTTTCTGTGCAGGGGTATGAGAGTTAAGGGCTCCAGGGTGTGTACTGTGATGCAATGTGGGCCCTTTTTCTCTAGAGTGTTCTGGAGAGAGCCTGGAATGGGCAGGGCCTTAGAGCCCTGGAAGTAGCTAATTGGTGGGATCAGGAGCCTCTTCTGTTTTTTTGCTTTATTTCCCCTCTATGTTTATTTTCTTTTTGTTTATAAGTGCAAAATATCTTAGCATCCCTAAGGGAACTAAGGGAAGGGCTTTATGTGTGTGCTTTGGCCAGAACTTTAAGGGGAAGCTGGCCTTGGAGGCTAGCATGGTAGTAAAGGCATTCAGGATGCTCGTGAGAGAACTCCAAGGTCGTGGTCATGTATTCAAGGTCATACTAGGTCTTGTTGATCTTTCTAGAAATTCTGGTGAAGATTAAGGAGGTTAGGTTATATTGAGATATGTTTTGTAGGACATGGGAATGCCAAAAGCTGTTCTTGACCCCCTCAGCTCAAGGGAATCAGAGGAAAATAAATACTTAGAGGGCATAGACAGGCAAATGAATATTCTATTACCCCAATGTAGAATCTCAGTGAGCTTTGCTGAAATAAATAGAAGACTCTTTGTCTCGTTCCCACAAAACTTTCTGCTCCCCAAGTATATTTTCAAGATTAATAACAATATTAATGGTAAAAATAACATGCAATCAACGTTCTGGTTGCTTTGCAAACACTCAATGGTAGCACTGTTTTCCTTAGATTTTAATCAAAAAGAAAATTGAACTGCCAAAGCCTACAGTTAACAGATTATTTTAAATATTCTCAGTCTCCTGCCGAAACATTTCTGTGGCGTTCAGTGATCTCAAGTTTACTATATCCTTGCTTCCATCAAAGCCATCTCCTCAGATCTGAAAAATAAATTCACAGTAAGTTACACTTGAATTATATGGCTTAAAGTATAATCTCTCCTAAGGGTATTTGCATTTTAATAGGTGACAGAGCTAATGAAATCGAGTTGAAGGGGTGGAATTCATGGCATTAGCAAACAGGGAACAATTTTTCATTGGTAGAAAGATCTTATCCTTGCTCCTAAAATTACATCGTTTACTTATAAGACTGATTCAGAAGGAAACATTAACTGGTTAGATGACCTAGGGTCACAGATGTGTATAGTTGGTAGGGAGTCAGTGATCCAGTTTGGAGCACAGAGGCCGGCCCTAGTCTCTTCAGCCCACGATCATCTCTTCCTCCCATCGCGTTCCCCACCAACCTCATTGTTAATGAGTGTAATGTCACTCTTTCCCACGGAACTGTAAGCTCTCCTCCAAACACAAATTGTGTTTTCTTAATATTTGTACCTTTCCTCTACTCCCTTCTCTCTGGCACCTAGTTTCTGAGAACTTCCTAAATGTTGATAAGCATACTGAAAAACACCCCGTGCCCCATTTACACCTGAGCAACCCATGCCATGGCCAGTAATGGACCTCAGTGTTAGTCTCAGGTCCCTGGAGTAGTAGCTTCTAGCTTTTCCTGCTACAGAAGAAAAAAGGCTCTTGAATGTTTTCCGTGGTATTGTTTTCACTTGCTAATTCTATCTTCATGCTCCACGAGTGGTGTTCTCTTGTCCTTCTGATTCCTCCATTCAGCTCCCCACTCCCCCAAACCCCACCACAGGAACGGCCTCCCCAGCTCTCAGTATCCCGCACCACAGTGGTCCGTTTGTCATGATTGATGAACCTACACTGATGCCTCATTATCACTCAAAGTCCATAGTTTATCTTGGGGTTTGCTCTTGGTGTTGTTCCTTCTATGGGTTTGGACAAATGTATGACATGTATTCACCATTGTAGTTTCACATAGAATAGTTTCACTGCCCTGAAAGCCCTTTGTGCTTTGCCTGTTCACGTCTCCACCCCCAACCTCTGGCAGCCACTGATCTTTTTAGTCTCCACTGTTTTACCTTTTTCAGAACGTCATGTAGTTCGTATAATACAGTATATATAACCTTTTCAGATTGGCTTCTTTCAGTTAACAATTTAATGTTCCTCTGTCTTTTCATGGCTTGATAGCTCATTTCTTTTTAGCACTGAACAATATTCCATTGTCTGGATATACCACAGTTTGTTTATCCATTCACCTACTGAATGGATAAAACTTGATTGCTCCTAAGTTTTGGCAATTATGAATAAAGCTGCTATAAACATCCACGCACACATTTGTGAGTGGATATAAGTTTTCAACTCATTTGGATAAATACCAAGGGGTACGATTGCCGCATCCATTTTTCTTTATAATTTTCTTCTCGCGAATGACTCTCAGCCTTTGCTTGATTGTCCTCAAGTGTCTGCCCCAACTTGTGTGTTTTCCCACTTGTGCTTCCTATTCTTGGCTGGGTATTTCCTGAATTGAGCCTCTGGCATCCCCAAGAATGACCTGTGCCCCACTTGGAGGAATATAAGGAAAGAGAGAAACCCTATGAGAAAATAGCACAGAGAAGGTTTTAATGTAGCAGCTAGATTTGGGCAACTTAAGAAGAAGAAGCCATAAGCTGAGTTTATAGCACCCAAGAGTTAAATTCTGTCTGCTCATGCAGTTCTTACTGGCATCAGAAAGAGTCATTTGGGCCTTTTACATCGCTGTGAGGATCTGAATGCCAAATCTAGCTTAAGGGAAATTAAAAGTCACTGCTTTCTGGTAGCGACAATTCCCCTTGAAAGTCCTGACAGGCGATGGAAAGGAAATCAGGCTCCCTGAAGTGGAGTCCATATTATCTTTCATCCATGTTATCTTTTCGTGGCTGTGAAAGATGCCCAGTGGCTTTCTGGAAGATGCAGCCTGAATAAAAAATGACAAAACCAGCAAGATGAATTTAAAAGAGATGGAGATCATCTCTACAGACTCACAACAATAGGGGTTTTAGGAGAGCCTACTATTTTTTTTCTCCCAGTAAAACAAACAAATCAACCTGAATTAACATTTTTATATTTCAGTATTTAAAAAATACTATTTCAGTTTTCTAGAAAGAGGGAAGTTTTTGAGACAAATATTGTTTAAAGGACCAGAGGCTATGTGTATCAGACACACTGACACTAACTTTTACAGTCATCTCATTTCTGAATTTTAGCCATAGAAGACCCAGACGAACAAACTGGGCATTTCAGCAGTGTAGGTCAAGTTCTATTGCCATGTGCTCCAGGGAACTGGCTGTCCAGTGCCTTTCTTCGTCTTGAACTTGTATTATATTGAATAGTATTTGGCAAATATGAGCTTTGGGCTGAGGCTTTGGGAGAATATCATGGATTTTTAATGTGATGGTATCTGTTAAGTGGATATTGGAATCATTTCACTTTTCATGTCTTCCTTTTCTTTCCTCTCACCTTGGTGGAGAGCAGCCTGTCTTACCAAAGCTTGTATCCCTCCATGTCTCATTCCCCCGTGGTCCAGATCAAGGGTTCCCTTCAGTCCTGTCTTCTCGTCCTTAATTCTCCAGTACCCTGAGACATTCCAGAGATAGAATGCATGCTCAGGCTTGCTTTGGTTACAGCTTAGCATCTCAAACTCAAAAGAGTCAGCTTCAAGGGTGGTGTACGCCAATGGTTTTAAGAATCCCTTTCATCAAAGAGCAAATGTATTCGTATAAATCCTGTGGGAGGTGAGGCCTGAGTGGAATTGCTCAAAACATCCACCTTGTATTTCTGGAGCAAAGGAAAAATAATAATGCCTCCGAGTGTAGCTCTCTTTGTTAAGTATTAAATATGGTCACGGCCCAACTCCCCTGTGGTTCTCTGAGTTTTGGTAGGTCTAATGGGCTTTTCTAGCCTGTGAGTTACACCCATTGTTTTGGAATGAGAGTCATTCTACAAGGAGAACTAATGAGCTTAAACCTAATAAGAGGTAGAGACTAGGTGAGTTTTTCTGGGACATGACACAAAGGATCTATAAAGCAATCCAAATGCAATGCAATTGCTTCTCTTCACCGAAGGGAATATTAGCTCTGAAAAATTCATGGCACTTCAACTCAGAAATGTTGGTCAAATATCCTTGTGTCAGGCTGTTCTGAAGTCAAAACTTTGATTTTGTGTCCTCAGTTTCCTCTAAGTGGCCTTTTCTTTCAGGTTCACTAAAGCAAAGAAGGTGTTTTGATTTGCAAATATTAAAATCTTCCACGCTTCAGAAATGCTCTAGATAGGATTTCAGAAGGAAAGAATAAAAATGTATCATTTTCTCCCTTTTCTTTATAACAAAGATGACTCTCTTTGCAGAGGTTGGAAATTCACAGCTTAGTCGTGTTTTGTTTTGCCCATTTGAGTGATTTTTTTAAAGTACTGAGCCAATATTTTAAAAGGTGAGTGTTTTCACATAAATATCTGCATTTCGGGCTTGTCCTGAAAAATTGGAATATCTGGCACCTTAGTATAGATTTCCAAATGACAATAATCTGCTGGAGCTAAGGGGCCACTGTGCCCTCTGAACAGCGCACGGCACCTCCACTTCACCATGTGCCTCATTTTCCATCCCCTCCTATCTTCCCATGCCCTCCAACTCATGCCTTTCACTGCTTTCCCGGCCTCGAGAGGCATTTGAGGTTTTGACCTGTATTCTAGGAGATATTATGCTACTTCTTTCCTTGAAGAGTTCTAAGTCCTTATATATCAATAGATATTTTAACTGAGATCAACCCCGGGCTGTTTTGCAAACACATTCTATTTAGCAAATTCATTAATTAGGGTTCAAGTTTTCTTAGCAACGAGTTAGGCTTCAGCAAAGGGTTACTTTAAACATTCTTTGGTTTAAACTTATTTTCTTCTAAAGTATTAATGACATTTAGACTTTTTTGGTAAAAGATAATTCAGTTTCATAACTCTTCCATTTCCTATCAGGCACTTGACTTAAGAACAGCAGTTCTGCATTCTATTTAAGCTAAGAATAAATTTCCTTTAAAATGAAACTAAGGACAGGTGTCTAATACATGAATATGCTAGCTTCCTACATAATGACATTAGTCCAAGCCCAGACATTATTCCAGATACAAATTTTGCAAACAAAAATATTCTCAAACCTCAATAACTCAATTACACAACAATCAAGATAGGGATAAAATAGGACAGAGAAATAAGATAGTCCACAAAAGGAAGGAGTAGCAAGGGAAATCTAGACATTAAAATGCAAATGATGGGATTCTCGAAGGCTCCTGCCTGAACCCATGGTTCCAGAAGCACAGCATCACTGCCATAACCAGGTCCAGATCTAGAATGAGGTGAGTGAGGCAGGCACAATATTTAAGAGGGTGCCAAGAAACTTAGTAGTCACGATAAATACTTTAATGTAATATTTTAAAACGTTAATGCACTATTTTATACATCGAAATTAATGCAAAAAACCCATGATGGATAAATGGTCTTGTTGGCCCACAGGCTGAAATTTGGCCAGCATTTAGGAGTTACTCACCCAGTGCCGGGTATGGTGCTAAGCATTTTTCATGCTTTACAAAAACTTAATATACAGAACAGCTCCATGAGATAAGTTCTATTATTTCCTATCTTTCGCCACATTTTATAGCTGAGAAAACTGAGGCTTACAGATGTTGAGTAACTTGCTCAGGTTAGAGCTAATAACTGACAGGGCCAGGATCCAGGCAGCTTGACTCTAGCAACTGCTCATGTCCATGGTACCATCCACCTCTGTGGGGATGGCTCAGCCCCCAGGTCATCAAGTTCTGTCATGCTGACGTGCCTCCACTATCCTGGCGTTCCTCCTGGATCAAGGATAGGTTCATGACCTCAGAGCAGCCATGTGTAAGGGGAGAGAGAGAATCCGGAAACACACACACACACACACACACACACACAGAAACCTAAAGACAGTGAGGACAAGACAATGAGTAAATACCTGCTGCTGGGAGAGGCAAGAGCAAAGAGGAAGAGGCAGTTTCACCATAAAGTTCAAGCCCAGCATGGAGAACAAGGGAACTCTGCAGCTGAAGGGAACCCAGGTAACTCACTCAGCCTTAGAGCTGTAGTGAAATGATGCTCCAGTCTCTGTGAGTATGCCTGAGTTCACTCAAGCCTGTTTTCTGGCTTCCTTACTGTGTGTTCTTCCCCGCTCCTTCTCTACACATCCTCATCATAATAGACAGCTTGAAGTGTTCACCACGACCTGAAATAGCCCAATGGGCCCTCATTCCCAATTTCCCAGCACTCTCCTCCCAGTCTAAATTGTCCTGTCTTACTATCCTTTCACTGCCGTCCCTCTTTTCCTGGCCATCCCGCCTCTTCTAGCTGTCACTGCACTTTGATGGAAGAGTATTCATCAGTGGAGTGACATTGGTTTTTTCTTTCTTGATGGCCCAGTTGTCTGTGATTCTTCAGCTGACTCTCCAGGTGCTTCATTATCTGTCAGTTTCTCCACGCCCACAGGGCTGGAAGCAGAGGGTAAGCAGCTGAGAGGGCTGGCCAGGAAGGGAGTCGTGTCTGAGAAGGAATGCATGGAGAGGTAAGAAAGAAGTTCAGTTAAATTAGCAGTACCCTGTAAGCACATCTGCCTACTTTATTAGCATATTTCCCATAGACTATTTACCTTCAACTTCACACTTGCTGCTACTGCTACAACCAGATTTCATATACATAGGATAGATTTTCCAGTACCACTCAGCTCACTAAAAATAATAATTAACCGTCTAACTGAGTGGTTCTCTGTCCTATCAGATCCAATGATGCCTTTTGGAAATAAATGCTTAACAGACATTTTGTAATGATTCTGGTATTATTGTGTGGCTAATATAACCTGTTTACACATACTTTTAAACAATGCTCTAACTGTACAAAAAAATGAAAAGAAAGTAAATTAAGTAAAAAAAATAAAGTAAGTGTAAATTCTTGGGCAAGCCTATACTAGAAACATATAAGGTTGTCAGGTATTTTCAGCGGCACTGAGAAGGAGACTGTGAATAATGCAGACTGATGCAGGTGTTTTATATTAGCCACTCAAAACCCACGAGCGGTGTGACAGTCAGTGACATGATTTCCCCAAGTGGTAGCTGTGGTTAGCAGAATAATGGCCTCACCAAGGGGGCTCATATGCCAATTTCTGGAAACTGAATATGTTACCTTATGTGGCGTAAGGTGCTTTGGAGATATGATTAGGTTAAGGATCTTGAGCTGCAGAGATTATACTGAATTATCCCAGTGGGGTCAAGGTCATCACGAGGGTCTTCATGAGAGAGACAGGACTCTGACATGGAGACTCTGACGTGTCTCTGACATGACTCGTCATGTCAGAGTCAGAGAAGATGTAACAACGGAAGAAGAGGTTGGAGTGGTGCAGGGCCATGAGCCAAGGAATGTGGGTAGCCTCTGTAGATGAAAAAGGGAAGAGAATGGATCCTGCCAGAAGCTTCAGAAGGAACACAGCCTTGATGGCCATAAAATCGTCAGATAATACTTATGTTTTGTCTTAAGCCACTAAGTTTGTGGTAATGTCTTACAGCAGCAAAAAGAAACTAATACACTGACCAATTCTTAGAAAATTCCAAACTCTCGAAGTTCAATTGTTATAAAACTTGTATGATAGTTTCCTTTCTGGAAAATTTATTGCATAGTCAAAGTGTGCAAAAAATACTTTGTGATTATATGTAAAATGGAGCTCAATTCTAGACTGAAATAAGTATAAACATAGTTTTCACTGTGTTCCCAGGTCTTCTGTTTTCTCACTCTTTTGTCCTCTCCCTTCTCTTCTCTCACTCAATTGCAGTTTTTGGTTTATATTTCGTTTAACTTCCGTCTTGTTGTGAGGTCTCCTTGCTTTGTGGCTTCACCTTCCCTTTTCAGGGTAGCTTTTGAAGATGTTTTCCACAAACACCGTTCCCTCCAAAAGGCTGCCAGCTGTTAATATTCTTGTTCCAGGAGCACACTTTTCCTCTAGCCTAAAATGACCTTCAAAATGACCTTCCCTAGGTTTGATAGATGCCTGGTGGATCCTTCCAAAACTCAAGAGCCCTCATTTCCAAGCAGCTTCTTTGATCTTCACTGTCACTGGTAGTCCTCCTCTTGGGTTTTCATTGGTCCCTGAACTTACTTACCTTTATCACCTATTTTTGTTTTTTCTATGTGCAGACACTGTGCTAAGCACTTCAGATATACTTTGTCATTTATATCATGTACCAAACCTATGGGTTAGTTATTATTTATTCCCATTTTACACATGGGGAAACTGAGACTCCAAGAGTAAACATTTAAAATCTAAAGATTAAAAAAAAAAAGGATTCTTGCTTTAGAATTCTTTATGTTCCTGAAAGATTAAATTTCAATGGAGTACATTAAAAAGCATGAAATTTTTATAACTTCTACTCATTAGTAATCATTTATTATGCTTATATGTACATAGAGAAAAGTTTACAGACTGTGCCCCAGATACTTCAGGATGCCTGTTTTTAGAGTGGGTGAATGGTTTACTTTATGCATTTGCATCATTTGAACTTTTTACAGTGGTCAATTAGTGAAGTCAAATTTATTTGTCTTTTGTGTATAAATTCTAAATGAAAAAATTTTAAAAGATAAAATTTTTATGGTAGTTTAAACCTTTTCTAGGCCAATTACTTGTGTTTATGTATAATTTTTCATATGTAGGTACAAATTTAATTCATTCACGTATTGACTTGTTCCATACTTACTTACTGAGTGTTACTCTGAACCAGTTTCTGTTCCAGGCACTGAGGATGTGGCAGTGAACAAGAAAGACCAGGGAACTCACATTTTAGTGGGGAATATATTCAACAATACATCCAGTACCATATACTAAGAAGAGAAAGAAAGCAGGATAAGGTGATAGAAAGTGGTAGGGAGTTCTCATTTTATAGTCAAAGAAGACCTCTCCAAGGGGCTGTTATGTGAGCATCTGCCTGAATGAAATAAGGGAGAAAGCCTTGTGACTATCTGGTCAAATGTGTTCCGGAAAGTAATTTGTAATTTTTATGCAATAGTTTGGGTTTTATTTTAAAATCAGAGTCAATCATGTCAAAAGTACTTATTGAGCATGTACTAGGTGCTTGGTGAGCTGTTGGATAACAAGGAAATACGAGATCTGACCTTGGCCACCTCATTTACAACCTCGATGGGAATTGAGAACAGCACACATAAAAATATCAAGTGGTAAAACAGTATAGAGTTATTTGGTGCTAAACTGTGTGACACAGATTCTAGGTTTTGGGGGTCCCCTTTGGGTCTTGCGTCTTCAGAAGTGAAAGTCTAATTTTGCTAGGTTCAAACATTTTTAAGGACAAGGCAGTAGACTGAAACCAGAGGTGGAAAAAAAGTTGTTTCATGCAACTTTAGTTCTGACTCCTGTAGGGATTTCCTCCTCTTAGGAGGTGATTTATATATTTAGAAATACAGTTCTAATTGGGGATGGCAAACTCTGTTGGGAATCCAGACCATTGATTTACCGTTTATGGCATCCTAAGAGGTGGTAGCATTCCTTGGACTGTGTTGCTACAGGATGGCGGGAAGGGTAGCAAATGCATTCTTTTCCCTGCTTCTCTCCCCCATTGCTCTCCTGTGCTGTGAAGTAGGAGTTGCCATCTTGATTTAGACTTATAATCAGATTGAGACTATCCATCGTCTAGCACAGAACTCTCAACAATGGTTCCCATTCTGGGCTCTCAATAAATGGTTTGTGACTGGAATACCAATATGCTGCCAGGATTTGGGCTAGTGGAATTATGACATTTTGGCTATTTTCCAAGTTTTCTGTTTTCCACAAATCCCAATTGCTCATAACACAGTTACTGATTGTGCTTCAGTTTCTGGTTCTATTACCATTGAAATTTTAAAAAAGGAAAAAATACTGTAATGATTCAAACAAATCATTGGATTCATTACATTAAGGAGTACTTGTTCTGTGTGCACAATAGACTTTTCTCTGCTAAATTGTTTGTGCTTCAAAGACTCATGCTTGAATAAACTTTTTCTTGTATTTTGATCATGAGTATCATTGCAAGCATTAATTATAATACCTAGTGTTCCCACTATGATTTTCAACCAAAATTGTAGAAACATATCTTTAAATTCAGTAATCCCTTAAGCTTAAACCTAGGCAGCAACATTTCTTACATTTTATAGAAAAGCTTGGAGGTTAGGTGACTACAAGAACAACAAACCAGATACATTTTTCTTTGACCTGATTGGAAATACATTTTTTTTTGCAAAGCTGCCTAGTCTGTTCCCAAAGCTGTTCCTAAGGATGCTAGTGAGAAGCTTTTCTGAAATAACATTTAAGTGCTGCTACAAACCTGAGTCGAAAGGCTTTCCCTGTGATTTTGATTTATAATTTCATTAGCTGCACAATCAAAGACTAGATTCGCCCTTGTTTTATTCTCTGGTTTTAGAATTCCTGGCAATGACCTTGACGTGCTGCTTCTCGCGTGGGGGACCTTTGATCGTTTCAGATCTTTGTTGCAACGTTTAGTACGTCGATGTGCTGTGTCTCGTTTGCCTGCGTGTGCCTTCCTTGCCCTTCCTCTGCTCTGCTCCCTGTGACGGGGATCGAACCTGGCAGGCTAGATTGATTCCCAGGCTGCTTCTTGTCAGTTGGTCTTTGGTAGGAGTCCACCAGTGGGGGGGACCTGAAGGTGGGAAGAGGGCAGGGCACCAGCTCCTCCAGGGCACCCCAGCTGCTGCCTCCTTCCTTCATCCCTCTCGCCTAGGGCTGGTCGTGGCTTTCTGCTGCTGTTAGTCTCTGGGCTGCCTCACTTTCCTATTTGGTTTCTCAACAGCTCTTCCATCGCCTGTGCCACCACTCACCAGCTACTAAAGTCCCTGTTTTAGGTGTGTAAAGTAGTTTCTGATTTCCTTTAGACCTTGATTGATACAGGTATCAGTTGTCAGGGATGAGTGTCAGCAGAATGAACCATTGTCTTTGTGAGAATTCTCAGAAAATTAAAGTTTATAAAATTTACTTCATTTTAGACCTCAAGGAACAAGATAACATGGGAAAACCGAGAAAATAACTTTATCATTTTGTAGGCACGTACTTCTGAGCTGATGAATTATTTTATATACTGCTATCAAATGAGACATGTTAATTACATCGACCTGTGAGTTTCTTTATTGTCCCTCTTGGATTTGTAACACTTTGTAATTAGGGAAGGATATAAAGCATGCTGCTAAAGTATATTAACTGAAATATTTAAAAGTTTATACCTGTTGTACAACATGGGGAATATAATCAATATTTTGCAGTAAATGTAAATGGAAAGAAACCTTTAAAAATTGTATAAAAAATTTGAAACATTAAAAAGAAGTTTATACCTGAAAGCACCATATCTTTGCCCTTATTTGGGGCAGACACACTTCTTAGTAGCATTACTATAAGATATACTGAGACATAAGTTTACTTGATTTTTCTGAGACAGAGGAAAAACGTCTATCCTGGATGAGTGACCAGTATTAATAAGTAAGGGGATAGTATGTAGTGTCTTCTACATTTCTTTAACTATGTGACGTTCGGCAGTGGGGAAACCACCAGATCAGGAATCATAAAACATAGATCTTATCTTAGGTTGGGTTCCCGAGAAACAGGGATGTGCAAATGATTAATTGAGTGAAGGACCAGTAAGGAAGTGTGAGGACAGGACGGGGAAGGGGAAGATGAGCAAAGGTGAAATCTAGCCTCGGCCCGATCACATGGGGAACTTGGGAGCATGAATGACACCAAAGAGACGTCCTACCTTGGACAGGTGGCTGGGCTTTGGTAGCTCTTTATCAGTCATTCACTGCAGGAAGCCCTAGAGTGGGGCAGAAGTACATACCCTCCCAGACATATCTGTCCGAGGAGGGCAAGCTCTGGGGAGAGGTGTAGCCATGAGCTCTTAGCAGCAACACCTACAGCAGCTGAGAAATGGAGAAACTGACCTGATAAAGGAGGTTTGTGTGGGGCACCCACAGCATCAACTGTCAATATCAGGACACAGAGCACCCTGTCCCTGCCTTGTACAAACCCTTTGGTGCTGGAGGAGGCACATAACCTCTCCAAGCCTCAGCTTCCTTATTTGTTTAAAAATGAAAAAGACTGGGAGTTGGTGATAACAACCACCCTATCGCTTTCCTTATCACTCATAAGTGTGCTATGTGAAAGAAGTAAAGTGCTGTGGAAGTGCTGTCTCCCTGAGTAGCTAGCCTACAGGGGGAGAGGAAATGTAAGTTTGTAAAGTTCACTTGAAAATTCCAGTTTAAGCACGATCGCGGTCTTCCCTTGGATTCCTGAAAACATAGTCTGAAACAAGGAGGTAGTTTACTTTGGAGGCGACCCTAGCAGGCAGGACCGAGGGGCTGGAGAGGGTGAGCCGGGGACGGAGGAACAGCCAACCTACAGGTGTGCCATGGGGGCCTGCGGGGCTGTGGGTTGGTCACACACTGAGCTGCCGTCAGCAGGAAGCGGGTCAAGGCCTGCCTGTCACTGTTCGCCCAGCACACCAGAAGTGTCCTGTCTGCCACGCCGTGCTGTTGGCACTGCTCCGATCCAGTGATGCTCTTCATTAATTCCACTGTCACTGTTCTTCAAGGACTAGGCTGACCCGTGCCTCGAAGGAGAGATTTAGCAGTGTAACAAGCCACAGTCCTCCTTGCTGCGGTGGATTCTGCGGCCACAATTAAAATCCATCATCCTCCCTTATGCCCTCACCCTCACCCTCAGTTCTGAGCTTGCTGAGCCAGTAGGTGACTCAGACCCTCACCCTGGAGGGGTCTGAGACTGGGTTGATTGACTTTTCTGCAGTCTCCTGTTCCCTGTGATCAGTGGGTACAAAACACCAAGAGACGCCCCAGGGAATCCCTCGAGATCCAGACTTTCACTTCCTTTTTTCCCATTGTGTAGCAGCGACCCTATCTCCTCAGATTATCACAGTCAGTTTCTCTGCCAATATAGAGACTCCATTCTTTGCCTGTGGTCCATGGGCATGAAGAGCCTGAGTGATATGGTGGAGTCGCAGCTTCTGGCTCAGTGTCCCGTGGAGAGACGCCCTCTAAGAGCCAGGACGCCTATTCTAGCAAAGTTTAAAGGTGTGGAAACAAGCAGTCCAAGTTAAGCAATTGTGTTATGGGGAGTGATGATGAGAGGAGCCAACCAATGCGTGCACCCCTTGGTGCCCAGACCTTTGTTTTCTTGCTTTGGGGTACACAGCACCATGTAGTGGCTATTGTTTCAATGCACAGAATGCATCCTGGAGAACAGCATCCCAACCCTGCAGGTTGTAGGCATGAGTGGTGCCATAGCTAGGCCAATATGAGGCCAATCTAATATCCTACTAGGCAGGGTCCTTCTGGGTGATGTGATATATGATAGGACCAGTGGATCCTGGCGTCATATTGGGTTGGCCAAAAAGTTCGTTCAGGCTTTTCCTTATGATGTTATAGAAAAATCCGAGTGAACTTTTTGGCCAACCCAATACATCCACTGGTGCATCATCTCTAGGAAAGGTGGTCACTATAAGGTGAGTCTAACTCACACAAATGTCCACCTCAACCATGGCTGAAAGCAGAGGTGAACCCCAAAGAATGTCAGTCGGGGCACCCATGTGTGTCTACTATAGTCACTCTCACAGATCTTTGGTGAGATTCCTCCTTGTGTGTGATGCTGGGCTAGGGACTGTACTCACGAAGTGCTCCGTGACTGTACTCACGAAGCGCTCACGAAGTGCTGTGCTCACGAAGTGCTCTAGGGACTGTACTCAGAAGCACTGGTTCTGCCCCCTTTGATCTTCTATCCCATTCACATATCACTGAGGAAATAGCAGGTAACTCTTACGTGCCAGGTTCTGTGTTAGGGATGCAAATATGAGTTAAGTTTCTATTCTTTGGGAACTCACCACCTAGCGCAAGGAATAGATATATAAATAGTGAACTATATTTTGTAATTGATATTTTAAATATAGAGAGCACCAAAAAGAGAGTAATTAATTCTTCATGGAAAAGTCTGGGAAGGCTTCAGTGAGGAGGTGATATTTGAGTAGACCATTAAACGGTGGATAAATTTCCAAACTAGACCTTGGTAGATAGAATGCAGGCTGGGTGGATAAAACAGCATCGGCAAAGGCATTGAGACGTGAAGGAACATGGCAAGGCTAGGGTTGACAAGGAGGTTTAGGGACTAAGTAAAGCGTGTGTGTTGCTGGTCGTGTGGGAGATGGGAGAGGGTAGAATGTGAGGAAGAAGGAAAGGCCGAACGAGGCCAAATTGAAAGGCCCTGTATTATATTTAAGGAATTTGGACCACACAGGTATCTCCAGGTATGTGTATAGACCATGTGGTCAGCATAATGGAAACGATACACCGGATGTGCACGGGTGGACAAGGCAGTGTTGGAGTGAGGGTTTCAGAGCCTGTGCCGCAGCACTACAGACGATGCAGCTTGGAGGGGCCTCCATTTTCAGATGTGTTTCAAATGAATCCTACGGTGGAAGTCAACATGGTCTGATGCAGTCAGAGCTGTTCTGATTGAAGCAATGAACGCAGTGGGGGAAAGGGAGTTGGACGGGAAGGGCCCCCGAGACCTATCTGAATGTCCCTTTGCTTTCTTTGTTTACCAGGGGAAAAAAGAAAAAGTCCCATGAAATCCTGTGTGACTCCTCTTAGGCTAGAACATGAATCTTTGAGAGTCTGAAACCCTTTCCTCTTATATTCTGGTTATATTCTTCAGGTATCAAAATGTTATGTTGTAATCTTCAGAATCTCAAATGACATGCGTGAAATTTTATTTCATAAAATGTTGAGTGGTAGTGAGCGTCCAATCAATGTTGGGTATCCTTCTTTTTTAAAAATTTTAATTAACCCAAGTACTCAAACAAGTATGTTTTGGAAGCAGGTAAGGGGGAAAGTGAGGGAGAAATATGCTGAGTCCCTGCTTGGATGGGCCTGGGGAAGGGAAATGGGAGTCCCTAGTGGTGGGAAAGTTGTCAGAAGTTGTCTCTGATGTGCTACATTCCCGGCATCTGAAATTATTCCACAGTCTCAGCAGTAAGCCTGGAGAATCAGCAAATGATGTGGAACTGGAGGTGGTGGAGGCAAATTATAAATACTGTGTCTCAGTTGTTGAGTCCTTATCTTTTGCCCCGTGGTGACATCTTCTTAATTTGATCCCTAAACTAGTTATCTCTGTTGGATGAGAGGAGCAGAGGGGGGAGGGAAAGGGAGAGGAGGGTAGCAGGACACAGGGGCCTGCCCGAATTACCTTGGGGATTTCTTCACACGACCCACCGTTCTTCCTCCATGAGCAGAAATGCTAATCACGCCCCCCTGTGGCAGAGGGGAGCTGACTAGCGAGTCACAGCAGAGTAAGCCCTGTCTCCTAGGCGTGGTGGGGAGAAAAGAGGTTCAGAACCCCTGAACTAACCCTTGCTTTTCCCTTATCTCTCTGATAGATTCTGGGGAGAATCCTGTCTAATTTCATGTTCTTCATGATATCAGAAAACTGCTAGCTCCCGTACTTGTTTGTGTATTATAGCCCTTATAGTTTATAATTAATTCTAATTAATGATAGCATGATAAAAATGATGAATATCACTGCTAAAAGTCTTAGGCTCAGAAGGTAGACGGTTCAGGACAAATGTCCCCATTTCTTTCGTGTTTTAGCGATGGAGAATGGAGTAAGAGGGAGAAGGTTTCATATGTGTTTATTGCGATACTCTGTCATAAAGGCACCCCCAGTGTTCTGAGTCATTTTAAACACCTACAGTTATGGGTGAATACTAACGATATGAAAAAGAAAGATGACTGCAGAGGGCTTTGCATTTTGGTAATTGGTGAGCCATAGGGTGGATGAGGGGGAGGGATTAATAATTTACTACCAAATCTTTTAAATAAAATGTTTAGTACAAATGTGCAGCTTAGTTCCAGGAATGAAAAAGGTTTTTATTTCCCCAGTGTATTTTAGACATATTTAAGTTGTAAAAAGAAAGGGCACAGCATTAACTGTACTGTAATTTCATCCAACTTTTTAAACTTAACATATATTTTAAAAATTTAATGCACAAATACATGCACTTGGTTTTAGAAGTCAAATGATGCTAAATGTGTATATATATATATATATATATATATATATATATATATACACACACACATATATGTGTATATATAAATATAAAATAGTAGTCATTCCCTCCCTCACTTAATGCCATTCTCCAGAGGCAATTAACTGCTCCGAACTCTTTATTTGTTCTATGACTTCCTATTTTATGAAGCCAGAATTTTTAGTCTCATGCCCTATCTTCTCACCTCCTGTGTCCTTTCAATATAGGTATTTCACAATTTTGGTCACGGTTTTTAATATTTTTGCTAGGAAAATATTATTTTTTCTGAGCCAAATAGTAGGCGATGATTACATTTGCTTTATTTTTAGTTTTCCTGGAATTAATAATTCCCTCATTCATTGTTTTTATTTGCTTCACTGCCTTCAAATTTCTGGCCCAACTCTTTCCCCATACCCTCCAACAGCTTTGTAAGCTGCCTTTCTTAAAGTTTTTCTTAGAGCCAAACCTATTGAACAATCATAGCCCGTCTTCCTTTTTATTTTTACTTCTCGAGACATATATTCTGTCGCCCTCAGGACTCTGTTCCATCCTAGGGTGGTTGCTTCCTGCTGCAGAACTGCCGTCCTGTGCCCAATTCACTTTGCTTCTCTCTCCTGTGCCAGGATTCATGTCATTTTCTCTCTTAGTTTATTTCTTCCTCCTCCTCAGTTTCCTGAGAAGCCATGGGAGGTAAATTTCCTGAGACTTTATATATTTGAAAAAGAGTATTTATTCTACTTTTACACTTGATTGTTTGCTTAAATCTAGGATCTTTGGTGGCAAATTATTTTCTTTCAGAATTTTGGAGCTATTCCTACATTGACTTCTAGGTTATAATGTTGCTTTTGAGAAGACTATTGCTTTTCTTATTTCTGAGTCTTTGCCTGTGACCGGTTTCTCCTTGCTGGAAAACTTTAAGATCTCTTTATCTCTGGTACGCTCAACTTTTACACTGCTATCCTCAATATGAATTCCTTTTCATTTATTTTGCTGTCTTTTAAGCAAGAAATTTATATCCTTCAGTGCTGGTAAGTTTCCTTGAAATGTTTCTTTGAGAACTTCTTTATCAGTGCTTTCTCTGTTCTCTTTCTGGCACTCCTATTGGTTGAACGGAACCTCTAACCTTCTTAAGTTTTTTTGTCCTATTTTCTATCTCTTTGTCCTTTTGTCCTACTTTCTAGGTGAAATCCTTGACCTAACCTTGCTGTCCTTTCACTGTTTCTTATTTTTAAATTTTAGCAATACTTTTAATATATAAAAGAATTTTCTTTTTTAACGTTTATTTTTATAATGTGTTTTTATTGCATGGGTGTAGTTTAAAACGTTATGTTTAAATTGCCTATTTCTCTTCCTCTGTCAATAGAGAGTTAATATGTCCCTTTGGAGGGGAGGAAGGAACTACTGCGCCTCTTAGGGATGATGTCATATCCCTTAACATGCTGGGAGAACAGCTTCAGAACTCTTGAGGACGTTGAATAGAGTGTCTTTGTAGTTTTCCATTTCTTCCTGCATTGTCTCTGTCTTTTCTGAGTTCCTTTTAGTTTCTCATTATTTGTTTGCTTGTCTCACTTTAATATTGCTGATTTTCCTCAAATGCCTAGAGTCCTTGGCTGTCCATTCCTGTTTCGGAGTGAATCTTTAGAAAGCTGATTGGAAGTTCTGTGTCTATTCATTGGACTTTTCGACTGGTGGCTTTCACTGTAGGGTCATTAGGATGATACAGCTTTTTCATCAGAGACCTTCAAATGTCAGAATTTGTAGTATTTTGTCAGTGGGGGGTTCAGTTTTTCTAGAGAAGAGTCCTTCAATCTTCTGCAGCTTCTCTCTGTTCAGTCTGCAGACTTTCATTTAATCTCCCTGTTTTCATTTGCGTGCCTCACCTCCACTCTCCCTTTTACTTCTTGTCTCTGAGTCTGGCCCCTCCCTTTCTCCTGCAGGGGTGTGGGAGGAATAGTCAGACCCAGCTTTACCCCACCTTCTGTGGTACTTGTGCTCCTAGCCTGTCTGGATTCTGTAGGTATTTTTGACTTGCCTCTCATCATTACGTTCCTTTGCAAGCACTTAGATTTATTCTTCCTTCTCTCTAGCAAGTCATTTTCTTCTCTAATGCTTTCTGCCATCTTATAATTTAGTTCAGAATTAAAATTGTCTCCTAGACTGATCAAAGATTGAATTCTATTTCTGATTCTTACTTCCTTGAGCATTAGGGTGATTTTTAAGATGAGAGAGGTTGGAAAATGTCTACCGTCTTGAAACTGAAAATCCAGTAATCATCACTTTAATTGTAATGGAGAATGATGGGCTAAATTAGTTGTTGTATGGAAAGACTTTTTTCTTCTTAAATTCCCCTTCTGTTGAAAGCTGAAACACTGATATCATTAAAAAATATCTTTTTCTTAAATTTGTGAGGGTAGATGGGGAAACTGAGAGCAATTGATTATGGCTGAAAATCACATTGCAGCCGTTTTTCCCATCGTTGATAGGATGGCGGTTTCTTCCCTGCTTTTCATACAAATTCATACTTTCAGATCACACCAAAGTTAGAATACAGTGGAAGGAAACTGTGAATTTTTAGGCGGTCCATAGTACCCTGCATTTTTGCACAGAAGTCCCAAGTACAGTCTTAACCTGTGAGAAGAGTGGTCAGTATTCTGACATCATCTAAACTGATGCATCATGTTTAAAGTAACAGAGCCAAATGGCTGGATTAGGTTGAGGGAAGTATGTTAAAGTGCTTCCTGAGAGACAGGAGCTAGGTTCTCGGTGGTCAGATGAAGCGGAAAATACCGTTACCTCTGTTTCACAGGTTAGGAAGCAGAGAATGAAGTGGCTTGCCCAAATTTCCGCACAACCAGGATTCAGTCCCTGGCAGTCTGATCCTGGAGCCTCTGCTACTAACCTATTCTGTGGTGATGAAGAGCCATGGAGATAGCGAGTATAAAAAGGGAAGCAGCAACGCCGGACAAAGGACAAGAGAGGCAGCCTGTCCTGACACCATTCAAGGAAACTGTACCCCAGGGGTCTTGTGAGTATCGCTGAGAAGAGGGGGTGAGGAAAGGAACTGCATAAACATTTGCTTCTGCTTGAATGCACACGTGCCAGCACCCCTCCACCAATTAGGAGAGCCGTCTTGAAGAATGAAGAATGCTGCCTTGGCTTCTGAAAAGAAGACCCCAGGACACGCATTAATGAGAGGAGGGGGAGTCACAGCTGACAGAAAAATAAAGCTCTCAGCAGGAGCCCTGCACCCCCAGCCAGGCCTGAACTTGTTGACAGGGCAGCAAGAGACCCCTGCCGTTGGGCTCCCCCAACTCCGTAGCTGTTTCCTGCTGCATCTTGGAAGACCGCGCTCTCCCCCTGTGACTGGCCTTATATGGGACAATTAATGAGCAGTGCAGTGACAGCAGACACCTCTCCATATTGTTCAGAGCTTGGGCTTGTGACCAGACAATTTGCCGTTGCCCTCCGGGTTCCACTGAGGAGAAGCGCCTTCTCAGCAGTTTGTAGAATTAGGTTGTAAAAGCAAAGGGTACAGCGTTAACTGCATCACATCTTTCATTTATTTAGTCATCTGCTTTGGTGAGAAGCATAGGTTTAGAAGGGAGGGCTGTCTTGATCTCAGATGGAATCCCTCCTTGGTCAGTATTAGGACGCTCATTAAATTACTTTCGACGAGAGGGACTGGATTCTGTTACCCACTAATTCAGTACAAAAGGAAATTCCATAAAGTAGTTTTTGAAGGGCTTTCTTCTACTTAACCTGTTTTGATTCCAAGAGGAAGGTATTATTATTCTCTTTCTAAAGACGAGGAAACTGAGGCTCAGAGATGTTTATGTAAGGGCTGTACCCAGGGCCACTCGGGGTTGAAATGGAAGAGGAACTAAGGTTGACTTGCTTATAATCCTGGGCTCTTTCCTCAGCACCACGCCGAGTTGCTAAAGCCGATAACTCCTCAAGGCTTAAAAGGCCTGTTGTCACGAGGCCCTGGGAGATCATCCAGGAGGATCAGTCACTCACTAGGCGTTTCTTTTTTGATTATGTAAGTGCTCAGTACGCTGCTAGGCACATGGAGAAAGGTCAGGTTTTATGTCTCTAACGAGTTTTCAGTCTCATTGGAAGATGAGTATGTAAACAGAATATTTAAAGAACAATTAAGTCCTTAATTACGGCTAAATGGTAAGCGTAGAGTTGCTCAGAAAAGGGAAAGAGATGGCGCAGGCGGGAATACTTGGGGAATGGAGAGGCTGGTATGTGAGTGGATATGGAGGGGTGGGTGGGGATGGAAGATGGATGAGACATAGGAAGGCAAGAAAAGGGTTTTCTACCAATGGAAACACAGAATTAGAACAGGAAAGGGAAGGTTCTGAGCCAGCCTAGAAGTTTGGGGTCATGATGTATTGGTAGAGGGAGTGAGGTATGTGTGTGTAGATATACATTTCTTTTTTTTTTTTTAATTAATTAATTAATTAATTAATTAATTTTTTTGGCTGTGTTGGGTCTTCGTTTCTGTGCAAGGGCTTTCTCTAGTTGTGGCAAGCGGGGGCCACTCTTCATCGCGGTGCGCGGGCCTCTCACTGTCGTGGCCTCTCTTGTGGCGGAGCACAGGCTCCAGACGCGCAGGCTCAGTAGTTGTGGTTCACGGGCCTAGTTGCTCCGCGGCATGTGGGATCTTCCCAGACCAGGGCTCGAACCCGTATCCCCTGCATTGGCAGGCAGATTCTCAACCACTGCACCACCAGATATACATTTCTTTGATCTCTTTTGCTCTGCTTGGTTTTTTTCCTCCCACCAGAAAGCATAATTTAAAGTGAGACTGAGAAAGAAAAAAGCCACTTTTTCTTACACCTATACTTATTGTATTTCTTTTTTTTTTTTTTTAAGAAATCGGAGTTGTAGTTTATTTATTTATTTTGGCTGTGCCATGCGGCATGCGGGATCTTAGTTCCCCAGTCAGGGATCGAACCCATGTCCCCTGCAGTGGAAGCACAGAGTTTTAACCACTGGACCCCCAGGGAAGTCCCTGTATTTCTTAATCTATCCATTGTACTAACTAGTTTTCAAAGGCAGAGGACAGAAGTGCCAAATACCCAAAAAATTATTTTTAGGAGAGTTATTAGTAATCACTGAATATATTATCTGATTTTAAATTCTAGCAACTTCCCCTTCCCTAATTTGTTTCAGGGGTTTTTTTTAATTTTATTTTTTTCAGAACAGGTCTCTATCAGAGTATCCACATGGAAAGAATTTGTATTAATGTTATAAATTTGAAAAACGTAAGTAAAAATAAGATTGCCGTGTAGATATCAGTGCCTCCCCAGGGGAGAAACTCCATAAATGAGGCCAGGCAGAGCCAGTCTTTTCCCCTCAGTGTTTCCATGGTGTGAATAATCTCTCTTCCTCGCTGTACCATGAGCTCCTGGAAGGAAGAGACCATGTCATGTGCATCCCAGTGTCAAGTATATACCTAGCTGGTAGAGGTTACTCAAATGACCTCTACCATTCATTTAGTTGAATGGATAAGTGAATATGTAAGAGCAAGTATAGCTTTCATCTCCTGTGCTAATTAGGGTAGTGGTAGCTGCCGTGACAAGTAGGCCCCTCAATTTCAGTTTGGTGCAACAAAACTGTAGTTATCACTCATGATAGTCTAACGTTGATGGGTGGCTTTCCTCTACTTGGTGATTCAGGGACTGGCCTCTTTCCATGTCATGGCTCTGCTTTCCACTGGGGCTTGAAAGCCCACTGCATATGGTAGGCAGACAGGGAAGAGAACATGAGGCAGGTACAAGTGACACATACTACTTCTGCTTACTTTCTTTTTACTAGAACTATCCACCTGACCCTGTCTAGGAACAAGGCGGGCAGGAACATGTGGTCCCTGGCTGGGCAGCTTCCTCAGAGAGACACTCAACATCATGGAGAAGTATGGATTTTAGTGGACAGTTGGCCATCTCTGCCACATCTGGCTTTCAGCACTTCCTAGCTGTGTGCGCTTAGGCAAGTTCATAGCCTCTCCAGGTGTCAGTTCCTCCCTTGAAAATGGGGATCCCATAAGGTTGTTGTAAATATTAAATGACACAAGTATTTGAAGTAGCGAGCAGTAGTGCTGATGAGCATTTGCTTATATAGGAGAGCTATTATAATATTGTTACTTTTCATGTTCCAGTTCAATTAAGATATTTCTTGGGTTAACATTTATTTTTCTTCAACCACGATCACGGCACATACAAAACTAGGGCAACGCAAGGAGACCACGTACTCTTACGTACGAAGGTAGAAGAATAGGTAGAGACTTTTAAATTAAGACATCCTACTGGGGCCATGGCACGTACTGAGGTTAGGGTAACATGTGGTACCTGTTTGGTAGTGTGAACTTTAGATGAAAAGGCGAATTTTCTCTTGAAAATTTACTGCAGATCTGCTAAGAGTGGGTGTGTACTGTCAGTGTCAAAGGCTGATTGGCTTGTAGATACCACCCCAACCTAGTGGAGGTAGATGGAATGGAATTATTACAGACTTGTCCCATGGAACAAAGAGAATAAGAGGCAGGACCCTGGGGAAAGGAGAACAAAGGCGTGTAAGGACTCAGGGCCATGGGAAGAGAAGAGAAGGGAAGGGTAAAGAGAGGAAGGGAAGGGGAGCAGCGCCTGGCCCCCTGGCTCTCCCTTTCAGGACTGAATTACTCATTCCCCAGCTGCCGGGAGTGTGTCGGCTGCTGAGGCTCCTGGCTGAGTCCTCTCCCAGAAACTGTCCTTGGTAGAAGGGAGCTGCCTCGCCCAAGGTTACAAATCCCCCTAGTCGAGGTGGCACTACTAAGACCCATGATGGGCATCTCTGAGGGCCATCCCAGCTTTGCAGTTCCTGGTGGGGTTGGCTGAGGCCTCAGTGGCAACTGAGCTCAACTTCTGCTCAGTTCTTTCCTCTCATCCCTTCACAACTGTGGTTCCCAACGCAGTTCCCAGGAAGGTTCCTGCACAGGGCTCTGCATCTCACAGTCTGTGTCCTGAGGAACTGGACCTGTGAGAGTAGAGAAGGAAAAAAGAATGGAAGAGAAGGGGAAGGAGAGAAGGCAAAAGGAAGGGGAGAGGACCCACCGGAGAGAGCTTTTTTCCTTATGGATTGTCATACGCTGCAGTCCCCAGAGACATCAAAATAAGGGGATTCCTTCCTGTTTACCTCCGGGAAAACTCAGTGTCATTAGGCAATATGATTCCAACTTGAAGTAAGGGGCTCTTTGTGCATTCTTCTGGATTCTCTCAATATACTTGCCCAGCTAACAGTGAGTTTGTTTAATAATGGATTGTTACGCTTACCTTCCACTATCAATGGCCAGTACTGGTGTCATATAGTAAATCTTTATAAAGAATTGACTTTTTACAGAATCTGTTTTCTCCTTCCCTCCTACTCCCCACCAAACATAGTCTAACTCATCCAGTTCTGCTCTGAACAACAAAAATGTACCTTCCAAATTCATGTGTTGGAAGAAAAGGGAAAAAGTCTATTTCTGGCGTCTGTGGTGAGGGGCTTTCACTGAGAGGGCTTATGCTGCCTCTCTCCGCTGCCAGGCGGGTATGGAAGTGGGTTTCATGACCTTCTGCGCCAAACACACAGTGGGCCTGCAAAAAGTGCATTTTAAAATGAATTGCACAGAGTCTGTAATATGTATGATCTCCCTGACTGGGGGTGAAGGGGATTCCCTGGAAACCTGACCTTCTGAGGTCATTCACCTTTAGGCATTCTCGCCTTTACCTGTTTGATGCCTTTTTTGGAGACTTGTTTCACAAGAGCTCCCACTTCAAGGATACCGTAAATACTGTGAAATTTCCCTTTATTTCAAGCGGTTCCCTTTTCTTTGTGGGTGGGTTTGCCACTGTGAGATTCAATTTCCCTGCTAGAACTGTGTTTTCTGCCCTCCCATGTGTGATTAATTCAGAGGAAGCCTTTATCTGTTGTGATCTAAATGTGTATTTGTTTTACCCTCAGCCAACAAGACAATAACAAATGTCTTGCCTGCAACGACAGGCTTGGAAATGCAGTTGTCACAGTGAAAGCCACAAAGCGTATGAGTTCCAGGCTCTGTGCTGACACTTGACTAGCTGAATACATTCAGGAGCCAGAAAGGGGAAAATTTTTTACAGGAGATGATGAATGCTTTTCTGTCCCCACAGAATCGGCAATGGGCTTTGCTTGGGCCTTAATTTGACCCAGAGTTGTTCCTGGAAGTGTGCAGAGTGACATGACTGCTTAACTTCCCTACTTTACTATGTGCCCGTGTGTATGTACTCCAAGAATATTAATTGTGGGGAAGTGTCCTGCCTTCTTCCTCCTGCCTCAGGGTTCTCATGGACTCCAAAAGCTCTGATGGGCGCCAGCATTTGGGACAGACACTGACTAGATCTTGGACAAGTGACTCATTCTGTATTCCAGAAGTGGGATAGGGCTGGTGCTCACAGGGAAAAACTCAAGGATGAAGCATCTCCATTGCTATCCTGGAGAAGGTGGAGCCCTACTGGAACATAAATCCACGTCTCTCGTACTTACTTGCCCCAAATTGTCACATACTTAACGTTCACAGTAAATACTTTTCTGCCCATAGTTCTAAAGACAGAGATGATAATGAAAATATGCTGATAACTGTGCCATCTTTGTTATAAAAGCTGAAAAAAACATGACTTAGTCGGTGCCCTTCCTAGTGACAAGCCTGAGTGTTTAATGCTACCTTGAGATGGTTCCTTAGGGAGCCATTTTATGTCATTTTCTTGTAACTGTCACTCTAATGTGCTGGAGGGAAGTTTTACTGTCATTTGCATATTCTGAAAGTTTACTGAATTTTAAGAGATGTGTGCCTGAGAAATAACTTGTCTTGATATATTTAGGAATTTAGTTTTTTTTTCCTGGTTGGAACTGCCAAGCTTGGCTGCTACCCTAGTCATTTATATAGTATAGCTTTATGTGGATTTAGTCCAAATACTTGGGATTTAAAGAGGAGTAAATGATTCAGTGAAATGAGGGGACCGTACATGGGAGCAAGTACTTGGAGTGAGAACCCTCAGCAGAGCTTCTACCAAGTGCTCTAAGAGTAGAGAGAAAGGAGGAGGGAAGAGCTGACCAAGTCACCATGGGATCCTTTCACAGTGGGAATGGCACTTGAACTAGGTTTTGAAGAATAATTAGGAGTTTGGAGGATGGGGAAAGGTAGTGAAGACCACCCCAGACAAGGGGCAAAGCATGAAGAGGTGAGGAGATACAACACAATGGGATATACTTGTGGATTTGACAAGTGTTCTGTGGGCAAGAAGGCACCTAGAGATTTAAGCTTTGTAAGAGAGTCTAGGGGATTTGAAACTCAGACAGGTGGCGCCATGGCAGGCTTTTAGGCAGCAGAGCGAGTGTAAGAGTGGGCGACGGTCAAATACTGTGTGGAGGGTGAGTGAGATGAGAATTGAGGTGTGGCTGCAAACAGGGCAGTCACGGGCCCTGGTGACCTCTGAGGGAGCAGCTGCCGTGAGGTGGTGCTGTGGAACCAGGCTGCAAAGAATGACAGAGTAGGTTGAAGGTCAAGAATATTAGCGATAAAGAGAAAGGGAGAGTGTGGTATGGTAGAGAGAGGATGAAGGATGGTTAAGGGAAGGTGGGATGGTGAAGATTTGTGTAAGTGTCACCACCCCTATGAACTATTTGTTATTTGTATGCTCTTCTGGACTTCTTTGATATATTTGACCCCCCTAAATTCCCCAGGTAGAGATGAGCATTGCTTGAACTTTCTTCTTGGCTTCCGAAATACTAGAGAAAACTTAGCTGCTTACATGTTTGCCTTCCCTTTCCAGACCATAAACGGTTTGAGGGCAGGGATTGTGTTTTATTAGTATTTGTATCCCCCATCCCTGGCACTTAGTAGGTGCTCAGTTGGGGTTTGTTGAGAGGGATTGAACGATGACATAAATGTGATAGGTTGACAGGAAGGAAGCCATAGAAATGGAGAGTTTGAAGGTAACAGAGAGAAGGGAGATATTGATAAGAGGAAATTTCAGAAGGTAGAAAGGGATAGATCCTCCAGAATAGGGATTGGCAAACTTTACTGTAAAGGCCTGAATAGAAAATATTTTAGACTTTGTGGGCCAGATGGTCTCTGTTACCCAGCTCTGCCATCACAGTGTGAGAGCAGCCATCTACAATAGGTCAAAGAAAGGCTGTGTTCCAGTAAAACTTGGCTTATAAAAACAGGCCCTGACCCATGCTCTATAAGATGTAGAAGGGGAAGGAGACTGGCACTAGCTTGAAAAGGTGTAGGCAACTTCTTCCCCAAAGAAGGTGGGAGAAGAGGAGGCAAGGGAAGTTGCAGTAGTTCATCTGAGAAAGGCTTTGTTAAGAGAAGACAGCGTCAGTACTAGGGGAACAAGGTTTTAAGGGGAATAGAAATCATTCCAGGGAAGTTCTCTTCTAGGAAATATAGCAGGAAAATTTTAGGGCCACCGTAGAACCAGGAATAGAGTAGATACCATGGTCTCAATTAGCATAATTATGTGAATTTCACCGCTTAAATAAGAGTGTCCACTTTCCTCTTCCCATGTCTAGTATGGGTATAGGCATTTTTCAGGTTATGGGACATCAGCACTGATCCCTGTCTCCTGATGGGATGATCCTCATCAGCCCCTTCCCCATCAGGAATTGATGCATGGCTTCTCTTGCTGTGGGTAGGATGGTGAGTGCTGACATCAAAGTAGCAGCTTCCTTGAGTTTGCCATTTCTTGCATTAGGGCTAGGAATCCACCACCCAAAGTCCCCCTTCTTTCCCAGACAGTCTGGCACCTCCAATTCTTTGACCCTTAGACATAAAGGGTTTACTATATCCCATCTCAGGGAATAGAACATTCCGCTTGCCCCCCTTATCAAAGGGAAGCTACTGCAAGGAGGGTCTTCAGGTGATCCCTAACCCTTCTCTTCTTTGACCTATTAACATTCATTACATGTCCAATACCAGACATCAGTGCTAACTGCCTGTTTTTCTACTGGTGACTACTCTGATTTTCTTTTCAGAGATTCAAGGGTTCTCATGGAAAAACAAATAAACAAACACAACAACAACAAAAGACCCACACACAAAAAAACAACCAAACAAACATAAAAACCCCAGTAATTACAAGCAGCAGCAGCAGCACACAGGTGTAATCCCTGGCAGGCATTCTGTGGTACTCGCTGTGCACTGCTATGCTGGACCTCTATCCCAAGGTCCCTCTAGTACGTGCTACACTAAAGGACGGACTGGAAGGTTAAAAATCTTCTGAGAGTCTCTTCCCAGCATGATTTGGATTCCTCCTATGGGGCCACTAGTAAGAGACCTGATGTATAAAAGGAGCAGGAGGCAAGGTGTGAGGTCCTACTTTCCTGATTCATTGGCTTCTGCAGCTGCAGGGCTCTCTCCATCCTGGTGGAGGAGGCTTGCTTCCATCAGCAGCTCCCTGATGGGCTATATCAGCCAGGATGCAGGAGCTTTTTAGATCACAAAAGAGGCTGAATGATCATGGGAGCTCTACTTGGAAGCTTGACTTAGTCTGTTCCTTTGTCTCCTTTAATGATTGTGTTAAGCACCTAAAACCCAGCAGTAAAATATATTTTTTGCTTAAACCAGGTATGGCAGTGTATGTTGTCTGCAACTGGACCTAAATGGATACAGTATCCCACGAGACCCACAGGTTGAGCTAGGAAGTCAAGAAAGAGATGGCTGAGTGTTGTCAGGCTTGATGAGTGGGAGAATAGGTTCGGTGGGAGGGGTGGGGCGTGAGGGGGGGAGGGAGGAGGGCAGGAGCCAGGACTCAAATACGCATTGAGATGGCGAAGCCAGGTGGAGACTGAGAGCTGGGAGGGGAGGAAGCTGCCTGGCACTGGGGGGTCTCCATGAAGGTAAAGGCTGCTTTCACTGGGTATAAACGCCTTGGCATCAATCAAGGAAACATATCAATACTTTTGTGAATCTCACAATATGCTATTACTCAGGTAACATTTAAATTTGATCACAGGGCAGTAAAGTATGACTGAAAAATTAAATGAATCTCTTTTAGACACCTTGTAACGCTTTTTCTGGGTATGATTATGCATAGAGAACAATAAAACTGCAGTACGACGTGCATGCTAGGCTATTGCTGGGTTCACTCACCAAGTTCATCCTCAACAAGCTGACCGGTATGTCGGGGCCCTGTAGGGGTCACTTGCAAATAGCGAAACCACAAGTACGAATGGGGTTTGTTTTATATGTTAGTTGTCGGCTTGTTTTTTAGTTAAACTAATAGATTAGATAATAAGTATGCTAAGTAAATCTTTACTTGCTTTTTAAGTATTTCATATGTTGGTCAGAAACTTGTGGTTATTTAATGAATACCTGATAACTGAATTATTAGCCATACAAATGTAACTGAGACCTTAAGAGTCTATGGGTAAAAATGAAATCATCTTATCATTAATGTCCCATTTATAAAGCCTGAGCTGCTTTCTTATGCCTTGAGTGTCTCAGATCTCCCTCAACATTTTCCTCATTTATAACTAGCAAAGACCTGGGTTTGTGTAAATAGCAAATATTTTTATGGAATTTGGTCAGATAATTAAAAGATGTATCACTTCTGTTCTTCAGTGGACTTCATATTTAAATAATTTATTACAAACCGAAGGCACTGTAAATGTGTTTCCTTTGCATGGCTTTTATAAAATGTTTGAATTCATTGCCAAAAATAAAAATAAAAAAATCTTACCAGAAAACCCAGGTTTCCTAACAACATGAGTAGCTGCTCTGCCAATGAGAGGCGTATGGCAAGCTGGGTCCAGGCAGCCCCAGCCAGGCTTCCCTCATTTATATCGCCTGCCTGACTCCTGGGGGCATTTAAGTTTATGACGCATGTAATAGCTTATGACTGAATAAATAAAAGTTGTCACCTAGAACTGGAACATGGGGTCCTCTTAAAAAATCACGATGTTAAGAATATGCAGCCATTGGTCATTAAAATTGTATTTGTAATGTCATCTTCTCTGTGAAAAAAAATTATTTGGATTTCTGTTCTGGGATATGCAGGTTTTCAAGATTCACCAATTAATTCCTGTGCTACACTATCATTAGCCTCTTTATCCAGAACTCATTGAATACCTTCTATTGCTAAGTTGTTGTCTATGCAACTTGGAAAGCACTTTTGAAACCATGGTATTTATTTGCCTGGAACTCTTGGATTGTTCATTTCTTCCATCTTTTAGGAGTGTCTATCCTTGCCATGTTCCTGGGGGAGCTGGTTCTGCTCTGTTCCCTCCTCTTTCCTCTAGTGCATTGTTTTGTGCACTAATATCTGTATCACCTTTTTTTTTTCTCACTTTTTAGCTTGAAAAATGTATCGCTTAATCATGAAGTATATCCCTGGAAAATAAACATATACCAACAGGCACTATTTCGATAAAATGTAAACAAAAAGCCAGTATAGCTACTTTAATATATATCAAGGAATTAAATTTATTCATTCATTTGTTCACTCAGCAAATACTTCTTGAGCACCTAATGAGTGCCTGATGTCTGTAGATCCTAAGGATGCAATGGTGAACCAAAGAGAACAGCATTCAGCTACACTCTAGTGGAGAGAAGGCACTCAACAGATGACTTATATCTTGTGAATAGTGCCAGCACTATGAAGAACGGTGATGGAGGGGAGGTAATTGAGTCACATTGGTGCTATTCTAGATGTGCGAGGCAACTAAAGCCCACTGATAATAAGTGTTCCCCTTAGCAAAAATTCATTGTCATCATAAGTTAGAAAATTATTAGTGTATTGTTTTGTTCCTATTTTTACTTTGGCAAGATTTTTAACTCAGAGTAATACAGCAGCGCAACTCAGAATGTTACCTCATCTCCTGCTCTGTCTCTTGCTCTCTTCAGGACCCCGGCTTTCCTGTTTCCAGCCTCGGTTTTTGAACTTGCTGTTTCCTCTGTGTTGAACTCTTCCCAATTCCCACATAGCTCCATCCTTCATTTCCTTAAGGTTTCTGTACACATGTCTGCTCACTGAAGCCTTTCCTGACCACCTTTTGTGAAGTAAATACCCCACCATGGAACTCATCTCTTTTGCTCTGCATTGTTTTTCTCTGTAGCGTCATCACCCCTTGGCATGCTGTTTATTTACTTGGTTACTTGTTTATTGCCTCCTTCACTAGAATGTAAGCTCTGTGAGAGCAAGGACTTTGTGTTTTCTGTAGGACTTGGTTTTGATCACTGCTTGTATCCTGAGTTCCTAGAATGGTGTCGCACACAGAGGAGTCATTCAATCAGTATTTTAAAAACTGAACTATGATGGTTAATGGCTGGTGAGGTCGAGTTCGAGCTCTCGACCGCCATTAGCAGCATATGCTTACCAACTGAGCTGGTTGCCATGGAGATTTGAAAGCCCAAAGTAAGCAATTCTTCTAGCCACAGATTTGTACCGGACAGCTTTCTTTGGATATTGGGTTGTTTTCGCTTAGGAAAGAGAAGTTTGCCAGTGTGATTAACAGACGGTATTGGAGTGGGTCTCTGAATCCTTGCTCCTCAAAGCATGGTCTGCCCACCAGCAGCAGTGGCATCGCGCTGAACTCGTTAGAAATGCAGGATCTCAAGGCCCACCCAGCCTCCTAAATCTGAATCTGCATTTAATGCAGGTGATTCCTATGCATAATTAAAGATTGAGACGTTCAGCTCTAAGTCACCTGACTTTGACCTAAAAATCAGAAGATATCTTTTAGAATTTGGTCACTTAACTTGGTTTTGGAAATCATCATTATTAAAGGGGCCATTTTAAGTACTCTATATAGTCTTATGTTTTCTCTTTAAGTTGAGAACAGATGTATTTTGAATTGGTCACTTAATCTCTCTGTCCTCAGGTTCTTTGTCTCTATGAGGAGGCGGTGGTCTAGATGTGTGTGTGTGTGTGTGTGTGTGTGTGTATGTTTGGTGTGTGCCTTTCAGGCCCTAGTCAGAGCAGATCTGTCAGTTCTACTTTCCCCTCCCAGTTTCCTACTTCTATCCTTCTAGTGAAATGTAGAGCCATAGATGGAGAAATTGACTTTCTGGGGAAAATGGTGACCATATTCTATTTGAAGAGAGCAGTCAAATGTGCTTGTCCCCAGAAAGAATCTCAGCTGATGTGTTAGTTAGACTGAAAAAATTACTATTTGAGCTCTTACTGTGTCTCAGGCACTATCTATGTGCTTTACATCATAAGCTTACATACTCCTAACAACATCTTGATAAGGTGCTATTGTCCTCATTTAAAGTTGTGGAAGCCAAGGCCTGAAAGGAGTCCGTGCTCTGTCAAGTTCACACAGTTGCTAAGTGGACTGGCTAGGTGGACTGACCCCCAGACCTGAGCGCTTCACTGTTTATGCGGGAGAATCTTGCAAATTTACCAATATCTGTTAGACAGAAGTATGGATGAAACGTTGGTCAAAGGCAATTGTAGTTTCTTCAGTGAGACTGAAAGTATGAAATGCTGAATCTTTAGCTGAGTGATCAAGCTTTATTTCTTTTGAGGCTCATATTTAAACCTTTTGGTATGCAAACCTGCTGATGTGATTTTCCAATGCAAAAACTCTCCAGCATGATGAATACATCGAATATACTTATTCTTATTATTTTTATTGAAGTATAGTTGATTTACAATGTTGTGTTAATTTCTGCTGTACAGCAAAGTGATTCAGTTATACATATATACACATTCTTTTTCCTATTCTTTTCCATGATGTTTTATCACAGGATACTGAACATAGTTCCCTTATTATTCACTGTAACTACGAACAAGCAGAATGACTTGAGATTGTTAAAGTTGCTCTAGCCACCTTCAGGCAATCCTGAACCTGCAAGGAGAGGTAACACAATGGCAATTCCACAGCAAATTCCATGGCGACTTGGTGAGGGGAAGGGGGGAGAGTGAGAAGGAACCCAAGAAGTTTGTTCCACACCTGTGCTAGGTGTCTTACGTGCATTATCTTGTTTAACCTTCACAACACACCAGTGAGGTAGTATCATCTCCTCCAGTTTACAAAAGAGGATAACCAAGGTTCGGAACCATTAAGTACTCGCACTGAATCTTACAACTAACTCCTAACTGATGGAGGCAGGATTCAAGCCAGGTTCACTTGATCTCAAAGCTTATCCTCTTCCTAATTTAGCACTTTGGGGAAACATTGGGAGGTGCATATGGTGAATATGTTTAAAATATTAGAAATATGGACTTCATGTCAACATATTTATTTAAAAAAAAGATATCTCCCCATCCTGGTAAAAGGATGCTATTCTCACTGCCTCCCAGCTCAGATTAGTTGACAACAGTAATATAAGTAAATTTTTAAAAAAAATGAATGTTTTCCAAAGACATCACTGATTGACTAAAAACAAGAGTAGTGAACAATTGGTTTACCTGTAGTCAGACACATTAGCTATTACATCTCCAGTCCTGGTAAATTATCCATTTGTTCACTTTATTTGAGGGGGAGGTGGGCTGTGCTTGGAGGTACTTGAAGCTCTAAATACACATGTATGTCTCCAGCCACCTTCTTAGCATTGCACTCCATGGCTGGTGTGCATTGATCTGTGCTGCACACACGCCTGGCAGGATATCCACCCCAAGTCTTCATTCTAGTGATTTGCTTTGTTGGATGCAGTTGCCCTAATGCTGGCGAGTTCTCCAAATTAAAAAACCATGCTGAAAATCAAAACTACAACGAGGTATCACCTCACACCGGTCAGAATGGCCATCATCAAAAAATCTACAAACAATAAATGCTGGAGAGGGTGTGGAGAAAAGGGAACCCTCTTGCACTGTTGGTGGGAATGTAAATTGATACAGCCACTATGGAGAACAGTATGGAGGGTCCTTAAAAACTAAAAATAGAACTACTATAGGACCCAGCAATCCCACTACTGGGCATATACCCTGAGAAAACCATAATTCAAAATAGTCATGTACCACAATGTTCATTGCAGCTCTATTTACAATAGCCAGGACATGGAAGCAACCTAAGTGTCCATCAAGAGATGAATGGATAAAGAAGATGTGGCACATATATACAATGGAATATTACTCAGCCATAAAAAGAAACAGAACTGAGTTATTTGTAGTGAGGTGGATGGACCTAGAGTCTGTCATACAGAGTGAAGTCAGTCAGAAAGAGAAAAACAAATACCGTATGCTAACACATATATATGGAATCTAAAAGAAAAAAAAAATGGTTCTGAAGAACCTAGGGGCAGGACAGGAATAAAGACGCAGATGTAGACTGAAGACACAGGAAGGGGATAGGGTAAGCTGGGGGTGGCATGGACATATATACACTACCAAATGTAAAATAGATAGCTAGTGGGAAGCAGCCGCATAGCACAGGGAGATCAGCTCAGTGCTTTGTGACCACCTAGAGGGGTGGGATACGGAGGGTGGGAGGGAGATGCAAGAGGGAGGGGATGTGGGGATATATATATATGTATAGCTGATTCACTTTGTTATACAGCAGAAACTAACACACCATTGTAAAGCAATTATACTCCAATAAAGATGTTAAAAAAAAAGAAAAGAAAAACCATGCTGATTTTACCTATCCTTGTTCTTAGCTCCTACCACAGCATAGGAGACTTTGATCCAACAGGTCAGCCCAGCCATCCCTATAAGGTGAGATTTCTTGACATATTTCCAAGCATGTTGATAAAGCAAAGTCTGCAAAGGAGAGGAGAATCTCTTTTTACTGAAAATGCACAGTATTTTTCACGTGCTAGAAGGAAGGGAGCCGAGCCTCTCAGTCACTGTGGAGGCAGGCGGGCTTTCTGCATTTCGTAAAGTGCCTTTCATGAGGTAGCAGCCCCAGAAATTGCTAGGGAATCAGCACACTTCCCCCATTCCCAGTTTAAGCAGTTTCTTCCCTTTAAAACCAAGGACTTCCTGGAAGTCCTCTAAACAACCCATTTCTATGCTGCATCTTCCTGTGGCCTTTCTTATAGAGGAATCTTAAATGTAGTAATTTGGGAAATTATTTTTGAACGTAGAGTTATCAGAGCTTACAGAGCTATCATTCTAAATAATTTGAATCACCCTTGCAGTGTCTGGTGCAGAATGAAAAAGGGAGGCCAATCATGTCTTGGCTCCTTTCCCCTGTCGGGGCTTCTCAAAATCCTCTGGGTTATTCTCTAGTAACAGTATTTTTCAGCCTCCCGAGACAGCTAGAGAAACTGAGGTAAAAGGATTTGTCGTTTTGATTCTAGTCGAAATGAAGCATTTTTTTTGTACAGTACATGAAAAAATATAGAAGTCTTTTCCGTGGATGAACGGCCTATTATCCATAACAAAACTACTGTGTTTTATGTCTGTCTGAGAACTACTGATTGCTACAGCCCAGGCGGGAAGCAACTAAGCTGCTGCTGAATTGTCCTGGGGCCTGGAAATGTATGGGAGCTTTATTTTTTAAAGTATTTTCAATTGGTGTCATAGTCTCCATTTTCTAAAGTACAAATGAGCTCTTTGCTTAGAAACACTGATGGTAAAAGGCAGCCCCATAAATGGAGGAGACATTCTCTGACTGCCCGGTCAGTTTTGGAGTTGGAGGGGAATGATGGATCACCCATTCATTCCACTAGTGACAAAGCTGCCTCTTTGAAACCAGTTTACTTTTTCAGGATGATCCATCAACATTTCCCAGTTGTGTCCCTGATGACCACTTTGAGAGGAAGATCAGTGCCTTTTATGACTAATATGCCTAAATTTTGGCAAGAACACAGAAGTCTTTTATGGAGACTTACTACAGCTTCAGTATTCGGATGTCATGGCCACCAAGGTTTAAGCTTGCCTTTTCTGCTCCTTGGGTATAAAAACTCTGACTCCGGGAATGGGAGACAGGAAAAAATTTAATCACAGGAGTCATTTAATGTGAGAAATTTGTAGTAATCCTAATGATATCAAGCTTTCTATTCTTGTACGCAGGGTCCGCTTCATGGGTGTGCAGCCCACACAGTTGCACGGGGCTGGCTTTCAGAAGGGCCCTGTGCTTGGTTTGATGCCCTGCTGTCACCTTCTTGAAATTCTTAATTTTTGAGCAGGAAATCCTTCATGTTTATTTGTCACTAAGCTCCACAAGTTATGTAGCCAGTTTTGCTTGTAGTTTAGTCTTAAAAGATGGTAAAGCAGGGGCTCTGACCAAGTATTCCCACTTCTTATTTATTACCAGTTGACTTCTTTTTGACTTTTGTTCTGCTTTTCTCCTTCTGTTTCTTCCATACAGAGAGGAGATTTATACAATGTATAGATGAGACAGACTGGGTTGAGGTCATTTCTCATTTACTTGCTGTGTGACCTCAGACAAGTAACTTCATTTCTCTAAGCCTACTTTAATTACTTGGAAAATGGGAATGATAATGGCATTTAACATAGGATGGTTGTGAGGATTAAATTAGATAATGCTTATAAAACATCCAGCATAGCACCTGGCAATGGTAAGCACTCGTTAAGAAAGAGCTATACAGTTTATCTTTTACTGATATTCTCCAACATTTTATTATGAAAATTTTCAAACATACAAAAAAGTTAAAGAATTTTATAGTGAGCACCCATACCCATGTCCTAGATTCTACCATTAAAATTTTACTAATTTACTGTATCATATATCCATCCATCTATCCATCTCTCTAACCATCCACCAATCCGTCTTATTTTTGTGATCTATTTCGAAGTTTCAGACATGAGTACACATCTAAATATTTCAGCCAAGTAAATCATTAACTAGAGTTCAATATTTGTTTACATTTTTTCTTTTGAGGTAATATACATAGAGTGAAACACCCAGATCTTGTGTATAGTCACTAGTTTTGACCAATGCTTGTACTTGTTTAACCCAAATCCCTATTGTTATAGAACTTTACCATTACCCCAGAAAGCACCCTCCCTCATGCTCCTTCCCAGTCAATCCCTGCCCCACTCTCCACCCCCAGAGGCAACCATTGTTCTGTTTTTTTTAAAACCTTATTAGTATTGCCTGTCCCATAACTTTATATAAATGTAAACATACAGTATATACTCTTGTGTAAGGCTTCTTCCACTCAGCATAGTGTTTTTGAGATTCATCCATGGTAGTGTTTATTTGCTTTTCTTGCTGAGAACTATTTAATATATGATTATACCACAGTTTGTTTTTCCATCTGCTATTAATGGACACTCGGGCTGTTTTCAGGTTTTGGCTATTATGAATAAAGCTGCTATGAACACTCCTGTAGAAAATTTTTTTGTGGAATTTCCAGGTCAGGGAGTAGGTATATATTTCGTTTTATAAGAAATGGACATAAATTATCCCAAAGTTGCTGTACCCAGTGGGGTGTTGGTAAATGTTTACCAATTGACTCTGCAAAAAAAAAAAAAAAAAAAAAAAGAAACAAAAAACAAACAAGGAGGAGGAAAAGGAGAAAAAGGAGGAAGAGGAGGAGGAGAAGGACAAAAAGAGGAGGGGAAGGGAAAAATAAGAAGGAGGAGAAACAAAAAGAAGAAGAAGGAGGAAGGGGAAGAGATGGAGAAGACAACGATGATGCAGACCACTCATAACAGCAAGTGCAAAGTTGTCAATTTCATGAGGTAAATACTCCCATTATGGCCAATTTCAGGCTACCAGTGTGAAGTCATTGAGAGCTAACATGGGAACAGATGTGCAGGATTGGCTTTTGTGAACCAGTGCAGACTAGCTCCTGCACACCACTGGTTGTACTGTTTTATATTCCCACTAACGCTACAGGAGAGTTTCAGTTGCTCCACATCCTTGTCATCATTTTGTGTTGTTGGTCATTTTAGTTTTAGCCATCTTGGTGGATATTACTGGTATCTCACTGGGGTATTTTTAATTTGAATTTCTCTAATGAGAATGCAAATTTGCTTATTGGCCTTTCATATAACTGCTTTAATGAAGGATCTGCTGAAATCTTATCCATTTTTTACTGGAAAAATCCATCTAAGAAACATTTACCTTCTTCCAAGGGTGGAAGATATTCCCTACCTTTTCTTGTAAAAGATTTATTATTTAACTTTTATGATAAGTTTGTAATCTATTTCTTTTTTTTTTTATAAACCACTTTATTGAGATAATATATCACACAATTCTCCCATTTAAAGTACACAATTCAATGGTTTTTAGTATATTCACAGACTTGTGCAACCAACACCAGAACCAATTTTAGACCATTTTCATCAACACAAGAGATAATCCCACCCCCCCATAAGCAGTCATTCCTCATTCCTGTCACCCCAGTCTCTGGTAACCACTGCTCTGTGTAATCTATTTCAAATTAATTTGTGTTTGGTATGAAGTACAAGTCAACATTCATTTTATTGCATATAGATATCCAGTTATTATAGCAACATTTGCTGTGACATTTTGTGTTGTCAAAAATTAAAGGAGTGTTTCTATTTCTTGTCTCTCTATTCTGCTACCTTGATTTGTTTGTTGATTATTATGCCAGTAACATATTATCTTGATTGCTGTAGCTTAATAGTTAGTCTTGAAGTCAAGTAATATAAGTCCTCCAACTTTATTCTTTTTTTTTTCAAGATTGCTTTGGATATTCTAGATCTAGTGCACACATTTCCCCCATATTTTCCACTAATTTCAGTCTGAGAACATAGCAAATCATTTTTTACAATAACCTTTCCACTTTAAGCAGTTAAAATTTCCTTTTTAGCATTTAGCATATTATGAATATTTTATAAATACTCCGCACCCAATCAGCAATTCTCCAACACTGCAGTAAAATGTTGTCATTATTACTTTATTTCATGCAAAGAATAGCTGGGGCAGAGGGGTTAGTTGATAATTGCTATATGGCAATTCAGTGGGGTAGGAATCAGGTTTTCTGCCTTTAGAGACAGTGAATTCCATTAGATCACACTGCCTGAGGCAGTGCGATAAAAGAAGGATACTAGATTTTCTACTGGTCTGCAATCAGGTAAAAGTCTCTGACTGTTTCTGAAGAATAAACATGTACAAATAATTATTGGTTATTTTCAGTGACCTTTATTACCTTGCATCACTAGTATCACAGATGGGAAGGAAGTGGAATAGTGGACTGTTCCAAACAACATCCCCACTCCAAACACTATTTCCAGTCCGTGTTTGAATCCCTTCTGAAAAATGTTAGAGCCTAAGAGAGCCAAGTAACCGCGCTCCTCTTCCTTTTAAATTCTGAGCCACTTAGAATACATATGGAAGTTAGATGAGAATCAGACATTGACTCTAAGGCTGGCGAAGGTGGTTCAGAATTATGCGGTCAAAGTGGCTTCCTGTGTCTTATCACCTGGATGGAGTCTCTCACCCAGGTGCCGACTGTACAGCTGGATGACTGGCGTTCTCCCCAGCCCCACTGGGTCAGGATCTGTCCTGCGAGCAGTCACACAAAGAGGAGACAGGATTGCGGAGAAGATGTGATCCATGTAGAGAGGCTCTGAAAGGGAGAGTCTGGAGAGAGCCTTGGCTAAACGTGACCATCAGGTGTCTTCTCCTCCCATGGGGAAGAGGAGCACAGAAGGGTGAGTAAAGAAGGCAGAGCAGGTTTTCCTCTAAAATGAGAGAGATGGGTCCAAGACAGGAATGGTGGAGGAAGAATCTCTGCTTGTCCTTGATTTTTGAATACCTCCTCTCATGATAAAGGTCTTCCTTATTTCAAGTTAAAGCTGCCTCTTTAAAGTTCTACTGTTTGGTCCTAGTTCTGTTTTCCTGATACACATGGGATAAACCTACATATTGTTTCAGCAGACTTGAAGTACTTGAGGTGCTTGTTGCTATAGCTTTATTCCTTGGTCTACCTTTAGCCGTCCTTAACTTTCTCAGATTCTGAAATGTACACTATATGTTTTCACTTGCCCAACACCCATTCCCTCATTCTCACTTCTTCTGGTAACAACCCTCCAATCTTTCTTTAGGGAACCCCCCTCTTTCCTACCTGAGCTATTTAGTTGGATGGGATTGAACACTTTCTCCTTCCACTCCCCTTGCTTTTAGCTCCAGAAGTGGGTAATTGATCCCATGCCAGTCAGTGGATTTGAAATCACCAAAGTCGAGAACTCATAAGAACTTTCACTTCCAGGAAAATAACTGCATTCATTCCTAGAATATTTATCTTCTCGTATACTGCAATATCAAAGCATTATGGGTACTCCAAATATTTCATTGATGCCAAGTTTAGTATCCAGTCAATTTTCAGGAAGAATTAGACACTAGGTAAATATTTCGTCAGTTCCATCAACTTGCTATTGTTGGAGTGACCTCTACAAAGGCTGGAGAGACAGTCCTTGGTAGTTAATATCTGGATCCTCTGCCCCTTGATAGCACACAGATGGCTATGAATATACAGGCAAGGTCCTTTCTGCTGGGTGAGATTGCCTCAGTGAAGCTGAACTGTTCTACTCTATAAAATAAAACGAAGTAATCTATACTTCCCTTTGGAGTCCTTTAATGTACAATGAATGATGAAGTTTTAAATTTTGCCCTCCTTATTTTCCAAAATTGAGAATGAAATTTATTTAGTGAACTGTACTGGCTACTTAGTGTTCCTGCATTACCCAAGGTAATTATTACTCAGAGCCAGTTCTTTATTGCTTGCATTTAAAGGTTTATTTTTCTTTTGTTGTGGTTTCTTGGCTTTCCTTCTGGCAGGGCAGACAAATTAATAGGCATCAGGTACTAAAGTATTTGCAATTAGAGCAAAGTGGTAATAAAGGTCACCTGTTCCAAGAAAGCTTTTCTTTAAAATGAAAAAAAAAACACCACAAAACCCTGCTTAAATCAATGCACATTGTGTATGGATTGTTCTCTTTGCTGCAACCCCTTTTCCATAGTCAGGTTTTAAATATTTTTATGCTAATTTAAAATGGGTAATAATTGCAAATGTTAATCTTTAGCTTTACCACAGTTCCTTGATTGTTATCAGTTGTGTTTTGAGCTAGATTTCTCTGATATAAAATAAAAGAAACAAATAATGGCATCTATTTTAGCCCCCATCCCATTCATTTATTCAATAAATATTAACGGGGTACTTCTTATGTGCTCGCAGCTGGGGATGTAAAGCTGTAAGGCTAAGGACTTGCCCCTCGAGGTGTCACAGGTCAGTAGAGAGAGAGAGAGATAGAGGGAGGAATAATTGCTAAGCTATGTGATTAGCTCAACAACAAAGGAATGTTGGAAATAGAGGGGTGGCTTTGACTAATTCCATCTTGAACAGTAGTCTAGGAAAGAAATGTGTTTTAAGGGGTGAGTAGGAATTCTTCCCCAAAACAAGCGGGAGAATAGCCTATTGGGTGGAGGAAGCAGCCTATGCAAACCAAGGCAGTGTCCAACAATCTTTCTCCTTTTGAGAACTACAAGCAGTTTGATGTTTCTGGAATGTAAGGTCTGAGGTGGGAGATCTGGAAGTCTAGGCTGGGGGATTACGTTGTGAAAGAACCTATGTTCTACCTGGGTTGAATTTTATCTTTAGGGGATAAAATGATTTTTAAAGCAAGGGAATGACATGATTAACATTGAATTTGGTAAGATCCTCTGGAAGCAAAGTAGATGTTATTTGCTAATTTTAATGGACCATGTAGTCAGCAGCTGACTGTTTATGACAATATGGGTCTAGGGAAGCATAAATAATTGAAATCCTTGCTTGAAAATTATTTGGCATAATAAGTAAAAAATAGATATCAGGCTGGGTCCCATTCCATTGACACTAAGTAACTGTGACTTTGAGAAAGTTATTTAATGTCTCTTGGCCTTGGTTTCCTTCTGTTTCCTCATCATCTGACCAATGATGCAACTGAACACATTCTCTGAAGTCTCCTGAAGAATTAACTTCGTGGATGTCACCCAGTGGATGACATCGTTCCTCGCCATACCTTTTAAGAGAGCTTAAGTGGCAAAGAAGAGTGAATGTCTGTGGCCCTGTGCTACCAGTATAAGATAGGACATGTTACATTCCCTCATAATAGGATAGTTTATTTTTATTAGCAGACAATTGCTGGGCCTCCTTCAGGATTGTTGTGCTTGGATAAATACGAAATTTCATATCCTGGGTTCCGGCTAAAAGTTAAAAAGTCTGAGACGATTAAGGGCAGAAATCATGTTTTATTTATATGTCTCCACTATCCTATAGTGAATTTTCTTTCTAAACAAGTAACTTGCAGAAATCTTTTTGGGCCCTTTTTAAAATCTTTCTTTTAATGGGCTTTCTCGGTGCTCATCATATTTTCTATGCATCCACTCTTCTATTTCCTCTTAGTTTGAGGTATTCCTTTTTGTTTATCTCAAGGGTTATAGATTCAACAGAAAAGGCAGTGAAATAGCTGTTCTGTGTTACTGGAATGGGTTCAATGAAGAGTAGGCTTTTTCATGTGATGGTCTTCATCCAAAGTCAAAATGATACAGTGTCAAACTAGCTGTTCCTAAGTAAAGGAGTTAGCCAATGCAAATGACCTCAGAGAATCAAATACAGTTTGCTGCCATCTAGTTCGTTGGTATATGAGTTAGGATACACTTGTGGTCAGACTGAGTCTTTTCACCTTTACGTAGTGTGACATACTTAACTTTTCATGTAAGTGATACTTTGGCCTCTCAATACACGTGCTAAAGGGAGACGATATACCATATGAAGGTGGAGATCTGGAAATAGAGTCCTAGAAGGCACTTAAAAACCATTGTAACATGACCATAGTGTTACAAAGATTACAACATTTTTCTATAGCATTAATTTACATTTTTTGAATATGTGATTAATTCAGTTTTCTATGAGCTAAAGTACCTAGAAAATCATATTATTGTGAAATTCACACTTAGTCCCTCACCGCTCATTTCAGAAGGTGTTTATGTAAGGCTTAAAGAAAGAAAAAACAACCGCAGCTTCTCTTTCCCTAGCTTCATGCAGATTTGCATAGTTTGCATATGATTTGCATAATTTAATGTCAAAATATACAGTCTTCTTCAATCTTTGCAGCTTTCTCACTAGTGTCTTTTAGTCTTACTTTTCCCTCTAAATAACTTAAACCGTGTTTCTTGATTATATTTACTTGCTTTTTAGTTTCTAGGATAAAATAACCTGTAGTTGGAGGAAATCCAATCTTCACTTCATCTAATAGTATTCTTTTTATCTGTGCAAGTTTCAGTGGATCATTTGGCTTAGGAGTGACTGGCTTCCTCATTATCCCAGGTTTTGGGGTATATATTTGCTGACTGAAGTATACTACATAAGGACATTTTGTGATTGGCTTCATTCACGTGGAAGAGTAATAAATGACTTCCATTTAGGGAAAACATGTACTGTATGTTAACAGCATGAGGCAGTAGGATGTGACAGATAACAGCATGGGTACCAGATCCCAACTGGCTGGATGTGAACCCCGGCTCTGTCACTTATTGGTTGTATAAGCTTGGGCAATTATTTAAGCTCTCTGTGCCTCAATAGAGATAATAAACTATATCTATCTTAGAGAGTTTGTTATGAAAACTAAATGAGTGCATTCATTTAAAAGCTTAGATCAGTGTTAAAAAATATTAGCTATAATCATTATTTTATAATAATGATAATAATTAGACTTATTACTATTCCAAACACATACATAATCCTCTGTGCCACAGTAATCTATAATGCTGCTCATTCCTTTTCAACTTGGTACCAGAAAGGGTTATGGGAAAAGGGATCTGAAAAGTTTCTATTTTTTAATGTTAAGAAGGGCTCTGCACAGTTAAATGTAACTATATAAAGCTGAGCTGCCTTTAAGTTTACCTCTGCCCTCTGTCACTTAAAAACTAGCCAAAAAACTGCCCCCCAAAACAAAGCAAAACCAAAAACAAAACCCCAAACACCTTTCTAATAGTGCATTAAAAAGTGCTAAAAATAAATTGTAATTTTGTGTCTCAGATAACCTCTTTATACAGTGCAAAGAAGGAAATAAAAACCCTTTCCCAATCTCTTTTTCTTTCAAGTCTATATTTCATCAGTACATACGATAATGATGTACTTTGTGAATAATAGCATCTCAGATGCAATGAAATAGGATGTCTCACGTGGCATACCAGTTGCTCCCAAGACTTCTTTCCTCAAAGGACTCTGCTACAAACAATCTGCATTGGTTTTTGTCTCTCTCATTGTCTTCCTTGCATTTCTGGATCCCTTTTTGCCTCTTCTCCCCTCTCCCCTCCTCTCTTTCCTCTCTTGATACAAATCATGTTAGCTGTTCTGACTCTTTCTGTTCTCTAATTCATCCTGTACCTCAGATCAATGCAGTGAAAGACCCAGACCTGGCAGCCATCCTAGCCACAAAGACCCATTTCCCTGGTAAAGTAGAGGAAGGGGAAAAGTTATGACTACATTAATTTTGTTTTACAAATGGTTTCACAAGTATATCTGCAGAAGCATGTTTTCAATCCAGTACTCACCTTCCAACCTGATTTATCTGAGCCCATTACCACTTGTCTGTAATCCCCTTTCTTAGACATCACCAAATTAGAGAGCATATACCCCCTCCCCCTCAATCTACTCTTGATAGAGAGCATGACTCACTATATTAGCACAGTGTCAGGTCTCAGGTTTCCTGAGATTTATTTTGGAGTTGAAAATAGCTTATGTTTTCCTACAGCCTTTTTTCTCATATGGTTGTAATAATCATCTCTGCTTCATTGCTGAAGTGTTTGGAGCATAGAGCGATCAGGGGGAACTCACAGGAGGAATGGCCGTCTACCTGACGGGAAGGGATTTGAAAAGAGGTAATAACTCAAACGTATATTGAGAGATGAGTGAGTGTTGAATAGGCAATTTGCTGGGGGAGAGTTAGGAAGGGATTGGGTAGAAATGAGGGAACATAAGATCAGTTCAGGTGAAGATATGAGCAAATACATAGAGTCAGGAGACTTTCAGAAGAGCCCATTCAGTGGCCGATGAGGAGTTTGGTTTGTGTGAACTGCAGGGCTCAAAGGGAGGGCAGGGAAATTTGATAAATTTAGTTTAGATGTGCTGAGTTTGTATGTCTGTAAATCACCCAGGTGAAGAGATCTAAGAGGATTGTGTATGGTTTGGAATAGTAGTAAGTCTATGAATGGAAATATAGATTTGGGACTTTTGAACAATTTAAAGAACAGGAGTTGTTTGGAGAAATGGAATAATAAAGATGGATGGGCAAATGATTGTGGTCATAGATTGTTATATTACAGTTTAGGATTTTAGAAGTATTTTTTCCTTTAGAATTGTTTTATTAAATCATTAATATACAACAGCTTCTTAACTTTACACATGCACTTAAATATTTTTAAAGGAAACGTGTTATGTCTTATTACACCATGATCCTGGCTGATAGCTTTTCAAAACTTTGCAAAAAATCTTCAAAAAGGTTTCACATGTCACCTGTCCTAAGTGAAAATAAACTCTAGGATGAGAAAATTAAAATTAAGATGATGCAAAATAGTGTAATTAATCGCTTTTATAATCACATTTGAAAATGACTTTGCTGTTTTCGGAATTCTTTTCAAATAAAATAATGAAGAACATCATAAGAACTGGATTAGGTGTCTGAATGTCTTCTTTTCCAGCTGCTCTGCCTAATTTCTTGTACAACTTAGCCCCTGGTAGAAAGTAGCCACTCTTAGGCTCATATAAACCTTGACGTTTTTTAAGACTTCTCTAAAGGAGGGAGTAGGTTAAATCATTTGGTGCATATAAAAGTGCTTCATGGACAAAATAAGTTGCCAGCAGTAATATAATGAAGACATTAGAGATTAACTGTCCATAGTGAATGTTAATGTGTCCCAATATAGGAGGAAAGGTGATGGTCCAAGGCAGGTCTGAAAGTGACTATAACAAGAGATGAGATTGGGGCTTTCTGAGGACTGCTTCTAGGTTCTGCTCCTACTTACAGTGAAATTCACTTGGGTCATAGGTGATGTGGGTACCTGATCGTTATCTTATGAGAATGTTAATGAACTTTATATTGATACTCCTGCCTGTTCAGAGACTGTACAAGTTGTTTTGTCCTCAGGCCTTCATGAGGAACTGGTTTCTACCCTCTCCCTTACTTCATTCCATACAATGGTGCCCCATAGACGTTATGTTGTATTCACCATCTGAAGTCTTTTGGAGCAGTAATGGTTTAATCCCATTTATTGAAAGCAGTTTTTGCTGATCTATATATTTATGTGTTAATTATTAATTATATCAAGATGATTTTGATCATGATTAAGCACTTTAAATCCTTAACTGGCCATTTACCCAAAACTAAGGAGCTGTAAAGATATACACACATGCACACACATACACACACACACACAATAAAGACTAGGCAAATGCATTCTCCTTATTACTGAGGTTTGAGGTCACAAACCATCCTGCAGTCTCCAGGTCTTCTGGACAGCAGTGTGTATGACCACTTCTCCCAGAGTAGGTCTGAGTCTCAGACTGAAGACATGCGCCTGCTACTTCCTCAGCTTTCTTCCTTAAGTTTCACTCTGTACCATTATGTACATCTTGGTGATCAGAGACAAGAAAAGACAACTAAAGGAAAAGGAAGACATGTCTCTGGTAGCCTAGCACAGAAGGGCTGAGGCGGTGTCTACAGAACTCATTTATCCTGGGTCTAACACCAGTGTCTGTTTGCCTTTCTAAAGAGGGGATATGTGGAGGCAATGAAGGAAGAGGAGAAAAAGGACGGGGAGAAGAATGGCACCCCTACTGTTGGGCAGGAGTTGGGGATCCAACAGGAAGAGGGCAGGAGAGAGAATCCTAAAAGAAGTCAGGATTCTAAATCACCTGAAGGCAGACCTTTAGCCCATGTTATACCCAACACTTCACCCCCTGGGACCTAATATACTGCCCTTTCCTCCACCATCCCCATAACATGCTCTCCTTAGAAGCAGAAGTAGGAAAACAAGGGAGGAGCTGTGGGCTCCTTCTAGAGATCAACATTTGTTTATTTGTTTGTTCAACACATATTACTATTTATTGAGTACTTATTTGTGCTGGCATTTTTCGAGACACTGTTGTACAAATATATGACGAGTGAGAAAGAGAGATTGAGAAGAGAAACTGAAATTTTGATTTTTATCTCTGGATTTATATGGAATGAAAAATACTCTCAATTACTCTGATATATTTAATCTTCCTTATGAACAAGTGTTATATAAAATGTGGGTGGGTGGTTTCTATATCATCAACCTGTGAGATATTAAGAGTCTTTTGCTTCTATATATTTTAAAAGACTTTATTAATATATTGTATTGAATTACTATAGATTAGGAAATTAAACAAGTCTATTTTCATTCTAAGTTAAGAAATTGTATGGGAGATGTACCAATTTATTGTCTTGGCGGGTTGCTTAAAATGGCTGTATGGTTTTTATTCTTCTGATAGCCAGGTTGAAGAGTGCCAGGTTATTTGGCAAGATTTCTGTCCCGCTGTGCAGTCAGACAGACATATGCTGAACTGTGGAATAAACCCAAAACTTTTCTTGGACTGTGGACCTGTGGACCCTCTGAGGATATAGGTCATGGTCACTAATATATAGAACTTTACATTGAAGACCTGCCAGTACATAGCTGAGATGGTAAATTTGTGGCTTTCTGTTGGTTGAGAGAAGATGTGAGCCATTCTGACATGAGTTTCTGGACTGCTAGTAAATTAGCTAGAGATTACCAACACAAGGGTGTCCCCATGCTGATATTTGGCCAGAGAATCTTGGCACCAAAGAAGGCTTTCTTGGCCAGCCCCCATGAACAAACTGGCCTAGAGTCTGACATTGAGAGTTGACAATAATCCAAGACTAAGGTGCATCTTTTGAAGAACGTGTGAAGTCCTGTTTTTGCTCATCTTATTTTTATTTCTTTCCATAATTAATTTCTCTATAAATATTATAGTTAATAACTGAATGATAATTTTTTCTCTATAAATTTTTATATTAATAACTACATTTGAATTCAGCCATCTGCTCTTCTATAATACTTTCTAAGTGAAATTGTCAGTTATTTCTAAAGAGAGAATTGGTATGGTGTTCCCTTTGTTTTCAGTTAAGTTTAAGAAGTTGAATTCTGTATCTTTGGACAGTTTTGGAGGTTCCATACATTCTGATGATGGGGTTTGGAAATCTCTTCCTAAGTGCTTAGGAGTAAAGAGTCTGTTAGGAATAACTGCATGTGAAAATATAAAATTAATGACCAAATGTATCATCTTATAATAAGTGTCATGCCCCTTGTAGTGAACGTCTCTGTAAACATGGAGAGTTTGAACAGCAACAGGTTGCTTCCTTCACTTAAGTCATTAATTAAAAGTCCTTGATGACAATGGGGAGGTTTCCAGCAGGAGAGCAAAGTCTGCAGTGTTGGCGTGGCGTGCTGGAAGCTAGACAGCTCCATCACCCTGACCAACCTGGTCCAATCTTTTTGCTACTTGTTCCATGTTTTGAATAGATTAGTGTCCCTCTTGAGTGCATATGTATTTAATCAGTTCATTCACATTTGGCTCTCTTTCTCTAGGTCTTCATTTTGCCTTGTTTATTGCAGGTTTTCATAGTATTTCATTATATGAAGACATGACTCATATATGTCTTATTTAATTATTTCTCCTGTTATAGCAGAGATCAATGACTTAATAACTTAGAAATATATATAACCAAGCATCAAAATACTCTCTATGAAAAAAATCATCTTCTTATAGCAAAATAATATAGAAATACTAAAAGATAATTGTATAAATTTAGCTGATGAAAAAGTTTCAAGCATTTTTCCCCCTGGAGAGTCTATAGTTTTTTTAAACTATAGTGCAATAGTGTATTCACAGTAACTCTTTGGAAGAGGTTTGACTGAGAATCCTTCTGGGACGTCTGTAGTAGATCAGTGGAAAAGCAAATGCCTCTGTACTGGATAGGGGCCTCGTGGCTGCCCAGCTGGCCTGGAGGCTGAAGGGCAGTCACCAGCCTTCCTTATGACATATCCAAAGATGTGTGATGTACATCCAATGCGCTAGTCAAACTAGATTGGCAGCTTTTCCCCAAAAACTGCCACCACCCTTTATACCTCTGAGCCTTTGCTCTTAGCTGTTACATCTGTCTGAAATTACTTACCTACCTTTTTCATCTGCTTAACTCCAAGCCAGTACAGAAAGGCCGGTTGATCTTGAGTAGGTTAAGCAGGAAGTTGTAGCAACGTTTCACCTGCCTGCTCCTCTTTCTTTCTACTTCCCTACCACCAACCAAACGCAAAACTAACAAAATCGTCTTCTCGCTGAACTTCTGTAGCACTTTTCACTTCTTTGTTACATTCTAGTTTTTACAGCAGTTGTTGTATATTATAATTTCTCTACCAAATTTCAAACTCATCAAGGAAGAAAACACCCAGCCTTTGTCATTCACTTTTCATTGTGCATTCTCCTCTGCCCTCTCCCTCCTCCCTTTCCACTGTACTTTGTATAAAGTAGATATTCAGACAAATATTAAATTATCCTGAAGATAAATTTCATTATGAAATGAAATAAGGTCAAAGCACATGGAATGCACCATTTAAAACTCTCTGAAATGGGAAGTTAAATCAAAGAAGGTAAAAGAACCAAGGGCCTTTTTTTTTTTTTTCTTAACATCTTTATTGGAGTATAATTGCTTTAAAATGGTGTGTTAGTTTCTGCTTTATAACAAAGTGAATCAGGTATACATATACATATATCCCCATATCTCTTCCATCTTGCGTCTCCCTCCCTCCCACCCTCCCTATCCCACCCCTCTAGGTGGTCACAAAGCACCGAGCTGATCTCCCTGTGCTATGTGGCTGCTTCCCACTAGCTATCGGTTCTACATTTGGTAGTGTATATATGTACATGCCACTCTCTCACTTTGTCCCAGCTTACCCTTCCCCCTCCCCATGTCCTCAAGTCCATTCTCTAGTAGGTCTGCGTCTTTATTCCCGTCTTGCCCCTAGGTTCTTCATGACCATTTTGTTTTTAGATTCCACATATATGTGTTAGCATATGGTATTTGTTTTTCTCTTTCTGACTTACTTCACTCTGTATGACAGACTCTAGGTCCATCCACCTCACTACAAATAACTCAATTTCGTTTCTTTTTATGGCTGAGTAATATTCCATTATATATATGTGCCACATCTTCTTTATCCATTCATCTCTTGATGGACACTTAGGTTGCTTCCATGTCCTGGCTACTGTAAACAGAGCTGCAATGAACATTGTGGTACATGACTCTTTTTGAATTATGGTTTTCTTACAGTATATGCCCAGTAGTGGGATTGCTGGGTTGTATGGTAGTTCTATTTTTAGTTTTTTAAGGAACCTCCATTCTGTTCTCCATAGTGGCTGTATCAGTTTACATTCCCACCAACAGTACAAGAGGGTTCCCTTTTCTCCACACCCTCTCCAGCATTTATTGTTTGTAGATTTTTTGATGATGGCCATTCTGACCGGTGTGAGATGATATCTCATTGTAGTTTTGATTTGCATTTCTCTAATGATTAATGATGTTGAGCATTCTTTCATATGTTTGTTGGCAATCTGTATATCTTCTTTGGAGAAATGTCTATTTAGATCTTCTGCCCATTTTTGGATTGGGTTGTTTGTTTTTTTGATATTGAGCTACATGAGTTGCTTGTATATTTTGGAGATTAATCCTTTGTCAGTTGCTTCATTTGCAAATATTTTCTCCCATTCTGAGGGTTGTCTTTTCATCTTGTTTATGTTTTCCTTTGCTGTGCAAAAGCTTTTAAGTTTCATTAGGTCCCATTTGTTTATTTCTGTTTTTATTTCCATTTCTCTAGGAGGTGGGTCAAAAAAGATCTTGCTGTGATTTATGTCATAGAGTGTTCTGCCTATGTTTTTCTCTAAGAGTTTGATAGTGTCTGGCCTTACATTTAGGTCTTTAATCCATTTTGAGTTTATTTTTGTGTATGGTGTTAGGGAGTGTTCTAATTTCATTCTTTTACATGTAGCTGTGAAGTTTTAGCCACAGAAATCAGATGAAAAAGAAATAAAAGGAATCCAAATTGGAAAAGAATTAAAGCTGTCACTGTTTGCAGATGACATGATACTATACATAGAGAATCCTAAAGATGCTACCAGAAAACTACTAGAGCTAATCAATGAATTTGGTAAAGTAGCAGGATACAAAATTAATGCACAGAAATCTCTTGCATTCCTATACACTAATGATGAAAAATCTGGAAGTGAAATTAAGGAAACACTCCCATTTACCATTGGAACAAAAAGAATAAAATACTTAGGAATAAACCTACCTAAGGAGACAAAAGACCTGTATGCAGAAAACTATAAGACACTGATGAAAGAAATTAAAGATGATACCAACAGATGGAGAGATATACCATGTTCTTGGATTGGAAGAATCAACATTGTGAAAATGACTATACTGCCCAAAGCAATCTACAGATTCAATGCAATCCCTATCAAACTACCACTGGCATTTTTCACAGAACTAGAACAAAAAATTTCACAATTTGTATGGAAACACAAAAGACCCCGAATAGCCAAAGCAATCTTGAGAAAGAAAAACGGAGCTGGAGGAATCAGGCTTCTGGACTTCGGACTATACTACAAAGCTGCAGTAATCAAGACAGTATGGTAGTGACACAAAAACAGAAATATAGATTAATGGAACAGGATAGAAAGCCCAGAGATAAACCCACGCACATATGGTCACCTTATTTTTGATAAAGGAGGCAAGAATATACAATGAAGAAAAGAGAGCCTCTTCAATAAGTGGTCCTAGGCCTTTGTTTTTAAAGTCACTTAAATAAAAATAATGTTAGTAGTGTATCTAGTAGAACAGTAAAAGGGCTCCTATTTGACCCTCATGTCAGAGTTCCTGGAGGCGCACTCTGACGTGGAGATTTGTGTATAAGATGTTTACTGGGGAGATCACCACCAGTGTGAGACCAATACCTGTGGGCGGGAGGAAGCAGGAAGCAGGACTGGGAGGTTCCGGCATAGTCCTCAGCAGATCCCCCGGAGATTCTGGAGCTGGATGTCACTTCAGAGTTATTCTATCTCACGTCAAGAGGGCCAAGTTTTTATATCACCAGTTGACCATTACTGGAAAAGTGTTGTGACCTTGGGCCAGATGGCACCTTTTGGCTCTGGAGAATGACTCAGCTGAGAGCCATGAGCTGCTTGGATGTGGGCGGTGGGGTTAGGTGGCTCAGTTCCAAAGAGGGGGTCTGGGTGGCACAGTACAGCGTCCACTGATGCTATGCCAACACGATCGGGATACTGGTTGATTAGTTTAAAAACTCATTTAAAAAGGAAAATAGTAAAAAGCAATACACACATCAACAGAATACTTTATTTCAACTTAAAATATATAAATGTGTGTTTACTTGCCAATCTTTTCAATATAGAAACAAGGCCTTTCTTTGAGCAAGAACTCTCTGGTTGATGTTTTACATCTTTTGGCAAATGACATAGAAGATCATTGTGTAAAACGTCCTATTTCAATACTTGTGAATCATTGTTATCCTTTTTACACATAAGTTTGAAGACAATATTTTTAGTGATTTGCCTTTGTATGTCTTGGTTTTAAAAATTTGATTTTATATTTTGTCATAGTGTAAATGTACATATATATTAAAGTATCAAGTAGTTCTATAAGCCTTATAATTAAAAACAGCAGTGCTCCATCCCATCCACCTCCCACCTTTGATTGTCTCTCCACAGGCAACCACTTCAACTCTCTTTTCTCTTTGTCACCTGGATTTACATCCATATAAACATCTCTATGTTTATGTTGTTATTTTTGTCTTAATTTTTCAGTTTTAATGTTTTCTCTTGATGTCTACTATAGAAACTGATGATTTAGTTTTCTTATATCCCCTATCTCTGTCTCCCTTGCCCCATTCTTCAATACATACTTCCCCTGATCTCTTTCAAATATGCTTATGTTCTAAAGTTGTGGTTTATATTATTGAGCCTATGTTACTGTCATTTACAGCTGAGCCATGTAGTATGTTATGATTGCATTTACTTTTCTATGTAACTTTTAGGGGGGGTTTGGAGTTAGTAATTACCAGAAACTCTCTATGCCTCAATTTCTTCAACAGTAAAATGGGGATAATAACTGGACCTACCTTATAGGGCAGTCAGAGCTATATAGGTGTTAATTGTTAGTTTTCATTGACTTTATTTTTTTATATACCAATCCCTAAATCATTTCAAACTTCCTAACAGAACTGTAAATATGCTTTCAATACACTTCCTCACATATTAAGTGCTCAATCAATAAGTGCTGAAAAATATGCATTACCCATTACTCATGAACAGCAAAATAGTTTGAGAGAACAATGCGTTTGGAATTGGGAGGCCTGGTTCGAGGCCTAGATTGGCTCCTACCTAGCTGTTTGACCTTGGGCTAGCATAGTTGAATCGCAGTTTTATGATCTGCAAATAAGAGAATTGGATTAGATAATCCCTAGGGCCACTTCCAGTTCTGTGATTCTGTTAATGAAATAAAGGCTATGCAGAAAATAGCAAACATATTAAGATTGCAGTGATATTAGCTGCCACCACTTCTAGCACCACGTCCGGAAGACCTCTTAATAACCTCTGTCCGGCAAGAGTATGGGGACATTACTTACACTGTGATAAATGAGAATTTTGCTTAGTCATTTGATTGGAGCGATTGTCCCACCCCTCTGGGACAACTGGCTGTAATTTGAGGGAGCCACCACTAAATGTCGCTATAGGTTACATAACTAGGTGGTCAGGAGGCATTCTTAAGTGTCCTTCTCCAAGCCTCAGAACTATCATGTGGTCTCCTTACAGACTTAGAACTACACACTTTAAATACTTAAACTCGAACATCAAAAACACTTAGATGGAAATTAACTATCATTTTAAAAAGAAGAGGGTAATTCCTTCCAAATTCTTCCATTTGCTTGTTCCCTCAAATGCTGTTTCTACATATCTAGTTACTGGTGTAAACTGGGTAAACTGGTATTTAAAGAAATTCCCAATTGACCAATTGCTTGACTGTTTGGCCTACACCTTCATGATTTTTTTCCCCTCAAAATAAAGAGATTAAGCTGCAGAAGGCAAGTATGGGATTCTTTGTATCCCAGTTCTTGCTTCTGTTGTATCTCTAAGCTTTTCTGGAATCTTAGACACTTAGTGTATTTCATTGATTTTATGAAAATACACACATATTTTCCTATTTTAACTTTTCTGAAATTGTGATGCTTCATAGAGTCAATGGAAACGTATGATTAGCAGCACTTTTTCTTTTTTAGTGATGTCTTATAATCAATGATGTCTTTTTTGTGATAAAGTATTGTATCTGGTATTACGGTATATCCATCTTAATTTATTAGCAGTCAGTGCTCTGTTAAAAGTTTTTTGACAGATAAACTTCCTTTTCCAGTCTAATTTTTTAAGGAGCTCAAACTGGAAGAGAGAGCAATATTTATTGAATGTCCACCAGTGTCTGAGCTGTGGGCTGTGCATAGATGATTGTATTTGATCCTTATCATACTATGAAGTGGGTTTTTTGTTTCCATTTTACAGTAGAAGAAACTGAGGACCATAAGGTTCAGTAACTTGTACAGTCATGCTGCTAGTGTGGGTCACTGCTGAAAACGGTATATTTATGTATTTTGACTACAAATCTTACACTTTTTGTGCCATATTACATGGATATTTTAGGGCACACCACTTCTCTTTAACATCAGGTTTTTTTGATGTATTCCATAGAACTTAGCCCTCTTTGAATAGTGCACAATTGTTTTCTGAAAGCCTTCTTTACCACTGGACCATCAGGGAAGTCCCCGGTTTATCAATTTTAGAACATGGTTCCAGTCAGGGTCCACGGTGTCCTGGAGACCCAAGCTGTATGCAAGATGTAGTTGGCAGGAAGGATTTGGTCCCTCTCGCTTAACTTTCCAAGGGGCAAGGCTGAGAAACAACAGCACATTCCTTTCATACATCTTTGCTTTGACAGTCCCCTGTATGCAGATGGCACCCACTGGTAGTCAGGAAGGACGAGAGGGTGGAAGGCAGTTTACATCATGATCATCTTTGTGTTTGCACAGGCCCAGGAGAGCTGAATTTTCAGTTCTCAGCAACTCTCAGAAATTGCTGAAATACATTCCATTGCCGAAATACATTCCCTACCTCATGTCCTGAAGGGCATTTGTTGTCTACAGGCTGTACTTATGTTTTCCATTTCCAGTCCCTTTTATTTCAAGTTCTCATTTGTAAATCTGAAGACAAAACATTAGCAATCTGTCAGAGGTTCTGTTCCATTCATTTGTCTAGGGATTTATCATCAAAATATTCCTTTTATATCAGCAACTTGGGGTCTTATGATGATAAATAATCTGTGGTTCTACTTTGCAAGGATTCCTCAGATAGAGGGCATATGATTATAACATGTACAGGATATAATAGTCAAAAATTCAAGGTCACTAAGAGATGAGTTGATTATTATTATTTAAAGTTCCTTGGCTTAAAGAGAGTACTATTTGCTGAAGTAATTTTGAAATGATGTGTTTAACTTTCCATCTCTTAAGAGAGGTAATGACTCTAAAACTCTTAAAACTTCCAATGTGAAACTCAGGAGAGTTTGTGGGTATGTGTGGTAACACATAAGAATAGAAGTCACGCAGTATCTTCCTGAATACTAAAATCAGGGGGCATCTTTCATTCTCATCTTATGTGATTTCTTGACTGCATTTCACTCATGTATTTAATTATTTATCTCTTCAACTGTTCCAACAAATATTTATTGACCAGTAGATGTGTGCCATATGCTATCAATAAGACATAGCCCTGTCTTTGGGGAGCTAATATTCTATGAGGGTTGCAGACAAGTAGACAAAGTCACTGTGATAAGCCCTCTGACAGGGCTTAGTATGGAGTGAGGTGAGAGCACATATAAAGAGGATTCTAATCCTGATTTGAGAAATCAGGGAGAGCTTCTCTGAGGAAGTACTATCCTAGGTTTCTTTCAGGAAGTGCTATTCTGTGACAGTACTATGGCTCTTCCACTCCTCTGACAGCTTTTCTTAATTTCCTTAGCTGGTTCTTCTTTCTTTTCACCCTAATAAATATCAATGCTCCCTAGGGTTTTGTCTCAATCCCTTATTTCTTATAATTATACATTTTCTAGGTGCTTAAAATCATAACCATGGCTTCAACTACCCTTATACACAGTTGGTGCCTAACTATATCTTTAACTAACCTTAGACTGTTAAATTAGTGACTCATTCATTGTTTTAGCAAACATTCATTGACTATCTACCACATACCAGACTTTGCCCAGGGTAAAAGAGATGAAGTTGATTCTTAACACTCACTGAGTTTTCAGTCTCACTAGCAAGAACTACACTACGAAACTATAAAACACGTGAGAATTAAAAACTTTAGCAACACAGGAAGGGAAACTACTAACTGCTCCTGGTAGCGTCAGAAATCTTTGCAGAGGGAGGGAGGAATTGGCTAGGTGATTTAGGAGAAGAAATTTCAGGCAGAGGGAATGTAATAGTATGTGCAAGGACTTGGAGGTCTCCCTGGCTTGTCCAGAGAACAATCAAACATTTAGTGTGACTAGATTATAGGATGTGTAGTGGAAAACATCAGAATCTAGCCTGATGAAACAAGCTGCAGTCAGATTGTCAATAGGTATCATGCTCAGAAACAAAGACATTTTCTTTTAGGCATTAGGGAGCCAGGAGAGATCTGTCAACTGTCAACCTGCAGAATCAGAGTCTGCAATATCTGGTGGCATTGTAGAGGCTGGTGGTGGCGTGGAGATCTGGTAAGAAATTAAATAAGAGGTGACAAGGGTCTGAACTAAGGCGGTGGCAAAGCAATGAGAAAAGAAAGCTTTATGACTTGAGAGTTTTCCAAGGTCAGATCAATAAGATGTGGTAGGTAAGGAAAAGAGAAGAATCAAAAAAGACACTGAAATTTGTGGTTGAAAGAGGGAATAGATGGTCTCACTGTTAACCAAGATATGAACAATTGGAGACAGATTTGCAGTAGGGGAATACAGTGGGTTCAGTTTTGGAAAAGTCAAGTTATAGATGCCTGTGGGACATTCCAGTGGAGGTATTTAATAGGCAATTGGAAATACTGAATTTGAAGCTTGGGAGGGGATCAGGGATGAATATACACATTAAGAATGAACATCATATAAAGAAGATGTGGTACATACATACAATGGAATACTACTCAGCCATAAGAAGAATTAAATAATGCCAATTACAGCAACATGGATGGACCTAGAGATTATCATACTAAGTGAAGCAAGTCAGAAAGAGAAAGACAAATACCATGTGATATCACTTATATGTGGAATCTAAAATATGACACAAATGAACTTATCTGTGAAACAGAAACAGACTCACAGACATAGAGAACAGGCTTGTGGTTGCCAAGGGGGAGGAGGGGAGGGAGAGGGATGAATTGGGAGTTTGTGATTAGCAGTTGCAAACTATTATATACAGAATGGATAAACAACAAGGTCCTACTGTATAGTACAGGGAACTATATTCAATATCCTGTGATAAACCATAATGGAAAAGAATATGAAAAAGAATATATAAATATATATATATATAAAACTGAATCACTTTGCTATACAGCAGAAATTAACATTGTACATCAACTATACTTCGATAAAGTAAATTAAAAAGAAAGAATGAACATCATATAGCTAGTAGTTGAAGCCATAGAAGTGGATGGATTATGTTCATATTCAACAAAATTTTAAAAAAAATCTATATACTAGCCATTGTGAATATGGGAATGTGTGAACTGTGAATTCACATTGTGAATAGGAATATTAGTATGGCATGGCCATCTGCTTGCAGAGTTCTCTGGGGCAAGGGGCATAATCAAATAAATACAATATGTTGTGAAAAAGGTTATTATAGAAATGTGTACAAGGTACAGAAGTGGCACAAAGGAAAAGAGATCACATGTGCAGGATGGAAGACACAGAAGAGAGGAAACCCAGGATCAGAACTCAGTAGAACTTCTTCAAAGAATATGAGAAGCTTCATAGATTTGCTTGTTATTTCCTCAAGGCACATGTCATATCTCATTTATCAATATACTCCCAGCAGAACCCAACCTAATGCTTGCAACATAAGTGCTCAGTAATGTTTGTTGAGTAAATGGGCCCAGGGCAGTTGGAAAGACATGAAAAAAAAAAAAAAATGAAGCTTGGGATTTTCCCAAGCCCTGGGGAACACTTTAATCATCTCTTATTAGCCTTTCACATGGAGAGCTTATGCAGGTGGAGCTCAAAATAAACTCTCTGAAGAAATGAAGATGCAGCAGTTTAGAACTAGGATAAGGAATGCATCTGTCAGTACTCTAATTATGAAATATGCTTATGGCAAGCTAGACCTTTTATTTCTGGTGTGCAGCAAAATTGTGTAGCCGTCGATTTCCTGTCAAACCATCACTGAGAGTGCCTGAGAATGCCACATCACCATTCACTGATTAATGACAGTGCTGGTCTTTTAAACAGGAACCCATCACATTGAGTCTTGCAACCTCCATTCTTGTTGTGCGTCCATTTAAATGATTTGTAATAGCTAGTAATTATGAAAATGTCTTTCTTTCTTGACCTTCTTCCTCCTCTCCTCCCCACCCACTGAATTTACAGGTTAGTATTTCATCAAATTGGATTACAAATTAACATACTGTTTTTTTTAAAGACAGATCTATTTAGGTATATATTAGTACACAGAGTTCCTATGAAAAAGAAAAAGAGAAAGAAAGACACTGTGTGAAAGCCTCATGATAAAAGATATTCCTACCACTCTACCAGTAAGAATCCCTCCAGGGGCTGAGTGCCTCAACTTCATTGCCCAAGGCTGGCCATCGGTTTCATTAACGTCTTACCTGAGACGTTTGAAGGAGGGAATCTTATCATCAAGCACCTACAGCTAGGCTTGAGACTAACAGTGCTTTTTAACTACCCACCCCCTCCAAAATAACTAAATATGGTGTAATGTTTTTCATTGTTTTATCCGGCTGACATGTAGCTTTTCCAAGTTAAATTTGTTTTCCTGATCGTATTCTCTCTCTAGCTGCTGGAAAGATCCTGCTTTTCTAGAGGATGAGCTATAGAAGCTCCTGAAATATTTTCTCAATAATTCATACCTGCAAGCACAACCGTAGGCGTGTATTGAAAGCGATCATTCATATCACTTTTCTTTCCTCTCAGGTACTGCACAGTATTCACAGTATAAGTCATTATCCATCTGGTTCAACCAGGAGCATGAAAATTTGCCAGCATATAATAACCTGGAGATCATTCGAGGGAGGAGAAGGCCAATCCCTCCTCCCTGCCCCCAGCCACTTGCTCTTGTAGAGCCCAGGCTTCAAGTAACCTTATAGCTTCTTCCTTGCTTCCTCATGCACCATTATGGGTTTTAGAGGCACAGGTGTATCTGTGCCACTAAATAGGCATTTGTGAAGTCTGTTGAGTACATGTGGCTGAAGACAAAGCTGGAGAAGAAGTCCAGAATGCTCTGAAATAATCATAATAGCTACTATTTTTTGAGCGCACATCCTCTTAAATTCTTACAAATTACTCTAAGGTAAATGGTCTGGTTCCTATTTTACAGATAAGGGATTGAGGCTCAGAATTTAAGTGATGAGCCCTAGCCACATAACATGGGCAGAGCCAGAATTTGAGCCCATGCCCTTTCCATTAAGCACCCTCCTTCCAAGAGGGATACCTTTGGCCCAGCCATGCTTTTCTGTGAGCATCTTTTAGAAGAAGGGCATCACGTTGCTAAGAGATACTCAATCACCATGGCTTTCTTCTCTGTTCTTTTGAAGGCAGGTGATGTGTCAGGGTGGAGGTGGGAATGGAGAAGAAGGCAACAAGGAGGATGAGGCTCCCGATATTGGTGCAGCCAGGAATCGGCAAGAGATGTGAATTCTCTCCTATTCACTTCAAACATGAGTACGAGGAGTCAGGAACTGAGAATACGTTTATTGGCAACACTTGTTTCTACATCAAGGCAATGCACAGTCTTAGGGATGAAGGAGAATCGGAATAATTAATTTGGAGTAAAATCCCTATTTTCTAAGGACTTATGACCATGACCGGTTGTGCTACTAATCTGGAAGGGTCTTCTCTCAGCTCCTCAAGGGCATAACTTAGTTCCAGGGAGATCTACAGTCCTATGCAATGTGAGCAAGATGATATTTCCTCCTGTGAACGATGTTCTTTATTCCTCAGTGCTTTCTTTGGCTTTACCTTGTGCCAGACCTGAAAATCTGGAGCTGTCAGCTTTAGTCCAGCCCCTGCAGAGCCCAGTGGCAGGGTTCCAATTCCATACGGTGGCAAGTGTCAAGACAGTGCTGCGTGCAGGGTAATATTTATGGCTTCGTCAGCTGTTGGCACCATAGAAAGGAGCTCAAGATGGCCAAAGGAGCTTTAGTAGATGATGAATGTTTGTTTAGAATGATGACCTAGGGAACTGAGTTACAGTACAGCCTCTCAGCAGAACAGTCCCTAAAAGAAATTCTTAGTTCAGCAGTAGCCCCGGGTCAAATGTGACCAAAGACAATGAACATTTGCCTTGGAGTTGCTGTTTATCCCAGAAAGTCCTTCATCTGCCCACATCTTCCTGCCCTCTTGCCTGATCCATCTGAAGATGTGGGTGATTGAAGAGGCTTATGTCTTTGTTTCCACTGTGCCCTGGTTGCATGAGTCAGAGTCACTTGATCATCACCCTGACCTTACTGTTAATATTTATTTCTGAAGAGTAAGTCAGAGCTAAATATATCAAAGTATCAGTAGTGTTAACCATATACAAAGTATTTTAAAGTATATGATTTTTATCTCATCCTCATAACCTTCCAGGTGGGTAAGGAAAGGTTTATTTTGCTCTTTTGAAGATGAAAGTCAGTGATTTAATCAAAGTTACAAGAATAATAATCAGTGGAATCAGGACTAGAGCCAGGCGTTTCTGATTCCTAGATCCGTACCCTGGGGTAGACAACCTATAGCTTGCAGGCCAAATCTGGCCACTGTCTGTTTTTGTACAGCCTGCAAGCTAAGAGTAGTTTTCACATTTTTAAATAGTTGGAAAAAAACAAAAGAAGAACAATATTTCATGATACGAAAACATTATATGTAATTCAAATTTTGGTGTCTATAAAATAAACTTGTATTGGAACACAGACACACTTATTTATGCATTGTCTATGACTCCTTTTATGCTACAGTGACAGAGTTGAGTTGTTGTGACAGAGACCTTATGGCCCACAGAGCCTAAAATGTTTTTTATCTGTCCCTTTTTAAGGAAAAGTTTGTCAACTGCTGTAATAATGATCAATAAATAGAGACCCATGGTACAGTCTCTCTGTACTAGTTTGCTAAGGCTACATAAAAAGTACCACAAACTGGGTGGGTTCAAAAAACAGAAATTTACTGTCTCACAGTGCTGGAGGCTAGAAGTCCAAAATCAAGGTGTCTGCAGAGCCCTGCTCTCTCTAAGAGTCTGAGTAGAATCCTTCCTTGCCTCTTCCTAGCTTCTGGTGGTGGCCCACAATCCTTGGTGTTCCTTTGTTTGCATCTGCCTCTGTCCAGTCTCTGCCTCCATCATCACTTGGCTGTCCTCACCTCCTCATCCCTCTGTGTGTGTCTGTGTCCAGATTTCTGCATTTTTATAAGGATACCAGATATATTGGTTTGGGACTCCCCCTAATGGCTTCATCTTAACTGGATCATCTGCAAAGAAACCCTATTTCCAAACAAGGTCACATTTACATGTACCAGGGGTTAGGACATCAACATCTCTTTGGGGGGGACACAATATAACTCATAACACTTTTCCCTGTGGAAGGTGTTATCCTGACATCATCATCATCCTTCCTTCTTTCCTTGCCCCCTCCCTTTGTACCTCCTTCCCTGCTTCTTCCTTTCTCCACTCTCTTGCCTCCCTCACCTCATTCACTATACATTCAACAAACATTTATGAAGGTCCTACTGTGCCCTTGTCCCTATGCTCCTCACTGTGCTAAAGTACACTGAACAAAAGTGATTAAGACTTGGTTTCTGGCCTCAACTGTGCAATGTGGAAAAGCAGCCATCAGTGATAAGTCCATCAGAGGGGTTCGTGTAAGGTACAGTAGAGATTTAGAGGGATCTTAGGGATCTAAATTCCCAAATATTGAGTCATAATCTTTTAAAATAATCGATGTGGTCTTATTTAAGGTACCACAGCTATTGACTCAAAAATTACAGATGCTAATATGCATGGAATTGTAGGGTAGATGTTCCTCACTATTCTATTAAAGTCATAATGTACGGAAATATTCCGCCCCTCTTACTTGCCTTAATTCCTTCAATCTCTCTTCCCTTTAGCACTTACCATGTCAGGTTAGGATTCTCTGCTCTGGGAAAAACAGTGGGATGACCCTGAGGAGGGGGCTCTAACCTTGTTAGATTAAGGTGATGGCTTTTAGGGAGACTTTGCAGCTTTGTGGGATGAAGCTCGACAGCACTCAGTGCGTTTTGTCCCTATATGTTGCATTTTGTTGTGTCTTCTTTGAGGCTCTTTGTTGCTCTGCTGTCTCCTCCTGGCACTAATTGGTTACATTCAAATATAGTTGTGAAGTGCATGAAATGTGTTCTGACAGTTTCTCCTCTGCTTGCCCCAGAGCTCAGCGTCTCACTGGTCTCGCAGGATCCTCCTGGGTCAGAGGTGTGAGGGCGCAGCAAGGGAGGAGGTTCATCCTCTCTACGGCGGTTCTGGTGGGGGCTCTTTGTGGACTGCATCCTCGGGTACTATCGTTTTATCTCTGTGCAGTTTGTAAACCATGGAGTTACTTCTGCTCCCTGCAGGTTCAGAGCTTCCTACTGGTTATCAACCCCAAAGATGCTGACCTGGTGAAAACATCAAAGATCCACTCCGTGCAGGAACAGGGGAACTGATGCTAAAAAGTAACACCTCTTCTCCCAGTGGTGTTCTCTTCCTAGGGTTCGTAGTTGCTGCTGACCTTAACTTTGTATCTGGACTTTATATATATATTTCTCTGTCTCTGATCTACTTAGCCCCTTCTTTTTTAACATCTTTATTGGAGTATAATTGCTTTAAAATGGTGTGTTAGTTTCTGCTGTATAACAAAGTGAATCAGTTATACATATACATATATCCCCATATCTCTCCCCTCTTGCATCTGCCTCCCAGCCGCCCTATCCCACCCCTCTAGGTGGTCGGTCACAAAGCACCGAGCTGATCTTCCTGTGCTATGCAGCTGCTTCCCACTAGCTATCTATTTTACATTTGGTAGTGTATATATGTCCATGCCACTCTCTCACTTTGTCCCAGCTTACCCTTCCCCCTCCCCGTGTCCTCAAGTCCATTCTCTACATCTGCATCTTTATTCCTGTCCTGCCCCTACATTCATCAAAACCTTTTTTTTTAGATTCCATATATATGTGTTAGCATATGGTATTTGTTTTTCTCTTTCTGACTTACTTCACTTTGTTTGACAGACTCTAGGTCCATCCACCTCACTTCAAATAACTCAATTTCGTTTCTTTTTATGGCTGAGTAATATTCCATTGTATATATGTGCCACATCTTCTTTATCCACTCATCTGTCGATGGAATCGTAGGTTGCTTCCATGTCCTGGTTATTGTAAATACAGCTGCAATGAACATTGTGGTACATGACTCTTTTTGAATTATGGTTTTCTCAGGGTATATGCCCAGTAGTGGGATTGCTGGGTCATATGGTACTTCAATTTTTAGATTTTTAAGGAACCTCCATACTGTTCTCCATAGTGACTGTATCAATTTACACTCCCACCAACAGTGCAAGAGGGTTCCCTTTTCTCCACACCCTCTCCAGCATTTATTGTTTCTAGATTTTTTGATGATGGCCATTCTGACTGGTGTGAGGTGATATCTCATTGTAGTTTTGATTTGCATTTCTCTAATGATTAGTGATGTTGAGCATCCTTTCATGTGTTTGTTGGCAATCTGTATATCTTCTTTGGAGAAATGTCTATTTAGGTCTTCTGCCCATTTTTGGATTGGGTTGTTTGTTTTTCTGATATTGAGCTGCATGAGCTGCTTGTATATTTTGGAGATTAATCCTTTGTCAGTTGCTTCGTTTGCAAATATTTTCTCCCATTCTGAGGGTTGTCTTTTCATCTTGTTTATGGTTTCCATTGCTGCGCAAAAGCTTCTAAGTTTCATTAGGTCCCATTTATTTATTTTTGTTTTTATTTCCATTTCTCTAGGAGGTGGGTCAGAAAGGATCTTCCTGTGATTTACATCAGAGTGTTCTGCCTATATTTTCCTCTTAGAGTTTTATAGTGTCTGGCCTTACATTTAGGTCTTTAATCCATTTTGAGTTTATTTTTGTGTACAGTGTTAGGAAGTGTTCTAATGTCATTCTTTTACATGTAGCTGTCCAGTTTTCCCAGCACCACTTATTGAAGAGGCTTTCTTTTCTCCACTGTATATTCTTGCCTCCTTTATCAAAGATAAGGTGACCATATGTGTGTGGGTTTATCTCTGGGCTTTCTATCCTGTTCCATTGATCTATATTTCTGTTTTTATGCCAGTACCATACTGTCTTGATTACTGTAGCTTTGTAGTATAGTCTGAAGTCCAGGAGCCTGATTCCTCCAGCTCCATTTTTCTTTCTCAAGATTGCTTTGGCTATTCGGGGTCTTTTGTGTTTCCATATAAATTGTGAAATTTTTTGTTCCAGTTCTGTGAAAAATGCCATTGGTAGTTTGATAGGGATTGCACTGAATCTGTAGATTGCTTTGGATAGTATAGTTATTTTCACAGTATTGCTTCTTCCAATCCAAGAACATGGTATATCTCTCCATCTGTTTCTATCATCTTTAATTTCTTTCGTTAGTGTCTTATAGTTTTCTGCAGACAGGTGTTTTGTCTCCTTAGGTAGGTTTATTCTTAGGTATTTTATTCTTTTTGTTGCAATGGTAAATGGGAGTTTTCCTTAATTTCTCTTTCAGATTTTTTGTTGTTAGTGTATAAGAATGCAAGAGATTTCTGTGTATTAATTTTGTATCCTGCTACTTTACCAGATTCATTGATTAGCTCTAGTAGTTTTCTGGTAACATCTTTGGATTCTCTATGTGTAGTATCATGTCATCTGCGAACAGTGACAGTTTTACTTCTTCTTTTCCGATTTGTATTCCTTTTATTTCTTTTTCTTCTCTGATTGCTGTGGCTAAAACTTCCAAAACTATGTTGAATAAGAGTGGTGAGAGTGGGCATCCTTGTCTTGTTCCTGATTTTAGAGGAAATGGTTTCAGTTTTTCACCATTGAGAATGATGTTGGCTGTGGGTTTGTCATATATGGCCTTTATTATGTTGAGGTAAATTCCCAGTATGCCTAGTTTCTGGAGAGTTTTTTTCATAAATGGGTGTTGAATTTTGCCAAACGCTTTTTCTGCATCTCTTGAGATTATCATATGGTTTTCATCCTTCAGTTTTTTAATATGGTGTATCACATTGATTGATTTTCATACATTGAAAAATCCTTGCATTCCTGGGATAAACCCCACTTGATCATGGTGTATGATCCTTTTAATGTGCTGTTGGATTCTGTTTGCTAATATGTTGTTGAGGATTTTTGCATGTATGTTCATCATTGATATTGGCCGGTTGTTTTCTTTCTTTGTGACATCTTTATCTGGTTTTGGTATCAAGGCGATGGTGGCCTTTTAGAATGAGTTTGGGAGTGTTCCTCCCTCTGCTATATTTTGGAAGAGTTTGAGAAGGATAGGTATTAGCTCTTCCCTAAATGTTTGATAGAGTTTACCTGTGAAGCCATCTGGTCCTGGGCTTTTGTTTGTTGGAAGATTTTTAATCACAGTTTCAATTTGGTCTATGATTGGTCTGTTTATATTTTCTACTTCTTCCTGGTTCAGTCTCGGAAGGTTGTGCTTTTCTAACAATTTGTCCATTTCTTCCTGCTTGTCCATTTTATTGACATATAGTTGCTTGTAGTAATCTCTCATGATCCTTTGTATTTCTACAGTGTCAGTTGTTACTTCTCCTTTTTCATTTATAATTCTGTTGATTTGAGTCTTCTCCCTTTTTTCTTGATGAATCTGGCTAGTGGCTTATCAATTTTGTTTATCTTCTCAAAGAACCAGCATTTAGTTTTATTAATCTTTGCTATTGTTTCCTTCATTTCTTTTTCATTTATTTCTGATCTGATCTTTATGATTTCTTTCTTTCTGCTAACTTTGGGTTTTTTTTTGTTGTTATTGTTCTTCTTTCTCTAATTGCTTTAGGTGTAAGGTTAAGTTGTTTATTTGAGCTGTTTCTTGTTTCTTGAGGTAGGATTGTATTGCTATAAACTTCCCTCTTAGAACTGCTTTTGCTGCATCCCATAGGTCATCGTGTTTCCATTGTCATTTGTTTCTAGGTATTTTTTGATATCCTCTTTGATTTCTGCAGTGATCTCTTGGTTATTTAGTAGTGTATTGTTTAGCCTCCATGTATTTGCATTTTTTAAAGTTTTTTTTCCTATACTTGATATGTAGTCTCATAGCATTGTGTTTGGAAAAGATACTTGATATGATTTCAATTTTCTCTAATTTACCAAGGCTTGATTTGTGACCCAAGTTATGATCTATCCTGGAGAGTGTTCCATGAGCACTTGAGAAAAAAGTGTATTATGTTGTTTTTGGATGGAATGTCCTATAAATATCAATGAAGTCCATCTTGTTTAACGTGTCATTTATAGCTTGTGTTTCCTTATTTATTTTCATTGTTGATGGTCTGTCCATTGGTGAAAGTGGGGTGTTAAAGTCCCCTACTATGATTATGTTACTGTCGATACCCCCTTTAATGGCTGTTAGCATCTGCCTTATTTATTGAGGTGCTCGTATCTTGGGTGCCTAAATATTTACAATTGTTACATCTTCTTCTTGGATTGATCCCTTGATCGTTATGTGTGTCCTTGTTTGTCTTCTGTAATAGTCTTTATTTTAAAGTCTATTTTGTCTGATATGAGAATTGCTACTCCAGCTTTCTTTTGATTTCCATTTGCATGGAATATCTTTTTCCATCCCCTCACTTTCAGTCTGTATGTGTCCCTAGGTCTGAAGTGGGTCTCTTGTAGACAGCATATATATGGGTCTTGTTTTTGTATCCATTCAGCCAGTCTGTGTCTTTTGGTTGGAGCATTTAATCCATTTACATTTAAGGTAATTACCGATATGTATTTTTCTATTACCATTTTCTTAATTGTTCTGGGTTTGTTATTGTAGGTCTTTTCCTTCTCTTGTGTTTCCTGCCTAGAGAAGTTCCTTTAGCATTTGTTGTAAAGCTGGTTTGGTGGTGCTGAATTCTCTTAGCTTTTCCTTGTCTGTAAAGGTTTTAATTTCTCTGTCAAATCTGAATGAGATCCTTGCTGGGTAGAGTAATATTGGTTGTAGGTTTTTCCCTTTCATCACTCTAAATATGTCCTGCCACTCCCTTCTGGCTTGCAGAGTTTCTGCGGAAAGATCGGCTTTAACCTTATGGGGATTCCCTTGTGTGTTATTTGTTGCTTTTCCCTTGCTGCTTTTAATATTTTTTCTTTGAATTTAATTTTTGATAGTTTGATTAAAATGTGTCTTGGCGTGTTTCTCCTTGGATTTATCCCGTATGGAACTATCTGTGCTTCCTGGATTTGACTGACTGTTTCCTTTCCCATGTTAGGGAAGTTTTCAACTATATTCTCTTCAAATACTTTCTCAGACCCTTTCTTTTTCTCTTCTTCTTCTGGGACCCCTATAATTTGAATGTTATTGTGTTTAATGTTATCTCCAAGGTCTCTGAGACTGTCCTTAATTCTTTTCATTCTTTTTTCTCTATTCTGCTCTGCGGTAGTTATTTCCACTCTTTCATCTTCCAGGTCACTTATCCATTCTTCTGCCTCAGTTATTCTGCTATTGATTCCTTCTAGAGAATTTTTAATTTCATTTATTGTGTTGTTCATCATTGTTTGTTTGCTCTTTAGTTCTTCTATGTCCTTGTTAATCATTTCTTGTATTTTCTCCATTCTATTTCCAAGATTTTTGGTCATCTTTACTATCATTACTCTGAATTCTTTTTGAGGTAGACTGCCTATTTCTCTTCATTTGTTTCATCTGGTGGGTTTTTATTTTACCTTGCTCCTTCATCTGCTGTGTATTTCTCTGTCTTCTCAGTTTGCTTAACTTACTGTGTTTGGGGTCTCCTTTTTGCAGGCTGCAGGTTCGTACTTCCCATTGTTTTTGGTGTCTGCCCCCAGTGAGTAAGGCTGGTTCAGTGGGTTGTGTAGGCTTCCTGGTGGAGGGGACTGGTGCCTGTGTTCTGGTGGTTGGGGCTGGATCTTGTCTTTCTGGTGTGCAGGGTTGTGTCCAGTGGTGTGTTTTGGGGTGTTTGTGCACTTAGTATGATTTTAGGCAGCCTCTCTACTAATGGGTGGGGTTGTGTCCCTGTCTTGCTAATTGTTTGGCATGGGGCATCCAGCACTGGAACTTGCTGGCCGTTGTGGGGAGCTGGGCCTTAGCGTTGAGATGGAGATCTCTGGGAGAGCTCTCGCCAATTGATATTATGTGGAACCGGAGGTCTCTGGTGGTCCAGTGTCTTCACCTCGGCTCTCCCACCTCAGAGGCTCAGGCCAGAGCACCACGACCCTGTCAGCCACATGGCTCAGAAGAAAAGGGAGAAAAAAGAAAGAAAAAAGTAATAAATAAAAAATAATAAAATTATTAAAATAAAAAATTAAAAAATTATTAAAGTAAAAAAATTAAAAAGTAATAATAAAAAAAAGAAGAGAGTAACGAAACCAAATAACAAATCCACCAATGATAACAAGCGCTAAAAACTATACTAAGATGAACATGAAAATCAGAAACAAGTTAGCTGCAGACAGCAAACCCCAAGTCTACAGTTGCTCCCAAAGTCCATCCCCTCAGGTTTGGGATGATTCGTTGTCTATTCAGGTATTCCACAGATGCAGGGTACATCAAGTTGACTGTGGAGATTTAATCCACTGCTCCTGAGGCTGCTAGGAGAGATTTCCCTTTCTCTTCTTTGTTCGTGCAGCTCCTGGGGTTCAGCTTTGGATTTGGACCCGCCTCTGCATGTAGGTCGCCTGAGGGCGTCTGTTACTGCCCAGATAGGATGGGGTTAAAGCAGCGGCTGATTAGGGGGCTCTGGCTTATTCAGGCTGGGGGGAAGGGAGGGGTACAGTAGTTATAATTGGAATGCAGGGCGAACCTGCAGTGGTAGAGGCTAGCGTGACGTTACAACAGCCTGAGACACGCCGTGTGTTCTCCTGGGGAACTTGTCTCTGGATCACAGGACCCTGGCAGTGGCGGGCTGCACAGGCTCCTGGGGGGTGTGGATAGTGACCTGTTCTTGCACACAGGATTCTTGGTAGCTGCAGCAGCAGTGTTAGCATTTCATGCCCATCTCTGTTGTCTGAGCTGATATCCACAACTTGCGCCCATCTCTGGAGCTTGTTTAGGCAGTGCTCTGCCTTCCGTGGGCAGACAGGGAAGGAATCCCCTCTCCTCGCGCACCCCGAAACAATGGTCTCTTGCCTCTTAGGCAGTTCCAGACTTTTTCCCAGACTCCCTCCCGGCTAGCTGTGGCGCACTAGCCCCCTTCAGGCTGTCTTCACACAGCCAACCCCAGTCCTCTCCCTGGGATCTGACCTCCGAAGCCCGAGCCTCAGCTCCCAGCCCCCACCCATCCCAGTGGGTGAGCAGACAAGCCTCTCAGGCTGGTGAGTGCTGGTTGGCACCGATCCTCTGTGCGGGAATCTCTCCACTTTGCCCTCTTCACCCCTGTTGCTACGCTCTCCTCCGTGGCTCCGAAGCTTCCCCCTGCCACCGCCTCCCCAACCCCGTCCCCACCAGTGAAGGGGCTTCCTAGTGTGTGGAAACTTCTCCTCCTTAGGTGCAGGTCCCACCCCTGTTCTTTTGTCTCTGTTTTTTCTTTTTTCTTTTGCGCTACCCAAGTACGTGGGGGGTGTCTTGCGTTTTGGGAAGTCTGAGGTCTTCTGCCAGCGTTCAGTAGGTGTTCTGTAGGAGTTGTTCCACATGGAGATGTATTTTTGATGTATTTGTGGGGAGGAAGGTGATCTCCACGTCTTACTCCTCCACCATCTTGAAGGTCCCCCATACTTAGCCCTTTTAAGGGAGCTTTTTTATAAAATTCACTTTGTATGCAAAGACTCTTCAGCTTTTATAAATGGTGCTGAGTAAAAAGAAATTAATATTTACCTATTGGTAAAGAACCTTTGACATTGATATGAGACTAGAGTGACCTTGCTTTGTTAATTTTAAGTGAATTTCACATTTTACCCTAATGCTCCCAGAGTACGATTCTCGTGGCACAGTCTACCCCAGAAATACTTCTGAAGGCCAGTGACCTGAATCTTGGTTTAACCACTTACTAGTTAAGAAAACTTGGACAAATCACTTAACCTCTCTGTTTTCTTATTGTCCTACAATGGGTGAAACTGATACTCTATAGGGTTGTTTGGAAGTTCAAGTGAAACAATGTGTGTCAAGGGGCTTTAGAAATTGGACGTTTTATATAAATGTCACAAGGTGTTATCCCTATTGTCCTAATTATAATTAGGCTATGGCAATTCCAGTCAGATATACTTTTTCTTCTTTTGTGAGATCATAAAAGACATAGTTATCATTGCCATTAATTTGCTTTGAGTATTTCTTAGACCACTGGTTCTCAAGGTATGGTTCCCAGACCAGGAACATCCACCTTGTGTTAGAAATGCAAATTCTTGGGCCCCACCTCAGACCTCCTGAATCAGAACCCCTGGGGTTGGGGCCCAGCCAACCCAACCTGTGTTTTAACAGGACCTCCAAGGAGATTCTCCTGACACTAACGTTTGAGACCCACTGGTTTAGAGTTATACCCAACTGCGTGTGTGTAGGCTCTGACTTTGCTGATGTTCTTTTAACCTGGCTTTTCTTTCAGACATGGAAGAGATTCTGAAAGACAAAATGTGTGTACCTAAGATTGAGTTGGAACCAACAGTTGACTTCCCAGAACATGCCTGCCAGCTAGGTGTGCCGTTTTTAGCATTGACATAGATCCTAGGAGCGCAGGTCCTTAAAGCATCCCCTTGGTTAAACACACACTTGCTGGAGATATGCTGAGGGTCCAGAGAGCCTTATCCTACTGAAGTGGGATAATAACAATTGAATGAGATGACCGGTGAACTATTTGGTGAAATTCAGTAGAGCTGCACTGAACTTGATTCCTATTCTGGCTACCCTTGAACATCAGGTGTCTCCTTCCCTCTAATAGTCTTTGGTCTTCCTCAAACGAACCCCCCACCTATTAATGAGTCTGGGGCCCACTCCTAAGTGCTCTGACAGGTCTTAGAAATAGCCAGGTGCCCCACTGCACACCCTGTGCTTTCCCGTCATACCCCTGGATTGCAGCTATGCCATGGCTGTCCTGACAGACAGATGGACGGTAGTTACTTTAAAGTGAAAACCAGAGCTCTAAAGGTAATTAAGATGGAAGAAGGAAAGTGGTAGGAAAACATTAGGGAAACCATGGTGCTGCCGGGTTGATCCACAAGGGCAGAGGTGCGTGGTAGGTGTACAATAGCTACTTACGGAATGAATGAATGAAGACGGAATTTTGTGTTTTGGGAGCTATCCTGCCTACTTAACTTATGAGCATCTATCTTATTCCAAATGAACAGACATTATGCCTTGATTGAGTGAACTATTAGATATGTTTAGTTTTAAATGCAGATATAAATAGATTTGGTCTTTCTATGGTTCGAATTTCCTCCCATCAGCTTTCCCTTAATTATCCACAAGTGTTCCAAACCTTCATTAGCTAAATAGGATGCAGATGATGGTCATTAGTCTGGGATGTAAATCCTGCTGGCACATTCAATGGCTTTTCACTTGGTTAATTGAAATTTTCAGTATTCATGGACTACAAGAAAACACTGTAATTTTATCATTTATTCAGGGGTATAATTTTTTTCCTTTAGCAGGTTGTATTTTATAATTATGCAGTTAAAAAAATAAATATGAATGCCACACTTTTCCTGGGGGGGATATCACTATTTTCAGTGCACATGTGTCAATGCTAGTCTACTAAAGCATGAAGACCAAATAGAAAGTCATACTTTGTCTAGAAATCCTAAAATTGACCAACTAAAATGTCTAAGAAAGCATCCAAGTAGTATGCACTTTGGGGACCCATTGATTCAAGTGTAAGAGACTTCCAAATTGTTAGTAATATGTGTGGGTCTGGTCTTGACATCTACCAATGAATAAGAAATCATCCAGTTTTCTGTGGGGTGCAAATTTCAGGTATCAAATGGAGGTGCTTTATGCAGGCATTATTCCTTTAAATGGTTCTTAGCTTTCAACTGCATTTGACCATTTATCAAACCTAGCTGGCCTCTGGTGATATTTGGTTGAGAGTGACACACACACACACACACACACACACAACTGATACTTGAAATAAAATTTCACAAAATTACCAACTATCTCAGAAATTCAGTTTCTGAATTCCTTAATTTTTATAATCCAATACTTAAGCAATACTCTTTGCTTGCCCCCGACTTTGTTCCAATTTAATCGAGTAAGTGTCATATGTTTGCTGTTTTAAAAACATAAATCTTAGTTATAGACATTGCATGGCAGAAGTTGGCTCAGTAGAGGCAGAGTATATCTATTTCTGTTCTTTTTCTAAACCTAATTTAGTGGGAATGAAACAACATTGTAATAACTCTCAGAGGTAAACTCTCCCTTAAAAAGGAGTATAGAACATATGAAGTCTCTTTTCAGTGCTCAATCACTTTGCAAAACACACCCACCAGTGAGAATCAGGTAAGCAGCTGCCCTTCTAGAAGTCTCTTTTTGTAGGCTAGACTGGATGAACCATTGATCACTGGTCTTCTGTCTAGGTTGTCTTACCAAGGCCTTATCAGTCTCACTTGTTTGTCCCAAGTCACTCTTCCTTCTGGGTTGCTTTGGCCTTTTTGCCCACTTGGAATATTTCTGCAAACGATTCTTAATGTTAATTTAAGGAAGACATGTTTAAGCACCTCAGTCTTCTAAATGAACCATTATTTTATATATACATAGATATATATAAGATATATATCTTAATAAATATATAATATATAAATATATTTAATATATAATATATGAATATAAATATTTGATATATATCTGTCAATATTTAATTTATATCTGTCTCAAAGTTGAATATAAAGACATTTTATAAGTTATGCTTTTGTGAATTCCCTGAAACACTCTCTCTGCCTCTGTAGATAATCAAGAGCTGACCATGTTATTCAGCCAGATGTCCTCAGAGGATGGAGGAAAGAAGTAGGCACTATACTCACTGATTTCCAAACAATGTGCCTGATAAGATCCAGCCCATTTTCTTCAAATTAGCCAGGGTTCTCATGACCTAAAAGGAAATGAATAGGGGTTTCCTCATTTCATAATGAAGAATTCAAGACCGCCAGGCCAGCAATCTGTCTTAAGCTCACAAAGTTAATAAGCTTGTCTCTTATTAAGAAGAGACAAGCGTTAAATGCCTAGACTCCTGAGCAAGTAGTCCATTTGTCTAACTGTCCAACGAGTCTGTCATAAAAGACCAGCAAACATATAAGCTCTAATAAGGGGTCACATTCAACTAGAGCACATCAGCCATAGCCAGTATCTGCCCTTGGCAAAACTGTGTCAAATTAAAGTGTATTGTAGTGGACAGAGCAGTGCTTCACACAGACCTTCTAGCACACTGCCCTCAGCTGTCAGCCCTTTCGGGAAATTGCCCTTGGCTGAACAAAGGCATCATGCCTAGGGTCTACCCAGCTTCAGAGTTCCCCACTGGGTTTGCTGAGACCCTTGTTGAACTTGCACCACAGCCCAACATCTCCCTCTGCTCGGTCCTGCACCCTTCCCTTCCCCTCTCCAAGTGGAGATCCCAGAGCATGCCCTAATAAATATCCTGCCTGCTAATCTCCATCTCACAGACTGCTTTTTAGGGAGACCACCCTGCAACCTGTGTGATCTTTTCCATCACATTGAGTGTCTTCATGATCTAAGTCTTCATTTCTCTCCTATCAAAATCTGCTTTTGAAATTAATAAAAGACAAGAAGATTCTGCTTGTAGGAAAGGGAATGGATAAATTCATTCTCTCTAAGGTGTAACAGACCAATGAATATAATACTTGAAATTTCCAACTTTCCCCTTTGCGGTGACTCTTACACCTTAGCATCCCTCGAGGGTTTGTCTATTATGATTCAAAGCCTTATGCTAAAAACAGAGCTCTAATAAGTGAAATTTCAGGCATCAGTATAAAAATGGATAACAGTGGGGCCTCACCTTTCTAGATTCATTTTGGGAAATTGCTATAACGGTCCATATGTAATACCGTACACCCCATGCTGGTCGCCCTGCCAACAGCCTTAGAAGTCAGTGCTCTAAAAAAGTCATTGTGCTTCATTGTGACAAACGCAGCATCAGGCAAACTTCGGTGGAGGGGACCCATTAGGAGTTACCTCTTTAGTAGAAAAATATTGATGCAACAATCAAGAAGGTCACAGCATGGGTAAGTCGCCATGTTTTGAGTCTTTCATTTTCTGTAATTAAAGTGAACATATTATCGGAAGGTTTAGAAAGCCCACTCAAAGTCATTCACAGTAGCTGCAATTAGGAAATTGGAATGCCAGCGAAAGACTTTCGACGGAACGAAATGAGACTGACCAAGCGTATAAGTACAGTCCCCTTAGAAAATGGCCATATTAAGGATATGGACTCTCTTTGACCTTTGCCATACCTCTTTCACACTCATTCCATGTCCTGAGATTTCACTGTATGTTTGTCCTTTGGCTCAAGTGGTTCCTTGCTACAAATGTAACATTTAGAACTACCTGTATTAATTTTTTTTAGTGAAGCCAATTTCACCCATCTCTGACTCTCATTTCTCCTCCAAACCTGTTTCTCAGGTTACCTGAGACTGTTTTTGAAGGTTGAATGGTACTGTTTAATTTCGAAGATCATTTCCCCTGGGGCTAATGTCTGAATTCTTAGACGTGTTCATTAATTTACTCTCCCCAGTGATGTATCTTAAGCTTAGTTAAAAATGCAATTAGAATCGCTCAAGTTGCGCCCACGTGGGCAACCACACGCAGTCTTCAGTAGCTGGGATTTGTTTCTCCCCTAGTGTTTTATTATACTGCCATTTAGGACAGAGAGTGAGACTTGAAATCAGGAGCAGGAAGAGAAATTCCCACCGTTAGACTTCCGTTTCCTGGAAAAAATTTAGTTGCACTAGTCAGGGAATCAGAATCATTTCCATAACTAGCTCCTTTAGAGTTTAGACCTGTTGTTCTCGACTGGGGGTGATTCTGCCAGCCCCCCACCTCCCAGGGGACATTTGGCAATGTCCGGAGACATTTTTGGTTGTCGCGACTGACGTGGGGAGGGAGGTGTGCTACTGGCCTCTGGTGGGTAGAGGCCAGGGATGCTGCAAAACATTCTAGGGTGCTCAGTACCACAGCGAGAATTATCCAGTCCAAAGTGTTCATAGGCCCAACGCTGAAAAATTGATTTAGCCAAACCAAGTGGATACTAGACAATAGATATATGCTAAATAAAGAGGAAATGTATTTTACTACTATTCAGGAGCCTTTTGTGTCTCTCCCTTGGCTTCACTTTTTAATGCTATGACACGTGAGTCTGCTTTTCCAGCACTGTGCTTCCAAAACAGTGTTTTGGGATAAGGGCTGCAGTCATTTTTTTCTGTTGTTGTTGCATTTTCCCATCGAGTGCATATTTAGTGGATACCCTTTTTTTTTGTGCCAGGCACTGGGCTAGGTAATGGGGCTACAGCAATGTCCAAGTCTTGTTGGGTCTTTCCCTCCCTGGAGCAGAAATCTGAGAGTGAACATTGAGGTCAATCTCATGATACAGGGCTCAGTGTACAAACACGTAAAAATGACAAAAGGTTACAAACACGTAAAGATGACAAAAGGTCACGAGGAAGACGTTTGGGGGGAAGATTGTAGGTGGGGTGTTTCAGTGTTACTTGTGTGAGCTGTTTGCTTCTTTGGCTGTTCTCTGTCTCCTTACTGGCTCAATCATGACTTTGGCTTTTCCTCTTTTTTTCTCATCACCAAAATTCTCTCCTCCTTTCTCTTTTCCCCTTCTAATTCAAACTTTCTGAATATGTACCCCTTCCTTCACAAACAAAATAAAAACACAAATAAAAATGCCACCAATCCAAATTTAAAGACTACACCCAACGTAAACCTTAAACTTAATTTTTCTTCATTAAAGATACTTTTTTTGTATGTTTATCCATGTCTGTGTTTTCTGTCCTTTAATACTGTTTATTATTTGGGGCCAGAATATGTGCTGGCCCAGATTCTTAACTTTTTTTACTGCTTGTCTGAAAACAAATCAAAACCCTAGATGAGTTGACAAATATTTTTATGTTATATGAGGAGAGAGTGGGAGAAAGATTATATACTTTAGATCTTTGAGCCATACCAAAGTCTCTGTTATACATTTCTTTTAGCTCTTTTGACTCTATTCAACCAAAATAAAATTATCAGTGTATGTATATATATACACATATATACACACTGTATGTATATATATGTATATACAAATATATATACATACCACACATATGTACATGCATACATACACACATATACATAATACATATGTATACATATATGGCATATATATAAAAGAATATTTATTGCAAAGCAAAAACAAAAGAATAAAATCCTGGAAACCATCAAATATCCACCAATAAAGGAAAGCATACATAAAGTATGGTATATCCATATTATGGAATGTTATACAGCTATTAAGAAGAATGAGTCAATCTACGTGAACTGACTGGAAAGATGTTGATAATATAGCCTTAGTAGGATGGTATGATCTCAAGAAAGAAGAAACTTCTCTATGTACATGTGTAATATAAAACACACAATTAACATGTAATACATGCATTTGCATAAAAATAGAGAAAGTGTGGAAGGATGAATACAAATTTTTACTACTGGTTACCTCAGAAGAATAGGTTAGAAAGGGGATTGGCTCATTAAGAATATATATTAGTTTTGTAATTAAAGAAAAAGTAGAAAATTTTACTGAAAAAAAATTTAATACCATTATGTCCATTGAACTCTTCATAGGATAGTCCAAAAGGAACAAACTTGCATGTAAATTCCAACTGGCCTTGAATGCCAGAGTGCCTTTTTAGTGGCTCATGAGGCCAAGAAAATATTCACACAACTGTAAAAAGTCAATCACAGGGAGAACGAGTGAGCTAACGAGAGTGGGGATGAGACGGCAAGAGCCCTGATACTGCTGTTCAGACTCACACATCTCATGGATGGGGAGAAGCTCCACTCCATCACTCAGGCTATTCACAGGTGTCATTTGAAAGATTTTGGCATTTGACAATTTGCACATATCTCTTCAAGATAAAGAGAGTGCCGTGTGTGGTTGATAAGGTGGGTTTTTGAGTCAGACTGCTTCACTTTCATTCCCGATCTAACTATTTCCTAGGTATGACAATTAACCTAATTGTGCTGTGGTCCTTTATTTGTGAAATAAAGATAAATAAGAGTCTTTACTTCACTGGATCATTGTTGGCCCATAATGAATGTTCTGACTTGGAGGGGGTGGCAGTGGGAGCAGTGAAGGGCAGATACCTTAAAATCCAGAGAAATCAGTGGGGTCACAGGAGGTGGTACCCACCTTGGACTGGAGATGCATGGGGCAGGGTCAATATCATTACACTTTGCCAGTTCTAATGTGTCTCCCACCTTCTTGTTTTGCAGACCACCATTCTCAGCACATTGGCTAGTGAGAAGTCCTTATCTGACTGCAAAAAGGTAAGTCAGCCTCCAGGAATTGCAGCCTGCTGTCAGAGTAATAAAAAGCTTCAGAATTGATGACATTCGGTTGAAAAAGCTATGGTATCAATGAGAATGCTCTGCTGACATATTGTAGTCCTCTTTCCTCAGAGATGGAAATTCGAATGGTTCTCTTTAAGGCTGTGGAAAACTCTGTTACTGTTTGACAGCCTCTTCTTCTAAAGAAGCTCTGTTTCCATATATTTCTATCTCGCTATTTTCTGATATTTTATTCTGCAAGGTGAGCATCAAGGGAGTTCAGGGCAAGCTGCATTGCAGGCATCTCTATCTTTGTTTGCAAATGTAAATCTAATAAACCTAAACCCAATACAATATAAAAATGATTTCGTATTTGGAAAGCTGATCATATAGCATAAAAATCTGGTTTGGATTCACCAGAGTCAAGTCTGAGAAGCTGTCATGCTTTGCAAAAGGATTAGCCTCGCTGGCATCTGATGGAAGCCGTCCTGTAATGGATCATGTCTGAGGGCTGCCTGCTAGAGCAGCAGCAGCGTGTCTAATTCCTGGCCTTCGCAGTCCAGGGGGCACTTTTATCCGCCTCTTTAATCTCGGGTTTAACTAGATCTTCTCCTTCTGGAGGGGAAAGAAGCGATTTCACAGTCTGAAAGCTCAAATAAATTCTTTGACGCTATCTATTGATATGGAAAACCAGGTGCATAAGGAGTTGACCTGTGCCTGGTATATTAGTTACTTGGCGTTTCTAAGGATTTGATACCATGATATTGTTTGCTGGGCTGTGTCCGTTTCTGAATTTGCTTGATATGGAAATAGGTAGCGGGGAACTTCATCTTTAAAGGTGGTGTGAGGGCCCACTGTTCTGAATGCCATCGTTTCATTATCTTGATCGTTTTTTTATTGCCTATTAAGTCTCCATCTTGATTGAGTTCTGCTGTGTTTGTCTTGCTCTCAGCTCCCTGAGAGCAAAGTCCATGTGGAATTCTTAAAATTATACAGCTTAGCGAACAAAAGGACTTTAGGGGTTCTCTAGTCTCCCCCTTTTCCCACAGCGGGACTGCCATCGATATAATTTATAAATGGACCTCTAGCCTCCACTTGAATATTCTACTGATGGGGAACTTAAGGACCCTACCTGTTCGCTAGTGAGACAAAGGATTAGAGAGTTAGTTCTTCATTTTACTGAGCCAGTATCTGCCTCCTTTTGATTTCTGCCTACCGATTTAAGTGTGAAGCCTGTTAATATGCTTTCTTCTGAATCTTCTCCCCACCCCATTGCAGGGCTATTTATTTTTCTTCTTTATTTCTAATAAGACATTGATAATGATTGATTTCCAAAAGATGGCTGCTGGGAGCTGGCTGTGTGGTTTCAAAAAATGGCTCTGCCACTTGTTACTTATGTGACTTTGGGTTGGTGACATAACCTATTTGTGCCTCACTTTTATCATCTGTAGAATGGAGATAATAGTTGTACATACCTCATGAGGTAGATGAGTTAGCATACAGAAAGTGCTTAGAACAGTGCCCAACACATAGAAGTGCTATATTAGCTATTATTATTATGGCTTCTAGACCAGGTTATCCTTTTTTGGGGGGACATAGTTTTTATAACCAATGTCAAGAATTGTGCTTTTTACTCTTCATTCAGCAAGCTGTGTTTACAAACTTTGTGTATGGCAGGCACAGCAGAAGACATGGTCTATGATGAAAGGATAAGCTGTAGGCATTCTTGAGTGCAGCACGAACATTCTACTAATACACTGAAAGATGGCACAAGTTTCTATTTAAAAGCCATATCCTTCTGTTGACCACGTGAAGCTTAATGTCCTTCCATGAGCCCTTAAGACATTTTTACATGAGCTGGTATTAAAACATGAATCTTTTTTATATTTATGTAAATGATTCTTTTAGTATGGATGCAGGCCATTATGTTTATTTTTATTCATTAAAAAATTTTTGATCAATTAAGATAATTTAGGGCTTCCCTGGTGGCCCAGTGGTTAAGAATCTGCCTGATAATGCAGGGGACACAGGTTCGAGCCCTGGTCCAGGAAGATCCCACATGCTGTGGAGCAACTAAGCCTGTGTGCCACAACTACTGAGCCTACATGCCACAACTACTGAAGCCCATGGCCCTAGAGCCAGTGCTCCGCAACAAGAGAAGCCACCTCAGTGAGAAACCCGTGCACCACAATGAAGAGTAACCCCCGCTCGCTGCAACTAGAGAAAGCCTGCATGTGGCAATGAAGACCCAACGCAGCCAAAAATAAATAAATAAAATAAATTTAAAAAAACAATTAAAAAATTAAGATAATTTATAAACCCAGGCCTGTTATCCAACTTATTACTACCTCACCCAGTTCTACGTCATGTACAAATTAGAGTAGCGTAGTTGGTCTCTGTGTTTTCACTTTCATGCATCCATTCATCCATGTTGTCCATTCATCCAGTGAATAAGGGTTCACTGAGCATCTGCTATGGGACATGAACTGGAATATCTGGTAAACAAGTCACATCTGATCTTCACCCTCATAGATCTAGTAGATGGTCATTAAATAAGTAAAATTGTCATGGATAATATATTGTGATAGCAAAATTGTGATGGATGATATGATTTTTTTAAGTTGGGAGTTTAGAGATCCTATACCAGGAGAAGCTAACCTAATCAGGGTCAGGGCAAACTTTCCTGAAGAAGTGACTTTCACACACAGTAAATGAATGGGATTTGGCTGTGCGAAGACAAGGTAGAGGCAGAAAAACAGCAAGTGTGAAAGTCTGGAAGTGAGAGGTAGAGAATTATAAAATGTTCCGAATGTCTGGAAATTACAACTTGAAATCGAGGATGGGAACAGTGAGATAAAAGGCAGCCTAGTCATGAAAGGCCTTGTAAAACCATAGGAAGAGTTTAGATTTATTGTGAGGGTAACAAGAAATTTTTAAAGGACTTTGAACTTGGGAGGGTAAGTATGTATGATGTGATATGATTTTTATTTTGAGATCACTTGGCTACTGAACACAGAAGAAGCAAAATTTTAGTTATGAAGTCTAGGTGGGAGGCTATAATCTAGGCAAGATGGTAGTGCCCAGAATCAGAAAAATGGCAGTGAGGAATCAAGAGATATTTGGGTGATAAAATCAACAGCATATAATAATAGTTTGGATACATGGGAGAAGAAGTAGCTAAGGATGATTCCCTGATTTCTGACATGGGCAATGGGCAGAATTGTGGTGCTATTTTCTAAGACAGGAATAGGGTTAGGGAGGAAGTTGGTATAGTTCAGATGAGTTCAGATGAGTATTGATTGGTATATGTCAAATGAGTTCAGATTGGTATATGTCAAATTTGAGAGCTCTCCTAGTAAGGATGGCCAGCAGGCATCTGGGCATGTAGATTTATAATTCAGGAAAGCTTTCTGGGCTGGAGATATGAATATGGGAGGAATATGCATGTAGAGAATGATTGAAAGAGTGGGAATGGATGAGATTGCCCAGGGAGGGTGTGGAGAGTGAGAAGGAGGAGGGTTTATAAGACTCTTGAGGAGCATTGATATATAAGGGCTGGGAGAAGACTATGGACCTGTGAAAGAAACTAAGACAGAGCCATGGAGGTTGAAAGAAACCAGAAGAATGTGATGTCACAGAAGTCAAATAAATTTTAAAAAGTTGTCATTAAAAATGAGGCAGTAATTAATATCAAAACTTTTGCTGGGAAAAAAAAAAACCTGTTGCTGAAAGGTTAAGTAAAATAAGGACTGAAAAGCATCCATTAGGTTTATCAATATCATAGGTTGTGTTGGTTTTAGCGAGAGCAAAGTGATGGGTGTAGAAGCCAGGTTGCAGTAGATTTAGGATTGAGTGAAGAAGGAAATAAAATGGTAACATAGAGTCTTCTTTAAAGGAATTTGTTGCAAAAGGAAGGAGAGGGATGAGTAGTTGGAAGGGGGCTATAAGGTTGAGGGAGGGTCCCTTAGGATAGATTTGAGAGAGCGTGTTTAAATGCTGTTAGAAAGAAGACAATGGAAAGGTAAGGAGTAAGGTTCTTAGAAAAGAGAGGGGGAAATCTGTTGAGTGAGGTTTTTGAGAAGATTGAAGTCTTTGAATTCTAAAGCACAGAATTAACCTTAGGCTGATGGAGGGACACGTCTTGCTCTCTAACAGGAGGGAAGGAAGAAAGGATAGAACTCATGTAGGTAAGAATTATGGGAGCAGGGAGCCAGAATGGGGACATGCCACTACATGACTCTGGTCAATTCATCTACTTTATTTTCTGTTTTTGTATGGGGAGGTGGGATGATTATTCAACCAGCTTTGAGTCTGCACAGCTATACTATTTCAACAGGATGGAATCTACAGATATTCCCCCTCATATTTTGCTTAGATATTGCCATTCACATGATCAGCAATCTCCGGGCAATCTTGCCTGTACAAATAAGGTCTTTTTAAAGAAAATCACTCTCAAGTCTGTCCCAAGTATTCATGATCTCTTCTGAGGCCTAGATCTGTGTTGCTGACTAACTAGTAAGCAGATCTTGTCCACATATTCTCTCCCATCCTGACCTTTGTTTTTCTTCTCTTATATTCACCACTTCAGTTAATGGCTTCACCATTCCAAACTAGAAACCTTGGTGTTATCCAGGACTCCTCCCTTTCCTTTCCTTCCCACATCCACCTAGCTATCAAATCCCATCAACTCCATCTTGAAATGTTTCTAGAATCTCTCCATCATCTCTTTCCTTGCTTCCTCATCCATCCTTTGAAGGGTTGTAACAACTCCCTGCTCGCTCTTTCCTTATACCAAGTTTTCCCTTCTCCACTCCATTTTCCAAAACACTGCCAGGGTTACTTTCCAGAAGACAAGCAAGAAACACAGCCATGTGTGTCAAACCCTTACTTAAAAACATCTAAGGGATTTCAGTTTTTCTTTAAAATAGCCCCCAAACTCTGCATCAATTGGTCAGTCATTCCCATTATCTTTAGCCGCATCCCCTGATGTTTTTCTAGGTGCTGGGGTCTGGAGGCCTGGAGCAGACTGCTAGAATGCCCTTCTGCCCTCTCATCTGCTTGGAAAACTTACTCTTCTGTGGAGGGACCCCTCCCTTTGTCACTTTCTTTTCAAGCATTTTTAAAAGACTTTCTTGGTTTCTCCAGGAAAGATGAGTGGTTTTACCTCCTTGCTGGGTTCATAACATTTTGTACCGACTCCAAGTATAACCTAACAACAACCACACAACTTGTCAAATGTTTACCATGTTCGCAGCCCTGTGAGAAGTGCTTTGCGTGGATTATCTCATTTGATTTTTATAACGGCCCTCACAGGTAGGTAATAGTATTACTGCCATTGACAGGTGAAGAACTTGCTGAAGGAAACTCCAGTAGAAGTTGTTGCCGTCAGGATGTGAATCCAGGCTCTCTGACCTCAGAGTCATTGCTTTTAGTGTTTGTCACCTCCTCTGCTATTGGATTCTAAATCCTTATTTATGGGTCCAGCTTCCCCCTAAACTATCAGCTCTTAGAGGGGAGGAACCATGACTGATTCTGTTAGGAATAATAAAAAATACCCCACAGGTAGTAAGATCTCAATAAAGGTCTATTTAATGACTGGATTTGCTACATACATGGTTGTCCCTTAGCATAATATTATTATGGGGCCATTTTGTTCTAAAAAGTGTTTGTTTTTTTTCCTCTTCATAGGAGTTGAGAAAAGAATATTTTATATTCAGTGTTCACTATAAAGGTAATTTCTACATTAAAATAAATTGTTAATGGATAGCTGGTGGGGATTGAAATGTTTAGCTTAGCCAAAGATAGCAAATATTCTAAGGCTTACTTCCTACCTTATACAGTTGTAAGAACCCGATTCTTATTTTCAGCCAAAGACCAATTCACTCCATAATTTGGAAAACCTAAAAACATCTAGGTAATATACATAAATTCATTCATTCATAAGTATTTATTGAGTACTTCCTATTGCAAAGCAGTTGTTATTGTTAACATGTTATAGAGGAAAAACAAATATGCCAAGACATGAGATGACTTGCTCTAGGGCACATGTTAAACTCAAGGCAGACTCTTAGAGGAAAGGCCTAATTCAGATCTTCTGATTTTCTCTCTCTAAAACCACTTCACCCCACAGTTTTTAACTAGAGTTGACACATGGAGGGTATGTATTGAGTGGGCGAGCTACAGGGAATGATCCTCAAGCGTGCTTCATGATGTCTCCTGACACCTGTTTTATGTTCATGGATATTTATATTTTTGTGTCTTGATTCTTTTCCATCTCTCAGTGCAAGATACTTGGACCCGGATGTGTTTGACTCAGCAGGTTTTGTGTGGGGACATTCTGACCTAGCACTATTGAACTTCCAGCATTTTAATTGGAAGTTATATGTAAAACAGATATCCTTACCCCTTCTCCAAGACTCCTCACTCCGACCCTGGCCCCCACCCCTGGGGCACAGGTCAGAGATAGTCAAGGGGTGACAGATAGGTGAGGGTGATGGATGCGGTGAAGGTCAGGGATAAGACGAATCCCAGAGATGGGTCAAAGGTTAGAAATTTCCATTTCACAGATTACTTGGAAATGAAAAGCAGTGGTTTTCCAGTTTGACATCAAAATGCCCTACCTTATCCTGCTGTAAATTCCATCTACATATGGTAACCTAGACTCCCAACCATATAATAGTAGTCATATAAATAGGTTTCTCAGGTTGGAGAGTTTATTTTAAAAATTCACCTGTCATTTGATGGTTTATTGTACCTTGTGTGTGTGTGTGTGTGTGGTGGGCTGCATTTCTCTCTCTGTCTGTCTCTCTCTGTCCTCTCTCCTCGGACTTCTGATACCTTAACCCATATAAATGACAACCTTTAAAAAAGTAGTACATTTAGGAAATGTATCCTTACCATGTTAAAAGGTATTGGTTTGGGGAATATGTGCGAACCTAGAGGAAATCCGTCTGTTGATGGTGGTAATTTGTGGGAGTATTTGTGACTGTGTTGACTGTCCTTCTCTTCCATCCGACCGTTTGCTTTGACTCGGTCTCTCCACTGTTACCAGTGATGTATGAGTATGCAGAACACTTGCTTATGTAATTACTTAGCCCACTGGTTGATGTTTTTATTTTTAATAGACATACGCTGTGCTTCACTCACATAGGCAAGGTAATTTTCCTTCAGGAAGAGGTGATTAAAATAGACAATGTAATGGGCTTTTGGAAGTTTTTCATCCATGTTGATGAATGGGTCTCTGTGTAAACACAGCCCAAGATTGTAATATCAGTGGTTAAGATGTTTACTTACAGTTGGTTCCTCAGCCTTTGAGACTATATTATATCTGGCTTCCTCTTTTAAAGACCAAGACTTAATGTCTAGACGGCGTTCACTGACCTCCACAGCCGGCTGGGCAGATTCCCATGACTCTTGGCCTCTTGGCAGAATTTCGAGGCTGGTAGGTCACGGTTGCTTCTTCCCATGCCCTGAGAAAGGGCACAAAGACCAAATCAACCCTGTCAGCATCGAGGAAAATTTTCAGTTCCCCCTGAGAAAAACAGCATCCCATGTTCTGGAGCAGTCACAGTGAAGGGTATCATTTCAAGTACATTTAAATGCTGTTTACTTTTTAAATAGTTGTTTTGGAAGCTACAAATGTTCGTTTTTGGCAGAGTGCTGTTTTGCTGACTTGCCGTAGGGCTCTCTGCTGGATAAAGGATGATACATACATATCTGCAAAGTTCTATCCTTTTTATCGTAGGTGCCAACACAGGCCATCAATTTATAGGAAGGAAAGTTGTATTGCTTTAAACAGAGGGGCAGCATTGCAGCCAGCCCCTCCCCACTTTCCTCCCACTTCTCCTCTCACTCCCCCAGCGAAGGATGGGCTCAGTGTTCATTTGCAATATTTGGGATAAGGATGGGTGATTCTGGATTCCATACACTCTCCTTTCAACTCTTATTGGTTGGTTTTGGTTCTTATTGTTGCGTTTTCCCATCCTACTCTCCTGAGAGGCAGTATGGTGCAGGATTAAGAGCACAGACTCTGGAGACCAATGTCTGTGACTGGAGTCCCAGCTCCACCACCCATGAGCTCTACAACTTTGCCCAAGTCACTCGGCCTCTCTGTGCCTCACTTGTGTCATGTATAAAATGAGACAAATAATGGTATCAACCTATGGAATTGAGGTAAGGATTGAATAGGTGGATCCGCATAAATTCTTAGAACAGTGTCTCAGTAAGAGATGTTCATTATTATTCCATCCCTGTGCTTGCAGAGAATAATTTGAGCTTTGGTATTTTAAATTCCACTTAATCTTTTTGCTCTAAAAGACCAACAATATTAAGGAAAGTACATCAATAGACTTGGGCTAACGTCAGCATTTGGCAAAAATGTAAACAGTAATTACATTGGAGAAATACCCTCATATGGGCCTCTAATTCTTATTTACTCTAATTCTTAATTAGAATGCACTCAAGTTCAATATTGTTATGAGTTCCAGCTCTGTAGAAGCAAATAACTTCTTAATAAATGAAAGATAAAGCCTTCTTAATTGTACGGTGAATATACTTTTCTGTATCTCTAGCACCTGACACAATTTTGAGCACATAGTAGACATTTAATAATGCTTGTTAATTCATAAGCTTGGCTTGGTATTATTCTTCCCAAAGCCTCCAGGAGAAGGCTTGAAATGGAAAAGAAAGGAAGAGGAAGAATCTACTCTTTGTAGATGGGCTTGTGTCTTTTCTCTTCATTGAAAGGGTTTGGGTTGGTGACTACGAAAAAGTGCTGTGGAAATGTTGGACTTCCTTGCTTTCATTGTAGTAGCCATGGAGATAACTGAATAGAGTGAACATTGGTGATTCCTCCATAATATTATCATTTTATATCCCTAGCCTAGGAATTTTTTGTTCTTGACATTATGATCTTGAAATTTTCAAAGGAAAGACACATATTCCCAAGGTCAAACCAAGTAGTCATAGGCCACTTGGTTTGGGATTAAAATTGGTTGTGGAAAATAGTCTTAGGACCAGATGCAATTCATTGCGTGTTTTTGTGTATGTCCTACCTTAAGCAAGAATCAAAGAATAAATTATAATCATTTTTTGGATGAGGTATAATTTACAGCCAATAAAATGTACTGATAAGTTTACGGTTTAATGATATAACTATTATTTTTTTTAATTTAAAAACAGAATCCCATCAGTAGCATTACCTTATGCCTTTTGGGGTGTGGGCATTTTCATGAATTGAGCCTTACTGCTAAGGACAGCACCGATGATGCCAGAGCACACGCATTATTCTCTCCCAGCGGCTGCTGTAATTGTCACCATCATTTCAGAATAAACAGCACATTTAGATCCATAGATTGTATAATATAGTCATTGTCTGCAACAGTAACACTGCTAATAGGAAGGAAGGTAGTTAAGGACAAATGTCATGAATTATGTTGGTCTAATCCCTTTTGAGCTGTAATTATCCCTCTGTATCCGCATTTGAACAAGTTTCAAGAATATGACCTTCGGCATCTGTGGTTCATGCATAACTGCTCATGTAATATACATTTTAGGATATATTTGAAACAGTAATAACTAGCAGCACCCTCCCCACCACACACACCTACACCTGAAAAAAACTATTTTGAGCTTCCAAAAAAAACTGTGAATTTTTGTCACAGCAATTCCAATTCGTTTAATGGGGTGGCAGAAATAAAGGGATGTTGACTAATCTTGCAAATTATACATGCAAAAGGGCATTTAAGAATTGTTTTATATGTATGTGTGTGTATATATATATGCATTGTTTATATGTATGTGTGTGAGTGTATATATATATATGCATTGTTTTATATGTATGTGTGTGTATATATATATGTGAATTGTTTTATATGTATGTGTGTATATATATATGTGCATTGTTTTATATGTATGTGTGTGTGTGTATATATATATATGCATTGTTTTATATGTATGTGTGTGTGTATATATATATATGCATTGTTTTATATGTATGTGTGTGTATATATATATGCATTGTTTATATGTATGTGTGTGAGTGTATATATATATATGCATTGTTTTATATGTATGTGTATATATATATGTGAATTGTTTTATATGTATGTGTGTATATATATATGTGCATTGTTTTATATGTATGTGTGTGTGTGTGTATATATATATGCATTGTTTTATGTGTGTGTGTGTATATATATATATATGCATTGTTTTATATGTATGTGTGTGAGTGTGTATATATATATATATATGTATATGCATTTTTTGTGGGGAGGGGATAAATGTCAAAAAAAACTACACTGTTCAGCTCTATCATCACTAGCTTGATTTCACTAGTTTCTTTATCAAGTACTAAAGATATTAAGGTGAGCTTTTGGCTGTAAATTGTGTTTCCCTTTTCATTCTAGAGAGTTTCCTTTTGGGCTGCTGTATTGCTGAGTCTCAGGGGCACTATGACAGCTTTCTCTCTTTCTTCTTTTTACCCATTTTGTTTTTGGATTTTCCAGACTCTTACATAATCAGGATTGGTCTATAGTTATTTAAACAGGACTGTGTGCTTACACACACATATACACTTTTAATTTTACATAATATGCTCTGAGAGATGAGCTTTCATAGAGATATTTACCTTGTTTTCTGGGTCTACAGCACGGTGTGCTGGATGTGAAAAGAAGCAGAAAAAAAGAAAGATGAATCAGTAAGAAGAATGGAGCAGAGTTTGTGTAAATTGGATCTCTACACTGGCTTATAACTCTTTTCAGAAAAGTGGAGTAGTCAGAGTACTTAATTTGCCTCAATTAAGACTGATCATTCTCGCTATTGTTGCTCAAAATGGGACCAAGTCACTCTACAATCCAGCTAATTGTAACCTCTGATTTAGCGGCTTAGTTCTGTGCTTTGCCTTTGTTTTCATAAATGATCTGTACAGCCCAAATAATCCCTCCCCCCCATGTTGATTGTTTCTCTTAATTGTTTTAATTCCACACTTAGAGGATTACTATAATCTTCTGAAGCCGCTGCTCAAGCCAACCACTAAATAAGACAGCTGTGATGAGAGCAGAGTGCTCAGACAGGGAGCCAGTGTGGTGGCTGCATTGTGAGGTCCAGAACCAGCCCTGAGACACTGCTCTAAGAATTTTATGTGGATCCACCTATTCAATCCTTACATCAGTTCTATAAATTGATACCATTATTGGGCTTCCCTGGTGGCACAGTGGTTAAGAATCCACCTGCCAATGCAGGGGACACGGGTTCGAGCCCTGGTCCGGGAAGATCCCCACATGCCACGGAGCAACTAAGCCCGTGTGCCACAACTACTGAGCCTGCGCTCTACAGCCTGCGAGCCACAACTACTGAGCCCGTGCGCCACAACTGCTGAAGCCCATGCGCCTAGAGCCCGTGCTCTGGAACAAGAGAAGCCAGAGCAATGAGAAGCCCGCGCACCGCAATGTAGAGTAGCCCCTGCTCGCCACAACTAGAGAAAGCCCATGCACAGCAACGAAGACCCAATGCAGCCAAAAATAAATGATAATAAACAAAATAAATATAAAAAAATATTATATAAATTGATACCATTATTTATCTCATTTTATATGTGAGACAAGTGAGGCACAGAGAGGCTGAGTGACTTGGGCAAAGTTGTAGAACTCACAGGTGGTGGAGCTGGGACTTGTCACAGACACTGGTCTCCAGAGTCTGTGCTCTTAACCCTACACCATACTGCCTCTCAGGAGAGTAGGGATGGGAAAATGCAACAATAAAAACCCAAACCAACCAATAAGAGCTGAAAGGAGAGTGCATGGAATCCAGAACTGAATATTGCAAATGAATGCTAAGAGCTCTTTCTTTGCTGGGCAGTGAGAGGAAGGGGAGAGGAGGAGAGGGAGGGAGGGTGGATGGGCTCTGCTCCTCCCCCGTGTTCAACAATGATTCAGCTGTATCAGTGTATCAGCATCTTCTCAGTGACCACCCTATTCAAAATTGCAACCTGCTCCTGCCCCAAGAATTTCTGAGTCACCTATGTTTTCACTTCACGTTCTAAGATACTATGTAATTCATTTTTCCTGTATTGTTTATTACCCGTCTCCTGACAATAGAATAAATTACAAGATGACAGGGATATTTGGATCTGCTTTATTCATGGATATGAACTGAGACTTGAACATAGTAGCTCCTCAAAAATACATGTTAAATGAATTACTAGGACTACTATTACCACCACCACTATCCTTAGTCATAGCAAGTAATGGCCATAGACTTTTAGAACTGGAAGCGATCAGAGATCATCTCTAGTGCAGCTCCTCCTTTTGTCAAGGCAGAGACTACTGAGTCATGTCCTGGGTCAGGGGCTGGAGGATGGTCTTCTCAAAGACTTGCCTGTGCCATGAAATGAGCAGGATAATTCTCCAGTTTAAAGTGGATAGCACTTTAAATATTGTCTTGGGAGATCATGCACTCTGTCTTGCTCTGGGGTTGAGCCTAAATTTAATGATCTTTAAAACCACAGACCATAAAGGCTTGTGGGACTGCCTAGATATGTTGAAAAAAAAAAATGGTGCTGCTGGTGTGGAATTGTAAGATAAGCAGAGAACCCAGTAAATGACTCAGTGGGAGTTTTCCCCAAGGGAAGGGTAAAGAAAAGAGTGTACCGGTTTTTGGCAATGGAAACTGACACTTAACATGATTATTGCAACTCCAGACACTTGGTTTTTCCCACTGGGGAGATCAAACGTGATAAAAGCAGAGCTGCTCTTCCAAAGCTGAACCTTCATGAGCTCCAGTCTCCAACTGAGGTGTCAAAATGGCCAATATCCCTGGCAAGAAGGGTGTTTTAATTAATTAGAGCCATGAGCTGGCAGCTTGCCACAAAAGTGCCTGACCACGGTTGCCTGTGAAAAGAAGTGCAGAGGGCCCCTGCCAGTGACTTGTTGATCCCCCAGGAGCATCCACCTGTCTCCATGGGAAAGACAGGTGTCGTGTCCTCCTGATGACGGATCTGTTTCCCCTTCATGTTCTTTGGAGAGAGGTTTCTGGCAAAGTCTTTCCTCTCACGTAGTTCTAGAGGTGGGAAAAAGATGAAAAGGAAGTTGCTGTTCTCCAAGTGTGGAGAGCCACAAAGGTCAATATCTGGAGCAAGCAGAAGATGTCCAAGGAAAGGTTGCACTTCTAGCTGAATCAGAGCTCATCATCTTGCATTAACTCTGGAAATCCCAAGGTTATTTAAATAGGGTGAAGTCTTGAGGCTCTTTAGTGTCAGTGAGTGATCTGGCATTTTGAGGCACAACCCCTGTGATCTCTTAAGGGACTTGGGGACTCAGTTGTCCGAAGCAGCATTGCCAGGTGTCTCAGTGGAAGCACACGCCCTTGTCTTGCTTCCATGCAGCACTTTCTGCTTCTGTTGCTACAGGGGATGCCCTTTTGAAGATGGGTTTCTGTTTACTTAGAGAAGCGAGAGATGTGCTGGAGGACAGAGCTGTGCTCACCTCACCTTGCAGAGACGTGCTGAGGTAGAAGTCATATGATTTTAATGAAGATCAGTGATACACCTTTGGGTCCTGATCCGCCCAGAGCATCTGGCTCCCTTCCTATCGTTTGATTCCTGGACCATTTTTAATCTTGATGGGGGCAATGCTTTCTGTGACCATTTCCTCAGTACTCCTCTCAGCTCTCTATAAAGTATTTCTAGAAATCTTTTAAGCCTCTAAAGAACACGATAATTTACTTTCACACAACAAATAGAGTTATTACAGATTTACTTGTCACATAGGCTACGTAATATGTAGAATATTTATTTATTTTTAAACATCTTTATTGGAGTATAATTTCTTTACAATGGTGTGTTAGTTTCTGCTGTATAACACACTGAATCAGCTATACATATACATACATCCCCATATCTCCTCCCTCTTGCGTCTCCCACCCACCCTCCCTATCCCACCCCTCTAGGTGGTCACAAAGCACCGAGCTGATCTTACTGTGCTATGCAGCTGCTTCCTACCAGCTATCTATTTTACATTTGGTAGTGTATATATGTCACTGCTACTCTCTCACTTCATCCCAGCTTACCCTTCCCCCTCCCCGTGTCCTCAAGTCCATTCTCAACGTCTAAGTCTTTATTCCTGTCCTGCCCATAGGTTCTTCAGAACCTTTTTTTTTTTTAGATTCCATATATATGTGTTAGCATACGGTATTTGTTTTTCTCTTTCTGACTTACTTCACTTTGTATGACAGACTCTGGATCCATCCACCTCACTACAAAAAACTCAGTTTTGTTTCTTTTTATGGCTGAGAAATATTCCATTGTATATATGTGCCACATCTTCTTTCTCCATTCATCTGTCGATGGACACTTAGGTTGCTTCCATGTCCTGGCTATTGTAAATAGAGCTGCAATGAACATTAGGGGGCATGTGTCTTTTTGAATTATGGTTTTCTCAGGGTATATGCCCAGTAGTGGGATTGCTGGGTCATATGGTAGTTCTTTTTTTAGTTTTTTAAGGACCCTCCATACTGTTCTCCATAGTGGCTGCACCAACTTACATTCCCACCAAAGTGCAAGAGGGTTCCCTATTCTCCACAGCCTCTGCAGCATTTATTGTTTGTAGTTTTTTTGATGATGGCCATTCTGACTGGTGTGAGGTGATATATCATTGTAGTTTTGATTTGCATTTCTCTAATGATTAGTGATGTTGAGCATCCTTTCATGTGTTTGTTGGCAATCTGTATATCTTCTTTGGAGAAATGTCTGTTTAGGTCTTCTGCCCATTTTTGGATTGGGTTGTTTGTTTTTTTGATATTGAACTGCATGAGCTACTTGTATATTTTGGAGATGAATCCTTTGTCAGTTACTTCATTTGCAAATATTTTCTCCCATTCTGAGGGTTGTCTTTTCATCTTGTTTATGGTTTCCTTTGCTGTGAAAAAGCTTTTAAGTTTCATTGAGTCCCATTTGTTTATTCTTGTTTTTATTTACATTTCTCTAGGAGGTGGGTCAAAAAGGATCTTGCTGTGCTTTAGGTCATGGGGTGTTCTGCCTCTGTTTTCCTCTAAGTGTTTTATAGTATCTGGACTTACATTTAGGTCGTTAATCCATTTTGATTATTTTTATTTTTGTGTATGGTGTTAGGGAGTCTTCTAATTTCATTGTTTTACATGTGGCTGTCCAGTTTTCCCAGCACAACTTATTGAAGAGGCTGTCTTTTCTCCACTGTACATTCTTGCCTCCTTTATCAAAGATAAGGTGACCATATGTGCATGGGTTTATCTCTGGGCTTTCTGTCCTGTTCCATTGATCTATATTTCTGTTTTTGTGCCAGTGCCATACTCTCTTGATTACTGTAGCTTTGTAGTATAGTCTGAAGTCCAGGAGCCTGATTCCTCCAGCTCCGTTTTTCTTTCTCAAGATTGCTTTGGCTATTCGGGGTCTTTTGTGTTTCCATACAAATTGTGAAATTTTTTGTTCTAGTTCTGTGAAAAATGCCAGTGGTAGTTTGATAGGGATTGCATTGAATCTGTAGATTGCTTTAGGTAGTATAGTCATTTTCACAGTGTTGATTCTGCCAGTCCAAGAACATGGTATATCTCTCCATCTGTTGGTATCATCTCTAACTTCTTTCATCAGTGTCTTATAGTTTTCTGCAGACAGGTCTTTTGTCTCCTTAGGTAGGTTTATTCCTAGGTATTTTATTCTTTTTGTTGCAGTGGTAAATGGGAGTGTTTCCTTAATTTCTCTTTCAGATTTTTCATCATTAGTGTATAGGAATGCAAGAGATTTCTGTGCATTAATTTTGTATCCTGCTACTTTACCAAATTCATTGATTAGCTCTAGTAGTTTTCTGGTAGCATCTTTAGGATTCTCTATGTAGAGTATCATGTCATCTGCAAACAGTGACAGCTTTACTTCTTCTTTTCTGATTTGGATTCCTTTAATTTCTTTTTCTTCTCTGATTGCTGTGGCTAAAACTTCCAAAACTATGTTGAATAATAGTGGTGAGAGTGGGCAACCTTGTCTTGTCCCTGATCTTAGAGGAAATGCTTTCAATTTTTCACCATTGAGAACGATGTTGGCTGTGGGTTTGTCATATATGCCTTTTATTACGTTGAGGTAGGTTCCCTCTGTGCCTACTTTCTGGAGGGTTTTTATCATAAATGGGTGTTGAATTTTGTTGAAAGCTTTTTCTGCATCTATTGAGATGATCATATGGATTTTCTCTTTCAATTTGCTAATAGGGTTTATCACATTGATTGATTTGTGTATATTGAAGAGTCCTTGCATTCCTGGGATAAACCCCACTTGATCATGGTGTATGATCCTTTTATGTGCTGTTGGATTCTGTTTGCTAGTATTTTGTTGAGGATTTTTCATGTATGTTCATCAGTGATATTGGCCTGTAGTTTTCTTTTTTTATGACATCTTTGTCTGGTTTTGGTATTAAGGTGATGGTGGCCTCGTAGAATGAGTTTGGGAGTGTTCCTCCCTCTTCTATATTTTGGAAGAGTCTGAGAAGGATAGGTGTTAGCTCTTCTCTAAAAGTTTGATAGAATTTGCCTGTGAAGCCATCTGGTCCTGGGCTTTTGTTTGTTGGAAGATTTTTAATCACACTTTCAATTTCAGTGCTTGTGATTGGTCTGTTTATATTTTCTATTTCTTCCTGGTTCAGTCTCGGAAGGTTGTGCTTTTCTAAGAATCTGTCCATTTCTTGCAGGTTGTCCATTTTATTGGCATATAGTTGCTTGTAGTAATCTCTCATGATCCTTTGTATTTCTGCATTGTCAGTTGTTACTTCTCCTTTTTCATTTCTAATTCTATTGATCTGTGTCTTCTCCCCTTTTTTTCTTGATGACTCTGGCTAATGGTTTATCAATTTTGTTTATCTTCTGAAGGAACCATCTTTTAGTTTTATTGATCGTTGCTATTGTTTCCTTCATTTCTTTTTCATTTATTTCTGATCTGATCTTTATGATTTCTTTCCTGCAGCTTAACTTTGGGGTTTTCTTGTTCTTCTTTCTCTAATTGCTTTAGGTGTAAGGTTAGGTTGTTTATTTGAGATGTTTCTTGTTGCTTGAGGTAGGATTGTATTGCTATAAACTTTCCTCTCAGAACTGCTTTTGCTGCATCCCATAGGTTTTGGGCCATTGTGTTTTCATTGTCATTTGTTTTTAAGTATGTTTTGATTTCCTCTTTGATTTCTTCAGTGATCTCTTGGTTATTTAGTAGTGTATTGTTTAGCCTCCATGTGTTTGTATGTTTTACAATTTTTTTCCTCTAATTGATATCTAGTCTCATAGCGTTGTGGTCAGAACAGATACTTGATATGATTTCAATTTTCTTAATTTCACCAAGGCTTGATTTGTTACCCAAGTTATGATCTATGCAGTAGAATGTTCCATGAGCACTTGAGAAGAAAGTGTATTCTGTTGTTTTTGGATGGAATGTCCTATAAATATCAATGAAGTCCATCTTGTTTAATGTGTCATTTAAAGCTTGTGTTTCCTTATTTATTTTCATTTTGGTTGATCTGTCCATTGGTGAAAGTGGGGTGTTAAAGTCTCCTACTGTGACTGTGTTACTGTCGATTTCCCCTTATATGGCTGCTAGCATTTACCTTATGTACAGAGGTGCTCCTTGTTGGGTGCATAAATTTTTACAATTGTTATATCTTCTTGGATTGATCCCTTGATCATTATGTAGTGTGCTTCTTTGTCTCTTGTAATAGTCTTTATTTTAAAGTCTGCTTTGTCTGATATGAGAACTGCTACTCCAGCTTTCTTTTGATTTCCATTTGCATGGAATATCTTTTTCCATCCCCTCACTTTCAGTCTGTATGTGTCTCTAGGTCTGAAGTGGGTCTCTTGTAGACAGCATATATACGGGTCTTGTTTTTGTATCCATTCAGCCAGTCTGTGTCTTTTGGTTGGAGCATTTAATCCATTTACATTTAAGGTAATTATCGATATGTATGTTACTATTACCATTTTCTTAACTATTTTGGGTTTGTTACTGTAGGTCTTTTCCTTCTCTTGTGTTTCCTGCCTAGAGAGGTTCCTTTAGCATTTGTTTTAAAGCTGGTTTGGTGGTGCTGAATTCTCTTAACTTTTGCTTGTCTGTAAAGTTTTTAATTTCTCCATCGAATCAGAATGAGATCCTTGCTGGGTAGAGTAATCTTGGTAGTAGGTTCTTCCCTTTCTTCACTTAAATATGTCCTGCCTCTCCCTTCTGGCTTGCAGAGTTTCTGCTGAACGATCAGCTGTTAACCTTATGGGGATTCCCTTGTACCTTATTTGTTGCCTTTCCCTTGCTGCTTTTAATATTTTTTCTTTGTATTTAATTTTTGATAGTTTGATTAATATGTGTCTTGGCATGTTTCTCCTTGGATTTATCCTGTATGGGACTCTCTGCACTTCCTGGAATTGATTGACCATTTCCTTTCCCATATGAGGGAAGTTTTCAACTATAATCTCTTCAAATATTTTCTCAGTCCCTTTCTTTTTCTCTTCTTCTTCTGGGACCCCTATAATTCGAATATTGGTGTACTTAATGTTATCCCAGAGGTCTCTGAGACTGCCCTCAATTCTTTTCATTCTTTTTTCTTTATTCTGCTCTGTGGTAGTTATTTCCACTATTTTATCTTCCAGGTCACTTATCCATTCTTCTGCCTCAGTTATTCTGCTATTGATTCCTTCTAGAGAATTTTTAATATCATTTATTGTGTTGTTCATCAGTTTGTTTGCTCTTTAGTTCTTCTAGGTCCTTGTTAAACATTTCTTGTATTTTCTCCATTCTTTTTCCAAGATTTTGGATCATCTTTACTATCATTACTCTGAATTCTTTTTCAGGTAGACTGCCTATTTCCTCTTCATTTGTTTGGCCTGGTGGGTTTTTACATTACTCCTTCATCTGCTGTGTATTTCTCTGTCTTCTCGTTTTGCTTAACTTACTGTGTTTGGGGTCTCCTTTTTGCAGGCTGCATGTTTGTAGTTCCCATTTTTTTTGGTACCTGCTCCCAGTGGGTAAGGTTGGTTCAGTGGGTTGTGCAGGCTTCCTGGTGGAGGGGACTGGTGCCTGTGTTCTGGTGGATGAGGCTGGATCTTGTCTTTCTGGTGGGCAGGACCACATCCGGTGGTGTGTTCTGGGGTATCTGTGAACTTGGTATGATTTTAGGCAGCCTCTCTGCTAATGGGTTGGGTTGTATTCCTCTCTTGCTAATTGTTTGGCATAGGGTGTTCAGCACTGTAGCTTGCTGGTTGTTGAGGTTAGCTGGGTCTTAACGTTGAGATGGAGATCTCTGGGAGAGCTTTCACTGTTTGATATTATGTGGGGCTGGGAAGTCTCTGGTGGACCAATGTCCTGAACTCGGCTCTTCCACCTTAGATGCTCAGGCCTGACACCTAGCTGGAGTGCCAAGACCCTGTCAGCCACATGCCTCAGAAGATAAGGGAGGAAAAAACAGAAAGAAAGGAAGAAAACAAATAAAATAAAATAAAATAATTAAAATAGAAAAAAATTATTTAAAATAAAAAAATAAAAAAGTAATTTAAAAAAGAAAGAGAGAAAGAAAGAAGAAAGCAACCAAACCAAAAAGGAAATCCACCAATGATAACAAGCATAAAAACTGTATAAAACAAAAAAACAAAAAATGGACAGTCAGAACCCTAGGACAAATGGCATAAGCTAAGCTATACAGACAAAATCAGACAAAGAAGCGTACACATACACACTCACAAAAAGAGAAAAAGGAAAAAAAAATATATATATAAGGAAAAAAAAAAGGAAGAGAGCAACCAAATCAATAAACAAATCTACCAATGATAATAAGCTCTAAATACTAAACTAAGATAAACATAAAACCAGAAATAAATTAGATGCAGAAATCAAACCCCAAGTCTGCAGTTGTTCTCAAAGTCCACCACTTCAATTTGGGGATGGTTTGTTGTCTATGCATGTATTCCACAGATGCAGGGTACATCAAGTTGATTGTGGAGATTTAATCCACTGCTCCTGAGGCTGCTGGGAGAGATTTCCCTTTCTCTTCTTTGTTCGCACAGCTCCTGGGCTTCAGCTTTGGATTTGGCCCCACCTCTGAATGTAGGTCGCCTGAGGGCGTCTGTTCCCTCTCCAGACAGGATGACGTTAAAGGAGCAGCTGATTCGGGGGCTCTGGCTCACTCAGGCTGGGGGGAGGGAGGGGTACAGAATGCAGGGCGAGCCTGCAGCGGCAGAGACCGGCGTGACGTTGCAGCAGCCTGAGGCGCGCCATGTGTCCTCCCGGGGAAGTTGTCCCTGGATCACAGGACCCTGGCTGTGGCGGGCTGCACAGGCTCCCAGGAGGGGAGGTGTGAAGAGTGACCTATGCTTGCACACAGGCTTCTTGGTGGCGGCAGCAGCAGCCTTAGTGTCTCATGCCCATCTCTGGGGTCCGCGCTTATAGCCGCAGCTCGCGCCCATCTCTGGAGCTCGTTTAGGTGGCGCTCTTAATCTCCTCTCCTTGTGCACCGGGAAACAATGGTCTCTTGGCTCTTCGGCAGGTCCAGACTTTTGCCCGGACTCCCTCCTGGCTAGCTGTGGCGCACTAGCCCCCTTCAGGCTGTGTTCACGCAGCCAACCCCAGTCCTCTCCCTGGGATCCGACCTCCGAAGCCCGAGCCTCAGCTCCCAGCCCCTGCCCGCCCCGGCGGGTGAGCAGACAAGCCTCTCGGGCTAGTGAGTGCTGGTCGGCACCGATCCTCTGTGCAGGAATCTCTCTGCTTTACCCTCTGCACCCCTGTTGCTACGCTCTCCTCCGTGGCTCTGAAGCTTTCCCCCCATCCACCCCCTGTCTTCGCCAGTGAAGGGGCTTCCTAGTGTGTGGAAACTTTTCCTCCTTAGGTGCAGGTCCCATCCCTATTCTTTTGTCTCTGTTTTTTCTCTTTTCTTTTACCCTACCCATGCACGTGGGAAGTTTCTTGCCTTTTGGGAAGTCTGAGGTCTTCTGCCAGCGTTCAGTAGGTGTTCTGTAGGAGTTGTTCCACATGTAGATGTATTTTTCATGTATTTGTGGGGAGGAAGGTAATCTCTGTCTTAGTCCTCCGCCATCTTGAAGGTCCCCCCCATGTGTAGAATATTTACAGCATTTGGTGATATATTGTCCAGTTTCTATGTAACTACTAATGACTCTGGAGCCAAACTGCTCTAATAAAATGGTACCTTAGCACTCATTTGCTCTGTGATGCTCATCGTTACTGAAACCTCTCTGTGCCTCCATTTCTCCTCCCCTCCTTCTCCCCCCACCTTCTTCTTCTTTTTTGGAGAAACCATCTGTACTTTAATAATTTAGAAAGGTCTGTCTCATTTATATCGCACAACTCAGTAGCAGACTTCCATACTGTCCTCAAGAACAGTTCAAAAAGCATTTTATGCAACCTATGATGTCAGACTGAAATCCAGAGTTAATGTGTGCTTTGTTTTCAAATTTGAAAAAAGACATAAATGCAAGATTAAAATATTCTGTTACTGAGTGCCTGAGTTAGCAAATTGTTTTGGTCCAAAGGAGAAAATAAAGCTTGGCAATATATGGATTTTTGTGTGTTTTCCTTACCATCTCTTCTTAAAATCAACATTCTAAGATACTTTAGTATTACTAATGATTTCAATTTGGGAGTGAGCAACTAAGGATATAGTTATTAAAGCTTTGAAAGTAAATGTAAACCCTCAGACATACTGAAAATACCAAGGTGCAAATCAAGGTGAAAGGAGAAGTTGGGGAACATCACTATTTAGGGGTCAAAGAAAGCAATGGACCAAAATGGAGACAAAGCTCTCAAGCCTGTAGAGAGGGCCAGAGAGTTTGAAGAAGCAGAGAAAAAAAGGAAATCCATTGATGCAGGAATGTCGTAGAGGTGGAGAGGAAAGGGTATTGATCATGGGAGCCAGAGGGTAAGTGCAGGAACTAACCTGGAGCAGGAGAAACAGCACACCTGCAAAGAGAACATTTCAGTATGAATGGATTTGGGTGTGGCATCTCTTCATTCTTAAGATGGAAGTAATGCTAGTACCCAGCTCATAGGGTTACTATCCAGCGATGACCTCAAGCCCAAAGTCCAGGACCTTGTGAGAGTCTCTACATCATTTCCAGATCTAGCTTCTCTTGATCTAGAGACAGATCTACCCACCCTCTCCACGGCAAATTATCTACTCCGCCCCCCACCACGCAACAGGTAGTGGTGGAACAGAAACGAGATAACCACATGCAGTCCTCCTTGCAGAAAGGGGGAATCCAGATGCACGTAGCAGCTGCTGCGGCTACAATCCTCACATCCGTGCAGGCGCTGACTCTTGGGTAAGCCTCACTTCTGTTTCCAGGAGATAATTTCCCAGGCCTCTGGCTCTCCCTCTCAGAGGGTTTTCTTTTACTAGTGTCCTCCTTGACCACATGTGAAAATGGCATTAGGGACTATGCCCTCCTTGGGGGAGGAGATACTGTCTCAGCCTTCTCCCTGCTTGTTGAATAGCCACAGTTCCTTTTCATCCCAGGCTCTATAACTCACTAGAAAACTTAGTAGGCTTTTTCTTATCTGATTCCCAGTCAGCTCTATGTGCTCGTAGGCATGCCTACAATTCTTGTATGTATTTATGTTAATTTACATCACCTGCCTTTTTTTCTTTTTATTGAAGTATAACTTACATATAGAAAAGGCACATATTTAAAGTATACCAGTGCAAGCATTTTGTATATTCTCACTACCCATATTGGGAGATAGAATTTTCCAGCACCCAGGACTTTCATGCCCCCTGGTAAAGTTACCACTCTTCAGATTTCTCTCTCTGACTGTTGATCAGTTTTATTTGTTTTTGAACTATATATAAATGGAATCATTGAATATTTACTCTTCTGCTTCTGGCTTCTTCTGTCCAACATGATGTCTAGGAGAGTCATCTGTGGTATTGCGTGTAGCAGTAGTTCTTTTTCTTTCCAATACTGCTTCATATTCCATTGTAAGATACACCACAATTTATTAATCTACTCAACCGTTGGTACACTTTTGAGTTGCTTCAAGTTTTAGGCTATTGTGAATGACACTACTATGATTATTTTTGTACCTGTTTTTTTTTTTTTTTTTTTTTGGTGGCCACAAACACTCTTTCACCTGGGCCTACACACATGAGTGGGATTTCTGGATCATAAGGCATACATATGTATGTGTAACTTTCGCAGGGACTTCCTAATCATTTCTGCAGTGGTGTGTCACTCCTTTTCATAGTCAGTAAGGGCTAAATTACACTGACCTAAAGCTCTGTGAGGCTGCAAACTCTACACTACTTATAATAGGTCTTGCCCCATTCTCCAGTGTTGTTCACAGAACCTGGATGAGGAATGTTTTTGACCAGAGCCCCTTGCTGGCATGAGCTACTTCAAATCCTGGTATGCTCCCCTCCATTCGGGGAATGGGAAGGTGGGGTCTGTTCAGGGTTCCAGGAAGTGTGTTGGCTCCCTGGTCCCCTTTTTGGGGGTCTCAATTAAGTTGCACCTCCTCAAAGGCCATCTTCTACCTCTTGGACTGGCGTTTTCCCTCAACCCTCAAAAAACCGCCAGCTCTCCTTGCATCCCAGGCATTATTGGTGAGAGGCTGGGAGTCACTCTCCTAAGTGAACAATGATTCTAGAACTTCCATAAGAATGCTATATATAGCCCATGTGCCACAACTACTGAAGTCCGCGTGCCTTAGAGCCCGTGCTGCGCAGCAAGAGAAGCCACCGCAGTGAGAAGCCCGCGCACCGCAACGAAGAGTAGCCTCCGCTCGCCACAACTAGAGAAAGCCCGCGCGCAGCAACGAAGACCCAACGCAGCCATAAATAAATTAATTAATTAAAAAAAAAAAAGAATACTGTTTATAGATCAGCTGCCCCTTTGTTCAGAGACGCTGTGGGGGGCGGAAGGACACTGTGTTCTCTCATCTTTGGGGCTTGTTTCCTGATGTTTAGCGGGTTTAGGGAGGCCAGCAGCCCTGACTTGGCCCAGATTGAGCAACTAGAGTCTCATCTCATCCTTCTTACCTTTTGAATATTTCCTTCCTGAAGGACATACTGACTAGTGACTATCAGAGCATCCAGCCTCCAGTTTATTCTTGTGAGTACTGAATGGATGGAATTTAGCTCCAAGGTCAAAGAGTCTGAGGAACTGGTCAGGATTCTGCCCTCCGGGCCTGTGCCCAGGGTCTGGGAGTCCTGGGGATAGAAGCAGATGAGGGGAAGGAGAGGACCGTGCCAGTCCTCCAGGTAACGTCTGCTGGAGTTTAGTCGACCCGGGGCTTTTAAAAAATGGAGCTTCACTTTTGTGTGATATGATTGGGCTCATCAGACTTAAAGGCAGAAGGGGTGGACAAATGTGCCTGAGGAAATTCTAGGGAGTGACCTGTAATCCCCAAAAGGCAGCCTGCTTGAGAGGAAGGTCAGAATCCAGATCTTTATGCTGTTAAGCTGGACGACATTTATTCCTTTAGCTCACTATCCTTTTATTTCACTTGAATTCTTCCTATTAGATTTTAAAACGAGCAACTGTAGAATTCCTTGCTTTATCCAATGTCTTCTACCCAAATGTCCCAGCTTTCACCAGGCTGTAAATACAAACATCAACATTGAATACTATATTTTGCCAGCTCCTAGCACCCACCTGTTGACGTAAGAAACTCAATTCTTTTTTTAATTTTTTTTTCCTTTTAAACTTTATCAATTTGCATATATAAATTTTCCTTAAAGAAAAGTGGACACCGTTTTTCTTATACAGAGGATTTTCTCTAAAAATTGTTGATGCTAGCTACTTTATTTATTCCATCCTACAACCTTTTACATTTTATTTATTTATTTTTTTAAATCAGTCATCAATTTTATACACATCACTGTATACGTGTCAATCCCAATCGCCCAATTCAGCACACCACCATCCCCACCCCACCGCAGTTTTCCCCCCTTGGTGTCCGTACATTTGTTCTCTACATCTGTGTCTCAACTTCTGCCCTGCAAACCGGTTCATCTGTACCATTTTTCTAGGTCCCACATACATGCGTTAATATACGATATTTGTTTTTCTCTTTCTGACTTACTTCACTCTGTATGACAGTCTCTAGATCCATCCACGTCTCAACAAATGACTCAATTTCGTTCCTTTTTATGGCTGAGAAACTCAATTCTTGGCCAAGTTTCTCTCACTGTGTGTTTCTGAAAGTTCCCAAGAGTTTTTCACATGGATTTCTCAGGTTTCTTTATGGAAGTCTGCTAACTAGAGTCACCTGAGGGAAGCTTGTCACTGCCTCGGCTGTCAGCTCTCCATGAAACCCCTGCTTACCTGTCAGTCTGGAGGGCGGTGGGCACCAGCCCCAGGTAGCTCTCTCTACTCCAGAACCTGCAGGCTGCTGCTGTGCTTCAGCAATGAAAGGGGAGAACATCCCTCTTCCCAGCTCTGGGAAGAATTGGGGCCCTTAGGCCTCAGAACAGCATTGTTCATTCTCAGAGTTTCACAACCTTTTCTGAACACAACGCCTTTAGCTTCTGGCCTTAACTACCCTCTCCACTGGGCTCAAGACGGGTTCCTAAATCTAAGAGGAAAGGTCTATGCCACAGCATTCCCCTCCGTTAAGCTCATCTACCCCTCCTTGTCTATATCTTCCCTTTCTCCTGAACACTCTTGCTCCAAACTTTCTGCCCCTTCATCTAGAAACAACTCCCGGATATCTTTGTCCATAAACATATGTGCTCAGATGGTCACCAGCCCAATTCCATGAACAGGGGACCTTAGCATTCGAATCTAGACAGCTAGGATGCTCTGATAATTGGCTTCTCCAAGCTGGTGAGTAGCCCAAAGTCTGGGCTCAGACTTCTAGTTCCAGAAAAGTGTTCGAGTTAATTACGCAAAATGTTGGTCTTTTTGTTCCTCCAGACACCAGTCAGTTGCTAGAGGAAATCCATGTTTATGTTTCTAATGCTCTTTATCTCTGCAATGTGCCTTTCAACAGTGTCTGGATTTACAGGATTGAGAAAGCCAGAGTATCTGTAGATTCTTATCTTGACCTCCACTCGTAAGGAAAGGAAGCTAGATCTCTTATTGAACAGCTCCTTCGACATCCTTAGAACCAAGTTTGCTATCTCAGCATTTTAAAAGTTGCCTTTTGTCTCCAAACACTTTCTAGTGGAATCAGCAAGTACCAGATAAAGCCATGACCTGGCTGGGAAAACCTGTTAGTTTGGCTTCAACTTAATGTCATTTTATTGCCATTTCTTACTGTGAAGTTAAAAAAATTTTTTTAGATGAAGGAATAGACGTAACTCCAGGAGTAAAGGAAAACTGAAATTAGATCAATTCTATGAAAATTAGCCATGTGTGCTCTGGGAAAATAATATCAATTGATTCAGGGGAGATTATGTTGGAGTTAGCACAGGTAGTGTAAAGACCCAGGTCTTAGATCTGGTTTCATCACAGTATTTTTCTGTGTGTTTTGGGCACAGTATCTTAATTTTAGCATCTGTTTCCTCATTCAACAAAGGATTATAATAGCATTTAGGCCCAATACACCAAGTGATTGTGAGGATTAACTGTGTACCTGCCAGAATGGCACGAATATGGTTCGTGAAGGTGAAGGTGAAGAAGGTGAAGAAGAGGAGACAAGGGAGGGTGCAGAAAGGAGACCGGTTTTGCTTTCTTTAAGGTCCATGGGAGCACAGATGGGGAAGATTTTAAAAATTGTTGCAGTTTCTATGAAGGAAGGAATAAAGCAGAAAGATCTGATTAGGGGAAGTTTGTTCAGGCGTTTCATGCCTTCCTAATGAGAGAGGCTGGGACAGTGCCCTTCCTTATGAAGCAAAATGTGGTGAGCCCTACGTACTACTGGCTCCTCCAAGCAGGAACCACAGTGTTGTCATTTCTGTCATCGCAGCCCATCCAGACCAGGTGCTGGAACAGAACGGTTTTCCAATAGATGCACACTGAACAATGCAGCAATGAATGAAAAGGTTCGGGTATCACTTAAGCACATGAGGGTACAGAGCAATCTCCAGATGAATGCTTGTTGCATGAATGAATAAGTGAATGCACAACTCATATCTGATGATTGTGCAATGAGGTTGATTTGAAGACTATGAAGTATACAAATAGGTGGGTACAAAACAAGGAAAGTGCAAAATACCAGTAAAACATCAGGGAGACTGCTTTTAACTCCTGCTGCTGTTCAGGGTGGTTAGGAATTTGTTCACGTTAGAGGAAGTGACTGTGTAAACACAGTTTGGGGACATCCAAGTGATAACGGAATCTCTTTTGTACTTTCATCCTGAAGGTTTTTCTTCCAAAACCCAGGGCTATTTGTAAAACCCCAGTGACCACAGTGATATGCAAAATGTGTGCTGGAAAAGACCAGCAGTCCCTGTAAAATTGGGTGAATTTGTAGATTGGCTCAAAGCTGTGTTCAAGTATTGAAAAGTCTCACCTTGAGGCATTTGCCAAAAATGTAGACTTTAAAGAACTGTAAACTCACCAGGGCTTTCTTTGTCCATTGTTGAAGCTGTGTTTACATTTGTTGCATGAATGAGTAAGTCAAGCGAAGTTGGATCAGAACTTCTAGAATCTTCTGTTCTTCTGTTAACTTACCAAGACATTAACTCCTAGAGAGACTGGGCAAATAGTGGATTGAGTAGATGGAAGGCTGTGATATTTAAACAGCTCCATTCACAGATCTGTTTAGCACTTCGCTAAACAGAATGGGAAAATGAGGTTATCTTCAGGCCTACATATTTTATTTAAGAACAAAGAATTTTAGCCAGTATAGGGAACAGCCAAGGTAAGCAGATATAGATATGACTCAGGAAATCATTTGAGGAAGAATATGCAGTCACGAGATGTGTTTTAGGGGTAAAGAATGAGAATAGTTGAATTTCTTGGGTCAACTATGCAAATTGACAAGAGTTTGCCATCCTAGGGTAGAGACAAATACTAAAAGCCTACCTAGCTTTAGAGGCTCAGAATGAAAGAGAAAGAGGAGCTCCGACACTGGTAATGCCAAGCCACTTGAATTAGCTGAGCTGTCTTAAACCTCTGAGTCCTTAGTAGGCTGTTCCTTCTATGTTTCCCTCTCACTCTGCCAGGAAAGCTGTCCATTAGGACCCTGCTCACCTGTTACTTCTCTGTCAGAGCCTTTTGTGATGCTCCAGGCTGCTTCCTATTTGTTCCCCAGCACACTGGACATCTGTTTTGACAGCAGGCATTCACATACTCTCATTGAGCACCTACATAGTGCCAGGCACTGTGATGAACAAGACAGAATTGTTGCCTGCAAGGGGCTCAGAACCCAGTAAAGGAAATAACATTTGCAGTAGAGTAATTAGAAACAGGGTACACAAGATGTGCTGTGGAAGGCAGCTTGGTGGGGAGTAGGGCGTAGCGAGCATTTCAGATGGAGAGAACAGCTTCGGTACGTGTGGGGAGGCTAGAGGCGCCTTGTGGGTGCGTTTCTAGCATTGTCAGTAGTTCAGTTTGTAACTGTCAACCTCACCTCCTGCACTTTAAATTGATGTGCCTGTAATGTAAACACACATGCTAGGTGACGGTAAAGAAAACCGCATGGGGCCCTGGCCAACCCCATCCCACCCACATCCATGTGGGATCCAGACCTGCTTGCTTTACTACTCATTCTTGTCATCCTGATTCTAAATTCCTGACTCTGCATCTCCACTGAGCTAGAGACTCACCTCTGGGACCCCCCTCAGGTGGTCCCTGCTTCCTGACCCTCCTACTAGTTTCCCTTTCTCATCTGGCCCTCGTCTCTTCCAGGTGAACTCACTCACCTTAAGCCCAAGCACTGCAGGTAGCCACCTCTGCCTGGCTCCTCGGCTGGTACCATATACCTCCTGGGAGGCTGGCTTTCTATCACCCGCCAAGATGGAGCTACTACTGCCATTTTTTTACTGCCTGCGCCTGGGAAACACAGGCCTGGGTGAGAAGAGCATGAACTTGGGCACAGAGGACAGCAGATGGCTGTGCTGATGGGCACAGAGGCTGAAGAGAGAAATTCGGGAGGCAGAGTGGTGTGCGTCCCCGCTCCTGAGGTCAGGAGCTAAGGCAGAAGTCGTAGGTCCTCACTCTGATTCAGCAACACCTGAGGAGAATGAACAAAACTAGAGACCCCTGAGCTCACCTTCCCCACCTGAGACTCTGATTCAATTGTCTTGGCAGGAGGCCTGGACACTGACAAATTTAAAAGCTCTCTGGAGGATTCTACTGTGCAGCCAGAGTTGAGAACCACTGAGTTAAAGGAGCGAGTGGGTTCCCATGTCTGAGTCCATTTTCGGATGAACTGGCTGTGGTGAAGTGGACCCAGCTTGCTACCCAACCTGGTCTCCCTCATGCCACAGGCACTGCTCCCAGATCTGCACTGCTGGGGAATGGGAAGCCCTGATACTTCCCTCATTGGCCTTTGCTTGACACCACCCCTAATGGGACCTCACTGCTGTCTCTGTCTGGGGTTGTTTGAACTCACCTTGGATTCCTTAGATCTGCTTCTTAAAGCTCAAGTCCTGAGGGGTCTCTCTAAGGCCCACCTCATTTGGACTTCAGAGGGTGACAACTGGAAAGCACCTATCTAGATGCTTGGAAATTCCTGAATGGGTGCTGCCATTCTCTTTGTGCAATGCCTCACTATCTTTTCACATAGTGCTTCTCAACAGAGACCTATGTCAGAGCCACCTGGGGGAATTTGTCTAAATATATATATCCATCCTGACCAACCCATCCAAGCAGAATATTGGGTCTGTGAGTAGATCCAGATAGGATTTGTACATATATGGTTAGAAAAAACATCCTAAATGACTCTAATCGTCCAGTCTCTGATTGAAATCCTCTGCTAAAGGTGCATTTGTTGGAACCAACATGATTTGAACATTACCTGAAAGAGACCAGTATGTATTTGAACTCCCGACCTGAAAAGTGTATCCACTTAGGATGGAAACTGCTAGGTTAGCAGCCCACCAAACCTATTCATCCCTTCTTCCATAGTAATCAGGGCACATGGCTATCCAGATAGGAATGACATTTCCCAGCCTCTCTTGCAGTTAGTTGTGGTCCAGGAGACTACTCACTAATAGAAATTGAGTAGAAGTGATGTTTGCTTCTTCTGGGCTGGGGCTCTTAATACCGTGAGCAGTGAGCAGCCTTCCCCATAGTCTCTCTACACTTTTCCTGCTGGCTGATCTGAGCAGCTTTGGAAGCCACATGTGCAAGGTGGCAGAGCTGTTGTCAGCCCGGGACCCTGAGGGACCAGCCAACCTGAAACACTCATCTCAGACTGTTATACTACAGAAAAATTAACTTCTGTTCCTAAATGATGTACAACTTCTGCCTGATCTTGACTGTTTCCATTGAAATGCATGTCTCCAACAATGCAGTGGCAACAGTTTTGTCCCCAAAGAAATGTTAGTTCCAAGTTAACTTCCCCATAGTTTGGAAGCACTACCTAGGAGAAGACCGTCTCCTATGACTATCCAGGGACACCAACAGAGCCTGGAGCGTCAGGGCAAACAGGTACCTTGACTAAAGCTGGGTCAGAAGGGCCTCAATCTTCCGATATGGAGCTTTATATCCACTATACATCTGGCACATGAATGATCAACCACTTTTTCTCATGAGCCAGAATATCAGGGGGTGACAGAAACTCTGTGCTCTGAAAGATGTACCAAAGATCAAGGATACATTTAGTGTTCTTGAATCCATTTAGCAGCTGTCAGATATGCCATTCAGCAGATTTTCAGAGGAAATCTGGTGGAGTCAACCTGCAAATGCTGAATACTTGCTGGAATTCAGACTGACCTAGGGATGGCTTCCAAAAGGTATTAAATACAGAGGTGGTAGAGTCTTGTCTAATGGATTATTTGTCTGTTAGTTATTTATATAAGCAGGCAACTCAAATACTGTAGCTCTGCCATATTGCCATATTACCAAACTAGCTGGCCTTTAAAAGCCATTCAAGACCCCGAAGCATGGCTATAGGGACTTCTGGTAGCCCTAGCTGGCAAATCCCATTCCTGCACAGCAACCATCGAGATACACGTGCCTGGGCCAGACACACCCAGAATTCCGAAGGGGAGAATAAATTTGCTCTTAATTCACAAGGGCTGATAGACTACCATTATGATGGATTTCATCATGGACCTGCTCCCTTCCCATGGCTACAATGAGAGTTGATACCCTCACCAAGATGGCAGAACACATAACAGTTAGTTGTACTCTGTTCATTAGGGGAATTCCTCCTCCACAATTAATATAAAACCTGACCTTTGATTCCAGGTATTTATATCATGAATCTAGAAGGCATAGTTCAGAATCCTGCTTGTCCAGAACCATCTGCCCTCTGAGGCTCATCCCCACACGAATGGTCTAATGGACCATATTGTGGCCCCTTCTACATAGAATCTGACATGTCATGGATCTCAACCCTGCTAAATCTACGTATAATGATTTACAGCATCTCTCCATACAGAAAACCCTACAGTTTCTCTTATTTTTTTCTGCACCCCAATACTACCACAACCCCAGCATCTGGCAGGTACCTGGAACAGCTACCAGTTACTTAAGAAGACCTATAAACACCATTTTCTATGTCAAGAAGCCCTTCAGTTCTAATTCTTACAGGCTGTTGGCATCAGGACAACAGTCTGAATGGAAGAAACCTTAGTTTTCTAGGGGCCCACTCTTTGGAACTATTTAAGATCAAGAACAGTGATGGCATTCCATTTCCTACTATCCTGTGCCTGTGGACCCACCCTGATTCTCAATCTACCCCTCAGAGACTAAGGTAGAGAAACAGAATATGTGTGAGTGGAGGTGGCCACCACAGAGAGCAACGACAACTTCCAACACCTGCTGCAGGGATTGGTATGGGCCTTAGCCCACCACTCATCTCAACAGTTCCTTAGTGTGTGCCATCTGACAAATCTGGGGCAGCCTCAAGACCCACTGCCCAGGGACAGGTCATGAGAGAAAGGCATGTACAACGTTTACCTTATCTAGCCTTTTAAAATGGAGCCAACTATGAACAAAAGCTGCAAAGGCTAGCTGGTTGTGTTCAGAACTTCCACTACATGTTCCTCTTTGATTCTGACCCCCTTGCCCTCACTCTGTCTCTGAAATCTGCCTCATATCTGATTTCAACAACCACCTGTACACTTTTCCATATTTGTCATGCTTTCTACCTTTCCTACCCGGATTGTGGACTTCTAGTCTCCTTTAGGTCTTCTGGCTTAGCTCACTCACCCCACTTATCTTTGTCTATTCTGACTGCTGTAACCAAATATCATTGAAGGGTGGTTTAAACAAGAAATATTTATTTCTCACAGTTATAGAGACTGGAAAGTCCAAGATCTATGTGCTGGCAGATTCGAGGTCTGGTGAGGGCACATTCCTGGTTCATGGACATCTTCTTTCTGTGTCATCACATAGTAGAAATAGGGCAAAAGAGCTCTCTGGTGTCCTTTTTATAAGGGCACTAATCCTATTCATGAGAGCACCATCCTCATGACCTAATTAGTTCCCCAAAGTCTCACCTCCTAATACCATCACGTTAGGATTTCAACATCTGAATTTTGGGGGGAAGCAAACATTTTGTCCATTGCACCACTGCCCACCTGTACCTGAATATACATGCACAGGTATGCACACATATGCACATGCATTCATAGGAATGCACACAGAGATATAGGTCTATATTCAGGGATCAGATGACAAATGGCCTCCCAAGTAGTTTGGATTTCATCCTGCAGACTGTGAGGATTCACTGAACAATTTTAAGCAGGAAAATTATCTGATGCGCATTTTAGAAAGATCTCCCTTTCTAAATGCAGTGTGTAAGATGCTTTAGACCTCATTAGGTCTAGAAGCAAATGCTAGTGTGTTAGCTGAAGCCTTTCCTTATTACCTGACTCTTAGCTCTTTAATTCACAGGATACTCGTTTTCTACCTCTTCGTTCTGCCTTCCATATACTGGTTGCTCAATCAATGTTTTTAAAATTAAGCCAAGAAAACAAGCTGGATCGGCACAATGGATGTAAATAAGTCTGGAACCCTTAGAGAAGTAGGCAGCAAAAGGGGACCAAGAAAGTGGGGGGAATAATAGGAAGGTGGGCTTTCACATGGGACAAGGAGAGACAGGAGTGGGTAAAACATAAAATTGCTGGGGAAAATTAAATGCAAGTTAGAGTAGCCCATATGACACAAAAAGCATCAAGCGAGGGAGACTAACAATGCAGATTATGTGACTGGAGAGAAGAGAAACTTGATGTGATTTTAGTTCCAACAATCAAGTTGAATACAAAGGGGAAAGTCATTGTTCCTAAAGGAAGACAGGAGAGCTATACCAAGGTGAGATTTCTCTTGCATGGAATCTGAATTGGAAGATGTAGTTCATGAACAATAAGAGACTTCTGAATGCATGACTTCTTCCAAAGATACGTAAAATGGAAAATTTATTTAAAGGCATACACCTTTCTGCACTATAAGAATGACAGTTTGGGGGAAGACATTAATTTACATCTTGAGAAAAAATGGTGGAGCCCAAAGCAACCAATGCTTGATATATGAAGCCAGATGCTTAGAATAACTTGGTCAGAATATGACATTGAAGCACAACATTCAAATGGAGTTTACAATATGGACATAAAATGAGGAAGCTGATTAATGAAATCAACAATTATTATATATCACAACCAATAACAATAGATACAAAATGTAAAGTGAATAAAATACTTTTTGAAACTCCAGCTATAGCAACAACTGATTTTTTTTATTTTCCTAAAAAGCTGGAGAAAGTTGATAGGTAAAAATTTGAAGCTATTAGAATTCCTATTAGAACGATGAAGAGACGGGTACTCAGCTTATTATATGAAAATGGACAAAGTCAGGTGACACTGAAGAAAAGCTGTGAAACTAGAAAATTTGATTGGGGAACTATCACATGGGTGTGAAAAGTGATTAAAAATGGGAAGAGGACAAACAAATCTAAGATCCCCCAAAATGAAGAAGAAACAAAATATTTAATAGCAGGCATGGTAGCTTAGGAAGTGAATACCACAACTGAGTTTTGAAGAATATAAGCATTCCCATGCTTGTGGATTTGCTGTTGCACTATACGAAGCTTTTTGAGGACCTTTGGCAAATAGGATGAAGGAGAAATAAATAATGAATGTCAAAGACTAGGAAAGATTTTAGAAACTGTAGGCCACCACCATTACTGAAAATTTATTGCAGCAGATTTTACTTGCAGGACTACATGCTGTGGTTGGCTAGATTAACAAAGGGCATGTCACAGGGTTTTGTAATATAGCGTATGTGATGGTAAAAACATGAATTGAAGAAACATCCCAAAGGAAAAGAATAGAATCCATGTTATATTTGAATTAATGATACCTTTTATTTTATCCAACAAACTATGATTATTTTTCTTTAAGACCATGTAAAAATTTATGGTGCTAATAAGACGGGTTGAAAGATCTTTAAGTTACCCTCAGGCCATGTCACCAGCCCATGTGACCATTTTTGAAATTATTGAATAGAAGGGGGAGGAAATGAAAGCATGAGGGCAGTGAAACATGGCAGCCAACACATGGCTTTATTCTATGTATAGTCTATTGATAATCTCTGTATTCACCCAGATTTCACTGAGAGAAGCAGGACCAGGATGAGACACATATCAGTAAATTTATTTTAAGGAATTGGTTGCACAGCTGTGGGCTGGCTAGGCAAGTCTGAAATCCGTAGGGTGAGCTCAGGACAGGAAGGATTGAACTCTCAGGCACAGGCTGAAGTTGCTGCCCACAGGTGGAATTTCCTCTCCTTCTGGAAGCCTTATGTCTGCTCTTAACGCCTTTCAACTGATTGAATCAGACCCACTCAGGTTATCTAGGATGAGCTCCCTTACTTAAAGAGTCAACTGATTATGGACTTTAATCACATGTACAAAATACCTTCACAATAGCTAGATTAGTGTTTGATCAAATGACTGGAATTGTAGCTGGTCAGGTTGACACATCAAAAACCATCCGTGTTAAGCATTCCCATATGCTGTTGAGCTCTGGACCAGTTCATAGTAAAGTTGTGTTGGAAAGACTTCAATCTCCTGAAAGAAGGCTATAGAATTGAAGTTTATCTGTGGCTGTTATATCCTTAAGTTTGGACATTTAACAGACCTTCTATTTTAACATGGGTCTGATTTATTTGCTGTTTCATTTTCCATAAAATTCAGTTGATTTAAGAGTTCATTTCTCTTACTGCGTATCAAAATAGAAATTTGAACAATTGAAAAAAAAAAAGACTATCAAACTCTCTTAGGGAAATTTGGTAAGAATGAGGTGTTGAATGAAAAGAGATATAATTATAGGAGCTCAGCCAAGGAGCATGCTGTTCATTTATTGTGACAATAAAAGAAAGAGAATGCATTTAAAGTATATGACTAGAATTTGAGAAATGCCAGAGGGAGCAAAAGTCATTAATTCACTCACTTAATCATTCACTCACTCACGCATTGGACATTAATCACACATTTGTTAGCTAATGTATGAAACATGGAGGTTATAACAATAAGACACAGCCTCTTCCAATAAAGAGCTCCCAGCCTGGTGGGAGAGACAGGGAAGTAAAAAGGCATTTATAAAATGCGTATTTTAGAACAATATTGTTGAAGCGTGTATATGCTATGGGAACAGCAAGGAAGACCAATGAGGATGGTAGATAAATGGATATGAACTTGTATTGAGGTGTAGAAATAGGTGACAGGCCAGTGAGAATTCTTAGTGTATGTGATAAAGGATGAATAAAGAAAATGGCACTGACAATAGAGGAAGTAAAAAGTTAGCAGGCACAGGAGGGTAACATTTCTTATGCTAATTTTTCTCTTACACATTCATGATGTATGGTTCCTCCACCAATACACCAAGAGTATGTGTGATCCCACCAACAGTAATGAAGATCCTTTTATGGCCTGTGGAAAAGTAGCGCAGTCTCAGAGGGTAGCTGTGTATCTGCTAGGCTAGAAGGAAAAGAATGTACTGCATAGAATTTTTTCACACTTCAAGGTTACTGAATTTCAACTTTAAGAAGCCAGAAGATAAGGATGATGGTTGAGTGTATGGGTAACTGAAATACCAAGTGCTTGAGTTGGCTGAGAAGACTCCCCTGGAAAGAAGTAAGGTTTATAGTGAATTTATCTGTCCCCAAAGGCACCAAGTTATGTTTGCTCCTTTTCCCCCTGTCTTCTAAAATAGATCTCCACTGTATTAACTTGGACTCTTGATTGCAAGGAACAGAAATCAATTCAAGCAGGCCAAACAAAAAAATGATTATTGGTAAGAATGCAGGAATAGATCCTAGAACCAAGAGTGGGAAGGTAGCCAGATCTCAGACTGGGGGGTGGGTGTCTGGTATTTTCACCCGCACTCTGCTTGTCTCCTATCTGCTCATTGGCTTCATCCTCCCTGGGAACCAGAGGTCTTTGGTCTCCAGTCCCCATGGTAGAATATTTGCCACTTCGTGGACTATTTGCTCCAGAGTTAACAATTGCAGCTGCAGCCATGCGCAGAGACTTTCCCAATTCTAAATCTGATTGTCCTGTTTTGGATAAGGTAGCTGCCCCATTCAGTCAGATATGGCCCAGGACGGGGGCCAGAGAGGGAGAGATGTAGGGGGAGAGATGGGTCATGGGCTAGTTAGATGTCTCCAGAGAAGCTCACAGAAAAAGAAGGGAGACATGGAGCACGTTATACACTTTCAGTCCCTCCTGTGAAGTTCTTGATTCCTATCTTTATTCTTTTTTTATCCTGACCTATGGGTGGGCCTTATTTTCGTAGCCCTAGAGAACTATGATGCCTAAGATCTAGAGTGAAATCTTTAGGAAACAACAGCCAATGTGCTTCATTTGTTTTTCCATTTTAGTAAAACCATGATAACACACTGAACTAAATAGCCACCCTTTTGGCTTCTCTCTCACTTTAGTCCACCTACCCCAGGAATTAAAAAACAAAAGCTCAATGGATCATTATGTCTCCTCCCATGTGTTTAGCATTGTGGAGATCAATATCAGGAATACAGAGGAAGCATAAGACATGGATCTTGCAAAAAATAAAAAAGGCTTATTATTATCTACTGAAAAGAATAAAAGGAATGATTGAGAATAAGCCTTCTTATACCAGATTAATATTCTAATACAACATATTAATATAATATATATAATATCAGAGAGTACTAGAGGAATAAAATATTTGGGGAACTCTTTTCCCTGGGCCTCATGTGTACCTGTGGTCAGTCTTCTGGGCACAGGGAGGGAAAAGGCTCACCCTGTGTTTCCTCCCTCCTCCGGGAGAGAGGAGAAAGCCTGGTGAGATTGGGGCAGAAACTCCGAGAAATGCCTAGCTGGGGAGAGGGTGAACGTGTATGTGGAAATATTTCTGAGCCTGCCTAGTGGTTTTTGAAATCAAATGTATTAGACTTCTCTCCCCATTATGCCATACTGCCTCTCCATAGATCTATAAGTGATGGTAATTGCTCTATTTTTCTGAGCTTTAGCCCTCGTAATAGTCTTATAATGATAATATATTTTACATGGTAATATCCTAATAAGAATACTACATATAAGATTAGGTGAATTGCATTTGACAAATTTAATTTTAAAAAGCTAACAGAAAAAAACCCACATCCCAATGAGATTAAACTCCGACTTAAGTCCTCAAAGCGGGAAATTGCTGGAGGGTTAATTTTGCCTTTATCATGGCTCCACTGCCTCCTCCCAGAGGGCTTTGCAGCTGCTCTCAGAGCCTGCGCTCCGAGCCTCTGAAGCACTTGCGGGGTCCTGGGTGAAAGGCAGGTGAACTTCAAAGTGAGTTTTTCCTCGTTAACGATTACTACTTATCTCTTAATGGACCCTATAAAGATCAGTAAACAGATGAAATTTAAGTGAATGAATTTAGAGGTTTGTGGGGAAAGATGTTCAATAGGTTTAAAAATAATTTAATATCCTCTGGATCATTTTCACCTTCCTTTATAAATAGTTCAACAGAGTAAAATCTCTATTAGTTTTTGATAGGAAGGGGCTGAGTAATTTTTCAGCGTATCCGTAGTTTCAGAAGTTTGGTTTTGTAAAAAAAAAAAAAAAAATCTCAGAGTGTAATAAATTTCTTGAAGCTAAATTCGAGTTTTGAAAGCAAACCTGTCACATCATGCTTTTAAGGAGATGGAATGGAGTCTCCCTCAGAAATAGTACCAGAAAGGGAGACAGCTCTAACTGCAGTCACCTTCTAAGGGTGTGAAGGAAGCAACTCATGTTGTAAGGACTCACTGGGAAACAGCCACAAGTTTATTATAATAAAGTAAATATAAAATTAAATTTAATGGCAATAGGAAATGCAGTAGTTTTGCTCTCGTCTACAGTTGTACCCAGTGTAGTACATAGAATATTCTGTCTGAGGTTATGATATTTCATGTGTCAACTTTATGATATTTTATGTGTCAACTTGGTTGGGCCACAGTGCCCAGATATGTGGTCAGACGTTATTCTGGACGTCTCTGTGAGGGTCTTTTTGGATGAGATTAACATTTAAATTGGTGGACTTTGAGTAAAGCAGATTGCCCTCCATAGTGTGGGTGGGCCTCACCCAATCATCTGAAGGCCTGAATAGAACAGAAGACTGACCTCCCCTGAGCAAGAGGGCATTCTGTCAGCAGAAGACCTGTGAACTTGAACTGCACCACTGGCTCTTCCCTGGGTCTCTAGCCTACAGGCACCCCCTGCAGATGTTGGATTTATTTAATTCCTTAAAGTAAATCTCCATCTCTCTCTCTCTCTCTGTCTCTCTGTCTCTCTCTCTCTCTCTCACACACACACACACACACACACACACGCACCTCCTATTGGTTCTGTTTCCAAGACTAACACAGAGGTTGAGTTCTATTATTTAAAGGAAAAAAAAAGGAGAGAGAAAATGAAAAACAAAGCAGCTCCCTTTAAGAGTACCTCCCCTTAAGAATTTCTTTAAATGATATAGACCCTATTACTTCCTTTAAAACACTGCCTCTTGAATGTAAGTTTATAAATCATTTAAAAGGTGCTTTATTTAAGCAACCACTTAATGAATTGGAACAAAAGCTGCAATAAGAAGTAGATTATGTGGGGATATATTTTAACAATTATTAGATTGTGAACTCATGGAAGACAAGGTCATTTACATCATATCAAGTTCAATCTCTGATCTATTGTATTGAACCATATGAAATTGCTGATATTTGAGTGTTTCTGACCTATTAAAAAAGAAAGCAATTACATATGGTTCAATCCAATAGAAGTATATTATATTCTTATATGATAAAGGCCAGAAAAGTGCATTTCTCGATTTTTTTCCCATATAGTTTTATTTGTTTATTTATTTATTTATTTTTGGCTGCATTGGGTCTTCGTTGCTGTGCGCGGGCTTTCTCTAGTTGCGGTGAGCAGGGGCTACTCTTCGTTGTGGTGTGCGGGCTTCTCATTGTGGTGGCTTCTCTCATTGCGGAGCACAGGCTCTAGGCGTGTGGGCTTCAGTAGTTGTGGCACGCAGGCTCTGTAGTTGTGGCTCGTGGGCTCTAGAGCACAGGCTCAGTAGTTGTGGTGCATGGGCTTAGTTGCTCTGTGGCATGTGGGATCTTCCCGGATCGAACCCGTGTCCCGTGCATTGGCAGGTGGATTCCTAATCACTGTGCCACCAGGGGAGTCCCTCCCATATAGTTTAGAATCAGTTTTTTGTTTTGTTTTTTTATTTTTTTAGGACCAGTAAGGTGAGCGTAAGATGAAGGTAATCAAATACCTTATGGGAAGAATACACAAACTTGGGCAGGATGATTATTCTTTTAAGTATTTTTCATCAAATCTTGAAATTTCAGCTCTTTTTTGAGTATGCTGCAACACTCCCAAAATCACAGATACAAATTCTTTTCCCCCTTAATTAGCTTCCACCTAAGGCGCATTCCATGCAAGTGGACTGGCTGTGTGCCAGGCATTCATATAGATGCTGTTGAAGTGCCAGTTGATGTTCAGTGTGTCTCTTAGGTGTTATTGATAAATCTGCACAAGAATAATTTATGACATCCCTAGTGATCCCTAGTAGGGCAAGATCTGGAACTGTGTAACAGTACCTTACATTTGAGTAGCACTTGACAATCTAGAAAACTCATTCTCCTTTCATTTTCACACAAACATCATAAAATACATTCTTTCCCATATTTACAATGGAGAAGATGCAGCCCAGACAGCTGAACTCACTTGCTGAGGTTACATAATTTAATGGAAGGACCTGGAACTTTAAATCACTCTGAGCACTGTTACTTTACCACCGAGAGATCAATTTCCAGCTTTCTTGCACTTCGCTCTTCCTCTTCCAATTTCCTTCTAACCCATTTTGTGGATTAGCTCCCCACAGGACCCTGAGTTGCTCGTGTCACAGGACTCTGTAAACATTTTCAAGGCTGTGTTTTCAAAGAAAATCTTAACAGTTCCCTGCTGCACTCTGGTGAATGGTCTCATCTGTTTCTGAGCTTGTTCATGTCCCAAAATACAGTGCTGACTTTGCAAACGGCCCATAAAGCAAGTGTACTTTGAAATCAAGCCATCTGTGGGCAACAGAGCTGGAAATGTGGCATCAAGCAGCCAGCTGTTTACAAGACCACCTCACTTGCCTAGTCCATTCAAAGAAGAGACAACATCAGCATACCTCTGTAGCTGTTGTGTAGCAAGCTGAATTCAGAAACTGTGGAAAATGAGGGACAAAAAATTGGTGAGGGACTTCTTAAGGTCCTGCGTCAAGCGCTGGCGAACAACAGGGACTAAGTGGGAAATATGTGGCCATAGACCAGCCTCGCTGTTACCGACTATGGATGGATGAGTCCTTTAACAGCGAAGGTGCAGGCAGACGGTTGGTCTCCGAGAAGACGCCCTGGAGTGCAAGGGCTGTGCCTAGTTCTGCTTCGTGTCTGCCAGAGGACAGCCCAGACACACAGATTGGAAGAAAAAAATTGTCAAAATCAGCAGAACGTTCTTTGTGGTTACAGAATACACTGACTCTCTAATTAAGGAAAAATTATCCACCTCTTTGCTTCAATATGTTTTAGCACCTTTGCTGGTATCTTTTATTCTTGGAAGGAAAAAAAAATTGCAGTTCTTTTCTGCTATGGGTTATCCGAATCTGTCTTCACTACTGTATAAATTCAGAGAGTTTGTGAATGTGTCTTCAGATTTAGTTCACAATTTCCCTAATTATAGATTTTCTTTCTTGTGAATTTATTTTTTAGGCTTTTGCCTAGACATTTATAGTTGCTTCGTTCTTTCTGGCTCAGTGCCACAGGGACAATTCTGGCACAAAACAAACATTAGCAGACTAGAATATAAGATCAATCTCTTATCTTACTAATTACCACCCATTCCCACTGACAAAGTCTTCAGGTCTTAAAGAGAAAATAAATAATTTACCTGAAAAGCAGAGGCAGTCTATGTGTGTAATTTCACCTGGCTGGGTGTGTTCTGTCAGGAATTTTCAGTGCTGACTTTCCGGTTGGTACAACTTGAACAGCAATTGCAGTAACAGGTTCGCCTCTGGCCTTGAGTCTCTCAGCTAATAAACTGAACCTCAATTTCCCCACATGTAAAATTGGAATAATCATAGCTACTTCATAGTGTTTGAAGATCAAATAAGTTGATGAATGAGAAATGGCTTTGTAAGCTGTAAAGTGCTCTAAGAGCTTTAGCTGTTGTCATGATGATTGCTATGATTTTTGGAAGTTAGAGAGCTTCTACACTGTCAACTTTAAGTTGTTCTTTCCTTTTTTTGTTTTCTTAATGAATGAACTTGTTTATAGGTATTACAATAAGAATACAGACACACACATACCACATGATTCCTTATAGATTTCTTTATAAGAATTATCAAAAGATTGGTTTTAAAAATCACGACTAAGAGTTTTAAGAGGGGTTGGCAAACTATGGCCCACAGACAAAATCTGTCCAGCTGCCTGTTTTTGTAAATAAAGTTTTATTGGAACACAGCCTGCCCATTTGTTTACAAATTGGCTATAGCTTCTTTTGAGCTACAACAACAGAGTTGGTTACTTGCTGTAGACTGTATGGCCCAAGAAGCCGAAAATATTCACTATCTGGCCCTGTACAGAAAATGTTTGGTGACCCCTGCATTAGAGCAAAGGATTTGGCAAAATAAAAGAAATGTTAACTCCTCAGTCTGAACATATCCTTTACTATCCCCAGTGGTTGAGTTAAGTGGACATTTTGATACACTGGTGGTGAGAGTGTAGCCTTTTTAAAGGGCAATTTGGCAATACGTATCAAGAGTTTGAAAATTTGTCATCCAGCTTTAATCAATGAATATAAATACAATGAATATTAACAGTGTTTACTTCTGAGATATGGTACTTCAAATGCTTTTAAAAAGAAACAAACAAAAACTCTTCTCTTAAAATTCCCTACCATCATTTTAGAATCTTCATAAGAACCTGATAAAAACACAAACATACCAACTTACATGATGTCGTGAGGAAAATACGCCCCTAGTTCAGTGCCACTTCAGTGGTTGTTGTTTAAGGAGCTATAGAGGGAAGCCTTTTGGTATGTGGATAGGCAGCCTGCATTTTGTTTTGCAAGTTTAGAGCCCTATTTTTAGGTTTCCTTTAGATTAAACAGATCCAGAGCTCTAAGTGCTTTTATGTACCTTCTGATCAAATATTTCTGTTTCTCTTATAATTGTACACACACATACCCAAAAGGACAATTCAGTATTAGTAACAAAAATATTATTATCTGTTTTCAACTTCTCTTTTTCTGGAGCAGATAATTTCATGTGGAACGTCCTCGTGTTTAACCAACAATTTCTTTTCTTTGAAAAGACTTACAGTGGCTGAATACATTATTTTAAAGATTCAGTAAAAACATTTTTTTCTGGTTAGAGCAGCTAAAGTTGGAATAGCAAAACTTTGCCCTCAAAAAGAAAAAAGAAAAAGAAATGGAGTACAAGTTTAGAGCCTTTGCTATGGTTTAAAAATGACTTTATCCTGGAATCTATTTGCATTTATTATTCTTTTGTAGTCAGTGGTAGTTCCCTTCATTGCTATCTTAACATTCTTCCTCCAGGGATAAATGCATCAGAGAAAGTGGTAACCCATGGCAACCAAGCACTGTGTGAGAGGGGCAAACTAACTTGGAGGTGTGCTTAATATTTTCTTGGTGAGGAAACCTTGTGGAAATGATTTCCCTTTTCCCTATTTTCATAATTCACAAGGAGCGCATGTGGAATGTCATAATGAATGCACTGTGAGATATGATACTGGTGGATGGAACCTAGTTATCAGCTTCTGAAGTTCAGTTTCAAGGCTGCGTAACTGCCTTAGAAGGCCTGGGGGCTTCTAAGTGCATATGCAAAAGCTAAATGAGTGCTTATCAAAAGCATGTGTTTTCTCACTCTTAGAGGTGCAGTTTTGGTGATTACTAAGTGACTTTTGCTTCAAGAAAGAGTCAGGAACCAGGCTTATGAAAAAATAGATTGTGTATTCTGTGTGCATATTGATTGAGAGAAGCATGCATGCACAAATAGGATTTATAGATAAACATGCCCTGAGTATAGAGATGGAGTGCTACTTTCACTGAAGGACTGGATACCCTGATAAAAAATTATAAGAAAGACCTGTCCTTTCCCGCTTACATACATAAACACATCACAAGGTGTTAATTGTTTCGCTGTGGAAATGGAGTGAGTATTGTTTCTATTCTTACTGTTAATTTTTTTCCTGCAAAATAGGAAAGCTTGACAAGCCAATAATTAAATCTAAGAATATAGATGAAAGCATGAAATAGGATGTAGAGGAAAGGGCTTTCTGTACTTCACTCTTCAGAACAAAACTCAGCTACTACTCTTCTCAAATAAAAAGAAACCATTACGTCTTTAAGGATAAGAAATTAATGGGATTCTTTACATTCGCAGAATGTACTACCTTCATTCCATGGGTGATGAGCACATGCTGGCCTTATTAATTGTACTTTGCCCTGTGAGTTAAGTAGCAGAGCAGATTTTACCACAGGGGATAAATATCACTATAATATCTGTAAGTGTGTATTTGTGATATATGTGTATGTTGTGATATATATGTATTTGTGATATATATGTATGTGTGCCTACATATGTACATATATATCATACATACATACTTCAGCATTATTTGCAATAGCAGAAAACCCGAGGATCAAACAGCTTAAATACGTGTCAATAGGAAATGGGCTAAATAAATCATGGTTCTTTGAAGAAACTTTAAAAAGAATGAAGTTTGGAGGAAAGTGGTCAAAAGGTACAAACTTCCAGTTATAAGATAAATGGATACTAGAGATGTAATGTACAACACGATGGCTATAGTCAACACTGCTTTATGATATTTAGGAAAGCTGTTAAGAGAGCAAATCCTAAGAATTCTCATCACAAAGAAAACATTTTTTTCTCCTTTCCTGTTTTTAATGTTGTGTATATAGGAGATGGTGGATGTTAGCTGAACCTATTACAGTAATCATTTCACACACAAAATATATGTAAATCAAACCATTAAGCTGTATGCCTTAAACTTATACAGTAAGGTATATCAATTATTTCTCAATAAAACTGGGGAAAAGAAAGGAATGAAGTAAATCTCTAGCAGCTGCTATGAATGTTCTCCAAGATGTAAAATTAAGTAAAAAGAAAAAATACTAAACAGTGCGAATGATCTCATTTATGTAAATAAAAGGATATATACACAGACACACATATGCTAGCCAATTATAACTTTTTGTTTTGAAAGGATGCATAAAAAACTATTGTTAATAGCTAGATTTAGAGACAAGGTTTGGAGGAGAGAGAATTTTACATCTCATCTTATATTTTCCTAAACTACATGAATTTTTTATTATATGTGTGTAATGATTTTATCATTTAAAAATATTAAGGTTTATCTGGGGGTAGAAGTTTTGTTCTATATGCTTTTCAGCATTTGAAAATATCTATGTTAATAAAAATAATATTTGTTAGCTATAGTGGCAGTTGACAGCCTTTTTAGCCATACGGAATAGTAAGAGAATTTTAAATTTGCATTGCTTTTTGTTCTACAGTTAATAATGAAGTCAAGTGGAACTTACTGTCACCCTCAGTCCTCCAGTCATTTCCATTATCCACAGAGGATGCTCTCTGCAGGTCTATCTGACACATGTATTTAACCACCACAGTTGCAGCTACAATTTCACATCTGACAACGCACAAAGTTGAATAGATCTAATAGCCAGTACTCTGATAATTGAAAACATCCAGGCTTGTAGTTCAGGGTTTAAATCTTGTAGAGGCTTCAAATTCTATAATCAAGAGAGCCCAGATTTCTGAGCTATGACTTCTCTCACACAGAAGAAATGAGGGAAAGAGTGAAGAGATCAATGTAACATCCAGGGGTAACCATACATCTGTATTATCACCTGTAGTATCTGATTTCTATATTTTATGTAGATAGTATGACTCCAGCAAGTATATAAGTAAAGTTTTCATCAGTTTATAAACGTTTATTTGAAATCATGTTGTGAGACAAGTCAGGAGGAAATATCACTAAAACATAGGGGCTTGTAATTTAGATTACTTTGGAGTCAACCCTCTTTTGGCTCATTCATGTAATCAATACTGTAAGAGAGAATAACCCCAAATCCACTCACATTAAAGGAGGGAATTATTGACTCATCTGTCAGGGAAGTCCAGTGGTGACTGCAGACATAGGTAGATGGCTAAATCAAGGGATCAAACAGTGCTACCTTTATGTTCTTATTTCTGTTCCATTTTGCTTGCATGTTGATATAATCCTTTGCTACTTCGTACTTGCCTTTTTTTCTATGTAACAAAAAAAAGGGCTCCTGGAAACTCTTAGCTCATTGGGTTATACTTCTCTGTCCAGTGGGATAAAGACAGTCTTTTTCCTAATGTCCATTATTAAAATAGTCCAAGGAGGACTCCTGTTGCCATTTTGAGGGTCATGTGCCAGTTTCATGGCTAATCATTGGTCCTAGAGGATGTAGTGCTGTGACTGGCGTGGCTTTGTTCATCTGCCCACTTCTGTGTACGGGGCTGGTGATTGGAGGGATTTCAGGATAGGCAACCCCAATAAAGTTCTTCCAGGGAAATCAAATTAAGCATGACGCACAGCATTTTGGAAATGAAAAAACTACAGCTTTTGTAGTCTCTATCAACGGCATCAAAAGCCATCATTTCCCTTTCATGCTTACCCTGAATGTAACACTATATACGCTTGTATATATATACTTGTATATATGTTTGTATATATACACTTGTATATATGCTTGTATAAATGTTTGTATATATACTTGTATATGTACGCGTGTATACATACTTGTATATATGCTTAGATACAAGTGGACTGAGGCAAAGGATTAAGATGGAGTTTTGGCACTACGTTTTCCAAGTATCTTTCATTAATAAAAGACTTCTTAAATCTAATTTTCTCTCATATTTTATAATAAAGTATTTTATAATAAAGTATTGAGAATTTTCAAAGCCAGGACTTTTTAATTTTTAGAAAGTCTTTGTCCTCCCAACCCTTCAATTAATAAAGATTGTTGAGAAACCAAAACAAAACAAAAATAGGCTTATTAAGTTACCCGGTTGGCCCATCAAATGAAGGTCAGAAGTTAAAGTGACGTCAGCAACATGACTGAATAAGACGCCTCTTGCGCGTATCCTCCCTTCAGCAACAACAATTTGGCATCTGTCAATGGATAAAAGTAGTGTTGTGCGAGCTCTGGGATCCAGCACCATACACTAAGGCATCCCGGGAGGGGTCTCACCCCTGGTACAGGCTGCCCAACCTCAGTCTGTGCTGTGGACCCTGCAGTGGCCCATGAATTGACCCTAGGCCCTCTTGGCTGTGTTCTGGCAGCCCCTGGAAAACACCATCTTAGACAATCACCTACAGATGAGAGAGCCTTTTTGGAAGCCCAGGTTTCCAGCACAGAAATTGCAGCAACTTCTGTTAGAGCAAAAATTACAAGTTTGGATGCACTGCGGAGGGTAAGAGATGCAATTTGATTTTCCCAGTGTCCCCTCCCCGCCAAGACAGCACATTTCAGTGCCAAGAGAGATCTTCTCGACCGTGATTTCTTCCGTGGGTGAAAGCAGAGTGCTTGGCTTCTTCAGCTGTGCAGGATGCTGCCAAAGAAGCCCATTTCTCTCTCCCTCCATTCAGAGTACTGAATCAGTGAGCTGAATGACTGGGGGTGGGAAGAGGCTGGGAGATTCTCAGAGGGCATTAAAGGGATGTGGATCCTATTAACGGTGTCCGGGATCCATCGAGAATCGTGCCCATGAGCTGCTGGCACACCTTGCCCATGGATCCCTGCAACTGGCCCGTGAGCATCCCGGGTACTGAATGTGCCTCACCCCACACCCCCTCACGCTGTGGCTGGCTCTCTGTGCATGCTTCTGACGGTGGCGACAGTGAGCTTTGGCAGATGGCTAGTGATCATACATAGACATGCAGATGGCCAACAGGTACATGAAGACATCACTGATCATCATGGAAATGCAAATCAAATACTAATCACTAATCATCGTGGAAATGCAAATCAAAGCCACAGTGAGGTATCTATCACTTCACACCTGTTGGAATAGCTATTATCAAAAAGACAAGAGGTAAGCGTTGGAAAGGATGCAGAGAAAAGAAAATCCTTGTCCACCGTGGATGAGAATGCAAATTGATGCAGCCACTTTGGAAAACAGTATGGAGGTTTCTCAAAAAATTAAAACTAGAACTACAGTATGATCCAGCAGTCCCACTTCTGGGTATATATCCAAAGGAAATTAAATGAGGATCTTGAAGAGATACCTGTACCCCCCACCGCCCACCATGTTCATTGCATCATTATTCACAATAGCCAAGATAACATCCTAAGCATCTGTTTTTGGATGAATGGATAAAGAAAGTGTGGTTTACATGGTGAACGGAATATTACTCAGCCACGAGAAAGAAGGAAATCCTGTCATTTGCAGCAACATGGATGGGCTTTGAGGACATTATGCCAAGTGAAGTCCAACAGAGAAAAACAAATACTATATGATATCACTTATATGTGGAATAAAAAAAAGCCAGACTCATAGAAACAGAGAGTAGAATGGTGGGTGCCAGGGGCTGGAGGATGGGGGGAAATGGGGAGATATTGGTCAAAGAGTACAAACTTCCAGTTACAAGATAAATAAGGTCTGGGAATCTAATGTACAGCATGCCTAGTGATTATAGTTAATAATACTGTATTACATACTTGAAAGTTGCTAAGAAAGTAGATTTTCTATGTGCTCACCACAAAAAAAGAAATGGTAATCATGCGAGGTGATGGAGGTGTTGGCTAACCCTACTATGGTAACTATTTCAAATAGATAAACATATCAAATCAATACGTTGTACACTTTAAACTTATGCAATATTATATGTCAATTATATCTCAGTAAAGCTGGAAAAAGGTCAGAAGAAGTTAATCATGAATATAGAGTTTATATCTTACTATGCATACTTTCATTACGTTAGAGATGTGGAGAAATCCTCAAACTTGAGTATAGCAAATCCCAGTGGGAGATTTGGCTTTTAGGGCCAATGGTGATGAAATCAGGAGACCACCATTGCTTTATGACATGGCATTGGTTAGAGATGATGTGGAGGACGTCTGAAAAGTCTATTTCATTCTCCTTTTTTTTGGTGTTTATAAAGTTTTTATTTTCTATTTTCTTAAAAATAAGATTTTATTTCCTTTATGCATTGTGTAGTGTACTTGTTTCCGTTGAAAAGTCTATTTCTTATTAGGGAAATGATTAAAATTTTATAGACATTGCGTCCTTTTCTCAATGGGCTTTGTAATCAGTGCTTTGCATAGCCATTCAATTGATAAGCTGCCTGGAGCGCTAGGTGAATATTTCTTATTTCCACAATTGTTTCAAGTCTCATTCTAACTAGGGAGCTCTGATCCAGGACAAGTTGCTTCAAATAATTTCTCAGGTATGATGTCCTCTAAATGACTTGAGTGTAATTTAGAAACTAAATTATAACATACCAAAGCTGTAGAACCATCACTTTTCTAAATATACTTTCAAAATTTTATTCCATCTTTCTTCTAAAAAAAAGTGCATATTTGAGTCTGTTGGTCCAGTATTTTACATGAAAAAACAAGTAGGTTTCAGATGTAACTATGTTACTGAGGGAAGCAGGAAGGTACAGAGGTTACAATTGTTACAATTTGAGTCAGGGAATCCTGAGTTTTTATTTTGACTTTGCTGTGTGACAAGTTTCTTGGACAAAGTTCTTTACCTTTTTGAGTCTTGATTGTCTTCTTATTAAACATCAGAAATACTTATTAGGTAGTGTTGCAAATGCTAATGAGATAATATTGATAAAGGACTTACCCCCAAATCAGATATATAGTAAATGTGCGTGTGTGTTTGTTTATTGTTGTTACTTTTTACTATTATTATACATTTTAAATATTATAGGGAAAAATCTGTCAAAATCTGTACAAGATTGTGTGTCCCCTTTATTGATTTCTGATTCTGTATGCTTATTTATGGACCCAGCTATGTGAACCTAAAATTTTTTCTTGGTAAGTAAGGTGACTAGTTTAACTGTTACTTAAACCTCATCAGGTTCCATCTTTTCAGATGTTTCTGCATTTGCCCTTAAATTGTAAAGATAATAATTGTCTATTAAGTCACCAAGTGATCCCTGCTCCCTCCTTACATAGGAAATTTCTATCAGAGTTTGGTTCTAGGAAAAGCTCTATCTCCCTTGGGAAAGTAGTGAGTTTCCTCTTCTCAGATCAAAATGACTTATGTGATTTATCACATGTTCCTCTTAGTCTTGTTTGTCAGGAAGATTACAGTTGGTCTTTTCACTCAATCTCAACCACTAGACTCATTGTTATATTTTGAATCTTTACTTTTTTCCTCCTGTTTCCCATGAAAAACCTTAGTTTATTAATTTATTTTTTTCTTCCTTTTACCAAGTTCCTCATATCCTTTTGGGAAATGGGGAGGCAGAAATATATATATTTATATATATATTATATAAACGTGTGTGTATGCATATATATATATCTTCATGCATAAATATTTTTGTATTAATTTTTATTTAAAAGTTTGACACCCAAGTTTAAGTTCTGATATTAGCAACTTCTTTCATCCAACTAGTGTTCTCTTTCCCCTTTTTACATTTCCTTCATACGTTTGTCCAGCAAATATTTCTTGGTGCCTAATATGTTGGATTTTTAGGTGGGGAAGACTCTATGAAAATGAAATTGTCAAATTGTCAATCAAATTGTCATCAGTGAGCCATATGTGCTACTGGGGGTTATGGAATCTTGAGAGGAAGAACAGGCCTAACGAGATCAGAGTTGCTTTCCATAAAAAAATTTGAAATTTGAACACCATGCTACTTCTGATGTAAAATGACAGGTAGGAGAAAGGCCTGGGTTTTTTTCCCGACATTATTACTGAATCTAATGGCATTCCACTAGTTTGCCCAAAGCCTCAGGTGAAATTGGTTTTTCTGTTCATTATCTTGGTGCCTTTTCTACATTAGCTACAAATAAGATGCCCTTTCATATCTGCGAAGAAAGAGAATGAATTTTGTTTTGTCACATCCCTGACTATACTCTTAAAGACAGGGAGAAAATATGGCTTAAGAGCCCCTGGTTGTTTAATCGCATTTTCTTGTCATAGTGTACTACACTTTTAGGATATTTCTCAGGAAAACTTACCTATCCTTGCTTAACGTTGTCATATTTTCATCCCCATGGTTGTTTATAGCAACAAGAGGCCTTTTATCCTATATAATGAGGAAATGCAATCAATTATTTTTTTGACATCTTTATTGCAGTATAGTTGCTTTACAATGTTGTGTTAGTTTCTGCTCTGTAACAGAGTGAATCAGCTATACGTATACATATATCCCCATATCCCCTCCCTCTTCCATCTCCCTCCCACCCTCCCTATCCCACCCCTCTAGGTGGTCACAAAGCACTGAGCTGATCTCCCTGTGCTATGCGCTGCTTCCCACTAGCTATTTGTTTTACATTTGGTAGTGTATACATGTCAGTGCCACTCTCTCATTTCTTCCCAGCTTACCCTTCCTCCTCTCCATGTCCTCAGGTCCATTCTCTATGTCTGCGTCTTTATTCCTGTCCTGCCCCTAGGTTCTTCAGAATCTTTTTTTTTTTTTTTTAGATTCCATATATATGTGTTAGCGTACGGTATTTGTTTTTCTCTTTCTGACTTACTTCACTCTGTATGACAGACTCTAGGTTGTATACATGTGCCTCATCTTCTTTATCCATTCATCTGTCGATGGACACTTAGGTTGCTTCCATGTCCCGGCTATTGTAAATAGAGCTGCAATGAACATTTTGGTACATGACTCTTTTTGAATTATGGTTTTCTCACGGTATATTCCCAGTAGTTGACAGTCAATTATTAACGATTATTTTATTCATAAGTCAACACTGCCTCAGCAGAGCCTGGATCACCCCAAGGATAACTCTTCCTGTGTAAAGGGAGGTTTTCAGGTCATGGGTCTCTTTAGGGAAGTTTCTTTTCATCTCAGAGAATGTTTTTGACTTTAACATAATGGTACATTTTATTTAGGAAAGCTGCTCCCCTGTATTAGGGATATTGGCTCTCGTTTTGTACTTATATTCTCAATGCCTTTTGAACCGCCATTGTGATTTTTATGCCATGTTGGGACCTGGACTGAATGTAACTGCAATATTTTGTATCTTAAAACTGTAGTGATGTCTGAAAGTAAGAATATAAGGTAGTTTGTAGGTCTATAGTTTTTGTTGGTCTTCTCTCACACTCTGATCCTAAGAAGAAATACTGGATATGGGAGGGGCTTAATGAATTTGGTATAGACCCTGTTATTGAATTTGGGGTGACCAATGGAACCAGTTTTTAGCACTGAAAGTCCTGGGTCCAGGAAACCCCTCCCTCTCGGGCACACTAGCATGGTTGGTCATACTGAATTTGAAGCTCAGATAGAAGCTGTGTCATAATAGGACCATAAGGTGGCTTGGACTCTAGGATCTCAGTTTCCAGTTAGGCTACCTTAAACACAGCATTTTATTTGCAAGGAAATTATACCTATTTATTAGCTTAAGTAAAGAGGGTTTATTATAAGGAGGCTTATGGAAATAAAGAAAAACTGAGCAACCAGGGTCCAGGAGAGGTGAGACTCAGGTGGCTCTGAGGACCTCAGCAGCTTAAGTTCAAGGATTTTAATGTAGTCTTCTGCCATTAATATGAGCTAGCTCCCAACTCCCTTAGGCTCTATGCCTCTTAGTTCAAATTTTTGGGAACAAGAATTTCAGTGACTCAATTATGCCTATGAATTTGTTACTCTTTGGTGTTGTGTCCAAACCTGGTCTGCTTAGCAGCTGCCCAGGGCCCAAGCAGTGATCATTGCAACTGACTGCCCAGCACCCATCACCCCAGCTCACCATGGTCATTCTGTTCCCTTTACCTGTGGTTGGCTTAGGAATGGATATGTTCCCAATTCTGGTCAGTGAGGACTGAGGGGAATCTTCTGGAGGACTTTTGGGACTGGTTCATAAATCCTCAGAATGAGAGACAGTGTCCTCTGCATACTGTTGTGTCTACTTGTGTTGCCTGGAACTACGGAAGCCATCTTGCTAGTGTTCTGAGAATGAGGGCAACACAAGAAGGGCAGAGCAGAGAGGATGAAAAATCCTGAGTCTTTGATGAAATCTTTGAGTCAGTGAATCAACCCAGAGTGCGCCCTTCCACTGGACTTCCTGTAATTAGAGAGGTAAAAATATTCTTTCCTTGTTTAAGAAACATATGATGTACCCTGTATCCTAGGATGTATAATGCATCCTAGGGTAATAATAAAACATAATAATAATAATGATGATGATGATAATAATTCTAACAAACACCAGTTGGCCACTGGGAGCTGGTAGGGCTGCTCCTATGGGTGGATTGTATTCTTTAAGAAAGCTTGAGAAGAAAGAAATTGAGAGGTATTGCTTCTACATAGGTAAACCAGAGATTCACTGCAGTTCTTCTTTTTAACCTCTGCCTTAATGACTTGAATCCTGTTTTGAGTGTGCTGGATACATGCCCCCTCTCTCTTTAAAGAGAATAAGAGATAAAAGATCCTACATCCTTTTACATACAGATGCAGTGGCTCTAATCACAACCTAAGAAGGGTTCCAATAAGCAATGAGCCCTGCTATCTATTACTTGCCAGAAGGAAGCACCTCAAAAAGAGAGTCATCATGATAGCTTAGACATCTTCTAAATATTAACTGGATTATAATGAACTCTATTCAGGAAAGCATCTTATCTGGTTACCCAGGACACATTTTGTAAGCAGTTCATTTTAGAATGTGTACAAGGAAGTTTCATTGCTCAAGGGCAAATGTTTTACAGGTGCTTTACATATGTGTGTATATATATATATTTTTTTAATGGTCAAGCTAGACATTTTATGATATCTAATTTTGTAATTGTCCAGGCTTAGAATGTTGCCATGTTTGTGTCCTTGAGCTCTGGATGTCATGATTGTTGATTCATCTGTGAGTTAGACTGGGAGAATCTTGATAAGAGGGAAGCTTCATGGGAAGGAGAGTATTCTTTCCAGGCCACCCAAGGGCATATCTTAGAATAATCTGACTAGTTGTTAGAGCATGTGGTCAGAGTTGGCATCACAGGTGTGTGACCTTATACAGTTACACAGGGCCCCTCCTTCAGAGAGGCCTTGTGCTTGGTTTAATATTCTACTGCAGCCATCTTGAAATTCCTAATAATTTTGAACAGGGGGCTCTACAGTTTTATTTTGTATGGGTTCCTGCATATGATTCCTTACTCATCTGGATCTGGCAGCACCAAATAATTATATTCTTGGTCCTGATCAGAGAATAGAATTTTGAACACAGCCCTTACTTCTTATCAGAGCTCATAAAACAGCATTTGTGGGGATTGGCTGAAGGATTTGTGGCCTTTCTACTCCTCTAAACATGCTAAAATCAATTTCTGTATTAATCCACTGATTTCAGTGCCTGGACCTCACCATTTGCTGCTCTTATCGCCCACCCCTGCCCCCATTGCTTTACTGAATTGCTCTTTGGGGGCAAGCCCTTGTATTGTGAGATGTCTAAAAAAGTCCGTATTGCATTCATCATTGTATTTACTGGAAAGATATTGCTTTGTGATCACCTAGAGGGGTGGGATAGGGAGGGTGGGAGGGAGGGAGATGCAAGAGGGAAGAGATATGGGAACATATGTATATGTATAACTGATTCACTTTGTTATAAAGCAGAAACTAACACACCATTGTAAAGCAATTATACTCCAATAAAGATGTTAAAAAACAAACAAACCCAAATCACCCTGTACAGATTACTCATATAACCACTTTTATGACGTATAAGAGGATGGAAAGAGGATTTCTCAGGGTACTAATTAATTATGAGCTCAGTAACTTTGCTTTAAAATTAGTGATGTTGGGACTTCCCTGGTGGCTCAGTGGTTAAGAATCCGCCTGCCAATGCAGGGGACACGGGTTAGAGCCCCGGTCCGGGATGATCCCACATGCCGTGAAGCAACTAAGCCCGTGCGCCACAACTACTGAGCCTGCGGTCTAGAGCCCGCGAGCCACAACTACTGGAGCCTGCACGCCTAGAGCCCGTGCTCCGCAACAAGAGAAGCCACCGCAATGAGAAGCCCGCGCACCACAATGAAGAGTAGCCCCCGCTCGTCGCAACTAGAGAAAGCCCGCGGGCAGCAACAAAGACCCAACGCAGCCAAAAATAAATAAATAAATGAAGTAGTGATGTTGAGCAAAAGATAACAGAAATGCAAAGGCATTTAATGCCTTCAAAACAGGTTTCGACTCTACTACATCATACTTACTCTATAAAAAAGGCATGGCTAAATTTTTCCCTTAAATTGGAAGTTCACCCTGAATAAAAGACACCCAACTCAGGCAGTGATTCTAAACCATCAGTTGGTGGATCAACTGCCTGAGAATGAGCTGGAGAACTTGCTAAAATATTGATTTTGGGGCCACACTCTTGAAACTATGACTAAGTTGATCTTGGTGAGGCCCAACTCTGTGTGCATATTAAAAGTTTTTTATTTCTGGTGGGAGAAAGGATTAGATGATTGGAGAAATCTTTCCTGATATTCATTTAAAAATGCACAGTAAGATAGTTAAAATTAAAAATATCTATGTATTGCTCTTTGTAAAACAATGACAGAGAAAGCAACAGAGAGAGAGAGGGAGAGAGAGAGAGACATCTTGGACTTCAGGTCTTTAAAACTGTGAGGAAATAACCACACACACATTTTATCAGTAGTTGAGTTAGAAGCAGAATAATGGAATTCTTTGGGTTCAAATGTGATAAGGAAGCTTGACTCAACAGAATAAAGCAAAGTGCCAACCCTGGCATGACCTAGGGTCTCTGCTGATTGCAGGTGGTCCACAGCCTGGGTTTTAATAGTCCACATGTGTGCTGCAGGAGCAAACAAAGTCTAGGGTCCCAAGCGGATGGGAAGTCAGATCAGAGTTTGCAAGCGAACGCGGAACACTCCAAAGACAATATGCTCAGGGTATGCCAAAAAATTTTCTGCCCCCGAGGTGATGTGGGTATGCACCTGTTTTAGCTTTGGTCCTGGGTGGAACAAATAAATAAAGAAAATGGCCTCCTCTGATAACCCCTGAGCACAAGCTCACACTCATGCAGGATTGTGGCTTGAATTCACACTATCTTGTAGGCGCCCAAACACTCCCACCAGTGTATTGAATGTGAGATGGCCTTGGCTGATGTGGCCTCCAGGTGGCCAGTAGAAGCCAGACAAAACCTCCCTGAAGGTATGCACTTTAAACAGGGCCTCAGGAAATCGCATGGGTGGTGTTCCAAGTCAAATGAACTCATAATGTAAAAAATCCCTATAGACATGAGGAAATAAGCCACTGTAAGTGAGAAATAGCAGTAGCAAAGAACTGAAGAGGCAGATAGACAAACACTACAGGCATTGGAATGATCAGATATCAAGTATAATACGTAATAAAAATAGAAGGTATTCATTTTACGATCAAGAATAAGAAGAAGATGCCCACTGTTGTTGCTCTATATTCTCCACCGCGGCAGGAATGAATCAATGAACTGTGGTTTACGTTGGTGTTTTTCTTATTTATTTAATTAATTTATTTATTTTGGCTGCGTTGGGTCTTTGTTGCTGCACGCGGGCTTTCTCTAGTTGCGCCGAGCGGGGGCTACTCTTTGTTGTGTGCGGGCTTCTCATTGCAGTGGCTTCTCTTGTTGCGGAGCACGGGCTCTAGGCACGTGGGCTTCAGTAGTTGTGGCTCACGGCTCTAAAGTGCAGGCTCAACAGTTGTGGAGCACAGGCTTAGTTGCTCCGCGGCATGTGGGATCTTCCCGGACCAGGGCTTGAATCCGTGTCCGCTGAATTGGCAGGTGGATTCTTAACCACTGCGCCACCAGAGAAGTCCCTATGTTGGTGTTTTTTGGACTTGTAAACAAATAAGAGTAAAATATATCTGTATTAGTCTGCTAGGGCTGCCGTAACAAAGTACCACAGACTCGGGGGCTTAAAAAGCAGAAATTTATTTCCTCACATTTCTAAAGGCCTGAAGTCCAGGATCAAGACCTCTCTCCTTGGCTTGTAGACAGCCGTCTTCACCCTGTGTCTTTACATGGTCTTCCCTCTATTTATCTCTGTGTCCAAATTTTCTCTTTCTATAAGGATGCCACTTACATTGGAGTAGGGCCCATTCTAATGACTTCATTTGATTATCTCTTTAAAGACCACATCTCCAAATATAGTCACATTCTGAGGTATGAGAGGGTTAGGACTTCAGCATGTGAATTTGGGAGGGGGGGATGTAATTCAGCTTATACCAATGTACAAGGGTGAAAAAAATGCAATAGGGAAAAATCAGGTGGGGAAAGTGACTGGCAACATCTAGAGGCTGCAATTTTAAATTGGGTTGCCAGGGAAAGTCTTGCTGAGAAGGTGACACAAGCAAAGATCTCAAGGATGTGAAGAAACAGACTATACTTATGTCGGGGGGTGTCTGGGGTGTTCCAGAAAAAGCAACAAAATACCATTTCATCTCCATGATATCATCAATAACTAACAAGTCTGAGGATATCAGTTTTTGGCAAGGATGTGGAGAAATGAGAACTCATATACTGCTGGTGGGAGGGATATAAATTGCGATAAACACTTTGGGAAATATTTAGTCATTTCCAAGTAAGATCGAAGATGCCTATGTCCTGTGACTTAGCAATTCCATTCTTAGGTATACTCACAAAGAAACCGGTACCTGATTATTAGGAAAGAAGTATTAGAATATTCATGGCAACATGGCAAAATTCATAGCAGCAAAAAATTGGAAACAAACAACACAATGTCCATCAGGAGAATGGACATTAATTCTCCAACAGGAGAATTAATGAATAAATTAAAGACTTAAATGTAGACCTGAAACCGTAAAATTCCTAGAAGAAAAGATAGGCAGTACTCCCTTTGACGTTGGTCTTAGCAATATTTTTTGGATCTATCTCCTCAGGCAAGGGAAGCAGAAGCAAAAATGAACAAACTGGACTACATCAAACTAAAAAGCTTTTGCACAGTGAAAGAAGCTATTAACAAAACAAAAAGGCAGCCTATTGAATGGGAGAAGGTATTTGCAAACAATATGTTCAATAAGGGGTTAATATCCAAAATACACAAAGAACTCATACAACTCGAAGTTAAAAAAACAAACAACCTGATTTAAAAATGGGCAGAGGACCTGAATAGAGACATTTTTCCAAAGAAGACATACAATGGCCAACAGACACATGAAACAATGCTCAATATCACTAACCATCAGGGAAATGCAAATCAAAACCACAATGAGATATCACCTCACACCTATCAGAATGGCTATCGTCAAAAAGACAACAAATAAGTGTTGATGAGGATGTGGAGAACAGGGAGCCCTCATGCACTGTTGGTGGGAATGCAAATTGGGGTAGCCGCTGTGGAAAACAGTATGGAGGGTCTTCAGAAAATTAAAACTAAACCTTCCGTATGATCCATCAATTCCACTTCTGGATATTTTTCTGCAGAAAACAAAGACAGTAATTCAAAAAGATATATGTACCCCTATGTTCTTTGCAGCATTATTTACAATAGCCAAGATATGGAAGCAACCTAGGGATAAGTTAGAAGATGTATATATACATATGTATGTATGGTATGTATATATATATATATATATGTGTGTATGTGTATGTGTGTATGTATGTATGTGTGTGTGTGTATATATATATATATATATATATATATATATATATAAAGGAATATCACTCAGCCATAAAAAAGAATGAAATCTTCCCATTTGCGACAACATGAACAGATCCAGAGGGTATTAAGCTGAGTGAAATAAGTCAGATAGAGAAAGCCACATACTGTATGATCTCTCTTATATGTGGAATCTAAAAAACAAAACAAATAAACAAAACAAAACAATGTACACTCATAGATACAGAGAACAAATGAGTGGTTGCCAAAGGGGATGGGGCAAGGGAGTTGGGTGAAATAGGTGAGGAGGATTAAGAGGTACAAACCTCCAGTTATAAAATAAATGAGCCACGGGATGTAATATACAGCATAAGGAATAGGGTCAATAATATTGTAATAACTTTGTAAGGGGACAGATGGTTACTAGACTTATTGTGGTAATCATTTCATAATGTATGCAAATGTCAAATCTCTTGTGTAGTACATCTGAAACTAACAATACTGTACGTCAGCTGTGTTTCAATTAACAATGCAAAAAATAGATGTATTAATAAATGAAATACTATATAGCAGTAGAAGTGGATGAAATGCAGCTATGTCTATCAACATGAATGACTATCAAAGAAACAATGCTAAGCATATATACAGTATGCTTCTGCATAAGTAAAGTTCAAAAACAAGTGAAACTAAACGATTTCTTTTAGGGATGGACACACACACAGATGCACATGCGCATAGCACACACACATTTGTGATAAAGCCATGAAGAAAAGCAAGGGAGTGATTAACAAATATTCATGGTGGAGTTTACCTCTAGTGGGGAGGACAGGAGATTAAGTTGGGAAAGAGTACACAAAGGAATTTAAAGGCCTTTTGTTCTATTTCTTAAGCTGGTTTGTTACAGCATGGGTATTTAGATATTCAAATATAAAAGTTCTTGACATGTTAAAGTTTGTATAGATAAAGTATATGTCATGAATTAATACATAGAAGATAGGTTAAGAACAGAATTTTTTCCCCTACATTGTCTCATCTGATAATTAATTGGGAATGTATATTCTTGATTAAATGAGTGCTAGAAAATAGTGTTTTCTTTAACTACAGCCTTAAGTCTTGAATGGTGTTTTCGTTTTTAATTTAAGCATATATTTTCTGCGAGAGTTGGGAGAATTCTACCTAATTTCTCATGGCCACAGTAATGCTATATTTATTAATGTGCTTTTTCTTTCCACACGTTAAAAAAAAAAAAACCTAACATTTTATCTGTAAAAATGTTGAAGCAGATTCAGCACTAGGTAGTCAGGACCATAGTCTGATTCAAAGCAGGCAAAGCTTTATTTGAAACACTAACCAAGCATAATTAACCCCATTTAAACATTCACTTCTTTTGTTTCAACTGACAGGGGCATTTAGTTTCTCTGACCAGCTACTTCTGTTGATGACCCAAGTAAACTCCCAAGGGAGAGAATATAAAATAAATTAAACTTATATTCCCCAGTATTGGGGTATTGAATTTGTGTGATTAAAATTTGAAATCATTTTCCTTGGCGGTATGTCTTTAATCATATTGTTACATAAGCTTTATAGTTTATCTGTAAGCATGTTCACATGTGTTTCCTGACTCGAGCCTTAAACCCTTGTAGGAGGTAGGTACACGGTTGAAACTACAGAGGAGACAAATGTTCCTAGTGCCGTTTAGCCCTTTCGTTAATAAATGGAATGGTCAGAATTTGAGTCCAGTTCTTTGGACTCCTACACCTTTTCTCTTATAACATCTTGCCTTCATTAGTCCCTCAGTTTTCAGTTTGGGAAATACTTCATTTAGGAAGGTTTTTTTTTTTGTTTTGTTTTGTTAGAAGTAACAGAAAACACAATAATTGTGGTTTACATAAAGAGTGGTTTATTCTTCTCACAAGTTCAGAGCAGAGGTAGGTACTGCCAATGTTGGTTTACATTAAAAGCTCAAAACTATTCTAACTGATGTCTCTGCTCCCTCATGATCACAAGATTGTTGTGGCAGTTTCAGATGCCACGTCTGTAATCAAGGCAAAAAGACAAAAATTGGAAAGGTGGTACCAACCAATTTCCATTTACATCTTTTTGTCCAGAGGTGTGATCTGTAAATATCTCTCACTGAAAGAGATGCTGGGGAATTATTCTGTTTCATTTTGTTTTCCGATCTCTATAGTAGAGGCCAGCAAAGGAGAATGGGGTTAAGACTGAGTTGGGTTTTGCATAAGCCAAAGCCTACAGTGCTTGTCACAAGAAATTGGAGGCATAGCTTGGATGCTGATGTTGAAAGCTTTGATTAATCAGTATCTGCACAGCCATTTCATTTTTAATCTTAAGAAATTCTTTATAAACCCTTCTTTATGGGTTGTTCCACAGTGAACCATAAGTAATTACTGAGATTCTGTCTATCGATTAAAAAGGGGATTCCTGGGAAATTTAGCCCAACCATTAGCAGTGTTTTTCTCTGGTCATGTGACTTCCTACTCAGTCTCTTGTAGGCAGAGAAGCTGGCCTTGCCCTTGGGTACTTACAGCTTTGCCTTTTGCTTTTACATAGCATCAGACAACTGGAGATTCAAGAGATCAAACCAGGGTCCAGATGTTAAGGGCTGTTTTTTGTTTTTGTTTTTAATTCAGCAAAACATAACTATAAATAGTCATCATTACTCTCTTGTGCACATTTATCTAAACCTTTGCTCTAAAATAAGGGCTGGCAAACTTTCTGTAAAGAGGCAGATAGTACATTTTTAAGCTTTGTGGGCATTGTTGCCTTTCTGTTGGAACTAATCAACTCTGCCATTATAGAGCATAAACAGCCATAGACAGTATGAAAATGAATGGGTGTGGCTGGGTTCCAATAATGCTTTATTTCTAAAACAGGTGGAGGGCTGAATTTGACACCTGGGCCATGGTTTGCCTGCTCTTTCTCTAGAGAGGTGCTCTGGAATAACTATTATAACTATTATAACGATACCAAATGATAGGCAAACGCATATGGTATTTATTATGTTCCAGACCTTGCTGTAAGCCCTTTTCAGATATTATTCCATTTTGTCCTCATAATAATCATCTGAAGTAGATACTATTATTAACTCATTTCACATCTGAGAAGACAGACACAAGTTTCTTTGTCTTGCCCAGCACCCTCAGGGAGTAGGATGAGAGCCTGGCTCTACTGTGTACACTCTTCTAAGATGGTCTTTTGAGGAAAATTAGATAGTTAATAAAGCAAAAGTGTGTCCACCTTTTGTCCACCCTTAGATCCACCCATCCATTCATTCAACCAAGTTAACAAATATTTCTTTACTGCCTCCCATGCAGTAGGCCTGTTCTAGGCTGTGGAGACATATCAGTGAACAAGACTGAGAGAATTTCTGTCCTTAAGGCTTGTTGTCAGGCATGCAGAGCCACACGGATAAGCCGGTGAGCCAGAAAGTGAAGACAATAAGCCTGGTTGAGGTGATAGTGCCTGGGTTGGCCAGTGAAGGCCTCTCTGCGGGGTATTATTTGATTTGAGGCACAAATCATGAGGGAAACTGGCCACGTGAAGATTTGGGAGAACGAGAGTTCCTGGCAGAGAGAAAATCAAGTGCAATGCCCTGAGGTGGGAATGAGCTTGGCTCGAGGGATGCATAGAAGGGTGCAGAAAGGGTCTTACAGACAAGCCGTGTGAGGGAGGTCGGAGAGTTAGTCAAGGGACAGCACATAGAGGGCCTTTTAGGCAAAGATGGAGAATTTAAGTCTTATTCTAGGTTTGGTGAGGAGTCGTTGAGGATTTGGAATAGGAAAGTGAGTGATCTGATTTTCTGTTTGACATAATTACTCTGGCTTCTCTGAGGCGATTATGGAAGGGAATAGAGAGGCAGGAGGAGGGCAGTTAGGAGGCCAATGCATGAGTCCAAGTGAGAAGAGGTAGTTGTTTGGCTTAAGGGTTAGAAGTGGAGAGGAGAAAAATAAATAAAGTTTTGGGATTTTACTTTTGTAGGCAAGGTAGACAGAACTGGTGGATAGATTAGATATGGGGTCTGGGAAAAAGGTAATCCCAGACAATTCCTTCGGGTTTGGCCTGAGCACAAGGTGACATTCACAGAGGTGGGAAAGCCCAGGTGAGAGCAGATTTGGGAGGGAAAGAAGTGACCAGGAGCTCTGTTTTGGAAAAGCTTTTGAATGACTATTACATATCCAGGTAGAGATGTCAAGTAGGCAGCTATATATGTGAATCTGTATTATAGGGAGGATGTGGATAATTTCAGAGTTATCTGCATGTAGGTGATTGTATCAACTACAATATTTCCTGCTGCATGTAACAGGAAACCCAGATCCAACGAGGTCAAATGATAATGACACATAAGAGTGTTACTGAACTCAGGTCTGGCTGCTCATGGCTCCAAAGCAAATACTTGAGAGGCAAATGTTGGTAAGAAAGGAAAGGTTGCTTTATTCCAGAGGCTGGCAACTGGGGAGAAGGCAGACTTGTCTCCAAAAGCCAACTCCCCCTGCTGATCAGGGGGCAAGAGCTTTTAAAGGGGAGTTTTTCAGGGGTATAGAGGTAGGGGGAGGGGGCTATATACAGAGCAGTACAGTCAGCTCTGACAGTCATCTTGAAATTGGTCCTGTGGTGGTCTGATCGGCTGCATCTTGATTGTTTTAAGTACAGTTAGTCTTCAGTTCCAGTGTCGGTTTGTTCCCATTTCTTTGAGGCCAATTCTTGTAATTGTGCAAGATAGAGCAGCTTATGTCATGGCTGCAGTCTGGCCATCATGTAGTTAACTTCTTCCACCTGGTGGGAGTTTCAGTATCTACAAAACAGCTCAAAGGATTTGGCTCAGAATATTATGTAAAGCCCTTGAGGAGGAGCTAAAGGTCCTTGAGCTTTGCTTAATGACTAAACTATCATTATTTGGTCTTGTTTGACTACTTTCCTTTGCTTCTGCATTTTCTCACTTCTCTGATTAAATTTATTCTTTGGCTAAAGTTCTTCTACAGACAAGAGGCAGGTAGAGGACATAGTGCAGGTGGGGGTCTGTCCTGGGAAGACCCCATAGGGTCCTGCTCTGTTTCAAGAGGAAGCCCAGACATAGGTCAGGCTTCTGGTTTGGTTTATTCAACACTTCAGTGATGTCTTCAAAGACCCAAATGTTTCTGTCTCTTTATTGCTCTGCACCAGTGTTTTCTGTTTCCCAAAGTTGGTTTTGTATGATTGACATCAGAGCTATGGGTTTCCTCATTCCTATGTGAAAGGGAAGAGATAGACAAACAGAGAGACAGACAGACAAACACTGACTGGCTAACTATGGCTCTCTCTTAAGAATAAAAAAGACTTCTTGCCCAGGAGCTCCCAGCAAACCTTTGCTCACACCTTATTGGTCCAAACTGGCTTCGACTTGCCCATCCCTGAACCAGTCACTGGCGGCAGTCCTGGGGTTTCTACTACTGACCTAGACAAAGCACCTGGAGTGAAACCGATCTGGGCAGTCAACCTCAATGTCCACTGTTTAAACCCATGTGATCACATAGGGAAAATGTAGAGATAGCAGATGGAAGAGAATCCAGGCATGCCCTGTGGAATTCTAGTATCTGGAGACCAACCTGAGGTGTAAGTAGGAGGAGATGGTAAAGTAGACCGAATAGCAGAGGGCAGTGAGGGAGTAAGAATACCAGGAGAGTGCCGTGGCACAAAGGTTGAAAGAAGAAAGTGTGTGGAACTGTACAGAATGCTGCTGAGGGAAAATAAAATGAGGCAGAAAAGTGATCTTTGCATTTTATTAGTGTCCGATGAGGCCATCGAACTGTAGGACATTCGCTCTCTATTGGGTTGGGGCTGGAAGCAGGGTACTAACTCCACGTTCATAAACTCCACTATTGATGCGTTATTCTCTCTGGAGGAAAGGTAAGGAGCGGTAAGAGGTTATGGTTCTTTTCTCCATTTAGTAACTGTGAATTGTTAGTCACTTGGAAGAGTAGTTGTCCATAACTGGTCTTGTTATGCAGGTAAAAATGGCTCTTTTTCAGACCTTTATAGAGACTAAGGATCAGGTTTCACACATCGATATCCAGGTTTGTGATCCTTTATCACACCATATGCTGGAATAAAAAAGCAAAATGAATATGAACATTTAAAAATCTGATTTCTTTATCCTTCTTCCTGGATTTCTATACATTGTTTTTTATTCGCAAGTGCCTGAGTAGACCACAGCTGTGCGAAGGCAGGTTCATCAAAATTCCTTGTGACTACACATTTGAAATTTTCATGGATGTCAGTGACAATTCCATGTTCTCTTATGCTGCGAGAGAAAATCAGGGACGGATGGATGGATGGATGATGATGGATGGAATACTAAAATGCTGCATGTTCAAAATTTCTTAACCAAGCCCAAGGTAAGACAAAGTCATAAGCCTTATAGATGAGGTGAGGGCCCAAAAAGAAAGGGAGTATGGAAGAATGATAATATAGCAAGTTTTGCAGGGCGTTTGGACTTCTTTGTTTCTATTTGTTTAAAAGTCTGTTTCTCCCTCGAAATTTTTAACTCCTTTAGGGAAAGGACTGTATTTTATTTATTTTTGTATTTTCAGGACTTAAATAGAGTGCCATGTCTGTAACAATGTTAAGTAAATGTCAGGAGGAAGGTTGGATGGAATGAAATGGGTTGGCATAGGACTGAAGTTACATAAAGGAAACCAATAGTTTTGCATCTTTGTGTGAAGCCATTAGTTGTGTTGTGAAACCTGACAAAAGAACCCCCATGTTAAGAAATAAAAAGTTTCCTAAAAGGCCCCATCAACCCTATTAAGCCAGTGGTTCAACTAGGGGCAATTTTGCTCCCCAAGGCATATTTGGAAACATCTGAAGACGTCTGGTACTGTTTTCTGCATAGTAAACTGTGCATTTGTTTCCTGTTTCCTTGTAGAGTAGAGCCTTTAGTAATGATATCTGGAGAGGAGCAGAACCAATCCTAGATTCCATGGCTATGTGGAGCTTTTAAAAATATTCCACGTGGTATGTTTATCTGGGATTTTCAGACACCTTGGCTGTAAAGAAGTTGAGCTTCACCTGCTTATATTGTTTCTCTGGATAGAGACTTCATCATTCTTTACAGGAGGACCTAATCAAGACACCTCGAGTACACAACAGATTAAACAATGATTAAATTGTTTAATGAAATGTGCTCCCCACTCCCTGTGCTGTACTCAAATGGCATAGCACTTAAACACGCCACAATGCTGCTGTGTCCACTCGAGTTTCCCATTTGGAAATGAACAGCAGGTGGTGTCTGACAAGCTGAAGGATGCTGAATAAAGACTCTACACAGCTGTAAATAGTAGGGAGCTCCCCAGGATAAGGCAGGGAGTGTTTGGATTCTTCCAAATCTTGCAGGCTTCTGTGCAATCACATCTGCGTGCGTGGTTGCAATGTCTCTCATTACAATTTTAAATGATGAGCTTATTTTTTAATGCACATAAATTGCCTTCAATAGACTTGGTGATTGAACACAGTAAATATTTTTCTGTGCCACTAAAAATAGTAAGCACAGAAACGCTCCGGGTAACATTTCTCTTTCCTTTTCTTGCAAAGGCTTGTCTTTCTGCAGAGCATGAGCTCTTGAACACGATCTTTACACACATCCTTCTCACTGTATTTTTTGTCATCTCCTTTACTAGGGTGAGCTCTGTCAGGGCTTAGTTGAACCCCACTGCCCTTCATAAGGCTGAGCTGGTCCAGGGAATCTGTTGCCCTTGGTGTGTGTGCATGTGCAGTGGGAGAAGGGCAATGCCTTTGGGAAAAGCTGCTGGACTTGGGACAGAAAGCGTCCTCCCCTAGCCGGCTGCCTGGTCACATGTCTGGGCTGCTGCACCTCTCTTCCTTATGGCAAAAAACCAGCTTGCTCTTTCTGCCTATTTTAAAGGGCCTGCCTTCTCCCAAGGAGCTGCTCATGCAAATTATATCTGGTAAAGGTTGTCCTTCCATCTTATGTTTTCTGTGCATACCCACCTTTACATTGCTGTTAGCAGTCTTCATGTCAGTCTAAGGGGTCCCCATTACCCAGACCCCAACAACTCATTCCTGTAAAATGCCCTTGGCTGGGGGAAGGGAACTTGTATAAAAAGAATCTATGCTTAGATGGTTCCAAGTATGATTGTTTAGGATAGCACTGAATAAAATAGCTTTTCCTCAAATTCATATAAAGGACAAGTGGATCGGAAATGAGAAATAGAAATCTACAGCCTAGGACAAAGTTCACAGATATTCAGAGGGATAGCCTTCAGACATTTCACTTTAATGTCACTCCGTATTTCCAGAAGCTGGTGCGTTTCTATATCGCCTAATAGTTTCATGAAATTAAAGTAAGTTATTGTGCAGGAAAAATGGGTTTCTGTTGATTCTGTCACTTTGTTTTCTCATGGCAATACTTTTATATTTTCTCTTATAGAGGAAGTGCAGTAAATATTGCTAATATCTTCCCCTAACATTTGAGAAAGTTCTCGTTCCACTGATGTCTCCTTTTGCGGGGCTGGAAGACAGCCCTTTGGACAAGCCATCCCAAGTCAATGGCAAGAATTCAGTGCAGGAGGTGGGTACCAGCTCTGCCTGAGTCTTTACTGTCAGTCTCTCTTTTGACTCATAATAGTCTACTGAGTTCTTTCAGCTCTAAGATGAGGAGAGCATGAGGTGTTCTGCCCCCTCTCCTACTTCTAGACCTTGGACCCCTGGACTGTTCATTGGTGAAGATGAAGTAGGCGCTTATTCCTGATAACATGGTGATTGGTGCCTCAATCTACTCCATTCAAAAATTAGAGGGGAGATGTTTTTAAAGTCCCAGAGAAATTGCAGTGTCTGTTCTTTGAGGGGAAGATACTGGCTGAGCATCCTTCCCTGTCTGAGGGGTGTGTGTGTGCGTGTGTATGTAGAGGTCACAGAAAGCTGCTGGAATGGAGAAGGTCTTGGGTCCAAGTGCCAAGTGGGTCAGAGGAGTAGGGAAAGGACTTTGGGGCTTTGCAGCTGTGAGATGTGGTTCTCACCACTGTTGTTACAGTGGCAGCAGGCAAGGGATTGCCTCAAATATGCTGCTCAGAAGCCAAAGGGGCTTTTTGCCAGAGAGGCTGCTGCTGGGCAAGGCGAGAAGAGCTGTGAAATGTACCCCCCGCTGGCAGTGGGCCTGGTGGTTACAGAAGGGCAGGCTTCATGCACAAAGCAAAGGAGCTCCAGACATCATTTCTGGGTGGACCCCTTCTGGCAGCTCTTCCCTGGAGCTCAATCCACAGGAACGACTAGATGATGTAGACTCTCAAGTCCTCCATGAAAACAGATGTACTATTAATACATTCACAAATAAAATAAATTTATGAATGAGATTGCCAAGAAAATGACAGCCACATAGTTATCTCTTTTCTTCCAGTAAGTGTGTAAAACACTCCAGTGTGTTTTTGAAAACTTTAGGACTTTGTGTAATGTTAAATTAAGACTCCAAGCTTTAGAAACTAGCTCACTTGAAATTCTTCAGGCATCATTGTGAGGAATGCAAATGAAGATACATCTCAAGAGAAGGGAAAGGGTGGACCTTGCTGATTCCTAGCACACAGCTCTACACATTCACCTTCTGTTGTGGGCTGATTGTGTCCACACCCAAAGTCAGATGTTGCAGTCTTCACATCCAGTACCTTACAAATGACTATATTTGGAGACAAGGTCTTTAAAGAGGTAATTACGTCAAAGTGAAGTTATTGCAGGGGTGCCTAATCCTATGTGAGTGGTGTCCTTATAAGAAGAGGAAATTTGGATACAGACGTGTACAGAGGAAAGCCCATGTGAAGACAGAGAGAGATGATTGCCATCAGTGGGAGGAGTCTCAGAAGAAGCCAACACGGCCGACACCTTGATCTTGGACTCCTAGCCTTCAGCACTGTGAGAAAATAATTTTCTGTTGTTTAAGCCACCCAGTGTATGGTATATGGTATCTTGGCAAGGCAGCCCTAGCAAACTGGTACACCTACCAATTCAGTTGAGAGTGATATGAAATGGGCTACAAATCTTAGCCCAGAGTCTTCCTTCACCCCATATGTAAAAGAAAATATGATTAGAATATATTCTTTCAGTCCATCCAACAAAGCAAAGAAGCAGATCAAGGAATATTAGCCAGAAGAGTATTATTCTCAGTAAAGAAGGGCAGCTAGACTATGATCCGTCAGCTAGTCCTCTGAACACTTCCCTCTCCCTCCTCCTTTCCCATCCTTCTCCCTTCCCTTCATCCCTCTACCCACATCATCTGGGTGGGAGGGAATAGTCCACATTCACTGGAGAACTGAAGGAGGCCTGTGTGGCTGGAGAGCTGAGAGCAACGGAGACTGACATGCAATAAGGTTGGAGACGTGGGCAGGGAATAGCTGAGTGTAGACTAGGGCAAGAATTTGTATCTTAATCCTGATAGCAACAGAAAACCATTGAGGGATTTTTAATTCAGCAGGTAACATAATCAAATTTGTATTTGAAAGGATCACTCTATCTGTGGTGCGGACAATGGATTAAAGGATGCATAGAGTAGATCCAGGCGTATGCACTTCTGTGGGATTGCTACAAGCCAGGCTTGTGGCAGTGGAGATGGAAAAAATGGATTCCAGAATTAAGAGGTTCACTTAACACCCATTAGGATGGCTACTACCAAAGAACCAGAGAATCACAAATGTTGTTTAAGGATGTGAAGAAATTGGAACCCTGTGCACTGCTAGTGGGAATGTTAAATGGTGCAGCCACTATGGAAAAAGAGTGTAGCAATTTATAAAAAAAAGTTAAAAATATAATTATTACATGATCCAACAATTCCATTTCTAGGTATGTGTGCAAAAGAATTGAAAACTAGGAATCAAAGAGATATTTGTGCACCCATGTTCATAGCAGCATTATTCTCAGTACCCAAAGGTGAGAGCAACCCAAGCATTCATCGACAGATAAATGGATAAACAAAATATGGTATATACATACAATGGAATATTATTCAGTCTGAAAAAGAAAAGTAATTCTGACACATGCTACAGTATGGATGAACCTTGAGGACATTAGGCTAAGTAAAATAAGACAGTCACAAAAGGACAGATACTGTATAATTTCACTTATATGAGGTACCTAGGGTTGTCAAAGTCATAGAGACAGAAAATGGAATGGTGGTTTCCAGTGGCTGGGGGGAATAAGGAATGGAGAGTTATTGTTTAATGGGTATGGAGTTTCAGTTTTGCATGAAAAAGTTCTAGAGATTGGTTGCATAGGAATGTGAATGTACTTACTATTGAACTTTAAAATGGTTAAGGTAGTAAATTTTATGTTATGTGTATTTTACCACAATAAAAATTCATCTGAAAAAAAACCAAAAACAATTAAGGAGGTAAGATGGAAATCACCTGGTCATGGGTTGGATATGAGGTGATAGAGGAGTATCAAGGACAGCTTCTAGGTTTCTGACTTGCATAATGGCTAAAAAGTGGTGTTACTCACTGATGTAGCAGACAAGATTATTGGACCCAAATCATAAATTCCATCTGGACATCTTGACTTTGAGATGCATTTGAGACATTCACATGGTGACATGGAGTCGGCATCTGGATATATAAATATGGAGCTTAGAGGAGCAGCACAGGGTCGAGCTACAAAGGTCACCATGTTACGTGTGAGTGAGAATGTGGGGCAAGGGATTCAAGGAAGGGAGGCCAATCAGAATCAGTTAATCAGGAGGTCGTTTAGTATCTGATGAACTAAGTAATGATAGAGAGAAAAGAACTTCAGAGATACTTGTGATGTAGAATTACAAAAATATAAGGACCAATTGGAGTGGGGGATCCATTCGAGGGTCATAGTTAACTCCTTCAAGTTTCTAATTTTCGGAATTGGGTAGATGGTGAGGTCATTAACTAAACTCAGAAATTTAGAAGGCAGAAAAGAGGTAGGAAGGCATTATAAGTTTCAAATCTGTTGAACGAAAATATCCAAGTTGAGACATGTAATAGGCAGTCAGATAATAAGTCTGGGTCTCTGTCAGGAGCTCTGTCCTGGGGGGACTGATCTGGAAATCAGCTGTGTACAAGTGAGAGTAGAAGGTGATTCTGAGAATGATCAGCACAGACCAAGAGAGCAGGCACAGCACAAAGTAAGAAGGCTAATACAGAACCCTGGGGGCACCAACAGGTCAGGCAGAAGAGAAGGAAACCCCAAAGGAACATCAAATTATAGGAGAACGAGGAGAGAGTATTGTTACGGAATCCGGGGGTGAGGTTAGGAAGGGAGGGGCTGCTAACTGCTGTGACAGTGGGTGCAGCAAGGCCAGTGAGATTAGGACTGAGAAATGTCACTAGACTGGTCAATAAAGATGCCCTTGGTGGATGTGAATAAGAAGAGCCTCAGGAAAGTGGCTAAAGGGCTGGAAGGGTTTTGAGTGGTTGGGGAAATGGATGTGCAGTAAAGAAATGGAGATAGTGTCTGTAGATTATTCTTTGTAGAGATTGGCCAGAAGAAGACGAGAGATTGGGGGAAGTGGCTAGAGGAAGACACTGACTTAAAGGATGGTTTTTATTAATTGGAAAGGGATGAGAAGATTTTGTAGATTGAGAGGAAGGGGCTATTGAAAAAAAGCTTAAAATATGGGAGGAAAAGGCGTGGGGAGGCCCAAAGAATGTTGGAAAAGATAAAATTGATGCACAGAAAGGGGAATGTATAGTCCTCAACCATGACAGGGAATGAGGTTGGGAGAAGCATAACTATGGATAGTGCTGGTGATGGCGAGGAAGAGGAGGACGTTGAGGGGATTCATGCTTGGTGGCCTCTTTTCCTGTGAAGTAAGACTAAAGCTCATCTTATGAGAGCAGCAAATAAGGGATGGGATAAGGGGTTCTAATATAAGGATGAAATATTGAAATATTGGGTGAAGTGCAAGAGAAAGTTCACTAGCCCAGGCCAAGGAATTGCTGGGTGGTCCTACAGTCTGCAAAACTTGGAACCATAAGCTATACCGGTTGATATTATGGTGTAATCTTTTCCAAAAGTGATCCATGGCCTGGGGAGAGGAACACAGAAAGCAGATGGTCTGTGAATTAAGGAATTTGAAGGGCAGGTGCAAGGAAAAAGTTTAAGTGGGTGAAGGAATTATAGATGGTAGTCAGTGAGGAGTTGAAGTAATCATGACTTGTTGAGTCAATCCTGGGAGCAGGAAATGAAGCTAGGAGGAGAAAAGTGAGAAGTCAATCCATATGAAATCGGAATGAAGTCTAAATACAAAGGTATTCAGAGTTAGGGATTTGAAGGCTGGTGGGATAGTATTTTGTGGTCAGAATGTGACATTTTGGAGTATAATATTTTGGAGATGGAACAGTACCAGATGAAGAAAAGATTATGGTGGCAGAAAGGATTATTCAAGTAAAGTGTGGTTAAAAGTCATTGAAAAAAAAAAGGAAGAGGTTCATTTTTTTTTTTAACATCTTTAATGGAGTATAATTGCTTTAAAATGGTGTGTTATTTTCTGCTTTATAACAAAGTGAATCAGCTACACCTATACATATATCCCCAGAAGAGGTTCATTTTTATCACAATTTACCATGAAAAGTAAAACAAGGTGAAATATCCATGAGAAGTGACCAGTCAGGGCTGGGATTGCAGAAGATGTACTTAATGATGATTAATTATGAGAGATTTTTCCCCTGAGGAAAAGGCGTTTGCTTACTTATTTATTTTTGTGCATGCTTATTTAAATAAAAGGAATAGACAGTCTGGTTTTTCCATTTCTAATATCAAATAAATCCCTAGGAGCTGGAGAAAAAGCAACACAGATGTGATTCCTGCTCTAAATAATGAATTCTCCCTTAATGCCACCAAATTGCAAATGAGTCATGATACACTCATGATTATTTCTTTAATGAAAATGTGACATTAAGACATTCCCAGCGACATAGTAAACTTCTGTTTGCTGATACAGCCGGCCTTTCATTAACCTTTTCACACATGCCATAGGATCCATTTTCGGTTCATCAAAGCTTTATATTCAAATCCCTCATAAATATTATATAAATATAAACGGACTTGGAGAGTTTTCCTTTCAGCAAGTGAGAGAAGAAAGTAGAAGGCTCTACCTCCCAGTTCTACAAGCACCAAATCCACTAAAAGCAGGATTAATGGCTGAAACAAATTGAAATCTTGAATGACAGTTGTCATGGAGAATTTTAAATCCCTATAAAATTCTCTTCGTGAACTGCTATTACCTAACTAGCTCAGTGTTAGCCTTTATGTTTTATACTATTTTCTGTTTGCTTGTCTTGAGAAGGAAGTTGATAGAGACAGAGAAAAGAGGGGAGATAACTTGAAAAATGCTTATTTAGTTTAAGAAAAGTCTATGAGGCCGATCTATTTGGTTTCTAAGACTCAATTCTCTCCCTTTTTTAATTTTTATTTTTTGTGTGACTTTTTTTTAACCATTTTTTATTGAAGTATAGTTTATTTACAATATTGTGTTAGTTTCAGGTATACAGCAAAGTGATTCAGTTATATATATATATTATATTCAAATATATATGTAAATATATATATACATATACATATTCTTTTTCAGATTCTTTTCCATTATAGGTTATTACAAGATATTGAATACAGTTCCCTGTGCTATGCAGTAAGTCCTTGTTGTTTATTTATTTTATATATAGTAATGTGTATATGTTAATCCCAAGCTCCTAATTTATTCCCTTTCCCCCACCTACTATCCCCTTTGGTAATGGTAAGTTTGTTTTCTGTGTCTGTGAGTCTATTTCTGTTTTGTAAATAAGTTCATTTATATCATTTTTAAAGATTCCACATATAAGTGATATCATATAATATTTGTCTTTGTCTGAGTTACTTCACTTAATATGATAATCTCTAGGTCCATCCATGTTGCTGCAAATGGCATTATTTAATTCTTTTTTTACAGCTAAGTAATAGTCCATTGTATATATATATATACCACATCTTCTTTATCCATTCCTCTGTTGATGGACATTTAGGTTGCTTCCATGTCTTGGCTATTGTAAATAGTGCTGCTATGAACATAGGGGTGCATGTATCTTTTCAAATTAGTTCCTGAGACTTGATTTTCTCACTTTTAAGTGATTTCTTAAACATATCAGGTCCAGGCTGTGCTCTGTAAATTGTCCATGAGGAGCATTCCAAATTACTTACGGTGCAGTTTTCATCTTCAGAGCTGTCTTAAACTGCTGCATAGAAAAAGCCAAAGCAAATTTACCTGAGCATGGCCTCTGTCAGCTGGTGAGGCATTGAGAGGGCCAGGGTGCTAATGAAACATGCATTTCTCAGGCTTAATTTTAAAGGGCCAGAAAATAACCTGCTCTTGTTTTCTTCTGTGTGGTTTCATGTTATACATTGTCAGTGATGCTGTTGTCAGAAAGTTAATTGTGCTGGTCTGGATCAAAGAGTTTAGTCAAACAGTGTGGGCCGAAGGAACACTGGAGAGCCACTGAAATGTTATTGGACAGAGCCAGAGATGAGGGGTGCACAGCAAGCAAGATTGTTCAGCTGACTCATGGGCTGCCCAGGGGACAGGTTCACTCAGCACAGATTCTGCAAGCTAAGTGGAACCTCCCTCCCTGCACCTCCCCCAGGTATCTGGGGGTCTTGAATCTTTTCAAATGGACTCATGTTCCTTATATCCATACTGATATTTCCTGAAGCTGGCTGTTATTCTCATGTACCCCAGGCCACTGTTCAATGTCAAAGCATATAGATCTGCTTTGAATCAACAGCACAGATTGTCTAACCTTGAGTACCTGATCTTTTTCTGGTCTAATGCCTACCAAAAGCTTGGTTGCAAGAAATCGTAATTATAACGGAACATTTGCAGATGTTACAATCCACCCACTGCTCCAGATATAAAATGCTTTTCCCTTGGATGAAGAAGAACGTCTACCTCCACCTTTATTATCAGCCTTTGTTGAAGTGCTTTAGCCGGATTGCAGTTCAGAATTTGAACTTCTCTCTTTGGCACAGCAAAGGAAACCATAAACAAAGTGAAAAGACAACCTACAGACTGGGAGAAAATATTTGCAAGCGATGCTACCAACAAGGGATTAATTTCCAAAATATACAAACAGCTCATACAGCTTAACATAAAAAAAAAACAAAACAACCCAGTCCAAAAGGGGCAGAAGACCTAAATAGACATTTCTCCAAAGAAGACATACAGATGGCCAACAGGCACATGAAAATATACTCAATATCACTAATTATTAGAGAAATGCAAATCAAAACTACAGTGAGGCATCACCTCACACTGGTCAGAATGGTCATAATTAAAAAGTTTACAAATAATAAATGCTGGAGAGGGTGTGGAGAAAAGGGAACCCTCTTCCACTGTTGGTGGGAATGTAAATTGATACAGCCACTATGGAGAACAGTATGGAGGGTCCTTAAAAAACTAAAAATAGAACTACCATATGATCCTGCAATCCCACTCCTGGGCATATATCCAGACAAAACTATAATTCAAAAAGATACATGCACCAACGTTCATTGCAGTATTATTTACAGTAGCCAAGACATGGAAGCAACCTAAATGTCCATTGACAAATGAATGCATAAAGAAGTGGTATATATACACGACGGAATATTACTCAACCATTAAAAAGAATGAAATAATGCCGTTTGCAGCAACATGGATGGACCTAGAGATTATCATATTAAATGAAGTAAGTCAGACAGAGAAAGACAAATACCATATGGTATCACTTACATATGGAATCTAAAAAAATGATATGAATGAACTTATTTACAAAACAGAAATAGACTCACAGATAGAAAACAAGCTCATGGTTGCCAAAGGGGATAGTGCAGGGGCAGGGGTATTGTGGGGCAGGAGAGAGGTAAACTAGAGTTTGGGATTAACATATACACACTACTGTGTACAAAATAGATAACTAACAAGGACCTACTGTATAGCACAGGAAACTATACCCAATATCTTGTAATAACCTATAATGGAAAAGAATCTGAAAAAGAGTCTCTCTCTCTCTCTCTCTCATATATATATATATGGCTAAATCTCTTTGTTTTAGCCATTAAAAAGTTAGAGCTAAATTTGGGGCATAGCTCTAAATAGTATAATGCTAATTTACCCTTAGCTTTATTATATTCCCTTCCATTTTACCTTCTGTCAGCTCCTTCAAGAATTTTATATCCTTTTGTGATTGACATAATAACAAAATTGGCATAAACAATAAAAATGTGATTTTATGTGACTACAAAAACTTTCTCTCTAATCTGAAGAAATGATATGCAATCGTAAGAGTCTGCAAGTAAAGTAGTAAAAATATAGCTCTGACGCTTAAAGAAAATGAAAGTAATGAGCCCACACGAAGGAGCCCACGAGTGGGCCTGGCTCAGTTCAAAGCATACGTACGTTGCAAAGAATGTCTGCCATTCAGCTTCATGTCATTTATTTTAAGTCAAAAAGAAACTAACACACCATTGTAAAGCAGTTATACGCCAATAAAGATGTTAAAAAAAAAAAAAAAAAAAAAAAGACACGGCTAGAATCAGTGTTCCCTGCAGTGTATTCCATAGGGCATTAGTTCTTAAAGGATTCTATGTTCAAATATGTGTGGGACACTCAAGGAATATATTTAACTTTTTTTTAAACCTAAACTGTGGGATTTCTGAAAGTTCTTAACATGCATTCATTGTGAATCTTCAGGAGGCAGACTGTGGCGCAGAGTTTCTAAATTTATTTGACCATTTATTTTTCCTGGAACATGTCCAAGAGCTAATCTTCTTTGAGAAATGCTAGGGTAGAATAATGCCATTATAATAATTATTATTATTAGAGAGGACTTTCTGCTTTCTCTTAAAAAGTATAGGGTGATGGCTTAGCTATTTATTGCTAGTATTCTTAATTTCTTATTTTAAAATTTAAAGTGAAAATGCTGAAAACAAAAGCAATAAAAACCTTTATAAGCCATGTGAGGCGTTTTGTGGATTTATTTAGTGGAGTCTTTCATATTTAGGTTATTCCTTCTACAGTTAATATAGATAGTCCTTCTATCTATTCCTTCTATCTATTGAGTGATATTGAGATATTCCTTCTATCTATTCCTTCCATCTATTGAGTGATGTTGAGATGGAATCGTTGGCAACATGCTGATTTGATGACATAATTACACTTCAGGAAGGCAGAGGAGTGAGTGGTTGGAGTCTGGAATAAGACATGGGTTCCGTTTATGGTTCTATCACTTATTAGATATGTGACTTACTGGATCTGTGACCTTGGAAAAACTATTTAAATTCTATAAGCCTTGGTTTCCTTGTCTGTAACATGGGGATTATTATATACCTATCTCATAAGCTTGTGAGGATTAAATTAATTTGTGTGTGTGTGTGTGTGTGTGTGTATGGTGCATAGCACAGTGACTTTCATATCGTAGGAACCTAATAAATTGTAATTGTTATGATTTTTGCTTATTCAGCAAACATTTATTGAGCAATTACAAGGCAGTGGGTACTGTGTTGTATGTGTGGATGTAAATATGAATGAGTCATAGGCCCCACCCTTGAAGAACATAGTGAAGTAGACAAATAACAGACAGTTACATAAATGTATAAAATGAAGTGTTTATGGATTAATGATAAATATAAGTACAGAAAGAGTGGAGTCAGAGAAGAGATGGTTGTCAGTTCTTTTGGAACAAGGTGGAAGGTGGCTTATAGAGGGTCCATAGTGGATGCTCCATCACAGATGAGTTTTAAAAGGTGATTAAGTGTTTGCCAGGGAGAGGACAGTGAGGCCAGGGGTGCTGGTGAGAGGGATTCCGGGCTGGCTTATGAGAATGAACAAAGGCAGAGTAAATTCAGGAAGCTGTAAGTAGTTCAGAATAGCTGTGAATGGCATGTGTGGTGGAGAGGGGTGGGATGAAAAAGAAGGTGGCCAAGGATGGCAGTGGCTAGATAATGAGGGTCTTAAATCCCGAAGTGGAGCGTCTGTAAATTGTGCTGTAGGCAATGGAGAGGCATCAAGGCATGTCAGCAGTGGAGTAACCATATCAGGTTCGTTTTAGATCAGTCTGACCCCATGTGTGGGCTGTGTACTTGCTGCGTTACCATCACCTGAGAGCTTTATTAGGAATGTCAATTCTCAGGCCCCACCCAAATCTACCGAATCAGAGTCTCAGAGTCAGCAGTTCATGTTTTGGTAAACTCTCTAGATGATATTTTGGTAACATTAAGCTGGAGAAGCACTGTTTTAGACAGATGACTCTATGCACTTTGTAAAGGATAGGCTGGACACTCTCCAGTTAGAAGCAGGGAGATGAATGCGTGAAGAGCCGTTGCTCAGGTGAGGAATGATGGCAGGGTCTGAACTACACCAGAACTGGAGAAAAAAGAGGAAGAGACAAATAATAGAAATATTAAAGTTTACTTTATGGATCCTTAGTCACCACCTGTTTACTGTGTGAGGGAAAGGGACAATTCAGGGGTGACCCCCAGGTTTCTGGCTTTATTAATAGGGTGATGCTATGCATTGAGATAGGAGTAAAGGAAGAGTATAAGGCTTTTTGCTTTATTTATTTATTGTTTGTTTGTTTGTTTGTTTTGGCAGTGAAAGGGCTAAATTATAATGAGTTTTGTTTCCAATATATGAGCGTGCCTGTGAGACATCCAGATGAAGGTGTATGGTTGGCTTTTGGGCATGTGGCCTCAGTGCTGAGGAATGAGGTTCTGACCAATGCTATGGATTTAGGGGTCATGAACATCACAGGTTAGCTGTAGCAGCAGGAATGGATGAAATTGAAAAGAGATCCAAGCACGTGGTTTAGTGGGCCTTTATTATCAGGTCACGGTTTATCTCTCCGACCTCATCTCACACCACTTGCTCTCAGCAATCTACATACCAGTCAAATTAAACCACTTGAAATTCTCTGAACACACATGCTATCTTAACCTTGAGGCCTTTGCACATGCTGTTCCCTCTGTCAGGATTGTCCCCTGCCTCATTCTCTTGCTCAACTCTCTGTGTCTAGCAAACTCCTATTGGTCCCTTAAGACCCACCTCCAAAGTAATCCTCTCCCCAGGTAAAGTGCCCCTTCCATGTGCTTTCCTAGGGTAACTACATTAAGTAAAATGGACTTTTTGCTTCTCTGTTTCCTTTATGCTTAGGTCCTGCTGGTATGGCCTGTGTCTGGTTCAACATTTCACACCAGTCCCTGGCAGAGCGCCTGACACGTAGCAGGTGCTCGATAACTAATTGTTGGCTGAATTATGAAAGAATGGTCAGAGGAAGAAGAGTTGTCAAGGAGGACTAAGAAGGCATCATATTAGAAATAGAAAGAGTACAAGGAAGGAGTGATGGCATGGAAACCAGTGAAGGACATTCTAGAAGGGAGTGGTCAGTAGTGTCAAAAGCTTCCAAGCAATCATGTAAGATAAAGACTGAAAATGTCCATAGGATTTGATAATGAGGTCAGTGGTGCCCTTTGCCAGGATGGTTTCAGAGGGCTGAGCTGTAATAGTAGAAATCAGATTGCAGTGTTTGAAGAACAGTTGGCAGGTAAAAGTAGAGCCTGAAGCTATGAGGAACTGGCCTAGGATAGACAGGATGGAAGGAGACATGGGGTCAAAAGAAAGCTCTTCAAAATAAGAGATGCTGAGTAAGAGGCTGGTATAATGAGGAACCTAAACTATAGGAGGAAGAATGAGAACTGAATCCGATTCTGGCTTACAGGAAGAGATCAAGCTTCCTGAAGGAGGATTAATTTTGCTGGAAGAGGACCCGGAAGGGATTGGGGATGGGTGTGGATGTAGACACATTTATAGGGATGGGGAGGAAATTTTAGAGAGTTGAGGATTGATAGCTTAATTTTCTCAGTGAAATAGTGGGCAAGCTAGAAGTTCCTGTTTATGAACTTGTGTGTGTGTGTGTGTGTGTGTGTGTGTGTAGGGAGTGGTTTGGACAAGCCAGGGGGTACGCTCGTGAAGAGGAATGAAGGTCCCAAGTAAGACCTGAGAGAGGGAGCTGACCAGAAGCACATTATTCTTTTCTTAGAAAAGGAAGTCCTATCAGTTCAAGGTTAGTGCCCCTTATGAATTCTAAGAGTTTATTTATTTAGATGAGAACTTTTTATTGAGTACATAGGGAGTGCCGTAAGGTCATTATTGACTTATGATATTATGCCTGAGAGACTATCAGTGAGGAAAAAATATTTTTAAAGGGCTATCCTTCCATAATTCAAAGAATGTTATTTGTCTCACCATCATTTATACACTATGTAAATGACCTGAACACTTAATAACAGTGTGACGCATGTCACTCTCTCACATTACAAAAGGAAAGGGAAGAATCCAACCATGTTATTACTTTGGTTGAGTTTGTCATATCCCTTAGTTAAATGCATGAGCAAGCCATGCCGGGCTGCCTTGAACAAGCTATTAATCAGTATGAAAGTAAAAAGATATGCACCTTAAAATTATGGTTTAATGTCCCAAGTGGTACATTAGCATTTATTGAATTTTTACAAAATAGTATCCTATAAAATTTCCTAGTATAATCTCATTGAAACTTCATAATCATTTCAGGAGGCAGGAAATATTTAAGTCCTATTTTATAAATGAAGAAACTGAGGCTTAAAAATAGGTACCTTGCTTCTCTTTTAGTTTGCCATTCAGAGGAGAATATGTTAAGTTCAGAGGGCCTGATATTTAGTCAGAGTTCTGCATTTTAACTGCAATTTTGCAACTTTTTCAATATTACAGCATTGAATTACCTGTGTAGGGCTGTTTAAAATCCTGGACTAGCCCTCTGATCATGATGGACAAATACATGAAATACGTGCCTTCCCATCCCACTCTGTGCCCATTGCAGACATTGATAATCGATCGTAGCACACCTTCCTTGGGGCTCAGAATTAGTGTCAGAAACCCTCATGAGGTGGTGATCCAGGCAACCAGTACTAATTGATTTGTCATCCAGAAGCTAATATACCCAATTATTTTGTGTATCTCACCTGGTGGACAGAACTGTGTGTCTTTTCAGATCCTCTGAGAAGCAGCCAAGATGGGATAAGACCTACAAGGGCTTTATTGGGGGAAATGCCCATGAAGATAAAGGGGAAGGGAGAAAGGGAGCCGTTGCAGGAAGGGAGGGTCTTCAGACTACAGCGCAGCTTTGCCACTTGTGAAAGGAAGGAAGGATTGGATAGGTAGGGCTTCTGAATGTAGCCCAGTTCTAAGAAAGTCTTAGCCAGGATGATGGGTTTCCTAAGCAAAGGTGTCTCTTAGAAGAATCCCGCCATGGGCAGGAATGGGCTGGCTCTCATTCCTGTTGCCCTTACCATGTTCAGTAACTGGCTGCGGGGAAGCACGGCCTTGGAGCTGGAAGCCACAAGTCAACTAAATCCTCGGTGAGGACTTGAGTGCACACTTCCATGGCAGCCATGACAAATATTCCCTGGAAATATCTCAGCTGATCCTCTATTGATCAACTAGGAATGACTGTGCTACCAAAGCTGACAATTCACAAAGCCACCGAAGGTGTCATAGCAGATAGAAGATTAGAACTCCATTTCATTTTCCTGGAGTAGTGGCTCATTTTCTTGAGGTTTAAGGAGTTGTGTGTGGAAGAAATTCCTGTTTGTTTTTGGAGCCCTTGATTCCTCCCCTAACCATCAAGTCCTGAGAAAGAAGAGGAAGTGGGAGCCACTATTTTTCTCATTTTGCCAACTGATTCCTGGTCTTATCACTTCCTTCCGTTGGAAATTATGTCTCACTTTTTCACTTAGTAAAAGCTAACCTCTCTATGTTACAAGAATAGTAAAAAAATAACATGTGATTTATAGAGTATCACAAAACATTGATATCTACAGGGAATATGTTTAAGATCTTCAAATATTCCCTAAAATTACAAATATAGAAGTATTTAAACAGCTCATTGGCTTTCTCCCAAATTATATTTTCACTGAAAGACACAAGCATTTATCTTTATCATGCGATGGACATCTTTTTTCTTAACAAAGAAACAAAGATTTTGCCACTTTAAGAGTCACTAACGAGAAGTAGCAACTCAGCAGAGCTGGTAGGCTGGTAACTAAGTTTATTCACTAGTTAAGTGAATTGGTCCTGTACACCACTCTCAGAACGTGTGGGATTCAGATGTACTTTTCATTAAGATTACACTTTACCACACATTGTAATGAAGACAACAATCAGTTATTACCTACCATTTATTTATTGCTCATTGCCAAGGCACCGTATCTGAAATACATTAATATCAGATATATATAACAACCCTGTGAGGTAGATGGCACTACCCCTTTTAGAGAGAGAGGACATTTTTAGAAAAGCATCAGAGAAGTTAATGAAGCTACAAAAGTCAAATAGGAAGTGGCAGAACTAAGATGTAAAGTCCCACATCCTTTGACATTAAAAATAGAAAACAATTTCTCTGTTTTTCTCAAAGTTATCTGGAGGCCAAGGGTGGTGTTATAAGCTCTAGGTGAGCAGACTCTAGGTCTGGTTTGTCCCCAGCTCCTAGCACCACGCTTGGAACATAAGGGAAACTCCATATAGACATAGCATGAAGGATTGCTGGCACATCTGGCTGCTGATAAAATGTGATACTCATTTAATAGAAGATTATAGGCAGGAAAAGAATATTGTAAGCTCACTTAAATTAAGATGGGAAAAAAAGTTCGGAAAGTTGGGTGCCCTGAGTCTGATCAGTAGTCTACTCTTCTCTGAGGTTGAGGGTGGTTCTTTGTAGATTTGATTTTCCTAAAGGACTCAAAAAGGGGCAATTGGCTTAGCCATTGAGAAGAGAAAATGAAAAGGAACATCTGACCAGTATTTTTTTAAATGCTTTATTACAAGTCCTGGAAAAATGTGTGCAGATCAAAACAGCCAGGTGTTTGGATAACAGCCCTCTGGGGCCAGCTGGCAGAGGGCAGCTGGTCAGCAGAGTAGATGGAAAAAACATCTTCTAAAAAATGAGGCGTGAGCCTAAGAGTGGGGCCAGGAAAACACCCAGTGTGGAGGAGGCTATGGACAGACCATAAATTATGAGGATAAAAAAGGATTAAAGGAGCACATTTTAGAAGGTGCTAGGGTCTAATAAAAGGTCTCTTTAATCAGCAGAGGCAGTCAGCTAGGGAGTCAGTTGACCCTTCCGGCGTTGGTGGGTCAGAAGACACGCACAGCCTTCAAGAGCGGGAGAAATTTACTTCAATGCCGGCTCTGATGACACTAAGCACCTCCAGCAAATGAACCACTAAACTCAGGGTTCTAAATTACAAGGCAAGCCTCTCCAGGTTGAATGCAGGAGATTGAAAACTACTAAAATTTAGACAAATACCATGTGATTAATGGCCTTATGGGGAAGTAATCCAAAATATCCATCTTGGATTTTGAACTTCTCATCCAGTAAAATTATGGATTGTATAGCTGGCTGTCCGTATCTGTGGTTCTGCATCTGCATATTCAACCAACCAGGGATGGAAAATATTTTTTTTTTAACTTCCAGAAAGTTCCAAAAAGCATAACTTGAATTTGCCTCATGCTGGCAACTATTTATATAGCATTTACATCGTATTTACAACTATTTACATAGCATTTACTTTGCATTAGGTATTATAAGTAATCTAGAGACGATTTAAAGAATAAAAGAGGATGTGCACAGTTTATATGCAAATACTATGCCATTTTATATAAAGGGCTTGAGCATGCATGGATTATGGTATCTGCAGGGGCCCAGGAACCAATCCCCCTCAGATACTGAGGGATGACGGTATTTATAAAGGAGAAGTTTCAAGTATTACTGTGGTCTCCCTTCTGTCTACCCCCTCCACTCTCCTCTGACCCCACTTACATTTCCAAGCCAACAACATACTGTAAATAACAATAACTAGCATTGTTTGACCCTGTTCTAAGTGTTTTACATAAATTAACTTGTTCATCCTCATAGTAGCCCTCTAAGATGACACTTTTATTACTCCTTTTTACAGATGAGGAAACTGAGTCACAGAGAGGGAATTGACTAAAGAACAAAAGAGCACCTAGCACCCAATAGGGTAAGAAAATGTAGTCCCACCATTATTAAAATAAGCAGCTGGTTACAGTGACTGAGAGCTGGCAGACGGGAGAAATGGGCAAGAAATGAGACTAGAGGAACAACCTTTTTGAGAGGGCGAAATACTAGTCTTAAAAGAAGAAAAGTAAGAAATATGTCTACAGTCTATAAAATTAGACCAATATTTACTTATTAAAGGGAATTTAGAGCTAGAGGACCATCTCTAAACCTTGAAAATAAAACACATTTGGTCTGTTTCCTCAACTCAGCCTAATGAGTACAAACCTTGAAAAAGCACTGAGAATAAAAGGAAGTGACAGAGAGGGGGAAGGGACAGCAGATGCAGGGGTGCGAGAGGATACAGAGTCGTGCTGTTGACTGTCGGGGATGCCCATCTGTTGTGGCCTGCAAGCCCTCAGGGCTTTGGCTCCCAACCCTGAAAACTCTCACATCTTCTTTGGGGTCCTCGGAGGGAATTCACCCCACCCGCCCCCCCTCCTCCGGCCCGACAGGCTGTTGTTACACATAGGTTCAAACTGCGACCTTGTCTTCTATGAGTAGCTGTTTTTCACTTATGCGTATGTGAGCTGAATCAGCCAACCAACCACTTGGGGTCCCGGGCCATTCCTAGCTGATGTCTGTCCCAGTCACCACACTTGCTGGGCCCCCTCCCCGGCTTCCATTGTTGCCTTTGAAGCAGGCCCACCAACGCCAAGTCCTATAGACTCAACTGGTCCATGTTCAAGGGCTCTCTCTGCCTCGGGATTCTTATCTCCAGTCACAAGAGACACCGTTGCCAAGAACTAGGCCAGTGAAAATACAAAGACATTTTTCAACCAGGCAAAACTATGCAAACAAACTGGTTTGAAGGGAGGTGCGAGGCAAATCCAGAGTCTTCGCTTCTGAGCTGGAGCAGAGGCAGAGAACTGGGGAATCCATGTGCTTGTGGCTCTGAAGTAGAAACGTAGGGAATCCCTGGCTTTGAGTATCTTTGTGGAGCCTGAAAACTGAAAAATAAAACCAGAATACAGAAAACTTCATCACACTGACAAGTCCTCAAAACACAAGTTTAGATTAGAATCTCTCTTCTCTCGTTTTGTAAGATGCCTAGTGTTGCTTATCTGAAGGCTTCACATAGCAAATATGGAAGGGTTCTCGCCCCTTCTAATTTCTTCTCTGCTCTCGTGTGACTTTGGGAGCACCCGGTTCCTGGCCACTCCATCCCTCGTCTGCTGTATAAGGAGAAAATCCCCTCCCTGCCTTTTTTTTTTTTTTTTTTTTTTGGTATCTCAAAGGTTACTATCTCTTTTGTGAGGACTTACTTAATCTCCTGAACCATGATGTTGAGGGAATGAGATGGGCACAAACAGTAAACTTCCTGAGAGGAGAGAGGGGCAGAAATACCTCTCTCAGTTAGAAATCATAGCAAACTGGGGCAAGCAGAAGGGCGTGTGTGTATGTGTGTGTGTGTGTGCACTTGTGCATGTGTGCATATCAACTGATTGCCAGCAACATCTATCTGGTCAATTTATCAGGTAAATCTTCAGAATTAACTGATTACAGACCTCTATGTCGGCTTCTTTGTTTTCTCAATGTATTGTTATACTCAGGCATATCGAAATTGTTTACTCCAACAGCAGTTGTCAACATTGGCTGTCCATTGCCATTATCTGGGGAGCTTTAAAATACCCTGATGCGTGGGAGAGTCAGATTCAATTGGTCTGGGTGTGACCTGTGTGTCAGGACTTTTAAAAGCCTTCCGGATGATTCTAATTCAAAGACGAGGCTAAGTACTGAAGGTGTAGAGTTACTTTCTAATGAGAAACTGAGGAGGACTCCTCAGGCTACTGGGCCAGACGAAAGGACATGTTATAGTGACACCATTAGTCAAAAGGAGGAAAAGACATTGGAAGTAAATATCTAAATGCAGGCCTTTCTGTTTACAAAACAGCAGCACCAATAGCTCTGAGTCCATAGGGGAGGCCGCAGAAAACACTTGATCTCTTCCAAGTTTCCTTCTTGTCATCCATCTGTTGGCATTAAGGTGTGTTACTGTCCCCCCTCTCTTAAACACTAAGAGATGCTCAGGGAGCCCGGAGGCCAAAGGCACAGCTTTATTAGCAAAGTGTCCACTGGCTCTCCCTGGAGTTCAACAACAGAATAATCACTACAAACAAACCCCACTGCTTTCAGTGCACATCAAGATAGACACCAAAGCCAAGCTGTTTGGTCTGTCACCCCTGATGTCTAAGCCAGTAAACTGTGAAACCAGAAAATTATGCCGCTGAGGGTTTGGACAAGACAATGTCAGTCAGATTCACAAGGTCTTTCTGCAACTTGGACACCCAGGCAACTTTTAAGATATGACTTGAATTTAGTCAGGGAATTCCCTTCCTTACAATTCTATCAAATACTATCACTGCTGTGTATATTCCAGGCATTCTGCTAAGGGCTTTATATGGATTGTCTCATTTCATTGTCGCATCCTGAACAGGAAGTAGATGCTGTTTTCCTCATTTTATAGGTGAGGAAATTGAGACTTACTGTGGCTTTGTGACATGGGCATTATTTTGTAGATAGTAGATGATAGAGCAATGGTTTGATCTAGATCTGTGACTTTAAAATCCAAGGTTCTATCCCTGAGCCACTGCCTCTGGTTTATAGACTTCCAGGAAAAAACAATTCACTTCTGCTTCTTTTTCAGTCTCTTGGTTTATCCCTTCCTAGAATCTGAACCCAAGTCATTATAATGATGTGGAATTTTTTTGTGGTTGATTTCTTTAAAAATGAGTCTTTCTCAAAGAGTTTGCCAATGCATACGTGAACTTCAAGCAAAAGCTGACTTTACAACTGGGGATTGAGATGTTCTTTATGCAATCTGATTAATCACAAAAAGGAGGCGGTAGCAATAAAAATTTAAACAGTGGCTGAATATGCTCATGTGCTCACTCATCCCACCGGTGCTGCTATTTTGTCAACATTGAAAATTGGATTTTATACTTTATACCGCTCCTTTTCTGTTTTAGCTAATGATTGTTATAACATTTTGCTAAATCTGCCGGAGATACTTGAAAACCTTCCCAAAGCTATCATTAGCAAGTAATGCAGGACAGGGCCAGCCAGTACTTCTCTGCCTACCAGTAGGTGGGTGTATTGTATGAATATACAGGGTGCGATGATACCTGAGTTTTCTAACATTGATGTATTGCTACAAAGTAAACAGAAAGGAAAGGAGGACCGCAAATGAAGCTTTTGTTAATTTGCATTCGAATGTATGTACATAAAGGGGTCCCCATGTACACGTCTTCTACTAACTTCTGTCCCGCACATTGAATGAGATGCCCAGCCTCCGAGAAGCATTGTGTGCTGAGTGAATAGCTTGGCCTTAACTACTGTCTGAGCTTGCCCTGTCCTTCCTAGGGCCTAGATGGAGTGGCTCTTCTCTGACAGGGATGTAATGGCTGTTATAAAGTGGTCAGGGGGTCTTGCCTGGGGCTCTGCACTTGAACTCACAATGTCAGTGGGTGAAGGCCGTGCATGTGGATTTATGGAGTCTCTAGCACCTTTAAAGTCTGTTCCAACTTGTCAGGGTATTCTGAGGCCAGATAGTCTAGAATAAATAAATCTCAAAGATCGGCTTATTCCCTCTGAAAGGTTTTACTCCTCTGAGGACATGACCAAATTTTTTTACCTCCCCAAATAAAGCATATAATGACGTGTCCTTTGATGCTGTGGGATCCTCTAACTTCTGAGCTCAAGGACAGGATGGAATTGAAAAGAAATCTTCTTATAGACTCACTGTGGACACATAAAGAGAACAAGAAATACTTTTTTTTCTTTTATTATTTGAAACTACTGAGTTATGGGGTTATTTGGATTGACAACATAGTCTGACTGACAAGAAAATCAGCATATTAAAGCTCCCATATTGAGGGGTAGTAGAAATATGACAAAGGAAATTGCTTGAGAGGAAAGACTTGGACATTTGTTTGTTTGTTTTAACCTTAGGAACTGCTGGCCAGCAAGTGTAGGAAAAGATTGAAAAGATATTAAAATGCCCAGGCCAAGCCCTATAAAGCTTCTGCTTTTAAAAAAAGTTGTAGTAAAATTTGCCATTTTAACCATTTTTACATGAACTGTTCCGTGACATTAAGTACATTCACACTGTTATACAACCATCACCACCATCCATCTACAGAACTTTTTCATCATCACAAACTGAAACCCTGTACCCATTAACAATAACTCCCTGCTCCCCCTTCCCTAATCCCCGGCAACCACCGTTCTACTTTCTGTCTCTGTGACTTTGACTTCTCTAGATACATCATATAAGTGGAATCCTGCAGTATTTGTCCTTTTGTGTATGGCTTATTTAAAGCTCCCCCCTTTTAAAAAAAAAGATTGCATTCTAGTTTTTGCTAGCAACCCCTATATCTGTCTAGCTATTTCTAAGACAGTCTTTGCTCAAAGAAGAGGGAGGGATGACAAGAACCTGCCTAATCACTGACTCTGGCAGTGGGTTGAAGTGGCTGCAAGCTTTCTAGGCCAGAGGTTAGCAACCTTTCTAAACTGGGATGTCAGAGTTCCAAGCCCTGCGCTTCCTTTGGGTCAGAGGTCAAGGATGATTTCAAACCCTGAGTGACCAAGTTCTGCCTCCTGCTGATGTGGGGAAGGCAGAAAGTGGAAGGCAGAGGTGGAAAGACAGCTTTGATTTCTCTCAGTTGTAGAGGAGAGGTTGAGCCCAGTGACAGCAGGTGGTTATAGCTTTCAGGAGAAGATGTGACAATGGTGACAGGTCCCAAAGGCGTAGAGCATCATCCCATGGGCCATCCAAGAAGGAGGGAGCTTCTTTACCACTCCTTTCACCTGAAGAAAAAAGTAAGTTGTCAGAAGTTGCCTGGGGAAGTGATTACCTTTTTGGCCATTGCTTTTCTTTCTTCCAGAATTACAGTTGTTAGCAATATGCGGAGAGTCTAAGGTGGACCTTGGAGGGGTGAGGGGTCAGAGGATGGCAAGTTGGAGGATGCGAACTCACCTGCATTGATGTGGTGCCCAAGTTCCTGTTCGGGGAGGTGGGCCACCCTTGGAGGAGACAGATGAGCCCTGCAGCCTGCCTCAGAAATCTAGCCTCTGCCTTCTCCGTGAGATCTGAGGGCCACATGGGCAGAGTGGTGAAATCCCTGTCTTCTGATAATATTGAAGTTTTTGTTTGGAAATTAGCAGGATCGGAGGTTTACTTTTTAAAAAGGGTCATAGGAAACTTCCATAGTGGCTGTAGAGATAATAAAACTGTGCTCTGGTTTACGTGTTTGCTCAGTAGGTATCAACTTTGTGTCAGGCAGTTAGCTAGGTGCTGAGGATGTAGCAGAAGCATAAATACACGTGGTTTCCTCCTTCATGTAGCGCCCAATCCAGGGAGCAGACAAATATTAATCAACCTATAAGTCAGTCAGTAAGTATTTATTGAACATCCATTATGTTCCAGACACTGGGGATATTCCAGGAAGCTAAGCAGACACAAATCATGTAAAGCAAATGTCAGATTATAACTCTGAAGAAGGCTAGGAAAGGGAGGTGTTCTGTACCACGAGAGCCTATGATCCAAGCTTAATAGCCAGGGAGAGCTTGTTTGGAGATCTGAGGGATGGAAGAGCTTCACTAGGTAAAAGGGAGACAAGAGTGCATACTAGGTGGAGGGAACAGCACATGCAAGGGTCCTGTGGGAGGGAGCTTGGTGAGGATGAGCGTGAATGAAAGCCATATGTGGTTGGAGGATTACGAGAGGGATTGGCGGACAAATTAAGGTTGGAGGGGTAAGTGGGAGCTAGTCAGGAAAGACATCCGCATAAAAGTGAGAGGAGTCTGACTTGTCATTTTTCTTGTTAGAATGTCTTTTTGTCCTCAACACAGTACTGTTTAAGAACATGGATTCTGGAGCCAGACTGCCTCGGTCAGATCCCTGCTCTCCCACTTACAAGCTGTGTGACCGTAAGCGTGTTACCTAACCTCTCTGTGCCTCAGTTTTTAAATCTGTAAAATGCTGAATATAATAGTTCCTACCTCATAAATTTGTTAGGAAAATTAAATGAGTTTGTGTATATAAAGTGTTTAGAACAATACCAGACACTAATTATAAGCGCCACATAAATAAGTCCTGTTATTATTACTCTGTATGGTAGAGAGCACTTTGTTCACCAGATATTCCCCAATCAGTTTATAAATAAGAAATCTACACTGAATTATATCCAGAACACATAAGTGTCTATATCACAGACAGATAAAGCCTAAGACAAACTGTAGGTCTCTTTAACATCCACTTATGGTATGGAAAAATGCATTTCTCAAGTAAATCATCCTGGAAAAGTGCCTTTTCAGAGCTGAGAGAATTAAATGCCTTATACTTTGCTCCATGTGTATTTGAAATTTGGGGAAGAAATTGCATTCTTGTTAATGATTCAGCTGATACTCAGAACTGACTAAGGGCAGAACGTACCTCAAATTCTTGCATCATTTTATCAGCTGATGGAATTGAGCAATCAGAAAGGTAGAGCCGGAAGCAACCTTGGAGATCAGTTGGTCATTTGTTCTGATTTAATTGACTATTGGTTTCTGCTTGAAGTGATCACATTAGAAGAAAGAGCTGGAAGCTTAAGAATTTAATAGGCAAGTAAATTAATTTAACTGAGACGCCTCTGTGAAAATCATAAATACCACCTGCAGCTTCTCCTTTGGTAGGTGGTAATGCGCTTTTGCTGAAGTTTTTCCTTTTTTTTTTTTTGGTAACTATTTTTGAAAAATAAAAATAACAAGCAGTGTTACTTTGTACCTATAGATTTGGTAACATTGTAAGTCATCAAGTCCTCTGTGTGCAGAGTGGTATAGTACTGAACAAACAAACTTTTATTGAAAGCTCACTATGTATGAGGCCTTCTGATGGATGCTTTTATATGATGCTTCATTTAATCCTCACAGTAATTATATGGAGACTTGGAGCCTGTATTGCCCTTCCTCTGCTTTGCTCTGTATTGCAGGGGCCCGGATCTTAGAGCTGCATTTCCTAGCCTCTCCTGTCTGCTAGTTCCTGGCTGGGTTTGGGCACTGGGAGGCAATGGTGGAGGTGTAGGGTGAGGTGGAGAGAGAAGTTGTATTTCTCCCATCTCTCCCTACTTTGGGTTGCATCTTCTCTATGGCTCCAGTTCCCATGGGTCTGGCACACCACAGTTTAGCTTCCACTTGGTGGATCCACCCCTAGGCTCCAGTAACACTCTCTCCTCCTTTGGTCCCTCCAGCCACGGGTTGGTAGAACTTTCTGCTCTTGTTCATCTCTGGATTACCCCATTGTCTGCTCTTTGGCTTACAGTCTCCATCACCTGTATAACCAGTTCCCTGCATTAAACTCCCTCTTTTAAAAATAACTGAAATAATTTGTTTTTTTCTTATCTAGGCCATAACTGATAGAGTTCGGTATAATCATACCTGGTTTTCTTTTTTTCAATCTATGAGGAAACTGAGGACCATACAGGCTACATGTCACAATATTAAGCCCCTCATCACAAATCTACCAATTAAATCAAAGTTGTTGCACTCCTAAGTTCATATATACTTCTTCTACTATTATACTCTGGTGACTTCATGACTTTCTAGAAAGGGGAAATCTGTTTTTATCGGGGATAGCCCCCTCTTGGGTCATCAGAATCAGGAGGAGTTTTACTACAATCTCATTTTAGTTCAGTTGGATTGATCACTTACTGCAGGATGAGTTTGAGGGTCAATGTCTTACATCTCTCCAAAGACAGAATTATTAGACCCTCATGCAGCAGATCAGAAAGATGCCCACTTGGATGTATCAATACAGCGAAGCTAGGTTCCTTGGGAAATTCTATACAGATCCATGGAGCCACCAAGTTCTGGCCACTCTTCCAAGCCAGGTGATAGATTCCCTTTGTTTCAATTCAAGTAGAAAATTGAGATCTTTATTCTTCACCTTGAATTTACTCAGAATCAGGATAGGAATACTCTTAAATTATCGTTAATCCCACATAAGATCAAAGACTTTGGACTTTACCATAATTTTAGGCTTAATTTTTAGACTCTTTTCATAGGAGTAAATCATAGGCTAAAATGTCTGTGGTCTGAAAATACTGAGGGACTCTTAGGATGCCATTGATTTACATATAGAGACTTATGAAGAAGTTGGCATTCTTCTTCTTATGAAGAAGTTGGCATTCTAAAAAGGACAAATAAAATGCTAAACCAGCAGTAGAACAACAGCCTCTGAATTCTCCCCTTATGTTAAATAGTAAGAATACGTAAATAGGACCAAGTAGTGGAGAGTGATGAACTCTTGGTTAACGAGTGTGTGTGTGTGTGTGTAGAGAGGGGAGGTACAGTGTAAAGCCATCAAAGCAGTGAGTGATTTGACTATGTGTTTAGGAAAACAGGTAAAATTGTGTTGGTTGAACTTAGAGATGGGGAAGAGGGTCTGGATAGAGGGTACTATTATAATACTACTATAGATTGTATACATAGCAAATCTATATATCATTATACTGTATGGTAGTTAAGAAGAAAGATGAAGACTTGAACTGAGTGACTTTGGAATGGAAGCTACAGGTGCATGCGTGAGGGTGATGTGGAAGTAGAATTGATAAGATTTGATCATTGATGGGGTAAGAGGTGAGGGAGGAGAGAAAACTTGAGGGTTGTTCTGAGGTTTGGAGTCTTTATGACTCTATTTTTTCTTTTTTCATATAATATCCAACTCAAATAACTTTGCATCCTGTTGTGAAACTTTCATACTACAACTGGAAACTGGTTGATAGTCATTCTTCTTTGATGAGGACAGAGAAACCTACCAAGTGGCTTTAGCACAGCTGCATTTCCATCTGAGGCAGAGAGAGAGCAACTTGGAGATTCTGAAGTCATCAGTACTGCTAACCATGTACTGAGACCATGGAAGTAAAGTAAAAGGGGCACCTTGCATCTACTCATCACACAAAGAGCCACAAAAAAATCAAGGGGCTTGACAGTATTTTTATTCTTTTTTAATATCTTTATTGGAGTATAATTGCTTCACAATGGTGTGTTAGTTTCTACTTTATAACAAAGTGAATCAGCTGTACGTATACATATATCCCCATGTCTCCTCCCTCTTGCGTCTCCCTCCCTCCCACCCTCCCTATCCCACCCCTCTAGGTGGTCACAAAGCATCAAGCTGATCTCCCTGTGCTATGCGGCTGCTTCCCACTAGCTATCTATTTTTAGATCTCTAGGTAGGATCTAAAGATCTCTGGGAAAGAATTTTGTACAGAGTCAGACAAGGGATGAGGTAATTACCCACCTCAGATTCACCTGGAGTCGGAAGTAAGCCTTGCAGGGTGGTTCTCTTACCTAGCACAGGCCTGCACTCCAGTCGCGCTGGTCTATGCACGGCCTGAGGACAGATCGTGCCTTCTCACCGCCGTCCTTGCCGATCCCCTCACCTGCCGGACCTACTCCTCACCACCATTCATATCCTCCCTCCTCAGAGCCTGAAAGCCTCCTGCTGCCCAGTGTCCTCCTCAATACTTTGCTTTCCTTTAAACTATTAAGTTGTGTGTATTTCACGTTATTTTGTACTTCATTATACATTGCATTTTATTACCCTTTCATTTTTCCAATTGTGTTAGTCTTGTCTTTCAAGTATCTCGCAAACTCCTTGAGGGAAGGACTATTTCTTACTCTTTATCATCCTTCACAACACCTAGTATAGAGTGAATACTTGTTGAGTGATTGATTTAGTGTGAAAATTTTCCCCAGTCTGCCCTAGCTCCTAGCCACCTGATCTGCTTAGCTACCTATTGCTTCCTTCTTGAGCTATTGGGCTGCTCCCACACAGTACGAGTTCTGAACACTCAAATATTTCCTCCAGAACATAAAGAGCTCCAGACAGGGTAGTGAGGAGGGCGGGAGAAAGAAAGAAAAATGCATTTAGAAACACAGCTTGTTCTTTGACCTGGGAGAACTTGTTTGCCAGAAGTTACTGAAAGCAAAGCTGCTCAGAACAATTATCAGTCCATCTTCAGACTCTGGGATGTCTTAAAACAACAACGCAATAGGAAATGACATAAGCCAAGAAATTCTTGGTGGAACATTTGGGTGAAAAGGGTTTTCTGCTTTAAGAACATTCATTAGCGGAAGACTACTGTATAGCACAGGAAACTCTAACTCAATATTCTGTAATAACCTGTATGGGAAAAGAACCTGAAAAATGTATATGTATAACAGAATCACTTTGCTGTACACCTGAAACAAACACAGCATTGTAAATCAACTATACTCCAATATAAAATAAAAATTAAATTAAATTTTAAGAAAAGGACATTCATTAGCTTCGATATCAGTATGAGAGACCAGTAGCTATCATTTCTTGAGCCAGGAATGTTATAGCAAGTTGTATCTACATGTTGAAGTTTTCACCATTAGTATAGGTGTAGTATTCTAAATTCCACTAAAAATGAGAAAACTTAGATCTAGAGAGTTTAAGTAACTTAACATTAATATATTGCCTCCTCCAAGAAGCCTTCCCTGGACCTTCAGGATGGGGTAGGCACCATTATGTCTCCCATAGCAACCTGTGACTATCCTAGCTTTTACATACTATCTTACGTGGTAAATGTAGTAATGCAATGTAATAATCTGTTTCATCTATCCGTCTCCTCTATTAGAGTGCAGCTTCCTTGAGGATAGAGAAAGTTCCGTTTCCAAGTCCAGTGCTTTTTTTCTCTGTGTTACATTGCGATTTTCATACATGCCATAGACCTGGGAGTTTTAAACCACAGAATGCCCTTCAATCATTGAGGAGAATTACTAGCTTTATCACACAGTCAAGGTTACTCGGTGTGTCCTCCTTCTCTATGGAAGGAAATGTTTAGGACATTTGCTTTCTTATGAGACACCCTCCCCAACTGCATTTTAGTGGAGGGGGAGGCTCTGTTTCCAGAAGTTAACATCAAAAGAGGATTGCTTATAGTTAGAATTGCTCCCCGGAGGAAAGGTTGCCATGGACACTGGAGAACATGCACGGTTAATTTCGTAGAACCATGGCTAATGGGACAAATCGCTCGGCCATGGAGACTCCTCAAGCTGAAAGGGCATAAAGAGGTGTAAAGAGGGAAGCAGGTCATGGGCTCTGCCCCGGGATTCTGAGGAGGTTCACGGCCAGGAGAAAGCAGGCAGCTGTGATGCACTGGGTTGGCTGTGGGCGGCGTTGGACTCAGCTGTCACAGCTGGGCTGACATCTGCAACATGTGATTGACATCAGTGCAAAGACAGCACCAGCCAGCCAAGGGTGTGTGGCAGGGACAACCAGGGTTTGAGCCTGTGAGAAGAAAATCTGTTGGGCGACACCAAATAGCAGCAGCGAGCCCTCTCTTTGTGTCTACAATCCAACCAGGCTCAGCTGACTTGGAGCACATCAGAGAGGTGCTGTGACTTGTCCTAGATCACACAGAATGTTAGAGGCCAGGTGGGACTAAAAACTGGGTGGTCAGACTCTCAGGCTGGTGCCTTCTCCATAGACCCTAGAGAAAGGGAGACATAGGCAGATTTTTAAGAAGTTGTGAAATCAGGTTAGGAACAACCTGACTCTTGCTTCTTCAAAGCACAGAAGGTCTTTGGGGTGTTCAGTGACTGCAGTGATTTGACACAGCAGCTTGTCATTGTTTCCTGGAGGTGATTCTTATAGATTGTCGGAAAAGTATTGTGGTAGTGCAGTCATCATGCATGTGCTGATCTTTGTTGATGTATAAGAAGCAACGACCATGATGCATGCAAGAAAGAGATTTAAGTGGGATCCCTTCCTGTAGAAGCAACACCATGGCCTTCAAACAGGAAGCAGTAGTGCATAATTTAAGACTAAATAGACATTTCTCCAAAGAAGACATACAGATAGCCAACAACCACATGAAAGGATGCTCAACATCACTAATCCTTAGAGAAATGCAAATCAAAACTACAATGAGGTATCACCTCACACCAGTCAGAATGGCCATCATTAAAAAATCTACAAACAATAAATGCTGGAGAGGGTGTGGAGAAAAGGGAACCCTCTTGCACTGTTGGTGGGAATGCAAATTGATACAGCCACTATGGAGAACAGTATGGAGGTTCCTTAAAAAACTAAAAATAGAACTACCATACGACCCAGCAATCCCACTACTGGGCATATACCCTGAGAATACCATAATTCTAAAAGAGTCATGTGCCACAATGTTCATTGCAGCACTATTTACAATAGCCAGGACATGGAAGCAACCTAAGTGTCCATTGACAGATGAATGGATAAAGAAGATGTGGCACATATATACAATGGAATATTACTCTGCCATAAAAAGAAATGAAACTGAGTTATTTGTAGTGAGGTGGATGGACCTGGAGACTGTCATACAGAGTGAAGTAAGTCAGAAAGAGAAAACACAAATACCGTATGCTAACACATATATTTGGAATCTAAAAAAAAAAAAAAATGGTTATGAAGAACCTACGGACAGGGCAGGAATAATAAAGACACAGATGTAGAGAATGGACTTGAGGACACGGGTTGGGGGGAAGGGTAAGCTGGGACAAAGTGAGAGAGTGTCATGGACATATATACACTACCAAATGTAAGATAGATAGCTAGTGGGAAGCAGCCACATAGCACAGGGAGATCAGCTCAGTGTTTTGTGACCACCTAGAGGGGTGGGATAGGGAGGGTGGGAGGGAGACGCAAGAGGGAGGAGGTATGGGGATATATGTATATGTACAGCTGATTCACTTTGTTATAAAGCAGAAACTAACACACCATTGTGAAGCAATTATACTCCAATAAAGATGTTTAAAAAAAACCCCAAAACTATAATATTGTTTAAAATAATTTTTAAAGGTAATAAGCAGCTTGAATTTGCTACATACTTCACTTACTCAACATGCTTTGGCAAATCCTGTCTCATTTCACATTTACAGCTACTTCTACATAACTTAGGAGGCAATAGCAGTCCCCCATTCTGTAGATGAAGAATCTGAAACCAGAAAGTTTTGGTGATCTGCCCAAGATCACACAGTACTTACTGTCAGAACCAGGACTAGAATTTTGCTTCTTTATCAAGTGTTTTTGTGTAGTAAAGTTCACAGTCCCTTCCTTATCTGAAATTCTGAAATCCAAACAAAAACAACAGAAGTCTATTTTTCTTTCCCTAACTTACTTGGTGGCAAAACGTTACCCGTCCTGAACTACTTTGGCAAGAAAACCTGTTTTGAGATGATGTGAAGCTCTTTATCGTCCTCTTTAGGGAGAATATTCATATATTTTATTACAGAAATTTTAACATATTCAATTACAGGATGCCCCAAACCAGTGTGTCATCTTTGTTATATGAGCTATCTTATCTTTCTAAAAGTCCAAAAAAATTTTCTGATTTCAGAAGCAAATCTGAACAGAAGAGTTTTGGGTAATAATTGTAACCCTGAAGTAGACCAGCTCTATAATCTGACGGTCAGGAAGTGAGGTTTTTATATTAACCAGATATAGTCAATATAGGTGCCATACATGCATTACTATATCGAATAAATTAGACTATAATGAAATAAACTTAATACCGACTCAGCAGTTGCTGTGAGGGTTAAATATGATAATTCAGGTAAGTCATTTGGCACAGTATCTGGTTTACAGGACACATTCCGTAACTAGAGTGTTAACTGTTACCTTTCTTAATAAACTTTGTATCCCCAGGAGGAGGCGGTGACAGGCAGAGAGGTTAAGTTACTTGCCCAAGGTCACATGGCTAGGAAGTGGCACCACCAGGACTGGACACAAGACTGTCTCTTCCGCCCAAAGCATATGCAAAACCAGTAGGGTAGAGATAATTCTGGGATCTTCCAGGGGGCTCTAGAAATCCTTCCAGATCATCATTATGAAAATTAATTACCGAATCATTGGACTGGAGCATGTGGAAGTGCTGTTTAATAGCCTGCTGGTTAAGCCAGCTTTTGCTGGCTATGGAGGGAGAGAAAGAGAATGAAAGGGAGGGAGGGAGGAGGGAGAGAGAGAAAGAGAGAGAAAGAGAGGGAGAATGTCTTATAAATTAAAATGTTGGAATGACCTTACGGAGTGATTGGCAAGCCTGTATTCCAGAGAATCCTTACAGGAACATAACTTCCTTGGATATTCGTGAGGTCTTTCTGGGGATTAGAGCAAAGAAAAGACTTTTCTTTCCCAGGACTTTACCCTCAAATTCTGTGAATTAGGCCAATGAAATCTATGGTTTGGGAGGAAAATAATCCACTCCCATCCTGCCAGCTACCTTCACAACGGCTTTTTTTGCCTTCTCCACGTCCTTACTTTGAACCTAGGACTTTCTGTTTTCCGACCACGCTTTGGACGTGAGTGCTGACGTGAGGGTGGGGAAGTGGGAGGGAAAAGGACAAGGACGACAGAAGCCTGTGATGCAGAGACACGGGAGATGAGAGGAGGGCAGTGCTTGCCTCACAAATGGCTTCTCATCCCACGTCTCCTTCTTGTCACAGCTCACATCCCAGATGGTGGGAGGAGAACTGTGGTGTGTCAGGACGGGCTGGCGCGAAAGCGAGCCCCTCGGCAGCCCAGCCTGAGATTAAGGGGACCTCGGTACCATTGTGCTGGCAGCTGTTCAGCCTCAACCGTGCGCCACGCGGCATCGGTCCACGTCTGGTCTTATTTGCTGTTGGGGAGGCGACACTTGAAAGGTGGCCCCTCCCCCAGACTCCTTGACATTTGTCCAGAGATTAATTGGGCTAATCCCCTTCTTGGAAGAATAGGTTGGAGAGTATGCGTTCGGGGAGGGTGAGGAGGCCGGCTGGGATTGAGGAGACAGCATTAATGAAGGCGCTGGGGCTTACTGGAGCCTTTGAAAGAAGAAAAGAGCAGATTCTCTGCTGTTCCCAGACGAGGCTGACAGGTGGGCAGGGAGACTGCAGTTCTTCTCTTCTGCCCGGCTTTGCCAGAAGGTCTGTGCGCACCAGCAGTAACGACTTCTGACAGCACCAGCTGTCACTCAGGGAGGAAGCACTCCCAGCTCACCTTGGCCTGCCATTCTCATCTCTTGTAGCGAGGGCAGAAGGTGAGAGTCCCAAGCTGGGCTGTCCTGGCTAGCTGTTTCCAGAGCACACGTTGCTCAGATCCTTGTCTGGGATACTTACAAACCTACATTTAAATTTCATTTTGAATCAAGCATTCAAAATAAGCATCATTTATCATTTGAGGTTTTTGGCAGGGGACCGTAGACAGTGTTTTCTTGTGCTTTATGCAGCTGTCCATATTTGGGAGGGGATGCAAAGCTTTTCACCTTATTGTCTAATAAGAATAGCTAGCATTTATTGGGAGCTTAGTAGGTGCCAAGGCATCGTTTTAAACATTTTACATGTATTAATTAATTTTTTAATTCGTAACAACCCGTATGAAGTAGATGTTAATATTGTCTTCATTTTACAGAGCTAGTAACCTGCCCGGGATCATTGGTAAATGCTGGCACCAAAATTCAAACTCCTACAGTCCAGTTCTCAGCCCCACCCTCTTAACCACTGCATTAGTCTGTGCTGCTAACAGAGAAAAGGGAATAAGCATTACCAGGTTAGAACATGACTTCAGTGAGATTGAAGAGTTAATTGAGGATAATGCACCCCAGGAGAACTGAGGGTAAAGATACGTGGAAATACTTTGAGGTCCCTGGGAACCTCTGAAAGATACATGCTTCATTGTACTATAGGTGGAAAATTTCTTCCAGTTGCAGGATTCCAATCATGTGCTATGTTTCTTTGTAAATTACTGCAGACACTGGCAGAACGAATTTGAAAAGAGTGATGGTTAATCAAATGAACTTACCAGAGTTCTTAAAGTAGGATTTATATTGATGCCCATTCTAAAAACTATTAATAGTGAGGAATTTTTAGAATGTCACTGCAAGGTGAGAGGAAGTCGGCAACGGTATGAATATCTGTTCATCCTTTATCAGACGTAAGATAACTAGGTGGCAGAAATTGCTTTGGGGTGAACTGAAATGACAGATGCTAATGTCAGAACAATGATTGGAGAGTTGGGAGCAGATCTGTGGTTTTTGAGCACGAGGGGCAATCTTTGACTTAGGAGCATCGAATTTAAACGTGTTTCTCCCTTCTATGTCACCGCTGTCCACCCAGCAGGCAGCACACACAGCCTCTCCTCTTGCAACCATGTTTCCCCCCCCACCCCCTGTTGTGAGGATCAGTTTCCGGGCCCTGGAGACCAGTACGGATTCTCAAGTGGGGTAAGGAAGATAAGGGAGAGTAGATGTAGAGTCAGCTCACCTCCTGTTTGATCTTCGAAACCATCCGAAGCAGGAGTGCTGTCCTCACTTGATGGTGAGGGAACTAAAGATCAGAGAAGTTGCTAACCGGAGACTATCCAGTGAGTAAGTAGCCAAACTGGCTTTGTGCACAGGCAGTGATGCCCAGAATGCGGCTTCCACAATGCCTGTCCAGCACCAGGAGGTAAGGATGGGGAAGGAAGGAAGGGGAAAACTTCATCCTGCCACCTAGGTTCCAGCCCCCTCCCTCCTCTGCTTTGCTGCCAGGTCCTTTTGCCACACCCAGAGTCCGTCTCCTCGCTGTAGGAGGGGAAGGGGGGGAGGGGAAGAAAGTGGGCATCCTCCCTTCCTAATTTCTCATTTTGTAACTTTCTCCCAGTTCCCACAGCTCCCCTCTCACCTCCCATCTCTGCTCGCACGCCACGCAGAGCCTCACTGCTCAATTGGACCTACGAGAGGCTCCACCGCTGTTTACTCCCGAAGATAGAAAAATCACTTTAGATTTCTTCCTCCGCAGTGGGGAAGTGGGAGGACAGCCTCTAGGTCACCACTGCGCCATCTGCGCCTCCGGGCACCAAAGTGCCTGCTCAGCGGCCGGCGCTGTGCCACCCGCCTGGTGTCTTGTCTTAAACAAAAACAGCGACAACAAAACCAAACCCCCCCCAACAACTTTAATAAAGACAAAAAAGCAAACTCCAGAGGGAAAAAAATAGAAAATGATTTTAGTCATCTTTACTAGACTCCTGGGCCTGCCAGATCTGAGGGATGCATCCTTCTGTGTACTCAGCTGTTTTTCGATAGTCATCACCGATGCAGGGATTCCGTTGAAAGTTTACTACACTCAGAAAAAAACTTGATGCTACAGTTTTTCAGAAGAGAACCTGTTCCAAACCAAAGATTTCCAAATAAACTATTGAAACAAGCTCTTTCTGAGTCGGGAATCACTAGCCCCATCTCCTGTGCCTCCATATGTAGAGTCTTTAGTTTCCGAGGAAGTGCTCAGTGGTTTTCAAGTTGTACTCATTTTTGCACAAACTCAATGTCTTAATTCTACAAAGTAATGTCTTCTACATCCATTTGACTTTATTTTAACATGGCTTAATTCGATAAGTGACAGGATCAAACCCAACCTTTCCTCCTTGGTGCCTTGGGCACGCATACCCCGATGCCCGTTCTGCAGTCATTCACTCACCTGCCTTTGACTCACATCAGATGTGAACTCTTTGGTCGCACAGACCACGTTTTAACTTATTTTGCATCTTAGCGTAACATCCTTCCGCTCTTACCCTGTCCAATCCATTTTCCACACAGCAGCCTAAGAGAGCTTTTGAAAACATATATCAGACTGTGTCACTTTCTTGCTTAAAACTTTTCAGTCTCCCCACTGCCTTGAAATACAGTGTGCACGCCTGGTTGGGGGTCCTCGCCCCCTGCAGGTCTGGGCTCCGGTCTCTTCTCCAGCCTTGCTCCAGGCCTGCTGGCCTCTGCTGCCTCAGGGCCTTGGAGCTTGCTGTCCCTCCGTCTGGAATGCTCCTCTCCTGGCTTTTGCGTATCTGGCTCCTTCTCTTGCCTCAAGTCTTAAATGCTTAAATGTCACCTTAAATGTCAGAGAGACCTTTCCCTGAATGCTCTATCTGAAGTAAGTCTTCCCTGTTACTTTCTATCTCTGCATTCTGTTTAATTTCTTTAGAGTATATATCGCAATCAGCAATACTTTATCGACCCGTTTTGCGTTCTCTATTTCTCTTATTAGAATGCAGGCATCGTAAGAGCAGGGCTCTCATCTGTTCACAGATCTATCTTCAGCACAAAGAGTAGTCTTGGCTTGGAGCCGTATGTCTTATGTGTTTAATAAGTCTATGCGTTTAATAAATGAATGCTTGAAAAAACAAATGAACAGTCCCAGAGCTTTTCTTACAGTCATTACCCAAAAAGAATTATGTGTAAAGATTCTACCAAGGGTTTGTAACTTTTGTTTGTACCCAAGTGGAGAGTGTGACCCCCCACATTTGTGAACAGACGAACCAGAAGGAACCAAGAGAAAGACAGCTCTTACTAGAAGAGCACTGCTTGAGAGCAGAGATGGTGTTCAAGGGTCCCGGTGCTTTTCTGCTGCCAGCCTCCTCCTGCTGAATCCTGCATCTTTCCAAGCCCGAGATGGCCAGACTGCCTTCGGACGCTCTAAGTACGAGCAAGAATGAATTGGGAGATTCTCACTCCTGAATTTGGGACATTCTTACTCATAGCTCTTTAAATAAAGTATCTGTTTTTAAGGGAAGCTTTAAAATCAATGGGAGTGGGTAATTGGGATCTAACCTGTAAGGCTGCTACCTGATGCTGACCATCTTCAGAAATGGGTTATTTGTACTGTCTTATCTAAAGCCCAGTGTCTCTTTTTCAGGTCTATTTTAGCATCCTGAGAAACAAGGGAGTGAGTCCCACTAAATCTACAAGCATTTAGGGTGACTTATTTTTTGGTTCAACCATTTATCTTAAAATAAAGGAAAGATGACAAGACCCCAACAGACCAGGGTGTCCCCAGTACCTCTGTTGCTCGTCAGTTTGTGCAGGAAGGCCCTGGGAGCCTACCTCCCCCCAGGCATGGAGAATAACTCCCCCCAAGCATCCAAGTTGTATAGGTTATTTGAAATGTATTTTCTTGGACGAAGATACTATTTTGTCTTAAAATTTATATTTGTCTATATTTACAGTGCTTACCAGAATTTTCAGTATGGCATTTTGGTTAAGTTCCTAGAGCACTATTAATGATAACTAACATGGACTCAAAATAGAAAATGACAGGGATTGTTCTAAGGAAAAATTTATGTCATCCCTGCATTATCAGCTCTTTTGAGATCGAAAACTAATTGCCTAAATTGTGGCCTAAGGTGATAATCTCCTAAATACAGTCTCCTCCCTCAGTGAAAGAGTTGAAATCCTTATTTTGTTTATGGCCTTTGAATCATTTATGGATTTAAAGCCACCCCACTGAGCACCAACTCATCTCTGCCAGGTGCATTGGGCCTCAATGGGTTGGAAGCGAAATGTGGGGTCCCAAGCAGGGAAAGGGATGGAAACCACATTCACAGTTTATTTGCTCACAGATGTTCACATAATAGAAGCTGAAATTTAAGAAGTAGCTTCTTTCTCTTTGTATTTGACAGAAACAAAGAAAAACAGTTGTGTGGAGGTTGGGAAGGCAAGAGGCAATGAAGGCGTGAGAAGCATTGGAAATACCCATGTTCCCCAACCCTGGCAAGACAATAAACTCCTTAACAAGGGTATTGATTTTCATTCCCAGAAACACAGACTGGGCATTTGGCTCTGGATGATTCAACAGCAAATGACTTTGACATGAGGAAGGAACTAGGGCTGATCCTGGATGAGGACCTGACCATTGATTTCTCCCCTCTCCCAGTGCCCTGAAGAGCTTCGAGGGAATCATCACACAGCATCAGGGTCATGACAACGCCTGATGCTTTGTGATACTGCTAAGATGTCAGCTACAGATTTCCCCTCTGCCTGTGTCAGTGCAGTCAGCTTTGGTCTGTGTTTACCGCAGTGACTTGTCACCTTGTGGTATTGAGTTCTCTGTTTTCTCATGCAAGAAAAGGTGGGACAGTGTGAGTGAAAGAGAGACATCTGTGACTTTCTAGGCTCGGACTTTCTAGGCTAGAGGTTTAGAAGCTGTTCTGTCTCCTCAAATGTGTGATGGTCCTGTAATCATGGTCAATGATCAAGTGAATAATTGCTTCTGAATTATGATTTTTATGGTCTGAAGAGCTAGATTTCTTTCAGGTTTGGTTAAGTGAATCAATGTTTAAGATGCTTTTCCAGTATATTATGATTCTTCTAAAAATTGTATTTATCACATCATATGTTAATTTAATGTCACCCTGGGGTCTCAGATTTGGGTTTCTTTCCTCTCCCTTGCCCTAGCAACCAGTGTTTATCTCTACTGAAGCAGCAATGCAGAGGGGACCACGCTTGATTTTCCAGTCCAGTAGACATTATTCTGTTGACATCTCCAAGTATCTTATTTTTATCAGTATGAAACTTAAAACAAACTTATACATGTAATTTAACTCACATCTCTTGCTTTCTCTAAGACTTTCACTTTATGAATAGTAGTAGTAATACTCACTGGTAAGGGCAGGTTTACTGCTGTATGAAAAAAACCCCACACTTCAATAGCTTAATACAATAAAATGTGTGTTTCTTATTCAGATGGGAGGGATGAGGAGATGTTCTACTCAGCCATTCAGAAACTCAGGGTCCTTCCATCCTGTGGCTCTTCTAGAGCCTCAGTGACTTGTCCATTCAGCTGGTGATGAGAAGAGGGTTAGTATTATGCACTGGAGCTGTTGATGGGTCAGACCTGGAGGAGTCCACAATACATCCACTTAATTTTGTTGACTAGAATTTGATCACACAACCACACCCTAGTATGAGGGAGGTTCAAAACATAGCCTAATATAAGGCACTACGTAAACTTTTTAAAAGATGGCTTTAAACTGCTATCAATGCTGTAAATTTGGTAATAGCTACACATGCCACTGGAACAACATTAACTACAAGATCAGACTGTGCAGAGTAAGTATTTGTCGAATGACGATGCTTGTTGAATGACGATGTCGAATGCACACTCATCGGCATTATCTCCAGCAGCATCTCCATCCAGAGGTCACTCAGGGGCACCTGGAGTTGAAGCAGTAACAGATACAGATGTTGTAGGAGAACGTTGGATGCCTTCTTTATGATGTTTTGACGTATGCTTCTGATGGAGATCAGTTTAGCTTATAGATATTTTGTTGACTGGCTCACAACATTGAATAAACATTATAAATAGTAGTTGAGGATAGGCTATTGTACTTAGGAATTTCTTCTTTTCTATTTCTCGAGAGATTTTTGATTTAATGGTAGATTCACTTGGCCAGTTAAGGAAATCCATCCTAACAATCACCTTGTGACTACCAAGATCATGGGAGGTAAAGACGTTCTGTATTACTCTACCTTTGACTAAAGTTGAACCATCGGGGTATCTGGGTTACTAAATACTGGATTATCAGACATCTGCTATATAGTAAAATGATCTATGTTATGTGTTTTTGGCCCATGGACTCCTTGAGCCCTGGGACTTATTTTATTCATATTGTGCCCTTAGCTCCTGGTTCGTTGTATCTGACGCTGTAGGCCTTCAATAAATGCTCTGCAGTGGTTCTCGAAGTTTGGCCCTGAACCAGGAACATTAGCATTTCATGGAAACCTGTTAAAAATGCAAATTCTCAGGCCGACCGTAAACCTACTGGGGTAGAGCTCCGCAATTTATGTTCTAACAAGCCCTCCAGGGTGCTGATACATGCTAAAGTCTGACAACCACTCCTTTACTAAACTGAAATGGGAAGAGCCTAACAATCATATATATATTGTGTGTGTGTGTGTGTGTGTGTGTGTGTGTGTGTGTGTGTGTATATATATATATATATATATATAGTGGGTACTTCATTATTGTTCACTGTTCTCAATCATGTTTAATCTGTCCTTGGTTTTACTTCGAGTTTAAGAAAAATACATTGAGAACCTTTTCTAGAATTGGACATTTCTTTGATTTATCCATAATAATGGCATTTCTTCAGTTTCACCAGATGTCCCATAAAATCCCAGTTGATACCTTGATTTCGGTCTGGTGATGCTGATTTTGGACTTCTGGCCTCCAGAACTATGAGAATAAATTTCTGTTGTTTATGTCACCAAGCTTGTGGTAATTTGTTAGAAAGCCACAGAAAACTAATACAAGCAGCATTCTCCAAATTTTTTGTTTTTGTATCAGCAAAATGTTTTGAGCATATCATACAAAATATGTTTACTCATAAATATTTACACATAACACTATGCCAATATATTATATACATTATATGATACACAAAATAAGAAACAAAAATTAACTGTTAAGAAGGGAAATAAATTATATCTTATAAGTAATTTATATTACTAATGATATAAAAATATTTTATTCCTACTAAGAATTATTCTATTTTAGTGAAAGCAATGTGATTGAATATGCTTCATTAGTTTAAAATTTTTGCTTTAACACTTTGTTAAAGATCTTTGTTAACACTTTGTTAAAGATCTGGTTCAAAGTTGAGTTTATTTAGATATTTTATTCTAATGGCTATTGTAGCTGAAAAAAATACCTCACATGGATATGCAGATCCAAAAGAAAGAAATGCATCCTTGACTATGCTTACGGAATTAGGACATTCTTTTATTTTCCAATCCCATTTACTAATTTTGCAGATGAGTTTATAATCTCATTCAGATAATGCATTTCCACCTTAACCTTGTCAATTAGTTGCTCTTCTAAACTAACCAGATGATGTCAAGGTCCTAAACTTTCAACAAATAGGTTCTTCTCACACTCGCCTAACAGATAGGTTCAAACCCTACTGAATGTCTTTATTTGGAAGATTTGAAAATAGATGCAAATCTTTAAAAAGAGCAGATAAGAGAATATTTTAAGTGAGACATAGTGTTTTCAGACAACAAGACCACGTAATCATGGAAATATTTCTAGACATCTGTTTTCAAAATGTTCTCTTTTTTAAAAGGCAATTTTTAAATTCATCGCTGAAATACTCCTCTATCATGGAGGGGGAGATTGAAAAGAATAAAGAGAATTAAATCTTTGGAAAGTTAATTGGTGGATTTATTGTTTTGAGAAAATATCTTCTAGATACCTACCAGGGTTAGCAATCTCTTGTATTACAGAAAACAGAAAATTTGGACATGTATTCTTGAAAAGAGGACTATGAAATTCATCATCAAGTGTGACAGCTCTTCCATACTGCCGTGAAATAACCAGTGAACCTCTGTAGAGTATGGGAGTTCCATGGGTACTGCTGGTTCCACTGCAAAATACTCAAAGCAGTTTATGAATAGTAATTGAATGTATGTGGGTGTGGAGAAGGGTTTACTCCGAGCATTTTAAATAAAATACTTAGAATTTGGGACAAGAAAGATGTATGCAAGAAGAGAAGAGGAGAATCCTTCCTTCCCTACAGAAAACTAAGAGATCTTTTAAAAAAAACTCATTTTGGGATTGACATATATACACTACTATATGTAAAATAGATCTAATAAGGACCTACTGTACAGCACAGGGAACTCCACTCAATACTCTGTAAAGACCTCTATGGGAAAAGAATCTGAAAAAGAGTGGGTATAAGTATATGTATAACTGATTCACTTTGCTGTACACCTGAAACTAACACAACATTGTAAATCAACTATACTCCAATAAAAATTAATTTAAAAATAAATAAATAAAACCCATGTTTTCTTCCACAGTCTTTAGGTCCTTTCAAACTCCTAGGCATTTCTAAACCAAGACCTGAATCTTCTCTCTGCTGCTGGTGGTCAGTCATAAAAGGGCAGGTGGCCCCTTGTTTATAGTAGCCCAGGGGTGGGAATATCAATTACCTATTAAGAAGAAGGGACTCGAGGCCCAGAGGAGACACTCAACCCACCAAAGGTCACATGAGTCAATGACAGCTTAGGACCTAGAACATTAACTGGAGCTTTATTCACTTGAACACCCAATTTTCCAGGACAGAAAGCAAGCTGGTTTCTCCTCAAAGATGGATACTTTTTCTGTGGTGTCTGACACTCCATTTTTCTTAATTACCTAGTTGTGGTGCTCAAGAAGATCCGAGTGTGTCTTTGTGGGACTAAAAGAGAAAAGTCAGACTGCTCAAATATGAAACATTGTGTGAACTGAAAGGGACATATTATCATCAACAAAGTGTCAGAAGAAATAATCATGAAAAATTTCCTTCGAAGAAAACTGATTTCTTTATCGAGAGAAATCAGAGTTTCCAAATACTGTGTGATGCTATATATGCACTAGACTGGGCCTTAACCCATACCTTCCCCTGGGGCATAAACAGCATCCCATGAGTTGTATAGCTCAGAAGTCCTGGGGCTCCATGAGGGCAGTGCCAGGCACATAGTAGGTACTCAACCAACATTTGCTGGATGGATAAATGCGTTGGCTGCTCTCTTAAACTTCCAGAATCATTTTCCTGCTAGACTGTAGCAAACCCTCCTCTAGTCTTCCTGGTTAGGATGTTAAAACACAGGTGGAGTTGTGTGACCTATTGTTTACAAGGCAGGTACCATTATTATCTTCCTTCCATAGATACGTGTGTGAAAGGCTAGTGTACTGAGGATTTAGGAACCAGAATGCCTCTGGTTTCACCTTTGTCCTAGAGCCCTGACTTGCTCTATTGTCAAATAATAGTGAGCTAGCCTGGACCTACACAAAGCGGCCATCCAACTAGCCATTAGACAAGCACTTTTTGAAGACCTACTATGGCCAGGCATTAAACTATACTGGGCGGGGTGGGGGGGGTACAAAGATAAATGATACAGACTCTGCTCTCAATTAGTTCATTATTTAGTACCTGGCAGCCCCCAGAAGATTAGGGGGTTGTAGGAAGGGGGTAAGTCTACCAGTACAGGGGCTACCCGAGGTATGTGCACTTGAAAGAAGGCTGTGCTGTTGGCATATTTTGTGGGCCCCTTGGAACATAGTTTAAGATGGAGCTGTCAAAATTGAATTTTAATGATATTCAGGAAAAAAAATGAGAAAGATGAAGCTTCTGTGGCTCACTCTTCGCCTTACCCTCTGTTCCCCAAGCGTGAACCCGGGCAATGGTCAGTTTCCCTACCCAAGGATGGGCCCACAAGGATCCCTGTGGCAGCAGTGTGAGAACGGCAGGAGAGTGAAGTTGAAGTCTGAAGAAAACAGGACTGGTTTGGGGGCTGTGGAGGAGTGGTAGTGACGTTACAGAGAAAAGGCTGGGTATGAAAGATCTGCCGTGTATAAAGAGGTAATCAAGATTGATAAATAACTAATGTTTATTGAGTGCTCACCATTTGTCAGGCACTGTTCTCAACACTCTACATTCGTTATTTCCTTGAATCTTTACAACAGCCCTATGTGGTTGATATTATTATGATGATGGTGTTTTTCAGAGGAAGAAACTGAGGCATGGAGTTGCTAAGTTACTCTCTCAGGGATCCACAGCTAGGAAGTGGTAGAGGCAGGTTTTGAACTCTTAACCTCTACTCTATGCTTCACTATACTTGACTGATTGGATGCAAGAAGTGCATTGAAGAGAGGGCCCAAGGCTGACACAAGGTTTCTGGCTTAGAAACCACTCCCCATGATGTCCTCACTGCGGTGGGGAACACGCAGGAAGAGCGGATTCGGGAGGCCAGGAAAGAGTGTGGTCTGGGACAATTTGAGAGTGAGGCACCTTTGGGACCTGCAGATGGAGATGTTCGATTAGCGGATGGCATACGGTTCTGGAATTCAGGAGAGAAATCTGAGCCTCAAATAACTTGAGCTAGATCTGAACAAACAAAAACAAACAAACAAAAAACACGCATAGCAGGAAACCAAACATTTTTAATAATACTTGAAAAAAAAATTTTAAATAATTCTTGAAAATTTGACCTTGTATTTTGACCTGCTGATATCCAGAGTCACCAGATATCCCAATCCCTGGCATTTATACAAAACTGGCTATATGCACGGCCGGCATCATTGGTAGAGTTTGTGTCCACGGAACTAATCAACATATAGAGACATCAGATGCAGGGCATCTGGCCCCCTGGCACCACATACCCACCAAAGGGGCTGACCGGACAGCAGTACCAAGAGAGGGGATGCTGTTGACATTTTTACTAGCCTGTAACAATCATGTTTCAAGGCTTATCTAGTCAATAAATCTACTTCCAAAATGGATGAAACATTCTATATTGTGGGGAAGATAAATTAGCCTCATGCCCATGCAGTTCTTTGTTCCCCGTTCAGCAAAAGGGGCTGCCCACATGCAGCTGTTGCCCACAGGAAACTGTATTTCAGTCTTTAATCAAGGATGTCCTTCAAGGGCTGCAAGTGCACCCTCTCCAACCCCAGATCAGAATAGGTCCCCGTTTTCTGACCTTTGTTGAATGCCTATCAGGGAATCAGTTTCATGGGGATCTTAGGTGACGAGTGGTGTAAAACCACAGGTCTTGGCATTAGGTCAGTGATGGCACCCTGTGGCAGGAAGTCATTCCTGTAAACTCACAAAACTTCTCTCCGTCTTTCCGAGGGGCAGGGTGGTAGACAGTACTGCTCTACACCAGAACTCAGAACCCCAGGGACATTACTAGTCAGAAAATGGACAGAAAATTACCAAGAGAAAGACACCAATATGTTAAGCAACCAGTACATTAAGCGGTGGAAATTCACTCTGAAGAAAAGCTGTGCCTGCAGATTTCTGAATAAGCAGATGACAGGTGCCCCGGGACATGCCTCTCTTTCTCTCTAATAGGAATTGCCTAAAGGGCTACTCCTTCTCATCTCTATGTAGCCAGGATAGCTGTTGCTAAGGGATTTACCTTTGAGAGAAACCCATGTTTTTTCTGAAAGGAGTTTAGCATTATTCTCCCTTCTCTCTTTAAGTTACAAGTCTTTAAATTTTCTTTAACATCTTTATTGGAGTATAATTGCTTTACAATGGTGTGTTAGTTTCTGCTATATAACAAAGTGAATCAGCTATACATATACGTATATCCCCATATCTCTTCCTGTCTTCCCCTACCTACAGAAAAAATACTTGAGTAAAGATTCTCAATAAATGTATGTATTCTTAAATTGTGTGTATGTGTGTGTGTGTGTGTGTGTGTGTTATGAACATTATAAAATTCTACCCCTTGCTCACTTAAGTTAACCATATTGGAATGCCCATGAGTGAGACTGGCATTATCATTTCAGTTATTACTTATCAGTAATTGTTAGTGAAAAAGAAAAATGTGTTGTAATGCAGTCTGTCCATATATGTCTCGATATCCCAAACTGAGAAAGCTTGGATTGGACACACAAAAGGCTGGGAGAGACTTCTGCTGGAGTCCCCAGAGGAGCGGTGGTAGAAGTCAGCACATTGGTCTGTTTAACGGGTATGCAGCGCACACCTACTTTGTGCCTTGCAGCAAAGCAAGTCCCATCTAAATGGACGTCTTCTCTCGGCTGAGGGGGCCCAGCTGCCCTGTTACACGACTCAGGTGGGTGCCATTTACAGAAGCTACATGGAGGCCCTGGGAGGGGGTGGCATTGGTGAGGGAAGTGAACGAGTCTGCTGGGTCCGGTAGAATAAGCTCTGAGGAAGGATGGGGCAGAGGGAGGGGGAGGAGAGCAGCAGGGAGTGCTCTTTCTGATGTGGGCAATTTTATGAGAAGGTGGAACTGAGGTTTGACCTGACTGCGAGGAGGCAGCTAGTCCTGCGGTCTCCGAGGAAGAGCATTCTGGGTGTTCATTTTGGGTCCCTTCCTTGCATCCCTGGCTGCAGGTGACCACAGCCCAGCAGGCCTGAGGGCCTGAGAACGACCTCCTGAGGGGCTGGCTGGCTCTGGGCGACCAGGAGGCCCATCCTCAGCAGCCATGAGCTGCCACATAAATAAGGCACCAGAGCTTCGTTACTCTCAGTCTGCTCCCTGTCCGCCCGACAAGGCGGCCCCCTTTGTGCTCGCTAACGATGGATTTGCTTTCTGAGGCGCCATCCGGTTCTGAAGCATTTACAGTGAACTGGTTAAGCCCAGCTCCTCTCTCCCCACTTCTCCCTCTACAAGGCCAGGTCCTCGGAAGTTTTAAAGACTTTTACGGACGTGGATTGCCATTGTCTTGTATAAAATGAATGTCCGAGACGTGCAAGCAGTTTGATCCCCAGCTGGCTAGCTCTCAGCCTGTAGTTACCCAGTGTTTTAGACAAATGGGCCTGTAGGATACTGCTTGTAAGAAGAAGCCGAGGTAAGAAGTATGAACTTTTGCTGTCAGGACAATCGGAAGTCTTCAGAGTCTGTTTCCCCATATGTTTCTACTGAACTTTTTTTTTAAAATTACAGATATAACATATTTCTTAATAAGTCCAAGAATACAATGGTATTTTAAAAATTAACAATTTCCAACCCTATCCTTCTGTAACAACTTGTATCATAGAATAGTGCAGAGTCAAGAGTATAGGCTCTCAGTCAGACAGCCTGGTGTAAAGCCTGCCTGCCACTTGCTAGCTGTGTGACCAGCACGAGTTAATCTGTTTTGGCCTCAGTTTCCTTATCGGTAAAATGGGAGAGATAACAATCCTACCTTATGAGATTGTTGTATTAAATGAGGAACACGTGATGCACTTAAAATAAAACCTGGTAAAAAAGTAAGCACTCTATTCATATTATGAGATGTCACTTCACTTTTTTTCCTTTGTTTTCTCTTAAATAGCATCATTGTATAGAACTTAGCAACCCTTTTTTTTTTCACTTAATCTCTCACAAGCATCTTTCTAGATCCAAATCCAAACATATATAGATATTATTATCAATTTTTAACAGCTGCGTACTACTATTTAATATGAATTGCCAATTATTTGTTTGAACATTACAGTTTTTAATAGGCATTTGGTTGTTTCTAAGTCTTTACTCTTACAAACAAGGCAGTAATAAAGACCTTTGTACATCTATCCTTTTGTACTTTGCTCTTGTTTCTAAGAGATTCTTAAAAGTGAGAATTCTGGACTGAAAGTCATGAGATTTTAAAATGGTGAAAAACGTCCCCAAATATCATAGCAATTTGCACTCCTACCAGAAATATATGAGTGCTCATTTCCCCATGTGCTTACCAGCAGTGGATATTATCAATCTTCAATTTTTTCCAGTCCACCAGGCAAAAAATAGAATCTCATTGTCCTTTCCATTGATGTTTCTCTGACTACCATTGAGATTGGGTGCATTGAAAGCTTCTAAGCTGCGGCATCAAATAGTAAGATTTCTGCTTTAGAAGCTCACCGGGGCTACAATATGGAGAACAGATTAGGATGGGAGTGGGGAAGGCTGATCTGGAACAGGGGAGAATGGTCAGGAGGCTCTTTCTGTTCTCCTACCTTTACCCATTATTTTGACAATAACCTCTACTCCCAAAGGTCAGCCTCTAACCTTTATTCTTTGTCCTGGGTTCCAGCAGCACTTTTCTTTTCCTGAATTACGTGGGTGTCAGTTGTAGAGGCAGCTCAAACTCCAGATGTCCAGAATAAGTTCCTATCTTCTATTTCCCCTCTCTGCCAAACCAGTTTCTCTCTCCTATTTTCTTGACTTAGTTCATGGCCTCACTATCCCCCTAACTCACCCTAAGGTTAGGTTTAGTTAGTCTTGCCTAAACTACAGAACTTGGAGTCACTTTCCAGTTCTTATCCTTTACCTCCCACAGCTAATCCATCCCCAAATCCTATGGTTTTACCTCTGGCTGGTCATTCAAGTCCTCCCTGCCTGCCATTCTCTCTGGAGCTGCCATTTGCTTACAGCTTCATCATCCTTTTCTTGATTATTGTGTACCTTCATGAGTTCCCAGCCTGATCATGTTTCTTCATTTTATTCTCTCTGCTTGGAATTTTCTTCCATCATTTACCCCCAGATAGGGAAGTGAAACTTTCTTCCAAGCTCAGTTGAATGTTCCATTTCCTGTGAAGCCCCCTGTGAAGCCCACACTCCTAATCCAGGCAGAATTCATAACTCTTGTGCACCTGCTGTGCTCTCCACATTCTTAGGTTGCAAGACTTACCCCCTGTGACCACCACTTGAATCCATAGCATTCTCTTTCTCCTTCAGATGCCTGTGACCTCCTCGAGATCATGGGCCATGACTTCCTCAGCTTTTTACCCAACACACTGCCTGGCAAAGGTAGCAGTTAACAGTTTGTTGAAACAAGGAAGGTACCCCGGGTTAAACTTTTGCCACTAAGAATGAAATTATTAGTAAAATATCTTACCTTTAGAATTCTTTAAACTTTTAAATTGTAAAACACCACTTACTTCTTGTAGAAAATTTAGGGAACATAATGAAAAGTAGAAACAAAAAGTGGTAGCAAGTCGTCCATGCTCCCATCTATAATTTTATCTTGCCTTTCCCCCTCTTAGTTTAATGATTACATAACAATCTATAGTGGGATGAGTTGCCCCTCCACTTCCATGTCCCCATTCCTAGAGTCTGGGACTCTTAGACTAAACTAAAAAGGAGGGAGCCTGCTGTAATGTCAATGAATACTGGGAAGAGAAGGGTAATCCCTTAATATAATAAAAGTAAAGAATGTTAGCAGAAGGTTAACCTTCACAGTTTTTTGATAAGATGTAATATTTTTCAGTGTGGTGCCACAGGGTCTAGAGTTAAGTTCTTGTAGGAATTGAACTGGAGATGAAATGAATAGATTATGAGTGCTCATCTTGACTCCCTACCACTCAGTGTATGTTTTATCACTCATCATGTGTTGTTTTCCTTAACAATAGTGTTTCTCTGGTGAGGTTCTACTTATCTGCCTTTTTCATTTTCAATGACCAACTAAAACAATTGAAACAGGAGGGAAGGGGAGAGGGTACAAGCTTTAAAAGAATGACATAGCCATAGGACATGACAAAGACTGCTTAGAACAAACTAGGTCCAAGATGATGGAAGATTTGACTTCCAGTAAAACTTGAGCCTCATTATACGCTCATGGGAATCCATTAGCTAAATGACACACCCACCAGCACCATGACTGTTCTAAGGCCAACCATAAAAGGCCAAAAAGTGGGCGGTGGCCCAATTCCTGGAAATCCCCACCCCTTCCCCCAAATAAGTGGAATAATCCTCCCACTCATTAGCCTGTGAAATTACCCAGCCCATAAAAACTAATCACGCCAGGTTTAGGAGCTCTCTCACCTTCTGAGATGGCCCACGCTCTGTCTGTTGAGTACTTGTCTCTCTAATTAAAAACCCACTTTTTACCTATCACTTCATCTCTGAATTCTTTTGCGACAAAGCAAGAACCTTAAATTCACCGGGACCACAATGAGCAAACTTGTTATTTGTTGTCTAATTTATAATAGGCTTGAGGAAAGACGAGAGAAATGGGACGAATCTCACCCTACCAGATCTTTGTATCATTAGACCCAGAAACAAACAAACAAAGCTACTGAATTTCCTTTGGGATTTCTGGTGGATGCTTCATCAGCTATGGCAGTAAATCTATTTTGTAACTCACTTTTCTCCCTCTCTCTTCCATGATCAGAGATGTGACTGCAATTTCCATTTGTTTGATGTAATATCTTAATTTGTGTACACAACACCATGATGTTGGACATTTAAGTTTTTCCCTTTTTTACAATTATAATAATTATAATTAATAAATATTTGAGGGATTAGACATTTTTCAGTATTTCAGCTTTATATCCTTAAGCCTGTTCTAGAATTACTGAATCAAAGGATAAGAGCAGTTTGAGGTTCTTGGTACATTTTGCTCATTTTTTTTCCAAAAGAGTTTTTCAAATTTATACTCTCTCCTGTAACGTACAAAAGGGGCCATTTTTGTCACATCATTTCCAAGAGTGAGTGTTGACAATTAAAAAATAAATCCCTGCTAATTTTCTAGGTGATAGGCTGTTACAGAATTTTTATACAGTGTCCTTACCTCTTCAGGAAATCTCTAAACTGACCAAGAGTGTTCATCTCTCTGTAAAGGTTTTAACTGGGCTAGAAGTCTATTATAGATAACTTTAAATGTTCTGATAGTGCTATATTTCTTGGCTACCCTGAGCGTTATTCCCATTTACAAGGTGCACAGTTGTGCTTCAAAAATGGATAGTTATAAATAATGTGGGCTGTGTCATCTTTGTGTAGGAGGAATAACTGTGTAAGAGAGATGGCAGCTGGAGGCCCCAGGGAGAAAAGAAAGGAAAGAAGATGTTTGATTAGGGGTAAGTTGGGTAATCTGGGGAAAGATTAACTCACTGAAATTTGCTAACCATAAATCATAGTTTTATAACCAAAGGACTGTTAGTGTAACTAAGGGCCTGCTTTCTTTGGCAGCTTAAAAAAAAAATCACATGTATAATCCTCTAGGTAAAGGTAGGGGATTGGAAAGGAGGGAAAGACACAGCAAAAACTTGGGAATCTGGACTGCCTTTATTTATTTATTTATTAATAAATTTATTTATTTATTTATTTTTGGCTGCATTGGGTCTTCGTTGCTGCTTGCGGGGGCTACTCTTCGTTGTGGTGCGCGGGCTCAGTAGTTGTGGCTTGCGGGCTCTAGAGCACAGGCTCAGTAGTTGTGGCGCACGGGCTTAGTTGCTCCACGGCATGTGGGATCTTCCTGGACCAGGGCTCGAACCCATGTCCCCTGCACTGGCAGGCAGATTCTTAACCACTGCGCCACCAGGGAAGCCCCTGGACTGCCTTTAAATTAGAACACTCTGAACACTCACTGGGACTCGTTGAGTGTCCCTGTCTTTCATGGCATTTGGTTGCTTCTCTAGCTGTCTGCCTTTCCTGAGTGTATACAATGCAAAACGCAAAGTTTGGATTTCAAATCACCATTTGGAAAATCATTTTGAAGCCCCCAGAGTGTAAAGTTGCTATTTGTGGCAGATGCTTCTCAAACAATTTCTAGCACTTCACAGATATTTTCTCACCAATCACCATGTATTTTTGTTGCTGTTTTTTAATAGGAATGTTGGTCCGGTGAGATGAGATTCTGCTGTTCTCCCTTATTAATTTTCAATTCTAACTAAAGCAGTCGACGAATGTGTACTGTTGTCTACTTTGTGCTGGATCTTGCAAAGGACCAAGAAGGCTGGCTAATGAATCTCATCCCAGATCCTTATGTTCAGGAAAAAAACTCAAGATGATTAGTAACTAAATGAAGTGCTGCTTTCAAACAGATTATGGTCAGGTTTGGTAGAGAAACATGTTGTACCAATAATGGAATTGTTTCAGTGTGTGATGATTAGGTACCAAATGTTGGGGTACAAGTGTGAATGCAGTTCAAGATTAATAAATAACAACTTTTCTAGAGCCTAACAATTTAGAAAGAACTTGTAAATAAATTATTCTTATTTGAGCTTCACCAAAACCCTGTCTGGTATTATAGTCCCCACCTTCAGCTAAAGAAACTGAGGCTCAGAGATTTTAAATAAATATCTTGTCAAGCAGAACCCCATGAGTAAGGACATAGACAGGAATAAACTCACAAGTTCATGACTCAGTGAGGAGATTCGCCTACCTGGATTAGAGGATTCTACAAAGTGATCTGCAGAGAATATGATTTCAGAAGTAGGGTAGAGCCTTTGGAACTAAATTAGAGGTCTTTGATTATTTTTGAAAAGTTTTAGGCAGGAATATGGGTATTAAAAATGATGCCTGGTATAGGTATACAGGTTGAATTGGAATGGGGAGAAGTTGATTTGTAGAGGTTGGCTAAATAATGTTGTGATAGCCCATGTATGATACACTGGACTTAAATGTGGATGGAAGGATGATGTAGGATAGAGAGGAGAAGATCCAAATGAAGGAAATATCAAAAGAAAAACATGGAGGTCTTAGTAATGAAATGGACATGGTTGCTGACAAAGATGGGGAGAATAAAAGGTGATTTGGTTTTGAGACTGGGAATAAGAAGAATGGCAATTCAGCTGACACAGAACTGCCTCCTTGAATTCTCAGGCAATGAAGCAATTCCCTGAAAGCATTTCTGGTGCTAGAGGAACACAGGGGTGGAGAGTAGTCACATAGCAGGAGTTTTCTGGCTTGTTCATAGTCACTAAGTTGATTCGATGAGGGAAGCTATCAAATAAGAGATAGGGAGGAGTAACTATTATTATTATTATTTTATTAAGATGGTATTTCCACTGTTAATGAGGAACAATAACAATAACAATAACTGTTATAAGGACAATAACACTAAACTACTTTATCCAGTTTTCTGCCTTGTTTGGAGATGGTATTTCTTCAAGCCGCAACCTGAGACAGATAGAGACTAGAATTATTTAATAACAAGGTTTTTATTTGTGAAGATTTGTAAAGTTTTCAGTCTCCTTGAAGAAAAGTAGATATAACTATTATGACAATTTGTATTTCTCTGGCTTCTGCTGAGTAGCACAGCTTCTGAATGCACCTTTAAAACACATTACTGCTATTTTAGTAATGTGGGAGTTTTTAAGTCCTTTTGTTCCAAATCTTTTTTGAGTGCCTGAGACCTTGAGCCAATACAGACAATCCCTGACTTAACGATGGTTTGACTTAGATTTTTCGACTATACGACAGTGTGAAAGTGATATGCATTCAGTAGCAACCATACCTCGAACTTTTTGGATCTTTTCCCAGGCTGAGGATGCTCGGTACGATATGCTGTCGTTACGCTGGGCAGCAGCAGTGAGCTGCATCTCCCAGCCAGCCCTGCCATCCTGAGGGTAAATGACCGATACACCTTTATAAAATAGGATTTTTGTTAGATGATTTTGCCCAACTGTAGGCTAATGTAAGTGTTCTGAGAGTGTTTAAGTTTGGCTTTGCTAAGCTATGATGTTTGGTAGTTTAGGTATATTAAATGCATTTTCAACTTAGAGAAATGTTTAACTTACACGATGCGTTTATGGGGATGTAATCCCATTGTAAGTCGAGGAAGATCTGTAGCTGTAATCAGTGGCTTCCAGATGCAGACTCTTTGATCTGAAATGAAAAAATTTAAAAAATGGAATGTGACCAATGACCTTCCAGTGTCTGGGGCAGAAGAGAAGCTGAGATCTCTTTCTTCCTCTTCCTTCTCCACACACTCTTTCTCCTCCATCCAATGGCTGGCTCCTGCATTCTCCTAACTTTGCTAGACTGTCCATATGGACTTCCTACTCTGGAAACTATTACATATTGTGTCCTAAAAGTGTATTCCAGGTTCTTTACAGCAAGGTGATGAGAATTTCCTGAAAACCTACTGTATGCCCTGTGCTAGTTCCTGTGCAAAAAATCTCAATGTTGACAGAGTCTGGCTCTTTGTCTCTATGGAAACCTTGATAGAAAGCTAAGTAACACTCCCAGTAGGATGCCATTCGGTTTGGGATTTGGGCAATGCTGCGACAAGAGTTCCTTAGTGAATTAGTATCATATGCTACTGAGACTTCTCAATACTAGATTCCTTTCAGCAAGTATGAGCCTTCCCTGGTATATATATATATATGTCATATCGTATGTATCTCATGCATATAAATATATATGCCAGAGGCTACTATTAAAGAAACAGAGACAGGATGTAGTGAAACAGTGAAAAGAGACCTTGAACAGAGGTTTTCTAGATTGGAATTTCCCTAACCTGCTGGGAGGCTTCGTCTTGGTTGTCTGACTCTGGGCAAATCCTTTGGTTTCTCTGTACCTCAGTTTCCCCATCTGTAAAGTGAATGGTTGGTCTAGAGGTTGCTTGTAATTTCTGCCCTTTCCCCTAGCTATAGCATTCTGTTATAAAATATTATACAATTTTTGTTAGGAAAAAGTGGTACCTTCTATACCCTCAGACTGCAGTAAACTGATGTAAACTGTATTAAAGTGATAGTATTAGTAAAAGATGCTTCAAAAGCACACTTTTTTCCGTTACTGGAAAAAAATCTACTTGAATGGATTATTTGTATGATGTTACTCTCATGTCTCTTTTAACTTGGGTGTTTTATGTATAGAAAATTAGTGTAACTTTTTTCAAAAGAGATAAAGCCTCAGAATTTAATCAGACTGTTTTATGCATCTGCTATCTGGGGGCAGTATATTTTTGGTTTTTTTCAGTAGGCTAATATGGGCACATCATATTTCCATGGTGGGAATGGGGAATGAGGTTGGTATGTAGGGTTGAAAATATACAGAGGAGAGACAACTAGGTAGGAACACAATGGACCCTATTAAGTCTGTGTTTCCTTTCGAAAGGAAAAAAGACACAGCTGCTCCCGTGAATCTAAAATAAATAAATAAGGATTTGTTGTTTAATTATTCAGTTACATAATCCATGTTAGTCATGAGAGTGAAGGGAACTGAATAGTCTATTTAAATTAAACTGTCACAGGACATTCTTCTGGGCCTTAGCTGCTTCTCTGACTCACCCTGAGAAGTTTGCTTTCGTCTTTGGCATCAGCCCAACGATGATGGTCATGTTGCCCTTGACAGCGGGAAAACTTAAGTGGTGGGGAGGCGGTGGGGCGTGGGGCAGGAGGGCGCTTGGGACACTTGCACTTATCTTCCCAGACTCAATCAGGGAAATGCACACCCTGTGAGAATGCAAACCCCTGCCTGGCCCTGTGATACAGTGCACCCTGTAATTCTAGGGCAAAATCATCATTCTTTTGGTTACTTTTGAGACCTGTTCTTTTGAGTCAAAGTTGGACTCTTCCACAAGATTTCCTACCCAGAGTTTAAAGCTCCCTCTTATCTTTCCCCGATTCACTGCAAGCTTTTATTCTATTGCCAGGGTTCTATAACCGTCAGTTACAAGACCCAGGTGTGATTTTGTTAGCAGCTAAATCTGGTCCCTTGATAACTACCAAAGGCAATGGCTTCCAACAGAGGCTGCCCTGGCCTTGGGCTTGTTGTGTGGTCAGACTACCAATTGCTGCCTCTGACATTTGTCACAGATGCTTAGGAATGAAGATATTTTAGTCTAAGATTCTTTTTTCGACCCTGCCTGTGAATTCGAAGTTGCACATAGATGGTTCTAAAGGGAAGCAAGTAGGTTGCCTGAGGTCACAGTTCCTCTCTGGGTCTCACATTCCTCATCTATATAGGAGAGGGTTGTCTGAGGTCATTGCAGCTCTAACATACCAAGATATCACAATATCCACATCTTTATCACTGTTTTCCTACCAAGTTCCTGCTCAAACCCCATCCACGCTCTGAGGTCTCTTTGTCCCCTGTCTCCATCAAAATTAATGTCTGTCTTTGCAATATCATCTCACCGTGTTCTATTATAACCCTCATCACAGCCGGCTTTATGTTTCAGACCTTGGATCTGTGTCTGTCTCCCTGACCAGACTGTTAACTCCTGGGTATCAGGACAGCTCATGTCTTATTTATCTTTCCATTTCTCCCAGGGTCCTCTGCATTGCAGGCAGGCACTGGAGAAATGTCTGAGTTGAACAAAAGTTTTCACTTGCAGGAAGCAATCTGTAAGCAGGGCCTTAGGAATACAACAGGTAAAATCTCAATTCCTATTAACCTCTTTAGAAGATTAGCCATTGAGGAAGCCGTTAACTCCTTTCTCCCAGACTGAAGTTAATTAAAAGGACAGTTGGCTCCAAGAATTCTAGTTCCCTAATGCATTTTTAAAGTTCTGTTGCAGATAAGGTTATTTCAATTCCTGCCAGATTAATGACCCCACAGAGAAGCTGCCTCTACAGATAGTCCAGAGATAGCAAGTCTTGGAATCCATTGAAAACAGAGACCGGTCAGAGCTCTTTTTTATCCTGTTGTGGCAGAAAATCTAAAACGGTATCATTTCAGTGTATTCTTCAAAGATTTATTGTGCCCATGGTATGTTCAAGGTATGGCAGGACATACAAAGATGAGGAAAACACAGCTTCTGCTCTTAGGAGCTAGTGGCTTTATAGAAGTTTATAAGAAATCGCTTATATGACTCCAATGCAAGGCTGAGTTTAATAATTGCAATTAGCAAGTGAGAAAATAACAGTTATGGGATTCAGAGGAGAGAAACCTCATATGTGACTGGACTAATTCAACAGAGCTTTTATTTTAGTTTAGTTTTAGTTTTATGCAATTTTTAAAGGTTACTTTCCATTTACAGTTATTACAAAATGTTGGCTACATTCCCCACGTTGTAATACAATACGCCCTTGTAGCCTATCTTACACCCAATAGTTTGTGTTTCTCACTCCCCTACTCATATTACCCCTCTCCCTCCCTCCCCACTGGTACCACTAGTTTCTTCTCTATATCTGTGATTCTGATTCTTTTTTGTTATATTCATTGGTTTGTTGTATTTTTTGGATTCCACATATAGGTGATATCATACAGTATTTGTCTCTCTCTGTCTGACTTATTTCACTTAGCATAATGCCCTCCAAATCCATCCATGTTGCTGCAAATGGCAGAATTTCGTTCTTTTTAATGGCTGAGTGATATTCCATTGTATGCATATACCACATCTTCTTTACCCATTCATCTGTTGATGGACACTTAGGTTGCTTCCATATCTTGACTATTGTACATAATGCTACTATGACCATTGGGGTGCATGTATCTTTTGGAATTAGTGTTTCGTTTCAAAAAAGCTTTTAGAACGTAGAATTTGAGAATGGCATTGAAGGATAAATGCGATTTTGATAGGGGAACTGTGTGAGTAAGGTGAGGAAGTGGGAAATGTGGAGAAATAATAGTCTAGCTTTTTCAGAATGGAGATTATGTATTTCAGAGTAATGGGAGATAAGGCAGGGGAGGTAGCGGGGGTTCATGCTGTGGAGGAGATTGAATCCCAAATGGATAATTTGCTCTGGAACTGGTAGGATAGGGTGTGAGAAAAAAATTTTGAGAAGAGAGTGAATATTTTAAACGAGAGATCAGCCAGCTTCTGCCTGTGGGCCAGATCCAGTCTGCTGTCGTATTTTATTGGCACACAGCCGTGCCTGTTTATGTATTGTCTACGGCTGCCTTTCAGCTACATGGGAGAGTTGAATAGTTGTGACAGAGACGCTGTACGGCCCACAGAGCCTTAGCTATTTACTCTGCGACCTTTTATAGAAAAGTTTGCTGACCCTTGACATAAACATCATTCATTCATTCAGCCATCCATTTATTTACTCATTTATTGATTGATTCAGCAAACATTCAGTATTTAATAAGTGCTAGGGATACACTCTGGTATTTTTTCCCCATTATTTAATTTCAGGTTGGGTCCTTATTCAAATTGCGCTTTAGAATTGTTCAGAGAGATTTCAATTCTTGTGTACTTCTTGGGTAATCCATTATTAGACATGCAGTTTCTTCAAATGTCATGAAAATGTTCCTTCTACAAACATTCTTGGCTAATCTTATCAGGGCTAAAGTTCAAGCAATGTTTATATCAGTGATTCAGGTGGAAAGTGATAATGTAAGATTATAAATTAAATAATGCAGCAGAGAAGGTTAACTACAGTGTAAGTTAAAGACAAGGAGGCCAACTGTACTATGTAAGTAAAAATTAGTTTGGCCTCTTCATCAATAGCTGGTTGTCTTAACTTTTCTTCTAAGGAAAGATGGCAGCAGAAGGGAAGAGTGTGGCCCCGTCTCCCCACAGCCTCGCTGCCTCTACAGCTGCTGTTATCACCACTGTGTGTGCCACTTCTACCGTTACCTCTTGTGGTGTTCAGCTATGGCACATGAAAGTAACCCTACGATAGCTGTGTTAGTTTGCTAGATCTGCTATAACAAATATCAGAGACCAGGTGGCTTAAATAACAGAAACTAATTTCCTCACAGTTCTGGAGTCCGAATGCCCAAGACAAAGGTGTCAGCAGGGCTGGTTTAATTCTGAGGCCTCTCTCTTTGGCATGTAGATGGCCATCTTCTGCCTCTGTCTTCACATGGCTTTTCTCTATGTGCCCACCTGTCTGTATCTAAATCTCCCCTCTTCTTCTAAGGACACCAATCATATTAGATTAGGGCCCATCCTAATGACCTCATTTTACTTTTATCACCTCTTTAAAGACTATCTCCAAATATAGTCACATTCTGGATTACTGAGGGTTGGAACTTCAATATATGAATGCAGGGGGTCAATTCAGCCCATAACAATGACTAATTTGTAAGATATGTGCTTTAATTTAATTCAAATGGTAACTATTTATGAGAACCTATTACGTTTTAGGAAGTACACTAACCTCAGTTCCATTTATGAGCAAAAATTGTGACACTGTGGCCATGGAACAGAGAGAAGTCAGCCTACAGATGTATTAATCCGTGGCTTCCATCTCTTTGGCACCATCCTTTGCCCAGCTGACCTCCAGCAGAGAGAGCCTCTAGTCTCCCTCACACCAATGCTGTTGGATTCATTTTTCTAAAGGGCAACTCTGATTATGTCTCTCCCACTACAGTGAGCATTTTAAGGGAAGGAATTTTGTCTGATTTATCTATGAACCTTAGGAACCTCGCTCATTTCCTGGTGAATAGTAGATACTCAGTGAATGTCTATGGAAATGAAAGTGAGATGCTACACCTGTAAAATAGGTACTGTTCTAGCTACTAATGTTGCACAATAAGTGACTCCAAAATGTAGTCACTGAAAACAGCAACCATTTTGTTATTCACGGATTCTGTGGCTCAGAAATTTGAACAAAGCACAGCAGAGATGGTTTGTGTTTGCCCCACATGTGCAGAACCTTGGCTGAAGAGATTTGAAGGCTTGGAATGACTTGACGGTTGGGACTTCTTGACTCGGATACCTTGTGCCTGGGCAGAACTGACTTGACAGTGCCACCTAGAGCACCTATTTATGGGTTTTCTTTGTGGTTTGAGCCGCACAGCTACAGGGTAATCAGGCTTCTTACCTGCTGGCTCAGGGCTCCAAGCACAAGAGTTCTAATGAATAGAGCAGAAGTTGCATCTCCTTTTATTGCTCAGACTCAGACATCACACAGCATCATATCCACCACACTCTATTGGTGGATACCAATGAGTCACAGGCCTGCCTAAATTCAAGGAGAGTACTACTTGATGGCGAGTGGTACTCTCACATGGTATAAAAAACGTGGGATGGGAGTTACTGTTGTGGTCATCTTTGGAAAATAAAATCTGCCATTTAAAAGAACATCAAACCTACCCAATCAACAAATACTATACAGAATTCTTTTTAGTTACCAAATGTTAAAGAGGCTTGGGTATGAATACTAAATTACTCATTTAATGTCAACAATAGAGAAATGGCTGGATAAACCCTCTCATTGGTCTTATCCACCTATCAAAAAAGCTGTTTATTTACAAAGATATGTCATAACATGGAAATTTAGCTACATTACTGGTTAAGCTAAAATGGAGGAAGCAACTCGACTTATGGCCACAATCAAGCTTTCTATCAATTCCCTTCCTGAATTAAACTCTTTCACCCAGAATTATAAGCCATGTTGCCTCAGGATAAGAGGAACCAGGATATATGCTTATGCAATCATACAGATCCTGGAGGTAGACAACTTGTTTGTTGAGGTTTTTACCCCATTAACTCCACCCAAAGGGAGTTTTATGTGGACCAGTGGCACAATGGACGTCAGATTCACCAGCTCACGAATCAGATCCATCACTCCTGCACATAGACAGTGAGACTGCACGTGTTTCTCCTACATTTTCCCCATAAGGGAGCACTTTCCCCTTCAAGTGAAATATGAATAGCACAGTTGTGTTCTGCAGCTAACATTTATGTAATAAGTGAAAAAAGCCCATAGCAAAAATATGTGACTGTGGAGGATTAACCAAGATGGTGGAGTAGAAGGACATGCTCTCACTCCCTCTTGTGAGAGCACCAGAATCACAACTGGCTGCTGGACAATCATCGACAGGAAGACACTGGACTTCACCAAGGAGGATACCCCACGTCCAAGGATAGAGGAGAAGCCACAGTGAGATGGTAGGAGGGGTGCAATCAGAGTAAAATCAAATCCCATAACTGCTGGTGGGTGACTCACAGACTGGTGAACACTTATACCACAGAAGTCCACCCACTGGAGTGAAGGTTCTGAGCCCCACGTCAGGCTTCCCAACCTGGGGGTCCGGCAACGGGAGGAGGAATTCATAGAGAATCAGACTCTGAAGCCTAGTGGAAATTGATTGCAGGACTTCGACAGGACTGGGGGAAACAGAGACCCCACTCTTGGAGGGCGCACACGAAATAGTGTGCGCATCGGGACCCGGGGGAAGGAGCAGTGACCCTGGGGGAGACTGAACCAGACCTACCTGCTAGTGTTGGAGGGTCTCCTGCAGAGGCGGGGGCTGGCTCTGTTTCACCGTGGGGACAAGGACACTGGCAGCAGAGGTTCTGGGAAGTACTCCTTGGCGTGAGCCCTCCCAGAGTCTGCCATTAGCCCCACCAAAGAGCCCAGGTAGGCTCCAGTGTTGGGTTGCCTCAGGCAAAACAACCAACAGGGAGGGAACCCAGCCCCACCCATCAACAGTTAAGTGGATTAAAGTTTTACTGAGCTCTGACCACCACAGCAACAGTCAGCTCTACCCACCACCAGAGCCTCCCATCAAGCCTCTTAGATAGCCTCAACCACCAGAGGGCAGACAGCAGAAGCAAGAAAAACTACAGTCCTGCAGCCTGTGGAACAAAAACCACATTTACAGGAAGATAGACAAGATGAAAAGGCAGAGGGCTATATACCAGATGAAGGAACAAGAAAAAACCCCAGAAAACCAACTAAATGAAGTGGAGATAGGCAACCTTCCAGAAAAAGAATTCAGAATAATGATAGTGAAGATGATCCAGGACCTTGGAATAAGAATGGAGGCAAAGATCGAGAAGATGCAAGAAATGATTAACAAAGACCTAGAAGAATTAAAGAACAAACAAACAGAGATGACCAATACAATAACTGAAATGAAAACTACACTAGAAGGAATCAATAGCAGAATAACTGAGGCAGAAGAACGGATAAGTGACTTGGAAGACAGAATGGTGGAATTCACTGCTGCGGAACAGACTAAAGAAAAAAGAATGAAAAGAAATGAAGACAGCCTAAGAGACCTCTGGGACAACATTAAATGCAACAACATTCGCATTATAGGGGTCCCAGAAGGAGAAGAGAGAGAGAAAGGACCAGAGAAAATATTTGAAGAGATTATAGTCGAAAACTTCCCTAACAAGGGAAAGGAAATAGCCACCCAAGTCCAGGAAGCGCAGAGAGTCCCATACAGGATAAACCCAAGGAGAAGCATGCCGAGACACATAGTAATCAAAGTGGCAAAAATTAAAGACAAAGAAAAATTATTGAAAGCAGCAAGGGAAAAACGACAAATAACATACAAGGGAACTCCCATAAGGTTAACAGCTGATTTCTCAGCAGAAACTCTACAAGCCAGAAGGGAGTGGCATGATATACTTAAAGTGATGAAAGGGAAAAACGTACAACCAAGATTACTCTACCCGGCAAGGATCTCATTTAGATTTGATGGAGAAATCAAAAGCTTTACAGACAAGCAAAAGCTAAGAGAATTCAGCACCACCAAACCAGCTCTACAACAAATGCTAAAGGAACTTCTCTAAGTGGGAAACACAAGAGAAGAAAAGGACCTACAAAAACAAACCCAAAACAATTAAGAAAATGGTCATAGGAACATACATATCGATAATTACCTTAAACGTGAATGGATTAAATGCTCCAACCAAAGGACACAGGCTTGCTGAATGGATACAAAAACAAGACCCATATATATGCTGTCTACAAGACACCCACTTTAGACCTAGGGACACATACAGACTGAAAGTGAGGGGATGGAAAAAGATATTCCATGCAAATGGAAATCAAAAGAAAGCTGGGGTAGCTATACTCATATCAGAAAAAATAGACTTTAAAATAAAGAATGTTACAAGAGACAAGGAAGGACACTACATAATGATCAAGGGATCAATCCAAGAAGAAGATATAACAATTATAAATATATATGCACCCAACATAGGAGCACCTCAATACATAAGGCAACTGCTAACAGCTATAAAAGAGGAAATTGACAGTAACACAATAATAGTGGGGGACTTTAACACCTCACTTACACCAATGGACAGATCATCCAAAATGAAAATAAATAAGGAAACAGAAGCTTTAAATGACACAATAGACCAGATAGATTTAGTTGATATTTATAGGACATTCCATCCAAAAACAGCAGATTACACGTTCTTCTCAAGTGCGCACAGAACATTCTCCAGGATAGATCACATCTTGGGTCACAAATCAAGCCTCAGTAAATTTAAGAAAATTGAAATCATATCAAGCATCTTTTCTGACCGCAACGCTATGAGATTAGAAATGAATTACAGGGAAAAAAACGTAAAAAACACAGACACATGGAGGCTAAACAATACATTACTAAATAACCAAGAGATCACTGAAGAAATCAAAGAGGAAATAAAAAAATACCTAGAGACAAATGACAATGAAAACACGACGACCCAAAACCTATGGGATGCAGCAAAAGCAGTTCTAAGAGGGAAGTTTATAGCTATACAAGCCTACCTAAAGAAACAAGAAAAATCTCAAGTAAACAATCTAACCTTACACCTAAAGAAACTAGAGAAAGAAGAACAAACAAAACCCAAAGCTAGCAGAAGGAAAGAAATCATAAAGATCAGAGCGGAAATAAATGAAATAGAAACAAAGAAAACAATAGCAAAGATCAATAAAACTGAAAGCTGGTTCTTTGAGAAGATAAACAAAATTGATAAGCCATTAGCCAGACTCATCAAGAAAAAGAGGGAGAGGACTCAAATCAATAAAATCAGAAATGAAAAAGGAGGAGTTACAACAGACACCGCAAAAATACAAAGCATCCTAAGAGACTACTACAAGCAACTTTATGCCAATAAAATGGACAACCTGGAAGAAATGGACAAATTCTTCCAAGACTGAACCAGGAAGAAACAGAAAATATGAACAGACCAATCGCAAGTAATGAAATTGAAACTGTGATTAAAAATCTTCCAACAAACAGAAGTCCAGGACCAGATGGCTTCACAGGTGAATTCTATCAAACATTTAGAGAAGAGCTAACACCTATCCTTCTCAAACTCTTCCAAAAAATTGCAGAGGAAGGAACACTCCCAAACTCATTCTATGAGGCCACCATCACCCTGATATCAAAACCAGACAAAGACACTACAAAAAAAGAAAATTACAGACCAATATCACTGATGAATATAGATGCAAAAATCCTCAACAAAATACTGGCAAACAGAATCCAACAACACATTAAAAGGATCATACACCACGATCAAGTGGGATTTATCCCAGGGATGCAAGGATTCTTCAATATACACAAATCAATCAATGTGATACACCATATTAACAAATTGAAGAATAAAAACCATATGATCATCTCAATAGATGCAGAAAAAGCTTTTGACAAAATTCAACACCCATTTATGATAAAAACTCTCCAGAAAGTGGGCATAGAGGGAACCTACCTCAACATAATAAAGGCCATATATGACAAACCCACAGCAAACATCATTCTCAACGGTGAAAAACTGAAAGCATTTCCTCTAAGATCAGGAACGAGACAAGGATGTCCACTCTCACCACTATTATTCAACATAGTTCTGGAAGTCCTAGCCACGGCAATCAGAGAAGAAAAAGAAATAAAAGGAATACAAATCGGAAAAGAAGAAGTAAAACTGTCACTGTTTGCAGATGACATGATACTATACATACAGAATCCTAAAACTGCCACCAGAAAACTGCTAGAGCTAATTAATGAATATGGTAAAGTTGCAGGATACAAAATTAATGCACAGAAATCTCTTGCATTCCTATATACTAATGATGAAAAATCTGAAAGAGAAATTATGGAAACACTCCCATTTACCACTGCAACAAAAAGAATAAAATACCTAGGAATAAACCTACCTAGGGAGACAAAAGACCTGTATGCAGAAAACTATAAGACACTGATGAAAGAAATTAAAGATGATACCAACAGATGGAGAGATATACCATGTTGTTGGATTGGAAGAATCAACATTGTGAAAATGACTATACTACCCAAAGCAATCTACAGATTCAATGCAATCCCTATCAAATTACCAATGGCATTTTTTACGGAGCTAGAACAAATCATCTTCAAGTTTGTATGGAGACACAAAAGACCCCGAATAGCCAAAGTAGTCTTGAGGGAAAAAAACGGAGCTGGAGGAATCAGGCTCCCAGACTTCAGATTATACTACAAAGCTACAGTAATCAAGAGAGTATGGCACTGGCACAAAAACAGAAATATAGATCAATGGAACAGGATAGAAAGCCCAGAGATAAACCCATGCACATATGGTCACCTTATCTTTGATAAAGGAGGCAAGAATGTACAATGGAGAAAAGAAAGCCTCTTCAGTAAGTTGTGCTGGGAAAACTGGACAGCCACATGTAAAACAATGAAATTAGAAGACTCCCTAACACCATACACAAAAATAAAAATAATCAAAATGGATTAAAGACCTAAATGTAAGTCCAGATACTATAAAACATTTAGAGGAAAACATAGGAAGAACACTCTTTGACATAAATCACAGCAAGATCTTTTTTGATCCACCTCCTAGAGTAATGGAAATAAAAACAAAAATAAACAAATGGGACCTAATGAAACTTCAAAGCTTTTGCACAGCAAAGGAAACCATAAACAAGACGAAAAGACAGCCCTCAGAATGGGAGAAAATATTTGCAAACGAATCAACGGACAAAGGATTAATCTCCAAAATATATAAACAGCTCATTCAGCTCAATATTAAAGAAACAAACACCCCAATCCAAAAATGGGCAGAAGACCTAAATAGACATTTCTCCAAAGAAGACATACAGACGGCCACAAAGCACATGAAAAGATGCTCAACATCACTAATTATTAGAGAAATGCAAATCAAAACTACAATGAGGTATCACCTCACACCAGTTAGAATGGGCATCATCAGAAAATCTACAAACAACAAATGCTGGAGAGGGTGTGGAGCAAAGGGAACCCTCTTGCACTGTTGGTGGGAATGTAAATGATACAGCCACTATGGAGAACAGTATGGAGGTTCCTTACAAAACTAAAAATAGAGTTACCATATGACCCAGCAATCCCACTACTGGGCATATACCCAGAGAAAACCGTAATTCAAAAAGACACATGCATCCGAATGTTCATTGCAGCACTATTTACAATAGCCAGGTCATGGAAGCAACCTAAATGCCCATCGACAGACGAATGGATAAAGAAGATGTGGTACATATATACAATGGAATATTACTCAGCCATAAAAAGGAACGAAATTGAGTCATTTGTTGAGACGTGGATGGATCTAGAGACTGTCCTACAGAGTGAAGTAAGTCAGAAAGAGAAAAACAAATATCGTATATTAACACATGTATGTGGAACCTAGAAAAATGGTACAGATGAGCCAGTTTGCAGGGCAGAAGTTGAGACACAGATGTAGAGAACAGACATATGGACACCAAGGGGGGAAAACTGTGGTGGGGTGGGGATGGTGGTGTGCTGAATTGGGCGATCGGGATTGACATGTATACACTGATGTGTGTAAGATTGATGACTGATGAGAACCTGCAGTATAAAAAAACAAACAAACAAAACAACTAATACTAAACTTTCATTGGGTTATTTGTATGGAAATATGTTCATATAAATGTTTCAGACATTACATGAAATTTCTAAAAATCTTATATGTTCTGGTATAATGTTATAAGTCATAATCCTAGTTATTACTTTAAAATGTATATCTCAGAAATAACTAATTTTCTTGTCAACTGCATTATTATGAACTTTCATCAAATCTTTAACCGTGGTCATTTTTAAGTCTTTTGTCATTTACAGACAGTTCTGGGTGTACTCTGATGCTTTTGCAAATATGTTCCTATAAAAGGGTTTCATCTTCAAGAAATTCATGGAAAAGACTCTGACAAGTACAGGTTTCTGGTAACTGACTGTACTGCTGAACTGAATGAATAAGCATTTTCAGAACTCTAATGAAAAACTGATGAACTCATAAAAGTGCTAACAAAAGATCAAGATGAAAAAAAAATTAATTACATAGGACTGAGTGAACTGATGAGAATGAGTATAATTTTTGTGACTTTCTGTTTGAATTAAAAAAAAAAAAATCCCACAAGGACTCAGAGGCAAAGAATATACAAATCAATTTTCACTGAAAAGTAAAGGAGCTGCTACAGTGGAGGATTACTGGACTGAATGTCAATATTATGACATAGTATGAGTGTGTTTCATGTTTGGTAATTGCAATTATTGTTGCTTTTGTTGTGGTCATCCATGTACAATGCTTGGTGTCAGTCTATTTATCTCTTGTAAAAATAAAATACAGTGTGTGTGTGTGTGAAAAAAAAATGTGATTGTAATTGTATATGTAACATCTGTGTATTATATATAGTGCCCTCTCTCTTTTTCTCTCTCTCTATATGCGTATATATAATTAAATATACAGCTATATCATCAAATGTGATATATATATCACTATATAACACACACACATGCACATATGGACACACACACACATATTTAAACCCTATGTATAAAGAAAAGGAGACTGAAAGAAAATAAACCAAAATAATAATACTAGGTATCTTTTGGTTGTAGGATTAGGGATACCTTTTCTTTTCTTCATATTTTAGTATTTATCAAATTGTCTGTAATTAATATGAATTACTCTTTAATGAAAAAGTATACTTACTAAAATTTATAAAGTAAATTATTAAACTATTCATTCCTCGACAAGTTATTCATGACAAAACTGTTGACACTTCCCACTACCTCTTTAGGAATAAGCTCTGCCATAGAATTGCTGCAAGAATCAATGAAGCACCTTGAGAAAGAATATTCTAAGACCATACTTCTCTTTCTGGAAACTGAAAAAAGAAAGTCAAAATCTAAAACTTGGCTAATCTATGAAGAAGTGAAAAACTAATAAGAAAAAAATTAGAATACAGAACGGTAAAAATACAAAGTTCTAAACATAAATATATTTTAAACATTGTTTCCAGAAGGATTGTGCTAATATGGCAACCCTGATTATCTCTGGGTCTTAGACTTAAGTACCTCTTGCTCTCTTAATTAATACTTGGCTGTGTTTCTGTCATGATGATGTAGTACTTTAATAATCAGGAAAAAAGAGAGGCAGAGTATTCAAGAGCTAGCTTGTCAGCAAGACCAACAGAGAGGTCAAATTAGGGTACTGACCTGGACTCGGGTTTGGTTAGTGTAATTTTTGCTAGCAAGATAAGGAAATTTCTTCCATAAGAAAGGTAGTGGAATCGAACACTTTTCCACCAACTTGAGCTTGGTTCTGGCCTGGGTTTGGACTCAACAATCTGGGGCTTTTTGAAAGTGGAGAACAGTCATTTTCCCCACAAAGGCACAGAACAAGGTTCCCCTGCAGGTGCCTGTGGTATGCAGACAGTGGGCCTAAGCCATGAGTGCAACCCACTTGTGTTTTTTTTGGCCTGAGTAGTGTCTTAAGAAAATTGGGAAAGTTAGAAAAAAAATCTAGAATTCTATCTTCTAAAAAAACCTGAAAATATTCGGTATGCATTCCAGCATGCGCCAGCTACTGGTGTAAGGCAAGGGGGCATGTTGCTGCCTCTGGCCCCTGTTATTTCCCAATGCTGTCATCGAGTTGTGGTTACAATTCATCATCACCCTTGTACTGCTCCTTTGAATAGAGAGCCAGGCCGCGAGCACTTCGTGTGTCAAGAAAAGAGTTTTCCTGAGGGAAAAGTGAGGCGTTAATAAACCTCTGATATGAATGCATCGGCCTTTTACTCATTTAGGTCACCTGCCTGCCCCTGTAGTGATTTGAAGGGGTGACCCTCCTGTGGACATTGGGGAAGTGATGCTGAGAGTCTCCCAAGGGATAACAGAGCCCAAAGAAAACAGGTATCACAGAGCAGGCCCAGGCTGAATGAGACTGAGGGGAGGGTGAAATTGTAGGAGTACTACATGCATCCCTCTGTCATCCTCCCACAAGTTCTGAGGAGGGCTTTACCGTGGTGAAAAGCTGAGTCAGCCAGAGAGGCTTGGTGATGCTATGGAAACAAATGGCCCTCAAATCTCAGTGTCTTAAGGCAGTGGGTTTAATTTCTTCCTTGCACCACACATGTCCATTGTGTGGGAACTGCAGGCTCTGCTTTGTGCCAGCATCACTTCAGCATCTCAACTAACAAAGCAGGCACCACCAGGAACAGTGCCAACAGCTGGGACAGAGGGAAAGAGAACTATGGCAAGTTGCTCCCTGGCTCTTCAAACTTCCCCTTGGAAACAACACATGTTATTTCTGCTCACCTTTCATTGGCCAAATGTCATGTGGCCAGGTCTAACTACTACAAAGATTATGCTTCATACAATCCTACCATGCCCAGAAGTCAGCGAGTTGGAAACGTTTGGTGGATAGCTCTGAGGACTAGGACATTCACTTCTAGAGAATCTCTTTCAATTTATTGATACTGCAGAAGGAGTTTGAATCAATCAGTCCACCTTAAATTGAACTTTAGAAAGAAATGACTGATAAAAATTCATGTGACCAGTCATGTTGACAGCCAGGGAATCAAAGACCACATGCTTGGACATGAACTTTGAGGAAGTGGGCCCTGTTTGTCCAGTAGGAGTTGCCCTTTGGCCAACTGAGCCTAGTGAGCTGTTAAAGGATTTCTAACCCAAAGCATTAAAAGCATTCCCATTGTGACAACACAGCAGAAGGACTGGAGCTTTTGTTTTCTTCCAGAAAGAAAAAATATATAAAACCATTACTTTGGACCTTCATTGCTCTCTCTCTCATCTCACCCTCAATATGACTTTCAGCATATGTGCTTTTTGGACATGGTGTGATTTGAATGGTGTTGACAATTTAGTGTATTCCTTTAAAATTCCATAAAATGTACACAGACATTCCACCAAGTATGTTTGTATAGTGGTAGTAAAGAGCTTGTTGAGCATTTAAAATTGGATCATCAAATAACCAAGTATGATTTCAGAAAACTCTCAGGACTTCTAATCACTAAGTCAGTGCACTTGACTGGTTTATATTTTCCTAAGGGAATTCGTCAGTATTGTTGCCTGAAAGATATTGGTGGTGTAGAGGTATTCAAACAGACATCTTCATCTTTCAGGGGAATTTTAGCTGCTGAAAAGTCACAGCTACTGTCATCAAGATTTATACTGCTTTGTATTTTTAAAGTTCCTCTGTATGATTTATCTTAGTAGAGAGAAGGTTAATTACTGAATGTTCATACAGAAATAAAAGTATATTGCCGAAAAATGTGACCAGCAGCTGGGAGTAATGTGTGGTCTGACCAGACATTTATGTTCTTTACTCAAGGAGGGGTGATAGGGGATATTTCTATATATCAGTTAAATAGGAGACATAGAAGACACAGATAACTGAAGTTCCACATGGGGGAAATAAATGCCAGAAAACTCTATTCTGTTTATGTATAAGTTGAAGTTCTTTTATTTTCATCAAGGAATCATAAACCTTTTTGTGAGTCTCTTTATGTTTTACTTAGCCTGTTAACAAGGAGAAATGAAAAATATAGTTAGAATTTCTTTTTCTATACATCTTTTTTTCTAAAACACTTAATCCATAATGACATAATTATTTGATCTCCTCAAGTCAAGATCCATGAAAGACCCAGAAAGCAAGATCACACAGCTCAATTTGATTGGTCATCTCATATTACAGGAAAGGTCCTAGTCTGAGTCATACCTATCAATGGATTTCTAATGACTGGCTTTGTGTAAGTATAAAGCCTTTGATTAAGAGCAGGAATGAAGATGTCCTCAACAAAAGAGACAGTAGAATCAACTGTCCATTTGAGAGAATTGAATGTAACCACCCTGAATGCCAAAAAACAAATTCCCAAAATTCTCATCTGGCATCCTGGCTTCCTGCAGACTGATTGTTTTCAGACTCCTTCTGTGGGGCCAGTCCCTAGGTGGCCTTTATGAAAGACATCTGGTACTCTGGTTTCCCCCAGAGAAAAGCAATTCTATTCATACCAGGAGCAGGAGGTTGCATTTCTTCTTTCCATAGCAATATGTTCCTTCTTTTCATCTAAGGATCGCTGGAGGACTTTGCAAAGAGTAAAGACATACTTGCAGATCATGGAAAGCATGTTATTCCATTTTACAGACAGAGAAGCTGAGCCAGAAAGACTTTAAAAAATAAAAAAAGCTATTTTCCTGAGTACAGCAGATACCAGAAGGCATAAATCGTGACTGATTCTAATGGAGTGATCTGATTAAACCGCAATTCACAGCACTTTTGTTTTGTGTCTTCAAAATCAGCCCTGCAATTAAAACATAATTATGCTTTGCTCTTTCATGATACCTTTCACCCAGGGAACAGAAAGTGCTTTACCAACATTAATTAAGCAGCGATACACCCCTGTGAGGAAGGTAAGAATTATCCTGATCTTAGATGTTGGTGACATGGAAACTGAAGAATTTAGTAATTTATCCATGATTACAATGGGGATTGTCACTCAAGGTTCCACACGGTTGAAGTCTCTCTGTGGTCTTATCCTTTAGTTAGACAGTCTTTGAAATGTATTAATAATCTTTTGTGAAAAGTATTTTCAACTGTTTATTGTTATTAGTATTCAGTGTTTTTTAAAAAATCCATGCTTTTGTGAATGCTTTTCATTATATATATTATAAATTTTAAGTATGAGCTTAATGATACGGAAGTTTTAGTATTTTTATTGATTAGAGTACTCTAAATATCTAGGGTCTCACCTGAACCTGAAATTCATGAAAATATCTTTTAGTAAACTTTTTATGGAACTACATTGAAGTAATACATAGATACAGAAACAGTGCAAAAATCAGAAATATAAGGCTTGATGAATTTTCACAAAGTGAATACATCTGTGTACCAGCACAGAGTGTTCACAGCACCCAGACCCACTCGCCCTGGGTGCCCCCTCCCAGTCACCGCCTTCCCAAAGGTAACCAATAGCCTGTGTGCTAACAGCATAAATTATATGTGCCAGTTTTTGTACTTTAGATGCATGAAATCACACTGTAGGTAGCTGTTTGTCTCTGCCTTCTTTCATTAAGCATCATGTCTGAGAGATTCATCCATGTTGTTACTGACAGTTATATTAAGTTCATTCTCATTGCTATAGAGAATTCAACTGTTTAAAACACCACAGTTGTCTCCATCCTCCTCCTGGAGAACAGACCGTAAAACCTTGAGAGAGGCAAAAGAACTAGGAAGAAGTAAAAGAGAGAAAAGTAAACGAAAGTCCTCGGAAGAAAGAAATGGACAGGAACTAAGTGATCAAAGCAGGCGGTGGTGGCTGTGTCCACTCTCTGACCCACATCCAAGTGTGAGTAAGAACCGTGACCTTCTGTTGCTTTGGACACTGTTCACTCCTCAGAGGACAGGAAACAGAGTTGGCAAGCTGCCCCCTACTTCTACATTGATTGATGAATTTCAGGAGAGACCTTCAAGATGGTGGAGGAGTAAGACATGGAGATCATCCTCCTCCCCAAAAATGCATCAGAAATACATCTACATGTGGAACAACTCCTACAGAACACCTACTGAACGCTGGCAGAAGACCACAGACTTCCCAAAAGATATATATATATTTTTCGTTTTCTCTTTTTGTGAGTGTGTATGTGTGTGCTTCTTTGTGTGATTTTGTCTGTATAGCTTTGCTTTTACCATTTGTCCTACGGTTCTGTCTGTCCTTTTTTTTTTTTTGTATAGTTTTTAGTGCTTGTTATCATTGGTGGATTTTTTGGTTTAGTTGCTCTTTCTTTCTTTTTTTTTATTACTTTTTAATTTTTAATATTTTTTATTTTTTATTTTAATAAATTTTTAATTTAATATTGTTTTTTCTTTCTTTCTTTCTTTTTTCTTTCTTTCTTTCTATTTTTCTCCCTTTACTTCTGAGCTATGTGGCTGACAAGGTTTTCGTGCTCCGGCCGGGTGTCAGGCCTTTGCCTCTGAGGTGGGAGAGCCGAGTTCAGGACATTGGTCCACCAGAGACCTCCCGACTCCATGTAATATCAAACGGCAAAAGCTCTCCCAGAGATCTCCATCTCAACGCTAAGACCCAGCTCCACTCAAGGACCAGCAAGCTACAGTGCTGGACACCCTATGCCAAACAACTAGCAAGACAGGAACACAACACCACCCATCAGCAGAGAGGCTGCCTAAAATCATAATAAGGTCACAGACACCCCAAAACACACCACAGGATGTGGTCCTGCCCACCAGAAAGACAAGATCCAGCCTCATCCACCAGAACACAGACACCAGTCCTCTCCATCAGGAAGCCTATACAATCCAATGAACCAACCTTAGCCACTGGGGGCAGACACCAAAAACAACGGGAACTGTGAATCCGCAGCCTGCAAAAAGGAGACCCCAAACACAGTAACTTAAGCAAAATGAGAAGACAGAGAAACACAGAGCAGATGAAGGAGCAAGGTAAAAACCCACCAGACCAAAAAAAATCAAGAGGAAATAGGCAGTCTACCTGAAAAAGAATTCAGAGTAATGATAGTAAAGGTGATCCACAATCTTGGTAATAGAATGGAGAAAATACAAGAAACGTTTAACCAGGACCTAGGAGAACTAAAGAGCAAACAAACAATGATGAACAACACAATAAATGAAATTAAAAATTCCCTAGAAGGAATCAATAGCAGAATAACTGAGGCAGAAGAATGGATAAGTGACCTGGAAGATAAAATAGTGGAAATAACTACTGCAGAGCAGAATAAAGAAAAAAGAATGAAAAGAATTGAGGACAGTCTCAAGACCTCTGGGACAACATTAAATGCACCAACATTCGAATTATAGGGGTCCCAGAAGGAGAAGAGAAAAAGAAAGGGACTGAGAAAATATTTGAACAGATTACAGTTGAAAACTTCCCTAATGTGGGAAAGGAAATAGTCAATCAAGTCCAGGAAGTGCAGAGAGTCCCATACAGGATAAATCCAAGGAGAAACACGCCAAGACACATATTAAACTATCAAAAATTAAATACACAGAAAAATATTAAAAGCAGCAAGAGGAAAACAACAAATAACATACAAGGGAATCCCCATAAATTTAACAGCTGATCTTTCGGCAGAAACTCTGAAAGCCAGAAGGAAGTGTCAGGACATATTTAAAGTGATGAAAGGGATAAAACTACAACAAAGGTTACTCTACCCAGCAAGGATCTCACTGAGATTTGATAGAGAAATTAAAAACTTTACAGACAAGGAAAAGCTAAGAGAATTCAGCACCACCAAACCAGCTTTAAAACAAATGCTAAAGGAACTTCTCTAGGCAGGAGACACAGGAGAAGGAAAAGACCTACAATAACAAACCAAAACAATTAAGAAAATGGTAATAGGAACATACATATCGATAACTACCTTAAATGTAAATGGATTAAATACTCCCACCGAAAGACATAGACTGTCTGAATTCATACAAAAACAAGACCTGTATATATGCTGTCTACAAGAGACCCACTTCAGACCTAGGGACACATACAGACTGAAAGTGAGGGGATGGAAAAAGATATCCCACACAAATGGAAATCCAAAGAGAGATGGAGTAACAATTCTCATATCAGACAAAACAGACTTTAAAATAAAGACTATTACAAAAGACAAAGAAGGACACTACATAATGATCAAGGGATCAATCCAAGAAGCAGATATAACAATTGTAAATATTTTTGCACCCAACATAGGAGCACATCAATACATAAGGCAAATGCTAACAGCCATAAAAGGGGAAATTGACAGTAACACAATCATAGTAGGGGACTTTAACACCCCACTTTCACCAATGGACAGATCATCCAAAATGAAAATAAATGAGGAAACACAAGCTTTAGATGATACATTAAACAAGATGGACTTAATTGATATTTATAGGACATCCTATCCAAAAACAACAGAATACACTTTCTTCTCAAGTGCTCACGGAACATTCTCCAGGACAGATCATATCTTGGGTCACAAATCAAGCCTTGGTAAATTTAAGAAAATTGAAATCATATCAAATATCTTTTCTGACCACAACGCTATTAGACTAGATATCAATTACAGCAAAAAATCTGTAAAAAATACAAACACATGGAGGCTAAACAATACAATACTTAATAACCAAGAGATCACTGAAGAAATAAAAGAGGAAGTCAAAAAATACCTAGAAACACATGACAATGAAAACACAATGATCCAAAATCTATGGGATGCAGCAAAAGCAGTTCTAGGAGGGAAGTTTATAGCAATACAATCCTACCTCAAGAAACAAGAAACATCTCAAATAAACAACCTAACCTTACACCTAAAGCAATTAGAGAAAGAACAAAAAACCCCAAAGTTAGCTGCAGGAAAGAAATCATAAAGATCAGATCAGAAATAAATGAAAAAGAAATGAAGGAAACAATAGCAAAGATCAATAAAACTAAAAGATGGTTCTTTGAGAAGATAAACAAAATTGATGAACCATTAGCCAGACTCATGAAGAAAAAAAGAGAGAAGACTCAAATCAATAGAATTAGAAATGAAGAAGGAGAAGTAACAACTGACACTGCAGAAATACAAAGGATCATGAGAGATTACTACAGGCAACTATATGCCAATAAAATGGACAACCTAGAAGAAATGGACAAATTCTTAGAAAGGCACAACCTTCCGAGACTGAACCAGGAAGAAACAGAAAATATGAACAGACCAATCACAAGCACTGAAATTGAAACCGTAATTAAAAATCTTCCAACAAACAAAAGCCCAGGACCAGGTGGCTTCACAGGTGAATTCTATCAAACATTTAGAGAAGCGTTAACACCTGTCCTTCTCAAACTCTTCCAAAACATAGCAGAGGGAGGAACACTCCCCAACTCATTCTACGAGGCCACCATCACCCTGATACCAAAACCAGACAAAGATGTCATAAAAAAAGAAAACTACAGGCCAATATCACTGATGAACATAGATGCAAAAATCCTCAACAAAATACTAGCAAACAGAATCCAACAGCACATTAAAAGGATCATACACCATGATCAAGTGGGGTTTATCCCAGGAATGCAAGGATTCTTCAATATACGCAAATCAATCAATGTGATAAACCCTATTAACAAACTGAAGGAGAAAAACCATATGATCATCCCAATAGATGCAGAAAAAGCTTTCGACAAAATTCAACACCCATTTATGATAAAAACCCTCCAGAAAGTAGGCATAGAGGGAACCTACCTCAACATAATAAAGGCCATATATGACAAACCCATAGCCAACATCATTCTCAATGCTGAAAACCTGAAACCATTTCCTCTAAGATCAGGAAGAAGACAAGGTTGTCCACTCTCACCACTATTATTCAACATAGTTTTGGAAGTTTTAGCCACAGCAATCAGAGAAGAAAAAGAAATAAAAGGAATCCAAATCAGAAAAGAAGAAGTAAAGCTGTCACTGTTTGCAGATCACATGATACTCTACATAGAGAATCCTAAAGATGCTACCAGAAAACTACTAGAGCTAATCAATGGATTTGCTAAAGTAGCAGTATACAAAATTAGTGCACAGAAATCTCTTGCATTCCTATACACTAATGACGAAAAATCTGAAAGAGAAATTAAGGAAACACTCCCATTTACCATAGCAACAAAAAGAATAAAATAACTAGGAATAAACCTACCTAAGGAAACAAAAGACCTATATGCAGAAAACTATAAGACGCTGATGAAAGAAATTAAAGATGATACCAACAGATGGAGAGATATACCATGTTCTTGGATTGGAAGAATCAACATTGTGAAAATGACTCTACCACCCAAAGCAATCTACAGATTCAGTGCAATCCCTATCAAACTACCACTGGCATTTTTCACAGAACTAGACCAAAAAATTTCACAATTTGTATGGAAACACAAAAGACCCTGAATAGCCAAAGCAATCTTGAGAAAGTAAAACGGAGCTGGAGGAATCAGGCTCCCAGACTTCAGACTATACTACAAAGCTACAGTAATCAAGACAGTATGGTAGTGACACAAAAACAGAAATATAGATCAATGGAACAGTATAGAAAGCCTAGAGATAAACCCACGACACATATGGTCACCTTATTTTTGAATAAGGAGGCAAGAGTATACAATGGAGAAAAGACAGCCTCTTCAATAAGTGGTGCTGGGAAAACTGGACAGCTACATGTAAAAGAATGAAATTAGAACCCTTCCTAACACTGTACACAAAAATAAACTCAAAATGGATTAAAGACCTAAATGTAAGGCCAGACACTATCAAACTCTTAGAGGAAAATATAGGCAGAGCACTCTATGACATAAATCACAGCAAGCTCCTTTTTGACCCACTCATAGAGAAATGGAAATAAAAACAAAAATAAACAAATGGGACCTAGTGAAACTTAAAAGCTTTTGCACAGCAAAGGAAAACGTAAACAAGATGAAAAGACAGCCCTCAGAATGGGAGAAAATATTTGCAAATGAAGCAACGGACAAAGGACTAATCTCCAAAATTTACAAGCAGCTCATGTAGCTCAATATGAAAAAAACAAACAACCCAATCCAAAAATGGGCAGAGACCTAAATAGACATTTCTCCAAAGAAGATATACAGATTGCCAACAAACACATGAAAGGATGCTCAACATCATTAATCATTAGAGAAATGCAAATCAAAACTATGATGAGGTATCACCTCACACCAATCAGAATGGCCATCATCAAAAAATCTACAAACAATAAATTCTGGAGAGGGTGTGGAGAAAAGGGAACCCTCTTGCACTGTTGGTGGGAATGTAAATGATACAGCCACTATGGAGAACAGTATGGAGGTTCCTTAAAAAACTAAAAATAGAACTACCATACGACCCAGCAATCCCACTACTGGGCATATACCCTGAGAAAACCATAATTAAAAAAGAGTCATGTACCACAATGTTCATTGCAGCTCTACTTGCAATAGCCAGGACATGGAAGCAACCTAAGTGTCCATCAACAGATGAATGGATAAAGAAGATGTTGCATATATATCCAATGGAATATTACTCTGCCATAAAAAGAAACAAAACTGAGTTATTTCTAGTGAGGTGGATGGACCTAGAGTCTGACATACAGAGTGAAGTAAGTCAGAAAGATAAAACAAATACCGTATGCTAACACATATATATGGAATCTGAAAAAAAAAAAAAAGTTCTGGAGAACCTAGGGGCAGGACAGGAATAAAGACTCAGGTGTAGAGAATGGACTTGAGGACACAGGGAGGGGGAAGTGTAAGCTGGGATGAAGTGAGAGAGTGGCATGGACATATATACACTGCCAAATGTAAAATAGTTAGCTAGTGGGAAGCAGCCACATAGCACAGGGAGATCAGCTCAGTGTTTTGTGACCACCTAGAGGGGTGGGATAGGGAGGTTGGGAGGGAGATGCAAGAGGGAGGGGAGAAGGGGATATATGTATATGTAGAGCTGATTCACTTTGTTATAAAGCAGAAACGAACACACCATTGTAAAGCAGTTATACTCCAATAAAGATGTTAAAAAAAAAAAACCCACAATTTTTTTTTTAAAGGTGTAGACTTATTTATTTATTTATTTTTGGTTGTGTTGGGTCTCCGTTTCTGTGCAAGGGCTTTCTCTAGTTGCGGCGAGCGGAGGCCACTCTTCATCGCGGTGCGCGGGCCTCTCACTGTCGCGGCCTCTCTTGTTGCGGAGCACAGGCTCCAGACGCGCAGGCTCAGTAATTGTGGCTCACGGTCCTTGTTGCTCCGCGGCATGTGGGATCTTCCCAAACCAGGGCTTGAACACGTGTCCCCTGCATTGACAGGCAGATTCTCAACCACTGCGCCACCAGGGAAGCCCCCCCACCACAATTTCTTTATCCTACTCTTGATGAACAATTGGTGGTTTCTAGTTTGGGGCAATTTAAGTATTCTTTTAAAGGTAAGCTTCTGTACAGGCTCTTCTTCAATTAGGTTGAGATGTATCAAAAGTATCTTTTTCACATGATTTACTATGAAGGCATTGTGATAAATGAATGATGTGTACTAAGGAGTTGCCAGATGTTATTACATAAAGAGGAATGAGAGTCTTAAGAACCTGTTTCCCAATTGCAGGGTGTGGATAATTAAACTTTTTCTCTAAACCTGAAAATGTTACCTGCCTTTATTCGTTTGTTGAGTTCACAAGAGGCATCTTAGAGAAGTTCAAAGAGCTCAGATACCAGGTAGACCTGGGTGTGAACTCGATCGCCACCACTTACTAACCATGTGACCTTGGCCAGCTCAGCCTCACTCAACTCCACTTTCCTTAACCATCAAATGGTCTCTAGGCTTGTTGAAAGATATGAAGTTAAACTATTAATACATATCATGAAATAGGAACTCAGTGAATTGCATATATTATTAGATATTTTCTGACCCAATATGACTCTAAGTCCTACCAAATGGTAGTCTGACTGAACTGGGTTATAGTTTTGGATTACTAAGAATGATTATTTGAGAAATTCAATAAATAACTGTACAGTGAATGTAGAAACATCTATATTCAAAGAGACCTCCAAGCTAAAGGGACCTCCAACATTAAGGATTTCTATATTTCTTTTTGAGATATATTCATGTTGAATATACAGTGGTCAACTGATTCAATCTTGGCCTCCTTGAAAGAGTTTATCATAGATATAATAAAAGAGCAGGCCAAGTATCATTACAGACATATTGTGTAAACAGCTTGATTTTAATGTATGGTTTAGGTTGGAAGATTGTTGGCTCTAAGCTCAGGATTCTGTGGAAGTGGAAACTTGGGCAGAGAATTTTTATGCAACTTTGCATGTGTTGGCTCCTAGATCAAGGAGTCTCATGTTAAATGATATTTTAGAAATGATAATAGTTGGAGTGAACTGAATGAGAGAGGTGGATATTTCTTTTTGCCTGATACTCATGTGACTGGCTGCCAATTAAATTAAATTCATTTCATATATTCTTGAATTTCCACTGGAGAGTCATTTGTCTGAATCACTACCTTGTCCTGTTCTACCTTTTCCCATCTGAAGAAATGGTACCCAGTTGCTGAAGCTAGAGCCTGAGTGTTCTTGACTCCTCATTCTACCCAGACCCAACCAGTCCAACAATTCTTGCCAATTCTACCTCCTAAATATCTTGTGAATCTACCCACTTCTCCCTGTCCCATTGCCATGACCACAGTCTAGTCTGCCAGTATCTCCCACCTGGAGCACTTCAGGAGCCTTATACCTAACCTCCCAGCATCCATTTTTGCCCTTTCACAATTCTATCCCTACGTTACTGCTAGAAGTGATCTTTTAAAACAACAAAGAGATCAGTCCTGTCTTCTGCTTCAAACCCTTAAACAGTTTCACACTGAATTTAGGGTAAAGTTCATAATCCTTAACTTAGCCTAAAGAATGACCCTTCTCTGCTGCCCAGCCCCAGAGATTTATGTTACAGCCACACAGGCCTTCTTTCTGGTCCCTGAATGTTGTGTGCTCTTCCTTCACATGCTTTTCTCTGTACCCTCTCTTTTCCTAGCAAACTCCTGCTAATTCATCAGATCTCAGATTTAACACATTTCTTTGGGAAATCATCCCATGATTCCATGCATTAAACTATTAGGTCCTTCCTTTGTATACTTTCATAGCACCTTCTACTTATATTTATGATAATGTTCATACTTAGAATTTTGCATTTAATGTTACTTTCCCTATTAGTCTATAAGTTTTATGAGAGCAGGGATTCTGTCTACTTTGTTTAATTATGTGTCTTCATTGCTAATTGCTCAATAAGTATTATTGATTGATGAGTCATGTATTTCTATAGGATAAGATTAGGTTGTTTATATCTCCGGAGGAAAGAGTGGACACATTTTTATGTCTTCATAAATGTTGAAATAATATTTTAAAACAGGGACGGAAATTGTCAGTGTTGTTTGTGAAATATAGAAAACCCTTCAAAAGGAGTTATAATGGTTTTATGCTGCTACTTGTTTTGACCACTTTTCCTGATTTATTTTGTTAGCAATAGATAGGAATTCACAGTATAATTTAAACAACAACAAAATACATGTATATGGTCACTGATATCTCAGGGATAACATGCAACAGCAAAATATACCTTGAAGGAGCCCCTTTTCCTACCTTTTTTATCTTCTTAACTACTTCCCTTCTCCATATACTGAGCATCTACATCAAGGCCATCTGCAAGCTCAGAGACGATGCCTCTTTCCTTTGCTACATCAGCAGGTGTAGTGTTAGTTCCTCAGAGTGGAGCACACAAAGCATTTCATTCAGAATCACCTGGGGTTTTAACTACAAGCACAGATTCCTGCTCCCATCAGAAACTCTGGAATTAAAATCTCTGGTGGATGAGGCCTAGGGAACTATGTCTTTAACGAGAGCCCAACGTTGGAAAACTATCAGCCTAGTTCCTAGACATTACCGGTTTAGGAACTGACACGGCATACATAAGGCTGACTTTGGGGAGCACAGATTACAATTCATGCATGCCTTCGTCAGCAAGGCCACTCTGTTGGCTTTAACCTTGAAATAAGGAGTCATACAAGCACAAAGATAAAAGGACCTTAAAAGACCATTTGATTAAGCTTTATGCTTCAGGCATATTTATACCCAAACCACATAGGGCTGCCAATGGTCTGTTTTCTTGCTGGAGATGTTTAAGGACAGAGAACCCATTAATATATCTGGGGTTTATCACTGAGACAATCAGATACTCTAAGGTGGTCTTTCAACTCGAAAACCTTTCGGCTTTACTTAGGGTCCATTTCTTCTTGTTGGTACTTTGTAAACATGGAGAACAAACTAATATTCTCATCATCTTAAAACAATACATGTAGACATCTCATAATCCATCAGGACTCGTTCCCGAGAGCAACCTTCCCCACTGCACACAGACTCATTGAGTTAGAGCAATCTTAGGCACCACTTAAGTTGAACCTCTTCATTTTACAGACGTGTAAACAAATGCAGGGATTAGATGTCATTCAGTTACAAATCTGACAGACTTATGAGTGTATTTCAACACCTCAGGTTCATTTTTATCCCGGGTTATATTTTCCCATGGTGCAATTTGAAAGCATCTGGTCCATCTAAATTTAGATCTGGTTCAGATCCTTCTCTATCACTAACTACCTGTATGATTTCAGCACATTATTTGACAAACCTGAGCTTCATTTTCATCATATGGTATATGAAGATAAAAATCTGTGTTGTATAACTGTATTGAGGATTAAGTAAGAAACAGCATAGTGCCTAGCACATAGTAGGTGCTCAGTTAGAAAACTGCTGTGTTTGGTGTTGGTACAGTATTTTGGAAGGCAGTTTGGCAACATGTATCAAAATGTAAGTTATGCTTTCCTATGACTTGGGATTTCTAGTCATCATAGAGAAATCAGGCACCACATACAACATTCAGAAAAGCAGCTCACTATTACAAGGCTTTTGTTACACAGTGGGTCAGAGCTTATTTTCTTAACCAAGAACCCAGAGTAAATCTTGATACAAGCCAAATATCCTAGAACAGTGGTGTTGTCTTCTGATAACCTTCTGGAAGAATTTAACTGCAGCTACTTTAGTCATAAGAAGAAAAAAATGGTGATAAATGAGTTAATAGTTTATTTAATGTGTATTATGTGCCAACCCTAAGGTTATTCACTTAATCTTTGCCATAACCTTTTGACACAACTACAATATTATCCATTTTTTTTAACATCTTTCTTGGAGTATAATTGCTTTACAATGGTGTGTTAGCTTCTGCTTTATAACAAAGTGAATCAGCTATACATATACATATATCCCCATATCTCCTCCCTCTTGCATCTCCCTCCCACCCTCCCCATCCCACCCCTCTAGGTGGACACAAAGCACCGAGCTGATCTCCCTGTGCTATGTGGCTGCTTCCCACTAGCTATTATTTTACATTTGGTAGTGTAAAGAGATTAAGTAACGTGTGCATCTTTGGGGGAGTAGTAGCGTGTCAGGGGTTGTCACATAGTTTGTTAGCAACTGAATCAGGATTTGAACAGAAGTTGTTTTGATTCCAGAGCCAAGTGCTCAACTCTGTAACTCTTATATGTGGAGATGAAAACAAAACAAACATTAATGTCAGGGCCCATCCCAGATTTTCTGAACCACAAAGATGCAAGACAGGCAGAGTTGAGAACAACTGTTATAACCATTATGCTTTTCCGTCTCTATGTGCCTTGTATGTGGTCTGCTTACTAGAAAGAGAATATACTACTGTACATGACATGAGATTACCTTAATCACTTATTGTGGCCCTATTTTCACCCATCAAACTCTCCAGACAGCATCTTTGAATTGCCTCAGGGTATGGGGTCCCCATTTGAAAGATCTGGATGAAAAACCCTAATTAGGTACAAATGCACTTGAATGTTTGTTTTACTTACTAATGGTTGGGTGTAGGTTTCCTTCTTTTCCCTTGTCAAGGAAGCTGAGGTTCTGAGGCAGCCACAGACTACAACATAAATATGGGGAGGAAGGGAAGAAAAATCTTGGAAAACTCAATACCCTGCTATTTCCCAGACGAGACCCAATCTGCTTTTGACATCACTCCAAAAGGAGTGGTTTCCATAGCAGAATGTAACTTAACGCGATCCTCCTGGAGCCATTCCGCATTAGACGCTTAAAACGTTCGCTTTTTCTTCCTTGCATCCGGGGACTCTATTCTTCAGTTCTACTTGCTGGCTGCTAAGAGAGGAGAGGGTAGTTGGGTTGTGCAGGCCAACAGCTGTCTTCATGGCAGCCTTTTTGTCATTGCTGCTTCCTTCTCCATCAACATCACTAGGTCCAGTGGGAATGATTTGTGGCCCCAGGTTATACGTGTAGTTGACAAGTGTTCACTAATTATAATCCCTCCTCTTACTTCTAACGATCCCTGCCCGGTAAGCAATCTGAGAGCTAAAACAGTTCCTCTTTACATTTGGCAGCAGAAAAGACTGAGAAAGGTTTGGGAGGTGAAAGAGTCTGCCCACGGCAGCATGGGGATGGAAGCGGAGGCAGACAGAACTCAACTCTTAGCGCTTCCAATCGATTAGGCGAGATTACCTCCCAGTTTGCCATGTGGGCTGTCTCCTTCTCCTTGTATCTTCTGACCCGAGTTTTCCTTCTGAGACCCACAGCAAGATTGGAAGAAGGATCAGACGTCGGGGTGACTTGGCAATAGCTTCCATTATGACTGCTTCTTTCTCTAGAATGATGAAATTCAATCTCACAGTTTCAGTGCTTGTCCCAAAATATTTCAAAATGTGAAATGCATGCGAGCCAAATGACAAAAATGTTTTTTAAAAAAACAAAAACATGGGCTTCTTGTCATACACCACACTGGCTGTTTCAGTGTCTGTTCAGTCAGTAAATTATTCTTTCTGATCTTCATTTCTGATGATATCCAGATGGTCTAAAAGTCAATCTTTTTCTGCAAGAGAGAAATTCTCTGTGAAGTTAAAAGTGAGTAGCCCTCATGTTCAGATAGTATGGCTAGGAATTAAGTGGAATGACATAGGATTGTCTGTACCCAATTAACATAATATTTAAATAATTACAGCACCTATATATTCAGCTTGAGGTTGGGCTTAATTATTCATGTTCTTAACTCTTAAAGGGAGGCTGTATCTTTCTCCCTAAATTACAGGACACTTTGTAAAAACCAAAATTGCTAATGTTAACTTTTCTCCCTTTCTATTTCCTCCAGATCTTCTAGAATTAAAATACTATTTTGATGGGTTCAAAGATGTTCTCTAGAATTGAAATACTATTTTGGTGGGTTCAAAGATGTTCTCTAGTCAACCTACCACAGGTCGATTCTGAGGGCTTGAAATGGATCATGGCGTGGATGAAGATGTTTAAGATTTATTCTGTTTCTGTTTAAATATAGCCTTAAAATGACTAATTCATAATAATAACAAAATGTTAATATAATTTTTAAGTCACCATTATTTATCAGACTTTGAAAAAAAGATAATATTCTTTTTCAGAGTGAGAAGAGTAATATTAGCTTCTATTTATTGAGTCTACCACGCACTAAGCATTATAATAGATGCTTTCATTTGTTATCTCATTTATTTCCTTTTAGAACCCAAAAGATGGACATAATTATCCATATCTTATAGATGCAGAAACAGAAGCTCAAAGAACATCAGTAATTTTCCCCAAGTTGCAAAGGTTTTAAGGATAGGAATTCAGGAATGTTAGGCTCAAAATCCATGCACTTTCCACTTTTCTAGCAGTTTACCAAATTAAAACCATCCACAGACTATGTTCATATACAGTGAAAGCAAGGTAAGCTTTGTTACAGTTGCTCATTACTGCTAGTAACCAAATGAAATAGGCGATGCTGCACTTCCCTTCCCACACACAGATATGTTCATACTGGGTTCTAGAATACAAGTTGGTAGTTACTGATTTTCTTACTGGCTGGAGTTCGAGGGAGAGGGCCTTACATAATTGTACATTATATAGCAGATACTTAGATACAGAACTTCAGAAATGCATTTAGTTGTGAAAATCAAATAATAAAATGTAAGGGTTTGAAAAGTACTCTGGGGGGAAGAAAACTGCAAAATGGGTGTTGCCAAACACAGATTGAATATTCGGAGAATGTCAAAGACCTAAAATCTCCCACCTTTCCTCCCTTTTTCTTTTCCTCCGTCCCTCCCTCCCTCTCTCCCTCTCCCTCCCTCTTTCTTCATCTCTCTCTTACTTTTGTTTTTATTCTCACTCCCATGCTTTCTGATTATAAACAATTTTCTTCTCTCACTCACCAGGAGTTTTTTCTTCTCACACTCTACCAGTGTGAGAACTCACTGGCACCATAAGTGGAGGTGGCTTGCACACCGATGTGGAGTTTGAAGTAACTCCTTAGATCCTTGCAACTCAGAGTGTGTTTTGTGAACCAGCAGCATTTGGCATTACCTGGGAGTCTGTTAGAAACGCAGAATCTCAGGCTCTGTCCCAGACCTAAAGAATGAGAATCTACCTTTTCACAAGATCCTAAGGGATTTTATATGCATAGTAAGTTTGAGAAGCACTGTCCTAGAAGATTCTAATAGGTCTTTCCCTCTAGAGCAGAATCACTACTCTAAAGGGAAAAGGGGTCATCAGAGAATAGCCGTCCCAGGCTCCTTCTGTAGTCTGCTGTAGTCAGAACCGGGGCTGTTCTGGTGGGTGGGGAGAAAAGTGTTACTGCAGGTAACAGAATAGGACAACCCTGCGCAGATAGCAAAGTGTCTCGTGGGAATTGTGGTTACCATTCTGTTACCACCATTGACAAGGTTGCCACAGTGCAGGTCCTTTAGGGCCTGGGCTCTTGTGGCAGCCACTTCCTCAAGTTCTTATCAACAGGCGCATACACACACACACACGCGCGCGTGTGCACGAGTGCTGCCACCCACGTCCCAAATACCCATGTGTGCACCTAAAGGAAAGGGAGGAGAGAAACCCAAATGTCTTACATTTCCTGTGTGCCAGACATTGCAGCAGGTGCTTCCATTTTAAAGACTAGACAGCACATAGAAAATCAGATTATTGTGAGCACACGTTCGATTACTAGCCAAACTTCATTAACCAGAATCTCCGTACGTTAAATAGAACCTCCAGATCTGTAACTGCTGTTTTTAATGATGACCTCATTAAATGATTAAGTTAAATGATGAGATCCTAAACATCTAAATCATAAAAGAGTAATTAAATTATATTAATTATATTAATTAGAGTTCTCATGTTTATAACATCATCTTAAAAGACAGTTTCCAAGTGACTTCAAATGCAAGAAACATATTCTAGTCGAAATATTATACACTTAACCTCAGATGTTAGTGGCTTGAAAGGGACCCTCTTTTCTAAGAGTAGCTTTCTAGAGTTGGAGACTATGCTGTGAGTACTATAATTTAAACAGTTATTTCCTTCCCAGTCTCTGGGAAGCCTGTCTTTTACAATATTCCTTCAATATTCCTTTCTTTTATAGGACCTAAAAGTTCCCCAGTGCTTACCCTCTACAAGGACCAGTGTTCCCAGCATGGAATTGTGCACAGAATCCTTGAATGGATTCTAGTCCTGTAACTGCTCTGATTGGCTGGGAGGTTTGGGGCTGTCACTGAACCCCTTTGGGTCCCAGGTTTGTCTTCTATAAAAAGTAGTGAGCTTGACTGGACTCTAAGATCCTTTCTATCCTATGTGAATATTCTGGAGTCTATAGACAGAATATTTTAAAATAGAATACGTCAACAGGGATTCAAATAGATTCAGTTGGGTCTCATCACATGCTTCCGGTGTTTCCAGGCATCTCAAAGTCTGCATCTCTCACACCACCTCTTCCCACAGGCTTGGCTTGTGTCAGATGGCAACTCAGCTACTGGACAAGAGGCAAGACAGCAGGTGTTGAGGTACTGATTGGTGATCACTAAACAGAGAATGTTGGTATCCTGACTACACCATGGCTTTTCAGAAAAGGATTTGGGTCTCTGTAATCAGTTCATAGGTTGCATATTTAATATTTTCTTTTGTTTTTGAAATTTTCACCAAAAATTCAGGACAATGCAAGATGTATTTGTTCTCATTATTTGAAAATTATAAACCCAGTGATAGTATAGGAGGTAACTCTCTACAGAAGCAAGCTTCTGATTGACAACCCATGCAAGAGAAAGAATATAAACTTTGAAGTTGGAAGGACCTGTATTTGTATAGTACCCCTTACTAGCTGGGTGACTCTGGGCATGACAATTACATTGTCTGAAACTCAAATTCCTAATCTCTTAAATGGGGGTAATGATATATACTTCGTAGAGTTACTATAAGGAATCGAGATAATGTCTACAAAGCTCCTGGCATATAATAGATGCTCAATAAACGTAAGCTATGATTTGCAATTAGAAAAATGGTTACCAAATGCCAGTTTGTGAATCAGCATGATCTTTGACACCATTTTACCATTCTGTGATAAACAGTGTAAAATAATTACAGTGTAGCTAGTTTTTCACAAATTTAAATTTATATGGTGTTTCTTTTTTATGAAATGATATTGACAGTGGATGCTAACGATTGTTTTTAAGTTATTTAGCAAAATTTTAAAAACTGGTAATTCTAAGACATCTGCCCATATTTTCCTTGTCTAATTTGTCTGATCTACAAATCCAAAATAATAGGTCTCACTGAATTAAGACATCCTAATCATACTGAATATTAGGGTCAATTGAATCAAATGACTTTCACTTTAAAATCATTTTAATGGGGGCAAGGGGATTCTGAGCATTCCTTAGCCACTTTGTACTGCAACCAGTTATTATCTCCTGAATTCCTGCAATACCTATCATCGGGATAACTCGATTCACACTGTGTGTGTGTGTGTGTGTGTGTTCTTAGCACCAGTACTCAATTCGGTCTCAGTGTGTCTTGTATCTGTGTCTGATTTTGGAAACACAACAATGCAATGAGGCCATATACTGTTGTAATAGAGTCTGGGCTCTGCAATCAAACTGCCTAGGTTCAAGTCCTAGATTCACCACTGGGTAGCTATATAATCTCAAACAGCTAACTTAGCTTTACTGTGCCTCAGTTTCATCACCTATCAAGTTTCGAAACTAACATTACCTACCTAATAGGGTTGTCCTGAAGATTTACTCCGATAATCCATGAAAGCATTTAGTATAATGCCTGATACATAATAAGCGCTCAATAAATAATAGGAAAAACAACAGACAAATAACAAGTAAACAGAAAACTCTAGGGAGTCAGACAGGCTTGAGATCTGACACACCCGCCTCCGTCACCAACCCCTCCTCCTCGATTGCATTGCATGGCTTTAGGCAAGTTACTTAGCATCTCTGCATCTTATTTGCCTTGTCTATATAATGCCTACCTCACACATTTGTTGTCAGCATCAAATAAGTTATTATATGTAAATTATTTAATATTATGCTTGGCTCATTGTAGTTGCACAATAAATGTTTTATCAGTTCCTTCCACTTTTACAAATCTGTATTCCACACAGCTCTTCCTCTGTACTTTGCACATAATAGTAATTAATAAATATTTGTTGCAGCCTTGTACCCATCTCTCTGTCTTACTGCCTGTCACCTGCTTTGTCAGTTATTCTACAAGGAAGAATAGAGACTAAACACAGAACAGGAATCTTACTGGTTGGGAGTCGGATCACTTAGACCTGTTGGCCATTCCTCTGCTTTGGCCAAGATCGATCCTGATAGACTCCTCTGATGACAAGACAGCTAATCAGAAGGGACACTGCATTGGGACATTTTGTGATATCTTGTCACAGATGAGAGAGTTATGGACCCAACACATTATTTTAAAGACAAACTCTTTTTTAAGAAGTTTGTGGTTTGGTGTCTCTCTCTTTCCTGAGAGCTCCACCTCAGCCTCTTCCTTTATGTGATTCTCACATTGTCGGCTCATGAGGAAAAGGTGGACTGCCTTGTTGGACTTGACCACCAAGCCTGGCATGCATGGGGAAAACTTGTAGGGCATATTTTCAGGCTTATCCCGATAAGTTCCTCAAGTTAAATAAATTCTGTTGCTCTTTTAAAAAAAAGGCATCACCCTTTTAAAAGCCATTTTGGAGCAAGATAATGTTTATTTTCACTGCTGGAATGAAGGTGAGTGATTGCAGAATAAATCACTAAAATAGTTTTTAAATATTAAAAAAAAAAATCCTGCCTTGACATTAATGTTCTAATGTATGAGGATGCAGTGCATTAAACTCTGGTCCTGTGTCTTTTCCTTTTCTCAACCTCTTCTTTGCTGGAATATGTTTCTTTCCCTTTTTTCTTTTTAACGTTTTTTTTCAATCAGTGCAGCATTTTAGGAGAGACTCCTTCTAAAAGTGAGAATTTAGAAGGGGTGGTTAAAACGGTGACTCTTTGTGATTCCGAGATGTACTCTGACAGTTACGGGGTTATAAAGCAGAGGGTACATTCTTCAATGTGGGCTGCAGATCGGGCGGCAGAGGGCACCTTGCCAAGAACAGGAACCACGGATGTTCACTTTGGGCCTATTTATTACCGTGTGTTGATCCTCAGCTGTGTACCATTTCCATTGCTCAGGATAGAATGTTCCTTTACTACAATTCAAGGCACCTACACCAGCTCCAAAAACACTACTGTTTCCAACTGTTGGGAAAGAGGTTTTGTAAAATTTCATTAAATATTGACACTCTTGCTCTGCTGTCAGAAGAATGAATTTAGACTTGCTTTGGTGCCCTTTCTAGGGCACCCTTCTTAACATTCCTTTTTGCTATTTTGTGACACTTTCTTTTTTTTTTTTACACTTTCATTATTTTTATTTCTTTTGTAATTGTTTCCCTTTTTTCTATTGGCATAAAAAGCTAAATAAATTTCTATTTTTTATTTTTTAAAAATTTTTATTGGAGTATAGTTGCTTTACAATATTGTGTTAGTTTCTACTGTACAGCAAAGTGAATCAGCAATACATATACATATATCCCCTCTTTTTTGGATTTCCTTCCCATTTAGGTCACCACAGAGCACTGAGTAGAGTTCCCTGTGCTATACAGTAGGTTCTCATTAGTTATCTATTTTATACATAGTGTGACACTGTGTCTTGAGTAAAATAAGGTTAGGATCTCAAAGAACATCACCCCCTATCAGGGAGACAAAGAAGAGCAAGAAAACAAACCTTTGTTAACATGAACCAGACTAGATCAGCTTTTCCCAAACTTAAGTTATTCAAAGACTGTCATGATTTTTCCCTTATCTGTATCACTTCTCTTATAACTTCATAGGTTTTTTTTTTACTTTAAATTGATGCACTTTTAAAAAATATAGCTCTGTCCTGAGGAATATCTAAGAAATTATAGGTTTTATGTTCTAATTTCCTAACACATATAAAAAGAAACCCATGACAGCTAAAATTAAATTTTTAAATATGTGTGTCACTTAAAATCATCCTGTGTAACACGAGTGGTAACACTAAACTTTGGGAAACTTTGAATTGGGTTGTCTGCTGTTGAAGCTGATATCAAGAATCAAGACCACATTCACATTCCTTACATGGGATTAAGAATGTAGGAGTTCATTTGCAAAGCCAAGGTTGGTAGAAATACCTGTAGGTGTGCCAGGTATTTAAGGCCTCCTTCCCTCTCTGTCTGCTTTCAACCACTCTATTTTAATCCTGTGTGTCTGAACCTTAGGACTCTCCCTCCTCTTCTTTTGTGTTCTTGACCTCCATTCTTAATCACTGCCCTTGCTTGACCACTGACTGTGCTCTGTGGGCTGCCAGCCTCAGACTGAACACCTGATGCCCACATATAGACAGCCCTTTGGATTGGTTTACTTTAGGCCTTTTTGACAGTGGGCTTTCCGTCAATTTCTATTATTATGGCGGTAGTAACAGCAAATTAGTACAAAACAGCAAATTAGAGCTGAAACTGCTCTGGGAAGAACCTGATCTGGAAGGACTTTGTGTGACTAGGAATGAGGCCATTATCAATTGAAACATAAAATCTCGTGAGAAGAGAATTTGTGAGAAGCTTAAAATAAAAATAGAGTGTCTGCCTATATCTCTCATAAACATTTTATATCTTAACTGTGAAAAATGTGGGCCACCCTCACTGTTCCTCTCATTATCTCCTGAGCCAAAATGATGTTCCATGCTGCAAGGGTCACTTCCAAATATTCTTAAACATAAGCTCACCATTCTTCACATGCATCTCCAGGGACCACGGACAGTTTTAGGGCTGGAGGAATAGGAGTTCTAAGACATTGAGGAAATGTACTAGTCTAAACCTCAATCTTCTACATACTGATTTAGGACTCTCTTCACTGATCTTTGTGTCTTCATTTTTCTTAGCTCAAAATAATTTGTATAGTTTGGCATCAAATAAAAAACACCTAAGACTTTTCTTTTAACAAGATATTCTCTGAACAAGATGTGGATTCTTTTTAAGGGACAAAGTCTGTAAATAGCCCTGCTAAGTAGTATTAGAACTGTAGTTGGTTTGTTCAATTCACAAGAATGCCTTTGATAAAAATACCAACTGAATGCTATACTTCTGGTAAATGGGATCACATTCTGGGAACATGAGATTCCACTATCTGCACTGATAGTTTTCACCTGGAGTCTTTTTTATGTTGATGCAGTTGTGCAAGGCACCTTTTAGGCAAAAAAGAGTCACGTCATCAACATGAAAATGGAGGTATATCCAGAGAACCCAACACTTTTGGATTCTTCTTCCTCTTAAATGTCTGAATTTTAACTGGGCTTTGGAAATATGAAATTCCTGAGTCATAGTAACTAGCATAAGGGAATTTCAAACCAAAGTGGCATATCCGTGAAACGTCTGCTGCCAAGGGCTGAGGTAGAAAAATGTCAGTGTCCTTGAGGCCAGGGCAGGATATTATTCACGTGTGTGAGCAGCTGTTGCGTTTGGAATCCTCTGAGAGATAGCAGCATATGCTGTGCCTGCGCTGCTGACTCCTTTTCTCTATCCCAACTGCGTAGATGCATGCAAGCCCTTTTCGATGGCATCTACAAATTCTTGCTCCTGGTTTTGCTGCACACAGTCATCAACAGCCAAAACGACTAAAAAGCATGGTTAGGAGAAGCAGAGATGGAAACCTCTCACCAAGTGTTGCCAACAATTGATAATGCTGAAAATGTTTACTCACATAGCAGGATCAAAACTGGCATTGTAGGTTAAGAATATCAGAATAACAGAGACTTGGTCTTGACTGATGCCACCCACCCAAAAATGGACAGAGAGACTACTTCCAAGGAAATCTAGGTCAAATTTCCCTTTTTACTAGTCTGCGTTTCTATCTCACCTCCACATTCCCCATGCATCTACCTTGTGTCTCCACAGTTTGTAAGGCAAGGATGAAGCCCTTTAAGATGGAAGTGATTTGCTTATTTGTAATTCAGTTCATAACTCTGCTTAAGTAAATGAACTAATAAATAATTGCAGAGTTCCTTAATCCTAGCACTCTTTCTTTGGCCAGTTAGATTTCTTTACTTGACTTTAATACCATAAATACTGATAATTCATGTATGGAAAGAAAAGGACTAATGTTTTTTTGCTGAGCAGCAACCCATAATAGCTCCATCTACCAAATGTCTGCAGATGCCTTTCAGAAAGAGTCTGCCCTGATGGTACCCATCAACAGTATTCTTACACTTATGGGTGAGAATTCAGGTTGCATCAGCTCAGAACCCTCTGTGGTCTAAGTAAGGCAGTCCATCATAGCAGAAAGAACACTAGAAACATACTTTCAAATTCTGGTTTTGCCACTAACTAGTTTTGTGACTTTAAGCAAGTTATTTAACCTTTCTGGACCTCACTTCTAATGAAACACAAATGTTAGATCAGATCTGGGCTTGTCTCAAGTGCTAATTCAAATTCATTGGTAGTAGTATGCTGGAGAATGTTGAGAACAATTGTAAGTCTGTGTCCAGGCACAGTGGGAATGAGTATCCTTATTGACTGATTCAGACTCAGGCTTATCCTAATAGATAAGCTATGTCTGTCCTGTACAGGTAATGGCAGGAGTGCCTCGTATGTGTTAACCACAACCAGAAATGCACTCTAAGGTGCATTTCATCTCTATTTGAGAGAAGGTAGAAACATTTCAGAAGCAGCAAGATTATTTTATAATTTTCAGAATCAGAAGTAGAAAATTCTCTTGAACAAGACAAGTTTTCGGAGACAATTCTTCCTAATTCCTTGGTCCAGCATTTCATAGTTTCCTTCTGACTATTAATAACTAGTTGGAACAAATGGCCAGATGATGCACCCTGCCTGGGGAATAAATGGAAGCACCCAGAAATTCCTTCCTCACTCACGCTGATTAGGCAGGACTTGGAAGGTTTACTTTGCTTACCAGTCAATGAACTCATAATATATTAGTATGAAGTGTTTAGAGTTAGTTGTAAACTAGAATTTATATAATTTTCATTTGATGGGATCAACTTTGAGAGGTCTTTAAATCAGGCAGAAATCATAAAATTATTTAATTCTACACAATCTTTAGGAGAAAGTTTGCCATATAAGTGTAATGTTGACTTCTACACTTTGGAATTCATGATAAGTGCCCTGAGTAGCTTCAAATACACAAGTCTGTCTTTTGTTAGTTTGTTTGTTTAATTTTACTACTTCCTAAAAATCTCAGAAATTTGAAGGAGATTTGGACCACTGTTTATCTATCCATTAGACTAATTTGCTTGAATTAAAGCTGAGGCTTTGGAATCACCATTCATTACCACTTGACTGTGTACTTAATATTTGACTAACAGTCAGGGTTTGGGGCTTCTGGTCCTTTGTTTTTGTGTTTTTTTTTTTGTTTTTAACTGGATCTATTCCTAAATTTAGGAAAATTGTTGAAGCACAGTCTGTCTGCTTCCCTCTCCAAACAATTGGATATTTGCTTTTGCCCCTTGACCTCAAAGATATTCGAGGAATCAAAGAAGTTCCAGGAGGTCCATTGAGGCTCTCTGGTGAGAGTCACTCATGCCATTACCATTGTTGTTACCTAATCTGTGCCTTCATCTTCAACAGCCCTGCGTGTTCTCCTGAGCACAGTGATGCCATTTACATGCCATTTACATCACCCAGAAACTATAGAGGCTCAGAAGAAATCATTTTGACTGTGAAGTACTACTACAATTTTTATCTTAATCCACGAAACAAGTTCATCTACTTTGTGATTTCTCAAACGTCTGGGAGAACTTATGCAACAAAAGCTGCTACCAGGGCATAAGGGTGTGTTGGCAGATGTCCTAAGCAGGTTTTATACCCTCCAGACTCTTGTAGTCTCTTCTGTTATGTTCGTTTTTTCTGTTAAAGGCAAAAAGGAACAGGAGTAATGTGTCATGGCTTCATTTTCCTTAAAAATCTATTAACTTCGAGAGGACAGACGCATACATCTTCAGAGAACATGATTTTATTTCACTGGTCCTCTCCTAGACTATAATTTTAGTGGATTTTCTACATATTATTACACTGATTGACTGTTTTGCTGCCAATATCCATTTTTTCTCCTTCCCAACCACTCTCCCCATTCTTTATTCCATATGAATAGTGGTGCATGAGTCAAGGCTTAAAAACTGGATCTCTGAAGAAAAAAAAAAAGAATCATGATTTGTAGCACTTGCCAATTTTGTGGTGTGAATACTCCCGGCATGGCCATTTTTGTGTTACCAATATGGCATCACTGAACACAGAATTGGGAAGAGATGCACGGTAGATACCATTGTATAGTATTGCCACCACCCAAAAACAATAGATGTAAATGAACCTGAGAGCATAGATAATAGTAAAATGTAGTAAAATAATTAGGAAGTGATGTTTTTAGTATATATTACCCTTGTTTTAAACATAATTTATTTGTTAGTGCATATAATTTAATTTTTAATAACAGCCATGTTTAACAACCGGCTGACCAATTTCCTGAAAATGTAAGTTGGTTCTTATGAGCTGGTGTGGATTGGTTCCAGCACACCAGTACAAATCAGTTACTTAGAGACTGAAGTTTATTAATTCCCTGGGAATGCTTGAAAAACTGGGCAGGGAAATGTAAGTGATTCTAAACTCCCATCCTAAGCAAAGTAAATTAAAGAGCAGGAAAGAGCAGGGATGTATCCACTTAACGTGCTTTATTTGGTGCCAGTACAAAGCCCTGGCATTTGTGCATTTAACGCATAGATCATATCAATAGCAAAGAGTGGGGACACCAGGCTTGCCAGATAGGCCACTCCTAAAAACATCAAAAAGACTCTTTAAAATTTTGAAAGGAATATAAACACAACTGAACATGAAACCAGAAGAACTTGGAGAGAGAGATTTTTTAAAGTTAGTTTAATCTAGACAATATAAACACAGAGATAGTATTAAATCTGTCTGGGAAGGCAGCACTGTAGATATCATTGTTCATTGTGTATGAAGTGAAGGAAGTAAAGAAGACAGGCCAAAAGGAAACAGAGCCTTAGAGTCTGATGTGTGTAGGTAGATTAAGAAAATATAATTTGTATCTGCTTTGGATGCAAGTGAATGGATCTGAGACCACCGTAAGTCAGTCTTCAAAGCTTGGCTGCTTGGTTAGAATAGCTCAAGGTTCCAGGAGGGAACATGAACTCTACTGTGTCTAGCAATAGTGGGAGAAGAAAGTGAAAATGGTCTTACAGTCTACATATCTTTCTTCTCTTCCTCCAGAAACTGCCTCCAAGCCACACACTCTCCAAATCCTGTTGATTCTGCCTTCTCTCCTCTTGCCAAGCGTTTACTTGGAAGTCTCTTTCTTGCCTTGTCTCCCTCACTGTCTCCTCCCAACTTCTGCTGTTCTTGGAATTGCAGCTTGAGTATCAGTTCCAGGAAGCCTTCCTTGACCCTCAAGTCCTGGCTGGAAGACACAATGAGTTGGCATTCTGTGTTTATTGGTATGTCTCTCCCAATAGACTTAAAACTGCTTACAGATGGAAATGTATCTCATTCTATTGTATCCTACGTGCTGAGAGCAAATCCTGATTGTGTAATGGGTGTTCGACAAAGACTTTCTCTGCACGAGTAAAATAAATGAATCAAGGCCCATAAAGGAGATAGAACCCAAAGGAACCTGGGAGGCTTCCCATTGCTTACGACACATAGTAACACCTATATTGCTGGATGATAATCCTGCTGGTACCACCCTCTCTGAATAAATGAGTAGAACAAAGTCAATTATGAATTTTCCTTCAATGAACATACCTTCTGTTGCCTTTCCTCATGCCAGTTCCTGTTATTCTCCCATCGGCTATGTTAACATCCTTTTCCCTCTTTCCCCTGATTGCCTTCTGGAACTCCTTGCTTACTGTACCAAGTATAAGAGATGGTCTGTAATTACCTGGGGTGAAATGAACAGTAGGTTCCAATGGGAGGGACTTGCCACCTTTGAGCACCTGTGTCACTTCTCTCTTTACCTCTACCTGAATAATTAAATGCATGCTCTTCTGTATTGCTCTTCAGCACTCTGGCAAACACTGCTCTCTACATATTCATGGAGACAAAATAAAATGGAGTAAGGAAAATATTATAGGTGAGACAAGTGTCTGGTGATAGCCTAAGTTATTATCTTTGCAGAAAGCTAAAGGTTGACATAGGCCTTTTACACACCTCCAAAGACATGAAATTCAGGTTCTAAATTAGAGGTAGAATTACATTATGTAGCTTGATATTTTATTCTCAGGTGTGTGGGAGATGTCTGGAAGTAAAATAGCTTTAGCCCCTGTTAGACTGGTGCTGTTTAAGTTGGGAGGTATGTCACAGGCATTATTTTTAATAGGCAGAGATGCCCTGAACTTTGACTTTTCAGAGATTTACTTCCTGCAGCCCCCTAGGGTAAACATGGATTTTCTCAAAGCCATTTGGGCACAACTGATGACCATCTGTCAACACTGAGAAGAACTTTTATTCCTTTGTGACCATAGCATGTGGAATGTCCTGTTGGCATGGGTGAGATTATCAGTACTTACCTACACTTTTTCTGCTTGACCTTATTACCTCTACCAGGAACGAGAGTCTCAGGTACCCTCATTACTCCTTCAGAGACTTCCCGAGCAAAGTGAACAAGCCTTCGGCATTGTGGTTATCTCCTTTGCCATTGGAAATGGCCATTTTTTCAGCTCTGGGTATTTTTTAATGGTCTCCTTTCTCTTTGTTGAATTAAGTAGCAACTTTTGTAACTGGCAGTAATTTAAAACCTGGAGGTTCCAAAAGAGATTTATATTCAACTTTTTTAAAGGATCAAAAAGAGTCCGAATGTGCTTAATGTAGAACTTTGTCCCAATCAACCCTTTAGGACACCACCTAAAAGTTCAGAAGAGTTTATATCCGATTACATCTCAGGAGTATTGGTTCAAAATATTTTATCTGTATGAATGTCATTAAGAAAATATACAGTAATTATTTTCAATGCAGTCTTTAAAGCACTGTTTCTCAAAATGAGGACCAGTCCTCCTGCATCTTACTTGGAGAGCTTGTTTAAAATGCAGATCCCTAGGCCTGATACTAGATACTGTGATGCAGAATATCCGAGGACGGGACCTAGGAATCTGCATATTTAGCAAGTTCCCAGGTGACATTGATGTACTTTACAGACTAAAGACCATCAATTTAAAACATTAAGAAACAAAATGCAAGAAATACCCTGTCATTTTTCTTTAAACACGTTGCAATAAGAGCCTTCCTCATTACTGCTGTGAGTTCATAAAAGTATATTTATTGGGCAGCCATGTAGGTGGGTGTGTGTGACAGAATCTGAGCCATGATGGGTGGGAGTTTGATGTAAGTTCTAAAAATTGGTAGATCTGTGAATCAACAGCAGAATGGCCTTCAGTTGAACATTATACACTGTGCATGAAATGGCCTATGTAGAAGAGTCAGATTCAATAATCCAGGTGGAACTGAACAAGTAAGTTTCCTCATGATGTCTGTAGATTAGGTGAGATAAGGACAAGATTTCATAGGACTATTCATTCATTCACTCATTCATTCATCCATTTGGCAGATAATTATTGGGTACTTACTTTGTCTCAGGCACTACGCTGGATTCTGGGAATATAGATGTGAGCAAAACTGATGTGGTCTCTGCCCTCATGGGACTTAGATCAACATGAGAAGCAAGATTTCAAATAAATAATCCTAGAATCACAAAAATAAGTACATAATTATAATTTGTGGTAAATGCCATGAAGAAAAGTTACACGGTGCTGAGAGTGACAAGAGTATCTAATGCAAAGCAGGATGTAACACTTACATTGGTAATGAAACTGATAACTCTGGCAGAAAACCTGAGTGCTTCTCCTCCATCTCTTTTTTATCTATGTAACAAATATCATCAAAATAATAGCTAACGTTATTGAGTGCCAACTATCACTCTTAGCACATTTTACAAATGTTGTCTCGTTTGACCTTCTCAATGACCCTATGAGTTATGTCTCATGTCACACATAGAAAAGTCGAAGCTCCCAAAGCTGTTAAATGCCTCCACTGGGATTCAGGTCTGATCTGTCTGATCCCAATGCCTATATTCTACCCACTGTTCACTCTTCATTAGACAGATGCCATAGATTCATAGAGTGTTCATGGATGGAATATCAGAAATCACTGAGCCCACTACCAGACACTCTATTTTGCAGATGCAAACACAGGGATTAAGCACCTATCAAAACTCTTGTCGAAACTTGTTGATAGCAGAGCTGAATCTAGAGTCCATGTCTAGAGTCTCAGTCCAAAGCTCTTCTCACTCTATCATGTTGCCTCTGTGTCTCACACATAATTACTTGTGCCCTAACAGGAATTTGGCATTTAACTGATTCCCTGTGCTAGATTTTTAAAAACTGGTTGGTTTAGGTGGCAGAAATAATTATTTCAGTTATCAAAAATGGCCCTTTATTGTTCTTATGTATCAGCATCCTCGTACTCCTAAGCGTTCGAAATCCACCTTGTGGCCATTAGTAGTAACCTGCTTTTCAGGTGCAAATAATACGCTATTGGTGCACTCTCCGGAAGGAAGGGACCTCTCAGTTGTATTTTCAGTAGTGGAAATGGATTTATTTTTTCTACTTTTTACCCTGGGTTACAGTAATTCCAAGGGCAATGGCAAGGTGTCTGGGATCCATAGACCTGCAAGATAAATATGGTACATCTTCCTAGAGCATTAATTTAGTCAACAGCAAGTTTTTTAAACCCCTTTCTTTAACATTACAGCAAGTATGAATACATTATGGAATAGAATAAAAAATTAGAGTGAATTTTTTAGGTAAATAAAAGACTTCAAAGAAATTATGTGCATGCAGCCGAATGCTTCAGACTAACATCCTCAAAAGCACACCGTATCTCCTTCCCTCCAACATGTGCTCACACCCACTTATCCACATACCTTCACTCTTCTCTGCCATTAGGGATGATTTGTTGAAAAAAATTACATGAAATGTGCCTTAGATTCATTACACTCTCAGGCCTTTGTCTATTCCTGAAGGCATGATGTAGAGGAAAAATTTTGTGCTTTGGAATCAGTGAGACTTGAGTCTGAATCTTGAAATCACAACTCCCCAGCTGTGTGACTTCTGTACTCCGAGCCTCAGGTTGTTCAGCTGTATATTGGAGATGTACTCTGTACACCACAGGCCTATTTTGATGATTAAATGAGATAAATGTAAAGGTGCCAGTGTCTGGGACATAGAAGGCACTGAAGAAATGGCAGGTGATCATGAGCTCATGTCTCATGGAGGGGCATGAAGGGTGGCCAGGGAAATGAGAAAGCTACTGGTCCCAGAAGGGTTTCCACCATGTCTTGGCTTCTGGAGCATCGAAACAAGATGCAAGAGCGAAGTACACACACACACACGTACACACACACACATACTCATATACCTGTACTCATGGGAAGAGAGGAGAAGCAAATGGGTGGGAAAGATTAAACCATGGGAATGAGGCTTACGAAGCTTGGAGCATTTGAGATATGAGGCGTTTGAATCAAACTTTCATAAGAAGACCAAGAGTTACTCTTCCATTTTGCTGCTTCTTCTCAAACACCAATTTATAAAAGGTTAAGGAAACAATTGGGATAAGATTATTTTTTCTCCCACAGACATTTTGTTTTAAATCTAGTCTTTATTTTCTTCACAGCTGTTGTGGGACTGATATTATTTATGATGTCAGGATCAGAAAATACATTGTGCCAGAACTAGTGCCACTCAGAGTTTGCCTTAAATCAGAATGTTTTGATTTTCTGGTTTATTTTCCCACTTCCCGTTTCCAAAGCCAAGAGCTTTAAAAAGATCAGAAAATAATTATCACACAATATTAGGCCCATAGGAAAAAAATGTTTTTAGGAGTCAAGTGCTAATTCGTCAGAACTCTGTAGCTTAAAATATCTTCAGAGGCTATATATAAGTTTATAGGCAAAAAACCCCTTGGATTCGATTCATCCAAGCTATGAAAACTCTGTCAGTTGACAAAACCAGCTGACAAATTCCTATACTCCCTATGCATTGTGTTTGTGAGTGCCTCCCACCCTGGCACCATGCATGGTGTGTGAAGGCCCAGACAACAGTTCTGTATAGATCCACCTTCGGTCTGGTTCTTCCAGGGAAGAGGTGAAGAGAAGGCAATTGCTCTGAAGATCAGAAGAGTATAGAGCTTGGCTGTTGGCCTGGGGGAGGTAGATAGAATGAATTCCAGACTCTCCTCCAGAGAAGATACTCTACCCACCTCTGTTCTATGTCGACTGTGTGTCAGTCTCACCACAGTCTTTGGTATAAGACTATAAGACTATCATCTCCCCTAGCTCTAAGAGAAGACAAATTCACGGTCTCTATCTTCAAAACAGTAACATCTCCATGGGTTTCTTGATTAAACATATAAGGAGTTTTAATATCTTTGTATTTCTTATAAAAGTTTTAATGTTACTTCTAAAAATAGAAACATCTAAGAGAAATAAGAACCTCCCTAAACCACATTCCCCAGTGGCTCTGTCATACCTGTTGCTCAAATGTACTTCTCAGGGCCTCTTTTCATTACGTCTTTTGAGGCTATTCAGAGATACCTGTCCCTTTGAGGAATCAGAAGTAGGTGGAGGTGACAAAGCTCTCAGAAATGCTTACCTTTTTTTCTTCCCTGCTAAACGTCTCTGAACCATTGCATCACACCCAGATCTAACAGGGAAAATTCTTGCCTAGCTGGAAGGTGTCATTAGCTGGCCTGCTTTGGAGAGAAGATCCACTGATCATCTCAATAGCGTATGACTAAAGTATAGAGGAAAGAAAATGCTGACAGTTTTGATCAAAGACAGAGATGGTCTAAACCGGATGCAGGCAATTGTCAGGACTAAGAGGTTAGGCCCGATGAATCATACTTGCTTCACAGAGATGGCATGAGACATAGGGACTTAGGAACTTGCTCTGTCTTGTGACAAGGTGAAAAGAGAAGGTATTGCAGGTATCCTAACAGGTACTTTTTGAACATCAGCTTCCAAAGAAATGCCTGGGTGTTTGATTTTCACACGGTAAAGAGTTTAGACAGATTTCCTTCTCCACTCAATTGACTGTCATTTTATAGACACACATAATTAGGAATGTTTATTTTCGTAATACGTACTTTCAGATGACAACTCTCAGGGCAGAGGGTCAATAATGTGAATTAACTGAGGTCAAGAGCACTTGGCATATAGAATGAATTATTGTTGCCTACCTCCCTTTCAGCAGGAGAGGAAAGTTTAGAGTTTGAGGCTAAGTACAGGCTTTCCTAAGACTCTTCTTAGACATGGGTGGTTACCTACTAAATGTGATACGTGGAACATTTCTTCATTCCACAATTATTTATTGAGCCAGGCACGATGCTAGATGCTGGGAGAAAACAGAAGAGGAAAGTCCCTGTCCTTGCAGAGGCTATAGACCCACAGGAGAGAGGTACATCAAATATTCACACAGGTGGCTGGTGGCCCAGACCTCCAAGGGCCCCCACCAGCTTCACTAAGTGCTTTGATTTCTCAGCTCTGTCAAGAGTGTCCTCAAAGTTTGGCCCACCGATCTGCTATAGCTTTGTCTCCTGGAGCTTGTTTGCAGTATATATTTCTGGGACTCACCCCGGTCCTACAGAAGAAAAATCTCTGACCTTTTAACAAGTGTCCCCAAATACTTCTGATACCATAAATTGTCTCATAGCACACTTTAACCATGATAAGGCTTTATTTTACAATGTTTCTGCAAGAGGGAACACATGAGCAAACATGTTGGTTTGTGATGGAGTGAGCACTGAATCTGTGGCTTTTAGACATGGCTTTGAATGTTGATTCCTCCAGTTACAACTCTGCTTTAGAGTCTCAGTTTCTTTATCGCCCAGCCCACTGAAGGATTGTATGTGACAGTGCCAAGTCCACAACGTGTGATCGCTCCTTTTTGCTTCTTTATCAAATAATTTACTCATAAACAACGTTAAAACATAAGCCAAGGACAGGGAGAAGATACTTGCAATATTTATATATAATACGCAAATTACTATTGTTCTGAATGTGTAAAAAAAAAGAATTCCTACAAATCAGTAGACAAAAGACAAGTAATAGAAAAATGGGCAATGGATGTAAGCAGACAAGTCACAGAGAAGGAAACTGAATCAGAAAAAAAAACCTCAATCCGTTACAAGGAAATGTGAATCAAACCAAGCATGAGGAAGACGCCTTTCATTGCAGACTGACATTAGCAAAAACTAACAAGTCTGACAATTTCAACAGTTGTCAGGGTGTGGGAGAAATGGTATCCTCCCTTATTAGTCTTGGGAATACAAAGTGATACACCCACTTTCAAGCTATATTGACAGCATCTAGTAAAATTCAAGATATAATACCTAGGTCTCAGTAATTCCACTTCTGTGTATATATCCAACAGAAACTCTGGTGTATGTGCACAGGGTCATGTAATAGGGTGGGCATTGCAGCACTGCTTGTAAGAGTAAACAAAGTTGGAAACAATTCACACTCCACTATAGAGGAATACATGGGCAAATATAATGAACAGGTAAAAATGATCATCTAAATCAACTGGTTAGAGCTCAAGAACTTTATGTGGAGTGAAAACAAGGAGAAGAACAAAACACTCAATATGAATCACTTATATAAACAAAAAGCAAAGATAATATTATATTATTAACAAATATATGAATAATAATAAACAATAACATATTCTTAATAAAAACAAAAATATAATAATATTATGGGTTGTCTTATAATCCATGTTTATATATGCGAATTTTTAACGAAATAAAAGGAATCAAAACTCATGATATTTGTTGCCTGAAAGGGTAATGGAAAAAGGATAGGGCTAAAGCTCTTGGACTGTATCTGTCATGTAGTTCCATAAAAACAAAATATTAAAACCTGGAAGAGATACAACCAAATGTAACAGTTGCTAAGTCTGGATAGTAGGACTATGAGGGTTTGTTGTTACGTTATTCTTTGTAGTTTTATACAACACTAATTTTTTGAAAATGAATAAATGACACTGATTAGTCTCCATTGTCTCATGGCTGAAGAAACTATCTGGACAGACAAGAGGTGGTCACTGACCTGCAATGCAGTGACGGGTCCTGGTTTACCTACCGGAGGGTCCCGGGTTGGCTGGAAAGTGCTGCAGGTCTCCAGAAAACTCCCATGGAGGGAGGCTCCAAGAATATGAACCGTGTTTGTAGTTTGATTGTATTTGTTTTTAATGCTCTCAGCTACTGTATACGTAGACAGTAAAATTACCACTCAGAGACTCAGAGGATAAAGAGCTCTCTCTCTTCTCTTCCACGTCCCCCCCTTCTCACCCCCTCTCGCCTGTGGTCTGGCAGCCACACTCGACTGCTTTACAGTTGGCTGCTTTTCTCCATTTCGGTTTTATCTTCCTGTCTGGTAGGTGGCTGCTGTGGGAGTATGAAGGAGACAAGGAAAGGAGAAAACAAAGAGGGAGAGTGTAATCAACTCTGGATAAAGGAAGGACATCTCTTGGTTTATCATGCAAAGGGTCAAGTTTCATGCCCTGACCCGCACGTGATTTTAAGGATGGGGACACCAGGGATTTTTCACTTCCAGGCCCCTGAGCGGTTTTGTAGCGACCCTTAATTTTCTTGCAGCCTGTCCTCCAGAAATGCGGCACACAGAGACACAGAGGCACGCACACACACACTCAATTCCCACTCCCACCTCCCACGCTTGAGTAAGACCTCCAGCTTGTTTGGGCAGCATCTATACCCATGAATAAAAACCAGTGTTCAAGAGAGTGGAATAGAAGGCATCACATTCATTTTCACGTGCTTCCCCACATATGCATTTAACTTGCAAGCTCCAGGTCATATAAGTCAAAGAAAAAGAGGGCCTTTGCAATTAATGTATTATCATTTGGCTTTGATATGCCTTCTAGGTTTTTCTCTCTTGGAAACAGGATAGATGATTGTTGATTCTGTCCTGCTAGAAAAGAGCTGCCTCGGTAGAGTATAAAGCAGTGGTTTCCAAAGTGTGTTCCCAGTACTAACAGCGTCAGCATCACTGGAACCTTGTTAGAAATGCAAATTCTTGGCCCTACCCCAGACCTGCTACTAGGTGAAGGTCCAGCAGTCAGTATTTTAACAAGCCCTCCAGGTGATTCTGATGCATGTTAAAGTTTGAGAGCCTCAAGTATAAAGAAACAGCATGGAACCAGAAATCTGGAGATACAAGTTCACATCTCGACTCCTTTACTTACCAACTGTGCCACTTTGGGCAAATAACCCACTAGGGTAGAGTATTTTTATAAAATGTAAACAGCAGCTAGTTACTGAATGAGTCATGTCTATGAAAGTTCTCTGAAAACTGTAAAAGGTCATGTAATGTACATTGTTACTATTGGTGCTATCCTGGGAGTGGTTTTGTTTGCTAAATCAGATGCCCTGATTTAAGCATCTCTTCTGCTACTCTTAGAAGCTGTTTACTACTATCTACAAAGAGCTGCCAGATCCAGCAAATACAAATACAGGACACCCAGTTAAATTTGAATTTCTAATAAACCACAAGTATTTTTAATATAAATGTGTCCCAAAATTGAATGGACATACTTATACTGAAAAATTGTGCATTGTTTTTAATAAGTCCTATATTTAATCTGGTGTCCTGTATTTACTCTGGTGACCCTTTTTTTTAAAGTGTCTTTTTTAAGGTTAGGGACCAGTTTTTATCAATTTCAAAGTGTTCCTATATAAAAAGAAATGCTTTAAGCTTGAAGTAACAGAAACTCTCAGTGTTTTTAACAAACAGAGTTTATTTTTCTAACACAACAGGTAGTCTTGGAGGGAGGTGATTGTGGAAAAGGTTCAGTAGCTCAAAGACATCAAGGATCTGGTTCTGGGTTCCTGTGATTCTCTTGGTCTTTCCCTCATTATCACAGAATGGCTGCAGTAGCTCTAAGCATCTATCCGCACAAGCTTTCTTGTCAGATGCCTTTATAGTGTCAGGAAGAGAAATATCTTTCCCAAAATCTTCTTAAAAAACTGGTTAAGTTACCTAGCTTTTCCAGTCTCCAGAATGGAGGTAACCAAGGAGGGATGGGCTAGGAAAGCACTTGCGGTAGCTCAGTGAAAGTGTCTGCCAGTGTTGAGCAAACATTTCTTGAGTGCCTACTGTATGCCAATCTCTGTGCCTAGTGTTAGAGACACAGAATGTATAAGACAAAGTTTCTTCCCTCCAGGAGCTTATACTCTATTCAGGAAGGCAGATGTGAGTCGGGTGAATTGATAGGATTAGCTATGTGCTTTGTTAGAGTTGTGTGCCAGGTGTAATGAGAGCTCACAGAAGGGCCACTTCTCTCGGGCCAGGAGATTAGAAAAGGCCTCCGGAAGAGATTCTGCTGAGCACATAATAGATACTTGGAATCGTGTGAAGATTAAACCAGTTTATGTACATACAAATCTTTATTGTGGTTTCTGGCACGTATTAAGGATACAATAGATGTTAGCTGTTATAATGATTATTATCCCACCCAGGGAGCCAGTGATTGGCCTGTCACATGGGTGCCCATCTAAATTAGGGTGTGTGACCTGCCTTACCTGACACAGGATTAGGAAGTTGAACAAGGAGTGGTGAGAATGAGCGGAAACTAAGCAGATGGCAGAACCAGGGAAATTAAAATTCATAGATCTGAAGAGCTGTCTAATCAGTGGTTCTCAAGATTTTCACAGCCCTTGCTCTTTTTTGTATATGAGTGTGTGATCTTCATATGATTATTGATGTGAATTGAAATTTATTCAAAACTGTAACTAAAAACAAGTCAAAACAATGGGATAATTTGCTGCTTTCTTTTCCAGTTGTATCACGTCTCCCCTTGCCCCACAAAACCCATTTAGATAACCTTCGTCTGCCTACTGTGTTAGTTTAATACATTATTGCTTTGAAGATCATATGGTTTGGAGGGTTTTTATTCTGTGATTCCTCAGTTCTCTGGAGGGTGCCATAGAACTACCTCAGGGACTAGTGAAAAAGCCAAGTTTTCTGCACTCTCTTGTATTAAGAATCTTACATGCCCCCTTCCCCAATAGCATAAACACAGACACACAAACATACACACACACGCCAAACAGGACTTCCATTTAGCCTGGGGGTTAAGAACCAAGACTGGAGAGTCAGACTCCCTGCTCTTTCCTAGCTGTGTGATCTTGGGCAAGTTTCTTAACTTCTCTGTGCCTCAGTTTCCTCATTCATAAAACAGGAATGATAATTACATCTCCTATTTTTTACTGTTAAGAGTGAGAATTTAAATGAGGTCGTCTGACACAGATGTAGAGAACAAACATATGGATACCAAGGGGGGTGGTGGTGGGATGAATTGGGAGATGGGGATTGACATATATACGCTACGATGTATAAAATAGGTAACTATGTATGTAAAGATCGAGAACCTACTGTATAGCACAGGGAACTCTACTCAGTATAAAATAGATAACTATGTATGTAAAAATAGAGAACCTACCGTATAGCACATGCTCTCTGGTGACCTAAATGGGAAGGAAATCCAAAAAAGAGGGGATACATGTATACGTATAGCTGATTCACTTTGCTGTACGGCAGAAACTAACACAACATGGTAAAGCAGCTCTACTCCAATTAAATTAATAAATTTTTAAAAATCAGGTCATCTACCTGGAGTGCTTAGTACAAAGCCTGGCAGAGTTTAAGTATGCAATTATTGTGAATTATGAGTAGTAGAGATATTGGGGGTTTGAATATGATTTATGTCAGGAAAGAGTTCCACTGCTAAAAAAATGACCACTGTTCTCATCAAACCCCCTTGTTCTGTTGCTGAAGCCACTGAGATCCAGAGAAGCTGTGACTTGTCTGAGGTCATTTGGTTAGTGGTAGATTTAGGTCCAGGCTTCAGGTCCCCCAGACTCTCTCTGCAGAGCCTGTAGAGACTCACAGTGCACAAGGCTTTTACAGCTCAAAAGAATTTTACTTGAATTATTGTCACACTGGCAACAGATAGCAGGCGTTTGTGGGAATATGCTTCAAGCACGGGTTTCTGTGCTTTGAGGTCTGATGTGAGCAGTGGGTATACCTACCTCAACAGCAGGTATTAGCATCCACTTGGCCCACTGACAGGATTCCCTTCCAAATCTCTTTTCAGTTGCTACCCCAGACCCAGGTTCACTCTCAGCGCTTTTGGAAAACAGTCTCTCCTACCCAGCTGACCTCTCACTGAGCCACATACTCAGAGAGATGGGCTAGAAAACGAACAAGTTCTCCCAGAGGAGAAAGTAACCCATACTCCTTATAGGTAGTCCCGTTCTCACAGGCTCCCAGTCTAGAGACTCAGAATTTATTTCTGATTCTTCTTTCTCTTCCCCACATTTCTATTTTACTTTCTCTAAAACCTTCAGAGGGCTTTTTCCAAAACCTTGGTCTACTTGGTTTCACTAATGTGATCTCTTACATTAGCCAGGTCATTCTCTTCCCTGGGCCCAGCAAGTAATAAATCCAATGAAAATGGGCTTAGACAGTAGGAGTCATTGTCTCACACGACAGGAAAACTAAGGAAGGCAGTTAAAGAGTTGATCGTCAAGGGTGGTACAGAATCTCTCTGTAATTTTTTCATGTTCATCTCATGGTACTAGATGGCCATCACAACTCCAGGGCTTATGTCAGGACTTTCCCCCCACCTGTCTCTCCTTGTTCATGATAGAAGAAGACTTTTCCCAGAGTCCCTCAGTAGACTTTCCCTTTTGCGCCAGGACGGGTGCAGTTGTCCATGGTTTAGCACCAAGGGCAGTTGGGAGACCCTATGGTGGAGGTGAGCTCTGCCAGGTAGAAGATGGGAGGGGAGGAGTGGCTGATTAGTTTGCTCAGGCTGCCATCACAAAATACCAAGACTGGCTGGCATAAACAACACAAACTTATTTTCTCACCGTTGTGGAGGCTGAAAGTTCATGATCGATGTGCTGACAGGATTGGTTTCTTCTGAGGCCCCTCTCCTTGGCTTGTGGTTGGCTATCTCCTTGCTCTGTGCTCACGTGGTCTTTCCTCTCTCTGGTGCCTCCCTGTGTGTACAGATCTCCTCTTTGTATAAGGACATGAGTCAGGTTGAATTAGAGCCCATCCTAATGGCCTCATTTAACTTAATCAGCTCTTTAAGGCCCTATCTTCAAATACAGTCACATTCTGAGGTGCTGGAAGGGTTAGAGCTTCAACATATGCATTTTGAGGGGGACGGAATTCAGCCTATAACAGAAGACAAGCAGCTGTACCTGTCATATTGCCAGTGACAGATTCCTTTCTACCTCTCCCTGAGCCTTTATTTGTTCCATCCTTATTATCCAGAATTACTTTCTCTTCTCCAGATATCCAAAAGACACTCATTCAAAAAAAAAAAAAAAAAATTCCGAAGCCCACCTCTCCCAGGAATCCTATTCCTGCACCTTTTCTCATCTTCCCGGTCCACTTCAATGGAACTCTGCCTCAATCCATATGCATGCATCTTTATCACTGAAGACTTGTGAGCCCGGGGATAACTTGATTAGAGCCGAAGAAATATTATAGACAAGTCATGACATCACACAGTGTGAATTATTGTTTAGACAAAACCTGGGTTTGAATGAACTTTGGCTGAAGTAGGGGAAAGTCATCGTGTTGAGATGGGAATGTGATCTGAGATCTCTTCTAAAATCTGCATTTTAGTTCATCAGTGTTGAAGAGAGAACTTGAGAGGAACTTAGAGTTCAATCTGGAGTCTTTCAAGGGGACTTTAGAATAAGAAACTGTAAAACCAGTTTTAGTTACAAAAGCGGGATCGGTTGGGCACCGTTTTATTTACTGTTGAATTCCTGGTGCTGTCTACCTATTATCTTGTTATAATGTATTAGTATGGAGACGGGAAAATGGCAATTTCAGAATTAAAAAACTCAGCTCATAGACTTTTATAGCAGCAACCCTGGCACAATGGGATTTTGAAATGTGTAATTAACTTCTTAGTCCTCTACAAAAAGAGTGTTTCTCAGAGGAGGGATTTGGAGTCCCTTATTGATAAGATCCTCCTGGGTCTGGAATTCTTATTTGTGACAGTTTCTCTTGGTGACTTTTTAACATGGATTATTGCAAGATTATTTGAATCTGAACTTAAAAAAAACCTGTTACTGTGTGGGCCTGCTTAAGGCATCACGGTTTCAAGCTTGCTTCCGCCTCTCAGTGCAAAGGTCTTTTTATCTCCATCAGTGCTGGACTTCAAAGAGAGGGACACGTTTTGCACATCTTGCCTCCCCACCACTCCCTTTCTTTGCTGCTTCTATTGAAAGGAAGCCAGCTCACACCTACACACAGGGCATGCGCACAAAATACCAGGTGTCCTGGGCCAGGGCCTTCCAAAGGCCACCCACCACCCCTATCCCAGTAATGTTATGAGCCGTGAAAATGGTCTTTCAAGTCAACAGCACTTTATTGTCAGACTCATAAGGAAAATACAGCATCAGAAGTTTGGTTTTATGTTGGAACAATCCACTCTTTTGTTACATGCACATTTGCCGTGCTTTCTTATTTAAAATCTGCAGCAGCCTATGAACTATAATACACTGTGATAAGTGCTAATGACTGGTATAAACGAAGTGCAGCAGGAACGGTGTTGTAAAGCACCAATAAATAAGGTACCATTCGTTCTGTCTGACAAGGGAAGACTCCTAGACAAGTGGAGAGGGAAGAAAGCCTTGAAAATGAACGGAGAAGAATCTTGCCAGGTTGGAGGGTAAGGAATTCTCGGCAAAGGCAAGTGCATAGAGGAGTGAAAATGCCAGGTCTACTGAAGGAATGAAGAGCGGTAGCACTGAGGTCGGGGCAACAGGACTGCGTGGGTAGATAAAACTTTAGAGGGAGGGAATAAATGCACAAGTTAGGTCTCCAAGGATGCAGCGTACTGAGAGCAGAAGAGGGAACATCCACGGAATAACAAAGCACACACACAGAAAGATCTTGGCACTAATATTTTACACAATTGGAGTGACTATAGACTCATACTTGTAAAGCAGTTAGAGAGCAAGAAAAGGATTGTATTATCATGTTCTCACCTCAATTACCCGGTCTGTAAGTGCATATTTAGATACAGGGTATGTTCAGAGGTCAGTATATTCAAGGAAGTCTTCCTGGAGTGGGTGGAGATGGGCCGAGGTCTGGCAGGTGAAGACTTGAATTATCAGAGAAGGGAGGAGAAGGCATTCGCCCTGAGCCAATGAGTAGGACTGTGGGAGCAAAGGTGGTAGATATGAAGGACAAAAAAGAGATTAGCCTAGCAATTAGGAGGCAGGCTTAAGCTGGGACTCAGTTGGTTTGTTTCCGTGCTTCTCAATCTTGACTGCACATTGGAATCGCCTAGGGAGGTTTTTAAAATATTGATGCCTGGATCCCATGCCCAGGAATTCTGACTTAATTGGTGTGGAGTGTGTCCTGAGCAACAGGGTTTTTCAAAGCTCCCGATGATTCTAGCGTACATCCAGATTTAGTATGGAGACCCACACGTTCCAAGCTGAGGAATTTGGATTTGGCTCCATAGGCATCGCATGTTCTTAGGTGATGGAGAAATAGAATAAATAAATAGAAGTGGCCTGTTAGAAAGAGGAGGCTGGTGATTGAAAAGTGGATTGGAAAGAGGGTGAAGCTCATGGAAATGAGTCCAACCAGAAATTCATGGAGAAATCCTGGCGTGAGTTATCTATCTGAGCATCAGGCCAGCATTGTGTCTGTGGGAAAGGAAGGAACAGGGCAGACCCCAGAGACACATCAAAGAATCATCTCGGGAACCTGATGACAGGGACAGCAAGATTTAGCAGAAAGAATGGTGATTCTGGGAGTGGATGGACCTGGGTTCAAATCGCAGCTCCACCCAATTTCCAGCATTATGACCTGGGCAAGGCCTTTAACTCCTCCTTTGCATCATTTCTCTGCTGTAGAGACAGAAATAACAATACTGACCTAGCAGAGGTGTGGTGAAGAGCAGTGAGATTATGTATACAAAGTACCTGGCATAGAGCGAGTCTTCAAAAAAAGCAATCTATGGTACCTTTCCTATAGGGAATAAGAAAGCCGGCTGGTTAAGAGCATCCACTTTGGAGACAGACCCATGACCTAAAGCTAGCTCAGCCCCTTGAAGGCTGAGTGACTTTGGATAAGGGACGCAATCTCTCTAAACTTAAATTTTCCCATTTGTGAAATCAGTACTTACTTCCTTTCTATGGTTGAGTAATAATATTCCATTGAATGAATATGCTGCATTTTATTTATCCATTTCTCAGCTGATGGACGTTTGGGTTGTTTCCACTTTGGGGCTTTTATGAATAATGCTGCTATGAACAGTTGTGTACAGATTTTTGTGTGGACATGTGTTTTCATTTCCCTTGGGTCTATACCTATGAATGGAATTGATAGATCATGTGGTAACTCTGTTTAACATTTTGTTTTCCACAGCACCTATACTATTTTACATCACTACCATCACAAAGGGTCCCAATTTCTCCACATCCTTGATAATGCTTTTCATTATTTGTGTTTTTTATTATAGCCATCTGAGTGGGTGTGAAGTGGTATCTTGTTGTGGTTTTTTTTTTGTTTAAAGTAAAAATTTTACTTCTATTTACTTTTTAAAAATAAAAATTAGATATATTTAAGATGTACAACATGATGTTTTGATATGCATGTACATAGTGAAATTATTACTATAGTCAAGCTAATTAACATATTCATCTCTTCATAAAGTTACCATTTTTTTTGTACTGTATATGGTGAAAGCACCTGAAGTCTACTCTCTTAGCAAATTTCTAGCATACAATACAGTATTAATAACTGTAGTCATCATGTTGTACATTAAATCTCTAGACTTATTCATCTTACATAACTGCAACTTCGTACCATTTAACCAACATCTCCCCTGTTTCCCCTACCTTCCCACCCCTGGTAACCATGGTTCTACTCTCTGCTTCTATGTATTCAACTTTTTTTTTTTTTGACTTATCTTAAACATTTTATCAAGAAGGCACATTTTTTTTTTTTATACAGCCGGTTCTTATTAGTCATCAATTTTATACACATCAGTGTATACATGTCAATCCCAATAACCCAATTCATCACAACTTGTTGTGGTTTTAATTTGTATTTTTCTAATAGCTAGTAATGTTGAGCATTTTTTCATGTCCTTACTGCCATTTGTAAATCTTCTTTGGAGAACTGCCTATTTAAATCCTATGCCTGTTTTAAAATTGGGTTATTTGTCTTTTTATTGTTGAGTTGTACAAGTTCTTTATATATTATGGATGCAAATCCTTTATCAGATGTGCACTTTGCAAATATCTTCTCCCATTCTGTGGTTCATTTTTTCACTTTCTTGACAGTGTCCTTTGAAGCACAATTTTTTTTTTAACTTTGATGAAGCCTAATTTATCTATTTTTACTTTTGTTCCTTGGGATATTGTATCTGAAAAGATGTTGCTTAACCCAAGGTCGTGAAGATTAACTCCTATGTTCTCTTCTAAGAGTTTTAATAGTTTTAGTTTTTACATCTAAGTCTGTGATCCATTTAGAGTTCATTTTTATCTACGGTGTAAGGAAGGAGTCCAGCTTCATTTTTTTACAATGGATATGCACCATTTGTTGAAAAGACCATTCTTTCCCCATGCCATTATTTTGGCACCCTTGTCAACAATTTATGTCTAGGGCTTCCCTGGTGGTGCAGTGGTTGAGAGTCCGCCTGCCAATGCAGGGGACACGGGTTCGAGCCCTGGTCTGGGAAGATCCCACATGCCACAGAGCAACTGGGCCCGTGAGCCACAACTACTGAGCCTGCGTGTCTGGAGCCTGTGCTCCGCAACAAGAGAGGCCACGATAGTGAGAGGCCCGCGCACCGAGATGAAGAGTGACCGCCCCTCGCCGCAACTAGAGAAAGCCCTCGCACAGAAACGAAGATCCAACACAGCCAAAAATAAATAAATTAATTAATTAATTAAAAAAAAAAAAAAGAATTTATGTCTAGTCTTATGCTGCCTTATCTTTTGAAAGAGAAAATAATACAAGTTTGGGATATCTTACAGGACTTGCTGCTACCATTCTCTTCTGTTAGATTTATTTTATTCCATGGAAACATTTTCAGTGATCTACCATTGCCTTTTAAAAATTTGATTGATCTGACTTAGACTTTATTCTATATTTCGCATTAAAAATTAGTGGTGAGCAAATTATTACCAGTTGTTTTTTTTTTTTTTCCACTTTTCCAAGAGAGAAAAGGAAAAAAGCAAACCGTGGAGATCTGGCTTGAGGTCACAGCCGTGGTGCACACACTGCTTACCGTTTGTCACACATTTCCCCAAACATCTCTCTCTTGGCATTCTTTCCTTAATGATAACCCCACTGGACCAACAGTAGGCTTTGTGGCTAGGTAACCGTACTTAATTCTTTCTGTATGTTCATCAGTGTGGATTTTCAGTAGACCTCTGGCAGTCTTGTTTACCGCAAGTATCTCAAAAATCCTTTTGAGAATGTGCATTGTTTCTCTGCCCTGAAGGTAAAACACAGCAACCTTGTTTAACAGCCAAGCTCACGTGGCTAGTAGTTCAGGAACAGAAGGACTGATTGTCTTTCCTCTGGGCCTCGTCCTCATTTGCTCAGCTAAAGGATGAGGAGCAGAGCTGAAATAGGGCGGCCAGGCTGGCCGGGCAGAGCCGCTCTCCACTGACGGGAAGGCAGCTCATGGGGCTGCCTTTCATGGGCCTGCAGAGTGTGTGAGAGGCAGACGGTGGCCGCAGGCCTTGGGGCAGAGTTAATCCGTATCCCCAAGGGCACAGACCATTTCCACGTCTTCAAGCTGCCCGGATTGTGGTATCGGGACCCCAGACGAACAGAGCAGAGGGTGATTTGGACCCAGAATGGACAGTAGAAAGTGATTCTGGAATGGAACTTGGTATCTACCGATCCCTCCCCTGGCCCAGACTCTCAGTGATTATCTCCTTAGTGACATATGCTATGGTATTTTATCTTTCCCTGTAGGGAGGAGCAAGGTGGACACACGGGGAAATGAAGTTTAAAGCATCCAGTAATAGCACTAAAAAGACAGACAAAATCTGATCAGCCTTGTTTCATTTTTGTGAGATGAGGTAAGGAATGAATGCTAGGTTTTGTTTTCTCGGAAGCTAGTGCCTGGATAACTCTTTAAAATAGCCCGAGAAATTAATTTGCTGACAATTCTGAAAGACAACTATAATTATTCCATTCACATAATTTGTGCCAACTTCTGCTTTCTTCTCTGTGGGTGCTCACCAGACACATGGAATTGGTCTACTCTACATCAGAAAAGAGAACTTACTATCCTTACTTAGGTTATTTCTTCTTTGTAGGTGAATAGAGGATAGAAAGGTACAAGTAACATGAATATCATTTATTTAATTTGGTTTTTCCTTTGAAGAACTGTGTATTTATCCATTTAATTTGTAACATGGATGTCTTCTGAAGCACTTACCTTCGGTCAAGCTTATTACTCTGAAGTTCTAGATCCCTTTTCTAGATCTAAACCTTTTCTAGGCTAAGAGTTTCCAGTCTTCCTTGGTTGAGAGATGCTTTCAAATTCAAAATACTCATGTGCAGGTTGTCAATGGTGGACAGTCTAACCTGTGGAGGGTGTTTAGAAAAGTGTTGTCACAGAGACTGAGGGGACAACTGGACTGTAGTGGATGGGTCAAGAGATGCTAAACGTCTTGCTGTGTGAGGGACAGTCCTGCACAACAAAGAATTCTCCCACCCAGAATGTGAACAAGAGGCCCCTCTCCCACCCCGCACTGAGAAGCGGATCCATTCACTTGAGGCTGCGTCTTATCCCTGGGCTTTCAAGTGGGCTGTTGGGTACTTGTCTGCATATCCTGAACCAACAACCATAAAGAGCCGTCACAGGAAGGTCGGATGCAGTTACAGCATCACCTGGTCTATGGTGCTTATTCCCCTTCCTGCTTCCCCTGTGATCTAGACTCAGTCGAACCGTCTTCCCTCCACAGCCTCAATACTGCCATCTGAAGCAGGATATTAATAAAAACTAGCATTTACTGTGTGCTTAACTTGGCATCAGGGCAGACGCTGGATGATTTTTTTTTTTTTTTTTATATTTGGCCTTTATTCTCTGTGTTGTCTTTTTTTTTTTTTTTAAACATCTTTATTGAAGTATAATTGCTTTACAATGCTGTGTTAGCTTCTGCTTTATAACAAAGTGAATCAGTTATACATATACATATGTTCCCATATCTCTTCCCTCTTGCATCTCCCTCCCTCCCACCCTCCCTATCCCACCCCTCTAGGTGGTCACAAAGCACCGAGCTGAGCAGCCGCATAGCACAGGGAGATCAGCTCGGTGCTTTGTGTTGTCTTTTTTTTTTTTTTTTTTTTTTTTTTAAACATCTTTATTGAAGTATAATTGCTTTACAATGGTGTGTTAGCTTCTGCTTTATAACAAAGTGAATCAGTTATACATATACATATGTTCCCATATCTCATCCCTCTTGCATCTCCCTCCCTCCCACCCTCCCTATCCCACCCCTCTAGGTGGTCACAAAGCACCGAGCTGATCTCCCTGTGCTATGCGGCTGCTTCCCACTAGCTATCTATTTCACATTTGGTAGTGTATATATGTCCATGACACTCTCTCACCCTGTCACATCTCACCCCTCCCCCTCCCCATATCCTCAAGTCCATTCTCTAGTAGGTCTGTGTCTTTATTCCCATCTTGCCACTAGGTTCTTCATGACCTTTTTTTTTTAATTTTTTTTTTTCCTTAGATTCCATATATATGTGTTAGCATACTGTATTTCTTTTTCTCTTTCTGACTTACTTCACTCTGTATGACAGACTCTAACTCCATCCACCTCATTACAAACACCTCCATTTCATTTCTTTTTATGGCTGAGTAATATTCCATTGTATATATGTGCCACATCTTCTTTATCCATTCATCCGATGATGGACACCTAGGTTGCTTCCATGTCCTGGCTATTGTAAACAGAGCTGCAATGAATATTTTGGTACATGACTCTTTCTGAATTATGGTTTTCTCAGGGTATATGCCCAGTAGTGGGATTGCTGGGTCGTATGGTAGTTCTATTTTTAGTTTTTTAAGGAACCTCCATACTGTTCTCCATAGTGGCTGTATCAATTTACATTCCCACCAACAGTGCAAGAGTGTTCCCTTTTCTCCACACCCTCTCCAGCATTTATTGTTTCTAGATTTTTTGATGATGGCCATTCTGACCGGTGTGAGATGATATCTCATTGTAGTTTTGATTTGCATTTCTCTAATGATTAATGATGTTGAGCATTCTTTCATGTGTCTGTTTGCAATCTGTATATCTTCTTTGGAGAAATGTCTATTTAGGTCTTCTGCCCATTTTTGGATTGGGTTGTTCGTTTTTTTGTTATTGAGCTGCATGAGCTGCTTGTAAATCTTGGAGATTAATCCTTTGTCAGTTGCTTCATTTGCAAATATTTTCTCCCATTCTGAGGGTTGTCTTTTGGTCTTGTTTATGGTTTCCTTTGCTGTGCAAAAGCTTTTAAGTTTCATTAGGTCCCATTTGTTTATTTGTGTTTTTATTTCCATTTCTCTAGAACCTGGGTCAAAAAGGATCTTGCTGTGATTTATGTCATAGAGTGTTCTGCCTGTGTTTTCCTCTAAGAGTTTGATAGTGTCTGGTCTTACACTTAGGTCTTTAATCCATTTTGAGTTTATTTTTGTGTATGGTGTCAGGGAGTGTTCTAATTTCATACTTTTACATGTACCTGTCCAATTTTCCCAGCACCACTTATTGAAGAGGCTGTCTTTTCTCCACTGTATATGCTTGCCTCCTTTATCAAAGATAAGGTGACCATATGTGCGTGGGCTTATCTCTGGGCTTTCTATCCTGTTCCATTGATCTATATTTCTGTTTTTGTGCCAGTACCAAACTGTCTTGATTACTGTAGCTTTGTAATATAGTCTGAAGTCAGGGAGCCTGATTCCTCCGGCTCCATTTTTCGTTCTCAAGATTGCTTTGGCTATTCGGGGTCTTTTGTGTTTCCATACAAATTGTGAAATTTTTTGTTCTAGTTCTGTGAAAAATGCCAGTGGTAGTTTGATAGGGATTGCATTGAATCTGTAGATTGCTTTGGGTAGCAGAGTCATTTTCACAATGTTGATTCTTCCAATCCAAGAACATGGTATATCTCTCCATCTATTTGTATCATCTTTAATTTCTTTCATCAGTGTCCTATAATTTTCTGCATACAGGTCTTTTGTCTCCTTAGGTAGGTTTATTCCTAGATATTTTATTCTTTTTGTTGCAATGGTAAACGGGAGTGTTTTCTTAATTTCACTTTCAGATTTTTCATCATTAGTATACAGGAATGCAAGAGATTTCTGTGCATTAATTTTGTATCCTGCTACGTTACCAAATTCATTGATTAGCTCTAGTAGTTTTCTGGTAGCATCTTTTGGATTCTCTATGTATAGTATCATGTCATCTGCAAACAGTGACAGCTTTACTTCTTCTTTTCCGATTTGGATTCCTTTTATTTCTTTTTCTTCTCTGATTGCTGTGGCTAACACTTCCAAAACTATGTTGAATAATAGTGGTGAGAGTGGGCAACCTTGTCTTGTTCCTGATCTTAGTGGAAATGGTTTCAGTTTTTCACCATTGAGGACAATGTTGGCTGTGGGTTTGTCATATATGGCCTTTATTATGTTGAGGAAAGTTCCCTCTATGCCTACTTTCTGCAGGGCTTTTATCATAAATGGGTGTTGAATTTTGTCGAAAGCTTTCTCTGCATCTATTGAGATGATGATATGGTTTATCTCCTTCAATTTGTTAATATGATGTATCACGTTGATTGATTTGCGTATATTGAAGAATCCTTGCATTCCTGGAATAAACCCCACTTGATCATGGTGTATAATCCTTTTAATGTGCTGTTGGATTCTGTTTGCTAGTATTTTGTTGAGGATTTTTGCATCTATGTTCATCAGTGATATTGGCCTGTAGTTTTCTTTCTTTGTGACATCTTTGTCTGGTTTTGGTATCAGGGTGATGGTGGCCTCGTAGAATGAGTTTGGGAGTGTTCCTCCCTCTGCAATATTTTGGAAGAGTTTGAGAAGGATAGGTGTTAGCTCTTCTCTAAATGTTTGATAGAATTCGCCTGTGAAGCCATCTGGTCCTGGGCTTTTGTGTGTTGGAAGATTTTTAATCACAGTTTCAATTTCAGTGCTTGTGATTGGTCTGTTCATATTTTCTATTTCTTCCTGGTTCAGTCTTGGCAGGTTGTGCATTTCTAAGAATCTGTCCATTTCTTCCAGATTGTCCATTTTATTGGCATAGAGTTGCTTGTAGTAATCTCTCATGATCGTTTGTATTTCTGCAGTGTCAGTGGTTACTTCTCCTTTTTCATTTCTAATTCTATTAATTTGAGTCTTCTCCCTTTTTCTTTTGATGAGTCTGGCTAATAATGGTTTATCAATTTTGTTTATCTTCTCAAAGAACCAGCTTTTAGTTTCATTGATTTTTGCTATTGTTTCCTTCATTTCTTTTTCATTTATTTCTGATCTGATCTTTATGATTTCTTTCCTTCTGCTAGCTTTGGGGTTTTTTTGTTCTTCTTTCTCTAATTGCTTTAGGTGCAAGGTTAGGTTGTTTATTCGAGATGTTTCCTGTTTCTTGATGTAGGCTTGTATTGCTATAAACTTCCCTCTTAGAACTGCTTTTGCTGCATCCCATAGGTTTTGGATCGTCGTGTCTCCATTGTCATTTGTTTCTAGGTATTTTTTGATTTCCCCTTTGATTTCTTCAGTGATCACTTCGTTATTAAGTAGTGTATTGTGTAGCCTCCATGTGTTTGTATTTTTTACAGATCTTTTCCTGTAATTGATATCTAGTCTCATAGCGTTGTGGTCAGAAAAGATACTTGATACGATTTCAATTTTCTTAAATTTACCAAGGCTTGATTTGTGACCCAAGATATGATCTATCCTGGAGAATGTTCCATGAGCACTTGAGAAAAATGTGTATTCTGTTGTTTTTGGGTGGAATGTCCTATAAATATCAATTAAGTCCATCTTGTTTAATGTATCATTTAAAGCTTGTGTTTCCTTATTTATTTTCATTTCGGATGATCTGTCCATTGGTGAAAGTGGGGTGTTAAAGTCCCCTACTATGATTGTGTTACTGTCGATTGCCCCTTTTATGGCTGTTAGTATTTGCCTTATGTATTGAGGTGCTCCTATGTTGGGTGCATAAATATTTACAATTGTTATACCTTCCTCTTGGATCGATCCCTTGATCATTACATAGTGTCCTTCTTTGTCTCTTGTAATAGTCTTTATTTTAAAGTCTATTTTGTCTGATATGAGAATTGCTACTCCAGCTTTCTTTTGATTTCCATTTGCATGGAATATCTTTTTCCATCCCCTCACTTTCAGTCTGTATGTGTCTCTAGGTCTGAAGTGGGTCTCTTGTAGACAGCATATATATGGGTCTTGTTTTTGTATCCATTCAGCCAGTCTGTGTCTTTTGGTGGGAGCATTTAATCCATTTACATTTAAGGTAATTATCGATACGTATGTTCCTATTCCCATTTTCTTAAATGTTTTGGGTTTGTTATTGTAGGTGTTTTCCTTCTCTTGTGTTTCTTGCCTAGAGAAGTTCCTTTAGCATTTGTTGTAAAGCTGGTTTGGTGGTGCTGAACTCTCTCAGCTTTTGCTTGTCTGTAAAGGTTTTAATTTCTTCATGAAATCTGAATGAGATCCTTGCTGGGTAGAGTAATCTTGGTTGTAGGTTTTTCTCCTTCATCACTTTAAGTATATCCTGCCACTCCCTTCTGGCTTGCAGAGTTTCTGCTGAAAGATCAGCTGTTAACCTTATGGGGATGCCCTTGTGTGTTATTTGTTGTTTTTCCCTTGCTGCTTTTAATATGTTTTCCTTATATTTAATTTTTGATAGTTTGATTAATATGTGTCTTGGTGTGTTTCTCCTTGGATTTATCCTGTATGGGACTCTCTGTGCTTCCAGGACTTGATTAACTATTTCCTTTCCCATATGAGGGAAGTTTTCAACTATAATCTCTTCAAATATTTTCTCAGTCCCTTTCTTTTTCTCTTCTTCTTCTGGGACCCCTATAATTCGAATGTTGGTGCGTTTAATGTTGTCCCAGAGGTCTCTGAGACTGTCCTCAGTTCTTTTCATTCTTTTTTCTTTATTCTGCTCTGCAGTAGTTATTTCCACCATTTTATCTTCCAGGTCACTTATCCGTTCTTCTGCCTCAGTTATTCTGCTATTGATCCCATCTAGAGTATTTTTAATTTCATTTATTGTGCTTTTCATCGTTGCTTGGTTCCTCTTTAGTTCTTCTACGTCCTTGTTAAATGTTTCTTGCATTTTGTCTATTCTATTTCCAAGATTTTGGATCATCCTTACTATCATTATTCTGAATTCTTTTTCAGGTAGACTACCTATTTCCTCTTCATTTGTTAGGTCTGGTGTGTTTTGACCCTGCTCCTTCATCTGCTGTGTGTTTTTCTGTCTTCTCATTTTGCTTATCTTACTGTGTTTGGGGTCTCCTTTTCACAGGCTGCAGGTTCGTAGTTCCCGTTGTTTTTGGTATCTGTCCCCAGTGGCTAAGGTTGGTTCAGTGGGTTGTGTAGGTTTCCTGGTGGAGGGAACTAGTGCCTGTGTTCTGGTGGATGAGGCTGGATGTTGTCTTTCTGGTGGGCTCGTCCACGTCTGGTGGTGTGTTTTGGGGTGTCTGTGGCCTTATTATGATTTTAGGCAGTCTCTCTGTTAATGGATGGGGCTGTGTTCCTGTCTTGCTAGTTGTTTGGCATAGGGTGTCCAGCACTGTAGCTTGCTGGTCGTTGAGTGAAGCTGGGTCTTGATGTTGAGATGGAGATCTCTGAGAGATTTTTGTCGTTTGGTATTACGTGGAGCTGGGAGGTCTCTTGTGGACCAGTGTCCTGAAGTTGGCTCTCCCACCTCAGAGGCACAGCCCTGATGCCTTTCATCCACACGGCTCAGAATAAAAGGGAGAAAAAATGTAAAGAAAGAAAGAAAAAGGATAAAAGAAAATAAAATAAAGCAATTATAATAAAAAAATAAGAAAAAAATTATTAAGAATAAATTTATTAAGAAAAAAATTTTTTTTAATTTTTAAAAATAGATTTATTAATTTTTTATACTAAAAATAAGAAAAAATTTATTAAGAAAAAATTTAAGAAAAAATTTATTAAGAAAAAAAAATTTTTTTAATTTTTTTAAAATAAAAAATATGAAAAAACTTATTAAAAAATTTTTTTTAATTTTTTAAAAATAGAAAATAAGGAAAAAATTATTAAGAAAACATTTATTAGGGAAAAAAAATTTTTTTAAGTAAAAAAAAAAAAAAAAAAACGGATGTACCTAACCCTAGGACTAACGGTGAGAGCAAAGCTATACAGACAAAATCTCACCCAGAAGCATACACATATACACTCACAAAAAAAGGAAAAGGGGAAAAGTTAATATATCCTGCTCCCAAAGTCCACCTCCTAAATTTGGGATAATTCGTTGTCTATTCAGGTATTCCACAGATGCAGGGTACACCAAGTTGATCGTGGAGCTTTAATCCGCTGCTTCTGAGGCTGCTGGGAGAGATTTCCCTTTCTCTTCTTTGTTCGTACAGCTCCCAGGGTTCAGCTTTGGATTTGGACCCGCCTCTGCATGTAGGTTGCCTGAGGGCGTCTGTTCCCCGCCCAGACAGAACGGGGTTAAAGGAGCAGCTGCTTCGGGGGCTCTGGCTCAGTCAGGCCGGGGGGAGGGAGCGGTACGGAGGAGGCGGGGCGAGCCTGCGGCGGCAGAAGCCGGCGTGACGTTGCAGCAGCCTGTGGCGCGCCGTGCACTCTCCCGGGGAAGTTGTCCCCAGATTACGGGAGCCTGGCCGTGGCGGGCTGCACAGGCTCCCGGGAGGGGCGGTGTGGAGAATGACCTGTGCTCACCCATAGGCTTTTTGGTGGCGGCAGCAGCAGCCTTAGCGTCTCATGCCCGTCTCTGGGGTCCGCGCTGATAGCCGCGGCTCGCGCCCGTCTCTGGAGTTCGTTTAAGCGGCACTCTGAATCCCCTCTCCTTGCGCGCCGCGAAACAAAGAGGCAAGAAAAAGTCTCTTGCCCCTTCGGCAGCTGCAGACTTTTTCTTGGGCTCCCTCCCGGCTAGTTGTGGTGCGCCAGCCCCTTCAGGCTGTGTTCACGCAGCCAACCCCAGTCTTCTCCCTGGGATCCGACCGAAGCCCGCGCCTCAGCTCCCAGCCCCCGCCCGCCCCGGCGGCTGAGCAGACAAGCCTCTCGGGCTGGTGAGTGCTGGTCGGCACCGCTCCTCTGTGCGGGAATCTCCGCTTTGCCCTCCGCACCCCTGTGGCTGCGCTCTCCTCCGTGGCTCCGAAGCTTCCCCCCTCTGCCACCTGCAGTCTCTGCCCGCGAAGGGGCTTCCTAGTGTGTGGAAACCTTTCCTCCTTCACAGCTCCCTCCCACTGGTGCAGGTCCCGTCCCTATTCTTTTGTCTCTGTTATTTCTTTTTTCCTTTGCCCTACCCAAGTACGTGGGGATTTTCTTGCCTTTTGGGAGGTCTGACGTCTTCTGCCAGCGTTCAGTGGGTGTTCTGTAGGAGCAGTTCCACGTGTAGATGTATTTCTAATGTATCTGTGGGAAGGAAGGTGATCTCCGCGTCTTACTCTTCCGCCATCTTGCCCCTCCCTTCTGGATGATTTTTTATATATTATTTTCTTTTGCTACCACAGTAATCCCAAGAGGACATTATAATATCCTTCACAAGAATGTTTTGAGGGGTTAAATAATTTGCTTACAGTCATACAGAGGGAACAGAGAAGATGCGGAGCTGGAATTTGTTCCCACACCTGTACACTTACAAAACCGTACCCTCAGAGCTGCTGCGCTGCTTCCCCAGCCTTTGTCTCTTGGCGACAGACCCTGCATTGGCTCCCCTGCCGGCTCCCTCCCTCGCCCTACATCTTGCTCCCTCTGTTAGGAAACTTTTTCCTTCCTCATCCTCATCCCATCCTTCATTGCCTGGCTGATTCCTACTTGGTTTCCAATCTCACTTCCTTGGGGAAGCCTTGGTGACTTTCCCCATTTTGGGTTAGGGGCCTCATCTCTGTGCACCCTCTACTTCCCCAATCGTGGGCAATAATGGCACTGTTATAAACGCAGTTCACATGTCTACACCCCTTACTAGACACTGAGGGACTATGGCTTGTTCGACACTCTGTCTCTGATGCCTAGCTCTGGGCCTGGCACAGACCAGGTGCCACACGGATGTTTGTGGGGTGTGGAGAGGGTGGCCTGGGCTCACCCCTCTAGCTCTTACCATTCCACGAGTGTCTCCGTGGGTACTACCCCCAACCCCAGCCCTCTGATCACAACTAGCCTTCTGGACTGGGACTGTCTGCCAGGCCAGCTCTAAGTGGGAAACATGAGCAGAGCTTGGTTGGGGAGACCAGGACTGATGGATATAAAGGCAGGGGTTTTCATGAGAGAGGTGGCTGGGAATTTGTGGTCCCACAGCAGGACCTATGGGACAAATAGGACAAACTGTCATAATGTGAACTCCCTGGGCCACAGAAGGAAGTAGAAATGGCTTCCTGATCCACTGATTTCCTCTAACCGCATTGTGCCCTTAAACTAAAACCCAAACTGGATCCAATGGGGCTCCTACCCCCCAAAACCTCCAGGTGACTTGATAGGGAAAAAAGCTATGGGTTTTATGAGAAAAACAGTAGAGAAGAGACATTTCTCGAGTAATGCTGTTGGCATTTAACATGAAAGAAAACCAGTTCATTACTCAGAAGTCAGCAACTCAGGCACATTTTTATAGGATTATATAGATCTTCAACATAATTATTACCTTATGATGGTGCCTACTATATGCTAGGGACATTAAATATATCTGCGTGTGTTCATTCGTTTATTTCTTTTTCTCTCTAATGTTTACCACAATCTTACGACGTGGGTATGATGTCCCCTATTTTACACAAGGTTATATAACTCACTCAAGGTCATGCACCTTGTAAAGCGGCTGAAAGGGAATGTGAACTCAGGTCTGTCTGAACACAAAGTCTGATGAGTTGCTGGTTGCCTCATGAAAAAGCATCACCCCTCTCGTTATGTACCAGCCCCTCCGTGCCACAGCCCTTTCACTTCCTCATTCTTGCAGTGTCCTCTGTCACCTGCGGTGAGCCATGTGGCCCAAGAAAGCATGAGCAAAAGAAGACTCAGGCATGACGGGGTGGGTGTGTGAAGAGGAGGAAACCTGACCTTTCTTTGCCGGAAAAGGGGATAAAACCTCTGCCAAGTTGCAGGTGGAAATGATCTGTGATAGGAATGGGTAGCCTTTCTTTTCCTTTAGGACCACTCGTCATCCAGCAGAAAGGATTGAAAATGCTCCAGATCAAAGAATTTCCCTAACTTTGTTTAGTCTTATCCAAATTTTGTTTTTTAAATCCGGAACAATATTCAGTCTGACTCAGCCAGGAAACCTATACTCATAAAGAGATCCTCCTGAACATAATCAAAATGATATTTTCTCCTCTGTGCTAGACCAGCCCTGGCTGCCTGACTGCAATTATCCATTGATCTGCCAGTCTCCTGTGCCGTTTCATTTTGTCAATCCACACTCATTTCCAGGCTCTGCAAAGAGTTGGCTTTTTTTTTTTTTTCCTCCTGCAGCTCAAATCCTCCCAGTCTCCAGAGGCAAACATGACTGCTGTAAGTCAGATCGAATTTGCAGTTCCCAGGGGTGCCTTTATCACTGTTATGCAAACACCATCCTCCTGAAAACCTGTCTGGAGCAGCATTTGATACCTTGGTGTCACCTGACTCCATGAGGTCAGAGTAGACAAGCTCTCTTTCCTCCGCACACATTCTTGTGACGCCAGCACGGATTGGGCCTCGTCGTATCATGAAAGGGCTGTTCTTGTCTGGAGTGTCCCCCTCATAGGTGGCTCCATGAACACGGTGGGTCATCACTTAACACAGGAAATGAGGGGGTGGAAGTGGGGGTTGTACGCATTCTCTGGAGGTTAAATATTTTAAGTGTGTACATAAGTGTGCCTGCCTTTGTCAGAGTCCCTTTCTGTCCCGGGTGACCCCTGTGAACATAGGACAACGTCAGGAGGTGTGTGACGTGGATCATTACACGATGTGCTGCACGGACATATTTAGAGCTTGTCCCCAAGAGCACTGTGGCTGCCAGGCAGGTAAGGACTCTGTTTCCACGGTCCAGAGAGAGAAACTGATGAGAGGAGGATGACGGCATTATAGCCTGTGTCTGTCGGCACCGATGCAATCAGCTTTCGATAATTTAGGAACTGTGTTTCTGTTCGGTGAGTGACTTAGGGCCTTTTATTCTGTGATTGCGAGCACTTCTTCCACCAGAAGGGCAGAGGGAGGGGAAACGAGATGAAAGCGAAACACGTCCGTGTTCCAACTCATTGGCAGCTTTGCCAGTAGCTGTGATGCCTTGGAATGGTTTTTGGAGGAAGGATATTTAATGTATCTGCATCACTCTGTTCATTAGAGTTGACACAGATGAGTTTTTTAGAAAACCAGGAAGTTGGATCTCCCATTTCTGTGCCCCAACTCTAAGGTATAAGAAGAGAATGTCCAGGTCACTGTGATTAAAGGTCTCGCCCAGCATTTGGTGCCATAGTACACACCCTGCTTCTTGAAACTGTCTCTTCCTCGTATTTCCCTTAGCCCACACTCTCTTTCTTTCTCTACTACCTCTTGACACATCCTTAATCTCCTTCGCTAATTCCTAATTTTTCCACTCAGCTCTGTGATGGGGGAACTGCCTTAGGATCTATAGTCACCTCCCTTCTCTGTTCCATCCTCTTCCCCAGAGCGACTCCATCCACTCCTATGTCCTCACTCAAACTTAGATCCTTTCCTGTCCGCGCTGAGCATCTCACTGCCTGCTGGGTATCAACATGCAGACGCCCAGCAGGCCTCTTAGACTTAATTAGTCAACAATGGAACTAAACTACGGTCCTTTCTTTCCCCTGTACCACCCAGGCCCCCACTCCTCACAAGTGCACATCATCACCAAGATTCCTTTTATTGCTGGTAGAGCAAAAATTGCTTCACATTCTTTCAAAAGAAATCTGGAAAACTCAGTTACAGTGAAAAGTACATATACCTTTTAACCCAGCAATCCCACTTTTGGGTTCTCTTATTGAAATCAAAGCACACCTCTATATAGGAGTATATACGTAAGGATGTTTATTGTGTGTCATGGTGGGAACTTGGGAACAAACTGAATGCCCATCGGGGAGAATAGATGACAGTGAATTAGAGCCATTATGCAGCTATTTGCTGTGGAAAGATGTCCATGATGTATTCTGAAGTCAAAAAGCAACTTGCAAAGTAATAGGTATAATATTATCTATTATATTAGGTAATACTATGTAATTATTGTACAAAGTAAATATAGAAAAGCCCTATATGTGTATATATGTTTGCATGCTTGAATGGACACGAGGAAAGCAGTAGACGGATATTCGGCGGACTGTTAGTATGGTTTCCCTGGGTGGGGCAGCGGCCAGAAGGACGGAGCATATGTTGCATTTGTAATACTTGGAAAAATATTTAATTGCTCAACCTCCTGTATTTCTTGCTAGTCACTCAAGTAAGAATCTTAGCATCATCTTAGGCACCTCCTTCCCCCTTCCTCTTTCCAGTGAGTCATTGTTTTTATGTTTGCACCCTCCACTAGACTATAAAGTCATTGTGAGCAAGGGCCTTCTGCACAGAACCCTGCATATATCTCTCAGTATATGGTTATTGATGTGAAATGAAGATTTTAGTGTCATTGTTCCATATTTCTATTATATGTCTATCTCTAAGCTGTTATTTCTAATTCAGAAGAATACCAGTGCTTTCGCCAAAGCCCTCAAATACACATCGCCTTCCTCCAGCCCTGCTCTGGAAAATGTGCCCTTGGAATATGAGGTGTTACGTCATGTACTCTTTCATCCCGGGTTTACTTATTTGATCTTCTTTTATGTGTATTTTTATTCAATTCTGCGTCCTGCTTTCAGTATCATTTAGAGTTCCTTGGATGGGAGGCAGGTAAACAGGGGATAAACAGCCCCCTGAAGGGCTCTGTGCGTATTGGCACTGAAATAAGCAAAGAACAGCACGTGTCAAACATACTGATGAAGAAATTCATGCAAACATCCAGGTGTCTCCTGATGTCAAAGCTTTGGCAATATGAAACCACAACATTCAGACATTTTAGAACCAATTCTTAAAATAGTCTAATCTCTATAATAAAGATTATACAGGGAACATTTTGCCACACCCAAGGAAACCTTTCAGCACACCCACGACCTTCACACACCCACATCCACACCCACAGCCAAACACACACACACACACACACACACACACATTGCATTGAATTTTACCTGAACCTCAACTTGCTGGATTATGATTCCACTGGCTTAGGTCCAGTGGCTTTCCAGGACTGAAGGTTCACTTCTAAGTCGCTGGAAAGGGGAGTGGTTGATGTGCAGTCAGACTTGATGGGTGAATTGCTCCTATTTCGGTCTGCATTTCAGAACCTTGAACAGATCCTGATACAAAGATCTGTGATTGACCATCCTCACAGTGTGTGGGATCGCACAGCACATTGAATGACCAGGCATGAGAATAAACAAGAAAGCAGATTGAGTTAAATCATCGGCATGCTATTTATATCCCCGACGTTCTTCAGACTGAGGGTTCAGCATAATAGCAAATATCAATCACAACTCTCCTTTGTTCCTGGAAGTTGCTGTTTATCACTATTGCCATTTTACTAACAGGGAAATAGGGAATAGCTCATAAGAGATAGAATCTGGCGTTCCATTAAAGAACATAAACTCTGCAAACAGTGAGACCCAAGAAGTGAAAAATAATTGACGTGAAACAAATTGTGGTTTTTTTTAAGAATGCTACCCTTTGTGATGAGATCTATACATAGTTATATCAATAAGTTCCAGGCTGAACATAGCCAACGGATAGAATTTCATGCAGGAGGTATGCTTCTTGAACCCTCTGTGTGTGTGTTCTGCGTTTTTAAGGGTTGATATCAAACTGGTACCTGTTAGGGGGCTGTATCTCCCTCCACTGGTAGTGAATTCTGATCATGACCTCCTCACTGCAATCAGTTGACTATTCTGATTTGAGTCAACCCCTTGGAAAGATATTCTTATGTATCTTGGCTCTTTATTGAGCCCTCCTTCTCTACAACCCCCCTCCCCAAAAAAACAGGAAATAAATACCACCGGAAGCTTCAAAATGTCCTCGGAGTGAGCATAATCTCCTAGCATCAGAAGTTAGTGGGAGCTTTGCCGAGGGAAAGGAATTAGAAATCAGCCCATAAAAATAAATGAATCTGTTTCCATAGTGACGGAGATCTTTCTCCTCATAGTTTTTATCCTGTGTCCCCCCACGGATCCCTTAGGCAGAATAACAATAAACTCGAAGAAAACATTTTATTATCTTAATGGAGTCTTAATTTAACGGCAAAAGCCTTTACATTATCTTCCCGAGGATACTGTTGGCCATAACTTTTGGAATTGAATACCTGAACAGAGTTGCAGGAGGAATATCACCTCTTAGAACCCAACCCAGCGGGGGGAGACAGAGTGGGGAGGACCTTGTGGGTTACACAAGCGTTTTGTATGCAGCTTTCCTGATGGGTAACGCACCTGTCATGTTTAATATTTCATTGGTGGAGGAAATGTGCATCTGTCTGTGTTCATCTGCCGAGCAAAATTCTGCATCGATGGAGCCTGCATGCGGTGAACACGACAGGGCTCCCTCCTTATGCCCCCTAAACGTATTCCGCAGCAACCGGGAGGAATCCAGACTAGCAGCAAAGCCTGAGCCACTGCACTTTCCCCACCAGCCGGCTCCAGGGAGCCCTTTACCTATGTTTCTGCAGCTGCAGTTGGGCCTGCCTCTGCCATCACACAGTCCAGCAGCTGTACTGTCGGAAGGGTAGCTGCAGAGACAAAGGATCCAGAGGAGCAAATCCCTGGCACCTAGGGTGCAGGAATGTCCTAGGGTGCAGGTGAGAAACTGGGAACCCCTGGGAAGGCAGAGCTAGTGGAAGTGTCCTGGTGTCAATGTGGCAAACTCATCAGACAGGGGGTCGGTCCCTGTGTGGAATGGTACAAGCCCACATGAGTGGAAATTATTTCAACATCATTGCAAAATGGAAGGAGAAAGGTCTGACTAAATACCCTCGATTTTCTGAGAAGTCGTCTCAATAGAAAAAAAGGCACGACTCCCTTCCTTATTTCCTTATGAGGGTGAACATAGGTCCCAGTTTTCTTGGAAGGTTTAAGGTTCATGTCTAGTGTCGCAGGATAACGATTAATGCCACCTCTTTCCATTCTCAAAAGTATCTCAAAGGTTTGAACAGTAAATGCTAAGGTCACCCTACTTAAAACCCACAAGTGTAAGTCTAGTCTTCCACCACTGGCATTATCTCTATTTCTTTCCATAAAAATTGCATGCTGTTTCTAGACAGATTTGTGCCACTTTCCCATAATGTAGCAGCTGCCATGTGTAGACTCTTTCAGGCTAAAGATAAGTGGAGCCATGAACACATGATTCTCAAGATGAAAAGTGGAGAATGGAGTTGCTTCTTCCTTACACTGTAATACTTAAGTTGTGAAATAAAAGCCCATGAATTACGTTTGTACCCTAGATAAAAATTTCTTGAGGACAAAGAAAGAGTATTACTTATTTTTCTATTGCCAGGGGCATTTATAGGCATTCAATAGAAGCGTGTAGCTGTAATCATAAATGGATGAATACAGCAGTAGTAAGGAGAGAGTCTATTTGGGCCCAACACCAAGCAAACTTTGGAGGAGTGCGGTTGGATAGTAAGTAATACATGACAGTGTAGTAGATAAGGCAGGGGAAAAAAGGAATTTCAGAGACTATCATTTTCTCTCTTCCCATCATTCGTTAACTTTAAAAAAAAAATTACATGCTTCTTTTATAAAATTAGAAAGAGAAATAGGCAATAAGAAAAGAAGACGACTTAAAAAGATCACTCACCTCCCAGAATAATCACGATGAACTTTTGGGGGTGTGGGTGTCGTGTGTTTCTCACTCATATTCCCGTATGTGTAAATGCGTGTCTGTATATTCGTGTGGTTTATTGGCATCCGGTCTCTCATCAGGATCACTGCTCTGGGAGGGACTGCACTGTCAAGACTTGTCACAAAGTGCAGCCTGCCACTACTTGTTCAGGTGGCAAAGGAGCGCTCAGAGTCATTTGGAGAATTTATATGAGTACTCCAAGTGATGGAAGAGAAGCTTGAAGAAAGAGCAGGGATTGGTTCCATTACTTTATTCGGACTCAAGTTTTCCATATCCTTTTCAAGGATATTCTGCCTTTGCCAGAGTCTTCTGCCACTAAGATCAAGTGAGTATGGTTGGGAACACTGGACTTGGAATCAGAAGATTGGTACCTATTCTGAATTAATCACTTATTTGTTGTCTGAACCTGAGCTAGTTCTGTAACCATTCAGTTTTATCACCATGGAGGCATTGATTCTCACCACATAGCATCAATATAAGGGTCAAATGAAATCGGAAACATTCTCGATAGTCTAGAACATAGGCAGTGATCAGTACATGGTGGCTGATGTAAAGAGCGGTAAATATGTTCTTTATAGTTCGGTGTTTTCATGGAAAACAAAGGACTTGGGACATGGAGTTGGGTTTGAGATTGTGCTTAGCCCACAATGACTCTGTGATTTTAAGGCAATTTGTTTAACTTTTTTTAGCCTTTGTTTTCTCATCAACTACCTGAAATCACTTACATAATAAAGTGTTAAATTAATAAATCAAACTTCACATAATAATAATAATATGATGATGATGGTGATGATGATGCTAGTTTCCTTATTGGTAGAGTTGAATGGAGAAGGAAGAGAAGAGGAGGAAGAAGGGTTTATCATGCTATTATAAAGTTAGATGAGATGGACTTCCGTGGTGGCGCAGTGGTTGAGAATCCACTTGCTGGTGCAGGGGAAACGGGTTTGAGCCCTGGTCCGGGAGGATCCCACATGCCGCAGAGAGGCTGGGTCTGTGCGCCACGGCTGCTGGGCCCTGTGCTCTGGAGCCCGCAAGCTGCAACTACTGAGCCCATGTGCCACGACTGCTGAGGTCCGCGTGCCTGAAGCCCGCGCTCCGCGGCAGGAGAGGCCACCGCAATGAGAAGCACATGCACCGCAACGAAGACCCAGTGCAGCCAAAAATAAATAATAAATAGGTAAATTTATTTAAAAAAATAAAAAGAAAAAGAATAAAGATAGATGAGAGAATGATATTTTATTATTATTCCTTAAGTCCTACACTTTCAAACTGAGGTCTATTTTATTTCAGCTGTTTTCAACCATGGCTGTGCATTAGAATCACTGGGAAAGTTGAGAAAACAAGTAAAAAATAACAAGTGAGACGTAGTTAAATGAGAGGCTCGGAGGGGTTATGTTGGCTATCATTATTTGTAAAAGCTCCTTAGATCATTGTCATAAGCCGTCAGGGCTGAGAACTGCTGCTATATATATATGCCTCCAGAAGGAAGCTACTGGTAAGAAGTATGACTAATTTTCACAATTCAGAAGGGCTCGGACAGGAAACTTGTTGGGACCCAGTACCCCGTGTTGGCAGGAAGATTGAGAAGCTGGGGAAGGCAGCCAGTCTGTGGAAAGTAGCCTCCTCCCAAGTTGCTGGGTGTCTTACAGAACCAAGTTCATAGGCAGCAGCGGTGAGCTCAGCTCAGCCAGGAAGGCCTCACTGTGATTCTGGGCATTCAGCCCACATCTGCATAACTGCTGCAACCCCCTCACGGTCTCCCTGTCTCTAGTCTTAATCCTTGCAAAGCTGTTTTCCACACAGTCCAGCAGAAGCCCGTGTTTGTCTGCTGCTGCTGCAGAGCAAATCACCATGAACGTGGTGGCGTAAACCCACACCCACTTGTGAGCTCACATTGCTGGAGGGATGGAGTAGAAGGTTTCTCTGCTCAGTACCTCACCAGACTGAAATCAAGGTGTTGGTTGGCTGTGTTCTCATCTGGAACTCAAGATCCTGTTCCAAGCCCCTTCAGGTTGCTGATAGAATTCAGTTCCTTTCTGTTGCAGGACTGATGCTCCCATTTCCCTGCTGACTGTCAGCCAGGGTCTACTCTCAGCTCCTGTGCACCATTCCCACTCCTTCTCACATGACCCCAAGCAGTGGAGAGTCTCCCTCGCGTCAAATTTATCTCATGCTTTGAATCTCTTTTGCTCGGATGAGCACAGTCCCTTTGAAGGGCTCACCTGATTAGGTCAGGCTCACCTAGGATAATGTCCTTATCTTAAAGTCAACTGACTTGGGACCTTAATCACATCTGCAAAATTAGTGTTTAATTCAGTAACTGAGAGAAGATAGGTGTACACGGTGGGCTGGAAATTTGAGGGACTACCTTAGAATTACAAAGTCCAAATATATGCTTACTTTTCAGTGGGCACTCATTTTATTTATTAAATAAAACCCATGCTCCTTAGTATGGCATACAAGGCACTAATAATTTGGCCTTTCTCTCCAGACTTGCCTCTAGTCACCCTATGCTCTGCACCTTACTCCAGCTCCATTATATGTGTCTGCACCAATTTGTTCATACTCCATGGCTTTGTACCCTGTTTTGTTTCTCACTTCTGAGCTCTAGCTAATGCTGTTCCCTGTGCTGAGGATGCCTTTCCCATCTGTATTTATATGCAAATCCTTTATGATTCAGCACAGGCTTCATCTCCTCTAGGAGACTTTCCCTGAATTCATTCACTCAACACATATTTATTGAGCACCTACTATGTGTCATTCACTATCTCAGGCACTGGAAATATAGTACTGAATCTGGTAATGTCTCTCTCCCTCTTGCAGAGCTTACCCACCAGTGGCGGAGACAGGAAAAACACAAAAATAATGATAAAGTCTGTCAGATGGTGATAGTCCTATGAAAAAGGATAAAGCAAAATAAGAGAGAGGGAGTGATGGGCAAGTTGTCATTTTATATACCATCAACCCATAATGCTTCTGTCACAGGTGACATTTAAGCAGAAACCTGAAAGAAGTAAGGGAGTAAACATCGCAGAAATATGGGGAAGAGCCTCAGGGTCAGTCTTTTCTGTTTCTTTTGTCTCCATGATTTGCTGAATGGATGGATGGATGAAAAAAATGTGTTCCAGTCAGAGGGAAGAGCAAGTACAAAGCTCTAAGGTAGCAAGTCTTTCAATGCTCAGTTAATATTTGCGAGGCCTGATATGAGCAATTAGACTTTTCAGGGTAGAACTCTAGCCATTGGCAGCTGAGAGGGAGGAGGGAGAATAGAAGTCATGGTCCAGTTCCTGGGCAGTGACACTGGCAAGCAAGACAGGGTATCATCAAGCACCAGCTAAGCAGTCTGGATTCACTGTGGAGTGTTAAGTCCCATGGGGTCTCTAGGCCTGAAACAGGGAAACTGAGGCTGGAAGCTGTAGGGACAGACTCAACACACTGAGGGTAAGGAACTCGGGGACAATGGGCTGACCCCTGGCTGTGGCTGCTGATGTGAGTTGTCATCCCGGATACTCACTTTGCAAATCTCTTTTGCCATTTATCTCATCTCATTGAAAATAATGGTTTACAGGCTTGTTTCCTGGCCTCCTGGAGGTGGGAATCAGTAAAGATCTCGCTTCTGTTCTGGTTTCTGGCACAGTTGCCATCAAACGTCTCCTCTGGCATAGTTGTTGGTTCATACCCCGGGAGCTTCCCAGATGAGATTAGAAACTGGCCCCAGACAGGGAGGGCAGGGAGAGACTGAAGATAGAGAAAGACCACTCCACTTTGGTAGGTGGTGATTTTAATAAGCAAGAGAACTAACATAGAGCTGTGTCTTGGGTGGCCATAAGATGAGCAGATATCCACGCCCACCCACCAGAATCTTAACGTTTATATAGAGGCCCATCTTAATGGGATTCAGCCACATACACAGTCCAGATGGTCTCAACAACACACTGCTCTCTCAAGGCTGAGTGCTTGAAGTAGCTTTGGCTGTGAGAACAGCGGGAAGAACATTCCAAGGACAGGGGAGGGGGTGGGGAGCCTCCGATTGCTGGGGTTCAGCTCACAGATCAATCAGTGGTCAGGGACTTCCCTGGTGGTGCAGTGGTTAAGAATCCGCCTGCCAATGCAGGGGACATGGGTTTGATCCCTGGACCAGGAAGATCCCACATGCTGTGGAGCAACTAAGCCTATGCACCACAACTACTGAGCCTGCACGCCACAACTACTGAAGCCTGCATACCCTAGAGCCCGTGTGCTGCAACTACTGAGCCCACGTGCTGCAATTACTGAAACCCGTGCTCCTAGAGCCCATGCTCCACAACAGGAGAAGCCACCACAATAAGCCTGCTCACCGCAACAAAGACTAGCCCCCGCCCGCCACAACTAGAGAAAGCCCATGTGCAGCAACGAAGACCCAATGCAGCCACAAAAAAAAAAAAAATCTGTGGTCAGGTCCTCTCCATGACCTCTTTCAATAATGCCAAATGGAGTGTGGTGAAGCACAGAAGCTACCAGGACCAATAGGGTCTGGCCGTTGACTTGTCTTTTCTGATTTACCTTCTCAAGGTGACTTGGGGGGAAGTGTTTGTTGTAGGGATATATATTGCTTTAGTATTCTCTTTAGAACTAAAACTGGACAGCTCTCATGGTACAACTCTAGGGGGTGATAAAGAACACTCACTCACCTTCTTTCTCTCTCTCCTTCTCTTTTGGGACCCATCTCCGAGTGTCTGCTTGTTTTGCTTTCTTTGCTATGAGGCTTTTTTTCCTTGCTCACAGTTTCTATTGCCTCATAATTTTGAATTACATGTGCCTTTGGCTTGCCATGAACCATGCTTCATGGCTTTTTTCAGCTTCAATTCATAGCACCAGCTGGTATACTCTGTCTGCATGACTTAAGTCAAACTTAGGAGACAGAGAACTTAGTCATCCCAGCTCATCTTTTTTTTAACACCAGCAAACCAAAGGCTTAGCTTTGCTCAGGTTCTCACCATTAGCTTCAGTACCTGAAGCCTGGATGGTAGGAGGAGGGAAATAAAGAAAAGGGATTGTGTGTATACAATGTAGTGGCTTAGATATCAGGGGCTGAGGGTGGGAAAATTTCCCTCCAAAGATGGTGTAGGTGAGCAGACATCAATTGACATCTCTTATTTGGAGAATGAGACGAGTCCTTGAGCGGGAATTGAGACTTAACTCAAGAGTTTAAATATCATCACTAAGTGCTAAGTGTCAAGAGTAGGCTTGTGAGGGAAAAAATGAAACCAATATTTAGCAAAGTCCAGCAAAGTCCAGTTAGGAACAGAAGGCAGTGAGCTGTCAGAGGAGGAGTCAAAGGAGCATCTCAATGGAGGCTGATCTATTTCTTTTCCAAGTTAGCACCTGCCACTCCTATTTTATTGGGCAATGGAAGAAATAGGGCAAGTCCTCAAGGTCATACACATATAGAGAGATGTATCGGGCTGATCCAAGACAAAAGCTGAAGGGAAGCTGAGGGTTCATATAAATGTAGGTAGTATGCTCCAATGGCCCTCATTCATTGAAGACTTAACTCAGTACTCGGTTCCAGGCATTGTCATAAATACTGAGAGTATGGCAACTCTTCCTCACCATTGACACTCCCTATCCTCCTTCCCTGGTCTATTTTTGCTAATACCACTTTTAACTTTCTGAAATACTACCTATTTCCCTTACTTCTTTATTTTTTATTCCTCCCTGGAACCTGAAATGAATGGTGTATAAGCTCTATGAGAGCAGGGATGTTCTCTACTTTTTCACTGTTACATTTGCAGCTCCAGAAAGTGCCTTGCTCAGAAATAACTTGCTGAATAAATTAATGAATTCCATAATTTATCTGTGTTACTTGTGCAGGATAGAAGAGAGATCATATTCGTAAGTCAGAAACTATCTGAGTGTTCCCTGGAAACACTGATGAGACATGTATACATTTCTGTATTAATTAGAGGATTTTCCTCTCTTATTGGGCATAAATATGTCTCAACATGTTTACCAGTATATTAATCAGTATAGGCTACAGTATACTGTGATAACAAATTAGCCCCTAAATCTCAATGGCTTAACTCAACACAATGTACGCAGTGTTGGGTAGCAGGAGGTTCTGCTCCATAGAGTCACTCAGGAACCTAGGCTAACAATGTCTCCACCATTCTTTGACGCTAGCGCCTCAGAATGGTACTTCAGAGTTTGCTGCTGCAAGAAAAAGGAGAACAAAGATAATTTACAATGCTCTTCGTGTTTGCTCACAGCTTGCTCCTTTCTCTAGTAGGACTACATCTTTTCCCAACATGACCTCAAGGGAGGCTGGGAGGGCTTTCCACATATCCAGGAGTCAGAGGAGAACAGTTACAGTAAGCACACATCTCTAGCGCAGCCAGTGACCAATACTGTGGAACTATCACTAATGTTTTACATAAAAAGCCCTTGGAGAACACAGAATTGACTTTTTGGGTTAAGTTGTTTGGTTTAACAAGATTTGAAATACAGGGCTAGAAATAAATAATGATAATTACATAAATGTTACTGCATATGTATGAACAACACTTGAAGCAATTTTTTCAGTTAATTAAAGGAAAAAAATCACACAAGGATGCCAACAAGTAGTCACTGACCCACTCAAGTAATTGGGTCAAGACTCTCTGGCCTGTTGTGAAAATTTGTATCTGAACCAGCTGTCTCAGTACTCATTTCCTTTCCTCTCACTGAGAGGGAATTTGTTTTTATCTGCTATTAATGTGAAATTGCTCCAGCAGAATCCATCTTTCTGAATAGAGATGTCTATTTGAACCTGACCTCCAAGGCCCCATTAAGCAGGAAAAGCGAGTGCTTACTATCTTCTAAAGACAACAGATTCTGGCTTTTTATCTTATTGTGAAGGAAATTCCATCATACGAACAGTCACTGACCTTGAACTCTCAGGCTTGGCAGGAGGAGTTGTGTGTAGTCTCAACAAGCTCAGTTATCATAAATTCACCCTACGCTTCATGGGAAATGTTTGCAGAAACTGGTTGTAGGAGCAGGCAACTGATGAACTTATATTGACACATCATAATCACCCAAAGTCCATAGTTTACCTTAGGGCTCATTCTTGGTGTATAATAACATGATAACATGTATCCAACAACATATAGTATTACACAGTAGTTTCACTGCCCTAGAAATCTTCTGTTGTCTGGCTGTTTATCCTCTCCCCTACCTCTTGGCAACCACTGAACTTTTTATTGCCTCCATAGCTTTGCCTTTTCCAGAATGTCATAGAGTTGGAATCATATAGCATGTAGCCTTTTCAGATTAGTAATATGCATTTAAATTTCCTTCATGTCTTTTCATGGTTTCATAGCTCATTTCTTTTTAGCACTGAATGATATTCCATTGTCTGGATGTACCACAACTTATTTATCCATTCACCTACTGAAGAACATTTTGGTTGCTTTCAAGTTTTGGCAATTATGCATAAAGCTGCTATTAGCATCCACATACAGGTTTTTGTGTGGACATAAGTTTTCAGCTCCCTTGGGTAGATACCAAGAAGCATGATTGCTGGATTGTATGGTAAGTGTATGTTTAGTTTTGTAAGAAATTGCCAAACTGTCTTCAAAATGGGTTGTACCATTTTCCATTCCCCTGTTGCTTCACACCCTCGCCAACATTTGGTATTGTCAGTGTTCTGGATTTCGGTCATTCTAATAAGTGTGTGGTGGTATCTCGTTGTTTTAATTTGCATTTCCCTGATGACATATGATGTGAAGCATCTTTTCATATGCTTATTTGCCATCTGTATATCTTCTTTGGTGAGGTGTCTGTTAAGATCTTTGGCCAATTTTTTAACCTAGTTGTTTTCTTACTGTTGAATGTTAAGAGTTCTTTGTATATATATATATTTTTAACATCTTTATTGGAGTATAATTGCTTTACAATGTTGTGTTAGTTTCTGCTGTATAACAAAGTGAATCAGCTGTATGTATACATATATCCCCATATCCCCTCCCTCTTACGTCTCCCTCCCGCCCTCCCTATCCCACCCCTCTAGGTGGTCACAAAGCACCGAGCTGATCTCCCCGTGCGATGCAGCTGCTTCCCACTAGCTATCTATTTTACATTTGGTAGTGTATATCTGTCAATGCTACTCTCTCACTTCGTCCCAGCCTACCCTTCCCCCTCCCCATGTCCTCAAGTCCATTCTCTACGTCTGTGTCTTTATTCCTCTCCTGCCCCTAGGTTCGTCAGAACCATTTTTTTTTTTTAATTCCATGTATATGTGTTAGCATATGGTATTTGTTTTTCTCTTTCTGACTTACTTCACTCTGTATGACAGACTCTAGGTCCATTCACCTCACTACAAATAACTCAATTTCATTTCTTTTTATGGCTGAGTAATATTCCCTTGTATATATGTGCCACATCTTCTTTATCCATTCATCTGTTGATGGACACTTAGGTTGCTTCCATGTCCTGGCTATTGTAAATAGTGCTGCAGTGAACAGTGTGGTACATGACTCTTTTTGAATTATGGTTTTCTCAGGGTATATGCCCAGTAGTGGGATTGCTGTGTCATATGGTAGTTCTATTTTTAGTTTTTTAAGGCTCTTCGTATATTTTGGATAACAATCCTTTATCAGGTATATTCTTTGCAGATGTAGTCTCCCAGTCTGTGGCTTGTCTTCTCATTCCTTTGACATTGTCTTTTGCAGAGCAGAAATTTTAAATTTCATTGAAGTCCAACTTATCAATTATTTCTGTCATGAATTGGTGCCTTTGGTGCTATATCTAAAAAGTCATCAACATACCCAGGGTCACCTAGGTGTTCTCCTATGTTATCTTCTAGGAATGTTATAGTTTTGGATCTTACATTTGGGTCCATTTTGAGTTAATTTTTGTGAAGGGTGTTAGGTCTGTGTGTAGATTCACTTTGGATGTGAATGTGGATGTCCAGTTGTTATAGCACCATTTAAAAGACTATCTTTGCTCCATTGTATTTTCCCTTTGCTCCTTTGTCCAAGACCAGTTGAGTATATTTATGCTAGTCGGTTTCTGGGTTCTTTATTCAGTTCCATTGATTTTTCCCCCATTCTTTTGCCAGTATCGCTCTGTCTTGATTGCTGTAGCTTCCTTCAGTCATTTTCATTTTTATTTGTACACACACACACACACACACTTCAGGAGACTGAAGCAAATGGTCATGGCGACAGTTTACAGCTGCTTTGAGTGTAGACTATTTTCAAATCAAATTCATTGTCAGAGTGTATGAAAATTCTCAGACCCTCAAAATCAGGACACATGCATTGGACTGACATAAGATTACAGAAAGCAGGTGAACACCTGCAACTCCCCCATGATTTTCACTAAATTAACACAATTCAGAGCTACATTTCGAGTGTGTAGATGGTACCTTCAAAAAGTAACCAAGCAAGTGAATCCTCTCACTCCATGACAAGGTTTAATATTAAGCTAAATTCTTAGTTAATGTTCAGACTAACACTGACCTTAGTTAGATTACAAATTTCAGCCAAAATAAATAGATTTCATGAGACCAGAGTTCAAATTCAGTCAAAGAGCAGGGGGAGGGACTTCCCTGGTGGCGCAGTGGTTAAGAATCTGCCTGCCAATGCAGGGGACACAGGTTCGAGCCCTGGTCTGGGAAGATCCCACATGCCGTGGAGCAACTAAGCCCGTGCACCACAACTACTGAGCCTGCGCTCTAGAGCCCGCAAGCCACAACTACTGAGCCTGTGTGCCACAACTACTGAAGCCCGCGCGCCTAAAAGCCTGTGCTCCACAACGAGAGAGACCGCTGCAATGGGAGGCCTGTGCACCGCAATGAAGAGTAGCCCCCGCTCGACGCAACTAGAGAAAGCCTGCGTGCAGCAACTAAGACCCAACGCAACAAAAACTAAATTGGAAAAAAAAAAAAAAAAAGAGCAGGGGGAATCTCCTGGATAAAAATTGGTAAAACAACTCTTCATATGAATTCTGTCATGTTTTCCATTACTGTCTCATCTATTTGGTGGTTAGGAACAGAAAGTTCTTTGTTCTTATCATGCCAGGTCAAGGTGAGTCCAAGTATAGACCAAATGTAATGATAAATTAAGGTAGATCAACTTCTGTTTTTCTTTTCTTTTTGCTATTTGTATACACACACTAATATTAAAGGGTAAATCCTGAAGTTAAAAAAAGAAGGTTAAGAAGAATATAGTGGCTGGGTTGCCATGTTTAATTTGTATTTTTAACTTTCTCTAAGACTTTAAATAAAGAAAAGCCATTAAAATCATACCTTGCGGAATAAGGAATTAGAGGGAGGGTGACTCAGAGAAACAAAACATCAGGCTGGCACATGAAACACCTAAATACTAGGTTCCAAACCAGCAGTGGTGCCTCATCCTCTGAGTTTCTTAGATGGATTTTTGTTTAAACTCAGATCCTAAATGGATTGTTTTCCATCAAGAGCTGAATTCTACGTCAATCTGTCTTTATCTCTCAAGTGCACTTTTATGATTCAGAAGTCATTTTATAATATTTATGATTATAAATTAAATGGAGACACTCAGGAAGAATAAACTGTCCAGAATATTGAGGATCAGGAAAGTGTTACTCGAATACTATTAGTGGGGTTTATATTTTCCTGGTGATGTGCCAGTGGGTTTTGCATCTGCTACATGTCTGCCCTTCTCCAGAGGAAGATGCCTTTCCCCAACAGTTGGAAGGCGTTGCCCTGCTCATAAATATGACTGAGGATGAAGTACATGAAGGTGTTCAGACTTACCTGGTGTAAGCTTGAACTTAATGACACAACTTGTATCTAGCAATCGCTTGTCAATTATAAGCAGCAGGCAGCAGATGATACGGTTACTGTCTGCTGGATAGTAATTTTTAGAGAGCAACGTTCAAAAACAGAATTGGTTTAGGAAACAATGTAATTAAATAAGCAGCCAAGAGAAAAATATTTCAACTGTTCTTATTGCCCTACTCTACCCCTGTCTATTTGGCTGACAGAAGTCTTTTCTTAGGGGTTGATTGTTACTACCAATTTCTAAGTGGATTCCAAGGTTGCCTTTTGATGTGACATGATTTTATAACAGCAGCTACATGATATGCCAAATCTATTCAATTTAAATTGTTTCCTTTAATGTTATCTATGTTTTAGAATAATAGAAACTTAAGAGAATTAAGGGAAATTCCACCCAAGGGGGATCCTCTTTATTTTAGTAAACTGTGCCTGGATCAGTAACACTCTATGGCCATCAAACATCAAAAAACTACCACCAGCATAACAACAGCAACAAGGCCAACCAACCAACAAACCAAAACACATCAATCTCATAATCGTAAAATTCTTACAGGTTAAATCAGTTCGATATTTTGAACTGAGTCAGATTTAGTGTTTATCTGTAAAAAATGAAACAACAGAAAACAATTATATTCCTTCTCAACTCTGTACTCACTCTGAAAAAAATGGCATATTTCAAAGAAAGACTTTAGATGGTGAAGAAACATATACTCTTTACAACCTAGCAGTGTTCTGACCTATAATGTTTTAGAAAGGGTGTAAAATATTTTATGAATATGAATTACTATTATTACCTAAGACTCTATTTAGCAGAGCTGGAATGCAGCATCAGTATTGTGCCAGTAACTGAAGAATATTGGCAAACAAACAGTTTGTTATATGCTCACCACTCCCTGGAATGTTCATCCTCAGATACATCTACCTCCTTGCCTAGGATGCTCTACAACAGACACTGGGAAAAAATAAAGAATCCCGGAAGATGGTTGCTGCTATTTGATGTCATTTAGAGTTAACAGGATCTGCTCTAAATGTCCTTCTAAATTAATCAACTCTTTTCTTAGCTTTTAAAAGAGTAGTTATCAGTGTGATATATTGGTGAACAGCATAGATTTTGGAGGCAGACAACGTTGGGTTCAAATTCTTGCTTTATCATTGTATATAGATGATCCTAAGCAATTTACTTCAGTTTATTAAATGTCAGTTTCCCAATCTGTGTAAATATTCATCATACTTACTTCACAGGGTTTTGCCTAACCCAGTGCCTGGTGTATCACTGTCGAGTGAGAATGATTAACTAGGGTTATCTCTGACTATCTTGCTATCGATCTAGGTGTGTGTGTGTGTGTGTGTGTGTGTGTGTGTGTGAACACTTAGGCACAGTATCTGCTTAGTAAGTAATCAATATAAGGTAGTTACATAGTGGCCTCAGGGCCTTTCTCCTCGTTACTCTTTTTTTTTTAATTAATTAATTTATTTATTTATTTTTGGCTGTGTTGGGTCTTCGTCTCTGTGCGAGGGCTTTCTCTAGTTGCGGCGAGCGGGGGCCGCTCTTCATCGCGGTGCGCGGGCCTCTCACTATCGTGGCCTCTCTTGTTGCGGAGCACAGGCTCAGTAGTTGTGGCTCACGGGCCCAGCCGCTCCGTGGCATGTGGGATCTTCCCAGACCAGGGCTCGAACCCGTGTCCCCTGCATCGGCAGGCAGATTCTCAACCACTGCGCCACCAGGGAAGCCCTCAACAACTTCTAATAAAGAAAACCAAGCAGCTGATTTAATGATTGAACACATTACACATGATGCTGTGACAAGAGCCCCACACCAGATGCCTCCCTGAGCAAGTCCAAGTAGGAGTCACCTCTGCTCTTGTTCTAAAGTCCAGCCCAGAGAGGGCTATCCTGCCATCAGGAAGAACTCATCTATTGATAAGTCAAGAACTACTTCCATAAAACACCATTCTTGTTCCTGAGAAGTATAACCATAATAACATTTAAATACCTGAAATAATACAAATTGCATGGTATGGAGTCTACAATGTGGACAATTTTAGGATTTTTTTCCCTATTAAACTGAAGATTAAAATGGGGAAGACTGCTTCTGGCTTATAAATCAATGTGACATGTAACACATGACAGGGAACCCCAAGATGCAGTGATGGGGCAGATGCGGAATCTGGTACCCCACTGCTTCTCTCTCAATTGCAGTCATTGGTTACTCCTCCTCGCTCTATTTCTATCAAAACCTGATCTTAAGAGATTATTCTCCCTCAGTCATTTTCTCCTTATTGTGAATTAAAACCAACATGCCATCTCTCCCAGGGAATGTCACACATTAAACCTTTTGCTAACTGTTAATTACAGAATGAATGTCTTTTCCTAGAAAAGAAATTTCAGGTGCAGCTAATCAAAGGGTGGGCTTCCTTAACCTCTGCACTTGAAATTGTATCACCTATCTGCTCTCTGAGAGAATTATGCCCATGGGTTATGGTTCCATTTATGATCTGCCAACTGACCTCACTTAATTTCTTGTAACACAAGAAATTTTAAGGATGACTAGTTAAGGGCTATATTGTTTGAAAATGTTATTACCGTACACACTTCTTAGAAATGGTGGAGGAACTCTGAGCAATATTGTAGCTTCAAGGAGAGAAGTATGATTAAGATATTTTTACTTTACTATGTTTAGAGCTGAAAAATGAATCCAAGAGTCACTATAAGGAAGATTTAAGAGTAGCAGGCAAAATGCATCTGCTTGGGGAACAGAGAAAAGCCCCAAAACGTGAGAACAAAAGCTTATTCCCTGTTCTTTAGAAGTTGTATCTGAGTATAAAGGATGCATGGATATTTTTATTTTTAAAATTATTTTAACATTGCATAAAATTTAATTAATATTAATAGATTCTTATCTTTGAGAACAGAAATTTTGTCTATATAGTCTCAGAATGCAAAGCTCACCTTGAGCCTCTAGTTAGAGCATTCCCAGGTGCTTGGAACAGATGAAGCTCATGTATTTTCAGACAGATCATTTTTAGTGATTTTGGAATCCAGTTTGACTATCTTTGTTACTTGTATTTTACCTGCGCTCCTGACTTGGAAAAAGCACTGCAATGTATCAAGTACAGTTTGTCATAGTCCTCTAACATTATATCAAGATAAATTTGCCTAAGAGTGTAATTAGGCCATGCACACTGTGGCAGTTATATATAGATAAACCAGTTTTTAAAATGCAAATAAAAGACAAATATCATATGTGGATATCATATCACTTATATGTGGAATCTAAAAAAAATGATACAATTGAACTTATTTACAAAACAGAAATAGACTCATAGAAAACAAACTTATGGTTACCAAAGGGGATAGTGAGGTTGGGGGCGGCAGACAGATAAATTAGGGGTTTGGGGTTAATATATACACACTACTATATGTAAAATAGGACCTACTGTAGAGCACAGGGAACTATACTCAATATCTTATAATAACCAATAATGGAAGAGAATCTGAAACACTTTGCTGTACGCTTGAAACTAACATAACATTGTAAATTAACTATACTTCAATAAAAAAATTGGTCAGGGAGGTAGTTTACTATTCCTTTAAAGATAAAGCAGTTGTATATCAATGACTTTTCCTTTCCACCTAAACTGATTAATGTTGTGTCCATTACAATGTGTCATTAAAAAATAAAGCTTAAATTAATGTCACAATCATTAAAAAAAACACAGTTGAATTTTGTTAGCAATGTTTTAAGTGGTTACCAACAGGTTTGGTGATTGTCTTACTGCTGTTTTGGTACCTGGCCATGCTTAGACTTTCAGCAGGCCCCTTGGTTCAAAAAGCAGGAAAAATGCTGTTAAACATACTAAAATATAAAGCGTTTTCCTTTCTTCTGCAGTCTCTCTCTCAACTTGTCATGCTGTTCTTTATTTGCTACTTGTTGTCATTCTAAGTAAAGAAATATTAAATCAAATTATTAGTATGAATTTTATCATTTGTATCTATATTGTACAATATCAGCTTTAAATGTAAGTATAAGAGCATTTAACTTGTATGCAGACAATGCATGTTTAGTAGCTTGTGCACGTATGAGTATTTCATTCTTAGCAGAACAGTGACCCCACTGCACACCAGGGTGTGTGCATGGGAGAAAGCAAAAAAATTTGATGGCAACGAAAAGTTTGAGTTGAGATAAGAAGGCAAGTTAAGGCCAAAATGTAGTACAAAATTTACATCAAAGAATAATACATTTAAAATCAGGACTCTGAAGTGGTGAGCGCTCTTTGCGCCTTTTGGTGCCCAGGGCGTACCCTGATGCAAACGAACTGCCCCTCACCTGCACCCTCATCATGTCCTTCCCTTCTCCGAGTCTGTCAAGTCTGTGCTCCTTGTCTCTACTTCCTCACTCTCTAGACGCCTGTCTTTCCTGGTTTTTGATAACAGTAGCCTAAACGTTTACCTAGCTTACAGTCTTTTCCTCCTCTCAAATGCATGCTCCCATCTCCTGGCCAGGTAATCTATTCACACACTATTATAAAGGAATCGTGGGCTTCCTGCCTGCCTTTCCAGGGTCATCTCTCTCCACCTCTGTCTCACTCTTTAAGATCTAACAGCCCCAAATGATCTGTGGTTCACATAAAAACTCAACATTTATTTTTATTTCATACCTCTTGCCCTTATGACGTTTCCTCTTCCTGCAACACCATAAACCTCTTTCCATATCCCCAGGCCCTCCCTCCCCTCCCTGCCCCACTCCACTTCTTTGACTACCTAACTTTTGTTCTGTCCTTCTATCCTCAGCTCCTGTACTGCCTCCATCTAGAAGCCTTCCGACCACAGGAACTCGTCTCTTGGCTGAGTTAGATGCTCCCACTGCATCTTCTATATGAGGGTCATCTTCTCCAATGTCCTGAATATGCACCACTCCTTTTGAATGTTATTTATTTATCTCTCTCCCCTACTAGACTTGGGGGAGCTCCTTGAGAGTAAGACAGCATCTTATTCTCCTGAATATCCCCAGGGCCTGCTCAGTGCTGATGTACAGAGCTCTGCCCATTCAGACCTCTGCCTCTGCTTTGTCACCAGTCACTGCAACATCTTCTCCCCAGTCCATTTGGAAACCTTTCCTACACTGACTGCCTAAAAGCCCCCAAAAGGCATCTCTTCTAAAGGCCCTTCCTCCTGATACTGAATCTTTATTTTTTTTCTAGGAATCTTTGCGTTAGTTTTCTAGGGTTGCCATAACCAACTACCACAGACTGGGTGGCTTAAACAACAGAAATTTCTTTTCTCAGAGTTCTGGAGACTAGAAATCTGAGATGAAGGTGTCAGCAGAGGTGGTTTCTTCTGAAACTTCTCTCCTTGGCTTATAGATGGCCATCTTCTCCTTGTGTCTTCACATGATCTTCCTTATGTGTGTATCTGTCTATAAATTTCCTCTTCTTATAAGGACCCAAGTTATTTGAATTGGGGCCCACACTGATGATCTCATTTTAACTTAATCACCTCTTTAAAGACCCTACATCCAAATACAGTCATATTCTGAGGTGCTGGGAGTTAGGACTTCAACGTATGTTTTTGCAATCAACTTATAACTTGCACTTACCCACTGATACCTTTCCCTAAATTTGGTGCTGGTCTCCAAGCAGCCCCCATCTCCCGAGAGGCAAGTTACAGCATCCCCAGCTCCTTCCCTCCCTCCTGTAAAGCTCCATGTGATTATTTTAGATTTGGACCTCTCAGAGCCCATACTTCGGGATCATTTTGCACATGAAGTTGACCTCCAGTGATACATGGGAACTGTGGAGAACTATTTCTTCTCCTATGTGATGTTTTCTCATGTTTGAATAAATGATGACTTTGCATTTTCATTTTCCTTCCTATTTTTTCTGAACTCCTAGAGAATTTAGGGTTCGTATCATACAAGTGAATGGACTGTTGTATGGTGTAACAACCACATCTTGATTTTGAAGTATCAAAAAGATGTACAATTTTTACGTATTGTTGATTTGAATGTTTTCAAATACATTGCCTTATTGGATCTTCTAAAAAATAGCAAATTATATACTATACATTTTATTGCTAAAGAAATATGGAACCCCAAAGATGTCATATATCAAATGAGTATCAAAGCTGTTCTCAAATCCAAGACTTTGGAATGGGGGGCCAGGGCGCTTTCTACTTTATCATTATTGTCTTGTTTATAAGGTCCTTCGAGCCAGACATATACTTTTTTTTTTTTTAACATCTTTATTGGAGTATAATTGCTTTACAATGGTGTGTTAGTTTCTGCTTTATAACAAAGTGAATCAGCTATACATATACATATATCCCCATATCTCCCCCCTCTTGCGTCTCCCTCCCCGCCTCCCTATCCCACCCCTCTAGATGGTCACAAAGCACCAAGCTGATCTCCCTGTGCTATGCGGCTGCTTCCCACTAGCTATCTATTTTACATTTGGTAGTGTATATACAGACATATACTTCTAAGATAAGCATTTTAACCTCTGTGGCCCTTAGTGTCTTCATCTATAAATATGAGGTTAACTGTGGCATCTTCCTCATAAGTTTGCTGTGTAGAAAAATGTGTGTGTGTATATACATGCATACATACATGATACATATACGATATATGGTAGCTGTGTAAACTGGTCCAATCCTTTTGAAAAGCAGTACAGGTAGAAAATAGCAAGAGCCATAAAAATGTCCATATCTTGGGCACAGGAACCCTATTCCTGGAAAAATATTCTAAAGAAATGATTCAAAAGACCAAAAAAAGTATATTTTCATAGGTATTATTTACAGGGAAAAGTACTTTGATAGTTCCTCAAAATGTGAAATATAGAGGTGTCTTATGATCTGGCATTTCCACTCCGAGGTGTATAACCAAGAGAAATGGAAACTTGTGCATGAATGTTCGTAAATGCCTTATTCATAATAGCCCCAAAGTAGAAACAACTCGTATGAATAAACAGATGCATAAAATGTGGTATATCCATTCAATGGAGTATTTTTGGCAGTGAAAAATGATGAAGTGATGATACATGCTACAATGTGGATAATCTTTGAAAACATTACACTATATGAAAGTCACAGAAGATGACATATAGTGTGATTTCATTTATCTAAAATGTCCCTAATAGGCAAAAATATAGGTAGAAAGTTGACTAGTGGTTGCCTAGGGCTTGGGGAGGGGACAGGAGGGATGGTGAAGAACTCCTATTAGGTAAAGTGTTTCTTCTGGCAGGGGACACAAATACTCTAAAATTACATTCTAGTGATGGCTGCACAGCACTGTGAGTATATTAAGAAACATTGAATTGTGCACTTCAAATGTGTGGAGTGGATGGTATGTGAATTGTATCAATAGAACTGTTTTAAAAACTTCAAAAATAATTAGGGAGAAAAATGGAAATAATCAAAATATGTATCAAGATAGCAAATACATTATACTCCATCCTGTTGATGGAACATGATGTAGTCACTAAATATTATAAACCCAAAGACTATGTAAAAACACAGAAAATATGTAACGTGATGTTAAATGGAAAATGTATACGAGTGATGCGAAATGGCATTGTAGCTAAATATACATGCATTTGGATAAAGGCTGGCTGGAAACTCGGAGACAGGAGAGTATGGTGAAGGAGATGTGCCACTTTCTTTCAAAAGTCCCACTAATGGTGTTGAGTGTTTCGAGAGCACTTGTTTTAATGTTTCTTGTAATGGCAGCCTTGTGGTAGGTGCAGGTGGTACTGAGGATGCATAAAACATAGGAAAGGAAGTAAAAAGCACAAGGGACATTTTAAAAATTAACATGTAAAAATCTAAGAAATAGAAATTTAAATGCAAAAATTCAGCGGAGCATTTATGGGAAATGGGTATTGAGAGAGGTGCTGAAAAATGTATAAGCAGGTCAGGCTCTAACAAGATTCTGCCCAGAAACTTAAAAACCGGAATGCTTGCGAGGCTCTTCTCCCCCTGTGAGCCTGTCTCTGCTCACAAGTTTTGAGGGGAGGGGATTTTCATATACCAGAGCTGGTGTAGGTCTGTGATAATAACCCAAAGGAAGTAGGAACGCTTAGCAGTGTGCACAGTTTACTTAAGTTCACCAAAATTGTACTGGAATGTGGAAAAAGGGAGGAAGTCTGGTCAAGCCTGAGTGAGTCAACATTTAATGGCCCTCCACCCAGCTCTCCTCCCTTCCCAAGGCCACCTCACCTCTGCGTCTGTGTGCTTGACCCTTGCTAAGAAGGAACTCCAGCTGGCGTGGGTGGGGCGAACCCAAATTCCTGTTCATTGGCCTCAACCATTAGGTTGGAGGGCCAGAGAGAAGAGGAGTCAGAGCAATGGGGTCTGGCCCTTCTTCTCTATATATCTATATCACGTCCCTTTTCAGGAACTTTCTCCTTCCTTGGTTCCCAGTGAGTGTTTGAAATATCACAGTTCTCTCAGTGTCCTAGGTCCCAGAAACAGCTCAGATTTCTGTGAGGAGCAACTAAACTGCGGTGTCAGCAGTTCTTTGAAAACCCTCTATAGATGGAAGGTGCAGTTGTTTTTATTCCAGATAAAGAATGAGTGACAAGTTGAGGCTGGATAGAAGAATGGCAGTCTTTAAAGTAGAACCTGCTTCCATCTCAAAACAGATTACATTGTTCCTAGCCCTGAGGTTGGGGGAGAAGGGACAGACAGTTGATGGATATCCACTTCCATGTTTTCTGTAGGGTATAAGATCGAGATTTCTGAGGGAAGACACGTTCTTTCCTTCGGAGTTATTAGGGTCGTTTGAGCTGGCCAGGGACGCACCCTTAGGCAGATGCCACCTGGACGGATTCCACTGCTCAGCCAGCTAGCTGAGTTGCCAGATGATCCCGGCATCCTTCCTCATCAAAATCCTAGATTATTTCTGTCCTTTGGCGCCAGGAATTGCCCTTATACTTCAGACTCCAGGGTAAACGCTGAAGGTTGTAATTACAGTTCACAGCCTTAACCACTTCTTTGGTCTCCTTTTAGGAATCCAGTCTCAGAAAAGTAACCCCAGGTACCTGTCATGTGGAGAGCTCTGAGTGGTTCTGTAGCTTCTCAAGAATGCTCTGAAGTTATGATGGGAAGAAGATAAAGGGGCAATTTTGCCCTTATTTTGCAGAGAGCTAGAGAGGATGGCCGACTTGCCTGAGGCTTCAACAACTTTTCTCTAATTCTCGCTCGTTCCACTTTGTCCAAGTCCATCCTCAGTGCCCTGTCCCCATATTTAGCAAGTGGTGAGTTAGATGGGGAACAACTCTTAACACTAGCCACTCAACCATCCAAACAGCAGCAACAGCAAACCCTGTGTGGAAAGCCTGAAATGAGGAAAGGAGATAGGGAAAGGGAAATAATATTCAGTAAAAACTATATACCCCTGACTACTCTGTATTTTGCATGTGAACCCATTATTTCAGAAATATATGGTGCAGAATCATCACATATTTTCCCACCACACAAATAATTTCTAGGTAAGAAGTCTATGCTTTGTGACTCTTGGGTTGTTTTTGTCTTAAGTATACCCAGTGCAATCGTATCAAGGGACTCTTTGGTCTAAAGAAAATCAAGCTCCACAACAACCTAAGAAAACGAGTTACATGTTGCCGTAGCAACCGGACCAGCCTCAGAGGGAAGGGCAGAGTTTTTCAGATTCATCTTCTGCATCTGCAGATTGACTTCCTTGAAACTGAATCATGTGTCCTGATCATCAACACTGAGCCTGTTATTTTCATTAAAAAAAAAAAAAAGTTGCAGTCTCAGTTGATGTATTTTGGCCTTTTCCCTGGTGCCATTCAATGTCTTTTTATCTCTGAAAGGTGGGATTGGTTGGGTAACTGGATCCTTTGGAACTTTCATTCATGCATGCATTAACATGGTTGGGACCTAGGCCAGTGGGTTTGGTAGTAATTAAACTTTGATGGCTGGAACATGACCTGTGAAATGAGTTGCTACTCTCAGTGTAACTCCTAATGGACAGAGATCCATATCCCTCGGAATCCAACCATAACCCCTGTTTCCAGACCACGGGAAGAAGTCAGAGGTTTGAATGGCTTCTCCTGTGGGTAGACTGCAGGGCCTCTTCCTCAGGAATTATGCTTTGCATTTCCAGGCCACAGATAGCTCCACAGTTAGTCTCAAAATACCCTGCGAGATGTGTGTAAATAACACAAACCACATTTACAGGCAGGGCCACCCTGGTCGAAAGTACAAGTAATTTGCCCAGAGTAAGATAATTAGTAACAGCAGGGGTAGAGATTCCAGAGGGTCATACTCCATTCCTTTGCTAAGACCACTGAAAAATCTTCCTTTCACTCAAGAAACATGGCCAATTAATGGACAGCGGGAGGTGGGGATGGGTCAATGCTTGCTGATTCATTTTTAAAGGTCATTTTTATTTTATGGGGTTGTTGGTACTTATAGTTACGTTTTCTTTTCAATAACAAGTCTCTTGATGTTTCCTCTAATGACACTGAAAAATGTGTGTAGTGAGAATCAAAGCTGGGGGCTGGAGAGAGCCGTATCTGCTGGGATGTTTCTACATAAAGAAAAGATTCAGCTGACGAAAGGGAAGAGTGCTCTAATGGAAAGCACCTACATCTGTGTCTTAGTCCCTTCAGGCTGCTATAACAAAATACCACAGACTGGGGGGCTTATAAACAGCAGATATTTATTTCTCACAGTTCTGGAGGCTGGAAGTCTGAGATCACGGTGTCAGCATGGTCGAGTGAGGGGCCTCTTCGAGGTCGCAGACTTCTACTTGTATCCTCACATGGGAAGGGGGCCAGCAAGCACCCTGGGACCTCTTTTACAAGGACATTAATCCCATTCGCTTCCCAAATCGCTTCCCAAAGGCACCACCTCCTAATACCATCACTTTGGGGCTTAGGATTTTAACATATAAATTTTGGAGGGACACATTCAGACCAGAGCAATGCATGAGACCTGTGTTAGATTGTGAAGGATACAAAGATAACTAAGACATGAGTCCTGTCTTCAGTAGCTCACCTTCCCAGCAGATAGTGACAAGTACTCTAATAATAGTACAGTAAGTCCCCTAAATAGGAATGAGTTCAGTTCCGAGAGCACGTTCATAAGTCCAATTTGTTCCTAAATCCAACAAAGTTAGCCTAGGTACCCAACTAACACAATCGACTATATACCGCTGCTTTTACATTTGCTTCCAGACATCCTGGGCTTGAAATAAAGATACTGTACTACTGTACTTTATACAATACTGTACAGTAAAGTACACAAAAGCACAACCACTTGTAGAGGATGCATGCACATTACAATGTATGCCAGACATGTGAACTAACTTATGTGATTGAACATGCGAACGCATGTTCGCATCTTTGAAAGTTCACAACATGAAGGTTCATATGTAGGGGACTTGCTGTATGTGGATCCTGTGTTAGGGAGAAATGTATTCTGACTCTCGCCAGAGCGGAGGAATATAGAGAAATGTTTCTTAGGGAATCTGAGCTGGGCTTTTTAGGACAGGTAGGAAGTCATAAGACAGACAGTGAGGAAAGGATCTTTTAGGAACTAGGAACAGTATAAACAAAGGCATAGATTGGAGTCTATTTAAGAAAAACACATTGGCCAAATGTGGCTTGAGGTTTAGGTTAAACTGTAAGACAGAGTTGGAACTAAAGCAAAAAAGTGAAAAAGAGCCACATTTTGGAGTGTTCTGAAAAGCAGGTAGAGAACTTTGGACAGTATCCCATATAGAATCAGATATTTGAAAACCAGAAGTTTAACTGTGGTCAGTGTTTTTATGCAATGAGATGAGATATTAATAAAGTTATTTTTTAAAAAAAGATTCACATAGTCTAATCTAGGTTCTAGGAATATGCCTTAACAGATTAGGCTGAAAATATTCTGCACTTTTGTCAACATTCCTTCAAAATGTCATAAAAGGTTTTGTAATATAACCCTGTAAAAGGTTAAATGAGTTTGCACAGACTGCAAACTGAAGATGCCTATGCATAAACGCTGACTCAGGTATTTCAAGTGACAACCATTACGGTTAAGTGCTTGAGGCACTATTGTGGGAAGCAGGGAAATGGCTTCATGCAGCAGAAAGGCCAGCCAAGTCCCTGAAATCTCTCTCTCTGTTTCCTTTCTCATAGGAACAGCAATGGAAATCTTCAATGTACAGCAGCATTACTCCAATCTGCTTTACAAGCCCTCCAATTGAGAAGCCAATTGGCAAAGTAAGAATGAATTCATTTCTTGTTGAACAGTATGATTTGAGCCTGTTGGCTCTTCTTTCTGTTTGTTTTGAGCTACCTGGGTGACATAATCAAATTGATCTCATAAAAGTGGCTGATAAAAATCCAAATTTTGACCTATTTGGTTTGCCCTAGTTGCATTTGCCCTAGGCAAAATGTTGAGCTGAGTGACATTGATCTGAGATTCCCTGGCCTCAGCTTCTGCCCCCACTTGCATTTTGATGATGTCCTCCCCAACTCCCTTCAGTGCCCTGCTTTCTCAGCTCTTTGACCACCTTCCCTGCCTATCAGAACTTACTAGAAAGAAAGAGGTGGCTTTTAGTCATTTACATTGTAGGAGAGGGAAAAAACCTTTTTCCTCTTCTCTTCTAGGCTTAGTACCTGGGGTGATGGAAATTAAACAAAACAAAACAAAAAAAATGGGTAAACAGGAGGAAAGATTTATTATTATGAATAAAGAGGCCTTCATAGAAAAGAAGTGAAGACCCAAAGAAGCAATTGTATTTGGGGCTTATATACCATTTTAACAAAGAGTGATTAACTGTGGAGAAGTGACAAGAGAAGGGAAAAGGGGTTTGGGCTTCTCTGGGCCATAAATTGTGAGATGGTAAATATGTGGGGACAATTAATGGAAGATTAAGTGTTATTTCGTAAGGTTTGTTATGCAAACTCACGTTGGTACCTTTTCTGTTGATAAGAATCATCTCCAGTGATTAAAAGTCATCTTCTTCCTGGTATGGGAAAGAAAGACACCTTTACAAATTTATGTTACCTTTACAAAGGGAAATTTATGTTCTACTTTTAGACAGAAAGGGAGAGGGCAGAGAGCTTTTCCTACATCTGCTCTTTCTCAATTGCCTTTGGCTCAAGATAATCCTTATGCCGAAGTGGCATATTTTGGGGTGCAAACTCTGATCCACTTCAACGTCTTAGTGTGAAATCCAACCACCATACTACCTCTTTCAAACATATTTGTTATTTAAATTATGCTGTGGAATGAAAGACTTTGCCTCCAGAAGAGAAATTACAGGTATTTGCCTGAACTGTAACTGTTCTGAACCTGAAATCACACCCAGCAGTCCCACTAGGGAGTGTGGAGCTGGATGATTAAGAGTGTGGGCTTAATGGCGTCCGGCTGCCTGGGTTCAAATCCCGGCTCCACCGTTCACTGGCTCTGTGACTGAGCAAATCACCTGTAAAGAGGGCTTCATAATAATAATACTGCCTCACGGGACTGTCGTCAGAATTAAACAATTTAGGGCTTCCCTGGTGGCACAGTGGTTAAGAATCCGCCTGCCAATGCAGGGGACGTGGGTTCGAGCCCTGGTCCAGGAAGATCCCACATGCCGCGGAGCAACTAAGCCCGTGCGCCACAACTACTGAGCCTGCGCTCTAGAGCCCACGTGCCACAACTACTGAAGCCCATGTGCCTAGAGCCCGTGCTCCGCCACAAGAGAAGCCACCGCAATGAGAAACCTGGGCACCGCAATGAAGAGTAGCCCCTGCTCACCGCAACTAGAGACAGCCCGCGCGCAGCAACGAAGACCCAACTCAGCCATAAATAAATAAATAAATAAATTTATTTAAAAAAAAAAAAAGAATTAAACAATTTAATATAAATTCACAAGAGCAAGGATTTTTTTAACACATTTTGTTCACTGTGTATCCAAATACTCAACGAATTATGCAAATGAGTTGAATGAATGAATAAATGAAATGCTATACACATGGTAAACTTAGAGGAAACACGTGCTCAATTTGCTTATCCCAAGAAATGGGAGCTGGGGCGTGTCGTATGTCAGTGTTACCGAGTCCAAGCTTGCTCTGCTCGCCTCACAACAGGCCAATAAATCGGGAGACAAGGTGTTGAGTCAAGGAATACGACTTTATTCGGAAAGCCGGCAGACCAAGAAGATGGCAGACTAATGTCTCCACAAAAACATCTTATCAGGGTTTGGATGCCAATTTCTTTTATATAACAGAGAGGGGGGAGGAGATGAGGAAGTAAAATAAAAAAAGGCCGTAAGTTTTGCAACTATCCCCTGGAATGGCCAGCCTCGGGGAGGGGATGTGTTAATTTCTTCTTTCTTGCAGCCATCCACAGGTGGACAGGGTCAGGATGCTTCCCTGAACAAAGACACTTTGGTTTAACATTTAGGCAGAGGGGCAGGGTTCCCCGAGGCAGGCCGTTACATATAGACAGTATCCTTTCAGTGAACAAAAGCAGCGGAAAGAAAAGGTTAAAGTAAATGAAACAGATCCAATATGTAGTCAGATTTGGCTCTTCCCTGTTACATCAGGAAGGGAGACAAAACTCTGGCGAGTTTGTCAAGGACACTTTCCAGGCACACCTTAATTGAAGTGCCAGTCTACCTGGGACAGCAGCCACCTTCCTATCCTTTGCTACAGTGGTGCATCTCTGGACCACACACACTCCAACGACTCGGATGAGACATACTCACTGTGCAGACAAGTCAAAAACAAACAAAAGTTCTTTCAATAGGGCTTTTCTCTCTAACTTATATATATGTGGGCAGAACTGAAGCTTTTGTAGTTTTTAAAAGGAAATGAATCTATTTTCCCAGCAATTCCTGGTAATTTTGCCTTGGCGGCAAGTCCTGCCCAGACAGCTTTCTGCAGGGTGCAAACTCCTAGTTGAACAGGAAGTCTCCTGCCCGCTGTCAGCCCGCTGAGCTTTTGCAAGCGTAGCAGGGGAGCAACCCAAGCTTCTAGGGACTGACTTTCTGTACTTCGGGTTCAGTAAGGTCTGCACTTCCCCTCTGCTGACTTCAGTTCCAAGTAAGAGGAGTATTCTTTGACCCAAAGATTAAAACAACAAACAAACAAAACATCCCTGAACATCACAAAATGTGCTGGCAACAGCTCCATTTCACTGCCTTCCCCTGGCCTCGGTGCCCTCCAGCCCCACCTCCTTTGACTTTATATAGGTTCTAAACAGAACACCACTCTGTGGGGATGGAAAGAAGCTGTTTCAAAGACTGAGGTCAGAAGTCCATGAATGCTGGAGGGGTCTTTTCTGACTAAATTTCACTTCAGTCCAATAGATAGTCCTGAGTTTACTGGATGTTTTCCTAGACCTGATTAGAAACACTAACAGCAGTATAGAAACGGTAGAGAGTAACTTTGGGAAATGCTTGTCAGAGAGTAGAAGGAAATCAAGTGCAGTATGACCATTCTTGGTTCAATGATATTTCGCGGTGTGTTCCTCAGGTCTCCCTTCCCCCCAGGCCGGAGTGAGCAGGTAGGTGTCTTTCTGCACAGTGACACTGGGACTGTCCTGGGGTGAGTGGGGCTGCTCCCAAAGGATACTCTTGCTCTCTTTTCTCCCCATAGCTCTGGCTTCTGGGCTTAACACACGTTCTGTAAAATACGCTAATGAATTCGTTTTGCAATCAGCTCTGTGATCCATCCACCTGGAGGGGAAAATGATGCCAAATATGTAAGAAAGTCAAGCTTTAATTACAGGGGTCGATGGAAGGCAGCATTGTGGGTGGATAATTAAAACCTATGGTTAATCTGCCCAGAATCCAAACTCTCTTCCTCACTGCCAAGAAACTTTCTGTTGGGTAAAAAGCTGCAAGCTGGACCCAGAGGCAATTTCTACCACCCACATTAGGGTGAACCAAGCTGAACCAAGGACCAGTGTTTCCTTCCTACGGGTGGTGGAGGGGAGGAAAGGGGTTGAGAAAACACCAGTTGGAAAACAGAGGATTCCAATGTGAGCTCATAATAGAAAAAAGAATATTTCGGGGCCAACTCCAATCTTACCATTAAATGATAACTCTTTTCATTAGTGGTTATGATTAGAGGGTAGGAATAAAGGAGGGAAACTTCCTTCTTTTCAGGGGAGAAGCCTTGGAAATTACTCTGGGCAACAAGCAAGCCTGGGATGTGTGATCATCCACTCTCAGACATAGAAGAGTTTCCTGTTTTATTTTACACAATTGGAATCAGCGCCTTTTGAATGGAGCATACAAATTTATGTAAATAAGAATGCAAATGATAAAAATATGTGTCTTGGGATTTCCTGGGGATGACCTGGCAGCTTTTTCTTTCTTGACTTTGCAGCAGCTAAATATTGTTGTGAAAACTCAGAATGAACTTATTTCCCCAAATGCCACAATGTTATAAGTAGAGGACTTACTTTGTAATTTGTAAGAGATACTCTGGAGAATGAATTAAGACAGACTACTTTAATGTATTTGACAGTAAACATGTTCCCCCCAAGAGGTTGCACAGGCTAACAGTAAATGCAAAAGGGATTGGAGAATTTCAATAAATTAATGGCAGATTCAAAGTGGGCTATTGAAAGGGAATTAGAGATTAATGATGGAAACAAAAGCAGGGATTTAGGGAGACAGGTAACATTGGAAGATGACATAAAATTCAACTTCCAGGCTCTCCCACAAAATTCTCACTGGTGCTACTGACAAGACAGGAGAGTGGGCTGAGAGAAGTATTAGTTCAACTCAGCAAAGCATTGCGCAGCTCATGCCAAGTCAAAACGACCCAATAAAGTGCCTTGACCTCTGAAAGCTGCATAGAATACACAAGCAGAGGGAATTGAGAGCTGCCCATGACCATGGCTGTGCCAGCCTACCTTTCTCAGTAGAATTTAAGTGACAGGTAAACTTGTCCTCAGTCTAAAGAATTGTAACTTTAATGCATTATTTGATTTTACCAGAAGGAAATGGAGGGAGATAAACAGCTTTGCAGGATAGCAGTGTTATTACATGGAAGGGTGGCTAAGAAAGTTATCGAGGCTCCCTGGGCCTTCTGTATTTCTGGGTGAGTGAAGGGGAAACTGGAGGAGCTAGATGGAAGTAACTGGATAAACAACAGATAAAAAGAAAGGAACTGGTGAACTCAGAATCAACAAAATATAGAGCTGCTTTATTTCAAAATTGGGAGGCATCTATGGGAAGAAAACAGACAGAGGTGTCCCTTTTTGCAGATTGATCTTTAGCTTCTTTTAGCACTGGAGAATTTTTCTTACCAAGGGAAAATTTAGCTTAGCTAACAAGGGCCATTTTAAGAATAGTCTTATAAGTCATGGCCCATTGAGAATCACTGAACGTTACCTCATTATATCATGGCTGGGTCTGAATAGACAGCACCAATTCTATGAGAAGTAGCTTGGGACTTAATATTTAGGGCTCTAAGTGACCCAGGAAGATGGAAAAGCCAACCCACAAGCTACTCTGTGGCCTATTGCTGCTTCCAAAAACAATACCAGAAGTCAGGAATAGAATAATCAGAAGATAATAATAATTTTGAGCTCAGGAAGCCACTATAATTGCTACAGTTGTAGATAAACATAATTTTTTGAGGGTAAGTGCCCCTGATTTTACTGGATCTCTTTCTTTATACATTTAGCTTCTGGTCACTGAGGCAAAATACATTAAGCCAAATATTTTTCTTCTAGGCCTTCTTGTGACAAGGTGAAAGAAACTTTCAGGTTAAGGGGTCAATTTTCTTCTTCCTCTAAGATTGTGGAGGATTTAGTTGGGCATACGTCCACCCAGCTAAAGAGCACATTTTTCAGCCTCCCTTGCAGTTAGATGTGGCCATATGATGAGAATGTGGCCAGTGGGATATGAATGGAGGTGATGTATACAATTTCTCAGTCATGCCCTTCATAAGAAAGGCAGACCCCACTTGCTGGCTGGAATACAAATATGGTAGCAGAAGCTGAAATAGCCACCTTAGACCAAGAGAGGATGGCAGAGAAACAACATAGAACCATTGCCTGCCTGCTTGTTTTCCGACTTCTATTGCCTGAGACAGAAATCAACTTCCACCTTGTCTACACCGCTACTAGTTTGGCCATTGGTACAGTAGCTGCAGTGGTATCCTAGCACACAATTAAAGCAGGGGAGAAAGTGGGCTGCATGCCCTATGAGAAGTCACTTAGGATCCAGTGAAGGTAGAAGGCAGAGCCTGGTACAGTAAATATCAGTTAAAGGGATGAAAATGCTGAGTTGCTGACACCTGTCTTCCAAATCAAGCCTGGATGAGGAAGAAGAGATAAGGAGGCTAGCTTCTGGTTCTGAGGATAAGGTGATAAACAGAACTCTGCTCAGCAGAGAACCCCATCTTTGAGCTCTAACATAGTAAACCTAGATATCTATCATATCCTGAATTTTGGAGAAGCTCTCCTTAGAACTGAGGCAAACAAATTTCTACTGAAAATACTCAAATTCAAGCGCTGTAGTGGAACCCGTTATCTGGTCAAATAACATTTCTATTGATACTTATTGTATGTAGGAGCTGTCATTAGTTTGGAAATATGTATAAATATCTTCTTGTATTTGGCATAATATTCTATTCTTTCATCATCTGGAGCAGGTATGGATTCCCCGAGGCTCTAGGGAATCATCTTGGGTTTCAGCTTTTGCTGTAACTCAGTTACACAGGATTTTATGGGACAAGTGCATTGTTACCTCATACCTCATTCTAGATCGACTTTCCTTTCATTAACATAAAATGACACATTATTTTGGCTTAGTAAATTAACCCTCTAACGCATCAACATCATCAGGACTCTTACTGCTACCCCACATTAGAGTCCATGTCATTTTTCCCCATCATCTCTTCCCCCAAAATGCCTGACACAATGACATTCACACAGTAGGCAGGTAGTGTTTGTCCACTGATGGTTACATGAATATGGAATTTTAGTTTGTTATTCGGCTATCTTCATCTTCTTATCCTTGTTCACAATGGTTGTTGAATAGTATTCTATGTGAGTGGGCTACTATATCTACAGAAGACAAGAAAAAATTTTAATCAATACCATTAGCACTCTCCTGTAAGTATCAAGTAACTAGAGGTGAAAATATATTTCCCCTAAATTTAGATTCCTGGATTCTCACTACCACTCAAGCAAAACCTAGGCTGAAATTTACTACATTAGGTCCATTGGTAAGAGTTCAACTGGGTAAGAAATGCAGCCTGACTCACAAGGACAAGAAGTCTGTCCATCCTAACATTCCTAACAGGCAAAATGACACTATAAACAGACTTTGTAAGCCCCAAAGAGTTGGAATAAGGTTGAACAGATATGATTAAACCAATGGCAGTTCAATTTATGTCCTCCTGTAAGCACAGAAACATATTCAATTCCAGATCCCAAAGCCTACAGGAAATAAATGAAACAATATCTATAGAATATATTTTATTAGGCTTATAAAATTCATTAATTCAGAAACAGGTAGATGCTTATACACTATAAAAATGGGAAATAGCAAACTTAAAAATCACTCTTGTTCTCTGATCTTGCTTTACAGCTTATCTCTAACGGCTGAAATGTATGATACAATATGTATGACCCAACTGCAAAGTACTTGATGTTTAAATTTAAATGTGAGATAAATGCTTTGTGAACAGCACATACACACACACGTAATCACCAGACCCTTACTATTGGGGACCGCGCCATTATCAAAGGTCTCAGAGTCATATTTTTATTATATAGAACTATTGTTTATTCTTTCCTTGTCTCAATGTGCTGACACTTTCCCATTCACGCTGCCTTGATTTCTCTCTCAGAACCTGGTTGCAAAATACCATGTGGAACTTTTGATGGAAAAATGCTAAGTAAAAATACTCCCTGTTCTGTTATTGACCAAAAAAGAAACTTTAATTTGTCGCACCTGGAAACAGGGAAAAAAGATGACCTGGGATTGGCATAGTATGCGTGTACTCTTTCATATAGATCAGAAAAACATAATATCACTATATTCTGAGACATAGCACTACAGAATTATCAGCAGAATTAATGCAGAATTTATGTAGCTTTGCTACCTTCTCAGTACTCGGGGTACCCTTGAGAAAGCCAAAGGAAGCTCCTCTTGGAAATATTGCATTCTAAGCGTTCTATGCCAGCTGCTTATTTCCACTAAGAAATAAACAGACATTGAATGTCTTCCAAGTGTGAGGCCGTGTGCTATAAACAGTAATTCAGGGCAATTTGGTATAAACAATAACAGCAATAATCATTATTATAATAGCTTCCATTGTTTGAGAACTCTGTGCCCAACACTGCCCTGAGTTCTTAATATCCAGTCTCTCATTAAATCGTTTCACAAATGAAGCCTGGAAAGGGTAAAGAACTTATTCAAGGTCACAGACTGGCAAACCGTACAGTTGGCATCCAAAACCGGGCATGCTTGACTTAAGAACCTATGCCTTAACCACCTGCTGGAGAGATTTTTTTAAAAATTTATTTGGACAATCTCTTTTTTATTCCTAGTTGAAATATAATCAAAGTTTCCTGAGAGGATGCAGAAGGATGCCAAAAAAAGTATGACCCGGCTTATATTATGGGTCACTCTGGCTACAGTTAACCAACCTTAGATTTTCATTTTCCAAAAGGCCCATTATAAATAGCAACCCTGCACAAGTGGGAAATAATGTGTGAGCATGCAGCGTTAGGTTGCCCCTGTAAAGGCAGTTGCTTTACAAAGGACTTTAAAGGGGGTGTGAACTGCAAAGATAACACCATGAGGTTACTCAGATCAAAATAGTATTCCTCAGAAGCCATTCCATATATTTGGGTGTCCCAGTTTATCTCCTCTGGAAGAAGGAGGCTTGGTACTCACCTAATCCATGAGGCAATGCATTTAATTTTAAGAACTTTAACACTCTCAATGAAAAGAGTCAAAGTGGTATTATTAAAGCACAGTGTAACAAAAGAATCACCATACAGACAAGGGTAGAGCTGAAATCCCCACTTGCCACTAATGCCTTTTTCAGGTAGGCAGTTTGGATGCCTGGTAAAATAAAGGCATCTGTTCTCTTTAGTGAACAGAGAGCAGATTGCATAAAAGTTTATGGTCTGAAGAGTAGGGAGGTAATTAGTGGTGCGATGAACTCCCCAATTGTGTCTATGTTTTTAAAGGTCATTTCCTGGGTTTTATGAGAGATGGTGAATTACATTTGGGCCCCCATAGAACTTTGCTTTTACTGCTATGAACGTTTTTTTCAGTTTACCTTAATTTAGGGTTGGCTGATTGCATGTCTGCCTTTTTGCAGAGGCTTGTAATCTCCTTGTGAGGGGGCAGAATTGTGCCTTATTCATTATTTATGTCCCCAGAGCACCAAGTGTAATTCTTTCCATATCTTAGCTGGTTATTGAGGAGGGGGAAGTGGTAGAAAAAGAAAGGGAAAGAAATTCTCATTTTGTTTATCTGAGATCGCTGTTTTCAAATTACCTGGGTTCAGGCTGCTTTTCATTAAATGCCTTCTGAAACCTCTCTAACGAACAGCTTAGTGAAAAAATTCAACTTTACCTTAAAAGACATTTACTTATAGAATAACTCTTAAAAGGCTCTATTCATTTGCAAAAGGCAGAAACTGCAATTTTTACACTAAGGACTTCCAAAGAGAATCAGCGATAAGAGACATGTTGAGATTAAAACAAAATCGAAAAAGAGAGAGTGAGAGAGAGAAAATGTTCTCATGCTTTGTGGCATGGAAGTTGTTTCCTTCCTTCGCTGCACCAGTGAAAGTGATCTTGCCAAGGTCAACAGGAAAATCCTAACTGCTAAACCCAGAGTACACTTCAATTCTTCTCGAACTTGACTCAGTTGACCTCTTCTCGAAAGTTGTTCCTCTCTTGAGGGATTTTATGAGAGTTGACTGTTCTAATTCTCATCTGACCTTCTCAGTCTCTTTTGCTATTTCATCTTCCCTCAATAATACCTCCAGTTCTGTGTTCCCCAGTGTTCCATTCCTGGTGCACTTAAAAAAAGAAAATCAACTCTCTCTCCTTGAGCAATATTCTTTATTTTCTTGTTTCATTTGCTCAACATGATTGAAACTAAACTAGTCAGCGCCTCTTTCTGGTCTTCTGATTCCCCTGCTCTACAGATGTTCTGTTCCTCTCTCAGTGAATGTTCCTACCTTCTACCCAGCAATTCAAGCCAGGTTCTTGGGTATCATCTATAATTCTTCCCCCCTACCTCATCCTTTCAGTCAGCCATCCAATTGGGATGGTTCTAAATCCTTATTATCTCACCCTCTCCTTCCCCGTTGTGATTGCTGTAATTAAGGCTTTCCTCATCTCTCATCTGGTTCCAAAGGAACCCTCTAACTGGTTTCCCTACCTTCACTTTCATCCTCTTCTTTCAGTACCTCATCAATATCACTACAGAGTTAACCTTTCAAATTGCAAATATGATCAAGTTACTTACTTGACTAAAAGGTGCAATGGCTTTCCACTGACTACTGAGCTAGTCTGCATCTCTCTGAATGGTCGAGAGAGGCATGTGTGAAATACTCCCCCGCCTCTCGCCTCAGCTCGCATTGCTCATTTCCCCCAAATCCTACACGACACTCTGTTTCACGACTCTGCCATTGTGCATGCTGTTGCTTCTACGTGGTCCTGCCTAATCCCCTCCTCTTTTTTAAAATCTGTCTTAACAGTTTACTTCTACTTCTCTTTTGTCCCTCCTACAACCTCTATTCTGAGTTAAACTGCACTTTATATGTTTCCTATTACAGCACTGCTCTCACTTTGTTGAAATTGCTTGCACCTCTGCCTCCTCTTGGTAATGGAGCATGTTTCTTATCTTGTATTCTTCCGGGTGTGGCACAATGCGTGCACACGCCAGGACTGGACGGCCCAGAAATCTTGTTGGTGCCTGTGAATACCTTGTCCATTTCACCGCAAACCCAGAATTCAGAGCTCATTCAAACCCACAATTTAGAACGCTTCTCCCCACTTACACATTTTAAGATTTTCTTGGCTAGTGTACCTGACTCTAAACTTTCATTAATGAGGAAAGTAAACACTACTCACGGGTGATTAATGCCGATTCCTATGCTGAAGCTCATCATAATAAAGGGGAGATTTTTATCACTTGGAAACCACGAAGACAGCACCCTGGCCTATGTGAATTCCTTCCTCTCAACTGGTAGCAATGAGATAACTGAGGAGATAGACGTATTACCTTGTTTAGGTAAATCAACCAGATCTATTTTATTAAATAGAATTGCAGTGGGAGTTAGAAGTGCCCGCAGTGCCTTTAGTAGGCAAGAGTGATCATGGTCAGTGTTTCCAGATGCTGTCTGTACAATGGGAAGGAAAAATGGTTACTGGCTCCAGCTTGGACTTTAGATGGCAGGTCAGTTACCAAAGAAAGTTCAGCCTTTTGTACCTTGAAAATATCTGACCAGTTTAAAATTATGCATTCTGATAGGGAAATGCCAAGTGTGAAAAGATGAGAGCTTTGAATATACCAATTTAAATGTCCCACAATGGAGAGTATGTAGCACTAAAATTTGTACTCTTTAGTTTTAGTCAATATGGCAATCATAAAAATAAAATTTAGTGGTATGCTTCTTTTAGAGGAGAAGAGATGAAAAAAAAATCAAGAATTCTCACACAACTTCATTTTAGCATGGAACGATTCTTACTATGAGAAAAATATACACTTATATAATCAAAAATGTTTATTAAATATAGTGCTAAGTATTCTGGGAGATACTAAAGAAGTTATCCTGTCTTAAGGGATATAGAATGACTTATTCAGCACTGGAAGCTAAGTTAAATGTCCTCTAGCTCAACTTCTCATCTAATGCTTAAATCTATCCTACAAATACCTGCCAAATCTCCTCTGAATATCTCCATTTAGAGGGCCCTTTCCACCTCCTGAGGCAGTTCATGTCATATTTAAATAGCTCTTATTATTAATGATAATAAATAAAATTTATTGAGTGCTTACTATATGCCAGACACTGAGCTAAGCATTTTGTATTCAAAAATCCTATTTAATCTTTATCACAACTTTATGAAATGGTACTGTTATTATTTCCATTTTACAGGTGATGGGGAAACTGGGCAACTGCCCAGCATCACATAGCTGGCAAGTGCAAGACCCAGTTTTGACTGTATAGTTTGCATTCTTATACAGTATACACATGCAGCCTCTCTAGCTCAACTTCTTCCCCATGATGCCCTGAAATCTGCCTTCTTATAGCTTCTATTCATAGGTCCTAATTTTTAATGAGATAACACTCAACGTGTCCAGTCTTGTTCCACATGTTAGCTCTTCAAATAGTTGAAGGCAGTTATCTTATCCACTCTACCCCTTCAGTATTTCTAATGGATACACAATTGCATTGCTTTCCGTTTTTCGTTGTGTGAGATGGTCTCTAGGCCCTTCAGCATCATGATTATTGTCCTCTGGACGAACCCCCCTTTGGGGTCTTATACATTTAACACAGCATCAAATCATATAAGCTTTGTTGTAAGAGTGGAAACACAAGGTTGCGTCATATGCTTGTGGTCAACCAAAGCCACTAAGCGTCTGCATATATGTTGGTAAGCTATATCTCTGCTATCCTCTATTCACACAGCTGGTTTTTTTGAACTTGAACTTAGAGCTTTGTACTTAAATCAGTTCTATTTTATCTCAATAGTGTAGTTTATGGTTGTAGAATGCTAAAATCTTCTAGGATCAAGATTCTGACATGTAAAAGTTTTTACCCTTTGTATTCATTAATGTTGCCATGTATGAAGCCATCCCAAAGTGGATTAAAAAACAATTTAGCTTCTAATTCTATGTGTCTGAACTTAGGCTGGGCTCACTTTAGTGGTTCTTGGACTTGACTGGGCTTACTCATGCATCTGTGATCAGCTGCTAGGTCAGCTGGGGGCTGGTGAGTCTAGAAGAACCTCAGCTGAAATGGCTAGTCTCTGTTGTGCATGGTTTCTCATGGTTTCTCCAACAGGCTAACCTACTCTTGTCCACATGTCAGAAGAGGGGTCCCAAGAAAGCAAATGAAACCAAGAGAGGCCCCATGAGTCCTCAGCTCAGAACAAGGGCGCCATCATTTTCCCTGTATTCTATGGGCCAAAACAATTCTAAGGCCAGAAACCTTCAAAGGCTGGAGAAACAGGCTCCATATCTTGAAGCGAGGAGCTTCAAGTCACTTTACAAAGGGTCTAGATAGGAAAAGAAAACATGACAATTGTGTCCATTTTTTAAAATCTACCACACTCTCACGGTTATGCCATTTGTGGATTTGATAAGCACATCATCAAAATGATCCTTTAAAAATTCTTAAGAATTTTATTTTAATAAGATCTAAAACTAAAGTCCTATGTAGCATACTACTTTTGCTCTTACAATCTAGTTAGACAACTATAACAAATATACTGTAAACAGAAAAAGAAAAAAACTTACACGCTAAACTATACCATTTTGTTTCTAAAGAGGCATATTTAAAGAACAAAGAGATCTACAAAGGCCACCATCAAGCAAATGCTTGTAGATAAGTTTAAAATTGATATGTATGGATTTTTTTTTTTTTAAAAGGCTAGACTCTGGGACTTCCCTGGTGGTGCAGTGGTTAAGAATCTACCTGCCAGTGCAGGGAACACAGGTTCAATCCCTGCTCCAGGAAGATCCTACATGCTGCAGAACAACTAAGCCCATGCGCCACAACTACTGAGCCTGCTCTCTAGAACCCACGAGCCACAACTACTGAGCCTGCGTGCCACAACTACTGAAGCCCACGTGCCTAGAGCCTGTGCTCTGCAACAAGAGAAGCCACCGCAATGAGAAGCCTGCGCACCGCGAAGAAGAGTAGCCCCCGTTCGCCATAACTAGAGAAAGCCCACGCGCATCAATGAAGACCTGATGCAGCCAAAAAAAAAAAAAAAAGCTAGACTCTGTACTGGGTAAGAGAAATTGTAAAAGTGTTCAGATTAGGGATTAGCAAGTGCAAAAGGACAATAGGCTCAGAGAATAGACTAGAGTGAAAATATTGAAGAGTTACTCTGAAGAATGAGTGGTAGGGGAAAGGATGGCTAGTTGGTGGGTGATCCGTAATGAAAGAACATGGAACTAGGAGCTGGAATTTGAATTTGACTCTAAGCAGTTGGGCTCTATGGATGGTTCTTGAACAAAGAGATAAAGTGATTAAAAGTTTTGCACAATTAGCCTAGCATTAGTTTGAATGGGATATTTTTGTAGTCAGGGAAATCATTGAGAAAAGCCTTACAGCTTTTTTATTCCTGATTAAAATCAAGTACCTAATACCATTTATCCTACAGTAGTTAAAAAAAATGACCTAAATAATTACCCTGCCAATAAGTTTCATTTCTGCCAATTTAAGGAGAAGACAGAAGGTGCCAACATCTGGAAAGAGGTGACTATGTTCTTTTTCTTAAAGAAGAAGAAAAGAAAGTATAACAACTTCTGCTTAAATTTGAGTCATTATGTCATGTGTACAGATTTTTCAAGGTTATTTCCCTCAATGGCAAGATGATGGTTTATGGAAATAAAAAGCTGACATTTTCAAAATTTGAAAACTTAGTGATTGAGCAAAACCCTGAGTACTCACAGAAGTCTTGGTTTTCTGTTCTGGTATAGAAGTACTTACTTACTGTGAGAAAATGTAATAGCACCCCAACCTTCTCAGATACTCTCTTAGTCTGATTCCTACTGTCTCTGTAAATAATGAAATCTCTCTCTAATCAATGTTCCAATGCCAGGACACCAAGAGTATTGGAAAAATTATTAAATGTTTGGAAAACAGTTTGGGACCCCCTTAGGAAAGCACTGTAGCCAGTCAGAAATTCCATTGCTAGTTACGTGGTGACTACTTGTCTGAAGACCTTCTTGGAACACATCCTTTCTAGAAGAAATCAATTTAAATCCTCATTTCCCTTGTACACTGAAGTGAATTTCAGGTTGATTCAAGATTTGAATGTTTAAGTACACATACACACACACAATAAAGTCCTGAGAAAATATTTAGTGATCTGATATTGTAAAAGATTAAGGCTTTCTAAGCTTAAGTGCATCAGAGCCCTAGCGCACTAATGGATCTAGAAAACAGTTATCAATGACCATTAAAAATGTTAGCTCAAACGTTGATTAGGAATTTTATAAAGGATAGATCAGGCTTACAATCACTGCAATTAGTAGTTAATTTTAACATCGCTAAAAGTGGGATAGTATTCAGACATCATGTGTCCCATGACATGATGCAAAAGGAGGTTCACAGTACCTTATGTCCCCCAAAATTAAACCTGAATTTTATCAAATCTGTAGATCCAACTATCGCTTGGTACACTTGGTAGAAAATTCAAGGGATAGAGGAATGTGATAAATGACATCACAAGAATACAGTCATCCAAATCCAGAAAGTGGGATATTCCTTAGGACAGATGACCCAGTTTCTTCAACAAATACAGGGCATGGAATCTAAAAGGGAGGGGAAACCTCAGTGACATATCAACCAAATACGGCACATGGACCCTATTTGAATCTGGGTTCAAAAATCCTATTCTGAAATGACACTTTTTTTAAATTAGAGAAAACTGAGCCTGACTGGGTATTAGATATTAAGGAACTATTGTCAATATTGATGGGTGTGTTGGTTGTTATTTGAAAAGCTCTTATCAGCTAGAGATATATTCTGAAGTATTCTCATGTGACATAATATTATGTCTGAGATTTACTTTAAAATACTTCAGCAAAAGAACAATGAGGGGATGGGAGATAATAGATGAAACAAGAATTGCAGAATGGTGACAATTATTGTGCTGGGTAATGAGTACCTTGGACTCATTATAATATTCCCTTTACTTGCGTGAATGTTTGGAAATGTCTGTTCAAATTATTTTAAAATTGTTGGAAAATTCATGAAGGCAAAAGTTAATACAATCTATGACATAAACAAAGTTAAGAATTTCTATGCCTTCTTAAACAGCAGTCTGTGGAAAATATTTGTTACAAATATGGCAGACAGAGTTAACATTCTTTTTCATAGAAATTCACATGTGTGTGTGTATATATACATATATATGTATGTATATATATCTTCATATACACACGTATATAGAAGCTGATAGGACAAATCTAAGAGCCCAACAGCTAAATGATATAAACAGAATTTGAAAGGGGAAATGCAAATTGCTTAAAATATCCCTTTAGAAATAATCATTAAAAAATCAAGATGAAATTGTTTTGAACTGCTAAAGCAAGCTATTCTCCAGAACATATATGCCTTTTATGTCCTGGAAAACAGTCATTGCCTATGATCAATAGAGAAATCTTTTAAAATAGTAGCAGCCTTTTTATTAAATGCCAAAATAGTGTCACGTACTGTACAGTAAGGACGATTTTTGGAAAGCCTTTCTAACACTACTTCAGTGCTGATAAAATTTTGGCCAAGAATCCCTGCTGGGGCCAAAGAGGGAGTGCTTGAAAAAAATGAACTCAAGGGAGGCTTGTGACAAGGAAGTCTTCACGGGGTGCTTCTGTGGGTGTTGGCAATGTTCTTACTGCACTTGATAGTCATACGGATGTTCCTTTATAACTATTTCTTAATAGTGATTTCTTATTTGTACATACAGATTTCATGCCCTTTTAAAAATATATGCAATGTATTTTGTAATGGAAGTTTTTTTTTTAAAGTAAACTCCAAAAAGTGTAGTCACTCACATGACTTGAGTTGCCTTATGTGTTGTCCTGAAATCACCCTGATTGAGCAAAGAGGAGCATGACCGCCTTGGAATGGAGTGGGCTTGAGGTTCTGTAAAGGTAGAAGCTATTGCCCAAGACGCACTCTGAACTCATGTTTGGCTATAGGGGTTCCCCAGAGGCATTGTTGGCTCTTGGAGGAGTGTTCAGCTCTGGAACTACCCTAAAGTTAGAATACCATAGGAAAAACCCAAGAATCCCCTGAGACATTGTTCTTGTTCTTTTTAAAATCCCAACCATATGGGATATGTTTAATGACCAGAAGAAATCTGTGTATATTATCCATAAAAATACTGGCATCCGGACTTTCTATGAATGAGCAGACGCTAAGATGGTTTTCTAACAGTGAAGATGGATTTATTGTTACTTATTTTCATCTTCTTACCTAATTCCTCCAGGTGACTAACGCATGTTTGCAAGGTGGATGGCAGGGGTAAAGGAATGGATGATTTGGTTAATCTATGATCTTAAAAAGTAACCGAGTCAGTTCTCCAACATTAGCTTTCAGCTTTAAGATGCAGTGTCCCGTTTGTAATTGCCGGAAGGCTTGTATGTCAAGCAGTCATATCTGGTCAATATCAAATCCTATTCTTAGCATCAGGTGCCCAACAATGATTTGTCCATGGTCATGCAAGGGGAAAAAAAAAAAAAGATAAATGATAAAAACAACCCAAAAATATCAAAGAAAAATGGGACCGTTTGTTGGCCAAATTGTGGAGGTATTCTGTTAGAAAGAGCTTTTTAAAAAACCTACTGTGCCAGACAAATGGGAAAATGTAAATACAATAATAATTCACCTTTAATGGCTTCTAATAATTCATTGCCTACTTTATCATTTAGAACAAGGAACTAAGGCTTTTCCTGAAACCGTACAACTCACATTATACTCTATTAATATAATTCTGTCTCTCCACATCTCTCTCCAATTCTCCCCAAATTTATCAAGTTACCTGGAACCTGACAATTATATTCTGTCCTCAAGAAAGTCTCTCCCAAGGATAAGGGATTTCATCTTTTAGTTTCATCCATGAGTTTGAAATATCAATTAATGACAAACAGGAATCACATTTGATTATCTACAATAGAATTTGGATGTCTTTTCTTGGTTCTTAAAAAAACTCTTCTGATTATGGAAGTAATACTCTCTCATTCTTCCTCATTATGGGTAATTTGGAAAATTCAGGGACAGTCAGAAGGAAACAAAGATTTCCACAATCCAAAGATAACCACAGTTAACATTTTGGTGTATTTTCTTCCTACTTATGCATACATTTGTATTATATAACTGAGATTATTCAACACATGCAGTATTCAATAACCTTTAACTTCATATTATTGCGTGAGCATTTACAACATCATTACATAGGTTTTTTAAATCATGATTTTTAATAAGTGAGATTTGAGTGTATCACTATAGCTTAAATTATTTTTACAACAAGCCAACTCTGAGCCTTCTGGTTGTTTTTAACTTTTGTCATAAATAATGCTAAAATAAATAATGAACATAATTATAGAGAGTTCTGTGTGTGTTTCTCTGATTATTTCTTTATAACTATTCCTAGAAATGGCAAAGGTTGGAAACTTTTAAAATTTCACAATGTGTACTGCCTAGTTGCATTTCAAAAAGATTGTTCAGTCTGTATTTCTACTAGCATTATATAAGAATATTAACCTCACTATACCTCCATCAGCTTGACTATTATAATTTTTAATCTTTGCTAAGTTAAATCATGGTATGTTTTCATTCGTTGTTTACTAGTGGGGTTGATTTTTTCCTATATCCATTTGTTTTTTATATTTCTGCTTCTGTATTGTGTATGTTCATATCCTTTATTCATTTTCTATTGGAACTTTAGTATTTTTATACTGACTTTTTATATGTATGACAGAGATAAAAGGAAATTATATTAAACCATGAAAGTTTGTAATCCTTCCATCTCTCTCTTTTCCACTCCCCATTTCTCTACTCAGAAGAGGGAATGATGAGCCTTTATCTCAGCTAATTGGATTGAGTCATGGTTGGGAGAATACAGGCTAAATTAATGTAGATGAGAAAAGGCATGGAAATATATTTTTAAATGTGGAAATATGGAGATAACTGATGGAAGGGGGTGAGTTATGAAAATAGCAAGAATTTGGAGACACTTGGCAGCAGAGAGAAGAGAAAAATAGCCAGAATGGACTACGGTTTTGGGGACAGGATGAAAAGGGAGATGAGAAGCTACTCTGATTGATGAGGCTTTGATGGGAAGAATAAGCAAAGAGGGTCTTTAGTATATTTTGCCGTGTTTTATGCAGTGAAACCTTGTGTTTGCTGCCACCTCTGCCCTTCAACCAAATAAAACCATCTTCAATAAAGTATATACATTACTCTTCAAAGTTGTGCAATTAGATTTGTGTTGGATGTGTCGCTGGGCAAGGATGGGTCTTAAGAGAGGGTAAGATAGCCCAGGTTTACTATTAAGGTTAAACTTACATAATTAATACAAATAATCCTGTCATATTTTTAAACAATTATTTTCCCCTACTGGCTGTTTAATTTTGTTTATGAGAATTTGGAAGGTGGAAATAGCAACTTACAAAACTGAGACTGAAAAACAGTCTTCTGTCTGGGAAAGATGTTTTCTTTAACCAAATGTGTGGTATTAGACACACATACAATATAGTGATGTTTGAGAGGACCCCTCCTGTCCAAGCAGATCACTTGGGTCAACCCAGGCGATCAATTGTCACAACCAGGAAGTCTGCTCACATACAGTTGTACTATTATGATACTTCTCCACATTTAAGTAAATATCTGTAGCTGTATATCTCTGTCTCTATATGGTTATGTTTACAAGTCTGTGTGTGTGTTGGAGTGACCCAGCATTATCACCTTTCTTTTTTTCCAGTTTTTCTGTGGCATCAATATTAAATAACTATGGGATGAATGACTTTTAATTTGTAGGATGAGATGAATATCTATGTTGATTATTTTTTAAATTATCCAGTTTGTTCTCATGTCATCATTGGAGAGTTCATTCCTTCCCTGTTAGTATGTGTCACTCACTTTTTTACATATCAAGTTCTCATAAGTATTAGAACCAGTGGACTTTGTCTCTTCTTTTTTGGTAGCATACTATGTTGATTTTTGTAGATTTAGAGTACCTTTTGATATTCCCTCATCACTTTTTCTAAGTTATTTTGGAAATGTTTTAAAATTTTTTTGAAACTGTATCAAAAGTACATTAAAACTATAAATTACTTTGCAAAGAATTGACATCTTTATCACATTTGTTCATCACGTTCAGAATAAAGAATAGCTCCCAGTTCCAATATTCTCTCTGTTCCATCAGAAAAAATTATACTTTTTCCTTATGTAAGGTACCACATGAATTTTAATCAAAGTTATTGTTATTATTTTATATATTCTGTTGCTTTTATAAATGAGATTTTTCCCCTTACATAGTTCCTAACTGGCTGTCGCTAATACATAGAACAACAACTTTTTTTTTTTTTTTTTTTTTATTTATTTTTGGCTGCGTTGGGGTTGGGTCCTTGTTGCTGCATGCGCGCTTTCTCTAGTTGCGGTGCATGGGCTTCTCACTGTGGTGGCTTCTCTTTCCAGAGCACGGGCTCTAGGTGTGTGGGCTTCAGCAGTTGTGGCGCAAGGGCTCAGCTGCTCCACGGCATGTGAGATCTTCCCGGACCAGGGCCTGAACCCGTGTCCCCTGCATTGGCAGGCGGACTCCCAACCACTGCACCACCAGGGAAGTCCCCATAGAACAACTTTTGAATTTGGAATATTTATTTTGAATCTCATCACCATACTGAACTTTTTAAAAAATTAATTCTAATGTTTTATTAGTTGATTCTCCTGGGGTTTTCTAAACAGAGATTTATATTATCTATAACTAGAAATAAAATATCAGAAAGGGGATAAAATCAATTCCATTTCTTATATTTTATTTGGAAAATTTTTCAGGAATATTTTTACATAATATTGAAAAACAATAGCGAGGTCATAGCTCACTATGAAACACCAGAGACATTCCTATTTAATTCAGAAACAAGACAGGAATATCCATTAAGACCACATTACAAACATCATTTAATCTTCTTACTAATTTAGTGTATGTAGAAGGCATTATTAACACAGAATACATTTAACCTTGATGAAATATACATCAATATTACCATATTACAGATAAGGAAACCAAAAGAGAGTGGTGAGGAACTTGCCTAGGGTCAAATAGATAGGATTTGAATCCAGGTCTGTGATATTCCAGTCTTTTCTGTTCACTAGACCTTTTTTTTTTTTTTTTAAAGGAATGTAGTTTATTTATTTATTTATTTATGGCTGTGTTGGGTCTTCGTTTCTGTGCGAGGGCTTTCTCCAGTTGCGGCAAGCGGGGGCCACTCTTCATCGCGGTGCGCGAGCCTGTCACCATCGCGGCCTCTCCCGTTGCGGAGCACAGGCTCCAGACGCGCGGGCTCAGCAGTTGTGGCTCACGGGCCCAGTCGCCATGCGGCACGTGGGATCTTCCCAGACCAGGGTTCGAACCCGTGTCCCCTGCACTGGCACGCAGACTCTCAACCACTGCGCCACCAGGGAAGCCCTGTTCACTAGACCTTTTTGCTTACTTGACCTTCCAGCAAAAGGAAGTAATTTTATTTGTTAATCGCTTAAAATTTAATAACATGCTTTTATACACTCCATCTCACATTTTCTCAGAACTAAACTTTGAGTAAAGTAGGCCCATGATCATTTCTAAGTAATACTAAATAAACACTAAAACCCTGTCTCTTACTTCATGGGTGGTTTGGCTACATCAGAGTATCACCCATTCCCTGAAAAAAGATAAGGCAAAGCAATCAAGAAAGGTACTTCGAATTCAGAGTTGCCCCTGCTACTTTAATTACACCTGTGGGTTTTCTCTCTCATATAATTTGATAATACTGAATTGGTGTAATTTTGTGAGAAAATTGGTGTGAGTTTAGGGGTTTGGGAAAAACCCAGCTAGAAAGAGTAATTTTCTTCTTATGTTGGGAAGGAGAACTACACAGGAGAAATTTCAAATTATCATGTGGATAAAATTTGTATGAGGGAAGGTGATAAATTTTTTTCCCAAACAAGTTCCAAACCCACAAGGAGCAGCATTTGATATTATATTTCGAAACAGAGAATGGAGCCAGGATCCCTCACACCTTGTCCAAGGTTTTCCCAAGCATTGGTGCCAATCTATGAGCTGATATCATTTTCTTACAAAGGGCAATCATGACATTTTATGTTCTTTCAATCTTTCCATTAGAAAGAATATGTAGAAACAGAAATAGAGTACGGATGCAGAAATCAAACTTATGGTTACCAGGGGGTAAGGGCAGGGAGGTATAAATTGGATGACTGGGATTGACACATACACACTACTATATATAGAATAGATAACCAATGAGGACCTACTGTATAGTACAGGGAACTCTACTCAATACTCTGTAATGCCCTATATGGGAAAGGAATCTAAAAAAGAGTGGATATATGTATATGTGTAACTGATTCACTTTGCTATACACCTGAAACTAACACATTGTAAATCAACTATACTCCAATAAAAATTTAAACAAAAAAGAAAGAAAGAAAGAATAGGTAGATTTAGGGTGTAGGTGCATGTGCTGATTCTGTGTGTCTAACCTGTTCGTCTGGACTTCTCAGTGACCTTTATCCCAGATGTTCTTGTCCTGTGACTAAGATTAGGTTAGGGTGGGGCTATGCCTGCCTTATTATGAGTTACAATGGCATGGTGAAGCTGGAAAAACACCCACTGAGCCCTCATAAAAACATTTATAATGGGTTCAGTTAGGAAAATAGTACTCAAGGGATTTTTTGAAGGCAGGCTAGATTTCTCCACACTAAATTCTACTGACTAAGCTGGTGTGTGTGCCTGTGTGTGTTGCCACGTCTGGTAGGTAAAAGGATTTATGGAAGAATATTAGAAGTCTTCCTGGATCATTTGGGCAACCACAGGTCTTAGATTTCTTAATGCCCAGGTAATAATTTCAATAGCATTAAAGTAATCATCTTTGTTGTCATTTAGGTTTCTTATACAGTGTATTCATACTATGAAATACTACTTAACCATTAAAAACTATGTATTTAAAGCATATGTAATAACTTGGGGAAATAGTCAATAAAAAATGTCAATTCAAATTTAAATTGTTTGAGTCAGGTGTCTTTTGGCTGTCTGTAACATTGACCCAGCTCAGATAAAAGGGGCTTTGAGTATGTTTCTGAAGTCTCATGACCATCAAAGCTTAGGAATCAAGGACAGATAGATCTCTTGAAAATTGAATCTGGAAAATCACTGAGCATAAGGCTTCTTTCTCAGGCAACTGGATTTCCCTGTGGCCTCTTCTCCATCTTTCTCTCTCTACTGAGCCAACCATCTCTCCTTAAGCATAGTTTTTTGCTGTCTCATAAATTCAGCTTGCACATAGTTCAAAATGCTTTTGTTAGCTTCTGTTCTATCATCTTGCATGTGTTCATCTCAGCTTCATTACTCACTGGCTTCACCTCTTAGTCTTCCAATGCCAAATTCCTAAACTGATTGGCTCAGCTTGTCTTTCTGAGCCAGACGACAACTCACAGGTCCTGAGTCAGTCTAAGAATGGGCCACCCTTGAGTCTGGTGGCCAGAAAGATCAGCTCGCTTTACGCTTAACGTAAAGGAATCCTAGGTAGGAAGCATCATAAATGTGTCTAGTACTTAAATGCTATGTAGATATACGTGTGGATAGAAAGTAGAATTAGGGAAATAAACCAAAATATTAACAGCAGTTGTCTCTGAGCAGTGATATTACAGAGTTCTTTTTCATTTTTTTAAACTTTTCTTCAGTGAATACATATTATTTTATAATTACAAACTTAATAAGCTTCAAAATACTAAAAAAAAAAAAAAATTTTTTTTTAAGAATGATGACCTTAAAAAGAAAAAAGATTTCAGGATAATTTAATTCAACACCACTTCAATCTACAAAAGTTGAAACAGGCTCACATCATTAAGTGACTTAACCGAAGTCACAGAGCAAAGGAGTGACTAAGCTCCAAGTCTCCTGACTTATTCCTAAATGACCTCAGCCCCACACGGTACTGCCTTGTCTGAACCAAGTGAGATCGACACCCCTGGTTGCAAGTCAAAGCCTGTGGGTAGCGGATCTCTGAGTGTGAGATCTAACTGTAAACCATGCACTAAATCTTTAGGACTTGAGCAAGTTTGTTAAAATAATACCCAGTTGACTTGAAACAGAACAACAGACCCCAAGTTTCATTAAACCATCATTTTGCTATGAGCTATATTTTGCTAAGGGCTTCTACTTACACACTCCGAATTGTCAGCTCTGCTTTATATTAAAATAGTACCAGCAGCAGAGAAGCAAAGGAGGAATTAGGGAATTTCCAGACGTAAAGTACAAGCTCCCTCTACGCTTGTGTCTGTCTCTCTACTCCGGTGGTTTTGGCTTCCTTCCCTCCAGTGTGTTTTTTCTTGATGGATTAACGTGATCTCTTAAGAAGAGTATAAAGTCTTTTGGGGTGAGAGTGAAGTAGAGGCTGGGAGGGGCATAAAATCAGATCTACTCTAAGGGAGAAAAGGAAAGAGAAGTTAGATGTCTCTTAAGGTTTCATTCAAAAACAGGACTTCAAGCTGAAATAAAATACCTTCCTGGCAGGAAAAGGTTCCCACACAGTTTGAAACTGGCTCCTGCTTAACCTAAAGGAAACAAAAGCCCTGAGGGATTTAGTCAGTTCTGGGCATCAACATGCTCAGAGATAATCCCAGCTCTAAAGCATTTACAGTGTGCTTTACGGTGTGTAAATTCCTCCTGCATCGAGCCTCAGAGAAGCTTGAGATATGACTCAGGTAGAAACCCCTGGACCACTTAATATTTATTTCACTGTTGGCTTAGGGGAGGATGAGCTAATATGACAAATGAATGATAGGCTCAAGATTCAAAAAGTCTCAATAGTCTGTAATGATATCTTGAAAAATTATTCCTCCCAAAAATGAAATTTAAAAAATTAATGTGTAAATAAAAAGTCCTAAACTCAGAAACAAACAAAAATGAACCATACAAATAAAAGATAGGCCAATGTTGTCTAATGGAAGTTGACATAAAAACAAACTGTGGTTACCAAAGGGGAAGGGGGGGGGATAAATTAGGAATTTGGGATTAACATATACACACTACTATATATAAAATGGTTAACCAACAAGGACCTACTGTATAGCACAGGGAGCTGTACTCAATATTTTGTAATAACCTGTATGGGAAAAAAATCTAAAAATATATATATATGTAACTAAATCACTTCGCTGTACACCTGAAACTAACACATTGTAAATCAACTATACTTCAATTAAAAAGTTAATTAATTAACAAATATTTGAAGTCTCAATTTCAAGTTTAATATGAGTTAAGCATGCCCAAGACAATGAAAATAGAAAAAAAAAAAGTCCAAAATAATTTTTTTTTAGGTCTTAGTATTCCACGTTAGAAAAATGTCACAAGCAGATTGGAACATGCCCAAAGTAAGGAGGAGGGTCTGTAAACCATGTCGTAAGGAATCAGGAATATTTACTTGAATAAGGATATTCAGTATGGGGGAGGGAGGAGGAGGAATGTATCATAAAGGTTTCAAATGCTTGAGGGATCCTCGTGGAGTTAGAGGTCTTTGATAAAGGACCAAAGGGTTGAATTTACGGGAGGTAAAATTCAGTTCAAAACGAGGAAGATCTTTAGAACGATCAGAGCTATCCCCCAACTGCCTTGGGAGGGACTGTGTACTCTGATAGTAGAAGAATTTAAGCAGAGGCTAAAGAATGTACTAGTTTATGATGGGGGTTCTCCTAAGACTAATTATATGAATCTGTGTACTGAAAACTTAGTCATTTAAATTATTTTTCTCTTTTTATATTGTCCTCTGCATTAACTTAGTGGTATCCCTGCCCTGGTTATTTCAAGGCAGCTATTGAGAAAATAAGGACATGAAAATGACTTAACAGCAAAACACCAGCAGTCAAGGTTGCCCCAAGCATTCCTTAAGTAATGAGTTTGCTACACTTATGGGGATGCTATGAGACCTCTACAATATTTACTTACAATTCTCTCCACCAACATTTATTGAGCATCTGTCCTGTGCTAGGCAGGCACAGTGCCAGGGTCTAGGATACAAACATGAAAAAGACGTGGTTCCCCAGCATGCAGTTGTATTTGAGGTTATAACCTATATAATGCGCAGGGTGTTATGTTCTTAATGCTGAAATGAACTCTGCTTTAAGCTTTTTTTTTAATTTAATGCTCGCTCATTTTGTTAGATGTTTTGACATCCTTAGATGCAAGTTGTTCAAGTATACCTTGGCGAGCCACCCCTAACATAGTAACTTTCAGTTGAACCCTTTCGATGCATGCAAGTTAAGAAAATGGTTTTCTTATATTCTATTTAAGTGAAATAGAAAACAAATAAGTGTGTGTTTAATACAAGCCTTGTCCTCTATGCTGCTGTCGTTGAATACCTAGTGGATTTATTCAGTACTTATACCTAAGGTATCTTTTTATCTTACAAGTTGAGCTGGTAAAATTCAAGTTCTGAAGAAATCGCTGATAATTAGAGGCCCTTTGATCTGGAGTATTCCACAGTTAATGTGTTAGCAGATGTTGACCTGCATTGAGCATTCAGATCAAAAAAGAGTTAAATGGGAGGTTAATTTTACAGAAGTCTTTAGTGGTATCCAACCAATTCTTTGGACTTCTGCTTAGCCAAGAGGCAACTGGCAAATTAAGTTCCAGTGTTATTTGCTCCTTGACTACTTTGCAGCTAGCTGCTTTCTTTGTATTTTTTACAAATTACATCAAGTTGTTTTTTTTAAAAAAAGTAACCTCTACAGTTGCCTTTTATTTGCTGAAACCACCACAAACCATCTGTGTGTACAGATGAGAAGGATGGAGAAGGGGATCCTTGACCCAGCCTGTTCTGGTACTTTTGGACTGAAATGTGATCCTTTTCAACAGAAGAACAGGCAGATTAATTTCCCAACAGGGAAAAGCCAGGCTGCTTACCAAGCTGACCGCCTCTTTATCATTTCTTGTTATTTCGGTTTGGCTATCTTAAGAATCCGTGTTCTAAGGACCCAAGCATAGGAGTCATGTTCTTAGGAAGATTCATGTCCACTTTTCTGAGTACCCATCTCCTTAAACAGACAGTACAGCACCACTGAGTGTAGATAACTTTACTTCAGAATGTCCAACAACTATTTTAAAACAATAATGATAACCTATGACTGTTTTGGTTTTAACGTGTCAGCACTGAAACAGAGCCACTGGTGGTGAGACCCACATTCAGTCAGGAAAAGTACAACTGTAGGAAATCGGATGGAGCATAATAATAACAGTGGACCACAGATCATCACATTATATGATACCCCCTTTTTGCCTACTTAATGCAATCTTAGGAAATGCAGGAAGGACCCTTTTTCAAAGTTGTGTCTGTATATACTAGTGGGAACAGAAATATCAGACGTCTTTAGCAGTTGCTGGGTTCTGAGAAGAATCACTGATCTGTGATCTTTTGGTAGAGGAGGCTGAACTAGCCAGGCCTCGTGACTCTAGAGGAGTTCCTCCTAATAATACTTTTGCTTGATGACCCTGGAAAAAGCATTTTCACAGTCCTCCCTGCTGCCGTATCTGGACCCTGGCTCTTGTAGAAGACAGACCTGTGATGCTCACAGTAGCAAGAACGCACATTGGTCTACTTATGGTTCCTTGTAATATTTATCAGTTGTGTCAAAAATGAGCAAAGATTAAGAGCAGACTCAAAAGAATCCATTTTACCTGTATTTGTTTTATAAGTTTTCATCTAAGGCAGGACAGAGAGGGACCATGTACATATGTCTTCAAGACTGACTTGTCTTTTTCAGTGTGGAATGAAATATGTTCAGTCCTGATATCCTTACCAAGCTGTTTCATCCTTTCAGCATCCTTTCATGTTCATATCATACAGCATGATACTATCAACCCAGGTAAGTTTCAGTGCCACTCATTTCTGAAAGCCAGCTGAGAGAACTACAAAATTCATTGCCAGAAATTCCCAAGTATCACTCCCATACCAACAGGGTTGTAACTGCTAATGTGAAGGAAGGAACAAGAAACGCTGATGCTATTTTGCATCATAATTAAGAAAGTTCTACAGTCCTGCAAAATCAGTAGAGATTCCTGTCTTAGGATTCTTAATCACTTTCTATGGCTCTCCTTGAAGCCCCTGCACATAGATATTTTTCTCAAATTCTATTTCAGACCATTAGACATTGATTCTGGCCAGAACTTTTCCTTCTTTTAATGGTTTGCAGGTGTTCTGCATATGGTGAGGCCAAGATAAAATATGAATGTGTCAAGAATTAAAACTGTCCCTAAGCCATCAATATAAATGCCTTGCTCACAAATGAATTCTAGGGAGGAAATCATGCTATTATCTCAAGAGCTTCTGAATGCACTTGTGTCTCCTGGTTTGATAGGAATCAATCTGAACTCCTACACGTTAAATGTACATTCTGACTCTAATAACAGGGTGAATCAGAGAAGCTTTTGAATATCAAAATATCAGTTGGAGCTGGCATACAATAAATTAAAGTCCACCTTTACAGATGGTTCGGGATATCAACATTGGATATAATAGCTCTTCCAACTTCAGTAAAGCATTTCACAAAAGACTCGTTTAGCATCCTTGATGATGAATCTAAGTAGGACACTGATAATCGCCTAAGAAAAAGGCAACAGCCATGATACTGTATTAAAAAACACAAATGAATTAATAGCTATTGTTGATGGTGTTACCTCCAAACTCAGACCAACCAAGGCCCCAGGGCAATGAGAGCCAAAGGGGTGTTGCATTAGAGCTGCTCCCCATCCCTGTTCATTGGTGAGTGGAGTCTGGAAGCAGTGTTTCCTCTGTACCTCTGCTTGAACTGAAGTCTAACGGCTTTGTGAGTGTCAAGCCACAGCCTCCTTAAACTTTATGAAAATGGCAACTCTGAGTACCTGGCCCATCTTCTAGGTCCCTGGTGCCTAGATACCTCTTTTAATTCTTTAGCCCTAGATAACTTTCTTACTCAGTTCCTTTATGATCGTTTTCCATTGAACAGGACTTTGTTTCTCCCCACCTTTATTTACCTCATCATGGGCTTCCAAGGTTAACTACATATTTGTACCATGGCCCGCTAGAGCCAAATACTGTGAAATCCAGGCAAGATAACTTCCTGACACCCTCAGTCTGTCTTCTCTTTGATCACTGAATCTGACCCAGATTAGATTGGGGTTCCTCACCCTCCTTTAACACTTGTTTTGATCCAGCAACACTCCCCAGCTTTTTCAAGGACCCTGACTTGGCACTGGGTTAGTCTTTTCTCCTAGGCAAAAGCTTCTATTGCAGCATGGCTTTGGCTGACCCATGTATGAGACTTAGAAGTATATTGCATAACCCAAAGCAAAGGGAGCTTTCCAAGAGCATAGGCGATCTAAGGCATTTCAGGCATTCTTACAGATGACAGACTGCAGAAGGTAACCACTAACATTCTGTTTGCAGATGCAAGGGCATGGCAAGCTTAAGAAAATATGCCTTTCAAAATCCATTAAAGTGTAAACCAGAAGTGTGTTGTCAAAGTCACATCACATGGAATTAGTTGATCTTTATTATCCTTTAATATTAAGATATGTGAATTGGATGTATTCAGCAGGTATAGAGCAATACATCTCAAAAAAAATTTAGTAATAGCTCTTAAATGATTTTATTGCAATGAGTGCCAGATGAATTTGTTTCTAATTATAGTGTATCAATAATCAGAAAAATAATTTATCCCAAGGTCCTCTGCTGAAGTTGAGAGACTATGTAACCACAATTGACATTGCTGAAACTGCAGTGTGAACATACAGAATGGCTTTTGCACAGAACAGCCTTCTACTTAACCTTTTGAGAGGCCTAGGAAAACCTCTCAGAAAGGGAAGCAGTTCACAGTGAGAATAAATGGTCAATTTAATCATCAGAAGAGACCAACTGTACAAAGAAGCCAACAAATATACCTGGCTATTACCAAAGAAAATTGGAATTTATAAGTAGGATTGTGCTATTACGTTTGGACCCCACCAATTCACTACTTCATTTGAATATTAAGAAAGTATCTTTTTGTTTGAAGAAATAATTGATGGCTGAGCTCTGGAGGTGGTATAATCTAAAACAGTGGTCCTCAAGTGTTCGAATGCATGAGAATCACCTAAAGAGCTCCTTAAAAGAGCAGATATCCAGGTCCTACTGTGATTGATTCTGGTTCAGTAGTTTGGGGGTGAGGCTCAGTCACCTGCATTCAAAATAAGCACCCAGATGATTTTGATGCTGGTTTCATGAAACACACTTTGAAAAGCAGAGGAAAGAATATGGATTTTGAAATCAGACAGAAGGCTTCAAATCCTAATTTAACCACTGATTTGTAGCCTGAGGCAAGTTACTACACTCTCTGAGTCTGTTTCCTGATCTGCAAAATGAGGATATAATACTCTCATAGGATTGTTAAATATAGAATGAAATTTGTATGGAAAGCACATGGGACATTTACTAGGTGCTCAATAAATGTTTGTTTTCTACCTAAAGTCCTTGGTGGGTTATATCAAAGATCTAACAGTGAGACTTTGAGGGGAACTCTATATCTACTATTAGTACATGACTATGTAACCTATTGCCCAAACTGGGACACTTTTGAGAATGAAAGATGCTATTAATAATTATGCTGAGACAACCAGTGTAAACCCAGAACTGTGTAGTCACCCTAATTATTAGTAAGATAAAAGAGCACATCGTTATACTACCTTACCCGAATCTATTCTACATTGTTCAACTGGGAGAATTGGACGTGGTCTTTGCAGTTGTTTACTTGGTGAAATCTTCTCAGCCACTGTTGGTACTCTGCTTGCAGTCAGACTCTGTCCTTAGTCATTTTTACTGTCTTCACAATGCTTAGTATTAGTACCATGTACTGAATATGGTATGTTCCTCAGAAAATACTTTTGAATAATTAAATGATTTAGTTTCTGTGTTAATCCAATTATTCCTAAATAAAAACCATTCTAAGTCAATTCCCGTTTCCTACTGTGTCTGAAAATTTCCAAATAACCAAAATAATGAGGATCATAGCACAATTCTAGGCAAATTCTTCTATTTTTTCCTTCTATATAGAATATATAGAATAAAACTCTCTCAGCCCATGAATCTCAGAATGCAGACATCTTCATTAACCATGGGTGCCATTTTAACAACAGAAGCTGATTGATCTTTCATTTTAACAGGATCTCATACTATCTGTCAATAGATACTTTCTGTCAAATGATAAGAGAGACAGAAAATAAACAGTTTTTAGCTCTTTAATACTCTTGATGTTTAAATCATTTGACAAATGGAATATTAAGGAATATTGATTTGAGAATATTAATTGTACAAAAGTTTGTATTAGCATAAGACCAGAAACAATCTAAATGTCCAACAAGGTGGGACTGGTTAAATATGTCATAACAGCAGTTCTCAAAGTGTGATCCATAGATCCATCTAATGCTGAGATGGATTTTCTCAGCATTAATTTATAATACATAGACATCTATGCATAATATGTATCGTATATAAGTATCAATATAAGAAGAAATCTTTGGACACTTCAGTAATTTTTAAAAGTGTAAAAGTTCCAGAGACCAAAAAGTTTGAGAACTGCTGAGTTATGGTATATTAACAAAATGGAGTTCTTTCCAACAGTGGAAAAGAATGAGAGAGATTTGTAAGTGCTTGTTGGAATTCACTCCATTATATATTGTTAAGCAAATGAAGTGAATTGCATTATAGTATGTATAGTATTCTTCCATTTGTATAAAAATAGGGGAATAAAGATGTATGAGAGTATAGTTACATATACATACAAATGCATGTATTTTTATTTGTGAATGGCGAGTTCTTGTGTATCCTAAACTGTGGTTGCATCTGGGAAAGTGACCTGGGATTTTAGCAGATGGAAGAATAACTTTTGTGGTATATCCTTTTGTATTAAAAAAATGCTGTTTTACAATGGATGCATGCTATTAAGAAAGCTATTTAATGATTTTTAAAAAACAAAACGCCTACAAGGAGGTGATAAATTATTCAATATTAGACAAAAATACTCAATAGGACAGAATTGGAAATAGACCCTACGTATATTAACACTGAGTTGGCCAACTCTGGCTTACTATCTGTTAAAAGAAATGTCTCCTTTTGAGTTCAGTTTCAAATGTTAACTTCAACCATAGCAAATAAGTACTTTTTGTCCTGCTTCTTATCTTTCTGCAAATATTTGTTTTTCATTAATGTTAAGCAATTCCACTGGCAGTGCTTATTTTTGTTAAAGTGGAATGGCAAAATTTCACAGGCAGGAAATGTCCTTTCTTCTTCGTAGATTCAGTTTGTTGGAAGAGGGGAAGAAAGACAAATAGGACGTGAAGGACAGAAAAGACAAGGAAGTTACCAAAAAGAATAAGGAAAAGGATTAAGTTGAGGAAAGGAATAGATGACAGTGGGAAGGGAATGAGACAGGGAAAGTGAACTGGGAAAAAGAGTCCAGAACATCCTGGAAAGAAACCAGGAGAGGAGGAGACAGAGTTAGTACAAGGTTAGAGGGCAAGTGCTTAGAGATAAGAGGACACGGGAAAGAAAAGCAGAAATCCAAACAAGGGGAAGCTGAGTTAAAAACAAAAACTAATCAATCGAAAAGAAATAGCCTTGTCCGCAAGTAACCGAAGGATGGCTGACTTTGGCTCCAAGAGAAAAGGGAGTGAAAATCACTAGATAGAAATTCAGTGGAAGGTGAGACATTGAGTGGGACATGACACTTGACAGGAGGGGATCTAGAGTATTTTGATTTAGATGAGACTTTTTTTTAAGATATAAATTCTGAGTAGAGAGTTTACAGGCACAAATGATGGGTCCCCTCACCTTTCTGTGCTCCATCTTTTTTAAGATATAAATTCTGAGTAGAGAGTTTACAGGCACAAATGATGGGTCCCCTCACCTTTCTGTGCTTTATCTGCAAGGCTGACAGCATAGCGAAGGAGATGCTGAACTGTGACTGGGGGGCCGGGGGATGCAGAAACCGAGAAAGAAACTTCTGTGATCCCTTATCCTGGAGGAGGAGAAAGGGAGGGGAACCCTTTATCTGCTGGCCTTGCAGCTGGAGCCTGACTCTGTCTCTCCAGCTGAGTGTCAGCCCAGTCACTTCTGACTCAGACAGTCTCTGACAAACAGCAGCACGCCCACCAGCCTTGGGCTGCAGCCAGGAGCTGTGGAAGGTGGGGAGTAAGCATAATAACCTCTACACTAGAATATTAGGGAAATGGAAATTTTGAGAGAAAAGGGGAAAGAGAGGATGAACATTAGCAAAAGTGAAACTTTCACAGTAGAAAAACTTGAGTACTTAACTTGGAGAACAAAGGTAGCAAGGGGAGCACGTGATCAGAGTATCATCAAACAAACTACACCCAACTGGATTTTGACTTAAGGATATGCTTATTATTCCTTTTCAGGAATATTATTTATTCTGTGATGATAAAGAATTTGGGGGTTCTAGGTCAGCACTTTGTCGGTGTTGTTATCATCTCCTGAATCCTAGGTCCCCCGATTTTATCTTTTAAGGCTGAGCTCTTGCAACCAGAGTAAGTCTAACCATGATCTGCTGTTTGCAAGCAGTTAGTTGTGTCAAGGCACCAAAGAACTAGCCGCACAAGAATAACTTACCGATTTGCTAGTGTAAGACATTTATTAGCCTACAATGGCTACTGGATGAACATACATAGAAAGCAAGGATGGGACAATTTAGTAACACTCTTGTCTTTATATGCTGTTACCTTTTGTCTATATGGTATTTGTCTATAGGGGAACTATTAATGTAACAGTCCTCATACTCGGCTAACACTAACCAAGTAGGAAGTATTCTCAAGTGATGAGAAAAATGAGCAAAAGGTTAAAAGATTACAAAAAAATAAATTATCCTGAAACATCTGGGGATGAGTCATTCAATGTAGTTGACAATTTGTCTCTCGAAGCACGAGAATATTTTTTATTGTAATTGTTTTATGTGGAAATCAGATTAGACAACACAATTCATTCTTCTCTTTCCTAAAGAGTATATTCTGATTACATTTTTGCCCTTCCTTTATTACTCAGTGTTCACTGTTGTTAAAATTATTTTCTTCTACAATTGTATAGTGATGATGTGGGTCCCTTGGAAGGATATAAACTTGTTTGCCACTCTGCTCAATTTCTAGATCAATGGAAGTTTAAAGGTTTTTCTCCTGAATTTTCTTTTTATGGCTTTCTGTTACTTTCCTTGTTGCCAGCTGTCAGCAGCTGCTCCGCCCCCTCCCACCTCAAACTTGTTGTCTGTAATCAACTGAGGGCTTGAAAGTCAAATAGCTATGTGTACAGAAGTTATGGATGAGATACCAGGAAATAGCTCTAAATCAGAACAGGAGCAAAACACCTGAACTTCAGTGTGTCAGATTTGTTGGTCTGTTGGTTCTACTGTGTGACCTTTGTGACACCATTTGGATGCTCATGGTTGTTTTGGTTTTATTTGATATTCTCATTTATGATCTTGTTAACAGAGACTGCCAGGTAAATTCCGGAAAAATGAAGTACTTTGAGCATAAATTGAGGAAATCTTTAAATCTTGTTGAAGCTTTATCAAACACAAACTTGACAGTGAAAATAATATTTGTAGAAAGGGAGGGCAGATTCCAACCCCCCCACTCCCAAACAAAACACGTTTATTACTCTCAAAACTCAAATTCATGGTAATTTTACACAACTTCAAAAATAAAGAAAAAGGAAAAACAAGTATCTCAAAAATATTATCAAAGGTACCCACTATTAATATTAATATCTTTCAGGAAGCACCATTTAAATAACTGCTGGTTTTCTTTTACATAGGAGTAATAAGACAGAGGAGTTACATAATTCTAGTCATTTTGTATATACCAGTTTGTAGCCTATCATCTGCTTAATAGATCATAAATATTTTTTGCCTTACTACACAATCTCCATTGAGTTCAATTACTGCATAATATATTGAATGGATGTACTTTAATGTGCATATTTAATACATCCCGGTGTATTTTTCCACTTATTTTATGAATTTATCTATTTTGGTATTTTGAACATAATTTTTCTATCATCAGATTGTTGTAATATCATTCCTTAATATTTAATTTGTCAGTTAGTTTTAACCATACTACTCGAAATGGTAAATTCATTTTTCTAGCAAAACATATTTTACAAATATAAACTAAAAAATAGAATACATTTGGATGGAAATTTTGTTGACAGCAAACTCTGTGAAAACACACTAATCAAAGACATCTGAGGTTGTTTTGCTCACTCAGATGTCAAAAAGTTCTTTCTCTCTTGCTCTTGCTGTTGTTTATTTTAAACTGCCTTCTTTTTCTTATTCAAAATAATGATTTTTCAAAGGCCACCCTTTTTCTGACTCTATCATATTCTCCAACTTATGAACAAAATCCTTAACTCAATTTCAAATAGCAGTGACACAATACGTATATTTAAACAGGTGTATTGTTTATATATTCATTGGTAATAGAAGATAATATTACTTCACAGCATCCAAATGAAACAAGAAAATTGCTATTATAGAATGTATATGCTGCAGAGAAATCTGCTCGCTATAGATCTTCCTCACAAATATCTTGAGAAAGAAAACACAGCTTTTACTTCTCTGCTTTGGAAGTACATGAAAAAAAAAAATAGCAAGGAATTTAAAATCAGATTACGTGTCTTATCACATTTATTAGAATTGTATTAACTGTCTAGCATGAATTTCCATAAAAGGAGAAACTTTCATTTGGAAACTCAGTAATAGATTTAAAATACTTAAGTCGGATATTACACCTCTCCCAAAGATTCAAGGTATCCTTGAGAAAGAGTCTAAACACAATAAGTCAAAGCAACGTAACTAATCTGCTGAGGGACATTTTAGCATCTCAGATCTGCCAGGAACAGGCTTTCTGACCTTAGGCTCATCGCTAGCCTGCCTAGGCCTCTGTCTTCTCACTTGTAAAATGAAATGGTTGCATGACCAGATCTCAGAGAATCATAGGATGCTGCAACTCGGTGGAATCTCAAAGAGAGTCAGCATTAGAAGTTTGATCCATCTGAAAAGCTAAGCTAAGGATATCCTTCAGTTAAGACCCCGACTCAACTACCTATAGAAGTTGTAGGGGAAAAACCAAGACTTTCCCACTTTCATTATTTCAGTTGCTGGTTTCATTTCCCCCTTTGTAGGAACCCCCTGCTGTGACATACAGAAAGGATGCTTGAAATGCAACTGAAAGCAGAAACTCCAGGCAATATAGGAAACACCGGGTGAACTTATATGCCTGCAAGGGGATGCTGGCTATTTATTGTTCTGAGTAGTTTGGAAGGAAAGGTATTTAACAGTATCCACTTCCTCAACTAATACCTTCTTTAAGTGAAGGTACTGCCTAAAAGATATTAAACATAAGAGTCAAAATTTCAAGGTAAAACCTCCCTAGGAACTTTCTTATAAGAGAAATAAATGTCACCAACTGTCAGAGGTCAACTGGAATTTTTTGTTCTAAGTGCTTATAAATGTACCATTAAATAAACTGGGGAGCCATCAAGTATATAGAAAAGCTTGTGAACAAGGCTGGTGATAGAGATGTCTTGTAAAGAGAATAGACTCATCAAAAATTTATTTATGAGTGGCTAGTTCAAGCCCTTGCAAAGTACCATTTTATTTTGCCAAATATGTGACTTGGTATGGGTATGGACAGGCTCCTAATGAGGGCCAAAGACACTCCCCAAATTCAGCATCTCTCTGCTTGGTTGTTCATGCTCCAAGCTGTTTTCCATAGCCATGGCCACCTCTAAGGCTGCGTCTGGAATAGCATTTTTAGACCTTTTTTGACCACAGCCCACAATAGAAACACATTTTAAACCATAAACCAGTTCTCACATATGTGAATGTATGCTGAAAAAAGTCCCAGGAAGTGATCCACTCACCGTATGGGATGCACTCTGAAACTTTCTGTTTTAGTCTATGCTGCTTTATTTATTAAAATGCTATAACAACCCGCTATATTGACTGTAAAACCCATAAATACATTGCAGTCCACAGTTTGAAAAACATTGGCCTACATTAATAATAATGATGATAAGAAATATAATAATAGTACATAATAATAATACAATAAAAGCACCAACCAGAACCATAAGCCTTATTTAGAAGAATAAGAGTTATTTATAAATGACCTAGCACGGAAGCTGTGGAGGAACTCTCCTCCCGTCCAGGAGAATTTTTGAGATAACAACTGACAACAATTTGGGAGGTTTTTGTCCCCAATCCACCTGCATTCCTGATTCATCTAAATAGTGCTGCATTAGATGTTTGAAAGATCTCGTTTTATATATTCTCTCATCTTAACTGGATTTAGGAGTTAAAAGGAAATTCAGTTGTATAGCACACTGTTATTTTGTGAACTGCAAAGAAGGAGAAAATGCTGTCAATTATGATTGTAAAGTGCCAGCAGTTATATATGACCTATCTTTCTTTCAGATATGTTACAATATAAAAATATATATACATTTTAAAATCAACACTGGATTAATCACTTGGAACGCTCTTCTCAAGTCTTCTAGGTCCCTTGTTTTTCCCTTGAGGAGACCAACAAGGGTTTTCTTATCCATGGGGAAAATTACCTAGGACTGTATTTTATTAATCTCATGCAATTTCATAGAATTCTAAACTTGAAAGGCATTCTCAGTGATAATCTGGACTGTTCCTCCTCATGTTACAGTTGGAGAACCTGACACCCAGGGAGATGATGTGACTTACCCCAGATAACATACCAAAGTGGAGACAAAAAAGAATTTAACACCAACAAACAAAAAAATCTAGGTTGTCAGACTGGAAAGGAGAAAGAGTAGGACAGAGAAAATCAAGGCTGAAAGCAAAAGCCTCTGGTTCATTTAGTCTATCTCCTCAGTGTTTGATACAAAATTGATCATATCAAAACAAGGTCATTGGACTTCCCTGGTGGTGCAGTGGTTAAGAATCCACCTGCCAATGCAGGGGACACGGGTTCGAGCCCTGGTCTAGGAAGGTCCCACGTGCCACGGAGCAACTAAGCCCATGCACCACAACTACTGAGCCCGCGTGCCTAGAGCCCATGTTCTGCAACAAGAGAAGCCGCCTCACTGAGAAGCCCGTGCACTGCAACAAAGACCCAATGCAGCCAAAAATAAATAAATAAATAAATTTATATTTAAAAAAAGGTCATTAAAAGGAGGACCATAGGTCCCTTCTTTCTCTTGGACCCAGTATCTCCATTCTGTGAAGAGAGATAAATTATTGCCAGACACTGTCTTCTCAAACATCTTTTTAGTCGCAATATTGTTCCCTCCTCAAGAATGCAAGAGCTACCTTGGTTTCAATCTGATTATTTATTTTCTGTCAGGCCATCAAGATCTTCCACTAACAACCTAATTTGTCTGTATTTATAATTTATATCCCACCCATTTCCCATAAGGATTAGTTGGATCTCAGCCTTCCCACCTAGTTAACTTAATCCAGTCCCCCTGTCCTCATTCTCACTGATTCCTGACAAAGTCCCAATCTGCTGTTTAAGTAAACCCCTCTGCCATCATCCTTGTACGATGTGAGGCTTCTCACTTCCATTACTTTACAAATGTTCCTCATACCAATTCCTTTTTATCTTTCCTTTTAAATCCAATATTTACCCACCTCTGGAAAACATTCTTTAATTAATGTTTTGTGGTCCCTACGTACATATTCTACATTCCTTTCATTTTTACTCAGAAATTTTCTCGAAAGGTGCTTTCTAACTGATCTCAACTTTTACATGCTGTGTTCTTTTAAAGGTACCACTTTTGCATTGCCCATAACTTTGAGGATGATGCTTAGTAGGAAGGAATATTCAAGTACACACACACACGCCACACCGAGACACAGAAAGGAACATATGAACAAAACAGCAAAACTGTATTAATGTTTATTCATAAAGGGTTAGTTCATCACCTAATGAGCAGCCGAGGGTGCAGAATATATGACTAAAGTAGAGCCTCTGATATCTTCTGCCAGCACTCACCATCTGCATCTTAATACTTGACCCATACTTAACTGTCCAGCTCCGCAGTGATGCTTTGCCACACCTCTGTGCCCTTATTGGTAATCTTCTTAGCCTAGAGCACCCCTTGCCGCCTTCTTCACCTGGATCACACGTGTTCTTTCTGAAATCTCTCAAGAGAAATTCTCTCTTATCACCGCTCTGTCCATGGGCCCCTTCACTGTGCATCCATGGAGCCCTGAGCAGCTATGGCCCATCTTAGCACTTGTCATTGTATCATAACTGTCTGCTCACAGGTTTCCATCCTCAACTAGCCTGACAGGTACTTGACAAGAGGTGCCAAGGAGCCTCTTTGAAGCTTTGGCACCTAGAATGGTGCTGGCAACTCTAATGCGTGGTGAGTTCGTATCGTCCCAGGAAAACGAAAAGAAAATAAATTTGAGAGAAATGCTATACCCACCACTGAATGACTCTTGCTAGGGTCAGTGAACAAACAGAACCACAGTTATTTCTCCTAGATATTAAAAATTATTCTTAGAGTCAGGTTGTTCTTTAGAGCTCATCTTTGGTGTGGAATAAGTTATATAAGCTTATTAGCCGTATCTTAGAAAAAACTATTATCGTCTAAAGGTTAGAGCCAGTTGGACTTCCGTTCAATGACTCATCAGGCAGCCTTAGAAATGCCCTTTCTCTCTTTAATGCTGCAGCAATTTTACTGCCATAATATTGTCTGGGTTGGATAACTCACGTTATGTTGATTTGCTCATTTCTCTTGAATTATGGTTTTCTGTACCCTTTAAAACTAGTTATGTATGTATTAGCTTTAATAAAGTTTTATTAATTCATTTCAGTTTCCTTATTCTCTGCTATTGTTACCGCACCATTGGCAATGTTCACAGAGCCAGGGAAGGATCCTCTTAAGGAATGAGGAGGCAATTAAAGTTTATTTTCAAATATTCAGTGCAAAACCTGAATATCAGTCAATATGCATTCTGGAATTCATAATCTGAGAGGTATTTCCTTTACTTTGAACCACACAAGAAGGACAGCTCTGGACAGACCAATGGGTGGGACGCAAATATAAGTCATATTAGAGTTTCTCACTTTCCTGCTTTGCTAGACGTCAGGAAGTTTAGCATAATGGAAATGGAGTGGACTCTGTAGCCATATTCCAGCATCTGTGGAATGCCACATACATTGTAAGGATGATGCAAAGAACACCTGAGTCACAAAAAGCTTGATTAACCCCTCTGCCGTTTGCTACCTGGGAGATGTTACTCTCCCTCTATGCCTCAGTTACTTCATCTGTAAAACCGGATTTAAAACACCTGCTTCATAGAATTGTCATGAAATATGTATGTATATAAAAGAGTATATGTAAAGGCTCATATATATTAAATGTCAGATAAGTCTTTAAAATGTTGGTTATTACTAGTATCATCACTTCCACGTTATTATATAAAATTGTTACCTTGTTAAATAATTTTTTATTAGTATCTCACGTTTTTCAGAGGTTTAAATTTGAAAAAAACAAAAACAGTCAATAGCCTATGGGGTGTCAGCACTAGCATTGACATTGTAGGTTTAGGATTTCTTATGTAACTTGTTTTCTTTTATTTATCATTCAGGATTTATTCCTGGCTTACTTTGTGCCAGGCATGAGTATTATTACAAAGTTGAATCACTCATGAACCCAGAATACCATTATTGATATTCGACAGAGTTCCTGTCGAATATCAATAATGCTCTCTGGGGGCTTCCCTGGTGGCGCAGTGGTTGAGAATCTGCCTGCCAGTGCAGGGGACACGGGTTCGAGCCCTGGTCTGGGAAGATCCCACATGCCGCAGAGCAACTGGGCCCGTGAGCCACAACTACTGAGCCTGCGCGTCTGGAGCCTGTGCTTCGCAACAAGAGAGGCCACGATAGTGAAAGGCCCGCGCACCGCGATGAAGAGTGGCCCCTGCTTGCCACAACTACAGAAAGCCCTCGCATAGAAACGAAGACCCAACACAGCCAAAAAAATAAAATAAATAAATAAATAAATCAGGAGCTCTTTAAAAAAATAATAATAATAATAATAATGCTCTCTGGTGGTTTCTTTTGGCTGAATCAATTACTTTGGAAGTTTTTATTGATTCAGGAAAAGCCTGAGCTGGAGAGACAGTATCATAAAATGACTCACAAATCCAAAGATCGCTTCCAAATTACTTTGTCCATGATATGTAGGAAGACAGCTCTTGGAAAGTCCTCAGAAACAAGAGGGACTTATTCCAAAAAATTAGGCATGCCTACTTAGGCCATGAGGGATGCCCTCAAGGTTCTGTTCATAGATTCAAGTTTGTGGGGCAGATTCTGTACGCAACAAATCTATTTAAAAGAATATGGCATTTTGGAAAGTTGTTCACAGTTTAGTTTAAAGTGAAAAGACAAATTCCAAAATACAGAAAATCTAGATATACAGACATTAGAATGTAAAGAGGGAGTGGTGGGATTGCAGGTGGCTTTTCTTTCATTTATGTGTCTCTCTAATTTTTAAACAGGAAGCATCTTATGTGATAAGATAAAAGTCACATAAAAAAGAAAGTGAATGCGGTTCAAAATTTATCTGAATGAAGTTCAAGGATTTCTATAGCCATTCCTATCACCTGGTAACAAGTCACTTAAGTATTGATATATCAGTGAAAGGAGAGTGGATTATATTGCAAGTATCCAAAGAGAAAAACAAATACCGTATGCTAACACATATATATGGAATCTAAAAAAAAAACGTCATGAAGAACCTAGGGGCAGGATGGGAATAAAGACGCAGACCTACTAGAGAATGGACTTGAGGACACGCGGAGGGGGAAGGGTAAGCTGGGACGAAGTGAGAGAGTGGCATGTACATATATACACTACCAAACGTAAAATAGATAGCTAGTGGAAAGCAGCCGCATAGCACAGGGAGATCAGCTCGGTGCTTTGTGACCGCCTGGAGGGGTGGGATAGGGAGGGTGGGAGGGAAGGAAAAGCAAGAGGGAAGAGATATGGGAACATATGTGTATGTATAACTGATTCACTTTGTTATAAAGCAGAAACTAACACACCACTGTAAACCATTTATACTCCAATAAAGATGTTTTTAAAAAAAATAGAAAAAAAATAAAGTATCCAGGCTGAGAGGCCCCTAGAAACTGCAGTGCTTGTCAGAATGCTCCGCAGTGCCCAGGAAAACAAGATAGATGTCTACATTTGTTTCCTACTTGTGTGGGTAAAAGCATCTTCCACAAAATATTTTCAAAGGCACTTTTGCCAGGATCATTGAGACCAACATGCTTCCTACAATATTTCAGTAAAAACAGTTGCTATAAACTGTTACTTATTTGTTAAAACTATGATCCTATCCTAAGAAAAGAAGAGTCTGCTTGTCATTGCAAGGGAGTGGCACAGAAACCTCTTGGTAAAGAATTGGTTTATCTTACTAGTAATAAGCTTGCAGAACTTATTCTAAATCCAGAGGAGTAAAACGAACTAAACAAATAGAATTTTACCCAAACAATTTTTATGTTCATAAAAATTAAGATTGGCCATATGAAGCAGAAATTTTCAAAGAAATACTAAGCTTTCCTTGCTTTCTAAAGTTAAAATTGTAGTAATTAGAATTCAGGAAACAAACAATACCAAGAATTGCTGTATAATTGCTTACCACCAAAGAACAAAGCATGCCAAACATCAGACCACAGAATCTCACAGAAATCAACTTCTTCCTAAATCAGGAAGGATAAAGGCAGTTGTAAAATAAAGAATGTTTTGTGTTTTAAATTTTGGTTTAGACTTGAGGTAGTAAAGAGTCTCTTTATTAAAATGAGGCCAAGCAATCTTGAAGGTGAACTCTGCTGGCAAGAAGCCATTCGACATTGAACTTTCAGGTAGAGCTCAGTTAAAGTAGGCCTCCAAGTCAGCGAGAGAAAACCCAGAGGCAGACTCCTTGAGCGACACATCCAATAATTCCACACCTGCTAGGGGGTGAGCCTCACCCCCTTGTCGATGAAAAGCTATGTTGGTTGAGGGCAAGGGCAGGAAAGATACTGGGTATGCCAGAGAAGTATGGTGTGATATAGTTTTGTTCGGTTTTGTATGGCTGTTTCTTTCAGATCTGAGTCTTTCATGACCGAGGAAGTAGAGTGTAGGTTAATTATACACTTCTTCATTCTAATAAGGTTTTGTGATTAGCCTCTAACTTTTCCTGCCACTCTAAACACTGCTTGTCTTGAATGATAAATTATATGTTCTGTGAGTCATTGATCTTTCTTAGTTATTAATTCTTATTTATCCAGAAATCCATGGAAAAGTAGACCCCTCCAATAGGCAGTCTAAGCAGGGATGGGCATTGATAGTCCTAGTCTTCTATTTGTAGACTTTTCAAGACTGGGTCATAAGGAGAAATTCCAAATTGTTAAATACATATTTACTTGAATAAAGGATGATTTCTACCATTATAGTTTCACTTCCCTAACAGAGTTAAGCAGAGTAAAGTGAAGCAGTATATCAGGCTTATTTCATATTATATAACTTTGCAATTGATGTATTAGGGTCAGCACCATAGGAAGTAGACTGTGAACTCCATGTAGGTATCTAGTAGTATGTACCTATAAGACCAATAACTTTAATTATAATAGAAAGTATCTTTTCTCTCCATGTGTTGTGCAATTCTATAAGCAGAATTTTTATTGGTGCAAAGTGTTTCCCAAATATTTTTTAACTAAGTCCTATAAACTTTCCTGCCCAGAAACATGGTACTTTGATCATTATAAAATCTATAGCTGTGTGATTTTTGTTTTAAGGATAGATTCTGGATTGTTCATTCAAAGAAATATTTATTGAGCATCTGTTATTTGCCAGGTAGTAAGGAATTCTGACCTCCAGGCATTTATAGTTTAGTGGAGAAAATAGGTAAGAAACAATAAGAATTCAATTTGATAAATATGAACTTTAGGCATAAGGACAATATGCTATAATAAATTTAGAAATTTTTTGACTCTTTTTTCTGAAACATATAATGTTACACTAGCCTCGGGTCCAGCTAGATCTAGGGGCTCAACAATATCATTAGGGCCAGGGTGTCTTTCTCTCTCTCCATCTGTCAGCTTTGCTTTCTTTGAGACAGTGTCATTCTTAGGCAGCAGATTGGCTCCAATGGCTCAAAGCTTACTCCCACCAAAACAGAAATTTCATCCCATTAGTTCCTGCAAAGTTCCCAGGGCTGGCTCTGATTAACCTTTCTTGAGTCACGTGTCCACTTCTGATGTAAGCGCTATGGTTCTGTGGTACGCCACTCTAATTGACTACTTGGTGATATGGACTTAGTTAGGGGCGGGTGAGTCTCCAAGGAAAAGTCAGGGTGCTACTAGCAAGAGAAGCCACAGATGTCCACCATATATGATTATCAATTATATTAAACAATTAGCTCATTAAACGTGCACTCCCATAAGCATTAAATTCAATACTCTCTATGCTGTATCAATTTCTACTTTATACCAAATATATCTATTCTATAATATAGTCCGTAAGGAGAGGTCTATACTAGACTATTCAAGATGAACACACAGAATCACTTACTACGACTAAGGTCCATCAAAGAGCTGAGCAACCTTCAAATGTACCACTGAGAAGTCCAACGCGTGAGCAGACACGGTTAAAAACAAGAGATTGCCTTGAAAAGTAAGGTGGAATAAAGAAAAGGAAAGGGAAATAATGTAAAAATAAAAGAAACATGGTTGACTCAATAGCGCATACTTCCAAATCTCTGAATCCATTGATATTTAGGAGCTGACATTATGAATGATTTTAGCGATTTGTCCCACCAGCTCAGAGAGATAATATAGATCAAATAAGCTACAGTGTCTTCCAAATAATTAAAAAATTTCAAACTAAAAGATGTGTTTTTGGGAATTCCCGGGTGGTCCAGTGGTTAGGACTTCGTGCTTCCACTGCAGGGGGCACGGGTTCGATCCCTGGTTGGGGAACTAAGATCCTGCAAGCTGCGCAGCACAACCTAACTAAATAAATAAATAAACACCGCCCCCAAAGAAATTTTTTTTTAAAAATGTGTTTTTTAACTCTTTAATTTTTATCTTGGATAACTGAACAAAAGCAAGAAACAAATTTAAAAGCTTGAAATCAATCTTTTCTTTTCAGAGAAGGATATTTGTTTGATTTTCCCAAATGTTGCTTGAATGATGCTTTAACGTGGCAAGTCAGTTACATAAGCAGGGAATAATTTATCAGTAAACACATAACTGTGTTTTTCCACAGGACCAAGATGTTCTAATGGTTTCCCAGTAAATGAGTTTATTTTATTAAAGATCTATTTTCATAAGCTGAAGGTCATTACTGGTCATTGCTACTATGAGTATGCCCTAAATAAATCCCCAGATAAGCACATTAAACAAAAACTATGGTAGAAATCCAGGCTTGGGAATAGTCATGTATCAAAAAATTTAGACTAAGTACTTATCATCTCTTATATGTTCTCAAATCTTTCCAATTTAGAGATCACCTAAAAAATACTTGTTCCCTCCTCTGTACTTCACAGCACTTTATGTGCCTGTTACTTTTTTAATAAAATTTGTTGTGCCTGCCTTTTTGTGGTAAAAGATTTATGACAGGTGTCATTTGCTTCTTTACATGACTGCCTTTATACCTGGAGTGTGAGCTCCTTAAGGACAGGGACTAAATCTTTGTTTATTTTTTGATCCCCAGAAACTGTGTTTGGTGCCTACAAAGTACTAAATAAATGCTGAGTAAAATAAAGAATGAATAAGTGATTTAATGGGCTCTTCCATTTAAATTAAATCCTGAACTCCTGTTTATTATCTCTATTAGTTTCATGTTTGAAGTGCTTCAAAGCTTAATTCTACCGAAGTTAACCAGCTCCCCAGTATATACCTGCTTACAAAATTAGATTATGATTTATGTAAAGGTTGGGGAATGACAGCTTGGGCCTGGACCAGGTCCCCTGCTGGAGGACAGGCATTGTTGGCAGTTTCTGGTTACCTCACAGGACAGACCACCAGTTGCCTTTTTGTGTTGAGTAAAGAAGAGACTCCTGGTGACAAATCGATCAACTGTATTTATTGCTTACAACTCTATTTACCCATACACATGTGGGTATGTTTGGCAAATTCTTGAGTCTGCTCCAAAGAAGATTTTCAGGTTGGGGGACTGTGATATCCTCTGAAAGAGAATTAATTTTAAGGGAAAATAGCTAAGCATGACAGGCCAAGCCAATGGCACATCCTTCTTTACTTTGGAAGGGAAGGGAGTTCTGTGCTCAAGCAGGTCCGCCACTTGGATTGTCTCTGCCCACCCATTAGACCCAGGGAACTCAGAAGGACGATGAGCCAAAGCCAGAAGGACTCTTAATAAACTCTCTAACATCTGGAGTATATTTTTACAGTACTTATTCTCCCATCTTCATGTTTTCACAGAGGAAGGAACTTCCCTTCTTCTCATCAAAGCTGTGGCTTTGAAAGAAGGCATCTAGCTTCTCTCCCAACCCCATACTTGCTTCCCCATGAAGGAGGAAGGGCAGTACTCAGGAGAACGTCCCTGTGTTGAGAGTGACAGCTCCTGCACAAGTTTCCTGCTCTCTAGGACCTGCAGGGGAACAGTGGGCACTCAGGCTCCCTAGTTCTTTGTTTCTATATGAGAAAGCAGTACGGGAGAGAATTCACCTCTTATCCTTCCCTCTTCACTCTCTGGTCAGCTAGTAACAGGGTTGACGAGTCAGGCCTGTGATCCTCCCGTGTACCTGGCTGGGTGGTGTGTTTGTGCTGCAGACTCATTTCTCCTTTCTCCCCCACCCCTGAGCCCACCCCAGGCTCCGATGGTCCCAAAGTCTGCATTTGGAGGGGGATGGGATGAAACACTTTGGCTTTAGATCCAAATTGCATTCTCCAATCCAACATTTACTTAGATTTTGCAGAGTCTCTTGGGCACTTGCCCAGTTCATTAATAAATTTGGTTCATTAATAAACCCACAAGTGATCATCAATTAGCTATCAGTTCCGAGAGTCTGTAGTTTCTCCACTGGAATCTAGTGGGGAGTCAGAGTGGATCATAACTTCCTCTCCCATACAACCCAGATATTGCTCTGAGACTGTCAAGGCCCAGGGGAACAGTGGGCTGTGCCCTGCAGGGTAGTGGCAGAGGAGTGACATGTACCCTAGAAAAGGCAGCATGATTGACCTGATGGAGTGTTGATGAAGTACAGGATTGGCTGGGCCTGGTGGAGCAGCTGAGCATTGTGGGTGGGTCTGCAAGTGCCCAGCAGGAGTCTATTCATGATTACATGTGAGAATACAAGATACCGTACCAACTGGTGGCTTCCAGAAATGTTGGAGAATGGGGAAGTCTTACCTGGCTATTGAGGGTATGTATACATACATCATGTAGGTGAAGCCAGTGTAAATTAAATGATTATTTTAGGTGATCTCATTCATAGTCACAAAATGATGGCTGCTGGGAAAATCATGGTTCCCCCCAGTTTACTCTCTCTCTGAGCACTCGTTCACTAGAGCACCTTGTCCAAAATGGGCAATTATTGTAGGGATAGGAACTGATTAATTTACTTGAAATGCCAACCATTTCACATGTTGCTGTTTAAAGGATTATCAGCTGAAAGAAGAAAGCTGCTACTGTTATAAGGTGTTAATGTGCTATTTCAAGAATTTTAAATTTTTGTTCATTTCTATGTGCCCTGGCTTTGGAGTATGGTGAAAAGTAAGTCCTGCAAACTAGCAATGAAGGCTTATTCCTTAAAAAAAAATTTTTTTTAAGCTGATGTGATTATCTAAAGCTGATTCTCTATGTCCTAAAGAAATTCTCTTTCTTCCTACCTCAAAACTACGTTGCCGATATAAACTGTTTAGTTTCAAATTGAGTATCTTTCAGCTAAGTTATTATTTCAAAAGATAATGCCAAATTGGCCTACAGTTTACGTTTGAAAGTTGGTCCAACAAGTAGATGCTACTTAATACATTTTTTGAATTTGATATTTGATTTGGCACCTAAATATATTCATATATACACATGCATACACAAAATTTTATTTTGCTCTAAAATACATTTTTTCACCTGCCAATATTATAGTTGTAATTTTAGACATTTCCCAAATTTTATGACATTTTCTTTTTTTCTATCATAAACAATTACTTATTCTTTTCCAAGTAGTGGCAAAATTTGTTTCCTATTTTCATTGAAATGGAAGCAAAGGGGGATGGGCGAAATAGGTGAAGGGGATTAAGAGGTACAAACCTCCAGTTATAAAACAAGTCATAGGATTGTAATGTATAGCACCGGGAATATAATCAATAATATTATAATAACGTTAAGTAGAGTATAATCTATACAAATTTTAAATCACAATGTGTACACCTGAAACTAATATTATAAACCAACTATACCTCAATAAAAAAACTAAAGCAAAATCAAAAAAAAAAAGGAAACTAATATAATCCTGAAACCACAGAAATACTTTTATTTGTATTATAATATTCATATAGTTTCTATTCTTTTTCCTTTTAAGAATAACTTTTGTATCAGTTATTCTCTGTAGCTTGGATCAAGTATTAGAATTTTGGGTTTTTCAAACGGCAAATTTGCATCTAAATTGTGTTTGATAAACTTTCACATCACTAATCTATGCCGTATATTTAAGAGAGTAGTTAAAAAATGACATGTGTTCTCAATATTCTCAACAATTAGGCAATCCTTGGGATGTTTTTCCAGCTGTGTTGATAAATTGACAAATAGATTTTTGCAATCCTGTCCCAGTAGCTTTATCTCAAAGGTAATAATAATAATGCTCTACTCGGATCACGGAAAGGTGGCTTGATATGGTGGAGGAAAGGAGTGGACTTTTGAGAAAAGCAGACCTGGGTTCAAATCTCAGCTCTACTACATACTAATACTAGCTGTGTGATCTTGAGTAAGTTACCGCACCCCTTTAAACCTCCGTTTCTGCATACGTGAAATAGGAATCATGCATCTGCGCTGGGCAGATGAAACAAGACAATGTTTGTTGAGTACTTGTAACGTGGTAGGCACTGAAAAATGCCAGTTGTATTATCTAGTAACATTTCTCCCTGGAAACTCAGCTATTTCTATGGGTTTAATATACTACTCATCTTTTTAATAGTTATAAAGCCATAGTACTTTGGGGCTGGAAGTTACCTTAGAGATCAATTAATTAGTAGTATTTCACAGATGGGGAATGTGTGGCACTAGAAAGTTAAATGGTGTAAAGACTCTTTTTCCATATGTTTTGTATAATAAAGAAATTGGAGACAGAATCATTACTTGCTCAAGTTTCCATTTGAAAAAGGTAGGCAAAACCAACCCTCACAAAGGGGGTACCAGGTATGAGGCAAGCCTCAATGACAGTTTACCGTTTACACCTAAGTAAGATAAAGCCAACCTATTTTGAGAGAGGGGTTACTTCACTTTACTATTTTAAATGCATCTGAATGCTTTGGAGAATCCTGAAAATTTTGAACTGAATGTCTATAATCAGTTGTTCAATATCTGAGGAAGTATATTCACTGTGATTACTAACACTACATCCCAAAGGTTTTTCAGATACACTTGAGATATTTTTATCTGAGGCTAATTATTATTACTATGAGTTTGATTCTGAGAAGTAATAAATCCTAGGCCCTAATTCCCGTGAACTGGAGAACAAAAGAATTGAATTAGAGGAGTATTTCCCACATTGCAGTCCTTTACCACAGCGACAGTTTTCATTGTATAACACACCTGTAATGTTATTTGCTGTTTTAAAGTGGCCTCATTTTGTAAACTTAACCTAATCCTAAGCATATTATCCGGGCAGTGGCACATTTGCTATATTGATTCTATTTTTTTTCTAATATAAAGGTAACTTCATGACTACTAAAATAAAAGATTCCTGTATTTACCACCTAAAATCATCTCATGTATCATGCTGGCTTCTTTACAGACCTCCTACTCCTGCTTATCCCCAAGTTTCGTCACAACGAAGTAAGATTTGCAATGACAAAGCCCTTTCTAGGCTCAAGCGTTTAGTCTCTGGTATTAGAAAAAAAGCCATCACCCTGGGTTCATCCTGGTTTTTTGAGGATGGAGAGGCTCACGGTAGGATCTATGTGCTTTGGAATAGACACTGAGAGAACATGCAGCCAAATCCAGTAAAATTTCCTGTTTAAAATAGTGTTTCAAGGATTGACCCACCACAATTAGGAAGTATTATTTATTTTCAGGTTAGTCCCAATAACATCAAATTAAGTCCAAATCTCTCATAGCAATTTGTACTTACCCAAGAAGATTTCATCTAAAAACTAACATTCTTAGTAACATTCCTGAAAGCCTATGGAAATCGTAACAGCCCCTAAAACAACATTCCTTCAAAAATAAAATATTTGAATAGGAACAAGTGGAAGAAAGTATATTAAAAAATTAGCCCTCATTAATGAAGAATGTATATTTTGGAAAAGATCTTGGAGAGTAATCTCAGACCCACATACACATTTCCCCATAGACGATGACCTCTTGGTTGAACTGGTTCATTGCTCATTTTCAGTAAATTCCTTCTCTTCACAAGAACTTAAAATTGCATTCTGTCATTTCTTTCAAATCTAGTAAGTGCATTTTCTTTTTTGGTTTTCATTAAATATATAAATAGAATCATGGCTATTTTCTATTAGATATATAGAGAGATTGAGAGATAAATATAGTATACACACATAAATATATATGTATGTATATATACAATTATATAATTAACAGAGACATAGAATGCTTTATTTGGGAGGACTTCAGTGTTCATTGAGCTCAGCACCACCCAAATTGTGTTCCACAATGTCCATGCAATGTCGAGTGGGTGTTCCATTGAAAAAGGGATCCATGATCAAATAACTTCAGTAAACATTGGGGTGAACGAAACTTAACTTATAACACTATATGCATTTTGATTTCCAAGAAGAGCATACATCAGTGCTTCTCAAACTTTAATATGTATATAAAATTGCATATTGAGTCAGTCTGGAATGGGGCCTGAGATTCTGCATTTCTTTTTTTTTAATATAAATTTATTTATTTGTGGCTGCGTTGGGTCTTTGCTGCTGCGCGTGGGCTTTGTCTAGTTGCGGCGAGCGGGGGCTACTCTTCGTTTTGGTGCGCGGGCTTCTCATTGCGGTGGCTTCTCTTGTTGCAGAGCATGGGCTCTAGGCTCGTGGGCTTCAGTAGTTGTGGCACTGGGGCTCAGTAGTTGTGGCGCATGGGCTTAGTTGCTCTGCGGCATGTGGGATCTTCCCGGACCAGGGATTGAACCCATGTCGCCTGCACTGGCAGGCGGATTCTCAACCACTGCGCCACCAGGGAAGTCCCAAGATTCTGCATTTCTAACAAACTCCTGGTGATGCTAATCCTTCTGGTTCAAGGACCACACTTTGAATAGCAAGAATGTCTTTCTTAAAACCTTATTTTACCAGTGAACTGTATCCCACTTACACATAACTGGTGTTTTGTAATTTTTGGTTGGTTGGTTGATTGGATGGCTGGCTTGTTAGTTAGTGTTTGTTGGTTTTGAAGGTAAACATCAGTGATTCACAATTTTTGAAAGTGTTAGTATAGCTGAATCCTCTCATTTATAGGATGTCATTATAGATGTCATTTTTTAAAAATCACCCTAAATTTAGCTAATGAACTTTTACCTTTTCAGTGGCTTTGCCTTGTTTCTCTTGGATTGTGCTTGGGGAAACTTGAAATCTTATACCATTGCAGGAAGGGATGAAGGAAATAAAAGGACATGTGTCTCTTGAGTTCTATTCCAGTGTGCAGTGAAAGATGTGCTCACTTTATAAGCTCACTAAAAAATAAACTTGACCCTTAATAGCCAGACTAAAATTTACTTGCAAACAATTGTTTGGATTTATATTATTGACATTTTTGGTTGGCTGTTCAAATCATGGGATCATACAGAAAATCATCTATTTTAAGTATCCAGCAAGCCAGCCACTCAGTCCTCTTCCACCTACGCATCCACCCGCCATTCAGTGGGTGATTCATCCATTCATACCCCTGTCTAACTATACACTCATCCACTTGCACATCCAATCTCCACCTATCCTTTCAGTCACATGCTCACCACATGCTCACCCACCCATGCATCTGCCCATCCATTCCTTTATATCAATTTGTTCCACAATATTTATATGACATTGTTTCTTGGCAAACATGGAATAAAAGCAAGATTAATCTGTCAGTTTAAGGTAGGTAAAAGAGTCAATTACATGTTATTTTACAATCTCCTAATATACTTCCTTATGTGCTAAACTCTCAATCTGTAAAAAAAAAAAAAGAGTTATTTCAATGGTAGATTTTAAACAGTGGCTGGGATGGTGCCAGTGTAGGGAGAGAAACAAGATGCCTGTGAGCTGAGAGCTGAGCTGTCCAACGTATCTCCTCAACCTGACACTCCTACTGCTTCATTCCATGAAGAATTCATTCAGTCCTTTCTACCACATTTCCTGGCATTCCCGTTCCTGCTACTCTCCAGCTAGCTAAACTGAGCAACCTGAAATTGCCCAACCCATGCCTTTGATTGTACTTTTTCCTCCATCTGGACTATGCTTCCTGACCATCCTGGATGTCTTGTTCATAGCCCAGTACATCTCTTTCCTTCCTAAAGTTTTCCCAGATCTTCTCTGATTTGTCATCTGTACGTCTCCTCTGACATTCACCACTTTTGACCTTACATTTTAGTTTGTATGTGCATGTCTGATCTCACCTGTTAGGCATAAAGCTCCCTAGAAAAATGAGGTATGTATCTGATTTATCTTTGCATCCTTCACAGAATCTCAAATAGGGCCACTAGGTGAACATTTCTGGAATAAATGAATCAATCCATCTATACTTCTGATTTAATGAAAACTTTGAGTGTGCTGATTTCAACTTTGAGTAACTGAAGAGTTTGAGGCCCAGAAATATCCTGGTACCTATAAAATTCTTTGTTAACTGTCCTAGTGGATTATTACTGCTGAATCTCTCGTACTTTGCCATGCCTTTACCTGAGGATGTCGGTATGTTTCAAAGTGATGGTATAGTCTTGAGTTAATTAAAGTATTGACTTTCTGGAGCGTAAGCTATTAAAACAATATATCCTTACTCCTAGATCTATTAACTGTAACACTATTTTTTCCTCTAAAACTTTTCTGCTATTAATAGTCAGTTCAATGTCAAAACTTGTAAAGAATCACATGGAGTTGTAGCTTGGAACTTACTATCCAGTGACAACTTCTACTGTTCCCTTTAGCTGTCAGATCACTTGGAGATGCAAAGTCTCTTTATCATCAGCAAAATTCTTACCTACTCTTTTCCCTTTAAGAAAATGATTATAGCTTTTGTTGTTGTTGCTGTTCATTCCTTTACATTGTCCCAAATACTGTATGAATTCTCAGTAATTATTATATGAAAGAGAGAGAGAAAGAAAAGAAAATGACTCAGCTGGTAGCTCAAAATCGTAGCCTGCAAGTTGTCCCAAGGCTGGAGACAAAAGTGAATTTGTGTTAAAATTCTTTCTTTCCTACAAATGTATCTCTTTAAGTCATAGTCTGACATTTCAGGTCCTAGTCTTAGCGACGTTGCTAATTTGTATGATTGTGTTGAGGTAGACCTAGATTATATCTTGTTTTTTCCCCTTTTTCATGAAACTCTTTGATTTTTACAATGTCAATTTTGAAAATTATCTTATATACATACTTTTACTTTGATTAGTGACAGGAAATATAAGAAATATATATAATATATGTAAAGTATATATAATATAAAAAGGGTTTTATTAACATTGATTCAGTTGTCGATGTAAATTTACCTGGACCTTTTCAGATGCTAAGTGGAATTGGCAAGCTCTGAGGGATGGAGCTGCTTCCATAAATGCCCAGAATCTCCTGGCCTTGTTACTCAGTGACCATACTTCATCAGCTCTGTCAACAGAAGGGACTCTTTAATTCAAAAGAAATCATTTCATTTTGGTGACAACAAATAATAGTCTTTAATGCATATATAAAATCTTCCCATGGTCTCCTCCTGCCAGGATCATTCTTTCTCTGCTACTGCCGTGTTTCCATTGGCCTTGGGCTGTCATCCCACCAGGAATGGGGTTGTTATGGCTTTAAGCACTCAGGATTTTTGCCCCTTCATTAAAGTAGAGCAAAAGAAAAAAGGACAAGAAAAGTACACGTCATCCAGACAGTAGTTTCCCCTTTCTCTGAGCCTTGAACCGTGTGCTAGACAAATGTTTAGCCATGCTTTTTAATTTCCAACAGTCCTGAAGGTTACTTTTCTTCAGGACTTACAAATGGGTCCTCTGACACTTACTGAAGTCCCATCTGGCCTCCTCCCTTGGAAGCCTCCTTTGCCACTGGCATCCTCCACTGAAGGGCCCTCCCCTGCGTATCCCACCCCCTGTCACTGTCAGCTGCCCAGGATGGAGTGCCACTTAGAGGTGGCCCCGCAGGGACTCCCCAGCCTGGGTGTAACAGCTTCCCTTTGTTGGATGTTTCTGCTGACTCTACAGTCTTCCCCACCAAACCCTTCACCCCGAGGGGCCTTGAAAGCAAGAGGGTCTCCGGGGGAACTTCCAGCACTGTCTCCTTTAGAAACCTGGAGAGACTCTGTCCCTCATTTCTAACATGGTCTCCTTTGGAAAAGGTAGATGAAATTCCAAATAATCAGCTTTCCAATGAATTTGGAAAGCAGACTGTGTTTGATTTGGGGACTGTGTGTACTTACACTGAGGAAGTGGGGCTGCATATATAAACTAAAGTCTGACTGCTGAGTGAGCACTTAACTTTTTTTCATAATTTAATTCTCTAAAGACAGAAAGCTGCAGGCAGCTGCTTTTCCACCATTCAAGAAGCACTTTGCTCCTTTACAGCAAAGGAGCTGAACTATGAAATGAACTTTGCTGTCTGGACTGGGGCTAGGTATTTTGGCAGCCATTCAAAAGTCTTTTTCGATGGAGTGTCCATCAAGTTGCAAGTTTGTAAAGTACTGCTTAGAAATACTTGCTCTTATTCTTTGAAGATTAGGGCAGGATAAGGAGGGAGCAGGAATCCAGAGTTACACATAATTTTTTTTTTTGCAGCTGGAGAAACTGAAGCAATGAAGAGAAGAACATTATGCAAGGTCACAGAGGGGAGCCTGAAATTTTGAGAAAATGATCTTCATTTACTCTGTCATTTCCAGGCAGCTGGTTGAAAGCTAATCTTATTTTTAGATAAGCTTAGTTGTCTGGGATATTATTGGCCACTCCGTCGTTGGGAAAGGTGGTGTGTTTTAGGAATAAGGTTAGTTATCAGACTTCTATCAAGGACAAAATTTAAGAAAAAAATAGACTTTTTTCCTTATAAAGCTATATTAACAAGTTCACTTTTTATTGTTGCATACAAGCAAAAAAAAATAATGTAACACAAATTGAGGAATATATTTAAGTTATGAAACATAATAACCCCCCCAACTTAAGAACTAGAACATTAACAATGCCATAGAAACTTCTGGTATGTTCTTTCCCAGTCTCCTCCACATCCCCCCTGCCTTCCATACAGAGGTAGCCATGCTCCTGGATTTTATGTTTGTCTATTCTGTGGCTTTATTTGAATAGCAGTTTTAAATAAGCATGTATCATTAGACAGTGTAATATTAATTTTCCTTTTTTTAGAGCTTCATTGAAATGGTACCATATTGTATGTATTTTTTTGCATCTAAGTTTTTCATTCCAATGTTGTGTTTCTAAGATTTATATTGTTGCACAAAAGCTGCGGTTTACTCATTTTCACTGCCGTGTAATATTTATCGTGCGACTACATCAAAATTTAGCAAGTTGCTCTTGACAGTGGAGTTGTGGGTTTGGGCGTAAAGGATCAATCATCAGGACTGGGCTGACGTGCTTGTCCAACAGTCTCTCCAGGTCAGAGGCTTTCAAAAAACTTTTTTTCACTCTTATCAAAAACAAATACTTCATATTGCATCTCAGTGCACATACACATATAAATAATTGAAAACAAGTTTAATGAAATAATACTATTTTCATCATATGTGATGTACTCTAATATTCTATTCTAATCCATTCTATTTCATTTTTACTATTTAATACTTAACTAGCCTTCAGTGAGGCCCACCAAATTGATTTTGTTTCCCTCTGTGTTGCAGATCACAATTTGAAGCACATTGCTCTAAGTCTTGGAGCGAAGAATGACTTAGTAGGTCCAAAAGTATAGCATGCTTATTTTTAATATTATGAATTTTATTGGGGTCAGGAAAAGCAATATAGCAAAATCCATATAACATTCATGCACAGTGTTCTTTATTATGATCATTATAAGATTTTTAATCAATAAAGCCCCCTTAATGAGATTTTAAAATGTTCCACAGGCTTAAACATTTCTAGAAGAGTCTTTCTATCAAAACTAAATTTTGAAAATGTTCAGCACGACATTGAATCTTTCATAAAGTAAATTTTCATATCCCTTTAGAAAATTTAATTTTGTGATCAGAAAAAGCAAAATACTTTTTCCTTTCCTTCGCCATAGGAGATAAGATGTGGCTTTCCAGATGAGTCAGAAAGCTAAGCGCACACAGACCTTGTACTTGATTGTGTCCCCTGTGAGTTTCCAACTCTAAGCAGCTGGCAAGAGATACCGATATCTTAAGGTCTATACCCACCCCTCTTACTACATAGACACTAGGAAAAATTCTATATTTTAGCCTCCTGAGGGGACGCTGGAGAAGAATCTCTTCCATCTATCCCCAAATGCAAAGCAGCCCCAAGAGTTCCTTTTTATACTTTATCAGAGTTGATGAGGAATTTATCATTTTTACCCCCAATTACGGACATCTTCAAACCTCAAGGGACACAATTTCCTTCCTGTTACAAGAGAATTCTGGTAAGCTGGGTAGATCTGCATGCCAGGTATCCTCAACCCAATGAGGACAGAGTTAAAAGAATGAATTCTGTTGCCACTTTCCCCTTTGCACCTCATACACCCAGGGTGAGGAACGGGTTAAAGAGTTTGGGGTCCTCAGCGAGGTATCCGAGATTTTAGAATATCCTCTTTGTCTCCAGACCCTCTCTCTCTTGCTTAGGAATGGAATTATTCTATGTCAGAAGAATTACTAGTGTCCTCTCCAAGTAAAGCAGAAAATATTTTTAGGAAGAGTTAAAAACATATTTTCATAATGATGATAACATTGGGTTATTCTTGGATCATAAATTAGTTTCTTCCTTCTTAACCTTCCTTTCTCTTTCTTCAGAGACTAGTGAAAAAGTTAGAGATATTTCCATTTCTAAATCTTTAAGCAGAGTTTTAATTTTTCATGATCTTTCTTCCGTTCTGTAGGATTTTATTAAGGAGTTTTGATTAGCTTTCAAATAGTGCCTATCCCTTTTTCCCCTTTATTTTTGTTTGTAAATCATTGGTTGTTTTACAGTTTTTATTTAAGAAACAATGTTTACATAAGGGACAATTTACATTTTAGAAGGAGTCTTCAGTGGTTAAGAGTGAGTGTTCTGGAGCCAGATTTCTCAGGTTCAAAGCCTGGCTCTTCCACCTACAGGTTGTAGGACCTTGGCAAGTTACTTAAACACTTGTGCCTCAGTTTCTCCATCTGTAATATGGAAATAATATCTTCTGCATGGGACTTTTGTAGGCTTAAGCAAGTTAATACATAAAGTGTGTAGACCAGCACCAGATATATAGCAAAGGTTCCATACATATTATTCTTGTAACTATTGTCCTTACTACATTATAATATAGTTATTATATTATGTGGTAACCCACAATTTCTCTCTTATGCGTAAGAACTTAAGACTGATTTTTCGTTTCCAAATTTGTTAAAACCAACACATTTTTTCTCTTTGAGGAACTATATAACTAACATAACTTTCTGATGAAAGTTTAGCTTTGCTTAGTTATCAAGTGAGAGAAAGTCTATAAAGTACTTTGTAAATCATAAGGTGCTATACAAACGTCAGTTATTATAATACCTACTATTAGGAAAATGTCTATTTTCTGCATGCCATTATTTAAGAAGTCTCATCTTTCCTTCTGGAAATAAATTTGAGGTGATTTTCCCATAAAGAATAATCTTTACGGTGCCTCAAAGATCTTAGACTAAGATTTGTTGATGGCATTTTTCATTATTGGGATAAGGATTTCGATTGTATCAGATTTAAACATATTTGCAATTTCAGCTTCTCCTTCGACAAAGATATGAACAGATTGCTGTCCCTTGTCTATCAAAAAAAGCAAAGCACTCTTGGTTGCAGGAATTTCAAAAATAAATGTTAAATAAGATAGGTTCGCAGAAACTTCAACTCTCAGACCATTTCATGCATACTTCATTTAGCTAACTTGTAAAACTGTAATTAATTGTGTATCTTAAGAAATTTCCTAGGAAGGAGACATCCAATCTGCAGACTAATACTCAACTGCTGAAATTTCTTAGACCATCCACACACAGTATTCTCTCCTTCTTCAATTTCCTGTTGTACACATAATGCAAGTCTCCCCTAAATAAGACCTTATCATGATGTGTATTATCCTTTCCCCAGGCTGTCAGCCCTACACAACCTGGCATTTCGTTATCAGCATATAATGTTATCATATGTAAAATTATTTCCTGAGTGTATTTGCCTCCTCAGCTGAATTTTAAGCCCTTGAAATGAAGGATCATATTTTATACTATTCATAATCTTTTTTTATAATGGCCAGCAAAGCCCTAAGCATATAATGATTGCTCAGGGAGTGCTGATTGATTGACTAATTGAAATTCACAAGCCCACTCTAGAATCCAATGAGACAAAGCCCGTATTTTCCCCACATGAAACAAGGCCTCATAACAGAATCTTTTTTCACTTTTCCTCAGCCTCTTCTACAGGCTCCTCTGATGCTTCTGTGACCTGCAGATATAGCAGCACAAAAGAGAAAGAGCTTCTCTTGGGGTTTCAAGTGTCTGGGTTTCAAGTACTAAATGTAAGCAGGATACTTGACCTCCCTGCGCCTCAGTTTTCTCATCAATAAAATGGGAAAAGTAATGTCTGGACCCTCCAGATCCACTTTATTTTGAGGATTGGAGAAAATATTTTACGTAAAGTGCCTAGCACAGCACCTTGCTGGGGCACGATAAAAGTAGGCCGGTAAACACCTACTTAAGTGGAGGTACTGACTTGAACTTTAGAGCTGGTGTTCACAAAGACTCCGTATGTCCAAAACCAAGCTCATGATTTTCGCCAACTCCCAAACCTGCTAGAGAATGGCACCACCACCCATCCACTTACGCAAACCGCAATCTAGACTTCACACCTCTCGTACCCTCTTCCACACCTCCCATTTCCAAACCAGCACAAACTCGTCGCCTCCGGAGTCTTCCCACACCTCCCCACATGCTACAAACCCCAGATCAGTAAAAGCTCCTATCACCTCTCTCTGGGACCACCACGACACCTCCAAAGGAGCTCCCAATCGCTCATAGGACACAAGTGACCTTCCTTTATGAACGCAAATCTGATTACGTCTTTCCCTTGCTGCCCATCACTTTCAGAAAGACAAATACCCAAGTCCTTCCCTTGGCTGATAAGATCTGGTATGCCCTGGACCATTCTCCGCAGGATATTTTCCATTTGCCCCTCCAGATCCTCTTTATTCTTCTCTACCCCACTCTGTGCCCTGGGAGCTGACTTGTTATAGGCTGCATCACAGGGCTTCCTCATCATCTGACCTACAATTCATTCCACTAAAGAAAGGTCAGAGATGATGAGGTGGCTGGAGATTGCAGTACAGGATTTATTCCCCTGAATCTCTCCCTGCTGTGTAGCCTCACACTGGCTGCATCTCCTTACAGCCACAGCTACTGTGAGGTATATCTTTCCTATAGCTATTTTCTCTGATAAATAGTCCTGCCTTCCACCTCAATCCCAGGCATAGGGACAGCTTTCCATTCTTGGGTACCATACAGCCCTGTTGACTTCCCTTAACCATTCAGACACCATTACAAAGAGTCCCTTTATTAAACTGTCCTCCATGGCCCTATTTGAGTGTGCCCTGTTTCTGCTGACTGAATCATTCTTCACTCCTTAAGCCCTGGCCTTTCAGATTCCGAATATTCCATGCTACCTTCCACCTCTGCCTAGATGAACCTTTCTCTTTCCCTAGTTATCACCAACTCATCCCTCAAATCTCAGCTCAAATATCAACTTTGTAGTGGAAGCTTTTCTTGTCTCCCAAAGTAGGTCAAGTAACTCTACAACATGCTTTCCTACTTCTATGTAATTTTCCACAGCACTTATAATAAGATAACAAATACATCATTTAATTAAAGTACGTCTCTGCAGTGAATGTAGGAATCACATCTGATTTGCTTATCACTATACCCTAGTTCCCAACATAGTGGCTGATACATGTGGTTCTCAGAACATAAATGATAAAAGAATGAATGCATTCAATATGCTAACTGCTAACTAGAAATATGCCAATCTTCAGGTGTGTAAAAGTGGAGCACATTTACCTGTTTATTTTGTAGATCCACGTCCATGTGTTAATCATACTTTGGACAAAGAGATTATTTTTATTATTTCTCCCAATCACAGTTTCCAAAGCCAAGCATTTCAAAATCACATTATTTAGGGATTTCCTGGCTGCCTATTTGCCTCCGATGACTGTCCCTTTCTTTTTCTTCCCAAATTCTGCTCTTTGTATTTTTCTCAATAAGTAGTTTTCTGCTTTCTATTCTCTCTTATTTGTAGCTTGGAATGCCCCCACCCCCTCATATCCATGGGACTAACTCCTTCATCTCCTTCAAGGCTTCGCTCAAACGTGTCCTCAGTGGCGCCTACCCTAACCACGCTGTTTAAAATTTCAGAAGCAACCTTCTCTCCGAGTCTCCCATACCCTGCTCAATATTTTGATAATTTTTATCATCTGGCATCATTTATATTTTTATAATGCCTACTTATTGTCTGTCTCCTCTAGTAAAATCTCTGCATCTCAAGTGCCTACTGTTAACAGCACCTGGAACATAGTGGGCCTTCAAAAATATTTGTTGCATGAATTAAATGTGTCCTTTTCTCAATGTTTGACTGGCCTGCACCTCTTCATTCACATCTACTCTTTTCTCACAAACCAAAAGGAAACTCTAGATTTAATGATTCTCGCTTGCCCTTTCTGCTACCTAGGCAAAAACCTTACCTATGCGAAAAATTTAAAAGAAATCTCATGTGATTTAAAGGAAATGCCCTTACCATACATACTTCTTAAATTATTATTTAAGCCATGTGAACACACGAATCATGCTTTTTTGCATTAAATGTCCTACACTCAGTAAATATTGTGTTATGAGGGCAATAAAAATGAAAGCAAGTGTTAATGAAAGTCCATAAAGGGGTAAGTAAAATGCCTAATTTCTATTTGCTAAGCAATTTTCTCCATTTTATCTGCAAGTCACTTTAGAAATACTGCATAAAAAGCAAAACTGTCACATAATCTAGCAAAAGAAACCTCTCATGAATTTGTACTTCTGCCATTCTGTGTTATATTCATCATCGATATTCAAAACAATTAGTCAAAGCTCTAAAAGATCCCCAAATGCCTTCTGAATCATTAAACATTAAATTTTCAAGAACATTTTAGGCCTCATCTTATTTACTGAATATTGGTTATCCATGTCCTGTATACATGGTTACCCGTTAGTAACCAGAATATTCCAACCAATCAATCTGACAGGAAGTAGCTATTAAATGACTAGCATGTGCTTATTCTCACATTGTTTTATCAATCAGAACACCGTGCCTCTGAGCATGCTAAATGCTGCAGATTTACTGTATTACTAACAACTGCTAATATCCAATAGTCTGAAATTACTTTTACCCAGATGCCGCTAAACGGCTGAAGGAAAGGAGAGGTGAAGCTGGGTTAACCGTCGTTGTCGGTTCTCCTGCCTTCGTTACGCTGCCTCTTCTCTGAGGCATATACCTCCTTTCTCCTCATGATTAATCGTGTCGAAGCTCTAATCGTTTTTCCTCCTTTAAGGGAAACATGGTAGAACATTTCATCTGAAATATTTTACATGTCTTTTTTTCTCCCTTTTACCTTACATGTTAATAAAAGAGCAATTAGGAAGTACAGAGAAGGAAACGAAGAAAAATTAATTCCCAATTCTCCCACATAGTTCATCAATAAAGGTAGCTACTGTTAATTTGGTGACATGTTTCTTTTCATGGTTTTTACACACACACACACACACACACACACCACTGTGATCTGAAACATGCCAACAGCAGTGAGCTAGAAAAAGAACAGTCCAACCCTATAAAAATGACATCTATAAAAAACATACCTAAAAAAAAAAAGAAAGAAAGAATGAAAACCTAGCCTCTAGGGTAAAGGTTAACCACTGAACTGTCATTTAGAGTTGATGATTTGCTTTCCCCAAAGCTTAGAACTTTCAGGGAATTAGTTTATGATCCCAGGCAGCTTTCTCGGCAGGGGGGGAGGATGCCCAGTTAGCCCTAATTATTACATTGTGTTTCACAGTCCCACTTAAACAGCTAACCTTTTTTCTAATGGGTCTGGACTCTGGCAGCCACAGCTTGAACTGACTGAACTGTTCTTTCCCTAAATGGCCTTTTGTGTGTGGATAATGACTCCACTCTCTTGAATAGGGTTTTTGTTTTTTTTCTTTCTTTTTTTTTTTTTTCCCTACTTGCTGTAGCTAAATGCATCATTGGAAAAAAAAAGCAGAGAGAAATTGCAGTAAAATGGTACCTGATGGCCCCCTGGGGTGGGGGGGGTAGGCTCGACTCTCAGACTTTCACACTTTCCTTTGTTTAAAGTTTTCTACAGAATAATGTTTTACCTCAGAGCAGGGATGCAGGGGGTGTAGATCTGGGCCATGTTCTGGGCTGAGATTTGAGAAGACAAGGGGTCACTGAGTTAAGGGGTGCCTGGGTCTTCTCAGAACAAATACTGCTCTGCTTCTCAAGCCAGCATCTTGAGTGAGAGCCTGCCTCAGAATAAGTGCTCAGAAATGTAAGTTCTTCTTGGTCAACCTCAGGCCTCCAAGGGACATTGTCATTCTTGTCCTTGTGCTGCAATTCTGATGTGCTACCTGAATGGGCCGTGTCCAGGACACAGGAGAGAGCCTTGTGAAACAGATGAATGAAAGCTTTTGGAAACCTGCTTTATGTACCAAAGATTTAGAGTTATATTAACAAATTTCCGTACCGTAGAAGGGGTGAGGGTATCAAAGTTTATAAAACTGTAAGGCAAATTTTGATCTACCAATGTTACAGTTTAAATCCATTAAGGGGATATCTTGATTTCTTTGTAGTCCCAATATATTTTCCTTACCTCAGTGTAACAAAATCACAATAAGGCATTTTAAGGTCTAAAGATTGTGTGTGTTAGTGGAGCCTCCCTACCTACACTAATTCACTATCCTCTTCACTCCTTTTGTTTAGTCTCCTCCTGTATGTAAAAAGCACTCTGTAAATAACTAGACATTGTGTAAATACTAGTCTGTGTGATCTAATCGCTCACCCTTCTCTCCTGTACTGAATTCCCCCCATTGCACTTTATTTACTTGGTTCTTAACTGATTCCTACCAATCTATTTCTACCACCTCATCCATTGCGTATTTTAATAGTTTCATTTAATAAAGTAATAACCCATAATGGGTTAATAAAGAGCACTTAAGGATGCTAGGGTACAGCCCTTTGAAGATCTGTAAGGAGCTTCCCTAAGGGGATTTATTCATTCCTACTTCTGGGTGCCTTGGGCACCTCATCTTAAAGGGCGGTAATAATAACACATATCTTCTTTACTCAAACACGCGAAGATATAGGTGTGGCAGGTTTATGTGTGTTTAATACTTTTAAAGTTCGGCCTCTGCATAAGCAAGAGGGCAGGAAATAGGACTGAAACTCACACAGAAGGAAACTGAAGAGATTGTTTCCTACTGAAGACTAACTTTGTGAGGAGAGACAAATATTAGTAATGACAGTATATATTAACTGAACTTGATCATTTTCGATTCATCACCAGAAATTCTGAATAGGTTTCAAGCATGTTACACTTTTGTAAAATACTATCAGTTTTAAAAATCCAGCGGGGTTTGGAGAAAGTTCAGGCAATCAAACTCATTCTCTATGAGGGTGTATTTCAGCCATTTATGGATATTCCTACCCTTCCTGGAAAATTTTTGAGGCAAGGGCAGCTTTGCCCAATAGCTTTGGGCTGCAGGTGCTGAAGAGGAGCGTGGAACTAAGGAGAAAAACAGATTGGTTTATAAACCTTGACTTTACACATGGACTGAGTGCCTTTTGACTCTATCAAATCTACCCTTTAGATGTGACTTAATCTCTAAAACCCATGTGAGAATCTGAAAGGTGACTAAAGTTTCTAGGACTAAGAAGGCTGATAGGTCTTAGAGTAACACCCCTCATACGTCCCCTCGGTTAGTCTAGTGTTATCATGAGGCAAACTGTTTGCTAGTGACCTGGATCTGCACAGACAGCCTTGGGACACTTTCTGAGCAGATGCTAACCAGTGAAGGCTAAAATAAAAAAAGGTCATGAACTAGGGGCAGAACAATTACAATTCAGTCGTTACTGATGAAATGGTGGCATTCTATGTCACTTTACACTCCATGTGGAATTCATTCATTCATGTATTCACAAATCTTTGTTGAGCATCTCTTACTTGCTAGACATGGTATTAAGGTCCAGCAATTCCGAAGATAAATAAAACAGGATTATCACTTCCCTTAGGAGGTCACATTCTACTGGAAGAGAATGAATATAAATAACAAAATAATAGCTCTCATTTACTCATGCCAAGTGAGTTCCTGTTACTGTTCTAAATGATTTGCATGCACTCGCTCACTTAATCTCACAATTATATGGGGTATGTGTTATTATTATCCTTCTCCACAGATGATTGAACTGATGCCCAGAGATGTTTGTACTGATACAAGGTCACACAGTAGTAGGTGATAGAGTCAGGACTCAAACCCAGACCCCACGCTCTTCGCCACTGCCTCTGATACCATATTCTGAAAGGAAGGTACAGCAAGGGGATCAGGAATCCCTGGGAAGGCATTAGCACTGTTGTTAAGCCTTTGTTTTCATCCTACCTCCCATATATAACTACTGTAAAGAGTTTGGTGAATTTCCTTTCATCTCAACCAGTCTATGCACCTGGTTTTGCTGCTTTAAAAAAAAAAATAGCTGTAATCATATTGTGTGTACAATTTTTAACATGTAATTCTGAAGTCTGTCTATATGCCTTGAATGTTATTAAGCAATGACAGAGGAAGTCCTTGAGAATCATTGTTTAAGGGCTTTCATGGCCCCAGATACCATTTTTTACACTACCTTTAAAAAACTTAATTCACTGGGAAAGTATTCATTTACTTACATGAGGTGTCTATTATAAAAATAAGCAATGTATCTGTATGAATCATCATGAAGCCTCACCTACATATTGAAATAACTAGAAGTCTTGGGTATGAAAATGATATTTAAACACATTTACATCCTCTTGCTATTTAACCTAGGCAAGTTAAATTGGTGCATCAGAATTGTAAATGCATTTATAATTTTAGAAGGCTCCACAAATATTCATCAAGAACTCAGTGAAAATAATGTTTCTTTCACAGCAGTGCTAAAAATTGGCCATGGGGGAAGGGGATTTAAAAAAATCATAATTAGAGCCAGTCTTTCCATAAAGTGTATGTCTGTTTAAATTTTAATGGTGATATAAACAGGAGTACCTTGCACTCCATGGATTACACATCTCATCTGTTAAGAAGGCACATGAAACTCTTATTAGAAAAATAAGGAAGTGGGTGGGGGAAGGGGAAGAAAATGTGCTTCAGACTTTTAAACTGTAGCTACTGACTTTCCTATCAGAAGCCAATTCTTACATCTGAAACCCCAACTGATCTGAGCATATTTTTTGCTTGCCAACTAATGAGTTTAAAAATGAAGCCCTCCTGTTGTTGCTTGATTTTCTTTCTGCTTCAGTTGTTCTTTCGAATAAAATGCTGAAATGCTAAGGAAGCTATTTTCAGAAATGCATTGGTAGCTAAATCACAGCTGTATGTTGAGATCACATGTAGGTGGACTTCATTAGTGTTACCTAAAGCCTCTGTAACATTCTAATTTTATTTAAAGGCAGAAAAATCAGTGCTTAAGGAAGGGAATTTCTTATCCTGGGTAGACAAAAGCAGAGTAAAATTGCATGGTCATGAAGTCATTAAAAAAAGTCTAGTCTTTTCCTTATGATTGCCACATTCACTAAAACCGTGCTCTAACATTGATTTGATAGTAAATTCTTCAATATAAGACAAATTTGCCTAAATCTGATCCAAGATAGGCTTTTAAAAAGCAATAATATTAGACCCGAGCACTTCCCTTAGATTATCTCATTTGATCCTCGTAACAACCATACGAGATATCTACCATAATTTCCTTCATTTTCGAGATAAGAAGGTTGAGGCACAGAAATTTTTAAGTAACTAGCCCACGTTTACAGTTAAGGAGTGGCAGGGCTGGAATGTGAACATAGATAAAGTTTCCCAATGCCTTATTTTTTGTCACTTCCTCCTTCAAAATCTCCAATGGAAGCTAATAGCCTTTCAATCTAAATGATAAGAGATGATATATTTCTTTGGAGATATCTTGGGAGAATAGGGAATGAACGAAGGCATAGGGAAGTGAAGGCACTTTTTTTTTTTTAACTCAGCTTTCATGAAAGTTGCTAAAAGATTAAAACTTAAAAGTTCTCATCACAAGGAAAAAACATTTTTTTGTAGCTCTGTGTGGTGATGGATGTTAACTAGACTTATTGTGGTGATCATTTCACAATGTATATAAATACCGTATCATTAAGTTGTATACCTTAAACTAATATAATGTCATATGTCCATTATATCTCAATAAAAAGAAAAACAGCTTTCAGTTTCAATTCACCCAATGGGCTAGTGATTCTATTTTCCATTCTCCAACCTTCTCTCTCCTGCTCTCATGTCCTCTGGCTTCTAGTTGGGTTCAGCCAATGGGAGGCCCTGACAGGAGAATGGAGTGTTGGAGGAGAGAGAGGTCGGGGTATTTCTTCCTCACATCCTCCCCACTTCAGTACTTGTCTCTGGTAATTACAGCATCTTTTCCACCAAATGGCTGCTCATTTGGTGAGCCCTGTCCTTTCAGCATCAGCGCTGCTGTCAGCCTCCTGTTGCCATTCTCATCCCTTATTCCTCTCCTTAACCATGCCTCCTGAAGTCACCCCTTCATTAAAGTGGAGCTTGAATTATCTGGGGGAAATTCTGTTTCCTGCTGAGACCTGATAAACTTTGTCTTTCTAGTCTTATTCCCCTTTCCTCTCTACATATTTATTCATTCATTCTTTAAGCAAATATTCACTAGCCAGGTCCTCTTCCCAGGCTGGCGGTGAAGAATATCAGGTGAATAATACGGATAAAGTCCTTGCTTTCTTGGAGCTTAAACCATCTCATGCTTTCATGTCCCCATGCTTTTGTTCATTCCCTACTCCTCACTCATCTCTTGACAACTGTAATTCTTTAAGCCCCAGTCCCAAATATTTCTTCTTCAAAATTGCAACATTTAGACTTCTTTTGAGTACTGTGATGGGCTAGGTTCTGTGCTAACAACAAAGATTCTAAGAAGAAGTCTGAAAGTGTTCATTGGTCACCCCCGCATTCCAGATCTTCTTCTCAAGAATCCATAACTCTAAAAAATCCACGGGAGCAGGTGGAATTTTCCTGAGTGCACAGCTGCTGACTATTTGCCCCTTTGAAATGATTGACTTTCCCAGATGATAAAGAGATGTTGGTGTCGCAGGATAATTTATAGGATTATAAAAGTATTTTTCCCTAACCATTTTCCAACAGTTAGCAAGGCTTTGGGGCTCCTTTGCCTCAGGATAAGGGTGTGTTGTGGAAAACAGAAGTTTTCCTCAGACAACCTGCCTTCATGACTTCTGTTTCTAGAGGCCCGAATTCTTGGGGAAATCATGGTGGTGGTGAAGGGAGGGGTGAAGGTGATTGGAGGCAAGAGAAGAAACTGGTAAAGACTCAAGAGGGGGCAGAGGCTGCTACAGGCCATTCCAGAGAGGTGGCTGTGGCTCTATGTGTCCTCAACAAGTCTGACTTATAGTCTCTTAGCCAGGATAAAGGCCCAGGAAGGCTAGACCAGGGTGTTCCTGAGCTCCCTGAATCCCCTGCCCAGATTGGTACCACAGTGCACACACCCCGCCTGCAAGGGACACAGATAGCAAAATGCAAGACCACCTTACTCTCCTCTGAAGTTTGGTTTTCAAATAAGGTAATTACTCACTTCAGATGCTGATGTAGCTTAATCTCCTAGCAGCTAGACATACTGTCTACTATTGTTTTTTTTCCAGGATCACTCATGATGTTTAGTTGACATCAACTCAAATCTGTATCTAAATTTGTATGTGAATCATTAAATTGTGTTTACAAAACCCTAAGCTGCTTATAAGAGAAATAAAATCGTAGCTCCCTGGGTAAGTAGGAGGATTTCTTCCAAAAGGGCCTTCTGTTTTCCTTGTCTACTTGTAGTTATAGTAGAAGAGAAGGAGAAAGAGAGAGGGAGAGGGAGAGGGAGAGGGAGAGAGAGAGAATTGACCAAGTTCAAGAGATGTTTTATCAAATCATTGTCATATAGGGTAGGAGTTGGCAAACTATGTCCTACAGGCCAAATCCAGCCACCACCTGCTTTTGTATGGCCCATGAGCTAAGGATAATTTTTACATTTTTAAATCGTTGAAAAAAATCAAAAAAAGAAAAATATTTGGTGACACATGTAAGTTATATGAAATTCAAATGTCAGTGTCCATAATAGAGCTTTATTGGAACATAGCTACCCTTACTTGTTTATGCGGCTGTTTTGTGTGACAATGCAGTTGAGAAGTTGCAACAAAGACCCCCAAAAACCTAAAATATTTACAACCTGGCCCTTTATAAAATTTTGCTGACCCTTGATATAGAGTGAATGTGGTAATTCTTGTTCCTAGGCTTTAAACCTGGGTGTCCAAGAGAGGATCTGGTTACTTAATACCCAGATTTGTTTCTATTTATATAAGGAGTAGACAAAGGTTATTACTCACCCAGGGGTAAGGTCAGCATCAGAATAAATGAAATCCAAAAAGGGGGCCATCTCTATGAGTTAAACAGAAATCAATACATTTTGAATGAGCTTAGCCTGAGGAATTGCTCCCAGAGACATTATAATAATAGCTTCCACTGACAACTCTTACTATATGCCACATACTTCATTAGCAACTCAATTTAATCCTCCAAACAACCCTGAAGGGACTTCCCTGGTGGTCCAGTGGCTAAGACTCCGTGCTCCCAATGCAGGGGGCCTGGGTTCGATCCCTGGTCAGGGAACTAGATCCCGCATGCCACAACTAAAGATCCTGCCTGCTGCAACTAAGACCTGGTGCAGCCAAATAAATAAATAAAAAATGTTTTTTAAAAAAACGACCCTGAAAAAAAAGTAGGTATTTTAAAGATGTTATGAAGGTAGGGCAATGAGTTGAAATATAAAATCAAAAGATGTGTTCAATCCACATAAAACTCTAGAGGTTGGAAAGCCACGAGAAAGTGCTTCTAAAGTACAAGGCCAAAGGTTGAGATTTCTCCCCACCTGACATGAGGTCTGGTCTTGGGGCAGCTAAGAAAGTCAGCTTTACAGAGTTGTCATAGGGAATCAGTAACCTAACTCACGGAAAAACTAACAGTGTCTGGCAAGTAGTGGCTGCCCAGCAAATGTTGGTTTAGTTTCTTCCCCTTTTTTTTCTAATTAAATTTCGTATTTACAAAATGTATGTGGGTTATACATAAAGAAAGACTGTAAGATTACAGCAGGAATGAATATAAGTGGTTATTGGTAGGGGCTAGGCAGGGTACAGGGCAGACAGGGACAGGAGTGGGAGCATTGCTTCTCTACGTATTATTTTCATATTGTTTTGATTTTCAACCATGTAAATATATTTGCTATCAAAAATTAAATGAAAAATATGTAATGAGGTTTAATTTGGGACCTATACATTTTAGAGCCTCCCTACCTGACAAGCCTACTCAGTTTTATGATAGGGGTTCACTTCTGTATATAGATTTCATTCCATCCTATTCTTTTTGTTTTATTTATTTACTTTGGAATTAATTTATTCCTTGATTTGAAAACGTAAGTATCCCAATTTCTTTGTTATACAAATAACTCCTGTGCATAATAGTGATTCTTAGCCAGTAGTTTATTTTTATAACCAAAACATAGTTTCTGAGAGCTTGTTACATCTGGTTTTCATGTCCTTTTTATCTACTATTTCAATCCAGTAGCATTATTGCTTCAACCGCATGTATTCTGTAGAGGGTGCTATGTCAAATTAAACAATAACATACTCAGAAGTTAAAAGAAGTGTTTCTAAACTTACTAAAACATGTCAATGGCTTGTGATTATAGAGAGATTCAAGTCCTAGCTCTGTAAGCATACAGCCCTCTGGGGCCTAGACTCCGCCTTCCTCTCTGCAGCCCAGAGCCTGAGGCCCCCTGATTGGTGCTTCCAACATCCCTAAACCACTCAGCTTCCTCATGCTGTTTCTCACCTAAATGCCTGCCACTTGGTAGATGCTAAATCAATATCTGATAAAATGATGAATGAACGGCCAATAAACTCTCTGATACTGATTTAATTTTCCAGAATGCGCTTGCTATTAGAGAGGAACGAGAGAGGCTAAATTACTTACCATACCTACAAGCCATTCCTCTTCACAATTGTGTGTAGCTTCCTAAATGCTTACATTGGCTTTTATGAACAAATCTCTTCTGAGTTTAGTTGCTATGGATAAAACCATCTCTTCAAGAGGCCCTGGGCCCACACCGTGTCCCCAGCCCATCCTGAAGAGCCACAGCTTCTCCAGAACTCTGCTTTCACTCTCTTTCTGAAGACCTCATAGATCATACTCTATCAATTAGGATAATATTCAAGGCTCTTTATCACTTGGTCCCAGTTTACTTTTTGTGTGCCATTTCCCCCCATAAAGCGCTCTGCTCTGGGTCGGTCAGTTTCCTGAAGACATATGCTCTGTTCACTTCTACCCTCAAGTCTTCAACCATATTCTTCCCATTAAAAAAATCTCCTAGGTTTGTTTGTGTTTAAAGTGGTTTGTTTTGTTTATGCCAATTTAGATTCTATATGTCATAAAGCCTAAATAAAACCCATGTCTTTCCCATAATCTTCCCTGGCACTGGCTATTTATACCATAACATCTAATACTCGTCTATAGGTGCCCTCATTGCTTCCCAGTTGTAAATAGGAATTTATTTATACATCTTGTCTCCTCAAACAGAAGGAATGTTCTTCTGAGACATAGTCTGGGCCTTCTACTCCTTTATTATTTCTCACAACGCCAACCACAGAGCTAGCTGGACTGAGGAGGCATTCTAAGGATACCAATTAAACTGAATCTCCATAAAGTATTTCCTAATTGGGAGGAATAAAATGAATATATAATACCTGCCATGATAGGTGTTTATTCTTTGTTATCTAAGGTAATCCTCACAAAATACTGCCGAGTATGTATTATTAGCCCCATCTTTTAGAGATGAAGACACAGATGTTCACAGACATTTAGCAATTCACCCAACATCACTCATTTCGTATGTGGCAGAACTGGAATTTGAAAACACATCTGCTTGATATCAAAGCTTGTTTTCTCTCTCTTTCCACTTAATCTTTTCCTAGTAGCTGATGTGGTAGCAATCTTTAAGACTGAAGGGTATAAAATGTTAGTATGCATTCTTAGTAGGTAATTTGATGGAAAAAATTAGTTTTGCCTATAAAATGGCATTCTTATCTTTCTTTTAAAATGAAAATTGCATAAGGGACAGCTTCTCTTTATCAAATAAAATACAGAAACAAGGGGGGATCATTAGGGAAATAAAGTCAATAGTTAGAGAAATAAAGCCTTGCTCACCTTAGTTAACTAACACACACGTCCTGAGTTCAGACAAACTTCAGGCTCCCCAATTTCTTGGGGAGGCAGCAAGAATATCGGGGTACATTTTCTACTGCCTGCAAAAGGGTCTTTCACAGACAGAAATTTTTTTTTTTCTTTCTCTCTTCTTTAACGTTAGAAGACAAACTAAGATAGTAGTACAAGTTTAATTTCTAATATTTTCCAAAATAAAATCTAGGCCCAATATGCCAGGAAGGCAAAATGGCAAAAAAAAAAAAATCTTGTAAAATTCTTTCTTGAAACCCAGATCCTCTTTCCACCTCTAAACCTCAGCTACATTACCCATTCTCTGCCCCTGGGCCCTCCACCGACCCTGGAAACGGAGTTTGTGTTTGTTTCCTCTGCTGGGCTTTTTCTTCCTCTTGTGGTTCAGACCCCAGTGTCCTGTGGCGGCTGTGCTGGGTGTAGGCAGACGGTATCTCCAGAAGCTGCCTGACCCAGGCAGGGTGGCATATGGCAGACAGAAGGAAGGATTCAGCCTGACTCACATCTGGGCAGCTCCCCCTGAGAAACTTTGAAGCCCCCGTTGTGAAATGACTGCAGAAAAATATATTTAATGGACATCATTGTTTCTAGTTGTTCCCACCACCTTTCCTTCCAGTGAGATCTGGAAACTCACGTGATAAGTCATACCCCTGGAAGTCCTCCAGCTGACAGATATCATCCTGAGGCTGGATAATAGGAGGAAGGGAAAGGATGAGGGGGAGGGAAGGGGCTTTTTGGAGGAGGTTGAAGCTTTCTTTGCGAGGAAAAACCATTTCCTTTTATTCTAACCTCGGGCTTGTTTTAATGTTAAGCTATTAATTTGAAATAGCCAATCAGGTGCCACGGGCATACACACATTACCAAGACTGCAAAATACCTGTCCTTTTCTAATCAACCCCAAAGTGATCACGATTTATATGCATAACGTGCACTTAGCCTGAAAAGCCCAGGCACTCTCTATAGGATGATTTATAGACCTTATTCAGTAAGATTTTCTAATCCATACTAACGGCTGAGAGTGGCAGGGAGAATTACAGTGTTTTCACAATTGAATACGAGAGTGAAGACACACTTTATAAAAAAAACAAAACCAAAAAAACCACAAACTCTAGGAAGAGCTTTCACAAAGCTTCCTTCACCCAATTATTTGGACAAGTGTCATTTTGTTTTGAATGTTTATCATTCTCAATGCAGTACTTATGGAAATGTCCTAGGAGCCCCCAAAGAAAAGTAAGGTTTACATAGCATGAGCTTTCGTTGCTGCTCTGATACCAAATATTTACTGGGAAGCAGGATGGGTTTCTTCATTTAAATGAGAATTATTTGGTTTGGCTTAATGAAGCAAGAATTCACTGTTAGCTCTATCACTTAACCCACTGCCGTGATGTATCTATCTTTATTAAGGAAACTTAGTACACGCTGGCAGGTCACAGCAACACTATACATTTGAGGGAATTGGTAAGAAAGAAGACCATTGATTCTAATTGAAATGACAGCAGGAATTTGAGCAGAATGCAAGTCTGCATTGAAATGTTACCGCCATGCCAATTAGAGTTTGTGTCCTGTTTTCTACCCAAATGGTCAATCAGACCTTCACTGACCTTGCAAAGCAATGTTTTGACCACCCCCTTAAATCCCACTCTGGGAACTCCATTTCCGTAACGGGGCGCTCTCTCAAGGGAAAGCACAACTAAAGCGTCATTAAGTGTCAAACTCAGCATAGCAACTTCCCTTAGAGTCCTGCCATTCAAGTCAACTGCAGTGCTGACCCAATTGAGATTATGAAATATCTTGGGAACATCATAATCCTAGGGGACATGGTTGCAAAGGGATCAGTTTACACCTGCTTGAATTTGACTCATCTTTTCCAAAAAGCCTTTCTCACACTAAGGTGTATTCAATATCGTAATTAAAATATACTCAATATTCAAATGAGTAGATTTCTGAGGCAAAACGTGCTTATTATTAGGGTCATTATAGTATTAGAGATAGGGGGGTTACAAGAAAAAAGAATGTAGGAACCAAGAGAAGTAACTGAAAATTAGTTTTTCAAGTAGAAATTCTATTCTATATGCTACTTTATGATAGTGTATTTTATTTTAGTGCCTGCCTCTCAAAGATCTCAATATACTTTACCAAAAATATCCTTTTTTATTATTTTGTCTCAGGTTCTGAATTTTGTAGCTTCAAAAATATGCCTTTTCCCGGTAATAAAAGAGAATCCCTTAATTTTTTATACCAGATCCCTGAAACATCATTTTGGTAGAATAATTTTTTGTCCCTTTCTATGGATCTTTGTTGCTGTTTCCTAACCTAATATTTCAAGAGAGAAAGAAATCCTATACTGTCTAGAATGGTCTGAAGCATGAACATCTTCAGGCCACAGTCTCCTTAGGAAATTTGTTTTCAATTTAGTATCAGAAACATGGAAAAAGAAGCCAAAGAATACAGAATTAACTCCTTGTGTTGCATGTCACTAATGCCAGAATTAGGGTTGCCAGAATCAATTGGACCTCAGATCCAACAGGTGCCCAGTAACTTTTTGCATATTTACGGATTGAGCAATTATTTGGTTTAATATTCCATTGTATATATGGAATATACATACAATGAATATATATATACAATATTCCATTGTATATATGTGCCACATGAAGATATGTCTGCAGAACACATAGATACCTTGGGAAGATGTATCGATAATTCAATTCCCCTCAGCCAATTCTGAACAAATCCCTGTATGTATAAAGGGAACTGAGTGTGTTCCTGAGAGATGCCCTGTAGTTCTTCTGGTCTAAGGTTTCTCTCTTCTTGTTCTAACTGAGGTAATCCCGTTTTAATGTGCCTGTTAGCTTTCAAAATGGATGTCACAGTACATTTCCCCCACAGGAGATGGCTTCGGTGGATAAGTGATGCAGAGATATCTAGATTGTCACATGCTCTAGAAACCTGTTGGGTTTTACAAATGCTCTAAATTTAGAGTTGCTAGTTTTAGGGTGTGTGAGTGTGTGGGAGACTGTCAATCAAAAATGGAGCTTAACATTTACCTTGACTTTTGATATTGAAATAGGATTCATTTTTATCCTCTTCTGTAAGCTCAGAAATGAAGTGGAACAAGTTAATTAAAACACTGGTGGCTTAATACTTTTCAGCCGCTGATAGTTTCCAATCAACACCTCTCGGGAACATTCTTTGTTATTGTGAAGCTCATCCGGAGCTGATAGAAAGATTCTTTAACAAACACAATAATTTCTTCGAAGCTCTTTCTGCCCTCTCTTTTAAGATCTGAAGGCAACAATTTTGTGGACTATTTGTTAATGCTTTAACCCCTCTACGATGCCGTAGAAAATGTGGGTGAATATCACATTTTATAAGCACATACTTAGAAAACAGCTTTATCAGCAGGCATCAACTTATCTTTACCTACGCATAGACTTGGAACAGTCTGTCCACCAGCAATCGGCTAAATCCTGAGGAATAAATAACAACAAAATCCTTCATAGGATTTTTAAGGTTATTTTTGGTTTTTAGGTTTTTAAGGTTATTTTTGGCCCTTGGTGTCCTAGATATAGAAATATGCAGGAAGAGATTTATTTGTATGTTGAACTCTTTGCTCTGTGTGGAATTATTTGAAGAATTTTCTTTTTTTTTAAACTAAAATATTTTACTATACAAGGAGTGAGAATGCAATCATGGAAAGTTCCTCTTTCAGAAGTTGCTCACTGGTGGCCCATAGGCCACATCCAGCCTGCAGACATGCTTTTTGTGGTCTATGTGTTTTCTTAATTAAGTGACTTCGGAGCCCTTTTATGTGAACCAGAGATTTCACATAAAAATGGATTCTGGGATTAAAAAATAATCTGTCAATAGTGGGTCTGCACTACCTCGAGGCAGGAGCGAAGTAACAACTGCCCTTTAGATGGGGCTCAGCCCCTCCAGTAGATGGGGGTGGACCCCCTTATATCAGGCATAAATCCTTTAACTGGCCCCTCCAAATGGGACACGGGCCTTCCAGTCACCCCCTTGAGATGAGCATGGGCCCTCTAGTTTGCCACAGTGCTCCACAAATCACAAATCAAATCCTACTGTAGGGTTACCAAAGACATTTACACAAAGACTTTTGTGATCACTGCTCTTGACAAAGAACTTTTTGATATCATAATCTTAATTAGCAGTAACAAGAGAGAAACTTTGATAAATGCTTTTTTGAGTTCCTTAAGTGACTTTCTTTCTAAGAAGGTGAACCATCATTCATTAAGCACCTATCATGTGCCAGGCACTGTTCTTACCCTATCTCATGTGATCATTACAACAGCTCCATCAAGTAGTTATTTTACAGACAAGGAAAGTGGAGCTCAGAGAGACTGAGTAACTTGCCTAAGGTCACACAACTCTTTTTTCTTCTTTTTTTTTTCTTCATTAAAAATTCTTTAATCACATAATTTTCAAAAACATTTCACCACAGAGATCAAACTGGTGGCGTGCGGCTAAGTCTGGCCCATAGGCGTATTTTATTTGGCCTCTGTGATGTTCACAAATGTTTGAATTACCTGCCTATATATATATATATATATATATATATAAATATATATATATATTTATATATATACGTATATGTATTTTTTTTTTAATTAGGGTATAGTTGTTTTACGATGTTGTGTTAGTTTCTACTGTACAATGAGGTGAAGTAGAGTTCCCTGTGCTATACCAATGAGCAGGTTCTCATTAGTTATCTATTTTATACATATTAGTGTATATATGTCAATCCCAATATCCCAGTTCATCCCACCCTCCCCCTCCCCCCTTGGTGTCCATATGTTTGTTCTCTACATCTATGTCTATTTCTGCCTTGCAAACCAGTTCATCTGTACCATTTTTCTAGATGCCACATATATGCGTTAATATACGATATTATTTTTCTCTTTCTGACTTACTTCACTCTGTATGACAGTCTCTAGGTCCATCCACGTCTCTACAAATGACCCAATTTCATTCCTTTTTATGACTGAGTAATATTCCATTGTATACATGTGCCACATCTTCTTTATCCATTCCTCTGTCGATGGACACTTAGGTTGCTTCCACGTCCTGGCTACTGTAAATAGTGCTGCAGTGAACATTGGGGTACATGTGTCTTTTTGAATTATGGTTTTCTCAGGGTATATGCCCAGTAGTGGGATTGCTGGGTCGTATGGTAGTTCTATTTTTAGTTTTTTAAAGACACACAACTCTTAACTGGCTAAATTGCATTTCTAGGCCTGCCTGGTTCCAAAGCCCAGACTCCTCCCCTAAACCTCTCAAAGATTTCAGATGACTCCATACAAAATCTCATTCCTATTACCACACCCCTGTTGAGAGTAAGGATTGAGTCAGAGAGGTGGAAGAGCGAAAGAAAAATTTTAAACTTTTTTTCTCAATTGCAACGTAATCATCTCCTTCTTAGAACTGCAATAAAGTTTCCTGTTTCGGTTGTTGTAATTCCTCATAAGGAATTACATAAGCTATGAAACTTATGTGTGGCTCCTGTAGGCCGCTAGAAGGTTGGCATCCATGTGGCTTTTATTTTTTCATTGGCTGTGTATTGTCACCTCTCAATTGCTGCACAGCTGTACAAAGCTCAAATTGTAATAAAAGTGGTTTAGTGCCAACTGTACATATATAATGGTCTTTGATTTCCCCCTATGCTTTGCACGTCTCTCTTAATTATCTGCCTATAGGCTTGGAATTACTTTGCCAAGTCTACCTTCATTTTCTGAAGTGTCTCCAGAGTACCACTTTTAGAGGAATTTCTTCAGAAGTGAAAATGGGCCCCAAGCCCTCATGTGGGGGAAGGTCAATGCAAGTGATGAGGATGAGGGTAACTCCAGTGAGGAAGTCTTTTAAGAAAAAGCACTTGGGGCCCATTCTGTTAAAAAAAAAAAAAAAAGTTGTAAAAATGGGAATGAAGGAGGCACAGAAGAACACTATACAGGCCAGAACTGGGGAAAAACAATTTAGTTGAGCTGATGCCCTGGGTGGAGGTGAAGCTTCCTTCTGCCCTGTGTAGCTCTAAATTCTTGCTTTTGCCCCAATACACTTATACAACATTTTTCATACCTTCTTTCATCCAGTTATTCATTCAAGCCATCTCTGGGCACCTATATAAAATGATACCTCCATCCGTCTCTAGCCCCTTGCCCTGCTTTACTCTTTCCTTTTCACGCTTATCACTGCCACATTATATTATATATTCAATAATTTTACATATTGTTTGCCCTCTCACCTAAATGTCAACTCTCTGAGCACAAGGGCCTGGGCTGTTTTGTTCATGGTTATACCCCTAGCGCCTTATACATGACACATAGTAGGAACTCAATAAATATAAGTTATTGAATTCCCACTACTATGTACTTAGGATCTGAAAATGAATAAGACATGGTTTCCACCTCCAAAGCATTCATAGGCTTTTTGGAGAGACAGATATAAACATAAGTGCAACTCATACTATGAGAATTTGACTTGTATTCATGACTTTAGCAAAAGAGATTTAACTGATTAGCTGTTGAGCACCATAGTGGGATGGTTGGTTTTATATGTCAGCTTGACTGGGCCATGGAGTACAAAGATATTTGGTTGAACATTATTCTGGGTGTGTCTGTGAGGGTGTTCCTGGATGAGATTAACATTTCAATCAGTAGACTGAAGACAGTAAATTGTCCTCCCTGATGGGGTTGGCCTCATCCAATTGGTTGAAGGCCTAACTAGAACAAAAAAACTGATATCACACCAGCACCAGCACAACCCCCCTACCCTCCCACACCCCCAGGAGTAAGAGGGGACCCCTCCTGCCTGAGTACTTTGACATTGGTCTTTTCTGTTCTTTGGACTCTGACTGAACCATCAGTTCTTCTTGGATCTTGAGCCGGCCAGCTTTCAGAGTGGAACTTAAACTATCAGCTCCCAGGCCTTCAGATTCCAAAGGGAACCACACATTGGCTCTCCTGAGTCTCCAGCTTGTCAACCGTAGACCTTAGGACTTCTCAGACCCTACAATTACATGAGCCAATTCCTTATCATAAATATACATCTCCTGTTGGTCCTATTTCTCTGGAGAACACTAACACAGTGGGACAGGCATACACACTTTGGAAAGTGTTATGCCTTGCTTCTCCTAGAAGCAGATGCCAAACGGAATTAAATGTGCAAGAGGTTAACTGAAGGAAGTGCCTGTGAAGGATGAGGGATAAAGTGGGAAGGAGCAGGAGTAGCCAGGGGTAGCCTTCAGCCCACGATACAGGTCTGAGATCTTTAAAAGGAAAGAGGAAGGAAGGATTGAGTAGGAAGAGTTTCAGACCACAGCCCAGCTCTGAGAAACTTTTGGTTATCCTGATGGAGAGTCCCCAAGCCAAAATTGCCCATTTGAGGAAGCCCCCTTGAGACAGGAATGACCCAGCTCTAGCTCCCCCACTGTGCTCAGACGACGGCTGGGAGCAGCCCTGGGGAAGTGTGGCTTCAGAGTAAACACTGTAATGGATCCAAACATGGCAGCTGAGGCTGTCAATCAGCTACACTCCACGACAGGTTTTCTGAGCAGGGTACCTCCATGCCCTGTTCTTCTAGAATGCCCTTCCGCTTCTGGAAAGCCCACTGGCTTTCACAAGTTTTGATAATCATAGAATCTCTATATGCGAGGGACAGTATGTTTTCAAGGGGAGATCCTAGGGACTTATCTTAGAATATATGGTCTTACTCAGATTGTATATTTACCAAAGCCAATCTTAAAGCCATCCCTGCCCACAAGCAAGAATGGAATTGGTTGAGGAAGGATGGTGGCAGGAATCAGGGGAAAGGGGGGCACAGAAGCTGGACTATCTGTCACTCTGCCAAGGCCAGTGGCATGGGAACAGCAGGCACTTACCATTCTAAGTGATAGGAGGAGGATCTGGGTTTTTTTGTTTTTTTTTTTTTTTAATTTTATTTATTTATTTATGGCTGTGTTGGGTCTTCGTTTCTGTGCGAGGGCTTTCTCTAGTTGTGGCAAGTGGGGGCCACTCTTCATCGCGGTGCGCGGGCCTCTCACTATCGCGGCCTCTCTTGTTGCGGAGCACAGGCTCCAGATGCGCAAGCTCAGTAGTTGTGGCTCACGGGCCTAGTTGCTCCGCGGCATGTGGGATCTTCCCAGACCAGGGCTCGAACCCGTGTCCCCTGCATTGGCAGGCAGATTCTCAACCACTGAGCCACCAGGGAAGCCCAGGATCTGGATTTTGAAACCAATAATACATCAATCCATGGACCAGCTTTGGTACCCACACTCTACTTGACAGACCTCTGGGTGAGACTTTTAGGATCTGGATTCATTTCAATAGAGCTGGGAGGAATATGGCAGAGATCAGCTCTCCTTAGTTGGAGCAGAAAATCTCCCGTGAGTGGGCAGGAAAAGATAGTAGACCACCTGTTCTTCTCGCAAACCAAATAGTGCTTGTCTTGTTAAATGATTAAAAATCAGGTTCTTTCTTTTGTTTCTCCTTTAGGATCAGAATTTATTAGCAGTTCAGAAGATTTGTGTGGGCTGGGCTCCCCTATAAACATTTTCCTTCTTTAGTGTCTTTCCCCACCTCTACACATTAAGAGAACTGCCACTTAAAGCTTGTCAAAAACTCCCTTGTCAATTAATTCTGATGGAATCATAGTGATAAAACATTAGTGCTAGCCAAAAATTTGGAGATCCTTGATTGTTACATATAGGGAAATTGAAACCCAGAAAAATAAATGATTGCCCAAGGTCACTGGGCTGACCGATGGCAGAAAGAAGGCTGGAACCCAAAGCTTTAGATTTTAGACCTGAGCTCTGTCCATCACAGCAACCTAGCTTTCTTCTCCAATTGCACCCTGCTTTCTATTTTAAGTTCTTTAAGTTAAATACATACTTGGTTAGCCAAAGATTTTTCATAACACCTTTTCTAGGAAATCACTTTTTTCTCTGGCTAAGAGTTTTGCAACCTAACTTAATCTCAGGAAAAGCAAACCAAACCAAAAAACAAAAAAAACAAAAAACAGTGCTGTGATGCAGCAGCCTGTGCAAATGCCATTGCCTTGAAAACTGACAAGGGCAATAGCCTAACATAAACCCTGTGAAGGGAAAAGGAGGTCCCCAAATCACCTGGCTTTGTAACTAGTAGAGCCAAGCCTCATTTACTGGTCTGTAAAATTCCACAGTGCTTGTCTGTAGACTCTGAAACTTCTTTGAGCTGTGAGGAACCTTGACAATTATCTATGAGAAAACAGCCCCAGGAGAAGCAAGTTAGGACTGGAACCCACACTTTCTGACTTTTAGCCAGATGATTGTCTACAACAAAATACTTCGAAGGATCCAATGATGAGGGTTTTAACTGAAGACAAGCAAGGGCAAATTAGGAAGTCGTGTCAAAAGTCAGAGCACACTGGCAATGAGAATCACTATTGAGTTCTTCTTATGTTCCAGGCACTGTTCTAGGTGCTTTACATGCTTGGAGAACTTCTATCACTGGGCAGTGGGTCAACTTCACCAGGTTATGTTCCAGTAACAACCCCAAATCTCAGTGACCTTATAACACAGTGGCTTATTTCTTGTGTGTTGTACGTCGGTTGAGGTTCTGCTCCACATGGCTTCTTCATTCAGGATCCAGCACGAATGAGATGACCCTATTTGAGATAGATCTACCTTGTGGCAGAAGAAAAAGGGTACAATGGCCCTGAAAGCCTCTGCCCAGTCATGGCATATTTCATCCAAATTCCACTTGTCAAAGCAAGTCATAACGCCAAGCCTGATGCCAATGAAAGGAACACAGCAAGTCATGTGACAATGGGTGTGGTGTGTGTGTGTGTATGTGTGTGTGTGTGTACTTTTTTAACATGAAAGGCAGCAAAGTATTTGAAACAATATTGCAATCTACCACAATGGAATCACCACTTCACATTTATTATCTCCTTTAATCTTTATAAAAAACCTGTGAGGTAGGTAAAAATATCATTTGATATTCAAAGTTTATACAACACTTAAGAGACAAAGCTGATATTTGAATCCAAGCAGTCTGGCTCAAGAGCCCACACTTAATCAATAAGCTATGCCACTTTTCATACTAAAATGCCTTTAATTCGATAACCCTCTGACACGGTTCCCCTCTCCCCCTCTCCCTCTACCAACTAGTAAAGTCTGCCTAATGCCCCACGCAGAGACTTCAGCCATCTGTTATTTTTACCTGCATTGCCACATTCACTTATTTATTCAAAAAATATATATGGAGCATCTGTGAACATGACATGATACAAAGCAGTAGGCAGAGAATGGTTACAAAGATAAATCAGAAATAGATGATGGGCCCTGTTCTCAGAAACCTATATATATACATAACTAAAATGCATGGAATAAAGTAAGAAATCATCAACACGTATGAACCTACTGCTAATTGTTATGGGGAAGTTACAAGAGATTTCTTCTGAGGAGGGAGGCCTAGAAAAGGTTGGGACAGGGGCATTTACTTTGGCCTTTGAATGAGGGGTTGGGTATGAAGATGTGCAGATGGAGGGGAAGGAATGGGATGCACGAAGATAGGGCCTGGGAGGATGCAGTGGGGCAGCAGAGCCATTAGTTCAGGGCACACATTCAGCTGGGGGCCTCAGAAGACTCTGTGCCCTGTCTCAGCAATGCATACCCTGGCAAAAGTACAGAAGACCTTGTTACCCTATTTTAAACTGGTTCCAATACTGGGTCACACTGCCTATAGTGACTCAGAAGGAATATTTTTATAACTCCTGTAATTATCTTTGAATGGCACAATTATATTCCATTGTGTTTAATAAACAGGAAAAGCATTAATTTGATAAACATTCCCTTCTAAAATTAATCAAACATTTAAAAATAGTGTTTTGGTTTTTCTTCATTTAAAAGAAAATATACCAACAGCCTCAAAAAATGAAAGCAGATTTTATATCTTTCAATGCCCAACAGGCTCTACAGTAAAAGGACTGGTGGAAAGAAAGTTACATAATTTTGGCTGGGAAAATTGTTTTCATTCATTCATTCATTCAACCAACAAATATTTAATGAACACTTACTATAAACAAGCCTTGATTCTGGGTGTTGGGGATGAAGCAGTGAACAAGAGGCACAAATTTCTGCCCCCATGGAGTCTGCAGTCTGCTGAATACACAAAGATTAGTGAAAACCAAAAAACTAGATTGTACATTTATGGAGGAAACGAACCTTGATTGTCAAGCTGACTAGTCTCGTTTTTCTTCTGAAGACTGTGGAGTGTCATCGAAGGTCTTCCACAAGGAAGAGAGAGGTTCACAGCCTAGTCTCTGGTAGGAGCAAGGTGGTTTAAGCCAGGAGTATATAGAATGGGCTTTGGCACCAGATGACCCTAGCTTTGAAGTCTGGCCTGACTTTTAATAGCTGTGAAGTTTTGGGGAGATTGTTTAACCTCTCTGAGCTTTAATGGCCCCATCTGGAAAAGCAAAATATAACCCCTAACTTGCAGGATTAAATAAGATGATAAATATAATGCACAGAACACACGCTGAGCTCTCAGTCACTTTTTGTTGTGATTATTATGGTTACACGGGAGATGAACTGGCTTGGGGTATGCATTTGAAATAACTGCAGGACATCCAAAGAGAGGTGTTGAGTGGACAATCAGAAAGATGGGAGGCCTTACACAAGCCCCTACATTAATAATGACAGTACATTCATGTCTATTTTGTGAGCATCTATTGTGCTAAACATTTAACAACCTTTAACTCAATGAGTTTCCCAGCAAGCCTATGAGGAAGATATGGTTGTCATCACTATTTTAAAATGAAGAAATAGATTTTGTTTCTAAACTTAGCCCAGTCTACAGAGCTGATGAGAGGCAGAACTTGAATTTGGGTCCCCTTGACTTAAACATTCAAAGTTTGGAGTGGCAAACCCAGAGGTGACACTTCATTTAGTTTAAGAACAGTTAACTCCCCTGCCCATCCACACTCAGACACCTCCACGAGGCTGGCCCTGATTCTCCTGCTGTGCTTTTTTTTTTTTAATTATTATTTTTGGCTGTGTTGGGTCTTTGTTGCTGCACACGGGCTTTCTCTGGTTGCGGCGCGCGGGGGCTACTCTTTGTTGCGGTGCGCGGGCTTCTCATTGCGGTGGCTTCTCTTTTTGCGGAACATGGGCTCTAGGCACGCGGGCTTCAGTAGTTGCAGCATGCAGGCTCAGTAGTTGTGGCTCGCGGGCTCTAGAGCGCAGGCTCAGTAGTTGTGGCGCACAGGCTTAGTTGCTCTGCGACATGCGGGATCTTCCCGGACCACGGCTCGAACCCGTGTCCCCTGCATTGGCAGGCAGATTCTTAACCACTGTGCCACCAGGGAAGTCCCTCCTGCTGAACTTATGAAGGGAACCACCCTGCCCATCTGAACAGCACCTTTTGTGGATTGGAGCAGATTTTGTGGTTCCACTCAGATACTTACAATCACTGACAGCTCTTTTGGCTCTGGAAAGGTACTATATCTTTCTCTAGTAATTTTGACCAAGCTCCTTGGGGCTGGGAGCCAATGCAGTGAAAATATACTATACTAGCCCAAGAAGTCAAGACCCAGGTTCAATTTGGGCCTTCACTATTTACTACCTGTGTGATTTGGGGAAAGTCCCTTATCCTTTTTGAGCCTGTCTCTCTCCCTCATTTGCAAATCAGATAATGACCCCAGGCTCAGATCAAACAACAGAGAAAAATAAGGTGGTTTGCAGAAGGAATCACAAAGTAAATAGTGGCTGTTCCCTGTGACGTTTCTGTCCTACCGGTGGCCAAATGGAGGCAGAGGGACAATCTAGGCTCTTAGCGCCCAGAAGATTTTGTCAGTCTTGAGCCACAGAATGCTCCCAAGGGAAACATCTCTCCTGACCCTTTAATTAGACACCTTGAACTTGTGTACAATCTATTTCAACTCTTCTTTTGTTTCCCAAGTGCAGCTGTATTGAGTCATTTTTCACCCAAGAAAAAGTGTCACATTCACAGTTCTGCCCCTTCTATTTTGATGTTAATTTTAGCATTACCTGTGCAGATTACAGGTTTCTGATCCAAAACAAGCCCTACTTAGGATAGAATGGAGGCAGCTCTCTGACTGACTTAACAGTTTAATATCAAGCTTTGCCATTTCTCAGTGAACAGATTCTGGCAACAAAGTCTACTGTGGTGTTCTTTTCTAATAATTTTCTGTGCGAGGATCTGACAAATTGGCTTCCAAAATCCATGGCACAAAGATGGCATCTGTCAGCTAGTATTTGGGAAGAATTTGATATGATCAGAAGAAAGCATGAGGCAAATTGTTCTCTGTATAAGTCAGGGAAGCCTGACTTTGTTTCTCATTCTAAGTCAATCTCTTAAAAATATTAACTCATCGCAGAGAGCAGAGACCTGCCTTTTCATGAGCATCCACTCCTCACTTACACTGTCTCACAAGCAGGCATTTTCTTGTTTTCCTTTCCTTTTCCTTGAATGTACGATCTGGCCTGTCAAAGGAAACACCAAAATGCCAGAGCAGTCGAGCGAATAATCGGCATTTAGGCCGGGCTCTGCCACATTTTCTAGCCAGAAGGACGGCAGAGTTGAATGAGTGGGGTCTCTAGAATGTGGCTTTGTTCAGCAGGGCTGCCAAGCATTACTATTCCAGCCCTTAAGCCTGTGCCAGACTGTTAATGTCTTAATGCTTATTCAAGTGTCAGGGAGTGCTGGCAGATGTCAGGGAGAATGGGAGGCTGTCAATAAGGAAATTACTTACATTCACAGGGTGATTGCCGCAGTCTGTCAGGTAGCGTTTGGGAGGATGTCAAGCTGAAAACGAGGAAGCAGAGAAAAAAAGAAGGTGGCAGCAAACAGCATTGGGGGAGGGTCCTTTTTTTTTTAATATAAATTGTTTCAAGATATTTTATTTGCCTTTTATTTCTAGAACTAAACACCAGATACAGCAGTCATAGGTCAAGAAATAAACAAGCAGTTGTTTCCTATTTCTGAAGACCTTAAGGATAAGCGCTGCATGGCTGGGGGCTTTTGTTTTTGACACATGACAAATAATTCAAGTTCTTGCCCGAGAAGGCCGCAAGGGTCAGTTCCCTGGTCATCAGGAAACACATATGGTTTTCCATACGTTCTATATTTCATTAGGCAACGACTTACTCACTACCTGCTATGTGCCAGGCGTGGTAGGTAACCCACAACTCCATGTACACAGAAATGTATCTAAAAACACATTCTTGAAATGCTGGGGAGGCAAAGGCTTCCTCTTTGCTGTGTGGTTTTCAGATTAAGAATTTGAATCAAGTAGAATCCCACCCATGTACCTTTGACAGCGCCTGCCTGTCTTCTTGCCTGTGTGGTGAGGAGACTTGGGGAATACAGCTTTGGAGAAAGAGGCTTAAAGGCCATTTTGCCTTTAAAAGCTTCTCTTAGTTCCGGATTTGCTATGCTGATTCTATTTATTGCCCCCTTGTGCCCGTAAAGCTCTGTTCCTGTCTTACTGGTCTTTATAAAGACCAGTAAAGACCCCATCCCTCTGTGTATGTATATGTGTGTGCTTGGAAGAGGAGGGGGCAAAAATACTGATGTCATTGGCCAGTACAACAGTCTAATTACAAGGGGGGAAATGCACACATGCTTATAAAACTTACCTTTTGTAAGTGAAAGGATGGGTCCCTCAGAAACACCCTGGAAACATGAGACCCCTCTGATGTTTATCCCCGATAATGAGAAAACCACCATTGCATTTAAAGGGAATATGGCAATTCCATTCGTAGTTAATGGTGGCTTTTTAAGGGTTATCTAGGCTTAACTTCCCATATCTGCTATTGTAACCTTGCTCCCTTTAATATTTTATCAATAGAAACTCTCCCAGAGGAATAGAAGAGAGGAAGTTAATCACATGTGTTAGTTGTCTTTGGACTACTTAAAGAAAAGCAAGTATTTTATTGATGGATACTCCAAGGTTCAAGGTGCCCAGGAATACAGGAATCAAGGGCAGGGAACTTCCTCCCACAGTACTTGAGTCAACTAAGCTCCTGAAAGATGCTGATGCAAGGACTGGACTCGATGGGGGCGAAACGGGCTGGGTGTAATGGGGTGAAAGCTGAAGTCTAGACTTAGCCTGGACAGAGAAGTGGCCCAATGGCTCCCGTGGGCCCCTCCATGCCTCCCCTCCTGTCCCAACTGTTCAGATGACTCGGTGTGGAGTTTGGATTCTGGACAAGAATGTGCTCGGTCCACATCATCACAGCCCCTCAGGAGCACCCCGACCCCTGCCGCTCCAGCTATGTACTCGTGGATTTCCAGGGCACATACCGCATACCTTCACGCTCTAGTGGTGGGTGAGGCCCCTGGCCTTTGGCAGTGTCCTCTGAACCTTTGAAGTGCTCTCCCCAAGGGGGCATCTGCAAATTTCTCTCTGAAAAATGTGGCATTACTTAACCCATCCCCCGAGGCATTCTTCCAGGGACACCTCACATTTCAGGAAAGAGTAATAGTTTCTATCGGCTGAATTTACAACAGCTTTCCTTCTTTTCCTTGCTCAGTTGAAGCAGAGAGCAACAGAATGGATGCTCTGTGATCCATATATCAGCTTTGAAACGTCTTTCCTCATTAGTGCTACAGGTTCTTTATCCTCACCCCCTCCACCTTCACACACCCAAGTAAAGTCAGTCTAACCCCATCTCCTATATGCTGCAGTATTAAGCTCTGGGTAAAAGAGCATATCAATCAGTCAATCAATCAATCCAGGACTAAAGCTGAAAGAAATACTTAAAAATACAGGAAAACATGCTATCAGCCGACCTAAGCAATATTAGGACAAAATTCTGGAGGTGTCAGTAAAACATTATCAAAGCACTGGGTTTCCTGTATGCATTTATTTTCCCATTTGGTTACTTACAATATACTGCTCGTTTTACTGAAACACTCAATTTTTAAAAAATTAAAATCCATAGCATTTTCAAAATATTTTCTTTTTTTCCCGTCTTTCTACTTTTGTGATTCCTATTACTATAAATCTTTGTTCCTTTTATCCTGTTCTCTAACTGGATACTGGTCAGGGAGTAATGAGAAAAATGAAAATAACGAGGCCAACTGTGTCATTAATTAAGCACGTGCTAAGTACTGGGTTAATCTCTTCACGTTGTCTCACTAAGATTTTAGGACAATCCACTACCCCTATGTTACAGGTGAGGATTGAAGCTTAGAAACGTTAAACAGCTCAAGGTCTCAGGTTTTGTAATCCCAGCTCAAGGTCATTTCTATGGGAACCACCCTCAATTAGGACATATACCTCTTTAAATGTTCTTATAATCATATAATATCTTGTACCTTTCCTTCATCCTTCTTATGAGAGTTTGTAATTTTACATTTATTTGTATAATTATTTGATTAAAGTATTTCTCCCCACTACACTCTGATTCTAGGATAGCAGAAGCCATGTCTATTTTTGCTATTACTGAGCCTGGTACATAGTAGGATTATAATACATACTGAATGAATAAATAATGAAATGACTTAATTAGTGAATAAATGAGTCTTTATCTAACCCCAGAATTTGAGAGTTTTAGATTAGGCAGCAAAATTGCTTTCTAAATGAAGTCCTAGGTGACAGAATGTTCAAAGTGCTATATAATATGCCACATTGAGAAGTACTAGCTCAGTGGCCTGGGTGTGAATCCCAGCTCCACCACTTTTTAGCTGTTTGATCTTGGACAAGTTACTTAACTTCTCTGTGTCTATTTCCTCATTTGCAAAATGAACATAGTAATAAAACCCACCTCATACAGTTATGAGGATTAAATGAATGTGTGCATTGTGCTCATAGAACAGTGCAGAACAGTGCATGGTACTTAGAAAGTTCTGTGTATACATTAGATATTATCATTATTCAGGAACTTAGTACAGAAAAATAAAATGCCCCAGGCTAATTTCACTCAAAGACTCCCATGTGATAGTGTTTATTCATTGGCTCAAACCCCCTGTTTTGGTCCTTCTTAGAGGAGGATCCTAAAGGTGTTCATCTTAAAGATGTGGCCCCAGGTTTTTCATCTCAAACAGAAAATACCCAACATGAGTTCATCTTGAGATTTTTACTAATCTTTCACCTTTTAAGTTCAGAAAGAAAATACTTAGTGAAATTATTTTAAAAATTTGAGCATGTATTATAAATATCCCTTTAAAAATATCTAATGCTCTCCCAACTGGGTCCAAATCCTCTACAATCTTTTATCAATGATCATAGAATGAGGCAGAGTGATCAGGGGCCTGACCCAGAGTCCCACAGTCCCAGATTTCATCACAGCCCTGCCACCGATTAGCAGTCTGGTCTTGTGTAAGTCTGGTAACTGCTTCTTGTCATGTTTCCTCAACTAGAAAGTGGAGATGATATTTACTAGATGGTTGTGAGGGTTATATGAGATAAAGTTCTACAGGCCTTGGTAAGTCAGAAATGCTTAGTAAAAGTTTTCTTTTCTTTTCTTTTTTTTTTAAATGTTTTATTGAAGTATAGTTGACTTACAATGTTGTGTTAGTTTCAGGTGTACAGCAAAGTGATTCCATTTTATATATATATATGTAAATATAAAATATATATTTTACATATACTACATATATTCTTTTTCAGATTCTTTTTCCTTATAGGTTATTACAAAATATTGATTATAGTTCCCTGTGCTATACAGTAGGTCCTTGTTGGTTATCTATTTTACACTGGGTTGGCCAAAAAGTTCATTTGGGTTTTTCCATAAGATTTTACAGAAAAACCCAAACGAACTTTTTGACCAACCCAATATATAGTAGTGTGTATCTGTTACTCCCTTCTTATTTTCCAATAACCATCCCAACTAGGACCTGGACCAATACTCTGCTATCCTTTTGCGCCTTCTCTAATCACTTCTTAATGTTTCCCCAGTCTTCCTAGGACAAGAGTCATCAGGTGGCCCTTCTTCATATTTTCCATGTGCTCTCAAGGCTCAAAGTGACAGAAGTACAGTAGTGAAAAGAAAAATGAGACATTCAATGAAAACGCCTGAATGGGAATTTGTCTTCAGGTCTGCTCTGACTGGCTACTTGGGTTTGAGCAAGTTATTTAACTTTTCTAGGTTTCCTGTTGTCCATCTGTGAAAACGAGACTAATTCTCCGTGAAGCATATTCTGGAATTGCTTTTTCCTTCCTATGCCCCATCTGTTTAGATCTGTGTCATAACAGCAGTAATAGTAGTACTGTTTTCAATTTACACTTTCCAGAATCTTTCATATTATTTGGTCACCATATCAAAATTCTGAGGTTTTCCAGTTGGACACTATCCCTCCATTTCCAGATAAGGAAAGTGAGCTAAGACAGGGAGGGGATATATGACTTGGCAAGGTCACAGAGACCCTAGAACACAGATGTATTTGACTGTGGTCTGTCAGACTTCTATGGTACATGGTATGCATTGCGCTGGGCCAAGCACTAGCAATAAAACAACAGTCCCATACTTTTTTGTAATAGAATACACACACAAAGATAACTGATATCCTAAGGTAATAGATGTTAAGAGCCAAATGAGTAAACCACAATTCCTTTTCATCTTATTGATTAGCCTGTGAAGAAAGAATCCCTTCTGTTCCTTAGGTGGAATTCCCCTATTGTTGTGTGACATAGCCCTGTCTCTTGCGGATTCCATGAAGAGCTCCATGGGAGAAAGAGATTAATTTTACTTTATATTCTTACTTCAATTTTATGAAAGCACTAGCCTTGGGATGGGTATCTTTCAACAATGGTCTATTTGGACTTTAAATAGTGTATATTTTGATACATAATTTGAAATTCTGTAGCACAGCAAAAATCAACGTTGGAAAATATCTTGATAATTTTCTTGTGAGTTTTTTCTTGAGCCCATGTTTTAGGTCTGATTGTATGAAAAGTATGCAGAGTTTCAGTTTCATTTTTAGTGAAACTGAGAAGTAATAGATTGACTTTGAAACTCCACAACAAGAATAAACACTAAAAGAATGTCTGGGATTTTTTTTTTCTATTAAAAAAATTACATTTTCTTAGGACTTTTGGTGGCGCTTTTAAGGAATATTTAAAAATTTGAATGTGTCATGTATTCACACAATTCAAACATGGTGAAGTATGAAAAGGTGTCTTGAGAAGTTTCCTTCCTGTCTCTCCCTCTCACTGCCTTCCACCTATGTAGTTCCCATCTCTTCCCCCAAATAGCTAACCACTATCAGTTCCTTGTTTATCTGCCCAAAGATTTTTCCTTGTTTCCTTCTTTTATATACATTATAGCACACACTACATAATAATCTGTACCTTTTTTCACTAAATAGTATATGAACATTTCATATCAGTACATAGTTTCTTTATTATTGTTTATTATACTAGCTAAGTGTTTGATTCTGTGAATGTATCAAAACGTATTTATCCAGTTCTCTAATGATGGACAGTCAGTTGCTTCTAATATTTTACCTGAGGAAATGAATTACTTTGTTCATGTCTTACTTCACCTACTGAGTGGAGTGTATCTATAGGATAATTTTCCTTAGCTCATATGGGTGGATCAAAAATTGTGTGAGCTTGTAATCCTCCATGACAGTGGATTTTTGCTAATCTGAGGAGTGAAAGAAAAAGATATCTCAGTATAGTTTTAATTTTGTCAATATGAGTCAAACTGAGCATTTTTCATTTGTGTAAAAGCCTTTTCAGATACAAACTGTGTGTTCATATCCTTTGCTGATTTTCTCTTGGGCTGATGATGATTTTCATTCAGAACAAGTACAATTAAATAAGTGTATATTCACTATTTCCTAACTTTGCTATGGGATAGGCATCTTTATTAGGAGAAGGTGGCCATTCTTACCTCCTTTGTATTTGAAGCTATAGGTGGTTAGTTTCAGCAAGCCCTAACAAACCCTGCATCTTTTCTTTCTGTTTTTAAGATTTAGCCAAAGTTGAATTTGAACAAATAGAAGCAAAATTATCCCCAAAGTCCTTCTCTTTCTATTGTACTCCTCCACATGGTTGAAATCTGCTCAGTATATTTGAAAGAAAAAACAATTTCAACTAAGACAAACTCCCAGTCTTTCTTCCTCTGTAAGTCATTTTAAAATCATTTCACCCGTTCTTACAATAAGAACTGGAAGAACTGATAATGTGAAAAGAAAAAAAAAGCAAACACAGAACTGTCTACAACAGAATGAATCTAACACTATCACTAAATGATTGCTTGCTCTTTTTTCCTCCCTTAGAAGTTTGAAAACCAATGTTTTTTCAATTGATATACAGCTTTTAGAAACTTGGAAAAATAATGGCATGTTCTGATTTCTCCAAACATGCTATAAAATTAACCTATTGGCTTCCTAGTACACCACGTAGAAAACAAGGAAAAGCTGGAGTAAGAGAGGAGGGTGAGGTGACCTATGTGTTGAATATTCACTGATTGATTGAGCATGTATTATTGAGCAGTAATTATGAGCCACCAGGCCTTCCACTGAACACTGAGAGTATGTAAATAAGGAAGGTGTGCCCCTTGCCTTCTCAGAGCTGGTGTCCTAAACCCGTCTCTCTTTACCCTGATTACAATGAGAATCATCTGGAACAGCTTTACAATACCAATGCCTGGGCCTGAGACAAGAAATTCTAGGGATGCAACTCAGGAAAAAATATTTCTTAAAATTCCCCAGATGATGCTAAGTGAAGCCAGAGTTGAAAACCACTGGTCTAACCATACCCCCAGAGGTAGCTACGAAACCACAAAATATTTTGAAGAGGAAGTGGTCATGGAAATTTTGCTGTGATGTAATATGAACTACATAGCATCAACTTTGAAGCATTCTTGCCATGTTTAACTTAAAAACAATAAAGCTTTAAGACCCGCTTTCCAATTTATGGATAACTTAGAGGATAGAAGGAGAAGTTAAATGGCACCTTGAGGAAAAATATCAGACAATTCCAGAAAGTGGTTCTTTCCCCAAGACAAATTGATTGGTTTCTTCACAAAAGGCAAGGTCAAGAAAAGCAGAAAAGGGCTGGGAGTGGGATGGGGACAGGTACAGATTAAAAGAGAATAAAGAAACAGCAACCAAATACAACACTTTGATTATATCCTGGTTCAAAGAATTCTTGGGGATAATTTTGAGGAACAATTTAGGAAATTTAAATTATATACTAGAAATTAGATGATATTAGTTAATATTGCTGATTTTGCTTAGAAGTTTAGATATATCAATATTTATGCCAAGAATGTCCTTATATTTAAGAGATGCATACTGAAGTATTTAAGAGTGTCAGCAACTTTCAAATGGTTCTTCAACAACCCAAAATGGAATCACACATACAGATAAAAAAAGATAGTCATTTTTTTGTTTTAAAAGGAATTCCTTTATTTTTATTTATTTATTTATGGTTGTGTTGGGTCTTCGTTTCTGTGCAAGGGCTTTCTCTAGTTGCGGCAAGCGGGGGCCACTCTTCATCGCGGTGCGCGGGCCTCTCACTATCGCGGCCTCTCTTGTTGCGGAGCACAAGCTCCAGACGCGCAGGCTCAGTAGTTGTGGCTCACGGGCCTAGTTGCTCCGCGGCATGTGGGATCTTCCCAGACCAGGGCTCGAACCCGTGTCCCCTGCATTGGCAGGCAGATTCTCAACCACTGCGCCACCAGGGAAGCCCCAGTCATATTTTTTAAAGAAGTTTGGAAGAGCCTGAGGTGTTACAGATGAAAGAGGCTGCTGAATAGTGATGATAATTATATTTAATTAACTACTTTTTATTGACTTCTCTGTTCTAGATACTGTACTAATGACTTTATGCGTATGGTATTATTTCATTTTTAAAGCAAGCATTATATTTTTAATTTCACCAATGAGAAAACTGAAGGTTGAATAAACAACTTGTTCAAGTTCACACTGAGCCAGATTTGGAAGCAAGCTCTTCCTGTTTCCATTGTGGGTGATCTTGATCTTTACGCAGCAGCATTGCTCCGCCCCCAAACTGCACCATAACCACTTATGTGGTAAAGGAGAGTGCACGCGCTTTGTATTTACTTCCATTACAGCACTTATTACAATGCAAGCAAACCCACCTAATGCTTATGTGTCTACTCTATAGACTCTGTCCTCCTTGTCATACAAAGACCATGATCTTTGGAGTCAGGCCCACCTGGATCCAAATCTTGGCTCTGTCATTTATGAGATGTTTGTTCTTAGGCAATTTTAAAAAATTTCCCTCAGTTTTCGTTTCCTCTTCTATGAATATGGACATAATATTAAGTGCCTTATAGGATTGTTATGCAGATTAAATAAATATCTAGAGAAAGCACTTAGCACAGTCCTGGCATGTAGTAAATGCTCAGTAAATGTCTCCCCTCTCCCCACCTTTTAAAAAATTTAATTTAGATGGCCACAAAGGACTTCTGCTTATACAGAGAAACCCCTGATGCTCCGTGATTGCCAATGCTGGATCCTGCAGTTGTATCCATTAACTGTCAACTTGGCCTCAGGGACCACGGCTTTGAATCCCTAAAACCTACAACAGAACTCAACTAATGTTAAACAAAATGTGTTTGTTAGTATTAAGTTATCAGTATGATAGCCATTGTGACTTTATTAAGGTTGTGTCAGGTATTAAAAGTTCCCTCTAGGAACTTAAGATTAAGATATTTTCAATGGGTTTCTAAAATTCAGGCAGAAACAGTTATTTTAATATATTTTGGGACTATTAAAGTTCAAATGGAACTTTCAGGTAAATGGAATAGTATGAGAAAAATCATAGAAATGGGAAAATGAAAAATTTTTTTCCAGAAATAGGCCGTGAACTCAATTGGATTCCTATGTATATAAAAGCATAAATAAGAGGTAAGATTGTTGGGAGATTGGATTGACATATATACACTAATACGTGTAAAATAGATAACTAATAAGAACCTGCTATATAAAAAAATAAATAAAATTAAATTAAAAAAGAGGTAAGATTGGAAATTTTGGTTGAAAACCTTCATGCTTCAATATAGCAAACCACCGTCAGTTTTGGAGCAAGTGAACAACTCAGGTTCCTGAGATACCACATATCAGGGCTAGTCTAATCTAGATGTATACTGTATGTGTATCTGTATGTGTCTTGTTGGGCAGATGCAGGGGTGGCAGTCAAGTAGGTGGTCATTTCTCTAATCTCTGAATGCAATGGGACTGGAAATGACAAGGGAAAACAAGGGAAATTTTGGGGGTACAAAAACAAGAGGATATAGCCGCTGACTGGATATAGGCAACAAGCCTGGATAAAGAGGCCAAGCTGGCCTTGAGGTCTCAAGCCTGAGTAACTGGGAAAATAAAGGTACCATGATCAGAAGTGAGAGAGTCGTAACAGAGAGCTGTTCCAAGGGATGTGAGAAATGTCCTAATGGAAAAGGTGAGTTTGCTAGACCTCTGCTTTCTTTTAATTAGTACCACCACAACCCACCGATAGAAGCAGGTCATCATAAAGCTGAAGCCTTAAAACTATGAGACCTATCTCTCCTTAACTTAGGTAGCAAAACACCTAACATCCTATGAGCTGACGCCTCTGCACAGAACAGAGGAAAGGGCTTGAAAAGTCTCTCTTGGAGCCAGTAGGCACAGACTGGCTTAGAATAGCCCTAGCCTGAAGCTTATGGGTGTTTCCATAGGATCTATATCTCCATTGCTTTATCGACAGTCTGGTTGAGAAAAAGGATATAATTGGGGGAAAGTAAGTTTCAGGGAGCTACATAGTAGATTGAAATATTTCACTCCTTTATTTATTCAATAGACATTGAACACCTACTAAATACCAAGTATTGTGAGTACTGTTGGCATTATAGATTGGGTCTTTGCTCGAGTGCATTTTTTAGTCTAATTATTCTATTAGCATTTGTATTCTAAATCTAATTCTAATAGTAAGCACATAACTGGATAAATAAGATAATTTTAGAGAGTGATAATATTCCCCTAAGGTTTTCTTGAAGTGCCTCTTCATTCTTAGAAATGACCTAGAACTTACCTGTCCTGCCAATACTCATGACTGACTCCGAATCCTTCAGGGCTTACTTAAGAGGAATCTTTCCTGACCCCTCTAAGCAGAGCCCCACAGCTCTTCTCCATCCCAGGACTGATCACCATCTGTAGTGACTGGTTATTATTTATTCCCTTGTTTAATGTCTGTCTTGCCCACATGGATGGTAGTCCCATGACGATAGGAATCTCTTTTGTTTTCTTTGGGTTTCCTTTTTCCAGGGCCTGGCCCATAGAAGGTCCTCAGTAAATATCTGTGGAGTTAGGGTGAGCAACCATGCCAGTTTGCCAGGAGCTGAGGGTTTGCCCAAGACATAGGGTTTTCTGGGCTAAAACCAAGTTAGTCCCGGGCAAATTGAGATGGTCGGTCACCCGATATGGAATGCACATCCACTGGATAAGAAATTAGTCCCCAAAATTCGTCACAGACCTTCCATCACTGAAGCTGAGTGTCAAGTCTTATTAAACCAGACCCAGAGCAGAGGTATCACGATGCCATGGGATGTTTAGTTGCAGTTATTGCCTGTAATGTAGGCCGAGCCTTAGGGGAAAGTGAAAGCAGATCCCTAGGGACGGACTCTTTCAAGCATCATAATCACTATAATAAGACAGACATTGAACTCCAGGGAAAGATAGCCCATAACCATGACCATAACCATATCCAAGTCAGTGGAGTTGGGTCAAGTCCAGCACTTCTGGGCCATCTCAAGCCTCTTGGCCGGCTGCTGAGGTATCCAGATGGAACCAGTCTAAAAGCTGACAATTAAAAACAGTCTTAATATGAAGTAGCATTTGCCAGCTAGAAAACACCTCTGAAATCATATCTCCAATCCCCTCATTTTACAGTTGAGGAAACTAAGAATCTGAGATGTTAACTTCACCAACAGAGAGCCAACTTCTATAGGATCCTTGTTATTTGTTCCTACACTGACCAGGGTCCCTTTGAAAGAATGGTCACTGCTTTCACTCTACAGGTGAGAAAATGAGCCGCTTCCATTGCTTGCTCTCAACAGGCTGTCCTGTTTTGCATTTTCTTCCTCATTTTGTGTGCTCTGGAACAAGATCTGCTAGCCTTTTTGCAAATGACTTATTTCAATATACTGGTTGGTTGTCCCTAAAATAACTGTCTAACAGGTTCAAACATTACCTCTTTGTTGAATCATGGGTTGGTTACTCCAAGATTTAGAGTAAAAAAATTCACCACTATGTAAATTGCAGAGAAAGAAAGAAAGAGAGAGAGAGAGAGGGAGGGAGGGATGGGGAGGAAGGGAGGGAGGGAGGGAGAGGAAGGAGAAAGGAAGGAAGGGAGCAGGGGGAGGGAAATAAAGAAAAAGAAAAGAAGAGAAAATAAAAGGAAAGAAAGTCTAAAAACTCCGATATAAATTTGTGAAGCCTAATATAGGCACCTCATCAGGCTAGATATTCCTGGATTTTATGTCACTGTGACATACTTTAAAGTCTTGGTTCTGGCAATATATACAGGTTTTTTCCTCACCAATGGAAAGGCACAGTCCAAAATACACATTCATTTTTATTTTGTTGTATGTTCTGAATCAAAAAATGACAATTGTCTACCATTAGCCTTAATGCAAGAGCAGGGGCAGGGCTAACCAAAATCGCATCTATTTAGAAGTATTTTCAAAACAGTATGTCCTAGTTCAACTATTTTGGGTGGAAAAGTACAGCTTGTTAGTATCTTGGAAGTTAGAAAGTTTGGGCTCACAACTGCCTTTCGTAACAGCTGGTGTTTGACTTTTAACTTAGGAAGGCAGGGCATTTCAAAGAGAGTTTGTATGAGTTCTTAACTTAAGACAATTGTTTTATTTATCTGGGAAACTTTATCCAGACTAAGACATTTTATTTGAGCTTCCGTTATGAATTTCTTGCTGTGAGAGGTGTTAAATTCATACCTCCACAGAGAAGGCCTTGGTCTTTCTTAGGCTTATTTCCTTACATGCTTTTTCTTCAGAGATAATCTCTTTAAAGTCACAGAGCAACACAGTCTGGGCCAGAAAATTCCTATTTCTTCCAATTCTTTCCAAACTTCACCTCTACAGGCAACAGACATGTCTTTCCACCTCATTTACTCATCCAAACACATCTCAAAAGCATACACCCTGACTCTCTCAACAGACCTGAAGTAAATGGACTATTCCACTAATAGGGATATATTTCCATATATTCAACCTCCATTTTCCTTTAGTTCTTTTATTTTTTTTTAATTAATTTATTTATTTGTTTTTATTTTTGGCTGTGTTGGGTCTTCGTTGCTGTGCGCGGGCTTTCTCTAGTTGCGGCGAGCAGGGGCTACTCTTTGTTGCGGTGCGCGGGCTTCTCATTGTGGTGGCTTCTCTTGTTGCGGAGCACGGGCTCTAGGCGTGCGGGCTTCAGTAGTTGTGGCACGTGGGCTCAGTAGTTGTGGCTTGCGGGTTCTAGAGCGCAGGCTCAGTAGTTGTGGCTGATGGGCTTAGTTGCTCCGCGGCACGTGGGATCTTCCCGGACCAGGGCTCAAACCCACGTCCCCTGCATTGGCAGGCGGATTCTTAACCACTGTGCCACCAGGGAAGCCCTTTCCTTTAGTTCTTAACTACTCTTCAGAGATAGCTAATTGGAGATAATTATGTGGGTAATTGTAGATTCCAAAGTTATCACTAGTTAATTCCAAGCCCTAGAAATATTAGTCATACACTAATGGTGTTAGTCTGTGCAAGATTTGACTTTAAAGCAGGTTTCAGTCAAAAATCAAAGCTCTTTTGTGTGTTTACTCATAATACACATCACAGTCTGAGAGAGTATACACAGCATCACATCAAAAAGCAAGAGGAGGCTAATTTTGATAAACTCTGTGAGATGCATAACATTCTTTAACAAACTTTTCACATATTATACTTTTGTATAGTAGGACAAAATCAAATTCGCCGGACTTTTGATGAACAGTCATACTTTATAAATGTGATTAATCAGTGAGCAGGAAAAGGTAAAACAATAACTTTACCAGCATATATTGCCTTAAAATGTAAGCTTTAAATATAGAAGTTTAAGGTTATATAACATAGTTAAATGACAACGTCCAATTTTGACCAGAAAAATCTTTTGGTTTTTTTTGGAGAAATTCCCAAAAAAAAAAAAAAAAAGTATTGACACCTGTGTACCCACCACTCACAAATGATAATATTGAACATTTTGTCATGTCTGCTTTATGTCTTTCTTTATGAAAGAAACAAACACTACACATAAAGTTGGAGTCCCCTTTGTCTCCCATCCCCAATCCCACCCCGACCCCTTCCCAGAGACGGACATTCTAATTCAGTGACATAGTTAAACTATGTGATCTGCTCCATTTGTTTTTGTGCAGAAAAATATACTTAGCATTATGTTTTTCCACAGCAATATTTACATATATTGTACCGAAATGCTGATTTTACTATGAAAACAATGATTAACCATGAGTCAAAGTGTTTGGACATTTTACAAAATTAAACTTCACAGAATTATCTAGAAATCACAACAATGCTATAATATTTATGAAAGATGATACAGTCTTATGAAAGTCAATCATTTTATTACATTAAACAGAAAATACCTTAGGTATATGTTTTCATGATGACAACAGCAAATACTGTTTTTGATCAACATAATTTCTTGAATACAGTTTATGAAGTCTGATTAATAGTCTAGACTATGGTTACTTTAATGATAAAGCAACCAAGAGTTTACTATTTTACTATCTTGACTATTAAATAAAATAAATGATATTAGCAATATTTAGAGAATTCTAATAAAAGCTATTAGCAACACCTAAAGAATTCTCCTTTATCATTTCATCAAGAAGTATTTAGTAGAGAATATTTGTCATAAATATTTGAAAACAAATTGTACTTCTGTAACGTCAAAGTAGCTCCATAAATTTCAGCCCTGCAGGAATAATTAGTAAGCAAAATCATAGTTTTTGAAGTTTTGGGCTTATCATCCAGGCTCTTTGACTTGTGTAACTTTGCTGTTATCTTGTTGGATGGCCTTAGAGAGATCATTTAATCTCTCTAGGATTCAATTTCCTCACCTCAAAAATGCCTTGGTTGGTGGCATTGGGGTGGGGAAAGATGAAAAGAGATGATCATTAATATTTCTCCCAGCTCTAAAATTTTATTATTCTATTATTCATTTTCTCCCTCTCACTCAGTGTTCTAGGACATAGATTGGTAATTAGTCAAAACTGAGGGGACCTTCTAGCAAAATAATCAGACTTAACGTTGAAGGCTGTAAGAATTTGAAACAGAAAAACCTTTTCTTAATTCATTATAAGATCAACTCACTCACAAGAAACCAGACAAAAACCGCTAGAAAGAGAAATGAGAACTAGAGAAATATATGTGTATTTACTATTCACTGTAAAGATTTTACAGGATAAAGAATATTTATCCAAAGAAACTCATGTTAAATATAATTGAATTTCCACTCAAAAGAATGCTACATTGTATCAAAATAATGTGTTTAAGGTTATGAGATATTTCTTTGTCCGTATAGAAAAAATAAGTCACTATGCATTATATAATCAATGATGATAAGACTGTCTCATAACCTTATGATCAGGCCAAGTACTATTATTTCTCAATATCAATATCCCTCCTGAGTTTATTACAACTAATTACCTTGTAAGAGTAAGTAAAAATTGGCAAATGAGCAAAACAACGATGCTTATAAAGGAAAAATAATAAATTTGCTGTTCAACAGTTCTTGTCTAGTATAAATGAACATACGGTAACTTTGTACATCTTCTTAGGGGATGGTGAAAACCTACTATATCTGTTGTGGAATTTCCCATGCAGTTGTTACATTCTTTTGTACAACTTTAAGATCTGGTAGACAGAAAGTGACAGTGAAAGAGGATCACCTAGATGTGTGGAAGAAACTTCCCTGAAGTTATCTTTTCTAGTCAATTCCCTTCTATTTAGTGGTATCTTCTTAGCAAATCTAAATGAATGGCTCTCTATAACATTTTTAGTGATCCCAGGAAAGGAAAATATATGCCTCTGTAATGACTACCATTAGAACTGATTGACCCTCACAGACCCAATATTCTCCCTAAATGAGACAATGATGTGAAAGAACACTGTAAATGATAACAATTGTTAGGAATTATTATTGAGGAGACCATTCCAAGGCTGACCCAATCATGTGTTTCATCACAAAGATTCCTCCTAAGTGGCAGGGTTCATTCTGTATTTATGAAGGGCCCAGGACTCGGAATCTTGAATATCTAAATTTTCATGTCTGGTGTTCATCATCCTTCTTTCAAGTTCCAGGGAAAGGTATGAATAGAGGTCAATGTCAAACACATACACGCTTTATTACTATGAAATCCCAACATGGCCCCCTCGTAAGCTAGGTTGGCCCATGGGCAGAATCCCTTTTACTCAGGCTAGAATGAGGAAGAGGGCATGAAACCAAAGCATGCCAAGCAGCTTCCTTCCCCCTTTCACTCTAGGCTCTCAGATGATGAGGAAAGGGAAGTCAGGGAAAATCATGCTAAAAAGCAAGGGAATATAAGGGGTTTTCTCTAAGGTCTAGAGCCAGGCTGGTCTAACTGACCTAACACCCCATCATACCATTGCAGCCATGTGGGAGAGAGAGTCCAAAGAGAGAGGATCCCAAGAAATGGAACCCAGATCCCAAGAAATGAGACCCCTGGCTCCAAAATATCTTTGTCTCTACCTAGCCACACCACTACAGTATTTGCTCCTCCTCTGTGAAAGGTGTGGGGCTGGGGGGAGAATCATGTATTTTTTTTTCTTCCTCTTCCTTTAAATCTATTCTCTGTGAAAAAGCAATTGCTTTTTTCTTTCTTTTACATAAAATAAATACTTTGGTATCTGGGCAGTACTTAAGTATTATAGGGTTTATTTCTTACCTGTTTAAAAAAAATAATTGGGTTTGTGTGTTCCAGAGAAGCTGTGATTAGTTCAGAGATGCTAAAGGGCAAGTTAACCAGCTACAAAGTTATATTTACATACCTCGCTTAGGAATTGTTCAAAGATTTTCTCAAAATTGCATCTGATCATTCTTCACGTTTTTGCTTTATGAAATTCTTGTTATCTTTTATTGAAATACACGAGAGGCAATATATATCATACTTATAAAAAATGGGTTTGTCTTCCTTGGCTTTGAAAGTGAGAAGTTTGAGGCTGCGGTCTAGATTGGCTGTTGATAACTAGTGTGACCAATGCCTTCATTTCCTGCCATTTATAAACTGGGGCTAAGATTCAGTATCCTTGGACTCTTCATCTTCATATTTCAGAGTGACACTAAGAAACTAAATGAAAGAGAATACATGGAAGTGTTTTGGAGAGTTACTTGGCCATTTCATAAGGCCCTTTATGATCCAGAGAGAAGGAATTCAATACCAAAAAAGCTGCTATTCTACTTGGAGCATCGTTAATGTTTTTCTTACCCTGAAGCCTTGATCCATTCCCTTATACTTTTCCCTCTTTAGTCCTATCTGGTGTTCTGGAGCCTTATTCCTCTTTGATAGGACAATTTTTAAATATTTGAAGGCCGTTATGCTTCGTTAGATTTTCATTTAAAGTTCTTGTGTCTTCAACTGCTGAGCTGGCACTCCACAACTACTAAGCCCGTGCACCCTGGAGCCCAAGTTCCGCAACAGGAGAAGCCACCGCAACGAGAAGCCCGCCCACCGCAGCGAAGAGTAGCCCCCGCTCGCAGCAACTAGAGAAAAGGCCGTGCGCAGCAATGAAGACCCAATGCAGCCAATAAATAAATAAATTAATTAATTAATTAAATTTGAAAGTTCACACTGACCTTTGAAAAAAAAGTCTACAACAATCTCTTTAAAATAAAATAAAGTTCTTGTGTCTTAAGAAGATCATAAATCACAAATAATGATATTAAACTTGCGTCTGAGACATAATAAACGCTGCTTTGCAATGACAAGAACTGATCTCTGGTTTAAATACATATATCTACTAGTTTTAACAGCAATGAAAAGACTCTGGTTTAATTTAAATACACATATCTACTAGTTTTAACAGCAATATCTTGGACATATAAAATGACCAAGAGGTAGAGGATTTTTTTTCAGACATTATTTCAAAAATCTTACAGTAATTAAATCCATTTTGTAGAGTGAGAAGACGGGAACATTGGAATCAGAGAGATGTGGGTTTAATTCATGGCTTCTCCAGCTGAATGGCCTTGGCAGTTATTTACCTTCCTAAGCCTTATTCCCTTATCTCAGAAATGGAGAAAACAGTACCTATATCTCAGAGTTTTAGTGAGGATGAAAGAACATGTAAGCAAAAACCGTAACACAAATATGGTGAAATACTCAACAGTGAGTAAACGGAGTGAACAACATCAATATATGTCAACGTGGGTGGATGATCAAATCAAAAGTTAGAGAGAAAACAGTGAGAAACAGAATGAGACAGATTGCACAATAACATTTAGATAAGTATACTCTTGTGCTCACATAAAACAATACGCCATTGTTCATGAAAGGCGGATCGAAAAACTCACACTAAATACAGTGTGAAGGAGTAAGTGCCTTTGGGATGGTGAAAGGGATCTTAGATGGGAAATGAAAGAAAGTGAAATAAAAGGAAGAACGTTGGACATGGATCAGTCATGACAATTGTTCTAATTTTGTGAACCTCAGGTCCAAGAGGAAAGGAGAAGAAAACTAATGTTCAGCACAAAGCCGGCCACATAGCAGAAGCTCAATACAAGTGGCTATTTTTATTACTGGAGTGAGGTCTTACTCAGCAGGGGCTTATTTGCATCAATTTGACCAGTATTACTGAGCTTACCAAGATTTACAGAGACAAGCGTTGAGCCAATGGAGTCAAAAGACCAGAAAGAAACTGACAAGTAAAGGATGGACAGAATATCTTTTCATGATAGAGAATACTTAATACATACTCATAACAGCTATTATTTACTGAGTGCTTACCATGGGCTAGGCATTAATTAATTAAGTAATCCAACCAACATGTACTTATTGAATGTTTATTGTGTGTGAGACACTGTTCTAGACGTTGGAAATACAGCAGGAAGACAACAACTACAATGACGACAACAGACCTGGCTCTTCTGGAGCTTATATTCCAGTGAGGGGAGGGAGGGAATGATCAGTAAAAGAGACAGTATGTTAAATGGTGGTATAAGTCCTATGGAGGAAACAACGCATCAGGGAAGGGAATGACGAGATGGAGTGGGGATGATGAGATTGCAGTTGTTAAGTAGGAAGGTCAGGGAAGGCTTCTCTGAGGGACACCGTTCCAAACTCATTTCGTGTATTATCTCTTTTAATCTTCTTCTGTGAAGAATTTGCTTTTCTAAACCACGATTGTTGTTTCTCAGATGAGTAAACGGGGGCCCAGAATCTGTCCGTGCATTTTCTAAGGTCTGATCGCTGGCTAAGTGATAGAGACAGAGTTAGGGTTTGAGCCACCTAACTCTGGAGCTGTCTCCGTATATATTATCTCTCATATAGGGAGATGGAAGGGGTCCTGGGGGATGGGCCAGAATGGAGAGCAGGAATGTGGTTTGGTAAAGCATTGAATGAACAGTCTCATGGTATCCATTTTATATTTTTGGGAAATTAAAATAAACATCATGATTTAGTCCAAGTCTTAATTTATTGCTACAGGACCAGGAACCTCAAGATTGTCAATGACTTGCCCAACCTCATACGGCTTGTTTGTTGCAGAACCAGGGTGGAAAACTGAGCTTGAAAGACTAGCCAACCAGCACAACCACAACAGCTGGGCTGGGCCGAGCCACCCAAGCCTTGGTGCTTTACTCTGAACAGCTGGACCCGCCAAGCCTTCTTGGTCTTAGGGCTCCTTCTTCAAACTGCTGAGAAGCTCAGATAGGTGAGAATAGACAACGGAGTCACAGGAGACCCATTTACAGAAGAGAAGGAGGGAGTATAATTAGGCAAAGAGAAGTGAGAGCAGGCACAGATGAAGAAAATAAGGGGAGGAATCAGCTAAGAATAGGCAAGGTGAACTTCATGCTGTTTCCAACCCAGCAAGGAGGAGGCGGGAGGGAAGATGGAGCAGGGACAAAAAGAGTTCCTCTATCTCAGTAATCCTAATTATAGCCCTATAGGATAGGTATGAAGAGTGTTGTTTTACACATGGGAAAACTGAAGCTCAGAAAAGCTACTTTACTTACTCAAGGTCACATGGCAGGCAAGAGAGGCTCCTGATGATTTAAGATTTTCTTTCCTTGCGTCTCTTCCTTCCCTTATTTGTTTTCATCGTTTCTTCCCTCCAGCCTCTTTTTATTCGTACAAATTTTTATTAGAAAAAAAGTTTTACCGTTTTTCCTGAAATAGTTATCAAGTATCCAATGATAGAGCATGCGGTTACCATGACAGCACAGCCTTTACTGAGGTCAGACCTCCCCTCTTTACCTCCAGAAACATATTTCACAGCAGATTTCCTTTCTTTGTGGAACTTGTTAACAGCCGCAATTTTACATTTTGTTTGGGTGACCATTTGCTTCACGTTTGTCCACCACTTAACTGTAGGCTTCCTAATGGCAGGGACCAGCCTGGAGTGTGCCCCCAGCGTTTGGCACAAAGCCTAGCACTCAGGCTTTCTTGTAAATATTTGCTGAGCGAATGTTCTTGTCGTTTCTCTCAGCTTTCTTCTGAAAGTTAGACGGACAGTAACCTCTAGCTCATAATTATGTTAATAGATACTGTATAACAAGTCGGGCCGGTATTTACAGATAGCACACAGGTAAATGAACACACACAGGCATACCCATGACTGCACAAACAAGCCCCCAGCAGGTGCCCTCAGGAGGAAACGCACGCCGTCCGAGCGAGCCGAACCAGCGTAGTTAAACACGCCTGCGCCGGGCTCCGCCGGCCTCCGCAGCGTGGGAGGACAACCCACAGCCGCGCCACTGGAGTCCCGAGCCCGCGGGGACGCGTGGGCTGGCCGCGGGCGCCGGCTGCGGGCGCCGGGGGCGGTGGCGGAGTGGGCGGTGAGCTGCGCCGTGATTGGTCCGCGGGGGCCGGCAGGGGGCGGGGCTGGCGGCGGGGGCGGGCACTCGAAGAGAAGGGGGTGTTCGCGGCGGCGGCGGCGGCGGCGACGGCGGCAGTAGTTTCAGTATAAACAAGGCACCCGACTGGTTGGACGGAATATTTTGCGCGCTTTTGCTTCCTCTCCTTTGGTTGCGTTGCTGGGCACGCGGAAAACAGCCGGGAAGCCGAGGACCCCGGGTCCATCTGCAGGTGGGTTGTTCCCTGGTCAGCAGTTCTCACGGGAGAAACCGGAGCCCGGCAGCGGGAACGCGCCACCCTGCTGCGCGCTGCGCTCTCCCAGGCGGCCCGGGAGCTGCGCGCGGAGCAGCCCGGATCTCTGACTGCTCCCCGGCTGCCGGTGCCCCTGGAGGCGGCGGGAGATTCCGGCCAGCGAGCGCTCGCTGGTACAGAGCGTCCCGCAAAAGCGGGGGAAGTGGGGAGTCCTCCTGCCTGGCCGCCGAGGGCGTCTGGGGCCGCCCCGGGAGCGGACACGGTGCCAGCAGGTGCGGGCCCCAGCCGCTGGGGCCCGGACGGGGACAGGCTTGGGTTTTGCTTTGCTTCTCTCGCCCCGATCCGGCAGCCAGGCCTTCTGTCTCGAGATCTTGGTACAGTTTTTGAGGATTTGTCTGAGTTCTAGTCGCTTTCATCCTTTCTTCCCTTCCTGTGCACAGCTAGCTTGTTTCCTTCTACTTCTTGGCTAGTTTTCGTGAGTGTGTGTGGGGGGGTGGGTGGGCAGGTGGGGGTCCTGCTTATTTTTGGTGACGGAGCCTTATAATCTAAGGTCTGACTCTCAGGAAGAGACAAGGGAACAGAAGTCACGTGCTCTCCACTGACGAGGTGATATTCTTTCCTTTCTCCGTTCACCTGGTAACTTGGGACACAACGTGTCGCCTTGCTCTTGCCTGAGCTCAGGTGAGTCGTCTCGGGTCACCTGGCCGGGCGATAATAGCGTGAACTGTGGGTACCTGGGAGCCTCTCGGGCTGCTAGCGGGGGGAGGCTCCTCTCTCTAGGGGAACCGGGGAAACAACTTAAGTGCTGTACAAGTGGAACAGGGCGGAACAGGGGGGCTGGAGTGTAAGTGTGTGTGTCTGTCTGCGAACCACTGGAGTATTGATTCCCACCTTACCCCAACCTGGTCCGCGCAGCTCAGGCGAGAGCAGCGTAGCTAGGTCCTCTGACAGTGCGGAGGGCGGCACAAGTGTAGTAAACCTCAGGAGGGGATCTCTAGGGAGCCACTTTCTCTTCTGAATGTAGATGTGTCCGTCTTCGCCGACGAATTCGGTGGGTGTAGTGTGTATGGATGAATATGCACAGAAATTTGTGTATGTGTGTTTGGGCAGAAGGCGTCTCCAAGGAGTTCTTCGTCAGCAGCACCATGTGACGATGGCCAGGGACCGCTGGTGTCCGTAGATCTATATTTAGCCCTGGATGATCTCTAATGGCCATGGGAGGGTCTCTGAACTGAGTTCATAAAGGGGAAGAGTTCAGGGATCAGGGTTTTGCACTCTTGAATAATGTCTGGTACAGTCAGACTCAGATGGGGTGAATAATTTTTCTTTCCTCCCGAAACAGTAGCTAGAGCTTGGCATGTGATAGCTGTGTCTTAGTTTAAAACACGGACCATGGTGATAAGCCTGTGCTAAGAAACAAGGAGGTTACAGTTAACCAGAGTATATGCCTGATTGGAGATTTGGAAGGAAAACAACTAGTCAGGTGAGGTTTAGAGCAAATGTAGAATTGACTTCTAAAAGGAAAGAAAAATTCTTGGCTGTCGAGATTTTCATAACAGATTAAAAAGTGTGGCAGCTTGTTAGGTCCTATCATTAATGGTTAGTTTATTGGGGGGAGGGCAATGGTTGGGCAAGGAGGACCTAGGGCACTTGACAGAAGTCAGGGTTCACAAGCGGTGCTCTGTTATGCCTTTCAAGCAGGTTTTCTGGCAAAGTGGAGAAGATCAGCTACTGATTAGCAAGTGTCTTGTTGGCATTCTTCCACGACATGTGGGTCAATCCTTTGTTTTCCTAGAGGTGGCAATATTTCTGGCTACTAAGTGTAGTACTTTTCAGTGGTCTAATGGAGTGTTAAATTCTTAGAATTGATTTCTCCCCTGGTGCATTTTCAGTCTTGCTCTATTTTATATGCTCCACTAGACATTTAATCTGATTCCTGAGATCATTCTGTCTTTTGGAACAGAAAATCACCATAAACTATTTATATTTATTGCTTTTTTAAATTTAATTTATTCTTAGGCATATATTGTTAAATATTTTAAATATTTATTATTTATCATAATAATTCACATTTCTTATATTATTACTAACATTACATTCTTACAGTCTAACTACTGGCCAATAAACTACAATAGACCAAAAAAAAAAAAAATCAATTGAATAACACCTATCTAGGAAAAAGTAAGAAAATTGAAGGGGCAAAGCTAGGTGACTGTTTATGTTGGTAAGTTACCTAATATGGCACCGGAAGTGGTGGGATCAACTTTATCAATCTCCAGAGGTGGCCTGGAAGAATTCGACTTTGGAGGAGCATTTGGATGACCCCAAAGAGAGTACCTGCTTGGACAGGAGATGAGAAAATGAGGGTATCCTCCCTTACTTGGGAGAAGAATCTGGAATCCCTGAAACAGGGACTTAGAATCTTGATTCTGGTGCCACAAATAATAAATGGAAAAACCATTATAACATTTTGTAAGGTCTTAAAGAGACAAATTGTACTGTTGAAAATACTGCTTAAGATTGATGAGATTTTTGTCTTTAGTGGTTGAATTCAGGTGTTACCTCCCCTTTAGTTGTCCTTTTTGGGTTTCCAGTTAAGTCTATAAAAATTAGATTTGTGCAACCCTTGATTATCCTAGGATGACAGATGTAGCCTAGCGCTGTGGGCAGATTTCTGCCTTGGGAATAGAGCCTAGGGTTCTAATCAATCTGGAGCCCTAACAAGTCACTTACTCTCTCCCTATACCTGCAGTATCTGTGAAATTGATGAGGTGTTGAACTAGATGATTTATGAGTCTCTTTTAGCTCTGTGTTAACTGATTTATCTTGCTGTACTATCACCTCATTCATTTGCACCCTCTATTAGCTGTGGAACAATGAAGGCTGAAGAATGGTCTGCAGTTAGATGTTCAGCTACTTGATGCGTGGAAATGAAGAGAGGAGAGTGAAATTTCTTCTTATTGGTGAAAATTATATAGAGATTTATTATTTGCTTGAACTGTTTTTTGCTCTTGTTTTTCTCCTACAAGTGTATTTAAAAATGCTATTTTCAAGAAGGTTGAGTCAGGAAAATTTTTTGGACTTTTAAAGTCAGTGTTACTATTTTGTCATTTTAAAACCAGTCTTTTGACCAATCATTTTTTCTTAGGTTTGTGTGTTTATTATTTCATTTCAAGGTACATTTATATCCAGAAGTCATTCAATTGATTCAAATTTTATTAGTAAGCCCTGGCATGAAAATGAGTTTAACACAGGGAAAGTACAAATTAGTCTTGTAAGAAAGGAAAGCACTTTATAGAATGCTAGTATCCTTCTGTTTATCTAAAAGGGAAGAATGGAGGGGGGTGTGGGATAAGGGTAATTTTTCAAGAACTTGCAGCCAAAAAAATAAAATTATCCTGGTAACCATGTTCCACAATAAATTGTAAATAGAAAATTCTGCTTGTTTACTGAATGTCCTCACTAAGTATGCTGAGGTGAACTGGATTTAGAAACATAAACCCTTTTAGTAAAGGATGCTCCCCATTTGATATTCTATAATTTGGCTTGAGATCTATCATGTATAAATGATTCAACTACTTATATCTTTGCTGTTCAAGGTAATGGCCAGTGCTGTTCAGTAAATAGCCGCATGGGGATATATGAGCTTAAGTTTAACTAAATTAAACAAACAAAAATTGCCCTAGCCACATTTAAGTGTTCAATAATAGCTACGTGTGGTGAATTGCTGCTGTATTGGACAGAAGAGGAACCTTTCCAATATTCCAGAAAGTTCTTTTTTGACAGCACGTAATTAGATAATGATGATTCTGATTTTCCAGAAGATCACTTTTCTTCCTCTGGGAAAATGACAATTAATTCTCATCATAGGCACCCAAGACATAAGGAGATAAGACTGACTGGCTTTATATGTTTTCAACAGTATATCATGAGCAATGCCACTTTCCACAGTTCAATAATATTCCATGATCCCAAACACCAATTTTTCAAATTTTTCCCCCAGAACTCTATAATTATCCTTTGACTTTTCTAAACCATCACCTACTGTTCCTGATAGAAAGCACCAATCCTTTCAAAGACAAGGCACGTGGGGCCATCTACTGTTAAGCTCAGGAACTGCATGGCAGTTGTAGCCGATTAAAAACGTTGCAGGAGGAAAGTCAACATGTGCTGTGATCAGTTCCCACAAAAAAAAATTAGTAAAGATTTATCTCATAGAAAAGTTTTAAATGATTCTCCAGGCCCATTTCTAGTTGCCACGTACTGAATTGTTGTTTTGTGTCTTAATAAACTGCTGACAAGATATTCCCAAGACAAAAGATGACAAATTTTAGCTTTGTTTTTCTTCCAGGGAAACCAAAGATGGTAATTATTTGAGTCAGAATCCCTTTCCTCCATTAATTAGGAATTAGTGAAGAAAAATTTAAGTAGCATCTAGGACAAATCAAGCAAAATGCACATTCATTTTTTAATGTGGAATCCTATAATAAATCAGGAAATACCACCATTTCATCATTGTAGAGAGAAATAGGATCTTCTTTCCTCAAAAATACTGATTATTTCCCCTTGACCGTGAAATCTACAAAGCATTTGGGGCTCAGTTCCAAAGAATGTACTTATCTGGGAGTTACTTACTTTTTGTTCACATGCCAAAGAAGTGAGTTGATTCTGAGTCCTCTACTCTGTTTTGTTTGTAATCTCAACACAATACCTCTTTTTTCAAGGAGGTTAGGAGAGGTGTAGCATTTCTAGTGTCCAGAGATGCTGCTAGAAAGAAATGAGAAGATAATCTTTGAGACTTTTTTCAAGCTCAAAATAAGCATGTTTTATACAGTGTGGGAGACTTGACTTTTACTTTCCCCCAACTTGAATCCATAGTTAGAGAAACACTCTGAGCGTACAGTCAGCACTTGTATTCTGAGATCCAGCCGTGCCAAAAGGAGGCTAAAAGTACTTGAGATCCCAGCTGGAGTAAAGTTGAAATATGTGAACTCTTTCTCATTCTGATCTCTGGAGCCTCAAATGAAAAAAGGAAGAGGCTGCATCTCAACAAAGTGCAAAGTTCCTTTGGAATTTAGATGGGAATTTGGGAACCAGTCATTGCCGGATCTTAAATTAAGCCTCTCCTCCCTAAACAAATATGCTTTCAAAGTTCAACTGTGATAGGGAGTCCTTCTTCTACCTCGTTTGGACACATGCCCAGCATTTGAACAGAAGCGAAAGGATAACGATCAATATAAAGACATTGGATTTATTAAATATTTCACTGAGGCGCTCTATGATGAAATAGGGGCTGAAATCTTTTTTTCTTGGACTCCTACCTTTGCTATCTCATTCTCCTGAGTGTAAAGGAAATGCTGACTTGACATCCTGGCAGAGATTTACCAAACACCTAAAGCAGATGTTGAAGGATGGCTTTTGATTTAGTTCCCACACCCATCTTTTCCTGGCCCTCTTCCAATTTGAATTGTCACCTGAAACCACCTTAGCCTGATGCACCTGCCTCCTCGTAAATAACCTTGTGCAAAAGCAGTCACTAATTCAAACACAGTCTGTTGTTTCGAAAAAGGCAGCTTTTCATCTGGTGCTTTAGTTGGTTTGAAACCATTAGGCATGCCTTTCAAATCCATTCATCCCTTAAATCACCTAGAGCTTGCTTCCTTGCTGCTGGATCAATGTCATGCTGAACTTTTGCAGGGTCCTTGGAAGGACATGATATATCTTTGTGACTGAATTAGCTGCCCCCGTAAGATATCTTGTCTGTCAACCAACTTTTCAGCTTCTCAAATTAAATTTAAGAAAGAACATTCATCTTGTATACATGGGTTGGATATCTTTTACTTCCCCTTGGGAAGTTTTCCAGAAGAACCTGTAATCTGTATGCTAGTTTTGGCAGCTCAGAGCTTTCTTTTAGCCTGGGTCATTGTTTTTAAAACCAAAATCTGTTTCCCATTGTCTCATTGCCTCCCCCTTATCCCAAAGTGCTCCCTCAATTTGGGAGGGGAGGGGCTATTTAAATATCTCTACGCAAACCAAAAGAAGTGTCTTTTTCATTCTCTTCAACGCCATTGGATCAGTACTACTAGAAAATATTTACATGTATTGGTTGATTTCTAAGGAGCCAGTCTTCAATGTGTTAAACCAAGATTCCCTTCAGAACCACTATGTTCTCCTTTTTTTTTTTTTTTTAAAAACACGTGCAATTTTCTTTAGAGGAGATTACTTTTATTTATTTATTTATTTATTTATTTTTGGCTGTGTTGGGTCTTCGTTTCTGTGCGAGGGCTTTCTCCAGTTGCGGCGAGTGGGGGGCCACTCTAAATCGCGGTGCGCGGGCCTCTCACTATCGCGGCCTCTCTTGTTGCGGAGCACAGGCTCCAGACGCGCAGGCTCAGTAGTTGTGGCTCACGGGCGCAGTTGCTCCGCGGCATGTGGGATCTTCCCAGACCAGGGCTCGAACCCGTGTCCCCTGCATTGGCAGGCGGACTCTCAACCACTGCACCACCAGGGAAGCCCCTATGTTCTCCTTCTTTGAGGAAGTTGATAAATACGATCCAGGTTCTGTACAGGCCAGCACATGTGCCTCCTAATCTGGGGTCTGAACTCCCTGAAAGTATATACAAACTTGTTGGTCGATTTCTCAGTGTGTGGAGAAGTTTGTGATCTTCCTAAAAAGTTAAGAGCTATTGGCCAAACAATATATTCTGAGTTTCCAGCAACTGGCTTACAAATGAAATTTTTCAAGGTGAGAATCGCTTGTGAGATTAACCTGTCCTCTGTCTTATCTTACTGGTAGTGATTTGAATAGAGTCAGCAGCTTTTTCAAGCGTCTCATGTAAATCTCACCTTTTCCAAAGGAGTTAGCTACTTTGAAGTTTGACTTAACAGCAAATTAAGACCAGTACTTAATGCTGTCACATATTCTCATTTTGGAAATAGTCAGTTTTTCCCAAACCAGAGTTTTGGTTAGCAGGTCCCCATAGCAGGTACATTGGGTTGGGCAAAATTTGTGCTAAAGAAGGATGGCAGACAGTGGAGAAGTTGCTGTTGAGATTATGTTGGAAAGGGTAGAGAAGAGTAAATTGAGAGTTTACAGAACCCAACAGACAGAAAATAGCAATTGTGAGAGCTGTAAAGAGAAGGTTTGCTGCAGATAAGAAGTCAGAGCTACATGGAGATTAAAGAAAATAAATGGAAGCTGTGGGGTAGGAACCGCCTTACACTTAGCCCTCCTTTCACCGGGGAAGCTTTAGCAAATGGTTCCTGGAGTTAATAGCATCCGGGGCTAAATGCTTCTCTGGATTCTCATGTGCAGTACTTGGATATTCTATGAATTTGTTTTCTTAAACAAGAACCAAGCCAATATTTAATATTCTGAACTTCACTTTCTTTCATTCCAGAACTGAAGCAGGTAGAACTGAAGTCTTGGATGTCAAATTTGAGTAATGCCGAACAAACAGTGGTTCTTGATGTGCGTAATAAGAAGAAAGGTACTTGAGAGGAAAAAAAATCTACTATGTTTATCTTCTTAGGTGCTTAAAAATCCACTTCACAAGCAGTACTTTCTGTGCCATTCTGCTGACCTTTCCCCTTGTTTATCAAATGCATCTGTTACACAAGGCAGTTGATCTTTCTGGAAAATGGTTAGACTGGCCACTTGCTAGAGATTGTCCAGAAATTAGTTACATGTACTGTGATCCATGATCTCTCTTTTGGTCATTTGTCTCATCAGATCTTTTTTACTGGAAATCTGTAAAGTACGTACAAGCAAGTATTACTGTATTTCGTTGAATCTAAGATGTCATCCATTGTAAGATGCTCTTTTATTTTATATATTGCTAAAAAAAAGACTGTCAGTTAAACAGGTTTTCTTATCACTCAACTATTTATGTGCATCCCAATTTCAAAGAAAATAAAATATGAAGAAGTGTATATTAGAATTTCTGAAGTCTCTGTCTAGATAGGACTATGCTTTGATTGCAAAGGTCAGTAAATGCTTTTGTTGATAGTGTTGCTTTTTAATAAGAGTAATTAATGACGTTCGTACATCTTTGGGGCAAGGATTTATGTAGAACATGTAAAACATGTAAATTTTTCTAATAGCCTGCAATTTGGGACAGACTGACAGGCTTTTCATTTTATGGTTAAACATTAAAAGTTCAAAGAAGACCATTTGCAGTATAACATGATGTAGTGTAATAAATTTTGAACCTGGAATCTGAAGGCTAGGTTTGAAACCCTGCCTGTTTGTCCCTTATCCGATGTGTAACCCCGGCTGAGTAATGAAGTTTTTCTGAACCCGTGCTTATGCAGTCAAACAGAGTAACGATCCCTGCCAAACAAGGTAGATATAATATCCAAAAAGGCATTTGTAGGCAGTAAACCTTACACAGACGGGAGCTGCTGACATTCTCAGAGCCTTGCACACCGTGCATCTAGGCATTTCTCAGGGGAGCGGCCTTGAGCAGGAATCAGAGAAGTAAAGGACTGTGGACTGTGGAGACCTTTTCCAGCACACAGGATCCCATAGTAGAAGGATGCACACTGAGGAAGGTGGAGGCCTAAGGAATTGACAGTATATGGCAAGGTGGGAAAATAGGACCATTGTGCATGTAAGTAAGGGGCTGGGTCTCTTCGAGTGACTTAAATCTCAGCCATTGGTTGTTGCTCTACGCAAGTTCAACAGTCAGGTTCGTTTGTGGTCAATCAGCTGATTGGCAACAGAACTTTGGGCTAATTAGAAGGCAGAAAACAACCTATGATAGATTCTCTTCTTAAATTTGATTTTTAAGTATAATAAACTATAACCTCAATTAACTTATCTCGGTTTGGTGTCCATTGCTATTCGTAGTATTTTCTTTTGGTGCCTGGTTGGAGGGGTTTTTTTGTTGATATTTTGTGCCTCCGCAGAGAAATCCTGTGACACATTTCCAAGGAACAATACAAAGACCTTTTGCCATTGCTCTAAAAATGCTCTAACTTCGCTATAAAGAAAATTGATAGTTTTGTTGTCATCTAGAATTTCGGAACGAGTGAGCAAAATTGGAAATAATTTTCCAGATGAAAAACATACCTGGGGGCAGGGGCTGAGTAAGTGACTTTCCAAAGTTTTCACAGCTCTTAAGCCCTAGATTAGGGCTTCATTAAATCTGGGTCCTTGTCCAGATCCTTTATGGGAGTATAAGTACAAATATTTGGTGGCTTTTGGTGCTGATTCTTTGAAAGGGAACTCTGAGTGACTTGTGACTCTTTTGTGGCTACTGCTTCCTGTCAATCAACCAAAGGCAGCAGGGGTGCAAGATTCAGAGGGGTGCCGTGGGGCTCACGTGGCGCTGTAGCCACGTGGCTGTGTGGTCCTAGCCTGGTCACTTCACCTCACTGCCCAAGGTCTCAGTTTGCACACTGATGGACAGAGGAGAGTGGACCTGATTGTCATGACGCTTGGGCCTTGGCTTCTTCCGTGACTGTTTTGCGGTCATCGCTAATCCCTTAGCACACGTTCCCCACCCGGTTACAGCCTTTGAGCCCTCACGCTTCATCCGGCCTTTTGGCAACCACTTTGGATTGATTGCAGTTAGGAAGTGAAATGCAATCTATTTTCCATCTTGGACCATTTGATTTCTATGGTCCTTTTGAACTTTTAACATTTTCTGATTTTTCTGAAATTCCCAAATCCTGGCCAACCTTCTTCCCAAAGCAACTTAATATTAGGACGGTTTCAGTATTAATGAGTAAGTGGAGAAATCAAGGAAAATTCATGGCTCTTGGCAGAAAAAAAAAAGAAAAACAACTTCAAGGGCATGAATAGAGTGAGTTCCTCTTGTCATCCTGGATACCAAGGATATTGTGTGGTTTTAACCATCTAAAGCTTTTTTTAAGCCAGAGGCAGGAAAACCACATCCAGAGGGAAGGTTCCTTCCAGGCTGGAAGAAGTAACTTTCAGGTATTTCTCATCTCGGGTCCTGGCATCCCAGTTTAAGGACATTTTGAGTTTCTCAGGGCAAGGGTAGACAGGCTCTTGTTTTTCTTCCCACCAGGGACAACCCATTTGTAAAGATGATATTGCACATGAAACATACTCATAGAAAACTGGCAATTTGAAGAGGACAGAAACATACTTTGTCCGTTGCCTTATACAATGTTAACATTGAGTTATTCATTTAACCATGATTCCTATGTGTGAGGCCTTAGCAACTAAGTGGGGAACATTTGTGTTAACATTTACCTCCTCAGTTCCTGATCCTTTGGCCATTATGACCATGTCCTGCACAAGCGAGAGGGATGGCAATGATTACTCTGGCAGTGACAAGTCTCCCCAGACAGAGTGATTCTCAGTCCTCACTTTCTTCCCATCTGTAGCTGTTTTTTTTTAAAATTTTTATTTATTTATTTTTGGCTGCGTTGGGTCTTCGTTGCTGCACGCAGGATTTCTCTAGTTGTGGTGAGCGGGGGCTACTCTTCGATGCGGTGTGCGGGCTTCTCACTGTGGTTGCTTCTCTTGTTGCAGAGCACGGGCTCCAGGCGCGCAGGCTTCAGTAGTCTGGCACGTGGGCTCAGTACTTGTGGTGCATGGGCTTCGTTGCTCCGCGGCATGTAGGATCTTCCCGGACCAGGGCTCGAACCCGTGTCCCCTGCATTGGCAGGCGGATACTTAACCACTGTGGCACCAGGGAAGCCCCTGTAGCTATTTTTTGAAGTATAGTTGGTTTACAGTGTTGTGTTAGTTTCAGGTGTACAGCAAAATGTTTCAGTTATACATATATATATTCTTTTTTGGCTTCTTTTCCATTATAGGTTATTACAAGATATTGTATATAGTTCCCTGTGCTATAGAACAGGTCCTTGTTGTTTATCTATTTTATATATAGTAGTGTGTATCTGTTAATCCCAAATTCCTAATTTATCCCCCCCGCCTCCTCTAACGCTTTCCCCGTTGGTAAACCCAAAGCTTTGTTTTCTCTGTCTGTGAGTCTGTTTCTGTTTTGTAAATAAATTCATTTGTATCATTTTTTTAAGATTCCACATATCAGTGATATCGTATGATGTTTGTCTTTCTCTGTGCTGGATCCTTTTATGTTCTCCCTCAGCATTGGTTTGTGGATGGGACAGAGCACAAAATACTGAAGCTTTTTTTTTTCTGTTTCTCTTTCCTGATGCTTCTTTCCCTAAATGCCACTTTCACCTGCCAAGTCGCCTTATAATGGACGTTGTTTTTTCCCAGCACCCCACCCCTGGCCACCCCCTGCCCAGGCATGCGCACACATTGTGATGCTGTGGCCCCCATTAGTGGGAACCGGAACAGATGCACTTGGGGTAATGGATGTGCCTCCTCAGACAGGCCCCACGCCCCTCCCCCTTTTGGATGCAGGTATCTTTCAGCATCTTGAAAAGAGCGATTAGCCCAGGTTGTGTCCTCCTGCAGCCTCTGCACACCCTGTGCCTGTGAGTCCAAGCCCTGGGGTTTGGCTTCCCCTCATTGTTTGCCTCTGAAGCCCTCACTCTCTGCAGCTCCTGAGTGCCTCCATTGTGCAGACGTGCTGCCAGAAACCGGAGCCTGTTTTTGGGGCCGGGAGCTCTGTCCCTAGGAATCCAAGTAATAACTTAACAGCTTTTGGCCTCTACCGAGCATCCTCTGACAAGGGCTTCTGAGTTGCAGAGCACACAGATGAAGGCAGTGCTCCTTGTTCCCCAAATCAGGTGTTTTCTCAGCCTGTGTGTTTACTGAGAACTGAGGCTTTATAGAGCTCTCCACCCCAAAAGAATTTGACACAAAGGGGTGAAAATCAATAGCATCCGATCTTCCAGTGAAAGCTGGGGAGTCAGCATTAAATCTCTTGATATATGCGTGCATCTATAAACACACACACACACACACACATACTTTAGTTCTAGGCCTCTTTTACAATTTCATTTTTTCAACTTCTGTTTTGGTTATCTCCTCATATGCCCAGTGCTAGTCTGGTATTTCTTAAGTGTTTGTAATTCTTCCCATCCAACTTTGAAGGCCTACACATTTTCACCTTAGGATAATACTTGACTCAGGGGATTAAAGCAATTTAAAGCTCAGTTCCCCTCCCTGACTTCATAACCGAATGTGAAGGAATGATATCTAAACACGGCAGCCAGAGACTTGAATTTAAGTACAGATTGGAGCCTTTGATCCAAGTGTTTTATGGTATTTTATTGGATGACATTGGTACTCAAAAATATGCATACATGTGTTATTCAAAGAGCAATTTGCTTCTTGATGGGTTCTCAGATTGTATCAGAACCTAACCTATTTTAAAAATTGCCTGTTTCCTCGTGATTATGAAAGCCTAATGCCTATTAAAATTTACTTTTCTTTTGCATATTACTGACACTGTTTTTTCCTTTTTTATTCATTTTAGGAAAGCATGCCTCAGACTCCTCCCTTTTCAGCAATGTTTGACAGCAGTGGTTACAACCGAAACCTCTATCAGTCTGCAGAGGACAGCTGTGGAGGGTTGTATTACCATGACAACAACCTCCTTTCCGGATCTCTGGAAGCACTCATCCAGCACTTAGTACCTAATGTGGATTACTATCCGGATGTAGGTATCCATGTGCCCCCTGAAACACGTCCTCAGTATCCAGCAGAATTTACAATAGAATAGCCAGGGACCCTAGATGCTGCAGAATTCTATCTGGGTTCCTAAGAATTTTTCTAATAAGAAATTGCATATTGATTATTGAGTGCTTTGAGATCAGATTGAGCCTGGATATGATATGTCTGTGTATCAGTTTTCCTTTCAGGGTTGGTATCACATTGTAGTCAGTCAGAGGCCATCTAAATGAAATACCTTTAAGGTTTGACTCATGCATGTACCTTGGTCCTTACATAGAAATGCCAGAGAACATTAGATGCTCCTAGAATGGTTAGCGCCTTTTTGGTTTCCAGAACTGTGCTGAGAAAAGTGAAGTTACACAGGGAAACTTCACAGAAAAGAGAGCAAGAGTTACATTCAAGATGCAATTCTTTATAGATTCGACATCAGATGACAGGTTCTCTTGTTTATGGTTTATTTTGATAACTGACATTTGTATGGATAATCCTTTCTAATTTAAGGAAGTCGTTTACATTTTCTCAGTCTTTATAGCAATTCCAAGAGGCTAGAGAGGAAGAAATTGAAATTCAGAATGTTGAGGAATTTGCACATGGTCTCACTCCCAGCATCAACATTCAAACCCAGGTTTTCTGTTTCTGGGGCATGTGATGTTTCTTCCCCCTTCCCTTGTGCTACGGCTGCCCCTGTTATGCAACAACTGCTTGTTGATAAAGATTTCATGAAAATATCCAGACACTAGATTCGAATGTTTTTATAAATATAATAATGACCTTGGTGTGCAGAGGGTAGTTTGTGCTTGCGACTGTAGTTCACCATAATGTTTCTTACTGAGGTATCTCTGTGTGTGTGTGGTTTGTTACGTAGCATTTTCAAATATGTTGCCACACAGGGAAAACTTCTAATCAAAAGTAAAGGCATCCCTTGTTCAGCCCTGTGTTTATGAGCTACAAAAGGCACCTAAGGGGAAGAAAAACCCATGGAATTTTTCTTCTTATTGGGAGTATGAAACTATTGTAACAAATAAGCTTTACTTCATTACTGGCTTCTGGGGAGACATTGTGGTTAAAGAAAAGTATATAGTGTGATATTATGTTTTATCAAATTGCTTAGCCTTTGAGCAAGTAAATAGATTACTTGAAAGTCTGTCTTTGAACGTTCTGACACAAGCACACAGATGCTCCAGTGTGTCATACTGGACCCACTGGTGATTTCTTGAGCTGATGTGGGTTGGGTGATTTTTTGGTTTCCATTGAGTTACCATAATATTTGGACACAGAAAAAGATTCTGTACGGGTGGTATATTTAAGTTAGATTGATCTCCCTGGGCTGAATTTCATTCTTCTTTACTAGACTGAGTTATATGTCCTGGTATCCTGGCTCCCAGAGGATGGATGTAAAAATGTACTGTGAATAATTTAGTAGCTAAACTTACCCTGTACTTCTGTTATTTTTAGTATGGTTTCAGGGAAAATATATATCACAAGGTAAAGGAGAAATCCATCTTAGGTTGTTTTACTACTAGTAAGCATCACTTTTGAAACTGTAGCATTTTAACTTTGCTAAAGAGAACTTAGTGATATATGATGTATAATATATAGGAAAGATACTAGTTTCAGAGAGAATATAACCATGATGACTTTTTTTTCTCTTGCCACAGAGAACGTACATATTTACCTTCCTACTGAGTTCGCGGTTATTTATGCATCCGTATGAGCTAATGGCCAAAGTTTGCCACTTATGTGTTGAGCACCAGAGACTAAGTGATCCTAGTGGTGATAAGGTAATGATACCTTATTTGAACTTAACGTTTTTTTCCATTAAGTTTGGTAGCTTTATGGCTTAGATCTTGTGAAGTTGGTTTCCTTAAGTAACCATAGCTTCTCCCCAGGCTGAGGTCCATAAATGGTATCATGGCTATGCAGAGGGAATTGGAAAGGTATGAAGAACAAATATAAATCTAGTGCCATGGAAGAGCCCTCCGTCCTGCCTTAAGTTGGTAGCACTTGACATTGACTTGGGAAAGGGGGACTAGAGTCTTCTTTAACCCCAAAGACTTTGCACTAGAAGTTTACCATTAACCCTGTTTGTAATTATTTATTTGATAGATATCACTGAATTTGATTTGCTTTTTCTCCCTAGAATCAGATAAGAAAAATTGCACCCAAGATTCTTCAACTCCTGACAGAATGGACAGAAACATTTCCTTATGATTTTCGGGATGAAAGAATGATGAGAAACTTAAAAGATCTGGCTCACCGAATAGCCAGTGGCGAGGAGGTTGGTAACCTGAATTTAGTACAATTACTCGAATTTCCAGGCAGGGTCTTGGTGAGAAGTGGTGCTAAATTATGCATCGGCATCTCTGCTGCTTCTTTTCTGTTGTTGCCTTTGGGCAAGTCCTCTCCATAGCATACTGGTCTGTTTGGTGTGTCAAAGGCGGATGATTATACACCCACTTCAAAGGGATGTGATCTAGAGTTTTATGTGATTAATTTGGGGGTATGTTCATGTCAGCTCAAGCACAGGATTCATGATGCAAGTGTGTTTTCATTTTATTTTATTTATAACTTTCGTCCTTCCAAAAAGATTTGACCTAGCAAGTTAGATTATAAATATCACATTAGGAGATATAAACACTAATACATGTAAAATAACATTTATATATTCACAGGTAATAGGTAATATATTAATAAATCAGAAATAGAGAGTTTGTATCATGGAAGGGAGAAAACAAATGTGCTAATACTGAGAATCAGTAGAGTGGGACAAGATTGCTGTATTTTAACTGTAAGCTCCAGGTAAAAGGGAAATACAGTTGGTTATGTAATTTTCGCTGTCAGAAAAGAAAAAGCATAGTAATCCTTCAAAGCATTAAATTAAATGAAATTTTTTAAAAATTTCCTGCAAGGACTTTGTGAATGAGATCATGGAAACTGCTCTGTATAGTGTTTATAACAAATGCTCCTTGATAAAAACTGAGGCCATAAGATTAATATATAAATTAGCAAAGGTAATTCTTTAGGAGTGGAGAAGACAAAGAAAAAAGGATCCAAGTCTTGTGCCTGGAAGTTGATTCAAGGCTTAGCACCTAGACTTAGATGGAGATGGAAAGTAAGTCTGTTAGATAATCTTTCATAAATATCACTTCCCTCAACTGAGCTACCTAGCTGTGATAAATTCAAGGTTATCCTCTTTGAAGCAGGCCTGGAAGGCTGTTACTCTGTTTTGAGGCTTGTTGGGCAAGGATATCTTTGTAGTTTCTGTACTTAGGCACAGATACAGTGTTAGAAAAAGATAGATGAAGCATTTGGCAAAGGCTGTGATGTCTTGTTTCATCCATCTTAAAATGCATTTTCCCATTATGAATAACCTACCTGGAGAAATCATTGTTTCAGTGCTGTGCTGTCAAGATCATGGAACAAGACACCTATCTAGTCTGTCTACTTCTGGTGAAAACATTTTAATACTGTTTCCCCTAACTTTAAAAAAAAAATCAGACAAATTATATAAGATTAGCACTTGAAAAATATGCACTTGCTTCCCACATTATGTTTCCATGAAAATGGAATTAACCCTTTTACACTTCCCCTATGACATTATATTGAACACTGGTGCTCAAGAGAGCCTTTACTTCTGCAAGGCTGAATGAGTGGTTCCCTGAGTCCTGCAAGTTATGACTAGTCTAATCATTTTGCTAGTTTGCGTGTAACAGGTTCTAGCAAGGTAGGAATTGGTAGGTCCGTCGCTCACAAAGGCAAAAGTTAAGCATCACAGTTTTGTAGTAAATCTTTTCTTAGAAGGGAAGCTGTTGTGTTGCTTGGCAGGGTCAATGCTGGCTCTGTGACCTAAGTTTATGGCAAGCTGCTCAAAAGATTAGTGGCATCATAAGGGCTTTTTCTTGTGTGGAGGCTGAGCTCGAAGTCAGGCAGTGCTTCATTTCAGTTAAGTTCTATTTCAGTACTTAACTTGATGTGGCAGTCAGCTTCCCTTCCTTCTGTGGCCTTTTTTTTTTTTTTTTTTTTAATAATCAGGGTTGATTCCTTGCTTTTTAAAATTTATTTATTTATTTATTTATTGGCTGTGTTGGGTCCTCGTTTCTGTGCGAGGGCTCTCTCTAGTCGCGGCAAGCGGGGGCCACTCTTCATCGCGGTGCGCGGGCCTCTCACCATCGCGGCCTCTCTTGCTGCGGAGCACAGGCTCCAGACGCGCAGGCTCAGTAGTTGTGGCTCACGGGCCCAGTTGCTCCGCGGCATGTGGGATCTTCCCAGACCAGGGCTCGAACCCGTGTCCCCTACATTGGCAGGCAGATTCTCAACCACTGCGCCACCAGGGAAGCCCTGTGGCCTTTTTAAAAGGTAGAAATGACAACTTGTTTTTCCCAAAAGGAACACCTTAAAAATCTTTTTCAGATACAATGCCAAATGGACGGCTTTTTGTCCTTCTTGTCATGGGAATCCATGAGAGGGGTCACTTCTATCTGTGTTGGCCAGATTGGTTCCGATCTCTTTTTAACAGGATCAAGCCACTCAAGAATTGGATGGAACCAAGCATGGGGACCAAATAGCCTTGTGCCTGGGCTTCTTATCAACCGTCCTGTGTTAATAACAAATCCTTGATAAACCTGAGATCTTCAGACGGTTTTGAGTGTGAAAAGAGATGAGAAGATAAGCCTAGGGCTTGAGTGGAGAGTTGTCACCTGCCGTGATCAGGTTGGGTTTTCCAGTGAGATTGTATTCCTTTAGTCACTCCTAGACAGTATTCAGGATCGGGTCCACGTTTGGCAGTGGTTGATTTGAGTGCTTTGGCAAGTCCCCTGAAGTCTCTGCTCCTCCTTCATTTCTAAATCATAGAGGTAACCTCCCTGTGGTAATGTCCCTTTCAGCCCTAAAATTTTGTGGTGGATGCTCTTTTCCTCAGTTCTGTGCTTGGGAGGCCATTTATCTGCCATGTGCTTAAGTGTCTTTCCTTGCAGACACCTTCCCTGGCCTCCCCAGCCATGGTCATCCCCCATTACTGGCTCTCACCACCCTTTCCTTCAGAGCACTCTGTGGTTAGTAATTACTTTCTTTCTGACTTGTTTTTCCTCACTAGACTCCGTGCTGTGCTCCTCTTGTTCAGATAGCATCCTTAGCTCCTAGCCCAGTGCCTGGCAGTTAATAGGCACTCAGGAGTATTTGAATGAATGAATGAATGAACGAATGAGTGAACAAACTAATCAGTTACTGGAATAGGAAAAAAAATTTCCCTCCACTGAAAAGTTATCTACCTCCATGGGAAGGAGTGTGCACTTGGGTTGGGACTTGTTGCTTCTTGCCTGGGACTTTAGGGATTTTCTTTGGCAGTCAGTGGATCCAGGTGTGCCCTCTACATAATTTAGTTGAGTTCTTCTGAATCTGCTAGAACAGTTCCACATACTATGGCTTAATATGTTTCCCCCCTAAGGATTTTCCCAAAATGAAGAGGTTTATTAGGACTTGACAGCAAGAAACCCGAAATGAAACTGATGATTCAATTACATGACAAATGACTGTAGTGGGTACAATGCAATTTTCTCTTCCTTAAGGGGCCTGTCTTTATTCTGTCTTTATTTGCCAGGTAATTACTGTCACTGGCATTTGAAGTTATAAAAAAGAATAAGTACATATTTGGCAATCCATGATTCAGTAAAAAAGCATGCTTAGCAACACGAAGCTTTGGTTTCTCGAATGGAATCAAGTGGCAGCAGCAACCTTTTTAAAGAGGTCACACACATACATATTCTTCTCTCTCTCTCTCTCTCTCTCTCTCTCTCTCTCTCTCTCTCTCTCTCTCTCGCACACACACACACACACACACACACACACTCTCTCACGTTCTTTGTTATTTGAATAGCTTTTCCCCTATACCCTATTGCATACATGTTCTCATATTTTGCTGCGTTTTGCTCACTAGCTGAATCCTCCACTATACATTACTCTACCTCTTTCCCTAAAAAGCATTTTTTAAAGTGTGGAAAAAGAGTCTTTCACCAGATATGCTTTGCTGCATGTCAGAATCACCCGGGGAGCATTTATTATGACATTTGGGACAGAAGACTGAAGAAACCATTTTAAGTTCATCGATTTTTATGTAACTCAAGATTATGAATGTAGAAGAAGCAAGGGAAATAGGGATGCAGGTTTTATTTTATTTTTATTTATTTTTATTGAGGTACAATTGACATGTAACATTCTATTAGTTTTAGGTATACAACATAATGATACAGTATTTGTGTATATGGCAAAATGATCACCACAATAAGTCTAGTTAACATGTCAGCTTACATAATTAACAAAATTTTTTTCTTGTGATGAGAACTTTTAAGATCTACTCTCTCAGCAACTTTCAAATATTCAATACAATGTTATTAACTATAGTCACCATCTTGTACATTACATCTCCATGACTTACTTATTTTATACCTGGAAGTTTCTGCCTTTTGACCCTCCTCACCCATTTTCCTCACCCCCAGCGAGGGATTTAAAATAGCCCTCAATTTGGCCTTAACTGCTTCGAATTCCAAAGAAAGAGGCATTTTCTTTGAGTGACAACCATATTACCAAATAGATACCGTCTTCTAAACTGATAACCTTAATGCTGTGTGGAAGATAGGTTCTTTGAAGGCTCAATTTTTTAAACACTTAGGTATTTCATTAGTGACTTTAGGGTGGTCTGTGAATGTAGAGGGGAAAAAGGTCATCTAATGGACCAGTTTAAAGAACTCAGAGGAATATACACCAGACAAGTAGAGAAGAAGAAAAGAAAGAAGGTTGTGTGTGCCTTTTTGCCTTGACTATATGAGAATTGATCATTTCCTCCTGTTTTTAATTTTCCTTGGCTTAAGTATGCATATATCTATTCATTTAAAGTTTTATAATATGCTCTGGTAAACCAAATTACTTCCATAAAGTAGATGGTTCTTAGACTTGTAGGTAAGATGCCATTTAATTTTCAGATAATTAATCTCAGAAAATGATATTGTGGTACCCTTTTAAAAGGAGCTGATTAGTTAGTAAAGCATGGACATAGGGCTTTCATCTGTAAATTCACTAGGACTGTCCTCCTTTGGAGCTGTTAACCTAAGGACCACGTTAGCATTGAAGCAGCCTGTGTGCCTTTCTTTGATAACAGGCGTCACAGTTTACCCAGAAGGATAAGTGTTAGTTTGGCAATTTTTGCCTGAAAAAGGAAGAATAAAAGAATACCCTAACTTACACATGTAACTCTACCTTAGGAATTGGTTGATTGTGGAGCTCTTTCTTGGACTTAACAACTATTTTAAAAGTCAAGAGGTTGACGTTTATCTATAATACACGCATTGCTTTAAAACCAATTTCTCTTAAGTATTGTGGCAGTAGCATGATGTAGTAACAAACAAGGTGTCACCTGGTAGTAGCATTATGGGTAGAATTGCCATGTGGAAGAGTTTGGTGGTGAACATTAGCACTGACTCATGAATGCAAAAGAAATGGACATGAACCAACTGGAAGTCAGATGCCAAAAAGGAATATCCACTGCTTTTTTTTGGTGGTAACTCACGTTATATGTGGAAGTCAGAAAGGTGGTTGGGGGCTGAGTGGGAAGTGATGGTGTATTTCTGTTAAGTAGCTGTCTGTACCCTTAGACTAATGAGATTGGGAATGCTAGAAGGAGAAAAATCTAGAAGGGGACCCTAAAGAAAAAGAATTAGGAAAAGGATGCTCTGACTTGAGATCAACACATTTTAACCTACTAAAAGAAAACCAGTACATTCCTATGCCAGCCCAGAGAACATTAGTTATATGTGGTTCTTATTATACTGGATTCCCTCAGTAGCTCATCTAAATCATCCTTGTAGTGTTTTCATGGCCCAACTTGAATTGTACTCTCAAGAGCAGCCTGAGAAAAGAACTAAATCTTACAAGTCTGACAAGACACCTTACGTGTATGTGTTTCTTTTAAACTGTTAGCGCGAAGCTGAATCCTCTAACTGCCCTCGACCAAGGTGGTTGTCCAACGTGAAGGTAAAAGCATTGAAGTACAGAGTCTCTGAGTTTGCGTAGTGGTGAAAATAGACAGGCAGAGCGAGGAGGTAATCCTTTGCTTGTTTCCTGGCAGACATATAGGAAGAACGTCCAGCAGATGATCCAGTGTCTAATCCGCAAACTTGCCGCGCTCAGCCAGTATGAGGAAGTCCTGGCAAAAATCAGCTCCACGTCGACAGATCGGCTCACGGTTCTCAAGACCAAGCCACAGTCCATACAAAGGGACATTATTACTGTCTGCAGTGACCCTTACACGTTGGCCCAGCAGCTGACTCACATAGAACTAGTAAGGCCATGGTCATCCTTGTCCTTTATAACCCACACTTGATCTGCTTTGACAACCAGACAGTGTGTTCGTCAGCAGTAATGTCGAGGGAGAGGTTAGAATAATCCAAATGGGAAATAATCTATGAAATAGCTGGAATGTGTTTTGTTTAGACATTTGAATATGACTATTTCTGATATTTGGGGAGTTCACTTTAAAATAAGTAGTAAGCAAGACTGAAGAGGAAAGAGTTTATTGACCTTCCTCATGTTCCCCCTCTAGTTAATTTTTCCATAACTCGCTCAGCCTTTTACTCTCTAGTGTAGCACTGACCCAAGCAGAAAACTGCCTCTGCTCAGACCTTGAAGATGATGACAATTTTGAGGGTTAAAGGCTTATTTCACAAGCTACATTAAAAAATGAGGGTAGTGTTAAAAGTCAGTAGACAGAACGGAAAGACCATTTCTTCTCCTTTTGTTTACTACTGTTGACCTGCTGGGTTTGTGTTTCAGGAGAGGCTCAATTATATTGGCCCAGAAGAATTTGTTCAGGCATTTGTGCAGAAGGACCCTTTGGACAATGACAAGGTAATTGGTCTACCCAGAGGTCAGCCCTGAAATTGGCAATGGGATTCTTTAGTCTATGATAGTGGGTAGAAGAGACAGAAATTGGAACAATTTTGTTTCAGGTTTTAAAAAAAAGTTTTTTTTGTTTTTCGTTAGCCATATCTGATTCATTGCATTTTTTTCTTGAGCCTGGTCTCTAAGTGCCTTGACAATATTCTTACCCTACTGCCAACTTTTAACCTCTCTTGCTCCTTATTGGGAAATTTAATAAGCAAGTAGGTGCAGGCATTTGTGGTGGTGAAGGTAGGAGATAAAAGCGTAATGGTTTTAGCAGATTAAGTCAGAAGGAAAATACAAAAGGATGCTCTGCTCATGATTCAACAGTAGCAGGGGCTGTAAAGACAGGATGCACATCCAGTGTGCTGAGGATGGTTCTTTACTGCCTTGCTTCTTGTTTTAAGGTGAATCCCTCGTGACAGGTTTGTTGCCTGATGCAGCCCATATGGAAAGAAAGTGACACTAGGCATGGGCTGTAAAACCGGTATACACACACACATAAGAAATTTTTCCCCCAGTGACCTCCAGGAAGTATTTCAAATTGTTAAGCAAAGACTGCATCACCCACTAATGAAAGCCCCCCTTTGGGAGTAGGGGCAGCAGCTGTTTTCCGCCCTTAGAATAGTTTTGCTCAGTACAGGAAGTGAAGATTAGGTTTTGCAATAGGAGGCTAGTGGACTTTTTTGAAATTTGTTTGTTTCATTTGGAAGGAAGGAAAGAGGGGTGTAATTAACCTGTTCAAGTTTGGCCTTGAACTCCTCGGAGATGAGCTTAACTTCTTTTTGTTTTTGAACAATATGTCACTCACCCTACTAAAGACCAGGATGATGTAGGCTTCCGTTTATCTACCTTGGAAGATATTTAGTTTCTTGCTACACAAAGTTCCAAAATTCTCTCCTAGACTTAATTTTAAGAGAAAATTTTCTAGTCTTCTGCGCTCTCAGCTTCTCCATGCTGTGCGGACAGCAATTGGTATTCATACCCCATTAATTAGTCAAGATCGTTTTAGAATGCAGCCAAGACCCTTTTTTTGTTTTTGAATTGTGCTTCTGAGGACAGTTCCCCCCGAGAGTAACTTAGCTTCCTGGGAGAGAAGGCACTGTCATGAATGCAGCAGAATAGATTTCTAGACCTTCGGGTTTTCACTGGGCTATACTAAGAGATTTGATATTTCTGTAAGGAGAGTCAAGAATGTTAGTGGTCCCCTCTCTCTCTCTTTCCCCTCCCAATCCCTGCTCTCATCCTAGAAAGCCTTCCTAATTCACACACTGAGAATAAAGGCCCACATCTGAAAAAATTGAGAGCCTAATACACTCTTTTTTTCTCCAACTCATCTGCTCACTTTACTTTCTCTATAGAGTTGCTACAGTGAGCGGAAGAAAACACGAAACTTAGAAGCTTACGTGGAATGGTTTAATCGTCTCAGCTACTTGGTTGCTACAGAAATCTGCATGGTGGGGAAATGAATTTTCTCTTTCTTCTAGCCCTCTATATTATCTTTTCATACTTATTTTACATCTGTTGGGTCTACGTGTTGGATAACTGCCCTCTTTTTTCTCTTTCTATACAGCCTGTAAAGAAGAAGCACCGAGCAAGGATGATTGAGTATTTCATTGACGTAGCTCGGGAGTGTTTTAACATTGGCAACTTTAATTCCTTGATGGCAATAATCTGTGAGTGTTTTCTGAGAGATATGAGTCCTTTATTTTTATAGATCCTGTGAAATGTATCCACTGAAAATTTGCAGATAGTACAGTTTTGTTAATGAAAACTGTATTGTTTAATCTAGACTTGTTTCAGAATGTCCAGAACGCTTTAAATATCCAAATTGGTACAAGTATGTATAATCTTTTTTAAGTATATAAGAATTCATGGAATACATTTAGTCAGTTTATCCTCATCTGAATATTTATGTATAAAGGCTTATATGTGAGATATGTGCCTAAATTAAGGATTTTAGAAAGTGTTTGGGTAGCTTGTGTATCAAGCATTATAGAAATATATGATCTGAGACTAAATCAAATGATTCCATCACCAAGACAAGAGGGCAGCCTGAGAAACTGGAACATTTTCTGACTACCCAAGTCACTAGTACTTATCATCCGCCGACCTTATTAGCCTAGCATATAAACTTTGCTCCTCCTCTATATCATGGGGATTTTAATGCCAGTGACTGTTCATTCTATAAACATAGGGCAGTCCCAATTCATACCTGTTTTCTTGCCACAATTATGGTTAATGACTCTTTTATTAAAAAATATTCTAATTTATATGATAAATGATATGGCTATGCTACACATTTTAGGTACTCAGTAAATATTTGCATATTTGCCTGACTCTTCAGAGTCAGGGTCAGTTTGAAGCCAGAGAATCTACCAAATTTAATTCAATAATTTTGATTCTAATAAATCCCTCCTCTCACCAATTCTTTTTTCCATTAAAAAGATTCTTTTTCCCCTTTATCTCCCCCATAAAAATACTGGCCAAGCTTCAGGTCTCTATCTGGCTTACTCCATGAAAATAGTGAACAGATGTTCATCTACATCAAAGACCTGAAAGATCCACAGTCTAGGTAATAGAAGATTATTTAATTCCCCTCTTGTACTGTTAAGAAAATGTCAAGGCAATCCATTTCACGGGAGAAAGTATTTGTAATACATCTAGCTAAAAAAGAATTTGTACTCAGAATCTATAAAGGACCCTACAAAGCAATACTAAGTAGACAAATAACCCAGTGAGAAAAAGGGCAAAATACTTGGACACTTCACAAAAGAAGATATACTGATGGCTAGTAAGTATATGAAAAGATGCTCTACATCATTAGTCATCAGAGAAATACAAGTTAAAATGAAAATCACAGTGAAATAGCATTTCACACATGGGAGTGACTGAAATTAAGAACACTAGTTGAACCAAATATTGTGAGGATGTGGACCAAGTAGAATTCTCAGACATGGGTGGTGGTATGAGATGGGACCACTACTCTGGAAAATCGTTTGGCAGGTTTTTTGTATAAAGTTAACTTCCTTCCACTTAGTAATGAACAGTTTTTCAGAACATAGGTTAGAATGACCTCTCTTATTTCTCAATTTCCACCTTCTTTTTCTCCCCCTCCATTATTAAATTGGAAGCTGGCATGAATATGAGCCCAGTCTCTCGACTGAAAAAAACTTGGGCCAAAGTGAAGACAGCCAAGTTTGACGTTCTTGAGGTATGTGGAGCTGCTGTTCTGCTGTTACGTAACATTTTGCGCCTGAATTATATGGAATTTTTTATGTGGCGTTAAAAGTAAGGTCTCGTAAACTTTCTGCAGGTGAGAAGTGTGTAGTTAATACTCTCCTCTCTTTTGTCTTCAGCATCAGATGGACCCTTCAAGCAATTTCTACAATTATCGAACTGCTCTTCGTGGGGCGGCACAAAGGTCTTTAACTGCTCATAGCAGCAGAGAGAAGGTATGTGTTTAAAGGAGTTTTATTCATAGTAGAGTTGCCATGCGTTGCACTGAAATGTGAACTACTGTACCGAGCTTCTTTTAGTTTAGATCTAAGAAAGCAAGGCCGTGTGCTGTAGACATTTTCATCACTTGCCACAGAGGGAAGGGGAGTGCTAAAGGAAGGGTGGAAGGAGGAGAGGGAAAGGGAACTTGGTGGAGAACTTTGCAAATGTTATTATTGCATTATTTAAATGATTATTTTGTAATGTGTCATAGTTGCATTTTAAGCAGTAAATATTAAGTCCTATGTTAAGATGACTAATAGCATTGGAGAGTAATTTGATTTAATGGAAGACAGACATTTACACTCTACACAAGGTGGCTGACTTAATGTAACCTTTTCTCTTAAAGAATTAGCTTACCTCCCATGGTTAAGTCATTTATGTTCAGAAAGTAGGTTAGTTGCTGTAGCATTAGGCCTGCTGTTACTAATTGGATATGTGGGTGGCAGAGAAGGTACAGCGATGATGTCTGAGAGAGGAATGATCCTCACCCTATCTGCCCTGCCCTTAAACAATTTCACATTATCTTGGATCAACTGTACTTCTGACTCAGAGGGTCCTTCATTGGCACATTGCATACATGGGAAGGAGAAGTCATTTTGACATTTGGAGATCATGTTATTTGAGAAGTAAATACCTGGTTGCAGTAAATGGGCTGATGAAGGTTGCTTGATGAAAGCTATTTTCTGCTGAGATTCTATCCATCTTCTAACTGAAACTATATCTTCAACAAATAAAAGAAAATGAGGGTAAAAAAATTTCAGGGCCTCTCAATCACTTCCCCCAAAAAGCTTCAACCACCATGATCTAAAATAAAAACAAACACAAAAAGAAACCCCGCCTTTTAAACATGCTAAATTGCTTCTCAACAAAATCCAAAATATCAGTTCTGATAATGTTTGAGAGATATTGTAAATACATTAATTTTTTTTTTTTTTTTGATAAAGAAACAAGGTCAGAGAAGGGGTGAAGCAGAGATAACTATCTCGATTTAGCCTGAGGGAGTTTACCAGCTTTTAAAGTTTACCTGCCTGGGACTTCCCCAGTGGGTAAGAGTAAGACTCCGAGCTCCCAATGCAGGGGGCCCAGGTTCAATCCCTGGTTGGGGAACTAGATCCCGCATGCAGGCCGCAGCTAAGAGTTCGCATGCCGCAGCTAAAAAATCCCGCATGCTGAAAGGAAGATCCCGCGTGCCACAACTAAGACCCAGCGCAGCCAAAATACAAATAAAATTTAAAAAGAAGGTTAAAGCTCTTTGAGAAAGAACAAGGATGAGGAAGATGAAAAAGAAAAAAATAAAGTTTTTTTTGCCCACATTCCCAGTACTCCTGTGACTACTTTGAGAAAAATCTAATCAGAAGTTTTTCAAGCTCTGGGAAATGATCACATGCATGGGAGGATCCCAGTACCCTGAAGTGTGAAGACCTGTGGGAGGCTGTCTGCAGCCTTTTCTTCACCTCTCCGTGTTGGACGCGAGGCTTTCTCTGCAGGACCTCTGTGAGTTAGAGGGCCTCTGCCTTAGCGAGGAAGAGGCTGTAGAATCATCTCTCTTGGTCAGGAGCTGTAGCACTGGCCAAAGTAATTCTGAAGTCCAGCCCTCCCACAAAGATCTCCCTGAGTGTTGTACTCATGGGACTCTAATAGCTTTTTCCGGTATTTACCCTTTCCATCATTTAACAGATTCTGTCTGCTTTAGTTTTGTTGTTTTTTAACCAGTTTCCTGGGAGCGTATGGATTGTGTTCTCTAGTTCGTAAAACAAATGATCCCACCACCAATTTAAAGAAATACGCCATTTCTTGTTCACAACTGGTCTCAAAGGCTATGAATGAAAACATCTGGGGATAAAAATTCATCTTTTATTCAAGAGAATTGGGATTCTGTTTTCTTTTTTGAAGTGAGGGTAGACTCTCTTTATTCCTAAGTCAGTTCCTATTTTAAAGTCTTCCTGGCAGCATGAATAAAGTAATATAATCTTTGCTATTCTTTGAATTATGTTTAGGTGGCCAATGTGGCACATCTCTAGGTACCATATAGAAAAAAATCTATCTTTCATATCGGGGCCATTAAATGATCTTTAAATAGCTGTTTTTTTCTGTGAGTCCTTGTGTCTCCTGGTTTTTAACCACTTCTCGTGCGGGTACGTGGTTTTCAGTCCTCTCACCGTTCCATTTCTGATCGTGGGAACTTGTTCCTGCTCATCAGCATTCATTTCTAGTTGTGGAACTGATAATGCCTTTAAGGTGTAGTTGCCAAGAATATTGTGAAAGGGAATTAGAAAAAAACATTACTACTTGAGACGTTCTCCCACTAAAGCCTTCATTGAAAGACCTCTCAGTAAACCAAACTTTTGCTCCTGTTAGTAGCCTGTACATCCACCTTCACTCTGGAAATCCGAAGTCCTTATAGTCTCCCGATTTTTTTTTTTTTTTTTTAATAAACTTATTTATTTATTTATTTTTGGCTGTGTTGGGTCTTCGTTTCTGTGCGAGGGCTTTCTCTAGTTGCGGCAAGCGGGGGCCACTCTTCATCGCGGTGCGCGGGCCTCTCACTGTCGCGGCCTCTCTTGTTGCGGAGCACAGGTTCCAGACGCGCAGGCTCAGTAGTTGTGGCTCACGGGCCCAGCCGCTCCGCGGCATGTGGGATCCTCCCAGACCAGGGCTCGAACCCTTGTCCCCTGCATTGGCAGGCAGATTCTCAACCACTGCGCCACCAGGGAAGCCCCTCCTGATTTTTACAGTGGTAGATTTATGTAGGGGCTGCACATCTGAAGGGAACCATCCCTGAGGAAATGACAAGTTGAAGAAGACTGTGAGACTTCTGTCTGGCACATGGGCATAAGGAACAGTGCAGGAATTATCATAAGGGAGATTGTTTCTATCGCTGTGTTCTTGGAAGAGTGGTTCAGACAATTAATAGTGGATCAGTCCAGCAATCCCACTTCTGGGTATTTATCTGAGGAAAACAAAAACACTACATATTTAGAAAAGATACGTGTACCCCCTTGTTCATTGCAGCATTATTTACAAAGCCAAATATAGAAACAACCTAAATGTCCATTGATGGATGAATGGATGAAGAAATTGTAGTGTGTGTGTATGTGTGTATGTGTGTGTGTCTGTATATTTGTATATATACACATATATATACATATATATAGTACATAGACATACAAGTACATATACTACAGTTTCTTTATTCCATTATATATATATGTATGTAAAATGATTCATGTGATCAGCACCACATGAATCCCACAGCCCAGCACTACAGAACAGAGCACAGAAGTAAAGTTCTTGCTTAAAAGCTGTTACACTAGGCAGATATTGCATCCTGATAATAATTCAGTCCTCATTTTCCTTACGGTGATACATCAGTAATGCTTGTCCCCTTGTATGGGGCCCATTGGTTTTGGGAGAATGCTGAATTGAGGTCAAACCTGTGTTGTTGAATTTAATCCTCACCACAAGTCAGTGAGGTACCGTTCCCACTTTAAGGTGAGGAAACTAGGCTTTCTTAGCCTTATACCAGGGGTTGGCGAACTCTTTCTCTTAGGGGCCAGATCCTAAATATTTTAGGCATTGTAAACCATACGGTCTCTGTTGCAACTGCTCGGCTCAGATGTGGTGGCACAAGAGCAGACATAGACGGCACGCAGGTGAGGGGATGAGCATGCCTGTTTTCCAGTAAAGCTGTCTGGACACTGGAATTCTAACTTCATTTAATTTCATGCTCATGAAATATTATTCTTTTGATATTTCCCCAGTCATTTAAAGATGTAAAATGTATGGCTTCTAGGCCATTCCAAAACAGGCGGTGAGATGGGCTGGCCCTCAGGCCACAGGTGGCGGACTCCTGGCTTGTACGTCCCGTCAGTTGTGGAGCCACATTTTAAACTGAGGTCTAGCAGAGCCAAAGCCCAGCACCCCCCAGTGACAAGTGGTCTTGCAAAGAAGTGAAGTTCGGGTGTGCTTTTATCCTTGTTACCATGGCTGTTTAGAGAAAAATAATAGAGATATAGTCAGTAATATTTGAAGGAGAAGGTAATGAGGGGATCTTTACGAATTCAGTTTAGAGACTTCCAGACAATAGCAAATAATTAAAAGTATATTCAAAAGGGCTGTCGAAATTGAAGATTCATTTTGGCTATTTTCAGAGATCAACGAAACAAAAAATAATCAAAGCCTATCTTTTTTAAATGACTTTAGGGGAAAATCTGAATTTCCCTCTAGAAGTGAAAATTGATACTTAATGTTTTTGCGTATGAGCCAAAATGTATGTTTTCCAGACCTGTCATTCAACTAGTATAGGTGTACCACACGAGTCATAAGCTTAGGGAACCTTCAAAACCCTGCACTTGGGTAAACAACATAGGTCCACGGTTTGTGTTTGTGGCATTATTTACATTGTAGCACATTTAGAATCTTCAAAAGCATGTCAGCCTTTGAGAGAAAGTGAAAGTTACAAAGTGGAAGAACAAAGAGCTTTGTTCTTTGTTCATTCTGGGCTTCGGAGAATTTAGAGTACTCTCTTAGAGATTATTATTTTAGATTAATTAATTAAATACCACCATATCAAACCAAAGATGTGAGGCAGGAAAGTCTTACTAAAGAAGGCTCATTGTTTTTTAAACAACCATTAATTTTAATTTGCACATTTATATTCCTCCTTCACCTGGGCCTGCCTCACAACATATTGTGCAAGGTACCACTTCGGTGATTTCCTGTGAGAACAGGTGCTTACTTGCTCTGTCACAAGAAGGCCAGGTTTACTCAACAGGAATTTTATGGCAACTATTACCAAAAACCCTGAGCTCTCACGTTATCTTGAGCAGTATCTTCAAGGGAAAAGAAAATGTTCCTCTAAGAAAAAGTTCATCTAAAATGTAGATGTCTAAATGATAAAAACAGTACAGATTCTCACAGAGAGATGGGTCACACATTTTAAGCTCTTAGTACCTGCAGTGGCAGGTATTCTATTAATATTTTGCTCTATCTAAATGAAAAGTAAGAGTTTTTAGATCTTTTTTCTTTGATTATAGCTAGAACTCTCAGATTTGATTATATGCTATTGCCCTGAGAAAAATGGGGGAAACTAGCAACAAGGTGAAGCCAATCCGCCTCCCGGTGCCACCCATCTTTGCTGCATTTTGGTTATTATAACAGCATTTTCATGTTATGAAAAACTATATAAAGAAGAAAACTGCTCTCATGGGAGGCAAAGAAAACACTGTACCTGTCTTAATTAATTATAGCCCACTCTGTAATCCAGAGTCAATGCTGTTCATTAACTTCTTATATTGTTTGATGAGAGTCTAAATGTGTATTTGCCCAAAACAAACCAGAGCTTTTTGTTTTCTCTAGATTGTGATACCATTCTTCAGTCTTTTAATCAAAGATATTTATTTCCTCAATGAGGGGTGTGCCAACCGCCTTCCCAACGGCCATGTCAACTTTGAGGTAAGGCTGCAAGATCTGAGCCCAGAGAAGGACTAGCTTCTCCAGCAACTGTAGAGAGCCCAGGCCATCTAAGCTGCTTCTGAGTTTCTCGAGCCAAGTTTTCTCTTTCCCTACTGATTTGTAAGAAGATAACAATGCTGACTAGAATAAATTAGCTGCACCATTATTATAAATTATTATCCAGAGGTACTTGAGTAAATTTTTACCTCTACCTAGCAAATATCTATTGCTAATTTTTATTAAATTAAGAAAATTGTGGAGTTCAGAGGATTAGAAGCCAGAGGAGAACATTAAATGGAGTGGTCTCATCCAAGCTCATGATTTTTGATAACTGCCTTTAAATTCAACTTTCATTTTATTCTTTTCTAGAAATTTTGGGAACTGGCCAAACAAGTGAGTGAATTCATGACGTGGAAGCAAGTGGAGTGTCCATTTGAGAGGGACCGGAAGATCTTACAGTACCTGTTCACAGTACCAGTCTTTAGTGAAGATGGTGGGTAGCCTGTTCAGCCGGGGCCGCCACCAGCATCCACAGACCCTACGATCAGGAAATCAGCATATAAATGCTGGGTGCCTGGTTCCTCATGTAGTATGAGGCCTGTCTTCTGACTTAGTCCATCTTAAGAATTTTCTGTTGCACAGAAAACCGTATGATTTATCCCTAAAATATTTGAGTCAGGCACTCACTATTCACCAATAAGCAGTACGTTTCTGTGTTTAAACATTCTTTATAATATTAGATCTGCAGAGCTTTGGGCGCAAATGGAAAGTTATTGAAGGATTATTTGCCCTTGTTTAGTCTTGCTTTAATGGAGAAAAAAGGTTTTTCATGATACGTTGACATTCAAGGTAATTTGAAAAACAAAACAATTGCTAGCCCCTGCTGTTTGTCAAAACAAACAGTGGAAAGTCTTAACCTGTTAAAACATGAGGGAATTTGAGGCAGAAACAGTGATTGTGTACAAAAAAAATTGACCAGAAATTTAAAGTTTGTCAAAGACTTGGGGATTGATTATATTAATCTGTTATATCCTAATATTATAGAAATCAATAGCATTATTAACTATTTCTCATAGTAGATTGGTAGTGTTTGTGATAATGACAAAGAACATTTTGAATTAATATGACCCATTCCAGAGGGGACTTGATTATTATTAGCCTCTACAAACAGGATTAATAACAAGCTTTTAAATTTTTGGAATTCTTTTTGACTTAATATTAAAGAGAAAAACATTAGAAGAGTGAAAAATTGGCCTAGAAAACCTGAGTTTTTACCTGCTAAAATGTCTTTTAAAAAGCTAACAGAAAAGGCTCCCCTTCCTATCCCCCTTCTTTATAAAGAACATAAATGTGAGTGTATGATCGCATCCTGTGGCTTGCCTTTTTAAGCTTTTTTTGCCTCATAAATTGTCTTAGTTAACCAAGTGCCTTTTTGGCCTAAGAGGCCCTTGGGGTTTTGTTGAGATGGTCAGTCAGGGGCAAAGTGTGGTATTCTGTGTTCTTAAAGCTCCCCGGTTGTAATTTGATATTTTAAAGAGTGTGTTTTGCTGTAGGGTTTGGTTCAGGTTGAATGGGGGATGGATGGAGGTGGGTAATGTATCAGGAAAAGGCTTCAGCGTTAATGCATTCGTACTTTTGGTTGATTGTAGCTCTCTACTTGGCTTCCTATGAGAGTGAAGGACCTGAAAACCATATAGAGAAAGACAGATGGAAGTCCTTAAGGTGGGTCTCATTGCTTCTCATTGCTGTACAGATCTAATAAAGACGTTGGCCTTAAGTGAAGAAAGCCGCGTGCTTGTCATAGGGAGTCCCTGCCTGCGTGTTCCAAGTCCTCTCTGTAGCTTATCTCCTGTTAACTGAATCTTTGTGGCTTGGAATCCTCATCGCCATCCTTCAGTTTTATTGTCTTTTTTTTTTTTTTACTACTGGCAGATATATAGTGACTCTGTTCTTCTTTCTCCCATTATTTTATGGAATGAGGAACTGAAATTACCCTGTGGTATGTTAAAAAGGGCACTGACACATTTTCTTCATCTAAAAGATAAGAAGTTCAGACTGTATTTCTGAATAGTTCTAACAGTAAAATCTTATTTCACCTGAGATCAAAGAGACCCAAGTACCAGCTGGTTCAGTAAATTGGAGTGTGTCACTTATCGACTAGATCTTGGTCCCCTCTTTGGTTTGGGAGAGAGTTGGGACTTTAAATGTAATACAGAATCTCTCCAAATTTAAAAATGTTGTTAATCTATTAGTATTTTCAAACAAAACTAGGATAGGTAAGTTTGTATTTTAACCATCTGAGATGCTTTAATGGGCAAAAGTAGCCCAGGATATAGTATTACTATAACCAAAATTGCTATATGTGTATCTCTACTAAGAGACTCTGGGAACATGTGCCTCTTTTTTTTTTTTAATATTTATTTATTTATTTGGTTTCACTGGGTCTTAGTTGCGGCAGGAGGGCTCCTTAGTTGTGGCTCACGGGCTCCTTAGTTGCGGCATGTGAGCTCTTAGTTGCAGCATGCACGTGGGATCTAGTTCCCTGACCAGGGATCGAACCCAGGCCCCCTGCACTGGGAGCGTGGAGTCTTATCCACTGTGCCACCAGGGAAGTCCCATGTGCCTTTTTGTACCAGGTTGACAAGCCCATTTTCTCTTCTTCCCATAGTCACTTGGGAGCCTTCATTAACTTGATCTTGGGCTAGGTTTCATGAGCCAGGGTATCTAAGATGTATTTGGTTTTGTGTGATTTTATTTGTTTCAAAGGAAAATTTAGGCGTTCTTTGAACCTTTCATTGAGGAGGGATGAGGTACAGAGAGGCATTGGAATTATTATGCTTACAACAGGTCATGGTGACAGGCAAAGGATTGGAGATGTTTCTTCTTTTCCCTACCACTGTGTGAGCCCTTGAGGGGGAGCACAGGGTCTTCCCTCACATGTGCCGCAGCTCTGGACCTGCTCCTGTGCTGTTGAGGAAGGACGTTGGGTTACTGCAGGTGTTGGCTGAGGCCGAGCACCCCCAAAGAGGATAAAAAAGAAGTACGCTGTGATCCTTTGCAAAAGGATCTATCCACATATGCTAAGTGGATAGATACTAAGGCTCATCATTCTAGAATGATAGTACCTGCCTGAAAACGTGTACACACATTAGCTTTGCAGGCAGTAGGATATTTTTACATAGATGCTTCTCCTGCTGGTCCAAGAGTCACTCATTCAGACACTTGGGTTCAGCAGTGGCAATGACAAATACACCTGTGAGGGGAGACACCTTTCTTGTCGCTTGATGTTTAAATGCTCTCAGTGGGCACCGAATGTGAACTCATTCAGATTTACTAAGTATCCCATCTGCCATGAGACCAGTATGGTTCTAAAAGCTTTTTATCATTAATGACCTTTGTTTGTGTGTGTGTGTGTTAATATAAAGCCACTCAAGGTATAGATTTACCTGTAAACAAAGTTTTGGCCATCTCCACTAATATATATTTATTTTAAGTGACTAACGGTTCTCCCAGAAAACCTGAAGGACTTCAATGCTTAATATTTTTCTGTCCTTCTTTAAAATTATTTTTAATTAATTTATTTTTTATTAACGTATAGTTGATTTACAGTGTTTTAATTTCAGGTGTACAGCAAAGTGATTCAGTTATATATATATTCTTTTCCAGATTCTTTTCCCTTATAGGTTATTACAAAATATTGAGTATAGTTCTTTGTTGTTTATCTGCTTTATATATAGTAGTGTGTATATGTTATTCCCCAAATCCTAATTTATCCTTCCCCCCACCTTTCCCCTTTGGTAACCATCAGTTTGTTTTCTACGTCTGTGAGTCTATTTCTGTTTTGTAAATCAGTTCATTTGTGTCATTTTTCTAGATTCCACATATAAGTGATACCATATGATATTTGTCTTTGTCTGACTTACTTTAAACTATGTAAAATCAAACTTCAAACATGGGAAAGATGAAACTAGAATTAGGTGAGGATTTTCATCCTCATTCAGATCATTTGCCACCTTCCTTCTTATCTTATCTTCTTTATTACTCAGGTCCAGCCTCCTGGGCAGAGTTTAACACACGGGATGCTGGCTGCTGCTAGCTGCTGCGTTCAAGCAGATCATCGAGGGGCTGGCCTTTGTTTTCGGGCATCTAGTGCCACAGAAAATCGTGAAGTCCCTGCAAGCACGCTCCCTCAAGAGCAGATGGGGACCTTATTCCCCACAGCCGACAGATTGACTCAAATTTTGCGAGACTGAAATGTTCACTGAGGACACTTGAGAAAGAATCCTCTAAAGATCCCAGCTCTGCAATGATTCATCTCCTGGAATTTCCATGTGAATCACAGCTCTGCACCTGGATGGAGCTTTCTTTTGTGTGTGTGTGTGTGTTTTTTAATTTGGTTCAACATTTGCTGCTAATGGGACTTGCCCAGCTGAGTGCTGGCTCTTAGGAAGCCCATGTTTCTTTGTTAACTTAAAAGAAAAAGGGAGAAGTGGGGGGGGAAGCAAGCCCTCCATTTAGATCCCAAACTGCAGCTCAGTGGCATTGCCGGGAGGGGTCAGGCTGGCTGGATGCCAACTGCGGACTTTGTTTCCCTGAGCGCGGGCTGTGTTGTGAATTCCCCTCCTCCCTCTTCCTACAAGGTTTTGAGTTGGCTGCTGGTTAGCAAACTCCTTTTTACCCATATAAGTTATTTAATATAATAATGAAGCTAACACTGTGGTAGGAAAATAGCCACTAGAAAAAAAAGCAGAGTTTGTCATTGGACTGTGTAACATTCTAGAAGGACCTTCTGTTTTCTTTACCCTTCTGAGCTGTTTACAACTGACCACTGTGTTCTACAGATGTGTTTTTCAGTAGTTTTTTTCTTACTTAGTTTTCCATGATGCCTATTTTTTTTTTCCTTTTGTAAATTTAAATTATCTGACTTTAAGGGTCTTGGGAAAAAACCCATGGCCTAATTACAGTTTAATTTTTTAAACAGACTTATTTTTCACTACCTTTCATAGTCTGTTGGCGACTAAACATGTGAACAGAGAACAAATTGGAAAAGATAACCCCCGCCCACGAGAGCAGTGAACAAAACAAATGAAAAACATCTTGCTGTTGACTCAGAGGTCGAACTAATTGTGAAATAGTTCACCTTGTTAAACATCTAAATAAATCTGTAGTGGCTCTGCAAACAGCCATTATATTTATTTACTCTAGGAAAAACTGTAGTAGTAAACTGTGCTAATGAAAAAAAAAAAAAAAACGACATCATGTTCAAAACAGAGATGTATTTGCAAACTTAATGACATGGTTTCAAAAACACAGAGCATGTCTGTATGCTGCACGGCATCTCAGCAGACCTAAAATGTCTCCAAGCTGTCCCTTTACAACCATCAATATATTTGACACTCTGCGGCCAGGAGTTGTGGTGTCTTTGTTTTCTTTAATGGATGGGGTTGGTGGGGGGTGTGGGGGGAGCTTCAGTCTCAGTCATTCAACTCAAGTGACTGGCTGAAAATGTGTCTGTCTTTGGGGAAGTGGCCTTTAGGCGTATGTGCGTGGGCCTTGACTTTTTGAAACTCAATCATAGTAAACAGTTAATAAGCATCACTTGCCAGGCACTTCCAAGTGTTCGGCCTGGATCATCATCTTCGCTTCTTAGGCGTGGAAACAGGCATACTAATAATAATAATAATTTGTCCGCGGCCGTATAACTAATGAGAGACACAAAGATTTGAACTAGACCTTTAATTCCAGAGCCCAGCCTTGAGATCACACTGCCAAACCTTCTGAGACTTCGGTATAACCTTCAAGCTTGCGAGGAACCTGGGGATCTTGCTGACCTGCACATGTGCATTCTGTAGGTCTGGGGTGGGACCCAGGCAATGTTGGTGCTGCTGGTCCTGGAATCCTGGGAGCGGGGCTCCCTGCAGCACTGCTGCCTAGTCCCTGCCTTGCCTTTCCCTGAACTCTGCACCCTGCGTGTGTTGCCATGACAGCAACAATGTCCATCTTTCAGCCTTCTATGTCTGGGGGTCTTCAAATGATGGGCTGCTGGCCAAATCTACCCCTTTTGTTTGAGCCACAAGGTGACAATTGTTGAAAAAAATGGAAAGGAGTATTTCATGATACATGAAAATTACATGAAATGCAAATTTCCATGTCCATAAATGAAGTGTTTGGAACACAGACACATTCATTTGCTTACACACTTTCTCATGGCTGCTTTCTGCTACAAATCAGAGTCTTGCAGTTGCAGCAGAGACTGGATGGCCCACAGAGCCTCAGATATTTTCTCTCTGCCCTTTACAGAAAGAAAGTTTGCTGACCTCTACTCTCTAACTGGTTGTTCTGAGCATTACAATGAGTTTGCAAAAATGCTCTAAGGTGTCTATTAAGGCATTAGATACATAAATGTGGCTACTGAGAAACTTTTTCCTAAAGTGGTATTAGGCTTAACAAATTAGGGATTCTTAGAGATTCTAAGGCTATTTAAACAAAAAGTCTTCACAGAAAGAGTTACCATTCTCATACCTGTCTCTTGTTTTCATGTCCAGATAAGCCAGCGGTTTAAACCAGGTACTAACTTATCTGTGGAAATCAGTCACCATTCTCCTCTGTGCCCCGTCTGTGGGTTTGGGTCTAGGTGCGTAGATCATTTCTGTGGCCGGGTGGAAGCCTGGGTAAACACAAGCATAAGCAGCATCACGTGATGTCAGCCCCTAGAGGTGGATTCAGGAAGAGTTCTGTCCAGGTACGCCCTGAATTCCTAAGCAGCAGGCTCTGAGCTGAGGCCGGAGGGGGCCTCACAACAAGCTGGGTTGGGTGGGGAAGGAAGAGAGCTCCTTTCACAATTTGAAGTGTCCCTTGTTTCTGAGGACACAGGCCCGAGTTCCCCAGCTGTGGCCCGCCTTTCATCTAACAAAGAAAATCATTGGAAAAGGGTTGACTTGCCTCTCTCTTTGAAGGTTTTCAGCTTTCCCTCTCCACTGGACCCGGCTCTGACACCCCTGCCATTTCCTCACCCCTCCCGTACCTTTAGCACACTTTTGCTTCTTTCTGTACTTTCTTTTTCCAACTGCCCCCATCTGCCTCCTGCACTTAGAATCCCAAGAAAGCACAGCCCAGCACTGGAAGCTGAGTTGCTAAACTATACAGGAATGTTCAGCTGTAGATGATTGACATGCTCTGCCTTCCACTTCGGTGCATTCTGTTTACCCTGTGGCCCGTCTCAACAAAAGCCTCTGCCTCTATTCCAAACGTGTCTTGATATTCTGATGGAGAGCACACAACCGAGGATAGAAAAGAGTGTTAGGCTAATTTTTTTTGGAGCTAAGGGTACAAAGGAATTCCTGAATTTGCTTCCTGGAGAAAAATGTGCTTAGTGACCTGGAAACTAAACATATCAAACTTAGAGATTCTGATGGTGACTCTATTAACTTTACCCTTAAGACATTTTAAAAGGAAAGACTTTTGTCAGACCTGGGCTTCCAGAGTTTTAATAGAAAATTGGGGCACTTCCTGGATAAGTCAAGCCAAAATTTTTTTCTGGGTTTGGACGGTTAGATAATTGCCTCAGTTCTCGGCTTCATGTAATCAAGATCACTTGACTCTACACAAGGCTAACAGAAGAGATGTTGTGGTTTGAAGTGTATGTATCCAAACCTTGCAGAGTAAGGACCTGTCATTCACAACTAGCAAATAAGGCCAGCTCCATGCAAAATAGACCCTAATTCAAAATATGCCTTAATTCTGTACTTAAGAATCAACTCGTCTTCTTAAAGGATGCATTTTTATTTTCTTAATGCAATGAGTAAATGCCCAGGTAGCCAATTCCCTCTTTAGTGCTAGAAGCCTTCAGCAGGCTTAAATCCCACTCCACAAGGCTAAAACCCTGCTTCATTTCTCTGAGATTCGATCTAATAAGAAATGAAACATCCCAACGTGTACTCACATTCTAGGCAGCATGAGGCAGCTGTCTTAGAATAGTTAGTTGTTAGCGTACTTAAGTTTAAACGTGCACAACATCCAACATTTTAGGACTTCTAGGTAATGGTTTATGGAACACAATTTAGAGAATTAAAGAAGGGAACTAATATTTCTCAGAATAAGCAAGAAAATTATGTGTTCCTTGAAGAGTGCCAAACCATTGGGTTTTCTACCATGAAACCAAGTTTGCTTTCCTTCCCTCTTTCCACCTACGCGGCTTGGAGAAAATGAAAGTTAGCGTGAAATCATCTTTCTCTGGATGAATCACTGTGGGAAAGTCAGTTCAACAGAGTGTGTTGTTAACTTGGTTGAGACACAGCAGCTGGAGGACCCATAGGCATTGTTCATTTTCTTGCAATGTGATTAGGGATCCTCGTAAGTGCAGGTGAGCCATGTGGGGAGTTCATGTGTGTTCAGTACATCTATGCTGAACCCGTGAGCAAGCCGGTTATCAGTCTTGGTATCGGAGCTTCACAGGTTTTTGCTTTATTGGAGTTGAATAAATCTCACACGTCCCCCTACAATACCTGGACTTTGGAAATGAGCGTAAATTCAAGTGATTCTGATCCATTCTCATGGGTGGTACTATCCTCAGAGATCAGCAAAGGAAATCCAAAGCAGTGAGGGCTTTGTTTTTATTATGATTATTAATTAGATTAACACACCTCTGTGTTTATTAGTATACAGCTAATGATCATGACAAGAACTCCATCTTTAAAAATAATATAAAAATCCATCATTAAGGGGGCTTCCCTGGTGGCGCAGTGGTTGAGAATCTGCCTGCCAATGCAGGGGACACGGGTTCGAGCCCTGGTCTGGGAAGATCCCACATGCTGCGGAGCAACTAAGCCCGTGTGCCACAACTACTGAGCCTGCGCGTCTGGAGCCTGTGCTCCGCAACAAGAGAGGCCGCGACAGTGAGAGGCCCGCGCACCGCGATGAAGAGTGGCCCCCGCTTGCCGCAACTAGAGAAAGCCCTCGCGCAGAAATGAAGACCCAACACAGCCAAAAAATAAATAAATTAATTAATTAATAAAGTTCCTCTTTGGAAACATTTAAAAAAAAATCCATCATTAAAAGAAAAACTGGGACTGACTGTTTAAGGTCATGGGATAAGTCTGAAATACACTCTGTAAGGGTATTAGATGAGGAATGGGAAGACTGTGGGCTAAACCTCACCCTCCCTAGATTTCTGGGGCTTTGGGGGAAGTCTCCCCACCTTTTAGACCTCAGTGTCCTCATCAGGAAGTAATGGGTCTGGACTAATTGATGTGGGCTGGCCGGTCCGGATCTGAGAGTCTGCGGTTTGGGAAAGCACTTTCTCAGCTTGCTGGACAGAAAGGTGAATTAGCAAGTAAATACAGCATCCTGCATTTGTGCTTCAAACTTCCCTTCCTCCTGCCTGGCAATTTTGTGTTTTGTTTGTTGTGTTTGAAGAGGGAAGGGATAAGAGGCTAATTGCTATTTGATTGGAGACAAAGAAGTGATAAAGGCTCAGCTACCCCCTCCAATCCCGTGCCACACAACTGGATAGAGTTCTTTATAGAAAAGAGGGATTGCTACCCAGACCAGAAACCAGAAAACACCCTCTGTGCAAAACCAGTTGTATGACTTCAAAGGTGCTAGATGAAGAAAGCATAGTTTCCAAAGACTACAAAAATACTTCGTTGTGTAGAATACATCTTTGCCATGGCAGCTGTTGCAATTATGCTGGTTTATGTAGATAAAATCATAAATAAAGTGCCTGTTCACACCTAGTCATTCACAAATGAATCACTATTTGGCTTAAAATATCAAGACTCAAACACGTGATGATCAGAGGCCACTTCTGCATTTTGTCAAGTTTCATTTCTTGAAAATGATTGGGGACCTTCTCTGAAGACTGTCCAGACAGTGGTAAACTCCTGAATTTGACATGCCTTTTACAGGAAGTCCTACATGGGGGGAAACCAGCAAGGGCATGGATCAGTCTTGTGAGGCTGGATACCTTCTTTCCTTGGGCTACAAATGCTCCATGAATCCTAATCCAGGAAGACCTCTGCAAAAGAGAAAAGATCAGAGAAGAAAAAGGCAAACAGCTCAGAAGAGGGAGAAAACTGTAGAGGGATATGTAAATAACAAATCTTTGGCAAGCGGGGGAGTTTAAGAAGAGGTGTGACATTAGCAGTGCTGGAGCTTCTGTAATAAACATTTAAGATCTAATAAGAAAACAATGAAGTAAGAAATTCTGTTCTCTTGGGAAACTACAAACTATTAGCTGTTAAAATAAGTATTAGGTAAATGGATAGAACTAGATAACTAGGAGGATTTTTTTTTTAATTAATTAATTTATTTTTGGCTGTGTCGGGTCTTTGTTGCTGCGCACGGGCTTTCTCTAGTTGCAGCGAGTGGCGGCTACTCTTCATTGCGGAGTGCAGGCTTCTCATTGGCTTCTCTTGTTGCGGAGCACGGGCCCTGGGGCCGCAGGCTTCAGCAGCTGTGGTGCACAGGCTCAATAGTTGTGGCGCATGGGCTAAGTTGCTCTGTGGCAATGTGGGATCTTCCCGGACCAGGGCTCAAACCGGCATTGGCAGGCAGATTCTTAACCACTGTGCCACCAGCGAAGTCCCGGAGGATTATTTTTAATTACAGTACTTTCCTGAACCGACTCCATAAAATAAAGTTCATAAAATGCTGGAAAATAATAGGCATCACCAACCCTTCTCCACATATTCAAAAATGATCAAGGCCTTTGGGCAGGGCAGAGAAGAGCTAGCAGGGGGGCTTGCTTTCTCAGCCAGTTTAGACTTAGATGAGAAATAAGGATAACCCACAGGGTCCTTAGATGTCCCCACAAAGGCTCGGGGTTTGTAAAATGCTTTTTTTTCCTTCAGAGTATTCTCTTGGCTTACAGATAAATCCAGCCCTGCTGCGATAGGATCCCTTAGCTCTGCCCTTAAATTTTTTTTTTTAATTTTATTTATTTATTTATTTATGGCTGTGTTGGGTCTTCGTTTCTGTGCGAGGGCTTTCTCTAGTTGCGGCAAGTGGGGGCCACTCTTCATCGCGGTGCGCGGGCCTCTCACTGTCGCGGCCTCTCTTGTTGCGGAGCACAGGCTCCAGACGCGCAGGATCAGTAGTTGTGGCTCACGGGCCTAGTTGCTCCGCGGCATGTGGGATCCTCCCAGACCAGGGCTCGAACCCGTGTCCCCTGCACTGGCAGGCAGACTCTCAACCACTGCGCCAACAGGGAAGCCCTCGGCCCTTAAATTTTATAAGGAGATGGGGGTGCAGGCCTATTAACAAGATAATCTTACAAATAGAACTTCCTCTATTCAGAGAGTTCAGAGTATGATGCAAACAGTGCTTGGTTTTTCTCGCATTAATTTTTCAGCCTGTCCTCTGTCAATCTGGAAAGAACCTGAAGGGAGTTTTACTTTGCCCTCATGGAAGGCATGAAGGAAGAGAGTTTTATTACCGCTGACTGGCCACCTCTTTCAGCACAATTCCCAGGTGCTGTAGTATCTATAGGGTCTCTTTTCTTTGCCTTAACAAAGAGTCCTATCAATTATCCTTGCTTGGAATGGGCCTGGGCCCCAGGAGGTCAGCAGTCATGTGCCCTAGATGACAGGGGATGAATGGAGGAAACTCAGCCTTGTCAGTAACAGACAACACTATTCCCAGTAAGGCTGGCACAGTCCCAGCTCCCATCCTTCCACCTTAACATGGTCTGTGCCCTGGAGCTTCCCCTCTCTCCTCTCTCCAAATCAAGATGTACATTTCTTCAGGGACTGTTGATTTTAACTAGCAATTTGAAGGTTTAAATTTATCAATCTAACTCATATGATTGTGTGATTGACTGAGAATCATTTCATGTTCACTTTCTAGCTGGTGGAGTTTTAGGGCATATAGTAGAGAAAATTTTTTAAATTTAGGCAGCGAGGGGAGAAATGTGGACAAGAGAACCTTATAAAACCACAAAATAGAAGAGCTTTAAAGGTTTTACCAAGTGATTGATTCCTCTAGCCATCAAGCTGGTTGGTGAATGGCCTGGGACCAGAACCACAATCTAGGACTGCTCCCTGGCACTAAGCAGCTTCGCTCCAGAGCAGGCCAGCCTGCGTGGGACTTTGCCCAGGTTCACACCATCAGCGACTTGTGGTGTTTTCAGCTGTTCCAGCACTTCTGAATTCACAGATTCTCTACTTGTCAAGAAAAAAAATGGAAAAATCTCATTTGAGATGTACCGAGTATGCCACACACTATGCTGAGTACTGACACAGTGGGCTGTGACTAAGACCCAGCACCTATGTTGAAGGAGCTCACCTTCCGCTGAGGAAACCACCTTGCAGTGCAACAGGTGTTGGAAGTCGGTCCTGCCTTGATGCTCCCACAGAATCTTCTATTCTTAGCTAATCGGCTTGGGAGATCAGAGAGCTTGTCCTGGCAGATGCAAACCTGAGATCTTATGAATGTTTGCCTGGGGAATTCCTACTGCATGTGTGTACAGGGCCGGGCAGCCATATATGGTTATATTATTTTGTTCTGTACTGGAGGAGAAGGAGGAAGACTGGGTCCTGAAACCCAGCCCCAAGCTGCGTATGAACTTATACGGAGGCAGCCTCCAACAGGAGGAAGGGGGACTTTGTTGTAATTCATCCTCCCCGATGGGGTACCTTTTCCCACTTGACACAGAGACTCTTGATATGCAGGGAGCAGCCTTCCTATAGGGCACAAACAAAATGCACTATTCAAAGAACCACCTCGTGTTTGTCACGGCTGAGTTAGGGTTCAAGCTGAGGCTTGAGAGGTAGTCAGGATCTGGAGGAGAGGTTGGAGATCTGTGCTGAGAAATTGCACTGTATCCAAAAGGTCTATGTGAAGCCACTGAGGGATTTTAGCAGTGAGGTGACAAGGTCAGAGGTGCATTTTAGCAAGAAAACACTGGCTGCTCAGTAGAGGATGAATTGGTGCTGGAGGGAGGGCGTGGGGAGGATGGGGAGTTGGGGCTGAGGTAGGGGTGATCTTAAGAATAATGTAGAGGAACTGGGTAGGAAATTCTTGTCTTAGACCAGACAATAAATTAAGAGGGTCTGAGCCGAAACAGGGAAGAAAGAGAGGAGGAAATAGATTCATAAAATGTTAAGAAGGCAGAGATAAAAGCCCTGGGAGAAGTAGACACACAGTGTGGGTGTCCTTGAGGATGAAGAGGAACTGAGGCTGGGGGCAGCAGTTGTTTGTGTTATGGGCCAAATTGTGTCCCCCCTAAAAAGACGTGTTGGAATCCTGGCACCTAGAATTGGTACCTACGTGCTACTCCTAGTCTCAGTACCTCAGAATGTGACCGTATTTGGAGAGAGGGTTTTCTCAGAGATAATCAATTTATAGTGAGGTTATTAGCGTGGGCCCTAAAACAATACAACTGGTATCCTTCAAAAGGGGGAAATGTGAAGACAGACATACACAGGGAGAACGTCATGTAAAGATGGGGTTACACTGCCACTAGCCAAGGAACCACCAGAAGGTAGGAGAGAGGCCTTCCCTTGTGTCTTCAGAGGGATCATAGCCCTGCTGACACCTGTATCTCAGACTTCTGGCCTCTAGAACCCAGAGATAATACATTTCTGTTTAAGCCACTCAGTTTGTGGTACTTTGCTACAGCAGCCCTAGAAAACCGCCTGTCTCTTTTATGATTAAATTATGTGTTAGTTGGAGTCTGCCGTTAATTAAATCCCTCTAATAAAGAGGAGGTTTATAAAGGGATTAGGTAATACTTCCTACAGTTTACCTTGAACTCTGCAACTACAATCATTCCATTTTATTGCCAAACATCCTTTTAAGGTTCCATACTTTATTTATTACCTTCAAGTGCATCAATCTTAATCAATGTAAAATGAATAGGGAACTTGAAATGTTTACACAAATCAGTGAATGCTATTAAATACATATCACGAAAATTGATGTGATCCAGTCCTGAGTTCCAACCCATGGTGACATGGAATATGTGGGCGAAATGGCAGAGTCATAAAGGAATCTGGAGAAAATAATATATCCCTCATTTTATAGATGCATATACTAAGGTCCAGAGGATTTATGTGACCCGGAGCTAGTGACTTAATAAATTGGTGACAGGGCTAGAAGTTAAGATTTCATCTCTTGACCTGTAGTCTATTCTTTCTCCTTATACTGCTGGTTCAATGCTGAATTTCTCTTTGAACTGAATTGGTCTGAGGTCACCCCAGGTTTTTGAATGCAGATGTGAAAAGTCAAATGATCCAGGACTCTCCATTTTGCAGTAGTTCAAGAAAAGAGATGTAATGAAAAATAAATAACAGCGTATAAGGGAGCAAGCACAAAGTCCATGTAAAGAGAAAAAAATTTTTTGTTATCAAATCTATCTCATTGGCTACTTCTCAGTTTCCTTTGCTGATTGCTTCTTAATTTCAAAACACTGGATACCCCAGGGATCAGGAACTCCTTTATTTATCATCACTACAGCGGTGACTTCATTCAGTCCCATTGCAGAGGGTAAATCCTCTGTTACCCGGTGACTGTTACCGGATGACTCCCCATTTGCAGTGCTACTCCTTCTTCTCAGAGATGGATTCACTTCAAAGCTTGCATAGCTTAACCTTTAGGGCCTCTCACTTGTACAACCCCTTCTAAGATGCTGTACCTAAGTTTGAATTGAGTCTTGAATTCTTTGTCTTTTTTTTTTAATTGAAGTATAGTTGATTTACAATGTTGTGTTAGTTTCAGGTATACAGCAAAGTAATTCAGTTATACACATATATGTATTCTTTTTCAGATTCTTTTCCATTATAGGTTATTATAAGCTATTGAATATAGTTCCCTGTGCTATATGGTAAGTTCCTGTTGTTAATCTATTTTATACATAGTATTGTGTATCTGGTTTTTTTTGGGGGGGGGAGACACATACTTTTTTTTTATATCTTTATTGGAGTATAATTGCTTTACAATGTTGTGTTAGTTTCTGTTGTACAACAAAGTGAATCAGCTATATGTATACATATATCCCCATATCCCCTCCCTCTTGTGTCTCCCTCCCACCCTCCCTATCCCACCCCTCTAGGTGGTCACAAAGCATCGAGCTGATCTCCCTGTGCTATGCAGCAGCTTCCCACTAGCCATCCATTTTACATTTGGTAGTGTACATATTAATTCCCAGCTCCTAATTTATCCAGCCCCCTTGAATTCTTTAACTTAGAAAAACTTCCCCTAGAATTATATAACTCTTGGTTCCACAAGCTAGGGTCCACCCCTTACTGTCCCCTGGGCCTCAAACTTGTGCACTACACCTCCACTTGGATGGCTGTGTCCAAAAACCAAAAACAAAAGACCTCCTGATTTTCTCTTCAGCGGTAGTCATTAGTACTATTTACCAAATATTTCCACCTCTCAGATTCCCAGGCATGTGGTAGGGTTGCATTTCCCATCATCTTCTTTGAAGTTAGGCAGAACTCTGTGGTGGCTTTGTCTGATGAAATGTGAGGGGAAGTGACTTCACTTCCCAGCAGGAGCTTGAGAAGCCAGAGTACAATTCACTAGGTTCCCTTCCGACTGCAGTGGTGATGGAGGAAGAGGGTCAGGATGAAGCCTCAGTCCCCCTGGGTCTCCAAATTAATATTGAGAGAAGAGCTCCTTGCCATGGCAGTAGAAATGCACTATGAGTGACAGAGAGAATTTTGTGGGTTAATCGAGTGAAACTTGGGGGTCTGTTTGTTACCACAGCATAACCTGATGGATACACTTCCCCAATCTGTGCCTCTTCTCATCGTTCCATTCAATAAATACCATTCAATCTTCTGGGTTGCTCAGAACGAATCACTTGGCCTCACCCTGGACCCCTCTCTCTTTCACTGTATGTCAATAGTTCTGTAGACGGCACAGTCAAATACATCTAGAGACTGAATACTTCTCTCCACCTCCAACATTTCCCCCGTCAAGATGCTATCATGTTTTGCTGGATTATTGCAAGAGTCCCAAACCCTTGCCTTCCTATGGCCTCTATGCCACTTACCAGCTAGGGTGGTGGTTTAGAGCACAGGTCCCCTTATGCCACCCATCCCATCATTCACATTCCTATAGTGGTTTCACATTTCACTCAAAGTGAAATCCGAGGTCCTGTAAGAAAGACATAACCCTGCCTCTCCCCCACCATCTTCCCCCTTGTTCATTCAGATGCAGTCACGCTCACCTTGTTAGTCCTCACACACACTAAGACTTGTCCTAACCATTCCCTTGGCCTGGAGCACTCTTCCCCAGACAGCCCCATGGCTCAATCCCTCTTCTTCATCAGCTCGGCTCAGATGTCTCCTTCTCAGTGAGGCCTTCTGATTGATCCTCCCCTGTGATACTGTGCTTTAGAGTAAGAACTACATATTTGGTCTTCCTCCCTGTTTCTGGCGCACAGCTCCTAAACTCTTAGGATTTCCTAAGTGAAGAGAGTGATAAAGGTGTCTTTTGTTGTATTAATGAGGTGACTTTTGGACCAAACTTAAGGATGGGTGCTGGTTGCCAGGAGAATCAACCATGAACCAATCATGGGATTAAAGGGTTGGATCTTTTAGTCCCACCCACATCCCTTGACCCCAGGGAAGGGGAGAGGGCCTAGAAGTTGATTCAATCACCAATGGTCAATGATTTGATCAATCATGCCTATGAAATAAATCCTCCATAAAAACCCAAAAGAGGGGCTTCAGAGAACTTCCAGGCTGGTGAACATGTGGAGATTCGGGAAGAGTGGAGTGCTCAAAGAGGGCATGGAAACTCCCCGCCCTTTCCCTGTACCTTACCCTTTGCATCTCTTCCACCTGGCTGTTCCCGAGTCATATCCTTTTATAACAAACAGGTAATCTAGTAAGTAAATATGTCTCTGAGTTCTGTGAGCCACTCTAGCAAATTAATCAAACCCGAGGAGGAGGTTGTGGGAATTTTCCAAATAGAGACAACAGGTCAGAAATACAGGTGACAGCCCGGACTTGCGATTGGCATCTGAAGAGGGGGAGAGAGGCAGCCTTGTAGGACTGTGCCCTTAGCCTGTGGGATCCGACTCAGAATTCAGCTGAATTGTAGGAGCCCCAGTTGGTGTTGGAGAATTGCTTGGTAAGTGTGGGAAAACCCCCTCCACACACTGAATTGGTGACCAGAATTGCTTCCCCTAAAGCAGCAAGCCCCTCCCCAATGCGCCCATTAGTTTGTAATGACGTGTATTGAACTTACTGCTGTTATGTTAGGTTCTCTGTTAAACTCTTGATAGAGATAAACTCATTTAGTTACAACTATCCTATGCAATAGAAACCATTCTTATTCTTACTGAAGGGGTAGAGAAGCTGTGGCATATAGATGTTAGAAACTTGTTTAATGTCACAAAAACTGAGTGCCACAACTCAGATTTATCTGTGTCAGACTCTAAATTCATGTTCTTAATTGCTCTGTAGTTTCGCTCCATAGATTAGGAAAATTTCGAAGTCATAAGAACACGATTTTTGCCAATTTTTAAGATAAGTATTCATGCTACTCTACTGGTGAACAAATTCAGGCCTTTCACAGCACGGAATTCAGAGCTCGCTGAACAACGGTGCCCACAGACTGTGGATGGGTGTCAGTGTAGCCTGGATACAGGTTTGGAGCGGAATGACAGCATTCTCACTCTGTCCTGGTCCGCTCTTGTTTTTATCACTGACCAGCATGAAGACTGAAAAGGTCACAAAACCGATGTGGCATCAATATTCAAAAATTTTTGTTTTGCTGCAATAAGGAATAAAAACAAATCAGATGAAGCTTGACAGACTCTTAGGTTCAAAACTCACTCTTGTAAATTCAAGTGGAGAAAATGGGTCTTACAAAAGTTCAGATAAAGGACCCTAGTGATTTAAATTGACCTGTCTCTCTACTGGCCCAATAGTGTGACATCACACAGGTGCTTTTAGCAGCCATCTCAGTCTCACTAAGAAAAATCCTGCATCCAGATGGAGGAAGACTAAGGGTCTATGGCCAACTGGGTTGCTAAACCGTATCTGTATTATTCCATCCTAACATTTTTCCATCCTATTGTTTTCAGTTCTGAAGCTTTTAGAGGGATATTGATAAACTCCGGAGCACCAAGAAGACAGTGATAAGGATAGTGAAGTTTTAGGAATCAAAGCCGTGTGACACTTTGGCAGGACCCAGAGTTGTTGAGCCTGAAGGGAAGACCTGGTGAGAAATAACCACTGTCAGAAGGTTTTAGTCTATTGTGTAAAAGAGAAGAATTAGGGTCCAAAAGTGAAGATTACAAGGAAGAAGATTTCAAGTCAATGGAAAGAATTTTCTAATGAACAAATATGTCCGGTGTCCCTAATGGTTACAGGAGATATTCTCATGGATAGTAATGGAACCATACCCCTGCCTTCAAAGTGCTCACTGACCAATAAGAGAGACAGTTCATTGACTTGTAAACATTGACTTGCTTAAATGCAAGCTTTGAAGTTGCTGGAGAAGTCAGCAGTGGCACAGGGGAAGGAGTGATTGATTCTCTCTCCCTAGGTGGTCAGGGACACTTCACAGAAGTGATAATTAAGCATAACTTAGAAGCACAGGTATGAGTTTTGCAGGGGGATACATGCGAGGGAAGTGTTCCCAGGAGAAGCCAGTAAGGGAGTTCGGGATACAGTAAGTCTCCAACATACGAACAAGTTCCATTCTGAGAGCTCATTCATAAGTCCAATTTGTTTTTAAGTCCAACAAAGTTAGCCTAGGTGCCCAACTAACACAATCAGCTATATAACACTGTACTGTAATAGGTTTATAATACTTTTCACACAAATTATACATTAAAAAAACACAATAAATAAAGAAAACATTTTTAATCTCACGGTACAGTACCTTGAAAAGTACAATAGTAAGTACAACAGCTGAAATACAGGGGCTGGCATTGAGTGAACAGGCAAGAAGAGTTACTGACGGGAGGAGGGAGAGGAGGTGGGAGATGATAGAGTTGAAGGATCGTCAGCAATAGGAGACGGAGGGCAACCTGCAATTTCACTCGTGCCTGACGTTGATGGCACAGGTTCTGGTTCCTTGCTGGATTCTATTCTATCTACCCTCTTAAAACAATGACCCAGTGATGTCTGGGTAGTAGCTCTTTTATTCTCATCACAGATGACACGGTAGCACTGGATTGCATTCTGAACGGCTGCTGCAACCTTCGTGTACCATTCTACATTCTGGTCCTGTGCCTCAAAAACTAACAGTGCTTCTTCAAATAAAGAAAATCCCCTGCCATTCCCTGCGTCGTGAATCTCTTCGGTTCTTCAGTTCCTTCTTCCTCTTGTCTCTCTTCGTCCTTTCTCTGGGCCTCCAATTCCTGGCGCTTCTTAGCAGTACCAGCTACATCACCGCTGCTTTTAAAGCTTGCTTCCAGACATCCGGGCCTTGAAATAAAGATACTGTACTACTGTACTCTATACAGTACTGTACAGTAAAGTACACAAAAGCACAACCACTTGTAGGGGATGGACGCGTGGGACAACGTCTGTACGCCAGACACGTGGACTTACATGATTGGGCATGCAAACGCACGTTTGCATCTTTAAAAGTTCACAACTGAAGGTTCGTATGCAGGGGGACTTACTGTATCATATAAGGATGGGAAGAAGCTAAGCAAGAGTGCCATTTCACGTGAAGTCTCAGATTCACCCCGAGCTCTGGATCGTCAATGACACCTCAGTGTTTGTCCTCCTTGGAGTGAGAGAGCTGGGCTTCTCTACTTCCACACCAGTCTGTCACTGGTAACGGGCTACAATGATGGATGAGCAGAGAGAGGGGATGAAACTCCCAGGCATATCAGGAATAGGCAGGGCATCTCCAGGGTCCTGGGTGCCGGGAGGGAGCCACTAGCTGCAGAGCGGGCAGAAGTCAGAGGAAGGGTGCCAGATATGGTTAAAGGATCACATATGGTGCCAGGGATCTGGGTGCACACCAGCAAAGTCCTCTCTCAGAGTCATGGACGGGAGGGCCTTCTAGCAAAAGAACCTGAGTGAAGGTGTAAAACATGATGTGTGCTTAGAAAAATAGACTCAGTGTTCCTCAACATAAAAGGCGAATAGAACATAAGGGACAACAGGCTAAAGAGCTATAGTGTGGTTAGACTTCCGTGGTGCCAAGGGGGAAACATGCCAGCAGGCTCAGGAGAGGCAGGGATCTCAAGTAAGTCTAAGGAGAAATGCAGTATATGGACATGTGATGGAGGCTGATTCTGGAAGGCGATTCAAGATTTGAGGATGCCCTGAGGATCTCACAGGCAGGAGTTAATGGATTAGTACTTTAGTTCTTTGACAGATTTTCTCAAACTTTCCTGGTTCAAAAATCCAGGGTTAAAAAAAAAAAAAAAAAAAATCCAGGGTTGAGAATCTCTTGGCCTAAATAAACATCACTAACCTTGTCCGAGCAGAACTTTTTGTATCAGCACACTTCTGAATTTGCTGTAAAGCTTCGGGGAGGTACCTGACCCTGGTGCCCAGCAGCTGTCACCAGGAGTACAGGGCAATATGTCATAGGTCACAGCTACCCGGACACATGTCATAGGACACAGCAGGGAGATTAAAGGACTGGTGGCCGTGGTACGGGCGCTGTGATTGGTCAGAATAAACCTTCCAGGAGCCAGATGGAGAAGATCCTTGTATCATTATCCATGGCTATGTAACCAACTATGCAGGACCAGGACTAGGGTGAGGTGAGGGAGGTGCGTAAGGCACCTTCGGTACAAAATGTAAGGAGGCTCACGTTCAGGGTCACGGAAATATGAGTGAAGCCTTGCTTACATTTTGCACCCTGGGTGCTCACTTCCCTGACCCTAGTTCCAATCTTCAGGAACCGGAAAACTGAGTGGTTTGGCTCACAAACCCGTGGGTCGGTAATCTGGGGTGAGCTGAGTTGGGCAGTTCTGCTGGTCTAGGCTGGGCTCGTCCATGTGTCTGTGGTCAGCTGGGTTTGGCAGGTTGATGATGGCCTTGGCTGGAATGTCTAGGATGACTGGACCCTCCCTCCATGTGGTCTGTCATGCACTGACTTGCTCACATGGATGTCTAAAGTTCTCAAAGGAAAGCAAGAGAGGGCTTTTTCACGTGTCATGTGTCAACTTTGCTCTTGTCCCATCAGCCAAAGCAAATCACACGCTCAAGCCCAAGTTAAAGCGGCGGAGAAATAGACTCCATCTCTTGATGGGAAGAACTGCAAAGTCAGTTTGCAAAGGTGCATACACACAGGGAAGGGAAAATTTCATTGCCACTTTTCAATTTACCAAAATCTCACGTGCAGAGGAAAGGAACATGGTTTCCATCCCATGGCCAAGGGAGCCGTGGATGTCTTTTAAGCTAGGGAGTCATGATCAGATTGGGTGGCGAGAGATGCCACTGTGGCAGCTGCAAGAAAGAAGGAAGACTGGCAGCGTGAGATGGGAGATGGGAAACAATCAAGTGCAGGTGAAAAGTGATGAAATCTTGTACCAAGAGAGCAGCAGTTAGGATGGAGAAGAGAGGGCAGGGTCAGGAATGTTTAACAGAATGAACAATCATGGATGATGTAATTGGCTGGAAAAGAAAAATGTGGGAGTGCAGATTGAAGCCACTTCCCGGTCAGGGTTTCCGGATTTAGCTGGGCTCTCAATGATTCCCTCTTCCCGTGGTCGGTCCAGCCTTCACTTTTTTAAAGAAATGATTTTTAATGGTCTTTTCCATTACGCTTTATCACAGGACATTGAATACAGTTCCCTGTGCTATACAGTAGGACCTTGTTTATCTGTTCTATATATAATAGCTTGCATCTGCTAATCACAAACTCCCACTCCATCCCTTCCCTGCCCCCCAGCCTTCACTTTCAAAACCCCTTCCATCCTCACTCCTATTCTCTCTCAGCTGACCATCTTGCCTCCTGATTCACTGAGAAAATTGAGGTCAACACGGCACCATCAACCCAACTTACATCTTCCTCCATCTACTCCTCACGTTCCTTTTTAACTTGTTTGTGTTTGCACCCAGTGTGACTATTTGCCAGGGCTCTCCAAAGACAGTCTCTTCCCACCCAAGCTTAAGACCTCTTCCTGTGATCACCATCCCATCTTCTCTGCTCTCCTTGAATCTCACTCTATCTCCTTTTACAAAAGGTGATTGTCCCTGTTATAAAGTTTGAGCATTATGGGGACAAAGACATTAAATCTATTATAATATACTATAGAGGCGCACTTGCAAAATTTCTGTTATGAGTACAGCTGGCAAATAGTCAAGCACTTTTTTTTTTTTAAACTTATAACAACATTTATCTTTTTTTAAAAAAAAGTTTATTTATTAATTTATGGCTGTGTTGGGTCTTCGTTTCTGCGCGAGGGCTTTCTCTAGCTGCGGCAAGTGGGGGGCCACTCCTCATCGCGGTGCGGGGGCCTCTCACTATCACGGCCTCTCTTGTTGCAGAGCACAGGCTCCAGACACGCAGACTCAGTAATTGTAGCTCATGGGCCCAGTCGCTCCGCGGCATGTGGGATCCTCCCAGACCAGGGCTCGAACCCATGTCCCCTGCATTGGCAGGCAGACTCTCAACCACTGCGCCACCAGGGAAGCCCCAGTAGTCAAGCATTTTAAAACGAGTTTGGACATTTTGTACAAATAAGGTGGCCCATAATGAAGTTTCTTTGTTCCTGGTTCCAACTTTGGAAAAGGGTATGAAAAGGGTTAACCCGAGTCTGCACACCATAGCTTCCTTCTGGGTAACTCTGGTGGTGTTTTACCTGAGACAATAAATTGTCAGTGAGGTGCTCTGGGGCCCAAAAGAGATGGAAATACTGGAAGAAGATCAGAGGGTAAGGACAGACATGACTGAGGGAGTAGGAGGGATTCATTTATGTGGAAACATGAAAGCAGGACTAACTAGGCAGTGACTAATGATATGATAACTGTCTACAAACACCCATGTGGTATGATGTGAATGCCAAGAAGTCATTGCCTCATTGGCACAAAGTTACAGTCTGAGCGGTAACACGGTAGACAAAAAAAAAAAAAAAAAAGAAAAAGAAAAATAGAGCATCCTTAATTACAGTCACAGAAGAAAAAAAAAAGAGTAGAGATTGACATGATTTCATGAAGACTACTTCCCTTCTCTAAGGACAACTCCTATTAATTAATTAATTAATTCTTTTCTTTAACAAACTTGAAATACTTAAGGAGCTATGAAGAAGACACCTCTTCAGCTTTCCCCATCCCACCTCAGAGGTCCCAGTCGCTAACCTTTCCTTCATTTTCTGAGTGGCTTCCTGAATCCTCTCTATTCAATGTTCGGCCAAGAAATTATTGCTAAAAAGGCCAAAGCAATAGCATCTTGATGTATAATTTAACTCATCTCAGGAAAATAAAAATCCACAGAAGGCTTGACACTGCATTCAAGGTGCCTGTTGATCCTGGAAGCATGCCATCCTAGAAGGATGAAGGTTCAGCATGGGGGGGTCACCACCACTGTAAAAGCCCACCAAGGTTTCTGTCACGGACTCCAGATCAGCACAGTGCTCGGTACTCCCCCGTCATGAACAAATTCTCCCCTTCTCCCGTGTGACATTGACTCACCCCTACAATCATCATCTTCATGGATCACCAGGGCCAGTGCAAGGCCCATGTCAAAGCAGATGTACGGACAGTGCGCCTCCTCTGGGGAAATTTATCATGAACATCACTGAAGCAAAGGAAATCGCAGTTGCACAATGACCAATTCATTCAATAAACCCACATGGAGTGCAGACATCACGCTAGGCTTCCTGCTGAAAGCTTAAAGCTGGTCTCACGAAGAATGCCCGAGACATGGTCTCAGCTTCAAAGAGCTGTCTGAGGGCTGCGTGCACCACTAGGTACGCTGAGTTAGGAACTGCATTACACAGTGTCGGTATCTAAGGCTGTGTGGAATGATGGTAATGGAGGGTCATGGGAGTTAGGTGTGTGGATGGCATAGGGTCAGACAGGAAGGAGTTGGAAATTCAGAAACAATTTGAAGGAAGAAGTCAAGAAGGCTTAGTTAATTGTGGAGGGATGCGGATTAGAGGTGGAAAATTACTAATGTATTAGACCAAGCACAGAGAAAGTGTGAGTCTGAGAATCCTGTGCTAGCTCCCAGAGACAGCTCAGACAGAAGGGAAGGACCTTGTGAAAGATCAGGCAACCTACTCACAGCATCTTGAACAGAATGAGTCTGGGAACTATGGATAAAAGCACAGACTGCTGAACTTTTGGAACTGAATTACCAACTTTCTTTTTTTTAACTCCACTGATAACTTCAGGAACAATAGGAGTTTTAAAAATTTTATTTAATTGAAGTATGGTTAATTTACAATGTTGTTAGTTTCAGGTATACAGTGAAGGGATTCAGATACATATATATATTCTTTTCCAGATTCTTTTTCATTATAGGTTATTACAAGATATTGAATATAGTTCCCTATGCTATACGGTAGGCCCTTGTTGTTTATCTATTTTACATACAGTAGTGTGCAGAATTACCAACTGTCAAAAAAGAAAATGGGCTTTAGATGTTGAACGGGTCTTTATCGCCATCAAGTGGTGGAACAAGGTAGCTCTAAAATAATCGGCTGTGAATTAATTTTTTTAAGCCACAGAGAGGCTGGAAGTTATTAAATTTGAAAGTAGAGTTTGAAAGTCTTTATTCCTTTAGCACACCATCACAATTTTGGAGCTTTTCCTCTTTTTATATGTTTTGTATTAGTTGTCCCCTGATTTCTACTAGCTAGATCAGCTGATTCCTCTAGCTTTAGTTGCTGATGACTGTACGGTTGGAGAAATGCTGCCACCTTGTGGGCAATGTGAAAAGAAGCACTGAGGGTAAGAAAGAAATGGTTTAGCTTTGTGAGAGGGAAAATTGTGAGGCTGGCAGAACGAACCTTTGACATTTCTGTCTTCCTTTTTGCAGGGAAAGGACATACACTATTTTTGAATTGTACTTTGGTCACTTCTGTGTGGCTATAGGTAAATGAATTTTTTAGCCTCACTTTCCTTGTCTGTAAAGTACACATAATGACACATATATAACACAATAAGTATTATTTTCCTTATTTTTTGTCTTCTTTCTTACAAGAGCTTCTTGTCTTTTTCTATCCCCCAAATAGAAGAAAAGCGCCCTGTTTACATTAATTCTCCTAAAGTATGCGTAACCGCTCTGCTCTTTTATAGTTATGGCAGTCCATGAAGTGCAGGGGTGCAAAAATAAATCTTTATTTTTACAACTGAACATAATCTTCTAGACCTTGAATCTTCCCCACCCCTCTCTTTGCCAATTTCTAGCTTTTTGAGTTCCACTTGGTAGAATTCCAGTCAAAATGATGATTCAGTCCACTGGGTCCCTGTTTAAAGCCCCCACGGCCACTTCCTCCCACAGGTCACCTTGGGCCAGTCATCATTTACTCTGGTCCTTGTCCTGCACACACGGCAGATGCTGAGCGCAGGGGAGCCCACAGGACTCACAAGACACAGGTCTCCCAGAAAACAGTTCAAGGACGTTGTCTAAATCCTATCTACTTAAGAACATGGAACCCTGGCTCACATATTCTTTTTCTTCCTGTTTCTTTACAGTGGTAAAAGGAGAGATAGATAATAAAACTGGAAAAATGCTTTTTAGGAAATCATTATTTTCAACAATGAATAAGAAACAGGGCCACTGATTTCCATTTTCCAAAATAAACACCTCGAAAGATGGGAATCCGTGAACTGGAAACCTGGGAAATTCCTATATGACTTAAATTTCCCAAGACATTTTGTTTATTTCCTGCAGGTCCCAAGTGCCACCTGCCTTCTTTAATAGTATGGTAGTTGAGGAAAACACAGATTCCCAAACCTTATGTGGCTGATCCTGAGGGCTCTGGATTTTCTGGGGAAATCTCGCCCTTCCCGGTGGCCAGCAGGGGGAGGCCTGCGGCTTTCTCTGAGAGGAAGGCTTGGCCTCAGCTTGGGGTCTCCTTGGCCCCTTCCCATTCCACAGATCCTTCTCCCTGCAGGATTCTTAGCTTTGCTTATCTTTAATTTACAATATAAGAACAATAGAATCATAGATGCTTCAGCTCGAGAGGGACCAGCCCTATTTACAAATATATTTCTTAGGAAACACTTAAAGGCCTCAACCTTGAGTTTTAGGTAAATGCGGAAGAAGGAGCAATTACATAATAAAGTCATTTCTGTGACAAGTGTAGTAATTGCTGAGGGGTGAGGAATGGGTTTAGATGGGATTTCCAAAACGTCTCCGAAAATTACTCTGCAAAGTTTAGACATAGGTAAGATGGGTGGGTATTGTGGCTGGGTTGCTTCCTGTTACCTGGTAGTGTTTTGTTAGTACACGTGCAGGGCATTACCTTCAGGGAGAGGGCACCTGGTTTCCATTACCGCCTTGGGTTCCTACTTTGTTTCTGAAAGGTGTTTCCGAATATCTCGACGTGCCCACCCGTGGGCCCAGCAGAGCTCACCGTCAGCCTGTCAATCAGGAATCCCGCGGGGGAGCATTCCTTTAGCTCATCTCCTTCCAATAGTGACAAAGGTAGTTTGCCTCCCACTCATTTCCATCTCTCCGCAGCCCTTCGGCTCCTTGGAAACATTTCGATCAGAGGCGGGTCGTCAGGTAGGCGGTATGGACAATTCCTTTTCCTTGATGCAGGGGCGGGGGTGAGTCAGCCCACAGCAGCAGGCACGTGAAACGTGTGCATGAGCGCCCGCCTCCCAGGCGCCCATCCCAAGCTCTGCGTCTGGGTCTGACCCTGTCCTCACCAACACCAGGGAGCAATGATCATGATACTTCCTCTTTTCTGATGCTTTGGGATAGAATTATTATAAGTAAGTGATCCTGACCTGGAGTTCGTGGATAGGTTTCAGAGGACCTGTGACCTCCTGAAATTGTAAGTGATGTGTATTTGTATGTGTTTTGCTACGGTTTTTTTAATTATTTATTTATTTATTTATTTATTTATTTCTGGCTGTGTTGGGTCTTCGTTTCTGTGCGAGGGCTTTCTCTAGCTGCGGCAAGCGGGGGCCACTCTTCATCGCGGTGCGCGGGCCTCTCACTGTCGCGGGCTCTCTTGTTGCGGAGCACAGGCTCCAGACGCGCAGGCTCAGTAATTGTGGCTCACGGGCCTAGTTGCTCCGCGGCATGTGGGAATCTTCCCAGACCAGGGCTCGAACCCGTGTCCCCTGCATTGACAGGCAGATTCTCAACCACTGCGCCACCAGGGAAGCCCCTGTATTTTTTTCTGAAGAGAAATTCCATATATTTCCTAGAATTCTCAGAAGGACTCATAATTCCTCAATGGCCTGTTAGATGGCTTTCCAGAGAATACCAATCTGGTCCTTCAGACCAGTGAGTTACCTTCTTGGGACCCAACTGTTCCATCTGCTAAAAGGAAAAGATGAAAGTCAACCAACATCCACGGAGCATCATCTCTATGCCAGGCAAGTCCATAAAAAGTGGCTCATCTCATCATCTCAACAACCACACAAGGTCACTACCATTCCCCTGTTCACAGATGGGGGAGTGGAAGGCCACAGAGGTCAAGTAACTTGCCCAACAAAACCTGGCATTCAAGTAAGAACATGCAAACTTCGGAGATATTGCGGGTTTGGTTCCAGACCACTGCAATAAAGTGAATACTGCAATAAAGTGAGTCACACGATTTTTTTCGGTTTCCCAGTGCATATAAAAGTTATCTCTATACTACACTGTAGTTTATTAAGTGTGCAATAGCGTTATGTCTAAAAAAAATCAATGCACATACGTTAATTAAAAAATACTTTATTGCTAAAAAAAATGCTAACCATCATCTGAGCCTTTCAGCAAGGGGTAATCTTTTTGCAGTAGTAACATCAAAGATCACCGATCACAATCACCATAACAAATATAATAATAAAGAAAAAGTTTGAAATACTGCAAGAGTTACCAACATGTGACACAGAGACATGAAGCAAGCAAACGTTGTTGGAAAAATGGGCCCAATTGACTCATTCCATGCAAGGTTGCCACAGACCTTCAATTTTTTAAAAAAAAGAAAGCATTATCTGCAAAGGGCAATACAGCAAAGTGCAATAAAATGAGATATGCCTGTATTCCAGACTCCAAGATGCACACCTCAGCCGCCACCCCCATGCACTGATGATCCGGCATCCCGCTTGGCTTCTTTGTCAACTCTACCTTTATTCTGCTTCTTCAGCCACCCTCTGTTTTGTGAAAATCAACCCATTCTTATCTGGCGGGTGTCTGACCCTTTCCTCACTCATTATTTGCCTACACGCTGGTGGGCCTTGGGTCAAATCTGCCCTGCAGGTATTTTTTATGATGAACACTATTTTACCAATATTTAGGAAGTAGAATAATTCACATAAAAGTTTGGATGCCAGACTGCTTTGGAAAAAAATCAGAAGATCCGGCAACACCAAGCCCATGTTCTCTCCTGATCAGCGCGGGCTGGGGCTGAGTAGACAGGCCAGTGTTCTTCAGTTCACCGCGGTCCCCACCACCCACTCTGGACTCTCCTCCCGGCCAGCGCATCACTCCCCCACGTCATCTGCTGGGGGCCTTCGGCATCTGAGTATTCAACTCTTGTCTTCTCCCTTCTCTTGCTTTCTTCTTCTCCCTCCCTCTGGCTTCCATACTCACCCAGCTATGGGCTCTCCCTCCCCACAGTAAACTCCTGGGTGTCTTTGCCTTTCTCTCTCATGCTCATCTCTGCTGTCTTTCCCCTTCTATCCTAATAAAGAACCACAGACAAAAAGAGAGACAAATGGAGACAATGCTGTCTCTCCACTAGAACGTCTGAGCAAGGCACTAAGTAGGGTGAAATGCCCCAGGGCTTCCCCTGGTCAATTAATATCTCCTTTCTAGTGTTTCCCTTAAAAAGAAAAGGAACAACCTGACACACATGAGCATTTTAGATGCCAGTTTTATCCCAACTGTCTTGCCTCTCAAAACAAACCGAAAAAAAGCAAAATGATCAAATCGCAGGTACTGAGGAAACAACTGCAGGTACATTGATTCCATCTGTGCCTCCCATCTTCTGGACCTTGTCACACACTCAGACATTTGTGGTTTCTTGGCTGCTGAAGGCTTTTTCTGGGATGCTGGGTGTGTGATTGATTTTCAACATTCCACTCTCTGAGTTAAGCTTCTCAAGGCTAATGTGATTGGCTGTGCCACTGCGTAGACTCATTTTATGGAGATTTTCTTTAGTGTTAAGTTATGCTCAAGTTCCAACGTGTCACCTTTTCTCTTTTGCAGATCTGGGAGGCAGGAGATGAGGGGGAAAGATGCCCTGGGGGATGCAGTAGTACTAAGGGTTCCCCTCCGAATGGCAAAAGTGCATTTATCAAGTTCTCTAGGGTCAAAGTTCCTGCTCAGTTAAGGGATGTGAAGAGGGGAAGGTCAGTCCCTCGGGGAGAGAGTGGCACATGTTATTTGTGAAGAAACCCACAAGGCCCTGCTGGTGGCTGTCATCCTTGCCCCTGCCAACTTTACACACAGCGTGGCCTTCAGTGCCCCACTCTTTGTTCAATGGACTTGTCCTAAATTGTATGTCATTGCAATGGGTTTGGTGAATGGAAACCTATTTTCCCATTGGCAGTGGGCATCCCACTTCAGAGACGTTTAATCAGAATCTCTGGCTGATCTTTAGTAGATAGTGGCTCTACCCATACCAATGTCTTCATTACATTTTCCATCGTGGTTACACCTCATACGTTTAATGAAATCAGCTAGTCCCATGACTTTAAACTTGAAGACTAGAGATCCCTGAGGGTAGCTAAGTTAGCGCAGGAGGCCAGGATACTAGCACTGCTGGTACTAGTCTGTACTGACTACTGACGGAATGATGAAGGATGGGCTAAACTGTGTGAGAACACAACAAGGTGGCAGTGGGGCACTGCCCCCAGGTGGAGCTCCCCCTACATACCCTGCACCAGCAGAGGACCCCGTAGGGGAATCCTTTGGCAGCAGCCGCTTCACTATGTCTGCAAAATATCATTGGTGGTATTAATCTGAAGCACTCCTTGTTTTCCCGCTCGTTAGTTTCCAGCGCGGTGTGAAATGGAAGGCCAGTGTATGGAGGAGTAGGTAGGGATAGAGAGTTACCTGTACTGTGGTTTCTTCTCATCTGTCTTAACTCCCTTCTCTTCGCTTGTGGGCCACAGTGGACATCATTCTTTTAGCGAACAAAATGTACCTTCCAGGGCTTCCCTGGTGGCGCAGTTGTTGAGAATCTGCCTGCCAATACAGGGGACACGGGTTCGGGCCCTGGTCTGGGAGGATCCCACATGCCGCGGAGCAACTGGGCCCGTGAGCCACAATTACTGAGCCTGCGCGTCTGGAGCCTGTGCTCCGCAACAAGAGAGGCCGCGATAGTGAGAGGCCCGCGCACCGCGATGAAGAGTGGCCCCCGCTTGCCACAACTAGAGAAAGCCCTCGCACAGAAACGAAGACCCAACATAGCCAAAAATTAATTAATTAATTAATTAATTATTTTAAAAAAGTACCTTCCAGGCATTGTGGAGCCTCTCTCTGCTCTCCTAATGCCTTTGACGGAGGCCCTGATATTGGTGTGTGGTGTGTCCAGGAATCGCATGAGACCTGCTAAGATTTCCAGAAGCCCTGCCATCTGTCTGCTCTCTTCTATCTCCTGATGGACCATTGCCCACTGTGAAATCGTACATTCAGGGAACGCTTTACCTGACCTTGAAGAGCTTATTTAAGGTTCAAGAGTTTTGATTTCAACCTGAGACCTGCCACCAATGTGTCCTATGGCCTCGGACTGTTCATTGGGCTTCTCGAGTTCTCTCTTTCACGCACTCATATGTAGGATTGTTAAACAAAGCGTGTCTTTCTTTTTGGAAAATATTAGCTGCTTCTTTTAAGGAATGTAGTTCAAATATTTCATATATCTACCACATGCATGTAAAACACTATAGTAGATACTGGGGTAGGGGAGGAGATGCAAAGCAAAGAAAGGAACCAAGAACTCTATGATGAGGGTGTTATTCCCATTTTACACATAAGTAAACTGAGGCTTGGAGAAGCTAATTAAATCATAAAAGGGCCACCAACCTTGGAAGCTCTGGCATTCAAACACAAGTAGATTTAATATCAAAGGCTATGCGTGTCCTTCTCATTGTCCCATATTTGCTACAAAAATGATTGAAATATGGCTTCTGTCCCCAAGGGGCTTTCAGTGTAGAATGGGTGATAGTACATAAACAATAGCTACAATTCAAGGAATAGTCTTAAGTTCTGCATAACAGAAAAAGCATACAGCTGTGGGAGAATAGTAAACGCAACAATTACTTAGGGTTATGTTTGGGTCTTTGTTATTGGTAGTGTTGTTACCATAGTTATGGCTTGAACCTTTCTTAGAATTCTGAATTAAAAGCCGCACAGATGTCTATGATGATACTCTGACATTAATGGCTAAATCCGTGCCATAGATGACAGCAAATGCTGGTGTCAAAGATGTTCAGGGAGTGGTAAATGTTCCAACAGCTGTGGGGATCAGGCACTGGTGCGTTCCCCCGACTCCACCCTGCCCTTTCTACCCACGGTTCACAATTTAAGCCTCTTTGCAGCACAGTGATGTAGCCAGCTCCTCTAGGAACCGGGGCTGATCGGAGCTCGCCCTGCCCGTGCTACCTAAGGTGAAGCGAACACCACTCCTCAAACGTGGGAATGAAGGATTTCGAAAGTCCCACTGCAACATTCCATAAGGGACCAAACACTCATGCTCAGCAAAGGTTAAACCCCAGGCCGGATTCCAGATTCTTATCCTCTGAACCTCTAGGAGAGAGTTATTACTGCATTCAGAGAATAAGGATCGGGCCCAATAAAAACAAGCCAAGTTATAACTGTGTGACAGACACATTCTGCTTGTAACTCTCCACTAAGAGGCATTCCGCGCTAGATGTGCAGCCCCGTGACCGTTGTTCCTGTCACACCCAAAGCAGCTTCATCTGATCTTTAGATACGGCATTCTTGGGATCGGACCCACCAGGTTTTGCAGCCCCAGAAGGCTGCTGGGTTTGGAACACCTGTAGCCAGTGCACGGGGATTAAGAAGCACTTGTTCCAGCCCTAAGCCTTGCCAAATGTCTCCACACCACAGAAATGGGATCTGGCCTGTGCGGAGGGCAGAGGGCCCCCGGCTCGCATCACATTCTTCCAGGCTTAATCTACCCAGCAACCAAAGTGGAAACAGCTATCCCCGACCCCGTGGCCAACAGAGTGTACAATAGAGTCTACTGTGGCCACAGAGCAGGTTTCATGGGTGACTGACTCTGCCCTGCATTCCCCCAGAGAGCTTTCTAGAACTCTGCTGAGGGCACGATTTGGGGGACAACAGTTCTTTCACAGGAAGGAGAATAACCTAATATGCATCTGGAAGAAGGTGAAGCTTTGAATGGCAATGACAGTTTAGTTCATGTTTATCTCTAAATTTCTTCTTTGATTCAGTGGAACAGGTAAGACGTTATGGATGTGGCACAATAATACAGAACAGGTGGTTCTGGAACTTCTGTTACAACTATGATCTTGTACCTTCAAGTGGGACCCAGCTGGATGGGCGGACATACAGTGTCTTCAGGGCATCTCTCCGTGACTTTATTCCTCAGAGCAGGAACTGGGCAAGGCAGCTTGGCGCTGACTTCACAAAGTGTGGCCAGGTGAGCTCTCTGAATCGGTTCCAGAAAAGGCAGAGCCCAGATTGTGCTTCAGGTTTTCTTACACCCCTCAGCCAGCTCCCCGGAGGAGGACTTTTCAAAGACAAGAGGCAAGTGTCATCTAGTGTTTGTTTAATAGTTTTGTTCATACTAAATCCATAATTTCCAAAAGTATTTCTAACAAGGGTCCCTTTGTCACCTAACCTGTCTCATTTTCATTTCCTTTATCCTGTCTCTTCTTCCTTCAGAGGGAAGATAATGGAGTATCCTGCAGGAGACTTGGACCTGATTTTTTTCCCCCGAAACTCTGATTGAGGAGAAACCAAGAAAAATGTCATTTAAAATTATTTCAAGTATTTCCTGCCTTATTAGAAATGGGAGGTTGGTTTACCTTTGGGACATACTATCCTTTTGTTCTGGGCAAAACTAAAACAAAGCAGAAATACTTTATTGGTAGACCAGTTTCGTCTTGAAAAGTAGCCGTCGCTGTTCTTGGAAGAAAAACTAAATGCAGTAAAGCAACTGAAAACTGAGAAATGAAATGGTCTGTTGGTAATGCAGTCAGTGAAGGTTAGTAACACTGCCTCTCTTATTTCTTGCTGTATTGTGAATGCTGAGAAGGGGTAGTGTCTGTTGCCCAGCAGGCACTCAATGCATATGTGTTGACTGATGGCCTGACTTGTGGCTACAACTTTAGAAGTTATGGGGGTTCCTTTGTTCCAGATTGGGTGGGTTTCTCATCTTGGACTGCAAGAAGGTGGGCCTTACCTTAAGCAAATGCTATGTGTTTCTCAAATGGTGTCTAACTGGAATTCTTACGAAATAATCATTTAAAATGCACCAGGAAAAAAGCATTTAGAGGACCCCACTGTGAAACTTTTGTGGTGATTATCTTATAAAGATGAAGGTGGAATATGTCTTATTTGTTTGCTTTTGTTTTTTAAAGCAGGCCATGTTTGCAATTCGTTGGGATTACTACCACTGATAGAACTGAGAGTTTCTTTCACCCCAAAAACTCTGTGTTTGTTTTCTTCTTACTTTTTTTTTTTTTCCCGCTGCAAAATTTCCTTTTGGTCTTTATTTTTCATTCTTAAACAAGCCGTCCATCCCACAGGCTACTCTCTGGCCACCTGTGTGTTGCCCGGACTGATGTTCCATCAGCCCGTTGGAAATTTCTTACATACAATTCCTTACATTGTTGGAAATGATTATATCTCACCATATCAATTTCCCTGAATATTCCTGCTGAGGTCTTACAGGAAATCTGTTCTGCATGCGTGCAACTTTTGTTCACTGATGGGGAGGGGTCTCCTTTGTGCCCCTCAGGAACATTGAGAGGGGAAGGTTCTGGAAAGAGACTGTGAGTTTTGGTTTGTTCTGTTCTCCAAATAGCTCCTATATGAGTGTAGTGAGAGGCAGAGGGCAAGTGCATAGCAAACCACTCATAAGTCGGAAAAAAATCATTCAGACCCCCAAGGAAGAGAGGACAAATAAAGATAAAGCCCCAGGACAGCTGAAGTCACCATAAATATTTAAAAAATCGTCGTATTCATGCCTAAAGGATATAATGCATTACTAGGGAATGCACTACAGTCAGATGTACGGCATCTCAATTTAAAAGAAGACAAAGACGAAGAGGAGGAGGAGGGGAAAGAAATCCCACAAGCCAAAACGATAAAATTGGTTGCGTAGTACTTATGGTTGCCTAATGTGTTTTTTGTTTGTTTGTTTGTTTACAAGCCAGTCTTATCTTTATTTAAAACTTTGATAGTTTGCTCATCATGAATTTTTTTGCGTTAACTTTTATTTTTTTATTTTTAAAATTTTTATTTATTCATTTTTTATTGGAGTATAATTGCTTTACAATGTTGTGTTAGTTTCTGCTGTACGATGAAGTGAATCAGCTATATGTATACCTATATTCCCTCCCTCTTCGACCTCCCTCCCACCCGCCACATCCCACCCACCTAGGTCATCAGAGAGCACCGAGCTGAGCTTCTTGTGCTTTATAGCAGGTTCCCGCTAGCTATCTATTTTACGCATGGTAGTGTATATATGTCAATCCTAATCTTGCAGTTTGTTCCACCCTCCCTTTCCCCCTCTGTGTCCACATGTCCGTTCTCTGTGTCTGCATCTCTATTCCTGTCCTGCAAATAGGTTCATCTGTACCATTTTTCTAGATGTCACATATATGCGTTAATATACGGTATTTGTTTTTGTCTTCCTGGCTTACTCCACTCTGTACGACAGACTCTAGGTCCATCCACATCTCTACAAAAGACCCAATTTCGTTCCTTTTTATGGCTGAGTAATATTCCATTGTATAAATGTGTTTGTTTTTAAGCACTATTTGTCTTCAAGTACAGAAGGATCTTCTCATAACAGCTATTGATTATATGGGGTCAATACCTTGCAGGTCTGATGTTTCTGGAATCAGGGCAGCTACAGAGGATGATAGCCTAATGGATCACAGTTGTTAAGCTCCTAGGTTAACTGTGAATCCAGTTCCTTTGTCTGTGGCCTAAAGAGTTTCTACTGTGTCTGTCACTTAAAAATACTAATCTCACAGTTTGGTCCTGCGCCAGCCTCGTGGGCTTCCTCCCTCCACAGCCTGTGAGTGACAGCCCTTCGCTCACACCTGACCGGGCCTCTGGAGTGAGGAGGTGCTGCATGAAAGGAAATCTGAGGCACAGAGAAGTTAACTGCCTGTTTCAAGATCACAAAACTAAGCCGTGTAGCTGACAGGGTCTTGGTGCTCTGACCTGGTGTCAGGCCTGAGCCTCGGAGGTGGGAGAGCCAAGTTCAGGACATTGGTCCACCAGAGACCTCCCGGCTCCACGTAATATCAATCAGTGAGAGCTCTCCCAGAGATCTCCATCTCAACACTAAGACCCAGCTCCACTCAACGACCAGCAAGCTCCAGTGCTGGACACCCCATGCCAAACAACTAGCAAGACAGGAACACAACACCAGCCATTAGCAGAGAGGGTGCCTAAAATCATAATAAGGTCACAGACACCCCAAAACACACCACCAGACTCGGTCCTGCCCACCAGAAAGACAAGATCCAGCCTCATCCACCAGAACACAGGCACCAGTCCCCTCCACCAGGAAGCCTACACAACCCACTGAACCAACCTTACCCACTGGGGGCAGATACCAAAAACAATGGGAACTATGAACCTGCAGCCTGCGAAAAGGAGACCCCAAACACGGTAAGTTAAGCAAAATGAGAAGACAGAGAAATACACAGCAGTTGAAGGAGCAAGTTAAAACCCACCAGACCAAACAAATGAAGAGGAAATAGGCAGTCTACCTGAAAAAGAATTCAGAGTAATGATAGTAAAGATGATCCAAAATCTTGGAAATAGAATGGAGAAAATACAACAAACGTTTAACCAGGACCTAGAAGAACTAAAGAGCAAACAAACAATGATGAACAACACAGTAAATGAAATTAAGGGCTTCCCTGGTGGCGCAGTGGTTGAGAGTCGGCCTGCCGATGCAGGGGACACAGGTTCGAGCCCTGGTTCAGGAGGATCCCACATACCGCGGAGCAGCTGGGCCTGTGCGCCCCAGCTGCTGAGCCTGCGCATCTGGAGCTGTGCTCCGCAACGAGAGGCTGCGACAGTGAGAGGCCCGCACACCGCGATGAAGAGTGGCCCCCGCTCGCCACAACTGGAGAAAGCCCTCACACAGAAACGAAGAACAAACACAGCCAAAAATAAATAAATAAATAAATAAAATTTTTAAAAAAGATGTAAGGTAACATTTAAAAGAAAAAAAAATGAAATTAAAAATTCTCTAGAAGGAATCAATAGCAGAATAACTGAGGCAGAAGAACAGATAAGTGACCTGGAAGATAAAATAGTGGAAATAACTACTGCAGAGCAGAATAAAGAAAAAGAATGAAAAGAATTGAGGACAGTCTCACAGACCTCTGGGACAACATGAAACGCACCATCATTCAAATTATAGGAGTCCCAGAAGAAGAAGAGAAAAAGAAAGGGACTGAGAAAATATTTGAAGAGATTATAGTTGAAAACTTCCCTAATATGGTAAAGGAAATAGTCAATCAAGTCCAGGAAGTGCAGAGAGTCCCATACAGGACAAATCCAAGGAGAAACATGCCACGACACATATTAATCAAACTATCAAAAATTAAAAACAAAGAAAAATATTAAAAGCAGCAAGGGGAAAGCAACAAATTACATAAAAGGGAATCCCCATAAGGTTAACAGGTGATCTTTCAGCACAAACTCTGCAAGCCAGAAGGGAGTGGCAGGGCATATTTAAAGTGATGAAAGGGAAAAACCTACGACCAAGATTACTTTACCCAGCAAGGATCTCATTCAGATTTGACGGAGAAATTAAAACCTTTACAGACAAAGAAAAGCTAAGAGAATTCAGCCCCATCAAACCAGGTTTACAACAAATGCTAAAGGAACTTCTCTAGGCAGGAAACACGAGAGAAGGAAAAGACCTACAATAACAAACCCAAAACAATTAAGAAAATGGTAATAAGAACATACATATTAATAATTACCTTAAATGTAAATGGAGTAAATGCTCCAACCAAAAGACGTAGACTGGCTGAGTCGATACAAAGACAAGACCTATATATATGCTGTCTACAAGAGACCCACTTCAGACCTAGGGACACATACAGACTGAAAGTGAGGGGATGGAAGAAGATATTCCATGCAAATGGAAATCAAAAGAAAGCTGGAGTAGCAATTCTCATATCAGACAAAATAGACTTTAAAATAAAGACTATTACAAGAGACAAAGAAGGACACAACATAATGATCAAGGGATCAATCCAAGAAGAAGATATAACAATTATAAATGTTTATGCACCCAACATAGGAGCACCTCAATACATAAGGCAAATGCTAACAGCCATAAAAGGGGAAATCGACAGTAACACAATCATAGTAGGGGACTTTAACGTCCCACTTTCACCAATGGACTGATCAACCAAAATGAAAATAAATAAGGAAACACAAGCTTTAAATGACACATTAAACAAGATGGACTTAATTGATATTTATAGGACATTTCATCCAAAAACAACAGAACACACTTTCTTCTCAAGTGATCATGGAACATTCTCCAGGAGAAATCATATCTAGGGTCACAAATCAAGCCTTGGTAAATTTAAGAAAATTGAAATCATATCAAGTATCTTTTCCGACCACAATGCTATGAGACTAGATATCAATTACAGGAAAAAATCTGTAAAAAATACAAACACATGGAGGCTAAACAATACAAGACTTAATAACCAAGAGATCACTGAAGAAATCAAAGAGGAAGTAAAAAAATACCTAGAAACAAATGACAATGAAAACACGATGACCCAAAATCTATGGGATGCAGCAAAAGCAGTCCTAAGAGGGAAGTTTATAGCAATACAATCCTACCTCAAGAAACAAAAAAAATCTCAAATAAACAACCTAACCTTACACCTAAAGCAATTAGAGAAAGAAGGAAAGAAAACCCCAAAGTGAGCAGAAGGAAAGAAATCATAAAGATCAGATCAGAAATAAATAAAAAAGAAATGAAGGAAATGATAGCAAAGATCAAAAACTAAAAGCTCGTTCTTTGAGAAGATAAAGAAAATTGATAAACCATTAACCAAACTTATCAAGAAGAAAAGGGAAAACACTCAAATCAACAGAAATAGAAATGAAAAAGGAGAAGTAACAACTGACACTGCAGATTACAAAGGATCATGGGAGATTACTACAAGCAACTATATGCCAATAAAATGGACAACCTGGAAGAAATGGACAAATTCTTAGAAAAGTACAAACTTCTGAGACTGAACCAGGAAGAAAAAAAAATATCAACAGACCAATCACAAGCACTGAAATTGAAACTGTGATTAAAAATCTTCCAACAAAGAGAAGCTCAGGACCAGATGGCTTCACAGACAAATTCTATCAAACATTTACAGAAGAGCTAAAACCTATCCTTCTCAAACTCTTCCAAAATAGAGCAGAGGGAGGCACACTCCCAAACTCATTCTATGAGGCCACCAGTACCCTGATACGAAAACCAGACAAAAATGTCACAAAAAAAGAAAATTACAGGCCAATATCACTGATGAACATAGATGCAAAAATCCTCACCAAAATACTAGCAAACAGAATCCAGCAGCACATTAAAAGGATCATACACCATGATCAAGTGGGGTTCATCCCAGGAATGCAAGGATTCTTCAATATATGCAAAGCTATCAGTGTGATACACCATATTAACAAATTGAAGGATAAGAACCATATGATAATCTCAATAGATGCAGAAAAAGCTATTGACAAAATTCAACACCAATTTATATAAAAACTCTCCAGAAAGTAGGCATGGAGGGAACTTACCTCAACATTATAAAGGCTATATATGACAAACCCACAACCAACTTCGTTCTCAATGGTGAAAAACTGAAACCATTTCCACTAAGATCAGGAACAAGACAAGGCTGCCCACTCTCACCACTATTATTCAACATAGTTTTGGAAGTTTTAGCCACAGCAATCAGAGATGAAAAATAAATAAAAGGAATCCAAATTGGAAAAGAAGAAGTAAAGCTGTCACTGTTGGAAGATGACATGATACTATACATAGAGAATCCTAAAGATGCTACCAGAAAACTACTAGAGCTAATCAATGAATTTGGTAAAGTAGCAGGATACAAAATTAATGCACAGAAATCTCTTGCATTCCTATACACTAATGATGAAAAACCTGAAAGAGAAATTAAGAAAACACTCCCATTTACCACTGCAACAAAAAGAATAAAATACCTGGGAATAAACCTACCTAAGGAGACAAAAGACCTGTATTCAGAAAACTATAAGACACTGATGAAAGAAATTAAAGATGATCCAAACAGATGGAGAGATATACCATGTTCTTGGATTGGAAGAATCAATATTGTGAAAATGACTATACTACCCAAAGCAATCTACAGATTCAATGCAATCCCTTTCAAATTACCAATGGCATTTCTCACAGAACTAGAACAAAAATTTCACAATTTGTATAGAAACACAAAAGACCCAGAATAGACAAAGCAATCTTGAGAAAGAAAAACGGAGCTGGAGGAATCAGGCTCCCAGACTTCAGATTATACTGCAAAGCTACAGTAATCAAGACAGTATGGTACTGGCACAGAAAAAGAAATATAGATCAATGGAACAGGATAGAAAGTCCAGGGATAAACCCACGCACCTATGGTCACCTTATCTTTGATAAAGGAGGTAAGAATATACAATGGAGAAAAGACAGGCTCTTCAATAAGTGGTTCTGAGAAAACTGGACAGGTACATGTAAAAGAATGAAATTAGAACACTCCCTAACACCATACACAAAAATAAACTCAAAATGGATTATAGACCTAAATGGAAGGCCAGACCCTATGAAACTATTAGAGGAAAACATAGGCAGAACTCTCTATGACATAAGTCACAGAAAGATCCTTTTTGACCCACCTCCTAGAGTAATGGAAATAAAAACAAATATAAACAAGTGGAACCTAATGAAAGTTAAAAGCTTTTGCCCAGCAAAGGAAACCATAAAAAAATACGAAAAGACAACCCTCAGAATGGGAAAAAATATTTGCAAAGAAAGCAACTGACAAAGGATTAATCTCCAAAATATACAAGCAGCTCATGCAACTCAATATCAAAAAAAAAAAAAACAACCCAATCCAAAAATGGGCAGAAGACTTAAATACACATTTCTCCAACGAAGATATACAGATTGCCAACAAACACATGAAAGGATGCTCAACATCACTAATCATTAGAGAAATGCAAATCAAAACTACCGTGAGGTATCACCTCACACCGGTCAGAATGGCCATCATCAAAATATCTACAAACAATAAATGCTGGAGAGGGTGTGGAGAAAAGGGAACCCTCTTGCACTGTTGGTGGGAATGTAAATTGATACAGCCACTATGGAGAACAGTATGGAGGTTCCTTAAAAAACTAAAAATAGAACTACCATATGACCCAGCAATCCCACTACTGGTCATATACCCTGAGAAAACCATAATTCAAAAAGAGTCATGTCCCACAGTGTTCATTGCAGTTCTATTTACAATAGCCTGGACATGGAAGCAACCTAAGTGTCCATTGACAGATGAATGGATAAAGAAGATGTGGCACATATATACAATGGAATATTACTCAGTCATAAAAGAAAACAAAATTGAGTTATTTGTAGTGAGCTGGATGGACCTAGAGGGGAGGGGGAAGGTTAAGCTGGGACGAAGTGAGAGAGTGGCATGGACATATATACACTACCAAATGTAAAATAGATAGCTAGTGGGAAGCAGCCACATAGCCCAGGGAGATCAGCTCGGTGCTTTGTGACCACCTAGAGGGGTGGGATAGGGAGGGTGAGAGGGAGATGCAAGAGGGAGGGGAGAAGGTGATATATGTATATGTATGGCCGATTCACTTTGTTATAAAGCAGAAACTAACACACCATTGTAAAGCAGTTATACTCCAATAAAGATGTTAAAAAAAAAAGAAAAAGAAAAATTCTCAGTTCACACAAGCTATAGCTAGCAAAGGGTCCAACAAGGAAGTTGAACAATAGATTGGTTCAATTCCTCGGAGCTCAACATCAGCATGATTTTGGCTGACAGGTAAATACTGACTAAAGCAGACCTGAGAGCTGAGAGGAGGCAGACATGCAGAAAAAAATCCCTTCCTCATTCCTGGGGCAAAGACCACAGTTTTTATTTTTCTTAATGATCAAAGGCTGTTGGAAGTCAAGCATCGCATGGTGATGGCAATGTGCTCCCTTTCACCTCTGTAGGAAATGTAGCTAATTCTGTCACCCTTCTGAGGCTATGACAGGAACTCAAGAAAATAGGCAGAGGGAAAAATCAGGGAGTGTGGTGTAGTGGTTTTAACATGTTATAACAAAGACAAGAGTGGAATAACCGGCCAGAGGCGACTAGAGATATGGATTAGGGTAAATTTTTAAGCCAGAGATGTGGAAAGTTATTTCCAAGATGACCATCCTGTACTCACCCTTAACAAATTTGGTTTTACAAATTCTGCTCCAATATAGCAAAGTGTCTCTCTAATCTGTCAATGAATATGAATTAATTTTAGGGTCTGCTGTAGGAATGATATTAAGTTGATGCAGAAAGTGGGAGAGTAACATTTTACAGCAAATTACTTTATGCTTCTGGAAATGAAGACATGCTTCCCTGACTGAATAATGAATACCAATAATAGAGAGCATTATTCAGCCTGAAAGGCAAATTGAGTATACATATCTAATGAAAATAATAGCTAACATTGATTGCATACTTCTGATATAACATGCATTATTCTAAGTGCACTGCATGGATTATGTCAGTCCCCATCTTGTCCTTTGAGGTCCAGTGGCCGAGGTGGATTCGTCCTCCATGGCGCTGCCATTGTCTCCCATGCCCCCTGGCCTGGTGCTAGCCTGCCTCCCCTTTTAAGTATTGGGGTGCCATCTAACTGGTCTTCTTTCCTTCCCTGTACATGCTGTCTCCCCAGTGATGTTCTTGAAGCCAACACAGGTCTTAGCTGGATTAGAAATGGATACTCGCTTAGAACAGTTTAAGCATCTGAGCTTTCCCAGAAAGTAGAGCTAGCTATTGCAGACCCGTGGTTTTAGGCAAATGAGCAGGACTGAGCCAAAAAGATTCATGAGCGAAGTTGTGGGGGGGGGGGGGCCCGGGTCAGAGCAATATGATGGGAAGTGAAGGAGGTGATTTCCCAGGCCACTCAGGACCGTTGTAGTTTAGATCAAAAAGTGCCTTTCTCACACAGGAGATAAACAGGGGGACAATGCCGGGAGGTGGGTGGACAGAGCATTCAGGAGTCAAGTCTGGCAGAGCTCAGAGCTCTAGATGTCTGAGACCTCGTGTGAGGAGGAGCGAGCCTGAGGTGGGGTCTGCCCTGTGGGTGGGAGATGAGGCGGGCAAGTAAAACGGGCACAGTCCTTTGGCTCCCTTTGCCCACAGGTCTTATTTTTACTTCTGTAGTATCTTTTCATCATGGACGTAAGAATGGTTATGTCAACACATTTCTTCAAACACTTGTTGGGAAGGTCCCACATTGGGCAAATATGCCACTCCCTGGTCCCCACCCCGGGCTGCTTCAGTTCTGACACCTGCAGCCAGACCAGAGAAGGTGGCTCTGTGAATGGTCTGAGGACCCGCCCAGACCTCGCCTAGCATGGCGGCCAAATGCAAATGACCATGGCTGAGAGCATGGCCCAGCCCTGGTCCTGATGGGCGGATGAGAAGGAACCAGAATCTGTGCTTGAAAGGACATGAGCTGAAAACCACTTTGGGCTTCATTAGCACCAGGAACCCATGCTCTGAAACTCATCCACTTCTCTGCTTTTGTGTTTTCCTTTCTTACCTTTGGTTGCTCTTCTACTGTTGTTTTGTAGTGAAATTCTTTTAGAAATATTCTAGTCTTTCCTCAGTTGAACTGAGAGGCTGGGTCCAGGTGAGGTGAAGCCACAGAAAGGGAACTGCTTTGTTATCCCCCAACATGGGTGCTTTCATTCAAATGGAGTCTTGATGGTTAGGGTCAAAGGGAGTCCCTTGTTGGGCATCTAAAACCTTTCAAGAGCACTTTGTCAAACATTAGTGAAGGTAGGTGTTGTATCATCAGTTGGAAAAGATGAGCCAGAGGAGACTGAATAATCTGACTCCTGACCACTTCCTGGGTCAGGGGTCACAAGGAGTCGCTTGCATCTAAATTCAGCCCTTAGGAGTCTGAGTTCAAATTTCAGATCCTTCAACCAGTTTACAAGACACGAGTATCCTGAGGAGAGGAGAGAGCATGAGAAAAGAGGTAAGAGCACGGGCTTAGAGTCAGACACCCCTGGGCAGAAACCCTGCCCTTTTATAGCTGTGTGGCCTTGAAAAAGTCCCTTAATCCCCCTGCCTCAGGTCCCTTGATGGCAAACTGAGGATAAGAAGTCACTGTAGAAACATCTTAACAATTAGATGAGATAATATAAGTAAAATTATCATTAGCACAGACAGTGGCCCATAATAAAATCTCCTAAATGGAAATAGTACTTATTTATCTTGTACCTAATTGAGTGTCTGGAATATTGGAGGTATACAATCATTATTTGTTGAATTTAATTGAATCCAAATTTTTTTTTTTAACTGGACACATTCCAGTGAAGTGAAGTGGCGGAAGTTTAATACAAGGTTCTAGGGACTTCCCTGGTGGTCCAGTGCTTAAGACTCCGTGCTGCCAATGCAGGGGGCACGGGTTCAATCCCTGCATGCTGCGAAGCTTGGCCAAATAAATAAATAAAAATAAATTAAATTTTTTTTCTTTTTTTTACAGTTAGTTTGACTCAGGTTTCAAACAAAGTACACCCATTGCATTGAACTTTAATCCTTTTCAATCGGGAGCAGTTCTTAGTCCATCTTGAATGTCCACATTCTGGATATTTCTGTGTATTTTCTCAATGTATCATTTAACTTGATTCTTTAGTTCCTGTATTTCTTGTAAACTGGAAGTTAGTTTTAATCACATGAAGTTAAACGTTTTTGGGGGTTTGGTGCAAAAGTCCTTTATAGGTGGTACTGTGTAGTTCTGTAGCATCACCATGGAGAGGTATAAGATATCTGGCTGCTCTACTTTGATGGTGATTTAATGTCATCTAACTCGTGTCATAAACTACGGCCCACGGGTCAGATCCCACCTACCACTCACTTTTGTAAACGAGGCGTAACTGGAAGACAGCCACACTCATTCCTTCAAGGATTATCTACGACCGCTTTTGCCCTACGATGGTGGAGCTGAGTAGTTGTGACAGAGATGGTATGGTCCACTGAGCCTAAAATATTTATTATCTGGCCTGTAACAGAAAAGTTTGTTGATCCCTGGTTTAGTGTGGTTATGTCATGACAGACTTATCCTCTAAATGAGGAACCTACGCTCTAAATGCTGAATGGATTTGTCGCACAGGCAGGGAGAGGAGGAAGCAGGGTCCTCCGAGCCTTTTTTCTGTAGATTCTGTCTCTGCTCCTTCCTCCACTCTTTGCCCTCTCAATATCCTAAAAATCAAGTGGTCAGACACCAGTAAAAGTTTCATTCTATCCCTGGCCCATCAGCATTCAAACAGAGCTGGAACCCCGCTATTTGACAATGCCCAGAGAAGGACGTGTAGTCTGATGTTTTTAGCTGTAACAGAAATCTGACTCAAAGTGGCTCAAACAGGAAATGTATTAGCTCTCATAATTTGAAGTTAGTGGTGCCCTCATGGGCCTGGGTTCCTTCTACCCCTCTGCTCTGCTCCGTGCCTATTTCATTTTCAAGTTGGTTCCCCTCGTGGTCTCAGACGGTGGCCAATGGTAATCAAGGCTGCAAGCATCCTTGCCACACGCAGCAGGAGAGAGAGATGAGAAACCTTATACTTTCAGAGATGGTGTATGAGTCCTTTCCTGTAGTCTGATTAAGTACCCCCTGTCCGTCTCTGGAATAATAACAGTAGCCGGAGAATTCATTAATTGACAGAGAATAATCAAGAGTCTCCCTCTAGGGCTAGAAGTGGGGTGAACACTTGAACAGCAATTAAGATTCTGTTCAAAAGAAGGGAGGGGAAAATCAGTTTGAGGGAGAGCTGTAGTTTAGGATCTTTGGGGACTAATAAAACTAAATATTTCCAGGGTGATTAAAGGATGTTAATTGTTAACTAAATTTATTGTCTCCAGCCAATTGTGTTACTGTAAATTAGTTTTTTAGTTCAGAAATTCTGATTTAATCACCTCCCCCCGACCAGGTAATTCTAGCCTACAGTCAGCTTTAGTTGGATCTAAAGACAAGCAAAGACCCCACAGAGGTGCCTTCTCTTCTGGGCCTAGACCTTAGGTCTGGTGTCTAAACCTGAGACCCTAACGGTCATATTTCATTGATTCTAAGAGGCCCTCAGCCTCTGCCCACCTCCACCAAATCTAAATATACAGTCTCTGAAATTGGGACGTAGTCAGCCAGGCTAGGTGCTCAGCCTGCCTGAGCGTGTGCATCATCACCTGTGACAGCAGTTTGGAGGAAGATGCTGGGACCAGTACAGTAAGTCCCCTATATACGAACCTGCAAGTTGCCAACTTTCAAAGATGCAAATGTGAGTTCCATCAATGCCAGGTGTGAGTGGAATTGCAGCTTGTCCTCTGTCTCCTATTGCTGACAATCCTTCAGCTCTACCATCTCCCACCTCCTCTCCCTCCTCCAGTCAGTAACTCTTCTTTCCACTCGATGCCAGCCCCTGGATGCCAGCTGTTGTACTGTACCACTGTACTTTTCAAGGTCTTGTACTGTAAGATTAAAAATGTTTTCTTTATTTTTTGTGTTTGTTTTTTTAATGCATTATTTGTGTGAAAAGTGTTATAAACCTACTACAGTACAGAACTATATAGCCGAATTTGTTAGTTGGGTACCTAGGCTAACTTTGTGGACTTAGCAACAAAGTGGACTTACGAACGTGCTCTCAGAATGGAACTCATTCGTATGTAGGGGACTTACTGTATTGCAGTCCTTTAAGAAATGTGGTATATCATGTGCTGCATGGACTCCCATGACTCTCAGTCAAAAAGTGACTCAGAAAAGTCAATTCTCAAAGAGAGGGAATTTTGGACATTCTTTAACCAGCTTATTTTGCATAGATTTTTCTTTTTAGGCATGCACAAGAGCAATGCATAATAAAATCTGTCCAAACCAATCTAAAAAATCTCTTGCAATAAATATAAAAAGAAAAATTCTAAGTGAGCGGAAAACTTTGGGTCATCATTTAATAGGTAGCAATGTTATCTCCTTTCTTGGTGATATAGAATATAATGGTATATCTTACAACCAATGATATCTTAGATTTCATGAAATATGGTATCAATGTAGTGTTGGAATAAATATATTTTCAAAAGAAAAAAATTATTGATTATAAGATGGACAGCATCAAAGAAACACTCTTATTTCTTTACTCTTCCTCCTGTGGTAACAAGATACTTATTTATTTGAAAATCACCTTCTCCTTTTTATCTCAACAAGGTTGTCTCTGTACTTCAGTCAACATGGGGCTGTCTATCCAGATAGTTTTTCCGACCCTGCTTTCAATATCCTTTGTCAACACTGGTTTAAGGGGGAGTCACTAGCTGCTTTGATGGCATACTTTGAAGGATGCTGAGAAGTTTGTCGTAGACAAAAGCACTATCCCTCAGCAACATCCAGACTTTAATAGACAGAGATTCTTTACTTTGGGTTAAGGCATTATCATTAGATGGTGTTCAATATATGCTTGACAGAGGTAGTACATGAAATACCTCTTTCTCGACTAATAACTTAGTAAATTCACTTATTGGAGTATTTCAAGTGTGTGGTCGTCTGAGGATAGGATTTGAGACGGGAGATGGGAAGGGAGAAATAGTAGAGAGATGTGTCCAAGACACTGGTATGCTGGTATAGGTTTAACAACTGGCTGGATCTCCAGGGAGAAAAAAAGCCCTGACCTGTAGCATTTGCCAATTTCCATGGTGTAAATACTCCCACCATGGCTGATTTCAAGCTACAAAGTGGTCACTGAACATGGAGTCGGGAAGAGACTCACAGGGTCAACACACGTGAGCAGGCAGGAGTTGGTTCCAGCACGCCCCTGGGACACTTGGGGGAAGTCGTTCTGAGAATCCAGGAGATAGAAGAAACACAGGGGAACCTGGGAAAGTTCTTCAAGCAGACAGAAAGATAAAGAGGGCAGAGAGGAGAAGATTTTGTGGCTTCCTCAAGCCATGCTAAAGGAATGTGCCTTCTGCCTCAGGATATGTCCTCAACCTATTTCTCTTTCCCAGTTTTTCAAGTATAATGGACACAGAGTTGTAATCTCACCATTATTTTTTTTAATTAAAAAAATGTATGGGGTGTGCTCATGACGTCATAGTTCAATGGAGCGTGGTTTCTTTCTCCAGCTAACACGTGTAGAATTGAGCTGTAAATCTGTGTGTCTGGCATGTTCAGTTAGCTCCAGTCACATGGCGGACATGCAAGTATTTTTGGCTTTAGATCAAATAAATTAGAAGATTCTCATATTTATGGTCCTCTTGAATGGATATACCCCATTATTTGTGGGGAAAAGGCAGATGCCCAAGTACCAATTAAATCCAAGAAAAAAATATTATGTCATTTTTATCTTATTAGCAGTTATTCCTTAAAAGAGGATGTCTGTTCTGCTTTGCCCTTCAAAAGAGAGGGAATCATTGCGAGGCTTATGAGGTGTCAAACATTTCAAACTTTTGAGAAAAAAAATGAAATAGTAAGTACTTGAAATAGGCATTTTAGACTCTAAAGAAAGAATAAACTTTTCCTAGAAAGAGATGTGGGTTAAAAGCTGCCTTTGGGATTTTTTTCCCTAATTATTTCTAATTAGTTATGTGTTGATGGTATGTGTGTCCCACATCAGTCACTTAGTTCCTCCCCTGAGATCAGGCCCTCAGTCATCAAATGTCAGGATCCTCTGGTCAGGAAGAAACTGAAACGATTTTATTTATAATGACATAGTGGATATAAAAGGCATAATAAAAAAGAAGATTTTATGTAAGAGTTAAAGAAGTATAATATAATCCCTTTACCATTTTCTAGCAGAAAAGGGATTTTAAATCTCTAAATTTATGATTCTACATGAAACTTACATATGGGCTCAGATTCAGAAGAGTAGTTTTTGTCAGGTTTTTCTCATTTAATGCTTTTCCTGTCCTTCCAACTCCCTCCTCTCTCCCAGAAGATGAGGATCTCTGTCTCAGGAGAGGCTCACAGACCACAGACAGTCAGTGAATAAATGCTTTCCGGCACCTTTGCTTTCACTGTAGCGACTTGTTCATTTCACGGTCATTCGGGCCCATCAGAAATGTTTGTTGAACTTAGAAAAGTGTCAGGGTTTGGATGGGTCTCGAAAATAATTGTAATAGCTTTTTTTGCCCTTGTTTTTGTTTTTTTAACAAGAATGGCATGTCTCAGCAGCCATTTAATAGAAAAACAAACATCAATAAAACACCCTGACATATAAATTCTGGTGGAATCCCTAACTTATAGATTATGTGTCCAGTTGAGTAAATCTTTGTTTAGTTAATACAAGTAGAGAAAATTGGACTAGGAGTTTTCAGCAGATAAGACACAATTTATGAATAAATAAAACGAATTGTCACTAGTATCAGAGACAGATGGATATCTTTGTTTCTTTAAGTATATAAATTTTTAAAGATATATTTAAATACATATATGTGTATATTTCCAGCCCTCTGAGTTTTATGAAATGTTTTGTTGGCTGGCTTTGTTGGTGAGCACTCCTTAGCCCCGATCTGCAAGCAGACTGACTTCCTTGTCCTCCATTTGGTAATTTTTGTCAATTCTTTGGAAATATAAATATAGTCCCTTGTAACTCTTCGATTGTGCATGCCTTATGACAACAAAGCAAATCCTTCCCCATGATGGCTGACTTCTAAATTGTTAAGGTTTTCCAATACTATGACTGGGTGAGGAATATACAAACTTCACGGAAGGGTGGCTTTGACTATTCGGGTTCGCCTTTTTGAGCTGGGGTCAGTGTTTGATACTTCTCTTTCTTCCCAGGCCACCTCTTACTCTCTTCTTGAGTTACTAACCGTCTCAGCCACGAGGTCCGTATGCCTCCAAAGTGTTTATGGGGCACCTGCACCTGAGAATTTGATAAGGAATTCCTGCTGTGATAAAAAGTATTCTGAGGTCAAATGTGTAGTGGTAAAATTAATTGTTCTGAGACTGTGTGTCTCAAGCCATCTATAAAAGCCATATTATTTACTGCCTAGGATGCCACCTGTATAATGCAGCCGTCTCAACCGTTTTGCACACATATACACACCCACACACACATACAGATTTACAGATTGAGAGAGAGAGACAGAGACAGAGAGAGAGAGGGAAATTATATTCAAGGGGAGGTTTTATTTGGGTTAAAGCCATACTCTCTGGAGGTTTTGCTTTCCCCTAATTGAAAACACCTACAATACTTCTGCCAGAGAAACCAGAACACGGGTCAACCTGGAGATGGGGCCCTCTCGTCTCTAAACCATGAATCACGGATGATCTTGCCTCATATCTAGGCCCAAGTATTGTCCAAGGTTCTACTTATCAAATAAAAATAGTAGCAAACAGCAGGATCACTGAACTGACAGCTACCTGATTCTCAGCCAAAGAATTGTCATTAGGCTTTCAGTCCCCAAATGTTTCTTGGAAGTAGCTGAAGTGAGGCTAATTTTAAATATCTCAGGGAGCTCAGGGAAAGGTCTTTTCTACTTGTACTCCCTGGTGCATGGTTTGTATTGCCATTTGGAATTTTCTTGCCCTCTGTAGCCCAACTTCCTTTCTTCTTATAGATTTGAATAGTAACAAGGCCTCGTTCAGTTCATTTATCTCTATTAATATATGAATCTCAAGTTAACTTATCTCTGAGATCTAGGGCACAAAGAGAGCAAAGACCATTCCGAGGCCAAAAGAGGGGAGGCTGGAGAGGTTACTGTTTCTTCAGCCTAGATCAGGGCTTGGCAAACTGTAGACCACACGACAAGTCTGACCTTTTGCCTGTGTTTGTAAACAAAGTTGTTTAGAACACAGCCGTGCTTATGTATTTGTGTCTATTGCTGCTCTGTCATAACGCAGAGTTGAGAAGGCGTGACGGTCCACAAAACTGAAGATACTAATTTTCTGGCTCCTTATGGAAGGCATTTGCTGACCCCTGACCACTAGGGGGTTAGTGTTTGAGGACTTTCCTGGGTGTTGGAAACAAGCAAGCAAGTGGCCAAACTCTTGAGCCTGTGAAATAAAGTATAAGAGAAACGTCTGGAAAATGACGGCAGCAGGACAAATCTGCCCTTGGTATACATCAGTGGTGGGCTGTCTGTGAGAACTCACCACCCTGGGTGTATCTAAATGTGGAGAGGATATATGGAATTATGTTTCCCAAGCGTTGTTTCGTAGAACCTTCGTGTCCTTCCAAAGTGAAATCATTTCATGGTGAAGGGACTCCCTTGGGGAAGTAAGTTTATTAAATACTTGGGCTAAACAAAGTTCAAGAGTTTTCTTTACTCCAGGACTTGTAATTCACTCATGTGCTGTGGAACACAAGAGGAGTATAATTTGTACTCAAGTCTTACTTGCCCATAGAAACCTTTCTCTGGGGCATCTAGAGATATCTTATGAGCTACATTTTCTCATGGAACACAGTCTAGGAATCCTCTCCAGGGTCCCAGCACACATGAAATCTGAGTGTTTTCTTTTTTCAGAATTAATTGCTCCAATTCTCTTTTTCAGCTGGTAGCACTGCTATTTGCTAGGCACACAACAGTACCATTTGTCCAGTCGTTAAATGTCTTGAAATACATATCAGTTGGCAAATAACAGCTTCTCTGAGCCCTCAGGTATCTCCTGCAGCCCTGGCTATCCTGGCTCCTTCCCTGAGATTGTCCAGACTTCTGCTCATTCTAATAAATAAAGGTTATCATGTGCAGAGTAGTGGGGGGAAGAGGCTCTAGGACCATGTTCTAACACTACCTGTGAGTGTTCTAACTGGTCACTGCCCACACCCTATGGGCTGTTAAATATTTTGAATATCACTATCCAAATTGCAGCACAAGTGGGTCGATTTTCTACACCACTAAGAAATGTCTTGCCTGCCATGATGTAAATGTCACAGCATTGCTGAAGCCAAACAGATTATGGTGACACATCAAGTTTAGCAACATCAGGACCATTGTATAAGTGAGGAACTGGAAGGTTAGAACAATGGCCTAAATTCTCAAGTAGGCATGTTATTTCTCCCAGCCAAGTAAAAGTGGCATAAGTGGTGTGGAAGATATCGTGGGGATACCAGGAGTATTCTCTAAAGTATCAAAAAAAAAAAAAAAAAAGGTAAAGTTTGGAATTTTAATGATTATTAGTAACAAACTGGTGAGACATCTGAAAAGTAATTAATCCGTATCAGTATGTAAGAAGTGTTGGTCTAATGGGGGACTCAGACCAATAAATGGCTATTGTAATGTGATGGATAAAGGTTGTGCTGGCAAGAAGCACGGAGCTGAGTAGCTCAGTGGCACTTAGGCAGAAGAAATTGATCATAAAATGTTTTCTGGAGGAGGAGACATGTGAGCCAAGTCTTAAGGTAGGAGCTGGTTAGGATGGGAAGGGGGTTGGGGGAGGGTGCTCCAGGTAGAGGGAACAGGGTATCCTGAGCTGAATTCTGTTTCTCATTCTCTTCTGTCCCATTCCTGTCCCAGAACCTACCTGCTGTGAAAAGCTCAGCTCAAATGCTATGTTTGGCTTTAGATTCCCTTACGCCCTCAACCTGGTGGCCCTCTGCTTTGTGCTACTGTAGACCTTGGTATTGCAGGGCAGGAAAAATAATTTTCCCTTTACCCTTCTGAGTTCCTAGTTGAGACCCCTGTAATAAAAGACATGTTAACAAGAGAAAAATAAACAGAAGTTTACTAACCTGTATACCTCATGGGCTACCCAGAGGAAAATGAGTAACTCCCTGAGGTGGCCTCTAATTCAGGATCAAACAGCATCTTATAGGGAAAGCAGAGGGAAGATGTAGGACTCTCAGGGGAGAATAAATGATTTTTAGGAAAGCTGAACGGGCCTTTAGAAGAATAGGTGGGAGGTGTGATAGTTTGTGACAAGGTTAGTCAGGCTGTGGTGTCTACTTCTAGACTCCTCTCCTGTGATGAGAGTCAGTCTTCCCCAGTTGATGAAACTCCCTGGCAGGGGATCTGTGACAATTGAGTATTTGGGGGTGGGGCGAGGGGCGAGGAGGGTCTGTCTTTAGGCAGATAAGGGAAGTTCAGAGAAAGCCTCTCCCTACAAGTGCTGTTTTTCAAATGCCTTCAGCTCAAAGTAATCAATATACCAGAGTGGCATATTTTGGGGTGGCATGTCCTGCTACCCTTCCATACTTCCCTTGTAGTGCATTCCCAGACTTCTTAGTTTGTACTGAATTTGTACTTCTTATTTGGTACACTTGTCTTATCTCGCCTATTAAACTGCAATCTCTTAGAGAGCAGAGTCTCACTATCTTTTTACGTATTCACCAGTACTTTGTATGTTGCACCAGCTTAAAAAAACTATTGTAAAATTAAGTTGGGAAAAGTCCCCATTCATCTGATCTCCTGCTTTTCATTTCTTTTTTCATAACCTGCCAGATTCTCTTGCCACGTTCCTTTTTGGAACTCTTGGAGAGAGCTAGATAATGTCTTTTATGTGTAGGGCACAATGGATGGTACCCTTTAATAGAAGGTAAGTATGTTCTTGAGAGGGAAGTACTATAATCGTCTGCATCTTGAGAATCTGATATAATTTCACAGACTAAAAATATTTTTGGATAATTTTATTATTCACTTATTATATTTTGCCCATATTGTTTGGCTAAACATGAATTTGGAAAACAAGGAAGGGATAAATCCCAAATTGGATGAGTCAACATTTCTCATTGTAAACTCGATTTTATTGTCTTAGAATTTTTATCATCCAAAGATACATCTCCATCAATTGCTTTGGCAAACCCACATCAAACCAGTAAAAATGATGTTTCAGTTCTTTCCTAGAGTTTCCTAACAAGCGTCTTAAAGATTTCTAAGGACTTCACACTCAAGCACATAAAGCGGTTACCAAAAGAGCTAATTACCACGTGTTAGGTGCTATTCTAGGGACATTAAGATATGGTTTTAGTCAAATCTCTTTTGAGTGCTAAGTGATAGAAATCTGCTTCCAACTATTTCACGTGTAAAGGGATTCAATGTGAGCCTATTGAATTAACTCCTGGATATAAGGTCAGGAAGCTAGCAAAATATCATGAAGAACAGGGACTAAGAACTGGACAGCTATCCAGAACCCAGGGGACGTGTTCTCTCATTTTATTTTTTCGTCCCCTTACCTCTTTCTCTTATTCTTTGGGCAGCTTTTCCTGCTTTGGCGATGCACAAGGCTAAATACCACCACCCACATTTTATCTCCTCAGCTCAAGTAACCAACCTAGATTTCCTAGGGTTTCTTATTTCTAGGCCAAGAGTGTGGAAAGATTTGTTTGGATAACTTACTTTCTATTCAGTCTTGGAGATGGGGCTACTGTCACACAGAACAAGTGCAGTTCCTGTGAGCATCTTAGGTCCTATGGGGGTGGAAAAGAGGTGTGAAGCTTGTCTATGATGCTTATGCCACTTAGTATAACAGCAATCCTACGAGGCAGCTCTTATTATTTCCACCTTATTGAAGAGGTAACTGCGGTTCAGAGGGACTAAATGACATCCTCCAATCACAAAGTCAAGATCCCAAATCAAGCATATCTGACCCCAAATCTGTTCTCATCTATTTCCTCTCAGTTCCTGGAGAGAAAACAATTTGTTTCAGACGGGAGACCGTAACATACTTGGGCAAAGTAGACTGAATACTTGTCTGATATGACAGGGGTTGTGATGGTAGGCTAGCCATTCCCCACTTTTATCCCCTTTCTCATCTGAGAGCAGAACCAGAGGAAAACAAAGAGTATTTTCCTGGAACTTGTCTTAAAGGGAGGTGGCAGAGTCTTTGGTCCAGAGTGGCATGGACTTGGGTGATGCTTGAGGCATCCATAATACCTTCTGATTTCAGAAACTACCTGTACTCTCAGAGACTGGCTGAATCATGAATATCTTCAGAAGCACGTAAAAACTATATAGATAGAAATTTTAAAAGATATCTGGAAACCAAGATTCAGAAATCAGCCTGATATTTTTCTTGTCCAATGAAATATATCTTCATACATAGAAAAAGTAGAACTGCTTCGTATTATTCAGCAATGCAAATGGGCTCCTAAGATTGCCTTGATACTCTTCATTCTTCAGTCCCTGAAAAGCCTGAAAACAGGTTTACATGTGGTCTCAATTATGGGTCTCACTCCCTCAAAGGTTTTGCTCCCTTTCACGTAAGCAGGATTTTTCAGCAGGTTTGTGACACTCAGCTAGACAAAGAACTACACCTTCTTGCCTGCCCTCACTTTGCCCTCTCTTTGCCCATATTTCCCCCAGAGGAAGTTCTGCTTATTTTCCCCTCTCTCAAAGGGCAATTTTCTCCTGTTTACTTCTCATCTTTGCAATGTTTTTTCCTTCATTCTTTTTAAAATCCAAGGTGTCATAATGCATTAACTTCCTTAAAAATGTTACACTTAGTTCTTCATCCTTATTTAATTAAAGTTTGTATAAAGCGATTCAGGGATGTAATTTGGCAGTGCCGTTGTTAGGCACGTTTCTTCATTCTCAACTAAGCTCCCAGCCTCCCTGGTGAGGCGTTTCTAAACATCTGTCCCGAAGTTCACATTGGTGAATCCTCCAGTGACACCTCACCACTTCTGTGATACCTCCAGACCCTTCAGCTGCCTTGCAAAGCATGCAGGCAGCACATCACAACCACCCAATGATTGCAAAATGCAGACTTTCATCTGCATGGTCTGGGAATTGTCACTCAACAGCTATTGGTTAAGCACTTGCCTGTATGGCCCTCCACACTGTGTGGAAAGCCCTGGAGACTGGAAAAAAAAAAAGAAGAAGAAGAAGAAAAAAGAATACACAGGTCTTGTTCTGAGGAAGTTTACAGTCTAATAGGGACAATACTAAGTCACACAAAGACAAGTAACAATAAGAGGAAGCAGACAGTAAGTGCCAAAAGAGAGGTGTGGTCATCAGTGGGCTTTAGAGACCAGATGCAGGAGGAGAACACTTCTGCTCAGGGTGGGCAGGGAGGGCACAGGGGAGAGATCGGGAAGAGGGAATTTCAAGACAGAAAAGCTCATAGAACGTGTTAAGCACTTTCTCTAAAATGGAGGGATCGACAATAGTGGGAGACGAAACTGTGAAAGTATTTAGGACAACTTGGGAACAGGACTTAGATATAAAAAAAATAAAATCAGGATTTATCCTAAAGACAACCCCAAATTTAAATTCATGAATATTGTACAGTACGATCTGTCATTCTCCCTCTCTCTGTTCTCTCTCTCTCTCCATTTGTTTATACAGTTGACCCTTGAACAGCATGAGTTTGAATGATGCAAGTCCACTTATATGCAGATTTTTTTCAATAAGTAGTTACCACAGTACTACACGATCCGAAGTTGGTTGAATCTGTGGATGCAGAGCCCCAGGTATGGTGGAACCACGGATATGGAGGGCTAAAAAAAGTTGTACGTGGATTTTTGACCATGTGGAGGGTTGGCACCCCTAACCTCAATCCCACCACCTGCATTGTTCAAGGCTCAGCTGTATATGTATAAAGATATAATATTCATCAAATATTAAAAATATTTATTATCAGGTGGTAAGACTTGGGATCATCTGTGGTTTTCTTTTTTTGTACTTTTCTTTGTTGCTTAAAACTTTTTTTGTCATGAATGTGTATCATTTTTATAAAAACAAAGTCATCATTCTAAAAAATTATAGGTGTAAAGTCACTTGCAAAATGATATCCTAAGTGTCACGTAGAACACAAGTTACAGGGAGGCCATGCGGTCTCATTACACACAATGACTCCAAGTGACAGTGGGGAAGTCCAGGTGAATTCTTTGTGAGAGTTTTTGTTTTTTGTTTTTTTTAACATCTTTATTGGAGTATAATTGCTTCACAATGGTGTGTTAGTTTCTGCTTTATAACAAAGTGAATCAGCTATACATATACATATATCCCCATATCTCCTCCCTCTTGCATCTCCCTCTCACCCTCCCTTTGTGAGAGTTTTTAAACATTTTCATTTCTGAGGCCAAGTCAAATGACTGAACCAGCTGGAAAGTGAACACTGAAGTCTAATTCCTTAACACCAGCAAGTCAAATGGTGTCAATCATCTCAATAATTTTCTAAGCTTTTTAAAACAGGTCTGAGATTCACACATCCAGCAACTTTCCACTTGGTTTCTTTCTATCCAAGTGAGAAATAAAAACAATTAATAGGCAAACACTAAATGATATACACATTTAAAACATTTTTTTTCAAAGTACAAATGGCTTTACTTATAATAGAAAACACATATAATTACACACACATGTAACTTGGTCTTATTAATCAGTTTACAAAATACTAAGTTTTTTTTTTTTTTTAACCAAGGACCACATAAATTGCTAATTGGGGTATGACTCAAAATTGCAACAAAGATAAGAGAAACCAAGCTTATCATCACTCCTTTGAACCTAATATTAAACATGACCACTTTGCTTCAAAATGGAATCTTGATGGCCCCGTATTCTAGGAAGTGGTGTCAGCGGTTTTTCAGTGAGTTTTCAAAAGGAAATCACCTTTTCTGCATATTAGTATCAAAAGAACAGATTCACTGCTTCAATAGAAAATGTATCAATTATATGCATTATAATATCACATTCATATCTTAAACATTATCATTGATCTTTTTATCAAGAAATGTTCTAATTAAATTTGCATTTTATTAATTTTTGACTTAAGACATTTAAAACATTTTTACCAGTATCAATTTATTTGGGATTTTGCCACCTACTCATCCACACTATCTTGCAAATGTGTGAAGAGACCCTGGGCACCCTGATAGTGTGAGGAATGCAGACTTTGAGTGCTCGCCCAACCTCAGGAGAATGAACAAGCACTCGACCATTCAGCCCCAAACTAACAATTGCTGCAGACATTACACTGTGCATTGACTGTTTCAGGTCATAGGGAGAGAGAGGTTAACATAGATTGATGTATAGATGTTAAGTCAGAACTCATCTTAGGATTTTGTTCTAATTATAAGGCATTTACAGTTCAGTTGGTTTTTGAGAAAATATACATTTGCTTACAGCAAAGTCCATTATTGCACAGTCTCATTTACATTGTCAGTCAAACATTTCACCAAAACACGCCTTCATGGATTACTATCTAAGTAAAAGCCTGATATATGTACCACTCTCGACCTACGAGGCTAATTCGTCCTATACCCCAATGCCAGCAATTTGTGGCAGTCTGTAGATTTTTAACACTTGATACTTCCTCTGCTTTTTGATAGATATTTAAATTTGCATTAGTCAAACAACACTTTGGTGATTACAAGATTGAGAAAGAAAAAAAACTGAGACACCTCTGGAGCTCACACAGGATTGTGAAATTTAATTCCCAAAGGGTCAATGTATAGACGGACGAGTGAGTAAATCAGCTGGGTATTACATAAGCTTCATAAGGAGATTTTTTCACTCACTGAAAACTTAATATAAAGAAAAACTCTGACCTTTAAATGATTATCCGGATGCTTGTTTCAATTCTTCAGTGTGCTTTGTTAGAAAAAGAGGCCCAGTTATAGAACAATTGCATTTTAGAACTGGAAAGGACCTAAGAAATGATTTCACTCAACTTTTTGAGGGTGAGAGCAAATGACGCATTATTATCTATGATGCTTTCCCAATTCTTCATTGAGACTTAAAAAATCTTATTTATGATTATCAAGCTATTAGATGCACACTAAAGAAAATTTGATGAGTACAAAGTCTTATTTAAATCTGGTCTATTTCCTTCCAGAATTTTTCCCATATACCTATTACATAATGTCTTATCACAATACCCTTAAAAATGTTTTTAAAATTGTTGGGGGACATTCCATCATGTGGATGAACCATACTTAATTTAATACTTTAGTTACATTTTTGGACACAGATTTTTTTCTGAATTTTTGTTATGATAAAGCTGTGCTTACCTCTCTTTGTGTGCACCTCTGATTATATTTCAGGATTAATTTCTAGAGGTGGAATTCTTGTTGAAAGGTAGGGATTGTTAATCTGCTTTTCAGAAAATACAATAGCAGTAGAGGAAGGTGCCAATTTATCTTTCTTAACTGCAGCACTTTATGCTTTCATAAACGTGCAAATCATGTTGTTTCTGGTGCTATAATTAGTTGAGGACATGCCTACATCATTATAGAGATAAGGAAACCAAGAACCAGATTGTGTGGTTGAATTGCCCAAGTTCACATAATTAGTAGCAGAGCTAAAGTTAGAACCAGACTCTCTTGATTTCCAATCTGGTGCTCTTTTGCTATAATTTTTTACACAGTCTTTAACCAAATATATTTATTATCATTATGGCTCTAACTATATATTTTTATTCATTTTAAAGACATTTATAGGTGGACACTAAGACATCAAGGTACTCAGTGTTTTATGCTGTGCTTTTTCCTTTATTTAGGAAATTTCCTTTTCTCCCCCTCATCCAAGTACCAGAGATTCTAAACTTGCAACATCAGTATCGTCTTGTTAGCTTGTTAGAAAAGTAGAATCTCAGGCCCTATCCAAGTCAATGAATCAGAATCTGCATTTTAACAAGATCCCTGGGTAGTTTACAGGCACATTAAAATTTGAGAAGTATTGTGCTAAAACATGTGGGTTATCTTTCCTGCAAACTAGAAATTTTTTTTAATTGTCATATTAGAAGGAAATAAAAACATGTATTAACACCTTGAATTGAATTGATGGATGATATCTTTCCCCAAAATATGACTAAATAGTTCCTGGACAGACATAAGTCGGGCCATAATAAATAAAACCTTTATTTTCTATAGTGCAATAATAAACTTAAGGATTTGTCCCTGGAAGCCAATTTCTACCATAAAAGCAGCAAATCTGATCACAAAATAAAGAAACATAATATAAAACAGAAATTAAAAATTTTAGACTATTAGGGAAAAAATATTTATTTGGTAAAACCAAGCATCTTTTGCTGTCTTTTGAGGTTACTACTGTAGGGATTGAATTGATGATATATCTTAAAGTACACATCCAGTGAAGTTAGGAACATAATATAGGTTTTTATCCCGGGCAACCGTTTGTATTGCAAACAGAGGTATTCTTCATTGCTCCAGACTTCTAAATTTTATTCAAAATTATGGCAATTGCTCTTAAAAAAGTTCTTGCAAATTTGATGCATATAAATGTTGGAGAAAATCTTTGAATGAGAAATGCCAGGGCAGCGCTGGGGTCCTTTGTTACCTTGTGGTGGCCTCCTGCATTCCGTTCTTTGGTTGCTCATTAAGATGAATTTTGTTTTTCCTTTGGATGGCTTGTGTGTGACAGAAAAACTTGTAAGTGGTTCATAGGGTTTTTTAAGATCTAGATCTCTATTTTGATGCACCTCTAGGGGAGGTCCATTGCCTACTGACTTCGTGGGCAGTTCTCTGAGAAGACTGATCTGCTGGCTGTGATGGGGAGAATGGGAGGCCACTGTAGAGGGTACACCCCTATTCACTAAAAGTCTTCTTAAAACTTTCAAGGAGTCAGAAGAAAATGTTAAATTCAAAGCTTTTGACTTTCAAAGAGTTAGTGTAAAAGGACCCTTGAAATTAAAAACTTAATACAGAAATTATAGCAACTGCCGAAATTTAAGTCACTTTTTTGGGTCACTTTATAAGATTTAATGACAATTTGCTGTAGGATACAAAAACATAGCTGAAAAAAAAAGTTTTACTTTCCAAACATGAGATCCATTAATTTGGACTTTATGAAACCAAAGAACTCATTTGATTATCATCAACTTATCTCCCCCCCCATCACCCCACCCCGACCCCCTAAAAATGTACCGCTAGATATTGATTCAATCTTACTTGCCCTTCTAGAGAGAAACCAGTTAAACTGCTTACCCACAAAAACTGTATCTTTTCCATTTCTGTCCAAACTTCTTTAACTTATGGAATAATAGTTCCACTTTCCAAAATGCTCTCAGAGAAAAAAAAAGAATAATTTTAACATAACTTCTTTTTAAAAATTTATTAGCCAAAAGGGATTTTTCTCCCTCAGTCCCCCTCTTGGTAAAAATTGATTTCTTCTTTACAATGTTGATAATCAATAAAAGCCTTTACTTAAACTCCCCAAAGCACAGGTGGTAACCTAGTCCTTCGATAAATCTAAGGCCTCTCCCAGGGGTTTCCAGGCCAAGCCACCCCACCACTTTTATGATGATATATGGGGGTCAGATCCAGGGACTTACCCCACATCCTTTAAATTAAAAGTCATTGGAGCAGGTAGGTTAAGGAACAGATTTATAACAAGTTTCAAATGAAACAAAGGTATTCCTCACAGCTGTGAGCCATATGCAACCAATTTTCTCATACTCAGTGTTTATTGAAGATAAATATTATCCCCGTACCCATCCCACCCCCTCAAGCACACACAGAGACTCGTATAACATGCCACCCAGAGGAAGCTTAACATTTCCGAAGTGTACAGTTGCTCAGCCTCCCTTTGGCCTTTCTCTTGTAGTTCATATCAATTTCAAATCACTACTACACTTATTACGCAGACCCTTACATTGTTGTTGAGCCTGAATACGCTGGTTGGAAACGTAAGGATCATTTAATTGCCACGAAGTTCACTGCTATGACTGATTATTCAATGTGGTGGTGAGTAATATTAGAATCACAGTCTGGATAATTTCCCATAAGAGTGCAGAGAAAAATAGGGATATAGAGCAAAGTATCCCAGTGGTCCAGAGCAGGGCTTGGATCTGACAGACCTGGGTTAAGGCCTTCTCCTAGCTGTGTAAACTTGGCCTCCATTTTCTCAACTATAACCTGGGGATATGAATAGTACCTGCCTCAGGGTTCTTGGGAAGACTAAATATGATAATGCACGGAAAATGTCCAGAAGGTATTTAGCTTCCAGTAAAGATTAGTTATTATTATCTTTATGAATGATAGTATGTCCAAAGTTACTTTTATTAACCATGATGTCATATAATAAAATATGAAAAAGTGATCAGGTGATCTCTTTGATCTGTCCCCTCATAGCACTGCATCCTACACTACACAGCACAAACTGTGTTTATTCCAGCATTTACTTCCCAAGCTGTCCTTCACAGAACATCAGCATCCCATAAGATGTAACAGCTCCCTCTTTCTCTATTGATAAACAAGATAGAGAAATGCTGGGATGAATACAATCAAATAGTCTTTCCTGCCAGAACTTCACAGAGTCTTTAATATACTGATTGTCTGTCAATTTCAGCATGGTGGTGGTAGCAGCAGTGGCTACTTTAACGGGGGGATGGGGGGGATTACATTTTACATCGTTTTCCAATCTTATTTTACCAAAGAACATTTTTTCATTGTTTGTTTTTCTCAGAATATCCATCTAGGTGGTTTATTAAATGGTCTGAATTTGGGGTGTGTATCTTAGTCTGTTTGGGCTGCTGTAACAAAAATATGGTAGACTGGGAGGTTTAAACACAGAAATCTATTTCTCACAGTTTGGAGGCCGGGAAGTCCAAGATCAAGGTGCCTGCAGATTAGGTGTCTGATGAGAGCCCGTTTCCTGGTTCATAGATAACTGTCTTCTTGCTGTGTCCTCACATAGAAGAAGCTTCAAGGGAGCTCTCTAGAGTGTCTTTTATTAGGGCACTAATCCCCTTCATTAAGGATCCGTCCTCATGACCTAATCACCTAATCACCTCCCAAAGGCCCCACCTCTACATCTCATTGCATTGGAGATTAGGTTTCAACATAGGAATTTTGGGGGGACACAAACATTCGGTCTATAACAGTGTGGTATAAACATGAAATAATTTTTTTTTTAGTTACCTTCTTCAACTACATACCTTGTGCCGAAGTGATACGGTCAGATCGCATAGCTTTCTAGTCAGTCTAGTCCAATCCAGTCCAGTTAAAAACTTCAGTCTCCTTTCCAGTGTGGTACTATACACCATTCTCTTCCCTCAGCACAGGCATTCAAAATAGGGAGGGGGCTTGGTTTGCCCTTTCACCTCTTTTCTCTAACTTCTGGGTTCTATTTTGTCTGTGTTGGGATAGGAAAGAAAAATTAAAGGTTACAAAGAGCAAATGTCCTTTCTGTGTGTGTGTAAATGGAAATGTAATTTAATACACTATTGTGTGTCACTTTGGGGTGACCTGCTGAACTGTGAAACCCTATGTGTGACTTGGCAAGACAGACATTCAAATGCTACTTCTCTCATAGGGCCCTTGTTTACTTTCTCTGAGATGTGGATCTTCACAGCATAATGCACTGATGAGCTCTTGGATTGATCTCTTCCAACATTTCTCAGTTCCCATCTGCATGGTAGACCCTACAGCCTCTTGCTTCTGGGGACCCCTCATCAACTGGCTGCCCTCCCAGGTGGAGCCGTGGCTCAAATCCAGTGATCTTCATGGGAGTGCAGGTTGTTCCACTGCCACGTCTCTCCACCCTGGCTCCTCTCTCTCTGCAACCTAGCTCAGACAGCCACAGATAGTAGAATAGCAGGGACTTAGATGTCTAGCCCTCCTTCTAGAAGGATCTGCCAATTTCTAAAGGCATCTCAACTAGCGCCTTCTTTACTTGGTTTTTGGAGTGAGGAAGCAATCATTCTTTTCAGAGGGAGGAGAGGGAAGAGCTAGAGTACTATGGGGAGAGCTTTGGCACTTCATGCCCTTGAACCTATGCCTTCTCTTCTTCCCTTCCTCCCTCCCTATTCTTCACGCATGGAAAATAGGTTTGGGCTTGGGTGATGATGGCAGTTATTGGAGGTAGTTCAGCTGCCACTTACTAAGCCTAGACATAGTAAGAATCTGGTCTCCAATTGCTTACAATTCTCTTTATCCTTTAGAATAAGGATTATTCCTGACTTTGTGTCCTGTTCAGCAGAAAAGTCTGCTCAACATTTTGCAACCATTATTAAGTTCTTGTAGGACACTGGGGACCTGTGAGACACCGTTCAGCAAATGCTGGATTCCAGGTTTCATGTAGACAGGGTCTGTGATTGTTTTGTTCATTTGCATCCCCCAGTATTTTGTAGGAGCTCAGTAAATGTTTGTTGAATGAACATATTAATGACTAAATGATCAAGCCTAGACATTCTTTAAATTTTAGAATAGAATAAGAATCACTTGTGGAGCTTATTTTAGTACAGATGCCCAGGCTTCAATGGCAGAGATTCTCATTTAATAGGTCTGGGGAGATGGGACACACTTTGAGAATTACTGGTTAGTCCATGCACAGCTTAACCTTGTATGGTTAAACACTTACTGGTTAATGATTGCTTCAACACATGTGTTTAATGCTGATTTCAACAACTTTCTCCTGACTGCATATGAAATAATTTGTATATATCCAGACATGCAGGCACAACTGCACACACATCACACATAGGTAAGAGAGGAGAGGAAATAAGATACGGGATTGATGCCTGACTCAATACTTTGGGACTCATGAACACATAACCTCGAGGAAACTGTCCTTGGAAAACCCTGTAACCATTTCTGACTTTTACAAATGGGTAAAAGTTCCTTACCTAATTGTGATTAAATCACATGTTTGTATGCTGCAAATCAAGATTCCTTAATTCCCAGGATCCTTGTCAGTGGTGAAACCCAGGAAGGAGCCATGGGTGGGGCTGTGGTGCTTCCACTTTACAGGTGGTACCAGTTATAAGAATAAATTATGGTTTCCTTTGCTGTGCAAAAGCTTTTAAGTTTCATTAGGTCCCATTTGTTTATTTTTGTTTTTATTTCCATTTCTCCAGGAGCTGGGTCAAAAAGGATCTTGCTGTGATTTATGTCATAGAGAGTTCTGCCTATGTTTTCCTCTAAGAGTTTGATAGTGTCTGGCCTTCCATTTAGGTCTTTAATCCATTTTGAGTTTATTTTTGTGTATGGTGTTAGGGAGTGTTCTAATTTCATTCTTTTACATGTAGCTGTCCAGTTTTCCCAGCACCACTTATTGAAGAGGCTGTCTCTTCTCCACTGTATATTCTTGCCTCCAACAAAAAGGCAACCCTCAGAATGGGAGAAAATATTTGTAAATGAAGCAACTGACAAAGGATTAATCTCCAAAATTTACAAGCAGCTCATGCAGCTCAATATCAAAAAAACAAACAACCCAATCCAAAAATGGGCAGAAGACTTAAATACACATTTCTCCAACGAAGATATACAGATTGCCAACAAACACATGAAAGAATGCTCAACATCATTAATCATTAGAGAAATGCAAATCAAAACTACAATGAGATATCATCACACACCGGTCAGAATGGCCATCATCAAAAAATCTACAAACAATAAATGCTGGAGAGGGTGTGGAGAAAAGGGAACCCTCTTGCACTGTTGGCGGGAATGTAAATTGATACAGTCACTATGGAGAACAGTATGGAGGTTCCTTAAAAAACTAAAAATAGAACTACCATATGACCCAGCAATCCCACTACTGGGCATATACCCTGAGAAAACCATAATTCGAAAAGAGTCATGTCCCACAATGTTCATTGCAGCTCTATTTACGATAGCCAGGACGTGGAAACAACCTAGGTGTCCATCAACAGATGAATGGATAAAGAAGATGTGGCACATATATACAATGGAATGTTACTCAGCCATAAAAAGAAACAAAATTGAGTTATTTGTAGTGAGGTGGATGGACCTAGAGACTGTCATACAGAGTGAAGTAAGTCAGAAACAGAAAAACAAATACCGTATGCTAACACATATATTTGGAATCTAAAAAACAAACAAAAAAATAGTCGTGAAGAACCTAGGGGCAAGATGGGAATAAAGATGCAGATCTACTAGAGATTGGACTTGAGGACACAGGAATGGGGAAGGGTAAGCTGGCACAAAGTGAGAGAGTGGCATGGACATATATACACTACCAAAGGTAAAATAGATAGCTAGTGGGAAGCAGCCTCATAGCACAGGGAAATTAGCTCGGGGCTTTGTGACCACCTAGAGGGGTGGGATAGGGAGGGTGGGAGGGAGGGAGAGGCAAGAGGGAAGAGATATGGGGATGTATGTATATGTATAACTGATTCACTTTGTTATAAAGCAGAAACTAACACACCATTGTAAAGCAATTATACTCCAATTAAGATGTTAAAAAGAATAAATTATAGATTTGATTCTCTATAGTTTTAAGTACAATGTATTTCATAAGCACAGAATAAAAATTGTAATCCCAGTACTTCCAAAGAGTGGTCATCATCACCATACTTGTAGAAAATCTACTTAAACTATATACCAGGGTTCTATGAATCCCAAAGAATCTGATTTAATTCGGAAAGATTTGAATTGTCAAAGATAAATATTTTTAACAGAAGTGAACTCAAACAGCTACAACTTATTTCATATATTTCTTGTAAAAATTTTTTTATTAAATAAACATACATACAACAAAATGGACTTCATACACTTGCTCTTATTTTCAAGTTGTATAACTGAAATTCTGTTAGAAACAGGATAAATATTCTAAAATATATTTATTATTTGAAATGAAGTTTCAATTATAACCATGGAATACATAGTTGTAGAGGTCCATTTCACCAGATTAGATTATTATTTTGCAAGCCATGCTATTTTCACATGTTTTCTAGAAAGTTAGAGGACATTACATGACATTTTACTATTAGATATAGTTGACATCTCAGAGAAAAATCAGGCAAGATATAAAGTGAAGGAGGTCACAATTTCAAGGGTTTAAAGTGATGAACTTTTCAAAGCAAATGTCAGGAAGTACTTCCAGTCTTCAAGCTTCTGAGTTATGAAGTAGCCCCTTTGCCTCAAAGATACTGCTTAGAATGAGAGCTATGATGATAAGGAGAAAACTCAGGGGGATTGATGCCAAAGCTTTCTTAGATACAAGTAGAGACTCAAAGATTCATGACACGATGTAAATCATGGGATTTAAAAATATGTCTCACCAAGAAATAAATCAGCAAAATTCAAATCTTCTATCGTGAAATGCAACAGGTCATTTGTAGCTGGATATTCTGCTATGCCCTCTCCTCCCCTCCCCTCTGTTTCTTGCCCTTCCCTCCCTCCCTTCCTTCCTTCCTTCCTTCCTTCCTCCCTTCCTTCCTTCCTTCCTCCCTTCCTTCCTTCCATTTTGTTTTGTAACTTCAGATTATTAATTTCTATTTGGACAGACTTAAACTCCTTATAAGGAAGAGGCTACAGTATGACATCTACTCAGGGCAGGCTTGTTTACTTGTCCAAAGCATTCCTGAAGTTTTAATTCCTTTCAACATAGAGCTCTAAGTACTTCTAGAGTGGTCATAGAAAACCTAGTTTGATCTAGACTCCAAGGGTAGACTTCAGACATCAACAGAAAATCTGGATAATCTCTGTAGTGTCTCAGAGAAGAAGCTGGGACAAAGAGAGGTCTAGGAGTCCCCAGAGGGCAGGACATGGCTTCTGGGGTCACTTAACTCTGACTGTAATCCCCAATGGCTCAAGTATTGTCCGAAGCTCAGCACTGTTTACAGACCATAGGGTGTGGCATTTATAGAACCTATGTGGTACATTTTGATCTAACCACTTCCAAAATATGTTATGATTAAAATTGATCTTTTATCTTTTTAAAAAGAATAAGAAAATGCAAAACAAAAACCCAAACCTCTCTGCCTGGACATAATTTCTAACACTGAAACTAGACATATTTGCCACTTCATTACCTGACACTGTGTTCAAAGCCCTGCCAGGACCCCAGCTGGTACTTCAGGAAGGTTTTAGCTTACTGAGCAAGGAAAAACCCAACCTCTTGTGGGATATAAAGCCATAGTTACAAACCTAGAGGATTCTTATATCATGCTGACTGATTTATGGATGTGAAAGTGAAATTTTAAAATGTACTCTATCTTTAGAGCTCTCTGTAACTGTTAGGAATGAAAAAAATTCAGGAGTCTAGTGAAATGTTTTAAAATGTTCTCACTGCTGTTTTTTTTTTTTTCTTTTCTTTTTGCTTTGATTCTTTAATAGAAGTACTCAACAGAAAACATGAAAACACATAAAAATGCATGGCATAATTATGACCTAAAATTACAGTTGTGAGTCACTATTAGGCACACATTTATGCATCCTGCATGATGTTAATAGTTCTCTTGCAATGATACCCAGATACTTTTCTGCTGAACGAACACAAAGGCATCTTGTATTTTACTGTAAAATTTCTTTTTCAAGTGTACTATTCCAATCTATTTCTTTACAAATTTTTATGAATTCACGGTTATAGCTCATTTCCTAGTGGTGTACTGTATGTTGATGATTTTACAACTATTCACAGCCTGGGTTATTCCTCCTCATGATATGTTGGAGGAGTTTCTGCCAATAAAAAAAGAGAGGTGCTGGAAACAGGCTGGGAACTGAAACAAAGATCAAAATTGTCCGTATGATTGGGATTGACATATATACACTATGTATATATGTATAAAATAGATAACTAATAAGAACCTGCTGTATAAAAAAATAAATAAAATTAAAGAAAAAAGTGTCTATATGTCTATGTGTATCTTTTTTTAACTGATATGCATCTCTAAAGTTGATAGCCACATATAAATTATTTTTTGGTTATTCACAATCTGAATCCAACAAACAAAGTGAAATTTTATGACCCAAATAATTAAATGGATACTTGTTATCAAACTGTTTTCTGTCTCTTAAGTGGGCATAGCCCAGCAAGCTAAATTGTGCCCAATTTTCAAATGGATCAAATGCTAACCTTTGATTCTTGCCCCCAAGAATAGCCTTGCCAGTGGAGTTGCTCTATACTGACTTATAGGACAGCTTTGTATATCCCAAGTAAAAACACTGGGCAACTAAAGGAATATTGATAAGCTTCTATAACTTACATGTTTATTTGTAAATATATCTGTGTTATGGTCTGAATATTTATGTTTCCCTCAAAATTCATATGTTGATCATATTTGGATGTGGGACCTTTGGGAGGTGATAAGGTCTAGATTGTATCATGATGATGGGCCCCTTATAATGGGATTAGTGACCTTACAAAAGGAGAAAGAGAGAGAAATCTCATTCTCTCTGTGCTAGCAGGCACTGAGGAAAAGCCATGTGAGGACACAGCAAGAAGGTGGCCATCTGCAAGCCAGGAGAGGGCTTTTATCAGACACAGAATCCTTGGCACCTTGATCTTGGACTTCCAGCTTCCAGAAGTGTGAGAAATAAATTTCTTTTGTTTAAGCCATCAAGTCTACAGTATTTTGTTTTGGTGGCCTGAGCAGACTGAGACAATCTGTTCGGAATGTATTACTCAGCTATAACCAACAGAAAACTCTATGAGAATGGGTGAGTGTAAGCGCCTGCCATTAAGCTTGTGATTGCAGAGGCATCCATTTCAAAAGACATCTACTTTGATGAAGCATATCCCCAGCTGTATGACCCTAGCAGAACAACCAGGTAAGGAACTAGGCCACCCACACCCCTGAAGTTCCCTGTGCCGCCTGGATAACAGACCCTATGTGTGATTCTCCCTCTACTCTCCTGAGCCCTGATTCCCCATCATGCTTCATATTAGCCCATAATGAGTGACCCTGCAAAACCCCAGACACCTCACCCTCGGACCCTAACCAAAGCAGAGCCCAGGTCCCTTCTCTCTGTCTCTCTCTCTCTCTGTCTCTGACTCTCTCCTCGTGATCTCGCTGTGTGGCCCTCGGGTGTGCAGTATACTTTCCAGGATCTCTGAGTAATAAATCTTGTTCCTTAAAGTTCCCTGAATTTTTTTTTTTTTTTTTTTTTTACCGAAGTGTCTCCTATGATCCTAAAAGCACTGCAAGTGTGGGCCTAGACACAACCCTGGGCCCAGATGTGGGCTTGGGAATGTCTGTGGACCTTGCTAGGAGGGACAGGGCCCAGGGCAAGTGCCTCAGGCCTTCCTAGCCCAGAGCATTACCATTAATAGGCTGGGACTGACAGGACAGAACAAGGGACTTAAATATTAGGATTCTTTTGACACACAAAGAAATGTAGGGAAGGGAAGCCAGTCCAAGGCAGGTGTGGTGGCTCAGCAGTACCATCAGTGACCCATTCCAGCATTTTTAACACGTAAGCCATCATTTCCATGCTTGTTGCCTCATAGTCACAAGATAGCTGCTGCACCCCCTAGCCTCCTGTTTGTGTTCCAGGTGTGAGCAAAGGGGTGAAAGAAATTTGAATGTTGTCCTGTCTTACTAATGAGGCCTTGTCTTTTTACTTGGGGAAGGTTGCCCTCACCAGGGACTTCTATCTCTCTTTGGCTAGGTCACATGACCACTCTGACCTTCAGAGAATGTTGTATATCTGTCTATAGATTCAGGGATCCTTTAGTAGGGAAAATGTATTTTACCACTTGTACTCCTTGGACAATCTGCCATCCATCCATACTGTTCTTCACATAAGTGCACTTTATACTGAATGCGTTTCCAGCCTCTCCAAGAGAATAACCCCAAGTTCTCTGCCTGCTGCTGTATTCCTCTTCAAGCTCAGGATGTCTAGCTGATACGTAGGTCTCCCTGGCAGATCTGCGTGTGGCCCCATTGTCCTGGGAGGCTCATCACCCCACATGGGCTGCACTGACCACTGACCTTTGGATTGTACCACGGGGATGAAAATGGGAGGCACCAGTGAATCTACGCATTTGTGTCCTTGATGTCATCTATAATGTTTGCACTGTTTTTGCTGCTTTAGTAATAAAACCTAAGTGAAAGCAACCTTGAACTGAGTCCACGTCCGAATTCTTGCTAACTTAGACTAGACTTTGTGGTCAGGCCTAACTCATGGGGCTGGTTTTGCTGCTCTATGAATCGTCGAAATGACTGGTGTGTTTCGGGGAAGAAAATAATCAGTTAAACCTGTCTGACTGAATCATGGGTTAATTCAGTCAGCCTGGTCAATCTTGTAAACTTATGTAGACACAACTTCAGAGTTTTTGTTTTTCTGATACACAAGCTCCAAAAGGGCCCACAACAAACACAATATCTTGAATACACTCACATCTTTCACCTGTACTTCCTTCTAACATGAGGCTTTTTAGAAAATTATTACCAGCCTCTCCATTCTTCCTGCAAAGGCCCCACTCCTTCCCTCAGAGTCAGATGAAAATGCCAGAATTCCTAGGAAGTGGGCTGCATTCCACATTTATATTTCATTGTAAAAACAACAGTGCCGCCTGATTTACATTCCCTCTGGGACATGTAGAAGGAAGGCCTTGCTTGTTAATTGCCACCGCTGTCTTCTCTGTGCACTTTACAGCTTTTTCCTAGTTTCTGATCAGTGGGGGGAGGAAGACTGAGAAATGCTTCCATACCCGAAGCTGATGAAATGAAGCATGTTTCCTTTGGAAGTGTCTTTCAGTCTTTCTGAACCCATACCCCAATCCTGAGTTACTGGGCAGGGACAGCATGTGGTTGCCCATGTGCCATTTAATACAGGCAGGCAAATTATTTTGAAGAATCCATTGAGTGTAGGGTTGACCCTACGTTTGTATGTCTCTGGGCACCTTAAGAGAGCTTCTGAGCCCCTAAGATGGCTGTTACTGCTTGAGCCGAAGCTGCAATTACTTTAGCCACTAGGGGGCAGCACCGCACAGAAAGTGAGGGGCAGGTAGACGACACTTGTCTGATTTAAAGGATGCGAAGAAGCTTTCTGCGGCCTAGGGCAAGCAAGGAGGGAGTCCCCAAAAAGCAAACAATCAAAAAATAACCCCTACAATTTTTTACCTCGTGTAAAAAATTAAACAGATGTGCAAAGATTGCCACATTTCTTTGGAATTCATGGTGGCACTAGAGAAAAATACACGAATATATTTAGATATTTATCTCCCATACCAGTAATGGAAGAAGGAACCGACTACTCAGTTAAACTGAGGGAAAGGTACCAAAATCAGGAAGAAAGTTTAAAGTATACTTTCACTCATTTTGGGGACATGACACTTTAAAGTATTTACACCTAGGTTTATATGTCATTTTTATCATTTGCTGAGCTTTGTGATGCTGGAAAGTGTTTAATTCTCTAAGCTTCAGTTTGTTCACCTGAGAAATGGGGATAATAACAATAGCTACCTCATAGACGGGTTGTGAGCTTAAATGGAATCATGTATTTGAAGAGATTAACTCAGCTAGTTAGCCCTCATAAATATAGGCTCTGGCTATGATGAAGGTCATCCCACAGCTCATTGTTAGAAATAAACTTTGCCCTTCCCAAGTCTTTTAAATCCCAGATTCAGGCTCCTAAGGGAGATACAGGAGCCAGGAATAAATGGGGCCAGCAGGAGAAGGAGGCAGAGGCGACAAGGCCAGTACTGTGGCCAAGACCCTGGTCCTCCCATGGGCTTGGGCAAGCTGCCGTGCTGCAGGCAGGATGCTGTGGCCACTGGTTGTCTGGCTGTGTCCTCCAGGCTCCTTGCAGGAATGAGCAGGCTGGGAGCTCAGCTCAGGGATGGGCTGGAGGGAATGATAGTGGCTGATTCCTACTCCTCGTATCTTTGCCTTTAAAATGTTCTGCTGAGCTTGAAGCCACAATGACGGGTAAGGCGATGGGATGGGTAGTTAAGGAGCCTGCCCAGCCCAGGGGGAAGCCCCTGCCTCTTTTTCTATTCTTACTACTCTTGGGAACTCTTTTCCTTAGTTCCTTCCTCTCTTGCTTCTTTCAGTCCTGCTCTAAGCTTATCAAACCCTCTGTTCTGCCAACAAGCATCTCCTTTATTTATTCATCTATCCAACAAGAATTTATTGAGGACTGACTGTGTGCCACATATTGGGAATACAGTGCTGAATGGAGGTCAGAACCCTGCTCTAATGAAACTCTTTAGTGGGGAAAACATACAGTAAACAAACAAACAAAAAGTCAGATAATTTTGGAACATGGTTAAGTTTCAGGTAAGGTAAAAGTTGAGGTGCATAAGATCGTTCAGTCAGGGAAGGCTTCTCCGAGGAGGTGACATTAAAGCCAAGGCCTAAATGATGAACACAAGCCACCCAGGCACAGGTCACAGCATTCCAGGCAGGGCGAAGGCCCCAAAGTGGGCTTGTTGCACTGGGGGACAGAACCAAGGCCCCTGGGAGGAGACAGGGAGTGGGGACAGATGACATCAGAGGTCAGCTCAGCATGTCAGCCTGTCAGCCTTTGGAGATCAGGTTAGAGTCTGAATTTGCTTCTAAAGCAAAAGAGGAGTGATTTTTATGTCTTAATAAAGCGTTCCCTCCTTCGATGTCATAGATAATGTCTTATGTTTTCTTCTATCTGTTTTGCAGTTTGGGTTTCTACTCAGTAGAAATGGCCTGGGAAGAAGATTGCTTCCTGTGGGGGGAAGAAAATGATGTGCAGAGAGATTTACAAATCAAAGAAACTTAACCAAAATAATTGGGATCTCCTCTCAAGGCCCCTCCTGAGTGAATAATTATACTCATTCTTGCCTTGCAATTTCCTCGCCTTCTAAAGAGAATGAATGTGGAGACTAACACATGAACGGTCTTCTGGGCAACACTGGGGCTGGCTCAGACATGAGGCGGAGCAACGTGAAAGAGTACTAAGAAGTACAAAGACAGCACGTATGTTATCACTGGCAATTTCCAGCATAGCCCTGCCAAACAACAATCCAAACACTACCTAAAAGAGTGAAGCCAGCTGAAATAACTCAGACGTTCCCCCTGCTTGTAAAGTAAAATACACCACAGTAAACTGGGAAAGATGACATCAAAGTAGTCCGCAAAGCCAGGGTCTTCATGGAATCAAAGACATCCCTAAAGCTTTCAGTCATCTGCTCTGTACCATTGCCTGGGCTCCTCCAGATCTGGCCAGTGTATATCTGGAAAGCACACATCTGGAAACAATGTCAAAAGTACTTCAGAAGTTAATTCTTTCTTTGATAAGAATGTTATTTTCTTCAGGATGAAATAGTGCAGGTTTCCCAGTTAGGCAGATTCTTTATCTCCAAGAATAATAAGTAGTTTCCAGGTATAATCTAAAACAATAGAACAGAGAATAATAATAATTATAATTTCCAACAGAACCAGTTGGAAATTCTCAAATGTCAAAGTCCTTACTCGGACTTGTTTTGATTAAGCCTGTACACGGATGTAAGATCTTCTGACACGTTGTGGGTATGTTCTCCTCATATCTTCTTGGGTCCCTTACCATTTCCATGTACAGTGGCCAATACCTACACTGGGCTGCTAGAACCTGCTTTGCCTATTGAAATGCCTAGGAATTAATGACTCCCTAGGGGCATCCTTACAAATTACTCAAGGGTGGGAATACAAATATCTCAGCTCCCCTGCCCCTTGGCAGGATAACTCAGGTGTGTATGTGTTGATGCCTTTTCCCAGAGCCTCTCGTTGGATTAGGCTCTGGTTGCCCCTGAGGTAGCTGGCTTCATTCTGAGCTCCTATTGGCTGCCTTACTTGTTCTGTCTCATCTAACCCTGAACCTCCCAAATAAACCGTGCATTCAGTCCGCATCTTGGGGTCTGCTTCTCAGAGAAACCCGACTAATACACACCCCTGCTGAAATAATTTCTCTCTCCTTAACATTTATATGGAAAGGAAGCACATCTCCTAAAAAACGAGGGATGCTGCAGGATAAAAATCAGCTGAAGTTTCCTATCATCTGTGCAGCTGCAAACTGGCTGCAGATCCATGAAGACTTTAGGTTACCAGCCCTGCCCTTACTCAATCCCTTCCACCTTCTTGTGCCCAGCTCTTCTTGTAGTGTGGGAGGAATTCAAGTTTAGAATAGACCCCTTAGCATGTCCCTTCCCATCACACGAAGCAATGAGGTTGTGGATACCATGAAATACTCCTGGCTAAAGAAACATAGGGGAGGTGGAACTTTTATGTTAAAACAGGAGGTTCCAAGATGATATATAAAGTGTATATTTATCTGTTTAAGAAAAGTTTGAGGTGTCTATTAAAACTAGATTCCCAGCCTCAAGCCTCAGAAATACTGATTCAGTGGGTCTAGGGTAAAATCTAACGATCTGCTTTTTAAATAAGTGTAGCAGCTTTAAAACATGGCCCCATATTCTTTGACGCTCCTGGCGTTGAGGGCTGAGGTCCATGTCCCCTCTCCTTGACTCTGGCCACCCTCATCACTTGACTGATAGAGCACAGTGGATGGGTTGCTGTGCTGATTTCTGGGCCCAGGACTTAAACCAGTAGCTTTTACTTCCCGCCTCTTGGGATGCTTATTGTTTGAACCCAGCCACCGTGCTGTAAGGAAGCCAAGCAGCTGTATGGCGAGGCTCTTTATAAGTGTTCCAGCTGACCCCCCAGTTGAGCGCTGACACTTAGCCACAACCCCAAGTCACGTGACTGAGCCCGTGTTCTGAAGATTTCAGTCCCTGGATATGGGTCACCTTTAAGCAGTACCTACTGACGTTTTGTGGAGCAGAGACAAGCCAAGCCTGCCATGCTCTGCCCAAATTGAGAAACAATTGTTGTTGTTTGTTAAACAGCAATACTAACCAGAACGACAAATTCTCCAGGTTTACTCATACTCTTTTGAAAAATACTCTTTCCGGCAATCGGCTGTGTTGGGAGATTATGCAGAAGTGAATGGGATTAAAAACTATTAAAGAAAATAGTGGTCAGTAGGGAGATGCAGAGGAAAAATATTTTAATATGAGACCTCCATCCATAACGTGGAGAGCATGAATCTTAGTCTATCTATTCAGATGTATCGGAGAAATAACTTTGAAAAAATTTGATGACACAGCTTAGTTTGTTCATTTCCTCATTCCATTCCTTGGCAGTGCTGAGGTACTGGGGACTTCTGATCTTGGCCACCATGTGGTCACTCTTTAGCATCCACTGATGCCTCCTTGGTCCCATGTCCATCAACAGAGATCACTGCTTGGGTTTCTAGTCTCTAACTCCAACTACAAGGTCCCTCAGCATCCAGATTCTGAGCTACATCTGTCCCTCCTTAGGACGGCACAGCAACACACTGTCTGTAGCCCTCTGGTCACTACTCTGTATCGTGTCGCCTTCCTCGGGCTTCAAGGAGAGAATAAATCGGTGAAGTGGACCAGTTCTAAGACGAAAGAGGCTGCCGTTACTTTGCTCAAGCTAATTGCTGCCATGAGGGAATATGGGCTGCGGTGCCAGACATCCTGGTATTTTGAGAGAGTCCTGAGGTGAGAATTGTTATGTAGGCTCTCCCGATATTAACGGTGTGTAACAAAGACACGATTTAAAAATATACTATAAATGTCAAACAACACTTACCTGTGGGCCAGCCATACAGCCTGGCAGTTTGTATGTTCTGACTTAGTTAATTTTATGTGTGTGGAGCTGTGGAGGACACAAAGAACAAAGCAAAGAATAGAAAGAGATATTGGAACTGAGGTCCTATCTGTGAGTTTAAAACAATATTATTCCAGTAAAGGAGAGGAACTAAGGAACAATATAAAACTGGAAGAAAACGAGATTTCAATCTAGTTTCAAATGGGGGCAGTTTCTTACTACGTGTAAAATAATCAGCCACGCAATGAACAGTGTCCTGCCCAGACTTCAGAGCACAAAGAGCCCAGGGTCTGGAGTATTACGTCTGAAAAGGAAAGGGAAGAGGATAGAGAACTCAGTAGGAGCGGGCTGTGAAGCTCAGAGGAGTCAATTTATAGAGATTTAAGCAAGCAGGCTTTCTGATGGCCATTTTGAGCGTTACGTTCATCCTCAGATTCAAAAGCAGAAGCAATTGAAATTTACAGTCAGTTCCTCATTTTGAATACGATCCCATTCTGAGAGTTATCATGCACCCTCCCACTCAGACATAATCAGAGCTAAGATTTTAGCTCCTGAAACATTAATTAAAACAATATATTAAACTTAGGGGTCCAAAAATGAACAAGGGGCAGAGGAATGCAAAGGTTTGCTAGATGAATATGGGTCAACTGAGATCCAAGGAGGAAGAAGAGCTTAGTACAAATGTCCTGCGTGCAGCCAGGTTCCAAGATCAATCCTGTTGCTTTATTGGGGAAGGTCCAGAAGGAAGATTATATATTAGCTGGGAGATAGACAGAAAATTGGTCTAACGTTCTCCATAATATGGGAGCTCCCTTTCCTTGTGGAAGGCACGGATGAGGGCATTTGGAGAATGCATAAGAGTGAAGGAGCATTTATAGTTAGGACTCTCATTGAAGGTGACAAAACAAAACCTCCACTAGTCTAAAACAAGAAGGAAAATATTTGCTCATAGAACTGACCAGTCCAGGGATAGGACTGGTTTAGCTCTCTCTCCAGGACCTCAAATGATGTTACCAGGACTCAGTTACGCTCTTCTCTTGGCCCTGACTGGACACCAGCCCAGAAGCTCCAGACTAACGTCTGAGGCCCAGGTTCAAGTCCAGTAGAAAAGAGAATATCTCATGCTGGTCGCTGAAGCCCAAGCTCCAAGATTAGCTCTGATTGCACCAAACTGAACTACACACCAACTCTTGAGCCAATCATGTGGTCAAGGGAAGACGAACCCTCTGACTGGCTGGGTCTAGGGCAGGTCACACAATCCAACATCAGAGCTTTTTATTTATTTATTTTTTTTCCCCAGTCCTTTTTCTCTCTATGTTTCAGTTGGGGTCCTTTGCTCTGATCTTTCAGCTGATGAATTTTATCTTCTATTGTGTTCCATCGGCTGTTAAACCAGTCTGTAGAGTTCTTACTTTCATATGTTACATTTTTTTTTCAATTTTAGAATGTCCACTGGATTTTTTTTAATGGATTCACCCAAAGCCATGTACAAGTATGTTTTTAAAAAAGCATTATTTGTAATAGCCAAAACTGAAACCAAAAATAATTTCTATCAAAAGTGAATGGGTGAATAAATGATGTTGTATTCCTAGAATGGGATACCATATACTAGTTAAATGAATGAACCCAACTATAGCCAACAGCAAAAAATAAAGTTGAAAACATAAAATTAAGATAAAGACATCAAATGCAAAATATTGTGTGATCACATTTATATAAAGTAATTAGGGAATACTGTTTAGTTAGTAAAAGTATAAATAAAGGCAAGGAAATAATTACAAATAAAGCCAGTACATGCATTTTTGGGTAGATGTATTATATTTTTCAATAAACAAAGAATTAGATAAAGGAAAGGGGTAACTGTGGGTTTTGAAAAACCCATGAGAACATAAGCAGTTCACCTCTGCCCCTTATCTCTGTGGTCCTCTTCTCCTGCTGCCTCTTTTAAACACCATCACAAGCTTTCCACAATGATGATGAACTTTTGTCCTAGAAAAGTGGTAAATAATATTGTCTCCAGAAGTCTTCTGTTAAAATTAATCTAGCGAGGTAGAAAAGAAGTCAGTGTGTGCTCTAGAAGGAGTTATACCAACTGTCTCTACCATCAATCTGATAGGAGGTAGGTTCCAGGGGCCAACATGAGACAAACCTCAGCTGTAGGAAAGGTGGATTTAAGAGACATGAGATGGTACCCTGGGAGTTAAACTATAAAATCAGATAATGAATTAAAGCAGAGATTTGCAAATTTCTACTAAATAATAGGTAAGATTTATTTAGTATTTACTAAGGCTAATGTGCTAAAAGCTTTACAAGCATAACCCTTCAACAACCTTGCAAGTTAAATGAGATTATGTTCTTAATATTGCAATGGAGGAATGAGGTTTAGGGTATTTTCAATAAAGTCTTCAAGGTCATGTGGCCAAGAAGTGGCAGAACTAAAGTCATCTGGCTCCCAAGTCTCTCTTCTGAACCCCCTTATTATAAGCCCTCAGCTGGAAAGGTCCAGTGGCTCCCAGGCCTGAGCAAAACTGGAGGGTACATGCTCTTATTTAACAGCAGAAGTGTGGAAAATCAGAGCAACTTGAGAGGGCCAAATCAGGCACGCTTCAGGGAGAGCATCTACAATGCCAATAGATTCTGGTTTTCATCATCCCTTTGGTTTAAGGCTGTTTCTACAGTGGGGCTGGGTGTATCAAGTTTACTTAGCCTCATGATATTAAACATTTTAGTTATGCAAATAATCTCGTCTTCTGAGGTCTTTGTTAGCAAGCAGCTTTCTGATGATCATTTGACTTTCCAAAAAGAACCCCTTAGAATTTGGAGTCTGTCAATTTGAGTATGCTGGTGTGTGTGTGACAGTTTTTGTTTTTTTCATTGTCTTCCAATGTATTAGCATTCTTATTTATACATTGGTTTCTTGACTTATGTGAATGTGAATTTTTTTCATTAGAAATTGACTTTGAATGCCGCATCTACAAAAATCTGACTTCTGAGTCTGAAAGACTGAGCACGAAGTTCTGAATTCTGGCAGACTCATCAAAGTAGAGTTATCACAGGAAGTCTTTTGGGCAATAAAAAATTGACCTTTTTCTATTCAGATTTTTTTAAATTTTAATATCCCCTGTATCTTTCTTTCTTCCTTTCTTTTTTCTTTCTTTCTTTCTTTCTTTCTTTCTTTCTTTCTTTCTTTTCTTTCTTTCTTTCTTTCTTTCTTTCTTTCTTTCTTTCTTTCTTTCTTTCTTTCTTTCTTTCTTTCTTTTCTTTCTTTCTTTCTTTCATGTCTTTATTGGAGTATAATTGCTTTACAATGTTGTGTTAGTTTCTGCTGTATAACAAAGTGAATCAGCTATATGTATACATATGTTCCCATATCTCATCCCTCTTGCATCTCCCTCCCTCCCACCCTCCCTATCCCACCCCTCTAGGTGGTCACAAAGCACCGAGCTGATCTCCCTGTGCTATGCGACTGCTTCCCACTAGCTATCTATTTTACATTTGGTAGTGTATATATGTCCATGCCACTCTCTCACTTCTTCCCAGCTTACCCTTCCCCCTCCCTGTGTCCTCAAATCCATTCTCTACGTCTGTGTCTTTACCTGTTGTGGAGTTTAACTTTTAAAACTTAACTTCTCTAAGCATATCAGTTCACTTCACCTGGTGAATGATTGTCGTGCTATAAGGCAGAATAAACCACGAAGCCATTAAATTTCAGTGAATTGATATGGTAAAAGGCGGGTTAGAAGGGTGCTGTGGACTGAATTATTCCCCGCCCCCCATATTTGTATATTGAGGTCCTAATACCCAATGTGATGGTATTTGGAGATGGGACCTTTGGGAGGTAACTAGGTTTAGATGAGGTCATGAAGGTGGGGCTCTCATGATGGGATTAGTGCCTTTATAAGAAGAAACACCAGAGAGCTTGCTTCCTCTCTCTCCTTTACTCCACCCCCCAATCCCCTCTCCATGCAAAAAGAGGTCATGATAATGGCCATCTACAAACCAGGAAGAGAGCTCTCATCAGAACCAGAACACGCTGGCAGCCTGATCATGAACTTCTAGACGCTAGACCGTGAGAAAATACATTTCTGTCGTTTAAACCACCCAGTCTATGGTATTTTGTTATGACACGCTGAGCAGACTAATACTCCTTTCCTAAGTGTTCACTGGAAAACAGGCAGGCAGCTCTTCTTTGAGTGACTGAGAGATGTGATGGCTGAGGCAGGACAGGCTCAAGAAACCTGAAAGGCGAGCCCAAGAATATGAACAACCCAGACAGCATTCTTAAAGAGAAGAAATCTGAAAACCTACCTTTGCTTTTTTTAGTACTGTGTTGCACCTGGTATTCCACACCAGGCCTTTTTTCTGAGATTTTTCTTTGTTTCCCGCTTCTGTTTCATTCAGCAGAAGAGTTGCACTAGTGTCATCAACACTTAGAACATTTTTAGAAATCAAAACATTTGACTCAGGAAAAATGTTTAATTATGTCATATTCCTTCTGCAGATCATTCTTTCCTTTCTGGAAAAGAATCAGGTTATACAACCTTGGAAATGCAGTTAGCAGGACTTTTAAATGGTGTTTGATTTTTTTAAAAGGTTAGGCATCTGACCATGGGTTTTCCAAGTCAAACAGTAGTATAAAAACTTAGAGGCTTGGAAGTCAGAGGCCTGTAATGCTGTGGGGTACTTCTCTGTCTCTCTCCTGAAATAGTAGGTGAGATCAGATGAGAAAATTTGTACAGATACTGTTTGTGTTTCTCTACATAGAAGACCATTTCTTAAGAGTCTGCCTTATAAACCTTACTAAGGTTCTATAATACACTGAGCCACTTTTTGGAAATGTATAAGAAAAAAATTCAGTGTGCTGAGGAAATCTTATTTAACCACACTGTTATTACTTTTTAAAAGTGTCATTTTTTTTCTTTGCTTTTCAAATAATGAATGGAAAGACCCAGAGTTTTGGAAGGCCACATAGCAAGCCATAACTAATCCTGATTTTAAACTCACGAAAATAATCTTTTTATTTTTTAAAGTTGAAGTATAGTTGGTTTACAATGTTGTGTTAATTTCTGCTGTACAACAAAGTGATTCAGTTATAAATATGTATACATCTTTTTTTAAATACTCTTTTCCAGTATGGTTTATCACAGGATATTGAATACAGTTCCCTGTGCTATTCAGTAGGACCTTGCTGTTTATCCATTTTATATATATATAATAGTTTTCATCTGCTAACCCCAAACTCCCACTCCTTCCCTCTCCTACTCCCCTCCCCTTGGCAACCACAAGTCTGTTTGATAGAGGTCTTTTTAAAGAATGCAAAGATCTCAGTAGTAATTCACACGCTACTATATATAAAATAGATAACTAATAAGGACCTACTGTATAGCGCAGAAACTCTACTCAATACTCTGTAATGGCCTATATAGGCAGAATAAACATGAGAAAAGAATCTAAAAAAGAGTGGACATGTGTATATGTATAACTGATTCATTCACTTTGCTGTACACCTGAAACTAACACAACATTGTAAATCAACTGTACTCCAATAAAAATTTTAAGAAAATAATAATAATAGCTTAGAAAGGTACCTTTACATCGTAGCTACAACATGCCAGTCACAAACCTTGTCATCTTGGATTATTTTTCACTGTTGCAGGACGTCAGCAATGAAGATATTTATAGTGGATGAAGAAAGTAAGGTTCAGAGTGGTTAAGTAACTGGACCAAGATACATTACTAGTAAGAGGCTGGGTCAGAACTCTCCAACTTCCTGGCCCTGAAGTCCACATTCTTCACACTACTATGCCATGTGACATCCATAATGATATCTGCATTTCTGGAAAGACCAGATCAATCTATTAATAATTAATTTCTCATCCTAGAGTAGTAGAAAACTCACAATGAGAGTAAAATGGATATTGGTGGTCTAGTGACTTGAAGGTTATTTCATTTCTCTGCTTTTGAAATTCTTCCAAAGCAAAGCTGATTTAAAAATATATAGTGGTAAGAGTGTGCTGGAGAAAGGCCAGAGAGACTGAGGACTGTGCGCGTTACCAGCAGGTTCTAATCATGCCATGATGACAGACCATCAAGGTATCCATCTGCAGAGCTTACAGCGATCATAATAATTCACATTTGTAGAGAACTCTATTTTTAGGCCTGAGATAAATTGTCTAGAAAAAGACAACTAACTGGATCAGAGAAGAAGCTGTGCCATGTAGATTAGATTAGCTTTCTTTGTGGATTGTGGGGGGAACCTTGACTGGATCCAAGTTTCTGTGGAGGAGCTGGGGAATTGTAGGTCGCGAATAGTCTCCAGGGAAGCAGTCTACCTACAAAATACAACAAATAGAAAAGTATGAAATTGCGAATTGGTTTATTATAACAATGGGGGGAATGAAGACGGGTGATGAAGTTGAGGTAGTTACAAACACCCTGAGTAGAAAGAGGACTACCTGCAAAAATAGGGGTGAAAGGGCTTCTTTGTGAGCAGTTTCCTGCACTAAAGAAGGAAGGATGTCTAGTCTGCTCGACAGATCTATTTCTGTAGAGAAGGAAGGGAACTCAGTAGTTTTCCCTATCTTCATGGTAATGTTTCCAGGATCATCTAACTCCTGCAACTCTGATTCTGTATTCTCCAAGCAACCTTCCGATGGTAATTGAGGTTCCCCCAATAGATTTCTCTTCTGGGAAGGAAATGAGTGGACAGACTGACATGACTATCCAATCGTCTTGGCAGTGTGATTTCTCACTGTAAAATTAAGACTCTGGCTCCTGCATGCGGTGTAGTTGGGTGACGTGTGTCAGGTTTTCTTCTGTGGTAGGCTAAGTATCAAGGCCCTAGATATTGCTATTAGAAATGCTAATAGCAACTATTTACATTCATACAGTAATTTACAGTTAATAAAGCCGTGTCATCTCATTTAGCTTCCATAACGTGTCCTTGAGGTAGTTATTATGATCTCTATTTTATTAAGATTTGAAAAGGTTAAGTGAATTTCTCAAGGTCATATAGCTAAAGGCAGACAGGATGCAAAACCCAGGACTTCTGATGATAAATGCAGAACTCCTCCACTACAAGGAACAGGTGAGTACACAAATGTGTGGAGACTAGTGAGATGGAGTTCCCAACAAATTGCAGCCTCACTGATCTTTTGCTACAGCAGAGCCGGTGGGTAGAGGATGAACCTTTTTTTATTAAGCTTCTTTAGTCATCATCCCTGATCTCCCCAACATCTCCAGGCTTAGAAAACCACTGATCTACTTTCTGCCTCTATAGATTTGCCTGTCCTTGACATTCCACGTAAATAGAATCATACAATTATGTGCTCCTTTGTGACTGGCTTCTTTCACTTAGCGTAATGTTTTCAAGGTTCATCCGTGTTGTATCAGTACTTCATTGCTTTTTATTGACAAGTAACATTCCGTTGTAAAGATGTACTACTGCATTTTGGTTATCTATTGTATTTATCAGTTGATGGACATTTGGGTTGTTTCCACTTTTTAACTGTTTTGAATAGTGCTATGAACACTTGCGTACAAGTTTTTGTGTGAACATAGGTTTCCATTTCTCTTGGATATATAACGAGAAGTAGAATTGCTGGATCATATGATAACTGTATGTCTTAATATTTGAAAAACTATCGGACTCTTTTCAAAACAGTGATACCAGTTTATATTCTTACTAGCAGTGTATGAGGCTTTCAATTTCTCCCCCTCCTCACCAGCACTTGTTACTATCTGACTTTTTGATTAGAGTTATCCTAGTGGGCATGCAGTGGTGTCTCACTGTGGTTTTGGTTGACAGTTCTCTAATGTTTAATGATGGTGAACATCTTTTCAATATGCTTATTGACCATTTGCATATTTTCTTTGGAGAAATGTCTATTCAAATCCTTTGTCCATTTTTAAATTGTGTTGTCTTTTTATCATTGAGTTGTAGTAGTTCTTTAGATATTCTAGACACAAGACCCTTAAGAGATGTATGATTTTAAAAAATACTCTCCCACTTTGTGGGTTGCCTTTTCACTCTCTTGATGTCCTTCGCAACACAAAAGTTTTTAATTTTGATGTCCAATTTATCTATTTTTTCTTTCATTGCTTATGCTTTTGGTGTATAGATGAATCATTCTGAATAAGAAGAAAACCTGATTAGATGTCTAAATAATGTTAACTGTTACTGTGATATTAAATATCACAGTTACCGTGCTATTAAAAAAAGAACAGTTTCAGAGGATAGGTATCTGCTTTCATGGAGTTGGCAAGGTGATGAAAAGGAAAACTAAAGAAAGAAAGAAGGTAGAAAACAGTAAAAGAAGGATAGAAAAGGTTTTGGTAAGGGATAAATATTGAAACTGAAAATTCAACAATAGCTTATTCTAGCAATGTTTATTGTCCTGTCTTTTTGTAGTACAAACACATTATATCAGCAAAGTATAGCCCTTAAATAATATATTTTACATTTAGATTCTTGGATGTTTTCCTAGAGGTGGAAACAACCATGGCTGTATTGTACATTTGCCTTCAAAACTAGTATAAGTCAAATGAGTTTTGTCCATATATATTTGTATAAGATTTAAATATGTATTTTATTTTATTTATTTTTTATTTTTTATTTTATTTTTTTTTTTAAACATCTTTATTGAAGTATAATTGCTTTACAATGGTGTGCTAGCTTCTGCTTTACAACAAAGTGAATCAGTTACACATATACATATGTTGCCATATCTCTTCCCTCTTGCATCTCCCTCCCTCCCACCCTCCCTATCCCACCCCTCTAGGTGGTCACAAAGCACCGAGCTGATCTCCCTGTGCTATGCGGCTGCTTCCCACTAGTTATCTATTTTACATTTGGTAGTGTATATATGTCCATGACACTCTCTCACCCTGTCACATCTCACCCCTCCCCCTCCCCATATCCTCAAGTCCATTCTCTAGTAGGTCTGTGTCTTTATTCCCATCTTGCCACTAGGTTCTTCATGACCTCTTTTTTTTTTTTTTTTTTTTTCCCTTAGATTCCATATATATGTGTTAGCATACTGTATTTGTTTTTCTCTTTCTGACTTACTTCACTCTGTATGACAGACTCTAACTCCATCCACCTCATTACAAACACCTCCGTTTCATTTCTTTTTATGGCTGAGTAATATTCCATTGTATATATGTGCCACATCTTCTTTATCCATTCATCCGATGATGGACACCTAGGTTGCTTCCATGTCCTGGCTATTGTAAACAGAGCTGCAATGAATATTTTGGTACATGACTCTTTCTGAATTATGGTTTTCTCAGGGTATATGCCCAGTAGTGGGATTGCTGGGTCATATGGTAGTTCTATTTTTAGTTTTTTAAGGAACCTCCATACTGTTCTCCATAGTGGCTGTATCAATTTACATTCCCACCAACAGTGCAAGAGTGTTCCCTTTTCTCCACACCCTCTCCAGCATTTATTGTTTCTAGATTTTTTGATGATGGCCATTCTGACCGGTGTGAGATGATACCTCATTGTAGTTTTGATTTGCATTTCTCTAATGATTAATGATGTTGAGCATTCTTTCATGTGTCTGTTGGCAATCTGTATCTCTTCTTTGGAGAAATGTCTATTTAGGTCTTCTGCCCATTTTTGGATTGGGTTGTTTGTTTTTTTGTTATTGAGCTGCATGAGCTGCTTGTAAATCTTGGAGATTAATCCTTTGTCCGTTGCTTCATTTGCAAATATTTTCTCCCATTCTGAGGGTTGTCTTTTGGTCTTGTTTATGGTTTCCTTTGCTGTGCAAAAGCTTTTAAGTTTCATTAGGTCCCATTTGTTTATTTGTGTTTTTATTTCCATTTCTCTAGGACCTGGGTCAAAAAGGATCTTGCTGTGACTTATGTCATACAGTGTTCTGCCTATGTTTTCCTCTAAGAGTTTGATAGTGTCTGGCCTTACACTTAGGTCTTTAATCCATTTTGAGTTTATTTTTGTGTATGGTGTTAGGGAGTGTTCTAATTTCATACTTTTACATGTACCTGTCCAATTTTCCCAGCACCACTTATTGAAGAGGCTGTCTTTTCTCCACTGTATATGCTTGCCTCCTTTATCAAAGATAAGGTGACCATATGTGCGTGGGCTTATCTCTGGGCTTTCTATCCTGTTCCATTGATCTATATTTCTGTTTTTGTGCCAGTACCAAACTGTCTTGATTACTGTAGCTTTGTAATATAGTCTGAAGTCAGGGAGCCTGATTCCTCCAGCTCCATTTTTCGTTCTCAAGATTGCTTTGGCTATTCGGGGTCTTTTGTGTTTCCATACAAATTGTGAAATTTTTTGTTCTAGTTCTGTGAAAAATGCCAGTGGTAGTTTGATAGGGATTGCATTGAATCTGTAGATTGCTTTGGGTAGCAGAGTCATTTTCACAATGTTGATTCTTCCAATCCAAGAACATGGTATATCTCTCCATCTGTTTGTATCATCTTTAATTTCTTTCATCAGTGTCCTATAATTTTCTGCATACAGGTCTTTTGTCTCCTTAGGTAGGTTTATTCCTAGGTATTTTATTCTTTTTGTTGCAATGGTAAACGGGAGTGTTTTCTTAATTTCACTTTCAGATTTTTCATCATTAGTATACAGGAATGCAAGAGATTTCTGTGCATTAATTTTGTATCCTGCTACTTTACCAAATTCATTGATTAGCTCTAGTAGTTTTCTGGTAGCATCTTTTGGATTCTCTATGTATAGTATCATGTCATCTGCAAACAGTGACAGCTTTACTTCTTCTTTTCCGATTTGGATTCCTTTTATTTCTTTTTCTTCTCTGATTGCTGTGGCTAACACTTCCAAAACTATGTTGAATAATAGTGGTGAGAGTGGGCAACCTTGTCTTGTTCCTGATCTTAGTGGAAATGGTTTCAGTTTTTCACCATTGAGGACAATGTTGGCTGTGGGTTTGTCATATACGGCCTTTATTATGTTGAGGAGAGTTCCCTCTATGCCTACTTTCTGCAGGACTTTTATCATAAATGGGTGTTGAATTTTGTCGAAAGCTTTCTCTGCATCTATTGAGATGATCATATGGTTTTTCTCCTTCAATTTGTTAATATGATGTATCACGTTGATTGATTTGCGTATATTGAAGAATCCTTGCATTCCTGGAATAAACCCCACTTGATCATGGTGTATGATCCTTTTAATGTGCTGTTGGATTCTGTTTGCTAGTATTTTGTTGAGGATTTTTGCATCTATGTTCATCAGTGATATTGGCCTGTAGTTTTCTTTCTTTGTGACATCTTTGCCTGGTTTTGGTATCAGGGTGATGGTGGCCTCGTAGAATGAGTTGGGGAGTGTTCCTCCCTCTGCAATATTTTGGAAGAGTTTGAGAAGGATAGGTGTTAGCTCTTCTCTAAATGTTTGATAGAATTCGCCTGTGAAGCCATCTGGTCCTGGGCTTTTGTGTGTTGGAAGATTTTTAATCACAGTTTCAATTTCAGTGCTTGTCATTGGTCTGTTCATATTTTCTATTTCTTCCTGGTTCAGTCTCGGCAGGTTGTGCATTTCTAAGAATCTGTCCATTTCTTTCAGGTTGTCCATTTTATTAGCATAGTGTTGCTTGTAGTAATCTCTTATGATCGTTTGTATTTCTGCAGTGTCAGTGGTTACTTCTCCTTTTTCATTTCTAATTCTATTAATTTGAGTCTTCTCCTTTTTTCTCTTGATGAGTCTGGCTAATGGTTTATCAATTTTGTTTATCTTCTCAAAGAACCAGCTTTTAGTTTCATTGATTTTTGCTACTGTTTCCTTCATTTCTTTTTCATTTATTTCTGATCTGATCTTTATGATTTCTTTCCTTCTGCTAGCTTTGGGGTTTTTTTGTTCTTCTTTCTCTAATTGCTTTAGGTGCAAGGTTAGGTTGTTTATTCGAGATGTTTCCTGTTTCTTGATGTAGGCTTGTATTGCTATAAACTTCCCTCTTAGAACTGCTTTTGCTGCATCCCATAGGTTTTGGATCGTCGTGTCTCCATTGTCATTTGTTTCTAGGTATTTTTTGATTTCCCCTTTGATTTCTTCAGTGATCACTTCGTTATTAAGTAGTGTATTGTGTAGCCTCCATGTGTTTGTATTTTTTACAGATCTTTTCCTGTAATTGATATCTAGTCTCATAGCGTTGTGGTCGGAAAAGATACTTGATACGATTTCAATTTTTTTAAATTTACCAAGGCTTGATTTGTGACCCAAGATATGATCTATCCTGGAGAATGTTCCATGAGCACTTGAGAAAAATGTGTATTCTGTTGTTTTTGGGTGGAATGTCCTATAAATATCAATTAAGTCCATCTTGTTTAATGTATCATTTAAAGCTTGTGTTTCCTTATTTATTTTCATTTTGGATGATCTGTCCATTGGTGAAAGTGGGGTGTTAAAGTCCCCTACTATGATTGTGTTACTGTCGATTTCCCCTTTTATGGCTGTTAGTATTTGCCTTATGTATTGAGGTGCTCCTATGTTGGGTGCATAAATATTTACAATTGTTATACCTTCCTCTTGGATCGATCCCTTGATCATTATATAGTGTCCGTCTTTGTCTCTTGTAATTGTCTTTATTTTAAAGTCTATTTTGTCTGATATGAGAATTGCTACTCCAGCTTTCTTTTGATTTCCATTTGCGTGGAATATCTTTTTCCATCCCCTCACTTTCAGTCTGTATGTGTCTCTAGGTCTGAAGTGGGTCTCTTGTAGACAGCATATATATGGGTCTTGTTTTTGTATCCATTCAGCCAGTCTGTGTCTTTTGGTGGGAGCATTTAATCCATTTACATTTAAGGTAATTATCGATATGTATGTTCCTATTCCCATTTTCTTAAATGTTTTGGGTTTGTTATTGTAGGTGTTTTCCTTCTCTTGTGTTTCTTGCCTAGAGAAGTTCCTTTAGCATTTGTTGTAAAGCTGGTTTGGTGGTGCTGAACTCTCTCAGCTTTTGCTTGTCTGTAAAGGTTTTAATTTCTCCATCAAATCTGAATGAGATCCTTGCTGGGTAGAGTAATCTTGGTTGTAGGTTTTTCTCCTTCATCACTTTAAGTATATCCTGCCACTCCCTTCTGGCTTGCAGCGTTTCTGCTGAAAGATCAGCTGTTAACCTTATGGGGATGCCCTTGTGTGTTATCTGTTGTTTTTCCCTTGCTGCTTTTAATATGTTTTCTTTATATTTAATTTTTGATAGTTTGATTAATATGTGTCTTGGTGTGTTTCTCCTTGGATTTATCCTGTATGGGACTCTCTGTGCTTCCAGGACTTGATTAACTATTTCCTTTCCCATATTAGGGAAGTTTTCAACTATAATCTCTTCAAATATTTTCTCAGTCCCTTTCTTTTTCTCTTCTTCCTCTGGGATCCCTATAATTCGAATGTTGGTGCGTTTAATGTTGTCCCAGAGGTCTCTGAGACTGTCCTCAGTTCTTTTCATTCTTTTTTCTTTATTCTGGTCTGCAGTAGTTATTTCCACCATTTTATCTTCCAGGTCACTTATCCGTTCTTCTGCCTCAGTTATTCTGCTATTGATCCCATCTAGAGTATTTTTAATTTCATTTATTGTGCTTGTCATCGTTTCTTGGTTCCTCTTTAGTTCTTCTACGTCCTTGTTAAATGTTTCTTGCATTTTGTCTATTCTATTTCCAAGACTTTGGATCATCCTTACTATCATTATTCTGAATTCTTTTTCAGGTAGACTACCTATTTCCTCTTCATTTGTTAGGTCTGGTGTGTTTTGACCCTGCTCCTTCATCTGCTGTGTGTTTTTCTGTCTTCTCATTTTGCTTATCTTACTGTGTTTGGGGTCTCCTTTTCACAGGCTGCAGGTTCGTAGTTCCCGTTGTTTTTGGTATCTGTCCCCAGTGGCTAAGGTTGGTTCAGTGGGTTGTGTAGGTTTCCTGGTGGAGGGAACTAATGCCTGTGTTCTGGTGGATGAGGCTGGATGTTGTCTTTCTGGTGGGTTCGTCCACGTCTGGTGGTGTGTTTTGGGGTGTCTGTGGCCTTATTATGATTTTAGGCAGCCTCTCTGTTAATGGATGGGGCTGTGTTCCTCTCTTGCTAGTTGTTTGGCATAGGGTGTCCAGCACTGTAGCTTGCTGGTCGTTGAGTGAAGCTGGGTCTTGATGTTGAGATGGAGATCTGTGAGAGATTTTCGCCGTTTGGTATTACGTGGAGCTGGGAGGTCTCTTGTGGACCAGTGTCCTGAAGTTGGCTCTCCCACCTCAGAGGCACAGCCCTGATGCCTGGCTGGAGCACCAAGAGCCTTTCATCCACACGGCTCAGAATAAAAGGGAGAAAAAAATGGAAAGAAAGAAAAAAAGAGGATAAAATAAAATAAAATAAAGCAATTATAATAAAAAATAAGAAAAAAAATTATTAAGAGTAAATTTATTAAGAAAAAAAATTTTTTTTAATTTTTAAAAATAGATTTATTAATTTTTTATACTAAAAATAAGAAAAAAATTATTTAGAAAAAATTTATTAAGAAAAAAATTTTTTAATTTTTTAAAATAAAAAATATGAAAAAACTTATTAAAAATTTTTTAAAAAATAGAAAATAAGGAAAAAATTATTAAGAAAACATTTATTAGGGAAAAAAAAATTTTTAAGCCAAAAAAAAAAAAAAAAACGGACGGACCTAACCCTAGGACTAACGGTGAGAGCAAAGCTATACAGACAAAATCTCACCCAGAAGCATACACATCTACACTCACAAAAAAAAGGAAAAGGGGAAAAGTTAATATATCCTGCTCCCAAAGTCCATCTCCTAAATTTGGGATGATTCGTTGTCTATTCAGGTATTCAACAGATGCAGGCACATCAAGTTGTTTGTGGAGCTTTAATCCGCTGCTTCTGAGGCTGCTGGGAGAGATTTCCCTTTCTCTTCTTTGTTCGTACAGCTCCCGGGGTTCAGCTTTGGATTTGGACCCGCCTCTGCATGTAGGTCCCCTGAGGGCGTCTGTTCCCCGCCCAGACAGAACGGGGTTAAAGGAGCAGCTGATTCGGGGGCTCTGGCTCAGTCAGGCCGGGGGGAGGGAGCGGTACGGAGGAGGCGGGGCGAGCCTGCGGCGGCAGAAGCCGGCGTGACGTTGCAGCAGCCTGAGGCGCGCCGTGCGCTCTCCCGGGGAAGTTGTCCCCGGATTACGGGAGCCTGGCCGTGGCGGGCTGCACAGGCTCCCGGGAGGGGCGGTGTGGAGAATGACCCGCGCTCGCCCACAGGCTGTTTGGTGGCGGCAGCAGCAGCCTTAGCGTCTCATGCCCGTCTCTGGGGTCCGCGCTGATAGCCGCGGCTCGCGCCCGTCTCTGGAGTTCGTTTAAGTGGCGCTCTGAATCCCCTCTCCTTGCACGCCGCGAAACAAAGAGGCAAGAAAAAGTCTCCTGCCTCTTCGGCAGCTGCAGACTTTTTCTCGGGCACCCTCCCGGCTAGTTGTGGTGCGCTAGACCCTTCAGGCTGTGTTCACGCAGCCAACCCCAGTCCTCTCCCTGGGATCCGACCGAAGCCCGCGCCTCAGCTCCCAGCCCCCGCCCGCCCCGGCGGGTGAGCAGACAAGCCTCTCGGGCTGGTGAGTGCTGCTCGGCGCCGAGCCTCTGTGCGGGAATCTCTCCGTTTTTCCCTCTGCGTCCCTGTTGCTGTGGGATCCGCGCTGATAGCCGCGGCTCGCGCCCGTCTCTGGAGCTCGTTTAGGCGGCGCTCTGAATCCCCTCTCCTTGCGCGCCGCGAAACAAAGAGGCAAGAAAAATTCTCTTGCCTCTTTGGCAGCTGCAGTCTTTTTCCCGGACTCCCTCCCGGTTAGCACCGAAGCCCGAGCCCCAGCTCCCAGGCCCCGCCCGCCCCGGCGGCTGAGCAGACAAGCCTCTCGGGCTGGTGAGTGCTGGTCGGCACCGCTCCTCTGTGCGGGAATCTCCGCTTTGCCCTCCGCACCACTGTGGCTGCGCTCTCCTCCGTGGCTCCGAAGCTTCCCCCCTCTGCTACCCGCAGTCTCTGCCCACGAAGGGGCTTCCTAGTGTGTGGAAACCTTTCCTCCTTCACAGCTCCCTCCCACTGGTGCAGGTCCCGTCCCTATTCTTTTGTCTCTGTTATTTCTTTTTTCTTTTGCCCTACCCAAGTACGTGGGGATTTTCTTGCCTTTTGGGAGGTCTGACGTCTTCTGCCAGCGTTCAGTGGGTGTTCTGTAGGAGCAGTTCCACGTGTAGATGTATTTCTCATGTATCTGTGGGGAGGAAGGTGATCTCCGCGTCTTACTCTTCCGCCATCTTGCCCCTCCCTTCCTTAAATATGTATTTTAGACTGACTTACTTTTGTGTCTATATCATTACTAAAACAGCACCTTGGTTTATACAAAAGTCTTAAATTTCCTCTGAAACTCTCATTTAACATAATGTAGCTTCTATCTATGACACAATTAGATTTCCTTCCTGGTCTGTTGACAGGTATTTTATGAGTAACGTCTGTAATATCCAGTAATCTGCTGCAAGAAAAAGTGTTGATTTCATTAGAAAATAATTTGCCTTTCAAAACACTTTTTCATAAACTCTAAGAACTCTCTAATAATGCATCTTAATAATAGATCATCAAGGAAAATTCTGGGAACAGTAAAGAAAAAAATAAGTATATTCAGTTCAGTGTTGAAAGGAAAAGTGAGTGGAGAAACTTTCTTTATCTATGCTTTTGTATGTATATATCATTATGATGGTTATAGTTGCTCTGTACCTACGTTTATGTCTAGGTTTAGGTTTATTAACTCATCAGAGTTAAATTTTGAAGTGCTGGTGAGCTGCAAACTCCAGGAATACTACTATGGTCCTAGAATTCAAACAACAAGGCTTAAGTGCTTAATTAAAGTTTTCACTAAACTGTTATTTAGAAAAACATATCTTCATTAAGGCATTTAAAACCTCAGCAAGAGTCAGCAAACACTGTACTTAAGAATGAACTTCAAGGGTAACTTTGAAATAAACCAAGTGTGGGTCATGATTTCTTACCTTCTCCATTTATTTTCAGTTTTTCTCTTTGAATGAATTCTAATTGCATTCTTATGCACAAATGTTTACCAGAAAGTTCCTCTCTGGTTGACCTTGTTTGTTCAATATGAAATTCAAATCTTCCTAGGTATTGGGCCAGTTTCCCAGATTTGGGGATATTTTTGTAACAAAGTGACTTTAGGATTTTTTTTTCTTCTCACATCTAACTGACGAAAAAAAAAAAATTTAACTCCTTCTGCTGCCAGAAATAAACATATGCACACACACACACATAAAATATTATTTTCATTGTATTATATTATTTAATACTAACATTATATAATAATATATATACTCTACATAAAGTCTGTCTTTTTTAAAAAATAAGCTTTAAAAACATATTAGTGACAACACAGTGTTCAACATTAAAGTATCTTTTTGATGTGTTAAACATCTATAGTGAGGATAGGTAAATAAACTATATTAGATTTAAACAAGGGTGTCAATCCAGAGGAAAGTAAAGAAGAAATCGAGTTGTCATGGTTTACACTCTCAGTTATAAGTGTCAAGTGTTTGAACTACTTTAGAGAGGGCCTCTGATATTTTCCATATCAGGTGACCCTTTTGAAATAATCTGAGCCACAGTGACATCGCAGGGTAGTGTACACTGAAGCAGCTCACAGCATTTTAGGATTAGGAAGGTGTTTTGACTTCTGCAAAAGAGATAAAATCTCCCATTGAGGGAAAGGCACCGCTGGTCCTGCAGATCAGTGCCCGTTCCCTTGCTCACACGCTCTACCCGGTCTTGCTAAGGAATGGCATCAGCAGGAGGGGGGTGAGGCCGCCCACAGGGCAGGGGTGAGCCCAGAGTGGATTTGAGGCTCAGTGAAGTTATGACAGCAAATGGCCAGTCTTCTCACACATGTTTTCTCAGGAAGGGGACTCCGAATGTGCCCATCTACCCATGAGTGTTTTAACTGAAACTCAGCCCTGTGATTCTGTGGCCACAGATACCATGTCTGTGAAACAATGGATGCAGAATTGCTCTGAAAATCTGAAGTCCTATGCATTATCATCCTTCTTCTTATTGTCAATTAGGAGACGGCAGATGGGGGACTTTTCCTTCTGCCGTTCCTCATCAGATTTCAGTATTCCATTTCCCATTTAATGTTTTCCTCCACTCATAAAATTCACTGGGGCTTAGATTAGCAGCCCTCTGTCCACAGGGAAAGCCAGGCAAGCTCTGCAGGAAGGCCACCCCTCACTCTGCGCCCGGGTGTCCAGAGCTCAGCTCAGACACCTGCACACTGGTTTATGATAGCACGAATTTGTGGTTTTATTAACCAGCCCAGCACCCTTCAAGTCTGTTTCTGAGAAGTCTTCAGCCTTTTCTTTCTGAATGGCCTCCTTTCATCTTTCTTGGGACTTTGTCCTTAGTCTCCACCCTTGCCTGGAAGCAGAAGCTCTGTTTTCCCATCACTCTGTCATTTTGGATTTGTTCCATGATCAGAGCTGGCTTCATGGGCGTGTGACAATTACATATGGCCATGTGCTCAGAAGAACCCCCTTCTTGGTTTACTGCTCTACTGTCACTGTCTTGAAATTCTGAATAATTTCTGAACAAGGATCCTGGGTTTTTGTTTTGCACAGGATTCCACAAACTGTGTAGCCTGTCTTGTCCATGACACATGGCCATGAGCCAACCTGGCTCACTCTCATGGTTTCTTTCCCCTGATTCGCTAGCACGGCCTGAGACCCTGTGCAGAGGGAAGCCAGACCGATGGGGATGAGACTCCAAATACTTCTTTCCTTGTCTAAATGGGGACAACTGTACCCATAGCTAAAGGGATTCTGTGACACCAGCTGAGGCTGCCATGGGGAAGCCAGGATTTGAGAGCGTATTTAATAAGCAGATGTTGAAAGCTAGGACTGATTTAATCTTTCCTTCTTTCAGACAATGTTTAATGAAGACCAAAGAGAGAGATAGAGAAGCAGCCAGTGCCCCTCCTCCACCTCCCAATCTTATTGCAAACCTAAAGGAGACCTAAGCTTGTATGGCAGAGATTTAAATTGAATGTGAGTTTGGAGTTATGTGGTTACCATGTAAGATGAACTTTTTACTTATTTAAGAGTGACTTACCATTTAATAGTAACCAGGAGAGCTGTGAGACCTGCCCAGCATTCATCCAGGGTCAGAGAAAGGACCAGTTGAGGGAGTGGGTTCAAAGAGTTAGTGGCAGAAAGAAAAAATTTGCCTTTTGCTTGTACTCTATGGAATCCAGCTTATTTAATAAGCTAGACACAAGAGCCTTACGGCCTTAAGGCCAGTGGGAGAATAAGCAAGCAAATCATGAGGACATAACTTATATTAAACCACAAGTCCTATGCTTTTTATTCATGAGGCTGACCCTGAATTAATGCAGGGACTTATCTAGTCCCTACTAAAATAGTAACTACCAAGTTCTAGCTATTTACTATGTGCCAAGCAAAGTAATAAGCATATTTTAGGTATTATATAATTTCTACCTCACAATGAGGTCTTTTAATAACTACATTACATAAATGAGGAAATTGTATGTTAGAAAAATTAAAGCCACTAAGTCATATAGTGGGTAAGTAAAGGAGCCAGCATCTGAAGGCAGCCCCATATAACTCCAACGCTCATGTTCTGAACCACTAATTTATTCTGCTCTTTTTTTTTTTTAATTGATTTTTTATTTATTTATTTATTTATTTATTTATTTATTTGGCTGTGTTGGGTCTTCGTTTCTGTGCCAGGGCTTTCTCCAGTTGCGGCGAGCGGGGGCCACTCTTCATTGCGGTGCACGGGCCTCTCACTATCGTGGCCTCTCTTGTTGCGGAGCACAAGCTCCAGACACGCAGGCTCAGTAGTTGTGGCTCACGGGCCCAGTTGCTCCGCAGCATGTGGGATCCTCCCAGACCAGGGCTCGAACCCGTGTCCCCTGCATTGGCAGGCAGATTCTCAACCACTGCGCCACCAGGGAAGCCCTATTCTGCTCTTAATGGAGCTAAAAGACTGAGTTATTCAGATTTTTTTTAGCATGCCTTTCTGTACAGTCCATTAAAATAGCATCATTTTCAACCAAACAAAAGCAATGAAATTCCTTTCTCATCCCCCTTTCCCTATTCTCTTGCTCTTTCATAATTATACATATAAACTGTGAAACGAGCAAAAACACCCAAATATATTAATTATATTAATGTTAAAGTTCAGCCATTTGTATAGCTTTTGTAAGTCCTATTCTGCTAAAAACAAAAACAAAAACAAATAAATAAAAAAACCCAGGTCTTATCCTAGTTTCTTGTCGATATCAAGTTTCAGATGATGAAGGAAACCATGAGAATCACTGTTCTAGATCAAAATCTGATCAACAAGAAAGAGGACCTGACTGCCCAAGAAGAGGAGGTTGTCCATGGTCAGAGGTATCCTCAGAGTTCAGCAAAGGGCGCAGAGTTAGGATCTCAGATTTCCAAATGTCTGTGAAGATATGAGGAGAGATGTAGCTGTACAGAATTCTCTCTAAAATCTTGGCTTCATAAAATCAGGAATAAGATGCAAAAGGAGGAATATGCTTGTACCAGGAGTTACAAGAACCTGAAAGAACAATAAGAAATAGGCCACTATTCAGAATAAACAAAGGTTTATGGGACCGCTTGCTAATCCTGGTTTAAGTGCCTTACACATCCAACAAAGATATTTAAAAGACTCTAACTCCACTCTTGGGCTGGGGTTGGAGGAAAGGCTACAGACATTTGGAAAAGGGACAGACCAGGCTCACCTTCCCAGAACCATAAATGACAGTGACAGCAGAGGGACTGTCCCCCCACTTTAGGAAACTTGATCTGGCCCTTCAGTGATTCTCCCACAAACTTCAGGTCATCTGGGCCAGGGAAGGCAGCACCTTCAGAACATAGAATAGGATTTTAATAGTTTTTTTTAACAATTAGAAAACAAGCCTATTTCCCTCCATCTGCATCCTTTCCTCTATAGCATGTGGTAGAAAAAATTGTATTTATCAGAATTTCCTTCTAGCAGAGAATGTCATCTTCAGAGAAAATTTTCAATGAGCCCGTTTCGAGAAGGTGAGATCCCAAAGGACCTGCCAGTGGGGATCTGTTCCCTACCTACTTAGAGGGCTGCTGTGAGCATGAGATGTTAAGTCTCGTAAAGCGGGGGTTCCCAACCCTGGGGCCATGGACTGGTACTGGTTCATGGCCTGTTAGGAACTGGGCTGCACAGCAGGAGGTGAGCGGCAGGCCAGCGAGCAAAGCTTCATCTGTATTTACAGCCGCTCCCCATCGCTCGCATTACCGCCTGAGCTCCACCTCCTGTCAGATCAGCGGCGGCATTAGATTCTCATAGGAGCTTGAGCCCTACTGTGAAGTGTGCATGCGAGGGATCTAGGTTGCGTGCTCCTTATGAGAATCTAAAGCCTGATGATCTGAGGTGGAGCTGAGGCGGTGATGCGAGTCCTGGGGAGTGGCTGCAAATACAGATTATCATTAGCAGAGAGGTTTGATTGAACAGAGACCATAATAAATCATTGCTTGCAGACTCATATCAAAACCCTATCAGTGGGTGTCAAGTGAAAACAAGCTCAGGGTTCCCACTGATTCTGCATTATGGTGAGTTGTATAATTATTTCATTATATATTACAATGTAATAATAATAGAAATAAAATTCACAATAAATTTAATGCGCTTGAATCATCCCCAAACCATTTCCACCACCCCCCGACCAGTCCGTGGAAAAATTGTCTTCCACGAAACCGGTCCCTGGTGCCAAAAAGGTTGGGGACCGCTGTCATAAAGGACTGAGAACAATGTCTGCCATGTGGTAAGTATAATACCACGATTTTTTATTACTACTTTTTTAGAATCTTGCTCTGGGTGAATCTCAAGATAAACAGTCTTTTATCTGCCATAGCTACCTTCTCTTCTTTTTAAAAATGAGGACAACGTTTGCTGATCTCGACATTTCATATCTTTTCTATCTTTTCTTAGAAGACCACCTGTTTTCCTGTAGGTGCTCCATGCTCTTTTCAAGCAGGAGGACATAATGTATGGGGGCTAAGGGAACTTGCACAGCCATTTACAATCTCCTCCACTCTTTTGGACTTTGCTCCAATAATCATCACTTTCATTGATAGAGAAACATAAGTGAAACAGGCAATTGGTAGTTATTCATTATATTATCCATCTCCTCCAAGGACCAGACCTGTGTTTTACTTACTCTTTTTCCTTCTCTAAGGTTTAACATTTTCATAGCTCTTAACACCTTGTATAAAGCTGGCTAGGGCTACGTCCACTCTGCCTGTCACTCTACCGCACCTCTCACCCCCAGGGGGCAGTGAGGGCTTCTGTGAGTCTGAATTTGGGCAATGTCCCTTCATACTCACCCTGAAAGGTGTTTTTTTTTTGAGAAACAAGAAGGTGGGGAGGGAACAAAATGAAGAGTTGAAGGACGATTCCCTCTTGGCTCAGATTCTGACACCAGCCCTTTCCCCAGAGCCCACCTCTGTCTCTGTAGTACCTGAGCCTTCACCCACTGCTGGCAGTTAGAGACATCCCATGGTGACTTAACTCAGGCCAATCCCAAATGAAAGACTGAAATCCACTGAAGAAAGGAGATTTGTGAAAATCAATGAAGAATGTGTGAAGGTAAAAGCTATATGAACACCAAACACAAAAACATCAAACCTTATTTGAAGATAGAAGAAATTCCCCAAGAACATACCCTGGGAAATTCAACCTAACATCCAACTGGCAATGACCACTTGTCCCAGGCCTGCCATGTTCTCATTTCATTAACCTTGTCACAATAACACTCCTATTTTACATGTTTGAAAAAGTTTTTGGAGCTCATTTCTCAATATCATCAGTGGGGTTGGAAGGTATTTGTTAATTTATGGATTGATTAATTTTGCGGGCATGCAGTAATATTCCTACAGCAACGTTGTATTTTCCCTGACGTAACACCTTCTAAGCAATATGTTTACACTTAGAGTTTGTCTTTCCCAGGGACCTCAGAATATGACTAGTGCAATGAAGTGTAGGGGGACAGTGTGTTGCTATGAATCAGCAGCTGGGTTCTACGCTCTGCTTGGCCCATAGTCAGCTGTGTGATCTTGGATCAGTCAAATAATCTCTCGGGTTCTCTATCCTTACTTGTAAAATAAGAGGATTAAACTATGATCTAAGATTTTTTAACTATAGTCATCTCATTGCAATGGCTTTGCCCTTTTTTTCCTATTTATGTACATACCTTGATCTATGAATCACAAAGTTCACATTTTATGGCACTGGTTATAACTAATTACAGAATCTTCTCACTTGGTTCCAGTCTTTCCCATATCTCTTTCCTCTTGGAGGAATGCCTATAATGGCGTTTATATGGTAACAGATGATTTAAAGTCATTCACATCCTGATGTTTATATCATGCTTACGTCATTGACTTTCAAGCTATTTAATGGATATCTATGCACAAAAAGAGTTAACATAGCAGACCTGACTCCTGTCTTATGAATGGCTTGGCTAGCATCTGAGAAATTATATTTTGGGATGGATCATTTTATTCTAACTGGTAAGGGTGGCTCACAGTTTCTAAACTGTTTGTATAAACAATTTGGTTTAGGCTGAACACCTGCTTTCTTCTAGAAGTCTAGAATTTTGGTAAGTGCTAGGCAGAGGATGCCTATGTGCCCATCCCCCAACAAAACTCCTGGACACTGAGTCTCTAATGAGCTTTCTTGGTAGAGAACATTTTGCACATGTTGTTCCATCTTGTTGCTGTCTGACTCCATTGGGAGAGGACTCTTGAAAGTCTGCTCCTGGTTTCCTCCAAACTCTGCTTCATGGGCCTTTTTCCTTCATTGATTTTGCTTTGTATCTTTTGGCTGTAATAATTATAACCATAAGTATTTCTATGTGTTGATCCTGTGAGTCCTCCTAGGGAATCATCAAAACTGAGGATGGTCTTGAGAACCCCTAACCCAGTATCCTTGAAATGTTTCCTTTTCCCTATATCATTTCAGGAACTAGTTCATTTCAGGGACATTTCTGGCAGGAACGTTCTATGTTATATACCAATTTCCAGCCCTGCATAGACTAAATGAATGGGGTAGCCATGTTAATTGACCTAGGATGTAAAAATACTGTCCCCTTTTTATCCAAGTGTTCTCATGAACATAAATGTTATAGAAAAGTGATTTTCAAACTTAATTTTTCAGTCATAGAATCCTTTGGGTATAGAAAGACCTTATGGGAAAGCCAGTGTATGTAACATTTCAAAGTAAGGATGCTTTGATTGAGGAAGGTCTCAGAGCCTTGCCTACTCCCTATGCTTCCCCCTTCCTGATATCAAGCTAGGAAATGTGACTTGGAGGTTACTTTTTTCTTTTTATAATATGTATCATAACTGTGAGTAGTCCACAAGTTTACTTCCTCACAGAGGGGGGGAGCTAGATGATAAAGCAATTGCATTACTTACCAGTGAACTTATTAAGTGGAATGACGCAATTAGGTTATGACAACATCATGTTTAACTCTTTAACCAAAAAAACAAAACCTGAGCACTGGAGGAGTCACAGATGTCATAGCTAAAGGCACAGCTGAAGTCACTTCTGTACCTGACTGTTTTCCCTCAGTATATAAAGAGTAGGGGACTAATTGTTTTTAAACCGTCTGTTATGAACACACTACATACTGTTGCATTTAATTTTTAGAAAACCATTAGAGGTATTTTCCTCTTCATTTTACAGGCCAGGAAGCAATGTCTCACACTGGTGCAGAGTTGGGATTTAAATCTATCCCTGACTCTTTTTGCTGAAGCACATTGCATCCCTAGGTGTCAACCTGTTAGGTTGTCTGCTATTTGGCCCAATAGCCCCGCTCTCTAACCTCATGTGCTGTGTTCCTTTCTCTTGTGGCTGCTGAAATCCTTTTATCTGAATGAAGAGTGGCTGCAAGGCTCTACTTCTGCATGCCCTGAGAAATAGACAGGGAGATTAACAGACTGTCATGTGGCCATACCGCTCACAGAGGCGGTGTTGGAATCTGGATGAGCATTTAGCCAAAAATACCCTCAATGGTCTAGCAGTCCTTGCTAAACTGAGCACACAGGAAATGTTCTTTAATTACCACTGGCCGCAGCTATCTGAAAGATATTTTGCTGTTTTTGACTGCTTCAGCCTGAGTTTCCTAATTGTCTCCAGTTTTTCTGTGTTTTTGAAGTTGTGCTTCAGTGAATCCGGAAAGCATTTCCTTTTCCTTCCCAGCTTGTGATTATCCCACTTCAGCCTGCCATACAACAGCTGTCTGGGATCCAGCTGTCACCCTCCAATGCATGTGAGCAGTCCAGCAGAATGACATTACTCTGTATTCTGGCTTCGCCCCAAGACTGGGGGAGGACATCACTCCCCATGGAGGATGGAGGATTGAAGAACGAAGGAAGTTAGGACAAAACTCATAGTTGTAAACACCCAAGCCATCAGCAAGGTGTGGTCCCAACAGGTGATACAGATTTGAACCGGGGAGACAGTATGTATCCTTATTTTTATTCATTCCCTGTCCTGAGGCTTAAAGACAACATTAAGATAGGGTACGCTTCTCAACACTGGCTATGAAGCATGGTGAGAATAAGGGATTCAGCTCTAGGTAGAAGGTGGGTCACTAGGAAACCAGCCTGTATGGCACGAAGGATGGGATTGTAGGCAATAGAAAGAAGTTCACCACTCATTGGCAAAGAATGAAATAATGCCATTTGCAGCAACATGGATGGACCTGGAGATTATCATAGTAAGTGAAGTAAGTCAGAGGAAGACAAATATCATATGATATCACTTATATGTGGAATCTAAAAATATGATACATGAACTTATTTGCAAAACAGAAATAGACTCACAGACATAGAAAACAAACTTATGGTTACCAAAGGCAAAAGGAGGGGGAGGGATAAATTAGGAAATTGGGATTAATAGATACACACTACTATATATAAAATAGATAACCAACAAGGACCTACTGTATAGCACAGGGAACTATACTCAATATTTTATAATAACCTATAATGGAAAAGAATCTGAAAAAGAATAGATATATATGTGTAACTGAATCATTTTGCTGTACACCTGAAACATCGTAAATCAACTGTACTTCAGTATAGTCTCAGGAACGGGGGGAGGACTGATTCCAGTCCTTTCCTTAGTCTCAGAAGAAAAACAAAAAAACCACATTAACTAAACTAAAAAAAAAAAAAAAAAGACCAAGCAGGAGCAAAACGGTTTCAGTTTGGGTTCAGATTGGGCTCAGGGAGGTCTGTAGAAAAATTACTAAAAGGATTACAAATTTAGTTACTATGGTACATTTTAATCCTTGCAATTTAAGAAGTATGTATCATCAGTACCATTTTATGAATGAGAAAGTCACAGCCCTGAGGGTTTAAAAAATTTGCCCAAGGTAAATATCCTTAGTTCATGGTAGAGCCAGGATATGACCCTGGTTCAGCTGAAGTGAAAGCCCTTGCCTGTCAACCGTGCCACACTGGGATCAAAACCAAGGCAGCAGTATCAAGGTGAAACGCCAAAGATGAACTCTTTATCTTCCTCCAGAAATGAGCCCTCCTTTTTTCACTCCCTATCTTGGTTAAAGGCACCATGATTCATGAGCTTGCCGAGTCTGAAACCCCAGATTCATCTTGGTACCTGCTTCTCCCTTACTCTTCAAGACTCAGCTCATAGGTCTCCTCCTGCACAGGTCTTTCTCAACCTCTTCCAGGATCAACACTCCCTCTGCTATGCACCCACCCCACCCTTAGCATCCTGTAACACTGTATGTGCCTGTCTTCCTCCTCCACTATAACTGGGCATCTCCAGAGGTTAGGAACTGTGTTCTACACCTCTTTATATGCCCAGTGCACAGCAAATGCCTGTCACATGGCTGGTACTTTAAATGAATAAGAGAGAGAATGAATGAAAACCAGGATATCAAGGAAAATATGTTTCCTTTTATTTGTAAGTTTTTTCCCTTTAGCACTAACTGGTAGAGAATATTTCACCCAGGAGTGTTGAATATTATAGTGGGCATCATCTTTGGTGGCAGTGTGCAGGAGGGAAATGACTAGCGCCCAATATGTTTATGGTTTTAATAATCACTAATTAAGCACTTTGGATGGACACCACATATTTTTTAAAAAATGGCTTCTCCAAATTAATTCATCAAACATTCAGTTATGGGAAGCTATTTAGGCATTAAGATTTATATTGACCATCCTTTAGACGTGGCATTCATTCATTCATTTATCTATCTATTTGCTTGACATAGATGCTGGATAAATGTGCATCCTGATTCCTTTCCCTTCATTGTACATAGCTTAGCAGAAGTCAACTGGCAAGTGTAGGGCTAACTGTGAGGCTGATCAGCTCCCCCTGCTGGATCACTGGGCTCTACCCGAGTCCCATGTAGTTGCTACTACATGTTTCACAAGGCTGGGGAATAAATATGGTCATATCTCTTGCATTTTTCCCAACAGTCATTTGAGAAGACCACTTTTCTTATTCATTAGAATAAGAAACACACTTTTAATACTTTCACTAAATTGTCCAACAACCTTGAGGGTATAATTAGTTTGGGGAAGGAGGCTGGGATTAGCCCTGCTTCCAAATGCCAGGTACAAGGAGAATTGGAAAAATAAATCAGTCCGTGGCTGCCGTTGTCTCTGGCCACTACAATCTGGTGTCAGATGGTTGGGGAGTGGCTTGCTGTCTGTCCAAGGACTCACTGGAGCCCTCTGCTTAGAATCCTAGGCTAAGGCTCTTTTTAGCACATACCCATATGGCCAGTGGCTGTTACCAAAAGCACAGCCACTGGGCTAAGCTTCAGAGTAATTTCTGGCTTTGGTTACACCCATGTTGGAACCAGTCCTCCCCCCATTCCTAAGACCTTGTGCTGAATGAAGGTCATCAGAATTGACTTTCCTTGAACAATGGGGAGCCTCTAATGATCTTTGCTGTCAGTAAACCCTAGTCAAAGCCCACTTGGCCCACCAGCTTCTCTAAGTAAGTTACACTCTTAGGTAACCATGAGTTCAATCTTCCTCCCTCCTTGCCCCCAAATTCTTTGCTTCAATATGCAAACAAATCCCACCTTTACCTCAGAAATCAATTCTGCTTTTCAGAATATTTTTGAGAAGGAGCTTGCCTTGTTCCCTTCTCCCAGATAAGTGGGTTTTTCAATAAGAAGGTCAATTCCAGTGCTAAAAATAAATATAACAAATATTTTATAACATATATAAATATATATTTTAAAAATCATTCTGTTTTCCTTCTTCTGTAACTGTCTCATCTATGTATTCTATCATATATATATATAAAACCTCTTACAAATAATTTTCCATTTCTCCATTACTCAAGGGAGGAAAAAAGTCACTAGATGGATCTGTTCACGCCACTGCTCTTTGGCACAGATTCTATCACCAGTATCACTGGTCACAGAAAGAATAGCACCAGAGCCTGAGGATAGATTAAACCATGTTCCTATAATTGCTAGAGAAGCCTGTTAAACTCATTAAACTACAGGTCTACTGTTTATGAGTTGAGCATCCGTGAGAAGAATATTTGTATATGGTAAGGACTGTACTTTTCTTCAACTAGTTATTGTTTATCTTATGGACACTCTGAATGCAACATTTGATTGTATTCTTCTTGGGTTGAAAATTCAGAACTAAATGGATGGGACCTTGTGGTATGCATGTATTTATTCTAATATTCCTCTAATTTATCAAAAATAGTTTAACTATACTTCCATATTAACCCTGCTTTCTTTATTCTATTGAGTGAATACATTTTCTTAATGTATCTTTAAACCTTTAAACATATTTGGATAGAGATTATGTTTAAAAACTGAGGGTGGATTTGTAGTATCTTCTTCCTATGCGAGGGCAATTGTTAGTATTATCTAGATCAGATGCTTTTCAGAAAAATAATCAGTGTGATTTACATCCTGTGCCAATTCTTAGTGTATAATGTAATAATATACCCTAATGGACAAAATCTCATTGAGAAGATAATGAACCTATTTACATCTCTGAGGGAAGCAGACAAGGCCATTTGGATTTAAATATAGAAATATCTTTTGCATTCACTAAAGAATGTATTTAAATGCAGGCTATTTAAAATATGCATTCATCAGAAGATGACAACTGATATGTAATGAAGTTCATTTGTTTAAGCATTTCCTAGAACTGGTCAGGAAGTCATCTCTATGTACAGACAAAATTAAGAACAATTTAACGTCTAGAATTCATCTCTCACATGCAGCATTTGGAGCCTGTCTTGGATTATTACTTGAGATGTTAATTAACTAGTTAAAGGGATAAAAAGACTCTTGGTATTCTATCTGCTACTACTCAAGCAATGTTAAATAAAGAATTGAGTTGCTGTGAAAATTCAATACAAGTTTCCCTCCCAATCCAAATACTAAACCCTGGTTAACTCACTTCATTAGCATATGGTTCATTTAATGTCAAAACCAGGCTCGGTAACTTCAAGGGCCAGATAACTGCATGGAAAGAAATAGCCACAAAAAAAAAAAAAAAAAAAAAAAAAAAGAAATAGCCACAGACTGTGTGCACAGAGCCCCAGGGCGAGGTATGAACAAGGCAGGCACAGAGCTCATGGCCTCGGCCTGTGTTCACCAGATCATATTTCAAAGACAGAATGTTTGTTCACTGGCCTCATCATTTAAGTGCACTTCCAAGAACCAGAAGACCTATCCAGATGTGCCAAGCGCTGTACTAGGGGCTTTACATACATTATCATATTCATTTATGAACTCAGAGCTGAACTAGGAAAAAGACTAGAGGCCAGGGTGGTAAGAAAAATGCAAACTATAGGAACTGATGTAACTTCCTCATGTTATCGGATTTCTTGTTACCTTTTTAGTACCCTCAATTCCCTTAGAATGATAAGAACTTTTTTTTTAGGGGCACAAGAAAATTTGGGGAGCCTTGTGGAGAACAGAGTTCAGGGTTGGAGAAGAAGGTGGCAGCAACAAGAAGATGAAAAACAAGAGAATCCCTGAGGCAGTGGTGAACTGGTAAATGTTTTAAAACTGGCTGTGGTGGTAGGGGAAAGCCCTGATTTGTAACGTTTGTGGATTTGCCAGTTCTCCTGGTGTGAATTTTCTCACCACTGCCAATTTCAATACACTGACATAACGTCACTGAACGTGCAGTTGGGAAGAGCTGCATACACTCAGCTATGTGAGCTGGTTGAGAGCTAGCTCCAGCACGTGCCCGCAAAGAAAAGTGCCAGGAATTCCCTTGAGCCCAGAGATTGGAGCCACCTGGGGTTCATTTTAATGTTCCTGCCTTATCTTCACGCTTCCTAAAGCTAAGACTGTGACCGTTCATCTTTATGTCCTTAACTTCTAGCACAGCATCTGACACATAGCATGCCTGTAAATGGTCTGAAAGACAAGAGTCCAGATTCTAAATTCGGTCTCTATTACTGTTTGAATATTTGTCCTTGAGGATGTCACTTAAACCTCATTTTCCTCATTTGAAATATTGGAATTAAATTTATTTATTTTATTTATTTTTGGCTGCGTCGGGTCTTAATTGCCGCACGTGGGCTTAGTTGCCCCACGGCATGTGGGAACTTAGTTCCCAGACCAGGGATCGAACCGGCATCCCCTGCCTTGGAAGGTGGATTCTTAAGCACTGGACCACCAGGGAAGTCCCTGAAATATTAGAATTTAAAGTAATTCTGTTCCCATGTCATTTCTGGCTCTGAGATGTTATGAAAAAAAGTATTTATTTGAAAAAAGTATTAATTTTCTTCAATCAAGATGCATGTGTACTCACTACTATATACAAAATAGATAACCAACAAGAACCTACTGTATAGCACAGGGATCTATACTCAATATTTTGTAATAATCTGTATGGGAAAAAATCTGAAAAAGATATATATATATATATCTGAATTACTTTGCTGTAGACCTGAAATTAACACAACATTGTAAATCGACCATACTTCAATAAAAAAAGATGCAAGTGTACAATGTTTCCCTGATTTCTCAGATTTTTTTTTTTAATTGAGAAATGGTGTTTAGTTTAATAGGAGTTATAGTTTGTAAACTTCTATGGGCTCTGAGCCATAAATGCTTCTTTTTCTAAGTGCTTAAAAGACAGTGGTATGAATTTTATAAGCCACAGCTTAGCTGTACAAAAACAGAACATTTGTTTTCTAAAACTAAGCTTCACTTCATTGTTGAATTCCAATTCTGCTCTCTAGGAGCAAATGTAATCTTGCAAAATCAAAGAAAACTCCACTGAATTCTGCAATTTCTCAGGCAGTTCAGGGGTTTCCTTCATCTTGACACATCCAGGCTTGTGTGCTATCATTTTCACTTCTGCAAATGGATGATCATTCAGAATTCATAAGAGCAGCATCAATTTGCTCTAAAGGCTCTTTACAAAAACACACGGGAATGGAGCAGGTTATCCTGACATAATCAAGTTAGTGACTCCTGTGATCTCTCTGACAAGAGACCCTGGGCCTTGGTCATATCTCCGGCTGAGGTTGATGGGGTTTTTTTCTAGACTCCAGTGGCAGCCTATCCATCCCACTCCACGAGGAACAACTAGGTTGCTCTTGAAGGGGGTGGTGTCCATTGTCTGCCTCGAGGACCTTGTGTAAGGATTTATATATAGACCAGGAGCCTCACACAGGATGTAGGCAGACAGAGCTAACTCAGATATAATCAGCTTCCTCCCTACTGGGAAGGGAGACAACATGGAAATTTCTAAAGTGCCCCCTAGGGCTTAGAATCAACCTCAAGGAGGAAAGGAAGAGAAAAAACCCTGAGAGAGGGTCTTTCTGAATCATAAACCTAAATGAGAAAATGGCTGAGTTGCATCGAGTTCAACTTAGAAACGAGTAGATTGTTTTCTTTATCAGCTAGAATTGTGGCTGGTAGACAGAAATCAAATTTGATTATTGAGTTGGTAATTGTGAAATTCCGACTTGATAAAATAATAATCTGTTTTAGCATTTTGTTAGAAATTGACACCAAATATGTCTATCTCCTCTTTTTTGGAGTGGCAACTTTTCTACTTCCTGATTCTCAACATTGCCTCTGTTTTCTGTAATTATGCAACAGTTACAAAAATGAGCAATATTCACATTTGCAATTCTCAGTTCTTCAGGAAGGAATTCATCTCTGTCTGGAGATTTGTGTTTATTTAAAGCCACTAAGAGCTTTATTTCCAACTGCTTTCCACTTATCCTGGGTTTCCATTCCCTTGCCATCATGCTTGTTCAAGTTTTTCCAGCCTGAAAATGACTGCTCCTTGTGGATTATAATGTACTTTATACTGAATAGATAGATAACACTTACCGTTAGCATGAGCTGTGGTTGATAGATGAAGGGTTATTATAACTAAGTGAAGCCCTGTAGATCATACAGTTGAAGTGAAGTGGGGAATTAATATAAATATGCAAATGAACTTAGCCAAGAACACTTTTTAATTGATCTACATAATACGGTTTTGCAGCTTCAATTCTTTGGATACTTTAAGTGCTCAGGTTTGTCCCTTTACAGCCCAGTGTAGATGAGGCTCATCTACAAAAAAGAGGCGCTGTGGACAGATCCTTAGACAATTAGAATTTCGATTCCCTCCTGATTGGCCCAAGAAAGTCCAAGTCAAAGAATTAAGGGAAGCTTTTGAGATGCTAATAATTTTTCAATCTTTCTGCAGACTCTTCTCTACCACCCTTTTCATGAAGACAGAGGTAGTTCACCATGATACTGAGGAAGCTTCAATTTCAAGGCCCTGAAGCAGCCCAAGCAATGTTTTCCTACAGACACGTGTTTTTGTAAGTTTCACAAAAGTATAATATTTAACTGTAATCTGTTCAGACATCTGAGTTGTTCTTCTCTGACCTCCTCTCTGTCATATTTACTCTCCTGTCAGGAGGCCTTGGAGTGTCTGTGAACATTTTGGGGACTTGAGATGAGAGCAGATTTAGGTTGGTATTATCTATGGGGTTTACAATCAGTTAAATTATAGCTGGTTTTTCCTCTGTGATGTGGTTTTCAGGTGTGGTGTGCGACACAAAGGTGCAGGAATGGAGGTGTATTGTGATACACCAGTACTTAGCACAGGAAGCAGGTGGGTCCTAAGGAGAAACATATAGACTCAAAAGCTAATTTGTGGAAAATTATTTCAATCACTGGATGTGTACAATTTTAAACAGAGGATTTCATTCTTGTTGATTCCTAGTCAAAATAGAAGTTCTCTCATGTTCAGAATATACTCAATAATGCAACATATACAATTGTCAGCCTACTATGCTGTTAATAGGAGCTGCTGAAATAGAATTTATCAGAATTTATCTGTGTTTATTGGACAAAAAGCTGCACTCATTTTTTACAAACAGGGAGAAGGCCTGTGGCAGGGAGGGGCGGGTCATGTAATTTAATCATCTCAACTATTAATTAAAGAAAACAGATTTCAATTAGTCTTATTAGAAGAATGAATTATCTTTTTGTTCTTTCTATAGATTATTTTTAAAAATTAACATATAAAAAGGTGATAAAGGAGCATGCAACCAAAAACGTAGGGAAAAGCTATTACAGAACTATGTTAACAGTTATTTCAAAAAAACCTTTTTGTTATTTTCTGGATTTTTACAATGTCCTAGGTACTTTTCAGCTTCTTAAAATTTATAATTTGTGGTGATTTATTTTCTCATTCTGAACTAATATTCACTTTACCTAATTTTGATATTGCAGTCTTTTATTCTTTTTCTTAACAATGTCTCCCACAAAACTAAAATCTCCCTTCACAAGCCACCATATTTCCAACTGATAAATTCTTTATCATTCTCACAGAAGAACACAGTTCAAGTATTATTTATTGAGAAATTATGATGTACAAAAGCATTTCATAATTATGGTCTGACTTAGGGAAATTTGCTCAGCCTCCCTGAGCTGAAGATTCTTTATCTATAAAATAGAAAGCACAAGTTGGCTCACAGCATTGCTTTCCAGATTCAGTGAGGTTAAATGATGCACATGGAAATATACTCTAAATTATCAAGCGCTATTTAAACAGTTAGCCTGGCATACAGGCCACTATGAGAATGGACCACCCTCTGTTATGTTCTGGCTCTGCTTTACTAGTGACACTTTCTTGAATCTACTCATCTCTTCACTTGTAAAAATGGGGAAAACATATCCAATTCATAGGGCACTTTGTTATAAGTGTTAAATGGGTAATCACCATTATTATTATTGAATTGGAGCTGTTATTCATTACCAAGATCTATGTCAAATAATGCCTCTAAAGAAATACAGGGAGTTACAGAGAGCTTTTTAAATTAATGTATTGTTTTTTATTAAAATGTATTAATTATTATTTTTGTACTTTTCATTTGTATGAGATTCACTTATTTTGCAGCCATGAATATTATACCAGCTTTTAGTTTTGTAACTGATTTTTTAGCTTGAACAATATAAATAAGAAATACAGCAATACATGTAGCAGAGTCTTAAATATTTGGTCATATCACTTATATTGTGAAGACACATCAGGTCAAAGAACAATAGCAGACACTATTAAATATCCAGGACCTTGTAGGCATCATAAAATGTCATGCATGATTTGGCAAGGCAAATTAATAAAGCATCTTTCTTTTCTACCAGGTTTTTTTTTTTTTTTTAAAGTTACTTTTGATTCTGTTTTTTGTGTTTTTTTAATTAATTTATTTATTAATTTATTTATTTTTGGGTGTGTTGGGTCTTCGTTTCTGTGCGAGGGCTTTCTCTAGTTGCGGCAAGCGGGGGCCACTCTTCATCGCGGTGCGCGGGCCTCTCACTATCGCGGCCTCTCTTGTTGCGGAGCACAGGCTCCAGACGCGCAGGCTCAGTAGTTGTGGCTCACGGGCCTAGTTGCTCCACGGCATGTGGGATCCTCCCAGACCAGGGCTCGAACCCGTGTCCCCTGCACTGGCAGGCAGATTCTCAACCACTGCGCCACCAGGGAAGCCCTCTACCAGGTTTTTAAAAAATATGTTTTTCCTTATTCTTTCACTCCTCTATCATTTATTTCAAAAGAATAGAATTCAAGAGTAACCTTTTCTGGATTTCTTTCTCATTTAGGTCACCACAGAGCATTGAGTAGAGTTCCCCGTGCTATACAGTAGGTTCTCATTAGTTATCTATTTTATACCTAGTATCAATAGTGTATGTATGTCAATCCCAATCTCCCAATTCATCCCCCCCACGTTCCCCCTTGGTATCCATACGTTTGTTCTCTATGTCTGTGTATCTAATAAAAAGTTTTTTAAAAATGAAAAAAAAAGAGTAACCTTTATAAAAAGAGCTTTCCCAAACTTAATGCTCTTTTCATTTCTTACCCCGGAAGGGGAGATTTCTCCTTCTTTCAATTAAAAAATTTCTCCCCACTTATAGCTATATCTCACGTATAGTTAATCAGGGAAATTGTCTTGGAGCCATCTTTGAGGTATCTAGTGTAACATCAGAGATCAGACAACAAGATAGAGCCAGAGGATTAGGAGGAAGATGACAACATTTGCTGGTACTAAAAAGATAAGGATAGGAAATGCTGCATACCTGTACAATAAGCACTTGAGTCTGGTTTCCTGGCAACATCATCTTTCCACGCCCCACCCTCAAACAGTGTGTTTCTTTTTTGCAGTGAATTTCCACCTCTGTGGCTTCCCTGTGGCTCATGTTAAGTGTTCCAGTTACTATTGCTGAAAAACAAACCACCTCTAATTCAGTGGTATAGAACAACAACCATTTTATCATGCTCACAGATTCTGGAGGCCGGGAATTTTGACCGAGCACAGTAGAGACCCTTTTAGCTGCTCCAGAAATCTGAGGCCTCAGTTGGGAAGAGTAGAACAGCTAGTGGTGATTTGAATGGTTGAGAGCTGGAATCATCTGGAAGCTTCTTCACTCACATGTCTGACTTCTGGGCTGCAGGGATTCAAGTTTGGCTTCACCTGCAACCGTTGACCAGAAAGTCTATTTCTGGCCTCTGCATGCGAGTTGGGCCTTCTCTAAACAAGGCAGCCATGGCACTTTAGGATCCCGAGAAACAGCACTCCAGGGAACAAGGTGAAAGATGGGAGCCCTTTTATGACCAACCTCAGAAGCAACATAGTGTCACTTCTGTCATACGCTATTGGTCAAAGCAGTTATAAGCCCACCCAGATGCCAAGAAAGGAAACACAGACCCCACTTCTCAGCTGAAAAGGTGTCAAAAAGTTTTCAGCTCTTTTTAAAGAACTGCCTCAGTATACAACTTCACTTTAACAACTGAGGATCAGGGGTAAATGCACATAATTGATTTCCCTGGACCACACATCTCAAGATAGAAAACTTGGTGAGAAAAGCGAGATGAGATCTTATGCAATCTAAGAGAGGCAATATTCTGTACTAGAAAGGGCTTTGCGTGGAAGGGACTGATGAGTCAAAATCCTGTATTATATGCTTGAGCTTTTTGCCTTCAAGGATCCATTTTCCAGTCAGGGCTAATAAAATGTGTTAACATCCATGGTTAACATGAAAATCCACCGAAATAATGTGAAGACCAATATGTGGCTTTTATTAGCATGCCCTATCTCCAAGGCAAACCTAAGGCAGAAAAAGATCAAAATTCAACAGTCCCTTAAAATCCAGTCTGGATTTAGGTTAATGAATCACAGATTACATCTTGAAGGGAAACTGTGACAACCTGATGAGCATTATAAAGTTCAATTTTATGAGAAGCTTTGTGGCTGGCAATTGGAAGTATGTTTCACTGTTTTAAAGATGTAAGTTACCCTTTAGGCCAATCATGCTTTATGACCACATATCAGATTTATCTATGACACAAAGCCATAATAATATAGCAGCAAACATTTATTAAGAGCTTATTGTGTGCCAAGTATTATGTTAAACAATAGATCGTATTGTTATTATCTGCATGTTAGGATGGAGAAACTGAGGTTTATGGGAATTATGTACTTGATGAAGTTCTGGAAGCATGTAAGATATAGAGATAGAATTTGAATCCAAATAGCATATATTATACTGACTAATGATACAAAGCCTTCTTTTTTGATAGCCCTTTTTGGACTATGCCAACATGACATTAAATTAGGCTCTGTTTCAGTCTAATTAATTTAATTCAATAAATATTTATTAGATAACTCTTCAATCTACCTGAACTAATATTTAATGAGAGGTTAATAGCAAACAGGCACTGGCCCATAGAGTTGACAAGATAAAAACTTCACTTTCAAAGAGAGTGCACAGTTTATTAGAAGAAAAGATTATTGCAGTACTTGAGTGGTAAATCCCTGTCTAGTTTTAAACATTGTGTAAGTGCTACTGAGGCTAGAAAAATTAGCCAGGTACAATATCTGCCCTCAAATACTTGTAATTTACTTGAAGAACTGAATTCTATTAACACAGCCCCATCAGATAATCCAGGCAAATATCCACTCTGGTTCCTGGTTTATGGTTTCTGATGACTATTGGTAGTGTCTTTAGATTTCAAGATAGTGCTTCCTGATGAAACATTCCAATTTGTTATGAATGTAGCCAAAACTGTCAGAAAATAACCAGTGATGCTTTAAATAAAAGAACAACCATCAGTGCTTGGATAGATGACTATAGCACCACACAGAATGACTGTCATTGTGGATGCATTGCCTTCAATTTTCAAAATGTTAGTTACAAAAGAGAAAACCCATCCTTGAGAATTTCTTCTTGAATGGCTAGTGTTTTCAGTTAGTTATGTTTTGATCCATCTATTCATCCATCCATCCATCCATCCATCCATCCATCCATCCATCCATCTAACATTCATTGAACTTCACAAGAGTGTGATGGCATGTTAATGTCATCTGTCAGCTGTGTGCTGAATCTGGCTCACACAGGCTTGTGAGTGACAATTGTTAAATTTCCAGGAATTTGCATGTTTTAAAAACAGCTATTTAAAAAATATTAAATTATATAAATCTACAGTGCAATGAATTACAAATAAAGTTAATAAGTACTCAAAACTCGTCATTTCCTAATAATTTTACTACATTTCAGTATTACCTGTGCTCTTAAGGTTATTTAAATTTCTGATATCTGTTTGGTAGAAATATTAGATAATGGTAAATTGCTTTGCCTCTCTTCTCAACTCCACACTCAGTGATGTCATGTTGGTAGCTTGAAACCAATCATAGTGGGAGTATTTACACTTTGGACACTAGCAAAAGTACCTTCATGGGATAAAAATGGCTGGGTTCAGTGTTTTAAGTAATGGTGAGCTCAGAAGGTGTTGATTTGTTTGTTGTTCATTTATTTTGTAATGAATATCTTTTATTTTATTAAACATTTAAAATAGACTAAATATATATGATAGTTTAAAAAATGAATCATCTGGGGAAGCTTTATAAAGGAAAAAAAAAAACCACAAAACCAGTTGAATACAGTCCTACTCTACATGGCAACTGCTTTTAACTCTTAACTGTTTCATCTGGTGGTTATTTTCATAGTTAGAAACAATATATTTTAAAGTTTAAGATGTACAGCAGAATGATTTTTAAAATTGAGATAGAATTGACCTATAAAATTGTATAAGTTTGTGGTGTACAACTTGTTGATTTGATACATTTATGTATTACAACATGGTTACCACTGTGGTGTTAGCTAACACTTCCATCCTCACATAATTATCATTTCTATTTGGTGAGGACATTTTGCAATCCAGTCTCTTAGCAACTTTGAAGTACACAACATAGTCTTGCTGACTATAACCTCCATGCTATGCACTAGATCTCCAGAACTCATTCCTCTTGTAGTTGCAAGTTTGTACCCTTTGACCAACATGCAATATAAGAAACAATATTCTTAAAATGCATACCATAAAATGATTTCAGAGACCAAGATACCAATCTTATATTGTATTTTTCTGACTCAAAATGATTAAATAATCTTCACTTAAATTTTTTTTCAAATAGAAAATAATTTATATTGACTTCATTTTAGTTAATATTTATAACTAATGATGATTTCATAAACTTGTAAAATTATGTCCCTTCAAATCTACAAAACAAAGATTTACTACAGTGAGCACCTAAAATTCCACAAACCATCTCCATTTGCATTTGATTCTAGAATCTGATGTTGAAATTATTTTCTCTTGGAATTTTGAAGGCACTTGGCCTTTGTTGCCTAGTAGCCCATGTTGCTATTGGGATGTCTGCTTTCTTTTACCTTTGTATTTGATCTTTTCCTCTCTGGAAGTTTTTGGATCTCCTCTTTATTCCTAACATTCTAAAATTTCAAAATAATATTCCTTTGTGTGTTTATTTTCAATTTAATGGGCTGGACATTCATTACACCTTTCATTTTCCTTTAGTTTTGTTACAAGAGAATTTCTTGACTTTATCATCCAACCATGTTATTATTATTTCTTTTAATTTTAAGAACTGTATTTTTAAGTTTTCTGAAATGTGTTTCCAAATTACTTTGTTTTAAATGTATCATATCAACATTTATTGGATTATAGTCTATATCCAGTCTAAGAATCTTTTTGTTATTATAGGTGACTTCTAACCATTTGTTCATTGATGTGACATATATATTCAGTCTTAAATTTACCTTTTTATTTAATGTTATGTTCTTTGCTTTTCATTCATTTTGTTTGGGCACTTGATGGGATTCTTCAAGCTGCAAATCAGAGCCTCATAGACAAATACAGCATGGTATTGGCGTTTGTTAATTTCATAACCTAAGGACTGAATCATCTTTTATTTCTCTAGACCCTTCCCAGCTATAGAATAATGCTGAGTTTATGTTATATATGTAATAGATATTGTCTGTTTGACATTCTACAGTGTATTTACTATATAGAGCTTGTCAGGGACCAAATTTATTTAATTCCCTCCAGTGCTTAGTGTTATTGGGCTTTATAAAAATTATTTATTGAATGACTAAGTGGTAAGATTAACCTATCCAGAGAATAGTTTTTTAAAAAATAACTTGTTTTCTCCAGACTAATTTTTATTTGTTCACTATATGGTGCAAATATGTCAGAAAACCCAAACATGATCTATAGGATAGGAGAAAGACAGTTGTGAGCACTTCTTGGGTTATAGAGTTTTGAAAGAAGCTGCAGTCCTCAGTATTATACTATTATTTTTCTCTGGGAATCCTCCAATTTGTAATAGAAGTCAGTAGGGGAAATTTTCCCTATAGAAACTTACTCTATGATCTAAGTCAATTGAGCCCATCTGTTGTATAAATAACACAATGCCTATAAAAAACAATAACAAATATCCATTACACGATTTTCATACTTATCACATTATTAGATCTCTTTTAAATAAGACAGGCATTCAAATAGTTAAATGACACAGCCTAAAGTATAACCTAAGATTTTCCCAGTTTAGCCCCATTTTGTTTTTTTCTGGCTCCCTTTAATTAGCCTGGTGGAGTGAGTTCAAGATGTTAAGTCTCATGTGAGCCTCGACCAAGTTCCCAGCTCATTAATGTCCAAGTGTATCCAAGTTTCTCACAATTTTCCCCTTAAATGTAATGCATATCAAACTCTATAGAAAGGAGAGCTCTAAGATGATTCAGATTTGGCTTTTCGTGAATCCAAAACGATATGCTCTGTAGAGTTTATTAAGGCTTCTTATGTGAAAGTTGATTAGCACTTGTAACTAACTAGGCAGTTTCTGGGTAAAGTCCCACTCAATTGGCTCCAGGATCAATCTAGAAAATTATCTCTCTCTCTCTCTTTTTAATCCCTTATTTCCTTCTTTCACATTTCCTTCCTTCCTTCATGTTTAGATGAGAAGGAACCTGTCTTAGTCCTTGACAATATTTCCATTAGCCTTTCCTGGTTCTCCTGACATTTGACATAGTCTGAAGAGCAGTAGTGAGAGGCAGGGGAGTTGGCCAGGAGATAAGAGTGAGGAGAGAGGGGTTGGTGTGTGCCAGTTCTCAAAGGGATCATCAGTAGCCTATGCCAGGCCTGGCACACAGTTTATTAGGAATTTAAATGGACATTTCAATGTTGAGATTGCCATCTGGTTCTAACAATAGACTAAAAGAGCTCTGAGAAGACCACATAGCTGATAGCACTGTCTGCCTTCCTTCTTTCCCTTGGAACACCACTGTGTGCCAGAAACCATTCTGGTGAACAAAACACGTAGGAGGAAACTGACAAAGAAACAATATACACACTAGGTAATTTACTTATCTAGGATCTTAGAAGGTGATAAGTGCCAGGAAGAAAAGTGAAGCAGGGAAGGTCACAGGGAGAGCTGGAAACGGGGATTGAAATTATAGGCTCTATCCAAATCTACTGAATCAGAATATTCAACGGTTTGTGGGGCAGGTATCTGAATTATGAACGAGCTCCCCATGGGCTCATTTTGCATTCCAAAGTTTGAGCATCACTGATCTAAATAAAATTCCTTATTAGTGTTGCACTATATGTCATAAGAAAGAACAAATATAAACATTCTTCTCCAAAAGTTTCATAGATTTTGTTGCTTATTGAAGCTTTCTTCATTTGCTTTTCCTCTGAACAATTATTGAAAATTTCAGCATCCTCATGTTCTTTTCCATGGCTCTCATGCTGATCTCTGAAGGTTGGCTTTCAGAGGAGATGGTGAAGGTAAGAACACCAGAAATCTGTGTCTATAGGTAAGACGCACTTATTGGTTTCAATGAAATAACCCAGAGAAGATGATACTTAGACAAGAATGAGTTATCATAACAAAATAATTAACTGTCATATTACTTTATTCAATTACATAGAAGTGCTTTTGTTTGGACTTGAGGATGCAATTCAATTTCCTTTTGCTAAAAGCATGCATGGTCATAAATTTTTATTATCTTTATCTATGGAAACAGGCTACTCTGGATGACTGTAACATCATATGACCTGTTGACTAAACATTTGGACAGCCCAATAAATCTTGATGAACTTTGTCCAGTGTTCTTATTAGTGAAAGATTAAAAACTGAGATATAAAGTAAATGATTTAATAAGTAACACCTGCTCTTCAGAGGCAGTGGGATTAGGGCTTGCTGTAGGGAAATGCAGTGGAGGCATAATTCTTTCCTTTCAGCTTCCCGTAGCAGCCTCAGGTTTCTGTCTTAGTGGATCCTAGTGTCCTCACATGAGCTGGATGTTTGTGCAGGACACAAGGAAATGCTTTTCTCCTGACCTCTATCTCAGCCGTGGGAAATAGGATAAAATGAGGACAGGAAATGAGTAGGACATTTCCCATTCATTTTACAGGGAGAGTGAGTTATTAGTTTAACTCTTTTTCTAAAAAAAATTACTGAACACCAATATTGTTGTATATTTTAAGCATACAACTTGAATACACTCCAATTTAACTTTGGTTCCAAGCAAAGAGGGCATACTGGGATTTTAACTGGTGAAGTAAACATATTCTCTTTTCTGTCTAGAGAGCCTAGTCCTTTACTGAATGATTCTTAACTTTGAATTTGCTGGTATTTTGTTTCAGAGCTTGAGAAGTTAAATAAATGAGAGGCATCTTGATATCGTTGAAAAAAATCTGGCGTTAGGTTTAGAAAACCTGATTTTGAATTCATATTACTACTAATTACCTCTGTAGCCTTCACTTTTCATTGGCAAAAATTGGAGTAATATGTAAATCCTAGGACTGTTGGGAGGATTAAATAAAATAACATGCAAAGGCAGCTGGCATAGTACCTAGCATATAGAATAAGCTCAATTGACGCTAGTTCATATAACGTGATACAACATGGCAGGAGGTTTCATTCAATAATCAATGCATATCATTCAGTTGGTAAAGCTTTCTATACCTGCCTGTAGGAGGACTTTCATATGGGAAATGGTAGGGAATTTAGTATCAATGATTTTAGCAGAAATTTTACACTTGCTGGTAACTTTTGAAAGCTGCAACTGCTGGACAAAATCATGCCAACTAAATGTGAAGAACTCTGGGGCAACATGCCATAAAATAGCATCCATGCATTTTAATAATTTTCTTCATAAAGGGAAGATCTGCTTCAAAAGACAACCCCAGGCTCTTCCCTGGTGGTGCAGTGGTTGAGAATCTGCCTGCCAATGCAGGGGACACGGGTTCGAGCCCTGGTCTGGGAAGATCCCACATGCCGCGGAGCAACTGGGCCCGTGAGCCACAATTACTGAGCCTGCGCGTCTGGAGCCTGTGCTCCGCAACAAGAGAGGCCGCGACAGTGAGAGGCCCGCGCACCGCGATGAAGAGTGGCCCCCGCTTGCCGCAACTGAAGAAAGCCCTCTCACAGGAACTAAGATCCAACACAGCCATAAATTAATAAATAAATAAATAAAATTAAAAAAAAAAAAAAGACAACTCCAAGACTCTGTATGCTTGATTCTGTTGGTTCCCAAGAGAAAAGAAAATGCTGGGCAGTGTGTGCGGGTAGGTAGTGGAAGAGGCTGGGGTGTGTGTGTGTGGAGGGGGTGGAGTGTTTATCAGGACTCTGGATTTAAAGGTTTATAAATATGGGGAGAACTAGAGCAAGATCACAATGCTGACCATGAGAATGTAACTGCTCTGCATTAACTCACTTCTTCAGGTCTGGGAGACTGTTTAGCAACTTGGGACCCTGCCCTAGAGAACAGGAGGATTGCTGTCATTACATCCTTCTAGTTTCTGGCTGCCAGAGTACGTATGACAGCAGCAATGAAGTTTATCTCCATCCTTAAAAAGGCGAGCCTTAACAGCTGTAGTCAGGACTTCTAGACAACATAGAATGGATATGCTGTCTTGCTTTTCCTCCTTATTTGGGAAATATACTTGATCCTGTGACAGAACACTCACTTGATTGTGAGGCAGAAAAATGAAATGCTCGCCTTCCAGACCAACAGAACCTTGGTGTCGCTATTACTATCCAGCCGTGATGCGTGCCTTTCTAGTCTACAGATTGCTAAGCTTGGCACCGCACGTTAGACTAAGAAGACAGAGAGTTTGTAGTGTAAGGTCAATTTACAAATTGTTTTCTTGTACAAAGGACAGTCTCAGAGGGTCTTTCATAAAATACAATTCCTTTTCTTTTAAAGTCCTATGTTTACACAGACTTGAGCCAGGAAACCTCTTTTACAATTAGTCTTTACTTATTAAACATTTCATCAACTCTTTCCAATGTGAGGACATAAACTTCAAAAAATTAGAAGTGGAAAATGAAGTAGTTCAATTCTAAAATAGTAATATTATTCCCAAATCAAATAATTTTTAAGACATCACTATTTTCTTTAGCCCATTAGTAAGACAGTTTTGTCCATTCAGATTTGGTTTTTAATTGCTCCTCAGGAGAAATGTTTGTTACAGTTGGAAACTTTTTCGGAAAATTTGCCCAAGGGGCTAGAATAAAAACTTCCAGTGTCACAGAACCAGTTTGTCGTAAGGCATTTTTCCCTATAAAGGAATATGGTCTTACTCAGTAAAGTGATTTATTTCAAAGCAATTCACTTAAATTGTACACAGGATAAGGCACTGTGGGAGGGGTGATGAAGAAGAGGGGAAAAGTACTAACATAGTCTACGATCTGCTCCATACAGGCTCTCAGACTTATTGAAGAAGGTAATGGGTAAATAGGATGCCATTAAATGGTAAAGCAAGGCCGCACTGCAGGGTTCCTGTGCCAGATGAATTGCATAGGCAGAAAGCGTTCTAGGAATGGAAGTCCAGCCAGCCAGATCAGGCTCATGATATGAGTAGAGTTTACATTACTCCCCCTGAGGCCTTTGGACGTTACTTAAAAGGAAAGAAGGAGGGACTGAAGAAGGATGGAATGAAGCAGGTGGAAAGTGGTGTTTTATAGACTTGAACCTGGCGTAGCAACAGCTCTAGGGCTTGCAGATCCCAAATGCCATGGTGGAAGCTTTTCTTCAGCTAGGCTTAACGCTCCTGAGTCTCCCAGACACCTGATACAGTCCCTCATCTACCTAGGTGGGGATCTTTTTCCTTTAACTAAAGTCAAGTTGGTATAGGTGATGAACTGAATAGTCCAGTGACTTTGTTTCTCTGCCTCATACTATTAATAGGGTGAAATTAATAACTCTGAATCAAGTCATGAAGGCAAGCCATATCGGGTCAGACAGACTTTATTTACTATCTCAGAGAGGATTCTGGGTGTAATGTAGACTCTGCCATTGATTACCATCCATATTTTCTCTTTCCACAGATGATGTTTATTACTGGAACCAAAGCACATACTGGAGACTTGTTTCTGGCACTCATTATAACAAAGTATTATAGTGTTTGGGGTGGATGTGGGGTTAGATCTAAGGATGACTTAAGTTAAAGAGAATTTGTAGAGCAAGTAGGGCAAATAAAATCTTCAATCTCAACCCTTTTCATTAAGGCTCCCTTCACCTTTAAGATTCTTTTTCAAAAACAAGGTTTCATTACAAACTAGGAAAATGATTCCTTGGCGTTTTCCTCCTGTGCCAACCATCTGGCAGTACTATTCTTGGTGACAGAAGCATATTTTCCCTATTATTTGTTAATGTTGGGGTCACATGTCACTATCTTCCAGCATTTGGGGGGATGCACCTGTGAAACAACAGGGCTGATTCTCGTCTCCTCCCATTCCAGGCCTAAAAGCAAGTATGCGAAACCATACAGGGCAGTAGGATGTGAACTAGGCAAAGTCGTGCTCTGACAGAGCCCTTTAAAAGTAAGCAAATCAACCCAAGTTACTGTCAAGGTGAAATGGAAACCTCCCTCACTTCATCTCTTATTCAAAGAAGTTTCCTCAGACCAAATCTGGAAGAAATGCATCATTTTCTTCAACTCTAGAGTCAGTGAAAAAAGGTCTATGATTTGATCCATTTCACTGTTAGAAGTTAAAGCAAATCTATAAGGCGCATGGGATCTGAACAAACTCAAGATTCTGTGGCTCGAACACCTGTGGGTCTTTGAAGACTGCTACTACGTGTGCCCTTCGACAAGGGGCCCTCTGCTCTTTAAGCTGTTGAAAGTTCATTCCTTTTGGCATCTGCATCTCTGGGCTCAGCGACAAAACCAGGGGGCCCAAAACGCTTTGTCAGCTGTTATGTATGGGGTCCCCTGACACCACGTGCGACCGTACGTCTTCCCCGTGTGATTTAGCCATGCCACACGGCGGCTGGTGGCCGTTTCATAGACGAGGTGCGAGAGTGCCTCCCAGCCTGTTCTCAGTGATCTAAAGAGGCATCATTTCTATTTAACCTCTCCGGACTCTTCCTTCTCACTTGTTCTGCCCATAGCCTGGGGCTGCGTTACATGGCTAGCCATCCTGCCTGGTGTTTTTGATAACAATGTATTGATTATTTATATGCCATCTAATACAAAATGTTTTTTGAGATGATTTTGCAATGCTCTAGATCCCTATAAAGGTGGCTTCTGCTGAAAGGAATGGGCAATAGTCCTTTTTTTCCAAACTGATAGAGCTTGCCTTCACCTCAACTCAGGAAAAGGCCACAGATTTTTTTTTTTTTAATAATGTAGGCGTACGTGCTGCAACGAACGTCATTATGGAATAACAGAACAAGGTGACAATGCTCCTAGTCACTAAATAGCAACCGAAACCAATGAGAAGTCCTTCTCAATAAGCTACCCTCCTACAGTAACATAAAAGGCGTGTGGGATCCTAGCTCCCCGACCAGGGATCGAACCCGGGCCCCCTGCAGTGGAAGCGCGGCATCCTGACCACTGGACCACCAGGGAAGTCCCCAGTAACATAAAACTTTTAAACAGAGAAGTCACTATCCCCCTAACAGAGTCTGAAATGCTTTGTGGTTGTTTTGCATTCAGAACTTTCCTTTAAATTCTTCTTATTTTAGACATGGTTTCTATTAGAAAACAGGCCTTTCCAATTTACATTCATATAGTACTTAGTCCAGAGTATAGTAAAGAAAATGTATTACTTTCCTCTGTTTAAATAAAGAGGTCCTCCACCACATGAAGAAAACTGAATAGAGTTCAGTGTTCTATTTGATTGAAATTTTAAAAATATATATGTATTAGAATTCAGAAAGAGGTTTCCTGCAAGTATATTCCATTGCCAAGTTCTAGACGTTTTACTTTGCTCACAAGATTTTGGGTCACCATAAGAGATTTGAAACAAGAAAAAACAAAGAAGAGAGAGAGAAAAAATATATCACTCAGTAAACTGTCGAAAGAAAAATTCCATATTTCACATCTAGTTATGTGAAAAAACACCTATTTTCCCCTGTGGCCCGCTGAAACAAATTGTTGGGAACAGGACCTTGCCTTTGTATGAGGAAAATATACATTCCACACTTTAGGTAGAAGGTGAACATGGTAAACAATGTGTGTGGGGAAGAAGTGGGAAAGATTTTGCTGCTTCAGTAAGAAGGGGATGCATGTCCACGCCACAGATTGAGGGTAGGGGGAGGGAAGTACAAAAACAAAGGAATTCCCTTAGTAAGAGGGGTAAGATGGGCACACAGGGTCAGAGGCATTCCTCGGATCTCTCTCTAAAGACACTTACTGACACAGATAATGATGATGGATATGTTGACTCCATGAGCTGTGCTTCTTGGTGAGTTCAGTAAATGCAGCATTTCTGTATGCATTTGCCGCTAAATTTCTGGAAAGTTTACATCCAGACATTAATGATCCATCACATAATCTGTCAGATCAATGGATTTATTTTTCAGTGACTTGCTAGATGATTCTGATTTAAGTCGTCTACCTAAAAATCCTATTCAAAGAGCCAGATGATTAAGATATAACCACTGCATCCCTAAATGGCTTCATTAGTAGTCTCCATAGAGACAGCCAGGGAGACCCCTTTCCCTTTCTTTGCTTCCTTCTACTGGTACCTCTAAGCGCTCTAGCCAGGCCGTCCAAGGATTGATTCTCTCTTGCAATGATACACAGTCCAACAGACTCAAGGGGCTGTGATACCTCAAACCCTTACCTGTCCATTTTATATTAATAGCATATTAGAATTACTAGTAATTCTATATTATTAGTAATTTTAGTAATTACTAATATTATTAATAACTTTAAATAGTATGTTAGAATTAAAGGTAGCAGGCATATTAGAATTATTAGTAATATATTACTAATATAAAAATATATATAATGTATATATTTTACTGAATACATTATATTTACTGAAAGACTAATCTATTACTAATATAAACAGTAGTAATATATAAACTATAAATATAAATATTAGTAATAGATTAGTCATTCAGTAAATAATTTTTGAATACTCATTTGTCAGACATTCTTTTAGATCTGTAAACAAACTTAACAAAACAGACACAAATCCTTGTGAAGGCAGAAGTTTCCATTCTACTGGGGGAAGAAAATGAACAATAACCGTAATAAATAAGTAAAGTAAATAGTTGATGACTGCTACGGAAAAATAAAAAGTAGAGCAAGACAAGGGAAATCAGTAATGCTGAGGGGAAAGAGGCAATTTTAAATGAGGCAAGAATCACCGCAAAGTTGCGTCTGAGCAAGTCTTGAAGGAGAAGAGGGAATACCTGGGGGACAACAGATCCAGGTAGTAAGACCAGCCAGTGCGAAGGCCATAAGGCAACGAGCTAGTTGGAGTGTTCAACAAACAGCAAAGAGGCTACCGCAGCTGGCACAGAGGGGCCTGGGGAGAGTAAAAGAAGATGAGGTCAAGAACCAAAAAACAATGGGTGCAGAGTGGGAAAGCTGATCATGAGTGCCCCATAGGACATTACAAGGATTGGGGCGCTTACTGTGAGTGAAATTGGAAGCCACAGTAGGGTTTTAAAAAGGGGCGTGACGCGGTCTGATTTACGTTTTAAAAGAATCGCCCTGGCTACATGGGGATAGAGTACAAGGGGGAGAGAAGAGGGGCTGAAAGAGCAGTCAGGAGGATGCTCCGATAATCCGGTACAGGATGAGGTGGCCTGGACCTGCTAGTAGCAGTGACGGTGGTGAGAGCTATTCTGAAGTTACTGCCAACAGGATTTCCTTATGGATTTGATTACATCAGACCCTGCAGGACTCCTGAGTGGCATCCTTTGGGACCACTCCTCTAGTGCTATTTGGCTTTGGGTATGTCTGTCATTAGATCAGATTAGGTAAGACTATAGCCCCATTCCTTTGCTCTCTCCTTCTTCATCTATTTCTAATTAAATATTTGTTGTGCATGTTCTTTCTTTTTTCAAAAATTTTATTATAGTTGATTTACAATGTGTTAATTTCTGCTGTACAGCAAAGTGATTCAGTTATAGATATATACACATTCTTTTTCATGTTCTTTTCCATTATGGTTTATCACAGGATATTGAATATAGTTCCCTCGGCTGTACAGTAGGACTTTGCTGTTTATCCACTCTATATATAACAGTTGTGCATGTTATTTCTTGTTAATTATCTTCTTACTTTGACACTTAAGGAAAAAACAATAAGACATAACATGTGTATAACAACTATATAAATCAGGCCTTGTGCCGGGCACTTTAAATGCATATAATGAATTAGCTAATATTTATTGAGTGATTACTAAATGCCAGGCATTGTGCTAAACACTTTTATACAGATCATCTTATTTAACCCTCTCACCAATCATGTGAAGCTACTATTATTATCTCTTCTTACCAGATGAGGATATTGAGGCTTAATAAAAGGTGAATTACCTGCCTAAGATTATCTCATAAGCAGCAGAGCAAGGAATCAAACCCAACTTTGGAGCACTTAAGTATTTTGCTTTCCATTTAATCCTCATTCTCTAACCCCTAAAAGGCTGTGAGGGAAGAATTATTGTCTCCATGTAAGTATAACAAATTTCCAGTCAATTTACTGTTATTTTTTATTGCTAGCATGCATTATGTATGCACTTGCATATAGAAAAATTGAGTATATGCCATAGCATCAAGTATGACGCCTTGAGCATAGTTAGGGTTGAGTAAATACAAGTTGATTGATTTTTGTGCTGTGTTGTTTCATGACATCATCTTACACCACATGCAGGGTCAGATTCTACTTCTTTATGCCCCCAGAGTGTGCATTACATAGTGTGTGTTCCAGAAATCTTATCCACAGCATATGTTTGTTACTTAATCTATTTCTATCTTTACAATTCTGCTATGACTCTTTCAGTTCTCACTCAGCTATTTTGTCTGCTATGACTCTTATGAGAAGAAACAAACACTATTTTTTTTCTGGAACATTTTTATTGTATTCCCACTTGGGCAGATAAAAATGAATCTGACATCAGGGCTCAAACAACAGCAGTGTTCACATGGACTTATTTTTCCTATCTTTACCAATCTCATGAGATCTGTAAATTTATAGTACTCTTATCTTTTTCAACAGGTCCTGCAGGCAAATTGGAAAGAGATAGACAGCAATTCGAGCCAGGTCAAGGAAACAAGGACAGGTGTCACTGGATAATGTGAAGAAAAGGCATGAGCCTAGCTGCTAATCTAGAGGTCAGAAGCTTAGGTTGGGTTCCTCAAGAACACAGGAGATCTTGTAAAGAATTGTATGTCAGTTACACACTAGCTTCTTGCCTTTCATTGAATAGTCTATTCTCGGGCCATATTGGGGAGCTCCACTTCTGAAAAACAAACAAACAAGTGAACAATAATGGCAAGAAGACATTAAAAAGCACATTCACCTACTACTTATCCTAACTTAAAAACGTTGATTTTCTTCACCCATGATAGGGTCTACATAACAAAATACCATAGACAGGGTGGCTTAAACAATAGACATGTATTTCTCACAGTTCTGGAGGCTGGAAGTCCAAGATCAAGGTGCTGGCTGATTCAGTTCCTGGTGAGGACTCTCTTCCTGGCTTACATTCTTGCTATGTCTTCACATGGCAAAGAGAGAGAGAGAGCTGGTCTCTCTTCCTCTTCTTATAAGGACTCTAATCCTAAAATCCCTTATGACCTCATTCAATCTTAATTGTTTTAGTAATAAAAGTCCTATCTCCAAATACAGTTTCATTGAGGGCTTGAGCTTCAACGTATGAATTTGGGGTGGCCAGAATTCAGCCCATAGTAGGGTCTATCTTTGTGATTTATCTTAAGACTAGGTTCTATTTATTGAATAGTTAAATATAAATTTTCTTTATCTATAGAATAGTGTTCTCACTTGTCATTGTTTTACGAGTGATAGATCTATTTCTGGAAAAGCTGAGTGTTGTATTATTCCTATTTTAAGATGAAATGAACAATAACTTTAACAGCAAAAGCAGACGTTTAAAGCCAGCCTTGGGAGCCTGAATGCTACTCTTATTATTGTGTCATCAGAAAATCTCATTAACAATTTAGAAGGTCTCTAAAATGATGAGACAAATCTATTCTACTATTAGCTCTAGGATACAGATCATCCTTTTCAGGTATACTAATTTCCTTCATTGAGCACTGATCATAAAACAATAATATTCCAAGCTAACTTTTAATATCATGTTGTTAAATACCACCATATCCTTGGCTTTATAATTTACACAAAATAAAATCATGTCATTAAACCAGCAATGTTAGGAGGAAAAAGAATATTGTTGATCCCTGGCTTTAACTTACTAAAACCATCTTCATCTTACTAAAGCCATCTTCACCTCAAAGGTGTCTTCCCCTACTCTGCATGACTACATGACTACTATTACTATGTCTACGTGATTTTCTAAACAACAGACAAGTTTTAGCCAATTTAGGGAAATAGCTAGCCAATATAATGAGAGAAAATCAGAGTAGTCAAATTCATTTTTGGGATCACATACATGTCGTCATGACTGTACTATTTATTATCCCACTTGAGTCAAACATATAAATTGTGATTGTTAAAGGCACTTTTGGAATATGGGCTGCAAAGTTCAGATTCTTTTGAAACAACCCTGAAGAAAAGGAGCTTAAGAGATCTTCCAGCTCAACCTCTTTTTGGTGGCTGAAACAATTATTGCAGAAGGAAGGTAAAAAGATAATAAGAGCCCATACCCAGCAGAACCTCGACTAGAACAAGGGGCCAGGTTTCAACATGTTGTATCAAGCTTCTCACCAATATCACCCCATTCTAGGTTTAGATTATTTTCAGAATACACCTCCATGTTCTTTCTCTGCCCAGTAAAACATTCTTCCACCAGCGATACCTGAAACATTTCCAATGAAAGGGTTTGAGATCCATACGTATTCTTAAAAGAGTATAAGAAGTTGCCTTTCCTTGATTTCCTAAGAACCGTGTGGACATGATGTCTGTAAATTGCCATATTCAGTTTTTTTCTTATAAACTTATAGTTTTAGAAAAGAGTTATAATTTGGGGGATTCAAAGAATGTTCCTGAGAGTCTTAAGTTTTTATTTACTAGTTCCATTCCTTCATCACAACTATTTTGCTTCACATTCCTTTCCTGAAATCGTGAAACTTCGTTTCCCTCTCTCACTAGCCTGTAAGAATCTACTCGTACTAACTAGATTTGGTGATTATTGTGGGTGAGAAAATCATGTGTGCCTATGCGTGTATCTTCAGCAGGAATTGGTGAGTTGTCACCATTTGTTTTTGAAGACTCTAGAAATACGAGAATATATCTGCATATCATACTTTTTAAAACATATTGGAATCATTTCCTATTTCTAAGTGGCATGTGATGTGCAACAGCTGAGATGTTTCAAAAATGGGGCAGATATATTAGAAAACACATGTACGTGAAAGACTTAAATTTAGTATTGGGTTTTGATAAATAGCATGAGAACTTCGGAGAGTCTAAAGATTTTCCAGTGTGTGATAAACTGAGGGTGCTGTCATATTTATGTGGCCGTATGGTCAAACTCAAGCATGAGAAATAGCTTGGTTTTCTCATGTAGAGTGAGTAGAGTCAGATCATTGTGTTGTTGAACTGAATTAAGCTATGGTAGATACTCTCTATATGGACATATATACATATATACATTTACATGCATGAATATGCATTATATAACTAAATATAAGTATACTATAAAACGACATATCAATATATAAATAAGATAACCTATATACAAATCAGGGTGCTAGATTCTGTGAGAACTGCAAAGATGAATAAGAGAGTGTGCTTGGGGAGGGAGGCATGTAAACATTTTAATAACATTGGTTAGAAAATGACCAGGACTCTTACAAAGAATCAGGAGACTTTAGACTCTAGGTAAGGGAGTCCTGAAAAGGTAAGGAGACACTGAGATCAGTGCTTCCCAAACAATGAAGAAACCCTCGGAACAAAACAAACAAAGCAAAACAAAAACAAATCCACCCTGCCTCCTTCACAGTTGTTTCTAGGACCCTTGATGAACCTAGGGAAGGCCAACTCCTAGGAATCTTGAATTCCACAACCAGGTGGCATGGGTTCAAATCCGTGCTCCATCTCTTACTTACTGTGCTACCTGGAAAAATTACTTACCTTCTCTGTGCCTTTGTTTCTTCATCTATAAATTGGAGATGATGATAGTGCATACCTCATGGATCTTCATGAGGATTAAGTGAGTAAATATATGTAGAATACTCAGAAACATGTGATATAACCCAGAGGGTAGGCCTCATCTTAAATACAGGTGTTGGGGAGAATCTGGGGTGAGAAGGGGAAAACAAAGTACTTTCTTTTGCTACTCCCAAGGACAGTATGTAATCTAGCTTTAAAGTCTTTAAAAAAATAGAGTGAGAGATACTATGCTGGTAAAATATCAGGCTTGCAACTTCAAAACTAATAGGCCTTAGGAAATCTGAGCTCGATGGTCATTGTCATAGCCATGTCACAGAGGCTCCAAGTTTGCTTTACTGAAGATGAAAATACAATCATTGTCCAAATCAAATTGCAGAGGAACAGATGAGTTAACATTGTATTCTGGACTTTTCACTTCCTAACATTTGGGTCAGAAAGGAGAAAACACACAACCTTTACTTTATATGTTATTGTCTCCCCTTTATCTGAGAACTACAATATTCCTTCTCGAGTCAGTAGGGATCTCAGAATGTGCAAACTGCTCCCTGGGCTGTTGGATACGTTTAGAAGCAGCATTGAGGTTATTATAGCAAAACACAGTGAGATTTTTTTTTTAACTGATGTGCTTTATAAGTAACTGTCAAAAAATTACTTTCTTTTTAAGATGTAAATTAGACATCTTGGACTGTTTTCCTTTCAATATTTTTCTAGAGTACTTTGAAAGATACAACAAAAGCAACTCAAAACCCTCTCAGTAGTTTCCAGATAAATGCCTCCAGTAATGTTTGTGTTTAGGCCTTTGAGCCTACATCATTAAACTGGCAACTCGTCTCTCCTTCAAGGATGCTAGAGTTTTATTGCTCTGTCTCTCTCTCTCTGTCTCTTCCCCCGCTCCCCACCTTGACATTACAGAGTGAAGCAATAGATACCTTTATGCCCTTTAGGTACTGAAAAGGCATAAATTGTTTCTTTCCCTAGGAAGACATATTTAATTTTCATTGATTAACATTTCCCTGGAAGAAGTTGTTGGGAAGGGGAAAATTTCCCTCTTGAGTAATAATAAAATTGACACAAGACTAACAGTGGAAAAAGAAACAAATTTTAATTCATGCGCATGGAGGTGTCATAGAAATGGGACCTAAGAAGTGGCCAAAGCTGGCAGCTTTTATCCTTTTTAGATAGACAAAATATAAATTTGTGAGAAATTGACAGCACAAAGAAAGGTAGGTTTTGAGTGCTCAATTAGTGAAGAATCTAAACAGAGTTTGGGCTTGAGGTAGTAGATTAAAGAAGTAACAGTGTTTGTTTCTATAAGCTTCTTGGCCCTAATTCCCTGTCTCTGGCAATTAAGGGTGCCCTTCTACCTCCAGATGCAAAGAGTGTACCTTTCACATGAGAGATTTAATTCTTGTTTCAGGGCGATGGAAATGAGGGTCAAGGTGTCCCTCTTGTGTTGGCTATTTCTTAAGTTCCGTTAATTCAAAATAATCACTATGCCATTGAGGTGCATTTGGGGGTGGCCTGCCTTGAACCCCAACAAAGTCTTGGAGGGAGGAAAGGTTGAGTGGACATTTTTACTTTAACTATTAACCAAAATGTAATAGTTAATGTGAATAAACAGTGCGATCTTTCTAAAGTCATAGGACACATAAAATCATTTATCTCATCAGCAAAAAAAAAAAAAAAAAAAACCCAGCAAGATTTGAAGCAACAGTCTCAACTTTTAGTTAACTATGAAGAAATGGGAATTCAGAGGTTTTATATATCAGACTTAGAAAATTTGCTTACTTGATGTTTAACAGAAACAAAGTGATTTGTGATTAAAGTCAATATGAAGAGAAAATGTTTGTACATACTTAAGTGGTTCAAATATTTTTCCTCTTTGATTAATTACCAAATGGTTACTACAACCAAGTGAATTAAATTGAATAGCTTATCAGGGAAACAGTTAGCAATGGTCAAGTTTTCAAAGTGGTTGGTTGCTACCAAAAGTTATTAAAATATGCATGCTTGTGAAGAAGCTAGATTTCTATTAACTATCCTCCATGTGATATCTAATTGCATCCCAGACTCCTAACAGAGTCCAACGGGGGTAGAAAAGGACACGGAGGAGACTGACCAGGCCTTGGCAGCAGTGCAGGTAAGTTTGCCTGAAAGATCAGGTAGACAGGTGAGCCTTGGCTCTTCTAGAAAGAGGCACTCAGTGACTTAGAAGAACTAGAGGGATTAGGGAAAGAGCCCAGGCATAAATGAAAGTGAAAGAGGAAGCCATCAGGAAAGACAGAAATTGACTTTTGTAGTAGACAAGTTACCATTTCCATGCACCCAGGCCTGACTTCTAACTGTTGGCACCATTGGTCCTTGCCTGCAGGCTCTCTGACTGCCAGGAAAGGCTGGAAGTAAAGGGGAATTATTGCCCCTCAAAAAGGGGAGTTACTTCCCTCCAATCACTCATGGGAGTTTGTGGACAAAATGCCCAGCTCCCTGCAGGGAAAACTCTGAGCTGAGTCCTCACTGACTCCTAGAGCTCCCACTGGGGATAAGTGCCACTTGCTTGCGGTGGTAACTGGCTTGATCTTTCCTCTTCACTGGCTTCCTTTTCCCTCTTGTTCTCTTCTCTGCACTCTACAGGGTTTCCTGGCACCACCTCCTAGCTAAACTACTTACACTGGACTCTTGTCTCAGGGTCGGCCTCAGGAGGAATCCAAACTAAGACAACTCAACCCAGCAAGGTACTTGGAGAAGAAGAGGACACTCTTTGTCAGAAGATGGAAAATGGCAATGTCCATACATTTCCTTCTTTCTCTCCACAAAGGCCACCTATGGATACAGATGGGAGCAAATTAATACCATTAACAATTCTTCTAAGCTATAGCAGCCCTTCTAAGTCTCTCCCATTGGAAAAAAAGGACTGATGGTCACTGGTGTCATTCAACTTCTTCCTTCTGTGGTTAGTCGGCTGAGGTATGCTTCAGGTTGCCTGCCTTGCCACCAACCAGGAAACCCACACCTGGCTGCCCCTGTTCCTGCTACCATCTGTGTGATCTACTCCAAGTGCCAGTTTCTGCTTCCTTGAGTGACAGGCAGGCACTAGGCAGGATGTACAGGATTTATGTTGCCATGAGAACAAATGTGCATGTGTGTGCGTCTGTGTTTAGATATTCCCCAGTTTAGCACATCTTTATGAATTACCACTATTATATGTTTTATAGGCCAGCTAACAAATAGCATTCACAAAGGGCCTGCCATTCTGCATTTCCATCAATCTCCCAGGAGATGCTGATGCTGATAGGCCAGGTGCCACACTTTGAGCAGCAAGGCATTGAACTATGTTGTTTCTCACGTCAGCTTCTGGCCTAGATTTCACCAGTAGGTTGTGGTCGTAGCACTCTTGAGACAATGGATTCTTGCTGCCTCATCGAATTGCACTACAGGATTTAAAATTGGACCAGAACCTCCCAGTAACCAAGTGCTGACCCTGCACCAGTGGGCTTTTCAGGCCTTAGTCCCTCCAGGTCTATCTGTTCTGTTGCTGTCAATCCTTATGCCAGGCCACACTAGACGGAATGACTTTTCGATTGTGACATGGCTCTGCATTGTGGCCAAGATGTTCTCCTGTCCTCGTAGGTGGGCTATATTTACAGTGTTTAGTAGAGTTTTAGGCCTTCTGGTAATTCTCAGAAATCTCCATCAGATAAAAGCTTTTAGGAAACTGATTATGTTTGCCATAATCCTTATTAATGGGGAAAGAACTATGTTACTGACATACAAGTAGTCAGTAACACAACGTTAGGTTTATATCCATTCTTATTTTCTTGTTTTGATTTTAATTTTTGTTTTGTTTTGTTTTCTTAAAGCTAACCTCTAAATAAACATGCATTCCTGTTTTAGGTGTCAGCTAGATAGTGGAGGGAAGTTAGGCAAGATTTTAAAATATGGTAGCAATTTAATGCTTAAAGAATGACTCCCCTGTGCACCTGTGTTTGGCAATGGATTATAATAAAAAAGCAGGCAAGGCAAATTCCCAGGACACCAGGTCAGGCAGGACTCTAGCTATTCACTTCGCGCTAGCTATTCACTTAGCACAAAAAAGCTAAGACTCTAATTCATGTCTCTGTTAGTCCACCACGGGTGATGTTGCAAACCTCACAATTTTAGGAGCTCTGATATGCAAGTGGCACAGCATTTCTTGAAGTGTTCCATGGTATGGTGAGAGCTATCATGCAATGAAGGATGAAAGAAACAAAGAAAGGAAAGGTAACTAACTAAATTTTGGGAAAAATTAGACCAAGATTAGACTAAAAATTAGACTAAAGAAAGTTAAACAGAGTTCTTTCATGAAGCACACCCTACAGACTTTAAGATGTCAGGATGCAATAGGAGTAGGAATTAGCTCATGTCTGCCTTTCCCAAACATTTTTTATAGCCAAACTTTTTTTTTTTGGCTTGAATTAGAAAAACATATGGCCTGGGTCAATTCTTTAAAATATGCAACTTCCACTGAATATCTGATGAAAGTCATACAGGTATTTTCAGCTCAGATGTCTCTATGAACTGGGTGAAAGCCTGAGGTGGGTAGAGATAGAGTCTGTGGCAAATTGGGAGATATTTTCCCAATCCAAAAGCATTTAAATTCAAATTTCTAAAAGCATCCTTCTGGCCAGGTATATTAGTTGGCTGTTACTGTGTAACAAATAGTCTTAAGGAAATTAGCATCTTAAAACAACACATGGTACAAGAACCTGGGAACAGCTCAGGGTCTCATAAGATTGTAGTCACAAGGTTGCTGTCATTTGAAGCCTTGACTGGGGCTACAGGATCCCTCCCAAGCCTAGGCATTTGGCTGTTGGCTGGAGGCCTCAGTTTCTTGCCACGTGGACCTTTCCATAGGACGGCTCACAACATGGCATCTGGCTTCCTCCGTAACCAGTGATCCAAGACAGACAAAGAAAAGGCAGAACATTTTGGTGCCTTCTATGTTGTTTCCAATTTTCTGTAATTATAAAATAGACTGCAATGAACATCTTTACAATTAAGTATTTTAGACATTCATAGTTTCCTTAACATATATTTTTAGAGATAGAATTGTGCTCACACTGCCATTATGACTCAAATGTCATCGCCTCTGAGAGGCCTTCCCTAACCAGTCTAAAGTAGACCTCTCTCCTGTCACTGCTTATCCAATTATTCTGTTTTATGTTCTATAGGATTATCACTGTCTGAAAGTATTTTAATAATTTATTAATTTCCTTCTTCTCACAGAGTGTGAGCTCCATGAGGACAAAGATTTTGCTTGATTTGATTGTTACTTTACTATATTTCTGGCACCTGGAATAGTGCTTGGCATGTGTAATGTGTTCAATAAATTTTTAACACATAAATTAATGCATATGAGTCTCCATTTTCCTGCCATCTACCTATCACTATCATTAAGAACAAAATCTTCAAATAAGTAAAAACTGATATCTTGTTGATGGTGTCTTTTATGTCTTTGATCAATGTTTAGTTTGAACTTTTTTTAATATGTTTACTGATGACTGTAGTTCTACTTTTAAAAATTGTTCTTTCATATTCTTTCCCCAGTTCAAAACATTGGGGCATCATTTCTTTTCCTATTGATCAGTAACAGTTCTTTATATTTTGACACTTTGCTTGCCATTTATGTTGCTGGGGCAAATTGTTCCAAATTAATTTCTCTATGCAGGCCAGATCACTTGCAGGCATTGACTTTTCAGTTCCAAGATGACAGTGACGGAGACTGATAGTTTGAATCAGAATGGCTGAAAGGACCCATTCTGTTCCTGGAAGTGCAGTTGCAGCTGCTATTTGCAGAATCTGAGCCTTTTGCCCGCTCTGAGTTTCATGTGTTAGCCTAAGGTCTTTAAAATTACTTTCCCATCAGACCGATGTGACAAAGCTGGGCCTCATCATTTGAAGCTGTGCTTCAAGGAATCCTTAAAATAGTCCTCTTGTCCCATCCTGCTTGTGGCTGCCCTACTTTCACTCACAATTATGAAAGTTCCTTGAGTGTCTGGTGGTCATCTGTTTCCCACATGGGGCCAGTTCCATAAAACTATGCCAAGAAAAATGTCACTGTATTGTTGGAGTCCCTGGCAGGCCATTTCCTGGTCCATAAGTTCACAGGGAATTCCACTGGAAATGCTCAAACAAGAAGTGGCTTCTGAGGTAGGTGCGACTCTCAAAACGTTCAGAGTTGGGCTTTAGTCTTTCAAGTCACACTCTGCCTGCTGCCATCTCAAAGGGCTTAGCCTTGTCTGTTCAGGTTTCTTCTTTGTCAATCTGTGCAATATTGGATTGACAACTTCCTGACACATTTTGGAGATTGCTTCCACCTTTGCATGACTGAAGAAACGCTTTAAAATATGAGTATATTCCTCTGAGGCAGTTTAGCCTATCTTGATCTGCTTTATTTATCTCTTTCTCTCTCTCTCTCTTTCTCTCTCTGTCTCTCTTCTTTCTTTCTCTACCTATCTTTCTATGAAGAAGAGGAGAATGGATTATGACAAGTGGCAAAATGCAAATAAATATGGTCCAGTACCTCTGACCTATTCCTTTGGTGATGAGGGACTAAATTACATTATATATTCCTCGAATGGGTTTTAAATGAAACCATTAAAACAGCCCTTTCTTCGAATTAAAAAAAGCAGGGAAATAGTAAGACCTTTAAACTTCAGCTCCATGCTAAGCTTCCAGTTATTATAAAATGGGATGACTGGCATTGGGCAGGGATGGACCAGGAAGTGAAATAAGGTCTTCATGTTGCCATTTAATTGGGTTGACCTCACGCTGCTCACTGAACTTTATAAGGGCATAATTGGAATGTGTAAATGTAGCACCTCAAAATCAAAGTGAGTCTTCTATAAAAGTTCTGTGTGAAAATTCAGAAACACTTTGCTATGTTTTTTGTTTTTATAGACTTGGCCTCCTCGGTTCAACATGTAATTGAATCAGGCCAGTGATAGAATCTTCTACTCACAGATGATTGCAAAATTGTTCTTCTTGAATTGTTAATGCAGATGTGAAATTGAGGTCATGCTGTTAATTCTCTTGCTTTTTTTGTTTTTGATTGGAAACAGTATGACTTTTTGGTGTTTTCTTCTAAGAAAGAGCGGTGCGAGCCATAATCTTTTCATTTCATTTTCTGAGAGAGCACCTTAATTGGGCCATGGTCATCTTCATCTCCACTTGGGCTACAGCTGAGAATCTGAATGGACGCAGACTACAACTTCAGAGGTCCTGGTAGAAATCTTGTTTTTGAAATTACTGGCTCTAAAGAATCCCTGGGCTTCTGTGGCTTGTTGCTGGTACACCCCTCCATCAGCTTGGGGGAAACAACTCCTTTTTTAGAAAATGAACTCTACTAACTTTTCGACTCTGGTCTTTTCTCCTTTGCAGAGGACAAGGAGCTGTGCCTCCAAGTGTGGCTGACGAGCTAGTACCCCACAGTGTTGAGGTACTTTACGCACCACAGCAGCAAATCCACCAAAAGACCCGTGCTTTAAGATGTGCTGCAGTAGGGGCCATTATGGCAAGAATCTAAAACCAGTGGGACTATTGTTTTGTCTTCTTAAAAACACGATTGGTACATACCATTGCTACGAACGATTAGCTCCTTCATCTAGGAAGGCTTCTCTGAATAGCTGATATTTTTTATGTCCTATATTTCCTTTTCATTCCCATTCTTGCTTGTACTTGAGTACTATAACTATTCTTTCTATGCAATTTGGAACTGTTGGAGGAAGGACATTTAATATAAAATAGAAAGTAACAGTACAATAGCATTTTAATTGGACCCATGGTGCAGATTGTATGGCTCTTACTATCACACTTACCACTTCAGTGGTGTCCTGGAGATGCTTATACTGGCTTCTGAGAGCTACTTTGCTCCTCTCTTCCCAACCCCACATTTAGTGGTGTCACGTTGGTAGCCTGAAATTAACCACGGTGGCGAGTCAGGTGTGATTATACCTTTAAAAATCAGTCGTAGAAAGAAAACTACAGGCCAATATCACTGATCAACATAGATGCAAAAATCCTCAACAAAATACTAGCAAACAGAATCCAACAGCACATTAAAAGGATTATACACCATGATCAAGTGGGGTTTATTCCAGGAATGCAAGGATTCTTCAATATACACAAATCAATCAACGTGATACATCATATTAACAAATTGAAGGAGAAAAACCATATGATCATCTCAATAGATGCAGAGAAAGCTTTCGACAAAATTCAACACCCATTTATGATAAAAGCCCTGCAGAAAGTAGGCATAGAGGGAACTCTCCTCAACATAATAAAGGCCGTATATGACAAACCCACAGCCAACATTGTCCTCAATGGTGAAAAACTGAAACCATTTCCACTAAGATCAGGAACAAGACAAGGTTGCCCACTCTCACCACTATTATTCAACATAGTTTTGGAAGTGTTAGCCACAGCAATCAGAGAAGAAAAAGAAGTAAAAGGAATCCAAATTGGAAAAGAAGAAGTAAAGCTGTCACTGTTTGCAGATGACATGATACTATACATAGAGAATCCAAAAGATGCTACCAGAAAACTACTAGAGCTAATCAATGAATTTGGTAAAGTAGCAGGATACAAAATTAATGCACAGAAATCTCTTGCATTCCTGTATACTAATGATGAAAAATCTGAAAGTGAAATTAAGAAAACACTCCCGTTTACCATTGCAACAAAAAGAATAAAATACCTAGGAATAAACCTACCTAAGGAGACAAAAGATCTGTATGCAGAAAATTATAGGACACTGATGAAAGAAATTAAAGATGATACAAATAGATGAAGAGATATACCATGTTCTTGGATTGGAAGAATCAACATTGTGAAAATGACTCTGCTACCCAAAGCAATCTACAGATTCAATGCAATCCCTATCAAACTACCACTGGCATTTTTCACAGAACTAGAACAAAAAATTTCACAATTTGTATGGAAACACAAAAGACCCCGAATAGCCAAAGCCATCTTGAGAAAGAAAAATGGAGCTGGAGGAATCAGGCTCCCTGACTTCAGACTATATTACAAAGCTACAGTAATCAAGACAGTTTGGTACTGGCACAAAAACAGAAATATAGATCAATGGAACAGGATAGAGAGCCCAGAGATAAGCCCACGCACATATGGTCACCTTATCTTTGATAAAGGAGGCAAGCATATACAGTGGAGAAAAGACAGCCTCTTCAATAAGTGGTGCTGGGAAAACTGGATAGCTACATGTTAGAACACTCCCTAACACCATACACAAAAATAAACTCAAAATGGATTAAAGACCTAAGTGTAAGGCCAGACACTATCAAACTCTTAGAGGAAAACATAGGCAGAACACTCTATGACATAAATCACAGCAAGATCCTTTTTGATCCAGGTCCTAGAGAAATGGAAATAAAAACACAAATAAACAAATGGGACCTAATGAAACTTAAAAGCTTTTGCACAGCAAAGGAAACCATAAACAAGACCAAAAGACAACCCTCAGAATGGGAGAAAATATTTGCAAATGAAGCAACGGACAAAGGATTAATTGCCAAGATTTACAAGCAGCTCATGCAGCTCAATAACAAAAAAACAAACAACCCAATCCAAAAATGGGCAGAAGACCTAAATAGACATTTCTCCAAAGAAGAGATACAGATTGCCAACAGACACATGAAAGAATGCTCAACATCATTAATCATTAGAGAAATGCAAATCAAAACTACAATGAGGTATCATCTCACACCGGTCAGAATGGCCATCATCAAAAAATCTAGAAACAATAAATGCTGGAGAGGGTGTGGAGAAAAGGGAACCCTCTTGCACTGTTGGTGGGAATGTAAATTGATACAGCCACTATGGAGAACAGTATGGAGGTTCCTTAAAAAACTAAAAATAGAACTACCATATGACCCAGCAATCCCACTACTGGGCATATACCCTGAGAAAACCATAATTCAGAAAGAGTCATGTACCAAAATATTCATTGCAGCTCTGTTTACAATAGCCAGGACATGGAAGCAACCTAGGTGTCCATCATCGGATGAATGGATAAAGAAGATGTGGCACATATATACAATGGAATATTACTCAGCCATAAAAAGAAATGAAATGGAGGTGTTTGTAATGAGGTGGATGGAGTTAGAGTCTGTCATACAGAGTGAAGTAAGTCAGAAAGAGAAAAACAAATACAGTATGCTAACACATATATATGGAATCTAAGGAAAAAAAAAAAAGGTCATGAAGAACCTAGTGGCAAGATGGGAATAAAGACACAGACATACTAGAGAATGGACTTGAGGATATGGGGAGGGGGAGGGGTGAGATGTGACAGGGTGAGAGAGTGGCATGGACATATATACGCTACCAAATGTAAAATAGATAGCTAGTGGGAAGCAGCCGCATAGCACAGGGAGATCAGCTCGGTGCTTTGTGACCACCTAGAGGGGTGGGGTAGGGAGGGTGGGAGGGAGGGAGATGCAAGAGGGAAGAGATATGGGAACATATGTATATGTATAACTGATTCACTTTGTTATAAAGCAGAAGCTAACACACCATTGTAAAGCAATTATACTCCAATAAAGATGTTTAAAAAAAAAAAAAAAATCAGTCGTATCTCCCCTCTCCCCCCACCACAGGAGGCCCAGTTGTTAAACATTTCTCAATGCATCTTGGCTAATGGTCCACAAATGAAAGCAGGAGGACAAAGGTGAATCATAAAAATCCACCACTGGACGTTTTCATGATGGTGGGACTATTACAGCTACTTCAGTTATACAACAACCCACGTAAACTGAGACTATTCGGGCTGAGCAGTTCTTTTGAACGAGCACAACAGAATAGGGAGATCTAAATGTGTTTCCTTTCAAAATTCCTACTAGGAAAAATGATGCTGTTTAGCTGTCATTGCTCAAATTAGTTTTGAAGCCTCTTCTCGAAATCAGTTCCAGAGAAATGTTTACGAAGCACGTACACGTTTTATTACTTCCTAGTCTGAGACGTAAGATGCAAAAATGCTGAAATATCTCAGTCCTTACCACACTCTGACGTGCAGCTGGTAACATCAGCTGGCATTCGTCCACTCAGTTCTCTGCCCTTGTGCTGCAGGGGTTCCCAGCAAGATTTCCAGTGTCCCATTTTCCTTGCTTGAGTGGCATTTCAAAGATGAGTCAGCTCAGTTCCTAATCAGATATGTAACCAAAAAATGAATCATCCATCTCCACTTCCCAGTCACCGTAAGCCTCATCAGACTTCTTGTGGGGCTGACCTCCTTTGGATTCAGGGAGGAAAAGTCCTCTCGTCCCAGCAGGGGGAGCTGAAGGGAGGAAATAGTTACTTTGCATCACACACTGTGCTCCCCTAAAAGATGAAGTCTTTCTGGCTCCCATTTCTCCTCTTATATTGTTGAGGGGTGAGAAGAGGGGGAATAGAAATGCCTTGTCCTGACACCTCAAGCCTTGGAGAAATGGTTGGACGCAGCTTCTCACAGTTCTCTTAGAAACTTAGCACCTTTTCTCTCAGCCAGGGCCATAATTGTTTAAAAAACCAAAGTCTCATCCAGCACCTAATACCAGGAATCTGATTGTAAAAATAGTGGGGTTTTTTTTACAGCTTTTATGCTTGGAAACTCAATGTGTGAAAAAATGGAGGCAATGCAACACAGCTTTTTAAACACTACGACAGAATAGTAAATGGTGAGGGTGTGTGTGTGTGTGTGTGTGTGTGTGTGTGTGCAAGCTTGTACATAGAGGAATCAGGACTTTCCTCTTTTTAGCAGCTCACAGAAGTCTCCTCAGGGCTGCTTATATTACTGTTCATTCACTTTTTTGATCTATGATTTTTATCTTTACTCTCTAATCTTTTGAGGAACACTCTATCATATTTCAGAAACTTCTCTTTTAGTAGTCCTCTTGCCACTTGGAAAGAAAATGTGGAAGGTCAAGTAAAGAAGAAAAGCTTTGAGAAACTGTGTCATAAGTAACATCCACTCATTTTTATCCCGTTGGGAGAATCACATTCACTTAATGTATGCCACTGATTCGAAACAGATGGACACAGTTGTAGAAAAATGGTAGGAATGTTAGAAATTTGGTTCTTATCACAATTTCTCCCTCTCTGTGCGGTCAGTATCAGCATCTGAGGTACTGGATGCATTTGACTTAGAACTGACTTGAATTTGGGGATGAGATCAGAGCTGCATGTAGAAAGATTAGAGTCAGGAAAGAATAAGAAAGAAGAGAGAGAGGACCTCTGGAGGATGGCAGTGGCGAAGGCAAGGGCAGGTGAGATGGGCTTGAGGTTCACCTGGATTAATAGGCAGGATGAGTGGAAGAAAGGCACTGCTGGGAGGGAGATATTTAACGAAATCGAATTCTATCGTAGCCAGTCCCTGGGAAGTGCTGACACAGGCTGAAGGATGTGTTTGGGGATGCAAACCACTGTATAAATTATATTCAACGAATAACACATGGGAGAAGTCTTAGATGAGTACCTGATGCATAATGGAAATTCAATTAGTATTAGTTTTCCTTCCCTTCCTGCTGTTGATGATGCTACCAGGTGGCACATAAAACACTTTGTGTGAGTTTGGGTCAAAGCATCATTGTGACAATATTGTCTCAGCAACATTTCCAATGCAGGTAAAAGTTGAACTCAATGTGTGAAATGGCTGAGTGAGAAAAACAGCAGTCACGGATCATGATAGAAATAAAACTGCAGCCTTAGCTGGAGTTGAGAAAGAAATAATAGGGGTCTAGTTTCCCTTGGGGGAAGCAGGACTATCTTATATCCCTAGGGGCCCATCCATGAGCTAGTGACCATGACTCTGAGAGGCAAACTAAGCCTAGGGAAAAATGTTGGGAAGTCATAAAAAATCAGGTGATATGGGAGTCCATAGATAACGAATCTTAGCATTTGGACGCATTCAGGAATTAAATCCATTTTCTATCTAAGGAAGCTAGGATGCACAGGGCAATTAAAGGGGCAGAGATAGGAAGCTGCCTGCGTCTATGTGCCCTCTGGGTAGGGCTTGGAAGTACTGAGGTTGGGCCCTTGGAATCTTCTGCTAGCTAACAGGGGTCTATAGTGTCTCAATTGTTTGAGGTGCCTTTTTAGGGTTCCTTCCAATTATGAAATTTACACCTATTTGAGAAAAAAATCAAAATGAAACTTTTCTTCTTACTATTTAATCAACCCTTCAATCTACATTTAGATACTTCACACACACACTACAAATTAAGTTATTAATTTTCCACTACTCTGAAAGCCCTTCATATCTACTGGATCAGATATCACATTATGAAGCCTTCTCTAACTCCTTCCATTAGGATAGTTAAGCTTTCACAATGCACTGTAACACTGTAAAACTTCAGAAAACTTTGGCTTGTGTAATGGACCTGCAACACACTTTTAAAATAACGCTGATTGAATTATCTTTGTATTCATTTGCAGGATAGTTGTTTATTGTTTTCTGCCACTCACAATCCATCACCTCCTCTTTTTTTGCTAATGGTGCCTTATTTACTTTGGGGGAGAATTATCTCTCTTCCATCGTGTTTGTGATCTTTTCCCCAAAAGAACATGTCCTGCCTTCTTCTAGTTGCAAGGTGGGCATATGAACCACGATGGCCAAGTAGACTCTAATGGAACTCTCTCTAGGTATTTAAGCAGAAGGGGATTTATTACAGAGAACAAGGCTTCCAGGAATTACTGGCAGTACAAGATTGGTGTGCAAAGAGAATGACTCCCATCAGGAAGCTGAGGAATTAGGAAGCCACCATGCCAACTTCTGGTACCCACTGCAACCGTGGGCTCCAGGAATATGCCACCTCAGCTGTGACCTGGGGTTAGAATTCACTGCCAGAATTGGTGGTTCCAGAGCCATGACATCTGCTGGTACTGTACCAACAATATGCAGGAGTTATGCCGTGCCTCTCAACACTTATTAAGCTAGTGGCTGGGTATTGGAACCTTGGCTAGAGATGTTGCAGAAAAATCAAACATCTTGATATCCACGCTCTGGAGTAGAAATTGCAGAAGCGGCACGAGTGTGGTCTCTACCTCACTTCTGCCTTTCCAATCTCACAGAAATGCATGTGACTAGCTGAATAATAATTCTCTTCCAGAACACTGGCTGCAAGGGAGACTGGGGAATACAGTTTTTAGCTTTCTAGCCTTTACCATAAGTGAAGGGATCCTGGAATAGGGCAAAATGAATAGAGAGCATCAATCCATCATGTGAACAATGGACTCTTCTCCACACGTGGACTCTTGAGCCTAGTGACTGAAGGACAGAAGAAAAAAGGTTGGAGCCAGTGCAGGGTCCTGGAGATCTGCCACTTAGATCTCCCCAAAGCCCTAGTTCTTGTCCTCTCAGCCTTCTACTTCTTCAGGTTTCCCCTGTGAGCCCCACCCTGACCTCATCATGATTTCCCTTTCACCTGCAATTAGCCAGAGTTGAGTTCTGGTATTTATAATCAAAGACCGTAAATGATACACATATGAACACTGTTTTGCAGTGTCAACAATCCCCAAATTCTTGCTGAATGCATGCGTTAAACTTTGTATTTAGAGGTGACTCTTGGAATTCTAGTTTCCTAGAACTCAAAAGCCAAAGAAGTCCTCAGAGATCAGCTTATTCAAACTCCTTTTTTTTTTTTTAAGAGATGAAGAATTTGAAGGACAGAGAACAGCTAAACTCATTTCTTTTCTCATCAGACACATTCCCTTATTATTAGCATTATAAGGATTCTTCCTGAAATATTTCATCTATATAACGGCACAGTCCTAATTGTAACAGCACGGAAATATCGTTGGAAGAAAAAGGTAGATAAACGCACTTAAAAAAAATTAAAGTAACATAGGCTTTAGGTTGCTCTTGTCATTAGCTAAGAATTTTATTATAGAATTTGTAGCCAGACTTGTGAAAATCTGTAAACATCTTATAGAAGTTTCTTTGATAAAGAAAATCATGCTCAGTGGAAAGGTTTTTGGGGTTTTTAATGCAGCCATTGATCTCCCCTTCTTAAATTTTAAAACTACAATGAGCCCATCTGTCAAAACCTACTGTAATGTAAACTTTGCCTATGGTCCAGCCACAGTCTTACATCCTATGAAGATTTCAAAATATGCTCCATGTCCTCCCTGCAAAAATACTTTCTGATGAAAAATGTTTAACCAGGTTTTTTATAGTAGTGGCCCAAAGACTTTGAAAAACATCCTCAAGAAGCTACTACAGGAACTTCCAATTTAATGAATTTTAACAGCTGTTCTGTCGCTAGGTCTATAAGTAGAATTTAATTTCCCCTTGCGGCAATTCTATTAATTTGTTTTTATTATTTTAGGATAGCTACTACGCTTTAGCTGGCTGGGTTCTGACACTAGAAACTGTGTGCGTGGCAAGGCAATTCTGGTCCTAATCAGTACTCCTCTGAGGGTTTCCGCTAAAGACCACCCAGACAGTGGACAGTGCAGGGCTGTGGTGTGAGCGGTGCTGAGTTGCCCCATCTGGCACAGAGGGGTGGAACACTTCTGCTAAGCACTCTGGAGAAGTTCTTGGAAGTTTTCAGTGCTATTATATGCCTAAGATGTGGAAATAAAGATGAACACATTTTTAAAAGAAACACTTCTTTGCACTTAACAAAAGTTTTCCTTAGATAGGAATCTAATATTAAGCTTACCTAAAAAATTTGTGCCTTATAGATCATTTCCCTCTCCATACAATGAGGTTGAGATCAGGTTTCTTTTTTTTACAATTTTATTGCAAAGGTGAATTTCAAAGGGAAAGAAGTTAGGATATTTGGATTTTTTTTTTGGCCTCACCGAGTGGCTTGCGGGTCTTAGTTCCCTGACCAGGGATTGAACCCCGGGCCCCCTGCAATGGAAGAGCAGAGTCCTAACCACTGGACTGCCAGGCGATTCCCAGGATATTTCCTTGAAGAATCTGAACAGTTTGGTCAATAGGAATTCTCTGAGTGATTTACTTCTAATTTAATAATTTTAGTCCATTAAAAAAGTCTTTACATGACAGTATAAGGCATAGTTCAGTTCTTTTAGCCAAATTAATTTGTTAGCTTCTAACATAATCATTCAAAGTAAGAATGATGAATTTGAATTGCTAACTAAATGTTCAAATAGTTGAATTAATGCATTTTGGCACAATGACATGGGCTTTGTGTGTAAAATACATACATACATGAGAGTATGTAAGGAAAGAATTGAATCGTACAATTGAATTGGCCCCCTGTGGTTTGTGTTGGGTTAGTTGGGTTACATCTCTATCATAACAAGTCATTGCTTGGGTCTGCCTGACTCATAGCACCAAGCTTTACTCTACAATTGATTGAATTGTGAATGATTTCTCAATGAGTAAAACAACTCTGTTATTTTTATTTTTATTTTGCTCTTTGTAAAGCTGACTTGAGTTTTTGTTTGATTATTGTTGCTGAGTTGTGGAGTAGGCAGTCCTGAAAAGATGTGGATGTGGCTAGAAATTTTTAAAAATAGATTTGTTTTCTAGTTTCAAAAAGTGTACATATTCACTGTAGAAAATGTGGAAAATTCAACAAAGCATGAGCAAGAAAGTAGAAATCACCCAAAATGGCACTGTTCAGAGCCAGCCATTTCTATCATTCTGGCATAATTTTTTCTTCTTTTTATTTCCTATGTATATTTTGGTTTTTAAAATATGTACTACTTTGTGATCTATTTTTTCCTTGACATTAAACATTATTCACTTGTTCACCTGATAAGGATTTACTGTCTCAATTATATGTTTTTAAAGAGCTACAAGAAATTCAATATTGTCCATGTTTTACTATGATTCACAAAAGATGGGAAAGGTATGGCTTTTTTTCTTTCTACTGTGTGTGCTGCCCTGATTCACCTAATTGATGTATCTGAATCATACACCGTTGAATTTCTAAAGACTCTAAAATTTGAAGAACTCCTTAAAATCAGGAATTATTGTCATTGTCTCTGTGAGTTATGAACCATTTTTTTATGTTAATCTTTTTTCAATGTATAGAACTGCTAGCCATCATCACTGACTATGGAAAGAATCTATAGTTCAATAAATAAATACCTAACGGCAAAAACTCTCTCTGTACAATTTAAATAAGCTTAAATCATTAAATATTTTTATTAAAAATGATAAACATTGTATCCACCTTTTCCTTTATATTGGAATAAATTCAACAAATATTTTATAGAATCTATAATACACAGACATTGAGCAAGAGGATACAAGGATAAATATAACATGATCCCTACTCACAAACAGCTCACATTCTAGTTGGGGACCCAGTCATGAATGTAATTATCTAACACTTACTTGGTGTTGTACTATAGATATAAATAAATAAAGTGCTATGGCTGCTTAGAGGAATTAGAGATTAATACTGATTGGGGACTGGGGGAAGTTTCACATAGGAATTAGCATTTTAGTTTGCCTTAGAATTCCCTAGACAAGACCCTGATATCTTAGCATGAGGATTTATGTGCAAGTGGTTTATTAAGGAGGTGCTCCCAGGAGAAACTAGTAAGGAATCTAGGGAAGCAGGACAAGGAGAGAAAGAAGCCAAGCACAAGGGCAAGATTTCAGGCAAAGTCTGGCAGAATGTAGCTTCAACTTGACACTGCAGGGTGCTCAGGAGTGTGTTTTATCTCAGAGTTGGCCTGAGTCAGACAGCTGGGTTTTCATGCTCCTGGACTGGTCAGTCAGAGCCAGAGTGATGCCCTGAGAGTGGGGGATAGGAGGTGAGGCAGGGCATAAACTCCCAAGCTCTCCGACCTCTTCTCCTTTGTGCACAATCTCTCCGGTAATTTCAGGACTGTCTTCTGAAGAGTCCTAAGTACAGGCTATTAGAAGCAACACTATTGAATGTCTAACACTATTGTGTTAGACATTCAAAGGAAAAATGTAGAGTTTCAACAGATTTGGAAATAGGGAAGAACATTCTAGACCTGTGCTATTCAATATATCAGCCTTTAGTCACATGTGGCTAGTAGCTACTGTACTGGTCCATGCAGATATAGAACACTTTGCCAACAGAAAAAGTTCTATTGGACGGTACTCTAACTAGACTGAGAATAGGATGAATAAAATCAAGGAAACTTGGAAGAGCAAATAGTTTAATAGGGCCATAATGAAGATAGATGGCTGGAACACAGGCTGTGTTCAAATTTTAACAAGCTTTGGAAGCACTGATCCTATATCCTATATCACCTCCATATCTGGCCTTATGCTGGGTCTCTTTGTGCCCCTAGCTGAAGACCTGGTCTCTACTTTGGTCTCTCTTTTCCTTTGGCTCCTTCTCCAGCCATTTCTCTGTCACTTGTGCCACTGCCTACTTTCTCAGCTCCGGCTTGAATCTTAAATCCTGATTCAATAGTTTAGAGTACCTACCTAGCATTTTAAATTTCCTCCCTCTCTTATCAACTACTTCCCAGTCAGCTCCAATTTGTATATAAAGCCCACATTATACATATTAAGAACTAGGAAAGATAAGAGGTAGACTGAGGAAAATTGGGTTAATGGATTTAGGAGTCCCAAGCATGTTGGGTAGACTGCATGAAAAGAGCCAGTGGGGATGGAGAAATGAAAGAAACAAGTGACAGGGGAGATAATTAATGGAATAAGAAAACGTTAGAGAACAAGAAAGTTTTAGGAAAACAGTCTTCCTTAATTTCCTGGAAAGAATGTATTTCCTGTCATCACTATCTGCTATAAAATGGAGACCAAGGCTATTGTACTAAGTTCTTGTGGTTCCTCAAGCTTTCTGTATAGAAAAATCTTAATTCCATCCTTTCCTCAAACTACATTTTTTTCTACATATGAATTTATAAGAGGAGAAAATGACAAGGCTACAAACTTAAATCATGGAACATTTTATCTTTAAAAAAATTAATTGTGGTAAAATACACAGCAAAATTTACAGTCTTGACCATTTTTGGTGTACATATGGTTTGATAGTGTTAAGTACATTTACATTGTTGTGCAATCAATCTCCATAATTTTTCATGTCGCAAAACTGAAACTCTGGGGGATTGGTTCAAGATGGCAGAGTAGAAGGACGTGTGCTCACTCCCTCTTGCAAGAGCACCGGAATCACAACTAACTGCTGAACAATCATCAACAGGAAGACACTGGAACTCACCAAAACAGATACCCCACATCCAAAGACGAAGGAGAAGCCGCAGTGAGACAGTAGGAGGGGTGCAATCACAATAAAATCAAATCCCATAGCCGCTGGGTGGGTGACTCACAAACTGGAGAACAATCATACCACAGAAGTCCACCCACTGGAGTGAGGGTTCTGAGCCCCACCTCAGGCTTCCCAACCTGAGGGTCCAGCAACGGGAGGAGGAATTCCCAGAGAATCAGACTTTGAAGGCTAGCGGGATTTGATTGCAGGACTTCAACAAGACTGGGGGAAACAGAGACTCCACTCTTGGAAGGCACACACAAAGTAGTGTGCACATCAGAACCCAGGGGGAGGAGCAGTGACCCCATGGAAGACTGTACCAGGCCTACCTGCTCGTGTTGCAGGGGCGGGGGGTAGCTGTGGCTCACCGTGGGAAAAAGGACACTGGGAGCAGAAGTTCTGGGAAGTAGTCCTTGGGGTGAACCCTCCCAGAGTCCGCCATTAGCTCCACCAAAGAGCTCCAGTGCTGGGTCACCTCAGGCCAAACAACAACCAACAGGGAGGGAACCCAGCCCCACCAATCAGCAGACAAGCGGATTAAAGTTTTACTGAGCTCTGCCCACCGGAGCAACACCCAGCTCTACCCACCACCAGTCCCTCCCATCAGGAAGCTTGCACAAGCCTCTTAGATAGCCTCATCCACCAGAGGGCAGACAGCAGAAGCAAGAAGAACTACAATCCTGCAGCTTGTGGAACGAAAACCACATTCACAGAAAGACAGACAAAATGAAAAGGCAGAGGGCTATGTACCAGATGAAGGAACAATATAAAACCCCAGAAAACAACTAAATGAAGTGGAGATAGGCAACCTTCCAGAACAAGAATTCAGAATAATGACAGTGAAGATGATCCAGGACCTTGGAAAAAGAATGGAGGCAAAGATCGAGAAGATGCAAGAAATGTTTAACAAAGACCTAGAAGAGTTAAAGAACAAACACCTAGAAGAATTAAAGAACAAACAAACAGAGATGAACAATACAATAACTGAAATGAAAATACACTAGAAGGAATCAATAGCAGAATAACTGAGGCAGAAGAACGGATAAGTGACCTGGAAGACAGAATGGTGGAATTCACTGCCATGGAACAGAATAAAGAAAAAAGAATGAAACGAAATGAAGACAACCTAAGAGACCTCGGGGACAACATTAAACGCTCCAACATTCGCATTACAGGGGTCCCAGAAGGAGAAGAGAGAAAGGACCCGAGAAAATATTTGAAGAGATTATAGTCAAAAACTTCCCTAACATGGGAAAGGAAAAAGCCACCCAAGTCCAGGAAGCACAGAGAGTCCCAGGCAGGATAAACTCAAGGAGAAACATGCTGAGACACATAGTAATCAAGTTGACAAAAATTAAAGACAAAGAAAAATTATTAAAAGCAACAAGGGAAAAACGACAAATAACATACAAGGGAACTCCCATAAGGTTTACAGCTGATTTCTCAGCAGAAATTCTACAAGCCAAAAGGGATTGGCATGATATATTTAAAGTGATGAAAGGGAGCAACCTACAACCAAGATTACTGTACCCGGCAAGGATCTCATTCAGATTTGACAGAGAAATCAAAAGCTTTACAGACAAGCAAAAGCTAAGAGAATTCAGCACCACCAAACCAGCTCTACAATAAATGCTAAAGGAACTTCTCTAAGTGGGAAACACAAGAGAAGAAAAGGACCTACAAAAACAAACCCAAAACAATTAAGAAAATGGTCATAGGAACATACATATCGATAATTACCTTAAACGTGAATGGATTAAATGCTCCAACCAAAAGACACAGGCTTGCTGAATGGATACAAAAACAAGATCCATGTATATGCTGTCTACAAGAGAACCACTTCATACCTAGGGACACATTCAGACTGAAAGTGACGGGATGGAAAAAGATATTCGATGCAAATGGAAATCAAAAGAAAGCTGCAGTAGCAATACTCATATCAGATAAAATAGACTTTAAAATAAAGAATGTTACAAGAGACAAGGAAGGACACTACATAATGATCAAGGGATCAATCCAAGAGGAAGATATAACAATTATAAATATATATGCACCCAACATACGAGCACCTCAGTACATAAGGCAAATGCTTATGTATTGAGGTATGTATAAAAGAGAAAATCGACGGTAACACTATAATATTGGGGGACTTTAACACCTCACTTACACCAATGAACAAATCATCCAGACAGAAAATTAATAAGGAAACACAAGCTTTAAATGACACAATAAACCAGATAGATTTAATTGATATTTATAGGACATTCCATCCGAAAACAGCAGATTATACTTTCTTCTCAAGTGCACATGGAACATTCTCCAGGATAGACCACATCTTGGGTCACAAATCAAGCCTCGGTAAATTTAAGAAAATTGAAATCATATCAAGCATGTTTTCCAATCACAATGCTCTGAGATTAGAAATAAATTACAGGGAAAAAAAGGTAAAAAACACAAACACATGGAGGCTAAACAATATGTTACTAAATAATCAAGAGATCACTGGAGAAGTCAAAGAGGAAATCAAAAAATACCTAGAGACAAATGACAATGAAAACACGATGATCCAAAACCTATGGGATACAGCAAAAGCACTTCTAAGAGGGAAGCTTATAGCAATACAAGCCTACCTCAAGAAACAAGAAAAGTCTCAAATAAACAATCTAACCTTACACCTAAAGGAACTAGAGAAAGAAGAACAAATAAAACCCAAAGTTAGTAGAAGGAAAGAAATCATAAAGATCAGAGCAGAAATAAATGAAATAGAAACAAAGAAAATAATAGCAAAGCTCAATAAAACTAAAAGCTGGTTCTTTGAGAAGATAAACAAAATTGATAAACCATTAGCCAGACTCATCAAGAAAAAGAGGGAGAGGCCTCAAATCAATAAAATTAGAAATGAAAAAGGAGAAGTTACAAGGGACACAGCAGAAATACAAAGCATCCTAAGAGACTACTACAAGCAACTCAATGCCAATAAAATGGACAACCTGGAAGAAATGGACAAATTCTTAGAAAGCTATAAGCTTCCAAGACTGAACCAGGAAGAGATAGAAAATATGAACAGACCAATCACAAGTAATGAAATTGAAACTAGGATTAAAAATCTTCCAACAAACAAAAGTCCAGGACCAGATGGCTTCACAGGTGAATTCTATCAAACATTTAGAGAAGAGCTAACACCCATCCTCCTCAAACTCTTCCGAAAAATTATAGAGGAAGGAACACTCCCAAACTCATTCCATGGGGCCACCATCACCCTGATAGGAAAACCAGACAAAGATACTACAAAAAAAGAAAATTACTGACCAATATCACTGATGAATATAGACGCAAAAATCCTCAACAAAATACTAGCAAACAGAATCCAACAACATTAAAAGGATCATACACCATGATCAAGTGGGATTTATCCCAGGGATGCAAGGATTCTTCCATATATGCAAATCAATCAATGTGATACACCATATTGACAAACTGAAGAATAAAAACCATATGATCATCTCAATAGATGCAGAAAAAGCTTCTGACAAAATTCAAAACCCATTTATGATAAAAACTCTCCAGAAAGTGAGCACAGAGGGAACCTACCTCAACATAATAAAGGCCGTATAGGACAAACCCACAGAAAACATCATTCTCAATGGTGAAAAACTGAAAGCATTTCCTCTAAGATCAGAAACAAGACAAGGATGTCCACTCTCGCCACTATTATTCAACATAGTTTTGGAAGTCCTAGCCAGGGCAATCAGAGAAGAAAAAGAAATAAAAGGAATATAAACTGGAAAAGATGAAGTAAAACTGCCCCTGTTTGCAGATGACATGATGCTATACGTAGAGAATCCTAAAGATGTCACCAGAAAACTACTAGAGCTAATCAATGAATTTGGTAAAGTTGCAGGATACAAAATTAATGCATAGAAATCTCTTGCATTCCTATATGCTAACAATGAAAGATCAGAAAGAGAAATTAAGGAAACAATCCCATTCACCATTGCAACAAAAAGTATAAAATACCTAGGAATAAACCTACCTAAGGAGGTAAAAGACCTGTACTCAGAAAACTATGAGACACTGATGAAAGAAATCAAAGATGACACAAACAGATGGAGAGAAATACCATGTTCTTGGATTGGAAGAATCAATATTGTGAAAATGACAATACTACTCAAAGCAATCTACAGATTCAATGCAATCCCTGTCAAATTATCAATGGCATTTTTACAGAACTAGAACAAAAAATCTTAAAATTTGTTTGGAGACACCAAAGACCCCGAATAGCCAAAGCAATCTTGAGGGAAAAAAACGGAGCTGGAGGAATCAGACTGAGTTCAGACTATACTACAAAGCTACAGTAATCAAGACAATGTGGTACTGGCACAAAAACAGAAGTATAGGTCGATGGGACAGGATAGAAAGCCCAGAGGTAAACCCACGTACCTATGTTAACTAATCTATGACAAAGGAAGCAAGGATATACAATGGAGAAAAGACAGTCTCTTCAATAAGTGGTGCTGAGAAAACTGGACAGCTACATGTAAAAGAATGAAATTAGAACACTCCCTAACACCACACACAAAAATAAACTCAAAATGGATTACAGACCTAAATGTAAGACTGGACACTGTAAAACTCTTAGAGGAAAACATAGGAAGAACACTCTTCGACATAAATCACTGCAAGATCTTTTTTACCCACCTCGTAGAGTAATGGAAATAAAAACAAAAATAAACAAATGGGACCTAATGAAACTTCAAAGCTTTTGCACAGCAAAGGAAACTATAAACAAAATGAAAAGACAACCTTCAGAATGGGAGAAAACATTTGCAAACAAATCAACGGGCAAATGATTAATCTCCAAAATATATAAACAGCACATGCAGCTCAATATTAAAGAAACAAACAACCCAATCAAAAAATGGGCAGAAGAGCTAAATAGACATTTCTGCAAAGAAGACATACAGATGGCCAAGAGGCACATGAAAAGCTGCTCAACATCATTAATTATTAGAGAAATGCAAATCAAAACTACAACGAGGTATCATCTCACACTGGTTAGAATGGGCAGCATCAGAAAATCTACAAACAACAAATGCTAGAGAGGGTGTGGAGAAAAGGGAACCCTCTTGCACTGTTGGTGGGAATGTAAATTGATACAGCCACTATGGAGAACAGCATGGAGGTTCCTTAAAAAACTAAAAATAGAACTACCATATGACCCAGCAATCCCACTACTGGGCATATACCCAGAGAAAACCACAATTCAAAAAGACACATGCACCCCAATGTTCATTGCAGCACTATTTACAATAGCCAGGTCATGGAAGCAACCTAAATGCCCATCAACAGACGAATGGATAAAGAAGATGTGGTACATATATACAACGGAATATTAGCCATAAAAAGGAACGAAACTGGGTCATTTGTAGAGAAGTGGATGGACCTAGAGACTGTTATACAGAGTGAAGTAAGTCAGAAAGAGAAAAACAAATATCGTATATTAACGCATATATGTGGAATCTAGAAAAATGGTACAGATGAACTGGCTTTCAAGGCAGAAATAGAGACACAGATGTAGAGAACAAACGTATGGACACCAAGGGGGGAAGTGTGACGGTGGGGGGTTGGGGGGATAAAAGAAAAAGAAAGATAAACTTGTTATTTAATATGGTAATAAAGTGTTTTTATGTGGGAAAAACAAAAAAACTGAAACTCTGTACCAATTAAACAGCAATTCCCCATCACCCCCTGCCCCTACTCTTGGCAATCATCATTCTACTTTCTCTTTCTATAAAATTGACTATGTACTCTCGGTATCTCATGTAAGTAGAATCACACAGTATTTGTCTTTTTGTGACTGGCTTATTTCACTAAGATAATGTCTGCATGGTTCATCCATATTGCAGCATGTGACAGAATTTCCTTCCTTTTTAAGGCTAGATAATATTCCATTGTATGAATAAGGTGAGTAATATTCCATTGTATGTATATATCACATTTTGTTTATCCAATTATCTGTCAATAGATACTTGGTTTGCTCCCATATTCCAGCTATTATGAATCATACTGCTGTGTTCATAAATCATGGAATATTTACAAATAGCTCTTTTAGAATATAGCCTTAGCTTGGTGCCAGTCATCATCTTCTTCAACATCACTTAAAATATATATATTAATAATCATAATGGGAAACTAAAAGCATGGCAAGATACTTAAAGGTATCAGAAGCATTGTTTTGGAGGCCAGATTCCCTATTCAGATATTTCCTTTTATATGTTCTATTTCCAAGGCCCTACATTCATAGTGATTACAAATTCAAAAGGCTACTTTTTAAGATATTTAATATCTTACTCTGTTTTTAGGTTACCATTTTTAAAGAAATAATTCAATTATATTCCGTATACTATGAGTTGCAAAGCAGAGAACACTAGTCTAACACATTAGCATGATTCTCAAAAAATAACATTGAAATAAAAATTGATTATGGGTAACATCTTATCTCACCAGAATATTCACTTAATCAGAACATAGTAAGTAGGTCAATGCTTACTGACTATACTGCAACCATAAAGAATTGTGCTGCAAAGGATGTGAACCCTTGTTTTAATCAAACGTTGAAAGACTAAAAATGGCATTTGTGTGTGGTTAATTTGGGGTAGTATGTCCTCAGCCACATGCAAGAACAGCATTTCAAATAGGTCCTTTCAGGACTGAACTTAACCCCAATACATGAGGCAAATCTTTTTAGAAGGATGAAGAATTCCTCAGCCAATTCAGCCAAGTTTCACCAACCGTAATTTTTACTGTTATGAATGCCTTCTCTCAGGATTTTTGTTCCTTTTTTTGGAATCTGTTAAATTGCACGGTGAGGTGAGGTGTTTTTTGCACCACACACTCACTTGCGGTCCCAAGCCAACTAAAGGCCTTGTAGCACATCTGTGTAGCTGATAAACAAGCTCACAGAACAGTCACAGGGAACAACAGAAAGCCCCGATTTTCTAAGTGACAGTGTTCTCTTCAGTGTGGGAGAAGGAATGTGTGATATTGAATGAAATAGCAAATAACCAGGCATTTAAATGCATCACTTGGGCCAAAAAAAATTTAGTCAATCCGTTAGTTTCATTAACTGAAAGTGAATCACAGTACAGCTTGATTCACAATCTTATTTCTTTAGTCCTTTTTGGCTTGTCAAGGTATCGATATTTATATTCGACTTGTAACACCCCCGTATTTTTTTCTCCATCAAGGAGAAAGTGGTTATTATAATATCCTGATCTTCTACCTCTCTGTTTAAACTTCTCAGTGTGAAAATCAGCAGGGCTGCCTTCCTGGATAAAAAAGACTTGGTTTTATATTTTCTTCATCTCAGCACTCTTTAAAAAGAAGCATGACAGAAACAAGGGACCAAAATTCAAAAATCAGAGCCTGCTGGCAAAGCTTGTGATCATGGCCAGCTAGCGTCCATGGTTTCCTACTAAACCCGTCCTTGAGTGGGTAACATCTGTTCTCTTTCATTCCAGTTCCTTTCCGAGGGATATAATTTTGTCACATGGGCGCTGTCGACCAAACCAGCCCGAACAGACGGTGAGTTGTGTGACTGTGTACATGGGCAAGGGCCTCGGGAGGAATTTGAGGCTGTGGTACACAGTCACCCCAAATGGGGAGAGATTTCCTGGAAACTGAACTTTAGCCGAAACCCAGGAGTTTAAAAAAGGTAAGAAAGTAAATGTCAGCTTATACCACTGGAATAAGTTATTGACAGTGGATTATGGGGAAAAAAATCATAGTAATTATCTACACATCCCTATCAACTATGTCTTTCTTGTAATTTAATAATACTTCTCCTGGGTTTTAAAATGGTTTCTCAATGTTCATATTTGTGTGTGTATGAAAACAGAATATATTTTAAAAAATAAGTGAAAACATAAAATATAAAAAGTTTGATTGTCCAGTTTATTTTCCTGCCTACCTTTTTTGGGTTCACAAATTTCAATGGGAACTCTGTAAACTAATTTGTCACATGATTCTTACTGACTTGAGAACTGCAAAGGAAAGATATTTGCAAAAGATGAAGCATATCATTGTGTTTCTTTCTCCTTTTCTCTACTCTGAAACTATCTACTTGCTTTTAGGAAAGACTTTCTTTCTTGGTTTCACCTTGGCCAATGTAACATATATGGTGGAGACATGTATAACTCCTGGTCTACATACTCTTAAAATTCTTTTCCTGAGAACATTCAGAAGAAAGTAGAGAAGCATGAAAAACTATCATTAGACGCCTTTACTCAGAAGATCTGGGTTCAAGTTCCAGCTCAATTACTTAGCAACTTTGTGATCCTGAGTCTACATTCTAAGAATAATGATACCTGTCTCACAAAGTTATTTTCTGGATTAAATGAGATGATGGATGTAAAGCACTGAGTAAGCTGAAACATACCACACGGATTTAAGACATTATCAATATAAGGTCTAGGTAGGTAAGCTCAAAAGACACCAAGCAAAGAAATTCATATTCTGGCCTTGAAAGCACTGAACTGATATGATATAATATGATATATATATATATAAAATATACACACACACATGAATAATTCCTTGAGAGCCTCTAGATACTGTTCAAAACATGATTTTATTAATCTCCTCTATAATCCTCTGAGGTACTATTCTCCCATTTTACAGATATGGAAAAATGCTTAGCTGGGATACCCTGGTTGTATTTCTAATAGGTGGTAGAATCAGGATTCAACCACTGGTCTTGATGGCCTGCTGTCTAGGCCTCTCTACCAGCTACTTATGATACAGATTGTGTTCCCAAGAACTCTGTGAACTATTTTAAGAACTCCAGAAACCGTCTAATGATACTACCATAGGTTCTTATGGCTCATGTTTGTAACAGATAGATATTCACAGGATTTTTGAGACTCAGAGCAGAAGATAATGAGGCAGCGTGCTTTAAGTACTTTCTGTAAGCCAGACACAGCTCTAAATAATGTTTATGTATTGCTCATTTAATCCTTTTAACCCAACAACGTAAGCTGTGCTTTAAGGCCATCCCCATTTTACAAAGGAGGAAACTGCAGCAAAAAGAGGCTAAGTAACTTGCCCAGAGCTGCACAGCTGGTGAGAGGAAGAAGAGGTCCTTGAACATGCAAAGTCTGGCTCCAGAGGCCAAAGTTCTTAACCACGACACTGTGCCTCTGATGGTCTGTGGAAGTAAAAGCATGGACATAGACTACTTGATTCTCATTATTCGATCCTAAGCAATATAACTTCAATTTTGTTGTCATTCTTTTCAGTCATCATTTACTCTGCAGAAGACATATACATTCAGGGTCTCCATGTTCAATCCCGAGATGCTATCTTACACAACATACTTATCATTTGCCTAAGTTCTAGCACACATGGAAAATAAATCATGTAGGAAATATGATCAAAATAAATCAATCCTATCTCCTTGCCTTTTCTTTTTTTGCTTCTGCTTCTCAGGAATCCAGACAAGTACAGCGGAATAAGCATGGCCTTTGGAAGGGGGTCACAGTGCTGGCTTCAGCGCATCAGTATACTAGCCAGGGTGCGCCGTGACCTCACGCAGGTAGCTTAACATCTCTCTCAAGTCTTAGTTTTCTCATTTATAAAATAGAGATGTAAAATTTACTTAAAGGTTTATTATGAGGAATACAGAGATCATTTTGCAACGTGTCTCACCTAGGGTAAATGAGTAATAAATATTGATTCCTTCCACTTTTGCTTCTTTTGGTATGCATTCTAGTTATCTAAGCATTTTTACCTTCTATTTTTTTTAAAAAAAGCCAAAGCCCACCAATTTATCTGAATTTCTGAGGATATCTGATACCTAAAAAGGTTTTCAAGCCATTTTCAAATATTTAGTGATCTTCGTGTATCTAGCGATACAGGCAGTCCCAGGTGGTATCTGATGCCCCAAAAGGTGACCCCAGGACAAAACCTGCCTTAAGATTATTCTGACCTTCAAAATGACTGATTAGTTTAGCTGACATGAGTTACATTTATCATTAAAACTGTCAGAACCATTTATTTAGATTAATGTTCTATGTCCCGGCCCCTGGAGTCCTAGTGACCACAGACTCAGAAATCTATTTTTCAAATGGTAAATCAGGGGAAGGTAAAGGTACAGTTCTGGCTGCTGTTACTGGATACACATTTTATTTGTTTGTCTGTTTTTAGACGAACTGATATTCCTGGACAGAGAAATATTTCTCTCCAGACCTCTGGAAAATTTGTTGAGTGGGAAAGAAGTATTTTCTGAACAGGGGAAGCTGCTGGAAGTCCTGAAGAGGGGGATTCCAATGGCGATTTTTGCAAGAATACAGACACCAATGTCACTTCAACTCAGAAAGTTCTGGAGAAAAAAAATGTCTAATATGGTCTGGCACATAGACTTTCTGCTCAGGAAGGACGACACCAAGAAATGCTTCCTTGTTGATACTGGCAAAATCAAGGAAATTAGATGAGAAAGAGACCCCTGAAGGAGCTAGAGCATTTCCAGAGTAAGGAAGAAAGCAAAGCAAAATTGGAGAACTCTCATGTCCTCCAATATGCAAATATAAAAAGAAAATTTAAAAAAGAAAAAAGACGGTAGAGTAGTTATTACACTACCAGAGATGAAAGAAAGAGGGCCCCAGCCAAAGAAATGATGATTATATGCCAGACCAACACTGTCCAGCTACAGACTATTAAAATGAAAGGTCAAAGCACAAAAGAATTTCTGGGCAGCCTAATGTTGATGGTAAGGCTCTTATCTGGTATAGTCAATTGGCAAGCATAGATGAAATTATCTAGGATTTACTCTATGTCCATAAGCCACATAAATGCTGTATATTAACAAACTGAATTAGAGCCAGGTAGAAAGTAGCAGACTTCCCGGAACATAGGAAATGGCAGATACCCAGTTAAAGCCAATGCAAAAAGGAAAGCAGTGTAACCCTCAAGGAATGGCAAAACCTAGCCATGTCCCCAGATAGCCACAAGGGGAAAATGTTGACGCTTTGAAGCTGAACGGTAACTAGCCCACAATAGAGCGAGAAACTGTGGTGGTGGGAACATAGTGGTACTTTTGAGAGTAGGAGTGTCAAGAATCCTAAAGAAACTAAGCTTTTACAAAAGTATTTTCAAAATAAAAATTAACTTGCATATAACATTGACTTAGGTTTAAATTGCATTTTAGAGCACCAGTAATGTTCCTTCAACAGCAAAAACATATCAGTTCTCAGCATTTTCCACATAGAGTAGTTGCTAAATTCTTCATGAAGTTGGACAATAACATGTGCAATAGGCATGGAAGGGTTTTTGAGTGAGATTAATCCAGTTAAAATTAGAATCACAAATTATCAGTTTCCCAGCATGAGAAAAGTAAAGCTTCGTAACCAAGTAAAACTTTTAAAACATTTTTTGGTCACATTTTTAGCTGTGCTTAAATATGTAGAAAATATTAAAAGAGGAGAATATGGAACTCTAAGTAAAGGTGAATAAACTAGAAAAACTTCCTGCTAGGTGAAGAAACTGCCCTTCAAAGCAACAGTTGGTTGGGAGATTCATAAGAGCTCTGAGATATTGCCAAAAACATTAGGATACCCTGTGGAATACTGAGTCAAATTTGATGACCAAACACATTTAACACTGTCTGTCAAAAAGGAGAATTGCTCATTTTAATATTTACTCAGTTGGGGAAACATTTCTTACATGCATGAAATTTAACTTCTCAAGACTAAGTTTGGTGAAAATATTGGTATTTAGAGATGAACATTACACATAAAAATAAATAAACCATGCTTTCTATCTATGTGAGGGTGCTATGAGGTGTGATGATTTGATTTTTTTAGAAAATAGGCCTTGTTAAACTTGGTTAAGAACATACCTTGAAGAACATACTTTTGGCAGAGATATCGATAGGAAAGTGCTAAATCTGAGTTTGAAGTGATCACTGCCGTTGGAGCTCACAAAGGATAACCTGAAAGAAAAAATTAACTAGTTGTGGTAAATTACAGCTAGCTCATCCTTGGAGTACTAGAGGGATTTAAGTATGTTTTCAGTGAATGTTTATCACAGTTCGTTTTCCATGTAATCAGCACAGCTGTTGTAACTCACTTAGCGATAGCTGGAAAGTCGACTGCCATAGACTGAATGTTTGTGTTCTCTCCAAATCCACATGTTGAAACCTAATCCCCAAGTGATGGTATCAGGAGGAGGGACCTTTGGAAGGTGATTAGGTCAGAGAGTGGAGCTCTCAGGAATAGAATTAGTTCTCTTACAAAAGAGACCCTAGAGAGCTCCCTCACCCTTTTCCATGGGAAGACACAGGGAGAAGATGGCCATCTTATGAACCAGGAAGACAGCTCTTATCAGACACCAAACCTGCCAATGTCTTGATCTTGTACTTCCTAGCCTCCAGAAATATGAGAAATAAATGTTTGTTGTTTATGCCACCCATCTTTTGTTATAGCAGCTCAAACAGACTGCTATAGTCTACAGTCTTAAAACCAAGTAGTAAATGCACTGAAATTCAATTAAATATGGCTGTGTCAGTTAACCTGTGCTGGGTAACAAACTACTCTAAAATTTAGTAACTTAAAATAACAGCTATTTATTTGGCTCTCTATTTTGTATGTCAGCCATTTGGGCTAGGCTGAGCTGGGCAGTTCTTCCTTTACCAACCTTGGCTAGTGTTACAAGCTGAATTGTGTGATTCCCCCCATGTGGCCACTCAAATGCATATTTGCATATGACTGGTGTCCTTGTAAGAAGAGAAAATTTGGACAGGGATGCATACAGAGGGAAGATGATGCAAAGATACAGGGAGAACACTATGTCAACATGAAGACAGCTGTCTACAAGCCAGGGGGAGAGGCCTGGGACAGATTCTTCCCTCAGAGCCCTCGAAAGGAACCAACCCTGCTAACTTCGACCTCAGACCTTTAGCCTCCAGGACTTTGAGAAAATAAATTTCTGTTGTTTGAGCCATCCAGTCTGTGGTACTTTGCATTTAAAAAAACAATTGAAGCAGAGTTGATGTACAATATTATGGTAGTTTCATGTGTACAACGTAGTGTTTTGACACTTAAATACATTACAAAGTGATCACCATGATAAGTCAAGTCTAATCCCATACAGAGATATTACAATATTATTGACTATTTTCCTTTTGCTGCATATTATATCCCCATGATTCATTTATTTAATAAATGGAAATTTGTACCCCTCAATCCCCTTCACCTATTTTTACCTAACCCCCCTACCTCCATCCCCTCTGGCAACTACTAATTTGTTCTCTGCATCTATGAATCTGTTTCTGTTTTGTTTGTTTCATTTTTTTAGATGCCACATATAAGTGAAATTACACAGTATTTGTGTTTCTCTGTCTGACTTACTTAACATAAACCCTCCAGGTCCATTCCTGTTGTTGCAAATGGCAAGATTTCATTCTTTCTTTATGGCTGAGTTATATTCCATTGTGTGTGTGTGTGTGTGTGTGTGTGTGTGTGTGTATAAGCCCTAGCAGACTAATACAGCTGGGCTTTCTCATGCATCTGCAGGCAGCTGGTGGATTGGCAAGGCCAGCTGATTATGACGGCTTCCGCTGAGGTGTCTGAAAGAACTGGGGTCTCTCTCACTGTGTTCTCACCCTCCAGCAGGCTAGCCGAGTTTGTTCACGTGGCATTTGCAAGTTTCTCAGAGAGTAAGAATGAAGCTATAAGGCCTTTTGAAACGGAGACTTAGAACTGGCACACTATCACTCTTGCCATATTCTATTGAGCAAAATAAGTTCCAGGGCCAGCACAGATTCAACAGTTAGGAAATGGACTCCACTTCTTGGTGGAAGGAGGTACAGGGTCTCGTGGTCATTTTTGCCATTTACCACAATAGCCATTTGACATTATGGCACGAAAGCTTTCCCACAGATCAGAAGTGTAGGCACACATTATGCTCCAATATCAATTCTGGAAACCTCTTGAACAGAACTTTCCATCAAGATTATATTGAGACCAATATCCAAAAACTAAGGACTAGGTTGTTAAACATCATAGATGTTTTTAAGTACATTCTATCCCCATAAACCAAGTTCGTTTCAAGTAGATGCTAACATACAAGACTGGATCCCTGATTTAAAAAAAAAAAAAGAAAATTAAACCTCTATCCAACAGGCTGATTATTAGATCTTAATTTTTATAGATAGAATTAAGCAATTAAAGGGGTTATAGGAAGTCATTACTTGCTGAAACCTGCTTTTCCCCAGTTTAGGTTTTTGAAAGCAGAGTTCATCTGCTTTGTTTTATAACCCAATGGCCTATCTGGACTCTTCAGTATTACCTTTTTAAGTGTCTTCCATTGATGGATAATTATTTAATGCATTTGCTTATGAAATAAATAACGGCAAGGGCCTTATTACTTGCAAGGTCCCAGTAACACATCAGTGAACAAAGTAGACTTGATCTTTGCTCCTGTAGAACTTTAGTAAAGTAGAAGAAGACATTAAGTCAATAAAAGAACACATACAAACATAATTAAAATTTTATATAAATATACATAAAGTGTGTAATAAAGGATTACTCATTCAATCAATATGTAGTGAGTGGCTTATTATGAGCCAGTTAATGTGCTAGGCACCGGGAATACCAATGTGAACGAGTCAGAGACACTTCTTTTTTTAAATGGAGCTCACTTTCAGCCCCAAAGACCAATAAGTTAATTAATTACAAATAAACAAAGACGCAACAATAACTTGTGATAAACGTTATGGGAAAGCAAATGAACAAAGAAAGGGACAAAAGTGAGGCCATCTTTAGAGGCTGTGAGCTGATAAGATTTCCATAGAGAAGGTGATACTTAAGCTGAGATCTGAAGATGAAAGAAGCTGTCATTTTAGGAAGAGGTAGAAAATTTCCAGGCAGAGGAAACAGGAAGTGCAAAGTCTTGAGGGTGAAAGATCATGACCGGAGCAGGAACCTTATGGAAATCCAATGACCAGAGCTGTCGGGGGCTGGGGGGTGGGTGGCAGGAGCCAGATCATGGGGCTTTCATGGGACAGCGAGAGAAGTGGGCATTCTATTCTAATGAAGTGGGAAGCCCCTGAAGGATTTTAAGCAGAGAGTGATCTGACCTATTCTAATAGTCTGCTGCTGTGTGGAGAATGGATTGAAAGGGTTAGAAGTTAGAGTAGTGAGACCAGTGATGCAGCTGCTACAGTAGTCTAGGTAAAGGATGATGGCAGCCCAGACCGGGGCCACGGAAGGGAGGAATAGAGGAGCAAGTGGCATTTTAACAGGAGTGAGGTAGAGCAGGAGGGTCAAGAAGGCTTCCCTAAGTAAGGTTAATGGAAGGTGAGACCCACGGCTGGAAGGTAAGGACACGCCTTCATTCACACAGTGAAAGCAGGATTAAATTAAGACCTAAAGAAGACTTAAATTCTGAAAAGACTATCGTTTTCCTCTTCCCCAAGACACACGTAATAGCGATGTAATTCAAAAGCGAAACAGGACTAAACCACAAAATAGGTGGAAGCAAGTTCCACCAGATTCACTGTTTTTCCACCACGACTAGGTTAGTGTTTTCACTTTTGAAATTTCGAATATTGAATAATTTCAAGACAGTTTTGCTGATCTAGATCTGCTGAGCCTTTTTGTTTAATCTAGCCTGTAACAAAGGCCCTGAGAAGGGAAAGTGTTTGGAGTGTTTTTGACTGAAAGTAGGCTGCCTCCTATTGATGGATCTGCAGACCATGCAGTGACCTGCAAGCTGAACTGGGGACTGGAACTTCAGAACAAAGAAGGAGAAGGTGACGCACCTCGGGGTCCTGCCCGGGTGCGGACAGCGGGATGGAGGCGACCTTGAAGCAGCGCCTGGAGGAAACAGTGAAGAATCCATCCACTGTTGGAGTCCTGTGCACAGGTTCACAAGCACTCGATCTGGGCTGCTGCAGAGCCCTGTCAGATGAGCATGCTGGGGCGATATTTGTTCCAGCCCAGCAAGCAGCTGAGCTGACCTCGGCCCCCACTGATATTCCTATGGTGTGTCTAGAATCAGGGAACATTATCATGATCTAGAAACGCGATGGCATTACAACAGCAGTGCACAAAACGGCCTCTTGACATTTCGTATCCGTTCCCCAGCAGCCCGTCACAGGGACTCAATCATACCTTGTGTTAATTATCTTATAGAACTAGGAGAGTTCCAGTAGTTAGGCCAGTCAAGGAATGTGCATTGGACACTTTTCCATTAATTTTAGAGTAAGCTGCTTTTGGACATTCTATGGATTGACTTATCAAAATACTAGTTAAGAAAATAGCATTTTTTTTTTTTTTTGGTCCAATGAGCTGGAGATCAGAGATTCTTGGCTCTTGTCCCACACCATGGTTACCAATAAGCCATGTATGACCTTGGCTATGTCTCTTCATTTCTCCAGCCAATGAATGAGAGTTTGGAAAGTTCTTTCTAAATCTAAAACACTCTCTTTGTTCTTTTCTTTTTTTTTTTTTTTTAACATCTTTATTGGAGTATAATTGCTTTACAATGGTGTGTTAGTTTCTGCTTTATAACAAAGTGAATCAGCTATACATATACATATATCCCCATATCTCTTCCCTCTTGTGGCTCCCTCCCTCCCTCCCTCCCTATCCCACCCCTCTAGGTGGTCACAAAGCACCGAGCTGATCTCCCTGTGCTATGAGGCTGCTTCCCACTAGCTATCGATTTTACGTTTGGTAGTGTATACATGTCCATGCCACACTTTGTCCCGGCTTACCCTTCCCCCTCCCCGTGTCCTCAAGTCCATTCTCTAGTAGGTCTGCGTCTTTATTCCTGTCCTGCCCCTAGGTTCTTCAGAACCATTTTTTTTTTTTTTTGGTTCCATACATATGTGTTAGCGTACGGTATTAGCATGTTTTGAAGGTATAGGTCACTTTGTAGAGAGAAGTTTGTTATGTTTAATAAATCTGGTTAGAAGGGGGGAAAAAGAACAAAGAAGGCTATTAGAGGGCAAGGGAGGCACAGGGGAGTTCAGACTGGACCTGACGGCACTGACCCCAGGGAGAAATGGGTGTGGCTAGATTACAGGTGCTGATGGCAGTGGCGGAAAAGTTTTCTGTCAGTCAAAAGTCAGGTCAGATGATTCCGGAGGCCAGTTCTGATCAGAAAATGAATATCTTAGCTACTCTACTATTTTTTAAAATACACTTATTTGTATACCATTTCTCTATTTTGACTGGAGCAAAGCAGAGTTGAGAGTTACTTTAGTTGGTGTGAATAAAATGTCAGAGGCAATGTATCGGTCTAGTGACTTCTTCTTCAAAAGAATTGAAAAATGTCATCATTTTTATATTTGGAAATTCACTCTCACTTTGTTCTGTTTTGATCTGTATGGTTTGCCTTAAAGATAATACTGTAGCTACCCTGGCCTGTATGTCTTGCAGTGGCTTTTAACCAAACCCATTAAAATTCTGATCTGTAATAATTCACTTTTGACTGTACCAACTTATTTTTTCTTTCTACATTTTTATTTTCCTTGACTCTCCTATTAGGCGATAAGCTCCTTTTCAATGTTTGAATTATCCAATTCTTTGGTCCACAGGTTTCAGAAACTTGAAGTGAGGAACCCATTCATCTTTGTATCTTGAGCAAAAGGACAGTGCATGAAACAAAACAGATGCCCAGTCTGCTTGTGGAATGGACTTTGGACAGCCCTGCCCTCAGGGAGATTGTGGGTGACCTGCGGAGTCAGTTGCATCAAAAATGACACAGTGCTGTTGTAAGTGGAACAGGGGAAGCATGTCATGATACAGAAGTAGAAGAGAGAAAGAGAGTAAGATGAGTTATGCACGAAAGTGTCAGGGAGAGTATGAAAGGGGAGGGGATTCCATGGGAGCAGCGGGGGAAGGAAACACCATGCAAAGAAGAAGCAAGAAATATTCAGAGATTATAAAGTTCCACAATTCTTAAATGGGCTAAAAGGTGCTGAAGGTGGCACATATAGAAGGAGACAAAGTCTAGAGATAAGCAGGAGCAAAAACATCCAAGGCTTTGTAGGGCATGTTATGGAGTTTGGACCTTGCTTGGCAGGCTGTAAGGCAGGGGGCAGGGAAAGGTCTTAGTGTGGATAAGCTGAGTCTCAGTTAACATGAGACTGCTAAGTCTCACAGCAATAGGATCAGACTCGCATTCTGCAAAGAGCCCTCCGGCTGGGTCATTGGAGTGAGTTCAAGTGCACAGGTGGGTTGACTTGGTAAGGTACTGTGACAATGAAGCAGATGTGAGAGGACTAGAACCTTCAGTGAAGCAGAGGCCACGGAAATGAAGAGGCCAGGTCAATTCAAGAGATGTATAAGATGATGCAAGACTTGATGACTAGATATGAGGATTTGGGGAGAGGGAGGCATGGAGGAAGGTAACAGATTCATGGCTTAAGAGACAGGTAAATGATGGTGCTACCTACCAAGGTAGGGAATACAGGACTGTTTGTGGGGGAGTGAGGCAAGTTGATAGTAAAGGGGACAAACCAATCCGTTGGGTCATTTTGAGTGTGGGGTAACTGCGGACCTTTAGAGTAGAGGACACTGCACCTCAGTGTCCTTGCATAACTGCCCAGACAAAGGCAGTTTTTCACAAATACTTTTAATAACATTCATGCTTTTGTTATCCCTGTAGAGAACCCTCTATATTGCATTGTTATTCACTTCACTTTTTAGAAAATCTGCATTTTCTCCTGTGCTTTCCATCCCCATTAATGGTGACATATTCTCCCCACTTAGCCAAGCTCATCACCTCAGAGTCGATCTCAATTCTTCTGTCTTTCTTACTAGTCACATCCAACAAGTCACTCAGAATGTTCCTAATCACTCCCCTCCTCTCCTCTTTCTGGTCACTGTTTGGTCCAGCATACCTGCCCACTGCCATATACACCTGTATCCCCAGCCCTCCCCAGTCAGTTTCTTTCTCCAGACTCTTGCAGTGATTTTCTAATTGCTATTTCTGCCTCTAAGATTTGCCCTGGAAAATTACTCATTACTCACACTATTGCCAGAGCAACCTTTCTGCAACCAAGTCTACTCATATCACTTTGCTACTTAGAAACAACAATAGCTACTGAGTTCCTAAATGGTTATGTACAAATACCTTGTTATCTCATAATAAGCCCAGACTTATTTTCTAGACATAGCAAATTATTCCTCACTTCACAAATGATACCTAAATTGACTTTAAACATTATGAGTCAAAGGCACTCTTATATATTAGTTTTATGACTCTGTATTATTTCAGGTAGGTGTCGGACAGGTGAAAGAGGGGCTCTGTCTCACTCCACCACCACGGACACACACACACACACACACACACACACACACACACACACTGTTAGATTCAGTTCCAAAATTAATTCACCAAGGATACTGTTATGGGTTGAATTATATTACACTGAAAATACATGTTTGAAGTCCTAATCCCTGGTACCTAAGAATGTGACCTTATGTGGAAACTGGTCTTTGCAGATGGGATCAAGTTAAGATGAGGCCATTAGGGTGGGCTCTAATCCAATATAACCGATGTCCTTATGAAAAGGGGAAGTTTGGACAACAGTCGCAAAGGGAGAATGCTACATGATGATGGAGGTCCTGTAGCTACAAGACGAGGAATGCCAAGGATTGATGGCCACCAGAGAGGCAAAGAAGGATCCTCCCCTTCCAGTTTCAGAGCAAGCATGGGACTGCCAACATCTTGGTGTCAGACTTCTAGTCTCCAAAACTGTGGGATGATGTATTTCTGTTGTTTTAAGGACCTGGTTTGTGGTAGTTTTTGAAGGCAGCCCTGGGGAGCTAATACAGATACGAGATTTCACAGGATGCAGAGTGGCCACAAAGCCTAGCTTCTCCCAGCCTCTAGCATTTCTGGTGGGCACAGCTGCTCTGGCGGCACTGTCCCTGCATGGCAGAGGTGCCTTGGATCTGGAAAAAGTGCCACCACTGCACTTTTGTGTGTAAACTTACAGCACCATCCCTGAAGAATTTACAAACCCTGGCCTTCTGTTCAAGAGAATGTTTACAAACGTGGCATTCTACTGGTTCTTGATCCAGATTCCACGTTGAAAAAGCCACAACTTCATCCAAGGGGAGAAAAGACAGTGAGCGTCAGGAATCTCTTAATCATATCTTTGCCTCTCACTCCCTGGAAAGCCCATTTCCATGCAGACTCACTTTTTGATAAAAACTGTAAAATGTTACCTAGGATTATACTCAGAAAGCTACTCCTATTTGTCTTTTTTTTCAGCATTGTGATTTACTTTATCAAAGGCTTTTGTATCTTATTTTTCTTTGTAGGTGGTGTAGGGAGTGATTTTTGAACAAAAGCAATGAAATCCTGACCTTACCTCAATAAGGACCTTGTGGTATTTTACTTGACCAACTTTATCAATTTTGTTCTATTTCATTTGTTTTCAGGACACGCTATGCTTTTTTTTACATCTCCTGGCTTTTGCATGTGTCATTTTCCTCACCTAGAACATATGCCTGATTCATTTCCAACTAAAGAATGCCATCACTTCGCTAATTATGATAATCAGCACTGTCCTGGGTACTACACAGACATGATCCCATTCGTATTCACAACCTTGTGATTTAGACTGAGAGAGGTTAGAGTGACGAGGAGGTGGCATTGGAACCTGGCTCTTTCGGATCACAGAATCAATGTTCCTGTTTCTTAGCCTCTTGCCAAGCCAGAAATCTTCCTTAACTTTCCTAGCCAAATATTCACTTTCTCCTCCAAGTTCCTGGAGAGTTTTGTACTTACTTTTATTGTGATAAGTCACAATAGTTTATATTTTAATTACTTATTTGTGTTTGTAGCCCCAATTGGTTGAATTCCACAAGACAAGAAATGGCTTTTTGCCCACCTGCTTTAATCATGGCTCATAATAGATGCCCCCCCAAATATTTGCTGAATGGATTAGAGCATGTTGAATAAATGCGCACATGGATTATAAAGTCACAGCATCTTCTATTTGACTGTGAACTTCTAGAAGACAGAGACCTTGCCTTTTTAAATTTTGAATCCCCAAAGTTGAATAAAAGTCTGTTGGCAGAATGAATGATTTAGTCAATGAATGATTTGGCTGAATGAATGGTTATAGCTGACTAGAAGCCCAGCATGTGGCAGTTTTCCCTCCGTGCTTTATAAGATTTAGGAGCAGGACTTCCCTGGTGGTGCAGTGGTTAAGAATCCGCCTGCCAACGCACAGGACACGGGTTCAAGTCCTGGTCCAGGAAGATCCCACATGCCGCGGAGCAACTGAGCCTGTGCGCCACAACTATTGAGCCTGTGCTCTAGAGCCTGTGAGCCACAACTACTGAAGCCCGCACGCCTAGAAGCCCATGCTCCACAACAAGAGAAGCCATCACAGCCAAGAGTAGCCCCTGCTCGCCACAGCTAGAGAAAGCCCACGCACAGCAATGAAGACCCAAAGCAGCCAAAAATAAATAAATAAATAAAAATTAAAAGAAAAAAAAGATTTAGGAGCAAGTGATAAAAGATCATACAAATAGGCAAAAATTTGTCTAATCTCTGATTGAATGCAGCTAATCCAGCTTCATAATGGGGACTACAATCTGATTTTAAGATCAAGAAAATGAAAGTACTAAAATTGAGAAACAGTTTCATATTTTATTCATTTATTCATTCATTCACTTACTCACTTACACTTGGGAATTGAAAAAGCACCCAAGAGCTGAGTAATTCACAGCCGCCTTCTTTTTTTTTTCTCCAAGTGTTGGAAGCCTGAGCTTGGGAAGCCAATTGGGCTGAATCCCAAAGACAGCCACTGTGGTAAGATGCCTTTGGGACCATCCATGACATGTACAGGAGTATGGGGCTTATAAATTAGAACAGTGGTTCTCAAAGTGTGGCCTGGAGACCCATGGGAGTCCCCAAGAGCTTTTCAGGGAGTTACAGATCAGAATTATTAGGACAATACTGAGCTCCTATCTCCCTTTTTAATTCCCATTCAGTGGACTTTCCCAGGCACTACATGGTATGTGGTATAACACCAGACTGAATGTAGAAATCAATATGTAAATCTAGCTATCTTCTATTAAGTCAAACATTAAAAAGATTTGCAAAACCATAAGACAATGCTTCTCTTCACTGTTTTTTGGAAACAGTTATTTCTCATAAAATGATGTCATTTATGTTAATATTTAATGGTGTATAGCAGTTATTTTAAGATAAATACTTACAAACATTTTCTCAGTTTTACTTTTGAACATGATAAATGTTGATAGATATAACCCACATAAACAAAAGTATGTTGGGGTCCTCGATAATTTTAAGACTGTAAAACTCATCTGAGTCCAAAAATGTGAGAACCACTGACTTAGACAAACATGGACTCATAAGAAGTTTCAGACCCACTGCCCTCTCAGGAAGCATTGCCTAGAGAGTGCTTCTTTCTAGCTGGTGTGTAGGTCGGGTGTGAAGGCAGAAGGTGAATCATTTACAAGGATCTGGACACCCACCCCCTTCACTACTTCATTCCTCTGAACCTACTCTCTCCACAAGGGCAATGCTATTTCTGCTTCGCCAGGGATCTGCAACTGGAACCAGATATTTACTCTCTGGTCTGAGGCCAAACTCTGACGTCCATTCTCCCTACTGCAAGTCCCTCAAAGCCATCTTCTTTCAGCACCAGGGAGCCTCAACTCCTACAGAAAATCTGTTCAAGGGCGAGTCATTACAATCAGCTCCTGGAGAGCGTGCTAATTATGTACTTTCTGAAATGTTCTCTCAATAAAGGAGCCGTTCAGTGATGGGGAAAAATAAAATAACTCTTAATCACAGTTGCAGAATTTCTAATAAAAATCTATAATTAAAAAAGAAATTGATCCTCAAGCATTTTCACTTTGATTAAATTGCCAGAAAACAAAGTCGTGTTCACCTCTGGTCTTACAGGAAGGAGCCTAGCAACATGTATACATCCACTCAAGAAATAATGATGGACCACCCATTCTGTGTTAGGGACACTGGGAATGTTTGCAAATACCTGGCTGAGAAGATACTGTGTATCCTATGGCCAGCCCCTGATAAATAGTTATGGAAACTTGGCCTTTATAAAATGAAATAGAGATCAGAACAAATGAAGGAACCTGTTTTAAATGGACCACACTGACAATTAAATTGGTGGTTTACTCCCAATTCGGGTCTCCAAAGGGAAGCTGGACATGTAAATTGCCAAGTCGGTAACAAAGAAGAGCATGGTCAGAGAAAAGGAGAGGGTCACGTAGTTTAGGTTAATCTGTGGTAATCCCGATTGGCCAGATCATGAAATAAACAGTGACATCTGACAGTGTGCTAAGACAGAAGACTACGTAGTCTTGTTTTACCGGCTTCTTCATGCAACATGCCGGCTTGATACAGGCCTGGAGATGATTTATTATTTGCTTTCTTTGAGCAGATGATTCTGCCTGGCATTATGGCATCCAATGAGCTCACTTAGCGGCACACTGTTTACACAGACTAAGCAAAATCTGAAAAACAACTTGACCCTCTGAAGTACTGAAACTGAACAGGGATTTCAGTTACCCTTCTTTCAGGGAAATGTTGTTGCTGGCTGATTAAATGAAACCTTTTGTGTCTGGAGGACTTTCTGAGAGGAAGCATCAGTTACAGGCAGTCTGGGTTTGGGAAATAGGACAACTTTAAATCTCCACTGAGGTCCTAATGGCTTTAGTTCCTCTTGAATGGTTACATGGAAAGATAAATATAGTTCAAGCCAGGTTTTTGCTGTTTAAACGATGGGGTGAGCAAATAATAGCCCATATCCACATGGCACAATACTCTAAAAGAGCCAAATGAAAAACAATAATAACACTCGAGCTGTCTTTATCTATCTTTCATTACTTCGGAAGTTGTCACTATGTCTAATACAATTAACGTATTAATAACAACGACATAAACAACAAATGAAACAAACCAATAACAAAACTCAGCTACTATTAACAAACAGTTTATGATATCCCAGTGTAACTGAAAGTGGGGTCTGGCTGCTTGTCACTCAAAAGCCAATAGAGAGGCAAGGTTGGTGGAAAGGAAAGTTTGCTTTATTTTGGATGTTGGCAGCCGGGGGCGGGGAGGGTGGACGCCTGTCCAAAGGCCGACTCCCCGCTTCCTACAACCAGTGGGCAAGAGCTTTTATAGACGGAGGGAGGGGGCTACATGCAGAAACAGTACAGTTGGCTCTGACAGTCATCTTGAAATTGGTCACTGGTGGTCCGACCAGCATCATCTTGATTGGTTCAGGTACGGTTAATCTTCAGGTCGGTTTGTTTCCATTTCTTTGAGGGCAGTTCTCGGAGTTGTGGCAGCTTATGTCATGGCTACAGCCTGCTCATCATGTAGTTAACTCCTTCCACCTGGTGCGGGCTTCAGTATCTTTAAGACAGCTCACAGGATATGGCTCAGAATATTACCTGTATCCCTTAAGGAGGAACTAAAGGTCCTTGACTATGTTTAATGACTAAACTATTATTATTTGGTCTCCTTTGACTGTTTTCCTTTGTTTCTGTATTTTTTCACTTCTCTGATTAAACTCATTCTTTGGCTAAAGTTTTTCCACAGACAAAAGGCAGGCTGAGGACCGGGGGCGCATAGACCATAGGGTCCTGCTCCATTTCACTAGATATTACTAGATAAGCATGGGTGTTGTTTTTAAATTTATAGCTAGGGCTGCCATTTATAGCACTGTTGCTAAGTGCTATTTCCATTTGTTGGGCATTCGGCAACTGAATGTCAAAACAGCCAACACGTCTCTAGTTACTGTACCCAAGGTTGTCCTGTGGGATGGAATTATTTCCCAGCATTCCAGAACAATGTTGCCTTCTGGCTGGAAGTTACACTTGAGTGGGGATTTAACATCCTTCTTCTATTAATGGACTTCTACTGAATGATTACCTTGAAGAAGAACTCATCTGGGCTGCATAGGAGTTTACAGTTTAATCCTAAAACCGGTACATAAACATAGGATTATAAAACTGCTTGATAAAAGCTGTGACACAGGCAAATCCTCAGCCAGATCCTAGCATTAGGGAAACAGGCTTAGGGGCGGGCCCAGGGCTATGTGAGCGTCCAGAGCACAAGCACACACAAAGGTAAGTGTATTTGCTTCTCCTGCTGTCTCTCCCCTCACATTCAGCTGCAACACTGCATACAGGAAAGCGTCGTGGTGTCTCAGCTTCTAATCCTTAAAATCATCTTCTTCTTCCACAAAAATTTTCCATCAGGTGACAAGCATGTCCTAGCCCTTGAACCTCCAGACCAGTTGAGACGCTGTGGAGCTCTTAGCATGACTGGAGTGGCCAGCAGGAGGCGGCAAGGCTGCCCTCGGGGGTCTTTCCACTCTAAGTGTGACTCGTGGACCAGTAGCAGTGGTGTCACCTGGGAGCTTATGAAAAATGCAACGCGTCTCAGCCTCCTCCCAGACCTACCGAGTCAGCACCTGCATTTGAACAAGCTCCTTGGGTGATCAGGTGCACTGGTCTAGGGCTGCCTAGGAGGCCAGTGTATTCCTTCAATATGGACACCTCCCAAGGCACGCTACAAAATTCAGCCTGATGTGCTGGAAAGCCACATTACAGATTTGAGACTTTAGAGTAAGCGCAGTGGGAAGGCCTTGGAGGTAGAAATGTTTGGGGATTTTTATAGGCCCTATGCACGCTGACTTTTGGAGGCTCCACTTCCACAGCATATTAAGCAAATATATTGGCATCATGAAAATGCAGACGTATTTTTTTTTGAAAAAAATAAAAAAAATTAATAACTTTTAAAGTTGTGTTTTTATATGGCTAAATTATTCCTTTTGTTTTCTGCTTTAAAATTGATTATATATATGTATATACATACAAATATACACATATACTCACACGTACACTTGAATTGCTAGTTAGCATAATGTCATCCTTTGTAGATATTTAATTCAACACTTTGTATTTTTCTCTTTTGTAGCACGGGGGGCAATGATTTTTTTCCAGGTCCCATATAATTCCACAGGTCCTTGCTAACATATGGCTCTAAGCACTGTGGCTATATGCCCATTAGATTAATGGGCTTTGAGCCGAGAAGTGACAAAGTCTGCTTTATGTTCTAAAAAGATCACTTTGACAGCATGTAGGGAATGGGCTAGGGCTTGGTGTGGGAGCAGGAGTGGCCACTGAGAAACGATGAGGTGACTCTCTTGGCAGCTCAGGCAAGAGAAGATGTTGATGGTGGTGACGGAGAGAATCTCCTGAATATTAGAGAGGTGATTGTGGCAGAATTTTCAGGACCTTGGGACACATTTCTTATGGGGATTGAGGGAGAGAAGGAGACAGGGATGACTCCCTAAATTCCAAACCAAGAAATCTAACTGGAAAATAGCTTATTGGTATAAGAGACACTGAAGGAGTCATTAGTTCTTGGGGACAAGATGTTCCTTTACTTTTGGACATGTTGATAACGAGTGACTTGTACCTTGGTCCCTGAGTGGAAATATCACAAAGGTGGCTGAACAATCTGTTCTGGATCACGGAAGAGAAGTGCCACGTGGAAATGGAGATTCGGGAGTCACCAGCACGCAACTAGGGATGGAAACGAGGGGTTCTCTATGCTTCTCCATCTTTACTTCAGAACTGAAAGGGGGCACTACTTTTAAGAGGTCGGTCACTGACAAAGAAGAAAGACAACCTTGCTTAGGGGAGCAAGGACTTCAACATTTATGGTTAGAGACAGAGTCATTGGCAAGGGAGACTGGGAAGGCCGAGTCTACTGTTGTGAAGAAGGAAAGAAACTTGGGAGAATACATGGTCACTGAGGCCACTCCTGTGAGAAGTACCTGCATTCAATGCTGCTGAGAGGTCAACTAAGACACACGTATTTCTAAGGAAACTAGAAATTGGTGACCTCTGGGAAAGTATCTTCGGTAGGGTGGTGGGAAGCCAGATTACTGAGTGCGGTAGGCAAAAGGACAGCTCCCCCAAAGTCCATGCCCTAATCTCTAGAACCTGTGAAGATATTACACTTGCAAAAAAGGACTCTGCAGATGTGATTAAGGTAGGGATCTTGAGATGAGGAGATTATCCTGGATTATCTGGGTGGGCCAATTGTAATGACAAGGGTCCTTATAAGTGAAAGAGGGAGCCAGGAGGGTCAGAGTCAGAGACAGCTTTGAAGATGCTAAGATGCCGGCCTTGAAGATGGAGGGGACCACGAGCCAAGGAACATAAACTTCCAGAAGCCGCAAGAGGCCAGGCAACAGATTCCCTTCCACGGCCTCCAGAAGGAACATGGCCCTGACGACACCTTGATTTTAGCCCAGTGAGACCCACTTCAGAGTTCTGACCTCAAGAACTGTAAGAAAATAAGTGTGTGTTGTTGCTTGGTTTAAGCCACTAAGTTTGTGGTAGCTTGTTACAGCAGCGTTAAGAAACTGATACACTGAAGGTCAAAGGAAAGACGGAGGAAATGAAGACAGTGAATGTGGACGCTGGGAAATTTGAGGAGGAGCTGTGTAAGATATAATAGAAGAAGCCTTTGCTTAAGGTGGGAGAAACTTATAAGCCATAAGGCGAGAGAGACTTCAATTCCTAATGTATATAAATTAGTATATATATATATATATACACTAATGGAAAGATATCAGGAAGAACAGGAAGATGAAAGATTCAGAAGTAGAATCACGAGGTTGAGGAACAAAGAGGGGCAGGGAGGGATAAAGAGCACAGGTGGGATGAAGGACACATCATCCTAAGAGGAAGTGAGGGAGCAAAGGACACATCCTGGTGCAGATGGGTTTCTAAATTTGATGTGGGAATACTGAGGTAGCGCCTTACTGATGAGTTGTACTTATTCTCTCCGTGCCTCAGTTTCCTTATTTAAAATAATAATAGTAAGTAATAATGATAATAATAGTATCTCACAGGGTCTTCATGAGGATTAACTGCCTTAGCACGTGTCAAGTGCAGTGCTCATATGCATTGTATGGGTTCCACACCTGTTAGTTATTATTATTATATTCGTTTTTCTAGGGCTGCTGTCAACAAAGCACCACAAACTGGGTAGCTTAACAACCACCCGGGAGCTTTACTGTCTCCCAGTTCTGGAGGCTGGAAATTTGAAACCAAGGTGTTGGCAGGGTTCGTTCCTTCTGCGGGCTGTGAGGGAAGGGTCTGTTCCAGGCTTCTGTCTTTGGTTTGTAGATGGCCATCTCCCTGGGTCACCTTACATCATCTTCCCTGTATGTGTGTCTGTCTCTGTGTCCAAATTTCCCCTTTTTATAAAGACATCAGTCGTATTGCGTTAGGGCCCACACTGTAGACCTCATATTAATTAACCACATCTACAATGACCCTATTTCCAAATAAGGGCATGTTCTGAGGTACTGGGAGTTAGGACTTCCACATATGAATTTGGAGCGGGGTGGTGGGGGGAACGACACAATTCATTTCATGACAATTATTATTACTCTTTTCTTTGCTAAGAGTCAGTGAGGCTACCCGCCATGAGTAAGAGTGGTGAGAAGAAGGTTTAAAGAAAGAGGAAAAAGTTGGCCATTTTTATTATAATAGAGAGAAAGAGCTGACCAAGTAAATTCAGCAGGATTGCTAGGGAGTCATTAGCAACCAGAAGTGGTTGGTATCAAGAATTTACAGTGGCCAAAACCCCTAACTTTTTATTAGTGCCTCCAGGGCCCTATGCAATCTGACTCCAAGCTTTCCCCCACTGACTTATCCTGCATCACACTCCTCCAAGCTCACATGTTCCAGCCACCATGGCCTTCTTCTTGCCCCTGCACCTCACCAAGCTCCTTGTGGCCTCTTGGCCTTTGCTCTTGCTATCCCCTCTGCCCTGCATGCACTTCCCCTGGAGCATCCTATGGTAGGTTTTATCTCATCACTTAGGCTTCACTCAAATGCTCCCTCTTCAGGGAGGTCTCCTCTGACCACCTCTTGGAAGTCGTCTTCCAAATCCAACCTACGTTCTGTTTTATAGTCTTTATAACACTTGTCAATATTGGAAAATATGTCTCTTAATTCTTTGTTTCTATTCTATCATCTCTCCTTCTCCAGAGTTTTTTCTTTTTGCCTTATTCTTTCCTTTGTTCAAATATTCTACTCCCATTCCCCTTCTCCCACAGAGGCAAATGTTCCAATGTGCTAATTTTGTATCTTTTTATTTGTATGTGTTTTTGCAAATTATTTTATGCATATTTTTGATTTATGCAAAGAGTATTGTGTTATATATATACATATCTCATATTTCTTTCATTTTTCTATTAGATACTATATATTTAAGGTATACCATTTTTCCTTGTGAATATCAAATCTGTTGTTCTAAGTCCTGTATAATATTCTACAGCATATCTCCATGAACAATTTACATATCCATTCTCCTGGAGATGGATACCTAAGTACCTTCCCTAACCACAATAACACAAAAGAAGCTTCAATAAACATCCTTGTACGTGTCCCCATAGGGACCTGTGTGAGAATTTTTCTGGGCTATATAGTATACTCAGAAGCAGAATTGCAAGTGAGCTGTACCTAATCTTAATTTGAGTAAAGATGGCTCTCCAGAATGGCTTTACCAGTCTAATATACTACCATTGACCCAGAACTTAAGTTCCATGAGAACAGGGCTTATATTTACCTTGTTCCACTAGCACTCACTGTCCAAGTATAAGAAAAAGAAAATTAAAAAAGAAAAAGAAGGTGAGAAGTGGGATTCCTCCAGGAAGGGGGCTTCATCTGGCTGTTGCAGAATACATCGTTGTGGAGAAATACCAAGAGTGTGAAATAATGGACTGCACACTAAACTGAGTAAGAAGCAGGGTAAAGACAGGGAGGAAGAAAATAGAGGGTCAAAGAACTAGAGGTCACTTTAAGGTCAAACACACATGAAGAGAAAATAACTGAGCAAATAAGCTTGAAGGATGGAAAGTTGTGGTCGCAGAGTATAAGGGCTTATCTTAGCCTGGGTTCTCTAGGAAACAGAGCCTGAAGCAAAGCTCACGTGCTAATTCTTAATGAGGGGGTGTTATCCTAAGGAAACAGGAGTGAGGGAGAAAGAGAAAATGATGGAGAGGAGAGAAAGCAGATTCAAGGTGTTGCATTACCAATCTGTCACAGCTTCTCTAGAAAATAAAGCTGGTTGCTGAGTCATGCTTGAGTAGCCAGAAGTACAGAACCATTGCATCTCTGAACAGCTCCTGGATGGGCAGGAAGGGTGAGCGATTACCTGCTGGGTTCTTCCTGGCTGTTGTCTCTCAATGGTCAGAGTCAGCTCCACAGCACATTAATTCCACTATATCTCTAGGGTGAGTTTTGGGCCCCACCAGGCAGCAGCTAGGGAAGCCAGAACTTCTGTGGGTCCAGCCAGGTCAGACCTGGGAGCTGGAACCACTGACGCTCCCTCTCCGGTGGGTGTTATGGAGGCCATGCTGGTCTGGTCCTGACTCCAGAGGAGGCTGAGGTCGGTGACAGCGTTCACAGGGGCTTTACAACCACGGGAAAGGCATGAGGCCCTGCTGAGACCACTGTGTCTAAGAAGAAAAGCAAAGGGCTAAAGCCTTGGGGGCAGGGAGGGCCAAGCTGTTCTGGGGTGCACAAGCCTCCATGATTTTAGAGGAGATTCCAGGTCTACCTGTGGCAGTGAATGGCTGAAGCTGAGCGGACATGAAGATTATTGGATACGAGGTCTAAGGAGTTGAGAGGCCAAAGTGCTGGATGGATGGTCCACATGGATTTTGAAATAGTACAGGATGTGGGATGCCAAACACCGTGAGCCTAGTGCATAGTCAGTGCACACTGGCTACACCCGTAACTAGAAAAAAAAAAATCACTATTTAGGAACGTCAGTGCACTAGCGACTAAAACTCAGTATGTGCGGGTAGAAACAGAACATAAAATGTATTTGTATGTTGGCCTTTTTGTAGTAAAATTTACTATTACCTGCTTGCTAATTAGGCAGATTATTAATTTCTAAATTGTGTCATTATTCCAAACAATTGTCTTTATTCCAGAAGGAAAATCAAGAACACATTTCAAATTCTTTCTACAGAATTTCAGAAATCTAAATACAATTCTTCGAGGTAGTAAGTCATAACTCTCTCTATCCCTAGGATTTGGACCTTCAGTGGGTGCTGTGAGAGACACAGCAGAGATGAATCAGATGTGAACCATGCCCTCCAGGTATTTACGGTCAAGTAGAGGAGATAAGCAATGTAGATAGATAACAATAATACAAAGTAGAATGTGATAAATACCACCAGAAGGGCTGAGATAAAGTGCAGCTCTGAAAAAAGGAAGTACACTGATAAGTGATAATTGAAGCTATGAGGAGAGGGGCAGTGGTGAGGGGTGGGGAGAGAGAGAGAGAGAGAGGGAGGAAAGGAAGGGAGGGAGGAAAGGAGGAAGGAAGGGGCTAAGGACAGACTCCTGGGAAAATTTAGAATGAGTGGGAGTGGGGTAGAGGAGGAAGGTCTTTCAAGGAGAACGTGGGCAAGAGACTGGTCAATTCAAAATAGAAGGCACTTGTAGGCTCCGGCTGCTGCCTGGAAGGGCCAGGAGACTACCCTAATGCACTGTGAGTTAATGCACACAGGGCTCACCCTCCTCCCCACCAGGAATCAGCAGGGAGGGATCTGGCAAATGAGAAGCCATTGTCCCCTTGGAGAGACAAAAGTGGAATGAAGAACTCAGTACTACGCCCAGAAGATTGTGTGATGTGCGTAATGGGCTCCCATAGGTTTCTTTCTCAAGTCTCTAGTATCTTGGCAAATAGTTTTTGTGCTTTTTGTTTGTTTTTTAAGAAAACAGAGACAGTAGATTAAAGAGTGGAATTGGGGGGCGTTGTTTTTTGCATTATGAAAAGACTTCAGCTATGTATGTTCTGAAGATATAAGAGTTAAGACAACAACGTCCCTGCTCTGATGTCCAATAAAGGACGGAGACAAGCTGATGAGCCTTTGAGACTTGGGGCAGCACGCTCCTGTGGGGTCACAGAACCACCACTCTGCAGAATCAGGGAGACTTCATGGAAGGAATAAATGGCTTTGAAGTGAAGAAAGGGATGGTGGGCTGCAGGGAGGTTAGACAGCAGGTACACGGTGGTGGAATCAATTGGTCCCATTTCATAAGCATATTGAGGATGCCGGCCCCTGGACAGCAGGAATGCCAACAGCAAATGGTAGTATTTCTCCTGGGTTAAGGTTTGGCAAAGCTGAAGTGAAAGAAGGGCACAGTGACCTAAGGTTCTGGCTTTAGAAATTGAAATGGCTTCTTACGAGGTCAGTCTGGTGAGATAAATAAGCATGCAGACAAATGAAAGAAGACAAGAGAGAAGGGAGCAGAACCAAAGAGACAGGGAGAAACAAGTGGGAACCAGGACGGTGGCTGTGCCCCTCTCGTGTCCTCAGAAGAGCTTCTTCTGGTGACACATAGGAGAGAGCTCAGCTTGCACCCCGGGGTGCTCTGAGCTGGGCTCAAACGTTGTGAGCACAAAGGCTGATCTAATGGGGTGGCCAAGTGCAAGGGCAACTACAGAGTCTCCTGTGAGGGCATTTATCCCAAGAGAATAGTATTCCGTCTAGATGAACGGGAACCAGAACTCAGTTATGCAGGGCTTTGGGAGTCTGAGTTCAGGGGAAGTAACCTGTTCCCAGCTTAGTCCCTTAGATGCATGCCCATGTGAGAAAGAAAGTACGAGAAACAGATTTCTCTAAAACACCAAGGCTGCTTAAGAACTTCTAGGCGTGTTAACACAAAGATGGGCATTTTACTCTCCACATCTCCACAAGCCATCTCTGAGCTTTGACACCATGAGGGCGCTAGCGCTCTGGTGACAGTGCTTGGTGGGGACCATGACACCCAGTGGAGCAGAGGTACACCCAGTACTAGAGGATTTATTCATGAACACGGGTCCTGCACTACCAGTGGGCCCAGAGAAACCTTGCAGAGGGGGCCTGGAGGTGGCGCTCTGTTCCTCAGTCAGCGGCCGGGAAAGGCCAGTGAATTCTGGCTTCTCACCATCTCCATAGAGGCAGAAGCCAAGATTTTAGGCTCTGGAATTAGATTGATTGGCTCTGTGACTTATAAGCTCTGTAAACTGGATCACGTTATTTAACCCTTTGAACTTGCTTCCTCAGGTACACTTACCTTTTTGGGTCGACGTAGTAAATGAGGAATTGCAGGTACACCTTTAACACGCGGCACAGTCAGACCACACACGCGACTCCCTCTGCCTGAAGGTGCGTCCTCCTCACTCCTTGCTGACTGTTACTCATCTTAAGTTTAAATGTCATTTTTTTCAGAGGCGTCATCCCTGAGCTCCTGTAGCAGACTCTGGACTGGCTACCCAGCATCCATTTCCACCTTCTCCTTTCTGTTTAGGTATCGACTCCTCAAAGAATGCAATCCTGAAAAGTTCAAGGGCAAATCCTGAAGAGCCTTGACCAATTACGGTAATCCTCAACTCCCCGCCATCGCCGCCCCCCCCATTCCCAGCATTTAGACGTGCGTGGGTATGTGACTTAGTTTGGATTGATGACGGGTGAGAAGTCTGCTAGAAGCTTCTAAGAAAGATTTTCCGGGGCTTCCCTGGTGGCGCAGTGGTTGAGAGTCTGCCTGCCAATGTAGGGGACGCGGGTTCGAGCCCTGGTCTGGGAAGATCCCACATGCCGCGGAGCAATTAGGCCCGTGAGCCACAACTACTGAGCCTGCGCGTCTGGAGCCTGTGCTCCGCAACAAGAGAGGCCGCGATAGTGAGAGGCCCGCGCACCGTGATGAAGAGTGGCCCCCACTTGCCACAACTAGAGAAAGCCCTTGCAAAAAAAAAAAAAAAAAAAAAAAAAAAAAGAAAAAACTCTTTAAAAAAAAAAAAAAAGATTTTCACACTCTGGAAAAAGGACATACTCTGCTACCATGGGGCATTGTCAGGATTGTCTGTCCTAGCAGGAGCTGCTCTGCCTTCCTGGGACCATGGGTGGGGCAGACCCAGTACCATGCTGGCATGCTGGAGATGGCACGGGGAATAACGGAACCGGCCCTGGGCCTTCCTTGACAGCACTGAGCTGCTGAATTCACCACACAGAGCCTCCTGACCTTGGGACTTCTTGCCATATGAAACAATAAATTTCCTTATCATTGAAGACATTTTAAATTGGGTTACTTATTAATTGTAGCCTCCCTCATCTAAATTATGACACCATCATTTTTGCTCTCATATCGTATTTTCCTTCATAGCATTTATCACATATATAGTTACTTTTGTGTTTATTTGATTGCTTTCTGTTTCCCCCATGGGATTCTAAAGTGCTGAGATCACATGTTGACTTTGCTCACCATTAAATTCCCAGATTTTAGCACCGGGCCTAAGGCATAGAAGCTGCTCAAGCATATTTGTGGAAAGAATGAATAAAGAGCTCAAACATGGTCACTTTTCTCCTCCTCTTCATCACCCTCCTCCTTGTTCTCTATAACTCTGCATTGTTGACAGAGCACAGGATCCCTAGGAAGGAACCTAAGTTCTCCCTCAAACTCTGACTCTGGGCAGCAGCCTGCACTACATCAGTGCCTTTCGAGTTTTACCTCAAGGAACAGTAAGAAAATACATATTACACGGTTGACCCAGTACACACACATTTACATATTTAACCGAAGAGAAAGGTTTATAGAGCATATTTACTTGTACTATGTGTAATATCCCTGATATTTTTATCCTATTCTATTTCATTTAAAAAATGCAAGTTCTGGCCCAATACATCAATTTTTGGACCCATTAATTAGCTACCCACAGCACCACTCCCAGGTACTAAATTAAATGTAAGGACTTCGAAAATCTCTGATTTTCTCTTTTTTTTGTTGTTTAACTGTTCATAAAAATGCAGGCCATTGACTTAAATGTCCATTATTACAGTGACTTAACAATGACTTAATTATTTTCCCTTTTCCTGTGGAATTCTTCTCCATCCCCATCTCCTCTAGTTGGGCTATTTCGAAGGCCTGCGTAAAATGTAAAGACTCTCTCATGTGTTCATGAAAAAGTACTTTGTACTTTTGCTGATTTTTTTCCAGTTAGCACACACACACAAAAACCAGGGCTACATTTTCCCTTCTTTGAAATTGAATGGCCCTATTTAACATATTTTACGTGGGCCTAACTTCTATGTAAGTTTATATATGTACTAGTGCAGACCGGCGTTACATGAGTCCCACTGCCACCCTGTGGTTTAAAACCCAAGGGAGCTGGGTTCTAACATTCTCTAGAGGCACAGTGAATAGACCCTCACTGTAGTTCCCAATCCTCCGCACAGAAACTGCCCTTGTCTTCCGAGGATTTACCAGTGAAATTCCTCTGGAGGCAGGAGAAAAGGGGACAAGCCACACGGAGATCTCACAACTCCAGGGCACAGCAAATAATGCGGTGGGGTATATATATATTTAGAAAACCATAATGCGAGCCTCAGGAAAAAACATGTAATCAAAAGGCGACGGGGAGAGGATTACCAGCTTGGGTGATCAAGAAAGCTCCCTGCCAGAAGACCTACAGATTCCGAAGGTCCCTTGAAACTCGGTTCAAACCACTGCCCCCAGCATCATGTGAACTGGCAAACTCGATGCAAGTTATGGCTCCAGAGTCCGGGAAGAGCGCGTCGCCAAGCTGCTCCAGGGTCACATGTCTTCTAGAAGGGCACCGGTGTGACAGAGGAGAGCACGTCCAGGGTACGTGCGCCTGTTTGCGCTCTGGGACTGAAGGCGAGGTGGGCGAGAGCTTGCAGTGAAAACGGACCTGGGGGCGGGGGCGGGGGCGGGGGCGGGGGCGGGGGGAGAGAAGGAGGGGAAGGAAAAGACGAACACCTCCCTGAACTTTCCTCTAGCCTCGTCCCACACACTTGAAATAGAAACAATAACATGAAAAAAAAACGCTTACAACCACGACGCTATCTCCCTACTTAAGTTGTCTCACTCCGGGGGATGCTGTCGTCGCTAGCGTGTCTCGGGAGTAAAGGCTGGGGCCGGTGCGGGTGCGAGGGCGGGTGACCCCACCTTTAGGGAAGCCGGCTCCCTGTTCTTCCACGCCATCGCCCCGACTGACCCCCGCCCCCCTCCCTTTCGTCCTCGCCTCTCCTCCCTCCTTCCCCCCTCCCTCCCTCTCTCCCAGCGCGTCTCCTCTGCACCGGCCCCCGCGGAGGAGCCAGGCGGCAGCACCGGAGCCGCCGCAGCCTCTGCGCGCAACGCCCTCGCCCGTGCCCCCCGGTCCCACGTAGCCCGAGCGGCGGCGCCGGCAGCCCCGGGCCCGCGCCACGCGCCCCGCGCCCCGCGCCCGGCCTCGCTAAACTGACCTGCGCCCGGCTGGGGCGCCGCGGGCGGCTGGGGAGGGAGGACGGCGAGAAAGCGGACGCGGAGACACAGGGGCGGCGGCGCCGAGGGGACGAGCTGCGCACCTAGAAAGTTACCGGCTCTCTGGTGAGGCTCGCGGGCTGGGGGCTCGGGCACCGAGGGGCGCTGGGGGGCCGCGGCCGGGGTCCGCGCGGTTGTCGGCTGGGCGCGCGGTGCGCCTCCGTTCCACACCCAGCCGCTCTCGTGCCTGTGCTGCTGGCGTGTGGACGTGTGCACGCGGTGCGTTCGCTCGGGGTGGCAGCCAGCCGGGAGCTCCGGGAGGCAGGGGGAGGCTACTGGATTTCCAGAAGCTCGGCTGGGGGCGGGAGGGGCGAGCTCAGCCCGGGTGGGGAGACGTCTGGTTCTCATTCCTTTAGCCCTGGCGGCCGGGGAGACCGCTGCTCCGGGCTAGGGGCTTGGCAGTGCTCTCAGGGCGTGCGCTCCCGGCTTCGCTTCGCCGAGCTCCGGGGAGCTGCTAGGAGACGAGGACTTGTAAACTTGTGTGGGTGTCCTGTGTCACTCTCGGCACCGTGAGGCGCTTTCACATTTCTCGCTCTGTTTTTCCTGGTGAAGAAGCAAGAGTAAACAAACAAACAAAAACGAATCCGTCACTTTGGGGATGAGAGAAAAAACAAGGGGTTCAAGTTTGAGAAGAACTAGGGTACGGATGCATAGCAGTTGAGACCCTGCAAAGACACAACGCAGGCAGAATGAACAGGTAGAAAGGATGACGCTCTGGTCTTCATCTCGTCGCTGAAGTTCCCAGGGGCTTCTCTATAAAGGAAGAGAGCAACATACACCTGCCTGCGCTCCCCACCCCGAACAGTGCCTTAGAAATTGTCTCTTTTCTTTGCAAGTTTCCATTTAACTCTTGGAGAAGGCGATTACCTACATAACATACAGTAGGTGTTGCCAGTACTACTGTTCAGTTTTACGCAGGAGGGTAGGCGCTAATATAGTGGAGAATTATCTTTGGAGCATTAGAGGCCATCTTCTCCATTGGAACATTGTGTGACTAAGAATAAACGACATAAAAAGATGGTACACAGAGATCTTTCTCTTTTACCTGAAATGCTCCATTTCAGTCCTCTGAAATCCTTACAAGTGAGGGCTAATTCACCTCACAGTGAAGGCGTATGTTGCCTGGATGCTGCCCAAGTCTTTTGAGCCCATATTGTCTTGCTTCCTCTAGGCTATTTTCCTATCAATTATCCCCTCTTCTCCTATGTTTTCATTTTCTCTATATTCACTGATTCAGTATTTTGGGCTTACAAATACTCTCAAGTTTTCACTATTCTAAAAATCCACTGCGTGAACCATGGTACCATGTTGAAGTCCCTGCTCTCAGTGTCAGCTCTTCCCACTGTCCTTTGTAATCCGGTTTCTATCCCAACTCTTCTGTGAAAGGCTAAATTCAATATATTTCCCTCATGTGCTTTGATATGTCTCTGGGATGAACTGCAGCTTGCTCACCTCTTGAAAATCTTATCTTTATGGCTTCCAGTGTACTTCTAGATCTCTTATTGTACAACTGTTCCTTCTCTGCTCTTGTTATTTGCATCTCCTCCTCCTCTTCTCCTATGAATAATATCCACAGGTACCATCTAAATGTACATACGTAACCATAGAGGCATTCCTTTCTTTTTTCCCTCAGTGATCTCATCTACTAGTGGGACTTCAGTTCTTACCTATGAAGTGTTCTCTTGCTTTGACCTTTCTTCTTTGCTACCACGTGTTAGACATTTCCACCTTGATGACTCATAGGCACCTCAAACTCAACAATATAAATCCAGACTCATCACTTTTTCCATAAAGCTTGCTTATTCTCTTGACTGTGGTCAGTGTCACAGTGCCTAACCCAACGATGGTGCTCTATTCATTTTTAATGAATGAATGAGTTCATAGTACTGCCTTCCTCCCCGCCTGCCAAGATCAAAACATTGGAATCTTTTCTGACTCCCCTTTTGTGTGCACCCATTTAATTACCACATTTAGAGATTCTGCCTCTGCAGTATTACTCCCACCATCTTGTCTTATACAATTAATCCCTCCACATCCTTTCTCCAACACAATAGCTTCTTCTTACCGTCTCTAGTTTTTCTCTCAAACTTCATATAGACCTAAACACTTTTCTTCTCTTCATTGCCAATCTACTGGGCACTTTTATCTACTTCTTCAGCTTCAACCCTATGATTGCTAGGTATTTTCAGCTCCCCCTTTTTGATTTTCTAGTCCCTTGTTTCTTACTGCCTACTGAACTTCTTGACCTTAAACTTTCCACAGTTTCCTCAAACTGTCCAAAATTAAACTCACTGTCATATCCCTCAAATCTGCTCCTTGGTTCGGTTAATGACATCTTCTCTTACCCAGTTGCCACAATGGAAACTTCCAGATCTTTATCTTTCTTCTTAACGTCACTCAAATTCCATCAGCTACCATCTCTGGACCTACACCTATATAATTACATTTGTGTGTGTTTGCCTCCTTATCTGCTACTATGGCACCGCAAAATAGCTGAATGGAATGCCACTGCATTTGGCAGTGAACATATGGGATATGTGGCATTTATGACTCACTGTAAACATTTTGCGGGGTGTGTGTGTTAGGGCGCCATTGCAAGGAGATAGCCTCAGGAGTAGCTGAAACTTTGGTACAATAAAAGCTCATATGACTGCCTGACAAGAGAGAATTACTCCACAAGTTAAAATGCCATAGACAGAGAAAACAAGCAGTAGATTCAAAACTGAGCCCGAGGTCAACAGTCACAAGGTCAGATGGACAGATGCTTTTAATTGTGGAATCAATATGAAATTGAGCTGTTTCTCACAAGGACAACTCTTTGTGGTTGCTTCAGGGAGGAGCAGCAGGGGTTTATATACTCAGTGATGGTTAATTATTTTCTAAAAGACATTTGGTGAGACAAAGTTAAGAGTAACACCAGATGCATCGGTTTCATATGTACTTAGAAAACTATCTCGAGAAGGCTGTGTAATTCATTTGACTTCAGGCTAACCTGCCCATATCATGAAAAAGAATCTATTCTACTTTTCATGATTTATTGAAGGGAAGGAAATTGCAGAGTTGCCTATAGCCATAGCTTTTGCCAGATCCCCTATGATAGTGTTTTTCTCTTTTGGCTACCATGGAGATGGTTCATTTTTTCTTGAGTTCAAGATATTAGAATAGGGTTGGGACGCTTTCTGATGTTAACTCTGTCCTCATCCTCTCTTACTTGGATTGGTGCAGTAGCCTCTTATAGCCTCTTATTTTGTCTTCCTCTAAGCTCTTTTCACTCCGTTCGATATTTATTGCCAAAAAAAGTTGTTTATTTTTCTAAAGGACAAATCTGACCATATAACTTGAAAAAAACTTGACCTACACTAAAATCCAGACACCGTAAATGGCAAATGAAATTTTTCAGTATCTCATTCTAGTATCTTACTTTTTTAGCTTCACTTCTCATCACTCTCCTTCACCCATCATGCATTTCAGCCTGTTCCTTAAATATGCCATCAGCTTTCTTGAATTCACTCCTAGTACATGTTTTGTTTTGTTTTTAATTCATAGAATTTCTTTTTTAGAGCAGTTTTAGGTTTACAGAAAAATAAAGTGAAAAGTATGGAGAGGTTCCATAGTCTCCCCTCCCCTTCCCTATTCTTAACATCTTGCATCAATGTGATACATTGATGGGCCAATACGGAAAAAATTATTAACTGAAGTCCATAGCTTACGTTAGAGATCACTTTTTTTGTTGTTCAGTTCTATGGGCTTGGACAAATATATAATGACATGTATCCACCATAACAGTATCATACAGCATAGCTTCACTGCCCCAAAATTCCCCTGTACTCCACCTATTCATTCCTTTCTCCCTCCCCAATCTCCTGGAAACCACTAACCTTTTTACTGTCTCCAAGTTTTGTCTTTTCCAGAATGTCATATAGTTGGAACCATAAAGGATGTAGGTTTTACAGATTGGCTTCTTTCACTTTGCAATATACATTTAAAGTTCCTCCATGTCTTTTCAGGTCTTGATAGTTATCACTTTTCATCACCAAATAAGATTCCATTGTCTGGATGTGTCACAGTTTGTTTATCCAGCCATCCACTGAAGGATGTCTTAGTTGCTTCCAAGTTTTGGCAATTATGAGTAAAACTGCTGTAAACCTCTGTGTGGGCCTGTGTTTTCATATCAGTTGGATAAATACCAAGGAGCATGGTATCTCATTGTTTTAATTTGAGATTCTCTAATGACATAGGATATTAAGCATCATTTCATATCCTTATATGCCATGTGTATATCTTTTTGGTGAGGTGGTTGTTTAGATCTTTTGCCCATTTTGCAGCTGGATTGTTCTTTTTCTTGTTGTCGAATGTTAAAGAGTTCCTTGTATATTTTGGATAGTAGTCCTTTATTAGATATGTGTTTTGCAAATTCTTTCTCCCAGTCTGTGGCTTGTTGTTTCATTTACTTAACAGTGTCTTTTACAGAGCAGAAGTTTTTAGTTTTATTGAAGTCCGACATCAGTTTTTCCCTTCATGGATTGTGCTTTCAGTGTTTTATCTAAAAAGTCATCACCAAACTCAAGATCACTTCCATTTTGTCCTATATTGTCTACTAGCAGTTTTATAGTTTGTGTTTTACATTTAGGACTTTGACTCATTTTGAACTAATTTTTGTGAAAGACGTAAAGTCTGTTTCTAGATTCTTTTTTTTTTTTTTTTTTGCATATGGATTTCCAGTTGTTCCAATACAATTTGTTAAAAAGGCTATCTTTTCCCCATTGAATTGTCTTTGCTCCTTTGTAAAAGATCAGTTGACTAAATTTTTGTGGGTCTGTTTTTGGTCTCTCTATTCTGTACCATTGATCTATTTGTCTATTCTTTCACCAATACCACGTTTTCTTGATTGTTGAAGCTTGAAGTCTGGTAGTATCAGCCCTCTAACTTTGTTCTCCTATAATGTCCTGTTGCTTTAGTACATATTTTTTGATCAATAAGTTTTTCCACTAAAATGAGTTGTTTTATTGGCTAAATAATGTTAACAGTAATAGCAATAATATTTAATATTTATTGAACACATACTATACGTCAAGCCCTGTGCTAAATGCTTATCATGGTTTATCTCATTTAACCCCCTAACAATTCTAAATGATATGCAACATTATTTTATCTATCTGTCAATCTATCTATGTGTCTATCCACCTCTTCTATTATTCACATTCATGCCCAATGTCAAGGCCTAGGGCTTATAAATACTAAGTGAAAGTGCTTGGATTGGGACTCTGGCTCTATAACATTAGCCAGCACTATACCATCTCCTGTATTTATAGATATATATATCAGAATCCAGATGGGTAGAGAGAAAAATAGATACTATCTAGATCAGAGCCAAGATTTTGGTTTCAAACTACTTGAGAGCTGGAGGAAAAACAGACAACAAAGGCTAATTCCTCCCACATTGGCTGTCCGGTGTTAATCTGCCTGCAAGAGTGTCCACAGTCAGTTTTGCTTTTCCTGTGTCTTTTCTAGTTACCGCTTGTATATGACATTTCCTAAATCATGGTTAAATTAATGTAATAATAATTTATAACTTTATATAATTTTCCTCTCTTTTGCTAGATGCCACTGCTCATTGTATTCCTCGCTCCTGTCCCTGGCTGCAGAAGAATATCCCCTTCAAAGTGAACCATGTTTTTTGGTTGCCTTTGAAGATAATTAGGTGGGCCCTTTTGGTTTAAGGATTTCAGTGTAATATGTGTAAATAGATAGAGGCTACATGAGGGAATTACAAAGGAGGAGTCTTTGCAGTCCTGGAACCTGGGCTGGGTTGCTTATGAAACTTTCTGGTCTTCATCTTTTGGTGGGGCTTCCCTTAACTGGGAGGGTTTCCCAGGTTGTTTGTTCCAGAATGACTTTTTGTCTTAATGAAGACAGAGTAAGGATACCCCTCTCCCCCACCCCCAATAATTTTCATCTTTAAAGACCTCTTGTCCGGAAGACATCCAGTCTACTAGACTTCTTCCCCACCCAGTAATGATGCCCTCTGGGCATTTCCTCATACCAAGTCACTTAGTGCCTTGCTAGTCACATACTATAAGCGCTACTTGGTGTGTACTACATGCCTGACAATGCACAGGATACCTTACAAACATAATCTTCATAATAAATCTATGAGATGGGCACAATTATATCCACTTTCTAGATTAGAAAACCGAGGATTCTAAGTAATTTATAGAAGGTTACACAGCTGGGAAAAGGCAGATTGTTTTTCTACCCTGGCTGGCTTGACTTCATTGTTTATGTCAAATCCTGACCTTCGTCTCCATGCTCATTTCTTGTTACTTCACTATACTTTGAAAACAAACAAACAAACTCATAGAAAAAGAGGTCAGATTTGTGGTTACCAGAGGTGGTGGTGGGGGGGGGGATTGGATACAGGCAGTCAAAAGGCACAGATGTCCAGTTACAAGACAAATATTAGGGATGTCAAGTACAATATGATACATATAATTAACACTGCTGTGTGTTATATATGAAAGCTGTTAAGAGAGTAAATCCTGAGCTCTCATCACAAGGAAGAATTTTTTTTCTATTTCTTAAATTTTGTATCTATATGAGATGATGAACGTTCACTAACTTGTGGTAATCGTTTCATGATGTGTATACATCAAATTATTTTGCTGTACACCTTAAACTTATACAGTGCTATATGTCAATTATATTTCAATAAAACTGGAAGGAAAACTACCCTGATCTTTATCTCCAAGCTCATTTCTTATTACTTTGCATGCTGTTCTCTGATTACAAGAATGATTCTAAGAACCTATAGTTGCTACATTGATGGAACAAAATCCTGTGTTTCAGTTGTGACTAGCAGTACATATTTGAGAAATAGCTTGTCTCTCTTAGTGACTGATGCAGACAGGAAACAGAGGGAGTCTAATTAGGTTTTATGAAGCCAGACACTCGAAGCCTTGGCTTGAGGGACACCAGAATTGAAAGGGGTGAACGAAGTAAGAAATCAGACTTAGGTATTGAGTCATACGGTAGCCCTTACATATCTTAAATTAGTGACTTGAAAGATGGGTTAGTTACTCTCATTTCATCCCTCTTTAGAATTCTAAATAGCTCGAAAGATTTATTCAGCTTCCAAACTGACTTCATTAAAGTCAGAGAATAGCTGGTGTTTTGGGAGAATTTAACCACCTCTGCCTAATTGTGTTTCAGGTTTGTAAAATTATTGGATTGGTACAGAATGTTTTGACTACCATACATAGAGCAAAAATGATTCTAAGCCTTTTCATATTTAGAATGCTAGAACTCTTCTCTGTGTCGAATTTGACTGCAAATTCATGGAGCTATGCCCCTGGTATAGTACATGACACTTAGTTTGGTCTTAGTAAACAATTGTTCTATGAATAAAGAATGAGTTGCTAGTTTAATATTAGATTTAAAAATGTTTGTGCTTACTTTTGTTCTTTATAAGGCAATTTCTTTTCTTCCACCCATTCCCCTCCCTCTATCCTGCCTTGGATTAGGAATGCTTGTCCATGAACCAAAAAAGCACATCTAGGAGATGTCTCATTGCTGCATGTTAAAAACTTGTGCACACATTAATTTAAGATCCCTTTGGGGGTACCCTTCTCATGCCTGTCATTCAGAATCTCATTCAAGTTTATTCTCAGGTCCCAATCTAAGATCTTCTGAATTGCTTATTCAGGTTACCACGGTGTCCTGGGCCACTTCTTTGAATTCTAGTCTCCTTAACCTTTTTATATATTCCTAATATATAAGAATAGTAAATGCTGCTGAGTCAACAGAAACTTAAAGGTTAGACCTGCCACATCTCTGCAACATATTACGGCAGTTCCCTGGAGGCTAATGTTTATTAACGACTACTGTGAACCTGAATTCTACGAAGAATGTCTGGGTATTGCAAGATTTACTTTTATAAGTGCATTTATTTTCTGTTTCTACCATCCATCTTAGGTGACCTGCATTGATTATTTGGTTGCATCTGTTTGAAACTTAGAGGCTGTTTATGTCTTTGTCTTTGTTGTAAACGTTCATGATGATTCCGGTAGAGCTAGTGAAATCAGTCTAAGCTTTTATTTCTCTCTGAGTTTGAAATTTGGAGAGAGAGAGGGCCAAGAATGTGTGAGATTTATAACTTCAAACTTCCGTCTATCTCTTATTAGATAATAAGTGGTCATTCAAACTTAGTTTACAAGTTTCTTGGGTTATGGCTGTCAAAAATTACACGTGCAAAGGTATGAAATTTAAGTAGCTAGCTTAAAAAGACTTAAACCTTATGATAATTAATCAAAACAGTATTTTCCAAACTTCAGCCTTTCAAGTTCTTTTTGATTTTGCTCGTATGTGCTTATTAACTGCAGATGATTTCTTTTCTATTTTCACTGAATTGACTCAGTAAATCTAACTATCTTACTGAACCTCAAAATTTTGTGGTGCCAATTATTTATATTTCTAATGAATGTTAAAATAAATACATAGCTATTGAACTAAAAACCATTTTTTAAAAAAATAAATTTTATTTATTTATTTTTGGCTGCGTCGGGTCTTTGTTGCTGCGTGCAGGCTTTCTCTAGTTGCAGCGAGCAGGGGCCACTCTTCATTGCGGTGCGCGGGCTTCTCATTGCGGTGGCTTCTCTTGTTGTGGAGCACGGGCTCTAGGCGCGTGGGCTTCAGTAGTTGTGGCTCGCGGGCTCTAGAGCTCAGGCTCAGTAGCTGTGGCGCACGGGCTTAGTTGCTCCGCGGCATGTGGGATCTTCCCGGACCAGGGCTCAAATCCGTGTCCCCTGCATTGGCAGGCAGATTCTTAACCACTGCGCCAGGGAAATCCCTAAAAAACATATTTGAATCAACTAAAATCATGCCACATAATCCCCAGTCCGCCTATTACATCCTGAGACTCACTGGATTAGTAACTACTTTGGGACCTACACTGAGGATATTCTTTACAGGAAAATAATAGAGCATTGTACCATAGGTTGTCATTTTTTGGACAATCTTGGCTTTAGGATATAAAGTAAAGGATGTAGAAGAACCCCCATGCCTCTGTTTTACCTTCTGGTAATTGCCATCCAGAAGTTTGTAACAGCGAGCGTTGTCAGAAAAGCCAAACTTAACAGGCACACACGGCTGGAGAAAAGTGCCAATACAGCAACACCAACTGTGCCTCCTCCTCCCGAAGTGCAGATGTGTCATTTTCTAAACCAGGGGGAGGTTTCTTAGTGTAGCCACTCAGGGAGCTGTGAGAGTTGTGACATTAACAAGCCTCTGCTGCGGTAGCTGCTCGTTGGCGTTTTATCTTTGCCATGCTGACATCCGAATCGCAGTTTTGTTGTGATGCTTTTGACAGCTGTCCGGAGAGAACGACCAAGGAGAAGAGCAGGTAACGCAGGCCGTTTGTGCAAAACGCTTATTAGGTGGGATGCTTGGGCCAGCAAAGGGATGGGGAAGAACGAAGCCAAGTGCCAGCTCCTCCGCATGGAGGGACAAAGGGAATCAATGCGTAGCTTTCCTTCTGGAAGCGTGGGGGAATTGATTGCTTACCAAACAGCGATGAGCGCTGTGTTTCTCTTTATGAAACAGAGCGGATTGAGAGGAGCGGTGCTGGCCGTTGGGAAGTGAAACTCCACTAGGGAATCCCCAATTCTCTGCCCTCTCTCAGGTCCTTGAGCAACATGGGAAATGGTTCCGTGAAACCCAAACATTCCAAGAATCCAGATGGCCACTCCGGGAACCTCACTACCAGCGCCCTCCGGAGCAAGGTGACAGAGCTGGAGAGAGAGCTGAGGAGGAAGGATGCCGAGATCCAGGAGCGGGAGTACCATTTGAAGGAGCTACGGGAGCAGCTGTCCAAGCAGACTGTGGCCATTGCAGAGCTCACGGAGGAGCTCCAGAACAAGTGCATCCAGCTGAACAAGCTTCAGGATGTGGTACACATGCAGGGAGGAAGCCCGCAGCAGGCGTCTCCAGATAAAGTGCCTCTTGAGGTCCACCGCAAGACCTCGGGATTGGTCTCCCTCCATAGCAGGAGGGGAGCGAAGGCTGGTGTGTCTGCTGAGCCCACCACCCGAACCTATGACCTCAACAAACCCCCTGAATTTTCCTTTGAGAAAGCGAGAGTCAGAAAGGACTCCAGGTAAGGACTCCCACCCGCTTTTGGACTCAGGTGGCCTTAAATATTATGAAACATTAGAACGCTATTTATTGAGTCTCCTCCATGGGGAAGCGTGTATTAACCCTTTCAGATTTGGGGATAGAGGGGCTTCTAAAAGGGTTTTGTTTTGCAACAGGGTCTCCCTTTAAGTAGAGCTTCTCTTTAAAGCAGGACTCGTGCTTTACCTGGACTTTGATTTGTGATTTGTATAACTGAGGAGCCGAGTTTACAAAAGTCATTTCTGTTATCTTGAAAACCCTAGGGGAGTGAAGAGGTGGCTTTAGGAAGTCTGCCCTTCTCTCTTCCAAAGAAGTAGACTTAACGGTGTACACAAATCACACTGAATTATGAATATGTATATCAAAAGCCACTTCTCAGCACTTAGTCTGCAAGTGTCATGAAAAAGGGATAAGCTGTTGCCTCTGAGGGGGGTGCATTCATTCATTCATCCCACAGTTTTAGTTAAGCACTGCCTTCTCCCAGCCACTGTGTTAGATGCTAAGTATATATCAGTGAATAAATAGACACAGAGCATTTCCTGTGGGAAAATAGTATACACAGAAACAAGTAAACATTGTGTAATTATTAATTAAGATGAATGGTGTGATGAAACTGACAGTATAGTGGGTGGTGTCTGGGAATTAAGGGGGAGAGAAGGTCAAGGAGGGAACAGAATTGGGATTGTCATGGAGACCTGGTTGAGGAGGTGACCTTTAACTGAGACCCAAAGGAGAAAAAGGAGGACAGACCAGGTAGAAAGGGCACTTACTTCAGGCAGAGGGAACAATTAAAAGCTAGAATTAATTTTAAAAATAAGGATTTTTAAAAGAACGTGTAAATATTTCCCACAGTATTCTTGTGTGTGTGTGTGTGTGTGTGTGTGTGTGGGTACGTTTCTTTTCTGGCTCAAGTTTGAATTTCCTAACCAGGAAAGATCGATTAGAAACATTATGAGTTAGGGTCTCCTTTCTGCGCTATTTTTAAATGAGTAAATATTTATTAGTTGAAATTAGATCTTTTGCCTTGATAATGTCTTGGCTGAGCCTGGATCCTTCTTGCAAAATCCAAGATTTGTGAAATTAAAACAACTTTAATTTATTCACACACATAAATAATATAAATCAAGATAAAACATCTGACTTAAATAAATGATTAATTTTGATAACAGGATTATAAAGGGAGGTTTAATTCATCAACTTGTTGACAGTGCTTGGCACATAGTGAATGAGCAATAAATGTTTGTTAAGGAAACAAGTCATGCCGGTTTATAAACGCATAATACTCTGTGGTTGAAAGAATCTGATTGACGTTAGAGTTCAGAAGACTTTTTTTAAGCCAAGAGTTTATTTATTAGTTGGCTTAGAAAGGTCTTATCTATTCCCATTGCAAAAATAATAATTATTTAATTTTAATGGTGTGAATTCAGAAATTATAAATGTTGCTTACAAACTTACGCTTGTTTTTCAAAAATTGAACATCATAGTGTTCTCTTTTGATGTATAAGAGATATATGCATATATAATAATTGTATTATGCAGTCTCTCTATATACGTACTATACACATACATATGTTATACATACTATATATGTATACATAAAACAATATATTATTTACCCAGAAAAATTCTTTCAAATAACAATGTGCTTATATATCTAGGAGAAGTGCGAGAGAATTTACTAGTAATTCATCTTCTTTGACCCTCTTCCTACATATTCCGCCAGATTTCTCCTCTTGAATGAAGATTATTTTCAATTATTTTTTCCAAAGAGTTATGCCCATCTTGAGGCAAAACACTATTCTCCTGGTGTTAGGTAACAGAACGATCCAAGATAAGTACATTCTTCTGTATTTTTTATTAGCTCTATTATAACGAGGTAAAGGAAATCAATAGCTAAGCACAGTTAGTTTTTGGGCCAAACCACCTGTCTGTAGTGAGTGGGACACAGGAGAGGAAAGATATTATAGCCCTTGTAAGGATGGATGAATAAGGATGAGCAATGATTCCCCTCATGCATCATAAAGGCAGGCCCAGTGGGTGCAAGTTTGTGTTGAGGATACGATGAAGAAATGGGATAACTGATTCCTTAATGATTAAATCCTAAAGAGACCAAATTAGATTATTTATGCCTTCATAATCCCTTTATGCTTTCATAGAGCCTTTTGGTTCTAAATTGAAAAATTAACTAGAATATGGGAACCACTCTTTTTTCATTGACTGGTTTATGTCTTATTTCCCCTTGCAGACATTTGTACCTGAATTTTCCCTGCAATTTCCCTTACAAAATGTCTTTCCCCTTAAGTCTGGAATAAGTGGCTAAACGCAGAGAGCTAACATCAATTCAGAGATTTAAAAATGTCCAGTTCTTTGAAAGTGCCCAATATTACAATTCATTTTCCATTTGCAAATAGTTCCAGTTTTAGAGAAAGTCTGTAAGTAAAGTTTGGATAATTTATCCAAATTTATCCTTTACACAGTCTATCAAAAATTTTGTAAGAAAAAACTTTCTGGAAGTTAGAACATTAGAAAAGATGAGAGCACCATTCACTGATAAAAGGATGATGGACAATGTCCATTGGTTTGGCTACTTTTCCAAGCAGTTCCTGTTAGATATTAAAGAATTTAAGGTAGCAGTCAAAATGGTGCCTTCATTTAGTTTTAGGTTCTCATGATTTATTTGTTTATAAAGTTTATAAAGTTTCCTGGCTGACTTTATGAATAAATTTGTTTTTACTAATACGTGTCAACTACATTTTGGATCAGGTTCCCCCTCCACACTGGATCAGAAAGTCATTGAATGGTTTTTTAGTCTTTTTGTTGAACAGGATGTCTCTGATGAGTACTTAACAATGAGCAAGAAAGTGGGGGGAGATTCCAGCCCTCCTGCAATCAACAGCGTGGGGGAGATATGAAGTACTGAGAGAAACCAGAGAATAACATTTGGGGGGGATGATAGATTTCGAATTTGAGGATTCAGATTCGGTAATTGATGAGAGACTCTCAAACGCATGCCACCCCAGTCTGGGAGTTTGCTGAGGCCCCTGTGCTCAAATGTGTTGTAAATGGCAAGTGAACCTCAGCAACTGCCAGGCAGCCCACTCATGCCATCTTTGTTGTCTTGTACCCAGCAAGTGTACTTGTAAGGTAGGAAGGGGGAGCTTAAATAGTATAGTTGCACCTCCCTGCTTTATTTGGAGGAACTCATATGCTCTGATGGCATTGGAGAACTCTTCTCATTTGTCTCTTGCCAAATTCAAGGGGCTACTTTTTAAGATCAGGTTCTAGAATAACTCAGTGCTGTTCAAGAGGATTTTCTGCAATGATGGAAATGTTCTGTAATCTGTGTTGTCTGATATGGTAGCCAACAGAAGAATGTAGCTGTGGAGCCCTGGAAATGTGGCTAGTGCCACTGAGGAATTGAATTTTTAATTTCAAGTTATTTTAAAATTAAATAGCCACATGTGTCTAATGGCCACTGTATTGGATATTGCAGTTCTAGATTATGTGGCTTTGACTGTAACCGCTATCTTTTGAGGTGGGAATTGTGACCGTAGTAAAGTTTGAGAGAACTTACAGACAAAATAAGACCTGTGTTCGGTATTAGGACAATGTCACAGAAAATGAAAATGAGCCTGTCAGATTGAGGTGGGCAAAATGTGGAATCCCTCTTCAGCTGAATGAAACCTGCAGTCTATCATAGCCTTTTGTAGGGACTTGGCTTTATGCCCACTGACCGTTTTAGATCTTCAGAAGCATACAACCATGTGGGCATGTAGCCCGTTTTATTATAGGTACTCAGCCTTTCTGAAGTATCATAAATCATGATGAGTCAGAGCATTCCAGCTTATCAAATGCTCTGATTTCTGATTTAAATCTATTACAGTAACTATCAGAAGACTTTAGAGCTGGAAGAACCTTGGAGATTGTTTCAGGCTTCTCCCCTATTGGAGAAGTGAGGAAACAGGTTCAGGGGAGTTGCAGAATAGGCCATGGTAGGTGGCAGAGCTAAGATTAGAACCCAAGATTGACTTTGAAACCAGTTCTTTCCCTCTACAATCCCAAAAACGGTTGCCCAAAGTCTGGATTTGCCTCTGGGTAGGTATCAAGCCAAAAGACACTACCAAACCAAAGAGCAGGAGAAGGAAGGATTTATTTCTTGCAGCAAGTAAAGAGAATACCGAAGATATTTCCCAAAGCAGTACGTCCCTGAACAGCAAAATTGGGAAAGTTTTAAGCTAAGGGTGCATGCATATTTATGAAGGAGCTTGGGCAGTGTCTGCATATTCATGGAGGAGAATTCTGTGTAGAAATGGGGCAAAGACTGACAGAGTCCTGGCTCTAGTTGATTGAAATCAATAAAGGTCAGCATGATCATTCCTTAGGTTCCAGTTAGTCTGGTGGTTGAGTGCTTGAGGGGGTTTTGGATCCTGCAGAATAGCTGAAGAATGTGCTTCAGACTGATCTTTATCTTTGAAACAGAACTGGGAGTCTTTACAACTGATTTATTGTCTCCAATATGGTTATTTTCTGGCCTGATCAAGAGCGAGCATTGTGGCCAGACTTAGATCACAAAATGGCTTAGGCCTAAAATGGCTTCTCTTATGTCAAGAAAGATATGTCTGGTTCTCTTCCTCTGGGGGTCCCCGACCCTATCTACCTATACAAGTGTTCTTAACGCACAAAGATCAAAGGGCTCAAGTCAGGTTAGTTTGGGCACCAGTCTGCTTTATTTTGTTACACTGTATTGATTGGTAGGAAGAACAATGCTGCTTCCTGGCTTCTTCCAAGCAGAGTTGAGCAGAGCTTTCCCATTTCATTAATATTCACCAAGTGCTAGATCCTCAGAGCTCAGGCCTGTGTGAAAAGGACACAGAGAATGGATTTGATCCATATGATGGTACAGACTGATATATATGGAGGGGCACGAATGGGTTCTGAAACAAGTACAGAGCTTCTCAGGGCTGAGAACTGAATATCAGTGGCAAATGTAGGCGAGAAAGAGCTCAGATCACATTTCTGTCCATGTCTGACCTGCCTTGAACACCAAGACAGCCATGCCTGCAGAGGTCAGACCTTTTACTGAAATTAAATTTTCTGTTGATGTAGACATTGTTTAGCAAACTTCAGCACCAGGAGAACAAAATTATGAGCTCATGCAGAATGTCTGGTGGAACACAGGCAAATTAATCAGAGACATCTGGCAAGTCACTGGTATGACTTCCTTTCACTGAGAATGCTTTAACTATCATCTGAAACTATTGTTCTTCTTTGAAAAGGAGAGGTAAAACAAAGACTTGCCATCTGACTTCAGATGTTGACTCTAGTTTTAGGAAGGACAATGAGTCTGATTTGTCACTCCCACCCCAGGAGCAGAATAGGTAAAAGTGGAAAATGCTAGTGAGTAACCCATTTAAACAAGATGTGGAAAAACAGCCAGGAAGAAAGAGTATGTTTGTTATTATTTGTTCTTCCTTTCGAAAGCAGTGCCGAGCATTTGAATGTGCATTGTAGAAATACAGCTCTTTTACTGAGCAGAAGTGTTTGCATGGAATAATAATGATAATAGTAATAACAACATTTATACATCGCTAATGATGTGCCAGGCACCACTCTGAGTGCTTCACAAATACTGAATTATTTAATCCTCACAACAAACGCATGAAATAGATATTATTATCACAATCATAATAGATGTGATTATGTGTCATTTTATATATGAAGAATCTGAGGCTTACAGAATTAAATAACTTTGCCTAAGGTTACACAGCTTTTAATATTGGAACCGGGATTCAAAACCAAGAAATCTGCTATCTAAAGTCTGTTCTAAATAAAGACTGACTGTATAGCACAGGGAACTGTATTCATTATCTTGTAATAACCTATAATGGAAAATAATCTGAAAAAGAATACATATATATAACTGAATCACTTTGCTGTATACCTGAAACTAACACAATGTTTAAACCAAGTATACTTCAGTAAAAAGTCTGCTGTAACAACTGCAATATCCCACTATACCAAAATGAAAATTAGAGGAGGATTCTTCATATTTTAGTTGGGAAGCCTTGTAAAACATTAAATAAATAATTAGAAATAGATACAATAGCTCCTTGCTATTGCTGTCAGGATGTTTGAAATCAGAATGTTTTATAGCAATAATGTGCATTTAGACATCGAGATCAGAGCTGGCTACTCAGAGATGGGGTGAGAAAACCAAGTGTTTGGGCAACTGCTAGACGTCTGTTGGGTGCACGACTCCTAGAGCCGGAGCAGCCTGCAAAGTGAATGGCTTCCCTTGGGGTTGGAGAGGGGTGTGGAGGGGATAGGCAGTGCTGTTAAACTTCAGAAAAAGGAGAGGTTAGGAGCGCGGAGGAGTTGAAGAACCTGCCTAGAATTCAGTGGCAGCTGCCTTGACGCCTCAGAGAAGTGAGATAGATTTTGGATTTTCCGAGTCCTGGCACCCAGCGCCCGTGACTTCCTGCCCCTGCCTTTTCTTCTTTCTCTCTAGAAGCCAAAGGGCCTGGGCTCTCTTCACTCTGTACCCCACCTAAGCCCTCTCTCAACCTCTCAAATTACCCTCTGCTTGGTTTATAGTCGCCCTCTGTTCCTTCTCACTTTATCCTCACATCTTCCAGTCTGTGAGTTGCTAGGTGTTAGGAAAAATGTGTAATTAAGCCTCCGGAAACGCTCAGGACTCAAGGACTAATCGTTGTGAAAATCAAAAATCGAAGTGCTTATTTTAAGTTCCCAGCCGACTCGGAACCACTCTTCCCTTGCCTGGTGGTCGGCGTTCCTGAGTTACAGCATGTTCTGTGATGTTTTTATACTACTGCACAATAACCACAGCCATTTTTGACCCCATAGCCTTGGCTAGAAACATTCCCTTTACGCCTTCAGAAGAACACATTCAGTTCAACAAATGTTTATCGAATATTGAATTCTTTAATTTTGTTTTCTTTCCTTTCTTTTCTGTAGTTCTGTCTCCTCTCCCCCATTTCTTTCACTTATATGTTTATTTTGTTTGCTCCTAATTTTCCTCCTCTCTCAGCATCAGACTAGTCAAGGGCCATCAGTACCAATTTCTAGTACCTAGTATAGGCCAGACACAATTTCTAGTACCGAGTATAGGCCGGACACAATTTCTAGTACCGAGTATAGGCCGGACACAATTTCTAGTACCGAGTATAGGCCGGACACAATTTCTAGTACCGAGTAGAGGCCGGACACAATTTCTAGTACCGGGTAGAGGCCGGACACAATTTCTAGTACCGGGTAGAGGCCGGACACAATTTCTAGTACCGGGTAGAGGCCGGACACAATTTCTAGTACCGGGTAGAGGCCGGACACAATTTCTAGTACCGGGTAGAGGCCGGACACAATTTCTAGTACCGGGTAGAGGCCGGACACAATTTCTAGTACCGGGTAGAGGCCGGACACAATTTCTAGTACCGGGTAGAGGCCGGACACAATTTCTAGTACCGGGTAGAGGCCGGACACAATTTCTAGTACCGGGTAGAGGCCGGACACAATTTCTAGTACCGGGTAGAGGCCGGACACAATTTCTAGTACCGGGTAGAGGCCGGACACAAGTTCTAGTACCGGGTAGAGGCCGGACACAAGTTCTAGTACCGGGTAGAGGCCGGACACAAGTTCTAGTACCGGGTAGAGGCCGGACACAATTTCTAGTACCGGGTAGAGGCCGGACACAATTTCTAGTACCGGGTAGAGGCCGGACACAAGTTCTAGTACCGGGTAGAGGCCGGACACAAGTTCTAGTACCGGGTAGAGGCCGGACACAAGTTCTAGTACCGAGTAGAGGCCAGACACACTGAGTTATCTCATTTATTTTCATAACAAACCTACCGGGTGAATATTATTGTATGAGGCTTACCAAGCGTAAGTAACTAGCCCATGGTGGTCCTCAGTAGTGCCTAAAGCTGGGCAACCTCACCTAGATACCGAGACAGCTGCCACTTAATCGGAACAACTCTGAAACCTACACTTATTATATTTTGCCTGCTCTCTTACTACTTTATGGGATATTTATAGCAGTTTGTGGATCTGCTTGCCTCTAAGTAAGTTACTCCAGGTGAATATAGCAGGGCTGGCTTTGAACAGCTGTCCTGGGAGCCTGGGCAGAGCCTCCAGCTCTCCTTACTTATGGCTTTTAAGTGTCCTCTGAAATGGGTTACTCTTTCCTGACCCATTTTTTCCCTCACACACATTTCATGCCATTCTGGACGCTGTCCATTTCCTTGCTAGATTCCCAAGAAAGAGTGTAGTAGAAATACTATGGTTGAGAAGACAGTGACCTTTTCTCCTTGCTTGTCCAATCAGAGGGAGGCATCATCACTGACCTCTGCCAGTGCGGTCAGTTTCCAGGGAGCCTCCCCTTTCTTTGCAAAGCCTGAGCATCTCAGCTCATCACCTGACTTTTTCTAGGGTTTAAACTGCTTCTCAACAAGGGGGAAAAAAATCTAAAGCCAAGGAAAAGCTTTTCAGTTTTTAGACTCTGGAAGTACCTTCTGTGTGAAAGATATATTTGTTGTAATGATCCTTTAACTAAACCTGTTTTCGTTCTTTAAAGTCTCATTTTAAGATAATTTGCTCTCCTCCATGCAGACTTTCCTTAGAAACATTGGTGAGTTGTAGATTTTTCAGTGCAGTCTTGTTTGACAGGTTTTTGTTTTTGTTTTTGAGATCTATGGCCAAGAATCCCCAATTTCCTTTGAATCCTTCCAGGAGTGTTTGTTTGTCATGACAAATTAATTTGAATTAGTAAATTCCAAGCATCAACTTTCGTAGTCTTTTTGGGGTTTACAAATCAAGCTCTGAGAAATATGAAGGAAAGAAAGATCTGTAGCTTCCAGTCTCTTCTCTCCAGATGAGGTGAGAAAAAGGGAGGTAAAAAGTGAGCAGGAGAAGATACTACTTGATAGTCCTTGGAACCAGAAACTCAGGGAAACCCAGGTGTGTTAGTTTTCTATTGTTGGATAACAAGTTACCACAAACTTAGCAGCTTGAAACAATGCATATTTGTTATCTCGGCATTTCTGTGGGTCAGGAGTCTGGGTGAGGCTATTTAGGTCATCTGCTCAGGGTTTCAGCAGGCTGCAGTCAAGGTGTCAACCAGCTGTGTTCCTTTCTAGAGCTTTCTAGTGGAAGAGGTCCTCCTCTAAGCTCAAGTGATTGTTGGCAGAATTCAGTTCCTTGTGGTGGTAGGACTGAGGTCCCCATTTTCTTGCTGGCTGTCAGCCAGGGGCTGCTCTCAGCTCCTAGAGGTCTGCCCAGAGTTCCCTGTCATATGTCCCCCTCATATGACAGGGGCCCTCTCACAACATGGCTGCTTACTGCTTCAGGGCCAGCTGGAGAATCTCTTTACTGTTGGCTAAGATGAAATCTTACACAACATATGCTGGGTGACCCTCCCATCACAGTTGCTATATTCTGTTGTCAAGGAGCAAGTCCCAGGTTCCATCTCCACTCAGGGAGAGGGGATTGTATAAGAGCCTGACACCAGATGGGTAGAGACAGTGGGGCCATCTTAGAATTCTGCACACCATACCGGCCCCTTTGCATCTCTGGTATGAGATTCTCTGACTAAGAATCTGGCCATGCTAGATATGTAAAGCCATATATAAAAAGCCCAGAGTCTTGTACATGCATATTCATAGCATATTCACAAGATGCAAATACTCACTGATGGATGAGTGGGTAAATAAAATGCAGTATATACATACAATGAGATACTATTCAGACTTAAAAAGGAGGGAAAGCCCTTCCTTTTTCATGCTACAATATGAATGAATCTTGATGACTTTATGCTAAGTGAAATAAGTCAGACTCAAATTATTCCACTTTATATTAGGCACCTAGAGCAGTCAAATTTCTAGACACATCAAGTAGAATGGAAGTTTCCAGGGGCTGGGAGGAGCAGGGAATGAGGAATTATTGTTTAATGGGTACAGAGTTTTAGTTTGGGAAGATTAGAAAAGTTCTGGAGATGGGTGGTGGCGATAGGTGCAAAATAATGGGAATATACTTAATGCCACTGAGCTGTGCACTTAACAGTAGTTAAGATGGTACAGTTTATGTTGTGCATTTTACCACAATTGAAAAAAAAAGTCCTGGGGCTGATTTGACAGCATGCCTGTAAGTGCCAGGCTGTTTCAGTTTCCATATAGGATGCTGGAAGGAGGTAGAGTGATGATTTTCTCTTTTTTTATTTTTTTTTCTCTTATTGGTTATCTTGTAAAGGAGAATAAGATACAGCAAAGTCTTGTGACAAATGAACGTCAATTGATTATTGTTAATTAATCAGCCATTAATTACTTAATAGTAATTGATTGATTGCTTGTTGAGCCTTCAATGGAGGCTTGTTCCCAGTGCTGTGGGAAAATAGAGGGAAAGAACAACTTCAAACTCCCTTGTGTTTTCTTGTTTACAGCTGTAATTCTTAAGCTTAAGTGCACATTGTAATCACCAGGGAAGTATTAAAAAATATTGATGTCCTGATACGACCCCGAGGGAGTCTGATTAAATTGGTTTGAGGTAAAGGCCCTGGGTATCAGGATTTACAGAAGGTCCCTTGATGATTCTAATGTGCAGTGACAATTGAGAACCATTTTGTTATAGGAACAGGCTTCCCTGCAGCTGACTCTAGAAATATTCAGTTTGACACTCTAAGAGCAATGCTCATTACAGACATCTAAGAGAACTATTTACCATTTCTACCTAATTACCGTGCAGCGCAATGATGATTATGCATGTCACTGAGTGTGTCAGATTAACTTCCTTATATGTTTTGGTTTTCAACATTTCATTATTAAACTCTGTTCTTTGATGCTCCCGGGAATTGGATCATCTGCACACATTTAAGAAAGGGAGAGAGAAATGTTTGTTGTAAGCATGAAGTAACAGTAAACATGATTCAATTACAACTGTACTTAATTACGTGGGCAATAGGGTAAGAGAGTTGACAGGACAAAGTCATGCTCATTTTCTGATTATTCATGGAATGACCTCATCTTTTCATGCTGATTTCTCAAATTATAAACGTGTGCATTTATTAGCTATTTTTTTCTTGCTGGTTTATTACTCAAAAAATTGGGGGGAGAAGTAAATAGATGTTTATCTTGCTTATTTTCTGTGCCTGTTTAGTGGGTGATGGACATTTCCCACCTCCACTCTTGTCTCTACCCAGGATTTTTAAGCTAGGAGAAGGAACTTGAATGTCCTTTGGTATTAATTTTGTTGAGTCCCTACTTTGTGCCAGGTGCAATTCTGATTTTAGGTAAGAGGATGAAGAAAGTGTTGTCACCCTTGAAGATCTCGGTCTCTTTGGGGAAATTAAAATGTATTGCAGTCTTGTGTGATTGATATTCTAAGAGATGGGTGCATAAAGGAGGGAGGGAGCATCCTGGGCTTGGTGGGATCAGGGACACCTCCATAGATGAGCCGACGTTGAGCTGGGTTTTGAGGAGGAATGGATGGCTGGGAGACAAAGCGGCCTGGCACATGTGGGGACCTGCAAGCAGTTCAGTGGGCCTGGGGCACCCCGAGCACGGGGAGGCTGGCCAGGCGGGGACCTGGATTGTCAGGAGTTTTACTCACATTGTGAAGGAGTCTTCCTTAATAAATAGTGGCGGTTCGCAAGTATAGAGTTTTTAGAGCTATTTTAACTGGAAGGTTTTAAAGTTGCTGGTAATTTGCTGACATATAATAGTACAGCTATTCCTTCTGTAATATATTTTATGTGCCAGGCCATGTTCTCAGTGCTCACTATTGTTAACTAACTTAATTCTCATAGAAATCCTATGACCTGTGGACTGTGTTTATTGTCATTTTATAGCTGAGAAAACTTGAGATTAAGTGACTTGCCCAGAGTTCCACCGTTCGTAAGTGGCAGAATTAGGAATCAGACCCTGGCATTCCAGCTTTAGATCTTGGGCCCTCGACAAATATGCCTTCTAATATACTTTCTATGTGTATATATAATTAAACTATGATATGCCACACAAGTAAAGTTGCCTCGGCCTTTGTGCTCACAGGAAATTCTTGACAGATAAGAAAGTAGGTGGAGGTCCCTGGTCCCTGCTTGGCACTGAGCCCTGTGCAAAGAAGTTTGCAAGACACATGCTTTGTCTGACCTGACAAAAACAAACAGTGAGAACACAGGCTTCTAGTAAACAGGGCCAGAGAAGGAAGATTGAGGGCCCAGCTTAACAAGAACTGTCAGTGGACTTTGACAAGTTAAACTTCCTGAAGCAACTTAGAGGACAGGAATTTATTGCTTCAAAGAACACTGATTATGTAAGTAGGGGGTGTAAAAGGATTATGGCACACTACTACCACTAATGTACATAAATTCGAGATCCAGCCCTACTGGAGGAACTTTGAACTAAGCAGAGAGTCTTGGCAGTGCCTCTTTCTTTCATCGTGGTTTCCAGAACTTTTCATATCCCACCCTTCCCCACAAAAAGCATACCATAACCACTACTATTGCCAACTACTACTATCACTGCCATTTATTAGGCATATTATTAGGCATATCTGAGTTCATGTGCATGGTATCCTTATGACGCAGGTATGATTACTAAGCTCTATTTGCAAAGAAGAAATCTGAGGTTCAGAAAGGTTAAGGTCACACAGCTAGGAAGTGGCAGAGCTGGGATTTGAACCTAGGATCTTCTGCCTCCAAAGCTATGTACACATTTTATATTTTAAATGAATTTTTTATTGACGTGCACAAATCATAACGTGAACACGCCCATGTAACCACCAAACAGATCAGGAAATAGAACCTCACCAGCATCTCAGAAGCCCCTTTTGCTCCCTTCCAATCCCTATCCATTATCTACTTCGAAGGTAACCACTATCTGCACTAGTATTATCATAGATTACTATGCCTATTTTTGAACTTTATGTTAGTGGAATTATAGAGTATGGACTCTACAGACTCTGGCTCCTTTAGTTTATATAGTGAGAGTCATTTATGATATTGTGTGTAGCGATGGTTCATTAATTATCGTTGCTCTATAGTGTCTGTTGTGACTATGCTACAACTTATCAATTCTACTGTTGATGGACGTTTGGTTGATTCTGGTGTTTAGCAATTCTGAATAATGCTGCCATGAACATTTTTGCACTTTTGATTTATATATGATTTATGATAGGTATATAACTAGGAATGGAATTGCTGGGTGGTACATTTTATCTAAGTTCACATTTTTGTTCTATAAATTTATTTGTTTTTTATTTATTTATTTTTGGCTGCGTTGGGTCTTCGTTGCTGCGCACGGGCTTTCTCTAGTTGCGGCGAGCGGGGGCTACTCTTTGTTGCGGTGAGCGGGCTTCTCATTGCGGTGGCTTCTCTTGTTGTGGAGCACGGCCTCTATGCGCGTGGGCCTCAGTAGTTGTGGCACGTGGGCTCAGTAGTTGTGGCTTGTGGGCTCTAGAGCACAGGCTCAATAGTTGGGGCACACAGGCTCAATAGTTGGGGCACACAGGCTCAATAGTTGGGGTGCACAGGCTTAGTTGCTCCGCAGCATGTGGGATCTTCCCAGACCAGGGATTGAACCCGTGTCCCCTGCACTGGCAGGCAGATTCCCAACCACTGTGCCACCAGGGAAGTCCCTAAGTTCACATTTAATATAGATTGCCAAATAGTTTTCCAAAATGGCTGGACGAATATATACCCCCCACCAGCAGTATATGAGTATTGCTACTCTCCATCCTCTCCAGCATTTAGCATTGTCAGTCTTTTTCATTTTAGCCATTCTGGTGGGTATGTTTATGTTGTGGTATCTCATTGTGGTTTTGACTTTCTTTTCCTTGATAATTAACAAGGGTGAACACTTTTTAATTCGTGTGTTTTCCATTGATGTCTGCTTTCCCTCTGTAGCTCTGTAGTACAACCGTTGTCATAAATCAAGTATCTATATATGTTTAGGTGGGTTTTAGTTCTTTCTATTTAGGTCCAAAGGTCATTTTTGTGCATCCTTGTGCCAAGAGTATAGTCTCTCAATTATTTTGATTAATAATAAATTTTTTTTTTGGCCGCGCCGTGTGGCTTGTGGGATCTTAGTTCCCCAACCAGGGATCGAACCCAGGCCCTCGGCAGTGAAAGCGCAGAGCCCTAACCACTGGACCGCCGGGGAATTCCCAATAATAATTCTTGATATCCATTACCTTAAGTCTTCTAGTTTGTTATTGTTCTTCAGTGTTGTGATGGCTATTCTTGGGCCTTCTTATGATTGTAAGAATTTTAGAATTAGCTTGTCAATTTTCATAAAAAATTTTTTAGAATGTCGATTGAGATTTCATTGAACCTGATCAATTTGAATAGAATTGACATCATTAAAAAATTGTCTTCTCATTCATGACTCTGCTATATGCCTCCATTTATTTAGCTATTCTTTCATTTCTCTTAATATTTTGTAATATTGTTTATAGAGGTTTTACACATTTTTGTTATATATAATCTTATATAGTTGATATTTTTGATCTTTTTAAAATGATGTCATTTAAAAATTAGCATTTTCACTTTGATACTGAGATATAGAAATACAATTGAATTTGCTTACTGACCTTGAATCCAGTGAGATTATTGAAATCACCTATTAATTTTGATGGTTTTACCCTGTCCATTCTTGAGTGTTCAATTTACATAATCATGTCTTTTGGAAAGAATGACAATTTTATTTCTTCTTTTACTGTGTTTATATCTTTGATATATTTTTTCCCTTTTGTTTCTTTTTTTCTCAATTTATTAAGTTTACTCAGACTTTTTATTCAGGGTGGAATTGAAGTGTCCCATTTCTGATATCTGGAGGAAAGCTTTCAATATTTAACATGTGATATGATACTTTCTGTTTTTGTTTTGTTTTATAGATTTTTTATCAGGTTAAGGAAATTCCCTTCTATTTCTAATTTACTAAGTGGTTTTTTTTTTAAATTTAAAACTCATATACAGGTGTTTAATTTTATCAAATACTTTTTCCTCATACAATAAGATTTTGCTATGTATTTTTCTCCTTTATTCTTTTCATGTGGTTAATTACATTAATTTTCAATCTGGTCTAGACTTGTTTGTTTTTGACTTTTGTACCTATCTTCATTAGGAATATTAACCTTTAATTTTTCTTTCTTGTAATATGGGTTTTTGTTATTAGGCTATTCTGACACTATAAGTTGGGAAAAATTTCTTTTTTCTATTTTCTGGAAAAGATTATGTAAGATTAATAATTTTTTTCCTTAAATGTCTGGAAAACTTAATGGTAATGTCACCTGGGTCTAGAATTTTCTTTGTGGGATAGTTTTTATTTTTTATTTCTTTATTGCTAATCCGATTTTCTATTTTTTTCTTATATAAGATTTGGTATGCTATATTTTTCTAGGAAATTTTCATTTAATCTAAATTTTTAAAATAGTTATTCATACTGTCCACTCATTTTTCCTATCTGTAATATCTATAGTGATGTCTCTTTTCTCATTTCCAACATTGGTAATTATTCTTTCTCCCCACCCCCCCCATTTGCCATGAATTTTTCAGTTCTATTTGGCTTTTCAAATAACCTATTTTGGGCTCTCTTGATCCTCTTCATTGCACTTTTTTCTTTCTGTGTTATCTGTTTCTATTTTGTTATTTCCTTTTCCCTTTTTTGAGCTCAATTGCTTTTCTTTTTCTAGCTCTTTGAGATAGACAGTCATTCATTTTTAATCTGTTTTCTTTTATGATGTATCTATTTAATACTGTAAGTTTTCCTCTTAGTATTGATTTAACTGCATCCCACAAGTTTTGATAATCACATTTTTATCATTTATTTCAAAATATTTTCTGACTTCCCTATGATTTAATCTTCCTTTGATCAATGAGCTGTTCAGAAATATATTACTCAGTTCTCAAACATTTGAGGATTTTCTGATTATTTTTGTTACTGATTTTGTTATTGATTTCTAGCTTAAATTTTTAGCTTCTATTGTTTTCAAAGAATATACTCTGTATTATGCAATCCTGTGAAATTTGTTAGGTTTGATTTACAGTCCCCTTAAGGTCAGTTTTCGTGAAGGTTCCACGTGTACTTGAAAAGAATGTGTATTCCAAATTGGTTGAATACAACCTTTAAAATAGCTATTAGGTCAAGAGATTAAGTAAAGTTTGATAATCAAGAGTTTAGATCTTCTATCTTCTAACTAATTTTTGTCTGCTTATTCTATTATTTCTTAGAGAGATGTTTTAAATCTCTCAAAGTGATTGTGGATTTGTCTATTTCTTCTTTTAATTTTGTCAGTTTTTTTTTGTCAAGTTGATGGTATCTAACTAGATGGATACACATTTAGAATATACGTATTTTCCTGAACATATCAATATAATATTCCTCTTCATTTCTAGAAATAATGTTTTTCTTTAAAGCCTACTTTCCTGTATCAAGAAAAATTTTCTTTATACAAGCGTACCTTGTTTTATTGTGCTTCACTTTACTGCACTTTAAGGTATTGCATTTTTTACAAATTGAAGGCTTGTGGCAACCCTATGTCCAGCAGATCTATAGGCACCCCATTTTTCTGACAGCATTTGCTCACTTCATGTCTTTGTGTCATGTTTTTGTAATTCTCACAATATTTTAAACATTTTCCATTTTTACTGTATTTGTTATGGTGATCTGTGATCAGTGATCTTTGATGTTACTACTATGACTTGCTGAAGGCTCAGACGATGGTTAGCATTTTTTAGCAAAAAAGTATTTTTTAAAGGTGTGTACATTGCTTTTTAGACATAATGCTATTGCACACTTAATAGTCTACAGTATAGTGTAAACATAACTTTTATATGCATCTGAGAAACCAAACAATTTGTGTGACTCACTTTATTATAATATTTTCTGTATTGTTGGGATCTGGAACTGAACCCAAAATATCTCTGAGGTGTGCCTGTAATTGGTGTTAACATAGTATATCTTTTTCTGCCTTTTTACTTTGAACTTTTCTATATCATTATCTTTAAAGCATACCTCTTATAAGCAACATATACTTGGTATTTTCTTTTTTATTTATTTATTTTATCAGTCTGACAATCTGGTCTTTTAATTGGGGTATTTATTACATTTATATTTAATGTAAATACAAAATATTTGGGTTTAACGTTAACATCTTACTATTTGTTTCTTATTTGTTCCACTTCTTTGGTTTCTTTTTCTCTATTTTCTTTCCATTTTCTTGAATTAATTAAGTACATATTATTATTCCATTTTCTCTTCTAGTTAAACATTCTTTGTCTAATCTTGTAGGGGTTACCCTAAATTGTAACATGCATCCTTAACTTGTTCAATTTCCAATATAGATTAGTGCTTTTAAATTATGTTAACTAACTCCATTTACTGACCATGCAGTTTTGGCTGTTTGTTTTCATACATTTTGTTTATCACATATTTCAAACTCTACAAGGTATTATTATTACTTTTTTATAAAGATGAGCTTCCTTTAGTCACCCACATATTTACTTTTCCCATTCTTTCTTTCTTCTAACATCTACTAGTTTCCATCCAGGATCATTTTCCTTCTCTGTTAAGTCTGTTGCCAACAGAATAACATTTTGAAAATATATTCATTTTGCTTTCATTTTTGAAGGCTGTTTTCACTGGGTAAAGATATTGAAATAGGCACTCTGAAGCACTTTGAAGATATTCCACTGTCTTCTGGTTTCCATTATTTCTGTAATGTAAGTAAGTCAGTCCTGTTGTTGGTCATTTGAAGGTAATATGTCTGTTTTCTCCAGCTGCTTCATAGATCTTTCTTTTTGTATTTGGTTTTCAATAATTTGACTATGATGGGACTAAATATTTTTTTTATGTATATATTTTGTTTGGAGTTTATTGTCTATGGCTTGAAAAATTTTCATTGATTTAAGAAAATTCTTGAATATGATACCTTCATGTATTGTTTCAGACCAATTCTTTCCCTTTCTTTGGGGGTCCAGATTACATATATGCTCAACTTCTCTATCATGCCATATATGTCTCCTATGTTTTGTTTTGTTTTTGTTTTTATTGTTCTATTTTCTATCCTAGATCTTCTACAGTCTTCTATCTGGATATATTCTACCTGACCATATTCAGTTTGTAATCATTTTCAGCTGTGTCTTATCAGATTTTAAACCCATCTGTTGAGGTCCAAGCTTCAGATATTGTATGGTTCAATTCTATAATATCTACTTGATTTTTAAAAAGTTCATGTTCTCTGTTGACATTTTCCATTTTATCCTTGATTTTCTTAAACCTATTATAGTTGTACTAAAGTTTGTGCTTGATACATACAATTTTTTTAATCTACTGTGGGTCTGCTTCTATCGTTTTTTTTCCCTCTTGGTCTTCAGTCATTTGATCTTTTCTCCTGGTATGCCTGGTAGTTTTTGATATCATGCCAGATACTCCTTATGGAAAAATTATAGAGAAAATTTGAGTCCTAGATTTTGTGAACATCCTACAGAAAAGATTCACCTTTGCTTCTCACAGGCAGTTAAACAGGGGCAAATAATTTTAACCAAAATAGGAATAGTTTCAAAGTTGGTTTGGGGCTCTTTTTGCCTGTTTTTTGTTAGTCTTTACTTCTAGTTTACAGCCCTTTAGATATCCCATCTGAAATTCTGGGTGTTTACCAGGATCCTCTTTCATGGTGTGTCTTGAACACTGACTTGTGTCTTCCCAACCCTTTGAGACTGCCAAAACTCTGCTTAATGCTGTCTACAAATCAATAAATGCCTTGAAGGAAAAAGCAGAGGTGAATGTCAAATTCACGTTCTCTTGTTGATCATCATTCATCAAGCTGTTGCTAAGTTGATAGGTCTCCAATGCTGTCAAACAGATTTGTAAATATATATTTTAATCAACTTTTGTACTTGTTTTCTGTGAGCAGGGAGAGTTGTGCTTATAATAGCTGGCCTATATCATAGTTATAGGAGAAGTTGCAAACTTTATACTCTTAATCACTGCTGTATGCAGCTTTGTAAACAGAAAATTACAGACAAGACCCACTCCTCTAAGTATTTATGATTTAGTTTGGAGAAAACCTCATAGAGAGAACTCTTTTCTTTCTTTTCTTTTTTTTTTTTTAATAAATTTATTTATTTATTTATTTGGCTGAGTTGGGTCTTCATTGCTGCACACGGGCTTTTCTCTAGTTGTGGCGAGTGTCGTTGTGGTGTGTGGGCTTCTCATTGTGGTGGCTTCTCTTGTTGCAGAGAGACTCTAGGCACGCGGGCTTCAGTAGTTGTGGCACGTGGGCTCAGTAGTTGTGGCTCATGGGCTCACTAGTTGTGGCTCACGGGATCTAGAGTGCAGGCTCAGTAGTTGTGGTGCACGGGCTTAGTTGTTCCACGGCGTGTGGGATCTTCCCAGACCAGGGCTCGAACCCGTGTCCCCTGCACTGGCAGGTGGATTCTTAACCACTATGCCACCAGGGAAGTACCAAGAACTCTTTTCTAATAGAATACTACAATGTATTTATGGACTAAACTAAGTTAAGAGGATCTGGGAACTCTTTGAGGCTATGGGCCATGCTTTACTAATTTTTATGTCTTAAGTATTTGCTTGATATATTTGGTGAGTTGGATGGACATGAAAACGAGTACTCTAGGAGTTTAGGGTAGAACAGAAGGATTGTGTGATCTACAGTATCCAGGCAGGGTTGAGTAGGTCATAAGGGGTTTCTTGGTAGATGTCTAATGTGTGGGTAGGTTGAGGGGAGAAGAAGCTAAATTCAAGGAGAAAACATGTGCCAAGCCTGAAGGTAAAGCTGGCAAGCATAGGAGACAATGAGGAGACCAGTCTATCTGTAACAAAGGATTTGTGTTAGGGAGTAAGTGCTAGATGGATAGAGTGGAGGCATGTGGTGGGAAATGGGGAATACCAGATTATGGGAAGTTGATTGTCTTCTAGGGCAAAAGGGTTTTCATAATACTTCCATAGAATGTTAATAGAAGTTAAGCCAAAAAAAAGAAATAAATAAAGAAGACACTGAGGTTTGGGAAACATTGGTTTAAACAGATTTGTTTATTGCAAGATTTCTTTGAACCTTTAAACTGTGCATGGTGAATTTCCAAAATTGTTTAAACTCAGCAAACTTTTGATTATAAAGGAACAGTGATTCTTGGAACATATTTTGGGAAATTGGGATATGTGGGCATTGAGGAAACTCTTGCTGGAATGTTACGCTAGCATGAAAGACTCGTGAAATCTGGAACTTTTATGATGTTGTTCACAGTTCTACCCTTGAGAAGAATATCTTGCAAAAGTATTTTTTCGATATATCTTAATTGGATGAATCATTGGTTTTAGCGGATGAAGAATGAGATCAGGGTGAAGTCAAGATGAATTTACCAATGTGAATCTGATAGTGTGGTATAGGATGGACTGCAGGGGGAAGAGGCTAGAAGCTGAAAAACCAAAAAGGAAGCTGTTAAAATTATCCAGACCTAAGATTTTTTCTTGGATGTGGTGACCCTTGAAAATGGAAACTAAAATGGATAACAGTGATATTTTGTAAAGAGGACTGACAAGACATAGTGATAGATTAGATGAAGGAGGAAGGAAGTTCTCAAGGAACCCAGAGAGTTCAGATAGCTCTGAGGTTGATGGAGTAGGGAAGAAGGAATTTCTGTACAAGACTTCGTTCTGTTTCCTTCATGAAGCCTAATGATTTGATAGATAGGATCATAAAGTATCTAATTCCATGAACTTTTACCTTGTGTTTGAGAACTTTTTTTTTTTTTTTTTTAATTTAGCCGCGCCACCTGGCTTGTGGGATCTTAGTTCCCCGACCAGAGGTCGAACCCAGACCCCAACAGTGAAAGCGCCGAGTCCTGAGTCCTAACCACTGGACCACCAGGGAGTTCCCTTGAACACTTTCTGTGTAGAAAAGATCACAAGTTTTTAAGCAGCAAAGCTATGTATGGGAGAGAGTTTGAATGAAAAATACAGGAAAATACCCATATTTTAAAAGAATCACACTGAATTTGAGTGAAAGCAAATATATTGTGCAAAGATTCTGACTTAGGCAACTTTTCTTCCAGCTCGTAATTCTATGATATCTACATATAAAGTATGCTAATTAGAACATCAGAAATTTAAGGTGATGCAGATTAGGCAATTATTTTGAGCTACTTCTTTTCCAAAAGAAACTGGAGTCTTCTAGGATTACCAACAAGTGGGCTTCTGATTTGGGGAATGAATAGGCTGGGAGATTGGAAATGTAAGTTCTGTCTAGTCTAGACATACTAAGAGTCAAAACACAGGCAAACCTGAACTATCACCATCACCCGCTATGTCTGATCAAACCTTATGAGTCGCAAGGGAGCCGACTTCTCCACGTCAGAAGAAGCAACAGTTGGAATGGTAGCAGCACAGACTTCAGACTCACAGACTTAGATTTAAATCCTAGGGGAGAGTAAGTTGCTTCTTAGCTTTTAGTCTACTTATCTATAAAGTCGGAATAGTCATTATCTCACAGGATAGTAGTGAGGATTAAATAAGATATAAAATGACTAGGACCGTAGGAATTAGGCACGCGTGTATACATCAGTGAATGAATACTGTGTTACAGTCCCTTAGATACAGCTTCTACCTACCAACCAGACTGGCTTCCCATCTAAAAATCATACGTCCATTAGTATTGCATCTAGGGACCTTGAAGGATGCTACCTTTGTGATGATGACAATCAGGAGTGATGGTAAAATTGATTTAATAATGATTACCAGAAAAAAATATTCAAAAATGTTTTCAAAGGATTTCCAAGTAAAGTAGGGTAGTTCTAAGGGTCAGGTGTTGGTGGAGCTAGAAAAAATTTTTTCCTTGCTGGAAAAGTTGTAAATACATAGGTAGTAATATCAAGAATAAAAATGAAGTGACTCTAAAGAGCGAATCATGGTTTTCACTAATTGTAACGAACATCTTCCTTCCATTATGCCAGTGAGAAGAAGCTCATTACAGATGCCCTTAATAAAAATCAATTTCTGAAGAGACTGGATCCTCAGCAGATCAAAGACATGGTGGAATGCATGTATGGGAGAAACTACCAGCAAGGGAGTTACATTATTAAGCAAGGAGAACCAGGAAACCATATCTTTGTACTGGCAGGTGGGCTTCACAGATTTTTCCAGTCACCATATAATAAATATTTGCCTATAGTTGAACGATTTTTTGCAAGCATTTATAAAAATGCAAAATTGGTTGCTCTATTTGTAGAAAACATAACAGATTGAGCTCATGAAATAGTAACCTTGTTGATCTAATCATCATGTTGCTAATACTTAATATTTACAGAATGCTTTCTATATGTCCAGCATCCTACTGAGTACTTAATAGAAAGATCTCATTTCAACTCACCGACTCTGTTAGGCAAGTGCTACTGTCTTCATGTTACTATGTGGACTGTGTCACAGAGAGGTTAAGTAACTTACCCAAGGCCACACAGCTCATTAGTGGTGGAGGTAGAATGCAAATTTAAACAATCTGATTAGAGAGTCCATACTTTTAATCACAGTGCCACTCACTCAACATATACAAGAAGGTGTTTCAGAGTATTCAAAACACTGATGCTTGTGTTGACCGTTTTACATTGTTGTACCATGGAAAAGAAAACAATTATTTTTGTGACTTTGTAAAATATTTTCGTTATATACCAGTGATTTCAAAAGACAATTTAGGTACAATTAACCAACAGATAAGTCAAATGGAATGCCTTAAGGTTAAAGCTGGTGTTTTTAGAACCATTTAAATGGCTTCCTCCATACATGATCACTTGAACATGCTTCCATGCTGGGTAGATTATAATGGTTAGATAGGAAAAGGATTTATTTCTCAAATGCTTATCAAATGCATAAATCTTATACTGGAATTCAACAATTTTTTTTTAGATATAGAAACAAGAAATTATCTGAACAGAGCTTACGGTTATTGAATGCCCTGTCAAATTCTGAATTGCCCCAAATTTTTGAGTTTTAGGGAAAAAAGTTAACTGGCTTGCCCAGAGGTAGTGGTAACCTGGGATGTGCTGTGGCCTTTTGTTTTGCACTGTAGGTCCTGACGATCTAAGCAATGCTTTATAAACTTTATAATTTTTTATTGATGGCCAACTATGGTCAAAGCCCAGTGCTGAGTTCTGAGAGAGACACAGGTGAATAAGACATGATTCCCGTGGGAGGTTATATTCTGCTAAGTGGCCTGCAACTTTAGACAAATCCTTGTATAGAAAGGAGGGGTAAAAAGAATCACAGAAACCAAGAAACAAAGTTAAGCAATGCTTTTATGATTCTTGTTTCCTTGAGGCCTTAGGTGTGGAGCAGAAGTTGCCTATCCAAACAAATTAATACACATCTATTGACAGTGTATAAAAGATTGTTTTCTCTATTTTGATTCTTTAAACATGCCAGTTGCATAATTATTAGTGTATTATTTGCCGTATACGTCTTTGTAGACGACCTTAAAACTATAGTCACCCTCAAGTAATTATTCTCCCCAAGAAGTGAATTACAGTCTTAATTTAGCCAGCCTTCAAGTTTTAGGGACAGATGACCCAGAGCAATTTCCCCCTCTTTCAACTCTTCTCTTCGCTCTTTCACTTCTACTTTAGCAACACTAGAACATTCTGGCAAGAGAAGAAGATAGGGCATTAAGTCAACCAATATTTAGGAAACCTGCAAGGAAGGATGAGAAACTCATGTCAGCTCATCTTGTTCTTTGCCAGCAACTCTGATGAAAGGCTTGGGGAGAGAAGGGTTTGAACAGAAGTCAGTATCAATATAGTTATTGAAGTCAGGGCTATAACACACATGGAAATGAAAATTGGACGCTTTCTTATTTGAATTAATTATGATGTTATCTAAGAATTGAATTGTGTGATTTAATTGATCGAGCAAATTAGTTTGTTAATTCAAAATCTCCCCTTTATAAAATACAGCAAGAATAGCAAATAGTAAAAGCATATTTAGCTTAAACTTTTGGTGTTCCATATAATTGTTCAGTGTTGCTCAAGTCCCATGTGCCATAACGAAGTAGAAAAAAACTTGAAATGCATAAAGTTCCATGATACTAACTCAACAGTGCAGCTAAGTAGTTTTGACAGAATAGAATTTAGTTATAATGAGAAATTATTAAATTGCATAACTAATATATAAGATTCGGAGCCAAAACAGAATTTCTTTCTTACTAGAATATAAGTTCTAACAGGATAAATATCTTTTCTGTTTTGTCTACCCTGTCTCTCTTTCACCTGGGCTAGTTCCTGGCACAGCATAGGTATTCATATCAGATGCATTGAATGAGTGGGTGGACAGAGATGACCCAGAGCTACTTAGTGGTGAATTAGGAGAAGGAAAGACCAGTTCTTCAAGGGAAAGAGAAATAACCCCACCATTTTCTTCCTCTAAGAATATAGGTCTTTTTTGCAAATGCTTTTGATTAGCTAAGGTTTTATTTGCATTTGTTTGAAGGGAAAAGAGAAGAGAATTGCCAGGGCAGAAGCATGGTGAGGAAGTTGCCTCTCCCTTCCCCCAAACTCTGCTTAGCCAAAGATTGGTGTCAAGCACTCATCTTTTTCTTTTTTATGACTTTAATTTTTAGAGCAGTTTTAGGTTTACAGCAAAATTGATAGGGCGGAACAGAGATTTCCTATATACCCCTGCCCCCCCCACATCCACAGCCTCTCCTGTTATCAGCATCACTCACCAGCAAGGTACAGTTTTTTTTAAACCAAGGATGAACCTACATTGACACATCGTAATCACTCAACGTCCATACTTGGTATTGTACAGTCTCTAGGTTGCGACAAGTGTATAATGACATATATCCATCATTATAATATCAAGCAGAGTATTTTCACTGCCCTAAAAATCCTCTGTGCTCTGCCTATTCATCTCCTCCCCAACCGCTGGCAACCACTAATCTTTTAATTTTCTCCGTCGTTTTCCCTTTTCCAGAATGTTACATACTTGGAATCATATAGTATTTAGCCTTTCCAGATTGGCTTCTTTCACTTAGTAATATGTATTTAAGGTTCCTCCATGTCTTTTCATGGCTTAGTATCTCATTTCTTTTTAGCACTGAGTAGTATTTCATGGTCTGGTTGTATCACAGTTTATCCATTTACCCACTGAAGGACATCTTGGTAATTTCCAAGTTTTGACAATTATGAATAAAGCTGCTATAAACATCTGTGTGCAGGTTTTTGTGTAAACCTAAGTTTTCAGCACCTTTGGATAAATACTGAGGAGCACAATTGCTGGATTGTATGGTAAGAGTATGTTTAATTTTGTAAGAAACCACCAAACTGTGTTCCAAATTGGCTGCACCATTTAGCATTCCCACCAGCGATGTATGAGATTCCTGTTGCTGCACATCCTCTCCACCATGTGGTGCTGTCAGTGTTCCAGATTTTGGTCATACTGTTAGGTGTGTAGTAGTATCTCGTTGTTTTAATTTGCATTTCCCTGATAAATGTGATGTGGAGCATCTTTTCACATGCTTATTTGCCATCTGTATATCTTCTTTGGTGAGCCTCTGTTAACGTCTTTGGCCACTTTTTAATTAGGTTGTTTTCTTACTGATGAGCTTTAAGAGCTCTTTGTATATTTTGTAAAACAGTTCTTTATCAGATGTGTCTTTTGCAAAAATATTTTCTCTCAGTCTGTGGCTTGTCTTTTAATTCTCTTCCTAGTGACTTCATTTATTAATGCATTTCAATGAATGAGGGGTTAGGCAACAAGCAAGGCATGGTGAAGTAACGTACCCAAGGTCACATGGCCAAAGACTAGTCAGAGCCAGGCAGCCTGACTCCAGGGCCAGCATACTTCTCAGTTATGACGAGTTAGTCCTTCCGCCAGTGTGAACACCTGTGCTGTGTTTTCAAGACATACAGTGATTGTTGTGTTCCTTGTGCAAGAGAAGTAGTTTCGTGTGCTACATTTTTCTTGGGGTAGAATGAATTTTAAATGAAACACTTGCCATCCACTGCTTCAGGAAAGAGCTTTGTAACAATCATAATAATAATAATATGGGATTTTGTTTGTTTGTTTTTGTTTTTTGTGGGTTTTTTTTTGCTGCACTGCACAGCGTGCGGGATGTTAGTTCCCCGACCAGGGATAGAACCTGTGCCCGCCTGCGGTGGAAGCGCAGAATCCTAATCACTGGACCGCCAGGGAATTCCCAATAGCTAACACTTACATGTGCTAGCCATGGATCTGTGATCCTTACCTATAGTAACTTATTTACTTCTCACAACTGTATGAAGTAAATATTATTAATATTATCCCCATTATTGATGAGGAACCCAGGCAGAGTGGGTAACTCTTCAGGCTAATCAGCTAATAGAGAGTGGGCTTCAGTCTGCATTCTTAACCACCTTATTATAATGAGAATCACAAGATATCTTACCTGTATGCTTTGTATACCTTCTGATTGTTTTTTTTAACTTATGGAATCCAGGTGGATTTTGATTACTTGTGTTTTCTTACATTCTACTTGATAGAGGGTCGACTAGAGGTGTTCCAAGGGGAGAAATGGCTATCATCCATTCCTATGTGGACGACGTTTGGGGAACTAGCCATTTTATACAACTGTACAAGAACTGCCTCTGTGAAAGGTAACAGGAGATGAAATGCTGTATTTTTAAAATTGTTACACAACGTTAAAGATAACCTAAGACACTCTTGCATCCTGAGTCTTTTTGTCTGCCATTGTGCCCCATATGCTCTTATTAATAGAAAGGCTATGCTTATAAAAGGATTTATATTGAAGCCCTTGTCTAAATGATTCAAGCTTAAAAAGACCTTTCCGTCAGATACCTGTATATAAAATATGAATATGGCTTTAAACAGAATTGATTCCAGTATTTGCTATCGTTGCCACTTCAATTTTTTATTATGTAGACATTTGCCTTTGGCTCATCCAGCATGTTTGCTTTCTATTCTCCATGAGGTTCTGACCATATTACAAACCAGAAAATTTAATTAAACCAATAAAAGTGTATAAATATCAAAAAGGATATGAATTAATTAATGAGAGTTTTCATGAGTGACTTTTGGGATTAGTTCAATTGCTTCTCCTTAGGGTTCTTGTTTTTATCGACTTTATTCATGGTAATATCGGGTTTTCTTCTGAATTACTTGGATGTGGTGTTTCTCAGAGTTTGGGACGAGGTTATATGTGTCAGCATTGTTGCAGTATTTGATAAAAATGCAGATTCTGAGGCTCCACTCCAAATAATCTCTGACAATGGGGCCCAGGGATCTCTATTTTTAACAAGAATGTCAAAATAATTCTAATTCACTCTAAAGTTTAGTAAACCAGAGATTTTGATTTTGATCTCTTCTGTAGGCTCTCATCACTCCTTTAAAGAATATCTTACTACAATAATTTCATACAGATTTTTTAGAGCTGCTACTTCTGTTCTTCTTCCTTTTTAGATTTTATTCTTGATTTTCATGTCTTTCCTATGAAAAGGTTGTCCCAAAAACTGTCTTGCATAATCTCTTTGAAAATGATTTTATATAGTTTATGTAAAAGTAACCATAGAGATTCTTAAAATATATTGGCTCCCGTTAGCAACAGTGTCTAAACAACATAAAAAGACATAAAAACAGACTCACACGCAGAGATCTTTAACTTTCAATTATCTGCTTGTGAATTCTTCAGTCTCTGGATTAGCTACAGGCTGGCTGGCTTTCTTTTGTATCACAGCACAAATCTAAAATACCTCCTGATGATGTAGTGTGTAATTAGGGATTGCAAACTAATTTTAATATCATCCTAAGCAAAACATAATTAGAATGGAAATCTTTTGCTGCTCACTTTCAAATCATCATTTATTTCAAAGCCAAAAATGATTTTATAAAATTACCTACTCTTTACATCACTACTTCCTTCCATTTGCATGCTTAAATAATGCATTGTCCAAGAAATATCATTTTATGAGAGTACATGAAAAATTTATTGATTAACATGTTGGAATGTTTTCTTAATCTAAGCGCTAAACGATATTTTATTATTTTCTTGATTTTTCTAAAGCTATTACCAATGTTAAAACATGGGCACTAGATCGAGAGGTGTTCCAGAATATAATGAGAAGGACAGCTCAAGCTAGAGATGAACAGTACAGAAACTTCCTCAGAAGGTAAGAATAACACGTTGGTGGCAGAAAGAGCTGAAGGTGGTGTAGCCATATTGTGGATATGTTGGTTTTATCAGAGTAATTATTTTACTACAGTCTTTCTTACTTAAACATTTTCCATATGATTAAGCCAAAGGAACAAAAGTATTCTCTTGCAGTAAATGCCACTATATATATGAAGAATTATGTTTCATTCCCATTAGCCTTGTTCACTGATTTATTTCTTTTGCTAATTTTGCCCTTGTGTTGATGGAGTCATTACACATAGTATAGAATAATGTGCATAAAATCCTAAAATATTCACTTGGGTGGCTCAGTTGACTTTGAAAGATGTCCTATAATTTGGAAGTAGATAACAAAAGATAATAATGCTTTGCTTAGAATAATATTAAAATAAATTATTTTACTATCCTTACTTGCTTTACCTGAGACATTTTTTCTCATTGGCATAGCCACACCATCTTCCAAATTACTATTATTTGCAGCAAATTAACTTGCCAAAAATGTTATTATGCTTGCTATCATGACATGGATCCTTGGAACATACACATTTTGTCAACTGTTCTGAACCCCCAACAACTTGGAAGCATCAAATTACAGAGAAACAAGTACCTATGTAACTGAAAAGGTCAGCTACACATTAAAAACATTTTTTTTGGAAAGTATAAGTTCCTTATTTAAACTATTTCTGTGTCTTTTGTGGGAGATTTGACAGTCTCTGAAACTGCAATACATGCTGTAATGAAATGTAACCTTTGATAAGTGGTAATAACAATAAAATATCCTGTGGTTTCCAAAAATAAATTCTAAGTTCTTTTTAAGTATAGTGACTTTATCTTGCATAACTAGCCTGCAAAGTCAATGATTTTAGGGCTGTGCCGTGCCTAGCATATAGTGAGGACTCAGTGAATACTGAATGAAGGCATTGTTAATCAGTAGAACATTGCAGGCACTGAGGTTTTTCATATGGACTCTTGCTGATTTACTTTCCCGGAAACAATAATGCCTCCTGGAAGAGAGCTGCAGTAATGACAAGAAGGTGCCTTACCTATATGACAATCAGTGCCTTAGCCATCATGTTGTGGGGTCTACCTGAGTATAGGTAATCTCAAAAATCCAGCAACTGAGCAATGCAGGTCAGTATTTAAAGCTAATAAACTGCACTTATGCAAGGGCCAAAAAAGGATGCATAAATAAACCGGTGCCCATGGGTTGCATCACGTCTGAGATAAAACCTGAGCCACTAGGTTTTCCCTTGGAGTCTAGTGTATTCTGCCTTAGTGGAGGGAGCTCAGAGAATTTACTTGTACAGGTTCCTTCCCTCCTTTTCTTCCTTTTGTTATTCATGCATTCGTTCAATGAATACTTATTGCCAGGCGTAAACATTGTGGATTCAGTGATGAACAAGATAAACCTGATCTCTGCCTTCATAGAGGGGAGACAGACAAAAGATTTTTTCTCATATCAATTTCCTCACCAATCCCCAAAGGTGATAGGCTTACAGGAGAGAATTTTCACTAACGCTACAGTGCCCAGTTTGGACCCGAAGTAGAACTTTCATGACGGGCATGTGTTAGTCAATTAAACCAAAGGAATAAAAAGTATTCCCTTTTCTTCTATGTGCCACTATATAGAAAAAAGTTCTGGTTAACCCTTTTACCTTTTCATCCATAAGGAGACATATTAGAGAAATACATTTCTCTTTGTTTCATAATATACAGTAAGCTCTTTTCCATTTACATCTTTTTATCATGAAGTATCTGACATGTATCAAATGATACATAGTACATATGTAAGTTACAATAACATAATAACAAAGTGAGCCCCATTAAGCTACGGCCCAGCCTAAGTAGACAGTTAGCAATGTTGTTGGCATTCTCATTTGCTCCCCTATGTCATTTTCTAGCCTTCCTTGGGGTACCTCCTCTCCTTGGAGTAGTCTGTATTCTGAAGTTTGGTAATCGTAACCTTGCTATTCTTTATTATTTTGCCTGTAGCTTGGTTTAGCCTATTTTTGAACTTTACAAAATTGGTGTTATTTTTGCAAGTCAGTTTTTTCACTCAATACATTTTTTAAGGTTCATCTACTTGGTTAGTGCAGTCATTTCTCCTGTTGTAGAGTTCTGTTATCTGACTCGACCACAGTTCATTTATCTGCTCTCCCATTGGGCATGTTCCAGTGTTTTGCAATTACAAATGATTCAGATGCAGACATTCTTAGACCCAACTCCTGGTGCATGTGTTCAAGAATGAGTCTAGAGCTCTCTTTTCAAAACTCAGATCCAATCATGTATTTATGGAAGAGCATCATTTTTTCCTTAGGGGTGTCAAATTTTAGATGGTAAGAAAGAAGTATCTATCTTATAGAAATTATTTCAACAGTCCTGAGTGAAAATGGGTAAAGTAGAAATTTCTCTAAAAGAACAATTTAATCATACTGATGGGTTAATCATACTGAGTGGAATTTTTTGATTTGTTTCAAACAATTTCAGTATTCTATCATTCTCTGTATATTATTATTATCTGTAAAAATGTTCCTATTACATGCCTCTGGCTATCATTAATTTTAAAAGACAGTACAATATGACTAATAATCAAGATCATTTCCATGCTAATTCCTACATTCCCTCCTGGATTCAGTCTTTACTTAATTACAAGGATTTAGATGAAAATCTGATTCTCCTCTGGAAGCAGAGGTCCTCATCCATGCTAATAAAAGAGATATTGAGATGTGGAACACATTTCTGGATGTGATTCACTTCGAAAGCCAACAACAAATGTAATTTTTTTTTCTCCAAAGAAACAAAATTAGATTTTTTTCCTTTCATGGGGTCTTACTATTTTTATTTATTTACCTGTGATAAATGTCTGCTGTTATATGTGATTATATAATTTCATTGTATCTGAAATTCAGTTATTTATGTGTGATATATTTGGAGGTTTACTTTGGAAAAATTAAAGTGCATTATATTTTTTAAATACATGCATAAATCTATGTAGATGTGTATATTTATAGTTTAATTCAGGATGATAATTAAATAAAGGTTTCTTTTTAATTTTGCAGCGTATCCTTGCTGAAGAATTTACCTGAAGATAAATTAACCAAGATCATTGACTGCTTGGAAGTGGTAAGAAATTTTAAAGTAAAAACTATATTTCATTAAAAGATTATATAATCTAGTCATTATTAGCACTGTAAATGATTAAAAAGGAAAAGATGGTGATCACCAGTCCACAGAGACCAGGAGCCTTTTTCTATTGTGAAAACTCACACTGAATTAAGGGGCTGGGGTGGGGTTCGGGCACTCTTCTGAAATATATAAAAGAAAATTGGATTTGCATGTGTAAAGTGACATTTGATTTACATATTTTAATCTTTTTAGTATATTTTATAAAACTAATCTGCCTCACTCAAGAGGCATTTGATTTTCTGCAATTAACATCACAATCCCTTACAGAGTTTTCGTAGTATGAAGGAGTCAGTGATGCATAATTAGGTAATGGAGTAGAGAAAGGGTATATTGGGACTTTCGTGAACAGGCTTCTGAATCAAGCTATGAAACACTCCATACTTGAACACTCTAGGCTATGAAAAGACATTAAAAAACAAAACAAAACAAAAAAAACCCTGTACTTAAGAAGCACTTTACCTATTTTAACATCTAGGGGAAAATGGCGTATTGGAACGTGTTCAAAAATTCATATTAGGCATCACGCAGATGGTTGGTTCTTGTCCGAGACTAGTCAAGTCATTTTGTGAATAATGCTTTTATGACATGTACCTTGGATTCTAATAATATGCATTATACGAAAACCTCTTCAGAGATTAATATTCAAAGTAAATAACCTCTGTCTAATTTTTTTTTGGTGTGTGTGGGTCAGTTTCATTGAAACCAAATTGCTTTTCGGGAACTTAAAGGAGGTAAGGAATAGTAAAGGAGTCAGATGTAGACTTTAAGATTTTATAAAGCTCTTCTCAGTGGGAGACAAAAAATACCCTGCAAGACTGATTGTTGACAGATTCATGCCTCTGTCAATCTCAATATACAATGTAAACTAATACCTGTTGAGAAGGGAGCACCAACCATTTTATCCTTAAGTGTAAGTGACACCAGGAATGTTTCCATTTACAATTCATGGAACCCATCCAGCGGTTTATCAAGGACAGGCCATGATGACACAGTGCCTGGCCTTGTGTCTCCAGAGCGTTCAGATATGAAGTCATTTTCAAGAGGACTGCTTGCCCTGCATCTCTTGGGATTTTCTCAGTGTAACATAACCCAATCACAGATGTTACAAATTAATAATTCATCCTAATTTCTGAGTGTTTTTTTTAAAGCTGGAGAGGCCCTATATTTTTTTGTTAACCGAGGAAATCTGTTTTTAATATAACACTAATAGAGTAGACTCACCAGGGGGGAATTCCATGCTGACAGAAAATATTAAAATTTAGTATCATTAAAAATAAATGGTAAATTAGACATATTTATAGTAGCCACAGGCAATAGCTACAGAATATATAGATGGGGGCTCCAACCTAGTATTAATTAACACACAATTCGAATTTGAAAGTCTCATCTTTTAAAACACCCTAGAAGGCTTTATTATATATTAGCATTTGCAGACAGCAGCGTGGTTTATAAAGGGCTCTTTATTCATACCTGGCAAACAAATGTGTCTCTGTAATGTGTGAAAATTCACAAATTCGAAAGTGATTAACAAGGGAGTAATGGGATCTATTTAGCGCCTAAGAAAAGCACATAATTTACCAGCATAGCTTGGACTAATGACCCATCAACCGGGTCCTGACCACAGCCAATCACTAATGCATTGGAGTTATGACAGAGCACCTGCTGAGCTCCAGGGCCAGCTGTCCCACAAACTGGCTCCATAATCTTCGAGAAAAACAGGCTGAATCTGGCATGCTATTTAGGAGTTGATTTGGGGTGGTTTTAAGTTTTTGTGCAGGGGGCGGGGAGGGAGTATCAGAATTTCCCATCACCAAGCAGGTGGTCTGATGTGTTTGTTAAGACTTGTTTGTTGAAGTCCTAGACCACATGGCCCGAATGTGCAGTGTTCCAACAGCATTTCTTGCTTTAGCATAAATCACCCAAAGTGTTCAGTTCTGGAGGCAGACATTGCCTTTAAACCTCTTCTCGTGGTTTAATGGGAAAAAGAGGGTGGGAAAAGTAGCAACATATTCACTGGTGCACTTTAAGAGTTAACCAATGAACACCCTAAAGCATAACACAGATTCCAAATGCAGTGTGACTATTAATGATAATGAAAATGACAATGTGACTTCTGTACCTGGCAGTTGTGTAGTACGGAAGACAAGAGTGGGAAGAATTTCTGTTTCTACTCTCAGTGAGAGATCCGGGAAGCCTGGGATTTGACTGTGTGGTGGATAGAAAAGTTACCGAACTCTTTGTTACAAAGATTTGGTATTTGACCCAGTGACCCTCTGCACTGCCACTCTGACATGGCATCTTTCATGAAACTGGAGCTCTAGTGGGAGTGGGGCTAGGGTGGGGAATGTGAAATGTCCTTGTCCTTAATCAGATCACCAGTGATGCTGCTTGAAAGGCAGATTCCCAGATACTACCTCACACTTACTGAATCAGAAACTCTGGGGTAGGGACCCGGAAATCCACATTTTAACATTTTAACAATACGATTCTTCAAGTTTAAAGTTATGAATTGAATACATATATTTAGGGTTTTCCATAGTCTGCCTCCTTTAGTCACAAGTTTTCCATTTTTCATCATTTTTTGAAAGTCTAGTCTTCCTTTCTTATAGTTCCTGCTAACTCTTGCATAAGCCAGAGGGTTTTTCTCATTTTAATGGTTACATCTAGAACCATAAAAAAGTTGAGATAATTGTGGATTTTGCCAGTTTATGGACCTGTTCATTAAAGGGGGGGCAGCTAGGTGTCCTAGGAAGTTAGCTAGTCCAAAGTCTGGAGATTAGGGTTTATGGTCAAGCCTCTGTCCCTCGCAGCTGTCAGTTAATTGTGGTGGGCATCATCTCGTCTATAAAATAAGAGGGTGCTGGCTCACATCTCTACGGGCTGTCTCAGTGTTTCAGTTACAAAATTCTGTACAGTTGGCTCACCCAAATGGAGGAATTTCTGTTGATTTTCATTTTTTAGGCTCCGGTTCCTTAGAAATAAGCAATCAGATACTAAATTATGCTGGAATGGTTGATAGGGTCCACCTGATCCAGGTGTGTTTGCTTTAAATTTTCTAAGGTGTTTTAACTACTGTACTTGGACAAACAAAAATAGCTGGTAACAAACCCCAATAAATGTATACAGTTTTTTAAACAATCAACTTAGGGACATGGTCACATGATGCAGGGTTTGTGTGTGTGTGTGTGTGTGTGTGTGTGTGTGTGATCATACATCTGACTGTGTTTCATCAATTCTTCTTTGTGATGAAGATTTCTAGCCGCACACTAAAGAAACTAAGGAAATCATAGGCTTGCTTCTTTGTCTTCGTCCTCCATCACCTTAGATTTTAATTCTGGTTTCATATATTCTATTTACAGGCACTCAGGCTCTATCTATCATTTTGTTAGCTTCATAGAATGAGCATTTTCTTTACATGAAAAACTCTTTCCATCTTTAGCAGTTGCTGATGTATGGTTTTCTTCTTCTTTTTTTTCCAGTGTATGGTTTACTTTTAACCTCTGTCTCTCAGTCTGCCCTGGAATTGATTTCCTAACTTTCCTTTTTGCCATATACTAAGTACCTACTCTCAGTGTTTCTAGATATCTTCTTTTTCAGACTGTGGGACACAACTCATTAGTAGGTCATGAAATCAATTTAGAGGAACACTTTAAAAAAATATCAGAGTAGTAATCATAAGTATTGTTTAGATATGTTTCAGTTTTATACAAATATGTGTGTGCACGCTCACATGTGTGTATGTGGGTGTATATGTAAAATATATTTCTTACTGTAGGTCAGGGTAAAAACTGCTTGAAAACCATCGCTTCACAGGGTAGGGTCTATGGCTTCTTAGTCCTCTAAGGGACCCCTTTGCAATGTAACCACAGGACAATAAACCACACTGTTTGCAGTTCTCTTTTTGGTCTTGGTGACCACCCTGGCTAGACTGGCTGCACTCCCCAGTTGACAAACACTGGCTAGTCTGGCATCGTAGCCAGTACTTACCACTATATATTTTTGGTCTGATCTACATCCACAGCCTTTTCTGATCTATGAAGTTACCGTCAACACACTGGGAGGTATTATTTATCTTCCTCCCATGGTTTTGGGTGACAAAGACTCATCCCTGGGAAAAATACCACTAGGAAGCTTGCCCCTTAAGGAACAACAAAGCTCTTTCTCAGTGTTCCCTTTCCAGCTTCTGTCTTTTGGCTTATCCGACCGACAGAAATTAAAGCTGCACATCTGCACAGACCAGAGGCTGTATAATAACTGAAGAACAGCCTATAAGCAGTTCAAGAATTCTCCAGATTCCTTCTGCTTCGTATGGGTAATGGGGACTGAGATTGAGATAGGAACAGGAGAGCCTGAGGGGCAGACCGCCTCGCCTGAAACTGGAACGTCTACCGTGACCCTAGCAGTTCTAGTAAAGAGAATTGAACATTAACTATATCATGAAGACTCCTGGACTGCGGTGTCATGGTCACCCACTTAACCTTTGCGGGTCACAGTCATCTCAATGGTAAAATCGCACTTGAATCGAGTGAAGGTTTGTGATAGAGTGATAATGAGAAAAAATAGAGAGTTGGAGTAAGCAGCTTGTGATGTAAAAACTCAAAATATTATTTTCCAAGTAGAACAGAAGCATGTTTCTTGCTCACATAACAGTCCAAGGAGGATGGTCCTAGGTGGCTATGCAGAATCCTTCAGGAACCCAAGCTGATGGCTACTCTGCCATCTTCCACATGGTCCCTCTCCCAAGATTTCTCTGGGACATGCCGTTACAGGGGCACAAGTATGAAGGCACGTGTCTGGAATGGTTCATGGGCCTGGCATGGAAGTGGCATACATGGCTTCTGCTCAGACTCTTTTAGCTAGAAGTTAACCACGTGGCCACAGCTAACAGCAGGGAGGCTGGGGAATGCACTTTACCTGTGGAAGACATTGATGACCAGCTCACAGACTCTTTCACAGGAATTAGCAGTCACCAGGTGACTATCCCACCTAGTCCTCACACATCGTTAGGTGTGGTAGGTCATACCATCTTAATTTTACAGAATAGGAAACCGAGGTCCAGAAGATTTAAGTAACATCTAAGCAAACCATTCTCATCCTCCCCCTTAACATGGCAGTCATTAATTGAGTATTTACTACATTTCAGGTGCTTTTAATGCATCAAAAATTAATTGTCTTTAATTGACTTGGGTTGATAGGCAAAAATGGACCCCCTCCAAAGTGTCCACATCCTAAACCCTGGAATGCATAAATGCGTTATGTTACATGGCAAAAGGATCTCTGCAGATGTAATTAAGGTTTGGGACCTTAAAATAAGGGAGATTATCTTGGACTATCTAGGTGGGTCAAGTATTATTACACGGGCCCTTAAAAGCAGAGAATTTTCTCTGGCTGGAATCAGAGAGATGCAGCAGAAGTGGAAGTCAGAGAGATTCCAAGTGTATGAAGAATTCCATGTGCCCTTACTGGTTCTGAAATATCGGGGGCTCCGTGCGAGGACAGGAGAGAAGTCTCTGGGAGCTAAGGGGGCAGCCCCCAGCTCACAGCCATCAGGGAAATGGGACCTTATCCTACAACCGCAAGGAACTGAATTCTGCCAACAACCTGATTACACTTGAAAGCAATTTTTCCCTGGAGCCTCCAGAAAGGAACACAGCCCTACTGACACCTTGACTTCAGCCTTGAGAGACCCTGAACAGAAATTCAGGTGAACCACGCCGTGCCTGGACTCTCTGACCCACAGAAACTCAGATAATAAATGGGGGTAGTTTCAAGCCACTAAGTGTGTGTGGTTATTTGTTACAGCAGCAATAGAAAACTAATGTGCTTATCTTCTCTCAATCTTTGAGTGTAAATGTTCTTATTTGAATTTTCTGGATTGATGAAAGTGAAATTCAAAGCAGAACTGAGATTTGACTCTAGATTTCTATGGCTTCAAAGTGCTTTTTCCCCTGAGATATTCTGCTTCCTTCCATGAGATGTTGAATGCCTTGTAAAATGTACATAGTGCTATGCAAATAAAAGGTAAGTTTATTAGTATTAAGAGTAATGTTTATTCCATAAATGTAAATATGTTTTAAGAGTAAATGACCAAAAAAGATACTGAACTACAGCAGACACAAAAGTAGTTTTGTTTGGATTTTATTTTCAAGTCTAAAGTAAAAATAAGAGAGAGCTATTGTGTTGTTCTTTATGCCTTTTACGAAAATTAAACAAGCCCATTTTTGTTTGTATAAATAATTAAGAGATCCATTTTAGTTCTATGACTTTGTGGCAATATCAAATTAAAGCAAAGTAGGGATGGAAAGTTTAATCCATCTTTTATTTTCTAAGAGACTGAATTGCTTTTTGGTTTGACAGATGGATGAATTACTTTTCCCTGCCAAGAATTCTCTGATTACACACACCTATATGTGGGAAACGAAGAAATAAGTGACAGTTTAGGATTCCATGAGGTTAAACTTTGTTGAAAAACAGAATTTACATGTAAAAATTCTGATGTCAACCTTTCATGATGATAAATCTTTGGAAAGAATCCATATGAAAGAGCTCCTTACTGTGTATGTAGAATTTTCCCAACCATTGCTCTGAAAGAAATTAGGAATTGAGGCTGATATTCCTCATATCCATTGAGGATGATATTTTCAATTTATTAGATAATGTTTGTCCTTTTTCTAAACTCTAGCGCCAGTTTCAGACTGTTGCAGATCACTGAAGAGTTTATATTTAGATTATTTGGGTGAAGCCCACCTGTGGATCGGTGATAATTGCCTTGCTCTCGTTTCTCTTTGTGTCTTCAGTGTCCATGCTTGAAATTCATTATTCCAGGTGAATTATTTTTTGCCATGAAAGATAAACATAAATGCAGATAAACAAGCAAAAGTCTCCTTACTTTTTCATGGTTTAAGACTACAATGTTTAAGAAGATTACAATTACAATAAGCAAAAAATAACAGAAACAGGTGTGGAATGCTCATTTCTAAGACACCAGGAGTTCTATTTCATTTGTGTCATCCGAACATCTCCGCTGCATCTAACTTTTTCTTTTTCTCTCATCCCCATAGGAATACTATGACAAAGGAGATTACATCATTAGAGAGGGCGAGGAAGGAAGTACCTTTTTCATTTTAGCAGAAGGAAAGGTAACTATTAGTTAAAGCTTACTTAAAGTAAATCAAAGAATCGTATCAAATCTGTTGGCCATAAACGCAGCAGTGTTCTTCATTGCAGCCTAAGCCCTCTGTCTGCAGTGACCAGTTAAAGGAACTTCTGCTCAGAAGAGTCCTGGGGAAGTGGCGGGGGGCGGTCTGAGCACTGGCTTTGGGCCCACAGGAGACTTGTCATGGGTTCCAGCTGATTTAGTAATTTCTTAGTGACCTTAGTCAGGTCACTTGGCTTTCTTTGGATGTCGTTTCATTGTGTATAAAATGACTGGACTATTTCTAATAATCCAATGAGTGTGTGATTCTCAGCCCAAGGGTCTAAGATCAAGGGCTGGAACATTTCCCCATCCCACTGATAGGACAAACAACAGGTGGAAGAGAATGAACTAGACAATTGAGGACAGAATGATCAGGCATCAAGCTGTAGAACAATATGGCTCAGAACTTCAATTTGTACACTATTGCTCAAGTTGACTTAGATGCTGATGAAAATTTTATGCTAATATAGACAATAGATCTTTTTTTTTACCTAGATGTTGAGTGGATAACATGTTGCTGGTTATTCCCAGCTTGACACTTTACAGTGTTCCTCAGAGACAAAAAGCATTTGTGGAATATTGATGGAAAGATAAAATCTTGAGCACCTGTGTCTATAAACTGTCAGATTTTTACAAATGCTCTTTCTTCCATGGAAGAGTTTATCATCAGAGAATCAGACACTGCCCTTTGTAAACTGGTTTGTGGTTGAACTTTGAACTGGGCCCCCAATGATGGAAAAAATGTTTTTAACATAATAGTTTCAGAAACTCTTCAGCACTCAGACCACTTTTTAGCATTTCTCCTCAACCTGGACCTCATGCTTTGAAAGAATTCTGGTTAATAAACAAATTGCATTTATCATTTAAAAATTTTTAAATTTATTGTGATTTCCATAAGCGCTAACCAGAATTTCTAATCAGAATGATGCAGTCCTTCTTACCATGTTGAACTGGAATAATTCTAGCCACAAAAAGGAATATTGAAGTTTTTGTTTGGCTCTGCTCTGGGGGTTCTTGAACCTTCCTGGGCTGTGGATCGCATTGGGACTCTCATAAAAGTTGTGGACCCTCCTCCATATCCACATTTTGCCTTCAGTTTTAGAGGGTACACAGGAATCAACCAGTCAGTCATGGACATGAGATTTAGAACTCTTGATACTGAGTCTTATTCTTGATTGATTTGTCAACTCCATTTGGCTTTTTGAAAAAATAAAGTTCCTACAGGACCATTATTATTTGCTTTGAGCATACTTAGGAAGGAATAACTGGATTCACGTAAAAAATTATAACTTTGAGTGGTGAGGTTTGGATGGAGAAGCTTCCTCTTATAAAAGGTGGATTGTGTTAAATCACAGGATTTTCTAGTCCATCCAAATGAGGTGACTATAGTTAGATTGTCATAACTACTGCAAAATTAAAGCAAAGGCTTTAATTTTTCCTTGTTGAGTCAAGTTTATACAGAACAGGAGGGTCTGGTTGAATGGGTATGTGTTCAGATTTTCCTTATTTTCTTCTCTCTCTCTCTTTTCTTAAATTATTTGACATCATTTAGGTAAAAGTCACCCAGAGTACTGAGGGCCATGATCAACCACAACTGATAAAAACTCTGCAGAAAGGAGAATATTTTGGAGAAAAAGCTCTTATCAGGTGAATCCATGAATTTATATTCCATACTTAAATAATTCTTTGGTTGTTTTGCATGTGCACCTACCCGTTGAGAGTTGTCAAACTGAGCTACCAAATTAATGGCAGCCATTATCCAGGAAATAAACAAAATTTTTAAACTGAATTCTTAAAAAATTCATTGTTAAGCAGGAAATAAGTATACTAATTTTGCACAGGAAATAATTTAGAAAGTCTTAAGTCTGTTGGTGAAAATAAAATTGGTGTTCTCTTAGAATTTTTAGTTTAAAAGAGAAAGAAATTAAAGACATGAAATTTTTAATTTTCCCATAAGAGTGAGTTTTTATATTCTCAAGGTTTGAAATATTGTCCTGTTTTACCCTTTAAGAAATGATCAAATAATGACTTTACGTATTATTTGTGTTTTTAAATCATTATGTCAAAGGTAGTATTTTCTTAAGAATTTTTATTGGCTCATTTTGCAAGCTTTAGAAACAACTCAAAATAGTGTATTTGACATTTCTACCTGAACCTTAGGCCTTTTGAGATATGAGTTTATTTACTGTTGATCTAAGTTATGGAAGAAACATTTGTAAAGATTAATCAAATTGCTTCCTGGAACTCAGAAAACAACCTCAAGTCTGAAAAAAAATTTTCTTAAATATAAATAACTTTATAAAAATTCAAGTTAGAATTTTGAGCAACACACTCTTTTTTGGAGTTACATATGTTTTTAAAGGAATACTTGAAATTAATTAAGAAAGCACTTAAAATTTATGTTATTACTAAATGCTTTTTATTTCATATTTATGCTTATAAAAATGAGTAGTGTGTCTGCTCATTTTTCTTCCTTTTTAATTTTTGTCTGTGAAGCCCTAGTTCTGCTGATTTACATGTCAGGATTACATTTTAAGTACAGAGCAAAGAAAAAGTGTTCATATATTACCTGAAGACAAATTTGATTCTTTAAAAATCATAAAGCTCTTATTTTTTAAAGAAATACTTAAAAAACTACTTAATCCTAGTAAGTTAAGTTATAGCTATTTTGTAAACAATTTAAAAATTGAATTTAAAGACAAGTTGAATTTTTATTTCCCATTTTCTAGCTGGTAATGAACTTGTTTCAATAACAGGGAAATTGTCCTCTTTTGTTTGCTTATTTGTGACAGAATATGAATTTGTTCATGTAATGCAATCATGTAATACCATTATTCAAGACTTTAATGTATTTGTTCTTAACATTAACACATTATTTTTCTCATACCTTCAAGCAAAACTATTAAAGTTTGAAAGTGCAGAGAAATTATTTATAAATGCACTATAGACTCAAAATAGCTCTGGAAAGGAAATATGCTGTCTGGTTATGCTGGATCTGAAATAATTTGTGCTCCCTGTTGCAACCAGCCAATTACAGTGTTTTCCCATGAGAAACATGGGAATTTATATTTGATAAAGACACAACTCCCCAAAGCATTTAAAATGTAAAGCTAAAATCAATGAGGAGGAGAGTTGGATACAAATATTTTTACATTTTTGTGCATTTTTATGCTATCACTTTTTAGGGCCACTGACTGTGACTCAATGTTCCTTATATTCTGTGTATTTTCCATGTATTTCCATTAAATAGTCCCAGGAGTTCTTTCATCATTTTATGTGCAAAAATAAATCCATGGCACTTACACAGTTATTATGAAAGAAACAGATGTGTATTTGTAAACATCTAATACTTGTGCACTGTTTGCAGAGAATATTCCTAGTCAAAATCATGACACTGACAAGTGAAAGGGATGCCATACCTCTTTTTTTTTTTGAACTAACAAAGCAAATAGCTTACCCATATCCAAGATCATATCATATAGATATCTACACACATACAAGTTGAGTGTAAACTACCCAGCTCCCAACTCAAAAGCATATCAAGCTGAAATGTTTCACCAGTGTCTTCTAGCAAGGATCCTGTAAACTCGGGAGGGACTGTAGGTTATGTCAGAAGGTTTCTGGATGCCAGCTATGTGGATGGGGGAACCTCTCTGGAATGAGAGATGGGCTGCCAGGGTTTTCCCTGTCCCATCGCTAAAGGAAGATGAAAGAACTATACTTCTTGTGATGCTGTTTTCGATGAAGTTGCTTAGAGCAGTCTTAATATGATTGCTGCTCCAAGTTACCTTAAATAAATCTCAGAGCACTGAGTACCATATGGATGTACCTTTTTTTCAGGGTCTTTAGTTTGTAACTAATAGAGGGAGACAACTAACATAAATAAAGGTCTCTAAAGAAATACTTTACCTGGTGTTTGACCCGTTGGTATTCATTAGGTAATTAAATTTACCATCATTAGATCATATGCCGTAATTCATTGTATCTAAGGGGATTATTGTAAGATGCACTATTACATTATGTACCCCTGAGAAAGAAAGACAGTGCTATTAATTACACTATGACTCATCGTCAATTGTAAGGCATGCTCTGATTTCAGAGATTTTAGTGGAAAATGTACGTCTTAGACTATGAAATGAAAGATTTTACTATTTCTTTAATTCACTGGGTGATATGACACTAAAAACACTTTCTTAAGGTTTTATTCCTGACTGGTTTGTTAGAAGTTAATTACTTCAATGTTTTTCTTATAAATTTCCTTGATCAGTTCATTTCAATTTTGGCTGCTTATTGATTAGCAATTCCTGTTTGATCAGAGTAAGGCTATCTTATTCGGGCTGACACAGAGCGCAGAATGAAATTCCATACACAGTTGCACTCACTGATTCCTTTACATTCCAGTGCATTTAGCTTCTTCTCCTCTGGATTCCTTGTGTGCATGCCCTTTATTAGGACACATTTCAAATCCTTTTTTTGGGAAGGGGTAGAGTATACATTATGATTTTTAAAAAAAAGCATAATCTTTGGAAGGTTTAAGTGACGGTGTTTCATACCAGTAGCAGATTTCCCTAATAAAAATGGATATTTAATTTCTCACTAGAAAATTGACTTTCCTGTTTTTGTCTGCAGTGAAGATGTCAGATCAGCTAACATTATTGCTGAAGAAAATGATGTTGCATGCCTGGTTATGGATCGTGAGTGAGTATACTGATGTTGTCGGAGAATGCAGGCTACTGCCACCTTTGAAGACTTGGCCTTCTGTTACTACAAGGGCCCATCTGTCTTCCCTTTCATCACCACTTGGAAACGCTGGCCAATCCTCAGCTGCGAGTACATTCTATTAAAATTCATGGGAAGGAACTGGGCCTTCTGATCTGAATCTGTCTGTGGCAGTGGCAGATGCTGGCAGGCTAAATATTTTGTGTGCAGGGTTTGTACATAAATATCAGCAATAGACTGGTTTAAATTCTGCATCTTACGGAGAAATAAGCTTATTAGTACTCTCATGGATTTTTCCCCATACAATGTAGTGAACAATTTCATAATTTATTTGCTAAAATGCTCTAAGCCGTCGAAAACCTCTCTCTCTCAAAATATAAAATGTTCATTAGCTAGATGTATTTCCAGAGACGTTTTAATTTAATGTTTGTAGTAGTTTGCAAAAGATGTGTGTCAATATTAATCTCTAAATGTCTGAGGTTATTTTTCAGAATATTTCATTTTGTGTCCTTAACTCACTTCACATCAAATTTGAATCTGACTCCTTGGATCTCTCATTAATCAGTTGAATATTTATTGACTATCTAGATATAAAAAAGGAAATTCAAATATACCGAAACTAGGCCATTGTCTGACAAAAGCCATGTATAGTCAAAAGAAATAGGGCATACTCGTATGAAATATTAACAAAAAATAGTAAAATGACAATAGGTATCACAAGAGTATGTAGATGATTGCTAATTGAATACAACATTTATTGAACATAGAATCATAGAGATTTAGAGCTGGAAAGAACTTTGGAATATTTTACAAAATCTTTTTATTATGGAAAATTTCAAACATATTAAAAAATAGGATGATATTATGGACCCCATCATGCAAGCTCAAGAATTATCAATTAAAGCCTTATCTATACCACTTCGCCATCCTCTCCCTGCCTTCTACACACTATTTGCAAGCAAATTCCAAACATAAAATTATTTCATCTATGAATTTTAGTAGCATCTCTAAAAGCTAAGTATTATTTATAATACATGACCACAATAACATAACATGCCTAAAAACTTACCAATTCCTTCTTTCTTTATTATTTTTTAATTGAGGTGTAATTGACACATAACATTATATTAGTGTCAGGTGTACAACATAATGATCCAATATATGTATACATTGCAAAATGATCACTACAATAAGTCTAGTTAGCATCCATCACCACACATAGGACAATAATTCTTAGTATCACTTTGAGTTACTTTAATCTTTCCCTTACAGATAAAAAAAGTAAGTTCAGATCAGTTAAAGAATTGCCCCAACAGTGTCATCTGTGATGGAGCAGGGGCTCCTGCCCAGGTCTCCCAGTGCCTTTCAGCAGTCTTTCCACCATGCCATTTGGTTCCCATAGCATGTGTTCAGAAGGGAAGCAATCACAATACTGTGAAGTGGGAAAAGTTTTACTTTATTTTTTAAGTGTGGAAATGGGGCTTAAAATTCACAGGAGTTTTCTAGGCAAAGAGGAAATGTGGAAGTCTCTCCAGGTGAAGTAAACCTTAAAAACAAAGGCATAGGGCTAGGAAGTGCAAAGCTTGTTCAGATGAAGGTAATCTTTGGTGGCAGCTCTCAAATGGAAAATATATTGATATGGTATTGCCCTGGCAATGCATTGTTTTGTATATGAGTTCCTTAAAAATATATGCATGCACTAAATAGCATTAACGGTGTGGTAAAATCTTATAAATTGCTTCAAAATGCAAGGACTAAAAACAGGATAGAAAGGAAGAACCCCTCCCCCTTTTCTTTATTATAATCACATAACCAAATATTTATACAATATCTCATGTATTCATAATCCATGTAAAGGATGCAATGGTTTTTATAGAGTTTATAAATTATTTGGAAGTTTATAATTTTAAAATGCTTAATTTACATGTGCATAGTTGAGATTCTTATAACATAGAGAGTACTGTCCTGTTAGACGCAATGAGACATTAAAAGTTACATGAATTTATTCTGCGCATAAGAGAAACTGAATATCAGGTATGACTGGGTTGATCTACATCCTGGATTTCCTGGGACAGTTCTGATTATTCCAACATGTTTATGATTGGCACTCCCCTTCACTCTGGAAAACATTCAGTTTGAATGATAAATTATATGATCATCGTAGCTATCACTTATAAAGCTAGATTAAGATCCCGTAATAATTCTCCCGTAGTACCCTTACATCATTGTTCACACTTTATTTGATTGCTTTATTTAACATCTGTCTTCCTACTCTTCTGTTTCCTCATGAGGACAGAAACATTTACTTTGTTCTCTGCTGTTGCTGTGCCAGCATTTGACATAGTCCTTGGCATACAGGAAGCGATCCAGATGTTGGCTGAATAAAGGGCACCATCCTTGCAATGAAATATAGTGGCTGAAAGCCTATGGCTCTTTATTTCTTCTTTCCTAATTCATCATTTTAAAAATGCATACTTGAATGTTACGGCTAGAATGTTGTAGCCGTTTAAACTTTAGTTTGTGGAGAATTTCTGTAGACTGTGACACCAGTGTCACATTTAAAAAAAAAAATTTGTTTACAACAATACTTCAATTAGTTTCATAGCAAGCAAGATAATGGTGACATGTAGAATAAATAAAATCAATGGGATAGGGAGGGTGGGAGGGAGACGCAAGAGGGAGGGGATATGGGGATATGTGTATACGTATAGCTGATTCACTTTGTTATACAGCAGAAACTAACACAACATTGTAAAGCAATTATACTCCAATAAAGATGTTTAAAAAAAAATAAATAAAAACCAAAAAATGAAAGAGACAAAAAAAAAAAAAAGCAAAGTACAAGAAGTATTTCCTTTTACTTGAAAATTTCAACCATTGGGAATTTGAAATTGCATGGCAATACTCTTTTGTTTCTCACTACTGTACAGTAAGCAAAGGACGGTCCACAGAGCAGGGCAGAGAAGAGTGCAGAGTAGATCTGAAGGGGGAAATGGAAAATACCCAGCACAGTGCATAAGATATACTTAATAATGTAAGTATAGGTTGGTGGTCAGTTAAACGTGGGTAGAGGTCTTCAGGGCTAGGCAGGCAGTAAGTGCCAACAGTACGCTAATGAGGTGAACTCTGGTTTGTTAGTTTTGAGGTAAATTTTCATTCCTTTCATTTTTTTGTGTCCAGGAGCTTAAGATTTACTGAGGTGATTAAAGCATGGTTTCTAGAAGGATACTGTTTTGTAGTAGGGAAGAGAACTACCCTGAAAATCACGAATCCAGGTAGATTGTCAAGTGTGGGGTGCGGAAAGCACTGGAAGGATAATCCAGAAAATAGGTTTGTTTGGTGAGGAAGGGGATTATTTTTTTCTCATGGGCAGTGCCCTATGTAAGAATTCCCAGAGACAAGGGGCCGGGGACAGGCAGATTGGATGGGACACGTAACAAACCTGTGATCCGTGAGGGTGAGGGAGGTCAGGGGAAGATGCTGGCTAAGCCTCAGACAGGGAACTACTAAGTTAAGGTAAACAATTTGGATTTAATTATGAAGGAATGTGAAATGAGTAGTATTATCTAGAGACAAAGAAGAGATAAACTGTATCCTTGACTTTAAAAATAAATAGCTTAATTAATTTGGTTAAGCAAAGTTAGAAAAATCTGGAACCCATGTAACCTGTTGATTCAGTAAACAGATCATGTAGCCTATTTCCTTTTCACTGTCTTCTTTAAAAAAAAAAAAAAAAAGAACAATATTGGTAAACCTGAACCACAAGGGGGAAAATTACAGAAATGGTGTCTCTTCTCATTGATAGCCTCTTTGCTTTCAGAAACTCAAAGGATTAATTTTATAGCTTCCAATAACTATTCTACAGGTGACAGCAATTTTAATGTAACAAAAATTATTGCAAAACAATTTGCAAAGCTGTGAATAACCATACAAATAGTCTTTTATGAGCTTAAGAAGAATGGCAAGTTGCAATGGTAACTCTCAGTGCTGAGCTTTTTATTTTATCTTATCTTATTCATTTAGAACATTCAACCAAACAGTCGGGACTTTTGAAGAACTCCAAAAATACCTTGAAGGGTATGTGGCAAACCTGAACCGTGATGATGAAAAAAGACATGCGAAGTAAGTGGGGGAATATTTTCCTAAGCCGGATGTGACTTCTGGCAGTTGATAAAGAAGAGGACTGAAGGGTGTGATTTGCTGTGGCGTAACTTTTAGTGTGTTGCCATTAGAAAATTTGGGGGAGTTCTTTTAAATTGTTCTTCCACAAAGAGGATACCATTTGCCTGGTATCCTCTACCAGGATAATAATAGTATGGCTATTATTTTATCAATAAATAGTTTATTTTCGGTGATGAGTAGTAATGTTAGGAAGAAATTTCCTGATAGGGAACCTTGGGAAAGGGATTCTTTACATTGACTGGTGACTTAGTTCAAAAGGACATTAATTCAGAAAGGAAGGCTCTCTTGCCCATGGAAATCAAACAGGAATACCAAGGCATAGCATAGCCCATTCATTCTGATTCCAGGTAAAGAGCTAGGGCTAGAGTCTGGGTTATTTCAAAATATAAGGGAGCTATTATTGCCCATGGTCTTGTGTGTTGGGTTCTAAACGTAGTAATACTGATGAAAATGGTTTTTTGTTTAATAGAAACAATACTTTGTAAAATTAAAATTATTTGAAAATCCTTTGCTAAAACATTTTGTAGAATGAATACTTAAGCATATATTCACCAGATAGTACCATTAAAATTGAAGAGTCAAAAGTTCTAGAAGACCGACCTTTGAGTTAAATTAGAGCATTCAATCAGGACTGCATAAGTTTTTTTTTTTTTTTTTTTTTTCTTGCAGGGAGTATACTTGCAGTTCTTATGCCAAAGGCCTTTTGTAGTGAGAACAATTTATGGATATGTAACCCAGAGCAGTAAACTCTAATTAAAAGAGAATTGAGTATTTCCAAGTAACAATACTTAGACATAAAATATGAACTGTATTTTTCATGTTTCACAAAGCAGTTATTCTGGTTCAGCCAGAGAAATCTTCAAGATCTGACAAAAATAGCAAAATATGGCAAAGATTCTCAGTGTGGAATCCTCCTGTATGTGCAGCAAAGGAAATGGCTCTCTTTTCTGGTTTTATTTCCTCTCACTGATTCTTTGTTTTTTAAACAGCTTTATTGAGATGTATTTCAAATACCACACAATTCACCTGTTTTTACCTCTCATTGATTCAGTTTGACTTTTGTCTATTTTTTATTGTGTGTGAGTATATCTGTTTTTTTACTTGTGTAGTCTATTGTTTTTCTCCCCATATGTAACTGAATCTGATCCTATAAAAGTTGAGATAAGCTCTATGGTAACTATGGGCAGTAATTACTGGCAGAAATAAGACTGTTGTAAGGGTGGAATTTATGTGTGGCATGACCCCTGCTTGCCCAAGGGAGCATATGTAAAGTTTCTCTTATCTCCTACAGGAGATCCATGTCTAGCTGGAAGCTGTCCAAAGCACTCTCTTTGGAGATGATTCAGCTGAAGGAGAAAGTGGCCAGATTTTCCTCATCATCCCCATTCCAGAACCTTGAGATTATCGCAACACTGGGCGTTGGTGGGTTCGGAAGAGTTGAGCTTGTAAGGGGTTTACGTTTCAAGCATCTGAGAGAAGCCTTTTGACTTTCTTTTGTTTTGTATTCCAGTGTATGTCGGAGGAATATATGCATTGTCATTGCTATCTAAACGTTGCTTTGAACAGAAATTGAGAAAGTACACTTTTCACTCTTTATGTTGTATAATAGCAAGTCTGTGCTAGTAACTTATAGTAATATAGCTGCTATTTCAAGCCTCTTACATCACACCCTTTTGTGATTTTTCTTTTTTTCTTGAGGGCAGTTATTGGAGAATGTACCAGTAACCATACCCAAAGGCTACAAAACATAAAATGTGTTTCCTAAGAGCAAAATGTAGGTATACATACGTTCACGATGCATTAACTCTATGCTAAAACAAAGAAGAATGTGTCCAGTGCAAGTGTCATAGAAATGAAATCTTTACTATCATAGCTCCATTTCTTAAACAACTCCCCTGCCATGTCTGTATTTGGCTTTCATTATTCTATTTTTGGGTTGCCAAATTTTCTATCAAAAAAAAAAAAAAAGCTGAATGCAAGGGGATGTTTGAAGAGCAGCCTTCTGTAGTGCTGGTCAGGACAGCTGGGAACTTATGGCCTGATTTCGGCTGCATCTTCCACATCACCACCTCTCTGAGCTTTATAATCAGCTTCCAAAGAGTAGCAGAGCGGTGCTGTCAGATCAAGTGCTCTGAGGAAACGGTAGAATGGAGATCTGTGACCTTACTGAGTAGAGATGGCTCTGAACCCTTGGCAATTACCAAGCCCTTCTTTGCCCAGCAGATTTGTAACAATTCACTGTACATTAACCTTGGGAACTATGCTGGCACTTCCGTCTGCTGGGTGGCCTGGGTGTGAGCAGATCTGAAATGCTGCCAGGAGACTCTGGATAGTACACTTTACACCCAGTCAATACTTGGGTAAGGGGGGAAGAAACGATTTCTTAATAGGCCGAAGAGTATTTGTAGTATTTCTTCTGCCATATGGAGAGATAAGGGAGAGATCCATCTGCTGTATTTTTCATCAAAATCTTGGCAAAAGGATTGAATTAACAATGCTGAGGTTTCTTTTTTATATAGTTAGATAATAATAATTGAAACAATAATTCCACCATTGATTTAAAAGTCATAGGCAGCAGTAAAGGCAACTGTGAGCAAAATGTGGGGTGCAACCATTTCTGCACAGTTTCATTACTTGTCAAATACAGTCTGCTAATGGAGTTTTAAAAGTCTATCTGAATAAATGCTTATTAAATTTTAAAAATTTCCTTTTAAGGGAAAATCCTGTTTGTCCATCTAGAGCATGGTCTCCAATAGAGCTTTCTGTGCTGATGGAAATGTTCAGTATCTGTGTGTCCAGTAGGGTAGCCACTGGCTATACGTGGCTGGAGAGCTTTTGGATCACGCAACTGAGGAACTGAATTTTTAATTTTAATCAATTTAAAATTAAATAACCTTATGCGACTAGTGGCTATTATATTGGATCGTGCAGATATGAATCTTGATTTAATATGTTTTGTTTTGAAACTCAAAGAAGTGACTATTAAGAAAGAACAATTTTTGGCAATTCTGGCCGAAGTTTTTCATGTCACATACTCAAAACTGAAGAGATTTCTAAACATTCAGTCTTCTAACTAGAGTATTTTTCTTGTTTCAATACAAGCATTCTAGAGCCATGTTCCAGATACATGAACTCTTTTGGAAATTACAATGAAAAGGAAGTGTGTACACCTGGATAAAATTCAGTTCCCGGAGGGATAAGTGGTTAAAAGCTTACATGCTATTTAAATGTGAAAGAATTCGAACTCTCATTAGTTAACATGTTTTACCTAGATATTGCAAATCTTTCCTAGTAAGTTCATTTTGAGGGCTTGTTCTCTTCTTCCCTAGGTTAAGGTAAAAAATGAGAATGTTGCTTTTGCAATGAAGTGTATAAAGAAAAGACACATAGTTGACACAAAGCAGCAGGAGCACGTCTACGCAGAAAAGAGGATCCTGGAAGAGCTGTGCTCCCCCTTCGTCGTGAAGTAAGCGAGCGTTTCGCTCCCAGAACTTAGCACCTTAGGCTCTCCTTTTGAGTGTTTCCATGCAAGAGGACAGAGGAGGAAGAGGAGGCCCCGCTCTGAATTCTCCAGCCCAGTCACAGCGATGATACATAAAATGTTAGAAGTTTGAGATCTGAAGTCAAGAGTCCAGATTTTTTTATTCTTGGATAAATCTCAGGAAAGCGTGTGGGGTGTATGTGTGTGTTTGTGTGTGTGCGTGAATATAAAATTATTGTGGCAATAATTTGAACTGCTTATTTAATTCAGACCCAATGCAGAATTTGGGAAGCAAGAATTCATTCAGAACCCCTCAGGGGACGTGCTGCTGTTGAATTTCGACACGAAGTGGCATCTGGACATATTTAGGCTGTTGAGGAGCTGGTCCTAGCAGCGCCTAGATGCCAAAAGGTCCACCTCCTTACAGTCAGTGTTCTTTCTTTAGCTGTCACCAGAGTCTGCAAGAGAAATGCATTATTCTAGGCCATGGCTCTCTTGTGAATTCATGGGTTAGTGGTGTAGGCCAGTTAAGGCATATTTTTTTCTTACCTGTCTTAATGCTCCTGGAGTGTAGCTTTAGAGACTTCTGGGTGATGTAAAGTGCCTCTATAATGAGTAGAATCTATGCTTTTTGATCAAAATGCCTTGAGAGAGTCTTTCTGCCTATCCATATTCTCAGACCCATTTGTTTTCAAGATAAAAAGTGTCTGAACCCAGGCAGTGCTGGCAATAGAGTCATCCAATTATCTTTGTCTGACTCTGTGCCCCTCCCCCCCTTTTTAATCAGTAATTCATTAAAAACTATCATGAGCAGCTTCAGGGCATGGATTAGGTTTTATTCATTTTCTCATTTCCAGCTCTTTGCAAAGTGTCTGGCATAGAGTAGGGCAATAATAATATTAAGAATAAACATTAATGGCAGCACTTACTGTTGAGAAAGTAACATGTGCCAGGCAGTTTTCTAAGCAAAAATTTAAAAAATCTTATATATATTATATATAATATATTTATTTAAAATATGTTGTATTTATATTATAATTTATATTTATTTTATATTATAATATTTATATTGTATATAAAATAAATTAATACATATAATCAATAATATGTAATCAACATGTAATCAAATGAATATATGTATCTCTTATGATCCTCATAATAAAACAGGTAAATGTTATGATTGTCCTCATTTGAACAAAAACAATGAGAAAACTGAGGTTGCTTAGCTAATAAACAGCCAATCAGGGATTCAAGCCTAGGCAGCTTGGATCCAGAGCCCACGCTGAACCACTTACTAGATTACTTCTGCTGTCTGTATGTGATATGGCTGCTCTGCTGTCTGCATTAGCCTGGGCGTGGTGCTAGGGAGATGAGGACATCTCTTGAGTAAGACGCAGAAACTGCTTTCATCCAACGTTGAAATATGGTACCCTGCCCAGATCCCACATCCGCACTGAGGCTTTCATTCCTCCAGCTTTTGGGGGTCTTGCCAGCTGGGGACCCTAGCTCATTCCCTCTCCAGCCGTTGATCTAAGGTGAAGAGAACCACATGGCCCAAGACCATACTGTTTCTCCAGGTACATCCTGCACCCAGTGATGGCAGAGCTCCTTGAAGCTGAGGCTTTTGTAAAATTAGGTTATAGCCCAACTCTCCCTCTGCCCAAGTCTGCTTCCTTCCTCCCCCGTGGATGTTGGTCCCAAGAGCATTCCCCACTAAACTTACTGCTTACAGATTTCTGTCTCAGAGTCTATTTCCTGAGACCAACTAGAGGACATAAGACATGGGCATGAATAAGTGTTAGGCAAGGCAGATCTTAAAGGAGACTATGCAGAGGTCTCTTTGTCTGGGGAGGAAGGAAGGGCCGTATCTAGTAAGTGGGTTAATGAACAGCTTTATCAGGAAGGAGGACCCTGAGCTTGGCCTTGAGGGACGGATAACACTTTTACAGTGAAACTGAGATTAAGAATTCAGTCTGTGGGTAGCGGGAGAGGAGTCCAAGTAAAGGGGTCAACAGGGGCACAAGTACGGGAGGAAGAAAGATCAGAGTGTTCAGGGAGCAGCCCGCTGTAGCCGGAGGATGTTTGGAAGGAGATGAGGACCATCTTCCAAAGTGTTATTGATGATGCTCTGAAGCAACTTGGAAGACGTTTTAAAACTGGGTTTCTAATAATAACTGTGCTTTTCTTTACCTACACAGATTATATCGCACTTTCAAGGACAATAAGTATGTATACATGCTTCTGGAGGCCTGCTTAGGTGGGGAGCTATGGAGTATATTAAGAGACAGGTAATGAAAAAGAATAATAAACAATAACTTTTGTCTCCTCCTGTCTCATCTAAAAGATGCTATGTTCATGATCATTTAAAGAGGCATGAAGAAAGTTATTAAGAAATGAGTCTAAGAACATATTATCACTTGATAAAAAAGTAGTAATAGTGATATTTTCTTAGCTAACATTATAATCATGTAATAGGCACCCTGTAAAGCAGTTATTGTCATTCTCATATTAGGGATTAAAGAAGCCCAGGCTTAGAGTATGAACCCTCCATGTCACATGGTTAGTATGAGGCAGAGAAAGTATAAACCCAGATGTTACTGATTCTGAATCTTGAGAAGAGAGATGATGAAAGGGGTGGAGAGTGGTGAAGCCTGGACTGAAAGGCAGAGTGAAATGTCTGCAAAGATTCAGTTTTACAAAAGGGGTGATTTCCACACAATCAAAACCACAGGTATTTACTAAGCTCCACCTACGTACAAGGCTCCATAGTAGACAGTGTAGGAGTTTTCTAAACAACGTAAACTGTTCTAACCCCTCAAAGTATAACGTTTTCCTCCAATGAGTTTAGATTGTATTTTGGGAGATAATGTAATGTGCAATTCTAAAACATTTCATTATTTAACGTGAAAACCAAATATGGCAAAGAAGTTGGCAGTTTGTAACTAAATGTCCAATGAGTGTTGTGGATAGTGAGCTTGGAGAAGAGGAAAGATAGAAAAATGTGATGGTCAGGGAAGGACTTGAGCTAAACTCTACAGACAAAATTTGGAAAGGCAGAGAGGAAGGCAAACCGCAGGAAAGTTAGGATAGGATTAAGTGTCTTACTTGCTGAGTAAGAGCAGAATTTAAATAGAGGACAAGGGCAGCAGAAAAGGAGATGGGAAGGTGGCTTTGCATTAGGCTGTGGAGGTTAATGCCAGGCCAAACATTTAGACAGCATTCCCTGGCTTAGTGGTTCTCAGCCCTGGCTTCCCGTCACAGTCTCATGGGGAGCTTTTACAAAGTAAAAATGCTGGGCCCTAATGCCAAAGGCTTTGATTTGGTTCAGCTGCAATGGGTCCAGAAAATGATTTTTAACTGCCTTTCAGGCAATTCTAATGTGCATTCATGGTCAAGAATCACCGACCTAGGTAATAAGAGACTTTTGAGCATCTGAGTAGAGATTCATGTGTTGTACTAAGAACATATTGTTGGATGGATCTGAATGGGGGAAACCTGGAAGGGTTGAGGAAACTTGCATGATACCTGCAGAAGCATTTGCGTCTTCCATCTTCCCTTCCATAGACAAATCTTTTTAGAAAATATAAATCTATTTAGAGGTGGGAGTTCCTACTCTAGTGTTAGGCACTTTACCTGATCCATAAAACAGCCTTGTTAAGTCAGTAGTAAACCCATTTTACAGATATGAATCTGAGGCTCAGAACAGCCAAACAACTTGCCTAAGGACGCAGTAAGTGGAAGAAGCAGGAGTCAAAGCCAGTTTCTCTCGTTCCAAAGCCACAGCCTTCTATTATACCATGCAGCAAATCACCACCACATTTTAATAATTCAGTATGTAAACCTACACACAGTACTGACACAGGGCAACTCTAATATCATCAAGGTGCACTAAATAGGAAAGAGTTATGACCCCGTTTCTACATGGGTTATTGTTACGAGCTATACAAACAGGAAATGAAAATGATCACTTGAGTCGTTTTTAGTCAAGCAATCAATTGCAGAAGTCTGGTTCAAGCGCTCCATTGAAATAGTTGCATTTTCCCCAGAGTTTGCCAGAGATGTCTTTGAAAAGTCTTATTTTCTTGTCTTTCCATTTTATATGTTCATATATGATTGCCAGAAACAATTGTTTGGATGTAGACACTTTAATTTTAGTGAAGTGGTTCTTGTTTTCATCAAGTATCCCCCTAAGTTTCTTTATAATCAGTGGTCTAATTCATTGGTAGCATGAAGTATTTTTTAGTGCTAATGCCGTACAAAACATTTATATTGCATAAATTTACTATATAATAATTGACACCTAGAATCTACAACAAGGATGTGTGTCTAGCGTATTAAGAGGGAAAATGATTTCATTGCAGAGGCAGCTTTGATGAACCCACCTCCAAGTTCTGCGTTGCTTGTGTGACAGAAGCATTCGATTACCTGCATCGACTAGGTATCATCTACAGAGACCTGAAACCAGAAAACTTAATTCTAGATGCTGAGGGCTATCTCAAATTGGTAAGACAAATTCTGCAACTTACAGTATCGTATGAGATATTTCTAAACACAAAGCTGTGTTATAGTTGCAATTCTCTTTTAATTTTGGTACATTTGTTATTTTCACTCTGGGGGATATGGCCTTTGAAATCAGCACACTTAACACAGGGAGTGATGCTACAAGTACATTCTTTTTGGCCTAGGCATTGAAGGTTTCAACCATATTTGTGACTTCTACTAAGGATTCAAATAATAGAATGCCTTTAAAATTGGATTTTGTTAGCATTTTTGTATAATTTCAGGTAAGTTTTAATAAATTCCTGCTACATATAGGGATTAGCTATGAGGAATAAGGAAAGAAGATAGTACGGCTTCTGTCCCAAGACAGCCACTGTCTGTAGAGGGAGAAAAGATACACATATGAATGTTGGTAGTTTAAAAAAATATTTGTGAGTGATTCTAAGGTACAACCAGGGTTGATAATCAGAACACAAGACTGTAGTTTCCTTGAGGACAGAGACTTTCCTTGCCATGCATCTTTGTAATGGATAGAATGTCTAACGTGAATCCCCTTGCATGTCACACAACAGAAAAAAATGCTACCAGTCATGTAAACTGCTTTTGGTGCAAAACTATAAGAGAACTGGGCAGTCATAATAGTAGAAAGTGGGCATTTTGGATCTCAGGAGGGAACCTCATCAGGATGGGGAACCCAGGATGAATTTTCCCTGAGTCCATTTTGTCAGGAGCTCAAGGACATTAAACCATCTCTGAACTGAACATTTACAAAGGTATTAGAAGTTTCTCATAACAGAACTTTTTTTATATGGAAATAATAATAGCTACCATTTAAAGTGTAAAGTTGTGCTAAATAAACATTTTGCAGTTAATATATTTAACAATTGATGAGATGGGTTTTATCATCCACATGTTATAGTGTTCAATTTAACCTTAGGAATTAAATTCACAGTGTGTAATTGCTAGGTGATTTCTCTCCATAGTGAAGGAGTAAAGTAAGTCCTTTCATGTGAAATCTGGCTAACTTCCAAGAAACATTTTGATCCATTCAAGCTTTATTTTAGCCATGAAAGACAGCTTTGGGAACTGGTGAGGTACTAACACAAGGCCTTAATCACTTGTCTTCTTCACAATTCCTTCATTGGCTATGCCTCTTACAGCTCTTTAGAAAAACCTTTTGGAATATTCTAGAAGTAAAACCATCATAAAGGATGTAGATTATCCATTAAATGCATTCTTCTTTTTCTATTCAATTATTTTTTTTTTATTGGAGTATAGTTGCTTTACAATGTTGTGTTAGTTTCTGCTGTACAACAAAGTGAATCAGCTATATGTATACATATATCCCCTCCCTCTTGGACCTCTCTCCCACCCCACTCCCATCCCACCCATCTAGGTCATCACAGAGCACCGAGCTGAGCTCCCTGTGCTATACAGCAGGTTCCCACTAGCTATCTGTTTCACATATGGTAGTGTATATATGTCAATCCTAATCTCCCAATTCGTCCCACCCTCCCCTTCCCCACTGTGTCCACATGTCTGTTCTCTACTTCTGCATCTCTATACCTGCCCTGCAAATAAGTTCATCTGTACCATTTGTCTAGATTCCACATATATGCATTAATGTATGATATTTGTTTTTCTCTTTTCATACCTATTTTTAAGAAATCAGGTAGTATATTTAGTATTTATAGGCATAGACGTCCATAACCATCTCTTCTGTTAGCCATTGTTATCCATCAGCTAACTCATTTGACAACCAGCTAAATGAAGAGTAATAACTAAAGCCTTTAGAAATTAAAAAGTAAATGTTGAGTATTTCCATTTCTAGCTATATATCAAACCAGATATATTGAAATTCTCTTACTACAAAATGTCTCAAGTACTGGAGGAAACATGAAAAGCAGTATTATATGCCTGGCTGACTTTATAAGACAACACTGGGAGTCCCCTGAGGCCGAGAACCAAACTTGGGCAGTAGTGAAGGGTGGAACTCAAACATTGAAGCTGCTGTCTTGTGGGCACCCAGCAATCCTAGGTGGCCTAGAGGTTTTATTTTAATTGCTGTACCCTCTGGGAACCGGAGACCAAGTTTTGGACCTGGGCAGTGTGGAAAGTTGAATCAGAGAACATTGTCAAGAGCCAGGAATCATACAGAGAAATAGAAAACAGCGGAAAAATCTAATGTCTAAAGGCAGAGTACATGTAAGAAAACATGCTTTTCTCATTACTGGGCTCTTGGTAGAGGAACAAAAGAGTCTAAGAATACTTGGCCGCAGGCTGGTCTTCATGGGGTTTTGGGTGCCCAGTCTTCAAGGATGGAAAACCCCAAGAAAAAATTTAAATGAAAATGGATCCATGTTGGTATCATGCCCAAGTTTCCATGAATCAATGTATATTCTCTCTGGAAGAATGTTCTCTCAACTCAGGATATAGAGAACTCCCAGAGATAAACTTCCAGGGAATATAAGCTCACATTAAAAAATAATGTTTATATGCATGAGGAAAAAAGGTGCCAGGAGCATTATTTGGCAGGCACATAAAAGTCTCATATATTGCAGTAATCAGATACAAAATGTAAAATAAATACATCTAAGTCTTTTAAAAGTAAGAGAGGGACTAACAAATGAGTAAGGAACAGAGACTCTCAAAAAGGATATAACATGTTTAGAAAAAAAATAACAAATAAAACTTCTATTAAGAAATTAAGAATATAATAATTGAAATTAAATATTCATTGGAAGTTTTCATTAATGGTGGAGTAGCTTGCACTGGACTAATCTTGCTGAGGTTAATTATAATATATGTATAAAAATGTGTGAAAGCGTTGGAGAGCAACAAGAAATAGACATTCAAACCTTGAAAATAGGGAACCACACTGGGTGAAATCCATATTAATACAGCTGTTCATTTCAAAGCACTCTTTATTGTAGAAGGTATGAAGAATAAACTTTAGTTAACATCATACCTGACAGTGAAATATTGAATATTTCCATTTAGATTATGAACAAGATTATTTTCTTTCACTACTTTTTTTCAACATCGTAACAGAGGTCTTAGCAAAAGAAATAGAACACAAAAAAGCAATGAAAGGCCAAAGATTAGAAAGGAAGAAGCTACCTGTCTTTATTTGCAGACAACATGATTGTTTATATAGAAAAGCATGAAGAATCTACCAACAAGTTCTGGAAAGAAAAAGTAAATTAAGCACGATTACAGGTACAAAGTCAATATACAAATAAAATTTTAATTTTTATATACTAGCAGTAAATATATATAAATGAAATTAAAATGCCATTTGTAATATCAAAACATAAAATAAATTAAATGTGTAAAAATGTGTAAGACCTCTACCTTGAAAGCTACAAAGTTTTGTTGACAGAAAAATGACTAAATGGTAAAATACACTATGTTCATAAATCATATAACTCAGTATTTCATAAGATGTTCAGTCTCGTCCAGTTGATCTACAGATTTAAGGCCATTGCAATAAAAATTGGAGCAGCCATTTTTAGAAACTGAGATGTTTATTCTAAAATTTACACAGAAACGCAGTTTAGAAGAGTCAATAACCACTTTGAAAAAAGAAGAACAAAATTGACGGATTTACAATATCTGATGTCAGACTCACTATAAAGCTACAGTAATCAAGGCAGTGTGATAATGGTGTAAGGACAAATTACTTAATCTAACAGAATGAAGTCCAGAAATAGACATACACAGTCAACTGATTTTTAGAAAAAATGGAAAGGCTAGTCTTCTCAACAAGTATTGCTGAAACAATTGGATATATGTGGCCAAAAAAAGGAACATGACTCCCACCCCACACCATATAAAAAAATTAATTCAAGAGGGATCATGGACCTATAAAGCACCCAGAAGTAAGCATAGAGTAATAGCTTCACAACATGGGCTAGGCGGAGATTTCTTAGAACACAAGTAGTAGTAAGCTTGAAAAGGTCAGGCTACTATAGCAAAAATACTATAGACTGGGTGGCTTAAACAACAATTTATTTAGTTCTAGAAGCTGGAAAGTTCAAGGTCAAGGTGCTGGCTGATTTGGTGTCTGGTCAGGGCCAACTTCCTGGCTTATAGAGAGCTGTCTCCTCTTTTCTTCACATGGGAGAGAGACACAGAGAGAGACACACACACAGAGAGGGTTCTCTACTATCTCTTCTTATAAGGGTACTAATTCCATCATGGGGGTTTCACCCTCATGACCCAATTATCTCCCAAAGGCTTTACCTCCAAATTCCATCACACTGGGGATTAGGGTTTCAACATATAAATTTGGGGAGGGGAGATACAAACATGCAGTCCACAATAATTGGACTTCATCAAAATTAAAACATTCTCATCATCAAAATATACTGTTAAGAAAATGAATAGTCATGCCATAAACTGGTAGAAAATATTTGCAATATATCATTACATGACAAAGGACTTGTGTCCAGAAATATATAAAGAACTCAATAATAAAAGATAAACAACCCAGTTTTTAAAAATGATCAAAGATCTTGAAAAATCACTTTACAAGAGAAGACATAGGCATGATCAATAGACAATATCAATAGTCATTAGGAAACACAAATACAAACCACAAAGATGTGACATTTCACACCCACTAGAGTGACTATAATTTAAAAGATTGACAATACCAAGTGTTGGTGAGGAAATTTTCCTAAATTTCGAGTGGGAAAGCAAAATTATAAACTGTTTGAAGAATAATTTGTCAGTTTCTCATAGAGTCAAACATACCCCTATTCTACAACAAGAAATTCCACTCCTTAGTAGAAATTCCACTCCTTGTTATTTATCCAGGAAAATTGAAAACGTGTTTTCAAAATTCTTGGACAAGAATCTTCATAACAACTTTTTCCTGAAAGCCCCGAAATCAGAAAGAGCCCAAATACCCATCATCAATTCAATGTATAAACATATAGTAGTATATTCATCAATGGAACTCTCCTCAACAGTATAAAGCAATGAATTACTACAGGCAACAACATGAATGAAGTTTAAAAACTATGTGGCGCAAAAGGAAGACAGACACGGAAGACTATCCCTCTTTATGATTACATCTATTGTACAATAGATCGTAGAAATTAATGCAACGGTTGCCTCTGGGAGGAGCATTCTACTGGAAAGGGGCATGAGGGAACTTTCTGAGATAATGCAAGTGTCTGTCTCTTGACTATATATGGTGGTTGTGGTTACATGAGTATAATCTGCATCAAAATTCAATGAACTGTACACCAAAACTCTGTGCATTGTATTGCTTATAAATTATACATCGATTTGAAAAATGTAATGGAAAGGTTAAATAGTGGATGATTCACAAGTGAACAGAAAAATCAGTGAATTTAAAGATAAACTAATTTACACAGAATGAAGCATAGAGACACAAAAAGATGGAAAATAAAAGAAATTAGGAAACTTGGGGAATAGAGTGAGAAGTTCTTAAAATGTTCAATTGGAGTCCAAGATAAAAGTATAGAGAATGAGAGAAAAGTATTTAAAGAAAAATGGCTGAGAATTTTCCAGAAGTTATAGAAAATACCAATCATCAGGTAGAGGAACCCCAACAAATCCCAACGGAGACAAATTGTGTTTATTGTAGCTTCTGTCTTTGTGTAACAAATCACTCCAAAATTTAATGGCTTAAAATAACAAGAATCATGGACGATCTCTCACAGTTTCTGCGGGTCAGAGGTTTGGGAGTAGTTCGATTGGTTGGTTCTGACTCAGGGTCTCTCAGGAAGTTCTGTCAAGTGTCGGCTAGGGCTGCAGATCCACATTCAAGGTGACTCACCCCTCTGGCTGGCAAACTGGTGCTGGCTGTTAGTTGGGGGTCTTAATTCTTTTCCATATGAATCTCTTTCTGGGTTGAACGTCCTCATGGCGTGGCAACTTGGCTTCCCTCAGAATGTGTCATTCAAGAGACCGAGGAATAGCTACACTGCCTTCTAAGACTTACTCTCAGAGTCCCACACTGGCGCTTCCACTGTACTCTGTCGGCCACACAGGGCCAGCCCTGATTTGAGAGAGGACACCTCCGAATACCAGGACAAGGGAATCACTGAGGCTGTCTTGGATGTTGGCTATTGTAGTGGCAAAAGTGCAGAACAAAAGCAAAGTCTTAAAAGCTACCAAAGAGAAAGGACAGTTTACATATAAAGGAGTAAAAATTAGGCTTTCAGTTGACATCTCAACAGAACCATAGAAACCAGAATGCAGTGGAATAATAGCTTTAAAATTCCGAGAGAAAATAACAGCAAACTTGAATTATAAATCAAATCCAGAGAAATGATCTTTCAAGAAGGGTGAAATAAAAGCATTTTTAAACAAAGATAAAGAGTGTTAACCACCTACAAAAGGATGTGCTTAAGGGAGATGAAAAATCCCTGATGAAGGGTTTGAGATGCAACAGGGAGTGGTGACTATAGAAAAATGGTAAATATGTGGTTAAATCTTTCAAAATTATGGTATAAAGTAGTAATTCTCACTCTACTATGTAGTATTAAAAGTGAAAAAATGCTAAATAACTGAACAACAGCAGCAGGTAAACTGAGAGTAGGTGTAATTGGAATAAAAGTGGGAGAAGATGTCAATCATTTTAAAAGAAGGCAGCAGAGGAGAACAGGAAACCTAGAAAAAAAAATCAAAGAGAAAACACAAATTGAAAGTAGAAAGAAATTTAAAATATGTAAACAGACTTAACTCTTCAGATAAAAGCCAAACACTGTCAAATAGATTTCAAAAATAAAAATGATGTTTACAAGAGACAGACCTAAAACATGGGGATGCAGAAAGGTTGAAATTAAAAGGATAGAAAAGAATGTGTCTGGGAAATATTCAGCAAATTGAAATGCAGGTTTCATTATGTTGGTATCAGGGAAGAAGTATTACTAAAGATAGAGAGGGTTACCATATGATGATGGAAGGTTCATTTTACCAAGATAATGTAACAATCCTGATCTTTTATTTACCTACCAAAATGCTTCAAAAATAAGAAGCAGAATTTGACAGAACTAGTAAGGAGAAATGGACAACTGTTGGAAATTGTAATACACCTCTTGCAGAAATTGATAGAACTTTCCGACCAAAAATCACTAAAACTTTAGAAGATGTGTACAACACAATTTATAAACTTGATATAATTGGCATGTAGGATATTCCCAATATTTAGAGAATGCACAAAATTTGATCATATGCTAGGTCATTAAGCAAGTTTCAGCAAATATAAAAAAACAAATAGGAATTGGCCTGGCAGCTGGCAGCCTAACAGTGCTCCTGCCTTTGAAGGTTCCTGAGGGGGTCACAGTAGAAGTGAGGGCAGTGAGGATGCCTGGTCCAGCACATCAGGAATGCATGTCTGGGTGATGGACACTGGGCAGTCCAGACTTGGACATGAATGTCCTTGAGGATGAAAGACTCCTTGAAAGGATGACCTTGGTCTCATTCTTCAAATTTTCATAAGTGGTGTTTTCATCTTCCTTTATCATTTCTTGGCAATATCAGTGAGAGGTCAGATATCTAAGGACAACGATAAGGAAAGGCTTTTTTCCCCTCAACAAAGAATAACCAGCAAAAGCCTGGAAAAAAGACCTAAGGAGGAGAAAGGTCCGCATTTTGAAAGTGTCTCTCTAGAGGCTATAGAGGTTTGCTCTTTAGTGATAATTACAGAAGATGCGTTTGTAGTGAGGGATGAAGACTTGATTCTACTCTTCTTCCCCGATTCATGATCGAGAGTGCCAGACTGGTTCAGTCCCACATGGAGCCCACCTGGTCTAAGCCGTCTCCATCAGGAAACATATTAGGTGGAGATGAAGCATTAGCAGATACTACTAAAGGACGATGGATATTCTCACATTACCATCTCTCATCTGCCCATCCAATAATTTCCTAAATTTTTCTTCACTTTCAAGGCCAGGGAGAGCTGATGAAGGCAGTCATGGTTATGAGTCCTCCTTCTGGTTATCATGAATGAATCTGGGGTGATATTAAGATGTAGGACAGTACTTAAAGAGTTAAAAACTGACCTTGTTCTCAACCCAAGCAGAATATATATAGTAGCTAGCCTTCTTGGGGTTGCACAGGAGAAAACTTGGTTGTAATCCAGTAAATCTCAGCCATCACTCATCAATAAATGTTCTATATGACTGTGCTATTAATTCATGTGAGCAATACACCTCATGTGATAACAGAACACCTTAATCTTACATTGAGTATTGTATAAGAAAATACATTAAATGTTGATATTATTGCCTGCTTCTTTATGATCTCTGTGCCCGTCTGTGCTGATAGCCCCATAATGGCAGCAACTGTGCTATGGTATTTACTGCTGGGCATAACACACAGAAGAATGAATGAAAGGTCGATGAGGGGACTTCCCTGGGGGTCCAGTGGATAAAACTTTGTGCCCCCAATGCAGGGGGTGCGGGTTTGATCCTTGGTCGGGGACCTAAGATCCCATATGCTGCACAGCACAGCCAAAAAATAAATAAATGAAAAATATAAAATGACTGAATAAACAATTTGTTAAAAAAAAAAAAGTCATTGAGGTCACGTCCTCTTCACTCGCCAAATATTTAGGAACATAAAGGTTTTGTTCAGTGACATCGAAGTATGTAAGGTAGAAATCAATAACAAAATTTAAAAAACAGGACTCCAATAAAGATGTTAAAAAAAAAAAGAACAGTACAGCTGACTTAAAAATTGCTTCAAAATTTAAAAGGCTAGATCTCATGTTGTGTTCTTACCATAATAAAATTTTAAAAATTTAAAGTAAAAAAATAAATAAATAAAAAACAGGAAGAAATCACTAAAAATTTTTGAATTCATCTCATTGGAATTTAAAGGATATTTCAAAATAACTCAAGGATCAACAAAGAAGAAATTTTAATGAATATTATAAAACAGAGTTGCACAGTAGAGAATACTACATACCAACACATGTGGGTTGCAACTAAAATGATAGTGAGAATAATGTTTATAGCTTTTAATGTTTCAACTAGGAAATAAAGAAGGCCAAAAATTAATGAGATAAGTATTCAACTTAAGAATATGGAAAAGGGGGAAAAAACAAAGAAAAAGAAGGAAAAAATAAAGTTAAGAACATGAATTAATAAAATATAAAAGGATATGAAGTCAGGATGTTTTGAAAAACTAATAAAGCTAACAAACTGTGAAAATATTGATCAAAAGAAAAAGAGAAGCGGTACAGATAAATGCTATAATGAGTGAACACAACTACAGTTATAGTAGAGAGTTACATGATTAGAAAGTATTTGGGCAACTCTACTACTACATATAATATAGTATATAGTATAATATGTATATAAATGGTTGGGCTTGGGTGAGAGCTCTCTTCCTGGTTTGCAGGAGGTTCAGTATTTTATAGGAGGTTCTACCCTATGCAGAAAGATATAGATAAAATTAAAAGAAAGATTGGAACATAAACAACAAAACCTATTTTCCCATGTGATATGATTAACTCTATAGAAATCCAGAATGTAACAGCAAATTATTAGAATTTACTAGAGAGTTCAGTATGGTTGCTGGATGTAAGGTTAAATACCAGAAACATAGTTGATAAATAGGAATACAACTGCTATTTACAAAAAAGCATAAAAATATAATCTATATACTTATATAATATAAATATATTGTATCTAGGAATAAATCTGACAAAAATATGTGAAAGCTTTATTGAGAAACTTATACAAATTTATAGAAAGACATTAAAAACACCTAAATTAGTAGGTTCATTCTCATTTCTTTTGGGCACAGAGCCAGCAAACTTACCCCAGCCTTCTTTGTGGCTAGTTGTGACCATGTGACACAGTTCTAGCTCGTGAAATGTGAGGTGACATGCTTTGCACCACTGTCAGACCTGGGCTGATGGTGATCTGTGCAGCTGATTTCTATGCAGTCTTTCTGGCTTGTGGCCGATGAACACAGCCGATTTGAAGTCGGCAGAACGCTAAGATGGGAGGATCCTGCGTCCCTGAACCACTGCTTGGAGGAGATTTCCCTGCTGCTCAGGAAAACCCATTATGTGAGGAAGAAGTAAATTAATGGAGAGTGTAATCTTCTATACTTTCTTGGATATCTTTGTTGCAGTAGCTAGCATTACTCTAATTAACTCAGAAAAATGTATTAGGCTTAAAAATAGGAAGACTGAACATCCTAAAGGTATCGATACTTTGCAAAATGATCTGCAGATTTGATCCACTTCCAGTGGAATTCCAGGAGAGCTTTCCATGAAGCTTGGCAAGCTGATTCTAAAGCTTATACAGACTGACCAAAGGCCAAGAATAGCCAAGACATTTCTGAGGGCAAACAAGAACATGGGAGGGAACTCTCTCAGATATCAGAACTAATTATAATGCTATAGCTCAAAATAATTGCCAATGGGAGGTTGCAAATTAAAACCACAGTGATTTAATACTTATAGATGGCAAAAAATAAAAGTTGATGTCACTAAAAGATGGTGAGGATGTAGAACAATAGGAACTCTTTACCACTGCTGTTGGTGAAGGGGTTGGTAATATAGGACCTAAGGAAAATAATTTGACAATAAGCAGTGAAGCTCAACATACCATGTCTTTGACCCAGAAATTCTACCTTCTTACACATGTCCAGTAGGCAAGATGGGAAATGATGTTAATAGAAGCTTTTTGTGTGATAACACGCTATTAGATATAAGACAAATTTCCATCAATGGCGTAATGGACAAAAACTTTACACCATTTACAGCATGTTCTTTCAGTGGTGTATGATACAGCAATGTAAATGTACTGCAAAATGGATTAAATTCAAAAATAGGATTTTAAGTGAAAAAAAGCAATTTGCCCAAGAATAGATAAGATTTATCTAAAAATTTTAAAAATGAGAACTATATATCATTTAAGGATATTAGATATGTGGGAAAATTAGAAATGAAGGCAAGCAAATGATAAACACAAAAAGTCAGGGTAATGGTGACCTCTTGGCAAGGGGTAGAAGGACAGTGTGGAAGGAGCACAGAGGACTTCTGCATTGGTTCTGTTCTAATTATTAAACTGGTGGTGGGTACTGGGGTGTTTTTATTCTCATATTTTGTAACTTGCATGTATGTCACATTATTTTATATGTGTCAAGTTTCCTTCACTTGAAAAATAAAAGTAATCATTGACTCTAACTATATTCTTTTTGACAGACCGTTATTAGCTGTACTTATTAAGTGACAATTAAACTTTTCCCACTAACATGCTTTTTCTGTTGCTCCTTTTCCCTTAAAAATCTACTTACTAATGAATTTACCTATAATGCGAAGGTTCCTTTGGAACCTGGTTTCAGTCTCATCTTAAGTCTCCATGACCTTGCTAGACTTTAATTTTGTCATCTTTAACATTGAGATATAGTCCCTAACTCATAAAGTTGTTGTGAAGATTATACATATACATCTTATTGAAACGGATGTTAACAGTTATGTCTTCATTCAGATTCTTTCATCAAACACATGTTGACCATCTGCTGTGCTACAAATGCTGTAGGGGGTACAAAATGAATAGGATGTAATGCCTCTCCTCCAGGAGATAGATTTATTCACACACAACTAGACAGTGCTGCCGTAAGGGAGGTCATTGTGGAATAGAAACTGTTAAAGAACCTCATAAGAGAAAGGAATTGGTTCTGTAAATTCAAGGGAGGCTTCAAGGAGGCGGTGGCCTGTGAGTTGAGCCCCCGACAATCTGATTTTTTTTGTTTGCTCCTGTGTATGCAAAGCTCCCCATCATCGTTCCCAGTTTCCACTAAACACTCTTAAGTATTTCAGGTGAGTCACCACAGTCCCCTAAAGAATGGGGTGTGGCTGTGAAGGCCTCGTCCATCCCATACCTTTGCCTCTCTCACTTGCTGTTGCCTCCAGTGGAAGCCATCCACAGTTGTCCATTTTAGTAGATGGACCTTAGTATCACAGGGACATGAAACCCTCCTTAGTTGTTGGTGGATAGGATAAATAGATTCCACTTTACCTTTGTCTAGACTTGGGCAAAGTAAGGGCCCTAAAAATGCCACATAAATATTTTTTGGGGGAATGTTATGTCTCCATGAATCATCTGGCTTAATTAGACTGGTCATTTTGTATCCTTTTTTTATGTGTCCAAGAGAACCAGTAGCTGACAAATTTACTGACCCAGAGAGAAACTTCTGGGAAAAAGCTAATACTTACTGGATACCGGCTCCAGCAAGCCACAGTGCTAATTTTTCTTTCTGAATGAACCAATCATTGCTTCAGATATAGAAGCATCTTATAACCTTCTGATTTGTTAAAATCTTTGGAGACAATGTTTTTAAGCTTTCAGCATAGTGTAAGCTGTCTTTCATAATGGAAATTTAATAGAGACAAGGGAAAACTGTGTGTAGCTTCTCCAGAGATTCTTCTTGAAAGCTCAGTTCTGCTAGGAAAAAAACATTTTTAAAGGAAGGTGTCTATTTTCTTGTCTTGTAGAATGAGCCCTTTGAAACATTAGTCAGGCCATGCATACCCCTTCTCTTAATCCTCCAGTGGCCTCCTAGAAAACAAATCTGAAACTCTTTCTGTGGTTTACTAGACCACTCCACGATCTGCCCTCACTTCCTGCCACTTCCCCTCACACACTATGGCCCAGACACAGTGGCCTTCTTGCCAATCCTTGATCTTCACCTCACATGTTCCCGAAGGTTAGGGCCTTTGTGCTAGCTCAGAATCATCCTTGCTCAGATTTTTACAAAGCTCTCATTCTTATTTCATGCAGATTTCTGCTCCAATCTGCTCAAATGCTACCTCCTCAGAGAGACTTTTCTGATCACCCCATTTAAAGTACAATTCCTGTTGATCTCAGTACCTAACTGCTGTATGTTTCTCCATTGCATATATCACTATCTGGCAATATTACATATGCTATGATATATTTTTTGATTTTTTTAATGAAGTATAGTTGATTTACAATGTTATGTTACTTTCAGGTGTACAACAAAGTCATTCAGTTATATATATACATAGGTATACATGTATGTATACACACACACACACATATATATATACATTCTTTTTCAGATTCTTTTCCCCTATGGGTAATTACAAAATATCGAGTATAGTTCTCTGTGCTACACAGTAGGTCCTTGTTGGTTATATGATATTATATTTTTTATGCATGTTCTCCTCTTTCTCTTAAATGTAAGCTCTAAGAAGACTGGGGGCTTTGTCTGTATCCTGGTGCTTGGTACATAATGGTTTTCAATAAATATTCATTGAATGAACAAAGGAAAGAACTTACATTTCTATTGACTAGAAGATAAAGGGTTAAAGAAAAGATTGAGGCTTCATGGTGGTATCCATGCTAGTACGAGACAGAGGTAGTGTGAATTTTTATAGAAAATACACAGAACTTCACATCAGAAGATCTGGGACCTTCTATATTTGGCACATCACTTTGAATAGGTCTGAGCATCAATTTCCTCCAACCAAATGGATTAGACTAAAGTTGATAAGATCAAAGGAGATAAAGGAAGTGGTAAGTTTTCATAAATCTTAAAATCTTAATATAATTATTGCCATCTCTTTGGGTCAAATGTAAATACAAAAGCAAAATCAGGTACTCAAATTAAAATTTCTTACTTTCAGAACTAGAAAAGCTCTCCTAAACATCTAATGAACTTCCAGTCATCCTTACATGGAAAACTTAAGTGCAGTTTAAAAAATGAGTTGAAAGGCTCTTACAGAACAACAAAATATAATATTTCCATACATGCATGGATGCAAATGCAATTATAAGCATTGCTTTCTTGTCTCTTAAATTTCAGTCTTTATAAAATTGGCTGAGATTTTCATATTGGTTCTTTATCTGAGGAATAAGTAGATATGCTAATTTCAGCTAGTTACAAATTTTAATTTCATAATATTCCCAGCCATCTCTTAGGTACAATCTTTGCGAGTCATTCTGTGTAGATAAAAGAGTAGAAGCCCACTTCAAATTAGGTTGTTTAAATTCTCTTTTTTCTAATAAGGATATCCTTGCTGTTATGTGATAAATACCAAAAAGCCTTAGTAAAAAGGTAAATTTCTAAGAGATTTTTAAACATATGACAAATATTTTAAATATTAATATTTGAATAAATAAATGAGGGCTGGATTTTATAGTTCGCTGATTCATATTTTTTTAGGTGAGGGCCTATTTTGATGTGTTAACCTGATTTATTTAATTTTTTTAGCCAAGATTATTGCCATATTATTGAGATAGTCCGTGTGTAATGAATCTATTAAAATGTGCATGTTGAAGCCCAGCTATAATTTATGTGTCTGTTTACTTGTGGGAGGTGGAGGGTGGTTTCACTAAAATAATATCTTTATGTATTAGAGATGAAAAGTACATGCTAAATCACCCCTGTGGAAGGAAACCAACCGTTTGTTTTGCAGGGCAGGACTTCAGTCATATACACTGCCTCGATTTAATGAGCGGATCTTCTGTTGCTCCAGCTTTCTTTCCTGTCTTTATTCAGTGCACGGAGTTCATTGAATAGAGTCTCAGAGAAGTGGAAGGGCCTATCCTGAAAAGACAGAAGAGGGTAGCACCCATTCATCACGCTGGGAGGGTTCCTAATCCTCAGTCAGTGCTGAGCTCAGATGTCACTTCTTAATGACGTCTTTCCCCACCATCTTCTCCCTAATGTTCCAGAAGTCTATGTCTTTTGGCTCTTTGAGTTTATACTTTGCATAATCTTCTACTATATCCTGTCTCACATGGCAGTTTTTTAATCACATCTGTTTAAGTATTCCCAGTACTCTGAGCTTCTCCTAGTCAACACTGTATCTGTAGCGAAGCTCAAAGGGCACAAGGGTCTATCACTTCCCCCTTCTCTATCACTTCCCCCTTCTCTCTTCTTGCCAATGAATACCACTATTGATTTGCAAGTTACTTGTCTGCTTGCCCTGAGCTTCACCTTGGTTGTAAGGGTCTCTCCTTGCTAAACCATCCCTCTCGTCCTCTAAGGGTCGTGGGCATAGAGGTGTGTGCATGGAATTTTCTCCAATGTAATGAGATTTACACTTGGCCCTGCAAAAGAATAAATGAGAGGGTCAGTGGAACGTGTGTGTGTGTGTGTGTGTGTGGTGTGAAGGGGAGGATGGAGATGTTGAAAGAAGATTGAAGAAGTTAGAGGAAGACTTAAAGAAGAACGTGAGTTTTATGGTCTCTGAAAATTTCTTTGATCTTCTTTTCCAGGTTGACTTTGGATTTGCTAAGAAAATAGGATCTGGACAGAAAACATGGACTTTCTGTGGAACTCCCGAGTACGTAGCTCCTGAAGTCATTCTCAACAAAGGACATGACTTCAGTGTGGATTTTTGGTCCCTGGGAATTCTAGTGTATGAGCTCCTCACGGGCAAGTAAGTACCTTGTGTTTAGTCTCTTCTTTAGAGAAGTGCAAAAATAACTTACTCATGATAAAAAATATATGATTTAAGAATTTAACATTTTGAAAGTGTTTTTGATTAAGCATGATACCGTTTCCTCTTCACATTATGTCATATATAACGTGCTTGCTAGCTTGTAACATGGTGAAAAGATTCAGGAAGGTGCAGGAAAGGAGTACAAAATTGCTATGGTTTACCTAGAATGGCAAGGTCCGTTATTATAGATAATATATCAAGTGTGTGAAGGTTTGGGGAATCCATCATAAAAATAAGAAAGGAAATTGAAGTTGTGGGCTGTTATTATTTCCTCATATTTTTTTTTGTAGTCGAGAAAATAGCAATCATAGTTCCATTAAATCCATTGATCAATTAAATTTAGCCGTGTTCTTCCATCTTCCCAATAAATCATTAACCAGAAATGCTGAAAGAAGGCAACATTGCTGGATTTAAATTTTAATCCCCTTGTCAACTGCTTTCTAGAGGTGCTAATGAACAGAGACAAGACACAGCAGGGGTTTTACAAGTTAAAATTGGATTGCCATTCCTGAAGCGAGTAAAGGGCTGTATTAATGAGTCCAGGATCCCAAATATTCAACCTGCCTGCACACACATACACACTTATACACACACATGCACACACACATATTACTTCACATTTGTAAAGCCCTTGACAGCTTACAAAGCACTTACATGTGTATTATCTAATTTCGTTTTCACAAGCTTGTATGGAAGTTAAAGCAGGAATTGTTTATTATCTTATGATTTAAATTTGTATTATGATTATTTTATGATTTAAATCTTATAGATTAGAAAACTGGGTCAGAGAGCTACTTGCCTAAGATCAAGGATTTAATCTCAGGTCTCTGACTCTAAATATGACACACTTTTCATTAAACACATGTGCCTTACACATAAGAGTTTTTAATATAATGCATGGCTGTACACACAGGATTCAGATCAGGTAGTTTTCTTTCCGGTTTTCTACCTCCATTTCTCATTAACTGATTTGGTCATTCTTTTAAGCCTTTACAACCAAATATTCTCAGTCTTGATGTCAGGGAGGATTTGCATTTGAAATGGCATAAGAAATGCTGGAATGAGCCCAGTGACGGGGATTCCAGTCTCAACACCTGCGTTACAAAAGGAGAGCTTTGTAGAATCTTCTTGAACTTTTTACACTGCAGATTTCAAAGTTGGGTTACCCATGGCTCCATTCTTTTTCCTTGTCCACATGAAAGATTATTTGATATTATCTGTAATCATTTTCAAATATTCATTGCTTAAGATTTTGAAGTGAATAAGAGAAAAATTTCCAGGTAGTCATTCAGAGGTAAAGTTGCTTAAGGTCTCAGGACACAAGGATTTCTATTTCAAGAGTTTGTTTCCTCATCCCTGGAAAGTTTGTCAGCTGCATTTCTAAGAGATTCATGATGGCTCTTGTAGGTAACTGGAGAATATGCATTTCAGTCTTCATCAGCTGGAATAAATTGTCACAAGAAGTAGGGAAATAAAGTGAGGGAATAAGGAAGGGGAAAAAAGTCCTCAATAACTTGGAGTTGCTGAAGTGGCCTTGAGTTGTCATGAAGAAGGTGCGAAATTGCTGTTATAAAGGCTTTCGGGGTAGGGCGTGAGAAAAGTTCATTTTAAATGCCCTAAAGTCAGGAGGTAAAACAAAAGAACTAAAAAACCAAACCAAAACAAAACACGGCCAACTTGTAAATATATAAATAAGTTGAAGGAATTGTAGCAATGGTTTTTGTTTTCTACCTCATTTTCTTTTCAAGTGAAACATAGATTATTGAAAAGTTGGTGCACCGAACTTGTTTCAGGTTCATTACCAAGAGTGGGAACTCTCGGTATCCAAAGGTCTCAAGCGTGACCAAGATAGAACAGACTCATTCATGAAAATCATCTTTAATTTTCAAAAATTAAATGACACAATAGAATAGGTATGAAAGTGTTTTTAAAAGCAGAGTTCATGCATGAACATGTTATCCAAATCCAGTGGTTAATTTCCAGTGCTTTCTTACTCATCTTAGCAACAGTTGCCTTGAAATTCTCTCTTCGTGGTTTCTAGGACCTCCCTTTCTCTCATTTCTCTTCCCATGCTAGGGGCTCCAACTCAGCGTCTGTTGCTGGATTCTTCTTGTCATCCTGACCTTCTTCAGTGGTCATCGGGCCACTTCAGTCCTTGACCTCTTTCCTACCCACTCACTCCTTGGGTGATAACATCAAGCCCCATGGCCCGTAGATACTGTCTGATGACTCCCCGGAATCATACCTCCAGCCCTAACCTCTTCCCTGAACGTCAGACTCATAAATGCAACTGTCTGCTTAGCATCTCTACTTGGATGTTCAAGATGCAACTCGATTCTCTTCCTCAGAACCTGCTCTGAACCTGCGCACTCCCAGCCTAATCTCCACACCAGTCTTAGTAAACAGTAGTTCCGTTCCATAGGTCAAAACACTTCAGCATCATTCTTGAATCCTTTCTTTCTCCTGCGTACCACATTCACCCCAGTAGCAAATCCTGTTGACTTTATGCCATCGAAATAATCCAGAATCCCACCATTTCTCACCACCTTCACCACTACCGTTTGAGTCCAGGCTACCAGGCCTGCCTTCCCCCCACCGCTAGTACCATCACAGTTTATTTTCAACACATTTTTAAAAAGCTTAGTCTGGCTTCTGTAAATTAGATCACCTGACCTGAGCGTATCCCCAGGTCCTTCCTATAGCCCGCTAGATCGAGATGACCATACTGCCCTCACCTCTTATACTCTCTCCTGCTTACTCACTCCACCAGCAGCACTGCCCTCCTTTCTGTTCCAAGAACAACCCATGTCCACTCCTGACTCCTGGCCTTGTACTTGCTGTCTTGGAATCCCTTGCCTGTGTGGCTCATTCACTCCCACCTCTGCTCAACTGTCAACATATGAGAGATGCTTTTCCTAGCCACTGTGTCTAAAAAAACCACACCTCCTCTCTCTCACTCTGTCCTCCCCTTTATTTTTCTTTTTAGTGATTATCACCACTTGACAGATTACCTCTGTGTGTATGTGTGTGCGTGTGTGTGTGTGTGTATTTTGTTAAGTGATATGAAATTATTTTCTAGCATATATCCAGATTTGCTATAAAACAACTCATGAGAGGGAGGGAGGGAGGGAAAAAAAGAAAAGGAATCTAGTTGTAAATGTGTCTCAGATGCTGGTCCTAGTGTCCTATTTTGGCTTTTCTCTAGCCCACCCTTTTCTGGGATTGACCAAATGATGACCTACAATTTGATTCTCAAAGGAATTGAAAAAATGGATTTTCCCAGAAAGATAACCAGACGACCTGAGGATTTGATTCGGAGGCTTTGCAGGTGAGAATGACTATTAAAAACCCCTTGTTCTTGAGGGAAGATGTGAAGGCTTCTCATTTCTGCTGCCACACATTTTAAAGTTAGGTGTATATTTACTTTTTGTACTTTTTAGGTAGTTAAATTATGTTTAATGAAAATCATTTTCTATTTTGCTGTCTGTGCTAGAAGTTTGAGTTTCCTTCATGTAATACACAGTACCTACTTATAGTTTAAAAGAGATGCAGATTGTTCAGGTTATCTTTGAGAATCATCTTTGTCTGTTAGAGGAAAATAGAACCACAAAACTTAGCTTAATAAAGGAGTAGTTTACAGCCTTGTTATTTTGAGAGAAAATTAATGGCGATGATAAAGTGTTACTATATGTCCTCTTTCAATCTTCATTAAAAAAAAGTACTCCTATTTTAAATTACTCCAAATTTCTACTTACCACTAAAAATAATTTATTGGAGAACAGAAGACTTCTAGAATTTTGTTTAAGCTTCATTTTGTCACAGTTTTCTTGCACACTTGAACTTTTTAAAAAGCTTTAAAATTTAGTAAATTTAGAACATGAAACCTGGCTGTGAGTTGCCCACAGAAATTTCTGCATGCTTCTAAAATTTCAGCTCTGTTATAAACGATTCTCTAAAGCTTTCCCTGGTTTCCTTAGCAGACTTGGTAAGGTGGCATCCTCCTGTTCTTTTAAGCATTTATTCATAGCTCATTTAAAGCACTGGGAGATACCTATATCTATATATCCATATGTATATACCTATATCTATATACTGGAATATATAGATATTGAATACATATATTCATATTCCTGACTGTAATTTGACTGTGGCTCCCCCAGAGAGGGCATGTGTTTTCCATTTCCTTACACTCAGATGTGCCTGGTCTATGAATATTGTTGACAAAATGAATGAATGAATAAAGAAAAATTGTTAAATTTTAATGTAAAATTCACTCAAACATAATTATTATAAATTGACTTAAAATTTTTATTTTAGGCAAAATCCAACAGAAAGACTAGGAAATCTGAAGAATGGAATCAATGACATTAAGAAACACAGGTACATAGTTACTTCTCTGCCCAGAAAAATCTAGAAATTTATTTTTAAAGTGTGGTAATCTTGAAGCTTCTCTCAGTCTGTAAAGATCCCTACACAGATGCTCAAGTTTTCATTTTTGGTGCTTTATTTTTAATTTGTGTTTTACTAGCTGTGATGAAGTTATAAAACAAATTACAAAATCACATATTCAAGTTATAGCAACTTAGCTTTATATCTGCTGCAATCTCCATTATTATTTTTTCATATTAACTTGGATTCTATAAAGGAATCAAGTTCTAATTTTGACGTTTGATTTACAATTAAAGTAGGATAGTTATTGTTCTCAATATTCTAGAGAATGGGTCAGCTAAACCAACTGTTAAATAGTATTCTATTTCAGTTTTAATTAATATTATATATTTATTTTAAATATAATTTTCCTTTGACCAGCTCTCCACATTTTGAAGCTTCCTATCGTATTTTACTTTTGGGGTAAAGTACATTGATTTCCACAAAACCTCAAACAGTGTTTTATCCTTATGTAATAATCTAACAAGCACCTTTTTCAGGTCTGTGAATTTCTAAAGCTGGTCTTTAAAACCATCAATAACTTCCATAATATAAACTCTCTGATTTGTTCCATATGTGGAAGTTCAGGCCTTGGAGTTTTTTTTTTTAAATCTGTGCCTAGCTAAATCCTGCAACCCTTGAGATGTTTTGATTTTGCTTATGATTTACAGAAGTGAAACATCACCTATTGATAGTACAAAAAATAAATTTGAGAATTTCATTACTGAAAACCTTTGAGCACACTGCTGTGTTCACGTTCAGAAAGAAAACACCTCTCAACATTTTATTCCTCTCTGGATATTTTTACTGAAGAATTAGGGGCACATCAACACAGTGTGAAAATAAAGGGAGAGATGCTGCTGAATAGAAACACTATTCGTTTTTCTGAACAGTAGTGGTGCAGCTCAAAAAAAAAAAAATTCCCCAAGCTGCCAGCCCTGCTCTATCTATTCATGAACTTTCTTGAAATAAAGCCATGTATTCAACATTGTAAATTCATATCGGGCTCTGCCATAAGGATATATCAGGACGGGGATGGGGAAGCAGGGAGGGAGGAAGAGATGGAGACAGACAGACACATCTGTGGATTTTATAGACATCAAAATACGTATTTTATTGTTCTTTGTCATCTTTTGGATTGTCTTTAGTGTAAAGCTCATTATTTGTCTTAGATTCCAATTTCTCTCTCTTCCTACGTGCTGTTATCACAGTTTCTTTTCTCATGATAAAATGACACATAAACACACCATTCATATTGAACAAACAAGTGTCCAGTCAATTAAAGTCCCCCTTCCAATGTATTTCCTCTTTTATCTCATTAAAGAAGCGTCTTCATGTTTGCTCTGGGGTAGTTGGGAAATAGAAGTGATAGAATCGTTAACAGGTTCCCGTTTTATCTCTTACTTCTTATTTACCTGAGGCTCATTTAAATATAGCTGTCAAATTGTGATTAGATGTACATGCAAATTCATGCTAAAGGATTTTCTCACTTCAGCATGGTAATGAAGAATTTTGAATTTCCTTCCCCATAGGGATTAATTTGCCCACTCTTCTTAACAGACAGGATGTTCTTTGCCAAGTAGCTGAAGCATACAGCTGAAGCTGCTGTGTGCAGGGCAGAGTTCACTAATAAGATGTACCAAATTTACACAGTGCCTTCCGGTGAGCTCAGGGAGATCAAAAACATTACTTCATCTGATTTTCATAGTGCTTCTTAACATACAAAGATGGGGCACGGGGGTCTGAAAAATAGAACTCTCTTTGCTTTCAAATAGGAGTGTTCTATAACCTTCCATAAGTCTCCAAGGCATATATAGCTTCACTACCCAGTATATTCTTGTAATGTTTTTTAAAAAAACATTCTTTCTAAAATTTGCCATCAGATTTTCCCACTCCTCTCTAAAGTAAAATATCTTGTTTCCTTGGAGAACCATTTACTTCAATTTTGTATTTAAAAACAATACAGTTAAATGTGGCATATTGTTATATGTTTGTCCAGTCTGTGTTAAATCATCTTTCTTAAAAATAGAGTTCCTCCCTCTCCTATTTATAAGTTAACTTATAAACTAGGTACCAGTCATGTCTCCCGACACCTCTCTGAAAAGAGGGATAATATATTTGTAGGGTACAATTAAATCTTTCCTGCTAGGTAGAGGAGTAATTTGTTTCAGGTCTTTTAATGTTACCTTTAATATTTCCAGTCTCTAGAATTTTACTCTCAAGAATAGCTACTACTCTTCTAAAAATGAAGAAGCAATTTATGTACAGTTGCTGCTAATATTTCTTTAGTGAATATTTTTCACACACGACTGCATGCTGGCACTTGGATTACTTAAAATGTGGTTAGTGTCAAAAAGGCCAGGTGTTAAGTGAATAACCACTCATGTTAAGTAAATATTGCCATAAGTCAAATTGTAACAAGTACTCAGCAAGAAACGCATAGGCTCTTTGATTCAGTAGAGTAACAGTAATGATTTTTATTAATATTTATGGAGTAGCATCTGGGTAGAGACCATTGTAAAATATGTGAAAAGGAATTGTGTCAGTCATCGGTGGCAAAAGAAAAGAATCCACAGAACTGTGTGCCTAGAAATCCCTAAAAATGGAGCCTCGGTCTATGCAAAGAAGGTGATGGGTGGATCAAGGAGAGGACTTCTGTGGTTTTGCAGCAAGGACAAGGGAAGTCATACATCTAGGATTGCTGTCTGACTCTCACTCTTTGCTTAGAGACTCAACAGTGTAGACCAAAATGGTACTTTGGGTTAAGAATGGCATCTGAAATGGAATGTACTAAGAGCCCGCTCTCTCTGTTTTTAGTACTTTTTCTCTTGCTAAGCTTAGACTTGCAATGGGAAATCCAGTCAAGGAGTGACCCAAAACCAACTCCATGAGAGGGAGGAGATTGAAAAAGGTAGAAAAGGGTAACTTCGGATACAGTTGACAGGCCGATGAATACGAGGGCCTCCTAAAATCTCCCAGCCTTCATTCTCATACCTCCCACCACCACCCTGACCTATCAAGCCCCCCTGCGGTTATTCTTCACATAGCAGCCAGAATCGTCTTCTGAAAACATATTTAGATTGCATCACTTCCTTACAACTTTCTACTGGCTTCCCGATAAGCATAAAATCTTGATTCCTTGTTGTGTTCTACAAGACCCTATAGGATCTGGCCTCTGGCTGGTTCTCAGACATCATATTTTCCTCTCATTTCCCCTCCACTCACCACACTTCAGCTCATTCCTATCACTTTCTTCCATTCAAAAGATCATTGCCACAAATCTTCCCATGGCTTCTCCCTTCTCTTCCTTCTGGCCTCAATTCAAATATCACTTCTTCAGATAGCACCCTAGCTAAAAGCAGCACCTCCCAACCCATCATTGCCACAAATCTTCCCATGGCTTCTCCCTTCTCTTCCTTCTGGCCTCAATTCAAATATCACTTCTTCAGATAGCACCCTAGCTAAAAGCAGCACCTCCCAACCCATCATTGCCACAAATCTTCCCATGGCTTCTCCCTTCTCTTCCTTCTGGCCTCAATTCAAGTATCACTTCTTCAGACAGCACCCTAGCTAAAAGCAGCACCTCCCAACCCACCCCTATCCCAGTCATCATCCACCATTTTATTCTCTTTTATCTTCCTAGTACTTATTAGTATATGAAATTAATGTAAATGTTCGTATTCTTTACTTTTTTGTTTGATTACTTGTCACCTCCTGCCAAAATAAAAATATCTTAAAAGCAGGGTCTTTGTTGTTTTTGATGCCTGGGACCAAGTTGACTTTCCATAAATTTTTGTTGGCTGGCTGACCTGACCTCAGTGTCCCAATAGAAAAAGATCAGTGGATTTAAACAGTATTATTCCAGGTTCTTTATAAGATTCTGAGAGACAGAGTACATTGTTTCTGTCTGAGAGGAGCAAGTCCTCCACATTTCTGGTGCTGCATTTCCAGCTCACCAAGCCTGATACGTATCCTAAAGACCAGATCAGTCCTTCCTTTTAGATTAATAGTTTGGAAGCAATAAATGAAAGAACTTCATCTGGCCATCAGCCTCCTCTCATTACAGGTAACTGTAAAATACTTTTTATCTTGGAGCCTCTTATATACATTTCACCAATAGCATCACCACCATGGCAGTGTGATACTGTAAGACATGATAGTTAGAGGTCCTATGTAAGGGTGTTCTCTTGTAGAGTCATTCAGTTATTCAACAGACATTTATTGGAGCCCCTGTTTTGTTTTTTTTTTTTTTTTTTTTTTTTTTTAAACATCTTTATTGAAGTATAATTGCTTTACAATGGTGTGCTAGCTTCTGCTTTACAACAAAGTGAATCAGTTACACATATACATATGTTGCCATATCTCTTCCCTCTTGCATCTCCCTCCCTCCCACGCTCCCTATCCCACCCCTCTAGGTGTTCACAAAGCACCGAGCTGATCTCCCTGTGCTATGCGGCTGCTTCCCACTAGTTATCTATTTTACATTTGGTAGTGTATATATGTCCATGACACTCTCTCACCCTGTCACATCTCACCCCTCCCCCTCCCCATATCCTCAAGTCCACTCTCTAGTAGGTCTGTGTCTTTATTCCCATCTTGCCACTAGGTTCTTCATGACCTCTTTTTTTTTTTTTTTTTTTTTCCCTTAGATTCCATATATATGTGTTAGCATACTGTATTTGTTTTTCTCTTTCTGACTTACTTCACTCTGTATGACAGACTCTAACTCCATCCACCTCATTACAAACACCTCCGTTTCATTTCTTTTTATGGCTGAGTAATATTCCATTGTATATATGTGCCACATCTTCTTTATCCATTCATCCGATGATGGACACCTAGGTTGCTTCCATGTCCTGGCTATTGTAAACAGAGCTGCAATGAATATTTTGGTACATGACTCTTTCTGAATTATGGTTTTCTCAGGGTATATGCCCAGTAGTGGGATTGCTGGGTCATATGGTAGTTCTATTTTTAGTTTTTTAAGGAACCTCCATACTGTTCTCCATAGTGGCTGTATCAATTTACATTCCCACCAACAGTGCAAGAGTGTTCCCTTTTCTCCACACCCTCTCCAGCATTTATTGTTTCTAGATTTTTTGATGATGGCCATTCTGACCGGTGTGAGATGATACCTCATTGTAGTTTTGATTTGCATTTCTCTAATGATTAATGATGTTGAGCATTCTTTCATGTGTCTGTTGGCAATCTGTATCTCTTCTTTGGAGAAATGTCTATTTAGGTCTTCTGCCCATTTTTGGATTGGGTTGTTTGTTTTTTTGTTATTGAGCTGCATGAGCTGCTTGTAAATCTTGGAGATTAATCCTTTGTCCGTTGCTTCATTTGCAAATATTTTCTCCCATTCTGAGGGTTGTCTTTTGGTCTTGTTTATGGTTTCCTTTGCTGTGCAAAAGCTTTTAAGTTTCATTAGGTCCCATTTGTTTATTTGTGTTTTTATTTCCATTTCTCTAGGACCTGGGTCAAAAAGGATCTTGCTGTGACTTATGTCATACAGTGTTCTGCCTATGTTTTCCTCTAAGAGTTTGATAGTGTCTGGCCTTACACTTAGGTCTTTAATCCATTTTGAGTTTATTTTTGTGTATGGTGTTAGGGAGTGTTCTAATTTCATACTTTTACATGTACCTGTCCAATTTTCCCAGCACCACTTATTGAAGAGGCTGTCTTTTCTCCACTGTATATGCTTGCCTCCTTTATCAAAGATAAGGTGACCATATGTGCGTGGGCTTATCTCTGGGCTTTCTATCCTGTTCCATTGATCTATATTTCTGTTTTTGTGCCAGTACCAAACTGTCTTGATTACTGTAGCTTTGTAATATAGTCTGAAGTCAGGGAGCCTGATTCCTCCAGCTCCATTTTTCGTTCTCAAGATTGCTTTGGCTATTCGGGGTCTTTTGTGTTTCCATACAAATTGTGAAATTTTTTGTTCTAGTTCTGTGAAAAATGCCAGTGGTAGTTTGATAGGGATTGCATTGAATCTGTAGATTGCTTTGGGTAGCAGAGTCATTTTCACAATGTTGATTCTTCCAATCCAAGAACATGGTATATCTCTCCATCTATTTGTATCATCTTTAATTTCTTTCATCAGTGTCCTATAATTTTCTGCATACAGGTCTTTTGTCTCCTTAGGTAGGTTTATTCCTAGGTATTTTATTCTTTTTGTTGCAATGGTAAACGGGAGTGTTTTCTTAATTTCACTTTCAGATTTTTCATCATTAGTATACAGGAATGCAAGAGATTTCTGTGCATTAATTTTGTATCCTGCTACTTTACCAAATTCATTGATTAGCTCTAGTAGTTTTCTGGTAGCATCTTTTGGATTCTCTATGTATAGTATCATGTCATCTGCAAACAGTGACAGCTTTACTTCTTCTTTTCCGATTTGGATTCCTTTTATTTCTTTTTCGTCTCTGATTGCTGTGGCTAACACTTCCAAAACTATGTTGAATAATAGTGGTGAGAGTGGGCAACCTTGTCTTGTTCCTGATCTTAGTGGAAATGGTTTCAGTTTTTCACCATTGAGGACAATGTTGGCTGTGGGTTTGTCATATACGGCCTTTATTATGTTGAGGAAAGTTCCCTCTATGCCTACTTTCTGCAGGACTTTTATCATAAATGGGTGTTGAATTTTGTCGAAAGCTTTCTCTGCATCTATTGAGATGATCATATGGTTTTTCTCCTTCAATTTGTTAATATGATGTATCACGTTGATTGATTTGTGTATATTGAAGAATCCTTGCATTCCTGGAATAAACCCCACTTGATCATGGTGTATGATCCTTTTAATGTGCTGTTGGATTCTGTTTGCTAGTATTTTGTTGAGGATTTTTGCATCTATGTTCATCAGTGATATTGGCCTGTAGTTTTCTTTCTTTGTGACATCTTTGCCTGGTTTTGGTATCAGGGTGATGGTGGCCTCGTAGAATGAGTTGGGGAGTGTTCCTCCCTCTGCAATATTTTGGAAGAGTTTGAGAAGGATAGGTGTTAGCTCTTCTCTAAATGTTTGATAGAATTCGCCTGTGAAGCCATCTGGTCCTGGGCTTTTGTGTGTTGGAAGATTTTTAATCACAGTTTCAATTTCAGTGCTTGTGATTGGTCTGTTCATATTTTCTATTTCTTCCTGGTTCAGTCTCGGCAGGTTGTGCATTTCTAAGAATCTGTCCATTTCTTCCAGGTTGTCCATTTTATTAGCATAGAGTTGCTTGTAGTAATCTCTTATGATCGTTTGTATTTCTGCAGTGTCAGTGGTTACTTCGCCTTTTTCATTTCTAATTCTATTAATTTGAGTCTTCTCCTTTTTTCTCTTGATGAGTCTGGCTAATGGTTTATCAATTTTGTTTATCTTCTCAAAGAACCAGCTTTTAGTTTCATTGATTTTTGCTATTGTTTCCTTCATTTCTTTTTCATTTATTTCTGATCTGATCTTTATGATTTCTTTCCTTCTGCTAGCTTTGGGGTTTTTTTGTTCTTCTTTCTCTAATTGCTTTAGGTGCAAGGTTAGGTTGTTTATTCGAGATGTTTCCTGTTTCTTGATGTAGGCTTGTATTGCTATAAACTTCCCTCTTAGAACTGCTTTTGCTGCATCCCATAGGTTTTGGATCGTCGTGTCTCCATTGTCATTTGTTTCTAGGTATTTTTTGATTTCCCCTTTGATTTCTTCAGTGATCACTTCGTTATTAAGTAGTGTATTGTGTAGCCTCCATGTGTTTGTATTTTTTACAGATCTTTTCCTGTAATTGATATCTAGTCTCATAGCGTTGTGGTCGGAAAAGATACTTGATACGATTTCAATTTTTTTAAATTTACCAAGGCTTGATTTGTGACCCAAGATATGATCTATCCTGGAGAATGTTCCATGAGCACTTGAGAAAAATGTGTATTCTGTTGTTTTTGGGTGGAATGTCCTATAAATATCAATTAAGTCCATCTTGTTTAATGTATCATTTAAAGCTTGTGTTTCCTTATTTATTTTCATTTTGGATGATCTGTCCATTGGTGAAAGTGGGGTGTTAAAGTCCCCTACTATGATTGTGTTACTGTTGATTTCCCCTTTTATGGCTGTTAGTATTTGCCTTATGTATTGAGGTGCTCCTATGTTGGGTGCATAAATATTTACAATTGTTATACCTTCCTCTTGGATCGATCCCTTGATCATTATATAGTGTCCGTCTTTGTCTCTTGTAATTGTCTTTATTTTAAAGTCTATTTTGTCTGATATGAGAATTGCTACTCCAGCTTTCTTTTGATTTCCATTTGCATGGAATATCTTTTTCCATCCCCTCACTTTCAGTCTGTATGTGTCTCTAGGTCTGAAGTGGGTCTCTTGTAGACAGCATATATATGGGTCTTGTTTTTGTATCCATTCAGCCAGTCTGTGTCTTTTGGTGGGAGCATTTAATCCATTTACATTTAAGGTAATTATCGATATGTATGTTCCTATTCCCATTTTCTTAAATGTTTTGGGTTTGTTATTGTAGGTGTTTTCCTTCTCTTGTGTTTCTTGCCTAGAGAAGTTCCTTTAGCATTTGTTGTAAAGCTGGTTTGGTGGTGCTGAACTCTCTCAGCTTTTGCTTGTCTGTAAAGGTTTTAATTTCTCCATCAAATCTGAATGAGATCCTTGCTGGGTAGAGTAATCTTGGTTGTAGGTTTTTCTCCTTCATCACTTTAAGTATATCCTGCCACTCCCTTCTGGCTTGCAGCGTTTCTGCTGAAAGATCAGCTGTTAACCTTATGGGGATGCCCTTGTGTGTTATCTGTTGTTTTTCCCTTGCTGCTTTTAATATGTTTTCTTTATATTTAATTTTTGATAGTTTGATTAATATGTGTCTTGGTGTGTTTCTCCTTGGATTTATCCTGTATGGGACTCTCTGTGCTTCCAGGACTTGATTAACTATTTCCTTTCCCATATTAGGGAAGTTTTCAACTATAATCTCTTCAAATATTTTCTCAGTCCCTTTCTTTTTCTCTTCTTCTTCTGGGACCCCTATAATTCGAATGTTGGTGCGTTTAATGTTGTCCCAGAGGTCTCTGAGACTGTCCTCAGTTCTTTTCATTCTTTTTTCTTTATTCTGCTCTGCAGTAGTTATTTCCACCATTTTATCTTCCAGGTCACTTATCCGTTCTTCTGCCTCAGTTATTCTGCTATTGATCCCATCTAGAGTATTTTTAATTTCATTTATTGTGTTTTTCATCGTTGCTTGGTTCCTCTTTAGTTCTTCTACGTCCTTGTTAAATGTTTCTTGCGTTTTGTCTATTCTATTTCCAAGACTTTGGATCATCCTTACTATCATTATTCTGAATTCTTTTTCAGGTAGACTACCTATTTCCTCTTCATTTGTTAGGTCTGGTGTGTTTTGACCCTGCTCCTTCATCTGCTGTGTGTTTTTCTGTCTTCTCATTTTGCTTATCTTACTGTGTTTGGGGTCTCCTTTTCACAGGCTGCAGGTTCGTAGTTCCCGTTGTTTTTGGTATCTGTCCCCAGTGGCTAAGGTTGGTTCAGTGGGTTGTGTAGGTTTCCTGGTGGAGGGAACTAGTGCCTGTGTTCTGGTGGATGAGGCTGGATGTTGTCTTTCTGGTGGGTTCGTCCACGTCTGGTGGTGTGTTTTGGGGTGTCTGTGGCCTTATTATGATTTTAGGCAGCCTCTCTGTTAATGGATGGGGCTGTGTTCCTCTCTTGCTAGTTGTTTGGCATAGGGTGTCCAGCACTGTAGCTTGCTGGTCGTTGAGTGAAGCTGGGTCTTGATGTTGAGATGGAGATCTGTGAGAGATTTTCGCCGTTTGGTATTACGTGGAGCTGGGAGGTCTCTTGTGGACCAGTGTCCTGAAGTTGGCTCTCCCACCTCAGAGGCACAGCCCTGATGCCTGGCTGGAGCACCAAGAGCCTTTCATCCACACGGCTCAGAATAAAAGGGAGAAAAAATGGAAAGAAAGAAAAAAAGAGGATAAAATAAAATAAAATAAAGCAATTATAATAAAAAATAAGAAAAAAAATTATTAAGAGTAAATTTATTAAGAAAAAAAATTTTTTTAATTTTTAAAAATAGATTTATTAATTTTTTATACTAAAAATAAGAAAAAAATTATTTAGAAAAAATTTATTAAGAAAAAAAATTTTTTAATTTTTTAAAATAAAAAATATGAAAAAACTTATTAAAAATTTTTTTAAAAATAGAAAATAAGGAAAAAATTATTAAGAAAACATTTATTAGGGAAAAAAAAAATTTTTAAGCCAAAAAAAAAAAAAAAAAAAAAAAAAAAAAAAAACGGACGGACCTAACCCTAGGACTAACGGTGAGAGCAAAGCTATACAGACAAAATCTCACCCAGAAGCATACACATCTACACTCACAAAAAAAAGGAAAAGGGGAAAAGTTAATATATCCTGCTCCCAAAGTCCACCTCCTAAATTTGGGATGATTCGTTGTCTATTCAGGTATTCAACAGATGCAGGCACATCAAGTTGTTTGTGGAGCTTTAATCCGCTGCTTCTGAGGCTGCTGGGAGAGATTTCCCTTTCTCTTCTTTGTTCGTACAGCTCCCGGGGTTCAGCTTTCGATTTGGACCCGCCTCTGCATGTAGGTCCCCTGAGGGCGTCTGTTCCCCGCCCAGACAGAACGGGGTTAAAGGAGCAGCTGATTCGGGGGCTCTGGCTCAGTCAGACCGGGGGGAGGGAGCGGTACGGAGGAGGCGGGGCGAGCCTGCGGCGGCAGAAGCCGGCGTGACGTTGCAGCAGCCTGAGGCGCGCCGTGCGCTCTCCCGGGGAAGTTGTCCCCGGATTACGGGAGCCTGGCCATGGCGGGCTGCACAGGCTCCCGGGAGGGGCGGTGTGGAGAATGACCTGTGCTCGCCCACAGGCTGTTTGGTGGCGGCAGCAGCAGCCTTAGCGTCTCATGCCCGTCTCTGGGGTCCGCGCTGATAGCCGCGGCTCGCGCCCGTCTCTGGAGTTCGTTTAAGTGGCGCTCTGAATCCCCTCTCCTTGCACGCCGCGAAACAAAGAGGCAAGAAAAAGTCTCCTGCCTCTTCGGCAGCTGCAGACTTTTTCTCGTGCACCCTCCCGGCTAGTTGTGGTGCGCTAGACCCTTCAGGCTGTGTTCACGCAGCCAACCCCAGTCCTCTCCCCGGGATCCGACCGAAGCCCGCGCCTCAGCTCCCAGCCCCCGCCCGCCCCGGCGGGTGAGCAGACAAGCCTCTCGGGCTGGTGAGTGCTGCTCGGCGCCGAGCCTCTGTGCGGGAATCTCTCCGTTTTTCCCTCTGCGTCCCTGTTGCTGTGGGATCCGCGCTGATAGCCGCGGCTCGCGCCCGTCTCTGGAGCTCGTTTAGGCGGCGCTCTGAATCCCCTCTCCCCGCGCGCCGCGAAACAAAGAGGCAAGAAAAATTCTCTTGCCTCTTTGGCAGCTGCAGTCTTTTTCCCGGACTCCCTCCCGGCTAGCACCGAAGCCCGAGCCCCAGCTCCCAGGCCCCGCCCGCCCCGGCGGCTGAGCAGACAAGCCTCTCGGGCTGGTGAGTGCTGGTCGGCACCGCTCCTCTGTGCGGGAATCTCCGCTTTGCCCTCCGCACCAATGTGGCTGCGCTCTCCTCCGTGGCTCCAAAGCTTCCCCCCTCTGCTACCCGCAGTCTCTGCCCACGAAGGGGCTTCCTAGTGTGTGGAAACCTTTCCTCCTTCACAGCTCCCTCCCACTGGTGCAGGTCCCGTCCCTATTCTTTTGTCTCTGTTATTTCTTTTTTCTTTTGCCCTACCCAAGTACGTGGGGATTTTCTTGCCTTTTGGGAGGTCTGACGTCTTCTGCCAGCGTTCAGTGGGTGTTCTGTAGGAGCAGTTCCACGTGTAGATGTATTTCTCATGTATCTGTGGGGAGGAAGGTGATCTCCGCGTCTTACTCTTCCGCCATCTTGCCCCTCCCTCCGAGCTAACAAAATCTCATTTTCTTACTGAAGAAGTCTGTTTATCTCTGAGCGTAAACCAGGACCACCCTGCACAGTTGTGCAGTATGTGTACTGCACAATGGCATCTTATGGAGGGAGCCTTCAAGGGTAAAATTTCATCTCTTCTCCCATCACCAAGACACGTGCTCCTCAGCTTAGCCAACTCACCGGAGCCCCTGTTTTGTGTCAAGTACTGTTGCAAGTGTTAGGGACACAGAAGGAAAGGAAACAGACAAAAACCCCTGCCCTCAGGGAGCTTTCATTCTAGTTGGGGAGACAGAAAATAAAGAAAATAATTAAGTCAAGTGTATAGTAGGTATATTAGAAAGCAGTAAGTTATAAGGAGAGAAAATAAAGTATGGAAGGAGGATGGGAAGTACGTGGGGGGGGGGGATGGGGAGGGGTTGCCATGTTAGACTGGATGGCCAACGAAGGCCTCTCTAAGAAGATGACCTTCGAGAAAATACCTGATGGTGTTGAGGAAACAAACCATGTGGAAATCTGGGGAAAGGACAATTCAGCTACAGGGGCTCAAGTGCAAAGGTCTTGAAGTGGGAACATCCCAAGCTTGTTGGAAGAATGTTGAGGAGACAAAGGAGCAAGGGGGAGAGAAAGAGAAAAGTAGGGCAGTGGCAGGGTGGGGGAAGGGTGGTGGTGGAAAGGGTGATAAGGCCTGTGGGTTTTAATAAAGACATGGTAATGACTTTGCCTTTTACACTGAGTGAAATTGGAAGCATTGGACAGTTTTGAACAAAGGCATGATGTGAACAAAGGCTGCAATGGCTGATGGCTTCAGGCAGGCGACATTTAGTGTTTACTGGAATGGCAGGCAACAGGTTTTTTTGTCCGCAGTTGATACAGCGATTAGATTACTCTTTCAAGTTTTCCTCCAAACTTAAAATGTTGGAGGAAACATTTCCTCCAAATGACTTACATTTTAAATGATCACCCTTGCTGCTGGGCTGTTTCCAATGGACAAAAGCAAGAGGACCTGTTAGGATGTTATTATACTAATACAGGCAAGAAATAACTGTGGCTTGGCCCATGCTGGTAGAGTGGAGGTGTTGAGTATTGGCCAGGTTCTGAATACCAACGTATTTTGAACGTAACAGACTAGATTTACATATGGACTGAGATAGGATGTGAGAGAAAGGATAACTCCAAAGTCTTTGGCTTGAGCAACTGGAAGAGTTGAGGGAAGTTTGTTGGGGAAAATTTGGAGCTTCGATGTGGACCTGATACAGCTAGATGCCCGTTAGACATCCAGTGGGGAGATGGTGAATAGTACTTGTAGCTAGCAGCCTGTTAAGCTGTGTGTGTGTGTGTGTGTGTGTGTGTGTGTGTGTGTGTGTGTGTGTGGAGGGGTGCAGGGTGGTGGTGGAAATAGCAGTTTGGGAGTAATCAGTTTATACATGCTATTTAAAGCCACAAGAGTGAATGAGATTTCCTAGAAAGTGGGAGTAGTTGGAAGAAGAAGAGGTCCAAGGACTGAGCCCCAGAGCATGCCAACTTCCTATGGAAATAGCAGTGGAAAATGAGAGAAAGCACCCAAGATGGTAGGAAGAAAGCCAGGACAAGGGCATGTCTCCAGAGCCAAGTGAAGAAAGTATTTCGGGAAGTGTGAGTGATGAACTGTGCTAAGAGTAAGATGAAAACTGAGAATTGAGGGAATTCGCTGGAGTGGAGAGGGTGAAGCCTGATTGCAGTGTGCCCAGGAGAAAATGGGTAGTGTTGACTGAAGAAAAACACACAAGCTAAAAGTTGCAAGTTATGTTTTATTCGGAGACCTTACTGAGGACTATAGCCCAGGAGACAACCTCTCAGCTCTGAGGAACTGCTGCAAAGAGGTAAAGGAGGAATCAGGATATATAAGAGTTTTTGCTTTAAAAACAAAAACATGTAGTAGAATATTGGAAGATTACTGCTGAAGTGAGGAGGGGCCATATAGGGGTAGGGGAATAAGAGGTACAAAGTATTAGGTATAGAATGAGCTACGAGGATATATTGTACAACACAGGAAATATAGCCAATATGTTGTAATAACTATAAATGGAGTGTAAGTTTTAAAAATTGTGCATCACTATATTGTACACCTGTAACTTACATACTGCTGTACAGCAACTGTACTTCAGTTTTAAAAAGAAAAAGAAAAAAAATTTACCGCTAATCACAAATAAAAGACATCTCAAGTCAACGATTTTACTGCTTCTCTATATATGGGAAGATGCAAGAGTTTGGGCTCCTTGAAATTATCCCTTAGATATGCATGTTAACTATCTAGGACCAGTATTCAGTTTTTCTCCATCCTGAATTCCCCATCAGGTGGCTGCAATGGCTGATGGCTTCAGGGCAGGCAACATTTAGTGTTTACCGGAATGGCAGGCAACAGTTTTTTGTCTGCAGTTGATACAGTGATTAGATTACTCTTTCAAGTTTTCGTTCAATGGGAAGAGAGAAATGGAGTGAGAGTTGGAGGGGAGTTCAGGTCAAAGGAGATTGCTTTGTGGTTGGAAGAATTTAAATGTTTCCATATTGATTCGAATGCCCCAGGAGAGACAATGTTAAAAGATTCAGGAGAGAGGAGAATTTAAGGAGCATGTCTCAATAGAGAATGTCTACAAGATCAAATACACAGCAGAGGAGCTGACCTTAGCGAGAAGCAAGGGCAGTTCATTCATGGTACAGGAGAGAAAGGAAACACACAGATGTGGGTACACAGGCAGGTTTGCTGGTGGAAAATTGTAGAAGTTCTCTTTTCTGCTCCTGGTTTCTTAGTGAAATAGGAAGTCAGGCCATCATTTGGGAGGGAAGATGGATAGGAGGTCTGAAAGTTTGAGGAGAGAGGACGAATTATGGATTATGAGTCTAAGGGAGTGTGACGAGGGGAACAACAGGGAAATCTAGACTGACTGCTGGGCAGCATTAAAGGCCCCCCTGAAGGTAGTGGGCATGGATTTAATGTGAGAGACACACATGTGTGTGGGCATGGTTGAGTATTTTCCTCTGATCACTTGCAGCTGTACTGTTGCAGGCAGGGAGCAGGCAACAAAATGGGTGGACAGATAACTTGACATGCTAATAGTTTAACAGATAAGTAATATTTCTCTGTACTTTTCTGATTTCTCAGGTGGTTAAATGGTTTTAATTGGGAAGGACTGAAAGCACGGAACCTTCCATCACCTTTACAAAGAGAGGTATGGTATCTACTATATTACTCTCTTGATTTTTTTCTAAGTATTTGTTTTTGTAAACAGATTTTAGGGGTGTGTGTGTGTGTGTAGAATAGATTAAAAAAAATTTTTAACAGTTTTTAAATTTAAGTGAAAATGTCTTTGCAATTGTGACTATATGGTCTAAATAGTATTACGTATTCAATGGACCTTAGCTCAGCTCTTAAGAATGGATTACATGTAAATCTAAGTCCCAAGGTAGCCAGTGTTGGTCAGGCTGACAGATGGTTCTAAAAATACAATATGAACCTATATGTAATTTAAAATTTTCCAGTAGCCGTATTAAAAAAGGTAAAAAGAAATGGGTGAAATGAATTTTAATTATCATAATACATTAAAATATTATTTCAACATGTAACAAACACAAAATATTAATATATTAATAAAGATGTTACATTAATTTTTTTCATACTAAATTTTCAAAAATCCCAAGTGGATTTTCCACTTTGAGCCATCTCAGTTCCAACTAGCTATATTCCCAGTGCTCAGTCCCCATGCATAGCTGGTTGGACAGCACAGCTCCAGAGAGAGCAGAACATCTGCTAAGTTGGGGAGGGAGGGAGATGGCTCAGGAATAATCCAGCCAACACCCTACAAATGTTATGTTGTGTTCTCTGTAGAGGAATTTTGAGGATCTTTGTCTTTCTTTGTACCTTTTTAGATTGACATCTGAATTTTTATTACACGTCTAAGTCATTGTGGAGAATGTAATTTCTAGTATATTGTAAATATTGACATTTTACAGTAAAACATTACTCTTACTTTGCCCCTTTAAATATATCCAGTGTAATCTAAATGCCATTGAGATATGAAACCCATCAGCCATTTAAAAAATAGACAGAAATATTACGATTACTTATTCTCTCTAAACTCCTATTTTCATATTTCCATTAGATTTTCTCTATAAAATTTCATCCTAATGTAAAAGATTTTTATACTGGATGGTCTTCTATTAATCATTCTTTAAGTGCCTTTCAATTTTAGTTTTATAAAATTAAAAATTTTTGTGAGAATAAAAATTTCGCTGGCAACACAAATATTTCTTCTGGATTCAGTTATAATTACATTTTTGTAGCACGCAGTATCAAACAACACACATATATTATAAATTTTTAAATAATTATTAAACAAAAATGTTTTGAAAAGAAATTATTTGATGTACTTGTGGATGAGTGTTATTTATTAAAAAATGGGATCAGATTCCACATCAATTCTATTTCTTTTTAAAATTATTTTTCTATAGATGAAAGTGCTAAGAGTTGTGTTCACATAAATAAGTAAATGAGAGTGGAGGATTTTATAATAGCAATGTCACTTTGAGCACCTTTTGAGTAGTCTCCTTATCCCCCCAAAAAACTCATTATGATGGATCATAAATAGTATTTTTAGTGATCTATCAGCTGATAATTCAATTAGGTACTAATGAAGATTGTTTGAAAGCAAAGAATTGGAAACCACTTGATTTGCAAAGTAATTTAATACCAGAGTCATTTCACTCTTTCAACAAGGTCACTAATATTTTGAATTGTCCCTTTGTTTGACATTCTGGAGAATTTATATGGGTCAATTAACCCTATAAAAATTCAAGATCAGTGAGAAACTTTATTATAAAGTGGAAGAAGGATTCTGGCAAATTTTGATTTTTTTAATATTTCCTTTTAAAATATTTTCCAATTTGAAAAAAAAGAGAGACATCATTTCTGTCACCTTTTCTTTCAGAAATAATTCCTTAAGCCAGGTAGCTACTACTGCATGTAATTCTGGGACCCAATCCATTTGTTCTAAAGGGGAGATCTCATGAGGCTGAGAGTGTGACTCGAAAATGATAACTGGTAATCTTTTCCTTATATGTACATTACAAGTGGTTGCAGTAGAAAATCAGTGTTCAGGTACAGAAAGCATTCCCCATATGTTCTAGCATGCTTCGTCAACTTTATCCTCACCTTTGGTTTAATCCTTTTTCTCCTAGCTAAGTGGACCCACAGATCACAGCTACTTTGACAAGTATCCTCCCGAGAAGGGGGTGCCTCCTGATGAGCTGTCAGGCTGGGATAAAGACTTCTGACAGAAGAAAAGATGATTACTGCCCTACATACACAAGAGGACTCTAAGGACCAACAATCCAACACTGATTATTTCTCTTCAGAGTATTATACTATCTTTTAGAAGACCATTAGAGAAAAGAAATCCCTGCCCATGAGCTGGGGGTGGGAAATAGTGGGTGCGGAGGCGGTTCTGAATTATAATGTCTCATTTAGATGCTGTGAATTATTCATGTGTTCTGTTCTTTGCTTTTCTTGAATGTTGAAGGCTATCCTATTCCCCTCTCCAAAGTCAGAACCATTTTTTGTCAAAGGGACATCATTTTCTCTGCAATCTGTTGCTCCGTCCCAATTATATTTGTCTCCTTTGAGTCCTAGTAAGGTTTAAAAAGTGTCTTGCCCTTGAGCAACTAAGTCATTCAAATAGAAGGAAGAACAAGGGTGAATTTTGGAAGATTTCCCCCATTCTCAACAATCCCACGTAAGCATTATGGCACCTTGAAGTCATGGCTTGCAGTAAACTTGGTAGTCAACAGAAGTTCTTGATTTTCACCTGTGTTCAACCTAGAAATATATTGATATGCTTCTGAACCTAGTCTGGGGAAAGGCAAATTTGAGTATTAGTCATTGGTACCACTTTCTAACATAGATGAGTTAATTAATCCAGCCAAGTAATTATATTCTATTGGGGAACTTAGAAAAAATAAACAAAGCAAAAAATATTTTTATTCTCCTGTGACCAGCTGTGATACCTCAGAGACTTTTCAGAAGTCTTGTTAAAGGTGGTTATAATGTGTGGTTAATTGATAGGCCTTTGGAAAGGTTTTATCTTATATATTAAATATTTTCACAATCAAATTAGAAAACATGCAGGAACTACATTGTGAATGCTTTTCCTTCCCATTACATATGGAGGAGAAAAAATTCTAAAAGGTATAAATGCTGACTCTTTGAAACTCTGAGATATTTTGGCCAGTTCTGTGATTGTTGCTATTAATAAACCAAGAATATAGAAATAACCCCAGTTAATTTTTAATGGAAATCCCATTGGCAAATATTGATGCATGCCTAATCACTGCTGCATTAATAACTTTAAGGAGACATTTGAGTCATGGGAGTGTTTATAATTCTAGATTGTTAAGGCAGGCAAGCCGCTAGAGAAGTGATGGGACGGTAAAAGGACATCCAGCATCTGTCCCCCTCCTGGCTCCTCCCTGCAGTCTTCCAAATAATGAATAGATTTGTTTCAATAGCATTGGACACGAGTAACCTAAGAACTTTACTAGTAGAATGTTTTTATGTATCGATCATGATCATTCTCCCACCCTCCTTCCCAAATGGATGGGAAACAGATTTTCTCTCTGTCTTTTTGATCTGGCAGAGTAAAAATAACGTTGAAGTTCCTGCATTATTCAAGCTTCTGGTTATACTTTCATATGCTAATGTTCTATAGGAAAAGCATCCTCTGTCCACATCCACCCATATTTTCAGCATTCAGAGAGTCATCTATTTGCTTCTGAAGTGTTAAACCAGATAAATGAGGCCCAACCCAGGAAGGTGCATCCTTAACAAATTAAATTTCCACATTTAGAATCCTTTTGCTGAACCAAAGAATTTTTGTTTCCTGTAGTAGTATTTTTAAAGTTTATGTATTGTACATAGAAGAACCATTTTTAATAGGATCTACATAACCCGCTTAATGAATTTCTAAGATTTTTAAAAGATTTTTATTTGCATTTGGTTTGTAAGCACTGTATGTTTTTCCATGTATATATTTTTAAATTACCCACCTATAAATGTAGGAAATTTATGTATTGGGTGGATATTAGAACTGTACAGTTATACTAGCAATGATATTCTCAAAGGTGATCAATAGTTGTAATTCCAAAAAGACTTACATATATTCAAATAAAAACCAACTTAGGGTACTACAAGTTTATTTTGGCTATGACTGGCCATGTCAATATATAATCCCCACATGTGATTTTATTGTGTTTCCTTTGGAGTACTTTATAAAGATGGAGAAATGAGAGACTGAACCATTAATACAATCCCATTTCTATTTTGTAGCTGGGCGACTTTGGGAAAATGACTTCACTTTTTTGAGTACTAGCTTTCTCACCTGTAGACAAAAGCACAGTAAAATAATACCTACTTTAGGCGCCTGTTTTGGGGAGTAAATTGATACCTAGACAGCCCTTTGCCAATTTCAATGAAATAATGCTGCATAGATGGGAGCTACTGTTACTATCTCTATTAGAATTAAAGGGGCCTTAATAACCGTTTAGTCCTGGACCTTATGTATCATTGGTATCTGTATGCACAATTGTACCAGTTAAATCCAGGATCAATCTTTTCTTTTTCTTTTAAATCATGAAGTAAAGATGGTTAATCAAATTTTAGTGCATTTGATGAAGCGTTAACCCTCACCAAAATGAAGTGCTTTATTAAGAGTTCACTGCTCACCTAAGTTTCTAAGTTTTAACTTTTTATAAATTAAGGATATATATGTATATGTATATGTACATATATATATTCTTAGAAAATACAGAAAATTATCCCCCTATATACAGACCCATCATATTCCTAATCATTAAGTCATTCCTAATCTGTCTTTTCTGGGTGCAAAGTTAATTTTTCATTCTTGAGCCTCTTCTCTGCGGTGCCAACTTTTCACAATGGTAGTTTCCTAATATGTTCTCTAAATATTAAAATGTCTGGAGGGAGGAGAATGTAGTGGTGAAAAGTAAGATTTGGAGTCAAAAATTATGGGTTTCAATTCTTGCTCTGTCCAGGTTTGTGTGACATTGAGTAACAAACCACATCTTTATTCACCTATAACTTAGAGATGGTACAGATAAAGCTTTGGAACACTGGGCCAGAATATTATTACTTGTAGGTCATTGATAATAACCATTTGGAAATACGTCTATTTCTTTTTTGGTATAATAATAAATCCTTGTTTTTTTTATTGCCAGGTATTGTACTAAGAGTATTTACATCCATTATCTCATACACACAAGATTCTAAAATAATTATAAACACACTGACTATTGACTGCCTTCAAAGCTAAATATTGGCCTCAAATATGCCTTTCATTCTCAATTTAGCTGTGATGGTTTTACATAGCTTAGATCCAGTTGCTATAACAATATAACAAATTAACCCACAACTTAGTTGCTTGGAACACCATTTTATTCTTCTGGATTCTGTGGGTCAGGAATTCAGACAGCACATGGCAAAGATGGCTTGTCTCTGCACCACAGAATCTGGGGCATCAGGTGGAAAGATTCAAAGACTGGGGTGACTCAATGGCTGGGAGCTAGAATCACCTGAAGCCTTGTTCACTCATGTATCTGGAGCCTGGGCTGGGACAACTCAAAGACTAGGACTGCTGTTCAGTGTGCCCACACACATTCTCAACATGGTTTGAATTCCTCACATTATGGCATCCTTAAAGTAGACTCCTTTCATGGTGGCTTGGGACTTCAAGAGCAAGTATTCCAGCCAACAAGGAGAAGCTGCACTAAACTTTATGAACCAGCCTTGGAATCACATCATTTCGCTTCTGCCATACTCTATGGGTGGAAGCACAAGCCCACCCAGATTCGTGGGGAGGGAACATAGGCTCCATTTCTTAATGAAGAGAGTTTCAAAGAATTTGCAAGCAAGTTTTAAAACTGCCACAACCCACTTTCTGGCCACAGACTACTTACATTACTGCCATATGCAAAATAAATTCATTCCCTCTCAAGAGTCTCCCTAAAAATATCATCTCATTACATCAGACTCAGGGTCAAGGTCCGGGATCTTGTCATCTAAGTTTAGTTCAGGTGTGGATAAAGACTCCTGAGGTGTAATTCCTTGGATACATTCTTTTAAGTCAGAAAGCCTGTAAACTTAGTTAACAAGTCATCTATCACCACACTCACAACACTGAATGGCGAGATGACCAGTGGATAACCACAACGGATTCTTGCATTCTGAGACGGAGAAGATGAGAGGCACAAAGCAGCACTGGTCCATAGAATTCTGAAATTTGGTGTGACGCGTGTTACCATTTCACTGCTTACGGCTCAGTCCTACTCTCTGTGAGTTGTTCTCTGCAGCTCTTGGCTCCACCATGTAGAATCTGGGTTCTGCCTCTGAGTTAGCCTTTTTGTTTGTTTGTTTTTTCTATAAGATATGGCTGATATTTGCAACTGAGTAGACCTCTTAGCCTGTTTCCTGTAAATGTTTGGCGGTAGAGATGCCTTTTAAAAATTTGTCTCTCTCTCCATTGCAAGCTGACACATTTCTTTTATAAACTTTGTGAATTTCCAATGTATGAATTCCTGATCCACTCCATTAGGCAAACGCTACACTCACAAATCTTCTCTGTGAAGATGCTGTGGAAATGATGATTCTTAGAAGTTCTATTTTCTTAAAAGAGAGGGTGTGTACAGCACGTGCTTAAGATGCTTGGAAGGTCTTTTGCCTTTTGAAAGGCTCTGGTAGTCAGTTTCAAAGATGCCTTCCAATGGTCCTTGCTTATGGTGTCCATGCTCTTTTATAATCCTCTCCTCTTGAGTGTTGACTGAATCTAGTGACGTCCTTCTAACAAATAGAATATAATAAAAGTGATGGGAAGTCACTTCTGAGATTATGTTACAAAGTGAATCTGCTTCTGTCCTGTTCACCTTCTCTTGCTCCCTCATTTGCTTGCTCTGATAGAAGCCAGCTGCCATGATGTGAACTTCTCTATGGAGAGGCTCATGTGGCAAATAACTAAAGGAACCTCTGGCTAACAGCCAATGAGGAAATGAGGCCCCCAGTCCCACAACCTGTGATGAACTGAATCCTGCCAACAACCGCAGGAGTGAGCTTGGAAGTAGATCCTCCTTCACTTGAGCCTCCAGATGAGACTGTAACCTTAGCCAATACTTGGTCAAAGCCCAGTGAGAATCCATGAGCCAGAGGAGCCAGATAAACAACTCCCAGATTCCTGACCTGCAGAAACTGTAAGATAAGAAATGCGTGTTGAATTAAATTACTAGGTTGGGAAGGAAAGACGGACATGAAGTAAGGGAAACAGGAACCAAATGGACACAAGAGAACAAACTGGCAAGCCAGAACCCAAGAAGACAAACTTTTGAATCTGTGTCTGTCTTTCATGGTTGCCAACCTTGGCCATATGGGTGGCTTGCAGGATAAGCTGACACCTTTTACATGTACCTGGCTCGGGATGTGCAGATGCCAGAGGAGCAATCTGGCTGGAGCTAAAGGAACCACAAGCCCGAATGCTGCCCTTCACCACCAAGGTGAGGCAGCAAATCAACAAAAATGTGCATGAGCTCCAACTGTGCCTGGTCTTGTGCCGGCGTCTGGAGTATAAATATGGCTGCTATTCACGTTGGCATTTCAGGTCTCATGCAGATTTCTCTTGTGGCAAAGCCAAACTCAGAAGCACACAGAGAAGAAAAATCTGGGAACATATGTCTGGCTTAGCTGAATTGACACAGTACCAAGTCACTCAATTTCAAATCTATATATGTCATTATTTTTATGTAATTTATTTAGAATTTTTAACTAATGAGATTTGCTTCCTGTCTTTCTACCCACTTTCACTTATCAAAGTGCACATAGAGCACAGGCCACATTACTCAACTGAAACCAGCAATATCAATTTGTCTCAGGTGATTTACAGGCAAGCTCTAAATTGAGTTCGAGCTCGAGCATTTTCAGTTTTGGAAAGTACAAAACCAAGATATTTTTGCTTATTTAATGTTTGTTATAAATTTAAAATGGTGTAATAAAAAGTAACATGAAATTTGTTTTGACAAATATAAACTTCCTCAGTGAGGAAAAACCAAGTGGACATGCATTGGGAAAATAAAAAGCAGAAGAAAATATGATGAGATCAAGGAAGGATACCAGCAATGCATCAATCCTGGAAACCAAGTAGAGCAAATGGGGCAAGGAGAGTTAAAATATTAAGGTATGCCTAGAAATACTTAAAAATTCGATCCATGAGTCAAGGCCAAAGAAAGTAAAGAAAGGCTAGTAAAAATATTAAAATATATATATTTTTTCTTTATCAAAGGGAGTAAGTGGAATCATTCTAAGGAATAGTGAAGGTGAAGAAAAATATTTAATGCATGTCTTAGTAGATTCATTCAACAATTATTAATTGAGCACTGTTCCAGGCACTCTTCTAAGTGCTGAGGATACAGCAGAAGGACAAAAATCACAGTCCTAATATATATTCATACTTATTGGATGACTAAGTGATGAGATCTCCAGGTGGTGTGATCATGGATATTTTCTTCTATCTCTAAGTTTTATACATTGAACTTATATCTTATAATAAAGAACATTCACTTTAAAACATATACTTGCGTCAGAGAGATAGGATAGATACCAGAAAAATTATTGGAAAAAAAAGAAGGACTGGGGAACATCAAGTACAGATTTCACTATATCAAATCACTTTAAAGGCAAGTGACAGACATACCCTCTCAGGCCTCTCCAGCATTAAGCTCTTATTTACTTAAATCTTTGCATCAAACTTTTACAGACTCTTTGTTCCTTACCTCTAAATTCTGACCTATTTCCACAGATGCAAATTAAGGCTTTCACTTGTTAGCAACAGGTGATTTACTTCACTGGGTGTTTTTAGCTGTTTTTGAAAAATATCTAGTTCTGGTTCTGCCAGATCTCCTATGCCTTGTTCCCCCATCTTCTCCATCATCCCCAGGCAGAGTATCTTCTGACACCAAATTCTCTCCTTTACATGCATATGCATAAATTCATTAACTAGCTAATTAACCAACTGATTGATCGATTCCCTCCACAAATATTTGTGTGACTACTCTGTACCAGACCTGGTGTTTAGCAGTGAACAACATAGACAGGACCCCTTCCATCGTGAAACATATGTTCTAATTGCAAGAGGATGACAGTAAATTGTTGAACAAATGGAGGGCATTAAAAAATTTAACTCAACATAAAATCTGGATGTGCATAGATAAAATACAACTTAAAAAAATTATCTGTAGTTTATCTCATCTCCTTTGGGCTTCCACCTACTGGTTAGAGGGAGATACATGAAAAGTCTCATCTAGTTTAAAGTTAATCCAATGAAATAATTTAAACAGTCCTTTTAGGGCAGTGGTTCTCAAATTTTGGTAGATATCAACTTTTGATGGGAACTAGTACAAGTATAAAGGCCTGGGCCCCACTCCACTTCAAGGAGCCTGGGTCACTGTGGGCTTTATAAGCTCCCCAGGAGGTTCTGATAAACCACAGAGTTTGAGAACCATTGCTCTACAAAAGGTTCAGTCTCTCTTAGACAAAATTTCTCAGATTCTCCTTTAGAGAGAATCTAATTACGTCCCTGAGCAAGATGGAGGATGAGTCAAAACTCTAAGGCCAGATATCTACTTGGTTGCTGTGTGTTTGACTGATGTTCCTGGCAGAAGTTTATGGCTGGAGAAGCTCGTCATTTGTCCTCTCTGGGCTGAGACAGGGCCCAAGCCCTCCCTCGATGATTCAGCTTCCCCGTGGTTACTACTGGCACTAAAGACCTTTGGGGATTGACTGTGGTCCCTTCCAGCTCTAGCTGAGACCTGCTCACTGCAAAGCCACCTACTCTCTACTAAGGTGATGCCCTCTGATGAGCGACCTAGCAGACCTTCAGAATTATAGGTCCTGTTTTTACAATGCAGAAGCCTAGGGGACTTAGGATGAAATAGCTCAGAGTCTCGTACTGCAGGCTACGCTGTGTCCCCAAAGTTACTATGCTGACGTTTATTCCAGAGCAGCCTGTCATGAGTCCCAAACATGGGAAGGAGCGCCTTCCTCTCCTCCCTCTTTCCTTCCCTAAGGCTAGAAAAAGGCAGGCTTCCTCCTCTTTCTCGTCTGTCTGGCCTTTCCTTATGTACATAAAATTCTCTGGTCTCTTCCACAAAGCCTGATCCTTTATAAGCTAAAGGAGATAGAGGAATTGAGATAATCCTTTCTCAGGACCAAAGCTTGACTCTTGAATTCCAAAAGCATAATGTCACCTAAGACTTTCTCAGTTCTACCCTACTGGAAGTAATCCTAATCGACAGGTGGATGATTCTAGAAAAGAACCAAGATGTATTCTCAGGAAGGCAAAAACAAGATCACATTAATAATTCAAAAGTAGAATTATTCCCTCTTTGCAAAAATAAATAAGAAATTTTCATCACAGCAATAAACTCTATTAATACAATTAAGTAGGTTAATGTGACAGAGTGAGGCTGAAGAGAGGTGAGAATGGATTTGAATAAGTGGTAAGGAAATGCTTTCCTGAGTAAGTGACATTTGAGATGAGATTTGAATGGTACAAAGGAAACAACCTTGAGACTGTCTAGGAAAAAGTGTTCCAGGCAAAGAAATTAAATGCAAAAGCTGTTGGGGGTATTAATGAATTTGGCATGTTGGAGAAACAGAAGTATTGTAAGTTTCCAGAATAGTGACAGCTCAGAAAGGTAGGCAGGGCCAGATTAGGAGAACCTCATGGACCACAGGCAAGTGTTTGGTTTTTATCCCAAGAGAAATGTGAAGCCTTTTTTTTCTATAGAGCAAGAGAGTGACTTGAGCTGATCTATGTTTTCAAAAGATCACTAGTGACTGTGCTATGAAGGCGCGTAGATGGGGGAGTAAAGGAAGCAGGCAGATCAGTTAGCAGGCAGTTGAAGTGTTTAATTCAGGGGAAAACTAATGGGAACTGGTTCAGACTAGAACGTCAAATGGGTCACATACAAGGAGTGATATTGAGGTTGTGTTTTGGAAAGAGGTGACGGGTGAAAGGACTGGATGCAAAGAATGAGATAACGAGAAGAAGCAACAAGAATGATTCTTGGGATTTTCAAGATTCTAGGTGAGTAAATAGATGTATACAGGTATATCTATATGTGTGTATATATGTATATGTAAGTATATGTGTATATGTATATGTAATTTTTAAAAAAAATTCTTTCTTCTTCTAAGAACTATTTGTGGTCTCAGTTATCGTTCAAGTAGTGTTGCCAGATATTGGTGATTACATTGTTCAAGTTAAAAAAAAAAAAAAAAGGAAAGAGATTAACATTTTCAGCACTTATGTGACAGGCAGTGTGCTAAGTCCATTATAAATTTTATCTCAGTTGAACTTTATACCTCAACTTTATGAAGTAATACTTTCTACTACTTAATAGACGAGGAAATTTTACCCTGGAGGGAAAAGAAACTTACACACTTCAAACATGTATTCAACCAACATTTTTAAAGAAACTTCTGTGTGCATTTTATTCATAGTTGAAGGTCAGTATGGATAAATAACAGCATTCCCATTACTATGACCATCTACTAGGGGAAAAAAAGGTCTTAAATCCTACTCATTGTGTGGTATATTTTCTGGGTGCAAAACTAGTTAAAATGAAAGACCTTGCCTTTCATGTACTAATTTAAACCAGACATAACAGTAGTGCTCAAAAATACTATCAAGCATATGCTGTTCCAGGGTGTCAGTCAAAATATGTATATTATATACAAGTAATGTTGTAGTGGTTTTAGATGGTGGAGTGTTTTAGCTTTTTATCCCTCTTCATGCTAAGTTCAATTTCTACTATCTTTTTAGTTTTTCTTGGAATGAAGCAGAGTTGGGATTCCAGCTGCTCTAACAATCCTCTTCACTTCTTGGATTCATCACTTCTTTCTTTTGTAGGAGTCTACATTCCTCTCTTCTGTGGACTAGATCCAATCCACAGACTCCAATGCAGCTTTCTTAGTTCTCCTTGGTTAGTTTTCTAATTTTTTTCCAACTCAAGCTCAATTCTGGTTATTCCTAGCAGGGTTGTCCCATCAAATTTATCTTCTAGCTTTCACATAAGACTTGATCTTTTTTTTTTTTTGCTTCTATGACTTGCATTCATGATACGCAAGTATGAAAATAAGGAAAAAGATTATTTTTAGTGGGAAGAAGTATATATTCAAAAGATTCTTGGCTACTCAGGGAAGTCACCTATAGAATGATGCTATGAATCAATTTATCCTTTACTCCAACTTCTCTCTACATGGAAAGGGCAACCTAAAGATATACGGAAACACATCAGAAATCCATGCCAGCCAAGTGTAAAAATATAGACTAATAGGAATGATAAGCAATACCATTTTGGTTCAAAATAATGTGTTGCTCTCAAGAGAAGAAATGTACTTTCTTGTAACCCAGGGGATTGCCAAAATTTTTGAAGTGTGTAGCCTCCCAAGGAAATGTCTTTAGGCATGGAGTAAAGTTCTAATATGCTTGCTAAATATTGGGTCATACCACCCTATCCACACCTTCCTCTTCCACTTGCCAGGTTTTATTCATCTTTTAATTTTTTTTACTACCTGAATTAAAGCTCACTGCTACTTCTACTCTTTAGTCAAACTCTGGACATTTATTTACTATATTAGAAGTTTTTGTACTGGTTGCTGAACATATCTAAAACACAATTCCTCTTCTTTCATCCCCCAAATCCTGCTCTTCTCCCCACATCTCTCGAGAGAGGGTCAAAGAGCTGTCAAACTCGGCCTCTGTGGCCTATACAGGCCAACTAGCCTATATAAAGATACAACTATCAATTCAATACTTTGGACTTAATCCTCTATTCAGGACTCTGGTATTCACTTTCTCTTCATTCCTCACAACTGCTCTCTATCAAATCAAACCTTCAACACTTTTCTCAATTCCTTTGGCCCATCACTCCTTACAAATGGCTCCACCTCCTACTTTATATTTACTATTACCTGTGTAACTGTAACTCCAATTTCCTACCTCCAGACCAGACCTTACAGCTGAGCTGCAGGCCAACAGGACTCTGATCGTATCCCCTAAATTTTCTAGCTATCATAAAGTCAGTTCAAAACGTAACTCCTCATTCTACATCTCTCATCTCTGTTCAGCCTAACAGCATCTCTTGCTGAGATTATTTGAACTCTTTAGGATTGTTCTCCTTGCTTCCATTCTACATCTGTATCAGTAACCATTTGTACTTCTGTTAGAGTATTTTTTTCCAAGGCACAAATTTAATGACAGAAAATTACTTTGTCTAAATTCATTTTTCTTAAAAACACTTCAACCAAATTAAAATTGTTATATGTTAAATTAAATTTTAGATAAAGGGTCTTTAGATTTGTCAAAGATGTACTTATTGTGTTCAAAAGTAGATTGGAAAAAACAACCAAGCATGCAAGGCAATAAAACTAGAACCAATAATAGGATAGCTCCCAAACGACTATTGAGTAGGAAATTACTTTTTCTCCAAATGACTCTAAGTTTTAAAGGTGACTTTAAAATATAAAATTTCAAGGTAGAAATTAATAAGAACATGAGTAATACATTTCAAAAACTTGTGAGATATAGTTAAATAGCACTCAGAGGAAAATGTTTATTCTTATGTGAGCTTACTAAACCACTGTAAGAATTGAAAATAAGTAAACTCCATATTCCCCATAAGAGGGTAGAAAAATGAATAAATAAATCCAAGGGAATTAGAAGAAAATATTTTGTTGATTAAAACGCTACCTAATGAAAGGGGAAAAAAGCTGATTTTTTTTGAAAAGATCATTATAATAGGAAAAATATGTAAGATCAACATGGGGGAAAGAGAGAAAACATAAATAAATGATGGTAGGAGTAAGAAAAGGAAAAACTACAGATGTGGATTAATTTAAATGATAAAATAAATTACAAATATAGATAAAAGGATAATTTCCAAGAGCATGTAAATCACTAAAAATCAACTCATGTAGAGGTATAACATCTGAATTGATCAAAATGAAATGGTAACTCCCTACGCCCACCAAGCAATCAGCCCAGATCCTTTACTAGCGTTCAGACCATTCTTTTGATACTTAAACTCTTTCTGTACAAAGAAAGAAAAGTACTTACAAATTCATTCTCTTAGCTAGTAAAACCATGATATCCAATTCTATCAATACTATATAACAACAACAAAAAAAGTGCACCAATCCTATTTATAAAAATAGTTGCCAAGTCTTAAACATCAGCAAATCAAATCCAAAACTATATCAAAAGATTCATTCACTGTAACCAGGTAGAGTTTAACTCTTAACTATTTGGAAATGCATTAATGGAATTTATAAGATAAATAGATTGATGGAAATATATTTAATCATACTGATAAATCATTTTATAAAGATAAAATTTAGATCCAATTTGGAAAAATCTCTTTGTAAAAGAAGCTATATATATTTCTAATGAACTTGGCAAAATGTTTCTGAAGTTGATCTGGAATAGTATATGAAAAAGAATAGGCAAAAAATTTAAAAACAAGAACATGATTACTATCACATATTTGTGAAGAAATTTACAACTTCCAAATCATTGTCATCTGAATTATTAAATTTGATTTGAGATGCCAATAGCACAGGTACTGCTGCCCTCCCCTTTCAAGCCACCATTATCTTTTACATAGATTATTGAAATAGTCGCCTTGCTGGTCTCACAGCTTCTACTTCTGCCCCCATTTTATTAATTCCCAATATGGCAGCCCAAGCGATCCAGTCAAATATAAGCCAGACAAGATCACTTCTCTCTACAAAACCCCATGATGACTTTCATCACATTCAGAGGAAGAACCCAAATCACTCATTTCCTGTAGTCTAACTCACTCCACCTCCATCTCTACAATCTCCCTGACTTCCTGCCCCACTTCTTTTTCCCACTCACTCCACTCCAGTCCCACCAGCCTTCTTGCTCTTCCTCAAACATGGCAGTTCCACTCCCACCTCACGCTCTTTGCACTGGCTCCTCCCTCTGCCGGGAATGTCTTCCCCCCCCCCCATTTGCCTTCTTTGATTTTGACTCAAATCTCACCTTCCAGTGTGTTTTTTCTTGATGACCCTACTTAGCATTGCAAATGCCTTGCTACTCTTTATCCCTATTCCTCTTGTTACTTTGTTCCACAGCACTTACCATCCTCTAATATAATCTACATTTAATATATTTACCTATGTATTTTGCTGATTTTCTCCTTTCCTCCAGTAGAATATAAACTTTATGAAGACTGTGCTCTATCTGGTGTCTAGAATAGTGCTTGGCATATGTAGGCATTTCTTGGATGAATGAATGAATGAATGAATTGTGGGTGAGGTAACTGAGCCCAGAAGATTTATGTAACTTCACTGGTGTTAGCAAAACTATTAGTGCCTCAGTCTTCTGATTCCCTAATCCAATATATTTTTCCAGTATACTCTTTTACCACTATGATATTCATATATTGAATTAAATTTGAATTCGTTTGGTTGTCTGTTACCTTTAAATACTTCCAAATGAATAGGGTTTGTTTTCATTCACAAAAATCTCAGAATTTAAAGCATGGCTTGAATCTGTTGATTTCACAAATACTTTCTTTTTAGAATTCAACTGCTTTTTTAAAAAAATCAAAGCTATAACCTAACACAGACCCTAAAATGTTCAGATTATTATGTTAAATAAAAGAGCACATTAGACCAAGTTGCACAAATATGCCAAATTCTATTTTTATGAATGCAATGAGATGTTGATACATTATCCAGAAATGCCAACATTTACAGTAAATTCAGGGGATGTCATCTTTAAATTTTTATGGACCATCAACATTATCCAACATTCTGACCTTCACATCAAGCTGCAAGACCCAATCCAGCCTCATACATTTTTGCTTGAGAATGTTACTGTTTGTCAGAGAACTAGGAAGAGAGAAAATAGATATTAGATTACTTTTCTGCCTGGAGGGTATATTGTACATTAAGAGAAAACCTACAGAGATAGGAAATAATATATATTTTTTTAAGTAACAAAAATATACCAAGGAGTTTTGTTTTAACCTGAAATCTTCCTCTGTCTTGTAAGTCATACTTACGGTGCTCTATTACTGTCTGGTTAAATGGTTGATTATTTTCCCAAGCCTCTTTTAAATGTCTCAATCATTCTCAAGGTAAGTAATATGAAGGTTGATGCGGGGGTGGGGGGGGCTCTGTCACATTTGTTACCCAGCTTGAGCTGTTTAGAGGGGAACAATATTAGACATATTAGTATAAACCTGTAAGGAGTTATTTTCTCTATTTCTAAATGAGGATTAAGTTAACGGATGGTAAGCCTCCTAGGGAAGCTGGGGCAATCCGTTTTTATACAAATGAAGCAGAATGATTTTGAATTTTAAAAAGCACGAGTGCTCAGGATTAGAACTGCCACTTGGGGTTTTGTTTGCCCTACTTTCAGCCACGTCTGATTTGTGTTTATATTTGATAGGTCAGGGAAATGCAGGTGGCTGTTAAAAATTCTGCAAATTTAAGCAGTATTCAAAGCTTAGAAAAGGATGGCAGTTGCAAAATTTGCCACCTCCTCTCTGAAAACTGATCAAACGATAATGTGACAAAAGGCACTCCTAAGTATCATTTCCTGCAAAGTTGTAATTGAACATGTGCTCAAGAGGAATTCCATTCCAGATCATTTGGCATTTAATCCTTTAGATTACATGAAGGGGTGAAACTATTTCTCGATTTTTTTTTTTTCTTCTTTCAGTGCAGCAATATTCTCTCACCAGGCAAATCTAATAACTCAGAATGCTTTGGGAGCATAAATATCTGACAGAGGACAGATATCTGCCTGAGGGATGCACAGAATACTCTCTCTTTAAAAACAATAAAAAATAAAGGAGAGGGAGGGAGGAGGAGAGGGAGAGGAAGTGGAAGTCTAGGAACATTTAAATGCAAACTCGAAATTCTGCTGAAGAGCCTCACAAAAGGATAATTAATTCACAACAAAGAGAAAGACAAAACACTTTGATCTCCGGACTTATCTAGAATTGTCCCCTTCTGAAGCAAGGGCTGTCACAGAGGCTTCTGCACAGTGGCGGGTCACCTTCTGGATGACCATGGAAGCTGGGATGCCCTTCAACATGCAGTGTTGTCTCGTTCACACTAATAACTGGACTCCATCTAGTGGTCATAATGACAAACCGGGATCTAGCTGCTTCCAGAAAGAGACTTTACACCAAAGCAAACAGACCAGTCCTGATCTTGAGATTTGACTTGCTGCTGTTGTCCGAAGGGGCTGTCATGACCGAATAAAACAACAGCAACAACAAAGCACAAAGCCTTAGGCCTCTGTGTCAGACATTCTGCTACCCTCCTTTTGCAGGTAGGAGACCGTGTGTGTGGGACAGATTCTGCAAGTCTAGGGTGACAGCGTGAGACGCACAGCTTTTCTCCACTCGTCTATTTAGTACCGGCCAGATCCTCTGCTGAGTGCTTTGCGGGACTCAAAAATTTTAAAGTTCAAGAAAGAGATAAGTGTTTAAAGTAAATATCGAGAATACATTCTAGAAGGTACTAAATTCCATAGCAGAAGGCCACAAGAGAGTTCCATGTAGATATCTGAGGGTTAGATAATTATTCATAGGTGTAGGAATGAGGAGGTGCCATGAATATTAAACTGTATCTGTGTCTGCGACTGTCCTTGGCTATATCCTTGTCCATATCTATTCTGTGTGTGTGTATACATATGTAAATATATACACATATAAATATATACACACATACCTCACAGTCGATTTTAAAAATTCACAATCAGCCAAAGACAGATGACCACTCAGGGAAAACATTTGGAACATGAACAACAGATAAAATTTTATATCGTTAATGTATGAAGAATTTTTACCAATGAATAACAATAAAAATAAAACCTCCTTAGAGACAAGAGTAGCAAAGTACATAAACAAGTCATTCTCAGAAAAGAACTACAGATAGTCAAAAATCCGTTAAAAATACATTTAAGCTTACCAAGCAAATAGATAAATTAAATCAACTTTTAAGTAATGAAATTAGCTTTAATTACTATTTAATTATGCAGTTAACTAAAGTTAACTGTTAATAACAATAAATTTTAAAATTCTTGTTAGAGCAACAGAATAATCACTAGTACTGAATGGGCCATGGAGAAAATGTGCTTTCATAGAGTGATGATGGAAGTGTGTATTCTAATCTATATGGATAAAGCCTGACAATATGAATCAAGATGGAAAAGAGTCCACTTTTAGTATATCTAAAAGAAACAACTGGATGGACAGCTACACACAAATGTATTTCTAATAATCTTTGTTGTAGCATTTTGTATAACAGCAAAGGAAATAGAAAAGAACCAGCAACAAGCAACCAACCCTAAATATTTTGCTATTTAGGAATGGTTAAATAATTGGGATAGAGCCACATATTAAACTGTTATACTATAATGAAAATTTTTATAGATCTACATTTATAACATAAAATATTTATAATACGTTAAGGACATCTAGCTTACAAAAGAATATATGTATGTCACAATTTTATTAAAATAGTGAATTATGTATGCACATGAATTACCATGGAAAAATATCCAGCAAGATATAAATTAAAATGCTACTAGTAGTTGTCGCTTGGTGGTGAAATTACAGACAATTTTCACTTTCTTTTTATACCTTTCTCTGTTGTCTGTATTTCTCACAAGTATGATAAATTACTTCTATTATCAGATAGATTAAGCAACTTTTATTGAAGATGGGAATAAAGCCTGAGCAACTGGGGCAAATTTCCACAAAAATCTCTAACTACGCCTTCCACAGTGTTTCCTAATCTGAATGTATAATTTCCTGCTACAGTTTATTGCACTACACAGCTAAATAAAGGAACTAACAAGAGAGATGTATCTTTCACAGACCATAAAAGTTCCATTTCACTGGTAAAAAAATTCTCTCTTCTCATATCCCTTAGGCACGACATTAAGGCTCCATATGGAAGGAGGTAAAAAGGAAACTTGCAAAGACAGAAAGGCGGTCTCTGAAGGAGGCAGGGTAACAAAGAGCTTGCATGGTCAGGACACATCCCTTCTGCCCGCAGTCATCCCCCCACGTGGTGGTGTGTGTGCTGTGGTCAGAATCAGGTGTCAGAGCCGAAGAAATGGCCAGTGAGAGATGAGTGTAGACAAGGGAGTGGTGGGGATGACTGAGGATACAGGCCTTTCCTGGGCTCACTGGTGACCACAGTGGTGACCATCCTGTCTCTATACTTATGGGCCAGGTCCTGATTGTCTCCCATCTAAGCTTCTCTGAGGACAGTCTTCCTCTTTAGTCCTTAATATTGTTGTCAAACTTACTCCATCGGCTGCTACAATGAGCCCAACAGCACTTGTGTTGAAATCCTGGCATTACCATTTAATATCTCTGTGATGCTTGGGCAAGTAACTGAACTCTCCAAAATTTTATTTTCCTCATCTGGAGAGCAGGGGTAATACCACTGCATCTAATTCTTTTTTTTTTTTTTTTTTTTTTTTTTGGTTTATTTATTTATTTATGGCTGTGTTGGGTCTTCGTTTCTGTGCGAGGGCTTTCTCTAGTTGTGGCAAGCGGGGGCCACTCTTCATCGCGGTGCGCGGGCCTCTCACTATCGCGGCCTCTCTTGTTGCGGAGCACAGGCTCCAGACACGCAGGCTCAGTAATTGTGGCGCGCAGGCTCAGTAATTGTGGCTCACGGGCCCAGCTGCTCCGTGGCACGTGGGATCTTCCCAGACCAGAGCTCGAACCCATGTCCCCTGTATTGGCAGGCAGATTCTCAACCACTGCGCCAGCAGGGAAGCCCCGCATCTGATTCTTGTGATGGGTTAGGTGGCGATAGCTGCAAGAACTATGATTGCACATAGTCAGTGTTCCAGAAATGAAAATTAAGCCATTCACTGTGTATTAAAACGAAACAAGTATTAACCTCCATTAGACATAAGGTGGGCAACCATATAATTTATGAGAGTAAAAGGAGATGCTTAATTAAGCCAACACAAGATGTAATTTGGGAACTGACTTGGGCAAATTAAGATGGATGATCATTCTGGATATAAGGTTCTTAATTTGATTCCCTCGAACTGTACCGCGTTCACAATGGCTGGTGTTTTATTATCAGCACCGAATCTGGATGGTTTCCTTATGGGACGTGGGTTGGGAGAATCCGATGGTGCCCTGAGTCCACGTCTATGGTGCATGGATGCCGCATTCCTATCATTTGCTTGCACGTCAGTGTCCCCGTGATGTATTATGTGACTTTTCATCCCTGGTGCCTAGCATATTGTACATGCTTAATAAATGTTTATTGAATTTATGACCAGATGCCCTGGAACAATTAGTCTCAGATGCCAGGAAATGGCTCCTGCATTTTCTGGGTGGTTCCTGGCTGTAAGCCCAGCTTTCTAGCAGTTGGATAATTGTACTGTGATGGCCAGCCTGAGGCAGCAACAATCATCTCTACTGCCTGTCAGGTCAAGAATAGAGGTTGCTGACTGCTGCTCTCCATATGATGTGCTGGGAATTTTTGAGGGGGTAGGACACCACCTGGTATTCTTGGCATCCTGGCGTGTCCTTCTGCTTTGCTGGCTGAATCACCTGTCCACTAGACTGTGAGCACTTTGAGAGCAAGCACCAAGATAATCTTGTTTAAACTTGTGTTCCCAACTTTGACACAGTGCCTGGCACAATGCTCACTGAATAACTGTGGAATGGAGAAATAAATATGGTAATAATGAAATAATTACAAAGTAAGAGAATCAAAAAATAAAAGGTGGAAAGAGTACCGTAACTTGCCATATACATTTAGAAAATATTATCTTTCAGTCTCATTTTTAATATTTATAGAATTGGAGTAATCATATCTCACAGAATGGCATCCTCTTTGTCAGTTGTCATAAGTTGGAAGCACTATTAATAGAGCAAGTCTGTCAGTCGTAATGGCTATGCTGTTAGCTTCGCATTCAGATTTGAATCAGAGTTCAAATGGAATCTATCTACCTTTTCTTAACTGTAAGATCTTTAACATTTACTTACCTTTTCCAAGTCTTGGGTTCTGCTGTTGTAAAGATTAAACTAGATGTTATGAAAAGAAATTAGTATTGTCCATTGCTTAAAAAATGAAAGATACTATGAATATTATTATTCATACTGAGGATCTTAGAATTTTATGACTTTTGTTTTCATTATCTATGTAACACCTGTAAAATAAAAGAGTATTCTTAACATTCTTATTCACACTTAGAAAGTCAGGAAGATTTATTAGGTTTAGGTTATTGGGAATTGAGAATGAATTGATAGATACAATGCATAGAAACCAATAACCACTAAAAGTTATATTGTATTTTATGGTGCACAAAGTATTCCACAACAAAAGGATTCACAACGCTGGAATAAACTATGGGCTGTTGATAGGTTTCCATGAATTACTGTGGATTGCATTTATTCCTCTCCATATTATTTGGGAGTTCCCATGAACACTAAAAGCCATGTGTAACTCATTTACCTGGCTGATTTAAGAGGCGTTTGATAGTTTCCGAAAGTTTCCACTCTCTCTTTCCTAGCCAGAAAATCAGAATGCAGGTGCATCAGAGAGACGGGAGAGAGTTTAATGTAGATTTGTTGAGTGGGGGAGAGTAGTTGGAAAAACACTTTTTGTAACTGTATGTGTGTGTGTGTGTATGTGTGCATAAACCCACTCTGTCTACACACCACAAAAGAGAAAGAATAACGACAGGGGAAGAGCTCTTCCTGCATGAAATGAGAAAAAGACTATGATAAAGAGAAGCATGACAAATTTGTTCTGAGCCATGGAAGAATTTCAAAGCAAGTTCTTTCCTCTCCAGTCTTTCTAAAACTCTCATTTAAATCTACTTAGCTTTGTAAGTAAATAAGTATACTAATTTATGGATTTCTCAATCAGAATTTATGAACACTTCTCAACCTTAACACTTTATATATCCACATGTTATTATATTATCATCTTGATTACCTATCATTGCTCAGCTTCCACTTCAAAAATCTTACTTCAGTTATGAACTTTTTCTCTAAACTGACTAGTAAGCAAGAATGAAAAAACTCAGTGCTCATTTTCATTTACCCATTCATCTCTGTAGATGGGATATTGAGAAAAAAATCCTAGAGCTACCCACACATTTTGAGAACATAACTAAGATATATATTACACACATGATCCCATTCTTAGTCCAGAAACATTAACACTTGCAGTCAGTTGACACAGGCTTGTGTACCCTGGAAAGTTAAACACAATTTTTAAAAAGGGTTTTAGAGGGACATAAGTCCTTCAGAAAACAGAAAGCAAGTATATTCTCTCTGGGTTATAGAGACTGAAGATTTCCCCTCAGCATCACATGGAAAAGAAACTGGCAAGTCTGAAACTGACTGCTTTTGTCTAGTTTATACCCACAACTTTCTATTTTAGCCTGGAAAATGGCTACCTTTAGGACATAATTATTTTTAAATATTTATTACTTATTTTAATAGCAATCAATCTGTCTCAAAGGAAGGAGGACAGACAAGAAATTTGGAGAACCATTTCACCTTTTTATAAGATACAAATATATAATTTTAACAATACTGTGATTTTTTTCTATAACATTTTACATGGTTGTCAAATCATTTGCTTGTAGAAAAATTAATGAGCAGAGTTACTATCAAAAAGGAATTGAGATTACTGTTGATGAAAAACAGGGTGTAATGGTTTAACAGTATTTAATGTATCTATTCACCTATCACCCACACATATCCCAAATGTTCAGAAAGGGCTAAAGACCAATTTCTCACAAAAGTGGACTGAATAACCGGGGACAGATCTAATGTTATCTTACGAAGTTGTTTAGAATCAAGGGAAAGGCGTTGGGAGCTTTCTGTGGGGAGTAGTGTAAGGCCGGAAAGCATAGCACAGCTGGGTTTGGTAATTAACATCTGTATCATAAATAGCACGTGAGTAAAAACTGGATCCAGTGCCAGGAGAAATGACCTGAGGCAGATTTTAGGTTAGAGGGTGATTAACATAGAATCTTAAATAAGTACGGGTTATAAACTACACATTGTAATAGTTTTTTTTTTTTTAATGTTAGTTAGCCAGGAGGGCCCTGCATCTTTTATCGTGTTTCAGAGCCTGCATATTGGCCGAGGATCTCTGTCTTTGATAGTGCACTTTGTCCAAATGAGAGACATAAAACAGACAACATTTTTCTGAAGAGTCAAAGTGAAACTGCTTCCTGTTTATCCCTTAGATTAGCGCTATCCAAGAGAACTTTCTGTGATGATGAAAATGTTCTGTATCTGTGCTGTTCAATAAAGTAGCCACTAGTCACATGAGGCTATTGGGCACTTGAAATGTGGTTTGTTGGACTGAGGAACTGAATTTTTAATTTTATTCAGTTTTAATTAACTTGAAGTTAAACAGCCCTGTATGGCTAGTGACCACCGTATTTGTGCAGCCTTAGATTCAAGCTCTCCTAACTCTTTGGTCCACTGAGGGAATTTTTCTGAATGGTTTAGTATCAGATGCTAGACCTTTAAAACCTGAGCCAAAACTAAAATTTAAGTTTCCTATCATTCAAACTACTGAAGAGCCTCTTATTTAGGGTCCCTCCACTCTCAGCCACTACTATTTATATGGATTAATGAATACATTACTACTCAAGACTGCTTGTCATTGGTCATGTAACACTCTTCAAATTCCCAGTGGTTCAAAACAGACATTTTTATTTTCTTTTTTTGAGTAAGAGGCTTTATAAGCAAAATAATTATTTTTCATCAGTCATAAATGTCTAGGACTTGATGCTGTCATTTTCCCAGAAATACAATAAATGTAAAACAAAATCCTTTCAATCAGTAAATATTGAATGTGTAGATTCAATCATTCTACTTTGCACTTATTTTTTTTTCCTTGTATCCTAATTCAGGTTTATAGACCATCATCTATTATGTGCCTGATAACAATTCTTGGGGCTATTGAGCCTTCTCACAAATTCAGATTTTATTCCAGAAAGCTGCAAGCGGCCTAAGAAAGAATAATAACACAGTCCAATATTCTTTAAGATTTTTAAAAATATAAATAAAGTACAACATTTTAATTTAAATCAATATACTCATGTCTGGGTGATTTCTCCCTTGTTCTCAAACCATGGTGTCATTTTCTTACATGTCTAATAGGTAGTTCAAAGCAGAATGTAGTAGGGGGGTCTGCCTTCTACAAGACGGAAATATCTCATCTCGATGATGAGTTCTAGACCTTAATTCTGTAACTAGTTGGAGTGGGATAGAATTCAAAAACAACTCCCATACATAATAGTTTGCATCTGCTAATCCCAAACTTCTAATATAGAATGGATAAACAACAAAGTTCTACTGTGCAGCACAAGGGTAAGGGTAAGCCATAATGGAAAAGAATATAAAAAAGAATGTATATGTATGTATAATTGAATCACTTTGCTGTACAGCAGAAATTAACACAACATTGTAAATCAACTATACTTCAATAAAAACAAAAACAAAAAACCAAACCAACAAACAAAAAGCAATTCCTATACCACTCTGCTAGCAGAAATGGGAACTACTGATGACTTTAGCGACTTCAAAGTGCTCTCAGCCCAATCTATCAAATCTTAAACTTCGTAATATTTGTTGTTGTCCCTTGGAAGTGTTACAAAGTGAGCTTCAGATCAAAGGAAGTAGAAAGCACAGCTCCAAAGGGCTCCGTTATCTCCTGATGTATGTTCCCTCGCCAGGCAGGCTAGCCACCTCTGCATTGTAAACTGCCCCAAACACTACCAACAGCTCCAAGTTTCCCAACTCATGTTATTGACACCAGAGTATGGGCTCCAGTTTCCATATAGTGTTTGTCTATGTGACTGTTTTCGACTGCCAAAATTTTGATATTGTGTCATTAATTTCTCCCATTTCTAACAAATAAGATGACTTAATGAAATTACATATGCTGGACCCAATTTTAAAAATCCATGCATGTTCAGATGTATGTATGTCAGTGTTTATAGTGATGGAAAATCTCCAGAAAGGAGAGCTGAAGTCCTATAAACACCAAAATGTTTCTCTTAAGTAAGTCCATTTTGGGAAAAGCTCTGTCACATGGTTCTTGCACATAACTGCCTCACCTCTGAACTGCTGCATTCACATCTGGCCTGAGCCCCCTTGAGGTGGGGCTTGCTTTTGCCTGGAACCTGATGGCAGTTTGCCTGTGTTTTGAGCCTGAAAATGCAGTTGGCTAACATTTTGAGTCAAGGGGTTGGAATATAACCATACTTCCCTCCCTGCTTCAGTGACATTGCAGTGGAGCTAGCATCTGTGTGTGTGTGTGTGTGTGTGTGTGTGTGTGTGTGAGAGAGCAAAAGATACTGGGCAAGGGGCTGGGATGAAGGGAATGGGGGGGGAGGAAAAACACCTGCTACTCGCCAATTTAACTTTCTGTGGGACTGGATTTCTTATTGCCCTCACAGCAGTGTTTCAATGCCCCAGATGGAAATGAGGACAAAATGAAAACCAAGTTGTCACAAACTAAAATCGACACCCTTAAGGGTGGGGGCAGGAGTATGCTTCATATTCTCACCTTGTTAATTATCAGCAGCCTCCAATTGTCTCACAGGATAGACATCTCTCTCCCTACAGGCTAGAGCTCAAATACCCAGACAACCTTGGCCTTGAGGCAAATCAAAGATGGGTTTTCTTTTCACATTCCCTGATGGGCCTGGAAAAAATCGGCATAATAAACAGGATAGGGGAATTCTTTTTTTTTAATTTTTTTATTTTTTTGCTGCGTTGGGTCTTTGTTGCTGTGCACAGCTTTCTCTAGTTGCGGCGTCTACTCTGCGGTGCGCGGGCTTCTCATTGCGGTGGCTTCTCGTGTTGCGGAGCACGAGCTCTAGGCGTGCGGGCTTCAGTAGTTGCAGCACACAGGCTCAGTAGTTGTGGCACGCGGGCTCTAGAGCGCAGGCTCAGTAGTTGTGGTGCACGGGCTTAGCTGCTCCAAGGCATGTGGGATCTTCTTGGACCAGGGCTCGAACCCGTGTCCCCTGTATTGGCAGGCGGATTCTTAACCACTGCGCCACCAGGGAAGTCCCCAGGGGAATTCTTAAAAAGCAAATCGTAACAGCTACCTGAAATGATTGCTGTATATTGTGTTTGCTCCTTTTAGGTTGATGACAAATGTTCATTATCATTTAAAAAGTGATGGAAGACAGTTCGGATCACAATGTATGTTAGAGGAGGCACTCTACCCCATTCCTCACCTTTCCATAAATGAGGCTTTACTTCTACCCCACTTGGCAAGAGGGAACATAGCAGAAGACACGTCCTGGGGAGGAGCGGCTTCCCCAGGGGAAGAGGAGCAATGATCCTAGTGGTGACAGAGTCAGAACCGGCCATTCGCCAATTGGTCCCTATTTCTCAGTGGGGACATGTTAAAATGAAAGATTCCAGTCACCTGTGCTCTTGTTCTCTTGGGCTCTCTGAGCTGAAGGGGGTGTAAGGAAGTGCCTCACTTCCCACGTGACTGCGTTACGGGGATTGGAGAAGGAGGCTCTGAGTAACACCCCACCTCCCTCTTGTGTCCCACACAGGGAGCGATGGGTCCTTTGTCCTCTCTGTGAGGGAACAGTGTGGGAGCATCCTTTTTAGTTCCTGTCTCCATCTTTTCTTTTTAAAGGGAGCAACTGATCTGATTGATGTTGTGAAGAAATGGAAATTGAAAGTACACAGTTCAGCCCCTCTCTGACTTTCCCCTTTTCAGAATTATCTGTTCGCAATACACATTTTTCCACGTTCCAGGATCTCAACTCATGGGACTGTCTCTACACCACTTGGAGTTCGGCAGGGAAGTTCAGCTCCAGCGGAAAGGCCTCAGATCCAAACACTCGTCAAGCAAAACTTATTTTTTGCTCCCTATCCAATCCCCTTATTTTCCCCCAATTTGTCAGAACTCCAAGGGAATACATATTCTGATGGCTTTTTTAAAGTAGAGGCGTCTAAAGCAAAGTGGAAAAGAAAAGGACAGGGTGAGTCAACCACTGCTTGAATCTCAGCTCTGAAGCTACCATGGTTCTGACTTCAGTTAAACCAGTGATTCTCCTTGGTCAGTAAAATGAGGATAATCCCTGCGATCCTACATCTCAGGATCAAATGAAGACTCATTCATGGAAATGTATAAAATGCATTTAATAAATCAAAAAGCTGATATTCTAGAACATTTACTTTGTGCTGTAAACATTTCTAAGTGTTGTTGCATGTGTAATAACTCAAGTAATCCTCACAACTCTGTGAGGTAGGTTCTGTGTTTTGTTCTTGTTTTACACATGAGGACATGAAGCACAGAGAGGGTTAATAACTTGCCCCAGGTCACACAGCTAATAAGAGACAGAGTTGGGATTCTAATGCAAATAGTCTGGCTCCAATCCTGAGTCCCTAACTCCCATGCTATCCTCTCTAATTAATGACAGATGAATCTAGTTTCAAAAAATTATTTTCCTATTAAAATGAGAGAATGAGTGCTTTAAGTTAAATACAGGCATGAAAGGTAGAGGCATCTCAAAAGCACCATCATATGATAGAAGTGCGATAGAATCTCTGATCACCTAAGTTGAGGGCAGGTTGACCCCCTTTCCTAGTTCTTTCTCACCTGCTTCCCACTCTCCCTTTCATCAGTACTTTGGCTGTTTCTTCCTAAGACATGATCAGGACAAAAATGCTTGGGAGTTGTGATTTAGTAAGAATGTCTGGATCGTAGAATCTGGTACACTTGAGAAGGAGGGGATTTTAAAGACCATTGAAGAGAAAATTAAGGCCACCAGGAGGTGAAGGAACCTAACAAAGCACACAAGCCCAGAGCTTAGCAATGCCAGGGCCAGAATCCAGGGTTACACCAAATACAACTTAAAAAAATGAATATTATAACCCAATTTAAGTGTGAAAACTCATACCATGATAAGATCCTTTTTTGTGAACATAAGTGCAGGAAGAGAAGACCTGTGGATCCTTAAATTTTGTGTTGTGGATCTAAATGTATAACCCTGTGGCATTGTGGTTTTTCCCACTGTGATAATGTTTTAGCATTACTTGTTGATATTCATTTGATAATAGTTACATATACCTAATTTCCAGTTCTGAGACTGTGGACAACTTAGACATTGATGTTCTATATCATCAAGCACATCTCCGCTAAGATAAGGTTTGTTTTTTTGTTGTTGTTTGTTTGTTTTTGCAGGGACAATGTCATATTTATTTTTACATCCTCTAAACATCTGGCATAGGACCTTCTTCGCACTGAATAGATGCTTACTAGGTGCTTTCTGTTTTATTTTTTCAGTTATATCTATACGCATATAAATGAATAAGCAATATTGCCAAATAGGTATAACATTTTACAATGTTCAAAGAGCTCTCCCACCCATTAGCTTGTTTGATTCCTGCAACATTTCAAAGGTAACTGGTTTTGTGACTTGGCAGCAAGCAAGCCAACAGTAACTTTATTCCAACTCACCACTGTTCCTTTAAACCTAACACTGAAGAATCAGTCTTCTCTGTCGCTGGATGAAATCCCAGAGAGTTCTTGTAGCTTTTCCCACCACTTCAAGATTTTGAAAGCCCCAGTCCAGTCTAATATTAAAGTTTCAAACCCTCTCTCATTATCTAATTTCTCCCCTCCCCGAGCTTGGGTTTGTGCCAGGCTCAAAAACCTACATCGGGGAGTTGGAGGAGCATGGACAATTCAGCTCTGGTTTCGCTTCGCCTCCTTCTGCACTGACCGTTTCTGGCCTCTCCAAAGTCAGGTAAAGGGAAGGAAAAAGAGATAAGAAGGCCAAGGAAAGGTCACTCTTGTAGGCACAGGTGTAATCTGGTGTTACTGCCCCTCCCTGGGTGTGGCAGTTGTTCACACGTGGACTTGATTCTTTCTCTTCCGAGACCGCCTTTTTTAAAAACTTTATTTTATATTGGAGTATAGCTGATTAACAATGTTGTGATAGTTTCAGCTGCACAGCAAAGCAACTCAGCCCTACATATACGTGTATCCATTCTCCCTCAAACTCCCCTCCCATCCAGGCTGCCACCCAAGGGATTAGTCTCCAGAATTTAAAAACAGCTCATGCGGCTTAAGATAGGGTTTTGTACAAGCTGAATAGTCTTTAGGAATACAAACATCCCATGTTTTTACGCTTCGCAGATACTGTGTTTTATTACAAATTGAAATTTTGTGCAACCGTACCAAGAAAGTCTGTCAGCACCATTTTTCCAATAGCTTCTGTTTACTCTGTCTCTGTGTCACATTTTGGTGATTCTAACAATATTTCAAAGTTTTTCATTCTTATTATGTTTGTTACAGTGATCCGTGATCAGTCAACTTTGATGTTACTACTGCAAAAAATCACGATTTGCTGAAGGCTCAGATGATGGTTAGCATTTTTTAGCAATAAACTATTTTTTAATTAAGGTCTGTACATTTTTTTAGAAATAATACCAGTGCACACTTAATAGACTACAGTAGAATGTAAACATAACTTTTATATGTCCTGGAACGCCAAAAAATTTGTATGACTCACTTTATTGCAGTATTTGCTTTATTGTCGTGCTCTGGAACTGACCCCATCTCTGAGGTGTGCCTGTACTAAGTGATTTATAGGATGATATGGATTTGTACTCAGAGGTCTTATTCTCAACCCTTACCTCCACCATATCTTCTGCTGATAGCAACAAAGTCTTATCCTAAGAGGTATTTCAAGGCAATTCCTCTGGCATGAGAACTGAGTCAATGAATTACAGCAGCGACTCTTTTGGAAGTCTTCATGGGTCACAGAACGGACCACCCTGATGGCATGATGACCTGGTTATTATTCCTCAAGGGCACATGTCACCCTGGTAGTAATTGGCAGTGCCAGGATTCTAATGTAAAGATTTTTTGACCTCAAAGGCATTGCTCTCTCATGATGCTCTCTCTCATTCATGATATAACGAAGGGTTCTAACACCAGTTTTCCCAGTAGTTTGTCAGATGACACTGAGCATACTCAACAACTCGATACAGCGTAGTCAAGATTCTTTTGGGGCTTCCCTGGTGGCGCAGTGGTTGAGAACCTGCCTGCTAATGCAGGGGACACGGGTTCGAGCCCTGGTCTGGGAAGATCCCACATGCCGCGGAGCAACTGGGCCCGTGAGCCACAACTACTGAGCCTGCGCGTCTGGAGCCTGTGCTCCGCAACAAGAGAGGCCGCGATAGTGAGAGGCCCGCGCACCGCGATGAAGAGTGGCCCCCGCTCGCCGCAACTAGAGAAAGCCCTCGCACAGAAACGAAGACCCAACACAGCCAAGAATAAATAAATAAATAAATAAATAAATAAAGTAATAAATGTTCAATTGGTGTCTTTAAAAAAAAAAAAGGATAGGGATCCCTATCATTTAAAAAAAAAAAAAAAAAAAGATTCCTTTGGCTGCAATTTGCAGACATGGGCTCAGACCTGCTTATGTAAGAGTGAGCACGTTAGTGAGTCTGCAGGGATATCTCATGTCATCCAAGCACAGAAAGTGCAGTTTCTGAGAGACAGGAGCAGAACTGGAATATCATCAGGAACAAGGCAGCTATTCTCCTTACTCTGTAAGGCTCAGTGTTCTATCTGCGCCACATTCATTCTTCTCTCTCTGAACTGTCAGATGCCCGTCTTTGTTAGTGTCAAGGAACCCATGTCTGTTGGTGGGAGCCAGTTTTCAGAAGAGGGCATGATGAGTAGACAACCAAATAGGTGTAAACCGCAGCATGTCTACATTTCCTCATTTGGAAAATGAGAAGACTGGATTAGATAATCATAATAATTGATAGTAACTAAATCTTTATTCTGCTTCAGGCGCTTGGCAACATAATTTACGTGTATAATCTCTTTAAACCTTGTAACAACCCTATAAGGCAAGAAGTTTATTTTAGATAAGTGAGGCATGGAGAGATTAAGGAACTTGTTCAACATGATCTTTAGAGTGCCTACTAGTTACAAAATGCTATGGTTTTTAATTAAACAACACAGTCTGAATAAATGTAACAGAGGTAGATTAAGTGAGTGAAAATAATATGAAAGTATATTTTGTTTCTTAACCTCAGGTCATTTTTCTTCTTAAAGAGAAAGGTATAGCCTAAACAAAAATGGTGAAATACATCACAATGATCAGATTAATTAAATTAGATGCTTATCATCCTAAAATGGACAGGACATGGTAACAATGACAGATGAAATAAAGTTACTGTCAAATAGCAGGCATCCAGAAAAAATTTTTCTAAGTGGAGTTTGTGGTTAAACAAGAAATGCCGAGAGAGAGAGGGAGAGAGAGAAAGAGAAGGAAAATATGAAACAATTCAAATTGAGTTTCTCAAGTTTGGAAGACATAAGAGTTTTCTTCTTATGGGTATATTTCAATATTGTTTCACAGTATTAATTATGTTTCATGTTATGTTGTTTGTAGGTTGTGATACTCCATTCATGATACCATTTGAAAATGTTCAACTCTGTGCCCAAACTTTATTATCTCTTTTCAAATGCAGCACAGTTTTTCAACTTTTTCAAGTTTTGAAAATGCAGTCTTTCCCAATGATAAGTAGAGGAGAATGGGGAGGCGTTCAGTTAAGCAATTTTATTTCCAAACTGTATAGTGAAAAGCTCTCCATTACTGGAGGAAAGTGATACAAAGCCAGCAAGCTTACACATCAGTAGTGAAGCGTCCTTCACAGTTTCACTGCAATACGCCCCTTTAGCAAATGTACTGAAGAACCAAATGTCATTTTGCATGTAATAATTGTAGTAAAAAGAACTTTTTCTCACCATCTAAGTACGACAATTATTACCATTGTAGATAGGAAGGCAACAGTCATTAAATAAATTAAAAGCATCTTTAAAGTTTTTCCATATACATATATAATATATATTTTCAAAATTGCCATCAACTGTACAAGCATTCAGTTCTCAACTAAAACATTTACAGAAACTACTGTGGAAAGCCAAAGGGAAAGCTTGGTTTTTAGGAAAAGGGGATCATTTAAGCACCTATAAACTACATTAAAATACAATTCTCAAGGGAAAAAAGATATACAGAGAAGTCAGACTTACCCAAGGTATCATATTTAATCTCATATTTAATCTTACACATCAGGTGTGCAAAACTATTTTTTAACCCAGCCTTGATACAACCAAGTCAATATCCAGACATTTCTTACTTGCTAGCACAGAGAAAAGTGAAAGACTAAACTGAATAATGTAATTATATAAAAAATTTTTATAAGCCAGACTGATAATAGTATTATACACATATGATTGTCTATGAAAATAATAAATGGGCAAAAAGGTTTTTTTTTTTTTCAGAACTGTTAAGGTAAAAAATCTTAGCTTAATGAATAAATGATCATCAGTTAATATATAGCTAGGTAAGTGCCAAAATTGATCTGGAATATTGTAGTCCTGAGATCTGGGGAGTCCAATCTTCCAGTTTAAATTCTACAACCCCAAATCCTGTAAATTGCATATTATTTACACAGATTACAACAAAAAACTTTGAAAATACAACATCGACATCAGCAGTCCCTGAATTTGAATTCAAGAGAACAGTTACTGAAAAAAAATTCATTTTTAACTAACTGTGTGTGTGTGTCTCATATGTAGGAATGGGGGTGGGAGGGTGGTTGGAAGAGAAAGAGAGAGGAAGAGAAAGAGGCATGATTTAGGAAATGGCAATATAAATATAATTTCCCTTCTCATTAATGCCACTTTAATATCAAGACATTTATAAAAAGTTTATATAGTAACTATATAGATACTAGTACCTAACAAATTGTGAAATAATCACTCAATTTTCCAACTATTTCATGTAAATTTTTATTAATTAAAATATTAACTCATTTATTTCAACCCCTACTTCAACCCCTTCAACCCCTTGAAAAGTAATCTTCCTTTACTTTGGGGGACTAAACATTTTCCCATTTAAACCATAATATTTGCTCAATATGGTAGAAAATGATGGTTACAAGGTCACCGAGAAATAACTACTGCTCAAACCCTTTCATTGTGTTGTAATTTTGTCATATCAATTGTTCTTAAAGATAAAATATTATTTAGAGAACTTTTTTTTTTGGCCATTGTAGGATTTAATCTGTAACAAGTGGGCATCAATTTAAATGAAGAAAGGTAACAAACAGACATCAGGGTAGAAGAGGGCTGAGAAGTACAACTGGGCATTGCTAGAGGTTTTGGTTGATACATTTCTAGAAAAAACTAAATTAAGAATTTCATCCAATCTACCAATGAAAGAAAAGTTTTCTTTATTGAAAGACACTATGACCAGGATAGGGCAGCCATACACTGCCTCACTTCTATTATATAATTTTGCTTTCAAATTTTTGATAAAATTTAGTAAAAAATAATTTCATCCCTTGTCTCATTTTGAATCTTTAACTTTATGCTACCAGAACAAAAAATGACTGGAAGAAACCATAGTAACTCAGGCACCAAGACTTAATTCATTATTTAGAACAGGTGTGTCTCATTCATGGCGTCAACACACACTCCAGAAGTGTCAAAAACTTCTTTTCATGGTACTTTTTTAATGGGTTTCCAATAAGATAGAAATACTACTTAAACCATGGAGGATGCCATACTCACTCATAAACACTGAAGAGTAGGATGCTTTTTCCTTTGGTTTATGAATAGCTATACTTGCAGTGTTTTTAAGCTCTATTGCTACCATCCATTCAAGGAAGATGTGTGTGACATAGCGAGTACTGTATTGTAAACCCAAGCTTTCGGTGGCAGAAGAGACTTCCAGCTCAACTAGTCAACCTCTTTATTTTACCAGTGAAGACACTGAAGTTAACACATGTCTTTCAGAAAGTAGATGCTCAATTAGTATTTATTAAATTATGAACCACCATAGATAGCTATAGGCAGAGACAGAACAAAACCCCGTGTCTTCTGACACTTCGCAGCCTCTGAAATGGCTTAGTTGACTCTAATCAGGTCAGACTGAACTGAGATAAGGATTAACCACAGATAGAATATCAGCAACAATCCATGGTCTGAAAACATTTCTGTCACACACATAAATATAGTGAGGAAAAGATTTTTGAAACAATTTCTTGAAGGCAAAAGTGTAAGAGGAGATATTTATGACAAATAGAAATGGGAAAACACCAAGAAGTGTCTATATTTGACTCCCATTCTTGTTGGATAATTTTTAGTGAGTTTTGCTAAAATGTAGATTCCCCGTCTGAGCCAAAGGCCTTGATCCATGTGAAAAAGTGCCTGGACCTGCACGTGGCTGAACAACAATATTGAATGTGTGATTGTGATTAGAGTGGTCACTTAAAGAAATCTCCGACATTCCCTCCACTTCTGAGCCTTGGCATCTACTGATTACTTCATAGGAAGTAAAGGCATACCAAGAGAATTAAACATTTAACTGAATTTTTAAGTTCCATTTAAAAGAACAAATGAAAGCACTCATGGAAAATAGATATGGAAGAAAAATTACGTCTGGGTTTTTGAAAATTGGGTTGCTGGTTCCCTTTCCTGGGAGGCCATGAAATGAAAACATCAGTATTTCCAAATAAATGGCTGAGCCAAGTGGTAACTCTCTGCATATGCTTTTGGATCACTCTATTCTTTTTGGTAAAGTTCTCATAACTGAATGGATCTTGCCAGAACATGAAATGAAAAAAAACAAGAATCCTGTGCAGACTGAATTATAAAGCCATGTTAAGCAAACCTTCCTAAAGAGGGCACAGGCCCCTGGCAATGTGCTCACGTCCATCTACACTGACAGCACACACTCTGCACTCAGCTAGTCACACGATGACCTGTAGAGACAAACACAGGTAAACAAGTCTCCACAAATTTTAAGATAAACATCAGAGCTGATTGGATTATTTAGCACTTGCTGCGTTGCTCAGGAATCTAAGGCAATAAGCCCACTTTAAGATATGAAATGGTTCTATTCTCTGTGAGCAGAGATCAATGATAAGCTATTGGGTTTTTCCAATCTATTTTCAAAGCCCATTACAAAAATAAATCAGTGTGTTCTCTAATAGTTCTAAAAACAGTTTGATCACTTTACTTGCGTGATTTTTTTTTTTTTTTTAAAGAAAGAGATGTCCATATGTTCTAAAATCTTGCTTTGAGTTACATTCAGAAACACGTATAGTCCAGTTCTCCCTGGTGGAAATCATCAGTCTATTTACTCATTCTCTTTTGACTATTAAAAAATCTTTTGAAATGAAAGGCATTGGCAGTGCAAAAAAAAAAAAAAAAAAAAAGCCATAAAAATAAACTAATGATTGAATTAAGCATTCAGATGAGTTCTTTGCCGGGTTATCTGCAAGCACAAGACTCTACCGTCATGTTTGGATATACCTTAAGTACCACATTCTTATTTTCATCAAAGAATAAGATGCTGAGCGAGGACATCTTTTCTGGCACACAGCAAGGCTCAGGAATCCCAGGGACGACGCCCACAGCTCTCACTATACTCTGGATGGTAGCATGATTTGATGGCTTCAAAGACTGCAAAAGAAAAGGGAGAACACCAATTAGGTGGAACTGCTTTTCCTCTCTCCAGCCCTCATCGCTAAAATGTATATATTATGAATTTGTTTCAACAGCTTACTAAAGCCCTGGCATCATTACACATTCAACCCAACCTCCAATATCACCATCACCAAAACGGTGACTTGTCATTTACTAAGTGCCGGCTCAGTGCCAGGCGTGTTCTGTGTAGTATTTCTAATCCTTACAACAAAACAACTATCTCGTACATTTTACAGGTAGAGACATAGACTCAGAAAGCTTAAAAGACATGTCTAAAGTCATGTAGACATGTAGATTGAGGATTTTAATCCAGTTTTTAAAGCAAGAATCGTTTAATTAAAAATGACTTACTCCCCAGAGGATTAATACACCCTAGGTTGTTTTGGATAACAGGATTGCAACGGAAACAATTTGATCTTGATCCTATGCTAATCATAAAGAACCCTTAACAAGAACCTATTTAACATAGATATTTTTGCCACTGCTATAGTGAAATTTATACTTTGTTTTAAAAATAACACCGGCGTGTCGAGAGGCATTAATTTATTTAATGATTACCACCAGGATGAATTGATGGTGATTACACAATTGGCCACTGGGGGTCACTGTTGCTCAATGGGTTCTGACTTAAAGGTTGTAGCGTCTTCTAAGTCTGGGGCATATCCTCAGGGAATAATCTAGAGGGCCTGAGGTTATCCCATGGCTGTCAGAAGTTTGACCAAAGAAACCTGGGTAAAAGCTGTTCCCCAGAAATGCCAAATGGGATCATTAACATCCACGGGAGACGTGTGGTTTTATCTAGAGAGTATCATCCAGCTCTGCTAAGCATTGAAGACTGGTCACTCTTCCAGGCCCAGAATGCTTAGGTATTGCCAGAGTGGTAAGAACTTCTTCATGAGCGGTGCCACAGTTTTCAACATTAGTTCTCCCCAATGTCTCTTTTAAGCCGATGAAACCAGTTTTGTTTCAAACAAATTTAAAAACAGGAATTTGGTAACTTGCCAGAGATCATGTGTCAATTCAGGAGTGGGATTTAGGCCAAAACTCTGGTTTTCTAATGTCAAGATTTTGAGCCATGTTTCAGAGGCACCTCTGCCCCCAGTGAATTAATTGGTATTCTAATTTTACACACCTAAAACTCCCAGTATGGGAAACTGGAACAAGTTAAAAGTTTAAGAGTATATACAAGCCAAGGAAGAAGCAAATAATATAGAAAGCTGGCACAGTGTAAAAAAAAAATAGGATTGGGGGAAGGCGGGCAGAAAAAGGGCAAATCTGATTTGTCTCATTTCATCTTTCAATCTTAGTGAAAAAAAATTATCCATACATTAGATTTCAACATTATTGCTAACAGGCACAAATTATTTTAAAATTAGTCTTGATGGTGGCTAGCTGCCTTATTTACTCTTTCTTCCTAGAGATTTTAAGTGTATGTTAAGAAGAGTAGTTAACTTACAATTAAGTAGCATTGCAAAGAAAGGTATTCTCTCCCCTTAAGGATAAGAAGTCTATGTTGCTCTATTTTGCATATCATGTGCCCTGTGGCATCAATACTATCTGTGTAATTGACAAACTGCAATCCATATTGTACAGCAGGGCTCAATGGCCACTGTTTGCTATTTCATTAGTATTGGTGATTTCTAAAGAAAACTTTTGCAGCTACACTTTTCTCTACTAATTTATTTTTAAGATTCCATCATCCAAACAGCATATGATAATGCTCCAAAGGATTTTTTTAAAACCATAGATTTTATGACAATATTCTGTTATTGTTAATGTTTTACTGACTCCTATACTATTTAATTTTCATATAAAGTAGATGTATTTAAGTAGACGAGGACTTGATCCATAAATCCTGCTGTGCAAGGCTAGTCCTGAAGCAGAGCAGGCTCTCTAGGCACTGAATTAATACTTGCCAAATGGATGAAATACTTATAAATAATAACATACCCTCCATTGTACCAATTTCTGTGGAAATAATTCCCATCAACAAAAATAAAAGTTTCTGAGCAAATGACCTGGCGCAGATATGGAAAATATTCATGGGTGTTCCCTAGGAAAATTCCTGTCATTTTTTTTTTTTTTTTTTTTAAGCTCTAACTCGCAAATGATAGATTCAGGAACTATGAGCTGTCTCTGGTGGGCTCACTGGAATCCAGGTGCAAGCCCTTGATTCCCTGCTGGTGTGTCTTATCAGCAACCTCTCTGTTTTCGAGTGAGTTGTCCCCTTTTTTCTCACTGTGAAGATCTCTGATCAAGCTGCCATGACCAGGAATAATTATATCATGCACAAAAGATCCATGCGGTCATTTGCTAGTGTGGAGCATTTGCCAGTTTATCATTTTTGTTTGTTTTTGAGCTCCGATTACATTTCTCAGGACTCTCTTTACGTAGCTTAAGAAACCTAGCGATGACAAATGCAAACCTGTGTTGTTTTTCTCCCCAGTCTCCCTGTTTATTGAAGGTGAAACATGACATCGACATTTGTTTAGGTCATTTTTTAATTTTTTGCTTAGGTAACTCGGTACATCAAGATTTAGGATTTTTAGAGTTCATCTTCATGATCAGAGATTGGAACTGGAAACCTCAGGAAATTAAATGAGGGCACATCATTTTGACCTCATCCATGTGAATTTCTTCTTTATATAGGATGCTTGGTTCAAGGTGTTTAGCTTCTTTGCTCCTTAATTCTGTGTCTTTGCTATTCCCAGCTTTTGCACCATTCCATGCAAGAAGTCCTTCACTCCTCCGATCCTTGCTGGTTCCCTTGGACCTCTGTCAGCAACAATGGCTCAATCATTCTCATCTGAAATCTCTGTTTTCCATCTCTTTTATGGTGGTGAGGGGAGGCAAAAAGCATACGGCTTGGCTAAAGCTACATGGGTATTTCTCATCTCATGGCAGAATGCCAGGGGTCTCTCTCCCTGGGAGGACAGATTGGCTGTAGGGGCTAGAAATCAGAAAAATTCAAGCTGCCGTGTCTGTGAATGAAACCTGCAGTGGTCAGGCCCACACGTGCCAAGCTGTGGATGATGTCCTCGAGTTGAATTTGATTACAAATGCATTAGCAGGGGAGAGTATGTCATCAGCTCCAAGCCTTCATTCCTGACTCAGGCCATGGGGTTTTGCTCTACACTCTTCTAATCCAGCCCACATGGGTGTGATAGCCCAGAAACTATCTAATTGGAATCAGTGAAAGGGCAAAGCCTGGAATTTGGGAAAGGCAGAACACAGCTGTTCTGAATTACAGACAGGTTGTCAACTTTTGCAGACAAAGAACCCGCTCTAGAGAGCAGGCCCTCACTCAGGAGGCCAGAAGGAAGGAGGGCCAGCAGAGGAGTCTGGCCTGGGAGAAATTTTCTCTGGGGCAAAATGTATATCTACAGTCTGAAAGTTCTTTGGCACCTCACTTATTCCACATGTGTTTGTACTGATCTGGTCAGAGACCTTGTTTTCCTCTGTTGCTCAGACTATATTTTTATTGAAATAGTTTACTCTGCTTACCATGCTGGACACTGCTGATAACAGCAACACTGATTAGTTACCCCTGATGTCACAGCTTCACACTGCTTCACGCTTCCCATCCTTTAGGTGACTGTACCATTTGAAAGACACAAAGCCTGGAACACTTAAAGGGAACCACTAAAAAGCTTGAAAAGCAGATCCACACAAGGTGATGAGAGACTGAGAACTCCACATCACAGCCAAACTTCTACTCTCAACTTGGCAGAAGGAAATCTCCAACTCAGAGAGAAAACACCCTTATCCCTGTTAGGTCTCCCTATAGTTCTGATGCCATCTCAAGTTGTGACAAATATTATCATGAGTTCAGTGCTGCAACCAATGCCCTCCTGATTCTGTTACCCTCCAAAGAGGTTATGGACTATTGGACCGAAGGGAGAATCCAGTTTGAAGCTTTGTGATGTTTAAAAAGGGGTAAGAGAGGGCTTCCCTGGTGGCGCAGTGGTTGAGAATCTGCCTGCCAATGCAGGGGACACGGGTTCAAGCCCTGGTCTGGGAAGATCCCACATGCCGCAGAGCAACTGGGCCCGTGAGCCACAACTACTGAGCCTGCGCGTCTGGAGCCTGTGCTCCGCAACAAGAGAGGCCGCGATGGTGAGAGGCCCGCGCACCGCGATGAAGAGTGGCCCCTGCTCGCCGCAACTAGAGGAAGCCCTCGCACAGAAACGAAGACCCAACACAGCCATAAATAAATTAATTAATTAATTAATTAAAAAAAAAAAAAAAAGGGAGTAAGAAACATATACAAAACTTTTTCTTGTCTTACATCTTTTATTCTTTTGATCCTTTTTCCTAAGTGGTTTTTCTTCAGTCCCCTACATTTGATTTTCTATTCTCCTCAGTCCATTGGCCATTAATACAGCAATAATAATAAACAATTGCCATTAATAATCATGTCAATGGCAAAAATTTATTGAGTGCCTACTAAGCACAAGGTGACCTATGATCTCATTTTCCCACTGTTTTCATCATGTAGATACCATGATATTTTTATTTACTGCAGTAACTGTTTCAAAGATGAGAAAACTAACACACAGAAAGTTTGAGTAACTACCCCCCCCAGCAAAAAAAATACAAAAAACACAAAGCTGGTAAGAGGTGGAACCAAGTTTTAAGGCAAAAGAATTTGACGGCTCAAAGTACGATGTGTGAACCAGTAGCACCAGCAACATCTAGGGGCTTGTGAGATACGTAGAATATTAGGCTCGAGCCTCAGAACCACTGCATCAGAACCTACAGATTAACAAGATCCTGAGGCAAATTGCAGGCATCTTAAGGTTAAGAAACCCAGCTATGGGGCTTCCCTGGTGGCGCAGTGGTTGAGAATCTGCCTGCTAATGCAGGGGACACGGGTTCGAGCCCTAGTCCAGGAAGATCCCACATGCCGCGGAGCAACTAGGCCCGTGAGCCACAACTACTGAGCCTGCGCGTCTGGAGCTTGTGCTCCGCAACAAGAGAGGCCGCGATAGTGAGAGGCCCGCGCACCGCGATGAAGAGTGGCCCCCGCTTGCCGCAACTAGAGAAAGCCCTTACACAGAAATGAAGACCCAACACAGCCAAAAATAAATAAATAAATAAATAAATAAAAATAAAGGAATTCCTTAAAAAAAAAAAGTTAAATAAAAAAAATTAAAAAAAAAAAAAAAGAAACCCAGCTATGATCGAGCATGCACATTTAATCATTCTGTTGCACTACCACACTTCTTTCCTTAAACTTATCTCTTCTATTCTTAACTTAACGCTCATAAGTTTTTGAATTATTATTCTTTAGATCACTGAGAGCCACAATGAAGATCTATGGAAGCAAGGTTTTTGAACAGGAAAAGCAAGCGGAGCCAACAGGAAATGGGAGAGGTAAATTGGGGTAATTGTGGAGACCAGGCCAGGTAAGCTAACTGACTAAGTATCTCCACGTTATCATGGCTCCCTGGGTCTTAAAATCTGGAGTCAAGAGGAAAGAGGGAAACTCCTTCCCCAGGCTACCTAGAAGAAACCACAGTTTATGAGAGTGAGAGGAATTATTTGCAAGACTCAGAGACCCACTTAAAATCAGTCATCCCAGGTTTAGAGACAGTTTGAATCCATTTCTGCCTCTCAATGCCACAAAGCAAGCCACACTGTAAAATATTCATCACTGCCTGTTGTATTTGGCATCTTTGTTGTGTGTTTTAAATGCTATCCCAGTTTGACCAAGTTTCGTTTGATCAGTAAAATGTCCTTTATAAATATTTAGACAAGATAAGGCAGTTTATGTCATTATAAATGTATATAATGCTTACTTTGTGTTTGCGTTGACAAAACATGGAATTCACAAGGTCTAGAAAGTGTAGAAAGCTCATCTTCCTGAGACATTGTAACAGGAAAATGGGATTTCAATCAAGGTCCTGGCCCTGAAGCTGACCTGGTCTTGTTCAGTCGGCCCTTTGTTTTATGGGTGTGTTGCCCTTAGCATCCCAATGATCACAGGCCTGTAACATGAACAAGCTGCTTTAAAGATCTGTAAGCAGAAGTTGGTCACTTTTTGAGGCAAAGGGTTTTTTTCCTCCATCAACATACAATAGCAGAAGTTGATTCACTTCAAGTTTTGCAACAAACAAACAAACAAAAACAAAACGAAACAAAAAAACACTCTTATTCTTCCTCTGAATTCTATTTCTAGGAACACTTTTCATTGTATAATTCAAATTGTTACAAGCTAAGAATGAAAGTGCAGCAATAAGCTTAACGGAAGGCAAAGGGGTACAAATATGTTTTATTAACTCTAAATTCAAAGAGAACAGTCACTGGGACTTGCTGTGCAAGACGGAGGTGGGGTTGGGAAGGCTTCTGAGAATATATCTGTCAGGATTCTGAGTACTGATAGGAGGAAGTTCAGTCCACTGATTTTGGAAGAGGCACAGGTAAGCTCTGACCGGATGAAATGGGTCTTAGAAGTCTACAGAGTCATCGTTCTCTATTCTGACTCCTGTTTTGATATTTATCAGAGAAGCAAATGATATAAGCATCTGGTGGATTTCATGAGGCAAGTTTTCCTAGCCCAACCCTGGTGCTAAGCCCCATGACAATTCATCTCACAAGAGACTATCAAAAATGTTCTGAATCAGGGCATCAGTCCAATTAGTCCTTCCTTTTGCTCTCATGACATTCACTCATTCCCTGAATACCCCCTCAAAGATCAGCCTTCTACCATTTGGGGCTTGCTTGTTGTGGACCGGCACAGATTCACATGTGACCAGGTAGCTGAATATGCACTGTGTTTGGAAACAATGCAAAAAACATGTTTTACACATACATTTTTTTCTCATATCCTTCTTCATACCAATATTGACTTCGTATTACTTTAACAACCATTAAAGAAAAACCAAGCATAACCATGTTACCTATTACACTTCAGAAGGCAAGAATAAAGGTCCAGATGGATTTTGTAAATGAAAACACACACTCAACTTGTGCCTTTCTACTCTGTGGAAATAGGAAGGACAGGACAAAGAACAATGGCTACCTTTGGCATGGGGAATTGGCATGTTCCGGAGCAATAATAGGCATCAAAGGACTTGGGGGAGATAATCCATTCACTCCAGCCAATATCTGCAAAGTCCACTTTAAGGTACCGCCTGGCACAATTGCGAGGTTCAATCCATTGCTTTCTTCTCGCCTTCTTCAGGGTCTGTTCATCAAACTGGAGCGTCTGGCTCTTCTGGTGAGGTCCCTTTCTCTGTTTCTTTTTGTTCTTACTCTTTTCAGGGGGCTGAGTCTGAAGAGTCTTGTAAGGTTTTCTCTCCTCCCATACCCCATCCTCCTTATACTGATATTCTGCCCCAGGAAGCTCATTGTTCTGTAGAGGTAGCAGGACCCCAGTAGAGCGCTTCTTCCTCCGTTCAGTAGAAAGGGCAGCCCCGATATGGCTATCCAGTTTGGGCACAGCTCCAGTGGGGAAATTCCGGTGTCCTTGCAAGCTTGATACCACACTCTCGGGCTCAGAAATCGCAATATCGTTGGCATACACCAAGATATAAGGCTCGGGAAAGGGTGTTCTCTTCTTTGGCAGCTGGTGTCCTTTGGAAGTAATGTTAAATCCTATGAGGAACTCCTCATTTTCTTTGGCTTTCCTCAAAAGTTGAGTGATGTCTTTAGACAACCAGGAAACAAAATCTCGATGACGTTTTGCTCCATCTACTGAAAGATGACCCAGGAGTTGACTCTGGTTTCTGGTGGATTTGAGGATCCATGTAGAGAGATCAAACTGAATGTGTTTCCTTTGGGTATGATGTGAGCATCCTTGGGACACAGGACAACTCAGGCTGATATTTATTAGCTCTCCAATATAGAAATACAGTGTGGCAGATAAAATGTTTTCAGACTTGGTTAGAGAAGTCAGGTTAAAAATATGCAGTTTCTCATTTTCAAGGGTCCCTAGGAAGAAAAAAAAAAAAAAGAAAGTAAACAGGAGTAAACGTGATCCCTATCTCACATCATATACAAAAATTAACTCAAAATGAACGAATGACCTAAACATAAGCACTAAAATCATAAAATTCTTAGAAGAAAACATAGGGGTAAAATCTTCATGGCTTTGGATTTGACAGTGGATTTTTATATATGATACCCAAAGTGCAAGTAAGAAAAGAAAATAACATATAAATCAAAAAAGTAGATAAATCCATAAAATTGGTAAACTGGACTTCATCAAAACTTAAAATTATGTGCATCAAAAGACATTATCAAGAGAGTCTGTACAACCTACAGAATGGAGAAAATATTTTCAAATCACATATATGATAAAATCTAGGATTCAGACTATAAAAATAACCCTTACAACTCAAAACAAAAAGACAAACAAACCAATAAAAAATGAGCAAAGGAATCAAATAGACATTTCTCCAAAGAAGACATACAAATAGCCAACAAGCACATGAAAAGATACTCAACATCATTAGTCATCAGAAAAATGTAAATCAAAACCAAAATGAGGTACCATTTGACATATACTAGGCTGGCTATAATAAGAAAAACAAGATAACAAGTGTTAGTGAGGATGTGGAGAAATAGGAACACTTTTACATTGCTGGCTATAATGTAAAATGGTTCAGCTGCTGTGGAAAACAGTTTGACAATTCCTCAAAGTTAAACACAGATATATCACATGACCCCACAATTCTACCCCAGGTATAAACCCAAAGGAATTGAAAACAGGTGTTCAAACAAGTACACGTACATGCATGTTTATAGCAGCACTACTCTTCACAATAGCCAAAAGGTAGAAACAACTCAATGTCCATCAATGGGTGAATGGATAAATAAATGTGGTATAGTCATATAATGGAACATTATTCAGCCATAAAAAGGAATGAGGGACTGATAATACTACAATGTGGATGAACCTTGAAAACATTGTGCTAAATGAAAGAAGTCAGACACAAAATGTCCCATGTTGTACGATTCCATTTACATGAAATATCCAGAACAGGTAAATCCATAGAGACAGAATGCAGACTAGTGTTTGCCAGGGGCTGGATGTGGAGAAATTGCTTAATGGGTAGGGGGCTTTACTTTGGGATTACAGAAATATTTTAGAACTAGATAAACCTGGTGGTTGCACAACACTGTGAAGATACCAAATGCCTCTGAGTTGTTCACTTAAAAATAGCTATGCTTAAATTATGTAATTTTCACCACAATTAAACAAAAGGAGTAATTTTATAAACTGGATGAAGATGAAAGCAAGGATCAGCCATTTTTACTAATTTTCTCTTTCCTTTACTGAAACACACTTGTAAACTTAGTGGTATGAGAGCTGAGAGTTCTGGCTTTTAATTATGAGACTGCCAAGAACTATTCCTGTAATTTTGGCACAGTGTCATGATAGCATCTTATCTGAAGCAACGTCTAGCCTACTGGTTACAAGAATTAGTGGAAGTAAATTCACTTTGATTCAATTCCTGGCTCAGCCACTTATTAACTATGTAACTCAGCCACTTATTAACCATGTAACTAGTGTTCTCATTCATTAAATGGAATAATACTCCTGTCATCAGAATTATGAGATGTGCATAAATCAGTTCAGGGGGTCCAGTAAGTGTTTCTTAAGTATAAATTATTATTGTTATTAGTGCTGGTGTTAACCGTAATACAGGGATTACCCCTTCTTCCATCTTCCTCACAAAGTTAAGGGTGCAGGATGAGGGTGGGTAAGCAAGACCATATAGCTCCATCTTCAGATAACATCTGAAAAAATGAGTCACACATTCGAAAGTGTCATGAAGAATTAGTGCTGTTGTGGAGCTTGTCTAAAGTTTATGACATTACATGAATATAAGAGTTGAATTGCTTCTGTAGAGTGCAACAAAATTATTGAAACTGGGCAATTCATATTTCCAAGTCTTCAGATGCAGAAATGAGAGAGAGTAACAGAATGGGCGATTGATTAGTAAGGGCAGAAATTGGTTCCTGTTCTTGAGATCATCTAATGAGCTAATGGTAAGGCTGAGCTTAGGCTCAAGAATCCCCTGTCCTGGGATCGGTCACCAGAGCCTGGGCCCTCCTCCATACACTTGTTTCATATACATATTTGTTTCAGAAACATACACGCAATCGTGAAATTATGCTCTTGATCAAAAACATATTTTAGTAAAAACATTTTTATAAAGATCTGGAAACTTAAAATGAGTCCATTGAGTCCCCATGAATAAGGGAAGTGCAGTGGGAAACATATTTTACTCATTTCTAACATTGTGTGAGGGAAAAGGAGTAAACTGTCATTTGTGAATGTTTGTATAATCCATGACACCAGCATAATATTTTACAGACCTTTATAACAAAGCCATGGCATCAGGCTTGTTCAGACTCTAGCTTTAATTCATACTTTTAATTCATACATTCAAAGAGCGTGTACTTTTACCCAGATGGAAGTTTTAAATGGAAGGAAGAGAAGTCACTCTGTTCTAAGTATGTGGCAATCAGATGGTTGCCAAACGAACACACTGGCAGGGAAGAAATGAACTCCGAGGGATGTGGGTGGTCGTGTCTTATTGGGGAAACCAATCCTACTCCTTTCCCCTACTTTTTGCTTCAAAATATTTCCTTCTTTCACGCACATTTCCAGACACCTTGTGCCCTGCTGTTAACCAGCCTCCACCTTGTGTCTAATCGTCAATATCGTCTCATAAATGTCACAGAACTCGCCATATTGCCTCTTCTGATGGCTTTAATTTTAATTCAGTGCCTTCGTTTGAAGTCAAAACCCTATGGCCCAGCCTCAGCTCCACCACACCCAAGAGCTGTACTCAGGCAAATTACCTAAACTCTTCAAGTCTCAGTTTGCTCACCTGTAAAATGAACCCAATAGTATCAACGGCTGAGTTGTTGTGAGAATTAATTGAAAGAATGCAGGTAATGCACATACCCTTAGGAAAAAACTCAATGAATGTTAGCTAACTAGACCCGCAATGTCCACTAGGATAGCAACTAGTCACTTAAGTTTGAATTGAGATGTGCCGTAAGTGTAAAATACACACTGTATTTCAAAGCCTTAGTATAAAATATCACATTAATATATTTTATATTGATTACGTGTTGAAATCATAATATTTGGATACACTGGGTTAAATGTTGTGATACTGTGATTTATAATAAGAAATACATATTTGGTCTTCATCTCCGTCTCCGTTTCTGGTCTAGAACTCCGAAAACTCTAGGAATTTCCTAAGTGATGAGAGCCATAAGGTGTCCTTTGTTATGTTAATGAGGTGACTTTTGGAGGTCACCTAAGAATGGGGTCTGGCTGCCTGGGAACCAACCCTGTGATTGGGGGTTTGCACTTTCAGCTCTAATCCCCACCTCTGGGGTGGGGAGAGGGGCTGAGGGTTGAATTAATCACCAATGGCCAATGATTTAATCAGCCATGCCTACATAATGAAGCTGTAACAGGGAAGAGCCAAATCTGACTACATATCTGATCTGTTTCTTTTACTTTAACCTTTGCTTTCTGCTGCTTTTGTTCACTAAAAGGATACTGTCTATACATAATGGCCTGCCTCAGGGAACGCTGCCCCTCTGCCTGAATGTTAAACCAAAGTGCCTTTGTTCAGGGAAGCATCCTGACCCTGTCCACCTGTGGATGGCTGCAAGAAAGAAGAAATTAACACATCCCCTCCCCAAGGCTGGTCATTCCAGGGGATATTTGCAAAACTTTCGGCCTTTTTACTTTACTTCCTCATCTCCTCCCCCTCTCTGTGCTATAAAAGAAACTGGCATCCAAACCCTGATAAGACGGTTTTTCAGAGACACTAGTCTGCCATCTTCTTGGCTTTCCAAATAAAGTCGTATTCCTTGACTCAACACCTCGTCTCCAATTTTTTGTCCTGTCCTGTGGCGAGCAGAGCGAACTTGGACTCGGTAACAAAGCCTCCATAAAAATTTTAAAAAACAAGGTTTGGAGAGCTTCTGGGTTGGTGAACAAATGGAGATTGGGGAGAGTGGAATGCCTAGAGAGGGCATGGAATCTCCAAGCCCTTTCCCCTACCTTGCCCTCTGCATCTCTTTTATCTGGCTGTTCCTGAGTTATATCTTTTTATACTAAACTGGTAATCTAGTGAGTAAATGGGTTTCCTGAGTTCTGTGAGCCACTCTGGCAAATTAACCAAACCCAAGGAGGAGGCTGTGGGAAACTCCAGTCTGTAGCTAGTTTGGTCAGAGGCACAGGAAACAACCTGGGTTTGGGGCTGGCATCTGAAGTGGAAGACAGTCTTGTGGAACTGAGCCCTTTACCTAGGGAATTTGATGCTGTCTTCGGGTAGATGGTGGCAGAATTCAGTTGAATTCTCAGACCCCTTGCTGGTGTTCAAGAATTGCTTTTTGGTGTGGGTGCAGAACATTTAAAATGTAATATATTATTGAAATTAATTCCTCCTTTCGCTTCTCATATTTTTTAATGTGGCTACTAAAATTTAAAAATTACATATGTGGCTCACATCTGTGGTTCAAAGTAAATTTCTCTTGGACAGTGGAATGACCACCATTTTTGTGGTCATATAGTCCAAAAGGAAAGAAAAAAGGCATTGCTTTTCAAAGGCGGTGAGGAATTAGGAATTTGCTAAACATGAATATGCAACCCAAAATGTAAGTTGAGCAAAAGATTATTTTCTTGGAATGCAACACACCTTCCTTTATTAAGGACATATTATATCAAGATAATTTTGGTGAATACTTTTAAATTTTCCCTCCAGCTGTAGCTAATCAGTTCAATCTGCAATCAAAAGTCTAAGACCAACAAACTGCTCTAAAATAGAGTTAAATGGGCAGTTGAGCAACAGGGCTTTATGGCAAAGCAATTATACACATAGCTTCAATTGTGTTATTTGTGTATTACACATATACAACCACTACAACCAACAAAGAACAGGAACTAAAGCAAAACAAATGTTTTACTTTAACAAATATGAATTGAACACCTATTAAGTGCTGGACCCTTGGCTGGGTCCCAGGGCTGCCCAGTGGCCACTGCTGTCCACACCAGGACAAGGGGAAAAGATTAATATGCAGGTAGCTACGCCGTGATGATGCTACTTTCCGTCAAAGGTGTTAACTATGCTTTTGGAGCACAAAGGAGGGAGCAATGAACTTTCCCCATGTATGGGGAAGAGGGACATATGGGGAAGATGCAACCTTTAACCAGACTTTTAAGAATGAGGAGAGAAAGACAAATATCATATGATATCGCTTATATTTGGAATTAAAAAAAAAAAAGATATAAATGTGCCTATATACAAAATAGCAATAGACCCACAGACACAGAAAACAAACTTATGGTTACCAAAGGGGAAGGTGGGGAGGGATAAATTAGGAGGTTGGGATTAACAGATACACACTACTATATATAAAATAGATAACCAACAAGGAACTACTGTACAGGGAACTACACTCAATATTTTCCAATAACCTATAAGGTAAAAGAATCTGAAAAAGAATATATATATATGTATAACTAAATCACTTTGCTGTATACCTGAGACTAACACGGCATTGTAAATCAACTATACTTCAATTAAAAAAAAAATGAGAGGAAAAGGGAGTGTTGAGGAGGAGATAAAAGCAGCACATTCTAGCCACAAGCAGTGCTGGACATCTGGAAGATTTTGCATGAGCAATATTTCCAATATTTAATGGAAACTTATAAAAATATCCCAGATTAACGTAGTTATTCGAAGTCCTTACAGACACCTAAGCTGCCGAAATTCAGAAAAGGAATGGCCAATTCACATTTAGCTCCTAACTAAAGGTGTTGTATGATACGTAGCACTCGATGCCTTTGCTATTTCCACCCAGATGAGGAGACGCATTACCTCTGCTTGTCCTAGATCTCCCTCCTCCCTATGTCTTTCAAAACAATGAGCTAGAAGTCTCAACAGTTCCACAAAACATTCCTTGATTTCTTTAACCCATACTTTATTTTTGCCTTCCCTGACTTTAAACATTTCATTTCCGTGCAAGTCAATGCTCTTTTCCCTAAAGCAAGTCAACAAATAATTAGTCTTTATAAACGGACAAAAAGAGTAGTGAGAGAGCTGCATGGAGTTGAGTAGATGAGTGCAGTAGAGTATATAAGATAAGATAAATACCTCCCTGCAAGTTGAAATATGTGGTAATAATATCTATTCAATTACTCTCGTGCTTTTTTAGATTTTATATTAATTTAACTTTTCAAAAAAGCATCTTCTTGTATACTTAACAACAGGAGTTTTGCAGTAGCCTTCTCTCTCTTCCCCATGAGTAGCAGACTTATCTGTGAAGAAGATATCTATGTTGAAATATCAGTGAATGGAAAATGCTTTCATGTTCACTTTTTCTATTCTTCTGAAATATTCCGATACTTACCTATTTGGAATCGATGAATCCGGAAACGGAGGTATACTTTCTGGTTAATAAGAACAAACATATAATAATAATATTAAAAAGCAATGGCAGATGTTATCAGGTTACAAAACAATAGTTTATGTAATTTAGGCTCTTGGTAGTCTTCAGGTATTAGAGAACGTAACTGTGCCACGCCAATCCAATTCTATCTAGAGTTGCATGCTTAATTCTGGGTGCTCTCATTTTAACTAGTTCATTGATATAAAAGAGAGCAACTAGGAAAGTAACCAAGATGTTGGTCTTAAAGTTATTTCTTACAAATTTGAGTTAAATAGAGAATACGTGCTCTGGAAGAAGAAAAAAAAAGAAGGTTAATCGGTGACGTGAGAATTGTTTGCAAATATTTGAGAGGCTGCAGAGAGATCAGGGTTTTTCTTGTCAGTGTCAAAGATGAGAATTAAGTCTAAAGGTGATAGCTGAATGGAACCAGAATCAAGGTCAACGTAAGTAATGACTTTCTAAGTGTCTAGCCTGAGGGTGAGACCCCTGTGGGACCAGGCAGACAGAAGAGAGATGATCATAATTCAAGACTATTACAGGAGGATCTCTTTATGGTAGGGAAGGTGTGAAAAGTGAACTAGATAACCTCTCAGATCCCTTGCAAGGAACTACGATAGGCTATATTTCCAGCTCTTCCTAAGGAAATGTTTTTGATGCCAAAATATAACTACCAATAGGTGGTGCTGTTTTCTTACTGTTTGCTGGCACTAGCACAAACTTGGATTTTCCTTGCTGAGAATACGTCTACTGTGGTCTAGTTAGATTATCATGCCATTGGCATGATAATCTTATTCTGAATTTTCTAGAGTCATAATACCTGTGAATTGGAAAGGGGTTTAGAAGTCAGGTGAGTTTCGGAACAAGCCATACTTTCCTTTGCACATCTGATAGGATGTTGCGGCTGCTGCCACTTCTCCCTGAAATGCTTTCACCCAACGTAGTTCTCCTTGATTATTATCCGGATTCAATTTTTAAGGCAAAGCAGAGGCAAGCTTGTCACGACAACCCACTCCTTCGGTTCAGACCCCTCCTCTATTACTATTTTCATTATATTGTTATTCCTTCCTAAGACCATAAATTCCTTAAAGACAAGGCTCTGTAGTAATTACATCAGACTCTTCAGTCCCAAGCATGAGGCTTAACTCTTAAGCGGTACTCAATAAATGCTTCTTTTGTGAATAAACAGATTTAGTCCAACCTATTCATTGTAGAAATGTAAAAATGAAGGACCATAAAAGCCAGCCAGCTGGTGAGCATTGATTTTGGAGAGGAACCCAGGTCTTGTACTACCCATATAGACTTTTTTAGGAGTTTGGTTATTAGATAAAGGTAGAAGATCTATTTCTGTTTTCATCTGAAAAGAAAGCACCTGCACCTCATGAAACCAAGGGCTCAGCAAGGAAACTGTGACTTGGGACCAGCTGTACTATTGCGACAGTTCAGTTCCTCTCAGGGAGCAGCCAAGGCAGTGCCCAGGGAGTGGTGAGTGGAAGGTCACCTTCGTGCTGGCCCACACAGAACGTTTTCAAAGGGAAATAGAATATACAATGGAAAGCTTTCTATGTAAAGTCTGATTTTAAAACCAATAGACTAAATGAAATCTTGATGATTTGTTAAATCCCCAGGAAGCAGGGAAAACATTTTAGTCATACAGAAAATATGTAACTAAGAACAACTCTTTTTTTCCTCCTCTTTCTCCAAACAAAGCACAGCTGCTAGAAATGCAGGGGTGCCTAGGACAGGGCCATATACGCCCACGGTCACTGGCTGAATATTTGCTGTAGATTATGGAGTCAAGGCTGCAGTTCCTCTATGCCACCTTCCGTTTCCGGGCAAAGGTGAGATGGAGAGATTCTAAATAGAACACAAAGTCAGAATGTGGTTTTTCTTGCAGGGTTACAGTCAAATGGCTGACTTTTATGCGATCTCAAAACAACCATTCTCTATGTCCAAAGTAAAACATGGCCAAAGATGGTACAATGTATGTTTTTCTAGAACAGCAAAATGTTCACTGATCAGTTTATCTGCTCTTAGCCTCCACCCAAGGGCATTCCTAGACTGTGAGCTCTCGGAGGGTAGACCCACGTCCAGATAAAGTTTTGAACTCCTAGTTCTTTGCACAGTCTGGAGCATTGATATCCTGAAAAATACTTGTCAAATTTGTTGAATGAGCAACGGTATAAACTTACCAGATTCTAAAGTGTTTCCTACTTCACACTAAAGTGAAAAAGCTTTCAAGTGAAAAAACTTTCAAGTCAGCACAAGGCCTTCTTGGGGATAAATACTGTATGGAGTTTCAGTTCATCAGAAAAGAAGCATTACAAGAACAGTGGTCTATAAAATAGAATAGTTTTGCCATTCAACGTATATGTGGTAAAGTGCCTCGTGGGAAATTCTTTCATGGCAAGTTTCTTTTTAAAGGATCCTTTGCCTGGCAAATAGCTTTTCTACTATTTTTTCTTATCTAGTCCTCTGAACATCTAATTCAGGTCAACTGAAATATTTACTGAGTGCCTACTGTGTGGCAAACTATGCCCGGCCTTCAGAATACAAGCATGACATGAGCTACGCTCTTTGCCCTCCAGAGACTTGGCCCCTGCCCCATCATCCTCTTTCTAGCAATCCTATCAGGCCCCAAACTCTCTGCAGCTGTGAAAGAAGGGTAAGACGTCTTTATCTACTTACTTTTGAACTCCTCCCCAGGGTAAAACTGTCATAAAGACATTAATATACCTTCCAAAGTGAAAGAAAGTTACCCTTACATAAATTAATAAACCATTTGTCTGGGGGAAAGGCCCACTAAAAGGACCAGATGAGACCGGAGCTAGAATGTTAATCAATCCTAGATTTCAGACGCTGGTTATAAGATACTCAAAACTCCAGAGACGTGAGCTTAGAACAGAGTGTCTCAAACATGCATCAGAATCACCTTGATGGCCTGTGAAAACAGCGATTTGTGTGCCCCACACTCAGAGTATGATTCAGATGGTTTGGGTGGGCTGGAGAATTTCTAACAATTCCCAGGTGATGTTGTTACTACCAATCCAGGGACCATACTCTGAGAAAAATGAACTTCAAGAAATCACTATAAAAAGGTGCAACTCTGCTGCACGCAGCCACCAAGGTCAGGATAGAAACAGTAATTTCTTGAATGTAGGTTTGGCATAGCATAGACTGTATTACAAGAGGACTACTACCGCTTCGTATTTACATTGCTACCCAGGTATATCCTTTGTGCTACAAACAATTGCAATTATTAATGTTTTACGTAGGTTTAAGGTTTTGTGGGAAGCTAGAGAGAAACAATATCTCCAAATATTAAGAATACCTCATTTATACAGGGCTTCCAAACTTTTAATGCATTTTCACACTCAATTTGTTTCAATTAAGTTGCACCATCTTTCTGTGAGACTAGCACGGTAGGTGTGACTTAAGCCATTTGATAGACGTCAAAACTAGGCCTAGCAATATTAGATAACTTTATTAATTAGCTATTCAGCCAAGATTAGCATTTAGATCTCTTAATGCTTAGCCTCAGGAAATAGAAAAACTGAAACTCTAGGAATTTATTCTCTTCTTGAAAACCATTTATCTTAACCCATGCCTAAGTGCAGCAATTATACTCAATTCAAACAGTCTTTAGATTAATTCCATGCAATTAAATTAAAATTTTCTTTGAAGGAAAAACAAAGAGGATCATGTTGGGCCTCAATAGTTTTAATTGTAAAATCAGAGGACTGGGCAAAGAAGCTTTCATTTCTAAAGCTATTGGATGCAATTATTTTATAAAAGGAATATTTAACACTTACTATAATATTTAATAGGAATATTTAATATTTACTCACTCAATAAAGGAAGAAGAACATACTGAAGTTGGTAATACAGTAGGATCAGTTTGTCCAAACACTTTTACTTACAGTGTGCCCAAATAAAATCAAGGCACTGCATTTACTGTGGTTCTATTGCCAAGAAACGATGGGTCGTAAAGGAAGGTAGATCATTGAAGGAGTCAATAAAACACCATGGTCAATTGGCTTCATGACTTACATGCCGATGTTTCAGATGAATAAAGAGACATTCGTGCCTTTAATAATATCATCCCTGAAAATATTCTAGGACACAGCCACTACTAACATATGAATAGACTAGCAATTTTATGGATTTTTAAATATATTCCATAGATGAGGGCTCTTCGGTCATACTGCCATGGTTTACTATGGTCCAAAGTAGATATTATCCTGGTATACTTGTGTCACTTGATTAATACTATGTCAGTGTTTCCATTACAAAATTCTATTTTCATGTGTTCATAACATAATCCTAAAAATTCACTCTGAATTGAAACTTGGCGTAGGAAAGTTCAAATAGAGACTATTTGTGATGCCAAACTTCTTTCCACCATACCAATGAAATAAAGTTATTAAGATACTGATTACTAGGGTATACACATTGGATATATGAGAAAACCATTAAAATTTTAGGAGAAAATTTCTGACGTAGGAGCACAAAAATCCTGAATAGCGAATACAAAGTATATGCAAAGTTGCTCAATAATTTTCACTAGGCTTTTTGATAGGTATGAGCTTTATTATATCTAATAAATACAGCAAACAAATTGGGATTATATAAGAGATTTGATAGGTATCTATAACCAAGGATTAATTGTGGTAAAACATTAAAGCAGTGATGTGCATGATCTCTAGTGAATTTTTCCACAAATAAAGTAGCTTTTCTTTTAAAAGAATAATACCAGATTAGATGTAAAATAATAAATATTAATCCTATAGAAGAAAACAATGAAGGAGAATTCATAGGGAAACAGGCAAAATAAAATTTAATGACAGAAACTCTAAAATTACATTCAGAGAAGTTTAAGATATTTAATCAGGAAGATGGTAGAGTCGGCCCTTGGTATTCGCAGGGAACTGGTTGCAGGACCCCTGCAGATACCAAAATCCACAGATGTTTAAGTCCCTTATATAAAATGGCATAGTAACTGCATATAACCTACCACATCCTCCCGTACACTTTAAACCATCTCTAGAGTATTTATAATTCAGCAAAATCAAGTTTTGCCTTTGGGAAATTTCTGAAATTTTTCCCCTCAAATATTTTCAATCTGTAGTTGGATCCCTGGTAACCAGGGATGTGGAGGGCCAACTGTACAATGCCAACTGGACTCAAGTCCAAAAACTAACAATGTAAGTAAACATCCTGAATAAACAAATGAGAAACGAGACAGTTTTCAGTCATAATATTCACTTGAATTTTGCATATCTTCTTTCTTGAGAAATTAGGAAGACTCTGAACCAATGTTTCCCCAAATAGATATCTTAGAACCATAATTCTCTAAAATGCTCTCTTGGGGAGAAAGTGATCCACTCTTAAGAGGGTCCACTAACATTTAAAGGACCTGAAAGGTCCCAAAGCAAACTGATCATTTTTCCCAAACTTATTTGACCATGGAACGCAAATTTATGTAACACCTGTTAACATCTTTTAAAGACCCTCTTTTAAAAAATCTTCTCCTAGAAAATAAGATGATTAGAAATCGTAGGTTTTGAGATGAGCTCAGTATGTCTGGCAAATACATCATGATGCCCATTTCTTCTTCCATTTAAGTAAGGGGTTGGTCTTGCTTTCTTCAAAGCCTCTTCCAAATACAAAATTGTATAATTCCAAAATGCTTAAGAGCAGGTTTGACATCTACATCTCTATTTAATTTTTAGAAAAATCTGAACTGGGTCAATCAAGTGCTTATAAATTTCCACTGCTTAGATAAAATGCCTGTAACCCTTTTAATATATTCTTAATTATGTATATATTTTTAATGTACAAATATTCCCCGAGTGAATTATCTGCTTAGGGGATGTTTTTCATTGACGCTCGTGGTCTCTTTGTCTCTTTGAGTATGTCTAAACTATACTTAAAAGCTAAATTTAAATTATTTTCTATGTAATACATTCTCTTTCTCTTTTCCATTAGCATAGATAATCAAGAATTCATGGTATTATGGATTTTTAAATGTCAGAGATTGTAAAGCTGTCTTGCCTATTACAGTAAAAACTTCATTAAGGGCTATCATGTATTCAAAGTAGTGTGTAATTCAAAGCAGCTGCACATCCAGCTCCCCTTCTCCAGATGTACTATTGTTCTTGGAATAAAAACATCAGATAATCTAAGTACGCTTTAATTTCAAGCCTAGTTTCTAGGTGCCAGAAATTTCAAGGTAACTGTGTTTTAATGAAGTTATTACAGCCCCTTGCCATCAAATCCATCAAAAATGATGCTTTCCCACTGGCCCATGCATTTTACAGGACTGGCTCCTATTGGAATGATTGTTTAGCCCTTAATTGTATCTTTTCTAAAGCCTTACATCTTAGACTTGCACTTCAGAAACATGTCACTTTATAGTCCTTCATTTTTAAAGACTTTTGGTTACAGTAGGAAAGACTCTCCCCTTTCTCACTGAAGGAAAATATTCCTTTTTGGGTCTGACTTTCCTCAATTTTCTTTTCTTTTTGTCTATGAAGTCTGTGTGATTTTTTTTTTTAAAGGTGACATAAATCCACTGAAATGCAACCATTTTTGTAGTTACATGTCATAAATTAAAATAATGATAGTTTCCTAATAAGAACATCTGTGCTTTAATTGCTTTCCCTAAAGAGGTTAAATTTATGATTAAGAAAAATAAGATTAAGTGACTATGGAAATGATGAGAAACTAATGAACACAAAGTATGCATCTTAAAGGATCAAGCCAGGAGAAAACCTCATGTAAAACACTCTTCTTTTATTACATAGAAGCCAAGGACAACTTAAGCTAAGATTAAAATAAAAGCTGATTTCATATCCCTCTTGTCTTCCTTTAAGACGGTGTGTTTTTCTAAAGCCGAACTTCTCTGTCATCAATAATTTTGCAAATTACCTTTTACAAAGGGAAAGATAAAACATATCTTTATGTAAACCCTTACACATCACAGAAAGACTTATGAGTTCTCCAAACTTACGGTTTTGGCACACCAACTGCACACCATTGAGGGAGGAGAAAAGGGTTAGCGGAAAGTGTATTTAGGATGAATGCCACCCACCATCAAGTAATGGTTTAAGTAGAAAGTAATCAGAGGGAGACCACAGCAGCTAAATTTCAACCAAAGATATTCTAGGTTTAGAACAATAAATAATTTTAATCAGGTATGTTCCAAGGAGCAAATAGGGATCTAAGGCTATAACTCAGCCTGAATAAGCACTGGGAAAGTCTGCCAGAACAGCAGCCACTTCATAGATACAGCACACACCTGACCTCCCATTAAAATCTGTAACATCCTTGGTACGGGGAAGCCCATACGTTGTGAAACTTAAACACTACGGACTAGAAAAAACATATCTAATTTATTAATGCAGACAGCATCTTTCGCCTGCATCAGAACAGATGTCACAAGATGAAGGATGTTACAGAAATGCTGTTATGGACAAAGGAGAGAGACACACACGAAAACCTTAGCACCTTCCTGGAGCCCTGCCTTATTAAAGCCAGAACTGCCTCATAATAAGGTTCTTCTAGTGTGTTAGTAACTAAACACTCTTGGAAGGGGTCCAAGGCGAACAGTCTCTCCACGAGTCTCCGAGGTAGTAACAGGACACTTGAGCTTCCATAAAAACCAGTGTCTACAGTTGATGAATAAGTCATTAAGACAGTCTCTAGGATGTTAAAGGAATTACTTTTCTTATCAGGGCACGCAGCCTTGTATATATGCTTCAAGCTGCAAGTCATCATTTCAAGGGAACTTCTGGCCTCTGTATCAGAGTTTATCATTTGATGGTATAAGAGTACAGAGAGGCTGATAAGGGACACTCTGAAATTATAATGCATGGAGTGAGTTGGACCCAAAAGGTAAATGGGGCCTGAGTTATTCAAATCCTTATCCATCTCCCACTCATGGTTCCTTCAGTCTAAAACAAACATACAAAAACACTATACAATAGGTGTGAATGAAGCAAACTCACATGCTACCTCCAAACTTCGTGATTCATACTAAAATGAAATTTGCTGATACCAAAAATACTATTCACCTTTTGGGTACCTCAGCTACTCCCTAGGAATAGTACCAAGAAAATGAATATCGAGATAAGAATGATTCAAGTATCTTCGTTATTGCCACCTGCCTTGCCCACCCAACTACCCTTGTTTCTCCCACACTACTTCTTCATTGAGCTCTGCCCTTGGAGTTGCACTAAAGTAAACAGGGCATTCACTGGTGTGGTCAGCTGTCAGGACAGCCTTCTCAAGTGGCTGACACACTGTGGATGAACCAGAGCAGGTTTCTGTTTCCGTAGCAAAGGCCAACTCCTTATAGATCATGCTCGTGGTTTTAAGAAGAAAGTGAAATCTGGTTCAGCTCAGACTATAGCTGAAGACTTCTGCATTAGAAAGCATAATTCACGTTTATTGTAAATGTCATCATGCCTACGAGCTCTAGAGTATATTTACAGTGTCAACCTAGGGCTTTCCTTGATGGATGCTTTCGTGTTCCTCTTTTCCAGGAGTCCTACATATCAAAGCTTTGGGAGATTTCTTTCTAGTGATTCTGACAGAATTGATAGAGCATGAGGCATGGCCCCCTTACTTGAAGTTCTTGGCTATTTTTCAACGGTTCACTGAAGACAGGTCCCTTTATCGTGAATGTAGTGAACAAAAAAGCCTGGTGCATCCTCAAAGCACATAAAGCGTGTTAGTGTCCAGGAAACGTTCCCTCAAGCTGTTAGCACAAGGGAGGCAGGCTGTTAGCATAAGTTATTCGCTTCACCGCAGGGGCCAGGAGAAACCTTGTTAAGCCATGAATTTCAGTCCGCAGTGATCTGTGTGTTGAAAAACGGGATGAGCAGATTTTCATCGGCGGATTCCAAGAGGTGTTTACATCCACGGCTGCTCCCCTCCCTCCCAGCTCCTCCCAAGGTGGGTGGTACAGCCCCTATTTGCCCAGATGGGTTTTAAATAATCAAAACACGCAAGCACCTGGTTTAGTTTGTGTGTTTGCCACCAAGGGACTATCAAGTAGAAAGTGTCAAATATAGTAACACAGAGGACGCGAGTTAAGAGGACGTGCAAGGTCTGGAGAAGCGACTGTCTAAAAGCCCGAGGGAAGGCATCTAGTCCAGGTGTGACTTTTCTCTCTGGTGCCCCCGGGGTTGGCATAAAATGACATCTGCCTCTAGGTAAACACGGCTAAAGCCCAGTCCAAGGGAATTTCCGCTGACCGACTTAAGAAACATCAGCACAAGGTACCCCAGAGAAGCTCCAGACACCAGGGCAGGAGGACCCTGTGGGCGGGGTGGGGGGGGGCAGCCACTTCCCTTCTTTCACGCGCTTCCTCCAGCCGACCCCCTCCAGGGTTCGGCGCCCTTCTCTCCACTTCTCCCTCTCAATTCGGACTCTACCATTGGGCTGACTCACAGGCGGAATGCGGGGTGTGACAGGACCGAGGGGCTCGGAGGGCAGCTGGAGGGCGAGGGAAGGTCTCTAGGTAACACAGGGCAGACGAGGAAGCCGTGGGGGTCCCGGAAGACACCTGGGGCGGGACCGCGGAAAGGGGGCGCCTCGGGCACTCACCTGCTGCTCGAAAGCTGCGAACCGTGTTGCCCTCGCGCAGGGGCTGGGGGAGCAGAGGCGGCGAGCCCCGCTCCGAGGACCCCGGTGTCCGCGCCGCCTCGGCTCTGCCGCCGCCGCTGTACCTGTCGTAGAGCCGCAGCATGTGCTCTGACACCTTGTCGAGCGGCTGCGGGAGGGGGTCTGGGCCGCCACCTGCCGCGCGGTCGCCTGGCACAGGCTCGCGGAGCTCCGGGAAATGCTGCTTGAGTCTCTGTCCGTGCGCCAGGCTCACGCACAAGCAGCCCAGCCATAGATGGAGCAGTCTGCGCGCCCCAGCCATAGCGAGGTCCGCGTCCGCTGCTGCGTCCTGGGGGGTCCCTCTGCGGTGCGCGGGGCCGGCGGCAGAGAGGAAGGTTGAACTCCCAACGGGCTGGGCGAGGGCGCCCGGAGCCCGGACGCTGCCTGAGCAGGACAGCGACCAGCCGCACTTTTTGCGCCGGTCGATCGCGGACCGGCAGGTGGGCTCTTCCCCGGCAGCGGCGCGGACCTCACCAGCGCAGGGCGCTGCCGGCGCAGTCTCCACTCGGACCCCAAGAAAGAGCTGAAGTCGTGGCGTGTGTGGCCGGGGTGTTTTCGGATCTGTCTGTACCCTCCCTCCCCGCTTTATTTTCGGGAACACCCGGCCGAAGTTGCCGCGCTGGGCACGGGGACTAGCGCCGCGTCGGGCGCAGAGACTGAGCGGGGTTGAGTGCCGCGGTCCTGAGGGCGCTCGCTCGCCTTTTGCAAGGATTGGAGCAGCCGCGGTGCGGCCAGTCCGAGTTTTGAGTGTATGCGTGTGTGTGTGTGTGTGTGTGTGTGTGTGTGTGTGTGTGTGTGTGTGTGTGTGTTGTGTGCGAGAGAGAGAGAGAGAGAGAGAGAGACTGCCTTCGTTCTCTGGCTGATCTGTACGGTCCGCAGCCAATCTTGCTGTATCCCTCGCCCTCGCAGACAGCTGGGACCCCGCTATAGCCGGGAGAGAAGGGAAGGGGGAAGTAACTAGCAAACCAGCAGGGGGAGGGAGAGAAGAGGAAGCAGGGTTGGGGGTGGTAGGGGAGAGGAGGGGGGAAAGGAGAAGATCGAGGAAGAAGGAAAGGGTAGGAGGGACGGGGTATTATTTTTTTAATCCCTTCAAGAACATTGGCTATGTCCCGGCCAACAAGAGAGCAGAGGAAAAATAAACTTCTTCCTGGACACTTTCGCTTCTGATTCCAAACAAGATCAAGATGTGAACACCATCCTCGCTTCCTTTCGTGGGCCTCTCGAGACCCAGGTTGCGGACCCTGCACCTGTGCCGGGTTGCCATCTCTCCCTGTCTCTCTGAGAGCTTACCCATCATCGCTCCTTCTCTTCTGCATCTTCACTTTGCATCCACCCCTCCCCACCGCCCCCCAGGAGAAAAATATGTGCGAGTGGAGTCAATCCCGTCTTAAAACAAATAAACAAGCAAACACACTACAAACCCCTCCCCTCCCACCCCCACATTCCCCCTCGAGAGGATTCTCTGCAGGATTGTGAGCGGTGGTGAAACGGAAAGACTTCTGGGACACGCCAGAATCCAGAGCGGGCTCTCAGAGTTAGCACCTCTGAGGTCCTTCCTCACCCTGTCTTTCCTGGCTGTAAAATGGCAATTAAACTACTAGCTAACTAACATTTTACCCCACACTTATCACGCCCTAGGTACTCGCTGTTCTTTTGATTTCAAGTGTATTATCTTTAAAGGATTTTAACGAGAAAGCCCATTTTACCGATGAGGAAACTGAGGCCAAAGGACACTCCTAGATGGCAGACCGGAGCTCCAAACTCAGGGAGTCTGATTCCTGGGCTCAAGCCGTTAATCATCACACTATTGATAATGAAACTAGCATTTATTTTATTTATTTATTTTTAACATCTTTATTAGAGTATAATTGCTTTACAATGGTGTGTCAGTTTCTGCTTTATAACAAAGTGAATTAGTTATACATATACATATGTCCCCATATCTCTTCCCTCTTGCATCTCCCTCCCTCCCACCCTCCCTATCCCACCCCTCTAGGTGGTCACAGAGCACCGAGCTGATCTCCCTGTGCTATGCGGCTGCTTCCCACTAGCTATCTATTTTACCTTTGGTAGTGTATATATGTCCATGCCACTCTCTCACTTTGTCCCAGCTTACCCTTCCCCCTCCCCGTATCCTCAAGTCCATTCTCTAAGAAACTAGCATTTAAACTGAAGTTTCAGGGTGACAATTCAGGTACATGTTCTTAGCACAGTGCCTGGCCTGCTGCAGTAAAGACCTCAGTAAATGTCTGTTGCAGCGTATCTATCTGTTCCCTCGGTGGGAGCAGACTGGGGTTTATGGAGAAGAATATAGGCTGTGGGATCACATTGGGCTTCCAAATCTCCCTTTCTTCTTTGAAGGTGAATAAGGACACATTCCTTTTAGAGTTTTGTTTGGATGACAGTAGAAGACAGTGCTAAAGTGACTGGCACACTGGCTAGCCTCCAGTAGGGGCTCAATCTCTTTGTATCCCAAATTTATCCCAAATGCAGACTACAACCTCCCCACTAAGTCACTTCTCAACCCTTTGTGGTTTGGATTTTGCCCTTGGCCACCCCTGGAACTGTGCTGCAGATAATAACACAAACTTCTAGGCTGGTTGTGAGACTTACGTGAGATTGTGTGTGTGATCTTTGCCTGGCATAAAGAACATAATAGCTTCTGTGATTAATAATGAAGACCCAATTGCAAAATTCAATAGGCCCTGGAAATTCTCTCCCTCTTTGATTTTTCCCTGTGAATCTTTGGTTCTTTCCCTCTGCTTCTTGCTCTCTCTCAGTTCTGTGAGCTGCCTCCTCTTTCTTGTCCTGCCTTCAGTGTTTCTCACATGTTTATAACCTGCCTTGAGAGGATACCAAATTGAGAAAAAAAATCTCCTGCTTTGGCGGTCACCTCTGACCTATAAATATATAGTTCTGGCACTCTCCCAGTCCCAGTCTGCATTGCTTAAATTTCACCTTCCTCCGTTTTGAAACCATCCCCAAGACTTCCCTTCCTTTAGCTCTAGTGCATAGCTCCATTGCTACTTCTGCTACTTCGTACTCGATGTAATTTTTCCAGTGTAGAAGCTGTGCTGTGACTGCTGGAGTTGACCACATGTCTTCAACGTCTACCCTTACTTCTTCCTAGATGTAGATACTTTCCCTTCCTTGTGTTTCCATTTTCTTATTTGAGTCGTAAGTATAAAGTCATAGTTCCTGTTGACAGGGTCGTTGTAAAAAATCATGGGACAGCCCATGTCAAGAGATTAGTACAGTGCCTAGCACATAACAAATGCTTAAGAAGAATCAGCTCTGAGCTAAGAGAGAATTGCTTGTATGTTTTTGTCTAAAGCAGAGGTCAAAAAAAAAAAAAAAAGCAGAGGTCAAGCCATACTCATCTTTATATTTTAGTGACCAGCCATTACATTCAGAGTAAACAAAGTGACAAGGAGATATTAAGCGGGTAGACTAACCCCTACCTGGGACTCTCACCTGTAATTGCAAGACCAGATAAAAAAGTGTGGATAAAAGCTGGCAAACTGAAGAACACTTGTAGCAGCCAGATCCTGGACCAAAAGTGCCTCATTTACAACTAACCTACACCTAACCTTCTTCAATGACAAAGAAATGACACTCATGTCAGACCCTCTGAGTGACCTCCTGAGAAACTGAATTGAAAGCAAATTGAATTGGGAGTAATAGTTCCCTCATCAGAGTACCTAGAGATGCCATCTTATGATACTTCACAACCGTAGCACAATGTTCCTTTTATCAAAGTTCACAGAATCACAGATCTGGATGGTCTAAGTTGTCTCAGAATGCTGGCATCTTTAGATGCCTTCCCCCAAAAGGGATGAAAAGTGGGATTCATAATTCTGGCTGAGCATCTGGCTTACCTGATACTTGGAGGATTTGTAGCTACGCAAAACAAGGAACGTCTGAATTGAATCTAATGGTGGTACATGGTCTGATTTCTTGTTGAGTCTGGTTAATTAAAATCTGTCTTATATTTTAGTAATAGGAGTTTCCTATTTTTATCTTAGCGAGTAGCTGTTACTGTTACCGCCAACCGCTGAATCAGAGGACGCTTACCAGTCTCTTTTCCTAAACACAAGGATGGTTAAAGAAAGACATTTCTGTAATCTAACAGCAAATGCAAATTAGAGATTTTAGTGGATTCCGTTGAGTTGAGCTCTACTTTTGACCACAAAATCATGTCTCTGTGTGTGTGTATATGTATATATATATATGTATATGTATATACATGCATGTATATGTATATACATGTATATATGTGTGTATACATGTCTATATGTATATGTGTGTATGTATGTATATGTATACACATGTATGTATATGTATACATGTATATGTGTATACATGCATGTATATGTATACATGTATGTGTGTATATGTATATACATGTATATGTATGTGTGTATACATGTATATATGTGTGTATACATGTATATATATATATGTGTGTGTATATGTGTGTGTGTGTATATCTATATATATAAAAAATGCATGTCCTCTTATTAGCCTTCTTAAGCACTATATACATTTATTTTCTAAAAACATCCCATGGACAATTTTTATTGAATACTTACATAAGGCTGCAGTAGCAATTGTGGGGAAAATATATAAGAAGATTGTGTCTTAGGCTTGGAGGAGTTTAACCTTCTAGTAGGTGAACCAAAGAAACCCACATGGGACAACTAACAAATAATGGGAGAAGTAGTGTTCAACCATGTTTTGCAGACTGTGTCACAATTTGCTGTGTCAGTCAAAAGGAGGAAATCAATGGGAGATGGAGTAGCCAGAGAAGACTTCCTGGAAAAGGTGTGTCTTTTTTTAGCCTTGAAAAACGAGTAGGACTTTAGACAAGTCAAACATAAAGGGCTTGTAATATAGGAAAGAATAGCAGTAAGAGATGAGTTGCAAAAGTCAGAATGAGCTTGCCCTGTTAATAAGGCTGTGCCTGTTGGGACTAAGGTTGATCTGATTTGAATAGAGCATGTATGCTGGAGAGTACAGGAAACAGAGATGGATTGTTGGCTCGAATGAGTTTATGGAGGACCTTGAATGCTAGATCAAGGGGAAAGTAGGGAACCATAAAATGTTTTTGAGAAGAGAAGCCTTTCTAATGGTCCAAACTCTCCAAAATGGTCTGGAAAGTTTTAATAACTAATAAATTTCCTGCCTCTGGAAGTATGTAAACATAAGGTAGATGACAACTTGGAGAAATTTTAGAACTGATTCAAATATCAGAAGGTTGATTAAAGATATTTAAAGCTTTATTAGTCGCAAATTTACTTGACTGCAAGGATATATATTTATCTATCTGATTCACAGCGGCTTAAACATATAGGGATTTATTCTTCATCCTGTTGTAAGAAATCTGCAGATAAAGAGCTGTTGATATTTATTCAGTGGCTTGACAATGTCATTAGTAATGTTTAGGTGACTCATCTTTTCTCTCTTACTGCCTCAGGGTCACCAGATGGCTCCTGCAACTCCAGCCATCCAGCCCTTGCTCAAGGAAGAAAGAAGGAGGAAAGGGGAGGCACCAGCTATATCTCTTCCTTTTCATCAAGAAAAGCAAACGCTCTCTCAGAGCTCTGGCTGTTATCGCTTATATCTCACTGGTCTAAATCTTATCTCATGGCCATCTTTACCTGCAGCCATTCAAAATTATCTGAATGAGGGGGACTGGAGTATTTTGTCTCAGCCTGGGCACATTGCCATTGCAAATAGAATCTGAGTTCAGCTGTCAAGGAAGAAGGGACAATGGAAAATGTAAAGTAACTAACAGGGTTTGATATAAGGACCCTCCCAATGTTGAGAGTCTATGAATCTTCAATCCATTTATTAGTTATTTTCTATTCTGCCTGTAAACTTGTTTAGTTTTTCTCCATTCTAAAAACAAAAACAAACATCAAAACTCTTTTCCGTATCTATTTCACAAACTATCATCCTCTCACTTTATTTTCTTTGATCTCTGAACTTGTTTAAAAAGTAGTCTACACCTAATATTTCACTTTCTCACTACCTATAATCACGTCACTTCATTTTATTTCTTACCATCTGTAACAAGATCTTTGTACTCTACTGAAACTGTCCTTGTATTAGGCACTAACCTTCTAATCACCAATCCAACTGCCACCCTCCTCCCACCCCAACCCCCAGGCTTCATCCTTATCTGAGTGTTTGACACTATCTACCACCCTCTCCTTGAAACTCTCTTCCTTTTTTATCTTACCTATTCTGGTTTCTTCCTATCTTTTTGATTACACATATTGTTGTTTCATTCATTCAACAAATATTTAGTGTCTACTGTGTTTTATTTATTTATTTTTTGGCTGCGTTGGGTCTTCGTTGCTGTGCGCGGGCTTTCTCTAGTTGTGGCGAGCGGGGGCTACTCTTCGTTGTGGTGCGCGAGCTTCTCATTGCGGTGGCTTCTCTTGTTGTGGAGCACGGGCTCAGTAGTTGTGGCTCGTGGGCTCCAGAGCACAGGCTCAGTAGTTGTGGCACATGGGCTTAGTTGCTCTGTGGCGTGTGGGATCTTCCTGGAGCAGGGCTCAAACCCATGTCCCCTGCATTGGCAGGTGGATTCTTAACCGCTGTGCCACCAGGGAAGTCCTCTTCTGTGTTCCTGATGCTTAGTTTGGTATTGAGAATACAGAGATGGAATGAAATGGTCCCTATCCTCTGGAAACTTCATCTACTGGGGAGATAGGGATATTATCCCTTAAGAAACCTTAAGACAATTTTGAATGGCTGAATAAAGCCAGAAGTGCTACATGGAGGAGATGATACTTGAACTGAGATCTGAAAGTTAAATAAGTGGTTTTCCAGGACAATTTCAGATACGATATTCCAGGCAGAGGAAGTATACAGAACACAGAAGTAGGAGAGGCCTTTCTTCTGGGATCGTCTTCCAACTTCATACCAATCTCTCTCTCTAATTATTTCCTTGGTAGTTAAGTCACTTTAGCTATGTACTTTTATTTACTTTTCAGAAACTACCCAAATGACTTTCCTAACCTACAAAATTTCAGACTCCATTTTTTATAAATTTGTGGATATTCTGTCTGTTGGCATCATAAATTCTGTGCATCTGTAATGAAACTGATCATCACCCTCCCCACCATCTTATTCTTGGTTTCCATTCTTCTGTGAATGGCACCATTATCCTTATAGCCATCTAGGTTCCAAGTCTTAGAGTCACATTTGCCTTCTCTCTCTCTCTGACTACCATATCTAATCATTGCTAAGTCCCATGCAAGCTATCTCTGTGATATCTCTGCCATCTGTCCTCTTTATTTTTATTGCACTCTCTTTCATTTAGTTGCTAATATATTCTAATCTAGATGAGTTGTCTCCCAAATGGCTTCCGGTTCCTCGTCACTCCAACTGTTTTTGATTTCTATTGCTGCATAACAAATTACCACAAACTTAAAGGCATAAAACAACACCCATTTATTATGTCACAGTTCTGTAGGTCAGATCCAGGTGGGTTCATCTGGGTTTCTGCTCAGGGTCTCAGATTGAAGGTGTTGGATGGGTGGTGTTTTTATCTGCTAGCTCTGAGTAAGAATCTTCTTCCAAGCTCATTCATGTGTTGACAGAATCCAGTTCCTTATGGTTGTAGGACTGGGTTCTCATCTTTTTGTTGGTCTTGCTATCAGCTCCCAGAAGCCACTTGCCATTTCTACCATGTGGTTCTCTCCATCTTCGAAGCAGCAATGGAGAATTTCTTGCACGTTTTATACAGTGCTTCTAATCTCTTTCTCCAGAAAGAGTCCCCATCCTTTTAAAGGACTTGCCTGAGGTCAGGCCCACCCACCAAGGATAACCTCCCCTTCTGAAACTCAATTTTGCCATATAGTATAATCACCAAAAGGATATCCCATCCTATCTATAGCTTTCTCTTACGTTGAAGATTGTACAAATGACTGGGAGTCAGTTTAGAATTCTGCCTACCATAGTAATCATCTAAATACTGCTACTAGATTTATCCTCCTAGAACTTACTTCAGTAGTATTATAAGCTTTCTCAAAAACAAATAAGTAGTTGCTCATTACCATCTAAACTTAAGCAAAACAAGATAAATCCTCAGTTTGATACTCATAGCCTTCCACAGTATGTCCTCGGCCCAATTTTCTGGTGTATCTCTATTCTTTCCCACATATTCCCTATGCTCTAGCCAGAGTAGATGGTTCTTTTCCACTTTTTTTCACTTGCAGTCTTCCTTTGCCTGGTTTGTAATCTTCAAGATCCATCTGAAAATGCTACCTTTTCTGTGCAGTGATTCCTAATCAGTCCAATGGCTTGTGAGCTCTTAATCCTTTAAATCTTCATAGCATTTAGTACCTCTTATAACACTTAAGAGATTCTGTCATATGCTGCTTTTGTTTACTTTTATAAAGAAATAGCTGCTTCTCTAATAAAACCCAGCTCCCTCAGTGCTGGCAGCAATGGGAGAACATCCACCTGCGGAAGAAGTGGCTGGACCGCTCGTCTGACTCTTCGTCCCCAGAGATTTTCCATCTGCCCCATCTTTCTCTGGCTGCTTCCTATTTTTATTACTGCACTGCACAAAAGGATTCTGCTACACCTTTCTCTCTCATTCTAGCTAAGCCTGAACACACAACTAATTTAATTTTGGATTTTTGTCACATAGTTGAAGCAAGCCTGGAACTTGCAAACAATAACTGACTAAAGGTTCATGGAAATAAACACACAGATATCAACACACAGCTCCATAATCTGACTTATACCACATTTTGATTTTCTCCTTTTTGGGTCTTCTTCTTCCTGGCTCCTGTCCTACCATCATTTTTGCTAGCAATTATTTAACTGAACATCCATCGTGTATCAGAAATCCCTCTACGGTGCTGGAGAGGCAATGGGAACAACATGGTTTTTTTTTTTTTTTTTAATCTGGGGTCAAGATAGTAAGACCCAGAGAGGCAGAGGCAAGTGTTTCCTCATCTATTCATAAATATTTATTGAGCGTACGTTATAAGCCATACACTATTCTAGAAGTTGGGGATATAGCCACACAAAAGACCACTGAAATCCTACCCTCATGGAGTTTATATTCCAAGAGAAATGGACAATAAAACCAAGCCGAAAATTTAAGAATTTCACAGAAGTATCATGAAGATAATGCAGCAAAGTAACAGGATCTAGAATGGTATGTTTGTCTGGAAGGGGATGCTGGGGTATTCCCGGACGATGAGGTGGTCAAGAGACATCCTCTGAAGACCCAGCATTTGAACTGAGACCTGGAAGTGTCCTTACATTGATCCGACTTCTTATTAGATGCAAAGGCAGGGAGAGTTATTCATCTTTTATGCCCACCGCCTTCCTCTAATTTCCTTACACTTCATTACATGCTTAACATAATATTTGCGGAACAGAATCCAACTGAATAGTGACAAGATGAAGGGGTGTTGCACCAGACATCTCCCACCAAACACATGTGTTTTCCTATGTAAATACATAGAATAAAACATGTTTATCTTCCTACAACACAAAATAATTTGATTTTAGCTGTTGCTTATTCCCTTTTTTTCTGAATTCATTTCAACTGCTTTTCAACTAAGACATTCCTTAAAATTTGAACGATGTGAAAATTAAAGATGACTAAACAAATATAATAAGGAAAAAGAATTAGATCCTTAAGGGCAGAAACAGTATTTTATATACTTTGACATTACCTGTCGTCATAGGACCGAAACAAAACCAAAATTAGCATCTTGGGATATAACTTCTCAGTCTCTCTTCTTCTGTGCCTAGGGCATAGAATATTTCCACGTGTTAATTATATCTTTAGAATCACACAGTATTTTGACTTTTTACTGTTTAATAAAAAAATAAAGAAATTATATTGTGAGGGGACTGGATCCTTTTTTATGCTTGACGATGTTGATTCTGCTTCATAATCAACATATCAGAACCACATGTACACTAAGGTTTTATAACTGACATGCCCAGTCATATTCTCCCTTGTATTATTCAATTCCACCTATACTGAAAATTTCAACTGATAATGATGCTATGAGAATATGCCATTACACCTCCCCCCTCCCCCAAGAAAAAGGAAAGAACTTTACTTATAACAACTGATGTTTTTTTCCTTGGTAGAATGTTTTGTGTCATGCTTGAATCACAGCATGAGAAATTTTGCAAGCCTGTCTCGAAGCTTTCCTTCCACTGGCTGTTCATTTAGTCCTTGTGATTTGATAGTTGGAGTGTCTCCTCAAGTGCTGGTCCTATTGTTTTCCTAGTGCATGTGGAACTCTACCTGCCATCTTAATCAGCTTCTTCCTGCAGGCAGTTCAGGTGGCATCCTTCCTCTGGAATTCGTGTTTTAATTCTTAAGGCCTCCTAAAGATCTTTTTATCAGCAGATTTCTCTCTCTTGGGCTTAGCTGTTTCTGTACATGGCAGTTTACTGCGTTTGATTCTTTTGGGAAAAGCCGTTACTTAAAAAAAAAAAAAAAATCTCCTCTTCTTAGACTTCATCTTTCTGTTCTCCCTCACCCTTTTGGTGATTGTTTCCTAAATTGAGTTTCTAAAAGTATAACAGTTAAATTATTTTGTGCCCTAGCAATTGTTCCATGCACAATTCAGTGAACATTTCCATTCATATGTCCATAGTACTCTCCCAGGTAGTCATGCCTCTAAGCCCCCAGAGGTGAGGATGAGCTGGCAATGCACAAATACATGTGGCTGCCCCATTCCTCTTCTGCTCTCAGGCTTACACCTCTCTCTCTACCTTTTCCCACTCTCTTAATTCTACCTCCTTTTGTCCCTCTTCCTTCCCAACTGGCCCTACCTCTAAATGCAGTCCATATGATGGTTGGCAGTAGGACTGTGGATTGAAAAGGTTACTGACACTCCAGTATCTGGAGGGAGGTGATCTCATTTGTCACCTTGGCAACCCAGGGATCCAATCACTGGCATGGCTGCAACCATCTGCCTTTTCACCCTGCAAATAAATTTCCAGGCATAGCTGCTCAGATGACCCATGTAAAAACCTTACCAGGATCAATTAAAGTTGCTTAGGTATGGTGATGAATCCTTTAAAAATATGGACAGATGGGGGGTGTAGAAATGATAAATATCATCACTGGGAACTAATTTTATTCTCTACTTTCACTTTAGGATTTCCAGGTGTTTTTCTGTCATTTCTTCCTTGAGGGAAGTCATTTCAAACTGCTCCTGGATATCTGCCCACAGAAAAGCAAACAGCTTTCTTTGACCACAAATGATCAGCACCAACAACTCCACCCTGTTTTTCAATTTTTGAACTCTGGGGTAAATTCTTGACTTATAAAATTAAGATCTAGATAACTCTGGCAAGGAGCCAGCCCCTGCAAGCCCGTCTTTGCTAGGCAATGAAGAGTGATTGCATAAATGCTATATAAACGCTTCAGGTATCCATGTCGTCAATCCTGGTAACCATTGCTGAGCTGTAAACAGAGCAGGAGTATCTGGGTAGTGCTGGGCGAGCTAAGTAGGATTTGGCTGGACTGGAATTAACAATGAATGGAAGCTGACAGATCCTGAGCTCAGCAAGACCAAAGGCTGCTTCTTTTGCATCTTTGTCATCCTACATCTATACTAAGTATACATTTTTATTGAAATCCATATTTTGAAGGAAGTATAAATAATTCAAAAGAGATTCGTGATGATCTTTGTAGCTAGTTCAGCATATATTTTTGAATTCTAAGGAATGGACAAGGACTACCCTCAAGGAATATGCTGCTGTCCTATGGCAGCTGTTCCTGCTTTAAAACACTCTGGTGCAAATTTCCTCCTAATGTGACACCCAAGCCAAACCACAATGTGAATCTTCTCCAGATCAGCATACTTCAGATTTTATTTTTTTTCATAAAGCTTTCCTGGATGACTTCAGGCCATTATTATCTGATACATAAACATATGAGAAGTTAACTGACCACATAAAATGGGCATTTGTGTACATTTGCGTCTCTATTTAGAATGCATCCTCCTAAGAACAAGAATCACGTGTAGTGCCTGAGAGAGCTTTTTGACTACAGTAGGTATTCAGTAGCTACCCTTTAGAAAAGTAACTGAAATAAGAACACTGAGGCACAAATAGTGATATCCTAGTTCTGTCACCTAAGATGGCATAAAGATGAAAAAGAGAAGCTTTAAACTTGGGATAGTCTCTTATATCTCCAAACCCCACAGGGCTGTATACAGAGGAAATTCATGTTGATAGCAGAAATGTGTTTCCTTTTTAGAGAAAAGCAGTACTACTCTTCCAGTGATGAAAAGATTGGGAGAAAAATTGTTTTTCAATATTTTTCTCTGTTCATTCAGCACGTATACATAATGTGAGTGTAACTGCCTTCTCCAATATTTGTAAATGACGCATGTCATAAAAGATATGCAAGTGATCATACAGCAAACCTCAGCCCCTGAGTGCCTATTTCCCACTTTCCTTTTGAATCATGTGTAATAGACTGACTATTTGAAACTAATTTAGGAAATCAGATATAAGCTCCAATAAAGGGCAATAGACAACCAGGTATTTTTCTAGTGGTTTCAAATTGTTCCAATTTTTCCCCGTTTAGGTAGGAAAAGGTCTTAAATGTTGCTGATCTTGGAAGTGCTGTGGGAAATGTCTGTCCTGCTAGGTGAAAGAAATCCCAGCTGGTGGCAGTGTTTGGATTGTATTCCCAGCAAATGTCAAGGCACAATTCTCTTACTAACAATATATTCGGGCACAAAGAATGGAGTGACAAAATGTTTTCAGGGATCCTGCTGCTTAATGAGGAGGTGGCTGAGACAGAACCAGATGGGTCCTGATGTCAGAAACTTCTGGGCACAAAGATGATTCTTTTGTTTCCACTTCTGTCCTTCAGACAAAGCAAAACCTCAAAGTATACTGGTTGATGTAGTAGGAGAAGAGGTTTCTCTCTGGAGATGGTCTCTGGGGTGGCAGAGCAGGGGGTGAATGGTCCCCTGGGCAGTACACATTGTGAGCCATGAGAAGGGAACAAACTCTCCATCAGCGGTTCAAAGAGCTCTTCTCCTTGGTTCTTGAAATTCATCCAGGCTTCAAGAGCTCCCTAATAAAAGGTAGGTATCCCCGGGAAGGCTAACACTTTGAGCATTATCAACTGGTATCAGTTAACACCTTGAGGGAAACTTGGGAGAGTTGCCAGAAATTGGTAGAAAAAGAAAGGGAAAATAGAAACAGTCCCTGGGATAAAGTATTATTTACTACCCTCTTTGGTCCAGGATGGGCCCTGCTTTAATCTCCAGAACAAGTGGACTTCTGTCTTACCTCAGTGGCCTTGGGCAAGTCATTCAGCTAAGCTAGTTTTTGCTTTATCTGTTAGGGGAGAGTAATCATTCTTTATCTCATGAAGGGTGTTGGGAGAATTTATGGTCTATAAAACATTTGAGATTTTTCAGTGTGAGGCAATTCATAAGTACAAAGTATTATTAGTGGCTTTATTACAGGACTGTAAACTTGATCTATGTAGTATCATAATGGTAATATTTTGTGGAAGTACTTATCTCTAGTTCTGCAGAGAGGTGGACCTGTTTGTATCCCCTTGCCGGGCCATGGTAGAAGTCCTACTAACCACTGATGAATATAGAAGTCCTGATAGAAAGGAGATGTTGTTGACTTTTATTACCTAACACAGGTGTTTTATAGTATTTCTTATCGGAGAGTGATATCCGAATGCGTAGCTAAGCCCCGTTCAAAGCAGTTTGGATAGATTTTTTTTTTTTTTAATCCCGTGAAAAAGTGGAAGGCCTTCTTTTCCATGTCCACAGTCATTTCTATTCTCCCCCTCTTCCATGGCAGCCACACTCGTCTTCATGCCAGCTTAGAAGAATCGCTTGCTGATGGCCCCTATCTCTGTCCACACAGAAACAGGACAAGAACAGCCGAGGATTTCCTGGTTGCTTCACGTTTCGGGAATCTACAGTGACTGTCCAGGGCCTAACAGAGTTAACACTTGAACTCCTCGGTCCAGAATTCAAGGGCTTCTAACTTCCATCAGCTTCATTTCCATTTCCATTTTTCCATGAACTCAGTACATCCAATCATTTTGCCACTAATGGCTGACCCTCTGTGACAACTCCATGACTCTGAGGACAATTAGAGCCTCAGTACTATGAAAAGCATCTGGTTCATAGTAGCTGTTCAATAAAGAGTTGCTGAATGCGGGAATAAATGATTTAAACCCCGAAACACTTTTCCTTGTTCTTTCTCATAATCTGTGTTGTTGAGTCATCAGGCTCAAAACTCAATTCCTTCAGGCAGCCTTGTAATTCAGTGTGATATATTTGCCAGAATAGGCAAACTCATGGAGGCAGAAAACAGATTAGTGGTTGCCAGGAGCTGGGGAGAGTGACTGCTTAATGAATATGGGATTCTGTTTGGGGTAATGCAAAGATTCTGCAAGTAGCTAGTGGTGATGATTGTACATTGGTATGTGCACCTTTATAATGGTTTAAACGGTAAATTTTGTGTTATGTGTACTTTACCATACACACACGCAAGCTAGTGCAGTGCTAAATTAATATAGTCTGACTTGTGATTGGCTAGATAACTTGTGCCAACAATAATTGGAAAGATCCTGCAAATCTGTGTAACACTAATATTTCTTTTCGCCATGCAATTTACTGCAGGAAGAGACACTTTAATGTAGGATGATCAACTTGTCTTGGTTTGCCCAAGTCTATCCTGGTTTTAGGACTTAAATCTCCATGTCCCATTTAATCTCTCTATCCTGGGCAAACCACGATGGTTGGTCACTGGATTAGTCAGGGTTCTCCTGCTCTCAAGACCTTCAACTAATTGGATGAGGCCCACCCCACTATGGAAAATAATCTGCTCTATTTAAGTTCAACTGATTGTGAAAGCTAATCACATCCACAAATATCTTCACAGCCACATCTAGACTAGTGTTTGATGAAATAGGCACCATAGCCTAGCCAAGTGGGCACATTAAATTAATCATCACAGTCATGTCACTTTAAATGCCTCTTGAAAAATTTGATGTCTACAATAATACAATCTTGAGGAAGCAATGGAAATAAGACATTTCAAAAAGAAATCTCAAAAACTATTGATATTGACAGTATACTTTGCAGGGCACTAAACGTGAAATGAGCTATTTTTTTTTTTTTTATAAAACTGACATAGAATTGTGAATAATACTTCAGAGTGCTGAAATAGTTGCATTTGCATTTACAGAATTTCCAATTTATCTGAAATTGAATCTAGAAGCACAGAGCAGGTGGAAGAGTGTAGCATGTTATGCTATGGTGCACGTCAACCCAGTGAGATAATTGTTCTTCAAATACAGATACTGCAGTGATGGACCAAAGAGACAGTGGGAGGACACATTAAAAACACACTGGTTGGAGTCAAAGAGTTGAATTCAAATCTTGGTTTATACACAGTACTATATATAAAAAATAGATAACACACAAGGACCTACTGTAGAGCACAGGGAAATATACTCAATATTTTGTAATAACCTATGAGGGAAAAGAATCTGAAAAAGGAGATATATATATATATATATATATATATACACACACACACACATATGTATATATGTATACACATACATATCTGAATCATTTTGCTGTACACCTGAAACTAACACAACAATGTAATCAACTATACTTCAATAAAAATAAAACAAAACAAAATAAATCTTAGTTTCTCTACTAATGGCTTAGGGGACTTGAACAGGTTATTAAACCTCCATGAGCCTCAATTTACTCATTTACAAAATTTGTTGTAAGGTTGTTGGAAGGAGTACACAAATACCCTTTTCCTGGTGCAGTGTTTGACTCCGTTGACACTCACTATATGGCAGCTACAGAGAGGGTAAGAGAGCGTTTAAGTGGTTAACAGTCATTTCATACGCTATGAGCTGTACTAGTCATTTTACAGGCATTATTTGTTTAATCCTCACAATCACCAATTATGTAGTGATTGTTATCGGTCCTCATTTTACCAGTGACATAATCAGGCTTGGAGGGGTTAACCAATATCCCAAGGTCAAACACATAGTAAATGGTAGAACTAGGATTTGAACCCAGCCACTGAGATTCTAGAACCTTCTAGCCTAATCCTTCTAGCACATTGACTGTTTGAAAAAATTAGTTAAGGTTAAAGTCCCTAGATGAGGCTAAGTTTGAATAATTGTTGAGCCAGTTATTTCCTAGATGGATGTCCTTGGGCAAATTATTTCAGCTCTATTTCTCTATTGAACAGGAGTAACAATAATTATGGTCAATCCTTATTATGTGAAGATTCTGTATTTGCAAATTCACCCACTTGCTAAAATTTATTTGTATCCTCAAAATCAATATTTGGCACTTTTGCAGGCATTCATGAACATGTGCAGTGTGGTGAAAAATGTGAGTTGTCCACCGTGTACATCCCCAGCTGAAGTTGAACAAGGCAACCCTCTGCTGTCTTACTTTGGCTCTCATACTATAAACAGGTGTCCTTTTCACAGTCTAGCTGATGCCATGGTTTTCACATTTTTGTGCTTTTTGTTGCTGATTTTGCCTCCAATATGGCCCCAAGCATAGTGCTCTAGTGTGTCTAGTGTTCTTAAGCACAAGGCTGTGATGTGCTTTATGGGAAATAAGATAATGTAATGGATTTAATAAGATAATGTAATGTGCTTGACACAAAGTAGAAACTCAGCAAATTATAACTAGATTTTTTTTCTCTTTCAAGATACTGTATCACTTCATTCTAATTTAGAGATTATTTAGTACAAATTTTACTATGTTGTCCTAATATGTCATTTCTAAAAGTTACCTTTAAAAATACATGTTGTAACCCATATCTCAAAGAAACAACAGAAAACATTTTTTGAATATTACAGTAGGAGGCAAAAACTGTTGCCTATTAGACCTACTGTGAATCCTCATGCGTGGATGCACAGAACTATGGGATAGAATCAAGTAATTACTTTTTCAAAAGACAAACTCTTATTGCCTTGATTCTCCCAATCATAAGAATAAAACATTGATTAAAAAAAATCAGGAAGCTTCTATAAATGCTCATACAATTGAACAGAATCCTTTACTTGGCAGGATTTTTTTTCTTTACTAAGGTCTTTTCAGTAGAACAAAGAAGAATGAAACACATCAAAAAACCTGTAAGAACTCATGTACTTTGTAAAAAATATTGAATGAATAGGTCACTATTTTAAAACATTTTTATCTATCTCTGTTAGATTATATGGAAATGTTAATCTTGTTCAGCTGTTTTTGAGACTTTCATAAAATTTCTTAATTTCTCTCAAACAGGATAATTTCTTTACATCCTATTAACCTCTTCTCAAAAGAATATGTATTATTCTCTGGAAAGAAAACCTTTTAAGTTTAAAATTTACAAGATTGGTTTCAAAATCATTTAAATGTCAATACAATGGGTTTTAGTTTTCTGATTACTAGTCAGTTCTTTCTAGTAGGAAAGTCATCCACAGTGGAAACACGTGGCAAACGCTTGTTCGACATTTGAGAGAGTTCAGATTTTACTTCCTTTGTGAAGTCTCTCCATAGCCAAGGGGAACTTTCCAGTCTTCTCTGGAAGCATTCCCAGCACACTGTGTTGTCTTTTGTTTCACTATTAGTACCTTATAATACCTCCTCTGCCGTCCCCCAGGGTGGTGAACAGTGCCTAGTACAAAGAGGATGTTCAATAAAAGCTTGTTGAATGAATAAACGAATGAATCACTGCCACTAACTTCCCAGTGTTGTGTGTGCGTGTGTGTATGTGTGTGTGTGCCCGTGTATGTGTGTGTATTTAGCTACAGCGTGTTTGTTGTTTTTCTTATCCAAGGCACATAGCTAGCAAGTAGCAGGGCAGGGTTAAGAAAAAAAAAGTTCTTCCTGATCCAGTGTTCTTTACACTTTATCCTTAATCTTTACCCTCTAATTTTAAATTTGGGATCCTTGAGACCTAGTGTGTTCTGACAAGGAGGTCTTCTGGTCTGCGAAACGAGGTGAGTTGATAAAGCCACGTCCTTAAGAATAAATAAGAGGTCATTCTCAAATGTGTTTTTCTTCCTCTAGCACTTACCTTTTTTGGTGTAATGCATGATATCTCCACCAACTGTAAAACAAACTTAGCTCTAATGCAGCATATGTTAACATTAAGGATCTTACTGATGAAGTTAAGATAAGAAACCTAGAAATCTAAGAACCACTCTTGACCCCGTGCCTGGAGAGCTGTGAGCATTTTGACACGTCTTATCAGTTACCACCGGTTTGAGGAAAACTTACTGATTTCTTGGTTTTCTATGGTTCTTAGAATGACTTAGCTCATTTATATTAGGAAATTATTCCTTTTCATGTGGAATTTCTCAACCAAAAGCTTCTCATCATTTTGCAATCTTTCCTTCCTCTTTTACCCTCTGTCTCTAATTGTTCTCAAGTTTTGCCAGTTTTTCTGGTAAAGATCTGATCCTTTTAAAAATATTCTCATTGACACCACTCTAGTTTACATTTCTGTGTCCTGAGGACTGTTTATGCAGCAACCTCGCTTTCCCGACCTTTCAAATTCTTGATTCTCCTTCCCATCCATCCATTTTTGCATACAAGTAATGCATCATCTTTCTGCAGTTCAAATTGATTCTGCCTTTTTTTTTTTTTTCTGATAAAAACACATCTAATGGTCCCTTTTGTCCATCTGATTAAGGATAAAAGGCCTGGGTAACTTAGGGGAGCTTCATCATCACTCTTATGTTTCTGTGACCTGGACATAAAGTTTATGCGCTATGCCCATCTTTGCTCACGGCTCTGTCCCAGGACTCAGCAGGGCATGTGGCATAGAGGAAGCACTCATGCCTAATTTTTGATTGAACAAATCAATTTAAAAAAAATGGTGTTTAGGGGCTTCCCTGGTGGCACAGTGGTTGAGAATCTGCCTGCCAATGTAGGGTACACGGGTTCGAGCCCCGGTCTGGGAAGATCCCACATGCCGCGGAGCAACTAGGCCCGTGAGCCACAACTGCTGAGCCTGCGCGTCTGGAGCCTGTGCTCCGCAACAAGAGAGGCCGCGATAGTGAGAGGCCCGCGCACCGCGATGAAGAGTGGCCCACCGCTCGCCGCACCTGGAGAAAGCCCTCGCACAGAAACGAAGACCCAACACAGTCAAAAATAAATAAATAAGTAAATAAAATTTTAAAAAATGGTGTTTAAATTCCATTTGACTTGGGTTTAACCTCTAAATGAAATATGTAGTTCTGTGACATTTCATATTAATGTACATGGACTCACATACAAAGGCACTTTGAGTCTATAGGAGACATAAAGGTATGAATTTAGTTCTAGTTCTTGCTTCCCAGCCCACCTGTATGTATTCAAGTTTCCTTAGCATTTTGCCTTTATGTATTAAATTATCCAGAAATAGCAATAGTTCTTGGATGAGTGATTTTGTCTAAGACTAGTTGTTGTTGTTTTTGTTGTTTTTAGCTGTTGTTTTTATTCATATTCCAGTATGGTTTAAGGTGGGACAGTGATGAAACAATGGGAGTTTGATTATTCAGTTTTTCCCTATTTCTTCCAGACCCATTCCTAATAGTCTTCAATTTTCCTCTCCTATCACCATTTCTGGGTAAAAAAGATTAGTGGGAAATCTCTCCAATAAATATTATGGAAGTTCAGCCTTTTCTGCCTCTTCTCTATTTCATCTCTAGTGATATTGCTATTCTGCTCCATACTTGGGTTCTCTAAGGCTGCTTTATTTCTAAGCCAACTTTTACGCTAAGGAGAGGGGAGATCTGGTCCTTATCATCTCACCAGGAGCAGATGTGTATCATTTCACATTATTAAGGCAGTATAGATCAGCTTGACCATATTTACTTCTAAATACAGGGGGAGAGTGTTTCAATCCTTAGTAGTTGACCACTCTACCCACTAAACCTTGTGAATCCTTTCTTGGATTGTGACAAAGTCTGGGCTCAGCTGTGACTTTTTTATCAGCTTTCATGGGATGTCCACACTGGCCTTTTCTACTTCTTCCTGGCCCTTTTTCCCCTGCCTCTCCTCCCTTCTTCCTGTCCTCTCTGCCTGTTACTGCTCTTGCCCAACATCTGCCCTTGGCCCAGAGGGCAATTTCCAGCTCTGGGTATTGTCTACTTTTTTTCTTTTTTACAACATCTCCTTCAGGGCAATAAACACACATTTGCATTTCAATAGCAACTCCTGGCTATGTTTAAAAAGTACCACCCACAAATAATTAATATTTTAACACAAGAAACCCTGATTCCCCTTTCTGATCTGTCTCCTCTCTGCTTTCAGCAAGGGAGAGGGGGTTGGCCTAAGCTTCTCACACACTGCTTGCTTTGAGTGCAAGTGAAGCTTAAAATAGTCATGCTTGACTAACTGTGCTTTTCACACTTTGAACTTGTGATGACTGTTCGTCCATTTATGGTTGTAACTGCTCTCACCTTTTTCCTTGGGGACTCACCACACCTTGTTTCCTATAAACCATCCAATGTTTGACTTACGGAGGGAAAAAATGGAGACTCCCTTCTCTCATTCACACCTTCTACAGACAATCCCTCTCCATTACGGAGAAAGATGATTGAAGACTCTACAACTTCTTTTGTACAAATGCTCACTTCTCCCTTTCCCACTCTACACTTAATCTCACCCCAACCCCCCCTAGATAATGTAAAGGTAGATTGAAAGGGACAAAATCTGTGGAAACATACCAGGGACTTTTCACTTTTTTCAAGGAAGTGAAATAAAAACTACTTAATTGTGTAGAGCATTTGTAAATTCCAGAGTGCACTCATTTGAAAATTACAATGACCCTTTGGGGTAGGAAGGATTATTCAATTTTAACATTATTACTATATACATTTTCCTAAAGAAGAAACTGAGGTTTAGAGAAGTAGGTTACTTGATCACCATTCTGTCAAAAACCAAACAAATAAAAAAAAAAACAAACCCAAAACCCACAACATATATTAGTCTGCATTTCCTATCCTCTTACAGTCCAAGACCAAACTCATTCATTTATTCATTCATCCAGCTAACATTTCTTGAATTCCTACTATGAATGAGGCTGTGTCGACTGCAAGACTGGGAGGTGCTTATATTAGATGATGTGGTTTAAAGTTGTTCTACAAATGTCTTAATAAACCTCCTCCCCCTCCCGCCCCCCTCCCCCGCTTGGTGCTTTGACACTACTTTAGCACTACACAGTTGATTCTCACATATTATGCCATCCATCCTTCCCGTAGTGGACCCATGGGAACTGGTTTTCTGCAACCTTCAGTTAGAACTTTTGTGATTGTTTATTGTAACATTTACTTCTCAAGAATTAATGGATTCTTATTTGTTGGACTCAGATTCTCCTGCTCATGTGCTTTTCCAGATTATTACTTCTATTTACGTTGTTTTTTGGGGGGAAAAAAATGTCATGTATAAATATTTCTTATCCCAAGTTAACAAAGGTGCCATATAGATATTTCATTTGACAACCTTCTATTAGACATTGAAAATAAGATATATGATTTTTAAAATATGTATCAATGCTTAATAATAGATGAATCAGAAAAGAAAATAGGAAATGAGTATATCTTTGTTGCAATACTTTAAATAATTTGGTCCTGGTGTAACAGGCAGTTCCATTCATTTGAAAATGTATGGAGGCAGGTAATGAGGAAGATGTGCTATTGTCATCCTAAAGGGTTTTTCCTTTAGTGAGCAATTAAAGTAATAACTTATTGGCACTAAAAAATTGACAAAAATATTTTCTCACATTGTAAAGGTACTTATACAACAATACAGTAGTTATACACTATAAATTAAGAGCAAGGTAGAAGGTGAGACAATTTTCTAGGAATGGGTTAAATTATATCAACAAATCCGTAGTACAAATTGTACACCCTTCTTATTGTACAGAGCCATTTTTGAGGTAAGATGGCAATATACTTGTGTTGGCATCATCCAATGGTCAATTAAATTGATTAATAGTCAGCCTAGATAAAATACTGAGTTAACTTTTATTGAGAACTTTGTATGTGCTAAGGACTACTCTAAGAACTTTATGTTGATTACCTTACTAAATTATCTTAACCCAATGAAATGCGTACTATTATTATTCACTTTGCAGATGAGGAACCTAAAGCTTCATGGGGTTAAGTTACATTCCCTAGTTCACACAGCAAGTGAGTAACAAATAGGGACTGTGCTATGAACCCAGGCAATCTGGTTTCAGAAACATGAACTCTTGAAATTAGCTCATTCAAGTCCAAGTTCTATCAGATACATTTTGAAAGGTCAACCTCATAAAGCCCATTGACGATAGAGAAAGCAAAAGTCTATTCTAACCATATTTTCCAAACAAAAAATTAGGACACACAGTTGGACAAACAGTAATATACTCTGTATGGCACAGAGGGGCCACTCAGTAATTGCCTGGGGTGAACATGGCAAGATGTTTGAAATCAAGGTTGTCTTGGAAACCCTTGGGAGATTTGGTGTTGTATACATGCTCTTCAAGGGGCCAACCATAGACCTTATGCATAAGGTGAATATGTGATATTCCTCCTCTAGAATGAAAGACTAGTTGATATTCTTTTTCAAGGTCTGTTGGTATCCATCTAGTCATTCACCTAGAACTGAATCATTTAATCTTTTGTTGACTGGTAATATTTAATCCGTGGTAATTCAGGTATTGATCGAATACTTGACTTACCTGGTAAAGCACGAAGTCTAAAATCTTCTTTGTATTATTTATAATTAACTTTAATCTAGGTTTGATGCAGCATTATAGAATTTTTTCCTGTTCAACTGGGGTAACTTTGCTGGGGTTTTTCTTAAAAATGAAATAGTGTACACTGGTTACTATTTAGCAACCAAACATAAAATCAAAACAAGGGCAGGGAAAAAGAAAGAGGAGAAGTGTTTTCTCCTTTAATTTGTTTATAAAAATAAAACAAACATTTCAAGAAGGAGGATTGTCCAGTTCCTGTAAACTTTAGGAGGTTACAGCTTCCTAAATCACTTTGGAAAATTCCAACAACCCTGTCTCTCTATGAGACAGAGACCCAGCAGCGATATCGGTGAGTACAGAGTGGAAATTTCAGGATACTGTGTTAAGTCAGGTCTTTACATGAAAGAGAAGAAACAGTATAAACAGCTTGTATCTGGCCTGTTATCATTCCTGCAGACCCTCACCTCCTGATGCCATGGAGCTTCAAAAGAATCTTTCAAAAATAAATATAAAAAGTAGGACTTAGTTCAACTGACTTGGAAGACGTCTTCAGCGTCAGCAGGGATGTGGTAATGGTAGTATTATGAAATAGAAGGTGTAATTAACTTGAGTTCTCGTGATCCTGAAATAGCGTATTAGTGAAAACATCTAGACACACATAGGAGGGCTGATAGAACCATAGGAGAGAAGTGATGTATTATTTACATTACACTGTTTCATCCAGTTGGTTTTATATTCCCAGTGACAATTTGTGTGTAGATTTTACATTATGTAATTATACGTTTTTTTAAATTGATTTGTTCAGTCAAAATAATCCCTGAATGGGAATGGGTGCTATGCTTATGGGAAAGATGACAAATGGATATTTATAAAGACAATTGAGTTTTTTTCAGGTATTCTCCTGTGTGTGTGATATATATAATGCTGAGTCACTTGTACCTTTAATTGTTACATTCACAATCTTCTCTTTAAAATGTCACCTGAATGTAGAGGTTTTGTCATCATCAAAGAATAAAAATAGTAAAAATAAGCATGTGAAGTATTCTTAGAAGCAATATATCAGGGTGGATAAGAGAATGAACAGGGGCTCGGCTCCATGTGTTCAAATACCAGTTCTGCTGCTTAGAGCTGTGTGACCCTCAGAAATTTACCTGACCTCTTTGTGTCTCTGTTTCTGCACCTGTAGAATGAGGACAATTAACAGTACTTCCTTCAGAGGGTTGCTTAATTAATTAAGATTCATGAAGATCACACAAGTCAAGTCCTTAGAACACTGTATATATGTGCTAGCTACTTAAATTAACTGCAAATCCATTCCCTGCTGAAGAAATAGTTTGCAAAAGTGTAATCAGGAAAGCGTCCCATTCTAACTGAGGTACCTAAGCTGCTTCTTCAGGAGATAAAAACAAGAACCATAGCCTCATCAATGTCACTGCACACCAACTGATGGTGTGTATCAGTGGAAGATTGGAATTGGTCAGGGGAGACAAGGAGCAAGAATTTATCAGTGCAGACTAGATCTGGCCAAAATAGAGGTTCCCCTGTCAGGTTAGGCCCATTGTAGACCGAGGCATAATGATGTTACTCTTGACTTAATCCAAACCCCTTTGCACCTACTCCATGCTCACTCACCAGAGCCCTTCTGAGAGGAGTTTAGTTTCTCATGCGCTGGGGACAGAATAGACCCAACCAACCCGAGTATTACCATTTTCTTGGCATCTATATTTCTTTTTATAATTCTTTCTATAATTACATTTTGGGTCATATCAGGTTCTGTAAGTTTTACTTCGAAAGGTAACATAGTATTGTGCAGAAGTTCTCAAATTTGAATGGGTAAAACAATCACTTAAAATTTGTTTAAAAAAATTTAGATTTCTGCCCCCCTTCCCCAGCAACACACACACACACACACACACACACACACACACACTCTTTGTGTGGAAGGTCCAGCCTGGGGTCCAGGAACCTACATTATAAACAGACACCCCAAGTGCTTCTCATGCAGGTAGTCTTTGGACCACACTTTGTATTGGCATATCAGGGAAAATTAGCTTCATAATTAGAGAGACCAGGGTTTGAAACCAAGCTCTGCCTCCTACAATTTGTATGATTTGGGGCATTTCTCAACATTTCTGAACTTCAGCTTCCTCATCTTGTATAAGATGGGACTGATAAGGCTCTAGTGAGTACTAAAATACGTATTGTGGGGAAAGTGCCTGACAGGGTCCTTGTGTGGCAGTTATTATTATTTCATCAGTGTGAGGCAGGCTCTAGGAACCTATTCATCTCAAAGAGAAGTGAAGCACCTATTAATATGCTCCAAACCATGAACGCTCGAGACTAGACCAGAGAAAATGTGACCCCACCAAGACGCTACCAACTTAGTGTACTTACTTCAAGCATCTAACCCACTGTGGGTGCTAAATGGAAATCAAACTCTTTCCCTCCTGCATAGACAGGTGGCATCCCTTCTTGAGATCTTTTACTTATATATCCTTTGTTTCAGAATTTCCAAGATGACCAAGCAAAGTTCCAAAGCACACACTGGTACATCACATTTTGTCTGTTTGGGACAAACATCCCCAAAGTTAAAATACTTTATTTTACTTGTAGAATCCCTGAATCTTATCTATGAAGTTAAAAAAGTAAACTACACCCTAAGGGTGCCTTTATTTATGTTATAGAGATTTGAAGCTGGAAACGACCTTAAAATCATCTGGTCCAGATCCTGTCTAATGTAAAGATGAAGAAACTGAGGCCTCTAGACACTCAGAGCCAGGTCTCAATTCCTGTTTCTTGTCCCTTCGGTTCCTCCAGTTTTTAGTGGTTCTCTAGGTAGATGTGTCACAGCTACTCAGAGAGCTCTGTTCCTTGAGTGTGGTTCAGGAGGGGCAGGTTTCTTGGAGGCTGAGTTCTGGTCATTGTAAGGAGGTGGCTGTGTGAGTGACTTTAACAGCTTTGCTTTGCTTCCCAGATGAGAATCTGACAAAGTCCAGGCACTTTGGAGACTGCTGTGTGCTGACAAATGGCTTGACAAATGGGAGACGTGAAGAGGGTGCTGGTGGGTGGGAGAGGGGCTGATTCTTCCCTTGGGAATACTTTAGACCAAAAGCCAAGGGCTACAAAGTGATTTCTGAGTGTGTGGCCTCATTGGATTTAACTGGAAGGCTTCTTTTTGTCATGAGTAGTTTTGAGACTTGATGTGCAATGTCAACTATCAGAGAATTGGTCCTTTTTATTATAAAGGCTAAGTTAGAAATTCATTTTGGTGTTAAACAGTGTATCAGGCAGGTTCATTATGGGAATAAAAGGAAGTGTACTTTGTGCGTTCTTTATAGTACTATAATCTTTTTTCTCTTTAAGATATTAAGATCTGAAAGTTATATGCATGAACATTTAGACCTTAACCTTGGTTTGTACATACTGAGAAGGGTCAAAATTCAGCTGCTTATCCCAGAAATTAATTTTTCACTCCAAACTTTCAATGGGAGTGTTTTATATGCCTCTGGGTAAATTTATTTGACCCTCATAACACACTTTTGTCCACTCCATTAACAGATCCTGACTCTGTGACTACTTTTTTGTATCCTATTTGGCCAAATGACTTTTGCAGGATGAATTATATGTGGTATACATCATTGGTAAACAGTGTCATATATAATTTCAGACTTGATAACCAAAGAGCAATGATAAAATAGTGTTAGGGAAAGAAAGAAATGAGGAAGAGGGGAAGGAAGTAAGAAAGGAGGAAAGAAAGGAGTAAAGAAGGAAGGAAAGAGTGATGGGAGGGACAGAGGGAAGAAATGAGGGAGGGATAAAAATGCAAACTACAGGGAGAAATTCACTGTGTGACTAAGTTAAGGCCTAAAGGAAAGTAGTGTGTTTCTATGAAAATGAAGGGCTTGTAAAAGTAGAGGGAAGATTATGTGCAAAGGCAAAAGCTCTATTCCTGCTCATCCCTCTCTCTTTCTTAGAATCATCACTGTATGCTACCAGATATTTCTCCCCTGTTGAAATATTTTATTGAAGACTTGTCTACTGTGTGACTATTCCTTTGTGTTCTGCTTCCCTACTTCTGGTAGAAGCATCAAGAGACTGAGAAGTGTCTGTGTTCAATGTCCTTAATGCCATCACTTATTGACTCTGTCCAGACAGTCTGCTCTAGCAGGAAAGAATGGAATTTGTAATCTTACATATCAGACTAAAAGCACATGTCTTCAATATATCTACAAGGTGGTCTTGCACAAGTTATAAAACCTCTCTGACTCTCAGTTTCCTCATCTGCTTAATGGGGATAATAGGCTTTTAGAGAGGTGTGCTGGAGGGGTTTGTACCAGCTCCTAAGAGCCTGGTGTGCATAACTCTTCTAACTCTGTGATCAGAGATGTCATATCAGTAGTTTGAAATTGAAATAGTAGTAGCAGAAATATTTACACTAAATAAATTGGCAAAGAGTACACATCAAGGCCCCCTTTTTATTTCAGAGAGCCTATTGTTAAACATTTATCAGTACATCTCTGCTTATGTATAAAATGAGATAATGAATAGGTTCTCATCAATTGTAGGGAGGCAATATGAATTTTCCTTCACCTGAGCCATCCCTATAGAGCACATGTGTCTGAAAATCTTTGATTTCAACATCTCTAGACAAAACAGAATGATAATAGATTTTTACTTGGAAACTTAATTTCATATTATATTATGTGACTCAGTTCTCTACTCTCTGTTTCTCTCTCTCTTTCAACCCAGCTCAGACAAGATCAGAAATTCAGCCTCTTTTCTCTAATTCTCCTTACATATGCCTAATACAGTGTCCCATGGAGATCATTATAATATTGCACTTTGGTGACGGTTTTCAGTGTGGGCATAGATAGTTCAACATCACCTTTAACGGATTAAGAGGCACAAGTTTAACATGCTAAGAGTTATAATGGATTTAACACATAATAAATGTGGAGAAAAGATTTCACTAGGGAGATGGTATTTGTGTTGATTTGCAAAATATGGTAAAATTTCCCTGGGAGAAGGGCGAGAATAAAGGGTAAGATAGGTAAGTGAGAGAAGCCTTAGCTGTATGAGGAAGGGCAGAAACCCAGAATACAGCTGATACAGGTCAGGCTGAGACTACATCTTAAGAGGCAGACAGAGCAGTTTGTACTTCCTTGACTAGATAAGGGAAGGGCTGTGGAGTATGAAATAATCAGAATTTTACAAAGATAAATGAAGTAGTGTGAAAGATGAAATGAGGAGAGGAGAGATTAGAGAGTTGTGGAGAGTATCAGTCTCCCCTAGCTTCAGTTTCTTTGCCCATCAAGTGTGAACAGCAATGTTCTCTTGTAGGGGTTATGATGATGATCAAATGAAGCTTCATCTGTAAATGATGGACATGCACCTGGCACAGGGTAGGTATCAAGAGGGCCCTTCTCTCTTTCCAAATTCCTCTTCTTATAGTTGACTTTCAGTTCCCCAATTTCAATTTGGGGAAATAACAGCATGTTTCAGACAGAACTGGGAGCTGATAACATACAACTGGATGGGAAAGATGCCAGGAATCTATATAGAAGCAGATGGAAACTGTTTTCCTTAAAAAGACTGAAGACAAGAGAAAGATGTGTGAGAGGCAGACAGGCTATAGAAAAACGGTTCTAGTGTGTAGTCTCTGACTCTCAGCATTCACGTAATTAGCACGTCTTGACGGGGGGAGAGCGGCCACCCAGCCTTTCCCTTTGAAGGGCCAGAGGTCATTGACAGCTGCTGCTTGGGCCTTTGGGGGGATGTGCTGCTTGAGACCAGCTGGGGGAAATAGATCCCCAGGAAGAGTGGTCACTCAGTGATGAGAGCTCTGTTCCTTTTTCTTGTGAACAGTGAACACCCTTGAAGGCCCATCTGCACTGCTCCAATACATTTTGCACCTGGGTTTTTGTTTCCTTTGCTGAAGAACAGTTGCCTGGTATGCATCAGGAGTTCCCATCTGTCTCACAGATAGTCATGGAGCTCTTGACTGTGTGCATTTTATCTGAGAATGAGTGACTCAGTTCATTCCCACTCCAAAACAAAATCTCATCCTGGCCCCACATCTCAATATTATGAATGTTTCAGTGGCAGAATAGGATTGTAACATAAAATACAGAATTATATACTTACATAAGACTTAGAAATGATAGACTTCTTGCCTGTCATTTAATGAAAGTCTCGTTCTTCTTCAGACTTCAACTTCAGAATTTTTGGCAAACTGCAGTGTCTGCAAAAAGACTGTTCCTCTGAAAATTCCCAAACACTTTACATTTGTCATTTGGTGAGGAATACTAAAATTTGTATTTTATAAGTTAAAAAGAGCAGGAAATGAAGGAGGAAAATACTTGCCAATACCATTTTTGAAAGCCAGAGAAACAAAAGGGCAGATAATTTTTTTTTAACATCTTTATTGGAGTATAATTGCTTTACAATGGTGTGTTAGTTTCTGCTTTATAACAAAGTGAATCAGTTATACATATACATATGTTCCCATATCTCTTCGCTCTTGCGTCTCCCTCCCTCCCACCCTCCCTATCCCACCCCTCTAGGTGGTCACAAAGCACCGAGCTGATCTCCCTGTGCTATGCGGCTGCTTCCCACTAGCTATCTATTTTACATTTGGTAGTGTATATATGTCCATGCCATTCTCTCACCCTGTCACATCTTACCCTTCCCCCTCCCCATATCCTCAAGTCCATTCTCTAGTAGGTCTGTGTCTTTATTCCCGTCTTGCCACTAGGTTCTTCATGACCTTTTTTTTTTTTCCTTAGATTCCATATATATGTGTTAGCATACTGTATTTGTTTTTCTCTTTCTGACTTACTTCACTCTGTATGACAGACTCTAACTCCATCCACCTCACTACAAATACCCCCATTTCATTTTTTTTTATGGCTGAGTCATATTCCATTGTATATATGTGCCACATCTTCTTTATCCATTCATCCCATGATGGACACTTAGGTTGCTTCCATGTCCTGGCTATTGTAAATAGAGCTGCAATGAACATTTTGGTACATGACTCTTTTTGAATTATGGTTTTCTCAGGGTATATGCCCAGTAGTGGGATTGCTGGGTCGTATGGTAATTCTATTTTTAGTTTTTTAAGGAACCTCCATACTGTTCTCCATAGTGGTTGTATCAATTTTCATTCCCACCAACAGTGCAAGAGTGTTCCCTTTTCTCCACACCCTCTCCACCAATCACAAGCACTGAAATTGAAACTGTGATTAAAAATCTTCCAAGAAACAAAAGCCCAGAACCAGATGGCTTCACAGGCGAATTCTACCAAACATTTAGAGAAGAGCTAACACCTATCCTTCTCAAACTCTTCCAAAATATTGCAGAGGGAGGAACACTCCCCAACTCATTCTATGTGGCCACCATCACCCTGGTACCAAAACCAGAAAAAGACATCACAAAGAAAGAAAATTACAGGCCAATATCCTGATGAACATAGATGCAAAAATCCTCAACAAAATACTAGCAAACAGAATCCAACAGCACATTAAAAGGATCATACACCATGATCAAGTGGGGTTTATTCCAGGAATGCAAAGATTCTTCAATATACGCAAATCAATCAACGTGATACACCATATTAACAAATTGAAGGAGAAAAACCATATGATCATCTCAATAGATGCAGAGAAAGCTTTCGACAAAATTCAACACCCATTTATGATAAAAGCCTTGCAGAAAGTAGGCATAGAGGGAACTTACCTCAACATAATAAAGGCCATATATGACAAACCCACAGCCAACATTGTCCTCAATGGTGAAAAACTGAAACCATTTCCTCTAAGATCAGGAACAAGACAAGGTTGTCACCTCTCACCACTATTATTCAACATAGTTTTGGAAGTGTTAGCCACAGCAATCAGAGAAGAAAAAGAAATAAAAGGAATCCAAATCGGAAAAGAAGAAGTAAAGCTGTCACTGTTTGCAGATGACATGATACTATACATAGAGAATCGTAAAGGTGCTACCAGGAAACTGCTAGAGCTAATCAATGAATTTGGTAAAGTAGCAGGATACAAAATTAATGCACAGAAATCTCTTGCATTCCTATACACTAATGATGAAAAATCTGAAAGTGAAATTAAGAAAACACTCCCATTTACCATTGCAACAAAAAGAATAAAATATCTAGGAATAAACCTACCTAAGGAGACAAAAGACCTGTATGCAGAAAATTATAAGACACTGATGAAAGAAATTAAAGATGATACAAACAGATGGAGAGATATACCATGTTCTTGGATTGGAAGAATCAACATTGTGAAAATGACTCTACTACCCAAAGCAATCTACAGATTCAATGCAATCCCTATCAAACTACCACTGGCATTTTTCACAGAACTAGAACAAAAAATTTCACAATTTGTATGGAAACACAAAAGACCCCGAATAGCCAAAGCAATCTTGAGAACGAAAAATGGAGCTGGAGGAATCAGGCTCCCTGACTTCAGACTATATTACTACAGTAATCAAGACAGTTTGGTACTGGCACAAAAACAGAAACATAGATTAATGGAATAGGATAGAAAGCCCAGAGATAAACCCACACACATATGGTCACCTTATCTTTGATAAAGGAGGCAAGCATATACAGTGGAGAAAAGACAGCCTCTTCAATAAGTGGTGCTGGGAAAACTGGACAGGTACATGTAAAAGTATGAAATTAGAACACTCCCTAACACCATACACAAAAATAAACTCAAAATGGATTAAAGGGCAGATAATTTAGGAATCCAGAAGCACCCAACTTCTAATTCAGAGGACTTCACTACTACGTGGCAGATCCTCTAGATAGGAGTAGGATTCCTATTCCCTCTTCCCGGGTCCTATCAAATTGCGTTCGCTGTGTGAAGTGGAAATCTGGTGGAGTGCCCTCAGCCAAGACACAGTGATGCCAAAGTGCCTCAGGGAGATCAGCTCGGTGGTTTGTGACCACCTAGAGGGGTGGGATAGGGAGGGTGGGAGGGAGGGAGATGCAAGAGGGAAAAGATATGGGAACATATGTATATGTATAACGGATTCACTTTGTTATAAAGCAGAAACTAACACACCATTGTAAAGCAATTATACTCCAATAAAGATGTTAAAAAAACAAAGTGCCTTTTTTACAGTGATGGGGTGCCACTGAAAAACAGTTCAGAACAGGTTTTGGCATTTACTGCCCAGTGTGCTTAGATGAGCAAACTAATTCCACAAAGATATGGATGACAGAACACTTATGTGTGCTTTTGACAGAACTTTATTTGGTTTGTCTCTGTCCAAGGATCTTTACCCTTAAAATGGGGGATAATGTGTAACTTGCAGTGTTGTCTCGAGAGTGAGATGGAATAACCCTTGAAAGGTTACCTGGCACATACTAGTTCCTCCATAAATATTTGTTCAAATAGTGACTGAATTAGTCAACAAGAAAATAGAGGTAGATAGTTTTCCTGAAATGCCCTGAGTTGAACATGGCTTTGTCCAAAGAAAGGGAAACTTAAAAATTATCTTACAAGAAAATAAAGTAGACAACATCTTTTTATAAAATACAAATATATATACATATAAATATGAAATACAAATATATATATAGTTTAAAATACACTCTTCCAGAAATTTCTGCTAAAAGGTGACCTACTGTCTGGTAATACTATGAGAGAAGAGTGGGTTATCACTCTAGGTCCTGGATGAGGGTCTATTCCAAATGCAAGGACCATGGTAATTCACTAATAGTATATCCTTTTTCCTTTGAGCTGCTATTTCTTTGAGGACTCTGTAGTTGCAGATGATGGAAAATAAAGTGTAAACTACTCAGTATTTTTTAGATGTTTAAAAAAATTGTCGACAATAATATAAATCCATGTCTATGTATTTTGAATAATTAAGTAAGTCCATTCTAAGCTTAAGACAGCTTCCAGGATTGACATGGTAAGAAGCTTTCATTCTATCATTTAAAAAGCTATACAAATAGAAAGAGTAGGATATATGATGAATGTACAGTCTTAAAAAAAAATTCTCCAAACTCTGTCATGTTAAGATACTTAGACATGTTCAGACACTTAGACACTAACAAAATCCACTAAAAACAAAATAAACACACACAGTACAGCCCCAACTATCTCAATTCTGCCATGTGATTCATTTTGTAGATGGCATAACTGCAGTATAAGTTTTCATGTATTTCAAAACAAAGTCTCCTAAAACATCTCACGAGTGAGTCAAATTATACACATTTTTTGGGTTTACTTGTTTCTTGGATGATAAGATTCCCTTTCATTTGACTCTTTATTTCATACACTATTTTCACTACATTTCTCTTTTCAACATCCCTGTAAGTTACGTTCATTATGAAGATGAAGACTCTGAGACTCCGAGAGGCTATTTCTCCTCAGCCACACAGCCATTATTACTCAGCAAAAACAGGATTCAAATCCAGATCTTCTGACTACAAGTTCAGTGCTCACTCAGTTAGCAAGGCCGTAGGTTTCTCTGTGGTTTTAGGAAACTGAATTTGGATCTGAATTAAGTGAGTTTTAGCTGTAAAGAGGATTGCTGCTCAAGTCCTATGTCAATTCCAACTGTAGCAAGAGTAAAGGAACTAATACTAGGCAGGTTGGGACAAGAAAAAAAAAAAGAAAAAGAAAAATATTTGTAATAAGATAAAAGATAAAAAAAAAAAAGAAAAATAGAGGAGAAAATGAATGGAGACATGGGGAAGAAAGCCACACATGAGTTTTCAGATCACTTCCTTGGAGTTTGCTCCCTTCCACACCCACAGATCCCATGACACATTTAGTTACTTCTGCCACGTACTTCTACAGAATACTGTATCTCTCAATTATTACCACATTATATTATATTACTTGTTTAATCATTTCCTTGTTATTTAGTAAGCCCCATAGAGGTGGGTGATATCTTTCACACCTTTGAAAGAGGTATGTGATATGCACTTACTAGATGTATTTTGAATGCATTAATAAATAGGTAGGGGATAGTCTAATACCTTGGGCTGCTTGGATGCCACTAAATTTTGCCCATATATATTCTACAGGGAAGGGATCTAGAAGCTGGAATGTTTGCTTGAAAGTGGATCACAAATGGCTGGATCCTTAAGGAGTTGCCGTTTGGACTGACTAATTTGGTATTATTCAAAAAATGTAATGGATATTCAACACTTTAAATACATTGAGAGAACAAGTTCTCCTCTTTTGAATTTTGGATTATTTTCTGAATGAGTGCTGATTACACTCTGTTTCTTTTGGGTAGAGTTTTCAAATTACATAATTGGACATGATTCATGTTATACTCATATTAGAAAGTGAATTTATTCCATACTACCGAATACCATAATTGGGCAGTGGAAAGTTTATTTCTTTTTCTTCACTAATTTGATTAGGAAGCCCCTGTTTCATTCTCTTATAATAATAATGGCTGTAATGTTTTTGATCTGTGCCCGAGGTCATTTATACCTCAAGAGATTTATGCGTCTTCTCTATGTTGTTTCACTTCCTGAGTTTAAGACTGTCTCTATTAAAATATTAGGTAATTAAATAATAGGTAAGGGAAAAATGTCTCTCCAGGAACAAAAACAATTTCTTTAAGTTTTATGTTATAACTAATAAGAAATATTTGAACTTTATAGAACCCTAGAAAAATTCTCTCTCCCTGCTATTTAAATCTTCCTTAAGCTGGAAAATAGGCATGTGTTTTTAGACCACAGAAAATCATAAAATGCAACTCTTCAGCTTACTCTATGTGTTAATTACTTTGATTAATTGTATAATATGGATCGTGTTGTTAACATCAAACTTAAACAAGTAAAGGTTTTGTTTTTTGAAGCTTAGAACTCCTTTAAAATTCTGAGTTTCTGAGACACTAATCCTAATCTATCTGGTGAATAGTTCAGAAATGTCTTGGTTAAGAAGTCTTGAAATTATATTAAGTTTAAGGTCAAATACAGCTGTGTGTATGTGTGAGTGTGTTTATGTGTCCTTTTCTTTGACTATTGCATTTTCAGTTGTAAATATGTCTTTCAATGGGCATATTCTGACTATGCGTGCTAATATAGAGTCCTCTACATGGAGGCAAGGCAATTGCTTAGGCTGGGGACAGGGTCTGGAATTTCTGAAAGGGAAGCAAATTTTATAAATAAGATTATTTGGTTTAGTGTATCTTTTATCAAGAGTTTTAAATCTTTATTTGGTCTAGTGTTGGTTCCTTCCTCCTCCTCCTCTTTCTTTTTTCTTCTTTCTTCTCCTCCTTCACTATCTCCAAGTATTTAGTAAAGGCTATTTAATGTGTTGGCTTATTGCCAGGCATGCCAAGAGCAGGCAAGGGAAGTCATGGATGAACATTGAGGCCACATTGACAAGAGAGCAGTGGCCCTGGATGATGCTGTGCTCTTGGCAGCCATAATTAACAGCCTTTCTCCCATATGGAGGATGCATTTCCAAGGAGACAAAAGTTAAGGTTACAATGCCTACTGACTTTTTCCCATGTGGAGATTATTTTGTATTGCCAACCTTGAAAAAATCTTAATTTATATTCAGTAAATAAAGATAACAGTCCTGTAATTGGGTACTGAGATAATGGTTGGGGAGTATAGAAAGAAGAAGAAAGTGTAGTCCCAAATTTAAAGAATTTGAAATAATAAGAAAAAAATATTAATATTTGCATCCTATGTTAGATTTTACAAGGCACTTCAACACACATATATCATAATTTTGCCATCTTCTTCATTTTACAAATGGAGTGGTCACTTGCCTAAAGTCTCTGGTAGCTCAGCCTGGGTGACAGAGGGTGGCACAGAACAGATTTGCTGTTGTTCTGACTTAGTCAAATGTTTTAAAAACTATTACAGCATCTGGTGTTTTAATTTTTATCTTTTCCTTAAAAATTACAAATTATGAAATATTTATACGTACCAAAACCTCAGAAAATAACACATACATATATACTACTATTAAGTCAAAGAAGATATTCATTTTCCCCCTATATTTGTTTCAGCTTTCTCCTTTTCAAAAACTCTCATTTTGAACAATGTAATACATTTAAAAACCAAACAATTAAAAAAAAATACGTTGAAGAGCATTATTGCAATTCCCATCTATCTCATACCCACCAACTATGGGTAACCACTTCCACTAGCTCCCGTTTTTCTGTCTCTCATTTTTGCTTCAGCAAAGAGCATCTACTAACTGCTTAGTGCCAGTGATACACTAGTAAAAAATACAAACAGTCCTTGGACACTACAGTCTAGAGAGAGAGGCAGACAGTAAAAATATACACAAATAGTGGAAGTATTACAGATTGCAGTAAGTTACTTAAACAAAATAATAGATACTGAGATGTCAGTGGTTCTTAAAACTGAAAGGCACCAGAGCCATCTTGTTTTTTTTAAAACAGAATATGTTAATACATCCACCTTGTAGAAATAAACTACATACAACAAAAAACTATATAGTAAAAAGAATATATATCCCCCAAATGCTTTTCCTCAGAGGTTAAGTTGTAATAATTATATGCATTGCTCAAGTTATTTTATATATTAATTCAAACATATTTATAGGTACATATATAATAAGATGTTAAATATGACTTTTTTATCTCAGAATTTCTGCTGAGGCTCCAAAGCAATAGAGCTATTGCTCCTAGAGCAATAATAGAGGTACCAAGTTCTCCTTACATAGTAAAGCAAGATGCCAGACTGTCTATACAGGATGTATTGAGAAGCCATAAAGCTTGTGTGGCTGCTATTGGCTCATTATCCATCACAAGGCTATAAAAAAAATTGGGAGAACAACATTTTTGGAAAGTCATTTTTCTGCTGTATGGATTCCTTTCCCCAATGAGGGGCACTTGGGTGATCCTTCCTCTTCACATTAGCCCACTTGGGAAAGGATGCTTCAAGAGAATTGCTTAGAGATCTTGCCTTGTGCTATCTGGGGTTTGGAGGACACAGTGACCTTGACTCATGTTTGCAAAGTCAAGGGCAAGAGATTCTTGAGGGACAGAGCAGATTGAGGACTGCAAGTTCCCATTTTCTGAAGGAGAAGATGCAGGGAGAGGCAAATGTAGGTGAGTGGGAGGGATTCTATTGGGAGTCATCTTAAAAGGGATCTTATCTAAGAGGACTGCCTGGAAGGGCCATGTAACCTCAACAAAAGGCTGGACTGTCTGAATCCAGAGGCTGAAAGAATGACCTAAGCAATCAGCCATAGAAGTAGCCAGAGACCATTTGGAGGTCTCCAGCCTGAAAACTCTGACCTCAAAAGAAACCCGTAGGAGAAGAGTTATAGTGACTGAGCAGCCACTGCAGTCATGGGGCACCAATGCCAGGTTACAACTGCACCAGCTACCTAAAGCTGTGTCCTTTCTCCTCACGCTCCTTCCATCTGAAGCCCCACCTTAGAAAGATCAGGAACAGCAGGTGCTGAGTGGCAGAGTAGAACTACGAAAGTAAGAAAGGAGAATAGATAAGATGCTTGTCATGGTTTCCAAGCTAGGTTTCCAAGCCTAAAGCTAGCCACAGTCTTGGGGTTAGGGGAATGGGGTATTATTATATTTTAACTTTTTTACTACTTTACTTTTTAAAAAACTTTTTATTAACATCCGTTTAGTGTAACATTTATGCTTATAGTATAGTGCACAGCCTTGGGGAGGGGGTAGTTTTAAGACAAATTTTATATTATTCTCTTTGACTGGTGTTAGTAAAACTATATCCCCTCCCCCCAATCCTGATTTTTAGCATTCACCAATTTTGTGGTGTAAATACTCCCACGATTGCCAACATCAAGCTACCAAAACTTTAACAACTAGCATGAAAGGTCTCCGAATAGTAGATACATTTTAACCTCAACTGAGTTGGTGCAAACTAGTTGAGATTGTTCTGTGGTAAACAGAGAAGGGAAAAATTATAGGATAAGTTCTTCCTCATGGAGTCTAGGGTGGAGAATTGGTGTGGGTAAGAGAACAGGCCAACAAAATCAGTTTAACAGGGAGTGTTGAGAAAGAATTACATATCTGTATGAGGGTTCTCCAGAGAAACAGAACCAACAGGATATCTTTTTATCTATCTATCCATCTATCAATAGATATCTATCTATCGATCGATCCATCTATCTGTGAAAAGGAATTGTCTCAAACAATTATGGAGGCTGAGAAGTCCCAAGATCTGCAGTCTGAAAGATGGAGACCCAGGAGAACTGATGGGTTACTTCCAGTCTGATTCCAGGTGAGAACCTGGAGAGCCAAAGATAAAAGTTTCAATGCAAGTCCAAGTCAGAAGACAAGAGAAGACCCATGTCCCAGCTCGAAATCAGTCAGGCAGAGAGAGAGAGAGAGAGAGAGAGAGAGAGAATTCTTTCTTACTCATCCTTTTTGTTCTATTCAGTCCTTCAATGGATTGGACGATGCCCACCCACATTGGGGAAGGTAATCTGCTTTGGTGAGTCTATTGATTCTAATGTCAATCTCATCCAAAATCACTCTCAGGGTCACACCAGAAATAACGTTTAACCAAATATCTGGGCACTCCATGGCTAGTCAAGTTAACACATAAAATTAACCATCACAATATTTTTATTATTGAACTCAGCTGACTTGAGTTTAAATATCTGTGGAACAGGGTGTTAAAGCGACTTCCTAAATGTTGGCTAAGGCTGAAAGTGGAAAACAATAAGAGATAAGTATTTCCCTATTCTAAAGAGAATTACTAAATTTATCTCCTCTTTTTGCATGGTGAATGAGCTTGTCTCTTAACTAGCAGGACTCATCTAAAGCATATAGGAAAGAAAATTACAATTTGGAAAAATCAATTTCCTAAAGAAATGTGTCACAGTAGGAAATATTTTGACTTTTCTCTTCCCAGAGAACAGAAGAAGAGGGTACTTCTTTTCTCAGCAAAAGGAGAGTCTCTAAGTCAAGAAACACTTAAGAAGATTGGGCAGGCATGCACCAGATATTGACTAGGCTGAAGCACAGCTATGGGCATGGACCAAAGCATCAGGTATGATCTCAATGCATGTTCTCTAGGGGTCGGGAGTGTATGTAGTTATAGGGATTAGTGGTTGCTTCCCACCTGGAGAATTATGAAAGTGGGAAGCTAGCAAGGTGAGGAAAGCAGGCCACAGTTTGGTAAGCTGCCCATTGGTGGAGAAATAGAGCATGCCATTTCCTGAAGATCAAGGGACATTTCGAATGGTGGCTAGGTCTGAGCTGTCTTGAAAGGAGCCTACCCCAGAGTGCTGCCTGCTGGGCTGGGCCATGGCACCCAACTGAAAGGGGATATTCTCATGATTTCTAATGACAGTATATGAATGTGCCACTTCCTGAGATGTTGATTCATTAGAGCTAGGATGTAGCTTTATTTTTAAAAGACTTTCCCAATTACTGATTCGAGTTTAAGATCCACTGGATTTTTAGATGATAACCTCTGTGAACATCCCTCCACAACCACCTGCCTAACTATCTTCATTGCTGCCTCCTCACAAGTGTAATAAACAATCTAGAAATAGTATACATTCAAACTTTAAAAAAACTGCATATGTAACACGTAAATGCGAATATACATGTAATTAAAAAACGATGTTTTACTTCCCTTACTGCTCAAACAAATGCATACTCTCTTACTTCTAAACAGAATCTTTTTCTTTAGCATATTGCTGTTACGTTGCTGTATACCCAGAAACTGCTAATCGCTACTCAGAGAAGATATAACTATCCTCAGTTCCACCCTGTTTTAGAAATTAGCGGGATTAAAATCCAATAAAATAGATTAGCTTTCTGATATTTTCTTTTTAACCTTAAGATGATTTTGATCCCATATTTCAGCATCTTCTGTAAATTTCAGCAATCTCAGTTAAACTCACATAGAAATCATACTATACAGCAGAAGATAACACTTGAATGATATACACATATTATATGCTTTTTGCATGGGAACAACTTTTTGCTGTTAGTGGTTTTTGTTTATTTTAAGGTATAGTATTTTCCCCCGTGTTTCATAATATCACTTGCACTATAAAGAGAATGACAGCAGAGTTTAGGAGAGCAAGCTGTTATAGATGAGTACACACCTGCTCCTGAAGCAGGTTCAGCTTTGACAGCTGTTCCCAAGAGCTGAGCTTCACCAGGTGCTTTTGGTTATTACCATTTTGAGACACTGGCCAGGGAAATGGCCAAGATCTGTGCTTTTATACACATGGCTGGCTTCAGGAATTTATTTATTAGCTTTGATTTCTAATCTATTGTTAAGATCTAGCTCTGAAAAGTTGGAGAAACTGGGGAATTTTCCTAGAGTATGAACCACCGAGGGACCTGGAGTATGACTTTCTGAAATTGTACAAGTCTGGCTGCAAGTCACATCCTTGAATCTCTCAAAACAAACAAACAAAAAACATTAAAACAAACACCCAGCTCTATATTCCTTCTTTTAGACAGGGAAAGTCTTATACATGCACAGATAAATCAGATAATGAGTCCCTTCTGCCTCATTTCCACATACACTCCTTCTCCTTTTGTCTTAATACCAAACTCCAGCCAACTGACACTGTTCTCCTCATCTCTCCCGCCTCAAGTTTCTAATCTGGTGTTATGCTGCCCCAAACAGATCCATATGATCACAGATTCCCCAATTTTGGAGACGTGAAACATATTCACACCCAGACCACATCCATTTCAGAATATGTTCATCAGACGTGAATGCTGCAGAATTATTGACGCTCACATTTTGCACTGGGGCAGAAATTATTTGAGTGGGTTCAGCTTCTTAATTTCACTATGAGAAAACTTAGCTCTTAGCCTCTTGGAGTTAATTTACTGTGTATATCGTTTCCTTCGTTAAGGATAATATGATTGACCTGTTGCAAGTATTTGGATGGACTGACTGGCAGGTTTAGCCAAATTGGCTTTTCTATTTTCTATTGGCAAAAATACCATACAAGGCTCAGAAAGCCAGAGACTGAATAGGATTTCAGAAATGAAGATTTATCATGTAAACCCGTGTAAGACTGTCCCCAACATAGGGAAGTAGACTAGCCTGTTTATAATATTGCCATCCAGTGTCCAAATGATATATTACAATTTTAACCTTTCACACACCACAAGACCAAATGGGTTACCACTTTACCAAAGATGTACAAAGCTAAGTGCCCTCAAAAGATAAAGTATTATTCTGTCTATGGCCTACCTTTGTGCTCAGAAAAGAAAAGCATTTGCTAGTCTGTGGCCCTGGGCACAGAGAGCCTATAACTTACAAAGTTAAGGTTTAGGCTATAGTTGGAGATGACTACCTCTAAGTTTCCTGAACTTTCCTGGACATCATTTTCTTCAAGTTTTGAGAGTATTAGAGGACATAGTATGCAAAAATACTCTAAAACAGTCCCTGCATATAACAGGTATTTGGCAAATATTAATACCTTTTCCTTTGGCCAAGTAAAATTACATAGAAACGACTCTGAGAGTGGTACAAAAGCCACTTCTGTGCATCTTCTTTACGTATTAATGACATGTTTGGGCAACATTTTAGAAAACATTTTAAATGAAAAATCATACTAAATTATAAACTTTTAGTTCTTGGATAATTTTCAGCTGCTCCATGAAGATGCTGGGCTAATGTGTGCGAGTCAACATAATAAATAAAGCAAGCTTTTCTCCCACCTCCGCCATGAACTCTGTGCCACTTTCACTAGGTTTACTATCGTTTAATGCCATCATCACTTTCCCAGTTTCCCAGGCTGGAGATCACTAGGTCATCTGCAATGTCTTCCTCCCTCATAGCCAATAGGTCTCTAAATCATGTTAATACCACTTCCCCAATATTTCTCACATCTGTTTTCTTCTTTCTAGACCTCTGTCACCCCCTGATGATTCTTTCATGAATTATGGCAAGTGCCTCCTAAGTGACCTTCTTGTCTCTCATCTCTTCAGCTCCAATGTTTCCATTACACTGAGCGGTCCAGTCACATCTCTGCAGAAGCTCAAGAACTAACCAAGCCTCTCTTTTTCTCTCTTCAATCCCATGTCATCTAATCTACAAATTAAAATGCCCCTTCTTCCATTCTGTCTTACCTCAATCCTATTGATATTTCAGGTTTTTCTGTCTAGTTTTCCCAGGTTTGTCAATACAAAATACAAATGCATGGGTAGCAGGTAGGAGACCTTTCATGATCTGGCTGTTGTTCACCTCTCCTTCCCATCTCGCCGGGCACATCCTGCTGCAGACACTTTGTTCCAACAAGCCTCATTTATGCAGAGTTCCTCAAACACATCCTGTTCTCTCTCTAAGTCTTTTCCTGTAGATGTCTCACCTTTGCCTGGGTCTTTCCTCTCCTTCTTTAGGACTTATCTTACGTATCACCTCATCCAGAAAGCTGTCTTGGTGCGTCTTCTTTAGACTATCAAATAATCTTGTGAAAACTTCCGTCATACTCTTTACCCCATTTAATTAAAATCATTTATTTATCTATTCCTACTACTATGTTCTCAGTTCTCAGAAATTCTTAGAATTTCTCAGAAGCAGGTTGATTCACCAAAAGTTGAATCATTGAAAATAAATCATGGAAAGCCCATTAGCCCCTTAGTGAATTAAACAAGTACGAAGTGGCTGAGAATTTAAGCTTCCTGAGGGCAAAGCCTTATATTATTAGCTTTGGTGTCCCCAGTTCCTACTCTAGTGCCCAGCAGAGCAGGCATTCAATACACAATGTCCCCAATATAATTGAATTACTTCTCCCTTTATGTCTCCTAAATGTTGTTAGTTCCAACAACACTGATTTTCTTGTTTCATAGAAATACCATTTTCCAACAGTGCCCTTTTAGAAGTAGAGTCAGTATTATGTAGGAATAATGAAGTTATTTTCTATGTCAAGAAGGTGATTCTCTTATCTGAAAATATTGAACCAGTTTCCTTATCCCTCTGTATGACTCCCACTTCAGCCCATATAATTTGCACTTTCTTTGGCGAAAAAGTCCCAAAGCCAAGGAGGACATTCTTAAAACTTTTATGTGGTTATCGTTTCTGGGAAAATCATTGCCCTGTCATCCATATGTTTGGCACATTTGTCTCACTCTGTCTGCCTAGGGCTCTGGGCTGACATTGCTTAGAGACAAACAACATTGTCATTTTCAAAATATGGAAAAATAAGGAAATCAGAGAATGGAGAAACAAACATTGGAACATCATTAAAGAACCATATCAACCGTAGGGAAATTGTTCAGACTACAAGAATGGTCATGGTCTAAAGATTATCTACAATGTTTATTGCATTGTATGTTACAGAGAGACCCAGATGATACTGTTGTATCAGAAGATTTTTATTATGACTGCCTTCTAAAACTGTAATATGATATTTACTCTTTAGTACCATAAAGATAATTCAATAAAATTAGTTTTAAAAATCTAAAGTGTTCCTTTTAAAGCAGATCAGATATGTTATACCAGTTCTTTAAACTAGTCATGAGGAAATGACATAAATGTATGCATTTTCTACACATTTATTTATTCATTCTTTAATTCTTTTTGTTCAACAAAAAAATTCTTGAGTATTTATTTACAATGACCTGAACTCAGAGCATTAGGGGTTCAAAGATAAAAGTCAAGATTTTTGTTCTTGAAAAGCTCATAGATTTAATAAGGACAAAACAACATTTCTGTATTAAGAAGTTAGAAGGAACTAAAACAAAATTAAGAGACATAAACAGGGTAAAGAAAGCACAGAAGAAAAATGATTCATCTCCTGCTAGAGAAATCAGAAAAGGCCACTTGGAGGAGATGGCAATGGATTTTGAATTTGAAAGACAACTAGAATTTCAGCAAGTGGCGATGAAGAGGAAGCAATTCCAGACAAAAGATGTGCAAAGGCACAGTGGTGGGAAAGTGAAGGATCAATTTGGAGAGTAGCTTATCGACATTTCTTAGGTATGTAATGGTGAAGGGAAATAGTGGAAGATGTCTACAATAAAATTATAAATTCTTTTATATATAATGTTGACTCACTGGAGTTACACTTGACAGGCGAATGGTTGTTACAGAGTCTTGAGCTGGAATAAGAGCGTAGGGATGTTCTTAAATTGATTAAACTAGGAGCACATGAGTATTCATTTTCAATTGCTGCTGTACCAAATTAACACAAATTTAGTGTCTCAACACAAAATTATTTTCTTCTAGTCCTTTATAAAGGTCAGAAGTATGATGTAGGTCTTGCTGGACTAAAATCCAAGTGTCTGCAGGACTGTGTTCCTTTATGGAGACGGTAGGGGAGAATGATTCCCTGCCCTTTTTTATTTTTTGCTCTTTCCAGCTTCAGAGGCTGCTTGCATTCCTTGTCTCTGGCCCCCTCCCTTCATCTTCAAAGCCAGCAACCTTACATCCTCTGACCTTTTCCATTTAGTCACATTGTCCTTGGATCACAGGAGGAAAGCTTCTCTGATTTTAAGAATTTGTGATTAGGTTGGGCCCACCTGAATAATCTGCAATAACCTCCCCATCTCTAGGTCCTTAAACTTAATCACATCTGCAAAGTCCCCTTTTGCTGTGTAAGGTGACAAAGTCACAGGTTCCGGGAATTAGGATGTGGCCATCTTTGGGGGACATTATTCTGTCTTTCACAATGTAGGTGGATTGAAACTGGGAGGAGGCTTGTCTTAGGAATTAATTAGGTGGCTTTTGATCCTCCCTAGGTAAGGAACAGGATGGACTTGGGCCAGGGCAGTGGCACTGAGAATGTAAAGAGGAATTGACACAGGATTGGATATCTACCAGACAGACTTTGAACTAAGTAGAAGTTCTTGGATATCGTAGGATATCAATGGGAATGGAAGTATCAGGAGAAGGACAAAGTTTAGAAAGAAATATTATGAATTCCATTTTGAATTTGTTGAGCTTAATGTGCCATGACTTATTCAGGCAGAAAAATTCAACAGGCAGTTGGTAAAATGCATCTGAGTTTTGGGAGACTGGCTGAGGCACAGAAATGTTATAGTAAAAATATATGTTCCTGTATCAGGGGGCTATGCATACCCCTACTGACTATGTGATATAACAACTTAGATGAAACATCCTTATATAATGTTCATTGTAAAAATAAAAAACAGACTGCATCTTGTCAAATGAATACAATTAATGGAGGAAAATTGGTAGTCCTCAAATTGAATTCTAATCTATAATATTTTCTCATTTTATGTTGTCAGCTTTCAGACTGAAATGCAAGCATTTGACTTGGCATTTAATATTTCCACCCTAAATTTCATTATGTTTAGTAAATTTCTTTGGCATTTTTTAAGTGGGTTGCATCTATTTCAAAGAAACATATCAAAATATCAAGCATTGGAATCTCAGTCTAATATCAGGGTATTGAGGTTTGCATCTCAAAAATGCTAACAGTTGAGATAGAATCATCTGTATTTAATTTGGGGTTTAGCCACCTCTTTCCTGGCCCTGTGCCCGTGTTGTTCTGCCATTGCCTACTGATGCTCTGCTGAAGCTAACAGAACATCAGGATATGTTTTACATTGGGCAACAGGAAGAATTCTACACTTTTGGGTATTTTTGAATTGTTCACTAGCCTTAAAAAGGACAATTAAAAGAAGACATAGCACTGAAAAAGAATGTACTTTTTGAAGATGACTTTAACCTTATAAATATGTTTCTCTTTTTCAATATTTTATTGCAAGGGGTTGTTTCAGGTCTTATATCAGTTAATTCTAACAAAAATGTATATGATTATCGCTTTTTTTCATGTGAGGAATCTGAAGATTGGAAAATTAAATTGTGATTTACTTAAAATAATTCAGCTAAAAAGTGAATAAACTGGCACACAAATGAAGGTCTCTTGAGTCCAAAATCATAGCTCTTTATATTATGCTACAGTTGTTCCTCAATCTTCAAAGCACAGTTGAAAGTTATAGAATAATGCTATCCTTGGCTGTTTCTTTGTCTATTTTCTGTGTTCCTCACTGGAAGGTAAGATCCCTGGGATCAGGGGCTTTGACTATATTGTTTACTGCTTCAGTCCCGGGGCTTAGAAACTTGCCTGGCACATAGTAGGTGCTTAGTATTTCTTGTATGAATAAATAAATAATACACACTTTAACAACGTCATTGCTTAGGTAGTGAATATTTATATTTCTAGGCACTTCACAGTATGTGACAGTGTCAGATGCAGCCCTTCAGGTTGATGCTATGAGGTGCATGCAGACTCTCATCAGGAGATAATTGGAGGAGTGCCCACAGACTCTTCCTAAACCCATATGGGGGGGGGAGGGGCTCTGTACAATATTCTAAACTGTGTTTGACTGCAGTCAAGGAATTATGACACGTGAGAGCTGCACTGCTGAAGAGGGGTCCAGAGCAGTTAAAGAACTTACTCAAGTAAACTGCAGGGGGTAGAATATCAGAAAATGAACTTGGATCTTCTAAGACTAAGGCTGGTGAAGGTTTTTGGGTTGTTGTGGTATGTATGGCGTGGGAGAAGTAAGTAAGGGTACCTTCTTACTTGCATTACAGATATGGCTGGGCAGAGTTACAGTCAACAATAACAGTTGTAGAATTTGGCAAATGTGCGTTTAGGTACAGCAATGCAAAATCATAGGTTTTTATCACTTACATTTCCAGGAGTCTCTTGAAGGTTTTTATTTGTTTGATTCCACGCCGCCACCCCCCCCAACCCTGACATTTGTATCTGATTGTCTAAGTTTTCAGCTTCCTTAGTACACTTTTGGACTTAGACTGGAATTTCTCATCATTATAATAGTTAATCCTTCGTACAGTGATAATTTGAAAGAAACACTGACCAATTTAAAAATAATTGGCAGGAATTCTGGGAAGGACACTGCTCTATACACCGTGCAGCCTCTTGGGAGTTGTAGCCGCGGTCCTGAGGCAACTGGAGAGTGAGCGTGTTGTTTATTTGTCTCTTCAAATCTCAACTCGCAGAAAGGAGGGGGAATGAAAAAGACACTGAAGCCATGTGGCTGACAGGGTCTTGGTGCTCTGGCCGGGTGTCAGGCCTGTGCCTCTGAGGTTGGAGAGCTGAGTTCAGGACATTGGTCCACCAGAGACCTCCTGGCCCTACGAAATATCAAACAGTGAAAGCTCTCCCAGAGATCTCCATCTCAACTCTAAGACCCAGCTCCACTGAACGACCAGCAAGCTACAGTGCTGGACACCCCATGCCAAACAACTAGCAAGACAGGAACATAACCCCACCCATTAGCAGAGGGGCTGCCTAAAATCATAATAAGGTCACAGACACCCCAAAACACACCACCAGATGAGGTCCTGCCCACCAGAAAGACAAGATCCAGCCCCACCCACCAGAACACAGGCACCAGTCCCCTCCACCAGGAAGCCTACACAATCCACTGAACCAACCTTAGCCACTGGGGGCAGACACCAAAAACAAAGGGAACTATGAACCTGCAGTCTGCAAAAAGGAGACCCCCAAACACAGTAAGATAAGCAAAATGACAAGACAGAGAAACACACAACAGATGAAGGAGCAAGGTAAAAACCCATTAGACCCAAATGAAGAGGAAATAGGCAGTCTACCTGAAAAAGATTTCAGAGTAATGATAGTAAACATGATCCAAAATCTTGGAAATAGAATGGAGAAAATACAAGAAATGTTTAACAAGGACCTAGAAGACCAAAGGCAAACAAACAATGATGAACAACACAATAAATGAAATTAAAAATTCTCTAGAAGGAATCAATAGCAGAATAACTGAGACAGAAGAACGGATAAGTGACCTGGAAGATAAAATAGTGGAAATAACTACTGCAGAGCAGAATAAAGAAAAAGAATGAAAAGAATTGAGGACAGTCTTAGAGACCTCTGGGACAACATTAAACGTACCAACATTCAAATTATAGGGGTCCCAGAAGAAGAAGAGAAAAAAAAGGGACTGAGAAAATATTTGAAGAGATTATAGTTGAAAACTTCCGTAATATGGGAAAGGAAATAGTCAATCAAGTCCAGGAAGCACAAAGAGTCCCATACAGGATAAATCCAAGGAGAAATACGCCAGGACACATATTAACCAAACTATCAAAATTAAATACAAAGAAAAAATATTAAAAGCAGCAAGGGAAAAGCATCAAATAACATACAAGGGAATCCCCATAAGGTTAACAGCTGATCTTTCAGCAGAAACTCTGCAAGTCAGAAGGGAGTGGCAAGACATATTTAAAGTGATGAAAGGGAAAAACCTACAATGAAGATTACTCTACCCTGCAAGGATCTCATTCAGATTCAATGGAGAAATTAAAACCTTTACAGACAAGCAAAAGCTAAGAGAATTCAGCACCACCAAACCAGCTTTACAACAAATGCTAAAGGAACTTCTCTACACAAGAAACACAAGATAAGGAAAAGACCTACAATAACAAACCCAAAACAATTAAGAAAATGGTTATAGGAACATACATATCAATAACTACCTTAAATGTAAACAGGTTAAATGCTCCAAGCAAAAGACATAGACTGGCTGAATGCATACAAAAACAAGACCTGTATATATGCTGTCTGCAAGAGACCCACTTCAGACCTAGGGACACATGCAGACTGAAAGTGAGGGGATGGAAAAAGATATTCCATGCAAATGGAAATCAAAAGAAAGCTGGAGTAGCAATTCTCATATCAGACAAAATAGACTTTAAAATAAAGACTATTACAAGAGACAAAGAAGGACACTACATAATGATCAAGGGGTCGATCCAAGAAGAAGATATAACAATTGTAAATATTTATGCACCCAAAATAGGAATACCTCGAAACATAAGGCAAATGTTAACAGCCATAAAAAGGGAAATCGACGGTAACACAATCATAGTAGGGGACTTTAACACCCCACTTTCACCAATGGACAGATCATCCAAAATGAAAATAAATAAGGAAACACAAGCTTTCAATGATACGTTAAACAAGATGGACTTAATGGATATTTATAAGACATTCCATCCAAAAACAACCGAATACACTTTCTTCTCAAGTGTTCATGGAACATTCTCCAGGATAGATCATATCTTCGGTCACAAATCAAGCCTTGGTATATTTAAGAAAATTGAAATCGTATCAAGTATCTTTTCCGACCACAATGCTATGCGACTAGATATCAATTACAGAAAAAAATCTGTAAAAAATACAAACACATGGAGGCTAAACAATACAATACTTAATAACCAAGAGATCACTGAAGAAATCAAAGAGGAAGTCAAAAAATACCTAGAAACAAATGACAATGAAAACACAACGACCCAAAACATATGGGATGCAGCAAAAGCAGTTCTAAGAGGGAAGTTTATAGCAATACAATCCTACCTTAAGAAACAAGAAACATGGGCTTCCCTGGTGGTGCAGTGGTTGAGAATCTGCCTGCCAATGCAGGGGACACGGGTTCGAGCCCTGGTCTGGGAAGATCCCACATGCCGCGGAGCAACTAGGCCTGTGCACCACAACTACTGAGCCTGTGTGTCTGGAGCTTGTGCTCCACAACAAGAGAGGCCGCAACAGTGAGAGGCCTGCACACCACGATGAAGAAGGGCCCCTGCTCGCCGCAACTAGAGAAAGCCCTCGCACAGAAATGAACACCCAACACAGCTAAAAAATAAATAAATTAAAAAAAAAAGGAAACAAGAAACATCTCAAATAAACAACCTAACCTTACACCTAAAGCAATTAGTGAAAGAAGAACAAAAAACCCCCAAAGTTAGCATAAGGAAAGAAGTCATAAAGATCAGATCAGAAATAAATGAAAAAGAAATGAAGGAAACAATAGCAAAGATCAATAAAACTAAAAGCTGGTTTTTGAGAAGATAAAAAAAATTGATAAACCATTAGCCAGACTCATCAAGAAAAAAAGGGAGAAGACTCAAATCAATAGAATTAGAAAGGAAAAAAGGAGAAATAACAACTGACACTGCAGAAATGCAAAAGATCATGAGAGATTACTACAAGCAACTATATGCCAATTAAATGGACAACCTGGAAGAAATGGACAGATTCTTAGAAAAGCACAACCTTCCAAGACTGAACCAGGAAGAAACAGAAAATATAAACAGACCAATCACAAGCACTGAAATTCAGACTGTGATTAAAAATCTTCCAAAAATCAAAAGCCCAGGACCATATGGCTTCACAGGCGAATTCTATCAAACATTTAGAGAAGAACTAACACTTATCCTTCTCAAACTCTTCCAAAATATAGCAGAGGGAGGAATGCTCCCAAACTCCTTCTATGAGGCCACCATCACCCTGATACCAAAACCAGACAAGGATGTCAAAAAAAAAAGAAAACTACAGGCCAATATCACTGATGAACATAGATGAAAAAATCCTCAACAAAATACTAGCAAACAGAATCCAGCAGCACATTAAAAGGATCATACACCATGATCAAGTGGGTTTTATCCCAGGAATGCAAGGATTCTTCAATATATGCAAATCAATCAATGTGATGCACCATATTAACAAATTGAAGCAGAAAAACTATATGATCATCTCAATAGATGCAAAAACAAGCTTTAGACAAAATTCAACACCCATTTATGATAAAAACCCTCCAGAAAGTAGGCATAGAGGGAACTTTCCTCAACATAATAAAGGCCATATATGACAAACTCACAGCCAACATCATTCTCAATGGTGAAAAACTGAAACCATTTCCTCTAAGATCAGGAACAAGATAAGGTTGTCACCTCTCACCACTATTATTCAACATAGTTTTGGAAGTGTTAGCCACAGCAATCAGAGAAGAAAAAGAAATAAAAGGAATACAAATTGGAAAAGAAGAAGCTAAGCTGTCACTATTTGCAGATTACATGATACTATACATAGAGAACCTAAAGATACTTATAGAAAACTACTAGAGCTAATCAATGAATTTGGTAAAGTAGCAGGATACAAAATTAATGCACAGAAATCTCTTGCATTCCTATACACTAATGATGAAAAATCTGAAAGAGAAATTAAAGAAATACTCCCATTTACCATTGCAACTAAAAGAATAAAATACCTAGGAATAAAGCTACCTAAGTAGACAAAAGATCTGTAAGCAGAAAACTATAAGACACTGATGAAAGAAATTAAAGATGATACAAACAGATGGAAAGATATACCATGTTCTTGGATTGGAAGAATCAACATTGTGAAAATGACTATACTACCCAAAGCTATCTACAGATTCAGTGCAATCCCTATCAAACTACCAGTGGCATTTTTCACAGAAATAGAATGAAAAATTTCACAATTTGTATGGAAACACAAACGACCCTGAATAGCCAAAGCAATCTTGAGAAAGAAAAATGGAGCCCAAGGAATCAGGCTCCCGAACTTCAGACTATACTACAAAGCTACAGTCATCAAGACAGTATAGTACTGACACAAAAACAGAAATATTGATCAATGGAACAGGATAGAAAGCCCAGACATAAACCCATGCAAATATGGTCACCTTATTTTTGATAAAGGAGGCAAGAATATACAATGGAGAAAAGACAGCCTCTTCAATAAGTGGTGCTGGGAAAACTGGACAGCTACATGTAAAAGAATGAAATTAGAACATTCCCTAACACCATATAAAGAAGAAGCTCAAAATGGGTTAAAGACCTAAATGTAATGCCAGACACTATAAAACTCTTAGAGGAAAACATAGGCAGAACACTCTATGACATAAATCACAGCAAGATCCTTTTTGACCCAGCTCCTAGAGAAATGGAAATACAAACAAAAATAAACAAATGGGACCTAATGAAACTTAAAAGCTTTTGTACAGCAAAGGAAACCATAAATAAGACCAAAAGACAACCCTCAGAATGGGAGAAAATATTTGCAAATGAAGCAACTGACAAGGTATTAATCTCCAGAATTTACAAGCAGCTCATGCAGCTCAATAACAAAAAAAAAACAACCCAATCAAAAAATGGGCAGAAGACCTAAATAGACATTTCTCCAAAGAAGATATACATATTGCCAACAAACACATGAAAGGATGCTCAACATCACTAATCATTAGAGAAATGCAAATCAAAACTACAATGAGGTATCACCTCACACCGGTCAGAATGGCCATCATCAAAAAATCTACAAACAATAAATGCTGGAAAGGGTGTGGAGAAAAGGACACCCTCTTGCACTGTTGGTGAGAATGCAAACTGATACAGCCACTATGGAGAACACTATGGAGGTTCCTTAAAAAACTAAAAATAGAACTACCATACGACCCAGCAATCCCACTACTGGACATATACCCTGAGAAAACCATAATTCAAAAAGAGTCATGTACCACAATGTTCATTGCAGCCCTATTTACAATAGCCAGGACATGGAAGCAACCTAAGTGTCCATTGACAGATGAATGGATAACAAAGATATGGCACATATACACAATGGAATATTACTCTGCCATAAAAAGAAACGAAATTGAGTTATTTGTAGTGAGGTGGCTGGACCTAGAGTCTGTCATACAGAGTGAAGTAAGTCAGAAAGAGAAAAACAAATGCCGTATGCTAACACATATATATGGAATCTTAAAAAAAAAAAAAAAAATGTTTCTGAAGAACCTAGGGGCAGGACAGGAATAAAGACACAGACGTAGTGAATGGACTTGAGGACTCGGGGAAGGGGAAGGGGAAGCTGGGATGAAGTGAGAGAGTGCCATGGACATATATACACTACCAAATGTAAAATAGATAGCTAGTGGGAAGCAGCCGCATAGCACAGGGAGATCAGCTCGGTGCTTTGTGACCACCTAGAGGGGTGGGATAGGGAGGGTGGGAGGGAGACGCAGGAGGGAGGAGATATCGTGATGTATGTGTATGTATAGCTGACTGACTTTGTTATAAAGCAGAAACTAACACACCATTGTGAAGCAATTATACTCCAATAAAGATGTAAAAAAACTCAAAATTGTCAAACTAAAAACTAAAAATTTGGTTTATAAGCTTACTGACCTTTTGACTTTGACATGTGGTTATAACTTGCATAGTAAGCACATTTTTTCCCCATTATCACATGCCAGCTATGGAATTAATAAACTGCCAAGAAAAAGCAGAAATTATTTTTCAATTTTAAATATTACTTATTACATAATGAGATTAGCAAACACCTACTTATTTGATTTCCTGAAAGAAATAACCACAACACATTACTGGCTGAATGTTCATATTTTTTGGAAGAAAATTATGTCTGAGAAGGGGAAGTCTTTCAAATAATGTTCTTTTTTTCCATTATGAGCCATTTGAAAATGAAATAAAATATCTTTTCTTCAAAATTGACAGTTATGATCTTTAAAAATAGATATTATTAAAATAAGAATCATCAGTGGCAAGGATTGGGAGAAACAAAAGGAAGATTTGAAAGCTGGTAGTATTCACTCAAGTGTTTTCCAAAGTGTAAGAACAGAGCAAATGAAATATTGGAGAAATTGAGGATCCAAACCGGTTCGGTGAGAAAGAAGTGAAAGTAAAATAAAGGCTGATTCAAGGTATCAGTTACCAGGTATCCAATTCTTATGCATGTTTTCATGGGCTACTGGAGGCTGAAACCCACCAATGAGAAGACATTGCTTGATTTATGTTTATTTGCTGTTCATCATTAACTAATAATTTTCTGATTACTATGGCAGTACCATACAATCTAAAGTCTTCAAGGAGGCTGGTATTAAGTGCTATCACACTAGGAGGACTTGATGCAGTTTTCCTAACCTTATAAACACTAAATTACTAAATCTAACAGAGCCTGGAGGGAACCCTTATTAATTAAAGTCTGATAAAATGGATTGAAAAACATAACTTGTTATCAAAAGCAAACTTGTCAAACTGAAGAAAGATATGAGGTGCTTCACACACCCACTATTATGGCCTCAAGATGCAAAGGCATGATCTATACCTGTGGTTCTCAGCTGCTGACGATTTTGCCAACCATGTGAGTTTTGGCAATGTCTGCAGACAATTTCTTCTATTACAAGTGTGTAAGGATTGCTACTAGCTAGAGGCCAAAGCTGTTGCTGTACATCCTACAGCTCACAGAATATCCCCCTCTACAATAAAGAAGCTTGTAGCCCAAAACTTCAGTAGTGCTGATGCTTAGAAACCCTGGTCTATACTACCTAGAGGGTTGGATAGGAGTCTCTCTGCTGTCTTGTCCTCCCCTCCCTAACATTTATTTTAAAAATAATTTCATCATTTGTCCCAGTGAAGTATTTCTTGAAACATAAAGAGCTGTTGTGGCTGAAAATGCACAGCAGTCTTGGAGCTCCATTAGCTCTGCCTTCTATTGCACTTTGAGATGGTCCTTAAGGCTTTTAACCATAACTTCAGGGTTCTGAAGAATACAATTTAAAAACAGCCACTATGGAGAACAGTATGGAGGTTCCTTAAAAGACTAAAACTAGAACTACCATATGACCCAGTAATCCCACTCCTGGGCATATACCTGGAGAAAACCATAACTCGAAAAGAGACATGCACCCCAATGTTCATTGCAGCACTATTTACAATAGCCAGGTCATGGAAGAAACCTAAATGTCCATCAGCAGAGTAATGGACAAAGAAGATGTGGTACATATATACAATGGAATATTATTCAGCCATAAAAAAGAACAAAATAATGCCATTTGCAGCAACATGGATGCACCTAGAGACTGTCATACTGAGTGAAGTGTCAGACACAGAAAGACAAATGTCATATGATATTGCTTATATGTGGAATCTAATTAAAAAAAGGGTACAAATGAACTTATTTACAAAACAGAAGTAGAGTCACAGACGTAGAAAACACACTTATGGTTACCAGGGATAAACTGGGAGATTGGGACTGACATATACACACTACTATATATAAAATAGTTAAGTAATAAGAACTTGCTGTATAGCCCAGGGAACTCTACTCAGTACTCTGTAATGGCCTATATGGGAAAAGAATCTTAAAAAAAAAAAAAAGAGTGTATATATGTATACGTATAACTGATTCACTTTGCTGTACACCGGAAACTAACAGAACATTGTAAATCAACTATACTTCAATAAAAATTAAAAAAAAAAAAAAGCGCTGCTCTCTCACATGTGTACCATTATTTTACCACTCTTAAAATAACTGCACAAGGAGAAGAAGGAATCCTTGCAGTAGTGTGTATGTATGCCCCAGGTACAAGACCCTTGAGCAGATAGGAAGAATCTTGGTAAAAGTGCATGCTGGGAATATCAATTGTCACAGTATCTTTTGGTGCTTGGCATGATGAGCATAGGAGAAAGTCCTAACTCAGCCTAGGACAGATACACAATATAAATGACTGCTAAGGACAGCTGCATGCATTCTGCTGTGGTTGAGGAACATATGTGAGTAGAGAATTCAAGCAACATCCAAGTGCAGAGTGAGTGGAGACAGTGGAAATGTCAGCATCTTCTCAAGGTCTAGATAGATTTTACTTCATTGGACAATTAATTTAAGTGGCTAAAATTTATTGAGTATTTACTATGTGACAGATATTATTCTAAATGCATACATTCCTTATATGCCCTTTTGGAATTTGAAAATGATATTAAAGATAATGTAAAAAAATTATTGTGTGAGCTATAAAAAATGTAATGAAGATGAACTTGCTCTAAAGGACATTAAAAGCTATTATAAGAAAAAAGAAATTAAAGCATGCAATGACCCAGCAATAACATGAGTTAGAGATACTAGAAATGAACTAAAAAATGGGTGAATTTATTATGATAAATTTGGGATTTTAAATTAGTGAAGAAAAAGTGAATTATTTTGAAAAATACTGGGACAAATTAATAGCTATTTGAGAAAAACATTATGTTAAATTTCCTGCATCATCCCTTATATCAAAATAAATCACAAATGTACAAAAATGTACATCTAAACAACGATAAAAGTATCAGAAGAAAATTTTAAATGTTATTACCATCTTGGAGTGGGGAAATCTTTCTGCCATTAAATGCAAAAGCTAAGCACAATTGAACTTGGCTACTTAAAAATTAAATCCTTTTGCCCAACAAATGTTACCATAGAAAATCAAATAACAATAAACTGAGAAAAACATTTGCATCACATATTTCAGAAAAAAAGAATTCTTTATATATCCCAAACTTTGCCAAATCAATTAGAAAATAAAGAACATCAAAATAAGAAGTAGGTAAAAATGCAAAAATACATAAAGGTATTCAATAAATACATAAAAATATGTTTAAACTCACTTATGATTAAATAAATACAATGAAACTACAATGGAAAACAAATATTTACCTATTAGTGAGGCAGATAATGAAAAGATGGCTAAGATGCATTATCAGTGAGGAGAAAGATGCACCTTCATATGCACTTTAGGGTTATGAATTGGTGTACCATTTTGGGATGGCAATTTGATAATACCCAGAAACATTTAGACATACCTTTTGACCCAGCAGTTCTATGTTCAGGAATTTCTCCTACATGTAAATTCACTCCATGGCAGAAAAATACATGAAAAAGGATGTTAACAAAAGTATAGTTTGTGACAACAAATAGTTAAATACCATAAATACCAGACTGGTTAAAAACATTATGGCGCATTTCTACAATGGAACAGCATGTAGTACTTGGGAAAACTGAAATATGTTCACGTTCTCTTGGTCTTTGTCTTGCGTAAATGCCTACAACAGCAGGCATCTTAATATTTATTGAAGTGAGTGGGTGACCTTCATTCTAAGTGTGGAGCAATGAGGAGTGGCATGTAGCAATGATCCCAAGTATTTAGGGGGAAAAAAGCTACACATACATATACATGCAACCACAGACAGTTTCCTGGAAAGAGAGAGAAGAAACCATTAGCAGTAGAGTCTTTTCTAGAGAGGACTGAGTACAAGAAAGCAGAGCCAGACCTACAGTGAGGTGAATGAGGCACCTAGGCTACAGGTTAGAGGAAGCACCCTGAGATTAAGTACCTCCTTAAATTTTGTGCCCAGGCATCTAACTCACTTCACCCTCCCCCTGACCTATGAGGGAGGGGACTTGACTTCCAGTTTTCTATTTTTCAATCCTGTTTGAGTTATTTGCCATGAGAAGGTAAATGTAATTTTGGAATTAAAAAGAAAAGAAATTACTTGATAAAATTAGAATTTAAGAATAGAGATTTCATTCTATAAAAACTTCAGTCCCTTATAAAGGGACTGAAGGTGACATGCAAGCACTTTAAAAACAGAATCGAGAACAACTATCATAAGTATTGCTACAAAACTGATTTTAAATTTCAGTAAATATTATTGAAAGAGAGGCTATATTAAAAATGAAAATAATATAGCCTTATACCTTAAGATTACATTAATAAGTACTGAAAAAGTTGGGAGTGGTAATAAATTGGGCACTTATTTATCAGACAAATAAAAACAGATATAAAGTAGTGTTGGTATTTTAAATTTCAGAAAAAAATAGGATGCAGGTTAAAAAAAAAAAAAGGAAATTGAAGGTTCTTTTCTTTTAGTAAAGGTAAAACCCATGCTGACAATGCCCATGAAGAACAGCAAAAGAAGAGTTTCAAAATTAATTAAACAAAAATTTTTAGATTTACAAGGAATAATAAACACTTTTTAGTAGAAAGCTTGACTATATCTCTGTTAGCCTCTGATAGGCCAAAATATATACATTCATACATATGTACATACATACACAGATATACACATAAAACTAGAGATATAGGTACTTGGATAATATGTTAATAAAGTTTAAATGCATATTAAAACAATACTCAGTTTTTTCAACCATCTGTGGAACACTAAACTAAAAAAATAAAACTAACTGTAAGCTAAGTAACAAAAGAAAATAGCAATAAAATCCCCAAAGTAGGAACTATAAAGGCAAGGTTCTTTGACAACAATGCAGTAATATTAGAAATCATGTTCACAACCTTAGATAAAAGTAATTAGGGTTACTTTGAAATTAAAAAAGGATCCAACAAAAATTTTGTGCTAAAGGCAAGTGCAAATCTACAAGTGTGGAGTACTTATAAAATAAGAAAAATGAGAACACTAATTCTCAAAATTTGTTGATTGTGGCCAAAGCTGTTCGCAGAAGGAAAGATTTTGTGTTAAAAGCTTTCATTATTTTAAAAAACAGAAATAAAAAATAAATGACTAATCACAACTCAAGGAGTTTGGGAAAAACAACAAAACATACCTAAAAAGGCATAAAGAAGGATGTGGTGAAGAATAAAAATAAAAATAAAATTAATCAGAATCAGAATCAATTAAAAAATAAAATGGTAAGTGCTTTAAAACCAAATATCTTATGAATATAATTAAGGGAAAAGGTCAACACAAATTTTAAAAATAGGAATTAGATATTTGATATCACAAAAAAGTATAGAGGAAATATACTATGAAGATATTATATACTATTCTATGAAAATATATTAGAAAATTTCAGTACAGTAGATATTTGAGAAAAATTTAACATTCAAATTGGCTCAAGAAATAAAAAGCATTATTTTCTCTTATCAGAAATAATCAAAAATTTTTTGTGAAAAGCTATGAGCCATGTGGTTTTACTGTTGAGAATTATGTCAAACTTTTTAAAAAAGATAGTCCAAATTCTACATAAAAACTTTTCTCAAATATGGAAAAAGCCAACTTTGATTTTTAAAGAGTCTTTTAAAGATAGTATGAAAAAACTATACTGTATACTTTAAGAGAATGAAAAGAAAAGACACAGATTAGGAAAAAAATATTTGCAAAGCATATCTGGTAAAGGACTTGTGTCCAAAATATACAAAGAACACTTAAAACAATAAGGAAACAGCCCAATTAAAAAGTGGACAGAGGGGAGGGGCAAGATGGCGGAAGAGTAAGACGCGGAGATCACCTTCCTCCCCACAGATACATGAGAAATACATCTACACGTGGAACTGCTCCTACAGAACACCCACTGAACGCGGGCAGAAGACGTCAGACCTCCCAAAAAGCAAGAAAATCCCCACGTACTTGGGTAGGGCAAAAGAAAAAAGAAATAACAGAGACAAAAGAATAGGGACGGGACCTGCACCAGTGGGAGGGAGCTGTGAAGGAGGAAAGGTTTCCACACACTAGGAAGCCCCTTCGTGGGCAGAGACTGCGGGTAGCAGAGGGGGGAAGCTTCGGAGCCACGGAGGAGAGCGCAGCCACATTGGTGCGGAGGGCAAAGCGGAGATTCCCGCACAGAGGAGCGGTGCCGACCAGCACTCACCAGCCCGAGAGGCTTGTCTGCTCAGCCGCCGGGGCGGGCGGGGCCTGGGAGCTGGGGCTCGGGCTTCGGTGCTAGCCGGGAGGGAGTCCGGGAAAAAGACTGCAGCTGCCAAAGAGGCAAGAGAATTTTTCTTGCCTCTTTGTTTCGCGGCGCGCAAGGAGAGGGGATTCAGAGCGCCGCCTGAACGAGCTCCAGAGACGGGCACGAGCCGCGGCTATCAGCGCGGATCCCACAGCAACAGGGACGCAGAGGGAAAAACGGAGAGATTCCCGCACAGAGGCTCAGCGCCGAGCAGCACTCACCAGCCCGAGAGGCTTGTCTGCTCACCCGCCGGGGCGGGCGGGGGCTGGGAGCTGAGGCGCGGGCTTCGGTCGGATCCCAGGGAGAGGACTGGGGTTGGCTGCGTGAACACAGCCTGAAGGGTCTAGCGCACCACAACTAGCCGGGAGGGTGCACGAGAAAAAGTCTGCAGCTGCCGAAGAGGCAGGAGACTTTTTCTTGCCTCTTTGTTTCGCGGCGTGCAAGGAGAGGGGATTCAGAGCGCCACTTAAACGAACTCCAGAGACGGGCGCGAGCCGCGGCTATCAGCGCGGACCCCAGAGACGGGCATGAGACGCTAAGGCTGCTGCTGCCGCCACCAAACAGCCTGTGGGCGAGCACAGGTCATTCTCCACACCGCCCCTCCCGGGAGCCTGTGCAGCCCGCCACGGCCGGGCTCCCGTAATCCGGGGACAACTTCCCCGGGAGAGCGCACGGCGCGCCTCAGGCTGCTGCAACGTCACGCCGGCTTCTGCCGCCGCAGGCTCGCCCCGCCTCCTCCGTACCGCTCCCTCCCCCCGGCCTGACTGACCGGAGCCCCCGAGGCAGCTGCTCCTTTAACCCCGTTCTGTCTGGGCGGGGAGCAGACGCCCTCAGGGGACCTACATGCAGAGGCGGGTCCAAATCCAAAGCTGAACCCCGGGAGCTGTACGAACAAAGAAGAGAAAGGGAAATCTCTCCCAGCAGCCTCAGAAGCAGCGGATTAAAGCTCCACAAACAACTTGATGTGCCTGCATCTGTTGAATACCTGAATAGACAACGAATCATCCCAAATTTAGGAGATGGACTTTGGGAGCAGGATATATTAACTTTTCCCCTTTTCCTTTTTTTTGTGAGTGTAGATGTGTATGCTTCTGGGTGAGATTTTGTCTGTATAGCTTTGCTCTCACCGTTAGTCCTAGGGTTAGGTCCGTCCGTTTTTTTTTTTTTTTTTTTTTTGGCTTAAAAATTTTTTTTTTCCCTAATAAATGTTTTCTTAATAATTTTTTCCTTATTTTCTATTTTTAAAAAAATTTTTAATAAGTTTTTTCATATTTTTTATTTTAAAAAACTAAAAAATTTTTTTTCTTAATAAATTTTTTCTAAATAATTTTTTTCTTATTTTTAGTATAAAAAATTAATAAATCTATTTTTAAAAATTAAAAAAAATTTTTTTTTCTTAATAAATTTACTCTTAATAATTTTTTTTCTTATTTTTTATTATAATTGCTTTATTTTATTTTATTTTATCCTCTTTTTTTCTTTCTTTCCATTTTTTCTCCCTTTTATTCTGAGCCGTGTGGATGAAAGGCTCTTGGTGCTCCAGCCAGGCATCAGGGCTGTGCCTCTGAGGTGGGAGAGCCAACTTCAGGACACTGGTCCACAAGAGACCTCCCAGCTCCACGTAATACCAAACGGCGAAAATCTCTCACAGATCTCCATCTCAACATCAAGACCCAGCTTCACTCAACGACCAGCAAGCTACAGTGCTGGACACCCTATGCCAAACAACTAGCAAGAGAGGAACACAGCCCCATCCATTAACAGAAAGGCTGCCTAAAATCATAATAAGGCCACAGACACCCCAAAACACACCACCAGACGTGGGCGAACCCACCAGAAAGACAACATCCAGCCTCATCCACCAGAACACAGGCACTAGTTCCCTCCACCAGGAAACCTACACAACCCACTGAACCAACCTTAGCCACTGGGGACAGACACCAAAAACAACGGGAACTACGAACCTGCAGCCTGTGAAAAGGAGACCCCAAACACAGTAAGATAAGCAAAATGAGAAGACAGAAAAACACACAGCAGATGAAGGAGCAAGGTCAAAACACACCAGACCTAACAAATGAAGAGGAAATAGGTAGTCTACCTGAAAAAGAATTCAGAATAATGATAGTAAGGATGATCCAAAGTCTTGGAAATAGAATAGACAAAATGCAAGAAACATTTAACAAGGACGTAGAAGAACTAAAGAGGAACCAAGAAACGATGACAAGCACAATAAATGAAATTAAAAATACTCTAGATGGGATCAATAGCAGAATAACTGAGGCAGAAGAACGGATAAGTGACCTGGAAGATAAAATGGTGGAAATAACTACTGCAGACCAGAATAAAGAAAAAAGAATGAAAAGAACTGAGGACAGTCTCAGAGACCTCTGGGACAACATTAAACGCACCAACATTCGAATTATAGGGGTCCCAGAAGAAGAAGAGAAAAAGAAAGGGACTGAGAAAATATTTGAAGAGATTATAGTTGAAAACTTCCCTAATATGGGAAAGGAAATAGTTAATCAAGTCCTGGAAGCACAGAGAGTCCCATACAGGATAAATCCAAGGAGAAACACACCAAGACACATATTAATCAAACTATCAAAAATTAAATATAAAGAAAACATATTAAAAGCATTAAAAGGGAAAAACAACAGATAACACTCAGGGGCATCCCCATAAGGTTAACAGCTGATCTTTCAGCAGAAACGCTGCAAGCCAGAAGGGAGTGGCAGGATATACTTAAAGTGATGAAGGAGAAAAACCTACAACCAAGATTACTCTACCCAGCAAGGATCTCATTCAGATTTGATGGAGAAATTAAAACCTTTACAGACAAGCAAAAGCTGAGAGAGTTCAGCACCACCAAACCAGCTTTACAACAAATGCTAAAGGAACTTCTCTAGGCAAGAAACACAAGAGAAGGAAAACACCTACAATAACAAACCCAAAACATTTAAGAAAATGGGAATAGGAACATACATATCGATAATTACCTTAAATGTAAATGGATTAAATGCTCCCACCAAAAGACACAGACTGGCTGAATGGATACAAAAACAAGACCCATATATATGCTGTCTACAAGAGACCCACTTCAGACCTAGAGACACATACAGACTGAAAGTGAGGGGATGGAAAAAGATATTCCATGCAAATGGAAATCAAAAGAAAGCTGGAGTAGCAATTCTCATATCAGACAAAATAGACTTTAAAATAAAGACAATTACAAGAGACAAAGACGGACACTATATAATGATCAAGGGATCGATCCAAGAGGAAGGTATAACAATTGTAAATATTTATGCACCCAACATAGGAGCACCTCAATACATAAGGCAAATACTAACAGCCATAAAAGGGGAAATCGACAGTAACACAATCATAGTAGGGGACTTTAACACCCCACTTTCACCAATGGACAGATCATCCAAAATGAAAATAAATAAGGAAACACAAGCTTTAAATGATACATTAAACAAGATGGACTTAATTGATATTTATAGGACATTCCACCCAAAAACAACAGAATACACATTTTTCTCAAGTGCTCATGGAACATTCTCCAGGATAGATCATATCTTGGGTCACAAATCAAGCCTTGGTAAATTTAAAAAAATTGAAATCGTATCAAGTATCTTTTCTGACCACAACGCTATGAGACTAGATATCAATTACAGGAAAAGATCTGTAAAAAATACAAACACATGGAGGCTACACAATACACTACTTAATAACGAAGGGATCACTGAAGAAATCAAAGGGGAAATCAAAAAATACCTAGAAACAAATGACAATGGAGACACGACGATCCAAAACCTATGGGATGCAGCAAAAGCAGTTCTAAGAGGGAAGTTTATAGCAATACAAGCCTACATCAAGAAACAGGAAACATCTCGAATAAACAACCTAACCTTGCACCTAAAGCAATTAGAGAAAGAAGAACAAAAAAACCCCAAAGCTAGCAGAAGGAAAGAAATCATAAAGATCAGATCAGAAATAAATGAAAAAGAAATGAAGGAAACAATAGCAAAAATCAATGAAACTAAAAGCTGGTTCTTTGAGAAGATAAACAAAATTGATAAACCATTAGCCAGACTCATCAAGAGAAAAAAGGAGAAGACTCAAATTAATAGAATTAGAAATGAAAAAGGAGAAGTAACCACTGACACTGCAGAAATACAAACGATCATAAGAGATTACTACAAGCAACTCTATGCTAATAAAATGGACAACCTGGAAGAAATGGACAGATTCTTAGAAATGCACAACCTGCCGAGACTGAACCAGGAAGAAATAGAAAATATGAACAGACCAATCACAAGCACTGAAATTGAAACTGTGATTAAAAATCTTCCAACACACAAAAGCCCAGGACCAGATGGCTTCACAGGCGAATTCTATCAAACATTTAGAGAAGAGCTAACACCTATCCTTCTCAAACTCTTCCAAAATATTGCAGAGGGAGGAACACTCCCCAACTCATTCTACGAGGCCACCATCACCCTGATACCAAAACCAGGCAAAGATGTCACAAAGAAAGAAAACTACAGGCCAATATCACTGATGAACATAGATGCAAAAATCCTCAACAAAATACTAGCAAACAGAATCCAACAGCACATTAAAAGGATCATACACCATGATCAAGTGGGGTTTATTCCAGGAATGCAAGGATTCTTCAATATACGCAAATCAATCAACGTGATACATCATATTAACAAATTGAAGGAGAAAAACCATATGATCATCTCAATAGATGCAGAGAAAGCTTTCGACAAAATTCAACACCCATTTATGATAAAAGTCCTGCAGAAAGTAGGCATAGAGGGAACTTTCCTCAACATAATAAAGGCCGTATATGACAAACCCACAGCCAACATTGTCCTCAATGGTGAAAAACTGAAACCATTTCCACTAAGATCAGGAACAAGACAAGGTTGCCCACTCTCACCACTATTATTCAACATAGTTTTGGAAGTGTTAGCCACAGAAATCAGAGAAGAAAAAGAAATAAAAGGAATCCAAATCGGAAAAGAAGAAGTAAAGCTGTCACTGTTTGCAGATGACATGATACTATACATAGAGAATCCAAAAGATGCTACCAGAAAACTACTAGAGCTAATCAATGAATTTGGTAAAGTAGCAGGATACAAAATTAATGCACAGAAATCTCTTGCATTCCTGTATACTAATGATGAAAAATCTGAAAGTGAAATTAAGAAAACACTCCCATTTACCATTGCAACAAAAAGAATAAAATACCTAGGAATAAACCTACCTAAGGAGACAAAAGACCTGTATGCAGAAAATTATAGGACACTGATGAAAGAAATTAAAGATGATACAAATAGATGGAGAGATATACCATGTTCTTGGATTGGAAGAATCAACATTGTGAAAATGACTCTGCTACCCAAAGCAATCTACAGATTCAATGCAATCCCTATCAAACTACCACTGGCATTTTTCACAGAACTAGAACAAAAAATTTCACAATTTGTATGGAAACACAAAAGACCCCGAATAGCCAAAGCAATCTTGAGAACGAAAAATGGAGCTGGAGGAATCAGGCTCCCTGACTTCAGACTATATTACAAAGCTACAGTAATCAAGACAGTTTGGTACTGGCACAAAAACAGAAATATAGATCAATGGAACAGGATAGAAAGCCCAGAGATAAGCCCACGCACATATGGTCACCTTATCTTTGATAAAGGAGGCAAGCATATACAGTGGAGAAAAGACAGCCTCTTCAATAAGTGGTGCTGGGAAAATTGGACAGGTACATGTAAAAGTATGAAATTAGAACACTCCCTAACACCATACACAAAAATAAACTCAAAATGGATTAAAGACCTAAGTGTAAGGCCAGACACTATCAAACTCTTAGAGGAAAACATAGGCAGAACACTGTATGACATAAGTCACAGCAAGATCCTTTTTGACCCAGGTCCTAGAGAAATGGAAATAAAAACACAAATAAACAAATGGGACCTAATGAAACTTAAAAGCTTTTGCACAGCAAAGGAAACCATAAACAAGACCAAAAGACAACCCTCAGAATGGGAGAAAATATTTGCAAATGAAGCAACGGACAAAGGATTAATCTCCAAGATTTACAAGCAGCTCATGCAGCTCAATAACAAAAAAACAAACAAACCAATCCAAAAATGGGCAGAAGACCTAAATAGACATTTCTCCAAAGAAGAGATACAGATTGCCAACAGACACATGAAAGAATGCTCAACATCATTAATCATTAGAGAAATGCAAATCAAAACTACAATGAGGTATCATCTCACACCGGTCAGAATGGCCATCATCAAAAAATCTAGAAACAATAAATGCTGGAGAGGGTGTGGAGAAAAGGGAACACTCTTGCACTGTTGGTGGGAATGTAAATTGATACAGCCACTATGGAGAACAGTATGGAGGTTCCTTAAAAAACTAAAAATAGAACTACCATATGACCCAGCAATCCCACTACTGGGCATATACCCTGAGAAAACCATAATTGAGAAAGAGTCATGTACCAAAATATTCATTGCAGCTCTGTTTACAATAGCCAGGACATGGAAGCAACCTAGGTGTCCATCATCGGATGAATGGATAAAGAAGATGTGGCACATATATACAATGGAATATTACTCAGCCATAAAAAGAAATGAAATGGAGGTGTTTGTAATGAGGTGGATGGAGTTAGAGTCTGTCATACAGAGTGAAGTAAGTCAGAAAGAGAAAAACAAATACAGTATGCTAACACATATATATGGAATCTAAGGGAAAAAGAAAAAAAAAAAGAGGTCATGAAGAACCTAGTGGCAAGATGGGAATAAAGACACAGACCTACTAGGGAATGGACTTCAGGATATGGGGAGGGGGAGGGGTGAGATGGGACAGGGTGAGAGAATGTCATGGACATATATACACTACCAAATGTAAAATAGATAACTAGTGGGAAGCAGCCGCATAGCACAGGGAGATCAGCTCGGTGCTTTGTGACCACCTAGAGGGGTGGGATAGGGAGGGTGGGAGGGAGGGAGATGCAAGAGGGAAGAGATATGGCAACATATGTATATGTGTAACTGATTCACTTTGTTGTAAAGCAGAAGCTAGCACACCATTGTAAAGCAATTATACTTCAATAAAGATGTTTAAAAAAAAAAAAAAAAAAAAAAAAAAGTGGACAAAATATTTGAACAGATACCTGACCAAAGAAGATATACAGATGGAAAATAAGCATATGAAAAGATGCTCAATATCATATGTTATTAGGAAATTGCAAATTAAAACAACTGAAATACTATTACACACGTACTAGAAAGGCCAAAATCCAAAACACTGATAATGCGAAATGCTGACAAGGATATAGAACAATAGGCACTGTCATTCACTGTTGGTGGTATAGCCACTTTGGTAAACAGTTTGACAGTTTCTTGCAAAGCTAAACATAGTCTTACCATATGATCCAGCAATCACAGTCCTAGATATATACCCAAATGAGTTGAAAACCTGTCCACACAGAAACCTGTACATGGCTGTTTATAGCAGATTTATACCATAACTGTCAAAACTTGGAAGCAACCAAGATGCTTCAATAGGTAAGTGGATAAATAAACTGTGGTACATCCAGACAATGGACTATCATTCAGCACTAAAAAGAAATGAGCTCTCAAGCCATGAAAAGACATGGAGGAACTTTAAATGCATATTACTAAGTGAAAGAAGCCACTCTGAAAAGGCTATGTACTACATGATTCCAACTATATGACATTCTGGAAAAGGCAAAACTATACAGACAGTAAAAAGATAAGTGGTTGCCAGAGGTTAAAGGAGATAGAGGGAGAGGGATGAGTACCTGGAGTACAGGAAATATTTAGGGCTCGATATTTGGATATCTGCTTTGATAACTGTTACGGTGGATACAAAACAGTACTTATTTGTCAAAATCCATAGAACTGAATGACAGCACAAAGAGTGATCCCTAATGTAAACTATGGACTTCGTTAATCATTTTTCAATTTGGTTTATTAATTGTAACAAACATAGCACATTAATGCAAGATGTTAATAACAAGGGAAGCCATGTAAGTATGGGGAGAAGAGGTATATGGAAAATATACTATCTGCTCAATTTTTCTGTAAACCTAAAACTTATCCAAGAAAATAAATTAATTAAAAAAGTTACATAAAATTCAATATCCAGTGTCCATAAATAAACTGTTATTGGCAAAGAGGAAAACTACATACATAGAAAGCACTCTCATAAGTAGAATTGCAGAAATCTCAAATAATAGATGAGCAAAACAATTTGGATGATCTATTGAAGAAATAACTCAAGAAGCATTTTTACCTGGAAGACATCTCAAAATTTATACACATAGCACACTGTATAACTTAATTTTATTCATAATAATAATTTCAACTGATGGCAAAACTGCATTTGGAAGGAAACACTGACATCCATTCCTGGTTAAGTCTCAAAGCAGCATTAGGAATAGGAGTATATTTCCCCCCAGATTAAAATATTAATATTAAATCAAGAGTCAACATCACACTAATGGTTTTTAACTAAGTGTGTTGCTAGTTTCAAGAGATTTCATAGTAGATATTTCTTGGGTGTCTTCCCAACTTATGATAATCTCCCCCTCTCTAGAAACAGCCCTTGAGACATAGGGATGAGCTTCTAAGTGTTAGGTCTACCATCTGACCTTAACCATTGCTGACTGATGCAGTGGGGGACACCTGACCCTTCTGTGGCTGATCAGGTTCCATCTCCGAGAATTTGAAATTTGGGATTGGCAGAGACTGGGAAGTAGATGGAGCTCTGCTTTATTTACTGACAGTGTTTGACAGAGAGGCTTCCAGAATTCTTTAGTCTTTCTTTCCTGAGTCTTGGCTTTCAACCATTCCTTGGATTCTAGTATACTCCTATATCTGCTTAAATGTGTGAGGTTTGTTTTTGTGGCTTGCAAACAACAACAGAAAGCCTCCGGTAACTCAGACACTAATAGGTGTTTGATGGTGAAAATGGAGAGGTGTTGATCAGTGGACAATTTGTGTGGGAACTTAAACAAACTTACAGAGCTGTCTTTATTTTGGAACTTCTCAGAGTCAATAAAATGTCACATTGTGAGTCTCTAGGAGAAATCTGTGGTATGCAATTTCTCAGCCTTATTCGACCACAGAAAATTTTATTTTTTGGAAGATACTTTAAAAAGACTAGTGTGCTACAGAACATACTTTGGGAAATACTTCCCTAGTGGTATTCCCAATAAATCAGCATGGTCATCCTCATGACTTCATATGGTTCTGGAAAGTCTTGGCCAATTCATGGAATACCTGTAACAATCTACTGGTAGCTGTAATGAGGAGGAAATCCATCCATAATAGCAGCAGCATCAGCAACAAAAATAAAAGCATAAGATCCCTCAGATTTCTTTTTAATCCAAGCTGGTGAATTTCTTGAGGGAAGCACTTATTCACTACTGTGCCCCTGGAAGAGTATCTGGCTCACAAGAAACAAACAAATGAGTAAGTAGTGTGTCCTCTATAATTAAATAAGTAGATATTTCCTTTTAATTTCCTTGAGATTAAGATAGTTTCTGGTTATTGTCGACTGTTTAAATCATATTATTCTGGAAAATACAATAAAATTTGAGGAGGTTGGTCATAGATCAGGCAGTTTTAATCGTATAAATTCTTATCTTAGAAAGTTGTGTTATAAAGCAGGAATCATACAAAAAGAATATTCATCCAGTCACATTGCCACTGCTGCTTTTCTTGCTTTTGTCACCACCAGTGAAAAGAGGAAGAATGAATTGCTACTCCAATGACTGAGTACCTTAGCATCCCAGACTTCTCCCTTTTCTCTCTCCTACACTCTCTCTCTACTCCATTGAACTGGATGCATTGTTTTGTCACAGAATTACCTGCTTTTCTGAAGATTCTCATTCATTCACAAAATTGTTATAGTTGTAATTAAGGAGAACATAAATCTGCACATCCTGACCATTCTAGATTTTAGTGGGGCTTGGCTCCCGACTGATGCTGAGTCAAGTTTCCCTTCTCTGGGAAAAAAAAAGAGAAGGACTTGGGGAAAAAAGAGAAGGGGGAAGGGAGGGAAGGAGAGAGGGAGGAAGAGAGAGAGGAAGAGGGAGAGGGAGGGAAAGGGGGAGAGGAAGAGAGAGAAAAGTGTGTCTGGAGAAACAGAGAGCCTGTTTTGTTGGAAGAGAATAATGATGCACAGAGAAAAATACAGTAATGAGATAGAGCGGGACGTCTGATAGTGTTCAAGGGTTTGATTATTCCTGGGATGCAGACATATTCCTTTCTTTAGTTCTGGGAGACCCCTCAGTGTTTTTATAATAAAGCTTCAAATTGGATAGCCATCACTTGCAACTAGAGTCTTGGACAATGCGCTTAAACTATCACTTGGAGACAATTACACTTACCTAGCAAGGTTATTCTGTTCATCTGAGGGAGTCTATAAATAGATTAGAAGAACAGCAAGGAGAAATCATAGATGTTTTGGATTTTGAAGGGACCTTCAAGAGCCAGAGTCTGGAGAGATAAAGTGATTTGGCCAATTACCAACATCAGCTTGCCAAACAGTCTGGTTCTTAATGCTCTTTACTCTGTATTGCATTGCTCGATTTCTGGTTTCATTTCCTTTCTGTTGGCTAGCTCATTCTTTGGTCCTGTGTCTTTGGCCTGCTGTTCTGCTGATTCTCACATTCATTTCACATATTCCATTTCCTTGGCCCTGCATTCAACCATTAACTTCAAGTTAAAATTACTTTCTTCGTGTACCCTGGACGCAGGCACAACAGCTTTCTAATTGCTCTCTCTTCTTTACTGGGTAAAAGTCAACCTAATGAGCTTCCATAAAAGGAATTTCCAATTTCTAATAGTTGCATTAGTTTGACCTCAGTACTGCGACCACAGCGCAAGGTAAGATGTGAGAGATAAGCTCGACACGATGGGATGTTATTTAAACATTTATAGGAATTGTGACTCTGTTGACAGAAAGAATATGAAAAAAAAATCAGAAATAGAATGAAACCTTGAATATCAGTCAACCTGGGTGGGTGCTGCAAACTTAAATCAGGCTACAAAACTAGGCAACATGACATCTGAATCCAAGGCCATCCACATTTAAAAGACATGAACCTCAGAAGGAACCCTCACAAGTCTAGACTTGGCTTAGCATTGAACGAGAGGTTCTAATCATGAGAATGTGCTGGGTATTTGTAGTCCACAACCCATGTTATGGGCCGAATTGTGCCCAAATTCATAGCTAAAGGTCCACCCCGCCCCCGCCCCCCGGTACCTCAGAATGTGATTGTACTTTGAGAAAGGGTGTTTAAAGAGGTAACTGAGTTAAAATGATGTCATTATGGTGGACTCTAATCCAATCTGACTGTTGTTCTCACAAGCATAAGAAATTTTGACACATAGACAGACACCAGGGACACCTGCACAGAGGAAAGACCATGCAAAGAACAGCAAGAAGCATGCCATCTGCAAGCCAAGGAGAGAGGCCTCAGAAGAAACCAAACTTGTTGATACCTTGATCTTGGACTTACAGTCTCCAGAAGTGTCAGAACGTAAATCTCTGTTGTTTAAGCCACCCAGTCTGTGGTATTTTGTTATGGCGGCTCAAGCAAACAAAAACATCCCATAACCCAACTCAAATCTCTGTTCAGTATTTACTGTCATTAAATTCAGTTCAGAAGGTAAAGTAAAAATTACTTGTGATGACATAATTAATTTTTGTGTCTTAAACCATGGGACTAAATATAGGAATAATCTGTAAATATACAAAGTATTTTAAATATTTGAAATACCAACACTTAAAAATATTTAAAATAGTTAAAACATTTAAGAAACACCGGCATATTAGAGGATAGAGTATTTAATAGGTAAGCATTATTTTTCCAGTTTAAAATATATACAAAACAGAAACAGACTCACAGACATAGAAAACAAATTCAGTTAAGTCCCCTACACACGAACAAGTTCCGTTCCGAGAGTGCATTTTTAAGTCCAACAAAGTTAGTCTAGGTACCCAACCAACACAACTGGCTATATATTACTGTACTGTAATAGGTTTATAATACTTTTCATACAAATAATACATAAAAAACAAACAAACACAAAAAGTAAAGAAAACATTTTTAATCTCACAGTACAGTACCTTGAAAAGTACAGTAGTACAGTACAACAGCTGGCATCCAGGGGCTGGCATCGAGTGAACAGGCAAGAAGACTTACTGACTGGAGGAGAGAGAGTTGGTGGGAGATGGTAGAGCTGAAGGATCGTCAGCAGTAGGAGATGGAGGGCAACCTGCAATTTCACTCATGCCTGACGTTGATGGCACAGGTTCTGGTTCCTTGCTGGATTCTATTCTTTCTACTCTTTTGAAAAAATGACCCAGTGATGTCTGGATAGTAGCTCTTTTTTTCTCATCATAGATGACACAGTAGCACTGGATTGCATTCTGAACCTTGCAGAAGGTAGCATTGCTTCAACCTTTGTGTACCATTCTACTTTCGGTTCCTGTGCCTCAAAAACTGACAGTGCCTCCTCAAAAACTGACAATGCCTCCTCAAATGAAGAAAATCCCCCGGCCATTTGTTGCATCGTGAATCTCTTCAGTTCTTCAGTTACTTCTTCTTCCTCTTGTCTCTCTTCCTCCTTGCTATGCACAGGAAGTTCCATTGTTATTGCTTGGCGTTTCTTAGCAGTACCAGCTACATCACCACTGCTTTTACGCTTGCTTCTGGACATCCTGGGCTTGAAATAAAGATACTGTACTACTGTACTCTATACAGTTCTGTACAGTAAAGTACACAAAAGCACAACCACTTGTAGAGGATGCACACATATGACAATGTACGCCAGACACGTGAACTAACTTACGTGATTGGAGATGTGAACGTACTTTCACGTCTTTGAAAGTTTGCAACTTGAAGGTTCGAATGTAGGGGGCTTACTGTTTATGGTTACAAAGGGGAAAGGAATGGGGAGGGGAGGGATAAATTAGGAGTATGGGATTAACAGATGCAAACTACTATACATGAAATAGATCAGCAATAGGATTTACTGTATAGCACAGGGAATTATATTCAATATATTGTAATAACCTATAATGGAAAATAATATGAAAAGTATACATAACTGAATCACTTTGCTGTACACCTGAAACTAATGTAACATTGCAAATCAACTATACTTCAATAAAAAAAAAGAAAAAAAATCTAAATTAGATCAGCTGAGAGGCAGATCCTAAAAAAAGGGATTAAGAGAAATTTAAATCTTGATAGAAGTTACTTTTATTTAAAAATAAAATAAAATGTGATATTTGAATAGTTAATTCAGATTATTTTAAATTGAAATTTTATAAATTTGTGAACTATATTGAAACTTTACGAGAACATGAATCATTACAATTTTAATTTATTAAATTTATGACAGCTATTTAAATGTGTATGAAAGCTTATTTGTTACTTGGAAATTTGAAATCATTAGAAAATTGAATATAATGAAGTTCATAAATAAAATGTAAAATGTTTAAAGGAATTTAGTTAACTGAACTATAGAAGAAATAAAAATGATTGCTAAAATTTCATCAAATCTATAGATAGAACAAACTAATTTGTGTACATACTTAAAATATAAGTAGAGTTTTGAATTGATAAATATAATAAATCAAATATTTATTTTATTTCAAAAACAATCTCAGACTTACAGAAAAGCTGCAAGTACAGCACAAATAATTTTTCCCCGTAAAATTTTATAAATAATTTGCTGACATGATGCCCTTTGACTCCCAAATGCTTTAGTGTAATTTCCTACAATCAAGGACATTTTCTAATATAACCACAACAAAATCATCAAAATCAGGACATAAACATTTTTATATTACTACCATCTAATCTTCAGAAATCATTCAATTTTCACCAGTTGTCCCCAAATTCCCTTTATACAGTACGGATGAAACTCAGAGTCTTGTGTTGCATTTGATTATCATGTCTCTCTAGTCTCACTCAATCTGGGACAATTTCTCAGTCTTCTACTTTGATGATCTTGACACTTTTGAAGATGTCAAGCCAGTTATTTTGTTTAATGTCCTTGGATTTGGGTTTGTCTGTGTTTTCTCTTGATTAGATTCATGTTATGCAACTTTGGCAGGATTATTACAAAGGGGATGCTGAGTTCCTCTGTTGCATCTTATTCGGTGGGGAACAAATTCAGTTCACCTCATTACTAATCATATTCTCTTTGATCACTTATGAAAGTGGTGTCTTTCAGGCTTTTCCATTGTTCCCTCTGTAATTAATAAGTATTTTATGTGAGATACTATGTAAATATCCCATTCCTCATCAATTACTCATTTACATAGATCAGTATAGACTCATGGTTTCCTATTTTATGCCTGTTGTTATCACTATTTATTTTGATGCTCAAACTGTCCCAGATTTGGCCAGTGGGAGCCCTTTCAAGGTAGATTCTGTGTCCTTTTGATAAGTCCCCTTCATTTTTCCAGAACTGCTTTGCTTTCTGGCACAGAAAGAGATTCCAGACTCTTTTCTTTTCCCTGCCTCAGCCCTGGAATCAGTCATTTTTCTAAGGATCCCTTCTTCCCTTTGGTAGAAAATGGTGTTGAGAAACTAAGATCTGGGTGCTAGGCGTGCTCACTGATATTGGGTGCTGCTGTTCCAAGGCCCTCTCAGTGGATGGAGTATTGGAATATGCAGACATACACACATTAACATATATTCTGTACCTGTTGTATATATTGAAAATGATGAGATCACACCAATATATTCAATTCTAATTTAACACCACTCTACTCACCTAGACTGAGATCTGACACCTCGTGCCAGACCATCACCTCCACCATGAATACAGCCTTCTCACCCCATTGTATCTGGGGAAGTCCTGCTCCGGGATCTCCCACCCCCATACCCACGCTGAGCAGACTTCTACCTTGCTTGGTTCCACCTAATTGCTTTAGAACTGGATTGTTTAGAAAGGGAAGAAAGACAATGGGAAGGAGAAGAGGAAGAGCCAAATATGAATCTTAAATCACAAATGGCCTCTGAACATCTTTTCTGCACAAAAGCCACCTGCAGGGGCATATTAGGAAAATGTGTTCTTCACTCTTCTGAGGTCCTCATTTCTCTAAAATCTTCCGGTTTCCTTTAGATTTCATTTTCTCAGCTTTATTGTCATGGGGTTCATATTGTCCAGGCACATAAACATATCAAACACTTCAATCATTTTATACATCATCTCATAGGATATTTCAGATTATATTTACTCATGCAGTGCTACTAAAAACCTTGTATTTATATTTCCTTATGCCTGTCCTCCAGTGATTTTGGGAGATAGCACTGCCATGTGGTATAAGGCTTGGCCTGCTATATTTGGCAATAGTAGGACCTAGAACATTTTTGGAACATTTGGAAACATGTGGAAAATCTGAGGTACAAAAGAAGTCACTAATTACTATATCTTTGAAGTAGCAACAAGATTTTCTCCCATGAACTATTGCAATCAGCTTCAGTGTTTAGGGGAAAAAATTTTAGAAAAAGCTCAAATCAGATTAAGAAGTTATTTGCACCACAAAACAGATAGTCAAGATCATGATTTTCTTTCTAATTTCTTTATCAACTTTTATTATTCTGATTTGCCTTATAGCTACAGGACTCGTTTATTATTCTAATTTGCTTCTGTTATAGGAGTCATTTAAATTTAGCAAACCATTAGGAAACCATCTAACATGTTGGTAGTTAAGTCTTTCTTCTGGAAACGTGGTCAAAAATGACAGCTTGTATGTACAGCTTTGTCTGGATAGGGGTTCTAGTAGAGTTGTCACCTGGTTGAGCCTAAAATACATAAATCATAACGTTAATCAGTCCAGTCCATGCAAATAATTAGCATTAAATGAATTTTCTTCATGCTTCAATGTTGTAGCAAACAGAACTAAGAAGGCTGTGGCCATGGAGATATGTTTGTGTTTCCCCCCAGATTCTTTTTCTCAGGAGCGGTAATAATTCCAATCAGGAGCTTTGAGGCCCTGGGTTGTGACATTACTGAAAATATCTAGGATCAAAGCAGTGTTCCCCAGGTTCATGCTTGTCTAGACTCTGCTGAACCCCATGGATCACTAACTCTGCAAAGTTCCCAGGGAAGGGTTTTGTAAACACATGTGATTGCAGGGTAATAAGTCAAAAAGAATGCTATCTCAATTTCAAGTTTGTCAAATAAAAATGTCTCAAGTTTGGAATTGGTTCAGACTAGTGGAACTAACTACCTGTCCCTCGTGGGTTTCATAAAAAACTTCTTATCAGTTTAAAAACTATTTGATCTACTTTTTTTCCCCTTTGTATTGTAATCTGTGAAAAAAGGTTTGGTCCTTTTGCCTTTATTCACGATAGTCTGTCATGCTTACAGGCTCCTAGGGAATGCCTATGGGGGCAAGCGTTCACTAATGTACTGGTAAGAGAGAAAACAGATGCTAAACGAGTCAGACGGTATCTACAATTGCAAAATATTAGTCATTGGGCCTTTTCTATATTTGAAGTACAAAAGAATGATGTTACTCGCTCTCTCTCCTTCTCTTGTAGGAAGAGATGATAAGAAATTTAGATCTGGGACTAGAGAGAAGCTTTGATATTGCCTTTTCCCCATAGTATTCATTTTCTTACACTAGTGAGAAAGAATATATTTGACCCATCTTTGGTTAAATAGAGTTTGTAAAATTGTAAAGATTTTGAAATGGGTTAAACAAAAAGAGTGGGTGTCTCGAGTGGCTTACCCGTCCACATTTTTGCGCCATTTTACAAATCTTTAAGTTGGAGAAAACTGATAATAATGCAATATATTCTTGTCTACAAAGATGCAAATTAATTGCGCCCAGTGGCATGCAATTGATTATTGCCCTGTATTGGGACCTGCTTTGTACCAATTTGTAAATTAATTTTATTTAACTTTGTTGATCCTCTGTTTCTTTACATATTTTCCTTTTCGCTATTTTTGCATTTTGTTTGTGTTTTCAGAACTTTTACAATGAATAAATTATTCCCCATTGGTGACAACAATGATTCAAAATTTGATTTTACGTCTTAACCTTAGTGATCTCTGTAAATAGATTAATAGATCACCGAGATTTATTCTTTCTTGAGGGAGAGATAACAGAGAATCTGATTTGTTAGCATTTTTTCTTTATTTGTTTACTTGTCTACTTTGAAGAAATTAAGAATCCCATGCGCATCAGGAAAGAGGACAACTCTTTGATATATGGACTGGTAACTTCTTTGCATTTACTTTTGAACTGTGGCTAATGTTTAGATTTGAAGCTATAAGTTCCCTACATGTCTGTATGTATATATGCTTAGAATTCAGAAAGGCCTTTACATCTTTATGTGTGAGTATATAATATTTTCCTATCTTTGGAGGAATTCATAAATTAGATTTAAAAGTCTCCTAAATTAAAGAAACTCTGTTCTGATTGGCCTATAGAGTTCTTATACAAATAAGTTCTTATGTAAGTCAAATATTTATAAAATTCCAGGAAAATATGGAAATTAAAGTTTGGATACTTTAAATGTGCTATCCTTAAAAAGTTATTCTCACAGAAATGTTTAAACAACTTAAGGTCATATAATTGAGATAAATATTTGGTAAATCAGACTACTGTAATAATTTTGGTTTAATGCAAACAGCTTGTCCTCTGATTTATCAATGTTAGGTATAACATAAGCATATACATTTTATTCTACTGTACTTGGGTTTATTTTTTTAAACTTATTGAGATATACTGGTCAAATAAGCTAACGTTATTCCGACACAATCTTTAAGATAATGAGAAATGTAAGTCTGTATTCAACAAAATCAAATCATTATTCTGACAACTTTATGTCAATAGTAATTTTGTTTTTTACTACGTCAGCTTGAATATAATTCCCCAGATCTTTAAGTAACATAAAAACTTAGACGGCTATTAGGTTGAATTACATAATGAATATTCATATGATATCCAGATAGTTTCTAATTATGATAGAATACTGAAAATTTGATGCCTAATTATTAGGCATAATTTTAAGTTTATATACTTTGCTTATATCCAATGGAAAGTTCCTATCTTGGGTCATGTTAATGAAATGTTCATTTTGTCTCTTTAAAAAGATCTGTGTGTGGCTGTACAAAGATGTAATATAAACTTTGCTTGTCTGTTAAAATGCTTTTGGGAGAGAGACAGTACTTAGTTATCCACCTCTAGTTTTCTCTATGAAATAGAAGTTACTTTGGTTAAAAATCACAATTAATATGAATGGTTGAGACTACATCATAAGCAATAGGGACAGACTAATACCACTGTCTCTTTGCTTTTGTGTTTCAAAGAGAAAGTAGTTATATCCTATAGTGGAGGCTTTATAACAGTATATAGTAGTAATTATACATATCTATATACACATATAACACATTTATATATAACTTATACATTTATATATTTATAATTTATATATTTATAAATATAATTTATATAAATGTATAATTTATATATGTTTATATATATAAAATCACTATTATAGGAACTTCCCTGGTGGCGCAGTGGATAAGAATCTGCCTGCCAATGCAGGGGACACGGGCTCAATCCTTGGTCCAGGAAGATCCCACATGCTGCGGAACAACTAAGCCCATACACCACAACTACTGAGCCTGTGCTCTAGAGCCCACATGCCATGCCACAACTACTGATCCCACATGCCACAACTATTGAAGCCTGTGCTCCTAGAGCCTGTGCTCTGCAACAAGAGAAGCCACCACAAGGAGAAGCCTGCGCACGGCAACGAAGAGTAGCCCCCGCTCGCTGCAGCTAGAGAAAGCCCATGTGCAGCAACGAAGACCCAACACAGCCAAAAATAAATAAAATTAAATCTCTAAAAAAAAATCACTGCTATACACTGTTATAATTTTTTACACAATATATATTAAACATAACTATATAATGTATATATAGTAGTGCTTTTCAGGTTTTTCTTTTTTTTCTCTTTTGTTCTATCTCAGAACCTCTGTAAAATCTTGGGACTTACTGAAGCCCACAAAGAACTTTTATGTGGATTATAACTGTCAATATTTACCATACTGGAAGTGGAAATTGAGCAAATTTAAAATACTGATTCATTTGATCATAGCTATGATGAATATAATTGAAATGTTAACAGAAATAACATCTTACTATTAATATAAAAATTATTTTCAGTTCATGGATCTCCTGAGAATTGCTGTGATATGAAAAAGCAAAATGAAGGACAAAATTTGGAAGTAAATTTTCCTTTCCTTGGTTTATAGTACTTGAGTCTGAATAGAGGTGATGAAATGTGCTAAAATTTTAGTTAAGTTTGCCCTGTCTTGATGGACTTGATTACTGGCTAATTCCCTTGCCTACTATATGAAAGTCTTTTCTTTTCTTTTCATTTTTTTTTAAACCTTCTGTGTAATCTGTCTAGGTAGCAAATTGTGTCTTACAAGAATAATTTTCTGTGCTTTATGATGAATTTATCACATCCTTGATTGTTTAAGAGAAAGAAAAAATAAGAAACAAATAAAAGAAAGCAAAGAACAAAAATTCCCACTTATAAAGAGCTAAGGTTCTTTACAATCATGTTAATGTAATGTTTATTTTTAAATGTTTAATTAGTTAACTCAGTATTATTTTTTGTAGCACCCTGATGCTATCTTAATCAAGTGTCCAAATATCTTCTGATAATTTTTTTTCCTGATTTTTGACTTTCCATAATTGGATCCTAAGTATAGAAAAAATTAAATAAAACCTTCCAGATATATTTTACACCAGAAACTATATTTGTGATTTCCCAGAGGGCCCCTGGAAAAATCACAAAGATTTATTTTTTCACCTTTGAAAAGAGGTGCCAGAAAGAATTAGATTTTTCTGCAGAATTCTGTGGGAAGAGTGGTTAAATCATAAGAGGTGCTCAGCCTTGCCGAGGTTAGATTTGTATAGGTATAATGTTATTAACATAAATATTTCAGATATTTTGTGTGCTTTTTGGGAAGTCCCTGGAGTTATGTCATTGCCCTTGCTGTCTTATAATATGGTTTTACCCTCAGGGAAAACACTGATTGTAACTCTTAGGAATATTTCCATCAGGTTTTGCTATATTTAGCAGAGTTCTGGTGGTACTGAGCCTGATGATATTAGACAACAGTAGTATAATGTTATCTGTCATAATTTCAGCTCTTGTTTTTAAAGATACAAATGTTTAGGTCTTACTGCAGACTTACTGAACCTCTTACTTGATGTTGCTGGTGTAAACAATTATATCTCAGGATTATTTTACGTCATATCTCAATAGTTCTTCCTCTATAAAATTATTTTCATCCATTTTTCCGAATCAAATACAGCACTCACAAACTTCTTTTAAAATAAATTTAATCATTATCCTTAGATGGTTTGTCATATTTTTTTTGCGGGGGCAGGGAATGGCTTTATCATCTTTGTTTTGTATGCCACAGAAAGCACTAACCATTTTGTTTTCTGCATTATTCTTATTATGAACCCTCATCAGACTGTTCACATTTGAAAATTATTAGTAATAAATCACTCAGCCATTTTAAGTCCCTATCACCTACAGATGGTATTGTTTTACTCTGATGCTTCCTTGAAGTCTCTCTTATAGTTACAGGTGAGAATCTGTGTCTTCAACTAAGAAGAAAAGTGTCAGAATATTGTAGAAAAGAACTATACCAGGTACTTCAATTATTGACACTTCAAAGCTGAGCTGACATAGATTAGACAACTTCCAAACGGCACCGCCGATGGACTGAGTCAGGATTTCCAGGTCCTGTTTTGGCCAAATGAGAGGACTGCATAGGACAGCTAACCAAAGATCCAGTGGAGCAGGAATCAATTATAATAAGACTGAATGAACTAGTAAGAGAAATTATATTGTGGCTATTTGTCTGGAATATTCTTGATATTCTTTTAATGTTCTATTTTCAGATATATAAGAACTACCCTATCTCTCTCTTGTTAAGCAATATGTAACCCATTGCAATTTAGTAAAATCTGCTTTTGTAAGCTGAAGTGAAATATTTTTAAATGATATCTGATTCCCATTTCTCTTCCAGGATTCAGAAATTTATATTGTCTCCTTACTTTCCATGGCCATTTAGTTATTTGCATAGGTTCAATAGTGCTCTGTCATCTATAATTGTACATAATATAATTGTACAAATTATAAAATCAGGGCCTTGCCTAGAATGTCATACTTGAAAATAATGCTTATTTAATCAGGTAGAAACAGCCACTCTTTTCAGGGATTAAGTTTGACTTTACTTATGGAAGCAATGCCTACGAAGCCCTGGCCTATTTCTTGGCTTAAAAAGTCCAAGAATATTATACATTCTGTGTAACTAACTTTAAAATATTTGGGAGACCTAGTGAAGAGAGGAATTTACCCAAATTTATAGGTATTTCAGGTGAAATATGGTAGAGAGCATTCCTTGGGCTTGGTTTCCTAGCCTCAGGTCAACAAATAATAGAGGTTTTTAAAAATCCAATTTGAGAGTTCTTATGAAAATTTCCAAGCACAGTTTAATTTAGTATTTGTTCACAATTGTATGGATTTAGAGTTTACATGGGCAACTTAAGGTGTCCAATATGGTAAAATAAAATTTTTACTTCACCTATGTAAAAAATCAGTCAACTCTAATGAGACCAGCTTTATTTTATAAGAATAATCCTTCTTTGAAATTATTATGATAAAAAGAGGGGAGGAGACTGTCAGGGAAAATTGTGAGAGACTGTGAAAGGGCAAAAAACAAATGGTGACTATCTTGACTACTCACTAATTTAGGTTTTCTCATCTTTGATTGATATTACAACTCTGTAAGTTATAGAAATCTGATAATAACGCAAATACTTCTTGTCTGTATAAATGCAAAGCAGTTGTGTTTGATGGAGTGCAACTGATTTTTGCACGGATTTTGATAGACCTGTTTTGCATCTAGTTGTAAATTCATTTCAGAATTTCTTTTTCCCTTTATATGTCTCTGCTCTGAATTCTTCTTGGAATCCATAGTAACATCTACCAGTTCCTCATTAATTAATGAGTTAAAAATCTTTGATACATGCTCATTTTATATCTATATCCTTAACGATAGATAACAAGAATGCTAGAAATAATCTCACATATACAACAACAAGCAAAGCAGTTGGTTGAGAAAATTCTGCACTTAGAAAACTCCGACTCCAAGTTCACAGCACTGTAAGGAGTTGCTAAAAGACTTCTGCCTGAAGTCACTACTAGGTCCCAGGAGAGATGGGGACTCCAAGCCAAATATAAAATATGAGTAAAACAAGACACTGGGATAAGATCATTGGTTATAAATTACTGAAAAAAGAATAATTGACCAAACAAAGTAAAAAGACTCTAAACTTACTCTACAAAATCTGAGAAAAGTTACAGATTTAAATGTATAAAGGAAACCATAAACCAATCTACAAGAAAATATCATTAAATACTTGCCCATTCTTAGTATGGGAATCTTTTTAAACATAGAAACATGGGAAGAAATCAGAAAGGGGAATCAATAGTTTGGGCTATATAAAATTTAAAATTTGTATGCTAAAAATATCATAAATGTGAAAAGATAGATATCTAAATTGGAAGAAATATGAAAGCCAAAGATTTTCTACCTTTCATACTTTAAATTTAATGAAAAAAAAAAAAAACCCTACTAAAACTCCATAGAAAAGTGTGTAGAGGGCAATATACTAACATGCATGTGAAAGAAATGTTCATCCCTGATAATAATTGAAAATGAAAATCAAAGTGACCCTCAATTAATCTGAACTATAAAATTAACAAAGCTTCAAAAGTATGCAAAATAAATAGAGCATGGTTTGGGGGCAGTCTTAAACAGTTCAGGTATAATTGTAAATTGATATGTGTTAACTGCCAAGTGATTTGACTATATCTCTCTAAAGCTTTACAAAGTATGTATCTTTTGACTAAGCAATTTCCTTTTTAGGAGTCCATCTTAAAGAAAAAAAATCAGAAACTTGGTTATAGAGAGTTGTTATTTAAACCTAGGGAGAAAAACAGAAACCAACCTAAATGTCCATCAGTGGGAAATTCTTACATAAATGATGAGTACTTTATAGGGTAGAATATTGTTTTACAGCTTGCTTTTTCCATTTAATAGTGTAAACAAACATCTATCCATACTAGCACATCAACTTCAATAAGTATAGCTTTAACTCATTTTTAAAGCTGCTTCATACTATTTCACTGTGATGATGTATCATAATTTATTTAATCATTGCCCAGTCATGGACATATGGATTATATCCAGTTTTTAACTATTCCAATAAAAAATGAAATTCCTTTAGAACTTTCATTTTTTTCTAAGTTGATACACCACCAGGAAACAATATCTATTCAATAGCACATTAAACACGTTCTCTCATTTAATCAGCACAACAACCTCGCGTAAAATGGTTGTTTTTTACAGATTTAACAGATGAGAAAACCGAGGTAGAGAAGTGCTCCGAAGGGATTAAGTAATTTGCCCTAATCACGAAGCGGATAAGATCTATTTAACTCCAACTCATTTTACCTATTGCCCCTCTTAAACAGCTTTTCCCTGCCTGAGTCCTGGTGGTTATTCCCCACACTTTCCCACTTGTGTTGTTCTTCTAGCCCCTTTCAATTGATCCCAGGCATTCTGGAGAGCCCTTAGGTCTTCAGTTCTTAAGTGGAATTCATTAAGAGACTTACGCAGGTCTTGTGAATATCCTAAAATATTATTATATTACTCTGTGTGTGGCCCCATGTGTGCATTTTCTTTTCTGAGCAAATCCATAAAATGTATCAGATTGTTAAAATAAGTTGTGTTTCCCTAAAGGTTAAGAACCTATTCCCTGGAGAGCAGCCTCACGTGCTTGTTAAGGTAGTGTTCTGGGTTACCAAGTTGGGGCTGCCATTTGTTTGTTTGTTTTATTGTGTTTTTTAGTCTTGCTTCAGCTATTTGAGGCTATGTGTATCACTGAGGCCACCAATATTTATGCTGAAGACATCCTAAGCAGCAGTAACCATTTAGAAGTTATCAACATGAGATTTTTCTCTCTTGCCAATGGACTTGATCACTACTCATGCTAGTGTGTTCCATGTTCCAATATATTTCAATATCCCTCAACCTGCTTTAGGATTTCAGTGACTCAGAAACTGTAAGCATCTGCTGGGGTGGTGAATGGTTAAGGAGCTGACTACGTGTTCAACTGTTGAGACCCAGAAGAAATCATGCTCTCTTTGAATTAGAAATGATCCATTAACTGTGGTCTTGCACCAACAATGACTCCACGCCTGACTCAGTGTTTCTGGTGCCTGCTTCTCTGTCATTAGTTATCAGTCTTTGAAATCATGAAGGAAACAATTATTTTGTTATTATTTAATCCTTTCATTTAGCCAAGAAACTAACCTTCCACTCTTTCCTTCCTTGTCCTGATTTGTGACAAATTTTGCAAAAAAGTGAGCATGAATTGGGGCTAAAGCTCTCTTCCTCAAATTTCTCCATTCTCATTTCTGTTTTGGTCTGTTTTACCATTGGCATAATGTTTGATTAGGCTGTCCTAGTCAGAGGCTTAAAACAGCAATTTTCCTTTGTCATGTATGTTTTATTGAAATATGTACTTTTCTTTTCACAGCAGATATTCAACTTGGATGGTGAAGGGTTATCATTCATACTTTCATTACTAAGCATTGATATATATATATATATATATATATATACACAATAATTTTAAATTATATATTTAAATTTTTTCTTTGCTCCAGCTCACCTTTTCTGTGCTACATCTTATATATGAGTTCATATATTGGACACTTAACAACAATGTGCTTATCTCTAGGGGTTGTTGCATAATACTGCATAAAAATTAAAATCAGTTTTCCAGGTCGAGAAGAGGTCATCGCATTTAAGTTTTAGGAGTTTTAATTCATAAAAGCCAAGCTCTGTTGTGTAATTTTTAATGTATTCCTCAAGGCCATTGATTTTAGCAGTTAGTTGAGTAAATACTTAACTTATATGCGGTGGACTTTCAGTTCAGGTATACCAGGTGATTGCCCGGGGGAGAAAATGTTTAAAAGCTTCTTAGCATGCAGGTGTTTTAGGGCTATAATCAACCAAACATTCAGTAATTTGGGCAGCAAAACCAGAAAGTTGGCAAGGCCTCAGCTTTACTTAATAACTGTGACTGTGCCACAGTTAAAAAGCAACTTTTACAAGAGCCCTCTGAGGAAAATCCAGGAGCCAAAAAAGTGGCGCTGGCGATTCAGTAAGTGTCCCCTGCCCCATTAATTCAAGTTTGCGTGGAGTTGAGGGAACGCTGTTGGAGACTTTGAAGAAATCATAGCTTCTCTTAAACCTATTCTAGTCAATATGGGTTCTTTTTAAAACTATCCAGTAGGAAATATACCTGGGCCTTGTAAAAAGACAGACCATAAAACTGAGGACCTTCAGTGAGGGTGGAGCTTCAAGAGAATAAATTCGAACCATCTGTGGAAAGGATGTAGGAATGTTATGGGCCACCATTTTGAGAAGAGAAACTTCAGCCTGTGACAGGCTTCAGACGATTTTAACATAGTCATTGAACTGGGAGGCAGCACTAGGAGGCAATTAACACCTTTCCTACTAATAGTAGCAAGTGTTTGGGTGGGGGGTTGCTTGGGAGGAACGGAACAGAGGAGAGAGGAGCTGTGAGGAGGTATTGCTGGAATCGTCCTCTAAATTCAGCAAACAAACAAGCAAAACCCCCCAAAACAAAAACATATGTTTTCATTAGTAGAAGTTATTTTTAATTTTAAACCTTGTTCACCTAGATATTGTTTTGCTCATAGAAAAAGAAAGTAAAATTTGGCTTTTTGATTTTTTGTCTTTTTGCATCTGTATCATATACAATAATGACTATACATTCATTTTAAAAAATAATAAAATACCAAGAACCTAACACAGCGCCATTGCCCTGGACACCTAGAATCAGCACTCCAAAGTTCAGCAAAGGACCCCCAGGGTTAACTCACCTACCAAGGACAGAAAAGCACCAGAGTCAATTACTCTGGCAATTTTCAACTCTTTAAAGATAGCATTAACTCTACATATGTTTCAAATGTCTAAGATCCTAAAATATTTTAAAGTTAACCTCAAAAGTTTCCAGGATATTTTTGGCCCTCCTATTCATTCCTTTAGCAAATATTTAATATTCAGTTTATTCATTCCACAGATGTTTACTAAGCACCTGCCATATGCTAGTACTAGAGACCAGAAAGGGTTTCTGCCCTACATTTCAGTTTATGCTTTATAAGTCTCTGTCATGTATGTTTCATATAAGCCTCTGGGCAAACCTACCTGACAAAATGATTCTTGATGAGGCCATGACAGGAGGAATGAGTACCATCACCCTCATTCTATAATGATCCAAGTAAGTAAGGAAAAATAGCGGTGATTTATCAGTGGAAGCATCTATTGCGGTCATTCATATTACTGTGGAGGTTATCCAGAAGCCTTTGGTGTATGGTTTGTACTTTGTAGTCGGTTTGTGCAGTCTCAGGAATGTGTAATTTAGACTACTTAAAATTAAGACTATTGACTTAAAAGGTGTTTTAGAGGAATGAAGTTTGATTACCTTACATATGGTAAGGTGAAACAATAGCTAATAATATATCACTATGCAAAGCAGTATATATCAAATCCAGCTAATCTTTAAGCTCACCTGAGGAGACATTTAAAAATACTCCTGGGCATATATCTGGAGAAAACCATAATTCAAAAAGATATATGCACCCCAAGTTCACTGCAGCACTATTTACAATAGTCAAGACATGGAAGCAACCTAAATATCCACTGGCTGATGAATGGATAAAGAAGATATGGTATATATATACAATGGAATACTATTCAGCCATAAAAAAGAATGAAATATTGCCATTTGCAGCAACATGGATGGACTTAGAGATTATCATACTAAGTGAAATAAGTCAGACAGAAGACAAATATATGATATCACTTATGTCTGAAATCTAAAAAAATGATACAAATGCACTTATTTACAAAACAGAAATAGACTCACAGGCATAGAAAACAAACCTATGGTTACCAAAGGGGACAGGTAGGGTGGGGCATAAATAAGGAATTTGGGAGTAACATATACACACTACTATAAATAAAACAGATAAACAACAAGGACCTACTGTATAACAAAGGGAACTATACTCAATGTTTTGTAATGACCTATATGGAAAAAGAAAAAAATATATATAAATGTAGAACTGAATCACTTTGCTATACACCTGAAACTAACACAACATTGTAAATCAACTATACTCTAATAAAATAAAATATTAAAAAAATACAAATTCCTGGGCCTTGCCACAGAACGATGCAGTTTGAACCTCTAGGGGGTGGAGCCTAGTGTTCTCTTGATTGGCTGGTGTGAGGAGAGAGGAAAGGGAAATGCTATATAGAAGTGAAGGAAATTCCTACTAATCAAGCCATGGTGGGCTGGATGTTGATGAACAGCTCTTGTGATAACAGTCTGAATTCCAAAGTAGCACATTTTTATGTTTGAACAGTTGTGATTTTTCAAAAAGAGGAGACTGGGTTGGGGAGCGCCTGCTGTATAGACAGGAGTATTGATATGTAAAGAGAAAAGAAATACATCCTGCTAAATCAATGCACAGTCTGCATTGCATAATGTCCAAGTTCTGTGACATTCAGGGTGAACCAGGAAGGTTTATGCTATAATAATGTCTTTTGTTTCAATTTCCTACATCTAATAGAAACCACGCAACTCTAAGATCTTTTAACATTTTTGTTTGTTTGTTTGCTTGTTTTGTTATCAGCTATTTATCAGGGAACTATATTCAAATGCACTCTATTAGACACTAAACAAAGTAACAAAAATGAGCCTCTGTCTTACTGAATTTTACATTTTTCATACAATTGATTTTCTTTTGCACACCAACTGGAGTTTAGCCGACAGAAAAATAACCTCCTTTCAAAATGCCTTAATCATTTTTGTACTCAGAAATTTTGATTCCAAGTCATAACACAAATGGTACAGATTTTCATTGAACTGTGCAGAATGTCAAAAACTCATTAGATTTGGCTTCAACTCTTGGAGTTCAATTTTCTCTCAAAACTTCTCTGCTATTTCTCTCCTTCCTGTACCTTGGTCTCAACCCTGCTTGCAGTTAAGAATCACCTGAGAGCTTTTAAAAAGTATGGATGCCCAGGCCTTCCACCCAGACCAATTAAACTAGAATCTTTGGGGATGAATCTTTGGGCATCAAATATTCTAAAACTTTCTGGGTGATTCTGATGTCTGGCCCATGCTGAGAATGACTCTTCAGCCAAAAGGAGCTCCTCTCCCTTCCCATGTAGCCACATGCTCTGTGCTTCCACACCTTTTATGTGATGTTCCTTCCTATCAGAATACTCCTTGGCTCCAGTCCTCATGTTTTCACCATACTCATCCTTCAAGATCCAGTTCAGATGCTATCTCTTTCATTAACTTTTTTTTGAACGCCTTAGGTCTAAAGTAACTTCTGCTTCCTTTGAATTCTTAGAGCATTTTCTTTCCTCTCAGGTCACTTTCCAGCTTGCCATTTCTGTGCATATTTTATGTTCTCACCCACCCACCAATTAACCTATAAGCTTTTTAGGGCAAGAAACCCACCTTTCTGGTTCACTTTTTATACCTCACAGTGCCCAGTAGTTACTCAGTAAACATCAGATGAGGAACAGGAGGATGGAAGGAAGAATGAAGAGGCGACAGACTGACTAACATCCATCCAGCTCACCTGTTTCTCTATACTCATCCAGCACTAGAACTAACTCTCTTTCTGTTTCCTAAGTGTTGGAGTAAAGTGAGATCTCTCAACCACTTTTTCTTCATTGATATATTCTCTAAGTTTTGTCTTTACCTGGATGGCCAGGTAGTTGCGATATTAAAAACGTAACTCAGAAACATCCTAACTATGGTAGGGCCCCTAATTCTGGTCCTCTTTGCTCTTCACCTGGATTACTGTTATGCTCTCATCTTCTCCAGTCTTTCTCCCTAGTCTGTCATAATCTACACCCTCTAATCTCCTTAAAACACAACTTTCTTCCTGTTATTTCCCTGCACAAGAGCCTGGGCATATTTCTCCATTTCCTGTCAAGTCTACTCCAAGGTCCTCATCAGTCTTGCATTCAAGGCTTTTCATGACCTTTCCATGCTCAATTCCCATTCTGCTCCTTCTCCAAACCAATTCAGCAGCCAAATTGAACTATTTAGGGTTTTCTTTGCCTTTGTTTTACACTCATCAACCTTATCTTTGTTAATAGGTTTCATTCCTGGCATTATCTTCTTCTCCATCTCTATGAGTTCAATTCTTAATCATTCTTCAATTTCAGTTAAAAGATTACCTCCTCTATTAATAATCACCTAATAATCCCCAATGCTGTCCCCTCACCATCCCCTTTCCACTGGCTCCTGCCTCAGATCAAAAGTCATCTCTTCTTCCACTGAATCCCCAAAGCATTTCTCTTTTTTGCAACATATTACTTTCTTCCTTATGTTGCAGTTATATTTTTTACATGCCTGTTTCCTTAAAAATCTTTCAAGCACTTAAAGGGCAAGGGTTGAACCCTTGCTCATCTTTACATTCCCTATGGTGTCTCAAATTTATGTTTAAGCTCCATCACTAGATTCTACTAATGATGGACTCTGTGACATTGAGCAAGTCATTTTACCTGTTTGTGTCAATTTGTTCATAAATCAAAAACATATTCTAATTTAACAGTCTTAATTTGAGACAACTTAAATTACATATTCCTGGGACTGCACAAGAACACTTGAAAGCACATACCAAAATAAAGGTTTCTGCATAACCTCAACAAAGCCTAAAATTACGGCCACACTAGCTGTTTCCACCAATAAGTTCCTGTAATTTGTTTTCTGACTTACTTGGATCAATACAGAGCGGTGTGACTGTACCCTTTCTAGCTATCACTCTTACCTCAAGCATCAGTGACATAATCCACTCCTCAACTTTGAATTACTATAGCATTATATTTGTGTGTTTGGAGGGAATCATTCATTTAATCATTTGTTCCATGAATATTTATTAAGTACCTATTAACCAGACATTTTTCCAGGTGATGGGTTCTCACATTAGTAAATAGAAGAGGGGAGGGGAAAGGAAAAAAGCTGGTGTAACTGTGGAAGATTTTTTCCTATTTTAACCATTTTATACATTCTCTCATCTTATTAGTAGATCATGAAGGTTTTAGACCACCTATGTTAGGCTAAGACTCAAAGCAAACTCTTTCAGGTTAACGTTTCCTAAAAGCAAAAGAAAAATGCCTAGTTTTTCTCATTTGTCCAGATAATGCAGAGGAGTGAGTGCAAAGTGCGTCCCCTCAATCCTTCTAAAGATAATACAATGGAAACATTTTGGTGGGTGTGAATCACTTAGACAAGCATTCTTCACTCAAAAATAGAAACTGACCTTATTTGTTCCAGATGTTATACAGCTGCAAGGAAGTTAAAGCCAGTGGTCCTGTTTTCAGTGCAACCAAACTCTTATTGCATTGGGAATTTCTTAACCAATGAACTCATATTACTTGTTCTAAGACCTGCACAATTTTCTTTTTTCCACTCTTACCATTCACAAACAACTATGTTTCATAGGAACCATGCTTCAGAATTAATGAGTCTACATCTGTGTTGTACAAAGGAAACACATCCTGTTTACCAGTGTTTCCGCTTTTCATTTATCTTGACCCCTTTAATTTTAAGCATAAAATATTTCAAAGAGAGTACTTGAAGGAAACGAAAAGGAGAGTTGAGTTGTATTGTTCTTACAACATTTTATAGCACTTTAACTATGGAGTTATTAGAAGGCGTTCATCTTAGGAAGAATTGTCATCAAAATTATTAAGAAGAATACGGACTATAAAAATGTAACTCGTATCATTGTTTGTAGTTCAAAAAACTTGACATATTAGCTTATTTCTTGACTCTCCTGCAGGCCTGTAAGAGCTGCTATGTGGATGCATGAAATGTAAAAGGATCATGGCTCTTTGACGAGGGTGAAAAAGCTAAGAAATCAGGTAGGTGATGTACATGCTACTTTTATATCTAGTCCATAAAAATGAAAATATATGTGTTATATTTTATTTGAGAACACTTGTGTTTGGGAACAGAGTACCAGATCTCTTGAGATTATTGTGTTTTTATAGATAAGACTTTTTCAAATTGTGGTTCATGGCAATCTACAACAGAATCACACTGGTCACTTATGAAAATATGTACTTCTGGGCCCAGTTGAGTCAGAATCTCTGTGAATCAGCTCTGAGCCTGTAGAGGGACTCCAGAGATCAGAAAACAATGATAACAACAACAAAAACAGACTCTCATCTTCCAGTTGTGAACAGTAACGCCTAGGGAGGTAAAGTGAATTTCTCAAGGCCATGCAGCCAGCTAATAGTAAAGTAAGGCCTAGAATTTTGTTTATTAATGCTGAGACAGACATCTTTTCCAGTAAGTTTTTATCTTTAAAAAGATAAGCTTAAAACAAAATTTAAAGAAATAGAAGTACCCAAATATCATTGGATGTCTCACCCAATAATTCTTTACTTTTATCATTAATTAACCAAATCCTTGTTCATTCTCCAAGATTTTGGAAGTAACTTTCCTTCAGACTCATCATGAATCTTTTGAGTTACAATTAAAATCTTCCAGGAAAAAAGAAGAAGATGTTATATTCCATGGATTGTTGACTAAGTCTTTGAAAGATCATGATTGATTATTTTGTAAATGCGTGTTTTAGTTAAAGTTATTTGAACCAGTCAAGCAGCAGTTTGGATTCAATAATGATTCTTCAAAGACATAGACAAAAACTCTAATGCATGACATACATTCTTGATATATGTATATGGCATCAGTTAAAATAGAGCCCTAAAAGAGTCTGTGTGATGTCATTCAAAACTGATTCAAAAATTTGTTTCATACATATTAATGATGCTATAGATCAATTTATATCTTTTCTTATGTACATAGTTTAGCCTTCTAAAAGGAAAAGACTCTGTGAATGCTATTTATTAAGTTTTCTGTAATTTGCCTCAAATGATAACATTTTGACACCCATCTATGATGAGTATAGAGGCACCACCAGAGAGAAGATGCACTCATAAACTCTGCTATTCATAGATTCATAATAAATATGGCCCTACTGATGTTCAGGTCCAGTCCCTCATCTTACTAATGAGAAACCTGACAACAAAAAAAAAGAGTAGTGTTCTTTTGAAGGAGATAGCATTGTGTCAGAAACTGTCACCATGGTTGTTAACTCTAACTCTCCCCCTCCCCTGAGGGAATGTAAGCTGTGGGGAAGTGTTATCTTTGTCTCACAGGAAACCACCAGAAGAGAAAAACAGGAGGCCACCAGAACTGATTAGAATCGGCCAAATCTATGATGACCTGGTCTTCAGTAGACCTCGAGCCCCATCATACGCTCATTGTAATACACAAGCATGCTAAGTGACATGCCTGCCGGTGGCCATAACAGAAGGAAAAAAAGGAGGTGGCAACCAGTTCCAGGAAGAACCCCGCCTATTCATGGAAAGCCAGTGCATATGCCTCCCTGTCATTAACCTTACCATTAAAAATCTTGCCTAGCTCACTCCCTGACTAGAAGTTGATTTGTGAACTAAGTTCCGGCTTCTCCATTCTCTGGCCATTGAATAAAGCTTGTGTTATTTCAATCTCAGCATCAGTTTTGTTATTGCCTGTGCAAATCTGAACAGGAAAAGAAGCTCCCCTGCCAAGGCAGGAGTCTTCAGCCAGGCTAGGGCACAAGGGTTGGGGGGGGGGTCCATAAGGCCAATCTAGGAACAAAACTGCTAGTTGTCTACCCAAACCTCTCTTCTCCCTTTTGTAGAACTCTTGTTTCTAGCTGGACATATGGCTACCGAAATAAAGATTACATTTCCTAGCCTTCCATGTAGCAAGATATGGCCATGTGACTAAGCTCTTGCCATGGAACATAAGTGACCATGAGTGTGGTAGCTTTGGGGAAACTTCCTTACAAGGCAGTGGGGGCATGTTCTTTGTACCTACTCACCTTCTTCCATACATTCTGTTTAAAAGGTGTTTGTTTTGGCTGGAGATCTATGTTGGCCTAAGAGGATGAGGGCCACCTTGGCCCAGATGACAGTGTAGCTGCCACTCCAACTTTGGACAGCCACTATCTAGACTTACAAGTGGGAGAGAAAGAAGTCTCTGTTCTCTTTAAGCCACCAGCTTGGGGTTTCTTGTATTTGGAGCTGTATCTGATTCAGACAAGAATCTATTTCTTGCTACAAAATTTCCTTTATTCACTTTTTGAGCACATAGTTACTAAGTACTGTTTATGAGCAAAGAACTACATTAAGTGGATATGAAACAAAATATTTTTTGTTTTGAAAAACTTTTTCAAAAGTTTTTAGAATCAGACTCCCCTTTACCTTCGGTCCATCCTTTACCTACCCCAGGCATATCACACAATTTCTATTCTTTCACTATGAAGAACTATTTTTCTTGACTTTGGATTTTAGACTGATACTGTCATGTGAGTAACATGTTTTTCAAAAGTTAAAAAAAAAACCACCGAAGCAATCCAAGCACATACGACTTTTACGTTTCAACATTCGACCCCAGCTATATGACAAATCATGATTAAAAGTCATGATGTAAATGTAGTCTTTGAAAATATGTAAGATGTAAACATTTGTCTTTGAACAAATTCAAAATATCATGGGACATGTTTTTAAAATATTTAAATCAAATGTATTTTCTAAGTTAATACTCAGAAATGCACTAAACACAATACTGTTTTCAGTGTTAGTCACATAAAAAAAGGTACGTGTGTGAGGTGAGAGTCTCTCTTCCCTAAATGACTCATCTCCCCATTCAGAGCAGAAAGTGACTGGACTCCCCAGAATCAGAGCAAACAGATTTGCTGCCACTGGCTCCCTGACCTAATTCTGCTGTCAGGCATGGAGAAGTGTTCCCACATGTGAGTTCCATTTAAATTCCCCCCAAATTCTTCCTTGCTGATTTCTGATAATTTATTGCTTTGAAGTTTTTTTCTTTAAGGACAGTAGATGCTCTAAGTTTCCACATAGCTTTTCACTTCTAAATTTAAAAGCTTAAGATCAAATATTTAATAATTTTTGAATGATGGTAGAGATACAATAAAATTTGAGGAGATACCTAAGTGTAAAAGCAGACTTACCTTAGGGTCCACGTTGAGAATTTTTCTGTCTCTTTTGTATTTGAAAAGTAAGCCTTCTGGATTATCAGCAATCACTTGGTAGTTGGGAGTTGAATTCCAAACAGCAACATGACTGTCCCAGTTGTAAAAACTATAGAAATAAATATTTATTAGGAATTAATATGCATAATGAATTAAATTGACAAATATATTTCAGAAAATATTTGGGGCAGTTCAGCTTCAAAATAAATGGATAGGATCACAGTCTATACAACCATGTAGACCACATGTGTGATTAAAATTCTTGCAGAAAAGATTAGACTGGGTTATTTTCAAATCATTTAGATACATATTTATGACTGTTTTGCATGATTTCCTGGTTTGGACACTCTAGCACCTAGGACCTATTCCAGTATCATATTCCCAGGAAGTCAAGAAGAAAATTGTTGCAATTTAAGGCTATTTCTTCTAGTTCAGACCCTTCAGGATATTGAGTATTCAGGGTATTAAGAGACTGTTTACTGGAAGGAAAGGCAGGCTAAGTCACTTCTTTTCATTCAAAACAAATTAATTCATTCCTTTAAGGTTCTATTTTTCAATAATATGTTTCCCAGGCAGTAAGAAAACTACTTGTGTTTGAGAGGTTACCAGAGGCCAGGCATGATGTGATGTATTCTACAACAACACCCATACTAATTTGCTCTTATTTCACAAACAAGGCAAGGATACTATGGGAGTTCAACTAGCATAGTTAACACCCTGCAACTAATACATCACAGGGCTAATATTTCAACCCAGATCTGTGTGTTTCAAAGCATACGCATGTTCTTTCTACTGTTCAACACTGCCTGTTCAATCCCTTCTTTGGATGTTCGTCTATGGAAACTTTCTATTTTTTTCCACCTCTCATTTTATACCTACTTGTCAAAAACAAATATAATGCTGTTATGTGCATTGGAAGTATCCTCAATACACTTATCTTTACATATCTTATTCCCATTAACATATTTCTAATATTATGTTTGCTTTTAAAATGACAGCCACAGAGATAAGTCATGTAGAGCTCACAGCCCAGTATGCCTCTCAAATATTTGTAATATTTATTTTTAATCATTTTCCCCTTATCCTATTTCTGGGTTGTTTTTCCCTCTATTACTCCTCTTCTTCATCTTGAAAGAGTAGATTTCATTGATTAAACTCACTCTGAATTACATTGTTTTCTGAGGCATCACCTTTTTGCTACTACCTGAAAATGTAATATGTTTGCCCTCAAATTTTTTAATACTCAGAAAAAACTGATTATATAGATCATATATTCATATCTTTGGGGGTGCATATTAGTGAGAACTATTCTCTCTCTTCCCCTCTTACTGCTTCTATGGCCAAGACATAGGAGTGTCTGCCCTTTCTGAGGCACAGAGTTAGGAAAAGTGGTTTTCCAACCATCTCTGTCTGTTTAATCAAGCCTCCACAAGAGAGCAGGAATGACTATCTGATTAGTGAATTGAGAAAAGGAGCTGAACATTCATGGCTTTCTAGGTCCTCACTTTAGCTAGCTTTCATGAGTGAAGTTTATCATGGCAGGCTCAATGCCCAATAGGGTGATGATAGGAGAGCAGCCTATAGTACTGGTGATAAATTCAATCCAGTGGTAAAAGTATTACAAGCCAATTTGACTATGCACCCAAGCTGGGTCCCCCAATTCAGTTTAATTCATAATAAAGGAGATAAATTGACCTCCATCCTCCTGGCTGTTCAGTTAGGAGATTCACAAATTGGAATAGGGGACATGGGTATGATCCTCAACCTTACATATATATATATATATATATATATATATATATATATATGTACACACACACACATACATATATTTCTGAGATATATAGATATACATAATCCCAATAAAATGCTTGAGTCATAGTTATACTCAGAGTGGCAGGGTTTATATCACACATTCTTATCTTGTTGCTCAGACCTCAAATTAAAAGCCTTATTGAAGTACAGGCAGATTTTATATATATACACTTTATCTAAAGAAGTTAATTTGTGTAGCACGTGGTACTTTTGATGAACTGATTTGGATTGTTAGTCAATACTTTTGTTTTCCTAGGCTGGGAAGGGAAACAGGTTTCATTTCACATGCCAATTCTGATAGCTAATAATTATTAGTATTTAATAAAGATAACTAACACTTATTTAATAAGCACCATGTGTTGGGTACTGTTCTGAGACTAATGAATCTATTATCTCATCAACCTTATTGTCAACACCATGAGGTAGGCATAAAACTATCCCCTTTTATACAGGCAGAGCCCAGGTGATCTTGAAGTGTACTTGTGGATGAAGATGAGGGACTGGATTTGAGAAGACACTGAAAAGTGGATTTAATGGTTATGAGAAAGACATCAATGAGATAAGAGTCTAGGATTACTCTTAGATTCTGGTTTGAATACCTAAGTGGATGGAATTATTTACTAGGAAATAAAATACAAGGTAAGGAACAGATTGCAGGAGGTGGGGTGGGGGCGTGTAGCTCAGTTTTAGACGTCTTGAACTTGAAATCCTTAAGAAATATCCAAGAAAATGAAAGCAAGGATCTTGGTTTGTGTTGTTTACTGCCCTATTTCCAATTCCTTTTTTCAGCCCATGCCTCACAATGGTAGATGCTAAATGCATATTAATGGAAGAAATAGATAATGGATGAATTTCTGAAGTTAGAGAGTTTTCTTAGATGGAGTAATGTATCTAGAAGTATCAGCAGTATTTAAATTCAAAGAGGTGACTGAGATGGACAAAGGAGAAGATGGAGATAAGAATGAAATCTGGAACATCAATTTTATCGGGTAGGAAGAGGAATCAGCAAAAGAGAGTAAAAAACAGTGACCTGAAGCATCAGAAAGAACCAGGAAGGAGTTACTTTGTTGCAAAAACTGAAGAGAGGAGAATATATCAAGAAATAGTACTTTAAGAAAGACAATAGTGCCAAATGCCTCATATATTAGATAAGGAATGAAGAGAGTTCATCGAAATTTGCACTTGGAAGGATATTACAGGAAAAGCAGTTGCAGTAAAATGGTGGGAGCAAAATTCAGTTATAGAGAATTTAAGGGAAGATGAGAACAGATTGCTGAATAAAAAATTCCTTTAGTAATTTAGTTATAAAGGAAACAAGAAAACTAGGGCAGCACTGGGGATACAAAAAATTAAAGGTCAGCTTTTTTTTTAAAAAGATGAAATATTCTTGAATATGTTTCCATGGTGTGAAGAGGGAAAAGTAGAGAAAGCAGGATCCTAAAGAGGCAGGAGCTACAAAAAGGCTTTGCCATAAAAAATTCTATATGAGAAGATGTATCTAATATACAACAGAACTATGATATTCCTATATCTATGTAGGTTAATTTGATTTTAGTAAGAACCCTGCATATTATTTATTACTATTCCTATTATATAGACGAGTGAACTGGAGCTAAGAGAAGATAATAAAAAATTTGAAGTTTACATTACTAGTAAGTACTAGAATACGGTCTCAGACCTAGTCTATAGAATCTAAAACAAGTACGTTTTCTAAAAATTTTTATTTTATTGTGGTAAGAACACTTAACAGGAGACTTGCCCTCTTAACAAATTTTTAAGTGTACAATACATCATGTTGACCGTAAGTACGATGCTGTACAGCAGAGCTTTATAGCTTATTCATCTTGTTTAAGTGAAACTTTATGCCTGTTGATTATTAACTCCTCAATTCCCCCTCCTCCCCAGCCCCAGGTAACCACCATTCCATTCTTTGAGTCTATGAATTTGACTATTTTAGATACCTCATATAAGTGAAATCATACAGTATTTGTCTTCCTGTGACTGGCTTATTTCACTTTTCATAATGCCCTCAAGTTTCATTCGTGTTGTCACATATTGCAGAATTTCCTTCTTTTTTAAGGTTGAATAATATTCCATTGTATGTATATACCACATTTTCTTTTTCCATTCATTTGTCAATGGACATTTAGGTAGTTTCCACATCTTGACTATTGTGAATAGTTTCTTTTAGACCACATATAGTTGAGTGTTGTTTTTTAAAATCCATTTAGCCACTCTGTCTTTTGATTGGGGAGTTTAATCCATTTATACTTAAAGCAGTTATTGATAGGGAAGGATTTACTCTTGCCATTTTATTAATTGTCTGTTAGTCTTGGAGTTCCTTTGTCTGTCTTTTCCTCTCTTGCTGTCTTCCTTTTTGTTTTGTTAATTTTTTTATTGATATATTTTGAATACTTGATCTTTTTCTTTTGTGTATCTTCTATAAGTATTTTTTTTGTAGTTACCTTGGGGTTAACATAAAATATCTTAGAGTTGTAAATGTTAATTTTAAGATGATAATAACAAGTTTAATCACATACACAAACTTTACATTTTAACTTCTCCCATCCATGTACTTTATGCTATTGTCAAAATTTATATCTATTCATGCTGTGTATCTTTAACTTTTTTGTTATGATTATTTTTTAATACTTTTGTCTTATAATTTTTATAGTAGAATTAAAAGTGATTTACCCACTGCCATTACAGTAATACACTACTCTGAATTTTTTTATATATTTACCTTTATCAATGAGTCTCATACTTTCTTATGCTATCATGTTTCTTTTTAGCATCCTTTCATTTTAATTTGAAGAACTCCCTTTAGCATTTTTTGTAGGGCAAATCTAGTGGTGGTGAACTTTCTGAGCATATTTTCTGCATGGGAAAGTCTTTATCTCTTCTTCATTATTGAAGGACAGTTTTTCTGGGCATATTACTCTTTGGTAGTAGCTCTTTTCTGTCAGCAGTGTGAGTCTATCATCCCACTCTCTTCTGGCCTGCAAGGTTTCTATTGAAAATCTGTTAATTGTCTTATAAGAAGGGGAGGAGGGTCCATAGAATGTGACAAGTTGCTTTTCTCTTGCTTCTTTCAAAATTCTCTCTTTGTCTTTGATTTTTGGAAATTTAATTATAATGTGTGTCTTGAAGTAGATTTCTTTGATTTATCTGATTGGTGTCCCTTAAGCCTTTTGGATTTGGATGCCCATTTCCTTCCCCAGATTTTGGAAGTTTTCAGTCATTATTTCTGTGAATAAGTTTTCTCATCCTTTATCTCTCCTCATTCTGGGAATCCCATAATGTGTGTATTGGTTCCTTGATGGTGTCCCATAACTCTCTTAAGGTTTTTTCACTCTCTTCCATTGTTTTCTTTTTGCTTCTCTGACTTAATTATTTCCAATGACTGGTCTTTGAGGTCATTGATGTTTTATTCTGCTTAATCTAGTCTGATGTTGAAACACTTTAGTGGGTTTTTTTTTTAAGTTTAATTATTGTCTTTAGCTCTATGATTTCTGTTTTGTACTTTTTAATATTTTTTCTTTGTTGAATTTCTCCCTTTGTTCATGAATTGTTTTCTTGACCTCAGTGAGCACCTTTATGACAGTTATTTTGAATTCTCTTTTAGGTATACTATCAGTACCTCTCTGTAGGGTCAGTATCTGGAGATTTATCTTATTCCTTTTTGGGGGAACATTCTTGCCTGATTCTTGATTTTCCTTGACTTTCTGTGTTGCTGCCTGCATATTAGACAAAGCAGGCACCTCTCTCAGTCTTCATGGACTGGCCTTATACAGGAGAAGACCTCCACCAAGCAACCTGGACAGAGATTCACTGGCCTCTTCTAACTTTTTCCCTCCCCAGGGAGAAGCAGGCAGCTGTGGGTTTTGTCACTTGCTCTGTGATGAGCAGGGAGTAAGATCTATGTATGATGTCTACCAGCCCAAGCTGCTGTCGGCATTTTCCTCCAGGTGCATGGAATGTGCCTGGCCCACCAGAACTCCAAGACTGGCAAAATTGAAGTTAGTCCTCTGGGGACCCCCCTTAGAAGAGCTGGGAGTCTGGATACACAAACCAACCCCTGCCTCCCTTGGGGGAAGCTGAGAGCTAGGGTGTTTCTTTTTCATAGTATGGTGCTATGCTGGCAGTAAGGATTCCAGTAAGAGGGTATCCCAAACCTCTCTACTGGCTTTGGTGAGGCTTGCTTTGCATTTGCCTGGGGGTACAGGGACCTTTCAATTAGTTTCTGGATTTCTCACAAAGGGAATTTGTCTAGGAATTCTTGCTGAATCTGTGTATTTGTGGGAGGAGAGTCCAGGGCTTCCTACTCTGCTATCTTGCTGATGTCACCAATCCAAATGCTCTTTTTAATCTGCTATTTCTTGATTTCTTTTATTTTTAATTAATTTTTATTGGAATACAGTTGCTTTACAATGTTGTGTTAGTTTCTACTGTACAGCAAAGTGAATCAGCTATATGTATACATATATCCCCTCCTTTTTGGATTTCCTTCCCATTTAGGTCACCACAGAGCATTGAGTAGAGTTTCCTGAGCTACACAGTAGGTTCTCATTATTTATCTATTTTATACATAGTATCAATAATGTATTTATGCCAATCCCAATCTCACAATTCATCCCACCCCACCTTTCCCACTTGGTATCCATACATTTGTTCACTATAAAACTTTTCCTAGAACTAACAAACATATAAATTTCAGCTAAACAAGGAAAAGACAGAAAGAAAGAAAAAAAGAGAGGGAGAGAGAAAGAAGTAAAAAAGGAAAGAAAGGAATAAAAAGGGGAAAGGAAAGAAGAGAAAAGAGATTTAAAAACTTCCCCAAACTTAGATTCTCTCCAGGTCATCACACTTTTCTCCTAATATATTATAATTAAATCTATCTTCTCTATGCCAACTTACCCCGACCACTGTTCCATCTCAGTTCTCTCACCTGAGCTGCTTATCCACATGACCTGCTCAATTGTAAATACTTACTGGGATAAATCATAGACTCCTCAATCTCAACATATCAAAAAATGAATTTTTCCCACCTTCCAAACCTGTTTAAATTTGCTGTACTGTCTCTATCAATAAGTGGCACTCAATAAATGTTCATTGACTAAATTAATGATATATGTCCATTCTTATTATTATCCAGTTGATTACAGTATTTTTAATTATTACAGAATTAAAATAAAGAAGTAGCAAGAAAATTTATTTTAAAATGTAATTAAGAGAATTGATCTAGAACATTGATCTGGGACTTAGGAAGTCTAAACCCTCATGCAGTGGTTTCAATTTTATCTTATCTAAAGTTTAGAGGTTGAACTATATATTGCAAAGGCTCTTTACAATGGTAATAGACTGTTATTATGAAAGCCTCCTTTGATTCAATGAGTTCTTACACGTTATTTTAATTTATGTCTAAGTGGTCACATCTAGAAAATACTTGTAGAAAAGTTCAAACATACTGTATCTAAAATAGATAGAAGAACTTAAGGGGTAACTTATGTGAAATTATTTAAGGTTTAGGAATACAAGAACAATTTTCCATTTGCTCCCCATGAAAAACATCCAAGGTTTGGGCATTTTGTTGTATGAGAGTGTACTTATACACAACTTATACAAATAAGTTGGGATAATGAATTGAGATAAATATGTGTAAAATCTGTTCACTAAGTGATAAGAGGGTCCTCATGTATGTTTTTGGAAACAATTACTTGTTTGTCATCTATTTTACATGATAACTCCTGATACCAGAGAAAATATTTTTATGACATTACACGACAACAGAGCGTTGGACCACCAGGGGGAGTAAATTTCAAAGCCGTGTCTCCAGAATACTTTGTTTGCCCTAGTTTTGCTCAATATCTTCCTTCAAATGGAGTGGAAATGGCATATTTAGGGAAATTATGAAAGCACAAAATGGACAAAGCTATCAAAGATTAGAAATATTTGCACATAAAAATACATTTAAAGGCAATCCAAGGCCTTAGGGGTGAATACAGAACAAAAATAATGACTATAACAATTGTAGTCTCCAGTACATAAAGCATAGGGAAAAAATAAGATCACTACCACAAGAACAGGAAATTTGAAATCACAGAGAACACATCACTGAAATAGAAGCTATTACCATCTAAGAGATTTTCCCCATGAATATAACCAATAGTTCATAATGATTAGGAGGGAGTTGTTTCAATCTCTATTAATTATGGAATCTTTTTGGGTTTTAAACAGTTGGACCAGTAGGCATTTACAGTACCTAATACTTGAATATGCTTATAAAGTTAAAAAAACATTTCATTTGAGAGAAAAATAAAGAATATTTATAAGATATAATTTTTAGGACAGAGAGATATTCACATTTAAAGGAAATTTGTAAAAAACAGAAATAAAAACCTACAAAAACGGTTTTTGGGAAATCAAAAGATTTTTATTGAGGGACTTCCCTGGTGGTCCAGTGGTTAAGAATCCACCTTCCATTGAAGGGGACACGTGTTCAACCCCTGGTTGGGGAACTAAGATCCCATATGCCGTGGGGCAACTGGGCCCATGCGCCACAACTAGAGAGCCTGCGTGCTGCAACTACTGAGCTCATGCACTCCGGAGCCCCCATGCTGCAACAAAGAGCCTGCTCGCAGCAGCGAAATATCCCACATACCGCAATGAAGATCCCACGTGCTGCAACTAAGACCTGATGCAGCCAAATAAATAAATAAATAGACACACACACAAAAAACAAAAAAACAACTGACAGTGGTTTACACCAATAGTTCATTTCTTTAAAAAAAAAAAAGATTTTTATTGAAAAATGAACATTCAGGGGATTTTATGAGAGTCATGGGGACATTTAAGCATTAAACATTATTGTCTCCTTTTTAATCTCCGTGTAGACAGTCTGTAAGTAGGATGGCTTTACAATTTTACTGTCCAAACTAGGCTCCTTCTGTGAAAGAAGAAAGCTGCTACTAATTGTGCCAAGACAATAAGAGTAAGCCCAGACGATGCCAGGAAAACTGAGATGTGTGGTCTCTACACCTACAAACCATTTAAACACTGCTGTTTTAGAGCTGATTTATCCAATGTTTGTGCAAAATGTTTCCAAAGTTTTGCCATGGATTTGCCAAAAATATGATAAAGTTGTTTAAAATAATGCTAAAACATGTTTTCTTATGGTTGATACTTTTTATTTTATTTTATTGCTGTGGAAAAATTATATTATATGAAATTGCAATTGTGGTATAGAGACATGAAATTTAATCTAGAATAATAAACACTCCTGTTCTTTTTCTATTTTTCAAATAATATCAAAGCAGTAAAACATTCTATAACAAACTAATTTCCTGAAATATCATATTCCATGTAAAAATATAGGTTTGATCAGTTATTTTTGTTGGTAAGAATATGAAATCTAAAGTTTAGTGTTTCCATAAGTTAGTTAACTTGGCTCCTATTCATGACTATATAATGTATCTCTAACTTCAATCAGCTATTTAATAAATGCATATGCCAGTTGGGAAAATATAAATAACTGTTGAACAACCTACTGTAATTATTAAAATAATTGAGAACATTAAAAGCCCTAGTGACAGGTAGTCAGAAGGGTCATTCAATTCAATTCAGCATGTCAAAAATGCAAACAAAGGATTATAATACAGCATGAAAAATGATACAATAGAAATTTGTGTGAGGTATTTTTGGACTGTAGAGGTCAAAAACAATACATATCTTGCTGAAATATATTTCTAATGAGATTTTCCTGATGCAAAGAAGCAGGGCCAAGCATTCCAGGTAGAAAGGATCGTAAAAGTTAGATTAGATAAGAACTGAAAAATGTTCATAATCAGTGTTAACATTTATGAGAGATATTCAGTAGTTTACTGCTAATGAAGCAGAAAGCAAATTGCTGCGGATTGAGAATTAAATGTGAAATGTGATTATTAACTGTCTTCTACCAAAGTGCAGAAAGTTTGGGTGTGCATTCCCTTTGGGGCCAGAGAGGCTCAGAGCAAAGGAAGCAAGGAGAGCTGGTAAGGTTGGCTTTCCTATCCCTTTAAGGCAGTGGATAGAAGGGAGTGTTCATTGCCAGCAGGCTATTGCTCCTAATTTTCATTTGAGTCAGAAAACAGATGGGCACCTGTCTAGCATGTTCATCATATTATGTGCTCTGAACCCAAAGTGCAATGTCAAGTATATGGACTGGTTATGGAAGGTGCTAAGGGAGAGATGAATGTAATATAATACCTGGGATACTTGACTATTTGTGATAAGTCCCCAACGGTAGAGAATAATGTAACCCTTGTCAAGAGGAACCCTTCTTACAGGGAGAGATTCTGAGGAAGTATTCCATAACTGCTTCCATACTCCTATGCTGGCCTCCTCACTGAAGGCCCTAGCCCTCTGGTGGGATGTCTGGAATGCTTCATTGCTAGCTCCATGCAATGGGAAAGAAGCAGGTGATAATCACAGATGTACTTATAACCATATCTCCCCATAGTAAGGCTATGGAGATAGATTTATGAGTTACACAAAGCTCTTTCTGATTTTGCAATCAGAGCAAGTATTAGAAACATCCTGAGAAGTATTTGAAACTTCTCAGTTGCAAATCATAGAGTGAGAACCTCAAGGTCAAGCAAGAATGCCAGTAGCTAGTCCTATAGTAACTGGGCTCTGTGGCCATTCCTGGTGAAGAGACTGCAAAGGAAGCACTTTCCCAAGGCAGAAACCTGAAGGAATGGTGCAGGGATGGGGTGGGTGTCCCAGAGAGCCCTACCTTAATTTCATTCTCTTTCTGATATTATTACTGAAACAACTGCCACTAATGTTATTTTACATTGGTGTAGTGCTTTGTCATTTACAAAGAGCTTTCACCTATGTACTCTCGTTTAATGTCCAGAATAATGATGTATTAGGTAGGGTATTTATTTATAGCTTATTACAAAATATTGAATATAATTTCCTGTGCTATACAGTAAATCCTTGTTGCTTACCTATTTTATGTATAGTAGTTTGTATCTGTTAATCCCATACTCCTATTTTGTCCCTTCTCCCCTCCCTCTCCCCTTTGGTAACCATAAGTTTGTTTTCTATGTCTGTGAGTCTGTTTCTGTTTTGTTATATGCATTTGTTTGTTTTATTTTTTAGATTCCACACATAAATGATAACATAGAGTATTTGGTTTTCCTGGTCTAACTTATTTCACTAAGCATAATACACTCTAGGTCCAACCACATTGTTGAAAATGGCATAATTTCATTCTTTTTTATGTCTGAGTAATATTCCATTATGTGTGTGTGTGTGTGTGTGTGTGTGTGTGTGTGTATACACCAACTCTTCTTTATCCATTCATCTGTTGATGGACACTTGGGTTGTTTCCAAACCTTGGCTACTGTAAATAGTGCTGCTGTGAACATTGGGGTGTATGTATCTTTTAGAATTAGTGTTTTCATTTTTTTTTTCCATATACACACCCAGGAGTGGAATTGCTGGATCATACGGCATTGTTTTGTGGAACCTCCATACTGTTTTTCACAGTGGCTATATCGATTTATATTCCCACCAACAGTGTACAAGTGTTCCCTTTTCTCCACATCCTCACCAACGTTTGTTATTTGTAGACACATTTTATGTTTTTGATGTCACAGTTTACACTGAGCATACATAAGAGACAAGCCTCAGAAGGAGACAGAGAATTGCATACAAATGTAAGAGGAGTAAGACAGTGCCATGAGAACCAAAAGGAATAGAAGGCATGAAAAAACAATGAGGAGATCCCCCTTGTCAAATGCAAGGAAGGAATGAGAAAATGACCAAAATTTGATGGCTATTATTGGTAACTGTTCTCTTTGGGGTTAGCGAGCATTTATCTTAGGCTAAGGAGATTGTATAGATAAGTAATCTCTGTTGCTTCTACTGGAATTACAAGATTAGAGTTCTGTTACTTAAAAATAACAAACATTCTTTCACTTAACATACTTTTTCTATCTGGAAGGTCTTGACAACTCAAATTTTGTGAATATGAAAATATTTTGAACTACTGCTCCACTCAGCAACCTCACACTCATTTTTACATTATGAATATTGAGATGTTCTTTAGGTTTACTGATCTTTCTATGAGTAGTATGCCAATTCTGCCCTGTAATCACCATAGTTTTCCTTCATATCTGTGGATATATTTCTAGAATTAGAATTTTCTAGTCATGACTATGTGACAAGGCAAGGCTTTTCATTAAAGAAATGTCAGTATATTAGGGAGAGGAAATCATGGTGGGTCTTGGGTCCTAGGGACCAGGGAAAGAAACCAGAGGGGAAAACTGGAGTGTAGGTATGTCGTGAGGGAGACTGGCTACTCCCCCAGGCTCAGGCACTGTAATTGTGCTTTGAGGTAAAATGGCTTTGAATTTGTGTAAACTAAAAGAGATGTGCAATTTAGAACTATATTATAAGTGAGTTTAATGAAACAAGGTTTAGGCAGCATGAAGCTATGATGGAGGAATTTAATGCTGGAGGAGAGAGACTTCCTTCTCTGCTGCTATACTTGGAGACATCGCCCAGATTAGCAGTAGAACCCCAGGTCATTAAAGTACTTTTCTTAAGTGGATAGGAGTTTTACTAGGCATTATCTGCCTGGTATGGTATGTTTGTCTAGGAAATGGGATCATTTGGCAGTACAAGTAAGATGATTTTGAGAACATTAGAGTTTCTGTGCTTAAATCACAATTCTCTAGAAAGGGAAGGCATCTGAGCTTCTAGGTGGCTGGGTTTCAACAGGGACAACGTGTTAAAAGGGGGCTCCTTGGCTACTGAAGATGGTTTTGTGACTTTGTGTCCTTCAAAGGATAGTAACCAAGATTTACTCACTTTGGAACAGGTAGGCTTGGTAGGCAGAATTCAAAATATCTTCTGCGATCTCTGCTCTTTGGGGTTGGATCCGCAATATGTTATGTCACTTGGCAAAAAGGACTTTACTAATTGTTTGACCTTAAAATTGGGAGAAAATCCTAGATTATCCAGACGGGCACAATGTAACCATAAGAGCCCTTAAAAACAGAAAAGGAAGCCAGAAGTCAGAGAAATTCAAAGCATGAGAAGGATTTGATGCACTGTTGCTGGCTTTAAGATGGAGGGACCACGGGGACCTCAGTTCTATAACTAGATAGAACTGAATTCTGCCAACAGTCTAAATGGGCTTGGAGTGTATTCTTCCCCAGAGCATGCAGAAAGGAATGCAGTTCTGCTGACACCTTAATCTCAGTCTTGTGAGACCCTGAACTGAGAATCCAGCCACACTGTGCTGACCTGTGGACGGTGACACGAGTGTTATTTTAAGCTGCTAAATTTGTGGTAATTTGTTACTCAGCATTAGAAAGCTAAGATAGTAGGTGTTGTAAGAGCTTTGGAGTTAGCTTAAGGGAGTATGTTGAGGATGAAATAAACATTTTGTCACAGTTGGGAGGCTGGGATGGATCGGAGGCTCAAAATTTATTTTGAATATTAAAAGGAATGTGACCTCATTTTGTACTCGAGATTGGTGAAGCAGAATATCAGTTATAAATAGAATGTGATCAGGGAGAAATAACAAAAATAACACTGAAACAACACAGATGAAAGCAATGAGAATCCATGTAGTAGAAAAACAACCTTAGGCAGAAAGAGAAGCCAAACACTTCATAGCCTTTGACTTTTCATTGGACAATTTTGTATTTCTGTACATGCTATGGAAAACTATCTTCAAAAAAATGTATGTCTGGGGCTTCCCTGGTGGTGCAATGGTTAAGAATCCACCTGTCAATGCAGGGGACACGGGTTCGATCCTTGGTCTGGGAAGATCCCACATGCCGCCGAGCAACTAAGCCCGTGTGCCACAACTACTGAGCCTGCGTTCTACAGCCCATGCTCTGCAACAAGAGAAGCCACCGCAATGAGAAGCCCGCGCCCCACAATGAAGAGTAACCCTCGCTCGCCGCAACTAGAGAGAGACCACACGCAGCAACGAAGACCCAAAGCAGCCACAAAAAAAAAAAAAAAAAAAAGAGTATGTCTGCCCAACTGTACAGAGCTAAACCAGGAAAAGTTGTGCTGGCTCTTCTGGGACAGAATGAAAATGGGAGCAGCTATTCGTTGGGGCCCATCGTGGTGAAGGTAGTAAGAATTGAGGGGGCAAAACATTAAGTGGAAAGAATCAGAGCTGCTCATTCAGCTCTCCTTCCTCAATGGACATATCTCCTTTGAAGGCCTTCTTTATTTAAATAATGAAGTGTTTAATGATTTATATTTACAAGTGAGACCATTACCTTATACTTGTTCTTTTATACCAGAACTCTTTCTACTATACTACAATGTTACTCAGTCTTTTTCCTGCAAACGATTCTCCTTCTCCTTCCTTTGATATTTTTTAACAGTGAAACAGAAGAAACAATGTCTTATCACGTTTATGAGCCATGATCTGATGAATGTGAGTCATCAGTAAGTGACACTACTACCCACCCTGTCACCCAATCTAGAAATGTGGGTCACCTCAGGCTTTTCCTACTTCCTCACCCTGCATCCTGTCTCCCATCAAGTCTCATAGATGCTATCTCTATAACCTCTCATGTCCACATACTCCTCTCCAAATGCTGCATCATACACCAATTCTTACCTGAATTAATACAATACCTTCACAATCAGTCCCCCTCCCCCTTTTGTCTGCATCCCCTATCATCTATCGTTCTTGCAATCACAGATATCTTTAAAAATATCACATCAGATATTACATCCCTGCTTAAAATATTTTCCTGACACCTATGGCTTTCTAAACACGCTCTGTAGCTTAGCACACAAACTCTCCCAAACCTGGAAGCTGCCTCTCTGGTCGCACCCCACAATCCCAACCCCAGATTTCTCTTAAGCTTTTCCCACTATCTGCATTTCTTTAAACATGTCATTCCAGGCCCTGCCAGTGCCTCTCTACCGTTGGACATGCTGTTTTCTTTGCCTGGACTGTTCTCTCCACATTTCTTTTTCTCACCTAGTTAAGTACTACTCATTCTCCAAATCCGATATCACGCAATACCTCCCAAGGGAACCTCCAACCCTCACCTAGCCTAATTTATATTCCAGTCTCTGGGCTGAATAGTTACCTACTAACAGAAACAAAAGTTCTGTCCTGTAACAATTGATTTACTATTCTGTCTTCTCAATTAGCCTGTGAGCCTCATTAGGGTAGGAATCAGCTTTATCTGACTACTCCTAGAGCTTCTTGTGGTACCTGGCACTTGGTTATTTCCAACAAATGTTTAACCTTTCCCTCCGCTACCACGAGACTGCCATGAGGGGTATGACTTGACTTTCATCTTCAGCATCAGCTTCTCTTTTGCTCTTGGGTCTACTGTCACCTTCTTTGTCCTTTTGTCTTCACTGCTCTGCTAAGAGATTTGAGTCAGGACATTATGAACTACTCATACATTAGCACAAAATAAAATGTGACTTCTTTCATTTGCCAATGTCATGGATCTCTAATTGTCGGGGTGTATGCTCTGTCACTTTTAAGAGGACACATTTTTGTGTGGGAGGTGAGGCAGTTTCCTGACTGTCCTTCAACCACATCACATACTCAGCAACCTCTTTTGTTTATACAAAGCATAACTCTCTTGTCAGTATGACCGGAGCATCAGGCACCCCATTGGAAATTGAATGGCAGAGATCACTATAGTTGGGTAAAACACACTGCATTTAAAAATCCATTGTTTCACCCTTAAGAAAGCTGGTAAGATATGCCTTTGACAAGTATTTGAACTTGATAATAATGACAAAATGTAAAAAGGTAAATTAGCAATATTTTGTTCAGTAAAGATAGAGTAAGAAGACCAAAAGAGACTACATATTGAATGTTATAAAGCTTCCAGAGTATATGAAAGGGAAGACATGTAGGTTACTGTTTATTTGATTGGCACATACCAAGGGATTTCCCAAGCTTAAAAGTAATGGAAGAAATCTTAAAGGAAAAGATAGATCAGTTTAACTTCATAACAATTTAAAATATTTTTATGTCATGAGAAGTCATAAATAAAAATAAAGGCAAACAAAAAATAAGGAAAATATGTGCTATAAATATCCTTAAATTATAAAACTCTCTTATAGAGTAATTTTTAAAATTTCAATGATCCTAACTTTTAACGTTGGGAGAGACCAAGGATAGATAGGTCATGAAAATAAAATAATAACCAAGAAATAATTGAAATGAGCATAAACTTTGCTAATAATAAAAGGAATGTTTTTGACTTTTAAAATGGGGAATAATTAAGAAGCGTGTAATACTTCCTACTAGCAAGGGTGCCATGAGACCAGCATATGCATTGATAGCTTGTGAGAGTGCAAGTTATTACATTTTTGGAAAGCAACTTGGCAATGTGCATAATAAGTCTTGTAAGTATTTATACCACTTGACCCAGCAATTCCACTTCTAGGTACTATAGACAAAGATGTATGTACATAAAGACTCTTCACAGTATTATTTATAATAGTGATGGTTTGAAATCAACTTATGTGGTCCAAACTCTTATTCTAGGCAATCAGGAGGCCAAATTCTTACTTAAACTGGGTCTGCAACTAGTAGTAGCGATGAGGAGTTAGTAGTGGGAAAAGGCAGACTGGGAGGTAGAACATGTAGAGAACAGTGGTTTTTAAACAGCAGCTATTGTGAGTCATTTTTGAATTGCAAAATCAATTTGCTGGGCCACAGTCAGAATGAAAATCCAGAATGGTGTAGAATGGAGTAGAAAATATCGGAGGGCACTTTACTGCATAATTTTTACAAAATGTTTATCTAGAGTATTTATTTAGAGACTCAGGGCATCTCCTCTTCCCCTTTAAAAAATGTTTTTTGAAACATTTCAAACACACCTAAAAGTAGAGACTAGAGTGACAAATCCCCATGTACCCATTATCTAGCATCAATAATTATCCACAAAGTGTCCCTCAGTTTCATCTCTCCCCTCCCACAAACTCACTCTCACCAACCAAATTAGCAAGTTCTGGACTTTATATCATTTCATCTGAAAAAACTTCAGTATGGATTTCTGTGATATTGTGATATAATAAGAAATATATATTTGGTCTTCTTCCCATAAACCCTTGTAATTTCTTGAGCAGTAGGGGTGAGAGGAGAATGTTTTGTTATTCAAAATAAGCCCTTTTCAACCATCCCTGAGTGTATGCTAATGAGCAGACTCTTGGTGGGGCCCTAGATAGCTTCAGGATGGGGGTTGGTTGCCAGAGGAACTGACCTTGTGATTCAAGGGTTAGAACTTTCAGTCCCACCCTTGGACTTCTAGGGAGGGGAGAGGGGCTGGCTGGAGGAGCTAGAGATTGAGCTGATCACCAGTGGCCAATGATTTAATCATTCATGCCTACATGATGGGACTTTTATAAAAACCCCAACCAATGGGGGTTTGGAGAGCTTTTGGGTTGGGGAACACATCTCTGTTCCAGGAAGATGGTGAACCCCAAACTCTATGGGACAGAAACTCCTGCACTCTTGGACCCTTCCAGACCTCACCCTATGAACCTCCTTCTCTGGCTGTTTGTCTGGGTCTTTTATAATATCATTTATGATAAACTGGTAAACATAAGTAAATATTTCCCTGACTTTCATGAGCTGTTCTAGCAAATTATCGAACCAGGTGGGGGAAGTGGGTGGTGGGAACCCCTGACTTTGCAGTCATCTTGGACAGAACCGTGGGTACTTGGGGACCCATTACTTGCAACTAGCATCTGAAGTGAGGGCAGTCTTGTGGGACTGAGACCTTAAACCTGTGTAGTCTGACTCTAACTCTGGGTAGTTAGTGTCAGACTTGCATTAAATTGGAGGAGATCCAGTTGGTGTCCTGAGAGTTGGAAAATTCGTGAGGGGAAACCCCGCACCCCATATCAGGTGTCAGAAGTGTCATAAGTAGAGAAACAGTTTTCCTTTAATCTCTAAAAGATAGCCCTTTTAAAAAATATAACTACCAGTTTTTTATCATACCTTAATATGACAATAATTATTCAATACCACCAAGTACCCAGTTACCATTCAAATTTCACCAATTGTCTTACTAGTTTCTTTTTTACATAGAGTTTGCCGAAGTCAGAATCCAAACAAGGTCCATATTTTGTAGGAGTCATGAGACTTCAACCAATGGAGGACAAAGAGCCTTAGAGGGCACTCAAATTATTTTGAAATAATGCTTAATAATTGAAAATTGGTTAACTAAAGACAGCACCATAAAGTAAGACACTGGCAGCTGTTGTAACTGATATCCATGAAGAATTTTCAGAGAGAAGATAAAGTGCTACTATATAAGATTCAGAGTTGCATATATACAATAAGACAGCAAAAAACACATCCATGAACACACCTACACATACGATTGACTACTTGACAGTCGCCGCCACCTTTGATAGAACTTTTCCCTCTTTATAGTAACATCACAGTAAAAAAGGGCAAATATGTTCTTGAATGCTTACTGGCCCTTAGAGCGACATATATACTATACATACTGTTTTGTATATATCCTGAGAGACTATAATGAAAGGCAAAAGTGAAAGGTTGTAGTGGAAGAGATAGTGGTAGATGTGGTGAGAGGTACACAGTTTGGGACCCAGTTAGATTCAAGTCCAACTCCACAAACAGGTGTGCCTGAGAATGTCTGTAACCCCCTCCCTGATTGGCTAGGGGCAAACTTGTATTAGCAGCAGTCCTTTGAAGGCAAAGCCTGTAACAACCAGGAAGGAAACCCTCCTTGAGCTAGTGATGTTTTCCCTCTTGGAATAGGTTATTTAAGAAAAATGTAAATGTTTTGCTGCTCTTGCTTTTGTTTAGCAAGTAGCAGGCATGTAACTGATTACATGGCACACATTCGACCTACAGTCACCGAACTGAGCAGAATTTTGCCCAATAGCCAATCTTCTATTTCTTCCTAATATATATGTCTGTGTGTCTATGTATGTTATATATACATATGTTATATATGTTATACATGTATGTATATTGTTTATATTTATAACATTTAAAATAATTGTAAAATTTTCTGTTTATAACATTTTAACATTTATAACACTTCAGGATTTTGAGTTAGGAGAGATTTTGATTTTCTCTTTTGTACTTTATATGCTTTTATAGTTTACATGTTTTCCACAATGAGCATACAATATTTTTAAGTCCAAAAAGAGCAAAATGTTTCTTTTTAAATACAGGCAAAAGAAAACTCTTTATTAGAATATGTGTATTAAATAGATAAGTAAAATACGTGGTTTTCTTTTGGTTCCAAGTATGTCTGGATGTGATACGCTTTGCAAGATTATATGAAAAATCTTGAAGTATAAACTGGGGGGCTGATTTTGAGAAAAAGAGTATTCTTGAGTTTTTATCTGGGACACTAAAAATTGACATGAAATCCATCTATAAACAGTAAGTTATTGTTTTATTTTTGAGAAAAATATTTAAAATTACCTCTCAAGCTTTTAGTCATAAAATCATGAAAAAGAGTTGTACCTGTTTCCTTACCTTTTTATATTTTAATTTGAAAGTAAAAGTTAATGATATTTGTCAACTGTCTATCTCAAAACATATGTGCTATTCACATATACACAAAATAATAATAGTCATTCTTCAAAAACAGTAAAAAAAACTGGTACTCCTATAAAAGGAGCATTATCACTGCTAATAGTATAAAGAATGACCTCCTTGGATAACTTCATTTTCTCTCATTGTGTTAGTTACTACTTATATTTTAAAAATTCCACATCCATTTCTCTGCCTGGACATCTCAGAGATTCAGAATTATATATCTATCTACTGTATTTTGGATATTTCACTGGCACTTTAAATGCAACATATCCAGAACTGAGTCCTTGATCTTCTCCTTGAACTACTGTTGCCCTGAATTTTCCTTCTGTCATTTGTTGGTACCTCTGTTTATAGAGACATTCATGTTTTAGATCTGGAATTGGGCTTGACTCTCCTCTCTCCTCTCTGCATAGCCCGTTTCCACTCAGTTCTGCCAGTTTCCCTCCATTAATATTTCTCATATCAGGTCCCTTGTCATCCTGACTTCCTCATTACTGCCCTAATCCAGGCCCTTAGCTTGTCTGTCTCCTTTCTTCCTGTCTTATATCTCTTCAGTCCATCTTCAACACAGCCTCCAGGGTGTTTCTCATACTCAGATTTAACCACGTTGCTTCCCGATGCAAATCCTTTTCAATGACTCACCATCACCTATAGCATAAATTCCAAACTTCTTAATTTGGTTTGCATGGGTCTTCATGTCTTATAGCTCCCAGTTTGAGGTTCATGCTGTAGCAACCTTGAACTGTGAATAGTTTCTTTCCTATGGCATTTGTTGTTTTTTAGTTTTACGCCCTTGTTCATGCTGTTCCCTCTGCCGAAATGCCATTTCCCCATCTTCCATGCCTGGAAACGCCTATGCATTCCTTAAGAATGAGTTCTGTCGGCCCCTCCTCTAGAAAGCCCTGTCTTTTCCCCACATGAATTCTTTCTATATTTTCCTGTATAATTGGATATGCCCTGGGCATATCTATATCTTTCTATTTCTAAACTGTTTTATAATTGTTTCTCTATGTCTCTAACTTTTTATTGGACAACGTGTTCCTTGAGGGAAGGAACTGTATCTTATCTATCTTTTATAAAATCACTTAACGCTATGCCCAATGCATAGTAGGTTCATAAATAGAAATTTAGAAAATAAAATAATAAATGATACATGGAAGGATAAACTAAACTATTTAAAGATTAAGGATATGAGAACTGGGCTTGGTGCTTGCATTTGTCAATTAATATGGGGGAAATAGTGTCATGAAAATTTAGACTGGAAGGAGACAAATGTGCATATTAATAAATAAGAAAATGGCTATTTAATTCATGAGAAATAGAATAAAAGTCAGGTTAATAGAAGTACTTTGTGGGTTTTAGAATGATTAGGTTGAGTAACTCTCGATAGGGAAATAATATTTTATTGGTAAGTTGGGTTTACTTTCAGTTACTTTTAGAAAGTCAGCCACAGCCCAGAATAGAAGTCCTCACCCCTACCTTAACCACATCTCAACCTTTCCTTTCCCAAATCCCCGTGTATACTCCTAAAAGTATTAGAAACTGAGGCCAGAGCTTCTCGCTTCCGGTGGCAGAAAGAAGTCATGGATATTTCGGGGACTTCTGGACATTATTAAAAAGTAACATAAAGAGACTGGAGGCTGAGGCATCACTATTTTGCAGTAAAAGTCACGTATCTTAGGGCAGGCTGGCTCAGAGACATCACACAGAAAGGAGCTAAAAGGAAGATGCATTATGGGAAGAGAAGGTAGGAGAAGGGGCTAGAACTAGAGGGTAAGAGGACATCCAAGTGGCATACCCTCTCAAGACCTAAAGACATCATGTGAAGACATAAGTCATGAATCTTGGCCTCTTCTGCAGTCCAGGAAGCAGGTTAGGTACACTGACACTACAATCTGGCTCCTATTCTATATGACCCCCCCCCTTTGATTTGCTTAGCATTGATTCAATTTGGTTTAGTTAGGAAATACTTTCATCTCCAGTGGGATCCAGTGTGTATTCAAAGGAGAAAAGATAGATGAGTCACATTCAGAGTGAGGAGCTAGGAGTCCAGCTCCATATTCGTTTGATGGATATTGAAAAATTCTGCTTATGACCTTATTTGTCAGGAAGGAATTTTGACCAGGATTATTGGTCTTGCTCTATAAGTTTGAAAGGGTATGTATAATTGTAATTGAAGTAACTTCAGTGCAAAATCCCGGGGTGGGGCTGGAGATGGAGAAGTGCATCACACAAGAGTAGTCTTTTGCATAGAGGAGGTTTTACAAGTCCAAATTTTTACTAAGAATTAAAAAAAAAAAAACAGGTTAGATAATTCTTTAAGAGAGAAGTTATGTTTGTGGCCTGTATTGTGGAGCTGGATGCGGTATCCTAGAAGGCCCATATACACTGGGGCACGTCAAACCCTGCCTATGCAAATGATCTGGGGTAGGCATCCTACTTTTGACACCTGAGGGAGTTAGGTTCATGTAAGAAAATTACAGCTCCCTTTGATTTTATCTGGATGGCGATCTTTGCAATAGTAGTATCTAACATTGGTCTGGAATTATAGACACAATAAATTTTCCTTTAATGAACTTGATGTCCTGATTCTATGTGAACCAGATAAACTTGGACCAAAACAATAGAAAATGATGCCCACCTAGTAATGAAATGATCCAAACATTGAACTTGTGAGTCATGGATTTGGCTCAGAGGGAAAATAGTTTCTCATGTAGCTTGGAAAATGAGAGAACTGCTTAACTTGAAGTAATGGATAATTCAATTTCACCTGAGGATCTCATACTAATAGCTGAAGATGGAAAATATTGCAATAGCCTGAAATTATAACAGAAAATTCTACCCATTTGAATTATAATGTGCTGAGAACTGCAGATGACTGCATTTCTGTCTTAGACATGATTGTGACCTGAGGCTAAATTCTTGAACTTCATGTACCACATTTGTCCAGTAAGTTGAATTAGAGGGTTGCATGGTAATTCAACATGGTTATTAAAACATATGGAGACTAAATACTGATATAATACATTGGATTATAACCTGAATTGTGGAATCTGGAAACCATTCTAACTAGGAATATTCTGTTTTGTAATTTGCTCCTTGTAGTATGCTTTAGGAATTAACATTTAGAACTAAATGTGCATTTACTGAAATAGTAAGAAAATAAATGCAAGTCCTCAGGGTTTTGGGTTCAGTGCCCAATTGTGGAAACTACAGACAGTCCCTGGCTTTTGCCCATACAATTTACAACCAACAGTTACACATGCTATTGTGTGTGGGCTCTTCCTTTACCCTCCTGATTGACAGAAGGGCTTGTGCTGCTGCTGGAGACCTCAGCCACATCACAGTCTACAGATCTTTTACTTCTACTTAGCTTCCTTATAGATGGACACTGTAAATAGAACTTACATCCTCAGAAACCACTTCCCTGAACCCAGAGTTTCCCCTGATTTAGGGGAAGCTGCTATTGAGGCAGCCCAGACACTGCCTGTAAGATTCCATCAGCCTCTCTTCCTTACCTATCCCCCTCTCTTCCTCTACTGGAGCTGGATTGTGACGCTTGTGCCTGAGTAGGGTAGGAAATTTTTTACCTTTAGGGTGGGAAAATTATGTTATTGGATATTATATATTATTAAATTATATTAGATATTATATTAGATATTAGATATAAACATTAGAACTTGTAAAATGTTTTTTACATAAAACCACTACTACAGATAAAAGACAGTTATCAGTTTGCCATTAAAAGTTTACAGACACCCACACACACACAACACACTACAGAAGTAATAGTATCATTGAATAGATCTGACTTCGATATGTAACATTGTTGGAAAAATACAGTAAATGTTTCTAATAGCCAGTTTGCAAACTTCTGGAATATAAATCATTTGTAAATTGGGGTCTACAAGGATAAGCTAGATATGATTAGTCATAAATTAGATTCTATCATTTGTTAGTTTTCCCCACCATTTTAAAGTGGGGGGAAAATTTACTTTGTTATTCATAGCCATGGAAACTAGAAATTTATCTCGTAATTAGAGTCAAGGCATGCAGTAACAAAAGAGATATAGGCAAAATGCTTGTTTTAGATGTGTTGTGAAATCAACTGAATCATCGTAGGTCAATTGGAGATTACCCAGGGTTATCCAGTTGCTTTATGAGTGCAATAGAAAACCAGGGCAATGTAAGATACCGACATTTAAGGTGAATAAATCAAAAAATCATGCTTGACTGGCATCTTCCTATCTTAAGAGAGGCTTTAAAAATATTTGCAAGGAGCAGAGCTAATGGTACAGCATGTAGCACTGAGCAGACATCACATTTAATTCTAGTTCTAACTGTGTCATTAATCTGGACAGGAAAGTATACCATTTCCTACCGACAATTTCTATATCTATATAGGAAAGCATCTGGAGTTGGTGATTTCTAAAGTCCCCTGGAATGCTATAATTTATGTTTTTGTCTAATGATTAATTTAGAGTAACAGTGGTGAATGGATTGCTACCCTAGGAAATTATACAGAACAGAAAATTGTGTGATGTATTCTGGAAGTTGTCTGTATTATGAAATGAGCAAAAGAATCATCTATTGTGTTTTTAGAGCCTATTTATGCTGTATGAAATCCTTCCTCAAAGCACAAAAGGCTCAGATTCTTTGGGAAATGTGCCATGGAAAGGAAATGAAAGCATTAGCCTGGCAACTGCTGGTGGTGACTATTGAACGATTTGGAGGCTTGTTTATCTGAAGGTTAGCCAAAATTCTGGTAAAGAATATGAGCTGGAGTTCCCTCAAACACAACATTTTATGTGAGGCTTCCAATACTTGTGTAAGTAATTACACAGAAGAATAGCTTCCCTTGAATTATTATGATATTTCTAATTCCTTTTCAAATCTAGAAACCAAAAGACATTCAAAATCTAAAACAGAGAAAATATTATTATTAGTTTTTCTTTTACCAAAGCAAGACTGACATGAGGATAGAATTTTGAAGGGTAATGCATTTGAGAAGCGACTAAATTCATCCATACTGACCATGTCATGTTTTGTCTAGACTTAGGTCTCCTGCCCAGATCTATTATCTGTAACACAGTTGTCTTTCAACAGCCTCCAGGACGTGGTTACTTGGATGTGCCACCTTCATCAGGAAACGCAAGTCCAAAACTTGCTCATCTTCTCCTCTTGAAAGCTATTTTTCCTTGCCCATTTCTTTTAGTATCACCCTGGCTAGAAATCTTGGAGTCAGCTTTGACTTTTCCCTTTCCATTCCTAATATCTTATACCCAGTTTGTCACCAGGCCTTTCCTTTCAGATAATTTCTTCCTTCCAAATGTTGCTCATAGTAACCATCTCCTCTCTACTGCTCCACACTTATCACTGTTGGGAAATGCTGGATTCCTTAACTTCCTAGCTGGTCTCCCTATTTCCACACTTTCTTTCCTTGAATACACAACACAAATTACTTCACCCCAGATTTTATTCCCTTGTATTTTATCAGTTACCTTTTCAAAAACCAATAATAGTTCCATCCTTACTCTTGAATTGAGTTGTAACTTGGCTGCTCAGCTAGACTTTCAATGTCTTTTATAACTTATTTTCTCCTAATTATATAATCCCAGCAACCATTATTCCCTTTCTGTTAGAATTTTCTGGAACCTGTCCTGGCTGAATTGAAAAATAAGGAATTTATTAAAGTATCAGAGGAAGAGTTACCAGAACTCACCCAAGGGATGAAAGTAGTTCAGGTTCCCTTCAGCTGGACTGTAGGTATCATAATATCTGGGTTCTTGGGCAGAGTCATTGCTCTGAATCTGCCCAAACACAGCTTGAAAACAAATGTCAGAAGGATCTTACTGATTCCATATAACTTAATTACATTTCAGGATAAAGTGCTACACTCTTTAAAGGAATACAAAAATATCCAGCACCCAAAAATGTAAAATCCACAATACCCAGTTCTAATCAATATACTAGATATACAAAGAAGTAGGAACATGTGATCCACAGCCAGAAGAAAATATCAATTAATGGTAATATACTCAAAAGTGACAAAGATGATGGGCCTAGTTTATAAAAGAGCCAGTATATATGTTTTAAATATGCTTAACAATGTACCTGGTAAAGAGAGAACATGGAAAATATGAAAATAACCCAAATGAAATTTTATAGAGAAAAAATATAGTATTGGAAATAAAAAATAAATTTGATGGAATTAATAGCAGATTAGACATTGCAGAAGGAAAAACAATACCAGTGAACTTGGAGACACGGCAATAGAAGCTATCCAAAAACACTTAACAGAAGCTCAGTGAGCTAACATAGGTGTAATTGGAGTTCTCAAAGGAGGTTAGGAGAGAGAGGGAGGATCCAGAGGGGATAGTAAAGAGGGAATTCAGAAAAAAATACTTGAAAAAATAGAGGCCTAAAATTTTCTAAACTTAGTCAACACTACAAGCCTGCAGCTGTAAGAGGCTCAATGAACTTCAAGTAGAAAACACATTAAAAAAAATATACCAAGGCAGCAATCCACTAAAAATTGTGGAAAATATACCAAATTGTAGAAAATCAGTGATGAAAAGAAAAATCTTAAAAACCAGAGAAAAAGATACATTATGTGCAGATTAAAAAAAGGGATAAGAATGATAGACAATATCTCATCAGAAACTATGTCTGCTAGAGAAAATGAAGTGACATCTTTAAAGTACCTAAGGGAAAAAAAAAAAATCTGTCAACCTAGAATTCTATACACAGTAAAAATATCTTTCAAAAATGAAGATGAAATAAAGATGCTTATAAAGATAATTGAGAGAAATTTCCAAACATTTTAAAACAACCCACAGATCAAAGAAAACAATCGCAAGAGCATTTAAAAAATACTTTAAATGAATAAAAGTGAAAACAAATATATAAAAACTTGTAGGATGAAGCTAAAGCAGTGCTTAGAGAAACAGCAATAAGTACTTATACTGGAAAAGAAAAAAGATCTCAAATCAATGATCTAAGAAAAAAAAGGAAATAATAAAGATAAAAGTGTACTTTTATCAGTAAAATTGAGGACAGAAGAATCACAGAGAGAAAAATCTATGAAATTAAAACCTTGCTCCATGAAAAGATCAATAAAATTGATAAGACTCCAGTTGGCTTGACCAAGAAAAAAGAAAGTAGACATATCCTACAGATAGTAAAGAGGATAATGAAGGACTATTATGAATAACTTTCTGTTAAATAAATTTAACAAATTAGATGAGACTGACAAGTTCCTTAAAAGACACAAACTGTCAGAGCTCAATTGAGGAGACAGGTAACCTGAAGAATCCTATATATATGCTCATTCAGAGATGCTCACGGCCTTCATCATATTCAAGTAGTAAAAAATATAAAGTCAATTGGTAAAATAGATTTGGATTCACAGCCACCACTCTAGATATATGTTTTAAGTAAGTGTTTACAGGTTTTGCATTTGGAAAATTGGGGAGAATTGTGAGAATTAACAGAAACTCCTTCTATAACTCTGGGTTTCAGAACCATTCAGCCTCTGTCAAAATTGGGAAGCCCCCTGCCCAAATAGGAAGCTGCCTCTACAATTCCAGTTCCCTCTACCCCTTTCAGAGCCATAGTTCACGCTCCCAAACTGGATGCTTACCACCCACCTCCCTCTCCATAAACACACATCCAAACTGAAGTAGGGAAACCTATTTCTCAGAGTCTAGCTGTACTGGAGTCTAAGCAATGTGATTTTTAGCTCCAGATTCCATAGCACATTAAGGCATATTAAATGGAAGCTGGAACCAAAAACAAATGAGCCAGTCCAAAGTGTTCACCACAATTCTTCAGCTCACCTTGAAGTAGTGACTGGCTAGTCTCTTCCCTGCTTCTCACATGTAATTTATTTTCTTCTTTCTCATTTGGGATCTCTCTCTTGCTACCTTCCAACCTTTCTCTCTCACTTACTGTCAAGTCCTTCTTTATTCTTATCTGGATCCTTACTATCTTTCCAAGCCTAGCTCCAGCCCTTCTTTCTGACAATACTGCTCCTAGACCCAGGGAAGCAGGGCTTACATATCAGGGGCCCCAATTCTTTGGAGTGCCCTTCTAAAAAAATGTCAAAATACCCTTACAGTGGTACTTAGTGGTGGAGATCAACTGTGGTAGGCAGTGCTGTATGGGTGGAGAATCAGACCACCAAGACCTATGTTTTCCCTGGTCCCCGTTTTCCCCCTTGAAGGTCCTCTCTGACCCTCCCTTATCCCTAACTCATGCTTGTGGGATCCACCAGAAGACTCGAGGAGCTCTAGGCTTCATACTTTCAGAGTCTTCCTAGACCCAGTAGCTGGATCCTCTAGCATGAGATCACAAGAGATTGTGCTGCTAAGACTGGGGATGAAGTTGATTTTGAGTGAGCCTCACTTATGTCTGACACAGGAAGTATTCAGGACACCAGGTTACCCCTGATGGATGTGTCAACTTTCTCTGTCTGTTAGGATTGCAGCCCTGCTCAGGTCTACAGCACGCTATGGCCTCCACAGGTCCCACGCAATGAAGAAGGCAGTGTTCCAGGACTGGTCATGTCTATCCTCTCCAAGGGCTTTCAACACTGTTGCTCAACTGTGCCAATTAGCTTTTCCGATTGATGTTCTCTCTTGACTCTGACTAATAAGATGACATATTGTTCGCCTAGGTCTGTCTTAGGTCATATGGATCTAGGGTTGTACTTTCTTCATTCCCACTGACCATGAGTCCCTTGCCTGTCTCCTGATAAAGACAGGTGTGTGGTGATAATCTGATGCCCAGGTATTCTCTAACTGCAGCCTAAATATTAATTATGCTGGTGGAGGTAGAATAAGTTCTTGGAGAAGTAGCACTGTATCTTACTTTTCTTTTGCATTTTCACTGCATCTAGCTCTATTAGGCACTAGCATGCCATTACTGTTGTATGTTTGTTTGTTTTTTCTCTGACAGATTGAAAGGTCCACAGAATACTTAATCTCAATAAATCAAACATTTCATTCAGGGGATCAAATGCTTAATATTTTCTTTGAAAAAAGAAGCTATTAAATAATGTTGGCATATTGCCTTGAGGTCAGCATTCCTTAAATTAAAAAAAGGAAAATACGCATTTTTTTCTTTAGATAATTCCAGCCAAATTCTGCTTTTGAAATAGAGTTCTATGTCAGTTATGTCACAGACTAAACCATTTTGCATGGTATAAAAAAAGACCGAGTAAATAGACACAGGTTTCTTGAATGTAAAACAAGTGCCTCTTCCTTTTTTTGTAAATCATTTTCCCTTTCAAGAAGTACTTCTTATGGCATTATGTTGATCCTGACAGAAGCAATTCTAATTTCCTTCCTCTGGTATGTGGTATGGTTTTAAAGGTTGGTGTGATGTGCTTTGGTATGACATGAAAGTTATCATGAGATTTATGGAATTGACCAGCATCTTATTGCAGCCAGATTTTTTCCTAACAACCTAAGCGTGACATCAATTTGGATGATGAATGTACTCAACTTAAATTTCTTTTTAGCATACAGACAAATAAATGGTAAAAAAAAAAAAAAAAAAAAAAAAAAAATCTGCCATTTGGAATAGATACCTGGTTCCGAATCTATCCAACACCTGTGTTGGTCATAAAATTAAACCAAAAAATGTTTTGATTCTCTTTCTTCTTTAATCAACACATTCACTAGTATATTTGATATGAAAATTCTTGTAAAACCAATTTGTATTTATGTCAGAATAATGTCTTCAGAAATGAGTTTGGCAGAATAGAATGGGAGGAGTGTATGAGTGAAAAAGATGGGAAAGGTTAGAAAAAAGAGTGATTGCAATAGAAAAGGAGATATTTTATATATAAGATGGCTTAAAAAAAACAAAATAGAGCAAAAACTTTAAATAATGGATCTGACCAGAGGCAGAGAAACAAAAAAGGAACAAACCACTTATGTTTCATTTTATTTAGATACTCTTGAAGTGCTCAATTGTAAATGTATAAATACTTTAAATATAAATACTTATTTTAAGAATAAAATGTTAAGTTTGGGATGAGTCAAAAAACTGAAAGCCAAAGATTAGGAAAAGTTTGTAAGATAAAGTGTTACTGAACATTTATTAAATTATCCAAATTGCTTTTTTTTTTTTAAATTTGGAAGCACTTCTAGTAATCTATCTTGAGGACTAGAGAGGGTGGTACAAATCTTGCAGAGAACTCTGACTTTATATTTCCCAGACTATTTTACTTTTAGAGTAGAAAATGATAAAACTGACCATTTTAGTTAAGTCAATAACTTATGTAAAATAAACTGTCTATTTGGAGATAAAGTTCAGATGTAAATTTTGGTGTGCTAATCTGCTGGGCTAAGAGGACTTTATGTGATCAAACATATATTTAGTTATTCTGAAACTTTTCCTTGCATAGTGAATTTAGATGTAAATATCAATTTGTGGACTTTTTAAAGTATGAATTAATTCAAGCAACTGTTATTAAAAACTTAGTTAATAGCAGGTTGTTTGAATTCCATTTATGGTTTTCAAAAATTCAATTATTTGACTAAATTGAACCATTTAAAAAACCTGTTTTCGTTGCAAGCCTGCTTCAGAAATTGAATAGAGAGTTTAAAGCACGCTGTTTTCTAAATTTTACATAGGCCATTTTTTCCTTTTAAAATCACAGAGATTTTATTTATCGTTTTGGAATACTGAAATGAAATAACTTGTAAAAATGAATAAGAATTTAAAAATTACGGTAATTTCTCTTTCCACTTGAAGTTTAAGAAAGGCAAGGCATAATAAAAAAAACTTTCTCAGAATGAAAAATTTACAGCAGCAAGGCATACAATGTACATCAACTTTAAATGTTTCCTGGGACTCTAAAATACATATTACTGGTATGCATTCCTTTGGAATCATTAGACCATTACATAATAGATTCATTTTTCATATCTGTTTAGAACAGCTAATTATGAATTTATCATTAAGATTGTCACAATTAAATTACAAATTTTAATCTGGTGCCATAGCTGGAAGGAAAGTAAATCTTGTAACAAATATCCAGATAAATTCTAGAAAATACTGAACCCTTTTTTAATGCAACCATGAACTAGCTCAAGCACTTGCTAAAGTTTGGTGACTATTGAACAAAATACAGTTAATTTTTAGTATTCAAGTAGTAAAAAATATAAAGTCAATTGGTAAAATAGATTTGGATTCACAGCCACAACTCTAGATGTATGTTTTAAGTAAGTGTTTACAGGTTTTGCATTTGGAAAATTGGGGAGAATTGTGAGAATTAACGAAGTTGTGTATATATTTGGTAGAGTAAAAAGACTTTACCATGCTATGAGACTTTCCAGAAGTTTGGGTCATAATGTCAGCATCAGGGCATGACTCTCATTACCTGAGGGCTCAAATCAGGTGGGACTAAGGCAGAATGTGAGTTCATATATGTGTTTGTGCGCACACATGCACGTTAATGTGTGTATGTTTAAATTTATATTTATTTATATATTTTTGGCTGTGTTGGGTCTTCGTTTCTGTGCGAGAGCTTTCTCTAGTTGCGGCAAGTGCGGCCACTCTTCATCGCGGTGCGCGGGCCTCTCACTATCGTGGCCTCTCTTTTTGCGGAGCACAGGCTCCAGACGCGCAGGCTCAGTAGTTGTGGCTCACGGGCCTAGTTGCTCCGCGGCATGTGGGATCTTCCCAGACCAGGGCTCGAACCCGTGTCCCCTGCATTAGCAGGCAGATTCTCAACCACTGCGCCACCAGGGAAGCCCTGTGTGTATGTTTAAAATGCATTTTCAAACATTTGCATTAGATCCAGTTATATTTTTGGTATAGATCATGCACAAGAGTAAAGTGGTGATGAAAGAGGTGAGCATTAACACCTAAAGATAACTTCAATGAACTTGCAAACTGCTTCAGAAAATATGTCAATTGACAATCTGAACAACCTTAGTGATATTACACAAGGTATAGTACACCAATACCAACAAGGCAATTTGGCTTGCACACTTACTTCCAAAGGACATTTTAATCTGGAGATGTAATGAGAATCAGCCCTTAAAGAAATGCTTTCTCTCTCCTGAGTCTAATGTGTAGGGGCAGGTGCATCACCAAAGCAAAGTATGGAAAAATAAAATCCTGGCATGGGAGCAACTCTATCTTGGATCACTTCTCCACTAATTTTTCCCAAACCTTGTTACTTAAGCAGGTAGGAATGTCATGCTAAACCCATATTCTCAAAATATTAAACAAAGAAGCGGTGGAGAACAAAACTTGAACTCAAAAAATATTCTTAAAGTTTAAACTCTATGGGACATCCTATCAGCAAAATAAATTAAGCGTACTTTGTGTTTTGCGGCTGTTTTCACAGCGTTGATAAATGTAACCCGCAGGATTTGTCCACTACCTGCAGTCAAGTCATCGTCATGTTTCAGTTGAGACACTTTACATCTGTATAAGTGTCTCAACTGAAACACCAGAGTTCATTACACACTCGCTAACAGTGACTACTGGGGACCATTGAAAAAGTAGTAGAAGCGTTTGTGAGAACTGAGAAATTCCAACACCAATGAACAAGACACTTCAGGCTCCCTGAAGCAAAGTTTGAAACCATTTTGCATTTGCCTGTTAATCTCAAGATGAAAAAGCATGATGAAAAATTGCAAGGACGAGCCCTTTGCCACAGGGAAACTGCATTGAAAGCTAACGGTAACTAAAAGAACCGTTTCTCCACTGCAGCAACAAGGTGATGGGGCATGAGCTCCCTTAAGCCTCCTGGCAGGTTTCTCCTGGTGAACTTGATGCATTTTTGGCAACCTTTCTGGGTGAGGGAGATTCAGTGTAAAAACACTGTCAGGAGATTTTCTTTGAGTACTAAGAATATTACTGCCGTGTACATCCAAGTCTTTAGAATTTTAGTCTTTTTAAAAAAGATATATTTTCTGGTTAAAAACTATTTTAGTGATTAGAAGGAACAATGGAAAGCAGCCCAGCAGTCTCCGTTGAGGAGCGGGAATTAGATGGCAGTCCTTATCTATGGGCAAACTCACCAGTAAGTTTGGTTTAATAGCTGTTTTCCTTTATTCCTGGCTTTTTTCACTGAACGGACTAGATTCAAATATAGTAACCATTAACTTGATGGACTGAAATGATCAAATAATTGAAATGATAAAAGTTGGTTGGCAAGTAGTACATAGGTTTGCATTGTAACCAAGGAGTGTTCTTTTAGTGTAATTAAGCATTTCCATTTATTCCCAATTTAAAGAAATGGGGAACTTTAATTTAAAAAGTATGGGGAGTGGGAGTACTGTGTCTTTTAAAAATTGTTTCAACTTATAAAATTTTGATCATGTCTTTATTACAAACTCATGTAGAATTTCATTATCTCACACATACTTTTAAAATATCATAAAGCTGGATATTCTAACAACAGCCTATCATATTGCAAAACCATTTTGTATTCATCTCCCACCGTACAATGCTTTTTTCCTCATATTTAGCAGACAGCTTTTATCACCTGTGACAAAGGCTTAAGATACTCATGTTTGCTTCTTATGACACATATCACCTCACCGGCTTCCCTGAGGATCAATATCGGTTTTACTGCGTATCAAAAGATTCACTTCTTCTCACTAAGATGTATACGTGGATGATTTTTATTATTAGGCTTTTGTCCCAAATTCCAGTGCATTCTCTTGAGAGCTAGGCTGAACCATGGATGGCTTTCCTAGACCAGGTTGACTTAAGGCCTATAAAAAACATGCTGAACAGCCTCCTTGTTCCTTTTATCTTGGCCTGGTCTCCAATATAGGTTTCTCCAGATATTGCCACACCAATTGTGAGGAAAGGCAAAGCCCAAGGAAAAGTCCTTCAAGGAAAATGAGGGGGAAAAGAGCATTCCCTTAACTAGGGTATGAAACAAAAAGATGAAATTATCCAATGTAGAGCTTCTTAAAGCGTTCCCCATAGCATCCAAGCAAAAGGACCCTACCTGCCAATCTGACCAGGACCTTGGGGTGGGATGGGGTGGAGAGAGGCAGGTGTCTTTATGTCGTTACTGCAGCAGGCCTCACTCATTGACTTGCCAATATGCACTCCACAACTCTAAAAATAGTTGAAGCTGTTCCCACCTGACTTTGAACCATGTTCTGAGATGAATTGCTTGGATTCAGGGTTCCTCAGACCAAACATGTCATTCCTCCAATTGAATTGCAGGATTAAGCCAGATAACACTTAGCATCATGCTTGGCAGAGAGCAATGAAGGCAACATTTCCAAAAACGATACACTTGAAACTGCGAAACCTTCAATTTTACTTTAAATCCATAGATAATTAGCTAACTGCATTGCACATGTATTGCTCTAAGTAGAATCTAAAGCACACAAGTATGTCATATGAATCATTTCAAAATAATATTACCTCTATGAAGTGTATTGCCAAATAAAAAGTGATAGAGTTTCTACTAAGTAAATGTGTCTTTGGGCAATTCAGAAATGTCTCTCTATGCTCCTGATTAAGTATAAATTTAAGTTTAACTTTATTTTTCTATGAATCCCTGTATAAGTGCAGGGAATAATAAAAATTTCTTGAGACTAATGACTATGTGTTACACTGCTGTGTATGTTACAGATAATCAAAATTATTTAATGGGTTTCACTGAATTGACTGATAGATGCCTCTCAGATATATGTTTGAGGAACTTCCTTACAACAAATGAAATAATTACAAACAGTCCCCAACTTAACGATGCTTTAACTTACAAGTTTTCGACTTTATAATGGTGTGAAAGTGACACGCATTCTGCAGAAACTGTACTTTGAATTCTGAATTTGGATCTTTTCTTGGGCTGGTGATATGCAGTATGATACTCTCTCATAATGCTGGGCATTGGCAGTGGCAGCAGCCACAGCTCCCCGTCAGCCATGTGGTCACAAGTACATATGGATAAACCACCCATATGCTTACAATCATTCTGTACCCATACAACCATTATTTTTCACTTTCAGTATAGTATTCGATAAATTATGTGAGATATTTGACACTTTATCATAAAATAGGCTCTCTGATAGATGATTTTGCCCAACTGTAGGCTACTGTTAAATCAGCAGTCCCCAACCTTTTTGGCACCAGGGGCCGGTTTTGTGGAAGACAGTCTTTCCACAGACCAGGGTGGGGGATGGTTTCAGGATGATTCAAGTGCATTACATGTATTGTGCACTTTATTTCTATTATTATTATTACATTGTAATATATAATGAAATAATTATATAACTCATCATAATGCAGCATCAGTGGGAGCCCTGAGCTTGTTTTCACTTGCCACTCACTGATAGGGTTTTGATATGAGTCTGCAAGCAATTGATTTATTATGGTCTTTGTGCAGTCAAACCTCTCTGCTAATGATAATCTATATTTCCAGCCACTCCCCAGCGCTAGCATCACTGCCTCAGTTCCAGCTCACATCAGACATTAGATTCGCATAAGGAGCACACCACCTAGATCCCTCATATGTGCAGTTCACAGTAGGATTTGCACTCCTATGAGAATCTAATGCCGCCGCTGATCTGACAGGAGGCGGAGCTCAGGCAGTAATACGAACAATGGGGAGCGGCTGTAAATACAGGTGAAGCTTTGCTTCCTCGCTTGCCACTCACCTCCTGCTGTGTGGCCCAGGGGTTGGGGGCCCCCTGTGTTAAATGTTTTGAGCAGTTTAAGGTAGGCTAGGCTAAGCCATAATGTTTGGTAGGTTAGGTGTATTGATGCATTTTTAATTACAATATTTTTAATTTACGATTGGTTTATGGGGATATAACCACATTATAAGTTGAGGAAGATCTGTGCTCTAAAAAAGAATTTACTAGAGCAATTGAAATAATCTTGTATGACAGCATTATTCAAATTTTGAAAATACCTGTATTAGGATCTACATAATTATGTGTACCTATATTGATATCAATTTTGCTATTGCTAATTATATATCTTCACAGATAAAGGAATACTAGAAGGAAATATCAAAATAATAACAGTAATATCTTGGAGTGATAAAATTATGGATGATTTTAACTTTCTTTATACTTTTGTATACTATTTGTCTTCACTAAAGGTAAATTATCTTTATAATTACAACCAAAATAAGGGTTATGATAAGAACACTTATGAAAATAAGGGTTACGATAAGAACACCTAGGAAAAGTTCTTTGTATTTGATTTTAATTTTTTTTCTATGTAACTGTGATAGAACTAGAAATCTGCCTTCTGGATAATAAATAGAGGTAAACTTCTCCCTTTTCCGTTCCCCAATTTCTCTTGAATTTTAGGTTCTTTGTTGGACCACTAGGAAAAATCTCTCCTTTGGCTATGCAGACCAATGATATACGGTCATGGGCAACACCAACACTGAGGATTTCTTACCCTTGACACATCTGCAGACAGACATGTGATTTGAATTCTGAGGTCTGGGTGTCCCAGTGGGGCAACAGCTGTCAAAATGAAAGATGTTTTGTAACATTCCATAGTCTCCTCTATCCAAAAATGTAGGAACTTTCAATATCATCTCACCAAAGATTTAGGTTTTCCCACTTAGTCTTTGTCAATAAATTCATTTAAAAGGCTTATCTTTGACTGAAGATTCCTAAGAGTCTAGTAAATCATGATGACCTGGTTATAGTGTAATGCTTTATATGAAATTATGCCAAAATATTGAAATAATCTCAATTTATTTGAAGCATAATATTCACTGATGATTATTTATAATATGTATACATAAATGGCATATTTATGTGTAAATGTAATTCAATAATCCATTACCATAATGTCCTATATACAGGTATAGCTCAGAGATATTTCAAGTTTGGTTCCAGACCATCAAAATAAAGCAAATATCACAATAAAGCAAGTTATATAAATTTTTTGATTTCCCAGGGCATATAAAAGTTATGTTTATACTATACTGTATTCTATTAAGTGTGCAATAGCATGTCTTCAAAAAGTGTGTCTTCAAAGTGTGCATAAAACAACGTACATACCTTAATTTAAAAATATTTTTTTGCTAATGCTCATAGCAGCACTATTTACAAGAGCCAAGACATGGAAACAACCCAAGTGTGCATCAACAGATGACTGGCTTAAGATGTGGTACATATATATACAATGGAATATTACTCAGCCATAAAAGAGAATGAAATATTGCCATTTGTGGCAACATGGATGATCTTAGAGAATATTATACTTAGTGAAATAAATCAGAGAATACAAATACTATATGATATCATTTATATGTGGAATCTAAAAAAAGAATAAAAATGAATCTACATACAAAACAGAAACAGACTCAGAGACATAGAAAACAAACTTATGGTTACCAAAGGGGAGAGGGAAAGGAGAGGGGCAAATTAGGAGTATGGCATTAACACATACAAACTACTATACATAAAATAGATGAGGAACAAGGATTTATTGTATAGCACAGCGAACTATATTCAATAACTTGTAATAACCTATAACGGAATATAATCAGGAAAAAAACCCTGAAACACTTCGTTGTATACCTGAAACTAACACAACATTGTAAATCAACTATACTTCAATAAAAAGTAAATAAATAAAGTAGTAGGATTTTTAAAAAAATGTTTTTTGCCTAAAAATGCTATCATCCATCTAAGCCTTCGGCAAGTTGTAATCATTTTGCAACAGTAACATCAAAAACCACTGATCACAGATCACCATAACAAATATAAAAATAATGAAAAAGTTTGATATATTGTGAGAATTACCAAACTGTGACACAGAGACACGAAGTGAGCACATACTGTTGGGAAAATGGTGTTAATTGACACGGTGGGTACAGTGTTGCCATAAAACTTATATTTGTAAAAAATGCAATAGCTGCAAAGCACAACAAAATGAGGTATGGAGATTGGTTCAAGATGGCAGAGTAGAAGGACGTGTGCTCTCTCCCTCTTGCGAGAGCACCAGAATCACAACTAACTGCTGAAAAATCATTGACAGGAAGACACTGGAACTCACCAAAAAAGATACCCCAAATCAAAAGACAAAGAAGCTGCAAAGAGACAGTAGGAGGGGTGCAATCACAATAAAATCAAATCCCATAACCACTGGGTGGGTGACTCACAAACTGGAGAACAATTATACCACAGAAATCCACCCACTGGAGTGAAGGTTCTGAGCCCCACCTCAGGCTTCCCAACCTGGGGGTCCAGCAATGGGAGAAGGAATTCCCAGAGAATCAGACTTTGAAGGCCAGCAGAATTTGAATGCAGGACTTCGACAGGACTGGGGGAAACAGAGACTCCACTCTTGGAGGGCACACACAAAGTAGTGTATGCATGAGGACCCAGGGGGAAGGAGCAGTGACCCCATAGGAGACTGAACCAGACCTACCTGCTGGTGTTGGAGGGTCTCCTGCAGAGGCAAGGGGTGGCTGTGGCTCACCGCAGGGACAGGGACACTGGCAGTGGAGATTCTGGGAGGTGCTCCTTGGCATAAGCTTTCTTGGAGTCTGCCATTGGCCCCACTGAGGAGCCTCTATTCTCTAAGGCTGGGTCACTTCAGGCCAAAGAGGGAGGGAACTCAGACCCACCCATCAGCAGGAAAGTGGATTAAAGTTTTATTGAGCTCTGCACACAGGAGCAACACCCAGCTCTACCCACCACCAGTCCCTCCCATCAGGAAGCTTGCACAGGCCTCTTAGATAGCCTCATCCACTAGAGGGCAGACAGCAGAAACAAGAAGAACTACAATCCTGCAGCCTGTGGAATGAAAAACACATTCACAGAAAGATAGACAAGATGAAAAGGCAGAGGGCTATGTACCAGATGAAGGAACAAGATAAAACCCCAGAAAAACAACTAAATGAAGTGGAGATAGGCAACCTTCCAGAAAAAGAATTCAGAATAATGATAGTGAAGATGATCCAGGACCTCGGAAAAAGAATGGAAGCAAAGATGGAGAAGATGCAAGAAATGTTTAACAAAGACCTGGAAGAATTAAAGAACAAACACCTAGAAGAGTTAAAGAACAAACAAACAGACATGAATACAATAACTGAAATGAAGAATACACTAGAAGGAATCAGTAGCAGAATAGCTGAGGCAGAAGAACGGATAAGTGACCTGGAAGACAGAATGGTGGAATTCACTGCCGTGGAAAAGAATAAAGGAAAAAGAATGAAACGAAATGAAGGCAGCCTAAGAGAACTCTGGGATAACATTAAACACATGAACATTCACATTATAGGGGTCCCAGAAGGAGAAGGGAAAGAGAAAGAACCCAAGAAAATATTTGAAGAGATTACAGTCGAAAACTTCCCTAACATGGGAAAGGAAATAGCCACCCAAGTCCAGGAAGTGCAGAGACTCCCAGGCAGGATAAACCCAAGGATAAACACACTGAGACACATAGGAATAAGGTTGACAAAAAGTAAAGACAAAGAAAAATTATTAAAAGCAATGAGGGAAAAATGACAAATAACATACAAGGGAACTCCCATAAGGTTAAGAGCTGATTTCTCATCAGAAACTCTATAAGCCAGAAGGGAGTGGCACGATATATTTAAAGTGATGAAAGGGAAGAACCTAAAACTAAGATTACTCTACCCAGCAAGGATCTCATTCAGATTTGATGGAGAAATCAAAAGCTGTACAGACAAGCAAAAGCTAAGAAAATTCAGCACCACCAAACCAGCTCTATAACAAATGCTAAAGGAACTTCTCTAAATGGGAAAAGCAAGAGAAGAAAAGGACCTACAAAAACAAACCCAAAACAATTAAGAAAATGGTCATAGGAACATACATATCGATTATTACCTTAAATGTGAATGGATTAAATGCTCCAACCAAAAGACACAGGCTCACTGAATGGATACAAAAACAATACTCATATATATGCTGTCCACAAGAGACCCACTTTAGACCTATGGACACATATAGACAGAAAGTGAGGGTATGGAAAAAGATATTCCATGCAAATGGAAATCAAAAGAAAGCTGGAGTAGCAATACTCATATCAGATAAAATAGACTTTAATATCTTTAATATAAAGAACGTTACAAAAAATAAGGAAGGACACTACATAATGATCAAGGAATCAACCGAAGAAGATGATATAACAATTATAAATATACATGCAACCAACATGGGAGCACCTCAATACATAAGGCAAATGCTAACATCTATAAAAGAGGAAATTGCCAGTAACATAATAATTGTAGGGACTTTAACACCCCATTTACACCATTGGACAGATCACCCAGGCAGAAAATTGATACGGAAACACAAGCTTTAAATGACACAATAGACCAGATAGATATAATTAATATTTATAGGACATTCCATCCAAAAACAGCAGATTACACTTTCTTCTCAAGTGCACACAGAACTTTCTCCAGGATAGATCACATCTTGGGTCAAATATCAAGCCTCAGTAAATTTAAGAAAACTGAAATCATATCAAGCATCTTTTCCGACCACAACGCTATGAGATTAGAAATCAATTACAGGGAAAAAAAAGTAAAAAACACAAACACACGGAGGCTAAACAACACATTACTAAATAACCAAGAGATCACTGAAGAAATCAAAGAGGAAACCAAAAAAATACCTAGAAACAAATGAAAATGAAAACACGACAACTCAAAACCTATGGGATGCAGCAAAAGTGGTTCTAAGAGGGAAGTTTATAGCAATATAATCCTACCTCAAAAAACAAGAAAAATCTCAAATAAAAAATCTAACCTTATTGGGGCTTCCCTGGTGGCGCAGTGGTTGAGAATCTGCCTGCTAATGCAAGGGACACGGGTTCGAGCCCTGGTCTGGGAAGATCCCACATGCCGCGGAGCAACTAGGCCCGTGAGCCACAACTACTGAGCCTGCGCATCTGGAGCTTGTGCTCCGCAACAAGAGAGGCTGCGATAGTGAAGAGGCCCGCGCACCGCGATGAGGAGTGGTCCCCGCTTGCCACAACTAGAGAAGGCCCTCGCACAGAAATGAAGACCCAACACGCCAAAAATAAATATAAAAATAAATAAATAAATAAGACCCGGCACAACCAAATAAATAAATAAATATTAAAAAAGAGGAGGTTTGGGGCAGAAGGTGCTCTGTCTCATTTAAAAAAAAGAAAAAAAATCTAACCTTACACCTAAAGGAACTAAAGAAAGAAGAACAAACAAAACCAAAAGTTAGTAGAAGGAAAGAATTCATAAAGATCAGAGCAGAAATAAATGAAATAGAAACAAAGAAAACAGTAGCAAAGATAAATAAAACTAAAAGCTGGTTGTTTTTTTTAAATTAAAAAAATTTTTTTTAAGTTTGTTTTGCTTATTTCTTTTTCCTTATTTTTTTTATTATTTTTTTAATAAATAGGTTTTTTCTATTTTTTTTTATACAGCAGGATCTTATTAGTCATCAATTTTATACACATCAGTGTATACATGTCAATCCCAATCGCCCAATTCATCACACCACCAACACCACCGCCCCGCGGCTTTCCCACCTTGGTGTCCATACGTTTGTTCTCTACATCTGTGTCTCAATTTCTGCCCTGCAAACCAGTTCATCTGTACCATTTTTCTAGGTTCCACATATATGCATTAATATATGATATTTGTTTTTCTCTTTTTGACTTCACTCTGTATGACAGTCTCTAGATCCATCCACGTCTCAAAAAATGACCCAATTTTGTTCCTTTTTATGGCTGAGTAATATTCCATTGTATATATGTACCACATCTTTTTTTTTTTTTAAGTAACAATTCTTTTTTTTTTTAAGAGAGGGGTTGTTTATTTATTTATTTATTTATTTATTTATTTATTTGTGACTGTGTTGGGTCTTCGTTTCTGTGCGAGGGCCTTCTCTAGTTGTGGCAAGCAGGGGCCACTCCTCATCGCGGTGCGCGGGCCTCTCACTGTCGTGGCTTCTCTTATTGCGGAGCACAGGCTCCAGACGCAAAGGCTCAGTATTTGTGGCTCACAGGCCCAGCTGCTCCGTGGCATGTGGGATCTTCCCAGACCAGGGCTTGAACCCGTGCCCCCTGCATTGGCAGGTGGATTCTCAACCACTGCGCCACCAGGGAAGCCCAGTACCACATCTTCTTTATCCATTCGTCTGTCGATGGGCATTTACTTTGCTTCCATGACCTGGCTATTGTAAATAGTGCTGCAATTAATTTTAGGGTGTATGTGTCTTTTTAAATTGTGGTTTTCTCTGGGTATATGCCCAGTAGTGGGATTGCTGGATCATATGGTAATTCTATTTTTACTTTTTAAAGGAACCTCCATACTATTCTCCATAGTGGCTGTATCAGTTTATATTCCCACCAATAGTGCAAGAGGGTTCGCTTTTCTCCACACCTTCTCCAGCATTTGTTCCTTGTAGATTTTCCGATGAAGCCCATTCTAACTGGTGTGAGGTGATACCTCATTGTAGTTTTGATTTGCATTTCTCTAATAATTAGTGATGTTGAGCAGCTTCTCATGTGCTTCTTGGCCATCTGTAAGCCTTCTTTGGAGAAATGTCTATTTAGGTCTTCTGCCCATTTTTGGATTGGGTTGTCTGTTCTTTTAATATTGAGCTGCATGAGCTGTTTATATATTTTGGAGATTAATCCTTTGTCAGTTGATTCATTTGCAAATATTTACTCCCATTCTGAGGGTTGTCTTTTCATCTTGTTTATGGTTTCCTTTGCTGTGCAAAAGCTTCTAAGATTCATTAGGTCCCACCTGTTTATTTTTCTTTTTATTTCCATTACTCTAGGAGGTGGATCAAAAAAGATCTTGCTGTGATTTATGTCAAAGAGTGTTCTTCCTTGGTTTTCCTCTAAGAGTTTTATAGTGTCTGGTCTTATATTTAGGTCTCTAATCCATTTTGAGTTTATTTTTGTGTATGGTGTTAGGGAGTGTTCTAATTTCATTCTTTTACATGTAGCTGCCCAGTTTTCCCAGCACCGCTTATTGAAGAGACTGTCTTTTCTCCACTGTATATCCTTGCTTCCTTTGTCATAGATTATTTGACCATAGGTGCGGGGGTTTACCTCTGGGCTTTCTATCTTGTTCCATTGATCTATGTTTCTGTTTTTGTGCAAGTACCATATTGTCTTGATTACTGTAGCTTTGTAGTATAGTCTGAAGTCAGGGAGTCTGATTCCTCCAGCTCCGTTTTTTTCCCTGAACACTGCTTTGGCTATTCAGGGTCTTTTGTGTCTCCATACAAATTTTAAGATTTTTTGTTCTATTTCCATAAAAAATGCCATTGGTAATTTGATAGGGATTGCACTGAATCTGTAGATTGCGTTGGGTAGTATAGTCATTTTCACAATTTTGATTCTTCCAATCCAAGAACATGGTATATCTCTCCATCTGCTGGTATCATCTTTAATTTCTTTCAATAGTGTCTTATACTTTTCTGAGCACAGGTCTTTTACCTCCTTAGGTAGGTTTATTCCTAGGTATTTTATTCTTTTTGTTGCAACAGTAAATGGGAGTGTTCCCTTAATTTCTCTTTCAGATTTTTCATCATTAGTGTATAGGAATACATGAGATTTCTGTGCATTAATTTTGTATCCTGCAACTTTACCTAATTCATTGATTAGCTCTAGTAGTTTTCTGGTGGCATGTTTAGGATTCTCTATGTATAGTATCATGTCATCTGCAAACAGTGACAGTTTTACTTCTTCTTTTCCATTTGTATTCCTTTTATTTCTTGTTCTTCTCTGATTGCCAAGGCTAAGACTTCCAAAACTATGTTGAACAATAGCGGTGAGAGTGGACATCCTTGTCTTTTTCCTGATCTTAGAGGAAATGCTTTCAGTTTTTCACCATTGAGAATAATGTTTGCTGTGGGTTTGTCGTATATGGCCTTTATTATGTTGAGGTAGGTTCCCTCTATGCCCAATTTCTGGAGAGTTTTTATCCTAAATGGGTGTTGAATTTTGTCAAAAGTTTTTCTGCATCTATTGAGATGATCATATGGTTTTTATTCAATTTGTTAATATGGTGTATCACATTGATTGATTTGTGTATATTGAGGAATCCTTGCATTCCTGGGATAAATGCCACTTGATCATGGTGTATGATCCTTTTAATGTGTTGTAGGGTTCTGTTTGCTAGTGTTTTGTTGAGGATTTTTGCATCTATATTCATCAGTGATAATGGTCTGTAAGTTTCTTTTTTTGAAGTATCTTTGGTTTTGGTATCAGGGTGATGGTGGTTTCATAGAATGAGTTTGGGAGTGTTCCTTCTTCTGCAATTTTTTGCAAGAGTTTGAGAAGGATGGGTGTTAGCTCTTCTCTAAATGTTTGATAGAATTCACCTGTGAAGCCATCTGGTCCTGGACTTTTGTTTGTTGGAAGATTTTTAATCACAGTTTCAATTTCATTACTTGTGATTGGTCTCTTCATATTTTCTATTTCTTCCTGGTTCAGTCTTGGAAGCTTATGCCTTTCTAAGAATTTGTCCATTTCTTCCACGTTGTCCATTTTATTGGCATAGAGTTGCTTGTAGTAGTCTCTTAGGATGCTTTGTATTTCTGCGGTGTCTGTTGTAACTTCTCCTTTTTCATTTCTGATTTTATTGATTTGAGTCCTCTCCCTCTTTTTATTGATGAGTCTGGCTAATGGTTTATCAATTTTGTTTATCTTCTCAAAGAACCAGCTTTTAGTTTTATTGATCTTTGCTATTGTTTTCTTTGTTTCTATTTCATTTATTTCTGCTCTGATCTTTATGATTTCTTTCCTTCTGCTAACGTTGGGTTTTGTTTGTTTTTCTATCTCTAGTGCCTTTAGGTGTAAGGTTAGATTATTTATTTGAGATTTTTCTTGTTTCTTGAGGTAGGCTTTTATAGCTATAAACTTCCCTCTTAGAACTGCTTTTGCTGCATCCCATAGGTTTTGGATTGTTGTGTTTTCATTGTCATTTGTCTCTAGGTATTTTTTGATTTCCTCTTTGATTTCTTCAGTGGTCTCTTCATTATTTAGTAATGTAGTGTTTAGCCTCCACGTGTTTGGTTTTTTTTACGTTTTTTCCCCTGTAATTCATTTTTAATCTCATAGAGTTGTGGTTAGAAAAGATGCTTGAAATGATTTCAATTTTCTTAAATTTACTGAGGCTTGATTTGTAACCCAAGATGTGATCTATCCTGGAGAATGTTCTGTGCAAACTTGAGAAGAAAATGTAGTCTGCTGTTTTTGCATGGAATGTCCTATAAATATCAATTAAATCTATCCGGTCTATTGTGTCATTTAGAGCTTCTGTTTCCTTATTTATTTTCATTTTGGATGATCTTTCCATTGGTGTAAGTGAGGTGTTATTAAAGTTCCCCACTACTATTGTGTTACTGTTGATTTCCTCTTTTATAGCTGTTAGCAGTTGCCTTATGTATTGAGGTGCTCCTATGTTGGGTGCATATATATTTAAAATTGTTATATCTTCTTCTTGGATTGATTCCTTGATCATTATGTAGTGTCCTTCCTTGTCTCTTGTAACATTCTTTATTTTAAAGTCTATTTTATCTGATATGAGTATTGCTACTCCAGCTTTCTTTTGATTTCCATTTGCATGGAATATCTTTTTCCATCCCCTCACTTTCACTCTGTATGTGTCCCTAGGTCTAAAGTGGGTCTCTTGTGGACAGCATATATATCAGTATTGTTTTTGTATCCATTCAGCTAGCCTGTGTCTTTTGGTTGGACCATTTAATCCATTCACATTTAAGGTAATAATCGATATGTATGTTCCTATGACCATTTTCTTAATTGTTTTGGGTTTGTTTTTGTAGGTCCTTTTCTTCTCTTGTGTTTCCCGCTTAGAGAAGTTCCTTTAGTGTTTGTTGTAGAGCTGGTTTGGTGGTGCTGAATTCTCTTAGCTTTTGCTTGTCTGTACAGCTTTTGATTTCTCCATCGAATCTGAATGAGATCCTTGCCGGGTAGAGTAATCTTGGTTGTAGGTTCTTCCCTTTCATCACTTTAAGTATATCATGCCACTCCCTTCTGGTTTGTAGACTTTCTGCTGAGAAATCAGCTGTTAAGCTTATGGGGGTTCCCTTGTATGTTATTTGTTATTTTTCCCTTGCTGCTTTCAATTATTTTTCTTTGCCTTTAATTTTTGCCAATTTGATTACTATGTGTCTCGGCATGTTTCTCCGTAGGTTTATCTTGTATTCGACTTGCTGTGCTTCCTGGACTTGGGTGGCTATTTCCTTTCTCATGTTAGGGAATTTTTCGATTATAATCTCTTCAAATATTTTCTCTGGTCCTTTCCCTCTCTCTCCTCCTTCTGGGACCCCTATAATGTGAATGTTGGTGCATTTAATTTTGTCCCAGAGGTCTCTTAGGCTGTCTTCATTTCTTTTCATTCTTTTTTCTTTATTCTGTTCTGCAGCAGTGAATTCCACCATTCTGTCTTCCAGGTCACGTATCCGTTCTTCTGCCTCAGTTATTCTGCTATTGATTCCTTCTAGTGTAGTTTTCATTTCAGTTATTGTATTGTTCGTCTCTGTTTGTTTGTTGTTTAATTCTTCTCAGTCTTTGTTAAACATTTCTTCCATCTTCTCGATCTTTGCCTCCATTCTTTTTCTGAAGTCCTGGATCATCTTCACTATCATTATTCTGAATTCTTTTTCTGGAAGGTTGCCTATCTCCACTTCATTTAGTTGTTTTTCTGGGGTTTTTATCTTGTTCCTTTATCTGCTACATAGCCCTCTGCCTTTTCACCTTGTCTGTCTTTCTGTGAATGTGGTTTTTGTTCCACAGGCTGCAGGATTGTAGTTCTGCTTGCTTCTGCTGTCTGCCCTCTGGTGGATGAGTCTATCTCAAAGCTGGTTCTTTGAGAAGATAAACAAAATTGATAAACCATTAGCCAGACTCATCAAGGAAAAAAGGGAGAGGACTCAAATCAATAAAATTAGAAATGAAAAAGGAGAAGTTACAACGGACACCACAGAAATACAAAGCATCCTAAGAGACTGCTACAAGCAACTCTATGCCAATAAAATGGACAACGTGGAAGAAATGGACAAATTCTTAGAAAGGCATAAGCTTCCAAGACTGAACCAGGAAGAAATAGAAAATATGAAGAGACCAATCACAAGTAATGAAATTGAAACTGTGATTAAAAATCTTCCAACAAACAAAAGTCCAGGACCAGATGGCTTCACAGGTGAATTCTATCAAACATTTAGAGAAGCGCTAACACCCATCCTTCTTAAACTCTTGCAAAAAATTGCAGAGAAAGGAACACTCCCAAACTCATTCTATGAGACCACCATCACCCTGTTACCAAAACCAGACAAAGATATTACAAAAAAAGAAACTTACAGACCAATATCACTGAGGAAAATAGATGGAAAAATCCTGAACAAAATACTAGCAAACAGAATTCAACAACACATTAAAAGGATCATACACCATGATCAAGTGGCATTTATCCCAGGAATGCAAGGATTCTTCAATATACACAAATCAATCAATGTGATACACCATATTAACAAATTGAAGAAGAAAAACCATATGATCATCTCAATAGATGCAGAAACAGCTTTAAACAAAATTCAATACCGATTTATGATAAAAACTCTCCAGAAAGTGGGCATAGAGGGAACCTACCTCAACATAATAAAAGCTAAATACAACAAACCCACAGCAAACATCATTCTCAATGGTGAAAAACTGAAGGCATTTCCTCTAAGATCAGGAACAAGACAAGGATGTCCACTCTCACTGTTATTATTCAACATAATTTTAGAAGTCCTAGCCATGGCAATCAGAGAAGAAAAAGAAATAAAAGGAATACAAATTGGAAAAGAAGAAGTAAAACTGTCACTGTTCGCAGATGACATGACACTATACATAGAGAATCTTAAAGATGCCACCAGAAAACTACTAGAGCTAATCAATGAATTAGGTAAAGTTGCAGGATACAAAATTAATGCGCAGAAATCTCTTCCATTCCTATACACTAACAATGAAAGATCAGAAAGAGAAATTAAGGAAACAATCACATTCACCACTGCAACAAAAAGAATAAAATACCTAGGAATAAACCTACCTAAGGAGGTAAAAGACCTGTGCTCATAAAAGTATAAGACACTGATGAAAGAAATCAAAGATAGCACAAACAGATGGAGAGATATACCATGTCCTTGGATTGGAAGAATCAATATTGTGAAAATGACTATACTATTCAAAGCAATCTACAGATTCAATGAATCCCTATCAAATTACCAATGGCATTTTTACAGAGCTAGAACAAAAAATCTTAAAATTTGTATGCAGACACAAAAGACCCCGATTAACCAAAGCAATCTTGAGGGAAAAAAACGGAGGTGGAGCAATCAGACTCCCTGATTTCAGACTACACTACAAAGCTACAGTAATCAAGACAATATAGTACTGGCACAAAAACAGAAGTATAGATCAATGGAACTGGATAGAAAGCCCAGAGATAAACCCATGCACCTATGGTCAACTGATCTATCACAAAGGAGGCAAGGATACACAGTGGAGAAAAGACAGTCTCTTCAATAAGTGGTGCTGGGAAAACTGGACAGCTACATGTAAAAGAATGAAATTAGAACACTCCTTAACACCATACACAAAAATAAACTCAAAATGGATTAAAGACCTAAATGTAAGACCGGAAACTATAAATCTCTTAGAGGAAAACATAAGCAGAACACTCTATGACATAAATCACAGCAAGATCTTTGTTGACCCACCTCCTAGAGTAATGGAAATAAAAACAAAAATAAACAAATGGGACGTAATGAAACTTAAAACTTTTGCACAGCAAAGGAGACTATAAACAAGATGAAAAGACAACCCTCAGAATGGGAGTAAATATTTGCAAACAAATCAACGGGCAAAGGATTAATCTCCAAAATATATAAACAGCACATGCAGCTCAATATTAGAAAAAAAAATAACTAACCCACTCAAAAAATGGGCAGAAGACCTAAATAGACATTTCTCCAAAGAAGACATACAGATGGCCAAGAGGCACATGAAAAGATGCTCAACATCACTAATTATTAGAGAAATGCAAATCAAAACTATAATGGGGTGTCACCTCACACCGGTTAGAATGGGCATCATCAGAAAATCTACAAAGAACAAATGCTGGAGAGGGTGTGGAGAAAATGGAACCCTCTTGCACTATTGGTGGGAATGTAAACTGATACAACCTCTATGGAGAATAGTATGGATGTTCCTTAAAATACTAAGAATAGAACTACCATATGACCCAGCAATCCCACTACTGGGCATATACCCAGAGAAAACCATAATTCAAAAAGACACATGCACCCCAATGTTAATTGCAGAACTATTTACAATAGCCAGGTCATGGAAGCAACCTAAAGGCCCATCAACAGATAAATGGATAAAGAAGATGTGGTACATATATATAATGTAATATAAATAGGAACAAAACTGGGTCATTTGTAGAGATGTGGATCGACCTAGAGACTGTCATACAGAGTGAAGTATGTCAGAAAGAGAAAAACAAATATCGTATATTAACACATATATGTGGAATCTAGAAAAATGGTACAGATGAACCGGTTTGCAAGGCAGAAATAGAGACACTGATATAGAGGACAAACGTATGGACACCAAGGGGGGAAAGCGGGTGGGGTGGTGGTGGTGGTGGGATGAATTGGGAGATTGGGATTGACATATATACACCAATATCTATAAAATAGATAACTAATAAGAACCTGCTGTATAAAAAGATAAAATAAAATTCAATAAAATAAAATGAGGTGTGTCTGTATACCATTTTACTCTGTAAAAATAACTTACTCTTGTATTTGAACAGTTATAAAATCTAATTGGAAGTAAAAAGTTGTTTATCAACTTCTTTAAAAATTACTTCCAGAAATCTGCATTTATAAAAAGTAATGTTCTCTTGAAACCGTTTCTTCTGTGGTTAGCAAACCAACCACCCTTTTTTTTTTTTTTTAACCAAAGGCTGATGATGTACAGTCATCCCTCATCCACATCCTGGAGATAACAAAATCTAGGGATGCTCAAGCCCTTTATATAAAATGTAGTAGTGCAGTATTTGCATATAACCTATGCACATCCTCATGTATATTTTAAATCATCTCGATTCCATATAATACCTAATACAATGTAAATACTACGTAAATAATTGTAAATACAATCTAAATGCTATGCAAATTGTGGCCAGAGTATGAAAAATTCAAGCTTCACTTTTTGGAACTTTCTGGGGTTTTTTTTTCTGAATACTTTTGATCCACAATTAGTTAAATCCATGGATGTGGAAACTGCTGATATTGAGGGCTGACTGTACTGCAGTCCTAACTAGAGATTACCTAAATCAGATTTGAAAAAAAAGAACAGTACTGAAAACCAGGAGCCATCTTCTGCCACATATTTATTGTAGATATGCAGATGGTTGAGACAGCTCTTACTTCCATCCTGGCCCCAGAGAAAGAAAAGGCTCTCTGGGTTACATGTTCTGCAGCTTCTCCTTCCTTAGGGAAATTATTCAAACTTTTCTCACAGAGAAATGTAACTTCAGGGCATCTCACAATGAGAAAGAGGGAGGAACCTGACTCAGATGAAAAATATCACAGTTTTACTATTGAAAGTGCCACTCTTGAATATGTGTAAAAGTGTGTAACTTTAGAGATGGGGAGATCAAAGTATGGGGAGAGGGAAAGCAAACATTAGCCTAAGGCAAAAACTTATTGGCCAACTCAGGAAGAAGGGGGAGAATTTACCTGGCAATCTTTGAGAAGGAAAAAGGAAAACTATTCTAAAACTTTGAAAGAAGATTAATTTAGAGTTCTCTTTGGAAACTGTCGGCTTAATAAGCCTCTAGTCATATTTAAGCTAAACTAGGTATCCATATCTGAAAGAAATGAGAGGGTTGGACAAATAGCTGACAGTGATTGAGCCAAGAGGATAATATGTTAATAATTATTAAATCTGTAGTCCAGAAACCTGTCATTCTAGACAGTGGAATAAGATGAATATTTGCACAGTGACCCAATTTCAGTGGGTTTTAAAGTTCCAAGCAGATAAAACAAGCTGTCATATACCTGTGGCAATACCTAAGGACCATAAGCATCTTAGAATTGACAAAGTGAAGCCAAACATCTTTCTTGAAAATGTTTGCTATGATGGAATATGAGAGCAAATAATTTCTGTTCTTTTTTCACCCTCAGAAAGACCCAGAATGTTTAATAAGAATATCCAGTAACATCCATTAAATAATTATACTGCTTCATCCAAGGGAGAAGACAATGTCTCTAGCAGATCCTGAGGGCTGCTAAAAAAAATCAACCCTTTGATAAAGCAATGGATTTCAAAAATTAAAATTGCTTAATATGTAATGTGTTCGTGTGTGTGTGTGTGTGCACGCACATGTGTGCATGTTCTAGTCTATGCTACAGATTCTATACTTGAAACTGTTTTATTCTGCATTGGGCATATTTTGTTTACCCTTCCACATTCCTTCTCCACCCCTTCATGCCCCAAGGGAGAGTCCTGCCTCAATACGCAACCTTGCCGTCTGATTTGTGCATAGTTGCTTACTATGGTGGTGACTTGTGATTTTTCTCATGCTGTTTCACAACTGTCCATTTTCCAGTTTTAGAACCAAAATTATTCTAGCACTTCATGTATTTTTCTCAAAGTATATTCCACATGATAGGTGGTCTATGAAATTTACATTGTTACTGGCCTTTATAAATTCCTTTTAATCCCACATTTTTTAAACCAACTTCACTACTCATTGACACTCAGCACTTAATGAAATAATTAACAATGCCTTAATATATTAAGCATCTCCTATGGGTTAGTTTTCATGCTAGGTACTTTACATGCGATACCATATGATCATATGATCCTCTATCATTTGAGGAAGATATTATTTATCAACTTTTATAAGATGTAGAAGCTAAGGGTCATAGAAGTCAAATGCTTGTCCAAGATGACAGAACCAGAATTAGAAATGAAGGTTGAGTGATTCCAAAGCCCAGGCTCTTTAAATATAAGGCATATAACCAGACAAGGACATTGCTATTTTAATACCTCCCTATTATAATCATTGTGTAGTTATAGGAAATGGGCATGTATACATATAACAGAAAAATATAAAAGAATTGATTTAGAATGACATAGGATGGGATGATTTGAATGTCATTCCGTTTCCTTTTTGCTTTTCTATCTTGTCCTAAAGAACTTTTTTAGTTCTCATATCTCTCTTCCTTGATTGACTACTATTCTCATCTATCCCTACCAACACACACACACACACACACACCCCTGCAATTTCTTCCACTTTGATTTCTTTTCTCATCGAACTTCTAGAGTTTTCTACTCATGCTGTTTCTCTTTCTCCACCGCCAAGTCGCCTTTCAATCCACTACAATACAGTTTTCACAATACCACCACCATGTGACAGAAACTGTTCTTATAAAGTTCACTAATGTTCTCCACATTTCCAGACACAATGGACTTTTTAAAATGCTCATCTTAATCAATAGATGGCACTTCTTCATTCTTTTTTCCCTAGCTTTACTGAATTATAATTGACATATAACATTGTATAACTTTAAGGTATATACTGTGTTGATTTGATACCCTTATATACTGCAAAATGATTACCACCAGTGTTAGCTAATACCTGAATCACATCACATAATTAATATTTCTTTTTTTGTGATGACATTTAAGCTCTACTCTCTTAGCAACTTTCAAGTATATGAGTGTTATTAACTATAATCACTGTGCTGAATTCCATCATATGATTGGGCTCTGCTTTTCCTTCTATGCCACTGTACCTTCCTTCTGTTTAGTTTACTGGGTTCTTTTCCCTTCCCAACATCTAAAATTTGGCATTTTCACATTATATCTCTTCTATTCTTTTCCCTAGTTAGCAACATTCCTTCCCAGAGATTTAAATACTAATTTTCTGTTGAATACTTTCAAATTTGTATCTCTAGACCTATCTCATAGATAACTCAGACTTAACATGTTGGAAAAGTTAATGATAATGACAACCATTTTTACTGTACATATTATGTGTCAGTCACTTTTGTAAGTGCTTTACACACACTAAATCATACAATCCTCACAGTAACCTTCTTTGGTAGGTATTATTATTATCTTTGTTTTATAAAGAAGAATAACGAGAGAGTTTGAGTAATTTGCCCAAGATCATAAAGTAAGCAAGAGGCAGAGAAAGTTTTTGACCCAGTTTGGTTCTAGAGATCTCACTCTTTACTAGGCTCTATATATCTCTTTGCCTAAAATCATCTTTCCTCACTCTTCATGTGGAAAGTTAGGAAGCACTCTCCTCTTTTAGGAATAAGCCTACATTTTACCTATTCAGAAAAGCTGTCCTTACTCATCCTATCTAGAGCAACTCCTGCCTGCTTGTTCTCTCTTAGCCTCCTATTTATTTCTTTGAAATTATTTATTACAAATTGTAAGTCATGCAATTTACTCATCACTTTTGTCAGATAACATGGATTGTTTTGCTCAATACCCATTCTAATCCCTTTCTGGTGTGCCTTTCTGAACTGCTGAGGTGGGAGGCCTAAAATCTACTTTTCTAAAATTACCTTGCAGCTGGGTTTTTCCGTGTGATTTAGTTTCCACCAATTAGAAGCTCTCACAGGGGTAATTAATTTAGAACTAAGTTATGTGGGGAGAGACAAAGGCCACAAGGAAGAGTTTTGCTCAAACAGATTTTGGCAGAAAAGGCACAGTTCTAGAAGTGGCAGGTGTGGCAGAAAATTCAAGATACTGCAGCTCCTGATTGTTGCAGAACCAGCATGGTTCTGGAGCTGTCAACAGTGGTAGAAGCTTCTTGATAATGTAGTTTCCTGATTGTGGTGGAAGTTGCAGCTTTTTGTCAGCTCAGTTCTGCAGTGTGACTTAAGTGTAGAAACTCAATCTGGAGTCTGTTTCTTCAGTCCTCCAAATGATTTTGTGAACTATTTATAGTCTTATTAAATCTCTTTGTGCTTAAAGCAGCTTTAGTAGACTCTGTTGTCTGCAACTAAGAACCTTGGTCATTATATCTAATAATTTTTGTTTCTGTCTTATCTGCCAGAATATAAGCACTTCAAGAGAAGTTAGCCTTTTACTGTTGATTGCTGAATTCCCACCATCAAGTAGAGTTTAGCTCATAGTAGGTGTTAATATATTATTACTGAATTTCATGACAAAGATTTAAAAATGTTTAATTTCTTCTACAATTATAGAAACTGCTTTGGAATACCAGCTAAAAAACTTCCTGCCAGCTACTTTCCTCTTTCTCTATGTGTATTATATTTCATTTCAGCTTGGTCCTAGAATATGATGTATCAAGGAGACCAAGATTGCTGAATAGGTATCAGTTACTCACTGTTCCTAAAATTTGTCATGGTCTCTCATGAGCTTTTGCTCCTATTTGGAATACCCTATCCTCCACTTTTCTACTACATAGACTCCTACTTGTTTTTCAAGGACAAGCCAAATTATTTTCTTGCAGCAGCCTCTCCTGTACTTCCCCCAAGTGATTAATTAATCACACCTTAATCTGTGTTCTTGTAATACATTGTAGATATTTTATTATAGTATTTATAACATTTTAATATTATATGTTATTAATAATAATAACATTTTATTATTCTGAGTCGTGTTATAATTACTAGGTGAAATAAAATGTATGGGTGATTTTAAAACAACAAAATGCTTGTGAAAATGTGCTATAGGCTCACAAATGTAAGTTATTTTTTCTTTCCATGTGACCAAATAGGGTTTATTCCAATAGCACACTCTCAGGAACTCTAACAACATAATTTTTATTCTTTCTCATTTGAAATCATGTCAAACTCACAGAACAGTACAAGAACAGTACAAAGAACTCTCATGTACCCTTTACCCAGAGACATTATTCAAGTTTTGCCAACTCTCCCAGTAACGTTCTTTAGGAAAGGGATCCATCCAGGATCATGTGTTGCAACTAGCTTTGTCTAGTCTCTGGGAACAGGTCCTCAGCCCTCCCTTGACCCTCATGACCTTAATATTTCAAAAGATCACAGACCAGTTATTTTGTAGACTCCACAAGTTTGTGCTTGTCGGATGTGTCTTCACAATAACATGAAGATTATGTGTATTGGGCAGGAACTACATATTGATAGAACGATGTGTGATGCTGCATCCCCTTGAGGGGCACTTGAAGTTGATTTGCCCCATGCCTGGTAGTTTGCTCACTAGAGTAAGGTGGCATTGCCCAGATGTCTCCACTATAAAGTTTCTGTTTTTCCCTTTGTAAATAATAAGTATTTTTGTGGGAATATACTTTGACAATAGTAAATATCCTGTCCCCTGTCCAACTTTCACTCCCTAGTTTCTTTTTTTTTTTTTTAACATCTTTATTGGAGTATAATTGCTTTACAATGTTGTGTTAGTTTCTGCTGTGTAACAAAATGAATCAGCTATATGTATACATATATCCCCATATCCCATCCCTCTGGTGCTTCCCTCCCACCCTCCCTATCCCACCCCTCTAGGTGGTCACAAAGCACTGAGCTAATCTTCCTGTGCTATGCAGCTGCTTCCCACTAGCTATCTATTTTACATTTGGTAGTGTATATATGTCAATGCTACTCTCTCACTTTGTCCCAGCTTACCTTTCCCCCTCCCCATGTCCTCAAGTCCATTCCCTACATCTGCATCTTTATTCCTGTCCTGCCCCTAGGTTCATCAGAACCAATTATTTTTTAGATTCCATATATATGTGTTAGTATACGGTATTTGTTTTTCTCTTTCTGACTTACTTCACTCTGTATGACAGACTCTAGGTCTATCCACCTCACTACAAATAACTCAATTTCATTTCTTTTTATGGCTGAGTAATATTCCATTGTATATATGTGCCACATCTTCTTTATCCATTCATCTGTTGATGGACCCTTAGGTTGCTTCCATGTCCTGGCTATTGTAAATAGTGCTGCGATGAACATTGTGGTACATGTCTCTTTCACAAATGTAAGTTATTATCTTTATTTTTACATGCAGAAGCAGAGGAAAGTTATTGCTCAATTTCACTTATTTCTCTTTCCAGGTAGGTAGACCTCCAATTTATTCCATTTATCTTCTTTTTGTGGACTGACTTACACATAACCTGACTTTTGGAAGCCCAAGAAAGAAGGGCCAGAAAGCCTTTGGCATACACATGCTAATTTGTATGGTTGACTTGAAGTGTAGAAGCCTCCCTCAGAGTAATTCCTCAGAAAATTAAGAAACAATTCAGTTTGGAGCTAGTTCATTCCTGCATACAAAACATTATAATACTGTCCTCAAACAGATAAACACAAGTGAATCATTTTTACTTTCTTTGTTCCTTTTAAATGATTTACACTCACTTTCAAAATCATGCTGTTTTGCAAGTATACCAAAATGACTACTTCTCTGGTCGTTTAGAGAATTTTCTTTCATAGCATTTAATATATTAGGTGACTCATATTCAAACAATAAAAAGGTTTATTATTTCCAATATTTTCAATTTTCTTTTTAGCGGCTTTTGTTAGCACATGTTAGAAAACAGGTATTATTTTGTATTTTGAATATTTTATTTGAAATATCTAGCATTTGTAATATTAATACATCTCTCCACTGATTTTTATTTTATTTTTGTTAATAAACAAAAATTTACATCAAAAATAAAGTAAAAAATCAAAGAGGTAATATTTACAATATTAAACATAAGCCAGATGTGGAAGCATGCTTTTCCAGATTAAACATTTACTGAGTTGGCAGAAAAAGACTTTCTTCCTCATTCATCCAAGTTAAGTTTTGTTTGAATGGATTCTAATTTCTTATTCCTTTACCCTTTTCACCATCTTTCTGTTGCTTTGTTTACCTAATAGTGATTTTTCCTTACCACTGTCTTCCACAGTTCTGTACAGCTGCTTCCCAGATGAGCTAAATAGCTCATTTTCATCTTTATACAAGTCTAAACTATGGTTTAATCCTACATGGCTTTCACAGGCACAGTGACTGAAATCTCTTTGTGACAGTTCTCATATATACATGTATGTTTTTATTTTCTGCAGGTATTCAAGTAAACTTGACTATAAAAAAGCACCGAACATCATTATCTGGTTCTGCATCCTTCAAATCTTACGTATTCTTTGAAAACTATGGGAGACAAGGTCTCAAATTATGAAGAACATAAAGTATGCATTTGGAAATAAAGAAAATGGACGTTTCCAGCAAATTGAGAAAGTTTCTAATTTTGTTCTTTTCTACTAAAGGTTGATTAACTAATTTCTACAGAGTATTTCACCCAAATGCCTTTAAAGTGGCTTCAATCAACATGAGCTGATGAACTAAAGCAATAATTTCTTTTCCTTTCTTTTCTGTGTTCATTTTTCTGCACTTTCTTGACAGTTCATCACAGACAAAGGACTTAAGCACCAGCATACTCTCCAACTTAAACAGTAAAATCCCAAGGATCGGACATGCAGGCTTCCATTCAGATGGATGATAATGGATAGAGCTTATGGGAACTAATAAGAAGGATTGTTGGCATTCCCAATGACTTGCCTTTTCATGTTGGACTTTTTATTGCTTTCCTTATTTGAAGGTAAGGGAGGGAAATGAGAGGTTGAATTCTGGGTTATGACTAAAGACGCTAAACCATTTAAAGTGCCATTATTCCATTTCATTAAATTTTGGCACAGAAGTGCATGTACATGTTACCGGATTGTAAGGTGTGTTCATGAATCAGAATTACACAGCGTGAGGGCTTATCTGGCTCACATTCTTTCTCGAAAAATGATTATGTAAGAATAAGTAAAAATCAAATATAAATGTAGATATAAAGTAAAGATCCTGAGAGTTAAAAGAATAAAAATGTTGGTACGGAATTTGTAGATGCATGTCATCGAGTTAACTTCCCTTCTGTTGTGCCTTTACAAATTTATGTGTGATGGAACATAAATGACTCAGAATATGAATGTGTTAACAAGCCTTTACAATATTTGTGTGTGTGAGAGTTTGAATATATATACTGTATTGTTTCCATAGCTAAATAACATCTAATTGTGCTAATGTGGGAAAGTCAGGAAATCAAAGAATTATATTAATTGTTCCTGAATTCAAATGCTCAGGCAAACTGCAGTTGGGTTTGCCTTCTTCAGCTGAGTGTGCCTAGGGCGAGGTGTGAAATCTTTGTATGTTCCTGGATCCTCTTATAGAAATAGACAAAGGTAAGACACAAGTGAATCAGGATTTTGATTTCATTCTTCTCACTTGCTCATGAAAACAAATTGAGAAGTCAGCAAATTGAACTGAATTATTTAATTCTTTTAAAATAAGCAGCCTTACTCCTAAAAGTAGGGGTAGGGAAAATAAAAAATAACACACAGAGTGTTCTCTTTACAACAAAATCTTTAAGATCAGCTTGATTTTTCAAATTGTTGTTCTGGTTTTGAAATTTATGTGAAAAATTTTGTAACATTTGAAAATGAAATCATATATTGTTTAAAGAAACTGTTCTCACATTGCTCCATTCAATTTCATAAATTAGTAGAACTGGAATGAATTTTATTTTATAAGTAATTTGGCAGTTCAAGTTCTAAATTTTATACGCTCTTGTATCCCAACTTATTGCCCAACACACTCCTTTTATGTAACAAAGTAGAACCAAATGGAAATTTGATAATATAAAGGAAATCATTTCTATACAAAAACCAGAAGGAAATTCAGACACTTTGTACATATCACACTCTATATTCTTGGATATTTATGAAAACAGTGAAAGATTATACTAAAATTTTAATTAGTTTTTGAATAAAAGAGGCAAGAGTGGGCATCCTTGTCTTGTTCCTGATCTTAGAGGAAATGCTTTCAGTTTTTCACCATTGAGAATGATGTTAGCTGTGGGTTTGTCATATACGGTCTTTATTATGTTCCATCTATGCCCACTTTCTGAAGAGTTTTTATCATAAATCAATGTTGAATTTCAACAAAAGCTTTTTCTGCATCTATTGAGATGATCATATGGTTTTTATTCTTCAATTTGTTAATGCAGTGTATCACATTGATTGATTTGTGGATATTGAAAAATCCTTGCATCACTGGGGTACATCCCACTTGCTCATGGTATATGATACTTTTAATGTATTATTGGAGTCGGTTTGCTGGTCTTTGTTGAGGAGTTTTGCATCTATGTTCATCAGTGATATTGGCCTGTAATTTTCTTTTTTGTGTGTTATCTTTTTCTGGTTTTGGTATCAGGGTGACGGTGGCCTCATAGAATGGTTCTGAAGTGTTCCTTCCTCTTTAATTTTTGGAATAGTTTCGGAAGGATAGGTGTCAACTCTTCTCTAAATGGTAGAATTCACCCTGAAGCCATCTGGCCCTTGACTTTTGCTTGTTGGGAGTTTTTAAATTACTGAATTAATTTCAGTACTGGTAATTGGTCTGTTCATATTTTCTATTTCTTCCCAGTTCAGTCTTGGGAGATTGTACCTTTCTAAGAATTTGTCCATTTCTTCTAGGTTGTCCCTTTTATTGGTGTATAGTTGTTTGTAGTAGTTTCTTATGATCCTTTTTATTTCTATAGTGTTGGTTGTAACTTCTCCTTTTTCATTTATGATTGTATGATTTGAGCCCTCTCCCTTTTTTTCTTGATGAGTCTGGCTAAAGGTTTATCAATTTTGTTTATCTTTTCAAAGAACTAGCTTTTAGTTTCATTGATCTTTTCTACTGTTTTTTTGTTTCTACTTCATTTATTTCTGCTCTGATATTTATGATTTCTTTTCTTCTACTAACTTTCTTCTACTAACTTCTACTAACAAACCAAACTTTTGGGTTTTGTTTGTTCTTCTTTCTCTAGCTGCTTTAGGCATAACGTTACGTTGTTTATTTGAGATTTTTCTTGTTTCCTGAGGTAAGATTGTATCACTATAAACTTCCCTCTTAGAACTGCTTCTGCTACATCGCATAGGTTTTGGATCATTGTGTTTTCATTTTCATTTGGCTCTAGGTAATATTTTATTTCCTCTTTGATTTCTTCAGTGATCCATTGGTTGTTTAGTAGCATATTGTTTAGCCTCCACATGTTTGTGTTTTTTGCAGTTTTTTTTTTCTTGTAGATGATTTCTAGCATCACAGTCTTGTGCTTGGAAAAGATGCTTGATATGATTTAAGTTTTCTTAAATTTACTGAGGGCTGCTTTGTGGTCCAGCATGTGATCTATCCTGGAGAATGTTCCAAGTGAACATTGAAAAGAATGTGCACATTGAAAAGAATGTGCATTCTGCTGCTTTTGGATGGAATGCTCTATAAATATTAAGTCCATCTGGTCTAATGTGTCATTTTAAGGCCTGTGTTTCCTTATCAATTTTCTGTCTGGATGATCTGTGCATTGATGTAAGTGGGGTGTTGAAGTCCCCCACTATTAATGTGTTACTGTCAAGTTCTCCTTTTATATCTGTTAACATTTGCCTTATATATTGAGGTGCTCCTATATTGGCTGCATATATATTTACAATTGTTATATCTTGTTCTTGGATTGATCTTTTGATCAGTATGTAGTGTCCTTCTTTGTCTCTTGTAACAGTCTTTATTTTAAAGTCTATTTTGTTTGATATGAGAATTGCCACTCCAGCTTTCTTTTGATTTCCATTTGCGTGGAATACCTTTTTCCAACCCCTCACTTTCAGTCTGTATGTGTCTCTAGATCTGAAGTGAGTTTCTTGTAGGCAGCAAATATACGGGTCTTGTTTTTGTATCCATTCAGCCAGTCTCTGTCTTTTGGTTGGAAATTTAGTCCATTTACGTTTAAGGTAATTATCGATATGTACATTCTATGGCCTTTTTGTTAATTGTTTTGGATTTGCTTTTGTAGCTCTTTTTTTCCTCTTTCTTCTTTTGTTCTCGTCTCTTGTGATATGATGACTATCTTTAGTGTTATGTTTGGGTTCCTTTTTCTTTTTTGTGTGTATATCTATTACAGATTTTTGTTTTGTGGTTACCATGAGAATTTTGTATAGGACTCTGTATTTATAAATGCTTGTTTTAAGTTGCTGATCTCTTAATTTCAAATGCATTTTAGATACCCTGCATTTGTACTCTCCTCCCCCCATGATTACCATTTTTGATTTTATATTTTACATCTAATTGTTTTGAGTATTCCTTAACTGTTTATTGTGGATACAAATGATTTTTACCACTCTTGTCTTTTAACCTCCCTATTAGCTTTGTGTGTGGATGATTTCCTACCTTTATTGTATGTTTGCCTTTACCAGTGAGCTTTTCCATTTTGTAACTTTCTTGTGTCTAGTTGTGACTTTTTCTTTTCTGCCTAGAGAAGATCCTTTAGCATTTGTTGGAAAGCTGGTTTGGTGGTGCTGAATTCTTTTAGCTTTTGCTTGTTTGTAAAGCTTTTGATTTCGCCATCAAATCTGAATGAGAGCCTTGCTGGGTAGAGTATTCTTGGTTGTAGATTTTTCTCTTTCATCACTTTAAGTATATATAATAAGTATATCATGCAACTCCCTTCTGGCCTGCAGAGTTTCTACTGAAAATCAGCTGATAGCCTTATGGGAGTTCCCTTATATGTTATTTGTTGCTTTTTCCTTGTTGTTTTTAGTATTCTCTCTTTATCTTTAATTTTTGTCATTTTGATTACGATGTGTCATGGTGTATTCCTCTGCGGGTTAATCCTGTAGGAGAATCTCTGTGCTTCTTGGACTTGGGTGACTGTTTCCTTCCCCAGATTAGGGGAGTTTTCAGCTATTGTCTCTTCATATATTTTCTCAAGCTATTTCTCTCTTCTCCTTCTGGGACTCCTGTAATGTGAATATTAGCATGCTTGATGTTGTCCTACAGGTTTCTTAAACTGTCCTAATTTCTTTTCATTCTTTTTGCTTTTTTTCTGTTTGACAGCAGTGATTTCCATTACTCTGTCTTCCAGCTCACTGATCCGTTCTTCTGCCTCATTTAGTCTACTATTGATTCCTTCTAGTGTATTTTTCATTTCAGTTACTGTATTCTTTAATTCTGTCTGGTTGTTCTTTATATTTTCTAATTCTTTGTTAAAAACTTCTAATTTCTCACTATATGCAACCATTCTTGCCACTTTTATTCAACACAGTTTTGTTAGTCCTAGCCACAACAATCAGAGAAGAAAAAGAAATAAAAGGAATCCAAATTGGAAAAGAAGAAGTAAAACTGTCACTGTTTGCTATGCAGATCCAGCTTTTCCTCAGGCAGCCCTGATGCCTGGCATTGACAGGGGGAAGTAGAGGCATCCTCTAGACCAGTGGTTCTTAAAGGGTGGTGCCTGGACTAGCAGCATCGGCATCACTTGAGGATTTATTAGTAATACAATTTCTCAGGTCCTACTTTAATTTTACTAAGTTAAAAGCTCTGGGAGTAGGGTCCAGAAATCTGGTTTTAACAAGTCTTCTATGTGATTCATGTGTATGCTGAAGTTTCAGAACCCATGATTAGACCAACTTTAACAGAAAACCCAGTGTATGGAATTACTGGACTACCATTGAGAAAGTTGACATTTTAGATCCAGTAGCCTCTGTTTTTCTCTGCTTCTATCTTTACTCTCTCTATAGTTTCCTCTTAATTCTATAGACAGCATGATCATGTAAAAATTTAATTCACATCACTTCTACTACATTTACTCTTTTGTGCTTAAGCAAGCCATTAATCTTCTTCTCACTTGTGAGATTTACACTTAAGTATCCTTAGATATTTAGATTTTCAATCATCACCAGATTGATAGTGTTCCCCAAGTTATGAATGTTGGACTTTTGAACAGAATCTACCCAGAATGTATTGATTTACATGTATTCAAAGAATAGGAACTGATCTTGCCTACTACTCCAGAGAGCAAGATGTGTTCCCTGAAGCATGTTACCTTCCTTTTTTGATTCCATGATGGTCACAGATATGTTATCTGAAGGAAGATTATCATGGTGTGTCCCTATTTATTTAATTAACCCAAATGGGATGGTCACCATATACGTGAAGCAGGGAACTTGCAAAAGGGTGGAGACATTTATTTGCTGTCACAGAGTTTCTTCTTGTTACATAAAACAAAATTAAATTTTCAAAAGAAATAATGGGTTTGGCATTTTGTGAGTTGACCTAGGAAATGGACTGATAGTTTCTCTAGGAAAATGGTTCTGAGTTCCATAAACAAGTGCAGTTTTGGTGCACAGTTTATCTACATATTGGAAATTGTTTATGATTTCTGACAGCTCTACAGTATAACTTTATTTGAATTCTGTTATAACAAATACTGTCTTTTATTCTGATTTAGAAAATTAAATGAAAAAACTCTGGCTATCAAGGTTAATTTGCTACTAATAGTCTTTCTTTTAAAAAACATAGATTTTAAATAGGAAATAAACAAATACATAAATGTTAGTTCATACTAGTTTGGCTACTATAAAATTTTCCCAAGGAAAATAAAATGTAGCTTTTCAGAAGAAATATTTAACACTTCTTCTTTAACTAAGGGGTCAAATTGAGCATCACTAACTATAAGACAACTTGACATTAAGCACCTTCTGATATGATGCAATACATAGTTGTCACCAATAAAGAATTCTTACTGAAAAAATTTTTACACTTAATACAATCAAGCTTTTAGACTTATCTCCCAGTTTAAAGAAAATACAGATATGAGAGAAGCAAATCAAATAATACTCCAAGGAAACAATCAGACAAATCCAGAATACAGGACAATGTAAAAGGCAACTGGCCTTATCTCTTTAAAAAAACAATGTCACGACCAAGAAAAAAATACCTTGTTGGAAAGTAGGGGAGAAGGTGCTATCTTAGAATAAAAGAGAGTCAAAATACATAAGCAATGCAATTTTTGTACACTGTTTGGATGATGGTTCACAAAACCAGCTACAAAACACTTTTTAGAACAATTAGGAAAATTTGAATATGAGCTGGATATTAGATAATAATAGGAAATAATTATTAATTTTCTTATATATGATAATGGTAATGTTATATAGGAGAATGTTCTTATTCTTAGGACATGAATGGTGAAACATTTAGGGGTAAAATCTGCAAGCTACTTTAAAATGGTACACACACACATACACACACACCAACATACTAAAGAGAGTTAAAGCACATTTGGAAAAATGTTAACAGTTGTTTAGTGTAGGTTGTGAGTATATTGGCATTTACTGTACTGTTATTCAAACTTTTCAAAAATTTTTAAAATTTTGTAATAAAAGTCGGAAGAGTTGCACAGTTTGAATGTACTTAATGCCACTGGACAGTACACTTAAAAATGGTTAAAATGGTAAATTTTATGCTATGTATATTTTACCAAATTTTTTTAAATGCTGGAAAAAATCTTGTGTAAAGAATAATACTGTCACAACCACAGTAAATGTTGTCAGTGAACTAGAGGTTGTCTCAGATCTCTAATTATTCACTTAAGGTTTACCCAGAGACATAATCTTCAGGGAAACACATTCTAGACAATTAAAGATACTACCAGATAATTGTTCTGGGATTCTGACTTTTTTTTAAGGCAATGAGCCAAACAGCCTAGATAGAATTCTACCATAGAATAATGTAGACAGATATTTCAGTAGGAATTCAGTAGGAACTATTCTAGTATATTTGGGTTTTATAGACCAACAGAAGGAGGTCCATCTTTCAGATCTCTCTTCTGCATCCTTGAGTCTTCCATGAGAGATAGTAGTTAATGTTTACCTTTGGATAAGGAAAAACTAAAATGAGTTAAGTATTGGAAAATTAAGTTTATTTGTAAAAGAATTCCATGTAAATATTACAAAAATTATGTGAACCACAGTTCAGAGGATATGAATAGATTCTAAAAGTATCCTGGAACATAACTGAGGTTCAACAAGTCAGGGCCAATTTTTCCCTAAAGATTTTTAGGCTGAAGCCACAATTAAAGGCCACTTTAAATTCTGTCCCGAGCTCTTCCACACACAAAGCTGTGGGGCACTATAATTCTTAGTCATAGTGACTGAAAATAAAAGCCTGGTCAAGTACAAAGAGTTGTTTTCTGCCAAGCTCAGTGAAAGGAGGAAGTGGCAAGGGTGGGTACAGGATGGCTGAAATTCCCCAGTCTTAACCATGGATAGCAGAATTGCTTAAAGTTCTGAAAAACAACCCCAAATTAGGTCTTGTCAAGTCAGATACACATCTGCAAAAGAAATATATGACCTGACAATGACTAGGATATGGATATAAGACCAAAGGGGAAAATATCTTTTCATGACAAAGTCCTAAAGTAGAATCATGTAGCATCGATTAAAAAAAATCATGGCATCTGGGGTTCCACAGATCTCTATTTGGTCCTGGATTGTGAGTGCAACTGTCTATGTGTAACTTTGGTTAAGCCAGTTAACACCACTATGATGCATGTTCTTTGATGTTAAAATGTGAAAAATATTCCTAACCCATAAGGTTGTTGTAAAGAGTAAGTGAAATGATGTATATAAATTATTTAGCACAGTGCCTTGTGCCCGGTAAGCTCTCAGTTAATTTTTATCAGCATCATAATCATCTCAGGCTTTGACTCAGACCAGTCACAGTGGTATGGAACAACCTGAGAGAGCCCAAGGGCTGAAGTTAAACCCACCCAGAGGGGTCGAGCAAAGGAGATCATGACTGGGCTAACGGCAAATATGACTTTAAAAACCTAAGGTGGGAATTTAGACCTGAAGTCACAAACTCAAATGCCTAGAAGAATCTGATAGGTGTTATATGAATGAGTGACTCAAGGATGACAGTGCAGTTATCAATAAGTATGAGTGGGCAAGTCTTTGTTAATCTGGTGAGAACATACCCCATCTCACGGAGCAGCTTCTATTTAATTCAAGATCATGGCTGGAATGAGAGAATGCAGGCTCAGTGTGGCCTTAAAACTAAAACCTTATTAGTTTTTAGGAGAATCTGCAACTCAAAGATATTTTATGTGACATTTCCTGTTTCTAGAACATTTACATTGACACAACTTTTCAATATATTGTGCAGGCCAAATAAAACATGCCTGCAGCCAGACACTATTAAATGGTGATCTCTGGTTTATGACTTCTTGTATCACACCTACCTAAGATCAGTATTGGTCCTAAAGATCAGGATGGGAGTGAACCTCTGGGTTGGGGACCAGCAGACCAGAACAGTGCTGTGTGTGTGTGTGTGTGTGTGTGTGTGTGTGTGTGTATAATATGAGCCATAAACATGAGCCATATATGTCATTTTGAATTTCCTAGTAGCCACACTAAAAACAAGTAAGAAGAAATATGTGAAAATAATTTTAATAATATATCTCATTTAACTCAATATATCTAGCATATTATTATTTTAACACATAGTGAATGTAAATTTATTAATAACTTATTTTATATTTTTATGATGTCTTCAAAATCAGGTGTGTATTTTACACTTACAGCACATCTTAATTCAGGGTTAGTTACACTGAAAGTACTCAATAGCCATATATGGCTAGTGGCGACCCTACTGGACAGCACAGGTCTAGAGTATGCTTCTCAAACTTTAATATGCATATTGAAATTTGGGGGATCATGTTAAAATGCCATTTCTGCTTCACTGGTTGGAATAGAGCCTGAGATCCTTCACTTCTTACAGGCTCTCAGGTGGTGTCCGTGCTCCTGGTCCATGGACCACACGTTGAATATCTAGGAGCTAGATGGCTATGGCAAGTCTCCTTCCATCAGCACTTTCCCCTCCAAAGCACTCCCTTCTCTTTAAAATTTAGCAAATATCAGTTGAAGAGACTAAATTGATATTCTAATGTTTGGTCACCATATTTAGATGTGGAATAATATTAATAACTTTAAAATAGGCAATATTTTATATACCACTTGTAGAAGCACTGAGTCATTTACTCCCTTTTTTTTTAAACTTTAGAACCTGCCAATATGTTACCAGATGCTTTTATGAGAATGCGTTTAAGCACAGGATAAGTGCAACTTTATAGTTCTAACTTCAGAGATTTGGCACGTTCAACGTTTTAATAAAACAGACAATGGGACGGGAAGGGAAATTTGACAATAATACCTCTCTAAGCTTTAGTATTTAGGGGCATTCCTCGGTCAAGGGTATGAATATTTCATGGACTCTCCAAAGAGAAACACAAAGAGAACTTTTTCATTTCCTCCTGACCATTCTATTTGAGGGATGGGTAGAGCTCAACAGGCAGACCTTAGACCTTTGTTCAACAATACATAAATACAGAAATTTAAGCAGCTAAATGTGGGGCAGAATGTAACTCAAGGATTCTACATAGTGCAAATGTCCTCAGGATACAAACACTTTTAAACCTAGAAGAGTGTTTTGGAAGTGAGCAGTGAGCAATTCCTAAGAACTTGTTCTCACTTATCACTGTTTCACTTGTGAACTTTAGCAAGTGATTTATCCTCTTTTATCCTCCCTCGGATGTTAAGTATAATGCTTGTTGAACCTATTTCACAAAGTTGTTCTAGGGAAGTGTAAAGGAACTTGGTAAACGGTAACATGCTATTTGCTTATAGTTTATTCACAATCATGCCCAAAGGAAGGTACTGAATTGTAAACACATAGTCAAGATGAAGTCTGAATTGACAAGATGATCAAGCTCTCGGCCCTTTCTACTGCTGCATTTCATAACAGTTGCAGCTGTCTGCTCATATTTATGTTTTCCACAGTAAAAATGCAAGGCAGGATTCTAATCTCAGAACTACTGTCTCTTCCTACACAGAATAAAACAGCATGTCAAAAGATAAGTAAATAGAAAGGGACGTTTTGAAAGCTTTAAAAAGTCTTTGTTTTAGTTCTGAATCAAACTAAGTGTGGAATTATGGATACCAAAGATATTTTTTTCCTCTAGTAATAACTGTTTTAAGTCATTTAATGGCATGAAATCTCTTGAGTGAAAAATCTGAAGTCTGATTCTGATGGATGGCTTAAATTAAACTCAACATGGTCAAATTTTACAGTAGGGTCTTCGTAATAGAGCTAATTTTGTTTGAAAGCTCAGAAATTATCTGGCACTGAGGAGGAAAAAAACCCCAAAATGACAAAACTCTCTAATTGAGAAAATTATAAAATATTATTAAAAGACATTAAAGAGGGCATAAATCAATGTAAATAAATAAATGGAAGACTTAATACCATAAAGATGTCAATCAGTGGTACATTGGTCATAACTTGACAGCAATTCCAATCAAAATTACACCATTTTTTGTGTGTGAATATTTGAAGTTGACTAAAATTTATATGACAGAGTAAAGGACAAGCATAGACTAGATACTCTTGACAAAGAAAAACCAGAGGGAGAAATTGCCCTTCTTTATATTAAGAATTATTATGAACATATAACAAATGAGTAAGATTTTATTATTTTAAGGAGAGACCAGTAAAACAAAAGAGTGAGCCCAGAAACAACCCAGCACATACAGAACTCAAATTTTGACACAAATGGTGTTGCAGATGTGGGAGAAGGGATAGTGGACTTTTCTTTTTTTTTTTTTTTTTTTTTTTTTTTTTTTAAAACATCTTTATTGAAGTATAATTGCTTTACAATGGTGTGCTAGCTTCTGCTTTACAACAAAGTGAATCAGTTACACATATACATATGTTGCCATATCTCTTCCCTCTTGCATCTCCCTCCCTCCCACCCTCCCTATCCCACCCCTCTAGGTGGTCACAAAGCACCGAGCTGATCTCCCTGTGCTATGCGGCTGCTTCCCACTAGTTATCTATTTTACATTTGGTAGTGTATATATGTCCATGACACTCTCTCACCCTGTCACATCTCACCCCTCCCCCTCCCCATATCCTCAAGTCCATTCTCTAGTAGGTCTGTGTCTTTATTCCCATCTTGCCACTAGGTTCTTCATGACCTCTTTTTTTTTTTTTCCCTTAGATTCCATATATATGTGTTAGCATACTGTATTTGTTTTTCTCTTTCTGACTTACTTCACTCTGTATGACAGACTCTAACTCCATCCACCTCATTACAAACACCTCCATTTCATTTCTTTTTATGGCTGAGTAATATTCCATTGTATATATGTGCCACATCTTCTTTATCCATTCATCCGATGATGGACACCTAGGTTGCTTCCATGTCCTGGCTATTGTAAACAGAGCTGCAATGAATATTTTGGTACATGACTCTTTCTGAATTATGGTTTTCTCAGGGTATATGCCCAGTAGTGGGATTGCTGGGTCATATGGTAGTTCTATTTTTAGTTTTTTAAGGAACCTCCATACTGTTCTCCATAGTGGCTGTATCAATTTACATTCCCACCAACAGTGCAAGAGTGTTCCCTTTTCTCCACACCCTCTCCAGCATTTATTGTTTCTAGATTTTTTGATGATGGCCATTCTGACCGGTGTGAGATGATACCTCATTGTAGTTTTGATTTGCATTTCTCTAATGATTAATGATGTTGAGCATTCTTTCATGTGTCTGTTGGCAATCTGTATCTCTTCTTTGGAGAAATGTCTATTTAGGTCTTCTGCCCATTTTTGGATTGGGTTGTTTGTTTTTTTGTTATTGAGCTGCATGAGCTGCTTGTAAATCTTGGAGATTAATCCTTTGTCCGTTGCTTCATTTGCAAATATTTTCTCCCATTCTGAGGGTTGTCTTTTGGTCTTGTTTATGGTTTCCTTTGCTGTGCAAAAGCTTTTAAGTTTCATTAGGTCCCATTTGTTTATTTGTGTTTTTATTTCCATTTCTCTAGGACCTGGGTCAAAAAGGATCTTGCTGTGACTTATGTCATACAGTGTTCTGCCTATGTTTTCCTCTAAGAGTTTGATAGTGTCTGGCCTTACACTTAGGTCTTTAATCCATTTTGAGTTTATTTTTGTGTATGGTGTTAGGGAGTGTTCTAATTTCATACTTTTACATGTACCTGTCCAATTTTCCCAGCACCACTTATTGAAGAGGCTGTCTTTTCTCCACTGTATATGCTTGCCTCCTTTATCAAAGATAAGGTGACCATATGTGCGTGGGCTTATCTCTGGGCTTTCTATCCTGTTCCATTGATCTATATTTCTGTTTTTGTGCCAGTACCAAACTGTCTTGATTACTGTAGCTTTGTAATATAGTCTGAAGTCAGGGAGCCTGATTCCTCCAGCTCCATTTTTCGTTCTCAAGATTGCTTTGGCTATTCAGGGTCTTTTGTGTTTCCATACAAATTGTGAAATTTTTTGTTCTAGTTCTGTGAAAAATGCCAGTGGTAGTTTGATAGGGATTGCATTGAATCTGTAGATTGCTTTGGGTAGCAGAGTCATTTTCACAATGTTGATTCTTCCAATCCAAGAACATGGTATATCTCTCCATCTATTTGTATCATCTTTAATTTCTTTCATCAGTGTCCTATAATTTTCTGCATACAGGTCTTTTGTCTCCTTAGGTAGGTTTATTCCTAGGTATTTTATTCTTTTTGTTGCAATGGTAAACGGGAGTGTTTTCTTAATTTCACTTTCAGATTTTTCATCATTAGTATACAGGAATGCAAGAGATTTCTGTGCATTAATTTTGTATCCTGCTACTTTACCAAATTCATTGATTAGCTCTACTAGTTTTCTGGTAGCATCTTTTGGATTCTCTATGTATAGTATCATGTCATCTGCAAACAGTGACAGCTTTACTTCTTCTTTTCCGATTTGGATTCCTTTTATTTCTTTTTCGTCTCTGATTGCTGTGGCTAACACTTCCAAAACTATGTTGAATAATAGTGGTGAGAGTGGGCAACCTTGTCTTGTTCCTGATCTTAGTGGAAATGGTTTCAGTTTTTCACCATTGAGGACAATGTTGGCTGTGGGTTTGTCATATACGGCCTTTATTATGTTGAGGAAAGTTCCCTCTATGCCTACTTTCTGCAGGACTTTTATCATAAATGGGTGTTGAATTTTGTCGAAAGCTTTCTCTGCATCTATTGAGATGATCATACGGTTTTTCTCCTTCAATTTGTTAATATGATGTATCACGTTGATTGATTTGCGTATATTGAAGAATCCTTGCATTCCTGGAATAAACCCCACTTGATCATGGTGTATGATCCTTTTAATGTGCTGTTGGATTCTGTTTGCTAGTATTTTGTTGAGGATTTTTGCATCTATGTTCATCAGTGATATTGGCCTGTAGTTTTCTTTCTTTGTGACATCTTTGCCTGGTTTTGGTATCAGGGTGATGGTGGCCTCGTAGAATGAGTTGGGGAGTGTTCCTCCCTCTGCAATATTTTGGAAGAGTTTGAGAAGGATAGGTGTTAGCTCTTCTCTAAATGTTTGATAGAATTCGCCTGTGAAGCCATCTGGTCCTGGGCTTTTGTGTGTTGGAAGATTTTTAATCACAGTTTCAATTTCAGTGCTTGTGATTGGTCTGTTCATATTTTCTATTTCTTCCTGGTTCAGTCTCGGCAGGTTGTGCATTTCTAAGAATCTGTCCATTTCTTCCAGGTTGTCCATTTTATTAGCATAGAGTTGCTTGTAGTAATCTCTTATGATCGTTTGTATTTCTGCAGTGTCAGTGGTTACTTCTCCTTTTTCATTTCTAATTCTATTAATTTGAGTCTTCTCCTTTTTTCTCTTGATGAGTCTGGCTAATGGTTTATCAATTTTGTTTATCTTCTCAAAGAACCAGCTTTTAGTTTCATTGATTTTTGCTACTGTTTCCTTCATTTCTTTTTCATTTATTTCTGATCTGATCTTTATGATTTCTTTCCTTCTGCTAGCTTTGGGGTTTTTTTGTTCTTCTTTCTCTAATTGCTTTAGGTGCAAGGTTAGGTTGTTTATTCGAGATGTTTCCTGTTTCTTGATGTAGGCTTGTATTGCTATAAACTTCCCTCTTAGAACTGCTTTTGCTGCATCCCATAGGTTTTGGATCGTCGTGTCTCCATTGTCATTTGTTTCTAGGTATTTTTTGATTTCCCCTTTGATTTCTTCAGTGGTCACTTCGTTATTAAGTAGTGTATTGTGTAGCCTCCATGTGTTTGTATTTTTTACAGATCTTTTCCTGTAATTGATATCTAGTCTCATAGCGTTGTGGTCGGAAAAGATACTTGATACGATTTCAATTTTTTAAAATTTACCAAGGCTTGATTTGTGACCCAAGATATGATCTATCCTGGAGAATGTTCCATGAGCACTTGAGAAAAATGTGTATTCTGTTGTTTTTGGGTGGAATGTCCTATAAATATCAATTAAGTCCATCTTGTTTAATGTATCATTTAAAGCTTGTGTTTCCTTATTTATTTTCATTTTGGATGATCTGTCCATTGGTGAAAGTGGGGTGTTAAAGTCCCCTACTATGATTGTGTTACTGTCGATTGCCCCTTTTATGGCTGTTAGTATTTGCCTTATGTATTGAGGTGCTCCTATGTTGGGTGCATAAATATTTACAATTGTTATACCTTCCTCTTGGATCGATCCCTTGATCATTATATAGTGTCCGTCTTTGTCTCTTGTAATTGTCTTTATTTTAAAGTCTATTTTGTCTGATATGAGAATTGCTACTCCAGCTTTCTTTTGATTTCCATTTGCATGGAATATCTTTTTCCATCCCCTCACTTTCAGTCTGTATGTGTCTCTAGGTCTGAAGTGGGTCTCTTGTAGACAGCATATATATGGGTCTTGTTTTTGTATCCATTCAGCCAGTCTGTGTCTTTTGGTGGGAGCATTTAATCCATTTACATTTAAGGTAATTATCGATATGTATGTTCCTATTCCCATTTTCTTAAATGTTTTGGGTTTGTTATTGTAGGTGTTTTCCTTCTCTTGTGTTTCTTGCCTAGAGAAGTTCCTTTAGCATTTGTTGTAAAGCTGGTTTGGTGGTGCTGAACTCTCTCAGCTTTTGCTTGTCTGTAAAGGTTTTAATTTCTCCATCAAATCTGAATGAGATCCTTGCTGGGTAGAGTAATCTTGGTTGTAGGTTTTTCTCCTTCATCACTTTAAGTATATCCTGCCACTCCCTTCTGGCTTGCAGCGTTTCTGCTGAAAGATCAGCTGTTAACCTTATGGGGATGCCCTTGTGTGTTATCTGTTGTTTTTCCCTTGCTGCTTTTAATATGTTTTCTTTATATTTAATTTTTGATAGTTTGATTAATATGTGTCTTGGTGTGTTTCTCCTTGGATTTATCCTGTATGGGACTCTCTGTGCTTCCAGGACTTGAATAACTATTTCCTTTCCCATATTAGGGAAGTTTTCAACTATAATCTCTTCAAATATTTTCTCAGTCCCTTTCTTTTTCTCTTCTTCTTCTGGGACCCCTATGATTCGAATGTTGGTGCGTTTAATGTTGTCCCAGAGGTCTCTGAGACTGTCCTCAGTTCTTTTCATTCTTTTTTCTTTATTCTGGTCTGCAGTAGTTATTTCCACCATTTTATCTTCCAGGTCACTTATCCGTTCTTCTGCCTCAGTTATTCTGCTATTGATCCCATCTAGAGTATTTTTAATTTCATTTATTGTGCTTGTCATCGTTTCTTGGTTCCTCTTTAGTTCTTCTACGTCCTTGTTAAATGTTTCTTGCATTTTGTCTATTCTATTTCCAAGACTTTGGATCATCCTTACTATCATTATTCTGAATTCTTTTTCAGGTAGACTACCTATTTCCTCTTCATTTGTTAGGTCTGGTGTGTTTTGACCCTGCTCCTTCATCTGCTGTGTGTTTTTCTGTCTTCTCATTTTGCTTATCTTACTGTGTTTGGGGTCTCCTTTTCACAGGCTGCAGGTTCGTAGTTCCTGTTGTTTTTGGTATCTGTCCCCAGTGGCTAAGGTTGGTTCAGTGGGTTGTGTAGGTTTCCTGGTGGAGGGAACTAGTGCCTGTGTTCTGGTGGATGAGGCTGGATGTTGTCTTTCTGGTGGGTTCGTCCACGTCTGGTGGTGTGTTTTGGGGTGTCTGTGGCCTTATTATGATTTTAGGCAGCCTCTCTGTTAATGGATGGGGCTGTGTTCCTCTCTTGCTAGTTGTTTGGCATAGGGTGTCCAGCACTGTAGCTTGCTGGTCATTGAGTGAAGCTGGGTCTTGATGTTGAGATGGAGATCTGTGAGAGATTTTCGCCGTTTGGTATTACGTGGAGCTGGGAGGTCTCTTGTGGACCAGTGTCCTGAAGTTGGCTCTCCCACCTCAGAGGCACAGCCCTGATGCCTGGCTGGAGCACCAAGAGCCTTTCATCCACACAGCTCAGAATAAAAGGGAGAAAAAATGGAAAGAAAGAAAAAAAGAGGATAAAATAAAATAAAATAAAGCAATTATAATAAAAAATAAGAAAAAAAATTATTAAGAGTAAATTTATTAAGAAAAAAAATTTTTTTTTAATTTTTAAAAATAGATTTATTAATTTTTTATACTAAAAATAAGAAAAAAATTATTTAGAAAAAATTTATTAAGAAAAAAAATTTTTTAATTTTTTAAAATAAAAAATATGAAAAAACTTATTAAAAATTTTTTTAAAAATAGAAAATAAGGAAAAAATTATTAAGAAAACATTTATTAGGGAACAAAAAATTTTTAAGCCAAAAAAAAAAAAAAAAAAAGAAAACGGACGGACCTAACCCTAGGACTAACGGTGAGAGCAAATCTATACAGACAAAATCTCACCCAGAAGCATACACATCTACACTCACAAAAAAAAGGAAAAGGGGAAAAGTTAATATATCCTGCTCCCAAAGTCCATCTCCTAAATTTGGGATGATTCGTTGTCTATTCAGGTATTCAACAGATGCAGGCACATCAAGTTGTTTGTGGAGCTTTAATCCGCTGCTTCTGAGGCTGCTGGGAGAGATTTCCCTTTCTCTTCTTTGTTCGTACAGCTCCCGGGGTTCAGCTTTGGATTTGGACCCGCCTCTGCATGTAGGTCCCCTGAGGGCGTCTGTTCCCCGCCCAGACAGAACGGGGTTAAAGGAGCAGCTGATTCGGGGGCTCTGGCTCAGTCAGGCCGGGGGGAGGGAGCGGTACGGAGGAGGCGGGGCGAGCCTGCGGCGGCAGAAGCCGGCGCGACGCCGCAGCAGCCCGAGGCGCGCCGCGCGCTCCCCCGGGGAAGTTGTCCCCGGATTACGGGAGCCCGGCCGTGGCGGGCTGCACAGGCTCCCGGGAGGGGCGGCGCGGAGAATGACCCGTGCTCGCCCACAGGCCGTTTGGTGGCGGCAGCAGCAGCCTTAGCGCCCCACGCCCGTCTCTGGGGTCCGCGCTGACAGCCGCAGCCCGCGCCCGTCCCTGGAGTCCGTTTAAGTGGCGCTCTGAATCCCGCCTCCCCGCACGCCGCGAAACAAAGAGGCAAGAAAAAGTCTCCTGCCTCCTCGGCAGCTGCAGACCTCCTCTCGTGCACCCTCCCGGCTAGTTGTGGTGCGCTAGACCCTTCAGGCTGTGTTCACGCAGCCAACCCCAGTCCTCTCCCTGGGATCCGACCGAAGCCCGCGCCTCAGCTCCCAGCCCCCGCCCGCCCCGGCGGGTGAGCAGACAAGCCTCTCGGGCTGGTGAGTGCTGCTCGGCGCCGAGCCTCTGTGCGGGAATCTCTCCGTTTTTCCCTCTGCGTCCCTGTTGCTGTGGGATCCGCGCTGATAGCCGCGGCTCGCGCCCGTCTCCGGAGCCCGCCTAGGCGGCGCCCCGAATCCCCTCTCCTCGCGCGCCGCGAAACAAAGAGGCAAGAAAAATTCTCCTGCCTCTTCGGCAGCTGCAGTCCTTTTCCTGGACTCCCTCCCGGCCAGCACCGAAGCCCGAGCCCCAGCTCCCAGGCCCCGCCCGCCCCGGCGGCTGAGCAGACAAGCCTCTCGGGCTGGTGAGTGCTGGTCGGCACCGCTCCTCTGTGCGGGAATCTCCGCTTTGCCCTCCGCACCAATGTGGCTGCGCTCTCCTCCGTGGCTCCGAAGCTTCCCCCCTCTGCTACCCGCAGTCTCTGCCCACGAAGGGGCTTCCTAGTGTGTGGAAACCTTTCCTCCTTCACAGCTCCCTCCCACTGGTGCAGGTCCCGTCCCTATTCTTTTGTCTCTGTTATTTCTTTTTTCTTTTGCCCTACCCAAGTACGTGGGGATTTTCTTGCCTTTTGGGAGGTCTGACGTCTTCTGCCAGCGTTCAGTGGGTGTTCTGTAGGAGCAGTTCCACGTGTAGATGTATTTCTCATGTATCTGTGGGGAGGAAGGTGATCTCCGCGTCTTACTCTTCCGCCATCTTGCCCCTCCCTCGGACTTTTCAATAAATGTTGCTAGGACACATTATTAGTCATATGGAAGACAAAAACAGAAAGTGCACCCTTACCTAACCACCATATACAGTCTTAAATTTGGGTAGGTTAAAGATATAAAATAAAAAGCAAAACTACAGTACTTTATAGGACAATATCTTTATGACTTCCAGAAAGGTAGGAATTTGTTAAACAAAACACAAAAAATGCAAACCTCTGAGGAAAAGATTAATAGAATGAACTAATCTATCAAAACTTCTGACTTCTGACCATCAAAAGTCCATGTAAAGGAAGTGAAAGGAGAATCACATACTGGAAGATTATATTTTTCAATATATATAAGAGGCAAAGGATTAATCAATATTCAAAAAAATAAAAGGAACTCCTGCAATTTATAAGAAAAGGAAGAATAAATAACCAATAGAAGAAATGAGGAAAAGTCTTAATAGATACTTCAAAGAAAGGAAATCTGAACAACCAATAAAAGATGCCCAATCTGACTAGTAAACACAAAAATAAACATTAAGACCACCATGAGAGATCAATTATAACTTAGCACAGTGGAAAAAGAAGTTTGTAGATGTCATGTGTTGGTAAGAATGAGGGCTAATGAGAGCACTGATATAGTATTTTTGGTGGATATAAAATAGCATAACCACTTTGAAAACAATTTGGCACTATCTGTATACTCTTGTGCTTTCGGCTTTGCATTTTTTCATAAACTTAGGAAAATAATAAAACATTTATTTTGTCTTTCTGCATGAATTGAATTCTATTTCAGGGCAATCAAATAAACAATGAGGAAAAGTTATTCTCTGTGGAAGAATTCTAGCTAAAAAATGCAGAATGAATGATAGAATTAGAAAATCACCATTATACAAACCTTAGGAAAAACATTTAGGTAGCCTTCGTTATTGTATGCTAAAACCACTGGGTGAAATTTGATGGGAACTTTATGATAGAGTCATCAGACTGACACCACCTGAACCCACTGATCAAACTCACAGAGTTTCACATTTAAAAAAATCTTACCAAAAAAAAATTGAAACTGAATTTCATCAAGCCAGTTGACAGGAAATAGGAGGATAGAGGGAGTGTGTAACAAACAACAGCATCAGCACGATCAGTCACATTTAGAATATGACATTTCTTAGGACAAATGACCTAGTTTCTCCAACAAATCACAGCATAAAAGATAAAAAGAAGGAAGGGGGCTGTTATAAAGTAAAAGAATAACACAGTATTATTTGGATTTTGATTTGGTCAAACCAGCTATGGAAAGATAACTTTAAGATAGTCAATGAAGTATGAATAAAGACTAACTAAGTATTAGATGATATTAAGGAATTATTTTGTTAGGTATAATGTCATGATGGTTTCATTTAAAATGTTATCACATGAAGATTCATACTGAAGTGTTTACAAGTGAAATGACATATTTTATATTTGCTTTAATATAAACAAAGCTGTTAAGATAACAGAATCTAGTATTTTTAGTAAATCATTAGTTATAGAGGTGGTGGTGATGGAGAGGAAGAGGTCTAGGATAACATTTGGATTTTGCATTGGGTTACCAGGGTGGTACTATTTGCCAAGAAAGGGGACACAGAAGCAACAGTAGGTTTTACAGATAAAAATGATTTTAATTTTGAAAATAAGTTTTAGATGCTAATGGGATACCCAGAAGGTTCTCAAGTGAGCAATAAGATAATTGAGTCTTAAATAAAGAAGAGATCTGTGCTGGGGTTATAGTTTCAAAGACAACTCCACTCCAGAAAAGTGATCAAATCACTCAAGAGAATGCATATGATAAGAAAAGAAGTCCAAGGATGAACCCTGGTGATTACCAACATGCATGAAATAAACAAGGGGAGAGTTCAATGAGAGATTCTGACATAAAATGTTAGAATATTTGAATAGTTTTGAGAAGAAAGAATTAATCAGCATAAGGATTAATCAACAGTAATTAAATAATGTAGAGAAGTTAAATAGGATGAGAAATAAAAATAGTGCATAAGATTTTGAAATTGGCAGTCACTGGTGATTTTAGTAGGAGTTGTTTCATTTGAATAATGGTGGCAGAGGGCTAATTACAATGGGTTAGCACCTACATGAGAAGTGAGAGTTGGAGACACTTGTTCTTTTGAGGAGCTTAGCTGGAAACTGTAAGAGAGGTAGAGGATTTCTTTTCTTTAATATAGAAATGGTTCCAGCATGTTTAGAGGCAAGATAAAAGAGCCAGTTGGGAGAGTCAGTTTGAGAATGTATATAAAAAAAAGAGAGAACAATAAATGAAGTATGGTTTCAGTGAAAAGAAGGGTGAAAAGGATAAAAAACAAGTTGAATAAATTAGCTCTAACCAAGTCAAGGAGTCTTTTTCTCTCTGAATCTGGAAAAATGTGGTGAGAGTAGATGCATGTATAAAGGAATATTTCACTTAATAAAAAATGAACTACTAATTTTTTTTCCAGAAAAAAATTGTTTCAAAAAGTAGAGAGTGCAGCCACTTATTTTATTTCAGAAATGTCACCAGAAAAGCCTGAGTCACTCTGAGGGCATATACACCCTCGTGGTCTTTGTGGAAGCCTAAGCCTTGCTGTGTTGGGGGAATGTGGACAAGTGTGCAGCAAATTGGGCCTCTGAGAGGTGGGCTGAGGGAAGGAGGGCATGTGGTGTTCTAAGAGTTAGGGGCGGATGTGTTCTGAACATAGATGGTGGCCCAGGGGCCAGTAGCAGCCAGAATGGAATTGTGATTGGGAATAATCAGAAGGGCACTCTGAGGGGGGCGCCAGCTAGTGAGGAAGCTGATTTTGGTTGACAGAGAGACAGACAGATCAGGTGTTGGTTTCTATGTTTAGACTCAATGTTCTCTGTGAAATGTGAGGCAAATATGGACAGGAGTCAGGGTCAGCAGTTGAGAACAATGGTTTTGAGAGAGTGGTGAAGCTTCAGAATATTTTGGGGGGAGAATGGTGAAACTAAGAATTGAGAAACAGCAAATAAATGGGTGGCTGAGGGCCAAAAAGGGGCTGGCTGAGTTTGGAGACCATAAATTATTGGTAGCAGCCATCCACACCTTTGTGAAATTTCTTAAAATTTCCTTCTGCGTTACGCAGGGGTCAAGCTAATGGTGCAAGCAAGAGGATAATTGGGTCAATCTGCTTTTGAGGGTTATCAGGACAGATACAACCAAAGCACAAAAAGACATGGGCAGCTGGGATTATTTGTTGCAAGAGGCAAGTTAAATGATTTTTCTACGCATCTAGGTTGGATAGGAAAAGGGGTATGTCCATGAAATGGTGATGGGTTATGAAGTCTTTAGATAATAGCAAGAAGGATGGACACAAGAGGGCAGGAATGTCAGAGGAATAGTGTTGTTAAAAGTGTCAAATAATCTGCTGTACAGTGAAGTGGAGTTCCCTGTGCCATACAGCAGGTTCTCATTAATACCCTAATTTAAAAAAGTGTTAAATAATCTGGATACAGCAGTGGAGAGTTAAAGCAGAATGCTGCTACTACTTTTGTGTTCTATGATAAGTGAGAGGTGTAGAATAAAAAGTTTAGCTTGAGAGCTATTCAGGAGGTGGTAGAAGGATCGGGATCTATAAATATGTTGACTTTGTAGAGTAGATCCTATGTGGTGGTATAAGGGTTACAGAGGAAAGGATAGGGGTCAATAGTAAAAAGAATCATGAGTAGAAGAAATCCCCAAATAGGCCAAAAAAACAAACAAACAAACAAAAAAAAACGGGAGGAGAATGTGTTCCATGGACTGCTCTTGAGGCTTCTAGACAGACGAAGTCCCAAGTGGTGCAAGAGCCATGTGAGAGTAGCAAATTTTAGGCTCTACTTATCATTTAAAAGTAATGTCACTGAGAATTTACTTATCTCATCTCTGAAGAGTTCCCTTCCTCAGGCTGTTAATGGAAAATATGCATCTACGTTCATTCCTCGTTTTAAAATGTATTTACCTTTTATTCAAACCACTCTTACCACATTCTTGCTATATATACATTAGTGTTCCAGAAAATAAAATAAAAATCCTTATCTTTACCTCTGAGAAGCTTGTTCTCTTACTGAAGGTGTGAGAAATGTGCACAACTTACCTCATATCTGTGGGTCTTGGAAGAAGTCTTTTTTTTCCACTAAAGTAGACTTCAAAATCTTCAATCTTTAGCCTGTGGGCATAGTCAATGTATCCTGATACCTCCTGCCCATGAGAATTTCTGTCACGAATAAAGATCACAGACTAGTACACAGAAAAATAGAGAATGGAGAGAGTAAATGAACAAAACTCATTTCAGTAAATTTTACATGATAATAAAATCCACAGTTATTGAGTGATACGTGTGTTATATCCTATTCTAAGTGCTTTACGCTTCATACTTACCATGATCCTATGGGGTAGGTATTATTATTTTCTCCTGGCAGTGAAGAAATTTATGAAAAGTTAACTGAACACGCATATAATGTTTATATATAGTAATTGTATATAACATTATCAATAAATAACTCATAGAAGTCTTCCTAAGGACAGACATTATTTTCAGTATTTGAAATACATTATTTACTTTTTTCCCAGTCCCATTGTCTTCTCTTTGTCATCATTTTGCAAGTTAAAAAACTGAAAAACAGAGAGGTTGAGTACCTCACACAGCTAGTAAATTGAGAAGCTCAGATTAAAACCCAGGCTATGTGTTTGTCCTTCTAATTGTTACATTCTTTTTCCATTTAAAAACCTATATATTTTATGTTATATATAGAGAAATGGGGTCCCTTCTTTTTATTATCATAAGAGTCAAAAAAGTCTCTACAAAATTAAAATCTCTTTGCAAATTAAAATCTCTTGGGACTTCCCTGGTGGTCCAGTGGTTAAGACTCTGTGCTTCTATTGCAGGGGGTGCAGGTTTGATCCCTGTTCAGGGAACTAAGATCCGCATGCTGCACAGCATGACCAATAAATAAATAGTTAAAAAAAAAAATGAACCACTTAAAAATCTCTTTACAAATTAAAATCTCTTTACAAAATTAATTCTATAGGTCAAACCTATACAGAAAGTACATATTTCTCCTTTGTATCAATTCCTTCACAAATATCTTTGAGCAGCTACTACATGTGAGACACTGTTGAATGTGCCAAGGATACAGTGATAAGCAAGACAGTAAAGGTCCTGATCTCTTGGAACTTATGTTTAGGTAAGCAGAGACAGACAATAGACATGAAAAGAAAACAATACTTACAGTGAGGGATAAGTGTTATAAAGCAAATAAAGAAGATGGTTGGCTAGAGGAGTTGGTGGTGGTGAAGGCTACTTTAGGTAGAGTAATCAGAAAAGACCTTGAGGAGGTCTTCAAGCCAAGACTTGAAGGCTAAGAAGAGGTAAGCCTTGTAAGATCTAGAATAGGAGCCTATCAGGCAAAGGGAACAGCTGGTAGAAAGGCCCTAAAGTGGAAACAAGGTAATGCAAACAGAAGAATTGTAGTCTTTTCCTGCTCAAGCCAATAGACATTGATCTCAAGTTCTAGGAGGAAAAAAAGAAAAAGAAAAAAACCCTAAGTATAATTGGAAAAGCTCATAATGTATTCATTTCCAAATCTAGATCAAAATGTAGAATTTCATGGAGAAGTTCTATATTTGGAAGAACCTGTAAACAAGCCTTCCTGCTCCTCTTGAGCAATTACTGGATTGTTACTTGTTGGGTCTTTGTGTAGTCAATTATAGGGAGCACTAACACAGGTCACCTTAGATAGCAGAGTTTCCAAAAGGGTGAAGTTAGAAAATTGAAATAATTCTTTTTCCTGCTACACCTATGAAAACAGGTTGCTAACAATATGCCAACGGAAAAATGGAGGAACAGAGACACAATTTACAATTATTTGTTATTCTGCTGATGCTTCATCTTCCAGCTTACTATGGAACAGCATTGGGTGCTGAGAAGACTGTGCTAAGAAGAATCCTGAGGCACTTTCTTAGCTCAAGGGGAGGGAGGGTTGTGCTGGATTAGTGATGTTTCCTATAGATATGCCTGGATGAACTAATAGTCATTGTTATTCCTGTGCCCAGTTGTGTATAAACTCAATCCATAGTCCTTCTCGTTTCCCCCATGTAACTCCCAGTTAAATTTATATAGATTTCTCCATGCTTTTAGTCACCTAGTTTTTAGTTTATACAGCACAAAATTTAAATGGATAGTAACTTAGACTTCTTGAGATTCTCACACAACTAAACCAATAACTAACTTTGCTGTCCCTACTTAAACAAGGCCATAAGCTATACATATTTCATATGTAATACGAAAGGTGCTTGTAATCTTTATTCAATCAAGGCTGCTCCTGATGTAAGGCAAATCATGCAGGGACAGAGAGGGGGAGAAAGATCCAAAATAAGTCCTTTACTTTCAAAATGGAACTCTATTAACAGAAAAGAAAGCTCCTCTGTCTCTGTCTGTCTCTGCTTTTGTCTCCGTTTCTCTGTCTTTCTCTCTTTAAATGAGAGATGGACCAGCCTTATTCTTCCAGCAGAATAGCATACCAGATATTGTAACTGACCTTCCTGCTGAAAACAAATACGAAATCTGGATAAAATCTAAAAAATAACTTGTAACATGCATTGAGACACTGGCAAGAAAATGATGAATACTCCAAGTCCAAAAAATAAATGAAAGCAGGAGCCCAGAGAGGAAAGCAGAACCCTAAAGTCATCCTTGTCTTGCAGGTATTGCCCAACCTTAGAGAATCTCAGCAAAGATTTCATGATTATGTCAGGTGGGGGTGACAGGAAACAAAATCCAGTCTTTCAGATAGAGAGACTAACAGGACATATTGCAGCAACATAAAGCTGAGAAACAAAAAAAGAATGAAAAAATATCTCCACTGTGTTCAGAGAAAAGAAGAAGAATCATTCCAGAGTTACATCTAGAGAAAACACTTTTATGGTGAACAATATACAGATTTTTTAGACCAAATAAATAAATAAGAGACTTGGCTAACAACAGCCTCTTGCTCAAAGAAATTCTGCAGGATGTACTTCAGGCAAAAGAATGTGACTCCAGCTGGCAAGTTAGAGATAAAGAGTAGAATAATAAGAAAAAATAGAATAGATAAGGAATATAATCAAATATTATAAATATATAGGTAAATATTAAAAAATGTTGACTGTGTTAAATAGTAACAGTATCTTCTGTAATAAAAATAACAGTATGCCTAAAATTTTTTATATAAATGTATGTTTGGAGAAAGTTGTCAGAGTTAAAGTTGGAGTGTCTAAACTTTTTAGAATGAGGGCAGCTATACTGATTAATTTTAGAATTTGCTAAATATGTATGTATAAATTTGGGTCACAACAGGAGATAGTGTATATCATCTTTAAATTATTAGAGGATAAAACAAAGTGAGGAAAAAGCAATCAATCAATGAAACAGAAGGCAAGAAGGAAGAGGAAAAATTTGGAAGAGGCAGGACAAATAAAATACACAAATGTAATGATAGTATTATGGGCTGTATTGTGTTCCCTCAGAATCCATATGTTGAAACCTAACCCTGAGTACCTCAGAGAATGTTTTAGACAAAGGACCTTTAAAGAGTTAATTAAGTAAAAATGAGCCCATTAGGGTAGGCCCTAATGCAATCTGACTTTATAAGAAGAGGAAATTTGGACACATAGAGAGACATTGGGGGGTTGTGTGCACGGAGAAAAGACCATGTGAAGACACAGTGAGAGGAATCATCTGCAAACAAGGAGAAAGGCCTCAGAAGAAACCAAATCTGCCAACACCTTGATCTGTTTTGGACTTCTAGCCTTGAGAACTATGAGAAAATAAATTTCTGTTATTTAAGCTACCCAGTCTATGGTATTTTGTTATGGCAGCTCTAGCAAATTAATACAATAATAATAAATTAAAATAATTAAGTAATTACAATAAATGTAAATGGCCAAATGTTTAAGTTAAAAGACAAAGATTATTAGAGTGAATACAAAAATATGAAGTAAAATATAAGGTTGAAAATTAAATAATCAAAGAATACACATAAGAAAGTTCCTATCCAAAAGAGAGCTGGTATTGGCATATTAATATTAGGCAAAATGGACTTTAAGGCAAAAAGCATTACTCGAGATGGAGAGTCACTAGATAATGATGAAAGATTCCATTTACAGAAAGATACAATAATTCTAAACTTGAATAAACCTTTGAAAAGATAGCCTTAAAATATCTAAAGCAAAAATTGATAGAAGTGTAGAATAAGTCATCATCACTGTGGTAAATTTATCTCTCTCATTAAGTTCTAGATCCAAGAGAATAAATACTTAAATATTATAGAATAAATATAGATTGTAAAGAATTAAAAAATACAAGCTTGACTGTTCAGTTTTTAACTTAGTCAAGTACCTAAACATCTTTAGTCTTTAATGTTCTTGTGGATAAAATGACTGATTGTCTAAAATGATATATATTTGACCATAATTTCACTATTTTACATTATTATATATATATCCTTCCCATGTGTGTTAAAGCCCTCTGTCCATGGAAATCTGAATAAATTTCAAATCTCACTTCTCTAGTCTTGTGAGAGTTAAGTGCCTGCTCTGTGATTTTTGTGAATCCTGAGATTTTGGGGTTTTCTGAAGCTAGATAACTTCAAGTAAGGCCAAACTGGGTATAAGTGTGATTCCCGCCATGTTCACTGTGTGTCTTTGGGTGGGTTGTTCAAACTCTTAATGCCTCTCTATATTCATAAGTCCTATGGCCTTAAGTAGGTTCCTGCAAAATCCAGCAAGTCTCTACACCAAACCAAACTGAACACCCCCCAAAACAAAACAAAACACACCAAAATAAACAAGAGGCCAAAATCCTGCTTGGACCTAAGCATTTAGTTACTTAAGCCTCCTCTTTCTTTTTTCTTTTTCTTTTTCATTGAAGTATAGCTGACTGATTCTGTATATTTTCACTTACATGTGAAATCTAAAAAATAAAACAAATATATCAAAAACCAGAAACAGACTCACAGATACAGAGAATAAACTAGTGGTTACCAGAGGGGAGTGGGGTGGGGGAGGGGCAAAATAGATGAAGGGGATGGGATTAAGAGGTATAAACCACTAGGTATAAAATAAATAAATTACAAGGATGTAATATACAGCACAGGGAACATAGTCAATGTTTTGTTATGACTTTGTATGGAGTATAATCTAAAAATATGGAATTACTATGTGGTACACCTGAAGTTGATATAACATTGTGGTTAAGCCTTCTTGCAACCTCTCCCTTCTACCTGTTTGTCTTTCCACTCTACAGAGTAACAGAATAATCTCTTCCTTTTGTCTTGCATGAAACTGCTAAATTCACATTTAGGTGCTGTCAAAGCCTTACCTTCTGCCCTATTCACCCAATTTGTAAACAACATGCAAATACTGTTTATTTCCCAACAGGAATTCTGGTGATCATTGTATCAATGATTCCTTTTATTTTCAATAAAAACAAAATGTTCAACTAAAATTTATATAATTTTAGACCTAGGAAAATAATCAGAAGGAGCTGTTTTCACAAAAATCTGTACAGACCAAATGAAAATTACTTTATTCATATCTTTCCAAGTATGGTTACATATGTGTAAAAGTATATTTTTAAAAAAACTTTTTAGTAAAATTTAAAAAAAAATTGCTAAAATGAAAAATCTTCCTAATGAAAAACATGCTTTATGAAATTATTTTAAAAATCTGATTAGAACTGTTGATGTATAGTAGTAATTGGTGATAGTCAGGAAATCACAAATTTCACTTTAGAAATGCATCATTGAAAAAGCACAGTGGGGCTTCCCTGGTGGTGCAGTGGTTGAGAATCCACCTGCCAATGCAGGGGACACGGGTTCGAGCCCCCGTCTGGGAAGATCCCATATGCCGCGGAGCAACTGGGCCCGTGAGCCACAACTACTGAGCCTGCGTGTCTGGAGCCTATGCTCCACAACAAGAGAGGCCACGATAGTGAGAGGCCCGTACACCGCGATGAAGAGTGGCCCCCGCTTGCCGCAGCTAGAGAAAGCCCTCGCACAGAAACGAAGACCCAACACAGCCAAAAATAAATAAATAAATAAATTAATTAAAAAAAAAAAAAAAGCACAGTGTAGGGACTTCCCTGGTGGCGCAGTGGTTAAGAATCTGCCTGCCAATGCAGGGGATATGGGCTTGAGCCCCGGTCCAGGAAGATCCCACATGCTGCAGAGCAACTAAGCCCGTGTGCCACAACTTCTGAGTCTGCGCTCTAGAGCCCGCAAGTCATAACTACTGAGCCCGCGTGCCACGACTACTGAAGCCTGTGTGCCTAGAGCCCGTGCTCTGCAACAAAGATGAGCCACCGCAATGAGAAACCCGTGCACCGCAGCGAAGAGTAGCTCCCGGCTCGCTGCAACTAGAGAAAGACCGCACGCAGCAACGAAGACCCAGCACAGCCAAAAATTAATTAATTAATTAATTAATTAATTTAAAAAAAAAGCACAGTGTAGGGTAGTAGAAAAACAGTGAGATAGAAGAGGTGAGAGGTAGAGAATTAGAATGAAGTTAACTAATGCTCTTGATTAATTAATTTAATGTGTTCATTTATAAAATGTGTATTTTCCTCCAACGTGAATACTAATTACTCCTACCATTAATACTACTATCTATCATCTATTAAGAACCCACTATGTTTTGAGCAAAATATTAGCTTTATATTTATCATCTTATTTAATTCTCTAAAATATATATATAATGGCTAGATAGCATTATTATCCTCATTTTATAAATGTAGGACCTCAAAGCATTGAGAGTTTGAGGAATCTCCCAAAGGACATGCAGCTAGAGAGTGGGGCACACACACTCACACATCTACTTCCCATGAAGCCCATGCTCCTAACCACCATGCAGTGGACACACAGACCTGGATCCAAATGCTGACCCTGCCACCTACTTACTTTGTGACATTGGTAAGTTAGTTATCCTTTTTAAGATTCAGTTTCCTCTATTACGAAATGGTCATAACACTTGCCTCTTAGGGTTGCTGTGTGAATTAAATAAGACTATTTTTGCTAAGCACATAACAATGCCTAGTACATGATAAAACCTCAGTAAATATTACCTATTGCTTAAAAAAATTTTTACTATATTGTCACTACTGTAGTCATACTGTGTTAAGAGTTTTGTCAGTTCCTTTGGGATAAGGCAATGGAACGATCATATCAGAATTCCATTACCTAAGTATTGTATTATGTTTAGGTTGCAGTACATGGTTCAATTCATTTGTTAAATTCAGTCATCCTCAGTTAAAACTTTGGATGTATTTTGAAGTTAAAATTTAAACAATCTTCCCAGGTATTATACAGGATGGGCCTAATTGACAGTAAAATCATGATTCTGGCATCCAGAATGGATACAATAGGTTAATGGAGCCCCTTTGAAGAATCAGGTTTATTTCAGCTTGAGTGTGACATATTTTAGTAATTGAAAACTTTCTTATTTGGACACCTCTGTCATTTCAATAGGAATTAGAAAATGTTATAAATAATTGTTTTAAACTTCTCTACTAACCTTTCTTTTTCTTTTAAAAAATATAATAGCTTTATTGAGGTATAGTTTATGTAACATAAAATTTATCCTAAAGTTTTAAGTGTATAATTCAATGACTTTTAGTAAATTTCTAGAGCTGTGCAACACAATGTAGCTTTAGAATATTTTCATCACCCCAAAGAGATCCCTTGTGTCCATTTGCAGTTATCCCTGTTCCCAGCCCCAGTCCCAGGCAATCACTAATCTACTTTGTATCTCTATAGACTTTCCTTTTCTGGATTTTTTTTTCATATAAATGGAATCATACAATATATGGTCTTATTCATTCTAATAACTTTTTAATCACAGTTAATTTCCCAAAAGACACATGAAAACTCTATACTTTAATCGAAGGGCTCTTTTAAATGATGATGTTATGTTTATAAAAGGAAAACTTCCAAAATGCTCATTGTCCTTAGATAAGACCCTTTAATCTTTTCTAGAATAATTAAAGTTACAACCAACACAAGTATTTCAGTAAATCAAATGATACTCATTTGAAACCATGAATAACAGTCTACATTTATTTGCAACCTAAGCAAAAGACACAAATTTTTTTTAAGTAACGAAAACAACAATGAAAAGCACAAGAACAAGCTATTGATCAATATCAAGATACAGGCATTCCTGATATTGAAGTGGGGGGTCAGACACCAAGGAGCATGTGGAACCTGAGATTTTACTGAGATGGTCTGTGACCGCAAGTGTGAATCAAAAGACTTATGGAATGCTTAGTTAGGTCCTCATTACTTCTCACGTGTTGGGAAAAGATGAATTAAAGTACAATTTAGACCATTAATATATCATTTGGATCTCTGGCTGCTTGTCTTTTCCCAGAAGTGGATTAAAATACAAATTCATAAACTTGTTATGAGTTGAGTACATGTGTTGCCTGATTTTTCTTGCCAAACACTAATGAGGAGGCATAAACCTGATACATCGAAATGGGACTTTTTCAACCGTGAAGCCAAAGTCAGTTAAACAAAAAGCGCACTAAGCAGTATGTTGCTGCACAAAAACTGAAACATCCATTTCAGGGTATGAAAGCTGTCAGACAAGCTAAGTACTGGTGACTATCCCCCTGAGACTGTCAGCATGCCCCCTGATAAAGACAAATGAAGAAATAATTTTATCTCCTAGAATTTTAAGACTCTGGAATGCCTTTATGAATCATTAGTTTTGGGGAATTGTTTTGTTTTGGAAGAGAAATGATTTTGCAAATGGAGTCTAAGTTTGGACAAACAATTGTTTTCTAACATTTCAAAAGGTCTGTCATTATAAATTTCTCTGATACAAGTTATTTTACAAATTTTTTACGCTGATAATTATTTCAAAATTCTGTATCTTCTTATTCATTTGCAATTAGACATATCTTTTCACTATTCACACACTTCTCAGGGTTATGTGAAAGACAGCTTTTGTCCTCCCTGTTGGAGGCTTATTCTCAGAACCAGCAGACTTTTCCTTCCACATCCTGTTGCACAAAGCAGGTCACAAGCCAGCTGAGATTCAAGAGGCAGGCAGAGTGACTTCTCTTCTTGATGGGAGCACCTGCCAAGTGTCATTGCAAAGGGGCATGGATAAAAGACAAAGTGAAGAATGGTGGCTAGTTTTTGCAATCTATAAGTATTTACCATAAAGAACCTAAGAGTTTTGCTCATTTTTCGACAGTTGGAGATTTGATTTCTGAAGGGAATCATTGACTTTATTAATTTTTTTTCTCTCCCAGCTTACAAAAATGTCCATATTTAAAAAGGTTTTTCTTTGCATTACCAGTGAGGTTAAGAGCTTAGGAACATCTGATCTCACTGTTAGTATCCAAAACGTTCTGGAAATTTTAATGAATGAAAATAATATTAAAAGTATATATAAGCTCTAAATACTGGAAAGGAGAAAAAATATCATATTTGTATATAGACTGATAATTTACTTAGAAAATCAGAGACAGCTAACTGAAACCAGTACAAAATATCTATACAAAAAAATAATAGCTTGGTTTCACACTAAACTATTAGCTATTGTTCATGCAATCTTTATTTGCATTATGCTTTTTAAAAATTATAACATTCTTCCAAACATTTTTTATGAAAAACTTTTCTAAAATAACATAAAAACTAAACAAAGACGCTACATTGTTGAAGGAAATATATTATTATAAAATAAATGTATTAAAATTTTAAGCAAAATACCAATGGGGTACTTTTGATTCCTTAGAATTTTACCTTGAAGATCGTGGCTAACATTATCTAAGATAATTTTGAAAAGGAAGAATAAACAGCAGAACTTGCATTATTAGATATGAAGTTACAATAATTAAATCTTATATCATTGGTACAGTGCTAGATGGATAATGGAAAGTAATAACTTCAGAAACACACCCTTACACACAAATGTGTATGCCCATAGTGTATATGTTTTTCTATAGCACGATATTTTCTAAATTTTCTATAATGAATGTCTACTCTTCTTTAACTACATGATTCCAAAATCTTTTCTCCAAACATACCACTCTCTGAACCTCCACTTCCTCTTTTTCTAGCTCCCATAATCTGGAAGCTCTTTCAGATCTTTGGAACTGCTGATCCATTAAACTACCATGTTTCAATGTTTACTACCCTCTTTATATACTCATTTTCCGCTTTATACAGCTAAGATTCCATGGTGGAGCATCATAATTGTTCACTTGCATATCTCTTCAAATTCCTTGCACATATCCTGTTACACTCATTGAAAAAATTCCAGTACGGTTTCGACCCAACTTTCCTTTTATTGTTTTTGCATAGCTATGACTGAGTTTGGCAAGAAAAGAAGAAAACTATAATGACTCGTCTCACAAATATTAATGACCATAAACTCCTTTGGACCTATAACACTTGCATAATAATTGTCTATGATAAGCTCTTCCTCTCTCCCACACTCTCATTTTTTTATATCTTCTCTCCTCAAACTTTCAACAATACCCTTTTTTTCCCCTCACATTCAATGATCTTTCCCTCTGAAAATAGAAGCATCTTGGGAATTTCCTTTGCTTGTTACCTGAGCTCCCATAACAGTTTTAAAAATATTTTTCTTTTTGCACTTACTATTTTATATTGTAGTGTTCAAGGTCCTTGGAGACTGGAGACTATATCTTTATCTAACTTTGTATGCTTAATATCTCCCCTGGCCCTTGGTTCAAAGAAGGTGTATAACCAACATGGTTTTGGATTTGAGGTGATTAAACAAAGTCCAACAAGATAAACTGCCAGCGTGCTATTTATTTAATCATGCTTCACAGAAAGTGTCACCACGTAACAAAATAATACTAGTGCTAAGAGCTAACTTTTGAAGAGTGTTTACTAAGTGCCAACATTTCTCTCATTTAATCCTAACACAAGTCCCATAATGTAGGTAACATTATTAATCTTATTTTACAGATAAGAAAACTAAAGCAAGAGGAGGCGCTAGGGCCCAGGCTTATATGGTTAGTGTGTCAGTCAGAATTCCAACAGAAAACAATGGCAACATTTGTGTATGTACGCAGGGATTAATGGATGGCATATAGGGTCATCACAAGGGATACTGCATGAAGCCAGGGCTACTAGTACTGAAACTGACACTATCCCTACCACAGGCCTCTCCCTCATCCCCAAGTGGGAGAGTTTATCAGAACCCAAGAGGGAAGGAGAGATGCACAGGCTGAGAGCATGCTGGAGAAGAGCAGATAATTGATGTCAAAGGACATAGATAGCAGTAGGTAATCTCACAGAAGGAGGATCAAGAGAATTAATACCTTCCTGCTGGAGCCTCATATTGGTCAAATCTAACTGGGTCCAGATCCCTGATACCATGCATGTTCCCCATAGAAGCAGCCTCCCTAGGTAGAGAGTATGGTGGAGAGAAGAATGGAAGAGGCTATGAAGAAACAAAACCAATGTATGTGGAATAGTTAGTGATAATACTGGAAGCCTCTGCTATGCTCGTGGGGTGGCAGGCAGGAAGGGAGGTTTCATTTTCAATTCAGATTCCAAAAACAAAGTGATTCTTATGAACAAAGGGATTTTTACTTCCTTTCCACCATTAACATTGATGGAACATTCATTTTGCAGGGATAATACAATTGCTTAGGAGAATAAGAGACAATCTGGGAATAAGAGAAAAATGACTATGACATCACATATAGATTCTTTTTAGCAAGCTGATGGGCACTTAGAATTTTGCATGGTGTTATTGGTTTGGATCAAAGGGCTTCAGGCATGATCGAAGACTGAGAAATCAGAAATAAGAGAGGCTGACAGAACGTGGTCATCCCAGTGGGATAACTGCATCCTGACAATGAAGATATGACAAAGCCAGAACATAGTCTCTTCAATTAACAAGACTAATTGTGGGTTAAAACCACTTCCTTAGTGAGGAGAAACTATAAATTGATACCTGAACTCATTATATAGTGAGGTTTTATAATTCATTGAATATGAATGTGTAGTAAATTATTTATCATTCTCATTATAGACTGGATTCTGTCAACCTCAAAAATTTTTTTCATTGTCTCCATACAATTCGAAGTTAAAAAACTCATCTATATCTTTTAATATAGGCTTCTGAACAGAGTTAATCATACTTTGCTTTGGAGGGGTTCATTCAAATATACTTATTGAAAGACCAGTGTGCACCGGGCGCTGTCCTAGGTGCTGGAGATACAATACTGAATGAAATAAGAACCTGACCTCATGGAGTTCACAGTCTAATGAAGAAGACAGGCAACTTCTCCATATGGAAATCTGGAAGGAACTTCTTCTCCTTTACCATCTGGGCATTTTCTCTTATTCTTAGAACTCATTTTCTTGAAGGATTTTGTGGACCCACCCCCCTGCCCCTATGCAGTATCCCCACAGAACCCATTTCTTAGCTCTCCTCTCAACTATCATACTGTATCTTATTGGTCTCTTGACTGTCCCCCTGTTAGACTGTAAGCTGCTTGTGAACAGGGATGTTACCATCATGTACCTTTGTTCCTCCACAGTCAAGCCTCATGCCCAGCACAGAGAAGACATATGATAATGTTTATTGATTAAATGCATAACTGAACAAAAGAGAGAAGAAAAATATCTTTCTTCTACCCACTTTCCAAACATTAACCTCAAAATGGGCATGGGTCATATGCACACTTGGTGGTGAGAAGTATAAGAGTCACAATTTATTGATAGTCCTCTATGTGACAGGGGCTTTACTTGCATTTCTATTAAGTAAGTTAGGCATTTCTATTTTCATTTTTTTAATCACATAAGAAAAATATTATATTTTGCCCAAGGACTCACAGCTAGTAAATGGCCGAGTTGGAACTCTGAATGAAGGTTTCCAAACTCAAGTCTTTGCTCTCTCCAACACCACACTACATCCCAGAAAGCATGGAAGAATGTCTCAAAATTAGTTGTAAATTGTTGCTATGACAATGAGCACATTCTCTAGTAAGATGTCCTCAACCCTATGTATAAATTAGGAACATGGTGGGATTGTAAAAACTCACACTGCCATACTTTGCCTTCTATACAAGATTGTGCATGGTCTAAAGGATATTGCCAATCAACATTGCCTGGAAGTGAGTACCTTCTGGAGGAAACAAGGGCTTATCCAAGGGTTTAGTAAGTGTCCACCTCTCCGTCCTCAGCCCCCAAAGAGAGGTGATGGTGCCCCACCCAGCAATCAGTAAGCTAATGAACAAAGGAAGCCTGTGCAGCATTACCTGGAATGTGAAATGCAGGGTGACCATGTGGACCAGCGGTCCCCAACCTTTTTGGCACCAGGGACCGGTTTTGTGGAAGACAATTTTCCACGGACGGTGGGGGGCAGGGTGGTCCAGGCGGTAATGCGAGCGATGGGGGGGGATGGTGCAGGCGGTAATGCAAGCGAGCAATGGGGAGCGGCAGATGAAGCTTTGCTCACTCGCCCACCGCTCACCTCCTGCTGTGCGGCCCGGTTCCTAACAGGCCAGGGGGTTGGGGACCCCTGATGCGGAGAGTTAAAGGGATTAGGTAAAAGCTAACTGATATAAAAGTAGCAAAGTCCTAAACAATATTACTCAATGCTGAATACATTTCAGAGGTATGGGACGGGGAGTCAGTGGAGACGAGACTACTACCAAAGAAAGATTTCAGGTCATTCATTCATTCATTCTCACGTTTAATGAATATTTATTGAGAATCCATAAGCAAATCACTGTTCTAAACACTGATAATAAATGGTGAATAAGATAAGGTCCCTGCTCTCACTACAATGCTTTTCAGTAGAGAAAGAAGAATCATAAATACGTAAACAAATAATTGTAGGTATAGATACTGTGCTGTGAGAACAATGAAGTTGATATTAATTGGAAAGGACCTAGCTACTTTAGATAGTGAGGTTGAATCAGGCCTCTCTGAGAAGGAAATGTTTTAATTGAAACTTGAATAATAAAAAAGCCATGGGAAGATGCTAGGTAATAACATACCAGGCAGAAGGAATAGCAAATGCAATGGTCCTCTTACAGGAAATCGCCTGGCTTGTTCAAAAAAATAGAAAGAAGGTCATTGTGTCTGGATTACTGTGAGAACAGAGAAGTGGGTGGGGAAGGGATGACATGAGATAAATTTTAGGATTAAGTAGGACTCAAATTTTGTAAGCTAAGTGGGCTCTAAGAATGGCTTTCAATTTGATTTAAATGCGATAGGTCTGCGTCTTTATTCCTGCCCTGCCACTAGGTTCATCAGTACCATTTTTCTAGATTCCACATATATGCGTTAGCATACGGTATTTCTTTTTCTCATTCTGACTTACTTCACTCTGTATGACAGACTCTAGGTCCATCCACCTCACTGGGGAGGCTGGGACGAAGTGAGAGAGTAGCACTGACATATAGACAATACCAAATATAAAATAGATAGCTAGTGGGAAGCTGCTGCATAGCACAGGGAGATGAGCTTGGTGCTCTGTGACGAACTAGAGCGGTGGGATAGGGAGGGTGGGAGGGAGGCTCAAGAGGGAGGGGATATGGGCATATATGTATATGTATAGCTGATTCACTTTGTTGTACAGCAGAAACTAACACAACACTGTAAAGCAATTATACTCCAATAAAGATGGGAAAAAAATGCAATAGGAAGTCACTGAGTAGATTCATGTAACAGAGCACCATGAATTTTAATTTAAAGACGTCGCTGGAGAATTTAAAAGGTCTCCTGGAGAGGAAAGTATGGGCTGGAGCAGACGGTGCTGTGATAAGAATTGAGGATGGAACAGAAAAGACAACTGAGATGTATAAGACTTTGTCCCAACCTTCAGGACTAGAAGGCTGCTGCAACCAGTATGAACACAACAGCCATAAATTCTAGTTAGTCATGTTTTAGGCAGTAAATTGGCATTTAACTTATATTATTGTTGAAGAAGTGATAGTAAGATTGGATTTAGCAAGAATACCCCAGACCCTCAAACCCTATCCACTACCCACTCCTGCAAAGAGTCTGAAGGAAATGAAGACTTAAGGCTAGTGAACATTCATGATTACTCAGAAGTTCTGTTGGCAATACCTGGTGTCATAGCCTAAGGATTTAGGCTGAATCACGTGAAAGGGCAACTAAGACTAAGATTAAGGTGGCTACGTCTAAGTCTAAGATTATAGGTGGCTGAAAGGCATCCTCTTCCCACATCCCATTTAAGCTCACATCCAAGCTTCGGCTATTGTTATTAAAATCTAATATTTATTAAACGATCAAACTGGGTCATGCACTGTGTAGACTGGGCCATGCACTGTGCTAAACACTTCACATGCATTATTTCATCTAGTACTCACAATGAACTTACTAAACAAGCACACTTATCACCTCCACTTTACTGATTAGAAAACTGTGACTTGAGAGAAGTAATTTCCCCAAGTTATAGCTATATGTGACAGAGCTAGAATTAGAAGCCAAGAGCTTCCTCTGGTTTGTTTTCTTGCCAAGATTTTCTCATTAGCCTGGTAAACAAAGAATTACAGAAGATGGCTTGGGTGGAAAGGAGACAAGAAGTTTCTCTGAGTCTATTTCAAGTGTTTTGGGTCACTTCGGACAAAATCTAGTACAGACAAAAAGGCATCCTTCGTGTGGTTTAGTTTCGCTCATCATGGGATTTGGGACAAAAGTCTCATTTTAAAAGAGGGTACCCATTTGCCTGGATTATTATCTTAGCATTCTATTGGGGAAGTTTGTTGTCACACAAGTTTTAGTTGTCTGGGGATCAAATATAATTTTTTGGATTCAGATTGAAATATAACTGTAATACTACCTTAGATGTACCTTACATTACCAAGCATAATTTTATAATATTTTAATTACTTTCTTGGTTTCTAAAAATCTTGTTTAAGGAGTATATTATAATAGAAATTTCTGAGCCTGTGTGGATTTGTCTGCTCATCTGGGCAGCAGAACAATACAGTAAGGGACCGTGTTGGAACATCAACTTGGGGGCGCTGTAAAATGTTATTTGCACAGGGACGTTTGTATGGTCACTTTGAGCATTAAGATCTTCAAGACCAGTGCTCTAGAGGTTATTTCCTTCTAGAGAGGAAGAGTTTGTGATCTTTATTGCCTATGAGACCACAAAATCGAGGCTAATTGAACAGCTAGGCTTCAATTAAGATGCCTACCTCAGCCAAAGACGATGCACTGATTCCACTGCTATGTGATAGAGCAAAATGAGCACTGGTCAGCACCTCCACTATTCAGTGTATGTTTATAAAGTGTTTATTGTTATTGTGTGCTAGGCACATGGATGAACAGGACACCATCTTTGCCATCAATCTTCCTCCATTCTAATGTGTAATGACATATTTATCCTTCTTGGAAACATTTAGTTGTCATGAGTGGCAGTTTGGGATAGTGGAAAGAGTCTAGACTGGGTAGGAGGGAAAGCATCAAGGGCTCTTCTAATTTCTGCCTTTAACCAGCTATATGACCAGAGATAAGCAACTTAAGCATTTTGTGACTTATTTTCCTCACATGTAAAAGGAAAGTGGCAGGAATGATTAGACATCTGAATCTAAAAATCTAAGAGGTAAACATTTTTTTGGAGGCTATTTTAGTTTGGTGTTTTCCAAAAAATTCTGGAATAACTTGTATGCTTAATAAATATTAAATAAAAATCAGATCATCTTGATCCTCTTCTTCCTTTGCTCATAAGTCCAGAGGATCTTTAAAGAACATAAAACTCTTATGTATCATGCTAGAGAAAAAAAATCAAAACAAACTCTGAGAATAAGCATAAGATAAAAAGAACTGCCCTTAATCCTAAACTCTCTGAAATTCAAAACATGCAGGATGTGGTTTAAGGGTAATGTGCAAATACAACATTGTGATCTCAAGATTAAAAAAATAATAAATGTGTGTTTATCTTTGTTATCTGCCCATTTAAAATCCTTTTGTTTTTAACCATGATAATTATGCCAAAATAACCCAATAGCATCTACTTTTAAAACAAAATACCAACTTGTTTACTTATATTTACATCATTTAAAAATATCAAGTCATCCAAGTCCTTTCTGTCTGTATGATTTGTTTAGGCACTTTAAGGCTATCAAACATGTAAACATTTTTGATAGTCATAGCCATAGAAATAGTTGATGCTATTTATTAATGAAGATTAACTAATGAAGATTAAAGCATAACATACAGCATCTAGTTCAAATCACATATTTTGATTATGAGAAACATGAATTTGAATGTGGATCACTCAAATCTGAAATGTCAGATTTGTTAATTTTTAATAAACATGAAGTTATTAACATCAGCAAAGCAGATAGATTAATAGATGAACTTTTTAAATTTTCCTGAGTTAAGCACCTAAAAACAATGTTTTGCATAATCGTTTTCACAAAAATTTACTCGTTTGCAACTCACAACAATCCTGTAAGGCAGTTTCATCATCTGTAGAATGAGTACAATCTGTAGAGTGGGTACAACAATAACACTTCAGATAAATTAGGCTTCAGCATGGGCTGGGGTTTTCCTTGCTGGGACCTTGATCATTTCTTGGACGTTTCCAGAAACTTCAAGGTCTCAGAAGCAAGGAAGGCAAGTAAATTGCTCTAGTGTGGAGCCACAGAGCAGAGGAGGGGCTTTTATTACCTTGAAACACATTCAGGGGATTTTTAAAATGCGAATTCCACAGAGAATGTCTTTTAAAAACCATTTATCCCCTTGGGAATTCCCATTTGAGAATGTGATTTTAAGATGACAATGAAAGAGAATTTGGTTTTTATGAGAAATATACCTTTTTAAAATAAATTATCTTCTATTTTTTAAATATACCCACAGTATAGCCTAGTGGTATATATAGGAAAGAAATTGCTACAGGGGCAAGTTTGTAGGATGAGGAAACAGCACAATGGCCAAGATAACTTAACTTGCCTAGAGTTAGGCTGCTAGTGAAGGTCTGAAGGAGTAGGAGGCAGATCTCCTGATTTTTTTTTAATCCCTTAAAATGTTCATTAGATCACACAGCCTTTTTGTGCTCATAACTGGCCCATGAATTCACCAGTACAAGACAGTATTTCCTTTCCTGTGTATGATGCAAGAAAAACATGGGTTAAGCATTTCTGAGGACATTCTTTGCTGTTCTAGACAATGACTTGTCATTTTCTCAGTAAATGCTTACTGATGATGCTGATAATGATGATGACGATGGGGATGTGATACTGCTGACCAACGAACAAATGTGCTATAATTACCTACAATGGGCAGAACAGTATGATAAGCACAAGAGGAATATGAAGAAACATAAAGAATATCATTTGCCACCAAGTAGTTCACAATTCATTTGGAAGAAAATGTTTATCCATAGAAAAAGTAATGCATAATTCAAGACAGCTCACATGTACCAAATGAACAATATACCAAAGAAACAGTTTAAATCTTTGGAAGAGCCATATCACTGCGGACTGGGATAATCAGGGTAGGCTCATTGGAAGAGAGGGATATGAATACATTTTGATGAATTTGTGGATTTGAGACAGGCAGAAATGTCCACATACCTAAAAAAAAAAATAGGCAGATGAGAGTCTGCTAGTTTTCTCTAATGTTTAGGCAACACATTCAGTTATCGTGTTAGAAAAACACAGTGAATCAATAACTTGGTTACAATGGAATTTAAAGAACCACAAAAAGGATTATAGGTAAAATATTTGTGACCTTTCATTTTAGCTCTATTTTTCCCTTTTGATAGGCACTGGTAAAATCAATATCTCCATCTCAGCTTGCTAATTTATAAAAATAGGATAATTCTTGTCTTTCACTTCAAGAAAGATCATCTAACAAGTAACTAAACAATATATTTTAAATAGTACTACTAAAATTATTATATATCTCTAATTTAGGAAAAATAATAATTCCAGTATAAAAACTACTCTAACGGGCTTCCCTGGTGGCGCAGTGGTTGAGAATCTGCTTGCCAATGCAGGGGACACGGGTTCGAGCCCTGGTCTGGGAAGATCCCACATGCCGCGGAGCAACTGGGCCCGTGAGCCACAACTGCTGAGCCTGCGCGTCTGGAGCTTGTGCTCCGCAGCAAGAGAGGCCGCGGCAGTGAGAGGTCCGCGCACCGCGATGAAGAGTGGCCCCCTCTCGCCACAACTAGAGAAAGCCCTCGCACAGAAACGAAGACCCAACACAGCCAAAAATAAATAAATAAATTAATTAATTAAAAAAAAAACTACTCTAACAATAATGATTCTCAAAATGGCTGAAAGCCTGGCATTGTATTTAGCAGCACTATACAAAGATAAAATATTTGGATGAGTAATGTTTTAAGTAAGTATTTTACTTAAAGTGAGTGACTTTAGAAAATAGTTAAGATTAAAAAATCAAAAAGGCTCTTTTATTTTCTAAAAGTAAGATGAAATATTAAAATCTCCTACATCATCAGAATTAGGTTGTGGAACTAGAAAGGCTAGATCATGGACCCCAAGGATATCCATGTCTTAGTCTCCGGAACCTGTAAATATGTTGCTTTACATAGCAAAGGGACTTTGAATATGTAATTAAGGTTAAGAACCTAGAAATAGAGAGGTTAGCCTAGATCATCTGGGTCAACCCAATGTATTCGCAAGGGTCCTGAAAAGAGGAAAACGTTTCCCACTGTGATCAGGGGAGAGCTGTGACTCTTGAAGAAGGGTCATCAGATAGACACAACACTGCTGCATTGAGTAGAAAGGAAGGGGGCCATGGGCCAAGGAATGTGGGCAACCTCTAGAAGCTAGATAAGAAAACTAATTCTCTCTATAAATCTGCAGAAAGGAACTCAGCCCTGCTGCCACTTTGATTTTAGCCTGATAAAACTCATGTCAGACTTTCGAACTATAAACTGTAAGATAATAAATTGTGTTGTTTTAAGCTTCTAACTTTGTGGTAATTTGTTATAAGTTGCATAGAAAACAATGCAGCAAGAAATTTAGACTACTTACTTTGCTTTTACATTAGAAGGGGTTATTCAATTATTAGCTACAACCAGGGATTATTTAGAAAAATCAAATCCTATCATTAATTATACACAGGCTGAGGGTAAAAGTGCTAAATCAATTTAAGAACTACAATAATTAAGAACTAAGTAAATAGGGCCAGTAACTGAGATACAGAAATTTCTCAATGCTAAATATGTAACCGTATCTGAAATTGAAAAGTAAAATGGAAAAAAAATGAGCAAGTTATGTCATTCAGTAATATGAAGATATCAGACAGGGACTTTTCACTCATTTTGTTCAGGTTCCCTAAAAAGTGTTCTCAGAAAAGTATATGAGTCTTAATGGCACCAAAGGATGAGAGATATTTCATTTAAAAAAGAATTAAAGCTGGTATATTTATTTCCCTCTTGCGGCTATGAAAATTACCATAGACTTGGTGGCTGAAAGCAACAGTTGTTTAATTCAATCTCAGTTCTGGAGGCTGTTAAGTCCCAAATAAAGGTGTCGGCAGGTCTTCACTTCCTCTGGAGGCTCTAGGGGGAGAATCTGTTCCTTGCCTCTTTAAACTTCTTGTGACTAAATTCCTTGGCTTGTGGCTACATCACTCCAATCTCTGCCTCTGTCTTCACATGGCCTTCTTTGTGTGTGTTTAATCCCTCCGTCTCTCTCTTATAACACTTGTGATGGCATTTAGAGGCTGCTTGCTTAATTCAGGACAATTTTGTTTCATTTCAAGGATCTACTATAATTATATCTACAGAAACTTTACAATATATGGTAACATTCACAGGTTTCCAGGATTAGGACTTGATAGTTTTGGGATCACCATTCAGCCCACTACAGCTGATTTCTGGAGTGCTGGTAATAATGTTTTTTTTGTTTTTGTTTTTTAATCTGGATGCTATACTAAGTTGCATTTAGTTTATGAAATATGTCTGACCCTAAGTCTTACCGAAATCTGCATTTTAACAAAATCCTCAGTTGATTTCTATGCACATTAAAATTTGAGAAGCACTATTCAATAAATAGTTGAAGGTGACATTGTCAGAACTTGAAAAGTGATTGGCTGGCAGTGAAGAGAAGTAAGGAGTAAGTAAGAAGGCAGTATGTAAGACTTTAGCCAAACTTTTATATTTTAAAGGAATAAAGTTTTAGGCTAAAGGAACAATGATTTTTGGTTCTGATGAACACATTTCCAAAATGAGAGAAGAATGGCAGAGATATTTGAGTCAGTCTGTCACTGAAGTCTCTGAAATTATTCTCTGTAGGTGGAGGCCCATTGTCCAGAGGTGCAAGTCTCTCCTGTAAGTACTGATGACAGCCTCCAGGCTCATCCAAAATGTTCCACAGCTAACATCATACTCAGTGACAAAAAGCTGAAAGCATTTCCTTTAAGATCAGGAATAAGACAAGGATGTCCACTCTCACCACTATTATTCAACATAGTTTTGGAAGTTCTAGCCACAGCAATCAGAGGAGAAAAAGAAATAAAAGGAATCCAAATTGGAAAGGAAGAAGTAAAACTGTAAGAGGCCATCAGAAAACTACTAGAGCTCATCAATGAATTCAGTAAAGTTGCAGGATACAAAATTAATATACAGAAATCTGTTGCATTTCTATATGCTAACAACAAAATATCAGACAGAGAAATTAAGGAAACAGTCTCATTTACCATCGCATCAAAAAGAATAAAATACCTAAGAATAAACCTACCTAAGGAGGTAAAAGACCTGTACTCAGAAAACTACAATACACTGATGAAAGAAATTGAAGATGACACAAACAGAAGGAATGATACACCGCGTTCTTGGACTGGAAGAATTAATATTGTTAAAATGACCATACTACCCAAGGCTATCTGCAGATTCAATGAAATTCCTATCAAAATACCAATGGCATTTTTCACAGAACTAGTGAAAATTCTTTTAGTCATAAAATTCAGAGCTTCCAAAACACTTTGGCCTCACATGAAGCATCAGCCATTGTAGCACTGGTAACAACATAATTGATACTTGCAACCATTAAGGGCTTATTTGATGCCTGGCACTCTCTCTGAAAGAGCTTTATGGTCTCAAATAATGTTTACAGCAACCCATGAAGTAAGGGAGGCACTTCGCAGATGAGGAGACTATGGCCTTTCTTGTACATCTGGCCCCCGGTTGCTTCAGGATGCCTCTAGCTCACTGGCAAAGTGTCTTCAATCACAAGTGAGTATTAGAAATACTCACTAGTTCATTCATTCAGAAAATATTTATTGAGTGCTAGGTAATGTGAATGAGCTGGGGTATACATGCACTCTGAGGACAAAACAAAAACCAGAAAACCAAAAAACTGAGCTTCTTTAGATGCATATACAGTTAGGGAACAGCAACTATTTTCCGTATGAAATAACTAAAAGAGCTTTACCTTTTTACTCCTCTATAACTGTGAACTTGCAAACTTATCACTTCTATCTACTATCTAATATACCACTGATTTGGGACGTTCTTAGCTGGCTTCCATTTCTTACTCTACTCTGGGTCAAAAATTAATCCCTGGAATTCACTGAGAAGGTTGATATGGGGTTGTCTGTGTATCACTGTATCAGTAATGTTAACGCTAGAGAGACCATATGTTATTTCACATCTACCAAGGAAGATTTTTCCTTCATTAGAATAGGCACAGTCTGGTAGACAGTTTTCCATGCAGGGTAGGTTCCACTGTTTGCTTGCATTTGAAATTACTTATTCATTAAAATATCTCCAATAATCAAGCAGTCATACTATTGGGGGAGAATGAATGGATGTATGAAATACAGAGAAAAATCTTTAAACATACTTTTAATCAATAATATCATGTATTTCCTTATTAAGCTTATTAGAATTGCCAAGTGGTAATAAAATTGTCTCATTTATGTTTTGCCTCTTTTCCTTCCCTCCTGATTTCCTAAAAGTACCTGCCTCACACACTGTGTGGCACATAGTAGGTCCAGTACATGGTGTTTCTCTCCCTCCTCACAGAACTGTTGATAATGCTATAAATTAACGATGAAGCAGGTAGCTGGGGAGGGCAAGATTATTGTTACGGGGGTCTCATGGGTTCTCAGTTCCCAAATAAGCAAATGTTGATTTTAACTGTCAATATTCAATATACTTTCAGGTTTAAGAACATGAATATATTTGTCTTCACTACAGCACTCTGAAATTAAACTGATAGTACTTCATAGAATAGGTTTATGGGCTTGTAAATTATGCCTTTTATTATCTGAAATATTTGACCCACTTTTGGTTACTATGTTCAGTAAATACTGCAAAGTCTGTTTTGCATAATCACATGTTAATTGAGTAAAGTAAAATATCATTAAAATATATGGTTAAGAAAACATAATTACTATAAACTCACAAAAGTTCAAGTATAATACTCTCTTCCAGGTATGAATATTTCAGGTTTAGACTCTTTTATAATACTTGGATTTAGAAGATTAAGAAAGCAAACAACAAGAGTAAAAGAGATATGCCTGATTTTTTTTTTAAGAATAAGAATTTTTTAAAACTAGGTATCTCTAAATGGTAATAATTATGTCAAATTTCTTGAAATTTTGAGATATGCTATCTTCTTGCTTCTAATGTAAATGTAAAGTGAAAATGTTAATATTTGAATCTCTGATAAAAACATTTACTTAATCATTATATGTCTGTAATAGAAAAACACATTCTCTAAGTGGGGCCTCAGGCTTTGTGATAACAAACACTATTGCTTTGCGAATGAATTTAAAAAGCAGTTTATTGTTTACATAAGCAGTCAAGATTAAAATAAACAATCTTAAAGCTTTATATTTTAAATTAAAGCCAAATTAAGTAAAAATTAAAACTTTACTTTAAAATTTAATATTTTTGAAAAATTGTATGAAATTTTTTTAACTAGCTGCAACAGTTTTTTATAATTTTTTAAACCAAATTATCAATGATCTTATTTTTGGTGAGTACATGTCTTACTTTTATTTACCAATGTACTTTCGAGCTATTTTAGTCTAAATGTACATGTACCATTTCAAGTAAAGGACATATTTCCCAATGTGATGCCATAGAAAATAGTAAAATAAGACTTAATTTAGAATTTAAAAATTTCTTTGGGATTTAATTACTGCCTCTGAGAGTTGTCACCATGTTGCACATCATAGACCATAGTATGTATGCATGGTGTCCCCTGGAGTTGTGCAGTGCACATCCTGCATCACTGTACATGACAGCCCTAACTAATAGACACACACACACACATGGGAAGCCAATTCCTGGGGAGATTCAAAGCCCATTAGCATTAAACAACAAATATTTTGAATCATCAGAGGAGTAAAAATCCATTCCTATTGTGCTCTTTGTTCTGACACAGAAAAACAAATCTGACATGTTTTCTGTGGAAGTGTTATTTGGAAACAGCTCCTGTAACCTTGCCGTGGCCTAGATTTATTATGAATGGGCATAGTACAGTTCTGACATGCAAAATTATTTGGAACACCATTATGGAGTACCAGTTCCTACTGATTCAAGGATTTGTGTTCTCTCTTTCACACAACAGTGACTGATTTGGGAATGATTGGAAATGGAGTATTATACTTTTAAAAAGTAAACAAAGAGGAACAGAGAATTATTAGATGCTAAAATGGTATGTCCTCAATATATAGTTACACATTTGGAAGATTAATGGTATAGCTTTTATTATTAAAATACCTCTGTAATATGAATGCAGATAAATACCACATACTATTAGTTGTCAAAATTTATGGTACATAACTGTCTCTTTTTTTTTTAAACTTTGCGTTTATTTATTTATTTATTTATTTATTTATTTATGGCTGTGTTGGGTCTTCGTTTCTGTGTGAGGGCTTTCTCTAGTTGCGACAAGTGGGGGCCACTCTTCATCGCGGTGTGCGGGCCTCTCATTATCGCGGCCTCTCTTGTTGCAGAGCACAGGCTCCAGACACGCAGGCTCAGTAATTGTGGCTCACGGGCCTAGCTGCTCCACGGCATGTGGGATCTTCCCAGACCAGGGCTCGAAACCGTGTCCCCTGCATTGGCAGGCAGATTCTCAAACACTGCGCCACCAAGGAAGCCCCATAACTGTCTCTTAAGAAGCCAGTTAAACTGTAGTTTCTGAGCCACACTCCCAGAGATCCTATATAGAAGCATGGGAGGGGACCTAGGATTTGCATTTTTAAGAAGTACTCATGAATTCCTAATGCCAGCAGTCTTGCTCTCCCATTTTGGAAAACACTGCCATAAATTGTATATAATGGCGGTTCTCAGCCCTGGCATCTCTGAGAAGTTTTAGAAAAACACAGATACATCTCCATATATTTATTCCATGGGGTGAAGTCCAGATATGCCTTGATTTTAAAAATGCTAAAGGTGGGAGGTTGGGAGGGAGGGAGATGCAAGAGGGATGAGATATGGGGATATATGTATATGTATAGCTGATTCACTTCGTTATAAAGCAGAAACTAACACACCATTGTAAAGCAATTATACTCCAATAAAGATGTTAAAAAAATTAAAAAAATAAAAATGCTAAAGGTGATTCTGACTCGCGGCTAGGCTGAGAAACAATGGGGTAAATAGAATTAACTTCTATTGGCTGTTCATTATTAAATGCTTTTAATATTTGACCTGTTTAGCTTAAGAGAAATAGTAAAACTTCTTTTGATATTTAGATCATGAAACTAATAAATTATATATAACATCCATTTCCATTAAAGTGTTTAAAAAATATTTTCATTATCTTGACCCCCTTCCCCAATACACCCTCTCCCATCATTCTTCAGTAAATGGCCATACCTTCTACCCAGTTGGCGAGAGACTGCCTAGATAGTGGTTATGAGCATGGGTTTGGGAGTGAACCGTCCTTGATTGCAGCCCTAATTCTGCTATTTCCAATCTGTGCAACACTGCACACGTTACCCAGCATTTCTAAATTAGTAAATACCTCATAGAGTATTGAGAGAATTAAGTGAGATGATTTATGTAAAGTGCTTAATACAATGCCTGGGCCATGATGAGCTTTTTTAAAACTCAGTTGTTGGGAATTCCCTGGGGGTCCAGTGATTGAGTCTGCGCTTTCACAGCCGTGGGCCAGGGTTTGATCCCTGGTTGAGGAATTAAAATAATCCCACAAGTCGTGCGGCGCAGCCAAAAAAAAAAAAAAAAAGTCAGCTGTTATTATCATTCTTAATTCCTTGTTCTTCTCATAGGTAGTCACCATTTTCTGACTCTTTCACTTGTTAATCAGCTTGAATATTGTCCACTTGTATCCACTCTTGTTGCAATTACCCTAGTCCAGCCTATATCACCTCTTACCTGGATTACTACCATAATTTCCGGCCATAATGAACATTTTCATTCCTGGTATGTGCTAGATTCTCTTTTGCTTCTGGGTCTATGTACATATATTTCCTCTGTCCAAAGCACATATCCATCTCTCCTCATCTTCTCCTCATTCCTCTGGAGGGTTATCCTTCCCTTCAACTAGGCTTGATCACTTTTCTATGGATTTGCCCCCTTCATAATACACATGGTATTTTATTGTGATTATTTGTTCATTTGAGTGCTTTTCATGCTGGGATATGGGAATCTGGATGGTCTTCACATGCATTATTTGACAACTGTGAATCCTATAACAAATTAAAAAATTTGATGACTATCTATAAAAATAAAATAAGCATGTTCTGGAATAGCTGGATGACTATGCATTTTAGTGTCTGTATTTATTTTCAATTTTTTTAAATTGTAAAATACATATAACATAAAGTTTGTTATGTTAACCACTTTTAAGTGTACAGTTCAGTGGTGTTACATATATTCATATTGGTAAGTAACCATCACCATCATCCATCTCCAGAACTCTTTTCATCTTGCAAAACGGAAACTCTATATCATTCCCTCTTCCCTCCAGCCTGTGGTAACCACCATTCTACTTTCTGTCTCTATGATTTTTCAATACTCTAGGTACCTCATATAAGAGGAATCATATAATATTTGTCCTTTTGTGATTGACATTTCATTTAGCACATCTACAAGGTTCATCCATTTGTGGCATATGTCAGAATTTCCTTCCTTTTTAAGGATAATAATATTGCATTGTATATACATGCAACATTTTGCTTATCCATTCATCCATTGATAGACACTTGGGTTGCTTCAACATTTTAACTGTTGTGAAAAATGCTGCTATGATCATAGGTGTACAAGTACATTTTTTTGAGACTCTACTTTCAATTCTTTTGGGTATATGTTCAGAAGTGGCATTGGTAGATTGTATGGTAATTCTATTTAAAAAATTTTTGGAACTGCCATATTGTTTTCTATAGAACCTATACCATTTAATTTCCATCAGCAGTGCACATGGGTCCAATTTCTCTACATCCTTCTCAGCATCTGTTATTTTCTGGGTTTTCTTTTTTTTTTTTTTTGATAGTAGCCATCTTAATGGTGTGAGATGGTATCTCACTGCAGTTTTGATTTGCATCTCCCTAATGATTAGTAATGTTGAGGGTATTTTTTTGTTTTTGTTTTCACGTGCTTGTTGGCCATTTGTATATCTTCTTTGGAGAAATGTCTATTCAAGTCTTCTGTTGATTTTTGAATCTGGTTGTTTGGTTTTTGTTGTTGAGTTTTAAGAGTTCTCTATATATTCTGGATATTAATCCCTTATCAAATATGTGAATTGCAAATACTTTCTCTCATTCTGTAGGTTGCCTTTTTAATTCTGTTCATAGACTCTTTTAATGAAAAAATGGTTTAATTTTCATGAAATCCAATTTGTCTATTTTTTCTTTTGTTGCCTGTGACTTTAGTGTCATATCCAAAAAATCACTGCCAAACTGATTTTCACTGCCATAATGTCATGTCATGAAGCTTTTGTCCTATGTTTTCTTCTGAGAGTTTTATAGTTTCAGCTTTTACATTTATGACTTTAATCCATTTTGAGTTAATTTTTGTATATGGTGGTAGGTAAGGGTCTAATTTCATTCTTTTGCATGTGGATATCTAGTTTCACCAGTACCATTTATTGACAAGACTGTCCTTTCCCCCATTGAATGGCCTTGGCACCCTTGTTGAAAATCATTTGTCCTTATATGTGAGGGTTTATTTCTGGGCTCTCTATTCTATTCCATTGATCTATATGTCTGTCTTTGTACCACACTGTTTTGATTACTAGAGCTTTGTAGTAATCGGTTTTGAAATCGGAGAGTTTTCCAACTCCACTCTTTTTCAAGATTGTTCTGGCTGTTTGAGGTCCTTTGAGATTCCATACGAATTTTAGGATGGATTTCTCTATTTCTTTAAAAACTTCATTGGGATTTTTACAGAGATTGCATAAAATCTGTAGATCACTCTTGGTAGTAAGCACACTTTAACAATATTAAATTTTCTAATTCATGAACATGGAAAGTGTTTCTACTTACTTATGTCTTCTATAATTTCTTTCAGCAATGTTTTACAATTTTCAGCATACAAACTTTTTACCTCCTTGATTAAGTTAATTTCTGAGTATTTTGTTCTTTGTGATGCTACTGTAAATGAAACTGTTTTCTTAAATTCCTTTTCAGATTGTTCATTGTTAGCATATAGAAATGTGATTGAGTTTTGTGTGTTGACTTTGTATCCTGATCTTTTGCTAAATTAATTTATTAGCTCTAAGAGTTTTTTTTGTGGAATTTTTAGGGTTCTCTACATATAAGATTGTATCATGAACAGACATAATCTTACTTCTTCTTTTCCAATATGGGTGCCTTTTATTTCTTTTTCTTGCCTAATTGTTCTCAGTAGGATTTCCAGTACTATGCAGAATAGGAGTGGTGAGAGTGGGCATTTTTACTTTCTTCCTGTTATTACAGGAAAAGCTTTCAGTTTTTCACCATTGAGTGTGATGTCCACTGTGGGTTTTTCATATATGGCTTTTATTATGTTGAGGTTGTTTCCATATATTCTCAGCTTGTTGAGTCTTTTTATAATGAAAGAATGTTGAATTTTGCCAAATGCTTTTTCTGCATCAATTGAAATAATCATGTAACTTTTTTCTCCTCCACTTTGTTAATATGGTGTATTACATTAATCTATTTTCATATGTTGAACCATCCTTGCATTCAGTAATAAATCCCACTTAGTCATGATGTATAATTCCTTTAGCATGCTGTTGAATTCAGTTTGATAGTATTGTGTGAAGATTTTAGCATCAGTGTGTATGTTTACACTTACTGAGATCTTTATTTCCTCATATGGCTTCAAATTACTGTATAGTGTCTTTTCATTTTAACTTGCAGAATGCCTGAGCATTTCTTACAGGGCAGTTCCAGTGGTCATGAACTTCCTCAGCTTTGTTTATCTGCGAGTGTCTTAATTTTGCATTAGTGTTCATAATGTAGCTCCAAATATCGAATATCAAATGAGTCACAATATGATATATCAAGGAAAGCTTCATGGAAATGAAACTAGAAGTGATTTTACTCTTGACATTTTATTATGAAAATTTACAAACATGCAGAAAAGGTGAAATAATTATACAGTGACTCCTCACATACTTGGTGCCTAGATCCTATAATTAACATTTTTGAAAGCAACTCTATTCAAATATTAATTCTATAACTTCTTAGCTGGGTAACCTTGGGCAAGTTAGTTAACCTCTTTGAACTTCAGTTTCCTTATCTAGAAAAGGGGGATAATGACAGTACTTACTTTATGCATTGCTGCAAAGTTTAAATGTTATGATCTGTGCAGAATATTTAACACACTATCAGGCACAAATAGATATATGCAGTCAGTGAAAGCTCTATAGTATTTGTTGAATAAATGAATGAACAAATGAATGAATGAATGAATAAACAAAGGCATAATAAATTTCCTGAATCTTCTAAAGGAACTTTAATATCTATATTTCAGCTGCTGGATGTACAAAAGTGGTGAATCTATTTAAGAATAAGCATTCTGAAGAATATGAATATGGAAATTTTTTTTCTTTTTTTGTTTTTGGAAATTGTTTCTTAATAGCTGAAACAATGTACCTAAATAAGCATTGTACCAGCCAAGTTATTTATTATTTAAATTCTGGTTACATGCAGTGAAAGAAAGTCCCCAATATATCCCTTGGATTTCTTTCATAAAAACAATAAAAAGACAATATGAGGGAATTGCTACAGTTTCTGATTTATTAATATGTAGCAGTGATTGACTACTGGCTATTCTGAGTTTCAATTATCTGCTGGAGCAAAGAGGAGAGGTATGGGAAACAGGAAATGGAAGGGTCCTGGGAGCAATCTTGGCAACACAAACCAAGCCTCTTGCTCTCTCCAGGTTTCATTCCTGTCCCTGAGGAGTCCAAGGGCATGTGTTTAGGGTTAGGGCAAGGGAGGAGGTGCTAAGTAGGTCCAGGTGGAATTTTTTAAGGCAAACTGGCTTTTCTCCAGCTTCAGGTTTTGCTCACATACTTTCTACAGCTGCATTGCTCTTAAACCGCAGCTGGTGCGTTCGCTCTGGTCCAAGAATGGTTTTGACTATTCCTAAGATTGATGTAAGTTATTTTAAAGACCATCAGAGAGATTGTTAGTGAGAAAAAAATGAGACAAAACCAAAAGATTTCAATTTGCTAGAATCTCTAAACAATTTGAGATAGTACCCAATTTTTTACTCATTTTTTTTTACAGAAAATTACTGTACCATTGACAAATACCAAAGGAAGACATGCACAAGATAGGCTGTACAATATTCTAGAAAGAGTATATTGTATTAGAAGTTTGAAATCTAGTTTCCATGCTAACTCTGTGCCCCTTCTTATGTGGCCCTTGGTTATGTTATGATACATCTTTGGGTGCAATAATTTTCTATTTTTATGTCCTCTCATAAATACTATCCAGTTTAAAAATATTATAAGTGAATTGAATCTTAGGTTTTTGAAGCCAAATAATTATAAAAATTAGCTTTCCTTTATTTCTCCTGTCATGAATAAGCATTAATCAAAAGCATTGAGTGTACTGAATATTTAAAATACCAAGCAGGCTCCTTAAAGATATTAATTATTGTATTTGAATATATTTGAAATATTTCTTTCATAACATGATAAATGTTACTACATATATTCCTCTTTATTCATTACCAACTTAAATCATATTTTTTGAATTATTTAGAAAAATATTTCAAACTCGAATTCATAGAAGAAAAAAAGACCTTTGTTGTCAATTCCAGGAAATCCAGTTCTGAAAAGTTTTCAAATGTTAGTGAAGGCTTTTCAGGTTACGTGAATGCACCTGCTTGATCAGACCTTCAACTAAGTATTTTCATTGGCAAATATGTAATTTATGAATAAATAAGAAGTTGGATCCTGAGAAAGTGGAATAATAAGCTCCACGCCTTCAAGTCTTTGTGTAAACTCTTGCATGCAGTTTCTACCCAACTTCTGCAAAATTAATTTCAGCAAGTCCAAGTGCTTGGGATACAAGGGGATGACTGCATACAGAGGCCTTTTCACACATGGCTCTTCACAGTCAGTGGTTCTTTTCTATTAGCCCTCTTGGCAGGCCAGCAAGCCCTCAGGAGGGTCCTTGGTAAACTTCTTTCAGGTGTGTGTGTGTGCATGTGTGCGTGTGTGTGTGTGTACTGAGCCAGAAGATGGTTACCCATCCACCCTCAGTCCAAATGTTCCCCCTTGGATGAACAATCCTCCACTGTGAGTGTTCTGCAGGTGTCTCTGGTGTCAGCCGGCCTCTGTTTATTATTGGTGTGCTGTGTACAGGGAGGCCTAGTGGGCCATCAGTAACAACTCTTGGCAAATGGGTCAAGGAAATGAAAATAAAGCCTGTGCAGCAGGAACTTCTAACGTCTGGGGTTTTGCTGGCAAGCTCTGCCTGAGTTCCTCTTTAGGTGCTACTTTAAAATTGCTACTTGTTTGACTTGGACGAGACTTCACATGGCGAGGCCGTGTGAGATATGTGACGGGGGGACCAGCTGCGAGCAGGTGTGCTGCTTTTCCATTTTAGCTTTCACCAGAACACATCCTCTGCTTGGTCCTGAGGCAGTTCTCTTCTTCAGAAGTTTGTTTGTATAATTTGCTTTCCAAAAGTGAGGGAGGGGGGGTTACTATTAAAAGAGCTAAGAATCATTCACATGATTTTGAACTATTTTATTTTTCAAATCTATTATGCACAGTTGAATAAAAAGAAATAAACATCTTTTCAAATAGGAAACCTTTTCCTCCTCAAGTTACATTTTCAGAGACCCAAAACTAAGAATGGAGCTTCTTACTGTGATTGTTCCGTGATGAATTTCCAAATGCCCCTTCATACATGGGAAGGTTACTGGTTTATTTTCTAGGCTCACTCAAAGTAAAGTGTATGAGGTTTACTCTCTTAATTACAATATTTAAAACCAATTTCTTCTGAAGGAATTGCTAATTTGTAGAAATTACTTAGCATAATTGTTTTATGATAATTCAGTTCTGTGATCCTCTTTGCCATCTTTCCCCATAACTACTCTAATAATATTGTGGACCCTATTCACCACATTTAAAGGGATGTGGTAAAGTTAAAAGTGGCTCAGGATTATTAGGCTGGGAATCTTTTAACTGGTTCTCAGTGCTTAAAATATTCCTCTCTGTCTAATGACCTCTATTATTCCAAATGACAGCTTATATCACTTGAGAAGTTGCTATTTATTATATTCATAAAATCTATCATCAGTCATAAATATCTTCATTCATTCATTTACTCACTCAGTGAACACTGACTGAACCATCAATGTGTGCCAGGCAATGTGCCCGGCAAGGCAAAGTGAAACAAAGAGAATGATGGTGTCTTTCCAGCCCCTTCTCTGCCCGCCCATCACACTGAACCATAGCGTCCACAGGTACCCTTTAAAAACATGAGTCAGATCACATCGCCCCTCTGCCTAAAACTGAGCTACACCTCTAAGGCTAGCACCTCACTCCCTCCCACCTCATGCCCTGTCCCACTCCTGCCCTTAGTCTGCTCCAGCAGCAATGGCCTTCTTGCTGTTCCTCAAACACACTGCCCCCAACTTCCTGTTCTACAAATTGTAGCTGCATATTTCTTTATTAACTCCATGGTATTTATCTCCTGATCTGATCCTGTTCTCATTAATCTCTAGCTTTGGTCTGATCTCTTATTCAAGTTTCACGAGGTTAGAGTTTTTTGTTGTTTCCCTCTTGTATACCCTGGGTCTGGAACAGTCCTTCCTATAGTACAATTTCAATAAATATTTGTTCAATAACTGAATGAATGCATCAATACGTGGTCTTTAGGCTACTTAGAGATATGTGAAAAAAGAACCCTAATATATCACCATAAATCTTTAGTGTTATCATATAAGATGTTATAGTGATCATATACCAGTCTATATTTCTTAAAATGGAAATTTACTAAAGTGTAAATCCACATGCTACTAAAGAAGTGTTTAGAAGTCAAGGAAAGCATCATTTGTTTCAAGCTTTATTATATTACTAACATTTCTTTCGGCTACTGTGATACAGCTACTTTCATCTGTAATTCTCTTATCACTTCTCAAATTGTCTCGAGGCCAAAAAAAGAAAAAAAGGAAAAAAAAGAAAAGAAAGAAGGAAGGAAAGAAAAAAAGGAGGGAGGGAGGAAGGGAGAGAGGAAGGAAAGAAGGAAGGGAGGGAGGGAGGGAGGGAGGGAGGAAGGAAGGAAGAAAGAAAAGCTACTTTCCGAAAATTTTCAGCTGGTTCTCAAGAACTTTGGCTAGTTAGACTTTCGAGTTAGTCTTACGAAAACTCATCACACTTTGACTGTCCATGACAATGGAGCCTTTTAAAAGGTCTCTAAAATAGTAGGAGCCTGGTGTTGACAACATTGTTGTATTTGTTTTTGTCAGTTTTATATTAAGACTCTCACAGTACTTACTCACGCTAAAAGCTTTTTTGGATTTTATGAGTTGGGATGTTTCCCAATAGACTTTTTTTAGATTAGGTAATTAGAAAAGAAATGGACATCGTTCCTGTAGCCTGGAAATGAATAATTCTATTGTTCTCTTACTTATCCTTATTGAGATTGTAAGTTACAGCAATTTCCTCCTCTATACCAGTTAGCTGCTTTTTTATTTCTTTTTATTTGTCTAGACATCAAGTTAATTTTGACCACTTCCCTGGATTACTTGACCTGGAAACTTGTTTCTTGTGGACTTGGTTGGCTCATTAGTACAACTTTTGTGTGAAGCCATTCTCAACAGTCTCCAAAATCTACCAGGTGGTTTGATCTCTTTTTTCAACTAACACTCTTAACACTCCTAACCGTAAGTCTTAGGCTGCCTGCACTCCCTGATGTGGCTTGCCTTTCGTCAGTATTTTTACACCAAGACTGTTCTAAAGACCTCCTGTGACTTTTCTGAAGCCCACAGACAGTTCGTTTTTACTCTCTGAAATTTTTCTCACATACTTGAAGCCCTCATAAATCCTACACAGCTGCTTCTCCTAGCTGAGGAGTGACTGCTCAAATGTTATCATTTTCAGCTTTCTCTTGCCACACATGAAATCAGTTTCATATACAATGACTTCCTAATATACCTAAGTCAAAGAAAATCACATTCCTCCAGTTCTCCTTGTATTGCACGTGTCCACCAATTCATATAAGCAGTCATTTGTCTCACTCTGAGTTACATGTATACACTTTCCAAACCTGGTTTATAACACTATGAAGTGAAACTATTTTCGTTCCCCTCCCGGGTTATTTTCTGTTGAGAGAGAACCTCTCAGCTTACCTCCCCTTCAGTGTGCTCCAGTAATTTAGGTGTTACTTTCCCTTCTTTCTTTTTTATTTTTTCTAAGATTTTTAGTGAGTGAGTTTTATTTAATTCAATTGAATCATACCATAATGACTTAATAGCAGAAATCTTAAAGATGGGGTAAAAGGACAGCATTTCAAATAGGCAATATGAAGCCTGAGGGAGGGGGAGAAGCAGAGAGAACGGATGGTCCACCAGCCACCATTTTACCAGGACAGTATATTATCCTGTTTGGTTTGACGGAAGAGGTTTTTATGGGTAATATATTTCCCAATCCCAAATCAGGGACTACTAGTTTGTTGTTATTGTTGTTTTTGTTTCAGTAAAAATCATATGTACTTAAGGTATACCATATGATTTTATATACATATACACAGTGAAATGATGACATCTACATCACATTTTAATGTGAAACTCATTGTTTTTAGTTCCTTATGTCAAAGTGTTACCAAGGCTCTCCAAATCTCTATTCTAATAGTTCTCTTTGATCTGCTTTTTCCAATTTCAGCAAATTATTGTACATCTAGATTATTTTTTTTGGTGGGTGAAGGTGACTTGATACAACAGCTCCTTATATTTCCTTGAGAGAATGTAAAAGAATCTAATGATATGTTAAAGAGAAGAGTAATGATGCATTCACAGTTGAACTTTAATATTCTACTACCAGCTAAGATGTTGTAAGATAGAGCAATGGAACCAAACATAATATAGTAGACATAAGTACATATAAAATAATTTAGTATATGAAAAAGTAGTGTTTTGAAACAGTGGTAAAAGAACAGTTTATTCAATAAAACCTATTGGAAAAAGAATTGGCAAACTATTTGGATCCAAACAAAAGAAAATTTTTAAAAATTATTTTCTAAAATCAAAATAGATTGCATATCAATTAAAGATGATTAAAACATAAAAGGAAGACTATGTAAGCACTAGAAGAAAAATAATAGCACTAGAAGAAAGTTGGGATGATGATGAACATACCGAACAGGCCACCAAAGCCATAAATTTAAAAAAATTATTCCATGATAAAAAGTTTTTTTAAAACCTTGATTTTAAAACACAGATAAAATTAAGAGGCAAAGAAAAGTTTGGGAAAAAATATTTGAACTTACCTATAAAAATGTTTTTGAACAAGAAATAATACTAATTACATACTACGTGTCAGATTTGTCCTATATGTGAATCACTGATGGCCCTTGCTCTCATAAAGTTTCTAGTCTAGTGGAATTAAACATATTTTATTATATTAAACAAATATCCACATGGGTGAATATACAGTTAGAATCTATGACAAGATCTGTGAGGAAAAATTGCATGATGGTATAAAAAAATAATACCAAGGCAATCTAATTTGTATTTTGGGGTCAAGAAGGCCACATTAAGGTAGCTGGATTTGTAATGTAATTTTAGTATATTCATATTAATACTTTAAAGCCAATTAATTTTAATTTATTCATATATCAATACTTACAAAATATATAAACTGTGAATATATACATGTAAATTATATTATCATTTATATATCAGTCTGTATATTAATATACTATATATTATATTCCATGTATTCTCATCACTTGATGAGAAGAAAGGGAATGGATTCACATTAACACAATTCATAAGAATGATATGCATATCAAAACTCCAATCTATTAATTTTCACAGAGTATATAACTGACATGAGGACCAAAATATTTGTCTTGGCTGACAGTTGAAAAAAATCTCCTTGTGAAAAGAAACTGACACCAGAATGTTTCTTGATTTGTATTGTATCAGGGAAAAAAAGTGATGGTACTAAAAGATACCTGCTTTCAAATCGAAATAGTCCCATTATACCATTTTCTATATTAGAAGGATGCATTTTCCTTTACTGTTGAAGGTACAATGATACATTTTTTTTGCAGACTTAATGTAGATTCTACACTTTATTTTATCTTTCTTATAGTTTATTTATTTTGTTCTAAATTTGGAAGAATCTTATCCACAACCATTCACAAATCATTTGCAGCATGAGTTGCTCCTGGGGAAATTTTGCATATATTTTATATGAATTATTATCCTAAAGAGGGTGACTTTTTTAAAAACCTTATTCTCTAATTCTGATGTACTCTACTAATTCATTGACTTTACGAGTGTCTTTGTAGAAATGGTTTGTCAGATAGGAGTTATATGATTATGTCGTAATAATTTTTTTCTGATTTCAAAATGTTTTTATTGATACAATTATCTTTGGAAAGTAGCAAAATATTTCTTATTTTCAATGTTACAAGTATTGTAAAAATATTTTATTGGTAAAAAATATTCACTGCAGTTTTCCATCACCACTCCCAACCCTAGTTCAATTCCTACTCAGAGGGAAACAATGTTAAAAATTTGACATATACCTTTCTAACACTTTACCTATGCACTCACATTTAATCATATGCACTATACACAATGTTCAAACATAATTGTGGTCACAATTTACACATTGTTCTGCCACTTGCTATATTTTATTTTTATGATTGACTTGGAGAACGTTTTAGGGCTCTACAGTATGCTTATAACAAATTGATGGCTATAGTACCTATTTTAATAGATAATTGTTATTAATTAATGTTTATTGTGATTAGCAATGTCTGCTACCTTATTTTTCCTGCCATCTTATTAATTTTTAAACAAATGCCTCATCACTCAATACCACTGTTTATTTAGTTTGATGTCTTCCTCTTTGTTGAGTTTTTTCATGTTTATTATTTAAACCTTCTTATATATTAAATATAATTAGAACAGAAAGGGTCTGTAGTTAGTGACTTTCTGAGACCTGACTCTGAAAATTATTTTCAATATTGGGAGTTTCTTTTATTTCTTTATTTCTTTCATTGCATTTTCTCAGTCCTATCCTTCTAGAACTCCTATTAGACAAATAGTGGAAATCGCAAATTTATATTTTGTGCTTTGGCTTTTCTTTCACATTTTCCATCTCCAGGTCCTTTTGTGTTACATTTTAGAGATTACTTTATTTTGATCTTCCAGCTCATCAATTCAATCTTCAAAATGCATCTATTTTGTGCTTCAACCCATATATATATGAAGCTGTATTATTTAGATTATCACATATATCAATCAGGCTTCCAGTTGCCCTCTGGCTAGATTAGGTAGAAAAAATTTAATAGATTAAATTAGATGTTTACAAAATCATCTGAAGGTCAGGAGGAGCAGTCCATAATTGGGAAGCCCTGGAACAACTCCCAGAGCATGATAGAACTGGCCAGGCTGAGGGCTTGTGCTACTGCGAAGAATCTGCCACCACAACTGCTGGCTCCATGTCTAAGTGCCTCAGTCCCAGCTCAGGGATAAGGTGTCATTACGTTACATCTCTGCTGGCTACAGAACATGCAGCCTCAGCCCTGACATGTACCAGTAAACAGATGTCACATGCTGCTTCTGAATGCCCCTGAAGCCAGAGGACAGACACTTGGACCTCTGCTATAGCTGCCTCAGAAAAGCCAAATGCCTCCCTGACTGTACTTGCCAGCAGACACAACAAAAGCAGCTCAAGTGTGGCCTCCACCTCAGCATGTTCACGTCTGCCTTCCAAACTTCACACATTGCATTCTCCTTTTAAGAATCCATCTAGGTCCCACGCAGATCCCTAGACGGAAAGGAGTTTGAGAAATACAGACTTCCCAGTCTCTAGCACGCAATAGGGTATGTTACAAAGGGGTTGGAACAGAGTTGAGAAAGGAAATCTGCTGCATTTGCCACCTCATAGTTTTAATTTTACAAAGGTTTATTTCTCTTTCTGAGTAGCTTAATTTTATTTTATAGATGCAATATCTTCTCAACTCTAAGTACATTAAATGCCAATTTTAAAGTTTTTCTCTGTTTGGTTGCTAATTCTTCTGTTGAGTTTGGCACTTCTCTTCGGCTATTGGTTTTCATCAAATGTTTGGCAAGTTTGTTTATTTGTTCATATTTGTACTCAATAATTCCAGTTTGCCTTTGGGCAATGTAGGTGCTGACTGCATTGGCCAACTTCTTCTGACTGGTGTGTGTGTGTACATTTGTATGTGTGTATGTATACGTGTTGCATAGAACATGTATCCATTTGAGATGTATGGGTGGCATGTCTTCTAGATTTTATATGTCTTGGGTGGCACGTCTTCTAGATTTTATGTGTCTCGGAGCACTATCCTGATACCTGGGTCAGAATTTTCAATGCAAACTTTATCCTAGGAGCAAATTTTATTCTTTATTTTATTTTTTCTCCTTTACTGTCCTTATGCAGATAAGAGGTTACCTCAGGCTTTGCCCGGCTTACTTTTCTAGCATCAATATTCACTAGGGACTTCCTCTCAGCCAAGCTGTTTAATTTGTTAAGAAAGAAAATGAAGATTATTTTTAACCTTCATTTTAAATTAATAGCTGAAAGCAAGTAAAAAGAACTCTTTTTGCTAAATACTCCAAGGAAGTATTTTAAATCACGTATGTAGAGCTTAAACTAGTTGGAGACATTAAAATGACCCCCAAATTACAAAGAATCTTAGAAAAAAATCATATGAACACAAAACTCACTGGGGAGTTGATTTCTTGCATATTTTTCTGTGGAATGTGTGTTCTGGCACAAGTATTCCCCTTTCACTGAAACTATCTAAAGGCCTTCAAAATCCACTATAAACATGAAAAAAATGCCTCTCTATGGGTTTACTAATGACATGATGACACTCATGTCCATCTGGGTTTGATACCAAATGCCAACATCAAGTACACTTCCAGAGCATGAAACAGGCACGTGCTTTTAACAAGTTTGGGGGTTCCTGAGGAACACGTGTGGATGTCTCAACAACATTTTAAAAGGAAGGAACATCATTAGCTTACTTGTTTAAGGGAAGTGATGAAGTGTAATTGAATTCAACTTATTCAAACACACTTTACAAAGCTTTGAGCAGTAGAAGTCTGCTTCTTAAAGTTCTGGGATAGCGCAATGACAAAAGACAGAGAAAGAAAAATAGTTGTGCTAAATAAAACTTTCCAGTACTTTTGAGAGATAGCTAACATATATGAAATCACAGCAGATTGTAATATGTAGAATAATGTACACCAACTTTTAAAAACATAATTAATTAGAAAAGAGAAAATAAACACAATTAAATGCAACCTGTCTTTACTTAGCAATGATAATAAATTCAGACAAACTGACCAAACTGATTTTACAATAAGCTAAGGACTTTTCCAATACGCCTTCAAATTTGATTTTTTTTTTCTGGGTAAGAAATTATACCAAATTTTTGGCTGCATTGGGTTTGGCTTCATATCTATACTTATATTTCTGACAATGATTTTTGTCAGAGTGATGATGTTATTTTCATTTATTTGTTAGTTTCATAAACCCATTATGGCTACTCCACATATCCCCTCCCCACCCAATAGATGTTTAAATAAACTCCGGTTTCCTAAACTTCTGAATTCTGTGTGAATTAAATCAAAGTCTTGATTCATGTAAGTCTGTCTCATTTGGTACAGATTTAGTTGATGAGCCACAGGTTTTATTGACAAGCCCAGAAGACTTATTATTTGGAACAGATACCTACTGCCAATAAATATACTAGGATAAAAAGAAGAAGATGTCCTTCCTGTAAATACATATAGAGAGCCACTTTGCCTCATTGCTTGCTATCCTATATACAACGCTCCTTGATTTTCACAAAAAAATCCTTTGAAGAATTTAATATAGTTTTAAGAATAAACCTTTAAACTCCAGAAACATTCCTTTGTTCATGGAAACCTACCTTTCATAAACCTAGTTGTTGAGTGATAGAAAACTGCTTCTCAGTTTATGTCAAAGACCCAGTATAATAATTTTCCTCATCTATTTAATGACAATCTGAACTTTGGTAATATAAACTTTTTCTTCTGTGTTAATAAGTATACTTTAAGCATGTGGATTTTTACTTGCTTATCAACATTCGTGCATACAGGTAGAATAAGCATTTATATGGATCCTATAATTTATTATGTGATGAGAGGTTTTCATATTAGTCTTATATTATGAAGTGTTCAGTTAAAATATTTTAAAGTTTTAAAGCAACACAGTTTTCTCCTCTAATTTAACATTTTCTGAAAGTTAATAGAACACTAAAATAGAAAATAACACTTCATGTGAAAAGTCAATAATCTCTTAAAGAAATGCCTGCAGACTTTAATGGGTATGCTTGTAAATAAATATATTAGTGATATTGTTAGATCCAAATGTGAAATATGGAACCAACATACATTGTAATGATTAATACAGAAGTCTCAACCATATTGTAGCCAGTCTTTAGGATAAAGTGATCTGAAAATTGTTCATGTAAATTATGATTAACCGAAGTGTTTCCTCTATAGCCATTCCATTTTTAACACAAATGCTCTATTTTTCCTAGGTGAATGTTTTATTGGTTTGAAAGCAATGTAAAAACTATTCCTGCTAATTTGACCATATTGGTTGTCTGCACTGGACTGCAAGGTCCAGATTAGGTTGTAAAGCTCTAAAGGTTTTTCAAGCCCTCTGCAGTGCCTTGAAAATAGTAGGTGGTTCAATAAGTACTTACTAACTAAATAAATGGAATAAATGCAAGCTACTTTTCATGATAAATTTTAGTGTTTCCACCACTTTTTAGAGCCTCCTTCTTCAGTTTAAGTGCCATTTCATCTTGGAAGCTTTCCTTGCTCAATTCCAAAACAAAGGAGGGGACTCTTTTATGTAATGTGTAATCCCACTACATACAAATTTCTATCAAAACATTTGTCACCTGTACTTTAATAGTGTCAGTACATCCAACCACCTCTGCAATCTTGCGGAAGGTAGGGACTATGTGTGCAGAGAAGCTTATGGCACCTAACAGGTGATCAATAAATGCTGAAGCAAAAAAAAAAAAAAAAAATCAAGGCAATCAGAAAACCGTTCCTTCCAGCTATGACTCATTGGTCAACTCAGCTTACTGGGTACAGATGATAGACACATACTAGCCGCCATTTTTACAAGCTTAACTTTTGGAATTTTGGAATGTATAAATACATTACTGACTCATTAAAAAGAGACTTTATCTCCCACTGTTGAAACTATGTGGCTGCTATTGCAATCCCCTTTCACATAACTTTGTTGTTCTTCAGCTACTTCATACATTGCATTTTTATGTATTTATGACCTCCCATAATCCTGCTTTATTCTAGCTTTTTTTGATTCCCTGATTCTTTCCAAATTTCTGCCTTTGTGTTTTGTTCTGCTTTTACACCTGCTCTCCTTTTCATCCATTTTTGGCTCTGGGCCTTCAGTTTACAGCAAGATTAACCTCTCAAGTCTAAAGTGCCAGATGCCTTATCTTCAATCTTTGATGCCCTTTACAACCAGCTCTCCAGTAATGCAGCTTCTCAACTCACTGCCCTTTGAACACAAAGTGGACACATCTGACCCAGTGTCACAAATTTTTGAGTCAGCCAGCTGTGGTAAAGGGGACAGTCTGTAGCTGCAAAACTAAGTAGGCCATAAGGAGATAAAACCCATGGCCTTAGTTACGGTCTGTGAAGCAGTAACTATGAACAACTCAATGAAACAGTCACTAATACATCTGTCATATTAACTTACATGGCAAATTTGGATTACATGTTTTCAAGCATGCAAACATTTTCATCTAAAGAATTTACATGAGAAACAAATTATTATCATAGCTGATCACAATGTATACAATTAAGTCATATGTTAAAGAATAGCTACACCGTGATGGCCATATACTATATATAATATTTGTATTTGTTTTGGGAATATATCATATTTTTTGCAATTGATGATGGATACATATGCTTCTGGCTATCAATGTGACATGTATCACTGAAAAGGTATTTAAATATACATTTTGTATATTTTAAATATATAATTTGTATACTAACAATATCTTGATAAAAGATGATTGCAATTTAAATGAATTGTTTTTACTGGCAGATTTTCCAATAAATTTAGAGAATCATATTATTCATAAAGTTCAGAGGTGATTTGGATCAATCAATTAACATTTATCACAGCCTATGGCATTAAAATTGCTCTAAGGGGTATAAAAATGTGTAGGGATAAGATTTCAACCTTACACGGTTTATAGTCCTTCATGTGCAAAGGCAAAAAGGGAAGACAAGATAGGAACCAAATGAGTAGGGCTGATGGCCTTTCAGTGAAGGTTCAGAACAGACAGTGTTTGTGTCAGGCTGGAGTGATTTAATCAGAGAAGGTTTCACCACATCGGGAGGAATTGAACAGACTTGAAAGCTGGATAAAATGATGCTTACATATTGGCTTCCTGAGGCTATCATAACAAATTACCACAAACTGATGGCTTAAAATAACAGAAATTGATCACAGTTCTGGAGCCCAGAAGTCTAAAATCAAGGTGTGGGCAGGGTTAGTTCCTTCTGGCAGCTCTAAGTGAGAAAGCATCCCATGCTTCCCCCTAGGCTCTGGTGTTGCAACAATCCTTGGTGTTCCTTGGCTTGCAGATGCATCCCTCTAATCATTACCTCTGCCTTCACATGATTTTCTTTTCAGTGTCTTTCTGTGTCCTCTCTTCTTAGAAGGACACCAGACAAGAGATTTAGGGTTCACTGTAAATCCAGGATGATTTAGCCTCAAGATTCTTAAATAATTACATCTTCAAAGCTGCTATTTCCAAATAAGGTCATATTCTGAGGTTCTGGATGAACATGAATTTTGGAGGGACACTATTCAACCCACTGCAGATGGCTAGGTAGTGCTCACAGAGGTAGGGGACTCTTATTATATTTCTTCAAGGACTTGGAAGTAACAAGTAAGTTACTAGACATCAAGATCAGTCTAAAAAATTGCAAATTCAAAAAATAATTAAAACATGGCTTGTCAGATAATATACTTCTGGAGGAAAGATTTAGCCAGAGGATACCTGGTGTGTATTCTCCAATAAACAACAATAGCAATAAAAATAGCTCTCAATTTGAGAGTGCTTACTATATGCCAGGCACTGTTCTAAGTGTTTGACATGTTGATTAGTATTTGGAATTTTCACCAAGACCCTAAAATGCGGATGAAATTATTAGAGCCACTTCGATGAAGATATTGAGCCCCCGAGTTGTTACATCACTGGCCCCCAGTCATGCAGCTGGTCAGTAATGTGACTAGACCTCAAACCTGGACAATCTGAATTCAGTAGGCCATGGGCATTTCCAAACACAATATTGATGTAGCCCTATAGGAAGGGATACACCAAGAAGAGGAGTTTGGGAACAGCTTTGGAAGTTTGTGAAAGCCAGGTATGGGAAGTTCTGCAAGGAACAGAGTCACTGAAGTTTTTGAGAGGATGCATAACATGATAGAAACAAGGAAATGGGAAGATTGTGCCAATGGTTAGTGTCTGGGAGAGACTGAAGAATGAGGATCTTGATGTAATCTGTTAGGAGCCACTTGCACTAAGAATCCTTGCAATCAACAGTCAAGAACTAATAAGGGCCTGAACTAGGGCAGTGGTAATTGACTCATTTCAAATATACACTTGGAGGGAATAATCCTGGCTGTGTAGAGATCTCTCATTCCCCTTCTCTCTTTCTCTTTCATAGAATTTAAAGAGTCTCTCTATGAAGTTAAGAAAAAGTATGAAACATTATCGTAGAACACTTTCATGGTTTATTCTGTGGACAATTTTACTTCCTTAAAAGTTGCACCTAGATCGAAACAATGCAATCGTCCTGTTTCCACCCAAAGGATTTAGCTATAATACACTATCAACAAAATCATGAGTGATCCCTTCCCATATAATTACAGGGTGTGCCACGGTACAGATGTATCCATGCAAAGCAGGAGTAGCCTGCAATTAGTCAGAATTCTGCAGCAAATGTGGTTAGAGGCAAAAGGTTTACTCTAAATTTGACAGCTTGAGCTATAGCTATAAATAGTTTGTTGGGTTAAAATTTTTTTTTTTTTTGGTCTTTGTCAGGACATTTTTGCTTCATCTGAGCATTTTCTTCAAAATAGTGAGTGTTACAGCTATGGATGCCATATGTAAAAGCTGTTTTTGCTTTGGATTGTTTTTCTCCCCCCACTCAAAATGGTCTGAATAATCCATTATGAAAACGTCTTTGCATTTTCCCTGCATCTGGAAGGTATGCGTATGAATTTACAACGCTTATGTGAGGCATAAGTTAGTGGCTAATCCATCTGATTGTAAATCCTGTGACTATGTACCATGACCACATTAAAACTTAACCACAAATAAAAAGGGAGAATGGGCTCTAACTTATAATTGTGGCTCTTAGAATCAAGACTTTTACAAGCGTTTAGTCCTAAATGTGTCACATGTAAGAGATGCTTGAAAAATCATATTCGTTAATGTCTAACATGTGCAGCACATGAAGTGACAGGTTAGCAGCTTTTGTAATGCTTATGTTATGGAAAGAGAGAAAAGGATCACTACATACTCAGTGCAAAGGCAGTAGGGTTGACTACATAACATATACTGAAATCAAAGATCTTTACTTCACAAAACTCAATAAATTCCCTGCACGTCAGAATTAACACTGTATTTTAGAGTAATGTGGAGTATACATTTGAATTCAGAGTTAAGTGTAACAATTTTTTTTCATGACATCACAGTGCGATTCTGCAGGAAAATAACTTAAAATACAGACTGACAACACATCACTATGTTTGGTATTTCACGTTAAACTAATGCTTCCACTGTTGTGCATGCAAATGCCTTCACAAAGGTCATCCAAGGTAGCAGCATATTATGATCTATGAATGCCAAATTCCTTCTTCAAATAGAATTTTGATTAGTAACCGGCGAATCTGGTTTTGTCATAATGATAAACATATGGATCTTAGAAAATTTTAACAGCCAAATTAATTGGTTTGACTCTTCAGTATTTCAGTATCAAAATGGAAATACTGAAATATAATCTTGTGAACTTTTGAATATTTATATACGGAATCCTTTGATTTATGCATAATATTTTTTAAAGTTCCATATTAAAAAATTAAATGCTTGTGTCCCCCTTTGTTTTCTTTGCTCCTGACGAACAGGGTTTAAATCGCTCACAGTCCCTAGGCAGGTTCTCTTCCTGGTTTTTCCTGTTCGTGACGTCTGCACGCAAAGTTTTGAAATAGGGCGATTCAACCAATGAGGTCCCCTCACCCACCTCCCACCCTCAACCCTGACTTTTAATTATGACACAGTGAAATGGGTTATGTTTTCATTTTAACTCCAAGATCCACCATTACTGAACTGAGGCTCCCTAGCATGTAAGCTTTGAACTGTCTGAAAAATGTTATTCGTCAGGAGAATATAATAAATTACTATCAGAATTTTTTTTTAATGCATGCTCTTTGTCATGGTTATTGAATGTGAAAGCCCTTCTTTAAACCACTTAGAGCAAAAGAACAGCATCTTTTCAGTTCATTGTGCCATAACCTAGGATTGATACCCAGGGACCTTTATTAAAGATCAGATTTTAAGAGTGTATTTTCCTACTAAAGTCCTTTTATTAAAAATTAAATCATTTTTATGTATTGTACCTGAGTCACTGAATTTTTTGAAGGATGAAATAAATGTCTCGAATACTTTCTGATTTTTCTCTGGTGCTTCTTTGTGACGAGCACAACCTAAAATGTGCATGTTATTGCGTAGTTCAATATCTATTAGTTACTTCGCAACTGGCAGATATATTTATTAATTTTGAATTTAAACAAAATTAACTCCAAAAATTGCAATGTAATTCTATGTTTTGATTCGTGAGATGGTTATGCATTTACAGCATACATATATTTCACTGTAAAGATAACTTTTCTTTAAAAATTTTGGCTTTATCTGTAGGCAAAATGGAGGACCAAAGTGTTTTATATTTATTCATCACCTGCATTATAAAAAAGTTTATATATATATATATATTTTTTGGCTGCAATGGATCTTTGTTGCTGCACGCGGGCTTTCTCTAGTTGCAGCGAGCGGGGGCTACTCCTCTTTGCGGTGCGCGGGCTTCTCGTTGCGGAGGCTTCTCTTGTTGCAGAGCACAGGCTCTAGGAGCGTGGGCTTCAGTAGTTGCAGTGCGCGGGCTTCAGTAGTTGTAGCACGTGGGCTCAGTGGTTGTGGCTTGCGGGCTTAGTTGCTCTGCGGCATGTGGGATCTTCCTGAACCAGGGATCGAACCCGTGTCCCCTGCATTGGCAGGCGGATTCTTAACCATTGCACCACCAGGGAAGTCCCAGTTTATATATTTAAACAAAAAAATCAGTCTTTAAAATAGAGAACACTGTTTAAGGGGGATAATTTACTTCTAAGAGAAGAAGCACAACGTTACTTCTATAAACTGCCAGCCTTCCTTCAGTTGACAAGTTTGACACCTCATGAATAGGTCCCAGGGTAATTCTTTCTTATCTTCAAAGCATACTTAATATGACTCAGCCTATACTTTTACAATTATTAACAGAGAAACTGATGTCTTCAGATGATTAAAAATCAACAAGATACACCCTAGAGATATTCTGGCATTTTCTACCATCTAATAGGTTTTAGATTTCCTTAATATATTATCATCTAAGAGGAAGTGAGTGCTGTGTGTGAACAGATACCTTGGAAGCCCTGTCTCCCTCAGGACCTTTGAAAGCCTTCAACTTCCATTAGCGATGTCTGACACCTCCTTGTTAACCCAGCAAATTCCAGTTCATCCTTCAAAGCCTACCCTAAATGTCCAGGCCCTCTGTAGTTTCTACTGACTCTTCTCAATCACTGGAATTAATTATCTCTTCATTGCAGGTCCAATTGCACTGGAAAATGAACTCCACAGGGCAGGGATTTTTGCTGGTTTTGCTTGTAATGTATCTCCAGTGGTACACCTCTAGAACATTGCCAGGTTCATGATAGGAGTTCAATAAAATTTGTTGAATGAACCTCTCTTTGTAAATTCCTTAGTATTTTCACATTATATTTTGGTTCTGTATCTGACTGCCATAGGAAAGTTTTTCAAGGACATCTTTACAACTCCAGACCCTAGCACAGGGCCTGCTACATAGTAGATGTTCAATAAATACCTAATGGATTAAAGTTTAGTAACACGGTTTTAGAAAGCAAGCAAAGGGTCTTCTTCTGAAAACATAAACAGAGGCAGAAGATGCGGAATTATGAATTAACCTCTTTAACAGGACTTGATGTTAAATGATAACATCGGCAGTGTGCTCATCAATGACTGGCACATAGAATATATTCAAGAAATTGTGCATTTTCAATCATTAAATCAATCAGCATGATTTGACTTGCCTCATTTTTAAGAATGTGCAAAGAGAAGTGAGTCCACAACCTCCCTTAGTTGCTATTTAGTAGTTTACTGTTCTGGAATTTAAGACCTCCTTCTTATATCTGATTTATTATTATTTTACATGTTATTAATTACTATAGTTCTCCCCAAGTATGTTATAGGATTCTTGAGTGCAGAGATTATTACATTTGTTTGTATTCTCAGAGCTTTTAGCACATTACCATGCTCTGGATAGCTATTCAAAGATTATTTGCTAAAAGTATTTTTGCTTTAATCTAAAATCACTTATTTTATGAATTAAAGAGATATAGTCCCTGCTTTTGTGAAGCATTATAATTCAGTGGGAAGACCTTACTTACATCACTTTCCTCTGAAGGTTTGTGGTTCTTTTTTGTTTTTAAATGTGTGGTGACAAAAACTGCACTCTGATAAGCGTTAGAGTTACAGAGAATAGTGAAAACTTGCAAGTGTTATTTTTGTATCTTTTAATATCATCTATAACAGACGCCATTCTCAAAATTTCTTTAACTTAAACACTGCACCCTGAAGTTTCTCTTGTGTTCCCAAAATGAAAATTTTAATAATGAAAATATAAAGTTAACTTCTCTGTACCTTACTTTCTTTTATCTGTAAAATGGAAATGATAATAATGGGATGACTGCAAAAATTAAGTGATAATATAGTAAATTCTCAAACATGGCAACACTCATTTCTTTACATCATATTTTCTGTAAGTTTGACTATTCTCAATTTGTCAAGGTCATCTGGAATTTAATAGTACTCTGACATAGTATCATTCCAGAGATCAAGTATATGAATAAAGACGATAAGGAGCATGTATAATAATAGCAAATCAGTAGAAATAGTATCTAGAGAGTAGAGAAGAATGAAAGAGGCAATGGTTAAATGCTTAAATTTATGTACTATCTGCATGAAAATTTCACAAACCACAACAGAAGTCTGTGTAACTATATGGATAAGAATAAAGTAAATTTTCTTAAGTTCAGTCACGTTTGCTAATATACTGACAATATGTATGCCTCCATTATACTCACAAGTTGATTTACGATACCATTTTAGAGGTATTTTTCCTAATATTTCTAATGATTCCACTGTTAGATGTAAAGGTAAAAAACAAATCAGCAAATTCTCATTTATCTAGATGGGTTGTGGGTGTTCCAGTTAATTGAATATTTTGGTTATAAGAGTGTTATTACCTCATAATTTATACATAAATGATCAATTTTCAAGAGATTAAAGTTATAGCTGACACATAATTTAATAGTTCACTAACCACTGCTCTAAATGCTTTACATTTATTAACTCAGCTAATCCTCACAACAACCCTCAATTACAGTTTAAGTAACTTGTCCAAAGACTCACTACTAGTAAGTGTTCGAGACAGGATTCACACCCAAGAAGACTGACTACAGAGTCATGGCTCTTAACCCTTACATTATGTTGCACAGAGTCAAGTATAAAACACTTAGGTTAAGAAGACAATCAACTAAGACCTTTCTAGAACAGAAACTATGCGTCATTCTTGGAACCTCCTGCTCCCTCATACCCACTATCAAGTTGATAATGTCCATTCAGTTCTACTATCAATCCCCCTTTCCATGGCACCCCCATGATCACCACTTTAGTTCAAAACCTCAAAACCTCCTTACAGGGACTACTGCAATAACTTCTCAGTTAGTCTGTTTGCTTCCAATCTGTCCACCTTAATCCATCTTTCAAACTGCCAACAGAGTGACACAATTTGGTCATATTATTCCCCTGCTTAAAATATTTCTTATTGTCTATAGCTGGATCAGTCACTGTGGTGGCTCTGTGGCTATTAAAGCATTTGAAATGTGGTTAGTCCTAATTAAGATGTGCCATGAGAGTAAAATACACATGGGAATTTGACAACTTAGTATAAAAAGTGTAAAATATCTCATTAGTAATTTTTATTTTGATGATATTGAAAGGTAATAATTAGCCATATTGAGTTAAATAAAAAATATTTTATATATTATGTATAAAATGCAATGTATTATATTCTGTACATTAAGTATCACTAAAATTAATTTACCAGCTTTTTTCCTTCTTAATATGGCTACTAGAAAATTTTAAATTACATATGTAACTGGTGTTGTTTTCTACTGGACAGAACTGACCCATAGGATAGGATAAATGTAAGCCTCCCCTTGCTCCGGTTTCCACCTTCCTCTCCAAACCCTTAGCTGATCATTGAATCAGCCCATGGTCCAGGCTGTGATCCAGTTTGGTATACACTCTGTGACCCAGCCTGTGATACTTTTACATTCATTCAGACTTCTAAATACCCTAATCTCTTTGATGGAAAGCCTTTCCATTTTTTTATTCCCTTGGTGAAATCCTAGTAACCTTGCAAAACTTATTTCAATGCTTTTCTCTACGAGATCTTCTCTGATCTATCCAGCTAACATTGACCACTTACTTCTTCATTGATGATGTTCCCATATCTATATGTATGTTAATAATTCCCTTATTGTACTATATTGTAATCATTGGTATACACCTATCTCCTGTAACAGGCTGAGAGTTCTCCCACAAACTCTAGATGCACTTAATAAGTCTTCATAGGATAAAAGAACATAAATGAAATTTGGAGTAAAAAATTATTTTGAATTATGTCCTCAACACTGATAACATGGGTGAATTTTAAACTTTTATTTAAATTCTAATATGCAGATAATGTAAGAGATTGAGCTGAATCTGTTAATTATTCGATTTTATGCCATTTGGCACGCCTTTAAAAAATATATCCTTTATATCAACTTCCTTGTCATTAACTTTTTTTCAATAAAGGATATTTCCAGGTTCTATAAATAAAGATGTTTCCAGGTTTTGGCTTAAGGTTAATGAGAGATTTCAGTATAAAAGAGTTACCGAAATCATACAGATTAATAATGCAATAATGCATAATTTAGAATGGCAATTTGTTACATATTGTATTTTTTTAACCTTAGGAAATTCATTATAGTTAAATGAACAAAAATTGCTTGTATAGAAGCAAGGCCAAGTGAAAGACAATATAATCTTTTCAAATTATACCAAGTGAGGGAGATGGAAAGAAATGAAAGAAGGCATGGTGGGGCTCATTTCAAATATTGACCTTTTTCCCAGAATTTCTTCTAAACACTGGAGGTTTCAAATATCAAAGACTGTTTTTGATGGCAGAAAAAGTGGCGTGCATCTGGGAGCTTCTAAGATGGTGGAGGGAAAATCTGGGGTGGTCATAGATGACCACTAATGAACCGACATCATAGCAGCTAATAATAAAACCAAGTTGAAGGCATGTATTAGAGAACCCATAATTCTATTATTCTTTTAAAATGAAATATGATAGAATGAGAATAAGAAATGAAAAATAAACAATACCACAATCATATATACCACAAATCAAAGCACTCACCCACTTCTAAAAACATATATCTTGAGTAAATCCAGGCCTCAAAACGGATAGGCTTAAGTGTTCTAAAACCTCTGTCCCACTGCATTCAAAATACATTTAAAATTAGTTATTTACTCCCTCTTTCCATTCCTACATTCCCTACATCTAGTCTTTCTGTTGTAAAAGAAGACAGGTGTTGGAGATAAGAATGTTTCCAAATCCTTTAATTAAAATGATGAATAAAACAATCCTATTTTGAAAGTTTTAGGCTAATTCATTTTGAACATTTAAATCATGTTTTGAAAAATACAGTGTTTTGTTCTTTATGCTAATTTGTAACTTCCTGCTTCAGCAAAAATGGCTTTATAGAAACACACAACATGCTTCTCTGACATAAAAAAGTGCTTGCAAAACATTGTTGTGCTGAATTAGTTGAAAATGAATCAGAAACATAAGAATTGCATTTCTACTGAACGTCACAGGAGCTTGAATGTGAGAAAGCAAAGAGTGCTTTGGGCAGAATGGTTTTGAGACTTTAGTTAACCCATTCTTGTGAAAGTCAGAGACATCTTTTACTGCACAAAGGTTTGCCTATTCCAATTTGATGGACAATCTACTTTGCTCTCTTTCGTCCTTCCCAGTTGATGCTATAACTCTACAGAGCTTGAGAAGAATCTGAAAACAATCCACCAGTGATAAGTGGAACATGACTGACACCCCTTCATAATTTCTTCTGCTAACCATGAGTAATAAGAAGCAAGATTCTGACTTAATTCATAAAACTGATTTGGAACAAATGCTTTAAAATGCAGCCTTTATTCTCTCTTATATATGTAAATTTAATGAACAGCCTATCAACTTCTTGTCAACCATTTTTTTAAGTAATGACTAACAATACATTTTTCTCTTTATTTGGATTTCACTTCACAGAAAATTACTCACAAAAAATTTTAGAGTAAAGGGATAAAAATCAATACATTACTTATATTTGTTAGTCAAGAATTTTATTTCATAATGCTTTTTTGGGGGGAGGAATGACTATTGCAGGTAGAAAATTCTCAAAAGCATTGTTTCAAAAATTAATCATTGAGCATAAAGAAAATAATTTTTGAAGCTCAAAATTCATTGTTTTTGTTGTTGAACAAGAAATAGGTGTTCCTCAATTACGTGGTCAGGAAATAAGCAAATTGGATATCATTAGTTCCCTACTTTCAGATAAATATTATGGGAGGACCAAGCTCAGAATCTCCCTTTGATCCATAGCTAAATATGCCCAAAACATAAGATGACCAAGTTTTTAGTTAGACCTAAGAGTTGTACATGGATATATGTTGATCTTGCAAAATTCAAATTGCTTACACAAATTGGGTTGTGGAAGGGATAAATGCAGAAAATCTATCTGAACAAACGTTTCAAAATACAGATTTTGTTTATGTAGGGATATAAAGAAAAGAAATTCCAAGTGTGGTTTACTTAACAACCTTCAACTATTTGCCTAACAATACTGTCTCAAACCCACAGCCACTGAAAAATATAACATTTTCATGATTAAATAAATAACATTACACTTAAAATTCATAATCACTATAATGACAGCATCATATATTAACACTATGATTCATCCAGAATTTCTAGAGTTGTAACGCATTTCTACATTTTCTAAAGGTTGTTTAATTCTTTCAATATCGCTAGGAGGCATTTTCCTACTTACTTGTCTGGTCTATCACTCATGGTTTATGAATTTAATCCAAAAGAATACTAAATCCTACTGCAACTCAGTCAGAAAATTCAACTTTCTTATGAGACCAAATCAACCCAGATATAATTTTGCTGTACAGTACTACCAGATGCCTACAAAAGCTTTACTAAGTCAATAGTGTGAAACAGAGATCACATTCTGTTTTTTTGTTATTGAATATCCAACTTGGTGCCACTGAGATTAGATCTTTTATTTAACTTTAAATAAATATTAATTTTAATAGTCACATGTAGTAGATGACCATATTGGAAAATTATTACCTGATAAAAATTTCAAGCTACAGATATAAAATTATAGATAACAATTTGATAACACTATATAAATTTTCAGATCAAATTTATTGTAACATCCAGTTATTAATTTCAACGATTTGGTGTGTTTTCTGTTTAGTAGCTCTTGGTCAAAGTTGTTTATATTTGATAACCCTGCTCCTTGATGTTGTCCGCCATGATTCTAAGAACATGTAGATAATTAAGATTTTACGCATTTTAAATATATATTTGTCAATATTTCCTTGAGAGGGAATATGGTCTCAATTTCCTTTTTCAGTGAGCTTCTATAGTTTATATTGATCATTTATGTAGGCAACAATACACCTTAACTCCTTGAAATCTTTACTCATTGGTCATTATGTCCAGGCTCGTTTTCTTTCTAAAGTCAGCTCGCACCTATTTAAGGGTTTGCAAAAGTGCAGTAAAGCGAAGACTGGGGGGAGGGGCGGAGTCAAGATGGCGGACTAGAAGGACGTGGAATTCACATCTCCACACAACTAGGGCACCTATCAGGCACTGGTGGGGGAACATGGACACCTAAGGGGACGTGAGGAACCCCCAGCGACCAGGTAGGATGTGGGACATGGGAGGGAGTGAGAGGGAGTGAGAGGGGGAGGAGAAGTGGAGGCAGGAGGGGACTGGCGCCCCTGAGGGGTGGCTGGGGGAGGGGAAGGGATCCCATGCCTGAAGGGGGAAATTGGGGGACCATTGGGAGGGCAGAGGATCAAAAGGGAGTGTGGCGAGGTTTCCCCTGCCCACTTGGGCCCCCCGGGAACCTGCTGAGATCCCGGGCCTGATCCTCTGTCCACCAAAGCCCCCTCCAGCTGCCCACATCCTGAGGGAGGGAAGGGGAAGCAAAAGTAAAGGCCAGACCTATGGGACCGGCACCTGTGAGGGGTGGCTGGGGGAGGGGAGGAGTTCCTATACCCCGTGGGACCCACCCATGGTTAGGGGTCGAGCAGGGATGGGGGAGACCCTGGGTGGGGGGGTTGCAGAGGAGCAGAATGTGGCCAGTGATTTCCCTGTCCACTTATGCACTGGGGAACCTGTTGGGCTCCCAGGCCTAATCCTCTGCCCTCAGAGCCTCCCTCCTACCATTCAGAGCCCAAGCCCTGCCCCTACACCCCCACCCAGGGCCCTACCTCTACATTCGGAGAACCACTCTGAGACCCCCTCCAACCGTGCTGGGCCTAACCCCCACCCACACACCCTCACCCAGGGCCTTACCTCCAAACTCCAGAACTCCACATTCCAGAGGCCCCCCCTTTAGACATGCTGCCTCTCCCCTTCCACACACATCCTAAGCAGAGGCCCTGCTCTGCACTTGAACGTAGCCCTGCCTAGGCCCCGCCCCCAAGGCTTTTTCCAGCTGCATGGGTCCTGAGCCAAGGCCCCACCCAGCCGCCTAGGTCCTGCCCTACCCTAAACCCCACCCCTGCCTAAGTTCCACCCCTGCCTAAACTCTGCTCCCATACCCAAGGCTTTTTTTTTTCTTCTTTTAGGTTGGGGTTCTTTTTCCCTTGTTGTCATTGATTCATTTATATTTTTATTTTTTCTAATAAATCTTCTATTGTTCTAATTTTATTTTATTCTTTATACTTTGTTATTGTTCTGCTTCTTTCGGCTTGTGCCCACCCCCACTTTTTTTTTCTTTTTTCTGTTGTGGTTTTGTTTTACCTTGTTGCAGTTGTTTCAATTATATTTTTATTTTTCCTAATATATTTTTTATCTTTCTAATTTTATTTTATTTTTATTCTTTGTTATTGTACTGCTCCCTTTTATTCTTTTTTTTTTTTTTTTTTGCCGTGCCACACAGCTTGTGGGATATTGGTTCCCAGGCCAGAGGTCGGCCAGAGCTCCTGTGGTGGGAGCACAGAGTACAAACCACTTGACTAACAGAGAACCTCAGACCCCAGGGAATATTAATCAGAGTGAGGCCTCCCAGAGGTCCTCATCTCAGCACCAAGACCTGGCTTTACCCAACTGCCCGCAAACTCCAGTGCTGCACACCTCAGGCCAAACAACCAGTAAGACAGGAACACAGCCCCATCCATCAAAAAATAAAATGAAATGACAAAAAAATATGTTACAGACGAAGAAGCAAGGTAAAAACCTACAAGATCAAATGAATGAAGATGGAATAGGCAACCTACCTGAAAAAGAATTCAGAGTAATGATAGTAAAGATGATCTAAAATCTCAGAAACAGAATGGAGAAAATACAAGAAATGTTTAACAAGGATCTAGAAGAACGAAAGAGCAAACAAACAGTGATGAACAACACAGTAACAAATTAAAAATATTCTAGAAGGAATCAATAGCAGAATAACTGAGGCAGAAGCATGGATAAGTGAGCTGGAATAAAATGGATAAAATGGAAGAAATAACTGCTGGGGAGCAGAATAAAGAAAAAAGAATGAAAAGAATTGAGGACAGTCTCAGAGACCTCTGGGACAACATTAAATGCACCAACATTCGAATTATAGGGGTCCCAGAAGAAGAAGAGAAAAATAAAGGGTCTGAGAAAATATTTGAAGACATTATGGTCAAAAAATTCCCTAACATGGGAAAGGAAAGAGTCAATCAAGTCTAGGAAGCACAAAGAGTCCAATACAGGATAAACCCAAAGAGAAGCATGCCGAGACACGTATTGATCAAATTATCAAAAATTAAATACAAATAAAAAATATTAAAAGCAGCAAGGGAAAAACATCAAATAACGTACTTGATGGAATGTTAAGGGAATCCCCATAAGCTTAACAGCTGATCTTTCTGCAGAAACTCTGCAAGCCAGAAGGGAGTGGCAAGACATATTTAAAGAGATGAAAGGGAAAAACCTACAACCCAGATTACTCTACCTGGCAAGGATCTCATTCAGATTTGACAGAGAAATCAAAAGCTTTACAGAAAAGCAAAAGCTACGAGAATTCAGCACCACCAAACCAGCTTCACAACGAATGCTAAAGGAACTTCTCTAAGCGGAAAACACAAGAGAAGAAAAAGACCAACAAAAACCAGCCCAAATCAATTAAGAAAATGGTAATAGGAACATACATATCAATAATCACCTTGAAGGTAAATGGATTAAATGCTCCCACCAAAAGACACAGACTGGCTGAATGGATACAAAAACAAGACCCTTATACACGCTGTCTACAAGAAACCCACTTCAGACCTAGGCACACGTACAGACTGAAAGTGAGGAGATGGAAAAAATATATTCTATGCAAATGGAAATCACAAGAAAGCTGGAGTAGCAATACTCATTATCAGATGACTTTAAAAAAAAGAGTGTTACAAGAGATAAGGAAGGACACTGCATAATGATCAAGGGATCATTCCAAGAAGAAAACATAACAATTATAAATATTTATGCACATAACATAGGAGCAATACATAAGGCAAATACAAACAGCCATAAAAGGAGAAATTGACAGTAACACAATAATAGTGCGGGACTTTAACACCCCACTTACACCAATAGACAGATCACCCAGAAAGAAAATAAATAAGGAAACACAAGCTTTAAATGACACAATAGACCAGATAGACATAACTGATATTTTTAGGACATTCCACCAGAAAGCGGCAAAATACACTTTCTTTTCAAGTGCACACGTAATGTTCTCCAGAATAGATCACATCCTGGGTCACAAATCAAGCCTCAGTAAACTTAAGAAAACTGAAATCATATCAAGCATCTTTTCCAACCACAACGCTATGAGACTAGATATCAATTACAGAAAAAACTGTAAAAAATACAAACAATGGAGGCAAACAGTGCACTGCTAAATAACCAAGAGATCACTGAAGAAATCAAAGAAGAAATTAAAAAATACCTAGAAACAAATGACAATGAAAGCATGACGATCCAAAAACCTATGAGACGCAGCAAAAGCAGTTCTAAGAGGGAAGTTCATAGCAATTCAAGCTCACCTCAAGAAACAAGAAAAATCTCAAATAAACAATCTAACCTTACATCTAAAGCAACTAGAAAAAGAGGAACAAAGAAAACCCAAAGTTAGTAGAAGGAAAGAAATCATAAAGATCAGAGCAGAGATGAATGAAATAGAAATGAAGAAAACAATAGCAAAGATCAATAAAACTAAAAATTGGTTCTTTGAGAAGATAAACAAAATTGATAAACCTTTAGCCAGACTCATCAAGAAAAAAAGAGAGAGGACTCAAATCCATAAAATTAGAAATGAAAAAGGAGAGATTACAGCTGACACCGCAGAAATACAAAAGCCCATAAGAGATTACTACAAGCAACTATATGCCAATAAAATGGACAATCTGGAAGAAACGGACAAATTCTTGGAAAAGTACAACCTTCCAAGACTGAACCAGGAAGAATTAGAAAATATGAACAGACCAATCACAGGTAATGAAATTGAAACTGTCAATAAAAACCTTCCAACAAACAAGAGTCCAGGACCAGATGGCTTCACAAGCAAATTCTGGCAAACATTTAGAGAAGAGTTAACATCTATCCTTCTCAAACTCTTCCAAAAAATTTCAGAGGGAGGAACACTCCCAAACTCGTTCTATGAGGCCACCATCACCCTGACACCAAAACCAGACAAAGATATCACAAAAAAAGAAAATTATAGACCAATATCATGGGTGAACATAGATGCAAAAATCCTCAACACAATACTAGCAACCAGAATCCAACAACACATTGAAAGGATCACGCACCATAATCAAGTGGGATTTTTCCCAGGGATGAAAGGATTCTTCAATGTATGCAAATCAATCAGTGTGATACACCATGTTAACAAATTGAAGGATAAAAACCATATGATCATCTCAATAGATGCAGAAAAAGCTTTTGACAAAATTCAACACCGTTTATGATAAAGAGTCTCCAGAAAGTGGGCACAGAGGGAACCTACCTCAACATAATAAAAGCCATATATGACAAACCCACAGCCAACATCATTCTCAATGGTGAAAAACTGAAACCATTTCCTCTAAGATCAGGAACAAGACAAGGATGTCCACTCTCGCCACTATTATTCAACATAGTATTGGAAGTTCTAGCCACAGCAATCAGAGAAGAAAAAGAAATAAAAGCAAAACACATTGAAAAAGAAGAAGTAAAACTGTCACTGTTTGCCAGTGACATGATACTATACATAGAAAATCCTAAAGTTGCCACCAGAAAATTACTAGAACTAATCAATAACTTTGGTAAGGTTACAGGATACAAAATTAAGGCACAGAAATCTCTGGCATTCCAATACACTAACAATGAAAGATCAGAAAGAGAAATTAAGGAAACAATCCCATTTACCATCACAACAACAACAAAAAATACCTAGGAATAAACCTACCTAAGGAGGCAAAAGACCTGTACTGAAAAAACTATAAAACACTTATGAAAGAAATCAAAGATGACACAAACAGATGGAGAGATATACCATGTTCTTGGATTGGAAGAATCAATATTGTGAAAATGACTATACTACCCAAAGCAATCTACAGATTCAATGCAATCCCTATCAAATTACCAATGGCAATTTTCACAGAACTAGAACAAGAAATTTTACAATTTGTATGGAAACATAAAAGACCCCGAATAGCCAAAGCAATCTTAAGAAAGAAAAACGGAGCTGGAGGAATCAGGCTCCTTGACTTCAGACTATATTAGAAAACTACAGTAATCAAGACAGTATGTACTGGAATAAAAACAGAAATATAGATCAATGGAACAGGATAGAAAGCCCAGAGATAAACCCCCTCACATATGGTCACCTTATCTTTGACAAATGAGGCAAAAATATACAATGGAGAAAAGACAGCCTCTTCAATAAGTGCTGCTGGGAAAAATGGATAGATACATGTAAAAGAATGAAATTAGAACACACCCTAACACCTAACAAAAATAAACTCAAAATGTATTAAAGACCTAAATGTAAGGCCAGACACTATAAAACTCTTAGAGAAAAACATTGGCAGAACACTCTATGACTTAAAATCACAGCAAGATCCTGTTGACCCACCTCCTAGAGTAATGGAAATAAAAATAAACAAATGGGACCTACTGAAACTTAAAAGCTTTTGCACAGCAAAGGAAACCATAAACAAGATGAAAAGACAACCCTCAGAATGGGAGAAAATATTTGCCAACAAAGCGACTGACAAAGGATTAATCTCCAAAATATACAAGCAGCTCATGCAGCTCAATATTACAAAAACAAACAGCCCAATCCCAAAATGGGTGGAAGACCTAAATAAACATTTCTCTAAAGAAGACATACAGATGGCCAACAAATACGTGAAAAGATGCTCAACATCACTAATCATTAGAGAAATGCAAATCAAAACCACTATGAGGTATCACCTCACACCAGTCAGAATGGCCATCATCAAAAAATCTAGAAACAATAAATGCTGGAGAGGGTGTGGAGAAAAGGGAAACCTCCTGCACTGTTGGTGGGAATGTAAATTGATATAGCCACTATGAGAACAGAATGGAGGTTTCTTAAAAAACTAAAAATAGAACTACCATATGACCTAGCAATCCCACTACTGGGCATATACCCTGAGAAAACCATAATTCAAAAAGATACATGTACTACAATGTTCACTGCAGCACTATTTACAATAGCCAGGACATGGAAGCAACCTAAGTGTCCATCAACAGATGAATGGATAAAGAAGATGTGGCACATATATACAATGGAATATTACTCAGCCTTTAGAGCAACGAAATGTAGTTATTGTAGTGAGGTGGCTGGAGCTAGAATCTGTCATACAGAGTGAAAACAAATACCGTATGCTAATGCATATATATGGAATTTTTAAAAGCGGTACTGATGAACCTAGTGGCAGGGCAGGAATAAAGATGCAGGTGTAGAGAACAGACTTGAGGACATGGGGAGGGGGAAGTGGAAGCTGGGATGAAGTGAGAGAGAATCATTGACATATATACACTACCAAATGTAAAATGGATAGCTAGTGGGAAGCTGCCTCATAGCACAAGGAGATCAACCTGATGCTTTGTGACGACATAGAGGGGTGGCATAGGGATGGTGGGAGGGAGGCTCAAGAGGGAGGGGATATGGGCATATATGTATACATATAGCTGATTAACTTTGTTGTACAGCAGAAACTAACACAACATTGAAAAGCATTTATACTCCAATAAAGATGTGAAAAAAAATGCAGTAAAACACGTGTTATTTTACTTCTCCTTCACCAATAATGTATTCATTCTCTGATTTCAGTATTAGGTTCTAATGTGCATGAAGGGTTAACTTCTAACTTATCAAAATATGTACCACATCTCAGTAATTGTTGTAACTGCTAATATATATTGAAGACCTCCCATGTGCAAGAATGGTACTAAATACTTTCTGTGGATTATCTCACTTAATCCTCTCTACTGTTCTTGAAAGTAGGTATCATTATCCCCATGGTTATCCCCTCGTCTAAGAGTCAATGAGGTTAAATATTTGTCCAAGTTCACACAGTTAGGAGACAACAGAGCTAGGAATCAAATCCAGTCTGTCTGACTTTAAAGCCCACAGACTTAAATTGTTTTTTCCCCTGAAACTCTCATCCGTAACAGGGAAATTTTATCTTTTATGTTCATGAAACAAAAGACTTGCTAAGTAATGTATTTCCTTTCTCTAGAATAATCATGAAAATTGCAACCAGTCAGAAAATTCAACTTCAAACTTTGTTAATGCTAAGATCTAGTTAAGATTTAGTCATTGAAAATTTAAGAGTTTTTTGGTTTTTTGTTTTTCTTCCCCTGAGGGAGAAGGCATGCATGTTTGGCACTATATCATTAGAAATTGCAAAACCTCACTTATATAGTTCATGGTTTGAGATATATTCAAAAATAAGTGTCCCATTAGAATTTTAACATGGGAACCATTTCTGCTATTTAGGATTTTGGATGGAATATTACTAATCTCATCCTTAATTAAATGTTCTTTGCTCACATGTGATAGTTGTGATATCTTTAGCAGGTAAATCTCCTAGTTTATCATCTGTATGCTGATTGTGGTTCAAGATGAATCCCAGTGTCTATGAAAAAGAAAATCATACTGTGACAATTAAGACAGGGACTTCCAAACCTTTTGGAGTTTGCGAAATCTGTGTTGTACTGCAAAGTGGTAGTGTGAACTAGAAAACAATGGAGAACATCCTTTGGCCACAGGTAAATTCATATTTCAAGGAAACCTATGCATTTAAAATGCAACCTGGTGGTTTTCAAACTCGTAAATAGTAAATGAGAATAATGCTTCAATAAAAATGATAACACTTGATCCTACTTTATGCACAAAAGAACTATAACAGGACTTTGCATGGAAATGCAAAAAAAAAATGGATTTGTGGGGAGAGAATATAGTGATGTAGACTCTGAGTTATTTGATGGATGATCTTGAGCAAGTCTCCTACTGATTCCTACTAAGGAAATAAAATACTGGTATATTAGTACCTACCTTACCTAGCCATTATGAGTAGAATATGTGAGGGTAGAAAACACATTTTCATTTTTTCGAAAGCAAATTAACTCTTAGGTGAGGGGTCTATATCAGCAAAATAATTGGATGGCTAACATACAGAGAAAGTTAATGCAGTTTTAAAATGTGTGAACAGGTGAATAGATTTTCATCCTTGATGAGGAGGATTTAGCTGAAATGTAGTAAATTCTAGATTTGCAGTCAGGAACTGGTCCCACATCTGCTTACTAAGAGTTATTTTCTTGGGCAAATCTCTCTTATTTAGAGGTTCTGTTTGTTCATCTCCAGGCCAGTGATAAACATCAGCCATGTGAAGAATAAACGCATGTCAAAGAGCCTAAACATAGTATACGCTTAATAATGTTTGGTTTTTCATTCACAGATGGTGAAAGTAACTGTGCACTGATTTATAAGGATATTTAGGATAGAATGATTTATCAGCGTTTTAACAAACTCATAATAATCCTATATCAGGTAATTTTCTATTAGTATTAACTTTTACCCAAGTTAATGAAGTTATTTAAAGTAAGTAGAGTAGATTAGGTTCTAACTGAAATCAATTCCAAAAGTTCATTCTGCTTTCCTCGCAAACCCCCGCCTAAGTATACTAAGAAATCAGTTTGGCACTGAAGTCACTCCAACATAGGAGTAAGATATTTCTCAGTTTTCAGGATTTTGGTTTTAAGAATAGCTTCAATGACATTCTAAAGACCTGACAGACTGAAGCACCTTCCTTCCTGCCCAACCCTGGTCAGAACAGGCCAGTTGTATATTTCAATCAGATGATAGCTGTTCACCTATACTTCCTAGAATTTGAGACTTTCTCTTAGTCAAAATCCCTTCGTGTTTTAGTGTACACACATGCAAAATCTCCAGATGGAAAACTAACCTCACACTATATGTTAATCATTATTCAAGAACTGTATTTCAGCAACCCTCAAGTGACTTGGCAATGTGCCAAGGAGAGCAGATATAGGAGATGAAGAAAGTATTAGATGTTTATGTTAAGTTAACCACATTTAATTTAAAGGCTTATCCATTCCAATGAAAACCAAAGCTTTGAAAATTCAAGAACATATTGTCTAACCCTAAACCACTTTTTAATAAACAAGGACTTTCCAGTTACCACAGAAAATCATGTTTCAGAGACCTATCATGTGTCCTCTTGTCCTCTATGTAATAGCTTTTTTCGTCCTCTTGCTTCCACTGCTCACCCCCACCCCTCCATAGAAGCTGACCAGTACAAACTGTGCAGTTAATATGGTTAGTATCCAGAAGAGAGAGACTTTTCAAACAAATTTATTCATAATTCTAATAAGATACTACTTACTAAGTACTTAAGATGCACTAGCAATGAGCTCATCACTACACATACACACACACACACACACTTCAAAACCAATAGAGAGGATTATATCAAACATATATTTATATATGTAACATACATCAATACATTTCATTTAATAAAATAACCAGATATGGGGTATCCTAGTTTTTAATTCTTAAATATAGATGAGGAAACTGAAGGCTTGACAGCTAAAATTAGATACCCAAGTTACCAAACAGCTAGTTCAGCTAGTTGCTGGTATAATAAGATGCATTTCTGCCTCTCTCCCAAGTCTATAAGATTTTATTTCTCAGTACTGATTGCTTACTGAGTGTCAGGCACTGTGCTCAGGTACTGAAAGTACATACAGTTGCCCCTTGGTATCTGCAGGGGGATAGGTTCTAGGGCCCCCTCGGATACAAAAATCCCTGGATGCTCAAGTCTCTTATATAAAATGGCTTAGTACATTAGGCTCTCCTCATCTATGAGTTCTGCATGCACGGGTTCTAAACCAAGTCCTTTGCCTTCAAAGAGTTCACAGTTGAGTTGGGGAAACCCTACATTGTCTTATCATTTTCTATGTTTGACTAGAACCTGGAACAGTGAGTCTCAAAGTGTATCCCTACATTACCAGTATCAACTTCTCCTAGAGACTTGTTAGAAATTCAAAATTTCAGGCCCCACTTCAGATCTACTGAAACAGAAACTCAGGAATCTGAACTGCAACGAGGCCTCCAGGTTTTGGTGCACACTGACGTTTGAGGGCCTAAATACACAGGGATTAGAAAGAAACACACGGGAGAAAAGGGAACCCTCCTACACTGTTGGTGGCAATGTAAATTGGTGCAGCCACTATGAAAAACAGTATGGAGGTTCCTCAAAAACTAAAAATAGAGTTGCCATATGATCCAGCAACCTCACTCCTGGGCATATATCTGGACAAAATTATAGTTCAAAAAGATACATGCACTCCAATGTTCATAGCAGCACTATTTACAATAGCTAAGACATGGAAACAACCTAAATGTCCATTGACAGATGAATGGATAAAGAAGATGTGGTACATATATACAATGGAATACTACTCAGCCATAAAAAAGAATGAAATAATGCCATTTGCAGTAACATGGATGGGCCTAGAAATTATCATACTAAAAGTGAAGTTAAGTCAGAAAGAGAAAGACAAATACCATATGATATCACTTATACGTGGAATTGAAAATATGACACAAATGAACTTATCTACCAGACAGAAACAGACTCACAGACATAAAGAACAGACTTGTGGTTGCCAAGGGGGAGGGCGGGTGGCAGAGGGATGGATTGAGAGTTTGGGATTCACAGATGCAAACTATTATATACAGAATGGATAAACAAGGTCCTACTGTCTAGCACAGGGAACTATATTCAATATCCTGAGATAAACCATAATGGAAAAGAATATGAAAAAGAATGTATATATGTGTATAACTGAATCACTTTGTTGTACAGCAGAAATTAATATTGTAAATCAACTATAGTTCAAGAAAATAAATTAAAAAAAAAAGAAACACAGATGTTAACTTGGAGGTTAACTGATACTTGAGCTGTGGGGAGGATTTATAAATTTTTTTCCAGGCAGAATGGACAACATTAACAAAAGCAGAGAGGAAAGAATGCCATTTGTTTGACATTCCTAGAAATTGAAAGTAAGAGGCAGGGGATGGTAATAGATACACTGGAATTGGAGTGTATGTGTATGCCTTAAATATTGCAGGTCTTGTCTCATACAGTGATTGGTGTAAGGGCTGGAGCAAATAACTTCAGGGACCCACTGTGAAAAGGACCTGGAATTGATGTAAGATTTGGGTTTCCTGTTTGCCATCTGTTACAGACCATGGCTTTCCGGAGCTTCCTCAGGATGCTCTTAGGCAGTGTGAGGAAGACACTTTGCTGTCCAGTGCTGGGAGAGAAGGAAAGAATCAGAAGAAGGGAGGGAGCCTCAGACTCAGGTGTTTTCATATAGGTGCAGAAGCTCATGGACCCAGCTGGGCTGTGACAGACGTAAGCAAAGGTGACTGAGCTGGAGTAAAGAGAGGGAAGAAAAGGGGTGGAAGGATAGCATAAAGTGCTTTTAACTAAAGTTCCCTTTATTCTAAATAAAACAGACACACACAACAATAACAGAAACAACATAGGGGGAATTTAATTAACCACATAGATATGTATGGCTATTATATAGTTACTATAGATAGTTCACAGACCAGGAGATAGAACATTATCTGTACTTCATCATTATCTAAGATACTATTGACGATGACAGGGTCAAGCATCAGCTCTGCACACTTTCATTTATTCCTTCTGCTAGTTTCCCAGCAATCTGTTATTTACAAGTTTGGGAGTGTTATTTTATAATCATCAAGCCCATTTTATAGGGACAGTCTCTGAATATCTTACCTGTCCATTTTATTGATCCAGTGTGTCAGAGGGACAAACTTCTTAGCACAAACGGTATAAACATTTTGAGCAGCGAGGGATTACATTTAAAGTGAATATTTTGTATCAATCACTGGGGAATCTGAGTTACAAAATGTGGCTGACTTGAGAATTGGTAGCACTGCAGCAACCCAAAAGCACTTTCGAACTCTGGGGCCTCCAGTGGCTGAGGCACAGCTACAAATTTAGCATTCCCTCATTTTAAGCATTCCAAAATATTTTAGTGATTGTCTTGATAGGATTCCAGTAAAAAACAGCTGTCAAAATGTATCATATATTTGCAAACCTCCTACACAGCACTGTTACTATAATTGGTTGAGGGTTTTTTGTTTTTGTTTTTTGACTTTAAAAAGGTTGGGGAAAGCGTAATTTAGGTTTGGTCAAACTTTTATTAATGTTCACTGGAGGACTATAGTCCATAATTAGATTTCAGTTTTTAAGTATTTCATATTTGAAAAGTAAGCAAGCATAGAGGTGGCAATTTTTCTTTACAGCTTCATTAATCTGAAAGTCAAACCCTCTTGGACTGTAGTATGTACATACTATTGCAAATCACCACTTTTTAATCAGATGTATCTGCTCCATCAAAGAGCCAACGTAATTTGGTCAGCAGTGTTTTCATTGGTTTTAATATCTCCTTCCCCACCCCCTTTCCACTCCAAACTATGACTTAATTGCACTAGGGTTATCCTTTTAAAGCCCTGACATTAAAATAGCCTGGAGTACTATAGTTCTTTCTGCAGAAACCATAGTCCACTAAACAGAGGGTCTATTTCACCAGCCACATGTCTATCACGAGGTCTTAGAGTTTAGGGTAACTAGTTTACTGGTTAAATCAGAGCCAAAGACAATAGCAATTCCAGATTGCAAGATTTCTAGAAAATATGTGGAGGTCCTTTCTGACATTGAAAGAAAAAAAATTAAAACTTATGAGGGGTTTTTTTTTCATTATTCCGTTCTGCTTGGCCCTGAGCATTGAGCTTTATTGCCAGACTCAAGAAGCGTACCTCAAAAATATTATTTTAGTGCTCTGAGTTACTTTAACTGTGTTTTGAAGCAAGGCACGTTCCTACATTGATGAAACCAATTATAGACTCTTTCAGTTAAAAAAAAAAAGTTACACTGTGAAGAATATTAACTCTAGTAATCACTGGGAAAAATATCTATTCATATGGCTTCAACAAGCAGCTCTATATGCCTCATGATCAAAACTTCTATCCTGACTTTTTATGCTCCATGTGGTCTAATGACTCTTACTATCTACAGACGTTGCTGTGTCATCATTATCCAAAACAAGTGTGTTTATATAAGACTCCATAATTTCATATTTTCACTTTAGTAAATGAATGTTTGGTGCATTTAATGCATGAGCCCAGCAGAGTGTTACTGGGGTGATTAGAATATGGATTGAAATTTTGACCATGGAAATGGAAAGAAAATGGTGATCCTAGGGATGCTCTGCAAGAAAAATTCTAGACATGATGGAGAAGAAAACACCTTAGCTCAAGGACAGAAGTACGTGGGATACCATTGGTAAAGGTGGGAAAGTAGGGCACCATATATAGATATCCCTGAAAGTATAAACTTTTGTTTTCATCAGGAAACTTTTAACACATGTAAATAAGAATCTTAGCTTTAAATAAATAAATAGTGACAAGCTAAAGATGAAGTGCTAAAGCCACAGTGACATGGAAAAAGAGGTTTCTTTTTGTCGTTAGGGTATTCACAAATACTTTCTCAAAGAAAAATGATACTAAAATTTGGCAAAATGTATCAGCCAACTTGATTCTGTTAAAATAATGTTTTAAATAAAATTATTGGATACAACTTGTCTTCTTTATCAATCACAAAGCATTTACCTGTTCTGTAATACGGAACATGCCATATGAACAGCAGAGCATAAGGGTATTTGTACAGTCATTCAACTCTTGACTTTATGAACTGGGTAAAGCCTTCTAAACATACTGTTGGTCCAAAAAAAATTCAATATGAAAGGATGAGGAAAAACAGGCTATTTAAAACAAGAAGAAAGAAGGAATATGGATGAAATATTAACCATTCAGAACATTTTGGTGAGCTAAAATTTTCTGGAAAATCCCCTAAAACTGTGCTCTACATAGGGTTAATTTTTCACTTTACTTACAATTTGCTTCTTTCCAAGTAAGTTATTTACTAATTAAAGGTGTAGGGATGTTGGGCTTGTAATTCTCTGTTTGCCTCAGTGGAACTTCTTTGCCCATTTCTGCCTGGCTCCATTCCCTGAAGACGGATCCTGAGAAGTGCACTCAAGGCTCCCAAACTGGCTGGCTTCTGTTTGGGTTTGGCCAATGGAGATGCCAGGAAAGTTGTTCCAAATGCCTTAATATACATGAAATCTCTTTGAAACAGCCTTTTGCAAAGATATATTATTTTAAGCCTCACTAATATTTACTATAGTTTTAAAACAAAGACATGTTTCAACATTAAAGTGAGAGAGACATTGTTTTACATTCTATAGTTTTACATCCATTTATGAAGGAAAATGAGTTGCTGAACACATTATAATTAAGTAATAAAGGATAACTTTTACTGAGACAGTTAACTAAAAAGCATTGCATTGTGATTAAGAGAGCAGATTCTGGAAAAAGACTGGATAAGTCCCAAATCTTGGGTTTTTTTGGGTTTTTTTTAAGTTTTTAAAAAATTAATTAATTAATTTTTGGCTGTGTTGGGTCTTCGTTGCTGCGTGCGGGCTTCCTCTAGTTGCAGCGAGCGGCGATACTCTTCGTTGTAGTGTGCAGGCTTCTCATTGCCGTGGCTTCTCTTGTTGCAGAGCACGGGCTCTAGGCGTGCGGGCTTCAGTAGTTGTGGCACGTGGGCACAGTAGTTGTGGCTCATGGGCTCTAGAGCGCAGGCTCAGTAGTTGTGGCGCATGGGCTTAGTTGTTCCGCGGCATGTGGGATCTTCCCGGACCAGGGCTCGAACCCGTGTCCCCTGCGTTGGCAGGCGGATTCTTAACCACTGCACAACCAGGGAAGTCCCCAAGTCATGTTTTATCACTTAATAGCTATGTGACCTTGGACAAATTACTTAAATATTCTGTCTTAATTTCTTCATATTTAAAATAGAGATAATAACATACTCTTGTGTGGTTAGCTAGTCTCCAAGGTGGCCCCTGATGGTCCCTGCCTCCTGGTATTCACGTCCTTGTGTAGTCGCCTCCTACACTGAATAGGGATAACTTGTGTAAGCAATAGGATGATATGCGAGTGGCAGAGTGTCACTTCCAATACTCAATCATGAAAGATAGTGAAGCTTCTGTCTCTATCGGATCATTTACTTTTCTCTCTTCAAAGTGGATCCTCCAGCCCCAGTCAAGTCTTCGGGCATCTGTAATCCCAACTGGCATTTTAACTGAAACCTCAAGAGAGACTATGAGTCAGACTAGCATCAAATAAGCTGAGTCCAAACTCCTGACTTACAGAAACTATGAAACAATGAATGTTAAGCTTTGGTGTAATTTATTATGCTGCAATAGGTAACTAATATACCCTGCCTGATAGGTTGTAAGATTAAATGAGATAATTATGTGAAGCCAACAGAATAGTATCTAGAATATAATGAATACACAGAAGTGTTTGTAATATTCCTGAGCACCAGTGTGTTTTAGAAACTGGGAGATATATATATATATGTATATATAGATAGATAGATATCTCCTATCCTCTATCCTAGTTCATATATATATACATATGTATTGTCTCATTTAAATCTCATATGGTTAGCATTCTTTATGTTTCAGGTGTCCAAAGACCCAACTCAAACTGGCTTAACTGAACCCCCCTCCCCTCATAAAATAAGGACTTTTTTGGTTGGAGTAACTAAAAAGACAAGGCAAGAGCGTCTTTCACAAATTGCTAGATTCAGGGGCTTAAACAATGCCACCTTGTCTCTCTCCATCCTTGCGCTTTGCCTTCTTCCCATGTTATTTTAGTTCTCAACCTCTTCCCAGCAAAGGCTCCCAGCAGCTTCAGCCCTACATTCTTCTCGGTTCCAGTCCAGTAGGAAAGAAAATGCCTCTCTCTCCCAACAATCCCAGCAAAATTCTCATTGTATCACTGTTGCTCTGACTGGACAACGTAAATGTCTCTGACCAAATCACAGAGCCAGGGGAAGGACACCATAATTGGTCAGGTTAAATCACATACTTCCTCTGACGAACATAGGTTAAAAGTAGGGGAGGGGTGGCTGCCAGAGGAAAACAAGGGTACTAGGGTCTCATGATTAGAAGAACGGTAAATGGATACTGGGCAAAAATAATAAATATCTCCCATACCTCACAACAATTATATGAAGTAGTTGATATGATTATTACATTCCACAGGGGACACTGAAGTACAGAGCTTGAGTGGCTTGCCTGGAATTGCACAGCCACACCTGGAAGGGCCAGTCAGATTCCTGATTCCCTGTGCTACACCACATTATTATATTACCTCTCTAAGTGATCCTATGAATTATTATTTTGGCTTGGTGATTATTGTGGCTTGGTGATTTGAGTTATTCAGACACTACACCTGTTCCACTCCCTCTCTTCTAAATTATACTCCTACCCTGTATAATCTGGTCAATGTCTTCAATTATCCTATATACTCAGCTATGAAACCTAAATTTTTGAGTCATGGTCTGGGCTATAGAAAATCAGTGTACAATCTTGTTAATTAAACCTTCCCTTGTGGTTACTGGATGAACAAGTCTTAATAATTTCCCCTCAGGCCTTGCAAATGGTCTTATTCTAGCTTTCAGCAAACCAAGATCAAGGGCTGTGACAGGCAAGTTTTTATTGGCTATCTTTTCTGCTCTTTATGTAATCTAACCCTTGAAGATTAAATCTCAAAAACAATCTACCGTTCTAGAATATTATACAAAGATATAGGTGCTTACCTATTCCTCTTCATTTAACATATCAATATTGCATATATCTGTTTTATTTGACATTCACTCTTATCCCAGGCTCTTTTGAAGTACCACTTTAATATTGCTACTGATTATTAAAACCATTCTTAAGTTTTTCAAGATCAACGATATTAATCAAACAGTTCTGCTGATGATAAAACAATTGCCCTCTTTGTCACTTTCCCTGAAACAAAGAAAATAGTATGACTTTTCCCCCAAAATAGGATTCTTTAAACTACTCAACAATAGCAGATATTTGAAGGCATCAGAATTTTCTTCTTCCCTTCCTTAATATCTCATACTATGACTTTTTGAACTTGATTAATTATAAATCTCCTTTAAAGAAAACAATATGGTATGATAATGTCTAAATATGAAAAGTATACAATTATGAATGTGATAATTATGTAATACACATTTTATATAAATTTCTTATGGCTGAAGTTTGTCACAAAGAATCAGCATAAGCATGAAAATACATGGGTTTGGGGTCCAACTCATAGGCATAACATATTTAGAGAAAAAAATTAACTTAACCCTTTTTTATTTACACCAACTGTATTTCTACCATAAACATAGATTTTTATTTATACATACCAACTGTATTTCTACCATAAACATAGACTGTGTGTATTTAGTCACTGACTGTGCAATCACTGACAGGCTTAGATATTATTTTTACATATGTTTCTTTCCCAGATTCAGTTGTATAGGCATATAAGCAAAACTATTTGAATTTTCATTAGTATAAGTCATTAGGAATAACTCTATGCATATGATCAAAGACAAACATTTTTCTAACTAAAAGTCTGTAGCAACAGATTTGAATGGGATTATTGGTTTTAAGTGAACTATGAGGCCAATGAGAATCATTTGCTTGTTTCTAAGGTATTTAAATATTTTCCTTAAACACTGTGTACCTCATATAATTTCTATACCCCAAGCTATGATGTTGTAAACATTTCAGTTATTCATTTAACGAAAAATGTCTCTGTAGGCCTTATATGTAGTATGCTGTGCTAATTACTATGGGAATGCAAAGAAGTACTTTGCCTGATTATGTAGTGGCAAAGATGGGATTCTGAGAAAGTTGCACTGCCATTCAAGAACTTGTAATTGCACAAAGAGACCATCAGAAGTCATAAATCCCAACATAAGCCAACATATTATTAAATGCCAAAAGGATGCACTGGTACAGGCAATAGCAGCCAAAGAGATGCTGGGGAGCAAAACAAGGAATGGGAGTGGAGTGAGAAAAGGAGGCAGTGTCTTAGACAGAGTTTGTTTGGAGAATTAATAAGAATTGCAAATGTGGAGGGAAGGAAAGAGAACATTTCAGGTAAGGATAAAAAAGTATGAATCAAAGCAAACAATGAATAACCATGGCAACAAAAATGGAAATGTGGAGAAGAGGAGAGGAAGGTCCAGAGGGGTGGAATGAGTTGTATGAAATAATGTAAAGGTGGAATAAATAAAAGCACAGGTGTTTTTAAGCTGTGTTCCACAGAGCCTGGAGCTTTTATTCAATGGGATTCTGGAGACATTTTTTTTTTTTTCAATACCTATTACATACTGGAATTTCACATATGCTTTCTTCAAAGAAGAGTACTACTCTTCTCACAAATAAATAAATAAATAGAAACTGACAGCCAAAGATTGAGAAGAAGACACTACAATGCTGAGTAGGGGAGTGACAAGGTGAAGATTTAGGAAATGATGTGCCAGCTGGATGAGAAGAAGAAGAAGTGTCATTGTGGTGGGTGAAGAGCGGAGGCAGGGCTGCGAGAGGCCAGAGGAAATAAAAAGGCTACAGTCTGTTACAGTATATATATGAACAGTGTCTGAATATCTTAATTTATTATCTTGAGGAATTCCGGTGTGTAATGACAGGGTCTGGACCCAGCTGTGGTGAAATGAAGAAGGAATAACAGATTCAAAGGGAAAGAAGGCAAAAAATTCTTGTTATTATCTCTCCAACACTGTGCTAGACAGTTGACTTTCTGGGTCTCATTTAATCCTCATGCCACTCCAGTAAAGTAGGATAGATAGCTAGCTAGGTGCTGGGCCGGCTGTGACCTGAACTTAGAGTCACAAAAAATAACTTTTCTGTCTCAGAACTAGATGACATATTGAAATAGAGATGTTGGCTCAAAAAATTCTCAATTAGTAAGCCCATTTAGAAAGTATGGAAGAGCTGAAAAATGAACTAATTTGTCAGGGTAAATCATACAGTGTAAAGATTAAGAGCACAGACACTGGATCAGAATGCCTAGCTCAAGTTTGCGCTTTCCCCCTGGTTTGCTATGTGACACAGGAGTGAAGTACTTAAACACTCTGTGCCTCAGTTTTTTCATTTTTAAAATGGAGAGAATAAATAGTGCCTACTTTCTAAGTTTGTTCTGAGTACTAAGTGAGTTAATATATGTAGGGTGCTTAGAACACTGTTGGGCATATATTAAATACTGTATGTGTTAGTTATTTTTATGATGGTTCAGTTAACACATGGTATCTGTACAAAAGCATACAAGTGAAAATGTGTGGGTTAACCTATACATGCAGCAAAACTGCAAAAACCAAGTACATATACACAAATAAGTACAAATAAAATTGAGGAAATCTGGATAAGATTGATGGGTTGTATCAATATCAATTTACTCGTTGTGATAGTGTACTATAGTTTGTAGGATGTTAGCAATGGGGAAAACTATGCAAGAAGATATTTCCTACAACTGCATGTGAATCTACAAGTACTCAGAGTATAATTTAAAGAAGGTGTGGGTTGTTCTCTATCCCTTTATAAATCTGTGGAAGAATGGCTGTGTTGCAGTGCACTGGTTTATGTGAAGGGGAGGATTTCATGTAATATGGAGAGAACAGTCATCTTTTAAGGCCTTAAAAGCAGTCTGCACCAGCAGTGTGAAAGAAGGTGGTAGAAAACCAGTGAGAGGAGGAGGGGGTACTTAATCAGTAATTTTCTACGAAAAAAAAAAAATCAGTTTGAAAAGCAGAGCCTGGATGATGGAGAAAATATTCCATAATCCCAAGCCTGTCTCAAGAACTTGTTTAATTTGTTCATTAAAGAATAATGCCCAGCTGAGGGATCAGCAAAGGCTGAAACCCAGATCCCAAACAAGTGGCCTCCACTAGGACCTTTTTTCTAATTCACACAAAGGACCTCTAAGGACCAGTACAGGTATACAGTAAGACTTGCTCCTCTCCAAATTGGTGTATAAAGCACATTCTGTACAGGTGGTTTATAAATATCTGTTGCATTTTAGCTAGGAAGTCTTGAAGCAGTGTCTACATCACAAATTTGAAAGAAAGAAGAAAAATTTTTTAAATGATTCTAAACCTCTATAAAAGGACTGAAACTTTGGAATCTAGAATTGTTGCTTTGACTTTTTGTGTTTCTGAGGAAATACCTGGGACTTAGGTATAATAAAATAATTCCACAGATATGCCTTTTTAAAATATCAATTGTAATCTCATTTTGTTCAACTCAAATAGCTAAAAGTAATTTCTTTCTCTTTTTAAAGTTTTGGCTTTTTTATTATAGAAATGTTCTAAAACACAAATATAGGTATAGTAGTATGATAGATTTCCTATATTCATCAACAAGCTTCAAAAATTATCAACATGGTAGGACTTCTCTGGTGGTGCAGTGGTTAAGAATCCTCCTGCCAATGCAGGGGACACAGGTTCGAGCCCTGGTCCAGGAAGATCCCACATGCCGCGGAACAAATAAGCCCATGCGCCACAACTACTGAGCCTGCGCTCTAGAGCCTGCGAGCCACAACTACTGGGCCCACGAGCCACACCTACTGAAGCCCATGCGTCTAGAGCGCCTGCTCTGCAACAAGAGAAGACACCGCAATGAGAAGCTCGTGCACCGCAACGAAGAGTAGCCCCCGCTTGCCACAACTAGAGAAAGCCCGCATGCAGCAACGAAGACCCAACACAGCCAAAAATAAATAAAATAAATAAATTAAAAAAAAATCATCAACGTGGTAAATCTTAAATCTTAATTCTCCACTGAATTCTATTAAAGTAAGTCATGAATATCATATTATTGTGTTTGTAGTTTGGTACATGTCTCTAAGAGTTAAGGGCTTTAAAAAAACATATCCAAAATAGAATTATCACACCTACAATTCCCCAATTGTTTCACAAATGTCTTTTTTCAGTTTATTAAAATCAGGATACATGCAAAGTTCCAGCACTGCATTAGATTAATATGCATTCAAGATAATTTCTCCTTCTCCTCTCCCTCCCCCTCCCCTTCCCCCTCCTCTTCCTCTTTTTCTTCTTCTTCTTCCTTCTCCTCCTCCTACTTTTCTCCTCTCCACTTCTCCTCTTCTCATTCTCCTCTTTGTTCTTCTATGTGTCTCATGCAGAAACTATATGCCATTAGAATTTTCGACATTCTGGATTTGGCTGACTTCTTACCTGATGACATTTAACATGATCTTCTATATCCTTATGGCTTTTGTAGTAATATTTATAACTTTGATCAGATTCATCTTGTTTCCATAGTTTCTGGTTCATAGTTAGGTGTTAGTCTTACTACAGCTGCATTGAGGGAAATGTTTTTTTTTTTTTTCTTTCTCTCTCTGGCTGTTTTTACAATATTTTCCTGTCTTAAATTTTCAGAAGATTTTTTTATGGGATACACAGGTGTGGGTTCTTTTCATTCATAGTCTTTAGGATTAATAAGGTTTTATTAATTTGTGATGACATCTTTAGTTTATTATTTTTTTAAAACTAGTATCTCTTCAAATTGTACTTCCACCTCATTATCTCTCTCCTGTATATTAGAACACCTGTGACAGGTATATTAGGCTTTTTCACTGGGTCCCATGTCTCTTACATTTTTTTTTTTATGTACCTTCCATCCTGCTTTCTTTCACTGCTTTAGTATAGTTTTTATCTGCTGCTAAACATATCTATTGTGCTCTTAATTTCATTAATTGTATTTTTCACTTTCAGAATTTTCAATTTTTGCATACATTATGACTGTGGCGAGTTATCAATACTGTCATTTATTTTCTTAAATATATTAATCAGTTGTTTTAAAGTCTACACCTGGTAACTTCATTATCTTGACACTTTCAGGTTCCCTTTTTATAATTTGTTTTCTTCTCTTGCTTTTCACTTGTCTTTGTCTCCTGACATTTCTGGTAGTTATTGATTAAATGTCAGGCATTGAGTATGAAAAATTATAGAAGTTTTGGATAAAGTTATGTTCTTCCAGAGAGGCTTTACTGCTCTTCAAGTTGTCAAGAAGAGTTGGTAAAAATCAAGGACTTTGATCCAATCAAGGGCCGAGAGGTATCAAAGATGGGAGCTAGGTTTTATGGAGTCTTTCTATTTTGAGTTTGCTCTTAGTCATAGAGCATAGTCTTTCTGAGGTCTCAACTGAAAAACATGTATTTTCCAGGGCTCTTTGATACTTTTAGGTTTCCTTTCTATTATGGCACTGGCAGCCCTAAAATCCAATATTTGTCCCTCCATTTCTGTGAGAGAGACATAAAGTCATGTCTGCTTTACAGGTTAGACAGTCTCTGAGAAAACCACTCAACTCTGCCCTTGTCCTGCAGAGCAGCCACAGACATTATGTAATCCAATGAGCATGGTGTGTACAACAGGCCAGATCTGGCCCTCGGGTAGCAGTTTGCTGACCCCTGCTTTAGGTTATTGTTTTCTGTTGCACCTCAGTGCTGTGACTAAAATTTGGCTAATATTCCATGGGGAAAATGGCAAAGAAAGTTGAGTCACCTAAATTTCTTTCTGGAATGTGGAGCCCTCAAATGCTGGCTGCTTTGTTTGTTGTCCACTGATTAACTTTAAAACATTGTATTTATTTATCTATTAATTTTTTTATCCTGCCTTTATAATTATACTCAGTAGAAGGGATGGTCTGATGATAGAGATTACTCCATAGTAGACAGAAATAGAAGTTTCATTTACCTATCATTTTTCTTTTTGATTATGAAACTGTCTTCCACACAACGCTGGTATTCTTTGAGAGCTTCCTTGATTTCTAGCATGTCAGGATATTCTAGGTTTATTTCCTATGTTTGGAGGAGGGCAAGTGTTGCAATCCTGACAGGCTGGCTCCACTTGAAAAATAAAGACATGAAGTAGGAGATAAGAAATAAGAAATATGTTTTTAACTGGGGGATGGGGGAGGGAAGCAGGGAGCAATCCAGCTAAAGTGAACAGCAAATCAAAAGCCCTGAAATGGAAGTTTGTGTGGAATGTTTTAGGAACAGTAAGAAAGTCAGCATGGATAAAGCTGAAGAATAAGTGGCGGGGGTGTGGACAATAGTAGAATACGTTAAAGGGTAGAGGGATGCATAGGGTATAAGGCCTAAAATTTGCTAAGCATTTACTGAACATTGTTCAGTTTTCTACATGTATATAATATAATAAAAATATAAACGCTGTTAAAAATTGAATGTAGAAAAGATGGAAAGAAGAAAGCTGTTCTAGAAAAATATGTAGAGATAATCTTTTCTAATTCTTATAACACTATGAATTGGATATTAATATTTCCATTTTATAGAGGAAGAACTTGATGCTTTGAAATGTTAGATAAAAGGTCCAAGATCACACAACTAATAAGAGATAGAACTAAGAATCAAACTTCAGTGTTTAACATCTGTCTGACTTGTATTTCTCCATACGCCATGCTGGAAAATGTAGAAGCGTTAGTTAAGATCAGCACTGATGTAATTAAAGAGAACCTTGCCTAGTCTGAATGAAAAGTCAAAGCAAGCACATGAGTGACTTAACAGAAGGTGAGGCCAAACAATCAAATGTCCTAGTGATAGAAAAGAGTAGATGAAGTAGGTGTGGGGGCTGGAGTAGAAATGGGGGATATGCAATTTCATTATACTTTATGGAATTGTAGCAAATATTACATCTGAATACATGAAAAATTATTTGATTTTCAAAGATGAAAAACATTTGTTATGGCTCCCTCCCAAAGGTAAGCATTTCTCTATTAATATAAGATGAGGGTACAGAATAGGAGGAGGATTAATCCTCTTTGGTGTGTGTGGTTTAGATCGCACCTGAAATTTGCAAGCTGGGAACCACACTTGAAGAAGCAATAAATGATCAAAGTGGAGTATGTATTAAAGAGAGTGGACATGGTGATGGGGCAACCAGTCTTCAGAAAGGAAATGTTTAAGAAAATAAGAGTGTTTAGAGTGGAGGAGATTTTAGGAGTAAATTGTGAATTATTTGTTCTATTAAAGGGTTATAATCAGCTCAAATGACTAGACTTATTCTGTTTTGTCCCAGAATGAATATGTGTGTGTGTGTATTTTTTAAGTACTTGATCTATTTGAAAATGTAATCAGCAACCTCTGCAATGGTTTTTAATTCTTTTGAGGATGCTGACATTTTTGGCAACTTAAGATATGAAAAATAACACATTTGCATGTAACTTCAAGGTGTTATATGATCCCTAAAACTCGTTTAGGTACTCCTATGGCATTTGTGACCCCAAGTTAAGAACCTGGGAGAGATTGAGAGTTCTCTGTTCTAGAAACATTTAAGTAGAGGCTCAGCAACCACTGTGGCCTGACATTGTAGAGAAGCATGCTTTGTTGAACTTCTGGCTACGGTCCTAAAATAAGTGTGAAAATTGCCAAATTAGCATGATATATCTGTATGTTCCCTCTCTTGATCACCTGCACAAGGGTATCCTTGTATCCTAAACAGTCATAAAAGCCTCATTACCTTGAAGCATTTCATCCATTGCACCTTTTAAATTATTTCCATGGTGTTAGAATTGGCAAGAGAATACTTTGAACCTAGTGGCAACGATCTCAATCCAGGGGGACAAAAAAAGTAAGAGATGCAACCTGAGCCAGAACCACCATCTACTCTACAAGACAATTTCTTTTATAAAATGCCAATATCCTCAAATGGCATCAAATTGTCATATTTATTTTGTTGACTCAGTCCCTAAATTGCAATTCAAATCACTTACTGGAATATTCCAATGTGTTAAAAATAATATCGAAGCAAACAAAGACTCATGCGTTTCTCACTTCATACAACCATTTTGTTTATGAATTTACATCCCAGACAAACTTGTTTTATTTGGATGGCCAGTGTTTCAGAAATATTCTCCAAAATTCTCCCAAGCCCAAGATTTTAAACTTTTATACAAACATATTTGCACTGATTTTTTTTTTCACTTTTAGTGTTCTGGTGCTTCTTTTAGTTAATTTTCAAATTATTTCTTGTTTTGCAGTGTAGTCTCAGTCAAAGAATGCTTGGTTGGAATTTGGAAGACTGTGCTCTAATTTCATTCCCTAAACTGATGAACTAGATGATCTAAAATTACACCAACTAAACAGAGCCAAATAGCAAGAAAATAAATATGGTGTGTTACAAATGGAAGAGGCCTAGTCATGAATTAGTGAATAAAATGAATGAATGAATATATAAAATTGAATATCCCTTATTTTTGTTATTAAACTTTATATAAGTAATGTATTATGTATAATTATTAAAGTAATGCATAACCATTGAGGAAAACCTGGATATACAGAGAGGCATAAGGAAAATATATTTTAAAGTCTAGCAACCTGAGATATTGAAATTATGTTGTAATACTTTCTTGTCTTCTTTTATACCTTACAAATATATCTCTCTATATTACATATTCATTTTGATTAGAAGCATATTTATACATAGGTTTATAGCTTAGTATTCCACTAAGCAATATCCTCATGAAATTGTTCTGAAACAAAGTTTTTAATAGCTACATCATAGTTCACCAAATGAAGACAACTTTTTAATGAGTCTTTTCTTTGGATGTTTAGTTTTATCCAATTTTTTAAAAAATATGACTGTGATGAATATCCTTGCCTGTAAATATTTTGAAACAGAACCAATAGATCAAAGAATGTGGATGTTCTAAGCATTATGACATATATCACCAAGGTATCTGCCAGAGAGTCTGCCTGTTTTCCGATTCATTTTACCAGGACACCATTACCCTGATACCAAAATCAGACAAAGACACTACAAAAAAAGAAAATTACAGGCCAATATCTTTGATGAATAGAGACGTAAAAATCCTCAACAATGTATTAGTAAATTGAATCCAGCAATATATAAAAAGTATCATATAACATGATCAAGTGGGATTTATTCTAGGAATGCAAGGATGGTTCAGTATCTGCAATCAATCAATCAATGTGATATGCCACATTAAGAAAAGAAAGAATAAAAATCACATGATCACCTGAACAGACACATAAAAAGCACTTGATAAAATTCAACATCCATTCCTGGTAAAAACTCTCTTCAAAGTTGGTATAGAGGGAACATATCTCGACATAATAAAGGCCATTTATGACAAACCCACAGCTAACATTATATTCAACAGTGAAAAGCTGAAAGCTTTTCCTTTAAATAAGGAACAAGACAAGGATGCTCACTCTTGCCATTTTTGTCTAACATAGTATTATTGGAAGTCCTAATCACAGCAACCAGACAAGAAAAAGAAATAAAAGGCATCAGAATTGGAAGGGAAGAAGTAAAATTGTCACTATTTACAGATGACATGACGCTATATATAGAAACCCTAAAGTCTCCACCAAAAAACTATTAGAACTAATAATGAATTTAATAACATAGCAAAATACAAGCTTAATATACAGAAATCTGTTGCTTTTCTAAATATATACTAATAATGAACTATCAGAAAGAGAAAGCAAGAAAATAATCTGTTTAAAAATCACATCAAAAATGTCTAGGAATAAACTTAATCAAGGAGGTGGAAGACCTATATTCTGAAAACTATAGAACACTCATGAAGGAAATTGAAGATGATACAAAGAAATGGAAAGATATCCCGTGTTCACAGATTGAAGAATTAATGTTGTTAAAATATACATATTACCTAAGGCAATCTACAGACTTAATACAATCCTATCAAAATATCCATGACATTTTTCACAGAACTAGAACAAATAATCCTAAAATTTATGTGGAACACAAAAGACCTCAAATAGCCAAAGCAATCTTGAGTAAAAAAGAACAAAGCTGGAAGTATCACGCTCCATGACTGCAGACTATACTACAAAGCTACAGTAATCAAAACAGCATGGTACTGGCACAAAAACAGACACATTGATCAATTGAAGAGAATAGAGAGCCCAGAAATAAACCCACACAAACCCACACACTTATGGTCATTAATCTATGATAAAGGAGACAAGAATATACAATGGGGAAAAGACAGTCTCTTCAATGAGTGGTGCTGGGAAAAACTGGACAGCTACATGTAAAAGAATGAATTTGGAACATTTTCTCTCACCAAATATAAAAGTAAACTCAAAATTGATTAAATACCTAAATGTAAGTCTGGAAACCATAAAACTCTTAGGAGAAAACATAGGCAGAATACTCTTTGACATAAATCGTAGCAAAATTTTTTTGGATCTGTCTCCTAAGGCAAAGAAAACAAAAGCAAAAATAGACAAATGGGACCTAATTAAACTTAAAAGCTTTTGCACAGCAAAGGAAACCATTGCCCAATCAAAAAAACAACCTACTGTATGGGAGAAAATATTTGCAAATGATATGACTAATGAGGGGTTAATATCCAAAATATATAAACAGCTCATACAAATCAGTGTCAAAAAACAATCTAATTAAAGGATGATATGAATAGACATTTTTCCAAAGAAGACATACAGATGGCCAACAGGCACATGAAAAGATGTTCAAAATCACTAATCATCAGAAAAATGCAAATCAAAACCACAATGAGGTATTATGTCATACCTATCAGAATAGCTATCATAAAAAAGACCACAAATAACAAATGTTGGTGAGGATATGGAGAACAGAGACCCTAGTACACTGTTGGTGGGAATGACATTGGTGAAGGCACTATGGAAACAGTATGGACATTCCTCAAAAAACTAAAAATAGACCTACCATATGATCCAGCAATTCCACTTCCGGGCATATATATGAGGAAAATGAAAACACTAATTTGAAAAGATACATGAACCTCAATGTTCATAGTAGCATTATTTACAATAGCCAAGACATGCAAGCAACCTAATTGTCCATCGACAGGTGAATGGATAAAGTTATGTATACTACTCAGCCATAAAAAAAGAGTGAAATTTTGCCATTTGCAACAACATGGATGGACCTACTGAGTAATAAGCTTACTAAAATAAATCAGAGGAAGAGAGACACTATATGTTTTCACTTATATGTGGAATCTAAAAAATAAAACAAATGAACGAATATAACAAAATAGAAATGGACTCACAAATATAGAGAATGAACTAATGGTTACCAGAGGGGAGTGGGAAGTGGAGAGGGACAACATAGGTATAAGGGATTAAGAAACACAAACTACTATTTATAAAATAAATAAGCTATAAGGATATATTGTACAGCACAGGGAATATAGCCAATATTTTATAATAACTTAAAATGGAATGTAGTCTATAAAATATTGAATCACTATGTTGTACACCTGAAATTAATATAAATTGTAAATCAACTATACTTCAATAAAAAATCTTTGTCCAAAGAAATGTGTTTTACTCAAAAAAAGAGAAAATAAACTTTAACTGCTTATACATATAAATGTATGTATTTATATTAGCAGAGAAAAAAATGTGAAAGGATATATGCTGCTGGAAGAGAATGTTTAGAAGTGCACAAAGATACTTAGTTTTTTGTTGTTTTTTTTTTTTTTTACTGGGAAAACTTTTAATTAAAAAAATTTTTTTTCACATCTTTATTGGAGTATAAATGCTTTACAATGTTGTGTTAGTTTCTGCTGTACAACAAAGTGAATCAGCTATATGTATACATATATCCCCATATCCCCTCCCTCTTGAGCCTCCCTCCCACCCTCCCTATCCCATCCCTCTAGGTGGGCACAAAGCATTGAGTTGATCTCCTTGTGCTATGAGGCAGCTTCCCACTAGCCATCCATTTTACATTTGGTAGTGTATATATGTCAATGTTACTCTCTCACTTCATCCCAGGTTCCCCTTCCCCCTGTGCCCTCAAGTCCGTTCTCTATGCCTGTGTCTTTATTCCTGCCCTGCCCCTAGGTTCATCAGTACGGCTTTTTAAAATTCCAAATATATGTGTTAGCATATGGTTTTTGTTTTTCTCTTTCTGACTTCACTCTGTATGACAGATTCTAGGTCCATCCACCTCACTACAAGTAACTCAATTTCATTCCTTTTTATGGCTAATATTCCATTGTATATATGTGCCACATCTTCTTTATCCAATCATCTGTTGATGGACATTTAGGTTGCTTCCATGTCCTGGCTATTGTAAATAGTGCTGCAATGAACACTGCGGTACATGTAAAAGATACTTAGTTTTTATATGCACTTTTGTTTTGTTTAAATTGGTATTACTCTTATTTTTCAAAATATAAGTATTACTATCCTTCCCCCTAAGAAAGTATTTGTCTGTGTCAAATTTTGGTGACTGTGAGGTTAACTCTTGTGCCTGGAAAAATTAATTATAGCTATTTGGATTCTTTAAATACTAAATTTAATAAATTCACAAAATCACAGATCTATTTTACCTAAGACTTTAACTTCAAATTTTAAATTATCTTATATTTTTCTTCATTATTCTTTTCATAAATTGAGTAAATTTTAACAATATCTTTCAAGAGAGCCTTTGATTAATGTTTAACCAGTCTAATATAAACAAACTGAAATTTCTTAACAATCTCTACCATTTACAAACTTAATTAAATTTCTTGAAACACTTTCAACTACAGCTCATGTATAAATTTGTGATTAACTTTCTTTTGAAGTAATTCAGTTATTCCAAGTTAGCAGTTTGCTAGAGTACTTAAATAACTTTAGTAACCCAAATATATTAAACTCTGAAGTATGACACCTAAGACTCACTAATAACATGAAAAATTCTTTTATAACTTTTGACCTACAAATTGCAAATCTCAAAAAATTACTCAGGTACACATTTAATTGAAATCTAAGGCTCACCTGCTAAATATCACTTCCAATTTCCTTATTAAAATATTTAAAATATCAAATAAAGTGACTGATAAAATTATTAACAAAAATCTGCATTTCTAGATTTAACAAAAACATAATAAGGCCATGCTTACAATTTACTCTTTATCACTTATATTTGCAATTCTAATACTTCTGGAGTTTTAAAGAAAATTATCCACCAAGGAAAAATGAAAATTGGGATCACCATTTTTTTGCAGAATGAAAGAAAAAATGGACTGCAGACAGCCAGAAGGATTTTTTCCCTTGCCAATGAGGGACACATTGGGCCACTAGTCACTATAACAACCATGGATTCAAGTCCATACCTTCCACATGGTGCTGGCTAACATCAACTCAGGGCTCTCAACTCAGGAAACTTTAGCAAAGAATATCTTCTGTCTGGTTTGAGTCATACCCTACTCACTTTAATACTTACTAGGATTCCATGAATCTATCCCCTGCTTCATGCTATTCTGAATTTGTTTCATATTCTTACAGTATGCCAGGTCACAATTCTTAAAGGATATTTAAATGATATCCGATTATATTCCCTATATCTGAGCTATGCTGGTTCTGTGGTTATATCATTAAATTCATACTAATGACAGTTATAAAGAAAAGAGTTCATATTAGGAAAATGTGCTTTCTCAAGTGGTTATAGACAAATATTAACCTAATTGTATGTGAGATTTTAATGATTTATATAGAGTCACTATTTTATCCAGCCTAGAGATGAGTTCCCTGAAATGGGAACATCCTCTGAATAGAGCTGAATGAAATTAATAGCACTTATTCCCCCACACAATTGTGTTCCATGTCTTTATATGTCAGTCATATCCTCTTTTCCTCACAACCTCTGAAGCAATCAGATGCCTGCACCACACGTTTTTCTGGCAACTCTTGACATTTTTGCCACGTTTCTTCAGGCTCCATTGATGTTTATAATGTCCTTTGTAAAGGAAAAAATTTCTACTAATTTCTTATTGACCACTGATTTTTACCATTTATTTGGTTACTATCTTAAATGTGCTTCTCTGCCCAGAGTCAGTAAAACCTTAGATTTTCACATCCTATGTGATTTGCCTACCACTGGTTAGCCAGAAATGATAGGTCAAAACCAGTCATAACAACCTGAAGTACTGGCCAACAACACTCAGGGCAGCAATTACAAAATATGTGTCAGTCACTGCTAATGGTCCTCTGATCTTCATTTTCCTTTTTTCTATGATAATAAAAAATTTTGGCTGAATCTGTCATTGTTCATCAAAGACTAAATTTCTTAGAGTCCTTTGCAGCTAGGAATGGCCATTTGACTAGGCTCTATAAAAAATGGGATGTGAGAGAAAGCAACTGTTAGTCATTCTCTTAAATAAAAATGCCCATGGACATGCCCTCTCTGTTCTTCCCCTTGTCCATGTTAGCTAGAGTTACAGCAGGGGTCAGAGGAGCCACCTTAGAGTACATAATGGACATAATGGAAGACATGTTTTTAGGATGGTTGAGCAACAACATGGAAGGGGCATGGGTCTCTACCATATAAGACCTAGTTGCTTATAGTTAGCCTAATACTTAAGTGAGATTAAAAAAATCTATCTTATACTTTACCATTTATTAGTACTTGAATAGACTTCTAACTAATAATATAAGCTGAAAAGATGAAAACAAAAGTGCCAAAGCAGTTTTTATTGGTTGAGATCGTGTAATAGATTTTATTCAATTGAATTGACTGGGTATGAGAACAAATTTAGTTATATTAACTGTACTAACCAGTATTGTAATTAATGTTTATATATGTAAGGTGTTTCTGTATCAAATACCTATACTTCTGAGCAAATATGGATTTATCTTTTTATGGGTGGGAGGTAAATAAATTTGGTCTGTGCCTGATACTTTGAAAAAGCATGTACATCTATCCTGGCTTTAACATATTAAATTATGAAATATGCTTCAAAATAACTCTAGGAGATGGCAGTATAAACTAATATTAAAAGAAGGAGCTTTAGAGTAAAAGAGGTCTGGATTTAGATTATGGCTATTTCAAGAGATTAAGAGTTGTCTCACACACTTCAATCAAACTAGAGGACCTCTAAGAAGAGGAGCCAAAGAGAAAGGAGTTATCTCACAAAGATTTGTGAGTATGGCTTTGCCTAATGGAGTGAATATCATGGAAATCCATGGAAGGCCCAAAAAGTCCTTGAAAAAATTCTATTAGTACAAACATCTCAAGCTTGGCCTGAAAAGGACAGAGGAAGTACAAAATGAAAGGAGGCTGTCAGACTGCTCCTCCCCCACCCCCGCCCCAAAATTCTACTGCCAGGAAGCAGGCAGATAAACTACTCAACTGCAAACTACTTTTCACAAAGAGAAAGGATGACTCAGAGGGTGAAACCTAGAGCCCAGAGGGTGGAATGAAGAGCCACAGAGAATTATTCACAGCCTTTACAAAGTAATCAAGAAACTCTGGATTATAGAACTGTTTTGGACCAGTGACTCCTTTTGACCTTCCATTTCTCTGCTTTTGAACCAGAATGTTTATAATCTGATATGCCTGTCTCACCTTGTATGTTGGGAATGTTGTGAACAAACTACTTTTCTGTTTAATTTTATAGATCTACAGATGGAGGGGAAGTGTGCTCCAAGAGTTGTATTTATGGATTATGGTAGGAGCCTCATCTATACCCCATTAAGATGATTTGGATGATGAAATGTTTTTACTTTAAGCTAAGGAGATTTATGATACAATTTTGGACTTGACCTGAATGGATTATGAAATTTTTGTTTAGATGATGAGATTTTGGACTACAGCTGTTGGTGTGATGGGATGAGTCTTTGGGGGACTTCAGAAGGGGAGTGAATGTATTTTGCATTTGTAAGGGCAGACAGCTCTGAGAGGGCCGCCAAGATTTTGGTCCCCTGGTGTATCCACCTTGTATAGTCACCTCCTTTCAAATGTGGGTGGAATCTGTGAATATGATGGAATAGTCACTCATTTTCAGGTTAAGTTTTATGCCAAACGGTGATAGGATTGTCACTCAGTGATTACTTTGCATTATATAAGACTCCATCATAACAATCTATAAAGGTATTTAGAAGTCAGAGGGATCAGTTTCTCCTGGCCTGGAAGAAAGCAAACACTCACACTGTGAACTTCTTATGGGCGTCAGCTGGAAAGGAACTGTGGGCAGCCTCTAGTTGCTAAGAGCAGTCCCCTGCCAACAGCCAGCAAGAAGACAGGGACCTTAGTCACAGCCACAAGGAAATGAATCATGCCAACAACAGATAAGCTTGTAGGAGGTTCTTGAGCTTCAGATAAGAATCACAGGCTTGGTGAGACCCTGAACAGGGGACTGGGCTAACCTGGACCTGTACTTCTGACCTATAGGACTATGAGATAATAAATGGGAATTGTTTTTAGCCACTAAGTTTATGGTAATTTGTTGCACAGCAATATAAATCTAATATAGCTACGAATAAGCTATGCCACACTCAGTAAAATTCTATAACAGACTCACTAATCCTGAGTTAGAGAATCAGGAAAATAGGATAGTAATACCTCTGTCATACTACTGTGTATTGAATGAAATAATTCTCTTTAAGCCAAAGCAAAATGTCCGGCACCTAGCAAACAATTAACAATATATATATATATCATTATTTCCAAGAAAATTATAAAAACCTTAAATTTTTCTTTCAACTGACTATATTGACTTCTATCAAACGCTTAACCTAAGGTTATCCAATCTGCTCTGCTTACCTACTTATTCTCCATCTTTAGAAAGTATTGCTGTACATCACAGATCAAATTAATATCTCTTGCTGCCTAAAGCATTACTTGAATCCTCTCAGACAGCATTAATCAGTCCATCCTTGGAGCAACCACAGTATTTGTTATTTGTAGTTCTATTTAAGGCATACTTTATCCTACCCTCTATCTGGATGTTTGCATGTCTATATTCCCCTTAAATGGCAGACTGTTTGAAATGTTTTATTCGTCCTGGTATCTCTGTCTTCAACCCTTGACCCCAGAATCTAACAAAGCATCTGGTACACAGTAGAAGCTTAATCAATATGTACTGAATTAAAATGAATCATCAGAAGGAAATTCTACATGATGTATTCAGTTAATAAAACACTTTGAATTTCCCATAACAAAAAAAAATGGTGATTTTCTGTATACTTGTGATGGTTAAATATTGGACCTACTTAGGCAAAGCAATAGAATAGGCCTGCTGAATAATAAATTTATTTTCTTGTTGCAAATATGAATCTATCTTTAACATTGCTAGTAATTACATCCTAGTCTTTATATAGTATGGAACAGCCAGAAAATTTATAAAGTCCAGTTAAAATCAAATGTTTTGTTCAGTAGATATGAATAAAATATCATCTGGATAGATTGGATTTTTTATATTTCCACTGATTTTTTTTCTCATTAGAGATTGTTGAACAATCTCTATCTCCTTGACTTTAGGGTAAGCCATTATACTTAAAATAGTAAACAGATACAATTTACTATTAGGTGATGCCTTCTTACTTCTCAGGTGTATGCATCGTACGACTTCTTGATAACATCTGTGGAAACCTCTACACTTTTTAAAAGCTGTGTTTTAGAATCTTAGGTAGCATTTTTAAAGTTTGGTTACTGATGATTCAGCCTTCCTGAAAGGGGAAAAAATGGGTGCTAATAATGTTGACGGCACTCTGGACCTCACTTATTAAAATGCTCTCACTTGCAAAACTGAAACACTAAATATATTTTCAAGTCCGAAGCAAACATATTGTGTATAACTAGAAATAATACATTTTACTAGAAATTATAGCACTAGTTTTAAAACATCAATGCTAATATTAATTTATTTGACAAAGATGTACATAGGGTAATTAAAAGGAAATGATAATTAACTAGTGGAACAAAAAATAGAGATTCTACTTTGATGAAGGAGAGTTGTATTCGATAAATAATAAATGGAAAAATCAACTTAAGTTCTTCAAAAGAATGAAAGTCATCCAATAATAGAGCAATAAGTCAGGTGATAAAAGTCATAAGAAGGAGATAATTGAATACTGAAAATAATACTAAGTCTGTTATTGTCCTTATTACATCATTCAGGGCTTAACAGAAATGCAACAAGACTCATATCTGCTTAAAACTAAAATCTACTCCTTTAAAACACATACACATACACACAATCACACACAGTTTTTAACAAGTTGACTCTCCACTTAAGATTCTTAAATCAAGAGGTTAAATAGGAATGAGGAAATGGCTTTATAGCAATTTGCAAAGCAAAATTTGATGAGATCTGGCAAAATTTCAGTTACTTAGACCTCAAATACAAAACGTCATTTCTAGCATGTTATCTGGCACTCACAAAATCCCAACTTTCATGATAGTTCTTTTTTTGTTGTTTTTTGGTTGCTTGGTTGGTTTTAATTTGTGTGGCATAATAAAGAGAGCGAAGGAATGGGTCAAAAACGTCTGAAGAAGTCTCAAAGTATTTTAGAACCTCAGTCTCACTCTCTGTAAAAGAGAAATGGTACTCCTGTCTGATTTAACTCTGTGTGTGTGTGTGTGTGTGTGTGTGTGTGTGTGTGTGTGTATGTATGTCTGAGGGCTATGTAGAAATGTTGTCAAAGTGTTGTATTAGCTGAAAAGACCCCATAAATGATATAAAACTAGTCTTTGGCCATTGCTAATGATTTCATATTGCAACTGTGTAGAGAGGATAAAATTCAATTATCTTAAGTGCTTAAAAATGAGCAAATTATTTCCTGTATATATTACACATCTGTATAAGTAGAATCTTTTACCTAAACAACAGTTTAGATTCTAGTGTAACATTTATTGTCCTTGTGAAAGTTGAAGCTATTTTCTCATTGTCTTTTGATTTCTATTGTTGTTGATGTTTCATACTATTGTGTACATTTTAACTTGTCAATCTGTTTTTCTTTGGTAGATGACCTGGAGTTTTTCTATAGTTATTTTGAGTATTTTCTCTTTGTTCTTGGTGTTATACATTTCACTATGTTCTGTCTAGGTGATGGTTTATTTTTATTTATCCTGCTGTTAACTCATTATGCTTCTCAAGTCTTAAGGTTCATGACTTTCATCTATTCAAAAAAATTGGGGACTATTGTTTTTTTAAATTTATTTAAAATTTTTTTTACTTTTAAAAAATTGAAGTATACTTTAATTTACAATACTATATTAGTTTCAGGTGTACAACATAGTGATTCAAAATTTTTATAGATTATACTCCTTTTATAGTTATTATAAAATATTGGCTATATTGCCTGTGCTGTACAATATATTCTTGTAGCTTATTTATCTTATACATAGTAGTTTGTACCTCTTAATCCCTTACCGCTCTCTTGCCCCTCCTGGCTACTGTTTTTTCAAGTACTGCTTCACTGCCATTTTCTCTGTTCTGTCCTTCTGAAACTTATAGTAGATGTGTGGTCCAACATCTCATTTTATCATTTGTGTGTCATAACCTCTTTGTTAATTACAAAATATTATATCTCTATACTGCATTCTGGGTAATTTATTTAATTCTATATTCTGAATTACTAATTTTCTCTTCTATTTCTTTAATGTTATTTAATCTGTCCATTGAGGTTTTCCCCTCCTTTAATTATAATACAATGTTTTTATTACATTTTAGAAGTTCACATTAGTTCTTTTAAAATTTAACATTTTCATAGTGTCTTGTTCTTTCTGATGACCTATTTATTTTATTTTTTTAATCTATTCATTTAAAAACACTAATTTTATTTTATTTTATTTTATTTTATTTTATTATTTTTTTTTTTTAAACATCTTTATTGAAGTATAATTGCTTTACAATGGTGTGCTAGCTTCTGCTTTGCAACAAAGTGAATCAGTTACACATATACATATGTTGCCATATCTCTTCCCTCTTGCATCTCCCTCCCTCCCACCCTCCCTATCCCACCCCTCTAGGTGGTCACAAAGCACCGAGCTGATCTCCCTGTGCTATGCGGCTGCTTCCCACTAGTTATCTATTTTACATTTGGTAGTGTATATATGTCCATGACACTCTCTCACCCTGTCACATCTCACCCCTCCCCCTCCCCATATCCTCAAGTCCATTCTCTAGTAGGTCTGTGTCTTTATTCCCATCTTGCCACTAGGTTCTTCATGACCTCTTTTTTTTTTTTTTTTTTTCCCTTAGATTCCATATATATGTGTTAGCATACTGTATTTGTTTTTCTCTTTCTGACTTACTTCACTCTGTATGACAGACTCTAACTCCATCCACCTCATTACAAACACCTCCATTTCATTTCTTTTTATGGCTGAGTAATATTCCATTGTATATATGTGCCACATCTTCTTTATCCATTCATCCGATGATGGACACCTAGGTTGCTTCCATGTCCTGGCTATTGTAAACAGAGCTGCAATGAATATTTTGGTACATGACTCTTTCTGAATTATGGTTTTCTCAGGGTATATGCCCAGTAGTGGGATTGCTGGGTCATATGGTAGTTCTATTTTTAGTTTTTTAAGGAACCTCCATACTGTTCTCCATAGTGGCTGTATCAGTTTACATTCCCACCAACAGTGCAAGAGTGTTCCCTTTTCTCCACACCCTCTCCAGCATTTATTGTTTCTAGATTTTTTGATGATGGCCATTCTGACCGGTGTGAGATGATACCTCATTGTAGTTTTGATTTGCATTTCTCTAATGATTAATGATGTTGAGCATTCTTTCATGTGTCTGTTGGCAATCTGTATCTCTTCTTTGGAGAAATGTTTATTTAGGTCTTCTGCCCATTTTTGGATTGGGTTGTTTGTTTTTTTGTTATTGAGCTGCATGAGCTGCTTGTAAATCTTGGAGATTAATCCTTTGTCCGTTGCTTCATTTGCAAATATTTTCTCCCATTCTGAGGGTTGTCTTTTGGTCTTGTTTATGGTTTCCTTTGCTGTGCAAAAGCTTTTAAGTTTCATTAGGTCCCATTTGTTTATTTGTGTTTTTATTTCCATTTCTCTAGGACCTGGGTCAAAAAGGATCTTGCTGTGACTTATGTCATACAGTGTTCTGCCTATGTTTTCCTCTAAGAGTTTGATAGTGTCTGGCCTTACACTTAGGTCTTTAATCCATTTTGAGTTTATTTTTGTGTATGGTGTTAGGGAGTGTTCTAATTTCATACTTTTACATGTACCTGTCCAATTTTCCCAGCACCACTTATTGAAGAGGCTGTCTTTTCTCCACTGTATATGCTTGCCTCCTTTATCAAAGATAAGGTGACCATATGTGCGTGGGCTTATCTCTGGGCTTTCTATCCTGTTCCATTGATCTATATTTCTGTTTTTGTGCCAGTACCAAACTGTCTTGATTACTGTAGCTTTGTAATATAGTCTGAAGTCAGGGAGCCTGATTCCTCCAGCTCCATTTTTTGTTCTCAAGATTGCTTTGGCTATTCGGGGTCTTTTGTGTTTCCATACAAATTGTGAAATTTTTTGTTCTAGTTCTGTGAAAAATGCCAGTGGTAGTTTGATAGGGATTGCATTGAATCTGTAGATTGCTTTGGGTAGCAGAGTCATTTTCACAATGTTTATTCTTCCAATCCAAGAACATGGTATATCTCTCCATCTATAGGCATAGAGGGAACTTTCCTCAACATAATAAAGGCCGTATATGACAAACCCACAGCCAACATTGTCCTCAATGGTGAAAAACTGAAACCATTTCCACTAAGATCAGGAACAAGACAAGGTTGCCCACTCTCACCACTATTATTCAACATAGTTTTGGAAGTGTTAGCCACAGCAATCAGAGACGAAAAAGAAATAAAAGGAATCCAAATCGGAAAAGAAGAAGTAAAGCTGTCACTGTTTGCAGATGACATGATACTATACATAGAGAATCCAAAAGATGCTACCAGAAAACTACTAGAGCTAATCAATGAATTTGGTAAAGTAGCAGGATACAAAATTAATGCACAGAAATCTCTTGCATTCCTGTATACTAATGATGAAAAATCTGAAAGTGAAATTAAGAAAACACTCCCGTTTACCATTGCAACAAAAAGAATAAAATACCTAGGAATAAACCTACCTAAGGAGACAAAAGACCTGTATGCAGAAAATTATAGGACACTGATGAAAGAAATTAAAGATGATAAAAACACTAATTTTAAATTCTCAATCTAATTATCTTAAATTCTTGAAACTCTAGTTCTTTAGTATATTTATGTCTACCAATTAATATAAAGTGAATTTTCTTGATATGTTTTATAAAGCATAAGGCTTCCTGAACCATGTGGGTAGAGTAAATTTGGACCTCAGCGTGGGCTAGGCCCACATCCAGCAGTTAGACTTCTCAAATAGTCTTTTTTTTCCCTTCCTATGCAGTATCTTGGAAAAACAGATAGCCCTCCTGTGCCATTAGGCAGGTTACCTGTAGTCCACTCTTTCACCAAGTGTACATGTCACGGATTGGGTTCTCTGAAATACAGACTGAAAAAGAGTTTAGTGTTCAAGCCATTTGTTAGGAATGCTCTTGGGATTAACACCTCTGGAAGGAAAAGAAAGGAAATAAGATTGGACAATGGAAGAAGTTAAGCTGTATGCAATTACATTAAATGCCTCTGCTGACCTTATGTGTGGCTTTGGAGTTGGGATGGCCCTTTATAGTTGTTTCTCACTGAGGAAACAGGGCCAGGTCTTGCCCTGGGAAAGGGGCATGGCTCTGGTGAAATAGCTCTCTTTAGCTGAGGCAATTTCCAAAGGGGGCTGGTAGCAAAGGACTGTCTGCCAGGCACTCCTAACAACTGGAATAATAAGTATTTTATTGAAAGGGGATCTAGAAGTATGTCATTCACTACAGTACAGACTTTAAGGGCCCCAACTCCCCTCCTCTGGTGGGCTCAAGACCACATCTCCTATTCCTACATGAGCATTAAACTTATGCTCTAACTTACTGACATCAAAACTACAAACTCAATTCTCACCATATTCCATCCCCCACACCAGGACCAGGTGCATTAACAGTTCATGAGCTTCTAGTTCCTGTTTACAATTAGTGGAGTCATCCAAACCAAGATATTTTTGGAAGTCCACTTACACTTGGACGGCAGGACTGTCCCAGGCAAAAGGAAAAGTATATCATTTATTTCATGTATCTTTCTTTCTTGTGATTTTTATCCACGAGATCAACATTTTTATATTTCATCCCCAGCATTTCTATGTATATGTGGGAAGTTTTTGATGTTATCTTAGTCCATCAACTTGCAAGAAAAGAAACGTAGGTTTTCAATTTTTAAAACTTAACCTGAATTTATCAGAATTGCATCAAATTAATATGTTCATATACTGTTATATTTTATACCAAGTTAAAATCCAGCACCATATATGGAATAATTAATCATTTTCTATTGATTTAAAATGATACTTTATTATATTTGAACCCCAAACACACATAAACCTGCACAAAGATATTCAACCACATTTCTGTTCTTGTGTTTTCTATTCATCTCCATTAATCTGCTTATCTACTTCTGTACCAATATCACATTACTAGATATTTGTATATTCATATTTTTTTTTTACTATACAGGATTCTCTTATGCTCTCCTAACATAGGTTGACTATTACTTAAAAGAAATATTAAAATCGCCTTTGAAACCACATAAACTTGCATTGGAAATTTGATCAGAGCTTATTAACATTATTTAAAGTCTGAATTTTTTTGTTAAGCTATTTCTCTAGTTATTGTCTAATTATTTTATATTTATTATTAATTTTTGTCCTTTACAGAGTTGGCTGTTGTAGATATAGAGGAAATCTTTTGCCTTTTTTTCTGTATACATTGTGTAGGCATCTACTTTATTGATATATATTTTAGGTTTTTTTTTAATAAATTTATTTTTATTTATTTATTTTTGGCTGCGTTGGGTCTTCGTTGCTGCACGCGGGCTTTCTCCAGTTGCGGTAAGCAGGGGCTACTCATTATTGCGGTGCGCGTGCTTCTCATTGCGGTGGCTTCTCTTGTTGCCGAGCATGGGCTCTAGGCACGTGGGCTTCTGTAGTTGTGGCTCGTGGGCTCTAGAGCGCAGGCTCAGTAGTTGTGGTGCACGGGCTTAGTTGCTCCGCGGCATGTGGGATCTTCCTGGACCAGGGCTCGAACCCGTCTCCCTTGCATTGGCAGGCGGATTCTTAATCACTGTGCCACCAGGGAAGTCCCTATATATTAGTTTTTATAGCCTGGGTATTTGAATCTAAGGTGAAGCATTCTCTCTTTTCCCCCGATATTGATACAAACATATAAATTTTTCAGTTTTGAATAGTGCCGCGCATCATTGTAACTAGAGATTGACTATGCTGATAACAACAGGAAGTAATGCACCCATGATTGTGGTTTCTTTAGTAGTCTAATTCTAAGCAAAGTTCCACTGTGGTTTAGTTTACAGGAGAGTCCTCTTATATTTTCCTTTGGAAAAACAAAGACCACCAATAGTGACCACCCAGAAGTAAAGGACTTGTTGCTAAGAGGATACGGAGAGAGAAAAAAACGTTTTCTTAAACACATGTTCTTGTTTATATTATACTTTTAGACAAATTTAAATTGAGATTTTTAAAATAAAATGCAGTTTCTATCTGATATAATTATTTCTAAAACATCTGCTGTGAGACAATAATACCAACTAAAGCACACTCTTATCTAGGATCAGAAGAACTTTTAAATGACAATCCTCAGATAACTGAATTACTATCAAAATGAGTATGGGGACAGGAAAAAATTAAATATATTTATAACAGTTTACCAAAGAAACAGCAATGTGTTCATCACAGGTTATGCAGTCCTCCTGGGGACTCAGCATTCTATTGATAGTTATCCTGAACTTTTTTCAGTTCTCCCAAGACACCATGATATCTCTTGGTTCTGGGGCATTTCACATGTTACATTCCTTCCTCTACTTCTCTCCCCCATCATCCATCACATCTGTTCATCCATCAGGTATTAGTTTAGATGTCTCATTGCCCAGGAAGTCTTCTCTGGTGAACTCTTTTCGAAAGGCCTCTGCCGTTCCCATTTTTACCGGTACTTCTTGTTACACTTTTATTTTGTTTCTTACATTTTTGTCCCTGAAAAAAGTTGAATTTTGAGGAGAAGTGGCATTCTTGTTTAGAACTGTATCTTCAACAACTAACAAGGGGCTTGGAAACTTGTAAGTGCTTATTAAATAACCGTAAAATAAGTGAAAGTATATATAAATGATTTTTTAAAAAGAGCAGTGTGGTAGTTTTGTACTATGTCAACTTAGCTAAGCTGAAACTGTTTCTCAGAATCCCCTTCCCTGGATAGTTCCTGGCTAAAGTTAGGCAAAAGAGAAATTTGCACAGGGTTTGGAAATTGGAAATTACCCAGTGGCCATTGTGCTTTGAATGTCATTGTGGTTAGATATGGTGGAAATAGATGCAGAGGGGGTAGTGGGTCTCAGTTTGTTCTATCTCTCCCTTGCTCTATGTCCAGCTCTTCTTCCTTCCAGACATCTAAATTATTCCCCAACTTCTTGCACAGCTATGTAAGATCCAGTTCCTACAATGGGTCCATTATTCCATAATGTTCATAGTAGAGTAGTTCTGCTTTGTGATGAAACCCTGATTGATACAAAAAGTAATAACCACTCTTTCTCTCTCTTTCAGGTTATCTCATACTTTGTTAAACATGCTAAAGATCAAAATTCAGGTTAGTGATTTCCTAGTAGATGTTCATTGCAGAAATAAATTGAACCAATATGAAAATTTTAAAAAGACAGTCTAGCTTTGTGAAGAGTTTATGAAAGCCATAAAGTTGACTAAATCAGGGTAAGCTAAATAAAGATTTTTCTCCGTCCTTGGACATATTTCTTAGACTTGTAAAAAGGTTGTCTGCAGCTATGGGCAAACTTACCCATAACACAATCCCAAATAAAAAACTGCTGTGATAAGATCTAGAGGATTTTTTTAATATATAAGAAAAAAAAGAAGCTTAAGGAGAGTAAGTCCATATTGAGGTGAATAAAGCTATGGAAAATCAGGAATAAAATATGGAATAAAGTTATGGAATTAATTAAGTTAGTAAATAAATTCAGTGTAAAAGTTATGTAAATCATCATTATTTCTATTTTTGTTAAATCCCTGTAACATTGACATCAAATAGTTCTGGTTTTCTATGTTTATGGAAGTCTGTCCTATACTCTAACAACAAGAACAATAAAATAATTCCACAAAAAAACTATAATAATTCCACAAACAAATGAAATAATGGTGGTGTCAAAATTGCCATGGATATACAATAGTCAATACTATTAATTTGATATTTTTTCCCATTTCTTAACATAGGTCAGAATAGTTGTTAAAAGGAGCAACATAAAACAACAAAACCAAACATATAAAAAAAAAGACAACTTTGCTCACATTTTTCTTCTATGGTTTTTAAGCACAACTATAATCATAACTACCCTCTACTCAAAAGTTTTTAACGAGTACAAATGAAGTTCAAAGTATAACCATGGTATTCAAGTTTTTCCCTTTAATAGGATCTCAGACTACCACTTTAAATCTTTTTTCTCATAACCTTATCTGATACACATCTGGCCATGTAGGAATTGTCCAAATTCTACATCAACTGTTGGACTGTGAGTACCTGGAGAATCAGTCTACATACTGACCAAGTTTATATCCTCCTTCAGAGCCTAACACAGTGCCTGGCACATAGAGGCATTCAAAAAGATTTACTGAAATAAAGTGATTCACTAAAACCACACTAAAAAAAGAAATAGGAAGTTTTAAGCACGAATATTACATAAATCAAGTTTTATGTCTTTTTGTGGTCATGACTTTTATTTTTTATAAAAATATAAATATATTTTTCAAAGTAATTTGAGTGAGCTTCACCACTTCTTTTCCAGAGTTAATTTTAAGAATAAGAATCCAGGACAGTACAAAAAACATTAATAATGCTTTCCTGCTGTTTTAATATTTAGAAGATGGTAGGAATTCTTTTTGGCCAATACAATTTACCCTGATTTTATCCATATTTGAGGAAGTTTACTTCTGCTTTCTGGACATCTTTGAGACATAATTCTCTCTGTTTTGCTAGCCTTAGAAAATATACCATCTTTACATGCCTGACATACATTTTTTTTGCAATCAATTTAATAAAAACTTTGAAAAGGGCAATATTATTATATCTGTATTAATATCATTTAGGTCCACAAAGTTATGTCCTTTAGAAATTCTTTATTATCCTTTATTGTTTATATAATGCATATGTTATAAAACATAGGTCCAGGAGGAAACATCAGTTTAATTCAACTTAGATTGGGAAAATTAAAAAAGTGATTTTGTGGAAAAGGTAGAACTAATGTTTAACAATGAAAAAATGTCTACATTAACTTGCTAATATCTAATACTAAGCTAGCAATATGAATAAGGGAATCTTAGCTCTGGTAAGAAACTATAGAAGCTTTCAAGATAAAGGTGACAAACCCAATTGTTTGTAGTCATGAGAAATACAATTTTAAAATTATTTTTTACTGAATTTTGAATCTTAAACAAACCTTTGATTAATAATATATTTTTAAAATTGAACTTTCAGTAGTTATCAAATATCCGATATTTTACTTCTAATTATAATTTTGCTTTCTCTTTTTAAAAGATTCTGTCCAATGTCTCATATAAACTAATGAAGAGAGATTATAAAAACTGACTTACCAGAACATAAGAAAAACCAAACATTGATGTGTTATGAGAATAGAAAAATAGTACTGATTTCTAGGTGTGGTTTGAGTGATTATTTTCATTATTTTAAAACTGATTAAAACCCCAACCATGGTGTGGGCATTCTTGGGGAGGAATCAGTATTAGCTGCATGTAACCACAAATATCAACTACATTATTTTGTAAAAATCCAATACATTTTAGGACGTCATGAATTCTAGGTAATGATAACAATGATAACTCCTTTGCGTCATCTACTGTTTGGCACACTTCTTTCTCCTAGAAATATTCTTGATCTTGATCAATCTAGATACTTTATAGACAGCACAGGCCAACAAACATTTCCTGTTAATTGGCAGATCAGTATTTTAGGCTTTGTGGGCCATACAGTTCTGTGGCAACTACTCAACTCTGCTCTCATAGCAGAAAGCAGCCATAAATATTTCAAAGACAAATGGGTGCGGCCGTTCCAATAAATTTTTGAAAAATACTAAGCAAATAAAGTTCTAATAAAACTCGATTTATGGACATTGAAATTCGAATGGCATAATTTTCATGTGTCGTAAAATATTACCCTTCTAATGATGTTATTTTAAAAATAATTTAAAAAATATGAAAACCATCCTTAGCTCCTGAGTGTACAAAACAAGTGATGGGCCGGATTTGGCCTGTGGGCCATAGTTTGCCAACTCTTGACACTGAGTACTGAGGAGCCTGTCAACTGAGCTCAGCTGTGGGATAACAATCTTAAGACCACTGACGGTGGTCATACATAGGAAAATAATCACAGGTTTTCATACTTAGAGAGTAAACTGTAATATATTTGTATGAAGACAAATAGATGCAGTGACACTGTGCAAAGGCAACCAGCCAAATATCTAAACCATACTTTCTTCAAAGAAAGAAAAAAATGAAAAACTTGGGGCACAGAAAACAAAACTAATGAAGCCTCACAGATTAATCTAACATGCTATTTGATTGTCTAGTTGGAGAACTACTACAATTGATTCAAAGTAGGCACAGTATTTTCTATATTAAAACTACCTAAATTGCAAAGCAGAAGTACATGGGCTCCCTCTGAAAATGAGACAGGCTGGGACCTGGGACCTGGGACCCTTTGCTGCAGTGATTGCATCTAGACAAACGTCTCTTCGAGCAACAGAATACAAAGAAAAGATAAGGGACTAAAAACAACATACTGAGTTGGAGCAAATTATGAACAACACGATACAGAAAGACCAAAACCCAAGTGCCACTTGTGAGATGTTGGGGGCAAAAGCAGGGTCCTGCGTAGGATCCCTGCACACAGCGCCACCAAGTGGGTGAGCAGGACACCCAGGCCACCCCTCCTGCCTGACCCCAGGACCTGCCCTTACCCTCACCCTACTTAAGGGACCAGCTTGCCCCCCACTCAGGGAGTAAGCAAGGGAACCTGTTACCTGTTTTCACTCCCTCGTGTTGCAGCATGAGTCCCAAGAAAGCCTTGCCTGAATATCTTGTCTGGCCTCTTATCAATTTCTATTGATTAAGGAATCCAAGAACCCTGGTCAGTGACAAAAAGATGAAATTTTGAGGGACAACAAGGGGTCTAATGGAGGACGTGTTTTTCCCTTCATTTCACGAACTTGGGTAACATGTTTTCTTGAAGGTGGAGAGAGCAGAGTCCACACAATATAGCTCTCAGATATCTCTAATGAGAGAGACCATGGGCAGGATGGGAGGGCTGTCCTAAAACTGACACTAGCCCTTTGTTACCAAAAGCACCAAAGGAAAGAAACAGGCCTGATTGAACCAGTCTTTTTTATTTATTTATGTAGAAGTACAAAAATACTTGCTAGTAAAATGAACTAAGCAGATGTTTCTGCTGGCCACAGAGTTCTAATGAAAACTTCACTGCTCACTGCACAAGAATTAGAAAGGGAGCCCTTGAGTTTCTCAAGCATTGACAAAGACCTATCTAGGACCTATCTTGGATTATGTTGGATTTCCACTTCCCATTTAGCTCAACTTCTACTTTCATTATTCATTATCACCCTGAAGAGTAAAGGGTGAACTTAATAATTTAATGAAATCATTTTCTACACAATCTTTTAAGTATTTGTTCTACATGATTTATGGTCCTTTAATTTCATTCTCAAAGTATTTTGTCATAATATATAATTGAGAAAACATTGAAGAATGGTTTCAAAATCAATCAAATGAAATGGAAAGTACTAGATTTTAATGTCTTACAAAGAGTTCAGCATTTTTCACCCATGATTTGTTTGGTTGTTTCTTTTCTTTTGTTAGATCTGACTCCAGAGCAGGCAATTTTGTATTTAGCCTAATGCCTATTGGTTCTACTCACCTCTCTCAAAGAGCAGACCAAACAATGGTACATTATGACTCTTTCTATAAAACTATCAGGCAACAATAGTAGAGAAATAAAACCACTGCCCATGTATCTATCTCTTCCCTCTTCACCCCGTCCATAGACTCGGCTCTATCTCATTTGGTTACTATCGACTTAGAAAACCTCAGACTGCCTGGACCTCTAAGACTAAGATCCTTGTTGCCGATTGGCCACTAATGACATAGAAATGAACACCTGGTTCCACACAGGAGGTAGACAATACTACAATACCTTCGACAACCTGCAAACACAACTTTTCTTGAACTCATCAGAGTTGAAGTCACAAACTAACTAACGTGAAGTCTAAGGAAAGGCAGGCATCTCCACAGACAGAATACAAGTTTTCTTGCTTACCTAGAGTGGATCCCAGTAAACATCTGGAAGAATTCAGCTAAAAATTTTAACAAACTGCTGAAGGCTGACTGTGGACAGCAAGAGAATATAGAACACGTGAGAACCACAAACACAAGGGAAATTCACACAAGCACTCAAGTTCTTCCTGCAAAAAAAAAGACCAATGAGAGTCATGAGAAAGTATATGTAAGGCACATGCCTAGGGGAGTTGAAGAGTGACCACTTTTAGAAAAGGCGCAACACCTGACCAGATCTTCCTCTCATTTCCCTAGGGGGAAAAAAGGCCTTAAAATGGTGGGGGAATGCCCAAAAACACTGTCACCCTTAGGGACCTCCTGAAAACTCACTGCAACTAGAAGAATGGAACTAAGAAAAAGTCCACTTTGCCCCTGAAGGAGGAGAGAGGAGGGGGATACATGTATGACCCAGACCTGAATCCGGGATTGGGACAGAGTCACTGAGAATGCCCTATTTCAATACCCATTGACAAAGTGCTTACCTACACCTAGTTCTTAATCAAGAAAAAATGCCCCTGTCCCCCACCCCAGCAGGATGGCAAGCACTGGGTAACAGCAGTCTTCTTACTCTTGGGAGAGGGACAAGAGGTGGTAGGAAGACAGTCTAAGGCACTATGCAAAGGGAAGACCTAAAGTTCAAGGTGGAGCAGCCTAAAATACGTATATTAGAACAGAAAAAAAAAAAGAAGAAGAAAATCAATAGTCCCTAAGTATTCATCTCAGAGAGACAGAAAAACAATAAAAAATAAATGAAGAAAAATACAATGAGGGGAATATAAAAGATAAAAGCAATAGAGTGGAATCTCATAGAGAAATTTAGATCTTTGATAATAATAATAAAAATGTCACCTGGTGATACTGACTGTTCAAAAAAAGAGAGAGAGCGAGAAAGCATAATCAATTCCAAGAATGAAAAAGGAACATTACTTCAGGTCATACAGACTTTAAAAAGGTCGAGCTTGGTCTGGGCAAGATGGCGGAAGAGTAAGACGCAGAGATCACCTTCCTTCCCACAGATACAGTAGAAATACATCTACACGTGGAACTGCTCCTACAGAACACCCACTGAACGCTGGCAGAAGACGTCAGACCTCCCAAAAGGCAAGAAAATCCCCACGTACTTGGGTAGGGCAAAAGAAAAAAGAAATAACAGAGACAAAAGAATAGGGACGGGATCTGCACCAGTGGGAGGGAGCTGTGAAGGAGGAAAGGTTTCCACACACTAGGAAGCCCCTTCACGGGCGGAGACTGCGGGTGGCAGAGGGGGGAAGCTTCGGAGCCACGGAGGAGAGCGCAGCCACAGGGGTGCGGAGGGCAAAGCGGAGAGATTCCCGCACAGAGGATCGGCGCTGAGCAGCACTCACCAGGCGGAGAGGCTTGTCTGCTCAGCCACCGGGGCGGGCGGGGGCTGGGAGCTGAGGCGCGGGCTTCGGTGCTAGCCGGGAGGGAGTCCGGGAAAAAGACTGCAGCTGCCGAAGAGGCAAGAGACTTTTTCTTGCCTCTTTGTTTCGCGGCGCGCAAGGAGAGTGGATTCAGAGCGCCGCCTAAACGAGCTCCAGAGACGGGCGCGAGCCGCGGCTATCAGCGCAGATCCCACAGCAACAGGGGCGCAGAGGGAAAAACGGAGAGATTCCCGCACAGAGGCTCGGCGTCGAGCAGCACTCACCAGCCCGAGAGGCTTGTCTGCTCACCTGCTTGGGCAGGCGGGGGCTGGGAGCTGAGGCTCGCGCTTCGGTCGGATCCCAGGGAGAGGACTGGGGTTGGCTGCGTGAACACAGCTTGAAGGGGTTAGCGCACCACAGCTAGCCGGGAGGGAGCCTGAGAAAAAGTCTGCAGCTGCCAAAGAGACAAGAGACTTTTTCTTGCCTCTTTGTTTCGCGGCGCGCAAGGAGAGGGGATTCAGAGCGCCACTTAAACGAACTCCAGAGACGGGCGCGAGCCGCGGCTATCAGCGCGGACCCCAGAGACGGGCATGAGACGCTAAGGCTGCTTCTGCTGCCACCAAAAACCCTGTGTGCGAGCACAGGTCACTCTCCACACCGCCCCTCCCGGGAGCCAGTGCAGCCCGCCACGGCCAGGCTCCCGTGATCTGGGGACAACTTGCCTGGGAGAACACACGGCGCGCCTCAGGCTGCTGCAACATCACACTGGCTTCTGCCGCCGCAGGCTCGCCCCGCCTCCTCTGTACCGCTCCCTCCCCCCCGGCCTGACTGAGCCAGAGCCCCCGAATCAGCTGCTCCTTTAACCCCATTCTGTCTGGGCGGGGAACAGACGCCCGCAGGCGACCTACATGCAGAGGCAGGTCCAAATCCAAAGCCAAACCCTGGGAGCTGTATGAACAAAGAAGAAAAAGGGAAATCTCTCCCAGCAGCCTCAGAAGCAGTGGATTAAAGCTCCACAAACAACTTGATGTGCCTGCATCTGTTGAATACATGAATAGACAACGAATCATCCCAAATTTAGGAGGTGGACTTGGGGACCAGGATATATTAATTTTTCCCCTTTTCCTTTTTTTGTGAGTGTATATGTGTATGCTTCTGGGTGAGATTTTGTCTGTATAGCTTTGCTCTCACCGTTAGTCCTAGGGTTAGGTCCGTCCGTTTTTTTTTTTTAACTTAAAAAAAATTTTTCCCCCTAATAAATGTTTTCTTAATAATTTTTTCCTTATTTTCTATTTTTAAAAATTTAAAAAAAATTTTTAATAAGTTTTTTCATAGTTTTTATTTTAAAAAATTAAATTTTTTTTTCTTAATAAATTTTTTTCTTAGTAACTTTTTTCTTCTTTTTTATTATAAAAAATTAATAAATCTATTTTTAAAAATTAAAAATTTTTTCCTTAATAAATTTATTCTTAATAATTTTTTTCTTATTTTTTATTATAATAGCTTTATTTTATTTTATTTTATCCTCTTTCTTTCTTTCTTTCTTCCTATTTTTTCTCCCTTTTATTCTGAGCCGTGTGGATGAAAGGCTCTTGGTGCTCCAGCCAGGCATCAGGGCTGTGCCTCTGAGGTGGGAGAGGCAACTTCAGGACAGTGGTCCACAAGAGACCTCCCAGCTCCACGTAATACCAAATGGCGAAAATCTCTCAGAGATCTCCATTTCAACATCAAGACCCAGCTTCACTCAACGACCAGCAAGCTACAGTGCTGGACACCCTATGCCAAACAACTAGCAAGACAGGAACACAGCCCCATCCATTAACAGAGAGGCTGCCTAAAATCATAATAAGGCCACAGACACCCCAAAACACACCACCAGACGTGGACATGCCCACCAGAAAGACAAGATCCAGCCTCATCCACCAGAACACAGGCACTAGTCCCCTCCACCAGGAAGCCTACACAACCCACTGAACCAACCTTAGCCACTGGGGACAGATACCAAAAACAACGGGAACTACGAACCTGCAGCCTGTGAAAAGGAGACCCCAAACACAGTAAGATAAGCAAAATGAGAAGACAAAAAACACACAGCTGGTGAAGGAGCAGGGTCAAAACACACCAGACCTAACAAATGAAGAGGAAATAGGCAGTCTACCTGAAAAAGAATTCAGAATAATGATAGTAAAGATGATCCAAAATCTTGGAAATAGAATAGACAAAATGCAAGAAACATTTAACAAGGACGTAGAAGAACTAAAGAGGAACTAAGCAACGATGAAAAACACAATAAATGAAATTAAAAATACTCTAGACGGGATCAATAGAATAACTGAGGCAGAAGAACGGATAAGTGACCTGGAAGATAAAATAGTGGAAATAACTACTGCAGACCAGAATAAAGAAAAAAGAATGAAAAGAACTGAGGACAGTCTCAGAGACCTCTGGGACAACATTAAATGCACCAACATTCGAATCATAGGGGTCCCAGAAGAAGAAGAGAAAAAGAAAGGGACTGAGAAAATATTTGAAGAGATTATAGTTGAAAACTTCCCTAATATGGGAAAGGAAATAGTTAATCAAGTCCTGGAAGCACAGAGAGTCCCATACAGGATAAATCCAAGGAGAAACACACCAAGACATATTAATCAAACTATCAAAAATTAAATATAAAGAAAACATATTAAAAGCAGCAAGGGAAAAACAACAAATAACACACAAAGGAATCCCCATAAGGTTAACAGCTGATCTTTCAGCAGCAACTCTGCAAGCCAGAAGGGAGTGGCAGGATATACTTAAAGTGATGAAGGAGAAAAACCTACAACCAAGGTTACTCTACTCAGCAAGGATCTCATTCAGATTTGATGGAGAAATTAAAACCTTTACAGACAAGCAAAAGCTGAGAGAGTTCAGCACCACCAAACCAGCTTTACAACAAATGCTAAAGGAACTTCTCTAGGCAAGAAACACAAGAGAAGGAAAACACCTACAATAACAAACCCAAAACATTTAAGAAAATGGGAATAGGAACATACATATCGATAATCACCTTAAATGTAAATGGATTAAATGCTCCCACCAAAAGACACAGACTGGCTGAATGGATACAAAAACAAGACCCATATATATGCTGTCCACAAGAGACCCACTTCAGACCTAGAGACACATACAGACTGAAAGTGAGGGGATGGAAAAAGATGTTCCATGCAAATGGAAATCAAAAGAAAGTTGGAGTAGCAATTCTCGTATCAGACAAAATAGACTTTAAAATAAAGACTATTACAAGAGACAAAGAAGGACACTATATAATGATCAAGGGATCGATCCAAGAGGAAGGTATAACAATTGTAAATATTTATGCACCCAACATAGGAGCACCTCAATACATAAGGCAAATACTAACAGCCATAAAAGGGGCAATCGACAGTAACACAATCATAGTAGGGGACTTTAACACCCCACTTTCACCAATGGACAGATCAGCCAAAATGAAAATAAATAAGGAAGCACAAGCTTTAAATGATACATTAAACAAGATGGACTTAATTGATATTTATAGGACATTCCACCCAAAAACAACAGAATACACATTTTTCTCAAGTGCTCATGGAACATTCTCCAGGATAGATCATATCTTGGGTCACAAATCAAGCCTTGGTAAATTTAAGAAAATTGAAATCGTATCAAGTATCTTTTCTGACCACAATGCTATGAGACTAGATATCAATTACAGGAAAAGATCTGTAAAAAATACAAACACATGGAGGCTACACAATACACTACTTAATAACGAAGTGATCACTGAAGAAATCAAAGGGGAAATCAAAAAATACCTAGAAACAAATGACAATGGAGACACGATGACCCAAAATCTATGGGATGCAGCAAAAGCAGTTCTAAGAGGGAAGTTTATAGCAATACAATCCTACCTCAAGAAACAGGAAACATCTCGAATAAACAACCTAACCTTGCACCTAAAGCAATTAGAGAAAGAAGAACAAAAAAACCCCAAAGCTAGCAGAAGGAAAGAAATCATAAAGATCAGATCAGAAATAAATGAAAAAGAAATGAAGGAAACAATAGCAAAAATCAATGAAACTAAAAGCTGGTTCTTTGAGAAGATAAACAAAATTGATAAACCATTAGCCAGACTCATCAAGAGAAAAAGGGAGAAGACTCAAATCAATAGAATTAGAAATGAAAAAGGAGAAGTAACCACTGACACTGCAGAAATACAAAGGATCATGAGAGATTACTACAAGCAACTCTATGCCAATAAAATGGACAACCTGGATGAAATGGACAGATTCTTAGAAATGCACAACCTGCCGAGACTGAACCAGGAAGAAATAGAAAATATGAACAGACCAATCACAAGCACTGAAATTGAAACTGTGATTAAAAATTTTCCAACACACAAAAGCCCAGGACCAGATGGCTTCACAGGCGAATTCTATCAAACATTTAGAGAAGAGTTAACACCTATCCTTCTCAAACTCTTCCAAAATATTGCAGAGGGAGGAACACTCCCCAACTCATTCTACGAGGCCACCATCACCCAGATACCAAAACCAGACAAAGATGTCACAAAGAAAGAAAACTACAGGCCAATATCACTGATGAACATAGATGCAAAAATCCTCAACAAAATACTAGCAAACAGAATCCAACAGCACATTAAAAGGATCATACACCATGATCAAGTGGGGTTTATTCCAGGAATGCAAGGATTCTTCAATATACGCAAATCAATCAACGTGATACATCATATTAACAAATTGAAGGAGAAAAACCATATGATCATCTCAATAGATGCAGAGAAAGCTTTCGACAAAATTCAACACCCATTTATGATAAAAGCCCTGCAGAAAGTAGGCATAGAGGGAACTTTCCTCAACATAATAAAGGCCATATATGACAAACCCACAGCCAACATTGTCCTCAATGGTGAAAAACTGAAACCATTTCCACTAAGATCAGGAACAAGACAAGGTTGCCCACTCTCACCACTATTATTCAACATAGTTTTGGAAGTGTTAGCCACAGCAATCAGAGACGAAAAAGAAATAAAAGGAATCCAAATCAGAAAAGAAGAAGTAAAGCTGTCACTGTTTGCAGATGACATGATACTATACATAGAGAATCCTAAAGATGCTACCAGAAAACTACTAGAGCTAATCAATGAATTTGGTAAAGTAGCAGGATACACAATTATTGCACAGAAATCTCTTGCATTCCTATACAATAATGATGAAAAATCTGAAAGTGAAATTAAGAAAACACTCCCGTTTACCATTGCAACAAAAAGAATAAAATATCTAGGAATAAACCTACCTAAGGAGACAAAAGACCTGTATGTGGAAAATTATAGGACACTGATGAAAGAAATTAAAGATGATACAAATAGATGGAGAGATATACCATGTTCTTGGATTGGAAGAATCAACATTGTGAAAATGACTCTGCTACCCAAAGCAATCTATAGATTCAATGCAATCCCTATCAAACTACCACTGGCATTTTTCACAGAACTAGAACAAAAAATTTCACAATTTGTATGGAAACACAAAAGACCCTGAATAGCCAAAGCAATCTTGAGAACGAAAAATGGAGCTGGAGGAATCAGGCTCCCTGACTTCAGACTATATTACAAAGCTACAGTAATCAAGACAGTTTGGTACTGGCACAAAAACAGAAATATAGATCAATGGAACAGGATAGAAAGCCCAGAGATAAGCCCACGCACATATGGTCACCTTATCTTTGATAAAGGAGGCAAGCATATACAGTGGAGAAAAGACAGCCTCTTCAATAAGTGGTGCTGGGAAAATTGGACAGGTACATGTAAAAGTATGAAATTAGAACACTCCCTGACACCATACACAAAAATAAACTCAAAATGGATTAAAGACCTAAGTGTAAGGCCAGACACTATCAAACTCTTAGAGGAAAACATAGGCAGAACACTCTATGACATAAATCACAGCAAGATCCTTTTTCACCCAGGTCCTAGAGAAATGGAAATAAAAACACAAATAAACAAATGGGACCTAATGAAACTTAAAAGCTTTTGCACAGCAAAGGAAACCATAAACAAGACCAAAAGACAACCCTCAGAATGGGAGAAAATATTTGCAAATGATGCAACTGACAAAGGATTAATCTCCAAGATTTACAAGCAGCTCATGCAGCTCAATAACAAAAAAACAAATAACCCAATCCAAAAATGGGCAGAAAACCTAAATAGACATTTCTCCAAAGAAGATATACAGATTGCCAACAGACACATGAAAGAATGCTCAACATCATTAATCATTAGAGAAATGCAAATCAAAACTACAATGAGATATCATCTCACACCAGTCAGAATGGCCGTCATCAAAAAATCTAGAAACAATAAATGCTGGAGAGGGTGTGGAGAAAAGGGAACACTCTTGCACTGTTGGTGGGAATGTAAATTGATACAGCCACTATGGAGAACAGTATGGAGGTTCCTTAAAAAACTAAAAATAGAACTACCATACGACCCAGCAATCCCACTACTGGGCATATACCCTGAGAAAACCATAATTCAGAAAGAGTCATGTACCAAAATATTCATTGCAGCTCTGTTTACAATAGCCAGGACATGGAAGCAACCTAGGTGTCCATCATCGGATGAATGGATAAAGAAGATGTGGCACATATATACAATGGAATATCACTCAGCCATAAAAAGAAATGAAATGGAGGTATTTGTAATGAAGTGGATGGAGTTAGAGTCTGTCATACAGAGTGAAGTAAGTCAGAAAGAGAAAAACAAATACAGTATGCTAACACATATATATGGAATCTAAGGAAAAAAAAAAAAAAAAAGGTCATGAAGAACCTAGTGGCAAGATGGGAATAAAGACACAGACCTACTAGAGAATGGACTTGAGGATATGGGGAGGGGGAGGGGTGAGATGTGACAGGGTGAGAGAGTGTCATGGACATATATACACTACCAAATGTAAAATAGATAGCTAGTGGGAATCAGCCGCATAGCACAGGGAGATCAGCTCTGTGGTTTGTGACCACCTAGAGGGGTGGGATAGGGAGGGTGGGAGGGAGGGAGATGCAAGACGGAAGAGATATGGGAACATATGTATATGTATAACTGATTCACTTTGTTATAAAGCAGAAACTAACACATCATTGTAAAGCAATTATACTTCAATAAAGATGTTTAAAAAAAAAAAAAAGTTCAGAAAAGAATTTTACAAAGCTTATGCAAACAAATTGGAAAGTCTGTGAAGATATAAAATTCCTAGAAAAGCACATCCCACTACATTGACATAAGAAGAAATAATTACATTGAATACATAAATAAAAATCTTTCTTACAACAAAACTCTAGTTCAGATAGTTTCATCAGTAAGTTTTATTAACCACTTAAGGAAGAAACAATGTTAATCTTGTAAAAACTCTTCCAGAATACTGAAAAAGAGAAAATACATCCAAATTTGTTTTATGGGGCTAAGATAATCTTGATGCCAAAATCTGAAAAGAACATTACAGGAAGAGAAAATTACATGCCGATCTCGTCGATGAATATAGCTACAAATATTTATGTTCAAAATATTAACAAATGAGGGAATCCGCCTTCCAATGCAGGGGACACGAGTTCCAGCCCTGGTCCGGGAAGATTCCACATGCCATGAAGCAACTAAGCCCGTGCACCACAACTACTGAGCCTGCGCTCTAGAGCCCGTGAGCCACAACTACTGAAGCCCGCACTCCTAGAGCCCGTGCTCCGCAACAAGAGAAGCCACCGCAATGAGAGGCCCGTGCACCGCAATGAAGAGTAGCCCCCGCTTGCCGCAACTAGAGAAAGCCCGCGTGCAGCAACAAAAACCCAACATGGCCAAAAATAAATAAATAAAATTCTATTTAAAAAAAAGAAATTGACAAACGAATTTTAGTCATATATAAAAAAAATCCGTCATTGCCAGGTTAGGTTTATTAATATTAGAAAATCAGTTGAGGTAATTCAACACATTAAGCAGAATAAAGGGGGGGGGGGAATAAAATTATTCTCTCAAATAACATCCAGAACGAAGCATGTGTAAATTTGTAATTTAAAATATCTCAGCAAAATTAAAATTAGAAGGGAATATTCTTAATTTTATTAAAAAATCAACAAAAAAATCTAAGCAAATCTCATACTTAGTGGTAAATCTTTCCTTCTGACACCAGGGGAAAAAAATGGATGCCTGCTATTAGCAATTCTATTCAAATTGTAGTGGAAAGCCTCATCAATGAAATTTAAAAAAAGGAGAAAAGAAAAAAAAGCAACATCTATGAGTTTTAAAAGAAAAAAAATAATAGTTTATTTGTATATAATATGATTGTGTATATAGAAAATGCAAAAGATTTTCTTAGAGTAAATGAGTTTAACCATTTGGCTTGACAGAAAGTTAATATTTTTAAAAATCAATCATATTTCTATTTAAGAGCCACAAAGAGTTAAGAACATGACATTTTCAAGTTATCATTTATGATAATAACATCAAACACTTAGAAATAAATCTAGTAAAAATTTTAAAACATTATCTTGAAAAATGAATAGAAGGAAATATCATATTCAAGAATTGAAAAGGTCATTTTTTTACAGGCTCCCGATTTTCTCAAAATGGTTTATGAGTCAATAAAATTCAAAATTCCATCCAATATTTTTGTGAAAATTGACAAAATGACTGTAAAACAGTTATGGACGTGCAAAGGTCAAATAGCTAAGACAACCTTGAAGAATAACAAGATGGGAGAACTTATTCTGCTTAACATCAAGGTGTGTTTGTGCAAGTACAGACAAATAGATCAATGGAACAGAGACAAAAGTAGAGACAGTTCTATGGAATCAATCATCTCATTTACAAGAAAGGTGCCTCTGAAGGGTAGAGCGGAAAGGACAGTTGTTTCAATAAATGGTCCCAAATCCAAGGGATATCCATACAGGGGAAAAAAATAAAACCTGACTTCCCTACCTCATTTTATGTACAAAAACCCATTCTAAGTGTTTGGTAAACATAAATATGCAAGATAAAATGGGATAACATGGGAGAGTATCTTCATGTCATTAGGACAGGGAAATATTTCTTAAACATGGTAAGAAAAAGGCATTAACCATAAGAAAGAGATCCATAAATTGGAGTACATTCATTTTGGGAGCTTCTCTTCATCAAAGACACCATTCAAAGAATGAAAATGCAAGCTATACGGCAGAGATGATATGTGAAACCCATGTGTATTAGTTTCTAAAGCTTCTCTAACTGATTACCAAAAACCAATACAACAGAAAGGTATTCTCTCACACTTCTGGGTGACTGAGGTCTGAAATCAACATCACTGGGTCAAAATCAAATTGTCAGCAGGCCCTAGAGGGAGAATCTCTTCCTTGCCTCTTCAGGCTTCTAAGGCTGCGTCGACAAGGCTCTAAGTCCTTGTTGCGTTATCTTCTATGTCTTCGCCAAATCTCCCTCTGCCGCCCCCCCCCGAAAATGATATTTATGATTGCATTTACAGTCCATCCAGATAATCCAGGGTCATCTCTCCATCGCAATATCCTTAATTAATCACTTCTGTGAAATTTTTGTCACATAAAGTAACATTTATAGGTTCCAGAGATTTGGACCTGATATATCTAGAGGGCTGTTATTCAGCCTACTGCACCGTGTAACCAACAGAGGGCTCAAATCTAAACAATATAAAGAACCCTTACAAATCAACAAGAGAAAGGCCAAGACAATAAAATATGAAGCACACAACTTCACAAAAGAAGATATCTAAATGGCCAATAAAGATTAAAAAAAAAAGTAAACTCTATATTAGAGTTTGCAGGGAAATGCAACTCACTAGAATGGCTAAAAAAGAGACAGAGAGATCTCAAATTTTGCTGAGGCTCTTGAGCAGCTGGAAGTCTCACACATTCCTGATGGGGATGTGTTAAAACTACTATGGAGAACTGCTAATATTTTGTACTACACGAGGAGCTAACGACAAAGCAATTCCACTGCTAGGTCTATTTCCTATATTGATGTACAGAATGTATAGACAAGTATAGAAGTATAGATGTATAGAGAAGTCCACCAAAAGACAAGTCAAAGAATGTTCAAAGCAGCATTATTCATAATAGCCAAGGGTTGGAAACCAACCCAAATGTCTGTCAACCGTATAATGGATACATAAATCCTAGTGTATTTATACAATGGTATATTATTTGTAACAGATCTTCAGCGCTCCATCCGTATGTCCTTGAACTCCTTTGCCATCTTCCTTGGTGTACTTTCATTTTCAGCAGCCAACACCTGTACCTAGATCAGAAGGCTGTCTTTAGACTACAGGAACCTAATTTATTGTGCACCCAGAGAGCCAGAAGTGCCTGAAAATTTATGTACCTTATGGGCAACCCTTAACCAATGAGTGACAGGTGCAAGAGTCTAAGTTTCCCAACTCCTCTAGCCCCAATCCAGACAACTCTGACTTCAAGTTACACTCTGCACAGGGCTCCCCTGTGATATTGGGCACAATTCCTCCTGGCAACTTTGCTTTATATTGTACTTACCTTGCTTGGCCTCTAACCTTCTCTATCCCCCTCCCACAGTCCCCTACCATTTTTTCCCTTGGGATTTTATTAGGAACGATAAAATCAGTTTAACATAATCTGTTATCCCAGGTTTTGCTTCTGGGGAACATAATCTAAGACATTTTCAAACATGAAAATGAATAAACTATTGCTACACACAACAACATAAATCCCACAATAATAATACTGAGCAAAATAAGCCAAACACAGAAGAATACATCCTGCATGGTTTATTTACATAAAATTCAATACCAGGAAAAACTAATCTATATAGCTATAAGTCAGGATATTGGTTTGCTTTACGGAGGAGAATAAAAAGGAGGAATAATGCATCGGTGATGAAAGAGATAAAGGAGGGCTTCTGGGATGCTGGCAATGTTTTATTTCCTGATCTTGGTGGTATTTATGTGGGTGTGTTAACTTTGTGATAATACCTTGAACCACAGCTTGTGATTTGTGTCTTTTTTTACATTGAATAGAATATTTAAATAAAGGTTTAAAAAATTAACAACCGCATACGTAACTATCATAATAGCTATAGCATGGTCTAAGCTATCAATGAATCCTCTATTTCTAATTTATGTTACAGCAGAAATAAATTTCAAATTTAAAAATATGTAGAATGAATTATTTAATATATGACCAAGAAATTGGATCATGTCTCAATCATAAGTAATTATTCAAATCAAAATAATAAGCTGGATGCATATATAAACTCTGTGATATAAAAGACCAATTTTAGGTAATGGTGTAATTTAAATACACTTATTTTGCTAGCCTACCATTTTGCCTAAAATTAACCTTAATAATAACTCTTAGAAAGTTCTTCTTAATACCAATTTCAGTTACACTGAGAATTATCTTGGTAGTGTAGCAGAATTGAGAGGTAGATAATATATTTAGATGTAGAGAAAGTATAGATTTTGAGAACCAGGTGCTAGATAATGGACTTTCAAAAATGTTTAGCATTGCCTGTTTCCTCTGGACCAAAAGTGATAAAGGGGAATCAAAGACAATTTCCAGCTACTTAATAATTTTGGTTATTCATCACCATTATCATCCTTGTCCTAATTTTCAACTTTGTCATAAGTAAGTACTTCTACTTCATATTCTTAAGTAAAGGCTCCATAAATCACAGTCTGCATTATTTTAAGAACGTATTTGATTTCATCTATTGAGATTTTTCTTATTTAAAAATGCTGAAATGGCTTTTTCCCCCCTAATGACAGATGCATTTCTTGAAGTTGTTCTTGGTATCCAACTTTACAGAGACATTGTCTGTAATACCACAGACTGGATGGCATATAGACAACATAAATTTATTTCTCACAGTTCTGGAGGCTGGGATGACTAATATCAAAGTGCTGAAAGATTCAGTGTCTGGTGAGAACCTGCTTTCTGGTTCACAGATGGCTAGCTTCTTACTATGTCCTCATATGGTGGAAGGGAGAAAGGAGCTCTCTGGGTCTCTTTTATAAGGGCACTGATCACTTTGATGAGGTCTCTGTCCTCAGGATATAACCACCTCCCAAAGGCCCTACCCTACTTCCAAATACCATCACACTGAGGATTAGGTTTCAACATATGAATTGGGGCGGGGGCTCAAGCATTTGGTCTATAGAAGACATATTAAATTAGTATGTGGAAAAAGTAATAGTAATTATATTGCAAATAGAATGCTTCATCTTTTCAGTATAGGAATAGTTGCAAACAATAGAAATGTAAGCTGAACTTAAACCAGTCTGATAATGTTTTACAAAAATATAACACCATTTCTTTCAAAAGAAGATTTAATATTTAACAAAAAGAAGACAACTCAAATTAAGATGTCTGCATACCTTTATAAATTTTCACTTCCTGGTTTACAACTTGTTAATTTTTTAAAACTTAAATTTAATTAAAAAATGGTCTTTTTTCCCCTTTTAAACTAAATATACCTAACTCTTTTTCGTTTCAGATTTTTATTCCAGAGTGATAGCAAAGAGGTAAAACTATAGGGAAACGTATTAGGGCACATACACTTGGAAATAATTTTGGAAAACAGACCATGTATACACTTATAACTAAAACAATCTTTAATATAGACTATTTCTTTGAATTGAATGTTAATGCAGAGGGCTTGGAATGTTTCAACATTTCTCTTGCATAAATAGCAGCTAAGGACATTATACTTACTTTGCTCCCTGAAAAATTAATCCTACTCATGCATACAATATTATTATATTCAATATACTAAGTATTTATTGAAAATGACTATAGCCCTAAAATTCAAACCTGTCATCATGTGATATGTATGTGAATTTAAGAATATATATTCCCTCTACCATGAAACTTTCCCAAATTTCTTTGGCTGGAATTAATTGTTCTACTCTTTTTGTATTCTAATTTGCTCAAAAGCATACTATAGAGATGTATATTGTGTTCCCCAAAATTCACACGTTGAAGTCCTAACCCTCAGAATGAGTGGATTTGGAAATTGAGCTTTAAAGAGGTAATTAAGGTAAAATGAGGTCATGTGGGCTGACCCTAATCCAATATGACTAGTGTCTTTACAAGGAGAGGCAATTATGACACAGAAATACACAGAGGGAAGACCATGTGAAAACACCAGAAGAAGAAGGCCATCTACAAGCCAAGCTCAAGAGGCACCTTAGAAGAAGTCAAACCTGCTGACACCTGGATCTTGGACTTCTAGCCTCCAGACTGTGAAAAAAAAAAAAAATTTCTGTTGTTTGAAGCCACCCAGTGTGTGGTATTTTGTTAAGGCAGCCCTAGCAAACTAATAGAGTACATAATTTTACTCTTTAGTTAGAGATAATTGTACAGGTGAATATTTTAGACATTGGAGAGCAGGGATCTCATCCCTTTCCTCTTGTTCTGCTTCCTCTTCCTGTCTTTTCTTTGTCTTCTTGCCATTCCTTCCCATCTTCTTCTTCTTCTACTCCTTCTTCATGGTATTTCTTACAGTCCCTGTTTATTTGTCAGTTAAATTTTTAATAAATAAAAATTGGTGAGCAGCAACTCTGATATTCAGAGAAGGCAGAGTAGAGAAAATCATGGAAACACTTTTGGAAAAATGAAAGTAATAACACTAACCTGAAATTTTCAAAGAATAAACTTTAAAAGATAAGAAAATTGGAAAGACAATTCTCTCTTTTGAACAGAGCTCCTCACTTCCTTCAACTTTTACTACTCTGAAGGCATGTACTTGATAAGACTTTGTGTTTGGAAATTTATCATGCTGTCTGGAATCCATGCTTTCCTTTTCTTCCCTCCTTTCTCAGGCCTACATTATAAGTTGACAAGTAAAAGGTGAACCAAACTTCTGAAACTCTGAACATGGTATTAACTTGCAGCATTCTTTATGATTTTGTCTTTCTTAAAGAATAGTTTAAGCAGAGCCTGACATAATCCAAAGCAAGTTTTGTTTCTGATGTCGTCATAACATGATCAAACCATGATATTGCGAAAGTAACTCACACAGGGGCTGCGGCTTTTAACATGACTTAAACACAAAGAATTCTCTTCCCATTTAAGTATGCAAAGCACTTAACAATGATCTAGATGTGTCAAGCACATTATGAATACTTTAAAGTGATATCCTTTAATTTTTTAAAATACTACTTTCAAATGTAATTCAACAAGGGTGGCAGAGAGACTTTTCATTATAATACCATTTTAAACAGTTTAAATGAGTTGTCATGGATTTGTATAACTTATTCATACAATATTAGAAATTTTACATTAGAAAAAATAAGTATTGGCATGTGTCATATTTTAAAATATATTTTACAGTATAAGCAATAATTTAAGACAAAAGATTTATCTTCTTAAGTTTTACTTTAGTAATTGCTAAGATTTATTAATTGCTTACAAAGTGCTAGGTACTGTGATAAATGTTTCTTTTTTAATCCTCACAACAGCCCTATAAGATGAGATTTTATTTCCATGTTATACATAAGGAAACCAAAACAAGTAGCTTGAACAGCTCCTATGTGGTGCAATGAAGATTCAAAACCAGATTGTACATTCCAAAACCTTGTACCTCATACTCAGTATTACCTCCACGCATTGAACACCATGTAGCATTATTATTCATGATTCCCTAACGATTCAATAAATGTTTTAAAATAAGTGGATGAATGTTCTTTTTCTATTTAATGACATGAAAATAGAGCCCTACCATATATGTCTGCACAAATGTTTCCTATTAACTAGTGAATGTGAAATGGTTAAAGAGAAAAAAATCATATCATTCTATAGAGAAAGAGAAAATTAAGAGAGTTGTTAATTAGGAAGTAGTATGGTAGTCATGCTGCTGTATTGTATATATGGGCAGAAGTTTACTTTTAATATTGGACCCCAAGTGTTTACCAAAAAGAAAGAATGAACCCCATCCATTGTTGCAGTGTGGCAAAAAATACACAGTCTGAACACATGGGCAAATAATCAGAATGTACAATCCTTCCAAGAGGGCAAAGCCAGTCCCAGGTCTATAAGCAAATGGTGGCAGAGCATATGGATGAGAAGAGATCGTCTAAGGGTTATGATGAATAAAGACACTGTATTAAAATCAATTTGAGCAAATTCACAAACAGCAATAACATCTAAAACCAAAAAAGGGATATTCCAGCATAAATGAGAATGTGGAAAACACCATGATACATTCTATCCATTCAAGAAAAATATACTAAATAGTTACTAAGTGTCAAAAAAGAAAAAACAGTTACGTTTTCCTGGAGTTTACAATCTAGTAGGGAAAACAGACACTCATCTAGGACAGTGAAAAGAGATGAGGTTGAATAAGTCAACAAGATGAAATTATGCCCGATTGTTTAAGCTACTTTAAGGGATATAGGGATTTTTATTACCCAAAAAGCATGGGAAATCACTGAAGGGGGTTAAACAAGGGAATGACAACTTAATATTTGAATTCTATCTTTTTTTTTTTTTTTTGGCTGAGCCTCGAGGCATGTGGGATCTTAGTTCCCTGACCAGGGATCAAACAGACTGTGCCCACTGCAGAAGTGTGGAGTCCTAACCACTGGACCACCAGGGAATTCCCCTGCATCCTAAATAGATTACTCTTCAATGTGAAAAAGGCACTGGGGCTACAGGGTAAATGTAAGGGTACTAATTAGAGAGCTGTTGGTGTAATCTATGACTTGATAGTGGCAGAAAAGAGAAATATTTAATAAATAGAAGGCATGATTATGCAGGCAACAGTACATAACAGTTGAAAAAGAAAAGGTGGGTATAAAGGATGATTCCCTAGAACTTGGACAATAGGTGTGATTTACCTAACAAGAGAACATTGGAGAGTTGTAGAAAGTTCATGAGTTCATTTTTGGACATATTTGATTTCAAGTGCCTGTAAGCTGATAAATCAGGAGTTCAGGAAAAATGTTTGATCTGAAGACATAAATGTGTAAGTTTTCAGCATATAGCCATGAATACAGATAAGAGCACCTGACATAGAATAAACAGTGAGAAAAGAAGAAAGTTTATGAGTGAGAGCTCTATGAATTTTACCATTTCAAGTTGGATATCATAGAATTAGACAAAAAAGACTGAGAGTAACAAAAAATCAGCTAAGTACTAGCTATGTCAGGGCAGACAAAGGAAACTGCTAATTGAGTAAAACTAGCATGCAGTCAACTATGCGGAATGCTACCAAGACATTATAGAAAGTGAGAATGTAAATAACACAAAAAGAAATCATAGAAAATCCTAAAGATGCCACCAGAAAAATACTAGAACTAATCAATGAATTTGGTAAGGCTGCCAGACACAAAATTAATGCACAGAAATCTCTGGCATTCCTATATACTAACAATGAAAAATCAGAAAGAGAAATTAAGAAAACAATCCCTTTTACCGTCACAACAAAAAGAATAAAATACCTAGAAATAAACCTACCTAAGGAGGCGAAAGACTTGTACTCAGAAAACGATAAAACACTGCTGAAAGAAATCAAAGATGTTATAAACAGATGGAGAAATATACCATGTTCTTGGATTGGAAGAATCAATATTGTGAAAATGACTATACTACCCAAGGCAATCTACAGATTCAATGCAATCCCTAACAAACTACAAATGGTATGCTTCAGAGAATTAGAACAAAAAATTTTACAATTTGTATGGAAACACAAAAGACCCTGAATAGCCAAAGCAAGCTTGAGAAAGAAAAACGGAGCTGGAGGAGTCAGGCTCCCCAACTTCAAGCTATACTACAAAGCTACAGTAATCAAGACAGTATGGTACTGGCACAAAAACAGAAATATAGATCAATGGTACAGGATAGAAAGCCCAGAGATAAACCCATGCACATATGGTCACCTAATTTATGACAAAGGAGGCAAAAACACACAATGGAGAAAAGACAGCTTCTTCAATAAGTGGTGCTGGGAAAACTGCACAGCTACATGTAAAACAATGAAATTAGAACACTACCTAACTCCATACAAAAAATAAAGTCAAAATGTATTAAAGACTTGAATTTAAGACCAGACATTATAAAACTCTTAGAGGAAAATATAGGAAAAACACTCTTTGACATAAACCACAGCAAGACCTTTTTTGACCCACCTCCTAGAGAAATGGAAATAAAAACAAAAATAAACAAATGGGACCTAATGAAACTTCAAAGCTTTTGGACAGCAAAGGAAACCATAAAAAAGATGAAAAGACAACCCTCAGAATGGGAGAAAATATTTGCAAATGAAACAATGGAAAATGGATTAATCTCCAAAATATACAAACAGCTCATGGAGCTCAATATCAAAAAAACAAACAACTCAATTAAAAAAATGGGTGGAAGCCCTAAATAGACATTTCACCAAAGAAGACATACAGATGGCCAAGAGGCACTTGAAAAGATGCTCAACATCACTAATTATTAGAGAAATGCAAATCAAAACTACAATGAGGTATCACCTCACACTGGTCAGAATGGCCATTCTCAAAAAATCCAGAAACAATAAATGCTGGAAAGGGTGTGGTGAAAAGGGAACCCTCCTGCACTGTTGGTGGGAATGTAAATTGATACAACCACTATGGAGAACAGTATGGAGGTTTCTTAAAAAACTAAAACTAGAACTGCCATAGGACCCAGCAATCCCACTACTGGGCATATACCCTGACAAAACCATAATTCAAAAAGAGACATGCACCACAATGTTCATTGCAGCACTATTAACAATAGCTAAGGGGGAGACCTTCAAGATGGCAGAAGAGTAAGATGTGGAGATCACCTTCCTCCCCACAAATACATCAGAAATACATCTACATGTGGAACAACTCCTACAGAACACCTACTGAACGCTGAAAGAAGACCTCAGACTTCCCAAAAGGCAAAAAACGCCCCATGTACCTGGGTAGGGCAAAAGAAAAAAGAAAAAAACAGAGACAAAAGAATAGGGACGGGACCTGCACCTCAGGGAGGGAGCTGTGAAGGAGGAAAAGTTTCCACACACTAGGAAGCCCCTTCACTGGTGGAGATGGGGGGTGGCGGTGGGGAAGCTTTGGAGCCAAGGAGGAGAGCACAGCAAGAGGGGTGCAGAGGGCAAAGCAGAGAGATTCCCACACAGAGAATCGGTGCCGACTAGCACTCAACAGCCTGAGAGCCTTGTCTACTCACCTGCCGGGATGGGTAGGGGCTGGGAGCTGAGGTTCCGGCTTCCGAGTTCAGACCTCAGGGAGAGGACTGGGGTTGGCTGTGTCAACACAGCCTGAAGGGGGCTAGTGCACCACAGCTAGCTGGGAGGGAGTCCGGGGAAAAGTCTGGAACTGCAGAAGAGGCAAGAGACCATTGTTTTGGGGTGTGCGAGGAGAGGGGATACAGAGCACTGCCTAAACGAGCTCCAGAGGCAGGTGCGAGCTGCAGCTATCAGCACGGACACCAGAGATGGGCATGAAGTGCTGAGGCTATTGCTGCAGCCACCAAGAAGCCTGTGTGCAAGCACAGGTCACTATCCACACCTTCCCTCCCAGGAGCCTATGCAGCCCACCACTGCCAGGATCCCATGATCCAGAGACAACTTCCTCGGGAGAACACACGGTGTGCCTCAGGCTGTTGCAATGTTATGCTGGCCTCTGCCACCGCAGGCTTGCCCCGCATTCCATACCCCTCCCTCCCCCTGGTCTGAGTGAGCCAGAGCCCCATAATCAGCTGCTACTTTAACCCCGTCCTGTCTGAGCAAAGAACAGATGCCCTCAGGTGACCTACATGAAGAGGTGGGGCCAAATCCAAAGCTGAACCCCAGGAGCTGTGTGAACAAAGAAGAGAAAGGGAAATCTCTCCCAGCAGCCTCAGGAGCAGCAGAGTAATCTCCACAATCAACTTGATGTACCCTGCAGCTGTGGAATACCTGAATAGACAACGAATTCATCCCAAAATTGAGGCGGTGGACTTTGGGAGCAACGATATATATATTTTTTTCCTTTTTCTCTTTTTGTGAGAGTGTCTGTTTATGCTTCTTTGAGTGATTTTGTCTGCATAGCTTTGCTTTTACCATTTGTCCTAGGGTTCTGTCTGTCCATTTTTTTTTTTTTGGTTTTTTTTTAGTATAGTTTTTAGTGCTTGTTATCATTCGTGGAATTGTTTTTTTGTTTGGTTGCTCTCTTTCTTTTTTGTTTCTTTTTCATTACTTATAAATTTTTAAATTTTTAATAAGTTTTTTATTTTAATAACTTTATTTTATTTTTTTCTTTCTTTCTTTCTCCCTTTTCTTCTGAGCCACGTGGCTGACAGGGTCTTGGTGCTCTGGCCGGGTGTCAGGTCTCTGCCTCTGAAGTGGGAGAGCCGAGTCCAGGACATTGGTCCACCAGAGATGTCCCGGCTCCATGTAATATCAAATGGTGAAAGCTCTCCTAGAGATCTCCAACTCAAAGCTAAGACCCAGTTCCACTCAATGACCAGCAATCTACAGTGCTGGACACCCTATGCCAAACAAGTAGAAAGACAGGAACACAACCCCACCCATTAGCAGAGAGGTTTCCTAAAATCATAATAAGGTCACAGACACCCCAAAACACACCACCAGAAACAGACCTGCCCACCAGAAAGACAAGATCCAGCCTCATCCAGCAGAACACAGGCACCAGTCCCCTCCACCAGGAAGCATCACAACCCACTGAACCAAACTTAGCCACTAGGGGCAGACACCAAAAAAAACAGGAACTACGAACCTGCAGCCTGTGAAAAGGAGACCCCAAACACAGTAAGTTAAGCAAAATGAAAAGACAGAGAAACAAACAGCAGATGAAAGAGCAAGGTAAAAACCCACCAGACCAAACAAATGAAGAGGAAATAGGCAGTCTACTTGAAAAAGAATTCAGAGTAATGATAGTAAAAATGATCCAAAATCTTGGAAATAGATTGGAGAAAATACAAGAAACGTTCAACAAGGACCTAGAAGAACTAAAGAGCAAACAAACAATGATGAACAACACAATAAATGAAATTGAAAATTCTCTAGAAAGAATCAATAGCAGAATAACAAAGGCAGAAGAACGGATAAGTGACCTGGAAGATAAAATAATGGAAATAACTACTGCAGAGTAGAATAAAGAAAGAAGAATGAAAAGAATTGAGGACAGACTCAGAAAACTCTGGGACAACATTAAATGCACCAACATTTGGATTATATGGGTCCCAGAAGAAAAAGAGAAAAAGAAAAGGACTGAGAAAATATTTGAAGAGATTACAGATGAAAAGTTCCCAAATATGGGAAAGGAAATAGTCAATCAAGTCCAGGAAGCACAGAGAGTCCCATACAGTATAAATCCAAGGAGAAACACACCAAGACATGTAATAATCAAACTATCAAAAACTAAATACAAAGAAAAAATATTAAAAACAGCAAGGGAAAAACAACAAATGACATACAAGGGAATCCCCATAAGGTGATAAGCTGATCGTTCAACAGAAAATCTACAGGCAACAAGGGACTGCAAGATATATTTAAAGTGATGAAAGGGAAAAGCCGACAACCATGATTACTCTACCCAGCAAGGATCTCATTCAGACTCGACAGAGAAATTAAAAACTTTACAGACAAGCAAAAGCTAAGAGAATCCAGCAATACCAAACCAGCTTTACAACAAATGCTAAAGGAACTTCTCTGGGCAGGAGACACAAGGAAAAGTCCTACAATAACAAACCAAAAACAATTAAGAAAATGGTAATAGGAACATACATATCAATAATTACCTGAAATGTAAATGCAGTAAATGCTCCCACCAAAAGACACAGACTGGCTAAATGGATATAAAAACAAGACCCATATATATGCTGTCTACAAGAGACCCACTTCAGACTTAGGGACTCATACAGACTGAAAGTGAGGGGATGGAGAAAGATATTACATGCAAATGGAAATCAAAAGAAAGCTGGAGTAGCAATTCTCGTATCAGACAAACCAGACTTTAAAATAAAGATTATTACAAGAGACAAAGAAGGACACTACATAATGATCAAGGTATCAATCCAAGAAGAAGATATAACAGTTGTAAATATTCATGCACCCAACATAGGAGCACCTCAATATATAAGGCAAATGCTAACAGCCATAAACGGGGAAATTGACAGTAACACAGTCATAATAGGGGACTTTAACACCCCACTTTCACCAATGGGCAGATCTACCAAAATGAAAATAAATAAGGAAACACAAGCTTTAAATGATACATTAAACAAGATGGACTTAATTGATAGTTACAGGACATTCCATCCAAAAACAACAGAATATACTTTCTTCTCAAGCGCTCATGGAACATTCTCCAGGATAGATCATATCTTAGGTCACAAGTCAAGCCTTGGTAAGTTTAAGAAAATTGAAATTGTATCAAGTATCTTTTCCAACCACAACGCTATGAGACTAGATATCAATTACAGGATAAAATGTGTAAAAAATACAAACACAGGGAGGCTAAACAATACACTACTTAATAACCAGGAGAGCACTGAAGAAATCAAAGAGGAAATAAAAAAATACCTACAAACAAATGACAATGAAAACACGACAACCAAAAACCTATGGGATGCAAACAGCAAAAGCAGTTCTAAGAGGGAAGTTTGTAGCAATACAATCCAACCTCAAGAAACAAGAAACATCTCAAATATACAACCTAACCTTACACCTAAAGCAATTAGCAAAAGAAGAACAAAAAAACCGCAAAGTTAGCAGAAGGAAAGAAATCATAAACATCAGATCAGAAATAAATGAAAAAGAAATGAAGGAAACAATAGCAAAGATCAATAAAACTAAAATCTGGGTTTTGAAAAGATAAAAAAATTGATAAACCATTAGCCAGACTCATCAAGAAAAAAAGGGAGAAGACTCAAACCAATAGAATTAGAAAGGAAAAAGCAGAAGGAACAACTGACACGGCAGAAATACAAAGGATCATGAGAGATTACTACAAGCAACTATATGCCAATAAAATGGACAATCTTGCAGATATGGACAAATTCTGAGAAAAGCACAACCTTCTGAGACTGAACCAGGAAGAAACAGAAATTATAAACAGACCAATCACAAGCACTGAAATTGAAACTGTGATTAAAAATCTTCCAACAAACAAAGCCCAGAACAAGATGGCTTCACAGGCGAATTCTATCAAACATTTAGAGAAGAGCTATGCCTATCGTTCTCAAACTCTTCCAAAATATAGCAGAGGGAGGAACACTCCCAGACTCATTCTATGAGGCCACCATCACCCTGATACCAAAACCAGACAAAGATGTCACAAAGAAAGAAAACTACAGGCCAATATCACTGATGAACATAGATGCAAAAATCCTCAACAAAATACTAGCAAACAGAATCCAACAGCACATTAAGAGGATCATACACCATGATCAAGTGGGGTTTATCACAGGAATGCAAGGATTCTTCAATATACGCAAATCAATCAATGTGATACACCACATTAACAAATTGAAGGAGAAAAACCATATGATCATCTCAATAGATGCAGAAGCAGCTTTTGACAAAATTCAACACGATTTATGATAAAAACCCTCCAGAAAGTAGGCATAGAGGGAACTTACCTCAATATATTAAAGGCTATATACGACAAACCTACAGCCAACATCGTTCTCAATGGTGAAAAACTGAAACCATTTCCACTAAGATCAGGAACAAGACAAGGTTGCCCACTATCACCACTATTATTCAACATAGTTTTGGAAGTTTTAGCCAGAGCAATCAGAGAAGAAAAAGATATAAAAGGAATCCAAACTGTAAAAGAAGAAGCTGTCACTGTTTGCAGATGACATGATACTATACATAGAGAATGCTAAAAATGTTACCAGAAAACTACTAGAGCTAATCAATGAATTTGGTAAAGTAGCAGGATACAAAATTAATGCACAGAAATCTCTTGCATTCCTATACACTAATGATGAAAAATTTGAAAGAGAAATTAAGGAAACACTCCCATTTACCTTTGTAACAACAAAAAAAAAATACCTAGGAATAAACCTACCTAAGGAGACAAAAGACCTGTATGCAGAAAACTATAATACACTGATAAAGAAATTGAAGATGATACCAACAGATGGAAGGATATACCATGTTCTTGGATTGGAAGAATCAATATTGTGAAAATGACAATACTACCCAAAGCAATCTACAGATTCCACGCAATCCCTATTAAACTACCAATGGCATTTTTCACACAACTAGAACAAAAAATTGCAAAATTTGTATGGAAACACAAAAGACCCCGAATAGCCAAAGCAATCTTGAGAAAGAAAAACGGAGATGGAGGTATCAGACTCCCTGAATTCATACTATACTACAAAGCTACAGCCATCAAGACAGTATGGTACTGGCACAAAAACAGAAATATAGATCAATGGAACAGAATAGAAAGCCCAGAGATAAACCCATGCACATATGGTCACCTTATTTTTGATAAAGGAGGCAAGAATATACAATGGAGAAAAGACAGCCTCTTCAATAAGTGGTGCTGGGAAAACTGGACAGCTACATGTAAAAGAATGAAATTAGAACACTCCAAAACAGCATACACAAAAATAAACTCAAAATGGATTAAAGACCTAAATGTAAGGCCAGACACTATCAAATTCTTAGAGGAAAATATAGGCAGAACACTCTATGACATAAATCACAGCAAGATCCTTTTTGATCCACCTCCTAGAGAAATGGAAATATAAACAAATGGGACCTAATGAAACTTAAAAGCTTTTGCACAGCAGAAGAAACCATAAACAAGACGAAAAGACAACCCTCAGAATGGTAGAAAATATTTGCAAATGAAGCAACTGACAAAGGATTAATCTCCAAAATTTACAAGCAGCTCATGCAGCTCAATATCAAAAAAACAAACAACCCAATCCAAAAATGGGCAGAAGACCTAAATAGACATTTCTCCAAAGAAGATATACAGATTGCCAACAAACATATGAAAGGATGCTCAGCATCAGTAATCATTAGAGAAATGCAAATCAAAACTACAATGACGTAACACCTCACACTAGTCAGAATGGCTATCATCAAAAAATCTACAAACAATAAATGCTGGAGAGGGTTTGGAGACAAGGGAACCCTCTTGCACTGTTGGTGGGAATATAAATTGATACAGCCACTATGGAGAACAGTATGGAGGTCCCTTAAAAAACTAAAAATAGAACTACCATACGACCCAGCAATCCCACTATTGGGCATATACCCTGAGAAAACCATAATTCAAAAAGAGTCATGTACCACAATGTTCATTGCAGCTCTATTTACAATAGCCAGGACATGGAAGCAACCAAAGTGTCCATTGACAGATGAATGGATAAAGAAGATGTGGCACATATATACAACGGAATATTACTCAGCCTTAAAAGGAAACGAAACTTAGTTATTTGTAGTTAGGTGGATGGACGTAAAGTCGGTCATATAGAGTGAAGTAAGTCAGAATGAGAAAAATACCGTATGTTATCACATATATATGGAGCCTACAAAAAAAAAAAAGGTTATGAAGAACCTAGTGGCAAGATAGGAATAAAGATGCAGACATAGAGAATGGACTTGAGGACACAGGGAGGGGGAAGGGTAAGCTGGGACGAAGTGAGAGAGTGGCATGGACTTATATATACTACCAAATGTAAAATAGATAGCTGGTGAGAAGCAGCTGCATAGCACAGGGAGATCAGCTTGGTGCTTTGTGACCACCTAGAGGGGTGGGATTGGGAGGGTGGGAGGGAGACGCAAGAGGGAGGAGACATGGGGATATATGTATATGTATGACTGATTCACTTTGTTATAAAGCAGAAACTAACACAACATCGTAAAGCAATTATACTCCAATAAAGATGTTAAAAAAAAAAAAATAGCCAGGACATGGAAGCAACCTAAGTGTCCATTGACAGATGAATGGATAAAGAAGATGTGGCACATATATACAATGGAATATTACTCAGCCATAAAAGGAAACGAAATGGAGTTATTTGTAGTGAGGTGGATGGACCTAGAGACTGTCATACAGAGTGAAGTAAGTCAGAAAGAAAAAAACAAAGACCGTATCCTAACACATATATATGGAATCTGTACAACAGAAACTAACACAGTCTTGTGAAGCAATTATACTCCAAAAAAGATCTATTTAAAAAAAAATAAAATTATTGCTTAAAAATGCTGAAAAAAAAAAAAAAGAAAAGAAATCATAGCCAGGATTATTCTTATTGTCCATGGCTGCCGACAAGATAGTCAAGAAAGGGAAGTGAAAATTGGCTTCAGAACTCTACTATATAACTATTTTATATATACCTATAGTCTCATGAAGAAGAAGATTAACAAACTGGACTACATTCATATTGGGAGTGTCTGCTCACTGACAGCCCATTAAGGAAATAAATGTAAAGGCACGGTATAGAGTGAGAAATCATGTTTACAATCCATGTAATGGACAGAAGCCTCAATACAAAGTATGTAAAGAACACTTACAAATCAACAAGCAAAAGACAAACCAATAAAAAATTCACAATTGCTTCCACAACCTCACCAAAGAGATATCTAAGTGGCCAGTAAACATATGAAAAAAATTGTCAACTCCATTAGAAATCAAGAAAATGCACATTTATAACACAATGTGGCACCTCTATAAACTCACCAGAATGGCTATAAAAGGTCAACAATCCCATGTTTTGGTGAGGTTGCAGACAAACTGCAAGTCTCACACACCAGTAGGCACATAAACTGTTAAAACTACTATGGACACCTGTTAATATTTTCTACTAAATGTGGGCCTAAAAACAACCTATGGCCCAGCAATTCTACTGCTAGTTCATACACACACACAAACACGTATATATATATATATGTATATTTCCTATAGTAATGTTTGCACAAGTCCACCATAAAAGAATGTTCACACCAGCATTATTCGTGATAGCCCAAAACAGAAACAACTCAAATGTCTGGCGTTTGTTTCCTCTGTCTGTTATTGACCCTAATCTTTCTCTTACAAAGTTCTGCCCAATTTTAAATCATATTTCCTAAGAACTATGTCAACTCTCATATATATCACATCAAACTCACTGAAATTAAGGAATCTCCCTATCCATATCAGAAATAATTTTAATTAGGTAAAATTTGTGTCCCAGTGGAACAGACACATGCACATAGAAACAAAATCATCACTGGTTGGCTAATAGCTGCCTCTTGCTATCCCAAGACAAACTACAGGGCTGAAACCTGTGGAAATCTGGGAAGTGTCATTATAAGAATGAAGCAAAGAGATGTGGAAAAAGGGAAAGAGAAAGAACATGATAGACATCAATCTTTGCTTGGAATATTGATTTTTAAGAAATCCAGACAAGGGCAGTTAAATCCCAGCAACTCTATTCAATGTGATAAATCTTTATCACTCCATTAATATGATGTGTACCTACTAACTGCTGGGTGCTAAAGAGCAGCTCCCCTTAAACCACTGATAATCCCAATAAGCAGATTAGAAAGCCCTCAGCTAACAATTCCATAGCTATGAAGGCATACCACTGTGCTTAAGGTTAAGTACCAACAGTCTTGGCACCCTCCTTTTTTTTTTTTTTTTTTTTTTTAAAGTGACTTCTCCTTGTCAAAGTAATTTGATTAGTTGTGAAATCACAGACTCTGACGGTTTAGAACTACTGCCTTGCTTTAGGGAAACAGAGCTGGATGCTTGGGATATTGTCCATAGATATGCTAATGGCATCTGTAATGGAAGAAGAAAACTGACTCATCTGTAAGCCAGCTGAGCTCTAAACACAAGGTTGCCATTTGTTTGCTCACTGATTAATTTCATTGAGGCTTTCTAGTTCCACTATGCTCCTCCTTAAAAAAAATTAAAATAAAATAAAGCTTGGACGCAAGAATATTTCTTTTTTGTGCATGTAGCCATTCTTTTTTTCCCAACTTTGCAAAATGTGTTCAGAAATATTGGCTATATTGAGAGCCTCAAAGTTCATTAATTTTAATGTTGTTTTGTTCTCTCAAAGCAGTAAACAATTAGACTACCAAATGAGTCTGTATTTCCTATGATTATAATTATAATTATTATCTACAAATATGTTCAGTGTGAAGGCTGTTGAATGTGTTAACTTGGGAAGAGCACATGCCTTTAACAGAGACAATAATATTTGCTTTCGATGGCATTTTACAATTTTCTAAGTGTTTTCATTTGGAGCCTATACCAGATTCAATTAATCTGCACCACAATGTTATTTACAGACAAAACAATTCCAACTTATAGATGGTCCCAACATGAAAATGTTTGTTAAAAAATAGAGATTTTGGGCTTCCCTGGTGGCGCAGTGGTTGAGAATCTGCCTGCCAATGCAGGGGACACGGGTTCGAGCCCTGGTCCGGGAAGATCCCACATGCCCAGAGCAGCTGGGCCCGTGAGCCACAATTACTGAGCCTGCGTGTCTGGAGCCTGTGCTCTGCAACAAGAGAGGCTGCGATAGTGAGAGGCCCACGCATCGCGATGAAGAGTGGCCCTCGCTTGCCACAACTAGAGAAAGCCCTCGCAAAGAAATGAAGACCCAACACAGCCATAAATAAATAAATAATAATAAAAAACACATCTGGGATTAACTAAGATGGCGGAGTAGAAGGACGTGCTCTCACTCCCTCTTGCGAAAGCACCAGAATCACAACTGGCTGCTGGACAATCATCGACAGGAAGACACTGGACTTCACCAAGGAGGATACCCCACGTCCAAGGACAGAGGGGAAGCCACAGTGAGACGGTAGGAGGGGTGCAATCAGAGTAAAATCAAATCCCATAACTGCTGGGTGGGTGACTCACAGACTGGCGAACACTTATACCACAGAAGTCCACCCACTGGAGTGAAGGTTCTAAACCCCACGTCAGGCTTCCCAACCTGGGGGTCCTGCAACAGGAGGAGGAATTCATAGAGAATCAGACTTTGAAGCCTAGTGAGAATTGATTGCACGGCTTCGACAGGACTGGGGGAAACAGAGACCCCACTCTTGGAGGGCGCACACAGAATACTGTGTGCATCGGGACCCGGGGGAAGGAGCAGTGACCCTGGGGGAGACTGAACCAGACTTACCTGCTAGTGCTAGAGGGTCTCCTGCAGAGGCAGGGGGTGGCTCTGTTTCACCGTGGGGACAAGGACACTGGCAGCGGAGGTTCTGGGAAGTACTCCTTGGCGTGAGCCCTCCCAGAGTCTGCCATTAGCCCCACCAAAGAGCCCAGGTAGGCTCCAGTGTTGGGTTGCCTCAGGCAAAACAACCAGCAGGGAGGGAACCCAGCCCCACACATCAACAGTCAAGTGGATTAAAGTTTTACGGACCTCTGACCGCCACAGCAACAGTCAGCTCTACCCACCACCAGAGCCTCCCATCAAGCCTCTTAGATAGCCTCAACCACCAGAGGGCAGACAGCAGAAGCAAGAAAAACTACAATCCTGCAGCCTGTGGAACAAAAACCACATTTACAGAAAGATAGACAAGATGAAAAGGCAGAGGGCTATATACCAGGTGAAGGAACAAGAAAAAAACCCAGAAAAACAACTAAATGAACTGGAGATAGGCAACCTTCCAGAAAAAGAATTCAGAATAATGATAGTGAAGATGATCCAGGACCTCGGAATAAGAATGGAGGCAAAGATTGAGAAGATGCAAGAAATGATTAACAAAGACCTAGAAGAATTAAAGAACAAACAGAGATGACCAATACAATAACTGAAATGAAAACTACACTAGAAGGAATCAATAGCAGAATAACTGAGGCAGAAGAACGGATAAGTGACCTGGAAGACAGAATGGTGGAATTCACTGCTGCGGAACAGACTAAAGAAAAAAGAATGAAAAGAAATGAAGACAGCCTAAGAGACCTCTGGGACAACATTAAACACAACAACATTTGCATTATAGGGGTCCCAGAAGGAGAAGAGAGATAGAAAGGACCAGAGAAAATATTTGAAGAGATTATAGTCGAAAACTTCCCTAACATGGGAAAGGAAATAGCCACCCAAGTCGAGGAAGCGCAGAGAGTCCCATACAGGATAAACCCAAGGAGAAACACGCCGAGACACATAGTAATCAAAGTGGCAAAAATTAAAGACAAAGAAAAATTATTGAAAGCAGCAAGGGAAAAACGACAAATAACATACAAGGGAATTCCCATAAGGTTAACAGCTGATTTCTCAGCAGAAACTCTACAAGCCAGAAGCGAGTGGCATGATATACTTAAAGTGATGAAAGGGAAGAACCTACAACCAAGATTACTCTACCCGGCAAGGATCTCATTTAGAGTTGATGGAGAAATCAAAAGCTTTACAGACAAGCAAAAGCTAAGAGAATTCAGCACCACCAAACTACTACAACAAATGCTAAAGAAACTTCTCTAAGTGGGAAACACAAGAGAAGAAAAGGACCTACAAAAACAAACCCAAAACAATTAAGAAAATGGTCATAGGAACACACATATCGATAATTACCTTAAACGTGAATGGATTAAATGCTCCCACCAAAAGACACAGGCTGGCTGAATGGATACAAAAACAAGACCCATATATATGCTGTCTACAAGAGACCCACTTTAGACCTAGGGACACATACAGACTGAAAGTGAGGGGATGGAAAAAGATATTCCATGCAAATGGAAATCAAAAGAAAGCTGGAGTAGAAATACTCATATCAGATAAAATAGACTTTAAAATAAAGAATGTTACAAGAGACAAGGAAGGACACTACATAATAATCAATGGATCAATCCAAGAAGAAGATATAACAATTATAAATATATATGCACCCAACATAAGAGCACCTCAATACATAAGGCAACTGCTAACAGCTATAAAAGAGGAAATTGACAGTAACACAATAATAGTGGGGGACTTTAACACCTCACTTACACCAATGGACAGATCATCCAAAATGAAAATAAATAAGGAAACAGAAGCTTTAAATGACGCAATAGACCAGATAGATTTAATTGATATTTATAGGACATTCCATCCAAAAACAGCAGATTACACGTTCTTCTCAAGTGCGCACGGAACATTCTCCAGGATAGATCACATCTTGGGTCACAAATCAAGCATCAGTAAATTTAAGAAAATTGAAATCATATCAAGCATCTTTTCTGACTACAACGCTTTGAGATTAGAAATGAATTACAGGGAAAAAAACGTAAAAAACACAAACACATGGAGGCTAAACAATACGTTACTAAATAACCAAGAGATCACTGAAGAAATCAAAGTGGAAATCAAAAAATACCTAGAGACAAATGACAATGAAAACACGATGACCCAAAACCTATGGGATGCAGCAAAAGCAGTTCTAAGAGGGAAGTTTATAGCTATACAAGCCTACCTAAAGAAAGAAGAAAAATCTCAAGTAAACTATCTAACCTTACACGTAAAGAAACTAGAGAAAGAAGAACAAACAAAACCTAAAGTTAGCAGAAGGAAAGAAACCATAAAGACCAGAGCGGAAATAAATGAAATAGAAACAAAGAAAACAATAGCAAAGATCAATAAAACTAAAAGCTGGTTCTTTGAGAAGATAAACAAAATTGATAAACCATTAGGCAGACTCATCAAGAAAAAGAGGGAGAGGACTCAAATCAATAAAATCAGAAATGAAAAAGGAGAAGTTACAACAGACACCGCAGAAATACAAAGCATCCTAAGAGACTACTACAAGCAACTTTATGCCAATAAAATGGACAACCTGGAAGAAATGGACAAATTCTTAGAAAGGTATAACCTTCCAAGACTGAACCAGGAAGAAACAGAAAATATGAACAGACCAATCACAAGTAATGAAATTGAAACTGTGCTTAAAAATCTTCCAACAAACAAAAGTCCAGGACCAGATGGTTTCACAGGTGAATTCTATCAAACATTTAGAGAAGAGCTAACACCTATCCTTCTCAATCTCTTCCAAAAAATTGCAGAGGAAGGAACACTCCCAAACTCATTCTATGAGGTCACCATCACCCTGCTACCAAAATTAGACAAAGATATTGCAAAAAAAAGAGAAAATTACAGACCAATATCACTGATGAATATAGATGCAAAAATCCTCAACAAAATACTAGCAAACAGAATCCAACAACACATTAAAAGGATCATACACCACGATCAAGTGGGATTTATCCCAGGGATGCAAGGATTCTTCAATATATGCAAATCAATCAATGTGATACACCAAATTGACAAACTGAAGAATGAAAACCATATGATCATCTCAATAGATGCAGAAAAAGCTTTTGACAAAATTCAAAACCCATTTATGATAAAAACTCTCCAGAAAGTGGGCATAGAGGGAACCTACCTCAACATAATAAAGGCCATATAGGACAAACCCACAGCAAACATCATTCTCAACGGTGAAAAACTGAAAGCATTTCCTCTAAGATCAGGAACGAGACAAGGATGTCCACTCTCACCACTATTATTCAACATAGTTCTGGAAGTCCTAGCCACGGCAATCAGAGAAGAAAAAGAAATAAAAGGAATACAAATTGGAAAAGAAGAAGTAAAACTGTCACTGTTTGCAGATGACATGATAGTATACATAGAGAATCCTAAAACTGCCACCAGAAAACTGCTAGAGCTAATTAATGAATATGGTAAAGTTGCAGGATACAAAATTAATGCATAGAAATCTCTTGCATTCCTATACACTAATGATGAAAAATCTGAAAGAGAAATTGAGGAAACACTCCCATTTACCACTGCAACAAAAAGAATAAAATACCTAGGAATAAACCTACCTAGGGAGACAAAAGACCTGTATGCAGAAAAGTATAAGACACTGATGAAAGAAATTAAAGATGATACCAACAGATGGAGAGATATACCATGTTCTTGGATTGGAAGAATCAACATTGTAAAAATGACTATACTACCCAAAGCAATCTACAGATTCAATGCAATCCCTATCAAATTACCAATGGCATTTTTTACGGAGCTAGAACAAATCATCTTAAAATTTGTATGGAGACACAAAAGACCCCAAATAGCCAAAGCAGTCTTGAAGGAAAAAAACGGAGCTGGAGGAATCAGACTCCCTGACTTCAGACTATACTACAAAGCTACAGTAATCAAGACAATATGGTACTGGCACAAAAACAGAAACAGAGATCAATGGAACAAGATAGAAAGCCCAGAGATAAACCCACGCACCTATGGTCAACTAATCTACGACAAAGGAGGCAAAGATATACAACAGAGAAAAGACAGTCTCTTCAATAAATGGTGCTGGGAAAACTGGACAGCTACATGTAAAAGAATGAAATTAGAACACTCCCTAACACCATACACAAAAATAAACTCAAAATGGATTAGAGACCTAAATGTAAGACTGGACACTATAAAACTCTTAGAGGAAAACATAGGAAGAACACTCTTTGACATAAATCACAGCAAGATCTTTTTTGACCCACCTCCTAGAGTAATGGTAATAAAAACAAAAATAAACAAATGGAACCTAATGAAACTTAAAAGCTTTTGCACAGCAAAGGAAACCATAAACAAGACAAAAAGACAACCCTCAGAATGGGAGAAAATATTTGCAAATGAATCAACGGACAAAGGATTAATCTCCAAAATATATAAACAGCTCATTCAGCTCAATATTAAGGAAACAAACACCCCAATCCAAAAATGGGCAGAAGACCTAAATAGACATTTCTCCAAAGAAGACATACAGACGGCCACGAAGCACATGAAAAGATGTTCAACATCACTAATTATTAGAGAAATGCAAATCAAATCTACAATGAGGTATCACCTCACACCAGTTAGAATGGGCATCATCAGAAAATCTACAAACAACAAATGCTGGAGAGGGTGTGGAGAAAAGGGAACCCTCTTGCACTGTTGGTGGTAATGTAAATTGATACAGCCACTATGGAGAACAATATGGAGGTTCCTTAAAAAACTAAAAATAGAATTACCATATGACCCAGCAATCCCACTAATGGGCATATACCCAGAGAAAACCGTAATTCAAAAAGACACATGCACCCGAATGTTCATTGCAGCACTATTTACAATAGCCAGGTCATGGAAACAACCTAAATGCCCATCAACAGACGAATAGATAAAGAAGTTGTGGTACATATATACAATGGAATATTACTCAGCCATAAAAAGGAACGAAATTGAGTCATTTGTTGCAACGTGGATGGATCTAGAGACTGTCATACAGAGTGAAGTAAGTCAGAAAGAGAAAAACAAACATCGTATATTAACGCATGCATGTGGAACCTAGAAAAATGGTACAGATGAGCCAGTTTGCAGGGCAGAAGTTGAGACACAGATGTAGAGAACAGACATATGGACACCAAGGGGGGAAAACTGTGGTGGGGTGGGGATGGTGGTGTGCTGAATTGGGCGATTGGGATTGACATGTATACAGTGATGTGTATAAAATTGATGACTAATAAGAACCTGCAGTATAAAAAAACAAACAAAACAACTAATACTAAATTTTCATTGGGTTATTTGTATGGAAATATGTTAATATAAATGTTTCAGACATTACATGAAGTTTCTAAAAATCTTATATGTTCTGGTATAATGTTATGTCATAATCCTAGTTATTACTTTAAAATGTATATCTCAGAAATAACTAATTTTCTTGTCAACTGCATTATTATGAACTTTCATCAAATCTTTAACCGTGGTCATTTTTAAGTCTTTTGTCATTTACAGACAGTTCTGGGTGTACTCTGATGCTTTTGCAAATATGTTCCTATAAAAGGGTTTCATCTTCAAGAAATTCATGGAAAAGACTCTGACAAGTACAGGTTTCTGGTAACTGACTGTACTGCTGAACTGTATGAATAAGCATTTTCAGAACTCTAATGAAAAACTGATGAACTCATAAAAGTGCTAACAAAAGATCAAGATGAAAAAAAAATTTAATTACATGGGACTGAGTAAACTGATGAGGATGAGTATAATTTTTGTGACTTTCTGTTTGAATTAAAAAAAAAAAAATCCCACAAGGACTCAGAGGCAAAGAATATACAAATCAATTTTCACTGCAAAGTAAAGGAGCTGTTACAGTGGAGGATTACTGGACTGAATGTCAATATTATGACATAGTATGAGTGTGTTTCATGTTTGGTAATTGCAATCATTGTTGCTTTTGTTGTGGTCATCCATGTACAATGCTTGGTGTCAGTCTATTTATCTCTTGTAAAAATAAAATACAGTGTGTGTGTGTGTGTGTGTGTGTGTGTGTGTGTGTGGAAAAAAATAAATAAATAAAATAAAACCCTAAAAAAAAAAAAAAAAAGACACATGCACCCCCCCCAAAAAAAATAAATAAAATTAAATTTAAAAAAAAATTGAGATTTTAAGCAACAAATCTAGCTGGAACTCAGGATTCTGGTCAAAATACCTTTTTCTCCAGTTTCAATTTTTATTTTGTATTTAATAGTGATACTTTTAATGTGCCAAACTGCATTCTTTAGAGCTTAATTATATAATCAACTCATTAGGATATAATAAGCATCACCTTAGCATCACTCGATTATTCAGTTTATTAATTGCATATCTTCTTTGTTATTTTTGGTTCCTCTTATTCTATTTGTGAGAGCTCTTCCACTCAAAAACGGCAACCCCAGTCCCTAGAGCTGGAAAGGAATTATTTTGTGCATCATCTACTTATGTTCTAAAATTTCATGAATTTAATTAATTGTTGATTTGAGATATTCTGCCAATTGTTTCAATCGATTTACTTCTGAGTCCACCTTAGGCTTTGGTGTCTGGAATTGATGTGATAATTATGATGCCCTTTGCTTAAAACAGAATTTGACTACATTTAGTAAAATTAAGATCACTATCAAGCTAGCATTTACATTTATTGAAAACTTAAAGAGCCGTGGAGTAAGTTCATTTGTAAATTTCTTAGTCATGTACTGTGTATATATTAAACTATAAAGTTTCTTCCATACCTGATATATTCTGAAACTTTACTTAGTAAAATCTTAAAGAACGTTTAACCATAGTACACATGTACAAATAACTTCTATATACTGCTTGGAGCAAATAAATTTATATTCCTACTGGATGTATTATTTCTAAGTCCTCTTTATATTTAGATATACTTTACAAATATATGGAACCTATTTCATGGAACTGTTGTCTAGAAAATCAAACTATTCCAGTGCTTTTTTGAGATTAATACAATTCTCTTACAATAATGGAGGACAGATTAGCTAAACTATGAAACAAAAACAATCAAATATCCAGCTCACCCAGGCAAAAGCTATAAATCTCCTTTATATTACAGAGCATCAAATTCTATCTGCAAAGATTTCGACGGTCTCTCTGACATACACCAGTGGCGCCCTCTCCTTTTTTTCCTGTATCTTTCTCTGCTTCTCCATCTCAGTAGGCTTAAAACCATCTTCCACCTGCTTCAGATAAACTTAAAATTGGTCTGTAAATAGAGATTTCTTCCAAAACCAAATTAAATAGAAAGCAGAAAGAAGAAGCAGAGAACATTAAATTTCCTTTAGGCTCCTTGCCTAATTCTTCTTGGGCTCAGAGCCCAATTTCCATTGAGGCCATTCTGGTTTCTTTAAAGCCGTGGATACAAAGGCCAGTAGTTATTATCATGATCACTCAGTCTTACCCAGCTTGTCATATTCTGACGACCATTTCCTAGTTTCTAGTTTGTTTTTCTAATGGCCTTATTTGTGCACACAAACTTTGAATGGGCTTGATTAGGTTACTTTTTACAGGCTAAATAAAAAATGCATTTCAGTTAGACTATATACTATCTTTTTTCTATTTTCACTATCCACTTGAATAGAAGTCTATAAAAACAGCCGTCTATCCCAATACTAGATTATTTTCACTATAGAATTAACTCTTGTTTGACTATGAATGTAATTTTAATCATTAGTTACTCAAGGGTGATTAGACACTAAGGAGCTGACCTATCTCTGCTCCTGAAGGAAGTCACGACAACCTGACTGATATCAACCTCTAAATTTGATGAACAACGAAATTTTGGTACCCTAAAAGCTGAATAGATTCTAGTGAAACCAAGTGCAAAAAATGTTACTTCCCTTAGTATAACAGTATATATTTCCAAATTAAATATTTTCACAAATTAAGTAGGTTTACTTCTCAAGTCACTCATTTTTAATAGATTCTTATAAAGCCCTGTGCTGTGCCCAACTCTTTACATGTGGTATCTAATAATATTTTTAAAGCTACTACTTATTAATAACATTATGTCAAGGAACTATATCAGAAATGTAGCATGCTTCATTTATTTTAATCCTTAGAACATCCTCTAAAGTGGAAGGTGGCCCTTTACTGATGAGTAAACTGGCTCTAGGAGATTAATTTATTTGCCTCAGTACAAAAATCTAATGAGTGGTCGAACCAAGACTCAGGCATAGGTCCTTTTTGTTTTCTGTGATATTTCCAATTTTTCACTTGCAGAAAAGCTCCAGGTCCTAAATTGCTTGTACCTTGGGTTTTTACAACATGTCTACCTCAACTCAGATAGGATTGATAGCCAGAAGATTCTAGGAAATTGGGGTAGAATTTGAATTCCTTGGGAAATTTCTTAGCTCAAGACACATATCAGGCAAATGAAAACACAATCACACAAATCCCTACTGAGGGATGTTCTGACCAGTATGCCTCAAAATTGTCAAGTCTTCAAAAACAGAGAAGCCAAGAAGAGCCTAAGGAAACATGATGATTAAATCTAATGCAATATCCTAGATGGGACCGTGGAGGAGAAAAAGGACCTTTGGTAAAAACTAAGGAAATCTGAATAAAGCAGGGACTTTAGTCAATAATAATGAATCAATATTGGTTCATTAATTCTGATAAATGTTTCAAACTGATGTAAGACATTAATAGTAGTGTAAACTGGGTATGTGGTATATGGGAATTCTATATTACCATCACAAATTTTCTGTAAATCTAAATCTATTTTAAAATAAAAAGTTTACTAAAGAAGTTACAAAAATGCTACCCTATACTTCATTTTTACTAAATGAGACCTATAAACACAATTCTCAAACTGAATGCAATCTTTTTGAAGACTTACTAGAAACATATAAAGGAAATTTTATTTGGCGCATCATACCCACATGCAATATTACAACCTGTAACTTAATTAATTAAGGTTTGGTTCATATTATGTTGGATCTGCTGGTCACTTTAGTAATATTATTTTTATACAAACTATGTCATTAATTTCATACATACCATCAAGGCATAACCTTTCACAAACTCCTTAATTCATCTCATTCTGTTTCTTTTTTTTTTTAACATCTTTATTGGAGTGTAATTGCTTTACAATGTTGTGTTAGTTTCTGCTATATAACAAAGTGAATCAGCTATATGCATATGTATATCCCCATATCCCCTCCCTCTTGCGTCTCCCTCCCACCCTCCTTACCCTATCCCTCTAGGTGGTCGCAAAGCACCAAGCTGATCTCCCTGTGCTATGCAGCTGCTTCCCACTAGCTATTTTATATTTGGTAGTGTATGTATGTCAATGTTACTCTCTTACTTCATCCCAGATTACCATTCCCCCTCCCCATGTCCTCAAGTCCATTCTCTACATCTGTGTCTTTATACCTGTCCTGCCCCTAGTTTCATCAGAACTATTTTTTTTTTTTTTTTTTAGATTCCATACATATGTGCTGGCATATGGCATTTGTGTTTCTCTTTCTGACTTATTGCGCTCTGTACGACTGACTCTAGGTCCATCCACCTCACTACAAATAACTCAATTTTGTTTCTTTTTATGGTTGAGTAATATTCCATTGTATATATGTGCCACATCTTCTTTATCCATTCATCCGATGATGGACATTTAGGTTGCTTCCATGTCCTGGCTATTGTAAATAGAGCTGCAATGAACATTGTGGTACATGACTCTTTTTGAATTATGATTTTCTCAGGGAATATGCCCAGTAGTGGGATTGCTGGGTCATATGGTAGTTCTATTTTTAGTTTTTAAAGGAACCTCAATACTGTTCTCCATAGTGGCTATATCAATTTACATTCCCACCAACAGTGCAGAGGGTTCCCTTTTCTCCACACCCTCTCCAGCATTTATTGTTTGTACATTTTTTGATGATGGCCATTCTAACTGGTGTGAGGTGATACATCATTGTAGTTTTGATTTGCATTTCACTAATGATTAGTGATGCTGAGCATCTTTTCATATGTTTGTTGGCAATCTGTATATTTTCTTTGGAGAAATGTCTATTTAGGTCTTCTGCCCATTTTTGGATTGGGTTGTTTGTTTTTCTGATATTGAGCTGCATGAGCTGCTTATATATTTTGGAGATTAATCTTTTGTCAGTGCTTTGTTTGCAAATATTTTCTCCCATTCTGAGGGTTGTCTTTTCATCTTGTTTATGGTTTCCTTTGCTGTGCAAAAGCTTTTAAGTGTCATTAGGTCCCATTTGTTTATTTTTGTTTTTATTTCCATTTCTCTAGGAGGTGGGTCAAAAAGAATCTTGCTGTGATTTATGTGATAGGCTGTTCTGCCTATGTTTTTTCCTCTAAGATTTTTATAGTGTCTGGCCTTACATTTAGGTCTTTAATCCATTTTGAGTTTATTTTTGTGTATGGAGTTAGGAAGTGTTTTAATTTTGTTCTCTTACATGTGGCTGTCATTTTCCCAGCACCACTTATTGAAGAGGCTGTCTTTCCTCCATTGTATACTCTTGCCTCTTTTATCAAAGATGAGGTGATCATATGTGTTTGGGTTTATCTCTGGGCTTTCTATCCTGTTCCATTGATCTATATTTCTGTTTTTGTGCCAGTCCATACTGTATTGATTACTGTAGCTTTGTAGTATAGTCTGAAGTGTGGGAGCCTGATTCCTCCAGCTCCGTTTTGCTTTCTCAAGATTGCTTTGGCTATTCGGGGTCTTTTGTTGTTTCCATACAAATTGTGAAATTTTTTGTTCTTGTTCTGTGAAAAATGCCACTGGTAGTTTGATAGGGATTGCATTGAATCTGTAGATTGCTTTGGGTAGTATAGTCATTTTCACGATATTGATTCTTCCAATCCAAGAACATGGTATATCTCTGCATCTGTTTGTATCATCTTTAATTTCTTTCATCAATGTCTTACAGTTTTCTGCATACAGGTCTTTTGTCTCCTTAGGTAGGTTTATTCCTAGGTATCTTATTCTTTTTGTTGCAATGGTAAATGGGAGTGTTTCCTCAATTTCTCTTCCAGATTTTTCATCATTAGTGTATAGGAATATAAGAGATTTCTGTCCATTAATTTTGTATCCTGCTACTCTACCAAATTCATTGATTAGCTCTAGTAGATTTCTGGTAGTATCTTTAGGATTCTCTAAGTATAGTATGTCATCTGCAAACAGTGACAGTTTTACTTCTTCTTTTCTGATTTGGATTCGTTTTATTTCTTTTTCTTTTCTGATTGCTGTGGCTAAAACTTCCAAAACTATTTTGAGTAATAGTGGTGAGAGTGGGCAGCCTTGTCTTGCTCCTGATCTTAGTGGAAATTGTTTCAGTTTTTCACCATTGAGAACGATGTTGGCTGAGGGTTTGTCATATATGGCCTTTATTATGTTGAGGTAGGTTCCCTCTATGCCTACTTTACAGACGGTTTTTACCATAAATGGGGGTTGAATTTTGTCAACAGCTTTTTCTGCATCTATTGAGATTATCATATGGTTTTTATCCTTCAATTTGTTAATATGGTGTATCACATTGATTGATTTGCGTATATTGAAGAATTCTTGCATTCTTGGGATAAACCCCACTTGATCATGGTGTATGATCCTTTTAATGTGCTGTTGGATTCTGTTTGTTAGTATTTTGTTGAAGATTTTTGCATCTATGTTCATCACTGATATTGGCCTGTAGTTTTCTTTTTCTTGGGACATCTTTGTCTGGTTTTGGTATCAGGGTGATTGTCACCTGGTAGAATGAGTTTGGGAGCATTCCTCCCTCTGCTATATTTTGGAAGAGTTTGAGAAGGATAGGTTTTAGGTCTTCTCTAAATGTTTGATAGAATTCGCCTGTGAAGCCATCTGGTCCTGGGCTTTTGTTTGTTGGAAGATTTTTAAACACAGTTTCAATTTTAGTGCTTGTGATTGGTCTGTTTATATTTTCTATTTCTTCCTGGTTCAGTCTCGGAAAGTTGTGCTTTTTTAAGAATTTGTCCATTTCTTCCAGGTTGTCCATTTTATTGGCATATAGTTGCTTGTAGTAATCTCTCATGGTCCTTTGTATTTCCGCAGTATCAGTTGTTACTTCTCCTTTTTCATTTCTAATTCTATTGATTTAAGTCTTCTCCTTTTTTCCCCTGATGAGTCTGGCTAATGGTTTATCAATTTTGTTTATCTTCTCAAAAAACAAGCGTTTAGTTTTATTGATATTTGCTACTGTTTCCTTCATTTCATTTTCATTTACTTCTGATCTTATCTTTATGGTTTCTTTCCTTCTGCTAATTTTGGGGGGTTTTGTTCTTCTTTCTCTAATTGCTTCAGGTGTAAGTTTAGGTTGTTTATTTGAGATGTTTGTTGTTTCTTGAGGTAGGATTGTATTGCTATAAACTTCCCTCTTAGAACTGCTTTTGCTGCATCCCATAGATTTTGGGTTGTCATGTTTTCATTGTCATTTGTTTCTTGGTATTTTTTGATTTCCTCTTTGATTTCTTCAGTGATCTCTTGGTTATTTAGTAGCATGTTGTTTATTCTCCATGTGTTTATATTCTTTACAGATTTTTTCCTGTAATTGATATCTACTCTCATAGCATTGTGGTTGGAAAAGATACTTGATATGATTTCAATTTTCTTAAATTTACCAAGGCTTGATTTGTGACCCAAGATGTGATCTATCCTGGATAATATTCCATGAGCACTTGAGAAGAAAGTGTATCTGTTGTTTTTGGATGGAATGTCCCATAAATATCAATTAAGTCCATCTTGGTTAATGTCTCATTTACAGCTCATGTTTCCTTATTTATTTTCATTTTGGATGATCTGTCCATTGGTGAAAGTGGGGTGTTAAAGTCCCCTATTATGACTGTGTTACTATTGATTTCCCCTTTTATGGCTGTTAGCATTTGCCTTATGTATTGAGGTGCTCCTATGTTGGGTGCATAAATATTTACAATTGTTATATCTTCTTCTTGGATTGATACCTTGATCATTATGTAGTGTCATTCTTTATTGCTTATAATAGTCTTTATTTTAAAGTGTATTTTGTGATATGAGAATTGCTACTCCAGCTTTCTTTTGTTTTCCATTTGCATGGAATATCTTTTTCCATCCCCTCACTTTCCGTCTGTATGTGTCCCTAGGTCTGAAGTGGATCTCTTGTAGACAGCATATGTACGGGTCTTGTTTTTGTATCCATTCAGCCAGTCTATGTCTTTTGGTTGGAGCATTTAATCCATTTACATTTAAGGTAGTTATCAATTTGTATGTTCCTATTACTATTTTCTCAATTGTTTTTGGTTTGCTTTTGTAAGCCTTTTCCTTCTCTTGTGTTTCCTGCCTTTAGCATTTGTTGTAAAGCATGTTTGGTGGTGCTGAATTCTCTTAACTTTTGCTTATCTGTAACGGTTTTAATTTCTTCATCGAATCTGAATGAGATCCTTGCTGGGTAGAGTAATCATGGTTGTAGGTTCTTCCCTTTCATCACTTTAAATATGTTTTGCCATTCCCTTCTGGCTTGCAGAGTTTCTGCTGAAAGATCAGCTGTTAACCTTATGGGGATTCCCTTGCATGTTATTTGTTGCTTTTCCCTTGCTGCTTTTAATATTTTTTCTTTGTATTTAATTCTTTATAGTTTGATTAATATGTGTCTCGGTGTGTTTCTCTTTGGGTTTATCCTGTATGGTACTCTCTGTGCTTCCTGGACTTGACTATTACCTATCCCATGTTAGGTAAGTTTTTGACTATAATCTCTTCAAATATTTTTTCAGATGCTTTCTTTTTCTCTTCTTCTTCTGGGACCCCTATAATTCGAATGTTGGTGTGTTCAACGTTGTCTCAGAGGTGTCTGAGACTGTCCTCAATTTTTTTCATTCTTTTTTCTTTATTCTGCTCCCTGGCCGTTATTTCCACCATTTTATCTTCCTGCTCACTTACCATTCTTCTGCCTCAGTTATTCTGCTATTGATTCCTTCTAGAGTATTTTTAATTTTTGTTATTGTGTTGTTCATCACTGTTTGCTCTTTAGTTCTTCTAGATCCTTGTTAAATGTTTCTTTCATTTTCTCCATTCTGTTTCCGAGATTTTGGATCATCTTTACTATCATTACTCTGAATTCTTTTTCAGGTAGACTGCCTATTTCATCTTCATTTATTTGGTATTGTAGGTTTTTACCTTGCTCATTCGTCTGTAACTTTTTTTTGTCATTTCTTTTTTTTTTTTTTTGATGGGTTGCTGTACTCCTTTCTTACTGGTTGTTTGTCCTGAGACGTCCAGCACTGGAGTTTGCAGGCAGTTGGATAGAGCTGGGTCTTGGTGCTGAGATGAGGACCTCCAGGAGGCCTCACTCAGATTAATATTCCCTGGGGTCTGAGGTGCCCTGTTAGTCCAGTGGTTTGGACTTGGAGCTCCCACCACAGGAGCTTGGGCCTGACCTCTGGCCTGGGAACCAAGATCTTGCAAGCTTTTTTTTTTCCTTTCCTTTGTGCTTAGTCTGGTTTCACTTGCTCACAGGGTGCTGTGTGCAGAGGCTTTGCTCCCAGCACCTCAGACCAGAGTTCCTGGTGTGACGTGGCTGTGCCTGTCACTTCAGCTTCAGGACCATGGGCAGAAGTTGCAGACAACACCCAATTCAAGACGGCAGTCTCTCATTCTGTTTCTTTGTGTGTAAAGTGGGGATAACAACTGATAACTCACAGGATTGCAGTTGGGATGAAGTGAGATAATGATATCCATACTAGCAGTACAGATGAACCTATTTCCAGGGCAGGAATAGAGACGCAGATGTAGAGAACGGACATGTGGACACAGTGGGGGGAGGAGAGGGTGGGATGAATTGGGAGATTAGATTTGACATAAATACACTACCATGTGTAAAATAGATAGCTAGTGGGAACCTGTGGTATAGCACAGGGAGCTCAGCTCGGTGATCTGTGATGACCTACAGGGGCGAGATAGGGATGGGGGGAATGGGAAGGGAGGTCCAAGAGGGAGGGGATATATGTATACATATAGCTGATTCATTTTGTTGTACAGCAGAAAGTAACACAACATTGTAGAGCAATACTCCCCAAAAAAGACTAGTGGAAGATCTTTATATGTTAGCTCTTAAAATATATTGCACTCTATTCAAACATTATTTTTGTTGAGTATAGGACATCATATTTTGCTTCCTTGCCTGTAACCATCTGAACACTTTCAGAGGGCATGTGGAGCAGATTAGAAATATCCCTTTGAGATTTCACTACAAGATGGGCTAAGGCACATGGCTTCTGGATGAATCACCAAACGTGAGTATTGAGGTGTTACAACACAGTGATGTGCAGTCACCATTTCTGAAGATTTGCTGTGTCACTGCTTCGAGGTCATGTCCTTCTCTGTGACTTAATGACTGCCTACACTGTGGAGTTAGCTTAGACACTTTGTATGTTTATGATCTTCATTTTAAAGTCAGTGTTTATCTGTCTTTTTCAATTTTTTTTGGCCAGATGAGTCATTTGGCTTTGTCTTGGTTGAAACAAATAATACATTGGAAATTCCTCTTTGGTAGAGTAAGCCTTAGTTCAGAATGCTTTTATTCATCTATCAGAAATGTTTTCTTATCCCTCACTGCCACATATAAGGTGACCAACCCAACTTCCCAACCAGTGGAGTAGTATTTTGCATAATTTTTGAAGTGATCCGTATCTGAGATGATTTGGATTTCTTTCAATCATGGAATTCACTTTCTCAAGTTGAGGAGAAATTTGAGGCTTATTATTATAAAAGGTGGTCAAATTCTTTAAAAATCAATGTACTTCCTGTAAACTATATAAATGCATAAAGGAATAATTTATATGCTGGGTAGATCTTGTGTGTTAATAGGAATTAATAAAGTGAACAGCCTTTAAAAAGGAAAACAAGAAAACCATAAAAGGTAAGAGAAAGGAGGTGCTCATAGGCAGGGAAGCAGGATTATTTGCCAAAAATGGTGCCCTAACATGCAAAATGTCAGGGCTGACCTGCATTAGTAAAATATGTATATCAAGTTTTTCAAAAGTGAAAATAAGTGCCTATTCATCTATTTTCCACTATTTTCCCCCTGTTCTTATGAACTATAGTAAACATCTCTGAGTTGGCTGGTCAGGGTTACAAACAGAGACACAGACGTAGCAGGGATTACAACTAGGACCTAAATGAGGCACAGTGTCCTTGGATTCTTTCTAGGACATCTGGACAATGGAAAGACAGCAATAGCACTTCTTATAAGGTCATTATATTGCTGTCTTTAAAATGAGATGTCTCTGTTGTGAAGAAACTGCCATCTTATTTTCCTACCCTTTTCTTCTATTATCTTCTTTCACAAAAAAATCATGAACATTCAGTCCTAACCTGAATTACTTAAGTAATGTTATCGTATACCTTTTAGAGATAAATGAAATAATCTAACTTACAGTTTGTAGCAAAATACAAAGATATTATCTTTATGGAAAACTCACATCTGTAAAGAGTTGAAAACAGATTGAACTAAATTTCCCAAGGAACAGCCTGGGTCCATATTTACAATCTGGCAATAATCATATTTACTATAAATGATGAAAAAGACCACTTGTGTTATACATGTAGGCATGAAAGACCTTTAGATACATTTGCTTTTATGGCTTCTGACATGTGGCAAATTAAGTCATATTTTATAGATTTCAATTCTACTCATTCTCAAATACCACTGAGAAGCTGAATAGTCTCTTTTAAAGATCCCTACTTAGGCTAACCCAGAAAATAGTTCATGAAAACCAAGTCATTATATATTGTAGACTCAAAATTCAATTTAACATTATTTTATATTTATAAACATTTATATGCATGTATTAATGGCTATCATAAAATGCATTTCCTATTTTATCAGAGGTCAAAAGCTAACCACGGGATCAGATGAACCTGTGTGTGTGTGTGTGTGTGTGTGTGTGTTTGTGTGTATGTATGTGTGTGTATATATAGAAAATAGTATAAATAAATATAAATTATCTAAAGAATTAGGTTGGGTTATGATGTTTAAAATTTTCCTTCCTTTTTTGTCATTTCTAGCAACACGTTATATGTGTATAAGTCATAGTTCTACAAATACTTTTTGCTGAATATTTCTGTGCTGGTTTGAGATTGTTCCTTTACCATTTACATTCCAAGTTACAGGATTAGCATAGGAAATTCAAGGAATTATGGACCAAGAGTGAGCATTGCTCAATGTGGAATGAAGCTTGGCTTCTGACCACACATGACAGTACATTAACTTTTTGAAATCAAGTGTATTTTATGAATTTAAATGCATATTTATCAGTTATTTTTATGATTTTTTGGTCAAGGATTTAGATCTCCTCTATAAGGAAGAAATAAGCATTGTTTTATCTATCTAGATATATTCTTTCAAAACCTATTTCCTTGTGTAATCAATATCTCACTAAATGGGAGTAAAACAGTTTGATTTAATTTTAGGGGCAATACATTCTCTCAGATCCAACTCCTAACGGCTGATGAAGAGAACAAAATTCTATCTTGTCTGAAAATGTTACCAGCTACCTGAACTTGAAAAAGAAACCAATGACTTCAACCTAACTTCTTCCTAGAGATAAAAATCATACCCGACTGTTTGCTATTAACTAATTACCTGCCAACATACCTCAAAGAAACCCTAATAATTTAATGATCATTTACAAAATAAGTTTGAAAAGTTGCTTGAACCTTGTTATGAATGAAACACAGTATTATATAACAGACACATTGGGTGTGTAAACACACACTATATATATAATCACACAATGTTTCAATGACATATAAAATAAATATCAAATTTGACAACAAGCTACACAATCAGGTTGAGTCAAATACAGAAGTTGTTAGATGCATATATTCTTCAAAATTATCTCACTTGTAGAAAACCTTTTCAGATCCTGATATCATCATTCTGATAAAGAGCTCTCCTCTTACCACCTATCAAAATAGCCCACTCATTCTCTGACCCGTCAGTTTTCTTCATAGCACTTATCAGAGGCTGACATTATTCTTTCTATCTGTCTGTCTGTCTATCTATCTGTGTCTCTTTATCATTAGTATATGATAGATTTGTTTATGGTCTGTCTCCACCACTACAATTTCACCTCCCTGAGGGTAGGGAATTTGTTTTCTCTCCTGCTACAGCTTAGAACTAGAATGGTGCCTGGCGCTTTTTAGAAACTCAATAATTATTTCATGAATGACTAAGGAAATGAATACATAAATTTAATGACTTGTATTAGAAACTGCCTTATTTTTCCTATAAGAGCTCTATCTATACACTTCTTATTTTATTCCCTTTCTAATGCCCTATGTTAAGCTGAGACAAAATTAGCTGTTCATTAAAATTGGCATAAGTTCAAAAAGTAACTTGGTAGTTCATTAAACATTTATTTGCATGCCTTTACAAGTGTTAATTTATATTTAATACCCATTCATAGATTTTCAGTTATAGTTCAGGCTAGTAGATTTATGTAAACTTCAAAATTATTATATGCAGAACTTAATATATTATTGTCTCAAAATTATAGACACATGCAGATGATAAGCAACCATAATCACATTACTGATGTGGGCCCAATTAATACTGATTTAGTAGTATACGTGTATATTCCAGGGAGTTTTAAAAGTAACCCAGGCCAAGTGCTTCAATAAGGCTTATAATTCATCAAGAGTTAGAAAACAATGCTAAATTTATTGTCATAGCTCTTGGCAAACAATGAAAAATTTATCCTGAAGTTCGTTCTTGCTGCCTTTCCTCAAAATATTTGTTGAGAGTCTATTATGTAACAGACTCTTTTCTAACATGAGGAATACAGAGAAGAATGAGTCAAAGTCTAGAGTAAACAGAAAAGAATACTGCAATGTGACAATTACTCAGCATGGGGACTCAGGAAAGGGTATCAGAGAATACTTTTCTCAAGTTGATCTTGAAGTTAGAAGAGGAATTCGTGGGGAAAAAGGAGAATAATGACCCTTAGGGACAAATGCTACTCTGCATCTAAAAGTTGATTGGAACAGTAATAATTAAATATTACAGTGTTGCAAAATTATTCTTCTACAGTTGCTGTTTCTTTTCTTTATTGGCTAAGTAGATGAAAACTCGTATGCATGTCTTAACTAACCCTTGTATGTGGTCTCACTGTGTTCTGTATTTCCAGTCAAAAGGGAAGATAATTTCTTAATTATTGAAAAGCTGAGGAAGCAAGGTTAATGTGTAATCGAAGAATAAGCAGCAGGTCATTCTATGCATCTGGAAACAGCAAGGAGAGCTAATAGGTCAAGGTGTGTGATTCTTAAAGCAAATTCCCAGAGTATCTATGGCTTTCCTCCAAGTAAACAGCAAGATTTATGAAGGAAAACCATGAAACTGAATGCTTTCTTTCAAATATTACAACCTTCCTGGAACGCTTCCAATCAGATTGGTCTGTTTCCTGCTTTCAGTGTCTACACTCAAAACATACAATATATATTTTTTTAATGCAGGGAAATATTTGCACAGCATTTTAAAGGAGAAATCACATAACAAAAAGAAAAGTTTATGAAAGCTTTCAGAAATGAGGCAATTTGGGGTTATAGCATGGCAAACACATGAGAAGCTGATAAGAAAAATTATGAATTATAGAAATAAATCAGTAAAGAACCACACTGAGGGTTGATGAGAATTTAAAAAGTCAGGGATTTTTTAGAATTCTATACCTAGGAAATGAACTGGTCATAATCGTGACATTCATTATGAGAAAACGCATGAAAAGCTGATGAAAATCAACTTGGCCAAAGGCTTCTATAGTTTTAGGCCAATGAACTTAGCAATACAAGGTCACTCACTACTAGATTATGGTGAAATCAAGGAACTTTTTTCCTTTCCATTGGTAAACTGAGCTAGCCAAGGCAGTGCTAAATGAGTGAACGATGAGGGCGAACAGATGGATTGGGCGCTGGGGTAACAGCCAGTGATAACGGGATTAAGTAAAAACAAAAACATGTTAAGAACCAACCACACCTGCACCCATTAAAGCTTGGTAATGGTCACTGGGCCCTGACAGAAACCAGAACGTTTGACTTCTTGTAATTTGAAAGCTACTTTACAAGCCATTATTGTGCATTTCCTCATGCATGCCTTCCTTTTTATTGTCAGTGGAGGTTTCTAGGAAAATTGCCACTGGGCATTTTCAAAATGCAGAAGATATGGTGATTTTACTGTGTCTGTTTTTTTTACCCATATAGTCTAACTTAACGTTTATTCCAACAATGTGGAACTACCTTGTACCTGCTTCAATATGTGATTTGATTGGCATTTTGAAGCTTTCAAAAATTAAAAAAATAAATAAATAAACCAGGGACCTACTACTCTCACAAAGGTTTTACTTTATATGTTCCAAGAGGAAAAGTAGGTGTCATCTTTAAACACACACACAGAGAAAAGAGGCACACAGAATTAGGTTATATGTTTATGAGTCAGAAGATCTCTCAAATCATTACAATAGAAAGTCAACAGTAGGTACAAAGCATAGAAATAATAGAGAGGAAGTGCTATGTAAGTTTACCATCTCAGGAATCTCAGAGTAAGACTAGAAAACAAGTGAAGATGAAGGGCAGATAGGAAGAAGAAAGGCATGTGAAAAGGAGGGAAGAAATGAAACAACTCGGTGTGTATGGGAATTTCTAAAGTCGTTCAGTACTTTAGCAGTGTAATTAAGCTAATGGCAGCCAATGCATTGCATGGAGGTGAGACAGTTGTAAGGAACAGTGTATTGGTTATTTACTGCTCAAATGACCCCTAAAATTTAGCAGCTTAAAATAACAAACATTTATTATTTTACAGTTTTTGTGAGCTAAGAATCTGGTCCCAGCCAAACTGTGTGCCTCTGTCTCAGGGTCTCTCAGGAGACTGTAGTCAAGCTGTTGACCAGGGCTACAGTCATCTCAAGGCTTGACTGAAATAAAGGATTAATTCCCAAGTTCACTCAAGTGGGTTTCTTCCCAGGACCGCTCAAACCATGTCAGCTTGCTTCCCCCAGAATGAGCCATCTAAGAGAGAGTGCTCAAGAAGGAAACCACAGTCTTTTTATAACCCGATTTCAAGAGTGACATACCATAATCTCTGCTGTATTCTATTTGTTAAAAGTGAGTCATAAAGTCCAACTTATTCGAGGGAAGGAGGTAGCATACGTGCACGAATATCAGGAGGAGAGGACCATTGGGAGCTACCTGCCTAAGAGGCTGCCGATCACAAACATATGTAAATTTCCTTCCAGGCAAGCTTAAGGTGGCATTGCTGAGGCTGAGGGGTCAGCAACCTATAAAAGCTCTGAGGTGGCATTGGTGTAAGCCAAAGCTTTCACACAGAACCTTATATACTGTTCTGCCTGTGAGACCAAACTGGTGGCCTCAGTTCCACTGATGACTAGGAAATCTGTGAAAGCTTTGTGGCAGCACCCAGAGTAGACACTTATTAGGATAAAGATGCGTCTACCTTCCATTCTTTTGTGTAATCTCAATCTCATCATTAAAGGGGGACAGCCTACAACAGCAATCTGCAATCTTTTTTTTCCATCTATCTAAGAAACTTTGTCTTGGTTAATCGAACTCACTTTTCCTGATCACAGGAAAAAGGAGTAGATCTCTTTTGGTTGTATGTGGGTTGGGGGGAGCAAAAGCATCCTTTAAAAACTGAGTGTACATTGGTGCAAAGGTCAAAGCAAGATACTGAATAGGTAGGCAGGAACCAGCAAAAGTAGGCTTTATCTCTCACCCTAAAAAGCCTAGATTTGTCCTATGGGCAATGTGTGACTTCTGAAGGTATTACGTTTTATAGAGATCACATTGACAGTAACGTGGAAAGAGTGGGTTTGAAGGCTATGTTTCAAGGATGATTATTTCTTCAAGTCCTCATATTTGGGACTGGTACAGGAACAAAGATGGGGACAGAAAAGACAGAGAGAGAATGGAATTGAGAGATTTTTTAAAAGCAAAATGAATGAGATGATGATTGATTGAATGCAGAGTATATGGAAGAAGGAAGGATTTAGGTTAGTTCCCAGTCTCCTAGTTTACTTGATGAGATCAATTGGGCAGACAGAAGGAAATGTAAGTTTGAAAGAAATTATAACAGGAAAAGATAAATATAGAATATGGCTCTGAATAGTTTCATAAATCTGAGGTCAAAAGCAAATGAAGAAAGAACTAAAATAAGTGTTGCTCCTGGAAAAAGAGTATTTTTTTAAAGAAAACAGAATCTATAGTAACATTCTTCAGTCTACTGTTTTTTGTTTTTCCACAATATTTTTAGCCTATTACTCCACTGTCATTGTAATATGTGGAAAGTGCTAAGCCAAAGTTTTTTAGACTCAGAATTAAAGAGAAAATCACTAAGATTAGAGGAAATAATATTCTACAGGTTTGGAAAAATAAGGGGATAAAAAAAGAATATCACTATTGTGCAATAAATCATATCAGTTTTAAGATTACTTACTGAGGTTTGAATATGGAGATATTAAGGATAGTTTCCTTTCCAAAACCAACTGGAACTTTGTTATTGCTATTAATTTTTAAATTGTAATATGTTCTGAAGGAAAATCCCTGACATTCATGGTTTTAGACATAGCAATTGTTCTTTTTTTATTCATTAAATGCATAATTGACTTGAGCTTTTCTTAGACTGCCAATTAACAGTTGCAAAAAGAAATTCTATTTATAAATTTATTAATATTGCTGTCACTTCAAAATAGGGTGATGAATTTCCTAACATATTTTACCAGTAAGTTCACATTTGTTTTCTATACCATTTTCTGAAATATATTTTGCTTGTCAATGGAAGCCTAGGAAGTCAGGACTCAAGACCTAAAGATCTGTCCCAAATCTAACAACAGAATATTCTTGGGCAACATCTTAAAATGATCTTCCTTGATTTGGTAATAATGATAATAATAATAATATTGTTACTAGTTTATGATAATAATGACAATACATAACATTTATTGAGTTTTTACTAAGTAACTGGCCCTATGTAATGTTTTTTATGTCTTACCTTTCTTTAAATTTCTTAACATTTTTATGTGGTACTATTATTAGCCTTATTTTTAAAATGAGAACATCAAGGGCCATGCTTCCACAAGACAATAAGTGGTGGAAACAAGATCTGAACTCAGGTAGTCTGGCTTAAGAGTCCATTACTCTTAACCACCTCTACATATTTTTCCAGGCATTTGTTGTCCTTAAAGCAATAACACATGATAGTGTATGTAAGTTAATACAATTCATATTTTACATTCTTTATCCTCTTGGAGGAGTAAAGTGAAGTACAGCCTAGTTAAATAATTTTCAGAAGATATTCTAGCTATTTTAAAATATTATAGCAGTAAAGTAGTAAATAAAATGTTCCAGAAGGAAAATAAGAACATGTAGATACCTTCGTTAAATGACCTGGAATGCTGACTATGTCATATTTTACTAGCGAGCTGAAATAAAAATATTTTTTCTAGAAAGGATACATAGACGTTCTTTCACACTGAAAGTAAATATTTTCCTTAAAATATCTAAATGTTATCTTGGAACATATAGGACATTGCCCTAACTCATGGCGATCTATTTTCTTTTATTTATTTTTTACTTTATTTTTCCTGGAAGGCTGGGGGTGGGGTGTGGAAAGAAGAAACCTTTAGATTTTCTCTGAGGGAAATTACTGAACAGAAAGAAAAACAATACAATCATGAAAAGTATTCCTAGATGAGAAAAGACCAACTGATAAACACATATCTGCATCCAACTGATTATATAATACCTCAAGGGTGTTGTGGTAATACTGTCAAAACATGGTTTGTATCTTTGAAATATCAGATTTAATTTAAATCAATTTCAAGCCAACTACTTTATTCCACCATTGGTGAGTAATACAGCCAGTCCCCACAATGTTTAAGTTAGTGAAGAAATGGAAAATCAGGAAAAGAACATATGCTAGTTTTGATCTGCTATGAATGTGAAGTGCCAAAAGCATTACAAAGAAAGATAGCTCATAACACATTTTAACACCAGTGAAGTGTGGGGAAAAAAAGTTAATCTTCTTGATACATTTTGTTTTTTCTTTCCTTTTAATTCTCATTATTTGATAATTACTTATTCAACTTTGAACACAGGTTGTATAAATATATTTGTTTTATTTTTAAGTATATTTAAAGTAAGTATACTTTAAATATACCTACATATTTAAAGTAAGTATACTTTAAATATACCTATATATTTAAAGTAAGTATACTTTAAATATACCTACATATTTAAAGTAAGTATACTTTAAATATACCTATATATTTAAAGTAAGTATACTTTAAATATACCTAAAATAAGTATAAAAAATTTATTTGGAGTCTTTTTAAGAGACATTTTCTTCTCTCGTCTAAGTTAAACTTACCAAGTATTAGTGATCACCTAATGGGACAGTTTTTTAAAAATGCAAAAGAAAACCCACCCAAACACTTGAAAATTACAGACAGCTTCAGTATATAAATTTTAATGTTATTATTCTAATTATGTCATACAGGAAGAGTCTTATACATACAAGCTTCTGGTTAAATTTGACAGATTGAACACACTCATTTACCTCTGCTCCCTCTGGAAAGCCTAATGAAACAACAGTAAAAGGATACAGATTGCATACACTCACAAGAGCAAAGACGATTAGGGAGGAAATGAGTGACAAAGAGAGAAATCCACAAAACCACAGAAGATATCAAGCAGATTCTTGAGCACTGGTTAACAGCAGAAGAGGTTGATGCCCAAGTGTTCTCTGCAGAGGGGAAAGAAAATTAGAGGCACTAGGTGTAAGAAGGTTCCTGTGGGAATGGGGCAGAAATCAAAATGACGTGAAAGCCTAAATGGATACCACTTAGAACTATCTTCCATCCCCTCCCTAGGTTTGGCAGCCAGGAAAGTGTCTCTCCTTCCCTTACCAATGCAAGAGTTCAGAGAAGTTGAAAAACACAGGGTCTCTGGAACTCAGAGATCAGTCAAGCAGGAGGATCAGAAGCCACAGTTAAAACAGGATCATGAAGTGAAAGACAACAAACCAGAAAGTCTGAATAAGAGGACGCCAGCCCCTTGTTCTTAACTCTCAGGTTAGCAGTGAAGTCTACAGTTGCCCCCTTTTTAATCTCCATTGTGGGCAGAAGATTAGAGAAGTCCTCGCTGGTGCTGACCTCTGGAGAGAAAGAATCTGAGTTGGGGTAGGGCTCCCATAACTAATTAGGTTCTTCTCCACTCAATACCTCCATGGTGAGATCTACTTTTGTACCTTTGGAAAAACTCAGCCACAGGGATAGAGACTTTCCAAATGGCCTTTTCAGTGCATTTTCTTAAATATAAGTAAACCAAGGATCTCCAGACACTGGAGGGAAGTTTCTAACATAAAACAAAGGTGATAAAAAAGACAAACTGAAAATGAGACTCAGGGGAAATATAGTCTCTTCATGCTAATGAAGAAAGCAAAATAAAAACCTCAAAATATATAAAATTAATATCCTCAAAGAGTTAAAAGAAAGAAGTTCATCCATGATATAAAAAAGAAACATTCAGAGAATAAGGCAAATCTTTTGGGAATTAGAAAAATAATGAAAATAAACTATTCAATAGGAAATATTAAGAAAGTAGTTGGATGTAGTTGTGTATCAAGGGTGGGATGATGGAAATGGTCTTACCTGGGTACAGGCAAGAAAGGGGTGCACTGTGTGTAGAAAATTTTAAAAGAATAAAACCAACTAAAAGTAGTCTGCTTTTTATTAGTATCATGAGCCAACAATTCTAAACTGTGTCAGTGATAAAATAGTCTTACCCATAACAAGTTTGTGTGCATCTAACTTCTAAACAGTTGTTGCAGTTGCTGTTGAGTCTATGAAGAAATGAACTCAAGGAAACAAAGATATGGACGGTACTAAAATTTCTGGAATTTATTGTGAAATGAAATGAGATATTTATGTTTTAACAGAGATTTATGTATTATCATTTCTTACCTTGTATAATTTTCCTTCCCTTCCCTTTTTCCTTACGAAATTAGCTGGTGGTTTGTCTATTTTCTTAGGTATTTTTTGTAACAACAAGGTTTTGAATTATTAGTTAGGTAGGTTATTTTTCCATTGTCTACTTCATTATCTCTACTTTTATATTTAATAATTCCTCCTTTGAGCTTCCTTTGATTTGTTGTTTTTTATCTAGTTTTTTTGGGGGGGGGGGCTGTAGGTATTCAATCCATTTATTCATTTTATTTTTATATTTTAATAGGTACCATTGACATACATTAAAATATGCACACATATAAAGTGTACTATTTATGTTTTACCTGTGTAAAATCTGTAAAACTATCCTGACAATATGGATAATGAACATACCCATTACCCACAAAAGTTGTCTTGTTGCCTTCCATACCCTTCTTCCTACTTCTCCCCAACCTCTCATCCCGAGACAATCACAGATTTGCTTTCTTACACTGTAGATTAGTTTGCATTTTTAGAATTTTGTATAAATGGAATCATCTATGGACCCTTTTATCTGGTTTCTTTCACTCAGCATAATCATTTTGGGATTCATCCATGTTGTAACATGTATCAGCAATTCATTCCTTTTTTGCTAAGTAGTATTCCTCTGTATGTCTATACTACTGCTTTTTTATCCTTCAGCCTGTTAATGGATATATGGGTTGTTCCCAGCTTGTGACTGTTATGAATCATGCTCCAACCATTCATGTACAAGTCTTTGTATGAGGATATCTTTTTGATAACTGACTAGGAGAATAAGTCATATAGTAGGTGTATGTTTAACAGTTAAGAAACTGCCAAAAGAGTTCTCCAAAGTGATTGTACCATTTTTCATTCCCACTATAGAGTACGAGAGTTCCGCATCCTTGCCAACAGATGGTATAATCAGTCTTGTTTATTTTAGACATATTAATAGGTGTAAAGTGGTATCCCGTTACAGTTTTAATTTGCATTTCCCTAGTGAGATTAGTAACATTGAACATTTTTTCAAGTGTTTATTTGCCATCCATGTATTGTTTTTGGTAAGGTATTTGTTCAAGTCATTTGCCTGCTTTTATTGTTGCATTGTTTGTACTCTAATAATTGAGTTTTGAGAGTTCTTTATATATTCTGGATACAAGTCTTTTATCAGATATATGCTTTAAAAGTATTTTTCCCAGTCTGTGGCTTGTCTTTTCATTCTACTAAGAGCATCATTTGAAGAATAACATTCTAAAGTTCTATAAAATACAATTCATCAATTTTCCTTTTATGGATTATGCTTGTACATATGTTAGAAAACCCACAACTTGTCATTATTTTTGCTTTAAACAGTTCATTATATTTTAAATATATTTAAATAAATTTAAAAATCTATTTACCAATGTACTTATCATTTCTGGTGTCCTTCATTCCTTTGTGTAGATCCAGGATTCTATCTGGTGTAATTCTCCTTCTGCTTAAATGACTTCCTTTAACATTTCTTGTAGTACTGGTCTGCTAGCGATGAATTATTCCAGCTCTTCTATGTTTCAAAATGTCTTTATTTTGCTAGTTTCTTGAATAATTATTTTGTTGGGTAAAAAGCTCTAGTTTGACAGTTTTTTCTTTCAGTTGTTTAAGGACATTTCTCCACTGTCTTCCCACTTGCATTGTTTCCTACCAGAAATATGCTGTCTCCCTTATCTTTGTTTCTTTGAATATAATGTATCTTCTCTCTCCTCCCCTTCTTCCTGCTGCTTTTAAGATTTTTATCTCTGATTTTTATCTCTATCACTTGCTTTAAGGAATTTGATTGTGTTGTGCCTTAGTGTAATTTTCTTCATACTTCTTAGACTTGGGGTTCATTGATCTTTTTGGAACTGTGGGTTTATAGATTCCATCAAATTTGGAATTTTTCAGCCATTATTTCTTCTCATTTTTTTTCTCTATCCCTGTCTTTTCTTTGTGAACTACAATTGTATATATATTAGGTTGTTTGAAGTTATCCCTCAGCTTTCAAAATTGCTATATTTTTTTTCATTTTTCTTTCTGTGTTTAATTTTGGATAGATTCTGTCATTAATTCAACAACTGCATCTTTTTTGTTAATATTTTTTCCTCAATGTCTAATTTACTATTAACCCTATCCAGTAAATTTTTCATTTCAACTGCTATAGCTTTTATCACTAGAAGTTCAATTTGGGTCATTTAAAAAATATCTTCCAACTCTTTTTTTTTTGCATTGTACTCGGTATTCTTTTTTTTTTTCTTTTCTTTTTTTTTAACATCTTTATTGGAGTATAATTGCTTTACATTGTTGTGTCAGTTTCTGCTTTATAACAAAGTGAATCAGTTATACATATACGTATGTCCCCATATTTCTTCTGTCTTGCGTCTCCCTCCGTCCCACCCTCCCTATCCCACCCCTCTAGGTGGTCACAAAGCACGGAGCTGATCTCCCTGTGCTATGCGGCTGCTTCCCACTAGATATCTATTTTACATTTGGTAGTGTATATATATATGTCGATGCCACTCTCTCACTCTTTACTTAACATGTCCAGTCTTTTCTCTAATTTCTTGAACATATGGAATACAGTTATAATAACTATTTTAGTATCTTTGACTATTAATTCTATCATCTGTATCAATTCTGAGTCCGTTTTGTTGGTTGATTTTTCTCCTCATTCAATAGAATCTATTATGTGTAGTATTTTTCTGTTTCTTTGTATTTTTGGTAATTTCTATTAGATGCCTGAGATTGTGAATTTTACCTTTTGGAGTGCTGGATATTTCTGTATACCTATAAATATTCTTGAGCTTTATTCTGGAAAGTTGTCTAATTACTTGGAATTAGTTTCATCCATTCAGTTTTGTTTTTAAGGTTTGTTAAGTGGGGCCAGAGCAACATTTAGTCTAGGGTTAATTTTTCCTGTTACTGAGGCAAACCCCTTCTGAGTACTTTACCTAATGCTCTGTGAATTGTGAGGTTTTCCACTCAAGTTAGTGGTCCTGTGTTGGCTTTAAAGATTGTTCTTTCTCACCCTTTCAGGAAATTAATTCCCCCCAACTCCAGACAAGTTGTTCACATGCATCACTAATACTCAGCTGATTGCTTGAGACAGACCCTCTACAGATCTCAGATGTTGTCTCTCTGTGTAGCTTGCTCTTCTCCAGTCAACTGCTCGGTGAACCATAGCTGCCTTGGCCTCCCCAGGTTACCAATTTCATCTCTTCATCTCATGGAGACTTCTGGGCTCTGCCTGGTTTCCCCCTCCCTGCATTGCAACCTACACACTTTCTCCAGGCAGTAACCTGGGAAAATTGCAGGGCTCATTTCATTTATTTTCCATTTTCAGGGGTAACTGCCCTTTGTTTTCTTGATATCCAATGGCAGGACAACTGTTTTTTCATACATTTTAATCAATTTCTTTAGTTGTTTCATGAAGAAGGTAAATCTGGTCCCCATTACCCCACAATAGTCAGATATGAAAATATCTTAACTATTTGTAAACTATCCAGGGCTGGTATCTCATTCACCTGCTTCTCCCCCACTTCTCCACCTATGCACTAAGATGGTAGCAGCAAAGGTCTTAATTCAATAAGTTTTTGGATTTTCTTCTGATTACTGTTTAAATATATGCCATTGGTCCTGATATGTAGTATTTTTAATTATTATTACTGTTTGCAAATTCTGTTAGATCAGTTTATTTTTCCCTTTTTATCTGAAAGTTGTTTAATAGAAGATTTTATTTTTAATTTACAGATGGAAGGACCTTTTTGGTCTTTATTTTATGAATAATTTCTAATTTTATTGCCTTGTGATTGAAGAATATTTTTTGTAATATTTTTACATCAGGATACTTACTGATGTTTTATTTGTGACCTAATATATAATTGACTTTTAAAATACAAATATGTTTTTAGAATTATTTTATCTTTTGTTCTTATTTTCAGTACTTTTAAAACCTTCTCTTCCATTAAATTCCTAAAGTCTCCCTACCATCAATTGTTTACTTGTTTTTTTTTTTTTTTGGCTGTGCTGTGTGGCATGCAGGATCTTAGTTCCCTGACCAGGGATCGAACCTGTGCCCCCTGCACTGGGAGCACAGAGTCTTAACATTTGGACCACTGGGTAAGTTCCCAATTATTTACTCTTGACAACTGTTCCAAAATACTATACAGAGAAACTGCTACTGTATGTTTGCATGAATGAAAATAACTGTTTTAAGCACATTCCTTATTGAAGAGATCCTTTCCCCCTCCACCTGTATATTCAATTCACAGAAACAGTGACAACTGTTCCAAAATACTAAACAGAGACATGGCTCCTATATGTTTGTGTTGATGAAAATAACCATTTTAAACACATTCCTTATTGACGAGATTCTTTCCTCTCCATCTGTATATTGTTACTTTTATTTTTTTTAATTTTTTAATTTAATTTTTATCTTATATTGGAGTATAGTTGATTTACAGTGTTGTGTTAGTTTCAGACCACCTGTATATTCTTCAGTTCACCAAAAAATTGAGCATAATGTGGGTACCACAGATACCAAGTTGAAGACTTGGTCCCTGTCCCAGAGGAAGCATGGTAATCTGCCATGTCTTTTTTTCTCCTTGAGTTTTGCTAGAATCACTCATGGTTTTGTTCCATATTTTTAGGTACAATGTTCCAAAGAGTTAGTACTGCCATGTAATGTTACTCAAATTATTGTAGAGTCTATCTAGAAAAACTATATTAATGATCACTATAGCAATATTGTGTATCATCTTCACCTCTTCATGTTCTCGCTTACCCTTCCCTGAGTTATAAAGACTCTGGCTTCAACAATTAGTAGGGCATTACTATTACCAAGTGTAAAATTAAAGGAGAGGGCATAGAAAAATAATACATACTGGAGAATTAATACACAGTTAAAATTATAAAACTAAAAATGGTCAAAAATTTATAGTGATTAATAATAAGAAGGTATTTGTGAAATGGGGAAAGTCAAATGCTTTAGCTAGCACACAGTTGCACATGTAATATTTTATAAAAGTAAGATTTCATGATTAATAGAATAAGAATTAGACAAACTGCACCTCAATTTTTATTTGCACAGTATGTTGATAAAAATATCAACTTATGGGGTTGTTGATAAGATCAGAACTAATGAATGCAAAAGCTTTCTTGACACACAGCAGGCGCTAGATATATGGTAGTTCTCGTTTTCATTATTAGTGCATTCTTATATAAACATAGACATTTAAAAAAATTTTTTAAACAGTGATCCTGAGACATCAATAACTTAAAGGCCTTTCCAGAATACATTTTGGGGGAATTTAGATATTTTGTCTACCAGTAGTTGGAAAGAAAGAGTAGTAGTCATATGTGATTTCTGCTGACCTGAGTTTATTTCCAGTAACACACAGTGGTCACAACAAAGCATTCAAATATGACTTTGTATATCTCAAATGTCATGGGAGAAGCTGGAACTACACAGAACAAAATCATTGCCAGACTTCCTGGTTCTCTTCTCTCATTTAAAACAGCTAACTCAACTCATCCTTCGGTTTTCTGCTTAAACATGCTCACTTCCTTAGTGAAGCCATTCCCTTTAGGCTAGACTCCTCTAAGTGTCCTAACCTCAAATCCCCGTATCATAACATTCATTGCATTTTTTCATAGTTATTTTTTAGCTGTATATCTTCTCAATATATTGCAAACTCCATAAAAAGAAGAGGCCTGTCTGTCTTATTCATTGTTGTTGCCTCAGCACTACACAGACTGTTTGGCACAATGTTGGCAACTCATTATTTATTGAGTAAATGAATAAATTCCCTAACAGACATGGAAATTTCAATGTACAGCCAGAGATAGTTCTAGAATCTGGGTCTGAAGCAAACACCAGAGAACATGCAAGCACACTCCTCCAAACGTCTTGATAGAATGAGAAAATTTTATCTGCATCCCCAGGGTAACTTCTCTATCATTGATAATGATGGCAGACCTTCAGAGACCTTCTGGATTGGCATTGCTTTGGAACCAGCAAAGATTCCTTAATCCACAGCTATGTGTTGATTGCTTACATATTCAGATTCAACTAAACTAGATTGTAGAGAACTAGCTATGTACTAGGCTAAGAGCTGTGTGCTTTATCATGCCATTTTACTCAATGGCACAAACTATAAGGGCGTAGGATGATCATTTCTATTATAAATAAGTAAACTGGCCACAAAATATGTCATAACTGATCAAAGTCACGTAGCTTGGTAGTAGAAGAACCGGGATACATATACAAGATGTAAGCTTACATGTTGGGAGTGAATGTTTTAAGGTAAGACACAGTGAAGTGATTACATTCAAGTTGTTTTTGCATGGGTGTAGCAGGTGCACATGTCACCAATGGACTCAACTGAAGCTCAAATTAACGTAGTTATATCATATATTAGGAGCCAGAGTTATCCTTATGACATTCACTTGCTGTCAGACATTAGATATTTTAGCTTTCTAAGCTTCTTTTCCTTATCTGCAAAGTGAAACTATGTGCCTTGTTTCTCTCACAGGATCGGGAGGAACAAATAAGACATCCATATAGAAGCCACATTGTGTTAACATATCACTTCAAAGTTTTAAAGGGATTGTTAACACACCTATCATATTGATTTTCTTACTCTATTTTACTGAACAAGGTCTGCTTTCTTCCTTATTTCCATTTGGAGTTTTATAGCGTTATAGGTTACAACTCCTGCATTCTTTCAGTACCATGAACATTATCCTAGTAAGTTTACAAATAGGAGAATTATTTTCAGTTTCTGACATAATGAAAATCAAATCAGGGTCCCAGAAAAATAACAATTGCTTACACTAAAGGTTTGCTATCTCTTAGTTACACCAAAATGGGTACAAATTCAAGGTTTGATGGAAACACTGGACATGACTTTTAAACATAACTCTGCATTCATTATCATTGCAAGCATTAGTTTGAAATCCTTGACAATAAAATGGGGATAATAAACTCTAAACTTCTTAAAATCATCAAATGCCATCAAATTTTCTTTGATATTTGAATTTTATTTAATTTATTTTTTATACAGCAGGTTCTTATTAGTTATCCATTTAATACATATTAGTGTATACAGGTCAGTCCCAAACTCCCAATTCATGACACCACCCCCCCTCCCTCCCGGCACTTTCCCCCCTTGGTGTCCATACGTTTGTTCTCTATGTCTGTGTCTCAATTTCTGCCCTGCAAACCGGTTCATCTGTACCATTTTTCTAGGTTCCACATGCATGCGTTAATATACGATATTTGTTTTTCTCATACTGACTTACTTCACTCTGTATGACAGTCTCTAGATCCATCCACGTCTCAACAAATGACCCAATTTCGTTCCTTTTTATGGTTGAGTAATATTCCATTGTACATATGTACCACATCTTCTTTATCCATTCATCTGTGGATGGGAATTTAGGTTGCTTCCATATCCCGGCTATTGTAATAGTGCTGCAATGAACATTGGGGTGCATGTGTCTTTTTGAATTATGGTTTTCTCTGGGTATATGCCCAGTAGTGGGATTGCTGGGTCATATGGTAATTCTATTAATAGTTTTACAGGGAACCTCCATACTGTTCTCCATAGTGGCTGTATCAATTTACATTCCCACCAAAAGTGCAAGAGGGTTCCCTTTTCTCCACACCCTCTCCAGCATTGGTTGTTTGTAGATTTTCTGATGATACCCATTCTAACTGGTGTGAGGTGATATCTCATTGTAGTTTTGATTTTCATTTCTCTAATAATTAGTGCTGTTGAGCAGCTTTTCATGTGTTTATTGGCCATCTGTATGTCTTCTTTGGAGAAATGTCTATTTAGGTCTTCTGCCCATTTTTGGATTGGGTTTTTTTTTTTTTTAATATTGAGCTGCATAAGCTGTTTATATATTTTGGAGATTAATCCTTTGTCCATTGATTCATTTGCAAATATTTTCTCCCATTCTGAGGGTTGTCTTTTCGTCTTGTTTGTAGTTGCCTTTGCTGTGCAAAAATTTTTAAGTTTCATTAGGTTCCATTTGTTTATTTTTGTTTTTATTTCCATTACTCTAGGAGGTGGACCAAAAAAGATCTTGCTGTGACTTATGTCAAAGAATGTTCTTCCTATGTTTTCCGCTAAGAGTTTTATAGTGTCCGGTCTTACATTTAGGTCTCTAATCCATCTTGAGTTTATTTTTGTGTATGGTTTTAGGGAGTGTTCTAATTTCATTCTTTTACATGTAGCTGTTCAGTTTTCCCAGCACCACTTATTGAAGAGACTGTCTTTTCTCCATTGCATATCCTTGCCTCCTTTGTCATAGATTAGTTGACCATAGGTGTGTGGGTTAATCTCTGGGCTTTCTATCCTGTTCCATTGATCTATATTTCTGTTTTTGTGCCAGTACCATATTGTCTTGATTACTGTAGCTTTGTAGTGTAGTCTGAAATCAGGGAGTCCGATTCTTCCAGCTCCGTTTTTTTCCCTCAGGACAGATTTGGCTATTCGGGGTCTTTTGTGTCTCCATACAAATTTTAAGATTTTTGTTCTAGTTCTGTAAAAAATGCCATTGGTAGTTTGATAGGGATTGCATTGAATCTGTAGATTGCTTTGGGTAGTATAGTCATTTTCACAATATTGATTATTCCAATCCAAAAACATGGTATATCTCTCCATCTGCTGGTATCGTCTTTAATTTCTTTCAACAGTGTCTTATAGTTTTCTGCATACAGGTAGGTTTATTCCTAGGTGTTTTATTCTTTTTTGTTGCAATGGTAAATGGGAGTGTTTCCTTAATTTCTTTCATATTTTTCATGATTAGTGTATAGGAATGCAAGAGATTTCTATGCATTAATTTTGTATCCTGCAACTTTACCAAATTCATTGATTAGCTCTAGTAGTTTTCTGGTGGCATGTTTAGGATTCTCTATGTATAGTATCATGTCATCTGCAAACAGTGACAGTTTTACTTCATCTTTTCCAATTTCTATTCCTTTTATTTCTTTTTCTTCTCTGATTGCTATGGTTAAAACTTCCAAAACTATGTTGAATAATATAGGCAAGAGTGGACATCCTTGTCTTCTTCCTGATCTTATAGGAAATATTTTCAGTTTTTCACCATTGAGAATGATGTTTGCTGTGGGTTTGTCATATATGGCCTTTATTATGTTGAGGCAGGTTCCCTCTAGGCCTACTTTCTGTTTTCATCATAAATCGGTGTTGAATTTTGTCAAAAGCTTTTTCTGCATCTATTGAGATGATTATATAGTTTCTATTCTTCAAACTGTTAATATGGTGTATCACATTGATTGATTTGTGTATATTGAAGAATCCTTGCATCCCTGGGATAAATCCCACTTGATTATGATGTATGATCCTTTAAATGTGTTGTTGGATTCTGTTTGCTAGTATTTTGTTGAGGATTTTTGCATCTATATTCATCAGTGATTTTGGTCTGTAATTTTCTCTTTTTTTTGCAATATCTTTGTCTGATTTTGGTATCAGGGTGATGGTGGCCTCATAGAATGAGTTTGGGAGTGTTCCTTCCTCTGAAATTTTTTGGAAGAGTTTGAGAAGGATGGGTGTTATCTCCTCTCTAAATGTTTGATAGAATTCACCTGTGAAGCCATCTGGTCCTGGACTTTTGCTGGTTGGAAGACTGTTAACCACAGTTTCAATTTCATTACTTGTGATTGGTCTCTTCATATTTTCTATTTCTTCCTGGTTCAGTCTTGGAAGGTTATACCTTTCTAAGAATTTGTCCACTTCTTCCAGGTTGTCCATTTTATTGGCATAGAGTTGTTTTAGTAGTCTCTTAGGATGCTTTGTATTTCTGCAGTGTCTTTTGAAACTACTCCTTTTTCATTTCTAATTTTATTGATTTGAGTCCTCTCCCTCTTTTTCTTGATGAGTCTGGCTAATGGTTTATCAATTTTGTTTCTCTTCTCAAAGAACCAGCTTTTAGTTTTATTGATCTTTGCTATTGTTTTCTTTGTTTCTATTTCATTTATTTCTGCTCTGATCTTTATGATTTCTTTCCTTCTGCTAACTTTGGGGGTTTTTTGTTCTTCTTTCACTAATTGCTTTAGGTGTAAGGTTAGGTTGTTTATTTGAGATGTTTCTAGTTTCTTAAGGTAGGATTGTATTGCTATAAACTTCCCTCTTAGAACTGATTTTGCTGTGTCCCATAGGTTTTGGATCATCGTGTTTCCATTGTAATTTGTCTCTAGGTATTTTTTGATATCCTCTTTGATTTCTTCAGTGACCTCTTGGTTATTTAGTAACGTATTGTTTAGCCTCCATGTGTTTGTGTTTTTTACATTTTTTCCCCGTCACTGATATCCAATCTCATAGTGTTGTGGTCAGAAAAGATGCTTGATATGATTTCAGTTCTCTTAAATTTACTGAGGCTTGATATGTGACCCAAGATGTGAACTATCCTGGAGAATGTTCCGTGTGCACTTGAGAAGAAAGTGTAATCTGCTGGTTTTGGATGGAATGTCCTTTAAATATCAATTAAATCTATCTGGTCTATTGTGTCATTTAAAGCTTGTGTTTCCTTATTAATTTTTTGTTTGGATGATCTGTCCATTGGTGTAAGTGAGGTGTTAAAGTTCCCCACTATTATTGTGCTACTGTCAACTTCCTCTTTTATAGCTGTTAGCAGTTAACTTATGTATTGAGGTGCTCCTATGTTGGGTGCATATATATTTATAATTGTTATATCTTATTCCTGGATTGATCCCTTGATCATTATGTAGTGTCCTTCCTTGTCTTTTGTAACATTCTTTATTTTAAAGTCTATTTTATCTGATATGAGTATTGCTACTCCAGCTTTCTTTTCATTACCATTTGCATGGAATATCTTTTTCCATCCCCTCACTTTCAGTCTGTATGTGTCCCTAGGTCTGAAGTGGGTCTCTTGTGGACAGCATATATATGGGTCTTGTTTTTGTATCTGCTCATAGAGCCTGTGTCTTTTGGTTGGAGCATTTAATCCATTCACGTTTAAGGTAGTTATCGATATGTATGTTCCTATTACCATTTTCTTAATTATTTTATGTTTGTTTTTGTAGGTCCTTTTCTTCTCTTGTGTCTCCCACTTAGAGAAGTTCCTTTAGCATTTGTTGTAGAGCTGGTTTGGTGGTGCTGAATTATTTCAGCTTTTGCTTGTCTGTAAAGCTTTTGATTTCTCCATCAAATCTGAATGAGATCCTTGCAGGGTAGAGTAATCTTGGGTGTAGGTTCTTCCCTTTCATCACTTTAAATATGTCCTGCCACTCCCTTCTGGCTTGTAGAGTTTCTGCTGAGAAATTAGCTGTTAACCTTATGGGAGTTTCCTTGTATGTTATTTGTCATTTTTTCCCTTGCTGCTTTTAATAATTTTTCCTTGTCTTTAATTTTTGCCAATTTGATTACTATGTGCCTCGACGTGTTTCTCCTTGGGTTTGTCTTGGGTGGGACTCGCTGAGCTTCCTGGACTTGGGTGGCTATTTCCTTTCCCATGTTAAGGAATTTTTCGACAATAATCATATATTTTCTCAGATCCTTTCTCTCTCTCTTCTCCTTCTGGGACCCCTATAATGTGAATGTTTAATGTTTAATGTTTAATGCTGTCCCAGAGGTCTGTTAGGCTGTCTTCATTTCTTTTCATTCCTTTTTCTTTATTTTGTTCTGCAGCAGTGAATTCCAACATTCTGTCTTCCAGGTCACTTATCCGTTCTTCTGCCTCAGTTATTCTGCTATTGATTCCTTTTAGTGCATTTTTCATTTCAGTTATTGTATTGGTCATCTCTGTTTGTTTGTTCTTTAATTCTTCTAGGTCTTTGTTAAATATTTCTTGCATCTTCTCGATCTTTGTCTCCATTCTTATTCCGAGGTCCTGGATCATCTTCACTATCATTATTCTGAATTCTTTTTCTGTAAGGTTGCCTATCTCCACTTTATTTATTTGTTTTTCTGGGGTTTTATCTTGTTCCTTCATCTGGTACATAACCCTCTGCCTTTTCATCTTGTCTGTCTTTCTGTGAATGTGGTTTGTTTTCCACAGGCTGCAGGATTGTAGTTCTTCTTGCTTCTGCTGTCTGCCCTCTCACAATCAAATTTTAAATAGCAATGTTATTAAAAAAAAGTATGTAAGGAAGACATCCATTCAAGGGAAAAATATGTATTTTTTATATTTAGAAGCAATTTTTCTTTTTTAAAAGACAAATGCTTTATTTCTGAAAAGCACTTACCCATAATGTTAACTAAACTGATGAACAATGGAATATATTTCTTTGACATCACTCTGTAGGCTCATTTAGGTGTTTCAGAAGTGCAATATTTATGACAAGCCTCAGAAAATTAAAAGGTATGCTATTTCTAGATGAGAAACAAGAAAAATAATTTATGCCATCACAAAACAAAGCTTTTTGTGGAAAATATTTCTTGATCTGTTATTATCAACAGCAACCAGACCTAAGTATTGCCAGGCTTCGCAGGGATATCAAAATATATCTGTGGTAAGCCAACTTGCCTTTTTTTTTTCTCCTCTCTTAAAGTTTGGGTCATACAGAGGCAGCAAAATGTTTTGTGTTTCTTTTTCTGTGTTCTACCTAAATCATACATCCAAGTTTCAGTACTATTATGTTTATATAGTGAACTTCAAATACCTATTTCCTAATTTGGATTGATCAGAACATCTTCAAAACATCTGCCCAACTTGGTACACTGCCCAGGAAGTCTAATGACTTTTGAGAAGAGAAAATGAGATTTATTGGCTAAGACAGGGAACTACCTGGAAAATTATGAGGTTTTAGTAAGACTATCAGTACTACTAAGTTTGCCAAGAGTCAGCCATGTGGAATGCAGTAAGAACTCTAGGCAGCCTTAAAATAAACTCTTTGATTAAATGCAATTATAAAAAATTGTCAGCTGTCAGAATTGATATTTTTCCTTGGAATAATGTAAGAAGTCATGAATGTCGGAAGTATGATTAGTAGATTTCTAAAACGGGCTCAATTTTCCTACATGATATGGTCTGGAGGTAATGGAAAAGCCAGCTTTCTCAGAACTCTATCTCCCTCCCAAGTCCTAAGATGGAGATGCTTACAATTTGAGTTTCTAAACAGATCTTGTAAAACTTTCCAAAGGGAAGGGACATATAGCCAAGTAAGGGTGTAACATAGGAAGACAATCTGGATTATTGCCAAAGAGCATTAAAAGAGAGCATTTTCCTTGATGGAGTCACCATTACTCCAAGCCTATCCTCAGTGTGTCAGACTTAGAATTTGATCTGGGAGCATTCTGCAAATGGATTTGCATCTCAGAAACTGACTCACATTAACCAAAGGTGATAGACATGTAACAGATAAAACCAGCTGCTATTTTAAGGATTAAAATTGAGAACTATAACAGACTGTGTATCCAGGTACTTCACCTTTACTCAGAGCACCCTCTCCAGGCAGTCCAACCACAGTGAAAGTCATATTATAATCAGACGTTTGCTTTGAAGGACAGAATCTGAATACGGATTTTTTTACTATGTAATTTGCATGCTTATATTCATCATATAGGATGAGTATTTTAAAATTAGAGTTAGTCCTTCTAGGAAGCAACCCATTCCAAGTACTTCTGAAACCTCTCTCTTTACCTTCTATCCTTGTATAGCCCACTCTTCATATAAAAACATCTTCTAGGAGAAATATCCCACTGAGTCACTAACAATCACAGATGTTAAAATCAGTTTCTCAGATAACTTTTATCCCAAGAGGTGGGAAAGACAGCATTAAATCACAGATAACCTAGTGAAGAGGATAAAAGTCAACAAGAGCTGCTTGTAAATTTTGGAGATTAATTCTTTGTCAAACAACCCAATCCAAAAATGGGCAGAAAACCTAAATGGACATTTCTCCAAAGAAGATATACAGATTGCCAACAAACACATGAAAGAATGCTCAACATCATTAATCATTAGAGAAATGCAAATCAAGACTACAATGCAATATCATCTCACACCGGTCAGAATGGCCATCATCAAAAAATCTACAAACAATAAATGCTGGAGAGGGTGTGGAGAAAAGGGAACCCTCTTGCACTGTTGGTGGGAATGTAAATTGATACAGCCACTATGGAGAACAGTATGGAGGTTCCTTAAAAAACTAAAAATAGAACTACCATATGACCCAGCAATCCCACTACTGGGCATATACCCAGAGAAAACCATAATTCAAAAAGACACATGCACCCCAATGTTCATTGCAGCACTATTACAATAGCCGGGATATGGAAGCAACCTAAATTCCCATCAACAGATGAATGGATAAAGAAGATGTGGCACATATATACAATGGAATATTACTCAGCCATAAAAAGAAACAAAATTGAGTTATTTGTAGTGAGGTGGATGGACCTAGAGTCTGTCATACAGAGTGAAGTAAATCAGAAAGAGAAAAACAAATACCATATGCTAACACATATATATGGAATTTAAAAAAAAAAAAAAATGGAGAACCTAGGGGCAAGACGGGAATAAAGACACAGACCTTCTAGAGAATGGACTTGAGGATATCAGGAGGGGGAAGGGTAAGCTGGGACAAAGTGAGAGAGTGGCATGGACATATATACACTACCAAATGTAAAACAGATAGCTAGTGGGAAGCAGCCGCATAGCACAGGGAGATCAGCTCGGTGCTTTGTGACCACCTAGAGGGGTGGGATAGGGACGGTGGGAGCGAGGGAGATGCAAGAGGGAAGAAATATGGGGACATATCTATATGTACAACTGATTCACTTTGTTATAAAGCAGAAACTAACACACCATTGTAAAGCAATTATACTCCAATAAAGATGTTTTAAAAAAAAAAGTCAACAAGAAATAAGGGTGAAGAGACAAGAAGGGCTGAAGATATATTGTACTACTTCATAAATTTAATAGGGCCTGCTTTGCAGCTTACTTCTGTTTGGGTATGAGCAGACTCCTCTGGAGTTTAAGCACCTGTCAAAATGACTGCAAACTTGGAAGTTAAATGCCTCTTTGAAGCGTGGGCAAAAGCAGTCACAAAGCCCACTTACTTGACTACTTTAGTAGACAAATTTATTTAGTTTTTATTCTGAAAGTCATTAGTATTTTATGCAAACTTAAAGTTATAAATAAAATAAGCTTGGTTGCATAGCATAGTAGTTAAGACCATAGCTCTAAAAAAGATCTGGCTTTGAGTCTCAGTTCACCCAATTCCTAGCTGTGTGACCTTCTCTCAACATGGAGATAATGAGTACTTAACTCAAAAAGTCACAGTAAGGATTGCGCTGGAGCATATAAAGTCTTGGCAGAGTGCCTGGCACCAAGTAAGCTCTCCATAAATTCTGGTTGCTACTGTTGTTGCCACTGATGTTACCGTTGTTGCTATTGGTGGTGTCTTTGTGGGATTCTTCTGATATCCTTGAATTCTTCCTACATTCTAGAGAACGATTTATTTTCTATGGAACAAGAACAGCCTACTTCAGACCATCATCATCTCTTGCTTGGCCTCTTGCCTTAAAGTCTGATAGTTCTCTTTTCAAAATTGCACACAGCTGCCTGTTGCACAGCTGGATATGCAATTCTTCTGACTTCAGCTCTTCAGTGGCCTCCCTTCAGGGGCTCAAACCCGTTAACAGAATCCTTGTAGCCAAGGTTTTGCCCAACTCTCCAGCCTCTTCTTTTTACTTTATGCTCCATAAACACCATTAACCTTTAGTCCTTTATACTTCGTGCTGTCTCTCTCCTCCATGCCTCTGCTCCAGTCTCTCTGCTCTCTTGGAATGCACTCTCATGCCCCATCCATCAGGTTAACTCCTGCATATTCTGAAATAGTCAGTTCTTACACCTTCTCCTAGGCTCCCAACTCAATGGTTGGCTCACCACTATTCCCTAGCACCCAGAACAGTGCTTGGCACACTGTTGGCTCTCAAAGAATGAATGGATGAAAGGATACCCCTCTGATAGGGTACCTCCCCCCCGTACAGAGAGATGACGAAATGGAGGCATACCAAAGCTTCTGTTTGCAGGTTCAAAGTACAATATTGTTCAGAGTGTACAAAACAGTCTTCATGTATATGAACATAGCAGAACCTTTAGTACCATTTTGTTAAATCTAAAGGTCAACAGATCATTTTTGGACTAACTATTCACTGATTTGTTGAATTAATCAAGTTATTATGGAAAGACAAACGATTCCAAATCATTTCTATATCTGATTTTTAAAAAGTCTTTGGCTCTATTGTAATACATTTGGTTGTTGATTTGAAAGTTTACAGTTTACTCATTTTAGTGAAGAAAATAATTAAAAATTGTTAAGTATGGATCATACAATTAGTCATCATTACTGACTTACAATTTTAATTTGTTCAAGTCAAAATGAGATTTTTTTTGTACAGCCAGCACTGCAAGCTCAAGCTAGTAGCTAAGAAACGAAGATTGCCATTGTTAGCTGGTCTTCGTCATACTTTATGTTATCACATATAACCTAGATTCTGGACTTAGTACTTATCTGAAGTTTTTGTTGATACATGAGGTTAAATGAAGCCAATCTACTCTATCCTGGCTGTACTGGCTTTGCAATATTAACAGTGGTACAGATGTAGGGTTTTCTTCTCAGTATGCTAAACAGTCATAATTCAGATAGTACTTAAGGATCAGATGTTAGGAGATAATGGTTCACAGGGCAGTATGGCTGTTGAGAAGTAACCAAATGCATTAAATACATAAAGGGGGCATGTTGTCAGACACCTGTACCTTTAGCTTTCAAGAAGTATGGTTACCTCATAACCACAGCCTCAGCACGTGTGAACTTACCAGAAGTTTGGCTTCATTAAACTTTTGAGGACTTTTTGAACAACATTTTAAACTAGATAACTATTGCCTCTTCATTACTAACATGAAAATTTAATTTTAGTAAAATTAACATTACAGAATATCCTGCATTTTAGAAATGCAAGCAAAATATAACTTTAAACATTGGGATGATAACTGCAACTTTACATTTTGATCTGCTCTAAGAGAACAGAATCAATTCTTAGAATTTGTGTTCTACAATGCCTGGTCAAAGAAGTATCTCTTAAGCCTACTGGGAGGGTCTATCTTGAAGTAACCTTATTTGATGAAAGACAGCAACTCATTTTTACAGCATAATTAGAAAATATGTCACTCTGGATGAGAACATCTCCAAGATGACTAAATACTTCCACTTTTTAGGTTCATAATTTAAAAAATAGCAATAGTGAACAATAGTTTAAGGAAGTATGGTACAATGGGAAGACCTTCAATCTTGGTTCCAGTTAGGTGAGAATTAGGACCGTGGCCCTGCTACTCACAAGGTATGTGGCCTCAGACAAGTCATTAGCATCCCTTAGGCTCAATTTCATCATCTGTAAAATAAACATAATGTTACTGACCCTATAAGGTGGTTCTGAGGGTCACTGTCAAGCACATAAAAGGAGGCCAAAAACTAGCCAGTATTACTGTTCATTCTATCATTATCTGCAGAGATTGATGAAATTTTAGAGCCAACAAAAAACAAAAAAAACCAACAGCAGAAGACAATACAAAGAGAAGTAGAGAGGCTTCATATTCAAACACTGTCAAGGGCAAAGCAAGTGCTTGAGCAAGGAGGACAAAGAGTAGAGGAGGGGAGTCCTGGTAGAATCAGGAAATGTATAAAAGCCTCTTTAAGGCTTTAGATTCAAATCTTTTAAACATCATGGACAAAAAGTCTCACTTCAGTTCTTCAAATTAGAGACCAGGCCAGCAATCTGTAATGCATGATATTCCAACATAATTATTTTAAAAGTAAGAAAGTCAATGCTCAGAGAGACTGTTACTTGTCTTAATCACCCAGCAGCTTAGCAGAAGAGTTAGAATTAGAACTTGCTTCCCTGGTAGGTTTACTTGAGCTTCTTTCTCTCAATCCCAAGTTTGTCCCTTTTTGGCATCCGTAAAAAAATCTAATTTCCTTTTCTGTTTTCTGTATGTTGCTTTCCTTAAACAAAGGAAACCTTTTTTTCTCAATCATCCTTGCCAATGAGAAGACTTCACCTACCTCCACATTGGGTCTCAAATAATGAAGCTCAGATAAAATGCTCTCCCAGTTCACATTCTTCTGATTTTTTGACCTTGAAGATAGCTGGCTACAGAGCTTCCTTCCCTCTTTGAGCCCCAATTTTTAATCCCATAAAAATTTGTTCAGCTACTCTATTAATCACCACGGCCTTATATAATTCAATCTTGATTTATCATTCTCATCATTCTGAGATCAATTTCTCCAGCTGGCATTCAAATAAATTTGATAGTTTCCTAATAGCCATTGATTTTTATTGGTTATCAGAGATATGAGAAGTCAATCAATTGTGCACTACTTACTGTATATGCATAGCTGTAAATATTAAGTATATGTGTCATAGTGTGCTCTGGCTGAATAACTGTGATAGTTGTTAACATTCATTATGTGCTTAATAATTGTCATAGGGACTTTAAAGTTAAAATAATTTTAAAGAAAATGAGAGTCCCTGTTATCTACTGGCCCAAGCTCCCTCCTTATCTTCCTACCTTTCTTCCCCAGATATGTCTTGAGCTCCTACAATGTTGAAGCAATGTGTTTAAGCAAAAACCAAGATTTTTCCACACTGCCACCAACATGAGTGAAATCTAGATCACTGTATAAGTGTTGACTTAGCAAAACACACTTCTTGTTCAACCAGTCTGATCAACCCTGTGCCTGATGACCCAAAGGAACCAGGCTGTGTTTGTGTTGCATTTTATCTAGCTTACAGATGACGGAACACCATGGGCCTCTACTGAAACACACTGTCCAGCATCTGAACTACTAGAGGGTAGGTGAAGCACTAAAACACTCAGATTGAAGAAGAAATTTAAACTTGGGAAGAAACTTGCTCAATAATTGTTCTTAATCATAGGGGTAGCGATTTATATCAAAATATAAATGAGGATAGCAGCAATATATAACAGTGCTTCTGACAACCGTGATATTTAACCCAGATTACATATACGTTTTACAGGCTTATACTTGTTTGCAACCTTGGCAAATTTTTCTTTTGTCTTTATACTTTACAACAGCATCATTGACTTTCATATACCCATACAACAGAGAGGCTGTAAGTTAAAACGTCTTTCAAAGAAGCCACATCCTTTAACAAATGTAAAACATGTGGAAGAATCAAACAGCTAAAGTCCAAAAAGAAAAATGGATTTTTCTAGCTACTGACCGATATCTAAACGCAAAGGCTATAAGAATATATTTGCCTTCGTTATAACGTTTACTGGGCTCACTTTGGTTTGGTACACTTTTTCCAGCTATTGAAAAAAAAGCAAAAGTGTTAATAGCTATAGTATTTATAATAGTAAAAACAGAGCTGACATTTATTTTGTGTGACTTTTACAGGTTTAAGACTGATACTCTACAGATCAGATGTCAAATTAACCATACCCTGATTCCCTCTTTAAATATAGTTTTTCTTTACATTTAAAACAATGCATATAGTCATCTATTTTAATATTTTAAGTTGTGCTCTTGGTTATTAGTAACTAAAAGTTCAAATTCAAGGGCATTTTCTTATGATTTATAGTCCTTACATGTTATTTGCTTTTTAACCACATTATTATTGCCTAAGTGACTCTCTCCACTGAAAAAGCTATTTGAACACGTCCATATGTACTTCTCTCAGTATGTTAAAAATACTAACATCAAAGGCATTGTTTCATAAATATTTTACACTAATTTAAAATAGAATCCTAGCAAACCTTGTAAGAAAACTACCAACTGACAGCCTTTCCCAATTGAATATCTCTATAAAGAGAATAATTTGAACTGTAAATAGTACATCAAACCCAATAAAGAAAATGCCAGACATCAGGTGGAATGTTGGACTCACTTTCACTTATATTCAGTAAAGTAAAAAGAATCTGGAGTACATTCACATAAAGAGCAAAAAGGTTAAAAAAAAAATCTATTTCCTACTAGGATTGGATTCTTTTCTAGGTGGTCTGCAAAGACAACAAGAATGTAAAAGCACATAAATAAGTCACAGGATGTTATAAAAACAGAGGAAATACAGTGAATAATATTGTAACAACTAGTGATGGATGATAACTGGTCTTACTGCAGCAATCATTTCATAACATATGAAAATATTGATTCACTATGGTGTACCACTGAAACTAATATAATATTATATACTAATTATAACTCAATAAAAAAGTGTAAAAGCATAAAGCATAAATTTGATCAGTCCTTTTTTTCCTAGCCAGCTCAAAAGGAGAACTGGTTGAAATCTAACAAGAAAACATGGTGCAAGCATCAAATGATCAAACTGTGAAAATCATATCAAGTGAAACAATTTAAGTGAAAAACTTGCCCACAGTTGGGTCTGCTGGTAAGAAGCTATCGCTCAGATATACTAGTAAAGTTAACATTCCTGATTGCTATTGATACTGGGTCCAGATTTCCTGATTTGAAACCAATAGTGTCAAGATTAAACTATCTGTCCCTCATGGATGAAAATAATTGAAAGCTCCTGATTTGTATTGCTTAGACCTTCAGATAGTCCCTCATCAGATTCCTGAAATTTTCCTTCCTCCGAAGACCACTTTCTCTAATTCATCACGGCGAAAGTGGTGGTGGCAAATAGCCACATGTACAATGATACTTTCTTGAACTAGAAGAAAATGCTCATTTACTACAATTTTGTGTTTGCTGCACAGATAGTTAAAATTTAGTAACATGTGTGACTCACTCAATGAAGTTTTAAATATTCAAAGTTGGAAATAATGGGATTACTGTCCAGAAAAGAGACAGAAATAAACTTGAATGAAACATTTGGAACTTTAGAATTTATTTGCAATGCCTAGAACAGGAAGAGTGGAAATTAAGAAGTGTTGTGAAATAAATAAATACTTGGCAGGTTGAGCTATTGATCTGTAGTAATGGTGAGGTTGTGTATGCCCTAGAAGTTACACAATTCTAATACACAAAATAAATGATAATTAGGGCATGGACTAAAGTAAAGGTGATCTAAACATCAAAGTGAAGAAGTACATTATTGGTGATTATAAAGATTACCAGGAGAGAAAGATACAATGAGGTTGTGTTAGTTGAGAGACTGATAAAATGGCTGATTAACCAATGTAGCTAAAAGAAGGAAACAAGCTGCATAAGAATGAAACTGAAGACACGATACACTGGTGAGGAAAAACTGGAGGCTGCTATGGCAAGGTAACCATAAATAATGAATGAGAATGAGGGGAAGTTGAAAATATTGGAGTTTCTTGTTTTATAAATTTGATAATGCTGGACATGAGCAGTTTTGAATGACACATGAAGCAGTCTTGCAAGTGGATAACTGCCATGCTGTACCAATGAAACTTAAAAGAGCCAGGAAAGATGAGAAACTGTAAGATCAGAACATTAAGACAGTCATTATGTAAATGTTGAAGTTACTAAAAGTAAATATAACTAATGGGTAAAAGAAAAAAGTGTGAGTTTGCTATTAATATACTTGAGGAGGATAAATTCATTCGCTCTTTCATATAACCATCTAACATTTATTGAGTTCCTTCTGCTTTTCAATGACACTGAATCAAGTGCAAGAAATTACATATTTTTTTATCTTAGAGATAAAGGTGGGAACCAAATTTATATGGGAGTAACATGAATATCAAAAGAAACTCAAAAGAACTTAATTCTTCTTTCATCAATACTAAACCAACCCTAAAAGAAATGTTAAAGAGCCTTCTCTAAGTGGAAAAGAAGTAAAAATCTATAGGAAAGAGAAAATCCCACAGGAAAAGCAAATATATAATAAGGACTGAGGATCAAACACTTAAGCCAGTATAAAGATTGTAAAAGACAAAAAATTGTAAAAGCAACTACAACTACAATAAACAGTTAAGGTATAACCATGAAGATGTAAAATATAACACCAAAAACACAAAATGTAGGGGGAGGGAGTAAAAAATTGTAGATCTTTTAGAATGTGTTTGAATTTAAATGACTACCAGTTTAAAACAAATAGATATAGTTATAGGTCAAGGTATATGAACCCCATGCTAACCACAAATTAAAACCCACAATGGGTACAAAACTAAAAAGAAAGGAACACAAGCATGCTAACAAAAATCATCAAACCACAAGGAAAGAAACACAAAGAAATGAACAATGAAGAACTACAAAACAACCAGAAAACAAGTAATAAAATTGTTACTTGCAGTAGGTAAATACTTATCAAAAATTACTTTAAATGTCAATGGACCAAATGCTCCAATCAAAAAACATAGGGTGGCTGATTGGATAAAACAAACAAACAAACAAACAAAACCAGGACCATTCAATATGCTGCCTGCAAGAGACTCACTTCAGGGCTAAAGACACACACTGACTGAAAGTAAGGGGATGGAAAGAGATGTTTCATGCAAATGGAAACAACAAGATAGTTGGGGTAGCAATACACATATCAGACAAAATAGTCTTTAAAACAAAGGGTATAACAAAAGACAAAGAAGGGCATTACAGAATGATAAAGGGATCAATACAAGAGACATTAAGCTCATTAACATATATGCATTCAATACAGGAGAATCTAAATATACAAAGCAAATACCAACAGACATGAGGGAGAAACTGACAATAATACAATAATAGTAAGGGATTTTAACACCATACTGACATCAATGGACAGATCATCCAGACAGAAAATCAATAAGGCAACAGTGGTCTTAAATGACGCAATAGACCAGTTGTACTTAATAGATATCTGTAGGACATTACATCCAAAACAGCAGAATACACATTCTTTTCAAGTGCACATGGAACATTCTCCAAGATGGGTTACATAATAGGCCACAAAATAAGCCTCAACAAATTTAAAAGGATAGAAATTATATCAAGCATTTTTTCCAACCATGAAGATATGAAACTAGAAATCAATTACAGAAAGAAAAAGGGGAAAATAACAAACACATGGAGACTAAACAACATGCTACAAAAAAAAAAAAACAAAACAATGGGTGATACTAAACAACATGCTACTAAAAAACCAATGGGTGAATAAAGAAATCAAAGGGGAAATCAGAAAATACCTTGAGACAAATGAAAATGGAAATACAACACTCCAAAATCTATGGGATGCAGCAAAAACCGTTCAAAGAAGGAAGTTTATAGCAATACAGGCCTTCCTCAAGAAACAAGAAAAATCTCAAATAAACAACTTAAACTACCACCTAAAGGAATTAGAAAAAGAACAAAGCCCAAAGTCAGCAGAAGGAAAGAAATAATAAAGACCAGAGAGGGAATAAATAAAATAGACATCAAAAAAAAAAAAAAAGAAAAGATCAATAAAACCAAGAGTTGGTTTTTGGAAAAGATAAACAAAATTGAAAAATCTTTAGCCCAGCTCACCAGGAAGAAAGTAGAGAGGACGTAAATAAAAAAATAAGAAATGAAAGAGGAGAAATAACAGCTGATACCAATTGGACAACCTAGAAGAAAGAGCAAATTTCTAGAAAGATTCAACCTGATGAGACTGAGTTAAAAAGAAACAGACAATTTAAACAGACCAATCACTAGCAGTAAAGTTAAATTTGTAATAAAAGCACTCACAGCAAAGAAAAGTCCAGGACTGGAGGGCTGCATGGGATAATTCTATCAAACATATAAAGAGGAGCTAATACCTATCCTTCTCAAACTATTCCAAAAAATTGAAGAGGACAGAAAACTCCCAAATTCATTCTACCAGGCCACCATTACCCTGAAATCAAACTAGACAAACACTACAAAAAAAGAAAATTACAGGGCAATGTCTTCGATGAATATAGAAGCAAAAATCCTCAACAACATATTAAAAAACTGAATCCAGCAATATATAAAAGGATCATACACCATGATGATCCTTGGAATTTATTCCAAGGAGGCAAGGATGATTCTATATTCACAAATCAATCAATGTGATATATCACATTAACAAAGAAAGAATAACAATTACATTATCATCTCAATAGACAGAGAGAAAGTATCTGACAAAATGCAGCATCCATTCATGATAAAAATGCTCATCAAAGTGGGTATAGAGGGAACATATCTCAACATAATAAAGGCCATTTATGACAAAGCCACAGCCAGCATCATACTCAATGGTGAAAAGATGAGAGCCTCTCCTTTAAAATCAGGAACAAGAGAAGGATGCCCACTCTCTCCACTTCTATTTAACAGAGAATTAGAAGTCCAGCCACAGCAATCAGACAAGAAAAAGAAATAAAAGACATCCAAATTGGAAGGTAAGAATAAAACTGTCACTAGTTACAGACGACATGATACTTTATATAGAAAACCCTAAAGTCTCCACCATAAAACTATTAGAACTAGTGAATTTAGCAAAGTTGCAGGACACAAGATTGACATACAGAAATGTGCTGCTTCTCTATACACTAATAATTAACTATCAGAAAGAGAAAGTAAAAAAAAAAAGAATCTTGTTTAAAATTGCATCAAAAAAAAGTAAAATACCTAGGAATTAACTTAATCAAGGAAGTGAAAGACCTATACTCTAGGAACTACAGAACACTGATGAAGGAAATTGAAGTTGATACAAAGGAATGGAAAGATATCCTGTGCTCTTGAACTGGAAGAGTTAATATTGTTTAAATGTCCATACTACCCAAAGCAATCTACAGATTTAATGCAATCCTTATCAAAATATCCATGACATTTTTCACAGAACTAGAACAAACAATCCCAAAAGTCATATGGAACCACAAAAGGTCCCAAATTGCCAAAGCAACCTTGAGAAAAAAGAACAAAGCTGGAGATATCATCGTCCCAGACTTCAAATTATACTACAAAGCTACAGAAATCAAAACAGCATGGTACTGGCACAAAAGCAGACACATAGATCAATGTAACAGAATAGAGAGCCCAAAAATAAACATACACACCTATGGTCAATTAGTCTATGAAAAAAGTGGCAAGAATATACAATGGGGAAAAGACACCCTCTTCAATAAGTGGGGCTGGGAAAACTGGACAGCTACATGTAAAACAGTGAGATTAGAACATTTCCTCACACCGTATACAAAGATACACTCAAATGGACTAAATACCCAAATATAAGACCTGAAACCATAAAACTCTTAGAAGAGAACATAGGCCAAACACTCTTTGACATAAATCATAGCAATATATTTTTCGATCTATCTCTCAAGGCCAAAGAAATAAAAGCAAAAGTAAGCCAGTGGGACCTAATCAAACTTAAAAGCTTTTGCACAGCAAAGGAAACCATTGACAGAACAAAAAGACAATGTATGAAATGGGAGAAAATATTTGCAAATGATGTAACTGACATGGGGTTAATATCCAAAATAGTTAAACAGTTCATACAACTCAATATCAAAAAAACAAACAACCCAATCAAAAAGTGGGCAGAAGACCTGAATAGACATTTTTCCAAAGAAGACATACAGATAGCTAAAAGGCACATGAAAAGATACTCAACATCGTTAATTATTAGAGAAATGCAAATCAAAAACCACAATGAGGTATCACCTCACACCTGTCAGAATGGCTATCATCCAAAAGTCTACAAATAACAAATGTTGGTGAGGATGTGGAGAAAAGGAAACCCTTGTACACTGTTGGTGGGTATGTAAATTGGTGCAGCCATTATGGAAAATAGCATGGAGATTCCTCAAAAAACTAAAAACAGAACAACATATGATCCAGCAGTTCCACTTCTGGGTATACGTCTGGAAAAAACGAAAACACTAATCCAAAAAGATACACACACCCCAATGTTCAGAGCGGCACTATTTACAATAGCCAAGATATGGAAGCAACCCAAGTGTCCATCAGTAGATGAATGGATAAAGAAAAGGTGGTATATATATATATATATATATATATAATGGAATATTATTATTTATGTATAATGGAATATACATATAATGTATATAATATATATACATTATATATATATATAATGGAATATTACTCAGTTGTAAAAAAGAATGAAAAGTCTGCCATTTGCAGCATCGTGAATGGGTCTAAAAAATATTATGCTTAGTGAAATAAGTCAGACAGAGAAAGACAAACACCATATGATATCACTTATATTACGTGGAATCTAAAAATGAAACAAATGAATGTATATAGCAAAACAGAAACAGACTCACAAATACAGAAAACAAACTAGTGGTTACCAGTGGGGAGAGGGAAGGGGCAAGGGGCAGGACAGAGGTATGGGATTAATGGACACAAACTACTATGAATAAAATAGAAAAGCAATAAAGATATATTGTATAGTACAGGGAACTATAGCCATTATCTTGTTATCTTGTAATAACTTTTAATGGCATGTAAGCTGTAAAAATGCTGAATCACTATGCTGTACACCAGAAACTAACATAATATTGTAAATCAATGTACTTCAATAAAAATCTTAATTCTTATAACTCTTAATTTGATACAGAATTTTATTTTATAACATCACCTATTTTTCTTATGTTTTTATTTTAAAATAAATACATCAGATATTTACCACCCCCAGTCCTTGACCTTTATGAAATATCATCTTATTTACAGCAGAATTGCTGGACTGATTCAGTATTTTTAAAAACATAATCTGAATTGGAATCTAAACTCAGTATTTTCCTCTTTTTCTATCCAAATACACTTATCCAAATTTTGATGACCACAACAGTGAAATTTTTATAAATTTTAAATTTTATAAATTTTATAAGTTTTTATAAATTTTAAATTTTTATAAATTTTTATAAATCCACCAGAGAGCCTCCTGGAAATTACAGTTGCTATTAAAAAGTAATATTAACTAAACCTTATATTAGAAGATAAAATGTTTCATGGTTTTCTTTATTCAGTCAACATTTTCTGAATACCTACTATGTTGCAAGCACAGTGGAAGAAGAAGATAGAAACATAAGTAAGATTTGAAGCCTGTATTTGGAAAATTCATGTTAAAGTCATTGGAGACAAATGCTAACATGTAATATAGAATACAATAATATCAAAGCTATAAAGAACCTGCTGGGGTGGGAACAACTAAATCTGTTAGGAGAGTGAGGAAAGGCTTCAAAGAATAGTTAGTAATGAAGCTGTGTCATGGAATGCTGATAGGGCACAAAATGTTTAGGGAATGACGTTAAATGTAGTTTGGTTAGACCACTGAGTGAAGGAGAGGATCACATGCGGTGGTGGTGAGTGGGAATGATGTAGTAAATTACTTTCTCAAAACATGCATGTATGATTTTATCCTTCACTTAAAACTCTTTTATGGCTTACCCTTCACTTTGAATAAATCTAATTCCTTTTAAAGTGTGAAATACCTTGAATAATGTCTTTCCCTCCATCTTATGCCACTCTTTTCCTCACATGCTATGCTACACCCCACAAAAACAAATTTAGAAACATATTTACTGAGACCTACTGGGTGCTGGGGGTGCTGATGACCAAAACAGGCTCTGTCTCAGGATCTTTGCACACATTGTTCCCTTAATTAGAACACTCTTCCTTTCATTCTTTGTAAGAACAGCTCTTATCATTTAGGTTCACCACAGAAAAGGATTCCCAATTCTTCGATATAATGGCGACTGATCATTTATTCTTTTTCAATTCTTGCTTGTTTCTTCTACTAGAATGTAAACTCCATTAGTAAAAGGATTTTTGACTATTTTTTTTTTTTCTCCAGTAAATCTACAGTGCCTAGAATAGTGCCTGGCTCAGAGAAAGGAACTCAGTAAGTATTCTAAATGAATGAATGAATAGCATTAGCTACACTTTATAAATATTTCACACATTTATTTTTTACTTTATTTTACTTAATTTTATTTTATTTTTGTTCTGCTATCTAAACTAGAGTGAAAACCCATGAAAGCAGGAATTAAGCCTGTCATTCACCCTGTACCTTCTCACCAAGACTAACACAGCACCTGACACCTAATAGGTGCTAAATATTTATTAGATTAATAAATGGAAAGAAATGAAGGAGTTGAGGAGGTTGAGTTTAGTAACTGCAAAGATGTAAATCATAGAGACATTCTTGATGAAGGTGCTGTATAGCCAATACTATATACGACATCACTTAGAAGCACACACCAAAACAGACATCACTATCATCATTGACCCACAGATAGCTGCACGATTCTAAAGCAAGGAAACTTTTCCTTTAAAAGGACAGATAGTAAATATTTTAGATTTTTGTTGGTCAAGACACAAAATTGAGGAAATTATGTACTTATGTAATTATAACAATAAACATTTTATTGATGAAATTCAAACAATAGTAATGATAAAATTCAACTTTTTATAAGACAAGCCTATTACCAAAAATTGAATTCCTTGTTTTTTTTAAATAATAGTTTACTTAATTAGAGTTCAAATATATTGTTCAAATCAATTGCAAATGCTCATCTGTTAATGCTGATCTTCGATGAGATTTTATGTATTTCATATTTGAGAATGTCTTTTCACAAGACAGGTATTGCCAACTACTGATATCAATCTATAAAAATATGATTTTAATTGAGCATATTCATTCCTTGGAAGGAATTTGTTTAATTCTACTACATTAATCTTTTGATATTTTCCCTTAAGCATGTTATTACACTGCAGATGAATCACTTCTAATTGAGAGTTATGTCAAAGCTTCTCAATGGCACAGTTAAATGGATTTTTAATTATTGAAATTTTCTTTGTACTTACATAGAGGTCTGAAAAACACTACTGGATCTATAGTTTGAGTTCAGAAAATATACCCATTGCAAATTTGTGTGGAAATGGAGATCTTGCTTTTCATTTTACCATTCAACAGCAATGGAAGTGCATAAACCACCTTGACATCACTAATGTGTGGTAGGCAGAATTCTAAGACGACTCCCAATATCCCCACCCTCTGTGTACACACCCTGTATAATCTCTGAGACTGTGAGGGGATGGAATTTACTCTCATGATTAGGCCTGACCACAGGAGCCTTTCAAACCTGTTCTAGAGGTCAGAGATAGAGGAAGTCTGAGATTCTAAGAATGAAAAGGATTTGATGCACCTTGCTGGCTTGAAAATGGAGAGTACCATGTGGAAAGAAATGTGGGCAGTCTCTAGATGTTGAGAGTGGTTCTTTGATGAAGCCGTCAAGGAAATGATTTTTTTTTTGTCCTAAGACTAAACGGAATTGAATTCTGCCAACAAAAAGAATGAGCTTGGAAGTGGGTTTTTCCCTAGAGCGCCCTTAGGAGAACTCAGCCTGGCTGACATCTTGATTTCAGCATACAGAACTGTGAGTTAATAAATAGGTTTTGCTTTAAGCTGCCTACTTTGTAATAATTTGTTACACACCAATAGAAAAGTAATATATTTAATTCAAACAACATAAGTCATTGTTGAAATGACTTTACTGCAATAAAAATTGCACATATAAGCACTGTTTTGCTTATAAGTTTAGGTTGAATCCATTAAGAAACATTATCAAGTCTGAAGCAAAGCTAATTTCCAAAATCATTTAATATTCAAAAATAGTCATTAAAGGTTGTTCTTCCTATTCAGAAAAATTTCAATCTCAGCCTTGAGTTAAAAAAGAAAACTATAATAAAACTTGACCACTGTTACACCATTGAACTGCCACATGGTGGGGCAACTCAAGATATTCAGTCTCTATTTCTGACAAAAAATGCCTGGAACTGACAGTGGTTAAAGCCACAAGAGTGAACGAAGTTCACCACTAACACAATTAGCTCAATAATACACTATAGATTCAAATATTTTCCACAAAGTCCCTGGTGATGAATAATAGTTTAAACACCTTTTCATTTTCACAAACTTTGTAAATTTGTATAACTAATCCTTCTCTACTCGATACATATCTTCAACACTATTATAACGTCTTAGCTGATTCTGCTTCAGGTTGTACTGAATTAGTGTTTTTTCAACTTCTTTACAAATTAATTGCCTATGGTCTATTCATAGGGGCTAATTCTTCTGTTACTTTACACTTGGAATTGACTGCTCAAATTAACAGCAGTATCAGCAACATTCGTGGGCTGATCAACAGCCAAGGAAATCACTTGTTTTGTTTTTCAGTTGACTATTGATGTTCCTCCCAACATCCTCAATTCTTTCAGCAACTGTTCTTACAAAAAAGCTAATAGTCTTAAACAAGTTTATTTTCTCCCGATAAATTTCTTCAACTATGGCAATCAAACATGACTTAACTCAACATCAGCAAATGACTTTCCTTGTTTAACAAATGAATGATTCAGAAACTTACTATGGTTGCATCTTCATTCTCATTTTTATTTTTGTGAAGGAATTCTGCTATGGTGAGAAATTCCATTTTAATTTTCTAATTTTTTGACTATTTTCTTATCAATTGGGAATATTACTAGTGAGTGCTTAATTTGGTGATGTTGAAATATTTTATTATTTTAGCACAACCACAGTGCCACTGCTTTGCCAATGATGTGATATGACCATACGTGTGGCACTTGAAAGACTACACAGAATTATAACTGTGTCATTGTGATTTGAAGTGCACTGAACAGCAATGCAAAGTGATGAGAGCATACCATACAGTGGTTGCTACTTAATTTTGTCATTATAGTGTATGAACTGCCATAGGTGATATGTAAACAGATGAGCATAAATAAAACTAAAAAAGCTTTATTTTATGGGCACTGAAATTTGAATATAATTTTCACGCATCATGAAATATTCTTTTGATTTTTTTAAACCATTTCTAAATGTAAAAACCACTGAGCTTATAGGCCCAACAAAAACAGACAGGCTAGATTTGGCTCACAAGCCATAGTTTCCCAGCCCCTGTTCTACAGCTTAGATATTTCATGTTCAAAGGGAAACTGGGTGGGTTATTAATCAGGAACTTCATGTGTCACTACAGAATTCAGGTTAAATATGGGTGGCACAAAATATTCATTTCAGAAACATCATTTTGCATAAGGCTTGATGTAAGATGCATGATAAAGGAGTTGAACATTGAAATATTCCTTGAGTCACTCCTTAAGGCAGTGTTTCTTTTTTTAGTTTTTAACATCTTTATTGGAGTATAATTGCTTTACATTGTTGTGTTAGTTTCTGCTGTATAACAAAGTGAATCAGCTATACGTATACTTATATCCCCACTCCCCTCCCTCTTGTGTCTCCCTCCCACCCTCCCTATCTCACCCCTCTAGGTGGTCACAGAGCACCAAGCTGAACTCCCTGTGCTATGCGGTTGCTTCCCACTAGCTATCTATTTTACATATGCGTTGACATATATACACTACCCAAGGCAGTGTTTCTTGACATGTGATCCATGGAGCAAGCACCTTGGAGGGGGTGCTTATAATAAATGCATATTCGTGCCCTTCTAATTTTATTTCATTAGAAATCTACACTTCTATTAAGCTATCCAGTTAATTTTTGTGTATACTTAAGTTCAAGAACAACTTTCTTGATATGGAGATACTTTGGTAGGTATTATTTAAGTGATGAAATCAATGTTTCATGCTTATTACTGAAACCAGAGAAGCCCATATGTCTATCTAATTATCCATAGAAATGTTGTCAAAACTGACTGTAGCATAAAACTATTCAGTAAATCTCACTCTAACGAATTGGTATGAGAGCAAAGGGAAACTGGAAAACTCAGTCTTACATGCATGCTAAACATACACACATGGTACACACACAGAGACATACACATTGCCACACAATCTTCTGTCCCATAGCAGGAAGAAATTCAATGTACCTACGAAATTTTTATAAATTTCTCCTTACAATTATTCAGGCTATAATTCCATATATGATTTCATTAATGATTATTAGGAATTTGTATATTTGCATGTTGGGAGGGTATTAGGAGAGAAGAGAATAATAATTTCAAATATGATTTGAATTCATGTTTTTCCCAGAAACCTTTCTTTTTTGGGAAAACCTTTATTCTCTGAAACTTTGAAGCTTGTGCTAACTAGTGAGGCCAAGACTTAATATAAGTAAATTTTCCTTTAATCCTTAGACAATATAGGGATTATGGAATATTCTCATTTGTTTTAATTAAAATTTTTAACATTTTAAGATATGTTCACACAAACCCAACTCCCAAATATGAGAAAAAATAAACAATATTTTCTTAAGACATAGCACAGACCACAAAGTAACAAAGGCCAATAATCATGACAATTTTTTAAGGAATGCATCTGGGCATACTTGCTAATGAGAGCCTACATTCAAAGTCAAGTTAAGATTATAAGAGAATTATAATCTGAATTTTGAAAATTCCATAGTAGGCTTTTAAACATAACATATACATTAACATAACATAGGCACTTAAACACATTTGAGAAACTTGTACTCACCATTTAAAAAGCAAGAGTTTTTATTTATTGCGTAAACAGTATTGAGGCAATAGCAGACATTTTTAAATGAAAAAAAAATTATGTAAAACCCAACTACTTTAACAAATGAATATTATCATCCTCTTTAGTCAAAATGCACTCATTATTTTTACAGTTGCCAATCACAGTGGGGATAAGACTTTGTGTCCTTGGAAAAATAAGAATTTTCCACATTGCCTCATCATCAAGGGTCATGTATAGTAATGGCACTGAGCAGGTGAATTCTAAAACTATTCAACAGTTTTCAAATGTTGGATAATGAGGTTAATTGCTGATTTCTTAATTTTTAAAATGTATTCAAACAAGGTCTAACTAGAAGGAAACCAGCCACGTGTTCCCAAACATTAAGTGGAGATTAGCGTTAGGTAAGAGATAACCTTCCATATTACATTAATGTACCAGTTACTGTTGTCACAATGCCTACTAAGCAGTTAGCATGGCACCAACTGTGAGTTGTTCTACACCCCTTTTCCTCTTCTCCTAGGCACACAACTAGATTACATTCTCAGCTTCCCTTACAATTAGGTTTGGCCACATGACAAAGTTCTGGATAATAGAACAAAATTTAGCACAATCAACGTGCTACACTTCTATATTGGCCCATCAGACTTCCCAGAAGCCAATATCCAGGATCTTTCTCATTCTTTTATTGGAAGGAGACTATACAACCTTGGAAGCCATGTCTTGAGTATGATAGAGACTCCATTAACCTGGGTTCCTGAATGACTAAGCGGAATGAAACATTCCTTACTTTCCACTAAACTGGAATAGCTCAGGACTGTTTTGTGAGCAAGAAATAAACTAGTTGTTTAAGCAATTATAAATGTTGTGGCACATTTTTTATAGCAGTTACTATTACCCTATTATTATGTAATTGGGGATATAGGCAAAGAGGAGGTTACATTTTCTCTCTTTCTTCTTTCCAAGACAAAACTGCTAGCACTCCTTTCAAAAAAAATTAAAAAAAGAAGAAGAACACTGCTAGCACTCTTGTCCCTCCAATGCCTGTCAAGCACTTCTGACTTCATTGTCATTACCATCTCTAGTTTCTACTTGAACCTGTAGTAGAGTCTAAAGCCAATGGTTCTATGATCTCCTATTTATACAAAAACTGGGTGAGCCTTACCCAATTACTATCATCGAATCTAAAATGGCAAAATAACCATTTAATCCTGTAGTCTTAGTTCTTCTTAACTGACAGCTCCAGTAATGTAAAACCATGTATATCAACATTCTATAAAACAGAATTTTATATTTATTAGAATTGACTGAAACCTCCATAAGTGCTTGGTACATCTGCAGATATAGTTCTATCTAGGACAGGCTGGTATTACGTTAGATTATTTTAGCAACCAATAGTTATCCATTTTGTTAATATTAAAGGCTTGAAGAAAGGCATGCTGCTTCTGCAATTTCAGGAATGTCTGATCTTTTGCCAACAATAACACTGACATGTAATTATGCCTTTTATCTGCTATGTCTATCAGGAACCTAATCATAAAATGTAACTGTACTGCATCATGCCTTATTCTTAGAAATGAACAAAATATGAGATTCCTTAATTGCAACTTGCATCATCTTTATATGTATCTAATCTCAACTAGGTCTTCAATTTAACTTTGCATTCCTTAAATTCAGCTGACAACCTATCTTATTTCCTATGATAGCCCTTCCAGAACTTTTCTACTCTTCTTAAGTGTCCATCATCTCCAACCCTGCATTTCTCATTTTCAGCAGTTATGTTACTGAGAAGATGCAGGCCATCATAATGAGTTCACTCAAATTCTTCACCTTTCACCTATCTATATCTTTATATATATATTCCTCCTTACTTCCTAAAGCAATAAATAACTCTCCAGCATCTCTTTGAAGCCTTATCATGCACTACCTCCTAGACTCTAGATACAGCCCCATCTTTACTCTTGATTCAGTTTATTTTCATCTCCTCCAGGTTTTCTCTATCAAGCTTCCTCATTTTCCCAGGACATACAATTTTCTCTTCTTCTCTATTAATTTTCTCAGTCTAAAGCAAAATTCTAGGGACAAAAAGAAAAGAGAAAGGAAATCTTCCTCAGGGACTCACAACATTATTTCACCTTTCTCCTTTTTACTAACAAACTTTTAAAAGGATAACCTACATTTTCTGCTTCTTTTCCTTTCCCAGCTGTTGGTTTCTTATCGGTTTTAATCTAGATTTATGAGGAAGTGGGCTGGATATTGTCCACTGAAGATGGACTAAGATAGGCATAGAAATAGAAGAGCAAAGTTGAGACAAAAAGACAACGTTTTTGGAGGGAAATATATTTATCTTGTTGGGTGGTTGCAGAGAAAGAAAGGGAGAAAGGGCTGAGAAAGTAGACTATGATAGAGTGTAGAGGGTCCTGAATATCAACATCTATGTAGCATATTCAGCAGTTTCATTATAGTTATTTTTAAGCAAATAAATATTTCATAACCTCTAAAACCGCCAAAATATGAGAATACACTTTAAATTCAGGAAAATGGGTAAGTAAGGAAATTTAGCTACTCTTCTTGGTCCCAAATCCTTGTATTTTGCTACCTCCTATCACTTATTCCTTGCTATTATATTCTTCTGCCTTTAGACCAAATCTATCTACGTCCTTATCACATTACAACAATTCACAGCTTTCTTTGCCACTATCAGAACTGACATTTTCATATTTTATATTTCACATAATAAATGAAATACAGTGAAGAGAAATCTGAGTGTGTAAATAAGCCATTAACACAGGATATTCTGGTTAAAAAATGAGGAATAACTAACCGTTTACCATCACTTCCAGTATTTCTTATGGGCTTTTTGAGATATGATTCTTTCACAAGATTGCTGTGACTATAATGGGGAACTTATTGAACCACTAATTTAGTCTTACAAATAGATTTACTCTTTCAGGAATATATACAATTGTCACTGTTCCTTCTAAGCTTTCTCATAGAGTTATGGTGTGTAATGGGTTTTGGGTGCCTGCTGAAGCAAAGTCCATGGGCTGACCTGATATGTGCATAACTACTTACAGGAATTGATTTATTGATTGTTGACTTGTTGATATTTTCTGTGTTCCATACACTGTTCCATATGCTTTACATTTATTAACTTAATTTTTTTTAAAAAAGAAAGGTGGCTCGGAGAAGCCAAGGGTTTGAGTTAAAGTAGAAGAGACAAGATCTGCCCAGGTAGATGAGTCGGTGGCCCACGCTCTTTTCATCACATAGCTGGGACTTTTCCTAAGGCACCAAAAGCTGCTACTGCTATGTACAACCTTTCCCAAGTCCCAGTAAAAATAGTTCATACAGACAACAAAGGCAAGGAGTGTTTTCACAAAAATATCACAATTTAAGGGAAAGTGACCTGAGAAAGAGATGTTCTATTTTCTCCCAATTACAAGCAAACTTGTGTGCATCAGTTTACCTGGTTTTCAGATTAGATATTGCTCTGTAATAATTAAATAGAAATTTGATTATTTTTCTGTATGGAAGTGAAGGGTCAAGATTATTTATTCACTGTTGATTACAGAAGGACAAATGGGCAGTAACAGAGAAGACAGGGGCAAAGACCAGAGAGAATTCTGTAGATATTTCTAAAAATTTCTATAGATATTTCAATTTTGTTTATAGGTCTTAATTTCCCAGGGTTCAAGTCTTACTGTTTAAAATTTTCATCCTTGGTCACAAGAAAGTTGCTGTTATTCTGTACAGAGGACAAAAGATATGCTGATATATTAACACTTCATTGTCTTTAAGGAGATATATAGGGCAAGCTAGACTGTTCCTTCCTTAGGTCTTCAAAAATTGACATTTCCTCTAAGGTCATAGGGTGTTAGTTACAGACAGCAGTAGGTCAGTAGATCCAGGTCCAATCAAAGACAGTCTTCGATCACAAAGATTTCAGTTTAATGAATAAGAAAACTACAAATGTTAATTGGGGTTAACCTGAAGCAACCAAGACCTATTAACTTCTTTATTAAGAAGACATGTGCTATGTTTGTGTTAAGGGGCAGGAGTAGATTCCCCTCCAGTCCCACTAAGACAAAACAGGTCATGGAAGGTGAAATAGACGTAAGTAGGAAGAAGACAGCTGAGTATATGTCGAGCTGGAGGTTGATCTAACTATGAAGGATGGCATTAGCACAGTTTATTTCCATAATATCTTTCCAGAAAGTTAAGCATTTTTTCTTCCATTATGTCAATTTTTCCAAGGATAGTTCTGAAATGCTCCATGAATCAGAATACAGACTCAATTGGAATAGTTTCCAGTTTATCTGATGAGGCTTATTTGTTATATGATACAAGATTTTAAACCCCATTAGCAGTTAACTAGCATGAAATACTTAATATAGGCAAACTTAATTGAGACTTCATATGTTTATTTTTAAAAATATAAAATGTAAAATATTTGCAGATTCATTTCTTTCTTACTTAGCAGATGTTGTGAGGCAAAATGGCCAGGAAAAAAATATTCAATGAAATTCCAGAATTTACCCAAATAGCAAAAACTTTAAAAAGGGACAAATAAAAGTAGTTGTATGGTCTTATCTGAGTACAGTTTTCTAGAATGACCTAATATCCATCACAGACATGCAGATTAGCTTGTACCGATGCCAACATTTCAGACATTTGGTAAGATATTTATCGCCATTCCACTAAGGAACAGCTTAGTGCTGTATATTAAAGCAGAAAAATAAATTATTTCTGCAGCATTTCCAAGAGAAATTTTCTGTGCCATAAGTTTTTTTAATTGATAAATGTCTTTTAAACAGATGGGAAAAATGCAATAAACCAAGTATGGATTCGTGAAATGTATGGAAAAAGAGTTTCTGAAAAATGAATATTTACAAACATTGAAATACATCTTCTACATTGTGTTAAGCAAAAGAAAATACAAGGTAATGAGTATTGAGAATGAGAATGAGAACGTCCTAACCTTGGGATTAACTTGAGTAACTGAAAAGGGCTGAGAAGATTTTTGAAAGGCCATTATAAAAATAAATCTATTTATGCATCTCCTCAAGCATCACTGTAGAGTTTTTCCACTCCACCTCATTCTCCCACCTGTTTGGAAAGATATGTCCTGGCAGTGTGTCTAGAACCTAATATCATTCCTAACCACATACAAATTGAATTCCAGCCTCATAGCATCAAATCTCTGGGGAATAAAATCTGGCCACATACAAAGAACACAAACTGTTCCTTAACAAGATGGCAGGTATTTGGCACATGATTTGGGTTTTGTTTAAACAAGCTGATTAGCAGTATCACGTTGGCAAGTTCATTGTTTATAATCATTCTATTTCATTTGCCTATTAAAAGTAGAAGCACACATTCTGTTTTATAAGCCTGGTATGAATCAGTACGGATTTTTTTTCCCCTCAAGTAAATACTGCATAGATAAAATAAGGAGGAAAAAGATAATTTAAGTACAAGGGATTTTAAAGCCCACCAACATTGCTGTAAGGAAAAGGTTTCTGCTAACAATTACCCCATTAACAACATTCAAACTATTGTGGAAAAAAAATAGACAAATAGACACACCAGTAAATCTCACTGTATTTCCTGCCTAAAATCAGTTTAGGTAAATGGACTCATATCTAGGATTATTATTTTTAAATATCACTTTCAAATCCTTCTTGCCAAAGGAGTCTTAGCACTTCCTCAAGAGAACCAACAGATTTAGGTATTCTGGAAAAAGCAGTAAGTTCGTTAAACTTGTTTGATGACTGGTGTTTGACAACTGAATATTAGGATTTAGACATTTTTAATATAAATAATATTTCTGTTTTCACAGTGTCCAAGGTATGAGAAATCTGTTCTCTATATCCTCTCACTCGTTTAATATCTTCCTTTCTAACACAACCCAAAGATTCTTCAATCATATCCTCAACTATTTGATGCTCTTGATTTATCCATTTTTTAAAAACAATTATTGAAATATAGTCGATTTACAGTGTTGTGTTAGTCTCAGGTGTACAGTAAAGTGATTCAGTTATATACATATATATAAATATATATATTCTTTTTTTACATTCTCTTCTATTATAGGTTATTACATTGACTTTTCCATTTTTGTTCTCAATTCTAACCCCTACTCTTGTTTTTAGGATCACTGTCCATTATCCCTTTTATTCCAAGTATGGGAAGCAAAATAGTACAGTGCTTAGAGACAATAACTTTAGTAACAGGTAGTCCTGGGTTCAAGGCCACACAGTCCAGCTTAGCCTCTCAAACTCCAAGCTTCCTCATCCAGTACCCATCTTGCTTGGTTCTGAGGGTCCAGTGGGATAATGCATGTAAGTACTTAGAGCGGTGGCTGACACAAAATAAGTATGCCTTTTCATTAGTAAATAATTAATATTAGTTTTTATTTTGATTTTTATTAAGCATTTTCCTTTCCTTGCTATCTTCTGGCTTTGTATAAACTCAGTCTATAAATATATTAAATCTATTTTTTTATTTAAAATATTTTAAGATTTTATTTTTAAAAACTTTATTAAAAAATTCTTCCTCTCTCTGACTACTGCCATACATATTTTTCTCTCATCTACAACTTCTTGAAAGAAAATGCTAGACATCCTATCATCACATTCTCATTTTATTTATTCCTGAACAAATTGGTTTCTGTTTAGTTCCCAAACTCTAGCACGGTTTTTTAGAAGGCAATCTTACCTACTCACATTCTTCTAGCCAGACCCCTTGCTAGAACTGCAGGCTCATCTTCTGGTAGTACGTTGCTACCTGAACATATGACTGGCACCCCAGACTCAATAAGTCTAAATTAAAACATTACCTTAGTTTTCAAGTATACTTTGCCTCTTCTATTGCCTATTCCAATTAGTGGCACCATTACCATCCATTTGATAAAATAATAAGTATTATATTAACTACAAACTATAACAGCAATAACTAAAGCTATCTGAATGTTTACTGTGTGCCAAGCACTGTTCTAAGTATTTACAAATATTAACTCACTAGTGGTCCAAAAAATCCTAGGAAGCAATTACTACCATAGCTGATGAAAAGCAGGCTTAAGTAACTTGCCCAAGGTTACACAGCTAGTAAGTAGTAAAACCAAGTATTCTGCATTTGGAGACTGCATATTTAACCACTTTGCTATACTGACCTCAGCTTAGAAGACAGAAAGATGAAAGTCACCTTCAACTTCTCAATTTCCTTCACCTCTTTATTGGACTAGTATACCAAATTCTACACATTCTAGCTCCTATATACCTAACAAATAGATTGTTTCAGATTCTCATTTTATCTCACCTATATGGTTACTACATTCTTTGCTTCTAGTTCTTTCCAATCCATCTACCCTAATCCTGCCAAAAGGATCTGTCGAATATTAAATCCTGATGAGTTACTTCTCTGCTTCAATGGTTCCCAATAACTTTGAGGATAAAAACTAAGTTTCACTATACAGATACTGCCTACCTCTTCAACGCCAACTCTTGTCATTTTTATCCACACATATAACTAGGGATCCCAAGTTGAGTATAGACTGTGTCCAGAGTGGAAGTTCAGGCATGTGTGATAACCTAGCAGTCTATTGAGTCAGGGACTTAGGAACTTTCTGAGAGAATTTAAACCCAGGGACAAAAAAACAAACAAACCCAGTAAACCAAGAACTAGCCGAAAAAAATGGGACAGGAGATTAGGATTCACGGTAAGTTTGAAAGGTAACATAATGAGTTAAATTTTTGAAATATTGAGTTTGAAGAGCCAGTGGCATATCCATATGGCAATGTACAATAAACTAGTGTAAACTTGCACTAACAAAGCCCTGGTTATCAGAGGTAAGGAGTTATTTCATATATAGCCATTGACCATGTCTTCAACTGTTCTCTGGAACTTGACTACCTGTAACAATTGAAGAAGCCGTAAAATATTAGCTAACAGCATTTCTCAGGCAACTCTAATAAGGTATAAGTCAGAGGAAAGTCACCTTCCTATTGTCCATTTTGCCACAGATTGCTTCCCATCTTGGGCACTATGGGGATTCAGAGTGTTTCTGGTACTGTCTGGTGGAATAATAAGTATGCTTTCTGCATCTGGGGAAAATGTGGCAGGTGGTTGGGAATTATGAGGTCTGGAAAAGCAGCCATAGATAACATGGTATCTGTTGGAGCAGCAATGAAGTTGTAGAGTGAAATGTTGACAGGCAACCCATAGCGCAGCAGAGAGCCTGTCCTGCCCAACAGAGCAAATGCAGAACCTATTTGGAACAAAGCTTTTTTTATAAACACGTCTGAGATAATACTGACTAGTCTCAGACAAAACTAAGTTGCTGGGGTGAAGGGATGTATCAGTTATACCCCTTTGGGGTCTGCGAGCTTAAGGCACTTACTGCAAAGAAAGAAGTTGCAAAATTTAATTATCACTGTTAAGTGATTTCTTTGGCACCAGTAAGCTTATGAGGACTGAGGAAATTCAAATTGTGCCAGAAATATTAAACATTTAGTAATTTTCCAAATAAGCTTAACATGCTTAGGATTCTAATTCTTATCTGTGTTGGAATTATTTTGTGGCATATGTTGTGAAGTCTTTGAAGGCAATGATCATCTAACTAAGAGAGTGCTTAATATGTAGTAGGCACCTAAAAAATATTTACTGGATTGAACAAAAGTTGAGAAAGAAATCCAATTAATTTAACTTATTAAGAAATTCAATTGCAGTAGAGTCATTCATGTATTCATCCATTCTTTTATTTATTCAAAAACATTCATTGACCACCAGGCCACTGGGCTAGATTCTAGAGATGTAAATGTACTAAAGAAAATATTTGTCCTCAAGGAGCCTATGGTGATAGAAAACAGTAATGGCAACTGCTAATTTGGGGGTACTTACTATAGGACAGACACTATGTTAGTGTCTGTAAATGAATTATTTCATTTAATTCTCACAAAAATAATGATGAAATTTGGAATATTCCCCCCATTTTATAAGAAGTGGTCCCTCAAAGATTAAAGTGATTTGCCAAAGTCATACATTTAGGAAGTCAAAGCACCAGAATTTCAATTTTGGTATCTATGTTAGGTCAAGGCTACCATTCCTCAATCTTCCATCGTTCAGCTATGATGTTGACAATTTTTGTCATATAAGGTACTATTTCCATTTAAATATTACCTGTCTAAAGCAATATTGTCTACAAAATCCTTAGTTTGATTTGTTATAGTTCTTTTCTTCATAATATTCATTAAAATAAATATATTTCTAACAAAATTAAAAGTTTGTCCTCATACAACCACAAGTTATCTTGACTGCCACTTTGTATGGACACATCTTGAGACATACTGCCCCATGTCATGCATGGTAAATTGGAGGGCTAAAGTGAAGCTGAGTAGTAGCATCCATAAATCTTGCTCTTGTCCACTTCCATTGTGAGAAATCTAAATGTTATGATCACGCTTACCTTTCACCCTGGTCCAAAGCCACAATTCTACAAATCTAAGAGGTTTCCATGACCCTTCCCAGGGAGTGGTCCCTAACACTGTCACCTGATGTCACTGCTGAGGTTTAGCCTAAATTGTGTAGGTTCATAACACCAAGTCCAAAAGGCCAGGAGCCACTTGATTCTTGTTTCAGTCTGTCTTTTGCAGTTGTGGTTTATTCTGTTTATTTATTCATTTGTTTGGAGATGAGGCTAGTCGTGGCTCCTGTACTTGATTGAATAGACTTGGAAAGCTGAGGCAATAGGGTTCTATTATGAGAGTGACAGCAATTAAAAAGACAATAAAAACAGTGATTGCACAAACACAATTTGCTTCTAAAATTACCCCCAAACCTTAGGCTATCCTATAAAGAAATTCATCCTCCTCAAGGTCCCCTTTAACCAGGATCTCCATTTCTGAGATAGATAATTTTCTTGGTAACTAGAAATAACTGCTTTAAGGAATGTTTAATTTTTAAAGATTTAAGTACTTTGATTAAAATCTTTTTAAAAGCATCAGTCTTTATATGGTCTCAAATATACTGAACTTCATTTTTTTCCACTGACACAACAGAATATAATCCAAATTGCTTCTCTTCACAAAAGGTCACATGTGATTTGTGTCTGACTACCTCTTGCCACCCTCATCTCATACCACTCTTCTCAGCGCTTACATAGTCCAAGTATACTGGCCTTCTTACTGTTCTTCATGCACGTTAAATTCATTTATGCCTCAAGGTCTTCACATTTACTATTCCTTCTGCCTGGAACACTTTCATCAGTTCTTCCTTTTGCTCTTCCAGCCGTTCAGCCCTCCTCTCAAATGTCACTGTCTCAGATAAGCCTTTCATAACCACCCTTTGAAAGTCTTTATCATGCCTTGTTTTTATTCCCATTTGTATTTTTCCCATGAAATGATCAAGTTTATTTTTATTTATGTGTGTCCCCACATAGAACATAAATTACATAGAAAGAGGAGCTTTGTCTGTTTTATCCTCTGTTCTACATTTTCAGTGTCCATATCCTTACTCGCTGTTCTATATCCTTATTCACCATTCTGTATCCTTACTATATAGAACACAGAAGACAGTAATTATTAAAGAAAGAAGCATTTTAGAGACCAGGTGATGAAGTCTGTAGATTCACTGTACTTTCACAGATCATGTGCTGCTTTCTTTATTTTTCTGTCTCTTATCTTGGTATTTGATTGTCATTTGTCACTTTGAACTGCTGTCAGGAGGTTCTCCTCTCACATGGTGCAGGAAAACCATACTATTCTTCATAAATCCAGCTTCTCCTCTTTCCTATATGTCCACTGAACAAATGACTCATTTTAAATTAGTAAATTTAAGACATAGTGACTCAAATTTTTCTTCTATAGTTTTAAAAATCCTATATACATGAGGGTTTTGTCTATTTATGCCCAAGTTTTTGTACCATTTAAGATGATAAAAATGTGGTTTGCACTGGTGGATTTCTGATACAGTCAACTCTAGCTTTATGAAAGGAGAGGAACATTTGAGGATGTGGTGGTGGGGAGTAACACAAACAAAATTTATACAGGTGCTCACATCCATTTGAGCCATATTTTCATTCTGAAAAAAAAAAAAAAAAACCAAAACACGTGGACGGATAGAATACAGCTTGTCCCATCTGGGTAGTGAAGGTACCTGCCAAGGATGGCAACTAGACCTCACTGCATGTGAGGAAGCTGTCCCTGGAATAAGGTAAGTGGGAAGAAGCTAGGTGATAAAAAGCAAAAACAAAATCAAAAACAACAACCAAAAAAACCCAAGAAGGTTCTAGCAGTCCATATATTATCACTAGACTTAACTGGTAAGATATGCTAATGAAATCAGTTTTATAATATACCTAGGATTATCCAGAATAGTCCACACTGCCTATTAGTTAACAACACATCAAATATTTCCCCAAATGAATGATGAGGTATGGATGTGCTATTGAAATATTATCCTGTGCCTAAACAAGAAAACCATGTGCACATTCATATTAATGTGGCTCTCATCACATATACGTGTATACTTAGTTTGTTTAATGATGCTATTTTGAGACATTTCCAAACACTACAGAGTGTATAGGGTTTGTTAGCAAACCTAAATGGTGTGATAACCACTAGAACAATTTTAGCACCCCAAATTTGGCCCCTGCATCTAAAAAAACGTCAAGTTATGGAGACTCATCAAAGCTAAACAAATGAAGCTTTCGTTTCTGCTTTGGACTCTAAACCTTATAATGCATTTGTTCTGCACAATTAAATCACAGTAGTTTTTCTTTATGTTACTTTAAAAAGTGTCAAATTCAAGACACAATGAAAACAATTTCAACTAAATACGTGTTGTAAATAATCTGAGATTTCTTAAAAATAGTAAACATGTTTTCCACCCACAATTGACATTTATGAATAATAAACAACAATTTCTAATGAAAGTGAAACTTTTTAAAGAGCTATTGCCAAGTTAGAATTCAAAATATCAATTAAATATTCATTATTCTGGCAAGTAATAATTAAATTCACAAACACTATGCAGATACTGGCAACTCTTTTGCACACCTGTTTTTACATATTACAATGAAATTTAAATATTCATTGTATTTGGCAAGTCATCTACTTTGAAGCTATGTTGGTAGATAAAGTTGAGAGCAGTATATAGATATACCCTGTTCCTTCCTACTGAGAAAACATTACCATATATAAAACTACTGGTGACCAGCATCTGGTCTTGCAAAATAAGAATAAAAAACACAGACTCCTCCACTCTCAGTCAGGTGGCACGAGTGCTGAGCTTTTTGCTTTTCATTAGAACCTGCAGGAAAGAGCTGAAGAACGCCTGTCTTGTGAGACATATGTATTGACCTCAAAGGGTGAAATGCAGGGCACTATTTATTCAGGTGAAAAAATACAAAGCTTTGCGTGTTGTTCAGCAGTGATCAAACAAAGAAGATTCCAAAGAATGTACTCCATGTGTGACTTTCAGAACTCAACTGTTGTATTTCCAATATTAAGTGGTGAGGCAGAAACACCAGTTCTTAGGGCAGTGACAATTTTATTCATAGTAAACTTTAAAATGGAAGTTTTAAAATAATTTTTATGTATAAATAGTAAATACTAGGAATGACTCCCTCTATGATTAAATTTAGCTGTTTATGACAGCTATAAGGGCATTAATCTGCTGAGATGAAAGAATGATTTTTACAAATTATTGTGTTGGCCAAAAAGATCATTTGGATTTTTCCGTAAGATGTTACAGAAAAACCTGAGCGAACTTTTTGGCCAACCTAATATTTTTGTTGCAAAGTTTCTAATGATGGAAGCCAATACTCTACATTTTGGATAGCCTTTAGATGATGAAAAGTGGTCACTGTTTTCTAGCATGTAAATCTGATCAGGATGTCATCATCAAATTATTTACAAAGCACCCGTTACATACTTGCTAGGTGATGGGTATGAGACCCAAACTCTGATCTCAAAGAATTTACAATTGTGATGCCCACCCACCACCCACCCCCTGCCCCAGGGATAAATCCTTCCTCTGTGTATCTTTAAAGCTTTCTTCAATAGCAAGCTATTAATTTTATCTTCCATGGCTCTCAGTTTTCTTACTTATAAAATGAGCTTATTAAAATAGGTCACTTATAAAGCTCCCTTTAGGTATGAAAATTCTGAGATCCTACAATAACTAATTTCAAGAGTTTTGAGGCTGAGGAGATCAAGGGTGGTAGAGCTGGAGTTTGAGATAAGAATGTGAAATATGGAGGTTTAATAAATAGAGAGGAGGGAGGAGCACATTCCAGGGAAACGGAATTGGGTGAGCACAGATTAGAGGAGAGTTGACATAATAGTTTCAAAAGTCCAGTGATGGGTCAGATTTGTTCAAGTGAAGACACACTGGAGGGTGGCAGGAGAGAAAGTTGACTGGTAAGTTGGGCCAGATGGCGTAATGACTTAATTATCCAGCTCAGGTTCAGGATTTATTTTAGAAGCAAGAATGTTTTCTAAGGAGAAGGGGTAACTTTTGCAAAGTACATTTTATAGAGATTTATGAAACTGATATGTGTGGGTATTTTAGAGGTGATAAGTCCAATTAGCAAGCTATAGGGATATAGAAACAAGTATATAAGGAGCATAACTCAGGGGGTTTCAGCTGGAAGTGTAAAGAGAAAAACAGAAATGTTATACCATGCACATGGTCTCCAAATCACTGCACTGTAGAGTGGAGATCAGTTTTACATGCAACTTTGGAGGAAATTAGTCCATATTTTCATTTGGCAGGGCAGATGCTTCACATTGCGGTAGAAATCTAGGCTCAGGAAAGGCCATATCCTGGTTAAGTGCCAAAGATATGATCAAAAATTATATTCTCTGGAAATCTTCTTGCTCCTCAGAATTAAGAATGGCATCTATGTGTTGCCACTGTACCATAAACCTTGCCATTGTGCAATAGCAATAAGACCCATGAAATAGTGAGACCTGGGGCAGCATTTCTGTATCCAGTAGGGTGACAAAATTTTTCTTCACATGCATTTGTATGATCATAATGAACTCAAAAATTACTCAGCTCTAACGATTCTTTTAGGAAGAGAATAATATTTGCAATGCAAATAAAAGGATTTTTATAACATAATCTCAAAAAGGAGCAAGAAGAAAGTACAAAAAAGCTAGAGAGGCATATGAGCAACTGGAGGGCAGAAGGTTGCAAAATGTGGATTTCACTAGATAGGTCAACAATCTAAAAAGTTCTCTTAGGAGTTGATCCTAATAGCATTCAAATGAAATTTTCACCAAAGTTCTCATGGATTTATTTAATCCTCAATATGTAGGCTATATTTGGTTGGTTTGGGCAAATTTGCAATTAAATTGTGAAAATGGTTCTTAGCATGTTACCTCTGGGGTCCTTTTTTCTAACTTAGTTCCCACAAGAAGATGAAAAATATTAAGAACCTGAATCACTCAGTAATACTTGTGCCAGATATACTATGTAGATCCCATGGCAGGCATACTTAATGAGGGAGTCAGTTGCTGCCTCAGTTCTAATTTGGCCTTTCCCAGTGTCCAATATGTTTCTCTCAGATGAACTGGTCCACTGGGAGCTTCAAAAAGTCAGGGTGTATGAAGAGAAGGAACAGGAAAAATTTCAGCATTATGACAGTTTTCTGCAAGCTTTATTTTTTACAGAGTTATGTTAATTGATTTCCATGTTTAAATTAACCAGAGCATAGGCACCTTAATTAATCAAAAAATCCCCCTTAATATCAATTCACACACATGCTACCATTCCACTGTAGAGTAACATATTTCTTCATTGTCCTACATATGGTCCAAATTAGCACCTGCATAGTTCAGTTATTAAATGAAAAACAGCCCTTTACTTGACCTAGAGAGTTCTTGTATACAAGAACCTATCCAACAGCATTATGTCTTCCCTTATCAGATGTGTGTGGTATGACATAATGAATGTAACACTTCAGTGCAATTGGCAAGATTTCAATTCCCAAGCATGGGGTCACATTTCCCTGCTCATTGTTTTGAAAGCAGACATTATGTGTTGGGTAGCTAATGGTGACGCACTGGAGTTTTCCCCTCAGAGATCTCAAACCAAATCTAAGAAACTAGTAACCTAAATTTAATAACATTTTGAAAATTCATTTGCTGAACAAGAGCTTCTTAGAATAAGTGATGAAAACTACAGAGAAATGTTAGCTGAATGTGTGAGGCCAGCCCCAAAGTCTCTTTTATCTGAAAATTTTAAAGGACAATAGCATTGTATAGAGTATTCAATTCTGGCTTTGTGGATAAGTTTCCTATTTTTGTCGCCTTGATAAAGCAACATCCAGACACGAATTTTAAATAATTTTCTAATATCATTTAAATTGTGTATAATTACACAAATAATACATATCGATATCATTGTACTGTTTATATGAACTTTAGTATTTTACCATTTCTATTTTTAAAATTTTTTCTGAGGCGTTATTGGGACAGACATAATATACATGTATGTGTGAAGTGCCTAGGCTTCAATGGAAGAGAAACAGTTTTGAGACTGTGTAAACAGACATAATAGAATCTACAGAAAGATGTACTTTTACTCAGAAAAAGAAAAGTGTGAAGGTAATTGTAATAAGAGTTTTTAATAATGTAAAGCCTAGTAGTCCTGGGTAAGAGTGGCTAAACCTTATCCACTGGGTGAAGAACAAGAAAAATGGAATTCATTTCAAAGAGAAGGGGTCTAGTTTAGATAATATTAATGACTTCCTGATTCTAAAGAATTAAACCGGGGGCTTCCCTGGTGGCGCAGTGGTTGGGAGTCTGCCTGCTAATGCAGGGGACACGGGTTCGAGCCCTGGTCTGGGAAGATCCCACATGCCGCGGAGCAGCTGGGACCGTGAGCCACAAATACTGAGCCTGCGCGACTGGAGCCTGTGCTCCGCAACAAGAGAGGCCACAATAGTGAGAGGCCCGCGCACCGCAGTGAAGAGTGGCCCCCGCTTGCCGCAACTGGAGAAAGCCCTCGCACAGAGGCAAAGACCCAACACAGCCAAAAGTAAATAAATAAATAAATAAATAATAAATAAAAATGTTAAAAAAAAAAAAAAGAATTATTCCAGCATATAATAGTTAGAAAGATTAAAAAATAGATATCTCAGGATAAATGACAGAAATAAAACAAAGAAAAACATCTTAAGATGCCCTGGAACAACAGATAATGGTCACTCATACCTAGAAGCTTACATTCTGATTAATCAGTTGTGGAACAGAGAAGATACAACTACTCTGGCAAAGATTCAGAAATGGACAACTGCAATTAGCAAGGATGGTATGTAGCTCTCATACAAGATTATATTAGAAACAACTGGGACTCCAGTTTAGAAAGTGAAATTTAAAAATAGATATGATTAAAGTCTATAAAATCCTAAAACTTATAAAAATGGACTACTCCCCCAAATATTAAGACTAGAACTAATGTGCACTCCTTGACACTCAAAGAAAGACATTTTATAATACAGAAAAGAAAATACATGAGATTTCCATAACACAAAAGCTCTTTAAATAAATACTTATTGAGCACCTGTTATGGATAAGGCACTGTGTAAATAGTATGTACTCAATAAATATCTCATAAATTTTGTGCTATTCCTATTTTTCAAAACTAAAATTATAAAAAAGTTCTAAAATACTTATTTTAGGCAGTTCAGTAGTAAACATATGGAACTCATTAACCTTAAAAGTAAAGCTAAAAATACAAATATGTTCAAGAGATATTTCATTAAATTCAATGTGGATAGATCCACATTAGGTTAGTTAAAAGAAAATGGAGATTTTCCAGGTAATCCTGTAGGTTTTATGTTATAAAATAAATACCAGTCTCCTCTATTAAACATCTTTTGGTAATGATAAAATAAGAAAATATTAGATAGAATGGTCAAGGGGAACTTCTGTAAGACTTTTGAGTTTATGAAAATTTAGACATCAGGCACTAGGTTTTGTTACTAAGAAGCATGAGGACTTATAGATATTTAAGAAATAAATAATATAATTATTAATGTATTTGCATGGAGCAGAATGTATTGGGAGACCCCGTGAGATATTTTCACTTTGTGAACTTAAAAATAATAGTTTATAGAGGCTTCATATTTACACTGTATTCTGCCCACCACCATCACCACATCAGCCCATAGAACAGCAAATTCATTCTCATATTATCTATAAGATAAAGGTGTTATACTAGAGAAGAAAAAAGAATTTGACAAAACCTGTGGACCAGGTTTTAAAAAATGGGCTGAATGAGAGTTAGTTCACAACCTGTAAACCAGCAGCCTGCATAGAACATTGAAGGATGAATTGATACAACGTAAGAACTGCTCTCTGGCAGATGACCTCAGGGCTCTGCTCTTGGTACCAATCTGTTCAACCATCTTATCAACAATTGGGATGATGACGGGGAAGGTTTTATCCATTGGCAGCCTTCAAGAGCTAGGAGAAAGGGGTAGGATGTCAGAAACATTGGAAGGATCTCAACGGGCCAGATTTGATAGAGTGAAACTTGAAAAATGAAATCTAAGTGATATGCATAAAATGCTGCCTTAGTGGGGAAGATCTAGCCTAAAAGCAGTGAAAATATGACCTTTGAGAAAGGGACTTCACCTTCTCAGTCTCAGTTCCCTCATTTATGTGATGGAGGCAATAATATGGTTGTCACAAAGAATAAACGTGCTATGCACATAGAATGCACAGCTTAGCACTCAAATTTTAGCTATTCTTCTTCTTATTCAAAAGAATATGAAATAAACAACAAAACAGATCACAGTTCCCTACCCCAAATGTAAGGTGAGACCTTATCTGATAATAATAATTGTGCATTAGACTAAAAGTTTGATTTAGACTGGACTGGACTTTTAAAAACTGAAAGTGAATTTGAATTAACCGTAAGACTATTTTTAGTGGGGAAAAAAATAGAAAACTAAGCCTGTGATATTGTCCAGGGAAAAGGAAGGCAGATTCCACAGGACAAATCTAAAAGCAGTGGTTGGAGAAGAATAAAATTGACCTTTTTTGTATATCCCACTGAAATCAGCCCATTCAACAGCTAATTTCTCCCTTTTCTCTTTCACTTATATTCCAATATCATCTTGTATCTCTTTTCTCCACCAGTTTCTAAACTTGTAAGTTTCCAAGGCCTTCCCCAAAGTTCTGGGAACTTTTGGTGGTCTAATAGTCTCCAAGTTCTTGAATTCAAGGGCTGCCTTTGAATTGGGCTACATGGATGCAGGCATGAGAATTAGCCCTTTGGCAGTTTAAACACACCAAAATGTTTCTCACACAAAGCATTCATGAGCTTAGGGGACTTTATTGAATATTTTGTAGTTACTGGTCAGGATCACAATTATGCATCTTACACATCTTGCCATCTGTTAAATTACCTTTGGCTAATGCTATGCTACATTACATTCTCTTTCTAATTTAACACAGTTTTTATTCTTCACCCTTCCCTTTCAACACGTCAGGAAGAGTTCTCTCCTTTTCTCTGCTTCTATATCTCTAGGTCCCTGGGCAACTAAAGATGTGGGTAGTCCTAATTCTAGTTCAGATGCGTAAGTGGAAATGTCCTCTACTGCCCCAGTTTCCAGCATTCCAGTCCCAAACTTTCCAGTTCTACAAGCTTCCCACCTCCTTTCCTCCACTGGCCTCTCCTAATTGTTTGCTTCTGGTGCTAACCCTTTGTGATTTTTTCTTGTTTACCCAACTTACTCCTTTCTGCACACCTGGCTACAAGTTGTCTTTCATCCTTTGTTAAACTTCCACCTCATCAACCTCCTGATTGATGGGGCATTAACAAACATATGCATGTACAGAATTCACAAGAGATTTCCCTTTGCCACAGGAAGGGCTACACATACATTCGATAGAGAGAAGGACTATTTTTCGTAATCATAATATTAGCTAGGAGTAGGTAGGGAAAGGAACTAAAATGCTATCATGCAGAATTTCCAAAGATTATATTTTTCACAAAAATTTCAGAGTTAGAACACATCTAGATGTAATCCATTTCAATACCCTCAGTATAAGGATAAAGAAACTGAGGCCCAGATGGATTAAATAGCTTGCTGATGACCACATAGCTAGTTAGAGGTAAGAACCAGAATTTCTCAACTTCTCAACTGCTATCCAAGGTTGTTTCCATTACACAATAATGTCTTCTTTGTATTCTAATGGTTCAGGTATTATTAATATCCAAAAATATGCAATATTCTCCTGCACTAAAAAAACTGATGGAATACTAATTGCTTTTATTCTATGCCCATTTGTGTGGCTGAGCAAAAAGAGGACAAAAAAATGTGGTTGATAACTAAAATTCATATGAAATTTCAAGGCACCCCAAATAGTCAAAACAACCTTGAAAAAGAACAAAGTTGGAGGTCTCACATTTCCTGATTTCAAAACTTACTACAAAGTAATCAGTGTGGTACCAGCATAAAGAGACGTATAGACCAAGAGAATGGAATATAGAACCCAGAAATAAACCCTCACATGTATTCTCAAATGATTTTCAACAAGGGTGCCAAGACCTTTCAACAGAGAAAGAATAGTCTTTTCAAATGGTGTTGAGAAAACTGGATATCCACATGTAGAAGAACAAAGTTAGACTCTTACCTTAGAGCATAATCAAAAAATGAACTCAAAATGGATCAAAGACCTAAACATAAGATCTAAAACTATAGAACTCTTAGAAGAAACAAAAGGGGAAAAATCTTCATAACACTGGTTTTGGCAATGATTTCTTAACTATGACACTAAAAGCACAGACAAAGAAATGTAGATAAATTGGACTTTATCAGAATTACAAATTTTTATGCATCAAAGGATATTATCAACAGAGTGAAAAGACAGTCCACAAAATGGAAAATATTTTCAAAACATATATCTGATAAGGGATTAATATCCAGAATATATAAAAGAACTTCTATAACTCAACAGCAAAAAAACAAACAACCCTATTAACAAATAAGGCAAAGGACTTGAATAAACATTTTTCCAAGGAAGACATACAAATGGCCAATAAGCACATGAAAAGATGCTCAACATCCCTAATCATTAGGGCAATTAAATCAAAACCACAAAGAGACACCACTTCACACTCACTAGGATGGCTACTATCAAAAAGCAAGCAAACAAACAGAAAATAACAAGCATTGGCAAAGATATGGAGAAATTATAGCATTGCTTGTGGGAATTTAAAATGGTATAGCCACAATGAAAAACAGTAGAGCAGTGCCTCAAAAAGTTATATATAGAATTGCCATATGATCCAGCAATTCCACTTCTGGATATATGCCCAAGATAATTGAAAGCAAGGACTTGAACAGATATGTTTACACCCATGTTCACAGCAGCATATTCACAACAGCCAAAAGGTGGAAGCAACCCAAATGTACATTGACAGATGAATGGATAAACAAAATGTGGTATATACATACAATGGAACACTACTCAGTTTTAAAAAGGGATGAAATTCTGACCATGTGACAACCTGGATTAACCTTAAGGACAGTATGTAAGTGAAATAAACAGTCACAAAAGGAAAAATACTGTGTGATTTTACTTGCATGAGGTACCTAGAGTAGTCAAATTCATAGAGGCAGAAAGCAGAAGAGTGGTTCTGTGGGGCAGGGGCTAGCTATTGTAGAATGGGAAGTTTTGGTTTAATGGGTACAAAGTTACTGTTCGGAAAGATGAAAAAGTCCGGAGATGGATGGTGCTAATAGTTGCACAGCCATCTGAATATACTTAATGCCATTTGACTGTACAGTTTAAAAAAGTAAAATAGCAAAATTTATGCTATGTGTATTTTACCACAATATAAAATGTTGGTCAGTAATTCCATTCATATCTCAGTAATCCTTAATCAAAACCATGCATACACTCAAAATATTTAAATATTCAAGGTCTAAAAACTGAAAGCTAAAAGCTGTGGGGATACAAAGAAAAAAACATAAACTGTTTCTTAAAGAAAATTACAAAAGAGGAGAACAGAAAAAAATCATCATGTAAATAAATGAATTCCAATGCATAAAATGATAAGAGAATAGAATTTGAGTGATCTAGGAACTGGAAGATTACATTTGTAGGGGTGAGGTTAGGGCCGATTATGGGAAGAAAATGCAGAATAAAGGCTTGACCACAGGAAATTCTGGTTTAGGTATGAATAACAAAAGCAGTCCTGTTTGTCTGTAGTACAGAGTAATGGAAGGACAAAACGAAAATAAAAGTAGATGAGCTGATCTTGGAGAGCCTTGAATGCCAGACTATGGAAATTGAAGGCAAGTCAGTCATAAGAAATGTTCAATCACTCTTCATCCCTTGGGAACTTTGATGTTAGGGTTTCTGCTTCAGCTGTCCAAAATAATCAGATGGTACCATCAAGGTTTGACAGAAGATATGGTGCTTGGTGAGTGTGACTACTGAATCTTCTTGCTTAGCTCCTCCCTATTTGGAGGTATCTATGTCACAAGTAGAAATCTAGTTGCAAGACAGTCTAGAAATATGTAATTTTATTATTTTCCAGCATCTAGAATTTGAGAAGTCAAAATAGAAAGGGGGGGCTTCCCTGGTGGCGCAGTGGTTAAGAATCTGCCTGCCAATGCAGGGGACACGGGTTCGAGCCCTGGTCTGGGAAGATCCCACATGCCGCGGAGCAACTAGGCCCGTGAGCCACAACTACTGAGCCTGCGCGTCTGGAGCCTGTGCTCCGCAACAAGAGAGGCCGCGATAGTGAGAGGCCCGCGCACCGCGATGAAGAGTGGCCCCCGCTTGCCGCAACTAGAGAAAACCCTCGCACAGAAACGAAGACCCAACACAGCCTAAAATAAATAAATAAATAAATAAATAAATAAAGGAGTTCCTTAAAAAAAATAGAAAGGGGCTGGAATGGCTGTTGAATGAGATACTCTGCTATCGGTATTGAAAAGCTAAAATTGATAAGCCTTGATGAGTATTGTGGGAGATTAGGTAAGAAGGAAGATATTATCTATAGGATGATGTCCATGCTCCTGGCCTTTTCAAGTAGTAGTGGGGAAACACGGGGCTTGGAATAGGGGGAAATGAAAAATAATAAGTTCTGTTTTGGAGAAACTGAGTTTAAAGTGTCTGTAGAACAACTCAGTGGAGATTTCCAGCAGCACTTGATGATATGGTTCTGGAGTTCATAGGAGAGAGCTGAGATGAAGAAAGATCTGTTAGCCTTGAGCATGAGGTGAAAACTTGGGGAAAAAAAGAAGTACCCAGGGTAGAGTAAGTTTAATAAGAAAGGAATATACAAACATGAATAAAATTCAGACATATTTAAGAGGCTAACAGTGACATGAGATGCTGCTATGAAAAAGTACCAGGTCTGGAGTAGGAGGGAGAGTTAGAAAAAGGCAAAAAGCTTGGATGACTAATACTATCAAATGCTGAAAGAGAATTCAATCAAGTCTTAGAAGTGAGCAACAGATTTAGCCACGGTAAACAATTCTAACCCCAGATGTCTCATAATTTTGAGACATACAAGTAGTATTTTAAAAAAATATTTTAATGATACTTTTGCATTATCAATATTTAGAAAATATTTTTAAAATATTGATAATAATTCAAAATCATTTTTCACTTCAAAATTCATAATAATGGGTATCAAAACTATTTTTATGCTTTAAGTGTTAACTTTCCTTCCAAGGAATCCTTTAGCATTTAGAATCTTCATGGAATAAACAAGATTACTATAGATGAAAGTTACATGTTTTCAGCATTAGTTTAAATAGTAGATGCTGACCCCAAATACAAATGCTAATCAACATTTTTCTTTTTGTTTGGAGATTCTTTATGAAAAAATCCAAAGCTATTTTATAAATAAGAAATTAAAATTTAAGTTAATAATAACGTATGCTCAGAGAGGTAACATTTTCAAAACGTTAAAAATTTTAAAAAATTAAAAAAGAAATAATTTAAAAATAGAAGAAATGTATGGCTGGACAGACACAAGAATTGAATAAAAAAGTGAAAGCTAATGAAAAGTCACAAAGTTCTAGCTTTGTCCTAATAACAAGAAATATATGGCAGGGAGCACATTAGTTATTTCACATGGCTTTGATAAAAGCAAATGACTATCTTCAATAACCCAAAATTGTATTAATAATTTTGAGGGGTAATCATAAAAAAAAACTAAATAGAATTTTTTGGAAACTTTGAAAAGGAAAAATTTCTCTAGCTTTTGTCAAAGAATTTTCTAAAAATTTTCAAAGTGTACATTAAGTAACTTAAAATATATCTCAAAGGCCCCATAACAATAAGAGTCCATTTTGTACAGTATCAAAATGCAACAATAATAGTTCTGCCTTAAAAATGTTCAATGCAAACTGAAATAGCCAAGAAAATAAAGTCACACTTTCTCTTTAATCAGAGCTGAGCATTGGTCTACGCATATTCAAAATGATGTTGCACAATTTAGTGCAGCTGCTTGTTTTGAGCAGCTGAGAGGAAATCATTAAAGCAACTTCAAACCACCTGACTTCCACCTTCAAATAGAAGAAGTACGTGGTAGAGAGCAGGGAGATGGTTTACATGTCAGCAAAGGGAAGAGGGTGACAAAATGTAAATTTCTTTGTGATATCTGCAAATGTTTTCATAAAACGCAGCTGGCAGCTTTCCAGCTTTCCTTGAAGGGTCCCCACGTTTATAATTTCAGTAGCTAAAATCCACATAATTACAATTTCAATTTCACTTTGAGGATATTGTTGGGCTTCTTTTGCGCCTGATCAACTGAACAGCTGTATCTTCAAGTTGAAGTGTCTACTCACTGTTTCAAACATTTTAAGGAAATAAAATGAAGATAATATTTGGGACTATTATTAAAAGGAAAAAAATATTCTCATGCCCTTGGAAGATGAGGGGACTGCTTTATTATTCGCTCTTCAAGAATGACACATGCAAAGCATTTGTGAAGCCAACACAGCTGCAGGACCCACTTACCATACCAAGTGTGTCTACCCAGTATCCTTTCTAGCTTTTATATAGGTTCAAATTTAAGACACATGAAATGTATTTCCTGCCATGATTCCAGAATATTGGTTTTTAAAATAAGCATTTCAGTGATATTGTATCAGGCACCAATGGAAGATAGTTTATCTTAGTACTTTTCAGTGTCACCTTTACTTCATAGTAAATCCTTCCTTTCTATCCACTATGCTAGAGAGACTGTTTAGCAAATAATTACTGGCAATGATAAATGGACAACTGATATGTTATCAATAATTTAATGGAAAAAACCTATTCAAGTTAATCAGTTTCACTGAAAACCTTCACTGTCTTTCATTAATTCTGTGCAGAATACAAACTCCTAGGATATTATTTTTATAAATAAAAGTAATAAGTTAATATTGATAATTAGGTGGCATTGCCTAGAATTCACCCTTAATGTCTTTTATGAAAATATTCCCTTGGTTGGGGGGGCTCTGACTAAAGGGACTAGGAAACAGAAGTCTTGGAATATTTCTTACTTATATAAGTGGAAGTATCTATTATTTTTTAAAAACAATATTTAGAATAATGAATATAAAATGGCACAAATTAATAAATCAGTGCAATATAGGCGGTGTATCTGTGAACACTCTTACAGTTGTGTGCTTACTTTAAATTTCTATTGACATTTTATCCCCGGATAATCATTCATTTACGTCAGAAAAACGTCACAATGAGATTAATCAGACCTGAAACACAGCGTGACCAAAAAGCTGAAAAAAGGAAAGAAACCAAGAACCATAAACACATTATTTAGTATAGAGTCTGACAAGACCTAATAAGAACTATCAGGTCTTTGGAGCACTGCAGAATTTAAGAAAATTCCATGAGTCATCTACACTGACCAGTAAATACCACCTAAATACTTGCCATCTAACTTTATGCCTTTTTTTTGTGCCTCTCTTTATCCTAAGAACATAATGAATCACTAAATATGCTTCATCTTCCTTGAACATCAGCAATTAGAAAGATACACATGAACCCAATAATGTATTAATATTGTTGATCTTCTTAATCAGCTTTCAGAAGATGCCTATCATTCCCCAGTACTCCAACATCATGGAGCTTTATAATCAGGTTAGCCACAATTTGAAGCAAATCTTATACCTGAAATGGAGTAATTGCAACGAGTGAGCATCTGAAAAAAAAACAATCAGCTTAATGCTTGCCTATTGCATTCGTATATAAAAATGAATTCTCCTTAATTAGCACACTATGCATACCCACATCTACATAACAGACATTACTAGTATGTGAAAAAATTGGACACAGACTTCATGGCAGTGAATAATTTCATAAAACACTCACATGAAATGTCCAGCAAGAAAAGAACACTACATGGCTGTCTAATTTATTGAGAAAAAGTATCTTAGACTATGAAAAAATTTCAATACTGGAGTGTAATAATTCAAGTGATAAACTTCAAATAATTTTAGTGAAAATCAAAACCATTTTAATATAAAAATGAAGTGTTTCTTGATACCATCATGAATATCCATCTTGTATTATGTAAAGTATTATACAACTGAGTAACCACTTTTGAGATAGTTCTTAATTTTCCCTTTGCTTTCAGGATGTCAGCTGTCTCCTCACATTTTTTTTGCCCGTGCCTACCTCACAAGTACTTTCCTCTAGGAGAACTGGGAAACCAGATAGTGAAATTTATTATACACTATATTTAAATTAGATGGTCAGGATTATGAATAGCCCTATTTATCTTGTCAAAACTTTTAATTTTACTTTTATCCTGCCTTTCCTAAATAGCATATATTCCATAACTATCCTAAATTTATGCTATTTTATTAACCTTTTAAAGAATATGCACTATAAGTAAAAATAAAACACAGTATTTTAAGTTTGTGACTTTTTTGTTTATTATAAATAGATAAATATATACATATATATTTATTACTTTACTAACATGGATGTATGTTTAAACACACATCAAATATATTTTTTAAAGGATGCAATAGAGATGAAATATAGAACTTTTTTTAACATCTTTATTGGAGTATAATTGCTTTACAATGATGTGTTAGTTTCTGCTTTATAACAAAGTCAATCAGCTATACATATACGTATATCCCCATTTCTCCTCCCTCTTGCATCTCCCTCCCACCCTCCCTATCCCACCCCTCTAGGTGGTCACAAAGCACCGAGCTGATCTCCCTGTGCCATGCAGCTGCTTCCCACTAGGTATCTATTTTACATTTCGTAGTGTATATATGTCCATGCCACTCTCTCACTTTGTCCCAGCTTACCCTTCCCCCTCCCTGTGTCCTCAAGTCCATTCTCTAGTGGGTCTGCGTCTTTATTCCCGTCCTGCCCCTAGGTTTTTCATGACCTTTTTTTTTAGATTCCATATATATGTGTTAGCATATGGTATTTGTCTTTCTCTTTCTGACTTACTTCACTCTGTATGACCGACTCTAGGTCCATCCACCTCACTACAAAAAATTCAATTTCATTTCTTTTTATGGCTGAGTAATATTCCATTGTATATATATGTGCCACATCTTCTTTATCCATTCATCCCATGATGGACACTTAGGTTGCTTCCATGTCCTGGCTATTGTAAATAGAGCTGCAATGAACATTTTGGTACATGACTCTTTTTGAATTATGGTTTTCTCAGGGTATATGCCCAGTAGTGGGATTGCTGGGTCATATGGTAGTTCTATTTTTAGTTTACAATATTTTTTAAATAAACATGCTTCATTCCCCACCCCCCAAATTTACATCTAACACTTTGTAAAATAGTGCTTTAAAAATCTGGTTCTAAATTTGGATTAGCTGCCCACTTGCTCTTGATGTCTGTCAGAAACAAAAAAAGATAACTCACAAACTTACTTAGATGCAAGTAGAAAAGTTACAAACCAAGATGCACTCACTAAATCATGACACTCATTTTTCAATTACATCCACAAATTAAACAATTTTTTTGGTTAAAATTCAGCTAGCAAATCTTCATCTTCTCTAATGTTATTTTTTTTTCCAGACAAATTAATTGAAAGATATTAGATATTACAGTTTTTATTTATTTTTTAAATGTCTTTTATTTAATCTAGTCTCCCTAAAGGAAGATTTTCCTCACTTAGAAAATTTATTCAATAACGTGTGGGAAAGACAGTGTTTAAAGAATACAGTTTTTATTTTCAACAAATAGTTCCCGAAAATCACAAAAACCTCTTCATTTAAAAACAATCGAAAAGATTTAAAGATTTATTTTCTAAAATTTTAAATGCATAGATGATTATTTGGAATTGTCCTAAAATTATTTTCAGCAATGAAATAATATAATAGTGGAACATATTCAAATCAGTTTTCAAATGTTCTCTCCTATAGCAAGCAAGAGTTTGCTTCAAAAATTGGTTTGTCTTCAGGTTCTAGGTCCTTGACTTGGCAAATCGTTGGAGCCTCATATTTTCATTACTAATAGCTGAAGCCTCAGTATATACTTCCAGTAAGATTTACTGTTAAAGATAGTGGCTGTAAATCCACATTTCCAACTGTCTTCTTTCTAAAATCTAATTTAATTTAAAATTTAATTTAGTTTGGCCAACTTCTTATTCTAATTAGCTCACCACTGTTTTTATCTCCAATGTGAATTATTTGAGTTTGTACCACATGTAGAAGGGTCAGCTCTGCCACTTGCAAATTATTACTTGTGTGTTCATCATTAGTATTATTCCTAATCAGCAGGCTTTCTTTCTTTCCCACCCTCACTTTCTCCTTTCTTCCATCCTCCCAACCTCCCTCCCTCCCTCCTTTCCTTCCTGCCTTCCTCTCCCCTCTCCCTTTCTCCCTCTCTCCTTTTCTTTCATTTTGCAGAAATATTTGTTCATTTCTTGTCCATTTTCTGAAGGTTAGTTTAATTAAAACTAGATATTATAATCAGTAAATCCAATTAACTTGGCACACATGAACTGCAATACGTTAATATATGCTGAAAGGAAGAAAATAAGTAAAGGTACCACTAGCCAATTGGTAGAGTTTTTAAATTCCCACTTGCTCCTCAATATATCTTGTTACTGTTCATAACCAATGGCCATAGACTATATAGATTGAATGAAAAAAAAAAAAACAGTGCCAATCCAGCCAATACATATTTTAATACTAATAAAGATTAATTTCTTCCTAATTTTATATATTCACAACAAACACAAAATGTTCTCAGCACAAAAAAGAAATTATAATTATGTGATGTGATAGAGGCATTAGCTAAAGCTACAGTCTTAATCATATTGCAATATATAAACGTATCAAATCGACTTGTGGTACACCTTAAACTTACACAATGTTATATTGTCAATTATACCTCAATAAAAAATAAATAAAAAACCAAATATAAATATAAGTGTTAATGTTTTCTTCCTGCACTACACTGGTTTGTCTTGCCCACCCTTAAGGTTTGCACTTTGGAGACCACTGATACAGACATTGAGGAGAAATGGTTTTTGAACAGGAGGATGATATTGATAGATCGATGTTCTAGGATGTTCACTCTGTGTAGAGAATAAATTTGAGTAGGCAATATGATAGGTCAATAAGGAGGTCATTTGTAATTTTTAATTTGTTACTACATACATAATCTAGCTGAGTAAAAATGAAGCCCTAAAACTATAGCAGTGAGAGGGAAGGAGGAAAGGAAACAGATGGCCCGGGTGGAGTCACTGGAAATGAATGGGGGCACAAGTTCAGGGTGCCTCCTATGACTCTTATCTGCACCATTTGGCAGCAGCCCTGCAATTCATCAACACACAGCACAGGAGGAGGAGGTTTAGGGTAAGTGTGAGGAATTATGCATCCACTTTATTATATGTTTGCTATACAAGTAGGGCATGCAGCTGAATATAGAAAGTGGAGCTGAGAAAAGAGGTTTGGGATAAAAATTAAACATCATTTCACAGTTTTAAGTGGACAGCAGAAGCGTGGGCCATTGTCTCTGAAGGCCATCGATAACATGCAACAAAGGAGAGAAGAGGCTCTATGTCTTTTATTAACAATTTTCATATAGTATTAATGTTTTAGACTTTTCAATTCACCATTTGGAAAACATGGGGGCCTGAATCTGAGACTCTATGGCAATAGGGCACATGTAAGATAAGTAACTTGGAAGTGAGTCAGGTTTAGAAGCTCAAGCTCATTAATATGCTTCTTGGGGAGAACTTACCCAAGGTATTCTGGCAGAGAAAACTGAACAGCCATATCAGGAGGGCATCCACCAGAGAGCAGTGAGAGAGCACCAGAGGCAGAACAGAAAAGCAAGACAGGTAGGAAGGAGGTCAATACAGTGTGGAAACGTGATGGGGGAAGGTGAACCAGACATGAGGGAAGTACCTGGCACACAGGACACATTCAGAAGTATTGACTATCATTGTATTTATTTTAGATATTTTTGTGACTTCAAAAATTATTAAAATATTTTAATAGCTTCTTCAAACAAAGCCTAGGCATAATGTATACATAAGGGATAATAATGATAATAACAACTTGTGTAACCACCACCACTTTGAACATTCTCAGTAACTTGTTGCCCCTATTTACCCTATTCACACTCCCTTTCCTCTCTCCCAAAGGTAACTACTAACCTAAAATTTATGTTTTTCATTTTTTACTTTTCTCTATAGTTTTGCCAAATATATAAATACATATTTTCTAAAATATTGTTCATAAAATTTTTGTACTTGGTGAAATTTAACCGCATGCAGAGAATTCACTTGATGAAATATTTTTGGCACTGTTGAAGTTCTATATACATTAACAACAGTATTTCATCATCTAAAATGTACAGTGTCCCTTCTAATGGGAAACATTTATTGGCAACCATGCACTGAGTTTCAAGTTCTCATCAGATGAAAATTTCATTGTGACAATCACAGCCTAATTTGTCTTGAGTGTTTTGAGAGACTTAATCATACCACTGACTTTTTATCCCCTAGAGTAAGTGTAGATTTTCATCTTCATAGGAATTCTCTCTTCTGTTCTATTCTCAAAACCACCCAAGTACACTAATTTTGAGTAGAGTATGTCCTAGATTGTAAGAGCATTATCTTTCTTTTAGAGAGAATTCATTAGCCCCAGAACATTTTTAAGGCCTTAACCTTGCAACTTAAGTGAATCCTCAAATTCATAAATATATGGACTATTTAAATAGGCTTTGACTTTGTCCTGAATGAAATTGAATAATATGTAGTAGATTAATACTTCAAAATTTATCTGAGTGCTTTTTCCTTTTATGTGCCCATTTACAGCCCCATACCACACACAGACCGAGACACACACACACACACACACACACGTGCATGCACCTAACAGCCTAGACAAGGAAGCAATATATTTAGACTAGACTAATCAAATTATAAATATCTGCATTTCAAAAATGCCATAAACAAAATATCAAAGCAAGGGACAGGAGGAGGAAAATATTGGCAACCTAAATGACAAAAGGTACCATATAAATTCACAGAAAAGTACATTAATGTGCAATTCACAAAAATATAAATAGCCAATAAATGTAAAACATGTTCAATACCAAAGACATGATTTTTAAGCAGAAAACTACAAAGAATAAAAATAACAAAAATAATGATGCTACCTAGGATGGGAGAGTTTAGAGAAAGTAGGCATTTAAATTGGATAGCCGTTTCACACTACGAATCAAAAGCCTTAAGACTCTTACTGCCTACATCCTTGTACTGTCCTCTAAGAGATGGGCACAAATATTTAGGTCTCAGGTAGTTCACCTTCATGGTTACATTAGAGGCAACATGAACAGTGTAAATGCCCACCACAGATGACTGACTAAATAAAATATGATATATCAATATGATAACATTTGTGTAAGCCTTAAGATCCCGTTCTTAAAAACTGATTTAGAATATCAAAAAGATGTTAACGGGATATGCTAAGTAAAGAATTGAAGTTTAAAAAATGATATATCAATATAATTTTTGTAAGAAAACAGTAAAAAAAAAAATAGGTTACATAGTTTTATGTAACCATAAAAGATATATCCTACAAAGTATTTTGGGGGGATGGTAGGATAAAAAGTAATTTTTTTTGTCTTACTGATGTTTCTAAAAAGTTTTTCATTGAGTATTAATTTAAAATTGTTATTTTAAAAATAAATACCTAATACACAAAAATTACAGCTCTCAATATGTGAATACTATGAATTCTGCAAACGCTTGCAAATATTAACCTTCCCAACATATTTTTAAATGATTCTATATATGAACTGTATTCATATTTCTTATACCACATGTATTATATAAGGCATTTCTGTATTATGAAGCTATTTTGTCACTATTTTGCTTATTTACCAGCTAACCTCTCAAATGAAAGCCCGTACAGCACTGAAAAAAAAAAAGACACAATTGTACTTCTTTCCCTTATTAATCATGAATAAAACTGAAAGTCCATTTCACAAGGAACATATTTTTCAGTGATTTATGAAAGGAAACTCCTTAATGCCTAAACAAACATGAAACTGAACCATATGACAACAATTAGGAATCTTTCAAAAACATTTAAAATCCAATTTTAGTGGTCTTTTAATAATAATACAATTTGAGCAAACATTTCATTTTTCTACACAATAAAATTGTATTTTCATTTTATATTTCATTTTATTTAGAAATAATGATCAGTTTTGATCTAAAGGTTTTTTAAATTAATTTTTCACTTCAGTCAAATACCTCCAAGATACTTAGTGGTGGACTTTCTGAATGTAAGAGAAAAGGACAAATAAAGCAGAAGGAAATGATAATTTCTTAATTTAAATTCTGCTAATTTGGAATTTATTTTTAAACTTCAACAGTAATTACCTTAAAATGAAGGGAAATTGTTTGACTAAAGTTATAAATTATTTTCCATTGCACCATATCAGTATCACTGTCTCTGCCTCTGGTCTCTACCTCCTTCAAATTATGCCCAGTAAGTAGATCCGAAATATGGATTCATCAAGTTAAAATGAAGTGTCATCTCCTCTACGAAGAAGATTCCCTACAGGAAGAATTAGTCATCGTTTCACAGTTTCTCCCATATTACTTCATACCCTTCTTAACAGATGTTCCATAAATTAACAATCAGTGTCATTTTCAGACTCAGGCAACGTCAGTGGCTCAAAAAAGACACTTACTTAAAAGGTCCAATGCCTTGGCCTTCAGGCAGCTCCCTCCCTCCCCTGATTCCAGGACCAATTGCTTCTACCCTTCTTTATAAGTACTTTGCACTTCTCTTGTACCATCCTTTGCTGAGTTTCCTCTCTGCATTTACCTTTCCCTCTATCTGCCAGAAATTTTTAAGGCTGAGTTTAAACTTACTTCCTATGTGAAGTCTCCCCTATTCCCTTACTGGGAAGGAAGCCCACCATCCACTGATTTCCTTTGTATCAATCTGATATTGTCCTGTTCTTACTCTTCTTTCTAGAGAGCCCAGGCAGGATCTGAATCACTTTTGAACACTCTAAAATAGAGTATTTGAAGCATATTTTGATAAAGAAATACTATTTTGATGAAAACTTACATAAATCTCCCAATATATTAAAATGTGCTTTAGAATTTCTTGTTTATGTTTGCATTTATGATCTTTACTTATTTTGTAGTTAATCAGTGAAAACAATGAGGCTGTTTTGAGAGACATTTGAAAAGAGAAGCTGAGTAACATTTATTTTCATGCCTAACAGCTGTACTTTTTCACTTATTTCTGAATTTTCTCTAGGTTGTACAATATCAAAAAATCATGACTCACACAATTAAGTTGCAAATGGTAATAGATTTTTAACTCCTTATTTTTCAGTCTCAAGATCTTTCAATAACATTGCCCCAAAAGCATGAAAGAGGAATAAAAGGAAATGTCAAAATTGAATTATGGTAGAAGGCCTCTTCACTGACACAGTTAGACTGGTAAGTAGTCTGTATGTCAAAAAAACAGTTAAGGAGAGGATTATGAAAGGATACAAACAATTTAATTTTTCATGTAAAACATACAAAGGTCCACATAGTGGCCGTTCAAAAAAATTTTTTATTGCGGTATAGTTGATTTACAATGTCATATTAGTTTCAGGTGTACAGCAAAGTGAATCTGTTATACATATACATATATCCACTCTTTTTTAGATTCTTTTAGATTCTTTTCCTATTAGAGTATTTAGTAGAGTTCCCTGTGCTATACAGTAGGTCCTTATTAGTTATTTATTTTATATATAGTAGTGTGTATGTGTCAATCCCAATCTTCCAATTTATCCCATTTTAAAACTATGGATAAGCCTTTTCTAAGTAAGCAGCTGCTCCTCAGAGCTTCTTATGCATCATCTATAAAGTCTAGTATCTGTTTCTTTAAAACATGACAGGAACTCAAAGATATTTAGAAGCAACTGGCACATGAAAATCATCTAGATTTTTATGACTCTTTTTCCAATAATTTATAATTATTTTTTCTACACCTAATGTAACTGTGATTTTAACCAAAACTTTCCAAAGCATTTACCTTACTTTTCTTAGAAACAACATTTCTTTTTGCTCCCGTATTTCATCTCCTTACGTAACATTCAATTACGTGAACAATTAAATACTAAATTTAATGTAATAGTAAATAAGAGAACAACTAGCATACACAGGTAGGGAAACAAAAATAAATGGCTCATGATTAGGATACAGCACAGCTAGGGGGAGCAGGAGTGCACAGGGCTGCAGCCAAGTATTTCACTAACTTTGAACACCCATCCTACCATGGGCTTTCATAGTCCAGTGAGTCATGAAACGTAGATTTAGAGGCTTTCTACTGTACTAGTTGCTTAACAATATTTGGAATCCCTGTTAGAAATATAAAATAGAGAGGAAACATAAAATACATGTGAAATCTATCTGTAATACCATTTTAGTACTTGCCATTAAAACATTATTTGACGTTATTCAACTGACAACAAAGATAAGAGCATCCACCAAACAAATGTATCTGAGACTTAACTGATTTTTAATTGAGTTCTATGCAAGTGAGTTGAATTGATTAATTAATGTTCATTGACTCCCAAAACATGCAATAAACTGTGCTCAGTTCAAGAAATATACTGATAAAAAGATCCATTCCTTTATAGAACCTATATTCTTGAGTTGTAGTCTCTAAACTTATTGTTCACACATCTCTACCAGTAAAAATATTTGAGGATTATCTATATCTCTTTATTTATAAATATATGCTTATCCATATACTTATCTATGTACATATATGCATATATACACATATATGCATATTTATATATGTATATTTATAAATTATATGATGTACATCTGTACATATTATGCTTTATGAAATATTCACAGTCAACTTTGGATTCCATGGTTCTTAATGTAGGAAAATTATTTGTTACTTCCACCATTTTACATAAGGGGACATGCACAGAAGTGAGTTTTTCTTTTTAACATGACCAGTGCAAAGATACAGTCATCCATTTGATAAAAAATTTATCAGATGAGCCAACTGCACCATGATTGAGAGTTTATTCCATGGTCTACACCAGGGGCCCCAACCCCGGGGTCATGGAGTGGTACTGGTCCACAGCCTATTAGGAACCTGGCACACAGCAGGAGGTGAGCGGCGGGCGAGCGAGCAAAGGTTCATCTGCCCACCTGCCGCCCCCCATTGCTCGCATTACTGCCTGAACCATCCCCCCTACCAGCCCCGTCCATGGAAAAATTGTCTTCCACGAAACTGGTCCCTGGTGCCAAAAAGGTTGGGGACCGCGGGTCTACACCAGAAATAAATACACCTGTCTTCATAAGTAAACAAACTGGTGGACCTAAAAAATTTTACAATGCACATGAGAGTTTTTTAAATTATATTTTAGGGAATGTTCAGAGAGTTTCTGTGAAACCCTAGCATTCACTAGCACATGGTTTGAAGGACACTGCTCTCTGGTCTGGGGCACGCAGGTCCACTGTCTGGCACAGATGCTCTCTCCATAATATTTATTATTAGACACGTTATTTTAAGGAGAATTGTTCATATACTTTAATAACAAACTATTCTTGCACTTCATTTTCCAGCGCTTGGAAATATTTATATATTCAAAAAACTGAAAAACCTAATTGAAATCCAATTTCAAGTCTTTTTTTTTCACTCTATATATTTCAAAATCACAGTGCCAGATTGGAGAATATAATATAAAACCAAAACATTATTAAATATTATTACATAATAATATTTAATATTATTAAATGTAATTATTTATATTTTTAAATATTATTAACCCATTCTGCATTGATATTACTTTATTAGCACACAAAATATGGCTTATAGTTTGGAAGGAGAAAAAAGAGGGAGAGGGAAGAGACAGGGGCAGGGAGAAAAGGGAAGGTGGAAAGAAGAATAAAACAATATCAAGAATTTCCACGTTATCTGGAGTCTAGGATTTAGAGAAGACAGTGACTATCACCAGTCAAAATGCATTGTTTTCCAGGAATGAATATGATAAAAGTGTGACACATGACCTTGTTTTCTGATAAAACTTTCAAAATGATTTAGATTGCTTTTTTTCTAACCTTTCAAAACACTCAAAAATTAAAGTGGCTCACACAGGAGATAATTAATTAAATGTAGAATTTGTAAACATGAAACTGAGAATAAGACTTTTTTTGGAATAAACTGCAGCACTCATATTCTGGACAGTAGATCTATTGTAATCAGCTGATGAGAAATTAGGATAATAAGTCACCAGCAATCAACAATTTAAATTGGATGCAGGAAGCCAGCACTGGCATGGTGCTGTTTGGTGACAGGAAAGACATCATGGAAAAATGTCCAGGCTGACTAAATATCACATCTGGGTGAAGCATGTCCACTCCTTTCTTTTTCTTTTTTTTTTTAACAAATATTGCATGGGATGAAGGAATGTCAAGGCGAAACTTTCTAATACAGATGCAGAACACATGCATCTGTGCCAGCTCAAAGCAAGATTACAGACACTGGCGGCACTGTTGTGGTTTGGCAGTTGAAATCATCCATTTTCATTAACTTGTGGTTCAAAGATACGACCACGTTTAGGAAAGGATGCTGCCTTTTTGGTGACTGTGTGTTAAAAGCTCAGTCCTAAAAGCTAAAGAGTGAAACAACCACATGTTTGGAGATCATGCTAAATTTCAAATATTTTGGACTGAAAGCAATTCAACCACAGTAAAAACACAGGTTCTAAACAAAAATTCTTTGCAGATAATGTCTACCAAGCACTTTCCTCATTTTTACTTGCTGTTGTTTGTGAGAAAAGGCACAACCAGCACTTAAACTTCCGAGTCATGAAGGCCTTGGAAAATATGCCAAGTAATAGAAAGAACCCCACACAGTAGAAGCCAAATGTCTCTTCCCCACCTCAAAAATAATCCAAGTGATGGGAAGACATTTCAAGCACCCAGAGAGCTATTAGTTCTCCCTTTTTTCCTAGTTATTTTACATTTCATAAGTTAGATGACTTGCAACTGACTGTTGCAGGGTGACCTAAAGAAATAATTAATTCAGCTTCTGAATATAACATTAATTTAAATCAGCTATAATTCTAGGCAGTTACTTGCATTATATAAAGTCAAACCTCTTGCTCTCAATGTCGTCTACTTGGATAATGGCATTCTAATCTTTCAAGGCAAAATAAAAGTCAGACTACCTCTGCAATATAGAGGGGAGTTTTCCCTGGCAATATGATTTTTGACTAGTATGGACCATAAAAATCATAGGGTTGGGGAAGTGGAAGAGAATTTTTCATTTTCTAGTTGGGGACACAGGTCATAATTTGCCAAAGAAAGGGAGCTAATTAAAGGTGGGGGCACCACTCTGCTGTGGGATGCTTCCCAACTGCATAGCTCCAGCCACACTGAACAAGTGTGGCATCAGGAGATTCACTGTCACAAGTGGCCTAGACATGGGGGAAAAAATAAGCACTAATTATGTCCAATAACCAATTTATTTTATTCTCTTAAGTCTCCTGTGTTTCCAAACTCATACACTAAACTCTTACTGTACAAGTGTGATTTTATTGGAACACCTAAGAACACATCAGAAGAAAGGATATTCCTGACCCCGTAGCCTCATGCTACTCATATCATGTTTGCTTTCACATTCTCTCACTCCAATTACTATATAAATACTTGACACCCCACTCTACTCTCTTTTTGTTGTGTGTGCGTCTAATTTGTATACATTTTCTAGGGTGAACCCATGTGTTAGGTAGAATAGTGGCCCCAAAAGACACTCACATCCTAATCTATAGAACTCAAGAATATGTTGGTTACTTGGCAAGGGGGAATTAAGGTTAGAGATGGAATTAAGTTTGCTAATCAGCTGACTTTGAGATGGGAAGATTAGCCTGGGTTATCTGGGTGGGTCCAATGCAATCATAAGGGTCTTTATAAGTGGAAGAGAGAGGCAGAAGAAAGTAAACACAAGAGATGCAGCATGGGAAAGATGCAGCCCAACATTGAGAGAGGGATCACAAACCAAGGAATGCAGGTGGCCACCCTAAGCTGGAGATGGCAAGGAAACAGATTCTACCCTTGAAACTCCAGAAGGAATGCAGCCCAGCCAACACCTTCATTTTACCCCAGTGATACCTGTTTCAAGCTTCTGACCTCCAGCATTTTAGAATCATGAATTTGTGTTGTTTTAAGTCACTAAGTTTGTGGTAAGTTGTTACAGCAGCGAAAGGAAACTAATACAGTTGGAAATAGAAAAGACCAAAGTGGATAAAAGATGCTAAATATCGGACTTTCTGAAGGCTCAAACTGGGGAGAATCCACTTCCAAGCTCATTCTCACAGCTTCTGGCAGGATGAGATGAAGTAATTCATGGGCTATTGGACTGTGGGCCTCACCTCTTTGCTTGCTGTTGAAGTACATCTCCACAACTGAATAAATGATAGATATCTCTCTGGTTCCCCCTCTTCTGCCTGTTCTTATAAGAACTATAAGTATTTTAAGGATGCTCAACATTTGTTGAGATGGCAAACATTGGAGAACAGTGATGGGAAAGATGGGGAATTCAGCCTGAGCAATGTCACGTTTCCAGTTTTGATCTAATGAAGAGCATCTGTATGTAAAGTAGGTACTCTGGAACTCAGGGAGGAAGTCTGAGCTGGAAGACATAAATGGGGTAAGATTTCTGTGGGAGAATGTTGTGTCACAGAAGCTAGGTTAATAAAGTCTTTCAAGAAGGAAAGCTTGACTAAAAGCAACAAACACTGAAGAAAGATCAGTGAGAGTGGAGGTGAAAAATACTTCTGCGTCTAATATCCTTTTTTCTTTTTTTGCTCACAGTTTTGCTATGAATTAGGCATTTTAAAAATTATTTCAGGGGCTTCCCTGGTGGTGCAGTGGTTGAGAATCTGCCTGCCAATGCAGGGGACACGGGTTCGAGCCCTGGTCTGGGAAGATCCCACATGCCGCGGAGCAACTGTGGCCCGTGAGCCACAACTACTGAGCCTGCGCGTCTGGAGCCTGTGCTCCGCAACAAGGGAGGCCGCGACAGTGAGAGGCCCGCGCACCGCGATGAAGAGTGGCCCCCGCTTGCCACGACTAGAGAAAGCCCTCGCACAGAAACGAAGACCCAACACAGCTAAAAATAAATAAATAAATAATTTTTTAAAAAAATTTCATTTCATAATGAAGCATGAGAAATATTGCCCTGTGAAGTTAGGCAACAGACCCAGAGTCATACATAAGCCCATTATAGGGACAGCAGCTGCCTCAGGCATAAAATTCTTCCAAATAGGGTGCAAAATTCACTCAAGGAACAGAAGTTGGCATTCTCTAAACTTCTGAATTAGGCTTCATAGAACACTTAGACAAATACTTATTATTGTCTCCTTCAACCCAATTAGCAACCGATCTGTAATTCCATGGGGATACAGGAAGAAGAAAATAGGATAGTAGTATGAAAAGTCCAAAATATGAAAAAAGTCAATATAGCTTTTTTTCATAAGAAGAACCATAAAATGGAATTGTTAAGTTTGGTTTCTGGTGTTGGGTGTGTTACTGAAGGATGATATTGAATAATTCACAGTCTCTACACCTGTTTGCCCTTTAATTTTTAATTAAAGTATATTCATTATCATCAGTGAAACAGTGAAAAGATATGTAAAAATAAAGCTATTAATCCCTCCATCACTCTTTCACTCTCACTCCCCAAAAGTCAATTAATGCTAATAGCTTACTATGTATCCTTTTGCATTGCTTTTTCAGATTAATAACATGATATACAAAAATATACACAAGACACATGTTTTGTTTTTATAAAATCTGGGATCATAATAACTACATTACCCTGTAACTGGCTTTTCTCACCTGACAAAGATATATTGGCAATACCTCTAGTCTAGTAGCTGTAGAGCTAACAAATTTATTTTCTAATAACTACACAGTATTCTCTAGTGTGGATGTACCATAATGCATTCAACTACTTCCCTATTGATGGACATTAGAGCTATTGACACTATATCTTAGAATTTGCATGATGCAAAAATCAATATCTCATACAGATACTAAAGCAGCCTGTACTGCCTAATGTTACAAATATCTTTCAAAAAGACATATTACATTGTAACATGAAAATTTTCTCTTTTTTCCTTTAAATCTATTATAAAATAATATGTTTCTGATTATTGATGAGAGTTACACAAAAAACTCATTCTCAGCTAATTTCCTTTATTCTTATTTTTCTGAAGCAAAGAGAACTGAAGCAGTAAGAACAGAACTTCCATATGTTCCCTCAATCATACCTACCAATCCCTTCATCTGGACCCCAAAACTCTGTTTTCCCTTATCATGCAGGATGAATCATCCATCTTCCTACCCAAGAGCCAACTCTCCAACTTGCATGCTGGATGCCACTGCCTCTCACCTATTCAAAGACATTGCTCTAGAATTCTTCTCTTTACTTACTTTATCATCATGTTTCCTTCTCTAGTGGATTTTCCCATCAATAAACAAATATCCTACAATTTCATCCACTTCAAAACAGACAAGCCAATGACTCCATGACCCCTCTTTCCTCTCTAGCCACTGGCCTCTTTCTATATTCTTCATTATGGCAAAGCCTTCTGATAAATGGTAGGGTCTTTCACACTCATCCCCTCTTCTTCTTCTTTTTATTGGTCCCACTCCACTCAGGTGTCTATCCTCATCCTTCTCTTCAAAGCAGTTCTTCATGAAGTCACCAACAACTTTCATCTTGCCAAATCTAATGACCATTTGTTTGTCTTCCCCTTCCTCTACCAGCAGCATTTGACCCAGTAGGTCACTCTCTCCTTCTTTAAACAATTCCTTTACTTCTACTCCAGTTTAGCCTCTCTCTGGATTTTCCTCCTATTTCATTCAAGTGTCCTTAGCTGTTTTTCTACCACTAAAATGTAAGCTCCATGACAGGAGGGTCTTAGTTTCTGTCCCTTTTATTAACTGCTTAATATCCCAGCACTTAAAGTAGGGTCTGGCATGTTGTAGCCCATGTAGTAGGTCTATGGTATGCTTGCACAACTATTGACTTTTCACCAAATTACCAAGGTAGATACTGGTAATTTTGGCACAGTGAACCTCAAGAGTTCCTACTAATTTGTAAAATGCCTAAACAATTGATTATATTCTCTCATAAATCAACTTTTCTCCTGACTTTCCTAGTTCAGTTAATAATGCCAACATTCACTTCCCTGGCTGGCTAGATTATTCAGAACAGTACTTAAATCCAAATTTAGTCAGTTGCCAACTCCTATGAGGTTTTATGTTTACCGTATCCCTTCCAACTGGATCCCTTGGCCTCTATCCTTCCATAGTTTAAATTACTCTTCACACTGTTAATAGATTAATTCTCCTAGACAGAAGATTTAGAATGATACTTTGCAATTTACAAATTTTTTAACTCCCTAAAAACAACAGATTAAGCACAAACTCCTCAGACTGGCCTTTAAAGGCCCTATTAAATGCAAACCCATCCCCCCTCCATTAGCTTCATTTAGTTACCCCTAAATATCCATGAAACAGAACCATCCCTTTTTCCTGAAGTAGGTACCTGTCATTGATTTTACAAGTTCCTTGCTACCCTGAATGACCCCTTCATTAAGTACTTGCCGAATTGTACTTTGCTTGATTTCAGCTTACACAGATTCTCCCTATCCCATTTGCTTAACTCATATGATACCTTTTCCTGTTCAGCTCAATGATATGTGAATGTCCCCCACTGTGTGGCCATAACCATGTGATGCCCTTTCTACTCTTTCTTGTTACAATCATTTGTACTCTCATATGAAATGTAAGCTGCGGGTAGATTTCTTATTCATGATTAAATTCTGTATAGCACCTAGCACAATACCTTGTACAAAGTATATACTTAATTTTAAAAGTAATTAAACTAAGGTGATAAATAGGGCAAAATGTTGTGCAATCTCTGGATAAATACCACTGTGATATTGGATTTAAAAGAGAAACTGTTTATGTAGCCAAATATGCTATGATGAATACATTAACTTTGCAGAAATGACTTTTAAGTTATAGATATGACGATGTTATATCTGCATAACTATACTGATTTAGTTTTTAAAATGCTTTGATGATCAAAAAATCATCTTTCAAAATAATACTCTGTATAATAAAATTTTTCAAATTCATGTAATTCATCTGATATCATATTTAGCAGTTATTAAATTTTTCTATCTATAGTGACAGACTTACCCAGAAAATTTAGCTAATGGACATAGCATATTTATTTACATATCCCATTAATACCTGCATGGAAATGTAAAATATTTTCATCTAGATTTTGTTGAGCAAAGTATGGATGATATTCCCTAATGATTAACTGCAGAGGTTGTCACTTTCTATGCACAGGGGGCCACTAATTAATCTTGCGTAACCCGCTGAGACACAGAATGTAAGCAATGTGCACACAGGAGGAAAACAATAATTCACCAGAAAATAGACACAGAGAAAAAACAGACTACATTTAAACAAATACAATGAGTATTACGGGTGATATCTAGTGTCACTACTGGAGTTCACTTTGGGGGAATTATAAAATTCCCAGGACTAATCCTGAAACATGATTACATGTGTTTCCTAGCACTCCATGGAGGAAAATATGTGAAGATGAATTGGGGCTGCTGCTTAACTAACCACTGGCAATGGGAATACTCTGAGTACTGCTCTGTTTTCACAGGCTAATCAGTATTAAGCTCTGAACTTGAGATAGGGTTACTGTGCCCAAGGGCACAAGACCTGAACAAAACAGGTGGCTAATTATGAGGAAAGAAGGGTAAACCTCATTGGGTAGGCAAGCAATGCTACGGGCCAAAATGACCTGGTCTCAGTCTACTGCTCCAGGTCTCATCTCCTCTCAGCCCTGACACACCCACATATATGCCTCTGGCATTCGAGCAGATCTAAGGACTCAGCATTTTCCTAGCTGCTGCAAATCAGAGCTGGATTCATGGGCATACCTCCCAGCTGTCACATAGTGCCCTGGACTCAGAAAAGCCCCACACTTGGTTTATTTTTTTATTGTGGTAAAATAGACATAACAAAATTTACCATTTTAATCATTTTTAAGTGTACAGTCCAGTGGCATTAAGTACATTTACATTGTTGTGCAACTGTCACTGCCATCCACTGCCAAAACTTTTTCATCATCCCAAACAGAAACTCTGTATCCCTTAAAAAGTAGCTTCCCATTCTCCCCTTCCTCAACCCCTATAGCCACTTGTCTACTTTCTCTTTGAATTTGTCTATTCTAGGTACTCCCATATAAATGGAATCATACAGTATTTGTCCTTTTGTCCATACTTGAATACTTCACTGTCACTGCCTTGAAATTCTTAATAATTTTAGAACAAGAGCCCCTCCAGTTTCATTTCGTACTGGTCCTCTCACTAGTTATGTAGCTAGTCCTTCTGTGAATAATTGTAATTGCCTCCGTCTTCTTCACACCAAAATCATCTCCATGTCCTTCTGAGCTTGACTTAAATTTCATCTCTTCTATGAGATGAATAACAGATGATACAGCCCACTACACTCCTTAGAGTGTTTGTATTTACTCACTGATGGCACTCTTCACATTGTATTGTGATCCTTTCTTCTTAAATCTGTCTTCCCTGCTAGAGGAAATGTCTTACTTATCCCTGTATCCTTCACGCCTGGTGTAGCTCCTGAATTGTGCCCCGTCCCAAAATGCATATGTCGAAGCCCTAATCCCCAGTATGATAATATTTGGAGATGGGGCCCTTGGGAGGTAATCAGGTTTAGATGAAGTCGTGGTAGGGGGTTACTGCACTCATGATGGGAATACTATCCTTATGAGAAAAGACACCAGAGAGCTTGTCCTTGTTCTTTCTGTTGTGTGAAGACACATTCAGAAAGTGGACATATGCAAGTCAGGAAGAGAGTCCTTATCAGAAATTGACCATGCCAGCACCCTAATCTCAGACTTCCAGTCTCCAGAAAATGTGAGAAAATAAATTTCTGTTGTTTAAGTCACCTACTCCATGATATTTTCTTATGGAAGCTCAAGCAGACTAAGACAATCTGATACAAACGGAGTGCTCTAATATGTTCACAGAATATAAGAATGGCTGCATGCGCCCATAATGGATCACAATTGGCATTGTTATAGGACTTTAAATTTAGTAAGAACTGATGGGGAAACGATAGAACACTGGGAAATGTGATAGCTTTGGTGTCCAGAAACTCTAGTCAGGGACTTGGTCTAGTCACTGAAATTGTGAGCTGTAACCTCGCACTTATATTCTCAGGAAAGTGTGATCCAAGTCTTAGACTCCATGTGTTAGTCATCCAATAGGCGTGCCCTAGTGCTTCTGATTCTGGAAGTCTCTAGCTCCCTTTTTTTTGGAATAAAAAATAAGAATAAGGTTACCTTACCTGTTTGTATCTTTCATGTCCACCTTGTATTCTCATCTGGGGACCTATGACTAGACCTAAAAAGGATGGCTAAATAGGTTTCAAAGCTTATAGGACCACAAGCACACGTATCAGTAAAGTGCACGATAATATTTAAATGTTGAAGGAAATGTCCTCAAATTGGATCCCTTTGGCATAACTTAACTCCTTGCCACACCTCAACAGATAAACTGAATAAAAGTTCTCCAAGTAGGGAATTAAAGTGGTACTGTGCAGAGTCTATGACAGAAGGTTGGTGTCATTTGTTTCTAGTCTACCAGCCACACTCTTACACATTGTGTAGCTCTGGAAATAAGGCTCTCTGAGCCTCAGTTTCCTTATCTGTCAACACAAGAGGGTTTGGTGAGGTGAATCTCCCTGAACTCTAAACACTACAAAAGTCACCAGTTTCCCTCCCATCTATATAAGTGCAAGTAGAAAGTTAAAAAAGCATTGTCTTTATTGCTAGAAATCAACCATGATACTATAAATTAAATATTATTTTAAGAGAGTCAACTATGTGTGACAAAAGAAACACATTGTACTGACTCTTTACCAGTGGCTTTTCCAGTGAAGACTGGGAAGTCAGGCACCATGACCTTTGGTTGAACTGCTGCTTGGACATGTTATTTTTTTAAAGGACATGATAGAGATTACAGACTTTTGTTAATTACTCTTTTGTCATTCTTTTAAGTCATCTAATCGGCTCATTCTAGTGTTTCTGTTAGCTCCTTTTCTATGGAATGAGACTACCTTACTTGTTTGTATCTTTCATGTCAACCTTATATTCTCATTTGGGGACGTATGACAAGTAAACGAGCCTGGCTGGTGAAGAGCTTTACATAAAACGAAATGCTATAGTGCTGGGAATTCTTCTTTAATTTTAACTTTAAACTCGATCTTTCGGTTGCATGACTGACCACCTTATTATTACCTGTACTGAAAAAGGTCCCATCAATACTGAATGTCTTAGGTCCACAGACCAAAGACAAATGCTGCCATTGTGCACCATGGTATAATCTGTCAAGGAAATGCACAGGCATTGACAACCATTTCTTTCCAAAGTAAGGGAGTTTCACAAGAATGAAAATGCACGTCTATCACTTCTCCTTTTTACTGTACATTATATCTATTATACCTTGCTGACAATGACTTTTTTTCTCATTTACCCTCTATTTTGTTGGAATACAATTTAGAGAATATTATCCATACCTTTTATATAGCCTTTCCATACTAACATTTTATGTTCATTAAACATAATACAATGGGTTTTAGATTCTTGATCTCTAAAAAAGGAACAAAAGTAATTTATGAAAGACCCAGGCTTTATAACATCCATGGATGGCTATAATCTTTATTTTTGATTGGAGATTCAGAGTAAAGTTTCAAACTATTTTTTGATAGGCACATTGAACAACACTTTTTAAAACACTGCAATTGTTCTCTTTTCTAGCACACACTCATACCTTAGTTCTCTATACCAGGGGTTGGTGAACTTTTTCTGTAATGAACCAAATAGTATGTACTCTATACTTTGGGAATCATACAGTCTGTGTTATAATTAGTTAACTTTGTTGTCTAGCACAAAAGCAGCCATAAACAATATGTTATTGAATGAGCATAGATGTGCTTCAATAAAATTTTATTTACAAAAAAAAAACAGGCTGCATTTGGCCCACAGGCCATAGTTACTGACTCCTGCTCTATCCTATGCTATATATGGTGTTGTGCAAATCATAAATATAGGATGCCAAGATATGTTCATTTAGAACAAGCTTTTTCATCAACTATGTCACTTTGGGCATGTCTCTTAGCCTCTCTGAGCTCCCTAATTTGTAATGTGAAGGTGTCTGGTCGAGGTGAATGTTAACAAACCCTAACATTTCAATAGTCACTTGAGCATCCCATTCACTACTCGTGGACAAATGCTAAAGAAGCTAAATGCTACAACTTGTGAACAGTTTTTTTTTAATCTTAAAAAAATTCCTTTTTGCAAAATATTTTATTTTTTATTGCTTTCCTTTGAAAAGTAAACTTTTAGAACCACTCAATAAAATTTCTGAGTGGTTATAAATGAAACGCTCCATTCATCCATAACTGAACTTTTAATATTGAAAAGGAAGGGTCTGAGAAGGATCTGGCTGTGACGTCTGATACTGCTCGAATGGCCAAGGCTAAGGCTGCTGTTCTGTCCTCTTTCTCCCTCTCAAATTGCTGTCTGTACCCCTGAAGAAGAGAGTGAGCTTTCAGGAGAAGGAGGGGCCTTTATTTTCTGAACTTTCTGAGGAATATTAGTGACCATGATCCATGACAACTGCAGTAGTATCCAAAAGGTTTGTCATTTTGGTAATAATATAGTACTCCTATTAACTAGCCGAAATGCTGATACGACTTGCTTTTCATGGTACATTTACTTTGGGTATTAGTGAATTTATGTGAAGTTTCTTCCAAGAAACATATAATTTATAATTCTATCAGAATGTAAAACTATCCAATTATCAGTGGGCCATATTTAACAAAAGATCTAAGATCTCCAAATTTTCTGCAGTTGCCTAAGGTAGTAAAGTTGAATAAGTGAGGGCCCATGGTTGTTAGAACACTACAAATTGACAGATGAATGCCTGCTGCTACTTTCAATACTAACATGGGTCATAAAAATCCACTTCCTAGCAAATTACTGCTGTATTACCTGAGGGGAATCTGACGGCAGCTGTGAAAACGTAAATGAGCATGTAAAATAATGAAATAACCTGCTTATTTTACCTTTACATTTCTCTTTTATTAATTTCAATTCTAAGTTACAGATAAAGAGTAAATAGCAGTCACTAACATACATTAAATTTATGAGCAATTTTGTTTCAGAGAATTTACCTTAGCTTTTAATAAAATGCTGTACTTTAACAAAATTCAAAATGTAAATCTATTTTCTTTTAGTATTATTTATTTTGTCTAAATGTAATGGAAGTAAAGTAGGAAAGTGAAAGCGGCTGTTAGTTATAGGATGGCTGTTTGCAGCAGGAAGAAAAAAGGAGAAGGAAAAGCAGATTCTAGATCTTTACTTCATGGTAGGGAGATTGCATTCCAGATTCAGTATTCTGGGGGGGAAGTTCTCTCTCATGAAACACACTTCCTGTGGGGAAAGCTGCATATGACAATCACTTTTTCAGCTATTTTCAGCTTAGTTCCATGTATGTTAAACGTCAACATGAGCTAAAATGTTATAAATGAAAATTTTCCATAAACATGTATGAAATTCATTTCCTACTTTATAATTATAAGTAGATCTTGCCCAAGAAGTTGACAGCAGAGCTCATTTGAAGTGAGCTTAATCTGGCTCTAACCCCTTCACCTCTACTCTTCACCATTATTCTGTGCTATCTCATGAGTTTTCCTCTCAGTGAGCAAGAGTTTACACTCAGTTTTTTGTTTTAATAGTTTCATGGTTCTCATTCTCTGCATATGTATAACTGATTCACTTTGTTATAAAGCAGAAACTAACACACCATTGTAAAGCAATTATACTCCAATAAAGACATTAAAAAAATAAAAATGTTTAAAGAGGGAAAAAAATTAAACCATGAAGAAAAAAATCTGTAATTAAGACTAATTATTTTCAGGAAACATTGCTTCTCATACATTAATGCAGTTGGTATTAGTGTACAAATTTGAGTAAAGTAAATAATCAGTACAGTTCAAAATAAACTATTCTCCCGTGAAATTCAGAAACAAAGGAGCAAGATTTAATTTTTTAATGGTAGTTATAATCTTAATTAGACTCAAAGAAAATTCAAGAAAGAAAGTATCTACATTCCTGATAGTATCCTGCCATATATAAAACCCTAAAGCCATGGCATAATCTAATAAAATGTGTCCTAAGAACAAAAAATTAAACCAAGTAATAAGGTCTATTAAAATTAGCAAAGTAATTTTTAAACTCTAATTTAAAAAGTTAAGTAGTCATGTTCACGTTTTGAAAAAAGAAGATTCTACTACCATAATGTATATGATTTACAAGTTTCCCAATTTTAGGAAGTGTTAAGATAAACATTTAATTTTTTTCAAAAATGGCATTTTAAAGAGATGAAAGATAATCATGATTAATATATGCCCTTTCAGCAAATTTTTATGTCTTAATTGTTATATCAAATAAAAGTCACTCATATAAAATTTTTTATTCATCATATTGTGAGTTTTCAACACAATATGGATTGTGCTTATTAAAATTACGTTGTTCACATAGATTATTTTTACGCTCTTTTCTCTCTTCTTTTACAAATCAGGTAAATGGGTTTAAAAAATTTCCACTAGTGAGAGCTTAGGAGATATTTAAATTTCTATTTACTTGATAATACATTTTCTCTAGTTCAATTATCATTGTGTTGAATATATACAAAGAAACTTGCAAAAAGGCACCTCCTCACCAAAAAATGATTTTACTTCTCATTATATGCATGAAAAGTGATAAGTGTATGTATTCTCATAAGCATGTATATGTAAATTAGTCTGCCCCACATAAGTCATTATTCTTGTTCTTTGTTTTCTTCATAGTATTGTAGTTACCACTCTACATTTACTTATTGTTTATTGTCTATCTCTCCTAGGGAGCATTAATTTCCACGATATCCAGGGACTTGTCAAGTTTTATCACCAGCAGCTAGCATTTGCTAAGCACATAAAAGATGCTGAATAAACGTAGATTCATTGAATGAATGAATAAATGGATTAACTAATATGGAGAAAAGAATAAATAAATAACTCAGTGCTAATAATAACCAGGAGTATTTGGCCTTTGTGAAAAGAAAGTCATATTGTTATAAAAACAATTTTGATACAAGAAAATGATTTTTTATTACAAAATGTTCATATCATAATGAAATAAATCAATAAAATGAACTACAAAATGAAACCTCAGATAATGTTCTGAATAACTCTAATTTTCCAAAATGCTTTTACTATTGTTAACATGACAAAAGCAATCATAATCCATGATGATATGGGTTAAAAAGAAAAAAATTTGAAAGAAATTTTATGCAAATTGATTTGAAAACAATACATACAGTCAGAATTATTCTAGTATTTGAACATTGCAAGAGGCAAAGTGAAGTGCCTTCTCATTTTCAAAATGGAACAGATAAATACTTGAACACCTGAGCTACTAGGATTATAATATACCAAAAAGCATAAAGGAAAGGATGCTAACTTAATGGAAAATTATTAAAAGGGAAGAAATGCATATGGCCAGGAATCCCACCATATATATTTTTCTTTTTTAATGTTTAATCTTATCAACTACTAATTTCCAGCCCTAGTGTTTAATTCATAATTTGTGCTTCATACTTATATGAGCATCTATTTTAAGTATTTGCGTTAAATCTTATGATGTTTATATAATTTATCACTTAATAATGTATATGCGAATATAATTAACAAAGCATATATTACATAATACAATATCAACAGATATTTCATATAAAATCAATTATAAAATAACAATGCAGCTTACTATTCATACCTACTAATCTGATAACATTCAATAATCACAAAATCAACACTTTTATTGTGTTTTCTTTATTAAAGTACCGTTGTATCTTTTATTAAAGTTAAAAAGATAATCCTAGTGACTATACCAGTTTAACATATCAAAGACTGGGCCAATTGATGTGAACACAATGTTAGTTTATAGTTAATTTAAACAACACTATTCTCTAATACAGGAAGTAACTGTATTTTATGAATAGCCCTACAACTGATCATACTTCTCTTATACTTTCTAATTTTAATATTTTAACAGTCTAAATGGCATCTTCCTGTCATTAAGGGGATTTGGTGAGGGTCTATTCTCATATTAGACCTAATTAATCTCTAAAATATGTTGTGCTAAAGTAATATGTTAACATAACTCTTAAGTATGCTTGAGTGAAAAAAATAATTTACAAGTCTGCCTATATTTGGCATTGATTTCATGGAAAATCTACCATGAATCAAGTAATATCATTTAAGTTCTTATAAAAAAATATCATGCAGCTATGGTCAATATATTACTTAATAATAAATGGATCATTAATTTCCATCTATAGTACTAACATGTAATGAATAAATAATTTAAATGTCATGTACTAAATAATTAAGTGTATATGCTGAAAACTTTATCATCATAACTTTGTCCTTCTTTGAATGAGTCCCATGGCCCTAAAGCAATGCATTTTCCAGGTCCCTGGGCTATTTCAAACTTTTGACAAGTTTATCCAAGTAGAAGAAAAATGAAAGATTTTCAAGGAAGAAAATCAAAATACAGAACTATTTCTGTTTCTAAAATATAAAGACAATTGATATTTTCAAATACTATACCAAGGAAACTACTTTATAAGTTGTAAAGTTTTAGGAAACTAGTGAAGATACATTTATAAGCAAGCCCTTAAAAGAAAATAAGAATCCTGAGATATTGATTTATAGTTGTGATATAGTGTGTGTGTGTATATCATATATCTTAGCAAAACTGGTACATTTACAATTGCATTATTAATATGGTCTCAAAATTTCAACATATTGCATCACCTAATTTGGTGGTTTTTTAAATTTTCTAAGAAATTGTGTAATTTGGAATGTGTTTAGAGTCAGGATTATGATCACCAACTATCACTGAACTGTAGATCTAGTGAAGTGGTGGTTATCAAAGCTTTTGCTATTAAAAAATAAGCTTATGTCTTTCATTTGCCTTGAACAAAATATGACTAGAATAATATCAATGTTATAGTTGCCACTAAGGTCTTTTCTAAAGCATTCCAAAACATAATACTTCTTAAGTTTATTATCTCATAATTTATTTAAAAATTGCACTCTTCTAAATTTAGTTATCACTCAAGCTACAGTTTTTAAAACAATGGTATTCACCAATTTACAAAGTAGAAGACAAATTTAGAGCATGCTGCAAATTTTCATTTTAAGATATCTTTAAAGACAGGACTTTTCTGATAACTGCTATAATGTCTGGCACATGCAACTTTCACAGATGCAGAGTGATGAGGTTGAATTTGAAATAATTTTACTCTACCATTATTCAGTGTTTTCCTTTTCTCTGCCACAAAAAAAAAAAAAAAACAGACAAATAACAAATATTGCTTTTGTTCCATTACTGCCATTAACTGCTGGAAGTCCTATTGAAAATATGTTGAGCCTCTCAATCTATCCTCCATATCTCTTGGTTGTTTTATATTTCCCATCTCTCTGCCTCTCTGTGCTACATTCTGGGTGAGTTCCTGAGTCCAGTCATCCAGTTCACTAATTTTCTCTTAGATGATGTTCAATCTAGAATTTATTCCATCTAATACTTTTATTAACTTCAATAAAAATAGTTGTATTTCCAAAACTGTAACTTGGCTCTATTCATATCTAATTATTTTTATTTCCTTTCTGCCTTTTTTGTTTCTTAATTTTTGTCATGAATATTATTATCAGACTATTCCTTAAAATTAATTTCATCTTGGGTGCATTCTTGTGAACATTTACCTAGTTTGTTGGCTGTGTTTCTTAACATTAAGTTTGCTCATATACTTTGGAATCTTGGCTTGCAAGTTCATTTGAATGAAAGGAATCCCCTCTCTCCTCCACCTTTTCTTTCTCACTTCTCTCTCTCTCACCTATTATAAGCCCTTCTTATTCTTCTGTATTTTAGTTGTTTCCACTTAGGCTCCTAATGAGTTAAGTCCAGAATCAGACAATAAAATAGGTCTTTCTTTGTGGTATATCAGTGATAACACAGGCTTTAACCACTAAGCCAATGAGCAACTTGGCTCATTTTCAATTAAAAAAAAAAAAAAGTGATGTATTGTTATTCTTGCCTACTTTGACCTACAGTGTCTTATAATGCCATAGTCCCAGGCTCACAATCACAACCATAATTCTAACCTCCTTTCCTGAGTGGCACCAGAATAAGCAAGAGTCATTCCCATCCCAGACATGAAGCAGTAAGCCCACTCTCTCTAGTTTCAAGTATTACATAGAGATTTTTAGACCATGTGACTCAAACCATGTTTTGGGTCTATAGAGATACTGATCTTGCTTTTGAGCCCAGCTATATCTTTTAGATATTCTTTATTTTCATCTTTCACTGCTATTTTTTGAAGCAGAGGTGGTGCTTTAAATATGAATTCACTGTGCTATCCCAACCTGAAATGCAAGTTATTGTTAAAAACATATCTATAAGAAAAATTATAAAGACTGGCAAAGTTAACATATTACGAGACAAGATGGTTTTAGAAAACATGCCTATGTAAAAGTCTTTATCTAAGAAAGAACATTTTGGCATACTGAGATTTGAAACAGAATGCTGATCAACATTCTCTGATCTAACTCATCTGAGAATGGCCTGATCCAGATAGTAGGGCCATGGTGCAGGCAAAATCATTCCATGTTGATGTGAAGAAGAAAACAGAAGCTCCCCCGTATAGGTCACAGTACACCTGGACTGTTGTATTCCTATTCAATGCCCTTCCTCATCTTACATCCCCTCTCACCTGACTATTGCCACAGTCTCCCAATTAGTCTCCCACTATCAGTTTCTCCTCTTCCATGACCAGAAGAATTACTATTCTAATAAAAATGATCATGGCAGATCTTTGTTTTAAAGAACCCAATTGTTCCCCAATCTTACAGGAAAAAGACTGACTTTCTAAGCATGACACTCAAGGCCTTTAGCATCTGACCCCAACTTACTTCTGCATTCTCAGCTTGTAGTATTGAACTTTAAGTGCCTTCTTTGTCCACAAAAACATTCCTAACACAATGCTTCACTCTAAGACTATAAAAGTGTTTTTCCTTAATACATTCCCCTCAGCAGCCCACACTTCCCCCAATGTCCTAGAAAATTCTCACTTCCTTAAAGATCCAGGCCAAATATCTGCCTGTTCTGCATGCCCCAGCACTGGGTTGACACCTCATTTGAAGCACTTATCATACTGTATTAATTATTTATAAGCAAATAATTACAACTAAGATCTTCTAGAAAGAGTCCTTATCTCCTTCACCCCAGGATCTTCAATGTTTGTCTAACTATTAGTTGAGCTTTTTACTCAGTGAGTCCAAAAGCAATTTTTTTAGAATCTGGTATTTAATCTTTCATAAGTCTTCATAATGTAACTACTCTCTTAAACAGGTTCCAAGCTTACTCTTTGGGAAAAGGGAAGAAGTCATCTTCAAGTGGCAACATTCACAGCACACATTTCAAAGCATCTTGGATAAAACTGATGTGGCTTCAGACCCATAACTGGATCCCGGAAAAAAATATTTTTCATAATATACCAAATATTTAAGGCAATAATTGAAGGAGGGAAGCTCTCCACTGGAAATACTCACGGGGACCACTAGAAAAGGGTGTCAGTGACTTTACTAAAGGTCACTCACTTGATGAAGTAGATAGAGCTGTTGAGACAGTTCCAGAGCCTGGAAGTAGCAGTCACAGAAATAGCTCCAATTTACCTAAACAATGTAGGCCAAGTGCTCTAAATACTTGTGTCATTTAGTCTTCATCACAACCCAACCCCCAAAGGCAGACATCATTTTTCTTATTTTATATACTAGGAAAGTAAGGTTTATAGAGGATAAATAGCCAAAAATCTCACAGCTAGAAAGTAGCTAGGCCAAAATTTGAACCCAGATCTACTTTGCTGTAAAGCCAGGGCTCTGACTTCCTACAGGGCACAGATTTAAGGATACAAAAGAGACAGGAGAGACTATCAGTCAGTCAGTGTAAAGTTGATTAAACATGACCTCAAAGAACTAATTAAATCAAGGGATGAGAATGATGACAGGAATGAGGAGTCCAGCCTGAATTTATCAGTATGGCATCAGGAATAAAGCCATCCCCCTGAAGCAATAGTAACGTAGTCTAAGTTCACTCAATCGTAGATCAAACAGAAAATACAAATGAAAGATTTATTAAATTCATTTCAAAACTGTTTTATGAACATCTTTGAATAAAGTCACAATAGCTCTCAATCACAAAGCCCTTTCAGAAGTCTTCCTGTGCTATCTCTGAGAGTAGAACAACACCTCCTTCATTACCAAGACATCCCTGGCACCTCTGTAGTCACCCCTTTTTCAACAAATTGTTCTTTTCATTCTTCTCTGGAGTCATCCACTGATAAGCCACCCATAAAAAAAGTTATACATTGTATTACTGCCCTTATCAATAAGCAAGGGTAATGGCAAACATTCAACTCCAAAGATTCTTATCTATAAATTCACTGCACAGCCTTGACCACTGAACTCTGCCTACAGGTGTTGAGACAAGTGTGTACTGTTGCATGGATTTTTTTGTATCTTTTTTCATAAATGTAACTCGTGAAAATACATAGCATTCAACCTAAGAACAATAACAGTAACAAAATGCTTTGTATTTTATATCACATATTTTAAAATTGTTTCCACAACTCTATAGTATCTCATTCTCTCAATGCTTTTGACCACTAATGGCATTTTTCATTAATATATCAAACTGTTTATATGGAAATTGGAAAACAATAAGTTTACAGATCATTTAGTCATTTTTATAGTAGAAAATGGACTGCTAACAGCACCATGACAAATTCTCTCAACCTCAGCTTAGCCCATTGCAATAGAGAAAAAATATTACAAAATCATTGTATTAGACGCAATCGCCCTGGAATATATGCCTAAACATAAAATGCATATGTGGACAGATATTTTACGTCAGCAAATCAAATCAACTGTCACAGAGAGTGATAGGAGCTTAGAGAGTGAGAGGTTTAATAGGTGCTTAGTAAAGATCTGTTTGCACTGTGTTTTGAGATGAAGGAAAATATACTGTATTTCAGTCCTTCAGGAGTACTAAATATCTGCTGAATATTTAACTACATTCTAGATACATAATATGTGTAAGGCATCTAGTTGGGTGGCTGGCACATTAAATATAATATTTTCTTCTTTCTTTCTTTTAGGATTGAAGAAGATAATAAAGGTTAAGGAAATGAGTAATTAAATGTTTTCCAACATTAAATGTATTCAGAAAATGCCATGTGTCTAAACAGGAAGTTCAATTATCGAAAAATACAAGATAGAAATAGAATGTCAACTCTAAAGGGCCTTCAGTGCCCTCTGAAAGGCCACTGCCTTGAGCAGGCCACTGCAACCTTGTGGCATTTTGATTCAACGAGTTTTGATAAGCGATGTATCCCTAACATATCACAATGAAGTGTAAACTGGAGTAGGGATCTTTCCCAATTATTTCCTTTGGTGGTAAACTGATTCTCACTGGATTTTAATGCTGTATAGGTAATTCTTTTCATATCTAGTTTGTATTTTCACAGGTTCAAACAAGTCAATCAATTACCTTCTAATAAAATATTCAACAACTTAAAATTGTCCCTGAGTTCTGAATGACTTTACAAAACTGAAAGGTAACCAAAGATCACTTTAGTAATTGTGATATCATGATTTATAAGAAATAAACATAGACTTGGTCATTCAGATGACCAAAATATATTTCTCATATATATTTGATCTTCACCCACGGTTCCTGGCTCACAGCTCCCAAAACACCTGGAATTTCCTAAGCAATAGGAAGAATAAGAACAACTTTTATGACAATATTTGGTCTCCTATCCTCAGTCCCTGAAAGTGCCTCAGAGCCACAAAGATGAAATGGGTGTTTTGTTATTCTTGACAAACCCCTTTCCATCACAATTGAGTCTACATTCATATTATGGAAGGTGAGTTTTGGAAAGTACTAAGGATGAGGGCTGGTAGACAGGAGAACCAGCCATGTGATTAGAGGGTTGAAAATTTCAGTTCCCCCCCATGATTTCCAGGGAGGAGAGAGGAGCTTGAGGTTGAATCAATCACCAATGGCCAATGAGTTAATCAATCATGCCTATGTAATGAAGCTTTCATAAAAACCCAAAAGGAGGGGGTTCAGAGAGCCTTCAGGCTGGGGAACCAGATCACTTCCAGGTGTCACTATGCCAGGCCCCAAGCTCCACGAGCATGGAAACTCTTTTGCCTGAGACCTCACCCTATATATCTCTTCATCTGACTGTTGATCCATATCCTGTAATATCCTTTGTAATAAATCAGGACTCTAGTGAGTAAACGGGTTTTCCTGAATTCTGTGAGCTGTTCCAGTAAATTAACCAAACCCAAGGAAGGGGTCATGTGAACCACTGATTTATATAGTCAGTGGGTCAGAAGTACAGGTAACAAACTGGACTCGTAATTGGCATCTGAAGTGAAGAGTGGTCTTGTGTGACTGAGCCCTTTACCTGTGTAATCTGATGCTATCTCCAAGTAGATAGGTCAGAATTAAGTCAAGTTCTTGGACATGTACTGGTGTCCAAGAATTGCTCATTGGTGTGAGGAAGCCTACACACACACACAGACACACACACATGCTGGAATTGGGTCCTCCTGGAATAATAAATTGGGTCCCCCAAAAGAGTAATAAGTATTACATATATAGATGTCACACTTCCTCTATTTTTAATAAATAATTTTTATTATGAGTTTCACCTGTGTTTTAAATAAAAATTTTATTTCATTTCTGCTATTAGAAGGTACTTATTTTAAGCCCTTAACTAGTAGTTTGTTCTATTTATAATATAGTAAACCCTACTCTAACTACAATAAGTAAAAATCTACTTGTTATTAGCTATCTCCTCTTCAATTGAATGGGGAAAAATTCATATTTTTTTTAGTTTATTAGTAATAAAAATCATGGAAATAATCAGAGTTCATGTGACTGATCTGGCTGCAAGACCCTTCAGAAAGAACTCCCTTCCTGCTACTTCAACTATTTTTATATGATTTTGGTTTGTGCTTCCATTTTATCTTCTAAGACTTCATGGATATTTACCTAATATGATTTCACCTCTAAATTACTTTTATATATCTCTAATTCTTTTCTAACACAGCAGAGGTCCTTAACTTTTTTGTATCCATGGTACAATTTTGAATATAAGAACACTTGATCACAAACTTGAAAGACTTAATATTTAACTATTATCAAATTACCTATTTGCTTGGTTGTCCTTCAGTTCTGTGTCTGTTTAAGAAAAACGGTTTACTCTCTTTACTTACATGCTCATGAGATAAAAATCTTACATGTTGCAGATAATACTTTTTTCTTTAAATATAACTTGACTTCATACAATACCTCCTACCTCTTAATTCCAAGAGTAAACCTTGCTCGACCTCTTATTTTTTCTTCAAAAACCTGAAAGAGTAAAAGCTTATTTTTTCCAGGCTTGACCTTCATTAATATAACAATAAGATGCTTATAGGTTATAACAGATTCTTAACCCTTCATTGTAATTTTTTATGTTTGGGGGCAGCCAGAAGGCTAGGGCTCACAAAAAAGAGCTACTTTGGCCTGGTTCCAGTCTTCACACCCAAAATGAATAGTTTACAGTTTACCTGGGAAGACACACAAACAAAACTTACATGAAAATAGAATATGATACAACATAATACAATACAATGTGATATTTGTTATAATTTTACGTGAGGTTAACTCTTAGACATCTGAGGTTGTATTAACCAATCAGAGGAAATAGCTCCCCTTTCCTGGAGAGGGTTAGTAACTAAGCAGTGGATAATTAAGGCTAATTACCAGCTCCCAAGCAGCTGAAGGAATGGCATTGAGAGAAACCCCCAGACTGCTCTACTTTGAAGGAGATAGTGAGGGCCCAGATACCCACCCACCTAAACCTACTCTACTCCATGCCCACAGCAATAATGTGGTTTTTTCAATAATGTCCTTCAGGTCTTGTAAAGGTTGCTGAGTGAAACAGGGGAGACAGAAATTACTTCTAAGCTAACATTGCTGAAAATACCAAGATGCATGCCCACCTAGGGTGAATCAGTGGTGTCAGTTTTCTATTCTAAAGTAGACACATTGCAGTTAGGCATTAAAGTATTCCTAAAGATTTACTTTGTAAAGAAGTTTGACTTCCAATAACCCATAATACTTTGTAATAAATAGATGGAAATATTAGAAAAAAGTAAACACATTGTTATTTACTTTGCACTTGTACAAGTTTGCTTCCATATCATTATTTACCTAGCCAATGAACAATGTTTGACCAGTAAATAGTCAATGATTTCTAAATTCTGCACTCTGTTTACAGTTCCCTAAGCTCAAATCAGGATTTCTAAAGCCTAGTACAATAATTTGTTCATATTAGTAAATATTAGCAATTTCAGTTCTCAGTATTAGCCAAAATTTGACTACACAGAGAGAAGGAAAGGGTTAACGAAATAAAAATACAGAGATTTTCAAGTAGAGTATACTATTAAAATACAAATGAACTTTTAATACTCTTTACCATTGAGGAAATCCATAATAGAATATGGTATTTAAAATATAATTAGTTGATAAACATTTAAATATATTAATAAAGAAATGGGAAACTTGAGGCTATAGTTAAAAATAGTTCATAAAGTTTTGATACAAGTGGAAGCAAATGTGTCTTCTTCTTGTTGACCTTAAAATCATGTTTTTCTCTTCTGATCAGAAAATATTTCAAAACATGTCAATGTCAAACAACAATTTAATAGCATGCGTATGCAATGCTTTTTCAAAACTTTTGGTAAATGGGACTAACTCATCTACTTTTTTATAGGCAGGGTATAACTAGAAATTTTATTATTTAGTTTTGAAGTAAAGATCTATTAATGCTGAAATCCAGGTAACTGACATTCAATGCAATAAGATAACACATTACTGAAGTATAGCTGAGTTACAATATTACATTAGTTTCAGGTGTACAGCATAGTGATTCAGTATTTTTACAGACTATGCTCCATTAAAACTTATTACAAGATAATGGCCATAATTCCCTGTGCTATGCAATATATCCTTGTTGCTTACTTATTTTATAGATAGTAGTTTGTATCTCTTAATCCCAAACCCCTAATTTGCCCCTAACTCATTTAAATTTGACTTGTAACCACATTTAAAAAGAGCCACATTGCCAGAAATTGACAGCATTTATTCTTACAAGTTAAAAAAAAAAAAAAAAAAGCATTGTCCCATATTACCTAACTTCTCTGTCAAACAAACTACATGAACTTTGCCTCCTAACTTTTCAGGAGTGCAGCTAGGCTTCCAAGGACACAGTGACACATGCTTTTCCAGCAGAAGACCTGACCCCAGTTCTTCCCCATCACCCACATCAAATCAGAGCCATTTTCTCTAATTAGAGTATCTGTGATATCTGCTACATCAAGATCTCCTTTTTCAGTAGAAGTGCCTTTAATTTAGAGACAATGCCTCCCCACTGCCATGTACCTCTGTCATCTGTATTAAGTATAGAGCTACAGGGACCTGGTCACTATTAGTCATACAAATGCACTTCCTAGGACACTTTCTGTCAGGAACACTCTATGTGTTTTGAATCACCCCTTGAGACTTAAAATATTCTAAGATAGCAGTTAATTTTAATCAAAACTCTTCTCATTAAGAGAGGAAGAATATCATAATTTCAGTGTAAACTGACATTAACAATCTGTTGGGGTAAACCTAACTTGTAAATGGATGATTTGTTATATATACAGAGAGAAAAAATGGAATACAGATTACAACTGTACTTAACAAATAAGACAGGGGCCCATTAATAATAGCATCAATTAACAAAACCCAATTCCATACTAATTGGGAAACAACAGTAATAACTTAAAATAATTGGAGAGAATGAATCAAATATGTTCCGGCCTGCTTTTTTTGGCAAAGGAATAGGAAGAGAATGGCCAACCGTGTTCGGAGTTATAAACCAAAGACAGACATTTGTTTTCCCCATCACTTCTGTTTCAGTTAACAGCGTTTTGGGCAAGCATTAGTCTTTGTAGGTGTAGATGGATTGTAAAATGCAGTCAGTGCAAAACACCACCATCGTATGTACATAGGGAAATGATGTTGAACTGAAAGACAGTGGTTCTCAGATTTAAGTGCCTAAGCCCCCATCCCTGATGACCTAATTTAGCTTTCTACAAAGAGCAACACAGGTGATTCTCATAGAGGTGACCTGTGGATTGCATTTTGTAAAATACTGCTACATGGTAGGGGTGCATATCAGTAAAACATAAAAGCCAGCTGAAATGGGGCAGGAGACAAGTGCTTCTGTTTATCCTGATTGGCATTATGTATGTGACTGAGTTTTGGAGAGAGAGTGAAGGAAATAATGTAATTTGGGATTATAATGAATTGAGTTTAAGGAACTGAGTTATTTAAATTTATTTGAGACACCCGAGGGGCCACATCAGTTTTAGAGTTAAATGATTCAGGCAATGACAAAAAAAATATGTAAAATAATGTATTAATTATCTTTAGAAAATGAGAGGTTCCACAAAAGACATGATACCAATGACTTCAAAGCTCTGCATATTTTAACCATTTCTATGGATCTCCCTAAAATGAATTCTCTACTTCTTGCTCTGACAAACACTAGACAACATTTACACTCACTGTATAGGTGACTTATGTCATCCTTCTGACTTTTCCCCACTGGTTTAAGGTAAAATATCCTGAGTTAATATACCAATTCTGTTGCTTACTATCCTTGAGGAAAATTGCATGTCTTATGCCTTAGCCTACTTATTTGTGAAATAAGTAATGTACCTCATGTACTTATTTGTGAAATAAGTAATGTACCTCATGTAAGGTTGTGAGCATTAAATGTGAAAGAGCCTAATAAAATGTCTAGCACGACATTGTTATTTTCCTTTCTCTCCTTCGCAGTTAGTTTTTACTTTCTCGCTATTGTACTTAATTGTTTTGTGTTGGTGCTTCTTATCTTCTAAAGGTGAATAAAACAGAAAAACAAGCTTCTTAAGAACCATGCATTAAATGGAAGAAGACATGGAGTGATAGCCCAAGGCCGCAATGTTAGGGTTTGGGGTGTTCAGAGGCAATTTGCACCTAATTGAGAGGATTGTTCAATAGCTATTTAAGTGGAAATAGTATTAGAACACTTTAAACCACAGAGAATTATTTAGTATAAGGATTATCTGGGTAAAGAAACAGGAATAACTCAATTTTCACAAATTATTTATATAGATAAAGAGATTCCACAGAACACAATACATTTTTTTGGAAGTCCTAGCCACGGCAATCAGAAAAGAAAAAGAAATAAAAGGAATCCAATTGGAAAAGAAGAAGTAAAACTGTCACTGGTGGCAGATGACATGATACTGTATACAGAAAATCCTACATATGCTACCAGAAAACTACTAGAGCTCATCAATGAATTCAGTAAAGTTGCAGGATACAAAATTAATACATGGAAATCTGTTGCATTTCTATACATATAACAATGAAAGACAATAAAAATAAATTAAGGAAACAATCCTATTTACCATAGCATCAAAAAGAATAAGATACCTAGGAATAAACCGACCTTAGGAGGCAAAAGCCCTGTACTCAGAAAACTATAAGATACTGGTGAAAGAAATCAAAGATGACACACACAGATGGAGAGATATACCATGTTCTTGGATTTGAAGAATCAATATTGTGAAAATGACTATACTACCCAAAGCAATCTACAGATTCAATGCAATCCCTATCAAATTACCAATGGTATTTTTTTGCAGATCTAGAACAAAAAAATCTTAAAATTTGTGTGGAAACACAAAAGACCCTGAAAAGCCAAAGCAACCATGAGAAAGAAAAACAAAGCTGGAGAAATCAGGCTCCCTGACTTCAGACTATACTATAAAACTACACTAATCAAAACAGTATGGTACTGGCACAAAGACAGATTTATAGATCAATGGAACAGGAAAGAAAGCCCAGAAGTAAACCCACATACTTATGGTCAACTAATCTACAAAGGAGGCAAGAATATACAATGGAGAAAGACAGTCTCTTCATTAAGTGGTGCTGGAAAAACTGGACTGCTACATTAAAAGAATGAAATTAGAACATTCTTTAATACCATACCCAAAAATAAACTCAAAATGGATTAAAGATCTAAATATAAGACCGGATACTATAAAACTCTTAGAGGAAAACATAGGCAGAACACTCTGACATAAATCGCAGCAATGTCTTTTTGGATCCACCTCCTAGAGTAGTGAAAATAAAATCAAAAATAAACAAATGGGACTAATTAAACGTAAAAGCTTTTGCACATCAAAGGAAACCATAAACAAAATGAAAAGACAACCTACAGAATGGGAGAAAATATTTGCAAATGAAGCACCCAACAAAGGATTAACCTCCAAAATATACAAACAGCTTGTGCAGCTCTATATCAAAACGACATACAACCCAATTAAAAAAAAAATTAGCAGAAATCTAAATAGACATTTCTCCAAAGAAGACTTACAGATGGCCAAAAAGCACATGAAAAGATGTTCAACGTCGCAAATTACTAGAGAAATGCAAATCAACACTACTATGAGGTATCATCTCACATGGGTCAGAATGGCCGTCATCAAAAAGTCTACAAACAATAAATGCTGGAGAGCATGTGGAGAAAAGGGAACCCTCCTACAATATTGGTGGGAATGTATATTGGTACAGCCACTATGGAGAACAGTATGTAGGTTCCTTTAAAAAATAAAAATAGCGCTACCATACGATCCAGAAATCCCACTCCTGGGCATATATCCGGAGAAAACCATAATTCAAAAAGATACGTGCACCACAGTGTTCATTGCTGCACTATTTACAATAGCCAACACATGGAAGCAACCTACAGATAAACAGAAGCAATTGACAGAGGAATGGATAAAAAAGATGCGGTACATATATACAATGGAATATTACTCAGCCATAAAAAGAATGAAATAATGCCATTTGCAGCAACATGCATGGACCTAGAGATTACCATACTAACTGAAGTAAGTTAGACAGAAAAAGAGAAATATCATATGATATCACTTATATGTGGAGTCTAGAAAAATGATACAAATGAACTTATTTACAAAACAGAAATAGACTCACAGACTTAGAAAACAAACTTATGGTTACTGAAGGGGAAACATCGGGAGGGAGGGATAAATTAGGAGTTTGGGATTAACATGTATATGCTACTATATATAAAACAGATAATCAACAAGGGCCTACTGTATAGCACAAGGAACTCTACTCAATATTCTGTAATAACCTATATGGGAAAAGAATCTGAAAGAGAATAGATACATGTATATGTATAACTGAATCACTTTGCTGTACACCTGAAACTGACACAATATTGTAAATCAGCTATACTCCAATAGAGAATAAAAATTTTAAAAAGAATCAAAAAACACATCACATTAAATAATAGTAATTCATTTTTAGCCTTATATGTGGTTGAGGTTGTTTCTATAAATAGGATATTAGTTGATAAAGCTTCAAATAGATACTTCAGATTTTTTCTCATCAGAATCTAATGTAATCATTTCCAGACAAATTAAATTTGCATTGTGCCTTTGGCATAAATTTTTTAGATTAGTAACATGCTGAGTCAATCCACCCTTTTGACTAAGTTTTAGGTTCTGCTTTTTAATTTACTGTGTTTTTTTTCTCCTTAGGGGAAATAAGAAAATGGACAACACAGGGTAAGAAACAAGGTACAGAGACAGAAGAATTATATATTTCCTTTGTCTTCTGAAAAAAGTAAAATACAATTTTTTGCTAATAATTGTGGTGGATAACTGTATTCGTGTCTTCTTCACAGTATCACTAATCTAAGAACAACTGGCACATACTTTCTCCTTGACGGATAACAACAACTACAACAAAAACTCTTTACAGTATGACCATTATCAGTGACTTGTGAAGTTCACACAATATTCATTCATTTACCTAGTTGAGTTTTAGGACATTGACCCAAACTGTTTCCCTCACCCTCATGTACATCAGACCAAATAGACTTGTATTTCAAGAATTCTCTACCTGGGACAGTGTATGGAGTTCATGGTACGGGCAATAATGACACAATTCGGTTTTTCTCATTGCTTAGATCCAGACCTACCATAGAGAGTGGTAGCACTACGAGTAATATATTCAGTCTCCCGGCTTCCCTTTCATCCTTCAGTCAATGGGGAGTTAAGAGACCAAGTCCTCAGAACTTTCAAGAGAACTCAAGAGAGTTTGCTCAATGGAGTTCAAATATCAGGCTGAAAGCAAGTTGCTATTTTGACTTGAACCCTGCTTCCTACTAATGTCTCAACCCAGGTGTGACCTGCATTTGATAAAACATTAACTTTGTTCTCTATGTAAATAAAATGGTGGCTGTCCAGGTGCACCTGCTGTATGGTATTACGGGCAAACACAAAGTTATCAGAGGGTAAGGTAGAAAAAATAAACAGAACAAGTGTGCTAAGGGACACATTTAGATTGCCGTTGTAGATTATGTATACAGTTAAATCTTTCTGTAAAATAAGTTTAATGCAGTTACTGAATATAATGTATAGCTCACATGGAAGCTGATTTCCTCAAGGTTCCCCGATTTAGGGGAATATTTTTAAAACCATCTTACGTGAGAATGTTTTAAATTCTCTCAACAATTACATAACTGGAAGGTATTGAAAAGTACTGTGGAGAAACGAAAAAAGTGTTGCTAACTGAATTTGGAATAAGCTATGCTTCCTTTTAATATCTTTTGTGAAATGACAGAATGATAGAGAGTACTGGGCACATTTATTACTGACAGGTGTAATTTCACCCCTACTTGAAAGGCCATGACTTTAAAAGGAGATGAAAGCCTCCAGCTGATGAATGAGGGAAGAAAAGTCTGACAGGAATAACATGACTGTCTCAAGGGAATTGAGTCATGTGGTCCTGTGGTTTACCATTTGGCCATGAAGTTACAAAGATTTACAGTGTGCTCTGAAGGGGTTTGGAACCCGTTTATTTGCATTTACTTCTGGAGAGCTGATAGAACAACTTAGTGAACCTACAAATAGTGTGACCAGCTCATCCTGCAGCTGATAATGACATAATGCTTATAGGCCACCCAGAGCAACTGAACCATGACTGATGAAACCCTCCTGCCAGCAAGTTTCTGGGCTAATCACAAGATTTAAGACAGGGACCTGGGTATAAAAAGCCTTTATAATTATCACTGAACACAAACCATGGGTTTACATTTAGAAAGGATCTTATGTCACTTTTTTAGATCATATAGTATTGAGAATAAGGTCCCAAAGGACTTTTTAGCTTTAAGTCCATTCTGATAAAAGGTCTTTAAATTGTATTGATTAATTAGACCAACATACATTCTGTACTATTATCATTAAGGCACTGGGCTTAGCAACAGTGAGTTTAAGAAAAATTTTAAATGTGAAGGAGAGAAGATGTAAGTGCAAATTACTATAATGTAAGGAAGAATGTAATGAGTGTCACAGGAAAGACATGGGATAGAATGGGAGACAAAAACAAGAAGTGGCTATTTCTCTTTAGATATCAAATTAGCCTACCATTTTGTTAGAATTTACTCTTTGGGGAGAAAAATAATTTCAAACTATATATCTGATAAGAAGTTCATACCCAAATTATATGAGGAGCTCATGCAACTCAACAGCGAAAAAACAAATTATCCTGTTAAAAAAAATGGGCAAACAATCTGAACAGACATTTTTTAAAACAAACATACAAATGGCCAACAGGTATATGAAAAGGTGCTGAACATCACTAACCATCAGGAAATGCAAATCAAAACCACAATAAGCTATCACCTCACACCTGTTCAAATGGCTATTATCAAAAAGTTAAGAGATAAGTGTTGGAGAGGATATGGAGAAAAGGGAACCCTTCTACACTGCTGATGGGAATGCTGTATATATATATATATATATATATATGTGTATATATATATATATATATATAATTATTCAGACATAAAATTATAATTATGAAATATTATTAAGCCATAAAATAGAAGGAAATTCTGCCATGTGCAACAATATGGATGAACCCTGGGAACATTACACTAAAAGAAATGAGCCAGACACAGAAACACAAGTACTGTATGATCTCACTTATATGTGAAATCTTAATTAAAATAGCCAAACTCACAGAAGCAAAGAGTAGAATCGTGGTTCTAGGGGCCGTGGAGTGGGGGGTGAGGGAGGAATGGGGAGATATTAGTCATAGAGTATAAGACAAATAGTTATAAGATGAATAGATTCTGGGGATCTAATGTACAGCATGATGACTATAGTTAACAATACTGTATAGTATACTTGAAATTTGCTATGAGAATAGATCTTGTGCTCTCATCAAAAAAGTATGTGAGGTGATGGACATGGTAATTAGCTTGATTGTGGTAATGATTTCATAATATATATGTAGATCAAATCATCATATTTTACATTTAAATAGATATGATTTTTATTTGTCAATTATATCTCAATAAAACTGGAAAAAATTGCTCTCTTTTCCTTAAATGTGCATCTTTTTACTACTTCAGCACTATGTCCAGTTGGGGTGGATTGGGGGTTCAGATGAGTTCAGGGGTATTCATTCCCGTGAAACCAGTGTAATGTCTTCTGTGAACAGAGAGCAGACTCTCATTTCCCTCTGCATCTTGCTGATGTTATTTATTTTTATTAGAGCTTCTATTAAATCAAAGAAGTTAATGTGATCAGAAAGAGGCACTACAAAGGGGAACTGAAATCTCTTCAATTAATAAATTAGAACTACCTCATAAAATATAAAGATTAAATAAATATGCAAATTACCTGAAAATCCACAGATATTAATGAGTATTATTCTGCCTTTTGTAAAGTTTCAAGAAACTTCCCATGGGTAAAATGTTGGCTGGATATGATTCAAAGAAGGAAATAACTACTAAAATGCATTTGGTTTGTTCAAAGACAGTTTAGAATTTTTGGCTTCTTTTCACTTTATCATTTTGAGGGTCATTTATGAACTATTAAAACAAAAGCATTATTTTACCAGACAAAAATCCACTAGTGGCACAGGGATACAGTCACAAAAAGTCACAGAAGGTAGCATACAAACAGGCAAATATATAGACAGGCTAGGTATCACTGAAAATTTACCAAAACATACTCTTATACATAAAATAGAAATTATAAAAAATTCCACTAATGCCATATAAACAAAAAATAGGGAAAGTTGTAAACATTCAAAGCACCATTAAAAAATCATCAGACCACTCCTTGATATTTACCCAAAGAACTGAATGCTTACATCCACAGAAAAACCTGCACACAGATGCTTGCAGCAGCTTTATTCACAACTACTAAAACTTGGAAGCAACCAAGATATCCTCCGGTAGGTAAATGGATAAATGAACTGTGGGATATTAGTCAGTACTAAAAAGAAATGAGCTATCAAGCCATGAAAAGGTGTGGAAGAAACTTAAATTCATATTGCTAAGTGAAAAAAGCCAATCTGAAAAGGCTACATACTATATGATACCAACTATATGACATTCTGGAAGAGGCAAAACTATGGAGACAGTGAAAAGATCAGTAGTTGCCAGAGGTTGGGGGGCAGTGGAGAGTGATGAAAAGGCAGAGAACAGAGGATTTTTAGGGCAGTGAAAATACTCTGTATGATACTATAATGATGGGTACATGTCATTATACATTTGTCCAAACCCATAGAATGCACACCACCAAGAGTTAACCATAATGCAAAATATGGACTTTGGGTGATCACAGTGTGTCAATGAGGTTCATCAATTGTAACAAATGAACCACTCTGTTGAGGGATATTGATAATGGGGAAGGCCATGCATGTGTGGAGGAAGGGGACATATGGGGAGAAAGTAATAACTATGAATATTGTTCAGATTTCACTGTAAAGTTTTGCTAGTATAAATAATTATACACAAGGCAAGAGTCCTATTGATTTACAAAGTCATGTTATATAACAAAATGTAAACTTTTTTTTCCCCCAAAACAACCTTAAGTTTCTGGATATAGTAAGGTGCTCAAATAGCAAAGAGTATAGTTATACAAAAAGCCCTTGGAAACTTTTCCAAGAAATTCATCCCTACATATCTTTATATTGAGTTATAAGCCCTAATTTAAAAGTCTCACACACTTTGTGAAACTCAAACAATTGAAATAAACTTAAATGTAGGTAATCCCAAATCATTTGTAGAATTAAATTTTATCATGAAATATTTTCACACGACGTTTCCTTATTTTCATCATCCACTCCCTCTCAACCTCTCTCTCTTTCTTTCTCTCTCTCTTTCTGCATACATGCCCACAGATACACACACACACACACACACACACACACACTGTTAGCTTTACTCAGTTGTATATAAGAATTCTAACCCTTTTCTGACCCTCAACTTGATTATTCTAACTATTATTCCTCATTAAACCTCCTGGCTTCATCCCATTAGGTAACACCGGCTTTCTATCAATGCCAAGAAAGACAGGTTCTTTAAATAAACTTTCTTTACAAAATAAGAATAAAAATGTAGGAGTTGTATGGATCTTTAAAAAGTAGAAATCTAGGTTCTTTTATTACATCCAAAATGAGTTTTTCTATATGAAAGCCCTCCATTTACTTCATGAAAATTGTGGAAAACAACAACATCTGTGTATTGCAATAAAAGCACTACTTGTAACTGCCATTCATCAAGCCAGTGAGTAATTTGGAAAACGGTAGCAGTAGGCCTTGGAGTGTAGTATATGTAGGATGAAGCCAAAATGTTTTCCTAACTTGTAAAGGAAACTTTTCCACGAGCACTACTTTCTGCCAGTTGCTTCTTCAAGGTATGAGCAGCATCAGCCTCCTGTTGATTTAACTCCAATAAATTGAGAGGAAATCCAAATGAGGCATGTTCCATAGGTTAACAAATGGTCCTATTAGAGTATAATTTGAATCTCACCTTCTGTTATTGTTGGCATCAGTCATCAATCAGGCATATTGATAAGTATGAGAATACTGATAAGTAAAATGAACAAAAAATGTGCAACCTGCTATTAATCATTTAAATATTTCATTTATTTTCCTTTCAAGAACCCACTTTCCAATGTTGGTGAAAACAGACATATGGCCCCAAAAAAGGAGAGTGAAACAGAAAAAGCAAGAAGCTTATAAATTGAATAATCTACTTCCTAATTTTTTAGGTTTAACAACACTTATGAATGGTATTAAATTTAAGATGGTTCATTTGTGAATGTGAATGTCTCTATGCATTATAATTATATTTTGTATGTATATATAGACATAAAGAAATACAGATAAAGAGCTATATAATTATAATGTAGTAGATTCAAGAAGAAATTTCAGCTAGGAAATGTTTTATAAATGTCTCCACTACATTACACTCTAATCTAAAATAAAAATAAGCAAAACTACCTCATATAACCTTCACACTCTTACATTACATGAGCTTTGAGTCCAGTGCAATTTCCAAGTGGCCCCTCTATGATGGATTCATGATCGTAATTATATTCCTATTCCCACAGCATTAGGAATAGAAAGCAGATATTTCACCTTTACAGTGTTACCTTTCCCAGTTCTCTTTGCACCACTTCATGGAAAAACAAGTCCTCCAAACAATCCTTCTCATTCTGGACCTTCCAACACTCATAGCTTTCACTCTGCAGTCAGAAACCAAGCTATGGTCAACTCCTTTGGTTTGCTGAAAAATGACCCAGTGTTTCCCGATTCTAGTCACAAAATACTGAGATTCTTATATCTGTGAGTTTTTCCTTTCTTACTATTCATTTTTACCTATTTCTCCCATATTTACAGCTCTAACTCCTGGCATCATCAACCTTCTCATCTCCCTCCTCTCCTCCCTCCCTCCATCGCTCCTTCCCTTCCTTCCTTTCTCTCTCTCTATTTCTCTCTCTCTGTGTCCATTTCTCCCTATCTCTCTGTCTCCCTCTCTCTACTTCTCTCCTCCCCGCCACCTTTTTGCTTGTAACAAACACTGAACACCTAGACATCCTCAGGTAGAGAATACACTGACAAACAAGACAGACACGGCCTCCATCCTTATGGTGCTTTTTGCTTCTGATCTAAGGAGACAGACATTGAAAGAAAATGCAAGTGTGATGAAGAAGTTTAGGGTATGACAGGACCATACAATAAAAATATTTAACATTCTATTTGTTATATTCTTCCTGAGAAAGTAAGAGTCAAGCTGGCCTCTGAAAGATATAAAAATTACATAATATTTTTAAAGTATGCAAATACAAAGATATAAAGCATAGTAGAAAACTTGTAAGTAAAGGCAATCATAATCTTGTCTGAAAGGTCCCTCTTCTTCTTCACTTAGGTAAAGGAAACTGTCCCCAAGAGACTAGCCTTCTTTACTTCTTTCCCTCCTTTTCTACCTCCTTCCCTCCCTTCCTTCTACAAATATTTACTGAATGCATACTGTGTTCCAAACACAAGAAATACCAAATAACCATTATCAAAATTATTTAACAATTATTATCACAATTTAAATGCACAAATACCCTGCTAGAAGTTTATTTTACGGAAACTCAGTTAAGATAAGGATATTTGTTAGTTCTGTAACAGCAAAAGGTAAAAAGAAAAAAATTAAATACTTATCATTTGTAGTATGGATTAAAAAATTATGGCATATACACACAATGAAATATTATGCAGCTTTTAAAAAGATTGAGGCAGATCTATATGGCCTAATATCACAAGCTAATTCAGATATATTGCTACGTGGAAAGAGCAAGCTGCAGAAGAGTATATACAGTATAATCTCATTAGACTATATATGGAAAAGGATTTCTAAATCTATATCTGTAATTCCACTTACAAGTGTATTTATAATTCTATATATGCCTATAACTATTGGGTTGGCCAAAAAGTTAGTTTGGGTTTTTCCATAACATCTTGCAGAAAAACCCAAACTAACTTTTTGGCCAACCCAATATACACCTATTGCTATAGTGATGGCCATGCATCTTTGTACATCCGTAGAATTTTTCTGGAAAGATTTACCAGATACTTTTAGTTGCAGAAGGAGTAGTGAGATTGGAAAATGGGACTTTCACTTCTAAAATTTATACCTATTGTTAAGACTTATTTACTTGCTAACACATTTATTTATTTATTGTTTTTTAATTTATTCAATAGGTAGAATAGTTGGGAGCTTCACTGACTCTTCTTTCAACAAGTGGAGTGGCCCCTCTTAGAATTACAAAAGAAAGGCAATTTGGCTCCTGTTGCCCTAAGAGGACTTGTGTGGACTGGCTAGAGCTGTCCTTCCTGGAAGCAGGGATGCTGCCCATGAAACACACAAAACAATGCAGCATGACTAACTTTTGTTTAAGTACTCAATATATTAAAATTTTGAAAAGTGTCATTAAAAATGATAGGTAACAATAGGTGAATCTGGGTAAAAGGTATACAGATGCTGTCTGTATTATTCTTGTGTCTTTTCTATAGTTTGACATTATTTCTCAAGAAAAAGATTCAAAAACAAAAAAAGAAAGCTGGCATAATGAAGTATTATCAAGCAGGTGACAAAACAAATGGTTTTTGGGTTTCTATAAAAACAAATAAATGTCCTCTTTTCATTTCATTTGTAGGTTATGTTTAGAGCCAGAATGAAATACCACAAGCATAAAGCTCATTCTTGAAAGAACATTCCTAACATTTGTTTCTATTTCTTTTATTTAAAAGGTAATGTAGTAAATCAGTAGGAGTATTTCATAATGTTATTTCCTCTTGGCTATATAATCTAGTTTTTCAGTTTTCCAGTCTGTATCTAGAGTTAGATGTATTAGTGTAACTTCTTTTATGTTTAAGGAAAAATTATTATGAAAACACATTAGGAAAATCATTCTGGTATTTTTCTTCTCCCATTAGGCCACTTTTTACCCTTGGAAAATAAAGTCACAGATATACTTACTAAGCATTTGTTTGAAAAGTAAATGTTGTTCAAAAGAAAATGTATTTGCACAGAAGTATCTCTTCAATGAAAATCATCTAACTCCCACTTTTTAAAATATGAATAAATTATCTTAACATGACCTCAAGTAGGATACAAATAACAATTTCTCTTTTAATTGAGGTATGAATTTTACATAACTCAGCTATGAAAAATGAAGCTTTAAGTTTCTTTCTGTATAACTGAACTTACCTTGTGAGTCCCCATTTCAACTGGTGGCAGAATATGTAATTGTGCCAGTGTAAAATAAACTCAGTTACTTTAAACACACTTTCTCTGAGAAAAATATTCTGACGGCTGAGAATTCTCCTCCTCCCTGTTCTCTTTTTGATCCTCCCAGGGTTAAATTTTTCCTTCTGGTATCACACTGGCCTCGGGGAACATGTGTCCAATCCAAGGTCACTGACATCTACCCATTCTGCCTTTCTGATGTGATGTGCAATTCATACTTTTGTACGACACATACTTTGATTATTGATTGCTTTCCTGTGTTCACCTTGAAACATGGGTGTCCCTCTTTGCTTCCCAGTTGACAGTCATGGGCAAACGCCACCAACACTTTACAGTGCAGACAGAACATGGGGATTATCAAGAGAAAACTGACACGCAGAGAAGCAGTAGAACGCACAGCATTCCCAACCCTCAACTCTCATCATCCACTGCTCATATCCATGTGCACATGGCCAATGTTCCAGCAGAGTGGAAGTTCGCGTCAGTAACACCGCACATATTTGTAAGGCTAAGGATCAGGGAAATCTATGGGATCCGTATCAGTAGAAACCTCCTCATCAGGGGATGGCCCTGTTAGAAAGGGGTTGCCTCTGGACCCCAGTGACTGTTCTTCTGTTGAACTAACTTACACCTTCTGAGCCAGTTCTCTGCTAAGCAACCAAGAGAGGAAAAGAGGTTAGTCACCAGGGCTGCTGGATTTGTCTCTCATCAACCTAAATCTAATGATTAATTACTTTTTATATTTAAATTTTTATCCTGGAATTCTCTGGCAGAAGGCAAAGATCTGATATTTGGTCTTCTTACCTAGTAGTTTCAATAATTTTTCATTTAGTTCTCTTGAACTTTGAAAAAAATGACATCATTGTCCACTATTGAGTCTTTGAATTCTTCCTTTCCATGTTTACATATATGTTTTTTATTTCATTAGGTTATTTCTTAAGCTAGAGCCTTTAGGATAATGATAATCTTACACAACTGCAGTGACTGCCAACATTCTTGCCAGGTAGTTCAACTTTAATAGGCCTGCATCTAGGGTTTCATCCCTGCATTCTCCTCATCTACACTTACTTGGAACCTCTTGATTTTTAAGAAAACTGCCTTGTTCTACCTCTTACTCCTCCCTACAGAAATGGACAAGTTAGTAATCCTTGTTTCTCTCAGCTAGGTGGAGCTAAAAAAGCTGTAACTGTGAAGTGGTGTAGTGATCCTAGGTAAATGAAAACTCCACTCTGTAGAGCGAACTTTCCCTTTAGGCTAGTTGCTCCAAAATCTATCTTGGGAAAAAGAAAAGCAATGGCAAGCCCATTTGCTTTCATCCTAAGCCACCCATTCAATATACATTTATTTATCTGTTTGAAGATCAATATCATTTTCCCATTCTGTCTGATTTTAGGATCTTCTCTCAATCAAATCCAAATGTAGGTGAGGAACAGAGAAATCATATATAATGTCCTCGAACTCCAACAGTATTTATTGTTTATTTATTCATACCACTTACATCTCAAAATGCACAAAATACGGTATATTTTCCATTAAGGAAATTTCATCAAATGAACAATTTTAAGTATCCAAATCAGATAAACTCAAAATTTAGGCAAAAGTTAAGTTATACTAGCACAAATTTCCACTTTAAATAATGCTGTATGATAAAACAGTGAGATTAAAAGTTTAACCTCTTCAATTTACCTTGTTAGGTAATTAAGATAGCTATAATAACCTGTCACATCTGAGTCTCAGTTTCATCACCTGTAAACAAAAGGTAACTGAACCTTATTAATCTTTCCTAATGATGCCATTCTTCAACCCTCTGGAAAGGTCACTACTTTATATAATAATCTTGTGTGTAAATCTTAATAATAACTAATATTTATTTATTGAGCACTCACTAAGCACATCACACAGTCTATCTCATTTAAAGCATTCCGTAATCCAATGACTGAGAGCCACTATCATCCTTATTCCATAACTGAGGAAACTGAGGTACAGAAAGGGCATATCATTTTTCCCAAAGTGCTCAAACTAGTAAATATCAGAGCTCAGCTATAAATCTAAAACCCTGAGTCCAGCACCTACTATTTTTTTTTTTAATCACAGAATAAGTCTAAATCCATTTATTAGAAAACTTCTTCCTTATATTTTGGAAACCCAGAACCATTCCTTTAGGAGCTGTCCATTCCCATGGAAAAACATCTTAATTTTTCAATGATGAAAAGAAAATAATCAGCCACAGTATTTAATAACTGTCATGAGAGCTATAGTACAGACTTGATGAAGCAGTCTTAATTTTGCCACTTTTTGCAGCTATAAAAGACTTTAAGACAAAAGCTTATTTTTTGTTTCAAAACAGCACAGGGAGGCCAGTCTGTATTATCATACATTTGCATTTGGAAAATAAATTTACACTGTCAAAGGAGAAAACCGACAAACAGAAGCTGATTAAATACTTGAAAATAATTCAAGTCACTATACCACTGAAGTGATTCCAAAAAGTGACATGGATGTAATATAAGATCCTGAACTACATCAGAACTTCAAGAATTAGCAAAAGGGTAAGAGGGGAGTTCATTCACATAGAGGAAGAGAAAATTTTCTTTGGACTAGTTATATCAGATAATATGTTTGTTTAAGGAAAAATAAACAGGTGGGAAAAAGTTCTGCGTGCCTAACATGGAAGGAAAGCATACTTGTGCCTAATATATTGCAGAAACTGTTTTAGTACAGCTCATTCTTTCAAAAATACTGCTCCCATACAGTGGCCAAGGTCAGTTTGAATTTAGGTAATCTGCTATATATAAGTGCGGATCATATATGTTAAACTGATCTCAGAGGTATTCTGACACCCTACCTTTTAAAAATATTTTCTCTGTTTATTATTCATGGATTACTAATTTTTCTCTTTGAGATCTGGTCATCTTTAGCTTTTTGTTTTGTTTTGTATCCCAATTTCAAGTGTATAACATCCAAGTTTCCAACTGATAATCAACAACCTTTATTCCTTCATCACTAAAGGCACATATTATGATTTGGTCACATGCCTTATAAAAACACTACTGTAAATGTTTCAGGAGTAAATGATCCCTTGTAATCTAAACACAAGTTTCAGACCTCAAAGATTTCCTAGGAGTGTAACAGTAGTAGCATGCAAGATCAGGAGCGGCAGTACCTCATTTTACATGAAATTCACAACAACACGGTCATGAGGTACACCCAAGAGAGTTTTGAGTCTGTATTCATTGTTAATAAGGGTCCTTAAATTCAATGCCTCTGCAATTCTGAAGTCCCACTTTGTGGACTAGTGAAAAAAGAATAGAACTGGACATGAGGGCATTTATTTTCTAGACCCCGCTGGCCACAAACTACATGATATAACCTCTGAAAGACTCAGTGTCCTTATTTCTCATTACCAATCCTCTGTATGACAGTAGAGAATCAAAGGATAGGAATATTAGGCATGTGGCTGTAAAGAGTCAAATACTGCCATTGCTGGAAAGAACTTAGAAAAGCGCCTTGTAACAAAGAGGTGTCTCAAAGAAGCAATGATATCACAGGAAACGATCTGGGAACAAATTACGTGGAAAATGAAGAAAATTATAGAGTTGTGGACTCACTAGCAATATAAGTGACAGACCTCTAAATTAGATATATGGTGTGATGGCAGGGATCCATAATTCATGTTACACTCTTCATAACATCTAAAACAGTGCATTGCACAAAACAGGCACTTCGTAAATGTTGCAACTGAAATGAATGCATGCTCAGGGACTTTTTCTTCTTGAATTTGGCTGAATAAAAGCTACTCTGCACAGTTTTTACTTTCACACTGTTGTAGGTTGCTAGAGGCCAAATGTGACATTTGGGCATGCATCATACCATCTTGTGGATATTCCTTCTTGCAGAGGTGAAATAAATTGACACCGGAAGTAATTTACTCTGACAAGAACGTAGGCAAGATTTCAGCATTAGGTGCCCCACTCAAGACTACCTAAAGTGAGAATTCAAACAAAGATGGCTTCTCTCAAGATTTCCTTCCCAGAAAAGCTGAGGAAATATGATCTGGATGACAGTAAGTTAGACATAGTTGAACAGTTTTGCTCAAACAAGGTTTGAGATTGGGAGCAATGTCAGCTAGAGGAGGAACGTTTCTAGTGTACCAAAGATTTCAAGATATGATCCTATAGTATCCAATATTCCCTATTAGTCCCTTGCTTATCAAATCTATAAATGTTGAATGTCTGTATGTATGACAGATAGCTAACATGTTGGATTAATTATTTAGAATTCCAAAATATCCTGATAGGTTGAGACAAACAACCTGGATAACATGAAAACCTCATAAAATGCTCAAGAAAAAAATATAAATTGTTGCTTTTATATGCCAACTAATTAACTCCATTAGTGCAGAATGAAGCATTTGGCTTAACAGTTCATATTAAAAAATATGACATTCTGGCTTGCCGTAACATTGAACTAAGTTTATGTTCTGCCTTGACTGTGGCATAAGCCAACACAATCATGGGATGCACTACTGAAGGTGGTATCCAGATGGCCAGAATCAATAGTACACTCTGCCCTATGTTAGTATGCTATACTCCACACTAACATGTAGCAGAGTACTGAATGTAATTTTAGGTGACGTGTTGGCATGCCCCTGGGCTCTGTCTTCAGGCTTCTTCTCAATCTATGCTCATTTCTCTAGCAACAGCAATCAATCTCATAACTTTAAGCAGAATCTTGCACACTGAACACTCCTAAAACTTTAACTTCAATGCAGACCTCCACTTGGAAATCCAAATTTTATATCTATGCCTGCTTGGCATCTTTGTTAGGATGTACAATAGGTATCTCAGTGGAACTTGACCTCTACTTCACACCATATTTGAAAAAGTAATTGCAGGTAAGATATACATCTAACGTAAACATTAAACAATAAAACTACTAGAAGGTAACATAGGAATATATATTTATGATCTTGGAATAGCATAGATATCTTAAACAGGATAAAAAAAAAAGCTCTAGCCATAAAGGAAATGATTAATAAATTAGACTACATTAAAACCAGGAACTTTCATTAAGAGAGCAAAAAGTCAAGGTACGGAGTGGGAGAAGATATTTCCAGCACAAACAATCAACAAAGACTTTTTATCCTGAATATATGGAAAATGCCTTAAATCAATTAGAAAAAGGCAAAAATATACAGTAGAAAAATGGAAGAGTCTTGAACAGACACTTCTCAGAAGACCAATGAACATATGGAAGACCTCATCAATAATCAGAGAAATGCAAATTTAAACCACAATGAGATAACATCACACACTTATTAGAATTTCTAAAATCAAAAATTAAAATAAATGAATGTTAATGAGACTGAGGCAATAGGGACTCTCATACACGGTTGCTGGGAATGTAAATTGGCTCAATCACTTTGGAAAGTGTTTGGCATTATCTACTAAAGCTAAACATATATATAACTTATGACCTGAAAATTTCATTTATAAGTATATATCCAATAGAAATAGAAATGTTCATGCACATATGCACACAAAGGCATGTGCAAGAATGTTCATAGCACCATCATTCTTAGCAGCCCCAAATTGTAAACAATCCACAGTCCATAACAGTAAAATAGAAAAATAAATTGTGTTATCATACAGTGAAAAACCACAGAAATGAAATACTATATACTACAACTACACACAACAACATGGATGAGTCTCACAACAACATATTGAGTGAAAGAACTCAGACAATCTCGTTTTATTTACATAAAATTTCAAAAATGACAAAACTGTTCAATGGTGTTAGAAATCAGAATATGATTATATTTGGGGGTAGGAGAGTAGTGAATAAATGGGCACAGAGGGGGCTTTTTTGATATCTGTAATGTTCTTTTTCTTATTCGGGGTATTGATCAAAGGGTTTGTTCATTTATGGTAATTTATGAAGCTGCACATTTACAAGTTGTGTACTTTTATATGTACATTATAATTCAATTTTAAGAAGTTTGTTAAGGGACAGTGAAAATCAGGGAGTTTCAAGAAAAAATCAATCAGAATACTGAATGTTCAAATAAAGAGTGATTGAAGGAAATAAAAAATTTAACTTAAAAAGGCCAGAAAATGTAAAAGAAAAAAATGAAAGCTATCCTCAAAAATCAGTGTGGCAGCAGCATTATTTTATATTGTTCCAGAAGACAAGTAACTAAGAGGAGGCAGATTTTTCCCAGCTCTATCTGTTAGACTCTGAAATGTAAATGACAACCTACAGAGAAATGAGCTCCCAGCCAATGAAAGTATTTAAACTATTCTGTCAGAGAAGCTGAAAAAGGGATTTCCATATTGCAAAAGGGCTGAACAAGATGCACTCTGCTCCCTTCATTTCTAAGATGCTATGGTTCATGATGAAATTGGTGTCAAATGTGTCTTGTCTTTCTCTCCTCCCTCCCTCCCTTCTCTTTGTCCTCCTTCCACAATCCCTCTCTGTCCCCCTGACTCCAAAAAGATAACAATAGAAAATGAGATCTTTTGTTTTCCTAATTCTATTTCCTTCAGGTGAATCACACAAAGACTGGTAAGTGTGATGGGAGCCCTCACCACGGGCCAGATGTAGAGTGCTACATAGTCCATGCCCTGCCAACTTCGCTTCTCCCAAAAGAGAAAATATTTTGGAACTGGATGTTTCTTCTCCCCAAATATTACACCAAGAATCTTTAAGAACTCCACTACCTCAGAAAATACTCAAGTAAATACATACATAATAAATATTTCAAACCTGACTACAGATGCCAAAATGGTATGCAGCATTCTTTCAACAATACCTTATCCTTTAGGTCTTCAGAACAACAGCATTTGGTTGAATTTTATATTCATTTCAGCATATTAGTTCTCAAATAATTGAGATGTCATTTTATTTTTAACCCCAATCCAATAAGGTAGAAAGCATTTAATTAAGAAGTCATCTTAGTTCTGGCCTATCAAATGATGCAAAGCCACACATACACACAAAGTGTTGAACAAGCCCCCTCAACATAACGCCCAAAGAGTTCCTATATCACTTGGTGCATATATTACATTTCTTAGTATTCCTAGAAATCTTTAAAATATGGGAAAATCTGCTTTACCAAAAATTACATTAATAAATGAACAGAACATTTTCTTGTATAATTTATAAATTATACATCTATATGGGCACACTATGCTCATATCAAACGTTAGATTCTTGGTGATGAGGATACAATGGCATAATTCTGTTTTAAAAACTAAAGCTCTGTAACTATCAAGGATTAAAATATACCTGTCATTATTAAGAAAAGAGAAGCAGGTATAACTGGGCCTATTCACAAAGGAGGAAAGGAAGAATGGATGGCAGGAGGGAGTGGGGAGAGGACTGCATCCAAGTAGGAAACCAGTTTTATCAGCCAAGCCTTGGAGAAGCTCAGAACTCAGAGATTCCACTTACATAAGTGTCAAAGGCTAAGAAGTGAGCTAGAAACAAGAAAGCCAATCAAAATATACTCCACCTGCATGAACAGAATTATCAGTAGCTAGACAGTCATGACCCTCAAACACCCAGACAAAGAATTGAAGACTAATATCTAAAGAAACTGCACAAAGTCCCTGGGGAGAATCAGAACCGCCATGGAACAAAGTCTTCCATATATAAGAGGGCTCCTGCACTACGGTAAGCTCCTTGACCAATCACAGGTTAACGCAAAACCCATCAGAGCTCACAGTCAGTTTTTTTTTTTTTTTTTTTTTTTATTTATTTTTGGCTGTGTTGGGTCTTCGTTTCTGTGCGAGGGCTTTCTCTAGTTGCGGCAAGCAGGGGCCACTCTTCATCGTGGTGTGCAGGCCTCTCACTATCATGGCCTCTCTTGTTGCGGAGCACAGGCTCCAGACGTGCAGGCTCAGTAGTTGTGGCTCACGGGCCTAATTGCTCCGCGGCATGTGGGATCTTCCCAGACCAGGGCTCGAACCCGTGTCCCCTGCATTGGCAGGCAGATTCTCAACCACTGCGCCACCAGGGAAGCCCTCACAGTCAGCTTTTATGCTGCCTTTTTCTTAAACATGAATGAAGAATCTTGCAACATGACAGACAAAAATACATACAAAATGATTTCTCCCAGAGGACAAAGAAGTAATTTAGGCAACAGAGAAAATTAACAAACAAAAAACCAAAACCTCTAGTCTCCTAAGGGATCACATAAGAACACAATATTAGGATGAAAGAACATCAGCTAGAACAGTGATATATTAGCCTGTTGATCTCAAATGATAAGACCATGGCAGTAAAGGAAGAAGAGGCATAGGTAATCAAAGTTAATAAATTAATCTTAGACCTTGGGGCAATCTTAGAAGCTGGAAAATACCCAAATATTTGGAAACTAAATAATAACTTTTAGATAACTCATGGGTCAAAAAGAAATCCAAAGGGAAATCAGAAAGTAATTTGTACTGCATATCAAATGAATTGCATGAAAACGAAAACATGACCTATCAAAATATCTGCTGGAGCTAAAGCAGTGCTTAGAGAGTAATATATAGCACGAAAACACCTGTATTAGAAAAGAAAAAAAAAAATCTCAAATCAATGACTTAAACTTTCATCTTAAGAAACTAGAAAAAGAACGAATTAAACCCAAAGTAAGCAGGAGAAACAAAATAATAAAGGGCAGATATCAATGGCATAAACAATACAAAATTAATAAAGAAAATCAATGAAGCAAATAACTGGTTCTATAAGGAGACCAATAATATTGATAAACTTCAGGGCCAGACAGCTCAGGAAAAAAGAGAAGACACAAATTACCAATAACAGGAATGAAAGTAGATATCACTATAGATCTTACAGATGATAAAATAATCAAGGAATATTATGAATAACTTTATGCTAATAATTTTGATAAATTACAAGTGCCAACAAAAAGTGAACATTCAATAAAAGACAATTATCTTAATTGTAATTGTAATTTGTAAACACTGCAAAGGCTCTATGTTGATCAAATATGAAGAGGAATAGAGATTTCTAAAAAAAAAAAAAGTGACAGATAAAATGATCCTTCTGAGATTTTTCTTCCATCTCTCAAGAACTAAAGCTGAGTAAAAATGTATTTGGCCCCTTACCATGCCAAAGGAAGCAGGTATTCTTGCTATCTTGAGTTTAATGAAGACATTGGTACAAATCTGGTCCCTCCCCTGGAACCTCTCTACCCAAGATTAGTAAATATAGAGACCAGCAATGGTCAGACATGTAGAACTGGTCCAAAGAAAGGCACCCGGCAACACTACACTGTTTTTCTCATCTAAAGGAACACAATCTTGTCATGTGTTTACAGCTATAATATATACCTTTCCTTGGACTGGAGAACGTGGGAAAAAAGAAGAGCACTTAATTAATTCACCACATTCTGGAGTTAAAGAGGAAAAGAGAAATCAACATGGTTGCTAAGTTTCTGTTTGTGATCCAGACCTTGCTAAGAACATATCTACTAATCTCTTAAAGTTCTAAGTTATATTCAATTGAAAAATCAAAAGAAAAAATCTTTTGAATATGATATAAATAATTTTTTCCTAACACCACAAACATTAAATTAGAATTATTAAGTATTACAACTTTCTGTCAAATTCACCATCACGTTTTGCAAATTAGGTTGAGCAAAAGTGTTAATAAATTTTAAAGAGCAATCTTTGTTATATCCCTCTATTGTTCTGAAGGTCAGCTCTATTATTTATTATAGTAAACAGCTAATTTTCAGTAGAAACTTCTTTATGAGATCCTCTGTTAATTTCAGGAAGTGAAACTATCTGTTGACAGAAGAGCTAGTTAATTCATTCATTTCTAAGAGCATATTTTATGTATCAAGAAATTTTTTTTTCCTGTTGTTTTTGTATCACTCACTTTATGAAAATCATCGTGTTTGTTAACATTAAGCAGCCAGAAGTTTTTTCTTAAAATTTATGGATTTGAAGAAAGAAATATTACTATATGTTGCATCAGTGGTCAAACAGCCTCATGAATATACTGGGCCTCCACTGCACATGTCCAAATACAAAACAATCTGTAAATGTTTCCTCACTTATATAGAGTATCAGATGTATAATTTAATTAACATATAACATTTAAAAAATAAAAGCCCTTGTGTATATCACCACAATTGGCACATCCATTAATTTTACATTTCACTGGACTCACAGCATTTTGCATTGCATCTCTCCAAAATTTGTTTCAATTAACCTTTGAATTGCTGTGTGAGAAGTAAGTACACAGAACTGGGATTAGAGGAAGCAATAGGTTTCTTAGATTCACATGGAGCATGAATCCATAGATTCCAACTCTACCAATGCTTTTGGAGGTTTCTTCTGGATGAAATTGGAAATATTATATTCCCACAAAAGGATTCTGCTAAATGATTATCCCCTCTCTATCAGAGATAAACTTTACTAATTTTAAGATTGTAGGTTCCCTTGCTGTAAGCCAGGAATTGGACTCTAATTTAAGCAAAATGGAGGTTTTATTGGAACAGTCCTGCAATATCTCCCAGATTCAAAGGCAGGATTGAATGTTCAAAACATAAGAGTAGATATATAGGCAGCTCAGATAACTCAGCAGTTGGAGTCCATGGACCATTTCTCTTAGAGTCAATGACTTCTTGGTTGTGTATCTCAGCATTTCTAATGTCACTTCCCACCGGAGAACATCCTATTGGCCCAACATGAATCAGTCATCTGGATGGAAAGGGGAAAGCAGGACACCTGTGGCCTCTGGAGGCCCTCTTCTGGATCTGGGTTCCATTCTCAGAGGAAAAAGAATTGTGAGCTGTCACCCCAAAGTTTGCTCTGTGTGTTTGACCTCTTGGCTGCATTTTTTGTTTATTTCCTTATAAAAATTTAAACTCACTCATTTCAAATTTTTTCCAAAAATATTATAATCTGTTTTTCCTTCCATTTATGACTATGAAATATTTCAAACATAAAGAAAATTACAAAAAAATTAACATGAATAATACTTATTAATATAACTACCATAACTAATACACCTTAGCCAACATCCAGCTAAGCAACTTGCTTAAATCTTTACATTCTCCCATACTGGCATCATAAATTTTAGAGAAATAAAACATTACATAAAAGCCTGTTTTTCAATTCTATTCTTTTCCCCTCTTTCCTTTCCAACCTCTTCTTACCTTGCACAATATAACCACTTTCCAAAATCTGGTGTATATTGACCCCACGAAGTTTTTATACAATTAGAACATGAGTATATCCGTAAAAAATGATCAGTGACTTTGTATGTTTTTAAAGCTTATGTAAATGTTTTTAATAATGGTATTTGTTGAGAATTTACTGTGCTCCAAATAGAGTTCCAAGCACTTTGCTTGTGTTAGTTCTTTTAAACTTCACACCCATCCTACTAACTTCATACTGTGATTAGGTCAATAGGCAGATAAGGAAACTGAGACATAGAAAGGAACAGAGCTTGTCAGTGACTGAGGGAGGGTCATCCTGCACATGTCATTCTGAAACACACTTTTTTTTCTTTTAACTTAAAATGATGTTTTTAAGATGACTCCATGTTGATATACAGAATACACCTAGCTTTTCACATTGACTGCTGTACAATATCCCACTCCATAAATAGACTACAACTTGTTCTCATGTTTATGAACATTTAGGTTATTTTGCTATTCTAAGCAATGCTATAATGCACTTACTTGTAATTATCTTCTTATATATATGATCGACAGTTTCTCTTAGATATATATCTACTAGTTTAAAGATTGTGTACATATTTCTTTCAACCAGATATTGCCATATTGCTCTCTGAAGTGCACTTAACAATGCACTCTCCTGCCATCTCTGAACATGGTTTCCTACTTCTTCACATCCTCACCTGCATTTGGAAAGATCAGTCTTTTTAATTTTTGCCGATCTTATGGGCATGAACTGTAACTCATTTTAATTTTCATTTCTCTGATTACTAGCATAGTTGAGCGTTCTATCTTTTCACGCTCCAGTACCATATTGACTTAGTAATGATAGATTTTTAATGTGTATTATTATCTGGTAAAACTGGTTACCCACACCATTATTCTTCTTTTTCAGAGTTTGCCCATTATTTTTAGAAATGTAAACGTCATTCATTTACTAAAGATCACTGATGGCCTTAATTAAAAAATAATTTTTCTGTGAATAAACATTTTGGGAATATGACACAACAATATATATATATATAATATAATGTGTACATATGCGTATGTGGCAGATCCCAGGAACACCTAGGAGCTCATCAATCACATTTCCTTTTCCTCCTGTCACTCAGCTAGACTGCATTTCCCAGTCACCCCAATTAGGTGAGGCCATGTGACTGAGTCCTAAGCACAAGAAGTGGGACAGAGTACTGTAAACAACACGTCCAGGCTTGACCCATAAAGAAACGTCTGCATGATTCTCCTCTCTCTCTTCCCTGAGCGGATTCTCAGTATCAAGAGCATTTTCAGAAGCTATATAATGAAGATAATAGAGCACATCCATCAATATAGGTTCCTGAATGAATGCAAGAAACAGGAAAAACACTACTGTGAGTTTAACTTGGACAAGAGACTGAGCATAAAATGAGAGAGCAATAAATTTTTGTCGTATTAAACCACTAAGATGTGTTTTGTTTTCTTATACAGCTCACTGCACCATAATTAATACTTTGTATTATATGTATACAGGTTCATAACTTTTATCTGAAATCTCTGGAGCTAGACTTGTTTTAGAATTCAGAATATATGGACTTTGGTAAGGTAGCATGGTGGATATTCAAATATCAATCCACATTCCCACATAAGCCTAGGACAGCATCCATTAACCTAACGCATTAATTTTTCTGTGATGAACTAAAAGGATAGTCTCACTAAATGAGATAAACTCCATAAATAGCCTCATGTCAGGTCAGGTTTCAATGCCAATTTACTTGATTTCAAACTTTAAAAGTCCTTTGGTTTTCAGAACTTTGTGGATTTTAGATTGGTGGTTAAGGGACTGTGGACTTGGAAATTCACAAAATCTTTCATATCAGGGCACTTGCTGTCAGTAAACTGGCGCTTTTTTAAAAAACATTTTTAGCTCTATTTTCATTTATGGAGAAAAGTGATGCATTCTTAGGATATTCAGACCTTCGTTAATATCTAAACAATTCTACTACATTTCACCATTAGACAAAGAACCAAGGTAACTGGTTTGCACAGAACATTGGGAATATAATTACTCCATAATGTGGCAAAGAGATTCATTTTCAAATTTTGGTAACCATATATCAACTTTACTCTTTTTCATATCCCACAAGCAACCAAAAGCATCCAAAAATATTGTACTAGATCTGAAAATGCATTGTGCTTAGCAGGTAATAAACTGTATCTCCATTCCTTATGATGACTTTATTTCTTACTATATTCACAAACATATCTTTGGTGAATGCACTTGAACGTGAGGTTGGTTGCTCACTCATGAGTAGAGCCACTAGTCATTGATTCTGTCAATCCTAACAAAACATTCTATCTATATGGGGACATGTACTAGTGGAAATAAGACTTAAATGGAAAAACTTATTAATATATGCAAAATTTCTGGACCTGAAAACCATGTTTGAACTTCTGATTATTTGTGAATGAAGAGGCCTTTGCAGTATAATACATTTTATTTTAATTCAAATGATTATGGAAAGGTAACACTAAAGAAATAACTTTTTGTATAAAAGTGATTGATAAATTTAAATATTTTAAAAATATTTTTTGTCTATAAGATTACATTATTGAAAGAGGGGCATTCTTTTCTTTCAAAAATGGCTGAAACTAAGCTTTTGCATCTGAAGAATATGTTGGTGGGGTCCCTCCTAGATCCCCTTTCCCAGGCTGGTACACTCAGTTCCAGATGCTGCAGGTGTTAATGGCTAATGGTTCACACTTGTACTCCCTTCAGAAAGGATTGTCCTTTGGTGACTGGAGCCACTTTCCCTCCTCTCCCAACCCCTGTGGCAGCTGAGAATTAACTGATGGAGACAGGAAAGGGGACAGAGAGTGTATATAAGCACATCCCCCTTACCTCAAGGCAGAACGAATCTGATAAGATTCATGCTCCAGAGCCCCCTGTGTGATCAGACTGAGGCTAGATTTCCACTGAAACCACATCTCTGCCTACCTTTTTCTTCTATACAATCATGTATCCCTCATTCCCTTAACAGGTTTCACATGAGAAAACTTTCTCACATAATCACTTGCACTAAAATCTGCATCTTAGACTCTGCTTCTAGAGGACCTGAACTAACACAACACATACTATTTATAATTTATTAAACACCTACTAAGGATTAGGCTTATTTGTGCTTTAAACATGGTATAATTTTATTCTAGAAGTATCTGAACTATATGAAAATTATGATCCCCATATGGTTGGTGGGGAAACTCAGATTGTAGAGTTGAAGAACTTAGTGTATAATAAATGGGAAATCCAAGAATCAAACTCAGCTGAATATGGCTCCATAATCCCTACTCTTTAGAATTTCTCGCTGCCTCTGTATCATATTTTTATCCAGGAAATAAAAAATTAAAGATCTACTTGACTATACTTTTTTTTAGTGAAATGGAAGTTGATGTGCATTCTATTTTCCAAACATTGATGTAATTTGTTCAAAATGAAGGTAAGATTGTATGAGTCATATAATTTCCATAGGGTTTATTAGTGGACAAGTATGGATTCAATTAAAAAGGAAATAAACATCTGTATAATACCTTCATTTTCTTGAAAGGGAACATTTTATGTAAGTTGGAAAACAGCAAGGAGGGAAAAGATCATGTCAGCACAATGTTACTGGTCATATACAACGCAATCTTATGTTTCATAGAGATTTCAACACAGGAAATGGGTATATTAGGAACTGCCTAATTCATAGGTTTTCCTGCCCCACATACAGTAGTTTCTTTGAATGACTCTGAAGGAAAACCTGTAAGCAGTGCTTTTATACCAGCTTCAATAATGCATACTTCAAAGCCCAAACTAGTCAGCCATGTAACTGTTTACACAGTCAACATTCAGTGGGAAAATAAGTGTCAACAGGTTCTGTTTTCCCAACCCATAACAGCTGTGACCCTTCATTTCAATCTTCATCAGTCTCTGATTAGGAAGGGACTTTTTACTTTTGTTTCCATGGAATCAATAAATGCAGGATTCTTTGTTTACTACCATCTGAAATATAACAACTCCCCTCACCCGCCCCTACCCAGCCCCTTAGCTGCTTAAAAAAGTTATGTAATCCTATCACACTAGAAACCCTGTAGGGAAGGCCTGTGTCTTTTTAGTCTTTGGAAAACAGCAAATATTATGGCAAAGAGCAAAGTGGTTTGCATGGAGCAGAAAACTAATGAAAGGGACTGTGGTTTCCTATATGGTTTCCTATAACATTAAAAAAAATCCATAACATAAAGGCTTTTTAAAAATACTCTGATTGCTATAATATCTTGCCAATGACCAACAATCTTTAGATCTCTAATAAAATCTATAAGTATCTATGGTCTCAAGGAACCCTTTCTACGATCTTTTCTAAAAAAGGATTAAAAACTATTCAACAGCTAGCCGGGAGGGAGCCCGAGAAAAAGTCTGCAGCTGCCGAAGGGGCAAGAGACTTTTTCTTGCCTCTTTGTTTCGTGGCGTGCAAGGAGAGGGGATTCAGAGCGCCACTTAAACGAACTCCGGAGACGGGCGCGAGCCGCGGCTATCAGCGCGGACCCCAGAGACGGGCATGAGACGCTGAGGCTGCTGCTGCCGCCACCAAGGAGCCTGTGGGCGAGCACGGGTCATTCTCCACACCGCCCCTCCCGGGAGCCTGTGCAGCCCGCCACGGCCAGGCTCCCGTAATCCGGGGACAACTTCCCCGGGAGAGCGCACGGCGCGCCTCAGGCTGCTGCAACGTCACGCCGGCTTCTGCCGCCGCAGGCTCGCCCCGCCTCCTCCGTACCGCTCCTTCCCCCCAGCCTCACTGAGCCAGAGCCCCCGAAGCAGCTGCTCCTTTAACCCCGTTCTGTCTGGGCAGGGAACAGACGCCCTCAGGCGACCTACATGTAGAGGCGGGTCCAAATCCAAAGCTGAACCCCGGGAGCTGTACGAACAAAGCAGAGAAAGGGAAATCTCTCCCAGCAGCCTCAGAAGCAGCGGATTAAAGCTCCACAAACAACTTGATTTGCCTGCATCTGTTGAATACCTGAATAGACAACGAATCATCCCAAATTTAGGAGGTGGACTTTGGGAGCAGGATATATTAACTTTTCCCCTTTTCCTTTTTTTGTGAGTGTATATGCTTCTGGGTGAGATTTTGTCTGTATGGCTTTGCTCTCACCGTTAGTCCTAGGGTTAGGTCCGTCGGTTTTTTTTTTTTTTTTTACTTAAAAAAATTTTTTTTCCCTAATAAATGTTTTCTTAATAATTTTTTCCTTATTTTCTATTTTAAAAAAATTAAAAAAAATTTTTTCTTAATAAATTTTTTCTTATTTTTAGTATAAAAAATTAATAAATCTATTTTTAAAAATTAAAAAAAAAATTTTTTTCTTAATAAATTTATTCTTAATAATTTTTTTCTTATTTTTTTTATTATAATTGCTTTATTTTATTTTCTTTTATCCTTTTTCTTTCTTTCTTTACATTTTTTCTCCCTTTTATTCTGAGCCGTGTGGATGAAAGGCTCTTGGTGCTCCAGCCAGGCATCAGGGCTGTGCCTCTGAGGTGGGAGAGCCAACTTCAGGACACTGGTCCACAAGAGACCTCCCAGCTCCACGTAATACCAAACAGCAAAAATCTCTCAGAGATCTCCATCTCAACATCAAGACCCAGCTTCACTCAACGACCAGCAAGCTACAGTGCTGGACACCCTATGCCAAACAACTAGCAAGACATTAACAGAGAGACTGCCTAAAATCATAATAAGGCCACAGTCACCCCAAAACACACCACCAGACGTGGACGAGCCCACCAGAAAGACAACATCCAGCCTCATCCACCAGAACACAGGCACTAGTTCCCTCCACCAGGAAACCTACACAACCCACTGAACCAACCTTAGCCACTGGGGACAGATACCAAAAACAACGGGAACTACGAACCTGCAGCCTGTGAAAAGGAGACCCCAAACACAGTAAGATAAGCAAAATGAGAAGACAGAAAAACACACAGCAGATGAAGGAGCAGGGTCAAAACACACCAGACCTAACAAATGAAGAGGAAATAGGTAGTCTACCTGAAAAAGAATTCAGAATAATGATAGTAAGGATGATCCAAAATCTTGGAAATAGAATAGACAAAATGCAAGAAACATTGAACAAGGACGTAGAAGAACTAAAGAGGAACCAAGCAACGATGAAAAGCACAATAAATGAAATTAAAAATACTCTAGATGGGATCAATAGCAGAATAACTGAGGCAGAAGAACGGATAAGTGACCTGGAAGATAAAATGGTGGAAATAACTACTGCAGAGCAGAATAAAGAAAAAAGAATGAAAAGAACTGAGGACAGTCTCAGAGACCTCTGGGACAACATTAAACGCACCAACATTCGAATTATAGGGGTCCCAGAAGAAGAAGAGAAAAAGAAAGGGACTGAGAAAGTATTTGAAGAGATTATAGTTGAAAACTTCCCTAATATGGGAAAGGAAATAGTTAATCAAGTCCTGGAAGCACAGAGTCCCATACAGGATAAATCCAAGGAGAAACACACCAAGACACATATTAATCAAACTATCAAAAATTAAATATAAAGAAAACATATTAAAAGCAGCAAGGGAAAAACAACAAATAACACACAAGGGCATCCCCATAAGGTTAACAGCTGATCTTTCAGCAGAAACTCTGCAAGCCAGAAGGGAGTGGCAGGATATACTTAAAGTGATGAAGGAGAAAAACCTACAACCAAGATTACTCTACCCAGCAAGGATCTCATTCAGATTTGATGGAGAAATTAAAACCTTTACAGACAAGCAAAAGCTGAGAGAGTTTAGCACCACCAAACCAGCTTTACAACAAATGCTAAAGGAACTTCTCTAGGCAAGAAACACAAGAGAAGGAAAACACCTACAATAACAAACCCAAAACATTTAAGAAAATGGGAATAGGAACATACATATCGATAATTACCTTAAATGTAAATGGATTAAATGCTCCCACCAAAAGACACAGACTGGCTGAATGGATACAAAAACAAGACCCATATATATGCTGTCTACAAGAGACCCACTTCAGACCGAGAGACACATACAGACTGAAAGTGAGGGGATGGAAAAAGATATTCCATGCAAATGGAAATCAAAAGAAAGCTGGAGTAGCAATTCTCATATCAGACAAAATAGACTTTAAAATAAAGACTATTACAAGAGACAAAGAAGGACACTATATAATGATCAAGGGATCGATCCAAGAGGAAGGTATAACAATTGTAAATATTTATGCACCCAACATAGGAGCACCTCAATACATAAGGCAAATACTAACAGCCATAAAAGGGGCAATCGACAGTAACACAATCATAGTAGGGGACTTTAACACCCCACTTTCACCAATGGACAGATCATCCAAAATGAAAATGAATAAGGAAACACAAGCTTTAAATGATACATTAAACAAGATGGACTTAATTGATATTTATAGGACATTCCACCCAAAAACAACAGAATACACATTTTTCTCAAGTGCTCATGGAACATTCTCCAGGATAGATCATATCTTGGGTCACAAATCAAGCCTTGGTAAATTTAAGAAAATTGAAATCGTATCAAGTATCTTTTCCGACCACAACGCTATGAGACTAGATATCAATTACAGGAAAAGATCTGTAAAAAATACAAACACATGGAGGCTACACAATACACTACTTAATAACGAAGTGATCACTGAAGAAATCAAAGGGGAAATCAAAAAATACCTAGAAACAAATGACAATGGAGACACGACGATCCAAAACCTATGGGATGCAGCAAAAGCAGTTCTAAGAGGGAAGTTTATAGCAATACAAGCCTACATCAAGAAACAGGAAACATCTCGAATAAACAACCTAACCTTGCACCTAAAGCAATTAGAGAAAGAAGAACAAAAAAACCCCAAAGCTAGCAGAAGGAAAGAAATCATAAAGATCAGATCAGAAATAAATGAAAAAGAAATGAAGGAAACAATAGCAAAAATCAATGAAACTAAAAGCTGGTTCTTTGAGAAGATAAACAAAATTGATAAACCATTAGCCAGACTCATCAAAAGAAAAAGGGAGAAGACTCAAATTAACAGAATTAGAAATGAAAAAGGAGAAGTAACCACTGACACTGCAGAAATACAAACGATCATGAGAGATTACTACAAGCAACTCTATGCCAATAAAATGGACAACCTGGAAGAAATGGACAGATTCTTAGAAATGCACAACCTGCCAAGACTGAACCAGGAAGAAATAGAAAATATGAACAGACCAATCACAAGCACTGAAATTGAAACTGTGATTAAAAATCTTCCAACACACAAAAGCACAGGACCAGATGGCTTCACAGGCGAATTCTATCAAACATTTAGAGAAGAGCTAACACCTATCCTTCTCAAACTCTTCCAAAATATTGCAGAGGGAGGAACACTCCCCAACTCATTCTACGAGGCCACCATCACCCTGATACCAAAACCAGACAAAGATGTCACAAAGAAAGAAAACTACAGGCCAATATCACTGATGAACATAGATGCAAAAATCCTCAACAAAATACTAGCAAACAGAATCCAACAGCACATTAAAAGGATCATACACCATGATCAAGTGGGGTTTATTCCAGGAATGCAAGGATTCTTCAATATACGCAAATCAATCAACGTGAGACATCATATTAACAAATTGAAGGAGAAAAACCATATGATCATCTCAATAGATGCAGAGAAAGCTTTCGACAAAATTCAACACCCATTTATGATAAAAGTCCTGCAGAAAGTAGGCATAGAGGGAACTTTCCTCAACATAATAAAGGCCGTATATGACAAACCCACAGCCAACATTGTCCTCAATGGTGAAAAACTGAAACCATTTCCACTAAGATCAGGAACAAAACAAGGTTGCCCACTCTCACCACTATTATTCAACATAGTTTTGGAAGTGTTAGCCACAGCAATCAGAGAAGAAAAAGAAATAAAAGGAATCCAAATCGGAAAAGAAGAAGTAAAGCTGTCACTGTTTGCAGATGACATGATACTATACATAGAGAATCCAAAAGATGCTACCAGAAAACTACTAGAGCTAATCAATGAATTTGGTAAAGTAGCAGGATACAAAATTAATGCACAGAAATCTCTTGCATTCCTGTATACTAATGATGAAAAATCTGAAAGTGAAATTAAGAAAACACTCCCGTTTACCATTGCAACAAAAAGAATAAAATATCTAGGAATAAACCTACCTAAGGAGACAAAAGACCTGTATGCAGAAAATTATAGGACACTGATGAAAGAAATTAAAGATGATACAAATAGATGGAGAGATATACCATGTTCTTGGATTGGAAGAATCAACATTGTGAAAATGACTCTGCTACCCAAAGCAATCTACAGATTCAATGCAATCCCTATCAAACTACCACTGGCATTTTTCACAGAACTAGAACAAAAAATTTCACAATTTGTATGGAAACACAAAAGACCCCGAATAGCCAAAGCAATCTTGAGAACGAAAAATGGAGCCGGAGGAATCAGGCTCCCTGACTTCAGACTATATTACAAAGCTACAGTAATCAAGACAGTTTGGTACTGGCACAAAAACAGAAATATAGATCAATGGAACAGGATAGAAAGCCCAGAGATAAGCCCATGCACATATGATCACCTTATCTTTGATAAAGGAGGCAAGCATATACAGTGGAGAAAAGACAGCCTCTTCAATAAGTGGTGCTGGGAAAACTGGACAGGTACATGTAAAAGTATGAAATTAGAACACTCCCTGACACCATACACAAAAATAAACTCAAAATGGATTAAAGACCTAAGTGTAAGGCCAGACACTATCAAACTCTTAGAGGAAAACATAGGCAGAACACTCTATGACATAAATCACAGCAAGATCCTTTTTGACCCAGGTCCTAGAGAAATGGAAATAAAAACACAAATAAAAAAATGGGACCTAATGAAACTTAAAAGCTTTTGCACAGCAAAGGAAACCATAAACAAGACGAAAAGACAACCCTAAGAATGGGAGAAAATATTTGCAAATGAAGCAACTGACAAAGGATTAATCTCCAAGATTTACAAGCAGCTCATGCAGCTCAATAACAAAAAAACGAACAACCCAATCCAAAAATGGGCAGAAGACCTAAATAGACATTTCTCCAAAGAAGATATACAGATTGCCAACAGACACATGAAAGAATGCTCAACATCATTAATCATTAGAGAAATGCAAATCAAAACTACAATGAGGTATCATCTCACACCGGTCAGAATGGCCATCATCAAAAAATCTAGAAACAATAAATGCTGGAGAGGGTGTGGAGAAAAGGGAACACTCTTGCACTGTTGGTGGGAATGTAAATTGATACAGCCACTATGGAGAACAGTATGGAGGTTCCTTAAAAAACTAAAAATAGAACTACCATATGACCCAGCAATCCCACTACTGGGCATATACCCTGAGAAAACCATAATTCAGAAAGAGTCATGTACCAAAATATTCATTGCAGCTCTGTTTACAATAGCCAGGACATGGAAGCAACCTAGGTGTCCATCATCGGATGAATGGATAAAGAAGATGTGGCACATATATACAATGGAATATTACTCAGCCATAAAAAGAAATGAAATGGAGGTATTTGTAATGAGGTGGATGGAGTTAGAGTCTGTCATACAGAGTGAAGTAAGTCAGAAAGAGAAAAAGAAATACAGTATGCTAACACATATATATGGAATCTAAGGAAAAAAAAATTAAAAAAAAAGGTCATGAAGAACCTAGTGGCAAGATGGGAATAAAGACACAGACCTACTAGAGAATGGACTTGAGGATATGGGGAGGGGGAGGGGTGAGATGTGACAGGGTGAGAGAGTGTCATGGACATATATACACTACCAAATGTGAAATAGATAGCTAGTGGGAAGCAGCCGCATAGCACAGGGAGATCAGCTCGGTGCTTTGTGACCACCTAGAGGGGTGGGATAGGGAGGGTGGGAGGGAGGGAGGGATACGCAAGAGGGAAGAGATATGGGAACATATGTATATGTATAACTGATTCACTTTGTTATAAAGCAGAAGCTAACACACCATTGTAAAGCAATTATACTTCAATAAAGATGTTTAAAAAAAAAAACTATTCAATGCTTACCTTAAAAACTATAAACAAAAGTATTGCATACTTTCTACAATTTCTATTTCATTTACAGTTTTAGCTTTAGCAATGCTATATTTTCTTTTACTGCAGAAATCACATTATTTATTTATTTCTATTTTATTTATTTTTTTATACAGCAGGTTCTTGTTAGTTATCCATATTATACACATCAGTGTATACATGTCAATCCCAATCGCCCAATCCCTCACACCACCACCCCCACCCCGCCACTTTCCCCCCTTGGTGTCCATACGTTTGTTATCTACATCTGTGTCTCAATTTGTGCCCTGCAAACTGGTTCATCTGTACCATTTTTCTAGGTTCCACATATATGCATTAATATACGATATTTGTTTTTCTCTTTCTGACTTACTTCACTCTGTATGACAGTCTCTAGATTCATCCACGTCTCTACAAATGACCCAATTTCGTTCCTTTTTATGGCTGAGTAATATTCCATTGAATATATGTACCACAACTTCTTTATCCATTCATCTGTCGATGGGCATTTAGGTTGCTTCCATGACCTGGCTATTGTAAACAGTGCTGCAATGAACATTGGGGTGCATGTGTCTTTTTGAATTATGGTTTTCTCTCGGTATATGCCCAGTAGTGGGATTGCTGGGTCATATGGTAATTCTATTTTTAGTTTTTTAAGGAACCTCCATAATGTTCTCCATAGTGGCTGTATCAATTTACATTCACACCAACAGTGCAAGTGGGTTCCCTTTTCTCCACACCCTCTCCAGCATTTGTTGTTTGTAGATTTTCGGATGATGCCCATTCTAACTGGTATGAGGTGATACCTCATTGTAGTTTTGATTTGCATTTCTCTAATAATTAGTGATGTTGAGCAGCTTTTCACGTGCTTCTTGGCCATCTGTATGTCTTTGTTTGAGAAATATCTATTTAGGTCTTCTGCCCATTTTTTGATTGGGTTGTTTGCTTTTTTAATATTGTGAGCTGCATGAGTTGTTTATATATTTTGGAAATTAATCCTTTGTCCATTGATTCGTTTGCAAATATTTTCTCCCAGTCTGAGGGATGTCTTTTCGTCTTGCTTGTACTTTCTTTTGCTTTGCAAAAGGTTTTAAGTTTCAGTAGGTCCCATTTGTTTATTTTTGCTTTTATTTCCATTACTCTAGGAGGTGGATCAAAAAAGATCTTGCTGTGATTTATGTCAAAGAGTGTTGTTCCTTGGTTTTCCTCTAAGAGTTTTATAGTGTCCGGTCTTACATTGAGGTCTCTAATCCATTTTGAGTTTATTTTTGTGTATGGTGTTAGGGAGTGTTCTAATTTCATTCTTTTACATGGAGCTGTCCAGTTTTCCCACACCACTTATTGAAGAGACTCTCTTTTTTCCATTGTATATCCTTGCCTCCTTTGTCATAGATTAGTTGACCATAGGTGCATGGGTTTATCTCTGGGCTTTCTATCCTGTTCCATTGATCTATATCTCTGTCTTTGTGCCAGTACCATATTGTCTTGATTACTGTAGCTTTGTAGTATAGTCTGAAGTCAGGGAGTCTGATTCCTCCAGCTCCGTTTTTTCCCCTCAAAACCACTTTGGCTATTCGGGGTTTTAGTGTCTCCATAAAAAATTTAAGATATTTTGTTCTAGTTCTGTAAAAAATGCCATTGGTAATTTGATAGGGATTACATTGAATCTGTAGATTGCTTTGGGTAGTATAGTCATTTTCACAATATTTATTCTTCCAATCTAAGAACATGGTATATCTCTCCATCTGTTCGTATCATCTTTAATTTCTTTCATCACTGTCTTATAGTTTTCTGCATACAGGTCTTTTGTCTCCCTAGGTAGGTTTATTCCTAGGTATTTTATTCTTTTTGTTGCAATGGTAAATGGGACTGTTTCCTTAATTTCTCTTTCAGATTTTTCATCATTAATGTATAGGAATGCAAGAGATTTCTGTGCATTAATTTTGTATCCTGCTACTTTACCAAATTCATTGACTAGCACTAGTAGTTTTCTGGTGGCATCTTTAGGATTATCTATGTATAGTAACATGTCACCTGCAAACAGTGACAGTTTTACTTCTTCTTTTCCAATTTGTATTCCTTTTATTTCTTTTTCTTCTCTGATTGCCAACACTAGGACATCCAAAACTATGTTGAATAATACTGGTAAGCGTGGACATCCTTGTCTTGTTCCTGATCTTAGAGGAAATGCTTTCAGTTTTTCACCATTGAGAATGATGTTTGCTGTGGGTTTATTGTATATGGCCTTTATTATGTTGAGGTAGGTTCACTCTATGCCCACTTTCTGGAGAGGTTTTATCATAAATCGGTATTGAATTTTGTCAAAAGCTTTTTCTGCTTCTATTGAGATGATCATATGGTTTTTCTTCTTCAGTTTGTTCATATGGTGTATCACATTGATTGATTTGCGTATATTGAAGAATCCTTGCATCCCTGGGATAAATCCCACTTGATCATGGTGTATGACCCTTTTAATGTGTTGTCGGATTCTGTTTGTTAGTATTTTGTTGAGGATTTTTACATCTATATTCATCAGTGATATTGGTCTGTAATTTTCTTTTTTTGTAGTATCTTTGTCTGGTTTTGGTATCAGGGTGATGGTGGCCTCATAGAACGAGTTTGGGAGTGTTCCTTCCTCTGCAATTTTTTGGAAGAGTTTGAGAAGGATGGGTGTTAGCTCTTCTCTAAATGTTTGATAGAATTCGCCTGTGAAGCCATCTGGTCCTGGACTTTTGCTGGTTGGAAGATTGTTAATCACAGTTTCAATTTCATTACTTGTGATTGGTCTGTTCATATTTTCTATTTCTTCCTGGTTCAGTCTTGGAAGGTTATACCTTTCTAAGAATTTGTCCACTTCTTCCAGGTTGTCCATTTTATTGGCATAGAGTTGCTTGTAGTAGTCTCTTAGGATGGTTTCTATTTCTGCAGTGTCTGTTGTAACGTCTCCTTTTTCATTTCTAATTTTATTGATTTGAGTCCTCTCACTCTTTTTCTTGATGAGTCTGGCTAATGGTTTATCAATTTTGTTTATCTTCCCAAAGAACAAGCTTTTAGATTTATTGATCTTTGCTATTGTTTTCTTTGTTTCTATTTCATTTATTTCTGCTCTGATCTTTATGATTTCTTTCCTTCTGCTAACTTTGGGTTTTGTTTGTTCTTCTTTCTCTAGTTCCTTTAGGTGTAAGGTTAGATTGTTTATTTGAGATTTTTCTTGTTTCTTGAGGTAGGCTGGCATTGCTATACACTTCCCTCTTAGAACTGCTTTTGCTGCATCCCATAGGTTTTGGATCATCGTGTTTTTGTTGTCATTTGTCTCTAGGTATTTTTTGATTTCCACTTTGATTTCTTCAGTGATCTCTTGGTTGTTTAGTCACGTATTGTTTAGCCTCCATATGTTTGTGTTTTTTACATTTTTTTCCCTGCAATTTATTTCTAATCTCATAGTGTTGTGTTCAGAAAAGATGCTTGATATGATTTCAATTTTCTTAAATTTACTGAGGCTTGATTTGTGACCCGAGATGTGATCTATCCTGGAGAATGCTCCGTGCACACTTGAGAAGAAAGTGTAATCTGCTGTTTATGGATAGAATGTCCTATAAATATCAATTAAATCTATCTGGTCTATTGTGCCATTTAAAGCTTCTGTTTCCTTATTTATTTTCATTTTGGATGATCTGTCCATTGGTGTAAGTGAGGTATTAAAGTCCCCCACTATTATTGTATTACTGTTGATTTCCTCTTTTATAGCTGTTAGCAGTTGCCTTATGTATTGAGGTGCTCCTATGTTGGGTGCATATATATTTATAATTGTTATATCTTCTTCCTGGATTGATCCCTTGATCATTATGTAGTGTCCTTCCTTTTCTGTTGTAACATTCTTTATTTTAGAGTCTATTTTATCTGATATGAGTATTGCTACTCTAGCTTTCTTTTGATTTCCATTTGCATGGAATATCTTTTTCCATCCCCTCACTTTCAGTCTCTATGTGCCCCGAGGTCTGAAGTGGGTCTCTTATAAACAGCATATATATGGGTCTTGTTTTTGTATTCATTCAGCGAGCCTGTGTCTTTTGGTTGGAGCATTTATTCCATTCATGTTTAAGGTAATTATTGATATCTATGTTCCTATTACCATTTTTTTAATTCTTTTGGGTTTGTTTTTGTAGGTCTTTTTCTTCTCTTGTGTTTCCCACTTAGAGAAGTTCCATTAGCATTTGTTGTAGAGCTGGTTGGGTGGTGCTGAATTCTCTTAGCTTTTGCTTGTCTGTAAAGCTTTTGATTTCTCCATCGAATCTGGATGAGATCCTTGCCAGGTAGAGTAATCTTGGCTGTAGGTTCCTCCTTTTCATCACTTTAAATATGTCATGTCACTCCCTTCTGGCTTTTAGAGTTTCCACTGAGAAATCAGCTGTTAACCTTATGGGAGTTCCCTTGTATATTATTTGTCATTTTTCCCTTGTTGCTTTCAATAATTTTTCTTTGTCTTTAATTTTTGTCAACTTGATTACTATGTGTCTCAGCATGTTCCTCCTTGGGTTTATCCTTCCTGGGACTCTCCGTGCTTCCTAGACTTGGGTGGCTATTTCCTTTCCCATGTTAGGGAAATCTTCGACTATAATCTCTTCAAATATTCTCTTGGGTCCTTTCTCTCTCTCTTCTCCTTCTGGGACCCCTATAATGTGAATGTTGTTGTGTTTAATGTTGTTCCAGACGTCTCTTATGCTGTCTCATTTCTTTTCATTCTTTTTGTTTATTCTTTTCCATGGCAGTGAATTCCACCATTCTGTCTTCCAGGTCACTTATCCGTTCTTCTCCCTCAGTTCTGCTATTGATTCCTTCTAGTGTATTTTTCATTTCAGTTGTTTTGTCATCTCTGTTTGTTTGTTCTTTAACTCTTCTAGGTGTTTGTTCTTTAATTCTTCTAGGCCTTTGTTAAACATTTTTTGCATCTTCTCGATCTTTGCTTCCATTCTTTTTCCGAGGTCCTGGATCATCTTCACTATCATTATTCTGAATTCTTTTTCTGGAAGGTTGCCTATCTCCACTTCATTTAGTTGTTTTACTGGGGTTTTATCTTGTTCCTTCATCTGGTACATAGCCCTCTGCCTTTTCATCTTGTCTATCTTTCTGTGAATGTGGTTTTTTACCCCACAGGCTGCAGGATTGTAGTTCTTCTTGTTTCTGCTGTCTGCCCTCTGGTGGATGAGGCTATCTAAGCGGCTTGAGCAAGTTTCCTGATGGGAGGGACTGGTCCACATTATTTATTAAATACTTGTCATGTATCATGCAGTGTGCCAAGTGTTTAACCTTTATTTTCTTTTCAATACTCAATCAGTATTAGGATGAGGGTATCCTTTTAATCTCTACATTACTGAGCAGGATATTGTGGTTTAGGGAAAACTAGCATAGTCCTTTAGAAATTTGTAATACTGGGTAAATAGTAAATCTGGAACTTTAGACTAGTTACTGTCTACTCCAACTTCTCTAAAACTACACTAAATCCTCTAAAGCCAGGATCACACTTCTCTTCCCATAAATAAAATTATTGTCAGCTGTTTATATGCTCCATTGAATCCCCCAAACTGAAATACATAAACAGTATTCAAAACTTCCTCTCACCATTTCCTTATCAAAAAAACAAAGTTATCTCCTGAATTACACATATCCATCCTTTCCCACCACTCAGTCTGTCATTTCTTTATCCCAGCCTTTTATTATCTACCTGAAATGTTACAGTGTCCTCTCAGTTGATCTCCCTGTCTCATATCTCATCTCCTATCTCTATAGACACATGCTTTTCCTTACATCCTGCCCCCGATGTACTCTTAAAATACACATTGGATCACATGGACCATTTGTCTAAATTCTTTCATGGATAGCCATCATCTTCAGGGCATTACCCACGGTACTGAGCACACCAAAACAGAGCCCTCCGAGCTGTCTGTCGCCCACCGCTTTGGCTTTCTTGTCACCTCTCCCACATTTATTTGAGACATATTTACAAGGTAGAGTTGACCAGGTTTGGTCACCAACTGGGTGTGATAACTGAGGAACAGAAGAGGAACAGAAATTTGAATTAGCTATAGATTAAATGTAAGTATCTGAGGTATAGCAATGTGGAGATAAACATTGGAATAGAGTTTAGATCTTCTTCTCCAGCTCTCTACTTAACACCTCAACAACTTCTTTCGTCAAAGACAACTCAAACTCAGTATGTCCAAAATCAGACCCATGATCTCTGTACCCCATTCCCCTATCTTTCACTGTCCCATGTCTCAAAGAGTAGCAGCACATTCTATCCAGCTGTGAAGGCCAATTATCCATGGCCACTCCCTTTGCCTCAGCCCCCTCCGTAGCCATATCCTGTCACCAATTCCTGCCCAGTTTACCTTCTAAATAACTCTCAAATCTTCTTTATTTTCCCTATCATCTTTCTCATCCAGGCTACCATCTCATCTTCTCTTATCAGATCTTGCAATGCATTTATTGCATTGCAAAAAATAAAGCATCTGCTTTATGCTTTCTATAAATTATTCTCTATATTGATAGCACACTGATTTTTTTGTCTAAAAATCTGATTATATCATCTCTCAACCTACTTAAACGCAATCAGAACTTTTTGTGTTTTTCATTCATAGCACTTATCACAGTTGCAGTTTTACTTTATCTGTATATTTACTTGATCATACACTTTCTTTTCCAAGCAACTCTAAGCTCTGTAAGGCACTTGCCGTCCACTGTATCCCCAGAAGCTCATACAATGCCTTGTACAGAACCAGTTATCACAATTTACTAAATAAGTGAATAAATTAATAAATAGATGGACAGCAAAGAGCTAAGCCTCTGTTTTGGTAGAAAGAAGCACACAGTTAGTGAGTTCATGGGTCTGGGTGATTCACCAAGGGAAAATGTGTATAGTGGAAGAGATGCAGGTCAAATGGAGGTATATGGTGGTCAGCCCAAGAAAGAGACTGAGATCAAAATCAGAAGAAAGTTGGAAAACTATAAGATAATCATGTCATAGACACCACGATAGGAGAGAAAAAAAGATGAATCAACTATATAAAAAATTCAGAGCAGTTTAGAAAGAAATTGGAAACTATTGTCTCGGAAGAACTCATTTTACCTCTTCACTCTGTTGTCTATCTAGTCTTTTCTTTATACAATCATCACATCTTGACCTCAAATATTTTCCTTAGTCTCTATCATGAACATGAAATGCTCTCAGGATGTAACATCTTCATTCAAGCATCCTCTGTAATTCAACCATTTCTATTAAGACATTTCTGGAAATTGTAAAAAAAAAAAAAATTACCTTTAATCTCACTCTCATTTAAATATTTAATTATTTAACATTTCCACTGATTTTTCTGAGAAAATGCATTTTGCACTATCTCATATGTTCACACAATGTGTTCAGTTCTCTGTGAATATTTTTATGTCCACTAGCATCACTATGATTTGCCTCTGATCTGAGTTTCTGGATGTCTAGAACCAGACCTGTTTAATGTGCTTTTCCAAGCACTTGTTATAAACATACACTTAATAAATGGCTCATTGTGGTGGCAGTGTTAAACACTTCATAGAATGAGCAATCAGAAAACTATGCTTTCCCAGGAAACAAATCTGCTTACCAATGAGAAGAAAATGGTTAGTCATTTTAGTCTTTTAAAAAGTTTTAAATCTGAAATACATGAGTCATGAGGTAGAAATGTTTTCTTACATGAATAGCTCACATTTGAAATAAAATTAAATAGTTATATTACTAGGAAAAAATACTCATTGTAGCTGTCATTTGAAGTACTACACAATTAATCCTTTCAAACATTTTTGTACATGAATTACACATAAGGCTCAATGTTTTGTCTAAACAAAATTCATGGAGCATCATAGTAATTTAAAACAGAGTATTTTGGAAAAGATGTAAAAAAAGAAATGTGTGCTTATACATACATATATATATATGCTTATATATAGTGCTTGTATATGTGTATATATATGTTATATATACATATTCATATATTATACATACACATTATTTTGTATACACTATATACAAAATTCAGAGGCAATCATGAAATAATACTAATTCTTGAATTAAATTGAGTTACCTCTGGCTTACTACAAGCTTCTTAAAAAAGGGACTTATCTAAACAATATCTATATCTAGAACATCTGACCCACTGAGCCACTGAAAGCCTTAAAGGAAGTATATTTTCAAGAATTTTTACTCTTTAAATGGCAGCTATATAAATTTCTAATTTTCATAAAACCCTATTCTCTCCCAGGGCATAGCCCAAGACTACACACCCAAGCAGCAGCTTTGTGGGAATGGTATAAATGTATATAATAAGCAAATAATCCTATAACTTGCACATTGAAAATATTAGGGTGGAGGCCCCTGGAGATGGGAGACAGAGAGGAGTGCTGTTTTCCTAAGCTCCAGGCTCTATAGCAGAGTAAATTCAAAGCCTAAGTGGAGAAAACTAATAAATCACATTTGCAATTAGTTGACCAGAGGGAGAAAGAGGACACTCAGAACAAGATCCAATTACACTAAATAGCATTTGAAACCTGGGATCACCAAACTTAAAAATAAAATAAAAAGTTATGAGTGTGGGAAAGTAAATCCAATCTTCTTCTAACTTCCTAGCTACATTTAAAGAAAATTACCTAGGAAAATTGCTATGAAATTAGCCCTTCAAACCTTATTAGGCCATGGAGGTCAATTCAACTACATCAGTTCTAAAACTCTAACATAATTTTTTCTAGTACGTACTTTCAATAAGATGGATCAAAAAGAGTAGCAAATGTGCCTCTGGGTTGAAGTTCTCCATTTATTTTGCACCTACACATTATGTAGAGAAATCTCAATGCTCAGGAAATAGTCATTTCCCTCAGAGAGTTCAGACCTCATAAAATTCACATATAATTTCTGCTGACATTAAATTAATATAGATTCAAATCTCATGAATATTGTATATTTTATAGGACTACTTCTTAAAAAGCATATCCAGTTAGTAAATGGCTTTTAAAGTAAGCCCATGATCCTAATAATTAGATCTTTCTAAAATATGTTGTATTCTGCTGTAAATTGTTTGCTCTAAATCTATTTGGAGTCTTCATTAAGACAAGACTAGGATATAGAAAATTAAGTCTTAAATGCCACCCTTGATACAATGATATGTAGTCTGCTGATTATAATAGTATCACAAATTCAAAGGCCCAAATAAATGACCATATGTTATTTTCAAAGTCACCAAGCAAGCTATGAATCTAAAAAAGATGCTTGTTTCCAAATCAATGACAACCTACCCAACATTAAATGACTCAAAAAAAGTTAAATTTATATTTTCTAAGGGGAGAAAAACCATAAAAATGTAATTAAAGGTCATTTGGAGCAGCAATGTAGAAAAAAATAAACTCACAGCAGAGCTATCTCATCTTCCCAAATCTAAATCCACCAACCTATTTGGCAGATGTGCCTATATACTCTTTCTTCCCTCCTGCTAGTGGCTTCTGCCCCTCTCAGAGACAAACCCTTTCCTGGTGCTCTGAATCCCAGCAAAGATCCCCTTTGTCCACTGTGCCATCAATATCCCTCTCTCTACTGGGTCATTCCCGTTAACATAAACTTGGTTAATATTATCCATCTTAAAACAAACTTCCTAGACCCCCAGCCCTGTACCAGCTGTCATTCAAGGTCTAAGTTAGACTTCACTGCAAAAATCCTCAAAAACAGTTGACCTCCTTATCTTCACTTACACACTTTCTTCTTTTCTATACATACTCCAACAAAACATTTAACCACAGCCCTCCACTGAAACAGCCCTCATCAACATACTCAATTATATTTACTTAGCCAAAAACAATAGCAAACTTTTCATCATTTGTATGTCCCCCCCACCCCCGCTCCAAAAGATATGTTGAGATCTTAACACTTGGTACCTGTGAAAATAACCTTATTTGGAAATAGGCTTTTTGTAGATGTAATGGAATTAATATTAAGTCGTATTCAACCAGGGGAGGGGGTGCTAATCCAATGACTGGTGTCTTTATAAGAAAAGAAGACAGAGACACAGATACATAAGGAGAATGCCATGTGATGATGGAGGCAGAGGTTAGAGTGATGTCTCTACAAACCAAAGAACACCAATGACTCTCAGACACACCAGAAGCTAAGGGAAAGGCATGGAATAGAGTCTCCCCTAGACGCTTCAGAATGGTTCCGCTGACACCTTGATTTCAGACTTCTGGCCTCCAGAAGAACTGTGAGAGAACAAATTTCTGTTGTTTCAAGCCACTCAGTTTGTGATAACTTGTTATGGCAGCCATGAGAAACTAATAGATCATCTTATTTAACCTCTCAGCAGCATTTGACATGGTGAGCATTCCTGCCTTTGAAATTTTTTCTTTTCCCATGTCTATAGCATGGCTCTCACCTGATTTTTCTCCTACCTGTTACTTCTCAGGTTCCTTAGCTAGTTCTTTCACACATTTCAGATCTCAAAATGTTGGAGTGTCCTAAAATCTGTCATAGAACCTCACTCTCTCTACCCACACTCTCTGCCTGGTAAACTTTTGCAAGCCCATGACTTTACATACCATTTAGATGTTGATAGCTTTCAGATTTATATCCTAGCCAAAACTTCTCCCAAGTTCCAAACCAATAAATAACCAATCAACTTCTCCACTTGGATATTTAATAGGAATCACAAAATTAATATAGCCAAAACAGAGCTACTTCATTATTGATTCCTGAAATAAGTTTCCCTGTCACAGTAAGTGCCACCATCATCCCCACCTGTTCAAACTAAAAACCTAGAAGTCATCCTAATTTCCTCTTTTTTAATATTCCACATCCAATCCATCAGTGAGTCCTGTCTGCTTTGCCTCCAAAACATAGACACAATTCAGTAACTTCCCTCCATCTCAACTACAACCATGCTGTTTTGAGAGTTTCATCTCTTGTTGGTTGATTACAAGAGCTCCCTAACTTATCTCCTTGCTTCTGGCTCTAGACTTCTTCACCACATTCTCCTACCCCACACAGCAACAATGAGATCAATCTTTCTAAAGTGTAAACCAGATAGGGTCACTTCTCTGCTAAAGATATCTGTCCATCAACTTTCTATCACAATAATAAAAGAATAAATATAAAAATTTAAAAAGAATAAAATCAAAATTCCTTAAAACCTACATGATCTGGCTGCTGACCTCCTCTCTGATCTCATCTGTCTTTCTAATTCCCTTCAATAGCTGCCTTCCAGCCATTCTGGTCTTCTTACCATCTCTTGAATATGCCATGATTGCTGTTATCTCAGGAGATTTTAATACATGTTCCTTCTTCTTGGGATATCTCTCCCTCTCAAATATTTATCTCTTTGGGGTACCTCACCCTTCAAACTCCATGGCTATCTTCCTCATTTCATTCAAGTCTCAACAGATGTCACCTCCTTAAAGTAATTTTTCCTGTATACAGTAGATAAAGCAACCAACCACTGTCTATTCAATCTCTCTATATTCCATATTCTAATTCTATGTTCTTCATAGCACCTATACAGAGCTGAAATTAATTGTTCCATTTTTATTTTGTTTACTAATTTTTTATCTCCCTCTCTAAAATATAAACACTTTAAGGTCATAGATTCTGCAGTGCCCCAGTGTCCCAGCGACTAAAACAGTTCCAGGCTTGAGCAGGTACACAAGAAATATATGTTGAGTGATTGGAAAGTGGATGGGAGTTGGCCAAGAAAATACACAGGTGTATCATTTAGGAGGCTGTTAGAGTAATATATTTAAGATATGATGGGTGTTTGAATCTAGATGAGAGAATAAAGAGTTTATTATGGGATTTCCCCAGTGGGCCAGTGGTTAAGACTTCACCTCCAATGCAGGGGGTGCAGGTTCGATCCCTGGTCGGGGAGCTAGATCCCACGTGTCTCGTGGCCAAAAAACCGAAACATAAAAAACAGAAGCAATATTGTAACAAATTCAATAAAGACTTAAAAAAAAAAAGTTTATTATAACTGACATACTTCCGATCTGGGTAAATGAGTGGATGATGCCATCATTCATTGTTAAAGGAAATACCAATAGGATAGAAAGGTTAAAAAGACATTTTTGAGAGGAAGTACACCATTGCAGTAAAAAAAAACATGGGCCTAGCGTCTCTAACACTGTTTGTGTTTGTTGATGCTACTGTTTAACCATGGGCCATTTTTTTTTCAACCCTAAGAAAACTTATTTCTATCCTTCCTATGAATGGAATTTGTTCATGTCAAATTTTGTTTTTCTTTTAAATGTGCATGTTCCCAAATACAACAGATCCTTTTTCAGTTCTTATCCTGCTTGATCACTGATGATCGTTTGTTCCTTCTTGAAAGTCCTTACCATGGATTCCTATGTCACCACATTTTTCTGCCTTTCTTCCTACCTTTCTAGCTGCTCCTTATATTAATGGTCAGGTAAATTCCAAACTTTTCTGTTGTGATTGACAAAGTCCTCTAAGTCTAGTCCCCACCCATATTTCCAACCTCACTCAGCCCACTTCCACCAAGAAACTTTCCCTGCTTTCAAGTCCAGGATCATTCTATACAATTCTCTAACGAAGGCATGCTTTTTTTTTTTTCTTTCTGAAGAACACTGAGGATTTTATCTGCATGTGAAATTTTCAAGGGACATGATAGTGAGAAAAATGCCAACTTTTTTATTGAGAAAATTTTGGTAAAAATAGACATCCTTATAACATATTTTTCTGTTGCTCTAAATTTTTCATTGTACTACTTCTGATTATTTTTCTGTAATTCACTATTACAGTTTCAGCATGAATATTTGTCTATTTTTATCCTTAACTTGGAACATTTTGAGACTTTCAGAAGACTGTTATCACCAATATTATATTAGCAAAGAATGAAAGCAAATATTCCAAATAATATTAGCAATTTTAAATATTTGATCTAGCACATATTTTAATAACGCAAGAGCATGCTCTCCTTGTATGATTCAAAATCATATCTCTCCATTACGTGGTTTCTATCACACCTCCTCAGATAGGACGACTATAGGGCAGACTCTATCTTCTATAGGTAGCGCGAAATCAGGTAGGTGGGGGAAAACCTTGGGGATGAGTGGATGACATGATTTGAAGAAGTGCAGTAGGAGCTTGGGTTGAAAAGACGCAGGAAGTTTCAACATAGGAGTAGCACAGAGTTGGAGATGACAACCAGTCTGCCAAATACAGTCATTTTCTCCACAACAAATACATAGAATACTACTAACATTTTTCATCATTTGGCTACTTCTACAGATGTAAATTGGAAGAAATTTTTTTCTACATATATTCTTATAATATATAAATAATAAAGAGCTATATTACATCCCTCATGAATTACCTTTCAGAGACAGTAGTAAAAGTTATATTATTAACTAACTATATATTATATACTAACTGTGCCTTTAAGGTATACATTTTTAGCCTTTGAATGAAATGTACTCACGCTCACTATTCCACTGCGATTGTCTTCTTCTCTCACTGCCAGAGCCTTCAGAAAATTATCATGCAGGTCTTTACCAGCACTTGTTAATGTCCTGTAAAAAGCAGGTCTTCAGTTATAATATATCAGATAAACAAATATGCTGAAAATACTCTGGGTACAAAAAACAATGCTTCTTTATTCCAAGTGACAATTCCTTTAACACTAAAACTATATATACACATTATACAAAATCATTATAAACCATACACAATTATTATAATCTATTAGATTCTTCAATTTAATTTCAAACAGTTATACAGTCTTTATTTACAAATAATTGGAATCAAGTTTATAAATAATGTCAATACTCACACCAGATACAGTTAATTCCATTTATGTGCCCATTTTATTCTTTTTATCACGCCATGAAAATTCAATATATTTATTCCCCTCACTACAAACAATAATTTTAAATTGCCTGTAATTTAAGTATAATTTATTAATTCAATATAAGAAAACTAAAATATTAGCCACTTAAGCCAATTCAGTTATTGGAACAGAGCACTATTTTAGTTTTATGAGTGGAGATAATCAAAGCAAGATAGGAAACTAGGTTATCTTTGCCAGATAAAAGAAAGCATTAAGCATTCAAGAGAGAAAGGGCTTTCTCTGGAAATAAATTTTAAAGAAAATTTATCACAGCGATCTTGATCAAGCAACACTGAACCACAAAATAAAGAGTGAGTTCAAGAGTGATTTGCGAAATAATAATCATTTCTTTATTTAGCAATTTTCTATATATTGAACAAACATTTCTATTGCATGTCTATTATGTACCAGGAACGGTACTAGGGACAAAGATGAATGAGACATAATTCCTGCTTTCAAGTTGCCTGTGGTCCCATAGAGGTGAACAGATACAGGAACATTATAATATCATACCATGTGATAAGTGTAATAATAGAGATATGGATGGATATTGAATCATAAAGAAATATCCTACCTATTCAAGGAAAAGTCACTTAATCTTTCTTTTTTTTCACACACACACACTGTATTTTATTTTTACAAGAGATAAATAAGTCACTTACTCTTAAGTTTTAAAGCCATCGTTGAACTAAATGTTAAAAGATGAGACAGCATTAGCCAGTTTGGGGGTGAGGGTGGTGGGAGAGGGAAAGAGTTACGAGTAACATCAAAGGAATTAAAGAACAGAGATGAAAAACTGCCAGGTGCCCTTGGGTAACTGCAAAACAGTCAGAAAGTAAGCACAGGAAGTGAAGGAGAAACCATACAATATTAATAAAAGCTAACATTTTTACAGACATACTGTTGTAAATATTTAGTTAAGGCCACTCAGCTAATCGGAGCAGACCTGTTTTCAAACTCAGGCAGTCTGGTTCTAAAACTCATTCTCATAACCACTAGGCCATGCTGCCTTTCCAGGAAGGCCTTGTATGCTACATTAAGGAGCTTGAGCCTTATCTTCTAGGAGATGTTGAACCACAAGGGTCGTATGCGAGGAAATAAGATGGTCAATTTTGTGTTTCAGTAATACTATCCAGGCATTGTGATAAACATAGCCTGGAGGAGAGCCACACTGGAAAGATTAATTAGGGGGCTTTAGTAAGAGATGATGAAGACCCGAGTCAAAGAAGTGGTGGTAAGACTAAGAGGGGATAGATTAACGAAATATTTAAGAGGGAAATAGACCTGGTGATTTCTTTTTGCGAGGAGTTAAAGAGAGATTACTACCAGGTTTCTTTAAATCAATATAGGCATGTACAATATGTAACCTACTGATTACTTTGTTGAACTATAAATTCAACTCGTTAAGTTGATCACAGCTTGTCAGCTTTTCCTTTTCTAGTTTTATGTGCCTTGGCTTATAGTATCAATATCAACTAATAATCAAAATATCTAAATATACATAAACTACTCATTGCTACCAATGCAGAGAATCAGATATTTGAGAAACTCCTCAATTTATTGTTCCATTCAAAAGTGAGTCTTCCATATTATAATATACCTATGCACTGCTCTGACATTAAATCTCCAAAATATCAAATTTATTTTGTCAGAAGCTTGCCCAGAAAACATGTATTGTTTCTCCATTGCTCACAGGTTAATCTTTTCATCACTGGTCACTTTCTACCTAATTTCCTGCTTATGGTCTATATTTAAAACCAGAACGAGTTAGAAATTCTTTGTGAAGTTTGAACAGAGAATTAGTTTTACAAGTGTATCAATCAGGACTGGTTAGGTTATACTATAGTAACAAGTGGCCCAAATGTCTGTGGTTTATAATTATAAAGGATTATTTCTCAATAATATTATGCATCAATAGCAGGTTGATTGTGGCTCTTCATCTTGAAGGGGTGAACTGGGAGGCTCATGAAATAGCCTCTATCTGAAACATCTTTGGTTATTGTGCAGAGGGAACATGGTCGCACACTGGCTCTTAGAGCATCTGCTTGTAAGAGACTCATGTCACGTCCACTCACATTTGATTGGCCAAAGTAAGTGCCATGCCTGAAATCAATGGGATGGAAAAGTATAATCCTGCCCAGGGAAGAGTAGCAAATATCTGTAAACAGTACCCTATGTACCCCTTGCTTCTATAGCATAACCAAACAAAGGCTGAGAGTAGATAGCTCATTAAACAAGAGCAATAAAGAAAACAATTTCTGAGTAAAATTTAAAGGTATACAAAATGTGTTAAATAATGTGGTTCAGGGGGTCTGGGCAAGACGGCGGAAGAGTAAGACGCGGAGATCACCTTCCTTCCCACAGATACATCAGAAATACATCTACACGTGGAACTGATCCTACAGAACACCCACTGAACGCTGGCAGAAAACGTCAGACCTCCCAAAAGGCAAGAAAATCCCCACGTACCTGGGTAGGGCAAAAGAAAAAAGAAATAACAGAGACAAAAGAATAGGGACGGGACCTGCACCAGTGGGAGGGAGCTGTGAAGGAGGAAAGGTTTCCACACACTAGGAAGCCCCTTCGCAGGCGGAGACTGTGGGTGGCAGAGGAGGGAAGCTTCGGAGCCACGGAGGAGAGCGCAGCCACAGGGGTGCGGAGGGCAAAGCAGAGAGATTCCCGAACAGAGGTTCGGCGCCGAGCAGCACTCACCAGCTGGAGAGGCTTCTCTGCTCACCCGCAGGGGCGGGCGGGGGCTGGGAGCTGAGGCTCGGGCTTCGGAGGTCAGATCCCAGGGAGAGGACTGGGGTTGGCTGCGTGAACACAGCCTGAAGGGGTTAGCGCACCACAGCTAGCCTGGAGGGAGTCCGGGAAAAAGTCTGCAGCTGCTGAAGAGGCAAGAGACTTTTTCTTGCCTCTTTGTTTCGCGGCGCGCAAGGAGAAGGGGATTCAGAGCGCCGCCTAAATGAGCTCCAGAGACGGGCGTGAGCCATGGCTATCAGCGCAGACCCCAGAGACGGGCATGAGACACTAAGGCTGCTGCTGCCACCACCAAGAAGCCTGTGTGCAAGCACAGGTCACTCTCCACACCGCCCCTCCCGGGAGCCTGTGCAGCCCGCCACTGCCAGGCTCCGTGATCCGGGGACAACTTCCCCAGGAGAACGCACGGCGCACCTCAGGCTGCTGCAACGTCACGCCAGCCTCTGCCGCCGCAGGCTCGCCCCGCCTCCTCCGTAGCCCTCCCTCCCCCCAGCCTGAGTGAGCCAGAGCCCTGGAAGCAGCTGCCCCTTTAACCCCGTCCTGTGTGAGCGAAGAACAGACGCCCTCAAGCGACCTACACGCAGAGGCGGGTCCAAATCCAAAGCTGAATCCCGGGAGCTGTACAAACAAAGAAGAGAAAGCGAAATTTCTCCCAGCAGCCTCAGAAGCAGCGGATTAAAGCTCCACAAACAACTTGATGTACCTGCATCTGTTGAATACCTGAATACACAACGAATCATCCCAAATTCAGGAGGTGGACTTTGGGAGCAGGATATATTAATTTTTCCCCTTTCCCTTTTTTTGTGAGTGTATATGTATATGCTTCTGGGTGAGATTTTGTCTGTATAGCTTTGCTTTCACCATTTGTCCTAGGGTTCGGTCCGTCCATTTTTGTTTTTGTTTTTTACTTAAAAATTTTTTTTTCTTAATAATTTTTTCCTTATTTTTTATTTTAAAAAATTAAAAAAATTTTTTTAATAATTTTTTTCTTAATAATTTTTTCTTACTTTTTATTATAAAAATTAATAAATTTATTTTTTTAAATTTAAAAAAATTTTTCTTAATAAATTTTTTCTTAATAACTTTTTTCTTATTTTTTATTATAATAGCTTAACTTTATTTTATTTTATCCTCTTTCTTTCTTTCTTTCTATTTTTTCTCCCTTTTATTCTGAGCCGTGTGGATGAAAGGCTCTTGGTGCTCCAGCCAGGCATCAGGGCTGTGCCTCTGAGGTGGGAGAGCCAACTTCAGGACACTGGTCCACAAGAGACCTCCCAGCTCCACGTAATACCAAACGGCGAAAATCTCTCAGAGATCTCCATCTCAACATCAAGACCCAGCTTCACTAAACGACCAGCAAGCTACAGTGCTGGACACCCTATGCCAAACAACTAGCAAGACAGGAACACAGCCCCATCCATTAGCAGAGAGGCTGCCTAAAATCATAATAAGGTCACAGAAACCCCAAAACACACCACCAGACGTGGACATGCCCACCAGAAAGACAAGATCCAGCCTCATCCACCAGAACACAGGCACTAGTCCCCCCCACCAGGAAGCCTACACAACCCACTGAACCAACCTTAGCCACTGGGGACAGATACCAAAAACAACGGGAACTACGAACCAGCAGCCTGTGAAAAGGAGACCCCAAACACAGTAAGATAAGCAAAATGAGACGACAGAAAAACACACAGCAGATGAAGGAGCAGGGTCAAAACACACCAGACCTAAGAAATGAAGAGGAAATAGGCAGTCTACCTGAAAAAGAATTCAGAATAATGATAGTAAAGATGATCCAAAATCTTGGAAATAGAATAGACAAAATGCAAGAAACATATTACAAGGACGTAGAAGAACTAAAGAGGAACCAAGCAACGATGAAAAACACAATAAATGAAATTAAAAATACTCTAGAAGGGATCAATAGCAGAATAACAGAGGCAGAAGAACGGGTAAGTGACCTGGAAGATAAAATAGTGAAAATAACTACTGCAGAGAAGAATAAAGAAAAAAGAATGAAGAGAACTGAGGACAGTCTCAGAGACCTCTGGGAGAACATTAAACGCACCAACATTTGAATTATAGGGTTCCCAGAAGAAGAAGAGAAAAAGTAAGGGACTGAGAAAATATTTGAAGAGATTATAGTTGAAAACTTCCCTAATATGGGAAAGGAAATAGTTAATCAAGTCCTGGAAGCACAGAGAGTCCCATATAGGATAAATCCAAGGAGAAACACACCAAGACACATATTAATCAAACTATCAAAAATTAAATATAAAGAAAACATATTAAAAGCAGCAAGGGAAAAACAACAAATAACACACAAGGGAATCCCCATAAGGTTAACAGCTGATCTTTCAGCAGAAACTCTGCAAGCCAGAAGGGAGTGGCAGGATATACTTAAAGTGATGAAGGAGAAAAACCTACAACCAAGATTACTCTACCCAGCAAGGATCTCATTCAGATTTGATGGAGAAATTAAAACCTTTACAGACAAGCAAAAGCTGAGAGAGTTCAGCACCACCAAACCAGCTTTACAACAAATGCTAAAGGAACTTCTCTAGGCAAGAAACACAAGAGAAGGAAAACACCTACAATAACAAACCCAAAACATTTAAGAAAATGGGAATAGGAACATACATATCGATAATTACCTTAAATGTAAATGGATTAAATGCTCCCACCAAAAGACACAGACTGGCTGAATGGATACAAAAAAAAGACCCATACATATGCTGTCTACAAGAGACCCACTTCAGACCTAGGGACACATACAGACTGAAAGTGAGGGGATGGAAAAAGATATTCCATGCCAATGGAAAACAAAAGAAAGCTGGAGTAGCAATTCTCATATCAGATAAAATAGACTTTAAAATAAAGACTATTACAAGAGACAAAGAAGGACACTATATAATGATCAAGGGATCGATCCAAGAAGCAGATATAACAATTGTAAATATTTATGCACCCAACATAGGAGCACCTCAATACATAAGACAAATACTAACAGCCATAAAAGGGGAAATCAACAGTAACACAATCATAGTAGGGGACTTTAACACCCCACTTTCACCAATGGACAGATCATCCAAAATGAAAATAAGTAAGGAAACACAAGCTTTAAATGATACATTAAACAAGATGGACTTAATTGATATTTATAGGACATTCCACCCAAAAACAACAGATTACACATTTTTCTCAAGTGCTCATGGAACATTCTCCAGGATAGATCATGTCTTGGGTCACAAATCAAGCTTGGTAAATTTAAGAAAATTGAAATCGTATCAAGTATCTTTTCCGACCACAACGCTATGAGACTAGATATCAATTATAGGAAAAGATCTGTAAAAAATACAAACACATGGAGGCTACACAATACACTACTTAATAACGAAGTGATCGCTGAAGAAATCAAAGGGGAAATCAAAAAATACCTGTAAACAAATGACAATGGAGACACGACGACCCAAAACCTATGGGATGCAGCAAAAGCAGTTCTAAGAGGGAAGTTTACAGCAACACAAGCCTACATCAAGAAACAGGAAACATCTCGAATAAACAACCTAACCTTGCACCTAAAGCAATTAGAGAAAGAAGAACCAAAAAACCCCAAAGCTAGCAGAAGGAAAGAAATCATAAAGATCAGATCAGAAATAAATGAAAAAGAAATGAAGGAGACAATAGAAAAGATCAATAAAACTAAAATCTGGTTCTTTGAGAAGATAAACGAAATTGATAAACCATTAGCCAGACTCATCAAGAGAAAAAGGGAGAAGACTCAAATTACTAGAATTAGAAATGAAAAAGGAGAAGTAACCACTGACACTGCAGAAATACAAACGATCATGAGAGATTACTACAAGCAACTCTATGCCAATAAAATGGACAACCTGGAAGAAATGGACAAATTCTTAGAAATGCACAACCTGCCGAGACTGAACCAGGAAGAAATAGAAAATATGAACAGACCAATCACAAGCACTGAAATTGAAACTGTGATTAAAAATCTTCCAACACACAAAAGCCCAGGACCAAATGGCTTCACAGGCGAATTCTATCAAACATTTAGAGAAAAGCTAACACCGATCCTTCTGAAACTCTTCCAAAATATTGCAGAGGGAGGAACACTCCCCAACTCATTCTACGAGGCCACCATCACCCTGATACCAAAACCAGACAAAGATGTCACAAAGAAAGAAAACTACAGGCCAATATCACTGATGAACATAGATGCAAAAATCCTCAACAAAATACTAGCAAACAGAATCCAACAGCACATTAAAAGGATCATACACCATGATCAAGTGGGGTTTATTCCAGGAATGCAAGGATTCTTCAATATACACAAATCAATCAACGTGAGACATCATATTAACAAATTGAAGGAGAAAAACCGTATGATCATCTCAATAGATGCAGAGAAAGCTTTCGACAAAATTCAACACCCATTTATGATAAAAGCCCTGCAGAAAGTCGGCATAGAGGGAACTTACCTCAACATAATAAAGGCCATATATGACAAACCCACAGCCAACATTGTCCTCAATGGTGAAAAACTGAAACCATTTCCACTAAGATCAGGAACAAGACAAGGTTGCCCACTCTCACCACTATTATTCAACATGGTTTTGGAAGTGTTAGCCACAGCAATCAGAGAAGAATCAGAAATAAAAGGAATCCAAATCGGAAAAGAAGAAGTAAAGCTGTCACTGTTTGCAGATGACATGATACTATACATAGAGAATCTTAAAGATGCTACCAGAAAACTACCAGAGCTAATCAATGAATTTGGTAAAGTAGCAGGATACAAAATTAATGCACAGAAATCTCTTGCATTCCTATACAATAATGATGAAAAATCTGAAAGTGAAATTAAGAAAACACTCCCGTTTACCATTGCAACAAAAAGAATAAAATATCTAGGAATAAACCTACCTAAGGAGACAAAAGACCTGTATGCAGAAAATTATAAGACACTGATGAAAGAAATTAAAGATGATACAAATAGATGGAGAGATATACCATGCTCTTGGATTGGAAGAATCAACATTGTGAAAATGACTCTACTATCCAAAGCAATCTACAGATTCAATGCAATCCCTATCAAACTACCACTGGCATTTTTCACAGAACTAGAACAAAAAATTTCACAATTTGTATGGAAACACAAAAGACCCCGAATAGCCAAAGCAATCTTGAGAACGAAAAATGGAGCTGGAGGAATCAGGCTCCCTGACTTCAGACTATATTACAAAGCTACAGTAATCAAGACAGTTTGGTACTGGCACAAAAACAGAAACATAGATCAATGGAACAGGATAGAAAGCCCAGAGATAAACCCATGCACATATGGTCACCTTATCTTTGATAAAGGAGGCAAGCATATACAATGGAGAAAAGACAGCCTCTTCAATAAGTGGTGCTGGGAAAACTGGACAGGTACATGTAAAAGTATGAAATTAGAACACTCCCTGACACCATACACAAAAATAAACTCAAAATGGATTAAAGACCTAAATGTAAGGCCAGACACTATCAAACTCTTAGAGGAAAACATAGGCAGAACACTCTATGACATAAATCACAGCAAGATCCTTTTTGACCCAACTCCTAGAGAAATGGAAATAAAAACAGAAATAAACAAATGGGACCTAATGAAACTTAAAAGCTTTTGCACAGCAAAGGAAACCATAAACAAGACCAAAAGACAACCCTCAGAATGGGAGAAAATATTTGCAAATGAAGCAACTGACAAAGGATTAATCTCCAAGATTTACAAGCAGCTCATGCAGCTCAATAACAAAAAAACAAACAACCCAATCCAAAAATGGGCAGAAGACCTAAATAGACATTTCTCCAAAGAAGATATACAGATTGCCAACAGACACATGAAAGAATGCTCAACATCATTAATCATTAGAGAAATGCAAATCAAAACTACAATGAGATATCATCTCACACCGGTCAGAATGGCCATCATCAAAAAATCTAGAAACAATAAATGCTGGAGAGGGTGTGGAGAAAAGGGAACACTCTTGCACTGTTGGTGGGAATGTAAATTGATACAGCCACTATGGAGAACAGTATGGAGGTTCCTTAAAAAACTAAAAATAGAACTGCCATATGACCCAGCAATCCCACTACTGGGCACATACCCTGAGAAAACCATAATTCAAAAAGAGTCATGTACCAAAATGTTCATTGCAGCTCTATTTACAATAGCCAGGGCATGGAAGCAACCTAAGTGTCCATCATCGGATGAATGGATATAGAAGATGTGGCACATATATACAATGGAATATTATTCAGCCATAAAAAGAAATGAAATGGAGGTATTTTTAGTGAGGTGGATGGAGTTAGAGTCTGTCATACAGAGTGAAGTAAGTCAGAAAGAGAAAAACAAATACAGTATGCTAACACATATATATGGAATCTAAGGGAAAAAAAAAAAAGGTCATGAAGAACCTAGTGGCAAGACGGGAATAAAGACACAGAACTACTAGAGAATGGACTTGAGGATATGGGGAGGGGGAGGGGTAAGATGTGACAGGGTGAGAGAGTGGCATGGACATATATACACTATCAAATGTAAAATAGATAGCTAGTGGGAAGCAGTCGCATAGCACAGGGAGATCAGCTCGGTGCTTTGTCACCACCTAGAGGGGTGGGATAGGGAGGGTGGGAAGGAGGGAGGGATACGCAAGAGGGAAGAGATATGGGAACATATGTATATGTATAAGTGATTCACTTTGTTATAAAGCAGAAACTAACACACCATTGTAAAGCAATTATATTCCAATAAAGATGTTAAAAAAAAAAATAGTGTGGTTCATTGCAATTTAACCAAATAAAGATGCTTTTGGAAATTAAGATCACTAATCTTAGCTCCAAAGCATAATATTTTCCCACAGACCCACAAAACTTCTAAAAATTATGGTTGAAGGAATGAAATAGACTTTGGTATGTGGTCTTCTGTGATAGTCATAGACACCTGTTGGTTTTGCCTCCCTGACATCCCTTCCCACTTTTGATAACAGAACCTAATTTTTATTTGGAAAATTGTCCCTCCCACCTTCTATGCTTTGGTAACACAGTCATTTAAGGTACCCACTCACTCACAACTCTTACCTCCCAAATCCCAGTGAATGAATATGCCTCAAGCTTAACCAATATCACTTAACCTCAAGAGAACGTACATCATAAACAGAGAGACACAAGGATGAAAAGCAACTGGAATTCCTACTACATAACCTCATCATTCAACTGTTTCTTCAAATCTATGATAACCAGTGCTCCTCCAATAAATCTCTTTTTTATTTAATTCATTAGAATTGGTTTCTATCGCTCACAACCAAAACCTATAATTGATACGATGGTTATCTAGCTAAGATACTGCAGAGCTCCTAAAGGTTTCCATATAGTAAGTCTACTCCTCACTCCTCCCACCTCCCCAAATACACCTTACTTTGCTGTAAATCTTTAGAACATTACAGATAAGTTAAAGTCCAATTTGATCACCAACCCCAGCCTCAAAACATCAAAGGTAACCATCATTATCATTTCTGCATGCATCCTTCAAGGTTATTGTCTATTGTTTACATATATACTTGTGTACCCATAAAAGCATATATAGTATCATTTGGTGAGTTGTTCATTTTATCACATATTTTTCAACTTACTGTTTTGTTGCATTTTTGTTATTGTTCCTGGGAGTAGATGTTTATGAGAGTGCCAAGGAAGATCAAAATTATTCCCAAGTTTATCAGACATGAAAAGTCAGAAGAATAGATTTCTAGGTACCATTCACTAGCAGGGAAGGAACTCCTAATATTCTGCCAGGCCTAGCTCACTTGCAAACAGCTGAGGTTTTTAGCAGGTATCTGGGCAGGGCAGGAAAAGGAAATAATTGCAGTAGAATTTTTTGCTGTCCCTGGACACTTACTTTGACCCACACTGTTTTCCCTTTTTCCATAAAAATAAAACCCCGGTTTTCACCTGAGCATGTAGCTTCCTGGAATAAAGACTACATTTTCTAGGCTTTTTTGCAGCTATTTATGCCCATATGACTAATTTTTGCACAATGGTATCCAAGTGAAAATTACATACAACTTCTGTACTTAAAGGGGGTGGGTGCCATTTTGCATGTAGTTGGAATGCCATATAATGACTGTTGCTCCAGCTGCCATCTTGACTTAAGTGGGAGGCCACTTTTATGGAGAAACAAGAGAAAGAAGGAGAGTCCCTGACACCCTGGAGGACCAACCCAGCCTTGATTGACACCATCTGGACATCTGGAATATGAGACTAAAAAGGGTTTATATTTGGTTTCAGCCACTGTCATTTTGGGTTTTTCTATTATTTTTAACTAAACTTAATCTAAACAGATACGTTCACCATATGAAATTGCTCACCCTTCCGACAAAGATGCTGTTGTGGGATTGGCTTGGTGATCAAACTAGACTTTAACCTTATCCGTAATATTCTGAGGATATCACAGGAGACTGTATTACTTATTAATTAAAATGAATTGTTTTTTAAACAGTCAAAATGTTAAGTATTTTAAATGGAAGCATGAGATAATGGAAATTAAACTGAAATATAAGATGGGACATCAGTCTTTAATTCTTATCCATTTACCAACTGATTAGTCCAAGTCGTCATGTTTTTCTGAACCTGGGTTTCATGACGGGCTAAATAATCTCTAAGCCCCCTAGCAGCTGTACAACTTGTAATGTAAAATGATCATACTCTATCATCAATCACCAAACATCATTAATTTAAGAAATGTGACTGTCACACTGACAATACATTAAGAGCATATTGTTCAAGTCTTACATACACAGACTTACATCATTTCTTATAACCTCTATGAAGAAGATAAAAGTATTTTTGTTATATAAATTGGGAACAGAGAGGATACAGTCTATATCCTCTAAGCTATTTGCAGCAGAGCAATAAAAAGTTATATAAATAATCAATTATTATAACATGCTACATCTGAGAACCTGAAACTTCTCAGCAAGGAGAAATATTGGAAAAGAAAGGTAATACCGAGTGTGTGGTAAGGAATTCTTAAATCTTTAACATGCATTACTCTTACTTAACTAGATTTATTTAACAGCCAGTGACCTGAGAAACCTTGCTTAAGTAAATATTACAAAAGGAGTCACTTCCTCAAGAAGTGAAGTAGTTCTGTTACAGAATCTGAGGGTTATAAGTTTTATAAAGGCAAATACTCCATCTTTGTTGTTTACACTCCACCACACTTTCAAAATGGCATAAAAATCATACGGATGAGTTAATTTTTACCAACCTTGTTTAATCATTAGCTAAACGTATTTATATAATTCTACATGAATGACTCTAAATATATTCTTAATCCTCAAAAATTAGGCTACTGGCTTTATGATTTAATTACATTGCTTATATATCCCACATTCACATTTCATATTTCTAGAATTTACATTCAACTCATTAGCACTTGTTTCAATATGTAATTCAACCTCTCTGTGCCTCAGTTTCTTTAAAAGGATTTTTAGTAACTCACTTTGGAAAAATTAAATGGAGAGTATAGTAAAAAATAAAGTAAAAAATAGTAAATGAGTAAAAAATTTATTATAAAAGCTCTATAATATTATCTTCTTAAGAAACAAGCACACTTTTATGAAAAAGTAGTTTTCATAAACAGCTTTATTTCCCATGATGAGTTTACTGACAAAACTATTTGTATGTATGTGTATTTGTACGGTCTCAAATAATATAATTTTGATTTTTTTCGAGGCCAAAATGGAAAAAATTGTTTTCAAAGTTGATAAAAAAATATATAATTTTAGTTAAAACAATGTGTGAATTTTTAGATAAGTCATTTGAGTGTTTGAGTATGAAACAGGGAGATATGTTTTTATAGTCCTTTATCACAGGGCATCTGTTGCTTTGTCAGAGAGTGATGATCTTGCACATTTTTTCCAGGACAACATGATACCTTTTGTTTTGTCCTTTACATAAATTAGGAGGAAAAAAATCTTATTTTTCCCCCAATAAAATGTTTTATAAATATCTTTAAATTGGTAAATCTTCACATTCCTTTTCTTAATTTGTCATTGTATATTTGTTCTGTATTAATCAGCTCAGGCTGCCATAGTAAAATACCATAGTATTTTATTATGCCCATAGACTGGGTGGCTTCAATAACAGAAATTTATTTATCACAGTTCTGGACATTGGAAGTCTGAGGTTAGGGTACCAGCATGTTCTGTTTCTCTTTAGCTTGCAGCTGGCTGCCTTCTCGCTGTGTCCTCACAGGGCAGAGAGAGAACAAGAGCAAACTCTCTGGTATCTCTTCTTATATGAGCACTAAACCCATCACGAAGGCCCTACCATCATAATCTCATCTAAACCCAACTACCTGCCAAAGGCCAGTCTCCAAATACCATCCCACTGGGGGTTAGGGTTTCAGAATATGAATTTGGCAGGGTGGGAGTGGGGTGAGAGGTGCACACAATTCTATTCATAGCATATTCTTTCTCCCTTCAGAACTCATTTCCCACATTTTATTTTTTTCTTGCAATATTCTGTCTTGCTTGCCCTATCACTTCTTTGGTACAACTTTGATATTTCAAATTCTCTTTTATCATGTGGGGTAACTTAGCAAGTTTTTACCTCTTGAGATATGCTAGATTAAGTTACTGCAGTCAGCTATTTGTTCCTCTCCAGCTATCCTTAGCAAGGTGCAAACAATTTCAAGCCAGATAACCACAGAAAAACTCCAAATGCCAGACCATAGGAATTTGCCTCAAATAGCATAGAGAAAAACTTCCTGTTCCTTATCTTGAATGTGAATTTAGATGAAAATAATACACGCATTATAGGACTATTTTAACTTTTATATGTGTGGAATATAACTAACATACATAAAAGCAGCATAAAACTTAGAGTTAGTTAATCCGTTAGGACAAAGCCAACCCCTGTAACTCATCACTTAGTCAAGAAACAGAACAATGATGACACTCCAGGACCCCCGCTTACTCCTTCCTGCTCACAACTCCATCTCCCACCACCATCATCACCACAGGTAACCACTTTCTTACTCTCATGAAATCCACTCCCATGCTTTTCCCTTATCTGTCTTCAACTTTCATGATCATCATTACCCTTTATCACTTAAGTATGTATCCCCAAACAATATAGCTTACTTTGCCTGTTTTTGAACTTTCTACAAATGGGATCATGAAGTGTGTATTTTTAACATACTGTTTCTTTCATTAATATTTTTGATGTACATTTTTGCATACATGCTGATACATGGGGCTGTACCTCACTTTCACTGAATTCTTTTACATGAATATACAATTATTTATTTATCCTTTTTATTAACATAGACCTCAAAGTTGTTTCTCATTTGGGTGTATTATAAACATGCTGCTAGAATTTCCTGTACATGTGTCCTGAGCCTAAATTTCTCTAAGATATGTAGCTAGCAATGGAACAGCTGTGTTGTAGGATACTTGTAACTTTAACTTTACAAAATAATGCCAGCTTCTTTCCAAAATGGTTGAACCAATTTACACTCCTACTACCAGAACATGAGAGTTCTTTTTGCTCCATATCATTCCCAAAATGTTGCATTTTAGGACTTTTTAATATTAAGCAACTCAGTGTATTTGTACTAGTATCTCATCATGCCTTTAATTTGCATTTCCCTGATTACTTTTATGTTTTGTATGTACATACTTTTATGTCTGATTTGTATGTCCTCTGAATACCACCAGAATGAATACCAGACATTGTGTAGAAGGAAAAAAGCAACTAGTGAACAATTTCAAGTCCTTTCCTTTGAGCATAAATCCACCTTTAATACTGGAGGGATGATTTTTTGAAGATCCAAGAGGAAAAAAATAGTGGAGCTAAATCCAGTGTGTGGTTTTTGAGTCTCCTGTCTTTTCGTGTAAGCTATTCTTGGTGGCTTTTCTTTCTTTCTTTTCTTAAAATGTAATTGAAACAATGTTCCTTAGGAGTCAAATCAGTCAGGAATACATTTGGAGACATTTAAGGTTTAGGAACTTTTATACCATACACTGTGATTCCCACAGACTTTCCAGGAGGTCATCAGTTTATATTCTAATAAATTTCAGAAAAGGAGACTACTTGAGAAATGAGATTCATTTATTGGTGAGAAGGAATGAGAATCAAATTTCCATTAAGAAGATGAATGGCACCACCTTCCCCACCCTTTTCTGTGTGAAAGAGTTTTTAAATTATCAAATGTACAGTAAAGCTATCAACATCTCTGGGAAAAAACTTCAACTGTCAGAAGCACACGGACGAAAGACAAGAAGTGCTAACATGCACACTGGACAGCTGTTTCTTTTCATTTTCTATTTTGAGAAAAACCCAAGTGGGAGTCCTGAAAAATCTGCTGTATCTTCCATCAGTCAAACTCCACTTCGCCTGGATGAAAATTTGTGCTTTTCTTTGAGGGAACAAAATGGTTTGGCTTCTGTGTGAGAAAGTGTCAATGAACTCCTCAGTTTTTGGTACATTTGGCAAGTTTCTCTAGTTAATTCTTAAATATGGTAGGTTAAGATGTTCTCACACTTTGAGGAGAAAAAAAGTTGCTTAGAGAGAAAATAAATGCTCTTAGTTTCTGAACGTGTTTGCTTTTATTCTGTAAACACATTAATATATAACTTTACTTTTACTCTCCTCTGAGAGGTAGCTAAATCTTTTATCTGGTTTGAAGTATATTCCCTCATCTTCTGGTTATATTTATACAGTGAGAGCCAGTGAGAAAATAGAAAGCAAGGAAAGTATCCCCTGGTTTGATATGCTTGCCTCCAAACTCCTCTCTATCTGTGGGAATCAGCCTTATTGCTCCATAGAACGCCGAGGTTGTCATGCACATGAGGCTTTAGAAAGCTGAAGGTCTTGAGGTTCAACATCTTTATGCTATTTATACCTAGTCTTTATGTGTGTGTCTCTTGTTAATAATTTTTGAAAGATTCTATATAAGGAGGAAGACAATATGATACAATGAAATTCCAGGGGGCAATTCCTCACCAGAGAAAAGCAGTCTAAGCAGAAGCCCACACTGTACTTCTCAACAACTGTATGAGGCAGTAAGGTCTGTCACGTATTGGCAATAGTGGACATATGGGTGCTCAGAGCAGAAGAGTATACAGACGAGGGGGGTGCTGTATGGGAGGAGAGGGGTATCCATGTGGGACCTTAAGGAGAAAGATACCTAAAGAAGGCTGTTAGGAAGGTTTGCTGCCTGATGTCCTCTGTATGAACCCGTGTTAGCCCTTTAATAAAAGTTGCACTACTGTGATGCAAGTCTGACCCTTAGTGATAAAGAGAGTTTAGGAAAGATGGGACAATATTAGAAAGAGGAGACAGAAAGAGAGACCTAAACTGCTATGCTTAGGAAGGTTCAGCTAAGCTCTACGTATGTCCTTGAACCAAAGTCAGCCAATAAAGAGTTACAGCCCCCAGAAATGGATCCACCCTTAATATCCCTGCCACACTCAGTCGCTGAGGGAAAGCAGCCTATGGGAGGTGTGGCCTGGGTGCAAATGCACAATAGGTTTCAAAACCATCTGATGGGGCCCTCAGTTAATTACACTCCTTATGTGAGGTACATTCTCCTAACAACCACGATCTCCTTTCATCCAAAACAAAAATCTGAGGTTCAAAATCACCAACACAATAATTCACTTGCCTTATCACAAATAGAGTCTCAAAATAAAATTGCCAATATTATCATCAACAATATGCTTTGAAAAAACTGTAAGACTTTTTGCAGATCTTTTTTTCCTTAGGGTATATCCCAGTAGGGATGCATGACCACGTTACTGTGTTGTAAAGTCACCACACTTGAAAAAGATCCCTTCTTTATAGCTATGATTCCAGCTAGATACATAATTAGGTTCATTTATTAATTTTATTTCAGTTTTTAAGCTATTTTAAAATTTGCCTTATAATTATAGAAAATATTCTTAGAATTCTAAAGTCAAATCTACAATTTAGAGATTTAAAGAAGTCTAGCTTGTATCTCCCCCAGTTCCCTCTATCCTGTTCTATTACCTCCCTTCTATATAGATCATCATTTTAAACATAAGGATTAGTTTTATATTGCCTTTTTTACTGTTATTTTTTAAAATATAAGCAAATCTATCTATCATCTAGCTAGCTAGCTCTATATTTATTTTGTAAATAGTAGCATCCTATACTCATTTATCTCAACCTTGCTTTTTCACTTAGCATTACATTCAGGGAATTATGCTATAGCAGTAAGAGACATTTTCACTCCTTTTTTAGTTGCATAGTACTCTATTATAATATAGTCACTTAGCTACTTATGGTCATTTGGGTTGTTCTCTGTTATTTGTTATGACAAGTATTGCTTATAGCTTTGGGCATAGGTCATTTCATATTTTTCACCAGTATATTTTTGGAATAAATTCCTCGGTGCAGAATTCCTGGTCAAAGAGTGCATGAGTATTTTATTTTGTTAAATATTATCAAATTCTCCTTCAAGGGGTTGGGCTATTTTGCAGTCCTCCCTGTCATTTATAAGAGTACCATTTATAAGTTTCTGCACAGACTCGCCAAAAAAGTATGTTCCAAAGCTTTTAGATTTTTGCTGATTTGATAGGTGAGAAACTATCTCAGTACACTTTTTGTATTTATATTATTTTTTTTTAAAGTGAACATATTTTCATATGTTTAGACTATTTGCATTTCTTTTTCTGTGAACTATATGTCGATACCTCATTTTTCTATAATATTCTTGGCCTCTTTTCTATTTTCTTCTTTAAACATGAAGAATTTTAGCTATTCTCTGTGATATGAATTGCAAATATTTTCCCAGTTTTTCATTTGTCATCCTACTCTGCTTAGAGTGCATTTTACCAAGAAAATGTTTTATTTGTGTTATCAAATTATCAATCTTTCCCTTCCTGACTATGGATTTTGAATCACTTACAAATTATGGAGGAATTCATGTTGTTTTCTTCTAGAACTTGAATGGTTTCTTTTTTTATTCGTTTTAACATTTATATTTCTAATTCCTTGGAATGTACCATAATTGTCTGTGTGATAAATTGATCTACTTCTAACTTTTTCCATTTGCCTATTCCCAACACCATTTACTTAAAAGTCCACCTTTGTTTTCTACACTGATATGAGATGATGTCTTTATCAAATAATGAATTTCCATATATGCCTGAGTCTATTCCTATGTTTTATGTCTTGCTCAGTTGCTTTGTCTGTTCGTGCATTAGTACCACACTATCTTGATTACAGAAACTATATCTTTTAATATCTGGTAAAGTTACCCCCTCTCACTGCTATTCTTTTTCAGGGTTTTTGTAGATATTCCCGCTTATTTGCTTTTTCCAAAGCAAATAACTTTTTAATTTTATAATTAAATTGTCTAGTTCCCAAAAACCCTCAAAAACTGATGATCATTTACCAGGATTACTTTAAATTTCTAAATGTCATAGCTTATGTTTCTAAAGATGGTTGCAACAATATCCCCCATCTCATGCATTCTTTTTTAATTTTATAACATGAGTTTTGCTCTCTCTAAGAGGTAGAATCTACTCCTCTCTTTGACCTATACAATATAGCAGAAGCGACATTAAGAAATGACATTAAAAAGGCCAGAAAGCTTCCACTTTTGCACTTTGGGGAAGCCAGCCACCATGTGTAAGAAGTCCTGCTACTCTGAATCTGTCCTATTATATGAAATCCCAAGCTAACTACTTGGAGAGTCCACATGAAGAGAGGGGGATGTTTGGCCAGCCCACAGCTGTCCCAGATGAGAAGACATGTAACTGAAGAAGCCATCTTGGATATTCTAGTTCCAACAGATGTCACACAGAGTAAAGATAAGCTATCCCCACTAAAATATGCCCAAATTGCAGAATCATGAGCAAATAAATAAATGATTACTATTAACTACTGAGTTTTAGGTGGTTTGATTTGTAGTAATAAATAACCAAAATAGAAATGATCAAGATTTTTTGCCTTAGCATTGTTTATATGATGGATTTTATTGTTTCCTATCTACTTCTATTGAATCACCCCTGTATTCTTAGGATAAACTGCACTTAATCATGATGTATTATTTTTTGATGCACTGTAGTATTTTATTTAAGATTTTTGTATCATATTCATAAGCAAAGTTAGTAGATATCTCGTTACATATAAGCTTTGTAAGGTTTGTGAATCAATGTTAAACACACTTCATAAAATGAATTTATAAGTTTTCCTTCTTTTTCAGTGTTCTGAAGTAGTCTAATACCTGGGACTATTTGATATTTAAAAGGTTGGTGGAATTCCTGTGACACCACTGTGACTGGAACTCTTTTTTGGTGCAGCTCCTTAACTAGTCTGAATCATACTAGTTAGCCATAAAAAAGAACACAATTTTGCTATTTGTAGCAACATGGATGGACTTGGAGGGCATTACGCTAAGTGAAATATGTCAGAGAGAAAGATAAACACTGTCTGATATCACTTATATGTGGAATCTAAAAAATACAACAAACTAGTGAATACAACAAAAAATAAGCAGACTCACAGATATAGGGAACAAACTAGTGGTTACCAGTGGAGAGAGGGAAGGGGGAGGGGCAATATAGGGGGAGGGGAATAGAGGTACAAACTATTAGGTATAAAATAAACTACAAGGATGTATTGTACAACACGGGGAGTATAGCCAATATTTTATAATAACTATAAATGGAGTATAACCTTTAGAAATTGTGAATCACTATATTATATACTTATAACATATAATATTTTACAGAATTATGCTTCAATTAAAAAAAAAAAAGTTAATTTCAGGCCTGTGTCAATCCAGGCCTGCCTAAGAGAACAATCTCTAATCCATTTGCACGGCACTGTTTTCTTTAGAACTACAGAATGGAGATAGATATGGAATTTCTGTCTGCTCATCTGCTGTGTGGGACTGCACTGAATTGAGGGAGCTTTAAATTGAAATGTAGGCCTTGACTAGAACAGTGTAAAAGATTGGCATGAAACTAGAATCGCAGCTTCTCTGTGTCATGGTTATCCACATGTATCCTGGCTCCTGTAGATGCTGTGTACCTGAATTATTGCTATGCCTTTCAAAGTGAGTAAAATGCTCCACTGTTTTATCTCCAGTTCTATATTTTCCATTAATCCAATAAATGTAATATTAGATTAAAACCATGTGTTTTCATGAGTCTGATCACCAAACTGAACTCATAAATACTATCATACTGTGCACCATCTACTTCATTTCTGTCTATAATAATTGATCTATTCACACAGTTAATCTCTTCCGTAACCAATTTTGGATAGTTGTGTTTTTCTAGAAAAATTTATCTATTTCTTCTCTTGTTTACAAATATAAAGTAGCCTCTACTGATTTTTTTAAAGTCTTTTGTTTTAATAGTTAAAACCCCCTACCATTTCTCATTTTATGTACTTGTATTTTCTCCCTTTTGTCTTAGTTGGGTTAGCTAGTTGTTTGACTATTCTGTTAATTTTTTTTTCAAAGAACTGGCATTTGGATTTATTATTAATTCTACATTTTTCTCACTTATTTGGATTTTTTAATTAATGTCTTCCTTTTACTTTTGTGGGTACTCTGTAGTCCTTTTTCTACCTTTTGAATTGGGTACCTAGTTCATTTGTTTTTATTGATAGAGATATTTAATGTTATACATTTTTCTCTGAAAACTGCTTTAACCGTATCTGTAGATTCTGATAGTTGTATTTTCACTATTTTTATTTTGAAGAAATTCTGCTATTTCATTTTCTGTTTCCCCTTTGACCCAAGAGTTCTTTAATAATATGATTTTCAAAGTCTCACTTTAAAGTCGTTTTTATTGTTGTTACTATTAATGTCATTTAATTGAATTGTGGTCTGATAATGCTCTTTGTAGTAATCAAGGGAGTGAAATTTATTAAGGGGATTTTTTTTTTTTTGGGTGCACATGTGTGGCAAGATATAGTTCAATTTGGAGAATGTTCCATGTAGACTTGAAGAGGTGAAGTCTTTGTTATCAGAGTTCAGAGTTTACTATATACTAATAAAAATGGACTTATTAATTACATTGTCTTTCATCCCTCTAGTAAATATTTGTCTGCTTGTTCTGATTTGGATTGAGATAAATGTGCTAAAGACTCCTATTATTAGTGTGTTTCTGCCATTTATCATTTCCTCTGCTGTGTTTCTGCTCTATCAATTTGTGTTCTTGGGTAATTAATTGGATAATATTAACTCATAGCTACAATTGTGAATTATAGCTTTAAGCACTATACTTTGTCCTTCATTGTCTGCTAATGCTTTTCTATTTTAATACTAATTTGTTATATGTCAAAATTATAACTCTTTTATTTGTGTCTGGAGTATTTGCATTTTTTTTATTTTTACATTTCTGTATTTCTCTAATTTATATATTTTATATAAAATATGGACCATTTTGTTTTTATAGTTGAATTAAGTTCATTTACATATACTGATGTAATGATAAATTTGGCCTTAGTTTGTGTCATAATGCTTTGTATTATAATATGTCATACTGATTCGTATTGCATATAGCACACACACACACACACGGTTTTTCCACTATGAAGATACATCTTTTTTTCTATGTATTCCCTGGCATTATGAAGGGCCTGTATTTTGTTCAAATGATTACCTTTATATGAACACTTTTATATAAAACTCTTGCCCATCTCTTTTTCTCTTTAGCTAATGTTCATTGTTCCTACTATGAAAAATATTGAAATTAGCTAGCAGCATTTTTTTCTCCCACTCTTTCCTATCTCTAAACATCTAATCTGGAATCATATGCCTTTTCCCCTCAGTTAATACCTATAAGGCAGTTAGTGAATTTACTTTATTCTTTGTATACTTTCCCTTATTTTTGATAGCTAATTCTATCTGTATTGCCAGTGTATACAACAATGTTATACTATACTCCCTCACTTATATTCCATTTAGTCTTAGTTTTACAGATAAATATATATTTATTGTTGACCATGAGTCCTTTGGTTTATCTTTCTGGTCATCTTGGTGGTCTGAGGTGTCTTCTTTAGTTAATTCCTCAGGAAGGCTCATGGGAAAAATATTCCTGAATTTCTGCATGCCCAGGAAAGCGTGTTTGCAGCTTTTGTACATGAAGTTTAGGTTGGCCGGAAAAAAAATCCCTGGCTCATAATTTCTTTCTTTGAGTCTCTTAAACGTTCTCCATTATTTGCTGCATAAAACACTGAAAAGTCTGATGACAATCTGAGATGCTTTCCCTAAGAAGTCTTCTTTGCCCATATATCCAGAGGCATTTTTTTTCTTTTTCCTTAAATTCTATTTTACATGTTTTATAGGCTATTCTGTTTTTTCCTGGAAAAGTAATGTGTCCTTCCAGTCTTTTATTTCCAAAAATTTCCTTAAAGTATAATGCTTAGTTCTAATATTATGTTGTTGTTTTGTTTTTTTTCTTCTCCAGGCACTCCTACAACGTATGTGTATATGTATATGTATATTTGTTATTCATGTTCTTTATCCTTGTTGTGTTAGCTCTTTAATTTTATAATAATGGGAAACCAACATGCCTGTTTTTCTTATTAACATTATCTATAAGATAGAACTATATATCTTACTCTGCTTGGTGAACTCACTCTGATTGACATAACCAAGTTAAAAAAAAAAAAAGTAAAAGACATTAGACAAATGCAACATTGATAAAAATGTCTGCTGCCTGTTAGCAATTCTTGGCAGCCCAGAATGAAACTAGAATGAAAAAAGATCGTTGATAATAACAGTATATAATGCAGTAGTATTGCTGTGGGCTCTAAGATAATTTATGCAAGGCCCTTAGTACATTGCATGGCACATAGTAAGTGCTCAGTAAATAAAACTCTTTTTGTTATCATTATGATTATTATTGCCATCATTTGATGGAGGATCAAAACGGAGAAAGAGATAGCTGGTATAGTAAAGTTATACTTTAACATTTAAATTTTGAGTCTCTTTTCTCTTCACCTGCCTCTCTCTATGATCCAATCAAGGAGATATGTGAGCTTTCCAAATAGGTAAATCATAAAGTATCCATCTAGACCACTGCTTTTTAAAAGATTTATTGGACATTGTGTTAGACTGTATTTTTCAAAATGGCAGCAATAGTATCTCCCATCCTACATACTCGTATGCATTGCACTCATGCCATCCCTCCCAGCAGAAGGAGTAGTCTTTTTTTCTCCACCTCCTTGAATCCGATTATTTTGAACAACAGAATATAGGGAAATAACACTGTACCAGTTCTAAACCCAGCTTGTACTTGAATTGGCATCTTTTCTCCTTCTCTCTTGGAACATACTGTCTCAGAAGCCAACTGCCATGTAAGCTAGCTACACTGAGACAACATCCATGCTGTGAAAAGCCCAAGCCACAAGAAAAAAACCCTGGAGAGGGAGCTGTCACTTGGAGAGAAGGAGAGGGACAGACAGACAGACAGACACTGGTAGACAGAGTACTGAGGCCACAGACATATCAGTGAAGAGGCCATGTTGGAATTGGACCCTCCAGCTCCAGCCCCCTCAGAGTCTACTGAGCAAAGACCAGCTTTCCAGACAAGCCCTTCCTGAAGTCCTGACTCACAGAACTATGAGCAAAACAAAACAGATATCTAAAGCTGTGGTGTGTTTTGCAAAAGAAGGGATAACCAGAACAAATATTTATTTAGAAGATGTAGAATGAAGTTTATTTCCTATGGGAAAAATATTATAAACCTTCATGTTTATGTTCAAAATAAATGATTCTCACATTCAATGAATGGAAAACCACATTTTAATTTATCTTTCGTTTCATAAATTTGTCTACCATTCATAACTGGCTATTCATTCACATATGTTCTAAGAATAAAGCTTCTAGATGTAGTAATAAACTCTTGTTCAAAATATATTTAAATCTTTGTAAAGTCAGCTTTCATGTTAGCAAAATATTTCCCTTTTTCTTTTCCTCTCTACGGCTTCCTTTGTAATATTCTAGACCATATAAATACATAGGAGACATATTAGAAGACTTTAAAGTCTAGATAATTAAATATACCACTCACTTCTAATAAAAAGCACTATGGCCCATGCTGTTCTGGTTGGGAATTTCACCTGGCTGGCTCAGAGTTGGTGGCACAATTATACATACGTTACGAAAGCATTTTACAGGTCAGGGCCAGGGAACAGACATTTTTCTTTTTCATTTCCTTTTGATGGCACTTTCTACTTCATCAAAAGCAGAATCTATTTCTATTTCCCCAAATACAAAAGCAATCAAGTTGGTCACCTGTGTTACCAGCACCATATTCCAATTTAAACCAGCAATATTTTAATACCTTTTATTAACTGATGTTCCAAGCAGCATGTACTTGTTAGGTTGCCCCAATAAGGAAAACAAACAAGAGTCTATTATTTAAGTGGTTATTTGTATCTAAATACTACCTTGAAAGGCAAAGAATTTTATTACGTTCTTATCTTAAGTAAATAAAATGGTTTCAGCTCCTTTAAAAACATTAGTAGATACATAACTTACATGAAAATCTTTTATACACCAAATTTCAAGTATTAGTCATCGGAAGAAATCTTAGATTTAATATTGGAGGAATTGTACACATAAATTTCCATGTATAAAACTAAAACCCACTCCAAGGGAAAAAAGTTTTAACACATGATATTACTTATAGTACAATTAGTTGATATCTGGACTTAGAATATATATGAATTAGAAATAACAATGTATATGTTGTCAGAATAAACATATTTTATTTATGTGTACCCTATCTTTCTATCATGTATTTTATTTCTAAGTTAAAGATACGTTTAAAATGTGCTATCCTTTATAAGAAATAATTGGATTAGGAAGTCAATTTTTAAAGCTTAGACTGTTAGTCATTTTGACATTGTTGGCATGTTGTCAGCTGAAAATTCTACCATAAAAATTTGATTGCTACTTACATAATCTAATGTACAGGAAATGCCTTTGTAAGGATCTTAATACCGCATTTTTATTGTTTAATAAAATGAACAAGTAATTGTAAAAACTACACTTAGTATATGATATTTGAAACTCCACAGAGTAAACGATTTAAAAAATATTATTATTGCTCACATACTTCAGTTGAACAGTTTCCATGCTTATGGGAGTTTTGGCTTACACTGGAAGTCCACACCTGACCAAATATTGGCACAAATGTTTCAAACAGTTAACAGAGCTACCAGCAGCATGTCCCATGTCACTTACCCAGCGTTAACAACATATATATATATATATATATATATATATATATATAAAATTTCTTTATCAGCTTTCTGCTAAGTTTGTAAAACCCACCACTTCCAGAAAGGGGAAAAAATTATAACTGAGAAGCTCTTCTTATGTGGTTATAGCATAGCCCAGTATATGTGAAGAGGTAATTTTTGCCCTTCATATTTCATATTTAGAAGTGTGTGTCTGTGTGTGTATCTGTGTGTATTTGTGCATGTGTGTGTTTTGAGTGATACTTTTAAATATTTAAAAAATATTCTAAGTTATATACGTTGCTCTGAATCATATGAGACGTTAAGTTAGGAACAATGTTAATTTTAGGATAAGAATGGTAGGGATTAAAAGAAGAGGGATCAGGGTCAAACTCTAACTTCATTTTCCATATGAATAATTAATAATAGTAAATAATAAAACAGAACCTATTTTGAAGCCACTTAAGAAGATGATATTACCCAGTCAAAAATCTAAAGACATTTTTTTTCTTAACATCTTTATTGGAGTATAATTGTTTTACAATGGTGTGTTAGTTTCTGCTTTATAACAAAGTGAATCAGCTATACTTATACATATGTCCCCATATCCCCTCCATCTTGCGTCTCCCTCCCACCCTCCCTATCCCACCCCTCTAGGTGGTCACAAAGCACCGAGCTCATCTCCCTGTGCTATGCGCTGCTTCCCACTAGCTATCTAAAAAATCTAAAGACATTTGAGCCTTAAATTGAGACATGGCTATGAAAAAGTAAAATTTGCCCATATCAGATCAGCCCAACTTATGTGGATAAATGTGTACTTAAATGTAGGAAAGAAAGAGTTGGATATGGTGACTCAGGATTCAGATGATTCAATTAAAATATAAAGGGATACTAGCACTTAATATCAATCAATAAATATTAACATTGGCTAATTTTTTACAAGACATAATTTTCATGTCTTATTTATAATTTTATATGCAATACATGCCTAATATAATATTTAGCTCAATAAATGATTGTTGAATAGACAAATAAAATCTCCTGTGATAGATTAATGCTATATTGTGTAAAATTTTAAGTAGCTGCATGTTTTTAATTTCTACAATCACATATAATAATTATAAAATATTAATTAGAATGGCATTTTGTAGATAGTTAAATTTTGCATAATATAAAAATAAATATGTTATTTAATGAACTGGTAAAGTTTAAGGAGTTTGAATGAACAGAGGAAAATTTTGACAAAGGATAATTTCCGTAGATAAATTTTCATTTTTTCCTCTTACTTTGCAGCAATGATAAAGTGCATTTATAACATACAAACTTTTTTCTGTCTAATAAACTTATCAAACATTATATTCTGCTTTCAATGGTTTTTCTAAAATCCCTTTTTTTCTCAATTCCTAACACACATAAATATTCTTAATCAGCTAAAAGAAAAATTTATTAAAATTCAGAATTTAATATGAACAATTAAATATGTTTCTATGAGAGCTCATTTACTCCTTTAAGCAGCAAATCACAAAGAATGTTCAGGAAAAGACTAAGTCTACAAGAATTTCATCAAATACAAGAGTTTTTATTGTCACCCTGCTGAAAATCCACAGTGCACATTAGTGTATTAAAGACATGGAAAACTCTTATAGTAATCTTTTTAACTTTGCCTAAACTCAGTATTTCCAAAATTCATTTGACCACAGAATGAGTTTTTGTCATTTCACAGAACATCTATTAATATATGTGTAACAAGTATATATATAAACATATAAAATATGTTTTTGGAAACATTGTAAACATTTCAATAGTTTAATCATGTGGTGTCCTTCCCTCTCACTCTTCACCAAGTCTTGCTAAGTCTCCCTCTATAATATATCTAGAATCCATTCAACTTCCTCTGTCTTCTTTGCCACTATCCTAAATCCAACCCATAGTCATCACTTATGTTCAAAATTACAATAGCCTCTTAGCTGGCATCTCTAAGTTTACTCTCCAGTCAATTTTCCTCATTGAAGCCAGAGTACCCTAAAAATAGGTGTGTCTGTATGTGTGTGCATGTGTGTGTTGCTTGCTTGATTAAACCCTTCTAATTAATTGTTTCCTGCAGAACTTAGAATAAAATATAAAAATCACAAACCTGGCCTGAAAAGCGTTGCAAGATTTTTCTTGCCACTCTCTTCCTCTCACTACTTTGACCGTACTGGTCGTGTACAGTTCTTGAAACATGTAATGCTGTTTCCCATCTCAGGTCTCCCTACAAGATGTTTCCTTTGCTGAAAATACTATTTGGAATATTCTTTTGTCTCTCTAATTCCTGCTTATCTATAATATATCAGCTTAAATGTCACATCTGCAGAGAGCCCTCCCTGACCTCCTTTCTAATTTAGGCAGTTACACAATTTCAATGAAAGATAATTACAGCACTTGAAAATACAACAGATTAAAACTAAGGTTTTATTACAAAAGAAAGTACTACTAAGGGGAAAATGAGTTCAGCAAACCATCATATCCTGATCAGAGCCTTAATTCACACAAACTCACACAGAGTGAGGAGATTGGTAGGGCCACAGTTTCCCTCACAGGGAAAAGACAAAACACACTGCAGTCATACAAACTGAATTTCTCATATCTTAGAGTTTTCATAATTAATTATGTAGATGGATATTTCTAGCCTAGCTCTCATGTTTTACAATGGCTTTTTCTTATTTTTCTTGTGAATATGCCTTCAAACTTGATTCCCTTGCCAATCCTTGGCCAATGGCTCAGTAGTGGCCTAGTACCATGATAATAAATAAACTACTTGGAATTCCTGCCACATTATTTTACAGTTCCCACAAATTCACACGGAATCCTTTTCTTTTTCTTTATAGCGCTTATAACATTTATTTTTGTGTTGAATTGGGAAATGTCTATTATCCTCACTGGGCTGAAGCTGGTGAGACCAAGAATCTTACCTACCTTGCTTAACTCTGCATACCCAATGAGCAGCAGAGTGCTTCAATAAATGTCTGTGAACTGAGTGAATTATTATATGAATTACCTACTGTATCAGTTACTTTGATTAAAACTAGAAGAAGAAATGTGATAATATAGCCTTCTCTTAAAAAGTTATAAATGCAATAGAAGAAGACAGAATATTAAACAGAGAATTAGAAGTTTGATAAAACCTATGAGGTACAACGAGTGCCAAATAAACCTGTAGAAATGGCATATAACACTACATCAAAAATATCCTAACGTTCTCTTAACTAATGTAAAATGTTAAGAAGAAAAATATTCATAATATGCATATGTAAATATATATATATATATATATATATATATATTTAATGCATTTATAACTTTGATTGAACTAACCCAACTGTCTCTTGGAAGAAATGTTTAATCCTTATAATGGTCAAAACTACCAACCACAGTGAAGCAACATGAAAACAAAGTGTTCAAATAAACATAACCATGTTTATGTGGAATACACATAAACAGAGAAATTATATTTCTGCAATGTCTAAGGAAAGTTAGAAAAAATAGTATGTATATTATTTCTCACAATAATCTTTCCTGTCATACGAAACATTTATTTTCTGTTCATATTATGTCTAAATCACATAAAATAATATCTCCATCATGTTTCTTGGAAAAAGCAACATACATTACTAAATGTCTTAGAGGAAGCAAATTTCTTTTTTGTAACAAGGTTTTAATTTGACTAGGACACAAAGATCAGAGCAAGAAGTGAATCATCTGCTTCTCTGATCCTTCTCTGTGGTTAGCAGCTCTGATAATTATCAAGAATAAAAATCTCCATCAAAGAAACATATGAGAGTTTTGCAAGAATTGAAAAAAATTGTTAGATAGCCCCCTGCTAATCACTACAAAGGTTTCTTATATGACATAGGAAAAAAATTACTTGGGGCCATTTCTGGCACATTAAGAACTCTTCATTTTTTGTAAGTTTCAAGTATACATTATCTACTTTACATCATGGAAATAAAACCTACATATACAGAAAATACACACTTCATCCTTCTTATTTGAACCAGAGGTTTTTAGCTTGCTATCCATGGGTAGGGGTGTGCTGAACATCCTGACGTATGATCGCCAACTCTGTCTTTCCTCTCTCTGTTCCACATAAACAGACTTTGTTTTGGTTTCTAACTAAAGTTGTTCATTGTAAAGAGTTGTTTGCCTCTAAATCTCTTTGTGTCATCAAAATAGTCATAAAAGTCTGTATTTACAACTGAAGTTTACAAGTTAATTTGCCTACTTTTTATTTCCTGTCATTGTTTGCGGTATTGGAATTACACAATCTTGCAACATATTATTTGTTTAACCCACTTACAATTTCTCCCTTTCATCATATGGTTCAGTAGATACTTAAGTTTCAAGCCATAATTATTTTATTGATATTCATGTTTAATTAAAACAGTTAAACATATTTTCAACTATTCATGTCTGGATTCTCTATTTATTAAAAGAAAATTCAGGAAAATGTAGACTCCTAGAAAGTCACTGTATATCTCAATGTTCTTAGTTGCAAACAACAGAATTCACTCTGGCTAGGTTAAGCATAAATCAAATTTAATCAAAGGATCTTAAGGAGATCACATAACTTTGAAAAAGGGCAGAAATCCAGAAACAAAAGCTACTCAATTACTTTGAATTGATAGCTTTAGCAAAAACACTTAGCCTCTGCACTTAGCCAAGACATTGTGCTTTTATAGACTCCATAGCTCATATCAAAAATACTAAGACTAGATTCCAGAAGATTCCCCACTGCAGGCCCCAAGAACTAGATGCTTTACTCGCCAAAAAAATGTATTCCCAATGTCTTGATTCCCTCACCTTGGACACCTCCAAATACAGATCTCTTGCAAATCAAGAGATTTGTAAGTTGAAGTCACATGTTCATGCCCTAGAAGCAAGAGAGGCTAGGATAATGATCCTGGCTTCTACTTTGAGGAAGCATTCTGTGTTTTGTTTTGTTTTGTTTTAATTCTGTATTGGTCTATTTGGCACTGAATAATCACAGAGCTAAATTAACAGCTAAAATTGTTTATATCTCCCTTGCAATCCAGCTTTTGCAGGTATATGAAGATGATATTATAAACCCTCCAGCCAATCAAGACTCCATACTCCCAACCAACTCCTTTACCTAACTCTCACACACCAAGCCAATATTCTTCTTGTCCTAAATCACCCAGAGCCAGGTACCAAACAACTAGAGACTACCCCTATTGCCCAGAGCCGGCTGACATTATTCAAACTAGCCAACCCTAAGTTATTTCCCTTGCCCTGCCTTGCCTTTCCCACAGAAAACATGATAAAGGCTCTCAGCCACACTCTCTCCCTCACTCCTGCTTCTGCCTCCTGACAAAACCTGGTGTTTCTCCATGTGGCCCTCTGGGGCATGGCATGTCCTTTCTCTTAGAAAATGTAAGTAATAAATTCTTTTTTCAAAGGCAGATGTCTCCTTGCCTGTCACCTTACCATATCTAATTAAAACAAAATCCAGGGTACAAATCTTAAACCATGAGTCCAAGGCATATAATCTGAAGAACTATCTAAATACAGAACAGGTGTTTCAAAGATGGTGCAAAGCCACAAATATGATAAATGACCAGTACATCTAATAAGTAAATGAGATCATTTTATTAGTAGAAAGTTTTCCAGTTAATTAAATTTAGTGAGAGAAATTATAGACAAATTTCAATTTAGGATACTTCCCTGGAAAACCACCAATATGTCCTTTAAACTTGTCCTTAATTTGAAGATGTCTTTAGCACTGTGAGACAAGTAAAAGCCTACTAAGGAAGTCACAGTGTAGAAATGTGAACCCTATTGTTTATACGACACATTTTAAAGTACCTTAATCTAAGAGTTGTGGATGATGTAGCACTCTTCTATGAGTTTTTGTTAATGAAATAATATTCATCTAATGAATCTCAGAGTAGTATAATTAAAAGATCTTTAAATGATACATGTATTTCATGACTTAGAGTTACCTAGTGGAATAATTATGCAGATTTGTTTATGTAGAACAAAACTAGAGTCATAAAATCAGAGAATCTAAGGATTCCTACCCAGTGTAGGAATCCACTTAGTGACATCCTCGAAAGGCAGTAATTTGGATTCTGCAGCAATATTTTCCACAGCAGGAAATTTCTAAAGGTCAGCTATCCCATTGTTGAGCAGTTCTAATGATTAGAAAATGGTTCCTTACACTGAGTTGAAATTTTCCTCGCTGTAATTACTACCTACTGCTTCTAGTTTTGTTTTCCTAAGCCTCAAAATTATGCCATCCATCAGGCATACATTTAACTATTTGAGGATAGCTTTTCTGTGACCACCTTATGCCTCACCTCTTTATGCTAAATATTACCAGTTCCTTAACAACTTCAACACACATGGTTCTAGAGCTCTCATTAGTTGACGACCCTTCTCTGAATAACCTCCAATTTTAAAGTATTTCCTATAAAATAAAGTTCCCACAATTCAGAACTATACTCTGCAGGTGGTTAACTGAGAGTACAATGGGGAAGCATTTCTGCTCTACACTTGTAAGCACTTACATCATGCTGTTGACACAGACTGATTTTAACAAATCTTAAAGTCACTTTTATCTAATTGCCCAAGGTATTTGCAAGGTTCAGTCATACACCATTAAAGCTCAAGGCTAAAAGAATGACTATCAACCTAGTAAATTTATCAAAACAGGAAAAGAGTTTGTTAAAATTCCTATTCCTAAGAATCAAGGTTCTCTTCTAGTGTTAATATCGCCCCTTCACTAAGTGTTCACAATCAGTTGTCTATTTATATGTTCCAAAACAGGGCTAGGGATTGACATGAAGCTCCTCAGTCTACAGTCTCTGAAACTGAATTCTTTTCCCATTTGGAAAACTAAAGTAGGGTCCCCTGTAAGGTCTCTCATTTTTAGAAATGACTCTGAAAACAAAATGGCTACTCTATTCTACTCCTAACATGTGAGTTCTGGGGGCTAAAAAATGGGACTTAGAAAATATGATTCACGCTTAACTTTTTATACGTTTATGGTATGTGCTTTGCCCTACCCAGGTTGAAAATGATTCTCCTTAACGAAACAGGCACACACACAAATTAGCTAAACTATGAGTCTCTTTCCTCTGTCATGTAGTTATAGCCCATTATCTCACCCAGAACTGGCATGAGTGGGACGAAAGTTCTCTTTTAATCCTTACTATTTTTATTGTTCAGAAATCAGGTAAAAAAAAAACCCTGTGGAATCTAGAATTCTTAGAAGACTTCTTGATAGTCTTACAAATTTCTCTCTGGTTATTCCTATCATCCAAAGGTTTCAATCATTCCTACATTTAAAAAAAGAAGGGAAAAAAAATCCATGTCCAATTAAAAATACTGATGAATAATGAAATCCATTTATTTTTTTTAAATTGGAGATTGTCATTCATAAACTTCCCAGCATGATCCTTAAAATATCTTTGTCCTATAAATGTGTTAGTAAAAGAAAATGTCTTTATTTTAATAACAGGAGCCCATGGCTTACTTTCTTTCTGGTTTTTCTGTTTGTTTTGTTTTTGTTTTTGTTTTGTTTTGTTTTAATTTTTCTTGGAGTATAGTCGCTTTACAATGTTGTGTTAGCTTCTGCTGTACAGCAAAGTGAATCAGTTATACGTATACATATACCCACTCTTTTTCAGACTTCTTTCTCATTTGCCCATGGCTTACTTTCTGAAACAAGAAGAAAATGTCTTTATATTCCCGACATAAAACTATAAATTAAAAACCTTATTTTTTATATTCAACTGATTACCAACCGTGGAAGTAACCAGATAAGGCACAAGACGGGCTAGCGCATGCTAAGCCCCATATCAGCAAACCCAAACTTATCTATGTACCTATGCTTGACTCTCTCAGAAAGGGAAAGACTGAGTCAACCACTCAACACCTGCCAGCTCAGCACAAGTGACGTGACCCGGCTCTAATACTTCCCGTTGCTCCACCCAAGGAAAGTAACCCTGCTTTAACTAATCAGCAAATGCCCAGTGTAAATTCCTTCTTCTTGCTCACTTTGGTCTATAAAACCCTCTCGCCTTATACAACTCTTTGAAACACGATTGTATTTTCTCGGCTAGATGCTTCTTGATTCACTAAATAAAAGCCAACCGGATCAGTAAATTGTCTGTGGAAAATTTTCTTTTAACACCACAGTAAATCATTTTGTTTCTGTGGATAAATAGAACAAAAGTTAAACTTGTTAAACCCTAAGAAAATCATCGAAATCTTAAGAGATAATTTTCTATTTCTAATCATCAAGATTAATTGTGTGTTGTACTTAAAGTACATTTAACTACTGAGACCAGGCCAGCATACATTGCCAATGGAATCACCTCACATAGAAATGTTATAAAAGTTATTTGAACTTTCTAAACCTTAACAAAAATATATCAGAAAAATTTTGGTTCATTTCTTTATGAGTTTTATGTTTAATTTGCAGATAATTTGCTTTTAAGGAAAGAGTCATAAAAAAATGTTTTTGAGCTTTTTTTAATGTTATAAAATAACAAAGTCATTTCTCAAAGGTTCAAAAATCAGAGATAAACAAAAATAGAAAAATAAAATAACCTTTAATCCACCTCCCAGAAATGATCACTTTTACTGTTTGGGGCAAGAATTTTAAATATATAGCATCCTTTTCTTTACCTATGGCAGTTATCAATAATTAATCTTAGTATTCTCTCCCAGTGATGATAATGTTTGCCTCATAATTATTGTGAGCACAGTGCTGGATCTAATCAACATTTATGTGTATTCCCATTATTTTTACATAATACAATGCAATGTATCTGGGGTTTTATTTCTTACTTAAGAAGTCAAGAACATATTCCTAGGTTATAAAACAGTTTTTTTTTTTTTTACAATATTACTTTAAAGGACAACTTAGTATTCAATTGTATGTGGGTTCCACATTTTACTGTAGAAAGCTTCCCCGGTTTTGTCTTATAAATCTCCCTATGATGAACATCCTTGGACCATGTGTGCGTGTGATGTGAATTCATTGACATTAAAATGCTTCTGATATGTATTGCTAAATTGTTGTTAGAAGGTTTTTTGATTTTGTTTTTGTTTTGTTTCAGATATTGAAACACTGTGAGAAATGGCTGGACCTTACATATTTAGTTCATAGAATCAGCCACAATCCTTTTTTAAAGTTTCCCCGAGGCCGGAAACCCAGTAGCTTTGTTTTGCCAACTGTTAAGGCTCTTCTATAATTAAAATTGCAAAAGGTACCCACCCTGAAAGGAAAAAAGTATTTAGTGGCAAAAACTTCCTTTCTAGCTAGAGGAGTCAAAAATAAGGTTTAACGAAGAGACTGCGACATTCCAGTAAAAGAATTTATAAATAGGAATCCTAGAATTCCACACCTGTGCATACTAATAAATGTTAACAACATTCACTAAAGTTTGTAAAGACTAAAAGGTAGACAGCTTTAGGGAACCATGCTTGAATACCGTGTTTTTATCTTTTGTGTTTGGCCAGGTAACCACTGACAGCTTCAATTACCCAGCTACTATTATGCAAATGAAATTGAAGCCAGAAGTCGTGCACCTGTGCTTGCCTCTGGATTTAATATTTCTAATGAGTTCTTAAATCCTGTTCCACAGACAAGCATGTGAGATTGCTCAACTCAGATTACAGTAAAGCAGGTAAAAAGCTTTTTAAAGGAAGACAATACTTTCAAGGAATTCAATAAGGCATAGTACACATAAGGTTTAGACATTGTCAGATGAAAAACAGACACAACAAGAATATAATAAATTATTAAGTTTTTTAGTATTGAGATGCTTGGCCCAGTGACATTAAAGTAATGGGAAGAAAAAGGTAAAGAACAGTACTTAGCTATCCACTAGGTTTCTCCTTGTAGGAGGTCCTTTGTACTCGCTTGGCAGACAACTTTGGTGTAACTATATCATATCTGTGGTCTCTCTAGCTTTGTGGAGTTTTCTTTCTGCTTTATAAACAATGTGTTCAACTTAAAGTTTATTTGCCAAATTTTTTACTGTGTTACTCAAGTAACATATAGATTTCCAAATATCAATGAAATAACAACAATAATAGTAGCAGTTAACATGTAATTAGCTCTTACCATGTGCCAGACATAGGCTGCGGAATTTCATAGGATTTACAAAATTTACCAATATTATGCCATTTAATCCTCACAACAAATTAATCAGAAAATAACTATTAATCTTATTTTACAAACCAGGAAACTGAACCTTAGCCGACCCATAATGATTAAGGGACAGAGCAGAAGACAATTCTAAATCTACCTGACACTACAGAGAATGGGCAAGATAAATATGGCTTTCCAATCTTACATTCCATGTTACAGAGAAATGATCAAAAAAGTCAAGAAGTTTATAATGGACTAATAACTATTTTTAAATATCTTGTTCCCTTCTAACAAACCTTTTCCCAACACTTAGCAGTAAATATCTAGAAAAGTGTCACATTCTTCCTTATGCTTATTTCTGTTATTTAAAAAAAATAGAAGTATTAAACTGTGATAAGATATTCCCAAAATAGCCAGGTCTCCAAGATACTCAATTGAGATTTTAAGATAGCTCAAAGTAGGAAGAAGAAGAAAAGGCAGTAGGAAGAAGCACCGTGTCATCTTCGTCTTTATACCTTAAAAAATCTTTCCCAGAGTCTCATCACCTGTGCTTGCCTCTTACATTTTAATGGTCAAAAATGGGTCACATGGCCATGTCTAGTTGCCAGGGAGGCTGAGAAAGCAAGTATATTTAGCTGGGCACATTTCCACCTTGAACTAAATCAGAGATCTCTCTTTAATGAAGAAAAGAACGGATATTCAATAGGTCACTATCAGTTGCTTCTCACAGACTAAAATAGTCTTTCTGGTTTTTTTTCTGTAGATTTTCAAAGATGATAAAAGACTATAATTTAGTATTATAATTAAAATATTAATTCTAAATTGGAAAATTGTATCAGTTGCAGGTGGAGTAACATTTGAAAACAAATCTTTGAGCCACAAGCTAAAATAATAAAAACTAGTAAAATTATCAAGCACTTCATTTTGCACCTTAAGAATTATTTAAAATTATGTTCTAAACATTAAAAAGCAATGTTTAAATTGAAATATAAAGGTAGGTAACAAAACTATAATTTGAAAAGATACATGTACCCCTATGTTCATAGCAGCACTATTTACAGTAGCCAAGACATGGAAGCAACCTAAATATCCATTGACAGATGAATGGATAAGTAAGATGCAGTATATATATATAAATACACAATGGAATATTACTCAGCCATAAAAAAAGAATGAAATAATGCCATTAGCAGCAACATGGATGGACCTAGAGATTATCATACAAAGCAAATTAAGTCAGAAAGAGAAAGACAAATACCATATGATATCACTTATATGTGGAATCTAAAATACGATACAAATCAACATATCTACGAAACAAAAACAGACTCACAGATATAGAGAACAAACTTGTGGTTGCCAAGGGGGACGGGCAGAGGCAAACTATTATATATAGGATGGATAAACAACAAGGTCCTACTGTGTAGCACAAGGAACTATATTCAATATCTTGTGACAAACCATAATGGAAAAGAATATGAAAAAGATTATATATATATCTATATCTGAGTCACTTTGCTGTATAGAAGAAATTAATACATTGTAAAAAAAAAACTACACTTCAATAAAATTTTTAAAAATGATAAAAAAGAAATATAAAGGTAAAAAAATTTAAATAATTCACGATTTCTTTCTTTCACTCACATTTCACATCTAAGACATCAGGAAGTTTTTTGAAAGCTACCTTCAAAATATATCTGGAACCTGGCCATGGTTTCCTATTTCCACCCTCTTACCATCATGGTCAAGCTATCCTCAACTCTTGCCTAGATTATAAAACTAGACTTTTAACTGGTCTTCCCACTTCCTCCTTTGCCTCTCAACACAGCAGCCACAGTCATATTCTAAAATGTAAACCATTTTTGCCTCTGCTTTTAACCATCTAAAAGATTCCAATCTTTTTCCGAAACAAAACTTCAAGTTTGTATGTTGACATACAAACTTGATCACAAGGCCCTATGTGATCTGTGCCATCACCCACTCCCACATCACAGATCTTGAATCTCATTTCCTATCGGCTCTACTACTTATCCACTGTAGCCACTCCTGGAAGCACACGTTCACCTCAAGCTCTTTGTACATGCTTTCACTCTGCCTGGAGCATTTTCTCCCCCAAATTTGCTTGGCTTTCTTCCTCAATTTCCTTTCTTCTCTTCTTCACTCTCATCATATTGATTAGGCATTGCTGGGGGACACTATGAAAAATGGCAGCCCAGCCCCTCTCCTCCAGCATTCCGTATCCTACCTCTTCTGCTTTCTTTTTCTTCTCTGCATTTATCATCCTTGTAACATACAATACATTGTCTTGTTACTTATTTATTGTCTCTCTTCCCTCCACAGAGTAGCCTCTATCAAAGTAGGGACTTTACTTTTTGTTAACTGATGAACCCTTGTGCCTGAACATTGTTGGCACATAGGAGATACTCCATAAATACTTGTTGAATGGCTTGATAGACATCATTATTTAATAAAAAAGAAGAAATGCCTTATAGATCAGAAATAGAAAAAGAAAACTAGATTACAGCTTAATTAAATGACTCTTTTTTGCATAAGATTTCTACAAATGATATTCTCTAGAAAATATCAACTTGGTAGCAGGGTACCCATATTATCTTAAAAACATTTCACTTGACTGTTTCAGGAAGTATTTATATCTTACAAATAAAATCTATACTATTTCTGAAAGAAATCACCAATATTAACATGATATATTTTGCTACTATTGGCATTTCAAATTTTGAAACACTATGATCACAGTTTCAGACATATTTTCAAATATATTGTGATGTCATTGCAATCACATTCCAAAGCAAACATCTAGAAGTTGAAACCCCTTGTGTATTTCACATAAATATTCTCACCATACTAGTGAACGTGTGACTTGCTTTGCTAACTCACATGCATTTTAAAAATTAGTATTTATAGTCTGTTAGGAAAATATTTCAACTTGGTGATTTATACAATTTCTTCCCTCAGGTCACATTCTTTTTCCCTCATTGTGTTCAAATACTGCTTTCAAAACAAGAGATTAAGTGTTTAAAAATTTTGCACCATATTAGAAAAAGGAAAATCTGCTGTCTTTTAATTCAGTTAATTTGTATGTAATTCACTGTCCTTCCTTTGGGTCCACAGGTCCCCTCACCTCCCTGGGTTTTTCTTACAACCTACCTTGTTTGCCAATGAAAGGAAGGCCCTGTGTCTAAACAGGGAGTTAGCAAGTACAGGTGAGCAAGAAGTCCTTAGACTCTCTCTATGCACACAGAAAAGAAAAACAAAAACTAAAACTAAACACAGCAGTTCCAAAATAGCTCTTTAAAATGTTTCTCTGCTAAAGTTCAGGATAAAAATGTGTTCATGTGAAATACATGACTGTATTCCAGCAACGATTAAACCACATTAGGGTGACCCAAATGGCCAACTAATTTTACTGTAAATGAGTGAAACTATCAGCACAGATTGAGAGGAAATAAACAATCCAACACAGAGATACAAAAGCATTGAGTACTGTTTTGAAAATTCAATTATGCTAGTTCATGTTTAGAAAATAAGAACATTATTTGTCTTATACAATGCAGTATACTATAAAAATGAACCAGGAAAGGTTTCTCAAACTGTTCACATGACTAAACTGAGACCTGAGACATGAGTCATATCTATTCTCAGGAAGGAATTGGAAGAGAGCCTATGAGCAGAGAACACAGCACATGCAAAGGGCTGGATGTAAGAGAATATGGTTCAGGCAAAGGTGTAAGAGACCGGGGCTTGAAGAATCCAGCAAGAGAGAAGAAGACTGTTGCCAGATCACAGAAGTCACTGAAATGTTTCATTGAGTTTGAGAAAGATTGTTTTGGCTACATGCAGAGAGTAGATTGAAATGAAGATATTCTGAAGGCAGATAGAGAAAGTTTGTGGGAGTAATCCAAACAAGGTAGTTCCATGGCCTGAAATAAGATAGTGAGTGAATAGAAGTGAATGTATTTGATATCAGTAAGGTATATCAGTAAGGTAGTAAAAGTGGCAGGATTTAGGAATTGTTTGGGTGGACCAAGAAAGGAGTAAAAAGTGGTCAGAATAAGCAAGAGATATTGGGACACTGAAATTTAAATACCAGAATGAGAGCTGGAATGAATAAGATGAGTTTAGTTTTGAATACACTGTCTTTAAGGTTACTGTAGAATATTCAAAGCCAAAATCCAGGAGGAACCCTTGTCTCTTCTCATCTAGTCCATGAGCAAAGCCTACAGGCTCTAACTTCAAAATATATCCAGAATCTGATCTGACCATTGCTCACCATTTGCTCTTCTCTTATCCTAGTCCAAGATAAGGACTCTCTTGGGATTATTGCAACAGTCTCTTAATTGGCTTCCTTGTCCCCTTATAACTGATTTTCAATATAGCAGCCAGAGTGAACCCTTTAAATTTAAGTCAGATTGTGTCATTGCTTGGCTCAGAACCCTCCAAAGACCTCCCATCTCACACAGAATGAAATCAAAAATCTTTAGATATGACCTTGGGCATAGCCTCCAAGGTCATGCCCCTCCAACTAGCCTCTCTGATCACATCTGTAACTATGCTGTCACCGTTCTCCTTGCCATTTCTCAAACAAGCCAAGCACACTCCCATCTCAAGGCTCTGTACATGTTCCTCTTTCTGCCTGGAACACTCTGCCATCAGATATCCGCATAGCTCGCTGCTATACTCATTCACTTTATTAGGAAGGTCTTCCCTGATGAACCCATCCTGAGCCTATCTAAAATATCACCCTGCCCCTTTCTAACTGTTTAAACATTCTTATTTTTCTTCATAATATAGTACTCATCACTACCTGAAATTATACTCTGCATTTATTTATGTGTCGATCATCTATATCCTTGTATGGAATGGAAAATACATGAAAAAAACTGGTCTGTTTTGATCACTATTCCTATCACTTAGAAAAGTTCCTGGTCATAGTAGGTGCTCAATAAATAAATTTTTAATGGATTCAAGAGGAGATATCTAATAGGCAGTTGGATATATGGGCATGAAAAGACCCTAGTCAACTTGAAATAAAGCTTTGGTGGTCCTTAGTTACAGTAATTAAGGACATGAGAGTAAATGTTTCCCAAGGAGAAGGAACTCTAGCATTTAATTGCCAAACAATCACAGAACAAAAGTGCTAATACATGTCTCCCAGATCTGGATGCGGGGGTTCCACCTTTCTTTTACAGGTTTTATTCTCCTATTTCTTTGATTCTTCTAGATATCTCTACCTGACTATCACACAAGTGTACCGATAGATAGCTCCTTTCTTTCCCACAGGCCCACAGTTATGAAGCTTTATCAAATCTAGTGCCTAAATTATCTCTTGATTCTCTCTCCTTCTCTCCTCTGCCACTGCATTCATTCATCCACTCATTCAAAAAACATTTATTAGCTATTACACTCTAGATACCATACTAAGAGCTGGGAATGCCAAGATAAATAAATCAAGAAACACACAGTTTAATGAAGATGATAGGAATGTAAATAATTATAATACAATGCGGAACATTGTGATTAAAAACACAATGTTGCACAAGAGAGAATGCAAATTCACATTTTTGGAAGTGGGTTGGCAGTGATTGTGATCTGGGTCTGGAAGATAATGAGAACTGCAATGCAATGTGGGAGAGATGTGGCATTTCTGAAGGGAAAACAAAGGGCAAGTTCAAAGCCAGGGAGTGGGAGGTGTGAAACAGCCTGAGATGTTTCTGGAACATGAGATGCTGTTAACTGTGTAAGGCTCTAGTTTAGGGTGTAAGGTAGTGAAGTGACAGGAACAGCAGAACTTAATAACTATCAGCAGAAAACAGGAAAGATTTTTTTCTAGAAGAAAGGAATATTGCCAAGAGTAGTAGGTTGAATTCTCTGAGAATCAGACTTTGAGCTTCTAGGATTATGTGTATGAGGCTTATTGGTGAGTGTTCTCATCATTGCTGTAAAGGAATGTGCAAGGGGAAAAGTTTAACTATACTGCGGTTGCAAAAGGGGTCTCACAGAGACGTTATAGCTCTTCAGAGTTATTCCAATTCAAGGCAAGAAGACCAGACATTTATATCCTGACATCAACTGGTTATTGGATGTGGGCTGTGCGTGAGGTCTGGGTAGTAGGCCTGGGAGGTGAGCCAGGCAGCGTCCTTCTGTAAGGGCAATTCCTGGAGAGGAGCTCAACTGTGAGGCTATAGCAGCCAATAATCTCCCCGCAGCTGGAGAAGAAGGGCCTTGATCTGAAAGGGGGTTGCTATAGACAAATGTTTATGTTCCCCCCAAATTCATATGTTGACATCTAATCCCCAGTGTGATGGTATTAGGAGGTAGGGTTTTGAGGAAGTGATTAGGTCATAAGACTGAAGCCCTCAGGAATGGTATTAGTGCCCTTATGAAAGAGACCCCAGAGAACTCCCTCGCTCCTTCTGCCATGTGAGGACAAAGTGAGAGACAGCCTTCTATGAACCAGGAAGCAGGTTCTCATCAGACACTGAATCCGCACAGCCTTGATTTTGGACTTGCCAGCCTCCAGAACTGTGAGAAATAAATTTCTGTTGTTTGCAAGTCACCCAGTCTACGGCATTTTTGTTATAGCAGAGTGAACAGAATAAGACAGGGATCTAACCATCTCTCCATGATGTCCACTACAAATGGAAACACTTAGACATTAGACTCAGAAGGTTCCATGAACCATGACTCTAAAGAAAAATGGCTGGAAGGAGACACAGGAAAGTACTTGCCTTTTTCTTTTCAAACAAAGTGGCATAAGCATGTTGTAGGGAAAGATCCAGTAGCAGAATGAGGTTGCAAATATAGGAGAGAGGGTCTAATGGGCTCAAAAGAGGGCTAGAGGAATTCTAAGGATTGGCATTAAATTCAAATATGGAAGGGCTTCCAGTAAGATGAAAACTATCGAGCAGCTTCCGATGTATCTCCTTCCATTTATTTATGAGAATAACACACAACAAAGTGAAAAATGCAGCCACACGAGAAACCAGAAATCTTAATAAATAATCTACCAGACTGCAAGAATTGTCCATTAACCAAAATGTAGAAGGGGCTCTGAATCAGGAAATAGGAGAAGGAAGTTAGGGGTGATAGCCACCCCCAGCTGCTTGCAAGCCTAATGCAGAGATCACAAAATTTGTCAACCAAGAAGACAACAATCATTCTCTTCTTCAAGGTCTGAGATGGCTAAGTTCTTTAACCACCCTTCTCCAACAGTTCTTTTCTTTATATAACAACATCACAGAGTATCCCTTCTTTTCAAGCATACACACAATGTTGGCAAAAGCAATCATAAGAAGCCATAAAGACTTAATAAACTCTGAAACAGAGGGGGCACACCAGGAAAGGAAAGGGCATGAATGGCAGTGCAGATGTGAGAATGGTTATGCAGTTCCAGTGAAATGGAGAGCAGACCAATCCTGCTAGGGCAGCATGTACAAGAGAAAGAGGAATCACTGGCGAAAGATGGGGAAGGCCTGATTATAGAGGGACCTTCACTCTCTGATTTTGGCTTTGCACACTGTCCTCTAGACAACAGAAAGTCGTTAAGGGCATTTGTAAAAGGTGGATAAATGAAAAAAGTGGTATTTTAGGAATACAAATAAGGCCCTATGCCCTTCTTTTGCTTCTTCATTGCCAACACCTACATAGGCAAACATTGTGAGGAAAGATGCAATAAACAGAAAAAGGTCACAGACAAATTCTTATAAAACCCTCCAAGTCTCTTCCTATGCTAATCTGTCATGAAAACTGCTTCTAATCTGAGTAGGATAATATTTTTTACAGAAACAAATGTTACTGTTAAGATTAAAAATTTTTACTAGCAAGTCCCCAATGATTCCATGACAAGCAAGCATGATGTAGCACTGAGGAGCACATTTCTGAAAGATGATGATGAATTTATATAAAGAGCAAATAACAACTGCTAATATTACCTGAATATGTTTAGTATGAACTAGGCATTCTATTAAGCACTTGTGTGCTTTATCTCATTTGATCCTCGCAATAATAAATGAGGTAGGTACTGGATGAGGAAAATGTAGCTTGAAAAATTTAAGTAACTGCCCCAAGGCCACACAGCTGATATCTTGCCCTCGTACACTGTAATTTGGAAAGAGATGGAAAAAGTTCAAAGTGCACTTTTTGTCTAATTAATTGTAACATCTCAAAATAAAGGCCTTATATACGTGTTTATTCAAAAACTAGATATTAGGCTCTTAGGATGCATACAGTGCTGGCTAGACTGGGAACTAAAAGGGATATAAGACTCTTCTATGCAATAGAAGAGCTAAGTAAATCCATTCTGCTTGTCTATTTGTCTATTTGTTTATGTTTGTTGGTCAGTTTTAATTAGAATCACAGTACATACCTTACAGACTGTAGAATAACCTTATTTACTAAAACAACAAAGTACCAAGAGAGCCCATTAAAAAATGGCAATACCTCATTTGATTTTAAAGTTATAAATTACAATTGTAGGATTGTACTAATGCAAAAAATCTATACTCATTATTAAAAATCATTAGAATATTTAGAAGGTTTCACTTCCCCTTTAATTGCTAAGACAGAATGATACTGAAGAGATGACACAGGTTTTTAATTTAAATTTGCTCTTTAATAAATATACATTAGCATAAATAGTAGAAACTATGTCACTAGTCTCTAGAGATTTATGATTTTTGATTTACTATGTATTAGTCGAATTTGCATGAAAGACTTTTTTAACTGGGCAGTAGAAAGATTTGGGGCCCTAAAGGAATAAAAAGTTATTTTTCACTTTGAACTTCTGTTCAATATTATATAATGAATTTTCTATTTTCTATGCCAAAATGTAGTCTTTCAAGCTACTTTCCAAATGAATACATTTTCTTAATTTCTTGATTAAAATTGCTGAGCAATTCATCTCAGTTGAAGTTTTCAGAGTATTTAATTGCAGTCTATCTTAGTCCATTCGGGCTGCTGTAACAAAATACCACAGATTGGGTAGTTTATAAACAACAGAAATGTATTTCTCATAGTTCTGGAGGCTGAAAGTTCAAGATGAAGACACCAGCATGGCTGCATTCTCTGGAGAGGGCTGTCTTCCTGGTTCATAGCCAGCATTTTCTCTCTGTGTCCTCACATGGTAGAAAGGGCCAGAGATCTCTCTGGAGCCTCTTTTTATCAGGCACTAATCCCATACATGAGGGCTCCATCCTTATGACCTAAGCACCTCCCAAAGGCCCCACTTCCTAATACCATCATCTTTGGAGGTTAGGACTTCAACATATGAATGGGGGGTAGGGTATAAAACAATCAAATCACAGCACATCCCAAGCAGAGGACCCAGCTGAGCTATGCCCGGACTCCTGACCCTCAAAAACTGTTAGATATATGACTGCTAAGTAGTACATGTATATACTGTTCTCATTCTAGAATCAGCTGATATTAAAAACCAAACAAAGTATCCATATCTCCTATATGATTGCAATTTCCTGAATTATCTCTCTGATCAACTATTCATCTACTAAAACAAAAAAAAATTTAAATGCCTATCATGTGTCCATCAACAGAGGAAGGAATGGATAAAGAAGATGTGGTATGTATATACAATAGAATATTACTCAGCCATAAAAAGGAATGAAACTGGGTCATTTGTACAGACATGGATGGACCTAGAGACTGTCATACAGAGTGAAGTAAGTCAGAAAGAGAAAAACAAATATCGTATATTAACACATATACGTGGAATTTAGAAAAATGGTATAGATGATCTTATTTGCAAAGCAGAAATAGAGACACAGAGGTAGAGAATAAACGTATGGACACCAAGGAGGAAAGAGGTGGGGTGGGAGGAATTGGGAGACTGTGATTGACACATATACACTATTGACACTATGTATAAAATAGACAACTAATGAGAACATACTGTATAGCGCAGGGAACTCTACTTAATGCACTGTGGTGACCTAAGTGGGAAGGAAATCCAAAAAAGCGGGGATATATGTATATGTATAGTTGATTCACTTTGCTGTACAGTAGAAACTAGCACAACATTGTAAGCAGCTATACTCCAATAAAAATTGATTATTAAAAAAAACAATAAATGTCTATTATATGTCAGACCTAGTACTTCATGCAGAGGCTAAAAAGTAAGCAAAATCAGACACAGTCCCTGCCTTCATAAAGCTTATTGTCTAGTGGAAGAGAGAGACATTATTCAATTAACCATAAACTCATTTATAACATTGAGACCGCTATAAACTCCAAGAGGAGGAATTTGTCATAAGAAGAGTTTATATACATAGAGGTCAGAAAGTTTCTCTGAGGAAGTGAGCTGGGTGATGGATGATGAGAGGTAAAATCTTTCTAGGTGAAGGAAGAAAATGTATACAGAGATCCTGTGGCAGGAGGAAGAAAAGGATCTGAAAAAAGCTGAAATGACTGGAGCAGACACAGTGAAGGGGAGCAGTGAGGGAGGAGACCAGGGATCTTGATAGGAATGACCAGTTAGCAGGAGCCCTGGAAGTTTTGATAAGGAGTTTTATCCATCAAGAATTCTTGAAAGCCTTTGGAAAGCTTTAAGCAAAAGGGGGACATGAACATATTTGCATTTCAAAGAGATCACATTGGCTATATGGTAGAGAATGGATTGGAGAAGACCAGAGTGGATGTAGACAAACTCATTAAAGAAGACACTGCAACAGTCCAGATAAATGATGACGATACACTGGAACAGGTTCATAAGAAAGGCTGAGGAGGAGACAGATGGAAGCTGGTAGATATAGATAAACATGTTAAGATAAAATTCACGTGTTGGTAATGGACTGATTTTCTAGGGAGGCAATAACACCCTAAGATGACCCCCAATGAGTCATGTTCTTATATAATCCCCTATCCTTGAATACAGGTGGGACCTGTGACTTGATTCTAACGAATAGAATATGGCAAAGGTAGTGGGATTTTACTCTTGATTACATTATGTCATAGAAGGCTGTCTTAACAGACTGGAGAGAGATTCTTTTTCTGGCCTTGAAGAAGCAAATACCATCATCTGTGGCTTATTGTCTGCCCAGAATTACAATAATCCTATATTTGTGACATCTTAATCACCTCCACAGCAACCAATTGTGAGGGTAGAAGCAGAGGATTAAAACTTCAAGTGGGAAATAAAAAGGTGGAATTGATGAGCTCTTAAAAATCAGGTGTTTTTTTTTTTTTCAAAATAAATATCCTGAGGAAAAAGAAAATATTTTCAAACAAGGACTATAAAAAATATAGAGAAAATACAGCAGAACTGTTTATCAAAGTTTCCCTTGGTATGTCAGCAGGTCCTTTAGAACTGACAGTGCTGATCTAAATGTTTTGATAATAATAGAAGTGTTAACAGTGACAGGAACAAATAATATTAAACGCTGTAGACTATAACATTTCATTTTCACTGGCCTGATGTCACTGCTGCAAAGAAGAAGGAAATGAGAAGAAAGAGACTTAGCTATTGAGTCATTGGAAATAAGGCTCTAGTAACAATATTGGCAAAGGTCATGTGGACGTTAAAAAGGAAAAAAAAAAAGGAAAGAAAAGAAGGAAAGAAAGGGGTGAAGGAAAGGATGGAAGAAGGAATGAAGGAAGGAAAAAAGGAACCCAGTCATGATCTCTGACTGTAATAGTAACTGTAAATTTTTTTATGGGATATATAGAAACAAATGTGTAGTAGAGAAAAAAATTATGTTTTAATATTATTTAAAAAGACAATCTTCTTACAAATGCATAGGAACTAGATGTTGATCTTTTAATGTCAGCCCCATCTCCATCTCATTACCATGAACAACAACAACAAAAAAAAACCCAGTCTATTTACTGAAGAGAAATATGAGGCCTTGGAACTGGATTTCTCAGCCTTATCCTAGGGGAACATACGTTATTCACATAAACTTAGCATAATTGATTGTTCAAGAACAATACATTTGCTCATTAAATATTTAAGTCAATTGTGATATTACATTCCACTGTAATATCCATTATGAAAGTGTATATTGTTACAAAGCCCATAAATAGTTAAATTGTAATATTTGTCTTGATGTCATTATGGTATTCCACAATTAAAGTAGAATATAAAAACATATGTAGTATCAAGAATCAAAGATATGCTCCCAAATATATGGATGTAAGATTTTCACTAATTTTTCAATGGGATAATCAAATAAATGATGCTTTGTGCCACTTTCAATATGTAAACTTTCAAGATATAGATTAAACAGTGAAATATTTTATGTATATTAACTTTATTAATTTAGGTACATGCACCTATTTGTACTCTAGTAATTCAGACATACATTTACCACCCTTCAAATTTCAAACATTTTGTTTTCTTAAATTACAAAGTCACCATCATCCCACACATCTATTGAGACATCTAGCATATTATTCATATTATTTAAGATAAAATACTTTTTGAATTCAAGTATGTTCTCCTAGAAATTTTATCCTAAACCACAAGTACGTGATTATAAGCATTAAACAATTATTAAAATAAAAAAAAAAAAAAGAAGCAAATACCAGATACCATGAACTGCTTATCGAGACGATCATAGAGCAGGGAACTGTGGGTAACCTCTAGGACCTGAGGACAGCCTCCAAACAACAGCCAGCAAACAGTCAGGGCCCTCAGTCACACAGTCACAAGGAAATGAACTTCAACAACAACCAAAAGGAACTTGAAGTACATTTTTACCTAGTCAAGCCCTCAAACGAGAATAAAGCCCTGCTGCGGACTTCCCCGGTGGCGCAGTGGTTAAGGATCCGCCTGCCAATGCAGGGGATACAGTTCTATCCCTGGTCCAGGAAGATCCCACATGCTGCAGAGCAACTTAGCCCGTGGGCCACAACTACTGAGCCTGCGCACCACAACTACTGAAGCCCGCACACCTAGAGCCCGTGCTCCACAACAAGAGAAGCTACCACAGTGAGGATCCCACGCACCACAACAAAGAGTAGCTCCCACTCACTGCAACTACAGAAAACCCACACACAGCAATGAAGACCCAATGCAGCCAAAAATAAATAAATAAAATAAATAAATTTATTAAAAAAAAAATAAAGCCCTGCTGCCACTTTGATCACAGCCTTGTAAGATCCTCAGCAGAGGAGTCAGCTAAGCTGTGTGCGGACTCCTCCTGACTCACAGAAACTGTGACATAATAAATGTGTGCTGTTTTAAGCCACTAAATTTGTGGTAATTTGTTACACATCAGTAGATAACGAATACATCTAGAAAAAGAGAGATATCTAGGTTCTGGCTTGCATAGCCAGAGGGTGTGGTGCTTTTCATTGAGTAAGCAAGGATTGGTAAACACCCAGGTTTAGAGACAGGAGTTCCACAATTAGTTTTGTTTGGGGCATGTTGAATTTGAGGCTCCTTGAAACACTCAAGAGGCATGGTAATTAGATATTTGTATATATGGGGCTAAAAGAAGCCTTAGGCTAGATCAACGGTGATTTTGCCCCTCAGGAACATTTGACAATGTCTAGAAACATTTTTGATAGCTACAAATGGGGGTTACTACTGGCATCTAGTGGGAGAAGCCAAGAATTCTGCCAAACATCCTAAAATGCACAGGATAGATCTCCAAGCCAAAAAAAAAAAACACCCAAATTATCGATCATGCTAAGGTTGAGGAACTCTGGGCTAGATATATAAATGTATACATAGGTGTGTGAATAATGTATGAATCAATGGACATGGTATTAGATTATCCAGAAAAAAAGCATAAAGTGAAAAGTTGAGACAATTTAGAACTGAGCCTTCAGTAAGGTCAACATTTTATGGCTGGAAAGAGAAAGATTAACCTGCAAAGGAAACAAAGATGGAGTTGCAAGAAAAGTAGAAGAGAGTACTATATTAAATAGAAGTTTGAGTTCTTCCAGAGTTTGTCCTAGGTATTTCCCCTTCTAGGCTGTATTCTCCTTCAATGATCTCACCCACTATTGCGTTTCAAGAGAAGTGAGTGTTCCAGGGTTAATTCCAAGGTTTGGCTGTTGTAAAACTCAGTGGTATATGACTTGATTCCTATGTTCTCAGATACCTGTGGATTAGTGTAAAAAAAAATCACCCAAGTCCATTTCCATTCTTAACTAACAGGCCTGCCCAATCAAAGCATTCACCCAATAATGAACACATTATAACATTTCATCAGAGTGAGGAAGTTTATGTTCAATTTATCATAGTGTCCACGGTCTTAGAAATTTAAGTCAATTCTTCTCTCAGTCTTTCCTTGTCCAATATGAATCCAAAATATTTCATCTGTTCTCAAATAAATATCTACACATCACTCTTCTTTCATGCCTTAGAGGGTGTTTGAACATGATCTTCTAGGCATAGATAAAAAGAAAGTCTCCTGGAGGTCAAAAGACATCCTTGAATTTTAGTGGTCTTAATTAATGATTACAGTAATTTGAAAATCGTTGATCAATTTTCTTGTCATGAATAAATATGTGAAAAGTTGCTCAACATCACTCATTAATAAGTACGGTTGACCCTAAAACAACGTGGTTAAGGATGCCAACTTCCCCCAGCGTAGTTGAAAAATCAGGGTTTAAGTTCATAGTCAGCCCTCCAGCCCTCCTTATCGGTAGTTCTCCATCCACAGATTCAACCAACCGCAAGTCTTGTAATACTGCAGTACATATTTATTGAAAAAAAAAATCCACATATAACTGGACCCACACAGTTCAAACCTGTGTAGTTCAAGGGTCAAATGTACAGGTAAAAATATAGTGGGGTATCATTTTTCATTTGGGAATTTGAAAAGATAAAAAAGAAGTTTGATAATAGCCTGTGGTAGCTGAGTACAGTAAATCTCATAGCCCATTTTTAGGAATGTAAGTTGGTAAAATTTGGGGAGGACTATTTGGAAATATCTATTAAAATTTAAAATATACATAGTTTAGCCCAAGGATCCACTTCTCAGAATTTACTATACTAATACACTAATAAAAGAAAGCAAATATATTAATATATTCACTGTAACATTTTTAAAATTTATTTTTTATTGAAGTATAGTTGATTTATAATGTGTTTGTTAGTTTCTAGTGTACAGCAAAGTAATTCAGATATATATATCTGAATGGTTTATCTCAGGATATTGAATATAGCTCCCTGTGTTATACAGTAGGACGTTGTTGTTTATCCATCCTATATATAATAGTCTGTATCTGCTAATCCCCAAATCCCAACCCATCCCTCCTCCACCTCCCCCCACCTTGTCAACCACAAGTCTATTCTCTATGTCTGTGAGTCTGTTTCTGTTTCATAAATAAGTTCATTTGTATCACATTTAAGATTACACATATAAGAGTACACATATATTTGTCTTTCTCTTTCTGACTTACTTCACTTAGTATGATAATCTCTGGGTCTATCCATGTTGCTGCAAATGGCATTATTTCATTCTTTTTTTATGGCTGAGTAATATTTCATTGTATATATATACCACATCTTCTTTATCCATTCACCTGTCAGTGGACATTTAGGTTGCATCCATGTTTTGGCTATTGTAAATAGTGCTGTTATGAACATAGGGGTCCATGTATCATTTCAAGTTATAGTTTTGTCCAGACATATGCACATGACTGGGACTGCTGGATCATATGGTAGCTCTATGTTTAGTTTTTAAGGAACCTCCATACTGTTTTTCATAATGACTGCACCAATTTACATTCCCACCAACAGTGCAGGAGGGTTCCCTTTTCCCCACACCACCTGCAGCATTTATTTGTAGACTTTTTAATGATGGCCATTCTGACAGGGGTGAGATGATACTTCATTGTAGTTTTGATTTGCATTTCTCTAATAATTATCAATGCTGAGCATCTTTTCATGTGTTTTGGCCCTCTGTATGTCTTCTTTGGAGAAATATATATTTAGGTCTTCTGCCCATTTTTTGATTGGGTTGTTTGTTTTTTGATATTGAGTTGTATGTAATGATTATATATTTTGGAAATTAAGCCCTCATCATTCACATTATTTGCAAATATTTTCTCCCAGTCCATAGGTTGTCTTTTTGTTTTGTTTGTGGTTTCCTTTGCTGTGCAAACACTGTAGCATTTTGATAAAGGTAAATAATTGGGAAAAATCTAAATGTCCATCAATAGGAACCTGGTTAAATAAATTATAGGACATCCATATATTAAAGTAAAGAGGTAAATCTATATCCACCAAGTGAAGTGATATTTAAAATATATTGATAAATGATTAAAAAGGTCACAATATATTATTCCATTTATATGTAGAAAGTACATGTATGTGTACATATATAAAAATCATATTCATTTTCTATTAAAAAATGTCTGAAAGAATGACTACCATAATATTTTTAGTAGCTTACTCCAAGGAGTGTATTAAGGATACAGACAGAGAGACTTTTGCTTTTTATTTCACACAATTTTATTTTTTAACTTTTTAAATAAATATATATTGTTTTGTAATAAAAATATTTTAGAAAAACTATAATACAAAAACTTTCAATAAAAAATAGCAATAACTTCAACCTGAAAAATTCTAGTAAATAGTGCTAGTTTCAAAAAAAGATTAATTATATTCTCTCTACATATATGTATATATCTAAAATTCTCCTCAAAAATAGATTTAATAACATAAAATAAACTTTCCAGTATGAATGACATATAGAAAATAATATAGAAAATTTAATGTATTTTTAAAATATTTCCCTTAAAAGGACTTGAATATGGTTGAAGGACAAACTGGATAAAAGTCAGAATAAAGAAAAGAGATTTAGAAGAATGCAATATGATTTTTTTTTTTAAATAAAGGGATGCTTATGGGGTAGTTTGGGGAGGAGGATCCTAAGGGCCTGAATTACATAGACAGAATGTGGAAAAATAAAGGAGGTCAGAACAGTGGTAAAGAAGAGTGCAAATAGGGAAATGGCATTGAAGATGGATAGGAAAAAAACGCGTTCTGGATATATTTATGAGGTAAAATAGGTAGATGTTAGCAATTGACCAGAAATTGGGAGCAAGACTATGGGAGGAGTCCAAGATGACTCCCAGTTTCATGGGAGATGAGAGTGAACTCAAATAATGTAATGAATATTGAAGAATCTATTTCAAGCAGGACATACAGTCATTTTTTAATGGATTTAAATATTAAAGTAAAGGAAAATTTGGGGGATTCAGTAAATAAATTCTGGGAACACTGGGCAGGTGGTAGGTGATCATCCTGGGGTAAGTGATCATCAATGAGAGTCTTAATAATATTACCAAAGTTCTGGCAGACAGTCAGGCAGCAATCGCTGGTGGGAAAACTTAGTAAGTTCTAGTAAGCAACAAGCTTTAAGATCCAGGGTTCCAGGGCTGGCATCCTATCTTTGGCCACATAAAGCAGGACCTTAGGTTGAGAGAAATGAATACTGAGAAGGATATCACATAGCACTCTAGCTTTCAGAATCTGTTTTATGTGCTTTTCTGTTCTTCAAGGTCATATTCTTCCTCCCATTACCCCAAGATTCTTCACTTGCTAGGACACCAAAAATTAATACTAGAAAATCATTAGATCTGAAGATGTTAAATTTCCAAGACATTTGTGTTTAATGATTAAACTGCCATTTAACTCTTAATAACATAAAAGCCTTTGAGACATAAAGTGATAGTGAGGGAGATATTTTTGAGTAAAAGGTATCTCTTGGCAGTCTTCAGCTCATATACTAGCAGTAAAAACTTACTTTGTCTACTTAAAAAACTCTTCATACTTAAATTCCCCCTTCTCCAACTCCTCCTTCTTCCTGAGCTTGCTTTAAGTCTCATTTTAATACATTTGTATTAGTCTAATTTCTGCTATTAGACTGTGAGCTCCTTGAAGGCTGGGAATACGTCACCTATAATTTTATTTTTGGCACTGAAAATAGCACAGTGTTTTGAAGCAGACATTTATTAAATATTTGTTGAATGAATGGATTGGTTTTCAAGGTACCACTGTCTAATAAATAAAAGACTGGGTCAGCAAATTATCTGATGTCTTATTCATTTTGGATGAATTTCAGCTGCTTCTACAGTGACTTAGGGCAATCCTTGAAGTTTACTTAAAATGATAAAAAATCTCTAGTTTAAATACCATAATGGGTATTTTTATCATTCTCTCTTTTGAAAATATCATCTCATGTAAGGCAAGATGGATTTCTATTGTATGAGCATAAATTACAGTACAGATAGTCCAGATTTGTTCAAGAGCATACTGTGATAAAAATCAGAAGTGGGTATGAGATTCAAAATTACAGGTTCCTGTTCTGCAACCACTAGACTACTTATGAAAAATGTCCCCTTAATTTATTGTATCATTTACTTCTTGTATTTACCTTTTATTTCAGGGAAATTTCTGAAAGTGGTAAAATAACTCTTTAATATTTTAGTTAAGTAATTTACTATTTTCAGAAAAGTGTATAAAACATTTGGCACAGAACAAGACATTTTATGCCTGTTAAAATAAAACCATTCTCTTACTTTTGTCATAGCCAAAGACTACTTGTCATAACATTCAAGTATAAAAACATTAGTTTCAATATAACAGAAATAGAAACCACTTCAATTTAAATCAAGGAGTAAAATATTCAGGTGAACATCAATTTTGTGATAGTCATATAATAATTAGAATAAAATTTATCTCTTATTGTGCCTAGGGAAAATCTGTACCAAATCTGATATCATTTGGTGAAAGTTTTACTTAGAACAATACATACAAGAACTGGTTTTTGTCAGTTTAATCCTTCAGGAATGAACCTAAAATCTCCATCATTTCAGTTATTAATATCTAATTTTTTGTACTATTTTTAAGTTTTCAAGTGATCCTAAGACTTTCTTTTGTCTACATATTTGGTGTCAGTGCTCTTATGGCAAAAGTTTTCTCTATTTCTTTACGTACATAATTCCTTTGTCCTATGAGTTCATCTTTTTTTTCATTTTTATTTTTTATACAATTTTTAAAGTTTACTTTTCATTTACCATTTATTACAAAATATGGGCTATATTTCCTATGTTGTACAATACATCCTTGAGCCTATCTTACACCCAATAGTTTGTACCTAGCACTCCCCCACGCCTATATTGCCCCTCCCCCTTCCACACTGGCAACCACTAGTTTGTTCTCTATGTCTGTGAGTCTGCTTCTCTTTTTTTCACTGACTGATAAAAAACTTAAATTGGTGGCCCACTATTCACAAGCATGGCACACTGTGGTATGTGTTTTCATAGACATCATAACCCTAGCTCCATATATCTTTATTTTTTCTTCATTTTCTTTTTTGTTTCTAAATTATATCTGCTTGCTATAAGGTACCTTAAATTATTTGTAGGATAAGTTAGAACATAATTTATAGTTTTTTAAAAACCACCATAAAGTCTTCTTAACCACAGTTTTAATTTTTAAAAATGTGTCTACTATCTTTAAAGTCACTTTTCTGAAAGTATATATGACTTGGGTGTTTTCTGCTAGCACAACCACTTACGCGTGAGTAGATATGAATCATCAAGGTCTTATCTTCTCACGTACAAGGCTGATCTCAGTACCTTGAACTTGCACACTAGTGGGGCATAATTTGGTGAAGGTGTATTATAGCTGAGCTACTGCTTGTAGGGAATGTTTAGTGATGATCCATGGGAAACTTTTTCCCACATTTATTGGGATGTAATTGACATATAACATTGTGTACATTTAAAATGTACCAGCTGTTCATTTGATACACTTACATATTGCAAAATGATTACCACTGTAGCATAAACTAACACCACCATCACATCACGTAATTACCATTTCCTTTTTGTGAGGAACACATTTCAGATATACTCTCTTATTTTTCAAGTATATAATACAGTACTGTTAACTATAGACACCATGCTGTACACCAGATCCCTCAAATTTATGCATCTTCTAACTGGAAATTTCTACCCTTTGGCCAACATCCCTCCATTTCCCCCAGCTCTCAGGCCCCGGTAACCACCATTCTACTCTCTGTTTCCACAAGTTTGGCTTTTTAAAATTCCACATATAAGTGATATCATACACTTATTTATCTTTCATGTCTGACATTTCACTTAGCATAATGCCTTCAGCTGCATCCATGTTGTCCCAAATGGCAGAATTTCCTTCTTTCGCATGGCTGAATAATATTCCATTATATATGTACATACCACAACTTCTTTATCCATTTGTCCTTGATGGACACTTAGGTTGTTTCCAAATTTTGGCTATTGTGAATAATGCTGCAATAAACATGGGAGTGCAGATACTTCATTGGGATTCTGCTTTCATTTCCTTTGGCTATGTACCCAGAAGTGGGATTTCTGAATCATATGATATTTCTATTTTTAATTTTTTGTAGAACCTTTATACTATTTTCCATAAATGCATCAATTTACATTCTCATCAACAGTGTACAGAGGTTCCCTTTGTTCTGTATCCTTGCCAACACTTGTTATTTCTTGTCTTTTGGATAAGACAGGTTTGAGGTGCTATCTCACTGTGGTTTTAATTTGCATTTCCCTGATGTTAGTGATGTTGAGCACCTTTTCATGCACCTTTTAGCCATCTGTATGTTGTTTTTAGAAAAATGTCTATTCAGATCCTCTGCCCAATTTTTATTCAGATTGTTTTTGTTATTGAGTTGTATGAGTTACCCTTTTATCATATATATGGTTTGCAAATAATTTCTTCCATTCCATAGGTTACTGTTTCATTTTGGTTTTTTTTTTTTCTGTTAAAAACTTTGATTTGTGTAGGGAGGTATCTTATTGCTCTTGAACAATGGGGCTGTCATATGAAAATGAAGATACATTTCAGAATACACTTTTAATAAATTTACTGATACTTCACGTGTACTAGATAATGTTCTAAATTATTGAATAATAATGCTTGAAATAGGTCATTACTACTTATCCTCATTTTATAGTTTAAGAAGCTGAGGTTATGTAATTGCCCCAGTTACAGAGCTAATAAATATTAAAGCGGGGCATCTGAAGATAAGCATTTACTATGTGATAATATCTGCTTGTAGTGAGAAAACACATACCCCTAAAAGAATGCAGCAGTATTTTTAAATTAATTTTTATTGGAGTATAGTTGATTTACAATGTTGTGTTAGTTTCTGCTGTACAGCAAAGTGAATCATATCCACTCTTTTTTGGATTCTTTTCCCATATAGGTCGTTACAGAGTACTGAGTAGAGTTCCCTGTGCTATACAGTAGGTTCTTATTAGTTATCTATTTTATATATAGTAATGTGTATAAGTTAATCCCAGTCTCCCAATTTATCCCTCCCCCCCTTTCCCCTTGGTAATCATTTCCTTTGTTTTCCTCTGACTGGTTATTTTCAAAATTCCTATCTTCTAAGGCACAGATCTTTTTCTATTTGGTCTATTCTGTGGTTGATGCTTTCTATTGCATTTTTTTATTTCATTCACCAAATTCTTCAGCTCCAAAATTTCTGTTTGGTTCCTTTTAGGACTTCTATCTCTCTGTTAAATTTCTCATTGTGTTAATGATTTCATTGAATTGTCTTTCTGTGTTTTATTGTAGTTCATTGAGTTTCCTTAAAACAACTTTTTAGAATTCTTTATTGGGTAAATCATAGCTCTCCATGTCTTTGGCTTCAGTTACTGGAAGATTATTGTGATCTTTCATAATGTTTCCTTGATTTTTCCTGTTCACTGGAGTTTTGTATTGCTGTCTTCACCTTTGAGTTAGCAGTCACCTCCTCCAATCTTTATTAACTGACTTCAGTGTAACAATACCTTCCATCAGTCCTGGTAGACATTGTGAGGCTTTCTCAGACCTTGTATGACTACGCCTGCTCCATACTTCTTGCCCCCACTGTGGCATAATTCTTAAGCTTGTATGTCTTCTCTCAGTCCTACAGTGCACCAGGCTGGTTGCTGATAGCCTCTCTTTGTTTTCCTGAATGTAGCCCTACCATGGGACTTTTTAGTGGTTTCCCTGTGGCCCACAGAACCTGGCCTGCTTTCTGTGCATGCTTACTAGCCTCCTACCAAAGCTCACTCTCCCTGCTTTCTGGAGTGACCATAAGGAGCCAGCAGCAGAGTAGGGGGAAGTGGGCGAAGGCATGCAGGGACTGCAGGTACCCACGGGCCAGTTGGGGGAATGCACGCATGAGGCTTCCCCAGTGGCTCATGGGCAAGCTTCCTAATGGAGTCCACTATGCAGCCATCAGAAACTGCATCCCTTTAATACCCTCTCAGAATCATATCTGCCTCTTTCCCAATCTCCTTCTTCCTCCCAGTCATGAAGCTCTCAGTTTAGGACTCTGGATGCTGGAAGAGAGAAATGAGTCTCTTTGGCAGCATCCCACACAGCTGAAGAAGCCTCACATTCATTCACCAGTTCTCTCTTCTCCCATGGGAGACATCTCAGGCCAAATGGATCTCATTTAGGCCTAAGCTGTGCCACCTGGGGGATGGGTGATGTGGGCAAAGTCAAGTTATTCTCCTTATCCACTCCAATTCATCCAAACTCATATTTTTTTCTCTCCAGCAGAGTGCTACAACTTCTTCTCTGGAAACCTAGACTCCCACAAAGCCTCTCTTGTCCCTCCATGGGTAACTGCCCAGGTCAGTGTTCTCCAGGTGCTCTGGACCACTGCCGAGAGGGCTGGAACTGGTTCACAGGCTACTGCAGGGTCCACAGCTGGTACTGAGGTCTGTCAGTCTATTACCCGATGCACAGGTGGGCGAGACTCTTTCCAGGTCCCTTGGCATATGGTACTGGATCCCACAACTCCCACAGAGGTACTTTTATTTATGGACGAATAAACACCAAATTTTTGTTGTTATGGGGGGGACAAAAACGAGGAATGTCTTATGATACTGTGATGGTGATGTCACTACCATCTTGGGAAATGTTTTGACAATTCCATATTAAAGGTAAAGGTAAAGGAGGAAATTTTAAGGAAAAAATTCTTAAACAATCAGTAGATTCTTTTGGCAGATCAAAGTATAGCCCTCCCTAATGTGTCAGAGAAGGTAATCAGAAAAAATGCTCATAGAGAACAGGACCAAGTGAACTAACTCTAAGGTATGCTGCTAAATATACCCCAGCTAGCTGGTAAAAGTCAACATTTTGGTGCTCAGAGGAGATAAAATGAGTTAAGGAATGCCCCTCCCAGAACAATGTTTTAGATAGGCTTATTTCTCTCTGGTTGTGTCACATGATACAATTAAACATACTAAGTACTCAAAACAGAGTGAACACAGAGAAAATTAAATAAAGAACTTTTAAAGAGCTTTAAAAGTCAACATGCGCTTCTTTCATACTGTCTTCAAAGATCTGTTGGCAGCTCTCCAGTGAGACCCCCAGACTCGTGGTTGCCTAGAATGGAGATGGGGAGGCAGGCAAAGAGTAGAAAGCCTGTATCTCTTTCTGCCCTGGCCCATCCCAATGCTCACTACCTATAGTTCTTACACTATATGAATCATAAAATTATGTGCTCAGAACTCAAAACAATGCTCCAGGTATGGACTAACTTGTAGGTTTCTGGGCTCTTACCCACTTTGCTTTTGTAACTTCTAGTGAGCGACATATATTTGGGGATCCATGATTTGGGTCCTTAGTATGGCAGTGTTGACACATATTTGGCTATGGTCAGTTAAAGCCCCTACATTTTCCAGTCCTAAACTGCTCTTCAGCTCGGCTTACCACCACACCACCACACCATTCTGCACTTAGTTGGTTGACTTCTTGAACATGAGGCTAAAATTGTATATTGGTCCCGATATTAAATTACACCTTAATGTTTTTGGCCCATTCCAGTCTGTTCTCAATTTTTTTTGAAATCTCATTCAAATGTGTTGATTCCTCAAAGCTTTAGGTAACTGCAAATGTATTTGTTCAACAAATAGTAACAGAGTGCTTTCTATGTGTTAGTAACTATGCTAGGAAGTGAGGTTACAGAGATGAGAAAGACAAAAATAGTTTTTATTTAATCACCAGTATTGATAAAACTTTTTTACTCCTTTACAATCGAGCCTTATGGTCTACTACTCCTGCCCACATACGCTGTGGCTCTATCCATACTGAACTTTACAGCATTCACTTCACTTGAAAAGTACTTTCATAGTTGTATTTCTTAGTGTGTGCTATTCCTTCTGCCTGTTACAGCTTCCCATGCTTTTTTTCTAAGCAAAGTCCTACTCACTTCGTCAAAACCTAGCTTAAATGCCAAACTAGGCCATCGGTGACTGTTCTGAGCAAGCTGAGGGTCTCACAATCCCATTCACCAGGGCAGGAAATCTGATGCATGTTAAGTCAGCATGCCTCTCTCAGTCCTGTTATCTTTCCACCCAAGGTGTAACCTTCGTCGGCCATTTTCTCTCTCTTAAATTCATATCTCCATACATTTCTGTAATTCCTCTCATCTGACCAAACATTGGTTTTCCTCCCTCTAAAAACAGAGTAGTCCCAAAAAAGTATTTCATGAAGAACAAAGAGACATGCATTCTGAACATTTTCACTGAATATCTTTTCTATGTCCTTGCCTTGATTCAAACCTGGTTTTCCCATATAGAACTCATGGGTAAAATCCGCTCATTTCCTCATATTCTGTTTTACGTTAGAGTCAAGATGACTAGTTATCATAATCCCAGATCCTCAGTGATGCCTCTAGATCTTTATGCCTACAGAATTCCATGAGAACCTTTGATCTTTAAAGGCTTAGGCTGCATTCCAGCTTTCTACCCTCTAAATCTCCTTGTTACTACTTATCTATCAATCTCTTAGCCATTGTCCCACATTCACTGAAGGCGTCGCGCTTCTCTCAGCATTATCTCCTGTACACCAATTGCTAATATCACCTTGAGTATCTTCAAAGTCCAAAAGCACAAGCTTAATCTCTCATGCTTCCTCATCTTCAGTGAACCTCACTTCTACTCCACTTTACCATCCAACTCTTTTTTCTGCATCCTGGTTCTTTTCATAACCTGCAACTGGTCCACTGCCAAACTCTGAAACTCAAACAACCACACCTGTCCATTATCCTAGCTCTATAACTCAGCTTTTCTCCCCCTTGCACCAGGTCTTAGATCTTAGTAAGGCACCCAATTTCTAATGCTTCTACTTTCTCCCTCTCAAATACACTAATCATATCTCTACTTTATCTCCTCTCATATTCAACTCCATAGTGCACCGTATCAATTGCTCTTACTATGTCCTCAACTCCCTCGCTTATCCCTATAATACACCCTCACTGATTTAAACTGAATGCCTTCCTTCTAAACCTGCAAAGCTGTACCTTGCTAGAGAAAATAAGTAATGCATGTCAGAGTCACTAAATATCTGTGGCCTCCAATATCAACAGCTCACTCTGCTGTCTAGGACACTTCTAGGTATCACTAGCAAATGCTCTCTTTCCAGTCCTCATGCAGCCTTTTCAAAAAAATCTCCACTCATCTCAAAACTCTGGCTATACCCTTGCTCAATATAAAATAATAACCTTAGCATTACACAACAAAAATTAAAGCCAACAGCCTCCCCTCAATTTTCTGCCATCAGACCTACAAACTTAGCTGCATCAACATGCATGTTTTCTGTCTTCTCTCCTGTTACAGTGGGAGAGGGGTTTGGCCCCCCAGTAAGGGCAATTTTTTACTTATTCCAGCAATTTCAATATGTAGTTATTGAACTTTGAAGCAACTATGCTTTTATCTCCAATAGATTGTTTTTTTCTTAAAAAAGGACATAAAATGATACTCTTTTTTAACAACTAAAAGAGGTAGATGAAACTAAGAGAAAGGAGTGAGAAAGGTAGGGAAAAAATCACCAGGTATACAAAAATGTGGTTAGGAATGAAAAGAGGATATAGAGCTTAGTGCTTTGATGGGATTCAATTGCAACATCAAGGGACTAGTGGGCTTCAAACAATCATTTTAATTTGATAGTGGCTTGCCGGTCACCTTTTGGTAATTCATCTGAATTAGCCCATTTTTATGCCAATAATTCTCTTCCAATTGACTTGAAGAATTAAAAACTTTTAAAACTCTGATCCACTCTGATCCTTTCTTTTCCCATCACATGCTATTACAGACACTTATAGTTTATTGTAATTATTGACTACCTCTTAGTTTAATTGTAAAATTGGCTTAAGTGTTATTAAATTCCTGAAAGATTAATAGCATGATCAAAGAGCAAAGCCCATTCCTTAAAGTGCAGTTCTCAAACTCTGCTTTCAAATTACCGGCCGAAAAGTTCACGGCCTACTGATGTCCCAAGCTTTCCTCCTCTGTAATATGGTGTATTTTTTAAATTGATGTTAGGCTGAAATCACAAGCCATCTCTCTGAACATGAAAGAAATTTGTAACATAACATGGAAAGTATATTTTTAAGGGGCTCCAGAATAATTATTGATAAGCTTCCAACAGCAAGTCTGAAGAAATTCATGGGACCACCATTCACCATGACAAGAAATTCAATTATTTCATGGGTACTCTCCCCTCCACATTGTTTTTTTCTTCTTTCATATTTAAACATATATGGGTTAAAGTTTCTCAGTTAATATCTCACTTGGGGTAATTTAGTTAATTCTCCTTTAGTGTAACCTAATAAATGTGGATACTAGTGACTGGCAATTTTTCAAATAAGAATTTTATTATTTGCATTGTAGCTTGGATGACTTGAAAAATAATGCCATTAACTTAAAATAAATTAATATATTTTTAAAGTTTAGAAAACTATCATTGCTACTCATTCATTCATTTAACAGATATCTATTAGGTGCCTACTGCATAGCAGACAATTATGCTACATCCAGGATGATGTTTCCAGAAGCCAAGAGTTTACCTGAGGATGAAGTTGACTAATGAAGCTATAGCTTCCAAAAGATCTTTCCTCTACTGAATAATAACACAAACTCCTAAGTACTGCACAAATGAAAATATTAACATGTTAGATATGTTAATATGTTAGGGGAAAAAGTGGACTTGCATTTTTGAATGTTTTCAATAAAACATGTTAGAAAGGAGTAATACTTTTTTACTTTAAAGAACATGGCAAAATATTTGGAGGAATGCCTCATAAAGCAGCATTGGTAAGAATGACCAGGCAGAAGAACTGATGTTTATTATGACTGGAAACAATTTGCACCACTACATGTGAATCACAGCCTGAAAAGTTCCAGAATTTTTTAGATTATAAAAGCACATCACAAACAAATTATCTCTACTAGGTAGGATGTACATATGCTGTATCAATCAAAGCACAATATTGTTGAGAGTCAAAGACAGTGTTATGAATTATTATGCTGGGACAACTGACACAATCTGAAACTATCCATACAAAGTCACAAGCAAAAATGGTCTCCTTAATATCAGGGGACCAAAGAATGAATGTATAATTCTTCCATACATTTTTATTTAAATGGAAATTCAGCGAAGTTTAAAAATTTGAACTCAGCTTGGGGTATAATTGGAAATATTATTGATCTACTATTTATTTTATGCCTTCAACAAAATTTAAAACATGTAATTTATTTTAATTATTATCAGTGATCATTTATGTGGAGACAGAAAGAAAAATTCTAAAAATGTCAAATATGGTACTAGATGTAATTGAAGTTAATCCTCTAGAGACAAGTACAAAGTATTGTTTTCCTCAATATTATTATCACTTAGTCATCAAATACATTTTTTACATTTAAACTTTCTTGGTCTTCACATCCAGAGATTATTCTTGCACAAAGGCTCTAATGTAATTTCTCTGCAGCTGGATAATGAGAAGTTACTTAACACATTGGTTGAGAACTGATTAAAGGTGCTTATCAGGTTACATTACAACTGTTTGAAATCATTTATTTATTGATTTATTTAAATATTATTGCCCAACTACTTCCCCCTAAAATGGTTCTTGTTGTGAGGTTATATTCTGAGTACTCTTCAAAGGAGCTGTGGGTATTTCCTAGGTCTGGCTATCCCAGAGAAGGTCAATGAAACACCTCTGAGAGAGGAAAACTGGTTAAAACCCATTTGTATTGCTCTGGCTTTGCTACCACTTAAAGCTGTGTTAGCATCTTTTGTGCATTCCCTTCAGGCTCTCTCTAGGCCCCAGGAATAATGTCGCTGCAATTGGTGTATATGTGTATTTTAATAGGGTTGAAAATGCAGAGTTGTGTTTGAATAGGTTTTAAAAACTTCTCTATTCATTATCAATTTTCATTTAAAATTCACAAAAATTCAATTTTTATTTTTTAAAAAAATGTCTGTTGAGGCAAGTAAGCCAAGAAGATGTCAAAAGGAAATAGGCCCATTCCTATTTCTTGTAGTCAACATGCATTTATTGAGCATCTACCCTAGGAGATACAGTGGGTAAACAAGACCCACAATATCTGTGTTCTCATGTCTCCCCTTCTCAAAGTTATTCAAATACACAAGACAATTTTAGATAGTGGCTTAGGAGCTGTAAAGGAAATAAATAGTACTCTAAGTAAGTGAATGAAACAGAGTGACTCTAAATAAAGACTGCTTATGTTTACCTACCTTAGTTTCTAGATTCTTCTCTTTACCTTTCCATGACACTTACTTTCACTAAATATTAGCACCGAGGCTATCTACTTCTCTTTACAGTTAGCTTCACCCCAAGGGTGTCAGCCACCTCTCCAATCACTCATACCCACTAATACAAATCAAAATGCAAAATTCTAATTTCACTACTCCAGTGCAGGGGCACAGATTTTTTTCCGTCAGAGGAAGGGAGCCACAGGTAAGGCTATTAGTAGGTCACACCTTAGTGTGTATTTGCCAGTGGGTGTGGTCTCAAGTGCTGATTACGTAAGAAAAAAGTTTTGAATTGATGGGAAGGGGCAAGAGGGTAAGAAGTTATTATTTTAACACTTTGTGATAAGGCAGACACAAGAAAAGCACTAGAGAAATGGACTTTAGAAAACCAGTGTGGGCAGCTTAAAGGCATTATTTTTTAAGAGTGGCTAAAAAGAGAATATTGAATACTGGAAAAGAGACAAGAGTGCAGAAGGGGAGATGGAATGCTATAAAAAAACAAATTTCAACAGTTTCATTATTTTTCCCAGGCCAGGCGAGTAAAGGTGTTATTGAAAAGTCTGATTTCTCTCCCCTTATACCTAGAGAAAGGCAGCAAGAGTAACAATGGTTTAGGAGAAAGCCAAATACAGGGACATGGAAATTCTTCAGCTATATATTTTCTATATACATATAATATATATAGACACACACACTCATATATATACACACTTGTGTATATATGTGTGTGTCTATTATATAGAGAGACACCTTATATATATATACATACAATATATACAGAATATATACATTCTGTAATCCTCACAGAAACCCTATGAAGTGGGTACTGTACTAGCATAATTTTTTCACAGACGAGGAAAATGAGGCACAGAGAGGCTAAATAATTTCCCCAAAGTCAAAGTCACACCGCCAGCAGGGATATGAGCTGGGATTTGAACTCATGCAGCCTGTCCTTTCTGTTTGGACTCTTGACCACTATGATATCCAATATTGGGACTAGTGTCGGGGGCTGTGGGAAAGGTACAGTTGGTTACAATATGTTAGCACTAAAGTCTAAAATTTAATTTTCAAATTTGTACTTTGTAAACTATAACTTCAAATGCTCCCTGATTGAACTTAATAAAAATTTTAATTACACTGAATGTTCTTTATCTAAGCATGCAAGTTTTTAAATAAAAATATGAAGTACAAATCAACCAATTTTGCACTGTATTTTCACAAGCTGGCTTTCAGCATGGATTTAAACACTAGAATTGTGTTAGAATGTAAATATGGCCTTACTTCTGTGCTTTCAAACTTATGTATCCTTCCATTACAGTGGCTCTGGTGAGCTAAATATTTGTGATTGTATTTAGGTTAAAAAATCTGCAATGGCTTTGAAGCTATATGTTAAAGATTCATAGCATCTGGTTCCTATTTACCATCTTTCAGTCTTCCAGGATACATTAATGAGGAACACAATGAGGTAAATTGGATTTTTACAGAGTTATGCTTATTGATAAACATTCTCCCTGATGTAGACAGACATGACCATACCTAAAAATTATATGGATTACAAAATATTTCAAATTCCATACTTTTAAATAATGTAATGATAAGCATAGAAAACAGGTACCAAAGGGCAAGGAATCCTGAAATATGTTAACAGTACTAATCACTACAAAGTAGAAATCAAATAGGAAAGTTTTTTTCTTAAATTCTCTACAAAATTTATTACTAAATTGCCAAATAATAAAATTAAAAATAGTCAGCATTTATTGAGTGATTATTAAGTACTAGGCATTGTTCTAAGAATAATACTTACTCCTTATAATAACTCCATCAGGTAGTTATTATTATTCCCACGTTTCAGATGAGAATACAGAGACAGTAAGAAGTTAAGCAACTTACACAAAGCCCCACAGCTGCTAAACAGTAGAGCTGGGGATTTGAACTGAGGCAGTCTGATCTCTTGAGTTTAACTGGTAGCTTCTATCCTATAGTACCCCACTACTAAATGGCTCTAGTTGTCTTGTTGGGCAGCTCACACATATAATATATAACTTACTCAATAAAAGCCTTGAGGACTGCATCCTCATCTGGGTCCAAAATATGTGTCACTATACTGAGTAGTGCCATTTAGAGCTGTTCTCCATGTGTGCTCCATAAGCATACTGCTGCTCTATAAGCTGTTCGTTAGAAGTTGAGTACAATTTTCTCTTGCAAGACACAGCTCTTCCTAGCATAGCAAGTTGCATCACTTTCTCCTATTTTCTTCCAATTAGTAGATATCGAGGTAATCAATCAGGGAGATGGCTGATGGGAAAAGATGTGCTCTATTTTATACATACATAAAAAACTCCCAAGGTACTAGTATATAGTGTGTAAAATGTGTGCCTGCCATCTCTAATAAACAGAATTGACCTTTTTATTATTTTCCTCTTCTATGGTTGTACTTCATCTTCATTTTAATCTGATTTCACACATATAAAAGTGTTGGGAGTTAGAGCTGAACAATTTGGTTTGTCCCAGGTCCTAAAAAAACTGAAGGGGGCTGAGGGAACACTCTCTTAAAAAAAAAAAAACTTATATATGTTGATCAATAATTAAACTTAAGAATTTTTAAAAATCAACTTCTAGGCCTCTATGAATCTCTCAGGATTTCATATGAAATCTTAGCCTCAATCCTTACAATGATCCTAAGAGAAATTAGCATTAAGGCAATTCCTGAGTTAATATAACTTTAAAGAGAAGAGGACCTGTTATTTTATGCTTGGTTTGACTACAGTTATTGGACATACCATTAAGATATATAAAGATTCTCTTCAGTCAATCTTTAGGTCATATGATGGGCCTGGGGTCAGTAGCTTTATAAATGTTGCAATATGGTTTGTCTGAAGATTTCGGTCTTTAATAAATTCAAGAAAAAGAAATACACCCTAAGTGCTGCACAATGACTAATTTCATTATCACATCCATAGCCACTAACTTCATTGTTAGTAACTACTGACTTACCAAAAACCAGATATTAAAATATCAGTCTCTTCACTTTAGTGTAAAAATATGAACCGGTAGTTTTGAATACTTCAATATATTAGTTATATTAAACCATTATCTTATTTCTTCATAGAAAATATTAGCCAAATTAAGATATTAGTCATTTTATCAATTAAGGAAAAATCATTTACAAATCAGTATTGACTATAGCTGTAATATACTCAAACATAAATTATCAAATGCTATGGGCATCTCCTGTATTTCATGTCAAAAGTAACAATCACCAACATCAATAGAATGTTTCCTATGTGTCCTCAGTTCTAATCATTTTATACGTACTTAGTTTATTCACGAAGTAGGTACTTCTACTATAGTTACGGAGAGGCACAAAGAGGTTAAGTAGATTGCCCAAGATAATATACAGATAAGTGAAGCGGAACTTGAACTCAGTCCAACTTGAGCAACCATGATCTTAGCTTCAGGATGGGGGCTGGCTGCCAGAAGAACCAACCATGTGATTAGAGGGCTGGAACTTTCAGCCCCACCCCCAGAACTCCAGGGAGCGGAAAGAGGCTAGAGGTTGAGTTTTATTACCAACAGCCGATTTAATCAATCATGCCTGCATGATGGAACCTCCATAAAAATCCCTAAATGATGTAGTTTAGAGAGTTTCTGGGTTGGTGAACACATTGAGGTGCTGGGAGGATGGTGTGGTCTGAGGGGGCATGGAAGCTCTGCACACACACACACCCCTCCCCCCATACCTTTCCCTGTGCATCTCTTCCATCTGGCTATAATTTTCCTGGGTTCTGTGAATTGTCCTAGTGAATTATCAAACCTGAGGGTAGGTCATAGGAACCCCTGAATTTGTACTCAACCATGCAGAAATGTGGGTCTCCTGCGCACCTCACTTGCAACTGGTGTCTGAAGTGGAGAAAATCTTGGGACGGAGTCCATAAACCCGAGGAGACTGACACTAATTACATATAGTTAATATCAGAATAAAGCTGTAGGACATTTGGTTGGTGTCAGGAAGGAAAAAAAAAATAGAATAGGACACACATTTAAAAAGTATCAGCAGGTCCATTTCATCAAGGAATTTTATAATTATAAAAATATCCAATATATTTTATTATTTTTTTGAATTTTATTTATTTTTTATACAGCAGGCTATTATTAGTCATGTATTTTATATGTATTAGTGTATATATGTCAATCCCAATCTCACAATTCATCCCACCACCACCACCAACCACCCCCGCTTTCCCCCCTTGGTGTCCATACGTGTGTTCTCTACATCTGTGTCTCTGTTTCTGCCTTGCAAACCAGCTCATCTGTACCATTTTTCTAGATTCCACACATATGCATTAAAAAGTGATATTTATTTTTCTCTTTCTGGCTTACTTCACTCTGTATGACAGTCTCTAGGTCCTTCCATGACACTACAAATGACCCAACATCGTTCCTTTTTTATGGCTGAGTAATATTCCATTGTGTATATGTACCACATCTTCTTTATCCATTCGTCTGTTGATGGGCATTTAAGTTGCTTCCATGACTTGGCTATTATAAACAGTGCTGCAATGAATAATAGGGTGTATGTGTCTTTTTTTTTTTAACATCTCTATTGGAGTATAATTGCTTTACAATGGTGTGTTAGTTTCTGCTGTATAACAAACTGAATCAGCTATATGTATACATATATTCCCATATCCACTCCTTCTTGCCTCTCCCTCCTACCCTCCCTATCCCACCCCTCTAGGTGGTCACAAAGCACCAAGCTGATCTCCCTGTGCTATGCAGCTGCTTCCCACTAGCTATCTATTTTACATTTAGTAGTGTATATATGTCAATGCTACTTTCTCACTTTGTCCCAGCTTAACTTCCCCGTCCCAGGGTCTTCAAGTACATTCTCTACGTCTACGTCTTTATTCCTGTCCTGTCCCTAGGTTCATCAGAAACATTTTTTTTTCAGATTCCATATATATGTGTTAGCATATGGTATTTGTTTTTCTCTTTCTGACTTACTTCACTCTGTATGACAGACTCTAACTCCATCCTCCTCATTACAAATAGCTCAATTTCATTTCTTTTTATAGCTGAGTAATATTCCATTGCATATATATGCCACATCTTCTTTATCCATTCATCTGTCGATGGACACTTAGGTTGCTTCCATGTCCTGGCTATTTTAAATAGTGTTGCAATGAACATTGTGGTACATGTCTCCTTTTGAATTATGGTTTTCTCAGGGTATGTGCCCAGTAGCGGGATTGCTGGGTCATATGGTAGTTCTATATTTAGTTTTTTAAGGAACCTCCATACTGTTCTCCATAGTGGTTGTATCAATTTACATTCCCACCAACAGTGCAAGAGGGTTCCCTTTTCTCCACACCCTCTCCAGCATTTAATGTTTGTAGATTTTTTGATGATGGCCATTCTGACCAGTGTGAGGTGATACCTCACTGTAGTTTTGATTTGCATTTCTCTAATGATTAGTGATGTTGAGCATCCTTTCATGTGTTTGTTGGCAATCTGCATATCTTCTTTGGAGAAATGATTGTTTAGGTCTTCTGCCCATTTTTGGATTGGGTTGTTTATTTTTTTTGATATTGAGCTGCATGAGCTGCTTGCATATTTTGGAGATTAATCCTTTGTCAGTTGCTTCATTTGCAAATATTTTCTCCCATTCTGAGGGTTGTCTTTTGTTTATGGTTTCCTTTGCTGTGCAAAAGATTTTAAGTTTCATTAGGTCCCATTAGTTTATTTTTCTTTTTATTTCCATTTCTCTAGGAGGTGGGTCAAAAAGGATCTTACTGTGATTTATGTCAGAGAGTGTTCTGCCTATGTTTTCCACTAAGAGTTTGATAGTGTCTGGCCTTACATTTAGGTCTTTAATCCATTTTGAGTTTATTTTTATGTATGGTGTTAGGAAGTATTCTAATTTCATTCTTTTACATGTAGCTGTCCAGTTTTCCCAGCACCACTTATTGAAGAGGCTGTCTTTCCTCCATTGTACATTCTTGCCTTCTTTATCAAAGATAAGGTGACCATGTATGTGGATTTATCTCTGGGTTTTCTATCCTGTTCCATTGATCTATATTTCTGTTTTTGTGCAAGTACCATACTGTCTTGATTACTGTAGCTTTGTAGTATAGTCTGAAGTCCAGGAGTCTGATTCCTCCAGCTCCGTTTTTCTTTCTCAAGATTGCTTTGGCTATTCGGGGTCTTTTGTGTTTCCATACAAATTGTGAAATTTTTTGTTCTAGTTCTGTGAAAAATGCCAGTGGTAGTTTGATAGGGATTGCATTGAATCTGTAGATTGCTTTGGGTAGTAGAGTCATTTTCATAATGTTGATTCTTCCAATCCAAGAACATGGTATATCTCTCCATCTATTTGTATCATCTTTAATTTCTTTCATCAGTGTCTTATAATTTTCTGCATACAGGTCTTTTGTCTCCTTAGGTAGGTTTATTCCTAGGTGTTTTATTCTTTTTGTTGCAATGGTAAATGGGAGTGTTTTCTTAATTTCACTTTCCAATTTTTCATCATTAGTGTATAGGAATGCAAGAGATTTCTGTGCATTAATTTTGTATCCTGCTACTTTACCAAATTCATTGATTAACTCTAGTAGTTTTCTGGTAGCATCTTTAGGATTCTCTATGTATAGTATCATGTCATCGGCAAACAGTGACAGTTTTACTTCTTCTTTTCTGATTTGGGTTCCTTTTATTTCTTTTTCTTCTCTGATTGCTGTGGCTAAAACTTCCAAAACTATGCTGAATAATAGTGGTGAGAGTGGGCAACCTTGTCTTGTTCCTGATCTTAGAGGAAATGGTTTCAGTTTTTCACCATTGAGAATGATGTGGGTTTGTCATATATGGCCTTTATTATGTTGAGGTAGGTTCCCTCTATGCCTACATTCTGGAGAGCTTTTATCATAAATGGTTGTTGAATTCTGTCAAAAGCTTTTTCTGCATCTACTGAGATTATCATATGGTTTTTATTCTTCAATTTGTTAATATGGTGTATCACATTGATTGATTTGCATATGTTGAAGAATCCTTACCTTCCTGAGATAAACCCCACTTGATCATGGTGTATGATCCTTTTAATGTGCTGTTGGATTCTGTTTCCTAGTATTTTGTTGAGGATTTTTGCATCTATGTTCATCAGTGATACTCGCCTGTAGTTTCCTTTTTTGGTGACATCTTTGTCTGGTTTTGGTATCAGGGTGATGGTGGCCTCATAGAATGAGTTTGGGAGTGTTCCTCCCTCTGCTATATTTTGGAAGAGTTTGAGAAGGATAGGTGTTAGCTCTTCTCTAAATGTTTGATAGAATTCGCCTGTGAAGCCATCTGGTCCTGGGTTTTTGTTTGTTGGAAGATTTTTAATCACAGTCTGAATTTCAGTGCTTGTGATTGGTCTGTTTATATTTTCTATTTCTTCCTGGTTCAGTCTCGGAAGGTTGTGCTTTTCTAAGAATTTGTCCATTTCTTCCAGGTTGTCCATTTTATTGGCATATAGTTGCTTGTAGTAATCTCTCATGATCCTTTGTATTTCTGCAGTGTCAGTTGTTACTTCTCCTTTTTCATTTCTATTTTTATTGATTTGAGTCTTCTCCCTATTTTTCTTGATGAGTCTGGCTAATGTTATATCAATTTTGTTTATCTTCTCAAAAAAACAGGTTTTGGTTTTATTGATCTTTGCTATTGTTTTCTTCATTTCTTTTTCATATTGTCTAATGTGTCATTTAAAGCCTGTGTTTCCTTATTTATTTTTATTTTGGATGATCTGTCCATTGGTGAAAGTGGGGTGTTAAAGTCCCCTACTATTATTGTGTTACTTTCAAGTTTCCCTTTTATGGCTGTTAGCATTTGCCTTATGTATTGAGGTACTCCTATGTTGGGTGTGTAAATATGTACAATTGTTATACCTTCTTCTTGGATTGATCCCTTGATCATTATGTAGTGTCCTTCTTTGTCTCTTGTAAGAGTCTTTATTTTAAAGTCTATTTTGTCTGATATGAGAATTGCTACTCCAGCTTTCTTTTGATTTCCATTTGCATGGAATATCTTTTTCCATCCCCTCACTTTCAGTCTGCATTTGTCTCTAGGTCTGAAGTGGGTCTCTTTCAGACAGCACATATACAGGTCTTGTTTTTGTATCCATTCAGCCAGTCTATGTCTTTTGGTTGGAGCATTTAATCCATTTACATTTAAGGTAATTATTGATATGTATGTTCCTATTACCATTTTCTTAATTGTTTTGGGTTTCTTATTGTAGGTCTTTTCCTTCTCTTGTGTTTCCTGCCTAGAGAAGTTCCTTTAGCATTTGTTGTAAAGCTGGTTTGGTGGTGCTGAATTCTCTTAACTTTTGCTTGTCTGTAAAGGTTTTAATTTCTCCATCAAATCTGAAGGAGATCCTTGTTGGGTAGATTAATCTTGGTTGTAGGTTTTTCCCTTTCATCACTTTAAATATATCCTGCCACTCCCTTCTGGCTTGCAGAGTTTCTGCTGAAAGATCAGCTGTTAACCTTTGGGGATTCCCTTGTATGTTATTTGTTACTTTTCCCTTGCTGCTTTTAATATTTTTTCTTAGTATTTAATTTTTGATAGTTTGGTTAATATGTGTCTTGGCATGTTTCTCCTTGGATTTATCCTGTATGAGACTCTCTGCGCTTCCTGGACTTGATTGACTATTTCCTTTCCCATGTTAGGGAAGTTTTCAACTATAATCTCCTCAAATATTTTCTCAGACCCTTTCCATTTTCTCATCTTCTTCTGTGACCCCTATAATTCGAATATTGGTGCATTTAATCTTGTCCCAGAGGTCTCTGAAACTGTCCTCAATTCTTTTCATTCCTTTTTCTTTATTCTGCTCTGCAGTAGTTATTTCCACTATTTTATCTTCCAGGTCACTTATCCATTCTTCTGCCTCAGTTATTCTGCTAATGATTCCTTGTAGACAATTTTTAATTTCATTTATTGTGTTGTTCATCAACATTTGTTTGCTCTTTGGTTCTTCTTGGTCCTTGTTAAACATTTCTTGTATTTTCTCCATCCTATTTCCAAGATTTTGGATCATCTTTACTATCATTACTCTGAATTCTTTTTCAGGTAGATTGCCTATTTCCTCTTCATTTGTTTGGTCTGGTGTGTTTTTACCTTGCTCCTTCATCTGCTGCATATTTCTCTGTCTTCTCATTTTGTTTAACTTACTGTGTTTGGGGTCTCTTTTGCAGGTTGCAGATTCATAGTTCCCATTGTTTTTGGTGTCTGCCCCCAGTGGGTGAAGATGGTTCAGTGTCTTGTGTAGGTTTCCTAGTAGAGGGAACTGGTGCCTGTGTTCTGGTGGGTGGGGCTGTATCTTGTCTTTCTGGTAAGCAGGGCCGTGTCAGGTGGTGTGTTTTGGGGTGTCTGTGAACTTAATGTGATTTTAGGCAGCCTCTCTGCTAATGGGTAGGGTTGTGTTCCTGTCTTGCTAGTTGTTTGGTATGGGGGGTGCAGCACTGGAGCTTGCTGGCCTTTGGGTGGAGCTGGGTCTTAGCATTGAGATGGAGATCTCTGGGAGAGCCCTCATCGATTGATATTACGTGGGCCGGGAGGTCTCTGGTGGACCAATGTCCTGAACTCAGCTTTCCCACCTCGGAGGCTCAGGCCTGACACCAGCCTGGAGCATCAAGATCCTGTCGGCCACACAGCTCAGAAGAAAAGGGAGAAAAAAAGAAAGAAAAAAATAATAACAACAAAAAAATTTTTTTAATAAATAATAAATTACTAAAATTAAAAAAATAATAATAAAAAACAAAGAGAGCAACAAAACCAATAAACAAATCCACAAATGATAACAAGCACTAAAAATTAAACTAAGATAAACATAAAAATCAAAAACAAATTAGTCACAGACAGCAAACCCCAAGTCTACAGTTGCTCCCAAAGTCCACCGCCTCAATTTTAGGTTGATTCATTGTCTATTCAGGTATTCCACAGATGCAGGGTACATCAAGTTGATTGTGGGGATTTAATCCGCTGCTCCTGAGGTTGCATGGAGAGATTTCCCTTTCTCTTCTTTGTTCGCACAGCTCCTGGGGTTCAGCTTTGGATTTGGACCCGCCTGTGCGTGTAGGCCACCCTCAGGCATGTGTTCCCCGCCCAGACAGGAGGAGGGTTAAAGCAGCGGCTGATTAGGGCACTCTTGCTCTCTCAGGCTGGGGGTGGGGAGGGGTACAGTAGTCATAATTGGAATGTGGGGTGAGCCTGCAGCGGCAGAGGCCAGCGTGACATTGCAACAGCCTGAGGTGTGCCATGTGTTCTCCTGCGGAAGCTGTCCCTGGATCACGGGACCCTAGCAGTGGTGGGCTGCAGAGGTTCCCAGGGAGTGGGAGGGGTTGTGTGGATAGTGACCTGTGATCGCACAGAGGATTCTTGGTGGCTGCTGCAGCAGCATTAGCGTTTCATGTCCATATCTAGAGTCTGAGCTGATAGCCACGGCTCGCACCCGTCTCTGGAGCTCGTGTAGGCAGTGCTCTGCCTTCTGTGGGCACACAGGAAAGGAATCCCCTCTCCTCGCACACCCCAAAACAATGGTCTCTTACCTCTTCAGCAGCTCCAGACTTTTTCCCGGACTCCCTCCCGGCTAGCTGTGGTGCACTGGCTCCCTCAGGCTGTCTTCATGCAGCCAACCCCAGTCCTCTCCCTGGGATCTGACCTCCGAAGCCCAAGCCTCTGCTCCCAGACCCCACCCGTCCCAGTGGGTGAGCAGACAAGCCTCTCGGGCTGGTGAGTGCTGCTCGGCACCGATCCTCTGTGTGGGAATCTCTCCGCTTTGCACTCCACACCCCTGTGGCTGCACCCTCCTCCGTGGCTCTGAAGCTTCCCCCCCACTACCCCCCGTCTCTGCCAGTGAAGGGGCTTCCTAGTGTGTGGAAACTTTTCCTCCTTCAGAGCTCCCTCCCAGAGGTACAGGCCCCATCCCTATTCTTTTGTCTCTGTTTTTTTCTTTTTTCTTTTGCCCTACCCAGGTACGTGGGGAGTTTCTTGCCTTTTGGGAAGTCCGAGGTCTTCTGGAGTGTTCAGTTGGTGTTCTGCAGGAGTTGTCCCACATGTAGATGTATTTTTGATGTATCTGTGAGGAGGAAGCTGATCTCCATGTCTTACTCCTCCGCCATCTTGAAGGTCCCCCCCTCCAATATATTTTATATCTTAGAACTGGCTGTACATGAATAACTATCTTATAACAAAGTGTGAACATAAAGTTCCCACATGAAAAATGAACTCTATAGGCAATTAATAAATTAGACATTAACACTGCCCGTATACTGAATAAGACTTTAAACAAAAATATTTAAATTTATAATTAAAGTTACCATTCTTTGAATTTCTTCTGGCTTATTATTGAGATAACTTTTTATTAATTATTGACTTTTCACTTGAGAAAATTGTAGGTTCACATGCTGTTAAGAGATGTAATACAGAAAGATCCCTTGTACACATTTTCCAGTTTCCCCCAATGGTAGCATGGTACTATAATACCATTATAGTATAAAATCCTAATCAGAATATCAATATTGATACAATCCACCAATATTATTCAATTTTCCCATTTTATTTGTACTCAGGTATGTGTGTGTGGATTTGGTAGTATACAATTTTATCCTATGTGTAGCTTCCTGTATGTACCACCTAGCCAAGATACTGAGTTCCATCACCATAAGAATCCCTCCTGTTGCCCTTTTGTAACCACATTCATCTCCCTCCCACCTCCAACCTTCCCTTGTTCCTAACCTCTGATATCCACTAATCTGTCCTACATTTCTAAAATTTTGTCATTTAAAAAATGCTATAACTTGGAGGGTATTACGCTAAGTGAAATAAGTCAGACAGAGAAAGACAAAAACTCTATGATATCACTTATATGTGGAATCTAAAAAATACAACAAACTAGTAACTATAACAAAAAAAAAGCAGACTTACAGATATAGAGAACAAGCTATTGGTTACCAGTGGCAAGAGCGCAGGGGAGAGGGGCAATATAGGGGTAGGGGATTAAGAGGTACAAACTATTATGTATATAATAAACTACAAGGATATATTGTATAACACAGAGAATATAGCCAATAGTTTATAATAACTATAAATGGAATATAACCTTTAAAATTTTGAATCACTATATCATACATCTGTAACATAATATTGTACATCAACTACACTTCAATTTTTTTAAATGCTCTATAAATGGAATCAAGGTATGTAACTTTTGGTGATTGGCTGTTTTTCACTCAGCATAATTCCCTGGAGATTCACCCAATTTGTTGTATGAATCAGGTCCTTTCTTTTTATTGCTGAGTAGTAGTCCATGATATATATGTACCACAGTTTGTTTAACCATTTATCTGTTGAAGGGCATTGGGGGTCATTTCAGCTGTCGGCTATTCCAAAGAAAGCTGCTATGAACATTGTACAGGAGTTTAAGTGACCATAAGTTTTCATTTCTCTGGGATAAATGCCTAGGAGTATAATTATTGGATCATATGGCAATTGCATGTCTAGTTTTATAAGAAACTGCCAATTTGTTTTCCAAAGAGGCTGTACCATTTTACATTCCCACCAGTGACAGACCTAGTTTCTCCACATCCTCTCGAGCACTTGGTATGGTCACTATTTTTTTTTCACTTTTGCCCTTCTGATAGCTGTGCAGTAAAAACTCACAGAGGTTTTAATTTGTGTTTCTTTGATGCTGAACATATTTCCATGTGCTTATTAGCCATCTGTATATCCTTTTCATTGAAATGCCTCTTCATGTTGATTTTCTATTTTCTGTTTAGACTATATTTTACTGTTGAGTTTTGAGAGTTCCTTATATACTCTACATTTTAGTCTTCTCTTGATAAATAGCCTGCAAATATTTCCTCCCAATCTGTAGCTTTTTTCATCCTTTTGACATAGACTTTCACATAGCAAAAGTTTTAAATTTGGATGAAATCAAATTTACCCAGTTACCTTCTATGGGTCTTCGTTGCTGCTGGCAGGCTTTCTCTAGTTACGGCAAGTGGGGGCTACTCTTTGTTGCGGTGCGCGGGCTTCTCATTGAGGTGGCTTTTCTTGTTGCAGAGCACAGGCTCTGGGCACGTGGGCTTCAGCAATTGTAGCACACAGCCTCAGTAGTTGTGGCTCACAGGCTCCAGAGCGCAGGCTCAGCAGCTGTGGTGCACAGGCCCAGCTGCTCTGCGGCATGTGGGATCTTCCTGGACCAGGGCTCGAACCCATGTCCCCTGAATTGGCAGGCAGGCTCTCAACCACTGCAATCCTGCATTTTTTAAGTTAATATTTTCAGGTATACCTTTTTCTGTCTTTTACTTTCAACCTAACTATGTCATTGAATTTGAAACAGCACATGGTTGTGTTATATTTTTAAGCCACTCTGCCAATTTGTCTTTTGATTGGTATATTTTGATTGGTATCATTGAGGTGTCAATGCTCTAGAACTTAAGTCTTCCGTTTTTATTAAATTTTTTTCTGTTTCTTTCTCCTGGAACTCATTCTTCTGTTTCTCTTTTCTTGCCTTTCTGTGGGTTAACTGAATATTTTTTAGGATTCCAGCTTGATTGATTTATAGTGTTTTTGACTGTATCTCTTTGCATAGTTTTCATAGTGTTGCTCAGAGAATTACAGTATACACATGTGACTTATAATACTTTACTGGTATCATCATTTTTACCACTCCTATTTAAGTGTGGACACTTCACTTCCATTTAAGTCCCTTTACTTTCCTCACTTTTAAATATCATTGTCTTGTGTACCAGATGGTTACATCTGATAATTTATAATTTTGTTATGATCATCAGAATAGGATTTATAAAGCACAGGAGAAAAAGGATAGCCCATTATATGTAACCACACCTCTGATCTTTTCATTGTTTCTTTTCTTCTTGCTTCCTGAACATCTGAGATTTTTTCTTTTACAATTTCCTTTCTGGATATTCTGTAAGGCTTCTCTCATTCTAATATTCTATGAATTCAAAACTTTTCCAAAGAAACTGAGTTTAAAATAGGCAATCAAAGAAATAAACATTTTAGAAGTCTGAGATTGGAGTCAGAGATGGTCTAGAGCTGAGGCCCTTACTGGAAAGACCACACCAGGAAGCTAGAGGGAAGTATATATCTATGAAGGAAGATTAATTTATACCCTCCACAATTATGTCTTGGACAATACTAAAGTAAAAGAAATTTACCACTAAAATAAACCATCCTAGAAAGGCCTTTCATTCAAACATTATAGAACACCTATAATGTGTCAAGAACTGTGCAAGGTGGTGGAGATGCAGAGATGAGTAATAAATGGTCCCTGTCCTAATCAGTGATTGACTCAGACAGAGGTACCTAGCAGCAAAGCCTGAGTCAGGGATTCGGGTACTTTTGTACTGTTAAGGGACTGCTCAGAGGAGAAAAGCAGTGAGGGAAGCAGGATAAGTCAGAGGACAGAGGATGATCAGGGAATCAGTTTTGTGATAAATCCATGTTTTTTCTAGGGAACTTTATCATTACTCACCTCAATGAAACAAAATGTTCAATCTTCAAAATGTATGGTGATTTTCTGTTGCTGATTAGTTAATTCTAACATCAGTAATAGTCAATTCTATGTGAAGAAAGAATAATTACGTATCCCTAATGTATATGGCCTAATAAATTCTGTTGCTAGTTACTATTTTTTTCAGAAATAGGCAACTTTATAAGATCACAATATAGAGTTCCAATGTTCATACTTAAAGGTCAAGATTGAAGGTTTGACTAAGGAAAACTGCTATGAGTGTATATAACAATATATTTTTGACTACAAGCCACATTCACACGTGTTTATTCACACATAACAAAAGATTTGGTGTTTACTCAGCTTTCATTTCATTTTAAGTAAAAGCCTACTTCATGTGAAAGCAAATACATCTTAAAACTTTGTTTCCGGGCTTCCCTGGTGGCACAGTGGTTCAGAGTCCACCTGCTGGGCTTCCCTGGTGGCAGCAGTGGTTGAGAATCTGCCTGCCAATGAAGAGGACACGGGTTCGAGCCCTGGTCTGGGAAGATCCCACATGCTGCGGAGCAACTGGGCCCGTGAGCCACAACTACTGAGCCTGCGTGTCTGGAGCTGTGCTCCGCAACAAGAGAGGCCACAACAGTGAGAGGCCCGCGCACTGCAATGAAGAGTGGCCCCCGCTCGCCGCAACTGGAGAAAGCCCTGGCACAGAAACGAAGACCCAACACAGCCAAAAATAAATAAATAAATTTATTTTAAAAAAAAAGAGTCCACCTGCCAATGCAGGGGTAACGGGTTTGATCCCTGGTCCGGGAAGATCCCACATGCCGCGGAGCAACTAAGCCCATGCACCACAATTACCAAGCCTGCGCTCTATAGCCCGCGAGCCACAATTATTGAGCCTACGTGCCACAAGTACTGAGCCCACGTGCCACAACTACTGAGCCCACATGCTGCAACTACTGAAGCCCGCGTGCTGCAACTACTGAAGCCTGTGCACCTAGAGCCCATGCTCTGCAACAAGACAAGCCACCGCAATGAGAAGCCCATGCACCACAACAAAGAGTAGCCCCCGGTCACTGCAACTAGAGAAAGCCCATGCACAGCAATGAAGATCCAATGCAGCCAAAAATAAATAAATCAAACAAATAAATTTTAAAAATCTTTTTTGTTTCCTCTGTGTGCAGAGTACTACTGTCTATAAATACTCACATTTAATTCCACCTCCTCTACTCAAGCTTGTTCTAAAATGCTTTCACATAAATTCAAGATTTAACAATATATTTTAGCATGCTATAGACTAATAAAAATAAAGGGTGCCATGCTGTTACTTTTTATAAGTTGTTTAAAACAAAAATTACATAATTTCACATATTTAGAGTACATGAGCAAATGTGTTTATTATTTAATTTATATAAGCCATAATTAGGTATTTAATTCCAACCATACCATATCCTGTGGTTTAAACATCTTCCCTCATTCCCTTCATTAGTCACCAAGATCATCATGGAAACACCTGGGGTCAGGAAGTTATCTTCCAGATTTATAGTCAAGAAAGGCTAAACTTCTAGAGCTGAACTCCAGTTCTAGAAGTTTGTGGTTCTCTGTCTAAAATGTAACCTCAACCGTTTCCCATATTGCTCTGTTGGCAAATTGTCATTTGGCCTGTTCTGGTGTCTGGAGAGCTGTGTTCCAGAGAAAACCTGTAAACACTGAGGAGAGGAGGCAATTCACCATGAACTTGGAAATTACTCAGTGTTGGATCTGGAAACCTGAAAATCTCTGAGGGTGGCTTTTATTTACTTATTCTTAAGCACAACAGATAAGAACTTATTTACCCATGGTGCTTTTGTATATATGATGTAGAGTATCTGGATTCTCCTCTTGTATAGATCTCAAATGTTCGCAAGGTCAGGGCAACCCCTATTCTACAGCTGTGTAGAAGATATTTTTGCCAATCAGAGCTGTATAAAGAGCTCCATATACCAGCCGAATGCCCACTGAAATGTAGGTAAGAAAGCAATTCTCCACTGTCATCATATGAACTGTGGTTGTCTATTGAGTTAAGGATACATATTAGTTAAAACTTTCAGTATATTTGAAAAAAGAGATGTTTGAAGTAGGTATGAAGCTCTACCCACATATTCAGTTGTAAGGGAAAACAAAACCTTTATTTTTCTATAACAATTTAATTTCTGAACTCACCCAAACTCCAGCTATTTTGCTTAGGATTGAGTCTACATTAGACCCATTAGATTGGGTCTAATGTAGTATTAAAACATAGGGTTGGGAGTGTTCCTTGGTGACACCTGCCCAGGCTCACACGTTCTGAATCTTACCTAATCTGTGGTCTGGTCCTTGGAAGTCAGCCTACTGAGGTTACAATTCTGTCAAACCTAATTCTTATTCATTGGATCTTATCCAGAAATTCTCTCATTTATTTTCATGACCCTTCTGGGTGCCTGAGGATTTTTAGTCAGTGCAGAGAATGGTGGTCCATGGGAAAACTATGGGTTAACCTCAGGCCAGTCTGCTTAGACGTGTTATGTAGCCATCTCTACTCGCCAGGTCTCCAGGTCCCAGGCCCTTCCATAAGGGTAAGGTCTAGGTCTCCTCTGCTCTGGGATCTCAATTGAGATCTCTATTGATCTTCACCTGGGGCTCGACTATTAGAGGGAGGCAATCAGGGTACATGACTCTTTTCTCAAGGATCCCCCAGACTGAGATAAAGCCTTTATCAATTCTCCTTTGAATTTCTCCCCAGCCCCATTCCTATACCCTCCTGAAGCAAGACATTCTCTTGCTTTTCCCTTTATTCTCAACTTTTTTCTGAGTATTCCCTTCTCTGGAGAAATGAATAAAGACTTCCCCAGCATACTGAATAGCAGATGAACCAAGATCCACCAAAAATCTGGGAAAGAAAAGTGGAATATACTTTAAAATACTATCGGCTACAAATGATTTCATTTAATGTTTATAGGTTGATTCACAGTTATTTATTTTTAATAAAGGACTGTTGAGCCTAACTCTTAAAATGGATGTAACTTGCATATAATACCTTCTTAAAACGATTACACTTAGGTTAATTTTTTCATGTGTATCACATAATTAATTAGAATAAAAGTGTAAAATGACATCTCCTGTACCCAACATAATCTAGAAATTATAGCTTTATTTATACACATTTTTCAGACAGCCAAGTGACTATAAGCATTTACAAATCAAGTTTATTTTAACAATTTTATGAAGGTCTTCTAACATATATATTTTTACTCCTCCTTAAATAAGGAATAAGACTAGACATGAAGACGCCTTCTAAATTTTTTTTCCAAATACCCATGTTGCTTCAAAATGTTTAATATCTTGATAATTTATTATAAAGTTTAATCTCTGAACAATACATATGGTGCTGACTGTAGGACTGACATTGCTATTCCAGGCTATCAACCTTCCAACAAATTTATGCAATGTGTGGTGGTCTATTTGGAGACTTTATGAGACTTTTAAAAATATCTGAAAATGTGAAACAACTGGACTTTGTTAAAATGATATTCTGTTGTATATGGTGTCAGGAATAAAATAAAAATTAATTCTTACTTTGTTTTAAACTTTACCAAAAGTATAGTCAACATTTGGTTTTCATTATTACACCTAAGTTCTAAATGAAGCCAGTTAGCTCTTAAGGAACTGTTATAAGAAGTTAGATTCATCTAAAGCAACTTACTTGACCTCTTTCCTTCCTTCAAAGAGAAGCAAGATGTTAAAATACAGATCATATACAGCAAAGGAAACCCTAAACAAAATGAAAAGAGAACCCACAGAATGGGAGAAAATGTTTGCAAACGAAGCCACCAACAAGGGATTAATCTCCAAAATATACAAACAGCTCGTGCAGCTCTATCAAAAAAACAAATAACCCAATTTTAAAAAATGAGCAGAAGATCTAAATAGACATTTCTCCAAAAAAGACATACAGATGGCCAAAAAGCACATGAAAAGATTCTCAGCATCACAAATTATCACAGGAATGCAAATCAAAACTACTTTGAGGTATCACCTCACACCAGTCAAAATGACCATCATCAAAAAGTCTATGAACAATAAATGCTGGAAAGGATGTGAAGAAAAGGGAACCCTCCTACACTGTTGGTGGGAATGTAAATTGGTACAGCCACTATGAAGAACAGTATGGAGGTTCCTTAAAAAACTAAAAATAGAACTACCATGTGATCCAGCAATCCTACTCCTAGGCATATATCTGGAGAAAACCGTAATTCGAAAAGGTACATGCACCCTAGTGTTCACTGCAGCACTATTTACAATAGCCAAGACACGGAAGCAACCTAAATGTCCATTAACAGAGGAATGGATAAAGAAGATGTGGTATATATATACAATGGAATACTACTCAGCCGTAAAAATAGAATGAAATAATGCCATCTGCAGCAACACGGATGGACCTAGAAGTTATCACACTAAGTGGAGTAAGTCAGACAGAAAAAGACAAATATCATATGATATCACTCATATGTGGAATCTAATTTTAAAAATGATACAAACGAACTTATTTACAAAACAGAAACAGATTTACAGATATCAAAAACAAACTTATGGTTTTTACCCTTACAGAAGGGAAATGTGGGTGGGGGGGATAAATCAGGAGCTTGGGATTAATATACACACACTGCTATATATAAGATAGATAACCAACAAGGACCTGCTGTATAGCACAGGGAACTTTATATTCTGTGATAACCTATATGAGGAAAGAATCTGGAAAAGAATGAACATATGTATATGTATAACTGAATCACTTTGCTGTACACCTGAAACTAACACCACATTGTAAATCAACTACACTCCAATAAAATTTTAAAAATAAAATAAAATAAAAACAGATCCTAACACTAATAAAGATTATTGAAGACACTGAACTTGGATTTTATCTAGGATTTCAATCTGATAATGGGCAATAAATCAACACAATTCCCCGAGAGAGAAAATACGGTTTAAAAATTAATCAAAGAGTAATGAGGGTATTATTTAAAACATTTACTAATGAATAGTCAAGTTGTCAAGGTTGCCAACAGTATGTTTTAAAATTTAATTCAAAAGGTACCCATGTACTATTCATTTAAGAAGAAGTTTGAAAGCATCAAACAAATCTTAGCATACAATAAAGATAATTATTAGATATACAACAAATACTATTTCTGCGACACTGGTAGAATCCCAATAGAGAATATATATGTGATTCATTTATTCAACAAATAATTATTTGAATACCTATTATGATACAGTTACTGAATGTGTAGTGGTAAACACTTGGTATTTGCCCTCCATGACGGCACATATGAAAATAGGCAGGGTGATAAGGTGCAAAAATATGGCTTAGTATAGGATGCAATGACTGCAGCTAAGAGGTGCAGCTAATTCACTCTTGACATGGGGGCAGGAGGGGAAATAAAGCCTTCCCAAAGGATGTAAAGTATAAAATAAGATTTGAAGAATGAATAAAATTACAGGGTGAAGATGGAGAACATTTGCATTGTGTTTCATTCATTCATTCATTTAATAAGCATTGTTATAACCCAGCCAGGCACTGTTCTAGGCACTTGAAAATCAGCAGGGAGAAAACTAGACTAAAATCCCTATCCTCCTGGAGCTTATATTCCAATGTGGAGATAGACTATGACCACATAAGCAAGTAAATATATATGCAGTCATATGGTAGGTGGTAGGGTTGGCCTCACTGAGAAGGTCATGCATAAGCAAAGGTGCAAAGGAGGTAAGGGTGTGACTCACGAGGAAGGGTATGATCTGGAAGAAGAGTGTTCTAGGCAACAGGAATAGCAAGAGCAGGGTCCTTGAGTTAGGAGTTGCGTTAAGGTCAGTGCGGCTTCTGTGAAGTAAGTAATGGGGAGACTGGTAAGAAGTAAGGTCAGAAAGGTGAAGAGAAGCCAGTTTGGGTAGGGCTTTGTAAGCCATCATGCAGACTTTGGCTTGTACAGTGAAGGAAAAGAATATGTACTGAAAGTTTGGGGTAGAGAACTAAACTGATCTAAATTAATATGATCATTCTGACTATTGAGTTGAGAAAAGAAAGTGGTGGGGAAGTAGGAAGGGCACAGAATCAAGCAGACCAGTTAAGAGGCTATTGTATGGTATATATATTCCAGGCTAGAAATGGTGGTGTGTAGACCAGAAAGGTAGTAGTGGAGCTAGTGAGTAATGATTCAATTCTGGATATATTGTAGAGGTAGATCTTACATGATTTGCCGACAGATTTGATTTGGGGTGAGGTAGGAAGAGAAGGATCAAGGTAACTCAAATATTTTTTGGTCTGAGCAACTGGATGGATGGATCTTCCACTTCCTGATATGGGAAAGCCTGTGGGAAAAGAAGGTTTGGAGATGGAGTGAGAGGTCAGAAGTTCAGCTTTGGACACAGTAAATTTAAGTTGCCTGGTAGACATCTAAGTAGAGATGTCCAATAGGCATCTGAATATAAAAGTCTGGAGTTTATGGGAGAAGTCTGGAAGTAACAACATGTAAGTGGATATGAAGAGGTCAAGATCTTAGCTCTAGAATACTCAAGCATTTATAACTATGGAATATTAAAAGTAACCAGTCAGTGAGACTGAGCAGGAATTACCAATGAGGTAGGAAGGAAACTAGAGGAATATGGTGTCCTGAAAGAGTCTTAGAAACCAAGCGGAGACGTTGTTTCAAGAAGAATAAAGTGATTGTCTCTGTCAGACCAGGACTGAGGATCAGCCATTGGAAAAAACAACATGGAGATCAGTGGTGACCTGAGCAAGAGTAGATTAAGTGGAGAGAGGTGGGGATGGAAGGAAGCCTGGTAGAGCAGGTTCAAGAAGAAAAGCATTGCAACTTTATGATAGCAAAAACACTGGTATGTGTTTCAAGTCATAGCATCCTGCAGTAAGACCATACCAGAGAGCATTGCTAATAAACTATCTTTCTTGCTAGTGAATATAGTCCCTCCAAGATAAAATGGTAATTATCATGTCACAAAGGTAGGTACAAAATACCCCATGAATTTTTTAAAAAGTGAAATGTCACATTTAAGTATCTTTTCATTAGGAATTTTAAAAAGGGAGACTACTTAATAGCCATGTTTTTAAGATGATAGAAAGCAAAAAGGTTTTAATAATATTAAATGTAAAAATTATATAAAACTCACTGGTTCAAGAAATCATAAAAGAATAGAACAGATTTTGTACACTACATGATGCTAATCAATAAATCTGAATACAATTTTTTCTAAGGTGAGAAATAATAAGAGGAGAAGACTTGGATGCAGAAAGTATAAATAACTATCTCAAGTAGTTTTGCTGTAAAGAGAAACAGAGAGATGGTATGATATCTAGAGTGAAATATGGACTAAAGATTGGGATTTATGAGATGAGAAAAATTACAGTAAAATTTTCCACTGACATGAATGACCTAATAGTGAGAGAAAAGTTTATGTTGAAAGAAGAGAGGGTGCCTGGAGAGATGTCCTTAAGTTGGCAAGAGGGGACTGGCTCTAGTATATCAGTGTGTGTGTGTGTCACCGTATTGTTTTTCCAGTAAATTTACTTTAGATAGTCAATAGAGCTGATTAGAATTGAAGAGATAAAGGGAATCTGAAGACAACACCTACTTGATACAGGATAGAGTCATTACAGGGTTTATACAACTAAGTGCTTACTGCAAAAGTTTCTTCCTTATTTTGTTTATTACATTAGACAGAAAACAAATCAAAACAAAAAATTGCTTTTACGGGACCATCTGTTCCATAGAATTGGTTGAATCAGAAAAAAAATTATACCTTTCTACCACATGATAAAAAAATAATTGTTATACCGAACTATATCACAGAATAATATCTTTACACAGTCCTTCTCTGTGAAGAAAGTTATTACATGGATGGTCAATTTATTTGGATATTAATATTAAAAAGGAAGAAGTGTGGAAATTTCAGAATATAGGTAAATGAGTAGAAAAAAATCAAATTCATACTAACTGCTTCCTCTAAAGAAATAACACCTTTCTCAGTATAATCTAAATATAGGTTTTAAAAATTTTTTTTTCCTAGGGTGCAGTAGACATGACATAATTTTAAGGTCTCAATTATGTATTATTCTTGTATACCAGCTGAGACCAATTTTAAAAATGTGTCTAGCTAGTATAATTAAAGTTATTCTGGTCTAATTATAGTGTACAGTATAAAGACAAAACTGACACAAAAGTGTCATCTGTCTTTATATGGAAATCAGTTGTAATTTATTGTTTTTGAATCAAGAAAAGATAACATAAATCCCCAAAAAGTGAAGCTTCTGGAACCTGAGTCCATTACGAAAGTTCCTAAGGCTTAGAGTTTGGCACCTGTAATGTGTTTCTGCTGTAAAAGCATCAGACAGGGGGCTTGTAGAGAAGAAGAGCCAAACTGCAAGCACCCAGACCAGGTAGGAGGCCAATGTGGTGGTTTTCTACGGCGGAAATGATGTGACTGGACCAGGACAGTGGCAGTGAAAACTGGCAGATGTCAATAAATTTAAGATCTCTTTTTGAACTGGGAGCAACATAATTTGGTGATCGATTAGATTTTAATTAAAAGTCAATCTTCCAAAAGAATACTTGTGAAAGATCCAAGAAAGTAATGCTTCTAAAGCTAGTATTATAAAATTAATGCAACACTCTGAATGTAATACTTAGAAAATTGCCTCAACTCCTGTTATAGGATATAGTTCCGAAGGCTCCCAAACACATTAACAATATTTTCAAATAAGTATAATCAGGATCTACCTTAGGAGCAGATGGAGTGGGAAGACCATGTGATGCTCCAAAGAATGCCCCTCCCATCACATTGCCCAAGGCTTGTTACTCTGAAGTTTAACTATTAACAATGCCTTCAGGAATCTGTGGCAACATGATGACCTAAGATGATAAGGACAGCTCCTTTCCCCAACTACTGACATAAAAACACATATATGTTTCTTATGAACATGAAGAAATAAACCTCCGTAAAAGAATGTGAGCAGATATGAGATACAGGAGAATCAAAAACTCTAGAACTGGAAATAATAGGACAATCTGATACTGAGTTTTAAATGACTAAGAGATGGATTCTTTGAAGTAAATTCAGTTCTCCATTAAAATGCAAATAACTCTGGAAAGTACTGTAGCCTTATCATCTAAAAATGGAAAATATTGTTAGATAGACTTTAGTTCATAGAATTGGATTAATCACCATGGGCCATGTATGATCAACTTTTCTTTTTTTCTGTATTTTATACTGAACTTCCATGAACTGAACAACCAACTCTGGAACTAGAACACTGACAACAATTCACACCAATCTATGTGTTATTTTCTTATATCCCACTGCTTTTGAGACGCTTATCAGGTAATTGAGAGTTGAAGTTTATGAGGCAGATAAAGAATGCTAGGAATAGCTAGGAGATTAGGAATAGGAGAAGAGCTTTGGGGAACTAATTCAGGAAAAAAGGACAAACTTTGTCCAGTTCACAATTCAGTCAAGGGCTTCCTGAGTATTTTTTTAATTTATTTTTTTATTTTATATTGTAGCATAGTTGATTAATAATGTTGTGTTAGTTTCATGCATACAGCAAAGTGATTCAGTTATACATATACTGAGTACTTCATATCAAGACATCAGTCAATATATTGACACTCATTCAAGTGACAGAGAAATTAGTTTGTTACCCTAATTCTGTTTCCCTACAAAACCATGAACAGATATAAAAACAAAGGTGGTAGTAAAAATTTCATTCGAAGAATTTCATAGAAATAGCAAACCACAGACTTTCATTTAGCTAGTCTAGCCTCAGTGAGATTTCCCCTCTGACAAGTACACTTTCTCACTATAGTATTATTATCTCTGCATGTACACAACCTCCATGGATTCCAATAGTCACATTACTATAAAAAAGAATATTTCCCACATCTAGAAATCTCTTTACGTAAATATGTGTCTCAAACAGTCTCACCTGGATTTACTACAACCAAAAATTCTTAAAATGAGGACTGATGTTAAAAATGTATCTATCTACCATAACTCAGTCTAGAGATTTATGAATAGTAGAATTTTACATTTAAAGTCACAAGAAATTCAATGTCATTTTTATCACTTACATCTAAATGTCATCTCCCACACCGAGTCAAGAAAAAAGCATAAAATAAGTACATTCAAATTTATCCACAAGCACAAAATGCCAAGCAGACATTAAACAAAACAAAACAAAAAAAACCCCACAAAGGCATGACCCATAGGATTTCCTTTTGAGGTAATAAAAAATATCTTTTCTTCATATATAATAGACTTTAACCCTTCAGAAAAAGTATCTTCACATGTATTACTATACATACTTATATCTTAATAAGCACCCTTCTTATATCACTTAATATCTAAGTGTCTTGGGAAATAGGCTAGGAAAATAAGAGGTAGTTGAACTTATTTTTCGTAATGATATTCACATTTTATACGACTTCCACTTTTAAATTTTTTACAGTAATAGTCATTTTCATATTGTCATTTTTAACAGTTTTATTGTATCATTCCTAGCCTCTGTCAAAACAAATACAACTGCACAGGAAAATGATAAAAGCTTATGTCACTCCCCTGTAATAAAAGGATATCATTTCATACATCAATTAGCACCTACACAAGCGAATTAATGGAGAAAAGAGCATTGCTTTAAAATGTAACAAGTTTATTCCTCCATTCAGAAAATAACTGGATTAAATTTTGGTCACTAGACATATAACTTAGCAGTACAGTTCAATATTTCAAAGAATATAAAAGAAATAAAAGTTGCAAATCATAAATACTAAATATATTACTACTCTAGAAAAAAATTGTGAAAAGATGTATTTCCATCTCTTTTATATATATATGTGTATATATATATATACACATACATATGCCTTCTTCATCATATATGTATCCTATATACATATATATCCTTTCATATATATGTGTGTATATATATAGATATATATACATATATACATACATACACACACACACACATATATATATAGAGAGAGAGAGAGAGAAAGAAAGAGAAATCCTTTCATATATGCCCTTCTTCATCTTCCTCTTCACTCCTGTTCCTTTTAGCCTTAGTAACCACATGCTACCCTTTTCTCAGCCCACTTGCCTTGACCTTGCCAAAAAGTGCCATGTAATCTCTCATTTCTAAAGTGCCTTCTTATCCTCTATTTTCCACAAACTCCCCAAAATCTTAGAAATTGAGGTCTTAATAAACAAAAACTAAAATAATTTAATGTATTTCCTTCCCAGTAGTGCATATGTTTTTAAAAGGGAAGCTTCATTTTATTCTCTGAATGGAATTTTAGAGAGATGATCCATTCCAAAGGAAAAAAATCTATAATGCTGGGATTTTAAGTACAATTTAAGTAAATATTTAAGTAAAAATAAAAAGGTAAGTTAAAAAAAATCATAAAGTACAAAATTTTAGTAAAAATGCTGGGTAGCTGGCTACTTTGCTACTTTGTATGTTTTTTAAGGCTTTCCTTGGACATGAGCTCCAGGAAGGACTACCATGTATGTGATACCATCTCTTTGTTTTTTCAAATCCATCCAAGTCTCTCCATCTTCCTAACGTTACTTAATCATCATCAAACTAATGGAAACATCTCATCATCGTCCTAAGATATCAATTTAGATCCTTTCTAGGCCTATCCATCTGCTCTTCACATTGCTGGCAGAGAATTAGTTTTTTTTAAGTGCAAAACTGATAACACCCAGTATTTAAAATGGTTTCCCGTTATTCTCACAATACAAAACAAACTCCTACTCTACAAAGACCTACCTCTATTGTGCCATCTCCTACCATGTTCTCCCTTGCTCTCTCTGTCCCAGACACACTGGCATCTTTCCCCCATGCTTACCAGGTTCTCTCTACCACCAACTTGATCATCCATCCCATCTCAGAACATCTATCAATTCCTCAGGGAAGCCATTCATAACTACCTAAATCAAGTCAACCTCCCCCCGATGATAAGCACAAGAAATGCCACATACCACCCCTTCATAGCACTAGACAGTTTGAATTATATATCTATTTGCATGATTATTTGTTTAGTATCTTTCTTAACCACCATCTATAAAATTCACAAAGGCATGAACCTTGTTTCTTTGCTCACCATCTCATCTCTAGTTCCTAGCAGTGTGCCTGGCACAGAGTAGGCTATCCATAAATATTTGCTGAATGAATGAATGGTTCTGATGCATAATAGGAAATACCACCCGATCAACTAACTAAAGCCTGAACTTTAATGCCGTGGCATCCCTTTCAACTCAGTCTTACAAATATCTATTTTTTCATTTATTTTGTGGCCAGCACAAAGGTGAATAAGACAGCTTCTGCCCCCAAAAGGCTTGTCATTTGAACATACAGGTTGATATATAATAAAAAAGTGACAACTAAGAAAGTGACTGCTTAATACAAGTCAGCCACTGTTCTAAGAAATAAATACCTACATAGTGGACAAGTAAGTTCTTTATATGAAATATCTAGTCTTTCTAGAAATTTAGAAATGCTTGATGTATTTAAAAGTAGAAGTAGTGGAATAATGCTTCTTGTAAATAGCTTATAAAAACTGATGGGAAATACTGTCTTTGGAAATGGAATTGTTAAACCTCCTCTCTGAACAATATACTCTGTGCTTGTTCATTGGGTTGAGGGAGGTGGGAGGGAAGACTGCAAAAGGCGTTTTGCTAGTGTGTACTAGAACATTTCAACTTATCTATTGCTCTATATGTTACATGCATTTTGTTTAACTTTATGTATTACGTATATATTGGACAAATGGGTCCCAATTTTATAATATCTAGTCTCTAGATATTAAAAAGGTTGCCAATGTATGAGAAAAGTAGAGTCAGTAAACTAACACATTTTGTACACTTTGTGTTAAAATTCATTGGAAGGCCGTCTTCTGAAAAGACCTTTGGAAGTGAAATTGTAAATCACATCTAAGCGACACACGTGCCTGTACTCGCCCACTGTTGGATGGATGGCGGAATGGAGGAATTGGGAGAAATGAAGGGTTCTAGACTAGAATGTTCCCATGTAGAAGACACTTTCAGATATAACCATTGTTATGTGTGTAGTTTATTCAACACTACCGTGTATACAGTGGATACACTTAAGTCCTTATTTAAAACATCTAGTCTTTCTAGATGTTTAGAAGTGCACAAAGTATGTTAAAAGTAGAGGTAGTGAAATTGCACATTTCATAGATATGTCCTTTTGTTAAAATTCATATGAAATACTGTCTTCTAGAAATGGAAAGATCAAAATGACCAAACCACCTCTGTGAGCAGTACACATTATTTTATTTGTGCTGGTTCAGGGAGAAAAAAGAAGGTGCAAAGGGCTTTATACTAGTATGTTTATAGTTAGGCAAGATTAACCATTGTCCTGTATGTCTCTGCATTTTGTTTTACTTAGCTGTGTATACAGTGTACATAAAGGACAAACGTCCAAATTTACAACATCTAGTCTTCCTAGATGTTAAAGAGGTGGGCAGTGTATGACAAAAATAGCAAATAAATACACTGTGCACACTTTTGTGTTAAGATTCATAGGAAAGACTTCTGAAAACAACTGGAAGAAGTGAAATTGTTAAAATCCTCTCTAAGCATTACAGGTGCTCATTACACTTGTCCACGGGGTTGACAGAGATGAGAAGGGGAAGGGTTCTAGGCCAGAGTGTTCCTGTTTAGAAGACACTTTGAGATTATAGCTTTCGTGTGCAGTTCATTCAATGCTACTACGTGTATGTGTAGTGGATAAACTTAAATCCTTATTTGACATATCTAGTCTTTCTAGATGTGTAAAAGTGCACAACATTAAGTTGAAAGTAGTGAGTTAAAGTAACACCTTTTAAGTATTTTTTTCTGTTAATTCATAGGAGTGGTTGTATTTGGGGAGTGGAATTATTAAACTTGAGTCTTGGAGAGTAAGCTGTTTACTGGGTAGTGGGGGAGAGGAGAGGGGACAGGGAAGGAAGTACAGAGAGAAGGGTTCTGTGCCCATGAGTCTTTAGACAAGTTCAGATTGTCTAACCATTGTTCTATTCATGCATTTTAGTTAATATTGCTATGTAGTAAAGAATAAGCAAGTCCTAATGCCCAAAGTATATTAAAAGTAGAGGTAGTAAAATAATCCCTTAATAAATGTCCTTTTGTTGGTTTTTAGGAAGGGCTGTGTCTTCTGGGAGTGTCTATGTTAATCCACCTCTTAGAGCTAGATACAGTCCTGTACTTAGTCACTGGCTGATGTGCTGGAGGCGGGGTAAGAGGAAGAGTGAAGGGAAGGGCTCTTGGCTAATATCTCCATATCTAGAAGACAGTTTTAGGTTATAAACATAGGTCTATATGTGTATTTTTGTAAAGTACCTATCTTTATTATAGCCAAGGTTCATTCTTTATTTTGCAACATCTAGGCTTTTTAGATGTTCTGAGGTGACTATGTATTATAAAAAGTAGAGCTAGTGAATTAACTAATTTGTAAATATCTTTGTTATAATTGATAAAAAAAGCAGTATCTTGGACATGGAATTGTTAAACCATCTCTGAGAAATGTACATCAGGACTTGCTCATTAGGTTGGCAGCAGAGGGCAGTATAAAGGGAGGGATGTATGTGGATGTGCTCGTATTTATATTTTGATGATAACCACTGATGTGTGTGCATCTCTTGGCTGTACTATAGGAATACATTATTAAGTAATTCAATGGAAACATACATCATTGCTAATACTTTAATAGTTTAGATCAGATAATGAATCCTCTTAGAAGCATTATACTTTGTGTACTCTGTTGCTTTATGTCTCATTTTTAATTGAACTTTAAGGGAATGTAGTATTTTAATCATAACTCTGCCAATATCTTTATCTAGAAGCCCATTGCCATTTTTGTCTTTTATGAAATTTTTGTCACCAAGAAAGGCAGGATTACATTTTTTCCTTCCAGATTGAGTTGGTGTAGTGTATTCTTGGTTATCAAAATACTCATAGCTTTGGGACTTTGAAATGGTAAACATTCATGATGTGTGAAAAAACATGATACATAACTGTATGATTTTAATTACATACAAATGGATGCTTACTTGTATAGATACACAAACGAGACCTGGAAGGACACATCAAACAGTAACTGCTTGTGATTATGGATGACTTTGTTTTTTGCTTCTTGTGTTTTTTGGTTTCCTATTATGCACATGCTAACTTTTAAGAACAAATGTTATTTTAAAAACCTTAAGAAAAAAAAAAAAGAGATACCTATGGCCCTTACAACAACCCTATGAAGTACTATCATAAACATGTACAAGATCACACAGGTAACAATCAGAGGAATCAGGATACTGATTCCAGGCAGTCTGTGACCTGGGTCATTGCTCTTAGCATCAATACAACACTGCCTCTTGTGAGCATGATACAATGGGAACATAATAAAGTCACATAAAAAGTTCTATGAAAACCCGTTGTGTAGGAAACTTGCAGAGGCGCAATATTTCATTGGACTTTGAATGATGAGTAAGAGATGCTCACCAGGAACAAAATGTGGAAGAAAAATGACAATCTAGGTAAAGAAAACAGTGGAAAACAAATGACAAAGTATTAGGTGTACATTTATGTTTAGGGACCAACCAAGTAGATCAGAGGGAGTTCTAGAAATTAGATGAAAATTAACTTGAGATATGAGGGACTTCAAGTCCTAGACTGAAGGGTTTTAACCTTATTTTGTAGATGATAAGATAACACTGAAGGATTTTAGTCAGGTATCGTTACCATGAGAATGATGTTTGGCAAATTCAGTTTTAGACAGGATGCAAGAATCTTGCTTGTTCTTCTACCTCTTCATGACATCATTTCCACCACTGCCTTCAAATTCCACCTCAATTATCAGTTCCTCCGGGAAGTCTTCCCTCACCACCCTTTCCCCAATGGGTCAGATTCTTCCTTTTATTTTTCTAAATTATTTGTTTATTCTCATAGCTCTAATGGAGCTTTATTCTAACACCTACCACAGCTTGTAATTTTATGTTTCATGGGTGATCCAGGCTCATGAGCTAAGAAAGGGTTTGTATGCATATAAAACTGGGAGTCATCAGTAGTTGAAGCCATAGGAATAAATGAGATGGACAAAGTAAAACATGCCAAAAGGAGGACAAAAAAGCATATGTGAGAAACCTAACTAGTAAAGTTAGGTAGAAGAAGTAGATCTGGGGAAATAGCCCAAAAAAGGATCCCAGAAGGCAGAAGATAAATTAAGAGAGAAGTGTGACATGGTAGTAAGAGAGAAGTGTGACATGGTAGGCAGAAGCTGAGATATTATCGAGGAGGTGTTGGTCTCAGTGACAAATGCTATCAAGAGATTGGGTAAGATGAAGATAAAAAACAGTAGTGGACTTAGATTTTTCCAGAAGAACTCACAAAATGCTGGGAGGAAATCAGATTGAGATTTAAGGACTGAGAAGTAAAAGCAGTGAATACAGACTTATATCTTCAAGACATTCTGTGGTAAAAATAACCATAAGGATGTCTTGGCGAAATCAAGAGTTGAGAGTAAGCTTGTTCAGACATTAAAGGACAAAAATCTCAGTTTGCCAGTTCCATGTAATTCCTTCGGTTTTCTGTGATAACTCAGTTTAATAATTCCTACCATGGAGGGCAGATGTTCTTTCAAAATCCTAGAGATCTTTGGATCTCACACTTTCTCTCACATGCCCTTCAGGAAATTAACAACACGTTTCTACCCTTCCCTACCCTTGTCCACTTCCCTACCTAAACTTTTACTCCCCTCTAGAGTTTGATCAATTGTGCACCAGATTAAATTCTCAGTAAATGAAAAGCGTTTAGTCAGGATCTCTTATTTGCCAGTTTCTATCTGGAACCACCTGAGTAAAGGAAATTTGCAAATTTAATTTACTTGATAAGTGGGTACGTGGGGCAAAATTAAAGAAAGCATCAAATTTGACTCATTCATCTAAGCATTTCATAAAATAAAAGTAGTAGGAGAGGGATTATATCATGGCCTTTTATAAAATCAGTCTTCTCGATCAAGAATAATTAAAATGGACCACCCAAAACATAAAAGTATTTCAAATTATTTACCGTGGGGTAAAATATTGGGCAGTTGGGCAGAACTGAGCAGAACCAAGACACTGAATTATAACCTTAGTAAAATGATCAGAATAATTAAAATTCATCCTAAAAAATGAAAAACCATATCTTCCAAACTACTAAACTTTATATGTTTCATTTCCTCTATTATGTTATAAACAAGAAAAAATAAAGAGAATAAATATTACATCAAACATAGTGCCATCTGTGAACACCGTAGAAATATTTTTCTGGGTTCAAAACTGTGGAGACAAGTTCAAACTGTTAAGACAACTCTTAGAAACCTACTCAGTTACATGAATAGAATTTTTTTATTTTAAGATTAATTTTAATAAATTAATTGCAACATGTTTATATATTTATATACTATAAATATACACTTATTTCTATTTATATATAAATAGAAATTAATAAAGAATACATTATTTTAATTACAAAAGAAAGTGCCTCCTGAGAAAAATTGAGTCCACTATTAAGCACAATGTACCAATTCCATTTTTAGTACTTTTGTTCTCATTTAAAATAATTTCAATTTCAATAAACAATAACTCATATTGTAAATACAAATGTCCAAGAGCAGTGATAAGGTAAGCTAGAGTTATGAAGGCCCATGTTACCTTACAAATTATCAGGAAGGTTGACCATTAATGTACCAGTCTGTACGTCCTGTGACCACACATTTTACAAGCTTCAGTGGGCTTTATTAAAACCCCCAGTTTCAGAAGAATCAGACTTAGACAGCTATCATTTTAGTTATATGTCCACATTTTATTTAAGTAAATAAGATTGCCTTCCACTTGGTTATTCCAGTAATTTTGAGTACTTAGAAGATCCAGGAAATCTAAAGTGCCACAATGAGCACGTAGGCGGCCTGCTGGAAGGGAAAAAAGGTTTTAAAAAAAGAACTAAAATCACTTCCTGTGGTTAACGTTTTAGAACCTAGTCCAGAACAGTCTGTACCAATATTGTGGGTTTGTTGGTATCTTATTTATGAGCATCGGAAACAGACTTGCACTGGTGCCATACTCTGAGTAGGATGCACGTGTAAGACAGATGGAACTTGTATTTCTAACAGATATAATTAAAGACTTGTTGAATATAGTGCCAAATACCACAAATATTAAAACATTTTAGAATAAATTTACCATTGCTTTGGCAGCAGTTTCAACAAAATAGCTGGTTATTCCAACAAATGAGAAATTGGGTATATGGAAATAGCGAAATTATTGCAATTTAAAATATGGTAGCTTGGTATAGTCTAATTTTACTAATACTGTACAATCTACACAGATTTAAATGTAAGGATTTTATTATAATAAAATATATCAGGCTCTTGTATGTGAAAAATTAGGAAACAACTTTTAAATGAGCTCTCCCAAGGAGAAATTAATAATCAGAAGAGAACAAACTCAAAGACTAAACACTGAATGAAACTACTTTCCATACATGGAAGAAGGCGACCCAAAGGAGACTGCTCATTAAGACACTACTCTCTCACAGTTTCTCACCATATTTTTCTGGGAACCCCTTTTCAATAATGCCAAAAGCATCAGAGAGTTTAATTAGGATAGCAGTATGAAATGACCAATGGATTGATTAACTAGAAGTCACTGGTGATGCTGACAAGGGCAATTTTAGTTGAGATGGGAGTTCAATCCAGATTGCAGTGGTCTGAGGACTAAATGGGAGTGTAGGTAATATTCCCCCTGACCAAAAAAATCAAGTGTTAACATTTCAAAATGCAAATGCATAGGCCTGTCATAAAAAAAGAGCAACAACAACAAAATGAACTCAATAAAATAAGTAGGTTTCTAAATTCCTTAGAGCTAGGCTGGCTATTAATGGCTATTTTATGTAAATAAAATATGAGATTTAAAATGGCAAGGCTTAATTAGAAGTTATGAGACATTTTACCATCATACTCTAGAATGTGGGCTTTAATCAGAGAAATATTGACTTTATGTTTATTATTAAACTTAGAAAAAGAGCTATCAAAAGGAGGTAGAGGAAACAACCTAAGTATGCATTGATGGACGAATGGATAAAGAAAATGTGTGTTTGTGTGTGTGTGTGTGTATATACTCAGCAATAAAAAAATGAAATCTTGCCATTTTTGACAACACAGATAGACACTGAGGGCATTAGGCTAAGTGAAATAAGTCAGACAGAGAAAGACAAATATCATATGATCTCACTTATATGTGGAATTTAAACAACAACAAACCTCATGGATATGGAGACCAGATTGGTGGTTACCAGAGGCAGGGGATGAGGAGTGGATGAAACAGGTGAAGGGAGTTAAAAGATAAAAACTTCCAGTTATAAAATAAATAAGTCATGGGGAGGTAATGTACAGCGTGGTGAATATAACTAATAATACTATAATAAATATTTGAAAGCTACTGTTAGAGTAAATCTGAAAAGGTCTTATCACAAGAAAAAAAATTTTTGTAACTATTATACATATGGTGATGGATGTTAACTAGACTTATTGCAGTGATCATTTCGCAATATATGCAAATATCATATCATTATGTTGTACACATGAAACAAATATAATGTTATATGTCAATTATACCTCAATTAAAAAAAGAGGAGATAGAACTAAAATGGCTGAAGTAGCTCATGGACGTATACTGCACCCACCCACTAAAATTAACACAAATTAAACAAAAATATTGAAAGTAGGCTAAAATCTCTTCTTAACTATCAGAGATTTTCCACCCAGATGAATATATTTTTTAAAAAAATACGTGCACACTGTTAACAAGAGACATACCTATATCAAAATTCCAAAAAAAAAAAAAAAAGGTAAAAATTAAAGGGATGAAAAAAGTACATGGGGCAAATGCTAGTGGTATGTACAATAATGCAGAAATGTTAATGTCAGAAACATTAGATTCAAGGTTAAATCATTACATGGTAAAAATAATATCTATTAGTGTTCTAGTAAGCAAATTCAAGTTTGAAGCATATTATCATTATTTTATTATATTACAAGAAAAGAATAATGTGAAATATAAAGTGCAATAAAAATCCTAAACTTGGTACATCCATCTTATGATATTGCCATTAAAAATTATATTACATGAAATCACTATCTTGAAGAGTTATTTGTGCTCGCATGTTCAATGAAGCATTATTTATCTTATCCAAGGTATAGAAACAACCTAAGTGTCCTTTAACAAATGAATGGATAAAGAAAATGTGGTTTACATATACAATGGGATATTATCGTGTTAAAAAAAAATCCTGGCATTTGCAACAACATGGATGAACCTGGAGGGAATTATGCTAAGTGAAGTAAACCAGACAAAGAAAGATAAATACAACTGTCCCTTGGTATCCATGAGATATTGGTTCCAAAACCCCCCACAGATAAACAAAATCCACGGATGCTCAAGTCCTTATATAAAACGGTGTCATATTTGCATATAGCCTATGCACATCTTCCTGTATAATATAAATCATCTCTAGGTTACTTATAATACCTCATACAATGTAAATGCTATGTAAATAATTGTAAATAAAATATAAATGCTATGTAAATAGTTGCTGGTGTGAGGCAAATTGAAGTTCTGGTTTTTGGAGCTTTCTGGAATTTTCTTTTTCAAATATTTACCATCCGTGGTTGGTTGAATATGCAGATGCAGAACAGATAGGGAGGGCAGACTGTACTACATGGTCTCACTTACATGCAAAATCTTAAAATACAAAACAAAAAAACTAGAACTCATAGAAACAGAGTAGAAATGGTGGTTGCCAGGGGCTGGGGTGTGGGGGAAGTAGGGAGAGGCTAGTTAAAGGGTAAAAACTTTCTGTTATAAGATAAATGTGTAACATGGTGACTACAGTTGATAATGCTGCATTGTATAATTGAAATTTGCTAACAGAGTAGTACTGAAGTGTTCTCACCAAAAACTAAAAAATAAAAAAGTTAAATATGTGAGGTCATGGATGTGTTAATTAACAGTGGGTATCCAGAAATCCTTTCACAATGCATATGTATACCAAAGCTTCACGTTGTATGCCTTAAATATATAAATTTTTATTAAAAATATATTTATAAATAAATAAACAATAAGTTACAAAAAAATATGCAATGATTTTGAACATTGCCCATAATATACTATTAAGTTAAAAAGCAAGTTTCAAAATGGAATGTATAGCATGATCCAAATTTTAAATAATATATAAAATATAGATTCACATATATATATAAATAAAGGGAAAGAAATATATCAACATACCAAAACAAGGTGACAGAATTACAGGCAATCTTTATCATTTTTGCTTATTTTTTAATTTTCTATATTGAATATCATTTTTATAAAAGGTTACTTTTAGAGTAACAAGTATTGACTTTATTTTATTTGATACTCTATTCCTTACCTTTTAAATTAACATATTTCTGTTTTACTTCAAGAGTCTCATTTATCAAAGCCACTTAAGGAAATCTACGTCAAAAGAAATGACAGCAAACTACTGGTTCCCAGTGCGGGGCGGGGCGCGATACAGGGTTGGGGAAGTGGGAGGTACAAACTACTGGGTGTAAGATAGGCTCAAGGATGTGCTGTACAACACAAGGAATATAGTCAATATTTTGTAATAACTGTAAATGGAAAGTAACCTTTAAAAATTGTATAAAAATAAATTTTTTTAAAAAGTAAAAAGAAGAAATGGCTAAAGTCACTTATTAACTAACGAAACTTGCATTACTGCTTTAAGAAAATTAAACAAAAAAATTGATATGAATTGTATAATTACTTTGGTAGAAATTAAAGAAAATTTTCTTCTAAATAAAGAAAAACTATAATTTTTTTACCCACATTAAAAATTGCATGATAACCAAAAATTGACAGCTAAATGTGTCTGTGATGTTTATATGATTTCTTAAAATGATATGTTAAATATATAGGTAAAATTTGTTCTTGCTGCAGATGCTTTTCTGCTAGTAAAGTAAGTGATATAAGGATACATTTCAAGAAGGAAATTAGAGTTTCAGCCAAATTAAATAGTTTTTCCTTCTCCTTCCTCTTGCTACCTTCATTGTAAAATGTAAGCTAATACTGAATTTTCACATTGTGGACGAACACCAAATCCATAAAATCTAGCCTACCTTTATATGCCTTAACAAAACAAAATAAAATTTAGCATATAAGTTGTGATGATTTTCCTTTAAAACATGAGGTAAAACAGAGACATCTCTCTTTAGATTATAATTCAGAAATTGCTGGACTTGGAGTCAAATATACCGGAATTAAGACTCTTAATTGCCACAGATGATCACTTTGATTTTTCTGAGTCTACCATATATATTAATATATTGCTTTATTCCACAAATATTGACTATGTGTATATTCTAGTCACTAAAACATAAGGGTGATATTAGAGCAATGGGAAAGAGAAAGAGACTGGGTCTCAGCCATCTTGAGGGTTTCAATTCAGTGGAGTAAAAGACAATAAATAGCTGAATAACTAAACATAATTATAAATTGTAATTTTTTTAAAAATGCTGTGAAGGAAATAAAATTGACATAGGGTTAAGGAGCAGAGGATGGGTTAGTTAATTCAAGTGATCAAGGAAGACTGCTTAACATAACTGCCATAGGAGCCCAGACCAGAAGGATGAAGAGTCATACATGTAGAACATGTAGCAGAGCAATCCAAACAGAGGAAATACAAGTAAGGGAAACAAGAATGCACTTGGGGTGTGATGAATGGAAAGGAGGCTATCATAGCCAGAAGGTCATGAGCACATGAGCACAGGTAGAGTGTATGAAATACAGATAGAAAGCCAGGCAACTGTCAAATCATGTAGGGACTGATAAGCCACAGTAAGGAGTTTAGATTTTACTCTCTATTTAAAGGGAAGCCAAGCAAGGGAGTTACCTGATCAGATGTATGTTTAAAAAAAAAAAAAAAAAATCGTACTGCCTATTATGTGAAGTACTACAGGAGAGCAAAACATGGGAACAGTTAGGGTACTTTGATAATGACTTGGTCTAACATAGTGGAGTTGGGGATAATGGGAAGAGGAGCAGTTTGGGATGAAGGATGGGTTTGGAAATCAAACAAAATGTTAACTTCAAGAATATAATATAACCAGGTATGAGATGTTGATGACACAGTTCAGGCTCAAGTTCAAAGAGAGGCCAGAGCTAGATATAAATTGAGTCATTAGCATATAAGGAATTTTAAAGGCATGAGAATGTGTGAAGCATGCAGTTAGATGAAATAAATTGTAAATACTATATCGACCTTAAAGGTTGATGAGAGACTTGTATTAAGCATCTCTTTATTCTGATGCTGTGACAACTGGGGCCTCGCTGACCCTGAAGAGTTGGCCCCTCCTTGGGCTAGCCAATTTCCTAGAGACAGTAAAGGACTCTTCTCTCCATATACCTTTCATGTATAAACCAATTGATTCAAAGCCCCAACTATATATATTCCCAACCATACCTTTTATCAGGCTCTCACACCCCAAGCTACTATCATCCTGCCCCAATCACCAATCCCAGGTACCATACAACTAGAGACAGCCTTATATATACTCCAGAGCCTGTTGAAACTATTTAAACTAGCAACTAGCATTATACTATACCAAGGTGTATTTCTTCCTGACTCCTTTACACATACTTGCAAGTCCCTCCACTTTATCCTACATAAAACCTCTCTGCCTTTGACCTCCTATTGGTTACAACTATTTTCCCTGCATCCCCCAAAGAACTAGTTTATCATGAGTCACTACACGCTTATTTACTTTTACAAACATCTCTATCGTTAACCCTTCTTGACACTGGATTGTCAAAAATATTAACTCATGAAATCAGGTGAGAATGAACAGAAAAGTAGAAGTTTTTCAGTTACTACACACAGATATGGGCTGTATAATATCGTGTTTACCTGACTACAACAAAACATTTCCTTAACTAAAGAAAGAAAATGGCTATATTACTCTTATGTCCTATTTATGAACGTTAACTATGGTATCTGTATGCATATCATATGTGTTGTCCTGTATAACATATTTTCCAGATGAGTTCTTTTTTAAAGTCTGAGCAAAACTCATTATTGTTTAAGTGCTTTTATCAAATGGCATTCAGAATTCTAAGTTTAATTTTCTACCTCTATTTTTATGAACATATGAAACTTACAAAAAATCTGGTATCCAGCCTATATTAATTCTATTTTTAAACCATGAAATTATCCTTAGAATTCTTTTTAAATCTTGCTCATTAAAATAATCGTTACATAAAACGTGTGGTCTTTCCTGAAAAGCAAATTACAATTATTTTCATTAGAGTTAAATAATTTTGATCCACAGCTTAATGACATCCATATTAGACAAAATTAAACATATTAAAAAAGCATTTCATGTCAGAATATTTTTACTCTTGGCAAACACTGTTAAATGCTAAATTGAACGTTTTGCTGGGAGAATGACAAGCTACTCAGGCACTGTTAAAACAAAAGATTTGCCTTTCGTAAAATGGAGATGCAAACAAGATTAATTAACCAAGAAAAACATCCTCTTTATAGAAATACTAGAGAAAATGAAATTTATATAATAAAAAGTTATGAGTAAAATTGTCTTTAAAAAGGCAGTAAGCCCTTCTGTAGAATATTTTACTGAATTATTGGAAAGTTGTAAGGGTTTAAATTTTATACATAATGACTATTTAATGCACTGGATTTAAAACTATGAGATCTCAAAACAAATGTGTTTGATTTTTTTAAGTGCTAATTTAAACCAAAAAAAAAAAAAAAAAAAAAAATCCAGGAAAGTTTTGTTAAATGTGAAGAACGTAATTGGGAATTTCCAGAATATATAAATTATATTACTTCTAGAAGAAGAAAAATCGTATAAAGAGGCACTTGGTTCAGCATTTATATAATATCTAACCTCTGTTATAATCCAGGAACAACTCAGGGTATTAGTGAATGAGGCAGAAGAGGTTTCTGCACCCATTGGTCTTATACTCTATAGGGTGGACATTGATAAAGTAGAACAAAAGTAGATGGTGACTTGTTAAATCAAAGTCAGGAGGCTTTGTAAGAGAGGCAATATAGGCAGGCTGAAACAGAGAACTGAAACAAAGAAAGACCAAGTACCAAAGAAGCTAAGGTTTAGAAGAGTCAAAGTCAGGAGGCATAGGTAAGTATTCTGAAACCCTCCGCTGACACAGCCTTGAGAGGCTTTACCTAAGGCAAAAAGATCCATATATTCACCACGTGAAAAACAGTAGTGAGAGGATGAAGAGACCCTTATAGACTTGTCCAGGATCCCCTGAGTTGGGTAGATTATGTTAAATTTCACAGAGCGATATTCAGTAGAACAGAAAGAGATATGTCAGGGAAAAAAAGAATGTACATTACTATTTTTAAAAACCTAAGTCATCATAGTTGACAAAGATCACTGTTGATAAAGTAAACGTTTTTTTTTAATTTTATTGAATGAAAGATTCTTTAAATTCTACAGTGCTTTCCAGTCTTCAAAAGTTTCACACACATGATTTCATATAATCCCATAATAACCCTTTTTCAAAATCCCCTATTCCTATATTGCCCCTCTCCTCTTCCCTCTCCCCACTGGTAACCACTAGTTTGTTCTCTAGATCTTTGAGTGTTATGTTGCCCTATTTTTATTTTTATTTTATTTATTTTTTTGTTTTTTAAGTTCTTTTTTTTTTCACACACACACTGTATTTTACTTTTACAAGAGATAAATAAACTGACACCAAGCATTGTAAATGGATGACCACAACAAAAGCAACAATGATTGCAATTACCAAACATGAAACACACTCATACTATGTCATAATATTGACATTCAGTCCAGTAATCCTCCACTGTAACAGCTCCTGATAAACATTTTTTAAAAAATTAAATGCATCTTCCATTATTGCTAAAATAATGTACTAAATAATAGTTTGGAATTACCAAATTTATTTTTTGCATGCCTTTGGTGATACAAGTTCTGTACATTTTCCCAAAGTATTGACATAATTGAAATAATGCTACACTACAGCAGCACCTAGAAATGGGGAGAAAACAAGCCAACCTATATAAAGTGCCCAAATACACTTGGGACTTGACATTCAAGAAGAAAGTTCTGCTTACTATAATGTTATAGTCTACAGGAGATAGTATAGATCTAGAAAAATATAAAGTCAAGTTGCAATGAGGACTCCAAATGTCTGAAGCAGTTGGCTGATCACACAGGCAGGTTGTCACATGTAAACAGGCTCAGGGGATACTGATTTCTGCTAACCAAATCCCCAAGAGATTGCTATAAAACCAGACAGCTAATCTGCATTGGGAACTGTAACTGCCAAAAAGAAATTCTACAAAGAAAGCATATTTAAAATCAGAAGGTGGCTTCAATGGTCATGGATTCCAACAAGAGCAGATAGTTGAATAATCTTAATGGTCAATAAAAATAAAGTTATAATTCGTAGCCTGATAGATCATAACTTTAGGATATATTTGCCAAGTAGTCTGACAAGTTTGAATGCTATGGTAGAATCATCAAAGGAACTTGTTTCAAAACTTCTTATACAAAAGCAGTACCTTATTACAGTTAGGTAGGTCGAAAGGTGGGAAAATGAACTCTGATTCCTAGCACCAGAGATAAAGAGGAGGTCAGCTGTCTGAAATAAAGTAGGTTTTTATATGTAACCATGGTTACTTGTACCTCTCCAGCTAGACGAATATCCCAATGCCTTACATGACAGCCCAGCTAGATGAAGGGCCATCTTTGCTTTCTACATTTGCCTTCCTTAGCTTCCATATTATCTCTTGTCTTCTTGTGACACTGACTGAAGTTGAAACTTCATCTAGTAACAGACTCTTAATTTTCATGCTGCCCAAAGACCAATTGCTGGTACATTCAACCCTACCTCCCTCCTTGGTCAGCAATTGAAGAGAACTGCCAACTTCAGGGCTTACCAAGATGAGCCAATAAGTGAGCAGCGGCCATCTGAATGGCAGCTCCCAATTCAACAAAAGGATACATGAAATCGTTTTTAAAATAATAGTAAAAATACCTTTAGATGCGCCTTGTTGGAGAAATCTATGTTGTCCAACTAGCAGGAATCTAACTCTGGACCCATCTCCAAGAAGAAACAGAAAAAGTAGAGAAGAAACATTCAGGGAGGCCACAACACCTTTGGCTCCAGCTGACCCTTTCTGTTAAATCTAAATAAATATCATTGTTCTTTGAAGACAAGGAAAATGGAGTAATTACTTTTGTTTCAGGCAACCATTAAGGTGAATCTGGGCAGTGCCAAGAAACACATTGACATAAGCTTGCCATCTGATTCCAGATTCCGTGCTGAGCATCTCCTTTTCTTTCAACAGAGTTTTTCCTTTGCAAAAGATATAATAATATATTCAGTTGATTAAGAGCCGTTACCATGGTATTTTGTTTGTTGCTCTTTTACCTAGCACAGAGCCTGCTGCATAGTAAGGTACAGTCAATAACCACTAGTGAATAAATGAATGGATGGTTTTAAAATTTCTCAGCTGCAACCACAATCCAGCTCTACCTTTCTGAGACAACATTCCAGTATACTTGATTGGGATTTGTACGTGTTTCCAAAACTCCTCAGGATACATTTACACCCACTCTCCTGGGTTACTTCTGCAGGGAGTTGTTCCAGTTAAGTCTTCATTTTACTACTTAAACATACAAAGGCTCAAAGTATTTTAACATTCTTAGAGATCTCTTCACAGGTTCATCTATATACCAATTGGAAATAGTATTTTGTCTAAAATTATTATTTTATATTTTATGTATACTAGTAAATTATATTGGTATTCTGTCCAAAATTATTACTATTAACTTTTTAGTGTCAAGCTTATTTGAAGTCAAGATATTTAAAAATTAGCAGGCATAAGAGTTTGAAGTTGCTATAAGCTATATCATTTTCCAACAGAGATACAGAAAACAGACAAGATACTGAACCATTACTACTTTACCATCTATTGCACTTTCCCATGGATGAATAATTAGAAGACAATGTCAGTCCTCAAATAATGTCATTTTTTTCCCCCAAATGTTTCTACAGGTATTACAGGAAAGTAAATTTGCTTACATAATTATAATTACTACACTTAACAAAATTCCATTAATATCATTTAATATCATTCCTATTAAATTTATCCCAATCATCTTCAAAAATATCTTTTAATAGTTGGCTTATTAAAGTTGGGATCCTAACAAAATCCACACATTTAATTTAGTTTTTTAATTTTCTTGTAAATAAGAACCACCCCATTCCACCCACCTATCCATGCCATTGACTTGTTGGAGAAATTGGGTTGGTTGTCCTGAGAATACTCCATGTTCTGAATTTTTCTGATTGCTTCCTCTTTTATAATTCAGCTCGTTCCTTTATCCTCCATATCTCATAGAAATTGTACTTAGAGCTAAAGGCTATATTAGTCAACTTCAACTTTTTTAGCAAGACTACATCATAGATGGTGCTGTGAAATATATACAGCATCGTATGAGGAAACACATAATGTCTCATTGCCTCCATTTAGTGATGCTAAGCCCAGGTGATTACAGCCCGGTCCTTCCATTACAAACTTCCTTGTCACTCTTTCTCCTAATGGTTTAAGCATTCATCGCTGCTACTAATTCATTTATTTCAATAGGATTGCAAAATGTAATTTGCTAATGCTGTCATTCCTTCTATGGTTCTTAGCTGGAATTTTCCTATAAAAAATGTTCTCTCATCAACTAGGGCCATTTCTACCCTGAAATATAATTTGTATAGGACAAATAGGAAATTTTTTTTTTCCTTTATCTCAGCTATATAAAAACATATGCACTAAAAAAGAGCAGGAACACTTACAGTGACTGGGTTAGTAGGTGCTGAAATTTGCAATAATTTTTCTTTATATTTAAAATTTTTTATAATAAAATTGCATTCATAATGGTAAATTAAAACTAAAATTTGTTATACAAATGTTTCTGATGGAGGAAGGCAAATCGTATAAGAAAAAAATGTTTAGCTTGTAGTCCTGTACTTTAAACAATTTCTGCCATCAGTATTCACTTCATTTATACTCATTCAGATAAAAATATTATTAAGTTACAGTTATCAAATACATTTATTTTAACACAACAGTGCATCTTGTTAGGTATCTTTAGTGAATATGATTTAGATGTTTTTAGTAGAAATCAATTTTTTATATTTGATCTCTTAAATTATTCATTTTATTGAGGCATTACAGTTATAGAGAAACTGAAATTAATAATATTTAGCAGACAAAGTTTGTTTACAAAGCTACATTTCACTAAGACCAAAAAAGCAGGCAAAGAGAAAGGTAAACATATGCAAGTTGAAAGCAAGTCATTTATTATTTTAAAAATCACTATACTATTTCAATACCTCTTCCATATTTGAATAAAATGATCTTTTCTCTACCATGTTTAGCATTAAGAATTTGCTCTTTTAAAGAAAATTTTTGAGACTGTTATAAAAACTAATGCTTTCAATACGATTGCCAAAAAATCAGGTATTACAAGTGGTATAGAACAAAACAACAATTTGAACATTCAAGTATCCTAATTATTTAATTGTAAAAGAAAATGTTTTAACAAGAGATTCGAAGTTTACTTAAATAATTAACAGCAACAACAAGAGTCTAGGTCTTTGATTCACAAAGGTGTTTGGGACAAAAGGAAGAAGGAAGGAGGAAAGTTTTAAGAACACTACTTTTAAAATATTTTTAACATTTGATGTACACAGTTTTGAACTGACTACTACAAACTACTCCTGAAGGTTTTTTAATATTTTCATTCAGATTTTTAAAAATTGACCCCATACTTCATCTAGTTATAACTATACTTTAATCTTGCTTAAACACATTTTAAAAGACTATGGAGAAACTTAGTATATAATGAAGATAAAATTGAGAACGACAAAAAGATTTTTAAAAATATTTGTATCTATAATCCAATGAAGAGAATAAAAAATAGGAAATCATCAATGTAACTCATCATAATTAGAAAGAAAGAGAACGCTAAAACTGCACCTGGTGTATTAGTTTTCTATTGATGCTATAACAAATTACCACAAACTTCGTGATGTAAAACAAAATATATGTATTATAGTTCTGTAAATTAGGGCTCTAGGGGAGAACCCATTTCATTGTCTTTTTCACATTCTAGAATGCACCTGCATTCCTAGATTGTGGCCTTCTTCAATCTTCAAAGCCAGAAAGCAGGTCGAATCCTTCTCACATAGGATGCTGTGATCACATGACTTCCTCTTCTGCCTCTCTCAGCCACTTTCAAACACCCCTGGGATTACAGTGGGCCCACCAGGATAATCTAAAATAATCTCCCTACGTTAATGTGAGCTGATTAGCAATCTTACTTCCATCTACAGCTTTATTTCCCCTTTGTCAGACAGGTAACATTCACAAATTCCAGGGATTAGGACATGGACATCTTCGGAGGTGCATTATTCTGTCTACCTCAGTTCTCTTTGAAGTCCCTTCTTTGGAATTTACATATACACTAATAAGTATATTTAAAAGGCAAAAGTTGAGGCGACATTATCATTCACCAAGAGCTAGTGTTCAGAGAGACACCTGATTCAAATTTCAGCTTCAGCATTTAATGGCTATTTGATTTAACATATTTTTGAAATTATCTGGGCAATGCTTTCCTTATCTAACAAAATGAGACAAAAAATATCTCATAGGATTATTGTGAGGATAAAGGTAAATTAGGTAAAAGATTGGACACAATACCTGACTTAGTATAATCAGTCCTTCAAAAACACTAGTTGATATTCTTAGATTATTGAAAACAATATACTATTTGCTACCTCCTCAAATTTCTGCCCAGAGTTAAGACTTTTTTCCTTAATTTATTCTCTACTGCTTTGTTCTTTATTGTTTTACTAACTTCAACAATTGCTAAAATGCATATGTCATGAAAGCCTGAATGCCAAGATATTTTATTAAGTGCATGTGCTAAAACTTTCTTATTTCTTAGATGACTTAATAAGAGATTTCTTAGTAGTGTTACAATCTTGAGTGGTATTTTAATCTTTCCAAAAGGAATACTTTATGGGTAATATTATTATTAAACAAATGATAGAAATATCATCTAGACAAAAGTGACAGTCCATGAGACTTCACTCTGAATTTCCTCTCATGCTCTAATGTCGCTTCATGGTCAGAGAAAAGAGAAAGGGCAGTTAGAGCCAGTACCGATATTACTACAAACAGTAATATGTACTTTCTTATTGATCTAGTACACATTTCTGGTAAAAGAATTTCAAGCATCATAAAATCTTTCCTTAAATTCTATATTCCCAGATAGAGTTGCCACCTGTGCAGTTACAGAACCATTTTACACTTCCACTTCTTTTATTATTATCCAGTTTTAGATAGTAAGCCTTTCTCATATATTCACTGAAAACATGTGTGTTCCCATATTTTCAAATAATGCCATATATACCAGAACACAAAATATTTTGTCTTTCCACTTCTTGGAATAGGATTTCTAATTAAATGTGTGATACTGAGCATTAGCCATGTACCAGGTCCTAAATATAAGCCAGGCAAAATTCTTAGAGGAACAGAATATAAATGGGGGAAAAAAATACATGGTAGCACCGCTATCACCATATGTTAACTGGTAACAATAAATACATACTCGTTCAATTATATTTTCTATTTTCAGCTTAGAAGTAGGAACACCTGTATTTTAGCCCCAGCTCTGCTACCAATCAGCATGAAATTTTTAAACAAGTCACTTTTAAGCCCTCAGGGTCAGGCATGGTTTCCTCAACCTGTAAAATAAGGAAATAAAGACTAGATCTCCAAGTTTCCTTCTAGTTTTAAAATTTTATCCACATTTAGTGGCTACAGTCAGTAATCAAAATTCTCTAAAGAAAACAAAATTCATATTAGCAAAATTATTTCATATGTACTTTGCAAAGCCAGTAAAATAGGTGAATTTACTCTTTCAACAGAGTTTTTTAAAATGCCTTAAGCTGAGTGCAGTCTCTACAGTGAGTTTCAATTTTGTTAACTTAAAAAAATCAATAGCTTACTAATACACATAGATCTTAAAATATGTTATTTTCTATGCCTTTGGGGGGATTTAAGTGGTGGTAATTAATCATTTTAGCACATTATTTTGTTTTTGTGGCATAAAGAGATTTTTCAGAAACAACCAGCTACGAAATTCACAAGAGCATCTTCATTTCAGTGAAGTACTGGCTGGCATCCTTGTCTAGACTATTTGTCTTTACAAGTCAGACCCAGAATCCTCAGAACATCTGTTGGCTGCCTCTACTGATACTAAGCCTTTTCAACAAAGCGCTGCCTCTTCTTAGAAGTATCTATGACTATGCTTTCCCATCTGCCATACATGACGATGTCATTGTCTTTGAACGTGCCATTTCTGCTTTCATGGCTTAAAGAGACTAATAGTCTAAAAATATGTCTTTGGGGCATTTTGATACTTTTCCAGGGATAATGATTGACTTTCTGGCCATCAGTTGATCTTTAACAATAGCACATACTTGTTCAGATAATTTATTAGCTAAATTAATATAGAATGATTTTTTAAAAAAATACTTCATGGACAAATGCATATTTTATTGCACTCTGTAAATTGAGTAGAGCTATGAATAATAAGAACAAATCCAATACCAGAACTTCAGAGGTTTTTCTACACATACTGTAATTGGAAATTTATTTTGATTGGAAATACTATCTTGAAAATGTAATTCTTTGAAACAATCCATCAAATAAACAACCAGAAGCATCTTTACAATATCCACTTAGACACTTTTATCCTTGGAGTACTATGCAATCGATAAGGAAGCATGGGGATAATACTTGAACAAAGAACACAGTTAAAAGTTTTGTATTAATTTGTTTTTAAGGAAAATGCCCTAGTACATTAAGGGAAAGAATAAATCAAATAGGTACTGACCAGGTTCACATTTAATTGTTATAGCTGGGTATAACCATTAAAAAGAAAATCTGGATACAACGATTAGCAGATATTTGGCCAGCATAAATCAGAACACGTTTTAGCTCTATGGCAATAGGCTGTGAGCTTTCTGTCACTTGGTTCTCTTAAGGCTTCCCAAAATGTGTTAATGTTCCAGGTGTCCACTTAATTCAGTTAGTACTGAATAAGTACAATATAAAGATTTTTCAAGATGTAGTCTAAATTTACTGAACTAACCAATTTCATTGGACTAAAGTGATGTAGCACTTTCTAACGCTGCAGTAAGTTCTACATGACCACTTAACATTAAAATATCTAATTTGAATTTTTTAACTAATGGATTTTTTTACAATGCCATTATTCCAAATAGACCAGTTTTCATAATAAATAATTCATTACTTTATCAGTCTGGGGCAAATATTTGCACTTTTGACCAGAAATATGTCCTAGTCTTACCTCACAGTTGTAAAAACCAATTAATGATAGAAACATTTATTTAAAGTCTAATTTGGTGTTTTCCCAGAGTGTGTTCCACCAAATATAAAAGTATTTATCTGCTTTTCTTATGCATGTTAGCATATTAAATGATCTGAGAAATCTGGCAAAAAAGAAATCCGTTTGATTTTCTTTAACTCGGCATTTCCCAAATTTATTTGACTATGGAATCCTTATATCCGATAAAAGATATTAACTTCATGCAGAGAGTACTTTAAAAGGCTTGGGATAGAAAAGATACCTCCAAGTTTTCTTTGCGTACTTCATTTCTAATTCTTAAATAATTTGTTTTCAAGTCTTTCAAATCTATATTTTTTTACTTTGAGCCCCCTATGTCTCATTCTTTTTTTTGTTTTAATACAGGCTATTGATAAACTGGCAACCTTAAACTCAACTTTTACATAATCCAACTCAATGCAGTAAATATTCACCAAGGTACTGTGCTTGGCATTGTAAAATTGTTATATCGCTCCTTAGTTTTCACTTTGGTAGACTAAATAGACCAAAGTTCTACTATTTCTTTTTTCCTTATAAATCACAATTTATACCCATTTGACCATTCTTCTGGAACCCTACCTTTTCAAAAATATCTACAATCATTTTGAATTGTGATGATCGACACTAGGCATATCAATCTAATGAAGACAGCATACTCCAAGAATCAGGAACCACTTTACACATCGAGACCTGTCTGATATTACTGCTGCACATTCCCTTTTTAAAGTAGGCTTCTTTGAAAATTTTATGTGAAATCACCACATCAACACCCTCCACTCCCACCCTCATCCCCCAAAATATGGCTTTTTTTTGCCAGGGCACTCCACTACAGCCATGTCTTTCTAAGCAAGGATTTTAAATTTCATAAATAAATGATAATAAATTAAATGATAATAAATATATTAAGACAGGGAGTTAAACTTTCAATCTAAGGAACATGCAAGGAAATAGAATCAACTCACACCCAACTATTGCATTCAGAAACAAAATGGTTTCATTTGGGTGCATGTATTTATTGGTGCTTAAAAATTGTCAGTCTCTTTTGACACTGAACTTCCAGTAATTTTTTTTTTTAGGCTTATTATTGTTTTATGAAATACATAAAAGATTATTTATTTGATCAGCTACTTACTAAAAATATTTGTACTGATAATAATCCATTAACTACTTTAGAGGCTAGAGGACTATGCTAATGGAATACAAAGAATTTGTAAATTTTTATTTATAGGCATTGTTATTCCAGATAAGTATGATAGGGGCATAAATGAAAGGCTATCAAACACAAAGAAAAATTCATTAGAACAAAATAAAATTCTGTAGGGTAAGTAGAATGGAATTAAAGTCAAACATTAGTGACAAACATTTTGAATTGTTATGGAACAACTTGTCTGGGTTTTTAAATGGGAAATAGTGGACATATCTGCTATGGCATTTAGTTCCCATTGGATACATTTTAAAAGGTGGCATACAATATACCAGGCGTGACATCCTTTGTAATAATTTAAATTATGGTGAAAATATTAGATATAAACTTAAAAAATACATGAGGAGTGTAGAGTTTTTCAAAATTCTTCTAGGAGTAAATGAACATTATGTTTGAAGACTACTGATTTAGGAAAGTGGGGGAGTAAACAAATGCACTAGGGAAATATTGTAGGATTGCGTGAGCACTAAGGGTTCATGTAGGTTAGTTCTTAAGAATTCAAAAAAAGACCAGTCACTTTTGCAGGATTTTCTCCAGCTATGTTCAGGTCTGCAAGTGCAGGTGTGGGGGGAGAGGAGAGTTGGATTTAACCAGAGTTGGAGTTTTGCCAAGCAACAATAATAAAGCAAAAAATAGAAGCAAGTGAGTTGACAATGTCTGCAAGGGAGGGATTATAATGATGCACTATGGAATTCAAACTAACTTGGGAGGGAAATGGGAGAATAGGGACTTAAGGGATAGTTTTTAAAAGGTGTAGGAACAGTGGGCTATAGGGCTCATGAGAGACAAAGAATAAATCTAGAGAACTAAAGAGAGACCTGTGGAAATGTTAGTGGTGGTGTTGAGAAAATGAGATAATTGAAATCGAGATTATGGAGGGACTGCAGATATCCGTAATGCAAGATCTAGGGTCTGATGGTGGGATGAGATGGATAAGGTTTCATTGGTGCACAAGCTCATTGGAGGAGAAAAGAGCCAGGATCTGAGTAGCCAGACTGAAAGGTTTATCTCCATGCTTATTGAATCCCCAAGAGTATGATGGGCATGGGGATTGTTAAGTTATTTAAACAACAGGCCGTTTGACTGAGGTGACTCTAATGTCTTAGAGGCCTATATAAGTAAGCAAACCAAAATCTAAGCCATAAATTCCGCAAGGTTACAAAATCGAAACCTAAGGACAACCTATCAGAAATAGCCAGCAAGGCTTTAAGCTGTAGTCAATAAATAATTTCCCTGCTTTGCTTCTGCCTTTTCTCTATAAAAGTCCCTCCCTGAGCTCCTGTTGGTGGAGCTCTCCTAACCACTTCTGGTTTGGTGTTGCCTGACTAAAATCGTTTTTTGCTCAAATAAACTCCTGAAATTTTTCATAGGCTTCAGTTTATCTTTTAACAGTTCGAAAAGACTGACAGATCCAAGAGGTTAAACTGAAGTTTGTAGAGAACATCAAGAAGCAGGGGTGGTAGATGATATAGTCTGAAGACTTTTCAAAATCTGTCTCCCAGATTTTCAAAGCTGGGAGACTGGAGCAGGCAAAGGAAAATTGTCCAGAAACAGCAGTCCCAGGGGTATGAAAGTGTAAAATTCATCATCATTCAAGAGGGCTGCAGGGGAGATAGTGTCCTTGAGGAAGAGCCAGTAGGCAGTGAAGAGAGTGATCAGACAAGAGCTCCAGAGAGCACAGTGAAAGGGATCCAAAACTTGGAAAGAAATGGAAGATAGAGTCAGAAAAGGAGATGCATAAATGGAATGAGATTCCAGGGGATAAGGACTCCTGGAAATCTTGAGTGTCTGTATAACTGACAGTGAAACAGAACATGAGATTAATCCTGATGCCATTATGGGAGAACCACTTGGACCCCAAGAGTTGGTATAAAAATTAATTTAAGTGAAAACATTTGAACTATAGAAGATGCAGAAAGAAATATTATTTGAATTTCATCTATCTGACCTGAAGTAGAGTCTCCCAAAAATACAGCTACTTTTAAACCCCCTCCAAGGGAGTTTCCTATGAATTCAGCTACCATGAAGACAGACTACTCATTCCCGTTAGCATCAAAAAGCCCAACAAAACTTTCCATACCTTCCCAGTGAAACCCTAACCCAACACCCCACCCTTGTGAAGTTTGGTATATAAACCTTTTATCTCTGGCTACTGAGTTACTCATCACTGAACACCCCGCATATACCCCATACCTGTGAATGTACAAATGAACCTTGTCTTTTCTCCTGTTAATCTTTCTATCGTCAATTTACTTGCAGGTCCCCAAACACTAGACCCAAGTTGGAAGAGGACAAGTGTTCATCCCAACACTATCAAGGCAGACAGAAGTGGTTGGTGAAGTTGTGAGTGTTAAGAAAGAAGGGATCTTTCCAGGAGCTTGGAGATTCAAGAGCTCCTTCATTACTCCTGCCATTGATGCTTTAGTGGTTGGAGGAGGGACAGCCTTATTACAGCACTTCATCCATTAAAAAAACAGACCACTTGGTCTCACCAGGGACCAGTAAGAGTTTAGCAGCCTCTGTCAACTAAAGAATGTCACTCGCCATCTGGCTCCACAAGGATTGAGTCATTAGCCACTGCATTCGCTGACCTTCAACACATCCTGAAAGGAGTTCAGGACAGAAATCAGGAATGAGGCACTCTGTGCTCTGGGAAAACCGCCAGAACACGTCTTCAGACAGATATTTTCAGGAGAAAATTTTGTGAACCCAATTTCTTGCATCTTCTCATACTTAGAAAAGCACTAAAATCATTAAGTAAGATATCTGTGCCTTGTGACTAGCAGTAACCTTCTACCAAGATGTGTGCTTGATTGAATGTACCCCTTTTCTCTAAAGGTACTCTTCACATATATGCTGACCTCCCCGCTTACCTCTTTGGAGCAGTTCCTCAGAGCTGTCTGAGAGGCTGTATCCTGGGCTATAGTGCTCAGTAAGTCCCCAGTAAAACGGAACCTCACAGCTCTCACGTTGTGCAGTTTTATTTCAGTCAACACCTCTTTCTTTACTGACCTCTGGGACAGCACATTCTCCTGGCTTCCACCCTGCCTCACTGACTCTCTTTCTCAGTGTCCTTGCTAGATCATCCTCCTCTCCTAATGTCTAAATTTTGAAGTGGTCTAGGACTCTGTCCTTGGCCTTCTTTACTTCTATCACTTTCCCTGGAGGCTCTCAATTAGGCCCACTAAGTTCGCTTTAAACACCTGTGTTCTCATCACTGAACACCCCGCATATACCCCATACCCGTGAACGTTCATTTGTCCGTTCATTTGTACTGCATCACCTCAAGTCAGCCCAGGCACCGTGTTCTGCTTCATTTCCTCATACTATCAATTAACACTTAAACCTGGATTTCAAATTGATTTGTTTACTTCCTCACTAGAATATAAACCCCATGAACACAGGCACCATGCATGTCTTTTTCATCTCTGTATCCCCAAAACCTTGAATGATAGTTCCATGACCAAATAATATTGCTGAAAGAATTGAGGAATAAATGAATGGTCAATTTATAAATATATTCTTTACATTCTCATTTTTTTTTTTTTTGCTTTATATACTAAATCTCAAATTCTACTGACTTATACGACTCAGTTTAATTCTTCTTTGTATTCTGCAAAATATTTCTAACCTGACCCATTTCCTGCATCCCATTATATGATATAAAGCCATATTTAAATAGTTGTCATAGTATATTGATGGTGAGATGCAGGGATTTTTCTTTCCTTTTTATAACTGAAGTATAATTGACATATAACTTTATATTAGTGTCAGGTGGGCAACATGATGATTCAATATTTGTATACACTGCAAAATGATCACAATAAGTCTAGTTACCATCTGTCAAGATGCAAAATAACAAAAATTCTTCTTCTTGTGATAAGAACTTTTTAAGGTTTACTCTCTTAGCAACTTTCAAGTTGTTTGTTTTTCTTGTTGAGTTGTATGAGTTTTTTATATAGTTTAGATCTTAATCCCTTATTGAATATATGCTTTGCAAATATCTTCTCCCACTCTGTACCTTCGCTTTTTCATTTTGTTGATAGCTGCCTTTGCTGTGCAGAGCTTTTTAGTTTGATGTTGTCCCACTTGTTTATTTTTGCTTTTGTTGCCATTGCTTTTGGTGTTAAATATGAAAAATCACTGTGAAGACCAATGTCAAGGAGCTTGCCATCTGTATTTTCTTCTAGGAGTTTTATGGTTTCGGTTCTTACATTCAAATCTTTGATCCATTTTTAGTTGATCTTTGTGCATGGTATAAGATAGTAGCCTAATTTCACCTTTTTGTGGCTGTCCAGTTTTCCCAATACTATTTACTGAAAAGACTGTCCCTTCCCCATGGTGTATTCTTGACTCCTCTGTTGGAAATTAATTGAGATTATATATGTATAAGTTTATTTCTGGGTTCTCCATTCTCTTACAGTAATCTATGTGTCCATTTTTATGCCAATACCATACTGCTTTGATTACTATAGCTTTGTAATATAGTTTGAAATCAGGACGTGTAATGCCTCCAGCTTTGTTCTTCTTTCTCAAGATTGCTTTGGCTACTTAGGATCATTTGTGGTTCCATACACATTTTAGGTTTATTTGTTCTATTTCTTTGAAAAATGACATTGGAATTTGATTGGGATTGCACTGAGTCTATAGATCACTTTGGGTAATAGGGACATTTTAACAATATTTATTCTTCCAATCTATGAGCACAAAATATCCTTCCATTTATTTGCATCACCCTCAATTACTTTCATCAATGTGTTATATTTTTCAGTGTACAGGTTTTTCACCTTATTGCTTAAATTTATCCCTAGGTATTTTATTCTTTTTGATGCAATAGTAAATGGCATTGTTTTCTTAATTTCTCTTGCTGATAGTTCAATGTTACTGTATAAAAACACAACAGATATCTGTATATTGATTTTGTACCTGCAACTTTACTGAAATTTTTTTATTAATTCTAACAGTTTTTTTTTTTATGTACTCGTTAGGCTTTCTATATATAAATAATTTCATTTGCAAATAATGACAATTTTACTTCATCCTTTCCAATTTAAATGTCTTTCATTTATTTTTCTTGCCTAATTGCTCTGGCTAGGATTTCCAATATAATGTGGAATTAAGGTAGTGAGAGTGGGCATCCCTGTCTTATACTTCATCTTAGAGGAAAGATTTCAGCTTTTCACCATTGAGTATGATGTTAGCTGTGGGTTTGTCATATATAGCCTTTACTATGTTGAGGTATGTTTCCTCTATGCTCACTTTATTGAAAGTTTTTTTTTATCATAACTGGATGCTGAATTCTGTCAAATATTTCTTCTGCATCAATGAAGATTATCATATGATTTTTTATTCTTCATTTTATTAATGTAGTGTATCATGGTAATCGATTTGCAGATGTTAAACAATCCCTGCATCCCTGGAATAAATCCACTTGATCATAGTATATGATCCTTTTAATATATTGTTTAATTTGGTTTGCTAATATTTTGCTGAGGATATTTGCATCTAGGGTCACCTGGGATATTGGCCTATAATTTTCCTTTTGTGTGGTGTACTTCTCTGATTTAAGTATCAGTAATGCTGGCCTTGTAAAATTAGTTTGGAAGCATTCCCTCCTCTTCAACTTTCTGGAAGAGTTTAAGAAGAATAGGTAATAAATCTTTGAAAGTTTGGTAGAATTCACCAGTGAAGCCATCTGGTTCTGGACTTTCATTTGGGGAGAGATTTTTGATCAGTGGTTTAATCTCCTTACTAATAATTAGTCTATTCAGATTTTCTGTTTCTTCATGATTAAGTTTTGGAAGAGTGTATGTTTCTAGGAATTTATCCATTTATTCTAGGTTGTCCAATTGGTTAGTGTATAATTATTCATGGTAGTCTATTATGATCCTTTGTATTTCTTTGGTACACGTTGTAACTTCTCTTTCATTTCTAATTTTATTTATTTGGGTCCTCTCTTTTTTGTTCTTAGTGAGTCTAGCTAAAGGTTTGTAAATTTTGTTCATCTTTTCAAAGAACCAGCTATTAGTTTCATTGATCTTTTCTACTGCATTTTAGTCTCTTTTGTGTATGTCCACTCTGATCTTTCTTATTCCCTTCCCTCAACTAACTTTGGGCTTCATTTGTTCCTCTTTATGTAGTTCTTTTAAGTGTAAAGTTAGATTGTTTATTTGAAAAATTTCTTGTTTCTTGAGTTAGGTCTGTATCACTATGAATTTTCCTCTTAGAACTGCTTTTGCTGCATCTCATAAGTTTTGGTACGTGTATTTCCATTTTCATTTGTCTCAAGGTATTTTTTTTTATTTCTCCTTTGATTCCTTCACTGACCCATTGGTTGTCCGGTACCATGTTGTTTAATCTCCACATATTTGTAATTGTTCCAGTGTTCTTATGGATTTCTAGTTTCATACCATTGTGGTTAGAAAAGATGCCTGATATGATTTCAATCTTCTTAAATTTATTGAGACTTGTGTGGCCTAACATATGATCCTTCCTGGATAATGTTGCATGTGCACTTGGGAAGAATGTAGTCTACCTTTTTTGGAAGGAATATTCTGTATATATCTATTAAGTCTATCTTGTCCAATATTTCATTTAAGGCCAATGCTTCCTTATTGATTTGCTGTCTGGATGACCTATACATTGATGTAACTGGGGTGGTAAAATCCTCCACTACGGCATTGCTGTCAGTTTCTCCATTTAGGTCTATTAATATTTGCTTTATATATTTAGGTGATCCTATGCTGTGTGAATAAATATTTACAAATGTTATATCTTCTTGTTGGATTGACCCCTTTTCATTATGTAATGCCCATCTTTGTCTTTTATTACAGTCTTTGTTTTAAGGTCTATTTTGCCTGATATAAGTATAGCTACCTCAGCTTCCTTTTGGTCTCCATCTACATGAAAAATCTTTTTCCATGCTTTCACTTTCAGTCTGTGTGTGCTTACATCTACAGTGAGTCATTTATAGGCAGCAGATAGAGGGGTCTTGTTTTTTATCCATTTGGCCACTCCACATCTTTTTTTTTTTTAATTTGATTTTATTTATTTACTATTTATACAGCAGGTTCTTATTAGTTATCTATATGATACATATTAGTGTATATATGTCAATCTCAATCTCTCAATTCATCCCACCACCAACACCCCCACCCTGCTTTCCCCGCTTGGTGTCCATACATTTGTTCTCTACATCTGTGTCTCTATTTCTGCCCTGCAAACCGGTTCATCTGCACGAGTTTTCTAGATTCCACATATATGTGTTAGTACACGTATTTGCTTTTTGCTTTCTGACTTACTTCACTCTGTATGACAGTCTCTACGTCCATCCACATCTCTACAAAAAACCCAATTTTGTTCCTTTTTACGGCTGAGTAATATTCCACTGTATATATGTACCATATTTTCTTTACCCATTCATCTGTCGATGGGCATTTAGGTTGCTTCCATGACCTGGCTATTGTAAATAGGGCTGCAATGAACATTGGGGTGCATGTGTCTTTTTGAATTATGGTTTTCTCTGGGTATATGCCCAGTAGTGGGATTGCTGGGTCATTAGGTAATTATGTTTTTAGGTTTTAAAGGAACCGCCATACTGTTCTCCAAAGTGGTTGTATAAATTTACGTTCCCACTAACAGTGCAAGAGGGTTCCCTTTTCTCCACACCTCCCAGCATTTGTTGTTTGTAGATTTTGTTGATGCCCATTCTAACTGGTGTGAGGTGATACCTCATTGTAGTTTTGATTTGCATTTCTCTAATAATTAGTGATGTTGAGCAGATTTTCATGTGCCTCTTGGCCATCTGCATATCTTCTTTGGAGAAAGGTCTATTTAGGTCTTCTGGCCATTTTTTGATTGGGTTTTTTTTTTAATATTGAGCTGCATGAGCTGCTTATATATTTTGGAAATCAATCATTTGTCCATTAATTAGTTTGCAAATATTTTTTTTTTCCCATTCTGAGGGTTGTCTTTTCATCTTATTTATAGTTTCCTTTGCTGTGCAAAAGCATTTAAGTTTCATTAGGTCCCATTTGTTTATTTTTGTTTTTATTTCCATTACTCTAGGAGGTGAGTCAAAAAAGATCCTGCTGTGATTTATGTCAAAGAGTGTTCTTCCTATGTTTCCTGCTAAGAGTTTTATAGTGTCTGGTTTTACACTTAGGTCTTTAATCCATTTTGAGTTTATTTTTGTGTATGATGTTAGGGAGTGTTCTAATTTCATTCTTTTACATGTAGCTGTCCAGTTTTCCCAGCACCACTTCTTGAAGAGACTCTCTTCTCCAATGTATATCCTTGCCTCCTTTGTCGTAGATTAGTTGACCAAGGAGCATGGGTTTATCTCTGGGCTTTCTATCCTGTTCCATTGATCTATATTTCTGTTTTGGTGCCAGTAACATATTGTCTTGATTACCATAGTTTTGTAGTATAGTCTGAAGTCAGGGAGTCTGATTCCTCCAGCTCCGTTTTTCTTTCTCAAGATTGCTTTGGCTATTCAGGGTCTTTTGAGTCTCCACACAAATTTTAAGATTTTTTGTTCCAGGTCTGTAAAAAATGCCATTGGTAATTTGATAGGGAATGCATTGAATCTGTAGATTGCTTTGGGTAGTAGAGCCATTTTCATGATATTGATTATTCCAATCCAAGAACATGGTATATTTCTCCATCTGTTTGTGTCATCTTTGATTTCTTTCATCAGTGTCTTACAGTTTTCTGAGTACAGGTCTTTTACCTCCTTAGGTAGGTTTATTCCTAGGTATTTTATTCTTTATGTTGCAATGGTGAATGGGATTCTTTCCTTAATTTCTCTCTCTGATCTTTCATTGTTAGTGTATAGGAATGCAAGAGATTTCTGTGCATTAATTTTGTATCCTGCAACTTTACCAAATTCATTGATTAGCTCTAGTCGTTTTCTGGTGGCATCTTTAGGATTCTCTACATATAATGCCATGTGATCTGCAAACAGTGACAGTTTTACTCCTTCTTTTCCAATTTGTATTCCTTTTATTTCTTTTTCTTCTCTGACTGCCGTGGCTAGGACTTCCAAAACTATGTTGAATAACAGCGGCGAGAGTGGACATCCTTGTCTTGTTCCTGATCTTGGAGGAAATGGTTTCAGTTTTTCACCATGGAGAATGATGTTTGCTGTGGGTTTGTTGTATATGGCCTTTATTATGTTGAGGTAGGTTCACTCTATGCCTACTTTTTTTTTATCATAAATGGGTGTTGAATTTTGTCAGAAGCTTTTTCTGCATCTATTGAGGTGATCATATGGTTTCTAGTCTTCAATCTGTTAATATGGTGTAGCACATTGATTGATTTGCATATATTGAAGAATCCTTGCATCCCTGGGATAAATCCCACTTGATCATGGTGTATGATCCTTTTAATGTGTTGTTGGATTCTGTTTGTTAGTATTTTGTTGAGGATTTTTGCATCTATATTCATCAGTGATATTGGTCTGTAATTTTCCTTTTTTTTTTTTTTTGTAGTATCTTTGTCTGGTTTTGGTGTCAGGGTGACGGTGGCCTCAGAGAATGAGTTTGGGAGTGTTCCTTCCTCTGCAATTTTTTGGAAGAGTTTGAGAAGGATGGGTGTTAGCTCTTCTCTAAATGTTTGATAGAATTCACCTGTGAAGCCATCTGGTCCTGGACTTTTGTTTGTTGCAAGATTGTTAATCACAGTTTCAATTTCATTACTTGTGATTGGTCTGTTCATATTTTCTATTTCTTCCTGGTTCAGTCTTGGAAGGTTATACCTTTCTAAGAATTTGTCCATTTCTTCCAGATTGTCCATTTTATCGGCACAGAGTTGCCTGTAGTAGCCTCTTAGGATGCTTTGTATTTCTGCGGTGTCCATTGTAAGTTCTCCTTTTTCATTTCTAATTTTATTGATTTGAGTCCTCTCCCTCTTTTTCTTGATGAGTCTGGCTAATGGTTTATCAATTTTGTTCATCTTCTCAAAGAACCAGCTTTTAGTTTTACTGATATTTGCTACTGCTTTTTTTTCTTTCTATTTCATTTATTCCTGCTCTGATCTTTATGACTTTTTTCCTTCTAGTAACTCTGGGTTTTGTTTGTTCTTCTTTCTCTAGTCTCTTTGGGTGTAAGGTTAGATTGTTATTTGAGACTTTTCTTGTTTCTTGAGGTAGGATTATATTGCTATAAACTTCCCCTTTAGAACTGCTTTTGCTGCATCCCATAGGTTTTGGATTGTCATGTGTTCATCATCATTTGTCTCTCTAGGTTTTTTGATTTCCTCTTTGATTTCTTCAGTGATGTCTTGGTTATTTAGTAACTTATTGTTTAGTCTCCATACGTTTGTGTTTTTTATGGGGTTTTTTTCCATGTAATTTATTTCTAATCTCATAGTGTTGTGGTCAGAAAAAATGCTTGAAATGATTTCAAATTTCTTAAATTTACCGAGGCTTGATTTGTTACCCAAGATGTGATCTATCTTGGAGAATGTTCCATGTGCACTTGAGAAGAAAATGTAATCTGCTGTTTTTGGATGGAATTTCCTATAAATATCAATCAAATCTATCTGGTCTACTGTGTCATTTAAAGCTTGTGTTTCCTTATTAATTTTCTGTCTGGATGATCTGTCCATTGTGTAAGTGAGGTGTTAAAGTCCTCCACTATTATTGTGTTACTGTTGATTTTCTCTTTTATAGCTGTTATGTATTGAGGCGCTCCTACGTTGGGTGCATATATATTTATAATTGTTATATCTTTTTCTTGGATTGATCTCTTGATCATTATGTAGTGTCCTTCCTTGTCTCTTATAACATTATTTTAAAGTCTATTTTATCTGATATGAATATTGCTACTCCAGCTTTCTTTTGGTTTACATTTTCATGGAATATCACTTTCAGTGTGTATGTGTCCCTAGGTCTGAAATGGGTCTCCTGTAGACAGCATATATATGGGTCTTGTTTTTGTATCTAATCAGGGAGCCTGTGTCTTTTGGTTGGAGCATTTAATGTGTTCACATTTAAGGTAATTATCAATATGGATGTTCCTATTAACATTTTCTTATTGTTTTGGATTTGTTTTTGTAGGTCCTTTTCTTCTCTTGTGTTTCCCACTTAGAGAAGTTCCTTTATCATTTGTTGTACAGCTGGTTTGGTAGTGCTGAATTCTCTTAGCTTTTGCTTGTCTGTAAAGCTTTTGATTTCTCCATCGAATCTGAATGAGATCCTTGCTGGGTAGAGTAATCTTGGTTGTAGATTCTTCCCTTTCATCACTTTAAATATATCGTGCCACTCCCTTTTGGCTTGTAGAGTTTCTGCTGAGAAATCTACTCTTAACCTTATGGGAGTTCCCTTGCATGTTATTTGTTGTTTTTCCCTTGTTACTTTTAATAATTTTTCTTTGTCTTAAATTTTTGTCAACTTGATTACTATGTGTCTCGGCATGTTCCTCCTTGGGTTTATCCTGCCTGGGACTCTCTGAGCTTCTTGGACTTGGGTGGCTCTTTCCTTTCCCATGTTAGGGAAGTTTTTGACTATAATCTCTTCAAATATTTTCTTGGGTCCTTTCTCTCTCTCTTTTCCTTCTGGGACCCTTACAATGAAAATGTTGGTGTGTTTAATGTTGTCCCAGAGGTCTCTTAGGCTGTCTTCATTTCTTTTCATTCTTTTTTCTTTATTCTGTTCTGCAGCAGTGAATTCCATCATTCTGCCTTCCAGGTCACTTATCTTTTCTTCTGCCTCAGTTATTCTACTATTGATTCCTTCTAGTGTATTTTTCATTTCAGTTATTGTATTGTTCATCTCTGTTTGTTCTTTAATTCTTCTAGGTGTTTGTTCTTTAATTCTCCTAGGTCCTTGTTAAACATTTCTTGTATCTTCTCGATCTTTGCCTCCATTCTTTTTCCAAGATCCTGGATCATCTTCACTATCATTATTCTGAATTCTTTTTCTGGAAGGTTGCCTATCTCCACTTCATTTAGTTGTTTTTCTGGGGTTTTACCTTTTTCCTTCATCTGGTACATAGTCCTCTGCCTTTTCATTTTGTCTATCTTTCTGTGAATGTGGTTTTCATTCCAGGATTGTAGTTCTTCTTGCTTCTGCTGTCTGCCCTCTGGTGGATGAGGCTATCTACGAGGCTTGTTCAAGCTTCCTGATGGGAGAGACTGGTGGTGGGTAGAGCTGGGTGTTGCTCTGGTGACCAGAGCTCAGTAAATCTTTAATCCGCTTGTCTGCTGATGGGTGGGGCTGAGTTCCCTCCCTGTTGGTTGTTTGGCCTGAGGTGACCCAACACTGGAGCCTACAGGCTCTTTGGTGGGGCTAATGGCAGACTCCAGGAGGGCTCATGCCAAGGAGTACTTCACAGAACTTCTGCTGCCAGTGTCGTCCCTGTGGTGAGCCACAGCTACCCCCAACCTCTGCAGGAGACCCTCCAACACCAGCAGGCAGGTCTGGTTCAGTATCCCACAGGGTCACCACTCCTTCCTGATGAGTCCCGATGCACACACCACTCTGTGTGCACCCTCCAAGAGTGGAGTCTCCGCTTCCCCCAGTCCTGTCAAAGTCCTGCAATCAAATCCTGCTATCCCTCAAAGTCCAATTCTCTGGGAATTCCTCCTCCCTTTGCTGACCCCCAGGTTGGTAAGTCCAATGTGGGGGCCCAGAACCCTCACTCCAGTGGGTGGACCTCTGTGGCACAACTGTTCTCCAGTTTGTGAGTCACCCACCCAGCAGCCATGGGACTTGATTTCACTGTGATTGTACCCCTCCTACCATCTCACTGCAGCCTCTCCCTTGTCCTGGGATGTGGGGCATCTTCCTTGGTGAGTTCCAGGGTCTTCCTGTCAATGACTGCCCAGCAGGTAATTGTGATTCTGGCACTCTTGCAAGAGGGAGTGAGCGCCTTCTACTCCACCATCTTGAACCCGCCACTCCACATCTTTTGATTGGAGAATTTAGTCCATTTACATTTAAAGTAAGTTTGATAGATATGTACTTATTGCCTTTTTGTTAGTTGTTTTCTGGCTGTTTTGTAGTTCCTCTCTGTTTCTTCTTCTCTTGCTCTCTTCCCTTATGGTTTGATGACTTACTTTAGTGTTATGCTTAGATCCCATTCTCATTATCTTTTGTTTATCTACTGTTCATTTTTTAGGTGTGGTTATATGAGGCTCACATATAATAGCCTATGTATGTATATTTGTGTATGTATAGTAAGTTATTTACATATGAACGAGTTCTGTTCCAAGAGCACATTCATAAGTCCAACTTGTTCATAAGTCCAACAAAGTTAGTTTAGGTACCCAACTAACACAATTGGCTATATCGTACTCTACTGTAATAGGTTTATAATACTTTTCACACAAATAATACATAAAAAACAAACACAAAAAAAGAAACATTTTAAATTTTACAGTACAGTACCTCGAAAAGTACAGTAGTACAGTACAACAGCTGGCATATAGGGGCTGGCACTGAGTGAACAGGCAAGAAGAGTTACTTACTGGAAGAGGGAGGGGAGGTGAGGGATATAGCTGAAGGACTGTCAACAATAAGAGATGAAGGGCAAGCTGCAATTTCACTCATGCCTGATATTGATGGCACAGGTTCTGGTTCCTTGCTGGATTCAATTCTATCTACTGTCTTGAAAAAACGATCTAGTGATGTAGTACTAGGTACTACTGTACCAGCTACATTATCACTGTTTTTACACTTGCTTCCGAACATCCTGGGCTTGAAATAAAGATACTGTACTACTGTACTCTATTCAGTACTGTAAAGTACACAAAAGCACAACCACTTGTAGAGGATGCATGCACGTGACAATGTATATCAGACATGTGAACTATCTTATGTGATTGGACATGCGAATGCACATTCGCATCTTTGAAAGTTTGCAACTTGAAGGTTCATATGTAGGGGACTTACTGTATATATATCATTCTATTTTAAGTTGTAGCAATTTAAGTTTGAACACATTCTAAAACACTACACTTTTATTCCCCCTTCCCCACATTTTATGTTTTTGACGTCACATTTTACATCTTTTTATTCTGTGTAACTAATTATTGTAGTTATACTTATTTTTACTACTTTTGTCTTTTAATCTTCATACTAGCTTTATAAGTGATTAATCCCCTACCTTTACTGTATATTTACCTTTACCAGTGAGATATTTATAATCATATGTTTTCTTGTTACTAATTAGTGCCCTTAATTTTCACCTTAAAGAAGTCCCTTTAACATTTCTTGTAAGGCCAGTTTAGTGGTGATGAACTCCTTTACTTTTTGCTTGTCTGGAAAACTATCTTTCCTTCAATTCTGAATGATAATCTTGCCAGGTAGAGTATTCTTGCTTGAAAGTTTTCCCTTTCAGCACTTTGAATATATCATGCCACTCCTTTCTGGCCTGCAAAATTTCTGCTGAAAATCTGCTAATAGTCTTATGGAGATTCCTTTGTATATAACAAGTGTTTTTTCTCTTGCTCTTTTAAGATTCTCTCTTTATCTTTAACTTCCACATTTTACTTATAATGTGTCTTGGTGTGAATCTCTCTGGGTTCCTCTTATTTGGAACTCTCTGAGCTTCCTGGATCTGGATGTCTATTTCCTTCCCCATGTTAGGGAAATTTTCAGCTATTATTTCTTCAGATAAGTTTTCTGCCCCTTTCTCTCTCTCTTCTCCTCCTGGGACCCCTACAATGCAAATGTTGTTCTGCTTTATGTCGTCCCATAGGTCCCTTAAGCTACCTTCACTTTTTTAAATTCTTTTTTCTTTTTGCTATTCTGTTTGGGTGAGTTCCACTGGCCAGCCTTCCAGACCACTGATCCTTTCTGCTTCTTCATCTAGTCTGCTGTTGAACTCCTCCAGTGTATTTTTCAGTTCATTTATTATATTCTTATTCTTATTCAACCACAACCTCCGTTTGCTACTTTCTTGTATTTTCTATCTCTTTGTTGAAGTTCTCATCTTTATGACCATGACTTTGAACTCTTTATCAGCTAAATTACTTATCTGCGTTTCATTAAGTTCCCCCCCCCACCCCGGGGATTTATCTTGTTTTTTCATTTGGAACATATTCCTCTGTTTCCTCATTTGCTTGACTCTCCATGTTTGTTTCTATGTATTGGGCAAAAAAGCTCACTCTTCCAGATTTGAAGGAGTGGTCTTACATAAGAAATGAAACTTATCATTCAACCTTGCCCTAGTTCTTAGTTGTCTCTCAAACCTTTGTGATTGTTTAAGCAGCCTGATTTATTCTTGATAGGTCCCAGTTACTGAGGGTGTGCCAAGATCTGTCAGCATTCCAGAGGGAAGGATCTCAGTCAGCACAAGTTTCAGGCTGAATGGAAGCCAGACCCTCAGGCAGCAGCTTTTAAAGTATGCACACATATACAGTCCTGTGGGACCTCAATCATAAACCCTGCTGGCCTCCATACCATGTGATCTGGAGGTGTCCTCTTGATGAAAGTTACAAAAATCAGGGGTCCAGACAAGTGTATAAGCTCCTTTCTGGGAAGTACTGGCAAGTTGTAGCAAGGCCAAGGGAGAGTGCAAAGATGGTTCCCCTGGCCCACATACCCTGAGAGCACCTCAGTAGGCTCTAGATGTATGAAGTCTGTTGCTCAGGCTGAAGCTCCAGGACAAGTAAATAGGCCTTTTTCACAGGATGACTAGGGATGTGTTTCAGTCTACTGTCTGTGCAAAGCCTGCCAAGAACTGTCTCTCTGATTGTTGTCAGTTCTGCAGGGGACAGAAATGCACAACCTGATGGCAACAAGCATCACCAGCTGCATGGACTGTGTGTTCCCACGAGCTTTAGCAGAGTGACAGGACAGTGTGAGGCCAGTGTGCTCCTGTTGACTTTAGCAGGTCCACAGGTGAGCACGAGGCTGGGGCACACCTACCAGCTTTTGTGGGACTGTAGGAGAGTCTGGGGCCAGGGCATGCCCACTGTTGCTAGCAAGGTAGATGGTGAACACAGAAATGGCACCCAACAGCACCTCTTTTCCCAGAGAGAGTGCCAACAGGCTCCTGCCACTCCAACAGATGCTTTAAGATTAGCAAATGAATCTCCTTCACATATGATCTATGTGCTTTTCAAACTGCTGCTTTTGTGCTGGTTCCCAGGGTGAATGACTCTGTGTGTGAGTCCTTCAGGAGTGAAATCTCTGTTCCCTATAGCCCATTGGGTCTCTTGGATGTAAGTCCCTTTGGTTTTCAAAGCCAGACATTTTGGGGGCTCCTCTTTCCAGTGCAGTTCCCAAGGGTTGGGATGCTTGACGTGGGGCATGAACCCCTCACTCCTCAGTAAGAAGCTCTGTATTTGTGAGATCCCTCCTGACTGTGGGAGGGTCGAATGTTTGGTGAGACCACGTCTCTGCCTCTCCTACCATCTCAATGTGGCCCTTTTATCCTTTATTGGGGAGGAGCCATTCAGCTAGTTTTCAGGTCTTTTTCAGAAGGAATTGCTCCAAACGTAGAACAATTGGTTCTACACAAACAATTTGTGTGTCCATGGGAGGGGGTGAGTCTTCAGGATCTTCCTACACTGCCATCTTGAATTGCCCCTCAGAAAATTGTTTTAAAGTCATATTTGAACATATATACTCTTCATCCCACCCTACCATGTCAAAGAAGAAAACTGAATTTGTTTTAGATTGCTTGCTTTTTATAGATGAACAGGGAATTATTCAATACCTCACTAACCTTAAGTGTTCCAAAACTGACTTTATTGTCCCATCCAGGAAATTTCTAGGTGGATAAAACATTTTCTAATTACAATCACTTTCTTACTTCCATTTTAAAAATAAGGAGTATTATTTGTCAGATCTGTAAACTCACTGCTCAGCTTTTTGAAAAGAGTCATAATTCGGTAAGTTAAAACTATATATAAAATCATATTTACCAGATAAATTATGTACCCAAACATTATTGTTCAAATAAACACATTTTTCTTATTCTATTATTCAGCATGTTCCTTTGCTTAATGAAAATGCTGATAATACAAGATTGGAGAAACCTGAGACACAGCCATAATGTGATGAAAACAAATTTTTTTCCAGCTCCCTTGAAATATATAATTGAATATTAATGTTATGTAAGTTTAAGGTGTACATGTTGATTTAATATACTTAATATTGCAAAATGATCACCACCATAGTGTTAGCTAACACCTGCATTATGTCACATATTTCCATTTCTTTTTTGTGGTGAGAACATTTAAGATCTACTCTCACAGCAACTTTCAAGTATATAATACAGCATTACAAACTGTAATCACTATACTGTACCTGAGAGCCCCAGAACTTATTCATTAAATTTCCATTTTAATTTCAACATATTCATTAAATTATTCAATTAAATTAAATTTATAATTTAACTTTATTCATTAAATTAATTTAATTTCAATTTTAAAATCATAATTTTAAATGGTTAAAACATATTTAAATAGTAAAAAGAATGATTTATAATAAACTTTTTTAATAGTGGAAATTTTTTAATAGCAAAAAGATTTTTAGTTTTAATGTAGTTTATAATCAACCTCTTTTTGGTAATTCATGGACTGAAACAAAATTTCTAATTTTTTTGAACAGGCTGTGCTCTTTCTATTTTACTCCCAAAGGGCACAAAATATATAAATAAAAGAGATATTCCCTGAGAGACAGTCCACCTCCCTAAAAAAAGTAGCCCCTTGGAATTTTTTTTTTTTTAAAGCATGGGATTATTTAAGCCTATCGAAAACTATAAATTTAAAATTAAACCTTAGAACCACTTGGGAAGGATTAATGATACTGGCCTCAGACTCATTTTACTGAATTTGTTTTGTAGAAATATGTTTTTGGTTTTGGGGATTCATACATCTCTACCTTCTGCCTAGAATATTCTTTACCCAGATCCTTACCTGGCTGGCCTCTACTCACCTGTCAGGTCTCAACTTGGCTGTATCCCCCTCTGTGTACAGGCTTTCCTGGTCCCACAGCATCTGGGTTAGGGGTCCCTCCTGTGGATTTCCAGGACATCCTGCACTTCTCTTCTTATTTATTCTTATTGTAATGGTCTATTTGCTTGTCTCTAACCCTTAAACAAGTTGAAGCTCCTTGTGGGCAGAAGCTGATTATCTTCTTCAGCAATGAACTTTTGGAAAGCATAGTTTGTTTCATGAATCAATTAATCACATCAGTCACATTCACTGTAGTTGAATATAGCCACAGTACCTGCTATTTCCCAAGAAATCTGGAGGTCAATGCACTCCACTCACTATTCATTCATCAGGTTCTGAGAGCAGTGGCATATATTTTGATGAAAAGATTAACTATGCATCAAATTTTTCATGAAAAGTAACATCTAAAAATTTTAACCATCACTGCAGAGTTGTATTGTTATAGATTTCTTCTGCTTTAATATCTTGTACCTGAAACCTAAGAAGCCTCAAAGAAACATTATCCCCCTCCTGTCTTGCTATCTATTTTGCTAAATAACTAACTCATTTTAAGTCCATGATCCCTATTTTTCAAGAGTTGCAAATGGAGAGAAATATCTTAAGTCCATATAGAAGCAAAAAGTTACATGAAAACAACTCCCCCCGCCCACTCCCTTTTTAAAGTTCAACAGTATTTTCAAGACATAATCAATTCCAGTTTAGGATTTTAGAAAATGTCTGTGTAGCATTCTAAAATGAGTGAGATTCAACAAACTGATTTATATGAAATTCCAAGCTTAGGACTCCTGAGTCAACATTCTAACAGTGCTAGCTAGTGAAAGTGCAGGGACAGTGCGGCCTGCCATGGCTGAAAGCAAACCGAAAGCTGTGAGTGAGGGATGGCTGCGGGTCATGTGCTGCCAAGGCCTCAATGTAAACACAGGTGTGTGGGAAGGCGCGCAGGGCTCTCCCATGTAGCAGCTAAAGAAACACTGGTGGTCACGCTGTGGAGTCTGAATGTGAAATTCTGAAAATAGACCGTCTTTGTAAAATTGCTACATCTTAATGTGCAGGTTAATACATCCTCAACTTAAAGGGTTCATGAAGCACACCTGAACCTCATATCATTGTTTTACATTGAAAATTTTAAGAGATGGAAAGCAGATCTTTTTTTTTCCCCTGCTGAGCATCTCCCTGCTGAGTAAAGTAGTTTGAAGTTATTACCACCTCATTTGCTGGCATTTAGCAAGGATTCTTTTTATGGTTGCATGGAATTAATGCCACAAGAGGATTGTTCTTGCCAAAGTCTGTTAAATGGCATAGCAGTGCTTTTTAAAAATATATTAGGACTATGCCATACATTACCAATAAATGTATCAATAAAAATAACATTTGTTAATAGGTTTGGGTTTGGGGTTTCTTTTCTTTCAGTTTTTAGGGTTTTGCTTTTTTGAAGTTGTTTTGGTTTTATTTGGGGTTTTTTTGGGGGGGAAGGGGTGGGTTTAGTTTTCTGATATCTCTGTCTGTTGTTATCAAAAATAGTGTTAAAATAGTGTAAAATAACTTTTAGGGTAGCCAATGGTTATAAATATAGGTTGTAACACACCATTTGCAAAGCAATTATACTCCAATAAAGATGTTAAAAATATATATATATATAGGTTGTGAAGGCAGACAGTCTCAGTTCATATTTTAGCTGAACAACCTATGAGGCTAGAGCAGATTATGTAAATTCTCAAGCCTCAGGTCTTCCTTTACAAAATGGAGATAAGTGTGATAGCTCCCTGTAGGGGGTTATTTTGTTGGTTATACAGTGCCTGGTAATAGTGTAAAACAACTATTAATCTCATTATTACCACTTTTTAATAATATCAACGTATTTCATTTAGAATTTAACTTCATTTGATATGGTTCCCAAACTGCTTGATTGTATGAAATGATTGACTATAAAATGCAAATAAATAAGTCTGTAATTAACTTCTCTGCTAAAATATAATCTCTCTCCCCTATTCTATTCTATTTTCTCAGTTTTGAACATTTCTCTTGAGTCAATTTTCTGCTGTATGAAAGATGGCACTTTGGTAAGAACTGTCAAAATGCATCCCAGGATTTCATTAACAACATGTCATGCTATTATTCCTGATTCACAAAATAACTGACAAATTTTAAGTCAACATGAAACTGAGACTACTGTCATATCCACAACTGAATCTAAAGAAAATAAAAACAAGTACGGGCTATTAAATGACATCAAGTGACTCAGTAACAATACATATAATAACAATTACAGTTGTATAAGGTACTTAAAAGTATCACATTTCCATTTGAGGTGATATCTACATGAACTGAATACCATGTTCTTAATGACAAAATGAATTTCATTTATTAAAACATTGCCCTAAACTTTGTTCTGGAAGCCAGTATACTCAGGCACAGCAATAGAAAGAGAGGGAAAGAGAAGAAGGCAGATGCCGAATCAATTCATTCACTGTTTCTCCATTCATTTAACAAATGGTATCTATGTGACCAAAATTTTGTATACATCAGCTTCAACTTGTGTAGAGCTTTGTTATTTACCAAGCATTTTTACACAGATTTTCTTATTTGATCTACATAATCCATTTAAGAGATGAGGGAACTGAATATATGACATGTACAAGGTAGCAGAGGCTTGTGGTTGGTTTTCCTGAATACTGGCTAGTGCTCTTTTCACTATGTGGTACCGGAAAATCATTTTTCATTATGCAGAGGAGAGACTGAGCATGAGAAAGCTTATGACCACAGAAAGAACACAGAGGCATTCCTTCAGTATGGAGACTTTTCCTGGTATTCCTAGCATTCTTAAGTAAAGTTATTTTACTAAATCAAATGATACTCTTAGGTTTTTCCTTTTTCTCTTCTATTTTTTACTAAGACAAAAAAAAGTAAGTGTGAAGGAACTTATAATTAGGGACTTATACAAAATAAGGTGAATTTAAAAAAAAATAGAACCAAGGAACTAAGGGAAGTAAATGTATTATACAAGAAGTCTTGAGTAATTGATGGGATTGAGTATCAAATTGGGCCCTGAGCATCTTAGCAACCAAAGTAAAAATGAACACATGAAAAATTATATAATTCTCATTAGCAGAAATGAACAAGGGCACTTATTTCTTGGGGAAAAATAAAATATTTTTCCTGCCATTAAACCTTTAAAGGAAATTTCTCACCTGTTTTCTTTGATTGGACACCCACAGATAATATATTAAATGATGCCCTTTCCTAACATCCTAACCCAGCATCCTCCTATATATTGTTAGCTATTGTTAATACTATTATTATTAATATTAAATGTATAATAATGCCAAATTTTTATGTGTTTTCACACAGAATATCTTTTGAATTAGGTACTGTCATTATCCCCACTTAATGGATGAGAAAACCTTTGTACACATGAGAAAACTTAGTAGCTTGCCCCAGGTCACATAAATAGTAAATACTCATGCATTTCATCATAAACACTTATGCACATCCTGTTACTCCAAATCCCATGTTCTCCTTCAGATAAAAAGACAGCACCACATTGGCAGTCAACTCTGTGGCCACAGCCCAGAAGAGTGGTTCTCAAAACCAGCAGGCATCAATCACCTGGAGGGCTTGTGAAAAACACAGATCACAGCCCCCCCACCCCCCCACTCCCCCCACCCCTCCCCCCCTCCCCCACCATCAGAGTTTCTGATTCAGTAGACTTGAGGTGTGGCCAAGAGAATTTGCATTTCTAACGAGTTCCCACATGATACTGATGTTGCTTGGTCAGAGACCACTTACTGGGAACCACTGGCCTAGAATTTTAAAGCTTCTAAATATATACCTCACTGAGATAAAGAATAATGATAGAGGAGTATCAAGAAATAACATCCCTTTCTTTTTTTTTTTTCAATTAGGGTATTTTTTTATTGTGGTAAAATAAACATAACATAAAATATGCTATTTTAACCATTTTTAAGTGCACGATTTAGTGGTATTAATTATTCACAGTGTTGCGCACCATTACCACCATTTACAAAACTTTCCATTATCCCAAACAGAAACTCTGGACCCATCAAGCAATAACTTCCCATTGCCCCTCTCTCCAGCCCCTGGTAAACATTAATCTACCTTCTGTCTCTATGTATTTCCTATGATATTTGTCCTTTTGTGCCTGGCTTACGTCAAGGTTCATCCATGTTGTAATATGTATCAGAACTTCATGCCATGTAATGGCTGGATATTATTCTATTGTAATTAACATCCCTTTCTAAACCACATTTACCTACGAGTTTTCTAAAGCTAACAAAGGAACCATTGTTCACTTTGGTTCTCACTATCTTCTTTTATTAAAGACATTTACAATGGTCACATTTCTTTTGTTCAATCTTATTTTATAAGAGAAAAATCTGGATTACATATAAGGGCAAAAAAACAAACAAGCAAAAGACAGGTAACACAATGCCTATGTAGTATCAACTTTTTCTTTCTCTCATCCACACTTGTATCATATCACTTAGCATTAAGATCTACATTATTTAGTCTCTACTACATATTCCAGCGTTGGAGGGCACATGAAAGGAAAAGATTCTCCCACATGTTGAATAAGAGGGATGCAGGTGCAGGCAAAGTTGTGGACTTAGAAGCCTGCCAGACTGAGACAAGGCAAAGAATTGGGGAACTCTCTGGGAAGAGATTCAGGAGGCAGATGATTTTACAAGAAAGGGAGAATGGGAAAAGTTGGAGAGGGGAAGTGGATTAGTCTGGAGAGGAAATCTAGAGCAAAATGAAGATGAGAAAAAAGCAGAAAAACGAAGCAAGGGTTGCATTTTAGGAAGTGGTTAAGACAGTGGTACCACCAAGGCATTGGCTTAGAATGGCTTTAGCTGCTCTGCTCCAATCACTATCAATATCCCCAAACCTGGCTGGGGTGGGGTAAAGGAGGGACAGAGGCCCTGATTGATAGCATTTGCCAGTATGAATGGTGTAAAGGTGTAAACACTCCCACCTTGGCCAATTTCAAGCTACCAACTGATGGCCTATCTGGGAAGAGAAGTGCCCAATGGTCTTGCTAGTTTGTGAAAGCTGGCTCCAGCACACCCCTGCCCCAAACCCACACAGGAAAACACAACCTAAGAGAAAATCAGTGGACCCACTATTCAAACACACCTTCCAGACAATAGCTCTACAGCCTTCTCCACAGCCCTCTGCTAGAATGTTGACCCTAAAGTCCGCGGTAGAATGGAGAACTATCTCTTCTCTGTAATTGAGAGAGAGGCATGGGATTACCTTCTTCCAAGTTTCTAAACAAAGCCTTAGCCTGCAGATATTTCATCTTTTGGTACTGACATACATCTCTAGTTGCTCTCATTGTACATATACCCTGCAGTGCAAGGGTCTGAGGTGATGCAAGACTGCAGCAGCCTGGGGTGACAGAGCATTTGACGGGGTGGTAACGATTACTTGCGGTCAGCTTCAGGGGCTAGATCAGTGAAAACAGAATTCAAGAGCTGAGGGATGAAAAATGCTGCCTTCAGCTGACTCTCTGTGATGTGGGGTGGGCTGGTAAGGGGAATAAGGCTCTCTACCACAGTTGGCTTCAAAGTAACTAGAAGGAAAGCAATCGTCCAGGAGTAGAAGGCCTCCATGACCACCTACCATAGTTCTAGTGCTGGTCAACAGTCCATAACAGGGACCATACCTCCAAACTGAGCCTTCAGGTTAAACATTTTGAAATATGGTTCTAAATGCTTTGTACCTATTTTAGATTTTTAGGCATATTTATTTTAAAAATACTTTGAGAGAAACTGTCGCATATTTCGTTTCTTCCAACGTTGATAAGCAATTCACAGAGAATTTTTAAAACCTTAAAATACTTGGTTCCTTTTGTTTGAAGGAACATAACAATGACTATCCTGGTGGTATTTCCATGACTTATACTTGTTATTCCTTTTTTCAGAAAGGGTCTAGAAAGATTTGGGCTCAAAAAGGGCTTCTAATTTGCACTTTGTGCCATTTTTTTTGTACGTTAAGTCGATGCCATTCCGGTCTGAGATGACATTACATAAAAACTAGATACTTTTCCCTTGATTATTAGCTCATATACATTTTAAATTACTAGAAAATTATTTGAGTTTTTTAAGGTACCCTGAATTATTTTCAGGCATCCTCATTTAAATTAGAAAATTGCAACTGGGGACCTCAAAAACTGGAAATTCTGTGCTCCTCTGAACGTGTGCGAGGATCGGTTTCTTCCCAGAAGTTATGGCCGCTGAATGAAAGAGGAGTTTACATTCGTCTGTGTGTGAAATACAGCTTGAGTTGCCCGGCTGCAATCCTCAGGGTTGTGAACATTAATCACACAAAGTGTTTATTCATTAGGCACTCCTTTTTTGTTTTCTTTGGGACTGCCAGTCTCAGGAGCCTTGCTCATGTATGTCCAAGGAAAGAATAGTCTTCAGAGGGTGAAAACATGAAGGAAAAGCTCCAAAACGTGTCGAAAGGCTGTGATTTGTTAGTTTGTGTGTTGGCTGGGTTTGTTTTTTTCATTCTGTGTCACTCACTCCATTTCTTCCCTTGGTTTCTTTCTCTTTCACTCTCCCAAGGGGAGAGAGGGAGGGACAGGGATCTATTTTAATTTCCTCATAATATAGCAACAGTTTTTAGGGTGTGGAAGGGATGGAAGGGCAGTGATGGATATAGAAAACTGAAGTATTTGGTTCCCTCACTCCAGTCCCGATGCATAATCTCAGGTTGCTCCCGGGATCTGTGGGGCATTTTGGAATCTTTGTCTCTGCGACCCTCTACCACCTCTTTTCTAATGCAGTCCACTTTGAACCTTCCTGTCTCTCCTTTCACAGGGAATTATGACCTCCCAACATCACCACCCTCCTCCCCTGTCACCTTAGTCTGTTATCTCTGGCATTTTTGTTATCTAAATTAGGGTACCATATAAAACAGAAATGTCAAATTCTATTTTTGTCTTTTCTTGACTTATGTCTGCTGGAAAATAAGGTCCAGTACATACAATGCATGGTAATTTAATAAAATAATCCAGATCATTTAGGTTACACACACACCCAGGAATTGTAATTTTTATTGCATTATTAATTATAAATCAAATTTGATCAATACCTGAAAGCCACTTAGCCATGGGAAAATCATTTTTACATGGAATTATGAACTAATTTATAATTTTAATGCCATTCTTAATAAAAAAGTTTAGGCTCATCATAGAAGAGAAAAAAATACTAGCTAGTTTTATCTTGCCAGAGTAGAAAATTAAATAACTGAAAAAGTAAAAGACATAAAAGTGTTCTCTGCAGTTCACAGGATCCTTGTTTTTCTATTAATCAATAATATGCCAGGTACCTTTTTAATATGAAGCTCACTAGAAGATGTCAAAATATTATGAGAAGGTAGAAGAAACTATAAAATCTCTGGAATTTACATTTTTATGTCATTTGGTACAACTCACAGAAAGTTTAGCCCATTTAAAATTTATTAAAAATGAATTATTTCAGTACTACTAACTTTATCTGCAAATGGCAAATGCAAGAAAAAGTGTGTTTAAAAGGAAAGGTTACAAAAATAATGGAAGTAAACCAAAAACAAAAAGTTTGCTAGTTTTGCAGTTTATTTTTTAAGCCTTTGAAGTTTGGAATCCTGGACGATATACCTCATCTGTAAAGCTCTAAAATGTTAGGAGCAAAGTTTTAAATATTGGAAAATTGAAAGACAGTGCTTTTAAAGTTCTGCATCACACACTATGGGTGTACCATTTAGCACTGCAACATTTTGAGTGGCCAATGAATGTTACCTTTTTCACTGCTTAGGTAAAAATCATCATTTTCTTAGTGGATGTTGAAAAAAGTAAAATGCACAGAAAACACAGCATATAGTTTCATGTGTCTTGAATTAAGCAGCCACATTCAGTTTCCTTTAGCTTAAGGACTAGTAATGTAAGTAAATGTTACAGTAAGCAATTGGCAGCACAGTAATGTTAAGGTTCTAGCAAACGTCTACGTTTTAGGGAGTTATAATTTGGTTTTAACATTGGCTCCGGGCTTAAACTTGGCATGGAAGTTCTTCACTAGAGTGTGCAATTTTTTTTTTTTTCTTTTACCTTACAAAATAAAGTCAAAATTAGTTTTCTTGTTATTTAGTCAAAGGTGGCCAAAAATAACATGATCTTGGCTAGAATTTAGATACTTTTATGCATCTCTAATTTAAAGTCAGTTTTAACTTTAAACATGAAATGTTGCAGACATTTGTAGATAATGAAGACCAGGTCTGACTGGCAGAGCTTTAACGTTTGTGCACATGAGTCTATGCCATGGGAGTAATAATATTACCTAGTAAGCAAAATATCACTTCAGTGAACCTCTACTGTGTTTAGTATAATGTTATGAACTGAATTGTGTCCCCCTAAAATTCATATGTTGAACCCCTAATGCCCAATGTGACTGTATTTGGAGATAGGGCCTTTAGAGAGATAATTAACATTAAATGAGGTCATAAGAGCGGGACCCTAACATGATAGGGTTGGTGTACTCATAAGAAGATATGTTTAATCTCTTTAAGGTCATTTCCTTTTGTTCGTGAAATTCTTCAGAGCAGTTTCTTGATCATACCTCATGTTCTTTCTTCATATAATTTATAGCATTCATTCCTAATTGGTTCATTCCTATGATAGTGTTTCTAAAATAGCCATTTGCTATACATGATTTTCACAAGTTTTGCTTTTCTTCTGAGTGTTTAGTCCCCTGTTTCTTTTCCTCTGTTATATAAAAGTTTTAATAAGTCTTGTGTTAAAAAGATTTTTTTTAATATTTAATCATTTTATTCTGACTTACTGTTGCCAAAAGATAGATTTTGAAGATTTTTCCTGTCCCACTCACTATCTGAGGGGAGCAGGTGATTTCTTTTCTCAGATGCACAACTTCAAAACAACCTGACGTGCATACCTTCCTCTTCTACTTCCCGTTTTGCTCAGATATTCACCTGGTCCTATTCTGTCATCCTTAGGAGTCAACTTCTCCTGCCCTCACAACCTCATCCTCCAATACTCTAGACTGAAGTGGTATGTTGAAGAAAAAAAGAACTAAAACTTCCAGTATAGGCTGTTATTAGGACTCTGTTATCATTGAAAAGGGAAATTTAGGAACAGGAGGAAGTTTCCCTGGGTGATAGGTTGATGCGTGCACTTTGAGACATGTTGAGTTTGAAGCATCTGTGGATCATCCAGTGAATAGTTGAATAAACAGATCTGAAACTGGGCAGAGGTTGGGACTGTTGTAAACTGGGAAAGCATGGGTAGGAAGAGATCACTTAGAGTCTATAAAGAGAGAAGAAAGCAAATCAGTACCACCAGCATGAATAGATAAATTGATGGTGGGAGGGCAAGAGCAGAGAGATAGGAAGAAAACCAAAACTATGTGTCAAGGGAACATGTTGTGGTGGGGGTAGGGGAGTGACAACAGTGTGAAATCCAGCAGAGAAATCAAGGAAACTAAGACAAGAAGAGTGCTGATGTACTTTTAATTTAAGAACTACAAAGTCTTGCTTAACAAACAAGCGAAACAGCTTAGTGAAGCGATGGAGACAGAAGTCTAGCTATGGTGGGCTGAGGAGGAGAAGAGTTATGTAGATAGCTCTCCCAGAAAGGATGCTCATAAAAGAGAAACAGAGCAGGAGTTTGAGGAGTTTAAAGGTTGAGGAAGTTTCGTTTACTTCTATTTGTTTTTCATAGGGACAGAATCGACTATATGCTGAGGAGGAAAAGTATCAGTAGAGAGGATGATGTTGAAAATACAATAAAGAAAATACAATTATTTTCTCACTCAAGAAATTTGTTTTGAACACCCACTATGTATCATGTACCATGCTTCATGTTGGGGATCCAAGGATGGGTTAAATTAGCATGGCTGCTGCCCTGTTGAGATTCCCAGATGGACCAAAGGCTCTAAGAAGGTAAATGAGATGAATATCCAAATGGAGCCATTAGCCTCAAGGAGAAAGAGAATCAATTCTTTCATAGAACTAGGGTAAAGTGATGAATGCAGGCATGTTTGTAGATGGAGGGAAGAGCGGGATAGGAGTTGGGTAGGAGTTTGAAAAAGTTCATACATCAAGGTCTTTCCTATTTCTATAATACAGGATGCAAATCATATACCCAAATGAGGATGTTCATAGTAAAATAAATAAAATAATTATTGAATGAAATGAGAAAAAGAAGAAATATGATACACAGGGTGATCGAGCACAACTGACAATCCAGCTAAAGTTGAAGGTGGTAGATTTTGGTACAAATCCACACGATGGTGAGAATTTCTCCAGTACCAATCAGTGACAGAACAAATGTGGGGAAGAAAAAAAAGGCAGAGGTGTGGATCTATCTTTGGTTATGATAACACCAAATGCTATAACAGATTAACTTAGAAATTTCAATTGTTTAACACAATAGAAGCTTATTTCTCATTCATTTGAAATTATGTAGAATAGGAGTAGGGATTTATTCATGAAGTCATTTAGGGAGTCAAGCTAGTGAAGGCTCACCCATCTTCAACATGCGACTTCCAAGAACACCTTGAGTGTTGTCACCCAACCAGCAGATGGGACTGGGGGAGAGATGAAGGGTCATGCCAGAGGTTTATTTATAGACCAGGCCTAGAAGTGGCACACATTATTTCCACTCACAGCCTATTGGCTAGACCTCAGACACATGCTAAAACCTAACTGGATGCCTGTGTGCTAGAAAGAAATTAAAAAAAAGGTTTTCAGTGAAGAGCTAGCCAAGTTGCTGACATAAGGGGTAGGTTTCAGTAAGTTAGGATGGATGGATAGATGGATAGATAGATAGATAAAAAGAAAGATAAAGAGGAAGATATAGATGAAGGAAGGAAGAAAGGAAGGGAGGGAGGGAAAAGTAAAGAGGGAAAGACAGAGACAAGCTAAGAAGTTGAGAACACAAGCAAAGGAAGATTTAAGTAGTAAGAGAAAAATGAAGTTAAGACAAAAGGGGAAGGAGAGATGGAGTATAAGCAGTTAAGGAACTGGAGATTAAGATTACCAAGTAGGGAAGAGAAAGCTAGAAATATTAGAGATTGTGACTAGAAGTAAAGATAGTAGAATTTTGGAGTCCAAAGAAAGAGGAGTACTGGAAATGAGAGGTTCCAGGATGTAGCCACCTGGCAGGTTATCGTAAGAACTGTGAACTTGCAGAGCTGTGTGAGCCACAGGAAGAAATGGTAAAAAATGAAGGCACTTGGAATGACAAGTAAAATTTTGACCTAGGTGCCAAAGTCCTTGACTAACACAAGAGATGGATTAATATGTCACAGAAGGATGGAGATGGATGTCAGGAATAAGTCTCAAAGTAGAAGGAGGATTTTTACTGGAAGATGCAGGAAATGGTATAGAAAATCAACAGGGAACTACAAGCTCTGTGAAACACAGGATGGATAAACAGTCTCTCTTGCAGATGGCTGCCAGAAAAATCATATCCTCAGCAGGGGCGCCTAGTTTCAGTTAGGGCAAAAGTGAAGTGTTGTATGAAGCAGTCTATGAAAAATGAGTGTTAAAGTAGAATGTAGTTAAAGAAGGCCTGGAAGGCATTTGAAAATGACCCATGGGGCAGGGAAGAACCAGCAAAGTTAGGGTTGGCTCAGGAGAAAAGCTATGACTAAAAAACCTTAAATTTTTGAGCAGTAGCCTATGAATCAAGGGCAAAAATGAGATGGTACTGTATGATGGTACTATACGGAACTCTTGCACATAAATTTGTTCCAGTGCCACCTGAAGATCACAGAAGAATGACGTTTGTTGCCTCTAGCCACAGAGGCCCTGGAAGCTGAAGGTTTCCCCTGTGTCACACCTGGTATGGCTAGGACCCTCCATTCTTGGGGACCAGGCTCCCTAGGCCCACGTTGAAAGGTACTGCTCTAAGGTGGGAATGGATTCCCTCCTACTCAAAAGATCTGACAGCCTCTATCCTACTGAGTCAGGAAGAAAATCTGTTCTGTACCTCTCCTTACTTTCAAAGATTGGGCTCTCTCTGCCCTTCAGGACTCCAAGCAGAAGCTCTAGGAAAATATCAATAAATGAGGGAAGGAAATGCAAAGGACCAACAAATAATATCTCAACAAGTTAACATATATTGCTGTATCAATATTTATAATAAATGAAGTATTAACAGCACTCTAGGCACCCAAAGAATATATTAAAAGCAAGAACTTTTCCTGCTACCCTGCCAATGCATCCAAGCCAAAGCGATTCAGTGGTTAAACATCTATCACTCCATTTAATTTTGCGTAAGTGAGAAAACTCAAAGAATATGTTTTAAAATACCACAAACAGGGTAGCCTCTTTGACTCTCTTCTCCAAACTAGGGAAATTACCAAAAACAACTTTCCAACATGGCCCAATAATGATTTCAGGTTTCAGAGATGCTATCAGGGCATAGGCAAATAACAAAGACAGTTACTCAATGTCCCATGTGATTTATTGGGGGGTTGGGAGGGAATGCTGCCTGTGGATCATCAAATAGTGTAACCCTTCCCTTTCAATTTAGTGGTTAACTCAATAATTTACTTCTACTCTGCTTACTTCAAAGTTGTATTTGAAGTGGCTACTTTTTGGTATAGTGTAAACTACTTGCACAGTATAACTCTCCCATTTTCACTTATTCTCATAGCCTCATAAAATAAGAAGAACACTATCACTACCCATTTGCAGATGAAAACATTTTTATAAAAGCATTTGGAATGACTGACTACTGCCTCCTCCTCAAAATACTTTCCTCTCTCGGTATCCAGAACACCATACTCCCTTTGGTCTCTTCCTGGCTAACCCTTCTCTGTCTCTGCTAGGAAGTTCTTCCTCATCACACGGACCTCTACGTGTTGGCATGTGGCAGGGCTCATTCCCTGTAACTCTTCTTTATCTTATCCATTCACATGACTGTAAATACTACTATACTTGAATGACTCACAAATTAATATCTCCAGCCCAGACCTCTCCACTGAACTCCAAAATGATTACCCAACTGCCCTCTCCATCTCCACTTGGATTTCTACATGGCATCTTTAACTTGATATGTCTGAAACACAAACTCTATAGATTCCAACCCTACATAAAATCCTCCTCCCAACCCCACACCCAGCAGCACCTTTCCTATCTCCTTTACCTGCTTTATTTTTTTCCAAAGTACTTATGACCATTTATCATACTATATATTTTTGGTTTTTGTTTATTGTCTATCTTTCCCAACAAAAACATAAGCTCTGTGGATACAGAAATTTTTGTACGTTTTGATCACTGTGTCAATCACTACTTGGTACTTAGAGTAATGATAGGCAAATAGTAGATGCTCAATCAATACCAGATAATGAATGAACAAAGGATAATTCATTGATGTGTGAATCACTGAATATTGTATACTGGTGACTGTCAAAATTTATATCTGAAAATAGTAACTTAAAAAATTTAAAGGCATTTCAAGGAGGTGCTTATTCCCTTGGGCTATATGTTATAAAATGAAATAGGTCAGTCAGTGTATTTTTTTCCTGCTCTCTAGGAATTTTCCTCAACTTTACTGGTCCTACATTTGAAATCTTTTATTGTGCCTATATTTTTTAAAAAATCTTTCTTGTTCTCCAAGTGTTGTTTTCACACAGCATTGTATCCTTGTTTTTAAGAATACTGAATAGAGTGTGAAAGTGTGTATGAGTGTGTGGTGGGAGAATTCACTAAAATCCCCATATAATTTGAATAAGTATCTGTTTCATTTGTGACTGTGTGTGCATTTGTAGGCATTTTTTAATATGTTTACCTTAGTTTTTCTTTCTTATGTTTCAAGTTTTCCTCAAATATCTGTTGAACCTTAGTCATCTTTTCACACTTAGGAATGAGGCAATAAAAACCTAAATAACGTGGCAATGTGTGCACGGATGCTGGTGGAATTTTTCAGTGATGAGCTGGTCCTTATGCTTGAGAACTCCTACCTCCCAGAACGCTGAGGTCTTTGATCTGGGCACCAACTCCCACACCAGCTGTCCACATCCATTCAGACAGTCACTTATTTCTAAAAGAAGGAATCTTCCAATATTTTGCTTAAGTGGGTTGATGGTCATTGTTGGTATTCTGTCCACCATGTGAAGTATAAGATTATTGTGACCTTCCATATATAGATCTTAATGGTCTTGTTTTTTCAACTCACTCTTCACTCCTGTTGTTCATCAGAACTGGCATTCCAGAATCTTGAGGCTCTCCAGGATTCAGCAGGGTAGATCAACCGCCTTCCAGGTCCTGGCCCCCTCTATCCTGGTTCTTCCAGTAGCTCTCCCCAAATTGCTTTCTGTCTGCCAGAAAATTGCTGAAAATTGTCAACCACTAATGGTCACCTCCTATTATCTTCAAAATGATGTATTTATATGTTTTAATCCCTTTGAGGTGTCTGAAATGGTAAAGGACACAGTACCATGTGATTAGTGTGCCATCATGAACCAAAAATCTTCTCTGACCTTTAAAGCTCCTGTAAAGCTAAAATGCTAGGAAAATAGCTAGTTGGGTAAAAATGAACATCAGGCTTGTGGGATTATTTTTAAGGAATAATTTGAGGATTAGGTATATGTGAATTTTTTTAAATTATTCTTTAGAGCATTTCTAAAGCTTGTTAAAAATTTAGATTACTGGGCCAAAATACTGACTAATTACATTAAGATGTATAGGACAGGATACATGCACACTAAAATTTGGGAACAAATGAATTAAAGGGATGATATATGAGAACACACCTCTTAGTATGAGTACTCTTTTTTTTTTTTTTAACCTGGAATTAAGGGGGGAAATTCTCAGCCATTAAGATACCAATTTCATTTTTTTTTTTAATTGTGTTGGGTGTGATAATGGTATTGTGGTATGTAGGAGAATGACTTTCTTTTTTTCTTTTTTTAATTAATTAATTAATTATTTTTGGCTGTGTTGGGTCTTCACTTCTGTGCAAGGGCTTTCTCCAGTTGCGGCGAGCTGGGGCCACTCTTCATCGGAGTGCGGGGGCCTCTCACTATCGCGGCCTCTCTTGTTGCGGAGCACAGGCTCCAGACGCGCAGGCTCAGTAGTTGTGGCTCACGGGCCCAGTTGCTCCGCGGCATGTGGGATCTTCCCAGACCAGGGCCCGAACCCGTGTCCCCTGCATTGGCAGGCAGATTCTCAACCACTGCGCCACCAGGGAAGCCCTATGAGTACTCTTAAAGGAGTGTAAATGCCTCTGCCTGAATGCTCAGAGAAAACTGTTGTCTATTAAAAATTGGAGTGTTTGTGATACGCAAGGTTCATTAGACAAAAGCATGATCTCTCCTAATAGTTTTTATGATTTTAAAACCTTTTCTTAAACATAAATAAATAAAAGGGATTGAGTTCTCACTGCTTACTCTATAGCCTTGTAGAATAATAGGTGAGTGCATGCTATACCAATCATATGAAACTTGATAAGATTGCAGTTTCTATGAGACTCTACTCAGGGCTTACGTTGACTCCTGAGTCAGGCATTTTAATAACCTGTGCCAATTTTAGTTTCTCCTCTGCTCTCAAACCCTATGCAAACACCAGGGGCTGCTTTAATGTAAACATTCTAACTACCAAATACATCATCATGGCCATGTGCTTTTACTACCATTTCTCACGGTGTCTCTGACTTCAACTAATAATGCAAACATCATTTTCAAATTAATCATCAGCAGAGTAGTGTGAATTAAGTTAAATTAACATCTCTGAAGATGACTAATGGAAAACACCAGTGTGGACAGATGTTTTCATTTGGAGAAATGTGTTATATCCTTTCAAACAAATCCCATAATCTAACCCCACAACTCCTACTGCTTAACAAGTAATCAAGTAAAATACAATAATTTAATTACCTTATTTTTCAGACTTATTGTTGTTGTACCATATTGTTCTCATTCAGCTTGGTTTGATGGCCCTTTTAACGTTAGTAGTATTAACAATAATAGTTTTAGCTCCAAAAGGCATTAAATTTCTGTCATCTAAAATCAATCACGAGATGTATTTTACAATAGTCTTTACAGCAGCATGTTAACATAACTCAGCTAGTTCCATATAGGATACCCAAGGCCTTTACAAACCTGAGAGACCAACAATTCTCAGAAGAAATTACAAAAGTAATTTTATCCACTTCTCTTTCCCAGAAATGACAGTAGCCAGAAGAAAACTAATTTGGATTCACATATCCTGTAACTTATTCTGCTGGGCGTTCCTCTGTATCAAGAGGAACAAGTGGGGAATGAAATGAATAGCTGAGGGCCTGTTTGCCCCAACAGGATGATATAACTGACTAAAATATACCCACAGAGCCATGCAAGGACTAAATTGCTCCTTTAAAGTAAGGAAAGAATTCAGGTTATGACATACAGCTTACTGTATGCACCAATCATGACGTGGCAGCACTCCCAGGCAGAGGGCAGGCTTGCCTGCCTCAAGCCGCCAGCAAACATTTATCAGCAGGGTCATGTCTCTTCAGGGTGAAGACCTCCTAAGGCCTTCTGGAAGTTACTTGTATATTTCTTCCAGTGTGTTTATATTTTTACCGTCACCAACTGTTCTTGTACCCATGAGGCACAAGTTAACAGGTAACATCCCTAGCATTTTTCTGAGCGTTTACTGCAGGACCTAAGTGTTTACTGGTGCACCATCACTTTTCTAGGAACAATTTTCCAGTTAACAGGCTCAGGATTTAGATATGACGGGATCTAGTCTTTCACTGAGTAATTATCAGATCAATATAGACAGTCTTAAATGAGGCTCCATCTTCTCAGTAGCATAGTTTGTTAGAGTAATGGGCAAAGGTGAGGAGGAGACTAAATTAATCTGAGCCATCTATCACTGACATTTCTAGCCTTTGTATAATGTTTTGTATAACTGTTGTCAAAGAGGAAAGGAAATGAATGGATTATATTGTCAAAAGATTGAAAACAAACACTAAATCAAGCATTAAAAAAAAAGTTTAAATGAAAGCAGTTATTTCTGTAGATAATTAACTATATTAATTGTATACCTGACAGAACTATGTTTCCTTTATCATTACGGAATATCATGAAAATCATTCCTACACTGAAAGATATTAACTCAAATTTTTAAAAATGAGCTCTTACAGAGTCTCAATTGCATTGCTGGACCCCTATTATGGGCTGAATTGTATCCCCCTAAAATTCATATGTGAAAATCCCAAGCCCCAGTACCCCAGAGCATGATTATACTTGGAGATACACTGTATAGGCAGACCCTATTCCAATCTGACTGGTGTCCTTATAACAAGAGGAAATTTAGACACACAAAGAGACACCAAGGATGCTTGTGCACTACAAGAAAGCAGCCACCAGTAAGCCAAGGACAGAAGCTTCAGAAGAAGCTAACCCTGCCAACATTTTGATCTTGGACTTCCATCCTCTAGAACTGTGAGAAAATGAATTTCTATCGTTTAAGCCAGCCACCGAGTCTGTGATACTTTGTAACAGCAGCCCGAGCAAACTAATACAACCCCCATTCACTCAACAAATATTACCTGAGCACCATCATGGGCTGGGAGGGCGCTAGCTGCTGGGCTGGGTACAGCACTGGGAGACTGGTCCCATCCCAGCTGCTCAGTGCATTACAGAAACACTTCACATAATTGAGAAGCACAGTTACTAAAACACTGTATAAAAATCGACAAAGATCGTCGTGTCTCCATTGTCATTTGTTTCTAGGTATTTTTTGATTTCCCCTTTGATTTCTTCAGTGACCACTTCGTTATTAAGTAGTGTATTGTGTAGCCTCCATGTGTTTGTATTTTTTACAGATCATTTCCTGTAATTGATATCTAGTCTCATAGCGTTGTGGTCGGAAAAGATACTTGATACGATTTCAATTTTCTTAAATTTACCAAGGCTTGATTTGTGACCCAAGATATGATCTATCCTGGAGAATGTTCCATGAGCACTTGAGAAAAATGTGTATTCTGTTGTTTTTGGGTGGAATGTCCTATAAATATCAATTAAGTCCATCTTGTTTAATGTATCACTTAAAGCTTGTGTTTCCTTATTTATTTTCATTTTGGATGATCTGTCCATTGCTGAAAGTGGGGTGTTAAAGTCCCCTACTATGATTATGTTACTGTCGATTTCCCCTTTTATGGCTGTTAGTATTTGCCTTATGTATTGAGGTGCTCCTATGTTGGGTGCATAAATATTTACAATTGTTATATCTTCTTCTTGGATCGATCCCATGATCATTATGTAGTGTCCTTCTTTGTCTCTTGTAATTGTCTTTATTTTAAAGTCTATTTTGTCTGATATGAGAATTGCTACTCCAGCTTTCTTTTGATTTCCATTTGCATGGAATATCTTTTTCCATCCACTCACTTTCAGTGTTTATGTGTCCCTAGGTCTGAAGTGGGTCTCTTGTAGACAGCATATATATGGGTCTTGTTTTTGTATCCATTCAGCCAGTCTATGTCTTTTGGTGGGAGCATTTAATCCATTTACATTTAAGGTAATTATCAATATGTATGTTCCTATTCCCATTTTCTTAAATGTTTTGGGTTTGTTATTGTAGGTGTTTTCCTTCTCTTGTGGTTCATTGCAGCTCTATTTACAATAGCCAGGACATGGAAGCAACCTAAGTGTCCATCATCGGATGAATGGATAAAGAAGATGTGGTACGTATATACAATGGAATATTACTCAGGCGTAAAAAGAAACGGAATTGAGTTATTTGTAGTGAGGTGGATGGAGTCAGAGTATGTCATACAGAGTGAAGTAAGTCAGAAAGAGAAAAACAAATACAGTATGCTAACACATATATATGGAATCTAAGGGGAAAAAAAAAAAAAAGGTCATGAAGAACCTAGTGGCAAGACGGGAATAAAGACACAGACCTACTAGAGAATGGACTTGAGGATATAGGGAGGGGGAAGGGTAGGCTGTGACAAAGTGAGAGAGTGGCATGGACATATATACACTACCAAATGTAAAATAGATAGCTAGTGGGAAGCAACTGCATAGCACAGGGAGATCAGCTCTGTGCTTTGTGACCACCTAGAGGGGTGGGATAGGGAGGGTGGGAGGGAGGGAGATGCAAGAGGGAAGAGATATGGGAACATATGTATATGTATAACTGATTCACTTTGTTATAAAGCAGAAACTAACACACCATTGTAAAGAAATTATACTGCAATAAAGATGTTAAAAAAAAAAAAATCGACAGTTTTCAACTTCCCAAGAACAGTTATCTTCCCTAATCTACTTTAGCTTTACCTCATTTGTTTTTTTATTCTGATGAAAATTATCTAACTCATTTAGTCCAATCTTTTAAACCACTACCATCTTCACTGCCTGTTTTCAAAGATGCTGCTTTTTTCAGCCCTGATAATTTCACCAGTTATTGACTCACTATTCTCCCTTGTTGCATTATAAAGAAGTGACTCACAGCCTTTTTTTCATGACACACATAGAAATAAAATTTTCACAAAACTGACTCTGGGAGCATCTATATAAGACTTAGAGGAAAGAAATATTACATTGCCTTTGCATTTTATGATTATAATATAAATAAAATACAAAGTATTAGGGAAGATTTAAAATATCGACTATAAATGCACTTTCCAAAAAATGTTTTCTAACTTTTAATAAGAAACATGAAATTTCTTCTATGGACATAATGCTTTAGTATACGGTTTTACGTTCGAAATAGCTATACACAAATCCTTATCAAAACTTTTTAATGATGATCTCCTTAAATTTTTCATAGTGATATTAATGACAAATTTTGTTCACACAAGTAGGTGGTATCAAATGAATATACGTTGCTTGTATTTAAATTGCTTTCTTACAAAATTACCAGAATTCAGATAATTCTGTTTAAATTATATCAATATTTCATGGGAGCAATCAGTCCTTTAAAATGTCTTCCCTCTTTTTTGTGTGTGACAAATTTAACAGTGAACAGTCTGGTGGTAATGCTGACTTTAAACCTTCAAGTATTTAAAAATATTAAAGATTTTCCTCAATCCTACACAGATGTTGCTTTGCTCATCTTAAATGTTTAGGATTCAGATTTTTCCATTAACTCTATCAGTACCTGTTAAAGTACATTAATTAAGCTCCTTGGAAGCTGAAAAAATACAAAGTGCACTATTTTGAAAGCCAACAACAATGGCTTTTAAAAATATGCAAAGTAAGAAACCAGCCCCTCCTCTTCCTTATACTCCTTCATCTCTCTCTCTCTCTCTTTCTCACACACACACACACACACACACACAAAATTCGTCAATAATTTTATAAATTCTTGCGTAACTCTCCTTGAAGAACCAATGCACTTCAGTATGAAATTGTGTTCTGATCACCTTTCTTTGAATAAAGATGAAAAAGATATTTTAACAGCTTGGATTTAATTACCATTATATATATATTACCCTCATTTTTTATTACCAATCACCATTTTAATAACATCTTTTAATATGCACTGTAAATCTATGGACAAACACTGACAAATGTAAATATATCTAATGTTAATTAAATAATGTATTTTTGAATTCTAGGCTTTAAAAAGAACTTTTGATGTAAATCTCATACGTTTTCCTACAACCTAACATAACCTTCAATGCCCAAAGATATTTTGGTGAGTGCTTCCTTAGTATGTTATTGGTTTCAAGTATCCCTTTACCACTTTGAACATTTTATTCCCAGATGTTTGATATAGAGCTTCTTTGGAACAAATAATATTCTTCCAAGCATTTCTCTTCAGGGATTCCAAGCTGTGTGATATTAGTAAGTATATTACTTCTGTGGAATCATCCACGTGTAATGAAACTTTATGATGTACTATTCTTCTGGATTCATGTTGTCTCTCTCATATTTGATATGAATGTCAACGTATTTACTAATAGCATTGTTTGAAAAGGCAACTTTTTTATTCTCTTCCCCTCTTTGGTATCAAATACAGTATTGATAAGTTTTTATATAGGCTGGTAAAATTAAAGGTTTGCAGTTATGTGAGGAGTCTTTTTTCCTAGCACTAGGACTTAATTCTAAAACTAGCTTCTTGGGCTTGATTTGTTGTTATAAGCAATCTCAAAATAATGTTTTTTTTTTAATTTTGTGCCAGCATAATGTACTTTGCTCCACTGCTTTATTGCATATCTTTTCCAGGCAAGTAAGACAGGTGGGAAGAGGAAGAGAGAAGAGAAGAGGAAGAGAGAAATTATTGGGGAACCAAAAAGCTATTTGAATTAGTAACAAGGTAGTCTACCTTATGAATCAGTAACTTTCTAGCTTTGAGAAAGAAGTTGTACATTTTGGTGAAAAATTAATATCTATAAGTATTGAACTGAATTAAAAATAAAGTACTGAAGGAGACTGTGGGACTTTCTAGCTTCAGAAGATAAGTTTGTCAGTGCTTTTTAGATGTTGGCATTCTTAGAAATTAAACAAAACAAAATGGATTGAAAACTTGATAGTTAAGCACATGGTTAGCAAAGTAGAAAATATTATAAATTATTTAATTTCATTGTAATCCTGGAAAATTCAAAAAATATAATTATCAATTATGATCATTATTTTAAATGTTTTTAAAAAATAGATTTCTGAATCCAGTAAGACACACAATCATGTTTAATAAAATTATTAAATTATTTTCATTTATTTGCTTTTAGAAGTAAACCTTTTCTACCTCTACATGAAAAAAATTATGAAATTGCATCAAGAATCAGGCTTGGCTAATTGTTAATATCAGTAGCCAATAAGGAAAACAAGAATGAAGCTAGAGATAATTTAAAAAGTAATTCTGTTTTTATCATAAAAATAATCAAATTAAGCATGAAACAATTTCATTGTGAAAATTCAGAGCAAAATAAATCTTAAGAAAAACTGAATATTTTACTTGTACCCACAAAACAAAGAACTTTACTGATAAACATCATGACTTAAATAATAATCAGACTATGGTAGGAAAGTGAGTGGGATAGTCTCCATGCCATCATGCAAACTTTGACTAAAAATCAAAACAAAATAGAAAAATGCAGGTGGTATATCTTCGCCCCATTGGGATATAAGACCATCTGCAAAATGACTCTATACTTTGTAGACTGTACCAGAGGAATATGTGGATCTTCTTGTCTTGACCTAAATCTCCAATAAGTATATTAAGCTGCTTTGCCTGATGTTTTTAATTTAGCTCTATCCAGGGGAAGACAGAAGATTAGATGATCACTTGGGGTATGTTTCTGTCACAGGATCAGTAACTGCCTCATCATTGTTATATACGCAAAGCCCAGAACACCAAAACTCTCACTTAGAAATATGTTTGATAACTTTCTATACTTTCTATACTGGATATGTCATAATTTCATTAGAATAATAAACAAAATAACTGAAACTTGAATTCTAAGAATTACCTGAGGCTGACAATAAAGCATATTAACTGTTAAAATTGGGTCCGGAGATGTGTATTTCTCTATCATGTTCAATGTTACTAACACCTAAACACAATTGAAAAAAAAAAGGCCTAAGTATAAACCCAATAACCAAAAAGACACATTATTGTACCTTAAAGATCTATTAAGGAGTATAAAAGAATATTTAAATAAATTAATAAACAAATCACATTCTTGTATGGGATGACTCAGGTGCCATATTCATTTATCTATTTATCTATCTGTCATGTATTAAGTGCAATATAAATTAAAATACCAAGAAAATGTTGAAATCAGACATAGGGATTATACATTTCAATTGGAAAAATAAGGAGGAAAGTCTAGAAATTTCTAAAAAAAGTCATATAATTAAAATAGCTTCTTAATGAATTTTAAAAATTGATAGATGAATGCAACAGAAGAAAGTAAAAAAAAAAGCATAATTCAGATAAGAATTTATTTTAATTCTTTAAATGACAAAGGTAACGTTTCAAATCAATGGAGAAAGAAAAAGATTACTCAATAAATTATCTTAGAAAAACTAGACAACCTTTTGGAAAATTCTCTACCTTAACTCTTACAAATGGATGAAGCATGTCTCTCTCTCTCTCACACACACACACATACACTCACACACATAAAACCATAAATTTGTAGAAGAAAAAAAAAATTAAGTTTATATTGTCAGAGTTAGGATGACCTTTGGAAGCTGAACAATAAACGGATAAGTAATAGGACACTTCCTGCTATTCCTCAGACACACGAGGCCTACTATGGGCTCAAGGCCTTGCATTTCCTGTTGGCTTTTCCTAGATCTCTTCCATCCACCCTCAAATAGGGCTCAAACAGCCTCAAGGTTTGCTCACTTATTTCAGATTTTTATTCAAATGTTACTTTCTCAGAAAAGCCTTTGTTCTCAAATGGCAATCCACTGGAATCTTCCTATTCCTCTATTCCTTTACCTTGCATTAATTTTCTCCTTAGTACTTGCCACCACCTAAAATATTATATATCATTTAATTTATCTCACTTATTATCTGACCTCCCCTACTAGACTGCAAGTTTCATGAAAGCAAAGGTGCTTTTTTTGTATTATTCCTTCTCAGTGCCTACAAGACTACCTGAAGCATATGAAGTGCTCAAAACATATTTGATAAATGAAGAAAAAATGAATAAAAAGTCAAGGGAGTAAGAAGAAAGCCTAGAGAAAATGGTGTAATTAAACCAGAATGGGTAAAATGACAATAGAGCCGCAAGCTGTAAGAGATCAAGTTAGATAAGCAGACAAAAGTACACGTTAGAACAAAAATTAGAATGTCACTAATGACTTTGGCAAAAGCAGTTTGGGAGACAATTCTCCATGGATCTCTCATTTCTACACCTGTTGCTAGTAGGGATACTGACTGTCCTTTATTCCAGAAGATCGTTTCAAGTATGTTTGTATCGTGAACAGCCTTGGAAGATGTGGTATTTACTCCGCAGTAAGAGACACATTTGTTTACAACTTTGGAAGATAAAGATATTGTCTCCCCTCTGTAGCAAAAGGCAGGATGCTTACTACCCATTATTAAAAATTCTGGGCTCTGTATGCTCTGGATTCTTCTCCTGTAATGCAACCCATAGAGTGTGCAGGTATCAGCTCACCCTCTTTGTGTTTCCTTATGGGAGCTGGAGCCCAGAAAACAGGTGCAAAAAAATGCTGATTTTCTGGTTGCTGCTAATGTTGTGAATAATAAATTGTTCATCATCTCTGACCCAAGAGTCTTGTCTCCCGTCAGCATCTATAAAACTATAGCAGGCTAACTTATTAGTGTGCAAGTAGGGTAAAATCCCAGGCCTTTTTACAGTTCTAGAGAGATGGCAAAATAACAGAATTTTTGTATAGCTACACTAGCATTAGCACTGATATAGTAATTTACTTCCACTCAATACAGTACTAAATTACACCTTCAAAACTCAAAACCATCATTCAACTTCTCTTTCACCTACATGATATTCATAAATGCATAATAGTTCACTATTATGTAGGAAAGTTCACTACAGTCATTTATCTGGCTCTCATAACTCTTAGCTACAAACAGTATACACACTCATATGATCTTAGGAGAAGTAGGAGAATATGAAGCAGAATTTACCATTCTACCTGAAGTATGAAACAGAACTGTTCCAACCAATTCATGAGCAAGAAATAAATGATTATTTTTGTATGCCACTGAAATTTTTATATTGTTTGTTATGCAGCAATAGCTGACTGATACAAGACCCAAATATCAACCCTCTTAATGTAATAAAAGTTTACTTCTCCCTTGTGAAATATTCTTAAGGGGAGCAATACAGAACTAGTATGGGAGCTCTGCTACACAAAGCTACCCAAGGACAAAATCTCCTTCTATCTTATTGGTCTACCTTTCCCTCAAAATCATCCTTAGTTCTTGTTCCAAGATAGCTCACTACCTCATTTGTGTTCGAAAAAATGGGATAGAGGAAGGGTGACAGGAATGCAACACACTTACCTTTTAAAAACATCCCAGATTCTGCACCCACAAAGTCTCCTTACATCCATTAGTCATGTGGCCACACCTAACTACAAGGAAGGTAAAAAAACTTTATTTTTGGCAGTCCTGCACATAGCCAAAAATCAGGGGCTTTACAGGCATACCTTGTTTTGTTGTGCTTCTCTTTATTACACTTCACAGTTATGGTGTTTTCTACAAATTGAAGGTTTGTGGCAACCCCGTATGGAGCAAGTCTATTGGTGCCACTTTTCCAACAGTATTTGCTCACTTCATGTCTCTGTGTCACAGTTTGGTTAACTCTCACAATATTTCAAAATTTTTCATTATTATTATATTTGTTGTGATAATCTGAAATCAGTGATCTTTAATGTAACTACTATGACTCAACTGAAGGCTCAGATGATGGTTAGCATTTTTTAGCAATAAAGTATTTTTAATTAAGGCATGAACGTTGTTTTCTTAGACACAATGCTATTCCACATTTAATACACTACGGTATGGTATAAACGTAACTCTTATATACACTGGGAAACAAAAATAAATTGTGTATCTCACTTAATTGTGATACTCACTTTATTGTGGTGGTTTAAAATTGAACATGCAACATCTCAGAGGTATGCCTGTGTCTCTGTTAAAGGAGAGAATGGACATTTAAATACAACTAGCATTATTTGCCACAGTCTATTCATGTGGCAACCCAAATATCCATCAAAATCTCTCTCCTTCACATAGAATACATTGATTACCTCCACAAGGGAGAAAATTCCAAAGTCCCACTAGTTACTGTACCCAGCTAAAAGTGTCTCCTCTCTGGATGATGTATAGCTCTTTCCCTTCATTAATCATGGATGTGGAGCCTCATGATTTGGCAACCTACAAACTAAAACAAGTTTATCTGTCCCCATACACTCAATACACACGGCTTGTGAAGAAGTAGATATTGCAAACTAAACTGCCCCTATTGAGCAAAGAGGGATTGGGAAATTTATAGCAGTCACTGGGCCATGGCAATAATCAAATCCTACTAAGTAGGCGTTACAAATATTCCATGAACCAACAATGGATTAGTCTCATCTGGAAGGCCCTGATTCTGCTTTCCTGGAAGAAATGTGCGCTTTCTTCCAAAGCCTTTGGTTCTACCCCCTGGCGGGTGCTTTCCTATCTTTTGTCCTCCCTTGCCATGAATCAAGCAGGTGGTACAAAGATTGCTCTTCTTGGAGACTGTGATATTTTTGTAGCCTTCTCCTTGCTGGTCCAGATTTGGCGGCCCAGGAATTTTCTAAAGGGTTGAACAATTACAGGCTTTTGCAGGCTATGTTGTTGTTCTGTAGCCATACAATTCCCTCAAAACCTTAGCTAGCTTCCAGGCAATTTGTTTTGGAGTAGTTCCATATGTAAGTAACTATAGCCAAAGATTTAATCTAGATGTACTCTTTAAGCTTAAAGATGCTTGTCTTTTCCTTATTACCCTGTGTGCTTTCCTTACCCCCTTCTCTGGATGGAAGCTACATCCAGGCTATCTAAACCATTTTGTTTGGGTGGAAAAGCAATACTCTTAATTTGATTTTGCTTCTTGTCTGGCTCCCAAATCTGGCAGGACATTGAATTTATCTCCTACTAAGGCAGTGGCTTTGAAGCTACCAGTTATAATTGCTTTGGTTTGGAATACAGGAGTTGACTTTTTCAACCCTCAAAGGCCTCAAATTATAGGACTCTCAGTGAAATTATTTTGCTAACCTGGCACAAAGAGCCTTTCTTAACAGAACTATATGCCCTTCCACCTTTGCTTGCAGACTGGTTAACTCTAGCCTGAGTTCATCTCTGTCATAGGATTTTGCTGGAAGAGCAAGAAGCTGCCAACACACATGAAGATCCTGCAGCTTTCCAGTGATTTCCCCTAATGTTATATATGGCCTCCGTCACCATTTAATCTGCCTTCTAAAATACTGTAATCAACAGTTATATCAATGCTTTGCCTCAGCATATCAGGGATCAACCAGCTTTTCAACTTCCATTATCTGTGTCTGTGCTTCCTGCCTCCCAAGTGCTAAACATATTATGCCACAGATCTAGGTTATGCCACTTCATGCACCCCATTTCTGGTACCAAATTCTGTCTTAGGAAATGCATAACAGAGATTCAAATACAGTCCATAAAGAAAACAGAGGTTTATTCCTTTCACATTACAGTATGGAAATGATAGTCTAGGGATTTTATGGAGGACCCAGGCTTTTTCTATCACATAGCTCTGTCATCCCTCAGATACTGCTCTTATCCACATGGTACAAGATGATCCATCACCACAAACACTTTTCAAAGCAGCAGGATGGGGAAAAGATGGCAGAGGGCCAGCTCTTCGTCCTTTAAGGAAAATCTGGAAACCGCACACATCACCTCCAAGAGAGCTTAGAAAATGTAGTGCTTACTCTGTAGCCACATGTCCTGCTACAAAACAACAGTCCTTTCATTATAGGAGAAGAGGATCATTGATATCAGGGAGCAAAAAATGTCCTTGCTACAGCCTTAAAATAAGTGACATTATTGGGATCTAACATGGTGTTTTGTGAACCAGTATTTATAACAATAAGAACTAAGGTGAATAGAACATTATTTTAAGAATAACTGCTCACCTAATGATATTTATAGAATATTTTCCAAGGTATAACCTCCAAAATATAAATTTTGATATAAATAAATGTAAATTTACAGTTTACCTTTTGCATTAAATATCTGATACATAATAGGCATTTGATAAATAATTGTTGAATGAAAGAATTAATGAACTGACTAAGTAACAAGTATTTACTGAATCCCTGCAATGAGGCCATGACTGTGTAGACACCAAAGACATATTAAAAAAGGTATGACATATGGAAGGGGTTGGCAGCATTTTACTTGATGATACTGGCAACGTGAAGAGCTATACACATCTAATAAACATATAAAATAATAATAATATATAAATAATAAATATAATAAAGAAATTTTCTACACAATTCCCAATGATTAAACAGAAAAATAAAACTTCCTAAATTAAATTTTTCTTAAAATAATTTTATAATTTCAAATAAGATAAAAAATTGGGTATCCTTTTTTCAACTCACTCTGAGTAAGAAGGTTACTCTAAGAGCAACTGAATTAATTGGTATTTATTTATGTAATTTTTATATTATACTGAATCTTACACTTAAGATTTTAGTAAAAAGTAACAACATATTTAGCATGAAATTGTGACATGTAATTATTTGCTTAAAATTGGAATGGTTTTCAAGTAATTTAAATCAATGACACATACATGAACTATTTCTTTATAACCATCAAAGCTATTTGTGCTTACATACAAAGAATAAAATAATTCATTTGTAGTTCTGACAAACAGAGAAAAGAAGAACTTGAACCAGTACTTTCAATGAGGTAAACTGTTCCTCTCATTTTTTCACAAATCTTTCTCTTTTCTATTCTTCCATTCCTAGAAGCAGCATTTAGTTATCACCATGGATTATTTTTAGGAATGCATTGCTATAGACTATTGGGATATATTATTTAGAAGGTTGTGCACACATTAAGGGAAATGACCTGTTTACAAACATATTTAAAATGTTTGTTTTATAATCACTCAGGTACATGACACACCCAGATGTTTCTACAGAATAACACCTCAGGAGAAATCACATATCTTTAGCCTTTTATAACTTTTTTTCTCTGTAGTTTTGCGTATTTGGGAATGAAGAGATGAACAGAAAAAATTAAGGACAATAGGTGCAGGAAAACAACTGCTCAATACCTGCCTTGTCACACAAAGAACAGATTTTTTTTTAAGTCTCCTTGATGAGAATAAATTTTTGTTCTTTGAGAGTGGACAAAGTCATTTATTGCTCTATCAAGCATATAAGGTGAGTAAAAAAGCTGAGAAGTATTTTTCATTACAACACATTTACTAAAAAACATAAACATTGGTGAAAATATTCTGGGAAAGATGGCAAGCTAGGCACACTTATTCCTCTTCATCCAGCTCCAGATTCCCGTTAACATGAATGAAAGTATATAAAAAAAATAGGGTGTACACTGTATAAGAACTGGAAACATTGTGCCAAAAAACAACAAAGACTTTTTTTAGAAATAGCATAGATAAAACAAATGAAAGAAAAAACTATGTGCTTATTACCAATATTTTATCATCATAAAATAGTTTCCATCTTTATTTGTTTTTAGATTTTTCTATCTATAAGTGAAATTTAGACATTCCTTCCTTTATTCAACAAATATTTATTTTCATGACCAAGGCAGTGTCCTAGATCTTGCTATTCAAAAAATGTTCCTATTCTCATAGAGCTTACAATTTACTGTCATGGAGAACAATAAATGAGTCTGTGAATGTAGCACAGTATCATAGGAGGTACTAAAGGAGGGTTATCCAGAGCCACGATGGTGGGCAGCAGCTCGGACACTCACTAGAAGAACAAGCCACTCCCCAAACAGAACTTTTGCAGCCACATATCAATGGCATTCAATGACTGCTGAGCTGCCAGGAGCAGAATTCAAATTATAGGGTTAATAGGCTGTGACCCTGATAGATGCGCCACGGCTTCAGTAGGGACCGCTCCTCTCTAAGGGTCTGAGCCACGCCACCGCAGAATTCAAAGTATAGGGTTAATAGGCTGTGACCCTGATAGATGTGCCACGACTTCAGTAGGGACCGCTCCTCTCTAAGGGTCTGAGCCTCGCCAGCCTCTCCCCCAGGAGACCGTTGCAGTCAGCCAGCCGCTGCTCTTTGGTAACCATGTGTGACCGAAAGGCCGAGATCAAAAATGCCGATATGGTGGAGGAGATGCAACAGGATTCGGTGGAGTGTGCTACTCAGGCATTGGAGAAATACAGAGAAGGACACTGTTGCCCATATCAAGAAGGAGTTTGACAAGAAGTAGAACCCCATCTGGCACTGCATTGTGGGGAGGAACTTCGGTACTTATGTGACACATGAAACCAAACACTTCATCTACTTCTACCTGGGCCAAGTGGCCATTCTCCTGTTCAAATCTGGTTAAAAGCATGGACTGTGTCACACACCCAGTGATCCATCCAAAAACAAGGACTGTAGCCTAAATTCCAAATACCACAGACTGAAATCTTCAGCCTTGCCCAAGGGAACACCTCGATCTTTATTGTGTTGCTTTGTACAGGGCATACTCTGTACTAGTTTGTTGTGGTTATAAAGCAATTAGCAAAACAAAACTACAAAAAAAACAGGCCATGACCCTGAAGATGAAGAGGCTTCTATGATGTCCAGGCAGCCCACACCTCAGGAAGACTAGGCATGGATTTCCCACATAACCAAGTGACTGCCAATCCAAACAGAGAGCCAGAAATAGAAAACTGGCTTTAACTCAGCAGCTTCTCCAAGCCTATTAAGAACAATGAAGAAAGAGGAGGAAGAGGAAGGGGGCCGGGCAAGGGAGGAAGGAAGGGAGAGAAAGAGGGAAGGAAGAAGGGAAGGAGGGGAAATGGTGAGGGAAGAAGGAGGGAGGGAAACCCTGCAGAGATGTGGTTCCTCTGCTCTGGAGCCCCACATTCCACTGAGGACTTACCGCATGCCAGATACCATTCCAGGTACAGAGCAAAACATGAAATTTCCTGCCCATGGAGCTCACATTCTAGCAGGAGAGGAGCTAGCAAAAGTACAAAGGAAGTAAAATACATAGTATGTTAGACAGGAATAAATGCAATAAAGAAAAACTTAGTAAGGAACATAAATAAGGGGTGTATAATTTTTCAATAGATAGGTCAGGGAAGGTTTCACAGAAGTGAGTTTGGGAACAAACCTGAAGGACGTGAGGGAGTGTGCAATGAGTAAATCTGGGAGATGAGATTTCCAGCAGAAGTCCCTCGGGCTGAACCATATACGGTGTACTGGAGGAACAGCACGGAGGCTAGAATGGCTGGAGTTGGGAAAATGAGGGGTAATGAGATCAAAAAGACAATGGACTAGAGATGTGTTAGAAGAGAAAGAGAAGTGAGCGATAGCTCTTAGATTTTTGGCTGGGGTTACCATTTACTAAAATGGAAAAGCCTGCAGGACAAGCCAATCCAGAAGGTACAGTCAGGACTTTATGTGTATCAGATATTAAAGAAGATATATGGAGTGAACAATTCCATACTGAACCTGGAGATCAAGGGAGAGGTCTAAGTTGGAGACTAATGAGTAGGCAGTTGTCAGAGTAGAGAGTGTATTTAAAGCCATGCTCATAAATACAATCATCAAGGATGCAAAGAAGACAAGGAGAAGAAGTTCAAGGACAGCCCTGGAGCATGTCAATATTAAGAAATCAAGAAGATAAGGAGGAACCAGCAAAGGAAATAGAGAATGAACAGACAGAGAAGAAAACCTGGGGAAATCCCAAAACTAAGTAAAGAAAGTGTTGCAAAGTATTGAAAAAGATCAGCTGTGTTGAATGCTGCTGTAAGTCAACTAAGATGAGAACTAAGAATTAGCCATTGGATTTGTTTGTTTATTGTCTTCTCTCCTGCTATAATGTAAACATCATTATGGTAGGAAGTTTTATCCTGTCTTAGTCATTAGTAAATTCTGAGGGACTAGAACATTGTCTGGTACATAATTCATGTTCAATAAATGCATATTAATAAATGAATGAATCTCTGTTGTGAATATAAACATAAAAATAAAAAATAAAATGAAAAATGTTTTATGATGGTGAAATGCTTGTAAACATTGTTAGATAGAAAAAAGTAGAACTTTGCTATAAAGCTTCAGGTTCTACATAGCACCAATTTAACTACAAAATGCAGAGAGAGTTGAGAGTATACAGGAAGGAAAACTTGGAAATAAAACAAAAATTTGCATCCCTAATTTTTGCTTTAGCATCCAAATTACTTATTTTACCTAAACCTTGCATGTTTACAAACATGGCCATTTTACATAATGTTTTGCAATGACACATTACAAATTACAGCTCTTAATCCCAAATCAACTTCTTTCAAAAAGCAATATTTAATTCTATTGGAAGACACTGAAGAACTCCACTAGAATTACATTAGTTGTTCAACATTTCACAGCCTGCTTGAAATCAAGCAGGACCCTGTGGGGCCCTCCCAGGTACAAAAGCCTTTTCATGTCCCCACTTTCATTTGTAGGGAAAAGACTTCAGCCTCCTAAACCTTTCCTGAGTTTCAAAGGTCAGATTCAAACAGTTACTAAGCAGGGAAGTGAAGGAATGCAGAAACAAAGGAAAAGCAGTCAAACAATAGTGCAGCAATAAGGTCCTAGCTCCTCCTCAAGGGATGTACCTAACTATCTTTGAGTTCTTCTGCAGGAAGTAAGGACTCCACCCAGATGGAGGATGGTAACTTCAGGCTGAGCACAAGATCCCTGGAGCACCGCCCTGTTACCTCACTGCCAACCAATCAGAAGAAAATCACACACCCTACAGTCCGCACCCCAAATTCTGCCTTTAAAACCTCTTTCCTGAAAACCATCATGGAGTTCGGGCTTTTTTAGCATGAGTTGCCTGTTCTCCTTGCTTGGCCCTCACAATAAACCTTTCTCAGCTCCAAATTCTGGCATTTCAGTTTGTTTGGCCTTACTGTGCATCAGTCGCACAAACTTGGATTCAGCAACATGCTCACACTCTTAAAATCAAATTTTAGACTCACACTATAATAGCTAATCTGAGTCTATACTCTCTGAATACCACTATAATATTTTCCATGAGGCAGAGTCTATAGTTCAAAATGACATAAAATTTCAGCACTATAGCCACCAAAAGAAATTAACAAGTGAAAATGTTGATGGCATAGTAAGAGTTCAACAGTAACATGTCATTAAATGAAGTCAGAGCAGAAACATTTCTAAGAAGTTCCTACTTAGATTTTATCCTGAGATATATAGATATTTCTATAACTTACCAATAATATAATTATCATATTATCAAAGATACAAATTCAACGTATATTTTCTCACCAATTTTTAGGCAAAAGAATATTTGAGTCTTTCAATTAAATGTGTCCTATTGTTTCAACAAGTCTAATGGAGAGTCATCTTATTCAGATAAATAACTCTAGAGCAATTAGTTAGTCCCAGCTGATGACTGATTTTATAATATTAGTTGAATATTGGGTGGGATGCAAGGAAACCTACCAGAATTTTCCTAGGCAATTTGCCAGAGAGAATTCTTGTCAAGAAAAACAGTGTTGTGATTTCAACTTTGAACCCTGAACTGTACATTGTGTGAACATGTCAAATACTCATCCCCCAAATAACCTCATGCTCTTTCTGAAAATCTTGCCAAATGCAATGAATCTGATTTAGTGGAAAAAAAATTTTAAGGCCAAGAAAAATATACACGTTGTATATGGAGTGTCAGTAATTCCGGAAATATTAGTTTACCTCTATTTATGATTTCAATTCAAAAGAATGCAGTGTTGTTTCTGCTGAAAATTTTTTACCATAATTAATTCATTTTTCTCCCAAGGAAACATTTTCTTCATATGTTACTACATTTGTACATTATTTTCTTAGAGTAATTAATTCAGCTTTTTCAAACATGATGCTATTAAGGTCAAGGTTTCACATTTTGCACCCTCAGCCATTCCCCATTCCCAGGCGGATCACTTAAATTATTAAAATTACACGCTGGGACCTAAATCCTGCCCACATCACTTTATAGAATACAGATAAAAAATGGTCCCTTCCTGTTTTCAATACAAAATAGACTTTTTATAAAAAGATGTTGGATGGATAGGAATAGTGGAAGAATGAAAATAGAAATTTTATGGAATTAAGAATCAAACTAGAAATAAAAGGACAGTCATTAATGGGAAGTTCTGTGATACAGAGCCAAGGAATAGCATCAGAACAGGTGTCTGAAGTAACAAAACAGGAGTAAGTTTGGCTGTTCAACAAACTGCTAAAAATGCATCCCTTCAATTTCTGTTGTTTTTGGGGGAGGAGGGGGGAAACACCTGCAATGGCCTGCTCTCTAGCATATTAACCTTACTAATTATTGTCCAAGAAATGTAAAGTTCAAATGAAGACTTATCCTTTAAAATCACCTGATGATTCTTATTTTTATTTCATAATATCTAATATATGGCAACTAGTCGCTATTTAATAACCATCTGTGAATAAATATAAACAGACAAAAAAAACACATCAGGAAACTAAAGCAACAATGAAAAATAAAATTTGAATCTGCTATTTAATATAAAAACATAAAGAGTGTGACTTCCCTTGCCCTTTTATACAAGTTATAATCATTATAGGTAGTTGAAATAAAAACAAAATGTCCTAAATGCCTTCACCCACATATTATAATGTATCTTTATATCTTGTTTAGATACCTAAATTGCTGTTTAATGCAGTACCTTGAATTGGGAAAGGAAAAACTACACAAATGGTGGCAACCACCTCCTATAGAAGAGTAGGTCTTAATCTTACAAGGGTCACAAACTCTTTGAAGACTGAATTTTAAAACAATGAGCCTTTCTACAGAAATGTGCACATCTTACACAAAATACCATACCCAATTTGAGGACTGCTCATGCCATTCATTGGAACCTGAAAAGGTCCATTAGATGCAGACTAAGAGAACTTTCTATAGAGGAGATGACAGTAAAGTTACAGATTTGTTATTAACTTTAAAAAGCCAAGAAAGATTAATTATATCAGTGCATAGTATAACATCCCACATATTGTATAAACCAAATAAATTATTTTTAACTTATATTTCCCAAGCTAAAATTGGTTTTAATAGGCATTAATAGACTATAACTTATTAATTGGTGATATGCAAAGTAAAATAAAATGAAATATATTGGAGAGGAATTATGTAGTTAAATAAATTTGGATTATTTAATTATGTAGAATTATATAGTTAAATGCTAGATTAAACAAAGTTAAGCAAGAAGTTCTTTACTACATAACTTTTGAGAGTTGTTACTATATAAATATACAAAAATGGGATAGATTATGTACCATTTTCTCAACTTATTTTGACCATGAAGTCCCCTTTTCCTCAAAACACCTGTTACCTGTTGCTGGAAATTACTTACGACGGGTATGGTAAGAGCTACAATTGTTTTTATTAATACTGAATTTTGAATAGAAATAAATCTACATTTAATTTACATTTTATTCCTCTTGAAAGAAACCAAGATAACAGAATAAAAGAAAAATAATATATCTGAGCAGATTTCTTAGAAAATTTCCTTAGATCAAAACATGAGAGAAATTCAGAGAGGTAAGGCAGGGTCACAGGTAACAGTGAGGCAGGTTGAGCCCAGCAGAGAGGGACCCTGCTAAGAGGGTGAGGGTAGAAAATTCAGCCCACATATTGTGGGGCTAGAGCAGCCTTAAAAATGGCACCTTTTTACAATTCTTCCCCCAGTGGGAGTATTTTCCTCTACTTTTCACAGACACTGTGTGTATTAGCAGGAACCCTGAAGCAAGGATACAGATATTGAGAAACAAAAACTAATTTTTTAAATGTTATATTTGGTTTTGGAACACATTTTGCACTTCTTTCAATAAGCATTCCAAATTTCTTACCATTAATAACTGAAACAAAATGAGAAAGAAACTTAATGAAAACAAAAATGACAAGAACTAAAATATTGCCCTACTGGCCAATGAACTTGACCCTACTCCCATACCTTACACCTGAATGAAGATGGAGACTATTTTGTAGTTCCTGTGCTCAGCAGAGTGGCACTGATATTACCCCCATCTACAGCACTTTATCTCTGATTTATATTTTATAAGTAATAAGTGGGGCAGATGAGTGGTAGTTAAGCTAGAATGAAACAAGGAAGAGGTAAATGAACTATTAGGTAACTGATGTTGAAGTAAAAATTGTAACACTGTCTGATTGATTAAATGCATGCAGAGGAGAGGTTTAAAACAATTATGTTATAAACAAAGGAAAATAAAAGGATTAAATGGTAGGTAAGGCTTCTATATTTAACTCAAATGAGAAAAACGATAATAGCAGCAGATTGTGATAAATTACGTATATATCAATATAATTAATCTAGAGCAACCACCAAAAAGCTATGCAAAAAGACACACTCAAAAACAATAAAGATGCTGGACACCCTATGCCAAACAACAGGCAAGACAGGAACACAACCCCACCCATTAGCAGAGAGGCTCCCTAAACTCATAATAAGGTCACAGACACCCCAAAACACACCATCAGATGTGGACCTGCCCACCAGAAAGACAAGATCCAGCCTCATCCACCAGAACACAGGTACCAGTCCCCTCCACCAGGAAGCATACACAACCCACTGAACCAACCTTAGCCACTAGGGGCAGACACCAAAAACAACGGGAACTATGAACCTGCAGCCTGTGAAAAGGAGACCCCAAACAGAGTAAGTTAAGCAAAATGAGAAGACAAAGAAACAAACAGCAGATGAAGGAGCAAGGTAAAAACCCACCAGACCTAACAAATGAAGAGGAAATAGAGAGTCTACCTGAAAAAGAATTCAGAATAATGATAGTAAAGATGATCTAAAATCTTGGAAATAGAATGGAGAAAATACAAGAAACGTTTAACAAGGATCTAGAAGAACTAAAGAGCAAACAAACAATCATGAACAACACAATAAATGAAATTTAAAATTCTCTAGAAGGGATCAATAGCAGAATAACTGAGGCAGAAGAACGGATAAGTGACCTGGAAGATAAAATAGTGGAAATAACTACTGCAGAGCAGAATAAACAAATATGAATGAAAAGAATTGATGACAGTCTCAGAGACTGCTGTGACAATATTAAATGCACCAACATTCGAATTATAGGGGTCCCAAAAGAAGAAGAGAAAAAGAAAGGGACTGAGAAAATATTTGAAGAGATTATAGTTGAAAACTTCCCTAATATGGGAAAGGAAATAGTTAATCAAGTCCAGGAAGCACAGAGAGTGCCATACAGGATAAATCCAAGGAGAAACACGCCAAGACACATATTAATCAAACTATCAAAAATTAAATACAAAGAAAAAATATTAAAAGCAGTAAGGGAAAAACAACAAATAACACACAAGGGAATCCCCATAAGGTTAACAGATGATCTTTCAGCAGAAACTCTGCAAGCCAGAAGGGAGTGGCAGGATATACTTAAAGTGATGAAGGAGAAAAACCTACAACCAAGATTACTCTACCCAGCAAGGATCTCACTCAGATTTGACAGAGAAATTAAAACCTTTGCAGACAAGCCAGAGCTAAGAGAATTCAGCACCACCAAACCAGCTTTACAACAAATGCTAAAGGAACTTCTCAAGGCAGGAAATACAAGAGAAAGAAAAGACTTGCTATAACAAACCCAAAACAATTAAGAAAATGGTAATAGGAACATACATATCAATAATTACCTTAAATGTAAATGGATTAAATGCTCCCACCAAAAGACACAGACTGGCTGAATGGATACAAAAACAAGACCCATATATATGCTGTCTACAAGAGACCCACTTCAGACCTAGAGACACATACAGACTGAAAGTGAGGGGATGGAAAAAGATATTCCATGCAAATGGAAATCAAAAGAAAGCTGCAGTAGCAATTCTCATATCAGACAAAATAGACTTTAAAATAAAGACCATTACAAGAGACAAAGAAGGACACTACATAATGATCAAGGGATCAATCCAAGAAGAAGGTATAACAATTGTAAATATTTATGCATCCAACATAGGAGCACCTCAATACATAAGGCACATACTAACAGCCATAAAAGGGGAAATCGACAGTAACACAATCAGAGTAGGGGACTTTAACACCACACTTTCACCAATGGACAGATCATCCAAAATGAAAATAAATGAGGAAACACAAGTTTTAAGTGATACATTAAACAAGATGGATTTAATTGATATTTATAGGACATTCCATCTAAAATCAACAGGATAAACTTTCTTCTCAAGTGCTCATGGAACATTCTCCAGGATAGATCATATCTTGGGTCACAAGTCAAGCTTTGGTAAATTTAAGAAAATTGAAATCATAACAAGTATCTTTTCTGACCACAATGCTATGAGACTAGATATCAATTACAGGAAAAAATCTGTAAAAAATACAAACACATGGAGGCTAAACAATACACTACTTAATAACCAAGAGATCACTGAAGAAATCAAAGAGGAAATCAAAAAATATCTAGAAACAAATGACAATGAAAACATGATGACCCAAAACCTATGGGATGCAGCAAAAGCAGTTCTAAGAGGGAAGTTTATAGCAATACAATCCTACCTTAAGAAACAAGAAACATCTCAAATAAACAACCTAACCTTACAGCTAAAGCAATTAGAGAAAGAAGAAAAAAAAAACCCCAAAGTTAGCAGAAGGAAAGAAATCTTAAAGATCAGATCAGAAATTAATGACAGAGAAATGAAGGAAATGATAGCAAAGATCAATAAAACTAAAAGCTGGTTCTTTGAGAAGATAAACAAAATTGATAAACCATTAGCCAGACTCATCAAGAAAAAAGGGAGAAGACTCAAATCAATAGAATTAGAAATGAAAAAGGGGAAGTAAGAACTGACACAGCAGAAATACAAAGGATCATGAGAGATTACTTCAAGCAACTATATGCCAATAAAATGGACAACCTGGAAGAAATGGACAAATTCTTAGAAATGCACAACCTTCCGAGACTGAACCAGGAAGAAATAGAAAATATGAAGAGACCAATCACAAGCACTGAAATTGAGAATGTGATTAGAAATCTTCCAACAAACAAAAGACCAGGACCAGATGGCTTCACAGGTGAATTCTACCAAACATTCAGCGAAAAGCTAACACCTATCCTTCTCAAACTCCTCCAAAAAATTGCAGAGGAGGGAACACTCCCAAACTCATTCTACGAGGCCACCATCACCCTGATACCAAAACCAGACAAAGATGTCACAAAAAAAGAAAACTACAGACCAATATCACTGATGAACATAGATGCAAAAATCCTCAACAGAATACTAGCAAACAGAATCCAACAGCACATTAAAAGGATCATACACCATGATCAAGTGGGGTTTACCCTAGGAATGCAAGGATTCTTTAATATATGCAAATCAATCAATTTGATACACCATATTAACAAACTGAAGGAGAAAAACCATATGATCATCTCAATAGATGCAGAGAAAGCTTTCGACAAAATCCAACATCCATTTATGATAAAAAATACTCTAGAAAGTAGGCATAGAGGGAACTTACCTCAACATAATAAAGGCCATATATGACAAACCCACAGCCAACATCATCCTCAATGGTGAAAAACTGAAACCATTTCCACTAAGATCAGGAACAAGACAAGGTTGCCCACCCTCATCACTATTATTCAACATAGTTTTGGAAGTTTTAGCCACAGCAATCAGAGAAGAAAAAGAAATTAAAGGAATCCAAATCAGAAAAGAGGAAGTAAAGCTGTCACTGTTGGAAGATGACATGATACTATACATAGAGAATCCTAAAGATGCTACCAGAAAACTACTAGAGCTAATCAATGAATTTGGTAAAGTAGCAGGATACAAAATTAATGCACAGAAATCTCTTGCATTCCTATACACTAATGATGAAAAATCTGAAAGTGAAATTAAGAAAACACTCACATTTACCATTGCAACAAAAAGAATAAAATACCTAGGAATAAACCTACCTAAGGAGACAAAAGACCTGTATGTAGAAAATTATAAGACACAGATGAAAGAACTTAAAGATGATACAAATAGATGGAGAGATATACCATGTTCTTAGACTGGAAGAATCAACACTGTGAAAATGACTATACTACCCAAAGCAATCTACAGATTCAGTGCAATCCCTATCAAACCACCACTGGCATTTTTCACAGAACTAGAACAAAAAGTTTCACAATTTGTATGGAAACACAAAAGACCCCAAGCAGCCAAAGCAATCTTGAGAAAGAAAAATGGAGGTGGAGGAATCAGGCTCCTGGACTTCAAACTATACTACAAAGCTACAGTAATCAAGACAGTATCGTACTGGCACAAAAACAGAAATATAGATCAGTGGAACAGGATAGAAAGCCCAGAGATAAACCCATACACATATGGTCACCTTATCTTTGATAAAGGAGCCAAGAGTATACGATGGAGAAAAGACAGCCTCTTCAATAAGTGGTGCTGGGAAAATTGGACAGGTACATGTAAAAGTATGAAATTAGAACACTCCCTAACACCATACACAAAAATAAACTCAAAATGGATTAAAGACCTAAGTGTAAGGCCAGACACTATCAAACTCTTAGAGGAAAACATAGGCAGAACACTGTATGACATAAGTCACAGCAAGATCCTTTTTGACCCAGGTCCTAGAGAAATGGAAATAAAAACACAAATAAACAAATGGGACCTAATGAAACTTAAAAGCTTTTGCACAGCAAAGGAAACCATAAACAAGACCAAAAGACAACCCTCAGAATGGGAGGAAATACTTGCAAATGAAGCAACTGACAAAGGATTAATTTCCAAAATTTACAAGCAGCTCACGCAGCTCAATAACAAAAAAACAAACAACCCAATCCAAAAATGGGCAGAAGACCTAAATAGACATTTCTCCAAAGAAGATATACAGATTGCCAACAAACACATGAAAGGAGGCTCAACATCATTAATCATTAGAGAAATGCAAATCAAAACTACAATGAGATATCATCTCACACTGGTCAGAATGGCCATCATCAAAAAATCTACAAACAATAAATGCTGGAGAGGGTGTGGAGAAAAGGGAACTTTCTTGCACTGTTGGTGGGAATGTAAATTGATACAGCCACTATGGAGAACAGTATGGAGGGTCCTTAAGAAACTAAAAATAGAACTACCATATGACCCAGCCATCCCACTACTGGGCATATACCCTGAGAAAACCATAATTCAAAAAGACTCATGTACCACAATGTTCATTGCAGCTCTATTTACAATAGCCAGGACATGGAAGAAACCTAAGTGTCCATCGACAGATGAATGGATAAAGAAGATGTGGCACATATATACAATGGAATATTACTCAGCCATAAAAAGAAACAAAATTGAGTTATTTGTAGTGAGGTGGATGGACCTAGGGCCTGTCATACAGAGTGAAGTAAGTCAGAAAGAGATAAACAAATACCGTATGCTGACACATATATATGGAATCTAAAAAAAAAAAAAAAAAGGTCATGAAGAACCTAGGGGCAAGACAGGAATAAAGACGCAGACCTACTAGAGAATGGACTTGGGGACACAGGGAGGGGGAAGGGTAAGCTGGGACAAAATGTGAGAGTGGTAGTGTATATATGGACATATATACACTACCAAATGTAAAATAGCTAGCGGGAAGTAGTCGCATAGCACAGGGAGATCAGCTCTGTGCTTTGTGACCAGCTACAAGGGTGGGATGTTGAGGGTGGGAGGGAGACGCAAGAGGGAAGAGATATGGGGATATATGTATATGTATAACTGATTCACTTTGTTATAAGCAAAAAGTAACACACACACACACACACACAACAATACAGATAAATCAAAATCAAGTTCTAAAACAGGTTTAAGAAATACATAGGAATATAGGCAAAAGAAAACAAGAAACAAAAAATAAAATGGCAGACTTAAACCCTAACATATCAATACATACATTATATGAAATGGCCTAATATACTTATTAAAAGACAAAGATTGGCAGAGTGAATTAAACACCATGGACTAACTATACGTTGTCTAAAGAAACTCACTTTAAATGTAACCATATAGGTCAGCTGGAAGTAAAAGGATTAAAAAAGATGTATCATGTAAACATTAATCAAAGGCAAATAGGAGTGGCTCTATTAATATCACATAAAATAGACTTTAGAGCAAAGAAAATTACCAGAAACAGAGAGACACATTATCTAGTTATAAAAGGGTAAATCGACCATGAAGACATAACAATCCTAAATGAGTATGAACCAAATAACAGAGCTGCAAATTATGTGAATCCCAAACTGCTAGAACTGAAAAGAAAAAGAAGTAAATTTCAAAGTATACTTGTAGACTTCAACACTCCTCTCTCAACAATTGATAAAACAATCACCAAACAGAAAATCAGCAAGGACATAGAACTTGACAACATTATCAACCAACAGAATCTCAACATTTATAGAACAGTTCACCCAACAACAGCATAATACACCTTCTTTTCAACTGCCCAAGAAATATACTCCAAGATAGACTATATTCTGGGCCATAAAACAAGTCTTAACAATTTAAAAGAATTCAAATCACATGCAGTGTGTTCTCCAAAAAGAGATTAAGCTAGAAATCAACAAGAAAGATAATGGGAAAATCTACCTACACTTAGGAATTAAACAACACACTTCTAAATAGTAAATGGATAAAAAAAGAAAGGTTCAAGAGAAATTAAAAATACATTGAACAGGATGAAAATGAAAATACATCATCAATTTGTGGGAGACTGCTAATAGTGCTGAGAGAAAAAATTTATAGCGTGAACTTAATGTAGTAGAAATGGGGAAAATTCTCAAATCAATAATTTAAGCTCCCACCTCAAGAACCTTGAAAAAGAAGAACAAAATAAACCCTGAGCAAGCAGAAGGATGAAAAAAAGTAGAGAGCAGAAATCAATGAAATTGAAACAGCACAGAGAAGCCAGAATGGGCCCACACAAATATAACCAATTGATTTTTGACAGAAGTTCAAAAGCACTTCAATGTAAAAAATTCACCTTTTCCATAAACAACGCTGGACAATTAAACATCCATAAACCAAAAAATAAAACTCACCTAAGTCTCATTCTTTATACAAAAATTAGCTCAAAATAGACCACAGATTAAATGTAAAATATAAAACTATAAAACTTTTGGAAGGAAAAAAAAATCCTGAAGATCTAGGACTAAGCAAAGTGCTCTTAGTCAACACCAAAAAGAAAAAATGATAAATTGGAACTTATCAAAATTAAAATCTTTTGTTCTGCAAGAGATCATATGATAAATGTAAAAAGACAAGCTATAGTCCAGGAGAAAACATTTACAAACCACATATTTACCAAAGGACTAGCCTAAAATATCTAAAGAACTCTCAAAACTCAACAGTTAAAAAAAAAATCCAATTAGAAAATGGGAAAAAGACATGAAGAGACATGTCAACAAAGAAGATATACAGATGGCAAATAACTACAAAAAAATATGTCCAGCATCATTAGCCAGTAACAATGCCTTAAAACCACAATGAGATACACCTGCAAGAATGGCTGAAATAAAAACAAGTAACACACCCACATGCTGGCAAGGATACAGAAACTCTGGATCTCTCATACTTTGCTGTTGGGAACGTAAAAATGATACAGATACTCTAAAAAGTGTGGCACATTCTTTAAAAACTTAAATGTGACTACCATATAACCCAGCAATTGCACTGCTGGGCATATATCCCAGAGAAATAAAAAATTACATTCACCAAAAAACCTGTACACCCATGTTTATAACAGCCTTACTCATAACAGCCAAAACAACCCAGATATCCATCAATGGGTAAATGATTAAACAAACTGTGGTACATCCATACCATGAATAACCACCAAGCAATAAAAAGGAATGAACTTTTGATACACACAATGACCTCAATGAAGCTTCAGAGAATTACGCTGAGTGAAAAAAAGCCAATCCCAAGGTTACATATTGTATTACTCTAGTTACAAAACATTCTTGAAATGACAAAATTATAGAAATGAAGAACACATTTGTGGTTGTCAAGGGTTATAAGGAAGGAGTGGTAGTGAGTGGGAGTGGCCATGGCTATAAAAGGGCATCAGGAGGGATCCTTGTAGTGATGGAAATGTTCTGTATCTTGACTACATCAGTGTCAATGTCAAGGCTATGGTGTGTTACAGTTTTGTAGAATGTTGCCATTGAGGGAGAATGCGTAAAGGGTACATGGGATCTCTGTATTATTTCATACAACTGCAAATAAATCTACAAATATCTCAAAATAAAAATTTTAACTGAAGAACATTTACATAAAGAACAATAAATACGCTACCAATCTTTATTACCAACAGAAAATTAAGAGATGCTTGTGGAAATTAATACAAGAACCTTAGTTTCTTTATTCAGCTCCATCACCTGTCTTGATTTTATCTGGGTTTTACCTCTGAATTTCGTCTAAAACCAACCTCTTCTGCCAAAGGTCCAGACCAATTCTGTGCTTCTAGCTGGCTGTATTCCACATCGTCTCCCAGCAATGCAATGTGGTCCAGAAAGAAAGCAAGAAATTTATGAGCTTTTTAAGTATTTGCTGCCCTTTATCTTCTATGCAAAGGTACTATTCTGAATCTTTTTTAAATCCAGTGAATCATGAGTACAGACCTGTCAGAATGGACACCAGACCATGAAAGCCTAGGTAAATATTTAGCAAACAGCTCTGGGGTGGGGGTGGGGGAGATGGTTGGGGAAGTTTGTGGAGTTTACCAACTTGTGAACATTCCTGCTACGTTCTATTTCAAGCTACCAATGAACCTGGAAGAGATATGCAGAATTGCCTCTTTTGAGTGAATATATGATACCAAGGATTGAAAAACGAATACTAAAATCCCTAAGATTTTGACCTTCAACCTTTAAAACTTGCAATGAAACTAGGAGGTATGCGTGAATTGAAGTAAACTTACGTGGTGTTAAATTAAGTAAACAAAGAAGCCATCAGACTGCGGTGGTACTAATGTCTGGGTGGCCTATGTAAGCAAGCCAAAATCTCAGCCTGTAAATGCCTCATGGTTTTGAAATCAAAATGCTAAGCACAACCAATCACAAACAGTCAGCAGGGCTTTAAGCTATAGCCAATCAATAATTTCCTTTCTTTGCTTCTTCATCCTCTCTAGGTAAGTCTTTCCCCTGGCTCCTGTCCAAGGAGTGCTTCTTCATCCTCTCTAGGTAAGTCTTTCCCCTGGCTCCTGTCCAAGGAGTGCTCCTAACCACTTCTGGTTTGGCACTGCCCAATTCAAATCAATTTTTGCTCAAAAACACTTTTAAAATCTTTAATATGTCTCAGTTTATCTTTTAACAGTGGTCACTCAAAATTGGTCACATTTTTTTTTCTGAGTATCTCTTGCTTAGTAGCTTTAATGATCAAAGGCAGGTGAGTGCTGCAAGTGTCCTTTTCTACAACTCACCACCAGAATATGTGAAAAACAAAGTTAGCTTCACAGTGAATTCCGCCACATGTATAAACATTTATAGCAAGGAGGCACAAACCCAGGTCTGTAAGCGAGATGAAGTCCTCACTTGCCCTTGGGCTCTCCAGGAAGAGCCTCATATTAAAGATTCAGAGACAAACACAGCATTCTGTGGGCAGGATGAGCTGATCTGAGTGCCTAGCTGAATCACACAATGGCCCATCCTTTAAGTGCTGGGATAAAGGACTGAAGGAAAGTCAACATATCTGTATCAATCCAAAGGGATCAAGCTGATGGATGCTCCTAATTTTTCTACCCCAACCATGCAAAAGTGGTGGTGCTTTATAGTATCTACCCAATCCACGTAAATTGAAAGCTCCCATTTAATCAATGAAAATTTTTGTCTAAAATCACTTATGCTAGTTAATAAACCCTCTCTTGCAGATTCAGATAATTGTCTCTTTGAATGCTAACTAACTTCCTTTAGCCCGTGGATTCCTGATTAGGTCATTTCAAATGTTAACAGTTGTGGTTTAAAAACAATTTACAGGACTTTCCTGGTGGTGCAGTGGTTAAGAATCCGCCTGCCAATGCAGGGGACATGGGTTTGAGCCTTGGTCCGGGAAGATCCCACATGCCGCAGAGCAGCTAAGCCCACGCGCCACAACTACTGAGCCTGCGCTCTAGAGCCCTCGAGCCACAACTACTGAGCCCGCGTGCCGCAACTACTGCAGCCCGCATACCTAGAGCCTGTGCTCCACAACAAGAGAAGCCACCTCAATGAGAAGCCCGCACACCACAACGAAGAGTAGCCCCCGCTCGCCGCAACTAGAGAAAGCCCGCGCGCAGCAACGAAGACCCAACGTGGCCAATAAATAAATAAATTTATTTAAAAAAAAAAAATTTACGCATATATATCACACTTTCTATGCATAAGTATTTAAAAGTAACTTACAGACAATACAACAAAAACCACCTTTTAGATCTGTTGCAACATTTTACTTCAGGAAAATGCTGTATTTTTTAAAATGCCAGAATATATGTGGCATAAATGTGCCTTTTTGTTAGGGAAAAGCTCAAAAGACTGAATTAGCTTCAAAGAGCTGAAAATAGCATTTTGGTTCATTTGATTCTCACATTAAATAGCAACCAACTTATTTAAATAATCAGTGTATTTCATAATTTCTTTGAGAAAATTTATTTGAATATGTACTAAATATTATACTACAAATGATAGTAGCTAATATTTATTGAACGTTTACCTAGTGCCAGGCCTTCTACTAAATACCTGACACAATTTACCATCTCATTTAATCCATACAGCAACCCTCTTAGTAGGCATTACCACTTCCCCCATTTTATGTATGAGAAAACTGAGGCTTAGAACTTTTAGTACCTTCTCCATGAATAACCTGTTAAAAAATGATGAAATCAAGGTTCTAACTCAGATATTCTAGTCCCAAACACCTGCTCTTAACCACGACCCAATGTTTTGTATGTTAAACAAGCACTCCAGGCCCTCTCCCTGGAGATTCTGATTCTGCAGGCCTGGGGGACCTAAGAATCTACATTAGCAAGAAGTCCTCCTGTAAGCAGATGTGATAGGGGGTCCCTGGAGAAAGAGAACCAGGCATGGCTTTCTTGACATAAGAGAAGCTATTTTGGGCCTGAGCCATTTTGTGATCTAAGCCGGGCCACAGTGCTTGTCCTTGAACAGATCTCAGTAATTAATGATCCTTAGGGAAGTGAGGGAATTCAGGAACAAAGGAAAAGCAGTCAAGAAACAACAGATCAGTGATAAAACAGAGTCCTAGTTCCTCCTCAGGGATATAACATAACAATCTGATACATATATTTGAGTTCTGCAGGAACTAAGGTCCTCACCCAGGTTAAGAATGAATGATGATGTTGACCTTTCCTGACTTCAGTCAAGCTAGAGCTTGGCCTCTGAAGACCTTTGCCCCACTTCTATGCTGAATTCTCCTCTGCTGAAACCCCTTCATGAATATGCATGATGTTTAGTTTAAAACTTCCCCAATTTTGCTGTTCAGGAAGACATTACTTTGGGAAATATCCCTGGTGTTCTCCTTACTACTGCAAGTAATAAATACTTCTGCCTCCTGATCTTTGGCTTGGTTGTGCCTTTTGTCTTGACACTCACCAAGGTGACACACCCAGATTCTTATGAACAAGCAAGTTTGGGAAATCCCCCACTATGTTATGCTGAATCTCTGAAAATTCTAACATATACGTAACCTAATTTCTGACATATATTAACCTAAATTCATACATTTTATTTGTTTTCTTTACATCTTTATTGGATTATAATTGTTTTACAATGTTGTGTTAGTTTCTACTGTACAACCAAGTGAATCAGCTATATGTATACATATATCCCCATATCACTTCCCTCTTGAGCCTCCCTCCCACCCTCCCCATCCCATGCCTCTAGGTCATCACAAAGCACGGAGCTGATCTCCCCGTGCTATATGGAAGCTTCCCACTAGCTAGCTATTTTACACATGGTAGTGTATATGTCACATATATGTCAATGCTACTCTCTCAATTCGTCCCACCCTCCCCTTCCCCACCTGTGTCTACAAGTCCGCTCTCTACCTCTGCGTCTCTATTCCTGCCCTGCCACTAGGTTCATCAGTACCACTAAATTCATACATTTTAGGTTTTTTGTGTACTTTTTTACCTGAGGATGAAGAACAGCAGATACTTTTTCATCTTTATATATTCTCCACCTTTTGAGAAAAACTCCATATTAGAGAACTCCATATTCCAATATAAAGAAAATATCTAGAGTCTTTCAGAAAACATAGAAAAACATAATGCATTGATCATATTAAAATATACAGTAAAAAAATAAAGGCTAATAACTTTTTTCCGTTTCATAATTCCTTTTAAAAAATAACTGAAATAATCTCTATTAAATAAGCATTGAATATGTTCAGGTAAATAAATGTGGAAACAGTCAACATGAAACAAGTCTAATATTTTTAAAAAGTCAAGTAACAAGAAGAAAACTGACAGCCCTAGGAACTCTGTTAAACTGTCTTTGGTTGTGTTGGGGAGGAAGTATCATTTACCCTCCACCTTTCCAGGTTCTCAATTGAGATCACCTATAATAAAAGACAGATTAACAGGAGAAAACAAACAGAAGCTTAATACTATGTATACCTTTTATAAATATGGGAGATACCCAGGAAAACTGAGTACCCAGGAAATGGCCCAAGCACTGCCTTAAATACCATCTCCACCTAAAGACAAAAATGTTGGGGTAGGGGAACCAGTTATGGGAAATCATCAGGCAAAGCACAATAAACAAGGCTAATGCTGCTATACAGATTTAAGTCATAGCTTTCTCCATTGATAAGTTTCTAGAGATTTGGTCATCCTCCTCCTCCTGTTACAGCAGGGAGACACCCTTACAAATGGAGATTTCCCTTATAACTGTCAACATCTCTTACTTCTATTCAGTTTTTGAAGCTTTTCTGTTTCTGCTGTTTCTTAAAAAATAACCAGGTAAAGATAACCCTTATGCCAAACAGGCATATTTTGGGGTGGCAAAATCTGCTCCCCTTCCCTTCAGTGGTCAATTTTATTAAATATATTGATGTTATCAAAATTTTAATATACATAGCTGTTGACTAAATGATCCTTTTCTGTGTGTTTAGATAAAAATCCAACTTCATCTATAACTTTAAATACACACACACACTTGAAGCATTTCTAGTGAGCACAGCTTTCATCAAGCATTTTTACTAGTTTTTTTCACTTTAACCTAAGAGTCTGATATTTTTACACAAGACTGTAATCATTCCCCAGTGTAAAATCACTCCCCAGGCCATTCAGTGGTTTAACTGGCAATACCGCCTTTTTACTAACAACTCCACAGTAAAAGAAATGTTTTTAAACAGTGAATATGTAACAAGGCAGCATGTGATTAAAATTCAATACATTATCTCTCTCGAATTTTATCACTGCAGGTGCAAAAAACAACTGTTCAGAGGCTTGCTAAGGGCAAGGTTCCCTTTCATTGAAAACAATTCTATTTATACACCTGTTTTACAAGGATTCTAAATGAAAAGACCTAGGAACAGATAATGGAACAAGAAAACACTAAACATTTTCTTCACAAAGCCTGAATCAGTTCTCCCCAAGGACAAGAAAGGGTGAGAATAATCCTTGGTCTAGCAAAGGTATCCCCAGAGCTATGTAAGTATGTTCTCAGAAATTTATCTGTAGTAGTAAATGACAGGAAAATATTTTTTATTACCCCCCAATGGAGAAATAATTACCAGGAGTAACAGCTAAGCATTTTCTCTGTGCCATTTGTTATACACTTATCCTTTTCAATTCAACAGGTATGTATTAAGCAGTTATTATTCATTCAACAAATATTTATTGAGAGCCTACCATATGTCCTCAGTGTACAATGTGAAAAAAAAAATCATGTGAGAAACTATGGGCTAGGCCTTGCAAGAGGTAAAAAATGACTAATAAATAAAACAGTCTCCAGGAACAGATGGTACCATTCCTTCCAAACAATCCATGGACAAAGTGCTGATTCTGGCTAGGCTGCCCCTAGAGTGTGTAGGGTCCCTGTCTATATAAACTAGTTGATTAAATAATGTATTTTAAAAATTCATGAATCTATATGCTGTCTAGTGATTGATAACAATTTAGTAAAATGGGTAGAAAACAGGTACTTAAGTATTTTTGTATTGTCCAATCAGTGTATGTGAAACCAAGTACCCCTAAAACCGAGTTTCTCTGTCAGGTTTACGATTAACTTCTTTATCCAAAACTTTATTCTCTTTCTTGCCCTGTCGTCTGTTCCCATCAGGATTGAGAAATATCAAAGAAAAAGAAGGGTTGAAACCAAGCAGGACCATGCGGGGCCTTCCCAGGTATAAAAGCCCCTCTTTGTCCCCAGTTTTTTATTTGTAGAAAAAAGCTTTAGTCTCCTAGGCCTCCCCTGAATTCCAAAGAGCAGACTCAAGCAGTTACTAATTAGGGAAGTGAGGGAATGCAGAAACAAAGAAAAAGCAGTTAAGCAAGAAAAGTAGCTTAAACAATAATTCAGTGATAAAACAGAGTCCTACTCCTCCCCAAGGGATATACATAACAATCTGATGCATGTTTTTGAATTGTTCTACAGAAACTAAGATCCCCCTGCCACCCAGGTGGAGGTCAGGACACACTGACCACAAGCACCAGATCCTAAACTGGTTAGAACCAGAAGGTTGATGGTTAAGATTCCTAAAACATCACCCTGTTACCTCACCACCAATGAATCAGAAGAAAGTCCATGAGCTGCAACTCTCACCCCAAATGTTGCCTTTAAAACACCCTTCCCTGAAAGCCATCAGGGAGTTCAGGTCGTTTGAGTATCAGCCACCCATTCTCCTTGCTTGGTGCCTGCAATAAATGCTATACTCTCCTTCACCACAACCCAGTGGTGTCAGTAGACTTGCTTGGCTGCGTGGTGGGCAAGCAGACCCAAGTTCAGTCCAGTAACAGATGTGACAATTCCTCCTATTGTCTAGGTAGCATCCCCTCTTGAACAAGTCCGGGAACTATCTCTTTGTGTTCTTTATTATCAAGTGTGCTATTCTTGGTTAATTTCCTATCCCCTTCAGCAAGAAAAAGTTAGCAGCACTATTATTACTCATAATGCCATGACTCTTTGGCACTTGTTTGTATTGAAACAATATACACCTTCTTGCCTCTGCACTTCCCTAATACCAGTTCTTTCATGCTAATTACATCATTCCTTAGGAACCTGCCTCATCCCTCATGCCACTCGTGAATGCTGGCATCCAGTGACACTCAAAAGATTTTACTTGCTTTACTGATGATAACCACAAAAGCAAGTCTTACCCAGAGCATGCAGGAAAGTGTGAATGATAATTCCTTTTCTGGTCATGTTAAATTTACCTTTGGATTTTTATAACACAGAACAAACATCTTTCAATAGTGCCTCTTCCTGAAGTCTTCTGGTTATAATCACTGCATTCATAGAATGTGGATTCTTTTGAAACCACAACCCTGCCTCCCACACACTGCCACTAGTGTCCTGGTTAGGGGAAGAGCCATGGTCCGCAAGAGAAGAGTCCCACCAGAGTAAGGAATGTTCCTCTTTTCCGACATGGTTTAAGATTGACCAGGAGAACATGCATCTACATAGATCAGAGACAAGAGAGGATATCAATCAGTAGGGCCCACTGGTGTTGAGAGTAATGATTTCTAAAGTTCTCAGAGGCAGGGGCATGCCCACTTTGGAGGAACACCTGCAGAGAGGTGGGTGGCTGCCCTGGATGCCAGCAGTGGGAGGGGTGGGCGGGGGTGGGTAGTGCTGAGAGTAGACTCAAGGCAGCACCACAGTTGGAATACACTGACAATGCCTACACCTGCCCAAGTGGTTCAAGCACAAGGTTCTTTCAGTCTCCCAGAGCCCTGAATCTGTTCACTGACCTGCATGGGTGAGTCACCAATAATCTGTATGTCAGTACCATTCTTGTGACTCAATCTTGCCCAATCAGAGAAAGAATTACTGCACCAGTGAGAAGAGGGATCTTCCCAGCAGACTGCCCCCCAGAACCCCAGCCCAGCCATGGTGGGCTGAAGTGACCCCAAAAGCTCAAGTCCCAGAGCTCCCGTGACATCTAATTGGCTTCATCCTCAAGGTAGAGAGTTGGAGAGCTCCCCCAGCAGGAAACACAGGGACTGCAGCCCACACAGTCCAGAACTTGCCAGGTTCTGCTCCAGAACCCACCACTGGTCTTAACAGGTCCCAGGAACCAGAAGAGAACTCCAAACATTTGAGGAAAGGGCTTCTGGCAACCAAACTTAGCTGGGTGTCCTATATTTTTATTTGTTAAATCTGGCAATCCCAACTATATCAGGCTATTCTAGGGATCACCAATAGTCCAGTTATTATGCCATGATTTCTCCATTATTAATTTTGATTAATTTTTGTCATCTAGAATATTTTTTTGATGGTCTGAATATTTTTCGTTGCATTTGATCCCAGAAGTTCTGAAATCCAGCCCATCATAATCCAGTTAAATTTTCAGAGTTCCTTTTCTCCTTTCTGTCCATTTATTCAGGAAACATTTATTGAGAGACTATTCTTGCCTGGCACTGTGCTCTCTTCTTTTTCCACTGTTTTCTTATTGTCATTTTTACCCCCAGTTTTATTGACATATAATTGACACACAGCACTGTATAAGTTTAAGGTGTACAGTGTAACAGCTTGAATCACATATATCATGAAATGATTATCACAGCAATTTAACATCCATCATCTCATATAGATACAAAAAAAAAAGAAAAAGAAAAAGAAAAAAACACTTGTCTCCTTGTGATAAGAACTCTCAGGATTTACTCTCTTAACAACTTTCAAATATATAACACAGCAGTGTTAGCTGTAGTCATCGTATCGTACATCACATTCCCAGGACTTATTTATAACTGGAAGTTTGTACCTTTTGACCACTTTCCTCCAATTCCCCCTCCCACTTCCACCCAGCTCTGGCAACCACAAATCTGATCTCTTATACTATGAGTTTGCATTTCTTCTTTTTCTTTTTCCTTTTTTTTTTTTTTTTTTGGTTTTAGATATAAGTGAAATTATACAGTATTTGTCTTTCTCTGTCTGCTTATTTCATTTAGCATAATGTCCTCTAGGTCCATCCATCTTGTCACAAAAGGCAGGATTTCCTTCTTCTTAATGGCTGAATAATATTCCATTATATATAACACTTTTCATTTCCTTTGAACATACTCCCAGATATGGAATTGCTGGATCATGATAGTTCTATTTTTAATTTTTTGAGGAATCTCCATACTGTTTTCCGTAGTGGCTGTACCAGTTTACAATCTCACCAATATTTCACGGGGGTTCTCCTTTTCTCCACATTCTCACTAGCATTTGTTATCTCTTTTTGGTGACAGCCATTCTAAGTGGCATGAGCTGATATCGCATTGTGGTATTTATTTACATTTCCCTAATAATTAGTGATGCTGAGCACCTTTTCTTATACCTGTTGACCATTCATATAGCTTCTTTGGAAAATGTCTGTTCAGGTCCTTTGCCTATTTTTAATTAGATTATTATCATTTCCTTTTATTTTTTGCTATTGAGTTGCATGAGTTTTTTATATATTTTGTATATTAACACCCTATCAAATATATGATTTGCAAATATTTTTCCCATTCTGTAGGTTGTCATTTTATTTTGTTGATAATTCCTTTTGCTGTGCAGAAGCTTTTTAGTTTGATGTAGTCTCACTTGTTTATTTTTTATTTTGTTGCTTGTGCTTTAGGTGTCATATCCAAAAAATCATTGCAAAGACTTAAGAAGCTTTTTTCTTATGTTTTCTTACTTGGAGTTTCATGATTTCAGACCTTACATTTAAGTCTTTAATACATTTCCAATTCATTTTTGTGAGTGGTATGATACAGGAGTATCCAGTTACGTTCTTTTACATGTAAATATCCAGTTTTCCCAGCACCGTCTATTGAAGAGATTGTCTTTTTTTTTTTTTTTTAAGGCTTTATTGAATTTGTTACAATATTCCTTCTGTTCTATATTTTGGTTTTTTGACTGCGAGGCATGTGGGATCTTAGCTCCCCGACCAGGGATCGAACCCACACCCCTTGCATTGGAAGGTGAAGTCTCAACCACTGGACTGCCAGGTAAGTCCCAAAGAGAGTATCTTTTCTCCATTGAGTATTCTTGGCTCCCTTGTCAAAAATTAGTTCACAATATAGAATATTTCTTAAAATAATGTTTTCAAGAAGGGCACATAGGTAAGAATGTGTTAGTAGATGATCAGTATGTTTGTCTGGTATACATATACAGTACAAGTATCCAGGCAGAAAAAAATAGGTTCTCTACATGAAAATGTATAAATGACTGTGAAGGCTATTTTACATACATTTTAATGCATATAAAATGTATATTGATCATCTACTAATACTTTATCCTATCTAATTACCCACATGGCCAGGGCAGGGTATTGGCTGCCTGAAGACTATATCTTACTTATCAGTAAGTAAGATACCTGGTGCTCAGTTCTGGTACAGGGTACTTACTCAATAAAAACTGGTGGAATAAATAATTGAGTTAACTCCTTTTAAGGAAAAAATAACAGGATGAGGAAAAGTAAAAAGCTGAAAAAGTGCAAGGCCCTGCAAGTAATCTCATTTGTAAGAAACTTAGGTTCTATGTATGAAGGTCCTGGGAGATGCAGTTAGAAATGCAGCTCACTAACCATGCTGTGGAGGGCTAAGCTGAAGATTTTTTTCTTAATTTGGGTAGCACTGGAAAAACCAATGCTTTTAGATTAGTAAGGAGGAAAACTATTTATTTCCTAAACTACAGAGGACTTTTCCATCAGGTATGTAATACCATTGACTTTATAGGATACTGAATTATGGTGGATAGTTATGAGTACAAATTCAATGGAATGAGAGTGTCATTCCAGAATCATTGCATTCTCTGTTTCCTTAAACCTCGGCCAGCTTTAAGCAAGGCAGCATTTTTTCACTCTTTTAGTATTTAGGGAACAAATCACATGCTCTTTCATAATAGTACACCAGCCCTTGGGACTGCTGTATTCACATTTTTGTATCTTATCTCATTAAGAGAGGAAAAAAAATGACTTTGGCATTCACTTCTCTAAGTCTTACTAATGAATGGTCTCTTAGTGAACTATACTAAATAACTGTTCTTATCACGTGGACTTTTGCTGACAACCATAATGTCTAAAACTAATTTATACATAGAATTTAGTTTCCAAAAACCCTTTCATATATAGTGACCTTTTTTGAAATGCCGGGATAAAGTAGAAGGATGAAGAAGACTAATTAGAATGGTGGGGTTCTTTGTTCTTATTGTTGTTGTTTTGTTTTGCTTTTGTGTAAAAGATGCCTTTGAGAATTGGATAAAAACTACTGACTCACCCACAACAAGATCTGCATATAATATCATGGAGTTCCCAGACCCTCTAAAGGCCATTCATCGAATCCCCTCTTTAAGGAGTTTGGGGAACACAGTTTCAAAACCTGATTTGGTCTACATTAAATTATTTTCTTTTTTTTTTCTTACTTATCTTTCTTATCCAAACATTTTAAATAAGAGAAAGACAAGACAGAGGGAAATAAAAATTCATGGGACTATAAGATAAGTAATCAGTAAGTGCTAATTATTTAGAAAGCTACTGTACCAAGACCACAAAATGTCATAAAGTAGATATATCAGTCTCCTAATTTCTCAACACGGAAATCAGTTTGAATTAAAACTGGTCTAAAATCTAATTTCTGTTATTTATTCCGCAAATGCCTATGACAATCTACAAAGTACCACGCTAGGGCTTATGGAGAAAGCAAAAGGACTAAAACATAGTCTATGTCCTCAAGGAGACTATAATCTAATAGAAGCTCTAAAAGCCTTACATAAGTAATGATAATGCAAGACTGAATGTGATTTGTCATGAGCAAAATACAGATAATGTGACAATATGTCATAAGCTCCCAGAAGAAGAGAAGAATAGGGCTATCAAGGTATATCATGGAAGATTTCATGAAGTGTCGCAGTTGGGCTTTGAATAATGGATAGGATTCTACAGCATATGAGGAGGTTAAGAAAGACAGGTGCCTGGCACGAAGCAGCCCCAACACATGGTTATTCAACAAACAAAGGAATATGAAAAGGCAAAGAAGCAGGGCAGTCCAAGGCCTGTGTGAGCCATAAGAAGCATCTTATCTTGGTGAAAGTAAATAGCAAGAGGAGAGGTGAGGAATTAGATAGGAAAAGTAAGTTGGAACAATGAGTGAAGGGAAGCTGTTAAAGGGTTTTGACCTAGAGCGAAGCAAAACCAGAGCTCCGTTTTAGTGAGAGGAGAGTAGGATATAAGATCTAAGGGCAGAGATGAGGGCTGGGAGCCACAGAATCATGGGGCACATCATAACCAACCCCTTGTCAAAACCTCCCTAAAACATAGCAAGGCATCACCCGGCATCTTAGGTGCAAAGCTCTGGAAACACTCTTCAGTGTAATGAAATATAGAATATAATTGGATTTCAAATTGCCACCCAATAGTGAAACTAATCCTTCTGTAATAGTAAAAATGACCTAGTATTGCCAAAATAGAAACACAACATGCTGAGTACCACCTCAAGGAAAGAGCCACCAGCACAACATCTGAGCATTTATTCTTGATCTCACATGCAGAATGGGGCTATCTTACTGTTGGTGAGCTGTTGTGATAGAACTCCTGCCACGGTGCCCTCCTTTTCTGAATGTCAATGTTATGCGCCTTTACCAAATCCCCAGGTTTCAACATCTATACACGGGAGATCATTTTAAATTAATTTTTAAGTCAGTAATTATAACACAATGATGCAATTTATAAAGTAACTTCATGTATTTGGTTTGCTCATTATAATAGCATCTTTTGAGAACTGTCCTCATTTTACTCAAATCAGTGAATGGTAGGATGAAGTTTATGGAAATGTCATAGAGAAACTTGCTATATTTCTTTTATTTCTGACGAGCAGGAATGTGTGGATTTACAAGTTCAGACAAATAAGTAGTGCTGCCATTTACACCTATGGTGAGATACAGACTATGCAGACAATGAAATAATCAGCACTCAAAAGAAATGAACTATCAAGCCATGAAGACATGGAGGAAACTTAAGTGCATATTTTACTAAATGTAAAAACCAATCTGAAAAGGCTGCATACTGTATGATTACAAAGATACGATATTCAGGAAAAGGTAAAACTGTGGAGACAGTGAAAAGATCAGGGATTGATAGGGGAGGAATGAATAGATGGAACACAGAGGATGTTTAGGCAGTGAAAATACTCCATATGATACCATAATAATGGATACATGTCATTATACATTTGTCCAAATCCACTGAATGGACAACATCAAGAGTGAACCATCTGTAAGCTATGAATTTGGGGTGATTACAATGTGTCAATGTCAGGTCATCAATTATAACAAATGTACCCCTCTGGTAGGGGATGTTGATAATGGGAAAGGCTATGCATGTGTGGGAAGGAGGCATATGGGAAATCTCTATACCTCCCTCTCAATTGTGCTGTGAACCTAGAACTCCTTTAAAACGTAAAGTCTTAATTAAAATATTTAAATATATATACACATATATAAAACAAAATTCAAAAATTTATTTCACTCAGATTCAATGTGTTGAGGTAGGATTATACACAAATTAATAATCCACTATACAAGTGGCAGTAATTTTTATGCAAGTGGTAAATGTTTGCAAGAGTATTTTTTTTATTTGACCTCCTTTACAGTATAGAATATTTTGGGGGGAAAAACTCAGAAATGGAAAATTAGTAACAACTTTTAAGCCTCCTAAGTCATTTTTTTAGGCCTGAACCACACCTTAGTTAATCCAGAAAGACTGGCAAATTTTCACTAGATATGTTATCACAGCCACAACTGTAATACTACCAAGCAGCATTAGATAGAGGTTCTATTTTTATTTTTAAGTTGACTTAATTAAGCGAATATTTATTGCACAACTACTAGACTTTTGTTAGGTGAATGGCTTTTACAGTGTGACATGGTCCCTATCTTTATCATTTTATTAATTTATCTATATTCATTCAATACAACTATGGCTTCAGCACATCTGTGTTACAGCCAGGGGTCTGGGTTGGTAGGGTCACCCTGGTGAACCTAAAAAGTTCAACAGTCCCTTCAAGGTCCCTAACATAAACGTATATGAAACTATTCACATAGAATGCACATGCGAAAATGAAGAGTATGTATAATTAAGAAGTATGTATAATTAAATACATATGTATAAAAAAATACAATTAAATAAGAGTATATATAATTAAAATAAATATGTCAAGAAAGATGAAATTCCTCTATGGTACACCAAGGGTAGTTTCATGTGGATGCTGGACATGGAAAAGGGTCTAGAAATAGAAGATGGAACCTATTAGGATATAACATATATTTCAGAGAATGGGGCCACGAGGGTTCCATGTCCCTTGACAATACTTCTGCCACAGCACTCCACCCACATCTGTTCTATCTTGTGGAGTTGCACATGAGATTTCATTTGCAAAAAGATTCTGCTGAAGGAAAAACAAAAAAACAAAAAAATTTGAAAATCACTGACCTATTTACTATGCTTCATTTTGTTCCTTAAACTTGATGAAAAACTACTTTAGAACTATGTAAAAATCCTTTGATTATCATGGATAAAGTTTTGAACTGGTTTCTATTAAAAAATTAGATTTGGAATAATATTCTTCTCTAGCTGCGTTTTCCAGACATATCCCACTACACCAGAAATGCCCATCCATTTCCTGCATGGCCTTCACACCCCACTCCAAGACAATGACTGGGTCTGCTTTTCAGAGAAGATATTCATGCTTGTTAAGAGGACAATGGACCATAGACTTTGCTCCCTTAGCCAGAAGTGACTGGACCTGGGTCAATCACACTTTTTGCTCCTAGAAATTTGCAGTTGTGACTCACGACTTTTATGAGTTTCTGATTGCTTGAACAGAAAGATATATAAGGCTGCATCCATCATTTTATGGCATAAACACAGAAATAGAGAAGCAGGTTTGTAGCTAAAGACAGAAAAGAATGACACAGATAGGCAGACAAAAGCAGAAGTGAGTGACCATGAGACACTGGAGAGGCAGAGAAAGAAAACTTCATTCCTGACTTTTTAGTTCCTGGGTTCTGGTGCCTTATGAGACCCAGCCATAAAATGGGCTTCTGTTCCTTTCATCCAGAATTCTAAGGCACCCACCACTCTCCACAGTTCCTCCAGTTTCTTGGTCCCTTCATTGTCCCAGACTTTTCTTCCTCTTTTTTTACTCTTGTAGAGTGAGTTTCAGACTCAGAAGTCTGTATATTACAAACAGGGTTTTACTAAAGGTAATAAGCTACATTTGCAGGTGTTAGCCCCTGTCTGCATAGCTGCAAGCAACTCCAGCTCCTGAATCTCACCTTGGGAGGTGTCACAGGTGAGCTCATGCACAGTCTTGTCATCTTTCCCCACTCTGGTCCCTCTCAGGAAGCCTGCTACTTGTACAATCATTTAAGGGTAAGACTTCAAAGCTGTGGCCAGCACCACAGTCAACACCTAAGTAATGACACTAATGTCTGGGTCTATACTTGGGTCTATGCTTGCTGTCCAATTCCACTCCTCCCATTCTCTCTTAAACCCATTCCAATTAGACTTTTACCCCTATAATCGATGTCATCACACAGGCAGTTTTGGGATACAAACGTAACATCTTTTCTAGCCTTTTAAACTCTGCTGATAAATCTTAGTTATAAGCCTAGAAATTTTTAAGGGTCTGTTTAAGCAGTCTTTGATTGACATTTTGTTCCATTTTTAAAATTAAAAACCTTCAAACATATTAAAGTGCATTCATAAATTCAATATAATCAATTTCCTTTTTAAATACTTCAATTGTCTTATTGGAAAAAAAACTTTCCAAAGTATTTAAGTATTTTTTATATATTTAGTAAATTAAACATATAAAAAGGGTAATCTTAAGTTCTCTTAAATGTTCTAATACAACATATAAATTTAGAAATATTTATACATAAAACCACAAGTTGAAACTACTTACTCAATTATACATTTTAATTTGAAGCTACTAGGTTATCATTTTAAAAGCTTGAGATCTGCTCATTTTAAGCAAACATGATGCTAATTATGAAGATTCTTCCTTAACACAGAGATATTAATGCTCTAAAATTTTGAGTCTTAAACACTTTTACACTCATTTTAAATCTTCTTGAGGTTGAAAAAATGCATACTTATTAAGGAAGACAATCACCATCCCAATTAACTGATATTACTTTAACCAGAGATTTGATAAAAGAGTGAATAGCCAGATGGATGGATATGTGTGTGTGTCAAAGTGCCATTTCTGATGTTCATAATCCAGCAAATAATTGAGAGATATATCTACACATTGCTGCATTTCCCCCAGTCCTCAACGGGCATAAGCTGCTGGAAAGAATGTCTCTCTTTCCCGTACTGCACATCATCTGTGCCCACATGTCTCGTAGTTACCCTGTTTAATACATATCCTTTAGCTCTCTCTCCCTGTAGCAAGCTCCATGGCACTACACTTGCCAAATGAGAATGAATCTCTCCCTCCTCTGTGCTTCTGGAATATGTTGTTTATACTTCTCTTATACCAGTTAGCACATTCTGCTTCAAGCAATATATTTAATTGAATTTATGTGTTAATCTCTCTGAACTATAAGTTCCTTAACAAAACAAAAAGAGCTTTTTCATGCTTAACTTTTATCCTAAAATATGTCATGCAAAACGCATTCATTTTAGTCATAGCTTAGAAGAAACAAATATTTATTTGAATTGTAAAGGTTTTATGATTAGTGTTTAATAAGCAAAAAAATAAAAACACTATGTTGATTCAAACTATTAATTAGAAATAAGGTACAGAAAGCTTGGACTATTGAAATGACGGTTATGAGATTTTCCATAGACAAGTGGTCTCAAAAAGACAGGCAGCACGGTATGAGGCCAAAAGCATGGTCACTAGATTGCCTGAGTATGAATCCTTACTCTTCCATTTACTAGCTGGGTGACCTGAGTCATTAGCTAACCTCTTTGCGACTGTAGTCTACATACCACATACTCTGTTTCTTATTCCACAAGAGGAGCCTAATCAAAGTCCCATTCATAGGATGAGTATCAGGATTAGATGAGATAATACCTGCAGAGCATTTAGATGATTACCTGTCATACAAAAAAGAAACCACTGCATAGACTGTACCATAGATGGTGCCCTCTGTGGCACTGACAGTAACTGTTCAATAAATGTTATTTACTATCTTTCTTTCTCTTTACTAGGAAGTAAAAGAAATCTAAATTATGGAATACAAAAGAGAACTTGGGCAAAGAGAAATCTTATCCTAGAAAATAATATTCAAGTGCTCTTAACATTATTTGCCTGATAAGCTTCCCAAGAATCACAGCAATGAAACAGTAACAAAACAGGGTGAAAGACTTCACATTTCTACTACCCTAACAAATTAAGACTGCATAGTACATAGCCGCAGGTTCTTTAAAGTTTATCATTGGATAGATTAATGAGAAAGGTATTATTTTTTCTAAAAACAAGATAAATACTGTAGTATGTTAATTGCTAACTTTTTAATTTAAAAAATAGATTATTTATATCCCTTTTATCTATTTGGATTTTCCCAGAAGTATTTTTTACTAGAAATACAAAGAGTCAGATTAAGTTAACTCTAAACAAACTTTAGGCAGTGATAAAATTAAATGAGGTATTGATTGAGGACCACTAAGAATTAGTAAATCAAACATCAAATTAAACATATACCATTTGATTTATTTAAATTTCCTCTATAATAGTTATATTATCATTTTGTGTTTAACTTAATGGTGGAAGTTTGCAATATCCCATGCCACTCATGTCTTTAGGAAGTATAGATGCTCAAACTTCAAAGCTTATTTGAATTGTAAAGTTTTTATGATTCATGAGGCCACTATTCAATTGTCCTAACTATAGATCAAATAGCCAAAGTAAATAATCATCTTTGGTTACATAAAGTGCTGCTTTAGTGAAGGGGAGCAACTTAATTATGACATATATCACAAAACATCACAAATTTTACTTCAAATCTAAGTCTGGGTCATCATTCATTCAACACATATTTCCTTATATTCTCCTAATGATGATTATTACTTTTGTACCCACATTCTATTCTTAATAATAACAGAAGCTGCCATTATCAATGAAGAACACATCTAAATGTGTCTAACCTCTCATTAGAACAGAGACAAACAAGAAGTCCGAACAAGAATTCTGCCTTTGTCACTAACTCATTGAAGGACCTTAAGCTAATGACTAAATTCTTTAAGTCTTGGTTTCCTTATCTGTGAAAGGAGAAACACACCACCTGCCTGTGACTGAGATAATTTAGTGCAATGCCTGACCTTCCATATCACAGTAGCTAGCACAATCCCTGAATTACCATTGCATATTCAGAAAGCTCTGGGAAGAAAGAACATATATACTATAGTTCTACAAATGAACAGGTTAAGAAATACTTTCTTGGGCTTCCCTGGTGGCGCAGTGGTTGAGAATCTGCCTGCTAATGCAGGGGACACGGGTTCGGGCCCTGGTCTGGGAAGATCCCACATGCCGCGGAGCAACTAGGCCCGTGAGCCACAACTACTGAGCCTGCGCGTCTGGAGCCTGTGCTCCACAACAAGAGAGGCCGCGATAGTGAAGAGGCCCGCGCACCGCGATGAAGAGCGGCCCCCGCTTGCCACAACTAGAGAAAGCCCTCGCACAGAAACGAAGACCCAACACAGCCAAAAATAAATATAAAAATAAATATAAAAATAAATAAATAAATAAATAAAAGATTACTATTTAAAAAAAAAAAGTTAAAAAAAAAAGAAATACTTTCTCCTCTCTGGTCCAGTCACTAATACCTATGTAGTTAGAAGGAGATCAGAGATACTCAGGGGAGCACCGGGTAGCCCTTGATCTCTGCCTTTGCTGAATTCTAGCTTCTATCCTGGGATAGATACTACTAACTGACTATCTTCCAGGTAACTCTGAAAGAGTAGAAACAACATGCATAGAATCTCAAAGTGGGAAGAGTTTCAAAAAGAGAAACAGGGTAGCTCCCTGCACTGAGGTGGAAGACACTTAAACCATCCTAGGCAGATGGCTGTCTATTCCTAGTTTTAAAGATCTCTAAGGACTGGATTTCCCTATACTCCTTGGTTACCTGTTTCAATGTTTAATCCCTTCTTCATAGTTATGTCCATCCTTATGACCAACTGAACTTTTTCTCTGGCTACAATTTAAAACTATTTCCTTTTATTTGCTCTCCTGTGGAAGTAAAGAACATCTGTTCTGCATCTTCCATATAATAACCTTTCAAATACTTGAAGACAGTTAAATCACCCCTTAGTCTTCCCTTCTCCAAGTTAAACAGTCCTGATCCCACTGAGCCCTCTCTTAGGAGCTAGTCCCCGCTCCTTACATCACTTTTGCTGATCTTCGCTGGACCTTCTCCAGAGTCTCCATGTACTTTGCCAAATGCAAAGACCAAAATCGAACACAGCAATAATGCCAAATAAAGCAAAAGGATTACTTTTCACTTCTGTATCCCTCTCTTGATAAAACATTCCAAGCGGTGTGCTTGCCCTTTTTTCCAAAAATATATTGCTCTTTCTAATCCTCCTTGCTTTGTAATCATGTATGCTATCATCTTGTGGTAACATCCTCCAAGGCTCAGATCAGATTTCGGGTGCTTCAAATAATTCCTCCCTGTCAGTAAGGACCAAATTTAGAAGCACACAGCTTCAGAACATTTTTCTACCTTCTATCAAAGCTAAAGTAGAAAAGCTGTGAAAACAAAATCAAAATTCACACAATCCATGAAATAACCATCAACATTTACATCTTGATGACATTTAAGAAATATGTTCTCTTCACATGTATGTAGAAATCCATTTTCTTCTAATTTAAGATGACATATTCTGACAGATTTTATAGGAGTAACTTGTAAACAAGTAATAACAACACCAGAAACAAAAAGGTTAAAATTTACAGATGAATTTGTCAATAAATTTGTAAATAATGGTGAGGTCAGCACATTTTAAACCTGATTTGAGTTTCATAATTTTAATCTAGACCCCATCTTTTAATGATATACATTAAGCATTTTCAGACATATATTGCTTTAAATGTTTGAATGTATTTATCAAGGGATACATTTCAGAGGGTGTTAAGAGTTGCCAGTAACTCTAATTTTTTATTTTGAACTATTATAAATAAATATACTTGAAACCAGCTAATATTTCTCATGTTTTTTCTGTTTACCTTCATGAAGCTACCAAACTGTGTACAAATTCTCACTTCACAAACATGTTAAGCCAGAATTATACAGTTCCCTAACACATATATTTATCAGTTGTTTATATTTTTAAGACATCACTTGACCACTTTATTGTTTAGGAATACTAAAACTGAAAGACGTAAAAAGAAAAGCATTACAATGATTTGAAGAAAAACAGTAAAGGCAATGTTTTCATTTTAGAAATTAATTTTTTAAATAGGGAATTTTCTTCCCAATTTGTTCCATATTTTCAGAGCCTCTTCTGGGTGCCTGCCATTCTTAACCATTCCCTCAAACAGCAGTACACAATCTAAGGAATGTATGGAAGAGAGGACAATATGCATCTCTGTTTTGTGTGTGACAATGCAAATGTATAACTCACTCCATGACTCTTCATAACCTCACAGCCAAATTAATTTCATATTCCGACTATCAAAAGACACCTTAAACTAAGGGAGAAGACAAATTACAGACTAGAAGGAACTACTTGAAGTATACAATGCTGAAACAAGTATAAATAAAATATTCCTGCAAGAAAATAAGAAAAGCACAAAAGAGAAACCTATATGGCCGATAAACATATTGGTATTTTCAATTCAATTTCTTTCGTGATTAGGGAACACAAAACTACATTGAGAAGTCACTTTAAAAACATTCAAGTGACAAAAATAAAACAAAATTCTGACCATACAAGTATTGGGTGGGATGGAGAGCCAAAAGATATTTTATTAATTGGTAGTAGGAAGGCAAATTGGCTCAACTACTTTGGAAGTAAAATTAAACATTCACATACTCTACAACTGATATATTCCAGTGTGTGGGATATGCCCAGGAGAAACATGCATTAAGAGATATGTTCACAACAGCAAGACCTATAAGCAACCCAAATTCCTATCAACAAGGATGTTTAAGACTCAGTGCTGATACCATCAAAAGAATGCAAAAAAATAAAATAAAATATAGCAACACACAACAACATGAATTATTCTTAGTAATAAAATATTATGTGAAAAAGTAAATCCCAAAAGAGGATATTTAGCAATACCATCCTTTGTAAAGTCAAAACAATTAAAATTAAAAATTTACTTTTTAGGAACACATATAGATATAAAATTATATTAAAAGGAAAGCAAGAGGATAGTGCATGCAGAATTCAGAATGTTGGTTAATTTGTGATAATAGAAATGAATCAAATTATTACAAAAATGGGCTCAATCTTTCATACCTCTCCCTACAACTACTCCCTTTGCAATATCATTTTGCACCTTCTTCCATCAAGAGGCAGAGTCTGTTTTTCCATCCCGTGAGTCTGGACTGGCCTTGGGACTCACTTTGGTGAATAGGATGGTACAGAAATGATAGTGTGCTGGTTCCAAGTCTGGGTCTCTCTCCCTTAGATCCCTGCCTCCGCCAGGAGAACATGCCCAGGACCCGTGCTTCTAATATTTTGGAAGCAAATATACAAGATCATTAAATAATGTGTGCTGAATATATCGACATCCCTATGCCTCTTTAAAATTATTCCTCTTGGGTCTTTCCTGTGTGTGATTTACCTTTTTTATTTTTCAGTTAAGACATGGCATATCCTGATGGGTAGGTATAATAAAAAATATCACCCATAATTCTGCAGTTTTTGATCAGCCTATTTAAAAAAAGCATGTGAGTTGATAATAATTATTGTCAAGGCTAAATATAATAACTATATCCAGGATATAGTTAATACTTTTTCAGGAGCTGAAAAAAGACTAAAATGAAAAAAATAATAATATGCTCTTCAGAAAATGACAAAGGAAATTCTGACACATGCTACAACATGGATGAACCTTGCAGGACATCATGTTAAGTGAAATAAACCAGTCATAAAACAGAGAATACAGCAGGATTCCACTTACATGAGGTATCTTAGAGTAGTCAAATTCAGAGACAGAAAATAGGTTGCCAGGAGCTGGGGGGAAGGGGAAACATAGGGAGTTTTGTTTAACAGGTATAGAGTTTCAGTTTTGCAAGACCAAAAAGTTCTGGAGATTGGCTGCACAATAATGTGAGTATACATTTCTGAATTGTACACTTTAAAATGGTTAGGATGGTAAATCTTATGTGTATTTATACCACAAATATAGAATTTATATTATATATATTTATATATTATATATGTTATATATTACATATAATTGTTACTTAACCGTTGACTTGTTAATCATTGCCATTGATTCACAATCTAAATTAGGAGCAATTTGCCTAAGTACCTAATTGCACATAGACGTAAGTTTTTAAAAGATATATGGAGGTATAGGTTTTGGCAGTGTGATTTATTTTAATAATGTAGGTTCAAAGTGCATGTGTTAAGTTACTGAACTCGGGTGAAGCTCTTGGGTGCCATATCTGGGACTCCACTGTCAATGCTGGATAAACATTAGTGTTGCAAACTGAATGACAAACCGTTTTAATGCTACCTTGTCCATAATACATCCAGCACCTGGCACTCTCAAGTCCTGAATCAAAAAGTCATTTATTCAACTAGTAGTTGAGAACCTACTATTTATCAGGCACTAAGGTTGACTTTGGTGAGACAGTGGTGAGCAAAAGAAAGACACCTGTTCATACAGAGCTTACATGTAGCTGAGGAGAAAGACTGCATATTATCAATCAATACAAACAAAAACCTATGAAGTTTGTTTTTTTTTTTTAATTTATTTTTATTTATTTATTTTTGGCTGCATTGGGTCTTCATTGCTGCACGCAGGCTTTCTCTAGTTGCGGCGAGAGGGGGCTACTCTTCGTTGCAGGGCGCCAGCTTCTCATTGCGGTGGCTTGCCTTGTTGCAGAGCACGGGCTCTAGGCGCGCAGGCTTCAGTTGTTGTGGCACACGGGCTCAGTAGTTGTGGCTCGTGGGCTCTAGAGCGCAGGCTCAGTAGTTGTGGCGCACGGGCTGAGTTGCTCTGCGGCATGTGGGATCTTCCCGGACTAGGGCTCAAACCCATGTCCCCTGCATTGGCAGGTGGATTCTTACCCACTGGGCCACCAGGGAAGTCCAACCTATGAAGTTTTTGACCTCAGAGAAGAATAAAATAGAGCAATGTTGAAGCAAATGACTGTGGCCAGATTAGATTGACAGTCTGGGGATACCTCTATTGAGATATTGAGATATGGACTGTGCTCTGAATAACATAAAGAAGCCAGCCACATAATGATCAATCAGGCAGAAGAGTTTTCCAAACAAAAAGAACAGCTAGTGCAGAGGCTATATCAGGAACAAGCTTTATGGTCACAAAAGAAGCAAATCAAAACTGTCAGTTAATATTGAAACACAAGCGGAAAAGGATTCAAAAGAGCAGGATCCTTTTAAACCTATGCGTAACAGCTTTGGACTCCACAAATTACTGCCTCCAGCCCCTTTTGCTTGAAGATTATTAACTTATTGCAAGTAGAAACAATCCCTATTAAAAGGAAATGTTTTGTTGCACCTATGTAAACAAATTTTATTTATTTATTGCTGCAGGGTTTTCCAAAATTATTTAGATTTAGACTATTTTTCAATCATAGAAAAAAAATTTTAAGGAGTCCAAATTTATTCTTAGGCTGAGAAAGTCTGTTATCGCTGTCCAAATCCAGGTGCAAAAACATTTTTGCTAATGTTACAAATTCACTACTAAGAGAGAAAAGCTACCCAAACACACCTGCACCTTTTCAGAACTGATTTAATATTGTGTTAAAGTAAACATATTAAGGACATGAAGTTTAGTCATCAAAAAGCTCTACTGCCCAACCTGCTACTTAAAGTGAATTAAACAAGCTACTTGGATTCTGATAAAGATAAACCTTCGCATTTCGTGACTTCCGTTTCAAATCCAATATTATCAGGTGGTACTTGGTGCTTATAATTTCACTTTAGTATTACCTTGGTCATAAGACATACATGATTAAGAATACACAGAGTAATGTACTGAATATAAGGAAGAGGCTATGTACTGAGGATATGGCATTTAATGACATATTTCATTACATGAGGCAAGGAGTGTAGTAGTTAAGAATCCAGGCTCTAACACAAGACTGCTTGTGCTTTCATCCTACATCTGCCTCTTAATGGTTGTTTAAACTTGTATATAAACTCTATGTACTGAGTTTTTCCACTGTAAAATGGAGATAATTATACTTATATCCACGAAGGTGGTTGTGAACATTAAATAAGTTAAAACACATAAAATGATCTATGGTGCCTGGCACATATCAGCAAATGATAGCTACAATACTACTAATTATTATTATTATATTATACACAAAATACACTCAGATCACTATACTGTCAAACTATTCACTGCCATGAAAGTTTGTTTCTAAATATATATATATGTATATATTGTTGTTCTATGATATATGGATATATCATTCAACATACAGACATAAAGAAAAAGATAATATATAAAGTCCAAAATTAAAAAGTCATAACATTAGCCCAACAAATAGGGAAATTAAATTTTAATGTTAAGAATCTAGTAGCTTTATGATGATAATTTGTTTCAAGGATGTGCCATACAATCATTTAATGTTATGGCAAAAACAAACAAAAAACCCCTCTGGTTTAAAAGAACATCTATGTTTTCTAGAATGTATAAGTTGTGTCAAGTAAAGAAATTAGCTCACATCTGGAAATTATTTCAACATTTTAATTAAAAAAGATCACTTACAATCATCTTGATTGGGATAATTCTACTACTAGGATTCTGTACACTTGAAAAAACTTAATGCTTACTACCTGTCTCTAAAATTAATACTGAGGCTAATAAAACTCATAGTATAAAATTTTAGAAATCATTATCTGAATATCATATATATGAAATGTTTTATATATATATATAAAACATATATTTTATTTTCTCAATGAATGTTTGCAATTACCCTTGAAAATATGTTTGAGGAAAACAAGGGTGTTTACGATATACTGAACTGACTCATGAGAAACTGGAAGAAACTCTGTTTACCCCGCTCCTGACACCTCTCCTTATTATACACTGATTACTGGAAATGAACATCTCTAACTCTAAGTAGACCAAAGGACCATTGTAGTGAGGTTTTGCTATCCTTCTCTCAGATCAAATATATGGTTTGATGGTTATAAAGAATTTTCCCATCAAATAAAAACTAAAACAAAAAAGAAAAATAATTTGTCAACTAAGCAAACTAGTTAATCGAATATGCTAAAAAACTTGAGCGCAACATATAGCAACGTGGAAAGTATCTATTGTTCCGTTTACTTATTTTCCCTCAGTAGTGACTCTAAACACATTAAAAGAGAAAGGGAGAGGAAGAAAAGGGAAAGAGAGAATACGTGTGTGTGTGTAGAACATAAGCATTTTTTAGGATCTCCAGGCTCAATCTTAATACCATTTCAATGTTAACCTATTATAATAAATACAGTAACCAGGGGTTAAAGGAATTAATAGATCGTTAACATAGTAAATTATTCAATGACTTGATAAAAAATGAACACTTTCATGGGCTTGAATTTAGTTTTAAAACTTCATTCAAATTGATAAAGATAGCAAAAAGCTACATGCCACAGGTTTATTTAAATCATTCCATTTCTTTTTTCAAAACTTTTACCTAATAACTTGTAATAATCAGGTTAAGACTCATTAAACTTCTCACTTAAGGCATGATACTTAGAAAATGTTTTAAAATCTCTAGTAATCAATTCTTAAACTAGAAAACCACTGTGGGCTCTGGCCTAGATTTAAATCTTCAGCTACATACCAACTGAAGGACTTTGGCCATGTTTCTTGATTTCTCTGTGCCCAATTTCATCATCCATGAAATGGTTTTAATAAGTAAATACTAATAAAAGCATTTTAGTACTAAATATATGAATGTTATTACGGGTTCAATAATGTTAGCTATTTTCATTATCAATTAAACAATGGAGGCATAAAGTAAAAATGCCTCTAACTAGCTCAGTTAGCCAATGAGTTACCCAGGTAGTAGATCTTGATTTCTTAATGACAGAATCAAGCTCCTGTCTTCAAATAAACATTTTCTGCCAAAGTCTTATCATTCTACTCATCCCTGTTCCCCTGGTGCAGTTAAAAGCAAAAAGTATTCTATTTATCCTTCATCCCTCAGATACCATTGATTTTCTGCTCTGGTTTTTTGTCCTTTCCAAGCACAGGTCCCTTGCCTGGACTACAGATTTAGAAACAGCTGGGGACTGCCTTGTTTTTTAGTTCCATGAGGACCAGACCTATGTTAATTAAGTGTGTTTTTAAAAAATCCTTAGACTCTTAAAATGGGGCTTATAAAAGATTGATTTAACCCCAGAGGGGAGAGGTAGGGGAATGAATTAGGGAGATGGTTAGAAGGTAAAGCCCTGAAGAGAAGAGTTAGTTTGTTATGGTGATACCAAATAAAGTGATTAGCAGGTAATATTGGTAGAAAAATCCAAGAGACAATCCAGATAAGTTACTATTATCTGAGTCCAAAAATGAATAATAAACATGACCATCTTAAGTTTATACCAGGAATGCAAGGATAGCTCAGTATTAGAAAAACCGTAAGTATCTTTCTCTACTTTAATAAAGGGGAAAAAAACCATATGATCGTCTATCTCAGTAAACTGCATATAGAAGGGAACTTTCCAGGTCAAACACATACAAACACACACATGTGCACACACACACACGCGCACACACACACCACTATAAACAGGGAAATAGTAGACACCATCCCTTTAAAATCAGGAACAATATAAGAAAGCCCACTATCAACATTCCCATTGACCCATGTACTTGAGTGCCTTACAAGGACAATTAAAAAAAGAAAAACAAATTAAGCAAAATAATTGGAAGAAACAATATGATATCATTATTTGCAAATGATATGATTACCTACATTGAAATCCCACTGCCCCAAATAAACTACTAACAAATTATAAGAAATATAGTATATATAGTGCAATTCATATTTCTGCAAAAATTTAAACATGATTTTTCTAGAAAGCACACATTTAAATGTATGAAAGGAAGAAAGCAAGGGAAATAAATTAAATATTCTAGGGTAGGTATATTAGGAGGAAGAGAAGTTCAATTGAAAATGGGGGATAAAGAAGGAAAATTTTTTCATTAAAGAGGAGCCTAGTAAGGACTCATGGAAATAGCATGCAATGGAAAGAAGAGCACAATCAGATAAACTCTGTGTTCTGAGGTCCTTAAATTAAAAAGGGACTGGGAAGCATGACATCAGCTTTGCTTTCTGAAACAAATACCTTCAATGTTCTTGGTATTGTTTTTTAATTTTTATTGAAATATAGTTGATTTACAATGTTGTGTAAGTTTCAGGTGTACAGCAAAGTGATTCAGATATATATATATATGAATATATAATTTTTTTTTACATTCTCTTCCATTATAGGTCATTACAAGATATTGAGTATAGTTTCTTGTGCTATACCGTAGGTCCTTGTTCGTTATCTATTTTATATATAGTAGTGTGTATATGTTAATCCCAAACTCCTAATTTATCTCTCCCCCACCTTTGGCAACCATCAGTTTGTTTTCTATGTCTGTGAGTCTATTTGTTTGGTAAATAAGTTCATTTGTATCTTTTTCTTTAGATTCCACAAAAATATAAGTGATATCATATGATATTCCTTTTTCTCTGTCTGACTTACTTCACTCAGTATGACAATCTCTAGGTACATCCATGTTGCTGCAAATGGCTTTATTCCATTGTTTTTTATGGCTGAGTAATATTCCACTGTGTGTGTGTGTGTGTGTGTGTGTGTATATATATATATATATATATATATATATATATATATATATATATACTACATCTTCTTTATCCATTCATCTGTCAACAGACATTTAGGTTGCTTCAATGTCTTGGCTATTGTAAATGGTGCTGCTATAAACACTGGGATGTATGTATCTTTTCGAATGATGTTTTTCTCTGGATATATGCCCAGGAGTGGAACTGCAAGATTATATGGTAGCTCTATTTTCAGTTTTTTAAGGAACCTCCATACTGTTCTCCATAGTGGCTGTACCAATTTACATTCTCACCAACAGTGTAGGAGGGTTTCTTTTCCCTCACACCCTCTTCAGCATTTATTATTTGTAGACTTTTTGATGTTGGCCATTCTGACCAGTGTGAGGTGATACCTCATTGTAGTTCTGATTTGCATTTCTCTAATAATTAGTGATCTTTTCATGTGCCTCTTGGCCATCTGTATGTCTTCTTTGGAGAAATGTCTTTTTAGATCTTCTTCCCATGTTTTGATTGGGTTGTTTGGTTTTGATATTGAGCTGTATGAGCTGTTTGTATATTTTGGAGATTAATCCCTTGTCAGTCACAGTGTTTGCAAATATTTTCTCCCACTCTGTAGGCTGGCTTTTCTTGTTTGTTTATGATTTCCTTTGCTGTGCAAAAGCTTTTAAGTTTAGTTAGGGCCAGTTTGTTTATTTTTGTTTTTCTTTCCATTACTCTAGGAGTCAAATCCAAAAAGATATTGTTGTGATTTATGTCAAAGGGTGTTCTGCCTATGTTTTCCTCTAAGAATTTTGTAGTATTCAGTCTTACAGTTAGGTCTTTAATCCATTTTGAGTTTATTTTTGTGTATGGTGTTAGAAAATGTTCTAATTTCATTCTTTTACATGTAGCTGTCCAGTTTTCCCAGCACACTTACTGAAAAGACTGTTTTTTCTTCATTGCCTCCTTTGTCATGGATTAATTGACCATAGGTGCATGGGTTTATCTCTGGGCTTTCGACGCTGTCCCATTGATCTATATTTCTGTTTTTGTGCCAGTACCATACTATTTGATTACTGTAGCAATGTAGTATAGTCTGAAGTCAGGGAGCCTGATTCCTCCAGCTCCGTTTTTTTTTTTTTTTCTCAAGATTGCTTTGGCTATTTGGGGTCTTTTGTGTTTCTACACAAATTTTAAAATTTTTTGTTCTAGTTTTGTGAAAAATGCTACTGACAGTTTGATAGGGATTGTGTTGAATCTCTAGATTGCCTTGGGTAGTATAATCACTTTGACAATATTGATTCTTCCAATCCAAGAACATGGTGTATCTTTCTATTTGTTTGTGTCATCTTTGATTTCTTTCATTAGCATCTTATAGTTTCAGAGGACAGGTCTTTTGCCTCCTTAGGTAGGTTTATTCCTAGGTATTTTATTCTTTTTGATGCAAAGGTAAATAGGATTGTTTCCTTAATTTCTCTTTCTGACCTTTTATTGTTAGTGTATAGAAATGCAACAGATTTCTGTATATTAATTTTGCATCCTGCAATTTTACTGAATTCATTGATGAGCTCTAGTAGTTTTCTGGTAGAGTCTTTAGGATTTTCTATGTATAGTATCACGTCATCTGCAAACAGTGACAGTTTTACTTCCTCTTCTTTTCCAATTTGGACTCCTTTTATTTCTTTTTCTTCTCTGATTGCTGTGGCTAAGACTCCCAAAACTATGTTGAATAAAAGTGGAGAGAGAGTAGACATCCATGTCTTGTTCGTGATCTTAGAGGAAATGGTTTCAGCTTTTCACCATTAAGTATGATGTTAGCTGTGAGTTTGTCATATATGGCCTTTACCATGTTGAGGTAGGTTCCCTCTATGCCCACTTTCTGGAGAGTTTTTATCATAAATGGATGTTGAATTTTATCAAAAGCTTTTTCTGCATCTATTGAGATGATCATATGGCTTTCATTCTTCAGTTTGTTAATGTGGTGTATCACACTGATTGATTTGCAGATACTGAACAATCCTCGCTTCTCTGAGGACAAAGAAATGCCAAGAAGAATCCTAACAAACAGACCTTGCTAAGTTTCCCCCAATTTACTATAATTACCTCATACTCCTTAACCTGTTATATTCCTTGATAACTGTCCACTTTTCATCAAACCTAGTATAAAATACTCAGGTCTGTTTCTTTAGGTCTTTATTTCCTCTTGAAGGATCCTGTATCATGTAAAACTTATATTAAGTAAATTTGTATCCTTTTCTCCTGCTAATGTGTTTGTCAATTCAATTTTCAGATGCATCCAGGGACCCTAAGTGGGTCGAGGAAATTTTTTCCTTCCCTACAGCTCTCAGAACCAGGAATATCTACACTTTTTGTCAATGGTTTTGTTGCTCCAGGTGTACATAATGAATTATGTAATGTAAATATTTACCTCTTTGCATTATCTTCCCAAATCTGGCATACATTTTGGGCACTAAGCTCAACCTCAGCTTCACTGCATTTCTTCCACCTTTACTTTTTCTTCTCTACCTTTTAAAGTCTTGTTGCTATGAGATATTTCCCTTGTAAACTCATATTCATACCTCATATTCTTTTGTAGAGATGAAGATTTAGATGCTGATAGAAAGAGGAAGGAATGGAATGAGGAAGGGACAGGATGAAAGAGATGTTTTGAAAGCTGTTTCACAGACGTATGATCTGGCACCATGGTATTAGAGAATGAAGAAAGTTGAGATTGAGCAATCAGGTAAGACATCGCAATAAAAGTCAATCTGAAGAAAAATTGGATTAGCAACATGTAAGTAGAGTGAAAAATGTATGAACGTAGGAGCAAATCTGAACAAAGGAGTCAACAGAAATCCATTGTTAATTGCCTTTTAGAATTGCTCACAAGTAGACTTTGAAGATATTGTAAAATATAACACCTATAGAGTTTTTTAAAAAATGGTATTACCAGCATTAAAAAATGGAATTTTTGTATGGGGAGTGGATCTGTAAGAGAACAATAATGAGACTTTTTTACTATTTTGTTATTGGTTTGACAAAACAGTATTAAAACAAACATGGAGTTAAAAGCCCAGGAAAGAAGTCAGGATTGGAGATCTGATGCAGGAAAACTGGAAACATAAAAGTGGTTGATATATGAAAATAGTGGAGTATAAAAAGGGTGAAAAAAAACAAAGAACTGACCTTTGGGAGAGATCCAAATTAGTGAGAAGGAAGAAGATACAGCAAAGATAGTGGACAACAGCAAACAGAAGAAAATGGGAGGTTAAAGGTAATAAAAGTCAAAGATAGGGAACATTTCAAGAAATGGATAATTCCAAATTGCTGTTAAAGGAATCAGTAGACGTCAACTAAGCAAAGTGAATCTGAGAAGAAATCCTTGAATTTGCCTACAAAGGGACTATGAATGAGTATTGAATGAATCAACACAATTTAAACCAAGAGCTAAATTAAGAATAAAAAACAAACAAATCTAAATAATATTCTGAAGAAAAGGGCTATAACATTTTTAAACATGTGAATTTCATTTGCTTTTGATTAATCATTAGCTGAACTATCATCAATATTGGATTTTGTCTACATAGTTTTCTCTGTGACTATTTTTAGATTTATTTTAAGCTCAAAGAGGCTAAGATCTATAAATGTGGCAATGTTAACAACTTGCCAAATACAAAAATAATCAATTCATCTAAGCAATGGGTCCATTTACTCTCTGAGATAGAATTAATTGCACTTATGAGCACGTTCATATAAGTACTCAACTAAAGAATAATATGGATACACCTGTAGATAGATAGATAGATAGATAGATAGATAGATAGATAGATAGATAGATAGATAGATAGATAGATAGATATAGATAGATAGATAGATAGATACACATAATATGATGTTCCTTGAAAAGATCAACACCATCTGTAATTACTTGCTTGTTGGAGAGAGAGGGAGGGAGGGAGAGAGAAAGAGAAGGAAAAAAAGGGTGAAAGAGAGGCAGAGGGAAGGAGGGAGGAAAGGAGGAAAAATTCAGTGTGTAATCTCAGTGATGTTACAATATCCAACTAGTTGAGAGTGAGCATTTACCAATACCATATATTGCAGACTCAGAGGTGGAGCTAAACCTCAAGAATCCAGGGACTTGTAATTATTATAAAGACCAACAAGCTCAGAGTCAAGGACCCTAACTTTGAAAGTCATGAAGTTGGTTTACTGAACACGACATCCCTTGAGGCAAAATAGATAGGCGGTCAACAAAGGAACTACTCAATCTGTATCACAACAAGAAATCAAAGTTAATTATCTGAGGTTGAAGGCAGCCATCACAATAGAAAGTCAGGATGTCTTGCCCAGTATCTCTACCTGATCCAGTTCTCAGACTAGGAACCTGCTGACTAAAGAAGTTACCCTGTCCTAGAGGAATAGACCTGTAACACTATATCAATTATCCATTGCAATGATTCCCTCTGTTCTTCCCCCAAGGGATCTTTAACCATTTACTTAAATGAGTAGACACTAAGGAAAGGAGAATAGCCAGATAGTTGATAGAGTATTGGGTGCAGGATCATAGCTGAGATTGGTATCTGGAGATCCAAAGCATCATCACGGTCCCACTATTAGAGTGAAGGCATAGGAGGGTAAGATAACACATGGAATCCTGGCCAAGGGTTGGTTTATAATAGGTCCACTGTGTCCATGGATCTACCCAGGGATCATTGATCCGAATATCTGCAATGATCTTATTCCCAAATCAGGTCACATGCTAGGGTACTGGCGATTAGGATTTCAACATACCTTTGCTGGAGAACACACTTCAACCCATAAAATTCAAGGATGGCCTTAAATTACAGTAGGGAAGAAAAACTTTCCCAAATGGGCAGAACTTCAGGTGACACATCTGATCATCCACTTTGTGTAGAAGGATAAAGAAAAAGAAATGTCCCAAAGATTAGAAGAGACTCATAAGCAATGGTGAATGGTCTGGCTGGCTGGGCAGGAAACTGTGAAGAAAAAAGGTGGAGACTAGGAATGTCTGAGTCACGTGGATGGACATAGGGGAATGAGTACAAGTGTGAAGATTTTTATAACACCCGCCAAAAATGATGCACTAAACAACCCAAACAGACAAAAAGGCTCAGCCAGTTGATGTCAGCCAGGCTTGTCAGCAGTCTTCTCAATACTGGCATGACTGACACATGAACAAAGTAGAGCAGATGAAGGCTATCCAAGGACCCAACAGCATAGACTCCCACTTGCCAAGGCCAATCTAGCTACTTCTACTTCTCCATGTCCAATTTGCCAGCAACAGGGACCAATGTTGAGCCCCTGGTAGGTCATTATTCCTCAAGGAGAACAATGGACTCAATTTGACTACACTGGGTCCTTTTTATAAACCAAGAAGGGACAACAGTTCATTCCCACAGGAATACTTACCTATTCCAGATATGAGTGTGCCTTTTCTGCCTCCTTGGTCTTAGTTGGCCCCACTATCTGGATGCTTACAAAATGCCTGATCCACAGGCATGGAATCCAACACAACATAGCACCCCAACCAGGGAACCCGCTGTACAACAAAAAAGGTGTGGGAGAGAGCTCATGACCATGGGATCTTCTGGCCATATCACACAGTGCCCCATCAGAAGCTGTCAGCCTGAAAGTGTTGGAATGGTCCACTTAAGGCACAGCTGAATCACCAGCTTAGAGGCAACATTGTTCAAGGATAGGGCGCCATCTTTTAGAACACTCTCACCAGGGAAAACGGCAAGTGTCTCACTGAACTACAAACTATGGCTGCCACGTGAGCACTTTGGGCTTCTTGTGCCCAGGGAACAGCAGGCAAGACAGAGAGACACTATCTTGTGAAGAGTAATTGCTGCTGATCAGCAAGAGAGATAGGACTGTTGTTACAGAATGGGGGTAGAGAGTAACAAGTGACAAACTCGAGTGTCCCACCCAACTACCTCTTGGTACGCCCTTATAGAATTTTAAATGAGAATGAGAAATGCAACAACCCCAGCCTAAGGACAGTAGGATTACCAGGGCCTCCACCATCTTATGATTGAGACTCAGAGAGGTGACAGCTGAAGGCAGAGCATTTAGGATGGATAATGGAAGAAGGAGATGATGAGAACCACCTCTGGCCCCCAAACCAACAGCAGTGATGGGGACTAACTTTCCTCTTCTGAGTATCCTGCCCAGGAGAAAGGCCCTCGGTGCTCTGGAAGAACTGCTCCCTGCATGCACAAAATGGATCTGTATGTCACAAGGGGCAAACTGTGGCAGGCATGTGGACACATCACTCAGATACCCCTTGGAGGAAGGCCTCTCTGCCTGGCTGTGAGGAGTTGCTGAGCTGACAGCCTCCAGCTGTGAACCTTTCCAGGGTCTGCCTCAGTTTCAAGCTGAGATCACACTTTTGGGGGCAGCCCTCAGGCAATGACTGGGCACAGAAGAGGTACCAGGGCCTGAACATTTCACCCAATGTGGGACTTCTTTAATGGACAACCTTTACCCTGGAGCTTTCCACTGTGCTGGGAGAGTCTCTGTAACTTCGGCATCAAGATTCTGACCCTGCTTAGTCCTGTTTCCTCACTTTTCCTTTCACAGGTGTTACGTCCCCATCAAACCTTCTGCACTCTTAACCCTCACTGTCTGCTTCCTGGAGCAGCTAGTCTGCGACAAGCCACAACTCCACATTTTTTGTTTAAGAGCTATAAAATGTATGAGAATAACTTTTAAAACATAAAATATTTGAAACAAAGCAAAAAGTTGAAACCATTTCACAGAAGTCAGATTTTATCTAGCAGAACATTTTAAACTTACAGAAATTCATTTAATTCACTAGCATATGGTATTCACTTTTGATCATAAAGTGAATGGAGTAAAGTCATTTTACATGAAACAAATTTTGGCCTTTTATCCAACTTCATCTTCATAAAATTAAAAGAGCATATTATCAATTAATAGATACTTCCAACTCCTATTTTTAAAAACAAATTGAAGAAGAATACTCCAATCATACCAGAAATAATTGACAGTTGATAAACTGACTAGATTGGCTAGAATAAAAAAGGTTGGGGACTTGTCCAACTTTTTAAATTTAGTCCCAGATATACCAGAGGATAAAAGGACACAAGAGCCTTCTCCTTAATCACCACAGATATCCTCTTCATTTCAGCAAAAAAGATCACAGGGATCCCTATATATTCAGCATCTGAGACTCCTGTCAAGCTCACTTTACAAGAATTCCCAAAGGCTCATCACAAAGTCTCTTGAGAAGATAGCAACAGCCAAGCAGTATAATTATCAGTTCCACCAGGGCTGCCATTTATTCCATCTATGTTTCAGATTCTGTGTTTCAGTAAAATAAGGTCATTATCTCAGAAGCAGTTTTAAGAAGAGCTAATTCATCTCCTAAAAAGATAAGCTGACCCAAAGTGAAGAGGCCAATGGTCTTACAAGCTCATCCAGGAAAGTGTTCCGCCTGAGAGATGACTCAGTTATAACTACTAACTAGATCCCAAGAACCCAATATTCAACTTCTGTGCAAACAGTCAAAGTCTATCTCTCCATCACCCATAGAAATCAACTGAACTTCTCACTGCAAATAGAAATTCTCCAGGACTTATGATGGGAGCTACCTCAGTAACCACCAGCTAAACTTATCCCATCCCTTCTTTCCAAACTTTATAGTCTCTGCCTTGTGGCTACTAAACCCAGCTGGCATGAATCTCAGGGGAAGAGAGATGAGAGATGCTGTTTATGTGATAGTGAAGCAGAGATGGCTTTGAAGCAAAGCTTCAAGAAGCTAGGAGAATGCAGAGCCCACCTACCACCACCACTGCCACCACCACCAATCCAGTACATGTGGAAATGAGTGGCTTCTAGCTGGCACAACTTTAGGGGGGAAAAAAGTCTTAGCAAGGGAATAGGCACAAGTTAAAACAAAGAGGTAGAGAGAATGATTTGTGAAGAAGAAAAATTTATCATAGAATTGAGGCAAAGTAAATGTGTCCATCTTCATACCCTTGTTTGCCTGCTTGGCTCCTACTTATCCTTTGAAGGTAAATTTAGCAGTCATGCCTTAAGAAGAGCATTCCCTGTTCTCCACATCCTTCAAATCTTGACTTAGTACTACTTTAGGGTGTTGCCACAACACCTATGATAGCGTATGTTATCTTCCGTTGTAACTGCCTTTTTTAATTGAGATATAATTCACATACCATAAAATTCAAACTTTTAAGGTATACAATTCAATGGCTCTTAGTATAGTCACAAAGTTGTGCAGTCATCACCAATATTTAATTCCAGAACATTCTATCAGCCCAGAAAGAAACTCCATACCCATTAGCAATCATTCTTCTTTCACTCTTCCTTCTAGCCCTTGGCCACCACAAATCTACTTTCTGTCCATATGGATTTACCTATTCCGAACATTTTATATAAATGGGACTATACAATTTACAATCTTTTTGTCTGCCTTCTTTTGCTAAGCCTAATGTTTTCAAGGTTTATCCATGTTGTAGCAGGTAAGAGTACTTCACTCCTTTTTATGACTAAATAATATTCCATTTTATCTATGTACCACATTTTTTTATCCATTCATCAGTTGATGGATATTTGGGTTGTTGCCCCCTTATGGCTACTATGAATAACGTTGCTAGGAACACTGGTTTTTAAGTGGACCTCTGTTTTCAATTCCCTTGGATATACATCTAAGAGTGGAATTATTGGGTCATATGGTAACTCTATGTTTAACTATTTGAAGAATTGCCAAACTATTTTCCATTGTATACTCCCACCAACAATGTAATTGTCTTTCATTTATCTAACCCTCAAATTTCTTGAGGTCAGGGACTAAGTCTTATATTCTATCGTACCCCCAGCACCTAGCATAGTGCCTAATGGAGTATGGTTGTCTATGAGTATTTGTGAAGTTAATGACTAAATAAAGGGTCAAAATAATTCTTTTCACTTTATGCCTTCTTCTGGCAAAATACTTATCAAAATACCCCCTCCCAATATCTTTAACCAGACTCTTTTTATCTATGAAACTATTCTAAGTAAGTGACATACTCTTAGGTGCCAGCACTTCTTGAAACGGGTGCTCTATGATTGCTAGTGAAGAGGATTGTGATCTACTTGGGGCTGCTCACCCACACATTAGAGAAGTCAATGTAAGATAATCTGATAGTAGAATCACATGTTTCCAAGTTGGTACCAGTTGGCGGGCAGTCACATGTTCATGCATATTTTCAAAGTGATCCTCAAGCAAATATAAGCACAGGACATATTTGGTGTCCACACTCTGCTGGCCCTGCTGCCAATAACACTACAATGGACCTGGCAGGGAAGGAAAGAGGAAACATATGGGGCCCACCCCACTACAAAGGCAGATGAGAAGATGCGCAGATGAAAAGGCTTTCCGATTCTAGCAGCTCTGGGTGGGGATTAGTCTCCCAAGACTGGCACTTAAGTAGTCTGATGACTTCCAGCTCTGGCCAGTTAAAGAGACTATCGATAGAATAAATACTCATTTTGAGCCAAACACAAAATGGACATGTACATGGATAGAATTTATATGACCAACATGACCAACTCCTCTTGATATAAAATAGGATACAACTCTAATAAAATATGAATATACATTAATTCCTTATAAAACCTCACAAAAATCTCTATACTTCTGCTCCTGACTGATAAACATTTATTGATTAAAAACAGAAAGAGAAGACTCCCCTGATGTTTTATATGACACATCACATGTACACATATATTTTGCATCATTTCAATTTTCTACAAATAGAAGCCAAGTATACTTGTGTTGCATAAACTAGTGAAGTTTTATATAAATTTACCTTTGGTAAGAAGAATGGCCCCTTCAAAGATCCCCATGCCTAATCCTATTAGTATGTTACAGTACATGACAGAAGGGACTTTGCAGATGTAATGAAGGTTATAGACCTTAAAATAGGGAGATTATCCTAGATTATCTAGATGGACCCAGTGTGATCACATGAGCCCTGAGAAGGAGAGATCTTTCTGTGGCTGGAGTCAGGGAAGACTTGCATAAGGAGAAGTCAGAGAGATTTAAAGGTTGGCAGGATCTTGACCCATTCTTGCTGGCGGGCGGCCACATGGAAAGCATGAGAAGGAATGTGGGCAGCCTACAGGAGCAAAGAGGAGTCCCCAGATTGACGGGTGACAGGGAAATGAGACCTCAGTCCTATAATCACAAGGAACTGAATTTGGCCTGAATGAGGGTGGAAGCAGACTCATCCACAGAGAGTCCAGAAAAGAACTCAGTCCAGCCAACAACAGGATTTTAACTTTGTGATATATGTAGCAGAGAATCCAGCTGAGCCACTGTACTCTGATTTCTGACCTACAGAACTATGAATAAATACGTTTGTGTTGTGTTCAGCGACTACGTTTGTGGTAATGTGTTATGACAGCAATAGAAAACTAGTATATTACTGAATGTTACTGTATTAAATGACAGTATTCTAGGGTTCTGAAATACAAGAACCACTAGAACAATCAATTAAAATTGCACATTCCCAGAACCAATTCACATTCCACTACCAAATGTTATTTTTATAATAAATACATGGGAGACTTCTACTCATAATTACTGGATATTTTTTAAAATGTTATCTAAGAACAATATACCAATTTCTAAGTAATTTTTCTCACCAACATTTACAACTTTAGCATTCATTTTTAAAAAGTAAATAGATAATTACTTTGTCAAGTCTTTTTCAGTTTGTCTTAGTTTGATACGGTTCACTTTAGGTGTACATCTCTTTCCTAACATACTTTATTAGATTCATATTTTATATAACCACATATGAGTCATATTAACAAAAGCCAGTGATCGTTAATAGAGGTCAATGAATCAATGTTTGCAAAAATGTGAGAACATAAATGAAGCCAAAGATTTACAGGCCTCAAAAGTACAAAGAACTCTAAGACAAAAGTCACTCATACTTTTAGTATATAAATGTGTAAAGCCAATAATATTGAGCTATGTGTAAACAGAACTTTATTGGTATGATGGCCATATTTTGGTATTTATATTTTTTAATTTGTAGCTCACAGTTGCATGTGGCTTTATCGCAACCATATCACAGTTCCTCCAGTTCCTGATCTGCAGAACACATGCTTAGAATATTCCAAGTTCTACCTGCTCCAACCAATGTTTCTAAATTACAACAATGCCAACAAAATTGGATTTTTCCAGAGACTCTACAATATAATATAAAATCCATTTGGAACATGGACACTTACTTTTTCTGAGTTCTTTCAGCCAACCTTGCAATCTCTATCGCTGCCTTCCTTGCTTCGAAATCTTCCCTTTTCACCACCTCTCCAGTCCCGCGGTAGCCTAGCTCCACCAACTGGCGGGCCAGGCCTTCATCCTAAAAAGAAAATCAATTGTTACATTTGTGGATTAATGAGACATCTTATTTTATCTAATGTACACTGAATAATTGTTTTAAATGAAAAATCAAATGGAATATTTAAATATGAGACAAGATCTATTAGATATGAAAAGTTAGAATTCTTTCTAACAATAATTTTATAAACATCTGATTTGTCATCTCTTTCCCAGAGATGTAAGATGAAAAAGTAATAACATCAAGCACTAAATTTTCTCTAAGGGATTGCAGGACAAAAGTCTGTAATGTTTTTAATCAATTTATGAGAACAGCTTTAGATAATAAAGTATCTTTAAAACAATAAAACTATAGACAATAGTATTTATACAAGAAAGACTTTTTAAAAACCAACTGCACAAAAAGAAAATTGGGTTGCTTTCAGCAAGTTCAACATTTCAGAGACTTACTTCCTTGAAGTCAATTAACTGATGACACAGAGCATTATAACTTCAAATACAAAACAAAGGACAGATGAATTTCCTATTTGAGTAGAAAGATATTGTTTCCATATAATGTTGGTACCAATAAAAGCAGAGAAGTAGAAACCCAAGAAGATGACAAGAAGCTTCAAACTGAAAAAATAAAAATTTCCCCACAGTCCTTTAGACCTTTTATATTTCAGTTACTTTAAGAACTGTCACACACATTTTTGTCACTTGCATAGCATATTCAAAAAAGAACAGCATTTCCCCAAAACTTGAATAGGTGACGTTTTACTTGAAGTTACTAATATAAAGGCTTATGTATTACATAAAAATATGTATATTAACATATTATATTATCCTTACATTAAACATGAAATGTCTGAAATATAGACAAAACAGCATATATTTTATTGTTACAGACCCTTACTTACTACATCACTGCTGAATGCAAGAACTGTCTAACACAATTAAATAAGAAAACTTAAGATTTGTGGTTAATAATCTATACAACCCATGGTGGTTATTTTAAAGTTCCAACTATTCTAACAAAAAAATTTAGACACCATCAACTTAGAAAACTTTGCTACTTTGCTTTGCTAAACACTAAAAGCAAATGCTGAACTCTGTGTAGCAACATGGATACATTTGCCAAGTTAAGGCAAAGTACCAGGCTTTACACAAGGGCGCTTTGCCTTCTTTCTGACTTGTTCCCCTGCTCACTATACTTGCTATCCCAGGTTGCTTTAGTGCAAACAACAAAACTGAGCAAATGCCTCCACCTAGTGGAGTTAATATTTAAATGAAAAAGCGATGCAGATTTCCGGTTTGATTTACAAAAGTGGAATGATTTGAGTGTAAATCTTCTTAAATACGTTACTTAAAGTGAGTTTATGGGAAGAACTCGCAGTGAGCTCTGCTGAGACTGTGGGGTTCTTCTAGTGGAATATAAGTTGCTTGTGGTCAACAGAGTATTTTACATAATAAAGACCATTAAAAAGTTGCTGTACTAACTTTGTATATGGAATGAATTATGCATTTCTGTGTGCCTTACCTGAGCCACACAGAATCATTTGGCTAGTTCTGCACTCACTGACACTCATGTATATTGCAAAAAATGACAAGATCAAGTACAAAGTTGAAGTTGTTGCCCCACTTAACCATTACCATGTTTTAACTGGTGGAATTACAAGCCATCTCTCTACTGTAAATGGTCAATAATCTTTAAAGAATTATCTTTAAAGAAACTGAGAAATAAAATACTTTTATTTATTCACATATTTAACATTTCTGGTGATTTTCATTCCTTTGTATAGACCTAAGTTTCCTACTAATATATGATTTTCCTTCTACCTAAAAATCTTCAACAATTCTTATAGTAAAGGTCTGCTAACAACAGAAGTATCGTGGCTTTTGTTTTACTGAAAAAAATATTGATTTCACCTTAATTTTTTTCTTCCAGTTTTACTGAGATATAATTGACTTATAGACATCACGAAATGATTACCTTAGTAAGTTTAGTGAACATCTATCATCTCATATAGATACAAAATTAAAGAAATAGAAATATATATATATTTTTCCCTTGGGATGAGAACTCTTAGGATTTACTTTCATATATAACATAAAGCAGTGTTAATTATATTTATCATGCTGTACATTAGATCCCTAGTACTTATTTCTCTTATAATTGGCAGTTCAATACCTTTTCAATGCCTTCATTCAATTCCGCCTCCCTCCACACCCCAACCTCTGGTAACCACAAATCTGATCTGTTTTTCTATGAGTATGTTTGTTTGTTTGTTTTTGAAGTATAATTGACCTACAACACTGTTAGGTCCTATCACACAACATAGTGATTCCATATTTCTATACATTGCAAGATGATCACCACGATATCTAGTTAATAAATATGTCACCATACAAAGATATTACATAGTTATTGACTATATTCCCCACACTGTACATTTCATACCTGTGACTCATTTACTTCTGTGCAACTGGAAGTTTGTACCTCTTAATCTCCCTCACCTATTTCTCTCCTCGCTCCAATTCCCTCCCCTTTGGCAACCACCTGCTTGTTCTCTGTATCTCTGACTCTATTTCTGCTTTGTTATATTTGTTCATTTGTTTTGATTTTTTTGATTCTACATATAAGTGAGATCATACAGTATCTGTCTTTCTCTGTCTGACTTATTTTACTAAGCGTAATGCCCTTTAGGTCCATCCATGTTGTCAGAAATGGTATGATTTCATTCTTTTTTATGGCTGAGTAATATGCTATTGCAACCACATCTTCTTTATCTAATCATCCGTGGATGGGTGCTTAGGTTCCTTCTATATCTTGCCTATTGTAAATAATGCTATGATGAAAATAGGGGTGCATGTCTTTTCAAATTAGTGTTTTTATTTTCTTTGGATAAATACCCAAGAGTAGAACTGCTGGATTGTATGGTAGTTCTGGTTTTAATTTTTTGAGGAATCTCCATACTCTTTTCCACAGTGGCTGCAGCAATTTACATTCCCACCAACAGTACATGAAGGTTCCCTTTTCTCCACATCCTCGCCAATACTTGTTATTTGTTGTCTTTTTGATAATAGCCATTCTGAAAGTTGTGAGGTGATATCTCATTGTGGTTTTGATTTGCATTTTCCTGATGACTAGTGATATTGAGCATCTTTTCATATGCTTCTTGGCCATCTGTGTATCTTCTGTGGAAAAATGTCTATTCAGATTCTCTGCCATTTCTTTAATCAGGTTGCTTGGGGGTTTTTTGATGTTGAGCTGTATGAGTTCTTTGTATATTTTGGATATTAACCCCTTCTCAGATATATCATTTGCAAATATCTTCTCCCATTCAGTACGTGGCCTTTTTGTTTTGTTGATAGTTTCCGTTGTTGTGCAAAAGCTTTTTAGCTTGATGTAATCCCATTTGTTTATTTTTGCTTTTGTTTTCCTTGCCTGGGGAGATATATCCAAAAATATATTACCCAGACCAATGTCAGAGAGTACACTGCCTATGCTTTCTTCTAGAAGTTTCATGGTTACAGGTCTTACATTGATGTCTTTAAAACATTTTGAATTTATTTTGGTGCATGGTGTGAGAAGGTAGTCCAGTTTGACCCTTTTGCATACAGCTGTCTAGTTTTCCCAACAGCATTTATTAAAGAGGTTGTCTTTTTCCCATTGTATATTCTTGTCTGCTTTGTCAAAGATTAATGTCCCATTAAAGTGTGGGTTCATTTCTGGGCTCTCTATTCTGTTCCATTGATCTATGTGTCTGTTTTTGTGCCAGTACCATGTTTTTTTGATTACCATAGCTTTGTATTATAGTTTGAAATCCAGCTTTGTTTCTTTATCAAGATTGTTTTGGCTATTTGAAGTCTTCTGTGTTTCCATACAAATCTTAGAATTTGTTCTAGTTCTATGAAAAAATCCCATTGGTATTTTTATAGGGATTGCATTGAATCTGTAGATTGCCTTGGGTAGTATGGTCATTTTAACAATATTAATTCCTCCAATCCATGAGCACTGTATATCTTTCCATCTGTTTGTGTCATCTTCACTTTTCTTCATCAGTGTCTTAAGTTTCTCCAAGTACAGGTCTTCTACCTCCTTAGTTAGATTTATTCCTAACTATTTTATTCTTTTTGATGCAATTGCAAAGAGGATTGTTTTCTTAGTTTCCCTTTCTCATAGTTCATCATTAGCAAATAGAAAAGCAACAGGTTTCTGTATATTAATTTTGTATACTGCAACTTTACCAAATCCCTTGATGAGTCCTAGTAGTTTTTTGATGACAACTTTAGGATTTATTATGTATAGTATCATGTCATCTGCAAACAGTGACAATTTTACTTCTTCCTTTCCAATTTGGATTCCTTTTATTTCTTTTTCTTGGATTTACAATTCTATGTTGAACAAAAGTGGCATGTGTGGGCATCCTTGTCTTATTCCTGATCTCAGAGGAAATGCTTTCAGCCTTCCACTGTTGAGTATGATGTTACCTGTGGGCTTGTCATATATGGCCTTTATTATATTGAGGTATGTTTCCTTTATACCCACTTTGATGAGAGTTTTTATCATAAATGGATATTGAATTTTGTCAAAAGCTTTTACTGCATCTATCGAAATGATCATATGATTTTCATTCATCAATTTGTTAATATGGTGTATCACTTTGATTGATTTGTGGATATTGAGCCATCCTTGCATCTCTGGGTTAAATCTCACTTGATCATGCTGCATGATCCTTTCAATATATTGTTGAATTCAGTTTGCTAATATTTTGGTGAGGATTTTTGAGGCTATTGGGCTGTAATTTTCTTTTTTGGTCTGATTTTGTCTGGTTTTGGTATCTGGGTGATGCTGGCTTTGTAGAATGGGTTTGGAAGCATTATTTCTGCCTTAATTTTTTGAAGTGTTTGAAAGGTACAGGTGTTAACTCTTCTCTAAATATTTAGTAGAATTCACCTGAGAAGCCATCTGGTCCTGGGCTTTTGTTTGTTGGGAGTTTGTTTATTACTGATTCAATTTCATTACTGGTAATTGGTCTGTTCATATTTTCTATTTCTTCCTGGTTCATTTTTAGGACATTGTACATTTCTAGGAATTTGTCCATTTCTTCTAGGTTGTCCATTTTATTGGCATATAGATGTTCATAGTAGTCTCTTATGATCCTTTGTATTTTTGTGGTGTCAGTTGTAACTTCTCCTTTTTCATTTCTGATTTTATTTGTTTGGGCCCTCTTTTTTCTTTGATGAGACTGGCTAAAGGTTTATCAACTTTATCTTTTCAAAGAAACAGCTCCTAGCTTCATTGATCTTTTCTATTGTTTTTCTAGTCTCTACATCATTTATTTCTGCTCTGATTATGATTTCTTTCTATTTACTCACTTTGGGTTATGTTTGTTCTTCTTTTTCTAGTTCCTTTAGGTGTAAGATTAGATTGTTTATTTGAGATTTTTCTTGTTTCTTGAAAAGCTTCTTTCATTACACACTTCCCTCTTAGACCTGCTTTTGCTTCATCCCCTAGATTTTGGATTGTTGGGTTTTCTTTTTCATTTTTCTCCAGGAATTTTTTTAAATTTTCTCTTTGATTTCTTCAGTTATTTCACCTTAATTTTTGAAAGACATTTTTGCTGGATTAGTGTTCCAGGATGACTTTTTACCTTTCAGCACTTTAGAGATGTCATCCCATTGTCCCATGACTTGTATTATTTCTGATGAGAAGTTCAATCTTTCCTGTCTGAACTAATTCTTGCATTCCTATGATAAATCACACTACTTAAGAGTAGTATTTAGTAGTCTTTGATCTATTATTTCTTAATATAGTCCTAGATTCATTTTTCACTTCTTTTCATCCAGTTCATAAGTAAAATTAGTCTTTAGCTTTCCATTTTGTGCTATCCTTCTCTAGATTGATGTCAGGGTTACACAAGTCCTATAAAATGATTTAAGAATACATTCTGGGGTTTCCCCAGTGACGCAGTGGTTGAGAATCTGCCTGCCAATGCAGGGGACATGGGTTTGAGCCCTGGTCTGGGAGGATCCCACATGCCGCGGAGCAACTAGGCCCGTGAGCCACAAGTGCTGAGCCTGCGCATCTGGAGCCTGTGCTCTGCAACAAGAGAGGCCACGATAGTGAGAGGCCCGCGCACCGTGATGAAGAGTGGCCCCCACTTGCCGCAACAGGAGAAGGCCCTCGCACAGAAACGAAGACCCAATACAGCCAAAAATAAATAAATTTAAAAAAAAGAATACATTATCCTTGTGAAAAAATTAACATGTGGTAGATGTAGTGAATTTGTATTCTGTCAACTTAGCTAAGCTGGAGCTTTGTTTCCATAATTTTTCTTCCTTAGATAGTTACAGGTTAGATTGGGCCACAAGAGACATTTGCGATAGATTTGGAAGACAGCAAAGGAGAAGCCATATTGTTCTAGCTCTTATAGAAGCTTCTCCTTTACCTCCTCCAACTCCTGGGACAAGTGCATGAGTATGTTAAGCTCTATGACTAAAGGTGTCAGCTTCTTCTGCAGATCTCTTCTACCATCAAAGATGGAGGTGTGAAAGAGGTGAGGGCCTGATCCAAGTTCCAGTTTGTCCTTATGAATTCTAGCTCATCCTTGCAGGTCTGTTTGCCCTTGTTTCCCACAATTCTCATGTACGTTTCCTTCCTGGCTGTCTGTCCTAATGACTTCAGGTTCCAGCACCAGACACCAAAGAAACAGCCTTTCATTGACCATTTAAACAGTTCTCATAATTGTGTAGGGGCAAATCTTTATAAAAAAGTAAATACATGTGACACACATATATCTACATCTACATCTACATATATATGTATGTGTGTGTGTTCTGCTTCTCTGACGGAACCCTGAATGAGTCACAATTAGCTACTGGCAATGGTTCCAGAGGAATAGAAATTTAAGGGTGGGTTCTCTGAATTGGTTCTGGGTTACCTAGAATTGGTTCTCTGATCTTATTAAAAGTATTACAAGCCCTGTTTACAGTAGAAAAGATTATACTGTAGTCAGTGAAATGCAGAGGCCAAGTTATTTATTACCTTTAGAAACGTGCAATGAAAACAGAGCTTTAGGTAACCAAGTGTTTGCTGCCAGAGGACAATTTAGTGACAATAAGAAACATAACGGTATTGGTTGTTTCCAAGTGTGTTGAAGGTCTTGGGAAAAGAAAATGAGAAGCTCACAGTTTGGGGATTAGCCAGCCATTTGGTGGCAGGTTAGTTACACAGGACTACCCACATCATGAAAGGGGCAAATATTTGACATAGTTTCATGATTTTTAAAAGCTTTTTTCCATAAATTATATTATGCCATATATATACAACTTTTCATATAATTATTATTTTTTAGCGTCCATATAAGAATTAGCGGTTTGTTAAATTTGTTCATTTTTCTATTGGATTTTATTTATTTATTATTGATTTATAAAGCTATATTCTATACAGCAAGTCCTTGTTGAGTATACATTTTGCAAATATTTATTCTCAGGTAGTTGCTTATCTTTTGATTTATGATATATTTTGTCATACAGAGTTTAAAAATTTTGGAAAGGAAATTGTATATGAAACCTTAATAAAGTACACAGAAAAACTGCATCAGTGCATTTAATAGAAAAAAGAAAGCTTGAAAATAAACAGCTAACCATTCAACTAGAGAAAGAATAACAAAATACACCAAAATGATATAGAAGGAAAGAATTAAAACAACAGGAAAATGAATAAAATAGAAATTAAAATATACAAACCCAGTCAGCTTTAATTGTCTAATGAAAGCCAAGAGCTTATTCTGTTTTTTTAAAATTGAAGTATAGTTGATTTCAAGAGCTTCCTCTTTTTTTTTTTTTTTTAATATTTACTTATTTATTTATTTGGCTGCACTGGGCCTTAGTTGTGGCACACGGGATCTTCATTGCAGCACATAGGATCTTTAGTTGCGGCATGCGGGATCTTTAGGTGTGGCATGCGGGATCTTTAATTGTGGCATGTCGATCTAGTTCCTTGACCAGGGATCAAACCCGGGCCCCCTGCACTGGTAGTGCAAAGTCTTAGCCACTGGACCACCAGGGAAGTCCCTCAAGAGCTTATTCTTTTAAAAGATCAATAAAATAGATAACATTTGGCAAGATTTATGGTAGAAAAGAAGGAATACACAAACAATTTTAGAAATCAGAAAAGAGCCATAACAACACATAAAAGAAAACTACATACAAGTTTATAGTAATAATTTGAAAATCTGTGTAAAAATATATGAAGCATTTGCTCAAGTTATGAATTCAGAAGAGATCTGTCAGTGGTTTTATGAGTCCTTGATTTTCCCCAAAAAAAGTCTTCATTTTGCATTCCCATTTGAATATTAGTTTATTTAGTCAGAGTCCAGGCAGGAAATAGATGATGTATTTAAATGGAGTAACTGAAGGAAACTTGAATGGCTGAGTTAATTTACAAAGGTATTCACCAGGTTAAGAGAAATCCAAGTGGGACAATGAAATACCCTGCAGCTAGCAACAGCAGTAAGCTACTGTATTAGTAGCTATTAACCTATGCAAATGAGGTAAGGGGAGGGAGCAACTAATAGGACACAGGGAGACGGCTGTAGGACAGTGTTATCAGACCCTGAGTTTTGGCTTGGTGGAAGAAAATATCGACTGCTAACCTGCAGCACAGTATGGAAGGAGTCTGAAAAAAAATGCCCAGCCTCCTGGCTTCAAATTTCTTACTGGTGCCTCTTATTGGCTGAACCCAACTGGCCAAATGTAAAGGGAGTCCAGTTGAAGTAGTCAACAGAAATCAACCTCTTGGGGCACACAGCACAGAGCACGTTGGGGTAGGATAGAACTCAGGGTAAGACAGAATCTCAGGGGCCAAACAGGGACAGAATATAGCCAGGGACAGAATTCTAGGCTCAAAGTAAAATCTCCTAAGAAGTTTAAAGATATTACTCCATTTTCTTCTAGGAATCACTCTTAGGAATGCAAAGTCTAAGATCAAGCTGATTCCCATTTACAGGTTATTTGCTGACACCCTGAATTATTTTTTAAATTGTGGTAAAATATACATGACATAAAACCATTTTAAGTGTACAGTACAGTGGTATTAAGTACATTCATGTTATTATGACGTTATCATCACTACCATCCATCACCACAACTCTTTTTATCTTACAAAACTGAAACTATGTGCCAGTTAAACAGTAGCTCCCCATCTTCCCTTCCCCCAAGACCCTGGCAATGACCATTCTACTTTCTGTCTCCATGAATTTGACTACCCTAGGCACCTCATATAAGTGGAATTACACAGTATTTGTCTTTTTGTGGCTACTTATTTTGCTTAGAATAATGTCCTCAAGACTTCCATGTTGTAGCATGTTTCAGAATTTCCTTCATTTTAAAGGCTTAATAATATTCCATTGTAGATATATACGACATTCTGTTTATGCATTCATCCATCAGTAGACACTTGTGTTGCTTCTACCTTTGGCAATTGTGAATAATGCTGCTATCAACATGAGTGAGTATACAAATATCTGTTCAAGTTCCTGCTTTCAATTCTTTTGGCTACATAGTATCCAGAAATGGAATTTCTAGATCATATAGTAATTTTCTTTCTAATTTTTTGAGGAGCTGCCATACTGTTTCCACAATGGCTGCACCATTTTACATTCCCACCAGCAGTGTACAGTGTTCCAGTCTCTCCACATCCTCACCAATACTTGTCATTTTCTGTTTTTTTGATAATAGCTATCCTAATGGGTGTGAAGTGATATGCCATTGTGGTTTTGACTTGCATTTCCCTAATGATTAATGATGTTGACACCTTTTTATGTGCTTATTGGTCATTTGTGTACGTTCTTTGGAGAAACATCTTTTCAAGTTCTTTGCCCAATTTGTAATTGGATTATTTGCTTTTGTGTTGTTCAACTGTAGTTTTTTTTGTTTTTTTTTTTAATATTTCAGCTTACTTTTTTTTTTTTTAAACTTTGGGTTTATTTATTTATTTTTATTTATTTATTTATGGCTGTGTTGGGTCTTCGTTTCTGTGCGAGGGCTTTCTCTAGTTGTGGCAAGTGGGGGCCACTCTTCATCGCGGTGCGCGGGCCTCTCACTATTGCGGCCTCTCTTGTTGCGGAGCACAGGCTCCAGACGCGGAGGCTCAGTAATTGTGACTCACGGGCCTAGTTGCTCTGCGGCATGTGGGATCTTCCCAGACCAGGGCTCGAACCCGTGTCCCCTGCATTGGCAGGCAGATTCTCAACCACTGCGCCACCAGGGAAGCCCTCAACTGTAGTTTTTTCCATATTCTGTATATTAACCCCTATCAGATATATAATTTGCAAATATTTCCTCCCATTCTATGGGTTGCCTTTTGACTCTATTGATGGTGTCTTTCAATACACAAAAGTTTTTAATTTTGATGTCATGCAATTTGAATTATTTTTGAACTATCATTTTATTCTCAGAGTTCCGTAATTCTACCACTATCTGCCAAGGTGTGGCTCTTTTTCATTCATCCTACTAAGCAACTGATTGTAAGATGGGCACTTACAATCTTGCACTTATCTCCAACACAGAGAATTTTTGTTGTTGTTGTTATTTCATTGATTATTTTATCCCCCTCATTTTCTGTATAATTTCTTTCTGGAATGTCTATTAGATAAATATTGAGCCTCCTGGAATTATTTGTTCATACTTTCTTTCATATAATTGTTATTTTCCTCATTTTTTTTTTTTTACTGCATTCTGGGTAATTACATCAACTTTAACTTCCAGATCATTAAATTGTCCTTTAAAAGTGCCATTGTCCTTCCATTAGTTAGCTCTTTTAAAAAATGTCATCAAGTTTTTAATTTCTAAGAATTCTTTCTTGCTCTCTGATTGCTCCCTTTTCATACCAGTCTATTATTTTGCGTACATTATTATTTTGTATGTAATTATACATATTAAAATGCCTGTAAGGTAGAAAATTGGAATTTATTTAAAGTTGCCTCAGGGTTTTGAATGTTTTGTTTTGTCTGACATTACTTGTTCTCCTTATTCATCTTAGGCCCTCTCTTTCATGCTCCTGTGTTCCCTCAAACATCTGGGAATACATAGTTATGAATAGAGAACTGGGTAATTAGCAAAGTCATTAGCATGGATTCCCTCTATAGTCGTACAGATCTGATTCCCTAACTGGTTTCTCCTCTGAATAGATGAACTGAGGAAGTTATGTGTAAAAGAGCAGAGTATAGCAATGTACAGACTCCACCTGAGGATGCGGACATGAAGAAGGAAGGCGGTCTGGGGTAAATCCCACCCTCTCCAACCTAATTACCAAAATAAGAAGGACTTGGTAATAAGTGTAACTCTCTCCAGATTTTCTTCTCCTCTCCAACATCTATTCTGGACTTCTAGCACTATCTAGCTACTTCACACTTAGTTTTGATGATCTCTCAAGCCCCTTTACCTGCTCCAGGACTCCTTGCTAGGCACTATTTTTAGACAGCAGTTCTCTCATTTATCCTTGGGTTAAACATTGTAGGTATATGCTGGGGATAGGATACACCTCTGGCTTAGCTATGCAGAATTAACTTCTTTAATCAATTATAGGTTCTCTCTTGCTCTTTGTATTATTGTTACCTCTGACTTTTCTCTAAATCTGCTTTACCTTCCCAACACTGTTCATATTTATTCATTTTGGGCTATGGTTTTCTCTATCTTGTCAATCTCTAACTTATCAGAAATAAGCACAATTTCTGATCCTGTATAGTAGCATCCTTTCATGTCTCCTAGTGCTATTATAGATTTATTCTATTTCATATTTACAAGGAAAATGGATAGACAGATGACGGGTAGGAAGGAAAGGAAGGAGGGAGGAAGGGGGGAGGGTGAGAGGGAGGGAAGGAAGGAAGGAAGCAAGCAAGCAAGCTTGATTATATCCAGGGCTCTACAAGTCCACAGTGTCTACTTCAGCCACAACTTTTTCTTTTTTTAATATACCTAAAAAGCTTCAGAAAAAAATCTTCTTGCCTCTAGTTGTAAAACAATCCAATCCATCCTTCCAATGGAAGACTGAATGATTAAACCAGAAAGTGTCCATTGGATTTAGTGACACATCCCTCATTTGTCACCATGGCAAGAACAATTTCTACTGAATGTGAAGATGGGAGCCAGCTAGCAGTGGGTTGAAAAACGGAAGATGGAGGAAATAAAGATTAAGGATTTTACAATTCATTCAAGAAGGATAACTGTGAAAAAGGAAGAAAAGACAGATATGGAGGGGAGAATGGGAGATACCTCATTGAGCACAGAAGGGACTGTTGGAATTAAAGGTGAGAGGAGCTAATCAATAGAGGTAGTTCGCTAAATACATGAAGCGAAAGGGTAGAGAATGCAAGTGACCATCATCGATCAAGCCTATTAGTTGCAAACAGCAGGGTTTACTGTAGCCAGTCCAAGCATAAAAAGGAATTATTAAAATACAATAGCTCAAAAGATCCCTGGGAAAGTGAAATTTGAAGCCTACACAGCCAGAAACAATACTCTAAGCCATACAAACTATTTCAGCAAATATCCCTCACTGCCACCACTGAAAACATATACTGCAACTCACCATGTTGACCTAGGACATTACACGCCCGAACTTCTGCCACTGCGTCAACTGAAAGTCAAGAGCCTCAACCACCTCATTCAATACAAAATGGATTCTACATGGTGCTTTCTTCCTCATGTCACTCTTTTCCTATACAGCAGTCTCATGTAGGTGTATATGATTGGCAGTGCCTAAGTCACACAAAGATACACTAGCAGCAAGGAAAACTGAGAAGATGAATTTCTGCCTCTACCTTAGGGAGGTAGGACTCAGAGTTGGGAAAATTCCCAAAACATTATAATGATAATGGGTGTTCAAATGCCAGATTCAGTATATTCAGATAGGCACCATGCATGGTAGACACCATTAACACAGGTGGGAAGGAAGAGAGGATGGGCAGAAATTAAGGTGGTTTTATAAGTTTCATGGTAGAAAACTGAAGAGGGTTCCAGCCTGATGGACTCTTTTTGTTGATTTGGAGAGATGAAGTCATCCACTAAGAGCCTGAAGAGAGGAAAGAAAGTTTGAAAAACAAGCTGGGGGGGGGGGGCGGGGGAGGGAATCAAGGAAGAGCAATAGGCAATTCGCAAAAGAAATGCAAATGGCCAGGAAAAATTTAAAAGATGGTCAACCTCACTAATAATCAGAGAAATTAAAATTAAAACCACGAGTTTTTTTTCACATATGATTTGACAAAAAATAAAAGGGTTGACAATATCAAGTGCTGGTGACTGTCTGAGAGAAAAGGTGTCTCATACATGCTGGTGGGAGAGTAAATGACTACTCCGGAGGACACTTTGACCATGTTTATTATGACCCATCAATTCTACTTTTTGATACATTTACAACTGCACACAAAGAGGATGTACAAAAGATGCTCATTTCACTGTTGTTTGGGATATTGCAATAAGGAAAATGAACTTCCAAAGGACCAACCTAAGTAAACAATGGATTCAATGTAGCAACTTATAAAGAATAGGAAGATCTATATAGAGTGACATTAAACGGCCTCCAAGATTTAATGTCGATTTTTTTTGTTACAGAGATATATAAATATTACCTTTTGTGTAGAAAATATAAATGGAGAATAATATATATATTTACATATAATGAAAATATTTATGTAGTATAATACTGAAGCCCATGTGCCCTGGAGCCCACGCTCCGCAACAGGAGAAGCCACGGCAATGAGAAGCCCCCATCCACCACAACTAGAGAAAGCCCGTGTGCAGCAACGAAGACCCAACGCAGCCATAAATAAATAAATAAATAAATAAATAAAATTTATTAAAAATATATATATTTTTGAAGACTACTCAGATGTATGCAAGAAGAAAGATACTGGGGTAAACTTCAGCCCTTGTTGCTGCAGCTTGACTCAGAACCACACAAATACCATCTCCTACCTCTGCCACCTAGTCTAGATTGCTCTCACCCTCAACTAACACCTCTACTGGTCTTGGTAGCATATCAAGTGGTGTGAGCCAGACCCATTCCTAAGGGCTCTGAACCCCTGGTCACCATGCCCTTTTCAAGTCTGGGTTGCTGCCCTTGTACATTTACCACCACAACTGAGAAAGAGATTACCAAGAGGCATCCAAGTGAGTCACCAGAATTCCAAACACATTCTTTCATGACTGATTTTATAAGTCCTAACTTTTCCTGACAGTAAAGCTCAATTATGCTTGCCGAGATGGTGGCTCTCTTCTTGCCTCCTGATTCCTAGACAAGGAGCCTGAAGATTCCAGGCAAGAGTTATAACTTCTAATTCAACTGACTCTCACCAAGTCACTCGATGGCATGTTCCCCCATTTAGTAACAGGACAATTAACCCGCAGAGCCCCCAGTGAGGAAAGAAAGTCCAAACTCTTTGGGTTAGGTGCTTTAACCTCTTAGTTCCCAGAAAAAGGGAACAAAGCTCAGTGCAAAGATCTTGGATGCTAAGTATATGCTGTATCATGGTGGATGGCACCCATTCTCTGAAACTATCATCTCCAAATTGGCACTTCATTTATGCTTTTAGCAACCCATTCCAATGGTCTATCTGCTGGCAGCTCTGAATGTTTCTGAATATATTATGAAAAGTGAACCACATGCTCAGGTCCTTACTCCCACAGCTCCTCTGTTGTAGCCTAGGTCCCTAGTCTGACACAGTGGTAAATGGGACCCTGTGCCTGTGGATGAAATAGTCATTCCGTAAGACCCCATCTATAGATGCTATGCAATTCCCATCAAGATTTTAATGACTTTTTTTTTACAGAAGTAGAAAAAAAATCCTAAAATTTATGTGGAACCACAAAAGACCCCAGACAGTCAAAGTAATCTTGGAAAAGAACAACAAACTGGGAGGCATCACAATTCCTGATTTCAAGCTATATTAGGAAGTTATAGTAATCAAAACAATATGGTAATGGCATAAAACAGACACATAGGCCAATGGAACATAATTGAGAGCCCAGAAATAAACCCATGCATATGGTCAACTAACATTTGACAAGGGAACCAAGAATATTCAATTGAGAAAAGACAGTCTTTTCCATAAGCGGTGCTAGGAAAATTTGATAGTAACATATAAAATAATGAAACTAGACCCATATCTTACATGACTCACAAAAATTAACTTGAAATGGATTAAAGACTTAAATGTAAAACCTGAAACCGTATAACTCATAAAAGAAAACAGGAAAAAAGCTCATTGAAGGGTCTAGGCAATGATTTTTTGGATTTGACACCAAAAGCATAAGCAACAAAATCAAAAGTAAATAAGTGGGACTACATCAAACTAAAAAGTATCTGCACAGCAAAATGATCAACAAAATGAAAAGGCCACCTATGGAATGGAAATCATATATCTGATAAGGAGTTAAAATCCAAAATATAAAAAAAAGAAAAACTCATACAACTCAATAGCAGAAAAATAAACAATCTAATTTAAAAATGGACAAAGAACCTGAATAGACATATTGTCCCAAGAAGATATTCAAATGGCCAACAGGTACATGACAAGGTGCTCAACATCACTAATCAGTAGGGTGAAAATCAAAATCACAGTGAGATACTACCACAGCCTGTTAGAATGGCTATCATCAAAAAGACAAGAGATAACAAATGCTAGTGAGGATATGTAGAAAAGGAAATGCTTGCAGCCACTATGGAAAATAATATGAAGTTCCTCAAAAAATTACAAATAGAACTACCATACAAGCCAGCAATTCCACTTCTGGGAATACATCCATAGGAAACAGGAGCACTATGTTGAAGAGATATCTGCACCCCCATGTTCATTATAGCATTATTTACAACTGCCAAGACATGGAAACAACAACGTAAGAGTCCATCAACAGATCAATGGATAAAGAAAAGTGGTGTACCATTCAGCCATACGGAATACTATTCAGCCATGAAAAAGAAGGAAATTCTGCCATCAACAACGACATGGATGGACCTTGAGGACATTATGCTAAGTGAAATAAGTCAGACTAAGAAAGACAAATACTGTATCTCACTTATATGTGGAATCTAAAAACAAACAAACAAACACACAAAAAAACAAACTCAAAGAGATCAGATATGTGGTTACCAGATGAAGGGATTGGATGCCCGTGGTCAAAAGGTAAAAAACTTCCAGGTATAAATTAGGACTGGAGATGTAATGCACAATCTGACGACTACGGCTACCACTGCTGGGTGGTAGAGCTGAACGTTGCCAAGAGAGTAAATCCTAAAAGTTCTCATCACAAGGAAAACACCATTTTTTCTTTTTTTCTTTTTTTTCTTTTTTTCTCTTTCATCTACATGAGATGACAGATGTTAACTTATTGTAGTAATCATTTTGCAAAATATGTAAGTTAAGTCATTATGCTCTATACCTTAAACTTAGGCAGTGCAATATGTCAATGAGATCTCAATAAAACCAAGAGAAAAAAATATTCCATTAGGTGGCAAAGCAGTGTTATGACTATAGCCAGAAGAGGCAAACCCATTACTACCAAATGTGTCTGTTCCTATCACACTGAATTGCTGACCCTTCCAAAGTTGAAGGGGCCCAGTGCTTTTAGTTGCCACCAAGTGGCTAGTTGGTTTCCTTGAGAAATGGTGCTATATCGGAGGCATTCGACTTGCTTGCTGACAGTTGAATGCCTGTCATCCAAGCTGGACATTCTGAGGTAGCGGTAGCTACATCAGCCTTGGCAAGTGGGAGCCCACCCTATTGGGCCCATGTGTAGCCTCCATCTTCCTCCCTGTGCCCATCATGCCAGCACTAAGGTGGCCAATGAAAGAGGCTGGCTGACAGCAACTGGCTTAACTAATGCCAAATTTAAAAGTAAATATCTTTACCTTTCGCCTAAACATAGTCACCATTTCCCATTTTGCAGACCTTTAAAATTCTGATTGATGAAACACAAAGTATTAATTTCTCACTCCTAATCAACGTTAATGCTTTTAGTTTCTAATTCACATGAAAAAAAAAAAACTCTGCCTTTAAAAAAATTGAAACCCTTCTTAAGGATATCAAGCTTAAGCTTGGCAATTTTCCACAAGTGCTACAAAGATGATTATAGCCTATTGGGATATTTATTGTCTATATTTCATTCTTGTTTATTTAGATATTCAAAACCTTAGATGCAAACATTGTTTGGCACCACTACTATTTCCCCTTCATTGCAATGACTTCCATGAAAGGCATAAAACGGAACCTTCATGATTTTAAACATGTTATCTGTATAAAATATTAAAAAGCTTGTTTTTGAAATCAGAAGATATGTTGGAAATACCACCTGGTTTTTTTTAACAGTTAATTCCAGAAAGATCAAATTATCTGTCCAAGGTCACACAACTTGTTCTTAGCAGAGATAGGACTAAAATTAGATGATTCTAGTTCCTTAAAATTATGTTCCTATCTAGAACATGAATGTGTTTTGGAGGATAAGCACTTTTCAGACCTTGGAATCCACACTGAAGTAAAATCTCACTTTGAACACGATCATTGGAGTCCAAAAATTTCAGTCCCCTAAACGGCTGAATCACGTTGTTGCGGATAAGGAGTTTGGGGATTGGCTGCAGGATACAAATCCTTCTCAGACTCAGGTGTGGTGTGACGCCAAACAGAGGCCCTTGTTCTTTCTGGCCTAAATAGAGAGGGGCAATTGGCGGCTCTGTGGCATGGCTCCAGGACAGGAGAATCCAAGTCAGTGCCCATTTAGTCGGCCTGGTCTGGGAATACGCCAGGGCTCTAGGAACCACCGTCCACCTCCTGCTTCTCAGGACACATAGTCCATAATTTTCCCCGCTCAACTTGGTTCTCCTCGAAGAGGACAAGAACTCCATCCCTCCGCGGCCCCCCGCCCCCTACCAGCTTCCCACCCATCCCCACACCTTTAAGAAGCAGGTCGGAGGATGGCTGCAGAGAGGAAGACAGTAGCCAATCCCAATTACGTCCCGTTTTTCTGTGTTGCAGGCTTTTTTTTTTTTAACTATCAACAATAGTTGTGAACAATCAACTCGATAAAAATGAATCAGCTCATGCCTGCAATGCCAGGGAGCTGTAACGTGTACCCGTAATTAAAGGGCTTTCTGAGTCAACTAGCTTGGGGTGGAAGTTCATGGAACCAAATGCCCAGTATATACTAGATACACCTGGAAGGATACTGTCTTCCGTTCTTTAGTACAAACTGGCAAAGAGAAACAGAGTCAGACCTGAATTGCAGCCCCCGGAAGGGTCTCAGCGGGCCTCGGAATCCAGCCCCGTTCCTCAAAGGAGCAGGACTTTGGAAGCGGCACGGGCCAGGAGGGGGGCGACGGAGGCCGCCATACAGACATTCCAGGCCCCGCAGCGAGTGTACGTGCGCGCGCGTGCGCGCGTGCGTGGGTCCGTGCCGGGTTACGGACGCCAGGGGCCCGAATTCTGTACGGACCCAGGCCCCGCCGTACAGCAGTCGGGAAACTGCGGGGCCTGCCGTTCCCGCGGTCCACCGCCAGGGGGCGAACACCCCACGACGCGGGGGCTCGGGAGGGACCGAGGAACGCGAAGCTGTGGCCCCCCTGCGGGGCTACCGCCCTTACCTCCAGGTAGTACATGTCTAGTGTAGTGATCTGCGAGTCCAGGAAATCTTCATAGGTGTTGAACTGCGTGACTATATTGTCCACGGTGGTCGACCCCTCTTGCTGATCCATTGCGGTTGCCTTGGTCGGAGCGTCCCCAGCGACGGAGGCGGGGGGGGGGGGGGCGGGCAGGGTCAGAAGGTTCCACCCACTTCGTCCCTTCCAATCAGTTGGGAACCGGTGCGGAGCTTTGGACGTTAATCCCACCCCCGTGTCCTGCTAGCGTTTCAGGCTTCCTTCTAACTCCTAGGAACGCCGTCTCAAATTACCCACTCCAAGTTCAGGTCTGACACCGTCAACTGACTCGGACTTCGGCGAAGCATGCAGCCACGGGAGAGATGCAAATTGCAATCCAAAATTTAAAAGAATATGTAGACAAAATACTATAGATCAGAGCTTCTAATCTTGTTCTAAAACGATGCTGTGAAGGACAAAAATATAAGGGTTAGTTCTCAAGTAACTGAAGATCCATTTTTGCAGGGAGAGTATCTCAAAACAAGTTTCTGGAAATGGTCTTGTGAACAAATCCGATAACAAAATACATTAATGATTGTGTTATTTCAAAAATTTTGGATACAAGGAAGAATTTGTGAATTTCCCAAAGGAAAGAAACTCAACGAAATATCTTTGAAGACCTCTTTTGGCCCCAAGTGCTTGTTTTTAATTTTTTTTTTTTCTTTTTACTTTTTAAGTTTCAGTAAGCACACAAGGAAAGACCTTGGCTTGTTGAAGCTGCCTTTTTCAAAGGGTACAATATCTGTGGAAACTTAGACAGTAAAGGTTTTTACTAAAGACTTTTCCTTTAGAACAGTTTTGCATTTTTAAAACATGGATTTAAAGTAATCCAACCTGGCAGCTGGCAAAACTTTTCAGAATCCATTTCTGGATTTTAACGTTCTATAAATCGTCCTTAGGAATTAACACATAGTACAACACTTGAGCCTGAGGTAGTTGCTCTGTAGGTACTTACTGAATTGATTTTGAAGATTTTCACAGAAGTGCAAAAACATTTTTTAATGAAAACATCTGGTAAGATACTTCACCTTGAGTTAGCTTTCTTAATTTAAAAAGTCATCTCAAAATTAGGATGTCATGAATGTACAAATTTTAAGTGATGTAAACAATAATCTCTAGGATATTACTGACTTGTCTTTTAATTAATATATTCTGAAATGTTTTAAAAGGCACTTTGGACATTACTTTTAAATGCAATGTAATCATTTAATTTAGGAGAACAGAAAGAAAGGAGAGAGAAACCCTGGACACATAATAACAACAACAACATTAATAATAATAATACCATTTATTGAGTGCACCCTGCATACCAGGCACTGTCCTAAGTGCCAACAATGAATTACATCTTTAACTAGTATTTATGCTAAAATTAACAACCACCAACACTTTGATATCATCTAATCTAAAAAGATTATCATGTCTAAAAAGACTTGAAAATTCAAACAGCCCAAGGATGAGAAGAAATCCATGTGACTTAAGACATTCTAATTGATAAGAGACACAGGTCTCAGTATTCTCAATTATCCAGAGAGTTCTATAAATGCCTCCTGAAAGAGGCATTATTCTGGATGAACTGAGCATAAGGAAAGGCTTAGAAAAGTTCTAGCCACTTACTAGGTACAGAAAATATATATTTGTTTCAGTATGATAATATTTATTAAAACTTTACCATGTGCCAGCCCTGTTCTAAATACATACTTTACATGCATTATCTTGTTTAATCATGACCTCAAATCCACCAGAAAAGTAGCACTAACGTTATCCATAATATAGAGACAGAATGAATCTTAGTGGATTGGCCAAAGTCTTAAAGATAAAAATAGCCACATAACTAATTACTCCTGATTTCCCAGAAAGAGAAAGCAGAGGTGAATAGAGGTTTGAAAGGCCACATGGAATTAACTATGAAAGTTGGTTTTTTGTGTTTATTAGAAAAATAAGTCCAATTGTGAGAGGGAATACGGGTCAGTGCAAATAAAGGAGCAAAAGGTGATGGCATATTCCGAGACGTGGAGGCAAGGAAGATTGTGTAGGGAAGAGCTGCACATCGATCCGACAGTTGTGAGGGATCCAGTAAGGAGAGCAGAGGAAAGGAAGCTGACTAAGGAGGAAAACTGGTAGGGAGGTTTTGAGTGCTTGGATGAATCGCTTGCAGAGATAGTAATCGTGCAAGAAGAGAGGGTAAAATGAAAATGACTGTGAGTGATGATCACGTACCACTGAACAAAACGTGTCTTACTCTTAAAGCCTCCAGAGTGCTTATATTTATTATATTAGCTTTGAAGTCCTCCTCCATCACAATCTCATCGCTTTCGAGAAACTGTAAAGCATCTAGGGAATCTTTGGGTTCATTAAACTATGGCAGTTTGATTACAAGGACCTATATGTTAGTAAAATGTGAGGTTATCGTTTGCCTGTATATCGTTCTATTATCTATTATCCATGGTGACTATGCATTTTCAATGGAAACCTCATTAAATCAACAGCTCTTTGGTGAAGTAATCTCTGAAACATCTAAATTTAAACAATCATGAAAGTATTTTCAGTCAATGAATCTAGTAATGTGTTCCAACTCAAAACACTGAGGATGATTTTCAACAAATTAGTTTCTCTATGAATAGTGAAAAAAAAAATGAAAATGTGTAAACATAGGCTTGGTTCCCACAGAAAGGCTTGCATGATAGTAGGCCTAATTCAATTGTATTTTGCTTAACTTTCAATTTAAGTTCAAAAGCAGTTTCAAACCTGTGCCTGAGAAATCGCGTGAAAGAAATTGCATGACATAGCACAGAGAGATCAGCTTGGTGCTTTGTGACCACCTAGAGCGGTGGGATAGGGAGGGTGGGAGGGAGGGAGATGCAAGAGGAAAGAGATATGGGGACATATGTATATGGATAACTGATTCACTTTGTTATAAAGCAGAAACTGACACACCATTGTAAAGCAATTATACTCTAATAAAGATGTTTAAGAAAAAAAATTGCGTGAAAGAAATTAACAAGCTTCAGCAGGTCTCTATTTCCTATTGCAAAGTCTTTGTTATGATCGGGAAATACTTTATTTTGGATAACATGAATTCTTACTTAAAGTTGAGGATTTTTAAAGATTGAAGTCTGAATTTAGCACCCAATCCCAGATATTCCATTTTTTTGCAAGAGGACCAGCAAGGATTATGTATATTCACAACAAAACTCCAAAAGATAAGAGAAAAGAAACACGTGCTATGTAAGAGTAACAAAATATATACCGTATTTAGCTTAGTTTACTGAGTTTAAAAAAATGACACAATATCAAAATAAAAATCATAGGACTGTACGCAAAATCTAAGCATCATTATCTCTTTGAAATAAAAAGGCTTTGGTATTATACTTACCTGGTGAAAGTATATGAAAAAATTTCAAATTAAACTCTATGCTTTTCTATGTCCAATATACCATGAAATCTGGGAAAGTGAATAGAAAACATACTTTTGATATTTTGACGTGCTAAGAAGGGGAATGCCCTGCTTATTATGTTAATAAGATGCTAAACACTCTAAGAACTTGAAGCCCTATTAAAATGGACTTAATACATTACCATATTGTAAGAAAGAAAAACATATACTCACGCTAAAAAGATAAGAGATTTGTGTCTGATGTTGCCCAATTGCTTGTAAAGTTTCTGTGGATTACAGATGAGGACTATGCTTAATCATCAGCCGAAGAGAGATCTTTTGTGCTTTATAATAATGACGACACTGAATTTATTTAAGATATTTGTTGTGATGAGGTCACTGGACTTCCACACCGTCTTAATTATTAAAGGTGCTGGAGTTCTGGTTCCACAGCTTCTCGGTCATGGAGACATGATGGGTTCGGGTGTCATAACTCCAGAGTTTTCTCCTTGCCTGTATCTGACAGTGTAAAAGGAAGGATCCAGAATACAGAAAGACAAGTGTAAGAGGGAACTGCTCCCAGGAGTGGAGATGACAGGTGTCAGAAGCTAATAAAGGTTTGAAAGTTGTGGTGCTGTGGGATAGATGATGGATACGGTAGCCTCAACCATCTCCTTGGAACAGAAGAAAACTTGGGCTCTCAGTGACTCTATAAGATTTTCCTAACAATTTCACTGAAAATTCCCTCACCCTCCTTGCCTACATGGAAATCAGGCTGTACCCTGAAACGCCACTTCCCCTGAGTGGCCAAACACTCTCAAAAGACATCACCCATGAATAGACAGTCACCACGATCAATGCAGAGCTGCCAGTTTCAAATGGCTGCTCAGCACTGCCCCCGATCTTTACTATGTTTTTTCCCTTCAATTCTCTCTTATTTCCTACAATGACTTTTCCTACTCTCTCTTCTCTCTTTAATCCTATATCCTCCCGTCTCAAAGAAGACAATCTTAACTCCTACATCACAAGGGAAGTAAAGGTCATCAGATTAGATATCCTGTAGTCAAATATACAAGCTTACTCACATATCAATCCTTTACTTCTTCCCTTTTGTTTCAAGGGAAGACATTCATGTGCTCTTAGACCTTCATTCTACACTGGTTCTCTCCTTCTGCCTTCTCAGGATTTCTTATTTTCATTATCCCTTCTCACTACTGTATCATTATCTCTCTTCCTCTCTCTTTCCCTTCCTCTCTCTCTCTCTCTCTCTCGTACTTCCTTTCCCATTTTTAAAACAAGAAAATGAACCCCAAAACAACCCCCCGTCAACCCCACAGCCTGCTTCAGCTATAGGCTCTCTCATCTTTCACAGCAAGGCTTCTTGAAAGAGTTAGCAACAATCCCTATCCCCATTTTCTTACCTTCCACTTTCTGCCCAACACATTCCAATCTAGTGTTACACACTTTTCCATGAAACTATCTTCACCAATATGATCTCCTAGGCATTTTTTCTGTCCTCATAGTACTTGACTCTCAGGGGCATTTGAGTCTGTGACCACTCCCTTCTCTTCAAAACTCTCCCATAGCTTCCACCACATTACTTTGCCCTAAGGCTAGTTGGTTGGTTGACTGGTTGGTTGGTTTTCCATTAGCTGAGTTTTTTTCTGTCTCCTTTGTTGTCTCCTCTTCCCCTTAACTAGCTTTTAAAAACTGGAGAGTCTCAGGGTTCTCTCATAGGCCTTTTTCTGCTTCTACATTCTCTGACTTTGAGACTAAATCCACATCCATAACTTATATCCTACATGCGTACGGTTCCGAGGTTTATGCAACTAGCAGGGTCACTCTCCTGAGCTTCAGCCCAAATAACCAACTGCCTACAATACATCACCAGATGATAACGTGTATAAAATTGAATTTTTTTCTCTTCCCATGCTTCCTAAACTTGCTCCTCCCCATGTGTTCCCTCCTTCAGTATACAACTTTCTTTCTCCTCTCCGTGGTTCATGGAAGAAACCTGGAAGACAGTTGTGATCCTTGCCTCTCCTTTACCCTTGAAATATATGACCTGTTATTTCAGTCTCCCAAATACATCACTTGAAGGCTTCAATTTCTCTCCAATCTCATTGCCTTTGCTTTTTTGCCTAAGCCAGAGACTGACATCTAGACTTCAAAGATAGCCCCTTTTCTGGTTTCCTTAGATCCCATAGGCACCCTTTCTATTCCACTCTTCACAACGGAGTCAAAGTGTTTATTTAAAAACACTGATCTCATTTCATCACACTCCTCTGTAAACCTCCACAGGCTTCCCATTGTCTTCAGAGTAAATTTTCTTTCATTTTTTTTTTTTTTAACATGGCTGACAAGGCCATCCACATTCTTTCATCTGACAATCTCTATCCTCCATCTCACACATTACACCTAGGAGAGATGGATTCTAGAAACCTTTGGGGAAGAAACTGTATAGAGGAGCAACTGATTTCAAGTTCGATACACACTTTTTACCCTCAAATAAGATTCAGAGAATTTTCATTTCAGATCAAACTTTTGCCTGCTCAAAATAAGAAATACAGTGATGTGGTTGGTTTTTAATGAAACCTTGCAACTACTTAATAAACTCAAATAATGAGGCACTGACGTGAAGGTAAAAAAAATTCAGATGAAATTTCTGGAGAAAATAAAAAGTGACACTTTTAAAACTCCAGAGACAACGTGGAAACAAGCTGCTTCTCTGAGGAGTATATTTAGCACCTCTAAAATACGCACTGACCTCTATAGAATTCATCAGAGGGGAAGCTTGATCTATTTTAAACCAACATCTTCTATCTAACCTCTGAGTACAGTGTCAGGGCTCATCAGGTACTAAAGTGTTTTTGCAGCCATGGTAATAATACAACCCCAATCACAACTAAGCCAATACAAAAAAGGGAAAAAGATCACTAGACTTCTTTAATCGCTCTAGAAGAAGCATTAAAGGAAGGGATGCCAATTCCATTAAGAGGAAATTCACTCATTGAACTTGGCTCTAATTCTCCAGGATATCAAACATTCTCTGACTACAAATAAATTAATCACAGTAATTATAATAAAAGATGTGTTAGTCCATCTTTCCCACTGACACTTACTTATCAAAGCAATAAACTTAATCACTCAGCAATAATTTAACATAACCAGATCAGGCACTGTGCTAGGCCCTGAAAGTGCAACAAAAAATAAAACCTGGTCCTTTACATCTTCAAGGATATTATAATTTAGGCATGGGAGATAGAGGGCCTGAACTGGTAGTTGGTTGAGTGAAGGAAAAGAAGGAGATGAACTAAGCAGAATTGGAAAACACATTTTTAAATAAATGAGGAAACAAAAAATTTATAGGAGTTATGATAAAAATATTTACAGTGTACAGAGTGGGATATAGGTGAGAAAAATTGGTTCTGTGTGTGAAGGACATACTTAATAGAAAGAATGCAAGAATGTTGTATTTTAAGAAGTCAAAAAATAATTTTGTCTTCTCTAAGAGAACTAGATGATCTGTGAGATCACATCTAGCTTCAAAATTCTGTGATACCCTAACATAACATAATGTTTATTAAGTGTTTGGATTTAACCCAAAGAGAGTCTCTGAAAAGAGGGGGAAAGAGTAGAATTGCTCCCCTATAATGGGTTTTGCCTTAAGAAAAACACATATTGTACTAAATTATTTTATGACCACAAATCTCAGCACTCTGGCAAGACTATCATATTGTCTTAGTGTGTCCAAAAAATGTGAATTTACAATCTTCTCTCTTATTCAAAATTGTCTCTTTCCTTCTCCCTCCCTCCACCACTACTACCCACCCAATATTGACATCTACACAGCAATTTAATTTGTGAATATGAAAACAGATAAGATGAATATTATTTTTAGGAAAATTCAGACAGATAAAGCTAACCCTAGCCAAATAGTCTGAACACAAAATATATTAATATCTTAGAATATATTTATGAAGAAAAATGAAAAGCTTATGTAAATAGACACTGTTACCACTTGCCAAAATGATGTGGTTAACTTTAGCCAAAGGCACACAAAAATATGAATTTCAATAATGAAGAGTGAATATCTCTAGCAACTACAGTGTTTCAGCAATACGCACATTAAATGTGAAGTTATTTTAATGAACATAACACGAATGTGTTATTGTGTGACCGTGTTAAAAGATCCCCAGCTGCCATCTTTTCTATCCGGACCTCATTGACACTTTTATTTCTCAGATTCCTTTTACCTTTCTCCTCAGACTTCTCCTTTTCCATGTCCATTCAGAATATCTACTGTCATATATAATTACTGGCCCACATTTTCTTTTTCAAAATTGTTGCTATTCTCAGAATTTCAAATTTCTTTAAAACTTGTTTTCTTCCAGGACACATTAGTGTTAGTATCTCTGATTTGCATTATAGAACATTGAGACAGATGAGGTGATGGCAACAACACAACTGAAATGGCTGTGAGTGAGTCTGTGATAAAGTTTTGTCACATAAAATGTGGCTCTATATGCATACCTATCAATAACCAAATGCATTAATAATGATAACTTAGGCGTCTGTTTATGATACCATGTGTAATACACTATGCTTCTAATTTTTTCCCTTTCCATTTACTATTTAGTTTATGAGTCAGTTACTGGATTTTGAGGGTTTTTGTAAAGGGCTGATAATAAAAATTGATTGCAAAGTACTCTGAGAGCCTTTCATGATAACCACTCCGGGAGAAAAACAGTTTTTTTACTTTGTGTTCTTTCATAATGTTTCCCAGTAGATTACATATTCCAGAAAGAGTGTGCATGTAGTATAAATTCCTGAATTTTTAAAAAATGTAGTTTAAGAATATTGTCCCTTACTTTAATTAAAAATCTAGTATTTGCCTTAAAGTATTACTGCAATGGCAGCTATCAAGAACATGTTACTATACAAAGCTATAGTAATCAAGATAGTATGGTACTGGCAGAAAAACAGAAATATAGACCAGTGGAACAGGATAGAAAGCCCAGAGATAAGCCCACACACCTATGGTCACCTAATCTATGACAAAGGAGGCTAAAAAAATACACAATGAAGAAAAGACAGCCTCTCGAATAAGTTGTGCTGGGAAAACTGGACAGCTACATGTAAAAGAATAAAATTAGAACACTCCCTAATGCCATACACAAAAATAAATTCAAAATGGATTAAAGACCTAAATGTAAGGCCAGACACTATAAAACTCTTAGATGAAAACATAGGCAGAACACTCTTTGACATAAATCACAGCAAGATCTTTTTTGACCCACCTCCTAGAGTAATGAAAATAAAAACAAAAATAAACAAATGGGACCTAATGAAACTTAAAAACTTTTGCACAGCAAAGGAAACCATAAAAAAGATAAAATGGGATGAAAGTTAACCACATCATTTTGGCATCATTCTCCTCAGAATGGGAGAAAATATTTGCAAACAAAGCAACTGACAAAGGATTAATCTCCAAAATATACAAGCAGCTCATGCAGCTCAGTATCAAAAAAACAAACAACCCAATCCAAAAGTGGGCAGAAGACCTAAATAGACATTTCTCCAAAGAAGAAATCCATACAGATGGCCAAGAAACACATGAAAAGATGCTCAACATCACTAATTATTAGAGAAATGCAAATCAAAACTATAATGAGGTATCACCTCACACCAGTCAGAATGGCCATCTTCAAAACACCTGGAAACAATAAATGCTGGAGAGGGTGTGAAGAAAAGGGAACCCTCATGCACTGTTGGTGGGAATGTAAATCTATACAGCCCCTATGGAAAACAGTACAGAGGTTCCTTAAAAAACTGAAAATAGAACTACCATATGACCCAGCAATCCCACTACTGGGCATGTACCCAGAGAAAACCATAATTCAAAAAGACAGATGTACTCCAATGTTCATTGCAACACTATTTTCAATAGCCAGGACATGGAAGCAACCTAAATGTCTGTCAACAGAGGAATGGATAAAGAAGATGTGGTACATATATACAATGGAATATTACTCAGCCATAAAAAGGAACGAAGTTGGGTTATTTGTAGAGACATGGATGGACCTAGAGAGTGTCATACAGAGTGAAGTAAGAAAGAGAAAAACAAAATATCATATAGTAATGCATATATGTGGAATCTAGAAAAATGGTATAGTTGATCTTATTTGCAAAGCTGAAATAGAGACACAGACGTAGAGAACAGAGGTATGGATACCAAGGGGGAAAGTGGGGGGGAGGACCTGGGAGATTGGGATTGACACATATACACTATTGATGCTATGTATAAAACAGACAGCAAATGAGAGCATACTGTATAGCACAGGGAACTCTATTTAATGCACTGTGGTGACCTAAATGGGAAGGAAATCCAAAAAAAGGGGGATATATGTATATGTATAGCTGATTCATTTTGCTGTACAGTAGAAACTAACACAACATTGTAAAGCAACTATACTCCAATAAAAATTAATTTAAAAAAAGAAAGAAAAAAATGCCTTTTGCCAATCATTCTGATTAACCTAAGTCACTCAATGTTTCCAAATAATTATTAATACACAGGAGGAAATCTAATTTTTAATTTAAAACAAACTAAAAATATACTAAGTAATTTTAAAATAGAATTAACGCTTCTACTGATTTCTGAAAGTTTGGCCTGCATAATTATTCAAGAGTAAAGAATGATATTATTTTTATGAAATATTTGCACACTTTCTATTATAGGCCTATATAATTTATTGACCATTATAATATACATGATTACATAACTAATTTGTTCCTCCACATGCTAATCAATCTTAATCAATAGCTTTTTTAGGCTTTTTTAGGCATAATTTTTATGTAGGTCTTTGGATACTAACAGAAAAACAAGTAATTAAACCTTTTGTTGGGTCAAGAAAAAACTATTTAAGACAGTTTTCCTGAGAAGCCAGCATTTAACATATCGTGTTGGTTTAGGTTCTAAAAAATCGAGGCCCAATTATGTTTATTTAGTTGGGAACCGTAGTCAAATCCTATAAATCCTTTATATCTTACTTTATTGAGAGACAGTGATAATTACAGCTTCAAGTCATAGTTAAACAGTGAAGTTAATTAAGAGAAATGAGCTACATAAAACAGAGACCATGTTTTCTTCCTTTTTTTTTTTAAGTCATGAGCCCTTCAATCCATAAACTCTGCACCCAAGACATTAGATGACAGCTAGCTTCTAATCACTATTCAAGGTTCTTGGTCCAGAACCAATTGCCCTGATTTATGCACTGTGTTCCAACCAGTTTCTGACCTCTCTATTACTGATGAAGTTTGTTACTCTTCCATTTACAATCTGACTTTGCCTTTCCGCCCCATATTTTGCCCTACTTCCCCAGTTATGACCTTGGCCATTGCTTCTGGCCTGGAGATGGATTTTTCTTCTAGGTTGCTTCGTCTTTCCCTGAGTAATGCATTTATTCCAACTTCCTGTGGGTGGCGCTCCCGCCCGAGTCTCCCCAACCTGAAAGCATGATGCAATGGTTACTTCTGTGTCTGCCAATGGTGCCCTTCAGGAACAGCTTTACCTACGGGTGAAAGCTGTAATACGGTGTGGTTTGAAGGGCATCGGGCCTGTCAGCCAAAAACTCCGCGGGAAGCCTACCTGAAATTCCAGCCAAGGATCATTAGTGTTGCTCCTTAAAATAACTTTGTTGTTTTGACTCTGAATCCTTCTTGCCCCAACTCCTACCTTTTCCTCTTTGAAATAATTGTTTCCCTACATGATTATTGAGAACTCAAGGTTTCCTAAGATTTCAACAATTGCGTTATAGCAGAACAGACAGTGCTTGGTAAGCAAGATTTTTACGTTTCTCGTAATCCTTTTATTCTACTTTAGTATTTAGAAAGGAAAAAGAAAAAGTGTTAAAAATAAGTTTGCCTAAAGACAAGAGATTGTACGCACATAAGAAGAGAGCGGCCTGGGGGTGATGGTAACAGAAGTAATGGAAACTGTAACCAGAATGAGAAAAATCCAAGCAAACACAGATACTCAGGGAACTTTCCTCACCAGATGATTCTACTTCCTAAAACAGGAGAAGTTCTGAGTTTTCCTTTCCCTGTGGAGGTTATTTTCCTTATAAATGCCTTCTGAGCAGAAGTAGATTTTAACAAGATTAAGCCTTTTGTTGCCTGGAACAAAGAACACGTTAATTAGTAAATGGATCATTAAAGATACATTTAATTAATTAATTAAGCTGCTTACAACAGCACAGTACTTCCTGGAACAAACGCAGACCTAGCCATGTTGATTTGGGGTAGGGAGGGATGAGGAATCAAAGGAGTGAGCTTGGTCCAGGTGAGGTAACCTGTTTGGTAGAGGTTTAAGAGCAGTCAGTGATAAACATGTGGGAATACAGGGTGATGGGGTGTTGGGAAGGAATCACCAACATGACTGAGAGATGCATAAAGGAGGGACAGAGGAAACCAAAGGATCTTTTTTTTTTCTAAAGCTTTAAAAAATTTTTCTTTATTGAAAATTGTAACACACCAAAAGAAAAATACCCAGAATGATTTATATCAAAGTGAATACCCATATTAATTCCCCCAAGGACGAGAAATATTACCAGTATCCTCCCAAATCCTTTTTTCTCCTTCTACTTGCTATTCTCTCTCTCCCCTACTAAAATGTTACAGTTATACTGATTTTTGCACCAATCTCTCCTCCCCCAAAGGGAGATCTTAACCAAGTTTACCATTCTGCCCAGGGTTTAGAGTTAAATTGTTCTGAAAATGTGTGCTCCTTGCAGAAAAGAGGGAGTAACCATGGAAACGTACACATAGGAGAATGTCTTAGAAAGAGTAGTTAATATCTCCTCTCAGGCCCAGCCCCAATATTTACATGGCCTGGAGCCCAATTCTCCCCTCTCCTCTCATCCCTGATGCACATGCAAAGGTTTATTCTGGCTCCATGCCTAGCCTGACCACCCTTCAGGCAGGGTCCGTGCACCTGCAGTGTGGAGGCTCTGTTAACAGAGAATTCTGGAATCCCAGTACCAAAAGCCCAGTCTAAAAGGAAAGGATCCAGATCTGAGTGGACTTGTGCTTTTAACCACTTAACTCTTCAAATTGGGAGGGGCATGGCAGGAAAAGGAGGGTACCCTTAAAAATACAGAGCCCAGGCTTCAGCGTCCTCCTCGTCATCCCCCATCATGAGAAAGCAGATTGATTGGGAGCAGGGCTGAAGCACCAAAGGGCAGTTTATAAAGTGGCCCGTATCCCATAATGTGACTTGCGACTAAGAACACTTGCTAGCCCCTACTGGGCTACAGCTACACTGGTCCTCATTGCATTTGGTCATTTTTTTTTTCCTTGAAAAGGGGGAGAAAAATAAAGGAGAAAGTGGAGTAGAATCCAGCAGTTTTTCAAGACTAACAAAATATCTTGTCATTCCTCCTTGTTCAGACTGGAGGGAATCTCAAGTCATTTAAAATTGTGACACCACCCCATAAGTTGCCCAATGTCACATTTCCACTGCTGACTTTCCTGTCAGGTTGTATGCACGCACACAATTTTCATTTAAAGTGACTTTCAAAATTTAGTTTAAGGCATGTACAAGACTTTATTAACATCACTTAGAATAGAGGGAGCTTCCCTATGAGTGAGAAATCATGGTGTACCAATATGGGTAAAATTTCTGATTTCCTTAGAACAAAGGTCAAATGTGTTAACCTCTGCTCTCTGGATCATAGGAGAATAATCCACTTTACAGCTTAAAAATCATGTTTCATTTTACAGATGAGGAAACTGAAATCCTATGAGTGTAGACATCTAGACCGTACTTTGTGCATTCACAGTATGTGCTTATAAGTATTTGTTGGATGATGGAAATATTACCCAAAGGCAGAGTTAGTGACAGAGCCAGTGTTAGAAGCCAGAAGGACTCCTAGTTCCTGGTCAGTTGTTCTGGCACTATTCATCCTCACATTTTCCCTAGCCATAGTCAGCAATGCAATAAGACATAATTGTAGTCATGTAGGTCTGAAATCCAGTAAGGGAAAGAATGTACTCCCAATCACAGAAATGCATCTTTGTATACTTCTAGTTAAACGAAACATAATGCCTATCCTTTTAAAGGGCAGAACAAAATGTCCTTGCCTGATGCTCCATGGGCACAAGACCCTGGCAAAAAGGAAGCTATTCTAACCTTCTGCGCAAATGAGGTTCCAAGAAGTGTTTTAACTTCTTTAGCCCAGATGCACCAAAAAAAAAAAAGTTTTGAAGTATATCCAAATGTACCTAAAACTCTTTCTTCTAAAGAATTACTAGACTAAAATCTGGCCTACGATAACTTCCTAGGTACCTTAGCAAATGGCCAGTGCTGATTTTATTTTACAGTATTGAATATTTTAACACAATAGTTACTTGAGACAGAGAACTGGATTCAATGAGTCCTTTATTAATAGTCTATTGTTTTTAAAAATACTACAACTACAGGGGACTTTCCTGGCGGTCCAGTGGTTAAGACTCCATGCTTCCACTGCAGGGGGCATGGGTTCGATCCCTGGTCAGGGAACTAAAATCCCCACATGCCACAGCGAGGCCAAAAAATAAATAAATAAAAATACTACAATTACAGATCTGCTAAAAGCATGGAGTCATTCCCTACTAAACCCATAATTCCAAATGTAATTCCATCTGCTTGATACTTTGACATTTTAGGTCTGGAAAAGCACAGGGTGAAAGATGGCAAAGAGCGGGGAAATTTTAATTCAGAAGCGCAACAGCCCACTTAGAAGAGAGCTTTAGGAAAGCAGAATCCAAAACCACTGTGACTAATACATTTTTCAGATTTATTAAGTAGAAAGGCTCAGAGGCAAAAGAGAGACAAGAGGCAAACAGAATTGGCTCTTGCGCCAGCTCTTCAGGATTCTGGTGCGATGCCCTAAGATTATTTTTGTAGCTGGGCAAGAATGACAGGTTGTAAACGTATAACTCGTTGGCAAGACAATACTTTCTGAAAATAGTCTTTTCTACTGAGATATCAACAAAAAAGATGGATATAGGGGTTACACCAACTGTTTCTCTGGATATGGTGCACCTGTTAAAAAAGAAAAAAGTCTAAAGAATTTGTTCTCCTATTTCACATCCTTTGACCTTTTCAACTATAACTTCACAATGCTAGTAAGCATTGTGACATACCAAAGTTTAAATGAATCTGCATTTTCGAAGTATATTGGATGTTTCTTCATCCAGACCAAATAAAGTTCTCTTCAGAAATGTTTCCTTATTTTGCACAGGTATAACTGGAAAACCCATGTTGAAAGGGCTGGATACTTAATATTAAAAGTGTGTGATTGTTGCCTCAGAAATAATGCTTTTCTTGGTCACAGCTGTATTGAAATATAATTCACATACCATATAATTCACAAATTTAGAGTGTATAACTCAATGGTTTTTAGTCTATTAAAAGAGTTGTGCAATCATTAACACAATTAGTTTTACAACATTCTATCACTCCCCAAAGAAACCCTGTACCCTTTAGTTATTCCCAGCCAGCCAGACTCCCACCCCCAGTCCTAGGCAACCACTAGTTTACTTTCTGTCTCTGTAGATTTGCCTATCCTGAATAATTTATGTAAATGGAATCTCAAAATACATGGTATTTTGTGATTGACTTCTTTCTCTTAGCATCTGGTTCATCTATGTTATAGCATGTATACACACTTCATACCTATTTTTAGCCAAAAAATATTCCATTTTATGGATATACCACATTTTGTTTATCCATTCATTAGTTGATGGACATTTGGGTTGTTTCTACCCTTTGGCTATTATGAATAATGCTGCTATGAAAATTAATGTACATGTCTTTGTATGTATATGTTTTCATTTCTTTTGAATATATACCTGGAATTAGAATTCTTGGGCCATATAGTAACTCCATGTGTGACTTTTTGAGGAACTGCCACACTGCTTTGCAAAGTGGCTGTACCGTTTTACATTCCCACCAGCAGTGTATGAGGATTCCAATTTCTTCACATTCTCATCAACCCTTGTTACCTGACTTTTTGATTATAGCCACCCTAATGAATGGAAAAATGGTATCTCATTGTGGCTTTGATTTGCACTTCTCTGATTAAAAATGATATTGAACATCTTTTCATGAACCTATTGACCATTTGTATATGTTCTTGAGAGAAATGTCTGTTCATATCCTTTGCCTATTTTTTAACTGGGTTACTTGTCTTTTCAGTATTGAATCATAGGAATCCTTTCTATATTCTAGATACAATCCCCTTATCAGATACATGATTTGCAAATAATTTCTCTCATTCTGACAGTTGTCTTTTCACTCTTTTGGTAGTGTCCTTTGAAGCACAGAAGTTGTAAATTTTTATAAAGTCCAGTCAATCTTTTTCTTTTGTTGCTCTTGTCTTTGGTAGCGTATCTAAGAAATCATTGCTAAATCCAAGGTCATGAGGATTTATCCCTATGTTTTCTTTTAAGAATTTTATAGTTTTAGAGTTTCCATTTAACAAATTTCAAGTTAATTTTCACTTGGAGTATGCGGTAGTAGTCCAACTTTTTTTTTTCAAGGTGGTTATTCAGTTGTCCTATTGACATTTGTTGAAAAGACTCTTTCCTCATTGAATGGTCTTGGCACCCTTATTGAAAATCAACTGACGATAGAGATGTTGATTCTCTTCTATAGATCTATATGTCTATCCTTATGCCAATACTATGCTGTCTTAATTACTGTTGCTTTGTAGTAGTGAGCTTTGAAATTGGGAAATTCAATTTCTCCAACTTTGTTCTTTTTCAAAATTGCTTTGGTTATTTTGGGTGCTCTGAATTTCTATATGCATTTTAGGATCAGCATGTCAGTTTCTACAAAGAAGCCAGTTGGGATTCTGATAGGGATTGTGTTGAATCTATAGATCAGTTTGGGGAATATTGCCATCTTAACAGTATTAAGATTTCTAATCCATGAACACAGGATGTCTTTCTATTTACTTAGATGATTAGTTTCTTTCAACAATATTTTATAGTTTTCAGAGTATTAGTTTCATACTCTTTTGTTAAATTTACTCCTAAGCGTTTTATTCTTTTTGATGCTATTATATGAATGAAATTGTTTTAGATTTCATTTTTGGATTTTTCACTGCAAGAGTACACAATATATACTCTTATATGTATATACAATATAGATTTTTATATATTTATCTTATATGCTGCAACCTGGCTGAATTTGTCCATTACCTCTAATGGTTTTTTAGTTGATTCCTTAGTTTTTTCTACATACAAGTTCATGTCATCTCAAATAGAGATAGTTTTACTTCCTAGTAATGCCTTTAAAATAATAATTTACCACATTTTATCCTTAAATGAAATCATTGAGTATACTAAGTCCAAATGTAAGAATTTACACATGGATTTTTCATTTTTGTCAAATCTACTTTTCACTAATATATGATACTCTGATAAATATTCCTTTTCTTCCCTTTTTTTTCTGTTCTTAAATATATGCTTGGACAGTTGTTTCCTCTGACCACTTTACTTCCCCATAGTAGAACTGTTACCTTTCTGCAAAAAATAAAGATGTTATTACCATTTATTTTGAAAGGATTATGTTATCTAACCAATCGCAGGGTCAGTAGTATTTGATTCAATAAAATAAGACAAATTTCTTTAGGATAGAGTTTTACACAGCAATCAAAAGTACAGAAGAACAATGTCACATCACTAGGGCAGTAAATTTGTAGTAATATAAATAAGACAATAGAACATCTGCCCACAAGAGGCCAATTAAAATTTTGATGTATGTGTCCCCTACATCACAAAACATAAATACCTGCCACTTATGGCTAATTTCCCCTCTACCTAAAAAAACCGCCCCTGCAATCACTTTGTAACACATTGAATTAAAAAAAAAAAAAATCTACCAGCATTTGGCACAAGACTAATAGCAAAGCAATAAAAATTAGTCAAGAATTATATAACTGATTCTGGGAACACTGTGAAGCTTTCAACATGTCTCTCTGTCTCTGTCCAAACTCCATCTATCACCCACATATGGCTGTCTTCATTAGAATTATGTTTCTGAGGCACTCATTAAGGAGATCAGCTGATGGGTTACTGTGTTACCAAAGAGGGTACTGAGTTCAGGAGCAACCTCCTGACCCCAGGATGTGGGGTGATCCCAGAACCAATGTATATTGTAAGGAATATGGCCATGAAATTTCTGAGAAAATATCTCTTTTAAGGAGTTTTATCTAGAAGTTAGGAGAGTGACACACAGAAAAAGATGCTGCATTTAGAATGAGGTTAAAATCCTTAATCAGAAGGAAATAGATTAATCTGTGATAGAACTTCAGCTCTGTTCTGAGATATTTTGTATTATATGCTTCTAGAAGTGAAATATATATAATCACAGGAAAGGTTTAGGTAATTAGTCTTCTAGTCTGGCTGGCTATATTTCATATTTTTAACCGTTGCCACTCATACATTTTTTTAAGACCAAGCTTTAACTGTTATAAAAACAGTTATCGAACATATATTAAAATTTGGCAGAGTTGATAGCCTCAGTTATTATTAATTCATAACAAAACAAACCGCGAGAATGCTTACTTACAAGTGACTTATCCGAACATGCCTCCACAAACTGTACTTAAATGCTGTTGATTTCAATCTCAGTGAAAACACTGGAGCATCCCTATTAGTAAAGAGGTAGGAAAGACAGTCTAGAATTGACTCCAGAGCCTTAGCTATTAACCAGAATAATCTGAATTGTAGTCTTGGATCTACCCTTTTGTGGCTGTGTCATATTGGGTAAATCACAAAATCTCTCCTAAGCCTGCTCTCTTCTTTGTAAACTGAAAGTAATGGGACTACTTAGCTGAAGAGTTATCTTAAAAGATGAAATGAGAATATGTACATTGAAAAATTTAGCACAATGCTTGGCACATGGTAAGTTCTCATATAGACTTTGAATTCTATTCCTTTCTTTGCCTACTAATCTGAAAATCTTAACTAATAATTTGTCTTACACTCACGTTTATTTTAATTATAATTGAGAGCTAATAAGAATATACTATAATTTCCTTTTATAACATATACATTGATATTGTCTACTATTAATATTACTGGAACACTTTAAATTTAAAAGATAAATATATAACATATCATATATATACCATATATGCTGTATATAAAGCATATATATTTATGTATAAAGTATATATATGCTATATATATTATATATTTAATTTTCCAACTTTTGTACCTTAGCATTCACTTTATTATCTCCTTTACTTCCAGGAAGGCAGTATTCCCTGGATGCAGGACTAGAAGATAACAAACCACAGCCTGCATTGAACCATATGCCCTCATTAATTCAACAGCTGCTGTTATGTCTAGGGTGTATCTTTTTCAGAGGCACTAGGCACACAATAGATGAGATATGACAAGCCTATTTCATCTATGTATCACCTAGAGGTCTTAGTATTGTACCTAGGAAATAGTAGGAGTTCAAAAAGTGTTCAATGAACAAAAACTACATCCTGTACCTGGTGAAAGATAGGGGGGAGATGATAAGGTAGATTAAAAACTCAACAATACAAAAAAAGTCCTCTTGGATATGCTATAGCATATATTTATATGCTATAAAACAATATAAAAATATTTACTCTGTTTTGATACATATTACTGATAATTATATATTGGTACAATAGTACTTTATGCAATTTATAAATAAAGACATAAAATTTGGGGTTTGGGTCCAAATAGTCTTTTATTAATAGGGTTAATTTTAAAAGGTATGGAGACTTTGGCGGGGGGTGCTGAAATAGCTTTCACTCATCTACCTATACATCTATCTACCTATTGATCCATCCATCTTTTTTTTTTCAGCTTGAAACTTCTCTCACCTGAAATTCTTGTTTAAATCCAGATATGATGGAAGGGAAAACAGGAGGTACGATTGATCATCAGTGGTTATAAAATGGATTATGAAAAGTCTCTTAACATCTAATTACCCAAGCCTCATAGGTACCACACACATCATAGCATCCAAGAAACTCTACTTGTCAAACTCTTAATATGTATTAGAAATATTTCACAACTCATAGTTGTTGTCTTGATATACAGCTTGCATCTCTCTTGCTGAATTAAAACAATCACCTTCTTATAAGTCCTCAATAAGATTTGTAGGGGTTTTGGATTGTTATTTTTGGTTTGTCTGTTTGTTTTCATAAAAGAACTATAATTGCCTTTGTTTGTGGATGAACCCAATACTCTAATTCACCCACTTAGGGATCTTTTTCATTACTGATTCTCTGTAATAGATTGTCCCCTATATAGGTGACCTTCCCTTATAAACATAAAAAATGAATAGGTAATACATATTTATATCATGTTTGTGTTATAAACATATATGAAATTGAAATTGAAAAGGATGAGATAAAATGTAATTCATAAAGTTTTAAATAATTTTTGTTATTTACCAATAGTTCAAATAATTTTTCTCTCACTAATATTAATATTCTAATTAAGAGCAAAACGATTTAGTGTCTTGTAATGTTTTTAACTTGATTTAACCCTTTGTGGTACAGCAATTCAAAGCTATGGGTCTAAATTCAGCATGTTTCAATACATGATTTTAAATAGCTGTTGTAACTGAAAAGTATTCTTCCTAAGCTTCATAGACCCATATGGGAGAGGTGCAACGTAGGCACTGCTTATTGAATCACAATAGCATTTTTCAATCTCATCTGCCAATTAGGTAAAAGAGTTTTGTTGAAATTCAGCAAATATAGCTCTGTCTTCCCTGATAACAATCTTTCTTGCTAGTTAGAAAGTACTGTGCATCTTTAACTAGAAGAGGTCTCATTTCCTCCAGTTCAGTACTTCCTGGTTCAACCTCTAGCTCTGGCCCATGTGACTGCCTCCAAGACCATGTTTTGGTTAAAGAGAAGGGAATAGTTTTGCTATTAAGGCTGCAAATGTGTGTGTGCAAATGTGTGTGTGCACACGTGCTCATGTGCACACATGCACACATGCACACACATGTATCCATAGGCACATATGTATTTTGAGATTTGTTAAAAGCATGTGAATGAAAATTGGCATTTATCAATTGACCTATGCCTCAACAAAAATGAAAGTTTACATGAACCTCCTAAGTGAACTTTTCTGACTTAATAATACTTGGAGGTACGTTAGAGTAAGAGGGCGAAAGGGAAGGTAGGGAGAGAGAGAAAGAGATGGGAAAAGAGTCCTTTTATGCTACAGCAGAACGAATATTTACAATATTAATATGTAAGAAGGATAGAGTATAGGAGCAATAAAGCCAGAGGCCATATCTGTCTCCTTCCTAAGTACTCCATTTAGAATCTGATCTTTGTACGGTTTCCAAATCCAGCGGTTGAAACCAACCATGATGAATGGACCGTAATAATTATATGATACGCTTCATATGGTACCTGTCAGAATCACATACTATCTGGAGCATCATTTATGAGAGGACAGGAATGTGCTGCACTCAAACCCTTCTCAGCTTATAAGTTGACTTGATAATAAAAAAGAATCATGAAATCAAATTTAAGCACATCTAATCGCAGCTTTTTTAAAAAGGCAGCCAGAGAAGCTTCTTATTTTCTATAGCCAATTCCATTCCTTTCATGAAAACTTGATTTTACAGGTACCTGAATGGATTGCTTTCAACTGATTCTACAGTTGAAAGAGGTAAAGTGGACACTCTCAGTTCATAGTGTGAACTTAATTCCAGCAATTTCTGTGTTTCCCTTAGAGCATCAACCTAATTTATCAAAAGGGGAAAGGTTAACTCTAATAAATGAAAGAGCCAAAGGAGTAAGACTCAAGGCTTGAGATCTGTGATGCATCAGACCATGTTGTCCCTTAATAGGTAAACGTACAAATATCCGCTTTGCATGAAACTAAAGAAGCTGGAGGAAGGGTATTGAGTAGCACAGACAAGGAAACAGGTGCAGAGTACTTAAGTTATTTGACCTCATTGTAGAGCTTGTTAGTGGTGAGGCAGGTGCTCCAGTGTAGATTTTCTCCCTCTGAGACCAAGTTCTTTCCATGAGCCTCACTACTTTCCCCTCACACAGAGCACAGTTGCAAAAGGGGCAGTGGGCTCTGTTCAGGGGTGTACAACTCTACTTGTGCATGTGTCCAGCAGCCTGCAAAGGCTGCTGACAGATCAGACTAGGAACAACGGCAGTGGCCTTGCAATCTAGACAGTCTCCAATTGTGACAGGAGCTCTGATAACTCAGCCAACTGGTGGCTCTTATCATCCAGTACTTAAATTGTGTTTTTAAGGAAATATCACTAACTTTCTCTTATGGTATTTTAAGTTCCAAACTTCAGGTCTCTACAACAGTGATTCTCAACCCAGGCCACCACATTAGTCATCTGAGCGAGCCTTAAAAATATGGAAGCCTGGGACCCCACCTCAAGGAAAATGCAATTGCTAGGATGTAGCCCAGAGTGGAGTTTTTTCATTTGGTTGGTTGGTTTTTTTGGTGGTTGGTGGTATTTTTTTAAAGTGCCCCCAAGTGATTCTAATGTGCAGCCATGAGTTGAGAATCACCTTTCTCCTGCTCCACTGTTAAATTGTCCTTATGAAAGACTCTACTGTGAGTGACAGACCAAAGTCACAGCTAATATCCTAGGTCAATGTATTTTCTACCCTTTTGAGCCTTTCTTTAGGAAAATTGTTCTAAGACTGTGTTCTCAAGCTTTCCTATTCATGAGGATCCTCTGGAGAGCTTGCTAAAACACAGATTTCTGTGCCCTCGCCCAAGGTTTCTACTTCAATAGGTCTAGGATGAGACCAGAGGATTTGTATTTCACAGGGGATGCTGTTGCTGCTGGTCTAGGGACCACACTTTAAGAACCACTACTCTGAACAGTTGATAAAAGCCCACCAGCTTCCTTCTTCCTTAATGATCTTTTCCCACAGAACGCAAGATTCTTTGACAACTAACTGCCAAGTCCCCTTCTGATCAGCACCTAACCTCTCGCAAATGTACTTCCCTCTCAGTAGCTTCAGTAAGCTTCTAGCAGATTTTATCAGCTAGACTCTGCCATTTACTTTTAGTTCTTAAGGAACAATTCTCTTTCCCTCAAAATATTTCTAATACATTTGAAGAGTAACCTTCTAAAGACATGATCTTTTTCCACAAATGCAGCACAGCTGTGATCACACTACACTGTCTCTTGTCCGTGCCAGGTAGATTTTGCTTCTTCATGAAGTACAAATAAGTGGGTAAAAATACCCCTGATTTTCCTTCTAAATGCATTAATTCAGGAAACCTTCTGTTGGTTAATAGGAAACATATTCAAAGTCTGGGGAACATCAAGGTAAACATAAATTGGGAAGATATGAGGATCATTTAAAATGTAGACTAAAAAAGAAACTAACATTTATTGAGTGCCTACTAGGAGCCAGAACATTACACATTTTTAATTCACAAGATGGTCATCTGTGTTTTAGCAAGTGCGCCAGGTAATTCTTACGCAGACTAACATTGGAGAACCATTAATCTAAATAAATAAATATTTGAATGTTGGTATTTTAGGGAAAAAAAAAACACTTTGGCATTTTAACAGGTCTGGTGAGGTCTCCCCTGAAAGAGAAACATTTAATGAGAAAACAAGACAGCTGGGAACTTGGGGAGATTACTGGGGGCGGGCAGGAGCAATGTATAGAGAAGAAACAGAGCTGTCATCTGTTTCAAGCAATCCATGTGTGTGCCCTACTGCCTTACTATGGGGTACTCGCAGAATATGCTAGGGGATCCCTTTTGGTGAGGTGGAAGAGGGAGCTTTTATTTTATTTTATTTTAAATTATAGTTGATTTACAATGTTGTGTTAATTTCTGCTGTACAGCAAAGTGATTCCGAGATATATATATACGCACACATATATATTTTTTTCAGATTCTTTTCCATCATAGGTTATTACAAGGTATTGCGTATAGTTCCCTGTGCTATACAGTAGGTTCTTGTTGTTTATCCATTTTATATATAATCGTTTGCATCTGCTAACCCCAAACTCCCAATCCTTCTCTCCCCCTTGGCAACCACAAGTCTGTTCAAAGAGTGATGTTTTAGACATAGCCTGACTCAGTGACTTTCAGGATGCCTCTCACACCCGGGATTCCACCATTCTGAATGTTCACAGGACGGCCTCACAAGCATGTCAAAAATATAGATGGAGTTAAGAAAGAAATCGGACTTGTGGGGAGGGGTGGGCGATACAAAGCAGGGGAAGGAGGGAAAATGCTGCCTGAGTCACATTCAGACTTAATTCCGAAAGTCACTTCCTAGCTGGTGATCTCAGGCAAATTACTTAATCTAACTCAGGTTCTGTCCTTATCTGTAAAAGGGGATAATCATACCTACCTCAGAGAATTGTTGAGAAGATTACAAGAGATAACGACATGCTTGGTACCCAGTAGGAACTCAATTGTCCAAAGGCAGCTGGCAGACCCACACTCCCTCCGGCATAATGGAAGTAGTCCTACCTTTTTTCTTAAGCTGAAGCTTTTCTAGGTGGGTTTTTGCTTTTCATTTTCTGCTTTGTCTTGTGTGAATAGAAATGACCAAGAGAAAGAGCTTCATCCTCCCCTGCAGTAGGTGGGAACTGGTTACGTAGCAACTTGTTCTCTCATCCTCCTCCCAACATTTCCAGTCATTCCCTCGGGGGGGGGGGGGGGGGGGGCGGTGAGACGGGGGGAGGGAGACGGGGGGAGGGGGAGGGATGGGATGCCACCACAGGCGTGTCTATGTACTCTTCCAACACTCAGCCAGCTCTGCTCAGAGACTCAGCCTTAATTAGTCATTTACCTAGCATAACTCAGCAAATCTGTGTTCTCAGTAGAACTATCCTATATAAAACATAATTTGTCTATTTCCCATTTTGCCTCAAAAAGGAGGAGGAGAATGGAGAAGGAGAGGCAGAATGGAGGAGGCTTAGGTCTTATTTTTTCTTCAATGTGCCTGGTTTGGATTGGGGAATTTTAAAGTAAATACTTATGATTCATAGATGAATTCTGCATGCCAGCTACCTGTCAAGTGTAGCAAGTCCTCAGCCAGCTACTGCATTAGGTTTTGGTTTAAAGCCACTCTAAATGATTTATTGTTTTTAAATTATTTACATGGTATTGTTCCTTTCTTGTAAAATGCAATAGTGCTCTCAGGAACAGCACAGCAGCAAGGTTATGAATGGAACTACAAGTAAATCAAGGTAATTAGAAGCTACCAGTTGCAAATACTCACAAGTTCTCCACCAGCCAGCCACCACTTCACTGATGATAATAAAATTTGCATGATTTCCTGACATTATACTCACCACATATTTTCATTGCATGCTCACTGTAATTACTTAGGTCATGATCTCACGCTCATGGCAAGCAGAACTTTCACTGAACCCAGCCGTGACTATTACAGATGCTTAGAAATGAAGCAGGTGGAATTAAGGGAAGAGTTCCCTACATAGTTTTAGGGATCTGTGATGTATCAACTGAATTTTGACAGCTAAGAAAAAGGGAAATATTCTCAACTACTCCTCAGCTACAATCAGGTCAAATTTTAACGAGACAAATGTATCTCAAAGACAGGATTTGGGTCCTGAGTTTTGTGATGATTGATTCCTACCATTTGTTTTCTGGTTCTTTGATGTAAAAATGCTTTAAATTGAAGGTGATATTAATCCCTGATATGTAGGTGTAACAACAGAAAGAAAAATTGTATGTTATTCATCAAAAATCAGAATGGACAAGTAAAAAGGATTCAATACCTTAAAAGATCCGTGGGCATCTCCAGATGTATAGGGTGACATACATGTCATTCAATACCCATAATCTTTATCCAACCAGTCATTTGGTTATTTCTCAGAGCTTGGTGCATCTCTCCTGTATACCAACACACAGATTCATAAACTCTCCACGTGCAGGCTCAGAAAACCGAATTTACATCTGACCATTTGCTCTTCTTTTCTAAACCCTAGATCCCCCCTGCACCCTACCCCCCATAGCTGTCTCAATAGAGAAGGTAACATTTAGGTTTTGAACGATGTAATATATAACAGAGTTTCAAGGATGAACTCACTGCTTTTAAGCTAAAACTTGGGGAACACAGGGGCAAAAAACAAACCCGATTTGATTCTCAGTTCTGCCCTGTGATCCTAGAAGACTTAATCCCTCAGCCTCAGTTTCATCAGCCTGAGAAGGGAGAAATTACTCATTCACCTGCAGTGGTTGTGAGGGCTAAAGATATAGGATGAAAGCACTGAGCACTGTACCTGGCCTATTAGAAGTAATGGTCGATTATGGATGAAAAAATAGAGCTAATTATCTGGAAATGGCCTTATTTCATAGGTCTTTTAGCAAGTCCACATAGAATGGAAAGTTTTACTATGGAAAGTTAGTGTCTGAGTTAAGAGAAAACTATGAGACAGCAAGAAAAGGAGCCTTACTTTCTAGAATTTAATAACACTCCACCAGACCTGAACAAAAAAGGAGAATTTTATAAATGAATCCTCTCTCCCCCAACCATGGAAAGCAACTTGTGGCATAGCAATAAAAGCAACTTAATGTTGAGACAATTGTATCTTAGGAAGTTATCACCCCAAATCACAGTACTCCCAAACCCAAAGGTATGTACTGGTAAATCTCTGAAGTAGTGAAATTCATGAAGGATCCCCAGACCTTAGCAGGGCTCTGGTCAAAGTGACAACCATAGTTACTGGATTTACCTCCTCTAGAACTGTTACAATGCAGATATCTCTTTGCTTTGTGTGAATATATTGGGGGAGGGGTTGCTTTTGTAATGCTAAGGTATATGAGCTTGTAGTAACATACATGCAATCTTTAGAAAAGTGGAATAAAAGTCCATTGTAAATAGTTTGTGTTAATTACCATAAAAGATTACATCAAGCTCTGCGGTAGGTTTACTCATCTTTAATTATATCCATTTTTAGACCAGTAGTAACTTATGAGATTTCTGGAATGTGTTTAGTAATCCACTGAGGAGACTGACTCAGTCACAGAAGAAAGATTTTCGGAGTGTCCAATTGCCATGACTGTTGACTTCTATCACTTGCTACCCACACTTTTACATGAATAGAGAATGCATCAAAAGTACAGAGTTCAATTAACACAATAGCAAGCATGATGCTATTATGTAGATAGGACATATTTTTTATTGGATCATATGAGTGGTCGTAACTTCTGCTAAAAATATGTGTCATTTTCCTTAAAGTGCCCTTTCCTTTGCCCCCTACTGTATTCTGATGACAAAACAGACTATCTTTTGTAGAACTCAGCCATCCATTCATTTTCTTGTTGTTGTTGATAACAAGAGTGTTCTCATTTCTCCCACTCAAGATATGTGGAAAATGAATCTTAACTCTCTCAGAGACAAGATCAGAAGCTTGGTTTAAAGCCACTCTAAATGATTTATTGTTTTTAAATTATTTACATGGTATTGTTCCTTTCTTGTAAAATGAGTACCTCACTACTAGAATGTATGGCTTATCACTGAAATATTTAAGCACATCTTAAGGTCAGTTGCTATGAGGGCTATTACCATGGTTTTCCACTTCAGTGAGATTTTCAAAAGATGACTTATATTATAATTAATGTAGCAGCTGGTCAATCAACATATCTAAAACTAGTGAGTTTTATGTAATTTTAAAAGCTTAAATTTGGATAGTGCCTTAGAAGCAATTTAAGATGCAACTTCCTACATCTTACTATAAACATTTCTATCTTTGTCTTGTTTTTTGTCACATTTGTGTTTATAACTGTAAGATTTTCTCTCTCTCTCTCTAATTTGGAAAATATTCACTGTAAGAAAGGAAAACAAGTCTTAAAAGAGAATTGAGTTTCTATGTCAATAGATTAACGGGAGCTACATTAGGAAGTGTGACTTATTTTGGGAAAGTCAAGTTGAAAACAAGATTTAAATCTAGTAGGAGAGTTTAAAAGTTTTGGTTACCTCTAAATTGAAATAATCTCATTAACTCCTTCTACCCCAGAGTGGAATGTTATTAAAAGACTCGAGAGTTGGCCTACACCAACAAAGAAAGTAGTAATCTTTGTTAATTTTTTCATTCATTCAATTAACTGTACTGATTAAACTAACCATGTCTTATTGGTATCCTCTCCCCCTTCTCCCCCTGTAGTCTGTAATTATTAAGGAGATCATTTCTGAGGGCACCATGTTCCAAAGTTTGAAGGACTCTGTGTTCTTACAGAAGACTTTGTCTTATTCCTATTCATCCACTAAGGTCTTCCTAAAGGAAGCTTACAGAGGTCTGTGGAGTTTTGGTGGAAGAACAAAGAGTTCTCCACAATATCATTTACAGCCTAAACAGAGGTTCAGCCCTAAATGCAGCCAATTTGGAAGCTGGACTGGAGGGAAAACAGCAGAAAACCCAGCTGTGATGGTGAATTTTATGTGTCAACTTGACTGGACTAAGGCATGCCCAGATAACTGGCAAAACATTATTTCTAAATGTGTTTGGGAGAATGTTTCCAGGAGAGATTACCATTTGAATGGGTAGACTGAGTAAAGAAGATCACCCTCCCCGATGTGCTTGGGCATCCTTCAATCCACTGAGGGCTTATATAGAATAAAAAGATGGAGGGAGGGTAAATTTATTTTCTCTGTTTGAGCTGCGGCATCCATCTTTTCCTGCCCTCAGACATCAGTGTTCCTGGTTCTAGGCCTTTGGACTCAGACTGAATTATACCATTGGCTTTCCTGGTTCTCCAGCTTGCAGATGACAGATGGGGGGACTCTCAGACTCCATAATCATACAAATCAATTCCTATATAAATTGCCTCTTTAGATAGATAGATAGATGATAGTTACATAGACAGACAGATAGATCCATCCTATTGGTTCTGTTTCTCTAGAGAACCCTGACTAATTCACCAGCTCACGTTGCTGGGGAACTTTACAAATCATCAAGTTAATCCCCATTAAGATGTCCAACCCCTTCCAGTTAATTCATGGCAGGGCTAAGGTCAGGACACTGACTCACATCTGCCAATTGCAGCTTTTTCTATAATAAGCAGTTCACCCAATGGCTCCCCACCTTGGAGAATGCACCCAGTAAATGGAACAACTAACAGAAGAAGTCTTCTTTAGTCATTTTTACAGATTTGTACATAGTTCGTGTTTGATAAATATTATCTGATAATAAAATGCATGGCTTCTTAAAACTGTAATAAAATGATTGTTTATATATTAATCTGCTTTATATTTTTATTTGCTGCTGACCTGTGTGATTTGAAACTGATATTATTTAATAATAAATGTATATTTGACCTACAAAATGAAATAAAGCATGAATCAAACAATTGTCAACTTGTTTGAATCCAGTAATAAGGGTATACCATGTAAAATTTCAACCTGTCCAGCATTGTCAATGAAACACTTTGGACTTACGTTATCTAAGCCATATCCTCATGTCTTTTGCCAAGGCAAATATCATCATAAAAAGACAATGCATTTCAAAGCTGATCAGATTAAAGATGGTTGCTAATGTTTAAAAATGAAGGTTAATGTCAGAAAATACAAGACAGAAGCTTGCCTGGCACACTAAAGAATACGTTATGACTTATGCCTAAGGCTTCAATTCTTTGCTTCGTCTATAAAGTAAGGATACATTTTTTGCTATATATTTGTTATATATATATATATATAACATATCTGTATAGTTGTATATATTTATATTTACACAAATATATGGATATATTTGTTTCTATAACCCAACATATGTATTTCTAAAAATTCACTGCAATACACAAAATTATGCAATAAAAACCACAGGAGAAAACTGGGGGGGAGTTAGGAATACAACACTCAAAACTTCCTCAGGTGACCCATTAAAAAGGGATAGAAACCTAATAAAAATGACAGCACAGATTATACATGTTAAATGGTTAAGAAATATATACATATGTATAGATATAAATATAAATATGCCATTTTACCTTTTCAAAAGTCTTAAGTTTGCTTATACTTAAGTTTCCAGTATAAGTAACAGAGAAAGAAAGCGATAGAAAAAAAGTGAGACAATACTTTTATAATAAAAGAGCACTAAAGAGAGGAAAAGAACAGAGATGAAAAAAATACCAAAAAGGCTAAGAGGAGAAAGGGGGAAATTAAAAGGAGGGAGGGTACCAGACTGTGTGACCAGGGTGGCTGTAGGGAGGGGTGTGGCTTGTGAGTTATTGCCAAGTGGTTTGTACCAGTCTGCTGCGGCTGCCGTCACCAAAACCTACAGAATGGACGGCTTGAACAACAGAAATTTATTTCCTCCAGTTCTGGAGGCTGGAAGTCCCAGACTGAGGTTCCAGTAGACAGTTTCTGGCAAGGGTTCTCCTCCGGGCTCTCAGATAACTGCCTGCTCTCTGTGTCCTCACGGGGCCTTTTTCCTCTGTTGCATGAACCTGTGCATCAGTGCGAGGGTAGAGGGTGCTCTCTGCTGCCTCTTACTCTTCTTATAAGGACACCAATCCTAGCCAATCTATCAAATTAGGGCCCCACTCTTATACACTTGGTTAACCTTAATTATCTCCTTAAAGGTCCTATCTTCAAATACATGGGGGATAGAACTTGAACATATGAATTTGTGGGAGACACAATTCAGTCCATAAAATGGTTGAAGGAGGGTTGTCTAAATCAAGTGGAAAGTTGTAAAACCAGATGTGGACAGGTGTGGCTCGCTGACTTCATGAGAAGTGTGCAGTATATATTGTGTATGTCTATGCAGTTTGGTTTATCTGAAATGCATAATATTTCTCATGGATGAAATTTCATATAAGCAAACACGAATTCTCATTTTGTTCAAGTTGTTCCTTTACATATCAATCAAGTTGGAACAAATTAGCATTTTCAAAAGAAGCATCGCAACAAAACTGACCATATTCATTCATTCAATCAATAAATATTGGGTGCCTCCTACGTGCCAGGCACATTGCTTGGTGCCTGAGATACTGCAATGAATAAACCAAACAAGGTGGCTTCCCTCAAGGAGCTTACATTCTACTGGGAGGAGACAGACTACTTACATTCCCCTGGGGAAACCAGTAAACACAGAAGGATGTAAGATAATTAAGGAGTGTGTAAGAGGCGCTAAAGAAAATAAAGAGAGGATGAGATGGAGTTAACTTGGGGAAGAGGCTTTAAACAGAGCTATCAGAGAAGGCATCTCTGAGGAGAGAGAGAGAGTGCAGTTGGTGGAGAACTGGAGGGAAGGCATTCCAGGCCATTGTGTTTGGAGCAGAGGAAGTGAGGTTGATGGAGAGTGGGAGATGTGATGGGAGAGTGAAGAAGGGACCAGGTCCATTCTAGTGGGCAGAGAAGGAACTAAAGTGTTCTGAGCAGGACTTTGACATGATTTAAGTTTTGAAAATTTTACTCTGATTTCTCTGTAAAATCCACTCTTGTGAGAAGAGAGACAAGTTGGGAGGCTGTAGCAATAAATGGAGCGAGAAATGAGGGTGGCTTGGACTGAGGTATGGAGCAGAGAGAGCGGATTCAGGATTTGTTTCAAAGGTTTGGGCAAAAGGAGTTACTGGTACGTTGGATGAGGGTTATGAAAGAAAGAGGAGGCACAAGAATGATTCCTATTAGATTTTTGGCTCATGTCACTAAATACATCATCATGCTGTTTATTAAACTGTGGAAGTCTGGACACTTCAGCTGTTTCGGAACAAGAGTTGAGTTTTGGACAGTCTGGAGCTCAAATTCCTGTTAGAAATCCAAGGAGCAATGTCGAGTAGGCAGCTGATTATGTGAACCTGGAGATCTGGGAGAGGTTGAGGCTGGAGATTTAAATTGGAGAGTCATCAGCATACAAATAGTATTTAAAGCAGAGATGAAGTCACACAGAGAGTGAGTTTTGAGAGAGTTGAAAAGAGCCGAAAACTGAGCCCTGGGGTCCTGCAAGATTTAGAGGTCAGCTGCAAGAGGGGTAGCCCAAGAGATGAGGAAGGAACGGCTCATAAGTGTCACAGCACTGAAGAGGGAATCTGCACAGAGCTAGGCACTGAGCTGGCAGGAAGACCAAGAGCGTGTGGCACTTTGGAAAATAACTAAAACATGCGGTTCACGAAGGCGGGAGTGACCAACTTTTTAAGAGACTTTCAGAAATGTTAGTGGTAAGTCACAAAATTATTACATTCCTTGCATAATTTTAGGAAAATACAGTCCAAATGCTTTGGTATTATAACACATACAAACACATAGACTGACAGCCAATATCTTGGTGGAGTGAAGTGTTGATGCCTTAAGATCACACGTTGGATAAAAAGTAATTTAGGGGTTGTATAGCCACTGAAACTTCTGAATTTGGCATTGCTTATGAGTATAATGGTCTTTATGCCCATGAAAATGTTGAAATACGTCCCCCCAAATGTGGAAGGAGAAACTTCTAGATCCTATTCTTGTTCCTCTCTCAGTTTTCATTGGCAATCCAAGGTAACCCTTGGTGTTTAGTGCCCATAGTACCTTTTCCTGGAGAATGGATTCCCTGGAAACAATCTGTGGCTGACAGTAGCACACAGACGGTTTATTGGGGAGTACGCTCGAGAGTAACTTCCCTAAGTATGGTTGCCAAACTTAGCAAATAAAAATACAGGGAGCCCATGCAACGTCTGAATACACTAATACTAAAACATTATTTGGTTTATACCTGGAATTTTAATTAAACTGAAAGTGTTGTATTTTATCTGCATCCTTACCTGTAAGGAGGTGAAAAAGGCAGGTTAGAAGGAGGTGATCCTCTTGTATGATTACAACGAAGGCCTCAGATGATCCTGGGGGCACTTTGAAGCTAGCGTGGTCCTCCTTATTTATTGCAAATTGTGTCAAGTGGGCTAGGCCATTGAATCTCTGAATGAGCCAATCACTGGCCTCATGATGCCCCTGGGAGTGGGTATAATCTTGGACAGGACTGTTCTCTAAGGGCCAAGGGCCACAGCCTTGAGTAGGTGCATTTCTGGCAGCTGGGGAATGAGTGTCACAGCACTGAAGAGGGAATCTGCACGGAGCACCACAGGGTTCAAGGTTCAAATGCCAACACTTTAGAAACTATTCATTTCCTTCAAAGCGTTTTAACTATATATCTAATTAGGTAAGGTAGCTAAATATATTCTGAAAACCAAAAGTGCTAAGTTAAAACCAAAAAGCACTGTTCCAATATAAGGTAGTAGTAGTAATTAGAGTAGTCAAGTTCTGATACTAATATTATTGCCTACCTGGCCCAACCCCTCCACTATAGCATGTATAGGGCTTATTTGCTGAATTGTCCACCTTCCCATCTAGACTAGAAGCTTCTTGACAGAAGAAACCATGTCTTATCTCTGTGTACCCAATACTTGGTACCGTATTAGGTATACAGTAGGTACTCAACCAGTGTCAATGGAAAATAAAGAGGCAGGAGATGAATAAGTAAGCCATCCAAATGATGGTTTACAACAACTAGACCCACCCTCCATTAGGGTGCAAGGAAGGTGATATTAGGCCCCAAAATCAAAGTGAGACTTCATTTTCATTTTTCCTTATATTTTCTTCAGCGATACAAAACTGGTTCTACCCTCTCTGGCCTTTGAGTTTCTTTATTAGGCAATCAGAACCTTGACCATATCCTGAATCATTCGGTTTATTAGATATTCACTTAATGCATTACTGTTTCAATGCACCATTCATGACAGGTTTTAAAGAGGTAAGGAGACAATAACCCTTTCCCATTTGTGTGCCTGCCTTTGGGAAATTTTGAGAGTTTCCTTCCTAAATGGAAGGTGACACTGTACATTACCTCAACAGTGAAAGCCCTGGTGAGAAGTCCAAGAGGTCTCTATTTCTCTCTTAACCTGCAACCTCACCTCTTATGAATGCTTCCTTCCATTACCCCTTGAGTGAGTCACACTGATGCTTGATGATAATCCTCTGGTGGACATACTTCTCCTCCCAGAATGAGTGTTGACATGAAGAAGTCTCCAGATTCCCTACAGCCAGACCAGTGATCCCAAATTTTAACCACATTGGATCTTGCCTGCACATCCTGCCTCTGGCTCCACACCCACCTTTCCTCCCACAGCATGACCATGACCACAGAGGCAGACACTTGCAGGGTGGTCCTCTGAGCACACCCTGGGGGCGAGAGACATGAAATACTTATTGACTGCAGGCCAACGTTACAGGAACGCTGGCCGAAAGCACTGCAAGGGTGCCTCTGTAACACTCAAGGTAGACACTGCAATATTTGCCAACCCCCTCACATGTCCTGGGGGAGGTTGGTTTGCAGTAATCTTAGCAACCCCCGAAGCAACAGCTGTTCTCAAAGGGAGTCTGATATAATCCTTTGTTTAAGACCAACAGTGGGAGGTAGTTGTTTTTTTTTTTTAAGTTCTAAATTGTTAACAATTTTTCCAGCTTCCTGCAAACAGTTGAAAAGAGCTGAAAAGTTAGGCAAGACTCAGGGCCATGGTCACATCTTGATTTTTTACCCACACACTTGTTCCTATCCTATGGACATCTTTGTCGTGGGAAAAAAATCAGACTCTGGGAAGCACAAGTCCGTTTTTCCCATTTCTAAGCAATACTGAAATTAGTTGGCCATTGATCTTCCAATCCCGGCTATCAGGTCAGTGTTATAAAAGATAGAATTAGAGGTCTCCATAGAAAAATGTACGACCCATTTTCCCATGCTCTATTGTCTTCCTAATTGTCTTTCAATGAGTGTAGAATAATTTTCCATCTTTTCCAATAACCAATAGAAAATATGCTATGAATTTCCAAAGGGAGCACCAAAGAATTTTGTGAAGTACTTCCAAAGTTATAATGTAACCTACAGCTTATGCTTTGGGGTCTATTGTGGTAAATAGTATCCTAACATATTACATTCCTTTGGCAAGAATAAGTGTCATTTTTAACTAACTGAGAACTGGATAAAACACTCAAAAGAAATAATCCACTACCCTGACAATAGAAGCAAGAATGTAAGTTTCCTCCCAAACAGGCGCTATGTTTAGTTCTATCCCTAGAACCCCAGCACTATGCCAGTGTCTTGTAAGGGGTTAAATGAACATTGAATATTTTTATTAGAAACTTATTAGAGATTTCTGCCATAAATTATTAGCAGCCAAGAAATCATTACCCTTTTAGTTTGAGTAGGTTCCTTTGGACCTTGGAGTTTGCTGGACAGACTTGATTTCTCATCATTAAATGTTAAACTCCCTTAACTAGTAGAGACATCTTGTGGTTTGTGCTCTGTACCAGCACATCGGGCTCTGTCTTTTTCTTATTTGCTCTCTTGCTCTCCAGACGGTAAAGGCTGAGAATCTCAGGTAGCATGATTTCCAAGGTGAAAGCAAACTCTCACTCAGAGCTGACTCAATTTTATAACCCAGTGATATAATAAATGTGGCAACATAAATGGGCATAGCTTTCCCTCCTCATCATCATTTACAGGAACTGCAGGTCTCAGAGGAGATTTATAGTAGTCATTGCCATGACTGTAATTCTTTCATTACCTAAACAGAAAACATGTTTTCGCCCTTTTGTAATGCATCTTGTATGCGAAGGGAGAGAGAGAGAGAGAGAGAGAGAGAGAGAATAGACAGAGAACATACAACTTTTGACTGCTTTTCGCTTCTAGACTTTAAACTCGTCCTGTCCCATTCTCCATTAGGATGTTGACTATTAGGGAGGTCTTTGTATCTTCTTCTGGTGCATTTAATATTCTAGGATATTTCCACTTGCTCTCAGGAACTTTTTATGGAGAAGAATGTAGAACAACTAGCAAACTTTTAAAAATGTAAATATATAACCTGTGTCAAAGTATGGTTATGGAATGCACACATCCCACAAAGAGAGCCCTATGGAAAACGAAGCAGGGCTGTGGCAGCAGAATGATAATTGCACTCCGGAGAGTAAAAGACATTGTGTTGCCTCCTCAGCAGAAATTCACCGCCCTGTATGAAAATCTGTTAAATTTTCCAGTTTCCCACAGAGGGAATGACAGAGAATTTAATGAGAAACACATTGGAACCGGACCTGTCACTGTGTGATTATGCATTCACTAATCTCTCTGTAGGGTACAGAAAAAGGCAATCTTCTCTGAGAGAGTTTATCTGACAAAAGGGAAAAAAACACGTCTAGAAACAAATTACCAAAAAGTAATGTCTTCACCCTCCCACTGATACCTACTGACATCCCACTGGACTGCTTATTTGGCCTGCAAACAGCAAAATCATCGGGATTTGCACAGTCACCTATTTTTCTGATTGTCAATGAAACTGAAGTTTCGTACGACGACTAATTTATTGATATTTAAATGCAGCTTGCAAGCGCCTGATATTTCTAGTCTGGACTTGGGATTTGTGTGTGAGAAATCCAAGTACAGTGAGGGAAGCAGCCGGTGTTCTGACTCTTGTTGTTGGAGCCATTTTGTATCTCACAGGAATTCTCTTAACCATCATCATCCTCTTCATCAAGTAAATCTTATTCAGCGCTAATATCCATCCTACAAGCTTTTTTTTTGAGTACCTAACATATTCCATATAGAGACCTATAGATATAAGTATATAGCCAGTACTCTGAATAAATAGAATGTCCAATAGCCTCCACGAAGTGTTTAAGTCAGAGGAACACATCATTCAAAATTGCTATATCAGCTAAGAGCATTTCTTAAGAAGTTCCTTTTATTAGCCTGAACTTGGGTTGGGCAACGTGAGAGAGCAGCTATATTCCCTGCAGGAGTTCAAAATCTAAGACTATGTTGATGTCAACCTCTACAAGGAACATACTGAACAAGTATTGAGCAAACGAAGAACTGTTTCACTAGCTGAGTGTCTTGGCGAAGCAGGATCTCAGAAAATACTGAATTATTGGGATAGTAAGGGAATGGTTGTGGAATGTCATGAGTTATACATATTTGAAGGAGTGGTGTCAAGATGAGATTACTCATATTTCTTCATGAATTTCTAGAAGGCTTCATGGAGAAAGTGCGATTTTGGTCAAAACAGAGATGTTCAATAATTACATGTTTAGTTAAGGTCATGAACTATGTATTATCAACAGTGTTGCTACTCTGACCGTTCCTATCCGGATTAATAGGAAATTTAATTTAATTAATAGGAAATTAATGCAAATTTGCAAAGTCCCTCATGAAAAGGTAAGCCCAGGGAAATTCCCTGGTGGTCGGTTGGTTAGGACTCAGCGCTTTCACTGCCAAGGGCCCGGGTTCAATCCCTGGTCGGGGAACTAAGATCCCACAAGCTTCTTGGCAGGGCAAAAGAAAAAAAAAAAAAAAAGAAAAAAAAAGTAAGCCCAGAATTGATCCCCATTTTTTAAATGTCTTGATCCAATCTCACACTCAGTTTATTTTTTTTCTTAATCTAAGACAAGGCCTTTTTAAAATATCTGTTTATTATTTCTTTGACAATTCTTTTCATGTGTTTGTCCAATTTCAACTGGACATAGACTTTTAGTTTTGCCTGAAGAGGAACCATGTCCTCTTTTTGGTACATCAACATTTTAAGACTCAAACAATCACTGATGACAAAGCTGGAAATGACGTTTGAGATAGCATGGGTGAAACAAGGCCTAGAGATTGACCTCTGATAATCACATGTCAGAGTCAGGACAAAAGACAACTTAATAAAATTAAAAGTATGTAAGAGCTATTGCTTCCTAATCTAGTATTTTTATTACATAAAATTGCTTGAATACTGATGGATGATTTGTAGCTGAGTTGTCTGATGGTATCTCTGAATGTTGTATGTGATTCTTAGATGTAAAAAATGCCTCCACTGTCTCAGGCTGGGTTCTCCTCCTTTCTCTCCTGTGGAATGAGATAAAGGAGGTAACGCTTTTCTTGGACTAATGCCTAATCATATGATAATCTTATTTCAAAAACCAACTAGTACAATTAGATGACTTACAAAAGAAAAATAGAGGAGTCATGTTCACTTACCTAAAAGTCTCTTTCAGGCTTCCCTGGTGGTGCAGTGGTTAAGAATCCGCCTGCCAATGCAGGGGACACGGGTTCGAGCCCTGGTCCGGGAAGATCCCACATGTCACGGAGCAGCTAAGCCCATGCGCCACAACTACTGAGACTGCGCTCTAGAGCCCACGAAGCACTACTGAGCCCGTGTGCCACAACTACTGAAGCCTGCGCGGCTAGAGCCGGTGCTCCACAACAAGAGAAGCCACTGCAATGAGAAGCCCGCGCACCGCAACGAAGAGTGGCCCCCGCTCGCCTCAACTAGAGAAAGCCCGTGTGCAGCAACGAAGACCCAACGCAGCCAAAAATAAATAAATAAATAAAATTTAAATAAATAAAGAAAAGTTTCTTTCAAAATGTGCAAAAAAGATGATTGTCTTAAAAAAAGATTTTAAGTGATCAAAATTTAGTTGTAGCAATGAAATAAATCTTCAAGAAGGTGTAGAATTCCTTGGACAAGATATTTTTGTTTTCTTCCCATTGCAGCATTGTCTACAACACTGTTTTTATTTTTAAAATTAACTGTACAGGAAATTTTCTGTAGCTGTAAAAATCGTGCCAGAATTCAAGTTTTTGGTTAGTGCAGTATTTTCATTTCGTGATTGAAAATGTGGGAAGTTATAGTTTAATTCCTCTCTCCTTTGGAAGGGTAAAAATGTTAATGTGAGACAATTGTTCAGTTTTCTATTTCAAGATCAACTTTATAGAAAATTTACCTACTAGATTTATGGTGTTTTATTTTCAAGTACAATAAATAAAAGCATCTAAGATGATATAACTGTTAAATTTGGAAATAACTTTTGTCAGTGTCCTTTATCACCGTCACACAGTTTTGTACAGCTGAGTCACTATAACTCAGCTAAAAGAACTAAGATAATTTATACATACCCACACTCTCAAATTAGTTTCTTGAGAAGGAAGTGACGGTATATTTTGTGAAATAAAAACCATGATATTATTACATCTTATTGAAAACCTCTATTTACCTCTACAGATGCTCCAAATAAAGATTATCTTAAATTAAATTAAACGTAATATAATTAATAAAACTGAAATGTCATTCTGAAGGTGTTTGTCATCTCTCTTCTAGACAAATGAGGTTTCGAAATTGTAATGTAAAATTCATTGACATTTTTAGGTGAACACAATCTCAATTAAACAATTTTATTTAATATTAGATAGGTCTAGTTACTTCAAAATCACCAAAACTACATAAGCAAGGACCCCTTTAAAAAGTGCTAGGTATTGGTAAGGAATTATATTTATACATATTTTCTCTACATGAGTTCTTTCAATTAATTAATTTAGGTAACTTTTTGCTTCAGTGAGCTTTAATTAAATATAATTGTGTATGGCCAGTAAACTAAAGAGAAGTGTAATTTAAAGTTTTTTGTTTTTAATTTTAGCTTGGCTTTAAATTTTGAAATTAATGAGTCTTGACTTGCATAATATATTTTGGTAGCTATTCTACTTTAACTTCCATATGCTAATCAAATCAAACTAGGAGTACAAGATAAGGTAATTTTTTTAGTTTAACATAAATTACCAGCAACATTTGTCCAATATAATATATACATTAATTTAGTTTGTTGTTAATCATCATTAAAGTCATCTTTTCCTTGCCCATTTAGGGACATATGTCTACTGTTCTCCTGTTCTGCAATTTTATTTCTCATGTGTAGTAAGAACTTGATATACAGTGCACAATTTTTAACAATATATTAAAATAAACTAGAGAATTATTTTTAGCTTTATACCATGTATATATGTGATATGCCAATTAGATAAGAGTTAGACACATCTGTGTTGGCAAAATTTCATTTCATTTAATCCAGGAGATTTTTAATGTATAAATTAGTTAAAACTATTGTAGCATTTTATTTTGTTTTAAAAAAATCATGTATTAAGGGATGTCCCTGGTGGTCCAGTTGTTAAGACTCCACGCTTCCACCTTAGGGGGCACGGGTTCCATCCCTGGTCGGGGAACTAGGATCCCACATGCCTCGTGGTGCAGCAAAAATAATAATAATAATAATAAATTTTAAAAATAAAAAATTATGCATTAAATGCAAACAATGTTTAATCATATTATTAGTTTTATAATAAAACACCATACTAGAGTATATGTGTGATGTTTTAGTTGATGGATGGATTTTATATATATTGTATATAATATATATGTGTATAGTTTCCATTAAAACAAAGCAGTCTGCTTAAATGGTAGTAAGTTCAATTTTGCTGAGTTTCTATTTTGCATTTGTGCATCAAAATAAACCATACTTTGTTTTTAAAAGAAGTTTAGCAATATTCTCTAAAAGAAAAGAAACATGCTTAAATACAAACCATACACTTTCTGTGAATGCTTTTGCTCTTCCTATGAGACATACTTTTAAACATTAGCTTTACCATTTTTATTGCCACATTTCTGAAGATAAACACTTATGTTTCATAGAACTCCATAAAAATGATTACCCAAGAAAATAAATTATGTAAATTCTTTTAAGTTAAATTTTCTGTGATTTATGCCCATCATCCAGTATTTGGGTTGACAATTAAGTGCCATTTTCAACTCATCAAATTCCCAAATTAAGTTTCCCATATCGCACAGTCAACTTTTTAAAAACATACATCAGAAATTTTCCTTATAAAAGGGCAGATCTATTCACTGGGATGGTTACCTTTAAGATAGGAAACTCAAAGTGTGTTTGAGTAATAAAAATATTTTTTGACAATGGGACTTGACATGGGTAACTGTTACATGATTCATCTCCTTCAGTTCTCTGTGTTTTTCCACTAAGTGGGTTGCTCCCTGTGGATCTATAGAGTGGAGATAGCAGAGGGTCATAAAAGAGGTATTTTAAGCACTCTGGTTTCATAGTGTATGCTTGATGGACAGAATAAAATGTATTCCTCCAGCTGTTAAAGAATGAGGGCAGGGTAGATAAAAGGAGAAGTGAAGGCGAGGCAGAATTGGATATCAGTAAATGCTGCAAACTCAGTGTACTTGTACCTCTAATCCTTTTCCTTATCTCCAACTTTTAATTCCACCAAAAAAGTCCTTATATTTTCTCCTTACTTCCCCCTCATTGTAGCCCAGCCACCAAAGAGACAGGATTCCATATAATAGTATGAATTTATACACACACACACACACACACACACACATACAAACCCAAGCTCAACATTGGGTGCTGTTGAAGAGAATTTAAACATTTTAAGATGCAAGACTAAACTTACATTATCTGAGGTATGGTAAAAAAAAAAATTATCACAATAAAAATTAAAAGTGCAATGAATAAGAAAAATGAAAAAGAAATCCACATGTTATAAATGGGCTATAAACACATTTATAATCCATAAATTGCATTAAAATGGCTGTTTTATGTCTTATTAATTAAAAATAACAAAAGTAAGAAAATATGCTCGATGCAAGGTACTTTAAAAAAAAAACAAAAAACAAACGTTAATAAAATACTTTTATCTGCATCAAAATAGTCTTTGGAAACCAAAAATAAAAATGTATCGTATGCTTTTTCAGGTTGATCTGTAAAAGTCAGAAAAATACATAATCCCTACCATTTAACTTTCTGGAAACGGAGTCCCAGTATGCACCAAACATAAAGCAAAAGGCTTTATGTCATACTGAACTAAAGCAGTGAGCTCCCTATATTGGTACAAGGAATTCCAGTTTAGTTCCTATGGGGAGACATTTTTGTTTCAGCCAAACTGAAACAAATGTCCTGACTTCAGTACAGTGTACTGTAACTGAAGCTGTGTCCAAAAAGTTGTCTTCAGAGCGCAAAGACACCTACAGAAACTCCTGAGGGGAAGGCGTGGTTTCTCACAAGGCCAAGATGAATATCATCCAAAGCGAAACTTGAGTCTGTATTTCACTGTGTTGGGACTTCTCCGAGGTGCGGAAAGGGGAACCTTTGGCTTGATGGGATTAGGTGGCTTTTTCTTTTCAGGAACAGTAACTGTGAAAGAAAGTTCTGGCTGCTCTGATTGCTTGAATCTTGGCAGAAAGTGGGTAGAGATGTGCTGAGGTTTAACACGGGGACTGCAGCCCCGTTTAGCTTTCCCTCTCTTGTTCAGGGCCACGTACCACTCCCGCCCCGTTTTTTCAGTTCTGTGTATTGCTGAGGCATAGGTATTATAGCTGTTTTCTTGAAATCGCTCCCTGAACTTGCAGTCATCTGTAAATTTGGCCTGGGGAATAAAAGAAGAAGAGGAAATTCAAGTAGTGATAATATTTTCAGCATGTAATAAAATGAGGTCTTTTACTGTAAAGAAAAACCAAGAATTCCATTGACCCCTGCCCTCCTACTCCATTCTCTTTTATAAAGACACATTTGCTTCTTTTAGAGTTGCTTTAAAATTACTATTTTCGTTTCTATATTCCTACTTTATTCATCTTTGTAATGCTGATTTTTGTTTACTATGTACAATCGTGAAATAATATCAATGTATATAAAAATGATAACAGGAACTCAGTATATTTAAATTCTATTACTCTTTTTAATTACTTTGAAATTTTTAGTTAAAAATTTAACTTATAAGATTTTCCCCCTCTTAAGCCATCAAGAAAATAAATAGTACTATATTATTAAGAAACAATTGCTGGGTAAAACATGAATTCATTCAGAGAAATGGGGTCATATTATCCTTTGAAACAAGAATACATTTTTCAATCTTATCAGTGTGCTTCATGGTGCTGAGAAAGGGGTAGCATATGGCCCTATTAATATTGCATATGTTAGAGTTCTTTAGGAAAGAATGTATCTTCACACAGTGATACAGGAGAGTATATTTGATGGCAGGAAGAAAAAAATTACCTTTGGAGTCACTAACAATACTTCAGCCAGATCTCTCTCTCTCTCTCCACACACACACACACACACACACACACACGCACAACTCTGCCCTTGAAATGCTCACAGAACAGTGGATTAAGCAAAGAAGTAGACATCCATCACAATGCAGCTTGATAAATGGAATTATGACAGCGGTATGCAGAGGATACAATGATAGCATAGAGGAAGGGCATCTGAGAGGATGGAGGTAGCAGGGAAGAGGGCAGGAAGTCTTCCTAGAAAAGATGACTTCTGAGCTGAGTCTTCAAGTCCAACAAGGTGTGAGCAAGGCAGGTGACGTGAGAAAGGATTTCAGGGAGCAGAAATGGTGTGTTCACAGGTCAGCAGGACACCACTATAAGTAGTTCAGTGTGACTTCCACTTAGGACGCACGGAGAAAGGAAGAAGAGATGAGGATGACCAAGCAGGCCACAACAAGCTCTGAAAAGGCTGAGTTTGCCGTATTGAGGAAATTGAACGACTACAGTATAGGGGAAGCAAGTGAGAATGTGTCAGACAGACATGCGATCAACTGCCAATCCTGCCAATTGAGTTCTTAGCTTTAGGCTCTTTAGCCACAATCCTTGCAACTGTAGGGCTATTGTGAGAATCAAAATATTTTTCTAAGGAAAGGATCTGGAGCTTTCATCAAATACAGGAGTCCGTAGCCCCCAAAGAATTCAAATTCCTAACCTGGACTAGACCAACATGTTTCACAATTTCAGGGAGCACCATTTGTATAAACGTCCTGGGCTTGGAAATACCAAATATCTTGACCCCTATATATAAGAACACTACACACACACACACACACACACACACAGATATCATACCAAGAGGTTCTATAATGGAATTAAAAGTCCTTTAATTCCCTTGCTTTTCTAATAATGCCAAACTTTCTTCTGCAATACAGATCCCAACACTGTAATCTAGAAGTCTGAACATTGCAAGGCAGTCTACACAGAACTACTGTTGATGGCCACATGGAATTTTTGACTTGTGCAAGGTACTGACAATATCAGAAGACAACCAGTTTCAGAGTATTTCCAGCAGCACATTTATCTTATGTACGACAGTCTATCCAGGTTATTTACATTCGAGTGTAGTTCAATCAATAAAGCTCTTTATTTGGAGGCTATAAGCTATATATAAGCACTTGTCTACTGACGATTCCCTGGACTGGGTCTCTAGCAGGCTATAAGCCGCTATTTTAAAGAACCACTGCCAATGGCTTTCTCTCATCCCATCATAACCTACAAGCCCATGACCAGGACAAGGGTGCTATGTTGCCATTCCTTTAGAAGAGCACACATTTATTGTTCCTTTTTTTTTTAATTAAAAAGTCTTTCTTACACGTCAAACATAGATTTGTCTGCTTAGCTTTTAAAAGGACTTCAATGCTCTCCCATTCAATTAGATAATCCCAAAGTTTTATTTTAAAATAAAAGCTATAACCATCTGGAATATTTTCTGCTACAGAAAAGAACAAGCATTTTAGAAAGGTGTGGGAGATTTCATTAAAAAGGGTAGCAGGTATATTTACCCTGCCTCAGATTTTTTTCTTAAAATTTATTGGAATAACATTTTTAATGTATAATACATTATAGACCTGACTTCTACCCTTGTTTCACACACAAAATAATCATTTTCCTGAAATAAAGATAGCAGTGATTGCTTTATTCAATTTTGACAGTTAGATTTTTTTAAGTGTACTGCATAATTTAACCTTATTTTTTCCTTAATGGTGTCAAAAAAAATAAAGAAGGAGCATTTCTTTTTTAATTGATGTGGCCAACAGACACATGCGTGTGCATGCACACACACACACACACACACACGGTATATTAACCTATAGCAATTCCATCTTACCGTCTTTCATGGGGTGAAAACATACCGACACCACCCCCGAAAATTATTCCATCTGAAAACTTTCTCTTTTCCCCCTCAAGGTTCATGTTCTAAGTTCTTTCTTAAGAGAAGACTTAAAGAGGATGGCTGTTCAGGCTCTAGATTTTTCAAGGGTCACCTAACTGTCACATGGGGTAGAGATGTTCACAATTCTGAGGACCCACACACTACTTACTGGCCCTCAGCCATTCCAAACCCCACATTAAAACAGAAGTGAAGGCAGTCAGACTGTTTTGGATTTCTTAATTGACTTCTAATTTAATATTTTGTCTGAAAAATTCTACCAGCTACCATGGAACAGAACCATTTGAAACAAACATAGTGAGTTTTTCATCAGGAGATCTGGTTTCTTCTGGAGGGATGGACTATTCCTGTCGGTATTCCCGGCCCTGTTCAGACAACACGGCGACGCTAAGCAGTTCATCTCTGTCCCTAATGTTACGCATGAAGCATCTTCACAACAGACTCACCAAGCAGCAGAGCCATTTAAGTATATTTACCATTTACCATTACACAATTTTAGATAATAAACTTTCCAGGTTACTTTTAATTTTTGAAATCTCCTTTGAATTATAAAAAGTGCTTTAGCAATATATATATACTTTTAAAACAATAGAACTGGATTATTTCCCTAGAAAATGGGAAGTGGACGTAAAGACTTTATCTACAGTTCAGCTGTGAAGTAGAGAGGTAAATCTAATTTCAAATAAGCTATTTAAATCAGGACCCCCATAATCTCCACCCTACCACCATCAGCCACTACAACAAACGCATTCATTAAAATGTTCGTAAAGAGCCCCTATCTTTGTTTCAAACTCAGTTTTTTGTGGATTTATTCCACAGATATTTATCGACTGTATATCACATGCCAGACACTGTGCTGGTTGTCACTTTTACAATGAAAAACAATATAGCCATGGTCCTGCCCATGTTCTTTGTTGACTTAAATTATCTATGTTTTTCTCTATAATTTCTCCTTGGTCTTGCAAGTGTAAAAATAAGTTGTAGTCAACAAGCCATAATTGCAAAACTAACCTGTTTAAATTGGCTGATTTCTATGTAATTTAATGGAGTCTTAACTGAAAAAAACAGATGAAAATTAAATTAAACTACTTTTGCTTGAATATGCAAATTATTCAGAGGTGGGGCAATATAGTGCTATTAAATAAAACAAGAATTTTTGGCTTAGGAGGATACTTTACCTGGATTCTACTCATCTCCTCGCGTGATGGGGGCACACAGTGAATATTTAAAAGAAAGATCAAATTCAGTTCAAAGAAAGTAAAACTTTGACTGTGATATTCCAGAAAAGACTAATTCTGCTTAATTAAAATCTGAAGGTCAATTAAACCAAACAGAGAATTCTTTCTGAAGCAATATTTTAGAAAACTTTCTAAAACCTCTTAACATAGTTTTGTTCCTTAGTAAATATGCTCTATGATGATTGAGAATCTTGTAGCAAATGAGTTGGGGCTATGCCTACAAGTCCCGATTCTCATTACGTGTGACTGAAGAAGTAAATATGCATTGTATGAAAGACGTATGTAAAGAGGATTGAATTTGGACTAACAGCAGTGCAAACCCTGGTGTCTGCAGGCTATTTAATCATTTAATCAACTTTAATTCTTTATTTCACTTTGTTTTCTTTGATTTGCCTCTTCCTCTTGAAAAACTTTATAAAGTTAAGAAATAATTAAATATAAGTAACTAAAATGCTATTATAGACTATATAATATTATTAAACAATTAAACTCTTATTATAGACTGTAATGAAAACAATTAAAGACCAAATTGTGCTCTAAGCAAAGTTTTCTTGCTGCCTGCATCCCTACACTTCTGGTTCCCTTGCCTCCTTTCAAGGCATTTTGGTTCCCACCCCTAGTCCCACCAATGGGACTGCCGGGGTCAGGTCCCCTAAGCCCAGGCTGTTTTGTATGGTTGTGTAGGATGTTCCCAGCACAAAATCACCCACCTTTGGTGGTGAGTGAAGGCTGAAAGCCAGACCCTGCTCCAACTGCTTCCAAGCAGAGAACCCCAGAACAGGGCAGCATGCACGCACAGGAGCTGCCTCTTTCTCTTTACAACAAGCCTCATATGGGTCAGTTGATGTATGACCACCTCCAGAGCATGGTCATACTTCCTGCTTGACACTAGGTATCTGGTCATTCTGTGTCTCAGTTCTTCATGCAACCAAGGGAATATACAAGTTGGATTTAAATCAACCTGAGGTAAGGTAGTGAAGAATGCTAGCCACATGATTTCTCCTCCTCTGAACCTCTTGAGTTTGACTTCAAATTACTCAGGGAGCCAGGTCAAAACGCAGACTCCCCAGGCCCTATCTCCAGAGATTGTTTTAGTAAGTCTGAGCTGAGACCCTGGAATCACATCATTAACCAGCATCCTGTGTGATCTTGATGCAGGTGAGGTGAGAACCACACTTGGAGAAACATGGTAAAAGATAGTTCACTGTCTGATGCTCTTAATAGCTCAAAAAAGCTGGGCTATTGAGGGCTACCATGTGCCAGGTGTTTTACATATATTATTTCATTCTTGCTATAATTCCATGACTATTAGGATGCTATTACCTGATTTTCCAGACAGAAGAGTAAAGAAAAGGATTCGTCTAAAGCCCCACATTTATCACATGCCAGGGTAGGCCTGTGACTTAAATCTCATCTACTGATTCCTAGATTCAAGCTCTTTCGGTAACACTGTACAAACCCAAGGCATCTCCTAGGCTTCTATATAGTCCTACTTGCCCTGAAGTTGCTCCATATTAAAATACTGATGAAAAGCAAGTGCCATTCCCCCAACCATCTAAGACGTAGAACACCATCTCTCACTTTAGGCTGAAATGGCTCTCTGAAATTACAAGTCGATTCATCACAGGCAGATTTCCTCAATAAAATAAGCCCTCTAACCAGATTTACATCGTGTGAAATTAAGAGAAAACTGACATTTACTGCGAAGGTAGAACACTGAACCCATTTTTTAGCCTGAATGACTAGCTATTCAATTCTACTCTGTAAATTGAAAGCTCTTAGAGGGCAAGGCGAGTTTCTCTTCAATGCCTTTATATAGCTCAGGGTCTTGACTGCAAGAGTGGAGTGCTTAATAACTTATTTTTTTAATGATGATGATAACCATTACTCAAGCCTCTGTTTCCCCTTTCAATAAACATGCCCAGCTTTAGGGGCTGCGGACTCCTCCTCATCTGTCCCCAGCTCAGGAAGTCCAGTCCAGACTCTCATCCCGGGCAAGCCAGCTGGCACCCTCTGAAACCAGGAAAGGAGGCTGTTCTAGTCCTTGCTTAGGGCTGATCAAGTACACATTCCACGCCTATTTCGTAAACTCTGCAATTAGCTTTCCTTCCAAACATGATTCCCTAAAACCCTGAGAAACAAAAATAATTCCACCACGTGCTTCTTTCTGTATCTTTAAAATGAGCTCAAATGTTTTCTCCCAACAGGCAATAAGTGATCATGCATACTTTATGAAAAGACTGAAGAATTCATGATAACCACCTTTTTCAAGACTTAGATTTTTTAAGGGGAAAAACACGATGTACAAGAAGGATCTTAAAAAATTATGAGATTATGACCATTGGAAATCCTTGCCTCTTTAAGATATTGAACCTGGGAATTTTGCTTTCAAATTAGGTTCCTTGGAAAAAGGAAAACCCAGGAGAAAAGGGACTACTGTATGCAAGACGAGTTTGGACCTAACAAAAAAAGAGGCCAATAATAAATGGGATTTGCGGCTGGTCTAAATATCTGAGGGGGTCACAGCTGCCTGACCCCAAAATCAGAAAGTATTCTGAGAGGAGATAGAGGATCATCAAACAGCTGCCTGAGAGCAAATTCAGGAAGATCTGTTCTAACATTAAATGCTGAATACTTTCCAGGAACTATTCTAAGTGTTTTATATGTATTATCTCATTTAAAATGCTCAACTATCACCATGCATTTTTATTTTAATTTTCTTCCATTTGTAGCTGATAAAACCAAGGAATAGAAAGATTAAGTAAAATGACACAGTGTATCTTAAGTAGAATGACACAATTGAACTGTGCTCTTCACCACCACAGTCAACACCTTTTACTCTTACATCTGGACCCACCTCAGATAAATCCAGAAAGGCTCCCTATGCAACTTTGGATAAAGACAATAAACCTGAAGAGAGAGCAAGAACAGAGGAGGAACACGAACAGACAGGCAGGCAGAGATAGAGACCAAAAGAGAAGGGGGCTCAGCCCCACAAAGCACCTCAGTCTGGGAATAAGTTGAGAAAGAGGATACAGGCCACAGTGAAGGCTCTGACTAAACCTCATGGCCCTTGGGGAAGCAATTACCTGCTCTTACTCTCAGTGATTCCCAAGGCATCTTGAGAAGAAGACCAGACACCTTCATCCTTGTAAAGAATGCTGAAAAAAACCTGCACGGTAGGAATTTAAATGCATTGTCTACTTAGGGTCTATCAGTCAAGGTCTTAAAGAGAGCTGCATGGAGATTAATATGAGTACGTAGGTTGACTGAGTGCATGAGCAGAGCACACCGAGATGGCTGAAGTTCAATGAAAACTTCTCTTACTGAATTAACAAACTTAGCACACAAAGGAAATCAGCATATATGTTACCTAAGTTTAACCTTTCTGGCCTGATAAGAGTGTTTACCATCTTCCTGTCCACTGACAATGAAGCATTTTCTAAATGAAAGTTTCTGTGAACAAAACAGATCTCTTTTCTGTTCTGAAAGTACATCCTAAAAGGGGTTCCCTATGCAACTCATCTTCACACTGAATAACCAACATTTATAAAACTGTGTGACAAGTTTTGTAGTGCACACATCCCCCCCTTTCTAGACTTTAAAATCAAGTAGGAGACACAGAAGTAGATGGGAAAAAAAGATCCTCCAAAACGGTTTGGAATGAGAGAGAGAGAGAGAGAGAGAGAGAGAGAGAGAAACAAGCAAAAATATTCTAAGGATGAACCACAGTATTCATTCTTTAAAACGTAATACAAAAATATTATTAAAACATGCAATTATTAATTCCTATAAAATAATAGCTGAAAACAGTGTAAATAGTTCCAAATGAAACAAAATATCTTCTTTCAAGCTAACTTTTCCCTACCAAGTATTATAGCATTTAAAGGGAGAGAGAATTTTTGAAGTATGTAATTCTGGTTCAATCGTTAACTGTGGTAACTTGGGAAAATATTTCACATCTCTGAGACTATTTCCTCACCTAACTATGTAATGAGATAATGTGAATGAAAGAGATTTTAAAGAAATATGCAAATCTTTTACCTCTGCCAAGTAGCTAATTTTTAATAGTCTGATTGTTACTATAAAAACGAAGTTGAAAATCTCCTTTTATCCATGAGTATTTCTCGATACGCTATGGGTTTACTTTCCCCAGAATTATATGAATACTTTAGATTTATAGTTCTCATTTACTTTGTAAGTAAAACCCTAAAGTTACTCTTTATTTATTTAAAAATTTTTTTCCAGTTTTATTGAGATATAATTGACATACGACATTGTGTAAGTTTAAGATGCACAACGCAGTTTTATATACATATATTTTTGAAATGATTATAAAGGTACTCTTTAAATGCCTCTGCACAATTATTAATTTAAAGCAACTCACTAATCCTAAGCAACATTTAATCCTAAAAGTATAAGGGGTTTTAGCCTTTTTAGTGGTGATGAAATTTTGTAAAAACCAAAACTAAATCAAATAATTATATTTAAAGCTAGCTATAAGAAAACATTTTCAACATGTTTAACTAGAAACTGAAAAGAGGAAAGAAACCATCTAGCATAAAACTAATAATGGTTAGAATTAATACTATTTCTAAATTCAACTTCCTTAAAAATAAATCACTTTATAATTTAATTAGGTTTCCATCTAGAGAAAAAGTGCTAATAAATGCTAAGAGAAAGTAGGCTTGGACAAATGGTTTAGAAAGACTCCACATAATCGTAGGGCTTAATTTTTTATCTACAATTCAGCTCAAAGTCATCAGAATGACTTTTATATCAAAGCGCTTCAGTGAGTGACAAGAGCAAGGCTTGCTTTTGTACTGTTTAAAAGTCATTATTCCATGAAATAACTTTAGCCTGCCAAGATGAGAAAGAATAACAGATGCTGTTTTTGCATTATCTGCATTATTTCGGCCAGCTATCCTTAGACATTTGGGTCAAGTTTCTGGAAATTTGTTACTTGCATTTGACAGAGGAATCATGTAACCTAACCTTTCAGTTTGACCTTTCTAATTGGCATCCATTTGTAGTACTTCGCTTTCTGTTGCAATTATCCTTAAGCTGCCCCAAGGTAGTCTATTTTTTTGCATGTACTAAAGCATGAATCAGAATATTTAAAAAATTAAGATTTTCACCCAAAACAAGCAAACCAATAGAGAATTTCTTTTTAGGCATTGCATATTATTATGATGCTTAGATTTTGAAGGTGTTTTAATCTTTTACCACCTTAAAGTAGATCAAGGAAAAGTTATTCAGTGTAGATGCATTTGATCATTGCTTTTTATTTTGTATGTGGATTTTTAAAAATCAAATATTTTTTAAAAATAAAATGGCATGTCCTACTTTTCCACAGCAATGAAGAACTTTTTCCCTTAAGATATGTAATAAATCAAAGAGCAATTATTTTATGAACACTATATTGTGGTTTACTAGAATATAGTAACCAGCTCAGAAGATGAAATAAGTAAATCTGGTTATAATTCTTGTAATGGATGATCAAAGAGGTTACCAAAGATTTCCCATCTATCTTAATAAACTGAGATTTTAGTAGTTTATTATATTTAGATTATATTTAAATTATCATTCAATAATAGGTAATATTTACTGAGTACTTACAAGGTATCTAATACTGTTCTAACAAGCTTTATATATATTATCTCATTTAATCCTCAAATAACTGTAGAAATCCCTTGAATTCTACTGTCTCCTCCAGGAGATATTAACAAACCACCTTTAGATGCTAGAGAAAGGAAAATTGAAAGTCTTAAACATTAAACCAAGTGAAATTCTCATTCAATTTTTTAAAGGTCTGTAAAGAAGAAGTCATAATTAGCAAGTTCCAATTGATTGCACTCAATTAAAACTTCCTATATACTTTGAAAACTGGAAAAGTGATATTTCTCCAATTTGTTTAATAAGAATTAAAGTGAATAAGGATTCAAGGAGTAGCTTTAAAGAAGAATTGCTTTTTAAAATGATTTAATATGACAAAACTCAGTACACTACAGAAAAAGCATAGATCACTTTTAAGGGCTGTGCATACTACTAATACTAATAAACAGAATCTGTGAGCGGGAAAACTAAGCTAAATATATTTTATCTTTAAAACATTTTAATGCTTCCCAAGTAATGAGCATTTTCAGAACAAAGCATAGAAATCTATAATTTGTAAATTGATTACAAACTGTGTTAAGTGGGCTGAAGAAATTTTTGAGTGCAAAATTAGTCTTCATAGTTTCAAGAAGTGTTTTTGATGAAACAAAAAAACAAGATGAAAATTTCTCAAATGAATCAAATTAAATTTCTCTATTAAAGGTCAAAGTCTTCTCACTATTGGTTTCTTCCCTCCATACTTATTAATATTTATATACGTTATATTACTTAGACTCCATTTTTGATATCATGAGTAGCTTTTAAAATTAAGAACATGATCTACTGAACACACACACAATCACCATAAACATGTAAATTAAAAATACAGTATTTCCATAACATTTCTCCTCACTTGGACCACTTTTAAGAAATAAATAATGGCAATCACTTAGAGAATGCTGTTTTCAAATACACTTACCCTTAAAACTTTTTGTGGATTCTATATTATCTTCTCAAGTAAATAAAATATTTAAACGACCACTTACAAAAACACATACAATTCTCTTGGTTTAATGTACATATAATTTTACAAAAACAAAAAAACATTAAGTTCTCTGGGCAAATTGTCCTATCTATCAATTTGGAAAATCACTTCATTCCATTTTACAAATGTAAAATCTCTATAACACCTTTAACAAATATAAAGTGGTTCTACTTACACTTGCATGGAGTTTTCCTTTTTTTGACATCGCTAAAAATTTGTTGCTGAAAACTCCTCGTATTCCTACAATCCCCTGAGACACAGCAAATATTTCCAAAATACCTAGGATGACAGAAATCCCAAAATAAAACACAGACTCTTCTATATACCATTGTGAAGAATTAAATTTCTACGTAGATTGTCTCCATTCTTTATCACTGTGATTTTTTAAAAAAGTATTTAACATCCTTATTTTTTGTGACATTTATTATGTAAAAGAAATAAAAATGTCTAGCACTCAAGTATTCATTTAAAATGATAAATTTCAAGGTTCAAAAATTTGTGCTTCATTAGTAATTCTTTTTCTTCTTACAAATGACAAGTCACTTTTAGTAATCAATGTCTGACAGTAGAATCTTTTCAAGTTCTAAAGGAATGGCAAAGACTTTTTTAAATGTTTTACAAAACAGTTCTCATGCATTGTTTTTCTGTCAGAGATAATACAGTACTTTTAATATTGAAGCACAGAAGACGGTACTCAAGATTAGTATAAATCATTGGAAGCCTTGAAAATAATACTTATTTACATAAAAGAATCCCTCTTCTCAAATGATCATAATACAAATCGATAAATCAATATATATCACACTCTATCATTTAGTGAGTTGCTCATTTAAAGATTATACATAAGATACTGAAAGCAATATAAATAATCCGAGACTATTGGCTCAGTGAAGTGTTTGATGGATTATGGTTTGAGACATCTTGCATTTTGAGTGAATTTTCTGGAAAAAATTTAATGAGGTATTTATTATGTTATTGTTTATATTTGGCATTTAGTAGTCAGAATTATCAAGTCGATGTCCCTCTGTCTCCTTTAATAATTTGAAAGTCCACATCCACTGGGTCAAGAGAGTCACACACCACAGTTTACAGTATTTTAAGAAGATGAAACTCATAGTTTGTATATAATTGGGATTCCTGCCTGTTTACCATAAACTTGTATGTAATGTTATATGAACAGAAGAAAAGCATAGAGCTTTTTAATTGCCTACAACAAAATGCAAAAAAAAAGGACAAAATAATATGGTCCACTAAAGCTAAAAAAGGACTTGTCCTGGAAGAAAGAAAGGAAGCAAGCAAGGATGGGAGGGAGGAGGGAAAAAACATCTCAACATTTCAATCTGTAATATTTTGAGTACATATTCTAATTAGAATATGTCAATAGGACCATGACGAATAGAGAAATTCACCAGATTTTCTTAAAATAGCAGTCTCCCCCTGCAGTATTTGAAGTACATATAAAATTATTCAACTTACCAAATGCAGTGTATTGTGGATACACATATATATAATACATGTAAACACATATATGAATATCTTTATAGAGCACTTATGTTGAACAATGTGACCTAATACCTATAATTGTAGCAAATACTGTCGCTTATTTATTCAACCTGATTTCTTAAAAATACTTGATCAGAAAGTTCATGAAGGAACTATTGTTCTTGTGATAAGCATTCTTAGCCTAGAGTAAATAAAACACATCTCAAGAAAACTGCAGCTACCACCTTATTAGTGGATGTCTCTTTAAAACAAACCAAAAAAATCTAAAAACTGTTGGAAAGGAACTACTTCTGCTTCTAGGAAGAAACGCCTAAAAACAAACTGTCTCAAAAAATTCTTTCCTTCAAAATGTTTTCAAAATGCTATTTACAATAGATTTTGCTATGCAAATTATTTGACTATGATGCATACCCAAAAAAGATTTAAAAGCATTATCATTTTATCAAATAGTAACAAAGCACACAGAATCCTTTGTAAAGATTAATTTACTACACAATGTAGTGCTGTAATAATATTATTAATAAAACATGAATAGAACATCAGATAAAAAGTTATATTTCTATCAAAATTACAGAATGATATTGAAAAACAGCATTAATGATTTTGGATATTTCAGAGATGGGGGATGTTACTGTGAATACTGTGTAAATGTCTGTTAAAAAATGAGACAGGGAGAACATGAGAAATCATCTATGTGTAGAATGACAGCCACAAAAGCGACAATGTGGAGTTGGTAGAAAAGGAGACTTGACTATATGTTTCCCCCAATTTACTCCTGGTTCTGCATTGTTAAAGGTTTTTTATACCATTGTCTGGAAAATTACCTGGTTTTGTAAATGTAAATCTATTGTGTATTAGTGGAAAAAAAAATACATGGTAGCATAAAAGATAAAATTCTCATTAAGCATATATGTTTGCAGGCTATCATTTAAGAGGTCAAGACAAAAGGACTCTGTAAATACTTCTTTAATGGGAGCACTGCTTTGCTTATGTAAACTATTGGTTTCTGACAACATATTCTATTTTTAAGAAAGACCCATTTTGACTCAACTTGTTTCCCAACACACTGTACATTCCGCATGTATATGTTATATAAATTTGCATTGTAATAAATTTTAAATATGGGGAAGATGAAATAATATATGTGAAAGTGTTATTTTATTACATACTACATGGTTTCTTTTCTTGTAAGTTCTGGTATAAAAAATGATATAATGCTTGAGAATGAAAAGATTTTATAATATTAAGAAAATTATATTTAATTGAAAGCTTAGAAACATACTTTTACATACATCATTCTATTTAAAATTATGAAGAATGCAGGAAAGAAAAAAGATGAGATTAGATGAAATAATTGTTTTTTCAAATAGGCAACTTTGGTATGATGTTCTAAATAATGCAATTATGGTGTAATATTAGGAACCTTGTTAAGATCATAGTTTCCAAAGCAATTTCAACAGCAATTTCATGATGTCTTTTTTCCTAGAATATAGGAGCAGATTCCACAAGCCCCACAATTCAACCTCCTGCCCCCGCACCCCGAAAAGATCACAGGCCTATTGATTTTTCATGCCAAATCTCAGTAACTCATTAAAGAATTCTAAGTATTTTAAACCCATGTGCATTAAATCACACGTATATAAATTCCAGAAAACATTTCTCTAAAACTGATTTTTTTTTCAATTTCAGTAATTTCCTCTTAGGAGTCAGTAATAATAAATTTGATGGTAATTTACAATTCACGTGGAAGCCCAGATGGTATCCCTAAGCAAAATTGTGGAAGGCCAAGTGTGTCTCACAGATCATAGATAGTCAATGAATGTTTGCTAAATTGGATTGTTTCTTTGACCTTCTCACTACCTTTCTTCCTTTCCAGGACACCCCATGTGTACACATGTATGGACACATGTCTTAGTACTCTCCTGCTATTTTGGCCCTCTACTGCTGGGGGAGTGGGGCAGGGAGAGAGTTAAAGTGCAAGTGACAATGTGTTATCTTTCCTAGGGTGTTCACATTTAAGAGGATCAAAAGAAAAAAGCAGTGCTTAACTGAAGGAGTTATTCTCTCTTGGTGGAATTTTGCGATTGACATCTAGGTTGAAGGATGCAAGAATTCAGTGTCTCTCAGATTATACACTGTTTAATCCACTTACTTACAAGCATAAGTATGCGTTACAAAGTAAAATTATTCCGGATATAGATTTTCTTACTTAGTCCCCTCTAGAATTTTCAATACATTAGGACTCTATCAATGATGGTTGATACAATTATGTAGACTTCTCCTTTTTCTCTCTTTTCTCAGTGAATGAGAAAGATATACAGATATTCCATGTATTCAGAAGCTTTCAACAGCCCATCTGAAAAATCCTCAAAGAAAAATCATTTAAAACTGAAGTTTCTCTACTTGTGCTCACACAGCAACAAATATGCCATGTCTTTATCAAATCTGAGTCTTGAAATATCCAGTTTAGTAGTCTTCATTGATTAAGTTAGCAACATAGAAATTTCCTACTTGAGTTTTTCCATACAGAAGATAGAGATTCTGGTTCATTTAGGCTTTGGGGACTATATAAAGGTTGACTCTACATTAACATCAAAATTGACAGTGAATTCAGATTTTTAAAAGTTAGTAAAACTGAGGGTTTGGTTTAGCCAAAATACATAACTGGAATTTCTATATTTTATGTGAACAATTTGGCTTTGTGTAGCTATAGCCTTAAGCTTTTGCTCCCTAAATTGACAATTACTTGATTGCCTATTCTTCAATGGCCCAAGATAAGCCAACAGAAGCATTGTTTTGGAACTAAACTTGAAAGCATAGAAATTAAAACAAAGTCTTTGTTTCTATTCAGTAGTGGGATTTTATCATCTATCTTGTCTTGCCCATCTTTCTTCACCCTTCCCTAGTATTTCCTCATAATAAGAGTTTATGTGCAATGAGCTTGATTCTTTTACCTGTCTTCAAAACCTGGGATAACTACTGTATAAGAGAAGCTAAGAATATATTAAGTGGTATTCCTTAACTAAACAAATTATGTTTCAAATCTATGTCCAGTGTACTTCTGATAGCCAAACTAGAAAATATTCACAGTTTGCAAAAATTTTAATGTCAAAAGATAGTTGTGAAACATATATTCCAACACATATTTGTTTCTTCTGACAAACATTACAGAAAATTATTGAGTTTAAAAGAACCTGTTAGACTGTTTGGCATGGCAAAGTTTTGACTCTTTACAGAAGTAGCAAGCTGTGACAAAATAATGTAAGTTTTCTATCACTGCTAACTCACAGACCGTAGAATTAGATCATGAGGTAAAACTCTGATGTATTCTCCATTATCCTCATGGTCCAAGCTCGTTCAGTTTCTCTTGAGAGACTTGGACAAATGGTTCCTCATCTACTCTAACCAACATTCCATAAACAACTCCTGAGTTTACATTATGTATCAGGAAACCATCAAGCGCTATCTACAAAGTGGTATATGACCAACTGCAATTAGCAGGGCCTGTTTCTCTTTCACACCTACTTAAAGACAGAGATTCATTTTAAACTTCCAAATTACTTGCTATCCTTTTAAACATGACGTATTTCATAAATTCTTCATGGATCTAAGGTAGCAAAATCTTATGATATATTATTGGACATTCCAGACATCACAAAGCTGAAAATCACCATGATTTAAACACTTAAATTATACTTTCCTCTGTGAGAAAAACCTATGGAAGGCAAAGGAAAAAAAAAAATCCCAACTAACCCAAAAGTAACCAAAATAAAAAGCTTGGTGAGCTAGGTATCCTATGCTGGGTACATGAATAAATGGATGAATGAATAAGTGAATGATTGCAAGCCAAGTGAAAGACACAGACTAAACTCTGAAAGGCTGTTATAAGCTGAAATGAATTAGGAAAGTGTTCGTTAAATTAAGAAAGTTTTATTTAGGCACTTCAGTTTTGTTTAAGAAACAAAGCAGTGTTTTGTGTCTGTTCTTTGTTAGATATCTTTCAAAGTAGATTTTAAAATAAAATGTACCTTGGAAATAAATACTGGCCAATGTCTTCTTTAGTTGAATGTGTTCTTTGTTGATCTGTTCTCATTTTCCTTTCTATCCTTTTCTACAATTTCCCCTCCACAAGGCCTAAGCTGCAAAAATCTTTGTCTCTTATGGTTTCTTCCAAGAGAAGAGGGTGAATATCTTGGGAATAAGTCTGGTTTTCAGAGATCCCTAGCACACCGAAACCCACCTCCCACACATCCTTTTACCCCCCTGGGGTCCAACCTGCCCTCCTTGCAGGCTAACTTTGGATGTTCCCTTGGGAACACAGAAGTTATCCTCTGTTGAGGCTGATTTTTTGGATAAACTGCAAGAAGAACAGAGTAGAAACAGTGTTCATGTAAGTGAAAGGGGAAAATATTACTAGAAGTGGGGAATGAGCTCTGATGGCTGGTGGAGGAAAAGAGTTTGGTGGGACAAAATGAGGACAAATGGAAATACTGAACTAGACACAACTCTTGCTTACCCTTAAATCTCAGGAAATTCCCCTTCGCCCTAATTGACCTTGCCTTTTATCACCGAAGATGGTCAGTTGCTTAGTGAGTGTAATGAACCTTAAAACATAAAAGCAGACACCTCTAAGGAGCGTGTGGGAGGGCCTGGGACTCGCTGGGGCAGACACGGAAGGCCCTCTCTCGGGTTTGGTGCTCCAGGCCACCTCGCCACGTGCAACACAGACAACTGGAGTGGCGGAGCTCGAAAGACCAGTCAGGGGCAGGAGGCTGGCGTGGACCCGCTCCCATTCCGGCGCGAACCGCCAGCTCTTCCACTTCCAGCCTCCTGAATCCCCCAGAGGAAGCTTGCCGGCCGGCCATCCCACAGACGTGCACACCTCCAACCCTTGTTGGGGGCGGGTGCCAGATGCCAGCCCCGCTGTGGAGCCCGCGCTCCTCCGGAGCTTGGGTAAGAAGAAACCCGTGGGGTCATTGGTTTGAGACGGAGAAAGTTAAGTACACCTGGGAGCCACCAGGCTGACACTCCGGAGCCGGGTGACCGTGTGCGCATCGGTATCTCCTGGCCATGTTTCCGCTCTCCCTGGGTCCCTCTGAGGCCCGAGCTGTGCTTCTGTCTGTTGGACTAACCCCGGCTGGAAGACCATCTGGCCCTACGGAGGAAAATGCCCGCAGAGATCTCCCCAGTCCCGCGTACCACCGCAAATCATCTCTCCCCTCTGCTGCCTAGAGGGGCAGTGAGAGGAATCAGAGGAGTGGCAGTGATGGTCTGAAAACTCAGATGGGGTGGAAGGGAGGAGAAGATGAGAAAGGAGGGAAAGAGAGAGAGCTAAACTCAGAAAGAAAATTTAAAACTTGGCTTAAAAAAAAAAACTACAAAATTTTCACCTGTACCGAATTGAACCGTCTCTGAATTTCTTCTAAAATAAAGAACTTTCCCCTAATTGTCCTTGGGGACCAAAGGCGGGCCACTCTTCCTCACAAGGTCTGGTCATGGTTTCAAGATACTAAAAGCTGCTAAACCCAACTCTGCAATTAATAATTCTAATGTCCATCACGTCTCCCTCTCTAAACGTGTCCGGTTTTCTAGATCACTGTCTTCTTCCAAACAGGGAATGTCTGGTCTCCCGTATAATATACATATATATTCTATATGTATATAATGTGTAAATATGTACTTATCTACAATAGACATATCCGTATACACATATGTATATATACATTATATATAATATTAATTTGGGGTTATGGTAGCCGTTGTGAGGGGCAGTATGTGAGATTTGATTATTCTAAATAAAACTGTTCAGTTATGGGCAGGGAAAAGGGGTGCACTTTGATGCCCAGTGAAAAATGCGAGTCTGGTAAACAGAAGCAGAAGGTAAACAGAAGCAGAAGGTAAACAGAAGCTAAACGAGGAGAAAGGAGATTTTTGGTTTTTCTCCAGGCACAGGCTGGAGCTCCTCTTCGGGACCAGGGCAAACTGGAAACAAGGTGCCTGTCTGCACCAGCCTCCGGGTAGTCTATACCTCAGTAATCGCCATTCCTCGTACCCACGAGAGGGGAAAGTGTGTGCCCGCCACGTAGACGCATCTCCACCCACCCCGCCCAGCTGTTTCGAGGGCCGGCTGGATCCCAGTGGCCGGGGCTCCGGAAGGTGGGCTTGCAGACCAGGGAATGACCAGCTGTCCCCTCCCGAGACTCCCGCCGCCCGCTTAGGACAGGTTTTGTAGGAGAGCAGGCAACTTACTTAACGTATTGGCTTCGTGGGAGCCATTGACTTTGCCATCCGGGTAGATCTGCAGATGGAAACCGATGCCCACTCTGCAGTAGAGGCTGCCGGTCCGGCGCCCCGAGGGGCTCCACTGGAAACTGCTCTGCTCCAAGCCACTTCCTTGACTGCCCAGAGAAGCCCCGGGGGAGGAGGAGGCAGAGGAAGAAGAGGAAGACTTCGTGCTACTGCTGCTTCGGCTGCTGCTGGCTCCTCCGGGGTTCCTACCCGTGGCAGCCGGTCCGGGTTGCCCTTTGGGTGCGAGGCGCTTCTCCCCTTGAGCCCAGGCGCTGAGGATCAGGTGGCTGAGGAAGAGCAGGAGGAGGAAGGACAAGCTCATTCTTCCAGCCGCGGGGGTCCTAAGTGCATTTTGCAGGGCTGGTTCTGGGCTCTGTAGCCCGCGCGCGGCTGTGTGCCTCTGGCGCTGCCCCCCTCGCCGCACCGGGTGGACATAGCCTTGGGGAAGAGAGAGGGAGAGGGCGAGAGGGAGAGAGCCCACCCGAACGGATCTCGGCGCTGGCACTGGGATATTTATAACGCCAGTGATCTCACTGCTCGGTGCACGCCTGCGAGGCTTCCCCTCACCCGCCGCTTTGTGTACTCTCCGGCCGGTGCGGGGAGGGAGCCTCGCCGTCCCGGGGGCGGGGGTGTGGAGGAGGGAGGAGACGGGAGAGGGTGAGTGGGAGGAGAAGCCAGGCGGAGAGAAGCTGCACCCCGACGCTGGGCGCGCGCACACCGAGGCCACGCACCCCAGCACTTCTCACGCGCCACACGGCCACCCTCCACTCGAGCCAACGCTGCGCGGAACTCAGCTCCCCGCGAGCCCTTGAGTCCTCCTGGGGCAGCCACGGGAATGGGAGGGCGAAACGTGGGAGTGAGTTCTCGTCTCTCGCACCTCTGCCGCAGGCTTGCGTCCCAGCAATGCGCTCTCGCCTACCCAGGACACAGTTTCCAGGTTCCCTTCCCTTTGCCCAGCAGACCCGACTGGTACAACCCCTGACCCGGGGATCTCTGGGGAACCGCGTCCCGCCGAGGGATCCCACCGCTGCAAGTGTTCGCAGCGCAACTTGGAAGGCTTTGGTGTGGCGCGGTGGGGAGAAGGCTTTTGTTGTTGCTACTGATTTACTGAAGAGCTAATGAATGGATTTACTCAGCGTTTAGAGAGCCGCCCTAAGCCTTTACGCCAGGGCTCGAGCTGCTTTCCTGTTGGGAAACTCTTGGTCGCGCTAAGCATAATGCCACCGTATTTGTTTTTCCTTCTGGGAGGCTCTAGGTCTGCGCCCGGGAGGGGGAGCGCACACGCACACCGTGCTCGGAGCCGGGCGAGAGGGGTAGGGTCTGGGCACCAGCACATGTGACTAACTGTCCAGTTGTCCTCTCTCGCCCCAGGATCCCCGTGGCAGGAAGGATTAGCTAACGGCTCGCTTCAGCTTACTGAGAGCTGCCATTGACTGAAGGGCCGACTCCAATGAATGATTAATGATGCGCGCGCTGGATTTCAGGAAACCTGAGAACGGAGAATTCCCGTGTATGCAATGCCCCTACTGTCATTTATCTGAGAAATATACCTGGCTTGCATTCTTGAAATATTTCCATCTGAAAACATATTTGAAGCTTTAAACTACACTCTGGTACATTATTCATTGCTCATTTTAATGAAAAGGCTGTGATTTGGACCGATAAGGTCAATTCATATAAGCCAAGGTTGATGTTAAGAGGTGGCTTTCTCCATTTTTGAGTACCCACTTAAGGATTCCTATCTCAATAATGAAAAGCATATAAAACATATGTTTATTTTTCAGGATTGGAAATCTCCCATGGCTAGAATACTTAACATCAAGGCAGCTGTAAACAGAAAATCACCTGGACAACTTAGTGAAGCCACGGGGTGGGGGTGGGGGGGAGTGAGCGAGGGGGAAGAAAGGGCTCATCACACATAGATGTGCATGGCCTGGGCACTATATAAGATGCTGCCCTGGGCTGAACACCCCTTCTTTTTCCGCTGTGCTAGGCTCAAGCTTTATGCTTCTGGTTTAACCACCATAGGTAAGCAGACCCTTGCAAGGCAATCCTGAAAGTGGACATTGAGGACGGGTGGTCCCTCGGGACTATCCACTTGACTGACATTGCCTCTTTCCGGGGTGAATGATTGTGGAATGCTGGGCCTGGGCACTGTGCCTTCTGCAAGTGATGTCCTTGAGTCTCTAAAAAAGCTGTCAGGGTTTAAGACCCATTGGTGGTGCTGGATGCCATCACTAAGTTCCCCTGTGTGTCACCCATTCCTCAAGTGACAAAGATTTTCCAAAGTAAATCCAGTTGCTTGTGTCTCACCCTTCCTCTTCCCTAGGAGTCTGCTGAAAGAGCAGGAGAGTGGCTGGCCTTAGAGGCACTATCAGCCTCCTTCCCAAACCCAGGAGGTCAAAACCACTCTGGGGCTGAGCCTCTGGAACTGAGATTACGTCTTTTCTTTTCTTCTTTCTTTCAGCTCCTCAAGCCCCACCCCCAGTGAAACAACCATTCTCGTATCCCTCTCCTGTCCTGCAAGATTCCAGCTGGGGATCAAACTCTTGTCTAGGGATGACCCAGGAAGGCCAAGACACCTGCTCATGTTTTAGCCCAGCTCAGCCTGGAGGGTGGCAAGGTGCACTCCGACCTCCTCTGGGGTCCGAGCTTGAAACTTTCGGAAAAGCAGAGCATTCCGTAAGTGGAGAGCAGTGACCAGCTCTTGTGACTGAGTTTGGCAAACTAGACCCCAGGTTCCTTCTCAACTCTCCTGGATGCTAGGAGGCTTTTTTAAAAAGTGCGCCCTTAAAACTGAATCGGTATGGTGTTCGTGAGCAAGTAGGGTGGGTGCCAGTAACCTTTTAAAAATCTACAAGAGGGTTGAACATGTATTTGGGTCTTTTTTTGTTTGTTTTAATGTAAAGACCTGCAAAAACTGAACAGTGAAAGAAGACAGCCCTGCGCCTGTCCCGTGCGCTGAAGAGCCAAGCTCCCTCTCTCCGCAGCTCCGCCGAGAGAGGAGCCAGTCGCCCTGTGCTCCCGGCTGCGCCCTCCCTGGCCCGCGCGCTGCGTCACTCTCGGCGCAGCAGATCCGCGGAGCCTGTGTCCACCGCAAATCTGCGGTCGGAAAAATTCTCATTTCACGGTCTTGGCTAGCCGGGCTCTACTCCCATAAATTCCACTCAAAAGAGAGTGCAAGCCTGTACCACTTTTTTTTTTTTTTTTTCCTGGTTATTTTCTGGATCATCAAAAGCCCCCTGGCTGGAGACGATCCCTCAGTCCACTCACAGGCCAGTGAGCCTGGTCAAGGGCGCCAGGGCATAGGCGGAGACGCACCCGCGGCCGCTGCGCCGTGCTGTTCTTGATTCATGCGCTCTCCCTGCCGCGGAAGCAAGGTCGGGGAGACGGTGCAGGCTCCTGGCTACCTGCAGAGATAAAGGCTAGTTTCCACTCATCTCCACTGGACGGGGCACCAAAAAACAGGTGAATGGGTCCCACCAGTCGTCTAGGCATCAGCTCTGGTCCCCATCTCTTCGGGTTTACCTTCCTCAGCTGTTCAACCCCTCGGCCTCACGTTCTGTAGCCTCACCACCTCAGGTTCACCTTTCCTAGCCCCAGCACCTGAACTTTCTTTCCAGGCCTCCCCTAGTTCTGTGTGGGAACCAAAGGATGAATTTCTCGTAGGTCTTTTGTAGCTATAGCTATGATCCAGTTACTAGCAACAGGAGTCAATTCAAAGCAAGATACAATGACTTGTATCCTCAGGCTGGCACTTAAAAGTATAGGAAGAAAGAGATCAGGGCAAAGACAAGCTTCCCTTCACCCGAGGGACAAGCTTACTAATTACAACCTTCCTCTGGTTGTAAACAGATGTTGGAGGTCTCTGAGACCAGGGCTCCAGAGGAGAGGCCAAAGCCTGGTCCGTCCTACAGTGCATCACACTGTGATGGAGGGAAGGACCAGAGATAGATGGTGGGATAGGATGAGCAACCCTGGGCAGTGCAAACCACAGTGCCCGGAAGGCTCTCCAACCCACGAACGAGGCTGCCAGGGTCCCCGCGGACCTCGCACAGGCTTCTGTTCAGAGCAAGTCAGTCTCTCCTCATCTCTTCTGCTGGAGGTGCCCACAAACTATGAGGTTTGCCTAGTCTGGTTTGTTGCAGTGCAAGGCAAGGACTGGTTTTCTTTGCTTGATTCAAGCAGACAAAAGCCCAGAGGATTTCAGCAATTTTTCCTAAATGAAGGGCTTGAACCTGGCCCTCCCTCTCCAACCCTGCCGCCCTTCCACACACTCAGAGGCTGAATCCAGACAGCAGCACCACTTTTTGCTAACCAGGTCCCTGGTGACCCCACAATGACTTCTAGTTCCATAGGATTTTTGTCGGAGGCACAGTTGCATTGTGGGAGGACTCAGGCGCTGACCCTGTTGGGGCCGTCAGTCCGCGTTCTTGCCAGGACCCTCTATTTCCTCCAGGCCTGGCTTCTCACCAGCCAAGTTGGCAGCAATTACAGGAACAAATAGCCTGTGGCGAAAGGAGCCCTGAGCAGGCTGAGAAGGGTGGGAAGGGCTGGCTGTGCGGGAAGGAAACAGAGAGCGAGGGCGCACAGGCAGGGTGCTGACAGAGTGATTAGGCACTCTGCAGGTCCGGAGGTTAGATCTCTTCTTCTTTCTCCAGGGTCTATTACTTCTTGCTGAAGAGGCAGCTGTTTTGAAATGGCCACAAGCAGCTGGTCTTCTCCATATCTGTGGAGTCAGAAAGCAAAGCAGCCCTTGCTAGTAGAAAGAGATCTTTTGTGAAGTGACTCAATGAAATCCGTTACTTTTTCTCATAAAGCACATTTCTAGTGCTTTCCAACTAACCTGGTGACTAGTTTTGCTTTAGTTTCTGGTACATCCATGCACTGAGTCCCAAAGCACTACAGGCCCCCAGTTATCTCAGCACACAATATCCAATTGCAGGAAATAACTGCTCTTAAAGTACTAGAAGCCCCTTATCCTGTCCAGGGCCAGCCATTGAAGATGGAGGATGTATTTCCTTGTGCTGGCTACATATGTGTACAAAAGTCGTGATTTGAGATCATGCCACCATCCCCTGCCCCAAACAGAGCCCACTTTGCCTTTATGATGGGTTTTGTTCCCGGCACAATCTGTATCTAATAATGTCTAGAGAGGTCGTTCTGAGCATAGGAGGAGAGGCTTGGTACTTCCAGTCTTAATTTTCAGTAAGAAGTGGGTCAGGTAGCAAAAAGAGTGAGGAATCAGAGACTTTTCTCATCTCTCATCTTTATCATGAGAGATAAAGAGGGTGAATTAGAGTTGCTGCTATTGGAATAGCTTTAGCATTCTGGATGTTTGGTTTGTATCCAGAGAGACAGGCCATAAGCAAATGGGCACTCATTCAAGAAAAATGAGGGCGGGGGGATGAAGAGAAAGGAAGCACAGTGTCCTCTTCTAGGACATCCCTTTTGTGCCAAATGAGACAGGAGGAAGAGAACAGAAGTGAGACCAAGCCTGGTACCAGTGATAAACAGATAGGAAGCTGCTGAAACCCAGGACACATGGGCTATCTTTTCACCGACCCAGTCAAAGGCCATTTGTTCAGAAAGTAATTTGATCAAAGCTGATTTCTCAGACTAAGTCTGAGAGCCATTCCACACAGACAGTTTTTTTTTTTTCCCATAATAAGATGCTTATTTTTCTTCAGTTGTTAAAGCAGTATGGGGACCAAAATTGAAGATGCAACTGTTGGCAGGGAAGTACACAGAATTTGAAAGATATCTTCAACAATACCAAGTGGATGTTTTGCTTTGGTTTAGTTTTTTTCCCAATAAAACTTTAGACATCACATTCTAGAGAAATACTCCTTTCATACTTTTTTTATAATCAAGAACTTTCTGAGAAGCCCAAAAATTTTTTTCGGCTTAACCAAAAGCTGTTAAAAAAAAAAAAAAAAAAGCAAAAAAGCATCCCATTCTTGTGTCCTCTAGAAGAATTATTTGTGAACTGCCTTTTTTATTTCTTTCAATGTGAAAAATCCAGGACCGTTCTTTCGGCAATCACAGTATAAAAGTATTTAATAATCGCAGTATGTAAGTTATTTATTACTCTATTTTAGTGAATCATAATACATTACTTATCCCTTTAATAATTATAGAAAACTGAAATAAAATATGATCTTACTATGTAATACACTAAGAAAATCAAAATAAAAGGCATAAAAATTTTAAACTTGGCTAGAGAGTTGGGAGAGGGGAATATAAAGGCCTACAAAATTGAAAATTGTATAATTGTATAATTATATTGTATAATTGTATAATATAAAGGCCTACAAAATTGAAAATTGTATAATTGTATAATTATAAATGTATAATTATTATTCATCATATATGATGAATAATAATTATATTGTTTACTGGAAAAAAAGAATATCTATAAGGTTTCCACTTCTGTAAATTTGTTAAAATAAAGAAGCTCCTGATGGCAAAAATAATAGTAATCACAGTATGCAACAGCTAGAATTGAACTACCCACATGCCTCCCTTCAGCTCCCATGTAAACATATAAAAAAAGATTGAAAATGGAGCAGAGGGTCTTAACAGTTATAGTTTATTTTGCATATTGTGATCATATATGCATAATATGAAAATCATATTGATAAAGTCCATGACGTCTTCTGACCTGTGTCCTCACCCTTGGTGCATTCCACCCTTTGCTTTTCATTCCACTAGCCCACTCAGATCAGAGCAGTGAGAGGATCCTTAGCTCCTGAAACACAAATGAGTGACTGATGTATGTTCACAGATTTTTTTAAAAAGAAATATTTCCCTTATGCACACCATTCTGCTATCTGCCCTAGCTCTGAAGCTCATGTATGCTTCCTAGGGGAGGAATTGAGGAGCACACAGCATATTACTATCAAGACTTTTCCTGGTTGTAAATGAGGCAATTTCCTGCTGGGAGGCCGTGGGGCACACAGTGGTACTTGCTGTAATGAGGGTCACCACCAAACGTATTGTGATTTGAGTATTGCTTAGCTGTTTCACTTTTCTTATGGATATATATGGGGCTCTCAAGTAAATCATAAGCCCCTCAAAGGCAGTCTCCTTCAGCATACACTGCCTTGTAATCCCCCAAATGCACAATGACATAAATTCTAAATGAGGATCCTTAAGAGGGATGCAAAAGATGCCTTAATAATCGTTTCAATCTCTCCCCAAAAGAAGCGAGAACTTTAGCATTTAAATGTATATCGTAATGCTGGGTGATCTGTTGTCTGTCATTTCCTCTATCCAGGGGAATGGAGAATTTGGGAGAGTGTAAGTGCGAATGTGTATGAGTTTTCATCGTTTGCATTACCATAGCTCTTAATTACAGTAATCATTTTCACAAATGGGCCTTGTTTTCTACTCTGGCTCCTTGGCTTTTGGCAGGCTGCACTGGGCAAACACCTGTTGTCTGGTTATACAGAGAAACACCTGTCAGTGGAGTCAGTAAGTACTAATGTAGAGACTGTCATCTGGGGTCTTGGGAACCTTTGCTATTGTCAGAAGAAAGGAAAGAGCACCTGCTTAGGGCCCGGGAGGGCTGAATAATAGCTTACTGACTTCTGACAGAAGATGTCGATGAATCCCTTCCCTCTACCTACTCCCCAGAAATGCAGCCTGGGGCCGCAACATCTGTTAATGAGTGAATGAATGTGGTCAGGTTTGAGGAAAATTCCTTTCTAAAGGAGACTGTAGTTTAACAGATATGAGGGCTTTGAGGCATCAAACTATAAATGGCTTTTATGTATGAATATCCAGCTGCTAAGAGTGGATGAAGGGAAGCAAGAAGAAAAGAGAGAGGATGGGAAGAAATGTTGGGAGAGCAAGAAAAATGGGACAAAGAAGATTTTTTCCATATGACAACCTCCTTCAGAAAATCACCGTTTGGAGTGCATTCGTGGTACTGGGCTGGTTCTATGTAGAGACAGGTATAACTAGCTTAATGGACTTCTCTGGAAAAAGTCAGTGTCAGTTCCTGAACTTATCAATTATTCTTTGACAGTTTAGCTATTAGACACAGTTTATGTCCACACATGGAGAAGGAAGAAAATAAAATGATGCAAAGGTTTGGGAAGGAGAGAGAGGAGATTAAAAGCCTACATTTTTCAAAGATAGATTTTAGCACCAATATTTATTTTTAGGTTTCCTAACCTTTTGCTCCCCATAATCAAGATATATAGAAATCCATACCAGCTCAGAGAAACGTCTTGATCCTGCCTCATCTGGTTAAAGATAACCCACAGAGCTAGGGAGTGTAAGAATGGGGCCATCAAGCCTTTCCATTTGTAACTCTGTCCAGTTGGAACTGTTTTCCACTATATTCTGTGGGAGGAGCTGCCAGCTTGAAATTCCTCCTCCAGATGGATTTTGCTTCTCTCTTCTGTCCCACTGTCTCCTTTCCCTACGTCACGATTTTTCCTAGGCTCAGAGCTCTCTTGGCATTAGATAAAAAGAGGAAACGGGGGTGCATGAATAAAATTGTAGGTAAGGAGAGCAGAGAGGAGAAATCATTAAGAGAACTTTTAATCTTGGATTCACTCTTGATTTTTCTCTTTCCTGCACCCACTATATGCAATCTGTCAGGAGCTCCTTTTGGCTTTATCTTCCAAATATATGCAGAATCCACACACTTCATACCATTTCCATTGTAACCACCCAGGTATAAGCCATCATCACTTCCCAAAAGACCTTGCTTTTGGTCTTTCCACCCTTTCAATTTATTTTCAATGCAGCATAGTAATCTTTTTCAAAAGAAAAGTCAGTGTATGCCACTCCTCTCCTTAAAACTACCAATCACTTCTCATTTCACACCTAAAATAAAAGCTAAACTCCTCCCAGTGGCCTTCCAGCCCCTAATTGAACCCCAGGCTCACTTCTTTCAAGCCAGACTGGTTCCCTGGCAGTTCTCAAAACTTAGCAGCCACTAGCTCATCTTAGGACATTCACCAAGGTCACTTCCTCTGTTTGGACTACTCTTCTCAATATATTTGTCTAACTCTTTCACCTCTTTCAAGGTTTTGCTCATATGTTTCCTTCCCAAACATTACCTGCCCACCCTATAAAAAACTACAGGCTCCACACTCCCTAACTTTCATGCTGCTTTTCTTTTTAATTTTTTTCCACAGCAGCTATTTGTTTAATAAACAGTTATGTGGCTCTTACTATCAATCAGGCATTCTTACCAGGTATTAATTCATCAAATGCACATAGCAACCTTATGGAGTAGGCCCTATTGTCTTGTCTATTTTATAGTCATAAGAAAACTGGGGCACAGAGAGGGTAAGTAACTTACCCAAATCACACAGCTAGGGAGTGGTAGAGCTGAGGTTCAGACTCAGTCTGATTCTAGGAGCAATACCCTCACAAATGTGCTCGAAGTACTTATCACTTTCTAATATACTATAGGATATACTTGTTATTGTATTTATTGTTTATTGTCTGTTTCACTCTGCTAGCATGTAAGCTCCACGATAGTAAGGATCTTTCTTCTGTTCACAAATATTTATCATTCACCTAGAATGATGCTTGACATATATTGTGGGTGCCCAATAATTATTTGTTGAATGAATAAATAAACTGGATGATTGAGAGTCGGCTCCCCAGCTTGAGATACATTATTTTGGGTTCATTACCAAAACATCCACTTCTCAGTTTATCCTCCAGGGACTTCAGGTAGAATAAGAACAAGGAGAAACAGTATTCTAGTTCAGATATTTTATTTCACCCTATAATTTTTGAATGAGAGAAACTGCCTCAGAGATGCTGCTGTTATTTCCCTCTAATTTGTTTTCACTGTAAGTTTCCTTTACAACTCCACCCACTCCTCTCCACCCTATATTTGGAGTGGGTAGGTGTGAGAAGAGAGAAGTAAGGAAAGAAGTGAGGGTCACACACACATACTAAACACCAGTTAGCCTTTAAACCTTACTTCCTCTAAGAATTCTGTAGTGATGACAACACGAAGACAGACGAATCTGGAGCCAGAAAATGGGGATGGACTATGTGATAGCAATGGAGCTGGTTCTTTGTGGTACCCACACTTGCCAAACAAAACAAAGCAAACCTCCTGCATCCAGATTTTTAAAAATTCCAGAGTGGAAGCCTGCAGTGCTTCACAACTCAGTTCATTTTGTAAAGACAGCAGAGGCAATGGTGGAAAAGATCCCTAACGAGAACCAATATACCTGAATTCTAATTCCACAGCTCACCTCTACACATAAACACACATGCAGTCACTGTGTGGTGACTCAAACCTTAGAGTCTCATTTTCATTCTCTGTAAAAATAGGGGTAATAATTTCTGTTTTGGTGTTCTTTGTTTTGAGGAGCACAGGTGTGACAATAAATGTGAAATTATCACACACATTTAATTTATAATTAAAATTATATAATTATAAAAATTATAGTTGTTCCTGTTAAATTTGTCAGAATAATGCACTTCCTTCATATACAAAAAATCTAACAATGTATGAGTATAAAAATATTTTAATCGGTTCACCTTGCCTTTGGAGAAATGTAGACAGTAAAATAAATAAATTTAATGTGCTGGTGTGTCATAATTTGTGACAGAAGAGCTCGGTCCAGCAACTTCTTACAAGGTTGGATTGTGATTCCCTATAGGTACTTCAGCAGCTGAAAGACAATCACAATGAACATTTGTGAATTATAAGATGAAGGAGATTTATCGGCCTTATTTTGAGGAAAACTAAAGGAAAGGAAGATAATCGAAGTAAAGAAGCCCAATCTGCATTTGCAACTGTCTTCTTCAAATAGTGATCCTAATACGGCTAGCACTTCTAAAAGCAGCAAGAGTCACTGATGTGTCGTCTTTTCTGACTCTAAGGCCTTTAGCAGGTACAGCAGTTTGCAGAGTAGGAGAATTTATCCAGATAAGTTGTCCTTTGAAAGAAAAGGAGTTCTGGTCAGATTTCCATGTGGGAATACCTTGGTAGCAGACACATTGACGCCATGGTAGTGAAAGCTACTTGTCTTAAAATCAAACAAATAATTTCCGCAGACTGCGTTGAATAACTTCACAGTGTCTGAGGTGCCAGAGGAGAGCACTTGCAACAAACTCTAACCTGTTTTCACCGCATTTTCTCCATGAGTAAAACTGAGACACAAACGTGTCAGTTTTAAGAGTTTTCCTTATATATGATTAATTTTCAAAGTTTTTTTAGAAAGTATTTTAGGACCTCTTACTTCATTAAGCTTCATCTGTAATGTGTTTTGATTTGTTCGGAGAAAGATGAGCAACAAGACTGTAGGTTTACTATAACAAGGCCTCATAGGGACAATTGGGGGGCATGTCTAAGATTTAAAAAGAGGTCAATGTGTTTTAAGAAAAAAAAGAATAAAAAAGAAACTATTTCAGTGGCAAAGACCGCTGTTGGTTTGTTACCAAGGTAAAGCATTTTGAAACATTTGAAATTGTTATTAAAAATATTACCTTTGGGGGCTTCCCTGGTGGCGCAGTGGTTGACAATCTGCCTGCCAATGCAGGGGACACGGGTTCGAGCCCTGGTCTGGGAAGATCCCACATGCCGCGGAGCAACTGGGCCCGTGAGCCACAACTACTGAGCCTGCGCGTCTGGAGCCTGCGCTCCGCAACAAGAGAGGCCGCGATAGTGAGAGGCCCGCGCACCGCGATGAAGAGTGGCCCCCACTTGCCGCAACTAGAGAAAGCCCTCGCACAGAAATGAAGACCCAACACAGCCATAAATAAATAAATAAATAAAATATTACCTTTGCATTGATTAATAAGGAGGTAGGAAACTCTTGCACTCTCCATTGAAATTGTTTCACACCTAATCTATTGACATTGAAAGCAGGACTGTTAACAAAGCAAAATCTGGGGGACACTTTGGTTACAGCTTCTTAAAGGGAATCACAGGAAACTAACGTCTATGTAAATTCTGGGAACCAGGAAGTACGGTACTGAGATCTTAATATAAATTGAAACAAGATGCAGGCCCAACAAGAAGAAATCAGCACCTGAACATGAGCATTAGAGGCTGATTGGATGAATTATGCAGCATTACTCCTCTCCACAAACACACCTGACCTTGGCACATGAAAGGCACACTCAATCTTCTGCACAGGCATAATACTCCTAGCTCTGCAACCTGGACCAACTTTCTTAACCTCTCTGAATCACTCTCCTCACTGGTAAAATGGAACTGGTGATAACCTCTGTCTCCAAGTGCTGTTTTGATTATTGTTGTAAAAGCTAAGGAACTAATGCACATAAAAGAAGCAGTACTATCCTTTCCTAGCATGTTGGGTGCCTCAATACTGTTAACCATCAAAATGCAATCCCTCTTTTCCACCCACTTATTTTGGGGGAAATCATTTTGGAAGAGAGAGGGCTTCACATTTTGATGCAAGTTAACAAATGCATCTAAATGGACCTTCCTTTTCTTAGTCAGATTTCTTCAATTCTGTGAAAGGAAAAGTAAATGCTCTTTATCCTGATGGGTAAAAATCACAAGGGATTTCCTTTGTCATAAATATCAGAAACAATGTCATCAGATGACACGTAGAGAAGTGACAGGCCTCCAATTTACCAACAATAGTACACAAGTTTTGCAGGCTATGGAATAATGATCACCCATGTCTTCCCATTACTGGAGTGATGATGTTCAGGCACCTATATCATGGGTTCTCCCAGTGCGGGTAGCATATCTTTTCTAGGTAGCAAAGACACCTGCACGTAATGCCAGAATAAAGCCTTCAAATGACACTCCATTTGTCACGTCCGTATGTCACAAAAAGTATTCTTCTTGCAGGGATTTTCCTAGCCAGTCCACATATTAGAGGCATAATAAAGAGTCCTTCCTGTATTAGAAAAATGAAACATAAAACACTCAAATAAAAACAAGTACAAACAGTCCAGGGTAAGATTAGAGTTTCCAGGAAGCACACATTTATTTCTGTGTTACTTGCTGCTTCTTTACATGAAGCCCAAGGAGCAACTGGACAACAGTAGTCAATGCTCTACTTTATTTCCATTTTGTTTATTTTGTTTTTCTTTCTTTTAAAAATTTACATATAGTAAAATTCATTCTTTTTTGGTGTACTGATCTCAGTTTTACAAATGCATAGATATGTAACCATCGCCACAATCAAGACCTTCATTTGGTTGTAATTGGCCCTAAGATATATGTAACACAATATAAATACAAAGTGTAAGTGATTCAGTCCTTTAAATGGAAAACACAAAGAATGGGGGGAAATGTTAGAAGAAAGGTACATGGGTTTCTGTCTTCTGAAATAAGCCCTCCACTTCCCACAATTTTTCTTAATTAATTTCTTCTCTTTTGTTCCTTTTTTAAAAAAAAGATCTCAGCTTAAAAGCTATTTCCTCTCAAGTGCCTTCCCTGACTCATCTCCCACCCCAAATCTAGATTAGGTCCTCCCTTGATGTCTTTTCAATGTATCCCATTCTTTATAAAGTATTCCTACTCGCCACAATTGTATCTATACAGCTTTATCCTACACAGCTTTTTATGGGATAATTAACCAAAGTCCATCTCCCACAACACCTAAGCTGAAAAAGGAGTTGAGAATACAATTGGTCCTGCTAGTCTCTCCAAAAATGGTATTTTTTTCAACAATTTTTTCAGGCTCAAGGGTAAAACAAGCCTAATACTATCAAATTCTTTTTTTATCTGTTTTATTTATTTTTTAAAATTGAAGTATAGTTTACAATGTTGTATTAGTTTCAGGTGTATAGCAAAGTGATTCAATTATATATATATGTATATGTATGTATATATTATTTTTCAGATTCTTTTCCATCATAGGTTATTGCAAGATATTGAGTATAGTTCCGTATGCTATATGGTAGGTCCTTGTTGGTTATCTATTTTTTTTTTATTTTTATTTTTAAATTTTTCTTGGAGCATAGTTGATTTACAATGTTGTGTTCATTTCAGGTGTACAGCGAAGTGAATCAGTTATATGTGTACATATATCCACTCTTTTTTTTTTTATTTTTAGATTCTTTTCCCATATAGGCCGTTACAGAACATTGAGTAGAGTTCCCTGTGCTATACAACAGGTTCTTATTAGTTATCTATTTTATATATAGTAGTGTGTATATGTTAATCCCAAACTCCTAATTTATCCCTTCCCCCTCTTCCACTTTGGTAACCATAAGTTTGTTTTCTATATCTGTGAGTCTATTTCTGTTTTGTAAATAAATTCATTTGTATCATTTTTTTAGATTCTGCATATAAGTGACATTATATGATATTTGTCTTTCTCTGTCTGGCTTACTTTACTTAGTGTGATAATCTCTAGGGCCATCCATGTTGCTGCAAATAGCAATATTTCATTCTTTTTAATGGCTGAGTAATATTCCATTGTGTGTATATGTATGTGTGTATATATATATATATATATATATATATATATATATATATATCACATCTTCTTTATCCATTCATTTGTCAATGGACATTTAGGTTGCTTCTATGTCTTGGTTATTGTAAACAGTGCTGCAATGAGCATGCATCTTTTTGAATTATAGTTTTCTCCAGATATATGCTCAGGAGTGGGACCATACCATACCAACCTTTCTCTAATGGTTGGGTAAAAACTGTGTGAAAGTAAAGATCAGTGTGTACAGCTGAAAATCGGCATTAGGGTTTATAAAGTACATAAATGAAGTTAAATGTGGAGGCTTGCTTGTTTGAACTTGTTTCCAACCAACCAATGGCATGAGACCTACCACCAGTCTCTCTCCTCTTAGGGTTAGACTCTATAGTCAGCTACACTTTTCAGTAGCTTTCAATGGACAATCAGCTCTAAGCCAGGCTGGCCCACAAAGGTTGATCTAGGTTCAAATACTAGTAAGAAAGGCAACCAAAATGCTAACAAAGGTTTCTTTCACTTTGTCTTACTACAGAACCAGCAGTCATATAGAGTATGGCTTACGCATAGAAAGATCTTAGAAGGGAGTGCTCGTGACTTATCATTTCTCCTTAGTTCTTCACGCTACAGTGTGCAAAGTGTTGCATTGGTTTATTCAGTCCTTTAAATAACTGACCAATAAAAGGAGACAAAAAACCATAAGCCTACTGCCTTTTATACTATTTTTTTTTCCATTACTCTAGGAGGTGGATCAAAAAAAGATCTTGCTGTGATTTATGTCAAAGAGTGTTCTTCCTATGTTTTCCTCTAAGAGTTTTATAGTGTCCAGTCTTACATTTAGGTTTCTAATCCATTTTGAGTTTATTTTTGTGTATGGTATTAGGGAGTGTTCTAATTTCATTCTTTTACATGTAGCTGTCCAGTTTTCCCAGCACCACTTATTGAAGAGACTGTCTTTTCTCCATTGTATATCCTTGCCTCCTTTGTCATAGATTAGTTGATCACAGGTGCGTGGGTTTATCTCTGGGCTTTCTATCCTGTTCCATTGATCTATCTTTCTGTTTTTGTGGCAGTACCATATTGTCTTGTTTACTGTAGCTTTGTAGTATAGTCTGAAGTCAGGGAGTCTGATTCCTCCAGCTCTGTTTTTTTCCCTCAAGACTGCTTTGGCTATTCAGGGTCTTCTGTGTCTCCATACAAATTTTAAGATTTTTTGTTCTAGTTCTATAAAAAATGCCATTGGTAATTTGATAGGGATTGCATTGAATCTGATTGCTTTGGGTAATATAGTCATTTTCACAATATTGATTCTTCCAATCTAAGAACATGGTATATCTCTCCATCTGTTGGTATCATCTTTAATTTCTTTCATCAGTGTCTTATAGTTTTCTGCATACAGGTCTTTTGTCTCCCTAGGTAGGTTTATTCCTAGGTATTTTATTCTTTTTGTTGCAGTGGTAAATGGGAGTGTTTCCTTAATTTCTCTTTCAGATTTTTCATCATTAGTGTATAGGAATGCAAGAGATTTCTGTGCATTAATTTTGTATCCTGCAACTTTACCAAATTCATTGATTAGCTCTAGTAGTTTTCTGGTGGCATCTTTAGGATTCTCTACATATAATACCATGTGATCTGCAAACAGTGACAGTTTTACTTCTTCTTTTCCAATTTGTATTCCTTTTATTTCTTTTTCTTCTCTGACTGCTGTGGCTAGGACTTCCAAAACTATGTTGAATAATAGTGGCGAGAGTGGACATCCTTGTCTTGTTGTTGATCTTAGAGGAAATGCTTTCAGTTTTTCACCATTGAGAATGATGTTTACTGTGGGTTTGTCATATATGGCCTTTATTATGTTGAGGTAGGTTCCCTCTGTGCTCACTTTCTGGAGAGTTTTTATCATAAACGGGTGTTGAATTTTGTCAAAAGCTTTTTCTGCATCTATTGAGATGATCATATAGTTTTTACTCTTCAATTTGTTAATATGGTGTATCACATTGATTGATTTGAGTGTATTGAAGAATCCTTGCATCCCTGGGATAAATCCCACTTGATCATGGTGTATGATCTTTTTAATGTGTTGTTGGATTCTGTTTGCTAGTATTGTGTCGAGGATTTTTGCATCTATATTCATCAGTGATATTGGTCTGTAATTTTCTTTTTTTGTGGTATCTTTGTCTGGTTTTGGTATCAGGGTGATGGTGGCCTCATAAAATGAGTTGGGGAGTGTTCCTTCCTCTGCCATTTTTTGGAAGAGTTTGAGAAGGATGGGTGTTCGGTCTTCTCTAAATATTTGATAGAATTCACCTGTGAAGCCATCTGGTCCTGGACTTTTGTTTGTTGGAAAATTTTTAATCATAGTTTCAATTTCATTCCTTGTGATTGGTCTGTTCACATTTTCTATTTCTTCCTGGCTCAGTCTTGGAGGTTATACCTTTCTAAGAATTTGTCCATTTCTTCCAGGTTGTACATTTTATTGGCATAGAGTTGCTTGTAGTAGTCTCTTAGGATGCTTTGTATTTCTGCAGTGTCTGTTGTAACTTCTCCTTTTTCATTTCTAATTTTATTGATTTGACTCTTCTCCCTCTTTTTCTTGATGAGTCTGGCTAATGGTTTATCAATTTTGTTTATCTTCTCAAAGAACCAGATTTTAGTTTTATTGATCTTTGCTATTGTTTTCTTTGTTTCTATTTCATTTATTTCTGCTCTGATCTTTATGATTTCTTTCCTTCTACTAACTTTGGGTTTTATTTGTTCTTCTTTCTCTAGTTCCTTTAGGTGTAAGTTTAGATTGTTTATTTGAGATTTTTCTTGTTTCCTGAGGTAGGCTTGTATTGCTATAAACTTCCCTCTTAGAACTGCTTTTGCTGCATCCCATAGGATTTGGATAGTCATGTTTTCATTGTAATTTGTCTCTACGTATTTTTCGATTTCCTTTGATTTCTTCAGTGGTCTCTTGGTTATTTAGTAACATATTGTTTAACCTCCATGTGTTTGTGTTTTTTACGTTTTTTCCCCTGTAATTGATTTCTAATCTCATAGTGTTGTGGTCAGAAAAGATGCTTGATATGATCTCAGTTTTCTTAAATTTACTGAGGCTTGATTTCTGACCCAAGATGTGATCTATCCTGGAGAATGTTCCATGTGCACTTGAGAAGAAAGTGTACTCTGTTGTTTTTGGATGGAATATCCTATAAATATCAATTAAATCCATCTGGTCTATTGTGTCATTTAAAGCTTGTGTTTCCTCATTAATTTTGCTTGGTTGATCTGTCCATTGGTGTAAGTGAGATGTTAAAGTCCCCCACTATTATTGTGTTACTGTCGATTTCCTCTTTTATAGCTGTTAGCAGTTGCCTTATGTATTGAGGTGCTCCTATGTTGGGTGCATATAGATTTATAATTGTTATATCTTCTTCTTGGATTGATCCATTGATCATTACATAGTGTCCTTCCTTGTCTCTTGTAACATTCTTTATTTTAAAGTCTACTTTATCTGATATGAGTATTGCTACTCCAGCTTTCTTTTGATTTCCATTTGCATGGAATATCTTTTTCTATCCCCTCACTTTCAGTCTGTATGTGTCCCTAGGTTTGAAGTGGGTCTCTTGTAGGCAGCATATATATGGGTCTTGTTTTTGTATCCATTCAGCAAGCCTGTGTCTTTTGCTTGGAGCATTTAATCAATTCACGTTTAAGGTAATTATCGATATGTATGTTCCTATGACCATTTTCTTAATTGTTTTGGGTTTGTTTTTGTAGGTCCTTTTCTTCTCTTGTGTTTCCCACTTAGAGAAGTCCCTTCAGCATTTGTGGTAGAGCTGGTTTGGTGGTGCTGAATTCTCTTAGCTTTTACTTCTCTGTAAAGCTTTTGATTTCTCCGTCAAATCTGAATGTGATCCTTGCCAGGTAGAGTAATCTTGGTTGTACGTTCTTCCCTTTCATCACTTTAAATATATCATGCCACTCCCTTCTGGCTTGTAGAGTTTCTGCTGAGAAATCAGCTGTTAACCTTATGGGAGTTCCCTTGTATGTTATTTGTCGTTTTTCCCTTGTTGCCTTCAATAATTTTTCTTTGTCTTTAATTTTTGTCAGTTTGATTACTATGTGTCTCAGTGTGTTTCTCCTTGGGTTTATTCTTCCTGGGACTCTCTGCACTTCCTAGACTTGGGTGGCTCTTTCCTTTCTCATATTAGGGAAGTTTTTGACTATAATCTCTTCACATATTCTCTTGGCTCCTTTCTCTCTCTCTTCTCCTTCTGGGACCCCTATAATGTGAATGTTGTTGTGTTTAATGTTGTCCCAGAGGTCTCTTAGACTGTCTTCATTTCTTTTCATTCTTTTTTCTTTATTCTGTTCCACGGCAGTGAATTCCACCCTTCTGTCTTCCAGGTCACTTATCCGTTCTTCTGCCTCAGTTATTCTGCTATTGATTCCTTCTAGTGTATTTTTTATTTCGGTTATTGTTTTGTCATCTCTGTTTGTTTGTTCTTTAATTCTTCTAGGTCTTTGTTACACATTTCTTGCATCTTCTTGATCGTTGCTTCCATTCTTTTTCTGAGGTCCTGGATCATCTTCACTATCATTATTTTGAATTCTTTTTCTGGAAGGTTGCCTATCTCTACTTCATTTAGTTGTTTTTCTGGGGTTTTATCTTCTTCCTTCATCTGGTACATAGCCCTCTGTCTTTTCATCTTGTCGATCTTTCTGTCGCCTTTTATAGTTTTAGGCAGGGGGAATAGGCCACACCAGCAGCTAAGATCCTATCAATGAGGAATTCTTGTTACTCCACAATTAAATATTCCCAAGTTCTCTTTCTCATGTCACCATTGGATCTATAGCAGCCCAGCCATGGTCTCCATGGTCATGAACTCCATTACAGCAGGAACTGTGTTTATTTTGGTCACTAGTTGAATCCACATGATGCCAGCAACTGAGAATGCTCTCAGGAAATATTTGTTGCTGAGTGAAAAAATGAATGAGTGAATGCATCAATGGGTTCTGGTTCTGTCTCTGTCATTGATTAACCATGTGGTTGCCAACTTCTTTATTTTCTCCCTACATCAGGTTTTCCTCAACAGTAACATGTAAAATCTGAAAAGCAATTCGATTAGATAATCACTAAGAGTCTTAAAAAACCAGACAGATGTTATAAACACAGGATCAACAGAAAAAGTCACTTATCTCTACCTTATTTCGGGTTTTATAGACCACATTGCAGCCTATTTCAATTAAACTACATTAAATTACATTAAGAGTATATCTTCCGTGATGAAGAGTGGTCCCCACTTGCCGCAACTAGAGAAAGCCCTCACACAGAAACGAAGACCCAACACAGTCAAAAATAAATAAATAAATAAACCCAAAGTTAAAAAAAAAAAAAAGAGTATATCTTAGTCCTGGCAAGACTGATTATTGGTATGTGGTTTTGCATATTATATACACTGCATGGACCTTCATTTTCTTATATACAAACTTAGGAGAAGAATCAGGATATTTCTGACCATTTTTATCACCAGCATTTGATTATTCTAGTTTTTTAAATATTTTTTTTGTTTAAAGTTACTCTTTTTTTGTGAAAATTCTTGAATTAGTGTCTTTTAAATGCCTAATTTCCAATGATTTTCTTTAAGCTTGTCAAACTAACAAGTTCTCTAAACCTTATAAAGACAATAAATATTGTAGAAAACAGTTACTTCTGAAAAAGACAATAGAGTACATACAAAACTAGGAGAAACAAAGCATAGAGGAAAAGTGATATCCCAGGAGATGGGGATCACTGTGCTTGCAGAAGGATTAGGATAAGGAAATATGATCACAGCATCCTTGCCACGAGAAGAGTACTCTAACTTACAAGAGTGGATTAACATCATTTCATCTTCCAAACTCTTCACTTTTTGTTCTCTTTGAAACAACAATTTTGATTCAAGCAGAACACTTTTACTTTTCCCAGACACAAACAGCTTTCATTATTGCAAGGATTTCTTTTAGCCTTTGGAAAAGTGCCAAAGATCCAGGATTTCTCCAGATTTTAACCACATTTCTGACACTGTGCATCCAATAAGATATGACACATGGACATAACAGGTTCCTAGAGATTTTTTAAAAGAAAATAAAACTCACTTTGTTATAATACTAAACCTCTCTTAGACTGACAAGACCAAGCATGATCAACATATCTTTTATTATGTTCTTTCCCATTGTTTTTAATGACACTGCTTTGCATTTGATGAAATAAAGGCACACAGAAGGGAACATGCCCTTATTTAGAGCAATTAGATTTAGGAAAAAATTAGGTGTGGTCCCAGGGCCAGAAACTCAAGAGAGACCAAAGATTCTCTGAAAAGAAGCTAGACCTGTATATCGTCACATATGATCCATTTGAGGAAGAAAAAGGTGAGGCATTTTAAACAAAATTTCTGTTCAGTAAACTTTCTTAAGATCTCAGACTTTAAAAATAAAAACAGTAAAATAGGAGAAGGGGCACAGAACAATGATAAATGTAAAGAAGGGGCAGAAAGAAAAAATTTTGAAAGGGTGAAGAGCAAAATGGATCAAGACAATGGAAAGACTCTATTTTTGAGATGTCAGTAATTAATTTTTAACTTTCTAACAGACATCTTCAATGAGTCTCCCAAAGACTCATAAAACTTTATCATGTCCTAAATATCATTCATTATCTTTATCTTAGATTTGATCAGAGCCTGAGACAAAGATTGGGTGTAGATAGTTTATTTGGAAGATAAACTTCGGAAGCAGACAAGAGAAATGAGAGAATGAAACCAGAAATGAGGAGAGAGCCAAAAAAAAAAAAAAAAAAAAGGATAGATTATTGAACTGGTTTCCAGCATCAGTAACTGGGGCACAGACCCACAGGGGACATGCTGGGCACCTCGTAGAAACTGGCTCAGAATTGTCTCATAGAAGGATGGGGAAGTTGGAGCAATTATCCATTGATTCCTCTTCCTCCCACTTCCAGGCTACATCTACGTGCTGGATGAGGGTACTGTCACCTTAGAAGAAAGCCCTGTGGTAGAAAAGTAGAGAGGTACATTTCCTGTTTGAGATGGGACCCTGGTGATACACAAGGAACTGCTTACTACAGCAAGGATGAAATATTTGGGCAAAGGAGAGATGGTGCAGAGCACCACAGCATCTATTAATATCTTCACTCCAAACTGCTCCTCTTCATACATATTCACTTTTTCCATTAATGCAATAACCCTCTACCAAGTTGCTCCAAGCCAGAATACTTTGAGTGATCATATTCTTCCCCATCCACCATATCTAATATTGAAGTTTGCTCTTTTCACACTTTTTTATAGTTGTGGTAAACACACACATAACATAAAACTTACCATGTTAACCATTTTTAAGTAGTGTTAGTTCAGCAGTGTTAAGTACCGTCACACTGTTGTGAAACAGACTTCCAGAACTTTTTCATCCTGCAAAACTAAAATTTATTCCCCTTAAACAACAGCTCCCCTTTTCCCTTTTGCCTTTATCCTTTTAAGTCAGGAAACAGGCCACATCAGCACCCAAGATCCTATCAACTAGGCACTCTTGCTTCTCCACAATTAAATGTTCCCAAGGTCTTTTTCTTATATCATCATCAGATATATAGCAGTTTGTTCAAACAAACAAGATGAAGGTTATTTTAATTTTTGTATTTAAAAGAATATAACTTTTCATTGAAATACCATTAAAGAGAATTAGAAAGCTATCAGAAGGGGGTGGGAGGACAAATCACTTATGATTCTAACCCCTAACCATACTTGCAGTCGATAATTTTGATCTGTTTATTTTCTTTTTCACTTCTTTTAACAAGTAGTGTATTTTTCACATAGTTTTAGTCACACCATATGTACAATTTAGTTCCTGTTTAAATTTTAACATGGTGAACACAGTCAATGTGAAAATGGATAATGATAAAGCCCTACATGTAGGCTTAAAAAAAATCAATTGCTCAGGTACAAGATAGATGGGGCAGAGAATCTAACATAGTTTGTGTTAAAACATTCACAAGTACAACACAGGTAAAAGACCTTGGGACTGTTAGTTTGCCACAATCTCAATGTAAATCTCTATTGAGACAAGACTTCTCAAAATCAATTGCAGTATTGGGATACTTTAGAATAGATATGGATGGGACTTCCCTGGTGGTCCAGTGGTGAAGACTCCATGCTTCCACTGCAGAGGGCACGTGTTCCATCACTGGTCGGGGAACTAAGATCTGCACGTGCGGTGCGGCAGGGCCAAAAAAAAAGAAGAAGATATGGAAAACTGTTTCCAAAGCAGTGTGACATATTTTAAAATAAGACCAGAGAATTACAGACAATACAGTATAAAAGATTTGATAATATTAGTATTTGATTGAATGATCAGAGGATGCTTATCATAGAAAATAGAATTGGAAGGACTCTACCTCTTTTTGGAGTTATAACTCTTCTACATTTACTTGGTTGTATTCCCAATTTCAATCAAAATATAAAAGTGAGGACTTAAAATAAAACAGAGGCCTTATTGCCATAACTATTTGAGTTGAACAATGATTAACAGGATCCTTAATGACTCATGTATGGAAACCAAGAGTCTCTTAGGTATAAATTTGTCACTGTGACTGGGAAAAGTAGTGTATAATTTCTACACCAGAAGAAATTCCAAAAGCAACTTCAATTTCATGTATAGTTATAGATCAGCATAGATTGAGATTTACTTTTAAAATTATGTTTTATATTTTTAGATATTAGTTTAAATTTAAAAAAGAATGCAAACATTCAAATAAAAGGGACCTATATATTTTTTTAAATTAGGGTATAGTTGCTTTACAGTGTTGTGCTAGTTTCTGCTGTACGATGAAGTGAATCAGCTATGTGTATACATATATACAGATCCTCCTGGATCTTCCTCCCATCCCTCCATCCCACTCATCTAGGTCACCACAGAACATGGAGCTGAGCTCCCTGTGCTATACAGCAGGTTCCCACTAGCTAGCTATTTTACACATGGTAGTGTATATATGTCAATCCCAATCTCCCAATTCCATCCCACTCCCCCTTCCCCCCACCCATGTCCACACATCCTCTCTCTACATCTGCATCTCAATTCCTGCCTGCCAATAGGTTCATCTGTACCACTTTTCTAGATTTCACAAATATGCATTAATATACGATATTTGTTTTTCTCTTTCTGATTTACTTCACTCTGTATGACAGACTCTAGGTACATCCACATCTCTATAAATGACCCAATTTCGTTCCTGTTTATGGCTGAGTAATATTCCATTGTATATATGTACCACATCTTCTTTATCCATTCATCTGTTGAAGGACATTTAGGTTGCTTCCATGTCCTGGTTATTGTAAACAGTGCTGCGATGAACACTGGGGTGCATGTATCTTTTTGAATTATGTTTTCTCAAGGTATATGCCCAGTAGTGGAATTGCTGGGTCATGTGGTAGTTCTATTTTTAGTTTTTTAAGGAACCTCTATACTATTTTTTTATAGTGGCTATATCAATTTGCATTCCCACCAACAGTGCAAGAGGGTTCCCTTTTCTCCACACCCTTTCCAGCATTTATTGTTTCTAGATTTTTTTGATGATGGCCTTTCTGACCGGTGTGAGGTGGTACCTCATTGTAGTTTTGATTTGCATTTCTCTAACAGTGATGTTGAGCATCTTTTCATGTGCCTCTTGGCCATCTGTGTATGTCTTCTTTGGAGAAATGTCTATTTAGGTCTTCCACACATTTTTTGATTGGGTTTTCTGTTTTTCTGATGTTGAGCTGCATGAGCTGCTTGTATATTTTGGAGATTAATTCCTTGTCAGTTGGTTCATTTGCAAATATTTTCTCCCATTCTGAGGGTTGTCTTTTCATCTCGTTTATGGTTTTCTTTGCTGTGCAAAAGCTTTTAAGTTTCATTAGGTCCCATTTGTTTATTTTTGTTTTTATTTTCATTACTCTAAGAAGTGGGTCAAAAAAGATCTTGCCATTTGATTTACATCAAAGAGTGTTTTTTTAAAATGTAATCAATGTTGGTTAGTAGTATGTTCCTCCATGCCTTTTTCTGTGCTATTTCAAACACATATCCCCAAATATATATATTTGGGTTTTTTGTTTGTTTGTTTTAAGAAATGAGATCATATAATACACATGGTTGTGCTTCCCTCGTATAAAAATATGCCAAAGGTGGCCTTCTTAGACTAGATCAGTACATATGAATCTAATTCATTCTCTTAAATAATTGCTCTATGTTCCATAGAATCATATACAATAAATATATATTCTTTCACCATTACTTAAGTTGTTTCCAGTATTTTTTAACCATAGTTACTTAGAATGCAAAACTTTCAAATGTACCTTTGATTTTATTTCTGTGGGATAGATTCCCAAAACTGGGATAGCTGGGTCAAAGGTTATGAGCAATTTTTATTTGAATAAATATTGCCAGATTACTTGTCAAAAAGCTATATATCTCTCCACAGACCCCCTCCACAATGCACAAAACTCTTGGTTTTTCACTTTTATGGAAACATAGATATTCTGGACTTTACACTTACATCTTCAATTGTTTTAAAAGATTTGCTAATGAGATTGGGCTCTTTTGTATCATTCTAGAACGTAGAACTAGTGTAAGTGAAATTAGTTTTTGGCTTGGTGTAATTTTTCTAGCAGTGAGAGCTGTTCATAAATGAAATAGACTGCCTTTTTAAGAGATCAGTTTACTGTTTCTAGCTGTGCTTTCGAAATAACCTCCTTAAAAATAATCCTTATATTTGCATAATAGTTAATTGCTTACATAGCACATTCTTATCATTTGATTTCTATTGATCTTTGGATCTGCATTAATCTATTATTCTATAGAAATGTAGGTTTTTAAGAAATCTTGTTTTCTGAAAATGTATATTAACCTCTAACATACTCTCATTTTCCCTCTCTCTCCCTCTCCCACCCCCAAGTTTTCTCTTTGGCATTTTGGAAAAAAACCCAGAATATTATGGGGCACATCATTCACCTGGATGTATGTGGCATAGTCATCAATATCCTAATTATGTATCTTTTACAGATCGTATACCAACTTAATATTCACCTTAAAATCTAAAAGTTTAATTCACACTTACCTGTAAACGTAATAGGGCTCTTTGATTTCGACTTATCTCTATCACCTTAGCTAACATCAGTGATGCTGAAACCAAACTTTTGCAAAATATCCCTCCCTTCGTCTCCCCATAACTAAATTTTGATATGACAATCAAAGGAGAAGACTTTAAACACAAGCTGAATGGAGTAGTTTTCATTAACAGTTGGATTTTATTTTGGTAGAGGTTGCAGTTCTTAGAAAGCTGGGGAGTGGAGGAGTGGGGAGTGTTCTTAGAACAGTAAACACCACAGACCTCAGAACTTGGTGGTTAAATATCTAGGCAACAAAGAGAGTGAGTACACCAGCTCAAGGACAGATAACATGATATTTCCCAGATGTCACTGTTTAGTTGTGTCACTGTCCAGCAGCAGCCACCAATTAAAACCCTTTTCCCCTGAAGGAGCATTACCAGCACTGAAGGCAGTAGGGGAGATGTTGGCAAGGTACCGGAACAGGTGGCAGCAGCAGGTGTGATAGGCGAGAGATGACAAGGGCACAGAGTGTGTTGTTGGCAAGCTGTCGGTAACCAGAGTTCAGGAACTACTGATAGCAGAGAAAGAGCAGAGATGGTGGCACGGGGATAGAGGAGCAGGGCAGAACAGACTGTCATAGCAGGATGACAGGTACCCCCTGAACAAACAGGAAATGTGATGAGAGTGGAAGTGGTAGCCTGCAGCCCCAAATTGGCTTGGGAGGATCACACCATGATGACAGGGAAGCCTGCAGTACCCCAGCAGACATGCGAGTCACCCAGAGCTCCCATGCCAGGAGGCATTCCACACACTGCAGCCACATGGAGAGAGGAAAACAAAGAGAAAAGAGCCTTAGTGATATTTCTTTTTTTTCATCTATTGTTGATGATTTGCTTTTTCTCCACTCAAAGAACCATGATCTGAGAGGAACATCTGGGTGTCCCCAAATACTCTAAGAACCCAGAGTTCTTAGATTGAGATTAGATATCTTGTTATAGCCCCAATTCTATCTACTTGATAGCTGTGTTGAGACCACATATCAACATGGCTAATTACAGATGATTGTAAAACACTTCTCTCATACAATTCAATTGAGTAAATATTTACTGATGCTAGATTACTGCATTAAAAGTCCTATAAAATAAGGAGTCACTGAGGATTGCTACTATGCTGCATTTGGATACTGCCTTGTCACTATGCAACTATATGATTACATACATAATTCACTGTGATAGAATTGCATCAATATTTTATTATGTTTGTTTTGACAAGTTGTCTCACATAAGAAGATATTCTTCCAGGATTCCAAAGTGTCAATCTTGCCGAGGGGAGAGTTGAGTTACAAAGCAGAGTTTAATTTCAGTACCTTGGTGTATATTATGTTTTCTAATACACTTAATAATTTTTTAAATGGATGTTCTTAAAATGTCAAGCTATAGGTATGACTAGATTGGTTTATTCATTCAAAAATTTTTTCTTAGTTCTTACTTTGTACCAGGTGCTGTCCTAGGTACTAGAGATGTCATAATAAACAACAACAACAAAAAACAACCAAGAGTTTTGTTGAACTTTCATTGCAGTGAAGGGCGGCAAATGATAAATAAACCACTAAAAAATTAATCATAGTAAGCAAGATGGAGATATTTGGTTGGAGGATAGAATGTTGCTATTTTATATAGAGTGATCAAGGACAGCTTTTTATTTTTATTTTTTTAACAAATTGCCATTGCAAAGAGATTAAAATGTGAGGAAGCAAGCTGTGCAGATATGGACAAAAAATATTCTGAAAAAGACATGTCTGGTGCAATTCAGGAAGAAAAAGGAGGCCAACGTGATTGAAACATAATGAGAGAGAATGAGAGTTGTAGGAGAACAGGTGGATGCTTATCATGTGCGACTTTACAGATGATGGTAAGGATTGTGAATTTTATTCTGAGAGGTAAGGGAAACTGTTGAAGGTTTCTGAGCAAAATTATATGATCTGACTTAATTTTCCAAAGGGTTACTCTGACTGTTGGGTAGACAATAGACTGTAAGGGGCACAAAAGTCAAAGCTAGAAGTTCTATTAGAAGACTATTGAAATAATCTAGTGCTGAGATGATATGGTTGGACTAAGGCATTTGCACTGAAAGAAACTGAAGTGGTTGGATGCTGGATACATTTTGAAGATAGAGAGCAGGAGCCACCCATGGATAGAATGTATGGAGCACAAAAGAAACAGAGAAACCAGAAAGGACACAAAGATTCTTGAACTAAGCAACTTGGTAGAAGGGATATGCCATTGAGTGAGATAGGGAAGACTCCTGGAAGGGTCGATCCGGGGAAGAAAATCAATTGGGAGTTCTATTTTGGCTATCTATTAGGTAACCACATGAAGACATTGACTGGGTATTGATTGTAAAAGTCTGGAGTTTGGGAGAAATTGGCTCTAGAGATACAAATTCCAAAGCCATGGGTGTATACATGAAACAAAATCCCTGAGACCAGACGAGGTCATCTGGGAAACTTGTGTAGATACAAATGAGGTCTAAAGGCTTTTTTTTAAAACACAAAGTAAAATTATTCTTTAATTAAATTTTCAAGCAATCCAAATGAGGTCTAAAAACTTTAAAGTTAAGCTACAAATAAAATGAAAACAAAACAGACTGAAAACCCCCGGCCAGTGAGGTAAGAGGAAAACTGAGAGAAAGGTGGCCAGAAACCAAGAGAAGAAATTATTTCAAGGAGGAGGAAATGAGCATTCACATTAAATGTTGACAGTTAGGTTAGATGAGAACGAAGAATTTGACCATTAAATTTGGCAACAAGATCCTCATCAGTGACCTTGACAAACGCTATTTTTCTAAATGGTGAGAAAGAAAGCCTGATTGCAGTGGGTTCAAGAGAGAACAAGAAAAGAGGATTTGGAAAATTTATTCATTCATTCATGAATTTTGTTGTTCAGGGAATCTGAGAAATGGAAAGGTGGCTAGAAGGGAATGCAGGAATGAGAAAAAAAGTTTTTTAAGATAGAGGGTATTAATCATATATTGGTATGAAGACAAAATGATAAGGTAAGAGGAAAAACTTGATGATACAAAGAAGGGAGGAGAGAAATGCTGGGATGGGATTCAGGGCTCTAGGTTAGGTCAGGATTTCTCTACCTCAGCACTACTGACATTGGGCCAGACAATTATTTATTGTGGGGATTCTCTTGTAAATTGCAGGACTGCTTAGCAGAAACCATGACCCTACTATGCATTAGATGCCTGAAGCACCCCCTCCCCTATAGTCAAGTTGTGATAATCAAACATGTCTAGACTTCACTAAGTGCCCCCTAAGGGATAAAATCACTGAGAACCAGTGGTGTAGGACTTGGTCTTAGGCAAGAGTACAGATAGTTCACCCACAGTAGCAAGGGGAAAGGCAGAGTAGATGGTCATGGATTCAGATAATCTTGAAGATGTGATAGTGGGAATATAAGGATTGATTCTGTTTCATCTGAGAATGTAAAGGGGAAAGAATGCACTGGAAACTGGAGAAGAGAAGAGCAGTATCTCAGAGAGTGGGAGAGTGAATGGAGTAGGGAAATGTAGTTGGATTACCAGAGAGCCCTAAAGCTAATGGTAATGAATTTAAAGTAAGGCCAATCAGCATGGTTAAGGCATTGCAACTATGGTTGTGGGTGAAGGACAATATCCTTAGAGGAAGGCAGATCAAAGAACTGCAAGGGTATTGAAGGATGTATAATATGGATATGGAAACCATTAAGAGATAGTTCAGAAATAATAAATTATATACATGAGGGGGGAGGGGAGATAACATCTTCAGGAAATAAGATGTGGGCATCTGTAGACATCTCCAACAAGGAGCAACAAGGAGGGTAGCAAGTGGTATAATCCGATGATATGACTCCAAGGCTGGGATTCAGAGAAGTGAGGGGTAAGAACACATACCTCAATTCTGGCTCAATGGCACAAAGGGACTGAAAGAAATAGCTGTGACTTGAGAAAGCTGTCAGGGAAACACAGTCCCTTGTTTAGAGGGGAACAGAGATTAAATTAGAGCAAAAAGATGAAGGAGCATTTAGAAATGCAGTTGAAGACATCGTGGATTTTTCTCATGACAAAATAGGAGCTTCAGATGTCACAGTGGAAAATGTGTGAGGGTTAGGGAAGAAGGTGGAAAAGGGTTAGATGAAACGTGCAAAGTTGTATGGAGATGCGAGTCTTCTGGATGCAGTCAGCCAGAATGTAAGACATGGCGGCATTAGTCCTAGTAGTCCCCTGGGCCAAGCCCTTAAAACATTTTGTTTGAAGAAGTGCATTTTATGTGGCTTCCAATATACACTTTCACAAACTAACAGTTAAGCTAGCCGTGGGTGAGACTTTTTATGGACTCTCTTTTCTTTCCCTTATCTACACTATTCTCTCTACAATGTTGTAGCCCACCAATCGGATTCACAACCCACTAATAGACTATGCTTAGCAGGTTGAAAAATGCTATCTTAATCAGGTTATGTGGAGGGGAGATTGTGAATGGCTGAAGAAAGAAGCCTTGTCTTAAATACTTTTCAGTCATGGGGAACTAAGCACAACTCGCCTATAACGGATATGAATTTCCAGATTCTTAGGTGCGAGGAATATAATTCATCTTATGTAACAACTGAGTTTATTTCTCTGGGTCCTTATTATGTCAGATTGGCAAAATACTAGTGATTCCTGGGATCTCCATCCCTCTCTCCATGTTGGGGGCAAGGTGGGGGAGAAGTAAGGAGTCTTGGCTATTAGCTGTTTGTGAATATAGGTTGCCACTGGAATGACCATTTATCCACCCTGAACTATCCCTTCAGAATTATTAAACTTGTGCTGGTGTATGCTGTATTTGTGGTATGAATTCACCAGACACTTTTCTCAAAGGTTTTCTTCCTCTCTGACAATGCTACCTGAGCCTCAAAGCCCCCAAATATCTCTCTCCTCATATGTCTGCCTCCAGGCTACCCTTACCCACAATATTGGAGGTTGTGCTTTTAGTCTGTGGGTGGGAGAGCGCTACCTATGCCCTTGAGTTCTGAGGCACCCTGTTGATACCTGAGAATTCCCTTGTCCCTGTGTCTTCATCCACAAACCCTCTCAGTTCTCCTAAGTGTTGTTTGGATTTTCAGTACCCTGAAATACTTGCATGATGCTTTGGCTTCTACCCAGCCATGTAGTTCCTCTAGCACAGTAAAGTATATAGTCAGCCACTTGCTCTGACGGAGATCAGGGGAATGGGAAATACAGAGATAAAGGAATTTAAATTAGCAACTCAAGGTATTACCGAATCACATTAAGAAACTATTCGTGGCTATTCGTAATAGACACCTCTAACAAGGGTCATATTTTGAAAATTGTAAATATGCTTCTCTCCTTCATCTTTCTGAGTGTAAGATCTTTACCAAGCTGACCCAAAATATACAACTGCCTGGAAAGGGAAAATAATGGTAAGAGTTTGCTAGAAAACATGAAGAGAAAGGATAAAGTAATATTTTACTTCTGACATGGAAAACAGGATTAGGCAGCAGGGCTAGTTAGGAATAGCTTTGTCAAATGGACTACTGTCTTGATAGACCAGGGTTTATCAACCTCAGAAAAGTTTCTCTGTTTTGGGGGGACTGTCCTGTGCATTGTAGGCTATTTAGCAGCATCCCTGGCTTCTACCTAAGCAGCACGCCAAGTGTGGCAACCAAAAATATATCCAGATGCTGCCAAATATCTCCTGGAGGAAAAAAAAAAACAAAACATCCTTAGTTGAGAACCACTGTGGTAGGAGATTTAATAAATTCCTTTTAGCTCCATTTAATATATCAAGCCAGTCCTGAAAGATTTACATGATAGAATCTTCCAAAGGATGGAGAAAATACCCCTTTCACCTAGAGTAGCTAAGCCATAGAAAAAAGATATAATTTGAATAGAAGGTAAAATATACAATTAGGCAAAAGACTCCCTCACTTTCTTTAAAGCAGTAAAAATATGCTTCCACTTTTGGTCCAATTATCATCCTCTGGAAATAAATTTAATTATTTATTTAATTGCTATTCTATTTAATAGCACTTCAGCTATTTGAGGACAGTTGTCATGTCCAATCTAGCTCTTCCTCTTTTTGAGTTAATCTTTCCCAATTCCATCAACCAATTTTGCATGTTGGTAAATTTTTGCTGTGAATCATTTTCATGGGGGCCCTGGAGGATAAAGTATAAGGTGTCTTTGTCTCTGTATGAACTTAAGCAAGAGGATACATCCTCAGGGCTTTTTTACACACTCAACAGACATTCCTCTTAAGACATTGACAATATCCACAATTCTGTTTCTTTCATGAATGCATAATTATCTTATAATATCCCTTATTGGCCTCTTACAAAAGTAGGGGCACTCACTTCTGTTTTGCTAGTGTCAAGCCAGGATCTACTATAATGACTCATAATATTCAAGAAGTATGGGAGAACCCTGATACTCCTATGATTGGGGACACCAGCCTCTAGTCTAAGCTCCAAGATTAATGGTCAGTGTGACCCTTACTCGGTGACTTAAATAACTGATATTTCTTCTTTTTAACAATAATTGTATCTTTTTACCTGTATCCTGAAGCTGTAACATGATAACTACCGCCTAAAAGGGTAAGAAGTAAGTAATGATTGAAAGAATACAGTAGCAGTTACAAGAAATTACCAAAGGGGGCTTCCCTGGTGGCACAGTGGTTGAGAATCTGCCTGCCAATGCAGGGGACACGGGTTCGAGCCCTGGTCTGGGAAGATCCCACATGCCGCGGAGCAACTGGGCCCGTGAGCCACAACTACTGAGCCTGCGCATCTGGAGTCTGTGCTCCGCAACAAGACAGGCGGCAACAGTGAGAGGCCCGCGCAGTGCGATGAAGAGTGGCCCCCGTTCCCCGCAACTAGAGAAAGCCCTCGTACAGAAACGAAGACCCAACACAGCCAAAAATAAAAATAAATAAATAAATAAATTTATTAAAAAAAAAAAGAAATTACCAAAGGAAGAAAGAATGGGGAGAATATGCTAGAAAAGAAGTTAATAGCCACAGAAAGGAAGGTGTGAGGGTAGGGGGAGAGGTAGAGGAGAAGCAATGGTAGGAAAATAGCCAAAAAGTATAGGGTGCGAATACATGCTTTCTCCTTCTTTTTAGGAACTGACAACTCCTAGTCAGCTATAGCAACTGGAAAGAGGGAGTGGTGAGGGGAGGGTATGGAAGGACCTGAGGATAGAGAAAGTGAACACCTGAGAAAGGAAAAGGAAGGAAAGTGAAACTACGGAGAGAGAAAGTGTGAATATTCAAAGGTATTCCAAGGATTGGTGTGTCCCAGACGAAGGAATGGAAAGTGAGCAGAAGCAAGAGAAATCTGAATTTAAAATAGAAATTGGTAATCAGGATAAAACGTAAAGAAGGCAACAAGCAATGAGACCTTGGTTAAAACTCGCCTAAGAATAGATAGCTTAGAGCGTCTCTCAGATTATTATAAATTATGGAGATATATTTATGTATTATGTTTTATATCATACAATTATAAATATTATACTTATATATTATATTATATTATATATATATATTATATTATATTATATATATATACATAATTTCCAAGAGAGTTAACTAGGTGATATAGTCAGAATGAGAAGGCATTTAGGAGTCTACTAACTATGATGCTGTGTAACAGGGAATGTTGGTTCATTTGACCAGCAGGGAAAGTTGAATGGGTTTCCAAATTCTCCTTATATGTTGCCATGGTAAGAAAGAATATTTTACAGCAATTGTGATTTCAAGAATGAACCTGTGTAATTTAAATTTTGGAGGGAGAAAATGTATGAAACATTTTCAAGGAAACTGGGGGCTTGGGTCTAGTTTTATGATACGTTTGTACCCATGTTTTGTAACAACGAAATACTGAGTTCTGCTTCACACAAGAGGTCACTGCAAAAAAAAACAGGCCTGATTACTTGACCTCCTCTTTTACCATACTGTAGATTTGACTTAGAAAATAAGCACAGGGAAAATTTAAAAAGTATTAGAATAAAGAAATATTTATTTTAAAGTTATTCTATTGTGCTTTTAGACTGACTAACTGTAGTAAGCAACCAACCCAACTGACTTGACCTCAAAATGGCTATGTTTATTTGTTTGCCATGAAGACAGGGAGGAGGCTAATGTATCATTTCCAAAGAAGTGCTTGTAAAAGTTTAAACCTCAGAATGAGAGGAATAAGTATGTTAATATGCTATTTAAAACATTATTTATGGGTGGGGGAATTGGATGATGGTAGTCAAAAAGTACAAACTTTCAGTTATAAGATAAAGAAGTATTGGGGATGTAAGGTACAACATGATAACTATAGTTAAAACTGCTGCATGGTATATTTGAAAGTTGTTAAGAGTTCTCATCACAAGGAAAAAAAAGATTTTTTTCTTTTTTTTTTTTTATCTCTGTGAGATGATGGATGTTAACTAAGCCTATTGTGGTCATCATTGCACAATATATGTAAGTCAAATCATGCTGTACACCTTAAATTTATACAGTGCTGTACGTCAATTATATCTTAATAAAATTGGAAGAAAAAATAAAAATGCTTAAAATGATATAACACAAAATGTTATTCATTAATTTTAAAACTAAAAATACATTTGTGAATTATTTCCAGGGTTGCCATGAAGATCAGATGAGAATGTGTAAATGAAACGCTTTGGTAAGTATAAAATGCTAAAGAAATTCAAGCTCTATTATTCATATTTCTTCTGAAATAAAAGACATTGCAAATGTGCATTTCTGATGGCTCAACTAAATGAAAACATTAAATGATAAAATACGGGCTTCCCTGGTGGCGCAGTGGTTGTGGGTCCGCCTGCCAATGCAGGGGACACGGGTTCGAGTCCTGGTCCAGGAAGATCCCATGTGCCATGGAGCGGCTGGGCCCGTGCGCCACGGCTACTGAGCCTGCGCTCTGGAGCGCGCGTGCGCCTGGAGCCCATGCTTCACAACAGGGGAGGCCAGTGCAATGGGAAGCCTGCGCACCGCAATGAAAAGTGGCCCCCGCTCGCTGCAACTAGAGAGAGCCCGCGTGCAGCGGCGAAGGCACAATGCAGCCAAAAATAAATAAATTTAAAAAAAAGAAGAAGATAAAATACATATGAAGAAAGATAATTCAGTTCCTACATATTTAGAGAAAAATAAAGTTTGGAAGATACAAATATTTAAAAGGGAAAACCAAGTAATGTGGACTAAAGTTTAAAGAGGCAAAGTATTTACTACTGTTAGTCTTATAAAGAGACAATCACCCTTGCAACATGGAAACTTATGAGATTGACTCATGGGCAAATTTCTGGTAGAAATACCTTGTATTTGTAGGACACATTTCAGAAGGAACGAGAAAAATAGACAAACAATAGTTTTGTTATAATGTACAATGTTAATAATAAATGACTTTGTAAAGATGGGGAAGTTTAGTAAAGAGAAATAGTGCCTCAGATCATTTAGATAACTGGCACAAAGATAAGTTAAATAATTAAAGTGATATAAAATAAAATAAAATGTCAGTAAGCAATGGAAACCCTGTAGAAGATGAGTGTCAGGAATGAAGGGAGAGTTTCTGGATAAAAGCTCCTTGAAATAGCGAGGGAGGAAGGGAAGAGGTGATGCAAAGCAGACCGGCTTGGCGCCACTGCACAGGCAAGCCAGGGATCTCCTGACTGATTTCAGGAAAATGTGAAGTAGGGTCAGCTTCATGGTCACGTGACCTGTGCAGGTGCTCAGGGCCCTAGGCTCAGAAAGACCCTGCTTGGTTTAACACTCTGCTCTTGCTATCTTGAAATTCTTAATAATTTTATCCTTGAAATTATGTTTTGGATATGAAGTCTAGTGGGACAAGGAAGCATGTGGGAGAGCAGAGAAGATATGCCCAACATGAGTGTCCACCTCTGCTCCTCGCTGCCCCACTCACATTCCGTGCTTGTGATGCCCATGAGCATAGAATTCCAGTGGACCCATGATGTGTGGGAGTTCAGTGAGGCACAAAGCCGGTACCAGGTAAGTTTGATACATCTAAGACCAAGAAAGGGGGGTGAGGGAGCCCTGTTGACAGTCCCCAAGGGCCACACTTACAGTCTGAACCAGAACTTGCTTTGAGAGCAGAAAGAAGGCAATGGTGGTGTGCTGCTTTCTTGTATTAGCCAACCACTTATACTGAAAATAAAGACATAGAAGAAAAGGGAAAGATAGGACAATGCACAATTTCTTTTCCTTTCAGGTCTTCCTTACTTATCAGGAAGCCAAAAGCAAAGACTATTGGTAGAACGTGTGTCTATTAAGAAAAGAAATAAAAACAGTTGAGTTAGTTTTGTACAGATTGCCACTGTTCTGGTAAGAACAAACGACAAAGCCACATGTATGAGGTACAAAATAGAATTGTGTAATTTCAGTGATTGATTCTGCAAACTTGTTCAATATTCTTATATTTACGTTTAAAACTGACATCACACAATATGAAGATAAACAGTAAACTTTATGCAATAATTTACATTTTAAAATTTTCTTTACTTAGAACCATATTAAATAGCTAATGAAAAAAACAAAAAAACAACAACAAAAAAAAACCAACAGGACAAGTTGAGAGAGAGAAGCAGAAGAAAAGGAAAAACTTTTTTATTTTAATACCTTTAATGGCACTCTTCTCCTGCCGCACTCGTTGTGCACTGGGCCCTGCAAATCCTGTAGCCAGACTAGTCTGGGACATCTCCACCACTTCCCAACCATCACCCAAAATCCCTTTCCACCTACTTACTGGGGCCTCAAATTCTGTTAAAATAACACAAAGTTGTCATTCAACAATTGCAAAGAAGCTTACAATGCTCAAACAGGTGTAATACAAAGAGCAGAGATTTGACTAAAAGAGAGGAATCGAGTCCCAACACTGTTACCATGTGTATTTGGGGAAGTTATTTACATTTTTTTGCCCCTAATTTCCTCAACTGTAAAATGGGCTAAATTTTCTATCTGTGAGGCCACTTCAAGCTCCAAGGAATCTGTAATTATAAGAAATTACAGACAGAAAAATTCCAGCTAATAATAATTAAAGAAGAAATGTTAGAATGTCACCATTTTTCAACATTTGATGAAATAATGGATCAAGGCAATGACCATCAATGGTCATTATCATTCCTAAGTGAAACAACAGACAGATGGCTCCTGATGCATGTTCACAGTATCACCTATGAAGAATTCTGATCAAGTCTCTAGAGATCTAACTGCCAGTTTACATGAAATAAAGGTGACAGAGAAACATGATTTAATGACACTACAATGCAATCCATAAAACCTAGAATGTAGGAAATTTTATAAGACAAATGGCCAATTTTTTCATGAAATGAATTACAAGAAAAAAGTAAAGAAAAGAATTGTAGATTTTAAAAGGTTTAGGAAACATATAGGTCAGTTGCAATTTAGATCTTAATTCAAACAGTTTGTATAATTAGTATGGGACAACCAAGGAAATTTGAACACTGATTTGATTTGATACTTGATGATGTTAAGAAATTAGTCTTAAGTTTTAAAATGTGATCATGGTTTTTTTTTGAAAATTTATCTTTTAGGATTACATATGATTTGCTGTCTGGAACATGCTTCAAAATAATCTATTAAAGCAGAGAGTGGGAAATTAGAGATGAACACGAATTGGTCATGAGTTAATTGTTGTTGAGGTTGGGAGATAGTTACATATGGGTTCATTATTCTATGATTTCTACATTTGTATCTGTTTGAAATTTCCCATAATGAAAACCATCCAGAATTTAATCATTTACTGCCACTATCTCTACCACCACTAGCCTAAGTAGAGCTGCAATCACTCTCACCTGAATTATTGCAATGTCTCCTAATTGAACACATTGATCCCACTCTTGTCTCCCTCTACAATCTATCCTTAGCACAGCTCCTGGAGTAATTAGTTTAAAATTTAACGCAGAAATGCAACAGATTTCTATGTATTAATTTTGTATCCTGCAACTTTACCAAATTCATTAATGAGCTCTAGTAGTTTTCTTGAAGCATCTTTAGGATTTTCTATGTATAGTATCATGTCATCTGCAAACAGTGACAGTTTTACTTCTTTTCCAATTTGGATTCCTTTTATTTCTTTTTCTTCGGTGATTGCTATAGCCAGGACTTCTAAAACTAAAACAAACAAACAAACAAAAAACAAATGAACTTACTTACAAAACAGAAATAGACCCACAGACATAGAAAACAAACTTATGCTTATCAAGGGGGAAAGGAAGGGGGAAGGGATAAGTTAGGAGGTTGGGATTAATACATACACACTACTGTATATAAAATAGATGACCAACCAACAAGGACCTACTGTATAGCACAGGGGACTATATTCAATATTTTGTAATAGCCTGTAAGGGAAAAGAATCTGAAAAAGATTATTTATATACATATATATATCTGAATCACTGTGCTGTACACCTGAAACTCACACAACTGTAAATCAACTATACTTCAATAAATTTTTTTAAAAAGAAAAGCAAAAAAAAAAAAGGTGGATAAAATAAAATTTAAGTCAGATCAAGTCACTGAAGGTGGAAAAGGGCTTCAATAAGGAGAAGCATTAGAAGGTTTTGATAATAATCCAGGCTTGAGATCATCTTTGCTTGGATCAGGCAGTTGGTAGTGGCAAAAATGATGAGATGGGTGTCATATTCTGATACATTTTGATATAGAGCCAACAGGATTTATTGATAGTTTGCATGAGGAATAGGAGAAAAATAGAGGAATCAAGGATAACTCCAAGGTTTTTAACATGAGAAATTGTGAGCATGGAATTGTATATCTTTTATGAGGAATAATCATATTTTCCAAAACCAAAAATAATTTAGTAGGAAGAGAAGCTTCGTTTTACATTTCTGTAAATCTCTTTACTATCTGGATTAAAAGAGAGCTGGATTCTCCTATCTGCATTCAGTCTGTTGTGATAGCACACTTCCTATCCCCTCTGAAACACCCCAATCCAGTGTGAGAGATTGAGATTATATGAGTTAGTATTGACATTATGGACTCCCCAAAAGTATCTCAGGGATCTCTGAACTTTCAGAACTGTTGTAGTATACCACTGGTAAATATATAAGTTTGAATGTCTGTTTTTACTTCTAGAATATGGCAATAACAATTGAATCAACTCAGATTTTCAGAGGAACAACTTTTCTCCAGCTTTCAATATTCACCTTCTATGTCTGGTACAAAATGAGCATTCTTTAAATGTTTGTTGAATAAATCACAGACTTCTTATACTGTCATTGGTTAGAAGTATTCATTATAACAATGCCAAGACCAATAATGGACTACCTATTAGTCAGTAAATTTTAAGCAGCAGTGTTCTTAGGAAAAATTGGACAAAGTATTTAATATGTAGTTTAAAATTGTGTTGTATCTGATATTTTAGTACACACCAGTGGTGTATTCTCTATACATTTGGCTTCAGATTTCTCTGACAAACAGCTTTAGAAAAAAGAATTTCTATTAAGAGAAAACCTAAAGATTAGGTCAGAGGTTTTAGCTGCCTCTGATTATTTTTCTAGAATGAGCCTCAGCTTCACTCACACTGAATAGATTAATTCATGTTGTATGCAATTTATTTGGAGTACTGAGCAACACAATAATCCATTATAACTCAACACTTTCAAAATAGTGATTACGCTGTTTAACAAGAACAATATTTTATTACATTATATGCAGATTAAAAAACTAATATCATGTTCCCTAACTTAATAAAAAGTGGCTGTCAAAAACCCAGCAAAATCATAATGACATAATAAAAATTTTCCCATTAAAGTCAATAGAAGACATAGATGCCCAATATTCCTTCAATTCAGCATTTTAAAGATCCTAGTTAAATGCAATAAACCAGAAAAATAATAAGAGGTATATATCTTTGGAAGGGAGAAATAAAACTGTCATTGTCTGATGATGATATGATCACTGATGTAAAAATCATCTAAGAGGGTCACCTGACAAACTATTAGAATTCAGATTTAGAATTAATCCATTTAGGTAGACAGACACAAGATCAATCTTTAAAAGTCAGTAGCTTTCTTTTACACAAACAATTATGAGAAATGGCAAAAGAATAAAAGGTTTCATTCACAATATCAATAACTATAGCATGACTGTGAATAAAGCTGGCAAGACCAGTGTATTAGAAAAATACACTAACTGAAGGGCATAAAGTGACATAAAAATTTCAGAGATACATATTCATTGATGAGAGGACTCAACATGCCATTTCACCCCAGACTGATATGTGAATTCAGTGCAATTATTGACTTTCAGTAGAATTTTTCAGTAACTTTCATAAGCTAATTCTAAAATTAATATGAAAGAGTAAGTGAGCAAAAATAGCAAAGATAATTTTGCTATTAACTTTGCCATTTGAAGAAAGAAAAAAACGTTTGCTATGCCTGTTAGCGAAACATGGGCTACTTTTTAAAATGTGGTGTTACACAGGTATGCATGAATAATAAATAATAATAAATTAATAATAAAGTGCCCAGGAATAGTTCTGTGAAAGTTAAGGAAATTTACATTATCATAAAAGTAAGAAGATGTCAACTATTCATCAAAGGGTGTAAGGAATATTTATCATCCATTTGGGAAAAAGAATGAAATGAGATTTTTACCTCACACACAAAAAATAATCCTCAGAAAATCTGAAGACTTGGGGAGAGACCTTCAAGATGGTGGAGGAGTAAGACATGGAGATCACCTTCCTCCCCACAAATACATTAGAAATACATCTACATGTGGAACAACTCCTACAGAACACCTACTGAACACTGGCAGAAGACCTCAGACTTTCCAAAAGGCAAGAAACTCCCCACATACCTGGGTAGAGCAAAAGAAAAAAGAAAAAACAGAGACAAAAGAATAGGGATGGGACCTGCACCAGTGAAGGAGGAAAAGTTTCCACACACTAGGAAGATCCTTCACTGGTGGAGACAGGGGGTGGCAGGGGGGAAGCTTCAGAGCCATGGAGGAGAGTGCAGCAACAGGGGTGAAGAAGGCAAAGTGGAGAGATTCCTGAACAGAGGATCGGGGCCAACCAGCACTCACCAGCCTGAGAGGCTGGTCTGCTCACCTGCTGGGTTGAGAGGGGGATGGGAGCTGAGGCTCAGGCTTCGGAGGTCAGATCCCAGGGAAAGGACTGGGGTTGGCTGCGTGAACAGAGCCTGAAGGGGGCTAGTGCACCACAGATAGCCGGGAGGGAGTCTGGGAAAATGTCTGGAGCTGCCTAAGAGGAAAGAGACCATTGTTTCGGGGTGCGTGAGGAGAGGGGACTCAGAGCACCACCTGAACAAGCTCCAGAGACGGGCGCGAGCCGTGGCTATCAGCGCGGACCCCAGAGACGGGCATGAAATGCTAAGCCTGCTGCTGCAGCCACCAAGAAGCCTGTGTGCAAGCACAGGTCACTATGCACACCTCCCCTCTGGGAGACTGTGCAGCCCGCCACCGCCAGGGTCCCGTGATCCAGGGACAACTTCCCTGGGAGAACACATGGCCGCATCAAGCTAGTGCAACGTCACCCTGGCATCTGCCACCGCAAGCTCGCCCTGCATTCCGTACCCCTCCCTCCCCCTGGCTTGAGTGAACCAGAGCCCCCTAATCAGCTGCTACTTTAACCCCTTCCTGTCTGAGCGAAGAACAGACGCCCTTAGGCAACCTACAAGCAGAGGCGGGGCCAAATCCAAAGCTGAACCCCAGGAGCTGTGCGAACAAAGAAGAGAAAGGGAAATCTCTCTCAGCAGCCTCAGGAGCAGAGGATTAAATCGACACAATCAACTTGATATACTCTGCATCTGTGGAAAACCTGAATAGACAACAAATCATCCCAAAATTGAGGCAGTGGACTTTGGGAGCAACTGTAGACTTGGGGTTTTCCTATTGCATCTAATTTGTTTCTGGTTTTATGTTTATCTTAGTTTAGTATTTAGAGTTTATTATCATTGGTAGATTTGTTTACTGATTTGGTTGCTCTCTTACTTTTTTTTTGTATATATAGATATATATTTTTTTTTCCTTTTTCTCTTTTTGTGAGTGTGTATGTGTATGCTTCTTTGTGTGATTTTGTCTGTATAGCTTTGCTTTTACCATTTGTCCTGGGGTTCTTTCTGTCCTTTGTTTTTTTTTTTTTTTTTTAGTATTGTTTTCAGTGCTTCTTATCATTGGTGGATTTGATTTTTGGTTTGGTTGCTTTCTTCTTTCTTTCTTTCTTTTTTTTTCTTTTTTTTAGCACTGTTTATTTTTTTATTTTTAATAAATTTTTATTTTTTACTTTAATGACTTTATTTTATTATTTTTTCATTCTTTCTTTCTTTTTTTCTCCCTTTTCTTCTGAGCCGTGTGACTGACAGGGTCTTGGTACTCTGGTCGAGTGTCAGGCCTGTGCCTCTGAGGTGGGAGAGCCAAGTTCAGGACATTGGTCCACCAGAGACTTCCTGGCTCCACATAATATCAAATTGCAAAAGCTATCCCAGAGACCTCCATCTCAAAGTTAAGACCCAGCTCCACTCAACGACCAGCAAGCTACAGTTCTGGACACCTTATTACAAACAACTAGCAAGAAAGGAACACAACCCCACCCATTAGCAGAGAGGCTGCCTAAAATCATAATAAGGTCACAGACACCCTAAAACACACCACCGGATGTGGTCCTTCACACCAGAAAGACGAGATCCAGCCTCATCCACCAGAACACAGGCACCAGTCTCCTCCACCAGGAAACCTAGACAACCTACTGAACCTTAGCCACTGCAGGCAGACACCAAGAACGATGGGAACTATGAACCTGCAGCCTGCGAATAGGAGACCCCAAACACAGTAAGTTAAGAAAAATGAGAAGACAGAGAAACACACAGTAGATGAAGGAGCAAGGTAAAAACCCACCAGACCAAACAAATGAAGAAGAAATAGGCAGTCTACGTGAAAAAGAATTCAGAGTAATAATAGTAAAGACGATCCAAAATCTTGGAAAGAGAATGGAGAAAATAAAAGAAACATTTAACAACAACTTAGAAGAACTAAAGAGCAAGCAAACTATGATGAACAAAACAATGAATGAAATTAAAAATTCTCTAGAAAGAATCAATAGCAGAATAACTGAGGCAGAAGAATGGATAAGTGACCTGGAAGATAAAATAGTGGAAATCACTACTGCAGAGCAGAATAAAGAAAAAAGATTGAAAAGAATTGAGGACAGTCTCACAGACCTCTGGCACAACATTAAATGCATGAACATTTGAATTACAGGGATCACAGAAGAAGAAGAGAAAGAGAAAGGGACTGAGAAAATATTTGAAGAGATTATAGTTGAAAACTTCCTTAATATGGGAAAGGAAATATTCAATCAACTCAAGGAAGCGCAGAGAGTCCCTTACAGGATAAATCCAAGGAGAAACATGCCAAGACACATATTAATCAAACTACCAAAAATTAAATACAAAGAAAAAATATTAAAAGCAGCAAGATAAACACAACAAATAAAATAAAAGGGAATCCCCATAAAGTTAACAGCTGATCTTTCAGCAGAAACTGCAAGCCAGAAGGGAGTAGCAGGACATATTTAAAGTGATGAAAGGGAAAAACCTACAACCAAGATTACTCTACCCAGCAAGGATCTCATTCAGATTCAAGGGAGAAACTAAAACCTTTACAGACAAGCAAAAGCTAGGAGAATTCAGCACCACCACACCAGCTTTACAACAAATGCTAAGGGAACTTCTCTAGGCAGGAAACACAGAGGAGGAAGAGACCTACAATAACAAACCCAAAACAATTAAGAAAATGGTAATAGGAACATACAAATTGATAGCTACCTTAAATGTAAATGGATTAAATGCTCCAACCAAAAGACATAGACTGGCTGAATGGATACAGAAACAAGACCCATATATATGCTGTCTAAAAGAGACCCCCTTCAGACCTAGGGACACATACATACTGAAAGTGAGGGGACGGAAAAAGATATTCCATGCAAATGGAAATCAAAAGAAAGTTGTAGTAGTAATTCTATTTTCAGACAAAATAGACTTTAAAATATAGACTATTACAAGAGACAAAGAAAGACACTACATAATGATCAAAGTATCAATCCAAGAAGTAGATATAACAATTGTAAATATTTATGCATCCAACGGAGGAGCACCTCAATACATAAGGAAAATGCTAGCAGCCATAAAAGGGGAGATTGACAGCAACACAATCATAGTAGGGGACTTTAACATCTCACTTTCACCAATGGACAGATCATCCAAAATGAAAATAAATAAGGAAACACAAGCTTTAAATGATACATTAAACATAGTGGACTTAATTGATATTTATTCAACATTCCATCCAAAAACAACAGAATACACTTTCTTCTCAACTGTTCATCGAACATCCTCCAGGATAGATCATATCTTGGGTCACAAATCAAGCCTTGGTAAATTTAAGAAAATTGAAATCATATCAAACATTTTTTCTGAATACAACACTATGAGACTAGATACCAATTACAGAAAAAAAATCTGTAAAAAATACAAACACATGGAGGCTAAACAATATGCTACTAAATAACCAAGAGATCACTGAAGAAATCGAAGAGGAAATCAAAAAATACCTAGAAACAAATGACAATGAAAACACGATGACCCAAAACCTATGGGATGCAGCAAAAGCAGTTCTAAGAGGGAAGTTTATAGCAATACAATCCTACCTCAAGAAACAAGAAACATCTCAAATAAACAACCTAACCTTACACCTAAAGCAATTAGAGAAAGAAGAACAAACAAAACCCAAAGTTAGCAGAAGGAAAGAAATCATAAAGATCAGAGCAGAAATAAATGAAAAAGAAATGAAGGAAACGATAGCAAAGATCAATAAAACTAAAAGCTGGGTTTTGAGAAGATAAAAATATTGATAAACCATTAGCCAGACTCATCAAGAAAAAAAGGGAGAAGACTCAAATCAATAGAATTAGAAATGAAAAAGGAGAAGTAACAACTGACACTGCAGAAATACAAAGGATCATGAGAGATTACTACAAGCAACTATATGCCAATAAAATGGACAACCTGGAAGAAATGGACAAATTCTTAGAAAAGCACAACCTTCCAAGACTGAACCAGGAAAAAATAGAAAATAAAAACAGACCAATCACAAGCACTGAAATTGAGACTGTGATTAAAAATCTTCCAACAAACAAAAGCCCAGGACCAGATGGCTTCACAGGAGAATTCTATCAAACATTTAGAGAAGAGCTAACACCTAAACTTCTCAAACTCTTCCAAAATAGAGCAGAGGGAGGAACACTCCCAAACTCATTCTATGAGGCCACCATCACCCTGATACCAAAACCAGACAAAGATGTTACAAAGAAAGAAAACTACAGGCCAATATCACTGATGAACCTACACGCAAAAATCCTCAACAAAATACTAGCAAACAGAATCCAACAGCATATTAAAAGGATCATACACCATGATCAAGTGGGGTTTATCCCAGGAATGCAAAGATACTTCAATATAGGCAAATCAATCAATGTGATGCACCATGTTAACAAACTGAAGGATAAAAACCATATGATAATCTCAATAGATGCAGAAAAAGCTTTTGACAAAATTCAACACCCGTTTATGATAAAAACTCTACAGAAAGTAGGCATAGAGGGAACTTACCTCAACATAATAAAGGCCATATATGACAAACCCACAGCCAACATTGCTCTCAATGGTGAAAAACTGAAACCATTTCCTCTAAGATCAGGAACAAGACAAGGTTGTACACTTGCAATCCTTATCAAACTGCTGATGGCATTTTTCACAGAACTAGAACAAAATATTTCACAATTTGTATGGAAACACAAAAGACCCCGAATAGCCAAAGCAATCTTGAGAACGAAAAACAGAGCTGGAGGAATAAGGGTCTCAGACTTCAGACTATACTATAAAGCTACAGTAATCAAGATGGTATGGCACTGGCAGAAAAACAGAAATATAGATCAATGGAACAGGATAGAAAGCCCAGAGATAAACCCACACACATATGGTCACCTTATTTTTGATAAAGGAGCCAAGAATATACAATGGAGAAAAGACAGCCTGTTCAATAAGTGGTACTGGGAAAACTGGACAGCTACTTGCAAAAGAATGAAATTAGAACACTTCCTAACACCATACACAAAAATAAACTCAAAATGGATTAGAGACCTAAATGTAAGGCCAGACCCTATAAAACTCTTAGAGGAAAACATAGGCAGAACACTCTATGACATAAATCACATCAAGATCCTTTTTAACCCACCTCTTAGAGAAATGGAAATAAAAACACAAATAAACAAATGGGACCTAATGAAACTTAAAAGGTTTTGCCCAGCAAAGGAAACCATAAACAAGACGAAAAGACAACCCTCAGAATGGGAGAAAATATTTGTTAATGAAGCAACTGACAAAGGATTAATCTCCAAAATTTACAAGCAGCTCATACAGCTCAACATTAAAAAAACAAACAACACAATCCAAAAATGGGCAGAAGACCTAAATAGACATTTCTCCAAAGAAGATATACAGATTGCCAACAAACACATGAAAGGATGCTCAACATCACTAATCATTAGAGAAACGCAAATCAAAACTACAATGAGGTATCACCTCACACCAGTCAGAATAGCCATCATCAAAAAATCTACCAACAATAAATGCTGGAGAGGGTGTGGAGAAAAGGGAACCCTCTTACACTGTTGGTGGGAATGTAAATTGATACAGCCACTATGGAGAACAGTATGGAGGTTCCTTAAAAAACTAAAAATAGAACTACCATATGACCCAGCAATCCCACTACTGGGCATATACCCTGAGAAAACCATAATTCAAAAAGAGTCATGTACCACAATGTTCATTGCAGCTCTATTTACAATAGCCAGGGCATGGAAGCAACATAATTGTCCATCGACAGATGAATGGATAAAGAAGATGTGGCACATATACACAATGGAATATTACTCAGCCATAAAAGGAAACGAAACTGAGTTATTTGTAATGAGTTGGAAGGACCTAGAGTCTGTCATACAGAGTGAAGTAAGTCAGAAAGAGAAAAACAAGTACCGTATGCTAACACATATATATGGAATCTAAAAAAAAAAAAAAAAAAAAAAAGGTTCTTTAGAACCTAGGGACAGGACAGGAATAAAGACGCAGACGTAGAGAATGGACTTGAGGACACGGGGAGGGGGAAGGGTAAGCTGGGACGAAGTGAGAGAGTGGCATGGACATATATACACTACCAAATGTAAAATAGATAGCTAGTGGGAAGCAGCCACATAGCACAGGGAGATCAGCTCAGTGCTTTGTGACCACCTACAGGGGTGGGATAGGGAGGGTGGGAGGGAGACGCAAGAAGGAGGAGATATGGGGATATATGTATATGTATAGCTGATTCACTTTGTTATAAAGCAGAAACTAACACACCATTGTAAAGCAATTATACTCCAATAAGGATGTTAAAAAAAAATAAGAAAATCTGAAGAGTTAAATAATAATTATAACAATAAAACGATATAAGAATTAGATGAAAAAATCGTATATACGATAAATATATAAAATATATATTTGTTGTGAGAGTGGGAGTGGTCTTCTTAAGCAAGATACCAAAATTAAAGTAATAAGAGAAAGAATTGAAAAATTGACCACATAAAAACATTAAAAAATTTATGACAGTGTAATCATAAACAAAGTTAAAAGTCAAGAAAGAGACTTGAAGAATATTTGCATAAATATAACCAATAATGACTTGATAGTCAAAATATGTAAAATCTCCTAGAGATTAGTAAAAGAAAGCACATGATGCAATAGAAAAGGGGCAAAAATATGAATAAGAAATTCACAGAAGTGGAAATACAAATACCCAATAAATATACAGAAATATGGTGAACATAATTAGTAGGAATAACTAGGCAAGTACAATGTCAAACATGAGATACCATAGAAATGACCCAAAATGTAAAAATAGTTAATGAATGTGGACCTGGGTGTGAGGATCCCACTCTTCTGCAATTGCTGCTAGTTGAGAGGACATTGGTGAGACACTGAGAGACATTGGGAGAGCCATTTGGCAGTATCTGTTAACATGTTCAATGCCTCTTCCCTATGATCTAGCAATTCTCTTCACAATATTCAGTGTAGAGGAAGGCTTGACCATGTGTAGGAGAATATACACACATACGCACATTGTTTCTAAGAGGAAAAAGAAACGACTGTACTTATCTAGGAAAATGGGTAATTCAGCTATAGACATGTTCATTCTCAAAGACTTTAGGCTGTAGATCAAAAGAATGAGAGAGATTTATAGGAACCAACATGTACATAACTCCAACATCTATTATTGAATAAAAATCAAGCACATAAATGACAGAACAATTTGTTATATAACATTTACTTTAAAACACATGTACATAAAACAAAACATGTAGTACATGTATATAATGGTAGTATGGTACATAAAACATGTAGTACATATGTATAATAGTAGTATGGTATATATTCTAACTGTTTGAAACATTTGAATGTAAATATTTATCACAGGATCTGGAAGAATACACAAAAGAAGGTATCTTTGGGACGCTTTGGAGATTAGACCTTGTAAACAATGGAGGTAGCCTCGTCTCTGTAATATTTCAGTATTTTACATGGAGAAATTATTCATGTATTATATTCGTGCATGAAAATAAATTCAACAAGTAATACTGTTCAAATTAGGTATTATATGTAGAATGATTTAAAGCATACCTGCTGTTTTAACTTTTGTTTTCAGATATCAAATATTTTCTTCAGTAAGATCTTTTCAAAAGTGGTAGAAATTATGTTAAAAGGGCCTCTGTTATAGTGTACTTAGATGAGTGTTGAGTGAATGATATAAAGAGATAGTCTTTTGGAAGGTAAGAATAAATCTATGTGATTTCCCTACAAATGCCTCCATTTCATAGAGAAATGAGATATTGCACTATTTCTGAGTTTAAAAACTGCTGACTTGGAATAAATTTTTTTTAAGAATAACTGAAAATCAATATAGTTATGAAGAGGGCATTTATTCAACTGGGAAGCCAGAAAATTGTAACTTTATGTCAGACAGCTTAGTGAAAAGTACACAAGACTATATATACACAAAGATATGTTTGTAAAGTGACTTTTTATTTACAAGTAGTGGTACTAACAATGTAATAGCAGCTTGTGAACATTTTCATGCTAGTCAAGCCTCAAGCAAAAAAATGTGTTAGATAAACAAAAATACATTAGGCATTCACATTTTAGCGTCATTGTTTTTTAAAAAGTGATTCAGAACATGGCTCTAATGGATCACTAGGGAAATTAAATCAAGAGTGATGAAATTCAGAGATTCGATTCAACAGGTGTTGATACTGGATGTTTTTCATCAGCACTAGTGTTTGTGACAAAAAGCAGAAATTGAGCAGATGTTTCTAAGTCTTAGGAAGACTGTACTTCTCTGGTTCTTTCACATTAATACAGCATTTTAAAGTCCATGAAAACTTCGGGAAATAGACACGTGTTCTAGATGCTAGTGTTCAAATAGAGATATTTAAATAATCAAAAATAATATAGACTTAATTAGACATCTAAGAAGGTCATTAAAAATGTCACAATAAAAAAAAAGTCACAATAGAAAATATACTTGAAACATAAGGACGTATGACCCCAGTATTAGAAAGATTTCAGGAAAAAGAGATTGAGAAATAGAAGAAATTTTTCTGGGAGGAATCAAAAGTTCCAACGTGGAAAACAAAAAGATTCATGTAAAAAAGATTCAATGGCAGGAATCAAAGTTAAATTTTTCTGTTTTTAAGGGAAATAAGTTGAAAAAGTGACCTCTAGTGGACTCTTAGATTCATGTATAAAGTTTTGCATTTTGACCCAGCAATCCCACTACTGGGCATATACCCTGAAAAAACCATAATTCAAAAAGATTCATGTACCACAATGTTCATTGCAGCTCTACTTACAATAGCCAGGACATGGAAGCAACCTAAGTGTCCACCAACAGATGAATGGATAAAGAAGGTGTGGCACATATATACAATGGAATATTACTCAGCCATAAAAAGAAATGAAATTGAGTTATTTGTAGTGAGGTGGATGGACCTAGAGTCTGTCATACAGAGTGAAGTAAGTCAGAAAGAGAAAAACAAATACCATATGCTAACACATATATACGGAATCTAAAAAGCAAAAAACAAAAAATGGTTCTGAAGAACCTAGGGGCAGGACAGGAATAAAGACGCAGACGTAGAGAATGGACTTGAGGACACGGGGAGGGGGAAGGGTAAGCTGGGACAAAGTGAGAGAGTGGCATGGACATATATACACTACCAAATGTAAAATAGATAGCTAGTGGGAAGCAGCCGCATAGCACAGGGAGATCAACTCGGTGCTTTGTGACCACCTAGAGGGGTGGGATAGGGAGGGTGGGAGGGAGGGAGATGCAAGAGGGAAGAGATATGGGGACATATGTGTATGTATAACTGATTCACTTTGTTATAAAGCAGAAACTAACACACCATTGTAAAGCAATTATACTCCAATAAAGATGTTAAAAAAAAAGTTTTGCATTTTATAAAAAATAAAAGTTTTTATTATGAATATAAGTTGCTGAAGACACAGAATCTGGAGAACGTATCTTAAAAACAGATTTAGTAACATAATTTATTTATTTTGATTGTTTTCAAAATTTAAAAATCATAATTTCAAAAGGAGTTCATAAATTCTCCTGAAATAATATAATATATTTAAAATAAGCTTTAGGGGACTTCCCTGGTGGCGCAGTGGTTAAGAATCCGCCTGCCAATGCAGGAGACACGGGTTCAAGCCCTAGTTCAGGAAGATCCCACATGCCGCAGAGCAACTAAGCCCGTGCGCCACAACTACTGAGCGTGCGTGCCACAACTACTGAAGCCTGCACGCCTAGAGCCCATGCTCCGCAGCAAGAGAAGCCACCGCAATGAGAAGCCCGTGCAGCGCAACAGAAATTAGCCCCTGCTCATGGCAACTAGAGAAAGCCCGTAAGCAGCAACAAAGACCCAACGCAGCCAAAAATAAATAAAATAAATAAATTTCTTTTAAAAATAAATAAATAAAATAAGGCTGATCCACACAAAAGAATGAAATAATGCCATTTGCAGCAACATGGATGGACCTAGAGATTATCATACTAAGTGACATAAGTCAGAAAAAGACAAATACCATATGATATCACTTACATGTGGAATCTAAAATATGACACAAATGAACTTATCTATTAAACAGAAACAGACTCACAGACATAGAGAACAGACCTGTGGTTGCCAAGGGGGATAGGGGATGGGGGAGGGATGGAGTGGGAGTTTGGGACTAGTAGATGCACACTGGTATATATAGAATTGATAAACAGCCAGGACCTACTGAATAGCACAGGGAACTATATTCAGTATCCTGTGATAAACCATAATGGAAAAGAATATGAAAAAGAAATATATTTATAACTGAATCACTTTGCCATACAGCAGAAATTAACACAACATTGTAAATCAACTATACTCCAATTTAAAAAATGAGGCCTATCCTCTGCAGGGGCTCAAATCCTCTGATGAATAAGTGCCACAGACCAGCACCAGTTGTTTCCTGACTTCAGGATCTTGAAGAAAGTTCATTAAAAAGTAAAAGTTGGAGACAAGATGTTGATTTACAGTAGGGTGATAAAATAGTAAAAGTAGAAGAGGTTCTCATCAAGTTAAAGATGATATTTCTCTTCAAAAATCACGATAAAATATTCTAATAAAAAAAAGAACCATTTTTTCTCAAAGAGCGAAAAAAAGTTAAAAGATGAAATTTCTTGAATATAAAAGCAAATATATTCAGAAACTGTATTTTCAAGTAAACATAGAAATTCTGTGCAAGTTCCAAGGAGCATAGAAAATTCCTGGAATGATCATTTTACTCTTTCTAACCCAGAAAAACTGTAATTTTTGATTAGAGTTAAAAATTAATTAAAAATTAATTTCTGAAAACTTGTAAATCAGTAATCATCTTGAGGTGAGGAGATTTTTAGAAGAACTTTATAGGTCTTCTTTAACTAATATAATATAGTTTTATGGGACGAATAAGATTTCGGTAACCGTTGAAAACCTCTTGTAGCTCAACCCCACACCCATTCAGAGAAATATTAAAATGGAATGGGGTGTGTATGCTTAGTATTACTTTCATCTACTTTTCATGTTTTGTTTTTCCTTTTTACTCAATTCCTTTAGAATGAAAACTACAGAGCCAAGAAATTTTCATCCTTCCTCGTTTAAATTCTTCTCGCATCCAGGTAATTTAGGAAAAAAGAACTGGAAGGCTATTTAAAGAGATAGGATAATTCTTTTCCAAAGTTAAACGTAGAGATTTGAAAATATTCTATATAGAATCATCTTTTAGGGCTCTAATAGGATAATATGCTGATAAAAACCTTGCTTTTATTCTTTTTTTTTTTCTTTGAATACAGACTTCTTAGCGACCACTTGACAATTTGTCTCACCAGCCTATACAAGTGCTCAGAACGTGCCTTACGTGCTTAAGAAGCCAGCTTATCAAGACCTCCCAAACAGGTCTGGCCGGTGTGCCCTAAAGGCCAGCATTCCTGGGCTCCACCAGACCACCAGGGAAGGGAGCTCTCTGGAGTAGTGAGCTTCCAGAGGAGTCTGGGGGAGTGGATTTTTACCCAAGATGTTGAGGGGAGGTGAGGAATCTATTCTGTCAAGTGGAGGAGTCCGTGGTTCAGGCTGCAGCTGTATTTGTCTTAGTTTCCCACCTGCAATTCTCAAGAAAAGAAACAGTCTGCATCCCAGGAAATCTCCTTTCATAGTTTCCCAGCAACATCCTCTTCTTTGTACGCATAGAGTACCGAAGATGCCTCCCTTCATTCACAAAAGGGAGAAAACAGTTTATAAAGTTGAGTAACCCCAAGGAAATGGAAAATTCACAAAGACCTAGAAAGTGGGGTTATGAAAATAATTTTTACGCATCTAGTGCCTACTAGGTGACTTGGACTTCCAAACTTTATCTCCAGTCTTTACAACAACCTTATGTGGTCTTCAGTATTCCACCTTACAGGGGAGAAAACTGAGGTTCGGAAAAGTAAGGTGACTTGCCAACAGTACACACTGCACAGACAACTACCGAGAAGAAATGCCATGGTCTCTCTGACTCCGATACCTGTTTTTGGAGTCAGAAAACCTAGAAAAGCAAGAAAGAGCAGTGGTCATTCCTTAGATCATCAGTAATCTCAATATCTGAATAATCATTCTTATTAGCTGCCTAGCCAATAATTGTGAACCGTGACTTAAGTTTTTTCCCACCAATGAACCAAAAGAAAAAAAAACTTCTAACAAGATGAAATAAAATTAAAACTTGTGACTTTTTTCAGCCCACCTAGAAGCCAAATTCATCCATTCAAATACACAGAGGTATTAAAGATATCATATATAAGCCCCAAATGAAGGCTCTACCTCTAAGGTAGATAGAGTAAGCCATTTAGGCAGCTTGTGTAGCCTGGCAATTAATATGCTTTTCAGAGTGCAGCAACAAGAGGACAAAAAATTGTTATGATTTGAGATACTGAAAAAGAAACAAAGACTTTGAATTTGTTTGACTCTTAGAATAGTAGAATACTCTAGGCTGCTTGCCAAATGAATGTTTGGTTGACTATAAACAAGCTTATTATCATGCATATGTATAAATGTGTTCAATAGAACTGAGGGTTAATAAAACATTTTACTGTTAAGCAGACCAATATTTTATCAGAAAGAACTATTGTCAGTTTTGCCTGTATTTCTGGAATATTTTTCCATCTTAACTCTCTCTGAATTCTAAGTATGAGCAGTATTTCCAAACTATTTCATTATACTACAACTTCTTTCTATTAGGAGCCATAGAAAATGCCTGGAATTTAACATGTACGACTTCAAAAATTTCTTTTCATTTATTGTGAAAAAAAACCTTTGACTTTTTAAACTCAGCTTCCCTGGAATGTGTATCAAATGAAAATGCATTTGGATAATAAAAAGGAAAAAATCAATGCAGTCAAAGCAAAGTTACCTTACAAAGTACCCATTCCATGAGTCTGTACTTAGGATGCCTTCTTTAGTTGAAATGGAATATTTTAATAATAGATTACTAGAGCGGGAATCATCTCATTATTTCATATGTTCTTTAGTACTCTTCCACTGCAATGCAGGGGAAAATGCTGTCTTAAAGAGAATAATAATGGTAATCAGTTGACAGATGTATCTGTTCAAGGAACAGATATATTAAATTATGTTGAAATTTAAGTCATAGATCAATCTTATAGTTTTTTTCAAACCTATAGAGATTGCTTCCCTAATGACATGTGTCATGACCTTTAATTTGTCCTTGTCACATCCAACCATTGTTTCAAGAATGCAGTATACCCCTCTCTCGTATTTTATTGCTGAAACTACCTACCTGACTGAGAAATTTGACGATATATAACAGGCTGATGACATTGATAATGAAAGTGATGTGAAGCAGCCATATAATCTGATAGAATAAAGAGTATTTCACACTATTAACTGAAATTTTTACCTCTGAAACTAGGTGGATCTGGTTATTCATACAGAAAAAGCAATAGAGGAGAAACAGTTATGCATTCTAAGAAGACAGGTAGTTTCTAGCTACATATTTGAGACTTAGAACATTATTTTTCTTCAGTTTTGCTTGTTTGAAAATAGAATAGGTAAAATGGGCAACAAGTATCACAATATGCACCTAAGAATCAATTATTGCTAAAGAGAACACACACAAAGAGTTTCTAGGAAGAAAAACTGAGACCCTAGATGTCTTCTCTGTTCTCCTCAGCTGTCAGAAACAACTTTCTGTGACTTTATTAGAATAAATGTACTCTGGAAAATTAGCCATTTCTCTCTCTTTTGTTCCTTTTCCTTTCTTGCCTCTGTTGGGGGGTGAGGGTGGGACAGAAAAAGGGACAAGTAAGGGAAGTTACTAGAAATAATACAATTAGCATTCCCTAGTGCCTTATCTCTGGATAAAGCCTTGAACAGAAGTTTGATATCAATCTTTCCTATGTCTTCTAACTATTTTCTTAATGCTCATATAAATGCAGTTTCTCACAATTAATTATTTAAAAGTTGAGTGATTATAGCAAACTACCTATCTGTAGTATTTCACGACACCTACTAACTTAGCATGCTTCCTTATTTCCTATAGACATATTGACATTTGCACATTAAATCCATCCTATTTGAAAGGGAAAGACTTCTACCTTAATGCTGTACAGCAAGAAATTGTATCCAACAATTTGAGCCAAAACAATTTGATAACTTAAGCTCCCTGAATTACATCACCTGAAATAGGACCTTTTTGGAGGGCATACACATAGTAGGGTTAACTAATTAAGGATTGTGACACTCTTGATACATACCAAGGGCTATTAAAAGGGAAGCATCTTTAAACTCTCCTTTCCTTCCCTGGCCTATGGTAAGAAAGACCTACAGAATTACCAAGTAGTTAATATTATCCTTCATGCTTATTAAAGGTCAGCAACAGTGAATCAGTTACTAGCAACTTCCTAAAAGTTTAGGACAGGAAACAATAAAGGATGCTATATCCAAACAGAAGCTGCAAGGATAACTTAGCTGGATAGAATGTAATTGCTGAAGTTAAAATCAGCCAGGTCATCTTACTCTTATGGAAAAAAAAAAACCCTGGGAACCTGGCAACCAAATAAATAGATAGGAACTTCCTTCCCATTAATAAGCTTCTTTCAGTTCTGTGCTGAAACATTACTCCAAAGACATACACCTATTAACTCACCAACACTGGTTCCTAAACCAAGTTTGGGTACTCTCCTAATTATTAAAAAGACCATGAGCTTAATAACTATAAGCATGTATTATAGATATATATTCTGAACATATTAGAATTGAAAATGTCTAATAAATCGTGTAGTTCAACCCCATTTTTTTAGATGAGGAAACAGTCCAGAGCTGTGACTTGCCCAAGCTCAGTCAGCTATATTTACATTGGTTGTTTACTATATTACTGACCTTTTGTGGGTGGTAAATATTTAGTATTTAGCTGTAAATTCTTTTGTCACTTTAGCTAAATATCTTTGATAAAGATTAAGTTCAGCTTTATCAAGCAGCATATACTACATGTATATGAGCAGTTGCTAAATAAAAGTAAAGAATATATAAAAGTCAAAGGTGATATTGCAGCTAAACATGGAAGACATCCTTTCATTAACACAGCGTAATTATTCATGATCAAAAAACATTTTAAAACATTTCTTGTACTAACCATTTTGTAGTTTAAACCTAAATTACAACCAGATGATTCTGCCTATTTTCCACTAGGTGGCAATATATCTTTTTCTTTACAGTCTAAATTTGTTTTACCAGGGTATGATGAAAATTACTTTTTTTGAGTAGTTTTCCTTTTTAGTTGACCCAACTGAAATTAAGACTAAAGAAACCTTAAGAAAGAGGCATAAGAAATTAGAGATGTATTAAGATAAGGGTCAGGGTTGTCTTATAAAACCCAGCATTAAAATTAATAAATTTTGCTTCACATATGCTCATAATTAAAATTTACATTAAATTTACATGATCACATTAAAAATTTGGTAGTGATTTATTGTTTAATTGAAATCAGGTTTGTTATTTATTGTTAGTAGCAAAAAACACTGAAACTTTTCTTAGTCCTGTTTAAAACATCATCCTCAAGATTAGGTCATAGCTTTTACTTATTTCCATAGCCTATCTTCAGTCAAGATTTTGAGAAAAAACTCATTAAATCACTTGTGTGTGTGTGTGTGTGTGTGTGTATGTGTGTTTAGTTTGTGTCCATACTAGAGATAAGTTGGTTCTGAATGAATAATAAGACAAATCCTATTTTCTTTAAAGTCAGATAAGTTTCAGAAAACTGTTTGACTAATATATTAGCTTTCAAGGGCTACCATAACACAACTGCGCAAACTGAGGGGCTTAAACAACAGAAATTTATTTTCTCTCAATTCTGGAGGCTAGAAGTCCAAGATCAAGGTGTTGGCAGGGTTGGTTTCTTCAGAGGCTTCTTTCCACAGCTCGCAGATGGCAGCCTTCTCTTTGTGTCCTCACATGGTTGAACGTCTGTGTTGTGTGTGTCCTAATCTCCTCTTCTTACAAGGCCACCAGGCATATTGGATTAGGATCCACCCATATGACCCTATTTTACTTTAATTACCTCTTTAAAGGCTCTATCTGCAAATGCAGTCACATTCTGAGGTACTAAGGGTTAGGATTTCAACATATGAATTTAAGTGGGGAACACAATTCAGACCATAACAACGAGTTAAGTCTGTATACACAGAATGCCCCTTTTTCTAAACAGAGGTATTGTGGTAGAACCAAAAATCCTAGATTGAAAGTCCGAGTTCTAGAGCTAAGGAAAGATCTTAGAGATTATCTAATCCACTGATTATTGACCCTTGCCACACAGAAGAACTTTTAAAGCACACCAATGCCTGGTCCCAGACCCAGATATTCTGATGAATTAATTTGCAGTGGGACCAGTCACGAGTATTTTGAAAAAACTTCCCAATCATTTCTGAGACCTGAGTAGAGAATCACTGATTTTAGACAAATATTTCCCAAAGATGGTTAGAGAATCACCCAGAGGGTTTATTAAATTGCAAATTCCTACACATGGGCCATTGCTGTCTTCATTCTGAATCTCCAGAAATGGAGCCAAGTCTTTTTTATCAGGTGCCCTAGTAATTATTATGAACCCAAAAGTCTGAGAAGCTCTGATCTAGTCTAACCCTCTCATTTTACAGGTGAAAAGGCTGAGGCTTGGTGAAGTTAGTTCATCCAAGGTCACACAGCTAGAGAATGGCAGAACAAGAAGGAGATTGGATGTTAGATCTGAAATCTAATCTAATTTTTAGCAGGATTCTCTGTTCTAATATAGCACTGTGTGGACATTAAAACGATCTTGTAGCTCTGGTCCCAGTATTAGACTGCATCTACCCTTGAATTCAGGCGTGTCCTGACAAACTTAGAAGCCCAATAGGGCAGGCTCATTACAGTTATATTTCCATTAAAAATGCATTCCAGGAGCCTGTATTGTGTTCAGGGACAATGGGCGACATCAGAACTGATGGGTTATTGTGAATACTGCATTCCTCCTCCACCGTGCTGCCAGGCTTTGCTGGCCACCTCCTCAGATTTAGGCCTGAGTCCTAGGTAGAAGCTGTAGTAACGAGTTAGCAAATTCAGGGAGATGAAGCCAATGGTGGAGACTGTTTCCCTGGCACCAGTAGCTTCTGCAGCAGGAGTCGTTGGCTTAGAATCACTCACCATCAAAAACGACAGCCTCTGTGCAGGCATCACAGCAGAGAAGCAGCAGTGGTTGATTGGTCAGCTGCAACAGGGAGCAAACGGGTAGCTCAAAAGATTTTCAATTCTGCTGCTATTCCCCATCCAAAATCCATGGGTAAAGAGGGCTTTTAGGAGCTTGGTGTCAGAGTATGAGTTGGTGAAGGCCATGAACACACATATACAAATAAGTTGTGACATGATTTTAGAACACCTAATGTATCGAAATCCAAAAAATAAAAATCAAACCCCTCAGGGGGTGATGATCCATGAACAGTTAAAAAGTTTTCCATAAAGATTTAGCTGAAAGGTTTTCTTTAACAGAGGCTTTCTTATGCATTTATATTTTTTTGTTGTCCAAAGTGACCCAGACTTGAGTGAGAAAAGAACAGCAAAATGTAGACATGTTATGAAACACCGGAAATGGAAAAAAATTGATCTGAAACAAAGATAGAGCATCACTGAAGAGTTTTTTTAATTTAATGTATATTTATAGCACTATAATTCAATTTAGCCTCAGTATTTCAGAAACAGAGCAATTTTCTAGACTGAGGATGCACACATTTTCCTTTAAGTTTCTATAGGGCTGGTTGCTATTCTAACCCCTGCACTGTATTTCTCAAAGTGTGCATTGAGAACCACCTGCTCTAGAATCACTTAATGATTCTTTAAAATGCAAGATTCTGGGCCCCTCATGAGATCTACTCAATTTTTGGAGGTGAGTTTGAGAATCTGCATTTTTAACAGCTACATAGGTGATTTAGAGATTTCTCTCTCTCTCTCTAGGGCCTCTTTAATCTCAAAGATATTACTTTTCCTCTGCTCTGGGAGCTCTTAATAACTCTTTGATAGAAGAGTAATGATAGAAATGATAGCTCTTTCTATCACTTCTGATGAAAATTTCTGAGAATGTGAGTTTCTGGGAATTACCTTCTTTTGGAGTTGTTCTCTCACTGAGTCAATGAAATTGTGAAGTCGTTATCAGAAGTCCTCTTTTTTTCAGTATCTTTACCTGATTTTCCAGTTGACTATGCTCCTGGGTCCCTGAACAGGCTATGGAAAGAGCCAATATGACACGGACTCAGAAACTGTACATATTAAACTTTAAATTTCTTCTCCTGAAATGTGTTCAAAGGAAAGCCACCATCCCAGAAAAGAGAGAAATTTGTGCTATCTGAAATTCCAGGTCCCTGTTTTTGAGCTGCTATAAAATTGCCTTAATACCAAAATAGATGTATTTTGAATATTTAAAGGATTTAAGAAATTCAGATGTGAGCTGCTGGCAATCTTGTAACTTGATGAAACTTGTCTTACCATGCTATTATCTTTACTATGCGTGGAATTAGATTTTTGAAAGGTAGGTTTTCTAAATATCTCCCTGGTTTTAAGTTTAGACATGTTTGCAAGCTTAATAAACACTTTCAAGTGCAGTCTCAAAATCAAAGATCTCTGATTTGAAAGCAGTTTTAGGCATTATCACCCCCAAAGAGAAGTACCTCTGCATACCAATGTCTCATCTTTCCTTAGATTGTTCCAAAATTAGAAATTAAGCCCCAAAAAGCAAATGGAGGAAAAAATACCTTCAAGTCAATTCAAATTTTTTCTTCCTATTTATTCATACAGGTGGGAATTTTCTATACCATCTCTTTGCTGGAGGGGAAAGGACTAAGGGAGATCTAATAAAGCCATAAGGCAGAGGCAACTGAGGATGAGAGGTTCTGAGATGGAATTCAGAGAGCACATTAAATGTCCATGGAGATAAATTTCATGGCATTCACTATTTACCTCTATCCAGCCCTGCTAAAGCAAAGAGTTTAACTTACACTCTCTCCAAAAGGATTTTAATGGAGAAGTCTGATTTACCCCTCTTTCTAGGAGGGACCCTGCAGTAATATTTCCTCCCTTTTTTTTTCCTCCACCTTCATTTTGGACCCCCTGAACCTAGAGAATCCTATGGATACTAAGATTTTTCTAACTGCATGATTTGCATCATTTTGGGGGCTGGGTGTCGCTGTTTGGCTATGTTTTTCTTTTTCAAAGACCCAGTGAAATCTTGCCAGAGGGGAAAACAGATCTTACTTCATTTGTTTGTCTGGGAGAAAAAAAGTCATCAAATGCTTTCAAATGCTTTTTTTTTTTTTAAAGTTGCACACTTCACCAAAAAAGTTACTAAACACTGAAAAGGCTACTTTGAGTTCTACAAGCAATAGTGTAACACCGGCACACCCAGCTGAGATGAATCCCTAGAGAAAAGTGTAATCATGCTACATTTTCCCAGATTCCAACCCCCAAAGAAGATGTGCTCTGGGTTGCTGGTGAAGGGTGGGCCTGTTTTCTGGATTTCTCCCCTGAAACCCACAGTCCTGCTTTTCTCCAGAAAAAAAAAAAAAGCAAAAAAAAAGGGGGGGGGATGAAAGAAATTTGGAATTGGTGGCTAGACATCTGAGAAGAAGTGAAGGGACAAAGAACTGATAGAGTTAGTTACTTTTCTCCCATGATTTTTTCTTCCAAATCTCATTCCTGTTCTTGGTTTACACAGGCTCTTAATATTTCCCTGAAGAATTTACTCCCTGGTAGATTTGGGAAAGAGAAGAAGATAGTGTAGGTATTCTTCAAATCTCCGTTTTAAAGGAGGGGAAATGTACAATAAAATAATGCGTTCTAGCTCAAGGTCCATTTAAAAACACTAAAAAACGTGAGCTGGAGTCAGGGCCCCCTTCTAATGACATTGACTCATGGTTTAGTATCATTCATGGATCCCCATGATCTGCAGACCCAGAGTTGTCTTCATTAAGTACTGAGACATCTTTCTAAGCAAGATGCCCTTTGTTACATGGTACTCAGGAAGAGAAATGGGCTACTCTTCTGCACTTTGATCATCTTTTCTACAGCAAGGCAAATTATAGCTAGGACTCCTCTTATAGCCCTTTTCATTCTTAGTGTTTTGAGTGCATATAATTTTTAAGTGCTGGGAACACATTGTACTTATAGTTTAAGATTATTCTAGCTAAGGTAATTAAAACTACATATCCCTGGATGGCTTGCTTGATTTTATTTCTCAAATATTTTTTCAGTGACCCTTCTGTAAGTTTGGGACGAAAGGAAGAAGCATTGAGTAGTTAAATACACATCCACAAAATCAAACCAGCTGTTACTCCCACCTCTGCTTAAAAATGAGCAAAGATCATTAAAGAAAGTCAAGACCACGACCACAAAAGATTTCTTATAGAGGTTTCTGAGGATTTCTTATAGAGGTTCCTGACCACCTGAGGAAGATAAATTGAGGCTAAAAGTATATCTCTTTCACCAACTGCGAAGTCAATCGTGTATAATACTATCAAAGCTTCTACATGAATGATTTTATTTGCTTTTCAAGACACATCTGTGTGATAAGCCCACAGGTATTATTATTCACAAGTTCAAGTAAAGTAAACTGAGACATATAGATGGAAGGGTCACAAAATTCAGACAGGCTTTCTGACTTAGGATCCACTATTATTTCCATTACATTATGGTATTGCATATCAGCTTTCTGTTCCAAGATGACAGTCATACCAACCACACAATCCTAAAACTTGATGGAGTGGGACCCTTAGTAGGCTTCCTTCTGGGTAGGTTGTGAGAATTAAACCAAGTCAACATATGAAAAGTACTTAGAATAGTGCCTACCAGTTCTGTGTCTATGTGTGTACTAAAATGGATATGTACATTTGTATATATGAATACATATGTGTGCACATAATATATACATATATGTGTAAATATATACTATGTGTGCAAACATGCATACATATATATACCAGTACACACACACACACACACACACACACACAACTTGGAAAGGGATAAGTAAATAACAATTATCATAACCAGGTTAGCTATTCAAGTAGAACACCTTACCAGACCTCTAACCCTAGAGAGTTCTTAAAAAGAATTTTTTATAAGAACTTTTACTTCAGGTTCTTCATCGTCTAGTCCTGGAGAATAGACATGTTTCTAAAAAGTTTTAAGTCCAATTTAAAATAAGAAAAGCAAAAGTTTCCTTAGGAATAGGATCTGTGAAGCAGAGAGGCAGAGAGTGCCCCTCTGCCCGCCCAGCCAGATTATGGGGCCAGCAGGCACTCAGGCCCACCGGCCTAACACTTAGGTTTCTGCCTCATCGTTCTAGGCTTCATGGCCCACCTGTCAACCGAAACGCATTTGGAAGAGGAAAAGGAGGTGGCCCAGCTTCTCACCCATCCCCAGTTCAGCTTCTGGGCTGAACTGGGAATGGTGTGAGGTATTTCTACACCCCCTGGAGGTATTTTTGCGCCTTCAAGGGACGACAATATTTCCAAGCAAGGCCAAAAGCACGTCAGTTCAAAAGTCAGGACGGCTGCTTCCTCTCCTAGGAGGAACTGGTCAAGAAGCGACACACATGGGTGTGTGTGTGGCTGTGTGTGTGTGGGGGGGGTCTGTCTGGGTGGGTACTGGCACTTGCCCATCTCTTTGAAAACCCGGGGAGGGTGTGCAGTAGTCCTCAATGCCCAGTAAATTGACAGTGCAGTCTCCCGTCGGGAGTAGAGGGTTGCCTGAATGGTTGAGAATCATCAAAGGGGGGTTTCCTAATAAAACTCCAGGAAAGATCTCAAATCTCCAGAAGTACTTAAGAGACGGAAAAGAGCGTGGAAGTCAGGAGGCATAGAGGGAAGGGGAAACGGGAGGTACCACAGAATGAGCCAACCGATTCCAGAATATAGGATTGGGCAAGGGGAGAAAAAAAAATCTAAAGCCTTTTTTAGATTTGCGCGTGGATCCTCGGTCGCCGCGCTTGCCCGCGCTAGGTCGGTCGGTCGGCGATGATTTGCTTACGCGCCGAGTCTCCGCGCCGCCGAGGGCTGAGGGCTGCCACAGACCTGGGCTTGTGCGCCTCCCCAAGGGCATCTGCCCGGGGCCCTGCAAGACCAATCGTGGACTCCTCCACCCGAGCCGGCTGCACGATCCTAGCGGGCGGAAGGGAGTCTGGGACGATCATGGACATGGATGGAGAAAGAGAGGGGAAGCCCCTGACTCACGAGGCGAGGCCGCTTTGGGGCCCTCGGAGTCGGGGGAGTAGGGCGTGCACTTCCTGGTCGTTTTCTGGGTATGACTGGTCCCGGGTGTCCCAGGTTTCCGCGCTGGGGGTCACGCTCACTGGACAGGGAGCTTAAAGAGATAAGCTGCGGGGAGGGCAAACTTAATAGAGGACGGAAAGCGAGCGGTGCACAGCGGTTCAGAGACGGGAGTGGGAGGGGGAAATGCGCCACGCCGCTGGACCCCTGTCCCTCCACCTCCACCGAGGCGCCCGACTGCGGCGGCTGCGGCGGCACGTGCTCGAAACGGGCTGGCCCGCGGGCGCGACGGCTACACAAGGTACTCTGGACCTCGGAGAGCCACAGAGCCTAGGAGTGGGCCCAGGACCTTGGGAACTTTCCCGGGTGGGTCTGGTTTCGGTCTCGGCTCTCCAGCGCCTGCGAACAGGTGCAGAGATGTGCGTGCATTCTTTCCCCAGCCCTCCGGTTTCCGCACACCTATACGCGTAAGCTACACTCTTCAAGCTCATCTTGGGAAATAGAAGCGTCCCCCCTCCCACTCGCAAACGCCCAAAGAGGAGAGGGGTTCGCAATCCGCGCAGAGAGCACGCTTGGAGATCGCAGACGCTAGGCGCCGGGTCAATCTCAAGCATTCTGCCCCAGACTGGGACACAGCAAATGCTGGTGCGGCAGCCGCTTGAGTTGCCTTTTCCCCAGTCTTTAGGACGTGCGATTTCGGCAGGCACTCGGAGCTCAGGTCACCAGCCTGGACTTCACGGCACCAGCCTGCTCCAAGCCTGCATGACCCTGTGACCTTGTTTCCTCCGCAGCTGGGTGCAGACATTTACGCCTACGGCTTCAGCCAGCAACCTCAGCTAGCTTGGCAGATGAGTGGGATTATGGGATTTTAGAAACTCTCATTTGACAAAGTTAAGATACATCCAAAACCTTGAAAATGCAACATTAAAAAAAAACATTTCTCAGTTTGTCTTGGCTGAAGGCAAAACTAGCTTTGGGCACCCTTCCCCTACTGTTTCCCGCCAAAGAAAGTCTTGTAGGCGGACTGGTCAGCAAAACTGCCCAGCCCTAAAGTGTCTGCCACTAACACACCTACCTGGATCGCCTGGGCATTAGCTCAGCCAAGGCTCGGCTTTCTTCCTGATTGTGTGATTAAATTAATGACCATATAAAGGAAAACACAGGGGAAGCTCAAAATTGTCTACATGCGTCCTTCAAAAAATAAGATTCTACACTATGGGGAAGTCTTTTTCAAAAAGCAGTATTTACTTACTGTTTCTGTAGACCTAAGTTCATCTTTGAATCCCCAACATGTAATAAAACTAGTGAAAGGAAGATTCTGGAAGGATGGGACAGAAACAAAGGGGCATTCCAGGTTTTTTGTTTGTTATTTGGTTTTTGTTTTTAAGTTAGGCCCCAGGCAACCTGGGTTGGTTGGCTGGTATTTAAGAAACTTTTGCTCTAGAGATCCACTAGTGTTCCAGGCATGGACAATTTAGTCAGCCTCTCAGGCATAGTGGTTTAAGGATCTCTTGCAGCCCACCTTCCATTTACCTCCAAATATCTTTCTCACTTCTTGCCATCAAATTTACTCCAAAGCAATCTTGGCCTTTTCTCTAGAAAGCCCCCTTTAGGTTTAATTGGAGCCTGATTGGACCATTAGAAAAAACAATTCTCCAGTGCCAGAAGTGCTTTAAAGATAGCAGAACCTGTCTCACTCATTGTACAGATAAGAAAACCAAAATGCAGGTAAATTAATGATACAAATAATGATGCAAGGTCATACTAGTCATGCAAAGAAGAGTTAGAATGGGAATTTTGGACTGTTCTTTTCATCACACTTTGCTGGGGATTAGTGTTTCAGATCACCCAACTGTTGCCTAGGAAAACTGAGAGCAGGCCTCAAAGAAATGTAGCACAAAAAGTACTTGGATAATCTTAAGAAAGTCAACCTGCTTTTTCCACCAATCTTGGTCACACTATGCATACATCTCTTTGCCTTACCCCTGGTCTCTACCTGCCTAATGGTAACTCGTTATGTAGTCCTCTTAAGATAATGAAGGCTTCAAAATCCTTTTAGGGAAAACCATCGAAGGCCTGCAGTGAGACCTTGTACAAGTTTCACATTTCAGACCTTTTCACAAATATCCTTCTTCTGACATAGGGGAGGGTTGGCAAGATATGAAGGAATTACAAATGGGAAAGAACACCTCGTGTGATAGATAAAACAGTGTAATATTCGTTTCTAGAGCACCTATGGAGTGACTCTGAAGATGTCCATGGATTAAGTACATGCTACCCTAAGACCTAAAGGATCATCATTCATTTGGTTTTGCATCTACTGGTTTCTGGACATACCACATACACCTACATACATACACTCTGTTTCAGAACTGTTGTAAGTATATGAAGAGTACAGAGGGACATTTCATAAGAGGAAGGGCAGGGAGAGGAGGAAAGTTCTCAAGGTCTTCTGTATTGTAATGCTCTAGGGCTAGTTTTTTTCCAGAGGCTGTGCAGATGTTCAAGTCTGTGCAGGGAAAGCTGGGCCAATACATAGACTACCATGGCCATTTCACCTTGGTTTTGAAAGAAGCTCTCCATAGGGTCTCTTAATGGGTAATGACAGAAAGCTGAAGGGTTCTAGAGCACAAGATACTCTTCCATGTAAGCATCACTAGTAGAACCTAAAGTGGGCTTTTCACCTGGTCTCCCTGATCCAGGTCTGAAAATTGTTTGTCTTTGGCCACTTGTGAAAATGCTAGTTATCCTGCTGCTGAAAAGAATGATGACATCCCAGGGACAGGTTAGCTTCATGGCAGGCATCTTTGTTTAGATGAATGGTCCTTTGATCAAGAAGTTCAACACTCTCCAGATAAAGATTTTCCAAATAATAATCAAACTTTGTCTTCTCACTTTTAGGCTCAAAACTGGCTTAGAGTAAATAATGCAAGTGGGGTAGGGTTTATCATTCCTCTGTTCTGAAGTTTCTTCCCCTTCTTTTCGGGCACTCAATGAAAATATGTGGTATCTACTCAGAATGTAGCCCTTAGCTACAAAAAACATTTTAAAACACCTTCCCAATAATTGCTTTGAAGAAAATAGTCATTTATTGTCAAAGCATCCAACATATCCAGATAATCTATATAAAGTTTAATAAATCTTTCCAGGGATAAAAGAAACACATAACTATTCAGACTCCATTTCACTGGCACAAAATTACACTTTGTATTAAAAGGAAATACATATTTACATAATGATGACATTCTTCATTGAAGTCCATAATCATTTCATGATACATGCACTTCCCCCTGGAAACTTAAATTGAATGGTGACCCTCTTTTTATTTGTTTTGCTTATTTTTGTAGGAACACAAACTGTAATCAAGAAATGCAGAAAGCATCTCACCCTCCTCCTTTACTTTATATCTAAAATAAATTTTGCCCTTACATATTATTCCATCTAAGTCGTAAGTGCTTAATAATTTAAGTAGAAACGTATGACAAATGCATCAATATGTTGCAATATATGACATTTTTAAAAATGTACTTTGTTTTGGGGAAAGTGAAAATACGTGCATTCAAAAGAAAACCTCTTAAACACCCCACCCAATAAAAAATCCACCATCTTGTCTCGTGTGTGTGTTTGTGTGTGTGTGTGTAGTGTAGGTCACGGGTAAACACGTGGATGTAAAGGTTGGGGGCAGAGCACGTGTGTGAGTGTGTGTGTGTGTGTGTGTGTCTGGGTGCGATGTTTCAGGTCACAAGGAGGTGGTGCATGTCCTCGTGTGTTTGCTCCTGCAGGGCTCGACTGTGCGTGTGCGCGCGTGTAAAGCTGGAGTCCCTTCCGTGTCAATTATGCGAGGTCATGTGCCTGGAGAGGTGGTGGCGCTCCCTGAAGGACTCGTTGCAAATGGGGCACTTGAGTTTCTCCTCCCGTCTTCGCTTCACCAAGGGCTCCATGGCGTACTCCTTTTTGTGATGCGACCTCATGTGGTACACCAGGTCGGAGGTCATGCGGAAGGAGGCATTGCACTTGGCGCACCAGTTCTGCGCGGGCAGACACAGAGAGGTGAAGGAGGGCGGCAGCAGCGTGAGCGCCGAGGGCAGCTGCAACTGCAGGGGCCCCGCGGCCGCAGCCGCCGCGGCCGCCGCGGCGGCGGAGCTCTTGGGCCAGAAGGCGGTGGCGTAGAGGAAGGGGCTCTGTTTGGGCAGCCCGCCGCCGCCGCCGCCACCGCCGCTCGGCAGGGACCCGCAACCTCCGTTCAGGTCCGCAGCTCCTTGGAGCTTCACGGCCAGAGGATCGGAGGCGGCGGGGTACAGTCTGGTGGGGCCCACACCGTCTCCGGGGTGGCAGGGCTCGAGCGCGCTCAGCTTCTGGCCCAGCACCAGCGGGGACAGCTGAGAGAAGGAGCGCGCCGGCTGCGAGAAGGCGCTTTTGCGCTCGTCCGACGCGGCGCCCTGGCCGCCGCCGCCCGCCCCGCCCGCGGCCGCAGCGCCTGCACCGCCCCCTGCGCCGTTGCCGCCCGCGCCCAGCTGCTGCACAGAGGTGAAGGCGCTGCCCCGCGCCGGGCTGCCGCCCTCCAGCCGGCCGGGCAGCGCTCCCCCGGGCCGCGGGGCCAGCAGCTTCTCGGAGCCGGCCGGCGACGCGGCCACGGGCGTGGCGGAGCCGCCGCCGCCCGCGTCCTGCTCCTCGGCGGCCGTGCTCCCGCCGTCGGCGGCCGCCTCCTCCTGCACACCGGCCGCTCGGGCAGCCTTCTTCACCTCCACGAAGGCGCTGCGCTTCGCCTCGCCTGTCTCCGGGCTGGGCGGCGCGAAGAGGCGGCTGTTCTCTTCCAGGCCGAAGTAGCTGCCCGAGGCGCGGTACTGTTGGGGCGTGCACACCAGGTCCTCCTTGGAGGCGGGCGGGGGCCGCTCGGCGAAGCGGCCCCGGCCCCCCACCAGCCCGGCGCCGCCGCCGCCGCCCTCCGCCGCCTCCTCCGGGAATTTCCTCTTCCCTTTGCCCACGCCCGCGGCATTGCCGTCGGGACTCAGCTCCGCCTCCTGGTGGTCGCTGCCGCCGCTGAGGCTCCGCACTGGGGAGCAGCTGCTAGCCCCCCCGGAGTTCTCCAGCTCCCGCGCCAGGTTGTGAAAGTCCGTGGACGGCTTCGCGCTGCTGCTGCTGCCGCTGCCGCCGCCGCCAGCCGCAGGCGGGTTACCGCCCTCGGAGGAGGGGGCCGGGTAATGGTGGACCGGGCCGGCTTTGCAGAACTTGGGGCTGGGACCCAAGGGTGTCTCCTGTGGCTGCGGCGGCTGCTGGTCCTTGCCGCCGCCGCCGCCCCCGTGATCCTTGGTGCCCACGCCGCTGCCTTGCTCCTCTCGGGGGCTCACATCAACGCTGTGAAGTCTCTTGGGGCAGCGGAAGCGCAGATGCGCCACATAGGGAAACTCAAACTGGAAACGTTGGCTGCATTCCAGGCATGTGTAAGGGGACGACCCTGCTTAGTGAGCAAACACCACATACACACAAGCGCGCGCGCACACACACACACACACACACACACCACATGATTACTCAGCATCGTCTCTAGGCCAGTTTGCCATCACCCCCTTCACAAATCCACCTTCGCCTCTCAGGGCCTGAGTGCCTGAGTACAGAACATCGTGAAAGACCCGATCTAACTTTCCCTCCTGATTTGGGGGGAGTGCAGTCATTAAGCCAAGCGTGCCCCGAGTTATCCTCACCTAGCTGTCCCAGCTTCATTCCGGACTATATCTCAGAAGCTCTCTCTGAGTCACTCCAAGGGAGGAAAGGCGCGCCGAGGCGCCAGAGTGAGCCCCGCCGCTCCCTGCGTCGCTCCCCCGCTAGCTAAGGGCCCAGACGCAGGTCGAGAGCCAACCTACCATTCATTTTGCTGTGGGATCTAGAGGGGCAGAGCAAGAGTAACTCAGTCAGTTCTTTCCCGTACCAAACAAGTAACTCCTCATCTTTGGCAATCCTGCGGAGAGAGCGGTAAAACAGCTGTCCGTTTTTTATGTAGGCTTCAAGGTTCTGCTCTTCTTTATCTCTGGCTGATTGGACCAAACGCAGCCACATCAGACCTTCTGAGGAACCATTCGCCGCTGAGGTGTCTACCTACAGTTTAGAAAAAAGAAAGAATGCAAGAAGGAAGGGGATGAGGGAGGCAGACTCTTGTGAGAGAATGAAGCCACAGGAGCCAGGGCCATTTCCTCTGTTATTCTTTCCCAAAGAATTATCTGAGGTCAAGCTTCCAAAAACTTGACCCGAGTTGACATCCATCCTCATGTTTGTGGCCGGCAGGCAAGATAACGTTCCTAGAAAGCTGCATCAATTATGTAGATTATTTAAGTCGTCATATATTGGTTGAACACCAAATTAGCAAATTTCTTCTTACAATTCAAATTAGTGTTAACCTCTTAAGAATTGATTGCTAAATTATCCCACGTTGCAAAAGTATGGGGAATTTTCTTTGTTTTAGAAGTAAAAAGCAGGCTTAGGCTTTAAAAATTATTCTGTGACATTCACTCATCTTCCTAATTTTGGCTTAAACAATTAATAGTTCTTTGTAAAGAAAGAATAGGAAGTGAGAGGACTTTTCACACTCAAACATATGACTTTAATGATGTTTTATTGTCAAAACATTAACATTTTTATTTAAATACAAACTCTAGGCACTAGCTAGCTTAACCAGAAAGAGTAATATTCCAGCGAAAAAGAGGCCTCTGGGATTGGAAGGCAAATGCACCCAATGTTTATAATAAAAGTACTTATAGCAAGTACTTAGTATGCAAATAGCCTCAACCCTAGTGAAACCTCCCAAAATGTTAAGGAAGTGGTGTTCATCTCCAGGAAAGCCCAGAATTGAGGCACTGATTTAGACACACCTGGCATTCAAAATCAAATTTTGTCACTTATTTCGGAAAATCAGTTGACAATACTTTTGAGTTTAATTTTCCTTTTCTAATTTTTGGTGTGTAAAATAGAATGGCACGTATCATTGCATTTTCTACATTCAGAACCTGTCTTAGCTTGTCATTAGAATGATTCTTAGTCCATTTTCAAGAGGATATTACCTTCATAACCCTACACAGCATCGGCCAAGACTTACCCGGAAGATATAAGGGACCGTTCTCTTGTCGGTGGACTTGAGAGCTATGAAAGCTATGCTGTCGTACAGGGAAGTATGGCTCAGGATGCAGGGACCGAATATAGCATTCTCAGGGATGTCGCAGGTGGTGTAAACGCTGGTAAAAATATCTGTCAGACATTGTTGGACAGCTTTGGCATCTCCATCCCAGATGCCTCTCTGGATGCCCGAATCCTCCATCACTGAAGACAGATACACAGGACAATTGAAGCGAGTTACATTACTCCTTTTGCCTCTATGAATCCAGGCAGAACGTTTTGACTACTAGACAGATTTTTCTTGAATTTGCCTGGTTTTTGCATCGCTCTTATTTCAAAAATAAAGCCAACGGCAGATTAAATCTGGCATATTACAAAGATGCCAACGAAGAGTACTTTCTTTTCCTTTAAAAATTAAAAAAAAAAATTGTGATGGGGGAGCTCAGAGCGGACTGACTGCTAGAGAGAAAGAAAAACTGGGCTAGGAAAGAGAAGATCGCTTTTTTCATTACCTTGGGGGAGGATGGGGCAGGATGGGGGGAGGGAGAAAGAAGGGGAGAACAATAGGATTTTTTACTAGCCTATAGACTTTCCAGACTGAGAGAAACTTCTAACCCTTGGGAAAAAGCTCCTCTCTTCTACTCTTAGGTATTGAACTGGGCGCCGGAGAGCTGATTTTATTCTATTTTTTCTTCCAAAGAGGGGAGCAGCATTAGCGAGCAGGCGGAGACAGCGGAGCATGGCGAATGGATTTCAAGTAGAGTGTCAGGGCCACTGATTCCATGTCAGCTAACCTTTCTCTGCAGCCCACAAGAGGGGACGTGTGTCTGCTCATTACCATAATCCAACACTGTCCCTCCGAGGGCTTTAATTAAAAGCAGCAAGCAGAGGTAATTATTTTTTTCTCGACATGCATATTTATGGATGAGGGTGAATCCCAGTTACCTTGTTGTACAAGGGGGTGGATAGAGTCACATGTGCCTCATGAAGTGTGCAGGTATAAGGCAGGACTGAAGGGTCCCCAGTCTGAAATACCGCGTGTGTAATGATTGGTGAATGCTCACTCCCCCAGATAGGACCTTGTCTGGGCAAGAGGGGGCAGCCCCGCTTGAGTAGACCTCGGTGGGCTCTCCAGCTGTTTAATCCGCAGCAATTCAGAAAGTGATGCCCCGATGGAGAGCTCTCTATTATTAAGCTGTCATAGGAGACATTTTCCTCTCTTTGCCACTGGACACCCCCCCACAAGACTTATCATTAAACAAACAAACACACAAAACAGATATTTAAATTTTAAAGTGGCTTTAAACTAACTGCATTGTTTACTCTTTCTAACTGATTAAAAGATTCCTCCAAGTTGTTTTTTCCCTAATAACGTCTCCATAGGCAGTTATTTAAGTATATTTTGTACAATTTAAGTAGCAGGAAAGGGAAAGCTAATTCTTTTCCTGAGAAGCTGTTCTTCATGGAATAATATTAGTCATGTCCATTTTTATCTTAATGTCTATTAACCAATTAATCTTGCAAATGTGATTACAAGGTAGTGCTTTTATTTTTTTTTTTTTTCTTTCCAGCTAACAGAGCATGAAACTTCGGTCAGCCTCTTTTCCATTCACTCTGCTACATCCCCCAAATGTCAAGTATGGGCTGTATATGCCAGGCGGAATAAGAGAAAATATCCATACAGTAGAAACTTACTTTATTATGCTACAGCATCTATCCCTGGGCATTTTACCCAACACAAGGTAGCCCTTCTGATCTCCAACTGCAAATTTAAATACATTTTAAAAAATCCCTCAGAATCTCTCAGAACCTCCTTTTCAACGGAATCCTATTCTCTCCTTTTCAATTTCCTCAATTCAGCGTTTTATGCTCCAATTTTTCTCTTCCTTTTAAAAGTCTCTTTCACACAAGCGTTTCATTGTGCGGAGAGGTCGCCCCGTCACTTCGGGCAACAGCAGGGACCAATCATTAAAATGCAGTTCTACCTAACAATACGGTGAAAAGATCCTCGCTACGCCGCGCTAATAGGGGTTCGCGTCGCCGCGGCGGCCGCCACGAGCCTCGAGTCGGTCACAATACAGCTGGGCGAGAGCCTGGGCTCTGCCGCCCGCGCGCGGTCGCCTTTGCCGCCTAACCTTTCACAGTTCTGCATCCTCCTCTAAGCCCGGGTTCTCAGACGCCCGGGGGATCCTCCCAGAGCCCGCTGAGCTCGCCGAAAGCCGTCGCTGCCGCCGGCCGCTCGCCCTCCCCCGTAGGCAGGCATTGTCTGGCGGCCGCGCGCTCCCCAGTCGCTGGTTTCTTCGCCAAAGGGCTCTCCACCCCTCCTCCCTTTGTATAACCCTATTGGCAGTAGAGATCCCGTCAATAATTATCCCCCCCCCCTTCTGGATAATGAGAAGACGGAGGACAAAATTTTCCACTCTCCCCACCAAACCTGCCTTCCTCCCATCCTCCTCTCCCATCAATGCAAATAGACTTACCAGGAATAAGGTCAGGATCAAATCGCCCAAATAAGGCCACCTGGAACCGGGAGATGCAATCGAGTGTTTCTTTTGCCTACTGTATCAGTGTATTTCCATGTCAAGAGGTGTTGGTGTTGCTATCTTGTAGGCTCTGCCTAAAGAGAGGAGAGAGAGACACGGAGAGACGTGGAGAGAGAAATGAGGGGAGAGTGAGAGAGAGAGAGTTGTACAGATGGACCCGATGCAGTGACTGACTGGCACGCAGACACACACTTTTTGTTTGCTGCACATAATCTGCCCAATGACGCGTGACAGCCCACGTCCCCTCCCTTTAACTCTTTGCTGGTCTGGGCGCTCCCTACGGCGGCGCCGCCTGCCTGGAAACGTTCTCTCCGGCCTGCCCGCGCCCCGCAGCCCCGAGCGCTTTCCCCAAGTGGCAACGCCTCTCCGAGCGCGGCCCGGCCCGCCTCCTCCTAAAGCCTCGGCCCTCTGAGAGTGGTGGTGGTGGTGGTGGTGGGGGGGGGCTAGGGATCAGTTTTGGGGTCGGAAAGGGAAGTACCAAAAGACCTGGAGAGGGCCTTTTCCCGTTTCGCTTGGCACCTGGAGAACCTCTGGCAGACAGCTGGCCACTCAGCGCGCGCACGGATCCCGCGCGCATTGCCTGAACCTGAGTTCTGTGAAAGGAAAGGGGGCTGCGGTTTAGCCCCGAGGGATTCTCTGGCCCTCCAGCCGCGGCTGACACGAGCAGCTAGTTGCCTAGGGGTGATAAACCGGCGTCAGCTCTCTCCAGGAGCGCTCACACTACCAAACCCTCACGAGCAAGATTCAGAAAGGGTGCGCTTTGGTGAGAACTTGGCTCAGTGTTTCCTTGAACACGGAGATGGGTAAGAGGGATGGAGTAGGGACGCCACTAGACCTCCGAAAGGGATTTACAAGGGTCTTTTGGTCCCAGCACACACTTACCTGGGCGGGGGAAGGGGTGAGGAGGGGACTGGTGGGAAAAACCCAGGTTACGGGACTCCAGCTTTTCCGGCTCTTCCACCTTCAGCCTGGCGCGTTCTGCATAATCCCCAAGGGGGTCCCCTGCCCGGGAGGCAGGTAGTCTAAGACCCCCCGGGGGTGGGAAGGGTGAGTTAAAGTACAAATTAGTACCGAGATGGGCTCCGGAGAGCTTTTCACGTCCAGCAGGTGGTGGAAGAGTGGATGGAGTGGCCGACGCCGTCTCGGGAGCCTCGTTTGTGCGCTAAGCCACTTAGAGGCGCTGGCTGGCCCCTTTAGCGCAGCAGCTGATGCTAATGACTTGAGGTCTTTAACAGCCTGAAAGTTGACTCCTTCAACAGCGGCCCGCAATACATTTTCACTGGGGTATCTCGGGGTTCATTTTCGACATTTAACTCTCTGCTCCTAAGGGAAGAAAGACCTTTGAGTGGTACAGACAGTCCCACTCCTTCAGCCTCATCCACAACACCACTACATTAAAGAGGGCAATCAGTTAGCTTTAGGATAAATCGGACGTGTAGCTGCTACAGTGGACAAAGCAGAACCACGACTTGAGGAGACAGCCTAGTTTTTAGCCAGTGTTTAAATCAGGTAAGTGGATTGGGGGTTGGCAAAGAGCAGCCTAAAAGGAAAAGGTGTGTGCAGTGTTACTCTGATGCTCCTGTGGCTCAGAGACCTCTCTCCGGAACCCAGTGAGGTAATCAGGCACGGAGCGCCTTTCTTCGCTGGCACCTGCCATACAAGGAAGCCTGGAAAGGATTTTGCAGAGGAGAAAAAAAAAAAAAAAAAGTGCGAGGAATTTCCCACCGAATTCTCCTTTCTCTCTCTCTGCCTCCCTCCCTTCTTCTGTCTCTCTCTCTCCCTCCCCTTCTCTTTTCATCTGGCCCCCACATAAGTTCTGAGACCTTCTGATCAGACAGAGCCGTTGTCTAGGATTAAGCTGGGACTTGGAGAAAGAAGGGTTGCAAAATCCCCATATACTAGGAAGTAAAGGAAGAATTCTCCCTTAAATTTTCAGGTTAGCTATTGAGTTTTCAAAGAAACCTTCTCAAACTACAGTTGTCTTTCATCTTAACATATCATTTCTCTTATGCACATGTGCACACTTTAAAATAGTTTGCTCAAGGGCAACTCATGTAATGACCAAAGCTTAATGTTGAGGGCTCTCACATGTCTCTATATAAGAATCTGCAAGGTATTTAGCCACCAATTGGCTTATATCTGGATGCTCCATTCATTACTCCCCCCATCTCACTCACACACATGCATCCCCCCCAATCACTTGTTTAAAGAAAGGGTGATGGGATTAGAAATGTCAAAAGAATTGCCTCAAACATCTGAAAAATAACTTGCAGTGTTGAAGAATTCACTTAAGTGAATTCAGAGAAGGAAAAAGAAAGGGCAGGTGACACACAGGTGTAAACAACAGCAAATTAAGATACAGAAGTAGCCATAAGAGGGTTGTGGTCCCTTAGAAACTACAGCAAAGGTGTGTGTGTGGGCAGGGGGGAGGAGTGCTGTGTCTTCGAACCTAATTCCTAAACTGTATGTAGAACAAAGCACTCCTTAGGGCCTTCTTTTGCTTTTTGTTTGTTTTTGTTTTTAAAAGAGAATAGGAAGTTTGCCTTTCCCAGGAAAAGTCATCAGTCCATGCATAGACACTTTTAAAAAATCCTCTTACATATTGTAAATTTAAAAGCATCCACCCCAGAATATAAGCATTCTGGAAAACCTTAAAATCTAAATGGCAGGCACTTTTCTTTTCCCTGGCCTTTCCTTTCTTAAATATAAAGGGCACTTAGACTATGTCTCCTTTGAGGTACTGAAACCTAGACTCCAATTTGTATAAAATAACAGATGTTTCTGATACTTAAATTGGGGGTGAGGGAGCTTGACTTTCCAAATCTCAAGCTAGAAAGTAACTAAGATTCTATATATCAAAGAGGAGAGAGATGTATTGAGAATCTGGCCATCAGATGATATTTCCTCTTAGTTTCACTTACCTGCCCCCTAATTAGATTTCCACTGCTGATTTTAGATATAAATCCCCAGATAAAAAAATTTCCTACATTTTATGAATCTAACCAACTCTTTGTCTTATGTAGTAAATGATTCACACAACAACCACAAACCCACAAATATGGGTAAGAGTAAGTTTGAAATTCCTACTTTGAGGGTTTCCCAGTACTTTAAGTGACACACATTTCCCTAGGTAATATAAATGGTCTAAATGAAAATTGTTAATTGGAGGTTAATAAAATCTACAGATTACTTTTATTTTTTTTTAGAAATTTATGGGCTAAAATGGTGCATAAGCCACTTTGAAATCATTCTGTATTATTTCTTACTGGAATTCACTGGTACTAAATGAAGAGTTGAGGCATTTATTCAGCCTAAAACAATACTATAAAGATGCATCTCGGTCAATAGTTTTATATAATTCACATGGAACAATGGGTTTATGCATATATTTGGAGCTCTTTTCCCTGGGATTTTATTTCCAATTAAATGATTAGAGGGATGACTATGAAGAGTGAAGGTATTTTTGCCTTGCCCCACTTTAACAAGGCTTCTTGCAGTTATGGCAAAAAATACATGTGTAGACAACTGCAGTATTGCTTTAGAAGAGAAGGCTGGAGAGAGGTTGATGAATGATTCCCGAGGTGGTGCCTTTTATGACCTAAGTGAGAGGGTGGAGAAAGGGTAAGAAAGGAAATCTGATTCTTGAGACCATTAGAATGGAAATGTCATTTCTCCTCCCAGGGTAGAGAAAGGGGGCCCCAAATATCTCAACTTCTGTAATAGGAAGCAGGTAAAGTCTCTACGAATAACTCACTCAGAAGGATTATTACTTTATAAGAATGAAGACACATTATTTTTCTTTCTCTATCACTTTCTAGGTCCTGGCTCATCCCCCTCTAATCGTATCACCAAAGCACTACACCAGCAAAGTCTCAGTTTAAAAAAAAAAAATATATATATGTATATAATATTATATATATTTACACATTGGAAGACAAAAGGATGCCAAAGAAGCAGATAGATGGTGGAGACTTTTTCCTAAACTTATGAATTTCCTACAGGGAGGTCTCTGGAAGGGGCTATGAGGAGATTGGGGGAGGCAGAGAAAGGAACTTCATGGAGGGGTGTTGCATTGCCCTAGCCTCACCAAGGAGGGTAAGGAACTTTCTAGGGGATAACTTAGAGGCAAGAAGAGGCAGACTTGCTGAGCTGGATAATGGTTTACAGGGATGGGGAGGGGGCACTTTGTTTTTTATAAGTATTCATGGCAATTTCAGTATGGGTCTGTTCCTCACCAAGAGTTACAGTTGGTTCAATAGGTCATAAATGGTTTCCCAGGCTCATTCTTGGACAGCCTGAGACTCAAAGGATGGATAATTTTTTAGCCTGTGAGGAGGGACTCCAGGCTTCCAACTGCAGGGATCATTATTCCTGACTCACAGTTTTCTCTTTTCAGCTTTTCCTCTTTCTCAATAAATGGTAACTGTTCTTCATCCTGCTGCTACTAAAGCTATCATCATTATAGTTATAACCTACATTTCTCAAGTTTAAAACCTTCTCTCTGAGGGATCTCAAGTTCCACTTGCCCTTCCTTTTGTTGGAGTTCAGCTTCAAGCTGAATAGCCTTTGAGAGCTTTGTGTAATTCATTTTCTCTCCTGGATCTAAGTTGTAGTCAGCTGGCTTAATGGCTTCTGAGAATGACTTCCAGCAGGGCAAGCAAACTGTGGTAATATTGAAGGCAACTACTACAGATCTGAAACCAATGCCTCATGCTCACCTATGTGAATGTAACCTGTGAACCAGATCTAATATGCAGCACCCTGACCCCCTGGATTCTCCCAGATTTTATACCCCTCCCCAGATGAATACCTAGAGGTCTAGCAAGGAATTTTCTGCCAAATCTTCAGGTTACAAAGTCCTTCCCAGAATCATACACACAGCCCTTGAACATATCTTAGTAGGAGGAGTAGGGTAGGAGGAAGGAAGTGTAGACAGGGCATAGTCAGCCCCTCTGAGCTGCCTCACTCTCTGGGCCAGGCTTTCCAGGCAGACAGGGGACCAAGGGGTGTCTAACCGTCTCAAATTGGAGGGAACATCAGATTTTGAGAAGACTGACTCTAGGCCTTAGGAATGTCACCAAGTTGAGAGGCTCTACATCAAATTTCTTTACACAGCCAGGAGAAGGGTCATTATCCCAATACTCAGTGGTACCTGAGTTCCACCTCTTTTCCTCTTTATTTTAGGCTGTGTGCAATTCCCGAGTTAAAAGAGAGGTGCTTATTGAAACAGTGGGTTCATACTAGGCAGATTTGACTCCCTGGAACCTGGTCGAAGCTAGCACTCTAAAGTATAGACTTAGATTGTAAATTGGGCTGCTGGGGGATGAGCAGCATTCTCTCCTGGGAAGGGGGCCTACTCAGAATGCACACATGCCCGGGACTTTCTTGCTCAGAATCTGTCCATGGCATACTTTCCTGAAGCCTGAGGAGAGAGACATCTGATTTTCTCTAAGGAAAAGAGAGGCAAAAAAGAAAAGGAATGAAAAGGCTTGGAGGAGTAGATATCAATCAGTGACCACAACAGTGATGATTCACATTTCTTTGTTAGAGCCTTGGAAGTAGTTTCATTTTTTTCCACAAACTATGTTCTCATACCCAAACTGCTTCCTGGTCATCTTGCAAATTGGATTGAGTGAAAATTATCTTTTACGATTTCAATTCAAATTAATTGCAGGTATTCCATGATTTAATCCAGGGATATTAATCTAGCATCAATGGGGGAATGTCTCCCCAAATATTATATGGAAGGCCTATAGCTTTTAACAGATTTGCATAAGCACTAAAAAACTACCAGAGTAGGTTTTCTTCAATTCTAATACTTGGAGAAGTGGTCTCTTAAGGAATTCAAAGATCAGCTTGTCACAAACAACAGTAATAGCAACACTACTATAAACAATATTGTATATACATTACAAAGTGGCAAAAATAATAGGCAGGGGGATTGAAACTTATATTTGTTCTCTTGTACCTACTTATTGAAAAGCCAATTCCCACATTGATTTGCTAGTCTTCTGGTGATGTAATATAAAGGTAACCAAGATATAATTAATAATGTCCTCTAAAGTTTTAAGGAAAATCCATATTTTAAAAATAAATAATATCCAGAATTGTCAAACAAATCATTCACAAAATCCTAAGAAGAATAAATATATTGACTTTAAAGACCTGAATGTTCAGTTTCCTGAAGGCCTAGAATTCAATTTAGGTCTGAACAATTTTATACCTGATCAGACATGGTTGTGTGTGTGTGTGTGTGTGTGTGTGTGTGTGTGTGTGTGTATTACAGAGAGATATTTTTCTTGGCTGCATGTCTACAAAGCAGTCATTTCTCCTTGTTGCATGTTTTCATGTAAGATGGTTTTGAGAAAATGTGTGAAGTCATACAGGAGAGCAATGGTCTTGGAGAGGCAAAACAATAGAGTTCTAAAGAATATATTTTATACATATGATTTTAGTAACAAGTACCTTGTGTATGTGATCAGATGCCTCATAGCATTATCTACATGCTAGAGTCAGTTTACCTGAGGCACTAGGAAGTCAACATTTCCAGGGATCCTCTGAACTTGGGAAAATGTCCTGGGGAAAGTCAATGCTCTGAGAGTGTGGCCGGTTCCATTTCTTACCTGGGGGACTGAATTAGTTCTTCTATCCCTGAAGTCACTGACAGCTGAGTTTGGGCCCAACGTTTGGGCCTCAAAGCAAGGCAGGGAAGTGCTTGCTAGCCGCAGACCATTCCTGATGTCTGGATCTCCTGTGTCTATGTCTCAGTAGAGCTAAGAGTACAGAGAAGGCCAAATGACAGAGACGGGCTTAGATGTGGGCTAAGGAGGTCTCCCTGCGAGAGACCCAGTGAGGGCATTACCCGGGCAGTATCTCAAAGGGCAGACAACACTCCCACTACATTTGGGATGAGTCACCAAGGTATGACACTGGACAGGACCTGGGAGGAACCAAACAAGCCTTCAGCGGAGGGTTACTCTTTTAGAAGCAGCGCTAGCAAAGCAGGAACGTGGGGCAAGAAGAAGCCGAAGCCACGCAGCGCTCTCAGCGCGCGACAGACACGCCCTGGACTAAGCTGGGAGCAAGTGGCGTTAAGCCTCCTCTCCTCCAAGGTTTCCGTGGTCTCCAACCTCCTACCGCCTCCGCGGAATTAGTGCCAACTCTGGCCTCCTGCTAAGCGACTGCTTTCCGTGTGGAAAGGCTTCCCGAGCGCTGGGCTTTCGCATACACCAGCTCCCCCCCTCCACCTCCCCCCCCTCCACCTCCCCCCCCTCCACCTCCCCCCCCTCCACCTCCCCCCCCTCCACCTCCCCCCCCACCTCCCCCCCCACCTCCCCCCCCCAGCCCCTTGCTTGGTCCTCGGCCGCCGCCCCCCTCCCCCGCCCCCCTTTCCCAGGGCACGGGGTCTGTGTTTTGATGTCTCACTAGCTGGGCTGCCAGTGACCTCTCCCAGCCTTGGATTTCCTCCTCAGGCAGGCTAAGGCTGGCAAGAGCTGCCTCCCGGGTCGCGGTAAGGACTCGGTGAGGGAACGAGGGCGAGCGCGCTTTTGAAAGCCAGTTGCTGAGCAGATGGTAAGGGATTACTTCCAAGAGCCGGGGTTAGTTTCATTTCAGCCTTGGCCATCCCAGAAAGGTCTCAATGCCTTCATTAAGGAACATTCTCAGACGTCTAGGGAACTGACCAAGCACGACCAACAACTCAGGTTTAGGCCGCAACTCCATCAGGGCAACTACCTGTGTTCGAATCCCGGCCCGTGACGCTTGGCAGGTAATTTAACCTGTCCGTGCTTCAGGCCTTCCTCTGTGAACCGAGGGTAATAAAGGCAACTCCTTTTATGAAGTTACCGTGGGGGCCGAGTTGGTATTTAGCAAGCGCAGAGAACACTGCCTGACACACAGTAAATACCGATTTCAGTGCTGGCTACCGTTACTGTTAGTAACACTGCCTCAGCTTCCTTTTCAGAAAATTTAAGAATCGTTTTGTGCACCCGCCTTCAAAGCCACTCTGTGAAGGCTGAGGATTTCTCGATGCTTCTAGGAACACCGGAAGGAGGTACTGGAGGATAAAATAAGCAGGCGGGAGGAATGCGTCCAGGTGTTCAGGAATCCCTTCTACGGCCACAGGAAGGGCCCAAACAGACTTTACGGAAGAGCGAGCAGTTTTCGGCCGGGAGGCTGGGAGATTGGACTTCTTCTATCCCTCATCCCGGCCGTGAGTCCTTTTTAGACCCGGCAGCGGCGCAAGTTAGAAACGCAGGGAAGTCCGGGCACTGCGACCCGGTCGGGTGAGAAGCCTGTGAACGCATCGCTGATTGGCTCAAGTGCCGCGGCCAGAAACCTGAAGCCTGCGCCGCCCGCTCCCACCAGGGCTCAGGGCCTCGGAGCGGCGCGGCCCCTCTTCTCCCTCCAAAGGCCGGGGCTCAGCTGCGGGGCTCGGGAGCAGGCGGGCCCGGAGGCAGGGTGGACATCCCTGGACCTCCCCTACACAACCTAGCCTGGGGAGTGCTGCGGGACCGGGCGTTGTCGCCGGGGCCTCAGCCTCGCGGTCCCGCCCCGGCCCCGCCCCAGACGCCCGCACGCGGTCTGCGCGGGGCCTTGTGGGCCGCACGGCCGACGGAGCACAGTCTTTGGGGCGGCGCTGCCGGGCAGAGCCTTCTCCCCGGGCCCCGCTGGCTCCGCGCAGCCGCAGCCCTGAGCAGGCGCGGTCCGTTTGCCCCCGGCCTACAGTCTCACGCTCTGCGAAACCTCTTGCCCGGGCAGGGACAGGTAACAGAGGTCAGTGTGGGCTCTTTCTTCTGAAGGGTCCTGGAACCAGTGGTTAAGAGGTCAAAGTTTGGGATCCTGAACACTAACGTTTGAACCCCAGGTCTGCAGTCTACTAGCTGTGTGTCTTTGAGCAAATCACCTAATCTCTCTGAGCTTTAGTTTCCTTATTTGGAGAATAGCAAAAACACCATTTGTCTCATAGGGTGGCTATGAATATTGTAAAAGCAAGCCTGGGTTCAGAACCCAGCTGGACCACTTGCTTGGGTTAACTTCTCTGTTCTTCTATTTCCTGTGAAGAAAGGGGATCTGTGAGCTAGCGTTAATAATACTTAACTCAAAGGGTCATAAGAATTAAATGCAATAAGCCTATGGGAGCATTTAGTCTAGCACATAGTAAGAGCCTAAACAGTTAATTAAAGCATCTCAGTGTCTGCTACTTTGCAATGCTGAGTAAACATAATTTTTAAATCTTAGCTCTCCTAATCTTTTTATCCTCTTCAGAGAGAAGCAAAATGCAAAGGTGCATGTTGCTGTGTGGGTGGTGGTGCACACAGAATTGGGAAGAAGCAGCTTGTGGCAGTAAGGTAGGTGACACTTCCGAAAGCTGCATGCCTTTCCTTCTTGGCCTTTCCTCTTCAGTTTCTAGGGTCAAGGTAAAATAGGAAAGGCAGGGAAAAGGAACTTAGAACATGGAAGATGCTCAACAAATGTTTCTTGAGTAAAAAAATGGCAGTTCAGATATTAATGAGACAAGGAGTCTGTCTGAAATGGAATGGAGGACCCAGAATTGGGGTTGTCTTCCATCTCTCTGCACCTGGCTGCCCGTAGCCATGTTACGAGCATTTCTGTGTGACATTATGTCTTGGCTTCTGGGAGGGGAAGACACAGGGGTGAATTATCTTGGGGTGAATTAGGCTTTTAGTGGAGGGTTGGGATCTGTATATTCCCCAAAGCTTGAAAATTCAATTAAGAGTCCAGGAGCTCACATTCACAGACATCCCTTAATCATCCTTAGAGCTCAGACCCTTTCAAAGAAGGGGAGCATACGTATATCACCATATGCCTCATCACTGCCCCACTCCTTCAACACCAGTGTCTTCTGATTTTTCAGATGGCAGCACTAACATGCTTTTTTGTTTTCTATAGATAATAGGATAATGGAGGATGATGTTTTACCAGGAACTAACAGGACATTGGGGGAAACATGGCCCCAAACAGCATTCAAGACCATACCCTTCTGCTTTATTCCTGAGGGCAGAGAATACTGATGCAGCAACAGCAATCTAAGGTATTTTATAAACTTCTGGCTCTTCTTCTGCTCTCCTCTCAGACCCTGACTAAAACCGTGTTAGCAGAAAGGAGAATGAAATGAAATAAAACCAAGTCCTCAGTGTTTCAACACCCGCTGCCTCCCCCCCGCCCCCCACCCAGGGCAAAGGCAACAACTAGTGAGAAGGAGCTGCAACTTGGAAAAGATTTATTTTTCCTGGCCATAAATCTCATCCCCTTGTTCCTCTGCCCAACGAAGCATGATAAAGTCCTTTTCCATAAAGTATTCAGTATTAGAGCCACAAAGCTCCCCCAGTCAGTAGCCATCTGCTTCTACCATAACTGCTGCTCCTGAAGCAGGGAAAGCAGAGCAGAGAAAGGGCACCACTGTTAGGCTGCTGGACAAATGAGGAGACTGAATAGCTTTGGTTTTCCTTGCGTATCTGTATCTATAGAGACAGGAGAAGAAAGGCCGCATTATATTGATACAACAATTGTAAAACAAAACACGGAAGAGGCATCTAAAGGGCAATATCGCATGCATCAGGGGTCTCCAGATAAAAGGGGAACTAACAGATTTATAGAAACCTTTAATTGGTTTTCAATTGGAACCTAAAGAGGCTGGGGTGAAGCTGTGAAGAGTGGCAGAGTGAGTGCTCTCCTTCAGCCGTCTGGGAGGCGTGATCGATTTCGCGGAGGGCAAAAAGAAGAATCTGGAACCCGGCCTGGCGCCTCGGCAAGGGCAGGGAACAACTCCACGAGCTTTCCTCTTGGGCCAGGGAGTTACTGATTTGATCATAATAGCAGAATCTCTCAATCGCTCTCTCTCTCTCTCTGTCTCCCTCTCTTCGTTTTTCCCTTCCTCCCACCCTCCTTCAGACTAGTAGGCAAGTGGAGAGGGAAGGAAAGGGTGCAAAAGTAAATATAACTTTATATTCCCGGAAGAAATAGACCCCAGCTTAAAGACACCAAGCTTTAAACCTGTTCATCCGCTAGAAGGGAGGCCTCTTTGGAAGAAACAGGAGTCCCGCCGTCACCCTACCCCAGCCCTCTCCTCTTTCCTTTTCTAGACCCAAACAGGAAAAGCTAAAAATCACTGGAGACTCTCCACTGAATAAGGGAGAAGTCTTTGCTTGCGGCCACTGGGTTTGTCTCAGAGTGGATCTCTCCACTCTGCAGGCACCGCGCGCTTTTACTTAACCCTTTTCTGCCCGGCCGGCGGCAGTCCCCATCAGCCTCTGCGGACAGCGCCCACCCACACAGCAGCCCCAGACGTCCGTCAGTCGGCTCCTAAGGCTAATTTATTGGCCCGACCCTCCATTATCTTTTTCGATTTCCTAATTAATCAAAGATAAAAGGCAATGGTGCAAATTACGATTATGAGGGAACTGGTAGACGGTTTTGAATAAAATGGAGAAGGGGAACATGATTGATTGAACGGCAGGAGAGTGGATAGTGAAATCTCAAGTGCGAGGAACAGGCCTTAGAGGGTGAAACCCTGACCCCTCCGTCTTGTGAGCTGACCCCTCCGCCTGCCCTAACGCCGTCGCAACGGGACAGCCCCAAATGAGGTCACTTGTGTCCGAAGCCTTCGGAGGAAAGAGAACTGGGTTTCCTCTCGGGGGTCCAACCTCACTAGGCGCCTGCCGCCTACCTAACTCTACCCCACCCCTCCCACCCCCCAACACACACACACACACACACACACACACACACACACACACACACACTCCGCAGCCGCCCCTGCGGAATTTCAGGGCTCCTGGCCGGCGATCCCACTCCACAGCAGAAGCGCCTTTTGACTGAAATGCACCCCATTATTGCGACACTGCGCCGCGTCTCAAGTCTCTCACGGTTTTCCTTCTCTTTTAATATTCCTCTAGCGAGGCTAACTCTTCGTGAAACTGCAGGAAAACAAATCTAGTAGGTCAGAGATTGCATTTGCTCGTGTAAGGGATTAATAGAGCCCCTGTCTGATGCTGCTTTCCAGAATTACGTTCGGGATTAAAAGGCAGACACGGCACGGCACACATTTTGCATTCTCTGGTGGTTGTGATTAATGTTTCCGAGGGGATTTGTACTGGGAGCTTATGGAACGTGCTCTCGGGGGTCTAATGCCCGACGACCGAGAGCAGGGACGAGCGGAGGGTCTGTGGGCACGCGCCAGAGCACTGGGGGATTAGAGGGGACGTCAGATGGGCGCGCGAAGCCAGGCGCCGCGGCCTTTTAGCGCCTTCCTCCCTCCACCCCATCCCAGCACAACTGCTACGGAGGACCGCAGTGAGGACTGTCCGGGGAGGCGGACTTTAGGTCTTATAGGGGTCTGTGTAAGGGAAAATGCCCTCGAAGTGTGCTGACTCTGGGGTGGGAGAAGGGTGCTCAGTACCAGGCCGCTGAACTTCATACATCCCTCCAGTAAAGGGAATTCCTAGCTCCGCGTTCAGGGGAAGCGCTGCTCCCAAACGCAGCCCCCTCCCCCCCAGTGAAAGAGTCGCCGGGCCCAGGCCAGGAAGAGAGTAACCTCAACCCCACGAGCCACCACTCTCAGAGCAGCTTTCGGGGGAACCCGGGAGGCACCCGTGGAGACGAGCCAGAGCCTAGGCACGAAATACATCCCCCTTCCCACCGCCCCAGGGGGCGGACAAACCCTGACCGCACGGTTGGAGGGACGAGGGAAGGAGAGGAAAGGTCCAGGATGCAAGGGGGCAGGCGGGGAGAAAGAAGGGAACCTGGCAAGCAAGAGAAAAAGAGCGGCAAATAGGAAGCGAGAGAGAAGAGCAGAGGCAGGAGAGCGGAGAAAATGGGGAAGGGGGTGGTCGCAGCTGGTGGGCATTACCGCTCTCCGGCAGAAGGGGGCACCTTTCCGGCCCGGACAGCCTTCCACTGGGCTGGGGCGGGATGCCCACTCGGAGCCCGCCCTCGGGCCCGGTCTCCGGGGTGCTGGGCGCCCCCTCCTGGCGGCTGGGCGGCGCTCCCGGCGGTCCAGCGGGTGCTCGGATACCGCGCCTGCTCGGCCCCCGGCGCCGGGGACGTGGACGTGGTGCCGGGAGGAAGGTTGGGAGACGGTGGGGGGTGTGAGGGTGCTGAGGCGGCGGGCAGGATCCCTCTCCCCGCACCCTCCCCCGCGCTCTCCTCACCTGGGGCCTGCAGGACTCCTTCCCCGCGGGCGCGGCTCCTGCGCGCCCCTCAGCGGCCCGGCTCCCGCACCATTCCGAGCCGGCGGAGCATCCCGCCCTCCTCGCCGAGCAGTCGAGGTCTCAGCCGCAGCAGCTGGGAGGGAGGGAGCGACCGCCGGCTGCTGCCGGGCGGCGTCTAGGGGCCGCGAGCCGAGCGCGAGGAGCCGCCATCTGGAGCCTCGGCAGCGGGCGGAGGTGCGGGTGCAAGGGAAGGGGCCTGGCGGCTCGGCCCGAGGCGCGCAAGGGGCCAGGGTCCGAGCGTGGGAGCGGATGCCTGGGGCTGTGGTGGGAAAGTGTGCGTGAGGAGGTATGGCCCCTGGAGAGGAGGGGCAGAAGTCTGCCCCTTTTAAGCGCCCGGAATTCCGGGGCAGTACTGACCGGCAGGTCTAACAGAAAGAGCGGGGAACCCGCGTGGCAGTCCATCCTCCTACCAGCTATTTCGCCTTGGCGAGTGGAGAGCTGTGTGTGTGGGGGGGGGGGGGCGGGGAAACCAAAACACTCCTCGACGCGCACATACCCGCTGCCCATCAGAAGTGGTTTTCTCATTTCCCTTTCCTCCCACCTTGTCCATCCCACTCCAGGAAACAGTCCTCTCCACACGGCATGGATTTTTGGACACCTCCACGTTACTTCAGACAACTACTTAAGCCGGAAAGTGAGACAGACACTGACAGGATATCACCCCTGGGGATGAATACCATCTAGTTTCCGGTGGACGGTAGAAAAGGAAGGGGGTGGGGTGAGGGGTGCTCATCCTTGTACTTTTAGCGTAGGGAAGGAGAGGATAGGGTGTGTCTTTTCTCCCCTCTCCTTTTTTCATTTCAGACCCTCCAATGTTTTTATATCTTTAACTTAAAAAAAAAATTCCCCTTTCCTAAATTTAGATGGTGGCGGGGAGCAAACTCATGGAAGGGGAAAGGTGATGAGTGTGGGAGAGAGCCAAGGGAGCCGGTCAAACGGACTCAAGCTCTCCAGCTTCGGGGCTATCTCTGAGGGAGATGCCCTCAGCCATAGGTTTTAGCTCAGTGTAGGGGGAACTGATTGGGTGTATGGGTGGTGGCGGGAAGTCTGGATTAAAAAAAAAAGTATACCCACTCCCACCTCAAGGCATTAAAAGACCCCCCCCTCGCCCCAGCTGTCTCGTGTCCGGCAGAATGGCATTATGTAAAAGATCTGGCATGTCACCCAGTGGCACATCTGGTAGGTGTAGATGACATTCATTAGCACAGGGCTTCTACTCTGCAGCATGCCAAAGCCCTGACAGAGATGCCCGCTGCCAATCATTCATTCGCTGCCAATCCCAGAGCGGGGACGGGCGGGATGGCTCCCTTCCACCCTGGCACCAGGACTGGAGCAAACAATGTGTTGAGATACGAAGAGATGAGAGCTGAGGATGCGCGGCACCCAACAGATGTATCCCGTGAGGAGATAACGGTGCAGAGTCATTTAGCAAGAAAGCATATGCAGGATCTCAGGAGGGAGGCATGGGCAGGGGTCTGCCTGCCTAGGGATGAGCTCAGGGAGGGGCAGGGGAACCCCTTCAAAACCTCAAAGTTGAAGTTGCTCCTCTAAAAACACACAAAGATCAACCCCCTACCACCTTAACTGTAAGACCTCTTTCTCTCTCTCTTCCACCCTCTCTCTCTCTCTTTCTCTCCCCACCCCTGCCCCACCCCATGTGTACCTCTGTTTATCTAACCAGCTCTGAAAATATGAACTTCTCTGTTCTCCTCAAGGCTTTCTGATAACTGATATAAAGAGCACCTTCCCGTTTTTAATGTTGCACAGTCCTCTTTGCCTTGTAATTTGAGGAGGGAGGGAGGCTGTCAGGCTATCTTTACTGCATGTGAAACGGTAAAGTGTGTTTGGGGAACTAAAGTGTTGCATATATTAACAACATGAATGAAAAAAAAAAGTAGAAGTCTTATTTCAATTCCTAGCCTTTCACAGGGGATAGAGACGAACAAGGGAAAGCAAGGGAATTTTTAAAACAGCAAAGGATGGATAAAGATAAAATCTAGGATAGAAGTTGCCTCTGAGGTTGTTCTTTTTCTTAGGCTGGGTTGTGGTTACCTAGGTTGTCAGTGTATTGTTTTTCTTTATGTCATGCACATATTTTATAAAGATTCTTTTTGTCCATGCAATATTTAATAAAACAACAACAAAACTCAGAGGTTTAAGGGCTTGTGGAACTCAGTGTTTAACTTGAGTATATTCTTTATTGAATACATACATATATATATATATAATGTATAAAATTATAATACTCTTTTTAGTATAAATATACTATGAAAAATTTTGGGTATTCTTATACTGGCTCATGGTCACAAGATGACTGCTATAATTCCAGGCATCACACCATTGTTTTAAGCATGAAGAAAGGAACAGGGCAAAGAAGAGTAGTTCTTTCCATTTATGTGAAGGAAATACGTTCACTTTTTATTAGCCAGATTTGGGTCACCTGGCCACAGATACCTGCAGAGAAGTCTGGGAGAACTGACCTTTAAAATGTAAAAAGATAGGGATAAGGTTATTGGAAATAGTGGTCGAGTTGCAACCAAGGGTGTCTGGCAAAAAAACTCAAGGCAAAGAAGACAATGCTAGCAGCAGACAAGAGTAGATTATCAAGTTTTATCATATTGTTTTAAATAAGAGTCTTTTCTTTTCACTATAGTCATTAAAACTTATCAGTCAGGGATACTGTACTTGAATTTTGCAATTTCTTTGTAAATTTCATCAAATTCTATTTCAAAATAAGGGCTCAAGCTTAATCAATATGAGACAGCAGACATAAAATCTGACATATCTAAATAAAATTAGTTTTTTGGAAGAAAAGTATAAATAAAACATGTTTACAAATCTAAATGAAACAAGGAAAATGGCTCTTGTTAGAAGGACTAGAGTTTTGATCCCAACACTGTGCCTCACTAGATGTGTGACTTTGTGTATTTTACCTGTTTAAGTCCATGTCCTTATCTGTAAATGGGTTAATAATGTTAATAATGCCTTTCAGGTTTACAGTGAGACTTAGAAATAATGAAACGTTTTTAAATGTAGTAATTGTTAGGGACCCAGCAGGAATCAGAATTTAGTCCAAATGGATCATATGAAGAGACTACTTAAAAAGATGTGGGCACAGTTATGGGAACAAATGACCTGATGAAGCACACAGAAACAGCACCACAAGAAGCTCTTAGGAGAGGAATTAGTGTTTCTAGAGCCCAGTAAGGACTGGAACCTTGGAGGAAGGGCTCAGTGAGAGTCATAGGGATATAGCTCCTGCCAGAGAGGCAGTGGCATAGCAAGGAGGGAGCAGGGATGAAACACCCTATTTTTCTCTTCTCACATCTTCCAATTTCATGTTGATATCTTTCATTGGCCAAACCCAACTGGAAACTAGTTAGCAATGTACTGGAGCATGATGATGAATCTACATGGGTCAGCTTTCGAGGACCCCGAGTCAGGCATAGAAGGCTGGAGAATGGATCTTGGGGAGACAAATGGAGAATAATCAGCACAAAACTATTATTATTCATCAAAAAGATTGTCTGAGAACCCTCCCTGCAAACATCTTTTCGAAGCACAATTCCAACTGGAGGTAAAAACTTAACAGGCTTTGTAAACCTAACCATCCAAGTTTTAAAGAATCATCTCTCAGAGCACTTTGGCTGAAAGTTCCTACTAGCACTCATGAAAGATTTCCAGAGGTCTTGGCAGTCTTTGCAAGCCAGGACCTGGAAGAATTTCAAAGTGCGGCCTATTCACTTCCTTTGGGCATCCCCAGGTCTCTCATCATTTTGTGGCTTCCTGTGTTGGGATCAGTCTTGCTGGGCCTGGTTAGTCACTTGCTGACTGTTGCTTTCAAGGAAGTCAGCCACGATTCAGCAAAAAGTGACTACTTCATAACAAATCAACCCCACAGCAATAGGAAATACTATTAATGCCTTTTCTTGAGTTCAAAGTCTGTGTGGACTTCAGACTGAAGTAATTTTTCCTCTTTCCAATTTTGCCATCCCTATCCTTTCCTCCTATACTTGAACTAACCCATAGGCAAAATGATGAAAAACAGTGGTAAAGAAACATATTCTCTTTTCTAATTTTAGATAAAAATTATAACTAATAACAGAGTCTTGAGTGTTCACTCTAAATATTAATTAGCACAATCAAAAGCCTCATTTATGAATTTCCTAGACACTAAGAGTTTAAAAACTTGAGAGGCCTGATATAAAATTAGCAATCACTGTTTTAATGGAGAGAAACAAATTAACTATAGAAAAATCGAAAATTAAGAGTGAACAGCAAAGATGAATAATTTTGGAAGTACCATATACAACTAAACAATGAGTATAACTGAAACAGACCAACTTCTGTCATGACAGCATGGGGAACTCTGTTGACTGATTCATTTAAAGCCTTGGAAAATGGTCCTAAAGGCAAACAGCAAATGAAGAAATACCTATTCAAGAAAATCTATGACAATCTGGTAAGAGAGATGAGAGTCTGCCGTATTTGAACTAAGACCACTCCCTTCCAAACCCCCCTCCCGACTCACTGAGGCATAGACTCAACTCTAGACTGTTGCAGCCAAGAACACAGGACTCCCTCTATCCCCCAGGTCCCAACTGGAGGATTTTCTTTGCAGTAGGGGTAGGATTCCTGCTCCTGCCTCTAGCTGCATGTTGCTGAGGCTAAATCTCAGGTGAGTGTGGTCAGGAGATGGAGCTTCCTTCTTCTGCCCAACCCTTACTTGTGGAATGAAGGTTCTCCTTTGGGTGTGTGGTGCCTTGAGAATCCTGGGGCACAGCCAGCCCCTTCCCCAGTCCTTGAGGCAGAGAGATTCCATGCCAGGAGAAGCAAGCTGCAAGGACTGCAGGCTGCTGCCATCTCCACCACACTCCCACTCCTCCACTAAGCGCTCAGCTCCTAGAACAGGGGTGTCACTCAGAGAGAAGCTTGTCACTGTTCCCACCCTCAGATCCAGAGCCCTGGCTCAGAAATTTTGCCTTGGGGGGGTGGGGGGAGGGAATTAGGTCCTGAAGCAGATAGCTCCTAATCTTTTCCTGAAAGAATTGACTTCATTTGCAGCAGAGTGGTGAAGTTTAAACCTAAGGCCTACTTTCAGGAACAGTAGAGGTTGTGGTAAAAGGCAGCTGGGAGGAGATTTGTGAATCTACTGAAGATGAAGCCTGGATTGTAAGCCAACTAGTTTGTGTGAGCGAACTTGGAAATAAGAGCTGTAAGTAATCCTTCTGGGGTTAGTACAAATATCAAACACTGACCTCAGAAACTGTTCCGTCTAAAGAGCCACAGTGTGATTGGGTTAGTTTTAAGAGGAACTCTGCTCCTGGGAACTGTTAGTTTGTTTGTTTTTAAAAAAAAATTTCCCCCAGCTTTACTGAGGCGTCATTGACAAATAAAATTGTATATGAAGTGTACAAGGTGGTGATTTAATATACGTATACTTTGTGAAATGATAACCACAATCAAGTTAATTAAAGCATTCATCACCTCATAGTTACCTTTATTTGCTGAGAATGCTTAAGTTCTACTCTCTTTGCAAATTTCAAGTGCACAGTACAGTATTATTAACTATAGTCACCGTGCTATACATTAGATCCTCAAAACTTACTCATTTTATAACTGAAAGTTTGTATCCTTTGACCAATATCTCCCCATTTCCCCCACCCCCGACCCCACAGCCCCTGGAGACCACCATTCTATTTTCTGTCTCTTATGAGTGCAACTTCTTTTTTAGATTCCACGTATGAGTGAGATCGTACGGTATTTGTCTTTCTCTGTCTGGTTTATTTCACTTAGCATAAAGTTATCCATTGCAAAAATGGCAGGATTTCCTTCTTTTTTATGGCTGAATAATATTCCATTGCATATATAATATATACTCCATTTTCTTGATCCATTCATCATCCATCAACAGACACTTAAGTCGATTTCACACCTTGGTTATTGTAATACTGCAATGAACATTGGGAATACAGATATCTCTTTGAGATGCTGGTTTTGTTTCCTTTGGATATTTACCCAGAAGTGGGATTGCTGCATCATATGGTAGTTGTATTTTAGTTTTTTGAGGAACCAGCATACTGTTTTCTATAATAGCTTTACCTAAATTTACATTATCACCAACAGTGTACAAGGGTTCCCTTTTCTCCACATCCTCACCAACACTTGTTATCCATTGTCTTTTGAATAATAGCCATCCTAACAGGTATGAGAAGATATCTCACTGAGGTTTAGATTTGTATTTTCCTGATGATTAGTGATGTTAACCATCTTTTCATGTGTCTGTCTATTGAGCATCTTTTTGTGTACCTGTCTATTCAGATCCTTTCTTCATTTTAAAATCAGATTATTTGTTCTTTTGCTATTGAGTTGTAGGAGTTTCTTATACATTTTGGGTACTAACCACTTATCAGATAGATGGTTTGCAAATATTTTCTCTCGTTCCATAAAATGCCTTTTCACTTGGTTGATGGTTTCCTTTGCTGTGCAGAAGCTTTTTAGTTTAGCTTGTCTACTCTTGCTTTTCTTGCCTGTACTTTTGGTGTCATATCCAAAAAATCGTTGCCAAGACCATTGTCAAGAGGCTTTTCCCTATGTTTTCTTCCAGGAGTTTTAGGGTTTCAGGTCTTAATTCATTTCAAGTTGATTTTTAATTAAGGCTTAATTCGTTTCAAGTTAATTTTTGTGAGTGGTGTAAGATAGGGTTCCAATTTCATTCTTTAGCATGTGGATATCCAGTGTTCCTAACATCATTTATTGAAGAGTCTATCCTACCTCCATTGTGTGTTCTTTGCACTCTTGTCAAAGGTTAGTTGAGAGTGTATGCATAGGCTTATCTCTGCGCTCTCTATTCTGTTCCATTGGTCTATGTGCCTTTTTTTATGCCATTACCATGCCATTTTGATTATTACAGCTTTGTAGTATTGTCTGAAATCAGGAAATGTGATGCCTCCAGCTTTATTATTTTTTCTAAAGATTGCTTTGGCTATTCAGGGTCTTTTGTGGTTCCATACAAAGTTTAGGATTGTTTTTTATATTTCTCTGAAAAATGCAAAGGCACTGTTGAGAACATCAGAGCAATAGGCCAGGAGTTAGTAGAGTTTAATAGCTAGGTGTGGTCAAGGAAAGAGTGGAAGAGAATCCTGCTGGTACCAGTCATCCCAGAGTAGAAAAATAAATAACCCAGTTAAAGAATGAGCAAAGGAATTGAATAGACATTTCTCTAAAAAAGGTGGAAAAATGGCCAGTGGGCACATAAAAAGATGCTCAGCATAGTTAGTCATTAGGGAAATGCAAATCAAAACCACAATGAGATACCACTTCACACATACTAGTATGGCCATAGTAAGAAAGACAGACAATAACAAGTGTTAGCAAGTATGTGACAGTTCCTCAAAAGGTTAAACATGGAGTTAACATATGATCCAGCAGTTCTACTCTTAGATATACAGTCAAGAAAATTGAAAACATATGTCCACACAAAAACCTGTGCACACATGTTCAAAGCAGCATTATTCATCATTGCTAAAAAGTGGAAACAACCCAAATGTCCATCAGCTGATGAATGGGTAGACAAATTATCCTATATTCACACAATTGAATAATATTTAGCTATAAAAACTAATGATGTACTGATACAAGCTGCAATATGAATGAATCTTGAAAACTGATGTTATGGGAAATAAGCAAGACATATTATAAAAAAACAAATATTATACCATTCCACTTATATGAGGTAACTAGAGCAGCAGATTCATAGAGACAGAAGGTAGAATAATGGGGGTAGGGGCAGGGCAGTTATGGTTTAATGGGTATATGGTTTGGAATGATGGAAAAGTTCTGATGATGGATAAAGATTGCACAACAGTGTGAATGAACTTAATGCCACTGAACTGTACAGTTAAAAAGGGTTTGAATGGTAAATTTTATGTTACGTATATTTTACCACAACTGAACACATTGCAAGTGAGGGAACATTTAGTGATGGTGTTTTCTTTGTGGGGGAGAGTAAAGAGACACATATGGTGGTAATATATCTATCTTCTACTTAAACTGGTGAAATACTCGTTCTAAAGTAGACTGTGAAAAGATAACTAGTTATCTTACAATCCTTAGAGCTGTTGCTAAAAAACTATATAAAAAGATATAGTAAAAAAAACCAATGAATAAACTGAATGAATACTCAAAATGTTTAAATACAGACATATAGATCAATGGAACAGAATAGAGAGCCCAGAAATAAACCTACACACCTATGGTCAATTAATCTAAGACAAGGAGAATATACAATGGAGAAAAAACAGTCTCTTTAGCAAGAGGTGTTGGGAAAACCAGACAGCTATATGTAAATCAATGAAATTAGAACACTCCTTCACACCATATACAAAAATAAACTCAAAATGGTTTAAAGACCTAAATATAAGAGATGACACCATAAAATTCCTAGAAGAGAACATGTGCAAAACATTCTCTGACATAATCGTAGCAGTATTTCCTCAGATCAGTCTACCAAGGCAAAAGAAATAAAAGCAAAAGTAAGCCAATGGGACTTAATCAAACTTAAAAGCTTTTGCACAGCAAAGGAAGCCATCAACAAAACAAAAAGACAACCTATGGAGTGGAGGAAATATTTGCAAATTATGAGACTGATAAGGGGTTCACATCCAAAATATACAAACAGCTCATACAATTCAATATCAAAAATCAAACAACCAAATCAAAAAATGGGCAGAAGACCTAAATAGACACTTCCCCAAAGAAGACATACAGATGGCCAACAGGCACATGAAAAAATGCTCAACATCACTAGTTATTAGAGAAATGCAAGTCAAAACCACCATGAGGTATCACCTCACACTGGTCAGAATGGCTATCATCAAAGAGTCTACAAATAATAAATGCTGGAGAGGGTGTGGAGAAAAGGGAACCTGCTTACACTGTTGGTGGGAATGTAAATTGGTGCAGCTGCTATGGAAAACAGTATGGAGTTCCTTAAAAAACTAAAAATAGAGTTACTATATGATCCAGCAACCCCACTCCTGGGCAAATATCCAGAAAAGATGAAAACTCTAATTTGAAAAGGTACATGCACCCCAATGTTCATAGAAGCACTGTTTACAATAGCTAAGACATGGAAACAACCTAAGTGCCCATTAACAGACGATTGGTTTAAGAAGATGTGGTGTGTATATATAATGGAATATTACTCAGCCATGAAAAAGAACTTGGATGCTTCTCAAAGGCATTAGGCTAAGTGAAAGAAGCTAATCTGAGAAGGTTATATACTGTTGTTTTTATTTATTGGACATTCTCAAGAAGACAGAACTATAGTACTGAGAAGTGGAGTGCTACTGGACATATAGCTGAGAAATGTGAAAGTGGCTATTTCATCCTTACCACTACTTCAGGGGTTTTGAGGTACTTAGAGGCTGATCTCAGGAAAAATATGACCATGAGGTGGTAGTTGCACAAACAGGCTTTATTTGGGCACTTTGACAGGTTTGAGATGCATGACACTGTCCAGAGGGGCTACCATGCTGAAGTGGAGCAGGGCAAGGGAATTCCTGAGGGAAAGGTGTTAGGAGAGGTGATGTTGCCCAGCAGCCCAACAGGGAATCTCTGAGTTTCAAAGGGCAGCGGCAGTTTAGGATCTTTACTGCTCTAGAGTTTGTCTTATCTATGGCTAACAGATATTGTGTGCAATTTTATGGGGTATGCAAAGCAGGCAGGCTTTACATGGCTAAAAATCTGCTTATTTGGGGCACGTTTAAAACAACTGGGCATGTGAAAATTTGAATTTGACACTGGTGGAGTTGATGGTGGAGCCTTCTGTGAAGAAGTAAACAACCTAGAGGCCAATATACAGAGGCTATCTCTGGCTCATTTATATAACAATTGGGTAATGGGTAGAGGCTGGAAGAAATTTGAGCACATAATAGAAAACATCTAGATTGCCTTGAGAAGACTGTTGGGAGAAACATGAATGTTACAGGCAATTCTGGTAAGGATGCAGAAGAAAAAGAGGAACACATTATTGGAAACTGAAGGAATTTTAAATATAACTGGAAGAATTGTTATAGTGGCAGAAAACTTGGCTTCATTGTGTTCTACAGTTGTGGAGAGAGCAGACGTAAATGATGAAATTGGATATGTTGCTGAAGAGATTTGCAAGCAAAGTATTGATGCAGCCTGTTTTTTGTTTATTTGTTTTTTATTCTGCTTAGTAAAATACAGGAGGAAAGAGGTAAATTGAGGAAGGAACTGTTAAGCAAAAAGGAACCAGCATTTGATTATTTGGTAGGTTCTTGGCCTATCCAGATTTCAAAGGATGCTAATATTAGGAGACTGACTAAGGAAGTGTGTTCTGGAGAGAAGGCCAAGGTTATGGCTGGATAAACTTTTGCTGAAGCCATTAGTCATGTGACTCATGGATCCACTCAATTATCTTAGGAGAAGGCAGGAATAGAGATAGGGTTATTCTGGAAATATCTCTGGAGGACTCTCTTGTCTAATGCTATGGACGCTTGTGACGTATAAGGGAGACCCACAAGGTTTTTGAGAATGTTACATCAGTAGGAGCACTGCTAGTTTGGACTGAAAGGGACAGAAACAGAACAAAATGAGAAAGCTGTTAGGCTTCCAAAATTACTCAAGCAGTAAATTGCGACTGCAAACATATGCTACCCTTCAAAAAAAAAGTAATGATGATTCCAAAGGTGCAGCCACTGCAGGTTGTACAGAGACCTATGGAGTCTCAGAGGGCAGAGCATTAATACACAGAGTATTATTCATAGGGTTTGAAGCCTAATGAAATTTTCCCTTATGTATTTCTAACTTACCTAGAACTGGTGACCCCTATATTCCTTCCAATTTCTCCCTTTTGGAATGGGAATATCTATCCTGTCTATATCTATGTCTAGCCCACCATTGTATTTTGGAAGCAAGTAACTTGTTTTCTTGGTTTAGATGTCCACAAAAAGAAAACTTTTGTCCCAGGATGGGTCATACTCAGAGTCTAACTTATACCTGATATAGATGATGAGATTCAGGACTTTTGAGCTGATGATATTTCAATGAAATTTTGGACTTAAGAACTGATGCTGTAATGTGTTGAGATTTTGGAGGATGTTGGGATAGTGTGAATATACTTTACACGTGAGACAGATATGAATTTTGGGGAACTAGAGAGTGGACTTTAGGAGGTTGAATGGTATCATCCTCCAAAAGATATGGCCACATTCTAATCCCTAGAATCTGAGAATGTGATCTTATTTGGAAAAATGGTCTTTGCAGATGTAATTGTTAGGATTTTAAGATGAGATTACCTGAATGGGCTCTAAACCCAATGACAAGTGTCCTTATAAGGAAGACAGAAGAATGACACATAGGAAGATGAGAAGGCCATGGGAAGATGGAGGCAGAGGCTGGAGTTATACAGCCATAAGCTAAGGAATGCCTGGAACCACTGGAAGTTGGAAGAGGCAAGACATTTTTCTTCCTTGATTTTGGACTACTGGCCTCCTGAACTATGAGAGAACTCTTTTCTGTTGTTTTAAGCCACAGAGTTTGTCATTAATTTGTTATGAAAGCTCTAAGGAAACAAATATATCTACATTGTTATGTTTTTAGATTTAGAGCTGTGTTCAAGAGGATCACATTAGCATTATAAAGAGCCCTCATATAGTTTTGGTTTCTTTGTATAAGTTTCGGAGCCTGACACTTTTGGTTCTGGAATGATTGGGACATGGGAGATATGGCCTAAGTTTACATAGACCTCTTTACAGGCCCTATACAGAGCAAACTTTTAGGAAAAGCTTAAGATTCGATATCACCTGTAGTTTTGCATCTTATTGGGAAATATACAGTTCCTCTGGAAAAAATATCTTGTTTTTAATTTGTGGTGGTATTACTTCTAAAATAGCATGTAATTCCAACATACAGTTAAGACATAAGGACACGAGGACAACCTTTCTGAACTGGTTTTCTCATCTCTGAAATGAGAAAGCACTAATATCCAATGTGCAGAATTGTTTATTTTTTTAATGGGAAAGAACATGAATGTGCTTTTAAAAGTGTAAAGTACTACTTGTGATGGTTAATTTTGTGTGTCAATTTGACTGGGCCATTGGGTGCTTAGGCTAAATACTATTTCTGGGTGTATCTGAAGGTGTTTCTGGATGAGATTAGCATTTGAATTGGTGGACTCAGTAAAGTAGATTGTCTTCCCGGATGGGGGTGGGTAGCATCTGATCTGCTGAGGTCCTGAACAGAACAAAAAACAGGAAGGGAGGATTCATTCCCTTGTTGCCTGCCTGCTTCAGCTGGGACATTGGTTTTTTCCTGCTCTTGGACTAGGATTTATATCATTGGCGCCTCTGGTTCTTAGGCCTCCAGACTAGGATTGGAATGACCACTGGCTTTCCTGGGTCTTCAGTTTGCAGGTGGCAGATTGTGGGACTTCTCAGCCTTATAATTGTGTGAGCCAATTCCTCATAATCTATCTATCTGTCTATCTTTCTAGGTTCTAGTTCTGTTTCTCTGGAGAACACTGACAAAACACTACACAAATCTACTTTAAAACTATTAATATTATTGGATGATTTTAAGCCATACTATTACAACTTTTATGCTTTACCTTGTTGTGGTTTTTCTTTTTTTTTTCTTTTTTCTCTCACTTCTTACTCCATTAAGTTCACTCATTCAACCAGGGTGAGGTATCCTAATATTTTATCAGTTTGAACAATTTTGGATGACTTCCCTATTCCAGACCATTTTTAGACTAAGAATTTTACTCCCAATTTTTGAGACTATTAAAAAGAGTAAATTGCCTTTGGAAAATTGTGAATAAACAGTTCTCTCCTAGGATTAGTATATTCACCAAGTCATTCCCATTGGGCTATCACTTACCTATTACATACTAGAGCTATTCAGCTATTTTGCTGTTTTTCTTAGTGGTAAAGGTTGGTCTTTTGACTTCCTGGATCCAATTCTCAGGTACCAGCAGGAGATAGCATCAGATTCAGCAGATAAAGGGCTCAGTGCAACAAGACCACCGTACACTTCAGATGCCAATCACAAGTCCCTGTGATTCTGACCAACTGGCTACAAATTGGAGATTCCAATGACTCCCTCCAACTCAGGATGCCAATGGCAAGTCCAGGTTTTTACCTGTAGTTCTTAACAACTGGCTATAAATCAGAGGTTCCCACAACCCCTTCTTTGGGTTCAGTTAATTTGCTAGAACAGCTTACAAAAATCAGAGAAACATTTTACTTGCTAGATTACCATTTTATTACAAAGGATATTAGAGAATACAAATCAACAACCAGATGAAGAGATACATAGGGCAGGGTCCCAAACAAAGGAGCTTCTGTCCTCCTGGAGCCTGGGGCTTGGAAAGGTGACATGTGGAAGCGTTCTGGTTCCCCAACCTGGAAGCTCTCCAAGCCCCCTTCAGGTTTTTAGAGAAGCTTCATTACATAAGCATGATTGATTAACTCATTGGCCATTGGTGATTGATTCAATCTCTACCCCCTTTCCTCTCCTTGGAAATCAGGGGGTGGCACTGAAAGTTCCAGCCCTCTATTTATGGTTGGTTACCCTGGCCAAAAGTCACCTTGATTAACATAACCCCAGTTGTGGTGCAAAGGGGTTTGTTATGAATAACAAGACACCTGTTTGACTTTTATGGCTCTGAAGTGTTTTCAGGAACTAAGGACAAGAGACCAAATATTATAACAAAAGATGCTCCTATTACTGTTATCATCACTCAGGAAATTTCAAGGGATTTGGGAGCTGTGAGCCAGGAACTGTGAATGAAGACCAAATATATATGAGAAATATATTTTGGTCATATGAATGACCAATTATGTGTATTTCTTATAAATCACAACATTACAGTTGGCCATGGGATTTTCGTTTATTTCTCTGTTTTGAGAGAGCCAAGTATTCAATTATACTGATTTTAACTTTAGAGTGTTCTTGTGTCTAAGAACAAAAACAAAAAAACCCCTAGATATTAGCTGAAAATCTCAGTCAAAAATCTAAATAAATATTGCAAAATAATTCCTGGTATTTGAATTTTTCTGTTTAACCTGGATTTTAGATGTCACTGACTGTAGCCTTCATGTTAATTAATTTCAATCAGATGGAGACTGATTTTAGCAAGAAATGTCAGAAAGAATAAGATAAGAAAAATATGTCAGCTCTCACTATTCATGTTGCAGCCTTTAACTCCAAAATAATAGTTGAAAGGCTCTCTAAATTTATTCATGCCAAACAGTTACTTCCCATATCTAATTCATTACCATATAGCCATGTTAACTCATGGTAGATTCGTTTCCTTTATTTGCTTTCTCTGAAGGCATTTTTTTTCACTTTACTGTTTACTGCTTGTCCAATATTTTGTTTTTTCTACTATTCTTTGTTCAAACTGCAAAAATCTGAAATAAAAATATAATATAGAAGTATAGGCATCAGCTAACATTTTCTATGGCATATGGTACTTCAGATGCCATATGTACCAGTGTTTAGTGATTCTGGCAAAGAGGCATAGAATGGTGAAATCCAACTGCCAGGATTGCTGAAAACAAATATGTAAATGCTCCAGGGCTTTTGTTATTCATAACATACCTCTAACACAGCACATACAATATGCTGTTCATTCTGTAACTAGTATAACTAATAAACCACATTTTCCTCTTATTTTTTAAGGCATCTCCAAGTTTGTGTGGTCTTTTGCCTCTAACCTTGAATCCCACTACTGAACTCTGCATTTCATGAAGCTCATATTAATGAAAGAGGCCTAGGGGAATACATTTATCCTTTTTCAAGGGCATTTATTTATTTTTCAAATTAAAATCCAAAGTCTTCTGCAGGCCTATTCTATGAAACAAAGAAAACACACTGGTCATGTTCTCTAGACAGCAGTCATTAGGGGAAAGCAGCTAACACCAGGAAAGGCAAATTTGGGCAGGAGAACAGGAAAAGTTACTTTACTGGAAGGCTATTCAGTGGTCTTCCCAACAGTAAAGTTCCATAGGATGTAATGTGAGAGGAGGTCTGCAGATATAATTACTTTGAAAAAGGGAAATAATGATAGTTTTAATAACTTTTAAGCCCATATAAAATATCACAGTTTAGAGAATAAAAGTTGACCTTGTTTGTTTTGTTGGGGTTTTTTCCTGCTGGTTCTTTTCTGTTTCATAGATAGGAAATCCACACAAAGTGGAAAGAACAGCAGACCAGCAGCTAGAATACTTAGAGGTCATTACTTTCCACTTGTCATCAGACAAGCCGTTTAACCTCTTTGAGCCTGTTTCCATATGTACGATGAGGATAATATCTTCCCTGGGGATATTACTGTGAGGATAATATGATATAATCTTTGTGGAAGTGCACTTATCTAGCATTATTATTATTAAAAAGAAAGCATCTGTAGATTTGCTGGTAGTTTAGAGACCTAAGGAGGCTTGTACTACTTACCAGTGAGTATTTTTCTGTATACACAAAAACCTAGAAAGAATATTGGAAATGGAAAGTTGTGAAACGTGCCAATAAGATTGTCAGCAATGGAAATGGCTCCTTCTGGGTTTAATACTTTTAGGTTGAAATCAAGTGAAATTGACATTTTATAGATCAAAAATGGTCTAATATAAGAAATTTCACTTGGTTCTCCTTAGTTCTTCCCCGTGATTCCCCATGATCACACACACACACACTCATACCCTTTCCTTTCAAGCAGTAACTAGCAACTAGAAGAGCAGTCTGATTTCCATTTCTGTTTAACAGCTTCTTCCCTTTCTATCACCAGCAATAAATCACCAGATTATTTTGTTTGTAAGTTAAGTGCCTCTCAAATGTGAACCTCTCATGTTCACTGCTATGCCTCAGTCCAGGTCTTCATGTCTTGTTTAGATTATTGAATTATTCTTCTACCTAATAGTCAACCTAATAATTCTGTGGTGGCAGCAATAGTAGTTTGAAGGCATTGGGAAGGGGAGTGACAACAGAGTCTGCGGGGGTCAGGAAACTGCCTCTAGGTTTAGTCTGAGACCCAATGTACAATCATGAAGAGATGTTAAGGACATTAACAGAAGGTTGGGAGGAGAAACTGAATGCCTAGGAAATGGGTGCTAAGAGCCATTCCAAAGAGGAAGATAAAATCAAGAATCAGGGAGCTCTAGGATAAGGTCACAGAACTCCCATTAGAGCAGTTACTGGAATTGCCCATCTTGTAGTCTCACTGTCAGACATTGGGACTGGGAGATAAACCTCTTCTTACCTAAAGGTGAAAATAGTCTGGAAGGATTGTTTCTCTGGGAAACTTGAGAACTTAGACTTTCTATAGGAAAAGTAGATGGAGTTATGTTATAGAGACCCTATAGAAAAATCCCCAAAATGGGCCTGAGGTCCCTGGTATGCTACCATGTAATAATAACTTTTCCTTCCCGTGGGTACAGATAAGACTGGTGTAGTCCAACTATTTTTCTTAAACAAGGTGGCTCAAGGTTGCTGGGCTCCTTTTTGAACAGTCCCATCACTGAATTGAAAGAAAAATCAATCCCTTTTTAAAAGCTCCTTTTGTTTAGAAATTATACTTGATTAGTATTTTGACATGTATATATCCATATATAAAATAGGGAAAATCTTGTCTCTGAAATCCAAGAGAGATAAAAGGGTATTACAATTGAGTTTCACCACAGGTGAAATAGTTCCAAATTTCTGCCTGGAAAAAAATAATAATGGAAAAAAATAATAAAAAATACTAAGTGTAAGAACACTATTTCTCCTTCCAGCTATGGCATATTGGACAAACATGCAGAGAATCAGCAATTAGGAACAAGTAATCCCTCTATCATTGGGCTCCAATTACTGAGGAAATAATGCCAATTCTGGGACCGTTAACAATTAAAATTTTTTTATCTTCAGACCAAGATGTCTAGCTTAGAGAGGAAAGCATCCTCAAATTCAGCAGAAACTGTGACATATTGTTACCCTAGTTTTATTATGGACCTAGGACTTATTAGATATATTTGCTCTACTAGAGAAGTCCTTCAATAAGAAAAAAGTAATAGTGGCAATGAAAGCTCAAAATAGCTTGCCTCTGATCATTAGAAGGAACCAATGTAATGCAGACCTACTCCAGAGAATAGTATCAACCACCATCAGTCAAAATTCTCAAGTGAGACTAGGTCACGATGCTTGCTTAGATTTTTGGATAAAGAAGTTCGAACTACCCTCATGAACTTTTAATAAATACATTTTGAAAAATTCAGAAAGGACAGAGAAAAGTACTTCATAACAAAGTAGGACTCCCAAGAACAGTAGACATATTAACCCAGGACAGACACATTAATCAATCAATCAATTAACTCAATACTCTAGAAATAGATTCTGTAAGAGACTCTGGGGATAGAACATAAATATGACACAGTCTCAACCGTCAAGGAGGTTATATACTAATAAGAGAGAAAAAAGAGAAAAGCCAAAAGACCATGAGGGCCTTGCAGCCATGGTATGAGGTAGCGTGATACATTCTGTTTGGGTTGGTCAGAGAAGGCTTCACAGAAGGAGGATTATCTGAGATTGATATTGGGAGATGAATAGGGACCTGCTATAAAGGGAGGGAAGACATCATAGTCAGAGTGAACAGCACATAGTGGAATTTAGAAGGCCCAATCATATTGGAAAAAGCAGGAAATAAAGATTGGGATTTATGGGAAATATGGGTTGCAGAGAAGATAAACTAGGGAGATGAAGAAAAAATAGAGATTTGGGAACTTGGAAATGCAGTAACTAGATTTTATTAGTAATTTGCAAAATAAGGAAATTATTGGGTTCAGTTATTATGATCAGTCAGCTAGTAGGTGGCTTAAAATTGGTATAAGTTGGGCACACTTCCAAATGACAAGAGGTAGTTAATATATCTGTATTTCTGGATTTTCACATCTTCTCATCCCTTTATTCCCTTTATCACCCAAGCCTCACTTCACTAGATATCTCTGTAGCTAATCTGCATGGCACTGTGGCATGGTTAAAGAGCTGGGGGTTTGAGAGCGACTGATTTTATCACAGACTGTTGTGTGTGACTTCAGGAGTTACACCAAAGACATTTCTTGGATGCTTCAAAGCTGCTGGTCATGCCCCTACTCCAGCCTGATTTTGCCCATTCTTGAAGTGACCTTCTTCAGATGCAGAGAGAGAAATGGATTGAGTAAAACGTTTGCTCATCTACTGGAACAATAGAAGCTTATTAATATTCTTGTATTTTAAAACATCTTCTGTTTACACAATGACTGTACCTATTCTTGTGGACGATCTAAGACATACAGAGTTGATGCTGAAAAATGCATTCTAAATAGAGATAGGTGCTATAGTGAGGAGTTAGGATCTCAGCTTTATTCCGTAAACTTGTATTTTCTAAGTAAATATTTATCATTATAACAATAATTATTATTATAATAACTCAGGTACAAATGTTGCCATTAAAGAATTAAGAAAATATATCGCTATATCCATCTATATCTATATATTGAATATTTTATAGAATATCTGTATATACATATATATGCACATATGTGCACACGCACACATGCCCACATGCGCACGCACACACACACAGAACATACTTTAGAAAAGAGCCAAACCCCTTTATGACAAATTTTCCAACAGAATAAACAATTTTGAGTATGATGCAAAGCTTGCCAAGTCTTGTCAGAAAGCTCTTGTAGCTCAATACAATTGTCGGATGGTGAAGAACCACTAAAATAACCCCTTCACTCATACTCCTGTGATTCCCTGCAGGGAGCTTTCAATGCAGTTGTCACTGTGAAAAAGCTATCAGTTTTAATATATAGATACAGGAGGTGAATGCATGTGAGTATACGTGTGTGCATGTCTGTGTGCTCTCTTGAATATGTATGTATATAGAGGGACAGTTAAGGTCTTTGCTCTAATAAAATATATATGAATAATTGGGAGAAAGGGTCGGTTAGGATTTCAGTGTCTTGTTTTTCACTCAGTAGAGCTCTAAACAATTTTTATTAGAGCTAATAAAGATTTCTGTATAGGTTATATTAATAGACTTTTAGTACACACCCCATAAGATAAAATAGTTACATTTTTCAAATGATAGGATGTGATTTATTAGGAGATTATGAAATAAATTGAGAGTTGTAACCAGCATTTTACAAAATGAAGTAGACTAGAATAGAAAACTATGAGAAAGTGTATATAGCATATAGTAAGTGTAAGTATTATTCTGTAAAACCTTTGAGTGTGTGTATATGTGTGTATTGGATCATAATTTCCACTTTAAAAGGGGTCTATAATTTTTAAAATGTTGAAATTTGCTGACTGTATTAGTTGGTCTTGGTTGACATAACTAAATACCATAACTGGGTGGTTTAAACAACATGAATTTTCTTACAGTTCTGGAGGCTGGAAGTCAGAGATCAGGGTGCCAGCATGGTTGGTTAGATTCTGGTGAGAACTGTCTCCTTGGCTTACAGACAGCTGCCTTCTTCACACAGTGGGGAGAGAGAGCAAGCTCTCTGGTGTCTCTTTTTATAAGAGCACTAATCCTATCATGAGGATTCTATCCTCATGACCTCATCTAAACCTTATTACCTACCAAAGGCCGTTTCTCCAAAACCATCATATTGGGGATTAGGGCTTCAACAGACAAATTTTGGAGGAACATAATTCATTTCATAGCATTAACATACAGTTTATATCTTAATTTTGTCTTCAGTTTACAGTATTCTTTTTTTTTTTTAAACATCTTTATTGAAGTATAATTGCTTTACAATGGTGTGTTAGTTTCTGCTTTATAACAAAGTGAATCAGTTATACATATACATATGTTCCCATATCTCTTCCCTCTTGCATCTCCCTCCCTCCCACCCGCCCTATCCCACCCCTCTAGGTGGTCACAAAGCACCGAGCTGATCTCCCTGTGCTATGCGGCTGCTTCCCACTAGCTATCTATTGTACATTTGGTAGTGTATATATGTCCATGACACTCTCTCACCCTGTCACATCTCACCCCTCCCCCTCCCCATATCCTCAAGTCCATTCTCTAGTAGGTCTGTGTCTTTATTCCCGTCTTGCCACTAGATTCTTCATGACCCTTTTTTTTTTTCCCTTAGATTCCATATATATGTGTTAGCATACTGTATTTGTTTTTCTCTTTCTGACTTACTTCACTCTGTATGACAGACTCTAACTCCATCCACCTCATTACAAATACCTCAATTTCATTTCGTTTTATGGCTGAGTAATATTCCATTGTATATATGTGCCACATCTTCTTTATCCATTCATCCGATGGTGGACACCTAGGTTGCTTCCATGTCCTGGCTATTGTAAATAGAGCTGCAATGAACATTTTGGTACATGACTCTTTTTGAATTATGGTTTTCTCAGGGTATATGCCCAGTAGTGGGATTGCTGGGTCATATGGTAGTTCTATTTTTAGTTTTTTAAGGAACCTCCATACTGTTCTCCATAGTGGCTGTATCAATTTACATTCCCACCAACAGTGCAAGAGTGTTCCCTTCTCTCCACACCCTCTCCAGCATTTATTGTTTCTAGATTTTTTGATGATGGCCATTCTGACCGGTGTGAGATGATACCTCATTGTAGTTTTGATTTGCATTTCTCTAATGATTAATGATGTTGAGCATTCTTTCATGTGTCTGTTGGCAATCTGTATATCTTCTTTGGAGAAATGTCTATTTAGGTCTTCTGCCCATTTTTGGATTGGGTTGTTTGTTTTTTTGTTATTGAGCTGCATGAGCTGCTTGTAAATCTTGGAGATTAATCCTTTGTCAGTTGCTTCATTTGCAAATATTTTCTCCCATTCTGAGGGTTGTCTTTTGGTCTTGTTTATGGTTTCCTTTGCTGTGCAAAAGCTTTTCAGTTTCATTAGGTCCCATTTGTTTATTTGTGTTTTTATTTCCATTTCTCTAGTAGCTGGGTCAAAAAGGATCTTGCTGTGATTTATGTCATAGAGTGTTCTGCCTATGTTTTCCTCTAAGAGTTTGATAGTGTCTGGCCTTACACTTAGGTCTTTAATCCATTTTGAGTTTATTTTTGTGTATGGTGTCAGGGAGTGTTCTAATTTCATACTTTTACATGTACCTGTCCAATTTTCCCAGCACCACTTATTGAAGAGGCTGTCTTTTCTCCACTGTATGTGCTTGCCTCCTTTATCAAAGATAAGGTGACCATATGTGCGTGGGTTTATCTCTGGGCTTTCTATCCTGTTCCATTGATCTATATTTCTGTTTTTGTGCCAGTACCAAACTGTCTTGATTACTGTAGCTTTGTAATATAGTCTGAAGTCAGGGAGCCTGATTCCTCCAGCTCCATTTTTCGTTCTCAAGATTGCTTTGGCTATTCGGGGTCTTTTGTGTTTCCATACAAATTGTGAAATTTTTTGTTCTAGTTCTGTGAAAAATGCCAGTGGTAGTTTGATAGGGATTGCATTGAATCTGTAGATTGCTTTGGGTAGTAGAGTCATTTTCACACTGTTGATTCTTCCAATCCAAGAACATGGTATATCTCTCCATCTATTTGTATCATCTTTAATTTCTTTCATCAGTGTCCTATAATTTTCTGCATACAGGTCTTTTGTCTCCTTAGGTAGGTTTATTCCTAGATATTTTATTCTTTTTGTTGCAATGGTAAACGGGAGTGTTTTCTTAATTTCACTTTCAGATTTTTCATCATTAGTATATAGGAATGCAAGAGATTTCTGTGCATTAATTTTGTATCCTGCTACTTTACCAAATTCATTGATTAGCTCTAGTAGTTTTCTGGTAGCACCTTTACGATTCTCTATGTATAGTATCATGTCATCTGCAAACAGTGACAGCTTTACTTCTTCTTTTCCGATTTGGATTCCTTTTATTTCTTTTTCTTCTCTGATTGCTGTGGCTAACACTTCCAAAACTATGTTGAATAATAGTGGTGAGAGTGGGCAACCTTGTCTTGTTCCTGATCTTAGTGGAAATGGTTTCAGTTTTTCACCATTGAGGACAATGTTGGCTGTGGGTTTGTCATATATGGCCTTTATTATGTTGAGGAAAGTTCCCTCTATGCCTACTTTCTGCAGGGCTTTTATCATAAATGGGTGTTGAATTTTGTCGAAAGCTTTCTCTGCATCTATTGAGATGATCATATGGTTTTTCTCCTTCAATTTGTTAATATGATGTATCACATTGATTGATTTGCATATATTGAAGAATCCTTGCATTCCTGGGATAAACCCCACTTGATCATGGTGTATAATCCTTCTAATGTGCTGTTGGATTCTGTTTGCTAGTATTTTGTTGAGGATTTTTGCATCTATGTTCATCAGTGATATTGGCCTGTAGTTTTCTTTCTTTGTGACATCTTTGTCTGGTTTTGGTATCAGGGTGATGGTGGCCTCGTAGAATGAGTTGGGGAGTGTTCCTCCCTCTGCAATATTTTGGAAGAGTTTGAGAAGGATAGGTGTTAGCTCTTCTCTAAATGTTTGATAGAATTCTCCTGTGAAGCCATCTGGTCCTGGGCTTTTGTGTGTTGGAAGATTTTTAATCACAGTTTCAATTTCAGTGCTTGTGATTGGTCTGTTCATATTTTCTATTTCTTCCTGGTTCAGTCTCGGCAGGTTGTGCATTTCTAAGAATCTGTCCATTTCTTCCAGGTTGTCCATTTTATTGACATAGAGTTGCTTGTAGTAATCTCTCATGATCGTTTGTATTTCTGCAGTGTCAGTGGTTACTTCTCCTTTTTCATTTCTAATTCTATTGATTTGAGTCTTCTCCCTTTTTCTCTTGATGAATCTGGCTAATGGTTTATCAATTTTGTTTATCTTCTCGAAGAACCAGCTTTTAGTTTCATTGATTTTTGCTATTGTTTCCTTCATTTCTTTTTCATTTATTTCTGATCTGATATTTATGATTTCTTTCCTTCTGCTAGCTTTGGGGTTTTTTTGCTCTTCTTTCTCTAATTGCTTTAGGTGCAAGGTTAGCTTGTTTATTCAAGATGTTTCCTGTTTCTTGATGTAGGCTTGTATTGCTATAAACTTCCCTCTTAGAACTGCTTTTGCTGCATCCCATAGGTTTTGGGTCGTCGTGTCTCCATTGTCATTTGTTTCTAGGTATTTTTTGATTTCCCCTTTGATTTCTTCAGTGATCACTTCGTTATTAAGTAGTGTATTGTGTAGCCTCCATGTGTTTGATTTTTTACAGATCTTTTCCTGTAATTGATATCTAGTCTCATAGCGTTGTGGTCGGAAAAGATATTTGATACGATTTCAATTTTCTTAAATTTACCAAGGCTTGATTTGTGACCCAAGATATGATCTATCCTGGAGAATGTTCCATGAGCACTTGAGAAAAATGTGTATTCTGTTGTTTTTGGGTGGAATGTCCTATAAATATCAATTAAGTCCGTCTTGTTTAATGTATCATTTAAAGCTTGTGTTTCCTTATTTATTTTCATTTTGGATGATCTGTCCATTGGTGAAAGTGTGATGTTAAAGTCCCCTACTATGATTGTGTTACTGTCGATTTCCCCTTTTATGGCTGTTAGTATTTGCCTTATGTATTGAGGTCCTCCTATGTTGGGTGCCTAAATATTTACAATTGTTATACCTTCCTCTTGGATCGATCCCTTGATCATTATATAGTGTCCTTCTTTGTCTCTTGTAATAGTCTTTATTTTAAAGTCTATTTTGTCTGATATGAGAATTGCTACTCCAGCTTTCTTTTGATTTCCATTTGCATGGAATATCTTTTTCCATCCCCTCACTTTCAGTGTGTATGTGTCCCTAGGTCTGAAGTGGGTCTCTTGTAGACAGCATATATATGGGTCTTGTTTTTGTATCCATTCAGCCAGTCTGTGTCTTTTGGTGGGAGCATTTAATCCATTTACATTTAAGGTAATTATCGATATGTATGTTCCTATTACCATTTTCTTAAATATTTTGGGTTTGTTATTGTAGGTGTTTTCCTTCTCTTGTGTTTCTTGCCTAGAGAAATTCCTTTAGCATTTGTTGTAAAGCTGGTTTGGTGGTGCTGAACTCTCTCAGCTTTTGCTTGTGTGTAAAGGTTTTAATTTCTCCATCAAATCTGAATGAGATCCTTGCTGGGTAGAGTAACCTTGGTTGTAGGTTTTTCTCCTTCATCACTTTAAGTATATCCTGCCACTCCCTTCTGGCTTGCAGAGTTTCTGCTGAAAGATCAGGTGTTAACCTTATGGGGATTCCCTTGTGTGTTATTTGTTGTTTTTCCCTTGCTGCTTTTAATATGTTTTCTTTATATTTAATTTTTGATAGTTTGATTAATATGTGTCTTGGCGTGTTTCTCCGTGGATTTATCCTGTATGGGACTCTCTGTGCTTCCAGGACTTGATTAACTATTTCCTTTCCCATATTAGGGAAGTTTTCAACTATAATCTCTTCAAATATTTTCTCAGTCCCTTTCTTTTTCTCTTCTTCTTCTGGGACCCCTATGATTCGAATGTTGGTGCGTTTAATGTTGTCCCAGAGGTCTCTGAGACTGTCCTCAGTTCTTTTCATTCTTTTTTCTTTATTCTGCTCTGCAGTAGTTATTTCCACTATTTTATCTTCCAGGTCACTTATCCGTTCTTCTGCCTCAGTTATTCTGCTATTGATCCCGTCTAGAGTATTTTTAATTTCATTTATTGTGTTTTTCATCGTTGCTTGGTTCCTCTTTAGTTCTTCTACGTCCTTTTTAAATGTTTCTTGCATTTTGTCTATTTTATTTCCAAGATTTTGGATCATCTTTACTATCATTATTCTGAATTCTTTTTCAGGTAGACTGCCTATTTCCTCTTCATTTGTTAGGTCTGGTGTGTTTTGACCTTGCTCCTTCACCTGCTGTGTGTTTTTCTGTCTTCTCATTTTGCTTATCTTACTGTGTTTGGGGTCTCCTTTTCACAGGCTGCAGGTTCGTAGTTCCCGTTGTTTTTGGTATCTGTCCCCAGTGGCTAAGGTTGGTTCAGTGGGTTGTGTAGGCTTCCTGGTGGAGGGGACTAGTGCCTGTGTTCTGGTGGATGAGGTTGGATCTTGTCTTTCTGGTGGGCACGTCCACATCTGGTGGTGTGTTTTGGGGTGTCTGTGGCCTTATTATGATTTTAGGCAGCCTCTCTGTTAATGGATGAGGCTGTGTTCCTGTCTTGCTAGTTGTTTGGCATAGGGTGTCCAGCATTGTAGCTTGCTGGTCGTTGAGTGAAGCTGGGTCTTGATGTTGAGATGGAGATCTCTGAGTGATTTTCGCCGTTTGGTATTACGTGGAGCTGGGAGGTCTCTTGTGGACCAGTGTCCTGAAGTTGGCTCTCCCACCTCAGAGGCACAGCCCTGATGCCTGGCTGGAGCACCAAGAGCCTTTCATCCACACGGCTCAGAATAAAAGGGAGAAAAAATAGAAAGAAAGAAAGAAAGAGTATAAAATAAAACAAAATAAAGCTATTATAATAAAAAATAAGAAAAAAATTATTAAGAATAAATTTATTAAGAAAAATTTTAAATATAGATTTATTAATTTTTTATAATAAAAAATAAGGAAAAAATTTATTAAGAAAAAAATTTTTAATTTTTTAAAATAAAAAATATGAAAAAACTTATTAAATTTTTTTTTTAATTTTTAAAAATAGAAAATAAGGAAAAAATTATTAAGAAAACATTTATTAGGAAAAAAAAATTTTTTAAGTAAAAAAAAAAAAAAAAAAAGAAAAGGACGGACCTAAACTTAGGACTAATGGTGAAAGCAAAGCTATACAGACAAAATCTCACCCAGAAGCATACACATATACACTCACAAAAAAAGGAAAAGGAGAAAAATTAATATATCCTGCTCCCAAAGTCCACCTCCTGAATTTGGGATGATTCGTTGTCTATTCAGGTATTCAACAGATGCAGGCACATCAAGTTGTTTGTGGAGCTTTAATCCGCTGCTTCTGAGGCTGCTGGGAGAGATTTCCCTTTCTCTTCTTTGTTCGTACAGTTCCCGGGGTTCAGCTTTGGATTTGGACCCGCCTCCGCATGTAGGTCGCCTGAGGGCGTCTGTTCCCCGCCCAGACAGAATGGGGTTAAAGGAGCAGCTGACTAGGGGGCTCTGGCTCACTCAGGCCGGGGGGGAGGGAGGGGTACGGTTGAGGGGCGAGCCTGCAGCGGCAGAAGCCGACGTGACGTTGCAGCAGCCCGAGGCGCGCCATGCGTTCTCCCGGGGAAGTTGTCCCCGGATCACGGGAGCCTGGCCGTGGCGGGCTGCACCGGCTCCCAGGAGGGGCGGTGTGGAGAGTGACCTGTGCTCGCCCACAGGCTTCTTGGTGGCGGCAGCAGCAGCCTTAGCGTCTCATGCCCGTCTCTGGGGTCCGCGCTGATAGTCGCGGCTCGCGCCCGTCTCTGGAGCTTGTTTAGGCGGCGCTCTGAATCCCCTCTCCTTGCGCGCCGCGAAACAAAGAGACACGAAAAAGTCTCTTGCCTCTTCGGCAGCTGCAGACTTTTTCTCGGGCTCCCTCCCAGCTAGCTGTGGTGCGCTAACCCCTTCAGGCTGTGTTCACGCAGCCAATCCCAGTCCTCTCCCTGCGATCCGACCGAAGCCCGAGCCCCAGCTCCCAGCCCCCGCCCGCCCCTGCGGGTGAGCAGACAAGCCTCTCGGGCTGGTGAGTGCTGCTCGGCGCCGATCCTCTGTGCGGGAATCTCTCCGCTTTGCCCTCCGCACCCCTGTGGCTGCGCTCTCCTCCTTGGCTCCGAAGCTTCCCCCCTCTGCCACCCGCAGTCTCTGCCCATGAAGGGGCTTCCTAGTGTGTGGAAACCTTTCCTCCTTCACAGCTCCCTCCCACTGGTGCAGGTCCCGTCCCTATTCTTTTGTCTCTGTTATTTCTTTTTTCTTTTGCCCTACCCAAGTACGTGGGGATTTTCTTGCCTTTTGGGAGGTCTGACATCTTCTGCCAGCGTTCAGTGGGTGTTCTGTAGGAGCAGTTCCACGTGTAGATGTATTTCTACTGTATCTGTGGGAAGGAAGGTGATCTCCGCGTCTTACTCTTCCGCCATCTTGCCCAGACCCCCTACAGTATTCTCATACTGGAGACTGTGAACTCCCTGAAAGCAAGTATTGGATGTATTTTATCTTATACCCTCCACAGCCCCAGGAGTGTCATACACTTACTGGAAGATCACAAAATGGTTATCAAACAAATGTTGAGATGCTTGTATTTAGAAGGATAATAAAGATAATAATTTGCATGGATATGGTACTTACTACCTTTCAGAGTGCTTTCCATCAATGATCTCATTGATAATTCAGAACTATTCTTTTGGAAGGAAGCAAACAGAATGTTGTATTAGTTAGTTTAATTATTTCTTAAGCTTGTTCCACATTACAGAGGTACCCAATAAAGACATTATTTAAGTAGACCCTAATATTTGTGTTAAGGAAGGACCCAGGTTTTATGGGGCCTGAAGCATGTAGAATTTGGGAGAATTTCATTAAGAACGAGAATACAGGGACTTCCCTGGTGGCACAGTGGTTAATAATCCACCTGCCAATGCAGGGGATGCAGGTTCGAGCCCTGGTCCGGGAAGATCCCACGTGCCTTGGAGCAACTAAGCCCGTGCACCACAATTACTGAGCCTGCACTCTAGAGCCCACGAGCCACAACTACTGAGCCTGCGTGCCACAACTACTGAAGCCCGTGCGCCTAGAACCCGTGCTCTGCAACAAGAGAAGCCACTTCAGTGAGAAGCCCGCACACTGCAACGAAGAGTAGCCCCTGCTCGACGCAACTAAAGTCCCCACGCAGCAACGAAGACCCAACACAGCCATAAATTTAAAAAAAAAAAAAGAAAATTTATTTATAAAAAGGAACAAGAATACAAAATGATGAATAGAAAATTAAGTGCAGTACTGAATACTTATTTAGAAGGAAAAAAGAAGTTGCAAAACTTTTAAAAATTGACAAATGCCTAATTTCCAAATGGGTATTGCTAAAATATAGAAATAAAATGGATATTTGTAGATTAACCTTTTATCCTGTGATTTTGCTTAGCTCACTTACTAGAACTAGTAGATTCCTTCTACTAGAACTAGTAGATTTTGTAGATTCCTTAGGATTTTCTACATAGACCATGTACCCTTTATGAAAAAAAGAATTTTTTTAAATTTCTGTTTTTCCCAACATGAGTGACTTTTAAAATTATTATTATTATTATTTTGCCTTGTTTCACTGGCTAGGATTTTCAGAGAAATGTTGAATAAAAGTGCTGAGGGTGATCATCCTTGCCTTATTCCAAAATTACAGGTAAAGTAGCCAGTCATTCATCACTGAGTATTCTATTGGTGATAGATTTTTTTAGAGATTATCTTTTAGGTTGAAGAAATTCATTTCTATCTACAGTTTATGGAGAGTTCTATCACAAGTGGATATTGAATTTAATAAACCATTCTTTTTTTGCATTTATTGAATTGATCATTTCAGCAGTTTGATTATTATGTGCCTTTGCATGTTTTTCTTCAAGTTTCTCCTGCTTGGGATTCATTGAGTTAGATTTGTGAGTTTAGTACTTTAATCACATTTGGAAAATTTTTATCCATTATTTTTTCAAATATTGTGTTCTGTCACTACTTTATTCTCGCCTTTTGGGGTTCTAATCATTTGTAAGTTTGACTAGATTACTGATGCTCTGCCCACTTATTTTTCCATATTTTTTTTCCTTTTGTCTTTCACTTTGGAAAGTTAATATTTTTATGTCTTCAAATTTACTGATATTTTCTTCTCCAATGTCTAATTTGCTGTTGACCCCATTCCATGTCTTTTTTTTTCCTTTTCAGATATAGTATTTTACATCTCTATATGTACAATTTTTTATGTAACTCCCATTTATTTCCTCATCATGATCATGTTTTCTGTTACCTTCTTAAATATAGAGAGCTTATTTATATTAACTGTTCTAATATTCCTGTCTGCTAGTTTCATCATTTATGTAATTTTTCTGTGTTTCTCTATACTTTGATTTTTATTCTCATTATGAGTCATATTTTCTTGTTTATGTGCATGTCTTGCAATTTGTGATCAGGTACCTGGCATTGTGAATTTATGTTGTTGGTTGATAGATTTTGATTATTCTTTTAAGTAATGTTAGATTTTGTTCAGGTCCATAGTTAATCAATTGTACTTTTTCAAGGGTTAACCTTTGTTTATCAGTATAGAGAACGCTTTAGTCTGAGACTAATTTAACTCCATTACTAAGACAATGCCCTTCTAAGAATTCCATCTGATGACCATGTATTATGAGATCGTCCCACTCTGATGGGAAGACAAACTATTTCAAGCCTTGTGTGAGCTCCAGAATTGTTGTCTATTCCTCTTTGGTATTTTCCCCCTGACCTTGCATATTTTTTTCTTGACTATGTGCAGACCAGTACTCAGCTAAAGGCTCAGTGGAATCCCTCTGCAGAGCTACAGAGCTCTTTCTATATAGAGCTCCCTCTTTTTCACGACTTTGAATGCTATCTCTGTCTTCTCAACGAGGCAATACTGATGATCTTTGTGTGAGTTCTTCCTTCCTGTTCCGTGGGCTGGAAACTGTCTCCGAGCGGTAAGCGGGTGAAAATGTAGGGCTCAGCTTGTTTGTTTCTGATCTCTCAGGCTTCACAGTGCTATGCTGCTTGCTGTCCCATGTCTGAAAATTGTGTCTTCATATATTTATCCATGTTTCTAGTTGTTAAAATGGGGAAAGTAAATCTGGTCTCTGTTATTTCATCTCATAAGAATTTGAAGTCTACAATATTATATTTAATGTATGCGTAGCATTCCATTTTATGGGTACCATAATTTTTTTTTTTTTTTTTTAGTTTGGATATCATTACTTTATTATAAAAGAAACACGGAAATTATTTACAGGATGAAAGATTTCAGAACTTCAGTGGCAGCTTCACGTGATGCCATTGGGGGAACGGGCAGCTTCACGTGATGCCATTTCAGTAGTGACTTATTTTAGTCGACATATTTTCCAAGAATGTCACCATCTCTAAATAAGAAATAATCCTTGTCATCTAGAACTACTTTGGTGCCTCCATATTCTGGGAGAAGAGCTTTATCTCCAACTTTCACACTAACTGGTTGAATCTCTCCACCCTTTCCTTTAGAGACCGATCCAACAGCTACTACCGTTGCTTGCAATACTTTTCCTTGCGATTTTTCTGGAAGCATAATGCCTCCTTTGGTTACAACTTCGGGTGCACTTCTTTCAACTAATACTCGGTCAAAGAGGGGAAGAAACTTTCTAAATGCCTGTCCTGCCCTTCGCCTCCCCTCCCGGAAATTATGGGTACCATAATTTAACTAGCTGCCTGTTGTTGGATATTTACATTTTTCCAATCATAAAAATTCTTATGCATAAATATTATGAAAATTATTATGCATATATATTTCTACATTTGTTTAAATTATTTTAGATGAAATTTCTGGGTCAAAGAATGTAAAAACCAAGACTTTTGGGATAAATTGTATGGCTCTTACTTATCCCATTTGAAATAAGTGCTGGGATTCTTTAGGAACTTACTAAATAGCAGTCTTCTTCAATATTCAATTTTCAAATAAACTGATATATAATACGAAGGAATGCAGTAGGCCACAATAGATCCTTGTTGCCCAGAGAAGGTAAGTTAAATCATGTGAAAGCTAAATGAGCCTGCTAACTGAGCCCAGGGTTAGTAGAATTGCACAGGTACAGATAATGCTGGACCTGGGGGCGGGGGTGGGGAGGCTTCACTATAGGACAGAGTCTGTCTCTGAAGGAGTAATAGGTAGCATGTTCCCAGTAGAGGACCACTGGCAACAGGTTCCCAGGAAGAAGCAGGAAGGAGCTGAGCTAATGATGTTCCAGTTCATTCTTCCCAAATCTATCAAACCGATAAGTCATTCCACTTCCTGGGGCAGTTAAAGTTGTGTAAAAAACACCAGCAGTTACACTAATTAAGGTCTCTCAGTATAGAAGAAAATATCAGGAGGTAGTAAGAAATGTTTCTCTGCTAAAAAGTTAGTAGTTATCAGTAACTTATTATACACCAAGTAACATGTATTGTCTCATTAAATCCTTACCTTAAGGTACCATTTTACAAGAGAGGCCAAAGATCTGTATAGAGGAGGACCTAGACTTACTCAGTAGAGTTCACAGTATTTCTGTGATTTGCAGGCCACCTGAATCAGAAGAACTTAGGTAGCTTTTTAAACTGCAGTAGGAGTACAATTTTCAAAATATGTGGGAAAGTTTAACTTTTATAAGATTTTCATATAACTGAATCTAATTTCTGTCTAGAGCCAATGTTTCCAATGATGACAGAAACATAAATCTACTGACATTCAATTAAACCCAGGAATTCATGGATTATTCTGTCATTGTAAGTTTAAATTTATTCAAATTTAGAGTTCGGCTCTACCCCCTTTTTCTGAGATTGTATCTAAGTTCCATAGTTATTTTTTAATGGTTTCATGGCATCAGAGGTTTGGTCTAAATTGTCCTTCAAGATCCTTGATCTTTGCTGACCAGGAATTTCATGTTCACACCTAATTCTATTCTCTGTCTTCAGGGTTCCTTTTCCTCTAGTTGGGTAAGCTCCATCTTTTCTTGGGCTCAGGGTGGGTGGGAAAATGGGGTGTTATCTGACTCTTCCCCATATCCATTGTCTATGGTATGATCCTTGAATTTTGCCATTCACCATAAGCCTTTTTTCCCCCTTTCAAAGTCATAGGCTCTGTGGAATTAAAATTTCTTTTGAAAAATAGTAATTAGATTCTTGTTTTTATTATTTTTTTTGTCCTGAGGTAATGCTGCTTCTGACTGAATAGGAGAAGAGCAACAAGAAAATTTAGTAATGGGGTGAAAAATGCAGAGAGAAACCTCAGTTGTTATCTCAAAATATTAGCCTCTTTTGTGAAAATGCAGAAGAATATTTTGAATCAAAACCTCTGGGCCTGGGGCCTTGGAATCATCATTTTAACATTTTCCCCAGTTAGGACACTGAACTCAGATGGGTTTCAGAGGATTTCGAGGAGACTGGAGATGATCTAGTAGGTGTCATAATGACATGAAAACTTGGCTGCTCACACTAGACATAAAAATTTCAATTTATTATAATGCCTGTGCTAGAAAATCAAGGAGCCTTCCATAAAGTATTATGTTTTTCCCTCTTATTTCTGCACTTTTCTCTGGAACTTTGCTTTCTTCCTCTGTATATTCAGTCTCATTTACCCAAGACTCCACTCCCTCCCTGTCCTAGATGTGGGGAGTGGGTGTGAATGGGTGGGAAGAGTAATAGTTATTGGGCATCTATGATGTTCCTGAAACTTTATATGATCTCAGTTAATCTGTACAACATTCAGTTAATTCTCAGAAAGGTTAAATAAATTGCTCAATATTGCACAGGTAGCAGGTGGCAGATCTGGGATTAAAATCCAAGCCCATCTTGTATCAAAACTGGGCTTTAATTACTTCACTTTGCTGCTTTCCTTGATTAGAGGCGTTAGTGATGCCCCCGATTCCCTCATCATCAACATCTCTCCTACTTCCCAGCCATATGGAAGGCCTAATCCTCACTTTTTCTTTTTCCCATACTAATTATCAGAACGAGTCTGTAAAAGAAATTTTATATGTTGTATTGCCTTTTCTGTTTTAGATTTCCAATGATAGTACTCTTGTTTATATGGCAATTTACAAAGTGCACTATAAAGTCATGATTTAAGGCATCTTGATTAATCCTGATGTGGGTTTGAAGCTCAGGCTAACACTTGTGTGGACAAGTTAACCTCGGAAATCCCCACAGTTCTCTTTTTTTCAATTTCTGTGTTAGGATCCATTTCACAGAGTTTAAAAAACAAACACAATATTTCTTCATCTGAATGAACTTCTTCAGGTCTAAGGTGTCTAAAGCTTCCCTTTGTGTGAGGTTATCTTTCTTAATGGCATTTTGGTTCAGAGTGGTTGAATTGCAAATTGTTAAGAGAAGACATAGGACAAGGACATGAGAAGTGAGGGGAGAAATTTCCAGAGAGAAGAAGGGACGGGGACAGTTGTTAATTGCCTTTTGCCCCGTTGGCTCTTTCAGATTCCCCAAGGCCCAGCATCCTTTAATACACAGCCTCACCTTTTTCTTGGTGTCAGGTGGGTGCGACTGGCTGCATCCAAGGACTCTCCTGTTTGTGCAGCCTGCTGTGCTGATGCACTTGCCTTTCTCTCTCTTTACATCTCTGGAAAGTGTAAGTGTATTCATATACTTCTTGATGTGCTCCAGGGTATTATATTATTATATTTAAAACATATATATATCAAAAGCATTTTCCCCTTAATAAATAAAGGAGGGACTTCCCGGGTGGCACAGTGGTTAAGAATCCACCTGCCAATGCAGGGGACATGAGTTCGATCCCTGGTCTGGGAAGGTCCCACATGCCATGGAACAACTAAGCCCGTGAGCCACAGCTACTGAGCCCACGTGCCACAGGTACTGAAGCCCGCATGCCTAGAGCCCATGCTCTGCAACGAGAGAAGCTACCACAATGAGAAGCCCGCGCACTGCAATGAAGAGTAGCCCCCACTTGCTGCAACTAGAGAAAGCCCACGCGCAGCAACAAAGACCCAACGCAGCCAAAAATAAATAAATAAATAAATAAATAAATAAAATTTTTAAAAAAATGAATAAACGAAGGAAAGTGTGAATTCAGTTATTCTTTGAAGACATTAAATCTATATACCGGGGGTGCCATTAGCATAAAAATCGTCCTCTTGAGCCCCCCTTAGCTGGATAGTGTGGATTGTGCCATGGCAGCATTTAAACTTGTCAGTTAAAATGATCTCAGTCTCTTGGTTTTAAGCAGCACCATGTTATATAACTCCTCAGACAGTCCAAAGTTCAGCTTTCTATGACTCCTCCTCTCCTATCCTACTTGAAAGATATCTGGATTCAAGAGGGCTTATGTGTCCTTATGGTCATGGGACAAAAGATTGTGTTCTCCCTGGGTTCTGGGCAACACCCTTTGTCCCTCCTCATCATAGGGACCCTTATGGAATCACTTGCAGAAGTCTGAGGCTAGTGAAACTTGTTGTCTAGACTCTTGGTGTGGCCAAGGCACTGTGATCTTCCACTTAAAGAAATGCCTCCACCTGAGCTCTTGGTGGCATTGCTGGTCCTCAGCAGCCTCAACAATGATGTCACCTCATTTCTCATCTCACCCTAGTAGGTCTTCTGGGCCTCAACTCAGTTACATCACATCAGAATTTCTAAATGTCTGACAAGATTCACAGAGGAAGACTCAAAAGGTACTATTTCTTGCCCCTTTTTTTGTGCCTAAGTGTCACATCAGTTTCTAATCTCTACCAGATATCCTGTGTTGATGATGGGCAAATTAGGTGATGATGTGCCAGAATTCCAAATGAAAAAGGGAAGAAACTTTTTTTAAAATAAATTTTTAAAAAAATTTATTTATTTATTTAGGCTGTGCCGGGTCTTAGTTGCGTCATGCAGTATCTTCAAGGCGGCATGTGGGCTTCTTAGTTGCGACATGCAAACTCTTATTTGCGGCATGCATGCGGGATCTAGTTTCCCGACCAGGGATCGAACCCGGGCCCCCTGCATTGGGAGCGCAGAATCTTACCCGCTGGACCACCAGGGAAGTCCCAGGAAGAAACTTTTTACTTCCCGTTCTGTTTACTAGTATATCTTAATATGCATTCCTCCCCAGAAGCAGCACTAGAAACAAATATTTGAGTGCACATATTTGGGAGAGGATCTATGGAAACGCTGGTAGGGAATTAAGGAAGTGAGACCAGGAAGGGAATAAAACCAATAAAGAGTGCATTATTAAGCAACTTAAGATGTGATTTGAAACAGAGTAGAACATAAGCCTCAGAGTTATCTGTTCCAAGGTAGCGGGGAGTTGGAATACTTATATACCACGTCCACTGGTCATTAACTGAGGGTTGATCTTATGGGGTATTCATTTTCAAGATCTCTGTCTGCTGTGTGTGGAGGCAGAGCAGGCTTTGATGGCCAGAGAAAGCCATCAGGCAAAGAGATGAAGGTGCTGTAGTTGGAAGTCAGGCTGGCATGCACAGATGGTAAGGGCTAGGGGATATGGCTGAGGCATCAACAGCATCTGCTTCAGTCTACTCCTGACACCACTTAGATACACTCATGACCCATGATGAGTTTACTCGCTTCTCTCACTGATTCTTCAAATTTGTGGCTGGTCACAGCTTAAAAAAAAACACAAAACAATACTAAAACCCCCAATAGTAAAAGTTACTATACTACCTGATTTTCATTATCAATCACTATATTGGTTGATGTCAACCAATACAGTGATTGATAATGATAATCAGGTAGTATAGTAACTTTTCTCTGTCTGAAACAACATAGGTGGCAGCTGCAGCTTTAAGTTTATAGAAAAACTTAACCATATCTCCTGGTAGAAGGATTCGCCCTCCCCTCCCCCACCCAGGGAATGAGGCATCTAGTTCTATAGAGTTTAAAAGTGTGGAATGGGCAGCACAGCTTCCCTCAAATGAGTCACTAGGAATAATGGTGTGAGAGGCCATTCCTACTTCACTTTTTGGTAGTGAATTCAGCACCATATAATGGCCATTGTTTCAAAGTATATAGCCCATCCTGAAGGACAGCACCTAGCGTTGCAAGGTGTCAACCCTAGTTAGCAATTGGCTTTACCTTTAAGAGGTCATTCCGATGGTCTATCAGGCTTGCAGCTTTCTGGCTGATGCTGTATAGGGTAGGATAGGGGATCCAGTGATCACGTATTTACTTCTTTCATTTTAAAATGTTTACATTGTACTAGTATTATCTCAGTCTTTGTATCCAACAGCCGTGTAAATATTTGGGTATTCTACTTTTTATGTGTAAAATTTCTCGTAAGTTGTTATAGGTCACTCTGGGGAAGTGTAAAGGGGATCACTATTGTATATACTTGTAGTGTGAAGGTCCTTCCTCAAGGAGATTGAATTCCCTTTTGATCAATGGCCTCTGGGTCTGAGAACTGGCCGAGATCTTGGAACTGGATGAAGCATCATGGCATTTAATTGTAGTAACTGACACCAATCTTCTGCTTTCTTGCTCTTGATCTTTTTCGGTTATACAGGTGAAGCAATACCCTGTCAAGTTTGTCTCTTGGAACTCCAAGGTCTACTAGCTGTTGCCATATGGTCTCCATGGGAAAGGTCCCCTCACTGTCATCCCATCTTTGCTGCCTATGTCCATCTTACTTCAGGAAGTTAAGTGCTACCACCTGGCCTCTCCTATTTTGGAATTCTGTCTTCCCCATTGAAAGTAGAGAACCCAGTGACTAAAAAAGGATAGCCATTCTACTCAATGACGCTGGTGACTTCCTCATTGCATTAACAACGGGAGTATCCTTTGGGCCCTCCTGAGGAACATAGCTGATGATCTCTGGTCATACATAAAAAATCCATTGTAACATGTTCATTTCTCTGAGCCTTTTGCCTCCATCATAAATACTTTGCCAAGGCAATTCTATTTCATTTACTATAGGCCACCATCATCTCCACATTTCAAAGAGCTATCCCAGCAACATTCTAGGATTGGCTCAACGCATCTTTGTTCCCAGTGTCCTGAGTCATGAGAGAGTGACTGTAGATCAAAACTCAAGACTCAAAGCTGCTTTATATCTGCTTTATATCCTATACTCTCAGATCCATTCTTGGGCATGTTTTCTTGGTTCCTATGGTAACGAATTATTCAGGTTCTGTGGCTTTTTTGGTAAATAACCTCTTTCTTTCCAGCAGAGACAGTACTTCCCTAATTTAAGCTGGACTGAAAGTTGTTCCTGATTATTGTTCTAAAATAGTGGTTCTGAGAGTGTGGTGTCCAGACCAGCAGCATTAGCATCACCTAGGAATTTGTTAGCAATACAAACTCCCAAGTCCCATTCCAGACCTACTGAATCAGAAACTCTGGGGGATGGTAGCTCAATAATCTGTGATTTAACAAGTACTCCAGGTGATACTGTTGCATGTTGAAATTTGAGAACCACTCATCTAAAAGCAGTGAGCAGCAGTGGGGGCAGATCTTGAGGAATGTAGACACCGTCTTGTGAGACATCTGCCTTAGGTAAGGACTCTTCATAGTCTCCAGGCAAGGAGAGGTTGTGATCCTCTAACAAGGAGGAGAGAGTTGCTTTTGCTACCAAGTTTTAGAGAATTCAGTGGTTCAAAATTCTTATGTGTATAAACCAGGATGTTCTTGTTCCAGATTTTAAGTCCCCTTCTTCCCTATCAGGGCAACACATTTAGCACAGGGACTTGCCAGGGGATTGTAAATTCAGCTTTTATTTGTAATGGCTACTTTCCTAATAAGATCCATAGCCTGATTTTCAGCACAGTCTGCCTTCTGGCTGCTTAAGAGGAGAGTCTCTCTCTCTCTCTCTCTTTTTTTAATATTTATTTATTTATTTGTCTGCACTGGGTCTTAGTTGTGGCCCACAGGATCTTTTAGTTGCAGCATGGGGGATCTTTAGTTGAGGCATGTTGACTTTTAGTTGCGGCATGCGGGATCTAGTTCCCTGACCAGGGATCGAATCTGGGCTCCCTGCATTGGGAGCGTGGAGTCTTAGCTACTGGACCACCAGGGAAGTCTGAGGAGAGTCTCTTTAAATACTGCCATAACAGACCAGTGGCTTTCACACTGTTTTGAGTTGAGAGCCCCCTGGTATGACTGTGATTTTCTTCCTTCATCACCTTGATGACACAGCAACACACAAGTCCACAGGTATTATCATTACCACCGTCCCTTTACCTCTCAAAACCCAGAGATGTTGCATAAGCCAGTGCTCCTCTTCCACATGAATCCCATCCCAATTCACCATAGCTGTGACTCTAATTGTGTTGTTACAGTACTGTTGGACTTACCACCATCTCATTGCTTAGTCTTAGTTTGAGTTCCTCCAGAAGAGAATTCTAAGACAAAGATCCAATTTCATGCAGATTTAACAACTCCCATCTCATTGCCCAGAATTGTGTCACATGGCCTAATTGTACTGATGACTATTCATTGAGTGTTTATTTTCCTACCCACTATAATGGGAAACAGTAAGAGAGAAAGGCAATAGAAGTGGATATTGACTCAGCCAAACAGCAATGTTTGCCCCAGAAAGTATATAAAAAACATTACATACAAACATGCACACTCATACATGTCTGAAAATGCACATGTATTTTGTTCTAGCTTCTGTTCATATAACAATGTACATCTTTTAAAGTGTAGAATGAGGAGCAGGATGATGGTAAAGGAGGTGGTAGAAATTACAGAAAGTGGTATATCCATCTATATTTAGGAGAAGGGCTGGAGACGGTGGATGTGCTCTGCAATGCCAGCAATGATTTGTGGGGTTGGAGAAGTTCCATATAGACTTCCTTCTTCACTTAAAAGAATTTTTAAACAGGAAAAGGTTTAGAGTGCAAAGTCTTTGCGCAATAGATCACCAAGAAGCTGCTAAATCACAGAGAAAAAATGGAATGCTCAGAACTATCAGAAACAGAGAAGGTACACATAAAGATTGCTCAACAGTGTTTAATGACCAGAAATGAGTTTGAATTTCTACAATTCTGCAGACTTGGTTGCTTAGGCTAAATCAGGAACATATTCATGTCCTTTTTTAGGAAACAGGTGAGGTTTACCTACCTGGTTGCCTTTCATTTAGTGAGAGTTCTTAGTGGTTTGCAAAACCTCATTTATAAAAAGTGAAATAACACAAAGTAATGTTAAAAATGATGTTAAGTTAGAAAAATAAATTTGAAACTTGACTCTAAAAAGGAAAACTTTTTTCCATATCTTTCTTTAAAATTTAATAACAGTATTAGCACTCTTTCCTACAACAGCACAAATGTATGTACTTCTCATGCTTAGAATTTTGTTTCTGACACTCTTTGCCACTGACGGAATCATAACTCCTTTGACAGTGGCTGTTTCAATGTCTTAAAGCAGGAAAAGGATTAGAAACAGCAGGTCTAAAGCATATAGTTTTTGTTAGAGAGTAAAAATATTTTTAAGAATGTCATGGGATGAAGAGTAAAAGGATAAAGAAACTAATGAAGTTCAAGTTATGAAAATTTGAGCTTTAAACACAGTAATAATTATTATTAATTGACATAAATTGAATGTGTGAAAGCCTATGAATTCATAATGACATGCCAAAAAGTTATAACTGTGAAAATCTTGAAAACATAAAAAGGATGAGAATATAGCAGAATAGGGTTTTTAAAAAATTATTTTAATAAGTAGAGAAAAGCTTTGTTCCTTTTATTATGCATATGAATTTTACAAATTATAGTTGTTTCTTTCTCTCTGAGTAAATAGAGAGAGTGAATACAGAGAACAGTAAGTAAAACAAATGATCAGTCCTGGTGTTTAACCATAATACTGATGTATAACCAGAAGTCATACAAAATAACCAAGTAGAAAGAGGCTTCACCTGTGTATACTGAGATGACAGATAAGCCAAATGTTCTACAAAGGAGATTTACCTTCACATAATTTACTCTTTAGCTGGGTGATGAGACTTTTAGATGGCTCTACTAATTATAGTGATACAGCTAAGATATAAATACCTTTCCAATTGTTGTAGGTAGCCTTCTAGGATGATCCTTGCCTCCTAGTATTTATATCCTTGTGTGATCCCCCTCCTTTGAGTGAGGGCCTTGCCTAGTCACTCACATCTAATGAAGAGAAAAAGCAAACGTGACGGGATATCACTTCCTGGATTAGGTTTTGAAAAGACTTACTTACATCATCACTGTCTCTTTCTGGCTTTATTGGCTTGCTTTCTCTGATGAGGCCAGCTGCCTCAGTTGTGAGTTTCCCTATGGAGAAGCCCATGTAGCAGGAGACTGAGGGTAACTTCTAGCTAACAGTCAGTGAAGAACTGAGATCCTTGATCTGACAGCCAGGAGAGACTGAATTCTACCAACAGCCAAATGAATGGGCATGGGACCTCATTGAGGTTGAGTTCTGTGATAACAGTATCCCTGCATGATGCCTTGATTGCAGGCTTATGAGAGACCCTGAGCCACAGAACCAGCCAAGCCATGCCCAGATTCCTGACCCTCAGGAACTGTGGTAATAAATGGTGGTGTTGAAAGCCACTAAGTTTTAGAATAATTTGTTATGTGGCAACAGATAATTAATACACCAACAATGATAATGCCAGAGAAATGAAGTTTAGGTGCATCCTTGTCCCATGTCTCAATCAGGAATCTATTGGTAGACAACCCAGAGTTTACTACCTAGACTAGAGACAACTCTTTCCTTCTGTTGAGATTTCTGAGGTATGTTTGCTAAACTCACTGTAAACCATATACAAGAGGAAGAAGAATATGCATTAGGATAAGAATAGAATAATAAAAAATGGAAGAATTTTAAATACCGGAAAAATTTAGCTGGTTTTAGTGTAAGTGTAATAAATTCAAATCACTGTTACTTTGTGCATGTGTTTTGTCTAAGACATTAATAGATTCTAATATAGCTTAAGGCATTAAGAGATTCTAATATAGTAGATTGCAATATAGTAATATTAAGAAATTCTAATACTAGTAGATTTAAGTCGAGTTTTAGAATAGTTTGAATAAATATAGTCAGTGTTCAGATGTTTGGGAAAATGTTGATTTATTAGTTATGTAAGTAGTATAGAAATTTACAAAAATGTTAATTTTTATTTCTGAAAGATTATTACATGTTTAATGATTTTACTGGATAAATAAATTGGACATTAGGAATACTCTGCTTGATACAATAAAGCTTCTTGGACACTAAAGGATCTATCAATATTGGCTATTAATTTTGAGAGACTTCTAAAATTTTAAATACCTATGAACTGTTTACGACTCATCTAGCTTTCTTCCCCCATTATAAATGAGAATGACTTCTAATGACTTTTAATGTTACACTTTCATTTCTTTGTAACCCAGATTCATATCTAAGATAATTTCTGAATTATCTTTTAATGGTCATTATTGAAACTAGATAATATTAACTGTTGGTCAAAAATCAAATATGAGTTTCTTGGATATTGGGTATATTATTGAACTGGTTATTGCTGGGTGACTAAGGCCCAATCCTACTGGAGATCCTCTGCAGAATCATGTAAAATATACATAAACTTTTCTCTCCAAAATACAGGAAGCCAAAACTTTTATCCAATGACTGTCCCCATTTGGTTGAGGGTTAATCCTTGGGGATCCTTGCATTTCTGGCTGCCCAGGAGCTCTAATTCAAATGAAAGAACTCAGAATAACTCATTCTTGAGTTAATAGTGGCCTGTAATTACATTGTAATCTCCCATGTTATGCTCAAATTCACCTTATCAAATAGTTTCTTTTTCTGACAGAAACAAGAAGTAGGCAATGGCAAGGGTTGTAGGAGATTGTATGATATTTCAGATAGTGACAGATCCAGAGAAACAGCTTCCCAATCTGTTGGGTGTGGATATTTTGCCTTCTCCCCATTCCTGAAGTCTCATTCTACGTGGAAGGTATTTAATTAGTGTGACATTCATGCCTTCTGCCCGTGCCCTTACCCTTCCCTTAGAGAGGAAAGAGTGACTTATCTGATAGTTGAGTTTGGGAGGAGAAGCTAGGCAAGCATAGTTTACCTCTCAACCCTCCTTTCTCTTGGGATCCTGCTGTACAGAAACACACACACACACACACAAGCAGTTTGACTCCTCCTGGGGTAAGTTGTACAGAGCAGGCCTCTCCACTCAGGGATACCTGTGCTGGTAATTTCCCCTGTGGTTGAATGGGTGAACATAAGGAAAGCCCCTGGCCTGTCAACTAGTCTAAATAAAGTGCTATTTTGACTTCTGGCTGCTTGATTCCTATTGGTTTTCCTCCTAATTAGTCCAAAATATGGTTATGGAAACAAGGGTATTATCTATTATTCCCACCCCAATATTGTCCTACCTTCAAATCAGAGACAGTTTGAAATTTCCCGACAGACTTTCCTTTTTGTACGGAGCAACTTACATACGACAACAGATGTAATGTTACGTAACTGCTTGAGGTGAATGTACTTCCTCTTCCACAAATCTTACGTCTACAGTTAGATTTGCATTTTTTTAAGAAATCAGGCATATATTTCACAACTTTGTTAGAATTGTGGTATACTTTTAGTCATTCTATGATTTCATTTCCTTACAAAATCCATTCTTTTGGACATTCTTAATGGACAAAAGTTATTTTTCTTTAATTTGTTAATAACATTCATGCTGCCCGTGGTTAACGTTGTTAATTGTTACCATAATAAATCGCCTTTTTTTCCAGGTATTAAACTGGACTGCTCAATGACAAGTGTTTGATAAATCTGATGTACAGATACTGTGCTAATTTGGGTTCCCTTAAAGCAGAGACCGAGACAAGGGTGCCGCTACTTTATTTGACTGGGGGTGGGGAGGGGTTCTGGTTAGAAGTTAGGAGAATGAGGCAGGGAAGCGGGGAGAGTCTACAAAGGGTGTCAGTATTCCCGAGTTGGTTGCTGCTTTGTGTAACTAGAGCTCAGTTCTATTGGGAATCCTCTGAGGAACCAAGTAGAATGCACTCAGAATTGTTTCTCCAGAGGATGGGAGACCAAGAGGCCAGGTCATCTGTCTAGTGACTCTCCTTCTCAGTTGATTGAGGGTTGTCCTTGGGAGAATTAACTCCCCCCAACTTCTGGGCTGCCCCTTGTGCAGGCAGAATGAAGAAAGGTGGAGTGATACAGCAGGGACTTGAGGGGGCTGGGGATACTTGCAGCAGGCACAGGATCTGTCCAGCACAGTGTCAGCTGACACCCAGGATGAACTGAAGGGATGTGGCACAGGGTTCTGCTTCAAGTATTACCCAGAACATATTCCAAAGAGAGCAACCATTGCTAAATTCATCCCACCAATCAGTACCTTAACTGTTGACCTGGTATGGCTAAACAACTGTTTGCTTTGAGTCCTTCCAAATTCCAGAGCAGTTGGAATTAAGTTGCTTTGAGTCCTTCCAAATTCCAGAGCAGTCAGATATATCTATATCTTTATCTATGTCTATCTCTCCATTGATCGAGTCAAGATTTTCTTTATGTTGCACTGATTTTGAATTAATGACATGTGTTACTGAAGTAATAATTGTGTATTGATATTAATTCTTAAATAACATAATTGACAGTTCATCAAATTGGTCCTGATAAGGAAATTGCTCCTCTTTACTCCTGTATGTGTGTATCTCTGCTATAAAAGTTGGGATTGTCTTGTGATTTCAAGATGATGATTATCCTGTTGTGATTTACTTTACAAGAGTGAAGTCAGGGCTTCATAGGTTATACATTCCCTCTTGAATGGTGCTATTGACAGGGAAAGAGAACTGAATTTGAAAGGGAATTGAATTTGAAAGCTTAGGTTATTGAGTGGTGGGTGCTGAAGAGAACATCTCTCAGAAAGCCAGCCAGAATCTGGATAGGATGAGCAACTTAAGCACCAGAAAAAAAAATTCAAAATTCAGAGTCCAGATTCTCTAGATTCAATTTCTTTCTGTGTATTTTTGTTGTTGTTGTTGCCCTCCAGCGTTAAATAAAATCTTGTAGAAATGTTTTAGTCCATTTTCTGTCATTCTCATGGATATTAAGTAAAAGATTTGGTGTTCACAACTGGCTCTTAATGTTAAGGGATAATAGCATCCATGTCTTATGTCCTGGTGATGGTTTAGGAGTAAGGAATTATCCAATCCACACTGGGGAGACCTTCCCTTCTTTGTCTTTTGTTAAAGAAGGTAGTAGTTTCCCACAGGGTCTGACTATGAATAGTTAAGGGTGTCCTTAACAATTGCTTCACCTTCTATAGAGTTGATTTAATTCATTTGTCTTCTGAATCACATAGATTCAAAACCATCTCTTGCACTGAAATAACAATTATAGGGTTTAATTCTTCTCCATACATTTAGTTTTAGTTTTGTGATCTATTCAACCACTTAAAGTTAGGGATTAGCTCAGAGGCCAGTCTTAGTAACATCTTTATAAACGATGTGGAAAAGGAAGTGTTCACAATGAAATTACCAAGTTTGCCAATAACCCTAAGCTCTTCTCATTAATAAAATTCCAAGCTGATGGGGATAAACTGCAGGAGGACCTCATGAAGCTGTCTTAGTGGACAGAAAATTGACATATGAATCTTAGAGAGGACAAGGATAAGATAATGAGCCAATGCATTTAGGAAGAAAATAATCCAAACTATGCTTGCAGAGTGATGGGCTTGTATCTATCCACTACAACTCAGGGATCATTGTAGACTCTTCTCGGAGGACAATGACAAGTCCATTAAAGGCAGATAAAGTTCTGACAATCACCAGGAAGGGAAGGGAAACAGAATAAAACACAGTATCCTCCTCTTACAGAAAATCATGTTGTAGATGTGCCTGTCACTTAAAGGTCTGATCACTATATTCAAGAATATAATGAAAAAAGAAGCACTAAAGGGTAAGACATCTGAAACAATGAAGAAGAATGGCAATGCTGCCACATAAATGCAGACTAAAAAGATATAAACTCTGACCTAGAATGGCAAAGTTTGAGAGAAAGTGGAGTCAAAATTTTCAAAATGCTTAAGGATTCTATTTTGTATATGAAAACTAGGTAACTCTCTTAAAAGAGGCAAAACAAAGACAAAAACCAAAGGACATATACACACTACTGTATATAAAATAGATAACTAATAAGGACCTACTGTATAGCACAGGGAACTCTACTCAGTACTCTGTAATGGCCTGTATCAGAAAAGAATCTAAAAAAAGAGTGGTTCTATGTGTATGTACAGCTGATTCACTTTGCTGTACACCTGAAACTAACACAACATTGTAAATCAACTCTACTCCAACAAAAATTTTTAAAAAACCAAAAAAAAAAAAAAGGGAATTTTAAATTGATAGATTCAGCAGAAAGTGAATTTATGAAACTCATTTCCTGAAGAGAAGTTCTTGATGAAAGTAGAATTTCCAAAAAGAATTTAATAAACTCTTGTGGTATACATTTAAGTTATTATTTAAGGGGGAAATAATGATTGTGGATTTATTTCTAGCTTTTTAAACTGAATATTCTTATTACTTATCCTTTGGTGTCCATCAGAGACCAAAAAAAAGCAGCTTCTCAGGACCAATAGTTTCATGAGTTGAGAAGTTAAAAATGGAGATGTATAATACATAAGTTTCGCAAACATCTGTCACATCATATTGTTTAGTTACTACTGGGACAAGGCAGTGAACATCTAACAGATTTCATCTTTGTAAAACAGAAACATTTCTCAACATTTTTCTTTCTCAAGCAAATCAATGAATTCTCATCTGGGGAAGACTAGCCAGTATTAGAAAAATCCCTGCTGAAACAACCTGGAAACACAGGAATTTTTTTTATGATTTGAGTTTACGTGTCTAAAATAACAGGACCACAACCTTAATTGTTTCAGTACTGTTGATTTTCAATAACTACGGGTAGCCTGGGGTAGAATCAGTCAACTGTAGTGTGACTTGCCCTTGTTGTTATTCAAAAACGACTTTAGAATGGTTAATTTGATAGCTGTGCATAGACACAGTCTACTTCTAAGGAAATTATACTTTGTTGGTTACTATCTATTCTCATTTATCTAAAGATTTTAAAGGATTGAACAGTAGTGAAAAAGCTAAGACAGAGGTCAACAAACATTTTTTGAAAAAGTCCAGATAATAAACATTTTAGGCTTTCTGGACCACATGGTCCCTGCTGCAATTATTCAACTCTGCCATTGTAGCACAAAGACAGCCCTAGACAATATACAAATAGGTGAGGCTATTTCTTCCAATAAAACTTTATTTCCAAAGACAGAAACCAGGCCTGATTTGACTTGTAGGTCAGCTAACATCTAAAATAAAGGTGAGCTGAAGTTAATGAAACATAATTCATGCAAGTAAAGGCATTAAATTAAAGCATATATTTTACAGAAATCCTCTATAAAGTTTAACTTGTGTATAGAGTAGGCCTTTACTTTTAAGATCTGTGCTGCTCTTCCCAAGGTTTTCTGTTGAAAAAGAGTATGGGATTTGCAGACAGAGGGCCTGGGCTCAGGTCCTGCTCTTCCACTTTCTACCTGTGTGACCTTGAGCAAGGGGCTTTAAGTCGTGGTTCTTTCTTTATAAAATGAAAATTTCTTTAAAACAATATTTAGTTGTGAGAATTAAATGAGATAATGAGAAGAATTTTGTAAAAAATCACCTACCAATACTTAAATTTATAAGCATCACTTACCCTGGGTTGTTAGTTAACAAGAACCATTTTCCTCTCTGTGAGTAGTTTTACAGCCTAATTAGCTTCATTTACTTCCCCTAAATGAGAAGTAGGTTAATCCAAGGAGAATCTGGCAATATAATTTACTTCACTAAAATAATTAAATTACCCATTAATCGTTAGATTTTAAGAAATGTACATTTATAGAGAAAAAGAAACCTTAGAATTTGTAAAAAGAAAAATTAAGAAAAGTTGTAGTAGCTGATATAAATGATGATATGAATTTACGAAGAAAAAATGTAAGAGGGCAAGAAATTAAAGAAAATAAAATAAGTAGGAGATGGAACGTAAACCAAGGGGCAAACCAAAATAGGACCAACTATGGTAGTTTGGGGGGAAAAGCATTAAAAAGGCAAAGTTAATAAAAGTAGGTCTAGTTCAAGGTAAGTATCAGAGTGTGCAGGCAAAGCAGTGAATAGGGAGTTTGCAGCTCTGGGTTCTGTCCCTATGACCAGCGTGACCATTTTGCCTTCTTTACTTTGTTTTAGTTTCTACACTTGAGACCTTCCCATGTGTATCTGTGTTTCCTGCAGGCATCCAAAAACAAAGACCAGGGAAGCATTTCAAATAATAGACCACAGTTCTATTGGTTCTGCATTTCTAATCAGAGAAAGCTTCCTTGAGAAAAATGACGCCCATGTGCCCTGACTACAAAATGAGTTAAGATAAATGAAGATTAAATAACAGACTTTTTAATCAGAATTTGGGGTAGACTTAAATTTTCACAGTCCATTTTCTCGCTTTCACTTTCTCGCGCTCTCAAGCCTGTACTCCTGCTTATACATTCTCACAACACACATCCACACCCACGCACGCCTGTCATACTTTCTCTACCCAGATGGATAAAATGGACTGAAGTTGGGTGCACCAATGTGTCTTTTATAATCAGTATTCACTGTGTCAGAGTCAGACAAATGAGGAGAAAATAAAAAGCATACTTTTTGAAAGCATAGGGAAATGACATTCCTGTTTTTCTTCATGTTATGGCTTAATCCAACCTATCTAGGTACTACGTTCATATTAAGTGGATATTCAGGTCCACCATCTGGCAAACAGAAGGTTAAAAGTAAGACTGTTTAAAGAGAAACACACAATTCAAGAGAGTTTTATTTTCATCTCAGTAAAGAAGTATTTGAAATATGTCTCCTCATTCCCAAACATAGTTATTTCAGTCATTGGATTATATGTAGTCTTGGCTATACCAGCAAAAAGATGTAAACACACTGAAGCATTGTATCTTTTGTTATCTTGGAGTTGTGAAGATTTGGAATTTGGGGCTTAATGGCAAAGGGAGAACAATTAAATGTTGGGAACAAGGAGAATGGGAGTGGTTTGATATGCGAGAGAAAGGAATTCATTGCTTTGAGGAGAAACACTTTGAAAATTCTGTGAAACATTATCGAGAGTTCCCAAAGATGAAAATCCTCTCAGAAAAAAAATGTAAGGTCAAAATATTAATGACATTTTCATATTTTTTTCCGAGTTTAAGAGCGAAGGAGAATGTATTTTGGATACTTTCTAAATATTCAGGGGGAAAATACAAGTTCTGGCAGTGGGACCATCTCTCTTTGTTTCCTTTTCCGCGATGTAGGTATCATTCTGTAATGAAAAGCAGAATTTAATACGGCTTTCCTCCAGGCCCCAAACCCCCCATCTTAATAAGATAAATCATTCTATATTCTTCTTTTACAGACCTTCTTTCTTTTCCTGATTGCAAACTTACTTAGGCCCCTTTCAGCCGAAGGAAAAAGATTCCTAGGACTATGCTTTCAGTATATGTTCTTCCAAAAGGATTGAAATAGTCCATCTAAATTCTTTTATTTTTAACCCAGTTGATAGAGAAAGCCAGGAGACAAGAATTACAGGTTTTCCCCAGAACTCTCCCCACTCCAGGTCAGTTATGGCTGCTACCACCAAGTAGAAGTAGATAGCACACATATATGCTCTGAGTTTTAAATTCTATTTTTAAAATAGTTTCTCATCTTATCTCTATCACCCCAACTCACTCCGAGGACAGTAGTTTCCAAACATAACAAAACCATTATTTTAGTCAGTAACTAAAGCCATGAAGGCTTGAAGGAAGGACGTGAATTGGGTTGAAACTTATTTCTAGATTGCTTTTAGGTAATTATAGATACCTGAAGTAATCAAAAACATGCACTTAAGTAAGCTTTGCAGAGCAGCTTGTCAAAGTCTGTTTGCTTAAGAATATCCTGTTTTTGCTCTTTTTTTTTAATGCATTACAGAAGAAACACTCCACTATGGTAACATGATGAAAGTGACACTGATTTGGAATGTAAATATATGCAGGGTGTTTTAAACCAACAGCATTTCGTATGTAAAAATACTTTAAAAAATATATACTATATTTGAAACAATTGTCAGAGAATAAAACAATCATTGTATTCTAATTTTTAAAGTGTGCATTGGAAGAAGATATTCACTCAGGGTATAATTTTTTACTTTGGAAGAAAACAGAGAATATCTTAGTTATTTTTTAATACTTGTCTATGAAATGGAGCAGGTTGAAAACTTAGCTTTTCATTAGGTTGAATCATATGAAATTGCTGATATTCAAAAATTTTTAACCGACGCAGAGGGTAATTTCACACGGTTCAACCTAAAATATAGGGCTAAAATAAAATATAGAACCTCCTCAAAGAAAATATCTTTTCCAAAAAAGGGATACTTTTTAAAACAGCAACTCTTTGTTATACTTTGAATAACATCCTAAGTTTTGTAATTATACTACTTGTAATTTATCAGGTAAATATTTGTTCATGCAGTTTCCCAGTACTATTTTCTGGAAATCAGGTGGAAACATTTAGAAGCCACATTAATTTGGGGCTCTAGTGTAGACTAATGTTCCTCACATTTTTAAAGTCTTGAATAATAGCCATTGGTTTGTCAGCACCAATTTGATGAATTTTGGTACATTTTCACACCCATGTATACACCACAACAATCAAAATGTAAAACATTTTCTTCACCCCACATTATGCTCCTATACAGGCAATGCCCCCATATCCCTAAACAACCAATGATCTGATTTCTATCACTATAGGTTAATTTTCCTTTTATAGAACTTACAAAAGAAGAACTGTGTAGTATGTACATTTTGTTCCTGGCTTCAGCCTGCATAATGTTTTAGAGATTCATGCATGTTGTTGTGAGTATTGGTATTCATTTCCATTTATTGCTGTGTTGTGGAATTCCATTGTATGACTATATCGTAATTTTGCCTATCCATTCACCTGTTGATGGACATATGGCCATTATCAGTTTTTGGCTACTATGAATAAAGATGCATACTAGTGTATAAGACTCTATGTTTTCATTTCTTTTGGGCAAATACCTAAGAATGGAATTGCTGGGCCATAGAGTAAATATACATTTAACTTTATAATAAATTGCCAAGTTGTTTTTCAAAGTGGTAATACCTTGATTTTTGTTTCATAGCCTTTGTATTAATTTTCTTGTTCCTGCTGTAACAAATTACCATAAATTTAGGGATTTAAAACAACACATATTTATGATCTTACAGTCCTGGTGGTCAGAAGTACAAAAAGAGTCTTCGGGGTAAAGTCAAGGTGTTGGTGGGGCTGATTTCTTATGGAGGCTCTGAGAGGAGAATCCATTTCCTTGCCTTTTTCAGCTTCAAATGGTTGCCTACATGCCTTGACTCACGATCATTGTCTTGCTTCTCTTTGATCTCCTGCTCCTTCTTATAAGGACCCCTATGATTACACCAGATTTACCTGGATAATCCGTGATACTGTCTCATCTCAAGATTCTTAATTTAATCACCTTTGTAAAGTCCCTTTTGACATGTAAGGTACAGACTCTGGGAATTAGGACCTAGACATCTTGGTGGGCTGTTATTCAGTCTACCACATCCTCTAACCTTCTAATCAAGTAATTTCAACTAAAATTACTCATTTACCCAAAACTTTAAGGTGCACGCACATTTTTTTGCATACCTTCCCCAGACTCAGTAACCACTAGTAATCGGTGGTTACCATTTGCCAAACACTGCAGCATTGAGTTGGCAAAAATGTAGGATGATGTAGGATCATGGTCTTTTTTTGTCCCTTAAAGGACAAAAAAAAGGCAAAAAAATATTCAGTCAAGTGTGTGGGGATCTCAGAGCAGATGGGACCACTGCGTTGCTCCACAGGGTATAGCCACCAAACTGCAGAGTATGGAGAAGCCCACAGTCCAACATCGTGCCTGAGTGGTAGATTCACCATGGCTAAAGATGTCTGATTGACGAGTCCAAGGACAGCCTCTCAGAGGCCCAGGCACCCTACTGGGAGAGGCAAGAGCTACGTGTAGACCAGTAATCCCACAGGGAAATAAGGGTTTATTCACTGATGACTAGAGGCTATGACAGGACAGACTTGGCTTCCAAGTTAGGAGAGGCATCAACTGACAAAGCAGTACTCAAAGACAGAATGAACAAAACACTCAGCATTGGCTAGTGAGGACGGAGGATAGCATACTTTGTAGGCCTTCCTGGCCTGATACTGGAAACATAATATGAGCTTCATAGAACTTAGATTATCTGGGGGGGAGAGGTAAAAGGAAAAAGCATGAAATAATAGATTTTAAACCAAAAGAGATTGAGGCATATCTGGAAGTGACTGAGCCAACTTGAATTAGGAAAATTAGTTTTACATTAGAGTGAACTTGAGAGCTAGGTGAAAATCATCTATAGAAAAATTAAAAAGTATACTTCAGCAAATCTGACTGTTGTTGCCTGAGAGCTTCATGCTCCTTATATAGAGAGAAGGTATATAAAAATACTATAACAAAGGTAATGCAAGTAGGCTTGCTGAAGACTACTTGGCCATAAATATTTGTTCCTCAAGATTTTAGATTTTTTGTTCCTAGGATTATCAGGAGTATCAGCCCTAGAAATTTTCTTACAGATTAATCTTAGGGGTTAACTTTGCTTACAGTCATTGAGAAGATTATAAGAGGTGTGTGAAAAGTTAAGGGAAAGTCCTACTAACATGTGAAAGAACATAGTTTTCATTTTTTAAACAACAAAACCATGGTCTGTGGCAAAACTAAGGTCTCTTAACTACAGTTCATTTCCTTTTCTATAATATCATATAAATTTTTTTTTTTAATTGAACCATCTTTTTCCCTTTATTTATTTATTTATTTATTTATTATTTATGGCTGTGTTGGGTCTTCGTTTCTGTGCGAGGGCTTTCTTTAGTTGCGGCAAGTGGGGGCCACTCTTCATTGCAGTGCGCGGGCCTCTCACTATCGCGGCCTCTCTTGTTGCGGAGCACAGGCTCCAGACGCGCAGGCTCAGTAGTTGTGGCTCACGGGCCTAGTTGCTCCGCGGCATGTGGGATCTTCCCAGACCAAGGCTCGAACCCGTGTCCCCTGCATTAGCAGGCAGATTCTCAACCACTGCACCACCAGGGAAGCCCTAGTATCATATACATGGTCTTCCATTTCATGAATTCTTTCCTGCCCCAACTACTCTAAGATGACGGTATCAGATGATGGTGAAAAGGAAGGCACTCAGGTTAGTCAGTCTTCAAGTCACACAAAGCAAGGCAATATTAGCTGTCTGTTGCTAATTAAAGCTTGAAAATGTGAGTGTCACTGGGCTGTGAATATTTTCTAAAGTTCATCATTTTGGCAATTTAATGTGAGATATTTTATAGGAGAGGGTTGACTAGGAGAAAAAGCTGATCTAACTGCATTTCCTAATGGTTGTAATCATGTTTGTCACTCACCTGCTTGAACTGCTAAAACCTTTCAGGAGCCTGATTGTAGAAGCCTCCTGTTAGTGGAGAAGAGTCTCCCCTGCCTCTTAGCAAATCATGGTAAACATGTCAACACATTATGGGATGTGGTAAACTTTTGGATATGTGAACATCTGATGAGGAGAACTTTCTGATCGGAACTTTTATGTTGGTTCAATAGGCAGGACTAGTTATCTGCTTTGTTTACTTTCAGGTATCTGAGACAGTTATACACACATGCTGGGATTTGGGGTCAGCCCTCTGTGAAATGAATGGAAACACATGTAACGCATGGGCTTTTGAGTCTCCCCCACCCCTCCTAGTATTTTTAAACGGGAGGTCCTGCCTTTAGGATGGCACCTAGATTTTCTAAAATAGATACACTAAATCCAGTACAAAATGTGGTTAGTTTTTTTTTCTGGGTGTTTGCAGCACATTTGTACAAGTTGTGAAAAGACTTGATTTGCTGAATTTTCATTAGCACATTCTTAGTGAGATAGTAACATTCAATATCACTGACAAATGTATTGGGCATCTCTAGTAAGAGTTTTTCTAATTATCAGATTTGTAGATATTCAGATGTTGGCAGACATTCTAAATACTGAAAATTTAAAGACTCTATTACTGTGATGACCCTAATATTCCAACTAATAATAACTAAAGCTACACTTTTTTAGCACTTCTTATGTTCCAGGAATTGTCCACAGTGCTTTCCATATGTTACCTTATTAATCACAACAACCCTATGAGACAGGTACTACTATTATCCTCATTTAAAAGATGAGGAAACTGAGAGGTTAACTACTTTTCTCTAGGTTACATAGCTGGTGAGTGGTAAAGCTGGAATGTGAATGGAGTCAGTCAAGCTCTATAACCAATATTCTTAATCTCCATGTTAATTGTATCCCACTTTCTTTAGTCTTTATGTTTTAATTTTATTTTTTATTAAGACTTTTTATTTTTTAGAGCAGTTTTAGGTTCACAGCAAAATTGACAGGCAAGTGCAGAGATTTTCCGTATACCTCTGCCCCCACGTGTGCACAGCCTTCCCCTTTATCAATATCCCTCACCAGATGGTACATTTGTTATAATTGATGAACCTATATTGATACATCATAATCACCCAAAGTCCATAGTTTACATTAGGGTCCACTCTTGCTGTTTTACATTTTATGGGTTTGGATAAATGTATAATAACATGTATCCATCGTAATCATATCATTCAGAGTTATCTTCACTGTGCTAAAAATCCTCTGTACTCCACCTATTCATCCCTTTACCCCCAACCCCTAGCCACTGATTACTTTTATTGTCTTCACAGTGTTGCCTTTTCCAGAATGTCATATAGTTGGAATTATACAGTATGTAGCTTTTCCAGATTGTCTTCTTTCACTTAGTAATATACATTTAAAGTTCCCGCATGTCTTTTCATGGCTTGATAGCTCATTTCCTTTTTAGCACTGAATAACAGTCCATTGTCTGGATATACTACAGTTTATTTACCCATTCATCTACTGAAAGACAACTTAGTTGCTTCCAAGTTTTAGCAGTTATGAATAGAGTTTCTGTAAACATACATGTTCAGGTTTTGTGTGAACACAGTTTCATCTCTTTTGGGTAAATACCAAGAGGCACTATTAGCTTTGTGAGAAATCACAAAACTGTCTTCTATAGTGGCTCTACCATTTTGCATTCCCGTCAGTGATGAGTTCCTTTTGCTCCACATCGTTGTCAGCATTTGGTGTTGTTGGTTTTCCAGATTTTGGCCATTCTAATAAGTGTGTAGTGGTATCTCATTTTCATTTGTATTTCCTTGATAACATGTATGTGGAGCATGTTTTTATACACTTATTTGCCATCTGTTTATCTTCTTTGGTGAGGTGTCTGTTAAGATCTTTGGCCCATTTTTAAAAATTGGGTTGTTTGTTTTCTTATTGTTGAATTTTAAGAGTTCTTTGTATATTTTTGGATAACAGTCTCACTGTGTGGCTTGTCTTCTCTTTCCCTTGACACTGTCTTTTGCAGAGCAGAAGTTTTTAATTATAATGTAGTCCAGCTTATCAATTATTTCTTTTATGTATCATGCCTTTGATGTTGAATTTAAAAAGTCATAACCCTACCTAAGGTCATCTAGGTTTTCTCCTATGTTATCTTCTAGGATTTTTATAGTTTTGCTTTTTACATTTAGGTCTGTGATCCACTTTGATTTTGTGAAGGGTGTAAGCTGTGTCTAGATTCCTTTTTTTTTTTCATGTGGATGGCCAATTATTTCAGCACCATTTGTTGAAGAGACTATCTTTGCTCCATTATACTGCCTTTTCTCTTGTGTCAAAGATCAGTTGACTCTATGAATATGGGTCTATTTCTGGGCTCTGTAATCTGTTCCATTGATCTATTTGTCTATTCTTTCACAAATACCACAGTCTTGATTAGTGTAACTTTGTGCTAAGTCTTTTTTTTCCTCAGTGCTATGTGAAAGGGGGAAATTTGAACTTGATAACAGTTAGAATGTGAAACTAATATGACCCTCCCTTTTTTTCCTGCAATATTTCTAAGTCTTCTGCTTAAATGGACTTTAGAACACTATGGATATCTAATGAGAAAACTGTCCTGAGGTTTTCCTACCTAAAACTTACAGTTTTGAGGCTACTCTGCCAAATTGGTCCCAGCCCTTGGAAAGTAGTTTTTTCACCAATATCTTCCCATCAGTGGGGAACTTAGGTTCTGAATCCTAGTCAGTGGCTGGGCCATTGATGCTCCCAGAGTTACAAAAGCCCTTTCTGCAAAGTTTTAACAGGGTTAAACATGAGGTTAAACTCCATCTGGTTTTCACCACCTCATATCAAATGAACATCTTGGTGATAATCTAGTCTTCACCTGATGCTGAGAACTGATGCTATCTAGAACTTATATGTACTCAAATAGAAAAAAATTCCTGAATTTTTCCTGTCTCAGCACTTAACATACTGTTTTCTTGCTTATCTCTTCATCTAGGTTATAAACTCTTTGTGGTTAGAAATAGTGTCTTCTTTACTATTGTATATCTAATACCTAGTGGTATTCATTGCTTAAAGTGAAAGCTTATATCAGGTAAGATTCCTTCAGTTGAAAACCCAACCTAAACAAGCTTAAGCAAAAACTAAAAAACAAACCCAAAAAACTCATCACATTATTAATTCATGTAACTGCAAAGTCCAAACCTCAAGTAATGTTATCAGGAACTCGTTTTTTTCCATTTTTTATTTTCCTCTCTGCTGTATTTGAATTCACTCTTAGACAGGACTTCTTTAGATGGAGGCCCTTGGTACAGCAAATGCAGTTTTTTAGTTCTGATTGGGCCCAATTGAAGTCAGGTAGTGTTAGTCCTCCAGCTTTATTCTTCTCTTTCAATATTGCGTTGGCTGTTCTGGGTCTTTATCTTCTCCAAATAAATTTTAGAATTTGTTTCTTGATATCCCCAAAATAACTTGTGGAGATTTTAAGATTGTATTGAATCTAGATTGGGAAGAACTGAATCTTGACTGTGTTGAGTCTTCCTATCCATGAACATGGAATTTCTCTCCATTTCTTTAGTGCTTTGATTTCATTCATCAGAGTTTTGTAGGTTTCTTCATATAGATCTTATACATATTTTATAAGATTATACCTAAATATTTCATGTTCTGGGGTGCTAATGTGAATGGTATTGTGTTTTTAACATCAAATTCCACTTGTACCTTGCTGGTATATAGGAAAGCAATTGACTTTCACCTTGTATCCTGAAACCTTGCTATAATCACGTATTAGTTCCAATAGAGGTATTTTTTGTTGATTCTTTCAGATTTTCTACATAGACAATTATGTCATTTGTGGACGAAGACAGTTTTATGTCTTCCTTTCCAATTGTATTCCTTTAATTTTCATTTCTTGTCTTGTTGCATTAGCTAAAACTTCCAGTATGATGTTGAGAAAGAATGGTGAGAAGGAACATCCCTGTCTTGTATCTGCTCTTAGTGAGAAATCTTCAAGTCCTCACCTGTAAGTATGATGTTAGTTATAAGTTTTCATAGATGTTTTAAATTAATTTGAGGAAGTTTCCCTCTATTCCTATTTTACTGAGAAATTCTATCATGAATTGATGCTGGGTTTTGTCAAATACATTTTTTGCATCTATTGATATGATCATGTGATTTTTATTTTTTATCCTGTTGATGTTATGTACATTAATTGATTTTAGAATATTGAACCAGCCTTGACTACCTGGGGTAAATCATACTTGGTTGTGGTGTATAATTATTTTTATACATTGTTGTATTCAATTGGCTAATATTTTATTGAGAACTTTTATATATATGTTCATGAGAGATATGGTCTGTAGTTTTCTTTCCTTGTTATGTCTTTGTCTAGTTTTGGTATTAGAGTAATGCCGGCCTCATAGAATGAATTAGGAAGTATTCCCTCTGTTTCTATTGTTTGGAAATGATTATAGAGAAGTGATATAATTTAAATGTTTGATAGAATTTACCAATGAGCCCCCCTGGGCCTGGTGCTTTATGTTTTGGAAGATTATTAATTATTGATTCAATTTCTTTAATTGATATAGGATTATTCATATTGCCTATTTCTTCTTCTGTGAGTTTTAGCAAATTGTGTCTTTCAAAGAATTAGTCTGTTTCACCTAGGTTATCAAATTTGTGTACACAGAGTTGTTTATATTATTCATTTATTATCTTTCTAATGTCTATAGGGTCTGTAGTGATTTCCCCTCTTTTATTCCTGATATTAGTAATTTATGTCCACTCTCTTTTTTCCTTAACCCGGCTAGAGGCTTATCAATTTTATTTATATTTAAACAGAACCAGCTTTTGGTTTTGTTGATTCTCTCTGTTGATTTCCTATTATCAATTTCATTGATTTATCTTCTACTTCTTATTATTTCTTTTCTTCTGCTTACTTTAGATTTAATTTGTTCTTCTTTTTCTAGTTTCCTTGGTGGAAACTTAGAATATTGATTTTATATTTCACTTCTGTTCTAATATATCAATTCAATGCTATAAATTTCCATCTAAGCAATGTGTTTGTTGCATCCCACAAATTTTTATAAGTTCTATTTTTATTTTCCTTTAATTCAAGATATTTAGGTACTTAATCCATCTTTACTTTATTTTGTATATGGTGTGAAAAAATGTTATAATTTCATTCTCTTACATGTAGCTGTCCAGTTTTCCAAGCACCACTTATTGAAGAGACTGTCTTTTCCCCATTGTATATTTTTGCCTACTTTGTAGTAGATTAATTGACCATAAGTGCATGGTTTTATTTCTGGGTTAGTAATTCTTTTCCATTGATCTATGTGTCTGTTTTTGTGCCAGTACCATACTGTACTGATACTGTAGCTTCATAGTATAGTCTTAAGTCAGGGAGAATGATACCTCCAGATTTGTACTTTTTTCTCAAGATTGCTTTGGCTATTCAGGGTCTTTTGTGGTTCCATACAAATTTTAGGATTACTCTACTTTTGTGGAAAATTTCATGGGTATTTTGATAGGGATTGCATTGAATTTATAGATTTCTTTGGGTAGCATGGACATTTTTTAAAAATTGAAGTATAGTTGATTTACAATATTGTGTTAGTTTCAGGTGTACAGCAAAGTGACATATATATATATATATATTTCAGATTATTTTCCATTATAGGTTATTACAAGACATTGACTATCACTCCCTGTGCTATACAGTAAATCCTTTTTGCCTACCTATTTTATGTATAGTAGTTTGTATCTGTTAATTCCATACTCCTAATTTGTCCCCCTCCCCTGCCTTTCCCCTTTGGTAACCATAAGTTTGTTTTCTATGTCTATGAGTCTATTTCTGTTTTGTATATATATTCATTTGTATTATCTTTTTAGATATCACATATAAGTGATATCATATAATATTTGTCTTTCTATGACTTAACTTCACTTAGTATGGTATTCTCCAGGTCCATCCACGTTGCTGCAAATGGCAATATTTCATTCTTTTGATGTCTGAGTAATATTCCATTGTGTGTATTTGGTAGTATAGTTTGAAATCAGGGATTGTGATACCTCCAGCTTTGTCCTTCTTTCTCAAGATTGTTTTGGCCATTTGGGGTCTTTTGTGGTTCCATACAAATTTTGGGATTATTTGTTCTAGTTCTGTGAAAAATGCGATGGGTATTTTGATAGGGATTGCATTGAAACCGTAGATTCCCTTGGGTAGTATGGATATTTTAATGTTTCAAATCCATGAGCATGGTATATCTTTCCATTGTTTGTGTCATTTTCAATTTCTTTCATCAGTGTCTTAGAGTTTTCTGAGTACAGTTCTTTAACCTCCTTAGTTAGATTTATTCCTAGGTATTTTATTCTCTTTGATGCAACTGTAAATTGGATTGGTTTCTAAATTTCTCCTCTGATAATACATTATTAGTGTATAGAAATTTAACAGATTTGTATACATTAATTTTATGTCTTGTAACTTTACTGAATTCAGTTATTACTTCTAATAGTTTTTTTGGTGGTGTCTTTAGGATTTTCTGTATATAGTGTCATGTCATCTGCAAACAGTGACAGTTTTACTTCTTCCTTTTCAATTTGGGTTTCTTTTTTTTCTTTTTCTTGTCTGATTGATGTGGCTAAGGCTTCCAATACTATGTTGAATAAAAGTAGTGAGAGTGGGCTTGCTTGTCTTGTTCCTGATTTTAGAAGAAATGCTTTCAGCTTTTCACCACTGAGTGTGATATTAGCAGGTTTGTCATATATGACCTTTGTTATGTTGATGTAAGTTTACCTCTGTATCCACTTTGTTGAGAGTTTTTTCTTATTATCATAAATGCATTTTGAATTTTGTAAAAAGGTTTTCTACATCTGTTGAGATAATGATATAATTTTTATTCATAAATTTGTTAATGTTGTTTATCACATTGACCGATTTGTGAATATTGAATCACCCTTTCGTCCCTGGATAATCCTACTTGATCATGGTGTATTATCCTTTTAATGTATCATTGAATTTGGGTTGCTAATTTTTCACTGAGGATTTTTGCATCTATGGTCATCAGTGACATTAGCTTGTAATTTTCTTTTTTTGTGATGTGCTTGTATGGATTTGGTTTCAACATGATGCCTTCTGGAATGAATTCAGAAGTGCTCCTTCCTCCTCATATTTTTTCGAGTAGTTTGAGAAGAACAGGTATTAACTCTTATTTAAATGTTTGGTAGAATTTACCTGTGAAGCTGTCTGGTCCTGGGCTTTTGCTTATTGGAAGTTTATTATTATTATTACTTATTCAATTTTATTCCTGGTAATCAGTCTGTTCATATTTTCTAGTTCCTCTTGTTTCAGTCTTGGGAGATTTCATGTTTCTGGGAATGTATCCACTTTTTTTCTAGATTGTCCATTTTACTGGCATATAATTGTTTGTAATAATCTCTTATGATCTTTTGTATTTTTGTGGAGTCCATTGTAACTTCCCCTTTTTCATTTCTCATTTTATTTATTTGGGATCTCTCTCACGGTTTCTTGCTGAGTCTGGCAAAATGTTTATCAATTTAATTCATCTTTTCAAAGAACCAGCTCTTTGTTTCATTGAACTTTTCTATTTATTTTTAGTCTCTATTTCATTTATTTCTGCTCTGATCTTTGTTTTTACTTTCCTTCTACTAACTCTGGGTTTTGTTTGTTCGTCTTTTTCTATTTACTTTAGGTGTAAGGTTAGGTTGTTTATCTGAGATTTTTCTTGTTTCCTGAGGTAATCTTGTATAGTTATATACTTCCCTGTTAGAACTGTTTTGCTGCATCCCATAGATTTTGGATTGTTGTGTTTCCATCTTCATTTATCTCTAGGTATTTTTTGATTTTCTCTTTAATTTCTTCACGGGCTCATTTGTTGTTTAGTAGCATACTGTTTAGCCTCTGCGTGTTTGCGTTTTTTGTAGTTGTTGTTGTTGTTTTTTCTTGTAGTTGATTTCTAGGCTCATGGCATTGTGATTTGAAAAGACGTTTGATATGATTTCAGTCTTCCTAAATTTATTGAAACCTGTTTTGTGGCCTAGCATGTGATCAATCCTATAGAATGTTCCATGTGCACTTGAAAAGAAAGTGTATTCTGCTGCTTTTGGATGGAATGTTATATAAATACATAGTCCCTCTGATCTCATGTGTCACTTAAGGCCAATCTTTCCTTATTGATTTTCTGTCTGAATGATCTGTCAATTGATGTAAGTGAGGTGTTAAAGTCCCCTTGTGTTACTGTGGTACTGTGAATTTCTCCTTTTATGTCTTTTAATATTTGCTTTGTGTATATAGGTGCTCCTATGTTGGGTGCATATATATTTACAATTGTTGTATGTTCTTATTGGCCTGATCCCTTTATCATTATGTATTGTCTTTCTTTGTCTCTTGTCCCACTCTTTGTTTTAAATCTAGTTTGTCTGATATAAGTACTGCTACCCCAGATTTCTTTTCATTTCCATTTACATGGAACACCTTTTTCCATCTCCTCTCTTTCAGTCTATGTATGTCTTATAGCTGAAGTGAGTTTCTTGTAGGCAGCATATATATGAATCTGCGTTTTGTATCCAATCAGCTACTCTGTGTCTTTTGACTGGAGCATTTAGTCCATTTACATTTAAAGTAATTATTGATAGGTGTGTACTTATTGCCATTTTGTTAATTGGTTCTTGTTTTTATACTTCTTTTTTCCCCTTTTTTCTTCTTTTGCTGCCATGTGATTTGATGACTATCTTTAGTATTATATTTGGATTTCTTTTTCTTTTTTCTTTGTGTACCTATTATAGATTTTTGGTTTGTGGTTACCATGACATTTATATATAGCAATCTATATATATACAAGATCTTTTTAAGTTGATGATTTCTTGAATTCAAATGCAATTTAACAACCGTGTGTTTTAACTCCCCCACCCAAAGTTTATTGTCTTTAACATCATATTTTACATCTTTCTGTTTTGTGTATTCCTTAACTGCTTATTGTGGATATTGATGATTTTACTACTTTTATATTTTAACCTTCCTACTTTATAAGTAAGTGGTTCATCTACTACCTTTACTGTTTATTTTTACCAATGAGATTTTTCCTTTTGTAAATTTCAAATTTTTGTTGTGGTCTTTTCTTTTCCACTTAGAAAAGTCTCTTTAATATTTCTTATGAAGCTGACTTAGTAGTCCTGAAACCTTTTTAGCTTTTGCTTGTCTGTAAAACTCTCTCTCCTTCAAATCTGAATGATAGCCTTACCAGGTAGAATATTCTTGGTTGTAGGTTTTTTCCTTTCATCACTTTAAATATAACATGCCACTCCCTCCTGGCCTGCAGTGTTTCTGATGAAAAGTCACCTGATCATCTTAAGATAGCTCCCTTGTACATAACTAGTTGCTTTTCCCTTGCTGTTTTTAAGATTCTCTTTTTATCTTTAATTTTTGCCATTTTAATTACCATGTATCCTAGTGTGGATTTTTTGGGTTCATCTTGTTTGGGACTCTGTGTGCTCCTGGACCTGGATATCTGTTTCCTTTCCCACATTTGGAAGTTTTCAGCTATTATTTATTCAAATAAGTTCTTTGCTCCTTTCTCTCTTTCTTTTCCTTCTGGGTGTCCTATAATGGGAATGCTAGTATGCTTGATGTTATTCCAGAGGCCTCTTAAATTTTCCTCATTTTTTAAAATTCTTTTTTCTTTTTTCTGTTAGCTTGGGTGATTTCTACTACTCTGTCTTCCAGTTTACTGATCTGTTCCTCTGTATGATCGAATCCACTTTTGATTCATTCTGGTGTATTTTTTTAAATTTCAATTATTGTATTCTTTAACTCTCTTTGTTTTTTCTTTATATTTTCTAACTCTTTGTTAAAATTCTTCTCCCAAGGTTATTGAGCATCTTTATTATCTTTACCTTGAACTCTTTATAAGGTAGGTTGCCTATCACCTCTTCACTTAGTTCTTCTTCTTGGGTTTTAGCATATTTCTCCTTCACCTAATTTTGCTTAATTCTCTGCTTTTATTTCTATCTATTAGTTAGGTCTGTTACATTTCCTAATCTTGGAGAAGTGGCCTTATGTATGTGATTTTCAGTGGGGCCCAGCAGCACATCCCACTCTGGCCACCAGAGCTGTATGCTCTCGGGGGTGTCCCTTATGTGGGCTGTTTGAGCCCTTCTGTTGTGGCAAGGCTGAGTATTGTGGGTACCCTGGTAGGTGTGGCTTGCCTATGGCCTGTTTGTCACCAGGTCCTGCCTCATGCAGAGGTTGCCAGCCCACTGATGGGTGGGGCTGAGTCCCCACATGCCTGGCTGCTTGGCTTTGGGGGTTCTGGAAGTGGTACCAACCAGTTGGTGGGTGTGCAAGCCCATGGTGCTAATAGGCTAAAGGGAGGACTCCAAAATTGTGTTTTGCTGGCACCAGTGTCCTCATGGTAGCACAGGCTCCCCAGAATAGCTGCTGCCGGCTTCTATGCCCCCAGGAGGAGTGCCCATTGCTTCCTACCTCTCTGGAAGGCTCTCTAAGATCAACAAGTACGTTTGATCCAGGGTCCTTTCAAATTACCACCTCTGTGTTGGGTCTCAGAGCATGTAAGATTTTGTATGGCCCTTTTCCTGTGGCTCTCCAGCTCTCCCATAAGCAAGCCCTGCTGGCTTTCAATGACATTCATTCTGGGGCCTCATCTTCCTGGTGTAGGACCCCTGGGCTGGGGAGCCTGACATGGGGCTTGGACCCCTAACTCCTTGGGGAGAACCTCTGCAATTGATTGTCCTCTCATTTGTGGTTCACCTTCTGGGGCTGTGGGTCTTGCATATATCCCACATCCTCCCCTCCTACCCATCTTGTTGTGGTTCCTTCTTTATATCTTTAGGTGTGGAAAATCTTCTCTGCTAGTCTTCGGTTGTTCTCATTGATAAATAGTAAATAGTTTTAATTATGGTGTGCCTGTGGGATGAGGTTAGCTCAAGGTCTTCCTATTCAGCTATCTTGGCGCCTCCCCCTTTGCTTTTTATTTCCAGTGATTCTATTGATATATCCTCTAGACCAGAGATTCTTTACTCAGCCATGTCAAAACTACTAATAAGCTCATCAAAGGCATCCTTCATTTATGCTACAGTGTTTTTTATCTCTAGAATTTTTTTTTTTTTAGGATTTCATCTCTCTGTTTACATTGCTCATCTATTCTTGCATGCTGTCTACTTTATGTATTAGAGTCCTTAGCATGATAATCATAGTTGTTTTAAATTCTTGATCTGATAATTCCAATATCCCTGTCATGTCTGGTTCTGATGGTTGGTCTGTCTTCTCAGATTGTGTTTCTTGCTTTTTTATATGCCTTGTCATTTTTTCTTGATAACTAGATGTTTTGTACTGGGTAAAATAACTGCTGTAAGTAAGCCTTGAGTAATGAGTGAGGTGTTGGGCGAGGGGAAATGTTCTATAGTTTTATGATTAGGTCTCAGTCTTTTAGTGAGCCTATGCCTGTGGACCATGAACTTCACCAGTGTTTCTCAGTTTTTCTCTCCTCCTTAGTTGGGACAAGGTGGCCAGAGTGGGCTGGATTTGGGTATTTCCCTTCCACCAGGCCAATTAGGCTCGGATTATACCCCAGCAGGTTATGCTCTAGTTAACTAGTTTCCCCTGAAGGAACAGAGTGCTCTGGCATATTTCAAAATGGTTCCTTTTTCCCTCCCCTTGTCAGAAGCACAAGAAGATTTTTCTCTGATATTTACTATGGGAACCTGGTCACCTTCTGTAAGTAACTCTCACAATATTTTGGGGCCTCTCCCTGTGACTGGGTCCCTCTGGAGTTTTAGCTGCCCTCACTGAGACTCCAGCAACTCATCAATTACAGCTCAAGCATTCCTACTCCAGCACTTGTTCCCATGGTGGTTTCTACTTGTGAGTCTCTGCTCCAGTTAAGCCATGAGTCCTTGTATTCACCTGTCTCTCCAGTCTTGGGGGAAGTGGTTTTCCCTGTGTCCTCCCCTCTCTTATGGATCCAAGAAGAGTTGTTGATTTTTCAGTCTTCAACATTTTACTTGTTGTTAGAACAGAGTGGTGACTTCCAAGCTCCTTATACATGGAACCAGACACCAGAAGTCTAGTCTTTATTTTTTGTTTTCCATTTTCCACTAATCTTCCCTAATTTTCTTTCTTATTGTACTTCTCTCTTTTTCTATACCCTCATCATCCCCTTTCCTCCTTTTTACTGGCTTCCCTTTCTTCTCATCCTCCCCTTCTCTTCCTTCCTTTTTTTTCTTCACCCCACTTCTTCTGTTTAAGGTTACTCTTCCAAAGTATTCTCAATGTAGGCAGTGTATCACTAAACAAACGTAAGTGTTTGTACAGGTTTTAATTAGAGACTTTAAAGAAGAGAATAGGTTAGAACTGTGAGATTTAACATTGGGAGAAGTAGGGAAGGAGCTATTTTACCATTTGGGTTGAGACTCCATTCATTTAAGGCATTGAAATTCCATGGGGGTCCAATTTTCTGCTCCCAAATGGCTTTTTTCTTCCCTTTTTTTTTTTCCCTCTGGGGAATTATGAGGGGGGAAAAAAAGCAAATGATAAGGCAGGATATAGAGGTGATTCATTAACCATAGGGTGGTTTAACATATGAACAAGACTGGGAGTGGTAAATGACTCAGTGAGAAGTAACCCAGGGAAAATCTCCCATGAGAGAAAGCAAAAAATTGCTTGAAAGCTAGGTGTCCTTTGGGAAAGTTGTTAAATAAGGTCTTTAATAGACAGAATACCTGGGAGGTTTGAATAATTGCTCTCTTGTTCATGCCTGAAGTTTTTTTAATAAGTAATTCTCTTCCCTATTTTAAGATACAAAAAGAAACTATAAGAAATAAACAGGTAGTAGGTAATATTCATCCAGAATATCTTACTTTGACTTACCTTCAAGTTCATTAATCCTCTCTTTACCTTATCTAAGATGCTCATAAACCCCTATATTAAGTTCCTAATTTTGGTTATTGCATTTTTCTTTTCTAAAATGTGTTTTGTTTAAAAATAAATTTTAGTTTTCTGTCAAAATTCTTTTATTTCCTTTAACATATCAAGCATAGTTATTTTAGAGTTATTGCTGACATCTCTGTGGTTCTCTTTTTATTTTCTCATGTTTTTCTTTTTTTTTTTTAAATCAGGTTCTTATTTCTTCTTCTCTTATTCTTCTTTAATTTGGATTGCATGTCTGACCTTGTATATGAAACATCATTGAGATAATTTGAGGCCTAAGAGATGGTATCTTTCTCCAAGAGATTTTATATTGGCTTCTTTGATTTTAGGCCACTCTTCTATGGCTTTAGTTCATTCAAGGGTTAGGATAATTTGAAGCTGAACTACAAAAAGACCTATTTTTCTTCAGCCATCACTGACATTGTTCTAGTATTCTGAAAATAATACTTCAATCCTTGTCCCATCACCTGCCCCAAATTTTCTGGCTATCCATTGTCCAGAGCTTAAAATTTCAAACTGCAGTGTTCGTATTCACAGTTCTCTTAACTATGACCCCTATTTTCCTTTCCAATCTTACCTTCCATTATTCTTCAAAATGTAGTTCCATTTTGTGGAATAATTTATCTAGCACTCCAGCAATATACTCTTCCACTTTCTCATTTTTGTGCCAGCATTCTGTCTGGAAAGCTTTTCTCTGTTTTCCAAATCGTCATCCTTTTCACCTTCTAGGCCTTCTCCAAATTTCATCTTGTTTATGAAGCCCCTTTTCACACCCAAGCTCATGTCATTGTCTGCCTTTTATAGGTTTTGTCCTCACCTTTTATTTAGCAAGAATAATGCACTTACTGCCATGCTAATTAAGACAACAGTGATTTATTTTTCCAGCTAGGCACTAGTTTCTTTATAGCAGTGCTTTGACTCCCTCTCTTCATTATTTCTGCAGCACGCAAAATTTTATATATAATAGTTTAGTATACAGTAGTTGCTTGAACAATACAAATCTATTTTAACCCACTGAGATTTTTATAAAATCTTATCGAGCCATTGGTCCTGGGTACACATTACCGCCCGAGTCAACCTTTCTCAGATTTAAGTAATGTGGGGATTCCTTCTAAAAGGGCCCTGATGGGCTCTGAGAGATGAATTAAAGAGGAAAGGGTGGAGAAAAGATATATTAAACATCATGTTTTCAGTAAAAAAAATTATTTTATTATAGTGGTTCTTAACTAATTAAAACAAAAGTTTGGGGAATAAATTCTCTATGCTTATTGTCCTTATATTAATAAAAGCAAATTTATCAATCAAATAACAAAATTAGAAAGCCAATAACATTAATTTAATATAGCAAGTGACATTGTTTTGCTAAGACTGAATCACTCTTTGGTACAGATTTCTGTGGAGCAGGTTTTTTGCAGTTGAGAATGCTTATACTACATTATATTTGTGATGACTCAATTTTCTATCACTTTTTTCTGCTCAAATGCCACAAACACTTTTTAGAGTATGCCATAACATAACATGACTTCCATTTGTCAGAAATATTAAGGTTCTCGATTCTTTTTACTTGTTAGCTTAATACTTGTCATTCAAATAGAATTTGAATTTTTAAATTTTAAATTTTAAATATGAAAGACAATTCTGTTTTGGGCATCTCTATCATAAAGTGGTCATCAAGATGATCCAGAAGAATGCATTTACTATATATATAACATATATATGTATATTATATATGTATGTATATGTGTATAATATATATATATTCTTCAACCTGTGAATCCCCCAAATCATATATGTGTGTATTATATATATAGTACATGCACATATATATGTGTGTATGTGTGTATATATATATGCACATATATATACATGTGTGTATATATATTCTTCAACCCGTGAATCCCCCCAAATCACGTCATCAGACTTTGTCTGATTCAGCTAAAACTTACTTAATCTAAGTCTACAGATTCAGCTCGAGAAACACTTGCTTGTTCCGTTTGTATCAAAATGTCACACATTCTCCATCCTTTATAAAAAGCTATACCTGATTGCATTCCCACAATTTACTATTTTAGATTCAAAAACTTAATTATTCCTAAATTCCTATTTCAAGTCTTCAGGTGGAAGTTAATTTAACAATATACTGTGGGTTTCTCTTTTCTATTTGAGCATATGGTTTAAGAATCTTATCATTCAGCTTGTGACATCTCTGTATTTGAACTCATGTTCAGGTGTCTTTCGACTTTGTTGCATAACTGAAAGAAGTGGCAGTGCTTGAGACATTTGATTCTTTCATCAGAAGATGATCTCCTTCCTAAATTTCCAAAATTCCAAAATTTCTTCTAGTTTTAGAAATCAGAAGAACAAATATCACGAACGTCTCTTTCCTTTCTTTTGTGTTGGTGGAGCAGATGCTTTGGCTGTTTCACATCCTCTCTGCCCACGTCTAATTTTAGCTGCTGCTATCATGTTTAGTTTCCTGTAAACTCAGACTCACCTCATGCTGATAGCATCCACTATCTTGTATCTTTCTACTTTCTTGCTCAATGCCTACTCCAAAGCTGTGTGCACCTACTTGTGTTTTTTGGAAGTGTAGGGATATTAACACTCCCAGGGTGGCCCTCTATCAACAGAACCCACAGATAAATGCTCCAGTACGTATCCTGTTTCTCAGGTGGACAGTTCTGTGAGCGTTCTAGGGAAGTTGAGCTCCTATCACCTAGAAAGCAAACTTGATGATTAAACCTTATATTGCTTCTTCTCCTCCCCTAATTTATTCCTCCTACTCCTTCTTGCCTGCTTCCAGAGATCATCTTCCATATAAATGACCTCAAATTAAGTCCTTGTCTGACGTTCTGCTTTTGGGGAAACCCAAATTAAGAGAGATTGTTCCTTTATGAGTTTAAGGATGAACTACAGCTCTATTCATTTAACAGATATTTACTGAGACCTACAGTGTTTCAGGCCCCACTCAGTATTCTGCTGGAAACGCAGAATGAAGAAAACAGACCAAGAATCCTCCTTTTTTGGAAGGTTACACTGTAGGGCAAATCAGTTAAGGCTCAAAGTTTTTCCATAGGGAGTGAATTTGGATTAGGATTGTAAAGAGGCAGATTAGGTGGGATTTGAGAAAAGATTGGACAGAAAGATCCAGAATCTAGGGTAGTGGAGCCTAAGTCTGTTCTTCATACAGAGAGAGACAGGAAGCCACTAGATTCCTGGAGGGAGAGAGACACAGTTACCATTTGTTAAAAGTTTGAGATGGGCAGGGGCCAAACTCAAGCTTTGCCTCTGTCACTATTTTTCATAAGGATCAAGTCTAGTTAATAAATAGGTACTTAATAAATAATGTTTGATTTACATACAAGTTGGCATTTAAGTCCTTGTTCTACAACTTACTTTGAACATATAATTTAACATCTCTGTACTTATTTCTACATCTATAAATAAGGATAATAGCATTGACCTCATAGGATTGTTGTGCAGTGTAGATAAAGGATTATAAGGGGAAAGCACGTTTTAAACTGTAAAGCAAATATGAAAATCAGTTGTGGGGTCAAAGTGTAAAAGAGTGTACCTACTAAAGTCCAGACTAGCAAATACTCCTTTAGGTGTGCCGGAGAAATTCAAGGCCTCATATGGAAGGCTCTATGACTATTGAATTGGTCGTATCTTGCTTTTTCCCCTGCAACTATCAATGCAACTAAGCACCTCAATGGTCAAGCTCTTTGTTAATTTTGACATTTGGTACTATCAGGTGTTATCAGCTTGCTACGGCTTATAATCCATGCCTAATCATAAGTGGTGCTAAGTTTTTTGTTGACTGGAAATGTAAACACAAAGCAAGAAAATTGCCCTTACAAGAAAAACGATATAAGGGTATTCTTTTCATTTGTAGACTGTGGCGGAAAAGTCTCATTGATGTCAAACAGCATGGCTCTATCATGACGCATATTTTCTTTCTTTTTTCCCCTGCGTGCTTGAGAATGCCAAATTAAAAAAGAAAACAGCATCCTTGTGAGCCATTGTCCTCAGAACTATTAGGCAAACGAATGAGTATTTCATAGACTTAATGTGACAATGAATTACACGTCCAAAGCAGGTTGTGTGTGTGGTTTAGCAAAACAAAATTAACAGTCATTCTAGGGAAGGACATTGCCACAGCTTTGGCATAATTAGGAATCATCATAATCAAATATAGGAAATTGGCACATCTGCTTTTCAGGCTGTTGATCCAACTGTGAGGCTGCCTGTGCGCACTGGCACAAGTGGTTCTGATGCAGCTCGATGTGTTCTGCAAAGCTGTCTTTGCATAAATATTTACATAATTTTCTCCAAACACCACTATAAGCAGTTGTTTTTTATCACTTTTTCTCCCTTGGGTTATTATTTCTTCCCATCCCTACTCCTGGTGAAAGAGTGATCACTTGTTATTCTGAAGATTTCTCTTTCTTCAGGGGAATTTTAGAGAAAAACCTTGGAACCTGAGAATTTTATAAAATAACCGTGAGATGGAGCAGTACCTTTTACTTGGTATATTTTTCTAAGAACACAAAAAGAAAAACTACACTTCACCCAGCTGTGGGAGCACAAAGCAGAGAGACGGAGAGAGAAGCTGGGGAGAGAATCCGCTTGGGGTTTGAGATTGATCAAGAACAGAAAGTCAGATGAGGTGAGGTGGAATAACATGGCCTTAAAGAAGCCATGTCTCCACCCCACCCTCTATTTCCTTCAGTTATTAAGGGTTAAAAACGTCTCCTGCAGAAACATTGGTTGAGCTCTTTAACTTTTAGTTACTTAATAATTTTGATAGTTTCCTTTTCCTTCAAAAGATCTAAAAGATCTCTCTTGTCTCCTCCAGTTCTGATGTTCTATTCTGCATTTTTGAAACTAAAATGTATTTTAAAATGAAACATCTTTCATCCTTTAAAAAATCCAGTTTAAAAAAATCTACCATCTTCTTTATTTTCCAAGCATTGTTTTGCTTACCGATATGCACAGGTGTCCTATTTTTATTAATAACATCTAAATTGCAACAGTTAAGATACTTTATAATGTTCTAAATATTTATAAAAATATTCCTCCAATGTGTAAGGCCTGTTTTTTCTATTTTAATATGAACCCTTTTCTTTTGATGCAGACTTTTGCTGACATATCCCAGTGAGTGTGGGATTTGTACATTGGAGGGTGGTGTAGGATATATTTTTATAACAAAGTAATTGGGAGGTTTACACAGGGAAAGATATGTTCGCTTTTCCTTAAAAAATCGTTAGAGAGAGGCTACTTTTCAACAATTTGCAAATAGGAAAAGAAAAAAAATCCTAAGTAGGAACAGGCAAGAAAACTCCCTCAATCATATCCCCAACTACAACTTACATTGATATATAAATTATGAGATATTGGTAATTATCAGTTGTGTGGTTAGTTATGTGTATATATGAATGCTAGATTGTGAATGGGGTGCTTGTGTTAGGTGCTTATTTTAAACTTTTCACTGAGCTTTACATAGTTTAATTACAGAGTATAAATCACTTCTTTTCAATGAATCATTCTGTTATATTAAACCGTATTGAATCATAAAAACCTTTTCAAGTAGTATTAAAAGGCATTTTCCTCTTTTCCCTCTGTCATTCTTAGAGCATTGTTTTTTATTCCCATGCTTGTTTCCCCATGGACCCCAGGTAACTGCTGCAGCATCAAAAAACACAAGGAAGACAAAGGGTGAGACCTGGGCTGTTTGATAACCTCCCTCCCCTGCCACTGAGAACCCATTTCTGCTCTTTTACTCTCTTTTCTCCTAGTATCTGTCTTACCCTTATCTTGTCACTCCTCACCCCATACTTTTTCTCCCTTCAGTTTTCCAGATGAGCTGACAACTCCATGTCAATAAATGGGACCACTGGTTGCTTTCATTTTGCCTGTGGAGGATTCTAGAAGTTTAAGTACTCGAAATGATCCAATGAGTCAAAGTCAGATTTAGGAATAAAATCAAGTGTCTACCATTTGATTCATAGTTGTCTTGTACTAATAACTCATTAAATTTTTTATTACTTTATAATTTAAGTAGAATGTTTTTCTGTGATGCACATATACACCTCTGGATATTTTAAAACCTTTAAAAACCTGACATATGAATGGTGGTGGCAGTGGTGTGTGTGGACAAATCATTCTTGTCCATCTATTAACAAGATGTTAAGAGTTTTAAACTTTCTCTTTCCTTCTAAGTCTGATAACTCTGGATTTTTCCTTGTTTAGTCCTGGGATTAAATACCTATGTTATGTCTTTAATTAGTCATGGTTGTGATCTGCTTTAACAGCTGAGGAATTGTCAACAACTTCTTTGATCATATCTAATCTCACTATCAGCTAGCAATTTAAAATTTATTTCTGCTTGCATTTACCTATGGCAAGACTTTTTTAAACTCCACGTATGTCTTATAATATTTGTGTTTTATAATATAGTTATTATCATCCCTATCTCTACTTAAAGTTACTCTGAAAATATATAATACATACTTCAAAGTTTGAGCAAGTGCTGTGTGGCAAAACGAGCTCTTTCCTGGGAGTCTAGTGTTCATGTCCAGGAGCTCCAGTTTCTTATCTGTAAAGTGAGGAAATTGGACTAGAGAAAATTTTAGTCGGCATTTATTGAGCACCTATCATGTGCCAGCAACTGTTGTAGGTGCTGGTGAGAAAAGAGACTCTCAGTTCAAGCTTATGATACTGTTTGGAGAAGAATCAATTCAAAATATCTTAAAAAGTCTCTATTAGGAAACGCAGAGAGTACTAAGGAACACAGAGGGTGCATTTATCTTCCTCCAGAGGGAGTCAGGGAGAACTTCTTGGTGTAAATTCTGTTTAAGATGAGAACAGAGGGGAGGGATAAATTGGGAGATTGGGACTGACATATACGCACTACTATGTATAAAATAGATAACTAATAAGGAACTACTGTATAACACAGGGAACTCTACTCAATACTCTGTAAAGGCCTACATGGGAAAAGAATCTAAAAAAGAGTGGAGATATGTTTATGTATAACTGATTCACTTTGCTGTACACCTGAAACTAACACAACATGGTAAATCAACTATACTCCAATAAAAATTAAAAAAAAATAAAAAGATGAGAACACAGAATAATAAGTAACAGTAAGACAAAGAGAGGTATTTAAGATAGAAGTCCCCAGTGGTAAAAATGCTATTGTGGGGTAATTTCAACTGCATTTATATAATAGTTGAGAGGACAGAATTACTTACCTCTTAGAAATATGGAACTTCGGGCTTGATCTGCAATGAGAGATCCTTAATTATTTTTAATTTCCTGTTATATTTTTCTTCTTCAAGTGCTCCCTCTGGGCCTGCTAGTTCAGAAGAGGAATATTTGTAACATGAGCTACGTAACTGATATAATAGGATGTTCAATCTGGAAATAATCTGCAAGTTTAATCAGTCCAGCCCCCTTACTCTGCAGAATGTGTCTTTAAGGCAGAGAGATTAAGCAACACATCTACTAAATTTTCATAGCTGATTAGTGGTTGAGTTTGCATTAAATGTAGTCTCTTTCCTGGTTTAACGGTGGTTCTCCTATCTCAGGCTGTCTTTTCATAACATGATGATAAATAAATGGACATTTCCATAGTATTTTCTATTCAGGTACCAGTAGAAGAAAATTATAAAAAAGAAAAGAGGTGGAAATGGAATGATACGTTTTCTGTTTGTTTGGTTTCGTTTTGGTTCTCTGGTTAGTGGTTTCACCATTGTGATAGTTACAAATGTGTCTCTAAAGTTTAAAAAACGGACCTATCCACTCTTGTTTTCTTCAGGACACATTTTATTGTTAATTATATATCTGTGCTAGTATTTTAATTGAGAAATAAATATTTTAACCTAGAACAGTTAATATAAGTCTAAATTTCTCTTTTCATAATGATGCCTGATTTTCTGGTACTATCTGTATCTGTAGTTACAGATTACTTATAAATTCTTATGTCAATTTGGCTGGTCAAATATGACAGTGGTTAAGAGTTCAGGTTCTGATAAAATTATTGATTAATTCTGGACTGAGTATTTATATTAGATAACTTTAGGCAAGTAGTGTAACTATTCTCTATGATTCTGTTTCTTTATCTGTAAAATGGAGATGAGATTGTGATGAGGATTTAGTGAGATAGTTAGTGTAAAACATTTAGCCTAAGCTTAGAACTGTTATGTCAGTTGCTATTACTGTTGTGTTTCATAAAAGTCAAGGTCTCAGTATAAATCATGGTTGGAGGTGGTCTCCAGAAACACTGCTTACAGAAGTACTTGACAAAGCATATAAAAAACAAAGTTTTACATTTGTGGAATGGATCAAACTAATTTTGATATTGATGTTACCACTGCTGTTGCTGGAAACCAGATTTAGTTTATGGGTCTTGGCTGCCAGATGAATGAAGCAGAGAGCCAATTTTGTATAAGTGGGCCCCACATGATTCCTGGGAGTGTCCCTAATGTGAAGAAGGCATAGTGTGTTACAGCTGCCAGGAGTGACATTATCCAAATAGCTTGGCTCGACCTGGTCATCCCACCCTATCGGCAGCAGGACAACTGTGAGACACAAACAGCCTGGGCCAGGCGAAATAAGCCACTGGGGAATGTGGGAAGGGGATGCAGAGAGCTTGTGGAAGGACAAGAACAAGGAAGAGGTTTGGGCAAGGATGTGATAAAGTAAAAACTAAAGTAGATCAACCCCATGGGATTCCAACTGTTTCCCAGTTGGAATAATATTTTTGAGATATTAATCAAGTTTTTGTTGGCATTTCCCATTCCCACTGTCCTTCCTCTTAAGCTCATCTTCCACACTCTTCCTCTTTGTAGACTGAAGCTGGTTGGCACATTGCCTGTGGACATGACACTGAGGACCAGATTCTATCTGCCCATCCTCCACTCTTTCTGCATATATAAATACCTTGGTACTGAAGAAATCCCTCTGATTGTAGATGCATCTTGAAAAAGGGAGTAGGTAGTCACAAGGATTGACTGAAATTGTTTACTTTCTACCCCAGTAGAAATTTAGTAGTTAGAACAACAGAAATAATATTAAATTCTTGAACATCTTGATTTTGAGCATGAGATTCAAATGTGAAACATATATACATTATATATAGTTTTCCTCTTAAATTTCCAGTTTCTATCCAAAGTAGGCATTAGGTAAAATATCTTAAGAAAGATTCATATTTTTGCAATACTTGTGAATAAGGAAGTACAAGGAAGTTTCTCATGAGGATTTCACTGCTGTTCTGTATAATCATGAAGCCAATATTGATGCAATATAATTCCATTTGAAAATAACAACGACAATAAGACCTGAAACTTTCTTGCTGAACTGAACTAAACCTCTCTCTGAGGGACAGGTCTTTGTGTTCATTCTTTCAACAAACATTTACTGAGCACCAATTTTCGATCAGGCACATGCTTGGCACTGGGGATTTACTGACAAGAAACATAGATTTACAGAGAAGCTAAGAGTCTATGTGAAATCGTGATGGGAGTATGTTCTTACAAGCAATTTTCACATAAGGTTATTTAATCATAGACTTAAGTGGAAATTGGATAATCTATAATTTCCTCTCTTAATCAACATTCTCATTCCCTAAATAGATTTGGAGAAGGCCAGGATACTGAGAACACTGTGGGCAAGTGTGTTCTCATTGGTTCATCTGGCTTGCTAATTCAAAGTATAAGACCTCACCTCTCAATTACTCACTTAACATTCCAGTACATTTTTGGAACAACGGATAATTTTGGAGGCTGCCAAGCAGATGGATAAATGGTAACTGACTTAGCAGATCTAGGAAAGCTGAAACCTAAGCTTACCAATAGGCTAATTAAAACTGCTGAGCCCTGGAATTGCTCCTGAATTGAGACCACAGGTGCTTCTGAAGGTGAGAATGCAGGGTGGGGCCGAAAGCAGGAGAATAGGTTGATAGTGTTGCGTTATAAGGAGGCACTCCCATTCCCCCTATTCTATCTCCTCCCCAAGCAGAAGCCTGCAGGTTAACTGGTTGAACCAAAGACGTTTTGCTCGTAGAGATTCCAGATACAGTTAAGAGTGGATGTGGAGAGGAGATACCATAATAAAGATCGGGAAAATGTGAAAGTCTGCATTATGAAAAATGAGACTCTCAGAACCCTTTTCCATGGGGTTCTTAACATACAGAATACTGGAGGCCAAATTTATATTCTTTAGGCAGGAGATTGTAGGATTCTTCTCTGGGAAAACACAGCCCATGGGGAAAAAAGAAAAAAAAAAACCTACAGATATTACAGCTCTTTTGGAAAAATAAGGGGAGGGAAATATCTACATGCAAGGCAGTGGTATAAGGGAGTTAAATCTCTCTCTTATAGCATGTTTTCATTAGTGAAAAATCAGGGTATATCACAATAAGCATGTTATTTCTTATTACATAGTATTGGAAATATAAAGATAACACCAGAAGATGCTGCTAAAGTGGATTTAACTATTTTCCTCTTCTTATCAAGGATTAGGAGTGGGGTAAGAAAATGAGAAAGAAACAGTGCTAATTCTAGTTAGGAAGAAGAGAGATAACTTTCCTAACTAATCTTTTGTTGACTTAACTCCTTTGTGGAACAAGGTGGCATATAAATAAATCCAAAGTATTTGCTAAGTACCTACAAGGTGCAAGGTACTAATTTCAATTATAAAATTACATAGTTGTTATATTTAATAAAAGTACTTTAACTTATATTCTTTCACTTGATTTTCACAATTACTCTGTAGAATAGGTAGGACAACACTTTACAGCTGGTTTTGTTAGGAGGTAAGAAATAGGGAGGGTGGTTAAAAAAAAAGGAAACTAAAGGAGTTGCTTAAACACTAGCATAGTTATGGAAGCAAGATAGAGACAATAATTTTGTTATAGGTACCTCAGTGTGACCATTTATTAATTTTCAGTGAAAAGTACAACTGCCAAATGAGTTTTAAAATACTGATATCACCTGGTATGCACATCCTCTCCCCTGTAAAAAAATGTTTCCATGGAAATTCAAATTGGTTGGTAGAAATGCAATCAGAGCATAGCTATGGGATGATTTTCATGGCTGATATCATCAAATTATGACATGTGATGTCCCTCAACACACGGTAAGGCGATATATGCCAAGCAACCGGAAAGTCCATGTCAGATGGCCAGGTCACCTTCATCTCTGGGTGGTGCTGAAACTACACTGACAGAACTGTGTTCTTTGACTTCATGCAGACCATCTGGTGACACTTATTCTTCAGTGATCTTTCAGTACAGTTGTTTAGGTTAAAGCCTTCCCTTATATCAAGCCACGTTCCAGTCATGCCTTCTTAATGAGTATCACATATTTTAAATAATTGGAAAACTCAGTTTGTGCAGAGATTAAGAATGAGTAATGTATCCAGAAGGTTTTCTAACATACTTATAAGTGCATTACAAGAAAACCCAACAATTAATGAAAATGAACTTGAGTTCATTTTGATAAGATGAAGCTAAAGATGATTACTGGATTAAACAAATATAGTGTTAGAATCATAGGTGCTAGTGTCAGAATATAGAATGCACAATCTGTGCTGTTCTTTATATTATGTGTACATTTAAGATGCTATCAAACTCTTTTAATCACTACCCTATGTTAGAAGCTTTGTTTGTCTTAGCTAGTGAAATGTCACTTCAACAAAACCAAAAGAATTAAAAAAAATAGCCACATGCTTGGAAAGCAGAAAATAGCAAAATGTGGGAAAAAAAGTCATCTTTGCAAGGAAAGGTCGGTAGAAACATATGGATCCCAAGTGAAATTAAAATAAGGTTTCTGTACAGGCTAGATACTGTGGCAGATAATGGTGCCACAGGCCAGACAGAAGGTTCCCAAGGCCCCAGGCTGCTTTCTTACTTCTGCTCCGCTGAAGACTTTATCCAACATTATTTTGGTGATAACACTTGTTATACATCCTCTGGATCCTCAGATGCTAAATCATCCTATAATAGACTTTATCCAGGAAACCTAAAGGCCAGCCATATTTCATCATTTTTAAAGTTTCAGTGATTATAAAACAGCCATCTGTACATGTCTGGAAGCATATTTTTATTTGGGTTATTATTTGATAAGGTACAGACAACCCAGTCTTCAATCCTCTCTAATGTGTCTACTTTTTTTTAAGTCCATAGGAAATTTTGTTATATATTTTTAATTTATATTTTATTTAGTTGAAATGCACAAAAGACTTCTTAAAGTCTTTTAAGACTTTAAATATTTAAGTATTTCCTATTTAAATATTAAATAGGAAAAGAATAAGTAATTACACAAAATAACAAAGAATACGTTCATTGAAAACTATTTGACAGTATTATCTCATTGAAAAAAAATTTTTTGATTAAGCAAACTGCCCATATGATTAGAATTGGAGACCATACATAATTGTCCTATACAGAAAGCCCTCCTGGAACTTTCCATCTAAAGCACAGTGTTTTACTCTTGTTTAATATTAATGTATTACTAATTAATTTTTATCTATTAGACGCTTTCATCACCAACCAGATTCAACATAGGGAGAGAGTGAGTTAGATGCTACAAAAGTAGCTTTGAAACTCAGCCCTAGACAGTAACCCCTCCCCTTAACCATAGACCTTTGAGCCTACATAGTTAAAAAGATCTGACCCTAAGCCACCTGCAACAGATGGCTGGCAGTCTGCCATTAGATATTTATTCTTTGAGATTAATGCAAATATGCAAATATAGTTGGTCAGCTTGGAGATGGGTAGAAGGAAAGTTAACGCATTAAATATTTATTAGTGTTGCATATATTAGTGTGAATTTTTTTATCAGATTGTTTTGTCTTTATGAGGAACACTTGAAGAACTTGTTTGTTTTGAACAATAATTGCAGGAATGGGTACTTTAATGGGAGCAAGTGAGAGAGTAGTTGAGATGGACCTGGTAGAAATGGGAGGGGGGATGGAAGTTAGGAGAGAGTTGGAGAGTGCTGCTTAGAGGTGAGCCATACCAATCACGTTCCCAGCAGGAAACAGATGAAAAACATTCAAATTGGATAATCTAATGGAGAGGTGATTTATAAAGGCTGAGGTAGGAATAAGTCAGGAAGGAGTAAAATCTAGAGCTGTGCAGAGAAAGTTGCCTGACAGAAGCTGTGCTCTTTGATGGGGAGACCCTGCAGAACAAGGGCCAAGGCATCATGGAAAGAAAACTACACAGGGCATCCATCAAAAGACTTGCCCTTACGTCTCTGTTCTTCAGTGTACCAGCTAAGTCTTGACTCTCTATGCATCAGTATTCTCAGCCAGAAGATATAGTACCTTTTCCAGAAATTCATTGTCAGATGGTATCATTTATATAAAAGTTCCAAATACAGAGCCCTACGGAGGAGGAAGGTTGGAAGAAATGAATGTTTAATCTCGAGGATGTAGACATTAAAGGCACAGGTAAAAGGAAAGGAAGACCTTCTTTACCTGAGGCAGGTTTTAAGGTTAATATATGGAAGGTGATTAATCTATATATATGTGGTCACAGACAAATGTTTCAGAGATATGTGTATAAATACGGATCAATAAGTCAGCAAGTTAGAAATAGTTAGAAATAAATTAGAAAGAGGTGGATGGACAGATAGGGAAAGGGAAAATACCAAAAGAAGTCCAAAACTTTTTCCTGAATCGTTAGGATCAAGAATATTAAATCGTATTTTGCTAGTAGAGGTCTTACTAAAGAGAGAGCTGATAATGCAGACACAATCACAAGGTTCATCCCCCCATGCACTGGAAACGGAATAACCCATAGCTTTTAGCAAAAGGGTGATTGCAAACATTTTGTCATATTTCTTCAGAAATTTATTTTATACTCAGATACACACTTTTAGTCTGCACTGTTAACTTTCTTAGTAAGCCACAGCAAGGAGACTTAGAAATGTTATTTTTTTCTTGTTTCCCTATGGAACTGGCTTTCAGTTTTAAATCCCGGCATAAAGTAATATATGAAGAATGTCAATGCACTTTACCTCTTACAAGATACTCTTGTAAGAAAAATTACTAGTTAGAAGGGATGATACACTTCTTAAGTCAGCATCAGGGAAAAGAGAAATTTTTTGTTTGATCTCATGAGTGTGATATTGTGTTGTGTTACCATCTAACATGAATGCAGTTTAAAATTCTATGTGAAGTCTCTCTGTTTTGACTGTCAATTCAGGGTGGAAAACCATTTTGTTAGAAGTGTCAAGGATATGATGAATAGTGAAGATATCAACTTTGTTAGCATATTTTTTGACGGCCGCATGATTCTTCTTGTACTATGTCATGTATGAACAAAAGAGCATTAATGCAAAGACTAGAAAGTCAATGAGTTTTAAACTAATCACCTCAAGGTGCAATGAATTTATCTGCGATATCCTTTACATATTGATGTTTGTGCCTACTCGGGCTCCCTTGGTTTATATTCAGTATTTGTGCCACAGAAGGGAAATCATTAATGAGTGTCTTTAAAATGCAAATTTGTCAAGGTCAGAGTTTCAAAAACAGAAGCTTGTTGGTTGAACCATGCACTGAATTTTATTTCTTTTTAATAGTTGGTTAGATTATCAATCAAAATGTTGACTGTAATTGTTTAAAAATTAATTTATAAAAGTCATTTTCAGCCTTTTCTTTGTCTAATTGAGCTTCATGTGAGAGAAAAATCTTTTAGACAGAAAAGAGATGATCGGTATAAACAATACACATATTGTACTCTGTGGAACTGACGTCTCCCAAAGAATTTTGCTGTGAGCAGAATTTTTGTAAAGTGAATCTTGCTCCCTCCATGACTCTCCTTATAAAAGATGAGCTACTCTTCTTGTGGGGGACATCTTCTAAGGTATCTTCCTGGTATGCCATCTCTAGGAAATGTCCTCTCACCACCAGGGGTGAGGCCCTGTCCGTCGTGTGTCAGTTACACGTTCCTGCCTCTGAACTTGAGTTTCAGTCAAGGATGGACATCTGATCCAAACTAGACGAATACAACAGAACCCTCTTTTTTGGAAATTCGAAATTGGAGCCTGGATCTTCCAGATTAGACTCTAATCCCATCTATAAGTGCCATTACACTCTGCTCCGGAATTTCTATGAGACACTTTGTAGCTTAATGATATTTCCTTTTGTCTTTCCTTAGTTCACCTTGGGATCTGTTACTATAACCAAATTTACTTCTTCCTTGAGGTGAACCCTATGAATGGAATTGAAGACTTTGGTTTAGAAATATCAGGCTTGGAATTTCCCTGGTGGTCCACTGGTAAAGAATCCACCTTACAATGCAGGGAACGCGGGTTCAATCCCTGGTCAGGGAACTAAGATCCCACATGCAGCGGGGCCACTAAGCCCGTGCTCCACAACTGCTGAGCTCGCGCACCACAACTAGAGCCCACGTGCCGAACTACAGAGCCCACGTGCTCTGGAGCCCGTGCTACAACTAGAGAGAGAAAACCCGCACGCCACAGCTAGGGAGAAGACCGCGCTGCAACGAAAGATCCCGCATGCCGCAACTAAGACCCAACACAGCCAAAAATAAATAAAATAAATAAATAAATAAATAATAAATCTTAAAAAAAAAAGAAAGAAATGGCAGGCTTACTACCTACCGTCAAGACCTTCTGGGACCCTATTCCAACAATGAGATTTCCCATGTGCTGTTTCCTCCGAGCCTTCTCACCCACTGTCTTCTGCACAGCTGCCAGTCTCCAGCTTTTTTCCCAGGCAGAACTTAGTTCCCGACTACGTGTATTGAATATTTCTCTGAGGCAAAGAAATTCCTTTCCCTTCCCATTCCTAAAAGTGTCATTCTTCTAATTTTACTGTTAACTTTGCAGTTTTGAATCAACCTAAGCTTTAGTATTTCATTAAACACAAGATAAAAAGCAAGAAAAGAATACCAAATTTTATCTATTTTGAAAATAGTTTTAAGTGTTCTCAGCTCCCCAATGTCTTTCTTCTCTAATTTGTCTCACCAAAGCAACCTGGTTATCCTTCTTAAAGCAAAGCTCTGTTTGAACTCCTCTGGTGTTTAAAATTTATTATTGTCTCCACGAAAATGTCCATAACACTAAAAGGTTTTTATTGAAGGCCGAGGTTGGCAAACTTTTTCATTAAAGTTCAGATAGTAAATATTTTAGGCTTGTGGGACATATGGTTTCTGTCTCAGCTACTCAGCTCTGCTGCTGTTGTAGCACAAAAGTAGCCACAGACAATGTGTAAGCCAATGGGCATGACTGTGTCCAGTAAAACTTTATTTACCAAAACAGGTGGTGGACAGTATTGACCTAAAGCCTTCTACGTATTGGACCTTATCCAGCTGGATTAGTTTTACTTTCTACTCTCTCCCTTCATGCACTCAGGGCTCCACTGACATTAAGTTTTTTCCGTGCCTATTAGGTACTCTGTACATTCACTGCTCTGTGCGTCTGTTCCCTTGGATGGAGGCTGGAGTGGGGCTCAGGGAGACTGTTGTTTCTCCAAGCACATTTTCCATAAGAGGTGACTTAACATTAACTTTAAGGTATCATGTAGTCATACTACTTGTTAAGAGTATGATGACAATACTCTAGAGAAAGCATAATAAAATACATGATTAAAACACAATACTAATCCTATGAAACAGGTAAAGAAGGTAATCACAGGGTTGTGCCTTAAAAAACATATGCTTGCTCTTCTACACATCTTAATTGATGATGACATCTTTTCACCATCCCCCATCTTCAGACAGAAGCTGTTTATGCCTTTTGTTTCTGCACACTTTTCTTCCCTTCATCTGGGCTAATCTTAAAAGCACTACCCATCTTTCAAAATGCAGACTAAATGCTCTGCCCTGCATTGATCCTATTCTTTCCAGCTATGAGTAATTTCTCACTCTTCGGAATTCCTGTTATACTCCATCACATCATTTTAATCTTGGTATTATAGTTATTTAATTATCTTCGTTCAATAACTAGAATATCTCACTAGAGTATCTCTTAATAGACTCTGTCTTCCAAAGAGCACAGATCAGTGTTTTGCAAAGAGTGGGCATTACATATTTGTTTGATTAATAAATTTAAAAAATTTGTAAAAATGAATTTCTTCAAATTGAGACTCCCTTTATTTGATGAACAAGTGTTAACTCTGTATAAAGATCAGGGTCAAAAACAAACCTCTGGTTTACCAAACTTTAAAAAATATCCTCAGGCACTTGTGGTCCAGTGTTGGTGAACTTAAGCTGGTATTTTTGCTAGCCAGATTTGCTACATATGAAACCCATTGGCCATTTGGGGATTGACAACTTTCCTACTGCTCCTTTCAAAGAACCTCCCAAGAAAACTGGGATAGATAATCTAGGTGCCATATGTGCTGTTAAAATAAAGTTGGATATGCACTAATCAAGCGGTTTCCATGAGAAACGCAAGGACTCCAAAATATGAAAAATCTTTTTAATTGTAGTACTTATGGTAGGCACTCCAAATAGAAAAATTACATTTCAAACTTTTTTTATCTTAAAAAATAGTTTATACCACAGCTTAAATATCTAGGAGCAGAAACAATGTGGCTGTTTAAAATGTTATATAAACAAGTTTGGAAGAAGCAAAAAAAAAAAAGTTTCTTTTTCATGTTGCCTACAAAGTCTTTCTTTAAATATAGTGCTTAGCTTAAAAGAGAGATTTTTTTTTTTTTCACTTTTTGAAAATGGTGGAGACATAGGTATGGGGAGCCCTTCTCACACAACGGATTGCAGGCAAGGGAACAAGGATAGCCAAAATTGAATTCCCTCAGCTGAATGGATGGGCTAAGAGCATCTTCATTTAGGTATCATCCCCAGGATAATTGTCTTTTTTATTTGTTTGTTTCTTTTGAGGAAGGTGTCATTCTTAACTATAACTTGTTTTGTCTCCCTTCCGAGTTGTCTGTTTCTATCTATAGCCACTTCCATTCTTTGAACTTTGTTACTTCTGTGTTCTTAGGAAAACTAAAAAGATTTGTATTTGTCTTACGATATCCTCCAAGAAGTTGATTGGATCTTCTTATTTTTTTAAAAAAATTACCATTATGTAAAAATCTATTGATTTGCTTACTGTGAAGGTTACTTTTTTAGTTGAATGAAAGATTCTTTAAATTCTATTGTGCTTTACAATTTTCAATTTTATGCTAAGTGAAATAAGTCAGACAGAGAAAGACAAACACTGTATGATATCGTTTATATGTGGAATCTAAAAAATACAACAAGCTAGTGAATAAAACAAAAAAGAAGCAGACTCACAGATATAGAGAACAAACTAGTGGCTACCATTGGGGAGAAGGAAGGTGGGAGGGGCAATATAGGGGTAGGGGATTTTAAAAAAAGGGTTATTGCGGGATTATATGAAATCATGTGTGTGAAACTTTTGAAACTGTAAAGCACTTTTGAAAACTTTTTTTTCAAGTCTAATTTCCCTTTTTCCTTCAGAATATCTGAGTTTACCAAGGAGAAGAATAATATCAAATGAGTGCAATGGATAATTTAAAGCTTCACAATTTCTTATCTCTTTTTTTCCATTTATAACCTTTTATCATAATTATAAATTTGTCAGCAAAATGACTAATGTAAAGTTCACAGGGATTATAGAATATTAGGACTTAATGTGCTTGAAAACAGAATTTGGTCTAGCTAATCTAAATGAAAGGGATTTATTAAGAAGTATAAATAGCTCACAGAGTCATCCGGATTGCCGAAGAAGGAGAGGGAAGCCCGGGAGTTCATGAACAGTTCCCCAAATACACTCCAGCACTGGGCTGGAAAGGAGCCGCTCACCCTGCTGAGATTAGGGAGGTGAACCCCGAAGCCACTGGATGAGCCTCACATACTCCCTTCTGCACACAGCCTCTGTCATGACCTGCATGCGCTGCCTGTCTCCTCAGGGAACTTGGTTCTGATCCAAAGTCTGGCATGAGCATATATGGGTGGATTCTAAACCGTGAGGAAAACCTGTAAGGGAGTTTAGGAAATGTCCATTTTTTTAGCTCTTTCTAACAGGCAGAAAGACATGCTAGAGGGGAGTTGGATCAGTGCTGAGTGAGTTTATTCAGTGTCCACCATTTCAGGCAACTTTTCTCTCTTCTTTGATTCCCACCACTTCCCCAGCTGGGATGCTGATAAACAGCAAAATGACTAGAATTTGAAAACTGGCTTATGAATCAAGTTGTGTCAAGATGCATCATAGACCTACGAGAAGAATAACTATTTTCTCATTTCCTTATTTGTAACTTCCTTCTCTAGTGGTGAAAAGTGTGTTATTTATGTTTACTTAATTTATCTATCCCTCTGTATGTAACCACCTTCTCATCACCACTGTTACCTTCCCCCAATACTGATACCCTCACGCTTTCGGAGTTCTGACACTGTCACCACATGCCACCCACACTCAGACACTGACACTCTGTACTGGCTGCCACCCTGCCCGGGGGTGACACTTTCTATAACCCATCTGGTCTCTGATACCCTATGCGGGGGACCCCTGATAAAAAGCCCTCCATGTGTTACATGGGTTTCAATATCCCCTGCCACATGTTCCCCATTCTGAAACTTTCCTTGCTCTGCTTGGGTCCAGCCCCATCCCAGGCTGGTTCCTTTGTGCAAAAGGTCTTTTCACACTGCTCAGGCTCTTATACCTGGCACTGTGCTGCCCCACCCTCGACTCACCCCCCTCATGCTCCAATATTCTGGACAGCTTGTCTTCCAGTGTAGACTCTCTTCTTGCTCTGTTCATGCTCTGACACCCTGCACTGGGGTGACCTCCCTACATGGAAGTCTGTGCTCAGGCTCCAACTACTCCACAGTGGACTTCCTTCCCTGTACAGAAGTCCTCCTCCCCTCATTTAGGCTCAGAAACCTCACATTGGGCAACGCCCGCTCTACACACACACACACACACACATGCACACACACACACACACGTAACCTCCTCACCTGGCTGGTTCTTTGACTCCTCATGCTGGGCCACTGCCCTCCCATGTGGATATCCCCCTCACCCTTTTTTGGCACGATATTCCATGCCAGGCTGCCCTTCCCTGCCACAGGGGAACACTCCTCACTCCGGTTGGCCTCTGACACCCTGCCCTCAACTACTATAGCTTCTCTCCACTGGAAGACCATTTGCTTGGCACCACATAATGGCTTTTGACCTGAACTGTTCAGTAACAGAATGGAAGGGAAGAGAAAGAGGAGATAGAATCTGACACCTGGAACATGGTGTCAGGGAAATGTGGTACAAAATGAGGCAAGTCCGAAAGGTATAATTGTGTATATGGGGGGCACGGTGACTATCATGGTTTCTCTGGAGCATAGAGTACATTAGGGGGCTTAACTTGTTATAGGTGAAGATACAGAGCTAATTTGTAAAGCTATGGTAGAGGGCCTTAAATGGTTAGGAAATGGTATCTCATTGGCGATTATTAGTTAGGCGATGAGTATGATTGGTTTTGCACTTCAGAAAAATAAATCACAGCAAAGTGTGTAGGAGGTGTGGGACGACAGAATATTATTAGAATAATTTCACTAAGAATTGAGAAACTGACCTGGACCAGGTCTACTCTAGAGGGCATGAGAGGAAGAGATGCCCTCACAGGACTTTATCATTCCAGGATGCCAGTCTGAGCCTGCGGTGGTTTGTGAAGGTCTGAGATTGCACATGAGATAAGACGTTCAGCAAACAAGCTGCCAAGTGTTTGGCTTTTTGTGGATGTTCTGGATGCTGGAATTTGACTGCTGGCAGCTCACAGCTGAGTCCCTCCTTATAATTGTCCTAAACCAGAGGAAGCTGCCTTGCCCAACGTTATACTTTCTCTAAAGGGCAGCCCCATTTAATGACTGGTCCATGAGGAGATACAAAACTCTGGCCCCATTGCCTCATTCAATTCAGGACAACTGTGGAAGGCCATTACGGCTCCAGAGTTACCACTGGAGTTGGCTGAGGCTTCCTTTGCAACTGTGTCATGTTTCAACTTTCTCTCTGACCATTTCTGCTTCCCTCACCCCTCATGGGTTTTTTCCTGAGAGCATGACCCTATATACCTCCTGCAGGCAAATCCCAGAGTCTCAGGTCTGTTTCTGGGAAACTGGATTTAAAATACACCCAATCCCAAATGCAGATGTTAGTAACCATTCTCTGTCGTTGGCTACATTTCCTGTTGGTCATACATAGAAATATTAACTTAGAAGTAATTGCACCTTCCAAAAGCATTTTGTTGACTCTCAGGAACTAGTTCAGACATTGGGGAAATCTAATTCTTTAATGACTATACTGACAGAGTTTAAATAAGCTTTGCCATCTATAGGTAGATTTATTATCTTCCTGTGAATCACAGTAGTTATCATATAATGAATCACTCTACACATAATGTGAATATGAATCACTTCCAGTGTGGTACTGTACTTCCAGGAGAGCCATGTTTGTCATTGTGGATGTCATACAAAGTTACCTACTTGTAAATAATATAGATTATATGATTTTTTACACATAAAGAATACATTTATTTTTATTTTCCTGTGTCTATTATTGTTGCTTATTTGTCTCTTCTGTTTGTTCACTGTTGGGGTCAGGGGAGATAGAAATAAATTAATGACAGGTTATTGGAAAGATGAACTCCTGAGAACAGAGATATAAGTTTTATTCTTAGAATATTACCAGATACATAGTAGATATCAATAGATACTTGTTAAATAAAAATCATTAAATAAATAATTAAATAAAATTTTACATGAAATCCATAGGAGCTTTGTGGGTGCAAGAGATGGGCAATGATAGAGGGCCTAGTGGACACTTTTAATCATCAGGTTAATGATGATTAATGACTAATCAATGTCAAGCTATTCTAACTGCATTAAACTGAGTTTAAAATGTTTTTGGATTTATTAGCATATTTTATGTAGTAAGGTGATAAATTCTAATGTTGAACTAGAAGTTCGGTTTGATACAAAGAATAACTTTCAAAGAGTAGGGGCTTGCACGGGTTATGAAGCAAAATACTTAAGCAGAAATGCAGATAATTTGATAAAATAGAAATATTTTAGATTTATTTATCTAAATAATTCAGTGTAACCATCCCCCTCTGCTTAAAAATCGGCATTCCCTATCCCATCCGATCTTGATTTAAAATAGAAAGTTAAACAGTGTTCCAGCATGTCTGTAATGGTACAGAAGTCAGTTGGAAGCCTTACCTGGCCAGTGTCCAGCTGACACAATGCCCGAGTCCTCTCACCTGAGACAGGGGAAGAGAAAGTGTTGCTGTTGTGACCGCTTCTTCTTCATGGCTTGTTGAGATTCCTAAGTCTGCCCTTGCTTTCACCTTCCCTCATTATTGCTTGGAAATAGTGTGGCCAAGAGCGTCCTTCAGGAGAGGGGTCCCCAACCCCCGGGCCATGGACTGGTACCGGTCCATGGCCTGCTAGGAACCGGGCCACACAGCAGGAGGTGAGCAGCGGGCATATGAGGGAAGCTTCATCTGCCGCTCCCCATTGCTCCCCATCACCTGCATTACCGCCTGAACCTCTCCCCCTGTCCCCCACCCCCACCCAGTCCCGCCACCCGTGGAAAAATCATCTTCCACGAAACTGGTCCCTGGTGCCAAAAAGGTTGGGGACCGCTGCTTTAGGGACTATCCCAGGGACTGCCCCAGTTTTAGCGCTGAAAGTCCCATGTCACTGGACACCCCTCAGTCTGGGACAAATTGGGACAGTTTGTTGCCCCAGTAATTAATGACCTTCCCACTAATTTATATTAGATGAAAGTGATTTGATTAATTATTGGTCCGTGCTAGGTGAGGCCACATCCCTGCTTTGCTGTAGATCTTATATGAGCAAATGAGTGAAATGATAAAAGTTCCAGAACTGGGAAGAATTAATTACCCAAACAAACAAACAAAAGAAAGGTAATACACTTTAGTATGTCAATCACCTCTGCTGGCCTGGGTCAGGAAAGAAGAACTGAATGAGGGAAGTCTAGGAGGGCCTAGGAATTTTGAGGAAGAACAAGTTTTAAGTCCAAAGTATTTTGCTTTAGTTTGGGCCTAGCCCAAGATAGATCCTTAGACTAGTGTGTGGAGTCCCAGAAGCTGAGCAGAAAATGAGTCAGGAAGCTTGGGGAAAAGGAAGCCAACGTGAGTTTAAAATACTTCCTCCTGAGGATAGAGTACACGGTTAGCATTGTGTCTCATATTTCTTTACCTTCTGCCCCCTCTTAACTTGAAACCACTTGTCATTACTTTTTGGCAGATTTTTCCCTCCAGATTTTATTCAGTCATGTACTGATATGATATTAATTGGTAAAGGTATATGCTATCTTGGATTCTGTCTTCATTAAAACTAAAGCTGAAAATAAAGACCAGTTTTAACCAACAGTAAATAATAAAAACCTTGAAAAAAAAAAAACTTTAACAGCTGTTAACACAAGTTTCCTGAAAATGTCAGCCCATTCCAGTTTTGCTGTGGGAAGTCAAAGAAATTAATATATCTACAGTTGGCCCTAAATTTGAAATGAGAGGTGGCACCATATCCCTGGAGGCCTGATGGCTGCAGAAGAATCAGAGTTTCAGACCCTTAAGAAGAGATGAGACCGAGGAGCACAGAATTAGGATGCTTATAATAGAGCCATCCCTCTCACTGGGCTTTTTTTCTGGAGCTCAGTTACTTGAAAACAATGGAGGATTTGCATTTCTTTCTAACAAAAGTGTAAGTTATCTTCCGCTCAATCAGCCACTTGCCCCATCAGAACCCTCCCTACCCCCCTATCAGGTAAAAAGTGGTGGATCCAGTGGTTGATAGTGGAATTTCCATCTCTAAGTGGCAGACATTTCCAAACTGGGGATCTACCTGTATTTATTGAAGCTCTCATCCATTCATCTCTCTCAGTTCAGCCACTATAGGGGTGATGGTCCAAGGTACCATTTTATTGTGTCCTGATCCTGCAGTAGTCTCCTGACTGGTTTTCCTGCTTCATTCTTGCTGTCTCCAAATTCAGTGTGTCATATCAGCTAGAATGATCTTTGAAAAACATAGATCATATCACTTTATCCTATTCCCCACCCCTGGAACGCCTTTAATGGGCTCCAGTCGCACAATATAAAATATCTGAATTCTTTACCACAGTTTACAAAGCACATATACTAGTCCCTGCCTACTTCTCTTACTTCCTTTTTCTCACAGAACTCTAGCCACACTGTTTTTCTTTCTGTTTCTTGAATGTTCTAAGCTAATACTTATGGAAAGTTGGAGCAGCTGGGAATGTTTCCCTCTCTAGTTCTTGGAATGGCTACCTTCTTTGTGTTAGTCATCTAGTTGGTCATTCTCTATCATATTACCATATATTAAATCTCTGCAAACTACCTTCTAATACAGACATTTACTTACGTATTTCTGTCTGTTTTTCCTCCTCAACCAGACTGCAAGCTTCATGGAAACTGGGGCTTGTCGTCTTGTTCGGAGCCTTAACTCTAGGTCCTAGAACAGTGCCTAGCACATAGTAGGTATTTAATAAATCTTTGTTAAAGTGGCAGGTTTCTATCTTCAGAGAGCTTGCAAATCTGGTTGTATGTCAAAGATTATGTAAATGAAAAGTTAAATACGCAGGACAACCAATAGAATTGCTAAGACGATATGTGATTAGGTACTATATGAACTTTTGATCGTAAAGCCTTGATTTAATTCAAATGAAAAGGAGGAGGTGACACTTCACTGTGTTTATACTGTGTTTATACCAGTGAGATTGGTAGCTTCTAAAAGCCAGTTTCTGCCAGGGGAAGGCAGATGTCACAGGTGTGGTGGGGGAGGAGAGGAGGGAGGGAATGCAAAATGAGTAAGCAGAGAATCCGAACGCCTGCAAACTTTTGCTCCTGCACAGTTTGGCAAGGGTGGCCTAGCTTACTGCAAGATGCAATGCTTAATATCTGGAGCTTGAGATAAATGACAGTGGGATGAAATATTTTGAGGTACAACTGTCCATTCCTTAAGAGTTCAGTTCCCACCCCCGACCCCACCCCCGACCCCACCCCCATTCCCCCCACCATGCTGTTTTCTAGGCTTGGTGCGATGAAACAACCAAGTAGGTTTATAAAAAAAGAGGAAGTTGCCTTTCTTAGGTAGCGGTGCAGCAAGTGTGCTTGTGGTCATGGGGGTGGGGCAGAGTGCGGGGGGCATCGCCTCTCTTGAGATGGCTAGACTTCAGTTTCCCAAACCACGGCGAGCGCTGCTCTGCACAGCTGCTGAAATAGGCCGAGGCTGCAGGATACATGGAGATGTTTAGTTTCTAGAGGACATCTGTTTTTCTAAACTACGTATCCTCTTTCCAAAAACTGACAAGCGTTAGTCATCTTCAACTCGGCACGAACCCACAAGTGTGCGTGTGTGTGGCTCGGCGGCCTTCGGCTCAGGCCCCGCCCTCGGGCGCACACTGACACTGCCGGCACCCGGCCAGATCGCGCTTTTGGCCTGGTGTGAGTGGCTTCTCCGGAGCCACCAGTCCCGGGGCCAGCTGAGCCTCCTCCCCTAAAGGGGACCGCCCGGCTGCGCTGTGCCGGAGTGGAGTACAAGGAAGAAAGTTTGGAGTGCAGAGCGGAGTTGGGCCGCCGGAAGAAGGGAACCAGAAGAGAGGGGTCTCCACTCCAAGTTTGCGCGGCGGTGGCCGCGTCCCGGGGGTGCCTGTCGCGCTTCGCGCTGCAGCAGCCGGAATCGAGCCCTCCCGGCGGACTGGACCTGTCGGTCCGGGTTCCAGGCGGGCGCTAGAGGCTCGACCAGAGGCCGGGGAGGAACTTCTCTTGCAAGCTGTCGCCGAGGGCCCTTATTGTCTGCAGGAACTCTCCGGAATCGGGAGGGGGAGGACTGGATCGCTCTTCCACTGGGATTCGTCAAGAGTTCCGGCGGCAGCTGCGGCGGTTGCGGAGTCTCCCTTTGTCCTCCTAGGACCTCCCTCCTTCCCGGTCTCCCTCCCTCTGTCAGTTAGTAGGTTCTGCTGACCCAGGCGCCGGCGCCCTAGCTGCTCGCAATCCCCGACCCTAGGGTGCGTCCCTGCTAACTCCTACCACCCTAGCGTCGCCACCAAGTCGAGCAGAGGGGGCTGCGAGCAGGAGGGAGTCGCAGACCCCTGGCCGCAGGATGGTGGCGGGGCTGTCCCCGGCGCGCAGTCCCGGGAGCTGGCTGGTCCCCGGTCTGTGGCTGCTAGCTCTCAGCGGTCCTGGGGGGCTGGTGAGCGCCCAGGAGCAGCCCTCCTGCCGTGGAGCCTTTGATCTCTACTTCGTCCTGGACAAGTGAGTGCGGGAGGGAGATGCAGGGTCTTCTGGTGAGAGTGGCACTGGGTAGTGAGCTGTGGCTGGGGAGGCTGAGATGTATGTGCGACCTGGGGAGGGGCGTGGGTAACCCGGTGATGGGTGCCCTGTTGCTATCTCTGCCCGAAAAGCGAGCGCTTTCGGATCTGTGCGGGCTGCGGGGTGATAGGAGGATCCCCGAGCTGCTAGGCTCGCTGGGAGATGGGTAGTCACTGCTGGCCAGTTGTGGAGTTTCTTGGGAAACTGCGGCCACTTGGGATAGCCTTCTGCGACCCTGTAACCCAGACAAGACTCTTTCTCGGCCCCTCTGTCCTCAGCGCCTCAAGCTGGCTGAAGTTTAACATACCCACCAGTGTGGTTTGCGTTTCCTTTTAAGGAAGGCTGTGTTTATTTTGAAAAGCTGGGATCCTACTCCAAACAATTAGCAGGCAGGTGGTCCCTGAAGATGGGTTGACTTCCTAGATTCTCCTAGCACCTAAGTTTCAGATGCTGATGCTGTTACTTTGCTTGAAGAAGAGGTCAGGTTAGGCCCCAGTAAATGTGTTGTTTTTATGATCAGTTCAATTTCCTTTTTCAGGTCTGGGAGTGTGGCAAATAACTGGATTGAAATTTACAATTTTGTCCAGCAACTTACAGAGAGATTTGTGAGGTATTTCTCCCACTTTCCATTTCTAAGCAGGGGAGTTTAATGTGGAGGGAAGTTGGAAACCATTTGCAGGGAAAGCCTTTACTCAGTTGTTGATTTTTAAGTGCCTCAAGGTCTTATCACACACATGCTGTTATTAGGACAGCCCTTCAGTTGTTGAGGGCTTTTTTCATCTGGATCCCAGAAACTTGGCTCAGGCTCTGGGGAAGTATCTTCAGATACAATTCCAAATGTCTTTTCCTTTCTGAATTTTCATCTGTTCTGAATTTCAGTTATGCTTTCTCATAATTTACCACATTAAAAATTTTATGCTAATAGTATCCATAATATATTTTCCTTTCCATACAATTCTTAGCATTGTTGAGGTCCTCATTAAAAAAAAATAAGTGTTGGTAATCTTCAAATGAACACGTGTTAATAACCCACTACCAGGAAAGGCACTTGTGTGTGTTTAAAGAAACGACTTGTGTTTACACAATATGTGGGCGTGTGGCTGGTTTAAAATTTAACTGTTCTATATATGCAATAAGCCTTACTAGGAAAGATTGGTTTCTCTCCTATAAAAAGCATAACTGCTATGAAATCCAGCTTACTCTCTTATTTAGAGGTAACCAGGAATTAGTGGCATCCCTATTTAAAAATAACCTTAGGACACTAGTCTTTTGAGGCTTTTTTTTTTTTTCTCCTTTTTTTTTTTAAGAAGAAAAAATGCAATGAGCAAATGCAAGTTTATCAAGATAATGGAAAGGACATGAAAAGGAGCTGTATCATTAAATATTGCTTCTTTCAGTCTTGTTAGCCCAAATGTTTTCTGTAAAACAGGCTTGGATGATCAAAACATTTTGAAAGTCATGTTGCAAGTAACTTCAAACAATCTGTAGAGGCCTAGGCAATCCTTGCTTTTAGTTATTGGCAGCAGTAAGTTTATCCCTATAAAAATGTATGCTTGTCCATGTTTAATCATCAGTCTCCTGCTTAAGAAGCCAAGTATAACACTCATTTCTGGACAAGGTCTGAGGTAAACTTGTCTAGGAGAGAAAAATAAACAAGGCCCTATATCCTTAAATGTCAAAGGCAGAAGAAAGAGTTGTTTATAAATTTTCTGATTTAATCCGAGAGTGTGCAGAGTCCCATAGATTTTGATCAAAAGCAATGTGTCATTTCAGTATATTTCCAAGAAGTGGGGCTCTTATTTGGTCTGGTTTACAAATTGGAATTCTATAATACACAGTTCTCTGGCTCTAGTTGCTCAGTTACTAACCAACAGTGCATTGTAGAAAGTAAATAAAGGGTGACTACTGAAGAGAATGACTTTTCAAATATGTATAACCCTTTGCCATCATTCTGCTCTTCAGTTAGTAGGTCTTACTTTCACATCTTCAGTTTCAGATTTTAGTAAGAGTTGCATTGAGTGTCTTCGAAATGAGAACCATTTTGTGAGATCAAGGCTTAAAGCTTAAAAGGTGTAGCTAACCAGGGCAGTTGTTGCCAATTGGATTGTGATATTTGAGACTTAGAAAATTGAAAATGTCTAATCAAAATGTGATTTGTTCTCTTTCACATTGTCCATGACACTCTTTAAGTAATCTTACTTCAGGATAACTTCTGTATGAACTCCTTTCATAGCTGTGGTAATTAAATCAAACGGACTGCTCTCCAGCCCTAAAATTGGTAATGATAATCACTCTGAAGGGACTGGCCTCCTAGAAGGAGATGAGATAGAACATCAAAGGAAGAAGCACTTTCTACAAAAGAATTTTCCATTGGCCTAGAATTCATCTTTCTAGTTAGCCTCTTCCTAAACAGTCCTATGGGTCAAGGAGGAGTGCTTGAGAGCTGAGAAGCACTGTCTAAATCCAAAATGACATATGCAGTAATGTTGAGCAGAGTTAAGTGTATCTACTTAGGGAGTTCCATTTAAAAGAAGCCTGGACCATTCAGTGAGACTGATTTTAAATGAGACTCCCTAGCTATACATCTGTATTATATCAATATTTCTTTTAAAAATGTTTTAACTGCCTCTTTTCTTATTTTGCAGCCCTCAAATGAGATTATCTTTCATTGTGTTTTCTTCTCAAGCAACCATTATTTTGCCATTAACTGGAGACAGGTTAGTGCATTATCATTTCACTGCAGGCTTTTAGTAGAGACTAATCTTAAAGGAATGATTGATATTTCCAAGTGGTGATTCAGGCCTCTCAGTGGAATCAAGCAACTGCACAGACAATTTCGTTCTCTTCACTAATAGAGGGAAAAGGAGGTATGAATAATATAAAAGAGTAGGTAATCTGAAAATCAATATCATTCATATTGGCTGTGGAATGTACAGTGAAACCCATATCTCTGCCTTAGTTGTGTATTTACTGCCCCCCACTTTTCCCCTCTCTGTTACTGTAAGTAGTTCTACATCTTTCATGTTTAGATGTAATATATTAATCAACCAGGAATTGGAAGAATATTAGGGAAGAGAAAGATATGGGTCAATTTGGATAATCTACTAGATTGAGCAGACATCCTGAATCTCCAGTCTTACTCTGAGGTCCACTGATGCTGAATATGTTTACCTTTATAAAGGAACTTGCTTTCATTTTCGTGTGTGTGTGTGTGTGTGTGTGTATGTATTTTTTTTTCCCCAAACCAATATCATAGTATTTTATATGACCATTTCTGTGTCATTTGGACCCATCACTGTGGCAAGTTAGAAGTAGTCATTGACATATTTTAAAGAATGGTTCTTTCCATAGTGGGAAGGGAGATTTTCTACTTCATTTTTATGTCTCCTTCATTTAACACAAAGTATGCAAGATAGTTCTTGCTCAATTCTTGTTGAATAAATGAATGGGTTAGTGTTATTTTGAAATCAAATTTCTCCAAACTGTAGTTTTAGCAAGGGAGGCTGTTGTATCTTTTTTCACATAATATGTGGATTTCTGAAAAGTTTTGTCTTTAAAGTATTTTTTTTTCCTTTAAAAGTGTCAAGAAAGCATAATATTTAAAGGAACTCAGGGAGATAACATTTAAAATTCACATAATTGATTTGGAAAATCAATCCAACTTCTAATTTCTTTGTGCTTTAAGTTTTACTTTTCCTGGAGAGGAAATCTCTCTGTAGGTGGGGAGTCCAGCTTATGACCTCAGTCTCCTCATTGATATTTCCTCTCATACTTTTTTATGTGCATCTGGGTCTCATCAAGGGCCAGAGCAACAGTAGTCCCTAACAACCCATATACAACAGCTTTTTATACCCATTGATATAACAGTCCTTGCCTTCATGAAAAGAAGTTTTCTCTATTGCCCAGCTTAATTTCCAAAGAAACAACTTTTGATTCAGCCTATCCATTAGGACAAAAAAAGAACCAAGTTAACATTTATGGAGTATGTATAGAGAAAAGGATTTAGAATAATGCCAAACACATAGTAGACTCTCAGTAATTGTCAACTGCATACATTGTGCCAGGTTCTCTGTTAGGTACTTTACATGTGAATCCTTCAGCACTTTGATAAAGGATAGTCACAGGTCGGCAAGATTGGTATTGCATAAACATGCATGGAAAGGGTTTAAATCCTGTTCATCTCAACTAGAGATTCTTCCCTTATCATTGGTTGAATCTGATAGGGGAGGGGTTAGAATGGGATAAAGAAGTTTCTATTTCAAAAGGCAGCGTAATGTTGCACCTAAAAGTTGCTGAACCCATTTACTTGCCAAATGGTCATGGACAAGTTACTTAACTTCTTTATGCCTCAGTTTTTTCCATCTATATAATGATGATGATGATGGTGGTGATAATAATAATAATACCTACTTCATAAGATTGCTGTAAGAATTGAAGTCAATGAATGTGGAGAATATAGGACAGAGTCTGGCATATGTGTATTCAAGAGATGAGAGCTTTTTTGTTGCTGTTATTATTATCTGCAGCTAGGGAGTATGTAGTATTTTAATGATCAGGAGAAATTATGCTTATATACAGGAATTATTATCCTGCTTGAAAGGATTTATAATAAAATTCCAGGAGGAATTTTAATAATGCTACTTGCACTTTTTTTTTTTTTTTTCCCAATATAGTTGGCTCCTCTGGCTCTTTTTAAATAGAAATAAGTTCAGTTTTATCAAATTGCACGATTTGGCATGTTGCATTACTTTGGGGTGGCAGAACGTACACTGAGAAGGCCTGGGTTAGCGTTCCAGTTTTGCTACTTACTGATTAGAGACTTGGGGTAAATCATCACTCAGTGTGTCAGTTTTTATGTTTATAAACTGCAGACATAATCTACCATGTTTTCTTAAGAGATTTGTGAGGATCAAAAATAAGACAATGCATAGAAAAGTTTTTTGTATATCACAGAACAGTCTGCCCTAAAGGATTATTTTCTAAACCTAGTTGTTCATTTACTAATTCTATTTAATTAAATCAGTAACTTTTCAAATTTCTTTGGTCCTCTATATTTGGATATAATGTCACTTTTCGTCCATTATACAATTTTAAGTGTGTAGAAACCATTCACATATTTAGATGCAAGATCACTGAACAGATGTTTCCACAACTATTGGGGATCCTTGTTTCAAGGCCTAGAAAGGGGAATTCTATGTATAAACTTTCTCGATGTCACACTAAGAGATCTGAGTGCATGGAAAATGCAAAGGTCAAATATAGCATGTTTCACAATTTTGGTTCTGTTACTTATAATTCGTCAGTACCTTGGTAAATATGAGAAGTACCTATTTCATGTTTCTCAGAGTGTTGCTAAATATTTTCAGTAGAGATGAAGCAAGATTGGAAGGCAGTAAGTCCTTACAGTAGGGCTGTGTCTTCTGTTAGGGTTTCAGCATGAATTTGGTACTATGTAAATGCATGAATAGAATAATAAACATGGCAAGAAATGATCAGTTATGCATTTTATATACTCATGATCTAAAAATATTATTATTTTGAATAATTCAATTTGAAACACTCTCTTCTTTTCTTTTGCCCCCATGATTTTTATCTTCCATATATCTGTTAGTCCATCCATCTACCTACCTACCTACCTGCTTTGCCTGCCCTATCTGTATATGATGTATTGAGCATTGTGGACTCTGGAGGTAACACAAGGATGAATAAGCTATGTGACAGTAGGGGGCTGTTTGTGTACACAAACACATACACAAACACATATAGCTCAGGGCTGTATTATAGGATCAGGTAAGAGGAAAGTGCTGACTGTTGATTCAATATGGAAATATCCAGCCTTTCAATATTAGAGAATTTGAATCAGGACTAATTTTAAAGGATATTCTTAGCTATTGTGTTGCAAAATTGGGGGTAGTGAATTATGCTGAGTTCTGCTTAATGTAATCTTAACGATGTAAAAGTGATTTAATCGAAAACATTTAGTGAACAATTATTATGTGCTAGATATTGTGCAAAATGCTTTCCATTCATCACTTCACTTAACCCTTATATCAACTCCATGTAACAGATACTGTTATCTCAACTCTATAAATGAGGAAACTGAAGCTGAGAAAGGTCATGTAACTTGTCCAAAACACACAATTAATCAGTGGTGGGGAGTATATTAGCCAGAATGGTCTCTTAAAGTGTAAAGTAGATCATGCCCCTCTTGCGCTTAAGACAATCTAATGGCTTAGAATAGAAAGCACACGTTTCCCAATGGCCTAAAAACCCTACCTGCTTGCTCACCCAAACCTTTCCTACAACATTGTATGCCATAGTTTTGTATACTGGCCATCTTTCCATTCCCTGAACAGACCAACCTTCTCTCTGCACTAGCAGTTTTGCTGTCTGCCCCAGATCTTCCCCTGACCAGCTCATGCTTGTTATTGAGGCCTCATCCCACGCATCACCTCCTTTGAGAAGCCTTGCTTCACCATCAGGTGTAAAGAAATCCTGCCTCACCTCCCTGGTAACGTCTCACAATACTCTATTTAGTTATCACTTTTTGAAATTGTTCTGTTAATTAATCAATTTATTTTACTCCATAACCCTAATGTAAACTGCATGAGAGCAGAGGGGTCCTCTTTGTCTTGTTTACCTTCACCCATATATCTAACACCTAGAACAGGGCTTGGCCCATAGTTGATGCTTGTAAATATTTGTTGAATGAATGATTGAGTTGGTCTGTCTCTAGAACCTGAGTTATTAACTGCTATCATATATTTTCTCTCCTTGAGAAGTGATAAATGATGACTTATATTTGCTAATTTTCTCATTTTTATGTTATAGATCAGTTACAAACATTTCCAGCTCTCTTTTTGATATAATTGTCCCCAAATTGAAAAAGTCATATAATTGTTTGACCTGAGAATAATAATCAATTACTTAGGAAAAAATATTCCTTAGGCAAACTTGTGGGAAATTAAAGAGAAGTCGTTTGATTAAATTTATATGAAAATTTAAATAATATACACATTTCTATTATTTGAAAGGATTTCTTCTAATTCCTTTAAATCTGAATTAAAAATTTACTTGTGATAAAATAGTCTTTTTTTAAGAGTTGGTAACTTATAAATTGGTTCATTCATTTTGCAGCGAAATTTGTCAGTATCTGTAAAAGTTCAGAAGTCTGCTATCAGCAATTCTACTTTTTAGGACTATACCCTACTGAAATACTAACACCAGTGTGCAAAGATAGGTATGTGCAAAATTAAATACTGCAGCATTGTTCATTATAGTGAAAATTGTAGTAAATCTAAATGCTCGTCAATTGATGATACTATAATAAATTTAGACATAGAATGGGATACTATACAGTCATTCAAAGAATTGGAAAATCCATATATATCACCATGAAAATATATCTAAGATATACTAATTGAGAAAAGCAAGTTACAGAATACTCTGTTAAAGATGATAAATCAAAACAAACCAAAAATTTACCTGTTTTTATGGTGTGTGTGTGTATAATAATGAATGCATGGAAAAAAGTCTGGAAGTTGAGCAACAAGTTGCTAACAACAATGTTGTCTTAGCAGTGAGATTCAGGGTGGGGAGAGCCTTCATGTTTTTAATTTCCATACATCTAGGTTATTCAATTTTATTTCAATAGCAATGTAATACTATTTGTAAAAAATTAAACAAATACTTAAATTAAAAATAAATGTTATTGACTTCTGTAGCCAGAGACAGCTATCTTGGAATCAAAATGGAACTCAAGGGTTGGAAAGAGTAAGCATTAGGAATAGATCATATTCAGCTGTTAACTTGGAGGATCCTGAAGGCTCCTTGTTAAAATGAAAACACCAGGATTGGACTTTGGGTCAGAAAGACATAGGAGCTGTATACTAGCTGTGTGACTTTGGACAAGTTATTTCACCTCTTGCTGCCCAATTCGCTTGTCTGCTAAAAGGAGCTAATCATTCCTACCATATAGAAATGTTGGGGTGATTAAATGCATACAATGCGTGAGAAGGCCTAATTGATGACTGGTTGGGAAGGAGACTGAGGTTGAAATGGGATTTGGAGGTTATCATTGTACCGCACCAATGATGTGCCAATTCCCAAAGTTCTAGTCTTTAGCTTTTTTTAGTTCTTAAATATATATGCATTTTCTCAATGTCACCCAAGGTAATCATGTGCCAGGATTCTAGCAGAAGTTTGGAGAAGTCAAGTGACTTTGCTCAAAGTGACACAGCTAAGGAGTCAGAGCCAGAATTCACGCCTGGGTGTGGCTCCTGAGCGTGACCACCTAACCACTGCACTGCCTTGGACTCTCTCTGTTCCCCCTTCTCCAGTTTTCACAATTAGTCAGAATTGTCATAATTCAAAGACATATTCATCCTCTAAATGTGTTCTGTTCTCTTACAAACCAGTGATGCGGTGAGAGGAAGTGACTCTATTGTTTTTGTTTTGATTCTATTAGGGCAGTAATTATTCCTGTTTAGAAAAGTCAGTTTTGGCCACACGTTGTGGTAATCCTGAGAGGTCTGGGCATGGCAGCAACTCGGATTCTGGGCGTGCATATGTGAATAGTTACTTTCAGTGAAGTCCCATATCTGCTTCATGAGTGTGTTCTAGAAAATTAAATACATTGTTGCTTGTGCCTGGAAGACAGACCTGGCACACTGAGGTGGTAAAATGCAGAGGTCGGTTTCTCATGGCCCAGTAAGGCATTGAATGGGGAAATGGAGTATAAACATTCAAGATACAGCAGATGTGAACTTTAGGTGTGATCTGTGTACCACACTTTGGTAAGTGTAGACTAAATTGGAGAAAAAATTTTCACGAACCCAGATTGTGTGGGGCATTTTTTAAGCAGATATTTTTGAATCTAGGACTTTACCTTGGATTCATTGGTCTGGAATCTGGACCACAGAGACCTTGGCATATATTGGCTTTAGAGTGACATGTTAAATAAAGAATAAGCAAGTTTTTATATAAAGTACAAGTTACTAAGATGTAACTTGGGATGTATTAGAAATGTTTGTGTCTGGAAAAATCATCTTTTACTCTTTTGAAATCTTTAAAAAAATTTTAAGTTGAGGAGCTAGTAGGGAATAATTTTTTTTTTTTCCTTTGGCAATTTGTCCTTCATACAGTACGTTGTATAGCAGTATATAATGACTCAATTAAATAGATAGCGAGGATGGGTATAGTATTTGAATGAATGAACAAATTTCCCCTCATGTAATTTTTCTAATTTTGTCAGACTGATTAATATTGTAGTTTATTAATGGAAGGAGACAAAAGTAGTAGATAAAGTTCATTGAGCACTTACTATGTATCAGACATTTTGCTAAATGCTTTATACGTAATAGCTCAGGTAAAGTACAATGCTAAGTGGATTCTAAATCATTTGTATAGACATGAATAACATCTTGAGAACATTGTTTTGTTTCATATTTTACTCAATCTACTAAGTTTTACCTTCCAAGAGAAACATTTAATTATGTTATGTAACTGACTAATTTAAAAATTCTTGGGTATTCCTACATTTTGTTTGCAGTTTTGTTCATTTCAAGGACTAATATCTCTGGCTAATATTCTCTTGAGGATAAGGAACAGAATTGACCTATGATATAAATACCTATAGCTAACTGACCTATAATATAAATACCTATAGCATTTATGCTTATGCAGTTATCTAAACTGGCATTTGATAGCGTAGATGCACGAAGCTTTTAGCTTTTGTGATAGATTGATCTTCTGTGACCTCCAATGAAACACAGAATACATACAACATATATGCATACATGTGTATACATGATTATATATGTAATATGTATAATATATATAATATATGTGTATGTAAGTATTTTTTATTTAAATATATAATTTAAAAAATCTGGGTTGGGCCTATGGCTTACTAAATTTAGCCAGTGGAATGCAGCAGACATGAACATGAAACTGAGCCTCCAATAACAATTTGCTCACTGCTCTTCCAGTCTTTACTGTCAATCTCCTCAAGGTCATTTATCTTTTACCTTAGTCACAATTTCTATTTTGGTTATCTATTACTGCATAATAAACTACCCTAAAATTAGTGGTATAAATACAATTTATTGTTTCTCATGATACTGTGCATTGAATGGGCAGTTCTCGTGCTTCACATGTTGTCAGCTGGGAAGCTGGAATGGCTAGAAGAGTTGAAATGACCTCACCCAGGTGGCTCGCAAGTTGGTGCTGGTGCTGGCTGTTGTCTAGGAGCTCAGCTAGGACTGTGGACTGGAGTCTTCATTCTCCTGCATGTGGCTTCTGCACATGGCTAGGTTGGGTTTCCTCCTCTGCATGGTGGTCTCAAGATAGTTAAAGTTTTCATATGGCAGCTAGCTACAAAGGGTACAAAAAAGGAAACTCCCATGCCTTATTAAGGCTTAGGCCTGGAGTTGGCACCGTGATCATAGAAAAGCACCCCAAAACTTAGTGGCTTAAACAACTATTTTGTTATCTCTCACAATTCTGTGAGTTGATGGCTCAAATGGAAGGTTTCTCTGCCCCATAGGATGTTATCTGGTGTGCTATAGTCATAGAGGGTGGTTGTTGATTCTGAAGCACACCTAAAGCTGGGATAACTTGGTTCTCCTCCATGTGACCTCTGCATGTGGCCTGGACTTCTCACAGCATGATAACTGGGTTCTGAGAGAGCATACCAAGAGCAAGTATTATAAGATGAAGGAAGCAAAGTCTCTAGTTCTCTTAAGGGATGGACTCAGCTGTCTAAGAATATCATTTCTACCTTGTTCTATTGCCAAGCAGTAACAGGGCTGGGCCAGATTCAAAGGGATGGGGGATAAATTCCATCTCTTGATGGGAGAGTGGGCACATATAGAGTGGGAAGGAATTGATGGAGGTCATATTTGGAGATTATCTACCATAGTTTATCAGGAAGGTAATAATGAAATTCCAAAGATGAATCTCTTTCAGAAATAAACAAGCCAGCTTGGAGAAAAAAAAAAAAAACCTGTGTGTAACCAAAATAACAAAGGAGATTGGTAATTTTGGCACTGGTCTTTAGATTTTGGTGTAACACGTAACCCATGTCAGCAAGTTTTGACTGACAGGTTTTATTTAATTTTATTATTTATTATTAGCCTCACACTCTCATTCCTCTTATTCTTTTATATAAATTAAAACTGTTTGTTTATTAGTAACATTAATACTTTCTCTTTTATTTTTATTATTTTAATATTAACATTATCTCCTTCTTGAGTTAGGTTAGAATAGATGGGCACATTTCCCTTTACCTTTGTGATTTTGAATAGTATTATTAAATTCAAACTCTCAAAGTCTTAAGAATTAATATGTAGAAATGTGAGAATTGAAGTTTTATTTGTTAGAAATGACAGTTTTCCTAAAATATTTTAAAATTGTGCTATAAAAGGAATACATTTTAGGATTGTTGGTACTCAGCTGTTCAAGAGCAATACTGAATACTTATGCGTATGATTTGGAGTTTGTATAACTTAATATAAAGTTTAAAAATTCTATGTGTTTTATGAGGGACTGGTGAAGGGAAGTTCTCAAATGAGGCTCCCAACTGTGACAAACAAAGCCGATAATTCCTACTTACATTCCCTTCTATGGCTAAGAGACAGGGGTACCGTGAATTGATATAAACAGTTGGTATTGATTATTGAACACCTAGGTGCCATTCAGTGTACTAACTATTTACATGTAATAGTCTCTTTAATTTTTATAACAACTCCACTTCATAAGTACTATCAATATCCCCATTTTCAGATGGGAGAAATGCACGCCCAGAGAAGGTACTTAACTTACCAAAGTCACAAAGTTACTAAGGCTCGTAAGTGTTAGAGCTGGGAATTAAGGTGGCCAAGGCCCCATGCTTGACCTGTGGGTTGCGTTCATGGTTTGATGCATAATGAAAGAACTGAGGGTGAGCTGGCAGATGACCTTGCTCAGTCCCTGACACGTTATGTGTTAAAAGAACAATAACTAATATCTATGTGACACTCACTTTGTACCAGACACTTTATATGCATTAACTCCTTTGATTTTCACAACAGCCCTGTGGAGTTAGTGTTGGTGTTACCTTTGCTTAACATGAAACAACTGAAGGATGCAGAGGTTAGATAATTGGCTGGAGCGCTCTGGCTCCAGAGCCTGGAGTCTTATCCATTGTGCCATCTGTTGCCTCAAATCCAGCCTGCCACCATTTATAGGTTTTCTAGAAGAGCAACATAGCAGTGCAGAGGACAAACTGTAGTGAAGAGGGTTTGTTTTGGGCACTATTCACTTCCTTTCTCCTGTCTATCTCCTCTACCAGCCCTTCTGTACAGGTGCCACTACCTTCTGAATGCTCAAAGCTGCCAAATAACATTATATTATAAACATGATAGGAGGCACCTAATAAATATCTATGGAATGAGTGAATGAAAACTCCATTGGGACAGCCATTCTTATTTACATTTTATGGATATGGAAACTGAACTTCAGGAAATTAAATAAGTGCAGATGGTTACACGGTTTATTTGTTGCAGAACCAAAGTTTCAGTTCATCTCTGATTTACTCCAATCCCTGAGTCTTCCCATCTCATTCTGTAGCTTTCCATATAATTCCTTTCTAGGACCTTCTCCTTATCAAAACTTCAGTATAACACCTTCTTCCCTCTTTTCTCTTTTCCTTTCCCCTCCTCCTTTCTGGATCTATATCAAATTTTTTCAACCCTCAGTTTACTGAGTGAGCTCGCCTTGGAATCAAGAAGAAAGTAAACTGAGTGAAAAAAATCCTACTAACAGGGGAGTGATGAATATCAACAATAACCACCATAGTAGCTGCAGCTAACTCAGTACTTATTATGTGCTGTTTAATCATCACAATGACCCCATGGCGTGGGTATTTTCATCCTTATTTTATAGATGAGGAAATGAGATTGGGCTTGGAAATAATCCATGTTCTCTCTGGCTATAAGCCATATCATTCCAGAAACTGTATTTTACAGTTTAAAAGATTACCCTAGTTACCCCAAAACTCCTTCGATTGAAGAACTGACTAGAAAAATAGGTAAGGAAAAGAACATTCCAACAAAATGGAAAGGTTTTAAAATTAGATTAGATCAGAGGTTCCTAATTCTGGCTGCGCATTAGAATACTCTGGGGAATTTCCAAAAAATACCCTGACCCCAGCGCACACCAAGTGGATTAGAATCTCTTCCATTAGAGTCCAGAAGAGATTTTTTTTAAAGCCCTTCAGATGATCCCAGCGTCCAGCTAGATGGAGAACTACACTACATCTGTAGAGATGGGTGTGAAGGTAGCTGTGGACTAAGCATGAGTCGTTCTCATATCACCGTGTAGGATCACAGCGTTCGCATGTGGTAGGTGCTCAGCAGATGTGTGTAGACTGATTGACTGAAACCTGGAAAGAGCTTTAAAATCTGGAAAGTTAAGATGATGCTCATTGAAAAGTTCAGGTTAAATATACAGATATATTTATAAATGTATATCTTTAGTCACAAGTAGAAGGTACTTAAAATTATGCCTTAATTGTGCTAGTTGGGCAAGTCAGAATTTTCTGCCAACCATTTTATTATGCCACTATTTATAAAATACATCTTTATTTTAGTTATGACATCATGCACACCTTCCGCAGTCCCAAGTGTTCTACGGATGGAGAAAAGCCATTGATGTGGCACCGTGCATGGCAGTTGTGGTTTCCTTCCCTTCCCTTCTCTTGTCTTCTTGTCCTGCCTCTTCCCTTTTATCTTTTCCTTTCCCTACTCAGCAGAGAAACTTGAGAGATACTAACAGAGCTGAAAGTGTTAATTTTATAGATTAAAAAAATGAGTCAGTGTGTTTTTGTCTCCACCTCCCACCCCCTGCCTCATTCTCTCTTTTCAATCAACATAGTTATAAAGAAGAAAGAGTTGATTAGTCCCCTGATGCTCAGCAACAACAAACAACAACAACAACTGTAAAACAGAAGTTTCATATCCTATTTTATTTGTTTAAATTCTGCCTCTTTCCAAAAAGTATTTGAAGCTGCACAGAATATAATAACATTGCAGAAAATTAGTAACATATAAAAAGAAAATTTAGGATCTTGGAAAAGAGGATGTAGCAATATGATAACGATATGAACTTAGCAGAATTTTCTGAATGAGTAAGAAATTTATCATGGGGTTCCCGATAGGGCAAGAAACAGTTTACGTAGCTGTAGTTAGCAGAAAGGAGGAAGTATATAGTGATTACTCAGAGATGGCAAAGAAACTTCTGCTGTGTGACCTCATGGGGGACATTGTGTGTCTTGACAGCAGCACCCTTGACAACAGCTTCACAACAAACACCAAAGTAGTTTCGATATTGCTGTTCCTCGTAGCTGAAGACATAACGTTAAAGCCATACTCAGCGAAGCTGATCTTCTAAGATGATGTTGGATGGGAGCTGATCTTCTTAACATACCCATTTTTTTCTTCTTTTATTTTTTATCATTTTCTCCCTTGCTTTCCTTTAGAGTTTTCTTTAAGTCACAGTATAGATGGATGAGTTGTGTTTTTCACCTGCTATATAATTTTGTTTCCCCCTTAGTCTACCATTTACTAATAGAGAAATTTAGAACTTATTTTTAGTTTCTTGGGATCCTTCAAAGACCCTATCTTGTTTCGGTTTCCATTTCCCATTTGGTGACACTTGTTGATGGAGGAGAGGCTGGCAGATTATGTAGTTACTCTGGAAAGTGACGGACCAGGACTCAACGTATGTTGATGTTATTGGCTATGGGCAAGGAACACTTTTCCTCTTATGACTCTGCAGCTGTAAAAGTAATGATGCAATTCAGAGCAGCTTAGAATATTATGGTGGCAGGTATGGGTACAAATAGAAAAGCAAGAGGTGCTCTGCTTCTTCCAGTGAAATGAGCTAGCAGCGACCTACCTTCCCAAACACTCTGAATCCCACATTTGGCAAGTTCTTTCAGCTTAAAGTCTTCTGCTGGTGTTGTCTGGTCCTCAGAAGTAATGATGAGCTGAATCTGAACTGAATGGAGAAGGTGATTTTTACCATGCAAAATTTGTTTGCGTAAACTTGGATTTCAGTTGTCTTTTTCATTTCTCTTTTGGCAGCAAACATTAATGCTTGAGGACATGCTGCCTCATTTTTGGGAAGCACCAAATATTTGGTTTTTATCTGCATTCAGACAGAATCAGTTTCAAGTTGTTTCTGTAGATATTAAAACATAAATATTTAGATTAAACAAGTTTATAAATTACATAATTTACTCCATCATCTGTGGAATTATGAATTTTTTTCCTATGGTAGATTGAAAAATTTATTGAACACTTACTTTGTAAAAGGCATTATAATAAGTAGTTAGCGCAGAGTTGGGGGATACATTAAAAATAATAGACATGGTGATAGTCCACTGTAAACTTCCAGTCTAGTTAAGAAGTAAAAAAATTAAATTAAATTTGTTAAATTATTTTAAAGTAGAATGTTTTTAAGAAACAGAATTATTCAATGTAGTAAAAGTTGAACATGAATATGTTTGGGGCACCTTAGAAAAAAGAGTGCATTGAAGTTAGAGATAGGTTCAGAATAGGTAGATTTTAAACCAAGGAATAAAAGAGACAATCAACATGGGTTGGTAGAGATGACTGAATTAGGAAGGAGGAAGATTAGGATTATACTTTGAAAGTTGTCTTGTGTTATCTGGAAACTTATTGAGATGGAGAACTTGTCTGATAATAATTTTCATTACAATATTAAAATAGAATCAATAAGTTACTTTTAAAATGTGAATGCGGCTCTGGTGAATGACATTTATTTCAAGTATTGGAAACACAACATTGCAGCATGACAGAATAATTTTTTTTTTACTATTTTTGACATTTGTTTTAATAGTGTATGATGTATACATATCATACACATATGTATATACAGATACTTATGTATATATATATATACACACACAAATATATATATGTATATAAAATTTTGTGTGTGACCCCAGTAAGTTCCTTGATGTTCAGATAATATACTTTTTACAATTAATTTTTTATCTATCATCCTCAGGAGTGTGGATGCTCTTCATGTTTTATTTAAAGCATTATACTTCAGTTTACCATATCATGACTTTTTTATTTAGAAAAGTATTTTTTTGCTTCTATTTAAAGGCTAAAATTCTGAAAATAATATATTCAGATGTCTCTTTGGATCTTTTAGTTTTAAAATTTTAAAAAGAAAATTTGACTTTATTTTGGATTGTTTTTGCAACACTTGTATTTGTGTCTTAAGATTCTTGTGATTTATTTTCAAAGGGGTCTCTGGAATCTATATTTAAAAAACCTGAAAAATGAGTCTTTTACTTATACACACAAAATAGCTGTTAATATTGTAGTCCTACTTTGTTTAGACATACTCCATTGAGACAACTAATTAGTCATGATGAGAAAGATTATTCTATGATTTTTCCTCTTTTTCATTTATATTGTCTCTGTCAAGAACTATTATCATCCATCCATTCATCCATCCAATCATTTATTCTTTCATTTGTTCATCAAATATGTATTAAGTACCTACAATATTCAAGAGAATGAGCTGGTGTCTGGATGGGTGAGAAGAAGCCACAGAAGTGACTAGATCATGAGACTTTGGGAGACAAATATAGGAAATGTTAATTTCCATAAGTAAGGGTTAAGTAATGTGCCTTAGGAATTTGCAGATAACACAGAAGATTTCTGACTTGTAGGGAGGTGGAGTGAGTGCTGCAGAAATACTTTTTCACTTAAGTTGACCTACTCCATCCTTGTTTTTTTTTTTTGAATGCAGGAAGATGTTTTACTCCTTAGCATTTAGTAAAACAAATGTGATAGAAGATATCTGTTCTCAGCTCAAAAAGCCTAGAATATGCCTGGCTTTTTCAAGACATTTCACATTGTTAGTACTTTTATTTTTTATGGTTAAAATACAGACATTGTTAAATACTCATTAAAGTGACAAAAAGTATGAGGAGCTATCTGCCCTCAAAGCCCATGTTCTTTCCTTTCCTTCTTACTAAAGAAACTTTAGTTGCAAAACTGCCGTGCTTTTTGAGAAGTGCTTATTATGATCTTTCTTCATTTTTCTTTTGTTTAATTTTATACTATATTATTTTCAGAGGCAAAATCAGTGAAGGCTTGGACAATTTAAAACGTGTTAGTCCCGTAGGAGAGACATACATCCATGAAGGACTAAAGCTAGTAAGTTCTTTTACATTTATGAGTATGGGAGAGAATGTTTTCTTACCCTGTAATGAAATAAATTGTAACTCTCTAGTAAAACTCAAAGACCCCATTACATGTTTATCTTAAAATTTTTTAAAAAAATTCTTTTAGTTGTTCTAGGGATAAGACAGATAGAAAACATTTACCATGGTGATAAGAAAAGTTTGGATGGCATTTTGCCTTTTATGGAATTTTCCATTTTCTCTATGGCTATATTCAGAGAACCACATTTTCTATGTGGTTATAGTCAACCAAGGCTAAAATCTTTATCATTTAAACCCTATACTAACTACTCTATAATGTGAATATATGTATATTTCAAATTAAAATAGTTAACACAAAATACCCTGTTTTAAAAGCCAGTTCATAATATTTTGATTTTGTCAGACTTCAAATTCAGCTTGATGGAACATGCTGGTTAAAAGTTAAGATTAACTTATGAGTTGGACAATTATTCTTCATTTTCAGGCAAATGAACAAATTGAGAAAGCAGGAGGCTTAAAAACCTCCAGTATCATAATTGCTCTGACAGATGGGAAGTTGGATGGTCTGGTGCCATCATATGCAGAGAAAGAGGTGAGTATTGAACTGAAACAGTTCTTTACACCCCAGTGTACTTTGCTGTATGTCTCTGCATGTATTAGCCTGACATTTGAATAATTCACCTCTCTGTCTTCCTCTCTCTGTCCCTCCCTCATTCTCTCAATAGGCAAAGATATCCAGGTCCCTTGGGGCTAGAGTTTATTGTGTTGGTGTCCTTGACTTTGAACAAGCTCAAGTAAGTCCAGCAGATCTGCAGCCTTTAATCTAAATCACATAACTGTCTTAAGGAGAGTTTATCAGATTTTTTTCACTGATGACTTATTATGACTCAAATCAGTCATTAAAGATTTTCTATAAAAATGGCCCCATGTCTTGAGCTCTATGTTAATAATGTCTGAATTTGACAGGCTTCATTACCTAATCAAGCTGAAGACAAAACTCTAATTTTCTTGAACATTTATTCCATTTGAAGGAACTAATATTGGAAAAGCTGTTGGATTAAAACAATATGCATACTCCTCTTCTTTAACTCAACTGACAGGATTATCATGACAAGTCTTGTTCAAATGTTTTAGTTTGAAAACTCAACTCAGGAGTTCAGGGATTTGGGAAGTCCGTGTAGGAGAAATCTTTAATAATTTTCCCTAAAGAACCAATTTTTTTTCATGAATTTTTGAGGGTTTATGTATTAAATTTTTTTCCCCACTCACAAAATGATTTTACATTTAAATATTTGGTTGAGTGTGACTGAGACTCCTGTGTCTCATGACAGTTACAGCTAGTAGAGCTCTGAGCTGTTTTGAAATTGAAACTTGATGCCAGTGTAAAGGGGCTGTGCCTGATCTCAGTTCATTTTGTTGTGATGCATTTAGAGTAACACTAGTCCCATCACCTTCAGTTCCTGACAGTGAATTAATCCGCTGGTGTAATTTTTCAAGTGAATGTAATTGACATGTAATGAAGTGTATAAAGTGTTGTATGTCTCAACCACCTCTCAATTAAATTTTCCTCCTTTTTCTAAAGCTCGAAAGAATTGCTGATTCCAAGGAACAAGTTTTCCCTGTCAAAGGTGGATTTCAAGCTCTTAAAGGAATAATTAATTCTGTGAGTATTTCTCTGGGGTCAGGAAGGGCTCGTAATTTTAGATATATTTTAAACTATAGGAAGTAATCTTGATATCCAGTTCAGTGGGTCATTATCTTGAAGAAAGAAGTTAAGAAGGAAGTTTGCTGGGCGTTGCAAATGCAGGGAAATTCGAAAAGATCTGGATTTTGTTTGTTAAGTGAGATTTGGTATTAATTCTTGCAAATTGAGCTCTGTGAGCCTGGGTTTGTGATTTCAAGTTTAAGATTTTCATAAACAGTCTCAGAACACGCTTTGAGCATGGAGTTCCTCACTGTCTTGATATCTTGAAAGTTTTATAGGCTTTATAGAAGAGTAAAATAAAAATTTGGATTGGAATGTGTGATTGCTTCCTCCTCCAAATATGGTATTTCTTAGCTATCAGTCAGGCAACTCGAACGGGTGGCAGAGTATTTGACTGCGATTGTTGTTCTTTCCATTTTAATGATTAGTAGTTTCACTGGAGCTCATAATATTTCTGTTTGGAATTCAGTTGAGCTGTCTCTGGTGATCATTAGAATCCGGGCCATCCTAAACAGGGTATGGGGAAGTGGAGTGATGAAATGCAAAGCAAAACTCCTGGGCTTTCACAGCTGAGGTTTATGTTTCATTTTACTGCCTTTTGCTAGAAGCACTAGGAGCAGTTGCTATTAAGTATTTATGATATTTTGGTAAACAACATCCTAAAATAGAAGTGGATAATATATATTCTCTAAGCCAAAGCTTTTTCTTTAATCTTTGGGTATTTATTGAAGGAAAAAAAAAAAATCTCAGTTTTTTTCTGACATTTGGTTCTGGAATTTAAAATTTGTTTTTAAAAATCATATTTTTCAGAAACACAGAGTGAGATTTATTGAATTTGTTTTTGGTAGTATGTAGGCTTTTCTCCTCTTAATAAATGGATCTTTTCAGGAAAAACGTACAATTTGATTCTAAAACATATCAGTACAACTAGTGGACAGGCCAAATATAAGTGCAGAATGGAACAGAGATTCAATTATTTTAGGAGTTTACATATGTGTTTAGTTTTAGGAAAAAATTTCAATGTAAAAAAGTAATAAATATTTTTGTAGGTGGATTCAAGGTACATACTCTACAGCTGCGATTTGTTTTACAATATAGGAAAATGAATTGACAATGCAAAAGGGAGGATAATTTGACCCTGTAAAAAACAAATCAGTGTACTGTATTTTAAATAGAATTTTATTGTACCTGGGAATTTACAATTATTTTTATATTTATACTGGGAAGGAGAAAAGACCTCTGTGGGTTTTCCCCTTTGCAATTTTTTTCCTCTATATAAAAGGATTAATTCAAAATTCTCCAGGTGACTAATTGGCTTTTGAAAACTCTTTTTGTGGGTTATGACTACAAATATCTCCTTCAAAAAATTAGTAGTTGACTACTGGAGGAGATAAAGCTGTTATTGTTTTATTATATTTATTTGTTCAATTTCACTTTTTAAATTTGTATAAGAAAACTTTAGAATGGAATTTCGAACTACAGTGTTTCTCGCCTGAAGTTCTTGATGGACTTTAGCTCAAGAAAGTTGTCTAAAGATTTAGCATGAACTTAGACAAATTTGCGTTATTTTAGCCACACATTATGAACAAAGCCTCTTGAATTTCATCTGGAGGGGGCTGATGGGTATAGCTATCATCTCATTATAGTTAAATTGCAGCTATTTTGTCACAAAAGGAGTTGTAAGTGATCCTGAGGGAAGCCAGCCTCTGGGGAAACCCTAGCAGTAACTTGGGAGAGGAGGCAGGTAGACAAACGGAGCGTTACAATCAAAGTTGATCTCACTAATGGTTGAGATTTCTATCAACATGATAATAGCTTGGGATTTCTGCCCACTTTGTAGAAATTTAAGGCACTAAATCAAGCACTTTATCTCTCTTCAGGGCAGAGATTGTACTACCTCTGATAATATACAAAAGCTGTACTTCTGCCTCAAATTTGAATTACCCTTTATATTTACAAAGTACCATCTTATCTTTAAAAATTATATATGGTATTTAAACACATATAGTGTATTTCAGGGTAAGAGCTGAGAGAAGAGAATCTCTCTCTGTTCTTTATGGTTTACCAAACTAATGGGTAACATGGTACTGTGGAATGTATTTACACAAAGCTAAGCAAATGGAAGAAATCAGAAAATTTAAATCTTTCAGATGTTTGGTACTCTGAAGGCAAAATATTTGCTAAATTGATCGATAATTTATTTTTCCTGCTAGAAGTTATTTAAATACATCTGGCCTTATTAATTGTCAGTGCATTAATTTCCTTGAAGTTAATCTTTAATTGAGAAAAAGTGATAACATGGTTTTCTTGTTTTCTTTGTCCTCCCTTCCCCTGCCCACTAAAATCCAGTGACCTAGATAGTCTGGTCCCCTTATTGTAAAAGATATCACATTTTGTTAAGGCATAGTTTGTTTAGAATCAACTTTTTAGTCAGCAAGGATAAGAGTTTAATTTTGGAGGCTTTCTTCCTTATAGTTTTTTGAAAAAAGAAGAAACACTTTAGTAGTTCTAACTTTTATAACTTCAAAACAAGGGACTGTAATATGTGAACATATTAACAACTTAATATCTTTTCTAAAATTTATTTGATTCGGAAAATCATTTTAATGCTCTATTTTAATTTGGAGGGAAATGTATCATTTCAAAATTTTTAGATTTCTATCCCGGCAAACATGATACGTACGTAACATTTTTTGTACTATTGGTTTAACCTCTACTCTTAATTAGCATATATGAGGGTTTAGAATTCATTATCTCAAGGAGGTACTGGTGAAAAACTTTTCCTCTTTTTTACCCTTCTTTTCCCATTGTATAATGTATTCTTTCATTTCCTCATTTATTGAGCTCTTACTATGTTAGGGCATGGTATTAAGCTTGGAAGAGGGGGACACAAACTTATATAAGACAAATTCTTTGTTCTAAACGGGCTGGAAAATGACGATTCGAGGTTTGGAATATGGTGGCGCCCTGCGAGAATTACAAAGTGTGGGAATTTGGAAAAGGGAAATTTCAGTGAGTCACCCTATGTGATAAAAAGGAATCCTGTAATGCAGTTTGTGTTAAAATACCAATATGGCTAGAGTAATGTTGACAGAGCGGTGGAATGAGTTTGGTTATATGAAGTCATGGGAGGCTTTTTGTGGTGGGATCTGAACTGCGCTCTGACAATTGGAGGAGATTTAATTAGAAACAAGGAACACAGAACTTCAGGAACAGCCTGGGCTGAGTGGCTGAGGCATAGGCGGGTTTGGCTTGGATGGTGGAATGATATGGGGGATAAACATTGGTAGGTAGGTTGGATCCAGATTATGGAGACCCTCAAATGTTTGAGTGGTGAAATGGCTCTTTTTGCCTAAATAGTCGAGGAACCATGGAAGATTAATTTAGAGCATGAAATTTATAACAGTGAAAGTTTAGGTAGAATATGCTTATGATAATGTACGGGATGATTTGAAAGATGAAAAGCTGTGTTATGTCTCTTGCAATAGTGCTTGTGAAACATGGTGAAAGGAAACCTAACATAGTGAAGACAATATGAGATTGGAAAATACGAAGACCTGAGTGTGGGTTCCAACTCTGCCACCGCCTAGCCATGTGACCTTGTGTACCTCCTATAGTGTAATCTCTCTGAGTTTTAAAATTCTCATCAGTCAAATGAGGATAATGATATCTATATCAGTGAATTGTTTTGTGAATTAAATGAGATAAGGATTAAGAATGATCTAACTCAGAAGGGCTGACTTTAAAACATGTGGTAGGAAGCTAGGAATGGCTGGAAGCTAGGACCATGTAGGATGGGATTATTGATCCTTCTGTAGGGTAGCTCACTGAGAGAGCTGGCCAACATTCTAAATGATCAATGACTTAGGTCTAAAGAGGGGTGGTATTGATATGTGCAAGGATCAAATCTAGCAAGTGGGTCATAACAACAAGGATTTCTAGATGGTGTAGCTACTCAAAGTCAAGTATCTGGCTGTGCCCTAGTTTCGAATTCTCAGGGCATAGGTCTAGGGCCTAGCCAACAACTGGAAAAGAAGATTAAGAATTCCCATGGCAAAAGCTATGTAGAATTTCAGGATCTTCCATTCAGAAAAAAGAGCCACAATTCTTGTGGGAGAACTTGTGCTAATTAGTGATTCAGAGTAGAAATGTTACTTTGTTAAGGAGAAACCACAGCCCCAATGGACTATAGTTCCTTAGGGCTAATTTCAGGCACTAGGATTCTAGGTCTTTCACAATAAAACTAGGTCAAGGACTGCAAGGGAAGCAATTAATAAATTCTCTGCCCTGGTCAGAATTATGTCAGGAACAGGGTGGGGCTGAACCTCTAGGTATGAAACTGTTTGCTCTTTCTGAGCCAGGCTCTGAAGGCTCTGGCAAATATTACCTGGCAAATACTAGTTGTTGTTAAAATTGTGATGGCTGTGAAAACTGGAAATAAAAAGGTAAATGTGGGAAACTTTAAAAAATTAATAAATGGGGCTTCCCTGGTGGCGCAGTGGTTAAGAATCCGCCTGCCAATGCAGGGAACACGGGTTCGAGCCCTGGTCCGGGAAGATCCCACAGGCCGCGAAGCAGCTAAGCCCGTGCGCCAGGGCTACTGAGCCTGCGCTCTAGAGCCCATGCTCCGCAACAAGAGAGGCCACCGCAATGGGAAGCCCGCGCACCGCAATGAAGAGTAGCCCCCGCTCTCCGCAACTAGAGAAAGCCCGCGCACAGCAACGAAGACCCAATGCAGGCAAATATTAAAAAAAAAAAAAAATTAATAGAACCTGGGAGCTCACTGGATATAGGATGAAAAGGACAGAGAGGGCAGTCAAATGTAACTTGGGCCTTCCAACCCTGATAATATGAGTATCTAGAAGCATTGAAAGTGAACTCTGTTTTCACAGAGGGGTCGGAGTGTTAGAGGACAAAGTGGAATTGGGCAGGAGGGCAGGGAGAGAAGGTGAATTGGGCCTGGGAAGAAATCCCAGTGGGGGGATGTCACTGAGAGAAGTGGAGATCCAGGGAAATGTTCAAATCAGAAAACTGCAGAACTGAGTCATTCTTCCTCCTCTTGTTCTTTCTCCTCTCCCTCGCCCACCAACACAAGGATATAATTCTGTTTTCCACAGATCTTAGAATTGTTAAACAATTATTTTTGGTTTCTTGGAAAGGTGATTGTAGAGCTTTTATTTGAAAATAAAATTGTATTCAAACTAGGATAGGTCAGACTAACCTGTGAGTATCATGTGGTTTCTAGTGCAGTGTTTTGTAAGGCAGTGCTGTGTAAGAGAACATTAAAAATAAAACAAAACCACGATTAGTGAATAACAGGGAAAGAATAAAAAAGTGATGTGGAAAAGCCCCTCCTTTTTTTCTAAAAACAAGACCATGAGATGTTTTACTCTTTCCAATTATTTCCATAAATTTTTTTTTGACAGCACACCTCAAAAATATTAAGCATAAGAGATAAATCAGTTGTGAAGCTGTTTTTATAAATAATCCTGATCCAAAAGAATTAAGAACACTGCATCCTAGGTGATGGCAGCAAAGTTCCTAAGTACCTAATGGGGAAGTAAAGGAGCCTAAATAGGAAAGGAATGAGCACTCACACGTGTAGGAAATTTAAATTAAACTGTAATAGATTGTTTACTTTTTTACTGAAAACAGTAAAATATACATTTCAAAAAGTAACTTCATTCATAGTGCTGGAAATACAAGCTTCATTTGACCTTTGGAGCCAAGTTGTTTTTCTCAGTAATACCTATTGTTGTTATTATTATTTTTAAAAAGTATCTGAGAAAGGTGTCTAAACTATGTTTTAATGGAATGAGAAGACGTTGCAAAATCATTTTCTCTACAGGAAAATCATTTTCATAGAAGAGGGTACCTAATAAACATTCTGATAAGACTTTAGCTTAAATGCTTTTAGCAGGTTCTGCTATGAATGTTGACTGCTTAGTTGTGGAAATGTCTATTTATAAAATTATGGTTTAATGAAAAACCTAAAGTCTGAGCTAGCTATAAAGATATATTCACAGGAAAAAAAAAGCCAAACTGGTACAACTTACTCAAAATTGGAAATCAGTTTCTAGGACTCTTTTTAAAAAGGACTGGCTGGGCTTCCCTGGTGGCGCAGTGGTTGAGAATCTGCCTGCCAATGCAGGGGACACGGATTCGAGCCCTGGTCTGGGAAGATCCCACATGCCGCGGAGCAACTGGGCCCGTGAGCCACAATTACTGAGCCTGCGCGTCTGGAGCCTGTGCTCCGCAACAAGAGAGGCCACGATAGTGAGAGTCCTGCGCACCGCGATGAAGAGTGGCCCCCGCTTGCCACAACTAGAGAAAGCTCTCGCACAGAAACGAAGACCCAACACAGCCATAAATAAATAAATAAATAAATTTTAAAAGGACTGGCTGTAGCATGAGGCTCACTGTGCATCAGATTCTTCTGGGCTTCTATTTATCCAAGGATCTTTAGTACTGAATATAGATAAGGTGTCTCCTTATAACATCTTTCACATTAATGGTTAGGAAGGTTGGGACCGTATTTCCCACCTCCTCCTTTTTTTGCCTAATACAGTGTTGGGTTAGTAGTTATTGCCTAATTCATGTTTATCAATGAATGAATAAATAAAATCCATGCTTCTTGAAAATATTTTTATATTTTTAAAATATAATTATGGTGTGTTTAAGCATTAAAAAAATCAACTTTTTTCTGCCAGAAAATACTTTATTTTGAATTGACTTCTGATTCCATATTATTTTGACTTTATCCTCTTATTTATATTCCACTGTATTAAGACTTTTGGTTACCAGTGACAAAAAAGCAAGTTCATACTAGCTTAAGGGAAAAAAAGAAAAAGAAATGTATTGGCTTATCTAACTAACTGGGTGGTCCAGAGGAGGAAATTGCCTCAGGTACAGTTAGATCCAGGGAACCAATCCATGTTCTTAAGGTCTTCTCTCTTTGGAAATTTTGCCTGTGATTCTATTTGCCTCATTCTCTCCTTGTTCCCATGAGTGGCAGTTGAAAGTAATTGCCAAGTGTTTCAGCTTACATGGGCCTCAATTAGCAAGCCCATTGGAAAGAGAGAGCTGTTGTCTCTGGGCATCAGTATATTCTGTCCCAGTTAAGGACTCTGATTGACTCAGTTGAGTCAAGTGCTTATTCCTGTAACAATTACATAGTCAACAAACATATTTGGACCAGCCTGAATAACCTGCTCACCCCCGTGATGAAAGATTGGGAGCAAGGTGGAGAGGGCTAATGATTGACAGCCTCACCCGGACCACATGGAGTAGAGAACAGTTTCTCCAATAAAAAGGGAACACTTCATAGATGTGTAAGGATGAAAAAATGTTCTGGGTAGGGAAGAAAAATCAATAGTATTACAGTCCACTGTATCAAAATACATTTAAAATATTTTTGACATATTCTAATAAGGCACTCCATTCCTTCTAAATTCCAATTAACTAAAAAATACAAATAGAAAATTGGCTTTAAAATAGTCATTTAATTTACTGAAATTTTATAATCTTGACATCCTTTGTCCAATGGTCTATTTGCATTTGCATGATAATTTTACTTAATAAATACATTATTCTTTCCTTCTTTCTTTGGTTGGGATTGTAGTATAAGGAAATCAAATCCATTTTGGAAAAATAATTACAGTTTTTTGTGATATTTTGTGAGAAACCTAAAGTGGTGGCATTAGGTTACATAGCCAAAATTAAGTGCCAAATGTTTATTTGTTAACATTAATCTGTTGGGCTACAAAAGAAGATGACCTTTAGAGGCTCACTTGTTTTTGAAAGCAAATACAGTTGAGTAGAAGGACATTAAAAAGGGGGATAAAATGGTTAAGATTTATGATTAAATGTACCATCAGTGTAAATTATGATGCGTAAATGCGTAACTTCTCAGTTATATCTCATTTTCCCCCCTGAAATAATAATTCCTAATTTATTTGGAAGCATATTTTTGAAAACTTACTGTGTTCAAGACACTTTTAATAATTCCAAGACACTTTTCTGATGTTGGGTTACAGAGATGGATATGGTACCCTTGACTTGTCTGAGCTTACAATTCTTAGGGATATGTGTTTGTAAAGTCAATAGAACTGATAAAGCTTTTTTTTTTTTTTTTTCTTTTCTATTCTTGTTGCATAGGGAAATAGTTTATTTGCCATTCTGGATTTCTGAAAAATCAAATAGAACAAGTATAGACTTATCATGCTTGTCAGGTCTATTTCATGTTTTATTTAATGAAACAAGGGAGTGGGTAAAGAGGACTAATATGAAATAATATATGCATCAAAATGAAAAACATTTTGAGACTCAATTTCTTTAGATTCTGAACAAATAGTACATTTATTATTACTTTACCCCATAATTTCAGTGCACTTTTTATGGAAAGTCTATTTATCCTTTAGGAAAGCATTAAATGATTATTCTGAGTTTGTACTGAACAAAAGAAAATAAAAAAATCAAAGACATATAAACTTTTGTTTCATATCACAATGCACTTTGGGGCGTATTTCTATGGTATAGTGAGAAAGGAAGACCTGCTAATAGGATTTGTTATGAAAACTGCAATTATAACATGCAGAAGAACTTAAATGTTGTTTCGCTATTTTGTTTCACAATTTGTGATATGGGCATAATTTCACCAACAGTATAATCAGAACTACTCATCTGTTATGTTTGGAGCAGAGAGGAGTAAAAGGCAATGATTATAACTTACATTCTTCCCTAGATTTATTAGAGTAAAAGTTTGTTTAGAATTTGTCACTTGTGCTTATACTACTCACTTACTTGCAAAGGGAGAGAAAATCCATATTTAGAAATGGGTCAGTGCAGAACATGCTGTATTGAGCAACTGGCATTTTGAAGCTCCAAGCATTTAAAAAAAACAAACACAACCAAAACACGTAACTGCAAATTGCAATTGTTTTTCATTGACGTATTACCTCTTACAGAAAAATACATTTGGTAGGAATGTTTCACAGCTAGAGAGAAAATAAAATCATATCTGAATGTTGAAAGGTAAAAAAGCAAACAAGAAAAGATTGTGAGAAACAATCTTTCCAGTTGTTTTAGCTGCTTATTTTATGCACATGTGTGGCTAATTACTAACGCTTCATTTTAGGGGGATCTTTTTTGGGGAACTAATGCTGTGCAGTGATTTTTCCTTATGAGATTTAAACTTGGAATGCTTCATATTTGGGATGAACTCCTGTAGTGTAAGCTTCTCAGTGAGTCAGAAAAAAAGTAGCTTTTTTTTTTAGACCTTATTATTATTCTTACTGATATTTTCTGACATGCTGTATGACATGGAAATTAGCAGTTTCTATTTGTTAGGATACACTGAAGGTATTTGTAAATTATCTGTAACGTTCTGTTGTACATTGTGTTATATACTCAAAGTCAGTGTTAGAAAATTATTGCTAGAATGAATATTTTGAATTTTGAATAAGGTTAAAAATGTTGGAGATGTTTGGGTAGCATATTGAATTTAAGTGTGAAGAAATAATTTGGTTTTTTGGGAAAAATCTTTTTATTTAGAATTGGCCTTAAAAAAGAAAGTCACATTCATTCAATGGGACTTAATATCCTTTTGCTCTTTCACATATACTATCCAGAATCAGCCCTCTTTTTAAAAGAAGATGCATATCTTAAATTTGTTTCTTTTCATGTTGTTTTTATTGTTTCTTTTTCTCTTTGTTAAAAAAAATGTTATTTTTGCATTTGGCTCAATGCCTTATGAGTGCCATTGATTACCAAAATTTGAACTATACAAATAAATTTTCCTTTCATTGTGTGTGACCAAAGATGTGATTTGATTGACTCAAGTAGCCCCTCATTAAGCTCTGTAATTTTAAATATACTTAACTGTTTATTGTTACATACCCCATTTATTTGTCTTATAGCCAAAATGCTTGTGCTTTTTATTAGAAAGTTTTACATTTACTCTTCAATTAATTCAATAAATATTAATTGAGAAGCTGCTGTTTATAACATTGTGTTATATACCTTTTATATTAGATTGGTTTTAAATATGAAGTATTATTATTCATTATAAAAGTTTTTACATAGTTTCTTCTGGAATGGGCTCTATTTTCCAAATACAGTAGCCTTACCATCACCATTTAGAAATTGGAAAAAATATAGATTTTAAAAATCTGTCTTGGTTTATACTAGTTGTAGGAAGTGAGTTTTTGTTTGTTTGTTTCATTTAAACTGGATGCTTGATCTTCAAATCATAAGACCTAGATATTGCTCCCAAATTCAACATGAACTTCCAAGACACTGTAGGTCCTAAGTAATATTTTACTTCATTCCCCCCCATCTTAACTAATTCCATGCTAAATTTTATCTTGGATATAGCCCAACTATAATTCTTTACTAATTAATCCCATTTTATCTTCAATACCAGAAGAAAAAGGCCACAGCTATAGTCATTGCATGCATTTTTTAAGGCCATGATATGGCTTTTACTACTTCCTACATGTTCTATATTTGTCATTATAACATGTCCATTATGTAAACATGTTCAGGAACTTACAAGATCTCAATCAAAATATGGTTTCATATGTATCTTAAAATATCTAAGAAAGAAGAAATCAAGTCTGATGCTATCTGGTTGTTTCTGCTGTAGATGTTTCCATGATTAACACTGTCACTTCACCTGGTTATTATTCAGTCCTTATAAAGATCTGATCCTAACCCTATAGGCAAGCGGGATAAGAAATTGCTTCGTGGCCACTGGGATTCTTGGAAGAGTTGTGTCTCTGACTTAGCAGCGGTTCTCACCCGGCCACAAATCTTGCCAGTTCTGGCTCCAAAGTGCATATCTGCCCCTTGTTGCTCTGTATGCAAATTGAGCCTTTAGTGAAATCCTGCAGCCTGACCACATGCACTAGACGCAGACTTGATCCAAATTAATTTGGAATATGCCTGGAATATCCAGGGTGAAACACCATTCTGATACTCCATTCAAGTCGAACTTCTGGGAAGGGACAGCACAATGGAATCTACTTTCATCTCCTGCCAAACATCTGTATCTCAGAGAGGCCAGCGGGCAGAGCTGACTCCTAAGGCTGCATCTGGTCTTTCCACTAACCAAAACTAACCCAGAGGGGGCCATTACCAACCTTATCTTATCCTACCCCACTCCCTTGACAAATAGAGAAATTCCGTGAAATTCATGTTTACAGAGTTCACCAAACTACTGAGAGTATTCTGATGATCTAAATTATACAAAGAACGTATTGAAATTGTATACGAGTTAGAAACAACAGAAAATAAATAGCTATAATTTGTAAGGATGAATGCTATTGTTCCGCCTGCAGTTTTATCCCAAACAACTCAGAAGAGGGGAAATACTTGGATTTTCACTTTCTTACGACATGTATTCAAGACAAATACATTTTAAATAGGACAGAAAGTTTTGATAATGAGAAACAACAGTGACGGTTACAGGGATTAAATATATAAAACCATCTTTAGTCATTTAATTCACAGTTTGGGACAACAAGCTGGAATGTAGACGTTTTACACAAAGTAACAGAATTTAGAATTCTATATATTTCAGCCTCTTTTCTATTATAGATTTGTATTGGTTTATGAACACAGGTCTTGCAGATGGTCTTGTGTATACCATCAGCTGCTCTGCCTAGACCTCCCCCTCCTGGAAGTTCACACTTTTATCTCCTACCCAACCTGTGCCCTGTGGACGTAACTGTAGGTTAAAAATGTTTAAAGACCTGTGGTTCACAGATGCTGGAGGGAAAGAGACTAAGAAAAAGAGTAACAGGGGGACAGATATGTAGGCAGACCTTGTTTTCCAATGTTGGCGTCCCATTTTAGAAAATGTTTTCCCTCACGCTGCTTGCATTTCTTGCTTTACAAATGTTTATGTTGCCTGCATTTCCATGTATAGGGATTTTCATGGCTTAACAAAATATCCTCCTGAGGCTATAATCCTGTCCAGGTTGTTTGAACGGTCATGCATTCACATATTGACATTCATATATCAGTATGAATGCGTTCATGACATGAGAACAGCTATGTTGAAGTGGAATATTTGGGGAGATAGGGCAAACGTGGATCGTAATTGTGTTTAGAAAAAGAGTGTCTCTGTGTGTCTAGCAACCCAGGTGAGACGATGAGATGGGAGGGACACAGAGTCATTTAGTCTGTATCAAAAATTTGCTGCTCCACATCAAGAAAAAATAGAGAAAAACCAAACCAAACCAAACCAAATCACCAAACTTCTGCCTTCTGGCTCTGAATGTGCCTTCCTGTTCCCAGGACTCAGGCAAATTCTAGAGTTTTAGAACTATGAAACCTAAATACCATTGACATCATTACTTTTACGGAAAAAAAAATCTGTCCTAAGATCGAATAACAAATTAATTTCTCTAAGTTTGATTTTAGTTTCTGAGTGCTTGTTGTGTTCTTATACCAGTATTAGGACCTCTGGTAGCTTGTTGTTCTGGTAGCCTGGCTTGTCTTTTAGCTTCTGGATGATGCTGAGAAGTAAAAAGTACAAGTGTTTTATCTGTGCAAAACCAGATTGGAGAAAGAAAGCAGTAATAAAGTAAGACAATAGAGAAAAATAAATACATAAAAAGAGAGAGGCCCCTAACCATTTGGTTATCCCATATATTACTAACTCATAGGATGATCTACAATTTGAATTTATTCACAGTCAGTGGTGTTGGGAACTTTAAAACAAACCTGTAAAAACCCCATAAATAAAAGTGAAAGCTTAGTGACATAATTTTGAAGATAAGAAATAAGCCCGATTTTAGATTGTTTTTGATAGTATAAAAGGTATCCAGGCAAAACAAGCAGGTGAATTTCACTAGTTTGTTGGATGTTAGGTTTTGTAATGGGTAGACCATTTATCACAAGTCTGGAGGGTGGCAGAGGGCACTGATTAGAGGAATGGGCTTTGGACTCAATCAAACCTGGGGAGATCTGGCTCTGCTATTTAAAAAGCTAATTGTTCTAGGACAATTTTTAAAAATCTCTCTAAGTTCCAATTTTCTCATCTGTAAAATGGGGATAAAAATAGTATGCATTCTTAAGACTTGGAAGGATTAATTGAAGAAATTTATATAAAGTGCTTAGCACAGTTCCTAGAACATGATAAGCACCCAAGAAATAGTAATTATTATTATTGTTAGAAATTCTTTTGAATTTTTGACTGCTGCTAGTTGTACTGAATTTACAAAGTTTGACTTTTGTCATCCATATTAACATTTGAGGATTTAAAAGCAGGGATTAGGTAATAATGTACATATTTTTTTCATTTATAAATATTCCTTAATACTAATATTATTTTTTAAGTGAACAGATGCTTCAGTAGTATACTTTTTTCATGGTGATCAAGTTCTTTGCCAATTTATATATATATATATATATATATACATAAATGGGCTCCAAAGTCTCAAATGATGCAATTTTGCATCTACTGTGTCCATGACTTAGAGAACCCTGGTTTTATTAATAGCATTTGGTTTGTCTTTAAATTCGTTCTATGGTGCTATTAGCTCTCTTGATGTCAACTAAGGCCGACATTTATTGGAAACTATTTTCTGTTTCTGTTGAGACTTAATGAAGGCAGATGGCAACACATATTTGAAGAAACATCCTTACAAGGTCCTCTGTTGTACAGGTGATGAAAGTGCAGAGTATGAAAGATAATGTATCAATTATCATAGATGGGACACCTGATCCAATGTTCAATCAATCAATAACAGTATTTAAGTTGGTAAAAATTAACTAGTGTTCAAAATAGTTGTCCCATCTGTCAGTTGTCATTTAGTGATGACAATTTTAATATAATAGGTCCATTTTGAGGTCTTGAGCATTTGAACTTGTGCAATTACTTGGTGAGACTAGATTATGAAGTGCTTTGTATTTATGGAAGTGCTTGTTTAAAAATTTAATGTAAACTATTTGCATACGAATATTAAATCACAGCAACTTCTAGTTGTTCTTTTCTTAAAATAGCAACATGGTAAACTCTAGATAGAAAAACCAAATTTAGAGCAAATTTTATTTTCTAAAATGCATACACTTTCTTCTCTCCTTTCTTTCCCCACCACATTTTCTTGCTCTCTGTTTTATCATGTGAAGATGGTTTAGGTGAACTTAGTTTCAAATTATGGGTCTCTGGATTTCCAACCTTTACAATTTTTTGAAAGGCTAGATGCTTTTTCACATAAATTAACTTTATTTTGCTTTATCTTGGTCTTTTTATGATTGTTGATTTGCTTACTAGATAGACATTTTTAATATTCTCATTAATTCGTGCATTCAATCTGTATTCTCTAAGCATTTTTCTTTTGTTGTACTGTGTGTACAAAGCAATGTGCTAGTCCTGGAAGGCTAGCACAGTATAATATGATCCCGTTTCTATGCTCAGAGTTTGTCTTCTAATAGAGGAGGTGATTCAACACTCAATAAGATCCTAAAAAATAAAAAAATCAAAATAAACTTTAGAGAAAGGTAGGTAGTGTTCTGAGGGGGATTCATCTAGATTTTGTCAGATGGTGATGCCAATTTAATAACTCATGGTCTAAACTGCTTGTCTTTCAATGAATGTGTTACCTGAATCACTTTTTCATTCAATAATATCATTTCTATAGAACTCATTTTGTTAAAATAATTAAGTACGAATATTAAACTAATATAAGGGTATTCTTATATATAAATGTATATTATACAAGTTACTGCAAGATGTAACCAACCTTTAGTTATTCTTAATCTCTGCTTAACGTAATTTAATTTTGTTAATCTCAGACTTGAATAGAACATAAATTTCTAAATTATCCTGAACTTATTCTTGAAAATCAAAATACTTTACAGGGGATAATCAAAATACTTTACGGAACAGTAGACCATCAATGGCCCTTGAAGGTGTTTATTCTCCAGTCTTAAGGAGAGCTCCATTAGAATTGATCATTTGATCTTGCTATTAGAACTACCATTTTAGAAATGTTTTGATGGAATACATCAAATCAAAAGAGGAAGTCAACGCAAACATTTGTCTTAATAGTTTGAGATCTGATTTAATTATGGCCAATATTTTTAGGAGAAAGAAAACCAACATAATTTCAGAAATTCACACAGGTCATTCTGGGTTGCATAGTCTTTGACACAGCTTTTGGAAAATTTCTTTATAATTTCTTGATTTACCTTATTCTAAGGAATTTTTAAAAAATGATTTCTATTTCCAATAGACTCAATCTTTAAGCCTCTCTCATAATTTTCTTGATGTTCAAAACATTTTTCTGTAATGCTGATAGAGGTGTGCCTAAAATAGCTAGTAAAAAGATTGTAAGCTAAGATCAGTCAGTTTCCTTAACAGGATTTATTTTAAAATAAATTCTTTCAAGAATTGTCACCAGATAAAATAGATTTGGGGGCTTTATGTTTTCTTCTGACCGTCCATTTTCGAGGCTCAGTTCTCACTTTTATTTCAAATTGGTCAAAACTAAAGCAAAAATACCCCAATTTTGTTAGTTAGGGTATTATTAGCTTCATATTCCTTTGGCAAAACCTTTTTAGCTTCATATTCCTTTGGCAAAACTTTTGTATTCTGTTCCCTTCAGAGTCTTGTTATCTGAATTATGTCAAAATATTTAACGATGTTAGTGATTTGAGATACTTCCCTTCCAAGAGGGCACATTAACCTTTGACAATGGTCCTCAATTCTTAAATGAACAAAGGTACTCACTCATCAAAGGAGTGAGTGTTGATTGTCGAAGATAAAATAGCAGACCACAAGGTGTTTGGGCCCTGACAGTCTTTGGGTGACTCTGGAATCTCTTTGGTTATTTATGAGTTTAAATAGACCTCACTTGGAATTTCTCAGATATAATATTTTATTCTATTTATTTCCTAATTACTAAAGCCTCAATCACTAAGTGAAAAGTGGATTCACTGGGAAATGACCTTAGAAAGTGCAAATGTTCCCTCTTTCAGAGAGGCATATTCAGCAACAAAAATTCCGTGATTTGACCCAGCTGTATTTTAGAGTCTGACAATTTGTATTTCCACTGTTATTAAAGAAAGCACAGAAAGCATTTCTATATCCTGCTACAGTCCTTCCTTCCTGTTTTAGTTATGAGCAGGAGATGCTAGAAACTACTGTACATCATCTGTCTTTAATGTCTGTCAAGAAAGAAATGTTGTTCAAAGATCATCTGGAACTTGTCTGCCTTTGCTAATGTAGTGCAGAGCAGTTCTAAAAATAAAGGCAGGATTGTTGAGTCCATTAGGAGCAGCTTATTTCATCATTGTTGTTTTTCGCTTGTAGCCTTGTGCCTTGTATGGTGGTTTCTGTTTCTCAGAACAAGCTAAGAAGAGCCATTCTGTTCCTGTGCTCTGGGAATGCTGGAGTAGAGAGTCTGTCTTTTTGAGAATAATATTTGGCTCATACAAGGGGCCTGTGTTCTGCAAGTGTAATGTTTGATGCATGTAAGGAGGATTAGCGTCCATGGGAACTGAGGCAGAGAAATTGAATAGAAATGCCAGAGTCAAATAAAGAAGTGTTTATTTATTGATATTATGTTGAACCTTTTAATAGAAAACATTAAATTAGCATAATTAAATAGGAGGTCTGATTTTGCTATCTTGTTTTTGCCTGATGGGAAATTCAGCATTGATTTTATGGCTATCAGGAAATTTTAGTTATCTTTTCATGTCTAAGGTTCCCAGACTTTGAGGCAACAACCCACTTTATCTGTGCTTATCTGTATTTATTCTAATCAAATAAGGGTTCCTACAGAATAAAATCTTAGAATATATACTGAAAGACGACACAGACATTTCCTAAGAGCTTGGTAGCTGTATATGAGATGGTTAATGAAATTTTCTCTGCCATCTATTGAAGTTAAAGGGAGGACCACAGATTATTAGTAATCTTATAATTCACTTTACATGTTATGATTTAGTGCTATACCTTGGTCTTCTTTTTTTCCTTTTTAGATACTAGCTCAGTCGTGCACTGAAATCCTGGAATTACGGCCCTCAAGCGTCTGTGTGGGGGGTAAGTGGTTAGAATTTAAAAATACCTTGTAAGAAGTTGTACTTTTTTCCTAGTTAAAATATACGATTTGAAACTCATGTTGGAAAGAGAATAGCAAAATTAATTTTTTGGCATCTTTTTCTGTAAGAATTTTTAAATAATTCCTTGAAATATTTCTATTTTAAATTCAAATTTTTAAGATTGGAGTGTTATTTTAAATAATGAACATATTGTGTGACAGGCTTTTAAAATCTTCTGTATATTTAGTTCATGTTTGAGACCTTTCCTATGGCAAGTAAAATAGAAAATTTTCTCTTTTATCTGATTATACAAACAGTCAGGTATCTGTAGACTTTGAGCTCTGTGCCTTGATGACCTGGCCAAAGTACAGTACATGCCAGCTCAGGGCCCATAAAGAAGTGACTTATGGGTGGATGGCAGGAAAGAAGCAGGTGGCTTCATCAGCTGGTTCTAAGAACAGACTCGGGTTTTAGCACTTTCAAGCCATCCAACCCAAAGAGAGTGCGATTCTCTCTGGCCTATACTATTTCTACTTCAGGTCTTACCTGGAGTTCATTTTAACCTGACTTTTCTTTCAAAGGAAAAACATTGGGTCTGGTGGGGAAGGAAATGTGCTGTGCAATTTACTGCAGAACCTCCCAAATGCTGGACATGGGATGAAGTTCTACATCTTTTGAACTCCTCCATTAATGATTACTGAGAAGTTCAAGAGGAATAATGCATTTGAACATTCCAGAGCAGGATGGCGTTCTATGCATTTAGAATTTTACCTAATCCTCATAACAACACTATTCGACAGTTTTATAATCCCGGGTTCACGGATGGGGAAACTGAGACAGAGACATGTTCAGTATTTGCTGTTAGTAAATGTCCTGTTAGACTCTTGTCTGTCTCACTCCTAAAGCTCATATTCTTTTTCTGAGTCACATTTTAAGTTTCACTTGCACTTTATTTTAACTTATAAGAAAATTCCTTTCATAATACACTGAATGGAGAGTGGCATGGCAGTATTTTCTTCCACAGTTAATTACTCTATATGTGTTAGATTATTTCAGATAGGAGGTCTCCGAGAGGATTGAAAGTTGATCACTATTAAAATAGTTGACATACCACCTTGCAACTAAGCAGCAAACATTTAGATGCCAATCAAAACATTGATTGGCAACTAAAATTTTCTTCTAGCATATTATTTCACTCTCTAACATTTAGTGACTGCTCCTCTTACACAGAATATGAGTTCAATCAACCTCTTTTACCTATTGGCCATAGATTATTATTAGTCCAAAATGCATGACCCTTGATGAGTTATAAGTTTGTATGCAACAGAAAATAAAACTGGAATTAAGGATGTGAAGAAGCTGTTAAAGAAGAGCTTTGTACGGGGTGTCATAGATTAAAGAAAATATAATACACGACTGTTCTAAGAACCAGATAATATGAGGCATTAACTTCTTTACATTCTCATACCTCAGTTCCTAAGACAAGAGGAAAACAAAGAGTTTTCTTTCCTGTGGATATTTTCTTCAGGATAGAATTTGGGCAAGTTTGTATGGTGTTTGTCTGGGATGACTGTTATGCTTCAATTCTAAAATCTTGGTCACTATTGGAAAACACTTTGTTCAAAAAATAAAATAACGCATCTCTACGTGGCAGCAAAGGGTATCTTCACTGTACGTACCTGGAGGGTCTAAGAAAGCAAGTAGGACCATGTCTTTGTTGTTATTAGTTGGCTGAATAGTACTAAAAAATTCATTCTTTGTACCTTGATACTTTTGTTTCAAGTAATGCGTTTTGTTGTTGTTTTTGTAAAGTAGTGATTAAATTTTTTATTTTCCTTTTACTTCTAGAGGAATTTCAAATAGTTTTGAATGGAAGAGGATTCAACTTGGGCAGTCGGAATGGCAGTGTTCTCTGTACTTACACTGTTAATGAAACATACACCAAGAGTAGGTCTCCATAATTTCAATATTGCTTTAATATCTCCATAGTATATCAGCATCAAGTGTTTTCCTCTTTTCCCCAACTGAAACCAACTGTGCTATATTTTTTTATCAGAGGGGAAAGAAAGGAAGTCCAATGATAATACAAGTAGTAATAATTACTTAATAGTTATTTAATAATGGCAACATTTCTTCATAACTTAATAAATGCTGGACCCCATCCTAAGTAGCCTCATTATAAAAATGATGCCCTTGTGGCTGAAAGAGTCAAATAACTTGCCTGTGGTGACACAAGTAATAATGGGCAGAGCTGAGGGTTGAACCCAGTTTTCCTGACTGCACTCCGTACGGACTCTATCCACCGCCTGATTTAATTGCCTCTTTCTCCAGATTTGTTTCTTGTCACTCTTGCCTGAAAATCTAACTGTCTTGGACTACTCTACTACTTATTGCCTTATTTTATTGTCACTTGTTATCTTTATCTAATTTCCCAATAATTTGTCAGCCAGTTTCCTGAAGACGGGCTTTTTGCCTTATAGATATATCTCCAATGCCCACCTGGCACAGTGTTTGTTGATAATTATCATATGTAGGGAATTAGGTTTTATTTTCCCTCACTTGGCTTTCAAAAAGGGAGAAGATGAGTGTAACATTTTTATCTTCATTTTGAGAAAAACTTTTGCTCTTTAAATAGATCTTAGTATGCTGAGCGTTTTGGGTCTCTATTAAGACATTTTCTCCTCATTGATGATTATATTGTCTTCTAAAATTTTGTACTGTAAGGCAGATGCTGCAACTCTGTGAACTCTGGTGGAATTATTTTTTGAGAGGTTCATCTACAATTTTGTTGTTTATCTGATGGTTCTAAACCCTCCAATTAGCACAGCTTTGGCTACATACACAGTCACTGCTCCGTACGTTTGTTGAATTAAAGCGGTGAGGATCTCAGCATGGTAAATGCCATCAGTAATTCCTCTCTTTCTTATTAAGATCATCATTTTGGTAAGGAAAGACAATAATATTTGTAAAAAACTTTCTTCCTAGTAGGTTCTACAACTGAAGAGGACAAAATAATTTTACCACTTTTATTCAGTAGTCATCTGTATCTAAGCATTAGCTTTACCTTACTCCTTTTGATTACATATTTGAGTTGATTATAATATAAACATATTTTACACTTAGCTACATAGAATTGAATTTATTAAAGTAAATCTCAAATAAATTGAGTCAGATTGTATTTTCATCATTTGTATTCTAACATTATCCATCTAATTATGTAACTTTTCTGAGTATTTGTAGTCTAGGTCATTTTTCTCATATGCTATTAAAATTGCAAGGCAATTTAAGCATTCTATAAAATGTGTTTATATATTATAAACCCAATTATTTTATTAAACTCTTGAAAGAAATGTATTATCCTTTGGACATTTGTCTTCTCTATCATTTTTAAATTCTGCTTTTAAAATATATATAATTTTTCCTTGAAAATCTAATATATTGGCAAAATTGAGGGAGAAAAGGTGATAATTTTATAGTATCTACAAGCTGTATGTGAACTTAATCTATATCAACAAATCGTAATTTATGATTTACCAGTACTATATATCAATGAGGCATATAATCTCTTCCTGTTTTTCATTCTGTGTTCCTTCTCTTTCTTTAGATGAGTATCTTTTTGTTTTTTTTCATGCTAATGTATCTAATGTCCCACACTTGAACTCTGATTGCTGCGTCTCTTCATATTTTTAATGAAACTGTGTGAGATACATAAAACCCTTTATTGATTAAATGACATTTTATTTTATAGGTGTAATGCCAGTGAGTGTGGAAAGTAATTCTATGCTTTGTCCTGCACCTACCCTGAATGAAGTTGGACAGTAAGTACTTTATTAAAAACATTTAAAAACTTTTTAGCTACAAATTATAAGGAAACGGTGACAAAATATACATTGGTTGTTTTATTTTATCTTTTCTTGATATACAGATTAAACATGAAATAGTAAATCCTAGGCAAATCACTCTGGTTAGTACTTTAACTATACGTATTCTTAGTAGGTTGAAAAAGGTAAAGTCTGTTTTATCTTGTTTCTTAAATATTGATTAAAAGGCTCTATAAATATTTATCTGGATAGATTTGAGAACTATTGTTAGAGCCTTTAAATAATAAAGCCATAGCCATTACTTTGAACTTTAGAGTATTGAATTTACACACACACACATACACATACACACAAGAGTTTCAAAGTGGGATTTTGACTAATTACTATAGTGTTTAAATATTAAGATTGAAGAGCAAAAGGAACATGGCTCAATAAGGCACAACTTAGACTAGGAAATATTTGTGCATTAATTTGTGTCCCAGTCCTGTTAAGGAGTATATTTTCATGTTCTTTGGTGTGGCAATAAACCATGATAGCTGGATAAAATAAGGGATATTTAGTTTGGAAGAAGGGCTTTTATTTTAATCACCTATATACAGATAATTTCACCATCAACTTAATATTTCCATGTGTGATTTTTTCCCCCCTGCCCTCTCTATTATGCAGGAAATGATTGCAAATAGTTCAAATGTTCTCTTGTCCAACAGTAGTAGATGCAATATGCTTAGGATAATGGATAGGATACAGTTTTCAAGAATCACTGTATACTGATCTCAAACCTTCCTCTGGATCAGAGGAAACTAAAATACATAAGGCCCCAATCCAAAGTCTGGATTAGTGTTCAGAGAGTGAAGATTATATTTTCCTTTGTGGAACCTAAGAAAATCATTTTAGTAGTTTGAAGTTAACTTGAGCACTTAACTTTTGTGGATGCTTAAATATTCAAGATACCTGTTGGACATCACTTCTGGTCATCCAAGTAAATTGGAGCAGTATCAGCTTTCTATTTGAAATTGATTGAAAAGAGCTGCATAATATAACTTATAAAAGCAAGACTATCAGAGTCTATTTTCTTTCTATAAAAAAGTATTCATTTTCTGAGTCATATAATAATCTGGTATTGGTAACATGCTTATGGCCAAATTAGACTGGCCTTGGAATTTAAGGCCCATCCATTTTGCATGGAGCCACCTGTACCACAAGGGCACAGTGGGACTCAATGGCTTTCTGAGTAATAGTCTTGTATTAGCAACGATAAATCTATTGACTTAAAGTTTGGTCTTATTTTATTGAATCTATAAGTCCATATTGATTCTCCTGATTGTTCTCCCCAGTCTGCTTTCAGAGCTGTCTTCTCTCTCTTAGTCACTGGCAGCTCCATGCTTTTTGTTGTTCAGGTAAAAAACCTTTGACTCATTATTGATCTCTTTTATGCAGCCCATAAGCAAATCTCAGCTCTGATTTCAAAACATGTTCAGAATCCAGTCCTTCCCCACCACCTCCACTGATACCACCCTAGACCAAGCTACTGTCATTTCTTGCTTAGGTTATTAGCCTCTCAACCCATCTTTCTTCTTCTGTCCTTGGCAAAAGTGATCCTGTTAAAACAGATCAGTTTATGTCAACCCTCCACTTAAAATCCTTGATAATGAGTTCCTCATTACATTTAGAGTGCAAGTCTAATCACTGCAATGTTCTATAAGGTTCTACAAGATCTGGCCCTCACTCCATCTCCAACTTCATCCTCTTTTTGCCCCTTCTGTTATGGTCACACTGGCCTCTTTGTTGTTCTTTAACCACCTAAGCTTATTCCAGTGGCTTGAAAGGCTCCTTCCTTCTTGTCTCACTCTCTCAACTTCAAGTTTTGTTCAACATATCACCTTCTCAGTAAGCCCTTGCCAGTCACCCTATTTAATCATACAATCTTCCCCCTCCCTTGAGTTTAACAGTCTCTATTCTCTTTTCATGGTTCACTTTTTCTCCAAAGCATTTATTTGTTTGTTATTGTGTCTCCCTCCTGCTGGGATGAATTTGGTTTATTTTGTTTCTTTCTGTATCTCTAGCACTGACACAATGCCTGACAGAGAGTAGATTCACTAAATGTTTGTTGCATGAAAGAATGAATACATTTTTTCTCAAACATTTTGATTTACTCTTTATATAAAGAGCTAAAAGAGTGCATTTGATTACTGGGTATATCAGGTAGGAGAAAGATGATCAGAATTCTGTTTGGGGCATCATACCATTTAAGAGAGCAGGAAACTGTCTTGATCTTTACATAGTAATGACTAGTTAAGGAAGACAGCTTACTTTCTTCTCCAAAGTAGTTATAAAATGCAATATACCTGTTCTATCCAACACTGAATTTGTTTTCTCTAGAATTTGCCTTGGGGCACAGTCTCCTTTTTAAGAGACTGCCATAGATACTGCTGGTATTCTTTAGTGATTTGTAGGTTGGCTAAATACTCAGAAGATGTGATTTTAAAAAATCATATAGGACATAATAAATGTCAAGCACGAGAAAAAATCATTTGTTTGCTTTTTGACAATATTTCACCTACAAGCAAGCTGAGAATGTTTTGGAAGGCGATCTGTCTAAAATAATTACTTTTGCTTTTTTTTTGTCTATCAAGTACATGACACCACTGAGGCAAAATATGTGAAGATTTTATTTGTTAATGTATGGGACATTTGGCGACATCATTATTTGTTCTACTAAGTACGTTGCAATTAATTTGGACCTTTCCTTTGCCTTGAATTTCCTTCAGATACTTTTGTAGGCGATGAGCTCTCTTATGAGATTGGATTAAAATCAACACAACTGAAACAGTTTAGCCTTGTAAGGTGACTGTGCTTAATATGTTTGTCTAATTAGCTTTTGGCTAAGGATTCAAAACCATTAAGTAGCTAGTTAGTCTATGTTTCAAATAAACACATCTGGCCCAACAATGAATGAAAGTTTTTCCTGTGTGAGGGTGACAGATGTGGTGATGGTTCCCCCTGTTCTCTCACTTAAATAATTAACAGCATGCTGGTGAAGTAACCCTAGACAGACAGCCTCAAAGCCAGATGCACAGTCTCAGCGCTGGAGCCACGGACATGTGTCTCATCTCATTAGTGTGTTCTATCAGTTCCTTTCTCATCTTTATGTTACTTCCTGAATTACATTTTCTTTGAGGATTATTCCTTTAAAAATCGAGGGCTCATGAATTTTGGTTTGAAAGAGGCTTAACATGAAGATGTTTTACTTGGAGATGGGAACTAAGAATGTAGCAGAGTAGCTAGGACATAGGTTTGCATTTGGAAATTGATGTCGTGGAGTAAACAAAAGTTAAAGCTATCTGGGCAAATCTTATCCAGGTTTATCATTGCTTAGCATTGTTGGAATGGGTCTTTGGAGTCCTTTCTTTGAGAGACATTGAAATTTAATCTCTATGTATTAAATTTCTTTATCTGGTATAGAATTTTAGACTAAAATGAACATATTTTTAGTTTTTAAACAGAAAGAATGTAAAGGTGAGATTGTTCTTTCTGAGATTGTTCTTTCCTATTTTTTTTCATTGGACACAATTTAATTAAAAAATGTCATATGGTTAAACAAATTGTCTTACCTAGAAAAATCTGTAGATTGTTTGGGAGTTAATTTCTGCCAGTGGTTATTTGAACCAAAATGTCTTAAGTTTGAGTAGGAAGGACTCTGTGAAGTTCTGCAGATCCTACCCTTTTGAGGGCAGTGGCCTCCTGGTGTAATGTGCAGGTGTCACCCGTTCTTGCAAAATGGGCTTATTCTCTGACCCTTGTTTAGTGAGACATCAACAATAGCACAGCTGCTCTGCAATAGTTGAGATCTCAAACCTGTAATTTGGCAAGAAGAACAGAGCAAATTGGGTAAATATACATAAACACATTGTGAAGAAAGAAAAACAGAACAGAATGAACCAGAGCCTGATCCTACAGCTTGTTTGATAGATTTAAGGAGGCATATGGTATAGTTAAATGTGCTTTCAAAAACATTGGCCAGAATCTTCTGGCAAATATGAAATAAATATCTAAATCAGATGAAACTGGTAGTATTAGTTCCCTTAAAAGGCAGTGTGGAAAGACAGTTGACAGAGGGTTTAAGTAAGAAGTGGTGGGACATCAGTGTATGTGGAAAATTTTAAGCATCTGATACTGAAGGATCACTGAGATGCATGTGTGGCAGACTTGGGGTTAGAGCCTGACTTGGTAATGGAATCTTATTTTCCTCAATGTTGTGATTTTTTTAAATATAATTCATCTTGCCTGGAATAAAATTAATTCCATTTCCCTTTCTTGGTTTGACAAATTCTGCCTTTAGCACAGCTTCTCACATGAACAGTTAAAAGAAATATATATATATATACCTATATATGTATGGTTATGTGAATTTATTTTATCAATTTGTTTTTTTTGAGAGGGAGACATGACAAAAATTTTTTTTTATTAGAAAAATTCTTTAAAAAACCAAAAAACTGAGGTGATGAATTGGTCGTCAACAGATGACTTGGTGGATGAGGCTGCTTTGGCTGCACTGATCTCCCACTTCCTCCCTTGTTCAGGGTCCATGGCAAAGCAGCGCCATAGTTGCAGGGCCCCCATCTGGGCTTATGGTTGGACAGAGGACCTGAACTGTGTGACCTTTGAGCTCAGCCACCTTGATTGGATAGTTACAAATAACAAGCTGGTTCTGGGCAAAGCCATGGCCTGAGATGAGCTTCTTGTAGTGGGGGGACCAGAGGATGGAGCACACTTGGAAGCATCCACAGCACTCAGGCCCCATAGTAGACATTCTAGATGTGAATGTGTCAATCATTGGGTCTCCTTCTAGTTGCCAGGACCTTGGCCTGCCAGGGACACCAAGCTACAGCCTTGATAGCCCCTTGACACTGGGTGAATGTCTGCAGGGGAACCCAGCCACCCATGCCAGGAGCACTAGGCCACGTGATGACCAAATATTGTCCATCTGTATATCTACACAATCCCCAATTCCATTATTTTAGTAGCAGGTGATGCAACCATAACTTTATTCTTTCTTCTCTTCCTTATGAGGAATGAGACTGGATTTATTTACTTTTTAAATCATGGATACCAGGACATTAGTTATATCTTTATTTTGAATATAAACATTAGAATCTTGGTGAGATTGGTTAAGGCTGAGGAGCCTCTCAGTTTTTGTATTTCTCTATACCCCTCCCCCAATGGTGCAACATTTATGTATTCATTCACACAGTGTATCGCTTTCTGATTATACCTATAAATGTGATAAGTTCACCTAATCTGCATTGCATCTCCATCCTAAATATTATATTCAGTTCTGGAAATTGTCTTTTAAGAGGAACAATAGTTAATTCGAGTACGTCTAGGGTGGCCAACAAAATCTTGCCAAGTATGAAAATGTTAAAATACTGAATTAAAATACTGGAAAAGACACAATTCAGGTGTGACACATCAGCTCTCCAAACGTCAGGTCTGTCATGTGAAAGATAGATTTGACTTATTCTTTATTGCTCCAAGAACAAGAGAAAGAAAGAATGGAAGGTAAAAGGAGGCACATTTCAGCTCAATATAAGCAATATTTTTGTAAAAATTGGAATCATTTAGTGAGTGTTTTGGTAACTAAAAGTGTTCAAAGAGGGACAGCTATGTGATGATATGGAAGATATTCCTTAAATATGTATTTAAATCCTCTTATATATCTGCTTTTAAATTTTATATTATTAAAGTTTTTACTATTACTAAAATATTTGACTTTTTTGGATGAAAGGCACTAAAAATTGAGTGATCATTTTGAAGCATCTTTTTAGTATTTAAAAAGATACACAATGCAGTTAAAATGGGGTTATTTTCAGTATAATACTGAAAACATTTACAATAAAAGTGTAGGTGTGATGTCCAGTACAATTCTGATATAGCTTTTTTTTTCTTCTGAAATCTAGCAATCTTCCTGACTGCAGTGTTTGTTTTAGTTATATACATATATTGAGTATCTCAAAAAGAAATTATTTTATTCAATTATTTTATCCTTTTACCCCTTTGAAGAAAATATCCTTAAACAAAACATTAATTTATATATATATTCATAACCAGAAGTAGAGTCTTTATTCACAAATATGAAACCTTATTTTCACCTCATAATTTATTATGCATAAAGCTAACTTTTAAAAAGCTCTGCAGAGTATTAAATAGTAGCACTTGATTTCAAAATATCTTAAGTCACCATAATTTTAATAGCTTTTTGAGTAGTTGCCAGTTTAATTTTCAGTATGTGCAAATTGGAGGTAAATTATTTATTACTTCCAGCAAATGTCTTTCACAATTTTATTTAATTTTTTCATCTTTTTAAATGAATCATAAAATGGCAGTCTTTTATTGGACATCCATAAAGTCAGCAGCAAATAAATACTTTGCAAATAGGTTGCTATGATTGAAATGTCAACCATATTTCATGCAGTATGAAATTTCCTCAGATCAGAGTAGCCCTAACGTATGGCAATGAGCTGTTCTCCTGTTCTGGAATTGTCTTACATCTTTAAACATTAAACTAAAGCACTGTGACCGTTAGGACTTTGAATTTTATTTACTTAGTTATATATCAGAATACTATTTAATAATTTCTCATGTGGAATGAATTTAGTACCCTTGAATTTAGTTTTATCACTATTAATTGAGGGCCAATTGACATTAAAATGCACTTCAAGCAGTCTTTTTGTTAAGTTGCTCAGGTTTCTTCTATCCTTCTACTTAAATGTTCTGAGGATGGAGCAAAGAGCCGTTGAACATATTTGTAAGCAATTCTAAACAATGTAGAACCAACTTATAGAAAAGAGAGTTGAAAGAGTCCTCAGTTCCGAGCCTCGCCTTCCCTGACCACCCAGAATTATCTGCACTGTGGGCCAGGCCTGTCTCAGAAGAAGGTCTTTCCTTGTCTTTCACGACTTCATAGTCTCACCTCCGGGACTGTTTCTTCTCCAGTGTTACCTCCGGCTCCTCTTCTTACAGTTCCTAATCAGTTTTCACCATGGCTGGATTCCTGATCCATCAACTCACCTTCTCTAAGCCTTCCTTTTCTTGCTGATGAGTTCCAAATCTCCAGACAAGATCTTTCCCTTAGCTTTAAACCAACCAAATGTCCACTATCCAAATGTCAGCTCATTCGCTTGGATTTCCCTTAGGCAAATTAAACCTGAAGTTCCCAAATTAAACCCATGTACTTCTGTTCAAACCTGTTCCTTTCATGTTTCCTGTGCAAGATTACCCACCTTCCTGTGCAAAACACAAACTTTGAAGCCATCTTTAACTACTCCTTCTCCCTCACCTCCTACATCCTATAAATGTCCAAGTCCTTTTTAATCTGACTGCTTAATATCTCTCAATTTTCATTTCAGATTACCCTCATTGACACTATTTGGTTCAGTTCTACTTTGGTCCTTATTTGAAATTCACTGAGACATTCTTAAAAAAATTTTTTTAATTGAGGTAACATTGGTTTATAACATTATATAAGCTTCATGTATACAAATATTAAGTTTTGACTTCTGTATACACTACAGTATGCTCACCACCAAAAGTCTAGTTTCCATCTGTCAGCATACAGTTGACCCCCTTTACCCATTTTGCCCTCCCGCTCTTCCCCTCTGGTAGCCATCAATTTTTCTCTGTATCTAGGTGCTTGTTTTTGTTTTGTTTTGTTTCTTTGTTTTTATATTCCACATATGAATGAAATCGTACATATTTGTCTTTCTCCATCTGACTTATTTCACTTAGTACCCTCAAGGTCCATCCATGTTGTCACAAATGTCAAGATTCCATTTTTTTATGGTTGAGTAGTATTCCATTGTACATATATACCATGTCTTCTTTAGCCATTCATCCATCAATGGGCACTTACGTTGCTGCTTCCATATCTTGGCCATTGTAAAAAATGCTGCAGTGAACATCAGGGTGCATATATCTTTTTGAATTGGTGTTTTTGTACTCTTCGGATAAATACCCAGAAGTGGAATAACTGGATCATATGGTAGCTCCATTCTTAATTTTTTGGGGAACCTCCATCCTGTTTTTCATAGTAGGTGCACCAATTTCCATTCCTACCAACAGTGAAATACAGTATGACATTGTTAACTGGTCTTCTACTGTAGAAATTTACTCTTCCAATTCATGCTCTACGATGCAACAAGTGATATGTGTAAAACACAATTCTGACCGTATTTCTGACTGGCTTAAAAACTCATAAGACTAATTCCAAATATCTAAATATGGCATCCTGGGTTCTTCATGATCCTTCTCCTACTCTCCTCTTCGGCCTCAAACCATATATTCTCACTCTCACATTCTGTGTTGATGCCATATTGAACGGCTTTTATTCCTTGACTGTTCTGTGCCTTTCTTATCTTCCAGCTTGTCAAATAGTGCTCCATCTTCTTGGATCCCTTTTTAATCTCTTTTCCTAACTAATTCTTAATCATCCTTTAGGATTCATCATAGAGGTGACTTCCTGCAGGAAATCTTTGTTCATGCCCCCATGCAAGGCTCAGTCGGTTGTAACTCCCACATGGTCCTCTAGTACCTTTGTGCTTATACCTATTTTAGTTAATATCACATTCTATTGTAATTGTTCATGTGGCTTCCTTTCAATTACATTGTAATGCTGTGTTTCATTTGTTATTGCAGCCCTATTACCAAGCACAGCCTAGGTTGGCCTATTGTAGGCAATTTATAAATATTGGAGTAATAGACTGATTGAGTGATTGATTGAACTTACTGGCCAACATTCAGAAACCAATTTGGAGTACAGTTTTAAGTGTTAGGTTCAAGCACACAGCTCAACATAGTTGCAGTGTTGGGTTTTATCAAGATAACATTTTGTAACAGGAAGGAAATAGCTTTGAAAAATGTCTTTACGCGAACTTGCATGACATTATATGTTATACTAGGCATTTTTGGAACAATTTGGCGCTCTCTATTTTTATATGGAAGTAAGTAGAAGAGAAATTCTTTAAAGTAAACAAAAAAGTATTAGGCAATTATTTCTTTGCTGCAATACATTCTTCTATATTATCTGTGCTGTTTTTTAATTGGATCTAAAATGTTTATATGAAAGTACCTTCATAGCTGAATAATTTTTTAGACAAATAGTCAGATGTCACAGTAATTTATAGAGTACCCGCTGTGTTCCAGGCACTGTGTTGGACATTTTATGTACATTATTTTATCAAGCTCTCCTCCCCAAAGCAACTCTGAAATAGGTACAGTTATCCCCATTTTACACATTGAAGAATGCAAGATTGAGAGGGTAGTGACTAGGGTTCAAACCTAGAACTCGTGATTCCCCAACATGTGGGCTGAATCTATCCCCTTTTTCAATTTTATTTTATTCTTGGGACAAATAAACTCTTTACTCACCTCTCCTTTATGTATGGAATTATGTAAAAACAATGTGGCTTTAATACATTTTTGCCCATAATAAAGTTTCTGTAACTGAGAGTATGAGTTCTACTGTCCTAAATATACTAACCAGCAATAAAAGTTATATAGCACTCAGAATGAGAAATCCATAGATACTAGTGCAAGTTACATAAAATGTGACAAAACATGATATACGTATATTGGAGTCTTGGGGCAAAGAAAGGTCAAGGTATTGAGTCTGGGTTAGAGGGTGAGATGGTTTTATCAATCTGTGTGCCAGCAATGGAGTAGCAGAGCTTTGGACAAAAGTATCAGCTCATAACAGTGCCAGTATCATACCAATAATTTCAAAAATTTTTTCTAAAGAAACAACAAAATTTAAAAGCAGAAATAACTTTTAGAGTGTGTTTTTCATGTTTGCAACACCTCTGAAAACATTTCCCAGTAAATATATATACATATAAAAATATACACATATGTTCACAAATAAATATCACATAGTAAATGCCATTATAACCATGAGGAATATGTGAATATAGTAAGAAACTGGAAGAGTGACACTGGAGAAGTGACACAAAGCTCTCGCCAGTGAGTGAAATTTAGATGTAAGACCCTAAAGCACTTACTGAGGATTAAGGTGGTATGCAGTAGAAGTGAAAGCACTTTGACTACAGAGCCAGAGAAGTCCAATATTTGGGTAAGTTACCTTTTTAAGCTTCCGGTCCTTTATTTGGAAAATGGAGATAATGCTACAGCCTCCCTCAGTGGGTTGTTGTGAGAATTAAGTGAGAAGATGTGTTAATGTGTTTAGCTCATAGTAAGGAATCGATAAGCACTGTTATTATTAGTACTGTTGTTTCTGGTAGTGGTTTGATCGTGCTACTACTGCTCTCAGGAAGGTGAATATTATATTGTTTCAACTGAATCCATGCGTCAAAAGAATCATCCGGTGGCTTTGCATGTCTGTGGAGACTAACTCAGTTTGATCAGACACCAGCTACATTATACTAGACTGAGATTTTAAGAATAATGTGCAAATTGGTTTGGTTGCCTACAAGACCTCATCAGCATGCTATGGGAAACTATAGAAAAGAGTGAATTTTGTTATAAAATACATCTTCTGTTCTTATTCCATTTGAATACGTATTAAATGTTTTAAACGTTTCCTTCATTAATTAGAGAACTGGTTCATTTCTGGTGAGTTCTACGTGCCAGATTATAAACAGCTTTGGTCAATGTCTACTGATCCCTTTAAAGTTGAATCAGTAAGATTATAAACAACTTTGGCCAATGTCTACTGATCCCTTTAAAGTTGAATCAATAAGATTACCTGCAACAATCATACATTATTATGAATCCAGTAATCTTCCCCCACAAACCAAAACCATGCTTCCTGTGTCATATGCTTTCTGGTACATGCTTTAAAGTAGAGGAATTAGGATCTAGGAAACATTATTTTTAGATTGAACTATGCTTAATCTTCAAAAAAACAAAGCAAAACAAGGCACTCAGTTCTGCAGAAAAAGCAAGTAGGTTTGAGTTTTCTTTCTTAAATAAGCCACTTGGCATTCTGTGTTGGAATAGTTCAGAAGTTTAGTTAAGTTGATATAAATACCCCAAGTTCTTGTTCTTTTCTGGGTTTAGCTAAACTTTTTTTTTTAACAAAATGTTTTAAAGGGAATATTTTACAAGGAATATTTTTAATAGGAGTAATCCTGAATTTTGAAGAAGAGTTCAGCTAGAAGTTTGCTAGTCCTGTGTTTCCTGGGGGCTCTAGCCCTGTAAGAATCCAAACTAAATATCACATTGAGGGAAAAAAACACATTAAGAACTTTCATTTCTTCAAGCCTGTGTGGTATGATGGAAAGAATTCAAAATTTGTGAGAATCCTAGCTTTACCACTTTGGGCAAGGTAACTAATATTTTGGGGCCTATGTACCCCAGCTGTAAAACTGTGAAACTACTTACTTTAAGAGTTCTTTTAAGAATTAAATGAGATAATATCCATAAAATGCCCAGGATAGCATCTGGCACATGGCAGGGACTGAATAATATTTCTCATCTCCTCTCCCTAGCATCATTACTGAAAATCTTACCAGTGGCTTGAGATTGCTTCCGTTTTATCCTAACTCTCCATAACTAATAGTATTTGGCACACAACTCAAGGCATAGAGAAGAAATCGTCTAAATTTAGAGTAATTAAGGCAAAGTTTCTGGCTTTTAATTCTTGGAATTTAGAATATTTTGTGAGCATTGGAGCATGGTGTTCTATAGAAGCTAGATTAACAAAATGTTGCCTACTGCTTCCACTTTAATGAATGGATAGCTTTGTTTTGTTGGTATACTGATTATTCTGTGGTAATATACTTCATAAACTCTTTTTGAAAAGAGCTGTTTCCTCAATACTTTAAAAACTCCTTGTCATCTTTTTTCTCTTTGATATCTTCTTAGAGCTATGAAAAACAAAATTATCTACTGATCCCAAATGATGAATTATTAGAATCTGAATTAGTGAAATTATAATTATTTTTAATGGTATTATTAGTTGAAATCATATTTTCAGAATGAGAGCTGTATTTCTTAGCAATGGACAAAAATTATTCTCCCTTTTTTCTACCTTTGTCAGGATATTTTAAAATCCTGAACATTTACAACAAATGCCTACAAATATGTAAATTGTGTTCCTTTTTTTTTTCATTAGTTTACTCTGTCTTTCATGATCACTTTCTCTATATTTTATCTTTCAATGGTTTGTTATTTCCATTTTTTAAAAAATTTTATTTTATTGAAATATAGTTGATTTACAATATTGTGTTAGTTTCTGGTGTACAGCAAAGTGATTCAGTTATACATATATACATTCTTTTTCATATTCTTTTCCATTATGGTTTATCACAGGATACTGAATATAGTTCCCTGTGCTATACAGTAAGACCTTATTGTTTATCCATTTTATATATAATAGTTTGCATCTTGTAATAACTTTTTTTTTAATATCTTTATTGGAGTATAATTGCTTTACAATGTTGTGTTAGTTTCTGCTGTACAACAAAGTGAATCAGCTATATGTATACACATATCCCCATACTCCCTCCCTCTTGAGCCTCCCTCCCACTCTCCCTATCCCACCCCTTTAGGTCACCACAAAGCATTGAGATGATCTCCCTGTGCTGTGTAGCAGCTTCCCACTAACCATCCATTTTACATTTGGTAGTGTATATATGTCAATGCTACTCTCTCACTTTGTCCCAGCTTCCCCTTCCCCTCTCTGTGTCCTCAAGTCCATTCTCTACATCTGTGTTTTTATTCCTGCCCTGCCACTAGGTTCATCAGTACCGTTTTTTTAGATTCCATATATGTGCATTAGCATACGGTATCTGTTTTTCTCTTTCTGAATTACATCACTCTATATGACAGACTCTAGGTACATCCACCTCATTACAAATAACTCAATTTCATTCCTTTTTATGGCTCAGTAATATTCCATTGTATATATGCGCCACATCTTCTTTATCCATTCATCTGTCGATGGACACTTAGGTTGCTTCCATGTCCTGGCTGTTGTAAATAGAGCTGCAATGAACATTGTGGTACATTTCTCTCTCTCTCTTTTTTTTTTTTTTCTTCTAACATCTTTATTGGAATATAATTGCTTTACAATGGTGTGTTAGTTTCTGCTTTATAACAAAGTGAATCAGTTATACATATACATATATCCCCATATCTCTTCCCTCTTGTGTCTCCCTCCCTCCCACCCTCCCTATCCCAACCCTCTAGGTGGTCACAAAGCACCGAGCTGATCTCTCTGTGCTATGTGGCTGCTTTCCACTAGCTATCTATTTTACATTTGATAGTGTATATATGTCCATGCCACTCTCTCACTTTGTCCCAGCTTACCCTTCACCCTCCCCATATCCTCAAGTCCATTCTCTTGTAGGTCTGCGTCTTTATTCCTGTCTTGCCCCTAGGTTCTTCATGACCATTTTTTTTTTTCTTAGATGCCATATGTATGTGTTAGCATACAGTATTTGTTTTTCTCTTTCTGACTTACTTCACTCTGTATGACAGACTCTAGGTCCATCCACCTCACTACAAATAACTCAATTTCATTTATTTTAATGGCTGAGTAATATTCCATTGTATGTATATGCCACATCTTCTTTACCCATTCATCTGTTGATGGACACTTAGGTTGCTTCCATGTCCTGGCTATTGTAAATAGAGCTGCAATGAGCATTGTGGTACCTGACTCTTTTTTTTTTTTTTTCCTGACTCTTTTTGAATTATGGTTTTCTCAGGGTATATGCCCAGTAGTGGGATGCTGGGTCGTATGGTAGTTCTATTTTTAGTTTTTTAAGGAACCTCCATACTGTTCTCCATAGTGGCTGTATCAATTTACATTCCCACCAACAGTGCAAGAGGGCTCCCATTTCTCCACACCCTCACCAGCATTTATTGTTTGTAGATTTTTTGATGATGGCCATTCTGACTGGTGTGAGGTGATACCTCATTGTGGTTTTGATTTTCATTTCTCTAATGATTAGTGATGTTGAGCATCCTTTCATCTGTTTGTGGGCAATCTGTATATCTTCTTTGAAGAAATGTCTATTTAGGTCTTCTGCCCATTTTTGGATTGGGTTGTTTGTGTTTTTGGTATTGATCTGCATGAGCTGCTTGTATATTTTGGAGATTAATCCTTTGTCAGTTGCTTCGTTTGCAAATATTTTCTCCCACTTGGAAGGCTGTCTTTTCGTCTTATTTATGGTTTCCATTGCTGTGCAAAAGGTTTTAAGTTTCATTAGTTCCCATTTGTTTATTTTTGATTTTATTTCCATTTCTCTAGGAGGTGGATCAAAAAGGATCTTGCTTTGTTTTATCTCATAGAGTGTTCTGCCTATGTTTTCCTCTAAGAGTTTTATAGTGTCTGGCCTTACATTTAGGTCTTTAATTCCATTTTGAGAAATTTTTTGTGTATGGTGTTAGGGAGTGTTCTAATTTCATTCTTTTACATGTAGTTGTCCAGTTTTCCCAGCATCACTTAGAAAAGAGGCTGTCTTTTCTCCATTGTATATTCTTGCCTCCTTTGTCAAAGATAAGGTGACCATATGTGCATGGGTTTATCTCTGGGCTTTCTATCCTGTTCCATTGATCTGTATTTCTGTTTTTGTGCCAGTATCATACTGTCTTGATTACCGTAGCTTTGTAGTATAGTCTGAAGTCTGGGAGCCTGATTCCTCCAGCTCCGTTTTTCTTTCTCAAGATTGCTTTGGCTATTCAGGGTATTTTGTGTTTCCATACACATTGTAAAATTTTTTGTTCTAGTTCTGTGAAAAATGCCATTGGTAATTTGATAGGGATTGCACTGAATCTGTAGATTGCTTTGGGTAGTATAGTCATTTTCACAATGTTGATTCTTCTAATCCAAGAACATGGTATATCTGTCCATCTGTTTGTATCATCTTTGATTTCTGTCATCAGTGTCTTATAATTTTCTGCATACAGGTCTTTTGTCTTCTTAGGTAGGTTTATTCCTAGGTATTTTATTCTTTTTGTTGCAGTGGCAAATCTGTTTCCTTAATTTCTCTTTCTGATTTTTCATCATTAGTGTATAGGAATGCAAGAGATTTCTGTGCATTAACTTTGTATTCTGCTACTTTACCAAATTCATTTATTAGTTCTAGTAGCTTTCTGGTGGCCTCTTTAGGATTCTCTATGTATAGTATCATGTCATCTGCAAACAGTGACAGTTTTAATTCTTTTCCAATTTGTATTCCTTTTATTGTTTTTTCTTCTCGATTGCCATGGCTAAAACTTCTGAAACTATGTTGAATAATACTGGTGAGAGTGGGCACCCTTGTCTTGTTCCTGATCTTAGAGGAAATGCTTTAATTTTTTCACCGTTGAGAATGATGTTGACTGTGGGTTTGTCATATATGCCTTTTATTATGTTGAGGTAAGTTACCTCTATGCCCAGTTTCTTTCTGTTTCCATTTTTATATTCTTAAACAATGATCTTGTGATAATGGTAATGTCTAGAGACAGGGAAAAGCTAAATTGGATGGAAGTATTTTTCCCCATTTTAGGTTTTTGTGAACCTGAAACAATGTCAGCATTTTTCTGGATTAAGGAATTTTTTAATTTAATTTTTTTCCTAAAAATGTATTATTTTAAACTAGAACAATGACAACAACAGGAATTTCTTCATGTTTCTATTGACATTAATGCTTCTTTTAGGAACGATTAGATCACTTAAGGAATTTGCCTCTGGCTACTGAGTAAGGACTAGAACTAAGAAAGAAAAACGCTAAGATAACTGATCAAACGCTTTGACTTTTAAAGTAGACTCTGGCTAATTCTGAATTATTTAAGGAAAGAAAAATTTTCCACAAAACTCCAGTTTTTAATTTACTGTTAATTATTGTTTCTGCATTTTCTTTCAGAACTCTTGATGTTTCAGTGAGCTTTAATGGAGGAAATTCTGTCATCTCGGGCTCACTAACAGTCACAGCCACAGAATGTGTAAGTCACTGTTCACATAAAGTTTCCTTTTAAAAATAACTCTCTCCAGAAATAATTTATGGACCTTCAATATTGTTGCATCCTACAGTAAAGAAAGTACAATTAATAACATTGGAGACCATTACAAGAAAAGGTTTGTATAGAATTTATTGTAGGTTGTTTTGTTTTTTCTTTTAGTCTCCTTTAAAAGGGATTTTAAGAGAGTATACATTACATTTTGATATTTATAAAATTGAAGTCATATTTAAATATTAGAATAAGGTAGGAAAATGATTTCCAAATGAAGCAATTTTTCTTAAAACATTAACTATGTAAAGGAAATAATGTCTTTCTTTTAATGAAGGTTGCATTATAGTATCTAAGACATTTATCATGTTTTTGAAATTATTAGTGCATCTTAATGAGTGAACTTATTATTTTGTCCCTTTTAATGTTGGTGCTTTCTCAAGAGTAAGGAACTTGATTTTGAGAGCTTTATAATATCTTGGTTTGAAACTACACTGAAGCTATAATTTAGTTAAGATGGTTGATTTGCACTACCTAAGATGCAATATTTGGATATATAAATTCCATTGATAAGAGAGTGTTTTCCTTATAGTTAAATTTTTTGGTTTATATTGACATTAGATTGTTGAACATGAAAACACAAATCACTAAAAGGAACTGATCACATGGCTGATATTCTTATGAGTGCATTTTCTTTGTTAAAAATATATAAATCAAACTAAAAAAAAAAAAAATTCCTGCCCTTCAAAAGACCAAAATCCCAAGCCTAAACATTTTCTCACATCTCATGATTTTTTTTTTTAACATATTTATTGGAGTATAAAGGCTTTACAATGGTATGTTTGTTTCTGCTGTATAACAAAGTGAATCAGCTATACATATACATATATCCCCATATCTACTCCCTCTTGCGTCTCCCTCCCACCCTCCCTATCCCACCTCTCTAGGTGGACACAAAGCACCAAGGTGATCTCCCTGTGCTATGCGGCTGCTACCCTCTAGCTATCTATTTTACATTTGGTAGTGTATACATGACCATGCCACTCTCTCACTTCATCCCAGCTTACCCTTTCCCACCCCGTGTCCTCAAGTCCATTCTCTACCTCTGAGTCTTTATTCCTGTCCTGCCCCTAGGTTTGTCAGAACCAATTTTTTTTTTTTTTAGATCCCATATATATGTGTTAGCATATGGTACTTGTTTTTCTCTTTCTGACTTACTTCACTCTGTATGACAGTCTCTAGGTCCATCCACCTCACTACAAATAACTCAAATTCGTTTCCTTTTATGGCTGAGTAATATTCCATTGTATATATGTGCCACATCTTCTTTATCCATTCATCTGTCAATGGACACTTAGGTTGCTTCCATGTACTGGCTATCGTAAATAGTGCTGCAATGAACATTGTGGTACATGACTCTTTTTGAATTATGGTTTCCTCAGGGTATATGCCCAGTAGTGGGATTGCTGGGTCATATGGTAGTTCTCTTTTTAGTTTTTAAGGAACCTCCATATTGTTCTCCATAATGGCTGTATCAATTTACATTCCCACCAACAGTGCAAGAGGGTTCCCATTTCTCCACACCCTCTCCAGCATTTATTGTTTGTAGAGTTTTTGATGATGGCCATTCTGACCAGTGTGAGGTAATACCTCATTGTAGATTTGATTCACATTTCTCTAATGATTAGTGATGTTGAGCATCATTTCATGTGTTTGTTGGCAATCTTTGGAGAAATGTCGATTTAGATCTTCCACCCACTGTTGGATAAGGTTGTTTGCTTTTTTTGATATTGAGCTGCATGAGCTGCTTGTATATTTTGGAGATTAATCCTTTGTCAGTTGCTTCGTTTGCAAATATTTTCTCCCATTCTGAAGGTTGTCTTTTCGTCTTGTTTATGGTTTCCTTTGCTGTGCAAAAGATTTTAAGTTTCGTTAGTTCCCATTTGTTTATTTTTGTTTTTATTTCCATTTCTCTAGGAGGTGGGTCAAAAAGGATCTTGCTGTGATTTATCTCATAGGGTGTTCTGCCTATGTTTTCCTCTAAGAGTTTTATAGTGTCTGGCCTTACATTTAGGTCTTTAATTCCATTTTGAGATTATTTTTGTGTATGGTGTTAGGGAGTGTTCTAATTTCATTCTTTTACATGTAGCTGTCCAGTTTTCCCAGCACCACCTATTGAAGAGGCTGTCTTTTCTCCATTGTATATTCTTGCCTTCTTTGTCAAAGATAAGGTGACCATATATGCATGGGTTTATCTCTGGGCTTTCTATCCTGTTCCCTTGATCTATATTTCTGTTTTTGTGCCAGTACCATACTGTCTTGATGACTGTAGCTTTATAGTATAGTCTGAAGTCAGGGAGCCTGAATCCTCCAGCTCCATTTTTCTTTCTCAAGACTGCTTTGGCTCTTCGGGGTCTTTTGTGTTTCCATACAAATTGTGAAAATTTTGTTGTAGTTCTATGAAAAATGCCATTGGTAGTTTGACAGGGATTGTATTGAATCTGTAGATTGCTTTGGGTAATATACTCATTTTCACATGATTTATTCTTCCAATCCAAGACCATGGTATATCGCTCCATCTGTTTGTATCATCTTTAATTTCTTTCATCAGTGTCTTATAGTTTTCTGCATACAGGTCGTTTGTCTTCTTAGGTAGATTTATTCCTAGGTATTTTATTCTTTTTGTTGCAGTGGGAAATGGGAGTGTTTCCTTAATTTCTCTTTCAGAGTTTTCATCATTAGTGTATAGGAATGCAAGAGATTTCTGAGCATCAATTTTGTATCCTGCTCATTTACCAAATTCATTGATTAGCTCTAGTAGTTTTCTGGTAGCATCTTTAGGATTCTCTATGTATAGTATCATGTCATCTGCAAACAATGACAGTTTTACTTCTTCTTTTATGATTTGGATTCCTTTTATTTCTTTTCTTCTCTGATTGCTGTGGCTAAATCTTCCAAAACTATGTTGAATAATAGTTGTGAGAGTGGGCAACCTTCTCTTGTTCCTGGTCTTAGTGGAAAAGGTTTCAGTTTTTAACCATTGAGAATGATGTTGGCTGTGGGTTTGTCATATATGGCCTTTATTATGTTGAGGTAAGTTCCCTCTATGTCTACTTCCTGGAGGGTTTTTATCATTAATTGATGTTGAATTTTGTTGAAAGCTTTTTGTGAATCTCTTGAGATGATCATATGGTTTTTATCCTTCAATTTGTTAATATGGTGTATCACATTGATTGATTTGCGTATATTGAAGAATCCTTGCATTCCTGGGATGAACCCCACTTGATCATGGTGTATGATCCTCTTAATGTGCTGTTGGATTCTGTTTGCTAGTATTTTGTTGAGGATTTTTGCATCCGTGTTCATCAGTGATACTGGCCTGTAGTTTTCTTTCTTTGTGAAATCTTTGGTTTTGGTATCAGGGTGATGGTGGCCTTGTAGAATGAGTTTGGGAGTGTTCCACCCTCTGCTATATTTTGGAAGAGTTTGAGAAGGATAGGTGTTAGCTCTTCTCTAAATGTTTGATAGAATTCGCTGTGAACTCATTTGGTCCTGGGCTTTTGTTTTTTGGAAGATTTTCAATAACAGTCTCAATTTCAGTGCTTGTGATTGGTCTGTTTATATTTTCTATTTCTTCCTGGTTCAGTCTTGGAAAGTTGTGCTTTTCTAAGAATTTGTCCATTTCTTCCAGGTTGTCCATTTTATTGGCATGTAGTTGCTAGTAGTAATCTCTCATGATCCTTTGTATTTCTGCAGTGTCAGTTGTTACTTCTCCTTCATTTCTAATTCTATTGATTTGAGTCATCTCCGTTTTTTTCTTGATGAGTCTGGCTAATGGTTTATCAATTTTGTTTATCTTCTCAAAGAACGAGCTTTTAGTTTTATTGGTATTTACTATATTTTCTGTCATTTCTTTTTCATTTATTTCTGCTCTGATCTTTATGATGTCTTTCCTTCTGCTATCTTTGCAGTTTTTTTGTTCTTCTTTCTCTAATTGCTTTAGGTGTAAGCTTAGTTTGTTTATTTGAGATGTTTCTTGTTTCTTGAGGTAGGATTGTATTGCCATAAACTTTCCTCTTAGAACTGCTTTTGCTGCATCCCATAGGTTTTAGGTCATCATGTTTTCATTGTCATTTGTTTCTAGGTATTTTTTGATTCCCTCTTTGATTTCTTCAGTGATCTCTTGGATATTTGGTAGCATATTGTTTAGCCTCCATGTGTTTGTATTTTTACAGTTTTTTACCTGTAATTGATGTCTAGTCTCATAACGTTGTGGTCGGAAAACGTACTTGATATGATTTCAACTTTCTTAAATTTACCAAGGCTTGATTTGTGACCCAAGATATGATCTATACTTGAGAATATTCCATGAGCACTTGAGAAGAAAGTGTAATTTGCTGTTCTCAAATGAAATGTCCTATAAATATCAATTAAATCTATCTGTTCTACTGTGTCATTTAAAGCTTGTGTTTCCGTATTAATTTTCAGTCTGGATGATCTGTCCATCAGTGTAAGTGAGGTGATAAAGTCCCCCACTATTACTGTGTTACTGTCGATTTCCTCTTTTATACGTGTTAGCATTTGCCTTATGTATTGAGGTGCTCCTATGTTGGGTGCATATAGATTTATAATTGTTATATCCTCTTCTTGGATTGATCCCTTGATCATTATGTAGTGTCCTTCTTTGTCTCTTATAATAGTCTTTATTTTAAAGTCTATTTTTTCTGATATGAGAATTGCTACTCCAGCTTTCTTTTGATTTCGATTTGCATGGAATATCTTTTTCCATCCCCTCACTTTCAGTCTGTATGTGTCCCTAGGTCTGAAATGGGTCTCTTGTAGACAGCATATATATGGGTCTTGTTTTTGTATCCATTCAGCCAGTCTATGTCTTTTGGTTGGAGCAGTTAATCCATTTACATTTAAGGTAGTTATTGATATGTATGTTCCTATTACCATTTTCTTAATTGTTCTGGGTTTGTTATTGTAAGTCTTTTCCTCCTCTTGTGTTTCCTGCCTAGAGAAGTTCCTTTAGCATTTGTTGTAAAGCTAGTTTGGTGGTGCTGAATTCTCTTAGCTTTTGCTTGTCTGTAAAGGTTTTAATTTCTCCATCAAATCTGAATGAGATCCTTGCTGGGTAGAGTAATCTTTGTTGTAGGTTTTTCTCCTTCATCACTTTAAATATGTCCTGCTACTACCTTGTGGCTTGCAGAGTTTCTGCTGAAAGATCAGCTGTTAACCTTATGGGGATTCCCTTATATGTTATTTGTTGCTTTTCCCTTGCTGCTTTTAATTTTTTCTTTGTATTTAATTTCTGATAGTTTGATTAATATGTGTCTTGGCGTGTTTCTCCTTGGATTTATCCTGTATGGGACTCTCTGCACTTCCTGGACTTGATTGAATATTTCCTTTCCCATATAAGGGAAATTTTCAATTATAATCTCTTCAAATATTTCCTCAGTCCCTTTTTTTTCTCTTCTTCTTCTGGGACCCCTATAATTTGAATGCTGGTGCATTAAATATTGTCCCAGAGGTCTCTGAGAGTGTCCTCAATTCTTTTCATTCTTTTTCTTTATTTTGCTCTACTGTAATTATTTTCACTATTTTATCTTCCAGGTCACTTATCCGTTCTTCTGCCTCAGTTATTCTGCTAATGGTTCCTTCTAGAGAACTTTTAATTTCATTTTTTGTATTGTTCATCCTTGTTTGTTTGCTCTTTAGTTCTTCTAGTTCCTTGGGAAATGTTTCTTGTATTTTCTCCATTCTATTTCCAAGATTTTGTATCATCTTTACTATCATTGCTCTGAATTCTTTTTCAGGTAGACTGCCTATTTCCTCTTCATTTGTTTGGTCTGGTGGGTTTTTACCTTGCTCCTTCATCTGCTGTGTATTTATATGTCTTCTCATTTTGCTTAACTTACTGTGTTTGGGGTCTCCTTTTTGCAGGCTGCAGGTTCATAGTTCCTTTTGTTTATGTTTTCTGCCTCCAGTGGCTAAGGGTGGTTCAGTGGGTTGTGTAGGCTTCCTGGTGGAGGGGAGTGGTGCCTGTGTTCTGGTGGATGAGGCTGGATCTTGTCTTTCTGGTGGGCAGGACCACGTCCAGTGGTGTGTTTTGGGGTGTCTGTGACCTTAGTATGATTTTAGGCAGCCTCTCTGCTAATGGGTGTGGTTGTGTTCCTGTCTTTCTAATTGTTTGTCATGCAGTGTCCAGCATTGTAGCTTGCCGGTCGTTGAGTGGAGTTGGGTCTTAGCATTAACATGGAGATTTCTGGGAGAGCTTTTGCTGTTTGGTATTATGTGGGGCCAGGAGGTCTCTAGTGGACCAATGTTCTGAACTTGGCTCTGTCACCTCAGAGGCTCAGGCCTGACACCTGGCCAGAGCACCAAGATCCTGTTAGCCACACGGTTCAGAAGAAAAGGTAGAAAAAAAAAGAAAGAAAAAATATAAAATAAAGTTATTAAAATAAAAAAATTATTAAAAATAAAAATAAAAAATAATTCAAAAAAAGAAAGAAGAGAGCAACCAAACCAAAAAACAATTCCGCCAATGATAACAAGCACTAAAAACTATACTAAAAAATAAACAAAAAAAAACCCTCAAAAAACGGAGAGACAGAACCCTGGGATAAATGACAAAAGCAAATCTATAGAGACAAAATCACAAAGAAGCATACACATACATACTCACAAAAAAATAAAAAGGAAAAAATATATATATATATTAAAAAAAATAAGAGAGAGCAACCAAATCAATAAACAAATCTACCAGTGATAATAATCTCTAAATAAAAAAATAAGATCAAGATAAAACCAGAAACAAATTAGATGCAGAAAGCAAACCCCAAGTCTACAGTTGCTCCCAAAGTCCACCTCCTCAATTTGGGATGATTCGTTGTCTATTCAGGTATTCCAGAGATGCAGGGTACATCAAGTTGATTGTGGAGCTTTAATCCGCTGCTCCTGAGGCTGCTGGGAGAGATTTCCCTTTCTCTTCTTTGTTCGCACAGCTCCTGGCGTTCAGCTTTGGATTTGGACCCACCTCTGCATGTAGGTCGCCTGAGGGTGTCTGTTCTTCACCCAGACAGGACGGGGTTAAAGGAGCAGCTGATTCAGGGGCTCTGGCTCACTCAGGCCGGGGGAGGGAGGGGTATGGATGCGGGGCGAGCCTGCGGTGGCAGAGGCCAGCGTGATGTTGCACCAGCCTTAGGCGCACTGTGTGTTCTCCCGGGGAACTTGTCCCTGGATCACGGGACCCTGGCAGTGGTGGGCTTCACAGGCTTCTGGGAGGGGAGGTGTGGATGGTGACCTGTGCTTGCACACAGGCTTCATGGTGGCTGCAGCAGTAGCCTTAGCATTTCATGCCCATCTCTGGCGTCCACGCTGATAGCTGCGGCTCGTGCCCTTCTCTGGAGCTCGTTTAGCTTGTGCTCTGAATCCCCTCTCCTTGCGCACCCCTAAACAATGGTCTCTTGCGTCTTAGGCAGGTCCAGATTTTTTTCTGGACTCCGTCCTGGCTAGCTGTGGTGCACTAGCCCCCTTCAGGCTGTGTTCATGCAGCCAACCCCAGTCCTCTCCCTGGGATCTGACCTCTGAAGCCCGAGCCTCAGCTTCCAGCCCCCACCCATCCCGGCGGGTGAGCAGACAAGCCTCTCGGGCTGGTGAGTGCTGGTCAGCACCGATCCTCTGTGCAGGAATCTCTCTGCTTTGCCCTCTGCACCCCTTTTGCTGCGCTCTCCTCCGTGGCTCTGAAGCTTCCCCCTTGCCACCCCCCGTCTCTGCTAGTGAAGGTGCTTCCTAGTGTGTGGAAACTTTTCCTCCTTCACAGCTCCCTCCCAGAGGGGCAGGTCCCATCCCTTTTCTTTTTCTCTGTTTTTCCTTTTTTCTTTTGCCCTACCCAGGTACACGGGGAGTTTCTTGCCTTTTGGGAGGTCTGAAGTCTTCTGCCAGTGTTCAGTAGGAGTTGTTCCACATGTAGATGTATTTCTGATGTATTTGTGGGGAGGAAGGCGATCTCCACGTCTTACTCCTCTACCATCTTGAAGGCGCCACCTTCATCTCATGATTTTATGGTTTTATATTTTGTTCTTTTAATTTTAGAGACATCCTTCCTCCAGCAAACAAAACAAAGCAACTCAATATTATCTGTAGAGAGATAGTTTGTTTCTTGTTGTAAGAAAACATTGCAGGGAAAACAAGCATCCATATGGACTTTTGGGTCACTATTGAATTCCCTGGATAACTCTTTAACAACACCTGTTTTTATTTTGAAAATAGCTAGTTGTTTTTTTCCCCTTTTTATCTTCAATTCATGTTGCAATTTATAGGTTTTGTGGATGTTGTAATGTGTAGTTTCCTGGTCCCTCAGGATGTGGTTGAGATTACAGACGTTTGTGGTATATGGTATCTCAGTGTTTTGCTCACTGAAATGGCATTCTTTCTCCATCCTCATTCCTTTTCTGTACCTCCAGCCGTCTTTTTTCACCTCTTTTCCACAGAAGCAGGAAAACAAATCTTTGTCTGCATCCTATAACCATACACAGTTTCTGTGTACAGGGATGCTGAAGCTAAATGACTCATTTGGAATGTACAGGTTGTTTGCTTCCTGGAAAGAGGAAGTCTTTCTAGGTCTTGCTAGTTCTAAGGGGAGTGTAACATGACTTGAGGTGGTTTTAAGAGTAAGGTGATTTCAGAAAAAGGAACATCAGTTGTGTCAGAGATGGAGAGAAAGTTTGGGGGCACGTTGTTATATTAAATAAGGCATCTGAATATTTTCCCTTGAGGAGAGATTTAAGCAAAGCCTTGAGGAAGGTGAGGGAGTGAGCCCTGAAGACCGTGCAAGGGAAGAGTGTTCTTGCGGAGGGAGCAGCTCGAACAGAGCCTAAGATGGGACTGTATGTGACTGGTTTAAAGAGGAGAAAGGTAGCCAGTGTGCAGAGTGGAGGTAGCTAGGGGAGGAGGAGGCCTGAGATGAGTAGGAGAGAGTGGAGGGAGGGGAGAGATCATGGAGAGTTTTGTTAAGTCAGTGTAAGATTCTGAGTTTTTTTCTAAGTGAAACAGGAGCCACTGGAAGGTGACATGCTATGACTGTGTTTTAAAAGGATCGTTCTGGCTGCTGTGCAAAAATAGACTTTGCAAGTAGGGGCCAAAGTGGAGACCTGGAGACCAATTCTGTGGCTAGTTCATTAATCTAGGAGAGGGGATGGTGGCTCCACTAGGGAGGTAGCAAGGGAGATGGTGGAAAGTGGTTAGATTTGAATATATTTTAAAGGTGGAGTCTACCGGATACCTAGACAGATTAGATACGGGTGTGAGAGAAAGACAACAAGGACAGTTCCAGGCTTTTTCACCTGAGCAACTAGAAAGATGAGTTGTCATCAGGTAGAGCCGTTTTTTCAAAAAGATGAGGAGGTCTGTTTTGGAAATGTTGAGTGAAAGACGTCCATTTTTCATCTCAGTGGGAGTGTCAGAAAGGCTGTTGAATACACAAGTCTGAAGTTCTAGAAAAAGGTCTGGATTGGAGGTGCACATTTGGGAGCTGTTGTATGGAATGAAAGAGTCAACCAAATTCCACATGATTTTTAATGAAAAAAAAAGGAGCTTTTAGTAGGTAGAGCAAGAAGGGAAAGAAAGCCAGAGAAATGTTTTGTATTTATGGAGGAACCGAGATAAACTGGGTCTTGAAAGGAGAGCAGGTCTTAGGCAAAGGGAGAGGAGGCGGGAGCATTTTACAGATAAATAGCAAACAGAAATTGAAGGGAGGAGAGACAAATTAGGGATACAGGATTAACAAATATAAACCACTATATACTGAATAGATAAGCAACAAGTATTTACTGTATAGCACAGGGAGCTATACCCGTTATCTTATAAAACCTTCAAAGGAATATAATCTGCAAAAATACTGAATCGCTATACTGTACACCTGAAACGAACAGAATATTGTAAAGCAATTATACTTTAATAAAAAATTAATGAAAAAAATTGAAAGTAGATATATTTGGTTGTGATAAAAATAGTGGAAGGAAAGCTTGGAAAGAGAAAATTTAGATCAGATTATCCATGGCCTAAAAAAAAAAAAAAAAAAAAAAAGAGCTTAGAGTTCATCCTACAGGTCTGTGGTTCCTAAACTTCAGTACACAGTGTTAAAATGAATGAAGGGAAGAAAATCTTCCACGTTTATGAGAGATTGAACTCAACTCTGCTGAGACAAAGGGCTAGAGAGTTTTTTTTCCTTCCAGTTTTATTGAAATATAATTGACATACAGCACTGTATAAGTTTAAGGTGTACAGCATAATTATTTGACTTACATAACCATGGGATAATTCTTTTTTTCTCATTAGATTTAACCATTATTTTGATTTAAATGCAAATATGCCTGGTGTGTGGTAGTAATATCACCGCTTTATAGATGTAGAAAGTGAGAATGGAGCTGATGAGAAAGTACCTGCAGATGTGTGCATTACATCTCTATTCAGAATAGAAGAAGACAGTGGATAATATTATGATAAATACCGGCCTTGTATTTACGTGATACCTAGCCTTTTAGGCATATTCGGATGTGATAATTAGAAGAGATGAAGTTAGTAATCTTACTAATTCTTGGATGATGCTTTCGGCTCTTCACAGACATTCGAAAAGCCAAACAAAATAAAACACCATTATTTAGCAATTGATTAATCCTTGTGGAAATCTCACAAATAAAGAAGCTCCTCTGTTCTCCAAGAGCATCCGGGCTCGGTCTTATTAAGGCACTTATGTCACTGGGTTGTAATTTCCTGTTTACTTCTCGGCCTCTCTCTGCAGTCTGTGCCTTGCTCATTGCCTCCCTCTCAGTGCCTGTTCCTTACACGAGGCAGGTGCTCCAAAATTATTTGTTAAAGGAATGAATGACAGTACCTGTATATTCAGTTTAAAAGTGGGGAAACTAAGGTTTGGACTTAAAAGATTTAAGACTAGAATCTGAGGAGGGTTTAGACTTAGGCAGTCCATTCTTTTCGTCTGTCTCAGAAGATCTAAATGTGTCTCTGCTTTAAAAAATTCAGTGAAAGATGTCTTTTTTCCCCCCTTGGGCCACTGCTCTTCTGATTCTTTTAGAATAATAATACTAAGAACAAATTTTCTGAGCACGAATTAAGTGCCAGACACTGTGCTAAGCCCTACACATGTGCTCAGCACTTCATGATTTCATTTAACTCTCACCACTCAAGAGGAGGCTATTACTATTACCTTAATTTTACAGATGAGAAAACTGAGGAACAGAGAGCCAGCTCCAATCTTTAGTGCACATTGATGCAAACACATTAGAAGATGCTTCTGCTAGTAGGTGGATCCAACCCTCAGCATGCTACACAGCTTGATGAGCAGAATATTGGCTGATTTCAGCTTTCACTGCCCCCGAGAAAGGGGAGACGTGGAGCCTGGAGGCCCTGGGGTTAAATTGCTTGCTCAGTTTCATAGTCGAGTAAATGCTAGAATTGAGAATTGAACCCAAGTTTGTCTTCCCCTGGCCTGAATACTTGCACAATCTGCCATTTGTTACCAGGTCCTAATTTGATTTAGATAAGACAGAGGTTGGCAATTTTTTTCTGTAAAGGGTCAGATAGTAATTATTTTAGGCTTTAGGGGCTACACAGTTACACTACTCAACTCTGCCATTGTAACACAAAGGCGGCCATAGACATATAAACAAACGGGCATGGCTATGTTCAACATACTATGTACACTAGAATTTGAATTTCATGTATTGATAATATATTTTTCTTTAAATTTTTTTCAGCTATGTAATAATGTAAAAAATTTTTTTTAGCTTGCCAGGCATCTTATGAAACAGATGAGCTGATTTGGCCTTTGGGCCATAGTTTGCTAGTTCCTGATATGGAATATTTCAAAAGAATCCAGTAAATGAAATCATTACCTATTTTATGACTATTTTTTCTTCCCCTAAGCTCTAAATTCATGGAAGCAAAATTGTGGAGATTTATTTCCCCTTTTCTGTGTCTGTTTCATTCTAATGTGGTTGCTGTGATTAATTATTTTCTAGATAGATTGCAACAGGCTATTCACGCACTTTTGAAATTTTTGAGTGATTCCTCTTTTCCCATAGTTGTTTTGCAAGTACAGTAGTGACTCGGATTTGTTTTTATACGTCTGTCATTCTGTTAGCTAGAATTTCAGTTCTATTTGGCGGAGTGAAGTTTTTCATTGTACATTATAACTTCCTTTTAATGAAGAAAAGGAAATTAGATGCAGATGAAGTTCAAAGACTGAATGTATCCAGGATGACTAGAAAATATATTCCTTTTACCCTAAAATCAAGCTCAAGGTTCTGGTGTGTCCCCAACTTAACCCTTAAAAGAGTTTTGGCTTCAAAGCCTTGACCAACATCTAGGTACTAAATCTCCAACTGGACTCCTCAGCTAACTTGTCTTTGTAGACATCTGAAAATGCTACTTGTTCAGAACTATAGCTAGGAAGAATTGATCCAACAAATGGCCAATTGGAAGGTCATCTAACAAATGGATATTAACCCAACAAGTGGCCAATTCTCTCTGTAATAAAGAGGATTACTGCTTTCCAGAAATCTGTGTTTCATTATTTTCTTCAGCTGCTTCAGGTACTACCAAGTCCTCTCAAATTCTATTTTTCAGACAAAGTTGTCTTTTCTTGTTCTTGCAAGGAGCCACTCATTCGACCTCCACTCCCTTCCTGGGCTTTCTTATACTTCCTCAGGAGGTCCTCTCAGAACCCCAGACCAGGCTAGTCCCTGCTTTTCCCTGTTTCTGTTGTACTCTCCTTCCATACTTCTCACATGTATGATTGTGTGTTCAAGGGTTGTCCCTCCAACTAACCTGTGGGCTTCATGAAGACTTGTGCAACATTATAGCTTTGGCAGCTTTTTAACTGCCTAGTGTTTAAAGAGCAGCGCACCTAAACAGAGGTGAGAGGCTTTTAGTTTCCACCTATGATACATAACTCTGTGTAACCAGATCTAGTTTCATCTGACTCTGCAGTTTGCAGCATAATATCTGCTCATAGGACTGAAATCTATGTGTTTGACCTTTTCTTAATTTGTTTATAAAGTTATGTGAGCAATGAAATTATTCCCTTTTCATGGCTGAAGTCTTTCATGGTCTGATAACGGCTCTGGCAAATCAAAACAAAGGAACTGGGAAAGCCTGGATTTGTATGCAGTGAACTGAGCTAATGTCTGAGACCGGGGTATCCAGGGCTGTGTTTATGGCAAGTTCGGGTTGCATTAAATTCTTTGCTTACTGTGACCTGTTTTCCATCATGCTTCTCTTAAATGTGATAAAGATTAAGTCTGTAGGTCTTCAGAAAGTGTGTATTTTCATAGTCAGTTTTCTTGTAGACTAATTTTCAGAATCAGTTGAGATGATAATATTATTATACTAAATGTATATTTGCATCTGGATGTGCATAATGTTTTGTCAGTGTTCCTAACAGGGGCATTTTTGAAAGAAAATCCAAGAATTTTGACTGCCTATCATGGCCAGCCCATCTACTTTATATTCTGTCAGTATGATTTTCCGAATTTCCTGCTCATGACACATTTGTAGAAAGAAAAAACTAACCACTAAACTTTTAGCATATTCACACCCTCCAGTTTCACGTCCTTATTTCTGAACATAGGATTTGAATTCTAAGAAAAGGGAAAAACAAATGTTCATACAACCCTTTTGGAAGTGGTGTGCACAGCCACATGGTGAGCATTTCCATGGATGCCATGGCTCGATCCTCATGTGGGAAAGGTCTAGTGGGGAAGACTGCATTCATTCCATACATGAACGGTCACAGATCAGGGCTATCTTATGTAAGACCTTATATTTGAAGGTGGAATCATGAATTTATACATTTGACAACATTTCTCCCATAGGATATCATAGTTTTCTATGTATTTCTTTGACATTCTTTTCCCATTATATTCTTGTTTGTCTAGATTTCAGAGCTTAGTATAATCAAGCCTGTGGAGAATTGTATGATTTGTTCATGAACGTTTAGAATTCTGTGTAGAAAGTTGCACTTTGAGTGTTTTCATAAGTATCCTGATGTGTGCTCTGAATTATTTTCTTTGGTTTTGAGGACAGAGAACTTAGATATTTGCCAGGAAATTTCCTATAAAGTATTTATCTCCTCTCTCTCTCTCTCTCTCTGACACACACAGACACACACACACACACACACACACACACACACAGAACTTTCTGTTTGCAAGACACTGATTTAGACGTTTAGGTTACATCAATGACCACATGTTGAGCTTACACTTTCATTCTACCAAACTGTACATCAAGAAGTTGCAAGATGACTGCATGTCTTCTCATTTCTTAAATTTTTTTTTTCCATTTCTTAAATTTTAAATTAATTTTTTATGGTAAATATGTGGTAACATCTTCAAGTGCCTTAAGAATGGTCTAATAGTAAATATTAGAGCTTTATGAAGATTGTGTGTCTATGTGTCTGTGTGTGAAGTTTCTGTAGTTATTTTTGTTGTCTTCTGAAAAATAAATTAAATGACATACTCAAGGATTCTAGGTGATATTTTGATGGTGTCTGTTTTGGTTCATTTGCAACCTAACATTAATTACCTAAATAGCTTGTATGGTTATTCCGTCTTGCATCCAGATGCAAAATTAGAAATTAAAGGATAGCTGTAATTGTTCATGTATACTTGATGCTTAATCTTTTCCTAAAAAAGTTTCTGAAATTAATACATGCTTTATGGTCTATGCTGCTTTGAGAATTATTTTTAAAGTTATTTTTTAATGGATTTATTTAAACTGAAGTAAATCAGTTTTACTGATTTGTTAGTAATCAATGTCTTTGAAAATTGATCTGTTTCAAGGTAGTTTCCAAGTCGCTATATGGTAATCTCTTTTTCTTTTTTTTCCATTGTGATACTAACAGATGATATAGGGAAACTGTGACACACATTTCAAGATTTTTGTGATTAGCTATACCAAGTATAATTTGCTAGCACTCCCTAAAGTAATACTTTTGAAAAGTACCTTCTCTTCTCTTTTCAGTTATTTACAAATAACTGTTTACATAAAGATCATTATCTCTTTATGCATAGGTTATTATGTATTACAATTCAAATTCCATTATAAAATGTTCTAATTAGATGCTACCACCATTGTTGCTTCAACATCTGAAAGTCTCTCAGCTTTGATCAATCCTAACATTTCCCAAAATGGATTCTAGGAAATCCAAGTTCTGTAGGATATTGATAATGTTACGAGAAAAAAAAATTGATCTGTGTTGATATAAGTTGCACTGTTTTTTTTTTACTACAAAGCCATTCAGGGCTTTAAAAATATGCTAATGTGTGCAGTGCTTTTCTAAGAGAGATAGCCTGGTTATAGCTTTGCCACAAAGATGCTTTGTGGCAAAGCATGCTTTGGGAACAACTGACTTTCTTATTTTGTAGATTAGAAAATGGAGTCCCTGAGAAATTAAACAACTTGCTTAAAATTAGACCTCCAGACTAATATTTTTAAGGCAATGTTATTCTAAGATGGAAACTGATAGGTTCTTCCCACCCAGCCTTTCTCTCTGTCAGCTCTTGGGCTAAATGTGGCTCTTGCCTTGACTTCTGGGCTTGTACTACTTATTTGTTTTGAATGATAGGAAATGTATCCCTGAAAAGCTGCCTTATAAAGGCCCAAATTTCCACCCAGACAGTGTATTGATTTATTTACAGTTTTTTTTTTTCTTCCTTGAAATCTTCCCCCCCCCAGAAAAAAACCCCACAAACCAAACATGATTACTGGGGATCCCGGAGAGCAGTGGTTTGGAAGAGACAACTCGTTCTCTTGGAAACTTTATCTCTGCACTAAAAATTCAGCAAACACTCTTCTTTGTTTTTGTGGCTTTTTCAGTCTTATTTATTTGGAGTTCATTCTCTTAGTAAATAGTTTTAAGTGCCAGACATGGAGTGCACATTAGTAAGTAGGTTGGGCATAGGTGCTGCCTTCCTAGAGCTCACAGTGAATATAGAAAAGAAAAATTAAATAAAAAATTTTAGTTCATCATAAATAAATAAGCAAATAAATCAATAAATATATTGTGATAAATGCTAAGATTAAAGTACAGAGAACTATGCCTTGTACAGTAAGGAGGGGCATTTTCTAGGCAGAAGGTACAAGGAAGTCTTCCTGAGGAAGTGGCTTAAGCTAATCCCTATAGGATGCACAGGTATTTGGTAGAAGAAGGGGGTCAGAGGCAGAGCCCAGAGCAGGGATGTTAGGCCTGGAGGACGTCGTCATTAGAAAGTGAAAAAACACCAGTGTGGTTCTTGTGTGGGTAGTGCTTGAGCTGCCCTGAGACATCTTCTGATATATGAATGCATGAGGTTGCATTCTTTTCTGATGCATACAAGAACCATTGTTGTTGGTTTGCCACCTGATTGGTGATTTTTGATAATCATCTTGTCCTACCATTTAAATATGTAAAGTAAATAATGTTCCATTATCAAAAAGTCTGGGAAAATTCTGCATAAATTCTGCCTAGAGGTAATCATACTTGTAACCAGAATAATCCTTTCCCAGAAACAAAAGGTAGGGACCATACAGACCATTCGTACAAACCCAAATTGTGATTTTTCCTATTTTTCTTTAAGGCATAATTTCAAACAGTTTGGAAGATTTTTATACTAATTACTGCCTGTCTTAATATACATGAAATATAAGGAAATTTAATACAATAGATTATAATATGCTTAATATATTATATAAATGTAATAAAGTAGAATATAAATAGGGTATAAGGTAATTTATAGAATTTAAAGAATTTAAAGGAATATAAGAGAAATTTGGTTTAAGATTATGACGCTTTCTGTAATTTTTTCTGATGTTTCCTTAAAAAATATGTGTTTGGGATTTGACCCTAAACTTTGCTGACATCCTTGTTTTTGTTTTGTGCTTCCTCTAGTCTAGTGGGATTGCAGCCATCATTGCTATTTTGGTGTTACTGCTACTCTTGGGCATCGGTTTGATGTGGTGGTTTTGGCCCCTTTGCTGCAAAGTGGTGAGTAAGAAGGATTTGCAATCCTACTCTTTTTTTTTTTTAAACATCAAGGTGTAAAGTAAGGCTGAAATATGAATCAATATTCAACAACAGCAAAGTTTCAATTAGCAAATTGAATTTTAATAGTTTTTGTCATTATAATAAATTGTATTCATGCATGCCAATAAATGTTCATTATAAAACTTCATCAAAAAAAGGCTTCAAAATCAGATTTGGGGGAAGAAGGAGAAAAGAAGGTAGGACAGGTTGTAGGGATAAAGAGTTTACCATGCAAGTACAGAAGAATTTCAAGAAAATTGAATGATATGTTCTGCTGGATTCATTGAGAGAGGTTGATAATCTGTCAGTTGTTTTTTTTTTTTCAGTGCTTATTGAATGTTTCATTACCTCTTTGAAAGATCTACTATTTCAGGACCTTCTCTGTTTGCCTCTTAGAAAAACATTTTAGAAATAAGTCATGTGCAAATGTTAGGGTATCTGTTAAACAGTCACTTTTGAAGTTACGACAGTTGATTTCAGGTTGTGTCATCTTTCATGTTTGAGTCAAACCTCTGAAAGAATATGGGTAATAAGCTTTCTAGTGCTACTGTAACAAATTGCCACACATTTGGTGGCTTAAAGCAACACAAATTTATTATCTAAATTATGTAACCACAGATCCAACATGGGTCTCACTGGGCTAAACTGGGTTAAAAGGTATCGGCAGTGATACATTCCTCTCTTAATGCTCTAGAACAGAATCTGCTCCCTTGCGTTTTCCAACTTCTAGAAGCCACCTCCATTCCTTGCCTTGTGAGCCCCTTCCTCCACCTTTAGAGCCAGCCACGTTGCATCTTTGTCACCATTATTCTGTAGTCACATGTACCTCTGACTCTGAACCCAGCTGGGAAAGGACCTCCAGTGTTAAGGAACCATGTGATTAGGTTTGACCCACCTGGATAATCCAGGATGATCTCCTATCTCAAGGTCCTTAACCTTAATCACATCTGCAAAGTCTCTTTGGCCCTGGAAGGCAATTTATTCACAATTCCAGGGAATTAGGATGGGGACATTTTTATAGAGCCATTGTTTTTCCTGCCACAGGGTGGAACGTTGAGTGAAAAACATCAGCACATTTCAAGCAATACAACTTGGATTGTTCAGGCTTCGTAGAAAAGGTTATTCTGAAGAAGCGCTCCTTCAAAGCATGCTACTACCTATTTTGATAATATTCCTTTCCTTATCAGCACATTATATAGAACTTTATATTCTGTAGATCAGAGTAGTGTTTTACATAATATTACTAGACTGACTTTTTTTCCCTTCCTGCTGCTGACTGATTTCCGCTTCCTTGCAACTTCAGGCAGTGCTTTGTATTACTCCTGCGTTTATTATTCATTGTACTTCAGTCTGCTTTCATGAGACAACTTTACAATCTTTTATCTCAGAGCAGTTGGTCCATGGAGGAAGCACAGAATTAACTTAGACAACAGTAGAGACAAGAAGCAACCTGTCTCTTTGCTGAACTAATCAGTTTCCTGCCATAGCAATTTATGCTCAAATGTTTTCCTGTAGTAATCTTGATTATCTTAGATATGGTGATTTTAGGCTAGCTAGCACTCTTGAGTCTCAAATTAAAAAGCAAAAAGGTGCCTTAATGTGATGTGTGCTCCTTGTTTTTTTAATTTAAACTTCACAATGGTGGATTTCCTTATTTCATTACTTTGCAATTTCATATAATATTGATCGGAGGGCTCAAAAGCGTCAAAGTGGTATTTTAAAAGGACGCTTGTGAAGACTGAAATGGGCTTCTTTGGGAGGTTGCTAGATGTACTCAAATGAAGTCTCCACCATCACATTGGGTATTATAGAGAGGATTCAATCATCAGGTGGTGAGAATAGATCCGTTCCATCCCTGGATCTCTGCAGATTGGGAATCATGCAGTATATTTCTTTATGCAAGGCACAGAGGGACACCATTAAGGCGTGTTTTTACGATGTCAGGAGGGCTTCCTATTCTCAGAAGCATCATGAATGCTTACTAATTTCTGCAACTTACTTAATAGAGAGAACCATCTTTATTTTACATTTAGAAATATAGACTGTAGAGCAGCTAGCCCTGAGTATGAGCTTGTATTTAGACCTAGGAATAAATGAATCAGAGCATATGCTTCCTAAAGTAGGTTTAAAAGCAGGGAGAGAGAGAGATTGTTCAAGATGGTGGAGTAGAAGGACATGCGCTCACTCCCTCTTGCGAGACCACCGGGATCACAACTCACTGCTGAACAGTCATCAACAGGAAGACACTGGAACTCACCAAAAAAGATACCCCACATCCAAAGGCAAAGGAGAAGCCACAATGAGACGGTAGGAGGGGCACATTCACAATAAAATCAAATCCTGTAACTGCTGGGTGGGTGACTGACAAACTGGAGAACAATTATACCACAGAAGTCCACCCACTGGAGTGAAGGTTCTGAGCCCCACGTCAGGCTTCCCAACCTGGGGGTCTGGCGATGATAGGGGGAATTCCCAGAGAATCAGACTTTGAAGGCTAGCAGGATTTGATTGCAAGTCTTTGATGGGTCTCAGGGAAACAGAGACTCCACTCTTGGAGGGCACACACAAAGTAGTGTGTGCATCAGGACCCAGGGAGAGGAGCAGTGACCCCATTGGAGACTGAACCAGACCTACCTACTAGTATTGGAAGGCTCCTGCAGAGGCGGGGGTGGCTGTGTCTCACAGCAGGTACAAGGACACTGACAACAGAAGTTCTGAGAAATAATCCTTAGTGTGAGCCCTCCCAGAGTCCACCATTAGCCCCACCAAAGGGCCTGTAGGCTCCAGTGCTGGCTCATCTAAGGCCAAACAAACAACCAACAGGGAGGGAACTCAGCCCCACCCATCAGCAGACAAGCGGATTAAAGTTTTACTGAGCTCTACCCACCAGAACAACACCCAGCTCTACCCACCACGAGTCCTTCCCATCAGGAAGCTTGCACAAGCCTCTTGGATAGCCTCATCCACCAGAGGGCAGACAGCAGAAGCAAGAACTACAATCCTGCAGCCTGTGGAATGAAAACCACATTCACAGAAAGATAGACAAGATGAAAAGGCAGAGGACTATGTACCAGATGAAGGAACAAGATAAAACCCCAGAAAAACAACTAAATGAAGTGGAGATAGGCAATCTTCCAGAAAAAGAATTCAGAATAATGATAGTGAAGATGATCCAGGACCTCGGAAAAAGAATGGAGGCAAAGATGGAGAAGATGCAAGAAATGTTTAACAAAGACCTAGAAGAATTAAAGAACAAGCAAACAGAGATAAATAATACAATAACTGAAATGAAAACTACGCTAGAAGGAATCAATAGCAGAATAACTGAGGCAGAAAAACAGATAAGTTACCTGGAAGACATAAGGGTGGAATTCACTGCTGCGGAACAGAATGAAGAAAAAAGAATGAAAAAAAAAATGAAGACAGCCTAAGAAACCTCTGGGACAACATTAAACACACCAACATTCACATTACAGGGATCCCAGAAGGAAAAGAGAGAAAGAAAGCACCCGAGAAAATATTTGAAGAGATTATAGTTGAAAACTTCCCTAACATGGGAAAGGAAATAGCCACCCAAGTCCAGGAAGTGCAGAGAGCCCCAGGCAGGATAAACCCAAGGAGAAACATGCTGAGACACATAGTAATCAAATTGGCAAAAATTAAAGACAAAGAAAAATTATTAAAAGCAACAAGGGAAAAACAACAAATAACATACAAGGGAACTCCCATAAGGTTAACAGCTGATTTCTCAGCAGTAACTCTACAAGCCAGAAGGGAGTGGCATGATATACTTAAAGTGATGAAAGGGAAGAACCTACAACCAAGATTACTCTAACCTGCAAGGATCTCATTCAGATTTGAGGGAGAAATCAAAAGCTTTACAGACAAGCAAAACCTAAGAGAATTCAGCAGCACCAAACCAGCTCTACAACAAATGCTAAAGGAACTTCTCTAAGTGGGAAACACAAGAGAAGAAAAGGACCTACAAAAACAAACCCAAAACAATTAAGAAAATGGTAATAGGAACATACATATCAATAATTACCTTAAATGTGAATGAATTAAATGCTCCAGCCAAAAGACACAGGCTCGCTGAATGGATACAAAAATAAGACTCATATATATGCTGTTTACAAGAGACCCACTTGAGACCTAGGGACACATACAGACTGAAAGTGAGGGGATGGAAAAATATATTCCCTGAAAATGGAAATCAAAAGAAAGCTGGAGTAGCAATACTCATATAAGAAAAAATAGACTTTAAAATAAAGAAAGAGACAAGGAAGGATACTACATAAAGATCAATGGATCAATCCAAGAAGAAGATATAACAATTATACATCTATGTGCACCCAACATAGGAGCACCACAATACATAAGGCAAATGCTAACAGCTATAAAAGAGGAAATCAACAGTAACACAGTAATAGTGGGGGACTTTATTACCTCACTTACACTGATGGACAGATCATCCAGACTGAAAATTAATAAGGAAACACAAGCTTTAAATGACACAATAGAACAGATAGATTTAATTGATATTTATAGGACATTCCATCCGAAAACAGCAAATTACACTTTCTTCTCAAGTGCTCATGGAACATTCTCCAGGATAGATCAAATCTTGAGTCACAAATCAAGCCTCAGTAAATTTAAGAAAATTAAAATCATATCAAGCGTCATTTTCGACCACAATGCTATATGATTAGAAATCAATTACAGGGAACAGAACGTAAAAAACACAAACACATGGAGGCTAAACAATACATTACTAAATAACCAAGAGATCACTGAAGAAATCAAAGAGGAAATAAAAAAATACCTAGAAACAAATGACAATGAAAACACGATGATCCAAAACCTGTGGGATGCAGCAAAAGCAGTTCTACGAGGGAAGTTTATAGCAATACAATCCTACCTCAAGAAACAAGAAAAATCTCAAAAAAAATATAACCTTACACCAAAAGGAACTAGAGAAAGCAGAACAAGTGAAACCCAAAGTTAGTAGAAGGAAAGAAATCAGAAAGATCAGAGCAGAAATAAATGAAATAGAAACAAAGAAAACAATAGAAAAGATCAATAAAACTAAAAGCTGGTTCTTTGAGAAGATAAACAAAATTGATAAACCTTTAGCCGGACTCATCAAGAAAAAGAGAGAGAGGACTCAAATCAATAAAATTAGAAATGAAAAAGGAGAAGTTACAACAGACACCGCAGAGATACAAATCATCCTAAGAGACTACTACAAGCAACTCTATGCCAATAAAATGCCAATTGTCCATTTCTGGAAGAAATGGACAAATTATTAGAAAGGTATAACCTTCCAAGACTGAACCAGGAAGAAATAGAAAATATGAACAGACCAATCACAAGTTATGAAATTGAAACTGTGATTAAAAATCTTCCAACAAACAAAAGTCCAGGACCAGATGGCTTCACAGGTGAATTCTATCAAACATTTAGAGAAGAGCTAATAACCATCCTTCTCAAACTCTTACAAAAAATTGCAGAGGAAGGAGCACTCCCAAACTCATTCTACAAGGCTACCATCACCCTGATACCAAAACCAGACAAAGCTATTACAAAAAAAGAAAATTACAGACCAATATCACTGATGAATATAGATGCAAAAATCCTCAACAAAATACTAGCAAACAGAATCCAACAGCACATTAAAAGGGTCATACACCATGATCAAGTGGGATTTATCCTAGGGATGCAAGGATTCTTCAATATAACCAAATCAATCAGTGTGATACACCATATTAACAAATTGAAGAATGAAAAACATATGATCATCTCAGTAGATGCAGAAAAAGCTTTTGACAAAATTCAACACCCATTTATGACAAAAACTCTCCAGAAAGTGGGCATAGAGGGAACCTAGCTCAACATAATAAAGGCCATATACGACAAACCCACAGCAAACTTCATTCTCAATGGTTTGAGAGCATTTCCTCTAAGATCACTGAAAGTATTTCCTCTAAGATCAGGACCAAGATAAGGATGTCCACTCTCGCCACTAGTATTCAACATAGTTTTGGAAGTCCTGGTGACGGCAATCAGAGAAGAAACAGAAATAAAAGGAATACAAATTGGAAAAGAACTAAAACTGTCACTGTTTGCCGATGACATGATACTATACATAGATAATCCTAAAGATGCCACCAGAAAGCTACTAGAGCTAATCAATGAATTTGGTAAAGTTGCAGGAGACAAAATTAATGCACAGAAATCTCTTGCATTCCTATACATTAACAATGAAAGATCAGAAAGAGAAATTAAGGAAACAATCCCAGTCACCATTGCAACAAAGAGAATAAAATACCTAGGAATAAACCTACCTAAGGAGGTAACAGACCTGTGCTCAGAAAACTATAAGACACTGTTGAAAGAAATCAAAATGATGCAAACAGGTGGAGAGATAGACCATATTCTTGGATTGGAAGAATCAATATTGTGAAAATGACTATTCTACCCAAAGCAACCTACAGATTCAATGCAATCCGTATCAAATTGCCAATGGCAATTTTTTTGCAGAACCAAAACAAAAAATCTTAAAATGTGTACAGAGACACAAAAGACCCAGAATAGCCAAAGCAATTTTGAGGGTAAAAAATGGAGGTGGAGGAATCAGACTCCCTGACTTCAGACTATATTACAAAGCTACAGTAATCAAGACAGTATGATACTGGCACAAAAACAGAAATATAGATCAATGGAACAGGATAGAGAGCCCAGAGATAAACCCACGCACCTATGGTCAACTAATCTATGACAAAGGAGACAAGGATATACATTGGAGAAAAGACAGTCTCTTCAATAAGTTGTGCTGGGAAAACTGGAAAGCCTCAAATAAAAGAATGAAATTAGAACACTCCTTATCACCGTACACAAAAATAAACTCAAAATGGATTAAAGACCTAAATGTAAGACCAGACACTATAAAACTCTTAGAGGAAAACACAGGAAGAACACTCTTTGACATAAATCACAGCAAGATCTTTTTTGACCCACCTCCTAGAGTAATGGAAATAAAATAAAAAATAACCAATGGGACCTAATGAAACTTAAAAGCTTCTGCACATCAAAGGAAACTATAACCAAGACGAAAAGACAACCCTCAGAAGGGGAGGAAATATTTGCAAACGACTCAATGGACAAAGGATTAATCTCCAAAATATACAAGCAGCTCATACAGCTCAATATTAAAAAAAGAAAACAACCCAATAAAAAAATGGGCAGAAGACCTAAATAGACATCTCTCTAAAGAATACATACAGATGGCCAAGAGGCATATGCAAAGCTGCTCAACATCACTAATTATTAGAGAAGTGAAAATCAAAACTACAATGAGGTATCACCTCACACCAGTTAGAATGGGCCTCATCAGAAAGTCTACAAACAACAAATGCTGGAGAGGGTGTGGAGAAAAGGGAACCCTCTTGCACTGTTGGTGGGAATGTAAATTGATACACCATTATGGAGAACAGTATGGAGGTTCCTTAAAAAACTAAAAATAGAATTACTGTATGACCCAGCAATCCCACTACTGGGCATATACCCAGAGAAAACCATAATTTAAAAAGACACATGCACCCCAGTGTTCATTGCAGCACTATTTAAAATAGCCAGGTAATGGAAGCAGCCTAAATGCCCATCGACAGACAAATGGAGAGGAAGAAGATTTGGTACATATATACAATGGAACATTACTCCACCATAAAAAGGAACAAAATTGGGTCATTTGTAAAGACTGTCATACAGAGTGAAGTTAAGTCAGAAAGAGAAAAACAAATATTGTATATTAATGCATATGTGTGGAATCTAGAAAAATAGTACAGATGGACCAGTTTGCAAGGCAGAAATAGAGACACAGATGTAGAGAACAAATGTATGGACACCAAGGGTGGAAAGGTGGGGAGAGGTGCGGTGGTGATGGTGTGATGAATTGGGAGATTGAGACTGACATATATACACTAATATGTATAAAATACATAACTAATAAGAACCTGCCATATAAAAAAATAATTAAAATAAAATTAAAAAAAAAAAAAGCAGGGAGAAGGTAGAGGTAAATTCTGCATTCAGCCCTTAGCAATCTAATATGTGCCAGTACTGGCTTGGAACTGGGGGTCCAGAAATGACTATCATATGATATGGAAACTCACGTTTTAATATGAAACACAGAATAGTGGGCAAAGTGTGAATGGAGGGCTATGGGCACCCCAATAGCAACATGTGTAAAGAACACGAAGGAGGAGGGATTTACCAGAGTTGAGGGATTGTTTCAGGGAAACCAGATGGAGCTACTGACTCCAAACAGAGTTTTAAATAATGAATAAGATGCTGGCAGTTGATGAGGGACTTTTCACATGAAGCGTGTGTGGAATTACAAGTTATTTGGGCATGCTTTGGGAAGTCCTAGGCTGAGGCCAAGTGAGCCAGGGAAAGGGAGCGGTGAAAGATGGTTTAGGATCCAGGCGTGAACCCCATTAATGAGGGCCTCCTATGTCTTTGAGGAAGTTTGAACTCACCCTAGGGATGAGGAGAAGCCACTGGAAAGATGTGATCACTGTAATCCCCTGAAAGAAGCTTTGCTTCCTGTATGTGGTGCTGAGGTCTGGTCCTGGTGGGGATTAAGTCTTATCCATCTGAGTTCCATCAGCAACTGAAATGCAATCCAGTGACAGATAGTGCACCTTAGATATGGCAGTGGGGAGGAGAGAGGAGCAATATAGGGATTGGGGAGTGGGAGGTACAAACTACTGGGTGTAAGATAGGCTACAAGGATGTACTATACAACACAAGGATTATAGCCATTATTTTGTAATAACTTTAAATGGAGTGTAACCTTTAAAATTTGTATTAAAAAAGAAATAGGGCCTGAGCAAGTATCTCTAACAAAATGTAGAGAGTTGGAGTATAACAAGGAAGCTAAGTGAGCTAGAGAAAAATGAGGAGGTGATGTGAAAAGAAGGGGAAAAGGAGACCATAACCTTGTGAAAATAAAGCTCTTGAGTGTACCAAAAGGTGTTATGGTACAGTTGCAGGATATTTATCTGATTATGTTTAGAGAATATATTTCTGCAGTGTTGTTATTAGCATGTGGTTAGTTAAAAAAATTTTTTTAAATTGGGGTATAGTTGTTTTACAATGTTGTGTTAGTTTCTACTGTACAGCGAAGTGGAGTTCCCTGTGCTATACAGCAGGTTCTCATTAGTTATCTATTCTATACATATTACTTAGTGTATATCTGTTAATCCCAATATCCCAATTCATCCCACCCCACCTTTCCCACCTTGGTGTCCATATGTTTGTTCTCTATGTCTGTGTCTCTATTTCTGACTTGCAAACAGGTTCATCTGTACCATTTTTCTAGATTTCACATATACGCATTAATATACGATATTTGTTTTTCTCTTTCTGACTTACTTCACTCTGTATGACAGTCTCTAAGTCCATCCACGTCTTTACAAACAACCCAATTTTGTTCCCTTTTATGGCTGAGTAATATTCCATTGTATATATGTACCACATCTTCTTCATCCATTCGTCTGTCGATGGACATCCAGATTGCTTCCATGACCTGGCTTTTGTAAATAGTGCTGCAATGAACATTGGGGTGCATGTGTCTTTTTGAATTATGGTTTTCTCTGGGTATATGCCCAATAGTGGGATTGCTGGGTCATATGGTAATTCTACTTTTAGTTTTTTAAGGAGCCTCCGTACTGTTCTCCATAACGGCTGTATCAATTTACATTCCCAACAACAGTGCAAGAGGGTTCCCTTTTGTCCACACCCACTCGAGCATTTGTTGTTTGTAGATTTTTTCTTTAACATCAGACTATTCAGATCACCTACTTCTTCCTGCGTGAGTTTTGGCACATTGCATCTGTCAAAGAATTGATCCATTTAATCTGGGTTATCAAATTTGTAGGCATAAAGTTGTTTATAGTATTCTTTTATTATAATGTTAATATCTGTGGAATCTGTATTGATGTCTCCTCTTTCATTTCTTTTTTTTTTCTTTTTTTTGTAGATTTTTTGATGATGGCCATGCTGACTGGTGTGAGGTGATACCTCATTGTAGTTTTGATTTGCATTTCTCTAATAATTAGTGATGTTGAGCAGCTTTTCATGTTCCACTTGGCCATCTGTATGTCTTCTTTGGAGAAATGTCTATTTAGGTCTTCCACCCATTTTTGGATTGGGTTATTTGTTTTTTTAATATTGAGCTGCATGAGCTGTTTATATATTTTGGAGGTTAATCCTTTGTCTGTTGATTCGTTTGCAAATATTTTCTCCTATTCTGAGGGTTGTCTTTTCGTCTTGTTTATGGTTTCCTTTGCTGTGCAAAAGCTTTGAACTTTCATTAGTTCCCATTTGTTTATTTTTGTTTTTATTTCCATTACTCTAGGAGGTGGATCAAAAAAGATCTTGCTGTGATTTATGTCAAAGAGTGTTCTTCCTATGTTTTCCTCTAAGTGTTTTATAGTATCTGACCTTACATTTAGGTCTTTAATCCATTTTGAGTTTATTTTTGTGTGTGGTGTTTAGGGAGTGTTCTAATTTCATTCTTTTACATGTAGCTGTCCAGTTTTCCCAGCACCACTTATTGAAGAGACTGTCTTTTCTCCATTGTATATCCTTGCCTCCTTTGTCATAGATTAGTTGACCATAGGTGCTTGGATTTATCTCTGGGCTTTCAATCCTGTTCCACTGATCTATATTTCTGTAGCTTAACAATTTTTAGCAGCATTAAATTATTAGGGATCATTTTGGACTTTATCATTATCAGTAATATTACTTTTTCATGGGAAATGAAATGTATTTATTTCAGCTTGGTGTTTTACAAATTTCTTTGGTTTGACTGTCTTTTAAGTGCTAGGGCCAAATATTGAATCTTTCAACTAAAACATGATTAAACAGCTTAAAATATCTGTTTTCAGGCACATTTAGATTATGTCAGCAATCACCTCTTTGGGAATCATATGCTCAGGAGCTCTTATCAAGATAGAAATACTGGAAAAAAAGCCCTGAACGGAGGCACCAATGTCTGTCACACATTCTTCATTCAATCATTTCATATTTTTAAAAAATATCTTATGAAATAATTTAACCATTCATTGTTCAGAGATTAAAAGTTCACAGATATTTAATTAATGACTCAGAGATGACAGTGTTACTTATATCTTAAGCAGTGGTTCTCAGGTTTTTTTCTGTTCCTAATAACTGGAAGGCTCTCAGAGTAGTAGCTGTCAGATTGCCATTGGTAGTGCCTGTCTCTGAGGGGAAAGGGTGGTTGGGTGAGACATCTCCAGGGATCAGTATGGTTTAGGAAAGCCCCTCTGATAGGCTCAATAATGATCCCTAAATATATCCAGGTCTTAATTCCTGGAAACCGTGAATGTTATCTTACATGGCAAAAGGGACTTTGCAGATATGATTAAATTAAGGATCTTGAAATAGGGAGATTATCTAGGATGACCTAGATGGCTCTAAATGCCATCACAAGTGCTGTTATAAGACGGAGGCAGAGGAGATAAGACCACAGAAGGGGAAAAGGCAGAGTGACCATGGAGGCAGAGATTGAAGTGATGCAGCTTCTAGGCAGGGAATGCTGACAGTCACCAGAAGCTGGGAGGGGCAAGGAGCAGATACTCCCCTGGCTCCTGAAGAAACAATCAGCTCTTCTAACACCTGATTTTAGCTTTGTAAGACTGTGTTTGGACTCCTGGCATCCAGAACTGTAAGAAAATAAATTTCTGTTGTTTTAAACCACTAAGTTGGTGGTAATTTGTTATAGCTGCATTAAGAAACTAATAGATTTCCTAAATGATTCTGATATTTGCCAGGGTTGAGAATCACTGCTCAGGGCTCTTGATTTGAGGAATTCACATGTAATATGTTTCTAGATCAACTCATTACAAAAACTGTTTATGAAGTGCAAGAGATTGTAAGATGGGAGATGGTTCCACAACAAGAGGTTTTAAGATGGTAGATGGTTCTACGGCAATTAAAACCAATGTGCATTCTTTAAAATTAGAATTACCATTCTGTTTTGTTTTGGGTAACTGTAAAGTAAATATGCAATGCTTTATATACTGAGTAGAATTTACTCACTGTTTCAGAGTGACCAGGGATTTGTTGAAGAAACAGGTTTCTAATTTTCAGAAGTATCCAAGGTATATATGTTATTAGAACCTATTGACAGCAAAGCTCCATGGTCAGCTTTCTCAGGGTGCTTGTTATTTGCTGTAAGAGGCCAGAACAATCCCATTCATATTCAGATACATATCACTACTTCAAGATTATGACAGACGAAGACAAATACCGTATGTTTTCACTTATATGTGCAACCTAAAAACAAAGGAACAAATATAGCAAAACAGAAACAGACATAGATACAGAGAACAAACTAGTGGTTGCCAGAGGGGAGAGCGGGGGTGATGTGTGAAATAGGGGAAGGGGATTAAGAGGTTCAAACTACAAGTTATAAAATAAATTAGTCATGGGGATGTAATGTACAGCACAGATAAAATAGTCTATAATATTGTTATAAGTGTGTATGGTATAAAAATATTGAATCACTGTGCTGTACACCTGAAACTAATATACTACTGTAAGTCAATTATACTTCAAAAAATTATAATCATTCCTAGACCTACTATTATATTTCATAATTTAATGAATTAATAAAGAAGCACATAGTATTTCTGTATCACAGATTTGGTTTCTTGTTTTTAAAAATAGATTTTTACAGTTATATTTCAATACAATTGGATTCCTTTTAATCCTGTGTATTTTAATTTAGCTTATTTATTCTGGGAAGGGGTTCATAGGTTCACCAGATTGCCAAAGAGGGACATAGAATAAAAAAGATTAGAGAAAACCCCCTGCAATAGAATATCTGGCCACCAACGATGCTTTTAATATGAGACTATTTTAAAATTTTCAATCTTTCAGTTCATTTTAATGAGTATTTTCAAGGATAAAGGAGAGAGATGATATCATTTAAAATGTTGCAGAATTGTGTCCTCTGTGTACCTAGGTTTTCCATGACAAATAGGATCTAAACCAATGATATTTGGAGAACTTTATCTGGTGATAATAATAATAATAATAATAACAGAACCCTTATGCAAAGCTGGAATTTTAGGTGCTACCATTAGTGAATTACAGTGTATGTTGAGTTTGCAAACTATTCCATAAGGGGGAAAGTTTTCATTTTTGTGTGAAGTTATTTCTCACCATCTGTTTACGAGTCTGTATCCTGCTCATTGAGTATCCTCACATCCATCCTTTACAACCGCTTTTCTATAACAAACATCAGCAGCATCCTTCCTTTTCCCTTAAATTAAAAAAGGGGGTAGGAGAGGTTAAAAAAATCATGTACTGAATCATGAGTGAGATATCAGAAAATACAACTCTTTTCATCATTGTTAGCTTAGAATGTATGTTGAGTTTATGGCAGATCTGTTTTACTATCAGGATGGCAGAACTGACTCCTATAGTTGCATCATTTGGAGTAACCAGACATTCTCCAGAATTACAGATGTAAGGCTAATGAGGTGGCAAACAAAGACTTTCTGGAGTGTTGTCAATTAGAGTGTGTTATCCAGCTGCAAATAAATATCTGAATATGCTGGAAATGATAAATGTTCACTTTGATCTAGTGTCCTTGGCCAAAGTTCTCCATCCGCAAGGGAAAATTGCAAGCTCATTTTTCCTTAGTGCATTTAAGACATTACAGAAAGATCTCATAAATCTTAATTTAAAAAAAAACATTAAAAAAAGTTGTCTTTTTAAAGCCCAATTTGCTTATAAGTAAGTTGAGCTTTCGTGATGAGGATATATCTGACCGGAGCTCTATGGAGTCATTTTCTTAGCCAGCAACAGCTGTGCTGTTCTTTCTAAATAGTAATAATGCTTCTACATTGCACTTGTTTTTTATTGTTGAGGAGGGCTCTTGATGCCTTTATTGAGTTACTTTGAGAGCAGCCTGATTTTTTTTTAGAATGCACAATAAAACAGAAGTAATTTAGATTTTTAATATGCCTTCCTTGCACCATTAATTAAAATGATTTATGTTTGGTTGCCTCCTTGAAATAGAGTGTGATGTTAGTACTTATTGCTTCCATGATGATGTTTTCTAACAGAGCATCATTTACAAAACATGGTATCAAACCCTTCCTGGTCTTAGTTTATTTGCTTTGACAGCAGCACCTTTACTTAACTCCGGGAGTATATACTCTCACACTTTTCTTCCTAGTCCTCATTTGGCCTTTAAAATTATATTTATCATCCAGACTTCCAAGTAGCTATTTATTTGTTCAAAGCAGACTCTTTGAACATTGATGAGTCTGTCAAGGAGGAAAGGAAAGGGAGGTGAGAGAACCTCGACTATATCTTGGTCTGGATGTTGAAAGCACCTAACTTTGTGGGGTTCAGAAAAGGGCTTCCCAAATACTTATGTCAGAGAACTTTGTATTCATGAGAGGAAAGGCGCTACACTTGCTCTCTGATTTTATCAAAAAGAAAGGGAAGAATGAAAGGAAATCCCACATGTATTTTAAACAAGTTTTTGTAAACACTAAGAATGATTTGTCTAAGTCTGTGGGTTCTGAGGCGCTTAGATGACATTGCTGATAAATTGGGCATTTGTTTCTGTCACTGGCAAGAATCGGTTCTGAAATACTACTTGATCTACAGTCGTTATACAGTATCTTTTTTTTTTTTTTTAATCCAAGGCAGTTCACTGTTGACAGTTCTTTTCACTCTTTTCTGAATATTGGAACATATGATTGCATCAAGCTGGCTGCGGGCTCCTGTACTGACATTTTCTAGCTCAAAGAATGCCCACATCACTCGAACATTTGAAAAGTGTTAATGAGCAGATCAAAAGGACTGTTGCCTGAAGCAGCTAACTTTTTTTTTATTTAAGAAATCGGCTCTCCTCCAAACTGAAATCTTCATTCTAACAGCTAAGTAGATGAGATGTAATCCTCCCTGATGATGATAATAACAAATGAAAAAAAAAACTTGGAGAAGAATCAAAGTCTGCATATGGTTCACAAAGTGGTGAAAGTGTTTTCCAAAATCTTCAATACCGAGCTGAAGGATGCTAAGTGGAAAAGATCCTGGCAACTAGGCAATATTATGCCTTTTAAAATCTGCAAATTCTCATAAAATATGGTGCTTATGAATACATCCTTTTCAAAGATGAATGTATTCTTGCACTATTTAATACAAGAATGGGATTCTCATGACTGTTATTTTTAATGTATTTGGACCAACAGTCAGGTTTCCTTTTCTCCTGCACTAATTTTACTGAAATGTAGAAATATCAGTGGACACAGACTTTTGCCATTTTTGGCTTTGGGCCTGAATGGCTTCAGATTATTTTCACTCTCCTTTGTTACTTATGAAGCTGTGTGGTAGAATGGAGAGAGGGAGCATTTTGAAACATCACACACACAAAAAAACTTATTTCCTCTTCCAACATTTCTAGGGCAATGATGGTGGGCATATGAATGAATATGTTATGTCCTTATAAAATGGGGATGATAACATCTATCTCACACAGTTACCATAAATATTGATCTATATCTGTCTATATCCATCTATCCATCTATCTATCTATCTATCCATCCATCTATCTAACCATCCATCCATGCATGCATCCCAGCAAGTAATAAACTCTCAACACATCTTAAGCCTTTTCTACTGCACCCTTTCCCTTTGCAATCCAAACCTTATTTTAAAAGGATGTCATGTGGCAGAGGAAGTTGAACCTAGAGTTTCGAGGAAGATGGACCAGTTTAAATACTAATTCTAATGTTTTCTCTTTGTGTATCCTTGGACAAGTTACTGAATTCAGGCCTCCCTCTCCTTGTATTTAAAATAAGCATAGTAACTGCATAGGATTACTATGAAAATGAGAGAAATATAAGAGTGCGTGGCATATGGCAGCACCAATAAATGTCATTATTGTTAATAGTATTAACAGCACACAGATGAGCCTTTGCTCTGCTTCAGTTTCTGAAAGTGCTGTTATTTGTTGTGGTGGTGGTGGTATCTCTTAATCTACTAGGTCAAAATTTGATTTATGTAGGGCTTCCCTGGTGGCGCAGTGGTTGAGAGTCTGCCTGCCAATGCGGGGGACACGGGTTCGAGCCCTGGTCTGGGAGGATCCCACATGCCGCGGAGCAACTGGGCCCGTGAGCCACAACTACTGAGCCTGCGCGTCTGGAGCCTGTGCTCCGCAACAAGAGAGGCCACGATAGTGAGAGGCCCGCGCACCGCGATGAAGAGTGGCCCCCGCTCGCCACAACTAGAGAAAGCCCTCACACAGAAACGAAGACCCAACACAGCCAAATAAATAAATAAATAAATAAATAAATTAAAAAAAAAAAAAAAAAAATTTGATTTATGTAGAGTATTAAGGGTTTTGTTTTCATTGTTAACAATGTAGAAAATATACTTGCCAGGATTTCAAAATTGATTTAAATTTATAATAAGCAATGCATTTAGTCATACATAAGATTAATTACACATTATTGGAAAAACAAACCCTAAAGTTCTTTTCTGGAATAAGGTGAATACAAATGTATGTAGACATATGGCCTACTTAATTATGTAAAGGCATAGAAGAAAAAGACTTGGTGGAAATATTGTGATATGTATTTTGTTTTATCATTCTATTAGAATTTTCATTTTGGAAAGGACCTACAGTGAATCAAATTTATTTCCCAAATGAAGAAACTTAGCATGGTCTTACATTTTCCCGTCTGTCTTTGAGTTCATTAGCTCTCTGACTTTACTGGTTGAAAGAGAAATTTGATACTTCATTTTCTTTGGAACTAGCAATATTTTAGTTTCATGGAAATCTTTCTCTATTGGTTATCATTTATATCTTTTTTTTTTCCCCTCTGTATTTTTCTTATAAATTTAGAGGTTGGCTATGAGCCTTTGCAAACATTCTCAGCTAGTTTCTTCAGCTCACTTTCAATCATATTTTTAGTATCTGTTGTTTGCAGAGCACTTTATTAAGTGCTGTGATATTTTCAAAGAGGGAGAAATGATATTGCCCCTAAGAAATCTACAGTTTTGAGGGGTAATTGAAAAATTCCAAAATAAACATATAAACCCAAACTGATGAAGCATGAATTGTTCAACTGTGCAGCACGTATATTGTTAGAAGTTTTAAAGCTTCTAGGTAAAGCAATAGAAAGTTGGTAGACTACTCTGTAACGGCTGGATGGGACTTAATATGGAAATGGTCATTTTTTGGGGGGTAGCAAAGGGATCTTCAGTCAGCCTGGAGTTAGAGGTACACGTGCAGGGATGTTTGTACATAGGGTGTTAGGGTCGAACTATACCGTGCTGAGGCATTTGAACAATGACAGTTCAAGAGGTGGCTCATGTAGATGTACTGAAAAAGGAGTTTGCATTTTCCAGGTTGTGGCTTATGATAACAGATAAAGAGTCTCTGATAAAGAAGGCAAAGATGCCTCTCATTATCGTGCTGTGAGTTTGTCACCAGTGGTCATATGAGGATTTTAAATTGAGACTCAGTTTACCCATATTAATGCTAAAACTTGATGCTATACAGGATAATCAGCATGATAAATATGACATGAAAAAGGAAGTGTTATGGAGGGGGATGTTCAGTAATTCTTAGGAGATATAACATAGAACAGGGTTGGGGATACTGTTTAAGTCTTCAGAAATTTATATATCAGTACAAGATGTACACGTAATAAGCAGAGTAAATTTGAAATCCTCACAAGGAAATGAAAATGAGTTCGGGTACATTATACTCAGACTTAGTGGAATGAAGGATGTACCTTGGGCTTTTTCTAGTGAGAGAACTCTGGAGAGCACTTTATGGTAGTTTGCAAAACTGAGTGGTAAGCTTCTTCCCGAAATTCAGTAATTCCTCGAGTTCAGTTGTGGCCACTGGAACCTTTGATCCATTTTGACTAGAGAAACGATCAATTAAACTTCTGTTAGAAACATAGTGACCTGGCTACATAGGTTAGAATGAAGGATGAGTTAGAGATAGAGGAACAAGCTAGAGGTCTAATTTAGCTACAAATAAAACATGTAGACATTGATGCCAAAATAAAGCTATGGTAATTATAGACTATCAATCAATGTTATCAATATGTTATTAGTTAAAATGCATAGAATCAAAGTGAGGATTGCTGGGGTACATCTGTTTTGCCTGAGCACCATGCATTGAATTATAATGGATCGGCCACACTTAAAATGCTATTTATCAGTTCTGGAAACCACACTTTGAGATAGTGTTCAAATGAGTATGTACTAAAGAAACTGACCAAGATGACCCAGTAACTCAGACCGTTATGCACAACATGGTTGTGATGTTTAGCTTCCAGATGTGTACGTTCAATAGATATATGGTTATTATCCAAGTATTCAAAAATAGGACCTGCTCTTTTCTGGAATTAAAAATAGTTGTGTGTATGCATGTGTTTCCACACTCTAGGATCAGGACTAAAGGGTGGAAACTACGGAGAAGGAGGCTTTGGCTTCTTTTGGGGGAAAATTTTTCAAATGATGTGAGTTCCTTGCCAAAGGAATAAATTGCTTTGTGAAGTTGTGAATTTCTCTTTATTGCAGGTATTCAAACATAGTTGGACAACAGCTAGCTGGGAATTTTTCAGAATAATGAAGTTTTGGTTGGATGTGTATTAGAGAAGTTGAAAAATATTGTACTAGATATTTTTAAGGTCCAGAGATCTTGAGTTCATGATTTTAGGTAGTGATAGTAGGAATAGAATGCAAAGAATCCTTCCTTCTTCCTGTGATCTTCCTTCCTTCCTCCTCCTCTCCCTTTATCCCTTCCTCTATATTTTTTTTCTCTTTCCCACTTTCTTCCTTTTTCTCTCTTCCTAACTTCCCTTTTTTCCTTCCTTTGTGCTAGACACTCTACTAAGTACTGGGAATACAGTGAGGAACAAAGCAGACATAAAATCCATCCTCTTAGAAGTTACAGTGTTTTGGAATTAGATAAAATTATCAATTGTGACCAATGCTAGGGGAGAACAAATAGGCATCTGTACATATTAAGGTAATCTGATCTGCTTTGAGAGGATTGGGGGAATTCATGGTGGGGGGGGGAAGAAAAGAGGAAAAGATAGAAGAGGGAGAGGGGGAGAGAGAGAGAGAAGAATATTTCAAAGAATCTTTTGAACATGGTAAATGATTTGGTGAAGTCATTTAGAAGTGAGAATAAATTATAGATTATGAGAAAATTTTAAGGCTGCAACTTTAAGGAAAGAGTGATTTACTTGAAAGAAACAAGGAAGATACGAAGAAGAGTTGGCTCTTAAATGAAGCTTATTAGGTTGGTTTTGACCCTGTTGACTGTGAAATATTGATAGATCTGGTTTTCATTGATTGATTTTGGACGTGCAGGTTGATAATATGAGTGCTTCCTTTTTATAAAGGAAATGCACCTGTAGCTTGATAACCTTTATTTTATTTTACCACAGTATTACTTTAAATCTCTATCCTCTCCTGGCGTTTGTTTCTGGGCTAAATGTAAAACTTCACAGATTTCTATCCTTCAATATTAGTAAAAAGAACTGGGATTTTATGTTTATTGATAAGACAAAATTGAATTAAACAGAAGAGTTAAATAGAAATAACAGCATTTCTTGTAGCATTCAAAAGTTTGAATGCTACAATGAGTTAGTTCAAGATTCATTCAGATTAAATTACTGTCCAGTTATATCTATGTAGTTGTAGTTACTGTTCGCATTTTTTCCTGAGATTTAGATCTAAACTAAAATTTGATGATGAAAGTAATATATATGAAGAAAATTATGAGTCAATTCTCTAAACATTATCAGTAACAACAAAAAAAACTTTCATTATGGAAAATTTCAAACATATACAAAGAGAAAGAGTGAAATAATGAATCTCCCATGTCTACTTAGTTTCAATGATTCTCAATTTATGGCTAAATTTATTTCATATATAACCTCTTTACTTCCCCACCCCAAATTATTTTGATGAAAATATCAGAATTATATAATTTAATCTGGAAATGTTTCAGTATATATCTTTAAAATATATGCAGTCTTTAAAAAACATATTCATGATAATAGGAATATACCTGAACAGTAGTAATAATTCTTTGATTATATTCATTTTCAGAGCTACTATTGTTTTAAAATTTTAAAAATTTAATAAGATAATTGAAACATTTGACCTTAGATGAAGTGAAGCAGTTATATTTTCAAACAGTTTTTCTTCTTAGTATAGAGACTTGGATGTGTACTTGAATTATCAGACACTACTGGCACTTGGTCAGTAATTTTCTATCATGATGGTATGAAAGTCCAGATACCCCAGTACCAGTAAAGGTCATTTAAATTTGATCTCAGTCTGTATTCCTCTCACATAAAGAATTAACCACATCAAATTTCATGAAATAATATATTGAGTAATGATTCACAGGAAAGGACTCTTGGCTAAGAGGTTGATTTGTTTCTAGGTTAAAAGGTGGGGAAAGAGAGTATGTTAATTTCTCTATTATCGCATCCAAAGCAAGCTAACTTTGTATTGTCAATTTGTGAAAGAGTCAGTGAATCAAAGCAGGAAGACTTAGTAAATTCCTACTCCATTTGAGGGGACATACTGTAATCTAGTGAAAAATGTTTGCATTAGAAGAGCCACTTAGTGCAAGGTATTTGACAACTTTTGCTCTTGTTATTTACCTGAAAACTGAAGCTATATCTATATCATAAAGATAAAATGAATGAATGTGCTAGTTAGCTAGCTAGTTAGTCAAAAAAAAACCTAGTAGTTGCTAGTTAGTCCAAAGCTAGTTACAAACAAGCCCAGGTTCAAAAGGGGGGCCATATGTTTTGGGAGGCTAGGTTCATCTGGGACATCTTTGGTGCCACAACAGTATTTTACTAATCGAATTATTTTTATACATCTTTTCTGTATCCTCCCTGTGACACTGAAGTTTCTGCATTTGATTGTTTTTTTGGTTTTGTTTTTTTTTTGGTACAGGTTATCAAGGATCCTCCTCCACCACCACCCTCTGCACCAAAAGAGGTAAATGAGTGCCTAATAAGTGATGTGGGTGTATTTAGATATTATCCCTAATTTGATCAATTACATTGTTATTAGATAACTGTGATACCTATGTATTGACTTCTGAAATTATGAAAATCAATTATGTTTTGTCTTCTCATGATTTCTTTCATGTGCTAGAGGAATGGGACCTTCACACATTGATAAACGTAGACTAGCCATCAGGATCAATAGTACATAGAGATTTAATTTACTTTTTATAGCAATATATCAATAGTTCTGCTGTCACTTGTCTTATTTACAAAAAGTTGGAAGATCCAAGCTGGCAGCTTAAAGATATTATTACTTTCTTCAAAATGATTATTACTTTTACATTACTCTGTGAGCCAAAATTGTGTTAGCAACAGAAAATATGGTGTTGTGCATTTTCAAAGCTTCTCAACTACCTATCTTTTCAGTACAAATTTCGCAGAGTTTAAATTTACACATACATTGAGGCTTTAAATGATCATTGAAATGCGGTCCTAATTTTAATGTTTTATCTTCTTAACTATGAAGTGATAAATAAATCTGGAAAAACCAAATGATGCTTATAGTTAAGGAGCAACTTCTGGTAGCCTAGTGAAATAAGGTAGATTCCTCAAATTGTGGAATGGAAGGAGTCCTCATATTCTGTAGAACCTCACTTGAAATTTATGCACATAAGCATAAGTACATCCACATGTGCTATATGTAATTTTTACTATATTTCTTCCATATCAGTGTCATTATTTGGAAAAATATTTAAATGTGAGTTGGTTCTGACTAAGCAATATTTTAAGAAATTAATTAAACTCAGTTTTAAAAACTTGTATCCACATAGGAGGAAGAAGAACCTCTGCCTACCAAGAAATGGCCAACCGTGGATGCTTCTTATTATGGTGGTCGAGGGGTTGGAGGAATTAAAAGAATGGAGGTTGGTATCTTAAAAAAAAATTAGAAGCTGCTAATCTGGAATATGTATTTTTAGAACTATCAAGCCATGGAAACTGTACTTTTCACAACTCAGTATCCTAATATCTATTTTTACTTAACACTAGGTCTTTTTTGGACAATTTTTTTTCTATGGAATAATCCTAGCCATTTCAGAACTATTCAAGAAGAACTGACTTCATTAGTCAAAGAACTACATTGATAAGATGTCTGAATTCTAAAGGGCAAAACAAAATTAGGGAGTTTTTTTACTATTTTGGAAAAAATTACTACGGAGAACATCAACTTTGAAGAAGCCAGCTACTTAAAGTTGCAACAATGCTTGTCTTTGAAAAGATCCAATAGTTAAGTACTATTTGAGGAGAAAAATATTAAAATATTCGATATCATGGATAAGACCCTATCACAAATGTAGAGAAAGTACATTTAAGGCTTTTTTTTTTTTACAGGTTTTAGTTACCACTTATGAATAATCAAAATTAATATTAAATATCATTTATAGACTATTAAATTTTTAGACTGGCAAAACATGTGGACTAAAATTGAACTTAAATATTATATCTTGAAGATGAAATGAGGTCTTTTACCACCACAGAAATATTTTTCAAAGTGATGGATTAATTAATAATAAGCAAGCACTGTCAGCACTGAGCCCTTAACAACAGCATAGATAGGCCAACATCCCACCCGGAGGAGAAATTGGAGGAATTTTCTCATTGATATGGTGACTTTATTATTAAACACAGGTCCTGACATTTCTTTCTTATTAGTTATTCTTTAATTTTATTTCTTGATAAGAAAGAGTTTTTATGTGTTTTGTAATCACTGCATGTCTCCTACTGTCATATCTGCTTTGTCCCATTACTGCCAGCAAAAATCAATAAGCTAATTAACAACCTCACGACTGTTGCAATTTTCCTTCCTTTCTTTTTTTTTTTTTTTTTTTTAATTTTTTTGTTGTGCCATGTGGCATGCAGGATCTTAGTTCCCCGACCAGGGATCAAACCCGTGCCCCCTGCAGTGGAAGCGTGGAGTCTTAACCACTGGACCACCAGGGAAGTCCCACAATTTTCTCTTTTTATACATTTCAATAAAATTCAGATTCCCAAGGAGGATTTCCCATTTTCAGCGTAAATTTCAGTACTCTTCAAAAGAAGCCCAGACTTACTTAAATGACTGTCATTACTAAAGTGGTTAAGTCACCTGATAGTGATTCTCATTGTCTTGACCACATTAGATCTTAAAATAATGCACATTTTCCTAAGAGCTTGCCACTTTATTGCTGAAATATCTTCTGAGACAGGCACCTCATTGCCAATAAGCCATGGAAAAGGCAGGTGCTAGAACTTACTACATTTGCCTTTTGGAGAAAATATTGTCTCTGTGTTAACAGGTGGGTAATTGGGAATATCAAGCAGTACAAGAGAACATGGCGAGGCTAGCTCTTGTTGCTTGCAATGCAAGGAAGGTCATTGTCCTTTCATTTGCCTTTGTTGTGTCATTCTAGGATTGGAGAGGTTGGGGAGAGTGTGGATTGGATGTCCCTACGTATATAAAAAATACAATTGTAAATAAAATCGTTACATATGAATATCCAAATATGATCTGTCATAGCTTATTTTTAGTTTATTTAGTCTCGTTCCAAAATGTGTGTATAAAAAGATGTATGCAGGGGGAAAAGGGTTTGACAGGAAATAGCACAACATGTTAGTAGCTTTCTCTGAATGGAGTGATTTTCAATTTGTGTTATGTATTTCCCTGTTTGTTCCCAACTTATTTGACAGTGAGCATGTACTAATTTATATTCAGAATAATAAACTTAATTCCATTTTGAAATCCGCACATATAAAATACCACATGACAATGAGATTCAGATATATTAGTTCTTGCTAAAAACACGAGGAATTGTGTCAGATTTTTGTTGCTCCAATATTCCATGTTCCAAAGATTAAGATCTCTTTCTACAGAAAAGAAAAGTTTATGCATGAGCTACTGAATGGGTTCTGAGTTAAAAGACATATTATTGGAATATGGTCAAGAAAGCCAAGGGCCCATGAACATTCTTGAGTAACTCACATTTCACGTTTTAAGAGTTATTAACTCTTTTACTTAAAATGTAAAATTTAATTTAATTCAAATTTAATTGAAATTTAATTATTTGTGTTTTAGTTATTGACTCTTAATTAATGTGAAATTATATTGCCCTAGCTTTTTAGCTGAAGAAAATTTATGAGAAGGACTCACCCACTTTTAATAAATCAGAGTCCATTTTAGCCATGGATAATTTTGGCTACATTTTATGTAGTACTCCATCAACGAAATGGAAATGGGAATGAGAATGAAGAAAAAAATGAGAAAGTAAATGTGGGCTTCACAAAGGGGAAACACGATAGGTAAAAATACACACAAAAAAATAAACTGAGGGACTTCCCTGGCAGTACAGTGGTTAAGACTTCATGCTTCCACTACAAGGGGCACAGGTTCAATCCCTGGTCAGGGAACTAGGATCCCATATGCCACACAGTGAGGCCAAAAAAAACAAAGAAAAAAATAAACTAAGAATTAAATGCCTTTAGACTTTTTCAAACATCAACTAATTTAAACTTGGAGAGGAAAAATAGAAGACATAACTTGTTTGAAAACCGTGCCTATTCAAACCTGAAAAGTATTTTCCTTAAAAAAATTCCCCAGTTTAAACTGGGGAAAGTGAAAGGAATTATAGAAATTATGAGCACATCTGAATTAAAGAATAAATCTTCATAACTCAATGTTATTTTAAGCCAGTATGGGGATTTTACCTAGAAATTTTTTCTTCCTCCTAAATATTTAAACACTATCATAATCGCAGTTTGCAGAAAGCTGGAACTGAGCTGATGTTAATAACAGCTGTTAGCACAACTGATCCACAATACCTAATGGCTTCAAATGTGTGTTTCTGCCAGTTCCGCGTGAAACTGTTTTTGTTTCTTTTCTCAATTCTGAAATTGCTCCTTTATGATACAACCTCCAAATATGCTGTGGAAATTATGGAATTTCATTGTTTATCATTGAAAGCCAAGTAGAATTGGAAGAATTTAGCTATCAAGCTTGCACTTTTTTTTAAATAGTAAAAAGTCAGATATATTAATTCTGTTAAAACTGCCTTTAGCAATCTATTCTTGTTATTCTTTTATCCTTTTTCACTATCTCAATGTGGTCAAACTAAAATATTAAAATTTATACATATAAGTGTGTATATATATTTAATTGCTTTTAAGAGTTTTAGGAAAACTCTAAAGTGTTTCCTAGTTTGAGTGAGATTGAGTGAGAATTGATTGTTGTATTGTCTGTGGTGATGGTGATAATAATGATAAAACAGCTACTTCATGAACTAACACTAATGGATTTATTTAATGCATTTCCTTTAGACCTCAGCAACTATGTATCGTACGTTTAGAAATGCGATGTTGGGTCAGAACTCTAGTTCAACTGTCTTCGTGTTCTTTATCTGAGAATGGTACAATGATACTTGGAGGAAGAATATGAGTACCATTACCTCTAGGATATCAACTGTGAAGCCTGGGCTAGTTAAAATCTAAGTTAAAAATCTATCATTTCTGAATGGATCTAAATTTTACCTACTTATATTTCTACTCTGAATTACTTCTCTCTGTTATGATACTCATATATTTATTTGACTATGTATCTTCATTTGTTTTTTGTTTTTTCCCTTAAAATTGAGACTTTACAACTGCAGGAGATGTGTCCTGGTTTTAGAGTTTTTTAGTTCAATTTAGATATATCTAAAGATTTTTAAAGTTTTAGTTTATCTAGGTGAAGACACTATGATTTGAAAGAGAAGGTCATTTCTCTGGAAGGAAAGCCAACTATCTAGTTCTAAAGGTTTAATGGTGTTTAAAACAATTTTAACGACCTCATAAAGAACATTCTAGTACCACTGATAACACTGAAAGATACAGATACATTTTAATGACCCAACAGAGTCCACTTGAAATTGAAAACCTACTCTAAAATTGTAGTAAAAAAAAGTAAAAACATCTAAGTAAGCCTTATCAAAAAGCTATGAATAGATCTTTCTATGAACAGTAATCATCTGTATTCCTACCCACTAATTCAGGTCATTAAAATGCTTTTAAAAAGCATTTAATCATTTTTTCTTTGCAGAAATTATTCAACTCTGGTGAGCCACTGTGTGCCCTGGACAGGCCTTCCTGTTTCTTTTTAGAGCTTCACTTATCTTTGTCTTCTTTGGTAATGTCCTTGGTTTTTAGACTTCTCTACTGTTCCTGGTTGGACAAAGCCTTTCTCCAGGGGCCACAACTTCTTCACATGCCGCACATGAAAAAATTTGGCTAAAATTTAGCCAATTTTCATTGAAAAATAAAGAAAACATCATTTCACCTTCTTGTTTTCAATGTCTAGGTTTTTCAGAGAAAGGAATCCTCCCAAATTTGTGGAATTCCCTGGTGTCCCTGAATTTTTCTCTTCAAAGCAGAGTCTTTTCAGATTTGTCTTCCTCAATGAAAAATTGATATGTCAAATGACCATACTCATATGAGTAGAGGAAGTAAAGACTGAGAGCTACTTTACAAAGTTGAGAAAAAATATATAATTATTTTACTTCCAAAGGCTAAATTTTAAATCATACTTTTTGCCTTAGTCAAACTTGATGGAAAGTTTGGAAGGAAAAATTAACTCCTTTGTATAAAATATATTTGTAAAATTCAAACCTATTTGAAACTTACTGCCCCCTTCAGACTACATATGTTCAAATCCCTGTCCTGCTGCTTACTAGCTGTGTGGCTTTGGGCTCATCACTTAACCTCTCTGTGTCTCAGTTTCCTCACCTGGAAGCAAAAACATAGTATCTATCTCATTGTATTTTTGTATGGATTAAATGCAGCTTGGCACATAATAATCATTCAATAAACGCTAATTATCATCATCATTACCATCTATTTCACCCAGTGTCATCAGTATATACGGGTATGTGTTTAGCTAGAAGGAGAACATACCTAATTAGAGAATAGAGTTACACACTGTCATGCATTTCATATGTAAAACACAAATTAACTCCTTATTTGAAACAATGGAGAAATGGCTGCATCAGATTTAATAGACACCAGATTTTTATAAAGGATCTTTATTTCTAGGATCTTAATATTAAATACATGAGTGGTGAGAAACCTATTAAATCTCAGAAGAGTAGGAATTTGGAGCTAGGATACCTACTCATCTTTGGACTCTGAGGTGGTGAATCAAAGAACCAACTAAACAAGAGCCTGTTCCTCTAGGCCACTATATGTCTGATATCAATATTTCCCTTTGTTTTAAAGGTCCGTTGGGGTGATAAAGGATCTACGGAGGAAGGTGCAAGGCTAGAAAAAGCCAAAAATGCTGTGGTGACCATTCCTGAAGAACCAGAGGAGCCCCTTAGGCCCAGACCACCTCGACCCAAACCCACACTCCAGCCTCCTCAGACAAAGTGGTACACACCAATTAAGGTGACTGTTCAAACTTTGTAGGATTTAACGGCAACTTCCTAGAGAAAGTGTAATCCTTTTAGTCTCCCTGCCCGCCCCCCCAACCATCTGCAGGAGGACCAAGGTATATCAAATAACAGACATTCAATTTACCTTATAACAACTGAATATTTCTCAGTAACAAGAGACTCCATTTTTGTTATTTATTTATTCATTAAATTTATGAAAGAAATGAGAGGAGAAAATAAGGCTTTACCTTCTTCATTTTAGCTCATTTATTTAACAAGCAGAGGCCGAGTACCTTCCGCAGGGATTTACAGATCATGTTTCCCTTTAGGGTCGGCTGGATGCGCTCTGGGCTTTGTTACGGAGGCAGTATGACCGGGTGTCCTTGATGCGACCTCAGGAAGGAGATGAGGTTTGTATGTGGGGATGTGTTAGGAAAATAGTGACCACTCAGGTGTGTATAAGGAAGGGAGGAAAATAATAATCAAAAAGAACCTAAAGTCCTCATTACAGCTGAAGAAGGAATTATTATTGTCTCATGCAAATTCCTATTACGTAGGGTGCTTAATAAATGATTATCTATCGTTAGAATATGTCTTCAAGCCACAGTTTAACACGAGGCCCTTTTCAAGTAACATAAAAAATTAAGGTCCACTGTACACATACTTTAATAAGCACACTCAATGCTTCAGCCTTTGGCTTGGACGACATCACGTTCTGTTCTGAGGTTTTACCCAGCGGGGAGGACAGAGTGGGGATTAGTAAGTCTTCCTAACATTTACTAGCATTGAGGCCTGGGGTACATGCCTCAGATCCTCTGTTGCTTTAGGTATAAATAAGCATTTTCCTGCCTTCAAATTTGATTTAATCTAATTTCTTGAAAATGTGAAAGTGCTTTGAAAGTTATAAAGCGTTATGGACATCTGCAATGGTGAGATACACACACACACTTATGTGTAAAAATACATACATAAATACATACACACATATATGTGTATGCATTTTCCCTATCAAGGAAGCCTTTTTTTAAAAAAATATTTAGTTAGTTGCGCCAGGTCTTAGGTGCGGCCCACAGGCTTCTTAGTTGAGGCACATGGGCTCCTCAGTTGTGGCATGCGAACTCTTAGTTGCGGCATGCGTGTGGGATCTAGTTCCCTGGCCAGGATTGAACCTGGGCCGCCTGCACTGAGAGCACAGAGTCTTAACCACTGTGCCACCAGGGAAGTCCCAAGGAGCCTTTTTGAGGCTTTTTTATTTTTGGAAATTTGGCTAGAATTACTCCAGCTTTATAATTTCTTTAATATATAAGCACTATTTCCTGTTGTATCGATGTAAGAAAAATAGTTTAAAACCTTTTCATATGTAACAATGAGCAGGTGTGGTTCAGAGACACAATACTGTTAGTAATAATAACAGAATCTTTTCATTGTGTGTCAACATGATCATCATTCTGTTTTAACAAGTGCATGAACTTCATTCATGTCAGCTTCAGAGGACATTAGGTTATTCAGGTCTGATGGGCTTTTTTTTTTAAGGATGAAATAATTGATGAGATTAATATTTATTTTTCAGTGCCAAGCTATATTTAGTGTTATATGATTCTAGCTAGGTGTTTAAAATACCAAAACATCTAAATTTTTAGATCTTACTTCTATGAGATGGAGGTAGTTTTATAAACATCTGAGTTCAGCCATTTGGAGAAGCAATTTAAGAAAATATTCCTGGAATATTCCCAACAGCTCATTTACCCTTTGCTTGGACCATAAGTAGAGAGAACCAGGTGGTTTATGAAGCAGCCTCTTTCATTACCAAACCACTGTGGTTAATAGAAAGTTCTTATATTTAATGAAATTTGTGCCTCTGTTTAAATTAATGCATGATCTGGAGTTCTGCTTCTGGAACAACATATAACAACACTATTCTTCAATATTCTAGACTTTTACTTTACAGGTTTTTAAATTGTTTTCATGTGTTATCTTAGTTTTCTGTCCCCCAAGTTAGACATTAGTTCATTTGTTCAATAAGTTTCATCCTTTTGAGTGTTGGGTATAGTGGTAGCACTAAAGATGTATTAGCAAAAACAGAGAGTGGTTCCAGGACTCTTGTCAGTACTTTCTGTATTCTTTTAACTCTCATGATTAAAATTTAGTTTTTGGCCTTTTTTCACTCGTACTAATTTTGACTTAATTCAATAATTTTTGCATTATAAATATGCACAAGTAATGGCATTAGGTGATACTGGGGAGTGGGTACAAACTATAACCTTTGCCCTTAAGAAACCTAAAATTTGTTTGGGAAACAAGATACATACAAAATTAAATTTATTCCAGAATGTGATCTGGGCCATTTATAGGTAGGTGTCAAGTACTCTTGAGTGTATAGAGGAAGAGAGATTAACTCTTCCTGGAGGAATTTGGGAATGCTTCTTCAAAAATACAGGCCTTCTATCTTTGAAAATGTGTAGGGTTTCATCAGGTGAAGTTAGGTGGAATGGGTATTTCCACAGATGAAGCAACATGAACAAAATCTCTGAGGCAGCCAAGAACAGTGGTTTGTGGATTACAAGATAGTCTGGGGCAAACATGACCTTCAAAGTCCAGGGGAAGAGAAATTTTTGACAATACTCTGTGATAAGTGTCTTTTGGTGTCCATTTGATCAATCCTGTTGTTGTGATTTACACTTTGTGTCCTATTTAATTAATCTTTCCCTACTCGGATGTCATAAAGATGTTCTTTTGTATTGTCTTCAGAAAGTTTTAAAAAATTTTACCTTTAGTCCATCTGGAATTTATCTTTGTAAATAAGGTAAAGCAAGGTACTAATTTTATTATTTTCTTGTGTGTGTTAATAGTAAGCTGTCCCAGGACCATTTATTTTATTTATTTATTTATTTTTCCATGTGTTTGTGTTTTTTACATTTTTTTCCCCTGTAATTGATTTCTAATCTCATAGTGTTGTGGTCAGAAAAGATGCTTGATATGATTTCAATTTTCTTGAATTTACTGAGGCTTGATTTGTGACCCAAGATGTGATCTATCCTGCAGAATGTTCCATGCACACTTGAGAAGAAAGTGTAATCTGCTGTTTTTGGATGGAATGTCCTATAAATATCAATTAAATCGATCTGGTCTATTGTGTCATTTAAAGCTTGTGTTTCCTTATTAATTTTCTGTTTGGATGATCTGTCCATTGGTGTAAGTGAGGTGTTAAAAGTCCCCCACTATTATTGTGTTACTGTTGATTTCCTCTTTTAGAGTTGTTAGCAGTTGCCTTATGTATTGAGGTGTTCCTATGTTGGGTGCATATATATTTATAATTGTAATATCTTCTTCTTGGATTGATCCCTTTATCATTACGTAGTGTCCTTCCTTGTCTCTTGTAACATTCTTTATTTTAAAGTCTATTTTATCTGATATGAGTATTGCTACTCCAGCCTTCTTTTGATTTCCATTTGCATGGAGTATCTTTTTCCATCACCTCACTTTCAGTCTATATGTGTCCCTAGGTCAGAAGTGGGTCTCTTGTAGACAGCATATATATGGGTCTTGTTTTTGTATCCATTCAGCGAGCCTGTGTCTTTTGGTTGAAGCATTTAATCCATTCACATTTAAGGTAATTATTGATATGTATGTTCCTATTACCATTTTCTTAATTGTTTTGGGTTTGTTTTTGTAGGTCCTTTTCTTCTCTTGTGTTTCCCGCTTAGAGAAGTTTCTTTAGCATTTGTTGTAGAGCTGGTTTGGTGGTGCTGAATTCTCTTAGCTTTTGCTTGTCTGTAAAGCTTTTGATTCTCCTTCAAATCTGAATGAGATCCTTGCTGGGTAGAGTAATCTTGGTTGTAGGTTCTTCCCTTTCATCACTTTAAGTATATCATGCCACTCCCTTCTGGCTTGTAGAGTTTCTGCTGAGAAATCAGCTGTTAACCTTATGGGAGTTCCTTTGTATGTTATTTGTTGTTTTTCCCTTGCTGCTTTCAATATTTTTTCTTTGTCTTTAATTTTTGCCAATTTGATTACTATGTGTCTTTGCATATTTCTCCTTGGGTTTATCCTGTATGGGACTCTCTGCACTTCCTGGACTTGGGTGGCTATTTCCTTTCCCATGTTAGGGAAGTTTTCGACTATAATCTCTTCAAATATTTTCTCGGGTCCTTTCTCTCTCTCTTCTCCTTCTGGGACCCCTATAATGCGAATGTTGTTGCGTTTAATGTTGTCCCAGAAGTCTCTTAGGCTGTCTTCATTTCTTTTCATTCTTTTTTCTTTATTCTGTTCTGCAGCAGTGAATTCCACCATTCTGTCTTCCAGGTCACTTATCCGTTCTTCTGCCTCAGTTATTCTGCTATTCTAGTGTATTTTTCATTTCAGTTATTGTATTGTTCATCTCTGTTTGTTTGTTCTTTAATTCTTCTAGATCTTTGTTAAACATTTCTTGCACCTTCTCGATCTTTGCCTCCATTCTTTTTCCGAGGTCCTGGATCATCTTTACTATCATTATTCTGAATTCTTTTTCTGGAAGATTGCCTATCTCCATTTCATTTAGTTGTTTTTCTGGGGTTTTATCTTGTTCCTTTATCTGGTACATAGCCCTCTGCCTTTTCATCTTGTCTATCTTTCTGTGAATGTGGTTTTTGTTCCACAGGCTGCAGGATTGTAGTTCTTCTTGCTTCTGCTGTCTGCCCTCTGGCGGATGAGGCTATCTCCCAGGACCATTTATTAAAGGTTCTTTTTAAAGAAAAGAAAAAAAAAAAGATAGTCTGGAAGTTGGGGATTAAAACCACAATGGAAGGGAATAGACGATATTGATATCGATATTGGGAATAGACAATAAGAAATCTTTCAGTTTGGATAAATTGATATATTTGTGCTTTTGAATGATGCATTGTACTCATTCTTTTATTCATTCAACAAATATTTATCTAGTGTCTAACATGTACCAAGCACTTTGTTAGATACCAAGTAAATCTAACATTCTTCTTAAATTATAGTGCTAGAATATTCTACATGTTGCCCCAGCAGGTTAAGTCATCATTCATTTTTCCATGATTGAAGAGTAATGCTTCCTTTATTTTGACCAAAATTTCCTTTGTTTTTTAGTAATTTGGTCACACTTCTGTCTAATAAAATCCTAAAGCCTTTTATTCTAACTCTTGGGGTTAAATTGTTTCAAAATTCAGAATTTTTCAGATTTTAGGAATCTGATACAGTCCATATATCACATTTCCTGTAAAGCATCATCTCCTCAGCTCATTATTGAGACATTCTGCTACAGAAATATTAATTGCTACAAGTGGATAAATATAGACCATAAATACTCTCAAGTTAGTTCAGGTTAGGTTTTGGTGACAAACTTAACACAAAACTTTCAGTTTTCAAAGATTTTGTATTTCAAAAATATAGACAAAAGATAGTAAACTTTTATTGTGTTATTAACTAAAATTCCAATTTTTTCACTCTTCACCTATAGATGTGATTTATGATTTTTTAATTTGTTTTTATTTAAATGCAGGACTTTAAGCTTAGTAAATATCAATAGTTAGTGCAATTAATTGATTTGCTTTTCCGTCAAATATATGATTCTACATGTGCCTGACACAGTCTGACTTAATCTTTTTTCATAGTACCTATTCTTGATGGCTTTGCTGCTTCCAGAATTTTTGTCACTTAGTTCAAGCCACTGTTCAGACCTCAGTGGGGTACTCCATGAGAGCCTTGCCCACAGGTTGACACTCTACACAGTTAATTGACATGAATATGGTAAAGCTAGGAGCCCACCAATAGTATAAACTCAGTTTACCATCTTATTCCAAGGATATTTAATAAATTTTGTTAAATAGTTTGCTGAATTTAATTTGTTTAATAGTTTGCTGAACGTATATTTATGTATTCCCCCATCTAACCAAACCAGTGATCCAAAATTATTTGATCATGGAAATTAGGTAAGTGTGATATGATTTGCTCTTTTGCTTCTGATTCTTGCTATGATCCTTTATAATATTTATTATTTTTTTAAACTGGGGTTTGATGTCAAATCTATTGTTATCAGCATATAACTTTTTTCCTTTCGAAAACCTGGGATATCTTTGCCCTCCCCTTTTTTTTAATTTCTCATCTCCCCATTTATCATGTTTCACAAAGATTATTAAGAATATCTGAGTTTCTTTCAACTCCACATCATCTATCAGATCCTCTTTATTTGATGGAATTAATTCCAATATAAAATTCCCATCCCCCATACATACATGACTATAACCTGTATTTTTTCAGAGATTAAATTATAGAATTACCCAGCAAGAATCATTCCAATACTGTGGCAGAATTAGTGTTCTGTATGTTATTAGGACAACTGAAGAGTCCCTACATTTGTTATATATTTACATTATGTTTTAGGAAGTCAGCATACTGTTTCGGTTGTATGATCTCTAGAATGCTTTCCTTCCCCCACTCCTTCCTTCCTTCCTCCCTCCCTCCTTACCTCCCTCCCTCCCTTCCTGCTTTCCCTCCCTCCCTCCCTTCCTTCCTTTCATTCATCCATCTAATCTGTTTCTTCTCAAACACATTTATCTTCACTATGCTTTCACTTAACACAGTTGCTAATTTCTTATACCAGTTTATGCATTTCTTATACACTGTGCTTATTTTCTTTTTGGCTTCTTCTTCCGAATAAAGTTTTTCAATTGCTCTATTCTTTTCCTTATGAACACAGTAAGTATTGTTATTGGTAAGGCCAACCCATGTGACTCTGTGTACTTGTGCCCCAAAGAATCTGAACCAATCATAGGACACTTAATCATAGTAAATATTTGGTGGATTTTATTTAAAAGACTTTATAATAACTGGAATACATCAAATATTATTATCCAAAAAGTAATATTTAATTATTTGTCTAAATAAAATCATGTGTGCATGGTGCATGGCATAATCTGTATTATAGTAGACACTCCAGCATCCCACAAATTTTATTTTAAAAAAAGAACATATAATATTTTTAAAATTCCAGTATTTTTTTTGCTTTAAAGTAGCTTTCATTTGAGAAACTTTATTTACCTAGTAAGAAATTGAGGACTCAGAGGCAGAAAGAGAATAAGGGATTTAGAGGATATTTGGCCCAGCTAATTTTGATGTATGATATAAAGGTGGGGTGATTTGCTTTGGTAATGCTTTATCTATGCATCAGAAGAAGACCATGGCTCACTGTTACCTTCTGTTAGTGGTAGAAGTTACCGTGGCTAGTTAGTGAAGCTCCCAAAAATTAAACTGCCTGAACTCTATGGTTTTTATCAATTTAGTTTATATAGACATGGTTTGTCTCATAGGATTACATGGGGTAGAGAAAAATTTAAATTTAGGAGACTAAGATGTCCAAGTAGCAGTGTCCTCTAGTTTTCTGGCCATTCGTTGCTTTGGATTTTCTAGGCAAGCCAGGGCATAATCGTTGAATGAGAAAACGTCTTGGAGTTTTTTCTGATAGCTTTAGATAACTAGACTTACCTATGATTAGGTTCCATCAACATAAGGAAGGGTAAAATTCTGTCTTCAAAGTTACTCCCCTGAAACCAATCAGTACTTGATTAAACTAAGTTAAAATATTGATCTCAAATTACTCAGACTACTCATGAAAGATTTCATAAATACTATATATACGGTATGTGTACTATATATATGGTATATGTAGGTATATATATGTATTGATATTGATTCGACTAAAAAGGTTTGTCTCTGCATATCAAATAGTTCATTGGAACAAATGTTATTAGCTATTCAAGTCCAGTTCTTTTTAAGAGAAACTTTCTTATCAACATATAAATTGGTGAATACATTTTGCAAATAATTTTGTTATTTTCCTGTGCTTGTAAAGGCTTGTGTATGTTTACTTTTGATTATGCTTCTTATGAACTGTGTGTGTAATGGTATAGGAGGGGTGTGTGTGTGTGTGTGTGTGTGTGTGTGTGTGTTTAAAGCAATTTGTACATTGTAGAGATTAGGAGGACTTTTGGAAACATTTTCATATCATTAGACATGGATGCAGTTTGTTTCATATTGTCAAGAAACAAATGAGAATGCTTTCTCATTTCCGAATTTTAAAGGAATAGTCACACTTTTCTTAAAAAAAAAAAAAAAAAAGACACAACAAACTACACTGTTGGAGAGACAGTAAAACACAATTGTTTTCAGGTTGTGGCTGATGGTTCCAAAATAACACAACCTCTGCCTAGTCAACGGCGTATTTCCTACCTTGGAAACCACTCTTGTCATTTATTTATAAATTGTTTACTGCAGATTTTGCCTCTTGAGAGTTTAGTTTGATAAACAAATCAGGGTACGTAGGACTAAACTGGGAATCACGCACACTTACTGTGCAAGTCCCATCACGCTGAATTTCAAGCCAAATGCTCTCCTTTTATGGCTCAGAGGCCGCACCGGGCTCATTTGCAGAATCCACTGCTGAATTGAAGTCCTTGATCAAGTAATTGAAGTTCAGGCATCAAGAATCCAAGTGGCGCGAGAGATCTCTCGCTCTGCCCCTCGCTCCCGCTACCTATGGACGCCGCCAGCCCCTGCCGAGGTGGCGGGGTCCGCGGGCTGCACGCAGCCGGGCCCGGGCTTTGATTGTGGCTGCAACTCCTCGCAGTCATGAATGTTGCAGCGCGCCGCGCGCGTCCAGGTGTGAGCGAGCAGGTTGTCACCGACATCTGTTTGCAGCGGCGACAGCGGCCGCCCCGTCCCGCAGCGAGCGGCCGGATTGTCAGCGGAGGTAGTTGAGAGCGGCAGGACCGTTTTTGGTCTCACACTCGCTGCCTGGAGGCTTGAAACACCAAAGGTAGGAGCGGGGGTGGACACAGCTGCGCTCCCTAACTTGCCTTAGGCACAAATAAAGAGATCTAATGCAGTTTGACTCCGTGGCGGTGGGGAGACGAGGACAGAAAGCCACTTCAGAGCCAACTTAACGCTGCAACATCTGCCGCCAAGTTTCCAGGGAGTGACGGGGGACAGCAGGTACAGATCGAAATCTCCACATAACCTCCATTAAGCCGTGGACTCTTTTGAAGGGCCTCCATCAAACATGCTGGAGTCCGCAGCAGGAGTTTTGTTTGGTTTTCAAAGCGGTGTTTTGTTTTTGCAATAACAAGGTAATTTATAAATGATGCATTACCATGCGTTCTCCTTTTTTATCTGAAAAGAGAGAGCCAGAGAAGCAGCAAAGCGAAGAAAGAAGAAAGCGCAGCACTAGTTTGAGAGTTGTTCCACAAACCAATTAAATCTCCAAGGAGCTTCCTGTCTGTAATGGAGGTTATGTTAACCTTCAGACCGCAGCCCCTCGTTCACCAGTAAGCAGACAAATTTAAATACGGCAATAAAAGAATCCTAGTGATAGTAACATCCGTGAAGTACGCCCACTATGTCTGTTTTTAAACTTATAGGGCTTTTTATTACATGGAGATGAAATAGAATTAGATTTTTTCCCATGTATTTCATTTTTTAGTAAGACAAAATTGAGAAAATTGCATTGACTTTTTTTTCCCATTTATAAAGGCTTCATACTGATAGTTGGGTATTAAAAATCAAAAGTAAGAATCACATGTTAACGGAAGCATTTTTCTCTTTTGAGGAAGTTCCCCCTCTCCCACCTAGATTCAGCTGGAAAGAAATTTAAGGATTTGTATAATTTTCGCTGGGAATACTGCAAAAACTCATAATTGTGCACACACACATCTATGGCATAACAGATTTGGTTAAAATATTAGTCTGGCAAGTAAAGCTCCAGGGTATGGTAAGGTAATAAAGATTCCATGGTAATGTAAATTTTTATCATTAATAATATTTAGGCTGCCTCACCTGAGGAAATAGCTGTGCCACCACTGAGATAAAGGAAAGGTGCTGACTTGAAGGTAGCCTTTGGAGTGGGTGCAGCTGGGGAGCAATGGCCTGGGGAGAAACGTGGGCATGTGGCAAAGTTTTCATCAGTCAGTGGTGAAATAAGCAACATAAATGCTTAGTGAGTTTCCAATTAACCTAAATTTATTACGTGGAGAGGACTTCTGTTAATTGTGCAGATATTTTCATTTTTAAAAATGATTGATGGTAGCTGCTTTTATAAAGAAAGGTGTTCATTATAACAGAACTCAATGCCAGTCGTCTGATTTTCAAAAAATCTACAGAAAAAAAAAAAACAAAACACAAAACCCACAAAAACCCAACCTGAGAACATAGGTAGCGCAGGTTCATTTAAAAGGCACCACAGAAGCCTGATAACCACAGTGGCAGATGATTCAGGCTGGACCTCTGGCTTACATTTCCAGTTCTAGATTTATGTTCACTCCTCTGTCAGTCCTGCTTCTGAATTCTCATGCTCCAAACAAACGGCCTCACCCTCTTCAATGGCAGCTTCTTCAAGGATTCTTACCTTTCCAAGGATCACTCTGAACTCTATCATGCTTACAAATCACCCAGGGCTCTGTGCTATCAAACCACTTCATCTTCAGATTGAAGAAGCATCTGGAAGGCAGAGATTTTGTGCCACACTGCCTTTAAGTTCCCCATCACATTCGCAAAACGTAAACCACTTGTGTGTGTTTCTGAGCAGTTTGAAACCTTCACTCAGATGATTTGATATGTCAGATGTTTTCAGTGCTTGGAATTATGCTGCTGATGACTGCATTCTTTTTTTTCTTTTAATTTTTATTGGAGTACAGTTGCTTTACAATGTTGTGTTAGTTTCTACTGTACAGCGAAGTGAATCAGCTATACATATACATATATCCCCTCTTTTTTGGATTTCCTTCCCATTTAGGCACCGCAGAGCATTGCGTAGAGTTCCCAGTAGGTTCTCATAGTTGTCTATTTTATACATCGTATCAATAATGACTGCATTCTCAAACTCAGTTTTTCGATTCCATGTAAATATTTTGTGTCCTATAGCCAAACTTTGTAACAGATTTTAGGCGCTGTAAGATAGCCCTTTATTTTAGCCTTATTGACTCAGTCCTGTTGAACACAAAATGCCACAGTGCTTGCATACTTTTCCTTTTTTATACTTAAATGAAAGAAAAATATCAAAAAAATTAAAAATTGTAAAGTGATTGCTTACATTTTATTTCTATAAGTTCTGAAATTTTGTATGGTCCTTTGGGCCAATTATGTTGCCACATCACTGGAAAACAGTACCACTAGACTTTTCTATCCCTTATGTTACCACCAGTATCTTTCATTCTTATTATCTCTTGTCATTATATTTCACGGCATCCTTAAAATACCTTAACTATCCCTTTTAAATTAGTAGAAGGAATTAACTTTAGTTTATACATATTTGAAAGACAAATTTTTACTAGAATAACTCACGTCATGAACACGCCATTGTTACAATTCCACTGTCTGATTTATGAGTGTGTGTGTATGTGTGTATATTTGTATGTGTGTGTGTAAAATGTTTAATATGAATATATGTGTATATATATTCCTATACAACATATTTTCTCAGTGTGTATGTCATCAACTAATGTCTGTTTCGGTGGAAAATAACAAATTCATGAAATAGAGTGCTTTTTGATACCATTTCATAGTTTAAATAAAATCATCTCTTAATTATGCATATAAGCTGGCAAAAGTGTTGACTCAGTTTGGTTCCCTAAAGTGAAATACAGAATATGCAAATTTTAATCATTTAAATTACCAAAAAGCTTTATTTTTTTCGGAGAAAGTATAAATAGAACTTAGATATTTAATTGGCTTTTTACCCCTCTGATCCAAAATAACTTGTATTTAGTGGCATCATATACATGTTATGTATTAATTTATAAGTTTAGGTAGAGATATTTCTTGGTTAATATTGATTAGCAACGCTTTGATAATCGAGACAAAAATTATTAAATTAGCTTAAATATCTTCAAATTAATGCACTGAGTTTAGAAATAAACCTTTTTTGTCATCAGTGAGAACACTAAAAGAATACTTTGAAAATATCAAGAGTTAGCATTGGTTGTCCAGGGCTAAGTATATTATTTTCTTAGGTTCAATATACAGCTTTGATGTTGAGCACCTTGAGGACATCAATTAAATCATCCAATTGGGAGCAGAAATGTCAGCAAAGATAGAATTTTTAACCTTTCTTTTCCTGTGACTGAGTGCTTTTTGTGTAGCCTTTATGTAATTTTAATTACAGAAGATTAGATTTATATTTATTTAAATAAATCATTTTAAAATTTCTAATAATTTACAAAAATCTATATTATTTTGTATATGTTAAATATTCAGTTTTCAATTTAGAGCTCAAAAGATATAGTCCAAGGAGGGAAAAAAGTACATTATTTTGTAGACAGTTTATTACTTTAACAGAGTGCATAATGATGGTGTCCTTATGCCTACCAGACCCCCATTCATAAGTTTAGTTTAAGGCAACCTGCATAACGCAGTTACGAAAATCAGCCTGAGTAGAAAGCTTTTATTGCCCCCTTCTTAAAAATGAATTTATATTAATACATTACATAAATATATACTTTTAAGGAGAAATAAATGACATTTTGGCTAAATAGCTTTCATTTCCTTTTCTTTTTCCAAATAAAATACTATAATTTTTATAATATACACTTATAGTCTAAGTAAATCATCTTTAAAATTGCTTCACATAAACATATATTCTCCACTAATTCTTCTCTAAATCAAATCACAGCCTCTAACATTTAAGAAATTTGAAACTGTTGTAAACTTTGAGGTATAAAATAAAAATGATTTACTGTTCAAACTTTGCAGCAAATTATGTTTAAGAGTGCCAGTGGACATTCACTTGTTTACCATTTTATTTATCTGACTTTGGATTAAAAATTAACTGTTTTTTTATTTCAAAGGGTTATAAGAAATTTCTTTTTTTTCTCCTAATGCTTTTTTTTTTTCCAGTTAATGAAATTGGGATAGTTTGACAAACTCCTTCCCATTTCAAAATAATTTTATTCACTGATTATACCTCATATCTTTCACTCTAGAGAGCTCTTTTCACTTAGAAAGTATATTAAAAAAAGATGGTTCTAATTTCCTAAACTTTAGATTCCCATGATTCTTCTTCAAAAGCAGGTTAGTGTACTGAAAATAATACATATTATATATTGAATATTTTTTCATAATCCTGTTCAGTATTAAGCACATTTTGGTTTGCAGTCACACACATATCATATTATATCATATCCTATCTTAACTGACAGAGTCAGTAAATCTGTAAAACATACTTCAATAAAAAATTAAAATATCACATTTATATACATAGCATACAGATAAGAGGTCGAGAATAAAGCGCAATTACTCTCCAATTATCTTTAACACTTTCATTTCTCTCCTTTCTTCTATCTCCTAACATCGGTTGATTCCTACAGTTTTACCCTTGATCTTATGTTTTCTCTCATCCTACTTTCTTTAGAGACCATATAGAGTTTCACTGCTTTGCTATCATCACTATACACACCATTTTTAGACAATTCTATCCTCCCTCCTCCATTCTACTTGCATGTCTTTGAAAGCTTATATGAATTTTCATCTTGGATGTCTTATTGTCAACATATTCTCTGTGTTTAACTGGATTAGTGTATTCCTTATGTATGGCTTTCATATTTTAACTTTACTCCCAGTTATTCTAACTACCCTTCACGTCATGCATCTAAGCTGAGGCCTGCAGACCCCATGGTTTCCACAATGCAGGTAAGGTCAAGACCTTAACCTTCTAATTCTGGGTATGATGTCCTATGCCAAAAATTCACAATATTTCCCTATAATGTGCACAAGATGTTGATTCAATGAACAGAATTGTGTGTACTAATGTCCCTTTTAGTTTTATTATAATTGATTAAAAGTAAAAATGAGCTATGAATGAATTTATGCGTAAACTCTAATGATTCTTAAGAGATACATCATTTTGACTTTGTAGAACATAAACGTTTTTTGTTATCAGGACTCCACCCTGAAACTAAGCTAAGACATCAGAGCAATTCTTAAATTAGACAAACTTGAATTATCTCTTAAGATATGGCTGAGGATGTTGATACATAAAAATGCTATTTCTGTGGAGCTAAGATTTATCACTTTGGGAGGATGATTAATTTTTAATTTATAATTAAATCTATTGAACATTTTCTGAGTTATAGGAGCATGACACAATTATTTTCTCTTAGGTTGAATTCTGAATAGATGAAGGCTTATAATTTTTATTAATTCTCTTTATCAGGGTATGTTATTATTTTCTTGCTTGCAGTTGCCTTTTTCTCATTTTTTAAAAAACAGATTTAATCTTTGTTTCATATTTGGTCCAAGAGAAGTTTTCAGTGATTGAAATTCTTGTAAGATGTATATTTATCCCAGTGAAATCATACATTGTAATGTCAGTCTCTTGCATTATCATCTTCTGTCCAGGCCTACATGTGGCTTATGCCAGCTCTGAGTGTCTCATTATTAATTAATTAATTTATTTATTTATTATTTTTAGCTGTGTTGGGTCTTCGTTTCTGTTCGAGGGCTTTCTCTAGTTGCTGCAAGTGGGGGCCACTCTTCATCGCGGTGCGCGGGCCTCTCACTGTCGCGGCCTCTCTTGCTGCGGAGCACAGGCTCCAGACGCGCAGGCTCAGTAGTTGTGGCTCACGGGCCCAGTTGCTCCGCGGCATGTGGGATCTTCCCAGACCAGGGCTCGAACCCGTGTCCCCTGCATTGGCAGGCAGATTCCCAAACACTGCGCCACCAGGGAAGCCCCTGAGCATCTCATTAGTCCAGTTTATAGAAACACTGGCTTCTCAACAGTGACAAGAAGGCTGATGACTGAACTCAGTCCCTACTCTCCAGAAGAAGTGTGATGGCTTTATTTGTCCTCTGAATCCAGATTTATGAACTAGTCCTATGCTCTTAACTAGATTAGTTTCTTTTCCATTAACTGCTTAAAGTAGGGCAGCTGAGTTGTTGTTTGTAAATTTGCTAATGTCTACTTCATTAATCTCAGATACAATAGGCAGCAGATAACAGGATCAAAGTTTCAGGACCTCAGGTTTTCATGCTGAAATAAGCATGGAAGGGTCAGTGGAGTGGGGAATTGAAGAGATGGGAGGAAGTGTTACATTGGGGAAAAGGGGCTGACTTCTATCATTAATCTTAATTAATTGCCGAGAGTTTTATATCTGAGTTATTAATACTGAAGTTAAGCCCTTAATACACTGTTCATGCTTTGGCATCAGATGCTCTTTTAAAAGATGCGAGGTTTAGGAGAGAGAGAAGAGTGTGTGTGTTTGTGTGTGTGTATCTTACATAAATATTTTCATTTACATCTTTCAAAGATTTCCCTGGGTTAATATTCAGGCCTTCACCTTTTGACAGTTACTGTAGGGCAGTTAGGAATTATAGACAAGTAACAATAAATCAAATAAAATTCCTAGGCATAGCAACATCAGTAAATCTGAATAATATTACTTTCATGTTTACCAGCATATAAAATACTTCACTGAAGAGGAAATGTCAGATTATGAAATAGAAGAAGGGAAGATTAGGAGCAGAAAGGGGGAAAGAAGCAAATAAAAAGGAAAAAGGAATGAAGAATGGGGAAGAGATTATTCTTCTGAAAAACTTGCAGGCAATAGGAGAATTAAATGTTTATTTAAGTAATAAACTACAATTGTATGTTTGTATGGTTCCATATTCCACTGTTGCAGACCTAATCATTTGGAATTAAACAGATTGAACCTTGAAATGACTAAGCAGCCTTTCCTTAAAATTCTTTTTTTCTCCCCACTGTGGCTGTCCCACTCATGTTTGTCAGGTTTATCTCCCTTTACTATTAAATCTATGTTATAATTCCATGATACTTTTCAGTGTGAAACTACAACTAACTGTATTAATTGTGAGTATTTTGGCTAGGGAGGCTATGAAAAAATGGCTTGCAGTTCTTCCAGGGGAAACCTTCAAAGAGCAGATAAGGCTTAAAGCTTCAGAATTATGATTTCAGAATTATATTTCAAATTCTCCATGTATTTGGGCAAAATGAAAATATTTGTAATGAAAATATACAACACACTAAATTAATTTTTACAAGTATATCTTACTGCTGATGACTGTGGACTGAATTTCAGTAGCAAGTTATAGCCAGTGACTTGAATATTATTGTCTACATATTTAAAATCACAAATTTGGTTTTGAGATATATTATGTTTACTCTTTACAGCAGTGTTTTCTTCCTTTTATGATTAGCTTTAAATATAAATAAGATAAAACATGAAAATGAAATAGCATTTATTTCTTTATCTACCTATTTATTTTTGCACACTGGAATTATTGGAGAGACAATGCAAAAATCTGCATGTATCAAGAGTTTAGATTTTCATTTATAGGCAGTGGAGAACCAGTAAAGTTTTGGAGCTGGGTAGTAACATGACCAAATGAAATTTGGGATAGGAGTGGAGATAATATGTGTTTTTCTGTACAGTTTTACCTGGTATCAATGCTTTTATATTTATATCTAGTCTTTCATCATGAGTTGCAAAAAGAATCACATGAAAATGATGATATAGTAAGCCTGATGGATTGTCAAGTGGTTAAGTGGTTTCTTGGATAAAATAACACTTTTTGCTATTAGAAATCCCTTTTTTTTTTTTTTTTTTGAACACCAACTTAGGTTTATTAGCTAAAAAAAACAGAGATTCATGGCTTCATGTATTTTTCCTGATTTGTCAGGGGCCTAGGGGTCTTCCTTGCTTCTTAGGAATATTTAGATAGATAACTGAAGCTCAGACTGGCAATACAGATGTACGTGAATGCACGTCTTTATTCATATGTGCATGCATGTGTGGGAGTGTTTATGTGTCTGATGGGGGTGAAAGCACGGCATTGTGCTTGTTGAGGGCACTCATAATTTCAGGAAAGAGGGGACACTTTCTCCTCATGGGAAAGACTTAGGACTCAAATTCAGCTAACAGTCATTGAGCACCTACTATGTCTTAGGTATGTTCAGTTAGGTGTGGTCAACTCTTAGTGCTAAGAGTTAGGTGTCATTTTATCCCCATTTTATAGGTGAAGAATATGAGACTCAGAGAAATTTAGTGCATTTGCCAAGGTTACACTGCTGAAAAATAAGAGAGCCTAGATTCAAACCCAGGTTTTATTTATTTCCAGTTCAGTGAGTGCCCCATCGTGCCATGCCATCCTTGTGCAGTGCGGCACTTTATCCTTCTCCCTATTCAGTCAGTAACTGAGTGCATTAGGGCTTTTATACAAGTAGAGAAGTGCTTTTAAAATTTCCAGCTTTGAATCTGATTCTCTTGGGGCCAGAATGATCAATTTTTATCTATGTTTGTATCTGTAAATTGTTTTAGCACGTACAGTTGAAATTCAATCCGCAGCTGGTTGAATCTGCAGATATAGAAACCGTGGTTAGGGAGGACCAACTGCTTTGCCATTTCATATAAAGGACTTGAGCATCAGTGGATTGTGGTGTCCTCGGGGATCTTGGAACCAATCCCGCGTGGATACTGAGGGCAGAGGGACAACTGTATTCAGAATGCATGCATATTACCCTATTATTTATATATATATACTTTTAAAAATAATTTAACTTCGCATGCATCTATAAATAAAAGGTAATATTTAGAAGTGGCAGTAAATTCCACAGAAAGTTCATGAGCTGTGTGGAATAAGGAACTTCTGCATCATAAAGGACCTCAGAAGTCATGTAATTTAATGCCTTCTTGTACTGCAACTTACACCGCCACCTCAATTCTGGGCTCCGAAAGGAAGAGCATGCTCAAAGGCACAAGATGGATGAAATAGTTTGTATATTCCAGGAATTGCAAGTAGTTTTCTAGGCTGGAGCAAGAAACTGGGAGTTGGGGAGGTAAGTTATGGGATGAAGGCAGAATTACAGCAATTCCTAAAGCCCTTGGTGGCATATTGGGGAGATCACTACATTAAGAGTCAGAAGATGTGTGATCTCTATACTGTCATTGATTAGCTTGAAACCTGGCACAAATTTCCTCATCTCGCTGGTCCTCAGTTTTCTCATTTGTATTTAGAGAAATAAATGATCACAAAGATACTTTTGAATTCTTGAAATCTTGTCTTTTTATCTAATTCCAATCAAGGCAGCTCCATGAAGATGGGACTTTTCCTGTCATGCTCACTAGGATAACCCCAGGACCTTGTGCATTGGCTCTCAGACATTAGGCTATAATAATCTTTGAGGAATGAAACAATTTTATGTAGGTTGAATGTTTTGGTCCATTGTTTACAAATCTGTTTAAATTAATTCATACTTTTTTAGTAATTAGACATTTCATGAGGCCATCAATAATTAATAAATACATATAAACATTTTACAAGTTACTATAAGAATTAAAAATGGCATATATCCCTCAATATTCTGAAATACGCTTGAATAACTATAATAACACTATGATTCTAGATCCATAATGGATATTTTACTACTATTATGCTTTAAATAAATTGAAAATAACTGCACATGGAAGAAAGTAAAGAAGATACATATTTAAGAGAGTAGCATAAACAAATTTTATGCCAGTTTTCTGTCTATATATAAGACTTGTCTATTTCTTGCTGCTTCTTTCAAAAAAAGAGAAGATATTAATATGTGATTTTGGATTAGCTCCATTGTCATTTTGATATGTGGCAATTTGCTGCCTTGTGTCACACTGCAAAATAATTTAAACACAAAGTTTCTTTTATTTAATACTATTATAAGCATTGAAGTACTAATGTGTTCTTGTCATTAAATATATATAGCTACATGGAACTGCTCTCCCAGTGGGTCATTCAGAAATTGATTTTCTAACTTGGGCTAACAATAGTGGACAAGTGTTAAATGAAAATCAATCACTTTGATTTAAATCAGCTAAATATACTCCTTTTATTAAGTGGTCTTTTTCCCTACAGCTAACTAGATGACAAATTACATTTGTGGTAACCTCTAGCCTTTGAATGCTTTTAACTTAAACCTCTAAGGACAATGGTTTGATTGCATGTAATTTTATTCTTTTTTTAATAAATTTATTTATTTTTATTTATTTATTTTTGGCTGCGTTGGTTCTTTGTTGCTGCATGCGAGCTTCCTCTAGTTGCGGTGAGTGGGGGCTACTCTTCATTGTGGTGCACGGGCTTCTCATTGCTGTGGTTTCTCTTGTTGCGGAGCACAGGCTCTAGGCGCGCAGGCTTCAGTAGTTGTGGCACGTGGGCTCAGTAGTTGTGGCTCTCAGGCTCTAGAGCACAGGCTCAGTAGTTGTGGCGCACGGGCTTAGTTGCTCCACGGCATGTGGGATCCTCCCGGACCAAGGCTCGAACCTATGTCCCCTGCATTGGCCGGCGGACTCTCAACCACTGCGCCACCAGGGAAGCCCCGTAGTTTTATTCTTATATTAGAATTATCTTACTCTTGATTAGTTAGATAAAAGTGTTTTTAGATATTATTTATAAATAGAAAAACTCTGTATTAATATTATTTAAACCACAAATTGTTAGACCTTTAATATTTCAAATCTATATCAGAAATATTTCATTATGAATACAAAGTAGATAGAAATAGCAATATGTTATTGGGAAGTACAAGGATCTAGCAAGACATGGAAACACAGTTATCTTTAACTTCATTTTTACAACTAGAAAAGATAAAAATCAGGAAAGACCCCAGTGTAACATATACCTTAGATAACTGCATTCATGTTGTGACAGTGTCAGGATCCAAAACTGTGATGACCAGTGTAGAAAGTCAAAACTTGAAGAATATACTTAACTTAAAAATTAAGAATATAGTTCCATGGAAGTCAGTGTACACTGTCATCATTGATAATATCATCATCAGTAATGAAAAACCAGCATAATCACTAGAGCAGCAGCTATGTGCCAGGCACTGTACTAATGACCTTACATATGTTACTGTAATTCTCAAAACAACTCACTTTCCTTATCTTCATTTTATAGATAAGGAAACTGAGGATCAGAAAGGACAAGTAAGTTGCCAGCATCACACAGAGAGGTGGTGAGTGAGTGGTATTAACTTTGAACTTTAAATAGGTTATAGGAAAATTAGTGTAGCATTTAATTATGCTTTATGTCTTAAAACTAATTTGCCAATTATACAGAAAATGCACCGCAGTTCCGAATTGTGCTTTAGTTGTAGTTTATAGACCCATGCACTGAACTGAGAAAATTATAACAATGAAATAAAATTGCAAAGTCAAACATAGAAATGGGAATTAATAGTCAACTATTTAAATAACACAGGAATCACTAGTGACTATTTAAATACAAAATATCCAGAACATAAATGTTAAGTATTTTACTCACATTTTTGTAAATATAGGGGTCAGAAAATTATCTGTAGATTTATTTGGGGGCACCTGCAGACATTATGCAGGGGCTAAGGCTTAGGAACAATTATAAAACATATAGTTTCGTTTAAAAAAGGAATAAAATATAATTAGTGGTAGAAAATATATTGACAGGTTATTCTTAATATAAAACTTTAAAAACCTGATTTTTATTTCTAACCTATAAAATCAAACTAAAAAGAAAAGTTCCATCCAGAGGCTAAGATTATGACACAATTCCAAGTTATGTTTTCCAAATGTGCTTCATATCAAAACTCATATTCACTATAGAAAGGTCATAATTTTTAGATTAGGATACTGTTGGCACAGTCATATAATTTATTGTTTAGAATCCCTCTTAAAATCTAGTTTTCAGACTATTTCATCATCATTTGCGACTTCAATTAAATTTATATTGAATTTACTGTTTATTTCCTCGATCATTCTCTCTTGCTCGAGCTCTTGTTTTGATCTATGGAGCAACTGATTCCACTTGTCAAATTTATCCCTTGATCTAGCTGCAAATAGCGTGCCCCAAATCATCCTAAAAAAACCCACTGAAATGGTTTTTAAAGTGTCTTCCCAGGTACATTAGTGAAAATTGGAGCAAACAGGCTTCCAGCCATTACTTTTAAGACAAATCACTAGCGTGTAAGTAGAGGGAACTGAAGGTTGAACTTCTGTAGGTTGATGGCCCACAGTGTAAGTGGTCCTTACTTTCCTTTCACTTCACATGGGGAGGCCAGGGTTTCCTCATCATAAAGCTGCTTTGATCAGGCATCTTGAAAGACTTTCATTGTCATGACATGCTGACATTGTCATTATTACTGTTGCTGTTGTTATTTTGCTGAGAAAATACCTTTTTACCAAATTGCAAGAAATAATATTTCCCTTATTTCCAAGGTATCATTCTGTGTACTCCCTCTCATATAAAAATACTAATATCAAAATTAATAGTAATGATAAGACAAATTTATGTAACTGAGGGCATAAGAATAATATCCATATAAACTATGTTTCAAAGCTTAAGTTACTATATTTTTAGTAAACAGTTCTTCTAATTCTTTACAAACATTTACTGATTTGTTTTTGAAATCTTTTTAGGAATAAGAAATGGGGAAAACACTGGAATAATGAATGGCATTAATGAAATTGTAATATATGGCCTAAAAGATTGCAGGTGAATATCTCTTTGAATTTAAACATTATTAATGCTAGAATTTTTTCTTTTTGGTGTGTTGGAAAACATGCATTTAAACACATTTCTGACTTTTGTCTTTCCTGAATTTTTGGTTGAAATGTTTTTTAATAAAATTAGACTGAAAGGAAAATGAAGTATAATCTTGTCAATAGTCTCTTTTTATCTGAATTAAGAGAAACATTTTTAAAAATTTAATGATGACTAGATAGTCCCTAACCTTCTAGAAATTTATGATCTATTTGGGGCAGAGGATAAAGTAAAGCTTCAAACATTATAATTCAAAGCAGAGCAAGCAAATTTCAGTTAAAAACAAAAAGAAAAAGTAAAGCCAATTGTACAATCTGGATGGATTCTAATTTCTAATCCAATTTTCTACCATTGTAAGGTCTTGAAATCTATGGTAGTGCTGCTTTTGATAAATACCGTATTTGAAGAATGAATATTTTTGCTTTATGTTAATTCTTAGTAATGCATACACAAAGGTATTACAGATAATCTATACTATATATGAATACAACAAAGAATGGTATAAAAAAATATATATATAATTGCATATGTACATATATATATCCACAATTATAATTCCACTTCAAACAAATGGTAGTTTGAAAATATGAGGCAGAATTATGATGTGAGGCATAAAAATAAAATTAATAATTTTTTCTTGAGAACCCTGTATTTTTAAGCAGTCTTTGAGACCCCAAAATATTTAGTACATAGTCTTCAATAAATTTTTAATCTATTCAAAGGACCAAGAATACATATATAGAAAATAAAATAATGAAATATTTAAGTATCAACTCAAGGCAGTAACAAGAGATGTAGCAAAAGTGTTGCCTAATTAATTTCCAAATGAATGGTCTAGACATTAATTGCTATTTGAGTTATCAGGGAAGAGCACTTCAGACAAGGAGGTAAGATGACAGTTTACAGAGGATGAAAGATTTGAATTAACCTTGAAGGATTTGTACAGGTAGAGAAGGCAGAAAAGTTCACATTTGTTCCAGGACAGTGGCTCAACTATATGCTTTAATCACTTCCAAGCTACAAGTGGGAAAATAATGGGGAATAAATCTACGTCATATCCATTTCTGAGGGGTCTAGTATATTAGACTCACACTTAGCAATCAATATCCAGCAAATATTTCATTGTACTCTTTCTCAAGCTTTTAGGCTTTTGCCCCAGCAGACAAATCATTTTATTGAATTTTGTTTTCTAGTTCTGTATTAGGACCTCATGAAAACATTTTTTTAAAGAGTATTAGCTTCATGACAGGCAGTATACACGGATAGATTGAAGGAAAGAACAGAAGGCTGAACTAATGCAGGAACCACTGAGTGAAGGCACCAGCCAGGGCAAGGAACAATGGGATTCCAACGGAATGGGAAATAGTTGAAAAAGGGCCTCTGACAGGACTTGATTACTAAGGGGAGCTAGATGTGTGGCAGGGAGAATAAGGAGAAGAGCGAGCGCCTGAGGATGGTGCCCTGGAATTGAGCTTGAAGAAAAAGTTGGAAATGCTCAGTAGAAAGTGAGAAATATTGGTTTTGGGGGGAAAAAAAAAAATCGCATCTGGACATGAAGACTGGAGAGGCTCCTTAGATAGTTGAAACTGTGTTTAAGAGGCTGAGGATCAGTATTCTCCTACCTTAGTACTGGGTATTTTTTCTTGTGGATCAAAATTAACATCTAATTTTAAAATTAGAATTAGCATCCCAGCCTCTCATTGGCATATATTCTTATTTTCCAATTCTTTGCCATTTTTGATAATATGAAATATACAGCAACTGAAGTACTATTGGAATAATCTACAATGGAGGGTGGGTCAGCAGAGGGAATGAGGGAAAAAGGGAGAAGAAGAAATATTAGCTTCAGTTTGTAAAATTCTGAAGCTATTAACTTGCTCCAGCTATTTTCATCAGCTTAATTCTTTCAAGAGATGTAGATCTGTAGCTACTGGAGATGTAGGGTTTTTTTCTCCTAAGGTAGTAGGAGTTTCATAAGTCGACAAGGGAATAACTGAGAGATGAGGGTCTGTGGGTTCTTGTGAACCATTGTATCTGGAAATAAAGTGTTAAAGAATGATGTGAATGATGATATTGGATGTTTTGAAAGGAATAGTTCAAATAGTAACTACTTCAGTCTTAAATAGACTAGGGAAAGAGTATAAGTAAAGATATGATACAGGAATTTTTGGCTATTTTCTACAACTGTTTCTAAGATTGATGATCCAACAGAGTCTTAGGATGACTGTTTAGTTTAAAAGAATGTGAACAGATACTGAATAAAATAATGAATATTGAGTGGGAATTTTTTAAGAGTAGAAGTTTTCTAGTAGTTTTATAGACTTAGTTGGAATCATGCATATTCAAAGAGGACAGCAGTGATATGATAGCTGTTCTAGTCCTTTCCTAATCCTAAAATTTTGAATATAGTCATCAGTTATGTGCCTTATTTTTTAAATATCGGACCATAATTCGTAAATTATACTATTTGTAAATTGATGTATTTTCAGCAAATCTTTGTAGGAATGATACACATTCACTAACAGAAAGCATTTAGATTCGACCAACTTGTTCAGTGGCTTAGGAAATAACTAAAACTTATCCCATACCTTCAATGTGTCAGCTATGTTGCATTCATTTTTCACTATAGTCCTCATAAAAAGTAAATTCTCCATTATGCACACAGGATGTTAAAAAAGGTTAAACAGCTGGCAAGCAGTAAAGTTTAAACTCAGTTTGATGATACCAAAGTTTTCATTTACATTACACTGGAGTTAGTGACTTGTAAAGATATAACCTACCAAGAAGTAAATTCTTGGGGCATTGAGGACACTGAGAGTTTATGTGCATGTTTTTGTGTGTATATTATTTATATATTTTAACCTGCAGTATTGGCTTGTGCTTTCCCAGGAAGGACCTCCTTAGAGATAGGGATTATGGCAGTATGGTCACCCACCTGGGACGGTGACAGCTGCTGCAGCTGAATCCAGCCCTTGTCATCATTAATGACCTGCATTTGACACTTTATCCCAGCCATCCTTGTTTAGTGTACAATGTATTGCATTAGAATAATTACTACCTGTCATCCTCTATTTCACAGACAGCTCTTAGTCATCTCAGACATGTAAGTGTCATGTGATAATATACCAAACCCTTCTTCGCTCCTGTGTTCTCATCCTGTTTCTGGATACCTGTGTCCTCTGTCTTTCCTTTTTTCTCATGATATTCAAAAATATTTTATACCTAAATTGAAGCATTTTCATTCTGTCACTCATATGGAAAGGATTCATCTCCTTAGTTTTAAAATACTAGCCAGACATTTATTAGGGATAATATCTTCTGAACATAAAGCATGGCCAACAGATTTAGAGTCTCTATTCATCCTGCTAAAAATATCAGAGAGCTAGAACAGAAATCAGAGAAAAGGATAGTAGTGCTGACTCAAAGAAATGATAATGACCAAATCCAAAGGGTATAAATCATATACAGAAGGTATTATAATGCCTATATTAAAAACTTTTTTTTAATTTAAAGATCTGATTTACTTCCAAGGACAATTTCCTCTCTTCCTTCCTTCCTCCCTCCCTCCCTCCCTCCCTCTCTCCTTCCTTTCGTTTTTGCATTTAGTTTAAGGGAGACACAGGGGATTCACTAAATTACTGAAATGGAAAGGACCTCCACCGTGATTTTAAGTCATCATAATATTATTACATATTTATTTGAATGGTTTTAGAAATTCCTTTGTCGCAGAGATTGAAGACTGACTTTCTTTTTAAAACATTTATTATCTTTGTTTTGCTTAAAACTCATAGGCATCTGTTTTGGTTTATCTTACTTAGGAGAGTTAATCTAAAATGTGCTTCTGAATTTTTTTGTGTATCTTAATTTGACACTTCAAGAAAACAAAATGTCATGCCTGAAGTTTGGAATAACACATGCCTTGTATTCATTATGTAATTTACCCCAGCTTTATTGTCAAAAGACCAGGTTCACTTATCAGCTTTTGAATTTACCAACTGATTGGCCCCAAGCAAATTGTATAACCTCTCTGAATCTTTTTTTTAAACAGGATTTTTCAACTGAGGCTTTTTATCTGAATCAGAGAACAGAGAAGATAATTTAAGGAATTATTTTCTCATTGTCCCAAGGATGCTACACAACTAGCATAAAGCTTGGGTGAGAAGTTAGCTTATCATATACAATGGATGCCTCCAAAGGTCTTAAGGCACTCATAGAACCCCTGTTGAGAAAGGCTAATGAGGATTAATAAAATTCCACTATACATATTTTTGCCACTATTTTTCTCATTAACTGAGAAAAAGCTTTGGTTTTGTAAGCTAGAGGTGAATGCCATCAACTAGCAATTTATTTTCTTTAGTTCCCAGATTATCTCTCAATGAAAAGGAGATTTCTCTGAAGCTAAAATTAATTTATCAAATATGTACCTTCTGGATAAAGTATAACTTTATAACAATAATAAACAGAGAGGACAGGACAGAAATCTGTTTTTAGATGGGCTTATTCACATATATATTTGTGATATTAAGTTTATGTATACATTATATTAAGTTTGGAAAGCAAACTTTTTTAGAGTTTTGTAATGTTGACTGACAAGATACTTAACAGTAGATAGTAATTATTGTGCATGCCTATACATATTTGCAATAAGTTGTATCATCACTCAAAAGTGACCTTGTTAGGTGAGGGGGAAAGCAAGAGACATACAGTGCCTCTTGAGAGAAGTGGAGTGATGCGTATCAGGAGAAGACACTAAAGATTTATTGTCTGTGGCAAAGGAAACACAGATCTCTGCTTGTGCAATAAGTGTTTTTGACATCGCCCACAGTAAAAGGTGATTGGAAGCTGTAGGTTAGAAAATGTTCTGCTGGAACAAAATAATATTTTTATGTTGTTGTTTGTATTTTGAGCTTGTCTTGCTATTTAGTCCCTGTAGCATTTAAAACATGAATGATGGTCATGCCAAACAAACCCCTGTTGTAAATAGGACCTTACTACCCACATAATTAGATTTACCTAATTGAACCAATATGCAAGAGCAGATTTGGTTATAAGAAGAGGTAGCAATGCAGAGCAACATAGTTATTATTTCTTCTTCCAATTTCATATTTTGCTTATGAGCACTCTCTTCCCTATTTACATATGCTAGTTTAAAATAAGACAAATGTGGACAGCCACATGTAAAAGAAGGAAATTAGAAGATTCTCTAATGCCATGTGCAAAAAAATAAACTCAAAATGGATTAAAGACCTAAATGTAAGACCAGAAACTACAGAACTCCTAGAGGAAAACATAGAACACTCTTTGACATAAACCATAGCAATATTTTTTTGGATCTGTCTCCTAAAGCAAAGAAAATAAAAGCAAAAATAAACAAATGGGCCTAATTATATTTAAAAGTTTTTGCACAGCAAAGGGAACCATCGACAAAATGAAAAAGCCTACTGAATGGGAGAAAATATTTGCAAATGATATGACAAATAAGAGGTTAATATCCAACATATATAAACAACTCATACAACTCAACATCAAAAAAAACCAGACATTCCAATTTAAAAATGGGCAGAAGAACTGAATAGACATTTTTCCAAAGAGGAAATACAGATGGCCAACAGGCACATGAAAAGATACTCAACATTGCTAATCATCAGGGGAATGCAAATCAAAACCACAATGAGATATCACTTCACACCTGTCAGAATGGCTATCATCAAAAAGTACACAAATAACAAATGTTGGTGAGAATGTAGAGAAAAGGGAACCCTTGTACACTGTTGGTAGGAAGTAAATTAGTGCAGCCACTGTGAAGAACAGTATGGACGTTTCTCAAAAAACTGAAAATGGAACTACCATGTGACCCAGCAATTCCACTCCTGGGTATATATCTGAAAAAAACCAAAAACTAATTCGAAAAGATACATGCACTCCTGTGTTCATAAAAGCGTTGTTTACAATTGCCAAGGTGTGGAAGCAACCTAAGTGTCCATCAACAGATGAATGAATAAAGAAGATGTGGTGTATATCTACAATGGAATACTACACAGCCATAAAAAAGAATGAAATTTTGCCCTTTGCAGCAACATGGATGGACTTGGAGGGGTATTATGCTAAGTGAAATAAGTCAGACAGAGAAAGACAAATCCTGTATGATATCACTTATATGTGAAATCTAAAAAATACAGCAAATTAGGGAATATAACAAAAAAGAAGCAGACTCACAGATATAAAGAACAAACTAGTGGTTACAGTGGGGAGATGGAAGGGGCAATATAGGGGTAGGGGATTAAGAGGTACAAACTACTATGTATAAAATAAATAAGGTACAAGGATATATTGTACAACAGGGGGAATGTAGCCAACATTTTATAATAACTATAAAGGGAGTATAACCTTTAAAAATTGTGAATCACTGTATTGTGCACACCTGTAACTTATATAATATTATACGTTGACTATACTTCAATAAAATTTTTAAAATAAAATTAAGAAAAATAAGACAAATGTGAATAATCCACTTAGCCTGAAATTTGGAGAGAGGAGAACAATTCTAACTGGAAGAACTGCTTTACCTTAGGGTAGCTGTTCTCAGTGGTCTTAAGACAGCCCCATCTGGCTGAGAAGTAGGGATTACAATTCAGTTGTTATAGTTGGTTCCCATTTGTTTCTGACAGAAGAAGTAGGCATCTTATATATAGAAGAGGCTCATAGCAATTTGGAATATTATCTATGTGGCTATATAAATTTTCACTTTACTGAGAAAAGAGATAAAGCCTTGTGCCATTTTTATTGTATATGATATCTAAATCCTAAGGTGTTAGGATTAGGACTTTAGTTGATAGGACATAAACTATCTGGTATAGATCTTCAGGTAGCATTAATCATCCTAAAAAAGTAAATGCCTTCAATTAATTAAACAACAAAAACAGGGAGGGTTTTGTGCTTACTACCTATTGTCATTCTTTTTTTTAAAATTTTGGACAGTTCGTGAGAACTATAAGAAAGCTGTATTTCCTCTGAAGTTTCCATGGGAACAGAATAGGGCAGCCCACATTCAGTGACTGACTGAATGTGGGCTTGACAACTTGAAGCTCCAGAAATCCCCATGGAGTTGGTTGAGGCCTCTGTTGAAACTGCAACACAAAACAAATTCTCACTTTGCCCATCCTACTCTCTTCACAGAAATAGGGGTTGTTTCTGAAAGCACTCCTCAATAAACATTTTGCACACAAATATTCATCTTAGTCTGTTCACAGGGGCACATGACCTAACTGACTTGATACCTGGGTTCCATTCCTGATTGTACTGTTTACTCTGTGCCCTTAAGCACATTCTTAGGCTCTCTAAAACTCATTTTCCTTTTTTTAATATTAAAAAAGAAAATTATTTTATAATACCACTTACCACACAGTGTAACTGAAGATTAAATGAGATAGTAAAGCACATAGCCCAGTAATTGAAACCCAGAAAGTATTTAATAAATATTTGCTATCATATACTTATTATATTTCCAAAGTTAGCAGTCTCTGCTTCTCAGTTTCATCCTCACTCTACATTTTACCACTTTATATATTCTTCTCTAGAAGAGAATAAATTTAAATTAGGCTCTAGTTTGTGTAATTCAGATCTTTTTTGACTGCATGGGGCTCCTTCACCCACTCTCCTTCTAACAGAAGTATGATGGCTAAACCTTCTGGAGAAGTGCCAAGTGAGCGCCACAAAGCCCATCTGAATGGCCATAATGCAAATGGATCTAATGAAAACTGAATATGTTGGTTTCAACTTGTACTGAGGATCTCAGATCGGTGGAGAGTAGGTTTATTAAGACAAAACATAAAATTGCCTCTGTGGCATTATTTTATGTCATATAAATACCCTGCTTCATTTTTGTGAAGATTGTATGGGTTAATACATGAGTAAATGCTAGATAAATGTTAACAAATATTTGAGCCATTAATAACAGTACATGGGAAATCAGTGCATTAACCCCAAAGAAATGATGTGAGATGGATGATGATTGACTTAAAAATCTGGAAGCTGAAATTGTAATGGGAATTTTGAGGAATATGATTATTCCATATTGAGCTTAACTACTGCTATATAAAGAAACTTTGGGGTATATTCCTAAAAAAGGGATTTCCATATTGGACTTTTGTACATATTACTTAACGTACTAAGTTGTCTTCTCAATCTCCACCTATTTACCTTCTCATCTTTACCTTCCGTGGGTGATTCTCTGTAGGCGAAATGTGGCGGAGGGCTGGGGGAACCTCACACTCATCATTGAAGTAGCCCTAGTGTGGACAAGTCTGTCTCCACCAAAGCCACTTGAAACTAAGCCCAGATTCATGAGTTAAATAATTCGGGCAATGTTTGAAAAAACAAGAATGATCTGTTTGAAAAGCACATATGCTTGATTTTACAAAGTTTAAGAATAGAAAATAGTGGTGTTACTAGGCAATTACAAAACAACTCTGTAATTTTAACTGAACTTCTTTACCTTCCTATTGGCAGGAATCACTCTACTGCAACCTCAAGCCCTAGGGAGAAAACACTGGGCTAAGAAGGAAGGAGAATCAAAGGGGCAGGAGACTCTGGCAGCAGGGGTGGACATGCTTAATGTATTTAAAAGATTAATAGCCTATTGTAATTAAAATTGCCAACACAAAACATGTTGTACTAAACTCACAAATATATGTGTAACCACCATGCAGGCTACAGCTTAGGCCAATGGCTAGCTTTTATATTGTGACAGACATAGCGTAGGGCTTTTTTTTAATTCTGAAGTCTGAAAGAAATACCTTTTATTTGTCACACAAATTAGAAATATACACTTAAGTACAAGAACTCATGTTCACGTTTTTTTCTCCCAAGTAGTACAGTACATCATTTTTTTGGTGTGGTGCCAGAATACGATACTGTAAAAATCTGAACGTTTTTTTCCTACTGCAGCAGTTTAAAATGGTCATGCGATTTAATGGTTTTTAATGAGTATAACAATAGTAATTATTCCTATATATAATACAATATATTAACCGCCATGGATAACAAAGTAGCAATCCTTAAGGTAATGTACTTCTTTTTCAGCATTATTCAAAGTTTTCTATAGGGACTGAATTGCTTATAGAGAGCTTGGCATGAAACTGCAGAAGCATTTTGGGTACACTTAATGGGCTTGAATTGCAGAGCTCTCTTCTCTTTCCTGCTTTTATGTTACTGTTCTGCAGCTCACAAAGATATCCTCCGGAGTAAAATATTCTGTAATTTGTATGAGTAGCACTACCAGTGATGTTAGGCTTTCCCAGCCTCTAGCAGGTTTTAATTAACTTGATTCAAACTCAGAAGTGAATGACACTCTGCCTTCAGACTTAGCAAGAGAACTTGCCATTTCGTTCGGTGTTCTTTCTTTCTGACCATCTCTGTCTAAATGGGCAGTAGTAATGTCTATAACCAACCTCATGAAAGCTTTGCAAAGAGTTGAAACAGCAAATTCCTAAAAAAAAAGGAATGGATAAGGTAGTCATTTATTAGTAAAAACTAGAATAAAATAGTAACCAGGTGACAAAATATCATTTCTTGTTTTCACTGAAAAGCAATGAAGTATTCAAAAATATTAGGGTGCTTTAAAGACACCAGCACAGTGCTAGGTAGCATGGTTGATCTTCAGTACAAATATTTGGCTCCATAAATACTTACTTGCTCAAGTTGTACTTTGTCAGTGACACAGCATTTGATGATTTCTTTATTTGTGGTTTAGATAATGAAACAGAAATCTGTTGTTTGAGAATGGCACAATCCAGGCAGTATCTCTATCAGGGTAGATATGAGTTGCAAATTAGAGTTGGAAAAAAGTGGCCCAAGTGAGTGGCAGAAAAGTCACTTGCAGATAGACAATTTTCTGCAAATGTACTATAGTGGGAATTTCAATAAAGATACATCCAAAGGCGTATAATCAGAAACTGGCTGCCCTAGCCTAAACTTTTATGGATATTGCAAACAATCTTCCAGAGAATTTCTTCTTCTGCCTTATTTTGTGCTATTTTAGATGGTTATATGAGATTGGTTTTCAAGGAATTTTTGAGCCAAATCTGAATCTTTTGAGGTTTTCCTATTACTGGTAATTGCCTCATTAAGAAACTGAAATGGGCACTTTGTTTTCTTAATGCTACTGTTGAGGCTATAGTGAGTGATTCCCATTCTTTATAACTGAATTAAAAGATTAATTAAATGTATGGGTGTTTTTAAGCTATATAAAATTAGGGCTCATTCATTTATTAATTTCTTAAGAATAAAGCAAAAAAAAAATCACCAATACATTTTTCCTTCTAACAAAGATTAAAATGAGAAATGCCTCCAAGTGATTGAATGAATGCAAAGTGAAATTATTCATTACTTGCTGACTTTGTGTCTAGAATTGTGCAAGAAATAGAAAAATAGAAAATATAAAAATAGTTCTTATTCTTGTGTAGTACTAGGTAGGAATGATTATAAGTGCAAAAGTCGTTATAATCCACAGTGTAATAAATAACCAGAGCTTAAAGTGAATTATTTTAAATATTGTGCAATAATTTTTAAATTAATTGCTTTCTGATTGTTTCATGTGTTAGTTTTTTTCTCCTTCAATATCTTTTAGGTTTAATAAGAGATTTTTATTTCTTTTGCATCATTTGCCAATCCCTGAGACCAACTTGAATACTGTTGAAATATTTCACTATTTCCTTCCATCAGCAATTATGCCTGAACTTTTATGAGGAAATAAATTATCTTAAAAGGAAAAGAAACTTTGATAGAATTAGAAAAATGTGAGAAAATTTTAGCTGTTCATTTAGGTTTTAGATGTGTGATTAAGGGGAAAACTTCTTGTGTGGGAATCCTCTAAGCAGGATTTTAAAGTACATTTATCCCTTGGTATCTGTTATCCACAGAGGACTGGTTCCAGAACACACCCGCACCCTGCCTGCAGATACCAAAATCTGCAGATGCTCAAGTCCCTTACGTAAAATGGTAGTAGTATTTGCATATAGCCTACACACATCTTCCTGCATATTTTAAATCATCTTTAGATTCCTTATTATACCTAATACAATGTAAATGCTATGTAAATAGTTGACAGTGCATGGCAAATTCAAGTTTTGCTTTTTGGAACTTTCTGGAATTTTTTTCGAGTATTTTCAATCTGAGGTTGGTTGAATTTGCCAGTGCAGAACCCACAGATACGGAATTGTGGATAGGGAGGGCTGAATGCAATGCTTCCAATTATAGTGCTGATTTAGGAAAGAGAATGGTAAGAGTTTTGAAGGAGAATAGCCAAGGTTTGATGACAGAAGATCTGAAAATAGCGGTTGAATAGCATTGTGTCATTTAAAAATGTATCTGAATAGAGATTGATTAAAAATCCAGTGAAAAAGAATGCACCTACGACTAAATAACTAGGTCATTTGTAGTACTTGTTTAAGAGCTATGATTGAAACAAATGAACCCCTGGGACTTCCCTGGCGGTCCAGTGGTTAAGACTCCACGCTCCCAATGCAGGGGGCACGGGTTCGATCCTTGGTTGGGGAACTAAGATCCCGCATGTAGCAGGACGCAGCCAAAGAAAGAAAGAAAGAAAGAAAGAAAGAAACAACTGAACTCCTTTAAAGAGAAGCATCATAATGATACTGGCAATGATGTGGTCACTCCCTACATTTAGGACTACGAATAACATCTTAATATTAGAATATGTGACCTGTAATCAGGTTGTACATATGTCAAATCCTGATAAATCCCATTTTCTTACGACTTTAGAATGGGATCAGAGTTCTTGGTGCTTTTTTCTCCGAACAGGAATTTATCGTTTAAGAAGATAGATCCTACTGGAAGCTAAGTCATGTCCTGAGAGTACATTAACTCAAATGTCACTCTTCAACATGACTCTATAATAGCTAGACAGCAATAGAAATGCACTACATATTAATGCAGTGAACGTGAGATAGTAAATGTTCCTTCCAAAAACAAGTAGCCAATGTACACACAGTTGGCACAGCATTCTCATTGTAAGTCACCTTAGATTCCTGTCCTTTGATTGAATTGTAAACATCTTAAACTTTCTTCACATTACATTACATTCTGCAGCCAGGAGAAAGAAGACTTTCTTCCCACTTGATGCCACATATCTTAGGCACCTAAGCATATATGTCAATGTGCTGTCTTGCTCTTTGGTTTCTACTTTGCTTCCTCATATTCATGTTTGACCCAGCTTTCACCCAAGTTGCTGCTCCTTCTGGCATTTCCCCCAGTTTTAGGTTCCCTTTTTTCCAGTCCAGCTGGCCTTTGAGCTTCTCTTTTCGTGTTCAGTATTTCTCCCTAGACAATGTGCCCCCAACTCCTTGTCACTACTTCATTTTTACATTTGTGGTCCATGATGTGCCACCACAGGTTATGTATAATTTCAGGACTGCTGTTTCTAGTTGAGTAAATTATGTTCTGCATAAAGGTGGAAACCGAGGGACTAATGGGGGCAGTCCCTGAAATCCAGCCCACTTTGCGCTGCCAAGCTGAGTCTTGAGGAAAGGGTGCTTGTTTTGACTGACCAATGTAGTGCCTTTTTTTTTAAAAAAAAGGAACATACAGTTTTTAATCTCTCCACCTTGGTGGAGGGCTTGCATTTTAATTTTAGGAGCATGTTACAAACCTGTCATTCTTAGCAATGGCCAGCACTATTTCGTTGTTTTCGAAATAGAATGTCCGGAGTCAATCCTCTGAAAGCACACAAGATCTCACTGCGATGACTATGTCTCCTTCATGAAAGAACCACTGAATAGATAGATATTTCTTTGGTTAGGAACTTGACTAATGGAGGCTTTTTTTTGTTTTTTTTGGCTCCAATATCTGCTCTGAAGTTATATTTAAAACAATCCTATACACCAGACGATTTGCCAGTTCATCTCTGTTAGACAGAAACAGTGGTAGGAACACATGGCACTGATTAGTGTTCATCATGTATCAGGCACTGAACTTCATGGGCAAGCTCATAGTTCTCCCACTGACTCCATGAAGCTGTGATGTTGTCCACAATTTATAAATGAGGAAAATAAAGTGGAAAAGACACATTGCTCCAGGTCAAATGACTCAAATGGTAGATTTGGTTTTCAAAGATGGAAAGAGACTACCTGCTCCCTTCATCGTATTCAAAAGCATTGACAGTCATTTTCTGATACTGTTCATCACAGAAATTCTGTTTTACTGTTTTTTCATACACACTTTTCGTGTGCCACAGTTCATATCTGAGAGAAAACTCAATATTAACAGCTATTTAGTTTCTTTAGGTAATTTGATTCAATGGTAAGATTACAATTTAGAAAAAGTTAACTTTAATTTGTGGATGGATATGTGTGTGTGTGTGGAATAAGGTGGGATAAAATATGTAAATAACTGGTAAGGTGGTAAAGTTTTCTTTTAACTCTTTGTTGTAAAACAAACATACTTATTAAACAAAAATTGTAAAAGTTTCAGGACAGAGAAGAAAAAAGTATCTTCTTATATGTATCACACAAACCAAAGCTACTGAAGAAAGTATTGGGTTGGCCAAAAAGTTCATCTGGGTTTTCGTAAGATAGTATGGAAAAAACCCGAACGAACTTTTTGGCCAACCCAATAGTACCTCAAAATTTTTCTGAACCTGTTTTTTAAATATAGATGAACTCACACTATATAAATACTAATTTCTGTCCTGCTTTAAAATTGTATCATTATTGTTTTTTATATTGTTGCATAGTTTATATGCTAACATTCACATAACATTTTACTAAGCATTTTACTGTGGTCAATGTAGGAATCCCTATGTTTGGATATTTAATAATTTTTCATGGTGGGAAGGGTAGCATTATGACTAACGCAGCAATGATTACTTTTATTCCAAGCTGGGTATTTTTGAGGAGCAAATAAATAGGTTTATAATGAAGAACTAGGAAGGAATATCTTTTGCCAAGGAAAATGCATCACTCTTTTATTAAGAATTGTTGTGAGCCATTAAATAATTATACGAGGAAATTCTTTCTGTACTGCTGTTGCGACCCTCCTGGAATGCCTCCTTCACTAATCTTCCTGCTCCCTCTAGACTGAAGACCTTCTTCTCTTCTTGGTGGCATTTTTCATGAAACAAACTTAACTCTAGGGTAGGCATAGGTGTGATTACTAAACACAGTCAATTTTATTAATGTTTTGCTCGTATTTAAAATTTACCCAAGTATGAATATTGAAAGCCTTAGTTAATTTACCAAATAATGGATATTTTGTGAGCATTTTAAATTTACAGTATGGTGATATGGCTTGGTCTTAAAAAAAAAAAAAAAAGAAGAGAGATAAACTATGGTCAAAGTAACATTATATCAGCAGTTTACAAAACGTTTGAATGGATATCAGAATACTGTTATTTAATATGTAAGCACACGTTACACATGAGTGCCTTTATTCACTCCTTTCTTCTTTAATATTCATTCAGTCAACAGTTTATTACTTTGCACTGAGACAAGTGAATGAGATAGATCAAGTCTCTCTTCTGGTGGAGTTTAGCTCAGGAGACAGAAAACAAATATTTAAAATAACTATGAAATGTGAAGTTCTTTGAAGAGTGGTATGAATGAGAGTAAATAGGGGAGGCATATTTTCGTATATTAATAGGCACACGATAATTTCAGGTAGCAAGAGCTATAAAGAAGACAAAATGATGTAAGGAAATAGAGAGTGGCTGGAAAGAAGCTACAGATACTCAGATGCGCATGAATTTGTGAATGCGTTCAGACAGTTGCAGGAATTAGATTATCTTCATTTAGTGTTATTTCTAAGGATATATCACTTATCTAAATACCATCTAAATTAATACATTTGTGGCAAATAAATCAAATTAAATATGCTCGTTTGCTCAAGAATATCTAATGTTGATCTGGGAACAAATAGTGAGCTCTTACAGTTGCAGCTTTAACCTTGCCAATCACAGACTTCCTGTAAGTGCACTGCAGTTATTTGGAACCTTTTCTGGGTTGGCGTTGGCATTCTTTTGCTAGATTACATTTATGCATTAGTACCATCTGTGCCTGCTGTACCTTCTGTGAGTGAGCCCTGGCCAAATGACTGGCATTTATCTGAAAGTGGAGAGAGAGAGAGAGAGAGAGTAAAAGTGGAAGAAAGAGAGAGAGGGAGAATGAGAGAGATCCTAGAGCATTTATTCTACTCACTGTTGGCACAAGTGCAATTTAGGAAAGGATAAAATATTTGCAGCTGGTGTCCCTGACTTCAACCCTTACAAAGTTAAGCCTACTCATTTTCTTTCTTTTAAAAAAAAAAAAAAAAAAATATATATATATATATATATGAAATAGCTATTTACTTTCAGCCTGTGATATGCAAACGAGGTTAAAACCAAGTATTTAAATAAGGAAATACAACAAAACACATTTGCAAAATTTTCAAGTTGAGAAAAATTATGTACAATTTGAATATATGAGCACTTCTTCTATGACAGAGAATATACATAATGTAAGTTTGGTTTTGTTGATTAGATTTGGTAGACTGCTTGAATTGAACTCTATTTTGGTAAATGTGTTGAAATCGAGACTTAAGAATATTACAGTGATATGTAGGAAAAGTATGGAACATATAATCAGTGTACTGAATTTATTCTGTAGGATCTTTCTGAGATTATATCATTTTAAACTGTATGGTATTGCAAAATAGATCAGCAACTTTCATGCCTAAAACACACTTTAGAGCTGTAAATGGAAATAAATAGATAAATAATTCTCTGATCAGTAAAAATAGATGTGGAAGAGTCCCAGCTCATTTACACTACTATCTGTTTTTACCTTATACCTACTTTCAGTGGACTTGGTTATCTGGTTTCCATACCTGTGGCAAATTAGAAGCAGTACAGTAGAATTGGGGGCAGGGGCTGCGAAAGGTGGATATATCACGGTAATGAGAGGAAGGAGTTGCAAGGAAGAGAATGAGAAAACTGATGGACACAAGACTCAGACAAACACTGAAATCCGGAGTTGTTTAATGTAAGAAGAAGCAGCTTCACATTCCCCAGAATGCCCTAAGGACATTGCTGGACTACATTCTGGTATAATCATCGATATTCATCATTATGAAGCTTTGTCTTGGATATGAGAACATGGGCAGACAACTCAGTGTAGGAAGATAGAAATGTGAGTATGTTATTGAAAAGCGTTCCATCCTAAATGGAAAGTAGATAAAGCTTTAGGATTTAATGTAGTTGATACACACCTATGCTTACATACTAGTTTGTATTGTGCAGGTGCTAAAGATCTGAGTTCATTTTCTATGGTCATAAATATGTAAGGTCTCTCTCATATAAATTCCTTTTGAAAATTTTATAATTCTTTTCATAATGTTCTTCAGATTTAATTTATAATGTATTTAATTTCTGAATTCTCACTGGATTTAAGTTTCATAAATGTAGGCATTTTCCCTATATTCCCATCCAGTAATATTTCATCATCTCTAATGTAATTTTAAAAGATCTATACATATATACAAAATACAGAATTTTATTAGTGCTTTAGTGGTGATGATTATGGGTGTTAGAGGTTGACTCTCCTGGGTCTGCAGCTGCTGTTTACTTGCAATGAACTTTTAAGTAAAGGATTTGCCTTCACCAAGCATCAGTTTCCTCATCTATAAATTCAGGATATTAATACCTGCCACATAGGAGTGATGATTAAATAACCCCAGTGCTTACAAAGTCCGTAGAAAAGCACTTGGTAAATAAGGACTAAATTGTATAATGGTTAGTCATAGTTCTCATTGCTGTTGTTGTCAGAAAACTATTGGTTATATTCATCTGGAATATAGTTGGTTATGGTTCAAATTATATTTTTAAAAGTGATTGTAACTGGTTTCTCTGCTTTACTGTTTTATGGATATTTAACCATGTATCAGTTTGGAAAGGTCTTCAGAATCACAGTGGTATTGCAAAGTTAGCACTAGGAGAAAGAAATGCCATAGTAGTTGCTTCTGTCCTAGGCACTGGGTCCTGTCTCATTTGGAGAAACTAGTGGTGGCAGCAACGTGAAGGACAACTAACGAAAACTTTTATTCTTTCATTAACAGTTAGAATCTTTACATTTTTGTTTTTGATGGCCGAGTCTGTGATCCCAATGGTTGTCACCTATGTCCACCAGATGGTAGGCAAATAGGGGAGAAGGGCCAACTTGAATGGCTGAGGGAACAGAACAGAGGCTGGGGGAAAACCAGCAGCAACTTTTTCTCCCAGTCTCAATTATCAGGATAATTGTTCCACTCTGAATTACTTATTCCCACCTATTGCATATAGTCAAGACTTTGTTAGCACTCTACTGGGATTCAGATAGTAATATATATAAAAAACAATTTTGAGTTAACTTTTGAAATGTCAAATATTTTCTTGGCTATATGTCTTGCAAAAATACTAAGCAATAATTACTTTTTTCATGCCATCATTAAAATGAATTAACTATCATGACAGATAAAATAATTATGATAAATATATATATAGATAACCACATATTAGTAATGTATAATAAAAGTCTGTTACATCTTTTAAAGTAAATTAATAAATATTTTTATTTAAACATATCTTCCATAATATTCCTAACAATTATTACTGGTCTATGAGAACTTTTTGATTTTTCATATCTTGAATTCATCTATCACTATAATCTATAAATTTTGGTAATAATTCAGTTGATTTTTAAATCCTGTAAATAATAATTCTTTATTGTGGTAAAATACGTATAACATAAGATTTACAGTTTTAACCATTTTTAGGTGTAAAATTCAGTACCATGAAGTACATTGACATTGTTGTGTAGCCATCACCACTGTTCATCTCCAGAACTTTTTCAACACTCCAAATTGAAACTGTGTACCTATTAAACAATAATTCCCCATTCTCCCTTCCCCCAGCCCCTAGTAACCATTACTTCTTTTTCTGTCTCTATGAATTTGACTATTTTAGATACCACATAAAAGTGGAATCATACAATACTTGTCCTTTTTTGTCAGTCTTATTTCACTTAGCAAAGTGTTTTTAAGGTTCATGCATATTGTAGCTTGTATCAAAATGTCATTCTTTTTCAGCCTGAATAATATTACACTGTATGTATATACCATATTTGTTTATTCATTCATCTGTGGATGGACATTTGGGTTGTTTCCACCTTTTGGCTATTGTGAAGAGTGCTGCTGTCAACATGGGTGTACAAATATCTCTTTGACTCTCTACCATCAATTCTTTGGGATATATGTGCAGTGGATCCATATGATAATTCTATCTTTAATTTTTAAAGGAACTGCCATACTATCTTCCACAGTGCACCATTTTACATATCCCTCAGCAATGCATGAGGATTCCAATTTCTCTACCTCCTTGCCAACACTTGCTATTTTCTGTTTGTTTGATACTAGCTATCCTAAGAGGTGTGAAGTGGGATAATGACAGATTTGTTTTTTAGCTTCTATGTTTCCACTTATTTTTTCCTGTTTGTAAACAGGTGGTATGTACTTCCAACTCAGGCATTTTGCTTAGCATAAGAATACAAAGACAAAAGACTTATAAGTTACGGTAACCTCATAGCAGCTTTTCCATATAAGAAACACAGTTGGACTTCTTAGTTCATTTAAAAATATCTACAGACATGTTATGTTTAGCTGGCTCCAAATTTGCTGAAATTGATGTATTTTAAAAATAAAATAGTTACTTTCACATGCAAGTCCTTACAGATCTTTAAAAATTCTCAATTTCCTTTCTAAGCTTAAAATCAAATCTCTTTTTGCTTCAGTATGGCAAGTCTCACTCATCTTTGCAGCCACATAAGCTAAAACTTCTAGATGGAAGTTGACATGTGGTTTGTAAAATGGTAAGGTTGTAACTACAACCTTCGGACATCAAGTTAGACACACTCCTAGCTCATTGATGACATGGTTTAATAAACTTGTTTTTAATAGACATGATTGGGATTGCTATGTTTTGGTAACAAACAAATATTCTGGTTAACTAAATCCCCTCAAAAACATGCACAAGAAAATATGAATGATAAATAGATTATTAATTCTTAAATAAATTGGATTCAAATTCTTGTTTAAAAATATTGGTTGATTTATCCAACACATATCAATCATTGTTAATTCAGCAGACCTTTGTCCATCTTGAAAGTTTTCCAAAACCATAATTTTGAATCAATTTTAAGTCTACAGTTCTCCAAAGGTAAAGAACATAGGACATTGAAGTGATTGTTTAAGAACACACTGATTGGTGGTAAATTGTAAGATCATTTTGTTAGGTAAAATTTGTCTTTTTCTCATAAAAGTGAAAAGCAACCAAAGAAAAATGCTTTAAAATTTCTTCTTGTCTAGATAACAGCTGAAGGATGTTAAATTTTTCTTTGCTCAGTACTGACTTGTTCATGGACATCACCTCTGTAATAATGCAGTTAAGTGGATAAGATGGAAATTGTTAACACTGGTTGCTGCTAATTAATTTATTCAGTGGCTGATTTGTAAAGATGTTATTTTTAATATTGCTCAATAAGAAAATGACCCCAAGTCACACAAAGGGAAGGACTCTCTTGATCTAATCCTTTTAAAATCTGGGATGAATTTTGTAGAACCTGAACAATGAGATATCAACTGTGGAAATTCTAAGTCTTAAAGGTTAGTATGATTATAGCAAAGAGATTATATTTTTGTTGATGCTGAGTCTCAATAACTGGTATGATTTGAAATTACTATAAAGTAAAATTTGTGCCTGGATTTCAGATTTGCTTTTCTCTTATTTCCATATGCTCTGTCTTAAACATATGTTAAGTTGTATATTTAAGGCTAGAAGTACCAAAAACCCACATAAAAATATGTTTTCTTCATTATCAAAGACTTCAATGCCATCATCATTTAGAAAAAAAGAGAAACAGTGAATATAATTTAAGTCTGTAAAACAGACTTTTAATAGCACCATATAGGAGGAACATCTGGCTTTCTTTTTGCAAGGTGCATTGATGTTGTCAGTAGAGACAGAATAAAAATGCTGATATGATTGTCCAGGTTTGGGGTTTGCCAATACAAGCATATTTCATTCATTCAGTCTTCTCTAAGTTCTAAAGATAGGTGTTGACTTTGAAGAAAAAATACAATGATATATATTTAGAATGACCCATCTTCCTCATTTAAATCTAAAAATGTGCTGCTGCAGTTGGATTTTTCTCAGGGATGCCATTCAAACCACACATTACATTGTCATCTCACATAGCCTTTCTATCTGTGACAGTGGGGTGGTAGGTTAGAGTATGACAGCTCAGCACAGCTTTCATTGTGGCGTTGTGCGGATGCATGACTACCAGCGCCTCTCTTTTGTTTCAGTCAAAGAGACATTTTCCAGTGGCAAGGTTTTGGAATTGAATTTTCATTGTCATATTTTAAAAGTGTGACAGAGACTGAACTTAAAGAAAGGAAGCTTTATGAACACTAGATTTTTTGCAGTTGCAAAAGGCAGTTTCTTGCCTTTTCCTTTCATGTTCCTGACTCTGAAGAATGTTCTTTTTACCAGCCCTGCCATAGAATGAATACTTTTCTAATAATCTCTTACCAAAGGAAGAACAACTCCAATAATGCATTGTAGATTAAAGACTTTCTCATTAATTTTAAATAAGTAGTAACTGAAATTGATTTATCAAGTCATATTTTATTCTTTTAAAGAATGTTTTCATTATTTTCAAGCCCAAGTCTCTACTTGTTGATAAAGAGTTCAGTATCCACTAAATATTAAACTTTGACATTTGTCAGCAAGTGTCATCAATTTTAAGAGGGTTTTAAAAATATGTGTTTTGGGAAATCTGCATGAATTGTGCTGTATTGTTTTCAAATCCAATAATGTTAGTAATCAGAAAATATAGAATAATTCCTCCTGATACATAACTTGGTCTCTGGAATTTTTATTGACACACGTAGAGATAGTAAGTGGTATGCCACTTGTGTGAAGAAACACCATGTTTCTTCAAATACTGATTTCTTTGACAGGGAATAACAGAGTCATAAAGGAAAATAAACACCCACAAAATCAATTAATTAATTGGGCACTGATTTAATATTTCAGTACTTCATGACATGTTTACATGTGGTTAGGTTACTCGTAATGACCACTTCTTGCTTGTCAAACATGTGTTGTATTTAGATCTAAGAATAATAATGGACTCAGAATACATACTTTTATCTTCTCTGCCTGTTGGATGTTTCAAGCCTGAAGCAGACCTCAATTCCTACCATCTGTTCTCTATTTAAAATTGATATCACGTTCAGTTCCTCCCTGATGCCTACTTGTTTTCCAGCTTAGAACACTTCTATCCTCCAGTTCAGCCATTTCCCTATTATGCCTAGCATTGGGCTGACATATAGGAAAGGAGACCTCTAGGACTGCTTGAATATCCATGTCACAAAATAAGCCAGGAAGACTTTTGCCCTGGAACGATTGCCACTATTGTTTAATTACAAGTCAGTTAGCAAAAACTGAAGTGTAGTTTTATAGTTTTGTGTTTATATGTGTAGGCAAGTGAACCACTGTCTTTTATTTTATAGCTTACTAATCATCGTGTAGTTAGATTGAACTATCTCAATATTCATATGAATATCTATTATCAATATCAATTATATGTTTTAGAGAGATGTTTGCTGCATAGATCAAATTTAGTATTTCAAACTCAGTAGTTAACATTAGTTCAGCAAATATGTTTAAACACAAACTGTAGGGTGAACACTGTCCTAAGCATTTACAAAATTGTAATGAAACAAAACGATCATGGAGCTAATAGTCTGGGAAAGAAGATAGAGTTTAAACAAATACTTAAGATTTTTTTTGTTAAAAAAATTTAAAAGATTTGTTATACTGCTGAACAAATTTTGCTATCATCTGAATCTAATTATATTTTGTAGTAGGATATTAGGCTAATTATATTATTTTTAATTTAGAAAATCATTTTGTCTTTGAATATCAGAATTTGTTTTTCTGAGCTAACTGAAAATTTATTTCTATATTCACATCTGTCTATCTATATATCTTCCTATCTATTTATTTATCTATTTGTCTATCAATATCTATCTACCTATCTACATATCCATCTATTTGCCCTAACACAAGACCCAATACCTGACTTGTAGATAGACCTAAACTCCAGTTTCTGGATCTGGGATTTATGTTGAATAATTACATGTAGACAATCAAATGGAAATTAAATAATCAAATCCAATCATTTTTAATTGACTCTTAAATGTACATGTCTTCAGCATTTTTGGGTTCTATGGCCAAAGAAGCAAAAGGTCATTTGTATATAGAGGTAACTTATTACACATGAATAAGTAATTAGTATTCTGAAACACTATCACAATCATGTTTGTCTACTTATTTGAATGTATCTATATGCTTATCTGTGTATAAATGTTTAAACTTTGGAAGTTTATTCTTTCCGTTTGAGGGAGATTATTTCTCTAGAGATGGTTTAATATTACCTCAATTATTTTGAGTCAGTCTTGTTAGTTGAGATGTTATTTAGGCTAGGAATGTCTGTATTGATCAAGGGACAAAATTCATGTTTAGTTTCTTTTCATAGTGTGAAAAGCAAGGGATTCCCATTAAGTGCCATTGTATACTCATTGATAAGTGAAGTGACATCTGGGTCACAGTGGCATCTATCTTTGCAATGTAAATCCCTGTGGCTATATATGAAAGGCGCGTTCAGACTTGCATGTGCACATAAAAGCAGGGATAGTCTTCATGCTGTTATTGGCCTAATTTTAGTATAAACGATTTAAGGTGCTGCTTGAAGTTTTGTTCTCCTTGGTATAAATTTAGCAGTAAATGTAATCATTTGCCTGCTGCTCTAGCAGTTTAGAATGTAGAAGTGTAATGTGAAGAATTTTAATCCACATTACTTATGTGTTATAGAAAAGCATATATCTTCTGATATCATACATCTAATTATTAGTCTGTAATAAATATTCAAAATGAAATCCTGACTTTGGGGATTTGGATTCATTATTAAATATAAAAATGAGTTCAGCAATTGTTTAAAATTGGTTTTCCCAAATGTAATAAAAATACCTAAAGCATAAATTTGTTGTGCAAAAGTTGAATACATACGTACGTCTTCCATTAGGACTGAATACCTGGAATGAGTTCACTAAATACTTGCTGTGCTGAAAGAAAACAGCATCACAGTAGCTAATTTTCCAGATAAAGCATTAGGTAGTTTTTTCAATAAAATTTTTTCATTTATAATCTAGAAAGTTATCTATAATTACCCTTCAAAATGAAGCTTTAAAAACTGTACATTTCTTTAAGGTATTTTTAATTGGTATTATCCATCAAGTATTAATTTTAAAACTTAAAGGAAGTTTTTAATATTTGTTTTTCTTTGAAAGAGGCTGTTAAATGATTGGTCTTAGTCTCAAATTAGCTGGGAATTTAGCTCTCTGACAAATGACCCAAAGAGCTGTGAATACTTTTAAGTAGAGATAGCTAATGAAATCATGTGCAGGCTGAATTCATCAACATGTTTTTAGATATTAATTTTTTTTTAACCGGGACAGCAAACACTGTTTTAGAGTCCCAAAAGTGAGGATTTAATTCTTAGAAACTAAACTTAGCTAGAGAGAAATCATTGCATTTCTAGGATCGTATACATTAGCAAAATGTCTCAATAAATGTTTTTCATTAATAATGATGTATAAGCATTCAGGGTTTCTCTTTAAATGTGCCTAAAGCAGTTTGATAAGACAAATAAATATCTCAATGCCTAATTTCCTAGGAAAAAGACAAATGAATTGCATGTAAAAGTTTTGCTCTCTGATGTTAACAACTGAGGTTAAAATTTTAAGTCTAGAGATATTCAAGTGAAAATTAATATTTTCATGCATCATTCTTCCACACTGAGTCAATTAATTTATTCTATGTATGTCCCACCTGATTGAACAGTAGTGATATAATAAACCTTTCATTTGGATTTGTCTCACATTAAATACATAATTCAAATATGGATTAATTAATAATTAAATAATTAATATGGATTAATTATTATTTCAGTTAGCCATTATTTGACATAATGTTTGGAGTTTAGGTTTTTATTCTGATTGTCTGTTGAGTGTGTGTGGGAGAGAGAGACTGAGAGAAAGTTTGTGTGTGTGTGTGTGTGTTGGCCTTAAGAACTTCGAAGAGTAAATCACTTAACATCTTATCTCAGTCTGCTGTAAAAGAGATGAGAAGGGATCCAGATGTTTACTTTTAGTAACTTGGCTTTTAAAAAAGAATTTATAACAGCTCCTGCTACAAGGCTTTGCATCATAGGCTCTCTGCTTCCTGTCTGACTTCATCTTCCACTTTCTTCATTGCTCAGTCTGTTCCTGCCACACTATCTGGATTACTTGTCTACAGATATGCCAAAGACGCTTTCACCCCAGGGCCTTTGCACTTGTTGATTTCTCTACAAGAATTATTCTTCCCCAGATAGTCATAGTTTCATTGACCTCTTTATAACCTCTGCTCAATGCCACCTGAACATTTTTATAAAATTACAACACCTCCAGCACTGGTCTGCCACACACATGATCATATATACTGACATTCTCTACCCCCTTGCTATGATTCAGAATCACCTTTTTCTTTTGGAATGGATTATTCATAAGTGGTGCTGTGCACTGGGTAACACATCACACCAATTGTTCTACTATTTGTGATGCCAAGTTTGATCAGAGAAACCATATTGTAAAAGCCTGATTCATCATATTGATTATTATATATTTTTGACATGGTGCACATTAGTCTTTGATAAATTTCTTTAGTTTTGGCATAATATGTCCCAGACTCATCTTTTACGTTTTCTGTTTCAAAAGTAGAATAAACCATTCAACTCCAAGGAGCATTAGATGTTTTTAGTAGATAATGGTATTTAGAGAACACATTTGGATACTAGGGGTGCTAATTGTTATTGGGTTTTCATTGCTTCTAAGCATTTTCAGCAGGTAGAACTAGGAAATTCAATAGTTTTGAAAAAATCATGAGTTTATGGTATACTTTTAATTCTGATTTAGCATTAAAGGATCTTAATGCTGAATGTTTTTGAATTTATACTTGTACCCCTTTTCTCTTACATGAAAAATCTTGGCCTTACCAATATTAAAATACTTATTTGCTCTATCCTATAATATATATAGCTACAAATTAATAATAAAATAGTATTAGTAAAATTAAGACTAATGAATGAAATAAAACATTTTTTGCTGGTCTATTTATCCTTAAATTATATTCTGTAGTTGGTATACAAACACAATACTGTGTTAAGTCACTTGAAGTAGTTCTTTTGTCAATGTGGTTATGTATCCAGTTCATTTGTTTCAATTTATTTCCAGTTCTTGTGTCTACTGTATTTTATTTCTATCTGTCCTACCCATTCTTTTTTTTTTTTTTAAACATCTTTATTGAAGTATAATTGCTTTACAATGGTGTGTTAGCTTCTGCTTTATAACAAAGTGAATCAGTTATACATATACATATGTTCCCATATCTCTTCCCTCTTGCATCTCCCTCCCTCCCACCCTCCCTATCCCACCCCTCTAGGTGGTCACAAAGCACCGAGCTGATCTCCCTGTGCTATGCGGCTGCTTCCCACTAGCTATCTATTTTACATTTGGTAGTGTATATATGTCCATGACACTCTCTCACCCTGTCATATCTCACCCCTCCCCCTCCCCATATCCTCAAGCCCATTCTCTAGTAGGTCTGTGTCTTTATTCCCTTCTTGCCACTAGGTTCTTCATGACCTTTTTTTTTTTTCCTTAGATTCCATATATATGTGTTAGCATACTGTATTTCTTTTTCTCTTTCTGACTTACTTCACTCTGTATGACAGACTCTAACTCCATCCACCTCATTACAAACACCTCCATTTCATTTCTTTTTATGGCTGAGTAATATTCCATTGTCCGGGAAAAAGACTGCAGCTGCCGAAGAGGCAAGAGACTTTTTCTTGCCTCTTTGTTTCGCGGCGCGCAAGGAGAGGGGATTCAGAGTGCCGCCTAAATGAGCTCCAGAGACGGGCGCGAGCCGCGGCTATCAGCGCGGATCCCACAGCTACCCATTCTTTGTTCTTCTGTTTCTCCTTTTCTGCTCTCTTTTGGATTAATATAGTAATTTTTTGTAATCTATTCCATCCCCTCTATTATCTTTTTAAGCTATACCTCTGTGCTGTTTTTCAGTGGTTGCTCTAGAGATAACAATATGCTTCTTTAACTTTTCACAGTCTACAATAGTATACTAGTTTAAAATAATATATAAATATTACCATGGCTTAACTTCCATTTACCCCTCTATTTCTATGTGCTCTTATTATCATATGTTGTAGTCTACATAAGATATAAATTCAATAATATATTATATTTTTCCTAATTTTGATATTATTATTTTTGTGATCAATAGTGTCATAAAGAAATTTTCTTTTATATATTTATATTTCATGTTTATGCACATATTTACTTCTGTTTCTCTGTATTTCTTCCTGCACATCTAGGCTTCCATCTAGTGTCTTCAGTTTCAAGAACTTCATTTAGCACTCGTGGTTGTTGAAGCCTGTTGCAGATAAATTATATCAGGTTTTGCTTGTCTTAAAATGTCTTTATTTTGCTTACCTTCTTGAGTGATATTTTCTCTGGATATGGAAGTTTAGGTTGACTTTTTTCCTCCCCATTTAGAATTTGAGAGAGTTCCACTGTCTTGTATTTTCCATTGTTTCTGATAAAAAGTTGGCTGTCATGCTTACAGTTGTTTTCTCTGTACAGAATATCTTCAGCTGGGGGATGATTAGGGACAGAGAGGTATACTCTTGGGATTTTCTTTGGCTTTCATAAGTTTTATTATATGTTCCCTGATAAGGTTTTCTATGTATTTATCCTGCTTGAGGGTCATTACGTTTCTTTGATCTGTAGGTTTATGCCTTTCATCAATTCTAGGAAATTCTTAGCCATTATTTTTTTCAAAATTTTCTTCCCCATTCTTTCTTCTCTCTTCTGGGACACCAATTACTCATGTGACAGACCATTAGATATTGTCCCACTGGTCTCAGATTCTCTTTAGTTATTTGTTTCTTTGTTTTTCAATTTGAACAATTTCTATTCTCCTACCTTCAAGTTCAGTGAGTTTTTCTTCTGCTATGTTCAGTATATTTTTACATGAATCAAAAACATTCTTTATATCTGATATTGCATTTTTGTCTCTAGTTTTTCAATTTTGTTCTTATTCAAAGTTTCCATATTTCTGTGGAAATTCACTATATTTTTATGCATGCTGTCCACCTTTCTCATTAGAACTTTTAACATTTTTATCATAGTTATTTTAAAGTCCTTGTTTATTCATTGTAGATTTGCCTATATTAACTGTATTTTCCATTGATTATGGGTCATATTCTCCTGCTTCTTTGTGTGTACCATAATTTGTGATTTTATTCTGGACACTGTCATAAAAAATAGAGACTAATCTAGATAATATTTACCTCTAGAAAGATGTGTACCCTTCCTCTGTCATGTTTCTGATCTGTGGTTGAGCTGGGTCTTGGTTTGTTGCCATCTTAGTTATTTTTAGTTCACTACAGGTTTCCACAATTTTGAGAGTAAGATCAGGGATTTTCCTTTAGCAGAGCTCTCTTTCTTTTCCTTTTTCTGTCTCTGTCTCTGTCTCTCTCTCCTTTACAACCCACCTATGAGCTTCTTGGTTGCAGGGGAGTTCTCTTTGCTATTCAGCTACCAGGACCATACCTTGCCTATGCCCACCAACCACCACTTTCTGTACTTTGAGAGACCTGTTTCCATATTGATCTCCTGCCTATAGCCTTTGACTGGCCCTGTTCCTTGCACTCTCAGAAGGCCCCATGAGTCTTGGAGAGCTCTTTCTCAGTTCTCTTCCTCCCAGGTTTCAACAGGCTACTGACATGTGGTTCAAGAAGGCCCTGTGTCCCTCAGAGCTATTTTTCTCATTCCTCTTGCCATTCCCCAAATCTTCAATAGGCTGCTTCCTTTCCCTTAGGGAAGGCCCCATGTGTCTTTGAAAAGGTAATTATTTCACTACCCTCCTGCTTTTCTCCCTAGCCTTCAGTTGACTACTTCTTTGGTCTCAAGGAAAATGTCATGTACTATGTAGGGGTCTCTCTCAGCTTTCCTGCTATGTCTCCAGCTTTTGGGAGGGTTCTACCTTGCACTTAGTGAAGGCAATTTTAGCCTTCATATCTTACTATTATGAAGTATGAGTTAGATGTTTCATTAAATGCCAACTATATGTCTGAATCTCAAAAAAATAAAGGTACATACCTATTTGCAAAATAAATATTAACAGTGTGTATATAGTCACTAACATTTTGCAGATGCCATAAGAGAATGAAGAGGAAAAAAAATTTGAAGGTGAATTTATCAGGCAAACTCAGTACTTCCCTTCATGACATTAACTGAATATCCATATGGTGTGTTGTCTCCACTGTAAGGTGGAACATTTATAGGTTGAGCTTCCATTAGAAAAAAGTATATGGAACTTATATTTCAGCTCAAAATATTTCAGTTTTTTTTTAAAAGCAGAGGATAACACAGATTCTTTTATATATTATATATGTATATGTATATATGTATATATATCTTTCTCTTTGTGTGTGTATATGTATGTATATATGTATATGTTTGTATATGTATATATTGCTGATAGTTGCACATAGTCCTATTATACTGTTAGTATTAAATATGTAAGGACTACTAACTTGTCCTTTTACTAAAAAAAATGAGGTAAACCTTTCAAGAATTTCTGACATTCAGAGAGAGAGAGAGAATAGTAGGTGCCTTCTCTTCACTCTGTACCTCCAGTTGCTACAGGAAATCTTCACTCAAAGAGCCGATTGTGTTCTCAAGTCAACATTCTTTCCTGATATTTGTGATTTCCTGGACCTCTTGAATTGTCTTGTGTTTGTTTCCTTGTGTATCTGTGCTTTGTATACAATTTTAAGTTTGAATCACTGTTCACTGTTGCACAAAGCATGAAGGTTTAGTAAACTCTTTTTTAAAGTGGAGATATAAATAAATCAGCTATCTGTGTTTGAAAAGTCTAAACCAAAGTTCAGTTGTATGCTTCAGCTTGTCAATGGATATTTATGAGGTGAGCATAATACTATTACAGTTATAGCAGTGAAATATATCCTGTGCAGATAGCTAGTAAAGGAGCTTGCAAATGTTAATGCCTGCAGAATTTTAATGCTCAAGAGATGGGAAATGTGGTACTTGCTCTGGCTAATGCTACTCTGGTCACAGTGAAAATGAATAGGCAAAATCAGTTTTCAAATATTGCAACAGAGTTGGGGTCTATATACTTAACCAACAGCAAATACATTGGTTCCTACTGTTGTCTAGTTTTTATCTCTTGGTTTAGTTAACTGAAGAACAGTTACAGCACTGGACATTTGTATTTTGGGCACCAACTTTCCACTCCTACTTATTATGAGACCTAAGAGAAGGTATTGCCAACAATGAAACGTCAATTAACCTCTTACTCTAAGGGACACTTGGTGTTGCCTGAAAATCACTTAAGGAGTTAAAACTGACAGGTTCTAATTGTGAGTTTAGCCTTTGTTATGACCAGAGTTCTGTTTGTGATGTATCCTTGGTATATTCTGTTCCTTCTTATACTGATGGAAGGTGAGTAATGGAGTAAAGCCTCTGCACAGACCTCTGCTCTAAGAGATGGATTGGGATATAAATACATTTATAGTTTATAAAGAATCATATTGTGCTTATTTTTCCTAGCAGTCAAAGAAAATGAAGTTAAGCTCTCAGTCTTTAGACCTAGCGGATTTATTCTTGCAGAACTTGTGGGATTTTATGGAATAGTATAGTTTCAGCATGCTTTCATGTATAAGCTTCAAATTCATATTAATTATCTGTGTTAACTTAGTTAAGATTAAATTCAAATTAATCATCATTTGACATCAGCTATCTGAACAGTACCTCAGTAAGTCCTACCAGAATAAGAAAAGACAACAAAGAAGGGAATTAGACACGATATGATCTTTTGTATAAGGTAGAGGTTGAGGTAATACATTTGTTGGAGGGTTTTAAAGGTTTAGATGAGTGTGGAGTCTTTGTGATTAAGAAAGTTGAGAATTAAGAAATATATATTAGTTTCCACTTACTTATACCTAATCTACCTGTAGAGAAATATTGAGAAAAAATATACAATAAAACTTAAGGATAAAAATAGAGAAGTAATTATGGGCCAAAGTTAAGATAGCTATACCAGAAAATGTACACTAAGAGTAGCAATGCTTTTAGAACATGATGTAAATCTGAGCTTTTTGAAAGTCAAGGCACAAAGAGAAAGGCTGAGTTACATAATTGGCATTATATAATAAAAGGGAAGGACATGAGCTTACCAGAAGTGACATGCTTTTTCCTAGCTAGCTCTGAACTCTCAGAATTGATCCCTTAATATCAACATCCTCAATAGCAATTTTCCAAAATACAAAATTCTCTGTATGTAACCAAAATTCATGTGAGTTCTAGATACGACCAAAAGCTGATAAGAGATGTTGAAAGGGATAATGCTGTAATGTTGAAAGGGATAATGACCAAAAGTTGAAAGGGATAATGCTGTAATGTTGTCATAGATTTATTTAGGAAGGTATTTCTAAAGAAAAGTAAAGAAACCAAGTCCGGGTATATTGATAGTTTACTGGTGATCTGGCTTCACATAAGTATGAATAGCTTGAATAATAGGTATCAAACCACATTTTTAGGGTCAACAAAAACAAAATATTATACTGAACTGCAATTTTAAAGGGTAGATGAGAGTACATCTTCTTGGTTTGGATTTGGGGAGGCTTGCATGTGCCTGCTTGTTCCATTCTTGTGCACCATTCCAGCCATAGTGGTCCCCAATGCACTTTGTAGAACCCCCAGGACTTCATGGACTATAATATGAAAAACAAAAAAACCACTGACCTAGAGAAATCGATGGCTAGCATTTCATTTAGAACCTCACTTTCAAAGATAGTTTTGCCAACAGATCTGGAGAGAAAGGATTCAAAAATTATTATTGATAAGTGCCTGAGGTATAAATATTCTAATGTTGTTGACTGAGTGCAGATATATATGTGTGTGTATATATAAATATATATATATATATATATATATATATATATATATATATATATATATACCCTAGATACTGTGCATGTCATTAGAAAGTTTGATGTTGTATGAAAATTAAAGATTTACCTTATATTTTTATTTAAATATAGTCAACTCCAGTATGCACAGGGCTTGAGGTAGGCCATGTGTGCACGTGTACACACACATGTGTGCATGCATGCACACACACATATACTTCTTAAAATAAGATTGCTGATTGCAGCCTGGACAAGTTCTTGAACAAGCATTTTATGAAAACTCTTAGAATTGTGTACCATAAAAATGAAAATGCTGTGGATTATAAAATTTATTAATCAGTGACTTCTGCCATACTCACGCACTCTTGAGTAGAACTGCATACACGTGGGTTCATCAGGATATTAACTGTAAAAGACAACCTAGAGACAAGTAAATGAGTTGACCTATGGGAACAATGAATGCTGAAGAACTTTGGTATAGTTGGTAGATGGTGGTGATTCCTGAGAGTAGTCAATTGGTTCCTGTAATGACTTTTTTTTTTTTTTAATTCTTTTTTTCTCACTTGTCTTTTTTTTTTTCATACATATTTTATTTTATTTATTTATTTATGGCTGTGTTGGGTCTTCATTTCTGTGTGAGGGCTTTCTCTAGTTGTGGCAAGCGGGGGCCACTCTTCATCGTGGTGCACGGGCCTCTCACTATCGTGACCTCTCGTTGCGGAGCACAGACTCCAGACGCGCAGGCTCAGTAATTGTGGCTCACGGGCCCAGTTGCTCCGCGGCATGTGGGATCTTCCCAGACCAGGGCTCGAACCCGTGTCCCCTGCATTGGCAGGCAGATTCTCAACCACTGCGCCACCAGTGAAGCTCCCCCGTAGTGACTTTTAAAAACATAAATATAGATGTGTAGAAAAGACTGCATTTTTGCTGATTGAATTTGGTCTTTGAAAACTTATTTTTAAGCTATCAAATATATAAATATACAGAAAAGATATAAAATAGAATGTAAGAAATAATATGCAATTCCACTACTCATAGCATGTTTGGTGTAGTCTCTTAGTCTTGTCTTTTACTCTTTCGATATACATTGCATAATTATAATTACGTATATATACAAGTTGGCATTTTTTCACTTATCATTTCCCTACATCTTTAAAAATTTTTTTTAATTTCTATTTTAATGGCTACATAACCGTTAGATAGATTAATCATAATTTAATTATTCTCTGATTGTGAGACAGAAATAAATATTAATTTACTGATTATATTTTTCACATTATAAAAACCCCATGGTAAACATTTTGAAATCTTTGTCTAGATACTTTACTTTACAGATACTTTGCTGAATTCCCGACATGAAATTACTGAGTCAAGGAATATAAGCTTTTAAAGACTATTATTACATATGTTGCTTATATATAGTTTTTGCCAATTTATATTTTCCCTAGCAATGCACGAGAGTTCTTTTCTTGCCACAGAAGCTCACTAATTAGGTAATGTGCTCAATATAAAGTAGCATAAGATGGTTTACATTCAATGGGAGGCAGTTTTATTCCTTTTAAACCATAATTTTTATTAGGCAAATAAAATGTCATACCCAGATTACAATACAATGATGTCAATTATTAATATATAAATAATTCTAATATTCTACAGCTTATTTTAAGTAGGTAAATATGCCAATAGTAATCTTGTTTATAGTTAATTTGCCTGGTTGTTTAATATATTAAGAAGGTAAATTATAACCTGGTCAGTCATTATCTGAATTATCACAATTTTTAAATTAATGTACTTTAAATGTAATTGGCTATAATCTAAAGTCAGTAGTTAAATTCTATTTGTTCTACCTAAATTTAATTTTTTTAATATTTAAGAAATTTTACTCCTAATCTCTATGTCATACAAAATGGATAAATTTTACAATTATTTCATTGCATCCAAGGAATTCTATATTCCCAAGGCAAAAGAATGGAATACATACATAGTTCATTTTTAAACTAATGCAGTCCTAAGGATACTCATTTAATTCAATTTTACATTGACTATATGTTCTTATTGTTGAAATTTATGACCTAGTGACTTATACGGCATGATACCAAATTCAAGCTGGTTGAAGTGATTGCCTAATTGAATAAATAATATGGGCATTACCTAAAGCATCACGACAACAGTATACTTTGATTTTACCCATAATTTAGATGCATGATTAAAGCATGATTTTAAGTCAAGAAAATTATTTTAAAAAATATTTAATTAAAAATTTGAAAATATAGAGAAAATTAATGTTATTTCTCCACATCAGTAATTATGCTTTATATTACATGTTTTATTATTCCCTAAACACTTATGCCACCTGAATTCAAATTTTTTGAATTATTTTGCAAAATATAAAGCAAACATGTTACACATTTGTTTTAACTCTTGCTAGCAGAAATCTTGTGTTCATTTGTTTTAGCATATTACAAGTTTAGTGGTTTATTTTAGAGACTATATAGTCCTGTTACCTGATACTAGTATTAACCTCTATATAGAGAATAAAGTATTAAAATTATGTCTCTATGTATATTTCTGTATATTTAGGTTGCATTGAATGGTTTATTATTAACCTATTCAATTAACTTTTTAAAAATATTCAGAGCTTGTATTATTTGTAATTAAAGTGAAATAGTCTCAGAAAAATAAACACTATTACTACTAATATTTTCCATTCTGTACCAGCCGATGATTAGTTGTATGTTCAAGTTATTTTACATTGCTTTACTTGTTACCTTGATAACATACCTTTATTGTATAGGCATTGTAAGCACGAGGATATGGCAGACCTGTAAACCCTGTCATATCCCATTTCCTGTGAATAAAAATTGCTCTGCTGTGTTCTGGCCTAGACTGCTTGCCATGATATCAATGGCAGCCTAACATTCTTGACCTTAAACATAATTGGCATTATATTGATGCGTTTTGTAAGATAGTATTGAGCAGTATTCAAAGGGCCACAGACTCCTAATCACAGCCACTTGCAACCAGGGTATGTTGCCTTGATTCTAGAATATTCTGGTAAGTGGATGGTAGCAGCTAGCATGAAATAATCCCCTGGGAGTAAGGTGCCTGATGGAATACTAAATAAAAATTTCCTTTGGCCAATAGTTTCTTTTTTTCTTGATTATTCTTTATCTATCTTTTCCCTTTAGAACTACTCTTTTCTATTTTCTCCGTATTGTCTTCTCTCCTTTTCCACTGTTGTATTTTTCTCCTTTGTAATCTCTTTTTTCCTCTCTCAAATTCATACTTTTTCTATCTTCCCATTTTTAAGGTCTGGCTCCTCCCCGAGTAGAGGTCTAGTCATTACGTATTAATTCTTTTATACATCATCCATCCATTCACTTGTTTCTAAGTGAGTATTTATAACATGTCTGCTCTATGTTAGACACTGTGCAATGACATCATAGAGGGGAGATGGATAATAACTATCTGCTTTTTAATTGCAAGTTTACTATGTGCCAGGTACTGTTCTAAGTGCTTTATAGATCTATATTAATAGACTTAATCTTAATAACAGTCCTAAGAATAGGTCCAATTTTTTTTAATTGTGATTAGTCACTTATTTCTTATTTATTTATTTATTTGTTTGTTTGTTTTTGGTTGCATTGGGTCTTCATTGCTGCACGTGGGCTTTCTCTAGTTGTGGCGAGCAGGGGCTACTCTTTGTTGTGGTGCACGGGTTTCTCATTGCGGTGGCTTCTCTTGTTGTGGAGCATGGGCTCTAGGCATGCGGGCTTCAGTAGTTGTGGCACGTGGGCTCAGTAGTTGTGGCGCACGGGCTCTAGAGCGCAGGCTCAGTAGTTGTGGTGCATGGGCTTAGTTGCTCCGCAGCATGTGGGATCTTCCCGAACCAGGGCTCCAACCTGTGTCCCCTGAATTGGCAGACGGATTCTTAACCACTGTGCCACCTGGGAAGTCATGAATAGGTCCAGTTTTTAATCCCCATTTTATTGATGAAGAAACCATAAGTTGTTCATGGTCACAAGGTTAATAAAAACAGAGCTGGGATTCATATTCAGGCTTTGGAGCTCTCAGATTTAACCACTGTTACTTTTCCTTTTGATCTTGAAGCAAACAATTATGGTGTAATGTAGTTTGGCTGTGGTAGAGATGCAATTTGGGGGAAGGAGCCCCATGACTGGGAGAGCTGGGAAAGGCTTAACAGAGGAAGTAACTTTTGAATAGAACTCCTCTAAGTTACCAACTTCTAAATTCCTGTAAAATAAAACATTATCAGATCTTGATAAAAATGAAAAACACTGAGTCCATGATTAGGAGGTGAGGAGATATTTGGTTGTTTTTGTCAATGTGTGTGCTAAAACACGGGGGTGTATATTGCATGTACCAGAGTTTTGGGTACTTGAATCAATAGACATGCGGCAGCTGATGATTAATACTTAATCCCAAGCTTTGGAAGAGCTGAAGTAAGGACCTCAGGGTCAAAATCAATAGGGCTTTCTTCATTTGAGTTGCTAGATCTTTAATTAAACCACACCAAATGAAATAGAAAATAATTTAGGTCTGGAATAATTTAGGTGTTGAAGTGATTTTGAGAATTCAGGTGAACTATGAATTTCACTTTTTAAACCCTCCAATTGCATAAAATAAATGAATCAGTCACCAGATTAATCTGGTGTGTGGAACAGAAATGGTCCGAAAAAGAGCCTTATATCTAAATCTAGTTAATTAGTGATAAAATGCAAATAAAAGTAGAAATTCATGGTAACTTCTTTTCAAAATTATGCAGAAGAGAAAAACTTTTACTTTTTTGGTCCATAATAAATACACAAGAAAAGATGTCATTAATGCATATCTTTGTTGTCAAAATGTCATTCCTCATATATTTCCTCATATATTTGTTTGATTCTGGAAAATTGCCAGAAGATAATATTTTTAATATTCATCACTGTTTTAATATTCATAGTTAACATCTATTTCTCTTTGTATGTATAGTTATACTATCAAACTCTCATGGCTTAGAAGGACTGATTTACTGATTTGCCCAAATATTTATTAATTATGTCATTTTCCTGCCCTCTGAAAAAAATTTTTAGAAAAGGGATATATCATGAAAATAACATTTTTAAATGTTTCCTTGGCACTTGATGCCAAATGTAGCTAATCTGGAGAAGAGCATCTTTTCACTTAATATTCATTCTAAAAATCTTCTTTGAAGGTTCTAGGTAATACAAAAATACAGTCTGAGTACATGACCTATGACCATTGCATTACCAAGGAATTTTTAGCTCATTCTAAGGTAGTCTTCTCCATGCTTTTCTCCCACTTCCTTTTGCACAGATATTATTTGTAGACATTAGGCACAAAGTAAGTAATAAATTTGACAATTATAGTAATAATGTTACCTCCAAAATTATTAGAAGACAGATAATTTGATGAATATTTGCCTTTTAGGCAAGAGTAAATGTAAACTAGTTTGCTTTCATGCTTTTCTGTTTTTTCATAATTTCTGAAATTTCCAAATTTGTTGAACAGTCGCTTTTGAGAGGAAAATAGACCAAAATCTTGTTTTTACATTCCAGGCTTTCTTCTCCAACAATATTTGTTATTCCTTTTGAATATACCATGTACACTGGATGTACCAGATATTTGAAACAAATGTATTGTTCACATTTAGAGGGAAATAAAGAGAAGTTCTAAAATATGACGTTAGAGAGCAGATATTATGAGAAATAGGAAAATCTCAGTAGGGTGATGATCTGGACCCTAAATTAGAAAGCAATATGCTACCTTTTGGCTTATTAAGGAATCTAGACATGATTTATATAGTATAAAACATCAGCAATGTCAAACCAAGGAGAGGGAAGAAGGGGATCTTTTATTACTAATTGGAAACTTTATTTTCAACTAATTCTTAGATTATTTATAATTACGTATGAAACAATGTGTTTCCACAAGCTTCATTGAACTGCTAAGGAATTGGAATGGCAAACTCTCTTTGGAAATGTGGGATGCAAATGAAGTCACAATTTATAGTGACCACATAATGGTGGTGTGCAGTTGTGAGAAATGATCAACAGCAGTGGACAAGATTGCTAATAAATATCTTGCAAAAGCCTATTATAAAATGGAATCACAAAGAGATGGCATCTCTTCCCTTTCTCCCTGACTTCTTATCCTCAATCTCTTACGACTTCTTAAATACACTTCTCATGCATACATTTTAGAAGCACCAGTTTTATATCAGTTTTAAAAACACCAGATTGTATAAATGGGACACTTCCATTTTAATACACTGTAGAAACATACAGGGTTGTGGCTTTGATATTTTTATCGCTCGGATAGTAATGCTATTCTTTAAATAGCAATAACAAAGTTCTGTTTTCTGTAGTGCTTTTTTCACTCTAATTTTACCATACCATTGTGTAGGTGAACTTGCTGTGGAAAAGATCTGAATGAACCATCATGCTTTGACCCAAAGAAAAAAACTTATGACTTCATGTTTCATCCTAACATTGACCTTACCTTGGGTAATCGTTTGTTATATCATAGTAGGAAAACTAGGTGTTCTCATGCTTTTTTTAAATAATTACTTCTGTATTTCAATAAGGATTTGTTTCTTTCCTAGGGCCGGTGCATAAACTTCTCCCGAGTTCCCTCTCAGTAAAAGGAAAGCAGGAAGACCAAGAGGTACGAAGATGGTACATCTTCACGATGCCGATTTCCAACCAAAAGAAAACAAAGTGCATTTCAGAAGTTTTTGGAAGAGCAGCTTTATTCCTCTCAGTCAGGAAATGTTTTCTCTGCCTCCTGCTTTGCTTGCATCAAACATTTTCAAACTCTTGTTCTGCCATCTACATGGGATTTGATGAAACTCAATGGTAACACATGATTCAGGACATTAAAAATAAAAAGGAACTTTAATGTACATGCTGTGGTTTATACAAGAAAGTTTTTTTGAATGTGTAAAAGAGGAAAAAGCGAAAACAAAAGCATGAAGATGATATCAAAATAGGGAGCTCAAAACAATTGGCCCTGGTGAATCTTTAATGGAGAAAGGAGCATTTTACATGGAAACATGGCACTTGTGTGTTTACATGGCAAGATTGTTAGCCAAAGGCAGAGTATGAAATCTCCCACCAGGCTAAGCAAATAAAGGAGTCTATTGCCTTATAGCTGTGTCAGATCACAAAATCCTTCCAAGTCCCCTACCACGATGTGCCTTCCGGGAAGCTTCTGACTGGAAAATCTTGTCATTCTAACACTGAAAAGTGCACACGTATGACAAAATGTAGACAGGATGCCTCAAGGTATCGGTAGCAAGCAAGATTTTGCCCTTTAGTTTTTGAAGGCACCTTTCTTTCATTATGCACTTGGGAAAAGAAGAAAATTAATAGAGCATAATTCCACAGGAAGACGGCCTCTAACCAGAGATCTTCAGTGGAGCTTAATGGACTCATGATTTGAGAACTTGTCCCTGGGATTGGTAGATTTACCCCTCTTTCTATGTTTAGGGCTTAGTAGTACATAAAGCAGTAATATCTGTAAACATACCTAGGAGTTTGTTTTGCTTTTAATTTAAAGGAAGCAGTAACCACAAAGCTTCCGCTCAGGGTATTTTCTTCCTCCAAGTCTCCAAGGGCTCTTCAGCGTCACAAGCCAGCAACTCTCTTTGCATGAAAATTTCAAAATTTAATTAATATAATTAAAGGCAACAGCAAGCAGCAGCCTGTGAAGATTTTGCTCATCTTTTTTATGCCTTTTGACATTGAATGACCTATTACTGTATGCGCATTACTTGGATTTTGAGGGGCACTCTACCTTGGTTGTGATTCAGTAGAGAGAAAAAAAAAGGCCTCCTCTCATCAATTTATAAATTAAATTTTCAGGAGGGTCTACCACCACAAAACATCGAAAATGTATGTATTATAATTTTTTTAGAAAAACCACCATCGTCTCACGTCAACGATGCCAAATTATGTTAGCGTGAGCGGAAACACTGTGGGGGAGGAAGAAGGCAGCAGCTGAAGAAAAAAACTCAAATGATCTAGTCACTTTCGATACTGTACTTCAGATGCGAAATGGATATTCGACTGGAAACCTGACAAAGCGCGCCTGCTTTGATGTGAACTGGTATAGACAATGACCAGTGGCTGGGTCAGTGGGATGTCTCTCTGCGAGCACAAAGGCTTATCAAATGACACTAAAAATAAGTTCAACAACCATCACATTGGAAGGGAGAAGGCGAACATTTCATGTTTGGCGGGCATGTGAGTGCACAAGATGGAAACAGTGATTTGGAGCATCCCAGTATAATTACCCCCATTGCGCGCTTAATGGAAATTTCAAAGGATGGGAGTGATTCTGATGGTTGGTGTCCAGATTTGTTGCACTGCTCCAATAAGCCTTGCTCACACACACAAATTTTTATACATAGATATATGTATACATATATATCCTCTAGCTTGAATCTTTTGCTCAAGTTTATTTATGTCACTGGCTGGCTGGATCCAAAGTCATGTGTCTACATATTCATAAATAAAATTTTACCTGTGCCTCGGCTACCATTTTTCTTTAAGCCCACATGAACTCAAGCCTTGTTTGGTTGAATATTTAATTGTCTTGATTAGTTTCAGGGACAGAATTGTATCCAGTTCCAAAATGTCCATTATGTTCACAAATGGTAGTGTTGGTACTAATTATCCATGTTTGCAAGTGTGACTTGGAAACCAGATATATATCCATTGAGTTCCTGTAGGCCATTGTTCTACATTTGCATCTGGGGCAGGACCTACTACGATTTTCTTAAATTGGCACTTCATTTCCAACCAGTGCACACCCCGAATTTAAGAGCCTCAAGGGTACTACAGAAGGTAAGGCTGCTTCTTTGGTAGTTCCTTTGAATTTGTCTAGTATCATGGCATTTGTATGATACTTTTATTTTGTACATGAGCAGTGTAAGTAGACCTTTGCCCTTAAACAGCAAAATAGCTTTCTGTAGATTGTAATGAAAATGGATTTCCAGTTCTGATACCACTATGAAGAACTCTCAGTGAAGAGGGTCTGAGAGTCAATGGTCATAGGCAATGGTCTATGTATAGACTAAAAAAGTATCATTCATGAAGTTCAAAGACAGATGGAATTTTATTGCTCTTAAATACATGAACCAGATCTAGGTTATGATTTTCTCTGATTATGCTAACTAGCAAATTGAGAAGAATTTGCTTTAAAGAGTACTGTATTCTCACCAAAGGACTAATTTGAACACCGCTACACTTTTCAACCAGGAAAATGAAAGGTTAAAATAAAGCCATTTCTGTAAGTTTAGTAACGTTTTATATAGAGAAACAGTTCCTGTTTAATTTTTTGGACATAATGTCAGTCAAGATCTACTTTCTGTGAATAAATTAGTTAAGTCTTTATCCATAATCCATTTGTGTTGCATAAGGTTGCAAAAACAATTAAGTGGGAAATGACTCCTAACTTATGTGTCTACTCTGCCTGGAAAGAAAGTTTTGAAGGCATCTATATATATTTCATAACAATGTCTGTTCTTTATGGATTTGATCCATAAATATTTATCTATCTGAAAACTTTGATACTTGGAATGTTTTCCTTAAAGCATTTGGTGCTCCAAGAAAAAACATTTGGTGCTAAGAGTTGCAGCACTGATGCCTTTCCCCAAGTTAATTCTATTTTAAATTTTTATATTTCCTTCCCAATGAGATGCAGAGTAAAATTTGAGACCCTCCATTAAGTAGGGAGCAGCATCTGTCATCCATGGATAATTACTCTTCTGGCAAAAATATATAAGGTTTAAACCTCCTACATTTTAAATTGTTAGAAAAGAAAATGATTTGCTTATATTTTTCCTGAATTTTATTCTAACCACTTTAAATCATAAATTATTCAGTATTTGTTTTTCTAATAAATCCTTACTGGATACAAGATCTGGGTGTCTCTGTCAACTTAACTTTATTATATAAATATCACTGACCATTGTTTACTGCTCAGAGGCAATTTATTAGGTTATTTTTAAAATTAAAACAGCCTATATTATGGCCAAGAAGGTGTCTAACATATTTTTTTGATTGATCTGCTTACATATATTGTTTTTCAATCTTAAGAGGGCAAAATATAAACGGGTAACATTTATGAATACTGTAAACATTATAACTTCCTCTTCTATCACAAAGCCTTGTGGTTACTAGATTTTGTACAGTATCACACTACTTTAGGAAGTTCGTTAGTATTTTATTGCTACTGGAAAATTTCGGTGGGTATATGTGCACAGGAGAGAAATATATACATTATTTTAATATGAAAAGAAATACATATTGTAGAATCAGAGAATAACTCTGGTACATCTGTTGTACGTTTAAGGGAAGAAACAAGCAGGTGAGGCTGGAGAATGTTGTCTATCTGCAGGTGATGAAGTGGGTGCAGCCATGTACTCTAGTCTCAGAGTTAAATTAATATTTCACTTAGTGAATTTCCATGGCTTATTTCTGAGAACACTTCAATTTGGGTATATTTCTACACTTATTAGTATCTAATTCAGTCAATTTGATAAAAGAAAGAAAAACTTGTTTTCTTTCTCATAATGTAGCAATCCGTGTGCTGGATTTTTTATGCACTTTATTTTTGGGCTCTTCTGCCAAAAGAAAATGCTGATAAGTACACCATGCAAATTTATTTTAAAATGTGCTTGTTCAGATTGCTTTGCAGGAACTATATTAAGGTAAAGTGTCTGTGTGTGTGTGTGTGTGTGAGAAAGAGAGAGAGAGAGACATGGAGAGACTGAGAGAGACATGGAGATTGACTCAGAGTAACGTGCTACCAATCGTCTTGGCTGAAGAATCAGATGATGGAGGGACTAGACCTAGACCTAGCCACAACTAGCTTGATTATTAAAAGAAACACCAGGAAATTAAAAGTATCTTGTACTCTATTTGCTTAGGTACTTGGGTAACTGGAAAAATAAACTGCCTTTCCACTCCTACTCTTTGTAGTGAACTACAGAGCATGACAGCCTTTGTCTAAGACTGTAACTCGACCAGGAAGGGTCTTGCAAGTCATACATTCAAAGCTTCAGCTGAGTTCCTCCACGCGAACTGAATCTCAGATCTGAGTTTTGCCATAGAGGCTGGACAAAACTGAATTTCTCTGCATAAAACAAATCTTGGAGGGATTCTCCACTCATCCCACCCACCTGAAATTGAAGGGAAATAAAATGGAGAAAAAAGACCAGAGAGAGGAGGGCTGAGCAACATTATAGGAGGTAAGAGCATCAATTTAGAAAATGACAGAGGAAGTTTTTTGTCTTTAAGAATGCAGATGCCTGCTATTCCATTTTAAATGGCATTGCATTCCTGCAATGTACACCCTTCCATCTCACAATTTCAGTTATCTGCTAACTCACATTTTCTGTCACTTAAGGAAGTTGGCTGAATTCAAAAAGAGCAAGATGATCCCTCAAATTAGTATAAAAAATAAGCCTCTGTGAAAATTTGCAGAGATGATATTGAGGATTGGTTGTTCCAAAACTGATGAATGGATTTGAGGTAATAGTATATAGACCTTAAACAGCAAGCTTTCCTCATCTGTTCATTGTTTTTTTCACAGAATAAAAAAAATATTTTGAAAGAAAGGAGAGTGATTTTTAACATCAATAAAACTAACATCGACTTCAAATATTGTTCAAGTAGTAATCTTGAACAAGACATCAATAAAACTGATAAACTCTAAAATGTTAGAAATAAAAGGGATCAGATTCTCTAGCTAGATTTCCCCTCAAATACAACATCATGTACCAATAGATCTTGAGTTTTTAGGAAAAATTTTGAAATTCTATACATTAACTAGGAATAGTGTTCATGTTGCTCATATTTTTTGTTACTTTATGTATCTATGTGCATACACGCACACACACACAATCCTTTCTAGGGAAAAATGCTAAAAATGACTCACAATGTGAACTTTTATGTGCTTCACAATCCTAAAGATATCCTTGATTATTCATGTGACACAATATGACATCTGAAAATAATGATTTCTCAGCATGTTTATAGATAACCAGGCAAATCACCTGAAAATATTAATAACTTGCACTTATATATCATTTTATAATTTTCCAAAGTACTTCAACACGTGTTATTCATTGTTTTTATTTAATAAACAGGTACTGGCTGCATGCTATATATTCAGCTCTAATTTGGCCAAAACGTAGGCAAATTTAAGTGTGAAATTGAGGTGTAAGGGAATGGATGGAAGGCAGAAGAGATGGCCTTCTCAGGATGCTCAGTAAAAAAAAGTCTTACAGTATGAATCCTGAGTGGCCCATTGGAAAAGAAACCCTGATCACATAAAATGAGATTTAATGCTAAATGAGGCCTGTTTCATATGGGCAACCCTAGATAAACTCTGTACCACCGAGAGTATCTCATTTTGCTGCCACACTATTTCCCGTGTATATTAACGGCCTTCCTGAGGGAGCAAAATACTTTTAAATCATTCTATTTGTTGCAAAACACTACTTTAGTCTAAGTCACAGATAAGTTAAGCCTCATAAAAATGTAATCTCCTCTAAGTGTAAACAAAACAAAACAAAATAACAAAAATGATGAGGCTAAGATTGAGATGTTTCCTAGGAAAAAAAGGTTTTTGTAGGAAATTGTTTTCAGGGCCAGCTGAAGGACATTATGATAGAGATCATTGCTTTAACATAATTTCAGAGGCAGTTAATGTTGAACAAGAAAGGAAAGAAAACCCAAGATAGTGAAAGCATAATTAATTCAGAGTCTTAGTTTTAATTTCCAAGGATTACATTGGTAAAGTGACCCTTCACAGTGGAAAACTGAACGACTAGATTTATATTTTGCTTTTCTGCTTTGTGATAATGAAACTGTTCCAGGTGTTTATTCTATTTTGACATCTGTGTTTCCTCTCCATTTTACCCAATGACCTACACAAAGCAGGTAAAGAACAGTGCTGTTTAGGGTGAAGGCAGGCCCCGCAAACCTTCAACCACACACAGCCCCCTGATTTTCTGATAGCCCCTGGAGAATGGCAGAAATGACATGTCTGGGGTGGAGTCCTGGGCATAGAGGAAGTTAGTTGTGCTCAGTAGTCAGAAATGTAAAGACTCCCCCCTCCGAAACCCTTGCCAGATGAGTGCAAACCATGCCTAAGCTTAGGGAATTTGTTCTGTTGCCAAGAGAAAGGGGCCAAGAACCGACCAAGAAAGTCAGAACTCAGGCAGCAGTTGTACCAGGGATGAAAAACAATGGTAAGAACAAAGCCAGAGAAAGGAAATTGCACATTCATTAGCTTAATTAATGAAGATTGGCAGGTGCCTACCTTGTGCCAGGCTCTGTACTGGGCAATAGGATACTGTAGCAGTAAGGACAAGTTAGTCTCAGCAATCTTACTGGCAAGTGGAGACAGACCCTGAACAAGAAGATGCGAGACCAGGAGTCGCGTAAAGGAGAAACACAAAGGGCTATAAGAGCTTGTAATGGGAAGGGACTAACCTAGGCTGAATCATTAGGGAAAGCAGTGAAGTTTTTGCTGAGACTGGGAGGATAAATAGTGTTTCCTTCCTTCTTTCCTCCCTCCCTCCCTTCCTCCCTCCCTCCTTCCCTCCCTCCCTCCCTCCCTCCCTCCCTTCCTTCCTTCCTTCCCTCCTTCCTCCTTCAGTCCTAATCACTTAGCAACATAAGTAGAACATAAAGTAGCAGAGTTTCTGGCACATAATAGGCCCTCAGTGATTATTTGTTAATGAGTTAAAAAATGATTATTCGGACTTCTAGCTCCTCCAAGACTGAGTAATCCCATTTCTCCCATGTCCTCCTTATTACAACTAAAAATCCCTGTACCTAACAAACGGCAAAAAACATAGAAAGTCTCTGAAAAGTGGAAAGGAGAAGACGGACTGCTTAGAACTTGAGGAAAAACCTGCAGGTGAGTCTCCTGGCTGCCTGTATTGCCTTATCCCAAAGAGGGTACTTCTGGGAAAGACCCACCGGTCATGGGGGACTGACACACCAACTGAGGCTGATCTTGCCCTCTCTCTTCTCTAAGAGTTGTCCCATCCAGTGCTTGAGTGCACTGTATTTTCCTTGGCATCTCCAATACCAAAATGCAATGCGCAGAAAGAAGTGTTTAGAGTCCTCCTGTGGGACTGGTAACAGGTACTCTGCTCCACAGCTATTTTCAACTTTTTTATTGTGGTAGAATACACGTAAGATAAAATTTACCATCTTAAGCATTTTTAAGTGTATTATTCACTGGTGTCAAATACATTCATAATGTTGTGCTACCATCACCACCATCCATCTCCTAAATCACACAATTAAGCATTTTTGGACTTGCTGCAACATTCAAGTGGTTTGACTACTTTTATCATTTTTACAAATTGACTGATGTGCCATTTCCTTCTTTTTCTCTGATTGTAGCATAAGCTTTAAGCTTTCCTCTGCAAGAAGGTATAATTAACACATTTGGGTGTGTGTGTGTGAGCATTCTTTTGAACTGCTTCAACTTGTTCATTCAGGTTCAACATTAAAAGACCTCAAGGCCACAGTTACAGTGAGATTCACATTTTGGAGGCTACATTAGTATAGTAATGCATTTCATGCTGTTGTTCCATAATTTGCCTAATCAAATAAAATGAGATCAAGCATTACATTGGAAAGGTCCAACCTCCCCATTCATACAGTTATATTTAGCTAATTACATAAGAAATTACTTTTTTCCTAAGGTTTTGTTTGCATTTTTTAAGCTAGTTAGAAGTCAGAATTTAATCAGTATATTTTATTCCTCTCCTAAAATCTAGTGAGACGATTTCCCCTACTGAGTAATGCCAAAATAAATGAGAACAAGGTATGAGGCTTAATTAATTAATCTATAGATATTTACTGATTACTGGCTACACACCAGGCACTTTGTTGGCCACTTATTCACAGCAGTGAAAAAGGCAGAGACATGATCTTCACCTTTCATGGAGCTTCTTATCACCAATTTTAATAGTTTTCTATTGCTGCCGTAACAAATTATCATAACTCTCTTGTCTTAAAGCAACACAAATTTATTCTCTTAATGTTTTGGGGAGTCAGATGTCTGACTGCATTCCTTATGGAGGCTAGAGAATCTGTTTCTTTGAGGTTATAGGACTGAGGTGTCTGTTTATTGCTGGCTGTCAGCTGACTGGCATTCCCAGTTACTATGGGCGCCCATCCTTGGCTCATGGCTCCCTTCCTCCATCTTCGAAGCTAGCAATGGCAAGTCAGATTTTTCTCACTTTGCATCTCTTAACCTACCTTTTGCCTTTCTCTTTCACTTTTTTAAAAAAAATTATTTATTTATTTATTTTTGGCTGCGTTGGGTCTTCGTTGCTGTGCACGGGTTTTCTCTAGTTGCGGCGGGCGGGGGGCTACTTCTCGTTTCGGTGCGCGGGCTTCTCATTGCTGTGGCTTCTCTTGCTGCGGAGCATGGGCTCTAGGTGCATGGGCTTCACTAGTTGTGGCACGCGGGATCAGTAGTTGTGGCACAGGGGTTTAGTTGCTCCGCGGCATGTGGGATCTTCCCGGACCAGGGATCGAACCCGTGTCCCCTGCATTGGCAGGCGGATTCTTAACCACTGCACCACCAGAGAAGCCCCTCTCTTCCACTTTTAACGAATGATTAGACTGGGCCACCTAGATAATCCAAAATAATCTCATTTCAAGTGCCTAAACCTTAAATAATATCTGCAAAAAAATTTTTGACAAGTAAGGCACCATATTCACAGGTCCCAGATATCTGTGGGTGAGGAGAGCATTATTCTGCCTCCCTCAGTAATATAGAGAATGAATTTAAGAATTAGGCCTGTGAAAATATCTTCTTGAAATAATTTTATTTCTAGTAACAGTTTAAATTCATATCATATGCTTTGAGAATGGAACTAAATTAAAAATTACACTAATTCTCATAATGCCATTTAAAAATTTCTGTTAGTTTTAATTTCAGATAAATCCAATTTATTGAAACCCATGTGGAAAAATTCTGTTTTTCCTCATCCCAACTGAGATCTCTTTTCTAACAATTTTGAATATTTATTTATTTATTTATTTTGGCTGCGCCGGGTCTTAATTGTGGCACGTGCGACCTTCGTTGCGGCATGTTTAGTTGGGGCATACAGGATCTTTAGTTGCAGCATGCGGACTCTTAGTTATGGCATGCAGGCTTCTTAGTTGTGGCATGCATGTGGGATCTAGTTCACCCACCAAGGATCGAACCTGGGCCCCCTGCATTGGGAGCGTGGAGTCTTACCCACTGAACCACCAGGGAAGTCCCATCTTTTCTAAAAATTTTGAAAAGCTCAACATTCTCAGATTCTTCGTCTATAGGCAACTGGCCACACCTACCATACAAATTCCTAGTTCTAAATTATAGCTTTCAATTTTCGCATTGCAAGTCTAAAGGACACTGCTGGAGGATATTGAGTCAATCACCAATTCGTATCATATATATAAATAAATATATATACACACACACACACACATATATATATATATATATGCACATACCTATGCACAAGTTTCCAGTATCATATATAGCTCTACTGCAATTGAGAATAAATAACTCTTCAAGAAGGCAATTTTGGTATCTGACATAAAATCCTTAACATGAGCACTCTCTAGACTCAAATAGGTTTGCTTTATGTTTCCTAAAAAAAAAAAAAAACAATCAGAGGTATGAACAAATATATAGCCATATGATTGAATACTATAGAACTACCAATAATAATAAAATATTGGAACCTGACTAAATAACAATAATAGGGTATTGGTAAAATAAATTCTGGAACATATGATATATTGAAGAATACTTGATCAAATGGGAAATGTACATGCCAACAAATATATATATATATATATATATATATATATATATATATATATATATATACTTGTTGAAAAACACTAGGTTATAAAATGTAGGTACACTATGATTTTCATCATAAAAACAATTAAAATCACAAAATAGAAATAAATGCAGATAAAAACCAGAAATATAAAATTTAGATATTGAAATAGATGTACACTAAAAGGTTGAATTGAACATGCAAATTCTTGGGCCCCGCTCATGACCTACTGAAACAGAAATAGAAATTCTGAAGGTGAGACTCGTTAATGGGTAACGAGTACAGAGGGAAGAAGAGCAGATAGAGAGGCATGTAAAATGTTAATGAGGTAAAAGAGAGTATGGTCCATTTGGGGGGCAATTATAGAAGTTCAGAGTCGATGAAACCTGAAGTAAGGAAAATGTCATGAGATGAGATTAGAAAGTTAATCAAAGGCCTGAATGTCATGTCTAACCTTTTTTTTTTTTTCTATCTTAAGGTGCTTAGAACATATTTATTATGTAATGGACTGAGGTTGTTTTGCTTTTTATTTGTTTATTTTTAAGCAAAAGAGAGATATAATTAGATATGCATGTTAAAAAGGTTATAAAATGCAAGATGGAGAATGGATTGGAGGGTGAAAAATTTGTAGGGATGCCAGCTGGGAGATGGTTGCCATGATCTTAGCCTGTAATGGCAGTAGACAGAGACAGTAAAATGTACTGGAAAAAATATATTGCAGATTTAGAATCAACAAAATTTGGTGATTGATTACCTGTATGATGTGAAGATAGGGAATCAAGACATCCTATACTCTGACTCTGGCAAAGCTGGCTCACAAGAGACTGGTGATGTCATTCATTAATGTAGGAAGCTTTGACCTGGGCTAAAAGTCATTTCTAAGATAACTCACATTGTTGGCGGAAGACCTCAGTTCTTTGACATAGGAACCTCTTGTTAGAGCTCCTTGAGTTTCTCCATGGCATAGAAGGTTTTATCCACCAGAGAAAGCAATGAGAGAGAGAGAGAGAGAATGCTTTCTATGACCCAGTCTTGGAAGTTGTACACTATTGCTTCCACCATATCGTACTTGTTAGAAGAGAGTCACTAAGTCCAGCTCATGCTCAGTGTGAGGGTATTTGGCTCCACCTTTAGAAGGAAGGATGTCAAAGAATTTGTGGACATATTTTAAAACTACCTACACTACTATAAGGGGAAATATGAGCTTATCTATTATAATAGTTAACTTTGCTCTAAACTAATATAGGGAAACAATGAGCTTAGTTCTGGTCTCACAATTTTACCTTTGTGAAATATATACATGCCAATTTTCAGTAGAGTTTCAGATGTATGGTTTTATATCTGAGGAGAGATATTGGTTGAAGACATGGGAATGGATGAAAATAACTCAAAGAAAGTTTGGAGAGTATAAACAGAAGAGGGCCAAAGACAGAACCTCTTCTAGAGAATCTTTTGTAGGGAATACCTACAGTAGGAAGATACTGATGGAAGCGGAACCCAAAAATGATTCTAAAAACTAGTAGTCAAACTGTGTGAGGAGAATGAAGAAAGAGTGATAGTATTTTGAAAAGGAAGGATTGGCTATGACGCACATCACTTTAGGTTATATGCTACTCTGGGAGACAAAGATTCGGGGAAAGGATGGTGATTTTTAGTTATCTCTTATATTTTATTTATTTTTTCAATAAGATAGAGTTCAAGAAAACATGGCAAAATGTCTATATCTGTTTAATTTGAATGGTAAGCAATGAATGTCTCATATTGTTATACGTACTTTTATATTTGAAACACTTGTATATTTGAAATACTTTTATTAATAAACTTCAAAGGAACTGGTTAACTTTGCCAAATCCTGCAGAAGGTCAAGAAGAGCAAGCACTGAAAAACGCCCATTGGATTTAGTAATAAAGTGGTTAATAGGGTCCTTGATAAAAATAATTTCAGTGAACTAGTGGTGGTAGAAGCCAGATTCCAGTGGGATAAGAAGTTAATAAGAGAGGTTGGCTCAAAAGGTCAGAAATACATCTTTGTAGGATCAAAATGATAGAAGTTATTATACGTTTGTTACTGCTCCCTTTTAAAGCAAGGTAACAAATTTATTTATAGACTAAGGGGAAAAAGCAGAGAGGGAAGACTTGTAACACCAGACCAAAACCCCTACAGAGCAGAACAAGATCTAGAATGCAGACAGGAGCCTTGCCACAAAAGGACGTGGGTCTTTCTCTTTTTTTGTGTGTGGTGGGGAAAAGAAAAGTGAGAGGGTAAAAATAGTGGTTCCTGTCACAGTAGGAAAGTGAGGGAGCCACTGAGACAGAGATAGATGAGAATGGATAGCTTGATGAGACTGATGAAAGTCTGGTAACTGTTTCAGGAATCAGAAACTGACTTGTCACCAAACTGTTCCTAGTGCCTGGGAGTAAGTGCGTGAGTTACGCAGGCTGGTTTCTCAGAAGCAGATGGTGAGATGGAGCTTGGGATGTGAATGTTTATTGAGGATCACTACCTATGAAGGACTGGAAATCATCAAATGATTTTTTGCAGGCCACTGGGTGAATAAGCTGTGGATCATTCATGTAGTTAAAGTAAGTGTGTTGATATAAATCAATTACAAGAATTTAGCATTGAGTGAAAGAAAAAAGCAGCTAAATTTATCTACGATATGATAAAATTTGTCAAAAACAAATTTGTTTTTGTTTAAAAAACAAAACAATAATATATTTTATGTTGTGAATAAATATAGAGAGTAAAAGTATGAGAACATTCCTGGGAATGATACAAATTAACTTGGTTACCTCTGGTAGCTGATGAAATGTGAAGGAATGGGAGGCTCTGTGAGGCAAATAAGTTAAGCCTCGTGCTTGACACATAGTAAACACTATAGGTGCTAGCTAATATAATAATAAAACATGTTAACGTATGTTTATTCTTACTGGTGTACATACAGGCGTCTGTTATATTGCCTCTTTGTTTGTTGCATGTTTGAAAACTGTCATACTAAATGATGAAAAAAACCCAGCACCATCAGTGACCCTTTGCTAATTGTACAAGGCCAATAATACTAATTTCCAACATAACATGTGACTTTAATCTCAACTTTCTGAGGGCCAAACCTCTTTGAATTGGTGAACGAGTGAAAAAGTCAAGTCAGACACACTCTTTGGCTGGACACACACATGCACACGCATATTCACACACACGAGCATCCTCTTGGTGTAACATAAGCACCAATAACCTCACTTAAAGGCTAAGGCCAAGTGCATTTGTCTTTTCTCTTTACCTGATGAATTCTTCAAGGGCAGGACAGTGTCCCTTTATGCTCAGCCAGCCCTCCCTGGCGTACTGTGAGTACTCAATAAATAATAATTAATTCAGTCCCTTAATAAATAAGCATGCATTTACTCAATAAATAATAATTAATGACAGAATGACTGAAAAGAATGGCAAAACTTGAATAAAATGTTATAAATGAATTAAAACTGTTTAAATCTAACCAAATGTAATTTTTGTGGAAGATGTACTTAGAACTTGAGTCCTATGAATTTGATACAGATATTTATGTCTTAGATTTTAGGACACTCGTGTTCTTTTAGTTCATAGTGCCATCAATGTCTCAGCTGTATTCACATCATTTATATAAACCCATATTATGCATGTGTGCATATATATTTGTATATATACATATCCCTACGTATATACACATATATTTATATATTTGTACATGCATAAACACATTTTTTTCCATCTCAGTCTATATACCACTGACCCTTGGCAAATCTGTGAAGCACTGCATTTAATCTTTGTGGGTGTGTATACAGGAATAAGCCGCTCCATCCTGTAACCCTGCTGACCCTGTGGTGGCCTCCTTGTGCCCCAGATCTTCTATGCCCTATGTCCTCAACTATCATAGGTGTTAGCTAATATTATTACTGTCAGATTACTATTTAGTTAATCTCATAAACTAATTTGTCATGAGGCATTAGTAGCTCAATGTATTACTTTCTTTCCTTAATAAGGACTGTTGATACTTTCCTCTGAAAAAGTGATTGCATGAATTCCAGAAATACCTCTGTTGGAATTACAATTAAACAGGGATTCTTTTGATGCTACTCAAATTATGGCATATTTACATACTCTTGCTACTGAGTTCAGATGGCAAGTGAAATATAAATTCACCCTGTCATCTGTTTTCAGACATCTAGCTTTTTCATCGAACAGACAAAACAATTGGCAATATTGATTTTGCATGATTTTACTTTACTTTTAGGTTGTACAGACACAGTCTTATCAAAAGTTAAAACAAATTTCAAGAGACCATTTGGTAAACAGAGCAGCACTTGAAAAATCATGTGATATGTTGTAAATCAAGCTAAGTTGATATCACCACAATCATCTACCAGATTTCCAGTTTGTTTTTCACTTGGATATTTTATCTAAGACTCATTCATTTACTCCTTTCCCCTCAATAACTGCAATTGAAATGAATACTGTTCATCTCATTCAGGATCCACTCTGTGCCTCTTAGAAAAACAAATAAATGTCTGTCCTTTCTGAGTTCATTCCATAAAGTAACTACCAAGAGTGAATACCACATTCGAAGAAACATGTAATTCAGACAAGGCTTTTACTGATGAGAACAATTTTGCTAAAGCCTGAAACCTTTTTTTAAAAGAGGATAAAGTAAGAAATAGATGTAATAAAGGAATGAGTCCTTTAGATGACAATGGGGTGATAATACGAACTTGATGCTGTGCTTATGAGTTATTATGTTATTTTAGTCTAATGGCCCAAAAGGTCCTTTAAAAATCATCTAGGTGAATGGATGTATATCATGCGGAGACAATAGCGTACATGATTGTTTCCATTTGACTTTAAAATAAACTTCAAAGTCAGAGAACTTTCTGTATTATGTTGGGCTGTCAAATTATGTACTTTTGAAAGGCATGGTTTTCATATGCATATTTCATATGCAAAATATCTTCCCAACATGTGCCTATTTTAAAAGAATTCTTTTACTTGAAATGTAGAAACACAAAAATAAATACCTTAATTTAACCAGGGAAATTGGTTGAGTCCTCTAAGGGAGTAACGAGTCAACTCTGCCCCTTTAAAACTCACCTTTGTCTCTAATGCCTGAGCCATCACTGAAGATTAAAGACAGGATTCAAAGAGGGCTATTCTTCATATTTTACCTGCTCATTAAATGCCAAGATAGTTTTTTACTCAATTATACATCTGCCAATGAAAATAGTGAGCAAAGACAACCTCAAGGCCATGTTTTCATTTCGATCATTGTTCCCTAGTGAATTACAAGGTTGCGAGCTCTCCTAAGACAATTTCTATTGATCCAGGCTTCATAAATCTGGTACAGTAGACTGAGCTGCTGAGCTGTATGTTGTGATCATGTCTTTATACCAACAACATTAATCACTTGCTCAAGAGGAAGTAGCAGTTCAAGAGTGTTCTGTCTCATCAGAAAGGACATCTTAACAGAAGCCTTTAATGTTGCCCTTTCTCCCCAGGGGTTTCAGTACTCACTCCTCTCTATAGGTTTCCAAGCTCTAATCTATCTTGTCCTGCTTCTTAGGCAATGTCAAAATGAGCAAAATATTTACAAAGACTTATATACCCATGAGAAAAATATTTATTTTGTAAGCTACAATGTCTAAAGATGGAGATACAATTAAAAGGACACTAGATGCACCTGCCTATGGAAAGATTTAATCCCCCATGTCTACAGTCAGTCAAAGTTGAAAATGCATCTGAGAGAAAATGATTTTTATTTAATTTTCTCCTTCAGGAAATATTAAACTTAACCGGAAACCAGCCAACGCATCTGTCTCTGAAATGTTCCAGGGCAGAGATACAAACAATGGTTCCAATAGATTATGCATCTGGCCACCGACATTTTAAGTGGAGATAAAGAGGGCTGTGACTAATACACAGGAAATTATGTTATTTGACATGATATTATATTAGAGAACAAAAAAACCCCAAAAATTAGGCTAGTATGAATGAGATGAAATAAATGAGATTGTTTTAGGTATCACATACTGTAATCATGCCATTTCTTCCCATTGGTTTAGTGGATAAACAGAAGGAAGCGTCACTATATGTTTTTTACTAAAGAATCACTAAAACTAAATGCATTACATGCCCTTTTACAATCTGATTTTTCATTTGCCCTCTTGTAACTGTTATTAGGTAACTCTTATGGGAGACTGAATTTCTTTTATTTGTAAAGTAATTTATAATCACGTAGTCAATTATTTTAAAAAGTAAGATACATTTTGTTGAGCACTATTCTCCCTGACACTACAGGCTAGTCCACAGAACATTTCTTTCTTTCCTTTACAGTAGTCTCTTAAGAAAGAAAAAAAAAAAAACTTCCATGATGTACAAAGTATGTAGGGGACACTCAGTTTTAATTCTTAAGGCAAATATGATGGCATTTTATTGGGGAGAAACAGAAGAGTTGTCAACATTTTTTTTTCTTACCAGTGTGGAACACGTGTCACACTTTAAGAAAATGTTGCTCCTGTCCTTTGTTCCATCATTTGTGATAATTTTAGAAAACCATTTAAATAAGAGTTTAGTTGTACACAATTTATTAGACTGATTTCTTTCATATTGCTGGCAGTTTTAATTACTGTTGATAATACTGATTTGCCAATTATAAAAAGTCTGGAAATAGGAAGGTCAATTGAATTGACTTTTTAAAAAATATAAAATGGTAATAATTTTCCCCAGCTTTTTGTACAAAAGACTAAAGTTTTAATCTCATTTCTGCCACTAACTGGCAGCTTTTAAAGCCATGGATTCTCTCAGCTTTATCTGTATGATAAAGACCATTTTTAATGCTACAATCTAATATAGAACCAGATTGCTGAAAGATTTGTTCACTGCTTATTAAGTTTTTTTTAAACCATCTGTACCTGGACTGCATTTTGCTTACAATAAAATTAAAATGAGTCTGTAGGTAATAAAGACATTTAGAAGAATGTTGGATAATACAATTCAAAGCACTAAAAACAATACCAGCACTAATATTATTTTGTACAAATACAATGCAATATGATAGTAAAACCATTGTAGCAATAATATTTTCTATGCTGTAAAATAAGTTTACAAACAGTCTAATAACTACCAGGAGATTCTGACCTAAAGAAGAAGGTAGATTGAGATTTATGATGAGATATGAATCCTCCCATTAGTAGAATCCATCAGCTTTGTCAGGTCCTGAGTTTGAACTCTGCTGGAAGGGTGGAGAATCTTCCACTTTGGAGCTTGTTTCTGTTTTTCTGTTGCAGCCTGAAGAATGCTAACTTCCAGGGCACAGGGCAAGCCTCATCTGTTTAGCCTCATTATTAAGGGAAGGGCGTTTCAGCTTTAGTCTCTCTGGGAAGGGTGGGGATGTAAATGGTTTATGCTCTTACTTGTTAATTTTAAGTACATGCAGAAAGCCAGTGGTTGAATACTAGCTTTAAGACCAAAATCAAAATGAGACAAATGAAAATTAACAAGTTCAAGATATCAGACTAAAAGATTTACGGTTTTTCTAGAGAGATGCAGGAAAATAAAGATTAACTGCACAGACCCGGAAAATATTTGAATCAGCACTTTCTTCTTGATAGCCATTTACATTCCTTTTAAAGGCCCTTTTACATCTTCCAGTTTCCCTGACATGTTTCCGCTTCACCTACCACCTCCTGAAATACTCACACTTGCTGTATTTCTCCTGCTAAGAGCTCAATTTATTGAGCCCCAATACTAGCATATTACCTCTATGATATCATTAAATCTATATAATAACCTATGATGTATGTACTATTATTAGTCCTTATTTACAGATGAGAAAACAAAGACACAGAGAAGGTAAGTACCTTGCCCCAAATTACACAGCCTCTAAGACTCAAGATTTTAACTCAGACAACCTGATAGAGATGGGATGTTTAACCATCCAGCTAAGCTATTGTCATCTCCTCCTTGCTCTTTCCTCCCTCTTCCTCAAGTATAACTTCATGCCTTTACATACAATATCTAATTTAATCTTTGCAAATGATTTTGAAAGGTAGGACTTAAAATCTTCACAGGTTAAAAAAACAAAAAAAAACAAACAAAAAAATGAAACATTAAAGTTCAAAAGGTTGATTAACTTGCCCAAGTTTGCAGGGCTAGAAAGTGTTGCTGACACCTGAATTTGAACCCGTATCTATCTACCTCCAGACTTGTGAGTCTTTCTACCTTAGAGACAAAATTTTAACCACAGAATTTCTTCCCAGGCCTATTTGTGTTTAGATAAATTGCTAATCCACAAACTGTGACGATTCAGGCATCTGAGGAAGTTATTTGGGAAGACGGTGTAGGATGAAGGCTCCTTAAGTGACACTTCATAGAGGTCACTTGTTCCCCTTCTTGTAAGGCTGGTGCTGAGCTGCGGTGTGGAGAGTAAGCAATGGAGACTTGTGGGCCACTTCTGTCTTCTCCCACGTGCACTGCCAGGTAGTCAGTGTCTGCTTGGCATACAGGGCTTGCTATCTAAACTTGTCATTTGACATTTGTTTGACTGGCCACTTGATAACATTGCCACTCCATCCGTTTGGAATCTTCTAAATTTGGCTCTTCCTTCCATCTAACCTGGACAGTTCAAACAAGGTGGCTCGTTGTGATCAGACTTCAACAAGTGCTGTAGAGAAGGGATTTTTAACGGATCTTTGGAATCCATTTCCGTATATGATTTACCTAATTAGGTTTTACTTAAGCTAATTTTAAAATAGTTTGCATTCTTTGGGCAAATATATATGAAAGGAACCCAGAAGTGAGTTGGAGGTCAAGAGAGAACCAGGCAGTATGAAGTAATCGAAATAGTATGGCATCCACACAAACTGTATATGTACTTTTCAGAATCTTGAAACCTCGATACTGTTCTAGTCAACTGATATGTTAAATTTCCCTAGGTCTTATTTTCCTTACCTTTAAAGGCAAGACATTGAACCTGTAGAGTATTAAGATCTTTTCCTAAAAAACATTTATCTTCTCTATACTATAATAAGCTGTACCCATGTATTTTTACTTTTTAAAAAATATATAAGTTATCGTTTCATGTATTCATCACTATTTCATGTATTCATCACTATTTCATGTATTCATCTTTTTTTTCGTCTCCCCAAATTTATTGAGAGCCTACTAAGTGCCAGGCACTGTGTTGGCTGGGGTGCAATAAAGATAAATAAGACATAGCCCCTGCCCTCAAAGAGATCTCTGCAAAGAATAGGATAAAACTATACAGACGGCTAATGAAATTCTCACGAGTGACAAACTTGCCAGAGATGACAGATGACAACTGCTTTTCTTTTCATCACAAAAACATACAAAAGGTCCATTTACTTCATAAGCCAGCAGGCACAAGCCATTCTAGCCACAGTCCTACCTTCTGTGCAACTTCCTCAGAACCAGAAATTTTTTCTTTTTTCTTTTTCGCTTTTTTTTGGTACATAAATGAATAATACAAGAGACAACTAATAGCCAGTTTATACTCCCTGCTGTCCTTCCAAAGCTTCATAGCCCAAAATAAAGGTGCTGCGGAGGTGGAGAACCCAATTTCCATTCTAAGTTTCACACAGTGGGTTTCAGTCAATTAAAATTTCTGTTCCTAAGATACAGTTGCTTATGGAGGCAAGCAGCACCCACATTTTTTGGAAACAATGATCTTGGTCTGGAGGAACTATCTTTCCCCAGTACTTGCTGAGACCCCAGTCAAGGGACTCTAGTCAGTTGCTGTGGGGATGTCGTAAAGCCGATTTCATTTCCTTTCCCAGGCGTCAACTTCTTATTACCTGGGGTTTTGACTCCTCTCAGCGACACAATGAACATCTTGGGGGTGGGGGAACAACGTGTTTGTCGTTCTTTTTATCCTCACTAATGCATTGGAACTAGGCCATCTGGCTGCCTTTTGGGCAAATCCATTTTATAACAAGATTTGTGTGTGTGTGTGATTCAGTAATTAAGCCCCTTTGGATAGAGTTCAAGATGGACCTGCCTTATGCTGAATTTTGCTTTATAGCAAACTGTTAGCCACAGGTGCCAGTGATTTATAAATCAGGATGAGAAATCTCTTATAGATTTCAGAAAATTAGTCATCTCTCCAAGTTTCCTTTGACCTTAGGTTCACTCTTCTTCAGAGGTGAGCGAAGTAAGAACATGCTTAGTTACCCCTGGTCTAGCATTGCTAAGATTGTTATCTGCCAACTTTATCCTAAATCTAACCAACTAGGGCTAAAATGTTGAGATTGAGACAGGAGAGTCTTGATGTTGTTACTCATTGCTAATGTATTAACATCATAATAGACTTAACTATTCACTCATTCATTTAAAAAACATTGCTAGACACTAGGCTGAAGATTCAGAAATAACTAGAGAAACTCATGAGTTCAGCTTCATTATAACATGATTCATTAGACACCCAATGGCCCTTGCTTGTCATCGTTACATGGGGGCTTCAAACATCAAAATGTGACATGACATGATATCATCTTTGGAATATTTTCTGAGAATAATTTATTTTGAGCAAATTACCTTGCCATGTCTTAAACTCAAAAAGTGTAAATATTACAAAAATGTGGTTAAAAGTCAAGTGATCAGTCATGGTTTTTTTTTGATATCTTGTGGGGAAAATTTCAACTTCTTGGCTAGTTGTGTTCCCAGTTTCTTTGGCCATGGGTAGTGGAAAGTTATAGTCAGTTTGAGAATTTTCTTCTGGTCACTGATTCATATGAAAATCCCTTTGCAAAACATGATTAATTTGATTGGACTCTACTTCTTTGGTTTTCTTTTTGCTGTCTGCTTTGTACCCACTTTCTGGTTGGTGAGATGAGCCATCTCTCAACAGGTCTGCGTGTTTTCTTAGCTACAATGTGGTTATAATGTCATTCATATCAGCAACACTGAGAGCTTCTTTGACAAGGAAAGCAACCCCTTGTGACAGTTAATTGGGTGAAAATTCACTTTTATATCAAGCTAAATTGTTGGAATCTTTTAAAAAGATAATGAACTTGGAACCTCTTCTCAGGCATAAAAAGAGCTTGCCTTGGGAGAAGTAGGCTATTTGAGTTCTGGCATTTTCCCCGCTTGGACATAGATTTGTTTTCCTTTTTAAGACCCTATGAATGGTTACTGTGGTCTACCTTCCTTGAGTAGAGACAGAATGATCCTGGAAATTCACCAGGTGGTAACAGACTTCAGAAAACAAGGTGACTTTGACCTCCTTGTACTTCTGTGTTGGCCGACATAAACCATACCCTCACGAATGGATAGCTGATGTTTGTAATTAGAGAGGAATGTGCTATATGGCTTATGCGTTGACTCTGCAAGGACTAATAGGGTTACTTAATGAGTTTGGGGTCCTAGACCCATTACTGGAATTACATTTGGGGTCACATTTGGGAAAGGTTTTCATCTTGCTCTCACTGAGGTTCTTAAAAGCTGCTTATACAATTGTAATTCACTTTGAAACTTCCTGAAAACAAACTTCATCGAGAGATTTTTTAAGGCATATTTAGTTCTAGTTGGGTCTCAACTAAAATTATCTAAATTATCTAAGTAGATGCCAAGACACACTGCCATCTAGACATGTTCACAAAAAGGCAAATTACTGCAGGTGCAAAACCCTCTCAAGAGCTCACTGAGTTAGATAAAATTAAACACAGTTCATTGCAATATTGTGAAATGTATTTTTGTCACACTTTCTTGTGAGTACTATGGCATGATCATTTCAAAGAATTATCAAACTGATCTTGTAATCACAGTATTTTTGTGTGGTAGTGGTTTTTGACTTGTGGGTTTTATTCTTCTTGACCACAGTTGAATACTGTGGGGATAATGATAACTGGATGACTATTGGAAGGGATTAAAAAGTATACTGATGAATTTTACAGCTTGTTAGTTGGAAGCCCTCCTTATTAGTGAGGGGATAAACTCCAAAGATTCTCCTGATGAGAGTAAATTCCTACAGACCTGTGCTTCCTCTGGCCAGTGTAAGGCAGCGTTTGAAAACTACAGCACCTAGTGTTAAAGACCTGAGCTTAATTCAGTGACTCTGAGCTGACGAAGCCTCCAGTGAACAGCGGTAGGAGGCACAGTGAATATTTGGAACTGCAAACAGAAAATGTACATCAAGGGGACTGCCTGTGCTGGTCAGATTAGTGACCAAGGCAATGGAGTGTGTCACTGTATAAACAAATTACCTGGTTTTTTTTTTTTTTTAGGAGTCAAACCTGTGATTAAGAACCAGCAGGAGGTGGGTCAAAAAGGATCGTGCTGTGATTTATGTCATAGAGTGTTCTGCCTATGTTTTCCTCTAAGAGTTTATAGTATCTGGCCTTACATTTAGGTCTTTAATCAATTTTTTAAAAAAATAAATTTATTTATTTATTTGTTTATTTTTGGCTGTGTTGGGTCTTCGTTTCTGTGCGAGGGCTTTCTCTAGTTGTGGTGAGCGGGGGCCACTCTTCATCGCGGTGCGCACGCCTTTCACTGTTGTGGCCTCTTTTGTTGCAGGGCACAGGCTCCAGACGCGCAGGCTCAGTAGCTGTGGCTCATGGGCCTAGTTGCTCTGTGGCATGTGGGATCTTCCCAGACCAGGGCTCGAACCCATGTCCCCTGCATTAGCAGGCAGATTCTCAACCACTGTGCCACCAGGGAAGCCCCTTTAATCCATTTTGAGTTTATTTTTGTGTATGGTGTTAGGGAGTGTTCTAATTTCATTCTTTTACATGTAGCTGTCCACTTTTCCCAGCACCACTTATTGAAGAGGCTGTCTTTTCTCCATTGTATATTCCTGCCTCCTTATCAAAAATAAGGTGACCATATGTGCATGGGTTTATCTCTGGGCTTTCTATCCTGCTCCATTGATCTATATTTCTGTTTTTGTGCCAATACCATACTGTCTTGATTACTGTAGCTTTGTAGTATAGTCTGAAGTTTGACACCCCCCCCTTCTAGAGAAATGGAAATAAAAACAAAAATAAACAAATGGGACCTAATGAAACTTAAGAGCTTTGCACAGCAAAGGAAAACATAAATAAGACGAAAAGACAACCCTCAGAATGGGAGAAAATATTTGCAAATGAAGCAACTGACAAAGGATTAACCTCCAAAATTTACAATCAGCTCATGCAGCTCAATATCAAAAAAAACAAACAACCCAATCCAAAAATGGGCAGAAGAACTAAATAGACATTTCTCCAAAGAAGATATACAGATTGCCAACAAACACATGAAAGGATGCTCAACATCACTAATCATTAGAGAAATGCAAATCAAAACTACAATGAGGTATCACCTCACACCGGTCAGAATGGCCATCATCAAAAAATCTACCAACAATAAATGCTGGAGAGGGTGTGGAGTAAAGGGAACCCTCTTGCCCTGTTGGTGGGAAAGTAAATTGATACAGCCAGTATGGAAGTTCCTTAAAAAACTAAAAATAGAACTACCATACGACCAGCAATCCCACTACTGGGCATATACCCTGAGAAAACCATAATTCAAAAAGAGTCACGTACCACAATGTTCATTGCAGCTCTATTTACAATAGCCAGGACATGGAAGCAACCTAAGTGTCCATTGACAGATAAATGGATAAAGAAGATGTGGCACGCATATACAATGGAATATTAGCCATAAAAAGAAGCAAAATTGAGTAATTGGTAGTGAGGTGGATGGACCTAGAGTCTGTCATACAGAGTGAAGTAAGTCAGAAAGAGAAAAACAAATACCGTATGCTAGCACATATATATGGAATCTAAAAAAAAAAAAAAGGTTCTGAAGAAGCTAGGGGCAGGATAGGAATAAAGACGCAGACATAGAGAATGGGCTTGAGGACATGGGGAGGGGGAAGGGTAAGCTGGGACGAAGTGAGAGAGTGGCATGGACATATATACACTACCAAATATAAAACAGATATCTAGTTATCAAATGTTCTATCCAATATTCTATCAAATCTCTTTCTTTGATGTTTGTTCAGACCACTCTTAGTAAGTGACCATTTCATACTTTCCAATTGGGGTGACACAGCTAAATCAGGAAGCTTTTCTTTTTCCCATTTGAATCGTAGATCCCTACTAAATTTCTCTTTTACTGTTTTGCTTTTAAACAAAATTTAATATCGTTTATTTCACAAACAGGCTAAGAAAAAGAGAAATTATTCCTCATTCTTTGGGTGTAAAAGAAGAGTAATAATCTGATACTGAATGTCTTTACAATAGTGTCTAGCTTTAAAGTATTTCAGAAACACAAGTGTTAGAAGAGAGAAACATATGTCTCAGCAAGCAGGTGGCTGTACAAGAAAAGGATCTCTATAATGACTTGTCTGCATTTCTGGAAGCTTGAAATACTGTACAAGCACAGTCTTAATATAACCATAACAGACAGCAGAGTGTGACTTAATGATCAAATAATAAATAGCAAAGAAAAAAATTAATCTACAGGTGTTACATGGTGAAGCATGAAATGGAAACCCTGAACCATGGGGCAGAACTTAGCCAAGTAATTTTAGCACTTCTGCAGGATTTAAAGATCTCTGGATTGAACTAAAATCCTTTCAAGAAAATAAATATTATGTCTTTATAAAAAAATGTTTTATTCATATATACTCTGTCTATTATGGTAGAAATTATTTCTAATTGGCTGATACTCATTCATTCAGTCATTTACTTAACAAACCTTAACTGAGTGCCTATTCTGTGCCAGGCCTCATGTGAGGCACAATAGAGGCAAAGACATCTCACAGTTCATAGTCTAGCAGTAGAGATGAATAGCAACTGTACAATTACATTACAGGATGATGAGTTCTGTGATGGAAGTAAAGGATGCTGTGTAAGGAGGGCCACCTAACCCTGCCTAGAAGACTCTCAGAGGGAGCTGATATTGAGCCAAGTGAGACTAATGTAGAAGAAGAATGGTTAGGAGGGTCCTTCTAGGGAGAGGAAGAAGCAGGTACAAAAGCATGAGAGACTTGGGTCAATTCAGTCATTTGGAGTTGAGTACACTGGTATACAGGGTGCAAGGACTGGGCAGGTAAAAGATAAGTGCCATCGTAGGATTTAGAAAGATCAAACTGGTGGCAGTGTGGCATGTAGGTTAAAGGGATTACAAGTGAAGGTGGAAAGACAAAAGGTTATTATAGCAAACAGAGTGAGAACTAATAAGGTTCTAAACCAAGGTAATGGCAGTTGATATATGCAGATGTCAAGATCTAAGGAATAATTTAAAAAGTAGAATCCCCTGAAAATCATGACAAATTTGATATGAGATAAAGGAATAAAAGAAGGTGTTGGGTCAAAGATGATGTTCAGGTCTCTGATCTGAACCATGGGTATGGGTCTGGCCATTCACCTAGATAGGGTAGTCTGGAAAAAGAAGCTGATATGGTGGGAAACTGATGGGTTCAGTTTGAGTTGGGTTCTGTTTACAGTGTCTTTTTAGGCATCCAAGTGGAAATTCCCATAGGTGGTTGTTTATGAAAGCTTAGAGTTCAGGAGGGAGATCTGGGCTTAAAGATGTATATTGGGAGTTATTGTATAATAAGAATGGTTGATGCCATTATTATGAATATATTATCCAGGGGGATTGGCCAAGGGATAAACCTAGAGAAATACTGATTCTTAAGGAGCAGATAGAGAAAGAGGAGATTATAAAAGAGACTGAAAAGCAATAGCTGGTGAAGTCCAAGTGTAACCATGTGAGAGTTGTCTCCTGGAGTCAAAGGACTTCAAAGAAAAACCCTGGGTTCCAGAAGCAATTACTGCAGCACAATCAAGCGAGTTAGGGTTACAAAGTGGAAAGAGTGATGGTATAAATTATCATTCAATATAGAATAAAATTGAGAATTAAAGGGATTGTGATGGTTGATGATATGTGTCATCTTGACTGGTGCCCAGTGTTTTGGTTAAACATCCTGGATATGTCCATGAGGGTATTTCTAGATGAAATTAGCATTTGACTCAGTAAACTGAGTAAAGGAGATTGCTCTCACCAGTGGGAGTGGACATCATCCAGTCAGCTGAAGGCCTGAATACAACAAAAATGCAGAGGAAGGGAGAATTTGCTCTTTCTCTGCCTGACTACTTGAGCTGCAACGTTGGTTTCTCTTGGTCTCAGACTGGGACTTATACACCATTGGTATTCCTGGGTCTCAGGCCTTCAGACTTGGATTGAAATTTACACTGTCAGTTCTCCTGGTTCTCAGGCCTTTGGACTTGGACTGAAACTACACCACCAGCTTCCCTGGGTTTTCAACTTACACATTTCTTCTCAGCCTCTATAATCATAAGAGCAAAATCCTGATAATAAGTCTCTTTCTATATCTCTATTTATATCATCTATCTCTCTACCTCTCTCTCTCTCTCTCTATCATCTATCTAAATAATCTGTTGGTTCTGTTTCTCTGGGAAAACCTGACTAATACAGAGATTGTTATTAACAATTATGACAGGACAACAAGTGTAAAATAGATGTTTTGCAGGACAACCAGGATGCATGGTCATCCTACATTTGGAAGAATTATTTCAATGATGTGGTAAAAGCGGAGCCTGTGGATGGCGAGAGTTAAGGACTGAGGTGAATGATAAGAATTAAAGTACTTGTGTACAGACTATTTTTTTTTTTTGCAATAGCTTGTATTTAAAAGGGAGAGACTAGATGGGAGTTAGCGGGGGATACAGGGTTAAAGGAGAGTGTTTTGCATGGCAGAGGCTTGAGCAATCTTGTATGCAAGAGAGAAAATGTCAATGGAGAGAGAGAAGTCAGAGGACTTACCAGAAAAGAGAATAAATGACTGAACAACTTCTTTATGGAAGCTGGAGGGGATGGCAGGATTAGCTTCAGAAAAGAGGATAGAATATTTTACCTAGAGAAACAGGAGAAAAAAATAGAGAACAAATGTAGCATATGTGTAGGTGGGTGAGTGTGAAGTTGGACAAGTTTTCACCTGATTGTGTTTTCTCTGTAAAATTGTAGAGGAGGTCTTGTGCTGAGAGTGAAGGATGAAATTATGGGATAGGGAGCTTGTGAAAAGCAGGTAAGCTTGGAATGGTTATTCTGGATAGTGAGAGACAAGCTGATTAGAAACATACTACAGAATTTTCAGGCAATATTAAGGGCCAACTGGACACCATTAACTTACAGTGACACAGATCTACACAGTTTTATGTTTTATTCCCCCATCCCCATCCATTTTAGGTCGTGGGGATTGTGGCCTTGACCAGATTGAGGTTATGGCAGGCAGATGCAGCAGAAGGGAGCAAAGAATCGAGACACAAAGGAGTGACTCAAATGCTGGATTATGGCCCACATGGGAAATGGGGACAGGAGGAGGCTGATAGATGGGCAAGAATGGAACAGTCAATAAATTTCAAGTCTAATTAAGGATTAGAAACGAAGATGTTAATAGGACAAATAAGAAAGCTAGAAAAATAGGAAACTGTGCTTCGAGAGTGGACATAGAACTTTAAGGTTTCAGAGGTGTGTCAGCTCTGCGTGGGGTCTGGTGGTTATGGTGAGTGTCTGCAGCAAAGAGGAGACGCTGTCTGATTGGTGTTTCCACATGGATGTGGGAATCCCTAATTATTATGATAAAATTTAGAGCAAAGAGGAGAACTTTAAACCAAATACAAAATTAGATAACCAAAGTGGACAAAAATATGGAGAAGATGGGAGTGATATAGCCAGACATATTTTTACAAGTGTTTAGAGAAGCAAAGGTTTGATGTCGCCAGGTGGAGTTGAAGCTACAAATGCTGCCTTTCAGCCTAACTCCCAAGAAGGCTCCAAGAGGTATGGTATCATCAGAGTCACAATTTCACAAAGACATTGAAATCAAGGGACCATTCTGTGATGAGGAGAGTGGAAGGGTTGACAAGAGTAAGAGGACTGGTTAAGAGAAAAGAAAAGAAGACCAGCTTGGACATAAGCATATGGAAGAAAAAGCTGTAACTGAGAGGTCTGTCTGCATTTTGGGAGGTGGGCAGAGATGATGAGGAGTTTGTCTAACTTTCTACCATGTTCTCTTCTTCATTCCCGGTGAACTTAATAGCACCTGATATATATGTGCAGAATGTGAGACCTAAGCTCCAAGAAAGCAGGAACTTGTAGTATTCTGTTTGCTGCTGTATCTAAAACACTCCGTAGCACACGGTCAGTGTGCCACAAGTATTTGTGGGAGAAAGGAATAAATGATTCCTGGGAGGTGGACAATATAAAGGAATAGTTAAGACCCTGAGCTCTCAAATCAGAGAGCCCTGAGTTAGGATCCCAGCTGGGCCATCTTGGGTAAGTTGTTTAATTTCTTTAGGTTTCAACTTCCTCATCTATAAATTATAAGTTATCTTAGTAACTATGCTTCAGAGTTTCCAGAAGCACCTGGCACCTAGTTAGCACTCAATAAATGGCAACTATTGCCGCCACTATTGCTTTTAACTGCTTTATTTGGTGGGAAGAAATATAGTATGACAATAGTTTGAAGCTAGAGCTCTGATTAAAAATTAGGTTTCTAAGCAGAAGGTTGGTAAGAAATCCTAGAAGGGGTGTGCCAGGTTCAAGATTAGTTAAACTGTTAGAAAGAGAGAATGCCTTCCTTGTACTTTAATAACCACTACAAAATTTCTACCCAGTTACTCTGAACAAGTGCTTTTGGAGATACCAACCTTCTGGGTAAAACTTGGATCCTCTGGGCAGAATGACAAGGAGGCTTTTTAATTCAGTGAATAGTGCAGGTATTTCTCCTGTTTCAAATCTACACTTACCTTTGAAGGAGGGTGTGACTGTGGTTTCTAGTTAGTCTGTGCCTTTCCTGGATTTTCTTTGATTTTGTAAACCCTTGAGTTCCAGTGACAATCACTGTCTAAAGTATTCACTTTTCCCAGAAATCCTGAGTCATGAATAAGAAATCACACAAAATTATTTTAAGTCATTTAATTCATAGGAATATTATACTGTATCAAATGGGCATGTGGAGAATTTGGCTGTGATCTCTATCAGCAAACCCATTTATCTTACCCAAGTCTGACATTTTATTCTTTTCCTGGGTTTTCCTTGAGATCTTGTATCTTAGTTGCATCTTGGCTTTCTTGACTCTATACTTTGGCTCTAATTCCTTCTCTATCAGCCCTGGAAACATCTTTGATGGGGATAAGTAGCTCCTTCCTTCTCCAAGACTCACTCTAATACCCTTAGAATGCACATGACTCATGGGGAAGCTATGAAAATCACTTCCAACCCTTTTACACTGATTCTGGTGCAGCCTACCTTTTCCTCATGCTGTGATCCTTTTGCTTTCTTGCTTTAAAAATCCACAGACTGCAAAATAGCCCTTACCCATCTAAGCAACTTTCCATGCAAGTCATCAAAATTCACCCTGATTTTCCCAAATAGCGGAGGGAATTTGATTCCTTTCAATGTTGAAACCACTTTGGTGTCACTAGATCTCTCATTTCCCCTCCAATCCATCAGTGAACTTTGGAGCCTTCTCAAGATTTTGATCCAATGCTAAGGATGGAGTCCAACCTTCCTGTGACACTTCCTTGATTTACGGTTGTGGTGTTTTTCAAATAAGGTAAGTATTGGGCATGAATATTTTAAAATGAAACTTGAGATTTTTTTTCCAACAGAGCCAAAGCCATGAATCGCTCATGTCTGCTCTTCTCTCTAGTGTGTGCTGTTGGATACAAAGCCCTCCTAAGAGCCCTGACAGTGCAGGGGTCTTGAAATGATGTGGTGACTCTGTTGCTATGGTGATTCTGTAGCTGGCTAAGTGGTCACTGGTTGGTTTACCCAGCAGGAGTTTTTGCAAAAATAACTTGGATGAGAGTAAAATAAAACACTTATTTTTGTCTCCCCTGGAAGTTGTAGTCAAGATGAATCAATAAATATATTTTCCTTAATTAACCCTGAAGAGAAAATGGGAGAGAAGCACAGAAGGTCTTTGGTAAAAGAAGTTGCTGGAACTCTACTGAAGCAAGTGCTGATATTGTTTTTAAGGTCAAAGACTAGAAGACTGGAGTTTAACTTGACTTGTTTCTCCTGTGATATGTGCTGAGATCAGAGGTTCAGTGAAGTTGAACCCCTTTTATACAGAGATTGAATTATGTGGTCATGAATTTCTGTAGGACTAACTAGCTTTAATCCAATGAGAAATAACTTGATAGAGTAAGCATATGATGCCCAGAACAACCAGAGGACCTGACAATTTTTTCATGCTATGTTGTGGCTCTAAAGACTGCTACAATATTAATCAAAAGGAGACGAACATTTTACTTATTTTCTTTCTGCTGCTCAATTTGTTACTCAGCATCCTGACAGTCGTAAGTGCAAAATAATCTGTGAGGGGATTAGAGTCTAAATCAGGAGTATATAACTGTGTTTGTAACTGCTAAACTTATTTGGAGATAGATGCAATCTAGCCTGAAGGATTCTTTAAAAATGTGTTTTACTGATTAAAAGATAAACTCATACACACACATATAGACACACATATGTTCCTAAATTGATGATTAGATAAGTATTTGTATGTAGTTATTAGGTTGTTGTGTATGAGCAAATAAATGGAGAAATTTACGGCACTGAAGTAGCCTCAATGGAAGCATACTATCTTATGTATATTACCTATTCAAAACTGTCTGATGAATGAAGGAAAAGATGAACGAAAAAACATATTCCTCTTAGGGTATTGGGGCACCGTTTTACCTGAAAACCTCATGTGAATTTGTATTTTACTATGTATTCATATCTGTCTTAGAATTATAAGTATAACATCTCGTAATAACTTTTAAAGAGGAACAAAAATAGTGAAATCTTTGAGTAAGATGGATTTTCCAGAAAGATGTGTTCAGTCTTTATCCTACACTTTTGTGTACCACTGGCACCCTGGAGTGTTGCCCAATTCAATGCTTGTTGCTCTAATTCAATTGTTGTAGAAACACTAGGGTACCTTTTTGAAAATGCCATTGCCTGGGCCTCACTGAAGTCTAGTTAAATCTGAATCTCTGGGAAAGATTTTTCTACTCTCCCCAGATGAATCTAGTGTGTACCCAGGGGTGAGAGCCACCTCTCTACCTAAAGACTTAGCCAGTTTGAGAAACATGATGAGGTTATATTAGACACCATCTACCTGTCTCCAGGTCACACCTCTCTTTGAAATTGTTTCCTTCATCCCTGGAACCTTAGGACAGCCGTAACTACAATGGTGAACTGATTGTAGGGAAGTGGAAACCTGGTCCTCATGGAAACCCAGGCCTTGTGTGTAGCCCCCTTTAGATCCTGACAATCAGTATCCAAGCTACTGATTCAACAGCAAATAAACAGAGCTACTACTTCTTAATACTTGGGTCATTGATTTTTCTTTTTTGAAGTAACTTCCTATATCTTAAGAAAATTTTAATTTGACAAAATCCAAATTGTTGATTCCTGGAAATCTTTAATAATTATAATTTTATCAGTTTTAAAACCCCACAAAACTCTCCTACAATATTTTCACTATTTGCTGAAGGATAACATCCTCCTTGCCTTAATCATGTGCCAGATTACTCGTAAACCTGGACCATATGCCACTGCAATTTGCTGATGGGCCCAAGCTGCTTTGGTAGATAAAAAAATCTAAGGGGATTAGAATGGCTCAATCCTCAGTGAATAGAGCAACGACAGTAGGCCAGCTCCATGCTCTCCTGTCTTTCCTTCTCTGTCCATTACCTATAGTCTCTGCCCTTAGATCATTGGTAACTCAAAACCCAAAGGTCACATCAGTGCCTGCAAAAATGTATTTCACCCTAATAAAGTCTTTCTTTAGACACTTAGACAGAAACCAAGTTTCAGATAAACACAGAGCATGCAAGGGATGGAATAGAGATCGTTATGTGCAAAAGTAGGAAATATTTCCCCAATTTTGGCTTTAGGATGATCCTGGGGGGAAAAACACTCTAAAATTGATGAGGGACATAAATTGCATCTTTCTCCTTTACTTGGCTCCTGTGTTCTGTCTAGCACAGTTAATGATGTTATTCTCTGCCATCAACATTTGAATGACTACAAGTTTTTCTATATGTAATAAAGTGGACCTCTATGACTCTTGACTTGAAATTGGAATCAGGTAGTTGATTAAATTATTAAAATTTAAAATGACCTTTGGGAAAATTTAATTTTCTGAAAGACACTTTCCCACACTCCCATTTTTCCTTTCTATTGCAAGTGAAATTTGCCCCAAATAAGGAGGTCATTGTGATTTATCTCTTGTATTTTGAGATCCGTTTTCTTGATAGCAGCCACTTGTTTCAAACATCTGACATGGTGTCTCTAAAGATAAAGCAATAAAGTATATTGATTTGAAGTATACTAGTTATTCATACAGCTAAGAGTGCTTTATACAAATATAAAACAGTAGGAAAATGCTAGTTATTCAGATTTCTGTGTTACTATTAAATAATGTGCATACTGAACAGTTATGTGTGGATTTTAGAGGGTAGGATACTTAAAGTTTAGAGTTGGAAGCACTGTAGAACTCATCCAAACCAACGCAGGAATGATCTGCATTTTGTTTTACTCAATTCAAGAGTCTTCTCTAAATATCCCTGAAAAATCTTATTTGAACACTCCTAATGATGAAGAATGCAAGAGAATCATTCTTTTTATTGAATTTGAATCTTACACCCTATAGCTATTATTTATAGTTCTGCCTTTGAGAGCTCAGCAGAATGACTTTAATTTTGTTTTTCTCCATGACCACCCTTCAAATACTTGTCTGAGAGACACAACTCTATCCTCAGGAATGTGACAGTCACGATGGCAAACTTTGTAAAAGCATTTGCCTTTCACTAGCAATCCCACTTCCTATATATACAGGGAACGATGTTCCAACAGCATTATCCAATATTACAATCAGCCAATACCGATATATGTGTTCAAAATGAATCACACACATATTGACTGAGTGTCTTTTCTTGGCAGTCAGAAAGGGATCATGCTCTCCTGGGAATCCTCCTTACTTTGTTTTTTTGTGTAACATTAAAGTACAGCTTATTTAGAAGATCATGAATCATACTAAAAAGCAACTCAGATCCCTTTCATATTCCCTGTGGTGGGGAGTTATTTCTTAATCACATGTAAATTAATTAATAAATTAATTCATGAACTTCTTACATTGTCTCTTAATCAAGTTTCTTTTAGTTGACAGTGACACAAACATAACTCCAACTCCCATTAGAAGCAAAGGGATTATTACTAAACATTATTGTTATTATTGCACAAGCAAGATTCAGGTAAAAGATTGCAGGTTTCTAGCAATGCAACCAAGACTTCCTTTCTCTTGATCTCTTGACATCTGGGGGAAAATGCACTGTTTTTCTTTACTCTCACATGACCATCACACTAAAAGCATTTCTGACACCAGATGTGTAGGTTTATTTCCTCAATGATCAATTCTCCAACACCAGCTGGATGTCTTACAATTCAGCTCAGTTCTGACACTACTTACCTGGAATTAGCATCAGATCACACAAGTTAAGGGTTCAGTGCCATAAGACTGTCCCCACTTCAGGTGCCAATCACAAGCCCCAGGTTGTCACCTGTACCCCTAACTAACCAGCTATCAAACAGCCTTTCCACAACCATCTCCTTGGGTTTGGTAATTTGCTACAAAACTCACAGAACTCAAGAAGTCATTTACTTACAGTTACAGGCTTACTATATCATAAAGGATATGATCAAAAGGATAAAGATGAACAGCCAGATGAAGAGATACAGAGGGTAAGAGCCAGAAGGGTCCCAAGCACAGAAACTTCTATCCCCGTGGAGCTGGGATGCACTGCCCTCCTGGAACGTGGATGTGTTCACCAATCATACTTTAGAAAATTCTACAGCGGCTTTATCATGTAGACATGATTAATTATTAACTCATTTTCCAGCCCCCTCCTTCTCTGGAGAATGGGGGGATGGGGCTGAAAGTTCCAAACTTCTAATTATGGCTTGGTCTTTCTGGTGACCATCCTGCATCCAGAAGCCCACCAAGAGTCACCTCATTAAAACAAGAGATGTTCTTATGACTCAGGAAATTACAGGGGTTTTAGGAGTTCTGTGTGAGGAACCAAGGTCAAAGACCATATATTAGCAGGAACAAGAGGCAGAGACCAAAATATGTATCTTCACACAGAGGGAGAGCGTGAAGAGAGCACCTGCCTTCCAAAGTCTCTGGAGAGGATTACAGTGAGCATTTAGATGTGTGTTTAATCAGAAGCCTGCCCCTTGGGCTGCAGCTGTGAAGATAAGCTAATAGACCTCTTTCACAGGAAGACTGGGTGTTTCAGTCAGCTTCTTCGGCATTTGGCTCGGGGGTGTAGCTGTGGTGAGTCCTCACGAGCCATTTAAGAACTGGTTCTCAGTTCACTGTAGCCTTGTGGGTCTTGTGGACACAAGCCCCGTTGACTTTCAAAGCTAGATGTTTTGGGTGTCATCTCTCAGGTGCCCAGTCTTAAAAGTTTAGCTGCCATATTTGAGGTTGAAACCATTCGCTCCTCAGGAGAAGTTCGGGGTTGTAAGTTACCACCTGATTGTGTGGGCTGCTGTGCGGGGGGTGAGGTTTATGACGAGATTGTGTCTCAGCCTCTCCTACCCATTTTGATGTGGGTTTTTTCTTGTTCAGCCAATGTGTGGGAGTTGCTTAGCTAGTTTTGGGGTTTCTCTCATAAGTGGCTGTACAGTTGGTATGTCCATGGAGGAGGTGAGTTCAGGATCCTTATACATTGCCCTCTTGAACCTGATCCTCTCTGGTTGTCATATATCTATGTGCAGGTTGGTCCCTGGATCCCCAGCATGTCCAACTTAGGCTGTAATCCAGTTTGTATGGGCTGGAGGGAATTCAGGTTTCTCACTCTTCCAGATTATCACTTGATCTGTTATGGTCCCATTTTCTCCAGCTATAGCACAGGCTGTAGTATAGAGAGGGAAGCAACGTGTCTAGAGGAGAACTATAGATTCCTTATTGTTTTCCAGTTGTTTTTGTAGGTCTCATTCTGTCCTACTCTAGATAGGTGTTCTCCATGTGACAGGTGACATGTTTACATAGCCTTGAATTCATAACATCACAATTCAGTGGGCCTTATAGGAATGAAAAAGTTCTTGTAAGCCTCTGCATCAAAAATTCTAGGGTTGCTGGGGCTACATATATACACCTGAACTGGTAACCATGACCACTGGATTGACATCATGATTGGTCAGGCCAGAGTCACATGCTGCATTTTATACCCAGGTTCCAGTACCTGTGTTCTTAACTGGTCTCTCCATCTCCTTTCTATATTGATATGGAAGGCAAAGTGGTGTGGTTTAATGTGAACACCATGACCTTAGGACTTGAAATTCCTAGTGATTTTTGGTATTTTGAAAGCTGGAAAAATATTTTTTTAAATTACTATGATTTTACTCTACTGAACTCCATCCATGAAATAGCCTAAAAAAGTGAATACATTTCTGAAAATAGTTTTTTTTTTGTTCTAAGATTAATTATATCATTAAACCCACACAAAAAATCTGTCATGAAGAAAAGATATAAGGTGGATTTCTTTACAGTGATTAGAAAACAAAACAACAGAATTTATAATGAAGGCTCTGAGTTATGAGAAATGTCTTTAAGCTATTAACTTAAAAAGATTTAAAAGTCCCATTTTGTCCAATGAAAGCTTAGCAATACCAAACTGTATAAAGATGTATTTATTTAGTTTTGATAGTTAAATAACCATTAAAAACTCTTAAAATCTTCAAACATCTTAAGCAATTCTTATAAACAGAGTACAAGATGTGGGAAGTGTGAAATCAAAAATGTTTTCACTCATTAGAGATGACCTTATATAGTTTCACCACTTATGAGTTATCAGGACGTCTGTAACTTGTGAAAATGATTTTCCTATCTTATTCCCAAATATTATGTATTTTCTCTTTATTTTTGAAAACATGTATATATGCAAATGCACATATTGAGGGATATATTTTTCACATTTACTTAGTTATACCAAGTTGTCAAAATAGGAGTTAAAAAATCCATTTGTTAAGACATCCTGACAAAGACATAACTAAACATACCACCAAAATTATGTATGGCTTGGCTCCTTCACAGAAAAGGTCACCTTTCCCGAGGCATAACAAACTGGTGGATTGGAAGTTAGAGAAACATCAATAAAGGCAAGTACATTTTTCACATGTGTACTGAAGGTACAGGAAAGTGAGCATAAATTTTAAAAAGTTTTAAAAAGAGAAAAATGGAGAATAGAAGGTCAATGAGCTGGACGAAAGCTTTAAGCAGATAAAGAAATGGAAATCTGTTTCAAATCTGTTTCCACACAATCACTTCAAGAAGAAGAGAGAGGCAGTGCTTTAAACAGACAGATTGGAAAATTCAGGCTGACTTTTGGGTATAATTATGCCAGTTGACATCTGTATTGGGTGCATCACATGCACTGCCTCACACCTTCTTGGGCCACTTTTTACTCCAGCCATTGTTGCAGCAACCAGTGGTGTGCAGCCCTAACAGGACAGGACTTGACCTCAGCTGCACAGCCATATCTGCATCTCCATGGAGTAGGGTGAGGCAGAAATGATGCCCACTGGTGCCACCTGCTATGGGGAAAAGTAGAACACGAGAGCAGAAAAGGGTGTCAGCGTATGGAGCAGGGCGGGTTGCAATTTTTAGTAAGGTGGTCAGTGAAGGCCTCACTGGGAAGGTAATATCGCAACAAAGACCTGAAGGGAGTGAGAGAGTGAGACTCTCTGGGACAAAGGCCCTGTGGACACAGGAAACAGAGTGCAGCAGCTCTGAGACCGCAGCATGGCTGGAAGGTTCACAAGGAACCCAGGAAACAAGTATTCCTGGAACAGAGTGAGCCAGAGGCAGAGAAGCAGGAGCTGAGGGGGGAGGTGATGGTGCCAGGACATCAAGAGCCTCATAGGCCTCTCTAAAGATGACGTCTTGGACTCTGATGGGATGGGAGCTCAAAGGACGGTTTTGAGAGAGGAACCGACATGTCATGACTGGTGTTGAGATTAGACTGGAGAGCATGGGCCAAGTGTGGAAGCAGAGACATCTGTTAGGAAACTATTGCAATCATTTGGTAGAGAGATCATAGCAGCTTTGCAAAAGTTGGGAGCAATAAATGCAGGAAGATGAGGTGAGATTCTGGATTATTTAGAAGGTAGAACTTGTAGAATTTGCTAACAGGAAGATGTGAGACCTGAGGAGAGGAGTGAAAAATAATTTCAAGGTTTTAATTGAGATACAGGAGGAAGAAATTGCTATTAACTGAAACTGGGAAGACTTTGACTTGGTTGTTATGTTTGGGATTAAGTTTTGGATACAATAAGATAGAGATACCAATTAGACATCAGAATGGAAATATAAATTAAGCAGTATGCTGTGTGTATGTGTCTGGAATTCAGAAGAGTGCCTGGGATGAGTTGTAAATTGGGGAGTCATCATCATCTAGATGGTATTTAAAGTCACAAAATTGGATGAATCACTGAGGTAGTGTGTGCAGGGAGAAAAGAGGTATGTGGACTGAGCTGTGGGTCACTTCAATGTGTAGAGGTTGGTGAGCTGAGGAGAAGCCTGCAAAGGACCAGAGAAGGAGTGGACATTGAGGTAGAGGGTAGCAAACAACTTCTAAAAGGAAGACCAGAATGAAGTTATGGCTGAAGGGGACCTGTGAGGGCAAGAGAAGGATTTTTTGGTTAATTTTGGAGAGATAATAGCATGCGTATAAGCTATCGGTAGACAGGGAAAATTGGTGATGCAAAAGAAAAGAAACAATTGTGGAGCTATGGCCTCGAGTAAGCAAGAGGTCATGTGACTTCATATACAAAGGACCTTAAATAGGAACACAGGTTGTACAAAATGACAGGATAACAGGAAGCAAGCTAGGAAGGATATGTGGTCACAGATGCCGAAGGTGGTTAGATGTGGTGATTCAAGCTTTAAAGCTTTTGAGAGTTGTTTTTTCATGGTTGCTATTTCCCTGTTAAACAGGAAGCAAGGTCAACAGCTGAAGTGATGATTGGGAGGAGGTATTGGGTGTATGAGGACAGAGGAGGTTAGAAATGGTCCTCTGGAAGTGTGGGAGAGCTAATGGATTAGGGAAACATACATTGTCGCTGAGCTACATTAGGGACCTGTTTGACAGTGGGGCACATGCATTTAAAGTTGTGTGCTTTTCTCAGCCATGTTCAGCTGAGGGGAGGAGCAGAGCCATCAGAGTCGAATTTAACCAAGATTGGGGTTTTGCCAGTTTAATACGGTAAAATGAGAGCGAGCAGGGAACTGAGCGTGTACACAAGGAAGGAATTTCACAATAGCAATGGTTATATACTGCATCTTCATGTTTTCTTTTTTTTTTTATTGTAGTATAATTGCTTTACAATGGTGTGTTAGTTTCTGCTTTATAACAAAGTGAATCAGTTATACATATACATATGTTCCCATATCTCTTCCCTCTTGCATCTCCCTCCCTCCCACCCTCCCTATCCCACCCCTCTAGGTGGTCACAAAGCACAGAGCTGATCTCCCTGTGCTATGCGGTTGCTTCCCACTAGCTATCTATTTTACGTTTGGTAGTGTATATATGTCCATTTGAGTCAATTCCCTCATCTGACTTTAGCCTTTCTACTAAGAGTGTCACCTCTTATTCATCCAACTTTGGAATCCCAGAATCATTGTTGTGTCTTCTTTCCTCTCACTCTCCAAATACACCCAATCACCAAGCAGCAGCTGTCACATCATTCCCACCCTCACCAGGGTCACTGTCACAGAAGGCAAGTGTAGGAGCTGCCGATGCATGGAACGGAGAGAGCAGGGTGAGGGGGACACAGCAGTCTAGTGTCAGAAGATGAAGGGTCTAGAAATCTGAGTTAAAGGATACTACGCATAATTAAATTCTCCATCCCAGGAGAACCAGGAAGAAGCTGCACGGTCCTTTCTGACCTAACATTAGAAATCTGAATTAAAGAGTAATCTGTTTTTGTAAATGACTTTCATTGGAACGCAGCCACATCCATTTCTTTACATGTTGTCTTGGCTGTTTTGGCACTTCAACAGCAGTGCTGAATAATTGCAGCAGAAACTGCATGGCCTGCAAAGCCTAAAATAGTTACTATCTGGCCCTTTATGAGGAAAAGTTTGCTAACCTCTAATCTAAAACACAAAGCAGTGTCCTAAGTGGAAGCTTTCAAACTGATCAGCCTTGACCTTTGTTGTATACTGACCCTCATAACATGTAATGGAAACCTACAGTATTTATAGAGCAATATCTACCCAAAGATCAAATTCCTCAGTGAGATTAAAGGGCCATCGCTACCCCTCATTTCCTATCTCCAGAGATGTTCCTTAAGACAAGACAACATACACATACTGCACCCAGATTTAAACATTAATTTTGGGATGTTTGCCAGACCAGATGTTTAGAAAAGCTAAATACCATTGATTTATTTCTTACCCTTTACGAGACAACATTAGAGACAATGGACCTTATCAGAACAAATGAGAATAAACAACAGAATGCAGATCAGAGGAGAATTAGGAAGAAATTCTACTGGATTTTATGATGCTATAATTAATTTTGTATGTAGAAAATCGTTAATTATTAGCAAATTGTAACCTGCACCAACCGAGTTTTATCTCATGGCAGCTGTGCAAGGATGGACTTTTCTGTCTCATGACTGTCACTCTTCCTTGTACAGTACTGTGAGCATAATTTCCAGTACCCTGAGAATGCTCTCCTGCAAATGCAGTTAATCACCCATCAAATGCCTTTTGAGCACTTAGTACACAGTAGAGGCTGGGAAAACAGAGATTAATAAGCCCTGATTGCCGCCAACAATATTGCAGTACAGTGGCGATTTGCACCCAGAACTGCAACTATTGTTCTTAAGTTGTTTTGGATCATAGACCCTTATGAGATTGTGATCAAACATGCAAATCCTATTTTTAGGGAAAAAAAATGTGCCGAGGCACATATAAACATAATTTTACATATAATTTCAACAGATGTTTTATTTCCTGAAGGTAATTTATGAAAGTCCATATGGGAGTTTACCCCATTTTTAGAGTCCTTGAGGTATATAGCATGGGCACAACTGAAAAAGTGAGCTGGGCTGTGTGTGTGTGTGTGTGTGTGTGTGTGCATGTGCAAGTGTCTTATTTTCTTCAGGAGATTAAGATGGGAAAATACAATATTTTCTAGGTGGGAGGAATGGTTTATGCAAAAGTAATGAGACATGATACGGCAGGGGAATCCAGAAAGTCGAGGCAGTTTGGTCTGACACATTCCTAGGTTTTGTATATTGTATGGATAGACTTGTCACTTTTCCTGAAGAACTGTATGTCCCTCAGGGGCACACACACTATGAGACATACTGTTTATCACATAACACTTAAGGACACATATTTGTTTGCCTTTGGCTGGTTGTTCATTGCTGATTTTCTCTTTTCTTGATTTTTTTTTTTTTTGCTTTCTTTCTTTTTTTAAAAAAATTAAAGTATCAATTTATGCTACAAAACAAGGATCTTTATACATACTATATCATAGAATTTAATCAAACTTCATAGCAATCTCGCTAGGTAAATTTTATATCACCTATAAGAAAACTGAGATCCAGAGAGGTAACTAATGTGATCAAGCCCACACAGCTAAACATAGCAGAGCTGGTAACAGGACACCCTTTTTTTCTGACCCTAGGTTCTATACTTTTTCCTCTGGGCTTAAGACACTGTTCCAAGTAAATTTTGTATTGTAGGATAACTGATCATTTCTGGCTAATGTAGAATACTCCCTTAGAGTAAGTCAGGTTATTAATTAAAACCATACTTTTTATTTAGTATTTTACATAGCAATTTTGTTTGGGCCAAGAATTTTGGAGGGAATAGGACTTATTTCTAGTTTTCCGTGATCTTTCACTCTTACCTACCCTGACTTTGGTTTTTATTTTGGTAAAGAGGAAGCTGGAGGAAGGCTTATAGCTGGGATTGAACTGAACAAGTAGGACAGACTGGTAAAGGCTTGGAAGGGCTAACACCTGGATTACAAAGCCCTGGGAATTCCTCCAAAACACAAATTCCAAGCAATAGACAAAATGACTCAACATCGTAAAGAGAATTACACGTTAAGAAGTTTCTAAAACATGTTTTTAGCTTTCTTCAGGGGTAGCGAAAATTTATAATGACATAACCACAAAGCAGAGAGGGCAATGATGGCCGATGGACAGGAGAAAGTCTACATATTCATTCACACATAGAGTCCTCTCCCATGTCCAAATGTGGCTTGAATCCTGTTTGCTTTGTTTTTTGACATAATAGATTATTTCTACAAGGCCTTTCCAAAATTTAAACCCAGTTAACAAATGAACTCATTTTGACATTTACATGCCAATTAAAGACTACAGGTTCTGAGGTGATAGAATAAGAAGGAAGTGACAGCACCCAAATCCGTCTTAGCTGTGATAAGATTCAGGGAGACCAGACTTAAGTGTGGTACTCTGACATCATACGAGGGCAGTTATAGGATGTCTAAAATCCAACAGAAAAAGAAAAGTGATTGAAGATGTCAAAGGGAGGAGGCTTCAGTAGATTCATCTGTCTTGCTTCATAACTGTGCTGAGGGCCTGCTCTGAATAGAGTACAAGAAGATCCATCGCTTGGGGAAATAATTTATAATGAGACATTGGATCATAGTCATAAGAAAGGGAAAGAAAATGTCAAAGGCACCTCCCAGTGTTGCATAAGTGACAGGGAAGCAGATCTGGAACAGAAAGTGTTGAGCACTGTTTGTCTGTCCCCACTGGAAGAACAACTTCTAACCCTGTTAACCCAGAGCCAGTCGGGTCACAGCTCTGTTTATGTGAAAGTTTCTGTGACCTTTCTGGCAGCCTTTCCCCTCAGCTGGATCCCAAGCACAGTCCCATTTCACAGCCTTGCAACATCTCCTCGGAACCAGGCCAGGTGGAGAGGGAACAGCTGGGAAGGGATGATTGTAAAAAGCCCTTACGATTCTACAGAGGGTCCAGAAATCCCCTTCACTAAGTGAACTTAAGGAGCCCAAGGAGGGCACTTTCATCAAACACAATGGCAGTGTGAGGAGAGACACAAAATGCAAGTTGATTGGCGTGACCACATTGCAGGGCAAAAGACATTTGTAATGAAGCTAAAAGTTTTATATATGTCTTAGCATTTGGTAATATGACCACAGACATGTTCACTAAAGCCTAGGAACAGATGCTCTTGATTCAACAGTAGGGCATAAAGTCCCACAGCAAATACATAAAGTCCCACTGTATTTTCATAATTTAAATATATAGTTTAAAGACACTTTCAATTGTGCAATGTCACTGCACACATTATGACTCATTTAAAAAAGAATCTCAGTTTCTAAAGTGACTCTTTAGTAGGTTTTCAGTAGATCCATAACATGAACTGAAATTATTTTGAGCATCAGTTGGTATCATTTAATCTTATCTCATTGCTCTAAATTGAAAGCCACTGTTACTCAAGCATATCTTGGAGAGATATGATGCCATTTTCCCCCTCTATTTTGGTTATTTGAATACATTTCATTGCTGTTTCATGATTTACAAGCTGGGCATTACTGTGGAACTTTTAATTCTCTCTGAGCCTGTGTAATTGCAGCTATAAGATGGAGATGCCATCAGAATCTACCTGATACAGTTGTCTGAGAATTAAGTGGGATAATATATGTAGTGCTTAGCAAAATGTTGGGACATAGAAAGTGCTCCGTAAGTGCTGGCAATAATAATCTTTATCATCACCATCATTATTCATCTAAATTCAGGTTAGTCAGAGAACACAGTAATGATAAATTTTACATTTGAAGATAGCTTATAACTTCTGATTATTAACTTAATGCAATTAACAATACCGTCTAATTTGAAAATGTACAAAAATTTCAGCATCCTCCAAATTTGCTTGGTAAGGGAGTCATATATACAGAGGGAGAGGGTTTTTTTTAAATTATTTTAAATTTTTTAAATATCCAAGTTTAATTTTCAGGCATGATAATGTTTCATATTTGGGACCAATCTAAAAATCTCAATGATTAAAATTTGTTGATAATCATATTTGCATTAAACATTTTATCTAATCTTTAAATCTAATATGCCAACATAGAGTCTTTGATGTTTTAAAATTTGTTTATTCAAAGAAAACATGGAAACATTTGTATACCAAAGTGGAATGCTATAAAAAATGTGTCACTCAGAGGAAGTTGGGAACAATGTTTGACCTCAAACCCATCTTGTTTGTTCTATTTTAGGGCAGCAGATTCTCAAGCTTTATTGAGGAATGTTCAGAGATGAGTAGAAAGTGTTTTGAAATCATAAAAAGAAGATGTGCGTCAGTGCTTATCTGCCACAGCAAGGAGACCTCCTTTGTTTAAAGGCCAGCCAAGTATTGTCTTTGGATCTTCATGTACGCATCTCAGTGACATAAATGGGAGTGTCAGGTTGAAATCCTTCCAGACTTGGAGACCTCATATGCTGGATTTTTTAGACCTTGATATGAAAATAATTTCCAGGCTTAGAATCAGATGTAATGAGAATGAAATAGTTTTCTAAAAGCTTCAAATCTAATTTAATCAGGGTAAGTCCTGACATACTTTCATGTTTCAGAAACTTTTCATTCTGGCTTACCATGGCCTTGGCTTCCCTAATAGTAATTTTTCTTAGACATTCTCTGAAGGCAGATTCTAAGACAAAGGTTTCTGTATAGGTAGTTAATTCCTGTATGGATGTAAAACAAGAAGCAAGTGATTACAGAAAGCAAGAAGAAATGGTGGAGGGTTGAACAGGAAGGAGGAAAAGCCAACGCAGGGACTGAGTTGGCCACACTCAGTTCTGTGGTTCCTTCTGAAGAGCCCTCTAGTATGCGTTTCAGAATTGATCAACTGGGTATCAAAAGGAAAATCTATCCTTAGCTTCTGTCCCTCATTTGTCAAGGGAAGCCTCACTGATCCTCCCTTGCAGTTTTGAATGATGCATAAGTATTTAAAGACTTCCCATGCAGGTGCATCAAACCCAAAACCAAACATAAAGCAAAAAACCCAGGCAGGAATTGAGAGATATTAACACAGGCCTGAGTCAAGTGCTGTCAGGTTGCACCTGTGGGAAGCTGGTTGAAGCCTTCAAAGAACTGGTCACCACCGTAGTTCTTGAGTAGGATGTAGAGAGGATTTGAGGTAGAGCCCAAGAGGTATCTGTTACTCTTCATCCCTTCCACCCCTCGGTTTCTTTCATTCCCTTTACAGTGTCCCTTTCAAGGTAGTGGCCAAATTTGCAAGGACTTAAGAAAAGAGGGTTAGTTGAATGAGCTGTAGTCCTCCTCACTGCTGTAACTAGTCCTAAAGCCGTAATCAGTATCTCCTCTCCTCCACGGTCCATTTTGAATTTCCCTTAAATGTGGCAAGACACTCTAGTTGTGTGCCCGGTGGAGTGACCCTAGACCTTTATCCTCAGGGTTCAGAATAAAAACCACATTTTGGAGGTCTACGTGCCATCCTCACAAGATGCCGTATCTGAGCTGGTGCCTTTGCCAGGCAGTCCTATTCTATTCTATCATTAGCTATTCTACTCAGGCAAAGTGCTTCTGAGTGATGAGGTGCGTAATACGTCTAATGCATTCTGTGAATATGTACCCATTCTTATGTCTCTTTTGCTGTAAAACTGGTCTGTAAAGAATTCTTCTTTTCAAGATGAAGCAGACAGAAGAGGGCAAGTATATGATAAATGCACGCGCAGCTTTCTTTGTAATCTAAATAATGATTTTGGGGGGGATGAAACCCACAAGGGTAACAAGATTCCTTTTGCGAATCATTCTGTAAATTCAAACTGCTATGCAAATGTTATGATGGTTAATAGTGATCACAGGATAGGGATTTTTGGTAAGAGAGCCATCCACACTGGTGAGGAGCTATTTTTTTGGTTACAGAAAGAGCTAGGCTGATGCCCCGAAGTATGTGAGCATTGAAAGAGAGACGGAAATCCCTTGATGTTTGCTACCTATTCCTCCCCTTTCTTCTTCCTGTAGAACAGCTACCTTAGCTTCAGGAACCTCAAGTACTCTAGGCAATTTAGAAAAAGAAAATGCAGTTTGAAATTCTGCATTTGCAAAGTCCAAGAATAATTTACAGTCATGGGTTCAAAAATCAAATTTTTATTGCCTTCTCACCAGCTGCAAAGTGTTTTGTACCAGAAAAAATTTGCAATAATGCAGTATGGTACATTTTTCAACTTTGAATAAAGACTGCTTGAACTTAGACAGAGAGCACAAGGCAGAGAGAGAGAGAGAGAGAAAGAGAGAGAGAGAGAGAGAGAGAGAGAGGGCAAAGTGTGTGTACAGGCCTCGGGGCAGGCACCTCACAGCAAGTCTAGGAAGCAAAAGAAGTGGGTCTGTGCTGCCACTGGAGCTCAAACAGTGAGCACTGTAGTTACTCACCAAGAATCCAAAGCACCAACTGGGCTACAAGTGCCATGAAGTAGCTGGAGTAAAGTAACAACTTGTGTTTAAAGACAGTAGCTTCAGGAGGCTGAAAGCAGATGTATTAGCTCGCCCTTTCTGTCCGATCCTCGTGGAGTTTATTGTAAGGGTGTCTTGGATTTTGAGCAGTTCTCCATGGTGAAAAGAGTCTCCCTGGACCCTACAGATGACACTTTCTACCCTCAATTTATTACGGGGTGTGGACACATTCCCCTGGCAGAATGAGATGATGAAATCTGAATGTTTCAATGACATCACTGAAAGTGAAAATGAGGAAAATATGGCATTAGAGCTAGAAGAGAAAACATGCCACCCAGCTCCCAGACCAAAGAGAAGTTTCTTCTGGAGACTCCTCAGAAGACGGGGCTACCTCAGCAGTGGCCCCAGGGAGGAGGAAGGACCGCCCCCAGTGCCGCGCCCACTCTCTACGCAGAACCAGATCTCGACGCCAAGGAGCACGTGCTCAGTGTTTCGTCCTATCTGAGCTGTAATAGGGCACATCTTAAAATGTAAAAAACAAGAACCAATCTGTCAGCGTGAGGCAATGCTGTATGTGATACCATGTCGATAGGCAGGCATTAGGTAAATCCTCTAACAGTCGTGCTGGAGGAGGCTCTGTAGCTATACAAGGAAAACCCAGGTGTCAAGTCTGGTAAAGACTGTACAAGGTGGAAGAGGCCCAAAGTAATGACGTTGGAATCAGATGGTTGGCTAGTCTCCTCAGGGGTGGTTGCTTCCGGTGGAGGGCACTCCGTAGTGGCAGTAGCTAGATCATTCCTGATGAGAGAAAGCTCACGCTAGGTAGTCCGTGTATAGCTTCTGTCCCTAACACGATGGCCACAGCATTCACAACCCCCTGCATCAGCCACACTGGGCTGAGTAAATAAGGTGATTGACACTAATAGGATGGATCATCTTATCCAGTTGGTTGTTGAGTGCATCTTTTGTGGTGAATGCATGTCAGGGGGCATTCATGTGAGACATAAGTATTTGCATACTCTATGGCCACTTCCAGAGTTCCATCTACCTGCTTCTTCTCCAGACTTCCTTGCTTCTGATCATTGATCGTTTTTCCTTCAGGCACAGGCGTCAGTGTGTATTCATAACTCAAATGACTATACCCACCACACATGGTAAACAATAAACTGTACTGCTCACAATTTTGAACACAGAGAATCTCCTTCACCTCAGTCTTTTGAGGACACCTCTGTGGAAGGCTGCAGTGTGGCAGCAGTACATTTCCTGCTAGTCCTGATGTACTACATCTTCCCATCCATGGACCAGACCTGAGTTTTTCCTCCTCTGTCAGTTGATCATAATTGTTTCAGGTTGGGTTTCCCAGGATGCAGACTCTGTTAAAGGCATTTAACATGCAGGGGGTTTATTAGAGTGTGCTCTTGAGAACAGTATCTGTGGAAGGAGAAGGGGTGAGGCACAATTGGGCAGAGAAGGGAGCTGTGATGCAGTATCTCTGGAGTGCCTCCGCCAGCCCTGCAGAGAAGACTGAAGACCAGGAGACTCCTGAGAGCTGTCCTGAGCTGGGACAAGAGAACCAGATATTTATATGCCTCTGCCAGTGGTCACTGAATGTCGGCTGCTGAAGGAGGGGAGTGATCTTAGGAAAGGAAGCTCTATCCAGCTAAGGCAATCCCCAAAAGGGCTGACAGCTGAGAGCTGGACATTACAGTGTGTGGGATAATGAGTCCTTTGTTCCTGAAGGGAGATCTGGGTGGTGAATCTCATCATACACCAGAGCAGTCAACATCTAGAAGGTATGATTTGAGTGAAAGGCATTGGTACAGCAGAGATGGTTTTCAGGGGAGTTCTCTTCATGTAATTTGCTTGTTCTTTCTGAACCTGCTCAAGTCTGAACCCAAATAAAACTTTGTTCCCTTTCATACACAGGATTGTTGCTGTGCCCACTGGACTTTATGGCTTGGCTTATTTTATAATACCCAGCTCACGATGGGCAGCTCTGGCCCCATAGTCATCTGGTATCGCAGGTAAGGCTCCAGATCTGAATACTCATATTTTGAATTTATGGGAGACAAGCAAGCTAGATTACCATCTAGAAATTTATCACATTCATGAAGGAAACATGTAACTCTGCTTTCAATCTCTGTGGTTTATTGATGACTCTAGCGATTCCATGGAGAATTAGGGTGTTAGAACACTAGGGTACAAATCAAAGCTGAAAGTTAACATATGCTGGAACAAAAAAGAACATACATGATATAAGGTAGGAATCCTTACAAGGTATCTTCAGTTTGCTCTTTTGGAAAGCAATATCTGAAAGTCACAGTTGAAGTTTCTTTGTTTACAATGTTTTCTTCTCAGAATGTAGTTTCATAGAACCCTTAGATTACTACAGATCTTAGCATCTTAACATCCAGAGATCTTAACATCTTCTAGTTAGTGCCTTTGTCTATAATTAAATGCCTATGTTTAAAACAGCAATCCTCTGGAAGATATACCAATCTTTTAATAATCTGTTTTAATACTTGATACCTGTAAGTGAATACTCCTAATATCTATATCTGACCAATAGAGGTAGATATTAGGAAAATTTATGTATAAATTACATATAAAGATATATAATAAGTAAAGTATATAAATACATACATATATACCTCCAATATATTATATACTCCTGGTATATAAATAGGAAAACTTGAGAGAAAATTAACCTAAATTTCATGACCTATGCATATCTCAAATCTGCAGGATTATATGGTGATTTTAAGAGCAATTGTTTGTCCCAACCAATATCTGAGTGCAGCCATATCAGAGACCCTTAGGGCGAATGGCCCAGCCAAGCATTCCTCAAATTCAAATCTGTAACATGAGAAGCAAAGTGAAATGTTTGTTTCTATAGTTTTGGGGTTATTTGTTAGACAGCAATAATAACCGATCAGTATGTGCCAAGTACTCTGCTCTGCGCTCAATCAACTCCTTTAAATCTTGACACTAATGCAGAGTAAGTATTATTTCATTTTAGAGATGAGGTGTTGAAAGTGGTCATCGAGAAGACGTGACTGCCGGTTGACCCCCGAGCTGCACCTGGGCAATCAGAGGTTCCCCACCCCCTCCCCTGTCCTCAGAATGTATGTTCTGCCCATCATTCCCACAGTGGGAGCCAATTTCAAGGATGGACCCTTGAGAGAGCAATGTGCTGTTAAGACCATCTGGACAGTATATGTGACTGAACCCTATTAAGACCTCTATATGTTTTTAAGATTCTGGCAGGCGAGTGTGGAAATTTACTCTTCTTGTGGCCGTGCAAGACAAGTCTTCATGTAAGTTCCCTTGCTTCTTAAACTACCACCTACCAATATAGAGTGGTCTGCCTCTTTCTTCAGTCTCTCCTTGCCCTCCATGGATGGGGGCCAGTTTCAAATTTCACCTGGGCAACTCCGGGGGTCACAAACCAAGATGATGAAAGTGAGTTTCAAAGAGGTTAACACTCTCCTAATGGCATGCAGCTAAGAAGAGGCAGAGTTGAAACTCAAACCCAAGCCTTGCTGACTAACTGTAACCTGAAAAATAGGATCTAAAGAATCTTATATTTGTAGAGTAAGGTCCACTCCTTAAGCAGGCAACATATCTGATATTGATTGAATTAGAAGTACCCATATTTAACTAAAATAATTAAAACACTTTCTAGAGTTCAGCATGTGCTTGCTGGAAATGAAAACTTTGGATGAGAGGGCCCTAGTGAAAAACAAATTTAACTATTACCATATGAACACTGTTGCCTGAATAGTGATGATGCCAAATGGCTGAGCAAAAGGTATTGGAAATAATCAGTAACAATTTTTGTAAAGATGTTTTGGCATAAAAATGAAGAGCAATTCTATTTTGAAATACTGAGAAGCATGAGTGAAAATATAATTAGTACCTGTAAAAAGTGAATAATTCCAGCGCTTTCCTTTAAATGACCTTTGATTAAATTCTAGTTCTTCCATATGCCATTACCCACTTAACCTAACATAAAAAAGGAGAAATCAGTTGTTGTGTGTTTTTTTGCCTTTCATCTCCTTTATACATCTACTGTCAAAACAGAAATATCAAACTTAAACTACCGTATCATATGCCAAGACTGATTGAGGGACTATAATTATTCTTGTTCACACACTAAATGTATTTTTTATTTGTTCTGATTATGTATGTGGTTTGTAGTGTATTTATACCAAATAAAAGCTCTTTTCCATTTCTATATTCTACTTCACTTATGTAGTTTTTTACATATTAACTCTGAATACTGGCAAAGAAACTTTTTATCAGTAATTACCCCTTTACCCCTCTGATTGCTCTTATATCTCCTTCCGAGGCTTTTTACATTATCCCTGTATGATATTTAACATTTGGGGAATAGGTTGGATGTTTAGGGTACATTTATTAGGATTTGGTTTGTTTGCTCCATGGTTCTTGAGTATTCATACGTGTAAGAATCATCTGGGGAGTGCATGATTAATACTGTAGATTCCTGGGCCATATGGCCAGAGATTCTGATCTGAAGGCTGCAGGGTGGGGCTTAGAGATTTATATTTGTAAGGAGGATTCTAGGACTTTCTTTTGCAGATGGTCTGAGTATCATATTTGGATAAACGCTGTACTAACTATAATGCCAGTAATTTCAGTAACTGCTATCAGATTGCAGGATGCCATTTACTATAAGTTGCTAAGCGTGTAGACCTCATCCCTATAAAGGTATAAAGTTTCTTAAAAGTAAAAATCTTTAAAAAAAAACCTTTCACACTTTAAAAACATTCCTCAAAACAAATAAATGCTTAAAGTAAAACCAAATATATTTATTATAGCTATTTGAATTATTAATTAAAATACAATTTTAGCAAAATTTACAGTATGCAACAACCTTAGCACAAAATGTATGCTTTATAATACTGATCATAATTATATATTATTATATATTTTATTACATAAAATAGATTATAGATAATATATATTCTATGTCATAATTATCTAGAAAACATAACAGTTATAATTATACATTAATTAAAATAATCATTGTTTAATGATTATTGTTTTATTGTTTAATTCATGACAGTTTGCAAATAATAAAAGGTAGTCAAGGTTTAAGCAGTTACATAGTGCTCGCAAGCTGGTTGCTTATTTATTCACGGGCTTGCTATTATCTTGAAATATCAGAGGTTGCTATAAAACCTATGAATGCTCTTAATGACTTAATTGCTCTTAGACTTGATTTTTTACCTGTATACTCTTGTCTTTCAGATTATTTACCTCCAGTGTTTCTACATAAAATTTCTCCTCATAATCTACAAAATTGTCATATCTATCTTAAAATGATCATCAAGTGAAATTAAAAATGGAAAGGACAAAGCCAGTAAAATTTCCCTCACCGCAATGCATTTTTGTATTAATTCGGCAACAAACCTTTTAAGTAATCTCCATTACCAGATAGTCCCTCAGTACTCAGAATATAAAATAACACAAAGCAACTGCTCACTAAGATGTCTAATATAATAGGTCTCTGTACTTCAAAATCTGTTTTCCTGACGTAATCATTTCTATTCTATATCCCGTCTTTGCTATTAAACTAGTTAGTGTAATATATTAAGAGAAGGAGCTTTGAAGTCTGCATTTGTAAGCACTCGATTCAAATCCTCTCTCATCAATGAATTGTGATGTGGAATAAGAATAATTTCTTTATCTATAAAATAAGGATAATAATATTTAATTCACAGAGGTTTTATTTTCAAAGTATTTCAAAGTTTTCAAAAATAAAATAAGGCAATGTGGAGGGCTCTACCTCCAGTATGACCTGCTTCCCAGCAAAACCAATAAAAAATGTTTTAAAAAACCCCCAGCCATTTAAAGCCTCTGGAAATGGATCTAAGGGCATACAGTAAATGAAAAAGTATTCATTCAAGAAAATCTACTAAAACTTGACAAGAGCAGCAAGAGTCAATGGTATTTGAACCAAGATCCACTCCTTTCTTTTCTCTTGAATCTTAGCGAGATAGAAACTCCACTCCAGACTTATGTAACCAAGAGCGCAAGACTCCCTCTCATTCTAGCTCCAAGTCAGAGGGCTATTTTCCTAGGAGGGGCAGGACAACAGCATTTCCCATGATGCTCCTGGTTGTCTCTTGCTGAACCTAAGTTCTGAGCAAGTGTGACTGACAGGTGGGAGCTCCTTTCTTCTACTCAGCCCCCACTCATGGGACAGAGACTCTACCTCGGGTACAGCACCACTGAGAATACAGAAGCCTGTCCTTTTCCTTGCATGTAAGGTGGAGGTTCCATGCTGAGAGAGGCAAGCTGAGAAAACCTGAGGCTACAGTTTGCACTCAGCACTCAGCTCCAAAGCTGTATGTCTTACCATTGTCCTCACACCTAGCACCAGAACCCTGGCTAATATATTTTGCCTGAAAGGAGAATCAGGCTGTATGTTAGAAAGCTCTGAATCTTTTCCCAAAAGAACTGACTTCATTTGCAACAGAGTGTGGAAAAATTTGAACCTTGGGGAGTTCTCAAAACCAGCAGGGGTTGTGGGAACAAACATTTGATAATAGATTGGTAGACTCATTGGGAATATAGGCAAAAGTGTTGGCTAGCTGTTTGCCAGGGAGAGCCAGGGAAAGAGACAGTTGGGAAGAGCACTCCTTGGGTCAGAGCAAATCTCAAAGACTGATCTTAGGAGCTGTCCCTTCAAAGTAGCCTAAATTTCACTGGATTGGTCTGTTAAACAATTCATGCCCAGGACATTGTTGAAAACAATAAAGCAATTAGTTGGAAATTATTGTAGTTTAACAGGTAGGTGTAGGCAGGGAAAGAGACAGTCAAAGAATGTTCTGCCAGATCATTGTCATCTGAGGGTGATGTGGGTTATCCAAGGCTGTGTGTTTTGATGAACAGCATCAGAGGCTTCATGGAGTTGTGGGTGGCGGTGAGATGGGTGATATACTTCACAAAAATAGTACAGTCAATAACAATAACAAGCCCTGGAGGGGAGGGAACAGTACTAGAATTGCTTCAATGTGTTATCTATAATGTCATTTCCAACAAAAAGATTATGCAAAGCAGCAAGAACATAGGATCCATACACTGGGAGAAAAGCAGACTGTAAGTGACCAGATGTCAGACTTAATAGATAAATACTTCAAAGTAGCATTATAAATATGTTTAAGAAACTAAAAGGAAACTATGATTAAGGACATAGTGAAAGGTATAATGACAATGTTGCAACAAGTGGAGAGTATCAGTAAGGAGCTATAAATGATAAAAGGAACTAAATGGAAATTCTGGAATTGAAAGTTTCAATAACTGAAATGAAAAATCCATTGGAGGGGCTCAACAGTCAACTTGAACAAGCAGAAAAAATAATTAGCAAAATTTAAAATAGATTGCTAGAGATTGTGCAATCTGAAGAGCAGAGAGAAAAAAAGAATGAAGAAAAATAAACAGACACTCAGAAATATGAGACAGTATAAGTACACCAACACACACACAATGTGAATACCAGGAAAGGAGACAGAGATAAGAGCAAAAAATGTGTTTGAAGAAATAATAGTTGAAAACTTGCCAAATGTATTGGAAGACATTACACATCAAGGAAGCTCAACAAACTCACAGGATAAATGCAAAGAGATCCACAAATAGACAAGTCATAATAAAAATGGTGAAAGCCAAAGGCATGGAGAAAATCTTGAAAGCAGGAAGAGGAAAATGCTCATTGCTTATAGGGAATCCCAAGAAAATAAACAGTAAATTCTCATCAGAAATAATGGAGGTCAGACAGCAGTGGGATAACATTTCCAATGTGCTCAAAGTCAAAACTGTCAACCAAGAATCCTACATGCAGCAAAGCTATTGTTCAAAAATGAAAGTAGAAAAAAGACATTAAAAGATAAACCAAAAGTGAAAGAATGTATTATTCCCAGACCCATCTTTGAGAAATACTGCAGGAAGTTTTTCAGGCTAAAAGCAAATGATCTCATTTTTTCAAATCCACACAAGAAAACAAAGAACACTATAAAGGAAATTATGTAATTGTGAAAGAGAAGATAAATGTATATTTCTTATCTTTTCTTCTCTTAACTAATTTAAAAATCAGTTATATAAAACAAAACAATATGTATATAATGGATTGCTGAGCCTATGACTCATAGAAAAGTAATATATTTGCCATTAACAGCATAAAGGAGGTGGGTAGGAACACAGCTTAGCTGGGCTAAGGAAATGAATCCAGATGCTAACTTGAATCCACAGAAACAAATCAATACATCCAGAAATGGTAAATGATGAATATTCTTGGCCTTTCTCATAATCCCTCTTTGCTGAATGTGATACTGACTTTACATCCTCTGTTTCTTACCCTCTCCTGAAATCTCAGGTAGTTCCTGCACTGGTGTGCTTTTGTGATGCAAGAGGGAAAGAAAAGAGAGAAAAGACCAAGAGGCGGGAGCCAAGGATCAACAAGGGGTCCCTCTGCCACATTTCCCAGGGGAGCTGAAGACGGGGAGTTAAGAGAAGTTGTATGTGAGGAAAGAGGACTTAAAGAAGGATAGTTGTGGAATCCCATCAGGATATTCAATCAGTTTGCATAAAAAAAAAGAGAACTTATTTTGAAATTAACTTTTATTTGCTCATCTGCTCTTTTGATAGAAAGCTCTCCAAACTACACTAGGTCTTAGGAAAATAGTACCTACTGCATTCTCTACTAGCTTCTGCTTCAAGTTTTTCATTAGTGATTTTTTTCATCTTATATCCTATCACTTGACTTGAGTGATAGTTTGTATTTTTTACATCAATAATGTTAATTAATAATCAGTTCATTATTTTATAAATAATATTAATTATTAACATTAATTACTAACATTTCCTAGACAGATAAGAGGCAGTTTGGGTAGTATAGTCATTTTCACAATGTTGATTCTTCCAATCCAAGAACATGGTATATCTCTCCATCTGTTTGTATCATCTTTAATTTCTTTTGTCAGTGTCTTATAGTTTTCTGGATACAGGTCTTTTGTCTTCTTAGGTAGGTTTATTCCTAGGTATTTTATTCTTTTTGTTGCAATGGTAAATGGGAGTGTTTCCTTAATTTCTCTTTCAGGTTTTTCGTCATTAGTGTATAGTAATGCAAGAGATTTCTGTGCATTAATTTTGTATCCTGCTACTTTACCAAATTCATTGATTAGCTCTAGTAGTTTTCTGGTAGCATCTTTAGGATTCTCTTTATATAGTATCATGTCATCTACAAACAGTGACAGTTTTACTTCTTTTCCAATTTGGATTCCTTTTTCATCTCTGATTGCTGTGGCTAAAACTTCCAAAACTATGTTGAATAATAGTGGTGAGAGTGCTATACTACCCAAAGCAATCTACAGATTCAATGTAATCCCTATCAAACTACCAATGGCATTTTTCACAGAACTAGAACAAAAAATTTCACAATTTGTATGGAAACACAAAAGACCCCAAATAGCCAAAGCAAACTTCAGAAAGAAAAATGGAGCTGGAGAAATCAGGCTCCCTGACTTCAGACTATCCTACAAAGCTACAATAATCAAGACAGTATGGTACTGGCACAAAAACAGAAATATAGACCAATGGAACAGGATAGAAAGCCCAGAGATAAACCCATGCACATATGGTCACCTTATCTTTGACAAAGGAAGCAAGAATATACAATGGAGAAAAGACAGCCTCTTCAATAAGTGGTGCTGGGAAAACTAGACAGCTACATGTAAAAGAATGAAATTAGAACACTTCCTAATACCATATACAAAAATAAACTCAAAATGGATTAAAGACCTAAATGTAAGTCCAGACACTATAACTCTTAGAGGAAAACATAGTAAGAACACTCTTTGACATAAATCACAGCAAGACCCTTTTTGACCCACCTCCTAGAGAAATGGAAATAAAAACAAAAATAAAGAAATGAGACCTAATGAAACTTAAAACCTTTTGCACAGCAAAGGAAAACATAAACAAGACGAAAAGACAACTCCCAGAATGGGAGAAAATATTTGCAAACGAAGCAAGTGACAAATGATTAATCTCCAAAATATATAAGCAGCTCATGCAGCTCAATATCAAAAAAACAAACAACCCAATCCAAAAATGGGCAGAAGATCTAAATAGACATTTCTCCAAAGCAGACATACAGATTGCCAACAAACACATGAAAGGATGGTCAACATCACTAATCATTAGAGAAATGCAAATCAAAACTACAATGAGGTATCACCTCACACCAGTCAGAATGGCCATCATCAAAAAATCTACCAACAACAAATGCTGGAGACGGTGTGGAGAAAAGGGAACCTTCTTGCACTGTTGGTGGGAATGTAAGTTGATACAGCCACTATGGAGAACAGTATGGAGGTTCATTAAAAAACTAAAAACAGAACTACCATATGACCCAGCAATCCCACTACTGGGCATATACCCTGAGAAAACCATAATTCAAAAAGAGACATGTACCACAATGTTCACTGCAGCACTATTTCCAATAGCCAGGACATGGAAGCAACCTAGGTATCCATCGACAGATGAATGAATAAAGAAGATGTGGCACATATATGCAATGGAATATTTCTCAGCCATAAAAAGAAACGAAATTGAATTATTTGTAATGAGGTGGATGGACCTAGAGTCTGTCATACAGAGTGAAGTAAGTCAGAAAGAGAAAAACAAACACCATATGCTAACACATATGTATGGAATCTAAAAAAAATTGGTTCTTATGAACCTAAGGGCAGGACAGGAATTAAGACACAGAGGTAGAGAATGGACTTGAGGACACAGGGAGGGGGGAAGTGTAAGCTGGGACGAAGTAAGAGAGCAGCATTGACATATATACACTACCCAATGTAAAATAGATAGCTAGTGGGAAGCAGCTGCATGGCACGGGGAGATCAGCTCGGTGTTTTGTGACCACCTAGAGGGGTGGGATAGGGAGGGTGTGAGGGAGACTCAAGAGGGAGGGGATATGGGGATATATGTACACATATAGCTGATTCACTTTGTTATAAAGCAGAAACTAACACACCATTGTAAAGCAATTATACACCAATAAAGATGTTAAAAAAAAAAAAAGACAATGACAAACTTGATTCAGGATTTAAGAAGTCAAAGTTGATAAATTTAACTTGGAGACCAGAATAATAGGATGTCGTTAATAAAGAAAGAGATGTTGGGAAAAGAAGCAAGTTTACAGGGGGAAACAATCAGTTTTGATCACATAATCTTAAAGATGATGTCCATTAGAAAAGTGATGCAGCTAAATCTCCTGATGTGAGAGAATCATTTATAAATAATTAATAAAGAGAATTGCAATGTGGGGATGGTCAGGGTATGTTCATAGAAATTTGGAGTTTTGTAGTATCATGCTTTTAAGGCAATGACAGACAGAGTATAAAATGGGATTGTTCTGATCCAACATGATAATTCATAGACATTTTTAAAATTTTATAGCCACTGAAGTCTGAGAACTGTGTTATATAGCTTAGATTCTCAGAGATTGTTCCTGGAACACAGTAGGTACTCATACTGTCTGATGATTATTAGATTATTAGAATTATGCAGATCTCTGAAGAGGCAAAGATACTTTTCAGGGTCATTTGAAAGCTGATTCTGCTTTCTTCCTCTGGATGGTATGTAGCCTTGCAGATGCTGGATTTGATACAAAAACAAGGAAAAGTCTAATTTATGTCAGCACTCACTTAAGTGGAAATGTATTGATTTTTAGAAAAAACCCTCTATAGCTGCCACTGCTAGCACTCAACCCACGTCTCCTCGGGTCTCTACCATTTCACATACACAAGGCTGCAGTCAGTTTTTTTTTCTAACAGCCAGTACCTGTGTCTCTTGGTAGATGGATGCTCTCAGACCTTCAGATTCCCCTTTCTTACCTGCACAGAGATCTCCACTGCCTGGGCGCTACTCCTCTTGCCTCACCACCATGGGCAATGTGTAAGCAATGTCTGGTCAGAGAGGAACTAATAACTCAGTCCTGTTGCCGTCTGATCTAGGATGATGTTGAGAAATGACCCACACTGTCTCCAGAGCTCCCTTGTGGAATTGAGCCAAAGTCTTTCCTGGGACTTAGCTTGTTATGGTTTCCTTGCGTGGCCTCCTTTCCTTCCTGATTCCTCTTTCCTACTCCTGGAAACAATTTTTCCTGGGAACACTTCCTAATAAAACACTTTACATAAGTCTTCATTTTGGAGTCTAAAACCAACTTAACTGAGGTGTATTAGTTTTCTATTTGCTACTGTAATAAATGACCACAAATTTGGTGGCTTACGATAACACAAATTTATTATCCTATAGTTCTGTAGGTTAGAGGTCCAACAGGAGTTAAAGCCAAGTCACTGTTAAAACTAGTGACTGGACTAAAAACAAAGTGTTGCAGGGCTGCATTCCTTTTTCAGGGTTTAAGGGGGAAATGTGTTTCCTTGCCTTTTCCAGGTTCTGAAGGCCACCTATATTCTTTGGCTGATGACCCGCTCTCTCCATCTTTAAAGCCAGCAAAGGCTAATCGATTTCTTCTCACATCACTCCAACTTCCTCTTCTTCTCCCTCTTCTGCTTTAAAGGACACTTGGGATTATGCTGGGCTCACTTGGATGATCCACAATAATCTCATGTTAACTTCAGCTGATTAGCTAACTTAATTACATTTGTGATCTTAATTCCCATTTTTCCAGGAAACTTAGCACAGTCTCAGGTTCTGGATGTGGGGGGCTTCATTATTCCACCTATAGCAGTTGTTAAACCCCGAGTATAAAAAAGGCTTGTGGTGAGAAAAATCAGACTGTTTTCTCAGATCAGGCATTATTCTACTCTGTTCAAAGGGTTATCAGTTTCTGCCTTTTTTTTGGGAACTGGAGGCCCAGAAAAAGTCACATCAAGATAAATTACATCTGTTTCTAACTTGTTTGGTCCATCTTGCTTCCGTTAATTATTTGTGTCCTTGGCTAATTAAGTTTGGAGTTTAATCTGTGTGTATCTGGGGAGGGTAGGGGAGTCTATTCTTGCTAATCCGCAACTAACACAAAAGACTGTAAGTTCAGCAGTGATGATTGTAATGCAGTATTTTTTTCAGCTTGGACATCAAGAATAAAAAGTGTGAGCAATACTTCTTTGCAAGCAAATTCTCTTTCTATCTCAGTGTTCTAAAAGAGATTGAGTAGCAACTGCTGGAAGATATTGTAATAAGAATTCAAGGTTTGACACTTCAAACTAATATAATATTGTATGTTAATTATAACAATGAAAAAGAATTCAAAGTACGATGGGCGTTACATGAGATTGTGTCTAAGATATCTTCTATCATATGTTTTATTATTGTAATGATAGCAACACAATGAAGTTAATAATGATTTGGGAGCTGTCTTTACATTACAGTATAGCTCAAGTTGCCATCAGCAAAGCAGAAAGGAGACCATATCTGCAGCCAAAATTGCCCACATTCTGACCAATGAAGTAATGGAAAACAAACTGGGAAAGGACAGAATTCTGAATCATGTTACCAAGGAAGCTTTTAGGTTTCCAGGGAAGTTTGGAAAACTCTCCTTGGGATACTCTTTTAAGGGACACCGAGCCATGAATTAGGTGTTCATGTGAAAGAGGACTTTTTGAAGCCAGAAGAAGATAGATGTTTAAATATGCTTATGCTATTTTATTTGAAGCCAAGAAAGGAGACACTAGGATTGTTTGTCATATATTAACTGTTGCTGAGAAACTAAGAAAGGTATTTCCAAAGTAAGATGCCAGCTAACTCTGGAAACCCTTGGGGCTGCTTGCCAAGACTGCAAACCCCATTTGTCACAGAGCCTGTGTAGAACAGAACTCCTTCTAAATTTATCGTTTCCATTTGTTTTTTGTCATAGAATTATAAACAATGTGAGGTTAGACACCTGAAATTGCTATATGTGTTGCTTCTTTTAGCTCTGTCAGAAGCAGCTTTGTTTAATATCAACTGCACTGCCAAAATCTATGAGGACTCAAATCCCACTAGATCCTAAAGTTTCAAAAGAGTTAGGTATGGTTATCTTGTTCCTTTCTGTATGCTCTAAATTGCTCCAATGAATGAATGAAAGAAGAGAATGAATGAATTGTTGACTAAAAATCAATGTAGAGGTGCTTCTTCAATGTTTTGTGAAATGTGATGTTGAGCAGATATGGTAAATAGAACCATATGAAATTGTCTATATGTTATTATTACTGATCTACGCAAGTGGTGATTTCTTATGGCATCTGAGTAGATGACTAGTTAGCAGTTCTTGTCTTTCCTCCTCCCAAAATATCATATTCAGAATAAATCAGTTTATTAGGCCCCTATTAAGGTCCAGATATTCAGATAAATGCTTTTCCATGTTATCTTATTTAACCCTTAAAACAACCCAAGTAGGCAGAATTCTAAAACGGCCTCTGAGATCCCTACCCCGCTGTACATTTTTGTACATTATCCCTGGGACTGTGAATCTTGTAGATTTTACTTACATAATTAGATTATGTTAAGTAGCACCACTGACTTTAAGAAAGAGAGATTATCTGGGTGAGCCAGACCTAATCACATGAACCCCTTAAATAGCATGAGTCTAGAGATCAGACACAGAGGATTTGAAGCAAGCGAGGGATTTGATGTGAGGGAGATTCTTCTGTTGCTGGCTTTGCAGATGAAGGGAACACGTGGCAGGGAATGTGGCAGCTTCTAGGTATTAAGTGTGGTCCTATATCTACAGTAATAGGAAAACAAAAGACTCAGTTCAACAACAGCAAGGACATAAATTCTGCCAACAGCCCATGTGCTTTGAAGAGGAGACTGAACCACAGATGAAAACCCATAGATATAGCTGACACCTGGGTTTTACCGGGTGAGACCCTGAACAGAGAACCCAGTCATGTGTGAGCTATAGAAAGGAAGAGATATTAACTTTATGTTGTGTTTAAGTTCCTATGTTTGTAGTAGGTAACTGGTTACACAGCAGTAGAAAACGAATACAAATCCTTTAAGCCCTTTCATTTCATTTTATAAAAGAGGAATGGAGACCTAGTAGTAATGCCTAAATTTTCTCAGGGACAAACAGAAAATATTTTAACACAAAGATTTTTGACTATGTGGTTAATATTTGTTTTTCTAATGTGCCCTTTGTAAAGAAAAGAGGTTTGGAAGAAGAAGTGAGAAGTAAAGTTCTGTCAAGTCAATGGTAAATCCTCTGTAGATGAGAGGTCACAAAAAAGTCATAGGGGGGCTTCCCTGGTGGTGCAGTGGTTAAGAATCTGCCTGCCAATGCAGGTGACACGGGTTCGAGCCCTGGTCCGGGAAGATCCCACATGCCGCAGAGCAACTAAGCTCGTGCACCACAATTACTGAGCCTGTGCTCTAGAGCCCACGAGCCACAACTACTGAGCCCATGTGCCACAACCTCTGAAGCCCTCACACCTAAAGCCCGTGCTCCTCAACAAGAGAAGCCACCGCAATGAGAAGCACACCCACCGCAGCGAAGAGTAGCCCCTGCTCGCTGCAACTAGAGAAAGCGCTCACGAAGACCCAACGCAGCCAAATAAATAAATAAATAAATAAATAAATAAATTTATTTTAAAAAAAGTCATAGGGAAGGTCCCTTACTTGTGGCTCCACTAGACCTTTTACATTTCTGTGTGTTTTAATCAGGAACACAAAGAGCCTCCGTGAACTCAATTTGAGTATGATCAAAAGTGTTTGGCAAGAAAGAATCACATGGTGTCAGATGAGCTTAAATATCTTTCTAAAGTGAGAGATGAATTTGTGGTTTGTGGCAACTTCCCAGAGTTCATGTGATTTCTCCTTATTTATTTATCTCTTGCTGAGAAAACAGCACACCAAACCCAACATGTGATGAACTATTTTTCTTATAAATCACATCATACTATTTCATCACATGTTGTTGTGTTTCCTGTGGATCTCCAGGACTAAGAAAAGCAGCATATAGCAAGATCGCCAAGAAAACTCCATATCTTATTACATTAAACGTTTTGTGTGTGTGTGTGTGTTTGTGTGTCTGTGTGTGTGTGTGACAGAGAGAGAGAGAGGAAGAGATAGAGGGTGTGGGTGTGTGTGAGTGTGTGATATCATTCTGACATCTAAAACTATGGCATGTGATGGTCATATTTTATATAAATCATGTAACTAAGAAAAATCCTAAGAAGATTATTTTTCAAGTTACTCATAATCCCAATACATAGAAATTTACTGGTTTTAAAAAATTAGCTTTATTCTAGACATAGAATATTTATTTGCAGATAAAAGGATAGATAGAACAAAAATTAACATACTATAATAACATTTTGAAATAAATAAAATAGAATTTTACTTGGAAGAAAAGAAATTAAAGCTATGCTGAACTTTAGATAATTAGCTTCCTTACCCCATGACATGTTAGCTCTAGAAGAGCCCTCTGAAACAGAAGTGGGAAAACTTTTTCTGTAGAGAGCCAGATAGTAAATATTTTAGACTGTGGGCTGCACACGTTCTCTCTCACGTATGCTTGTGTGTGTTTAGGGGAAGGGGCGTGTATTTTACAACACTTTACAAATTTAAAAACCATTCTTAGATCCAGGGCTGAACAAAAACAGGCCATAAGCCAGAACTGGCCCAAGTAAGAATAAAGTATTATGGCAAATATTAAAAGATTAATTTTTAGGCAAATTCTTTTATTAAAGCATAATATACTAAGAAAATACACAAATCATGAGCACATAGCTCAAAACACTTTCATGAGCTGAACCCACTTGAGGAATAAACTGAACTGGAGTAAAGAAAAGGTACATTTTTAGCAGCTCTGAAGCCGCCCTTCTGCCTGTGGCAGCTATGGAGGTGTTGCCCCCATCTATCTTCAAGAAAAGACTTGCTTCAGCTGCCTGGAGTGCAAAGAGTTGACTGCCCTGAGCTGCAGCTTTTTCAGCATCTGTGGCCCCTGAGGCTCAGTTCTTCTGGAGCAACCCCAGCCAATAGCTGAACATAGTGGGGTTATTAGAGCTTGACCATTTCTGGCCAATGTAGAACACCTCTATTTGGCAGTCTTTTTGTGGAGCTTCCCATTGGATTGGTTGAGACTTTCTCAAATCTGCGTTATGCTCTGAGGCTTACCTCAATTCTGTTTTCTCGCACAGGTGTCCGAGCTGCACAGGGTATAGAGACTTTCACTTCTCAACCACGCTTCCACCTACTTATATTTTTCAAGTGTTACCTCTCAGAAACCTATTGCCATCCTAATCCATCTCAGCATCTGCTTCCTGGAGGGCTCAGACTGACACCTGTCCCCTTGCATCCTCTCCTCCATCATATCAAGCTTAACCACTACCCTCACTTCTAACTCCCTAGGTAGTTTCCTGGATTAAACTGAGTATCAATTGAATCATACACTATGTAGTAGTTTGTAACTGGCTTATTTTGTTCAATATTTTGTTTGTGAGATTCATCTTTCTTATTCTTATAGTTGTAGATTGTTCATTTTTTTCTTTAGTTTTTTGTTGTATGAATATACCAATATTTAGTTATCCATCCTATGATAGATGGACATCAGGTTGTTTCAAGTTTGAGGTTATTATATAGAGAGTTGCCGTAAATATTGCTGTTATGTGTCTTTTGGTGAACATTTGATTCATACCTTTTGCTTTGGTTTATACCTAGGGGTGCAATTGCTAGGTCATATGGTATGCATATGCTCACTTTTAGTCAATTTTGTCAAACAAATTGCCAAATTTCTATCATGAATTTACACTCCCATCAGCAATGTATGATAGCTCCAGTTGCGTCATTAAAAAAAAAATTTTTTTTATTTTAGCCATTCTGGTGGGTGTAAAGATATATTATATTATAGTTATAATTTGAGCATTATTGAAAAATGAATGCAGTTTATATGTTTATCGGCCATTTGGATGTTCTCTTTTGTAAAGTGTCTCCAGGCATTTTGCACACTTTTCCTTCCATTGTATTCATTTGTATGCATTTTTCATATTGATTTTTTGATGTTCTAGAGAAGAACAAAGCTGTTCTTTATATATATTCTGGATAGTAATCATTTGTTGAATATATATAGTTCAAATATATTCTACTCTTTTTACTTTTCTAATGGTGTCTTTTCATGAAAAGAAGTTCTTAATTATAATGTAGTCTAATTTATTATTTTTTCTTTATGGTTAATGCTTTTTGTGTTTATTTGCCTACCCTAGGAGATAATGTCATGAAGATATTTTCCAAAGTCATGAAGATATTCTCCTATGATTTCTTCTAAAAAGCTTTATTGTTTTAATGTTTACCTTTTGACTATATTTTTTGTGTATTAAGTGAGGTAGTGGTCATGATTCACTTTTTAATATGAACATTCAATTTCCCCAGCACCATTTATTGAAAAAGCATCTTCTTAGCAATGCATTAAATAGACATCTAGATCATAAAATAAATGATGCTTTCTTTACCCTCAATTTTGTTTTATTGGTCTATTTCTACTTCCTTGCCTTATTACCATATTTTCCTAATTATTACAGATTTGTAATATATCTTGATATCTAACATTGTAACTTCCAGCTTTGTTCTTCTCCAAGAATGCCTTGGCTATTCTTGGGCCTTTACATTTCCATATAAATTTTATCATCAACTTGTCAATTTTCACTCAGTTCTATAAATTAAATCTATAGATCAACTGAATGACAATTGATATTTTTACAATACTGAATCTTCCAAACTGTGAACATGGTATAAACTTGTGTATATTAAATCTTCTTTAATTACTCTTACCATTATTGTGATTTCGTTTTTTGGTGTGGAGGTCTTGTACATATTTTACTATATCTATTTCTAGGTATTTATTAGTTAAAATAATTTTTCTGTAGATTTTTTCAGACTTTCTATATAGCCAATCAAATTGACTCTGAATAATTACAGTTTTATTTCTTCCATTCCAATATTTGTAACTTGTGTTTCTTTTTTTTTTGTCCTTTTTATCAACACTTAGGGCTACCAGTACAATGTCTAGCAGTACTAAAATGATGATAACAGGCATCCATATCTCATTCTCAACCTTAGGAGAAAAACTTTCAGTAATTTATTATTAGGTAGAATATTTGGTAGATTTTTTGTAGATAATCTTTCAAAGATTAAGAGAATTTTTTATTATATAAATGTTGAATTTTGTAAATGCTTTTTTGCACCTATTGAGATTATACCATGAATTTTCTCCTTTTGTTCATTTATTTTCTAATATCAAGCCAAATTTATATTCTGGAGTAAGCTCCTTTTCCTATATTGTTGTATTCAGTTTTCTAATACCTTGTTTAGAATTTCTGCATCTATGATTATAAAAAAGAATGGTCTGTGATTTTTTTCTTTTGGTATCCTTGACAGTTTTTGTATAAAGATGATCTTGGACTCATACATGAGTGTTCCTTTTCTATAATTTCTGAAATAATTTTGGTAAATTATTTTTCTTAAAATTGTGGAAAAATTCACTGGAGAAACCGTCTGGATCTGGTGCTTTCTTTGCGATTTCAATTTCTTTGATAGATTTAGGATCATTAAACATTGGTGTCAGCATAGGTAATTTGTTTTTCTAAGGAATTTATCTTAACTACAGAGTCAAATTTTTTTGGTGTAAAGTTGTTTCATTATAGTTTATCCCTAATTTTTTTTTTATATCTAGAATCTGGCTCTTGTTTATTCTTTCATCACTATTATTGGCAATTTGTGTTCTTTCCCTTTTGGGGGAGGACATCTTTCTAGGAGTTTATCAATTTAATTAATTTTTTCTAAGAACTGACTCACGGCTTTGTTGATATTTCTCTACTGCAGTTATTTTCTCTATTTCATTGATTTCTGCCTTTCTGATTTTATTTTATTTTTCCTTACTTCTGCGTCATTTGGGTTTGATTTGCTACTCTTCTTCTAGCTTCTTAAGGTGAAATAGTAGGTCATTGACTTAGACTTTTCTTCTTTTCTAATATAAGCATTTAGAGTTATAAATTTTCATGACTTTAGCTATTTCCTAGAAATTCTGATATTTTCTAATTCAAATCTTTTCTAATTATCTATTTTCTTATTTCTTTTTTGATGTATGAGTTATTTGGGAGTATGTTGTTTACAGGTATTTGCAGCTTTTCTAGGAATATTAGTTTTAGCCATTTCTGATTTAATTCTGTGGTGTTAAGAAAACTTACTCTGAAATATTTGTTTTCTTAATATTTATTGAGAATTTTTTTCTTGGCCCAGCATATGTTTTATTCTGATGAACATCCTTTGTATACTGGAAAAGACCATATTTGTGCCACTTGTTAGGTTAAATGTTTATTAACATCAAGTAAAGTAAGATGGTTGATAGTATTATTCAGATATTCTCTAACTTGTTTGATTTTTTTGACTACTTGGTCTATCAATTACTGACAGAATGGTATTAGAGCTTCCAGCTATGAAGATGTGTTTTTCTATTTCTTCCTTTAGTTCTATCTGTTTTTCCTCCATGTAGTTTGAAGTTCTGTTATTAGGTGCATGTACATTGTTATTTTTATGTCTTCTCAATGGTTTGTTTCTTCTACCATGACATGTTCCCTTTATCTCTGGTAATACTCTTCAAAATCTATTTTTTTAATGTTAATATAGTCATGACAATAGCATGTGATATAGCATAATTTTCTTGTGCTTATGGTTTTCATGGTATATGTTTTCATATTTATTCCAGTTTCTCTCTTAAAATGAATCATTTATAGAAAGCATATACTAGTTGAATCTTACTTTTTTATAGTCTGACAATCTCTGATTTTTTTTCTTTTTTTATTAAATGAAAGATTCTTTAAATTCTATAGTGCTTTACAAATTTCAAAAAATTTTACACATATGCTTTCTTATAATCTCATAATAACACTTTTCCCCCTACTGCTATATTGTCCCTCCCCCTGACAATCTCTGATTTTAAATGGAATCTTTGATCATTTTATATAGAGTTCAATTATTTCATTTCATTGGATTTATGTCTACCATTTTGCTATATGATTACTCTGAATGTCATTTTATGTGATTTTCTCTATTTTAACTGAAAAGTTTTTAATCACATAGGTTGTAATTTTTTGTTGTTGTTGCTTTCAATGTGGCTTTCTTCTCTAAATGTATCTGTTTTTCTCTTACAATTTGTTTTTTTAAAAGCTTGCTGGTCCAATCTCATCTCTTGATTCTGTGTAATTTCATCTTTGAAAGTTTTGTAGTATTTGTTGGTTTTTGTTCATATACAACGATGTCTATGAAGAACTATTTTTATGATTTTCTTTCCTGTTTCCTTAGGTATTTACTTTTGTGATATGTCTTTCATCTGCATTCACCCAATGTTCCAGTCCTTTATTTATCCCCTTCCCCACCTAAGAGTTTCATGCTGATTTCATTCATTATCACTATTATTATTTTTTATTGAAGTATAGTTGATTTACAATATTACATTAGTTTCAGGTGTACAGTACAGTGATTCAATATTTTTATAGATTATACTCCAGTTAAAGTTATTATAAAATACTGGCTATAGTCCCTGTGCTGTAAAATATATCTTTGTAGCCATTTATTTTATGCATAGTATTTCCCACTTTTTAATCCCCTACCTTTATAGTTTCCTTCCCTCCTTCCTTTTCCCCACTTGTAATCATTAGTTTGTTCTCTATATGTGTGAGTCTGTTTCTGTTTTGTTATATTCATTCGTTTTATTTTTTAGATTGCACATATAAGTAATAATATAGAGTGTTTGTCTTTCTCTGACTTATTTCACTAAGCATAATACCCTCCAGGTCCATCCATGTTGCTGCAAATGGCAAAATTTCATTCTTTTTAATGGCTGAGCAGTATTACATTATATATATATATTGGGTTGGCCAAAAAGTGCCTTCAGTTTTTGAGTAAAAATAAAAGACACATTTTTCATTTTCACCAAGAACTTTATTGAACAACATAGTCACCCTTTTGTTCCACTACCTTCTGCCATTTTTCAGGCAACTTCATAATTCCATCTTCCCAAAATTTTTTATCTTTTTGAGCAAAGAGCTGTTCCAGGTGCCTTTTACAGTCTTCCAGGGAATTGAAATTTTTTCCATGAAAAGAATTTTGTAAAGACCGAAATAAATGGAAATCTGAAGATGTGATGTCTGGTGAATATGGAAGATGAATCAGAACTTTCCAGCCAAGCTCTAACAGTTTTTGCCTGGTCATCAAAGAAACATGCGGTCTTGCATTATCCTGATGGAAGATTATGCGTTTTCTGTCAACTAATTCTGGACGCTTTTTGTCAAGTGCTGCTTTCAGTCAGTCTAATTGGGAGCAGTACTTGTTGGAATTAATCGTTTGGTTTCCCAGAAGTAGCTCATAATAGAGGACTCCCTTCCAATCCCACCATATATACATCACCTTCTTTGGATGAAGACCGGCCTTTGGTGTGGTTGGTGGTGGTTCATTTTGCTTGCCCCATGATCTCTTCCATTCCATGTTATTGTACAGAATCCACTTTTCATCGCCCATCACAACTTTTTTTAAAATGGAACATTATCATTACGTTTAACTAGAGAATCGAATGAGGAAATACGGTCAAGAAGGTTTTTTTCACTTAACTTATGTGGAACCCAAACATCAAAGCGATTAACATAACCAAGCTGGTGCAAATGATTTTCAACACTTGATTTGGATATTTTGAGTATGTCGGCTATCTCCTACATGGTATAATGTTGATTGTTCTCAATTAATGTCTCGATTTGTTCGCTATCAACTTCAACTGGTCTACCTGACCGTGGAGCATCGTCCAGCGAGAAATCTCCAGCATGAAATTTTGCGAATTACTTTTGATGAGTTTGATCAGTCACAGCACCTTCTCCATACACTGTGCAAATCTTTTTTGGTGTTTCAGTTGCATTTTTACCTTTCTTGAAATAATAAAGCATAATATGCTAAAAATGTTGCTTTTTTTCTTCCATCTTCAACATTAAAATGGCTACACAAAAATTCACCAATTTTAATGTCTTTTTTTAAATGCACACTGATATGACAGCTGTCACAATCTAACAAAATTGTTTCGAATGAAGTTAAAGACAACTAAGTGCTGCTAGAGCCATCTTACGGAAAAAACCGAACCTTTTGGCCAACCTAATATATTCACCACGTATTCTTTACCCATTCATCTGTTGGTGGACTCAGGTTGCTTCCATATCTTGGCTGTTGTAAATAATGCTGCTATGAACATCAGGGTGCAGTTATCTTTTTGAATTAGTGTTTTCATTTTCTTCAGGAGTGGAATTGCTGGATCACATAGTAGTTCCAATTTTAGTTTTATGAGGACCCTCCATACTGTTTTCCATAGTGCCTGCACCAATTTACATTCCCACCAATGGTGTACTAGAGTTCCCTTTTCTCCACATTCTTGTCAACGTTTGTTATTTGTAGACTTTTTGATGATAGCCATTCTGACTGGTGTGGGGTGATATCTCACTGTGGATTTGATTTGCATTTCTCTGATGATTAGCAATGATGAGCAACTTTTCTTGTGCCTGTTGGTCATCTGTATGTCTTCTCTGGAAGAATGTCTGTTCAGTCTGCCCATTTTTAAAGTCAGGTTGTTTGTTTTTTTGATATTGAGTTGTATGAGCCATTTATATATTTTGAATATTAACCCCTTATCAGTCGTATCATTTGCAAATATTTTTTCCCCTTCAGTAGGTTGTCTTTTCATTTTGATGATGGTTTCCTTTGCTGTGCAGAATACTCTTTGATATAAATCGTAGCAATATTTTCTTGGATCTATCTCCTAGGCAAAGGAAACATAAGCAAAAACAAACAAATGGGACTTAATTAAACTTAATAGCTTTTGTTATTATTATTTTGAATGAAGCTAATTATCTGTTAAAGAATCATGTGGGGAGAAATGGAGGTAGTGAAATAAGCCAGTCAGCTTCTTCATAGGATTACTGTTGCAAATATACTCAAAGATTTGTCATTTCCTTGCCCCAGGGACAACTATCTTGTTGCTGTTATTGTTGTTGTTATTGTTTAAGAGGCTTATTGAGGAAGCTCTCTGTGTTGCTACCAGACAATCACTTTATACTTTTTCTCCTTGATCCTATTTTACCCTCTAGTGGCTCCCTGGGCTACCATGATGTTCGTACAAATACCTGGTCAACACATTTTCTCCTCTTGCTACACCTCCCTTCACATTCCCTGGTCACACACAACGTCTCTAACAGGGTCTTATCCATTTTCTCATGTGATACACACATGCCCCTAGTTCTTGTCTCTCTCAACAAGAGATATTTGTATAGGTCACTTGAGATAATGCTTCTTAATTTAGGAAAAGTATTTAAAAAATTGGTCAAATGCATCCTTCTTCTGCATTTTGGTCCAGATTCTGAAGGATTTTGCAAGTGTGCTTTGAGTTTCAGATTTTCTGTATTTTAACTATTTATTATTTTTCATGAATTTTAAGAAAAAAAAAGAAATTAAAAAAAAGCTTTATTCTGCTATATTTAACTAAGAGTCCAGCCAGTACTTTTTAAAGTTTTCAGTTTATATTGCACCTTTCAGATAAAAGTAATAAAGGTAAAGTGATGTCAAAGATTTGTGATGCTTCCTTTGAGCATCACAGGTATTTTAGGGTTTCTTGAATCCTGCAGTACAAATTTTACTGCATCTTGAATAAAACCCTCAGCTCAAGTGGTATTTACTAAAGGAGATAGTGTAGTACAGAGGTTAATATCGTTTTGAAGTTACACAGGCCTGGGTTAAAGTGTTAGATCTAACACAGATCTGTTGTACAGGTATGAGAAAATTGCTTAATTTCCCTAACTCCTAATTTCTCTTTCTGTATGTTGGTGATGAAAATACCCACCTCACAGAGATGTGGTAGGAATTAAATGAGGTAACTCAGAAAGAACAATTGCTACATAATTGTTGCTAAATAAACAGTGGAATTATGATTATTATTCTACATAAAAATGTCTGATTGAATCAAATTGTGAAATTGTTATAAAGTTTTATTGCAGAATTCCACCTTTCATAATCCTTGGGTAGAGAGATATATGTAACTCTCCACATACAAGTAAAATCATTTTGCTGGAGAAACAGAAAACTGGTAAACAATGATTCCTATGTCCTAGGACATTCGTATATGAGGGTTGAGCTTACTGGGAGAAAAGTTTTTCTCATGTTAGTGTATGCCAGCTGGTGGTATGTTATCTTTGTCTTGTCTACACCCTGACCTTTCAGGTTTAGAACTTCCAAATGTTTATATAATGAGAACTGCCCTTTTAAAATTGACCCAGTGATTAAAACTGAAAATGAGAGCTGAGACTGTTCTCTAATAAATAGGCTGGATCTGAGCATACATCTGTCCAGCAAAAATCTTCTAAGCAAGCAGGCACACATTTCTTTGCTTGTATCTAAAAAGTGAAGGTGACATTTATACCATTCAATAATTTTTCTTTCCATTTATTCAATGGTGAGATCTAAGTTGGCAAAGGCTACAGTCCCATTTATACTACTCCTAGGCTATCTTTCAAGTATTCAGCTTTTAGATGGATGCATCCAGAGCATTGTTGGCACATACACTTCTTATAAATTTCAACTTATAAGAAAACACTTCTTCAAGAAGAGAACTGTAGTCAAAGCAGAACCCACTCTACTCTCTTGGCAGTTCATCTTGCCAATAGATCTCTCAGTTCCATCAAAGTTTCCCAGATCCTATAACAGGTTTTTTTAATGACTTTCCAATCATACATATAGCTTTCTTCATACCTGAATGGAGACATGTTGCAATTATTCAAAACCATCTTTCTCAGTGACTAACAGGTAAAAAAAATCCCCAAAGCATAATAGAATACCCATAGTAACTTCAGCTTTATACTTTTCAAAGAGCATAAAGATTCATAGGAAAGAGTAAATAACAATACAATATTTTTATTCAAATCTAATTGAAATCAAGTCACAGATGTGAACTGGACACAGGGATTTTAATTTCTTCTCTTTCTTACCTTGCTTTCCTCTACCTAAATTCTAGTTACAGTGGCCTTCTTATTTTTTTGAGCATGCTAAGTTAGATCCTTTTGACTAGTTTTTAGGACCTTTATCACTAGCTGGTTCCTCTCCTTGGAATACTCATTCTCCGTATTTTAATATGACTCTCAACTCAAAAGTTACCCCTTCAAGAGGCCTTTCCTGACCATCACTGTTTAACCCAATGCCCTGTTTTATTTTCTTCAGAGCACTTAACATTATATAAAGTTATTTTACTTGTTTTTTTCCTACAAAAACATTCTTCCTCCACTAGAATGTAAACTACATGACAGCAGGTACTTGTGTTTTTCACTATTTCCCTGTGTGTAGAAAAGGCTTGTAATACAGTAGGTGCTCAATAAGTAGTTATTGAATAGATGAATGAATGAATAATATTTGCCATCCAGATTTCAGCATTCTTCTAAGCTTCACTGAAATTTGATTCCAACACCTTTTGTTTTAAGCTAGGACCTCAAGCTAATCACATTAAGCCATCGTGACCACCCTTATTTCATCTGCTCTCTGCTTTTCAGGGAAATAGAAGGTGGTTTCTTTCATTTCAAAAGCCTGAATCTCCTACTTGTCCTTCCACTAAGTCCTGTATCTGAATTTGAGGGATGCATCTAAATTTTACTCATTTGTTAGGAAAAGACAATTGAAATCACTGGGTCAAATAAATGTGACTCGCTGTTCACTTTCAAGTTGTTCTGTCTCCCTCCTGTGGGAAACAAAATGTTCATGACATCTGAATATCCCTATTTAGAATATTTAATCATTTAAATATTCAAGTAATAATAATAAGTTTTTCTATCATTCAGTAATCTATAACAATCCTGAGAGGATAGGGAAGTCTCATCACTTTGTAAATGTACTTTACTATCGGAGCACGGCACCATTTTGTGTGCTTTAAGAAACACTAATTGATAAAAGTTGAGGCATGTAAGGGATCTCAAAATTATCCAGTCCAACTACTCTTCCAGTTTCTGGATTCTCTGCATAAGATTTCTTCCAAGTGATTGTCTTGTGAGTCTGTGTCTAAACACCTCTCTTAACAGGATTGACTTGAGACAGTAAATCCTATCTTTGGACAATTTTGATGGTTTAAAGAAAATTGTCCCCTTATGCTAAACATTTTTCTGAGGTGTCCTTCAATTGGTTCCATTTATATTCCATGGTACACACTGAACAACTTTATTTCCAGTTATGAAAATAATTTTTCATTTGATATTCCTATTGTGAAATAACAAGGACTTACTCAAATAATATAAAAGTATATAAAATTAAAAGTATATCTTCCTCACTCCATCTCCTAGCCCTAGTCTCCAGAAGTAGCCACTATCAAAATTTTCTTGGGGAGTCTTAGAGAAAATTCTCATCTAAAAACAAATATACCTACTGATACAGATATAAATTATATGTATTTTTAAGTACAGATTGGAATGTAACATACACACTATGCTGTCTTATTTTTTATTGTACAGTGGATTCATATTTCCCTATGAAAATGTACAGACCTACTTCATTCGTTTTATTAGGTACAGAGTATTCCATTGGAAAAATCCTGATTGATATAAGTTTACATGCATTTATGAGACTACGTGCAGGATAAATTTTCCAAAAAGGGTTTGTTAGGTTAATTTTTCTTTTATTTCTGAGCAAGAATTTTGTTATTTTTAAAGATAATTAATTACTACTTTGTTCTAAAGTGACATAACACAATTACTTTTTTTTTCAAGTTTCATAGCAAGTCTTCTCTTTGATAGGAAAAAGCATGAAATAAGTATATTGTGCCTGAGATTCAACCTTCTTTAATTTTTAGAAAAACGAGATGAAATTTTTAACATTGCTTTTGGTTAGTATTTTTAAACCTAACACATATATATATATAATATATATATGTATATATATATATTATATATATATACACATTGGAAATAATAGCATGTTTTTACAGTAAAATTGTGAGAGATTAGTTGTTAAGGAAGTGACTGTTTTCTTTATTGGACTTCAAGGATAAATGTCTAGAAATGTATCCACTTATTCTCCTATAATAAAACCATTTTATTTTGAAATAACTTTAAACTTACAGAAAAGTTGCAAATATATAGAACAGAGAGTTCACACATACCCTTCACTCAGATTCCCATAATGTTTATAATTTTCAAAACCATAGTACAATGGTCAAACCAGGAAATTACCATTAGTATGCTCCTATCAGCTGAACTAAAGATTTATTCTAATTTCAGTTTCCCCCTTATATCCCTTTGCAGTCCCACAATCCAGTTAGGATCTCACATTACATATACTTGCTGTGTCCTTCATCTTCTCCAAGCTGTGACAGTTCCCGAGTCTTTCCATATCTTTTGATACTTGATAATTTTCATACTCATGGTCAGTTATTTTGGAACATCTGATGTTTTCTCATGATTAGAATGAGGTTATGCATTTTGGCAAGAAAACTACAGAAGTGATGTGTCCTTTTCACTGCATTATATCAAGGGGAAAATGATTTTTATATGCATTATAACTAGTAGTGTAAACCTCAATCACAAGGCTAACATGGTGTTTGTTAGGTTTTTCCAGTGTAAATTTACTATTTTCCTTGGGCAATTGATAAATATTTTAGGAGAGTTATTTGAGGCTCTGTAAATATTCTGTTTCTCCTCAAACTTTCTTCCACTTCCTATTTCATCCACTGGTGGATCTTGCTGGCAACCACTGCAACTAGGGTGTTTACCTAATGATAATTCTATATTTCCCTCGGTCTTTCTACATTTATTAATTGGAACTCTTCTGTAAAAAAGAGCTGCTACTTCCTTTATTTATTTACTCAATTACTTATTTATACCCATATAGACTCACGTACATTTATTTTATTCTATAGGTTATAGTTAAATACTATCATTATTTTTTTGCTCATATTGCTCCAAATTTGGCTATTGGAAGTGTAACAAAATACCACAGAGTGGGTGGTGGTACATATCTCACAATTCTGGAGGCTGGAAATCCATCAAATTGTAGGCAGGTTTGATTTCTCCAAGACCTCTCTCCTAGGCTGGCAGATGTTTGTCTTCTCACTATGTGCCTTTTGTCTGTGAGGCACATCCTTTGTGTCTCTCTTTTTATAAGGACACCAGTCCTAGGCCCCCACCCTTATAATCTCACTTAACTTTAATTACCTCCTTAAAGATCCTATCTCCAAATGTAGTCAATTGGGAATTAGAACTTCAAGGTATGAATTCAATACATAATTTATTTACCTTCAAGCGTTTAGCAGTCAAAGCTGGCTGCTGCCCTTTAGCCTCTCCTTCTACTCTGGCAATCTGCTTCTGTTTAGGCTGCCTTGTTTCCTTGATTCCTCATTCTACCTTTTCTCTCCAATTCTCTAGGATGAAAAGGGCTATGATGAAGCTCTCACACTTTTTCACTCTTTGCATTCTTATTGCAAACAGAGTCATTGTTTGAGCACTTCAGGCCTGGTTGATTGATTATAAGGAGACTGCATAATGAAAAGATTGGTAAGTGTTGATGTCCTCTCAGAAACCTTTGTTAGTTTGCTACAAATTCCACTGGATTTGGTAGCTTTCCATCATAGTACATGGCTTCTCTGTGCTTTCCTAGTTTTACTGCAGATGGAGATTTCCCCTCTGTTTTTCATTCTCTTTATTGTTTTTAGTTGGCTTTGAGAAGAGCGGGGTGAAATGCCTTTATTTGGCCATTATCATTAATTACGGATAAACTAAGTTAGTCATTGATATTATTAATATTATGGAAATTCTAAAGAGAGAACTGTGAATATTAGTGGAGATTACATACTGATAAATTTTAAAGCTTTCCTCAAAATATTTGTTTGTGATAAACATAATAATAATTAAAATAAGAGCCACCAACATTTATTGAACTCTTACACTATGCCCAGTATTGTGCTAAGTATTCATAATGAAAATCTAATTAACTCTTATGACCACTCTAAGACAGAGATAATAGTGTTACATTTTACACATGGGAACACTTGTTCAAGGTCACAAGTGTGATAAATATTAGAGCTGGATATCAAATGCTTGTCTATCAAACTAAATAACATATTTTCAACCACGATCTTGTAGAGATTATCTTAAAAGAAACAAAAACAAAGAAATAAATACAAAAGAAACAACAACAAAACACACCTCAATATCTTATAATACCATTTTCTTTACTGAGTATTCTATTTCCAATAACTTCCCTACAATATATGTTAACTCATAAATGTACTCAGAATAAAACAAACACATATATGTCATGGTCACTATTATGTGTAATTTTTCACTTACAAAAGCAACATATTGTCTCTACTCTGAGTAGCCTGTTTGTTTCATAGTTATTTACTTCCTTATACACAAAATCTACACAGGAAATGAACCCTGGCTCTGGTTACTTTGTACTAATATAGCCAACACAGATTGATGCAGTTTTCTCTCTATGCCCAAATATCTACTAACGTGGAGAAAATCTGGATTATCTGGTACTGAATGTGCAAAAATGAGTTTAGCGCTCTGTGCTGGATGATTGATTGCATCCTTGGATCAGCCTATCAAGGTTTAATTGAACTACAAATCCAATGATAATTGGAATAGAACTCTGGTCCAAAACAGGACACCAATAATCTAAGCTTTAGTTAATGAACAGAGGCAAATGGAGATTTCTGCTATATTCATGGCATCTTTTGATTGTATCAGTCATTCAAAAACTATGGAATTGTAATATTTACAACAAAGAGTTATATAACAACAATTATGCAGTAGTCACTTTGTGCTCAGTAAATGAGATTAGAAAAATAAGATATAACAATGGAATATTTAAAAATACCTTCATCTGTGTTTTAGCTTCCTCAAGGCTCTACGTTTCTTCATACAGTATTAATGCAGCACTAGGTGCACAGTAGTTGCTAAATACACGTTTTATTTGTTTGTACGAATGGTTAGTCTTTGGAGGAAATACATGAGTAGATGAGGTATAATAGAATCCATTCATGATAAACGTTTTATCAGTTGATAAAAAGGTTTGCTTACTGAATAAGATGTACATCTAGTTAGTACTGTAGTTGCCACTGTCAGCATTTTCGTCTGATATTTTGAGTGAGCTCATTGGTTTAGAATTACCAAAATTAGTTAAACTGCATGCAAATTCATCTTACATTGTCACTTTGTCAAGGTTTGAGAGCTGTGATGCTTATTTCTGAAATATTTTGGAAAGTGTTATTGCTTAAAAAATTCACATTTACAAATGCTCAAGAAACTGAAGATAAAAGTGATTGAGTAAATCAAAATGACAAAGTTGTAGAGATGGAGAAAAGATTAGAGGTTACGAGGGGTTAGACATGAGTGAGAGGAGGGAGAGGGTGTGACTATAGAGGGTAGCCTGAAGGAGATTGTTGTGGTGATGGAATAGTTCTGTATCATGAACGTGGTGGTAGTTGTAAGAATCTATACACATAATCCACATGCTTTAAATGGCATGTGTAATAAAATGGCACACATACATTGTATCAATATCAATTTTCTAGTCTTGATATTTTTCTATTGTTACATAAGATGTAATCATTGGGAGGAACTGGGTAAATGATACACAGGACCTCTCCACTATTTTCCCTACTTCTTGTGAATCTATAATTATTTCAAAGTAAAAGTATAAAAATGATTGGTCAGCGTTAATCTTGACTTAGTATAATAGTTGTATGTTTTTTTTCCTTATCGCTTACAGGTAAAAGTTTTCTACAATTCTAGTTTGAGTGATGCTATTTACAAGCTGTACATACTTGGACATTTGACAAGCAGTTGCAGGTGGCATATCAACTCATCAGCTGCCTCATGGACTCTTGTTGCTAAGTGATAAATGCATGGCGTTCAATCTGATACTTTTCTTTAGAGGGCAGAATATCTCAAGTGTTTGGGTCCAAACACTGTTGTGACACTTGCTGGTTTCTACCTTTAGTGCAAATATGGTTTTATATATTTCACCAGTATAATAAATGTGAAATACTGGAGTTGTACTGATTTTATAGGTTTCTCTGTGATGTCAAGTATACTTTGAAACAATATATCAATATTCTGTAATTCACTGATTCTTTCCTGTGTTCATATATATATTACACTTACATGAATGGTGTAGATCTTCCTCATAATACATATATAATGCTGCAAGACACATTGCTAGGATCTTAGTATATATGTATAAAAGTGGATGAGAAAGATATTAGAATTCTCTTTCCTTGCCTATCTCTGTCAATGCTAGGAACCCCAAAGGCAAATACACTATCTCATTGTTTCAATTTGCAGTTCCTTAAAAACTAGTGAAACTGAGCAACAATATTTATTTCTATTTGTGTTTCCTAGTTTATGAATTGCCTCTGTGTAGTGATTTGCCTATTTTTTCCTACTTAGATAATATTCTTTTCCCAAGTGATTTAAGGAGCTGCTCTGGCTAATTATATGGAGCTTTTGTTGTATATGTTGAAAATATTCCTCAGTGTATCTTCAATGGGAGGAAGGTAAACATGGGTGTATTCAATAAATTGATGAAAAAAGCAAGCAAACAATCAAGCAAGCAAGCCTGCTGTGGCTGATGCACAGAGAGTGAAAGGAAGCAGGAGTGGAAAACCGTGACAAGTAAAGAAACATGTAGGCTGTGTAAAGGATTTTAGTTTTTATCCTAAAGCAATGAGAAGCCACTGAAATGTTTTAAGTTCGGTGTGGGTAGGATGAAGTATGGAGATGATGGTGGTGTTGTAAATGAGGTTTATTATAAAAATTCTTTAAAAATAGTTGATCTAAAACTCTTAGCAAAGAATGGAACACAGGGGACTTCCCTGGTGGTCCAGTAGTTAAGACACCGTGCTTCCACTGCAGGGGGCACGGGTTCAATCCCTGGTTGGGGAACTAAGATCCCACATGCCACACAGTGTGGCCAAAATTTAGGAAAAATAAAAAAGAATGGAACAAAGTAAATATTTAACGAATATCTGCTGTTCGTTGTTAATATGAATATAATGATTACTATTAACATTTCTGTCAGAAGGAGACTGAAGTCTGGTGAGGCGAAATAATTATTCCAATGACACAGCTGTAAAGAATCACAGATAGATGTTTCCAGGCTAGATCTCATTCTCATTCTGATATCCAGAATGTGAGAATGTCTACAGTGAGAAATTCATGAGCTCACAACCCAAATCTAGCCTGGGGAGTGATCCTGTTACAGACTAAACAGGAGTATTAACAACAAAAATTCAACAATGCATGAGGTCACTCTCACAGGCTTCATACCAAGTGCATGTGATTAATGTATTGGAGGCCAAAAGACTCGGTTACAATAGGGTTTACACAGACTAGGTCTTGGGAAACAGTATTATCCTCATTGTAGAGTGAGTTGGCCAGGATTTACAAGTGCCATTTTTCAAAATTAAATAATCTACAAGCTTCATGTTCACAAACACGCACATACTCTATGGGTCCTCAATAAATGTTAGCTGACTGACTGACAGATAAACACTCCCATAAACAGATAAACATTTCTAAGTGAAGTGTAGCCATATATTTAAAGAGGCAGTATCAGATTTACGTGTATAAACTAGAGATTAAATATATGAGAAACATAGCAAACATGCAATAGTGAGCTGCTTAAATAGCAAATGAAGATAAATTCCAGCAATTATTAAAGTATCCCAAGTGAAAGTTTTATAAAGTAACTCTACTCCACAAAATACATGCTCTTCAAAGATCATAAACAAACCCATTTTTGTAACTTTAAATCTTTACCCCACCTATCAATTAACTTGCAAATAATGGAGACAGTGACCTTGTTAATATGTGTGGTATTTCTTGAGAAGGAGGTATAGCATAAGGAAACAGCAGAGACAAAACTAAAGTCAAGAAGTGGACATTTGATTACACCCTCTCCTCTCAGTTTACAGTATGCTAAAGTCTTATTAAATATCCTTACCTAAATTAATGAGTAGATTCCTAATAATTGAAATGCAACAACACAAACTAACAATCTTGAGTTTAATACTTAACTAGTTTAATGAACTTAGGCCAGATTTAACCTTTCTTAACATTTTTTGCTTTCAATGGGAATAATTTAGTAAACTATTTCTTTAAATGTTTCATTAAATATGTGTAATATCTGGTACAGTGCTGGACATTTATTGAGCATGAAATAAGTCTTCTTTGCTGATATTATTTACTAACTCATAGTGATGACGACAATTTCCCCCGTAACAAAGTTCCATTTAGCTTCAATCTCTCCTGACAATGGGACTGTAGTGAGGAGTTCCGGTTGAGAGAGTTTAGCTCACAGGATGAGAGAGTAGATTAGTCTCTGGAGGACAGGACAAGTCTGGTTAAAAGGTGGGTCCTGCTCTCCAGGTTGGCATAATTGGATGCTTGAAGTGTGTAAGTTACTGTGGCCAGACCCAAAGGAGAAACTGAAGACCACAAGCTCACCTTAAGGGGGAGGATAAAGGAAGTAAAGAACTTTTAAGTGTGAGTTAAGAGGAAATCCAAACCCTGGAACGAAGACATGATCCAGCCTATTGCATTAAAGGGCCAAGAAGAGGGTTTTGTTGCTGTGGTCATTTGTGTGTTTTGTTTTAAGAACTCGGAGACCCCATTCCTTCAAGTTATATTGTGTATTGATTTCAGTCATGCCGAGACTAACTGAACAGTTTTCAACATCACAGTCACTGCTTCATTTTCTACAGAGGTTAGAGATTCTTTGCAAGAAGCAGTGAAAAAATGTAGTGACATATTTTAAAGGTTGATCCAAGTAGTAAAATTTGTGAATACCATATTAATAGGGTATTAATGAACACTATTATTGGGGTAGAAAGTGGCTCATAAATATCTAAAATTATGTTCTTTCTATATCCATTCCTTCACTTCCCTTCTTTTACTAGAAGTGGGGCTAAGAATGAATGGAATGTATAGGCCTGTTGTGCTAAGCATTAAATTTATCTTCTAAAATGACATCAGATGTTTTCTTTGTAGAGTTTTTAATAATCCTGTAAGAAGTTATTTTTAGGCCAAATTTAGCTGAGAAAATTGATGTTAAGAGAACAAAACTAACAAGCCTAATATTAAATAACAAGTAAGAGATGGAATTTGAAACTAAGAATGTTTAAAATTCAGAAAGACGTACCGTGTTTCTGGTTGGAAAGACAATATTACAAGGATGTAAAACAATCCCAATCTATATACACACAATAAAACTGCAATCAGAATTCCAAAGCAGCTCGTTTTAGCTGATCAAAATAATTTCAAGTCTGTTCTCTATGTCTGCGTCTTTATTCCTGCCCTGCCACTAGGTTCATCAGTACCTTTTTTTAGATTCCATATATGTGCGTTAACATATGGTATTTGTTTTTCTCTTTCTGACTTATTTCACTCTGTATGACAAACTCTAGGTCCATTCACCTCATTACAAATAACTCAATTTTTTTCCTTTTTATGGCTGAGTAATATTCCTTTGTATATATGTGCCACATCTTCTTTATCCATTCATTTGTTGATGGACATGTAGGTTGCTTCCATGTCCTGGCTATTGTAAATAGTGCTGCAAAATAAAAACAAAGTGAGAGAGTAGCACTGACATATATACAATACCAAATGTAAAATGGATGGCTAGTGGGAAGCTGCTGCATAGCACAGGGAGATCAGCTCGATGCTTTGTGATGACCTAGAGGGGTGGGATAGGGAGAGTGGGAGGGAGGCTCAAGAGGGAGGGCATATGCGGATATATGTATACATATAGCTGATTTACTTTGCTGTACAGCAGAAACTAAAGCAACATTGTAAAGCAGTTATACTCCAATAAAGATAAAAAAAAGAATGAAATTAAAAACCAGTATTGAAAAATATATATGGAACAATAAGAGTGTAAGAATTGCCAAGAAATTTTGTAAAAGAATATAAGGGAAGAACTTCCCTTATCAGTTAATAAGACATTATAAAGCTACAAACAGAGCAATATGACAGTGGCACAGGAATAAGCGGATAAATGAATGGTTCTGGCCGTAAACTCCTAACTAAAATTACATGAAGAATAAATTTCCTAAGGACTACTTACCTCTACCTATCTCTATCTCTATATCTACTCCTAACCCTAACCCTATCACTACTCCTATTCCTACCCCACTCATATCTCTAGCTTTTTATTCTACCAGGACCAGAACTCTCCCTCTCTCTTCTTACCTATCTATCCATGTCTATCTCCATCTATCTATCTATCTATCCATCTATCTATCTATCTATCTACTTATCTAATATATTTATATCTATGCATAGATATGGAGCAGGGAAGAACCCAAGATAACACAGATGTATTGGAAAAGACTGAGAGGTTTGATTACAGAGAATATTTTCAATGTTTTTAGAGAAAATACATCAGCAGCAGAATCAAAAGGTAAATAATATAATTTACAACGTCTCCAACACATACGATAATGGGATACTCCTAGTACACAAAGAGCTTTTACTAATTAATGAGAAATAAATCAAGCAGCTCCACTGTAAAATGTATAAAGGAAATAAATAGGCACATCAAAATCTATATGGAATGTTATCTCTGCAACAATGTCTCTTATTCATTAAGACACAATTAGAACCTCTGTCAAAAATTAGTCAGAATTCTGCCACCTCTATTCCTCACAATTTTCCTTTAGGTTCTCCTCTTACCCCATGACCAGAGAATTCAGTACTCTATAAAACTGGCTCTTCCCTAAAATTCTTTCTTCTCCAAAATTTCTAGATCTTCCGATTAAAATCCCCAGTTGATTAGAGCTACTAATATCAGCTAGATATTGATTTTTCAAAATACACACTAAGGTAAAAGAAGGCTTATGCCTTGTAAGGGATCTGCATTTGCACAAGTAAAAGACACAACTGTTTGATCCTGTTTTATAGGTTGAGGAGACAGAAGGCTTCTACTGATTGGTTTTACAAGATTCTGGAAAGGGCTACTTTTAATATTAGAATTAAAATTCGGGGATAATTGTCTTCTAAAGAGGTTAATCCTTATCTTCAGAGATATAAATACTCAACATAAAGTACTCAAGCTTATCTTTTAAAAACATGCAGCAATTATCAGAGAAGACCCAAACCCAGAGAGATTTGTGCTATATACATTGGATTGACTATACTGTGGCCCAAAGGAAAAATGCCACAGTAGTGATACTTGATATTGCAATAAAGTCAGAAGAACAGTAAACAATAACTATGCAGTCAGAATAAGAAGTTGGATCACTTACGTACCTGGGTTAAAAGACGGCAAATGCCAGAAATCAATGCGGATAAACGTAGAATATTGAATCTTGAGAAGAAGGAGAGTGAATGTTCAAAAAAGTAAAATAAATAAAACAAAAACAACAAAAACATTGCATCATATTGCCCGAAGAACAGATTTGAGAGTTTTGGAAAAATTCTCCAAAGTGGGCAATACCTTGTATAGCTCTCCAAAGATGAAGGCAAAAAGATGGTGACACAGTTCCCCTTGAAATACAATATAAACCACAGGGAAAAGGGAAGGTTTTCAGATGCTCTCTAATGAAGTAACTAAACCTCTGGAACACATGGCTGTTATTAGCCAGATCTATGGATGGAAAAGCCTGAGTGGTGAACACGCATCATAGACAATCTTAATGGCACCAAAAATTAGAATTTAACTTTCTTCCATATTTTTTGTCAAAATATTTCTATGAATTCCCCATAGGCAGTAAACCATGTATCATTTTAAGAGTTTGAATATGTCAATGACCTTGTTGTTAAAAAGAATAAACATTTTTACATGACACTAACCTTCTAACCCAATCATCCCTCTCAAAATATTGAATTGAAAGATGTACAAATTTTTTCTACTTTAGAAACACATTATTTTGAAAATAATTCCTGTTGATAGATGCTTATTTCTTCTCCCCCTAACTCCTTCTTCTCTCCTCTCCCTCGTTTTATCTTTTCTTCCCAATAGCAGTTGATAGAAATTTGTTTTCTTTTCCCTAATTTTCTACTGCTGCTATCTTTTGCTGTCCTTAGGAAGATCCTAAAAACATATTTACTTTAGTTTTTATTCCCTACTGTATTACATTCTTCGGTATCTTTGCCATAACGGATATGTAATTAACATGATTGGTGATTAGAGAATAAATTTTATAAGATCAATAACCAGTGATAATCTTATAGAAATTATTGCATGCTCACTGTGTGCCAGGCATTAAGGGCTTTATTTTTTATTTTTATCACAGTTTATGAGCTAAATCTTGAAATTACCCTATTTGCAAAGGAGAAAACTGAGGCCCGGAGAGATTAAGATTACAGGGCTAGTCACAGCTAGAGATGCGGTTCGTAAAGGCAGAGATGTCTGAGTCTAGAGTAGTACTTACACCCCACCGTACCACCGCGAGATAAGTCTTGGAAACAAGACTTTTAACTCTTGTGGGGACACCATATTCATTAATAGTTTCAAACAATTCAAGGCATTGAGAAATAACATTCCACTGTGCAGTCCAATGATAAGTGAGGAACTGTGCCAAGTCCTGGGAGAGAGGTTTTCCATCTCTCTGCCTCCTGCTTCTCATTTCCTTATACTTGTTTGTAAGATCAAATGCAAATGGATGAAATATTTAGTGAACAACTTGGCTTTAAAAAGAAGACGTGCAGCCTGCTGGTTTCATAGATTTTCCAGACAATCATTCTTCAGACGTATTTACTTTTTGCTGTTTCAGTGGGTAAAAGGGACCAAATTGAAACTCAGCTCTCATCTTCATCTCCTGGTTGGGACTAAGGTAAATATACCTTCAGGTTTGATTCAGTAGGAAAGGCACATCCAATCTCATTTCAATAAGCATCTGAGCAACTATCAAAGATCCATTACCTTTAGAAGGAGAGGGAAGAAATGAATGTCAGATTATTAAAGGCATGACATCCTAATTAAAAGAGTCTGTGTAGAACGCCAGAGCGGGTATAGACAGAGCCAAAGTGACTGTGAAATCTTGTCTCTGCAGATGTCAATAGCCTAAGAGCAGATCCTTTCATTAGAATCTTCTTTTATTTTGTCTGCGCTCTGGACATGAAGACTCATTGCAGTCACCCTGCCTAGAAGCTGAGTTGCTTAGAACAAAAAGGCCTGTCCTGGAAAAAGAAAATCACGGTCGTAACAGTCCAAGTAGATAAATATGTATATAGACTATCATTTTCTTGCAACAAATGGTAAAAAGATATGCGGGTGACAGTGAGAGAGTCATGTGGAGGGCCTGCTTTATCACCTACCCCTGACTATGTTTCCCAAGAAGTGCTCCTCACCAATCCCAGGCCCTGGGCCATCATTAGTCCTTGCACATGGAAGCAATGAAGGTGTCTCTTCAAGTAAATCATTTGAGGATTTTTATAATCTCAAATAAAATTTTCTAATATTTTTTTCTAAGCTTTCCAGGTTTAAGGTTTTAATCTTTTATTATTTATTGAGCAGCAGTTTCGTAGCGCATGGTGAGAAACCCTGGGTAAATAGTTGAATGCAAAATCTGTGCTGTCCAATGCTCTATTAAAAACTAATGAGTTCTTTCTTTTTCATATTATCACTGTTCTATCCTCTGGTGCTTAAAAATTAATAACATGTGGGTTTATAAACCTTTGGCTGTTGATCAGTAAAATTGCTGATAAATGTATTTTAGAGATTGCACGGGAAAGTCTGCATATAAGTTTTTTCTTCAACCACTGGAAAGATCATAGGCATCTATTCCAACTGAACATATTTTCCAGTATTTTTTTTTATGATATCGGGGTAAAGAAAATTACATATCACATAACAAAATAAAATAAATCTATTTCAAACTGCAATTTTGAAAATTAATCAGAAAAGATGTAAATAAGGCAAATGCTATGGAATAAAGTTAAATATTTCTCACTTTACTACTAATGAGGATCTGATAAAATATTTGCAAATCATTGCAAATGATGTCTTCTTGTTAGAATTAATGAGAATAAAATGAATAAGGAAGAAAGTACACTGTTCTAACTTCTGTTTTGAAAGTCTTATGTCTGTATTTATTTCTGGTATTAAGCAGAATTGATTTGCATCTGCCTTTTAAGTCTTAGAACTTAAAAGGTTCTGGTAGTTAGAAATTTATGAAACCTGAAAGGGCCTGACCCTTATCTAATGAGGAAAAAATAGAAAGCAGGCACACTGAGAATCAGTACAAAATGTGAAGTCGTAATGACTTTGACTATTGAATTATTATTCTTGTATTATCTATACATTTGTAAGTCCAACATATATAGGAATAAGGGCAGGAAGAAAGAAAGAAAGGAAAGAAAAGGATGGAAAAAATGAAGAAGGGAAGAAGGAGGAAGGTGAATGATGAGTGGTGTGTGATGAGAACTGAATCAAATATAAAAGGGCTTTAAGTCCTATGCTGCTTATTTAACACAATTCTAGCTGTATTTTTTCTCAGTTTTATAATGAAATATCACATCTATTCTTTCAAGATAAATATCATTCTTCCTTCTCTTAGACTATGATTTTGAAAAAACTTTAATTTTGGATTATGTATGCCATTTGGACCTTCAATTTATTTGTGGCAGCAAGCGCTCTGATGAATGTACTGTTTGTCCTATAATTGCTGTCTTCCACTGAGCATTTTGTTCCATTATGATCTCCTAGAACATTTTATTCTCAGAAAGATGTGGCACAGACTGATTCTTCATTTTAAGGATACTTCTTTAACTTCTCCAGGTTTTAAACTATTTAAAATTATATTTTGAATAATAAAAAGTGGGGGAAAAAAGAATGATGAGGACTGGGACACATTTAAAAATTCATATTGAATATTTCTTTTTATTTTGGAAATGCAAATATATCATGGAATGTAGCCTAACACCTATAGATAACTCATTCATGACATGCATTATTAATATAAATATGTGGATGGAAACAAATTTTGTTGTAGAAATACAGAGTGATTTTAGCAAACTATGTTCTTTAAACCTTTCCTTATGCAAGCTTTGTCATGCATGCAGTCATGCTGATTTTAAAATAAAGGCTATCAGTGAAAGTATTGCTGGCTTTTTTGATAAGTAAAGAATAACGACTTTATGTGTTTTATGAATGTTACATTGTTTCTTACAAGCCATCTCTGTGATTTTTGAAAATGAGGAATGAGTGATTAGGAGAATGTGCATTTTATTTCACGTATATTAAGTAATTTAATTCTCAGCAACATTGTATCAAGGCCCAAGTGAGACTATCTTGTAAGAATTTACTATAGAAATAAGTATTTTCAATGCATATATACTTGTAAAAAAATGATCTGTGGTGACACACAGCATAGCAGGATGGTTGGAAATAAAGTTAGAGAGGTCAAAAAACATACTCTTCAACAAAATGTGGTTGACGAAAAAAATTATAACAGGCCCAATGATTTATATTTAAGTATAGCTCTGGGCTTGCAGATTGCCAAGTCAAATAAGAGTATATTTCTCACTGTATGACAAAAGAAAACATACCAAATCTTCTGACAAGAAAGAGTATCACTATGCAAACAATGTGGTAAATAATTCTGCAAGGAAGAAGCCAATTCTCAAGGCACAGGTTATAGATGGACTTACACAAGTATTTAGATAGAAATTTCCTAGATGCTTCAGGAGAAGGAGGGAATATTATTGCTTCCCATGACTGTTAATTTTTTACATCCATTTACAAATGTATTATATAACAATGTTCTATACATTGGGATGAGCAGCATCTGCCTCGTTTGTAGTTAGTTCTCTGCCTGAAATGCTCTCCTTTCCCGCTACATTTCAGTAACTTCTCACTCTTTAAGGCTCATCACAAACTTCATCTCTTAAAGGAAGGTTTCTCTAGACATCCTGAAGCTTTCTCATAGCACCCCAGTATGGTACTTTTCATTCTGTATTGTTATAGTTGATTTACTTCTCCTCACTAAACTATAAACTTCCTGAAGGTATGGAATATCTTGGTTAATATTTTATTCCTAGTACTTAACATGGTCTTTGACACCTAGTAGATGTTCAATAAATCTTTGGTGGATGGATGAATGGATGAATGAGTGAATTTAGGGTTGCACTGAGGAGTCTTGTCATCAAGAAAAATCCTTGTCATCAAGGGTTTGGGGCCAGTCAGTTGGGTGGGGAGAAGGAAAAGAGGGAGAAAGACAGCACTATGTATGGAGAGGGGTGGGCTTATCTCAGCTTAGAGCTCAGATTTCACCTACTCTCTTGAGTAGCTTCCCATTCATTAAAAGCCAGCATGGATATTGATTCTTGTGAGTGGAATTAGGTGAGGGATGAGAAAAGGTTTTACTTAATCACAGTTCCAAAGCTCAAGCTGCTGTATACTTGGAGGCTGAAGGAGAGAATCAGAGAAAATCTTGATAAAATTCTATTCTAGAAAATAGAGTTTTCGTGCATTTGTTTTTGTGTCTTTATCATAGTTGCCTTTGAGGAAGGCAATTTATATTTAGCAAGAACTGCTATTAATTAGTATTCATGTGCATGGCCTTTCTTTCTGTTTGTTCTGATGTTCCAAAATTGCAAGGAAAAAGTGCCTGCCATTTCATTATATTAAATCAGATATGTGAACAACAGAATTCTGGCGTCAAGGACTGTATTAGTAAATTGTGCCAATTAGAAACACACAGCAAGTACCATGCACTTTCCTTTTGCATTAGTGGCTTTTAAATCATATAGTGGCACAGTAACAAATACAGCTAGCATGGTATGACTGTCACATTTTCCACACGTTCATTTTTAGCTACTTTGCCTTTTAAAGAAAACATACAGTATGCTGTAGGCCTACACATAAAATGCTTCCCAAAATATGAGATAATTATATGCTTAAGGAGTAATATGCAAACACTCTTCTTCAGATAATTATGAACACTTATTTTTCCACATGGGAAGCTAGCCAAGAAGTAAAGACATACTGCACTTTGGGAAGTCATCCTTTTTTAATACATGAGGCAGTGCCCTATCAAGTACCACAAAAAGAAAGTTAACAAATTTCTGGTAATCAAATGAAAAACCAAAAGTAAAAAAAATTCTAAAATGACAATTAATATCCATCACACAGTGCCCCATTAAAAAACAATGCTATGAAGGGACAAAATCTGTATAAGAATAAATTTTGTCAGTCATAAATAAACATTTGATTTTTTAATAGATTCTGAAGATATATATATCTTCCTCCAAGAATATTCTTTAAAAATTAATAGAAATTGAAACGTAAGTTTGTGTAAGCCATACTTTTGGGTATCTTTTATTTACACTTAAGTAAATCTTGATTAATTATGGTAAAAGATGATAATTATAGCATTGAATGAAGAAGATGGATAATTGAAATATACAAGATGCTAACTTATATTCTTGTCCATTGCTTAAACATTCTAAAATCTAAACTTTTACCAGGTCTCCATTATGATTTTAAACTAATTTGAGGATTAAGAAACTTTCAATTCTATTGCTTTGGAAATTTTATTTATTTAAGGGTAAAATAAACCGATGATTAATTTTAGTTTCTTTTAAGGTGTTTTTGTACATATTATTAAGAATTTATTGTCTCTTGTTTTTAAAATTTGACTAATACTGTAATATTATCTGCTAAAGAAATTTTAAACATTCTTTTATTATTTTAGGTAAAATTTACATAGAGTTAAATTCACAGCCAGGACTTTAATGAGTTTGACAAATTCACACAAATATATAACTCACACCCAATCAAAGAACACTGCTATAACCCAGAAAGTTTCTGCATCCTCCATTGCATCAATCTCTCTCACCCACAAACACTCTTTTGTTTCTATCACTAAGAGTTTAGTACGTTCTTGAACTTCAAATAAACGGAACTACCCAGTATGTGTTTACTTATGCTAGTTTTTTTGAGAGATTTTTGAGATTTATCTCTCTAGTTGCATGTATCAGTAGGTCATTCTTTTTTTATTACTTAATAGTACTACATTGCATTATATGCAGCAATTTATTTATCTTCCTTCCTTCTGGTACACTTTTGGATTGTTTCCAGTTTGGAACAATTATTAATGAAACTGCAATAAAAATACTTTTACAAGTTTTATGTGGACCTATGTTTTGACTTCCTTTAGGTAAATACTAGGAGTTGAAAGGTCAGGTCATATGAAAAGCATATGTTTAAGAAACTGCCAAACAGTTCTCCAAGTTTGGGTCATTTATACACTCACCATCATTATATAAAAGGGATTCATTTGCTCCACACCTTTGTCAATATTTTGTGTTTTCAGTCTTTTCAGAAGTGTGTTGCTTACTTTGCAAATATTGGAGAATTTTCTAGATATCTTCCTGTTACTGACTTCTAGTTTAAATCCATTATGGTCTTAGAACATGTTTTGTGTGAATTGTTTTCTTTTACATATGGTAAAGTTTGTTTAATAGCACAGAGTATTGCCTATCTTGATGAAGACTGAGTTTATGTTCAAACAATATTATACCCCCTCACATGTAGTAAGGACCTTATAACAGTGTATTCCTAATTCCTTCCCCTCATCCTTTGTTGTACTGTGTCATATATTTTAGCTTTTACATGTGCTATGAACAGCACTGTTATCTTTTGCTCCAAACAGTTATCTCTAGAGCAGTAAAAGTTAAGAAAAACATAACTTTAATTTACTTAATTTATTCCTGTTTCAATGCTCTTCATATTTTGTGTAAATCTAAATTTCTTACATTCTTTCTGCCTGAATAACTTTCTTGAGTATTTCTTTTCAATTTATGGCCTGTTGGCAATAAATTCACTAATTTTTAAAAATTCACTAATTTTTTGCTTGTTTGAGAAAATATTTATTTCTCCTTAATTTTTGGATTATATTTTACTGGTATGGAATTCTAAATTGATAGTCTTTCTGTTTCTTCCAGTACTTGAAAGATATCACTCTATTGTATCTTTTCCTGCATGATTTCTGATGAGAAGTCTACTGTAATTCTTATCATTGTTTCTCTGTAGGTAATGTGTCTTCTTTCTCTGCAAGATTTTCTTTTTGTCTTTGGTTTTTAGCAATTTGAATATGATATGTATAGGTGTTCCCTTCCCCCTCCTAAACCAAATGCTTTTCTGAGATTATTAAATCTGTGGTTTAGTGTCTTGTCACTAACTTTGGAACATTCTCAGCCATTATTTTTTCAAGTAATACTTTGACACTGTTTGCTCTCTTCTTCTAGAATTCTAATTATACATGTATGTTAGACTGTTTGATATAGGCCCACAACTCATGGACACTCCCTCTGTTTTCACTTTTTTCTCTTTGTGTTTCAGATTGGGTAATTTTTATTGATTATCTGTGAGTTCACTGATCTTTTCCTTGTTTGCATAAAGTGTAGTGATGAGTCCATTGAAGGCAGTCTTCATCTCTGTTTTTGTTTTATATTTCTAGCATTTCCATTTGATTTTTGTAATTTTTATTTCTCTCATGAAAATATCTATCTGATCTTACATGTGGTATACCTTTTCATTAAGAGCCATTAACATGTTAATTATAGTTATTTTAAATTCTTTGTCTGATATTTCCAACATTAATGTCATATTTGACCCTGGTTCTGATGAAAAAAGTTTTTTCAAACATTTTTCTTTTTTCTTTTTTTTGCATTTTCACATGCTTTGTAATTTTTTGTTAAAAGCTGGACATATTGTATACCACAGTAGATACTGAGATAAATACTCTTTTATACTTAGATATGTGTGTGCCTAGTCTTATGCTAGGCTTTTAGTGTGGAGGATTGTGTTAATATACTCAGGATTTGGGCTGGGTTTGCAGTTTATTGCACAGGCTTCAAATCCCCTAGTTATAGGGTGTGGATGAGTTTTCCAGAACGTTTTTACTCAATACATTCTCCCCAGAGAGATCCCATTGTTAAAATTACCAATGCTTGCTGGCATGGTGATGGAAGGTGGAGGAGGGGGAAATGCTCTCTGCTGCTCTGATTAAGCCTCATTCTTAGGCAGGGTGAACCTGCATCTCAGTGTGGGGTGGCTTTCACAAGTGTTTTTGCCCTTGCTCCAGTTAGAGTACATATAACTTTGCTTAGCACATATTCCTGCCCCTTCCACAGAGGTAGAACTTAACTTTTTCTCTGTTTCTTTTCTCTAGCTTTAATGGGTTTCCAACAGTGCCCTAAGCAAGAGTTTTGTGACTATTCTCCCTGCGGACCATCTCCCTCTACGGGAGGTAGGGGAGATGGGTTTGGGTGGAGTTTTGACAGTGGCTGCAATTCCCCTCCCCTGACAAGTGTCATGAGGTAACTATTCTCAGGAATCTACACAATTTTCTCTGAGCATCTGGTGTGGCTCATGGAGAAAAAATTACGTTAGAGGGCACAGACTCTCCTATAACTGCAGCCACAAATGACTTTATACCTTCCTATCAATAGATATTTGGCCTTCAGTAATTCATTTAAACATATTAACTGACTCTTTTTACAGCCTTATATGGCATCTGGTGGCATTTGACTCAGCTATACAAATGCTTGGCTCCTTTTTATCCATGAAATTTCTGCCCTGAAGTTAAAGTTTTCTGATAGATTCAAGAAAAAGGCATTAATTTGAAGTTTGAGTTTTTTTTTTTTTTTTTTTTTTTGGTAATGGTGAGATCAATATTCTTTACTGCTCTCTATATCTCTGAGATGAAACGAAGTTTATATATGTTTTTAGTATATCTATTTTAATGGGGGTGAAGTGGTATCTCATTGTGTATTTTAGTTGAATTTTTGATGGCTAATGATATTGAGCAGCTTTTTATATATCAGCCATCTGTATATCTGTAGCGTAGTTGAAAGAACTTTATGTGCAAGTTTTTTTACTTGGTTTAAAACTTAATTGGTTAATTGGTTTTTTTGTCTATTATTGATTTATAAGTGCTCATTACATATTTTGGATACAAGCCTTTGTCATATAGATGCATTGCAAATATTTTCTCCCTGGCTATGGCTTGCCTTTTTATTTTTTAATTATTGATGAAGAGAAGATTTTCATTTATATGAAATTCAATTTATCAATTTTTATGGTTCTGGTTTCTTGTGTCCTTTTGAAAAAAATATAGCCTATTCCAATAACAAAAACATTCTCTTATTATTTTCTTGTAGGAGCTTCATGATTTTAGATGTTTAAGTCTATGATCCATTTCAAATTAATTTTTGTGTGTGGTACAATGTAGGAGTGAAGGTTCAATTTTCTTTTTCCCTAAATATTTATGTACTTGTTTCTACAAGCATTGGTTGAAAAGTGTTCCTTTTCTCATTGAATTATGTTGATACCTTTGTTGAGAAACAGTTGGCCACATATATGTGTGCCTATTGCTGTATTCCATATTCTTTCCATTAATATACTTGTCTATCCTTAAGCTGATACCACACAAGTGTGATTACTCTAGCTTGATTGTTCTTCTTTGAGGGTGTACTGAAGTTGGATGGTGTTTTATGTTGTGGGGAGAGGGAACTGGAGTTAGATTCATAAGACTCAGAGTCTTGTGTCTGTTTCAATTTCATTAGCCGTGAAATGAAACCAAGACTTTTAAACCTTCTGAGCTCTTCTACCTTCTCTCCCACCCTCTTTTCTTTATTTACTTTCTTTTTTCCTTTTTATTTTATATACTAAAGTATAATATCTACCTTGCCTACACATCATTTAAAAATGCTTTGAAACAGCATTGCTCCATATAGAGTTATAAAGGATTTTGTATTTGCCTTATGTTAAAGGTCATGTGTACCTCTTTAGAAGCTTCAGATTTTTCATTTCTGATTTTGACTTAAAGACAAGGAGAACCAGGGACACAAAGCCATAGCAGAATGACTGTTGTATTTCAATTAAAATGGGGCCTCTTTTCTTCTCATCACCCAATACTTCTAGCTATAGTCAGGTAAAAACCCAATTAATTATTAATTGATGTGCATTAAAATTCATTAACTCTTCATGTGAGGCCTGGGCTATAATTAACTGTCTTTCTTACCTTTTGTTCTGAAATCTCTAGGTAGAAGATCCCGTCGCTAATAAGAAGGAGGGAAACAGTTTTGCCGCCTGTAGTTAGTCAGAAGCAAGGTCTTCAGAAGGCTGGGTGACTGCGTGCCCAATGTCTGATCATAACCAAGCAGCTTTGTCAAATCCCCCAAAACTATTTTCTTATGACATATTTGAAAAGAAAAAAAGAGTAGTAATAGTTACAATGTTCTGTTCTCATGATATTTACACATTAAATTACACTTTGTGTATGTCTTCAACCTAATAAAAATTTATATTCAAACTTAAGATCCAAAAAAAAATACTCCCTGAATGTGCAGTTTCAAATAGATAGTCTTAAACTTATCAATTTTAAACTAAATGTATTGAAATCACTATATATTTTCTTAAAAGACACCTTACAAATGAGTGATAGACAAAATAAATTACCTCAGACTCAACAGAAGTAAGAATTTTCCTAAATAGCTTGCATTAGCTTCTCAGCATGACATTTGGACAGATTTACAGTCACAGTTATGTTGGAGCTTTGGTATCTGTAATCTACAAAAATAACCAAAAAAAAAAAAAAACCCACTGTTATTCCCTATGATCTCAAGCTCCTTAAAAACTAATTATACACAGACTTTAAGTGAAGATTTTAACCCATTTTACAGTGGATTCCATCCATGTGTATACTCAAAAGAAGGAAAATCATGTGAAATGAGAAAGAAATCTTAAAATTTATAAAATTTAGAGAAAACCATTAAGAATTTTCAGTCCTTCCATTTCTCCACTCTGTAAATTGGACAACTGGGGCCCCATGATTTAAATGACTTTTCCAAAACTATAATTCTGGTAAGTGCCAGAATTGTAGGACAAACCTGTTTTCTACCTGGTTCACAACTAGTTCTCTCCAGGACATAAAAAAATTAACTCTTAATTCATTCCTGAATCTAGAAAACTCTCACTCATTTTTATGTTAATCTGGAGATACTATAGACAGCTCAAGCTCCCAGAAGATAACAACTATGTGTGATGCTCATAGCTGATATTTATTTCAGTGCTATTATGTTCTAGGCTTTGTTCTAAGTATTTACATCTACTAAATAATTTAACCCTTAGATTAGTCCTGTGAGATAGGTCCTATTATTATTATCTCCATTTCACAGATGAAAACACTGGGGCTCACAGAAGCAACCTGCTCAAAAAAAAAAAAAAAGTGAAGGTCTGTGCTAAAAGCCTATGCTCCTAACCTCTGCATATGAACGTTTATATATAATAATGACCTACAGTGGTTAAGTATACATATGAGTCCAATTCCATAATATGAGCATTATGAGAAATTTATCCAAACTTTTAACAATATTTTCAAATAATTACCTATTGAACTACGAATTAGACAATATCCTCTTAGGTCTTGCTGCTTTAGATTCTCACTAGTGCTGAGGTGAGAAATGATTGAAAAACAGGGTTCTATTTCACTACTCGTATATTTAAATATTGAGAAATTATTGAATAAGATGTATTCTGATTCTTCTGGGTCTCTTTGCTGACTCTTCCTCCTCTCAATGTCAATTACCCAGAGCTAGGTCCTGGGTCCCTCTTCTCCTTCCACATTCTCTCACTAGGTGTTTCCATTCAGTCACTGGGCTTTAAATCCACGTATATGCCCATGGCAACTAAATTTCTATCTCTAACCATGACCACTGAGTTCCAAATTTAAATATTTGTTGATGTGCCTTTTGACATCTCCACTTGAATTAATAAATATCTCAGATTTAATATAACCTAAATAGAATCCTGTAATCCCTTCTGTTCTTAAACACAGATCGGAGGACAAAAGCAAAACCAAAACTTATTCTTAGTTCAATATTTTCCATGTCAGTTAATATCACCCTTATCTATCCCTCAAATTAGAAGTCATTCTTAATCTCTGTCCCCTCATCTTCCACATTCAGACCTTTAGCACATGCTCTCAATTATTCTTCCAAACCATACTTCCTATCTATCATCTTTATTTCTTCTTTCTGCTATCATTCTAAGCCAAATCACTTACATCTCTCACCTGGATTACTTGGGAGCCTGATATTTGATGTCCTCGCTTCCACTTTTTCCCCCTTATAATAAATTCTCTATATACCAGCTAGAGGTACATCTTTAAAATGTAAATCTCAGTATGTTGCTCATATCACTTCCCTGCTTAAAGACCTCCAATGGTTATCCATTGCACTTAGAATAAAAACCAGCTCTTCACTATCAGCTCCCATAATCTATAGGATCTCAGTCTCACTTACATGTCTGATTTCATTGTCTGCCACTTCCCTCTCTACTAATTATGTTCCAACCACAAAATTTTGGTTTCAGTTGCTTGAAAAAGCCAAGCATGCTTTACCTTGGTGCTTTGCCCCAAGACTATGTTACTAAAGATTGGGAGTTTAAAAAAAAATAGAGTCACCAAGGTACTCTTGAAAAGGGGGTTCCTTCTCCAGCCTCCAAGTCAAGTAGTTTCAGACACCTCCTCCCACTCAGTGTGGGGTGGGAGGGGATGAAGAACACAGAAGCTGCTGCCTGACTTTCATCTGAAGATGTCTGAAGGCTAATAACCTGATAGTGGAGGAGTAGAGAATATTACAGAAAAAGGAAGTTGGCCTCCCACTGATGGAAGGATAGTGTGAATTTCCCAGCGGGGTTAGTCAGTCCTTGAAGAAGGACAGGATTTGAAATTGAACCCTGTCCGGAGGGGCAAGGTATCCTCAACAGACAGTCTTTTTGGAATGGACTGCTGAAAGCCAGGGGTTGAAAGGCTATCATGAGCATTCAGCTGGAAAGAACATTTCCCATACCAGGAAATCCTTAGTGAAAGGTTAACAGCAACAGTAGTGTTATGGACTGAATTGTGTCCCCCTAAAATTCATCTATTGCAGCTCTAACTCTATCTGGAGGTGAGGCTTTGGTAGATGAGGTAGGTTTAGATGGGGTCCTGAAGGTGGGGCCCTCGTGATGAGATTAGTGTCCTTATAATAGAGACATTATAAGAGAGACACTAGAAAGTGGTCTCTCTCTCTCTCTATCTCTCTGCAATGTGAAGACACAAAAAGAAGGAAGCCACTTACAAGCTAGGAAGTGAGCTCTCACCAGAAACCAACCATGCTGGCACCTTGGTCTTAGAATTCTAGCCTCTGTAAATGGGAAAGAACAAATTTCAGTTCTTTGCCAGCAAACTATGAAATTTTGTTATGGCAGCCAGAGTTAAATGGTTTCCATTTAAAGATAAAAATTTTCTATAAGATAAAGAACCCATTATTTATCATTTGCCAGACTCAAAGAGATAATACCATCCTAAAACTTGAAAGGCAGCTAAGATTTTACTCTTTTCATGTAATCCTACCTCCTTTGCTTGATCTGGCTGAGCTTGAAATGGCACCTAGTGAGTTGGGGAGGAGACGGTACATGGAAGAGGAAGAATCTGACCAAAATCCCCTGCTACTTCCAGGGGATTTTCTGAGTCTGAGTCATGCCTAAACTAGAGGAAAAGAATCTTTAAATTGGATAACAGATTAAAGGTTTTTTGGGTTTTTTTTAATTAAATAACTTCAAGCTTTTCCACACATGAAAAAAGATGAGAAAAATAATAAGATTTGATCCAGAGTCAAGGAAGAACTATTAAACAAAGTCAGCTTAAAGGGATAGTGATAAAGTTGCTTTCTGTTTTTCTCTACAAAATACAGATTATTGAATTAACCAGATACACAATTAAAATAATGCAATACCTACCACAGAAAAGCATGGAAATGCCCTATAGCAATACACAGATTATTGAATTAACCAGATACACAATTAAAATAATGCAATACCTACTACAGAAAAGCATGGAAATGACCTATAGGAATACACAGAAGTGGTGGGAGGGGAGAGCTTGGAACAATTCATGTTGCCTGTTGGGTCAGTAAGATTACAGAAAGAAAAGTGGCTTTGAGCTGGGCCTTTAAAAATGAATAGAACATTCTAAGATATAAAAGGGGGGAGGAAGATAAAGACATCCCAAGAGGGGTAAATAATGTAGCCAAAGGAAGAGAAATTTGAATGTCCCTCAGGACTCGTGGAATGGTGCTTAGTCAAGCAAGCTTAGAGAATAAGGTGTTTGTGGCAGAGAAAGTTGGAACTGATTCTGCCAAGGTAGGCTGGGGCCACCTGTGCCTTGTTAAGTAATCTAAACTTGAACGATAGATGTAATGGAGAGTCACTAAAGATTTTTTAACAGAGAAATGACCTTGAAAATTATGTGCATGTAGTAGTAAAGGAGATTACTAATGGAACACATACAGAGAGATTAAAATGGGAGGACTGAGAATGGAACCTGGGGAAAACTCTCCTGTATAAGTTGAGCAGAGGAAGAGGATCCAGTGAAAAGTCAAGGAAGAGTCATAGAGGGAGAGAAAACCCAGAAATACAGGGTCATAGAAGCCCAATGAGAAGAGTGTGTTTAAGAGGGAAGTGGACAATGTCAAATCCTGCAAAGAGATCACAGGAAAGATGACTGAGAAGAGACCACAGGTTCCAAACTTGTGTTTTAATTTCCATATTTAGGAAATAAAGACCATTTTTCAAGTATGGTGTTGCAAAACAAACAAAATGAAACCACACAAAACTAAACACTAAGTTCTAGGAAATCCAGATTTTTCAAAAGTAACTAATAAAGATTTAAATTATTTTTTGCACCCTTAGAGAATCATAGAGTATGATGAGTATGCCGTGAACCACAAAGTATGCTGTGAAACTCAGAGGTTTTTTTGTTTTGTTTTGTTTACATTGTTTTATGTTTCCTCCAATTTTAAAGAGTCATCCCAAGATTTGGTAACTGAATATATAATAAATGTTTTAAAAGTCGTGCAAAATTGTCGTTTCACCAAAAGTTATATTAAAATAGTAGAAATAAAGTCCTTTCTTTATATGTAAATGTAACTTGGATTTTACAGCCAGGGGGACCTTCGTGTCATTTAGTACATCCTCCCCACCCAGCACCCCCAATTCTGTTTTGCAGATGAGGAAACTGAAGTTCAGAGAGATCAAAGGACTTTCTCAATGTTACTTGGATAGTTATTGGCAGAAATGGGAATAGAAATCAAGTCTCATGATACCTTTTTAAGGGTATTTTTTCACTATATCACACTGGTGCTTCTTAAAAATTAGTGACTGGAAAGTAGAAAATGATCATTAGCAATGGGATAAAGCCCAAGCAGATGCTCTAGTGAGGTAAAGCTTATGTCATGGAGCAGAGACACAATTAACAAATACTGTTGGATTTGCCATGGAGGAAGTGAGTTTTATGACTCATAACAAAACTCCACAAAGAGGATTTTGGCAGTCTCAGGTCAACTTTCAGCAGCCTTTGCTTAAGACTCAGCTTGCTTAATGGGCTGAGCTACCCTAAGTCCTCCTGGGGCTCATTAGATAAATGACTATGGTCTTTAGACCTTGAGATTTGGAGCTGGAGCTGCTTGTGCTGGAAGAGGCAGATTAGCAATGATTGTTAATATTAAAGAGCAATAGATCAGTGGGATTTAAATTAGGGGAAGCAATGCCAGTTCTCTTCTGAGGGCATAGAGACATCATACAAGGAATGGGATGAAAGTATGTTCTCAACTATACCTTAATCACAGAAACTTGAATCAGCAAAGTCATGTATGAGCTATGTCTTCTCATCGTTTTGCCCCTTCATTCTGGGTCGCACCAATAAAAGTATTATTTTCTACCTATGCCAAAAGATAAACGTTGCATTAAAACAAAACATAAAGTAAAAATGGGGGAGTTATTTGTTTCTCTGAGTAGCACATACAATGATGAAACTGCAACAAAATCTAACTCACAAATCTACAGGGCAGGTAAATCCTACATAATTAACTCAGGCAGCCCTTCTAATGGTTGTTACCAATTTAACATCCAAACCACAGTGCCTTAAATTTGTGTCTTTCTTCTCAAGACCTCTAGGGTTTCTGGAAAATTAAATGATAAAATTTTTTTAAATGGGAAAAAAGTCTTCTTTAAAACATGAATACATAAATAAATGAATGCATCTTTCACCAGCCGCATGGTCTCATAGCCTGGTAACTGGTGTCAATAAGATGTTCTAGTCCTGTGAAGGGGGAGAGGAACTTGGGCTTGCTGTCTGTGTGGATGACCTTTCAGAGTTTAACCAGTTGAAAGAAATTTTGCTGAGCTTCCTTCACAGTCAGTGATACCGATGAGATTGGATGTGCTTGACTGCATTCTCTTTTACCCCTGGAAGGGTTTCTCCTCAAAGGGGCTGCATTAGCTTATTTAGAAACATTGCAAAAGTGATGCTAATTCAAGTAAGAGTTAGTTTCTTGCAAAGCCCTCTGGGGAACTTAGATGGTTAGGTTTTCAATTTTAGACTGAAGAAGAGAATTCGTGAAATAAGAAGATGGGGCTGAACCTTGCTAGTCTTATAATAATAAGGACTAAGAAGTGTGCACTAAATCTGCTGACAACTGATGCATTTTAGTTATGAAGATCTCTGAACGAATAACGTACTGTCACAAGTTGGCTGCTTGTATTGAATTCTAACTTCCATTCTGTTGGGGAATTTCCACATTGGACTGGGTTTGATATTTCACTCTGCCAAGAATAATCGCTAAAGAAAGTGGTGCATACAGACCACTGTAATTCATTTAAAAATATTAATCCTACAGTCTCCTTCCACTCAAGATTGTTTTTAAAAACCCTGACAATATTATTTTCTCTTGAGTGATAGATTGATATCAGCAGTCTTGAAGGGGGGAAAAAGCACTATTGGGAGAAGTTTTGAAAATGTAAAGCTCAACAAAATCCTTAAAAACATAAATCTATTGTTATTCTTATTTCACTAATCCTAAATTTTCTAGCATTGCCTGTGATGTCTTCTTCCTTTATTAAGCAGGAGGGAGTATGCCAGTTAGAACAGTAATTAGCAAAGTGATGAAGCCAAAGTTTCTCATAAGTTGCTATCAAAATACACCTATTGAGACTTCCCTGGTGGTGCCGTGGTTAAGAATCCACCTGCCAATTCAGGGGACACGGGTTCGAACCCTGGTCCAGGAAGATCCCACATGCCGTGAAGCAACTAAGCCTTTGCGCCACAACTACTGAGCCTGTGCTCTAGAGCCCGTGTGCTACAACTACTGAAGCCCACCTGCCTAGAGCCCATGCTGCGCAACAAGAGAAGCCACCGCAATGAGAAGCCCACGCACCGCAATGAAGAGTAGCTCCCGCTCGCTGCAACAAGAGAAAGCCCGCGTGCAGCAACGAAGACCCAACGCAGCCAAAAATAAATAAATAGATAAATAAACACACACGCCTATTTTTCTTTGATTGCTTTCCTGCACTCTCCACTGTTTCTGAATCTGGAAGTTTGAGGCCAGCAGAGAGATGAGATGGATTTGGTGGCTGATGTGAAGGCACAGGACAGCAGCGGACACGCGCCTGCTATGGGTGGCCACGCCGAGAGCTCTGGACCAGTTGCTTCTGCTCTATGCTCTGTGGCTGTCCAGTGGGATGACCACACCCTCTATTTCCCAATTACAGCTTGGTTGCTATAAAAATGATGACTAATAATTGATTCATGTTGATTGTTCTTCATTTGTTTTGAGACACATTTTATTAAGTATACTTTCCCAACTTGTAAGTTATATTCTATGAGAGGTAACCCCAGAAAGTCACCCTATTTGGAATGTACCATGGGAAGGAAGGAAAGGGAGGGAGGAAAAGTGGGTAGCACATTCACTCCATGATTCTTTGAGAAATGAAATTGCTACCAACAGGTGTCACTCTGACAAATTCCTAAGCAGATTTTAGAGCTTCGGAGAGATGTTTAAGGGGCCTGCATTAGCCAGCAGCTGTGAAGATCACCAGCGAGACTGAATGATCCTCTGCATAAACTGGGCATAAGCCCAATTAACAGAAAGATGGGAAGTGGGGAAAACAGGCATTTTTATCCATACCTTTATGACTCCTTAGAGATTACTGAGGTACCCTGTGAAGACCGAGAAGGTGTGTAGGGCATATTACTCTAGTCATTACTATCTATAAATGATGAACAGCCCCAAATGACAGTCTCTGTCTAAAGGAAAAAAGACAAATTTAGAAAGTGTATTTTCAGCCCACTGAAGCAATGTCATCACCCAGCATTTAAAAGAGAAACAACCACAAGTAATAAATAGTGATTATTCCAAATATGCAGAATGTAGAGACCACATATTACTGCCTTGAAAGCAGAAAAGTTTTCTTCTTTTCTGAAATCAGTGACCCCCAAACTCTGTCATTAGTAAAAATAATTAAAAGGTGCTCTAAGAGGGAATGGATGGATGATTGCCACTAAGAGGCACATTCTCATTAATTTATTACTGATTTTTAACTTTGCTTCATTAGGACATGTCTGTTGAAGGCCATTTAGGACTCAAGGGATTTGCCTGTACTTCACATTGCCTCCATATTGGTTCCAGGGAAGGAGGATCATTTCAGTTTGTTGTACTCCATGGACCTATATGTACAGGGAGATGGAAGGAAATCTACTGCCTTGTAAATCTTCCAATCAAGGAAGTGGTCAACTTCTTTAGGATGTTCTTGGGACTGACTGAGTGGGCTTTTAGGAGTCAGTTCTGGGAAACAATCATCAGCTAAGCAAATTGTGAAGCAGTTCACATGTTATTTATGCTTCTGCCTCAGTGAGAAGTATGAATAAAATTCAACCCTGTCCCAGATAAATTAGGTAGCTGAAAGCGCACTAGGCTTAAGTTCCCTCAGTATCTTTAGCTCTGTCTGTGTTTCCATCTGTCACATACTTCATGAAGATTGCCTCATGGGAGAGGGGAAGCTCTCCTAGATGTCTGATCTTAAGGCCATGCAGCAGGTGCCATCACACCTGACAGTAGAGGGTTCATCTCAGAAATAATCTCTAGATGAGTTCACAGAGCAGAGATCTTTTTTCTTTTTAAAATACTCTTGGCCAAGTAAATTATTCTTATCATGTCTCTGCCTTAGGGCTAAACATCTACACTATGTCTCTTGGTTTCCCCATGTATGTCTCTTGGTTTCCCCATGTATATCTCTTGTGATGGAGGTGTAAAGACATAAATTGATCTATCCCAGAGTTGGGCTACCACTAAGGAGACTGGAATTAGGCATTTGTTGGCTGTCTATGGCATAATTTGCTAGAGCTTGTCTTTGTCTCCTATAAAATAGCAAATGCCATACCAAATAGCCTTGAACTTTATTTGAAAGGATCAACTATTTAGGAGGCTCTAGAGTGAAATTTTCCCCATCGATATCATTGTTTTCATTTCCGCAAAGCCTAACACAAAACCTGGTATAAAGTAGACCACGAGTAAATGAATAATTGAATAAAGTGTTAGTTCATGTCATGGATGCAGTGGCCTTTCTTATTCTTTTCCACATGGTGTTAGGTAGAGAGAATGTAATCTAAGACCATCTGAAATAAATTCTTGAATAAAAACTGAAAATCATATTTGCTTTAGTCATGTAAATAAAGGAAAGTATTGCTTTGTTTAATTTGGTGGAAGGCTTGGAAATCTGGATTATGTTTTTAGGTATTTTTAAAATGAACTTATTTATGACAAGAGAACATCCAAATTGCCATGGTAAAATAAATGCACAAAATGAACCCATTATCCAATACTCATAGAGCACTGTTTGCCAATGATTAACAAATCCAACTGATATTAAGAACTTAGCCCCCTCTAATGGAGCAGACCACAGGGAAATATCAAAGAAGTGCTAACAGCTGGCTTAATATTCTCAGTCTTTTTTCTTTTACAAGAGAAAACAAATGGGAAAGCACAAAAGTAATTATACAGTAGTCCTCTTTAAGATAAACCATGAAAAGTAAAAGTACCGACTAGACTGAGAGCATTACCATATCCCAGATCATAAATTCTAACATTGGATATCAGGAATATAAAGCGTTATTAGCTTAAGGAATACTAATACATAAAGAATTGATTTTATTCTTTGGTAAATACTTTACTATTAGAAAGACCCAATCACAGATCCTAAGGAGGAGGAGCATTTATCTCATTAAGTCACTGCTACACGCCATCTGTATCCAAGCCAAGCCCCTATGAAGGAGACTTTCGAATAGCAAAAAAGAGCATAGAGAATGCCAAATCTTACCTTGCCCTCGTGGTTTTTTAAAATATCTCAGTTTATTTTGAACCACTATGAAAGTAGTTATTTGAAATGGTAAAAATGAAAGATAAATACAGAGCTAATCCTTTCAAGAAAAAGGCGCTATCCTGTCTTTCGTATTTCCTCTGTCTTTCCTCACTCCCTCCTGAACACACAAATTGGGTCAAAGGTCACTTAGTCAAAGAAGTCTTCCCTGACTCTTAGATACAGAAAGCTCCCCGCTCATATAGAGTACATGTTGGCTAGATCATCATACTCATCATATGCGAGTTTCCAGGGTGCTACGACAACTTTTATCATTGGCAAAGTTCCATTCTTTTTAGTACTCAGTCGAGTGCCTGGCACATGGTAGATATCCAATCCCTATTTGTTAAATGAATGAACAAGTGGATGAATGAAACGCTTAAATGGTAAAGGTTCAACTGTCCCAGCATCACCCTAAACCAAGTAGAGATTTTTAGATAATATTTTATGAGTATTAACTGAAAAGATACATTTAAAAACACTTTTTAATCAGCAAAACTTTATGCTTATTAAGCCTGATATACATAAAGCAGAGGTGGCAGTTAGATCCCTCTATAGCTTCTTGCATTAAGATACTACTTAAATTCCTGAAAGGCCATTTGTGGAAGATAATCTTCCTCTGAGTCATTGTAAGTGCCAGTTCTCAATGACTTCTTGGATCACCTGAAATTTTTATTTGTTTTTCAACATCTTTATTGGAGTATAATTTTCTACAATGGTGCGTTAGCTTCTGCTGTATAACAAAGTGAATCAGCCATATGTATACATATATCCACATATCCTCTCCCTCTTGCGTCTCCCTCCCACCCCGCCCAACCCACCTCTCTAGGTGATCACAAACACCAAGCTGATCTCCCTTTGCTATGCGGCTGCATCCCACCAGCCATCTATTCTACATGTGGTAGTGTATATATGTCCATATCAATCTCTCACCTCCTCCCAGCCCACCCTTCCCACGCCACATCCGCATGTCCACTCTCCACATCTGCGTCTTTATTTCTGTCCTGGCCCTAGGTTCTTCAGAAATTTTTTTTTTTTTTTTTAAAGATTCCATATATATCTGTTAGCATACATTATTTGTTTTTCTCTTTCTGACTTACTTCACTCTGTATGACAGACTCTAGGTCCATCCACCTCACTACAAATAACTCAATTTCATTTCTTTTTATGGCTGAGTAATAGTCCATTGTATATATATGCCACATATTCTTTATCTAGTCATCCGTCGATGGACACTTAGGTTGCTTCCATGTCCTGGCTATTGTAAATAGTGCTGCAATGAACACTGTGGTACATGACCCTTTTTGAATTGTGGTTTTCTCAGGGTATATGCCCAGTAGTGGGATTGCTGGGTCGTATGGTAGTTCTATTTTTAGTTTTATAAGGAACCTCCATACTGTCCTCCATAGTGGCTGTATCAATTTACATTCTCACCAACAGTGCAAGGGGGTTCCCTTTTCTCCACACCCTCTCCAGCATTTATTGTTTGTTGATTTTTTGATGATGGCCATTCTGACCAGCGTGAGATGATACCTCATTGTAGTTTGCATTGTAGATTTGCATTGTAGATTTGCATTTCTCTAATGATTAGTGATTTTTCTTTCTCAAGATTGCTTTGGCTATTCGGGGTCTTTTGTGTTTCCATACAAATTGTGAAATTTTTTGCTCTAGTTCTGTGAAAAAACCATTGGTAATTTGATAGGGATTGCATTGAATCTGTACATTGCTTTGGGGAGTATAGTCATTTTCACAATGTTGATTCTTCCAATCCAAGAACATGGTATAGCTCTCCATCTGTTTGTATCATCTTTAATTTCTTTCATTGGTGTCTTATAGTTTCCTGCATACAGTTCTTTTGTCTACCTAGGTAGGTTTATTCCTAGGTATTTTATTTTTTTTATTGCAATGGTAAATGGGAGTGTTTCCTTAATTTCCCTTTCAGAATTTTCATCATTAGTGTATAGAAATGCCAGAGATCTCTGTGCATGAATTTTGTGTTCTGCTACTTTACCAAATTCATTGATTAGCTCTAGTAGTTTTCTAGTAGCATCTTTAGTATTCTCTATGTATAGTAGCATGCCATCTGCAAACAGTGGCAGTTTTACTTCTTCTTTTCCGATTTGGATTCCTTTCATTTCTTCTTCTTCTCTGATTGCTGTGGCTAAAACTTCCAAAACTATGTTGAATAATAGTGGTGAGAGTGGACAACCTTGTCTTGTTCCTGATCTTAGTGGAAATGGTTTCAGTTTTTCACCATTGAGAATGATGTTGGCTGTGGGTTTGTCATATATGGCCTTTATTATGTTGAGATAGGTTCCCTCTATGCCTACTTTCTGGAGGGTTTTTATCATAAATGGGTGTTGAATTTTGTTGAAAGCTTTTTCTGTATCTATTGAGATGATCATATGGTTTTTATCCTTCAGTTTGTTATCACATTGATTGATTTGCGTATATTGAAGAATCCTTGTATTCCTGGGATAAACCCCACTTGATCATGGTGTATGATTGTTTCCATGTGCTGTTGGATTCTGTTTGCTAGTATTTTGTTGAGGATTTTTGCATCTATGTTCATCAGTGATATTGGCCTGTAGTTTTCTATTTTTGTGACATCTTTGCCTGGTTTTCGTATCATGGTGATACCAAGGCCACAAGGGTGGCCTTGTAGAATGAGTTTGGGAATGTTCTTCCTTCTGCTATATTTTGGAAGAGTTTGAGAAGGATAGATGTTCGCTCTTCTCTAAATGTTTGATAGAATTCGCCTGTGAAGCCATCTGGTCCTGAGCTTTTGTTTGTTGGAAGATTTTTAATCACAGTTTCAATTTCAGTGCTTGTGATTGGTCTGTTAATATTTTCTATTTCTTCCTGGTTCAGTCTCAGAATGTTGTGCTTTTCTAAGAATTTGTCCTTTTCTTCCGGGTTGTTCATTTTATTAGCACATAGTTGCTTGTAGTAATCTCTCATGATCCTTTGTATTTCTGCAGTGTCAGTTGTTACTTCTCCTTTTTCATTTCTAATTCTATTTATTTGTGTCTTCTCCCTTGTTTTCCTGATGAGTCTGGCTAATGGTTTATCAATTTTGTTTATCTTCTAAAAGAAGCAGCTTTTAGTTTTACTGATGTTTGCTATCGTTTCCTTCATTTCTTTTTCATTTATTTGTGATCTAATCTTTATGATTTCTTTCCTTCTGCTAACTTGGGGTTTGTTTTTTTTTTTGGTGCTGCTTTCTCTAATTGCTTTAGGTGTAAGGTTAGGTTGTTTATTTGAGATTTTTCTTGTTTCTTAAGGAAGGATTGTATTGCTATAAACTTCCCACTTAGAACTGCTTTTGCTGCATCCCATAGGTTTTGATCATTGTGTTTTCATTGTCATTTGTTTCTAGGTATTTTTTGATTTCCTCTTTGATTTCTTCAGTAATCTCTTGGTTATTTAGTAGTGTATTGTTTAGCCTCCATGTGTTTGTATTTTTTACAGTTTTTGTCCTGTAATTGATATCTAGTCTCATAGCGTTGTGGTCAGAAAAGATACTTGATATGATTTCAATTTTCTTAAATTTACGAAAGCTTGACTTGTGACCCAAGATATGGTCTATCCTGGAGAATGTTCCATGAGCACTTGAGAAGAAAGTGTATTCTGTTGTTTTTGGATGGAATGTCCTATAAATATCAATTAAGTCCATCTTTTTTAATGTATCATTTAAAGCTTGTGTTTCCTTACTTACTTTCATTTTGGATGATCTGTCCATTGGTGAAAACGGGGTGTTAAAGTCGCCTACTATGATTGTGTTCCTGTCGATTTCCCCTTTTATGGCTGTTAGTATTTGCCTTATGTATTGCGGTGCTCCTATGTTGGGTGCATAAATATTTACAATTGTTATATCTTCTTCTTGCATTGATCCCTTGATCATTATGTAGTGTCCTTCTTTGTCTCTTGTAATAGTCTATGTTTTAAAGTCTATTTTGTCTGATACGAGAATTGCTACTCCAGCATTCTTTTGATTTCCATTTGCATGGAATATCTTTCTCCATCCCCTCACTTTCAGACTGTATGTGTCCCTAGGTCTGAAGTGGGTCTCTTGTAGACAGCATATATACAGGTCTTGTTTTTGTATCCATTCAGCCAGTTTATGTCTTTTGGTGGGAGCATTTAATCCATTTACATTTAAGGTAATTATCGATATGTATGTTCCTATTACCATTTTCTTAATTGTTTTGGGTTTGTTATTGTAGGTCTTTTCCTTCTCTTGTGTATCCTGCCTAGAGAAGTTCCTTTAGCATTTGTTGTAAAGCTGGTTTGGTGGTGCTGAATTCTCTTAGCTTTTGCTTGTCTGTAAAGGTTTTAATTTCTCTGTGAAATCTGAATGCGATCCTTGCTGGGTAGAGTAATCTTGGTTGTAGGTTTTTCCCTTTCATCACTTTAAATATGTCCTGCCACACCCTTCTGGCTTGCAGAGTTTCTGCTGAAAGATCAGCTGTTAACCTTATAGGGATTCCCTTGTATGTTATTTGTTGTTTTTCCCTTGCTGCTTTTAATATTTTTTCTTTGTATTTAATTTTTGATAGTTTGATTAATATGTGTCTTGGTGTGTTTCTCCTTGGATTTATCCTGTATGGGACTCTCTGCACCTCCTGGACTTGATTGACTATTTCCTTTCCCATATTAGGGAAGTTTTCAACTATAATCTCTTCAAATATTTTCTCAGTCCCTTTCTTTTTCTCTTCTTCTGGGACCTCTATAATTCGAATGTTGGTTTTTTTTAATGTTGTCGCAGATGTCTCTGGGACTGTCCTCAATTCTTTTCATTCTTTTTTCTTTATTCTCCTCTGTGGTAGTTATTTCCACTATTTTATCTTCCAGGTCACTTATCCATTCTTCTGCCTCAGTTATTCTGCTATTGATTCCTTCTAGAGAATTTTTAATTTCATTTATTGTGTTGTTCATCATTGTTTGTTTGCTCTTTAGTTCTTCTAGGTTCCTGTTAATCGTTTCTTGTATTTTCTCCATTCTATTTCCAATATTTTGAATCATCTTTACTATCATTACTCTGAATTCTTTTCAGGTGGACTACCTATTTCCTCTTCAGTTGTTTGGTCTGGTGGGTTTTTACCTTGCTCCTTCATCTTCTGTGTATTTCTCTACCTTCTCATTTTGCTTAACTTACTGTGTTTGGGGTCTCCTTTTTGCAGGCTACAGGTTTGTAGTTCCTGTTGTTTTTTGTGCCTGCCCCCAGTGGGTAAGGTTGGTTCAGTGGGTTGTGTAGGCTTCCTGGTGGAGGGGACTGGTGCCTGTGTTCTGGTGGATGAAGCTGGAATTTGTCTTTCTGGTGGGCAGGGCCACATCTGGAGGTGTGTTTTGGGGTGTCTTTGAACTTAGTATGATTTTAGGCAGCTTCTCTGCTAGTGGGTGGGGTTGTGTCCTTGTCTTGCTAGTTGTTTGGCAGGGGGTGTCCAGCACTGGAGCTTGCTGGTTGTTGAGTGTAACTGGGTCTTAGCATTGAGACAGAGATCCCTGGGAGAGCTATCACCATTTGATATTACGTGGGGCCGGGAGGTCTGTGGTGGACCAATGTCCTGAATTCAGCTCTCCCACCTCAGAAGCTCAGGGCTGACACTCAGCCTGAGCACCAAGACCCTGTCAGCCACACGGCTCAGAAGAAAAGGGAGAAAAAAAAGAAAGAAAAACATTAAATTAAATTACATTTAAAAGTTATTAAAATAAAAATAAAAAATTATTAATATAAAAAAATTAAAAAGTATTAAAAAAAAGAGAGCAACCAAACCAATAAACAAATCCACCAATGATAATAAGTGCTAAAACTATACTTTAAAAAAATGGACAGACAGAACCCAAGTATAAATGGTAAAAGCAAACCTATACAGACAAAATGACACAAAAAAGTATACACACACACACTCACAAAAAGAGAAAAAAGAAAAATATATATATATACGTAAAAAAAAGGAAGAGAGCAACTAAATAAATAAACAAATCTATCAATGATAATAAGTATTAATACTAAACTAAGATAAACATAAAACCAGAAACAAATTCGATGCAGAAAGCAAACCCCAAGTCTACAGTTGCTCCCAAAATCCACCGCCTCAATTTTGGGATGATTCGTTATCTATTCAAGTATTCCACAGATGCAGGGCACATCAAGTTGATTGTGGAGATTTAATCTGCTGCTCCTGAGGCTGCTGGGAGAGATTTTCCTTTCTCTTCTTTGTTCACACAGCTCCTGGGGTTCAGCTTTGGGTTTGGACCCGCCTCTGCGTGTAGGTCACCTGAGGGTGTCTGTTCCCGCTCAGACAGGATGGGGTTAAAGCAGCAGCTGATTCAGGGGCTCTGGCTCACTCAGGCCAGGGGGAGGCAGGGGTACGGATGCGGGGTGAGCCTGTGGCAGCAGAGGCCAGCGTGTCATTGCAATAGCCTGAGGCGTGCCATGTGTTCTCCAGGAGAAGTTGTCCCTGGATCATGGGACCCTGGCAGTGGCAGGCTGCAAAGGCTCCCGGGAGGGGAGGTGTGGATAGTGACCTGTGCTTGCACACAGGCTTCTTGGTGGCTGCAGCAGCAGCTTAGCGTTTCATGCCCGTCTCTGGTGTTCACACTGATAGCTGCGGCTCTCGCCTGTCTGTGGAGTTGTTTAGGGGGTGCTCTGAATCCCCTCTCCTCGTGCACCCCAAAACAATGGTCTCTTGACTCTTCGGCAGGTCCAGACTTTTTCTCGGACTCCCTCCAGCTAGCTGTGGTGCACTAGCCCCCTTCAGGCTGTGTTCACGCAGCCAACCCCAGTCCTCTCCCTGGGATCTGACCTCCGAAGCCCGAGCCTCAGCTCTCAGCCCCCGCCCATCCCAGCAGGTGAGCAGACAAGCCTCTGAGGCTGGTGAGTGCTGGTCGGCACCGATCCTCTGTGAGGGAATCTCTCTGCTTTCCCCTCCGCACCCCTGTTGCTGTGTTCTCCTCCGTGGCTCCGAAGCTTCCCCCCTCTGCCACCCGCAGTCTCCAGCAGTGAAGGGGCTTCCTAGTGTTGGAAACTTTTCCTCCTTCACAGCTCCATCCCAGAAGGGCAGGTCCTGTCCCTATTCTTTGGTCTCTTTTTTTTCTTTTATCTTTTGCCCTACCCAGGTACGTGGGGAGTTTCTTGCCTTTTGGGAAGTCTGAGGTCTTCTGCCAGCATTTAGTAGGTGTTTTGTAGGAGATGTTCCACATGTAGATGTATTTTTGATGTATTTGTGGGGAGGAAGGTGATCTCGGCGTCTTACTCCTCCATCATCTTGAAGGTCCTCCCAATCCACCTGGAATTTTAGTTTCAGTTTTAAACCAGAAGAGAATCCAACTAGTTATTATTAATTTAGAACTCATTCCTTAGGCCCTCTTCTTCCAGTTCTTTGAAATAATAAACTTCCTAATCATATCAGACTATCTCCCTGCACACAACAACTTACACTAGGTCTCAGGACCCATGCTGAAATAATCTAACTGTATGTGGAAAGTATTTGAGGATAATTTAGTCCAGCAAATAAAATTTAAGGCAAGAGATTGGTAAAATCCAATTCTGCTAAATGGAGAAGCATTATGATTTATCATCTTATACTTTGTGTAGTAATCAAACTCTTTCAGTTTAAGTATGTCTGAAACAAGTATATAAAAACGAAAATTAATGTTCACACACCTTCATGAATACTAAATGGCTTAGATGGTGAAATAAGACAAGGAAGGAAAGAAAGGTTTAAAATATCATTCACCATTGCTTCTATTTCACTATTTGGTGGAGGAGCAATTCTTGGTGTAGGTTCCAGCTTTTAGTTGTGTTGGCTTTGAAAGATGGTGACAGCACAATGAATTAAGAAGCTGCTGTAAACAACTTGTTTTGAAATGAGCATCCACTCGTATTTAATTGTACATTGTTGAACTTGAAAATGGTTTTGGGGTTTTTTTTGATGGTTATATTTATAATTTTTATATTAACAAAATGTTTTAGAAAGCTATTATGTGGTAATCTTTTACTAATCATCAGATCTGATTACTGTTTTCTTTTTTAAATTATTTTTATTGGAGCATTGTTGCTTTACAATTTTGTGTTAGTTTCTATGGTACAGCAAAATGAATCAGCCATACATATACATATATCCCCTCTTTTTTGGCTTCCCTTCCCATTTAGGTCACCACAGTGCATTAAGTAGAGTTCCCTGTGCTATGACAGTATGTTCTCTTAGTTGTCTATTTTATGCATAGCATCAATAGTGTACATATGTCAATCCCCATCTCCCAATTCCTCCATCTCCCCTTTCCACCTTGGTATCCATACATTTGTTGTCTACGTCTGTGTCTATCTTTCTGCTTTGCAAATAAGATCATCTATACCATTTTTCTAGATTCCACATATATGCGTTAATATATGATATTTGTGTTTTTCTTTTTCTGACTTACTTCACTCTGTATGACACTCTCTAGGTCCATCCACATCTCTACAAATGACCCAATTTCATTCCTGAGTAATATTCCGTTGTATATATGTACCACATCTTCTTTATCCATTCCTCTGTTGATGGACATTTAGGTTGCTTCCATGTCCTGGCTATTGTAAATAGAGCTGCAATGAACATTGTGGTACATGACTCTTTTTGAATTATGGTTTTCTCAGGGTATATGCCCAGTAGTGGGATTGTTGGGTCATATGTTTGTTCCATGTAATATTTGAGACATACTAAAAAGAATTCATTGTTTATTTGAAATTCAAATTTAATTGGGTGTCACCTTTTATCTGGCAACCCTCCAAGGGGACCAAACTTGCAGGTGTAACTTAAGCTGCAGAGCTCCTCTGAGGGACCAGGTGAGGCCAAATCTGTGCCTGAAAATGGACCCTTGCTTGACTTCTTCCTCTCCCTGCCCTGCTTCCCGGATTCTCTGACAGGTTTCTCCCGGTACCACAGTGAGTACCTTGTACACAATTCTTGTCTCGGGGTTTGTTTCTGAATTAGAATGAGGAGTTTACTTTGAGAGAAACTGAGTGTAAAATTGAAAGAGTTTGCAGGGACCATGAGTCAGGAAGGAGCAAAAGGAGGGATGTTTGCCCCAGTTTTACGGATGAGGAAGTTTCTTAACTTGCCGGGCTAATAGAGATAAAAAGTGGCATTGCTGAGGTTCAAACATAGGTCGGTCTAGTGCCTGAGCCTTTGCATATGTTTCCACCTACACTGCCTCCCTAAGGCAGAGGAAGGAGCATGCAAGGGCCTGGCTGAGCACAGGGCCTTGACAATAGACCACTGACTGCCATCCGCACGGTGAACAATATGCTGACGTCAAAGGAAGGAGCCTGGCTTGTATTTTGTGTGGTGCCACAGAGGAACAGAGATCAGAGCAATGGATGGAATGAACTGATTTCAAGGTCTGAGGCCTGAAAGGAACACTTTGGTAAAATTGTTGGAGTCTGGAGGTAGAATGTTTCCATGTGCTTCCTGAGCACTGAAGCCATTGGCAGCATCTCCCTGTGGCACTGGGAGGGCCAGAAGTGGAATGGAAATCAGCTTTCCAAATGCCCTTAATACAACGCACACGGGCTCTCAGAAGACTTTCCAATATGAACCACTTCTGTGCTTATAGGCACATGTTTCTCCCTTTTTCATTATGAAACAAGTTCCAGGTTAAAAATCTGAAAGATTTTGAGGTGAAAACATGAGGACATTATTTTTAAAGTAAAATATAGTTACTTAAGGTGCCTTAGTAATTTATGTAATGCTCTTTGTGATTTCTTTAATATGACCTATTTTTTCTTTTATTCTCATTAACACACATTCCTTAAATATGAAATATTAATGATACTTCATAAATAATAATAGTTATTGTGTTTCAATTGGAGGAGATTAAAAGTTTGGGGAATACGTGGCTGGGGGATGTGGAATACATCTTCTGCATTTGGACAGCTGTGGTTCCAAAATTTGGAGCTAGGAGGCAAGCAAAGGATGTTTTATTGCCAGTATCTAAAACAAATTTTATTGGAAACTTTTATGTTTGTAGCTTTGAGTAGTTTTTACAGTGAAGAGTTCTGAAAACTGCCATAAAAATTTGCCTTGGGGGTTATGATTACATTTGTATATTTCTCAAACTTAGATAAATAAAAAAGACAGTTTTTACTGTGAGAGCTTAAAAGGTTAGAGAGGTATTTGGTCTGTGATGAACCTTTTATAGGTTTGATATTATAGAAATTTATTTTTAAAATATCAATAAAAGTACAACTTTAGAGGCCTTGATAAAGAAATTGCAGGAAACTTGATGTTGAAGTTTCCATTCAAATAGACTCACCAAGATGATTTAATTAACTTATTGTACTATGCAAACTATCTTTAATATTGGCTGATGCTACAATTTTATATGGTTGTGATATGTAATTTATAGTGTTTTTGGTGGCTAGATAGTAACAGGAGGTAGAATTTTTCTTGCTAGAGCTGTTTAAGCATCGGCTGGACAACCACATGGCCTGGAAATTATAGAGAAAATTGACATCTGAGAGGAGATAAGATGAACCCTAAGATCCCTTTCCAAACCAGACGTTTGATTTTTCAGCTGTAAGGAGATAGTTTAAAAATAAGATGTGGAAATGTCCCCCTTTCTTCCTCTTCTTCACACCCGAGGTTTATCTTGAAAAACAGGTTCTACACCAAAAAGATAAGAGGAGGCAGAAGGAAGGAAGGGTGGGAGGGAGGGAAGAAAAAAGGGAGGGGTATTTACAGTATCAATCATGTATCACACATGATCTAAAATAACTATGTAAAGAAGGAAATATATCCTCATTTTCTAAATAAGGTAAATGAGTCAGCATAGAGCTAGAATTCAAACTTGAGTCTCCTTGATACCCAGACCTGTACGTTTCCCCATTATATCAATTTTTAAACTTTACTACTTAGAGTGAAAGTTGAGATGAAAAGTAAGGAAGTGACTGTCAATTTATTATGTATAGTAATTAATATATAATAGAGAACATGGATTTGGGCTTCAAAGGCAATTGTGTGGAAACTTCTGGGTGAGTCACTCAATCAACAGATATCTACTGGGCACCTATTATGCATCAGACACTGTTCTAGGCATGGTAGACTCTGCAGTAAACAAAGTAAACAGAGTTCTTGACCTTAGAAAGCTTACCTTCTAGTGGGGAAGAGGCCAACAAACATAAACATAAGACAATTCCAGGCCTTGACAAATGCTTTGGAAAGAAAAAAACTGAGGAAAAAAAGTAAATTTGGTTTGATTAAGAGTGTAAGGGAGTGAGGATGGCAGGAAAGGTTGAATGTAATTCATTGAGAGCATTGAAAGCCATGGTAAAGATTTGGGGCTTGATCTTGCAGGTAGTGGGGGATCCCATATGATTTTTTTTCTAGAAAACTACATGATTAAATTTGTGTTTTAGACAATTGCCTCTACTGATAGTATACAGACTGGAATGGAAAGGCAAAATACAAAAGGAAAAAGCAGGAAGCTCTTCTGGTAATTCAGGAATGAATGATGAAATTACCAAGGCAATGATGTTAGATTCCTGAGCTATTAATGAAGAATAAGGGCAGGTATTAATGACTGGTATAGAGATGAGGGAGACAATGAGTTGCACAGGCTGAATTTGCTATTCTTGGATAGAAAGATAGCTCTCTTAGTCTTGGAAAGATGAAGGATATAGAAGGAGGCAGAGAGAAAAACAATAAGATGTTTTTCCAGAGATTATAAATTTGGTTCTAGACAGGTTGAATTTAAGGTACTTGTGGCATCATCCAAGTTGATTTTTTTCAGTGGTCATCTGGAAATATAGTGTTCTTTTGAGAGCAGTTGGGTCTGTAGATAAAAATTAGGGAGTTAGCAACTTAGATGTATTAACTGAAGCTATGAGAATGGATTGAAGATGACGTTACAAAATTGAGGGGAAATGGATATTGCGTATACATTAAGAAATGTTTGTGGGGGCTTCCCTGGTGGCGCAGTGGTTGAGAATCTGCCTGCTAATGCAGGGGACACGGGTTCGAGCCCTGGTCTGGGAAGATCCCACATGCCGCGGAGCAGCTAGGCCCGTGAGCCACGACTACTGAGCCTGCGCGTCTGGAGCCTGTGCTCCGCAACAAGAGAGCCCGCGATAGTGAGAGGCCCGCGCACCGCGATGAAGAGTGGCCCCTGCTTGCCGCAACTAGAGAAAGCCCTAGCACAGAAACCAAGACCCAACATAGCAATCAATCAATCAATAAATAAATGTCTTTAAAAAAAAAAAAGAAATGTTTGTGATCATCTTGCTTTTCTTTAGAAACTAATATAGTAAGAACCAAAGCTACTTGAAAAATATGCAACAAAGGAAGTTTCTCTGGAGTGTGCCCTCATCTTTTGCTGCCCTGTTACCAGTTTTCTCATCCTCTCTTTCACTCTCTTACTTACTATTACTGTGCAACTTCTTCATTCAAGATAGTTCTCCCTCTCCTCTTTTCTCTTCAATCTCATTCTCTCCCTCCCCACATGCATACCACTTCTCACTTGGTTCTAATGGCATTTTATAAGATACTCAGCATTTTCATTTCCTTTGTGATAAAAAAAAACTCTTAAAGAAAATTAAAGTTACAGGAAGAAGAATGCTCTTGTATCAACCTTGTACAGATGAATAAGAAGGTTACCATGGTACACTGGAAAGATCAAGAAATATGCTGTCAAAAAACCTGGGTTTCCAGTCCAGCATTTCTACTATGAGCCAGCTCATTTACATTAACCCCTTTGAATTCTGTATTCCTCTTAAGAATACACACTTCACAGGACTGTAGGAAGTATTAGACAAAATGATATATGTAGATGTGTTATATAGAGGGTTATACATATATTAGGTTTTCATCTACAGTCTGGTTTACTCAAGGAATGTTTGTTGAATGAATGATCACCTCTATTAAGGATTCTTGGATCTTCCCTTATAGATCTGTCACTCTCTACAAGATTGTTTCTTTAAGCCTTTATAACTGCCAAGATTTCTGGCCTTAAGTATGTGTTTACTACCCTCCTGTATTTTTGGTTGCATCGGCTTTACCTTAAGTAGCAAAGGTATTAAATTATCATATAAAATGGGTATTATATAATTATTATTAAATTATGCTAGCAATAATATGAAATTTTTCTTTTTGGGTATGCCTTTGCAATAATCTTGATTTCTCTTTTTCTCTAAATCTTTTTCATTCAGTTCTCAACTATACACAAAGAACATAAAAATATTTAAAATACTCTATAAAACTAAACATAAAGGTATAGCAACCAGAGAAGGCTATCATTAATTAAAGTTCTCATTCAGCCATGATTTTTATATTGCCTACTAAATCGTATTTACCTGATAATATTTTTCTTTACTGTAAAATATTCAAAACTGACTTGGAGACTTGTATTAAAAACTTGAGACTTGAAAACCATGATTATTTCTTAGACCTCCTGATGGACGTCTCACTAAAATGATTTGACCTCAGAAGGGCATTGTGCTCCGGTCTGCAGCTTGCTTTCTTTTCTATGAGATACCATGAAGCTCCATTCCATGTTATGCTAATAGATTTGGTTAGATCTAAATCGAGTACAAATAAACTGTAGAGACTAATGGCGAGGAAAACATAAAACTAGGCTATAGGCTTCATGAAAACAAAGGCAATGCCAGATATCTTTAATATATTTCAAGATCCAGCATAGAAATCATTCATAAAAGCTTATGTTGAACTAATAAATGTTGTGTGCAGCAAGTTTTAGATTATGATTTCACAAATATTATTTCACGCAATTTAGAGTTTCTTTCTCGATAATTAGAAAGCATGCACTTGCTGTCCATGAGCTTCTTGCTGTTCTGTCAATATACCCAGCTTGTTCTTATTTTGGGAACTTTGCCTTAAATATTCTTTCTGAATGGAATTCTCTTCCTTCATAGACCTATATATAGTTTGGTCTCTCACTTTGTTCAGGTTTCAAATGTCCTTTAGAGAGTCACTCTTTGACCACATTTAAATAGTCTTTCCCTTCCTTATCCTAATTACCAGTCTCTGTCTCCTTTTTCTAAAAATTTTTATTTATAACATTTATAATTACTGGAAAGTAAACATTTACTTTACACTTTTATATTGTCTGTCTCCCCACAACCCAATAGACTATTAGGTTCACACAGGCAGGGTTCTTGTCTGTGGAGATCACTGCCATATCTCCAAAGCTTAGAAGAATACCTGGCAAGTATTAGGCGCTCAATAAAATTTTGTTGAATTGATAAATGAATTCTTGATATTTACATTTAATTTATCTCCCAGGAATCCTGGAAGACCTTTGAGAGCAGAAATTAAATCCTATATCCTACCGATCCATAGAACATCAAATTCACTGAGTAAATATTTAAATAGACCATTTATTGAGGACTTATTATAAGCCAGGCACTTGCATTTTCCCACTTAGTCCTTGAAGCAACTTTCTGAGGTAATTATTATTATCCCATTTTTATGATAAGGAAACTGACACAGAAAATTAAATAATTGCCTCAGAATCATTCTGTTGTAAGTAGCAATGCTGGCATTCACATCCCATTTAGTTTGACCCGAAGCCCTATGTTATCTATCACTAAGTTGTGTTCCACTTCATATAGAAGCCTTTAGAAGCCTCCTGAATGGAAACACCACATTTGTTTCTATTCTACAATCCCATGGCAAAATTTTCCACAGTCTACTTAAAATTAAATCTTAAATTCAATCTTGAGTTCAACAAGTCAGCCTGATGTCAATGCTCTCAAGACTGGGAACATACCTTCCAGCCCCAAAAACCATGAGACTGCAAAAACAGCTTCCCTGGACCTAAGGGTGCCCAAATTTTCTTCTATTATAATTCTTTCATCCAGAACATTTTACTACTACATTTTAGCACCTGGGTGAATGTTATCTGTCCCATATCCCTCCTTTGGGCATCATATAAGTACAACTTTATTAGAATCTGTGTTGTTACTAATAAACTAGGTATAAAATGATTTGATGGACAGCAGAAGTTGTCAATTCATTACTGACAAAAATAAATACCAAATTTTTCAATACAGAATTGGTCCCCAGGATATGAAATCAAGGAGAGAACTGTCAAAGAAAACTTGTATCAGACAAGTTAAACAGGCAAAGAAGACTTTACTTTTTACTTATATCTTAAGCAATTTAAATAATGTGCAATTCGTTGCATACAATTTCTTGATATTTTCATTATGCATCATACTCCTAAGAGTTTATTTCTCTAATTTATTATATATGCTTAGTTGTTTTGAGTAATTGGGAAAAGGTATAATTCAGTTTTTAATTCTAGTAGTGGCACCTTTTATAACAAATAATAATGTTAAAACATATTTCTTAATCTATCATCCTCGGAAATGAGGTACTATCTAGTGAATACCCACTGTGAAATAGGAATAAATTAACACTCTTACAGACACTTTTATCCCTTCCTTCTTTCTTCTGTTTCTCAAGTTTTGTTAATTTGCTCTGATTTTTTTCCTCCAATCTATTTTAGGAGGCATATTATTATTATTTGTTACATGGACATGAGTGCCTCAATGACAGCCTTAGGTCCGAGAGATTCAATGATTCCTTCCATTCCTTTCATACCATGCCTCATGGTTGGTTAATTTACACCCCCAAGGTAAATTGAGAACATAGTTTATTCTGTGCAACACGTCAGAACTAGGGATTCAACAGTGGTTAGGGCAGCCTCTAAAACTATCCTACTTGACAGTAGCTTCCAGTGTAGCAAACAGAACTTCCAAATGAGGAAAGAAAAATTGCTTCACTTTTCTTATACTTTCATTAAAAAAAATGTTCATTAAAAAAATGTTCATTAAAAACATATATGTTTTTAATATATGTTCATTAAAAAAATTCTTTCATTTCATTCTTTTACTTTTCATTGAGATCTCACTTGATAGTAGGAACCTCTATGGACACTCCTGTCTCATCATTTCATTTGTGTTTCTAGGCATGCATACTTGACATTTTAAATTTCTATTCTGTTTAATTCTCATAGCTTCACAAGCAGCTCTTCAGTTTACCTCTGAGAAAGGAATTTTCCCTGTCTCGTCTGCTTCATTCACTCTCACATATTTGTTTTGAACATTTGGATTTGTGCTTGTTCAATGGTGTGTGAGTTTGAATTGCTGGCGGGGGCGGCGGGGGGGGGGGGGTAGAATAATTGGACAATGCAAAGTACTCAAAGTTTAAAAGCTTAATTATGTTTCAACTGTTCTACCACTTGTCAGAAGCCACTATGTTAAATCTCAGACGGTTATCAGGAAATTCCTGTGTCTTGAAAAGTATCCTGGGAATGAATTTTTTAAAGCACTGTCTTAACTCATTTCCTTACAAATCTCTTTCCATTCACAAATCATTACCACTTCCTTACCAAGTTTCTTGTGAGAAGGGAATCCCTGACAGATTTAAAGAAACACACACACACACACACACACACACACAAACACACACACACACACACACACACACACACACACACAAACAGAGCATCTAAATTGTCAAATGGAAGGAAATTCTAAAAGGTAGGAAACTTTGTTTTAATTCCACATCAGAAGTCCCTTAGCTGTCAGTGGTGGTCTATGAAATTATTTTACTAATTTATCCCTTTGTGAAATAAAGGGAGGAGAAGGAAAGCAGTTGCCCTTAAATCACTGTCTTGAAAACTTAAGAGGGTATCATGGCCTGGGTAAGCCCACTTGCAAAGAGATTTGGAAAGAAGTGCCCCACCTAAGTGGCCTTTCAACAGAATACAGTTTTCTTAAAAAAAAAAATTTTCATAATACAACCTTTTTCATAAAAACTTCATTTTGTATTTCTGAAAGCTTCATAATGTGTATTAGTACATAAAATGTTCTATTATGTCTTGTGAAATATAATAAACATATTTAATTTTATTTACTTATTTATTGATCAGCTTATCTTTTTCCAAATTTAATTCAGTTCATTCCTCCATGAAACATTGAATACAAGTTTGTTGTTGTCCTAGGAAACATAGTTTGGGGAACCTTGCCTTACGGACATGCTTCTCACAAAGCCTATGGCTTTGAGATTTAAGTTAATGATTTACATTAACTTAAGGATGACAGAGACTCATTTCATTTTGCACTTGACTCTTGACCAACTGGAACACGCACGTATACTTACATCTGCATAGAAAGAATGCTGCATTGGAAAATTCTGTCTCTATACTTAGGCCCAATTCTAGAAATAGGATGAATATGTGGCTCTTTGTCCCCAAAATACTAACCTAACTCTTATCACTCCCAAAAGCTAACACTTTCTATATCATTTTAATGCATAAAAATGAAATTGTATTTAAGTTAATATTATTGGATGTATGTTCACTCTGAAGTATTATTAAGAAATTCCTTAAGTCCAAAAGGATTCCTTAAATTCAGAGCTAGAATGGAACACAGAGTTAGTGAGATCATGAGGGAAATGGACAACTTTGTTGGCACTTGAAAAGAAATTTCCTCAACATAGAGGTAGAGAGACTACTACAAAGATAAATTTTCCTGACTTGAAAATTTGGTCTACTACCTACTCTAGCTGTGTTACATAAAGTCACTCCTAAATGCACATTTCTAAGGTGATTTTCCAGAAAGAATGTACCAATTGTTATTCAATGGTATTGTGTGGTAGATGTATCTCATTGTACTCTTGCCAGTATTATTATAATTTTTTTTATCTTTGCCAGTTTTATGTAAAATAATCTCATTATTTCTTTGTTAGAAATTATTTGTGCTTAAATATTTTTAAATTTTCTGTGAACTATATTTCTATCTTCTCATGCAACGTGTATTGGCTATGTAGCGACTAATAATTTAATCTGAATAATTCTGTCCCCTTAATTCACTTTTGTTCTCTCAATTTTCCTGCTTTATGAACACACTCAGTGAGTATGAGGTATAACCAAAACCAATTTGTTGTCTTATCTCAATAACCCTAGAGTGTGATTTGATGATGAAGTCACTCAAAACTGTCATGAGAATACAGTGGAAGATTGTTTGTGCATTCTATTTACCATGATGTTTTTAAGTTGGTTACTTTTGTCAATATTTTTAACTTTAGCCATTCTCTTGGATTTGTAGATTTTAATTTACATTTTCCAGAAGAATAATGATTTTGAGCATCTATTCATGTGCTTATTGGTCTTTCATATATTTTCCTTGTGAAATATCTGAAGTCCTTTGCCCATATTTTACTGTGTTTTTATTCTTATTTTTGAGTTGTAAGAGTCATATATATATAGTCATAGATATAAAATACATTTTTATATGTATTTTGTCAGATATGTTTATTACAAATATTTTCTCCCAAAGTGTGGTTTGCCTCATTATTTTCTTGTTTATGTCTTTTGAAGAGCAAACATTATTAATTTAGATGAAATCAAAAATTTCTAATTTATAAATTTGTTATATTATAAGTACTTTTTGTTTTCTGTCTAAGAAATCTTTACCTACCCTAATGTCACAAAGATTCTCTACTCTGCTTCTTTTAGAATTTTTATGGTTTTAGAGTTCTCATTTAGGACTGTGACTAATTTCAAATTAATTTTTGTGTAGAGTATGAGATAGGGCCAAGGATTATTTTTTGATCTAGTGTCATTTGTTTAAAAAGTTATCCTTTCCATCAAATTATTTTGGCACTTTTGTTTAAAATAAATTGACTGTAATGTGTGGGTCTCTTTCTGGAGTCTCTTTTTTGATCCATTAATCAACTTTACAATTTTTAGTCTATAGCACATTCTCATAATTATAACTTTATAGTATGTCTTAAAATCAAGTGGTATAGGCTCTCCAGTCTTCTTGAAAAATCTTTTGAAAAGTTATTTTAGCTATTCTAGTTTTCTTATTCCACTATTTTTTTAAATTTCAATTTTAGACATTATGTATTGACTACTTAATTCTCAAGAAGAGAGTTTAATTATCCTCCTTTCCCCAATGTAATTTAATCAAAAATTTTGGTTAAGTCAATATTCAATTTATTGTTTAGCTGATATAGATGATTCATATGATGTATAACAATTTACATTCTCCTTCTTGTAAAGAAAAGTTTCTTGCAAAATTTTTGTTTCCCTTTGCCTTGCCTTACATTTCCATTTGTTTAACCTTAGATATAGCTACCTTTAATTCTCCCCTAACTCTATATTAGGAATTCAAATCTCTGCAAAATGTTCAAATATATTATTAGTACTCCATCATCTTCCTGTTCTAGTAATAATATTTTCTCTCTAAACCTGATACAAAGTTCTCATCCCAGAATTTATCTCCATTACTCTGGGAATCCTTTTCATTTATCTCCTGTGTTATATTAGGAATTTCAGTTTCCTGCATCCTATATCTTCTTTTACTTAGTACGGAACACATCCTCCAGTGGCTAAGTAAGAAATGGTGGACAGCAGCTAAATTTTTTGAGGAATTGTGTGTTTGAATAGTCTTTGTTTTTCCCCAACTGACATTGTGAGTGGATGTAAAATTATAGGTTAGAATTCATTTTTTTCCTTAGAATTTTTTTGGTATTACTTCTTTTTTTTTTTTTTTTTTTTTTAGTTTGCTATGTTTCTGCTGAGATGTCTGTTATAGTTTTGAGTCTAGATCCTTTTATGAGTGTGAGTGTATGTTTGGATGCTTTTAAATTCTTTTCATCCTCATTTATCTGAAATTTCATGATAATATACCTTAGTGCTGGTCTATTTTGTTTATTGCACTAGGTACTTTTGGCACTTTCAGTTTAGACACTCATGCTCTTCAGTTTGGGCATATTTTGTGGAATTTAAACTATAATTACCTGGTTTCATTTTCTCTTTTTTTTTCTTTTGGAAAACCTGTTATTCAGGTACTGGATTGCTTGGCCAGGTTTTCAAACTTTTCTCATCTTTACTTTCCTATATTTTATATCTTGGTTCTTTTATTTTAATTTCTGGATGTTTGCTCAGATTTATTTTCATATTCTTTTTTTTCTTGAATTTTTTTATTGTAGTAAAAAACACAACATAAAATTTATCATCTTAACCATTTTTAACCGTATAGTACAGTAGTGTTAGCTATAGACACATTGTTGTGCAACAGATCTCTAGAAGTTATTCATCTTGCAGTACTGACACTTTACATCAATTGAACAACTCAACATCAATTGAGACACTGGGCTATAGGAGTAGGGGGAGTCTCACTTTTCATATGTAGACTTTCACATAACAATGTTTTCATTAAGCCTTTCTACTCTCAGCTTAGCGGGGTGATATTATGGCCAGGGTACTTTTGATTCAGTAGAGAGTAAATTCTGGATATAAGATAAAATGTTTATAATGGATGTAAGAATGGGAATGGGTGATAGTTACTTTGCTGTTGGTGGATGGACAGGGTCTGGGGTCTCCAATAATATTCTTTATTGCCTTGAAATAAAGACTGAGTAAATGCTCACTGGTTGGTTGATCTTGTCTTTCAGCATTAGTGGACTGATTGCTGGCCTGAGGAGCAGACAATTTAGACAAAAGGAGTACAAGTTCAAGAAAGAAAAATATTGATACTGTTGAAAATAAAAGTTATTAAAATTGTTAGATTCCTGAAATTCTAATTGTAACCCATTAGTGATTGTGAATATATGATTTCCTCACAAAGTCTTTTTTTTTGTTTGTTTGTTTCTGGCTGTGTTGAGTCTTTTTGTTGCTGCTTGCAGGCTTTCTCTAGTTGTGGTGAGCAGGGGCTACTCTTCGTTGCAGTGTGTGGGCTTCTCATTGCAGTGACTTCTCTTGTTGCAGAGCACGGGCTCTAGGGTGTGCGGGCTTTGGTAGCCCTGATGCACAGGCTCAGTAGTTGTGGCTTGCAGGCTCTAGAGCGCAGGCTCAGTAGTTGTGGTGCATGGGCTCAGTAGTTGTGGCACATGGGCTCAGTAGTTGCGGCTCACAGGCTCTAGAGCACAGGCTCAGTAGTTGTGGTGCATGGGCTTAGTTGCTCCGTGGCATGTGGGATCTTCCTGGACCAGGGCTTGAACCCGTGTCCCCTGCATTGGCAGGAGGATTCTTAACCACTGCACAACCAGGGAAGTCTCCAAAGTCATTTTTTAAAGAAACAATATAGAATTTATATCTATAATATTTAAAACTCTGCTGACATAAGCAGAAATATTAGAATCTTAAATGGATAATCACTGAAGTGAACCTGCTTAGTTTTTGCATGTAGAATTCTAAATAACTCTGCCAATAAGATCAGAAATTTAAGAAATTCTTTAGGAGAACAATTTCATTTCCCCGAATAGCTCATCATTTTTCTTCTGGTGTTTTTCATATAGGCTATTTAGGTGAATATTAAAAGTGTGAATGGAAATATTTTGTACCCATGATATTACAGATTGGCATCTTCAAAAGACAAGAGATATTGCCAAGTCTATTGCTAGTCAAGTTTTATAATTTACAACCTGTGCAAACTGTGGGCTGAGAACCACAGCAGTTGTGCTGAGCATTTCTGGGAAGTTACCATCATTCCAGGACCAATTATTAAAACCTCTTACACACATTAAAGCTATAAAGATTAAAAATATAGCACATTTGTCATTAAATATGGATGACTTCATGTAATATGCATTATATACAAAAACAATGTCCTGCCACTTGAGCTTTATCACTACCCTACGGAAAATCCACAAAACCAGAGTCCCACATCAAAGCTCATTTTGGCAAAGCCAAGGAACAACTTTGTCATGCAAAATAAACACAGATGTTCCACACTCAGGCAACTGGCTAAGAGGAGATGGTACATAAGGGGATGCATAGCTCTGTAAAAGATAATGCCTTCTTACACACCCTACAGCAATCTTCTGTGGAGGCTGCAAATGCTGTTTTAAAGGACTGATTCTTCCATTTAAAAAAAAAAAAATGTCTTTCCTGACTATAGCTGTGAACACACTGAACTAGTTCTGTCTGCATGCATGCGGAAGTATATGCACACTGTCTGAGGTTGTAGGTTTGGCTGTTTTGGAGCTAAAGGAGAACTAAATTTCACGTGCATCTTAAGCAGTGCCTTTCTGGTCAGTGATTTATTGATTTCTGTCTGTAAGGTATAATATTAATAACCATATTAATTTTAAGAAGGTCTGAGGAAGGAAAAGTTTCTAGCCTCTTCCATTAACTGACAGTTAATGCTGGGTGGTTCCAAATGACCAGACAACTATAATTGACTTCCTTTGTTCCTTTCATTCTCAGCTAATTGCAATAAAATATCTCTGCTAAATAAACATTTCTAGGACTCAAATGTATTTCCCCCAGGAACAAAAATAGAGTTGTAAAAGATGAAGAACGCATGTTTGGGATTCCTGATAGGTGGCATAGAATTGCATTGACATTCAGTTATGGCCTATTTAAAATACCTACTCAAAATAGAGTTTTCCCTCTTTCCCCATATTGTCATGCAATTGAAGAGGAAAGGATAGGGTATGATTGGAAAGAGAAGGAAAAGATTTGGGGTTATTGAGATTTTGGAACTATACAATTTTTGTGAACACCTCAATCTTGAAATAGTTTTAATCTGAAATAGACATAAATCTCATGGAGGAAGGGAGTGTTAGATGGCCAATAAAATCTCCCTCTGTTCTGCCAGCAATGTTGTCTTGGTTATAATGGGAAATCAATCCTACTAGTCATATTCTAGTTAGTAGGAAAATATATAAAAAGCATTTTAGGAAACAAGTAACCTCTTGAGGAGACCAGGAGTCTTGCCCATCATCTTCCACCATCTTATATTTTAAGTATCATGCCTTAGGTGTGACAGGCAGAAAATTTCAGACTGTGTTCCATTTGCCTTTCATGCTGCAAGTATTTCTGTTCTCTTCTGCTCTCCTTATTGCAATGTCCTTTACACTTTTCTAACCATGTACCTTATCAATATTTTGAATACAGATGCCAAATATATATTAATTTATTGTTTAAATGACTTATAAGAATAATATATTATATACATTGTAAAGCATACTCAAAAATAAAAATTAAAAACAGAAGCGGCAAGGATAAAATTTTAAAGGGAATTTTAATTTTATTTCTTATTATTAGTTAAAAAACCCTCTAATATTGTAATTTTATTTTAGATCATAGAACCCAGAACCATGTGATCAATGTGATGATGTTTTACAAATCTAGCTTAACCCTCACAATACAGCAATTTAAGGATCTGGTTCTAAGTGCAGTTTACTTTGATACATGGTTATAATAACTGCCATAGTGAAAAGATACTTTGTGCAAATGTAATGAGCCAAATGGGACATTTTTGGCTGTCATTAATAAATCATGATACTCATTTAAAAAATCCCAATCCCCCAATTAAGAAAAGCCATTTTTCTTAAAATTTGACTCATACATTTCCATCTTCCCTGATGTCAATCAGTTTTCTTTGCAAACTAATAAGTGGTTGTTATACTAATTTTAGCAAATTGCTTCAATCCACTGAAAATTTTATTTTTGAGTATGTAGCATGCACAGATTTGAAAATCTTATATAGATTTATTTATTTGGGGCTAAAAATATTAATTCCCATTAATAATGGGAACATTCCCAAATATCAGTTTTCAAGATGCCCTCTCCATAGCCAAGTTACTTTCTTACTTATTATTAAAATGTTACCTTTACCTTGAAGGAACATATTAATATTTTCCCCCAATTATCTATTTGGTAGCATACTCCTGTCAGCCACTTGTCATAGTAGAAAAGCTCAGTAAATTTGCAACACTTTACTTTTCATTAAGAAAAGAGTAACTCATATTTTAATTCAAACAACTGTTCATACTTTAACCACAATATAATCAGTGAATCTCTGTGAGCTAAAAAGGTTCATGATTTCTCCCTGTTTTATTACAAGATGATATGTGTATTCTATTATATTCTAAATATCTTATCCTTTTACAATAACTATATTATGAAATACTCTAGTGTTTTTCTATTTCTCATTTCAACTTCTTTTCTACAATAGTTTTCTAAAAATGGTATAATGAATAAAATTCATAAACAGTGCTACTGATTAATGTAATCCCAGAATTCCTTTTTAAATTCCATTTGGAGCAACAGCTCAGAGTTTGGACTTCCAAAGTTGGACTTATATCAAATATTGTGATTAGAAATATATTATTTTTATTTAAGAAGTCATTACTGTTAAAATATATCTCCTCTGATATAGCTTTTCTTAAGTGACTCATATAACAATAGTTATCTGTGTATTTCAGTATTGAAGTAGAATCTGGAAAACAGCATAAGCTGAGACAACACGTATGGGCAGATGATTGTTGGAAAAGGTAACCTGAATGAAACTCCCTTTCCCTCTATTTCTGACTTCCAGCTCTTTTGTCTTTGGTCCTGGGACCGACGGACAGCTGGGAATGAGTCCTAAGGCTCTGTTGAGGTCCTGTCAGACAGAATAGAAGAGCTGACAATGAGCTTCCCCCGTCTTTCCTGCTGTGCCCCATCCATGGGTCCCTTCCAGGGGCCTCAGCGGGGGCTGACAGCCTACCAGATCCTACAACACTGGTTCCTGGAGGTAGAGATTTTCTCTGATATTCATGCATTTAGGACACTTCAGAAAATAGAAATAAATCCCATTAATCCAAGAAAAAAAAATAAAGTCAGAGAGAGGAAAAGTCTGAATAATCAGTGACAGGTCCAGTGAAACAGAACAGCGTGGGGACACAGAGAAATACATAATTTTTAAAAATAAAATAAAATAAAAAACAACAATTCAGGAGATTTGAGTGCCCCCCCCCCCACACACACACACACCCCAAATTTCCTGAAGCTTAAAAAAAGTCTTAAACTAAAAATTCAGTAGATAACATGAAGGAGAAAATGGTCACTGTTGATATTTGTATGAATCATGTTGTTATCTACAAAGAAAATATCAACATATTTTAAAAAGTAGAAATTATAGAGGTTACTCTGATAATAAAATTAGAAATTAAAAAATAAAGTGAAAAAAAGTCTTACCTACATAGAAATTAAGAAATATACTTAAAGAGCAAGCAAAAAGAAAATTTAAATCCAGATTAAAGAAAATATTAATATTAGAACATATGGTAATGGAAAAGTTATAGGGATATTTATACCTTTGTTATTAAAAGTGAATGGCCAAAAGAGAAAAAACTGAAGATATTAGAAGACATTAGAAAAAGAACTGTAAAACGCATACCAAGAAACTAGAAAGATGGACTTATTAAAGATAAAAGTTGAAACTTAAATAGAAAATTTAGATTGAAAATCAAGAAATAGAAGGAAAAAATAAATCCAAAACATATTCCTTTGAAAAAGATTATGATAGAATTACCTCAAGGGGAAAAGTGAAAGAAAAACAGAAGGAAAAGCTATGAATTAGAAAAGAGACAAAATTATAGATGTAGAGATAATTTAGAAATTTTTATTTCCTTACAGATTTTGGGGTCAGATTTTATTAGATTATCATAATTTCTGCCACATAACGTGGCTGGGGAAGAGATCACACTAAGAGTAAAAGTTGCCCATACTTGTATTCTGGAATACTTTTCTTATTCTCTTCTAATCCTACTCCAACCAAGCTCTTGCCCCACCGCATCACTGAAAATCCTCTAGTCAACATTACCACACCATTGTGTTGTTAAATCTAATGTTCAGTTTTCAGTCTGCATCTTTTCTGGCCTTTTGGCAAGATTTGACACAGAGAATTACATCTTTCTCCTTGAAACGTTTTCTTCTCATGAGTTCCCAAGACCTCAAACTTTCCCCGCCTTCCTGTTACTTCACTGGTCATTCTTTCTCAGGTTTCTTTAATAAGTTCCTTATGATCTCCCTAAACTTCTTCCTGTTAAAATGTCCCTGATCCACTTGTCTTCACTACTTCATCCAGCCTCATGGCTTTCACTACCACCCAATCTCCCAACCATTATTCACACACACACACACACACACACACACACTCTCGCCCTACTCCATTTGCCGTCTTCCCCATTTCCATCCTTCCAGTTGTTCAGATAAAAACTGTTGGCACTGCCCTCAACTCCTGCCTTTCTCTAGCACCCTTGTCCACTTTGACAGGAAATCTTGTTGTTCTACTTTCAAATTATACCCAGGAACTGCTGGAAGACAGAACAATAGAAGTTACTCAATGTGAACAACAGAAAGAATATAAACTGGAAAAAAATGAACAGAACCTCAGGGCCTTGTGGGACTATAAAAAAGGATCTAACATGCATGTCATCAGAGTCCTGGAAGGAAAGGAAAAAGAGAGCAGGGTGGGAAAAGTATATGAAGAAGTAATGACTGAAGATTTCTCAAATTGCCAAGACATACAAGTCTACAGATTGAAAAGGCTGAGTGAAACTCAGAAACAGGATAAACTCAAAGAAATACACACCTAAACACATCATGATTAAAATTCTGAAATAAAGAGACAGAAAAAATCTTGAAGGCAGTGAGAGAGAAATGTCACCTTACCATTATGGTAAAAAAGATTAGAATTACAGTAGATTTTTTATCTGAAATAAGTAAACATGCAAATACCATATGACACAGCAGTTGTACTCCTGGGCATTTACCTCAGCTAAATGAAGACTTATGTTTACACAAAAACCTGTGCACAAATGTTTGTAGCATCTTTATTTGTAATGGACAAATAGTGGAAATAACTCAGATGTTATTCAATGGGTGAATGGTTAAACAAACTGTGGTGCATCCATGCCCTGGAATACTATTTAGCAATAAAAAGAAATAAATTATTGATACATGCAACAATCTGGATAAATCTCCAGAGAATTGTGCTGAGTAAAAAATGCCAGTACTAAAAGGTTACATACTGTTTGATCCCATTTATATAATATTCTTGAAATGATAAAAGCATAGAGATGGGTAAGAGATTAGTGGTTGCCAGGGATTACAGAGAAAGCAAATTGGGAAGAGGTTGTGGCCATAAAAGGGCAAAATGAGGTATCCTTTTGGCGATAGAAATATTCTGTATCTTAGCGTATCAGTGTCAGTATCCTGGTTATGATATTGTACTATAGTGTTGCAAGATGTTACCATTGGGGAAAACGATTATTTCTTACAGCCTTTAATTATAAAATACAAATTTGGAAAACAAGCAGAGTAAGCAAAAAAACAATACCATGTGTTCTTTCTAAAATGTATGATTTTCTTATAACAGTGCATAGTACGTATAGTCAGCTGGTAACAGAGCAGTCAGAGCTGACCAATATCATAAACCCTTGCTGTGTCCATAATTAGCCATAGTTCATCAATTGTGTATGGTTCAGTACACAAAGTACTATTCCCCCTGATCTTCTAATCAACTGATTTTTCCTCAGAAAGTAGATAATGGTCATTGGAATAAGTATCAGACAGTTTAAATCAGAAATAATTAATTACTCTCAAATCTCTGTGCAAAAGATTCAATGCAAGTAATTTGGAGTCTTCAGGCCTTACTGAGTAGCATTTAATGATCTAGTTCTTTTTAGTTGAGACACAATTCCAAAGTAATTTGTTGTAGGTATGAGAAGCACTGATAAAGAAGGTCTTTCCTACTACAGTTGTGAGTATTCATAACTGGAAATTTTTAAGCCCTCTGAGGATTTGCTCAGAAGCTTTACATTGCAGAGCCAAGTTGTCTGGGAGTGTGTGGCCACTTCCTCCTGTCTTAGCTCTGAGAACTGCTGTGGAGCCGTGTGCCACCATGTGAGCGCCAATGACACTACCGGAAGTTCAACTGCAGTGGGGCTCCTTCTTCTTCCTTTCATTATTATGCAGCAAGCAATAGTACAGGTGCTATCTCTAGCTTCATTCATGTGTGGTCAAGTCTCACAAAGGTCCCTTCTTTATTAAACCACAGGGAGGTAAACGTTTAAACTATAACTAACCGCCTGGAACAATTATTTTTTCTATTAGCCATTTCATGACTGAGTTGGACTAAGCCTGAAACATCTGCACCTTACACTTTGTCCCCAAGTGCACCAGATCGTCAGCACCTTGCTGGGAGGCACTGACTCTTAGCAAATATTGTGTCCTCATCACTTGTCATAGTAACTCCTGAGAGTAAGAGCTGAATAAACACTGCTGGAATGCAAACTTCACTGTTGTCTTATTTTAAGAAACTGCCACAGCCATCCCAACCTTCAGCAACCCTGAAGTCAGCAGCCATCAACATAGAGTCAAGAGCATCCACCAGCAAAGACATTATGACTCACTGAAGGCTCAGAAGATAGTTAGCAGTTTTCAGTGATAAAGTATTTTTATTTAAGGTATGTACATTGCTTTTTTTAGATATAATGCTATTGCACATTTAACAGACTATAGTATAGTGTAAACATGCTACATTTATGTGCACTGGAAAACCAAAAAATCTGTGTGACTTGCTTTATTGCAATATTCATTTTATTGCGGTTATCTGAAACTGAGCCCACACTATCTCTGAGGTTTGCCTGTAATCAATTTAGCAATCTTTTTTATTATGGTTAGTACTTTTTTTTTTTAAAGGTAAAGCTATTTTATTTATTTATTTATTTATTTATTTATTTATGGCTGTGTTGGGTCTTCGTTTCTGTGCGAGGGCTTTCTCTAGGGCTCCAGATGCGCAGGCTCAGCAATTGTGGCTCATGGGCTTAGTCGCTCTGCAGCATGTGGGATCTTCCCAGACCAGGGCTCGAACCCGTGTCCCCTGCATTGGCAGGCAGATTCTCAACCACTGCGCCACTAGGGAAGCCCCGGTTAGTACTTTTTTAATTTAAGAAATTCCTCTCTAATCCAAATATATGCTTCAACATTGTCTTCTAAAGTTTTAAATTTTTACTTTTCACACTTAAGTGTTTAATCTATCTGTAACTAATTATATGTACAGTATGAGGTAGGCATTCAGTTAGATTTTTTTCATATGGTTATTGATTGCTCCAGCACTATTTATTGAATAGTCTCTGCTAGCTATGCTGATCTGCAATGCTTCTTCTAATCCTTATCAATCACAGGTCTATGTCTTTATGGCTTCCTTGCAGGCTTTCCATTTTGTTTTCATTGGTTATTTTGTCTTATTTCCATTGATCAAACTGTCTCAATTTCTAGACCTTTATCTAAATCTTGACATCTTGTAGGGTAATCTCCCACCGTGATTTTCCTTTTCAGGAATATTATGGCTCTTCTTGCCCAGATGTTCCTTTAGCTTGTCAAATTTCATGAAAAACTCTTTGAGAGCTTCACTGTAATTCCATTGAATCTGTACATTAATTTGGGGAAAATTGACATCTTTGTGATCTTGACATGAAATTTGGGGTATCTACTCACTTATTTTTTTTATCTTTTAATGTCATCCAGAAAAGTTTTATAATTTTCTGCATACAGGTCTCATGCATTTTTGTTAGATTTTCCCCCCTAAGCACCTTAAGCATTTTATTCTATTGTAAATGCTTTCTTTCTCTCTACATTTTCTGTTTGTTGCTGGTGTATATGCCAGTCACATTAATAACTCCTCTTATTTCTAAAAATTTGTCTAAAAATTTGCATTTAGATTCTTTGGATTTTTCTATATAACAATATTATCTGAGAATAAAACATAAATGTCTTTCTATCCAATCTTTATATCTTAAATTTATTCTTTGACTTACTGTATTAAATAAAACCTCAAGAGATATTGAATACAACTGGTGACAGTGGTCATTCTTATCATTTCCTTATTCTGAAGGTAGTGTTTCTAATATTTTCTCAATATTGAATAACATTTACTTTAGATTTATATTATATGTATACAATGGAATATAGGGCATAACTTTGGAGATTAAATTGTGGTGATATTATTTATTAACATCAGAAATATAGGGAAATGAGCCAATGTGAGTAGGAGTAGAGGGCAGAAGTTCAACTAGTGAATGGTAACATACAAGTCCAAAATTGAACTCTTCATCTCTACTCAATGTGCAAATATGTTCATCCTTCAAGTTCCTTGTATAACATTCTTTGATTCTTTCAGGAAATCTTAGACACATCTTTCCCTATATGTTCATTAAACTATATACACATCAGCTTTGCAGCATTTATAGCACTGCATCGAAATAGTGTGTTTACATGTTTAGTGGCCAAAATCCTATCTGCTATTCTTTTCCATTTTTTCCAACCCACAACAAATCTCTCAGTTGAAAATTCCTGTCAATTTGCCACTTTATCTATAAAGCACACTTTGAATCCATCTGATTTCATCCTCACCTTTAATTCTTTAGTCTAAGCCACTATTACTGCTCACCTGGGCTGGTATAGCCTCCTGCTGTCCCTGTCCCATTCTTGTTCCACCCCAGTCTGTACTCCATAGTGCTTTACTGATCAATTGAAATTATAAATTAAATCAAAACACTTCTTTGCCAATGGCTTCCCATATGCCAGGAATAAAATTCAGATTTCTTACCTGGGTTTAAAAAGTCCTGTGTTATTTGGCCTCTTTTTACTGCATCCCAGAATCAGTGGCCTTCCTTTAGTTGCTTGAGCAAACCCATCTCAACCCATCACTACCTCAGAGAGACCTTCACTAGTAGAAGAAATAAGACAAATAATATATATACTTGTATATATAAGTAGATAAATAATAACACAAATAAATAATAACCTAGTAGAAGAAATAACACAAAAAATAAATCCCAGGAATAGAGAACAGCTACATAAAAACAATATAAGAAATAACAACAATGTAAGAAAATTCTCCAGAGAATATATAATTAAAGGATAGGCCAAGTAAATCAAGTGCAATGGCAATGGTTATTGAATTTTGACTCAGTAGTTCTGGGGGTTGGTCTGGGTTTTTAAATTTTTAATTAGTTAATTTAAATTTATTTTAATTTTAATATTGGTGATTCTGATGCAGACCATCTATGGACAACACTTTGAGAAATATCACTTTAGGAGTTCAAAGGAGAAAGACCACCTGGAATGAAGGGAGTTAGGAAATGCTTCATGATAGAGAATGGTTATAATCTGGGCTTCATAGGGGTGTTTGATTTGACATGGGGAAGTATGAAGAAGAAGGAATATCATTCAAAATAGAAAGCATAGGAGTAAAGATTTTCATAATATAATGGTTTCTAGATCAATAAGAAAAATTATTGACTATTCAAATAATTTTTTTAATTTAAGTTTTAAGATTTCAGAAATACTCACATATTGTCAATTATCCTCACGCTATGGGGTAAATGTTCATCTGCATTCCAGAATATATTACAGTTACGTTACTAGCAACTATAAGAGAATATCAGCCCAGCACTCTGAATTCATTTCCATCAGGTCAGAGAACAACTAAGGTTTTAAAAATTGTGTTACTTTCTCTGTATTGAGGTCATAAAATTGCCCTGAGTCTCAGCACAGGTGGCCACTCTCTGTGTGAAATGCCCAAGCCTGTAAAACAAGAAGGTATGTCATGGATCTGTGGTGATCGCTGACAAAATGAGTGCCTCCCTCACGGCATCTGCCTGAGAACTGGCATAAGTCAAAGACTTCATATGAGGTAGAAAACACAAAGCAGCCTAATTAACAAAATCCTTTCCCATGGAACTTGCACATTTATTTGGGAGCTGGGGCACCAATAAGTAGAAATGTGTAATCTACTCTCTTTAAAATATGGTTTGAATGACTTGTTTGTTTTCTACAGATTTTATTACCTATTAATAGCTCACTAGTTATTAGTGAGAACTCACTAGAAAGAAGTGAGTTCTTTAACTTACCCAGATGATCATTTTATTTCAGTAGATTTTGTGGCTACTGATATCTTTTCTTACTAATCACAGATGAAGAATTCTATAATTAAATAATTTTATGATTAACTAATACTAAGAGTTCAATCTTTTATTTTTTAGTAAACACTATCTTTGTCATATTTCTGAGATTTTTGGCGATTTCTTTAGGGGTTTTTTGGGGGGGGGAAGAAGGAGTCAACCTGTTCAAATATGACTGCGATGCTGTCTTTATAATATATTACAATCACCATATATGGAAATATACTGATTTCTAACTTAGAAATAGAACAGCAAAAAATAGAATATTTACATTTAAGAATGGATATTTGCATTCATCATTGTTTCTGGTCATAATTTATCTAATGAGTCTAGATACTGACTTCCTCATGGTATATATTCTCTTTCCTTTAAAATATTCCCTGCACAGGTTTATGTAAGTTCTGGGAGGTATTAGCCTCTATACCTCATTTGCATACTAGAAAACAGAAATATAACTGAGTTATTTATTTTGTCCTGGGGAATATGATGAATGGAACAGTTAGGAGCCTCAAGACTGTAACATTAATAGACTATTTCATAAGGACTAAAGATGAGTATATGCTACAGCTACCAGTTACCAATGAAAATGGAAAAGCATTTTTTAAAGAGAGAAATAAATGTAACGGCCTTTGAATGTTGTCACTCGACCTTCCAGAACAGCAGAATCTGGAAGCTAAAGTGTTAACACCTATAAGCTGTTCAACAAGGGAATATATACTGTTAAATATTGGGAGTTATTTAAAATGCCAGTGAGTATAATAGCAGTGCTCTGAAATAACCATTTCATCTGCCTACATTACTCTAAAATTAATGAATAATGATGCGATGCCCTTCACATTCTCTTCCCTTTCCATTCCAAGATATATTGATCAGATGACATTTATTTAAGTTTGGGATAATGTATTAATTTCAAGATAATTATTCAATATACTTATGTCACTGTTGATATGCTTCAATGTCATCCAGCGGCCGGGGGATGAATAAACTGTTATCTGACATTGCTGGACAGGGTGCTGGAAATAAATGCAATTTTTCTCCTTGAGATTCACTGACTTGGGTTTTTATTTGGGGAGGGGCATGGAAAAGGAGAAAGCTGAAGGTGGAGAGAGTATGATGATGTAACCTGCAGGTTAAGAGGATAAGGATATTTTAAAAGATAGTACTTTGGGACAAAATGTTTTTCCATTGTTGCTGGGGTCAGGCTGATCCTCAGCAAAGCTGACAGAGCCCATCCTTAGTGGATGCCACTGCAATATTAACACTCATTTAGAGCAGATGTGGCTAAAAGCATGAAACATTGAACAAACAGCTGCCACAGATCCAGTGCCATTGCATAAGCACTTATGTTCTATTAACGCAGCGGATTGCTGAGGCCAGTAGGGCAGACGTTATTCCCCACAGTTCTTTAGCAGATGGGCCAAAGGATGGCTCCTCGGAGAAGTGCTGCCCTGTTGAAGCAAACCCTCCATCTTATGTAAAGATTCTAATACAAAATCATCTACCCATAAGAAGGATGCATCTAAGGTCAGATTATGCTCTGTCAAGATATTTTGCAGACGTGTACTTCAGTATGGGTTCATTTTATTTTACTGTATTCCATTTTATTCTATTCTATTTTGATTTTGATAGTGTGCCCATGCTACAATGCTATTTCTTTCTGTTTTCTTACCTTGTGATTGTGTGTGTTCATACATGATATGTAAAAGACTGTTTCTGCACATAGAATAAGTCAAGATCTTGCACTTCAAACTTGCATCTCTGCTTACCTGATTCAGTGGGCTCAGGCATGATGCTTCCACATCTACAACTGCCAATTTGAAACCTGTTTGGGCTTCTGAGTTTTTCCTCTGTTCACTGGGACAAATCGAAATTTAGAACTACAAAGCAAAAATATCCAACATTATGGGTCATGACTATAATTTGTTCATAATAAAAATCAAGTCATCTGCTCATCTGCAGTGCAGAAGCTACATGGTAGTATTTGCAAGTTTAAAGAGAAAAAGAGCAGGCAATAATTCTAGCTTGTTCTCTCTCAGGCTGATTTGTACTCTGTTGCCATCCCACTCCCCCATGCATATGAGAGTCGCTTGGGTAATTAACCCTTAACAAGCCAGCATACTGATCTCCAGCAAGTGGGTAATTCCTTCAAGTTGAGTGGAAGCGGAAGAGGTGCTGTATGGGATTATATTTTTAAGGCTTCTCAAAGAACAATGTTTCCTAGCCATAACTGTACTTCAGCATATTATGCTGTCTAAGTTCTCTACTCCAATGTCAGGAGGAAGGAGGAAGAAAGAGAAGGAGTGGGTGAAAGAGAGGGTAAGTGGAGCTGTAACTGGAAAATGACAGAGGAAAGCAACCAGCATTCCATCTATTCATTCTCCTTGGGGTGGGCCACATACCATGTGCCAAGCACTATGGCAAGGATACAGTTAGGGATATATTCATTAGGTCAATGATCGCATGAAGCTTTGATTTCAACACAGAGCAACTGATGAAAAAAACAGTAAGGCAGTAAATTAAACCAGTAAATTAACCAGATCATTTCAGATTTTGATAAGTGCTATAGACAATAAAACAGGAAAGTGTATTAGAGAGTCCCACGCGATAGCACGCTCCTATAGACTGAACGGTCAGGGAAGACTTGTCTGAGGAGGAGCTCTTCAAGTGCTGAGATCTAAAGGGTGAAGATGGGCGGTACAAGAGTTCCAGGTGGTGGCACAGTTAGGGCAAGGGTCCTGTGGCAGAAGCAAGCTTGGTCTGCTGGAGGACTGCAAAGAAGGCATTGTATTTGGCTGTGCTTAAAGCCTCCGCATTATGATGTAAATTCACCCTTTTGAATTATCTCAAGGTGGGAGTTGGGGGAAGAAGGGATACAGAAGGAACTTAGCCCTGTAACTTTGACCCTGTTCAGCTAGTGAGTCCCCTGAGGACCCCTGAACCGTAGTAGTCCACATGGCTCTGGTCTGTAGTCAAGATCACCCTCCAAACCCCCTAGGCTGCTCTCTCAGGGACATGACACCCAGAAGGGAAACAGGCAGGTTAACTGTGACTGTCTCTGTTCAGCCACAATCTGTCCTGACGGCAGTGTCCATATTCTCAAATATGAAGGACAAAGTGGAACTTTATCATGGGTCTAGCGAATGTCAGGAGAGAGCTGAAAAATGCCTTCGAGTTTACCCAGGTGTCTCAGAACTGAATGGAACGAAATGAGCTGAGAATGATACCAGAGAGGAAGTCAGCTCAAAATGTTCTCCTTTTTTTTTTTTTTTTAAACCTAACTTGAAACAAATCCAAAGCCAGGAAGCAGCAGTTCTAAACAAGTTGTGCTAGATGCTGCTTAGAAACAGCCAAGAGACAAGGAGAAGTGTGAAATGACTCTGTCATGTAAAATGTTCACTGTTCTTGTGAGAGAGAAATGACTGAAGCCTACCTTTCTTGCAACTCTGGAATAAAAACAGCAAGCCCCGCGTTAGCAAGTTGACATTGATAACAGCAAAAGAAAGGGGGGATATGTTAGCCTAATAATAAAACCTCACACTGACTTGGAAAAAAGATGAACTGAGGTGTGGCAAGGGAGGGACCCTATACCCAGGTCCAGAAACTTGCATATCAGCACAATATTTTAGAGACAATGTATCTGTAGCCTTTGCTTGAACTTAAAATTGCCACCTGGTATTCTTGGCTTTATTTTCAGGATCATAGGGTCAAAAAGTTCTTGATGAATTAGCACATCCAGTGATTTTCAAGATGTATTTTCCTGAGTCCTAGAGCTTTAGCTAAGGTGTTTATCCCCTGGGGATTGAGGGGGTTAAGAGGGTGAAAAAGAGCTTTCAGCTCCCCACCCCATTTCTAGTTGGTTCCGCTTTTTAAAGAAGCATAAAAAGAAGCATTGGCTTTGTAAAGACAGGAGGTGGAAGGAAGTTGTAACTGAGGCCATATGGTCTCCTTCTTCTTTTGGGTAAGTTTGTTTTCTTGGACCTCCGTGATGGTTCCAAAGCACGGATTGCAATCGAAATGGAATTTGAGTGGACGTAGCAGCATTAATAGGCTTTTTACAAGACTCCTTTCTCTGTTTCTAAAAACTATCACAACCTGTTTTGTTCACCAGTAGTCTAATATAGTTCCTGGCATATGACTGATTCTCAGTGACTGAAGCTCGTTATAGTAATCATCATTATGTTGTGGCAGATGAAACTCTGACTCCTGGTCTAGGGCTCTGTATGATGAGGCCTTTGGTGCCCAATCTTACCCATGCTAAGGCCTAGCCAAGTGTACCCCTTCTCCTCCATGCAGCCTCCTTGTACCATGCCAGGCCTCACGAATCTCTCCTTTCTTGCTAGCCTAACTGCAGGAGGAGTCTAGACACAGTCTCCTTTAAGGCTGGCTGCCAATTCTTTCATTAGTTTTGCTCTGTCAACACATTGTAATGCCCTTAAAAGCACAGAGTTGGTCTTAGTTTTTTTAAATGTATTTCTCGAATATGTAAGTACCAGAACAGTGCTGAACTCATTACAGGCAAGCAATAAATATTTGTTGATTGCTAGGCCTTTCTCATTTCAGAAACATTACAACTTATTGAAACTTCTTCCAACTTGGAAAACATCTCTTATAACATCTGCTTCCTATATTATCTCTGCTCTTGAAGGGATTTAGAACAAATTCTATAATAAACATTTTTCCCTTCTCTAGTACATATATACTCCTATTCTAGATCAAAATGAAAAGAGGTCTGTATTCTACTGTCTTTCAGTCCTGTCATTTGAGTTGAATAGACCATGGACACACATACATTGGCACCACTCAGAGTTTTATACACTCCACCAACTGACATGCTGGCTTGTGTGTGAAAATGCCATTCGGAACTCCTGGATTTCCATTATGACTCTACCTCAAATTTTGCATGACCCTAATTCCAAAACATCGTATCTATATTTTAAGGTTTCTAATTTCTAAAATGGTTGGATAGCATTTCCTCCTCTAATTTTGAGCAGTGTTCTAAGTCTGATTTAGAGGTCATCTGTCAGGTGCATAAAAACCAGAGATCATTGTTATTGTGTCTCCAAGACACTATTCCAAGAAATGTAATTCCCTGTCCTCAAATGCAAGTTAAATGATATAGCATACGCTTTGCTTGGAGCATTGATGACTCTGGTAAAACTGCCACCTGGCTAACAAGCCCAACGAGAAATGTACAGGGGGCTCCGATGTCATTTATAACAATGCCTATACATTGGATAACAAGGGCAGTGTTGGCTCCCACCTCTGTTGGCTGTCTTAACTGCTGGAAAGACTAATCTGCCTTCTGAGCTGCTATTGGCCATTGCCACCTGCTGGCTCTGGCACACCACTCCCCTGGCTCTCCTCCTGGTGCTGTCCTGGCAGCCTCCCGAAACTGCCAAGTTAGAGCCAGAGAGCGCAGGGACGGTTGGAGCTTTCACATTGCTGAGGCTGCATCATGCAAACTGGCTGACAGTGGGGCGTCTTGGTACTCTCCAGGGTCAGTGTATTGACTGCTGTGGTGACCATCTGGCTGGCAGCAGCGGTGATTGGAAACTGCCCCTGAGAACGTCACATATTGGCAAGGAAAGGGTACCGAGGGAGCAAGCCTTCATAAGAGAAAATAAACAATGCTTTATGAGGTAGTTGTGAGCATTCTCTATCCAGCCTGAATTCATTTTAGGCATTCAAAACTTTTCTCAGAGTTGCGTTTAAACATTTAGGTTTTAATCTTGCAACTCTTCATTCCATTGGTTTTACTTTTAAGTTCTTACCTAGAACTGAGATGTTCTCATTTAGTACAGGACGGGTCTAAGTCTGTCTGGGGTCACAATGGTTTCTGGTGGCAGGTCCATAATGAAACTTGTCTAGCACTTTAAACACTGACATAACTTGTTTCTGTATTTAACCATCTGCGTCACAAAAAGGGTTTATATGCATTGTCAATACACTTAACAAATCTCCCTTAATATGAGTGGAGTTATTTATGAGTTGTCCAAACCAGGCTGCAAAAGCCCCAGTTGGAGTCACAGCTGACTCTGCACTGTTAATGCCCAGCACAAACAGACTCATAATAATAAACCTAGCATTCCAGGGAGTGTGAATCCTGCTGTGAGACTGAGGCTTCTGGAGTGTTTTAAAATATAGATTTTGTTTTATACAGATATGGTGAGGCTAACAGCTCAGTAGACAATTGCCATTGAAAAGAGATATGTTGGGGCTTCCCTGGTGGCGCAGTGGTTGAGAATCTGCCTGCCAGTGCAGGGGACATGGGTTCAAGCCCTGGTCTGGGAAGATCCCACATGCCGCGGAGCAACTAGGCCCGTGAGCCACAACTACTGAGCCTGTGCGTCTGGAGCCTGTGCTCCGCAACAAGAGAGGCCGCGATAGGGAAAGGCCCGCGCACCGCGATGAAGAGTGGCCCCCGCTTGCCGCAACTAGAGAAAGCCCTCGCACAGAAACGAAGACCCAACACGCCAAAAATAAATAAATAAATAAATAAAATTAAAAAAAAAAACAACTTTGACTCCTCGAACTATGTATATGCATATCTTTGATGACAATAAAACTTAAAAAAAAAAAAAAAGAGATATGTTGGTATATTCATACACACCAAGAGGAGGAGGCATGCCAGGCCATGGGGGCCACATGGGAAAGCACCAGGGTCGGCCAGGAAGCAGAGGGAGCAGGAGGAAACACGGGCAAACTCCTCGATTGCAGTTTCCACAGGAAGGAACAGGCCAGGCAGGGTGAGTAGGCTTAGGATCGGCAAGTTTGAAGAATTTCAGTAGGTTCTGGGGCAGAGGGGCTGTCCCCGGTCGTGAGGTACCTGGACCAGGGATGATTAGGGCAGAGGCACAGTGGCCTCTTGAGTGTAAGAGCCCAACAGAGGAAGTGGTTGCATTATGGGCTGTGGATAGGTTAGTCTGACATGAAAAACATGCTCCCAAGTAAGTTGTTTGCTATCTCTAGGACTTAGCTAGCCCTGGGCAGGGTAGCAAGGCCCTGGATGTGGAAGCATCAAGAGTACATAATAAAAAGAGATGCCTAACACATGGAGCTAGCCAGCATGCACAATATCATGTTGCAGTGGATTTACTACAGCAGAGATGTAGCTTATTTGCTCTTTATATTGTCTTCACTGAAGAAATCTCAAATCAAATAGTCCTGCAAATTTTCTAACTGCCTGTGGTACAGCAAGGAAGGGTACAGTAACCTGTGACACAATATCGCCAGCCACAATTATTACATGGGTATGTGCAGAGAGGAGGAAAAATGAAGAGAAGGAAAGAAAAGAAACCTCATCAGAAGCATAACTATGTTCAACAGTTCATGGTGGCTGATCCATGTGATACGCCACAAATCTGATGAGGGAAGAGACATATTAGAGAAGCCCCAAATTCTAATTTTGTTTTGTTTTGCTTTATTGTGTGGCAGGGAGCAGGGAGCTTTTATTTTGACATGAGATTATTTGGCTTGTAAGCAATGGTCAGTTGTGACAGCTTTGGAGAGATCATGACCTGGATTGGGACCCTGGCTCTGGCACTTTGGATTTCTGTGATAATTAGGTTGACTTTGTTAGGTTTAAGTTCCTTTATCACTAATATGGAGATAATATATGGAGATAATAATAATAACTTGAGTAAGTGCTCAAAAAAAATGTTAGCTTTAAGTAAGTCAAATCCCATTAGAAAGAGCCAGAATATGATTTGATCAATCTTGTATCCAATATATGATTCTCTCTCTTATTTCAAACCCTTATTAACAAATATAGTATTTTCATTTTCCATTTCCATCCCCTTCATCTTGATGTTACATTTCTAGTTTTTCTACCAAAATTGATTCTGAAGAAAGGGTAATTTGAGCATGTATTAGCATTAAAAAAGAACACAAGAAGACTGAAAAGTACAGACATTCTACAAGGGAAGGTTAACACATCAAGAAATTGCTCTAGTCTCAGTGAAATCTTGTGTTCCGATTTTCCTTTTACTTACGTATAACAGTTGAGAGATATTTATAACCTTTTTCTTTTTTGAAGCTGTGTAGGCTCATAGGAGAGAATTCAAAAAATGTTCTATAGGAGAAAGAAGAAAAAATTTAAATTACCCATAGTATTTCACTCCATTTTCATGTTTTCTCATTGTCTTTTTTCCCTAAATCAGTATTTAAAAATTATAATTGTTGCTCATATTATACATGTAATTCTCATCTTTTTATTTAACATTGTATCATAGCTGTTGCATACTCTATTGTATCATTTGTAGTGTCTAAATAATCTCTTTAATACTTTTCTGGTTATTATAAGAATTATTGAGACAACTGAGAAAATGTGACTATGGAACAAAGATACCAAGCTGATGCCAATGGGCTAGACCATCTCGAGGACACACTTGGGAGGACCAACTTTAAAAAAAAAAGAAAAGAAAACTTTTAAAAAATCAAAGAAATTTATTCAAAAATATGGATTTCTGCTTTTCTTGAAAACCTGTACCTGACAATATTGCATCTGCATTTTCCTGTGCAAGAATCTTTGGAAATAGAGTAAGATCCCCTTTCTACTTGGACTGAGCTTTTCAGTCCGTTCAGCTATACAATCTCCTAAACCCTGTTGCTCTCACTCAATTTAACTACATTTGAGACTAAGAAGATTTAAGGAGGATTCGAGCTAGGTGCATGGTTGAGCTAGATGCCACTAAGGCCACACCAAACCATAAGAATCTAAGGCATTCATTTAGCCATGAGGTCCAGGGACAAGAATGGTGGTAGGAGTGAAACTAGACAACTCACTGGATATGGCATAGATGAAGGAGACTAAAAGATACAACATTTGAGTCTGGTTAAGTGGAAGAGTAAAAGGTTGGTGGGGGAAGATGACAAGTCTGGCTTTTTATCTATGGATTATTTTTTCCCCCAAAATCCTTTTATTTCTGGAGGAATTTAAGAGTATAAATTATTACTATTTATCTGCATTAACTGTGTTGCTTCCTGAGGCAAATATGATTCCTAAGAATGGCCAGCAGCATCTTTGATTTCTCTTTCTGATGTTGAGCTGAGACCAGAGGAAGAACTGAACTATGGTTGACAAAGTCAAGCCATCAGGTCAACCAGGGTAACAGGCCCACTTTATTCTTCCACAATCTGATCACATTTTGGGTGCTGAGCCAAGTCACTCTGTCCAAAGGAGAAAAGACTCAAGACCTCCTCATAGGAGAAATTATTAGACTAATTAGAACATCAGCTTGATGGACATGACGACTGCTTTCAAGAATTTAAGGGTGTATTTGTATGCAAAAAGAATTCATTTCCTATGGGTGACCTTGAAGTATAAAATTAGAAATAATAAGTAAAAATTCTACTTTGGCAGGTTTAAGAATAACTACAATGAAGAACCTTCTAAAAATTAGAGGTTGTCAAAAATAGAAAAGTCTCTCTGGAAAGTAGTGAGTTTCCTTTCACCAGAGACTCTTAAACTGATAGATAACAGTCGCAACTCTGAAACACAACTTGCACTTCTAGTACAGCCAAGAACTTGAGAGTAATCTTCTATCTCCTACTCAGATCTGTACTGGTTGCCAAACTGCAGGGGAGTAAAAGGCTCTGCGTTATCTTGATAGACGAGCTGGAGAATCCCACACAGCTGTGTTGTGGAAATGTTCTCCATTTCCCTCATGATAACATTGAGTCATAAAAGAGAGAAATGAACATTTATTTGCCAACTCCACCTGTCTGTTGGGCCCACCATATCTATATTAGCATCAAGGGAACTTGCCTATAGTGTTGAAATTTTTATCAGTAGGAGAGAAGCAACTGTTCTTTCCCTTAAATTGTGGTTAAAGCCAGTTCCTTTTTTCATCAGAAGCTAAATGATAAAAATTGAGACTTGGATGACTTGTTTGTCGACATTTATCTTTAGTAAAGTGTTTGGAACCAAAAATCTCGAATCTTTTGAACTTCACATTTTTAAAATTTAGAACTAGGGTGAAAATTACTTTTGTTCTGAATCCAGTATGAATAGAAGAAACAGTCTTTTATTTAGAAAAGAGGAAGAAAAAAAGACTATTTCCGTTTTCTAGATAAAAGCAAGATCAAATGGAGGAAGAAAAGGAGGTGAATGAAAATTCAAGAGGAACAATATTTTCTTTAAATCCAAAGTCCTGGGATTTATCCTTTTCTTTTCTTAAATTTCTTGGTAAATTCATTATTTCTGAAATCACTGCAATGACATCTTTTCCATTATCAAAGAGGAGTAATTTTAGAGTTGAGTGGGAAGTGAGTTTTCAATCTATCCAGATTCACTGATGCACTAATTAAGTGGCTCTTTTCTTTTTATTTATATTTGCAATTAGATCATCTGCTTCCTTTACACTTTTATTTTTTATTTATTTTATTTTTTAGTTTTTTTTAACATCTTTATTGGAGTATAACTGCTTTACAATGTTGTGTTAGTTTCTGCTGTATAACAAAGTGAATCAGCTATACATATACATATATCCCCATATCCTCTCCCTCTTGCGTCTCCCTCCCGCCCTCCCTATCCCATCCCTCTAAGTGATCACAAAGCACCGAGCTGATCTCCCCATGTGATGCAGCTGCTTCCTACTAGCTATTTTACATTTGGTAGTGTATATATGTTCCTTTTCACTTTTAGGACCAGATATTTGTTAGGCAGATTCTTTTTAAAAATTGAACCTACTATATACCTTTGACCTACACTTTCATGTTGAAGTGTATGACCTAGTATGACAATGTATGTAGTTCTGTTTTTAAGAATAATGAGAACACCAAACAGAAATAATCAATAACAAAAAACAAGTTCTCTAGACCAGAAGAACAAATCAGACCTGGCATCTGTACCCACTACCTTCACCATTTGATTGATAACTGTGATTTGCTGACTCTCTCAATTAATCCGGTTTCATTACAGTCTGAGAAATATGCCAAGCACTCATTTAGCTTTTATTATCTTTCTAGCTTTGTGCTTGCATGAAATGCCTAAAACTGGCATTTCAGGAAAAGGATAGGTAAATTAACTACAGCCAAAAAAAAAAAAAATCAGTTCCTTCAATGTGACCCTGCAATCAGTATCATATTGCAGTATTACCAAAAACCATATAGAAATGCACATTTATCATTCAGGGTACTGCAAAGCAGCACACAACTTGTTCTAAGTTCTTCCAATGTGCAGTTCCTATGTATATCTGACTTTTATTGTGCTAATAAAATCCCCTTTCTGGTCTCAGGTGAACAGCCATTTTCCAGTCCGTTGTTAACAATCTCCTTCCTCTGCATCTACTTGGTCCTTGATCCACACAGGATATGGTTTTGTAATGACCTTAAACTAAAGGGGCAACATGGAACCTTATGACCCTAGCAGTTTTTGAGTGTTTTAATATGTAAAATTTGAAAACAGCAAAAATGGCAAATTTTGCCCTTTTTTTTCTGGATAGTAAATATTAGAACATATAGACTGTTTCTCACAGCATCTTTAAGACGGGGGACTCCCAAGCTTTGAACTAGCATCTCAGGAAATGCCCAAGCCTTTACAAGTTTAAATAGAACTTTCTAACTCTGGTCACTAAATGCTAGGGGCAATCTTAAGATAGAGGTTAACTCTAGGTGTTAACATCATTCATATTTTCTTTGATAACTTCAGTCAGAAATCCAGCTTTTGCCCTTTCTTTGATTTCTACATTCTGCAGACATCAACAGGATGGTGGTGGATTTGTTTCCAAGAGTAATCCAGATGTATGCCAGAAAATCAACATTTTATATGGTGCCACCTTAGATAATAACATTTTGCATTTGATTTTTATTATAATGCAGATTAAAAAAACACCAGGAAAAGAGAAGATGACCCCTCTTGAATTCTTTTTCCAATCCGGGTATTAGTATTTTTGTTGATATTCTCCTTCAAAAGTTGACACCTAGCAGTAGTTTTTCCAATTACCCTGCTCTTCTGGCCAATGCCCCACTGGGGCTCTTTGCCATTGACCATATGTTAGGATGGAATTTGAAATGGGATCTTTCTCCCTATGATAACAACATCCCATCCTGAAACTTGAATCTGGGCCTTTTTACACTTGGTCCACCTCCAGCCACTTTCAGCATAGCTGCTTCTTTCTTACCTCATCCACTCTTGCTTACATTCTTCCCTGGGTCATTCGTATGCAATCTATTTCCTGAACTACATGGCAAGTTCCTTCAGTGTTAGGGTCCCTTCCAATGCATCTCTGTGGTCTTCCCAGGTCCAAACACAAATCTTTGATGTAATAAAGCATGTACTAACTTTTTGATATGTAAATAAATAGAACTGCAAAATCATCTCTGTCATACTGTTCTTAGGTAAGGCTAATGTAGAATATTAAATTTTGCTTGCTTAACATTTACCTTAATTTTCACATTAAAATTTTATCATTTTCCTAAGATCACAAACTTCTAAGTATGTATTTTCTAAAAGTTCTGAAATTAAAATATTTTTGTGTAGGATTATGTGTAATTTTTTTAAAATTCTTTGAAGGGTAAAATAACTCCACATTAAACTCTACTTTTCCATTGTTTTCTACACATTCTTATTCTTGTAAAAGCCTTTCATAGATAATAGCGTAGGAAGCCTCATGTCTTTCCTTACAGATTAACAGACCCACCGAAGGCAGAATTGTCAGTGAATGATATCTCTATTTGGTGACAACATTAGCCTTTTGTCTCAGTCCAGTTTTCAGATACAATCTCTCCTGCATATGTTTAATAACTTCAGAAACACCACACCTCTAGAATAAAGCATTCATAAGAGAGATTACAAAGAATGAAAAGACAGAGGATGTCCAGGAAAAGAAGAAATGCTTAATGATTTATGTCATATTTCCATTAAAATTATATATTAAGCACCATGCTTACATACAAATTTCACAAGATCCAGATGGTACCATACCTGTAATACTGCTTTGTTGGGAGACTACCTCAGAGCTGGTTCATAATCCCTTTGTTTCTAATACATCACAATGATATATGATGTTTACTCCCAGGGGCCTGAACACTTTTTTTGTGAGCTTGGGCATAAATGACATAATATCCAGATTATGTGCATTTCCTTTTTTAATCCTTGTAGCACTACCTCTTTTTCTATCACTGATCTTATGCTGAGGAAAAAAAAAAAAGGCAAGACTCCAAACCAGTTGTCAGTTGTGTAAAAACAAGTGTGGAAAGAACAGGTATAAAGTCTTATCATAACTTTATGCCTTATAGAATTTTCAGAATGAAAAGATACCTATCTCATTTTTCATTCAGTTATTAAGTTCCAGGCACCACTCTCTGAGTTTAGAAGCTAATAGCTCCTGAAAAAGTGAAAGACTTTGATTAAGCTCTTAGAGAGTCAATCAATGATGAACACAAACAGAAGAAGCTCCTGTTCTCGTGGAGTTTAGAGTCTAGTAATCTTTAGCATGAAAAGATATTCTATGTGCTTACATCCATGCTATATTACACTAGGTCAGGAATTGGCATAACCATGGCCTAAGGGCCAAATCTGGCCGGCCACCTGTTTTTGTAAAATTTTACTGGAACCGAGCCATGCCCATTCATTTACATGTTGTCTGTAGCAGCTTTTGCACTGTAACAGCAGAACTGAGTAGTTGTGATAGAGGCCATATGGCTTGCAGAACCTAAAATATTTACTATCTGGTCCTTTACAGAAAAAACTTGCTGACCCTTGTACTAGGTGACACGGCAACTTATAGACAACAACTTTATCTGTTTAAAGCTGGATTTAACCGCTACACCTTATTGTGTTTTATCAGTGAGGAAACTTTGAGGGCCTCTTTGAGGCCCAAAGAGGTTAAGTATCCCATTAAGTATTTTAATGAAAACCACACAATCACCAAGAGATGGAATTGCTATTAAATGCTGGTCTTCTGACCACGGGTGGCAGTCCAAGGTCTTTGTTTATTCAACAGCACTCCTTGTGCTAAACCTGGTTGTGGGACACAGCAGAGGGGAAGAGGCTATGTCTAGGGAGCCTACACTCCAAAAAATTCCATAGCTCAAAGCACTTCCTAGACTTTAAGACCCCTAGAGCTTCTTTGTCACGTAAAAGAGAGTTGGTAAATTGTTCCCATCTTACAAAGTAGGAAAGAGACTGTCAAGATGAGCCCCTATTTGCTAGAGAAGCTGATAAGAAAACTACTTTTTAATTTCATCCTCCAGGGTTCTGTTTGTGAAACAATAGCACTGGACTCAAAGTGCATTTTTGAAAATTAAGAAAAAACACTTTGCATGCATCACTATCCTCAGCACCTAGCAGCACTTCGTACTCAATAACAAAAATGTTCTACAGGAGGCTGAGAAGAATTTGGCCCTGCAAAAAATACTTTGCTCTAAATTTCTGAGCCTAAAAATATTTCTTCATATTGAATTTGTAAGATTATTGCCTTTGGCTTTCAACTGTTGCTAAAGAAAATGACTAACCAAGTAGAGTTTTTGTAAGCAATCTTGGACCTTGAGAGTCTTTAAAAATACTTTTTTTGACTTCTCAGATCTTAACTCTAGAATTTGAATTCCTTGCATAAAAAAAGAGCTTGAAAAATACTGTTTTAAAATATACTAATTTTAGTCAACAAATCAGTGACATGCCAAGCTATACTGAAGGCTGAGGCAAAAGGAAAAAACAGTAATACTGCTCCTGTCTTTCCTTAACATTTTGATATTTTATTCCTCATGGATTTTTTGCACTAATTGTGACTTTTAAAAATCTGGCATAAGAATATTACTTATGTTGATGACCAGAGGTTTTTGGCAGCCCCTTAAATTTAGCTTCAAAGGCAAATGCCTTACCTCATTCTAGTCCCAACCCTGCACAAACCCAAATATTTTAAAAATGTTTTTCTTTTACTGAAAATATTGTGTAAAATAAAGCTTCAGAGAAAAATTCATTTTGGCATTCTTTTCCTTCATGAGTTCATTCCTAGCTTTACAATAACATACATATTTGTAGAATACTTGCTTTTCATCTGATTGTCCCCTGTGACTGAGGTGTCACAGGAGGAAAGAGTAACCTGTATTTGGGTGATAGTTGCTGGTCAGTGCTTCACAGTGGGTGAAAGAGACCTAGGTAACAGCTTCAAGTTCTGGGGATTTCTTCTTTTTACCCTTTTGTCTCCATTTTTAGATGGATGTAAACTACAATCCTGGTAAGTCAGCATCTCTCCTGACTTTTCCTTCAGTGGTCATCTTAGGGGTTCTATACACAGTATCCAAGAATTCAACTCAGTTCTGACACTATCTACCCAGAGATAGCATCAGATATCCTGATAGCATCAGGTTAAGGGTTCAGTCCTACAAGACTCTCCCCTGCCACCTACATACTTCAGTTTCAAGCCCAGACTGCTGTCTGTGTTTCTGATCAACCAGCTACAGATTGGAGGTTCCAACGACCCCCTCCTTGAACTTCAGATGCCAATCAAAAGTCCAGGTTGATACCTGTACTTCTAACTGACTGGCAGTAAATCGGAGGTTCCCTCGATCCATCCTCCAGTTTGATTAATTTCCTAGAGCAGCTCATAGAACTCAGAGAAACATTTTACTTACTAGATTACCAGTTAATTATAAAAAGATAGAACTCAAGAACAGCCAGATGAAAGACATGCATATGGCAAGGTATGTGGGAAGGGGCAGTGCAGAACTTCTATGCCCTCTAAGGCAAGTCACCTTCTCCAAATCCCCACGTGTTCACCAACTCAGCTCTCTGAACCCAGTCCTTTTGAGTTTTTATGGAGGCTTTATTACATAGGCATTAAATAAATGGTCATTGGCAACTGATTCAACCTCCTGTTCCTCTCCTCTTTCCAGAGGTGTGGGGTGAGACTGAAAGTTTCAACCCTCTAATCACAGGGTAGGTTCGTATGGCAACCAACCCCCATCCCTAGGTGGAGTCTGACGTCGCCTCATTAACATAACAAAAGACATCTTTATTACTCTCAACCCTTAGGAAATTCCAAAGGTTTGGGGAGCTTAGGGTCAGGAACCATGGAAGAAGACCAAATATACATGAGAAATATATATTTGGTCATCTGAATGACCAAATATATATTTCTTACAAATCACAATATCACAAGCTTTTAAAAGAAAAAAAAGCAGTGTATAAAATAAAATATTGTATAGCAGATAAATTATGTAATGAGCACTTGAATCAGAAATGGGTGTATCACTTTCAGAAGGCCTCATTTTTTTTACATCTAAAATAAAATTTTCTTATTTACATACAATATTTTTTGATTTGTAAAAATTCCATTTGACAGAATTTTTCAGGAATATATTACTTGCCCTCTGTATTAGTCTGTGTCTGTTCAGGAAAATATTGATATTTCAAACGGAGAGATACAAGTAACTGGATACAAAAGTGACAGAATGGCTGGAGGACCCAAAGGAAAGAAGTGAAGTAACCCAGATATTAGTACGTATACAAAGCTGCTACCACTCCTAGAATGGAGGAAGGAAAATCACCCAGATCCATGGTCACTGTGTAGCTGAGGTTGCTGTAACTGCTGCCACTGGAACCAGTTGAAGGAAACCAGGAGCTCATATCGCGACTGACATTGCAAGATCCCAAAGCCTGTAGCTATAGCTGCTGTGTTCTAGGAGCATCTGAAGCACCGCCTGTTTCTACCACCTCTACAAAGAAATCTGAACAGAAATGTGGAGTCCATACTCCTGTGGAGGAGCTTGTACCTCCGCTGTTGTTTCCACCACTGCCCAAGGCACAGCCTACAAGAGAAAAGCACAAGAAATATATCTTGTGTCCTTTCAGTTTATATCTTTCCACCACCTCCCGTTGTAGGAATAGGAAGCCAGCTAGCAAGACGGTGGGGGTGGATGGGAAATGTAGTTTCCAGGCTTCTAGTCCCCCATGACACAGAACAGAGCACAGAACACTGGGAATGGATAAAGAAAAAAAAAACAGATAAACGATGTCACAACCCTATATATTGTATAACTGGTAAATATTTTTTTCTTCTTCAAGCACTTCAAAGGTATAAAAGTTAAAATAATAATTATACTTGCAATATTATTTATTTATCACTTACATAATTATTTAATTCTTGTGCTTATTTAATTCCTGTTACCTAAGGGAGATCAGATACCAGTATGTGTTGTCTATCTCAGCCCATTCTCATTCCAGGGGCAGCTACTACAGCTGCAGGCTCTGCTCTGACCACCTGCAATACCGATGCTATCTGGAGTTAGACCACCAATCTGGGGTTTCCAGGGCTACCCTCACTTCTGAACAACTGACTACAAACTTGGGGTTCCTAATACCCCTCAGTTTTAATAACTGTCCAGAACAACTCACAGAACTCAGGAAAGCATTATGAAAACAGTTTTATTAGAGAGAGAGAAAAAAAAAGAAAGATGTAAATCAGAACCAAACAAAAGAAGAGGTGCATAGGGTGAAGTCTGAGAGGGTTCCAGACATGAAGCTTCCAGTGTCATCTCCAAGTGAAGTCAGAATGCATCACTCTCGCAGCACATCAGTGCATAGCAACATGCACAGAATATTGCCAACAAGACAGTTCCTTCCAGCTTTGATGTCCAGAGTTTTACGGGGATTTCATTACGTAAGCATGATTGATTGAATCAGTGGCTACGTGACTGAACTCCAGCCTCTCTTCCCTCCCTGGAAGTCCAGTTGATAGTGCATGGCTCAAAACCCCAACTCTCTAATGACATGGTTGGTATTCTGGTATGGTCAGCTTCATGATCACAAACTATTTAGGGGCCCACCATGAATAGCAAAAATACTCTTATTACTCCAGAAATTCCAGAAATTTATAGGATACCTCTCAGGAACCAGGGAGAAAGGCCAGCCAATTGTTTATTATACAGGACTAGTTTTTTAGCCAATCCTTAACAAAATGGCAGACTCTTAGAATCTTCCTTCATGTCAATAAATGAGATCTGAAGTATTCCTGCAACAGAGCCAAATTGGCCTCCTCTCTCAGGGTTATTAGAAAAAGCCTCTGCACTTCTGTGACTGCTAGTTTCAACATGGACACATTCCATCTGCATCTAGGAACAAAACTGCCTTTAACCCCTATAATTGAACTCTGCTCAAAGCTTCTGTTTGTCTTGCCTTTGCCCATCCAGGTAGATCCCTTGGGCAATGACTGCCGCATGAATTTAGACTGAGTATCTTGATCCCCTTTGAACAATATAATTTTGGACTGTGGTTACTTTCTACTCTCACTGCCAGTTCACCATTTAGGACCCAACAGAATGTATGAAGGTTATGACAGAATAAAGAATTAGATTTCAGACAGAAAGCTTATCATTAATATAAGCTTGCCAGGTGTTTTTGAGAGAAGGAATTAACAGAAATTATTCCCTAATGGTATTGTATTGTAAAGAATCTTTCAAAATAAGTTAAAAAGTAGAGTCAGATCTGATGATTTTCTTTGGCTCTTACTTCATTAATTCCTAAGAAAATTACTAAGCTTTATAAAATGCACAAATGATTGCTTCATTTGTTTTAGAAATCTTTTCAACTTTATGATCTGGCTGATTATAAGATTATTAAACTGGCTTAATATTACCTACTATTGGCATGATATTTTAGAAAATATAATAAGAATGCCGAATGTGGAATTGAAAAATAGGTTATCACTTCCCATCATCTTTGGCAGAATAATGATAACTTGGATTATTTCAGTGCAATTTCAACAGAGGGGCCTATAGTAAATTAAATTATTGATCAAAATTGTTTAGTTCCCTCTAGTAATAACATACATCTATACTTTGCCAAGGCCTTGGGGTAGACAACGTGTATTTCCCTAACCCTCAGCCATGTGACTGGCTTTGGTCAAAAAGATGTGAGCAGATGTGACATAAGCAGAGTAGGGAGATGTGCTTGTGTCTGGCCATGGCTTCTGCAGTTACCATGAGAAGAACTGCCCCTGGATAGCTAAAGCAGTAGCAGTCTGGACCCCAGAATCATCACACATGGAGGAGACCTGAGTCTAACCCACAGCAGCGACTAGAGAGGACTTGGACCCAACCCCCAGCTTGGAGCCAAGACCAGCTGAGCCCAGCTTGGTCAGCCAAGCCCTAGCTGACCTACAAATACACAAAAGAGAATAAAGGATATTTTAAGCCACTGAATTTTGTGGGGTGATTTGCTAAGTGGTATTATTGTGGCAATATTGACTACTGCAGAAATTTGTACCTGGAAGTGGGGTGCTGCCATAACAAATACTTGAAATATGTGACATCCTTTTGGGGATAAAGTGGCAGAGAGCAAAGAAACTTTGACAAGAGTCTGGAAAAATGTTATCTGGTGTCAAAACATTTGGTAAAACTGTCACCTCTGACAACTCCAAAGAAAGAAAAGAGGTATCTATTGAACTGCCAGCATTGGAGAAGATTTCCAGCCTTAAAGTTGAAAATATGCTGATTGTAACCAGATGCATTTGATAAGGTCCTACAATATTGAGATGAGCTCAGAAAAGAACTCACTGGTGAGCAGGAATAAATGATTGTTGTTTTAAGCCACTGGGTTTTGGGGTGCTTTGTTACACAGCATTATTGTGACACTAGTTGACCGATATAGGACCTAAGATTTACATTAGTTTTAATCCAACATCCCTATGGTCTTCTTTCCTTATATAAATTTTGGCTAATCTCTATGCTGGATGTTATGAGGAATACAAAAAAGAATTATTTAGCTTACAGAATTTTTAGTATTCATGGGTAAACTTTATTTTCAGATGAAGTAATTTAAAATATTGTACTTAATCAAAAGATGGTTAATAATTTTTAAATAGCAATGATTTTATAAATACAAATATATATTACATATATATTTTTTAAATAGGCTCAAACATCCTTACTACAAGACATATTTTAAATAATGAAGAGTTGATGAAAACTCTGAATAATTCAGTGATTAAATTATATTATACTTACTAGTTTTGCATTTCTGTAAGAGAATAACAAATATTCTTCTGTTTATTTTAATTTCTGGTGAATGCACCTCTGACCAAATTAAGACATCCTGCAGTTGAACTAAACCAATACGGCCAGAGTGATTAATTTGGTTTAAATCACTACTGGAGTCTTAATTCTAGAAAGAGACCTCAAATTCTAGCACGGTACAAGCCAACAAGGTTGCAGTGCCAGGGTTAATGTTTATGTCTGTGACCTGGCTCAGTATATTATCTCCAAATGAAGACCAACTAAAAGCAGTCCAAACATGAGATGGGCTGCCAGAGTAGATTTCCAGCATTATAGCAACTTGTACATATTTATTCACCTAGGTTGTCTGATTGAGAAAGAGTATCTATATCCATAAAGGGCAAATCCCTGGCATGCAATGATACCAAAAAGTTGTAATATAATGAGAATATGAACATGATTATTATGTGGCCAAGAAGTTCATCATCTGACAGAAACAACAACAAAGTCCACACCTTGTATTTGCTTAGGAAGATGTTGTGCACTATCTCAATCTGTTTTTTACCCTCCCTTCCTCTGGTAGCCCAACCATCCAGAAAGAAAAATAAAAGTGCAACATGGACACGAACCAGAATAGAAAAGAAAAACCCTCACTGTTACAGGAATCCACATAGCAAACTTCAAGTCTCAATTGTGTCAAACATTCCAAGTTTAAATATTTTAAAATATTTGCTCAGTGTATACATTCAAACATATCCCAAAAAATCATCCAGTAAAAATGATTTCTTATCCCTCAGTGAGCTTTCCAGTCTGAGTCATGAACCTCATAAGAGGGACACTTTACCACACGCCATAGATTTCTTTCTTTCTTTCTTTTGTAACTGGGAAAAATTAGTCTGTTTCCATTGCTTAACTTGCAGTTTTATTCCCTACGCCAAACCAGACCTTTGGCTGTCCTTTCCTTAAAAATATAAGCTTTCCTAGTATTAAGGACTTTGAAAATTATTCCACAAAAGAGGTTTATTATTTTTTCTCAGCTTTTGTTTTGTTTGATGAAAAATGAAATATAAAGAAACATACTGTTTTTAAAGCCTCACTTTAATTTGTTGGGTGATGATGGAGCTAAAATATGTGCTGTCAATGTGGAGTATGAAAAGTCAGGAGACATTTCCATATCAAAGAGACTAGATGTTAGTAAGAGTAAACTGAATGGAATCTTGGAGCAAGACTTGACTCTGTAGGATTCTGTTTGTGATTTTTAAAAATCCCTTGTTAATACCTTCCAGATCAATGGAAATATTAAAGCCGAGGTAATTTGCATCCATCAAATGTGATGAGACCCACTGGCATCAGGGCTATGGAATTTTGGGCTTCATTTGCCCTGGGAGTTCAAAGGCTATAGCAATAAGCTATTAGCATATTTCCCACAGACAGGGCAGTGGAAGGACTGACTATTTAACCAGTGCCAAAACATCACATTGCACCTCCTCCACTTGAGAACTGAACCTGTCAGCTCCTAAATTGTGTGCATTTTCAAGCAGTTAGCACAGTTTACTGTCTGAAAACCATCACATCACCCCCATTCTTTTTTTTTATTTTTTACTTTTATTTTTTTAACATCTTTATTGGAGTATAATTGCTTTACAATGGTGTGTTAGTTTCTGCTTTATAACAAAGTGAATCAGTTATACATATACATATGTTCCCATATCTCTTCCCTCTTGCATCTCCCTCCCTCCCACCCTCCCTATCCCACCCCTCTAGGTGGTCACAAAGCACCAAGCTGATCTCCCTGTGCTATGCGGCTGCTTCCCACTAGCTATCGATTTTACATTTGGTAGTGTATATATGTCCATGCCACTCACACCCCCATTCTTAAAGCAAATTGCTTTATCAATGTTAAGTTAAAGGATAATGTTATACTTCCAGCCATATTTGGCAGACAGGAATCATCTGTTCTGTGTATGTTTTATCATTGACCCAAGAGGGAGGAGTGGGGACCACTGCTCACTTTTTTTCAACCATCAAGAGTGGATTTTTTTTTTTTTAAAGTAAATGAATCCAAAAAGCTTGCACTCGATTATTAGGAGAATCTGATGTCATCCCAAGAGAAACTGGTCAGGTTTCTATGGTATTTCACATGTGCAAGACACAGCAGTATTTCCATCAGCTATTGATGCTGCTACTAAAATTAGGACCAGGAACTCCACAGCTTAAGCAACTTAAGCGGGTTTGGAAATAACATTTGTTCATGTTCTCTTTATAACGTAATGGTTTTGGTAAGTATAGTATGTGGAAGGAGCTCACTGTGGGATATGTTTCTACATAGTTAGCCGCAGCCAAGTTCAAGGGGTATGATGCCTGTTTGAGATTTCTCAAATTCCACTTCACTGGGTTGGAATGCCCTGCCCCAGTTTGGCTCAGAGATGATATTTCCTCTGGACTGGAGTTATAAAGAAAGCAATTTAAAATGCATAAACACAGTGCCTGAGCCATGCCATAGATCCACCACCCAGCAGGGCTTTCACGCAAAGCACTGCCTCACTTCCTAACTGCTCAACTGAGGGTCTCATTCCCTTCCCAACTATTAATATTCATGTGAATTTGTACCAAAAGGTTCAGGCAGAATGAAAATCAACATATTGGAACATCACAGAATACCTTGAAATTTCTAAGCCCCAACTTTCCCCGGAATGTGCTTTACGGAATGAAGAATCAGTGATGTTTATTTTACCTTAATTTTTGGTATAGTGAGAAAAAAAAAAAAATAATAGAATTGGGTGTCAGGAAGCCTGAGTTTTAGCCTTGGCTCAGACACCAAATAATTAGATAATTCAACCAATTTTTATATTTATGAACGTTCACTATATGCTTATCACAGTGGTAACTGCCAGAATATAAAGGAAATTCACAGTCTTTGCTCTTACAAAGTCCATAGTCTAGTGGTAGGAACAAAACAGATACTTTGTTTTGGCAAGTAAGAACTTTACCAGTCTACAGATGCTATCAGTAAAGTGGAACGGTTAAGGTGGCTGATTTTTTTTAGCTGTGACTTTATGATTTGGTGTTAAAAATATATCTCACAACTCAAATATTTTCAAAACGTACAAGGTACCAAGCACTGTGCTTTGTACTTTGCATGCATGTTGCCCCTTAATTTCCACAGGAACTCAATGAGTCTAGCTAGCTACTACTGTAGAGATGTTATGGAACTGGCCCAAGGTCACTCAGCTGGTTAGTGGCAGACCCAGAACTGGAACTGTCTCCAAAGGCCATCATGCTCTTACAGCTGATATAAAAACCACCTCAAAATAAGAGGAAACTAAGACTGTCCATCAGGGATGTGATTAAGATGGAATTATAGCCTGCAAGATAAAAAGTCATGACACATTTTCATGGTGGAACGGATGTGCTGAGGGGAAGACTGAGCAGAATCATTTCTAGATCACATCTGTTTAGAGATTAAGTACAGATATGTACTATTATATTTCATAATTTATATTTTTCTTATTAAATAATAATCAAGAGAAGAACGTGAGCTGGAATGTGGTGGTTGGGAATCATAAAACACTGCATACATTTACTGTTGGCTGGCTGAAGTAGAAACCATTTAACGACCCACAGAGGCAGCAGCATGGTGTCCTGGAAAGAGCCTGGCCCTGGGAACCCAGCTCTTGCCAGTGACTCTGCATTGCACCGGGAACTCATTTCCTTTAACTGGGATTCAGTGCTCATATCTGTAAAATGAGGACAATGGATCCGGTTCAGCTTTTAGCTTTTGTGACAGTTTCCGAAGGAATTAAGCTCCATGATATTGATGGTCTGACTTCAGAAGTAGAAAGCCCAATGTCCGCTAAATACATATATTGATTGGCCCTTGGCCTTTGTTTCCTGTTAGAAACACTTTTCCTTTCTCTAACTCTCACCTAAACACACACACACATACATACACCTACCCCTCCTCCTCATCTTCCTCGTCTTCCCCCTCCTCCTCCTTCCTCTTCTTTATCTCCATTCCCGCCCCCCGGCCCCGCCTTTCTCTGTCTCTTTCCTACCTGACTAATCCCTAGTCATTTTTTTCAGGTCTTAACTTGGAAATCACTGTGTTTGGGAAGCTTTCACTGTCTCCCAAAGTCTTGGTTATGTGTCCACTTACCAACATCTATAAAAGTACTATGTACTTCCTCCGTCACTGAGTTTCTGTGAGGGTTAGAGTATGTAAGATGTATAAGTGCTTGGAACCATGCTTGGTACATAAAAGTACTCAACAGCTAACATTGTCATCACCACCGTCATAATGATTATTGAACTTATGACACCCTGTTTTTTATTAGTCTCTTTGATCCTCTGTGTCCTCTACTAAGTGTTAGCTTTGAGAGGGCTGGGACCATAACAGTCTGACTTGTTGCATCAGCAGCAGTTTAGCACTGTGAATGACAAGAGTAGGTAAATGCGTCCTAATTACTTAATGTTAAATTAGACAAAGCAATTTACGTAAGGAGACTTTCATTCATGCAACAAGCAAGTTGAGACTTTGAGCATATTCTCGTGGAATAGACTGAAGCATGTGATTTAAAGTAACATGACGTTATGAGGGCTGTAGTAAAGTTTTGAATTAAGTTTTATGGAGACATAGAAAAAGAAATAATTGACCTCTTCAGGGGAATGATGTATACTAGAGTTGAGCTTTGAAGAATCAGGGTGATTTAACATAGCCCATGTGAGGGCGGGATTATTCCATACAGGAAAAAATGGTATAAATAAAAACATAAGGTGGGAAACTGCATAATGGATTTGTACCACTGACTTCTTAGATCCTTAGGACAGTGCAAGGACAGACATTTAAATGCCGTAAATGTCATGCTGTTATACGGTGATACGAGGCTTTCAAAAAGCTTTTCCTCATCTCTTAGTCATTGCTCAACCCCCTGCAGTCTGTAAGCATTCACCTAAACTATTACATTGGGACATATTTTGACTTTCCCTTTAACATTTCCTCTTCTCCACCCTCTGCCCCCATCCAATCAATGACCAATCCTATTAATTCTACTTCTGGAACACCTCTCAAATTCAGATCATCATCTCCATTCTTTCTGCCACTAACTAAGTTCAGGTCATTGAAACATTGTCTACCTGATCTCCTACTCACAACATACCCTTCACACTGTGGCCAGTTACTTTTGAAACATTGGACATTGATCTGATCCATTAAGCTTCTACTCTAAACTTTAAATTTAATCTGCCAGAACCAGATTTAATCTACTTTTAAAATAACATTTTGTGTGTTCATTTCAAGAGCACATATGCTAAAATTGGAACGATACAGAGAAGATTAGCATGGCCCCTGTGCAAGGATGACGTAAATTTGGGAAACATTAAAAGAATAGTAATAACATTTCATGAGAAGAAAGTATTTTAGCAATGCTCCACATGCTAAAAGAGTCTGCATTTTCCTTAAATACGACTCTAATTATTAGGAGCTTAATCAATGAGGTCATAATCAGTAGCTAAATTATCACAGATCTGGTGAATAAAATCAACCTTCTATGAAAAACATTTTAAAGGTTTACATGAACAATATATAACAAATATCCTCACAGATATAGTTTGCTATTAAGAAGTTCCTAGTCTCCAGGTTATCAACCAATATACCTTTAATCTATTTACACAATCTCTTCATTATTATAGAAAGCTCTTTTCTTAGAGAAGCAACTTGGAAATTCACTTTTTGATAAGATCCAAAATAAATATCAATTATTTTACTAGAGGTTACAAAATCATGCTTTTTAAATTTATCATTCCATTAACATCTTTCAGTGAGAATTCTTCATAAAGAACTTTCCCTCATTAGCCAGGGCTATTTGGTTATCTTCAAATTTAGTTCCTAAAGGAAAAGCAAGATAAATTTTTCTTCTTAGTTTTTTGCTTTTAAATAAAGTGATTAATGAATTGAGTTTTGTTTTGTTGGTTCTCTCTCATGTATTATGAACTTATGGATTTTTATGTAATGTATGTGTTCTAATAAATTGTATTCATTATTCTTTTTGATACTCAAATTTTACTGTCTTTGACTATTCAGATCTTCTTCATTTTAGTGTCTATCTATGGCCTTTTAACATAACTCATATTCTTTGATAGCTTGCATTGTGGCCTCCCCCAAATCTCAGGTTAATCTTATAAAGGCTGCCCTAGACTTAAAAACCGTCATTCTTCAGGTGCCTTTGTGAAAATGTAATAAATACAGACCATAATCCAGTTAATAGATATGCTTATGGCTATTAAGTTATAATTGCTTTTCAGTGGACAAAAGAAGGAAACTAGGAGGTTGGTTTTTTTTCTTTGTCAATTCATACAGATATTTCCAATTTGAATTGAATTACAAGATTTTTTTTAGTTACCTTTGCTTTCATACCTACATATATATTTTTTTTTTCTCTTACTCTAAAAACTTTTTTGTTCCTAACTGCATTAACATAATTGCTTTCTTTTTTTTTTTTTTAGAGTGCATATATTTTATTGTTTTCTCATTGGCTACATTAACATTTCCCATATCATAATTGCTTTCTTAATCCTGATTATCTACAAAACAGAGCCTGAGGCAGATTACTTGTTAAGGCTTCATTGGAAGGTGCAAACCTAGGCAGGTAGAGTGAAGGTAAAAGAGAATTGAGGAAGGGGAAGAAGCTCAGTTATGTAGGAAACATTTCAATCAGGCTTTCAGAAACCACTGTGCCTCAGAACAGCCCTTGCAGTGAAAAAAGTGAGGGGAATTAATTTTCAGGCTCCCTCCTGGATCATTGGTCAAAGTTCGCCCCAAGAGTTGTTAGTGGCCCTACACTTTCATGTGTGTTGCCTGGACCTTTCTAGGAAGTCACTAAGGGCACCAAATCCCACACTCTATTAGGCCATGTATCATCTGAGTGCACAAGAAATGAGAGGAGCTAGAGGGTTTTGGGGTCTTGTCAGGTCAGATCGGGCATTGGAGTTGATGCTCCTTCTATGGCAGACATGGGGAAGGCCACGCCCTCACCCCAGGAGTCCAAGATAGCCAGGCAGCGCTTGGAGATGAGGCAGTGGCAGCAGCAGCGGGGGCTCTCTCTTGAACAAGCAGTCAGGGGCCAAAGTGTCCTCTCTGGTAGAACTCTAAATGTTTTTACATTAAAACTGAATCCAAATCTTTAAGCCAAACTACATAGCTTCAGTAGAAAATGAACGGAAGAAAAATAATCTAGTAATCATCTTATTTTTAAGCATTATCTGCAGAAGTCCACAAATTAGGTCTTATATATAATTTCTTATTTGCATTATTCTCATGCACACACACACACACACACAGATATGACACACATGCTTTAAAATGAATAATATCAATAATATTTCTAACAATTAGATTATTGAATAAAATGTAAGACTTTTTTCTAACTGGCCTGACACCCTTCTCCAGGGAAGACCTGTGAACCTGAGCCAAAGGGCTGGTGTACACTTGTTTACTGTGTAAGCAAGAGTAGAAAAATGTGTGATGTACAGTGGAAACTTGTACAGAATAAATAATAGCTTTGAGAAAAAAAAACAGTATAGAAAAAGTAAAAAAAAAAAAAAAGACTTTTTTGCAGCTCAATTTTTCTTAAGAATATATTCCATACAGTCAAAATACTGAGTATAAAAGGATATACAGTCATAATACTGAGTATAAAAGTCAATTACAATAAGTATTAACTCTGTGTGTTTATGTCACCAACATGATATAGAGCTGGTTTATTCACTTCAGTTCTGTTGAGTTTATTAGAATTAGCTATTTATTTTTTTCACTTTAGGTTAATTTAATTTTTTGAGTATGAAAATAATATATGTTCCCAGGTGAAAATTATGTAAAAATACATACTTAGAGAAGTCTTGTTACATAAGTTAACTGCTCTCTTTATCTTATACCTCTTTCCCATTTTAAGCAACCATTTTTATAACATTGATATGTCCTTCCAAAAATTATTTTGCAACAATACATCTATTTATTTTTCATTACCACATAACACACAGGTAGTTTACTATTAAAAACTATTTTGCATCTTGATTTTTTTTCATTTAATATATCCAGTCATGCCTTATCAGTCTATGCAAAACTTCCTCATTCCTTTTGACACCTGCATAATATTCTCAACTTAATTTTAAAGAAGACTAAATCAGAGGTATTGTAGTTCTAATTTTTCATTCTCAAGTGTCAGCACAATTTTGGGCACCTTGATATGATTCATAGTATAATTAAAGAAATACTATAGACAGGTGGCTAATAAGAATATTTTACTGTAAATTGTATAAATGTTTGCAAACACTTCCTCCTCTTCCCAGGTCATCTTACTAGAACACCTAACAACCTTGTTATGGGCTGAATGTTTGTGTTCCCCCAAAATTCATATATTGAAGTCCTAACCCCCAATGTGATGGTATCAGGAGGTGAAACCATTGGGAGATAATTAGGTTCAGATGAGATCATAAGGGTGGGGTCCTCATGATGGGATTAGTATCATCATAAGAAGAGGAAAAGAAACCAGTGCTCTCTCTCCCAACCATATAAGCAAGAAGGCGGCCATCTACAAGCCAGGTGAGGGATCTCACCCAGAACTGAATCACCTTGATCTTAGACTTCTTAGCTTCCAGAACTGTGAGAAATAAATATCTGTTGTTTAAGCCACCCAGTCTGTGATATTTTGTTATAGCATTTTAAGCTAAGATAAACCTTCAACATTAGTCATTTATGGACGTATTTAAATAAAATAAATAACAAGACCATCTACGGCCTTAGAAATTACGTGTATTTATGTTACATGAGTATCTTTTTTCAGCCAAAGCTCCAACAGCTTTCTTATACCTCTTATACCTCATAACAGATGAGAAGGAGCTATCTTCTTTGGAACCATCCAAGGGCAGGCATGTCAGATTATTGACATCATCTCTGTCCTCAGTGTTTTTGCCATGGGGGTTTTTAGCCTTCCCACAGAGCTGTGACTCTCCTAGACTTCAGCCTTTTCATTCAGTGCAGAATAAAGAAAAAAATTAGGGCATAGGGCATTGACATATTAGACAGTACTAAGTACTATGATTTGCTATTTTTTAACTACGGAAGAAAATGGCTTCTCCATTGTCTCTTAACTCTAGTTCTTTGTCAATGTTATCACATCATTTACTGAACATAAATTTTTAAGCAAAGCTATATGGTTCCATTATAAGCTGAATGAAAGAAGTATTAGTGTTACTCATCTATTTTTTCTCATTGTCAAAATGCTGCCATATTTTGGCATGGAATTGATGAACAAAAGGCTTTAATGATACAAATAATTTGGAGTTGACCTTATTTAACCATTTTTCATATAATTTTACCATTATTCAGACACTAGCCCTATTAACCTAACTTTACTATAGAACATCTCCAAACAATAAATTTGCTAAGATGTTTTCTTAATATCAAAGAGAGTCTATAGTGAGAACTGAAGAGGTAGTGTTTTGAGTGTCTGCTCCTGGTTTTCCATTATCCCGTACATGAGGAAGCAACGATCTAAGCTTCTGCCCTCTCTCCATGTTCCTTTACTAGTTCCTTTCCACAGAAGAGAGAGGGGATCGTATGATTTGTCAGACAATGAGACAATCATTGGGCCACGTTTTCAAATGAGAAGGCTTACTGTGACTTAAAGATAGGATCCTGGCCTTCACACCTGATTTACTACCCTCTGGCCTCCAAACAGGCCAGGTGAACCTCTTTGCTCTCTGTCTGAGATTAGGTCAATATAGCATCTGGTTTGTTAGAGTAGATGGCCAGGTAGCAGTGCCAGGAGAATTATATGGTGGGGTAGAAGACTTACAAAGCAGACATCTTGGACAGGTGTCAAGACCTTAACCTTATATTAATAATGAATCAGTATTTTGTACACCATTTGACATTTGCCTTCTGTCTTTAAAACTCAGCAAAGAGAAGCAGGTATATTTAGGCAGCATATTTGAGTACTAGTACTTGACAATGAAAACTATATAATGCCATTCCTTACCCTTTTTGTGTCCATGGAACATCTTCCTTTACTCCCATCATCACCATAGAACATCCATTAACCTATTTTCAGACTCTACAGATCCACAGACTCAAATCAATGAATAACACAGATTCTGGATCTAGATTGGCTGAGTTCAGAATCCCTGATCTCCACTTACCAAACTGTGTGATCCTGAGCATCAGTTTACCTTTCTGTGCCTTAGTTACCTTGTTGTTCAATGGCAATATTAATAATATAATATGAATAACATAACAATATAATATAAAATACCATATTATTATAATTATATAGCTAAAATTATAATAATCCTAATCCTATGCAGTAAGACTTAAATAATATGAATATATATAAATATTACATACATATATATCTCATACATATTATATATATAAAACAGCACCTGGCTTATAAATTGGAAATTCTGGTTTAATGTTTTCATTATATTGTTTTTATAGTCTTTATAATTTATTCCATGCTAGTTGCAAGAAGACAGGTAGTACTATCTCAAAGATATAACTGAAATATTTTTTAAAAGATATGTATATATGTTAATGTGAATATTTGCTAATAATATAATAACGTAATATAATGTGAGTAAAATCAAACAAAAAATTAAAAATACTTTGTGAATAAAGAGAGACAACTAAATGCAAAATAAAATAGATATTCTTTGATCTGTGATAGTTTAAATGCAGATGTACTTAAAAGTAGGAAGTTAAGCTCTGGAGGCCCTTTGCAAGGCTATAATTCCATAATATAAGAAGAAATGTTCCCAGTTTTGAGATTTAAGCATGCACATTTTCTATTAAGATATACATAGAGAAAGAAAGTTAGGTAAGGTAGACATACATTGTAATTCAGATTTGCCTACTTACAGATGGTAACATTCTGTGCAATAATAATGCTCTCGAAACCATTTGCAAATTTGTCCAGCAACAACTCTGCCTTTAATGATGAAGTTTCCACAGTGGCAGATGGCAGAGTGAGCAGTGAAGGATGCTGCCGACCCACCAGGGTTATGTCTGTCACTAAAGCGATCTGGCTCCAAAAGCCAAAGTCTGTTGAGGTCACACTGGTTATTGCTCCATTGGAATGACTTGATTGATCACATTTGTGGTTATTCTATAAATGATGACCTTTTAGAAGGGATCCTGGCAGTTTCATCCTGCTGTAGGAAAGTGATATAGAGAAACATACAGTGTCTGCAGTCTATCGACATATTAGAGAAACAAAGGAGCAATTTATGAAACAAAAAAAAATACATTCAGTGATGTTGCTGTTCCCTCTTTGTGTCTAAATGGTTAGATAGTCTACAGAAAAAGCACAATACTATTTTTAATATCCATGTCATATTTAGGAAGAGAAAAGTAAAGGGAACAAGACAAGAAAATATATTATTTAATGAATTTTAAAAGCCCAGCAAGGATTATTGTTCTAATGGGAGCATATAAATATTGAGATCCAGTTACTCTCTAAGCACCTAAAATTGGCAGATAGTACAGATAAAAGAAAATAAGTAAACTTCAGTGTCCAGGTGAACCCTTGGAATACTTTGAAGAAAATTATACACTATTCTATGGGAAATTTAACATAATATACCATTTTTAAAGTATATTGTATTGAAATTGCCAAGTTCCATTTATAGTGTGATATTGTGGGATTAATTTATCAATAGTGAGTGAGTATACCTTTCAAAATTGAATTTACTGTCAGATCATGCCTTAGGCACTGGAAGGAACAAAGCACATCCCTCACTCTGTATTTATTGAACAGTAACATACAAAAATTCCACAAAAATATTAATCCTCTCATGTCACTGATGAAAATAAAAAGCATAAAGCTGCTCATTAATATTAATAACAATAATAATCATTTATAATTACTTATTCTATTCAAAAAATTCTAAGTACTTTACATATATTACCTCTCTTCAATTTTTTTTGACAACGATGAGACTTATTTAGAGATTCCATGAGGAGCCAAGTCACTAATGTACTGAACCAGCAAGAGCTGTTTGTTAAATTTTCAGGGAATTTCACAGAACTAGAACAAATAATCCTAAAATTTATATGGAATCACAAAAGACCCAGAATTGCCAAAGCAGTCCTGAGGAAAAAGAACAAAGCTGGAGGCATAACCTACCCAGGCTTCAGACAATACTACAAAGCTACAGTAATCAAAACAGTGTGGTATTGGCAAAAAAACAGACATATGGATCAATGGAACAGAACAGAGAGCCCAGAAATAAGCACACACCTATGGTTAGTTAATCTTTGACAAAGGAGGCAAGAATATAGAATGGAGAAAGGACAGTCTCTTCAGCAAGTGGTGTTGGAAAAGCTGGACAGCTGCAGGTAAATCAGTGAAGTTAGAACACTCCCTCACACCATACACAAAAATAAATTCAAAATGGCTTAAAGAATTAAATATAAGACAGGACACCATAAAACTCCTAGAAGAGAACACAGGCAAAACATTATCTGACATAAATCATAGCAATGTTTTCTTAGGTCAGTCTCCCAAGGCAATAGAAATAAAAGCAAAAACAAACAAATGGGACCTAATCCAACTTAAAAGCTTTTGCACAGCAAAGGAAAGGATAAACAAAACAAAAAGACAAGCTATGGACTGGAAGAAAATATTTGCAAATGATGTGACCAACAAGGGCTTAATTTCCAAAATAGATAAACAGCTCATACAACTCAATTACAAAAAAACAAACAACCCAATCAAAAAACGGGCAGAAGACCTAAACAGATATTTCTTCAAAGAAGACATACAGATGGTCAATAGGCACATGAAAGGATGCTCAACATTGCTAATAATCAGAGAAATGCAAATCAAACCTAGAGTGAGGCATCACCTCACACCAGTCAGAATGGCCATCATTAAAAAGTCCACAAACAGTAAGTGCTGGAGAGGGTGTGGAGAAAAAGGAACCCTCCTACACTGTTCACGTGAATGTAAATTGGTACAGCCACTATGGAAAACAGTATGGAGGTTCCTTAAAACACTTAAAATAGAGTTGCCATATGATCCAGCAATCCCACTCCTGGGCATATATCCAGAGAAAACTCTAATTTGAAAAGGTACATGCACCTCTATGTTCATAGTAGAACTATTTACAGTAGACTGATTTCCATGGATAAATGAATGGATATAGAAAATGTGATATATATATATATATATACACACACACACACACACAATGGAATACTACTCAGCTATAAAAAGGATGAAATAATGCCATTTTCAGCAACATGGATGGACCTAGAGATTATACTAAGTGGAGCAAGTCAGAAAGAGAAATACAATATCATATGATATCACTTATATGTTGAATCTAAAACATGATACAAATGGACTTATTTACAAAACAGAAATAGACTCACAGACCTAGAAAACAAACTTATGGTACCAAGGGTGGGGAGGGATAAATTAGGAGTTTGGGATTAGCAAATACAAATTACTATATATGAAATAGATAAACAACAAGGTTCTACTGCATAGCACAGAGAACAAAGAAATAAAATAAATTTTCAGGGAATTTGCAAGCTACTGTTAAACATGGCCATGGTTAAAAATTAAATTATATAAACTTACAATGACATAAATTATATTAAATACAAAGGTAATAAGGACTCAAAACTCATCCCATTTTAATTATTTTACTACATTTCACTATTATCTCTGTTCTTGTGGTTTTTTACATGCATGCATATGTATGGAATATTTGTGCTACTGTCCATTTTTTCCTAACTCTGTGTTCATTGATGCTATGCTATACAGGTAGCTTGAAGTCAGCCACGGTGGGAATATTCATACCATGGAAATTGGTAAATGCTGTAAATCAGGGCTCTTCCACCCTGAGTCTGTTGTTAAACAATACTAGTCCACTACTATGTGAGACATGTCTTTCTGACTTCAAGGTACATTGTTCAGTAAGCCATGCTATTTTTGAATGGCTTGAAGCATTTTTTATACATATGTTTTAGGTGTATAGCATTACAGTTCAACATATGTGTACACAACTGAGTGATCATCATCACAAGTTTAGTTACCATCCAACACCATACAGTTGACCCCCTTTACCCATCTACCCACCCCCAACACCCTTCCCCTCTGGTAACCACTAATCTGTTCTCTGTATCTATGTTTGTTTTTGTTTTCTTTTGTTTGTTCATTTTTAAAAATAGATTCCACATATGAGTGAAATAATATAGCATTTGTCTTCCTCTGTCTGCTTATTTCACTTAGCATAATGCCCTCAAGATTCATCCATGTTGTTGCAAATGGCATGATTACATTCTTTTTTATGGCTCAGGTATATATATCTCACATCTTTTTTATCCATTTCATCCATCAATGGACACTTAGGTTGTTTCCACATCTTGGCCATTGTAAAAATGCTGCAGTGAACATATTTGTGCATATATCTTTTTGAATTAACATTGTGTTCTTCAGATAAATACCCAGAAGTGAAATAGTTGGATCAGGTGGTAGTTCTATTATTAATTTTTGAGGAATCTCAATCTCTATACTATTTTCCATAGTGGCTGCACCAATTTAGAGTCCCTCTAATGGTGTATGAAGGTTCCTTTTTCTCCATGTCCTTTCCAACATTTGTTATTCCTTGTATTTTGATAATAGCCATTCTAACAGGTGTGAGACAGTATCTCATTGCAGTTTTGATTTGCATTTCTCTGATAATTAGTGATGTTAAACATCTTTTTACGTGTCAGTTGGCCATCTGTATGTCTTCTTTGGAAAAATGTCTATTCAGATCCTCTGCCCATTTTTAAATCGGGTTGCTTGTTTTTTTGTTGTTAAGTCATATGGGTTCTTTGTATATTTAAAATAGCAACCCCTTATTGGATATATAATTTGCAAATGTCTTCTCCCATTTAGTATGGAATTTTTAATTTTGTTGATGGTTTCCTTTGATGTACAGAACTTTTTTGCTTGAAGTTATCCTATTTGTTTATTTTTGCTTCTGTTTCCCTTGCCTTTGGAGTCAGAGCCACAAAAACATTGCTAAGACCCATGTCAATGAGGTTACTGCCTATGTTTTCTCTAGGAATTTTATTGTTTCAGGTCTCACATTCAAGTCTTTAATCCATTTTGAGTTAATGTCTCTGTGTGGTATAAGACAGTGGTCTAGTTTCATTCTTTTTCATGTGGCTGTCCAGTTTTCCCAACACCATTTATTGAAGAGATTATCCTTTCTCCATTGTATGTTTTTTGCTCCTTTGTTGTAGATTAATTGCTACATACGTGTGGGTTTATTTCTGAGCTCTCAATTCTCTTCCATTGATTTATGTGTCTCTTTTGCCAGGACCATACTGTTCTGATTACTATAGTTTTGAAGTATGAAATCAGGGAGCATGATACCTCCAGCTTTCTTTCTCAAGATTGTTTTGGCTATTCACTGTCTTTCATGGTTCCATACAAATTTTAGAATTATTTGTCCTAGTCCTGTACAATACACCATTGGAAATTTGATAGGGATTACATGAATCTATACATTGCTTTGGTAGTACGGACATTTTAATAATGTTAATTGTTCTAATCCATGAGCATGGTACATCTTTCAGTTTTTTGTTTCTTATTCAACTTCTTTCATCAATGTCTTATAGTATTCAGAGTATAGATCTTTTACCTCCTTGGTTAAGTTTATTCCTACATATGTTATTCTTTTTATTGCAATTGTAAGTGGGATTGTTTTCTTAATTTCTTTTCCTAATAGTTATTAGTGTATAGAAACACGACAGATTTCTGTATATTGATTTTGTGTTTTGTGATTTTTACTGAAATCATTTATTAGTTCTAAGTTTTTTGGTGAAGTCTTTATGGTTTTCTCTATATGATATTATGTCATCTGAAAATAGTAACAGCTTTACTTCTTCCTTTCTAATTTGGTTGCTTTTTATTTCTTTTTCTTTCCTAATTGCTGTGGATAGGACTTCCAGCATTATGTTGAATAAAAGTGGGGAGAATAGGCATTCTTGCCTTGTTCTTGATCTTAGAGGAAATGCTTTCAGCTTTTTGTCCTTGAGTATGATGTTAGCTGTGGGTTTGTCATATATGACCTTTATTATGTCGAGGTACCCTCTATGCTCACTTTGTTGAGAGTTTTTATCATAAATGGATGTTGAATTTTGTCAACTGCTTTTTTGCATCTATTGAGATGATCATATTATTTTTAGTCTTCATTTTGTTAATGTGAGGTATTACATTGATCAATTTGCAGATGTGAAGCCATTTTTCCATCCCTGGAATAAAACCCACTTGAATGTGGTGTATGATCCTTTTAGTGTATTGTTGGATTTGGTTTGCTAATATTTTGTTGAAAATTTTTACATCGATGTTCATCAAGGATATTGACCTGTAATTTTCCTTTTCTTTCTTTTTTTTTTTCTTTTTGTGTCTTTCTTTGGTTTTGGTAGTAGCGTAATACTGGCTTTGTAAAATGTGTTTGAAAGGTTTCCCTCCTCTTCACTATCTTGGAAGAGTTTGAGAAGAATAGGTATTAAATCTTTTTTGAATGTTTTGTAAAATTGCCAGAGAGGCAGTCTGGTCCTGGGCTTTTCTTCGTTGGGAACCTTTAGACTACTATTTTAATCTCTTTATTAGTAATCAGTCTATTCAGATTTTCTGTTTCTTCCTGGTTCAGTCTTGGAAACTAGTATGTTTCTAGAAATTTATCCATTTCTTCTAGGTCGTCCAATTTGTTGGCACATAATTGTTTATAATAGCCCATTATGATCCTTTGTATTTCTGTAATATCAGTTGTAATTTCTCCTCTTTCATTTCTGATTTTATTCATTTGAGCCCTCTGTCTTCTTTTCTTGGTTAGTCTACCTAATGTCTTGTTGATTTTGTTTATCTTTTCAAAGAACTAGCTCTTAGTTTCATTGATCTTTTATATATTTTTTAGTCTCTATTTCATTTATTTCTGTTCTGATCTTTATTATTTCCTTCCTTCTAATAATTTGGAGCTTCATTCATTCTTTTTCTAGTTCCTTTAGGTCTAAAGTTAGATTGTTTATTTGGGATTGTTTTCTTGTTTCTTGAGGTAGGCCTGCATTGCTATGAAATTTTCTCTCAGAACTGCTTTTACTGAATCTTATAATTTGGTATGTTGTATTTCTGTTCTCTCATTTGTCTCTAGGTATTTTTAATTTCTTCTTTGATTTCTTCTATGACTCATTGATTATTTAGTAGCATGTTGTTTAATCTTCACATTTTTGTGTTTTTTTTCCCATTTTTTTCTTTTTTGGCAAGGTAGCCCAAGATCACAAAAATGGATCTTGCCAGTGTCTCAATCTCCAGGGAGCATCCCAACTGGCTCCTGACTCTTTGGCAGAAGCTCCAAAATTAGTAAGTGGTCCCCTTCACCTGTGGTCCATGTGCTTTACAATCTGGTGTTTTTGTGTTTGTTTTCAGGTCGAGTTCCCTTGTGAGTGCTTTACAATAAGGTTTTCCATTCCCTGTATTTCTATAGTTTTCTTGGATATATTCCTTGTCGGTTTTCAAAGCCAGGTGTTTTGGGGGTTAATCTCTCCTGTGCAAACTTTAAGGTCTGGAGTGCCTGATGTGAAGTTCAGACCTTCAGTCCTCAGGAAAAATAACCATATCTTTGTGATCCTTCCTGATTGTGTATCACCATGGCTGGGGTTGTGTTTTTTTCCTTGGCATGACTGTATCTCTGCATCTCCTCCCTGTTTTGATGCTGCCCTTTTCCCCTTTGTTGTGGAGACTTCGTTCATCCAGTTTTCAGGTCCCTTTCCAAGGGAATTATTCCATATATAGTTGTAGATTTGTTGCATTCATGGGAGGAGGTGAGTTCAGGATTTTCCTACATGGCCATTTTGAAACCTCGAAGCATGGATTTTTAATATGGTGTCTACTGGCTTTTTGGAAGAGAAGTATGGACTTATGTATAAGCCTTTTCTGGAGAGATAGTCCATAGCTTTTATTAGATCCCCAAAACTTCACAGCCCGAAATAAATTTTAAAAAACTGATAAAAAGCCATTTCTGTAGAAAAAATTCTGTATCTTCTACAAATATTCTTTTCCTCTGAAATAAAAAAAATCAAGTAGCCTGCATTAGACATGATTAAGAATTTTGCCCATACTAATGCCCCTTAGGTACATATTTTAACCTGTAAAAACTTTCTTTACTCTTTCTTTGCTGTTTTCTCTTTAAAAAGTCCCCACATTTAGCAAAAAAGACTCCTATAGCATTAAAAAGAGTAAAATACTTAAGAATAAATTTAACCAAGGAAATGAAAGATCTATACACCAAAAGCTGTAAGATATTGATGAAATAAATTGAGAAGACACAAATAAATGAAAAGATATTCAGTATTCATAAATCAGAAGAATTAACACTATTAAAATGACTGTACTAACCAAAGATAGATTCTACGTAATCCCTATCAAAATTCCAATATTCTTTTACATGGAAATAGAAAAAATAATCATAAATTTACTATGGAATTAAAAGACCCCAAGCAGCCAAAGAAATTTTGAGAAAGAAAAAAGTTGGAGGCATCACACTTCCTGATTTCAAACTATATTACAAAGTTATAGTAATCATAACAGTATGGTATTGGCATAAAAATGAATACATAGAGCAATGAAACAGAATCAAGAGCCCAGGGATAAACTCAAGCATGTAGGGTCAACTAATATGTGAAAAGGGAGCCAAAAATACTTCATGGGGACAGGATAGTCTCTTCAATAAATTGTGCTGAGGAAACTGAATATCCACATGCAAATGAATGAAATGGGACTCCTATCTTACACCACTCACAAAAAAAACCAAAAAACAACAACAACAAAAAAAACCCTCAAATGGATCTAGGACTTAAACATAAGATCTGCAACCATAATACTCGTAGGAGAAAACATAGTGGGAAAACGCCTTAACATTATTCTTGGCAATGATTTTTTTTGTATATGATGCTAAAAGTATAAGCACCATAAGCAAAAATCAACAATTGGGACTATATCAAACTAAAAAACTTTTGCACAGCAAGAAAACCAATCAACAAAATGAAAAGGTAACCTACAGAATGGAAGGAAATATTCACAAATCAGATATCTGACAAGCAATTAATATCCAAAATATATAAGGAACTCACAACTCAATAGTAACAACAACAAAAAACAATCTGATTAAAAAGTGGGCAGGGGACTGGAATAGACATTTTCCCAAAGACTTTCACATGGCCAACAGGTATATGAAAATGTGCTCAGCATCACTAAAAATCAGGGAAATGCAAATCAAAACCACAATGAGATATGACCGCACATCTGTTAGAATGACTATTATCCCAAAGACAAGAAATAACAAATGTTGGTGAGGATGTGGAGAAGAGAGAACTCTGGCACACTGTTGATGGAAATGCAAGTTGGTGTAGCAACTATAGAAAACAGTATATGAAGGTTCCTCAAGAAACTAAAAACAGTATTACCATGTAATTCAGCAACCCTACATCTGGGTATATATCTGAATGAGATAAAATCACTACCTCAGAGAGATATCTGCACTCCCATATTTATTGCTGTATTATTTACAGTAGCCAAGATATGGAAACAACTTAAGTGTTTGTGGATGGGTGAGTGGATAATGAAAATGTGATTATATATATATTTATATATATACACACACACACACAAACACACACATACACACATACAATGAAATATTATTCAGTCACTAAGAAGAAGGAAATCCTGCCATTTGCAACAATATGGATGGACCTTGGGGGCATTATGATACAGGTAATAAGTCAGATAGGGAAAGACAAATACTGCATGATCTCAATTAATATATAGAATCTAAAAACATTAAACCCATAGAAGCAGAAGAATGGTTGCTGTCAGGGGCTGAGGGGTGGGGGAACTGGGGAGATGTTGGTCAAAGGGAACAAACTTTCAGTTATGAGATGAATAAGTTCCAGGGATCTAATGCACAGCATGGCAACTATAGCTAACAATAACACAGTGTATTCTTAAAAGTTGCTATGAGAGAGCTTTAAAGTTGTCACCTTAACAACAGCAACAACAAAATGGTAATCATGTGAAGTAAAGGATATGTTAACTAACCTTACTGTATTATTTCATAATATATACATGTATCAAATCTAAAAAATGATATTTGGCACATATTTATTCTAAAATACCATTTATTTTAACTGAATTTCAAATCTAACTAGGCATTCTGTATTTTATTTTGCAACTCTACTCCTAAAGGTCTTCTTTCCTCATTCTTCCACTTACTTTTTCTTCTCACTAAGAAATCTACTGGATTAATGGACCACAGCTTGGTTTTTATATTAATTATGTGATTAAGAGTTAGTTATATCTGATTTCAATTTCAGTTCTAACCCTTCCAAGTTTTGGCATTGGGAAAATTATTTAACTTTTCCAGGTCTCAGTTTTCATGTCTGTAAAATAGGCTTTCATAGAATTGATTGCTAACAGGTTAAATAAGACAATATATGTAAAATTACATACTATATATAACATATTGCATGTGTAGTGTCTGCCAGTTAGTAAGCCCTCAGTACACAATAGCTCTGGTGATGATAATGTCATCATCATATTTTCACTATCATGGAGCTGTAGCCCTCTGGATTACCACTGAATTCATCTCACTCTCATTTCTTGGCAGACATGCACCCCCTCTCCCACCCCATCTACTTTTTCTGGAGTGAATCATCAAACTAATATAACCAGTCCCATACATCACTATCAGAACCTCAAACCTTCGCCAGATTTTATTTCCTGGTTTTTATGTTGTTTCCCCCCCCTAGCTTTATTGGTATATAATTGACATATAACATTGTGTAATTTTAAGGTATACAACATGATGATTTGATAAACTTATACACTGTGAAATGATTACCACAGAAGGGTTAGTTAACACTCCATCACTTCCCATAATTACCATTTCTTTTTTGTGGTGAGAACATTTAAGATCTACTCTCTTAGCAACTATAAGTATATAATACAGTGTTGTTAACTAGAGTCATCATGCATTGGATCCTCCTGGTTTCTATATTGATGTGGCCTGAACATGCTCATTTATGCTGAGGGATCAGGGCCAACTCAACCATAACTTTGCTAGCACTGGTCAGAGAGCTGGCTAGTGAGGAGGATAATAATGACATTATTGAGTTTGAATTCTGCTAAAAGCTGTATTAAGGCCTTTTGCATATGTTTTTATTTAATCCTCATAATAACTCTATATGTAATACTATTGACATTTTATAGGTAAGGGAACGGAGGCCTTAGAGGTAAAAGAAGCAAAAACGGGAAAAAGTTTTGCATTTGGATATCGTTAGGGACTTCTTCATACTTAGGTAATTACAATAATTTACTTTGGTATAGGTATTCTTGAGGTTTTAATTTTTCTCCAAGGATACACAATCTCATTTATCCTTACAATCCTATAACTTTGAAAAAGTAATTATTATAAAAGTAATTATTGTCTCCATTACATAGGCAATGAAACTGAGACATTGGGAGGTTAAACGTCCTGTCCAGAATTATGCAGTAATTAGAGTAATTAGTGGAACTGAACCCTCTAATTCAATACCCTCAGTTTTTCCTGTTGAACCAGCAAGGGCAAATAGGTTTGGCGCATGTAAAACTGCTGATCAACTGGTATTGGCTACTTGGAGTGCCATGTTATTAAGAATTTTGAGACCATTTTTAGGTTCAACAGCAAAGAATGCCATAATAAATTAGAAATATCTGCCACGAACATGAGTGGTGAGGATAATAATGATGATCTGAAGGGAAGGTATTGAACAGACTAGTAAAGGAAAGTATGTGATTTGCAACATAAATGATAAATTACCAAATTTCAAAGTGGCCAGTCCCATGTAGTTCTAAGGGTTCTTTATTGAAAACCCAAAAGTGATGATGCTGTGTCACTTAATTGCCCATAAGAACAAGGGGATGGAGTAATTCATTCCAAGTCACCACTTGCCTTTCCTCCACTACAATTTCTTTCTCTTACAGAAATAAGACTTTAGTTGATGAGACTGAGTTTAAATGTTCCTTTCACTCATGGCCTATTCTGATAAAATGATGGTTCCATTAGTGGTAATTTTTGTGTATGGACTTACAGAAGAAGCAGGTGCTCATGTACCCCCCTTTCTCAGGTGAGTAACTTTAAACTCATGGAAGGTAGACTGAATTATATGCACACATGTTTTAGTGCTTTTTAGTTAACAATTAATGTTTATATATGTCACTGTCACAAATCCTGGTGGGCTGGGATTTAACTTAATGTGTGAAATGGGGTGAAGTTCCTTCACGACTTTAGTGCTCTTTTTCTTTATCTAGTAATTGAAAAATTGGAATAGATATTTCATTGATTTATTTATCAAAGACCTACCATATCAAAGTACAACAAACCAGCATAGATCGTGAACCTCTGTTTCAACTCTATCATTCTAGGAATCTGTGCCTATATATGGAGATCATTATAGTCAAAAGTATTATTTTGCTCCTAATATTCCTTCAAAGTTTATTCCCTGACAGTCTATCTGATGAGTTTACTTCACACTGTCCTCTGCTTCATAAAGAGTACCATTTTTTGATGGCATCCAGTTTGACTTCTAGGAATAACTAGAATAATAACAAATTTTGTACGATGAATATATTTGTTAAAACCTTTTAAACCTCAGTTCAATGATTCATTCTGATATTTATAGGCACATAAAGAATATATTCACACACACACACACACACACACAGAGCTCCTTGAAGTCAAAGGTTATATTCATAGTTACATATATGACAGAATCTAACAAAACTGTCATATACATACTAAGTAATCGATAAATTTTCTCTGCAATTAAATGAAATGAAATACTTATAGTATACATACATGCAATATATATTGTATACATATATACAATCCTTATATATCTTTGTGCCTTCAAACACTATACTGTCAAAGATACTCATAAAATAGATAGCTTAGCATACTGGTTAAATGGGTGTGATTTATTATTAGAAAGACCTAAACTCAGATCCCTGCTTTGTCATTTTGGACCTGTGTGACCTTGGATAAGTTCTTTGACCTTTACAAATTTCAGTTTTCTCAACTTCAAATGAGGAAAATAATAATACTTACACTGTGCTGTGGTTGTGAGGTTTAAAGGAGATAAATTATATCTTTTACTTAGCAGAGCACTTTGTACAAAATAAGTAACCAGTAAATATTAGCCAATATTATAATTAATAATCAAAGATGTTAATCTTAATATTGGCATTATTATCAAGAGAGAGTGGGTTTTTGAAGGTTCTTCAAATAACTTTCCTTCAAAGGAAAGTAAAAGAAATTAAATATTGATATGTTCAAAGACTGCTTGTGTGTAATTTGCATATCATGCCAAATTTAAAAATATTATCTCATTAAATTCTCACAATCAACTTCTGAGGCAGCTATTATATCTATTTTACAGAAAAATTATGGAATTTCCTTAAAGTCATACAGCTGGCAACTCACAGTTATGCAAACACAAATCTGTACCAAACTATGATACATCCAGCTCTACGCTAAATATATAATCTGATATTTATTATGTGACCAAATAATCTAATATTGCTGATGAGTGTACAATCTGAATTACTTAAAGAGTAGAGGCAATAATCTTAAGTATTTTCCCATGAATTTGTGTGAATGTGAAGCAAAAAGGAGGAAGTAAGGGGAAGCAACCCCAGGAAGATATGCTCTGATTAAACCATCAACAGAATACTAATACAGATTCTTCCAACATTTTAATTATAAACACAGCCCTCTTCCAAACTCTTACAAATTGAAAGTCTTTAGAAACTGCCCAATTCCCTTAAATTGAATAGAGAGGCATCTAACATGTATAAGACAACTCTGAAAATTTCGACAAGCTTCTGTCATGGTTTTTCTTTGTAGCTCTTGTAGGTTTAGGGCCTGTATCTAGAAAGTAAAAATGAGAAAAATATCAAATCTTTTGATTTTTTGATAATGGGGTCCCAATTACCCAAAGATAACAGATGGAGCATTGATAATGGGATTATCATCCCAATCATCCAGGGTCATATGAAGAGTCTTATGGGAATTATGAGGTTACAGTTTAGAAGAACAGATCTTTCTATTCAGCCATACCAAGAGCAGCTCACCTTACAAATAAAACATAAAACCTCAAAGTAAACCACTGGAATTAAAAATTAAAATATTCAAATACATACAACACTTTAAAAATATATCACTGAAAAAATTTTAAGGATACCTCCCTCTGTTGTGAGATTTGTATAGGAGAGTCATAATAGCTTCCAAATATCTGAGGTTGACTTTATTCATTCATTTAACAAACAAACATTTATTGAGCACCAATATATGCCAGGCATAGTTATAGGTGCTGGGTTACACTAATAAACAAAATAGGCGAAGTTCCTGCTCTTGTGGAACTTACATTTCGGTGGGAGAAACAGTAAACAAATAACTCAATAAAGGTGTAACATACAACATGGTACTAAGGGCCAAGATGGAAAATAAAGCTGTATAAAGGGCTAGAGAGTGATTAATTTTGGAATAGGAGTAGTTAATATTTTACAATGTGTGGACAAGAAAGTCCTCTCTGATGAAGAGACATTTGAACATAAACATAAAAGAAGTAAGGGAGGGAACCATACTGAAATCAGGGAGAAGAGCATGGAAAGTGGAGGGGAAAGCAAGTGCAAAGGCCCTGAGATGGCAGTGTGCTTGGTGTGTCCAAACCACAGCAAGAAGACCAAAGTGACTGAAACAAAGTATAAGATGAAGGATTAGAAAGTATGCTTTATTAAGACACCCAGCTTTAAACTATGTAATTATCTATTGGTCTCCTTATGAAATGAAAGAACGAATCCAAAAGGTGAACACATTTCAGGTGATCTTTGCTCCTATGAAGCCTTGCCTCCATCACTGCTGGGTCTGTCATGAGGGAGTCAGAAGTAGTGATGAAAGGCTGGCCAGCCCAAGTCATTATCTGGCACTTAATTGGCAAGCAATTATAGCTGCATTTTAGTTACATGGCTGCAATTTAAATATTTTTACAATTTTAGACAATAATCCTGAATGATTATGCATTTTGTGAACGAGAACTTATGCTTCAATTGTATGTGGCAGAAAAATGATGTCACCGAGAAAAAACGTTTATATTGAGAAGCTTTAAACAGTATACTCAAACTGATCTTTGAGACAGTTCGTAGTCTATTCATAGAGTCTTAGAGATGTACTCCCAATCTCCACTGATTATTTCAGCCAACGGCCAATTCCTCCTATGACTTGTAAAATATTGAGTAAAACATTGCTTCAAATGACCACCCATTACTGCCCTATCTTCTTCCTAATTCACGGGAGAGGTTTTTGTTTTTATAAATGAAGAAGTTCATAAATTACAAACTCACTGATATGATAATATTTCTTTCTTTCATGGTCTCAATTCTTGATAAATCAAGTATCAGAGTCCTTTGAAAAACGTTATGTATTGGACCTTTTCTTTTTTTTAATATATTTATTTATTTATTTTTGGCTGCATTGGGTCTTTGTTGCTGTGCGTGGGCTTTCTCTAGTTGCGGTGAGCAGGGGCAACTCTGTTGTGGTGTGCAGGCTTCTCTTGTTGTGGAGCACGGGCTCTAGGCATGTGGGCTTCGGGAGTTGTGTCACGCAGGCTCAGTAGTTGTGGCTCGCGGGCTCTAGAGCGCAGGCTCGGTAGTTGTGGCGCACAGGCTTAGCTGCTCCACGGCATGTGGGATCTTCCCGGACCAGGGATCGAACCTGTGTCCCCTGCATTGGCAGGCAGATTCTTAACCACTGCACCACCAGGGAAGTCCCGGACCTTTTCTTACTGAGAAAAAAAAAAATGAAGACTCTGGAAAGAATGGAACTTTGCAATATTATTTGTTGAATATCTGACTTTTTAAAGATGGTTTCCTTATTATCAGAATCAATATGCATACATTTTATTAATAAATAAATTGTTTTAATTGCCAAATTAGTACACATTAAAAAAATGTTCACTGTGCTCCAGGAACAGTGAAAAACACTTGACAGTCATGGGGTCAGTTTATCATAATATAAGCGTCTTTTTGACCATGAGGTGACTACTTGTCTGTTCAATTCTGACCACCTGCCTTATGAGAGAATGAAAGGCACCAGCAGAAAACAGATCAGATGGCAGAATTTGGGAAAAAGCCAGTTTGCAGAATGTGAGATTCTACTGAATATATTATCAAAAGGTCCCATATTGAACTTTTCTGAGCACATAGAGGAGATGGCTATGGTAATTAACTGCTGCAGTTTGGTTCAAGTTTAACCTCTGGTCATTATTTCAGTGAGATGGTGTAAACCTCTTTCTTAGTTTAGTGAGAGTTTATTTGAGCTTATTCAGAAATTCCAAAGAAATTCAGACATCAGGAATTCAGAATTTGATTAGGAAGAATTTCCCACAGGTGTTAGGTTAAAATCACAAAGTACTTTAAATCCATGATACAAGTCAACCCCAACCCTACCCTTCAGGTTCCCTCAGTGCCAATTTTTATGTGATCTCATAAAATAAGAACCTTGCTTAAAACCGTATTCTACAGACCCAAATTTTAAGAGCTATAGGGAACTCGACTGAACATAAGAGTTTTTATTAAAAGTTTTTCTTAGATCAACTATTAGATTATTTCTGGAAAAGGTAAAGAACTTAGTTTCCAATTTGTTTAAATGGGGTTGAAGGAAAGGGGAATTTTTTTTTGACATTCATTAGGAATCTAAATGTACCAAGGAGGGCTGTAAAATCATTTTATTGAAGCTCATTTAGATTGGAAGCAGAGGAACATCTGTAACTACTCTGAAGGGGACTCTGGAAGAACTTTTTATGAGTAAACTGGGATTGTTGCTTTTAATTATTTGAGTGTATAGATTATTCAGTAATGTGTGTAAAGAGCTATTTAGCTACCACCTCCAGGCCACGTCACTGAAATACAAGAGGATCTTTTTTCAGTTCACTTTGCTTGTGCTCTGTAATTTAAAATATAATCTTGAACGTAACTGAAGCAAGTCAAAGTGTGATTTGTTTGCAGCAATGACTTACTGTGAAATTCCTTTGTGGATTTACTTTTCTGTGCATCATTTCACAAGACTCAGAAATAGCTAAACTGTTTTGTTTTATATTGGATTCCAAAGGCATAGTATTTTTTTTTCTTAAGAACTACTCATACGTAATTTTTTTTTGGAATTCTGCTGCAGGGGTTTCCATAGTTAAACTTTGGCTTTAATTCTTAAAACATTTAAACTGAAGTCCCATTAGGTATTTTGTTTTTGAAGCAGCCAACATCATATGATTCCAACATTAAAAAATAAAGTGATGTCTTCAGCCCCTAAGCTGTAACACTGAGCAGGGTGAAGGATCACTGCACATTTATTAACACAGCCCTCTATGTTTGCTTACGAAAGGTGGCTAGACCATAACTTACTGTCACATCAGTCCTTATTTGACAGAGAAGACATTTAATGAGTGAAAGGTCATTATATTTTACCCTTTTTCTTAATCAAACATGTAAAGGGAGCATAGATAATGACACCCACAGCATTTTACTGCATTTCAAATGCAGTATGTTTTATTTTATAGGATGCATCTTAATGAGGGAGAATCATTCTAGAATTTCTGCTAAATAGAAAAGTGCCAGGATTTGCAAAAAGGGTTCTTAGGATAAAAGGAGTCTCATTTCAAAATGTAAGAATTTTTTCATAACTTAGATATAAACAATTAACAGGAATTAACCATGTCTCGAGTCACAAGACCACATAAGGCATGGCTAAAATAGCGTTAATAATTTGTGCAAACAAAGCCACTATCTTCGGTTAGATTTTTTTTAACCTACTTAACTTGAGGATAACTTGACTTTCATGGAAATTCACTAAACTATGTCTTTCTGACCATTCTGGCTAGAGCTACAATTAGAGAAGATGAATTTTCAGAAGAACAAGCTTTAAATTGGTCACTCTGGCATGGCAGATTTTATTATGGATGCCTATGTACTCTTCAGAAAGACAGTTCTCGACTCCCTGGGAAGAAAGCATATGACTGAATTTCAGTAGTTCAGTTTTTACATTAAAATATGGCCAGTGAGGGGTTCCAATCTGTCAGGGAAAAGTGGCCATGCGGCCAGAGTTATCATTTTACTTTGGGGGTCTTGTGTTTGCCAAGTGGTCAGCCAGCTGTCCAGGCTTTTAAAATGAGGAAACTGAAAAATCTGAGAGGTAAATTGTACTGAAACATATAATATTTATTAAACCTGAAGGATTTTTAATAAAATTAAAGAGAGAGAATTGCTGTTTTCAAATACGGAATCTTAATAAATATTCTCTTAAATTTTATGTAAACAGTTAGGTAGGAAATCAAATCTCACATAGCTGTGAGCATTGTTTCATGGTACAAAGAACATGGGCATGAAGGCTGATAGGCCTGATTTCAGTTTGCCACTGCTATTCAGTAGTTGTATAAACTTCTCTCTGAGCCTCAGTTCTACTGCCTGTAAAATGGGAAGAAAACAATAATACATAACTCAAAAAAAATTTGTAACCATCTGTAGTAATGGACATTAATTAAATTCATTGTGGCAATCATTTTGCAATATATCAAAATCATTATGTTAAGCACCTAAAACTAATACAATGTTATATGTCAATTATCTCTCAATAAAAAAGACTATGAAAGTAAACAAAAAAATGTACTTTGATAAACACTAATATATTTAAAGCTCTTAGCAGACAGAAGACAATAAATTACAGTAAACTATTTAAATGTACCTTGAAGGAATAGCAGTTAGAGGCTGTGACTTGAAAATAGATTGCTAATTACTTATTAGCATATACCAAAAAGGGTCATAATTTCTGAATATGTGTAAAGTATCAATGCAAAACATTATCAAAAGCCTGTCTTTTCATCTGAGTAAGGAGGTTGGAAGTTAAGCCTTAGGAGTAATGGCTCCAAACCAAAGAGATTTTCTTGCTAATAAGGTTAGATTTGTCTTGCCTACTTTCTTGGGGAAGCCACAGGGAAGGCTGCAGCGCAAAGTGCCAGCCAGTCACGTTTGCATGAGATAAATAATCAGTTGTGAGCTCAGTGTGTGATTCTCGTTAAATTTCAGACATTGGAACAGCTCCCGAAATGCATTGCCACGACCACCGCTACCAATCTCTTTTGCATCTCATTGGCATTTGAGGACGTTAATTGACTCATTATTGCAATTCATATTCAGGAAAGGAAGTTGATTAAGGAAGGCAGATGCAGACTCTCCAGACACATTCATAGCTGCGTTGTTTGTCCCCGCAGTTTACTTGAGTTATTAGAACATTTAGGAAGCTATAGCCAGAGGGACAGGGAACGTGTCCCACTAAGTGTCACCCTTACAGAATAGATTCTTACTAAAAACAATACAATTTTTGAATAACCTTATTCTACCTTCACGTCTAAATAGCAAAGTTATTTTCTTAGCTCTTTTATACTAATTATAGCCACTCCATTTTATTTTAATTGCTCTTCTGGAAAATTGGTTTCTGATCCTTATGTTGTATCAAGAAATATTTTTTAAAAGTTAATAAAAAGTGTCTCTAGACTCTATTGGGTTAAAGAACATTTAAATATTAAATAAAATTAGTAAAACTTTATAAACAGCTGCAATTCTTAATTTTGCAATTCTCAATTTTGATTAAGATGTGATAAACTTATAGATCAAATGTATTTCACTATTCCTTTAAATGGTTGTTTCCTTTTGTTACTTTGCTGATCTTTAAAATATTGGACTAATTTCTATTTTTATGTTTAATATTGCATTCAGATAGTTATATATATAAGCATATATGTCTGTTGGATGAGAGCTTTCTATTTCTATACTTGGAGTCACTCGCATTTTGAACTGAGTCTGAGAAGTATTCTCAATCATTGATTCTCAGTAATTTGGGAAATACTTTCATAAGTAAAATATATAATTCTGAGGTCAGTTTAGCAAAAATCATATAATTCACTTGCTGCTCTTTATATTGAATTTCCTTAATAATAATTAATTTTGAGAAAGTTATTTTTTTCTCTTTACCTTAAATTTGAAAGTATTGTTCGGACCTTACAATGAATAGTTTTATTACCTAAAAGAAACAGAAATTGATCTATAAGAATTTCATCCAAAACAACTAATCTTACAAAAATCTTGTTTGGTATTAAGCATAGTCATCATTGTCATTTAACAATATCTTTCCTTTCCCAACTAGCTATTGCTCAGAGTTAGCTAATTTTATCTTCTTCACTTGGTCTGTATCAATTAGCCTGAAAGCATAAAAACATGTGTACACTTAATACATTTTCTTACACATATATAGATGTACATGAAATAGAGATGAAAGGCAAAATTTAATAGATCTTTATACATTGCCCCAATAGTTTTTCTCCACTAATTTATTTTGACTCCACAGTAAACAAAGCAAGGCTCACTTTCCTCAAATATTATTAATTTTAAGTGTTAGTAACATTGCAAAGTGTTTTTTCTACAAAACTTCAATTCAATAAAAATTTAATGGGTAATTATTATATATGTGTCAGATATTTAGGGGTGGGGCAGTGGTCATAGATTAATAATGCATAATCTCCATTGTCCAAGAGCTTACATTCCAATGAGGGGAGAGGGAAGCACATACAAATTTCCATATAATAATACAAAGCATCATATAGATACTTCAACTGAAGAATAACCAAAGTTAAACGAGAACTCCAAGGAACGAACAATTGACTGATAGTCATTTTTAGAATCTAAAAGGAAGATCAAGGAAAGTTTTGTGTCTGGACCTTAAAGAATATATATGAATTTGATTACAAGGAAAAAGAGAGTCATTCCAGGTGGATGAAATACCTTGAACACAGGCACAGAGACAATGCTCTGGGAAGAATAAGTAGTTCTGAAATGACTGAAGCTTAGGGTAACTGAAAGTGAACCAAGAGATGAGGCTAAAAGGTAGTCAGAAGTCAGACTGGGGAGGGCTTTGAAAGACACATTCAGGAGTCTACACTCTATTTTACAGACGACTTAGAGCTATGAAGTTTCCAGCAGGACATAGAGTGTGGTGACGAGAGGTTACCTGAGCAGATTGTATTTCAGAGAGCTAACCCTGTTACAAGCAGATTTGATACACTGTAGTAGGAAAGGCTTGGAGATGCAATGTTAGGGAAAGTGATTAGAAAGGTATGACCAAAGTCCAAAGTGGCTAATTACCAGCCCCAAAGAAGAAACAGAGGGCATAGAAAGCGGAGCGCATGTGTTTGCGGAATGGAGACACAGAACTCTCTGTGATGGGGAACTAGGTTTAAGTGTGAGTGGAGGATGGCTGGGGAAAAGGGAGAGAAGAACAAAATGATAATAACTGCAAGATTCTTAACTGAATTATTGGCTTTATGATTGATATGAGAGAGGGAAGAGGAGAGAGAGAAGAGAATGTCTAGATGAGGAAATATCCAGCAGGTCATAGTAAATGTGGGTCAGGCCTAGAAATTTAGATTAAGTCTCTCAAATAGTAATGGGAATTGAAGCTTTGGGGGCAGATAAAAGCATCTGTGAAGATGGTCATACCATGAATAGAAGCTGGAAGATGAGACTTTGCAAACGCCTATGGGAATGTAATGGCCTGATGGAAGGAAAGGAGTCAGCAAAGTCTTCTTGCTCTCACAAAACTTTAGTTTATGAAGACCCAGAAAACATGGCAAGCTTAAAGTCCAGGCAGCATGAAAAAAAGAGACTAGACAGACACAATTACAGGCAAGGCAAGGCAAAAAGTCTCATTTTTTATTCAAACATTTGTTCATTTCTGCAACATTTACTGTGCATCTCTATGAACCAGACATTGTTGCTAGGTCTCAAAATATATATGATAACCCTAAAATTCCAGACTGTTCTAAGTAATCTCATGCAATCCTTTACTGATTTTTTCTTTCCTCACATTTCCATATGAAGGATTAATACTTATTAAAGCTTTTCCCTCCTTGTGTAAATATAATTATCATTAAAATATGACTATAATAAAAGTAGTATTTGATAGTCTAATAATACTTTTATAAACTTTTGTTAATCCTCCCAGCAATCTTGTGAGGTTGGCAAGACAAGTATTGTTATTGTATTTTATATGTGAAGAGTGAAATTACCAAACACAGTGTCTTGAATGCAGTACTCAATAAATATTTATTTGAATCAATTCTACAGACAGGTTGTTGCAAAAATCTCCCCAAAGAACCAGGTTATAAATTTATATAACCATCTTATAAAATTTTATATAAGCATCTCCCATCATCCAAAAACAAAAGACTCCTTAAACTTAGAAAGCAAAAATCAGGTGAGATGGTATCTACTTTTTGTCGAACCAAAACATTACATTCTCTCTCTTCTCCTCACCATCACTAAATACCCCCTAACCATACGTGTCTCAACTCCAATTTAGGTATTATGCCCAAATAATGCCCCTTCCAGGTCTCAGAAACCTATCTTTATGAAATAAAAACTATCTTCTATGTTGTTCTCCCATTGCCGTTAGCTTTCATTGTTTCCTGTTCATAGAGAAAATTTATTCACTGGAGGTCTAGAATACTAGTTACTTCCAATAAATGTCACAGTATTCTCTTCCATTAAAAATTTTTTTTTAATCCCACAATGATACTTTCTGAAAGACATTAATTTGCTAAAATTGTCCAAGGGCTTCATATTAAGATAAATACCTGAAGTCAACCCTGTGTTAAAGGGCTCATATTATATTTCCAAAGCAGGTTTAAAAAATAATTACGTCTATGTGATAGCTTCAACCAATTGATAAAGGCTTCCTGAAACACTGGGTTAAGAAGAGTTTAGTGAGAAAAAGTGCCGTGAGTGATTGTCAATGTCTGTCAAAGACACAGGGGAGGAAGGGGTAAAACATGTGTTGAGTATTTCACTGTCTTGTTCTAATGACAACTTGAATCAGACTGCTGGGATCAGATTATGAGATTTCCAGACTGAGTACTGTGATGTTCTGCTCTCTTAAAACAAGGTCAGGCCTAGGGATAAAGTACCCCTTTAAGTGAGGAACGTAACCTTTTGCTAAGACATCTGGCATGTAGTGCTGAAGATGGCAGTTAATGCTTTAATCAAACACAGAAGTAGAAAACTGTTTTAGTCAATTCCTAATTGCATGTTTGCAGATACTTTTAACCTAAGTCTCAGTGTTTTCTGCGCTAACCAGCTGACATTGATTGCAGAGGGAAGTGATGGGAAATTTAATTCAAATGAAAACTAAGCAATTGTTTTGAATTTGTAAAATAAATTCCTCTCTAGGGGGCCTATGGAGCTAATGGGAATGGGTGTTAGACATATAAATCCCCACACACATCAACGTAAACAGAGATAACTAAACAGGACTGGTTATGATAATAGAGAAAACTCTCTAGAGGGCTTCACACAAATGGACACATCCAAATGTTATTTTGTTAGTTAAGTTTTCCTAGCACTGAACATCTCTGAAGCCTGTTTTATCTTAAAATGAATTGCTGTCCCAGACACTCGATCATTCCCTTCAGAGCCAGAGTTGCCTCCAATTTAGTGACTTACTCAAGGTCACTGAACATGAGGGGCAGAGTAGAGGATATTTCAAAGGCTTCTGAGTTCCAGACTGCTGCTTACCCACTGAACCTCACAGCGGAAAATATAGAAAACCTGCAGATCTATTTATCTACATATTTTCTTTGGCTGAAATTGTGCATTTATAAATTGAAACCTGCACTCATGTCATGGTCCCTTCATTTCAAAGCAGTTAGAAAGAATTTAATTCAACCTTGGGCAATTTATGTTTTTAAATTATTCTGGAATTATATAACCTGACACAGAAAGACCTGTAGATTCCACAGTGCAAAATGCAGCAAGAAAATCATTTAAAAGTGAGAACAACAATGAAAGATATCAGGTATTCTAACATGATTTGATGAAAGTGAGTCACTGAGTCATGAAAACTGTCCAGATTGCCCTAATACTATTATTCTATCTAATATTTCAGATTGATTTATTTTCCAGAATACTTGTTTTTACTTCCTGTGTCTCTTGCATCAGAAACAGCATGTCTGCAACCAGTTAACCTGCAACAACCAGAGCCCAATCACGAAAATAGAAGCCACTGTAGATCTCCCAAATGAAGACATTTAATTCAGAGTTACATGGGTTATGGAAGATCTGAAAGTCAAACAGGAGATGGTGAGACAAACCAAAGATCAGCAACAACAGAAAGTACCACCCCTAAAGCTGGAGGAACAAAAGAAAGAGGTGGTGTTTCCAGAACCCAGAAGCCAGGGCCATTCAGCAGGAGCTAGAAGGCTGTGAAGAGTTGCTCACAGAGAGCACTGTCCAGTAGAGGCTGGCAACTGGAGGAGGCCAGCCACATGTGGAAATGCCAAGGGAGACAAGGGCGGGGGATGCTCTGACTTCCCGTTCTCACCCTCCACTCTTCTAGGGGAGATAGGCAAGACCATTTTAGATGGATAGAGTATACAAATACATACAGTAGGATTATACTAAAAGTAGGAAAGAAAGTCTTACAAGGAGCAATCTCCAATTTCCCTTTTACAAAAGGCTTTTTTGTATGTGCCACACTGGTTCTTCTGGAGTAGAAATTATACCTTCTTGGCTTCTATACTGAATTATGTAGTGGTCTTTATAGGCTAGAAGTAAAGCTTCCAGATATGGATTCTTTTTTTACAAAGAAACATAATGAGCAGTCTGTGCTCTTCTTGTTCTGAGTTATGATTGTATATATGAAATTTTACAAGTAAAACAACATCCTAAACTACAATTGTAATCACTACCACTAAAGATTTACCATAAGGTCTCAGAAGGTCAGGTCCAGAAGGGATCTAGGAACTTATGTATTCTAACTTTTTATTTTAGATCAGGGGAAACTGAGATCTCATGAGAATATGACTTGCCTACGACTGGTCATTTCCATCTATCACATTCCCAGTTCCTGGTGTCTGTACTTTCAAAGTACTGGGCTATCTTTTTTTTTTTTTAGATAAATGTATGTATTTTTTTCTTTTTTTAAATTGAAGTATAGTTGATTTAAAATGTGTTAGTTTCAGGTGTACAGCACAGTGCTTCAGTTCAGTATAATATATATATATATTATATTCTTTTTCAAATTCTTTTCCCTTACAGGTTATTACAAAATATTGAGTATAGTTCCCTGTTCTATATAGTAGGTCCTTGTTGGTTATTTTATATAGAGGAGTGTGTATATGTTAATCTTGAACTCCTAATTTATCCCTCCCTCCTTCCCCTTTGGTAAACATGTTTCTTTTCTATGTTTGTGGGTCTATCTCTGTTTTGTAAATAAGTTCATTTGTATCTCTCTTTTTTTAGATTCCACATATAAGTGATATCATATGATATTTGTCTTTCTCTGTCTGGCCTTACTTCACTTAGTATGGTAATCTCTAGGTCCATCCATGTTGCAGCAAATGGCATTATTTCATTCTTTTTTATGGCTGAGTATTATTCCATTGCATATATACCATATCTTCTTTATCCATTCATCTGTCGATGGACATTTAGGTTGCTTCCACATCATACTTAATGGTGAAAAGCTGAAAGCATTTCCTCTAAGATCATGAACATGACAAGGATGCCCAGTCTCACCACTTTTATTCAATGTAGTTGTGGACGTCCTAGCCACAGCAATCAGAGAAGAAAAAGAATAAAAGGAATCCAAATTGGAAAAGAAGTAAAACTGTCACTGTTTGCAGATGACATGATACATCATAGAAAATTCTAAAGACACTACCAGAAAGCTACTAGAGCTCATCAATGAATTTGGTAAAGTTGCAGGATACAAAATTAATGCACAGAAATCTATTGCATTTCTATACATTAACAATGAAAGATCAGAAAGAGAAATTAAGAAAACAATCCCATTTACCATCACAACAAAAAGAATAAAATACCTAGGAATAAACCTACCTAAAGAGGCAAAAGACCTGTACTCGGAAGACACTGATGAAAGCAACTGAAGGTGATACAAACAGATGGAAAGATATACCATGTTCTTGGATTGGAAGAATCAATAATGTTAAAATGACTATAATACCCAAGGCAATCTACAGATTCAATGCAATCCTTATCAAATTACCAATGGAATTTTTCACAGAACTAGAACAAAATATTTTACAATTTGTATGGAAGCACGAAAGACTGTGAATAGCCAAAGCAATCTTGAGAAAGAAAAATGGAGCTGGAAGAATCAGGCTCCCTGACTTCACACTATACTACAAAGCTACAGTAATCAAAAGAGTATGGGCTATCATTTTACCCATCTAATAGGGTGACTTTATAATTTATGAAAATTTTCAATGTTCTATTGAACTTTTTGATTGAAGATAGCATTTGAGCAAGTCAATAAACAATGAGAATAAATATTCATCAGTGCATTATCCATTGTCTGTATGAGCAAATGGTAAAGACTGCCAGCTCTTGAGAATGACTGCTTGATTTCAAACTCTGATTCATGATGCCAAATGTGACCAAAGATGGATAGTTGGCAGCTGCCTAGCTTCTCCAGACCTCATTTTCTTTATTTGTAAAATTAGGACAACCAGAGCACCTACTTCATGGGGTTGTTACAAGAAATGAATGAACAGAAATGCATGGAAGGGACTTAGACTTATCAACTGTGCATAATATGTTCTGTTATTAATGCTAGTTGTTAGTATTGGGTGTTCTGGATTCTGAGTATACTGGACATTTACATCTTCCAAAACAAAACTGGAAAACATTGCCCTAATCCTAAGCAGTTGGAGACACTAAATTTTGCATCTACTAAAACTTATAGCTTACTACAGGACAGAAAGAAATTTATATTTGAGAAATGGTTAAACTGAGTTACAAGACAAGAGTCAGGTGATATAAGAAGATTTGTCCTTTATCAATAAAGAGTTCATAAGAAGTTTAAAATGAGTTGCTAGAAGCACAATCTTAAAGCAGGAATGCACAAAATAGCAAGCAAATAAGTTTTTTAAGGCGTATAGCCAAAAGCCCAAAGCCTATCTAGACCAGAAGCTTGTAAGTCACCCCTTTATGGAAGATTTTGGAGTAATTGAGGTGGTTGGATTTGCTTGGATGGGAAGATTTGGCCCCTTTAGAAGCAGAGATACTGCTGAGATCTATTTTTTTTTCACATTTTATGACAGAGTTTTGCTTGTTATCTTCAGCTTGGCAGAGTGTGGTCACAAAGATGCTTATATCTTCTAGGCTGCCTCTCCCTGAAGGATTCACAAAGAGGGAAACTATTGAAATTGTTTCTCTCAATCTTGAGATTTTTTTTTTTTACATTACTTTTGCTATAGCAAAATGCATTTATTCAAGCACAGTCTCGTCTGCACTCTAGAAAATGTGACACCATTTTGCACTGAATTTTTTAAACGCAAAAAAAAAAAAACCCGAAAAACTGGGCAATTAAAGATATAACTTCTTGTGATTCTGTTCCAATAATCTTGGAGAATTGTTATACTGTAAACCCAGAAAATTAACATTGCCAGATAAACAGTCTGATTATATCTGGCATGATCAAGGTTTTGTGGTGAGAAAATGTAGTTTCCTAAGGCCTCTGACAGAAAGCTACTCTGAGACCTTTTCAAAGGTTTTTCAGAAGTTATTACTAGAGATTAACTATGGCATGAACAAAAAGGAATGAGGTCTTGTTTATAGTTAGCCTGTGGCTCTGAGTTAGCAAGTTCTCTCTTAAATGATCAGTATTTGAGCTCTGGGTGTTAATGAGAGAAGGTTAGCCAGAGGGAATGTGGATGAGGGGAGGAAAAGACTCAATCATTCTCCACGGGGTGGGGGGGGGGAGGGGAAATAAGCATTAACATAAAATCTCAATAACTTTTAGAAGTCAAATTATGTTTTAATCAATGCCTCCAGAATAAGCTGAAGAAGTCCCACTGACGTTCTCAGCTGTAAGAGTAGAAGTCTGGTTTCACATTTGCATGATTTTGAAGGTCAAATGCCTGCTATCCAAGTCTTACTGATCCATATGCACTAGAAATGCCACAATATGCAATCATCATGAAGGCAGATTGTCTCCTGTAAATCTGTCCTTGCTGTAACACATTCAGAATGTACCGTATTGGCTAGATTATAAATCCTTTCAGGAAATTCATGCACATTTGTAGAAGCAGCTTCACGTTGATGGATGATGGCATAGGTGTTCAGAGAACCCTTAAAATAATTTATCGTACGTATAAATCTGGTTTTCCATGTGTCTGGATTTCCTATGATTCCTGTGACCAGGTATACCTGTAACTCAAAATCCTATTCCAGAAATAAGTCAAACCATCTTTGGTCTGCTCCCATGTTTTCTACAGATATAGCACCTGTGGATTTTGTATTATTCTGAATCATAACTTTATCTGCTAAGTAGAAATTCCCTTAAATGGACATTTAAACCTTGAGAATGTATTCATCAAAGGATTCTTCTCTATATTTGTTTATTTCCATTAAATAATCAATGTCGGGTGTCTGGGCAAGATGGCAGAAGAGTAAGACGCGGAGATCACCTTCCTTCCCACAGATACAGTAGAAATACATCTACACGTGGAACTGCTCCTACAGAACACCCACTGAATGCTGGCAGAAGACGTCAGACTTCCCAAAAGGCAAGAAAATCCCCACGTACTTGGGTAGGGCAAAAGAAAAAAGAAATAACAGAGACAAAAGAATAGGGACGGGACCTGCACCAGTGGGAGGGAGCTGTGAAGGAGGAAAGGTTTCCACGCACTAGGAAGCCCCTTCGCGGGAAGAGACTGCGGGCGGCTGAGGGGGGAAGATTCGGAGCCACGGAGGAGAGCGCAGCCACAGGGGTCCGGAGGGCAAAACGGAGAGATTCCCGCACAGAGGATCGGCGCCGAGCAGCACTCACCAGCCCGAGAGGCTTGTCTGCTCACCCGCCGGGGCGGGCGGGGGCTGGGAGCTGAGGCTCGGGCTTCGGTTGGATCCCAGGGAGAGGACTGGGGTTGGCGGCGTGAACACAGCCTGAAGGGGTTAGCGCACCACAGCTAGCCGGGAGGGAGCCCGAGAAAAAGTCTACAGCTGCCGAAGAGGCAAGAGACTTTTTCTTGCCTCTTCGTTTCGCGGCGCGCAAGGAGAGGGGATTCAGAGCGCCGCTTAAACAAACTCCAGAGACGGGTGCGAGCCGCGGCTATCAGCGCGGACCCCAGAGACGGGCATGAGACGCTAAGGCTGCTGCTGCCGCCACCAAAAAGCCTGTGTGCGAGCACAGGTCACTCTCCACACCGCCCCTTCCAGGAGCCTGTGCAGCCCTCCACGGCCAGGCTCCCGTGATCTGGGGACAACTTCCCCGGGAGAGCGCACGGCGCGCCTCAGGCTGCTGCAACATCACGCCGGCTTCTGCCGCCGCAGGCTCGCCCCGCCTCCTCCGTACCGCTCCCTCCCCCCGGCCTGACTGAGCCAGGGCCCCCGAATCAGCTGCGCCTTTAACCCCGTTCTGTCTGGGCGGGGAACAGACGCCCTCAGGCGACCTACATGCAGAGGCGGGTCCAAATCGAAAGCTGAACCCCGGGAGCTGTACGAACAAAGAAGAGAAAGGGAAATCTCTCCCAGCAGCCTCAGAAGCAGCGGATTAAAGCTCCACAAACAACTTGATGTGCCTGCATCTGTTGAATACCTGAATAGACAACGAATCATCCCAAATTTAGGAGGTGGACTTTGGGAGCAGGATATATTAATTTTTCCCCTTTTCCTTTTTTTGTGAGTGTATATGTGTATGCTTCTGGGTGAGATTTTGTCTGTATAGCTTTGTTCTCACCGTTAGTCCTAGGATTAGGTCCGTCCGTTTTTTTTTTTTTTTACTTAAAAAAAATTTTTTTCCCTAATAAATGTTTTCTTAATAATTTTTTCATTATTTTCTATTTTTAACAAATTAAAAAAAAAATTTTAATAAGTTTTTTCATATTTTTTATTTTAAAAAATTAAAATTTTTATTTTCTTAATAAATTTATTCTTAATAATTTTTTTCTTATTTTTTATTATAATAGCTTTATTTTATTTTATTTTATCCTCTTTCTTCCTTTCTTTCTATTTTTTCTCCCTTTTATTCTGAGCCGTGTGGATGAAAGGCTCTTGGTGCTCCAGCCAGGCATCAGGGCTGTGCCTCTGAGGTGGGAGAGCCAACTTCAGGACACTGGTCCACAAGAGACCTCCCAGCTCCACGTAATACCAAACGGTGAAAATCTCTCAGAGATGTCCATCTCAACATCAAGACCCAGCTTCACTCAACGACCAGCAAGCTACAGTGCTGGACACCTTATGCCAAACAACTAGCAAGACAGGAACACAGCCCCATCCATTAACACAGAGGCTGCCTAAAATCATAATAAGGCCACAGACACCCCAAAACACACCACCAGACGTGGACGTGCCCACCAGAAAGACAAGATCCAACCTCATCCACCAGAACACAGGCACTAGTCCCCTCCACCAGGAAGCCTACACAACCCGCTGAACCAACCTTAGCCACTGGGGACAGATACCCAAAACAACAGGAACTACGAACCTGCAGCCTGTGAAAAGGAGACCCCAAACACAGTAAGATAAGCAAAATGAGAAGACAGAAAAACACACAGCAGGTGAAGGAGCAGGGTCAAAACACACCGGACCTAACAAATGAAGAGGAAATAGGCAGTCTACCTGAAAAAGAATTCAGAATAATGATAGTAAAGATGATCCAAAATCTTGGAAATAGAATAGACAAAATGCAAGAAACATTTAACAAGGACGTAGAAGAACTAAAGAGGAACCAAACAACGATGAAAAACACAATAAATGAAATTAAAAATACTCTAGACGGGATCAATAGCAGAATAACTGAGGCAGGAGAACGGATAAGTGACCTGGAAGATAAAATAGTGGAAATAACTACTGCAGACCAGAATAAAGAAAAAAGAACGAAAAGAACTGAGGACAGTCTCAGAGACCTCTGGGACAACATTAAACGCACCAACATTCGAATCATAGGGGTCCCAGAAGAAGAAGAGAAAAAGAAAGGGACTGAGAAAATATTTGAAGAGATTATAGTTGAAAACTTCCCTAATATGGGAAAGGAAATAGTTAATCAAGTCCTGGAATCACAGAGAGTCCCATACAGGATAAATCCAAGGAGAAAAACACCAAGACACATATTAATCAAACTATCAAAAATTAAATATAAAGAAAACATATTAAAAGCAGCAAGGGAAAAACAAGAAATAACACACAAGGGAATCCCCATAAGGTTAACAACTGATCTTTCAGCAGAAACTCTGCAAGCCAGAAGGGAGTGGCAGGATATACTTGAAGTGATGAAGGAGAAAAACCTACAACCAAGGTTACTCTACCCAGCAAGGATCTCATTCAGATTTGATGGAGAAATTAAAACCTTTACACACAAGCAAAAGCTGAGAGAGTTCAGCACCACCAAACCAGCTTTACAACAAATGTTAAAGGAATTTCTCTAGGCAAGAAACACAAGAGAAGGAAAACACCTACAGTAACAAACCCAAAACATTTAAGAAAATGGGAATAGGAAAATACATATCGATAATTACCTTAAATGTAAATGGATTAAATGCTCCCACCAAAAGACACAGACTGGCTGAATGGATACAAAAACAAGACCCATATATATGCTGTCTACAAGAGACCCACTTCAGACCTAGAGACACATACAGACTGAAAGTGAGGGGATGGAAAAAGATATTCCATGCAAATGGAAATCAAAAGAAAGCTGGAGTAGCAATTCTCATATCAGACAAAACAGACTTTAAAATAAAGACTATTACAAGAGACAAAGAAGGACGCTATATAATGATCAAGGGATCGATCCAAGAGGAAGGTATAACAATGGTAAATATTTATGCACCCAACATAGGAGCACCTCAATACATAAGGCAAATACTAACAGCCATAAAAGGGGAAATCGACAGCAACACAATCATAGTAGGGGACTTTAACACCCCACTTTCACCAATGGACAGATCATCCAAAATGAAAATAAATAAGGAAACACAAGCTTTAAATGATACATTAAACAAGATGGACTTAATTGATATTTATAGGACATTCCACCCAAAAACAACAGAATATACATTTTTCTCAAGTGCTCATGGAACATTCTCCAGGATAGATCATATCTTGGGTCACAAATCAAGCCTTGGTAAATTTTAAAAAATTGAAATCGTATCAAGTATCTTTTCCGACCACAACGCTATGAGACTAGATATCAATTACAGGAAAAGATCTGTAAAACATACAAACACATGGAGGCTACACAATACACTACTTAATAACGAAGTGATCACTGAAGAAATCAAAGGGGAAATCAAAAAATACCTAGAAACAAATGACAATGGAGACACGACGACCCAAAACCTATGGGATGCAGCAAAAGCAGTTCTAAGAGGGAAGTTTATAGCAATACAAGCCTACATCAAGAAACAGGAAACATCTCGAATAAACAACCTAACCTTGCACCTAAAGCAATTAGAGAAAGAAGAACAAAAAAACCCCAAAGCTAGCAGAAGGAAAGAAATCATAAAGATCAGATCAGAAATAAATGAAAAAGAAATGAAGGAAACAATAGCAAAAATCAATGAAACTAAAAGCTGGTTCTTTGAGAAGATAAACAAAATTGATAAACCATTAGCCAGACTCATCAAGAGAAAAAGGGAGAAGACTCAAATCAATAGAATTAGAAATGAAAAAGGAGAAGTAACCACTGACACTGCAGAAATACAAACGATCATGAGAGATTACTACAAGCAACTCTATGCCAATAAAATGGACAACCTGGAAGAAATGGACAGATTCTTAGAAATGCACAACCTGCTGAGACTGAACCAGGAAGAAATAGAAAATATGAACAGACCAATCACAAACACTGAAATTGAAACTGTGATTAAAAATCTTCCAACACACAAAAGCCCAGGACCAGATGGCTTCACAGGCGAATTCTATCAAACATTTAGAGAAGAGCTAACACCTATCCTTCTCAAACTCTTCCAAAATATTGCAGAGGGAGGAACACTCCCCAACTCATTCTACGAGGCCACCATCACCCTGATACCAAAACCAGACAAAGATGTCACAAAGAAAGAAAACTACAGGCCAATATCACTGATGAACATAGATGCAAAAATCCTCAACAAAATACTAGCAAACAGAATCCAACAGCACATTAAAAGGATTATACACCATGATCAAGTGGGGTTTATCCCAGGAATGCAAGGATTCTTCAATATACGCAAATCAATCAACGTGATACATCATATTAACAAATTGAAGGAGAAAAACCATATGATCATCTCAATAGATGCAGAGAAAGCTTTTGACAAAATTCAACACCCATTTATGATAAAAGCCCTGCAGAAAGTAGGCATAGAGGGAACCTACCTCAACATAATAAAGGCCATATATGACAAACCCACAGCCAACATTGTCCTCAATGGTGAAAAACTGAAACCATTTCCACTAAGATCAGGAACAAGACAAGGTTGCCCACTCTCACCACTATTATTCAACATAGTTTTGGAAGTGTTAGCCACAGCAATCAGAGACGAAAAAGAAATAAAAGGAATCCAAATCGGAAAAGAAGAAGTAAAGCTGTCACTGTTTGCAGATGACATGATACTATACATAGAGAATCATAAAGGTGCTACCAGGAAACTGCTAGAGCTAATCAATGAATTTGGTAAAGTAGCAGGATACAAAATTAATGCACAGAAATCTCTTGCATTCCTATATACTAATGATGAAAAATCTGAAAGTGAAATTAAGAAAACACTCCCGTTTACCATTGCAACAAAAAGAATAAAATATCTAGGAATAAACCTACCTATGGAGACAAAAGACCTGTATGCAGAAAATTATAGGACACTGATGAAAGAAATTAAAGATGATACAAATAGATGGAGAGATATACCATGTTCTTGGATTGGAAGAATCAACATTGTGAAAATGACTCTGCTACCCAAAGCAATCTACAGATTCAATGCAATCCCTATCAAACTACCACTGGCATTTTTCACAGAACTAGAACAAAAAATTTTACAATTTGTATGGAAACACAAAAGACCCCAAATAGCCAAAGCAATCTTGAGAACGAAAAATGGAGCTGGAGGAATCAGACTCCCTGACTTCAGACTATATTACAAAGCTACAGTAATCACGACAGTTTGGTACTGGCACAAAAACAGAAATATAGATCAATGGAACAGGATAGAAAGCCCAGAGATAAACCCACGCACATATGGTCACCTTATCTTTGATAAAGGAGGCAAGCATATACAGTGGAGAAAAGACAGCCTCTTCAATAAGTGGTGCTGGGAAAATTGGACAGGTACATGTAAAAGTATGAAATTAGAACACTCCCTGACACCATACACAAAAATAAACTCAAAATGGATTAAAGACCTAAGTTTAAGGCCAGACACTATCAAACTCTTAGAGGAAAACATAGGCAGAACACTCTATGACATAAATCACAGCAAGATCCTTTTTGACCCAGCTCCTAGAGATATGGAAATAAAAACACAAATAAACAAATGGGACCTAATGAAACTTAAAAGCTTTTGCACAGCAAAGGAAACCATAAACAAGACAAAAAGACAACCCTCAGAATGGGAGAAAATATTTGCAAATGAAGCAACTGACAAAGGATCAATCTCCAAGATTTACAAGCAGCTCATGCAGCTCAATAACAAAAAAACAAACAACCCAATCCAAAAATGGGCAGAAGACCTAAATAGACATTTCTCGAAAGAAGATATACAGATTGCCAACAGACACATGAAAGAATGCTCAACATCATTAATCATTAGAGAAATGCAAATCAAAACTACAATGAGGTATCATCTCACACCGGTCAGAATGGCCATCATCAAAAAATCTAGAAACAATAAATGCTGGAGAGGATGTGGAGAAAAGGGAACACTCTTGCACTGTTGGTGGGAATGTAAATTGATACAGCCACTATGGAGAACAGTATGGAGGTTCCTTAAAAAACTAAAAATAGAACTACCATACGACCCAGCAATCCCACTACTGGGCATATACCCTGAGAAAACCATAATTCAGAAAGAGTCATGTACCAAAATATTCATTGCAGCTCTGTTTACGATAGCCAGGACATGGAAGCAACCTAGGTGTCCATCATCGGATGAATGGATTAAGAAGATGTGGCACATATATGCAATGGAATATTACTCAGCCATAAAAAGAAATGAAATGGAGGTATTTGTAATGAGGTGGATGGAGTTAGAGTCTGTCATACAGAGTGAAGTAAGTCAGAAAGAGAAAAAGAAATACAGTATGCTAACACATATATATGGAATATAAGGGAAAAAAAAAAAAAGGTCATGAAGAACCTAGTGGCAAGACAGGAATAAAGACAGAGACCTACTAGAGAATGGACTTGAGGATATGGGGAGGGGGAGGGGTGAGATGTGACAGGGTGAGAGAGTGTCATGGACATATATACACTACCAAATGTACAATAGATAGCTAGTGGGAAGCAGCCGCATAGCACAGGGAGATCAGCTCGGTGCTTTGTGACCACCTAGAGGGGTGGGATAGGGAGGGTGGGAGGGAGGGAGATGCAAGAGGGAAGAGATATGGGAACATATGTATATGTGTAACTGATTCACTTTGTTATAAAGCAGAAACTAACACACCATTGTAAAGCAATTATACTTCAATAAAGATGTTTAAGAGTGTGAAAAAAAATGTCTCTGGTATGTCTAAAATATTATTCATTTTATAATTATTTAAATATACACAACATTTTTAGAAACACAACCATTGTATAAAAGAAAGAGAAATGATTTGATGGTGATTCCAAAAGTTTCCACTGTGTTGTGGAAGTTTAATAATTTTTACATACCTATTTTTATGGATCTTCTAGTATGTACTAAATATTATTGAACTCAACAACTTCCACTGTACTCCAAGCAACTTTCTTCACTTTATTTACAGAAAATAAAATATCCCTCCTTCTCTCTTAGAGATCATGTACCCCTACTAGCATTTGTGAAGTAACATTTTCCATACTTGTAAATAGATATATTAGAACCATTCCATGAATACTCAGGAATACTTTCCAAAAAAAAAAAAAAATGGTGAGTTCTAATTTCAATTGCTTGAAAACATTATATATCATCAGAATTAGAAGGGGTTGCTTTTAAATAAATACTCTTATTTACCAAACAGAAACTGAAGTCCAAATTGAAGCAACCAAATACAATCAAATGGTGAGTTTGTGACTGCCTTATAGCTAAGACTAGAACTTGAGTTGGCTCTCAAATTAGTGTGTATGTGTTTTCTACCATATTGCAATGCCTCTCAATCTAAAAAAGTAATATTTTATAACAAAAATCAGATGCATTTTTATATACTAACAATGAACTACCTGAAAAAGAAGTAGATGAAGCAATCCCATTTACAATACATCAAAAGTAACAGAGTACTTAGGAATAAATTTAACCAAGGAAGTGAAAGGTCTATTCACCAAAAACTACAAGACACTGATAAAAGAAACTGAAAAAGACACAAATATATGGGAAAATAGTCCATGTTCACGAATCAGAAGAGTTAATGCTATTAAAATGTTACTACTACCCCAAATCATGTATAGGTTCAATGCAATCCCTAACAAAATTCCAGCGGCATTTTTCACAGATATAGAAAAAACTATCCTAAAATTCATATGGAACCAAGAAAGACCCCAAACAGCCAAAACAATCTTAAAAAACAAAACTGGAGGCATCGCACTTCCTAGCTTCAAACAATATTATGAAACTATAGGAATCAAGACAGTATGGTAATGGCATAAAAACAGACACACAGAGCAATGGAACAGAATTGAGAGCGCAGAAATAAGCCCACACATATACGATCACTAAAATTTGACAAGGAAGCCAAGAATATTCAATGGAAAAAGAGTAGTCTCTTCAATAAATGGTGTTGGGAAAATTGGATATCTACATGCAAAAGAATGAAACTGGTCCCTATCTTATACCACTCACGAAAAATAACTCTAAATGGATTAAAGACTTAAATGTAAGACTTGAAATCATTAAATTTCTAGGAGAAAGCATAGGGGAAAAGCTCCTTAACATTGGTCTTGGCAATAACTTTTTTTAATATGACACCAAAAGTATAAGCAACAAAAGCAAAATTCAACACGTGGGACTACATCAATCTAAAAATCTTCTGAACAGCAAAAGAAACCATCAACAAAATGAAAAGCAACCTACAGAATGGGTGAAATACTTCCAAATCAGATATAGAATAAGGGGTTAATATTCAAAGTATACATGGAACTCATACAAATCAATAGCAAAAGAACAAACAATCTGATTTAAAAATGGGCAGGGGACTTGAATAGACATTTTTCCAAAGATGACATACAAATGGCCAATAGGTATATGAAAAGGTGTTCAACATCACTAATCATCAGGGAATTGCAAATCAAAACCACAATGAGATATCACCTCACACTTGTTAAAATGGCTATTATCCAAAAGACAAGAGACAACATAAGTTCTGGTGAGGATGTGGAGAAAAGGGAACCCTCATGTACTGTTGGTGGGAATGTAAGGCAGTGCAGCTACTATGGAAAATAGTATAAAGGTTCCTCAAGAAATTATAAATAGAACTACCATATGATCCAGCAATGCCACTTCTAGGTCTATAGCTGAAGGAGATGACATCACTATCTCAAAGAGATATCTGCACTCCCATATTCACTGCAGCACTATTCATAATAGCCAAGATATGAAAGAAACCTAAGTATCTGTTAATAGATGAACGGACAAAGAAATTGTGATATATATATACATATGTGTGTTTGTGTGTGTGTGTGTGTATACACACACACACACACACACTTAATATATACAGTGAAATATTATTCAGCCAGGAGAAAGAAGGAAATCCTGCCATTTACAACAAGATGGATGGACCTTGAGGGCATTATACTAAGTAAAGTGAGTCAGACAGAGAAAGATAAATACTGTATGATCTCACTTATATGTGGAATCTAAAAACATTGAACTCTTAGAAACAGAGAGTAGAATGGTGGTTGCCAGGGGCTGAGGGGTGGGAGAAATAGGGAGATGTTGGTCAAAGGGTACAGACTTTCACTTATAAGATGAATAAGTTCTAGGGATCTAATGTACAGCATGCTGACTATTGTTAACAATACTCTACTGTATACTTGAAAGTTGTTATGAGGGTAGAGCTTTAAGGTTCTCACCTTAACGACAACAACAGCAGCAGCAAAATGGCAATTATGTAAGGTGAAGGATGTGTTAACTAACCTTATTGCAGTAAAGCATTTCTAAATATATGTGTATCAAATCATCACATCATACACCCTAAGCTTACACAACGTTATATGTCAGTTATCTCTCAATAAAGCTGGAAAAAGAAAAGAGTTAATGAGAAGCTGAATAGATATTTCACAAGTTGGTTTTTGTTTGTTTGTTTTGTCCAACTGATGTCTTGTTTTGCACTCTAATTGGTTTACTTATGGCACTTCCCAGAAAGTAAGATATCATTCATTCATTTATTCAATCATTCCACAAACATATCCTGAGAACTGGTTGTATAACAGGCATTCTAGTGGGTGATACTTCAGAATTTACAATCTAGTAATATAACCCAGTGTACAGCAACAAAAGAACAGATAAACAAAGGGCTTCCTAATACAATCCTTGCATTTGTTTCTCCAAGTAGCCTTAAAATAAGATGTAAATTCTGGAGCCACACTCCCTGGTCTTGATCTCAGCTGCTTGCTCTTAGGAAAATTACTAAGTCTCTCTGCCTCAGTTTCCTAATATGTAAGATTAAAATACTTTCCTTATAGATTTGTTTGATGATTAATTAACCGGATTAATAAATTGACATAACGTGAAGATCTTAGAATCATGCCTAACGTATAAGACGTGTTCAATAAACATTAGATAGAACTATTATTATTCTTATTATTACTTTTATTACCATCAATAATAAAAATTCTCTCCATAGATAGCCTCCAGGACAACTATGGTCTGAACTCCATTTCATATTCTTTTAATCCTTTCCAATTCCCCTACCTCCCCTTTAATTCCCACAGAGTATCTCAATTTAAGGTTCATTTTAATGGCTATTTCTGCAAAGAGAACATTTAGCAGTTTGGTGATGAAATCAGGGCAGCTTGAGATGTCGCACTCTAACTAGTTACACTGCACAAAGCCTAACAGTTTGCTTTCTGTTTTTAAAGAAGCGTTTCGTTTAGCCATCCTTGTGGCGGCACATGTAATTGAAAAGAGGCATATGGAGACCAGCATGGAAGCCTAACAAACACTTCAGAGTGCCTTAAAAACTATGCTAATCAGTTTGGGAAACCATGTTTTAGTCTCAAAAAAAAAAAAAAAAAACCCTCAAAACTCCTCAAACCTAAGGTGACTTTTAAAGAAATGTGATCATTTCATTGATGTTACCTAACACTAGTTTATTTCCTCTGCCCTGGCAGATATTGGAAATCCAATTAAATCATATAAAAAAGAAGAAACGAGAACACCCGTGACCTGCAGTTTAGTGGAGCAGAAATGAACTCCTGAGGGAGGTAAACCAGGACACGGTCAGAGTGTAGACTGCCTCTGTTGCAGGACAGGGAGAAGCCACACTGGCTCACAACGCTCCTCCCCCTGCAAGAAGGCACTGAGCATTACCTGAAAACAAGAAAGACATCAGATGAACAGACCTTTATAACAGAATGTACATCTGCCAAGACAAAAATACACGACAAGCTTCTGGTGCTGGCATGCTGACAGGATGAGCAAGCTGTCTTAGTAGTGATTTTGCAAATCATTTGAGTTTAAATTCTATATAGGCCGTAGGGGCCCTGGAGCATCACTTTCTATATTTGGCTTCCTCATTTAGCTGTGTTTGGAATAAATAGGCTATGGGTAAAAATCATGCCCTTTAAGAGTTTTGCATACACAGACTAGTTTTGCATATATATTAATAAGTGAACGGAGTGATTGATGTTAGCCTATGCACACGCGCGCGCACACACACATACACAGAAGCTTTCTAAATGTATTTTTAAGTTGTTTTCCTGTGTGACTTTTTCTCTCTCTTTTTTTAAGTTCAGCTCTCTGGCATTTAGTAACCCACAAGCTGCTGTTTCTTTTTCCAAATAAGTTCAGCTTGATGGAGAGGCCAAGAAAAATGAGCCCAACTGATGATTGCAATCTCGAAAGAAAATATGCTTTTTATCAGAGACCACATGTTGCCAATGCCAATTAAAGTAAAACTGGGAGATTTTCTCGGATACCAACCTGGAGAGGAGTAATGGTGAGCCAAGTATAAAGAAAGAAATAAAAGTAAGCTTCAGGTGGAATTGTCAGGATGTCCATTGAGATGAAATGCAAAAATTTAAGGTGGAAAGTGTTACATGCATTGCAGATTTAGCCATTTGTCAACCACCTAGATAAGAAGTACAAAGGCAATGTCATGGACTTTGATTTAAGCTGATCTAGATGAAATCCCGGCTCTGCCACGGACTGCCGGGATCACCTTCACATCTCTGAGCCTTAGTCTCCTCATTTATAAATCAGGAATCACAAAATTCTGTTTGGATTTTTAAAAAGTGATAATGTGGATTAAAGCACCAGTTTCACAATATTTGCTGATAAATGTTGAAAGAGAGAGAAATTAATTTATTCATTTGTAGACAAATGCTTCAATAAGGAGATCGTGTTCCTTTTCTAAAGTGTTATGGGCAACCATTTAGACACATTCATCGTGCAAACATATTAAGTATTATGTGCATTACTTCAGTGCCTTTCAAAGATTGACAAGGAGTATTGTAATGATGTGATTATGGAAAAGTTTTATTTCTGACATCAATTAATGACATACCCTTGAGGTCATATGATCACACTACTAGCTTGGGAGGTGCAAGATGTCAAGGTTAAAAGGTTCACTTTGGGGTTTCTCTGACTTAGCTTCCATCATCCCTAAAGTGTTTATGCCAACTTTAAAAGATTATGGTAAGGGTCAAATGAGAGGAACCATGCAAAATTGCTTATACCCAGAATATAGTAAAGGTGAGCTCCTTTCTCCTTTTCCTTCTGGTGAGTTGAGTACCTTTTATATTCTTAAGAACTAGTAGGAATTTGTTGACTAAATGGGCTGGGTCTGAAAAATAGGTACAAGAGCTGAAATTCTCAGATGTAGATCTTGAAACATTTTTGTGCTTACCAAAATGTTGAACTTGAGAGATTTCTTAGAATTTGGTGAAAATAATTATTTAAAAAGTTATACTATGTAGGATGTAATAATTATGATCTGAGAACCAGGTACTAAATATATACTTTTTCATAATAAACATGTTTTTTTATGTAGAACTACCACTTTTCACTTTTAAACCTTTTCAAAATTTATAATGAATAGAAGACACTTGTAGTGTGCTTTACTTACTCATCATTTATTTGAATACTTAATTCCACTAATCCTAAGATTCTGGAAATTATTTCTTTTTAGAAAGATTCACTGTGCATATTTGTGGGAAAAGACCAACAATCTCTTACTTAAATAAAATGATTTAAGGAAATAGAAACTTCCTTAAATCTCTTACTTAAATAAAATTTATTTATTTTAAAATAAAATAATATAAGGAAAATTATATTATTTAAAGTCAATTAAGGAGTTTGGAGTTTCAAGAAGCAGATAATCAGGTCATAAATGTATATCTTGACAAAGCCTGAGCGAGCGCTAAGGTCAATGAAGAAAATGGGTTTGTATTAATGTGTCATTTCAACTCCTCATATTTGGACTTAATCACAATAATCATGTGCATTTTGTTGACTTTCCTGGGTATTATGCTCTCCCATCTCTGAGAGTGAATATAGAGCTACAAGCTCGAAAAACTAAACATAGTATAGCTGGGCTACAACTTTGTTTGAAAAGAACATCAGTTGAGAAGTTCTTCTGTATTTTCCTATTATATAGATCCTTCACAGTGTTTTATTCCTCTTCCCACATAGCTCTAGTTTTCTGAAATTACATTAAGAGGTTCTCAGGAAAACAATATAAATTTCACTCATACTATTCATCTGAGTTAGTCATGAAAATAAAGTTATTTTATTTCTATAAAAGTGGACTCAAGTTGAGTACACACAAAGACAAGATAATAATACCCACTTTTCAAGCAACCTGGATATTGCCGTTATCAGCTACCAAAGGACTGATCTGAACAGAACGTAATTTGTTTTCACAAGGGGCATATATATGTGGATCTATCAGCCCATTATTGTTTATCTTTACAGTTATCCTGTGTTGGTGGACTTTGCTAAAAATGATGAAAGCACATTGTTAACGTAATTATCTATTATAGAAACATAAAAAGCAATGTAAATATTCAATAAGGTTAAAATAATTATGTAACAGTATATAATATTGTTAATATTCATGTGATTAATTTTTAAAAATTTGACTTATAGGCACTCATTAAAAAAATTCTTGGGTTTCACCTCCTACCAATTAAATCAGGGTTTTCAAGGAAAGAACTAGATAATCTGCATTTTTAATAAATAAATCAAGTAACTTTGGAGAATGTTGTATTAGAATGCAACCTTAATGTGAAAGCAGGACTGTTATTGTTTTGCTTGCTACTATGATGCTCTGTATATCATAGGCATTCAATAAATTTATGCTGAATAAATGAACTTATCATCCTCTATGGAAAAGTATGTTATTTTTAATAATGATTGTAGAAAGTATATAATAACACCAAAAGGTGCTCTTGATATAATATTTAATGAAAATAGAAAATAAAAAATTGCACTCATTCTAAGGCTACAAATATTTAAAAAGACATTTTAAATGAAAAAAAAACACCTTAGGCATCACCAGTATAAGAAAAAAATAATACATAGAATTTCACCAGAATTAAAATTTTTGCTTTGCAAAAGACACTATCAAGGGAATAAAAAGATAGGAGAGAAAATATTTATGAATTTAATATCCAACAAAGAACTTTACCAAGAATATGAAAAGAACTCTCAAAACTCAACTGTAAGAAAACAAACATAATTTTAAAATAGGCAAAAGATTTGAATAGATGTTTGACCAAAGAAGATATCTAGGTGGCAATAAGCATAAGAAAAAAATGTTTAACATCATCAGTCATTAGGAAGTGCAAATTAAAACCAGTGTGAAATTCTACTACACATATGTTAGTATAGCTAAAAAAAAAATTTGACAATACCAAGTGCCGATGAGGATTCAAATTAGAACTCATGCATTTCTAGTGGAGACGCAAAATGTTAAAGTCTCTTTAAAAACAGTTTTGCAGTTTCTTATAAAGTTAAACCTACACCTACCACATTGTTGAACAATTCCACATCTAGAAATGAAAACATATTCACACACAAAATAATCTGTACATTCATGTTTATAGCAAATTTATAATCTCTAAAAACTGGAAACAATGCAAAAGTACTAAAACTGGTGAATGGTAAACTGTGGTATAGCCATGCAATGGAATACTCAGCAATCCAAAAAAAAAAAAAGGATTATTGATCCATGCAACCACATGGATAAATCTCAAATGCATTATGCTAAGTGAAGGAAGCTAGGTACAAATTGCTACAACCTGTATGATTCTACTTATACAACATTCTGGAAAAGGAAAAACTATAGGGACAGAGAATAGATGAGTAATTTCTAGGCATAAGAATGAGGGGAGGAGTTGACTACAAAAGGATAACATAAGGGTACTTTTTTAGGGTAATGGAACTGTTCTGTATCTTGATTGTGGTGATGATTATGTAGCCATATGCATTCATCAAAACTCAGAGCTATACAAAAAAAATAATGAATTTTATCATATATATACTAAAAAAAATAAATTTGAAGAAATGGAAAGAACACCCAAATGAAATATAGTAGTCATTATGATATGGTGGTGAATTTCTTTTTTTCCCCTTCACTTTCCAAATTTTTCTCTGATGTGGTTGAAATAGTTATTTAAATAATAATTAAATTATTTATACATAAAGTAAAAGATTGTGTAATAACACTACGTTTGATTAGCAGAGTCATGTGTCACTTGGTCTTCCTCATAAATTAACATTGCATTTGCTTTTGCAGAATTAAGAGTTACTCATTACTGGTTGCACACCAACTGATTGAAAAAAAGGGTCAACCAATTACATATTTTCTCTATATGACACCCATCTGTTTAATTGCTGTACTTAATAAAAATATAATCTTTCTCTATATGCTCCTTCTTTGACTCAAGCTTTTTGCCTCTTCCTCTTGTTTGCTCCTCTCACATCCACACCCATACATGTACATATATGTACACATTGCCACACACACTGAGACACACTTGTAACACATTGTGAAAAATTCCTGCATATTGTTCAAAATACAGCTTTGAAATTATCTTTCTTGGAATCCCTCTTTGATTCTTCTGCCGAACTTTCCTTCCATGGATTTGCCCCAAAGGCCCCTTCTCTCCCTGCATGGCAGAGTTCACCTTGAACTTACAATATTGAATTAAAATGCTATTTTCAGGTGACTTTACTCACCAACTAGATTATAAGGTTCTTACAGCAGCCTGTCTAATATATTTTTATACCCCCAACAATTAGACAAAAGCCTGGAACATGGTAGCTACTTGAAACATTTGTAACGTCCCAGGCTGAATTGAATAAACCTACTGTTTTGTGTTTATTAGCTAATTATAGTGGTATAACCATATTTTAGTTGTATAGACAATCTTTTTTTAAAGAAAATCTTTTTTTAAAGGAAAAAAATCCCTCATTGCTAGATACTGGGGGTATTGGTATATGTCTTGTTTGAGTTGGACAGATTCTTAGAACCATACACCTTGCTGGGCTCATTCACTGAGTGCCTCTTATGGGCAACATCCTGACAGCTCAGGGAAGGTATGTTGTCATAAACCCTTTAATAATGCTAATAACATGGCTGCTTTCTAAGACCTTGTTAGTTACCTTATTTTACTTTTTTTTTTTTCAGAAAAACTGTTAAGAAACCAAATAAAGCAGGTTTAAAATTCATTCACTTTAAAAAGTTAAATACTACATAGAGTCTCTGTAAGAAACATATGATGTTACTTTCTAAGCAACATAATAATGTTCCGGTCTCCCAAAGAGCACAAGATCATAAACTCATAAAATCAAAATAGATGGAAGAAAGCTACCATCTCACCCCATTATTTTATTTGTAAATTAAATCTTATACACACTTTATCCAGCTATTAAATAGCAGAACCATAATCAACACTTAGAGTCACTGAAACATACAGTACATAGATTAGTAATTCTTTTTAAAAATAGAACAATGAGGAAAAATAAGAATGTATCAGTGCACAATATGAGTTACTTATAAAAACCATATGATCATCTCAATAGACGCAGAAAAAGCTTTTGACAAAATTCAACACCCATTTATGATAAAAACCCTCCAGAAAGTAGGCATAGAGGGAACTTACCTCAACATAATAAAGGCTATATATGACAAACCCACAGACAACATCATCCTCAATGGTGAAAAACTGAAACCATTTCCATTAAGATCAGGAACACAAGGTTGCCCACTCTCACCACTATTATTGAACATAGTATTGGAAGTTTTAGCCACAGCAATCAGAGAAGAAAAAGAAATAAAAGGAATCCAAATCAGAAAAGAAGTAAAGCTGTCATTGTTTGCAGATGACATGATACTATACGCAGAGAATCCTAAAGGCACTACCAGAAAACTACTAGAGCTGATTAATGAATTTGGTAAAGTAGCAGGATACAAAATTAATGCACAGAAATCTCTTGCATTCCTATACACTAATGGTGAAAAATCTGAATGAGAAATTAAGGAAACACTCCCATTTACCATTGCAACAAAAAGAATAAAATACCTAGGAATAAACTTACCTTAGAAGACCAAAGACCTGTATGCAGAAAACTATAAGACACTGATGAAAGAAATTAAAGATGATACCAACAGATGGAGAGATATACCATGTTCTTGGATTGGAAGAATCAGTATTGTGAAAATGACTATACTACCCAAAGCAATCTACAGATTCAATGCAATCCCTATCAAACTACTAATGGCATTTTTCACAGAACTAGAACAAAAAACTTCACAATTTGTATGGAAACACAAAAGACCCCAAATAGCCAAAGCAACCTTGAGAAAGAAAAACAGAGCTGGAGGAATCAGGCTCCCTGACTTCAGTCTATACTACAAAGCTACAGTAATCAAGACAGTATGGTACTGGCACAAAAACATAAATATAGATCAATGGAACAGGATAGAAAGCCCAGAGATAAACCCATGCACATATGGTCACCTGTTTTTGATAAAGGAGGCAAGAATATACAATGGAGAAAAGACAGCCTCTTCAATAAGTGGTGCTGGGAAAACTGGATAGCTACATGTTAGAACACTCCCTAACACCATACACAAAAATAAACTCAAAATGGATTAAAGACCTAAATGTAAGGCCAGAAACTATAAAACTCTTAGAGGAAAACATAGGCAGGACGCTCTATGACATAAATCACAGCAAGATCCTTTTTGACCCACCTCCTAGAGAAATGGAAATAAAAACAAAAATAAACAAATGGGACCTAATGAAACTTGAAAGCTTTTGCACAGCAAAGGAAACCATAAACAAGACCAAAAGACAACCCTCAGAATGGGAGAAAATATTTGCAAATGAAGCAACTGACAAAGGACTAATCTCCAAAATTTACAAGCAGCTCATGCAGCTCAATATCAAAAAAACAAACAACCTAATCCAAAAATGGGCAGAAGACCTAAATAGACATTTCTCAAAAGAAGATATAAAGATTGCCAACAAATACATGAAAGGATGCTCAACATCACTAATCATGAGAGAAATGAAAATCAAAACTACAATTAGGTATCACCTCACAGCCGTCAGAATGGCCATCATCAAAAAATCTACAAACAATAAATGGTGGAGAGGGTGTGGAGAAAAGGGAACCCTCTTGCACTGTTGGTGGGAATGTAATTTGATACAGCCACTATGGAGAACACTATGGGGGTTCCTTAAAAAACTAAAAATAGAACTACCATATGACCCAGCAATCCCACTACTGGGCATATACCCTGAGAAAACCATAATTCAAAAAGAGTCATGTACCACAATGTTCATAGCAGCTCTATTTACAATAGCCAGGACATGGAAACAATCTAAGTGTCCACTGACAGATGAATGGATAAAGAAGATGTGGCACATATATGCAATGGAATATTACTCAGCCATAAAAAGAAACAAAATTGAGTTATTTGTTATGAGGTGGATAGGCCTAGAATCTGTCATACAGAGTGAAGTAAGTCAGAAAGAGAAAAATAAATACTGTATGCTAACACATATACATGGAATCTAAAAAAAAACAAGAAATGGTTATGAACAACCTAGGGGCAGGACAGGAATAAAGACGTAGATGTAGAGAATGGACTTGAGGACAAGGGAAGGGGGAAGGGTAAGCTGGAATGAAGTGAGAGAGTGGCATGGACTTATACATACTGCCAAATGTAGAATAGCTAGCTAGTGGGAAGCAGCCACATAGCACAGGGAGATCAGCTCGGTGCTTTGTGACCACCTAGAGGGGTGGGATAGGGAAGGTGGGAGGGAGATGCAAGAGGGAGGAGATATGGGGATATATGTATATGTATAGCTGATTCACTTTGTTATACAGTAGAAACTAACACACCATTGTAAAGCAATTATACTCCAATAAAGATGTTAAAAAAAATGAGCTACTTGCTTTTTTCTAAAAATAAAGAATAAAATATTAATATGTTTTTGATTTCTAATGCTTGTGTCCAACATGAAGGGCAGAATAACAATGTTTCGCTTCTGGATTTAATTTACTAAAGATATTTTTGAAAGTACTGAAGGTGAGAAGTTTGAAGAAGGCAAATGTGATTCCTAAGATATAAATTCCACAGTGCAACGATTCTTTATCATAGCAACTAGGTCAAGCCTATTCAGAAAGGCAAGGAAAATTCTAATACTTTACAAAAACCTGCCTCACGGTAGACAAAGAGAAGCTCGATTTGCTAGAATTATCGGTGTCTGAAATATCAAAAAGACAAAATCTTTGTATGTACACGGGAAAAAAAATGACCAAGTTCTGTCTTTGAGTCTTGCTCTTCCATGCCACCAGTTGTCAAGAAGGATGACTTACAAGCCTGTTAGCAGTGCATACTTTCAAAGACAGGTGGCTAAGGAACCATAGCATGAACAAGCTCTACTCCCAGCTCATCTTATAGAAACATCCACTCAGTGTGACACTTGCATTTGACCCATAAGCAAAGAGTTTCACCTGATACAGGGTGACCCCATTAAAAATAAATACCTGTCTCTTCCATCCCAAGCTTTCTTGGTTTAGCAACACAGCATCCATTAAAGGTATTACTGGGGGACTCAATCATTTGTCTAAACGGGATAATGAATTGAAAAGTGCTGTGGGCACAGAAGTAGCATCTCCATGGATAACAAGAGACCCATCAGGTTCAGTTCAAAAGAGAAGTGACAAAGCCAGTCCCTATTGACCATGAATTACTTCTAACAAAAATAGCAACCATGCTTCTCAGAAAGACACTGAATCCAGCTGGGTTTTTAACCTCAGCCCCAGTTCATGTCTCCCAAGCCCCACTGCCCTTGGGTCTCATGCCCATCAGAACTTCTGCAGAGATAATGAATGTCCAAGCTTAAGTGTTTCATATCCCTTTGATTAAAAAATCCAAACATGTTTTTCTGTCACTGACTCTATGCAAGAAACACTCCTGTGTTTTCTTTTTTTTTTTTCAGTATAAAAATTAGATTAAACAGCATGCTTTGCAAACAACTGATAGGAATGCTAATTAAAGGACAGACTTCACAGCCACATAAAAAGCAGCTCTGCACAAAAGTCTTCACATTCCATCTGATATCTGGTGTTAGCAACTTGGTCAGACGGAGCTTGTGTGAACTCTGTTCACTAAAGATAGAACACCAGCAAACAGGCTTAGCAAAGAAAGATAAAATCACTAATATAAGCAATGATCTCCTTACATTTCTATTATGATTGGTAATATTTGATTGGTATGGGTGAAAGCTAATGTCTTGATTACACACTCCAGCAAAGAAAGTGTTAGAGAAGCCTGGGTTTGTTCTGAGAAAGGCAAAAATATAATGTTAAACTGTGATCTGACTGCTGAAATGTTAATATACTTTTTATCATTGCTCAGTGGAACAAAAGGCTTAATCAAGAGAATATCTTAATTTTAAAACCACAACACAATGGAAGCATAGATACAGCATAATCCTTACTTAAACTATTTTTTCCTCTAATTTGGGCATCATTTATTCCTTCCCTAAACTGATACTGAGTATACCAAACCCTATGTTTTGGATTAAGGATACAAAAGTGAGTAAATCATGGTCTCTAATCCCAAAACATGACACTCTAGGGAGGATGAATGATGCTTGAACAGATGGTTACAGGGTCAGGTAATAAAGACAACAAGAGTTAAATGCACAGAATATTCTGAATCTCTTCCTTAATCTAAGAAATACGTGTTGGTGTGGCTACAGGGGAGGGAAGGGAACTGACCAGAGAAGAATTCCTGGTAAGGGCAAAGAGGAGGTAAAATATATTTCAGATGGACAGGGCATGAAATTGGGGCAGTGTGTGAGTGCTATAAGTAATTTATCATTCCTTGAATGTACAGAATTAAAAGGGGTTGCAGGAGCTGATGCTGGGTTTATAGGCAGCAGCCAGATGAGGAAGACCCTGGCACACAATGCGAAGAAACACAGACTCTGTTCTTTAGGTCAGGAACTTATCAGAGATTCCAGTGGAGGGCTGGTGTGTGCAGTGAGGAGTAGCCCCAGGTAAGTCTGTCATGCTCTTCGCTTAGGAACCATATATTCATTCCTTCAACATATAACCGTTGAGTGCTCACTTGGTATCAGGCAATGTTCTGGGCACTGGGGATATAACACTGAACAAGATAGTTAAGGTCTTCCTTCTTGTAGAGAGTGATTAATGGCAGACAACTGGAAAATTTTAAGTAAGATTTTAAAACTTTCTGTTATGTGGAGGATGGATTTGGTGGGGTCAAGGTTAGATGCAAGGAAACAAGTTAGGGGGCTCTTGAAGTAATCTGAGAAACTCTAGAGGGAGTCAAAGGATAGATAGTGGTAGTAAGAATAGACAGGGCCTAATTCTGGAAATATTTAGAAAGCACAATCAATAGGACATGATTATTGGAAGTAAGCTGGGGTAGAGTTGGGGGACGTGAGGGAAGGAAAAAGCTAAGAATGAATCCTAAATTTCTAGTTTAGATTATTGGGTAGATAATTCATTAAGAGTAGTCTTCTTTATCCATGACCACTATAAAATGCATGGGAAAATATATATAGCATTACCTGCAGAATTACATGTAGTATCTACATTATATAGAGCAGCGATCCCCAACATTTTTGGCACCAGGGACCGGTTTCGTGGAAGACAATATTTCCACGGAGGGGTGGGGGGTGGCACAGGCAGTAATGCGAGGGATGGAGGGAATGGGATGGTCCAGGCGGTAATGGGAGCGATGGGCAGCGGCAGATTAAGCTTAGCTCACTCGCCCGCCGCTCACCTCCTGCTGTGCAGCCCGGTTCCTAACAAGTCGTGGACCGGTACCGGGGGTTGGGGACCCCTGGTATAGAGGACTGCAATAAGGATGGCATACAGCTGTTGATCCACAGTGTGGCAGGGAAAGATATTTAGTGATATACCAAAAGAATTTCAGAAACAGGACATTTCTCTTTTCTCTCATAAATAAAAATGTATTATCACATTAGCAGAGGGTTTCAACAAAGGATCTCAAAAATTCTGAAATTTTAAACTTACTTTAATCACGACTTCTCTGTTTCTATTGTTGGTCATTGTTCATATTAACACTAGCATGAAATAACTATGGCTCAGGTGAGAAAACAATGTAACTGACACTGTATTTTCCTCTGCCAATAACTCAGGAGGGAAGGAATCCACAAATTAGGTTGCCACATGGTGTCAAAGAATTAATTCCCACTTGATTCTGGGCAGACTTACAAGCTGGGTTCCATCCATAAGACTGATGGGAATTCTGAGGTTTGGTTTGTGTGGTGATATTTTCTATTGCCATCAACAACTGGACATAAGAATACCAATCACTGAAGAACTTGTTGTTTTTGCTGTTGTGTTATCCAGAGACACTTGGGAATTGTCCCACATTTGGAAGTCATTCCTGACCTGCACTGGATAGTTTTGCTATATTTGTCATGTTGATATCTTCTGGCAGGAACACTTAGACATTTATTGTAAGAGCTTTATCAGGGGACAAAAATATTTTGGATATGCCAAATCAAATTATAGTGCACTTAAACAGTCATCATCTGTCTTATATCCATGATTTGCATTCATTATGCAGCATCAATAAGATTTACATTAGGATTAATAGACATCATGGAAAAATTCATATATATTTAAATGTTTCCTGCTGAAACCAGTACTGCTTAAGGAGTCATTATTCGGCATAACTGGATCAATTGCACCCATAGTACGCTCACAAATATTTCTAATACATATTGGCTGGAACTCAAATTACCTTTAGGCAAAATGGTAAAGTAGGACAAAGTTTTTCTTTGGAATCTCCTTGTTTCCAGTTTACTCATTCAATCATTCAAAGTTTATTTATTGAGTACCTATTTCGTACTAGACACAATTCTAAGCAAAAAGTTCTTATCCTCTTGGAGATTACCCTTCTTCTAGTCCTAATTCCCAGCCCTCAATTTGTCCTCTTGCTCTAATCTTCCCAGAAATATAAATTACTGCTATTCTTCTTCCTCATTTCTCCATTGAAATTATCCCATTCATTAGTGATCACCTTTACAGGAGCTTCTGGGGAAAAATACCTTATCTCAAAGATATTACTAAACACTGAGGAATTCAGTCATATGTCTGGCTGATGTGGGAAATATTTGAGGAAAATGGAAATAATTTGGAACTCTCATATGAAACCAGGACACATAAATGCTATAGCTCCTGGAAGACGTGGTGGCAGCATAATGCAGGAGGGGGTGAGTTCTGAAGCCAGACAGACAGAGGTTTAAATCCCAACTGCATTCTTTCCTAAAAGTGTGACTTAACTTGCCTTAAAACCACACTTTCCTAGACCTTACTAGTGAATACTAGTAAAATATTAGAAATAATATATATTCAGTGACAGGCATGAAGTAAATGCTCAAGAAGTTATTTATTTTCTCAAGATTGAAATTGAGGAGTGTATCCACCATCGGTCCTATTTGTTCTGTGACTATATTGTATGTAGATTTGCCTTTGGGCTCATGGCACTATTAAACGCCACTGATTTTTAAGACCTACACAGATTGGGGAGGGTGGGGGGGGAAGAGGAGGGTTTTGTTTTTTTTTTTAATTTTGAAATAATTGCAGTAAAGTTGGATACTCAGTACAAAGAACTTTTCATTTTGCTAAACCATTTAAAAGTAAAGTTGCTGACCAAAAGTGTTATTAGCCATGATTACTTTAACATTTATTTCCCACAAAGACATTTTTTAACATAACCACAACAAGACTATCTAAGTTATTTTATTGAATGTACCTCAATTTTAATTTGTCTGATATTTGGTCATGATTAGAGTCACGTTGTGCATCTTTGGCAAAAATATCAGAGAAGTGAGGCTGTGATCTTATTGTAGCCTATCAAGTCGTGCACAGTTTCAATTTGTCCCATTGCTGAGAATAGTCACTTTGGTCAAGTGATTAATGTTGTATCTGTTAGGTGTCTCCACTGTAAAAATACTCTTCTAGTTAAATTAGTACATATTTTGTGGGGTGGTACTTTGAAATTATACATGTCCCACTTCTGATTAAAATTTTATATATTCATTTATTTATTTTCATATAATATGGACTCATGGATTCCAATTTCATTTGGTGCATTATAATCCATTACCACCATTCTTCATTTTGATATTAAAATTGTCCCAGATTTGGCAAGTGGGAGCTCCTTCAAGTGAGCTTCTGAGTCCTTTTGGCATGTGTCCGTCATTCTTGCAGCACCACAAAATGCCCTAGCCACATCTTTGATTTTCTCTGCCCCCAGCACTGGAAATCAACCATTTCTCCAGGGAACTCTGTTTTCTTTTAGCATAAAATAGTATTGCGAAGCCAGTATCTGGGTGCTAATTGCTATTGGGGTGTCTCTTCTCTCAGACCCTCAGAGTGGACAACAGTAGAGCATATATGTATGTATATCTAGATCTGTATTTATTTCTATATGTATCAAATGACATTGAAAAATGAGATCACACCAATATTTTCAAATCCAATCCAACACCACAGGGAAAGAAAGGGAAAAGAATAGAAAGGAAGGAAAAAGGGAAAGAAGGAACGTAAAAGGAAGGGAAGGGAAAGGAAGGGGGAAAGGAAAGAAAGAGAAAGAGAAGGGAGAAGCAGAATTCTGTGATGTTTAAGATACCACTTAAGAAGAGCTTGAGGAGAAATACAAATTCATATTTAGAATACAATGACAGCAGAAGCTTAATAAAATGCATGTGTGTTTATTTCTTCTTGCACTCTTAACAGTTGGGCTTGCTTACTCCTTTATCTCTGTATCTTCATGAGAACGTGAAGAAGAGCTGAGGCTATTCCAGACCAGCCATCAGTCAACTGACCTCCAAATACGTAAAAGAGTCCAGCCAAAATAAGCAAAGCTGCCTACCCAATCCATAGATAATTGCTAACACATGGGGAACCCAGCCAAGCCTATAAGAACCTCCCAGTTAACCTGTAGTCCTGTGAACAATAATGATTTAGTTATTATTTTAAGCCACTGAGGTTTGGGGACAAGTGTTATATAGCATTATTCTGGCCTGCTGAATTAAACTAGAAGTTATATTATGAAACCAGAAATACTCTTCTCCTATTAATTATACATTTTCTGTAGCATTTAGTATTCTGTAGGCATTGTTTTACTCAAAGATGGATAAATGGACTATGGTGAGGTTTCAGGGTAAGGAAGATGTGTATGAATGAGACCACTGTGATAGGATTTCATCTCTGTCTGATTCACTACATGACCACAGACTATAATCCATAGCCACATAGTGAGCTTTTCAACAGCATGGTGTATTATTTTTCTTTGTATATCTAGCACCTAGGAGAGCTCCTACTAAATTTGCAACATTGTAAGCACTCAGTCAATAAGTGATTGGATAAAAAGACAAGTGAATTCTGGTCAACTATTTTAAAAGATGAGTACAATAAATATTTATTTAATGAGTGAAGGAATGAGGATTCAACTTCACTAAACAGGAAGCTCTTTGTTTAAAACAGTTACTCCCTGTAATAAAATTAAGGAATGGAAAAACAAGCCAAGAGATCCAAGTCCACAAATCAAGAAATACCTAGTAATAAAGGAGAAAGGAGTAATGTTGATGAATGGGAGAGTTTTGTAGTGCAAGCATTACAGCAAAAGAGTTAGGAGGGGAAACGTTTCATTTTGCTGAAAAATCAGCTTCCTCAGAACTTTGCAGTGTATGAGTTACGTGTCACAGAATCCTAAAGAGAGTTAGATGTACAGGCAATATTTTCAAAGTGAGTGCACAAAAAGTATGCCCAGGACTCCTGATTTCCTGTAAATGTGATAACATTGCCTCGGAAGGGGATACATATAGTTCTGTTTCTTGTGATCGCAATAGAAATTAATTTTGTCGTTAGCATCTTTTAAAAATAAATGTAAAAACTTGGCTTTCCTTTACCATGTTCCAATTAAAATCAAGATTTTAATAATTATTCTCAGAAACCAAGTTGATGTTGATACATTACTATGCAGATAGCTCTGTGTTGTAACGATGATGTTTTGTGCTTGGATGATAATAACTGTCAAAATGCAAGGGGTTAGTGAACAGGACCCATGGGGAATGGCAGGATGACACTCTATGCAAGACATTCTGCTAATAGGTCTGAGAGCAATTACTGTATGGTTTATGATCACAACACTTAACCCTCTCACTCTCAGATTGTAGGAAGCTTAGCCAGAAAACTGCCTGAGGAAATATTCTGCTCTCCCGTGTTTTATGATTAAAGTCCATTTAAGGTGCATGTTATGAAGACTGTCATATATGTCTGTGCATTAGAAACATCAACTTGGTCTATAATACGACTGCTGCACAGAAAATGAGCAAACCCAGAGAAGAATTCACCAGTTCCTGAACCAGCCTAGTCTGATTACTTGCATTTTTAACTTTTTCAGTTGATTAGTTACTCTTTTCTTGTTTTCATGCACTACTCCTTCACATCAGCATTAAGGTCTCTTTATTTTGTACTTGAATGTTGTTATGGCATTTTGCTAGCTCCCATTTTCTTTAAAGAAAGTGTAATCATATGAGTCATGGTTACAAAAGGCAAAATAAGCCCTTAGTAATCATCTCATTTACCCATTCGTCAACATTATTTCCAAAACATTCCAAATCTACTACCATCTCTTTTTCTGCCAACCGATAAGGTACCTTGGTTTCTCAATTCTATAATTTTTTCCATACACTAATTCATGTCTGTTACTTACTTATGCCATCATCTGCTACCAAGAAAACAGAGCAAGTTATCTTCAGATTAAACCATAACAAGGAGCGTGGAGGTCATAAACAAATGTGATTATTGAAAGGAAGCTTCATAATTTAGAGATTTGAAGAAAGAGGGTGACAATATGGTATAGGCTAGATGTGACATTTAGTCACTAAGTGATTTGGAGATAGTCTCTGAGCCCATAAAATTCAGATATAATAGGTTTCTAATTCCAAACAGCATGCCTTCCAGTGACTGACAATTTGAATTAAAAATTAACAAAAAATTATCTTCTAATTTAATAATTATGTATAACATAGGAATTTTTATAAATAACCTCCATGAGTTCCTTTTAACAAATATGTATTTGGCATAAATAAGACTTTTTTTCCCTATAATCACATACAATAAATTTAGCTTTCTTTTGTACAATATTTGACTATATCAATTTGCAACACAGATGTACTATTGACAATAATAGCTTTACTTTTTAATATTGACTACATAAAGTTATTTGAGTTGTCTGCTTAGTTCATGATAACCCCAACCAGGGCTTCTAGGTACATTTGTGCATTTGTGCTTGTAAATCTAGGGAGAATTATTAACATTTGTAGTCATTTTATGTATATTTATTGCAGATATACTTTTTATAATAACTTTCCAGCATTTAGCAGTACATCCCCTTTGTGAGGGATGGGCAGATTTTTCTAATTCACCCAAAGGCACTATTTAGGTCAGCAATAAGATGACTTTTTCTTACATTTGCTTTTCAACCCCAAAATCTGAAGTCCCCAGCAGAAGTTCATACTATATGACTTTTCCTCTCTGGCTAGAGATGTCTGGATCAGTGATGGACACCTACCCATGCTGGGCCAATCAGAATTTTCTCCTGGTCTCTTTCTCTGTGAAATTGGAAATGAGGACATGAAAAGTCAAGAGTTACAGCTTTGTGATGAAGTCAAAGTAGCTAATCTTTAGGAAGATAAGAATAATAAAGACAGGAAGAGAAGAGCAGGGACAAAGAGGGGGCATCGTATCTAAGGGATGGTGGGCTTACTTTTCAATGGTTTTCCATCTACTAGTCCCAGTCTCTTCTGGAGTCTGGCTGTCTTTTGTTGCCATGGATTTCAGGAGCTATGCACACATTATTTTAATGAAACTACCTCCCCCTCATTTGAAAAATTAAATTAGATTGAGTAGAGAATAGTAGTCTTGTCAATAGGAAATTATGACATTTTATGATGACTGCTAAGACGATAAAGGATAGGGTGTTAGACTCCAGACTCAAATTTGGGGAATGAGGAAGTTTTTCTGGAGGAAGTACCATTTATGGAGAGACATGAAAGAATGGTAGAGATAACCAGATGAATAACTGAGAAAGGATTCCAGAAAGAGGCAACAGCATCATGAACGCCATAGATGAGAATGAGCGAGGGGAGCTGAGGGGAAGGGAAATGGTTCCAGCTGGTGAAAGATGAGGCTGGACAATTTGTTAACAGTTCCGATTTTAAAAAGACTTCATAAACTGTCATAAAGAGTTTGGACTTGCTCCCAAGAGCAATGGAGAGCACAAGATAAGATTGCTAAGTAGGCAGAGGGCAGGACTTTAAGGATTTGCAGGATTTAGGCCTTGTTGTGTTAATTACTTTAGTTTTATCTGAAGAGCATGTTTAAAACATGGAAGAACAGACTGGCATTTTAGGGAGAAATAGATCAATCTAGTTAGGATAACCACAGAAATGTAGGAAAAAAGTGATGAGGAGAAATAGGAAACCACCCCAGGAGATGATTACATGGTTATGAGAGGTATTCAGTAGGTAGCGGATAAACTGGATTCAGAGGGTTAGTGAGGGGGAAGAATCCTGGAAGACAGCTGGCAGCCTGAGATGGATACTGTATACAGCTGGCAGCCTGAGATGGATACTGTATCAAGCAACACTGGTGTGTGATTTTTTTTTTTTTTTTGAGAAGCATGTTTTCTCCCTTTCCTTCACTAGTATGTTGTGAAAAAGTATAAAAAACAGGGTTGTTGTAAGATAGGTGCTAAGGAGGCCTAAATAAAATACAAAACCCACTGTCTTTGAGAGCACCTAGTTGGTCCAAAGAAAAATATCCAAGGGGTGAGGTGATCTCTGGTTTAATATGGGTAGGTGTTCACATCCAAAACCCTTTTTACCAAAAACATGGCAGTATGAATCCATTTATTTATTAAATATTTATTGAGTGCTTACTATGTGCAAGGCACTATGTTAGGCATTGGTGACATATTGGCAAAGAAGATATACAATGGCCCTACCCTCATGGAGCTTATACTCTACTAGGGGAGACTATCATTAACCAAATAACTTTAAAATTATTTATAATTTTGTGCATATGTAAAAGAATCCTGACTAATCTATGTGTATTTGAGGAAGTAGTATTTGGATGATGTTACAGACTGAATTGTGTCCCCCTAAATTCATGTGTTAAAGTTATAACCTTCAGTGTCACTGTATTTGGAGATAGAATCTTTAAGGAGGTAATTAAGGTAAAATGAGGTCATAAGGCTGGGGCCCTAATCCAAAGGACTGGTGTCCTTATAAGAAGAAAAAGACCAGAAGTACGCCTGCACAGAGGAAAAGCCATGCAGGACACAGTGAGAAGGAGATGTCTGCAAGCCAAGGAGAGAGGTCTCACCAGAAAGCAACCCTTGATCTTCCAGCCTCCACAGCTGTGAGAAAATAAACCCAGTCTGTAGTATTCTGTTATGGTAGCCTGAGCAGTCTAGTATAGACAGTATTCTGAAGGATGAACAAGTGCATTTTTGTCAATCAGGGCAGTGCAGGAGGGAGTGTATCATGCTGAGGGAAAAAAGGCATGTGCCTGAGGTGAGAAACCTCATGGAGGGTTGGAGCAGCTGAGAGAAGATCAGTGTGAAGAGAGAGGGGCAGAGTGGCAGGGGCCAGAATGGGCAGTTTCGCAGGCCTAGTTACATGAATGACTGTTTTTTATCTGAAAAGTACTGGAAGACCACCGAAAGGTCAAATCAAGGGAGTGACATAATTAGATTTGCTATTATAAAATATAATTCTGACTTTGGTCAGGAGAACAGGTTGGAAGGAGGCAGGGGGTGAGTTTGGAGACCTCTGTAGAACCTAGGAGAGATGGTGGTGGTGCAGTGTGGTGGAGAGGAGTGGATGGATTTAAGAGATGTTTAGAAAGGGGCACTGACTTGTTTTGTGATTAGTGGGCTATGGTGAGATAAGTAAATGGGGGTGTCAAAAGTAATTTTCAGGTTTGGGGCTAGGGCATCTTGGAGAATGGTAGTGTGATTTATTTAGATAGGGAACCATGGAGGAAGGATACTCTCTGGGGGGAAAGATCACCTTCTTGTGGCAGGTGGAACTAAGAGTGAGTGAGTCTTGGTATTGTTTCAGGGGCCATTGATCCATGCTTAACCAGAAACTACAGGCTATAGATTCAATGAATAAGACCCAGCTGCTTAGAGGAGGGGCCTGGTGAGAGCTAGGCTGGGCGCAGGCTCCAAATGAGAAAATCCTCAGTGTAGATACTGATCAATATTGAGGGAGTGCACCATAAAAGGGGGAATCGGATGCTCCGGCATCACCCTACTTCTAGACACCAAAGCTCTGGCATGAGATGAACTTCAGCCACACGCACTCAACCTGAGGCGTTCGTATACTCTATGCACTCAGCAGGACTGGCTCAGGATCTCAACCAAGAGAGGGCATGAGTGAGTCCTCTTCCCTGAGCCTGCTCTCTTGTTTCAAAGAGAGTGCAAGTCTCACTCTTCTGTAATTATGGGCCATGAAGTAATACTTAGCAGCCCATGTATTTATTTATGTATGCATGGATCTCTGTTGAACAAATACGTATGCAGTGCATACCATAACTTATTTCTATGTCACAGAATCTGATGAGGTAGGTAATATTATTATAATCATTATACAGGCAAAGAAACTGAGGCACAGAGAAGTCTAGCTAGTAAGTGACAGAGAGCTAGGATTTGTCTTGGAAGGTTGGTCTACCTTCACCATGCCCATTATAATGTATTTAATTTTCTTCCTTTTTAGATATTTAAGCGAAATAGCATTAATAAGCTATGTTTGAAAAACTCAGACGTAAGAAGATCTGCTTCTAGTCCTTGCTGGTTCAAATGAGCTCCCAAAACTGGGCTCCAGGTAGGTTCCATTACAGTCTCCATATTCGCACAAGACCTTATTTGATTAAAAAAAGAAATAAAAGCCATGTGGCCTTTTAGAGGAATTGCAAGAATAATCCATGGTAAGTACAGTCAGTGTCAGTCGGCCCACATTAAAGACTGATGGAATCTACTTAGACAGAGAACACTCACAGCCCTGGTAGCTCCACTGAGGGATCCAGGTTTCCACTCCCCGGTCCCCCACCTTTCTTCATGAGGAGACAGGGGCTTCTTGCAAATCTTCTGCTAGTTGGACAAGGCAGGTTACGGAATAAGGGAGAAAACAACCTTGCAACCTTTGGACCGGCTCTGCAGCTCTGGCATAGCTGCGGTGCGTTTGTGTTTCACAGCAAGGTGTAACTCATGAAGAAACGGTATGTGCTGCAGAAGTCCCACAAATAGGGAAGGAGGGCTGGGCTACAAACCACCCACAAAGCTATTACTCCCAAGGGATGTGAGCGTCTGGGTTGCCATTTATAAAAGTGAGGTTAAAAAAGAAACTTCAAACTTTTTAAAAAAGTAGATAAATTATAATTTGATCAAAAAGAAAAAGAGGAAGATAAAATGGTAAAAATCAAATAAAGGAGAAAATTAAAATAGCTAAAATAAATGCACAACATAGACGACATGAAGGTGGAAAAACTGTGAGACAAAAATCTAAAGTTTAACACAAGTGGTGTGTGATGTATACGAGTGAGGGCAGTTGTAGAGGCCCAGGAGGTATTCTGCACTTTTCCCTCCCTGGCCCATCTACCCTGATCTTACCCCAGCTGGTTCTCTAAGACTTGAGGCACAAGAATCTTGGAGAGATTTCCTCAGTAAAAATCTCAGGTGAAAGTCCTGGAATCTAGCTCCTCTGCCTAATCCAGGTGCCTTCATACACAAACATTAGAAGGAGGTCTAATCAACACACAGAGCTCCTAAAAAGTCCCTGGTATCCAGTAGCACACTGAACATAGAGAAAAAAACACAGAAATACCCACTACCTCCAACCCCATCTGCCTGAACTTGCCTTAATTCTGCTACTGTTGAAGAAGAACAGAAAGTTTCCTTCTCAGTCTTCATTTGGCTTTTCACTAAGAAGGTTTCAGGCCACCTATCCTGTCTAACAGGGATCAAATATAGAAATATTATTGTTGGTATTATTGATAATACCTGCATTTGTCACAAGGTAGTTGATGGCATATATGTATGTGCCCAAGTGTGTGTGTGCACGTGTATGTGTCTGTGTGTTGTATTTTGAACAGACTTTCTCTTTGTTTTGCAATGGTACTGATTTAGGTAACCACTTGGGTAGATTACACTAATGGCCTGGATTCTTCACCCTTCCCTCTATTCAACCCCTTTGCTATGTGTCAGGGTCCAATTCAAATATTAATGTCATCCAGAAACACCCATATCGACACACCTAGAATAATGTAAGACTAAATGTCTGGGCAGCCCATGGCCCAATCAAGTTGACACATAAAATTACCCATCACATCATGTGACTTTGCAGTAATGTCCACAGAAAATTTGATCCATTTCCTCACTGTTTAACTTAGATTTGGCTGTGTGACTTGCTCTTACCTCCAGAGTGCTTGCAGGCTTGTCATGACCTAAAGTTTAAAAAGCTCTTTTGCGTTTCTACCTGTGCTACTGCATCTCTGCCATAACTGTGAGGTAATACGTCTGGGATAACCTGCTAGGCCCATGAGGAAGACGAGAAGCTCATGAAGCAGAGTTGAATTACCCCACCTGGGCCCAGCCTAGATCAGCCAACCCACAGTCTTGTTAACTAAATAAAAACCTATTGTTGCATGACTCTGAGAATGTGTGGGTTTTGTTACACAGTGTTATTGTGTTCATAGTTAAACATTATACCATCCATTTCATTTAGATGGACATTTTTTCCCTGTTCTATATGTTCAGTTGTTGCAAACTTTCTTATAGTATTTGGTCTTTTCATCTGACTTCTGTAGTAATACCCCAAAGTATTATGATAGCATAGATGTTTTACTTAGGTTTAATATCCACCTCACCAAAAGAGTGTAATGTGCACTTTCAGTACTAAAAGTTATACAGAACCAGCAAAGCTACACAGCCCTCTGTAATGTACGATGTAAGGAAGCATATAGTTTAATGCAAAGAACTGAAACTATAACAGACAGATGTGATCCCGTCAGTCGGTCCCCTGCTCAAAACCCTCTGTCTCCGTCAGTTTACAAAATAAAATCCAGAGTTCTTAGTCTGGTAGGTAGGCCCCATGCCATTTGGTCCAAACTCCTCTTAATGCCTTGTGTAACCTGCATGTTGAACATCTGAATTAATGGACGGTCATCATAAAAGTAACTTGCTCTTTGTCTTCCACCATCCCTTTAAAACTGATCAGTGTGAGTATTCCTTCTCCTGCCCCAGGACCTTTTACTTCCTCTTAGATGTATTCTTTCTTTTGCTCTCTTTGAGTTATAATCTGAATTCAGTGACTAAATTTGCCTGTTGTATATACCAATCAAAACTCTAAATTTAATGTAAAGTTAAATTTTGTTCCTTCCTCTAAGCTGTCCTGGGATCAACTACTGCTTGCAGTAGAAAAGGGAGAAGAAATTCTCCTCTTGTGTCATTCACCTCCTCCTTCAATAGTCAACTGCTGTTTCTGACCACTTAAGGCTGAAGCTGGGGTAGGAAAGGCAGGTAAGGGGAAGGAAAGTGCTTACCTGACTAATACTAAGATCAGATGGCCGATCCTGATCAATGTTTAAAGCTGCCTCTTCCTTTGAATGTAAATTTCCCGCTGTAAGCAGGTCCTCTCCTTCAGCTGGTTACCCCAAATTCCGTTCAGCTCCCAGGGCTCTCCCACAGCGTCTCACACTGGAGTCTACTTACTTTGTAAGGCCACCATCTGGGCAGGGTCCCTTTTAAAGTAACAACCTTATCTTAGTTTCCATGTCTGGTCCTTCAAATGGACAAGCATCTGACGCTAGAAGAGGAGGTTACAACCCAGATGTGACTCTCCACTTGGCTGCGTAGACCACTGGGCAGAGTATAGAACGAGGCCACCATATCCTTGACTACAAGGCACACAACTGAAGCCCTCTGAGTGGCCCTATTAAAGTCACCTCACTAAATTTCCTACATTGGGGAGAAAAAGTCCCCCAGTGCAAGTCTCTCCAAAGAAATTCTCCTCTCTAGTCTTCCTATTATCAGTTTTTCAACCCTTTTACAATTTGATGTGTTAAACTCAGGAAAGTCAGATAATTGGTTTGTAGCCAAATCCTTTGAAATTTATCATATGGTCCACCACCTCTATTTTATCTCAATGCCCCAGTCAAAACTTCCAATTTGTCACATGTTTCACTTGTTTCTCATTATTTCCCAGGTGGCCTATTGTGCATTTATATGATTCTTGTGGTTCTCCAAAACTTTAAGCATCTGTGTTCTCTTTTCTTTTTTTCCATATGACCAAATATTTATTTATTTATTTATTTATTTTTAACATCTTTATTGTAGTATAATTGCTTTACAATGTTGTGTGAGTTTCTGCTGTATAGCAAAGTGAATCAGCTATACATATACATATATCCCCACATCCCCTCCCTCTTGCATCTCCCGCCCACCGTCCCAATCCCACCCCTCTAGGTGGACACAAGGCACTGAGCTAATCTCCTGTGCCATGCGGCTGCTTCTCACTAGCTATCTATTTTATATTTGGTAGTGTATATATGTCAATGCTACTCTCTCACTTTGTCCCAGCTTACCCTTCCCCCTCCGTGTATTCTCAAGTCCATTCTCTACCTCTGTGTCTTTACTCCTGTCCTGCCCCGAGGTTCATTAGAACCATTTTTTTTCTTTAGATTCCATATATATTAGTATATGGTATTTGTTTTTCTCTTTCTGACTTACTTCAGTCTGTATAACAGACTCTAGGTCCATCCACCTCACTACAAATAACTCAGTTTCGTTTCTTTTTATGGCCAAGTAATATTCCATTGTATATATGTGCCACTTCTTCTTTATCCATTCATCTGTTGATGGATACTTAGGTTGCTTCCATGTCCTGGCTATTGTAAATAGTGCTGCAATGAACATTGTGGTTCATGTCTCTTTTTGAATTATGGTTTTCTCAGGGTATATGCCCAGTAGTGGGATTGCTGGGTCATATGGTAGTTCTATTTTTAGCTTTCTAAGGACCCTCCATACTGTTCTCCATAGCGGCTGTATCAGTTTACATTCCCACCAACAGTGCAAGAGGGTTCCCTTTTCTCCACACCCTCTCCAGCATTTATTGTTTGTAGAGTTTTTGATGATGGCCATTCTGACTGGTATGAGGTGATACCTCATTGTGGTTTTGATTTGCCTTTCTCTAATGATTAGTGATGTTGACCATCCTTTCATGTGTTTGTTGGCAATCTGTATATCTTCTTTGGAGAAATGTCTATTTAGGTCTTCTGCCTATTTTTGGATTGGGTTGTTTGTTTTTTTGATATTGAGCTGCATGAGCTGCTTGTATATTTTGGAGATTAATCCTTTGTCAGTTGCTTCGTTTGCAAATATTTTCTGCCATTCTGAGGGTTGTCTTTTCGTCTTGTTTATGTTTTCCTTTGCTGTGCAAAAGCTTTTAAGTTTCATTAGGTCCCATTTCTTTATTTTTGTTTTTATTTTCAGTACTCTAGGAGATGGGTCAAAAAGGATTTTGCTGTGATTTTTGTCATAGAGTGTTCTGCCTGTGTTTTCCTCTAAGAGTTTTATAGTGACTGGCCTTACATTTAGGTCTTTAATCCATTTTGAGTTTATTTTTGTGTATGGTGTTAGGAAGTGTTCTAATTTCATTCTTTTACATGTAGCTGTCCAGTTTCACCAGCACCACTTATTGAAGAGGCTGTCTTTTCTCCATTGTGTATTCTTGCCTCCTTTATCAAAAATAAGGTGACCATATGTGCGTGGGTTTATCTCTGGGCTTTCTATCCTGTTCCATTGATCTGTATTTCTGATGAAGCTGGATCTTGCCCTTCTGGTGGGCAGGACTGCGTCCAGTGGTATGTTTAGGGGTGTCTGTGATCTTATTATGATTTTAGGTAGCCTCTCTGCTAATGGGTGGGGTTGTATTCCTGTCTTGCTAGTTGTTTGGCATGGGGCTTCCAGCACTGGGGCTTGCTGGCCGTTGGGTGGAGCTGGGTGTTAGTGTTAAGATGAAGATCTCCGGTAGAGCTCTCGCCGATTGGTATTACATGGGGCTGGGAGGTTTCTGGTGGTCCAACGTCCTGGACTCGAGCCTCCCACCTCGAAGGCTCAGGCCCAACACCTGGCCAGAGCACCAAGACCCTGCCAGCCACACAGCTCAGAAGAAAAGGAAGAGAGAAAAAACACCAAAAAAATCAAATCCAAAACATGAACAGACAGAACCCTAGGACAAATGGTAAAAGCAAACCTATACAGACAAAATCACACAAAGAAGCATGCACATAGACACTCACAAAAAGAGAAGAAGAACAACAAAAAAAAAAGGTAGAGAGCAACCAAACCAATAAGCAAATCCACCAATGATAATAAGCACTAAATACTGTACTAAGCATAAAACCAGAGGCAAATTAGATGCAGAAGGCAAACCCCAAGTCTACAGTTGCTCCCAAAGTCTACCACCTCAATTTTGGGAATATTTGTCGTCTATTCAGGTATTCCAGAGTTGCAGGGTACATCTAGTTGATTGTGGGGATTTAATCTGCTGCTCCTGAGGCTGCTGGGAGAGATTTCCCTTTCTCTTCTTTGTTTGCACAGCTCCTGGGGTTCAGCTTTGGTTTTGGTCCTGCCTCTGCGTGTAGGCCACCCTCAGGAGTCTGTTCTCCACCCAGACAGGATGGGGTTAAAGGAGGGGTTTAAACCAGTGGCTGATAAGGGCTCTCTTGCTCACTCAGGACGGGGGAGGGAGGGGTACGGTAGTCATAATTGGAATGCGGGGTAAGCCTGAGGCAACAGAGGCCAGCATGACGTTGCAACAGCCTGAGGCATGCCGTATGTTCTCCTAGGGAATTTTTCCCCAGATCTCCAGACCCTGGCAGTGGTATGCTGCACAGGCTTCCAGGGGGGTTTGGATAGTGACCTGCACTTGCACACAGGATTCTTGGTGGCAGCTGCAGCAGCCTTAGCGTTTCATGCCTGTCTCTGGGGTCCAAGATGATAGCCGCAGCTCATGCACATCTCTGGAGCTCATTTAGGCAGTGCTCTGCCTTCTGTGGGCACACTGGGAAGGAATCCCCTCTCCTCACACACCCTGAAACAAAGGTCTCTTGCCTTTCCGGAAGGTCCAGAGTTTTCCCCAAACTCCCTCCCGGCTAGCTGTGGTGCACTAGCACCCTTCAGGCTGTGTTCACGCAGCCAACCCCAGTCCTCTCCCTGGGGTCTGACCTCCGAAGCCTGAGCCTCAGCTCCCAGCCCTTACCTGCCCCAGCAGTTGAGCAGACAAGCATCTCAGGCTGGTGAGTGCTGGTCGGCACTGATCTCTGTGTGGGAATCTCTCTGCTTTGCCCTCTGCACTCCTGTTGCTGTGCTCTCCTTGTGGCTCCGAAGCTTCCCCCCTGCCCACTCCGCCTCTCCATCAGTGAAGGGGCTTCCTAGTGTGTGGAAACTTTTCCTCCTTCACAGCACCCTCCCAGAGTTACGGGTCCCGTCCTTATTCTTTTGTCTCTGTATTCTCTTTTTACTTTTGCCCTACCCAGGTAAGTGGGTGTTTTCATGCCTTTTGGGGAATCTGAGGTCTTCTGCCAGTGTTCAGTAGGTGTTCTGTAGGAGTTGTTCCACATGTAGATGTATTTTTGATGTATTTGTGGGGAGGAAGCTGATCTCCATGTCTTACTCCTCTGCCATCTTGAACATCCTCCTGTGTTCTCTTTTGAGAATGCTCTCTTATCCAACCTTTCTGCACAAGTCTAAACTCTAGTCTTCTCTCAAGGATTCACACAATTGTTTCCTCTTTATAAGCCTTCTCTGATCTTCTGGTCAAAATTTTTATTTTCCTCTTTGTTCTCAGGGCATGTTGCAACTTTACTACAGCTCTTATTACAGCATAGCTTGCATTAGAGTTCCCAACTACAGCATTTCATGGATTCTAGGATAAATAGTTTTTCACACTTAACATCTCTGAAATAGGTACATCTTACAGCCAATGCAATGACATCTTATAACTGCTTGACAGTTTTGTTTTTTCACTTGTTTGTGTTACGTAAAATGATAGTATATCTCACAATAACACCTTAGTAGTTTGTGAGCCCCTGGATTTTAGAGACTTCGCCTTATTCCTCTTTCTCATATTCTTCAGCAATGAGTGTAGTGTCTTGCAAAAACTAACTGCTCAAAATTTGGATATTGAACCAAATGTGTGTTCTATATTCTGAGTTCCTATGGTTTTCTACAGTGTCCAAAACATTTCCAATTACAATTTGATTCAAATTAAAAGGGCTTTGATGGGATATTCATTAATTAAAAGATAACATTTATTAGTCTATGTGTTGTGATTGGAGCTTTAGTATCATCAGGAAGAAGTTTAATCCGACTTCATTTTCACTCCATTAAAAACCTTGTAACAATGTTCATAAATTAGATCTCCAGAGTCGTAAAAGTATATGTCATAGCCCCAATCTACACATATTTGACCACACTGGATATTTAACATAGTTTTAGATTTGGGAATATCCACCATTTATACTAATTAACGTTCTTCATGATTTTCATGCAAGCACACAAATGTATAAATTGTATGATTTTGGTCTGTCCTGTTGTCAGTGACACTAATAAACTAGGGACACATTATAGCAATTACAGTTCATTTCTTCACTTAAAATGAACACTTTTTTATTGTTAGCTCATCATTGACTTGCCTTGCTTATGAAGAATTATAATTGAGAATCATAAAGTCAACTAGAAATATTATTTTAGGAAAAAAGGAGACTTAAGGGAACAAAATAAATCCAAATATGTAGTAGTATGGCACAGTTGTGTTGCTTAAATATCCTCCTATGAACAAGATTTAATTACCAAGATTCTCAATTTAGAATCATTCAAGGACACAACATTTGCTAACTTGTAGGTAATTTCATTTGTTTATAGACATGTATGGAGGCCTTAGAGTGAAGAAGGAAAAATAACAATAAATTATTAGTCTGGAGCAAAAAGGCAACCCTACCAAACTGCAAGTGTTCCATTTTCTGGATGCCAGTATGAAAAATTAAAGAGGAAAAAACTTATTTCATAAATATACTGAGTGAAAATCTTTTCATATTACACGTAAATCTATAGCTTTCTATCTGTTTGTTCATTCTTTCCTTAACTTGTTCTTAACATATTTTCTGAGCTTCCCAAGAAACAAAAAGGAATTGTTGGAATTCTAAGAGACTTTGAAGCAGTTCATCAAAGGATTGGGTTTAAAATTTGAAATTTACTGTTTAGAAAATTCCTATTCTCTTATATGAAGTGAGTGTAAGTCCTTAGCCATGCATAATAATAACTACATTTAAAAAATGCACATCTACTACGCAACTATGCACATACACTAGTTAATCATTGTTCATAGTAACCTTGAAAAATAGGTCTCACCATCCTCATTTTATATTAGCAAACAGAAATTCAGAGAGAACTAACACATGGTAAAGCCAAGATTCGAATCTGGGTCTGTCTGCCTCTAAGAGCACATCCTCTCCCTCACTCTATCCCACTACAGATGTGAAATTTTGCTGTAACCCTGCTTGCTCTAGAGTAGAATTATTCTTAAGGTAAGTCTTAAGGTTATTGAAGCATCATGTCTAGATCACATTACCCGTTCCTTGGCATACCAGAATATGCTATAAGTCCAATTTTGGTTTCATATATGAAACAATATTCTAATGATTAGAGCTCTTCAACAATGGGATGAAAATAATTCTCAAGCAGGGGCGGATGACTAGCATTACTGAATGAATGTATTTTGGATGAAAGTCTGGACAACTTAGATTTCTAAGGGCCTTTCCAATTTTGACTATTTATGACAGACTTTATAAGGTAGCTGTGGTGAAGTAAAAAGAGTAAAGTTAGGAATCCCAAGTCATGAAGTCAGTAGTCATGGGTTTGAGTCTTGACTCTTACTATAAGCCTATCTGAAGATTAATTTACTGCTCTAGGCCTCAGTTTATTCAACTAAAAAAGCAAATGTTGACAGAATTACACAATTCACAGTCACTATCAGAATTAATTGAGAAATTAAAAATAAAGATACTTTATAGAGGAGGGCTTCAGATGGAGGAGGAGTAAGACGTGGAGATCACCTTACTCCACACAAATACATTAGAAATACATCTACATGTGGAACAACTCCTACAGAACACCTACTAAACGCTGGCAGAAGACCTCAGACTCTCCAAAAGGCAAGAAACTCCCCACGTACCTGGTTAGGGCAAAAGAAAAAAGAAAAAACAGAGACAAAAGAATAGGGAAAGGACCTGCACCTCTGGGAGGGAGCTGTGAAGGAGGAAAAGTTTCCACACACTAGGAAGGCCCTTCACTGGTGGAGACGGGGGGTGGGCAGGGGGGAAGCTTCGGAGCCACGGAGGAGAGCGCAGCAACAGAGGTGCAGAAGGAAAAGCGGAGAGATTCCGGCACAGGGGATCAGTGCCGACCAGCACTCACCAGCCTGAGAGGCTTGTCTGCTCACCTGCCGGGGCGGGCAGGGGCTGGGAGCTGAGGCTCCGGCTTTGGTCGGATCCCAGGGAGAGAACTGGGGTTGGTTGCGTGAACACAGCCTGAAGGGGGCTAGTGCACCACAGCTAGCTGGGAGGGAGTCCAGGAAAAAGTCTGGAACTGCCTAAGAGGCAAGAGACCATTGTTTTGGGGTGCGCGAGGAGAGGGGATTCAGAGCACTGCCTGCCTAAACGAGCTCCAGAGACGGGCGTGCACCATGGCTATCAGCGCGGACACCAGAGACAGGCATGAAACGCTAACGCTGCTGCTGCAGCCACCAAGAAGCCTGTGTGCAAGCATAGGTCACTATCCACACCTTCCCTCCCGGGGGAGCCTGTGCAGCCCGCCAAGGCCAGGGTCACTTGATCCAGGGACAACTTCCCTGTGAGAACACACGGTGAGCCTCAGGCTGTTGCAACATCATGCCAGCCTCTGCCAGCTCAGACTCGCTGTGCATTATGTACCCTTCCCTCCCCTTGGCCTGAGTGAGCCAGAGCCCCCGAATCAGCTGCTACTTTAACCCTGTCCTGTCTGAGCGAAGAACAGACGCCCTCAGTCGACCTACACACAGAGGCGGGGCCAAATCCAAAGCTGAACTGCAGGAGCTATGTGAACAAAGGAGAGAAAGGGAAATCTCTCCCAGCAGCCTCAGGAGCAGCGGATTAAATCTCTACAATCAACTTGACGTACCCTGCATCTGTGGAGTACCTGAATAGACAACGAATCATCCCAAAATTGAGGCGGTGGACTTTGGGAGCAACTCTAGACTTGGGGTTTGCTTTCTGCATCTAATTTGTTTTTGGTTTTATGTTTATCTTAGTTTAGTATTTAGAGTTTATTATCATTGGTAGATTTGTTTATTGATTTGGCTGCTCTCTTACTTTTTATATATATATATATATTTTCCTTTTTCTCTTTTTGTGAGTGTGTATGTGTATGCTTCTGTGTGTGATTTTGTCTGTATAGCTTTGTTTTTACCATTTGTCCTAGTGTTTTGCCTGTCCGTTTTTTTTTTCTTTTTCTTTTTTCTTCTTAGTATAGTTTTTAGCACTTGTTATCATTGGTGGATTTGTTTATTGGTTTGGTTGCTCTCTTTTTTCTTTCTTTCCCTTTTTATGACTTTTTAATTTTTTAATTTTTAATAATTTTTTTAAATAACTTTATTTTATTTTATTATTTTTTTCTTTCTTTCTTTTTTTTTTTTCCTCCCTTTTCTTCTGAGCCCTGTGGCTGACAAGGTCTTAGTGCTCCGGCCAGGTGTCAGGCCTGTGCCTCTGAGGTGGGAGAGCCGAGTTCAGGATATCGGTCCACCAGAGACGTCCCAGCTCCACGTAATATCAAACGGTGAAAGCTCTCCCAGAGATCTCCATCTCAATGCTAAGACCCAGCTCCACTCAACGGCCAGCAAGCTACAGTGCTGGACACCCTATGCCAAACAACTAGCAAGACAGGAACACAACCCCACCCATTAGCAGCGAGGCTGCCGAAAATCATAATATGGTTACTGACACCACAAAACACACAACCAGATGTGGTCCTTCCTACCAGAAAGACAAGATCCAGCCTCATCCACCAGAATACAAGCACCAGTCCCCTCCACTAGGAAGCCTACACAGCCCACTGAACAAACCTTAGCCACTGGAGGCAGACACCAAAAACAACGGGAACTAAAAGCCTATAAAAAGAAGACCCCAAACATAGTAAGTTAAGAAAAATGAGAAGACAGACAAACACACAGCAGAAAAAGGAGCAAGGTAAAAACCCATCAGACCAAACAAATGAAGAGGAAATAGGCAGTATACCTGAAAAAGAATTCAGAGTAATGATAGTAAACATGATCCAAAATCTTGGAAATAGAATGGAGAAAATACAAGAAACGTTTAACAAGGACCCAGAAGAACTAAAGAGCAAACAACCAATGATGAACAACACAATAAATGAAATTAAAAATTCTCTAGAAGGAATCAATAGCAGAATGACTGAGGCAAAAGAACTGATAAGTGACCTGGAAGATAAAATAGTGGAAATAACTACTGCAAAGCAGAATAAAGAAAAAAGGATGAAAAGAATTGAGGACAGACTCAGAGACGTCTGTGACAACTTTAAACACAGCAACATTCGAATTATAGGGGTCCCAGAGGAAGAAGAGAATAAAAAGGGACTGAGAAAATATTTGAAGAGATTATAGTTGAAAACTTCCCTAATATGGGAAAGGAAATAGTTAATCAAGTCCAGGAAGTGCAGAGAGTCCCATACAGGATAAATCCAAGGAGAAACACACCAAGACACATATTAATGAAACTATCAAAAATTAAACACAAAGAAAAAATTTTAAAAGCAGCAAGGGAAAAGCAACAATTAACATACAAGGGAATCCCCATAAGGTTAACAGCTGATCTTTCAGTAAAAACTCTGCAAGCCAGAAGGCAGTGGCAGGACATATTTAAAGTGATGAAAGGGAAAAATGAACAACCAAGATTACTCTCCCCAGCAAGGATCTCATTCAGATTCGATGGAGAAATTAAAAACTTTACAGACAAGCAAAAGCTAAGAGAATTCAGCACCACCAAACCAGCTTTACAACAAATGCTAAAGGAACTTCTCTAGGCAGGAAACACAAGAGGAGGAAAAGACCTACTATAACAAACCCAAAACAATTAAGAAAATGGTAATAGGAACATACATATCGATAACTACCTTAAATGTAAATGGATTAAATGTTCCAACCAAAAGACAGACTAGTTGAATGGATACAAAACAACACCTGTATATATGCTGTCTATAAGAGACCCACTTCAGACCTAGAGACACATACAGACTGAAAGTGAGGGGATGGAAAATGATATTCCATGCAAATGGAAATCAAAGAAATCTGGAGTAGCAATTTTCATATCAGACAAAATAGACTTTAAAATAAAGACTATTACAAGAGACAAAGAAGGACACTACATAATGATCAAGGGATCAATCCAAGAAGAAGATGTAACAACTGTAAATATTTATGCACCCAACATAGGAGCACCGCAATACATAAGGCAAATACTAATAGCCATAAAAGGGGATATCAACAGTAACACAATCATGGAAGGGGGCTTTAACACCCCACTTTCACCAATGGACAGATCATCCAAAATGAAAATAAATAAGGAAACACAAGCTTTAAATGATACATTAAACAAGATGGACTTAAGTGATATTTATAAGACATTCCATCCAAAAACAACAGAAAACACTTTCTTCTCAAGTGCCCATGGAACATTCTCTGGGATAGATTATATCCTGGGTCACAAATCAAGCCTTGGTAAATTTAAGAAAATTGAAATCATATCAAGTATCTTTTGCAACCACAATGCTATAAGACTAGATATCAATAACAGGAAAAATCTGTAAAAAATACAGACACATGGACGCTAAACAATACACAAGTAAATAACCAAGAGATCACTGAAGAAATCAAAGAGGAAATAAAAAAATACTGAGAGGGCTTCCTTGGTGGCGCAGTAGCTAAGAATCTGCCTGCCAATGCAGGGGACACAGGTTCAAACCTTGGTCCGGGAAGATCCCACATGCTGCGGAGCAACTAAGCCCATGTGCCACAACTACTGAGCCTGCTCTCTAGAGCCCACAAGCCACAACTACTGAGCCTATGTGCCACAACCACTGAAGCCCGTGCACCTAGAGCCTGTGCTCTGCGACAAGAGAAGCCACTGCAATGAGAAGCCCGCTCACTGCAATGAAGAGTAGCCCCCGCTTGCTGCAACTAGAGAAAAGCCCACGCACAGCAACAAAGACCCAATGCAGCCAAAAAAAAAAAAAAAAACCTAGAAACAAATGACAATGAAAACACGACGACCCAACATCTATGGGATGCAGCAAAAGGAGTTCTAAGAGGGAAGTTTACAGCAATACAATCTTACCTTAAGAAACAAGAAACATCTCAAATAAACAACCTAATCTTACACCTAAAGCAATTAGAGAAAGAAGAACAAAAATCCCCAAAGCCAGCAGAAGGAAGAAATCATAAAGATCAGATCAGAAATAAATGAAAAAGAACTGAAGGAAACAAGAGCAAAGAGCAATAAAGCTAAAAGCTGGTTCTTTGAGAAGATAAACAAAATTGATAAACAATTAGCCAGACTCATCAAGAAAAAAAGGGAGAAGACTCAATAGAATTACAAATGAAAAAGGAGAAGTAACAACTGAAACTGCAGAAATACAAAGGATCATGAGAGATTACTACAAGCAACTCTATGCCAATAAAATGGACAACCTGGAAGAAATGGAAAAATTCCTAGAAAAGCAGAACCTTCTGAGACTGAACCAGGAAGAATTAGAAAATATAAACAGACCAATCACAAGCACTGAAATTGAGATTGTGATTAAAAATCTTCCAACAAACAAATGCCCAGGACCAGATGGCTTCACAGGCGAATTGTATCAAACAATAGAGAAGAGCTAACACAGATCCTTCTCAAACTCTTCCAAAATATAGCAGACAAACACAAAATATAGCAGGAACACTCCCAAACTCATTCTACGAGGCCATCATCACCCTGATACCAAAACCAGACAAAGATGTCACAAAGAAAGAAAACTACAGGCCGATAACACTGATGAACATAGATGCAAAAATCCTCAACAAAATACTAGCAAACAGAATCCAACAGCACATTAAAAGGATCATACACCATCATCAAGTGGGGTTTACCCCATGAATGCAAGGATTCTTCAATATACGCAAATCAATCAATGTGATAAACCCTATAAACAAATTGAAGGAGAAAATCCATATGAGCATCTCAATAGATGCAGAAAACGCTTTTGACAAAATTCAACACCCATTTATGATAAAAACCCTCCAGAAAGTAGGCATAGAGGGAACTTACCTCAACATAATAAAAGCCATATTTGACAAACCCACAGCCAACATCATTCTCAATGGTGAAAAACTGAAAGCATTTACACTAAGATCAGGAATAAGACAAGGTTGTCCACTCTCACCACTGTTATTCAACATAGTTTTGGAAGTTTTAGCCACAGCAAGCATAGAATAAAAAGAAATAAAAGGAATCCAAATCGGAAAAAAGAAGTAAAGCTGTCACTGTTTACAGATGACATGATACTATACATAGAGAATCCTAAAGATGCTACCAGAAAACTAGTAGAGCTAATCAATGAATTTGGTAAAGTAGCAGGATACAAAATTAATGCACAGAAATCTCTTGCATTCCTATACACTAATGATGAAAAATCTGAAACAGAAATTAAGGAAACACTCCCATTTACCATTGCAACAAAAAAGAATAAAATATCTAGGAATAAACCTACCTAAGGAGACAAAAGACCTGTATGCATACAACTATAAGACACTGATGAAAGAAATTAAAGGTGATACAAACAGATGGAGAGATATACCATGTTCTTGGATTGGAAGAATCAATATTCTGAAAATGACTATGTTACCCAAAGCAATCTACAGATTCAATGCGATCCATGTCAAACTACCAATGGCATTTTTCACAGAACTAGAACAAAATATTTCACAATTTGTATGGAAAAACAAAAGACCCCGAATAGCAAAAGTAATCTTGAGGGCTTCCTTGGTGGCGCAGTGGTTGAGAATCTGCCTACCAATGCAGGGGACGCGGGTTCGAGCCCTGGTCTGGGAGGATCCCACATGCCGCAGAGCAGCTGGGCCCGTGCACCACAACTGCTGAGCCTGCGCGTCTGGAGCCTGTGCTCCGCAACAAGAGAGGCCGCGATAGTGAGAGGCCCGCACACCGTGATGAAGAGTGGCCCCCGCTTGCCGCAAATGGAGGAAGCCTTTGCACAGAAGCGAAGACCCAACACAGCCATAAATAAATAAATAAATAAATAAATAAATTAAAAAAAAAAAAGTAATCTTGAGAAAGAAAAACGGAGCTGGAGGAATCGGCTCCCCGACTTCAGAGTATACTATGAAGCTACAGTAATCAAGACAGTATGGTACTGTCACAAAAACAGAAATATAGATCAATGGAAGAGGATAGAAAACCCATAGATAACCCATGCACATATGGTCAACTTATCTTTAATAAAGGAAGCAAGAATGTATAATGGAGAAAAGACAGCCTCTTCAATAAGTGGTGCTGGGAAAACTGGACAGCTACATGTAAAAGAATGAAATTAGAACACTCCCTAACACCAAACACAAAAATAAACTCAAAATGGATTAAAGACCTAAATGTAAGGCCAGACACTCTAATACTCTTCAAGGAAAACATAGGCAGAACACTCTATGACATAAATCACAGCAAGGTCCTTTTTGACCCACCTCCTAGAGAAACGAAAATAAAAACAAAAATAAACAAATGGGACCTAATGAAACTTAAAAGCTTTTGCACAGCAAAGGAAAACATAAACAATACGAAAAGACAACCCTCAGAATGGCAGAAAATATTTGCAAATGAAGCAACTGACAAAGGATTAATCTCCAAAATTTACAAGTAGCTCATGCAGCTCAATGTCAAAAATCAAACAACCCAGTCCAAAAATGGGCAGAAGACCTAAATAGACATTTCTCGAAAGAAGATATACACATTGCCAACAAACGCATGAAAGGATGCTCAACATCATTAATCATTAGAGAAACGCAAATCAAAACTACAACGAGGTATCACCTCACACAGGTCAGAATGGCTATCATCAAAAAATCTACAAACAATAAATGCTGGAGAGGGTGTGGAGTAAAGGGAACCCTCTTGCACTGTTGGTGGGAATGTAAATTGATAAAGCCACTATGGAGAACAGTATGGAGGTTCGTTAAAAAACTAAAAATAGAACTACCATATGACCCAGCAATCCCACTACTGGGCATATACCCTGAGAAAACCATAATTCAAAAAGAGTCATGTACCACACTGTTCATTGCAGCTCTATTTACAATAGCCAGGACATGGAAGCAAACTAAGTGTCCATCAACAGATGAATGGATTAAGAAGATGTGGCCCATATATACAATGGAATATTACTCAGCCATAAAAAGAAACGAAATTGAGTTATTTGTAGTGAGGTGGATGGACCTAGAGTCTGTCGTACAGAGTGAAGTAAGTCAGAAAGAGAAAAACAAATACCATATGCTAACACATATGTATGGAATCTAAGAAAAGAAAAATGGTTCTGATGAACCTAGGGGCAGGACAGGAATAAAGACACAGAGGTAGAGAATGGACTTGAGGACACGGGGATAGGGAAGTGTAAGCTGGCACGAAGTGAGAGAGTAGCATTGACATATATACAATACCCAATGTAAAATAGATAGCTAGTGGGAAGCAGCTGCATGGCACGGGGAGATCAGCTTGGTGCTTTGTGACCTCCTAGAGGGGTGGGATAGGGAGGGTGGGAGGGATACACAAGAGGGAAGGGATATGGGGATATATGTATACGTATAGCTGATTCACTTTGTTATACAGCAGAAACTAACACAACATTGTAAAGCAATTATACTCCAATAAAGATGTTTAAAAAAATCCACATAAATTTAAAAAAAAAGATACTTTGTAATCTGTAATATACTGGCCACCATATTATGTGGTATCTTATATGCATAATGGGTATAGATATGCATCCAGAAGTATTCTTTAAACTGACCTTTATTAGGAACTTCATTCATCTTTAAGGGAATTAGTCTGCTTTCATTATACAACACTAAACTTTTCATATTTTCTTCAACTATTTTTTCCTCTTTCACTTACTATTTCAAATAGAAAATCTGTTCTGTGTTTTTTTTTAATAGTGCTGTATTCTCGATTTCTTCAGGAATTCAATATGGATGTCCCCTCCCAGAATAACTCAAACTTCATTTAAGTGTTTGCAGTGTGTTGATTCTTTCAGAAAACTTTCTCTGGGCCTATAGTCCCCTGCTAACCTACAGATATAAGTAAGTAGCTGTTCCCTATGTTATTTTCATTTGTCCTTTCTCTTACACACACTTCCTTTTTAAAATTATTTCTTGCTCAATGTCAAAATACACTTTATTGTAATGGTTAATCCTTATATAAAAGAAAAAGTAACTGTTATGATTGGCCATGCTTTATAACGAATATACTCTACTTTTATTAACAATGATTAAAAAATTTTAAATTCCTAATATTTATTTTCTGCCAAACTTTGTTTTTAGGGCTGTGTAGGGTTGCTTTCTGCATCTTAAGCCCATTTCATTTCTAATAGTATATGGAGGGTTATGGGGGAAAAAAGAGAAAATTCTTGGACTTCATTTCATCCCTGCTTACATATTCACATAACTCTCATAAGCATTTTATAATTTATAAAAATTGCTCTGAAGGTGAGACTCAAATATATGAGAAAGTAAGACGCTGAGGTATTCAAGTCTCTATGGCCCAGGAAAGCACAATCAGTGCAAGCGGGCAGTGCCAGGACTGGTGCAATGGGGTGCAAATCAGGGCCAGGACAGGAAGCCAGGACTTGGAGGGCAAAACATAGCTCGTGAGGTGAAAGAGGGAGAGGGAGTGGCCAGGATCCGATATTCTAAGGTGAAAGAACAGTACACAAAGTCAATGTTCTTTAGGCAACGTAAGATGAAGCGAGAGGGAGTTAGTGAGGAGATGAGGCGTAAAGACTGGGAAGGGACACGTTGAATCAGGACACGTTATCTAGAGTTATAGTGTTCAGTTCTAGCCCTGGTGCTGCTGTTCCACAGCAGCTCACCCTGCTTATGTTCACCTATCCAAGCCTGGCAGCGTCCCCCAAACAACTTCTGCAATAGGATAAAACACACTAGGGGAGCAAAAATTATGCTTAGATGTTTAACCTCGATTCCTCCAAGACACCGTCATATCAGTCTTGCCTTGGTCAAGGGTAGACTGTGTTGCTTCAGGAACAACACTCAATTGTGGCAGGAACAAGTGAATTCATTCCCCTGACCTGAAATAATAGGCCCTGAGACCATGTGTCCAAGTTCTATAAGGGAGCAAAACACCCAACCTTAAATCCCTATTCCTTGAAGCACAAAAATGAAGTTAGCATTTTTCACAGGAAGATAACTGAGTATCCTACAACAAAACTCTAGTCTTTCTCTTTGCAAAAGCAGACTAACAATTTCACATACTTAAAAGAAAACATGAGCATGAGGATTCTGTTTTGGAGTCTCCTAGGACGAGAGCACATACACTTTTCAACCAAATTTATTAACCTCTCTAAGGGAACAACACATACATGTCATCAGCTTGCAACGTAGTGTCGTTAAGCTATTCCACGTTGATTCTTTTTCATTGCTCTTCTGTGTCGTTAGTGGTTTGTGGGTGCATGCTGGAAATGACACAGTGAACAAGCTATCCGAGTCTTAAAAATAAACCCTTTGGCAAGGGTTTGTATCTGCAATTTTGGGTGGAATTTTGGCACATAAAAGATCAGTTCCTTAAATGATTTTGTGTGTGTTTGTATGTATGATGAATTAGTTGTACAGAGTTCTCACGTAAAGAGAGAATGAAAAAGCAAAAGCCATAATCAGATCATTTTTCTATCTCAAAATATGGCATTTTAGGAAAATTCTTTATTCTGCCATAAACTCATAACTAAACATGTTACTATCTTCCTTTCTTTGCATATTTTAATTGTAATTATTTTTTACTTGTTTTCTCTTGTCATTAAAAATATGTACACTTAGAAAGTGGACTTTGCTTTTAAAGATCATCTAAAGACTAAAATTAAATGTACCCCTATATTAAGCAAGCCCCCCTCACATACACTTACATAGATTATAAATCTATTAGTGAGAATTATTATTCAAGTTTAGAGACAGTCTTAAAATGGAATTGGTAACCAATGAAACAAACTCATTTTATCACCATTAAATTTGATACATGTATTATTAATATTATTTGAGGGATAAAAGATTACTTGTCCAAGACTGGTCCCCAGCAGGCTGGTCTTCCACAAGATGAGCTGACCCCCTACAAACCTCCTTGAAAACTTGCCACTGCCCTGTCCTTAAGGCAACAAATCTTGGTCAAGCCAAGATGGGGACCACCACCCTCCTCATCAAAGCAGATTAGGGCGGCTTCCCTGGTGGCGCAGTGGTTGAGAATCTGCCTGCCAATGCAGGGGACACGGGTTCGAGCCCTGGTCTGGGAAGATCCCACATGCCGCGGAGCGACTAGGCCCGTGAGCCACAATTGCTGAGCCTGCGCGTCTGGAGCCTGTGCTCCACAACAGGAGAGGCCGCGATAGTGAGAGGCCTGCGCACCGCGATGAAGAGTGGCCCCCACTTACCGTAACTAGAGAAAGCCCTCGCACAGAAACGAAGACCCAACACAGCCATAAATAAATAAATAAATAAATAAAATTTAAAAAAAAAACAAAAAACAAAAAAAATCCCTTAGCCACTGTGAGAACTTAAAAAAAAAGAACAACAACAACAAAAAAAGCAGATTAGGGGTAGAGCTTCCTCAAACAGAAATGCTGATGTGCAAATCCCGCAGCAATCCTGCCTTGTCACTCAGTTCCACTGGGACCCAGTCCCCTGATCACACCAGAGTTGGGGCCGCTGCTCTCACTCCCCATGGGTGCACTCATTTGCTAGCAAAATAAGGCTGGGGCAAAGGTTCTTCCACACCACACTGCTATCGTATCACAGTCCCTGCTCAGGCCAGGTGATGGATGGATGTTCTGTAATCATGCTGCTTAAGACCCCCCTGTGACCTGAAGGACAGAGTCTTTCTCCCAGGGTTGGAATTCTGGCTTGGCTAGACTTCTGGGTCTGCCCAAGAGCACATGGACAGCCAGAGTCCCACACATCTGCTGCTGTGCCTGTCTCCAAGGTTTTCCTCAGAATGCTGCGCAGGCAGGTCTGGTGTGTGTGTGGTCTACCTATGTGCTCTGTTGGCATGACAGCAACGACAATATAAATAACAGCTACTATATAATAACTATTTACTGTGCTAAAGACTATTAGACTTCGCAACAACCCAAAGCAGTAACAAAATTATCTTTATTTTAGAGGTGGAAATGGAAGACAGATGAGGTTAATTAACTTGCCCTTATCTACTTAGATAATAATTGATGAGGCCAGATTTTAAACTCATATTGGACTTTAAAGCCTTTGCTCTGAGTCTATATAGTATTATTTCAATTATTCAAACTGTTGAAATAGAGAAAACTTAATTACCTTGTTAACTAAGTGCTAAACCATCCTTATATCACTGTTGACAAAACAAAGTTTACTGCAATGGCTGAAACTTTACAGAGTGCTGGTAGAGGTCAAGTGTTCAAACTCGTCTTGAATAGCAAAGAGAGGCAGGTGCCTGCATCTAAAATTTGTGGGCCTGGAGCAAAAGAGCAAATGGAGGATGACATAACCCATGTCTAATATTTAAAGTTTATTCATCAAGCTAATAATTCATCAGTAAAACATGTTCTGTCCTCCTACCTTGATAAGTATACTTTAATAGAAATGAGATCAATATATATGCATGTACATTTTTGATACAGCTATGCTTTTTTATATGACTGAAAATCAACAAAGTAACAAAGATAGCTTGGTTGAATTATTATTGTGCTTGTCTGAATGTTCTCTTTAGGCCTGTTATGCTCAAACAAATAATCAAATTAAGAGATACATAATTCATTAAGTATTATATGTTTTTGATAAAATTTATTTTTGCCATTTCAGGCAAATATATATTTATATTTTATAATCAATATTTTCACATAATTTGGGTTCTATTTACAACAATGACAGATTAGTCACTATTTATCAGGACATTGTAGCTCTTTGATGGATCGTTTTAATTAATTTCCATTCAGAGAATCATCATTTTTCTGAGTCGCACCTGAATTTCTTTATGACATTTAAAAGGCATTCCATATATTTGGAAATTAACCATGAATTTTACAAATCACTTTTAAACTCTGTAACGGGGTCATATATAATAAATTATTATAGAAATTATTGCAATATATTTTAAATGTAGCATATAAATCACTATCACCTATATAGCAATTTTACCTCTTCTTAAAGCAGTAACTAGGTCCATACCGTATTTAAGTTCTGCTTTAAATTTTTTCAGTACTAGGATATTATTTTAAAATTTCAAATGTAGTATCTTGCTATATTTTTTTTTTTCAGATCTCTCTTCAGTCAGGACTATAGTTGATCTATAATGTCTGGAAAACAGTCTCTATAGAAATCAGTTTGGGAATTATTTGTATGTGAATCTTCTTCATAGTCATGCAAATATTTCCATGTCCTTATTTCTTCCCTACATTTTAAAGGAATGTTTCTTTTTTTGCACATTTTATATGCAGTTTCTTACAATTTAGGGTGAAAATTTTTTCTAAATTAAAAAAAATAATCATTTAGAAAGTGAAATATCTGTTTTGGTTTTTCTGTATCCAGTAACTGTGAAGAGAACAAATTCAAAATTATTTTTATTATCCATGAAAGTCCATGATTCACTGTTTGAGAATTTTTTGTTTATTAGCTTAATTCTTCTAGTGCGCCCCGTGTCTTTTCAAAATGGAATCTAACTGCTTTATCAGTTTTGAGTTGACATTTTCTTATACACTGAAGAGTTCTTAAGAAGAAATTCAGCAGGGAGGAAGCCAAGGGAATAAACACCTTGACCTCCCTCTCTTCCTTCTTGCTGATAGCATGCTCTACCTCCCCACTGGTCAAATCCAAGGGAAGCCAGCAAGTTCATGTAGAAGCTGTTGGTTGCAGCCCAGAGCACTGAAATCCCTCTCAAGGATTTGGTTGGCATGTCCATTCCCTAGCTGCTGCAGGTGCTTCTGCTAAAGGCTTACCCCTGCATCCTTCTTAAAAGGATTACCTTTGGGTGATTGAGGTCACCTTATCTGGAGGCTCCTGGGAGTTACAAATCCTCTGTGACTGACTGTGGAGGTGCTACAAAAACCCTGCTCCCCTGCCTCAAGTTGGAAAAGACTGTGTCATAATTTATGCTCCAAAGCTCCCCCTGGGATCCTGGAATTGTACCAAGCTAGATTTCACATGAAACCACATTCTTTTGAGGCTCCTTCTATCTGCCTCCCCTGCTGCTTTCTCCTGAAAGCACTCTCTCGATAGATCACGTGTCCTCAAATCCCCATTTCAGGATCTGCTTCTAGAGAACCTGACATAAGAAAGAATGGGGGCCTATTGAACATAGATAGATCAAGCCCTGGGGCAGAGAGCAGAATGAAGGCGGGTAGAGAGTAGATCTGAAGACTTAGTAATAGGAGTTATCACACACACTGGAATGTTATACAGCTGTGCCCACCCAAAACACACTACCCCAGTCTTCCTTACTAACAGATCCTGACTTTGAGAGTAAAATCTACTCTCCACATCTCTTGAAGCTAGGGATGACTAGGTATCCCAATTCAGGCCAAAGAGATGTAGGCAGAAGTCTCAGGGGAGACCGTCTCTTCCTTCCTAATTAAAAAGACAAAGATACACTAGAAGAAAGACATTTTGCCCTTTTCCCCTTCCCCTTCTTCAAGGCTGAGACATGAAGCCTGGAACTGGAAGCCTGGAAGGGTAATAGCCATCTGGTGACGACGATCTGAAAAGTATGAGGACAAAAGACAATATGTCAAGATAACTCAGTGGAAGGAGATTCTGGGTCCCTGTTGTGCTGGTCTGGACTGCCTACCCCTAGGTTTCTGGTTGTGCAAGAAAAATAAAATCTCTTCTTTTTAAACCACTCTTTGTCAGATTTTCTGTTATTTGTGGCTGAACTCATTCCTGCTACAGCAGTCATTAAAAGGATAAAACAGAGTTATACCAGAGACTCAGAGTTTTGTCTTATCAGAGCAGCACCCATCTATATCATAAGACCTCTCACCACTAAGCATTTAGTCCAGTTTAGAGCACCAAGGGCACTGAAAAATAAAGCCAAGCTCTGGCGGGACATATCTCTGTTTTAACCATGCACAGAGTCGTGATTCTGCAGACTGAGACAAAATATCTGGAGAGCATGGAGGCCACTTGGCATGCAGAACAATTCTAACAGGTGCAGGAAAATTAGCCGAATGGAAAGGGGTTGAAGCTGAAGGCAATTCTCTGTGTCTTTTCCAAAAATGTTTCTGGGAATTACTGACCAGTGTAAATGCTCATGGCTCTGGTTTCAAACCTTGCCCAAGAGGAGAAATAAGTCTTGACAAAACAAAGTATCCAAGTGCCTTTTTGGCAGATATTGTACATATTTTCCAGAAAGGATAGTTTTCTGGGTCAAGTCACATTTATATTATATGGACACAGACATAAGTGCCTTATTTAAATAGCAATGTACAATATGGTAAGTCCTAATACTTCTGACAAGTGTTAAAATTGAGGATCTATTTTTTTTAAAGCCTTGTGAGTAACTTCTTTCTCCTTGTGATATATCCATAATTTCATAGTCAAGTACCAGGAGCAATAGCTCGGCTTGAATTGAATCATCTGGGGATAGGAGAATTATGAGAAGTAACTAACAGTAACCCAAACCAATTTATCACATCCTGTACTAATGTGCAAAACAGACAACTTTCCATAGTTTTCAGGCAGAGACAGTGAAACACTGTTTGGTCCAAAAAAGATGCTGTACAAGATGTTTTTATGAGCCCTGTTAATGCCGGAAGTGGACCATCAGAATACACACTACACACACACACACAGACAGACACACCCACACAAACACACACACACACACCACCCTGGTAATCATCCTTCTGTAATCACTCACTTATTTTATAGTTTGAACCCAGTGTTCCCTCTAGCTTTGAACATGAGTGCCATACTGGAAACCAAACTCAGCCAAGACCTATATGGAAGAGAATCAACCCTAAATGATGTAAGAAACTTTATTCCTGGAGATCATAATTTCTGGGTGTAAAATATTATTCTGAGGAGAAAATTTAAAGTCTATTCTTGCCAATGACAAAAACAATGAGTCTGACTAAATTTGACTGGTGTGTGAATCAAAACACATTTGACTGGTGTGTTTAATAATGACCACATGGAAAAGCAATCTGTGAAGTAACACTCATTTTAGACAGGAAATGGTTGATGTAGTTTTCATACCCTCTAAAACTCTAAAAATTTATATCCAAGGTATAGATATTGTGAATTGCAGAAGAAGATTCATCTTCTAGTCTGGGGTGGCTGGTTACTTCATCTCTCATTCATTCATTCAAAATAGATAATGACATTTACTATGGGACGAACTAAGCATAGGAATTTTAAAGACATAAATGGCAAAATTCCTCAATTTAGCAGCAGAGACAAATCTATAAGGGAATGCTTACAGTTATAAATGCATGCATACAACACACACACACAACAGGGTTGTGATGCTGTATACCCCCAGAGGGAAATGGGGAAAAGGAATGTCAAGAAAAACTTCACAGAAATATTTGGGCAGAATATTAGAGAATCAGTGAGAATTTGTCCACTTAATACTGAAAGTAAGAAGAGAATACCAAATAAAATGCATCATATAGAATATAAAAATGGACACAGGGACAATTGTAAGCCCAAGTCTGTAAAGATAAAATGAGGCTTGACTGTTAAAGCTCTTGTTTGGCACATGAGGATTTGGAGTTTAATGGTCATAGGAGCCCAAGGAAGGATTTTAAGCATGTAACATGAGGAGATATATATTTTATGAACCACATTTAATAAATGTGGTTACACTGGAGGAGAGGGAGAGTAGAAACAGACACAGAGATAGTGTGCTATATAAAAGAAATGGGGAGAGGGTTACCTAGTCGTCATGGAGGCAGTCTTGACGGAGGAGCTTGATGAGGAAGAGCAGCTGGTGAGAAGGCATCGCAAAGAGAAGAAGGAATTGCAAGCCAAAATTCAGGGTATGAAGAATGCTGTCCCCAAGAATGACAAAAAGAGGAGGAGGCAACTTACTGAAGATGTTGCTAAGTTAGAAGCAGAAATGGGACAGAAACATAAAGAGGAGCTGGAGCAATTGAAGCTGACTTCTAAGGAGAGTAAAATAGATTCTGTTGCTGTCAATATTTCAAACTTGGTTCTTGAGAATCAGCCGTTTTGGATATCAAAAGCACAAGAGAGATGGGATAAAAAAGCTGCACTGGAAAAGGAGCGGGAAGAAAGGATAGCTGAAGCTGAAATTGAAAACTTAACTGGAGCTAGACATGTAGAAAGTGAAAAACTTGCTCAAATATTGGCAGCTAGACAGTTGGAAATTAAACTGATTCCATCTGATGGCCACTGTATGTACAGAGCCATTGAAGATCAACTGAAAGAACAGGACTGCAGTCTTGACTGTGGCTGCCTTAAGATGTCAGACTGCTGACTATATGCAAAGCCACGTGGAAGACTTTCTGCCATTTTTAACAAATCCTAATACAGGAGATATGTATACTTCAGAAGAGTTTGGAAAGTACTGTGATGATATCATAAACAACGCTGCATGGGGAGGTCAGCTTGAGCTAAGAGCCCTGTCTCACATTTTATGAACACCAATAGAGATAATACAGGCAGATTCTCCTCCTCTTGTAGTTGGTGAAGAATATTCAAAACACCCATTAATACTTGTTTATATGAGACATGCATATGGCTTAGGAGAACACTAAAATTCTGTTAAACGGTTGGTGAACACAGCTAGTGAAAATTGCAGCTAGTCTATAAAATGTTGCTGTTATGTTTTAGTACAGTGTGCTGATCTGAGTTTTAATACCAAGTGTTGGATTGTTCTAAATGTTTCTGAAAAAAAACCAACTACCTTAAATCAGTTTTATGGCAAAGCTACTAACAGGTTTTTAAAAAATGTGTCAAAGATAAACTTTCACCAATGTCCCCTTAGTGGTGTTTTAAAAACACTTGTAAGTTCCTTGTGGAGAACATCATTTATAGACCAAGATGGTACCCTGTTTGCTGACATTTTTATTAAATATAGGATCCTGAACATTCTGTTCTGTGTTGAAATATTTTTTTCTCCCTATTACTGAAAGCTTTCAGTAACTGTGTCAATGTAATTTTTCTTGAAGAAGTGAAATGACTCAGTCTCTTTGACATTGCAATAATGTGGTGATGGTGATAGCAAATTTAATGAATGCTTATAAATGAACGTGATTGCAGTAACTTTGGTGTTGATGGGATTAATGCTGTGATGCTTTTTATATAACCCCATCAAAGTGCAGCTAAGAAGCTTGCTTTAATAAAGAATTTTAAAATATTTAAAAAAAGAAATGGGGAGAAACTGGACTAAAACAGTGATTCAACTAAGAGGAGAGACAGTACTGGGAGATACTTAGACGTGAAAATGGGTGAAAAAGAAAAGCTGATAATGTTTCTAAGCTTTTTTACTTTGGAGGTTTAGGTGGATGATATGGCATTCAATAATATAGGAAAAATAAAAAAGAACAGATATATGGAAAAAAAGAACAGAATATATGGAAAAGAGTGGAGAGGATAGTTCAATGGCGGTCATATAGGACACACTGGTAGAACATCTGGAAATGTATGGCGGATTTCTGGAAATACAGATACGAATTTCAAAAGAAAGATAGAAAAGGAAAGTCACTGAGAGTAAGAGTAGAATTTAAAGTAAAAAGATTGGATACTATCTCTCATGGAAAGCATTATGGAAAAGAGAAGAGGATTATGGATAGATTCTTAAAAAATATTTCATTTAAGGTCAGACGAGATGAGAGGATGCTAATTTTTTTTAACATCTTTATTGGAGTATAATTGCTTTACAATGGTGTGTCAGTTTCTGCTTTATAACAAAGTGAATCCGTTATACATATACATATGTCCCCATATCTCTTCCCTCTTGCATCTCCCTCCCTCCCACCCTCCCTATCCCACCCCTCTAGGTGGTCACAAAGCACCGAGCTAATCTCCCTGTGCTATGCGGCTGCTTCCCACTAGCTATCTATTTTACATTTGGTAGCGTATATATGTCCATGCCACTCTCTCACTTTGTCCCAGCTTACCCTTCCCCCTCCCCGGAGAGGATGCTAATTTTAATTCCAACCATTACACGCAGCTTGCTCGTGTCTCGTTTTGTGTGCATTTATTATTTGTTTGAATTTTCCACTTTAGATTCAATTCAATTGACCAGTATAACAGGAAAAAAGCCTGAATTTGAATACCATTTTGATAAGTTGTACTAAATATTTTCAGATTAGTCTCAATATGAACATATATTAAAATATTATGAACACTGTTTTGCATTTGCATCAAGAGTTCTAACAATTTTGAAGAAAAGACAGAATCATCTACATAGTAACGTTACGAAAATATCTTCGAAAAACCGCCCCAAGCTATTCCAGAACTACACAGTACTGTGTTAAAAGCAACTCTTCAGGGTGACCAGTACACAAATTCAAGAATGAAAATCTGGCAATCTGCTTAGAAGAATATAAAGCATATGTAAATCTGTCTATGAAAAAATAATACCTCTCTAGGTACACAGGTTTCAAGGAATATTTACCACTGGTTAATAGTCTTTCACATTTTTAATTTTCAGAGAATCTTAAAAGAGATTGGATATTTAGAAACAGCAGCCTTCCTATCTGGAGAATATTGAGAACAACAGCAATAAAATACAATGTCCCATCTGTTAATTGAAAAAGGAAATTTTAACTGAAACGGCTACTTTATATATATGACACCAGTAAGTTTAACTTTAACTAGATTAACCTACTGATCTAGGACAATGTAGCTTTCTCCTTGACAGGTCACAATAGCTAGGTAATATTAACTACAGTTCCAGAGTTATTTTTTTACTCTTATAGTAGTAGACATAGAGAACCTTAATATTAAATGTCTTCCAGCAAGACATTTTCTAAGCCATAGCATTTGACACTGTTTTCCAAGTATTTTTCTGCCCAAGAAAATAATTTATAAATTTTCTTTTTATATACCAGGTTTTATATACCACATTGCCTCATTTGATACTCAAAACAACATATAGCATAGACAAAACTGATACAATTTTTCTTTTTTAGAGATGAGAAAACTGAGACAAAATAATAATAATGATTGTTAGAACTAATAACTTTTCAAAACTCAAGCATGTTGCAAGTGCTGTGCTATGAATATTTCTTTACTAAATTGTCAAATCTTCACAGTCAACTATGAAGTTAATACTAATTTTATTTTCAGTTTCCAGAATAAGAAACTGAGTTTTATATAGAGGTTTGGGAAGCTTCCCAAGGTCACAGAGCTAGTGAGTTTAGAAAGGGGACCCCACTAGATCCATCAGATGCTAAATTCCACATTCTTAACCGTTGTTCTGCTTTCTGGATGTGAAAAGTCTTTGGAGAGTCTTTGTCGAGGAAGAGTAGTTCAGGAAAAGGTAGAGAATCTGGATCATGCAGCAACTGTGAATCATTTCAAGGCATATAGCTACTAAACAGAACTGGGATTGAATCCAGGTTCATGACTTCAAATTGTGGGACCCTGAATTCATATCTTTGCAGAGTACCCTAAACACTGACACAGTTGAGTTATGCAAATGACCGAGTTCACAGTCACTCATTAACTCCTGCAATTAGATAGAAGAGTAATTGCCAACTTTGGATTTTAAACTTTCACACCATTTTATGATTATTTATGCTGACACCTAGAGTAGTCAAATTTATTTAACACTGATGTGGATTCTATATGTAATTTAAGAACAATTGGCAAAATCACACTTGAATACTAAGAAGGATTATGACAATATTGATAATATCTATTGAGTGTTTCCTATATTCCAAGAACTGAGCTATATTATTTATAAACACTATTTAATCATAAACTTCCCTGGGTATTACATTTTAAGTTTATTTTTTATATATTTAAATTTTAAGAGGCATCAGGTTTTCAAGGGAACAAATGTTCAGGAAATGAAATAGGGCTTCGAGTGTCAATAAAATGTCTAAGAGTTTTCCAGAAACAACAGATGGTGTTTTCCAACAGAGTCTAGTGAGACCAAACTGCTGCATGATGAAAATGTATTCTTAACATCCCTAGACTGGGAAGGTGACTAGCGCTGTGACATGCTCAACGGAATGGCTCAGCCCAGGTCTTTCCTGGACAGGATGCATTTTATCCCTGTGCTGGCTGTGCTCTTGAACCAGAACTACATTTTCAGTCCAGTGAACCCATGAGACAGTGTGCTTTCAGGTAAGTCAGCTATAAAGTTTGGGGAGTCTTGCATTTTGAAAAGTATTACAAAACAGTGCCATCATGAAGAACAAAGAGAAAACGTTAGAACACACCTCTATCACAAGACAAAGATACTAGAAAGGTACAGAATAACTGCTTATTTTTATTCAGTAGACAACTGCATATATAAAAGAATCAGTTTGCTTACCTAGTAGTTAAAAATGACGTGGGGTAACAGCTTCGAAATTAAAATAATACTGTTGCTTTGCTGAGTGTACATGAGCATAATAGTCCATGGATTTTTTTCCCAGACAGTTAAATTAACTCATTGGAAATGTAGCATACTGAATGATTCTTCTAAGAAGTAACATGCAATCCTATCTTTTTCAGGCTTGATTAAATCCCCTCTGCCTGTACAAACTTTATATCTGTGCCCAAATATTATGTATCCATTTCTGATCACTGAACAGAACACAGACCCTGCATAACCCATCGCCAGTATTAGGTAACATCAAGGAACAGCAGTTTCCTTCTTGCACAGCTCCAAGGGGTACCATGCACATGCATCTTGTCTGTGGCTGTATTCTAAGGGATACTATATACGTGGGGTATGTGAATGTGTCCACTTCTCAGCAAAGTGTACAACAGGATCTTGCTCTCATCTGGTGATAGGAGAACAGTCTAAAGGAAGCAGGTCTTTGTTGTAAGTGAAACGCAGAGGCACCTGATCGATCGGAACACCTTGCACTGGTTAGCAATCCCAGGGGAGGATCTGACTGCAAGGAGGATAGTGAAGATCATCCCTATGCTGACTACTCGGAATAGAAGTCCATACACTTCTGCCCATTGCACCTTGGTATTGAAATTGCCCAGGAAAACACAACACAATCAAGCACTGGATGGAACAATGCTTTCCTTCAAAGAGGAGAGACAGAACCATACCAGCTCCAATAGTGGCCATCAGCCCCCCATGGCTAGGGGGTCTCTCCCATACTTAACTCCTCTCGTGCCACAGTGGAAGGACCCCATCCCCTCCCCGTGGAGAACAGGTATACTAGTAGGGTTGGTGAGGTGCCATGTTAATGCACACACTTAAGCAGGAAAAAGGAGCATACATTGAGCTTGAACACAGGGAAAGACAGTCCTGTGGTAGGCAATAAATCCAGCACAGACTGTGTGAACTCTTTATCTCTTGGTGAGGAAGTGTTCCAGGCTGTAGGTCCATTTTTACGCGGCCTACTGGGGGCTCAAAAGACTGCATGCACCAGATTGCCTCTCCCAACACAGCTCAACCCCATCCCATCATCACGGCCTCCCTGTCCCAAACAACGTCCTCAGGAGTGAAAAGAAATCAGATGTCCTGAGTGAACTTATCTTACTTTATCCTCACCCCCACTACCTAATATTCTAATCCAGGTACCATGCACTGATGTCTGCTCTCCATCTGGAGACTGAATGATCACTCAGGCTTGCTGTACAGGGGATTCCTCTATGGAGTTGGACACTGGAGCAAAACCTCAAAGCAGAGTCCAGCAGACAAGCTAAACTGAAAGGTAGATTCCAAGGATGGTGCAAATTAAACAAGATTAGGAGCATTTAGATTCAGTCACCATTTGCTCCATCGGCAAGGTGGAGATACACTTAAACTATGAGGACAGGCACAGTAGTCTCTGTTGCTGCAGTCTTGCCAATCCTACTTTTGTGGCCATTTCCCTAGTCAGTACATGGACCAGCCCCTTCACCACACGAGGAAGGGGTGGGGTGCCAGAGGGCTCTGCCAGCGCTTTGCTTAGGAATCACAAGTGACAGAAATAAAAACCAACTGTGAAAGTCTATCTCACTTGTTAGAGTTGATTACTGTGCACTCCTGTAGTCTGAAAGCATTACAAGCTAGATAGCAGGTTTATGAAAATTATTTAGCTGGTTTATGAATCGATTTGACATTTATTTTTACTCAGATGTATGTGGAAAACATGAGGAAAAACAGCAAAAATGATTTTCTGTCTTAAAGAAAATAAAAATCAGGGTCAGAAATGAACAGAATATCTAAACTTGTAGTTTAATACCCGAAAGTAAAGACTGTGATTTTTTTTTTTTTAACCATAGTTATAACGAAGCTATGAAAGTAGCACTAACTGACTTTGGATTCTGTGAGACATTCCAGTGTCTTTCTGATGAAGTCCCCTTCTTCTGCTCAACTTCATTTGAATATGATTTATCATTTGCAAGCAAAAGAATACCAACCAACCACCTGGGACAATGATATTTGCCTTGCAGGTTTCTAATAAGGTTTGGGCTAATTTTTGGCAAGGGACTGGCACAGTTGGGCATTCCATAAATGGTGGCTGTTATTAGATAGGGTACATTGATTATCTTAGATTTACCTGGTTTATCTTTTCCAATTTCATCCTCAAATGAAAGAAAGGCAGAGGTTATCCTTTAATGTTGGAACCACAGAAGGAATGCTGGATCAGTGGGAGAGGCAGGCGGCATTGGCATAGAAGCAAAATCAATGCTAGTGGCCAAAAGATGATGGATATTAAAGCTCCTTCACTCTCATGTCTTAGTTATCTTGCCATGATAACTCCAGATGTAGCTCTTTACCAACACATGGTACCAAGCTGAGAGTTTACTTCTAAGAAAAATACTGATTTCATAAAGGCTCCTTTTTCAATTCATAAAAAAATGAAATTTCAAGCCAACTTCCAAGAAAAATGTTAATTCTTTGTTAAAGGCCAGAGTGCTTAGCAATCTAATAATAAACAATCTAGTAATCAACATTTCGGAGGTAAGGAAGACTATCCCATAATACTGTTAGGCCAGCCATGTTGAAAATAACTGAACAGTATTTCTGATTATATTTCATTTTCTTCCATTGACTTAAATGATTGAAAGATTAAACTGTATTTTGCAAAAACATGAAGTTAAAAATCAGATATGTAAACACAAAAAGAACTATATATTACCCTTGATTATATATAGGTCTTAGTGTATAATTAGGCTGACCAGAGTAATATGATTTAATTATGCATATTAAAATAGAATCCATTTAAATATGCTCATATGAATTAGTTCCTGTTGTCACCTGAAAATTGTCTTCTTTCCTATTTGGGAAAAATGTGTAAAATAAATAATACATCCACCAGGGAAAAATAACGTCTGGTGAACCAAAGTACTGTAATAGACACATGCTTTTGTGATCCCTATCACACATTTTCATTATAGTCATGTAGACATCTGTGGATTAATTGTGTTACAGCAAAAGCACCTTTATATTAAAAGGTTGAAGAGTAGATGTAGGTGTACTTTTTAAATAAATTGAAGACTTTTTACCTTAAGCAGAATTGCATATACTTGCACACACACGATGACTGACATCTACAGTTCCTTAAAAAAAGTCTCCTCTCATGATCTGAAAAAGAAGTAAGCAAAATGTCTGGCTTTTTGGAGGATACACAAGCAATACACTAAAAGCAGCTCTCTACAGTTTATCTTTAATACAGTTTCTAATCAGTAGAGGGCTCCCTCGTCTGTACAAGACCCACTTTACAAATGCAGTCTGTACATGCAGCCAGTCACACGTTGTGCACCCGCACTCACACGTACACACACACTCTCTTACACACACCATCTAGATTAATAAAGCTGTCATTTTTCATTGCTTTCAAATCACCTTTAATATCAGTTGATTTTAAAGCTTAGGGAAATGAACGCATAGGCAGCACCCACTGGCAATATGTTAGAACATTCCCTACCTAAAAATACTGATAGGTGTTTACAAGTTTCCTTCATTTCACTGTGACATTCCTCAGCTCTGATGTGCACTTGGCTGCTTTCCTGAATTCACACATCTCTGTGTTTGCTCATGTGCCTGTGCATTTTGCAGAAGTGTCACTACCCAAGCTTTGCAAACTAACTAACTAAATCGTCTAAGTGATGCTGCTGAGGCTTTGTCTTTATTATGCCCTCCAAAACTTGAGAGTACAAAAAACAAAAAAACAATCCAACTAGTGATGTCTGCTTTTGATAGAAGTCACTGAGCCCAGCTGTATTTTTCTCCCACTGAAAGATGGATGAAGACATCCTAACTGGGTTGACTTTTATTTGGGAGGTTTAATTTTTTTCTCTCCTTGGCCTGTAGGCTAGCTGATTCACTGATCTATAACGAAAATGCCAAAACTATGAAAACCCCACTGGGGCAGAAATTTGTAACAGAAAGGGAATTTCTGGCAGGGCTGGAATAATCTTGGGTTGCATCCCCAGGCCAGTTTTTGTGATACAGTTAAAAGCTGGCTGGGCTGACAATGGACTCAACTGTTTAAACATCTTGCTGATTGTTGTAGTGGCCTAATAGATGCTTAAAAAACATTGGTTTTCATGGACTGCTGATGGAATCCTCTTATATCCAGCTGATCCTAAGTTATGACTCATATATTTTCTCAGCAGCCAGATCCAAGAATTCATTTGGTTGCTCTTAAAAGAGATGGAAGGGATAGAGCCTGTTTTTCCTTCCTTCTTGAAGCACCAGGGCTCTGAAAGCTTTCCTGCTCACTCTTCATTCCCGGTAGAATTGATTGTTTCTCCCTTGTTTGTGCTCCCACCTTTATCTCTGTGATAATTTCACTTGCTTCTTTTGGTGTCATATTTCCACTGGCGTCTCTAGCATGGAATTTAAAATGGGGCCATTTTGATAGTAATATGCTGCCTCATGCCTTCTACTCTAATTACCCTTGCCAAAGTCAAACCCTGGAAATGCCTCATCCCATCACCTGAATATTTCTGGTAATTTCTGAAGATGTCTGTCTCATGTATTCATGAAAGTAGTCAGTCAGCTCTCACATGATAACCAACAGATACTGTCACCCCTTCGGTTCAGGACTAGGAAGCCCTATTGTGCCACAGATCTGAATCTTGTTTGGTAATCCATATAGGCTGCCAGTGAAGCTAATATTTTGATCTCCCTCTCTCCAAATCCTGTATTGCTCTCTCAACTGATTACAAAACTGGACTGGAAGGAAGAAACATGACTAATCATAATTATCTCCCCTCCCCAGCCTCCGTAGCTATGTAATATTACCTTCATCTAGAACCAAAGGTTCAGAGAGGTTAAGTAACATACAAAAATCATCGGTTAGTAAGTGGCAGTCCCAGAATTCAAATCCAGGTCTTCCTAACTCCAAATCCTGTGCTTGTTTCACAGCTCCCGTAACATTAGATAAGACACTTACGCTTGCAAAGCAAGGGTTCATAGCTAGATTAGTATGCCTCTGCTTATAAAACATGAGATAAATATATAATGGCTTTATAGATTGAAATGAGGCCAATCTCAAAACATAACTCTAAACAAAGCCCAAACTCTCTGTGTGGCATTCAAAGTCACTCATTATTTATGACCACTGTCCACCACTGCAGATGCCTGTATTCTGATACATGTTTGTTCACTAAGGCATGCCAAGTCCTTCCTCTGAGTCTTTGCTCATGCTAGCCATCTCACATTCCCTTTATTCTCACTCCTCCTCACCCATCTGATTCTCAGGATCTTGCTCTTAAAGAACTTCTCCATTTACCTTCAGCTTTCTTTGCTTTTCTCGAACAGCTATTGTTATAAAACTCTTATTTTGCATTTGCACATAGTCTCTTATTATTTGGGAATTTTGCAAATGCATATGCCATTTCACATGGCTGGATAGTAATTTCTTGAAATAATAAACTCTCTTCACCATATATGTAGCTATTAAGTGACTTTATTCATATCAGATACAGGTAGCACAATCTCATAACTTACAGATGGTTTTTATTGTATGACAGGTAAATGATCCCTCCTTACCTCATAATTACTCAAGCTCTAGAAATAATGTATCACATCCCTGCCATTTCCTTTTCTAAACCATAAAAAATTAAGGGTGTAGTTTATAAAAATTTGATCTTGGGATGGAAAAGAGGAGCATGAGGAGAAAATGGGTAATATTTAAACTTTTTTAGGCTGTTCTATCTTCAGAGGATGTTTTAATAATAAAATTTCGATCTGTGGTAAGAAGAAGTTCTCTCCTTTTGATCACCAAGGTAGAGAACATTAAGATTGGGTTGTTTTCCACTAACAAAGAATACATACATTTTCACTGATTAGCCAAGGAATATTATCAAACATATATATATCTTTAATCATAGATAAATGTCAGTCCATGAGTATGAAGTCTTTAGTAAAATTACAAATGTCAAAATATCTTGTAGAGTATTATATAATCTGTTATATCAGCAAGAATAGCAGCTAGATTTTAGGCTGTAAATATTTAAATTATCCAAACAACTTAAATAGTTTCCCTTTGTAGTCATTTTAAAAATCTTTCTATAGCTTAGGGAAGCAATATAAATTATACTGAGTGGAAATATCATAGAGAATCATGAGAATTTCTGATTCTAGGAGGGATGGTAAATAATTTCACGTCATGTACCAAATCTGAATGGTTGGCAGTGGCTGTCTAGACTCTAGACAACTTTGTTGAGGAGGATTCTGGGGCTGGGGTCAGGCTCTGTCATGTCATAATTGGTTAGCAATGTCTGCCTTAAGTGCAGAACTGTAAGGGAAAGCACAAGTGCCATATAGTGCTTTCCCTTAGCTAAGAGGACTCCTTTATATTCCCATTGCTGAGATTTCACCATTTTTGGTTCTTCTTTGGGTTCTGAGATGAGCTCAGTCTCATGAATGTTGACTTCCTAATGCCATATGGGAGCATGAAGTAAAGATGTGTGAAAACTTTAGTGTTTTGGGATATGCTCATACTGGGACATAACGGTAGTATATTGTAGGTAGTGTTGTAGAAATAAACCAGATCTCCAAAGCGGTGGAGCAAGGGATGGGGGAGAAGGCATTTTCTGGTTTCCCTATTGTATATACTTCTACCATGGCTGATTTCAAGCTATCAGTGTGAGGCCATTAAACTCAGAGTTGGGAAAGGACATGGATAGTCCAAGCTAGTATAAGGGGGCTACTGCATACCACTGATTGTAGACAGACTTCTAGGGTTGAGGGTGTTGAGTAAATGCTCGGCCATAGAATGAATATAGGCACAAAGATTCAAAGAAAGGCCAGGAGGTCATATGTAGATAAGAAGTCTATACTTGGGAAACAGTATCAGCTATACATCAGAGCCCAGGCCAACATTTTAAAGTTATAACAACATAAGAATCAATTTCAATGCCATCCTTCACAAAAGTACATTTTACCTTATCAATTGACATGATGTTCAAATGTTCCAGGGCCATATTGCTAAAACAGCATATTATATCAGCAAAGTACATAGCCTCTGGAGCCAGACTCTATGGACTTGAATCCTAGCTCTGTCATATATTAACTCTCTAATCTTGAGAAAGTTACTTAACCTCTTTGTGCCTCAGTTTCCTTCTCTGTTAAAATAGGGATATTAATAGTACTTATGCCATGGGGTCATATTAAAGATTAAATGAGTTAGTAACTGTAAAGTACATAGAATAAAATCTGTATCTAGTACATTGAGAATACTGTTTAAGTGTTTGTAAAACAAAGGTACATAAAATGTAGACTTGAAACTTTAATCAAAAATTGTCAATATATAATCATTGTCAGTGTATAATTTGCCTTCGAACCCAGGACAGAACAATAGGGTAGCCATGATAAAAATGCTCATTGGGGTAATTAACTTCACATTTATAAGCATAACATAACTTCATCCACTCTTTCATATCATTCCAATAATCTGGGAAGGTAACTAGGAATAGCAATTTTTAAAAGTTCCATTTTATAGTTATTTAGAACTTTATGGCAAATTAGTAACAAGGCCAAAATTTATTTTTTATTCTTACAAACAAACTCCATTTTAAATTGTGAGTTGGAACTTCTTTTTTATGTCAAATACATTATTGAATTTGATGGTATCAGAAGTTTATGGCTTTTAAATCTAGAACAAATTATGAATTTAATAAAGGATGCTTTTTTCTCCTATTAGAATTTGAAAAATACTCCCATTTTCCAAACATAAACTCATGAAAATAAAAAAATTCTGGCAGAGGTCAAGCTCATTATACCATCCTGGTCCTGTTTACCTCAGCACTAAAAATTTCAACTTCTAAGTCAATGTAAATTCTACATTTAGTCAAGTTTTTAACTAAAACAAGTTAAAATAGAGGAGAGAGAACTTTTCCTCCCAGTTCTATTCAGTAGCATGTTAATCAGATTGCAGTAATAAGTATGAAACAATGCATGCAATTAGCAGTGGTTAATTTGAAACTACTTCATGTCAGTTTCTTTCAGAGCAATAGGTTGGTAGAGTAATTATTTATTACCCTGAGGACATGATCAATGATATCCCTCCATAATAGCGCCTGCAAAAGAGTAGGATTCTCATCTGCATAAAAGGAAGCTATAGAAACTGACATTTTTTTCAGCTAAATAAAAGCAGAAAACTGTTTTTAAGCTATTTCCAACTATTTTATTAATAATGATAGATAAGCAAACCATTTGTTACACTTCAATATTTTTATGGTAACATAAAGCTGAGGGGGAAAAAAAACCCCAGCATTAGTGATTTAAATCCACAAAGCCTATCTTTATTGAGAAAGGGAAAAATGACCCATTTCTAAATGTCATTATAGTCATTAATGGGCATGTGCTAGGCCCTTCCACACACACAATTCACTAGTCCCTTAGCTGGAGCTTGGGGGTGGAATTTACGGGAAGCCCTGAGTGATAACACATGGTCTACACAGCTAAGCCATGGTTGTCCAAAGGCAGGGAAGAGATGCCATGTTAGCCAGGTGGCTGCAATTAGATGGTGCATTTGAATAATTGGGAAGGTTGTATTAGAGGCTACCATCTTGGCTTTCTGAGTTCACTATAAATTGGACAAGAAATCCTTTATGTATTCATATTCAATTAATTTATCTTATTGTATAAAATACCCGTCACTCTGAGAAGGACCAGAAAAAAACTCAACCTTCGGCAGTATGTAGTTAGTCTAGGCAATGGAGGGGCGGGAAATACAGAATGGAGTAGGCTGGAAAGAACACCACCACAAGTTGGACCAAGCAGAATTGGTGAGAATGATGCACAGGCCTGAGATGGAGCCTCCATGCTACAGAATTCCAGGAGGTTCCATTCATTTGGAGAATGGCACTCTTAGGGGTTGGGCAGTTACACATGCGGAATCCAACCTGAGATGACATTTTGGGGGAGAGAAACACTTTATATAAAACAGGTACATACATTTAGCATGACATCTGAGGAAGATACCAATGTCAAAATCCAGTGTAGGAGGACCAAAAAAGAGACATGGACAGGTTTTGGAATTCAGGTGAGGCAAGGGTCTAAAAACGTTATTCAGTTGACCTCAGGAGTTGGCCATTGAGGGGAGACCTCATAGCTTAAATAGGGTCAAAGATAAAACTAAACAAATAAAATTACCAGTTATGCACCTTATATCCAGAAAGTCAGCATAGCATAATGTGTAGAAGAAAGAGTACAACCACTTTTCAAATGTATAAAATGAAAACAATAATTTTTAATAAAATAAAAATATTTAATTTTTAAAAACATTGAAAGTTTTACACAAAATTGTGTAGGCGGTGAACTTCTATGTTATAACTGCCCAGCACCTTTTCCTTTTTTGGGAACAGTTCTTCCTTCTTTTGAGAACTGTTCTTCCTCTCCAGATTTTAACTCTGCTGGATATTGTTATACTCATTTAAGACTCAGGCTACTTAACCATATTTTATCAATCTGAGTGTGGGAGCTTTACCTGCCCTGTTAGGCCAGTTTGAATTCTTTTGTGTAATGTTTTGCATTCAAATAGGGAAAGACAGCAGCATCTGGTGTGTTACCCATGAAATGTGAAACTAAGCGCTGTCAGAGCCATGTTCCCCACCATATGGAGGAAGGTGGTATGCGGTAGAACAAAACAGAACTTGCCCACACAGAGGAGAGTGAGGTCCTAATGGCATTCAGGTCTCTGCCTTTAGTGTCCCTGAGATCAGAACCAGCTGAATCCTTGCCCTTCCTGCAGTATATTTAGTCAACTCTTCATTGTCATTATACACTCCAGTTTTCTTCCAACAAATTCCTTTCTTGCCTTAAGCTAGTTTGAACTAGGTCTCCTACTAAAGCACAATATAATGTACTTGGCTTAGCACCAAACACACACTAGGTTTTCAAAAAAAAAAAAAAAAAAGGGTAAAGAAAAAAGGCAACACATTGAACATAAAATCCTACTGAGCTTATAGTTCTTTACAGATGAGTACTCAATTGCCTTTTAATTGTTTCAGGTTATATTAGTTGTGTCTTACTAAACACTTTTTGACTCTTTGAGGTAAGATAACATATATTGTATATACCAGCATCTCTAACAACATCTATTACAGTTCCAGGTTAAAAATCGTAACCCAAAGAGAATTTACTGGTTAATTAATCAAATAATTTGCTTTTTGATCATTCACCTTCAACTTTCTTAGCACTGTGGGTTACTACTTAGTGCACTAAAAGTAATGACTTCCTAATAGTGTGCCAATGATATGCAAGATTTAAGGTACCTCTGGGGGGCCACTATCACTTTTTCCATTAGATTGGGACAATATTGGTATCATTTCCTGTGTTACTAATTTGGCAAGAATGATTTCACCTCAAGAAGACCTGAAGCATAAAGTGAAATTTAGGCATGTTCTTAGTTTATCCACCAACCAATCAACTTAGTAAAACCCAGAGTAATAGTCAAATCCCAGACATCTAAGCAGAAAAGTCCTGAGAGTCAAGTTGTTGAGTTCTTTTAGATTTCTCGTCTAGTAAATGGTATAAGTACAGTTAGCAGCAATAGCGAAATGTTTCCTATTTGATTTTATTAACTGATTGATATGAATTAATGCATTAGGATATTTGATTGTGTCATAAAATGTGTATATGAGCATCATGATTCAATTTAATGTACCTATTACTGGTTGATGTGCCATTATATTAGGCTAAATTAAAAGAATTTTATGGAAAAAAATTACAATTAAAGACAAAATTGATTGCATTCATAACTTAAAAGAAGATATTCTGTTCCATTAATATTTTGAATAATTGTAATAATATATCAGAAAACAATGTGGGAAACTCAGGAGGTAGACAAAGTAAAGCAAAGATAAATAGATAAAAGAGTCAAAAACAAAGCCCACTTTCTATGTGAAATTCAATATTTTCTCTTTAGTCCAAGCTTTTAAGAACTGAAAGAGCAAGAAAAGTCACAGAGTTAACAGCTTATCTCAGCAAGTAAGTTTTAGGTTACATTGTCATGAAAGAGATTAATTTTCCTTCTTGAATCTTCCAAATTACAAAATAAATTATTTCCAAATATGGCATTTTAATTTTTTAAAATGATGTTTTCAATGTTTTCATAGATAATAAGGTGACAAGACCATGTCAATTCTCATAATGCAAATGTGCTTTCCGAATGATGGTGAACCATTCCAGTTTGGCCAAGACTGAGAGGTTTCTGGGGCATGGGACAGTCCCCCCATGGGATGGTGGACATCTTATACATGCAAATTATTTGGCTTTAGATGTAAACTTAAGTATCCAGAAACTGATTTGGAAAATGTTGTAATTTACTTCTGAAGACTTAAGTATACTTCTCTCTCACTATAAGTAGATGAAAGATGATTATAAGTAGATGAAGTCTGATTCAATAGAGGAATATGGCACTGATACATTAGAGTTTTTCTAATAATTCTTATTTCTCTTACTTCTAAGGGGCAGAGAAGGATTTCTGATCAGAAAACGTTCTACCCTTCTTACTGGAAGTGTGGTCCAAGGGCAAAGAGCATCAGTATCACCTGGGAGCCTGTTAGAAGTTCACAATCCCAAACCTAAACCCAGATCCACTGTGTCAGAATCTGCATTATTAACAAATTCCCAGGTGATTCACACACACACCAGAGCTTGTAAGCACTGCTCTAAACTCTTTTGCAAGGATTTTCTAAATGGACTCCAATTTTTCTCTATTGTCAGCTTTCTTCTGAATCCCTGTCTAGTCCACTACAAAGCTAGTGCAGCCTCATAAGCTCAGTCACAATTAATTTGGGATTTGTAATCCATTGACCTGGGTTGTACTGACAACTCTGCCTTATAACCTTTGTCCAACATTTGAAGAAGAGTTCTCTAAGCAAGAGTACATATTTAACCAATGTAGGAAAACCAACTCTTTAACATGTAACAAATTAATTTTTCATAAAGTAATGGATGCTATCTGTACATTAAAGTAGCCCTGTCTCACAGGACCTCTATTGGGAAACTTTTTGGTTGCAGGCAATGCAAATAAGTGAAAGAAGGAAAGCGGCAGAGGATTAGACAACATTTACACAGCCTTCCCTCAGCCTGATTTTGTTCAGTTTTACTGAATATTTTGGCAAACACTTGTCTAATTAGTTGGCCTCATTTTCCATACTTTCTTTTCATGTTAAACTGCAAAACTGAGTGTAATTCTTAGAACCAGCCGTGCTCTTTTAGATCTCCTTGTTTGCCATTTTATTCTGCTTGGAAACCCTCTCCCCACAACTCTTAACCTCCAAACTGTTGTCTGACTCATGCTCATCCTTCCAATGTCACTTTAAATACTATGCCCCACCCTTTTTAAGTCTTCTTGTCTCAGTCTGTATTGCTTTGCTGTCCATTCTACTAGAATATTCAGAAGGAATCTCCAAGTTGTTATTCGATTGACTGCTGATTGTTCACTTTCATATCTTCAGGGAATTTCACTTTTAATGTCACTTTTATGAGAAGCAGCATATGGCCTACTACATGAGCTTTGGAAGAGGGAAGACATCAAGAAAAGTCAATAAGGGCTAGAGGGCCTAGCCTCTGCAGGAAGTGAGTAGGAAAGGGAAGAACATATTTTGACTCCTCTTCATACCACACTGGCTCTGTTCCTTTGTTTCTGGGTGACAGAACAATTAAAATGGAAACTTTAGCTCCAAAGGATCCAACAGGGATAGGTCACTGCCTATCACTCTGAATATTCAGACACCAGTTCTGCGAGACTCATCTATCCACAGTGTGAAACCAGAATCCAGAGGGCTGAAGTTCTCACACATCTCTAAATGACAATTTGTTTTATACTAAAAGGCTAGTATTAGAGCAGCTATATTAATTATCAAGCATACCAAAGTTTATATATTACTCTGCTTTCATTTTGATTGGCAAAGGGGGTATGTGTGGGGTTCTTTCCGTTTTAGCAACCAGGAAAGACCAAGGTGACTTTGGTGAGGAAGTTGCCTTGTGATACTATCATTATCAGTAATTAGCCACAGTTAGTAATCTTCTATTAATCAAATCCACATCTGGAAAGACTTCCACTAATTCTGTGAGATGAACAGTGAGGTTTGCAAAATTTAAAGCATGAGAGGTAACACTGCATAACTTTGAAAGCCAACACAAAGGAAAGAAGAGAGAAAACCTTATCATTAATGTTTAGATAATCTTATTTAATTAAACCTATTCTCTATTAAATTATATTTAACATTTATATATATGAAAGAGAATGATTACAACTATTCTCTCTGACAAAATTGGAAGCTCCAAAATAAAAATTTTAAGTTATTTTATATCCATTTTCTCTCATATGCTAGTTAACAAGAAACAATCTAGTAAATGCCTACGCATATTGTAAATCAATAGGCAAAGATGAAAATCTCAGTTTCAAGGCCTATGAGTATAATCATTGGCATTTCTAGGAAAGGGAAAAATTTCCAAGCTCTGAAGAAGAATGGAAGTTATATTATTATTACTGACCTAGGAAAGGGGAGATAAAACGTCTTGTAAAGAAGAAGCTGAGTAGCTCCTATTCTCCAGTGCCCCTAGTCAAATATTCTGGGGATATAGGCACCTCTGTAGGGATCCACTATAGGCTAGAAGATATAGAATTCTCCACTGATAATGAGAGAGAAAGGATTAGAACATGACAGCAATCTCTTCAGCTCTAAAGAGACTAAGACTGGCAGAAAAAGAAAAAGATTCCAAGAGGTAGCAGTTCATTAAAAAAAGTCTAGGATTAGAAATATGCACTTTCAAACATAGATCACTTTCATCCCCTGGAATAAATCTAGCCTTTTGACTCATTGGTTTTTTTTGAGGTATAATTGATATTATATTAGTTTCACATGTGCAACATAATGATTCAATATTTGTGTATAGTGCAAAATGATCACCATAAGTCTAGTTAACATCCATCAACATACATAGTTACATAAAAATTTTTTTTCTTGTGATGAGGATTTTTAAGATTTACTTTCTTAGCAACTTTCAAATATGCATGACAGTATTATTAACTGTAGTCATCATGCTGTACATTGCATCCTCTGACATTTTACGACTGGAAGTTTGTACCTTTTGAGAACCTGCACCCATTTCACCAAACCCCAATCCCCCACCTCTGGCAACCACCAAACTGTTCTCTGCATCCAAAGCTTGGTTTGTTGTTGTTTAAGTTCCACATATAATTGAGGTTATATGGCATTTGTCTTTCTCTGTCTGACTTATTTCACTTAGCATAATGTCCTCAAGGTCCATCCATGTCGTCACAAATGGCAGGATTTCATTCCTTTTTATGGCTGAATAGTTTATACACACACACACACACACACACACACACACACACACTCTTCATCTTTATCCATTCATCCACTTGTGGACACTTAGATTATTTCCATATCTTGGTTATTGTAAATAATGACACAATGAACGTGGGGAGGGGGCATATATCTTTTTGAATTAATATTTTCATTTTCTTCAGACAAATATCCAGAGGTGGAATTGCTGGATCATATGGCAGTTCTATTGTTAGCTTTTTGAGTAACCTCCGTACCGTTTTCCATAGTGGCTTCACCAATTTACATTCCCACCAACAGTGTACAAGGGTTCCCTTTTCTCCACTGCCTCACCAACATTTGTTATTTCTTGTCTTTTTGATAATAGCCATTCTAACAGGTGCGAGGTGATATCTCATTGTGGTCTTGATTTGCATTTGCCTGGTGATTAGTGATGTTAAGCATCTCTTCATGTACCTGTTAGCCAACTATGTTTTCTTTGGAAAAATGATGACTCACCTTAATATTAGCCAACCACACTACCCCATGCTTTATTTAATTATACTAGCTCCTGATCCAAATCTCCCCCAAAAAACTACATTTAGACCTAAATTTAGCACAGCACCTACAGTCTATATGCTTCTATTCTAAATATAGTGGAAAGAGCACTACACTTAACTCAGTTGACCCAGATAAAAATCTTAAGGCAAATCATTTTCTAATCAGGGAACTTTGGGCAATTAATTAAACCTCACTAAGTCTTGTTTTTCTCCTCTGGGTCTTCTGCAAAGGTCAAGTCATTTCATGCTTTTTAAGTTTCTCTACAAATGAAAGAATGATGTTCTTATAAAATGAAATAAAGGTCTGAAAATTCTTCCGACAATCCTAGTAATGCATTGCCTATCATTTCATTCCCTTTTCAGTCTATTGCTGTTTTTTTTCCTGTGGGAACACATCTCAGTTATTAAAATTAATGACAACATTGGATTGAATATTTCTATTTTTTCTTCATTAACTAATACTCTTATTAAACTATCCATGGAACTATCCATTCCAAAAGATTATCAATGCTAATGTTATTATTATTATTTTATGATAAATACATCAATGTACTTAAACTATATTCTTTGTTTTACTCAAAAATTCAATAGGGGTTTAAAAATATCAACCTTGGGAATTCCCTGGCCATCCAGTGGTTAGGACTTTGCGCTCTCACTGCTGGGGGCCTGGGTTCAATCCCTGGTCTGGGAACTAAGATCCTGCAAGCTGCGCAGCACGGCCAAAAAAAGAAAAAAAAAGAAAAAAATCAACCTGGTTTCCTAGCCAACTGACATCATTGTAAGTCATTCCATTCCTGGTACTAAAATATGTATACTGGTTTCAAATCATTTAATGTAGTAAATGCACACAGTAAGATGTGTAGTATCTTTCCAGAGCAGCCTTCATTATAAGCCACACTTGGCAATAAAAAAAAAGTACCTCTTCCCATATGCCCATGGTTGACAAACACAGCTCCTGAATGGTCCACTAACTTCAAGCACTTGCTCCCAATCTCACTATCTACAATTTGTGCTTTCATCTCATCCATTTAGCTCAGTAGCCCAGTATTTCTTGGCATCATCTACTTTTCACTTAAATATTCCTTTGCCTCACTCTCATGTCTTGGCATATATACAAGGAACCCTTAACATAACACTACTCCCAAATAGCTCCCATTGTTGCCTCAACTCATTCAACAAATATTTAAGAGCTGAATGCTTTAACGGATAGGGATACAGTAGTGAACAAAGCAACAAAGATCCCTGCCCTTATAGAGGTTACAGTCTCTGGAGGAAGTGGGGAGAGAGACAATAAACAATAACCTAATAAATAAGTAACTATTTAATATGTTGAATGATAAAAGTGATGAAAAAATAAAATAGACTAAGAATTGGGAGTACCAATTTTGATGGTGTTAGGAGGAAACAGAGTGGTCAGGATATGCTTCGTTGAGATGCTGCGGCCTGTGCAAAGCTTTGAAGCAGTGAGAAAGTAGATGTCACAGATATTTGGAGTGAGTGTTTCTCCAGGTAAGTATAATGTTGAGTACAATGAAGGGAGAATGGACAAGGTAATTGGGAGTACACCCAAGGGGACAATTTTAGTGATTTGCCAATAAATATTAACTAGATAAAGAGGGAAGTAAATACATGAGATGAGAAATAATAAAAAGTTGGTAAAACAATTAATTGTAGATCACACTGGGAATGAAAGACTATAGAAGTTGGAATTCTTGAAAATAGAGACTGGAAATACAGGAGTGATCAGAAAGTGACATGCTTAAAACCAAGATAGTAGATGGGTGCATTTCTTGGCACTAATAGGATCTAGGCTATGACCATGAGCAAAAGTCCTAAGGTGAGGGCACGCCAGGCTTGTTCAAGAAAAATCAGAAGCCAAAGGCAACTTAAGAAAGGAAATAAAATCTTTAGGGACAAAGTGTCTAGCACAGTGGCTATCTGGGTTTAGATTTGTAATGAGTAATTTATGGCTTGCTTTTTCTCAGAGTGAGGAACAAGACAAACTGGGTCCTGACTTCTCAAATATTCTCTTCTCTATATCTAAATATTTGCCTATACTATTTTTCTCTAACTATTCCCTTCCTCTACTAACTCTAACTGAAACTTGGCTCTCTCCTGAAGACACACCTTTCATCAGAGCATTCTTTCCCTCACCCTTCATCACCATGGTCATGGAGGTGTGGTATGTGTCCTCCTTGCTCCTAGTGGCTAGTTCCAGACTACCGTCTATTAATAAAGTCTACTTAAAATAAAGTCTAATAAATATTTTAAAAACTCAGGTGTTACATCAAGATTAAAAACATCTTGTCTCTGAAAGATACCATTGAGAGAATGAAAAAACAAGCCACAGAGTGAAAGAATATATACATACTAATAGCCACAATGCACAATATATAAACAAAGCTCTTAAAACTAAATAAGAAAAATAACCCAGTAAAAATAAGCAAACCATCTGAACAGACACATCATAAAAGAAGACATACTAGCATCCCATAAGCACACAAAAAGAAGTTCAACATCAGTAGTCATCAGGAAATAAAAATTTAAACTACAGTGAAATAACACTACACACCTTAGAATGGCTAAAATTTAAAATATTAACTATATTGAGTGTCTGTAAGAATGAGGAGAATTCAAACCTTCATACATTGCTGCTGGGGATGTAAAATAGTACATTGCTTTAGAAACAGTTTAGCAGTTTCTTATAAAGTTAACCATACACGTATATTACCCAGCAATACCATTTCCAGGTATTTACCCAGGAGAAATGAAAACACATGCCTCCACAAAGACTTATAAACTAATGCTCATGACAGCTTTATTCAAAAAAGCCCCCAAATGGAAACAATCCAAACGTTCAATAGATGAGTGGATAAACAAATTGTGGCATATAATATAATAGAACATTACTCAGCAATAAAAAGGCATGAACTAATAATACATGCAACAACATGGATGAATCTCAAAAACATGCTGAGTGCAAGAATCCAAACACAAAAGAGTATATATTGCGTGATTTCATTTATATGAAGCCCTAGAAAAAACAAATCTATTCTATGATGACAGAAAGCAGATCAGTGGTTGCCCATGGCTGGGAGCTGGGCAGATTGCCTGGGCAGGGGAATTGGGGAGTATTTCAGGGCATTGTGTCTTTTTCTTGATTCCCTTCTCTTTATATTTTGTGTATCTACTGTAGGTTTTTGCTTTGTTGTTATCATGAGGCTTACATAAAACATCATATAGATACAACAGTTTATTTTAAGCTGTTAACAATTTAACTTTGATCACATACAAAATTCTACCTTTTTACTTCCCTCCTCCCCAAATTTTATGTTTTTGATGTCACAATTTACCTCTTTTTGTATTGTATATCCATTAACAAATTACAGTTATTCTTAATACTTTGTCTTTAACCTTTATACTAAAGTGATTAACACACCACAATATTACAGTATTAGAGTATTCTGAATTTGATCACATACTTACTTTTACCAGTGTGTTTTATATTTTCATATGTTTTAATGTTACTAATTAGCATCCTTTTATTTCAGCTTGAAGAACTCCTTTCAGCATTTCTTGTAAGGCAGATCCAGTGATGATGAACTCCCTTAGTTTTTGTTTGGAAAAGGTTTTTATCTCTTTCAATTTTGAAAGACAACTTTGCTGGGTAAAGTGTTCTTGGTTGGAAGTTTTTTATCTTTCAGCACTTTGAATATATCATTCCACTCTCTTCTGGCCTGCAAGATTCCTGCTGAGAAATCTGCTCAAAGCCTTATGGGGATTCCCTAATATGCCAGGAATTTTATTTTCTCTGTTGCTTTAATATTTTTCTTTGTCTTTGATTTTAGAGAGTTTTATTATAATGTATCTCGAAGAAGATCACTTTGGGTGAAATTATGGGTGGATCTATGAACTTCATGACCTTGTATATCAAAATGTCTCCCCATATTTGGGAAATTCTCAGCCATTATTTATTTAAATAAGCTTTCTGCCCCTTTCTCCCTCTCTTCTTTTGGGACTCCAATAATATACTGATTATTTCTCTTAATGGTATCTCATAGTTCACTTAGGCTGACTTCACTCTTTTTTCATTCTTTTTTGCTGTTGTTTTCTTCAGACTAGATAATTCCAAATTGCCTGTCTTCAACTTCACAAATTCTTTCTTCTGCTTGATCCAGTCTGTTATTGATGCTCTCTACTGCATTTTTCATTTTATTTATTGTATTCCTCAGCTCTGGAATTTCTGTTTGGTTCTTTTTTATTATTTCTATCTCTCTGTTAAACTTCTCATTTTGTTCACATATTACATTCCTGATTTTGTTGAACTGTCTTTCTGTATTTTAGTGTAGCTCATTGAGCTCTGTAAAACAATTATTTTGAAATCTTTATTGGGAAAATCAAGATGTGTCATGTTTCCTTAACTTTTCATGGTGTCATGTTTCCTTAACTTTTCAAGTTCCTCAAAGCCTTGCATTGCTGTCTTTACATCTGAAGAAGCCATCAACTCCTCCAGTCTTTACTGACTGGCTTTGGGAAAGAAATACCTCCTTTCAGCCTTGTTGAGGATTCTGAGGCTTTCTCAGATCTTTTCTATGGATACACCTGCTCTATACTTCTTGTTCCCTTATGCGGGGGATTTCATAAGACTCTGTGCCTGCAAAGTCGGGCCAAGTGTTGACAGCTTCCCTTTTGCTTTCCCTAGAGTGGTGCTGAACGCTCAGTTTGTGCACTTTCTGCAGAGTCAGGCCAGCTTTCTGTGCATGCTCACCAGCTATCTGCAAAGGCTTGCTCTTGCCACCCTTAGGGACACGCACAGAGAGCAGCCATGAGGTAGGGGAGTATGTGGGTGAAGCACATGAAGCACTGGGGGTGCCTGTGGGACAGTTGAGGGGATCTTCAGGTAAGGCATCCCCTGGCTTGTGGGCAGGCTTCCTGATGGGGGTCTTCGATGGACTTAGTAGTATCCACCTCCCCTTGATATGTTTCACTCAGAGCCCTGGCTGCTGTTCTCCCAGCCACTCACTGCTCCCCAGTCATGCAGCTCACAACTCAATACTCTGGATTGTGTGAGAAAGAAAAGGGCTTCTTTGGCAGAGTCCTGCACCAAGAAACCAGGCATTCTCACTTTTCCCTGTCAGAGAAATCATGGGCCAAGAAGGTCTCTCTTGGCACTAAGCTGTGCCATCTTGGGGAAGGAGTGATGTGAGTAAAGTGACCCTGTTCTTCTTATCTTCTTCAATGCATTCAATCTCAGACTGTTTTTGCTCCAATGGTGTGTTGTAACATCTCCACTGGACTCCTGGACTTCCGCAAAGGCCCTCTCCTATGTGGGTGATAGTCAAACTACATGTTCTTTGTGGGGAAGATGGTAGAAAATGATTTAACCATGTTGATGATGTTGTAACACCATATATTTTCTATATTTTAATTGTGGTGAGGGCTACATGGGTATATAAACCAGTTAAACTCATTAATATATACACTTAAAGTATATACATCTTATTGTATTTAAATTATACCACAACAAATTGATTAGAAAAAGACTCCTCAATGGTTGTATTAATAAGACTGATGCTTTCAAGTGACTAAATGTTTAATCTTAAACTTGAGCCAGAAAGGACTTTATTGGTTCATATGACCAAATATATAAGTCAAAGAGCCAAACTATAAGAAAGGCAGAAGGTAAGCCAACTTCAAATAAAACAAGAACCAGGAATTTAAATGCTGACAAGGCTCTTCATTTCTCCTTTCAGGAGTATCTCTATTTGCTGTCCTGGATTTCCCAAGCTGACATAAACAATACTGCTGACATCTCCTGGACTTAAATTGTTACAGCTTCATGACCAGGAAAAATATCTTTCCTACTCATTCAAATTTGAAAAATCTGGAAAAGGACATTGATTGGCTCAGCTTGGGCCATGTGGCCAGTTCTCGACCAATCACTGTGGCTAAGGATTTAGAATACTATGACTGGCTCAGATTGAGGTGATTCCTTAACCAAATACTCTCATGAGAAAGGCAAAGTTATACAAGGAGAAAAATGGGTATTTTTAGAATGCACATTAAAGTCAGAGGTAGGGGAAAGGAAATGTTTTCAAAGATAAAAATAGCACAAACAAGGTTGCTGAATCATTTAAAACTAAAAATCTACTTCTATTTATTTATCCCAGAGTGAGCATTAAGGAAAAATATTTAAAATTCTCTAAATTAGTGTCCAACTGGGACAACCAATTCATAATGCATTTATTTTCCATCTCTAAACTTCTTATCTACCAAGAATGTGAACATTTTAATTTGCCAAAAGTTGGTCAGGTTTTTCTACACATGTTGCAAAGGAAGAGAACAATTATTCCTATAACTGTATAACTGCTTGGTTCAAATAAAGAGATGAACCAAGTCCCTTCTTACTTGCATATAGTAATATTGCTACACTGCTGGATTCCTTTTCATCAGCTGGGTTACATTCACTGCAGATGATACATCTGACTTTAGAGCAGGTGTTGCAGCAGGCCTGACCCAAAGCATCCTGATGCTTATCATCTGGACAGTTTCCAGCCACAGATTGGACTTTGAGTTTTTGAGGAGATTGTCAGGGAGATTGATAGTGTGAGCCATATTGGAATTACCTATGATAAATGACACAATTTCCTCCACTCTTCTCAAAAGACAAGCTGTGAATCACAAGACTGTTCAGTTAAACTTGATGAGTATCTCCTTCCATGTGGAAGATGCCTAAAAACACATTTGCATCCAGACTGGGGTCAGCTGAACAAATCAGAGCACCTAAGCTTCACTGACTCACTACTGGGGTATGGAAACCAGCTAACTGAGTACAATCCAAGATTTGCAAAACTGAAGGATATTTGTGGTAAAAATTCTTTCTGTGATTTAATTTGGCAACTGTTACCTCTTTCATGCTCATCACTGTCTCAGGTTTTATTAGTTAGGTTAGGCTAGGCTGCAGTAACAAAGTCTGAAATCTCAGTAGTTCAATACAATAAAATTTCAGTGCTTAACTTATTTAACATCCCAGTGATATTGGTGATGTGGGGAGGGGAGGGACAGTGGTAGAATCTGCAAGCAGTCATTCAGACACACAAGATTTTTCTATCTCAGTGGCTCCAAATTTAACAGGTCCCCAGAATCACTGTGGAAGAAGAAAATGATAGATTAAATAGGGGAAATTTTAATGGGACAGACCTAGAAATAATATCTATCAGTTATACCATATTCTTTGTGTAAAATGGTATTATATATACCTAAACTAACTGCGAGGGGGAAGAAAATGTAATTTAGCTGTACGCCAAGAAAAAAAGAAGGAAAAGGAAATGGATATTGGTTATTATTAGCAATCTTTGCCACGGAGGTACTACAGGAATACAAATGAGAAAACAGCAAGCCAATTGAAAATTAAAATCTCCTAGAATGACGTCATTGATTTTTCATCCACAAAGAAGTTTGATGCTTCAATTTGTTTCTTTTTTGCTAGTGGATAAAGTTCCCTTCTAGAATGGGTAAGACTATTTCTCAAACCACAAAGGAAAAATATATTAAAATCTCTAAAATTAAATATTACCAGCTCAACTACCATACAGAACAATTAAGTAATTTGCCACCGTTAAGTATTCTTAAGCTAGAAGGCAAGTAAAATGTAGTTAATAGATTTGTCAAGCAAGAAAGGGTTCATTATAAAATTTTCAGTACATTCGAGAAAAGAAACCAGTAATACCATCCATTAACTATTTTCTGGCCATCTTGGTGGGGTTATAGATAATCCTGTTTTCTCTTAGGTCATTCATGATCAATTGTTTTTCTTAATGAAATTTCACTAGGAAATTGTCCTCTGCCCCCTCAACCATCTGGAATTTAGAAGCATAAGTGATCTTTTTATGGCCAAGTGCAGTGGGAAGCTGGGCAAGCAGCTTACTCCTACTACTACTTCTGGAATGTCAGAGGAGGCATTTATCATGATTGTTGGGGCTTCAGTAGGAAGGGCAGTAATGTTCATGCTGGCCCTGACTTTACCCACCATAGTTTTCCATGACTAAGGATGTGAATTGTTGTACCACATCATCTAACCTTATAGCAATATACTTTTCCTGGCCATATTGATGGGTTTATAGATAATCCTGCTTTCTCTTAGTTCATTCATGATAATTTTTAAGTGAAATTTTACTAGGAAAAAGAAGGAAGAGGGAATAAGAGACATACTAAAGAGAAATAACATTTGAGGGAAAGCAAATATATATATATCTCAATGCTACTGCAGACTTAGATTTGTTATACAAATTCAATCCACAGCTAGAAAAATATAATATAGTATTATGCCATACTTGCTAAGTGCCTGTTTTTCACCAGGCATTATTCTAAATATGTGTCTAATGTATACTTGACACCACTAGGACACAAGGTCTCCTCTGTATTGCAGAAGTGAAGCTGGGAAATTTGTTTCCCAGAATCCTCCTTTTGCAAGATTTCTGGTTCAAGTTTGCAAACAAAAGAAAACTGCAGGCAATTAGGAAGATTAAAGTAAAGAAGTTCTTATTCACCAGAGGCAGTTTCAGCCAAACTTACGGGTCTTCTGGTGAGTCCTTGAAAGTCACCTGCATTGCTGCTGCAGACAGAGAAAACTGATGAAAAATCCTCAAAGAGTCTTAAGAATTGTAGCAATTTCCCTGAGAACTTCCTTCAGAACCACGTGTTTTGATACTTCAGTCTAAGATCCCCAATGATAGCTTCCCTGACCTTAGAGGCAGTTTCCTTGACTTATAATGGGGGCTTGTGGGCCAATAGCCTTGAAAGCTTCTACTTTGATAGTAAAACCTTTATATCTGGGATACGTATGATGGCTTCTGTTTTACTGATCCCATCTGACTGATACAAATAATTAAAACCACCTTGTAAAATAGACATACAAGCACATCACCTTTATTTTTCAGATGAAATAAAAGCTTAAAGGATGTAAATATCCTGTCAAGTGTTGCAAGATCAGAATTCAGACCAAGTATGTTGACTCCAGAGATCATGTTCTTCATTCTAATGCTATACTCTGTCAAGTCAGTACCAACGAGGGACAGAAACCACTTCATAATAGGGCAATAACTCAATAATCTCCAATGTGCATCTTCCTAATCAGGCACTATGCTTCTCCTATTTTTTCTGAAAATAAAGCAAAACAAAACAAAATAAAACAAAAAAACCCTTCCCTTGAGTTTCTCTCCTACAGTATCAATACAAAGAGTTTGAATTAATTTCTTTACCATGTCTACAATCCACCAAATTTATTGGTAACTATTGAACTTTCTAGGTTTATGGACTTGCTCTCTATCACCTTGCACTGTTGGATGCTCAAGGATGGTAGCTTCTGCTCAGCTGGTTGTTACAACTCTGTACACACACACACACACACACACACACACACACACACACGTCATTTTTTTTCAATAATTCTTTATCATAGAAAATTAAAATGTGATTAGCAATTGCACATGATGACATTGCAAAAGAACTGGGAGTATTTTCACCAGTGGAAGAAATGGTTCAAAAGTCAAAAAGAGAAAAAGAAAAAAAATCTTATGATGCAAAGTAATCAGGATAAAAAAAACAGGGTTCTCAGCTTAGAAGAGGTATTAATATTTGGGGAGTCTCTTTAAACTACAGTTTCTTAAGAGAATTCATCTCTAATTTTCTACTTACTTGCAGAATGAAAAATAAAGCATATGTGCAAACCTGAATTGTGTGCAAGAAAACCTGATTCATCACAAGTCTGCGATCATGTATTTGGGTATATAATCTATAATAACACATTTAACTTTGTCTGCTTACTAAATCTCTTAGAAGAAATAAACACATGATTGAAAAACTCTTTTCTCTGAGTCTCATAATTAAAACCAAGTTATAATTTTAAATTCTAAAAAAATTGTACTTTAAATGTTTTGAATAATAGCTTCTAGTATTCTTATGACAAACCCCAATTAAAGACAAGGTAAAATCTTCATTCCAGATGAGATAAAGAGATAATCAGTTATTCCAATTTCTTTCCTTGTGCTTTTCAATATTTTTCCTTGAATTTTCATAGGGGTCTTCATTAATATCCTCATTTAAGAAAAATGAGGACATTGAAACAATACAAATTTACTCAGAATCATCGAGAAATCTAGAATGGAAGCATATCCAGTTTCATTCCTCTTTCCCCACCGATAAAACCACAGGAATTCTGAGCTTACAGGATATAGCCATACACAAGGGTAAAAACTTTGCCATAAACTTAGACAGAAAAATAGAAATATTTACTTATTCACAAGTTTATCTATTGTTCTCTGTATATAATCACGTATTCAATCTTTTCCAGCTCTTTCCAACAATATACTTAAGGTGGCAATTGAGCTAACATCACTCCATTAAAGTCCTGGATGGGCTGATGTTAATGCCATCCCTTGTTCATTAGATCATACCGTTATCACCGTATCCTAAAATTGATTCTGATGGCAAATGTTTTAAGGCATTTGTAATGTGAATGCAAAACTTCAGATGTTAGTGTTTAGTTGTTAAACTTGAAGTGGGGCTCCCACGCCCTCACATACAGGGAGGGTTGCTGCTATTATCACCTTATCCTAAAATTGATTCTGATGGCAAATGTTTTAAGGCATTTGTAATGTGAATGCAAAACTTCAGATGTTAGTGTTTAGTTGTTAAACTTGAAGTGGGGCTCCCACGCCCTCGCATACAGGGAGGGTTGCTGCTATTATCACCTTATCCTAAAATTGATTCTGATGGCAAATGTTTTAAGGCATTTGTAATGTGAATGCAAAACTTCAGATGTTAGTGTTTAGTAGTTAAACTTGAAGTGGGGCTCCCACGCCCTTGCATACAGGGAGGGTTGCTGCTATTATCACCTTATCCTAAAATTGATTCTGATGGCAAATGTTTTAAGGCATTTGTAATGTGAATGCAAAACTTCAGATGTTAGTGTTTAGTTGTTAAACTTGAAGTGGGGCTCCCACGCCCTCGCATACAGGGAGGGTTGTTGCTAGCCCATACTGTGCCTTTGGGAGAATAAGAAGAAGACCTCCTCTCTAGCGGAAGGCAGCCCTGTAGCTGCACGCCTTGGCAGGCAGTCAAAGCCATGGTGAAAGTAAGAAAAATATGTCCCTTGTTCCCAGCAGATGCAGGCCCATATCAAGCACTTGGCTTGGCAAGCAGAGTATGAGCTGTGTTGCAGCTCCCATTCGCTCCCTGCATGGAATACTTGTGCAAGGTGTAAACAGCACAACTATAAGCAGTGGCTTTGAGTAAGCATCCTCTCTTACTACCAAAGTCAGTAACCAGAGTATCCCCCTAAACAGCCCCACATCCCCACTCTAGACACCAGACCTTCTGACTCTGCATCACAAAGCATTCTATGCCTCTTCCTTAAAAGAATAAAATCAGTTGTTAACTTTAACTACTGCCTTGTAAAATATCAATACTTATTCGTAATATTTTCAATTTTAAATTAGCTTATCTTATAAATCAGAGAGCAATTCCACTGCAAATAAATAACTTTTACCCTTACCTGTGCCCTTTGATTCTGATCAGGAATTTATTGATTGATTGATTCAATTAGTTAGCTCATCTCTTGTCATCTCTCTACCTAGTTTCCTTGGATAATTATTCCAGGTATTATCTACTTTCAGTTTACTCTCAAACCCAAACTCTTCCATCCTTGTCACTGTGAGTTGCCTCATATTTTGCTTAAATGAGACAATTGTATAATCATATAAGAATCAATTTTGTTCTCTTTTAATTAAGAATACCTCTACATTAGTGTTTTATGAATTCCTTTTCTTTCTATGTTAAAATTTTTGAAGTTGACATTTGAAGACTGAACCTCAGTGTTTACTCTTTGAACACAATTGTATTTAAGTGCTCATATATGCCAGGTCCTGTGCTATGTGATGGGAAATGTTGGTGAAAGGTTTTGACAGGCTCCTTCAGGAATATACAGTTTGATGGGGAAGTAGACAAGTCCCAGGCAACTAATGATAATATCAGTACAATGCGAAAACTGCTCTGACAGAAGGTATGGGATGTTGTGGAAGGACAAATCATAAGTATCCACACCAGATTTGGTGAATCAGGAGACTCTTTAGAGAAAGTGTTGGGACTTGCCTGGCGGTCCAGTGGTTAGGACTCCACACTCCCAATGCAGGGGATGTGGGTTCCATCCCTGGTTGGGGAACTAAGATCCCGCAGGCCGCACGCACAGCTGAGCAAAAAAAAAAAGCATTATAGGAAAGTGTTGATCTCTGAAGGATGGGGAGGAGTTGGCTAGGCAGAGGGGATGGAGGAAGAAGAGTAGGTTGGAGATTCCTAAGGAAGGGAAAAATATGTATAAAGGCCTGGATAATTGTGATTATCTCTGGATATAATTCTACAACTGAGAGATTCATAGAGCTAAAATGAGTTCAGTATAATTGCAGTATGGAATACCATGGAGGATAGTAAAAGAAGAGAAATCAGAAGTAAACAGGGGTAGATGGCTCAAGGTCTTGCAAGTTATGTTTTTTTACTTTTAGGTTTTTACTTCACAACTTGATTTCAAAATTATAATTTTTCATTGTTCATTTAGCAAATATTTTTCAATCATACTATGTGCAGATTCTACTATGCATTAGACATTTAAGATATCGATACATTTACCATACAGTAGACTTTCAAGATTCATTAGTGAACAACAGAGCAAAAATCCCTGCGTTGGTGGAATGTATATTTAAGAAGAAAGCAGTATGTCTTAGAAATAAGTAAATTATATAGAATGATAGAAGCATGGCAAAAAGAAAAAGTAGAATAGAGGCAGGGGATTGCGAGAGGCTGGGAGCTGCATTTTATACACAGTGGTGTGGGTGGACTTCATTGAGTGTCTCTTCCCTCCCTTTCCGTCCTCCCTAATTTAGTTGAGAGCATCATTGTCCACACTGACAGCCAAATTGAAATGCATAGGCTGGTAAAGCCTTTGAGATCTTTTCCCTCTTTTGTATTCCACTGCCCTAAACCACAGCCTACTTACCTCTCATTCAGATTATTCAACAAACTCCTACAGTTTCTTTTTCTTTATGCTTTCTTGATTATAAATTCTTCTTCACCCTTAATCAGAGTTTTCATTACAAATGACAAATGTAGACTTGCCACTCCTTTGTTCAAAAAACCTCTGCCACTTCTGTATTGTCTTCAGATAAACATCCTGACACTAAGTATGGCATTCAAAGTCCCTCCAGTCTGCCATCTGGCTAGCTGTAGGACCTCATTTTCTAAAATTTTTGTTGTGTAGATTGTGATTTAAGCCCACCAGACTAATAAAGCTCTAAACAAAGCATCGACTTTGTCTTCTTTTGGATCTTGTTCCATAATGTTCGTGATTGATGACTCCATCTTTCTCCTCACCATAGTTTCTGCTGTTAAATTCTCATCTATCTCTAAGGCCAGCTCCAATTCCCCTTCGTTAGGGAAGAGTTTCCTGCTTCCTCCCGGTCATTCCAAGTAAGTGTTCCATTTTATGTTCTCCCATGGGATTTTGTTTAATCCTCTCTTTTGGCATCCAGGTTTTGTATTTTCATTCTGAAAAATTCTGTCTGTAATTATTACAGACAGAAGACATGACAGATATCAGACTGTAAGCATCCTCAGGACAGGAACCGTCCTGTTACTCTTTGCCCCATGCTACCCTGCTTTTTACCTGGCTCAATATTTTCTACTTTGAGTGAAGGCTAAATAAATGTTGGATTTATATTATTTTCTTAAACTCTAGATTAGAAAGGAAGAGTTTTTTTTTTTTGGAGGTCAATGTATTAGCAATCTTATGCATAGAATTAACATGATGGGTAAGAGCATTTTTAACAGGCATCTTTTAATAATTATAAATGCCAGATTTCATCAGAAGCCTAGAGCAAGTATTATCACTGTGAGACAAACTAAATGCTACATGTGTCAATATTTACACAAGCAGATTACAACAGTGTGGTCTCATCAGTTCAGCTATTGTGTCTTGTGAGCTTAACTGAATTTTAAACTCTGTAAGGAACTGCATTTTCCCCTGAAGTTATTAAAAGGTAGATTTCTTTTAATTAAACTCATTTGCATGACTAAATTAGATTTAATTACTCTCATTCAGTTCACTAATACCTTTCTTTGATTGGAGAAGGAGAACTTTTATAATTGATTAAAATAGGATGCTCTGGCCTTCTCTGTTGATCCTGGAGAATAGTTCTCATTTATGCTTTTAAACGACCAGCGGAACAGAGATTTCTTTAATCTAGTTCTACTACAAACACTCTCCTTGAACCTGCGGTGGCCGGGTGGCCACACAATCACACTGCTCCTCAGTTTCTCCATCAAATATGCACTGTAGTACCAAATGCAATGGTATCTGTTTTGGCCTCCAATGCAAAGACAAAAGGTGCTTTTGATGTGAAAGTGCTTGAAACATTTGTATACGTTCTAAACTATGAATATTGTTAAAATTATTAATATCAGAAGTTACAGCTTTTCCTTTAAATTTTGCCTAAAAATGGAATTCCTCATTACCTTTTGGGTAGTAGTCATTGTTTTCATAATCTCAGATTATTGAATGCTATCACATTCATTGATTCACTTATGCCTGCATGCATTCATTAAATGCAAATTTGTTTTCACACAGTATTCCAGACATTGTGATTATCCTTGGATATAATTCAACAAACCCATAAGAAGTCCAATAACTCTAATAAAGCATGTTCCTCCCTCAGGAGTTCAGACATGAGAGAGAGACCAGTAATGTAAAAAAAAATGCATTTCAATAAGCATGGTAATAGAATCACATACAAGGTTCATGGTTGAAAAGGGGAAATTTTCAACTCAGCCTGGAGGTATTTAAAATAGCTCTAGTGAGATAAATTTTAAAAGATGGGAAAGGAAGGTTATTCTAGGACAAAGGAATTCTGTGTTCAAAGATATCAAGCAAAAATAGAATGACACATTTGGAAAACTCTAGCGTGGTTTGGCTTACGTTTTGGATTTGAGTGTGAAGTGAGAGAGAACAAGTTTGGAGAAAAATTCATCCGGTGGATGAGTTGGCTTAAAGCAGATGAGTAAAATAACTATATTTACCATATTTATGTATTAGAAAGATAATGAGGTAGCAATATGGAAAATAGATTAGAGGGAGGTAAGCCCAGTTAGGAGGTTCTTTAGTTTAAAAATAATATATTTCTGGGACTTCCCTGGTGGCACAGTGGTTAAGAATCCACCTGCCAATGCAGGGGACACGGGTTCGATCCCTGGTCCGGGAAGATCTCACATGCCATGGAGCAACTAAGCTCCTGCGCCACAACTACTGAGCCTGCGCTCTAGATCCTGCGAACTACAACTACTGAGCCCATGTGCCACAACTACTGAAGCTCACGCGCTCTAGAGCCCATGCTCCACAACAAGAGAAGCCACGGCAATGAGAAGCCCGCGCACCATAACGAAGAGTAGCCCCTGCTCACCACAACTAGAGAAAGCCCATGCATAGCAATGAAGACCCAAAACAGCCAAGAAAAATAAAATAAAATAAATAAAAATAATATATTTCTGAAATGATGGAATAGCAATATATTTGGAGAAGAAAAAACAAATATAAATATATTTCATGGGTTTTTACAAGATAGAACTGAAAAGCAGAAGTTTAAAATTTTCTATGTTTCTGCTTTGGATGATTTTTTAGGTAGTGGTGGCACTTCTGAAAACAATAAAAGAAACACATTTTGGGGTAGGAGTATAAGGAATCCTGATTTAAGTTTGGGGCATGTGATTTTGAAATACCTATATTCATGAAGACAAATATAATTGTCTGGATCTTAGAATAGTGATACAGAAGCAAGATATAGATTTGGGAGTTCAAATAGAGGTTTTCTGTTTGTTTGTTTGTCTGTTTGCTTTAAATCTGTTCTTTACTTCCTTATGTGAACATATCCCTTTCCTACGTTACTGATTCTGGTTTGACTATCAGTCAAGGGCATTTGCCTCCCCTCTCAGGGTTGAGTGTACGTGACCCAAGCCAAGCCAACCAGAAAACAAAACTAAGTACTGGTAAGGATGCTGGGGAGAGGGAATAGTGTTCTTTTCAGCAGGATCATTAGCTGTAAGAACAAGCAAGTCCAGAGTAATTAAATAGCCAGCTTTGTCCTCATACAGGTAAAGTCTGCAAACAAAGCCAATACAGAGGGAAAAAAAGCTAACAGATTAAGAAGGACAGAGGTCTGCTTATATTTTTGAACCACTGGATCCAGCCAAGCCTTTAGGTAACCTTCCCCTGAATGTTTTAGTCATGTGAGCCAATAAATTTGGAGTTTTATGCCTTATGCTTGTTTATGTTTTATTTCTGTGATTTGTATCCAAAAGAGTCTTAACTAATTCAGGGGTTTTCACCAAGAGAGTCATAATTCACACTGTGGGAATGAGTGCCCTAGCTCAGATCAGAGCACAGCAAGTGAGAAGAGAAAAAGATCAAGGTAGTATAATCAGGAGGAACATGAAAATTAAAAGGTAGATGGAGGGGAAGAATCCCATACAGAAAGCTGGGAAAGATCAATTAAGAGGCCAAGAAGAGAGTAGTATAACAGAAGCTAAGGAAGTAAAGCGAGTGTCAAGAATAACGCAACAGGGAGAGGTAAGGTCACATTAAATAGGACAAGACAGATCAACATGTGTGTAGGATTCAGCAATCTAAGGGTTTTAGAGGACTTCGTCTGAATTGTCTCAGTAGAGTGGTAAGTGCAAGACAGATGGAATAGACATGTGAAAGTGAAGTCAGTGAACTGGATTTATCTTCCAAAAAGATTGTCTGTAAAGGGAAGTGAGAAACTGAACCATCTACATGGGAACAGGGGCTAGAAAGAGGGTTTCTTTTTAAGTCGGGAGAGATGGCACCTCTGCATATGCTAAGAGAAAACACTATTTTCTCCTGTTCCATATTGTTTAAATACGGTACTTTTTTACTGTAGTGGGAGACTTATGGAGGTTGAACACACATAAAATGCCAGGTAGATAAGAACAGTTGACAAATATGAATTAGAGGTGTGTTGGTCTCTTTCATTCACTTATTTAAGTCCTAGAGGTTCCCATATTTTGATACTTCATTTTTCCTTCATGCTAAAAAGTAGAATAGCTTGTTTTTCACCATACATACTAAGCCATGGCAAGGCATACTTGGGATAACATAACACAAGTAGGAGCTAATGGCTGACTCATTCATACATATTTAAAAGGATACAGTTTATTTGAAAAACTGTTTTATTACTGAACAGAACTGTATTTCCAGCAGAAGGTTGTCATGACCCATTTTAAGATATCTGTGTTAGCTTGAGTTAATTTGATTTATTTCAATACTAAGCTCAAAGCTTTGCATTAGTTGGTGACAGTTCTACTGATTAGATGTCATTTTTTTCACCCTTTTATTACAGTGTGCAAGTTACACCTAATGAACCACTTGGACATGTATTTACCTGTCAGTTTCATCTTTTTCTAAAGACAATGACAACAAATATGGAAAAGAAAATTCATAAGGGAAAGCGCAACACTGCTTCTTAAGTATTCAGTTTTTAATAAGTGGCCTATTATTCATTAAAAATAGAAAGAGCCTCAAATCTTGCTTGAAATAACAATGTTCTAAGAGGCTTTTCTGACTCTGACTAGGAAGCACGTGGAGGTGGGCACCTTCCCTTCCATCTGCATTTGGGTATTAGGCTTGGGGGTATACAGTCATAAAAGGGAATGTGTCATGAAAAGAAATGGAAACAAACAAATCACAATACCAAAAGGAAGAAAAAAATCCCTCAAACCACACTTTCACAGTCCTCTATTTATACTAGCACATTCTGGGAAAATCACTCAAAAACCTGTTACTAATCATTTAAACCTTAGGCTGTCGACACTTTTCTGCTTTGCTAGCCAAATAGTCATATGCAGCAGCCAGAGGGTTAAAGAGCCAGATTTCCTGTCCCATGCTGTAGCTTTGTGTGAGCAATATGGAGGACCTCATCATCACCGCAGAGGTTCCTGTTGAACATGAAGGGGTCTATCCAGGCAAAAATATGTGCAGCCTTCTGGGCCAGATTTGCTCCGGAAGGGCTTCTAAAGTTGGCTGTGCAGTGGGCTAGGCTGTCCAGACCTGCTGTTCTACAAAGGCCAAGATTCTCCCTCTGTGTGCCTAGTTCTCCAGCCAGCAGACCATACAAAGCCTGCTTCGCCTGGGTCCAGACACCCTCCAGATCTATGAGAAAGTCTTTGTGTTGTTTTTGGAAATACAATATTCAATCTAATATAAATTAGATTATTTGGATTTGGATAGACCCAAACCGTAAACATTTCAATTTTCGCATAGAAATAAAATAAATGAAACAGAACACAGAATTTGTCCTAAGATTTAGACTGTAGAAGACAACACAATTTTCTATTTCTTGATTTTAAAAAAACTTACAGTCTGTCAACTGCACAACAAATTATGTCTCCAGTGGCCTAGGTGCAGTGTTTTAATTGTATTATTTTAATGGAAGATTTTTGATATGCTGATTGTAAGTGCAGTATTTAATTTCTTTAATAAATATGTTAGGAGGGCTCCATGGCAAGGGAATGAGAAAATAACCCTCCTGAGAGCCCAGTCAACCACCCCTGTTGTACTTTGTGATCTAGAGTGCAGAATTCTTGATTTTTATTGTCTTTACCTCTGTTCATTTGACTCATTGTCATCCATGCTTGATTAACAAAATAAGGACAAAAATACTGAAAGAGGTAATATTTTGTGGACAGTTATTAGTATTTTCACTCCATTAAAAAAATCAAACTTCAAATTCTGTTTGTTGAGAAATCTGCCCACACTATTTCCTTCTATAAAGTTCCCTAGTGAAAGTCCGGATTTTGAAAATCTAGTCTCTGACAGAACAAAAGGCAACAGAAACCTATAAAGACAAGCAAGAGAAAGCTCAAGGTTTGTTTCACACACCACCTATGCCTGAGGATGGTTCTCTTCAATACCCATTGTGATTCAGTCACCGTGACAAGAAATTTGAAAATAAGCTTTGCAGGTAAAAACAAAACCAGTGAAACATTTGATTCATCTTTGCCAGCTGAACATCGTACCTTGTTTGCTCAGAAATCTGACTGAATTAGATCGATATGTGTCACTGAGTCTCTTGCTGTCATACTCAATGCTCAGTCATCTAGTGGAGACAAAGTCTGACCCAGGATTAATATAAACTACTGTGGGTCCTTGGAGTCAGACTCAAAAACTTAGATTCCATCATGCCCTCAATTATCAAATGTGTTTCCTGTGAAGAAAGGAGTACTGTTTAAAATGTTTGATAATCTGACAAGGCCATAAGGCTTAATGGAATTGATGATTACACACAGATGGACGATTAACTCTCGAGGTTTAACGTTGAAAAAAAAAAAAAAGTAACTGTGCTGGATTGCTACTTAATGGAATTACACTGCCCATATGGAAAAGAACTATACCCTAAATATACCCAGAATGATGGAACAGGTGGCAGAATCTGGGCAAGACTGCTTGGAATGCACAAAAGCATTCTGAACTTGTAACTGCCAGAAAAGATTTCTGAAGGAAAAAAAAAAAAGAGGGGAATCTTTGAAACCATGTTAACTTTCCTATATTTTGGAAATATAAATTGCAAAATAATTAGAAAACTGAACCCCAAAGTATAATTATTCCAGTAGCAATGTTTTTTAACATTATCTTTTGGAAACCTGCAAACTATGCTGTTTGTGACTGAGGTAAATGTTGATGTATGGATTATTAATTAGGTCCAACATAAACTCAGTGAGGGCAGAAACCATATCTGCCTTGATAACAGCTATATCCTCCAGAAGATATAATTGGGAGAATGAGATTAAAACTATTAACTAAAGGAAGGATTAAGTGTAATTTCTAGATTTCATATTCTTTAATAATGATTTACGTCCCCAACTTCATGGATAAACAAGAACTGCATATGGGAAAATGATGGCGGGATATGAACACTAGTAAGCATTTACATGTAAATAAGCAAATGATAAGGTAGCATAATTCCAATTAAGAAACAATTGCTGCAAGAAGGTGATTTATTTGTGATTTTTTGCTCCAACTCAGGAGGGGATTTATTTTAAATATTAATAAACTTTCAAATAACAGAAGGCTCTGTCTTCTGGGCATACAGAGTGTGGGGATAGAATGTGGAAGGCCTTCGTAGTGATAAACTTAGTAGGAAATCTGCACTGAGCATTTACTATGTGTCAAGAATGAACTGCTTTATGTACATCAGTTTATTTAATTCTTAATATGACACTTTAAGTTATTTCCCATTTTACAGATGAGGAATCTGACTGAAGGGCATTAGGTAGGCTTCCCAAGGTCACAGAACTAGCAGTTGATAAAGTTGGGACTAAAAAAGAGATTGGTCTTGCCAGAGTTCTTTCACATATAAGCATTTTGGTCAATGCCCATTTACCATGATCTCTCCCTGCTTCTGTGCCTCATTTCTCTAGTTTTGCACATGTCTGAGCATTCTTGGACTCCTCTTTGTACCTGATGCCTTCCATAAGGTTTATGGATCCACACTGTTTACCAGGGTGATATTAGGACCTTTAGAAAAGCATAAGGATGGAAGAGACGAAGAAGGAGAACTACCTAACACAAAATAGTTAAGAAATTAATACTAAATGATAAAATGAGGGTGAAGAAGTTCCTCAGCACTCTGTTTCTCCCCTATGAGCTTCTAATTTTTCTTTTCTTTTTGAAATATTAAATTCTTAAAAAAACTTTTTTTTTTGGTGCCTCTGCTTTGTTGATGTCTTAAGCACATGCTTGTTAGACCCACTGGGAAATTTGGCCAAACTCTATTTTGGGGACTACTGAGCAATTCTGAAAAATTATGAAAGAATCATCTTGATTAAATCAATCATGGCATTTTATTACATCATTTCAATGATTAATACTTTCAGATCTCTGTTATGACTCTACCATAAAAATGGGACACACTTATGCGTCTACACAAAAAATAATTTTGGTACAACTACCTAGACCAATTGGTTACTGGGTATGTAGACAGAGCTGCTTTTGGCTGCTTGTTCTTAAGCTTTCCACACACAAGGTTTTTATACATTTTGATATATGTATATTCAAATAAATTTTTTTACACTTTTTTCTCTACCCAGAGAAAGTTTATCACTGATGAGAGACAAGATAAAACAGTGGAAAAAATTCTAGCCCAGTGAGGCAATCTCCTTTTGGTTTTTAATACTTTATTTTCTGCTAATTAGTTGTAAACCTTGATGTTTTAACTGTTCTGGGTATCAATTTCTCTCTTAAGATATTTATCCTACTTACATCATAGGAATTCTGAAACAAATTAAAAAATGAAATCTGTGAAATTGTTTGAACAAGTAAGCACAGTACATGAGCTGTTGAAGATTGGGGCCTATGTGCTTTCCTTCCCTAGAGAATCCTGTATAACAGAGGTGCTCTATTGACATCTATTAGTGATCAATGAAGAAAATTCTTGCCCAAATAGATTTTAAGATGTTTGAGGGCAGGGGGCATACTTTATAGTGGGGCCTCAAAGAATGCTGACTTTGATAAGAAAGCATTCAAAAAACAATTGAATAGTGTAGAGAATGATGAAATGCAAGTAATTTAGGTAGAAAATATGTATGTAACTTCTCTTCCAGTTGCACTATTAGCATAATAGTCTGTGTTATTATGGAGATATCTTCGTGTAAAATAAAGAGCATTTGTATCAAAGGAATCTAGATTATTCTTTACCTGTATGACTGATCTTTCTCATTCTGTGCCTATATAGAATTCTTAAATTGAGTGAACACCAATTATAGTGTTTTTCAAAAAAATATTATTATAGCTTCTAGTTCTACATCAGGTACTTCTTCCATGCCCTAACAAATAGCCTACTGCTATTACGGTGCAGAATAAGGGAAATATGTTGATGGAGACTAGTGTTGAATCATGTCTTTATCCTTTTGGCAACTGATAGGTGTACTTTTAGTAAGATATCTGGAATCACTCTTTAATATCCTTAAGTTATTTAATATGTAATCAAATTGGACATGCTTTATTAAATATCCTATTAGTTGTTTTTAAATGGCAGTTTTGTTTGATTTATTCATTTTTGATGTAATATTTTTTTGCCTGATAGAGATTCAATCTGGTGATTGCAATGGAATCATTATCAGACATGGCTTTCTTATCGGAGCAGAGGGAAGAGCATTTGTACCTTCCTGTCCAATCAGAACTCAACGTGGCAAATTAGGAATATGTGCTGTGGGGAGATTGGGGGTGGAGAAGAAGGCAAGAGATTGAACATACTGGCTATTAATGCTTTTGAACCAATTCTCATGGTAGTTTACACCATAGCCTTCAAAACCCAATGATGAGATGAATATGGACATGGCATGTCAGATATTTCCTGTGTAGAACAAGACTTTCCTGACAGTAAAATTGCTTCAAATCACATGCCACAAATGCGACTTAGTCTTGATTGCCCTTTCCTCATAAGACAACCATGGTAGACCAAAGCAGGATAGCCATAATTAAGTTAGAAACAGCCAAAATTGTCAGTAACTGTTTTCACCCCACCCTCCATGTAAATGTTGCTTTACACTGGGTAATTTTCTGCTTTCTCCCCTTCCTGGTTCTACTATCCTCCCTACACTCAAAAAACACCACTCCAACCATGCATTATTTACCTCTTCATGCTTTGGTTCTAAATCTCCTAAAAATACATTCTGAAATTGCATGCTTATATCTGCATGTTATGCATACATATATGAAGATTGGGGCCTACATGCTTTCCTTCCCTAGAGAATCCTGTATAACAGAGGTGCTCATTTGACCTAAGTGATCAATGAAGAAAATTCTTGCCCAAATAGATTTTAAGTTGTTTGAGGGCAGGGGGCATACTTTATAGTGGGGCCTCAAAGAATGCTGACTTTGATAAGAAAGCATTCAAAAAACAGTTGAGTAGTGTAGAGAATGATGAAATGTGTGTATATATGTGTATATATACACATATATATATATTTATATAGTCTTACTGGGCACTCACCAGTGTTACACACACACACACGCACAGAGTACAGAAAAAGGAAGGAAGAATATCTCAAATCATGACAGGCAACCTCCCCAAAACAAAACTGTGAATGTCAGGCCCAGGGAACCTAGCAAAACAAAGTGCTCCCAATTTTAGTTTCCTTTGAAGGTCAGCAATCTGTGGCTAAAGACTAACACTCTTCTCTAATCAAAATCTTCAAGACAGTTTTTGTTCGGGTATGCTTAGTCCTTTTTCTGTAGATGATTTTAGAATTATTTTAAGGTCCATAAAAGTCAGAGTCTATGGAACCTCCTGTTTCTGAACCCACAGCAGCAGTTTGAATAATAACTCTTCATCCAATAATCAATACCTATAAAATTCCAACATGGTTTAATTCAAATTCTGGATTTCCCCCTTCATGTGGCTCTAGTGGATCTGGTGTTTCACAAAAATCTGCCTGAGTCATATGTGCAATGCCACTCTTTTAATCTGTGTGATTTGTTCTAAAACTACGGGGGATATGTGGAGTGCATTGATACAGAGAAGCAAGAACTGTGAGTCCTATCACCTCTCTGGGGTCCAGTTGTGGGCATGTTAAAGGTTTTATATATTAAGAATATTCATTATATTTTTACTAATTGACCATCAGAATTTCTTACTGGTCTCATAACTTCTGGGAACAAACTGCATAAAACTCAGCACAAAACTGTGGTACAAATTTTCTTTGTGCTTCTATTGTCACATGTCCTGTTGGTATCCTAAACCCAATATGCTATATAAAAAGTATACTACTATAAGGACGATATTAGGCAAATTGTTATGCCAATATAATGTCACCAGTATGTTGCTATGTACCTGCATTTGAAAATAGAACAGGATGGTCATACCAAGGCCCATGACATGCCCAAGAGCAAGAAGGAAGTAAGGTCTTCTAAATACTAATCCAAGTTTAAATATACTACTTGAGACTTGTTCATTTTAATTTTTAACTAAAAGTTATTCTGGGATTTATTTTGTTATTTTTTTGGCTTCTTTTTCTTAGTTAAATCATTTACTTGGAGATTTTAAAAAATTATTTTCCTTTGCCAGTTATTGATTATTAAATTGTAGTTCTCAGCTTGTGACTGCAATAACAGATGTCTCCTAGTTGGAGTGAGATCACAAGATTCCTTTTGAATGAATGTAAGGAAAATATACCACTATAGCAGAGCAAAAGTTGTGTGTCTGCTAGACAGTTGAAGAAGTCTATTCAGGATACAACCTAAACTAGAGATTGGTCTTGTGTTTCACTTTAAATCGTTGAATGACTGGATTAGAAATCCAGGAAACAGACATGGAGAGTTGATAATTTCATCCATGTGGTTTTCTTTTGAGATTTTAATTCACTCACGTTAGTAAAAAATAAAACGTAAAGCACTTATCTTTAATATCCCTTAAAAATTGTTATTGCACAAGTATTTATTTATTAGGAAAATTGAAACTGTCACCTCAGATGTCATTCATTATTTTTCACATAGCTCACCTTCTGAGGTGAAACGATATTTAGGTCTGTCTAAGATCAATCCTCTTCAATATTTACTTATTTAACTTAATACTTATTGAGCACCTTTTTATGATATAAAATGTATTATAACATAGCATCAGCCTTGTATATTGAGTACGCTATATAGAGAGATACATAATATATAGATAGATAGATAGATTGGGAAATAGATTTATAAAACACAGAAATGAATATATAAAAATAAATATGATAAGGTGATAATACAGTGTAGGTATTAAGATAATAGAGAATTTATTTTAAAATGCTTTTCATTTTAATACATTTATCTTGTTATTTAACAACCATTTATTTGTGAACTTGGCAATAAAGTTGTCATAATTCATAAATATTGTGGAAACTTCAGAATATAAATTATTCCTAGATTCTATTCGGTAGCTGAATGCCAATTAATGTCCTATGTAACAGCTCCATTTTAAGCAAGTCACAAAAGTATCTCCACCAACCAAATCCTAAAGAAGATCCAATCATTCATTTTTTTCATTTTGAACAAACTTGTCCAGTTTTAAGCTTTTCATACTGCATTTTTTTATTCTCCAATTTCAGATAATTTCTATTATCCCTTTCTCCAAACATGGTCCTTTTCTTTCTTTTTCTTTTCTGAAATGGTTATATTTTCTTTTGGACACTCTGAAAGCTAATGCAAGTTCTAGACTGATAAATAAAAAGGCCAAAATTTCCAGATTTCCCCATGGACTTCTCCACTGTTGTCCATATTGTTCTAATATAGTTCTCTAACAAAAAAATAAAAAATAAAAAACAACCAATCCCAGAACATAGTACAAGAAGAGGGAAGAAAGAGGTTGACCCTCTCATACCATTTGTGATAAAATCTCTGTGCAAAACAAAGCTCCCAGAAGTTATTATTTCTAGTCCATCAGAAATCATATTATCTGATACTATCTTGTTTGAAAATTCCCAACTTCTTTGTTACTTAGTGAAGGTCCTACAGCCACTTCACAGTGAACTATATGACAAGCTATTAATAGCTTCATTCTGAACCCACCAAATAATTTCATGTCCTGTCACAATTCCATCAGCTCTGACTCATTAAAAATGCAAATTTGAAACTGTTTGCAAGGAAAATATGTGATCCATTTTTAGTGTGCCAGAGTGTTCAACAAGGTGCTGAAAAACTAGAAATGGAACACTGATTAAAATTTAACATAATATTTTCTTAAGCCAGTACTAGATTCAATACACTGTAAACAAACAAACACACACACACACATACACACACACCCACATGAATAAGAGGAGCCTAACTCTCAAAGATGGAGAAGATTTCAAAATGGTAGCATGGGCTGTGTTTTTAAGACAGATGCATAAATAAAACAGTAAAGTATTTTGGTGAAAGGAGACAGAAGGACTGAGGGGTTAGGAGAGAAATGCAATTAAAGGAAGCTTTAGGACATAGATGACATTTGGGTTTGGTCTTCAGGGGAAGGCAGTGGGTGGAGAATATTTCAGGCAGCAGAAATGAAATAAGCAACAGAAGTAGAAAAGTGCAAATGCCTAACAAATATTTACTGAACAAAATAATCCTAATGACAGTCAAATCTCTTTATTTAAAAAAATTTTTTGGCAATGAGTTGGATTTCCCCACTATAAAGTCTCCTAACCTTTTGTGTGTTGAGTGTATTTTGTCACCTTTTTATAACTGATTTCTGCAGATAAAGTGGATGTTTCCATATCCACCCATCTGCTAATCGGGGATCACTTTGAAACCGAGTATAAGGAAAAAGAAAAATAAAAGAGGCCATGAAGCTGTGTTACATCTTGAAGTGCATTAAAATATAAAAACACAAAATAAGAACGCACTCCAAATGACTCATTTGTTTTTCAGTATTCCACAACTCAGTGACAACAACTGGCACTATAATAATTCCACAGTGTCATCCTGGTGAAACATAGGGTTCCCACAAGAATACATCTCTATCTCCTTCAACATCACCATTAAAATGACTTATTTGTTTCCGATTAATTAGGACCCAGTTTCTTCCTTCTTGGCATTTCATTTTTCCTCCTGTTCAGTCTATCTGGACAGGCTAGATCTGCGTGGGCACGCACCAGTTTGTGAGATTCTGGATCAGAACTCAGTGGCTTTGCAACAGTGATAAACCTAACTTCTGGTAACTGCGAATTTGTGTTCCAAAGTGCCACAAACCACACGGTAAGACGCCACAAAAAGGAACAATAACTAGGTCATGTTTTTGGCAGTCTTCATGAAGCAGTAGTTCCAATGCTGGCTTGCCAGTGATTAAATAGAGCTGAGAAACATTTTTTTTCCTTATCTTCCTTTAGCAGAACAAAAAAGCTCAGATTAACTGATGGAGAGTGAGGAGAGAAAAGGAAAGCTCTTTGGAAAGGAGGAATTGAATTGCCAACTACCTAAAGTCCAATTATTTGTGTCCTGTAAGAACAGAACTCAAATAAGGGTGCGTGCCATGGGTGTAGCTAGAATGGTGTGTGTGTGTGCATGTGTGTGTTGGGGGCAGTGTTTTGTTGGGATGAGGTGGAGGTGAGAGTCTTCTTTCACTTCTCCACAATCCTGCCATTGTGCAATGGCTGACTGTCAACAAAGTCTCCAGAAGGATGCCATTTCCTAGGACTTTTCATTACATAATTGTTAGGTAATTAGTAATACACTGTTATTCTGGAAAAGCAAAACAATATGCTACATTTGGTGGTATAACATTAAACTCCAGGAGAGGCTAAGCCTTTTCTGGGCAGAAATTACTCTCTTGGAGGCATGATCGGAAGTTCAGCTTAGCATACCCCAAGCATAAGTGAAACTGCTGTTCAAATTTGCCCTGTGCAAAGACATACCCAACTTTTTAGTTCTGAATATATTCTTTCCAGTGAGTTCATGATTCCCAACAACTAAACAATGAATATGCAAGAAGGCGAAAGGCTAAGATAAAACTGAAGAACAAACATTTGGGAGAGAGCATTAAGGAAGCTAATTGACGTGCTTTGTAAAATGCCAGAATGATTACCTTTCTAGGTGTTTAGAAAAGAAATTATCTTAAAATATAACACTTCTTTCTCTCCTCATCCTAGTAAATCCAGTCGACAGGATTTAGCACTGGGAGGAAGCCCAGAAGGTTTGAAATTCTGTAAGAAAAAATGTGTATTTTTAGAATTATGGTAACAGCTGCTAAGAAATGTATTTCTATTTTGTAGTAAGTCTAAGCTGCCTAACATAAATGTGTGGTAGAGAAAGATAACATAGATAAGGCAAGTGAAGAGAATTATAGCAAAGTGAACACTATCTTTGGTTGTTGTGGAAAGAAAAATTGAATACTAAAGATGGCATTTTCTCAAAATAAAACTATAAATTGTATATCTATGAGCTAAAATTAGATAGCTAGCCCCCCCCCATCTCTCTCTCTCTCTCTGTCTCTCCCCCTACCATCCTATTTCTTATCTATTTTTAAAATTTTTTCCTAACAGAATCTTAGGGAACATTAACATAATAGTATAGATCTTAGTAAAAATCACCTTCTAAAGTCCCCAAATATGCTACCACCCTGTCAAATATACAATATGCTATCAAATTTTCACATTAAAAATCTCATTTAAGTATCCATTTAAAGGTGTTTAGATAAAGTTCTGACTTAATAAGTGAACCATTTTACAAGTGACTAAATAAGGTAACTATTATTTTCTTATGATGCAATTTTTGTTTCAAGTTTATTATTAAAGAATAGAGTAAAAAACAAGAGGAAACACGTATGCATGTCAATCCTTTCACATATAGGTATAATTCTTTAGATTTTGTTTCACGTGTGATTGGATTTGTTGAAAAATAATAAGATCGCGTACTTGGGAAATGGTTATCTATCATCGAACATAATATTTGTGTTATGTTTCTAAACCCTGGGCTTCTTTTACTCTTAGAATTGGTGGCAGGAGCCACTCCTCCCAACAAAAGCATACAGGCTCTTTTTCTTTGGGGACTTTTTCATTTGATCTTTACTGGGAAACAGCCTGGGGTTGGCATCAAACTGAGATACTGGGCATGTGGTTTGTGACCTAGGGACTGCTATAAAAATTTAATGTGTTATTTCATTAATTATATTAATAACACATTGTCATTATGATTAATAACAATTACTAAATGAACACTTGGAAGGCTCAATGTTTTAGAAAGTTCAAGAAACCTCAAAAATGCTCTTAATAATTATTCAGTGGTTTAGAATAACTCACTTTAGTTAGCCCTAAACTTTGCTTTCCTAGATTTTCTTGGAAATGTTCTGTAGTTTCCTCTGAAGTCTATATACACATATAAAAGTCAGCACACTATATTTCTCTCATTCATATTCCAGAAGATAGAACACATTTCCATCATCAACCACCCCTCCTTCTACTCCCTTCCCAACTTAAATTCAAATGTTTACTTTCACTCTCTTTCTCTCCCACTGTCCATCTGGCTAACTGGCTGGTACTCTTTCTCACTCTTAAATCCCTTCTCTTCATTGTCATGTACCACAGATATTTGGGAAAGCATTCCTCAAAGGATCCACAAAGTTACTTGCAATCTGTTTAAACACACAGCCCACCTCCAGCTCCCAGGATACAACCTATCCCAGATTTTATAACATCATCTTTGGCCCCTACTGGCAACAGGAAAAAAGTAATTTAAAATAGTGTTGTTCATATATGACCATAAAATATGCCCAGGAACCACTCTAAAAAGAAATACTGTGCTCAATCTGGTACCCTGGGAAAAGATGAGTATGGGGAATCTTTTCTGCTCCTTTAGAGCAGGGACCATGTCTTACTTCTCCTTATATCAGCAGCATCTATCACAAGGACTAACACAACAGGAAATGGTCAGGTATCTGTTACACCAAATTTAATTTAATTGTTTCCAATTCAATTCTGAAATATAAATTGAACATTTTATGAGTCTAATTTTCCCAATCAGTACTGTTTTCTGAATTCCAAAACACTTCTTCCCCCAATGAATTACATTCTTCTACAGAAATCACAAAATATAGGATAAGGGATGATAAGCTGATAGGCAACAATAGTCCTTTGGTTAATAATCCAAATAATATCTTTCATATATTGAGTATTTCTATATGGCAGGCACTGTTCTAAGTGTTCTACATATTTACCTAATTTAATTCCTAAAACAAAAGCATAAGGCAAATACTATTATTGTCCATTTTAAAGATGAGTAAATTCAGACATAAAAAGGATAAGAAACTTGCCCAAAATCATGCAGGTAATAAGTGATGGAGTGGCATTTGAATCAATGAAACCGAAATTGAGAGTGAACAGGTTTAAAACTAGTTTCAGGTTTATATGACAAATTTTACTTCCACATTATATAGTAACATGTGTTTATTACCTCAAAAAGGTCACAAAACTTATTTATTTAAACTTTCTTATTATGTACTCTTATGACTGCCATAATATTCACAAGGAAAATATAAGTTAATAACATAGAGATCTCTGAAATACTAAAAATAATAAATGATACATCTGCAGGCACAAAATATCTATTTTCAGAGATACACTTTGTGAATGAGATGGAGAGAAGAGGTAGGAAAAGAATATTCATGAAAAACTTGAAAACTGAAAGGTTGTTTGGGAGATCAGACTTAATTGAAAAGAGCAGATTGAACAAATGGCCACAGTTCTTCCCCTCCTTGAACTGAGTCCCTTACAAAATAACTTTGCCACTCCTTCCATAGAGAGGACTCTATTTCTCCATCCCTTATGTCTGAGCTGTCAGACTTGTAACTTGTAACTGAGCTTGTAACTTGATTTGGCCAATAGAACGTGGAGGAAATTAAGGGCCAGTTCTAAGACTAGGTTTCAAGGGATTTTCCATGATTTCACTCTTGCCCTTCAAGTAACTGCCACATGAGCAAGCCCTGACTAGGCTGCTGAATGTTAAGAGAGCAGCACAGTAGTGTCATTTGCCTCACCCAACAATCAGCCAATTTCCGGAAGTCGATCCACCTACTGACATGTCCTTTTAACATAGATGCATGGGAGATTAACCAGGCCTGGCCCAGATCAACACAACAGCCCGTGTGATGCACAGACTTGTGAATAATAATAAACTGTTATTGTCTTAAGCATCTAAGTTTTGGAGTGGTTTGTTATATAGTAATAGATAACTGATTTAGCACATATTATAATTACTTAGATATTAAGAGCACTGCTTTAATATAAAAGTGTACCTGCTATTTATCTGGACTGACATGACAATCTCACTCTTTTTTAATTGCTAAAACTTTCCTAAAAAACATCAAAATAAAAAGAAAATTTGCTTATATGACAAATTTCATCTTTGCTGTCTATGGCAGTGGCATTGCCCATAATGATTTGTCATGCAATTTTATTTTCAAAGCTCAAAATTAATTACAAACATGAAACAAATCATGGTGTTAAGACATACATTAAATACAAATTAGAATCTCAAAATGGATAATTTACAGCTTGGAAAATTAATTGATTAAACCCAAAGTGCATAAAAATAATTGGAAAAACTGAGGAGTGAACAAACCAATGACAATGTTATCCAACTAAATAAAAAAGAAAATATAATGAGCAAAACCGCATCCAAAAAAATCAGTAGTTATAATTAAACCATAAGACCCTAAGTGGAGATAAGTTGAAATCCCAATTTGGGGAGCATTACTATTATATTACAGGGTTAAGCAGATGACACAAGAAATCAAAACTTGTCTCTTCAGCAAAGTCAAAGTAAAAACCATAATGGTGGCATGAAAATCAGTCATAAGTTTAAGAAATACAAAATATGTAATAGACATTATACCTTAAAGCATTAAAGCAGCACTACATATATATAAGTAATTCAATATGTGCTATATCTGTTATCTATTACTGTCAATTCTATTCCTTTCAATGTTCTTTTAGCCTGGCTTTTGTGAAAGGCTATATCTATAGAATTTGTTCAAGATATTGTCTATGACCCAGAAATAATACGAGAAATAATGCAAATAACAATATAGCATTTTCACACTGAAGAGAATTTTGTCTTAAATCTAATCATTTTTAGTCTCATTTTTTATTGAGTACTTAACATTTTTTTCTCTTTTTATTGGAGTATAGTTGATGTGCAATATTATATAGGATACAGGTGTACAATATAGTGAGTCACAATTTTTAAAGGTTGTACTCCATTTATAGTTATTATAAAATATTGGCTATATTTACACTATTTTAAGGCTAGAGAAGATTTGGAACAAATATTACAAAGAATTTAAACATGGTTGTTACAAAGAGTCACATAAAGAATCCAATACAGATAAAACATTTTAAGCACCATAGTTTGAATAACAAACTATTTTCAATTTTGTCTAAAATCAATATTACAAAATTGAAGTAAGCTAGGTTTTCATCAGTTTGCCAAAGAATTAAATACTTCATTCCATAGTCAGGGTTTGGCAGCTTTTCAGAAGAATTGTGCCAGTAATTCATCCATGAATTTTGGGTTGATCCAAAACAGATCCTAAGACCAGAACTTACATTCAGATAGTTTACTTTGGACTGATCCAGGAAGCAAAACTGAAGGAATAGGGAAAATGAGCAAGGAAGGGTAAAATAAATCCATAAATATATACTAATTAGTTTTTTGTCATTGTTGGCAACCAGGACTCAATCCTGCGGGGACAGTCTTAGGAACATTGTAAAACGTGAAGTCAAAAATTACAAAGAAAGTGGTCAAATTCTATAGAATCCTTAGACTCTCAGTCCCTGTGGAAAAACATGATGACTACAAGTACCATGTCAAATGAAATAAGCAGTTGTAAGACAATAAAAGAAAGGAATTATTGGCTTAGACAGCAGAACTAAGAAAAATGACCTACACATTCTACTAGGCTAAATATTTGTGCATTTATTCATTCACTTTTTAAAAAAAGCAATTTATTTATTTATTTATTTTTAACATCTTTACTGGAATATTATTGCTTTACAATGGTGTGTTAGTTTCTGCTTTATAACAAAGTGAATGAGCTATACATATACATATATCCCATATCTCCTCCCTCTTAGGTCTCCCTCTCACCCTCCATATCCCACCCTTTCTAGGGTGACACAAAGCACCAAGCTGATCTCCATGTGCTATGCGGCTGCTTCCCACTAGCTATCTATTTTACATTTGGTAGTGAATATATGTCCCATTCACTCCCTCACTTCATCCCAGCTTACCTTTCCCCCTCCCCGTGTCCTCAAGTCCATTCTCTATGTCTGCATCTTTTTTCCTGTCCTGCCCCTAGGTTCTTCAGAAGCTTTTTTTTTTTTAATTCCATATATATGTGTTAGCATACAGTATTTGTTTATCCCTTTCTGACTTACTTCACTCTGTATGACAGACTCTAGGTCCATCCACCTCACTACAAATAACGCAATTTTGTTTCTTTTTATGACTGAGTAATATTCCATTGTATATATGTGTCACATCTTCTTTATCTATTCATCTGTTGATGGACACTTAGGTTGATTCCATGTCCTGGTTATTATAATTAGTGCGGCAATGAACATTGTGGTACATGACTCTAGTTTGAATTATGTTTTTTTCAGGGTATATGCCCAGTAGTGGGATTGCTGGGTCATATGGTAGTTCTATTTTTAGGTTTTTAAGGAACCTCCATACTGTTCTCCATACTGGCTGTATCAATTTACATTCCCACCAACAGTGCAAGAGGGTTCCCTTTTCACCACACCCTCTCCATCGTTTATTGTTTGTAGATTTTTTGATGATGGCCATTCTGACCGGTGTGAGGTGATACCTCATTGTAATTTTGATTTGCATTTCTCTAATGATTAGTGATGTTGACCATCCTTTCATGTGTTTGTTGGCAATCTGTATATCTTCTTTGAAGAAATGTCTATTTAGGTCTTCTGCCCATTTTTGGATTGGGTTGTTTGTTTTTTTGATATTGAGCTGCATGAGCTGCTTGTATATTTTGGAGATAAAACCTTTGTCAGTTGCTTCATTTGCAAATCTTTTCTCCCATTCTGAGGGTTGTCTTTTCGTCTTGTTTATGGTTTCCTTTGCTGTGCAAAAGCTTTTAAGTTTCATTAGGTCCCATTTGTTTATTTTTGCTTTTATTTCCGTTTTTCTAGGAGGTGGGTCAAAAAGGGCCTTGCTGTGATTTATGTCATAGAGTGTTCTGCCTGTTTTTTCTCTAAGAGGTTTATAGTGTCTGGCCTTACATTTAGGTCTTTAATCCATTTTGAGTTTATTTTTGTGTATGGTGTTAGGGAGTGTGCTAACAGGTAGCTGTCCAGTTTTCCCAGCACCACTTACTGAAGAGGCTGCCTTTTTTCCATTGTATATTCTTGCCTCTTTTATCAAAGATAAGTTGACCATATGTGCATGGGTTTATCTCTGGGCTTTCTATCCTGTTCCATTGCTCTATATTTCCATTTTTCTGCCAGTACCATACTGTCTTGATTTGTAGCTTTGTAGTATAGTCTGAAATCAGAGAGCCTGATTCCTCCAGCTCCATTTTTCTTTCTCAAGATTGCTTTGGCTATTCAGGGTCTTTTGTGTTTCCATACAAATTGTGAAATTTTTTGTTCTAGTTCTATGAAAACTGCCAGTGGTAGTTTGATAGGGATTGCATTGAATCTGTACATTGCTTTGGGTAGTATAGTCATTTGAACAATGTTGATTCTTCCAATCCAGGAACATGTCTTTCCATCTCTTTTTATCAGCTTTAATTTCTTTCATCAATGTCTTATGTTTTCTGCATACAGGTCTTTTGTCTCCTTAGGTAGGTTTATTTCTAGGTATTTTATTCTTTTTGTTGCAGTGGTAAATGGGAGTGTTTCCTTAATTTCTCTTTCAGATTTTTCATCATTAGTGTATAGGAATGCAAGAGATTTCTGTGCATTAATTTTGTATCCTGCTACTTTACCAAATTCATTGATTAGCTCTAGCAGTTTCCTGGTAGCACCTTTACGATTCTCTATGTATAGTATCATGTCATCTGCACACAGTGACAGTTTTAGTTTTTTCTTTTCTGATTTGGATTCCTTTTATTTCTTTTTCTTCTCTGATTGCTGTGGCCAAAACTTCCAAAACTATATTGAATAATAGTGGTGAGAGTGGGCAACCTTGCCTTGTTCCTGATCTTAGAGGAAATGGTTTCAGTTTTTCACCATTGAAAATGATGTTGGCTGTGGGTTTGTCATATATGGCCTTTATTATGTTAAGGTAGGTTCCCTCTATGCCTATTTTCTGGAGGGTTTTTGTCATAAATGGGTGTTGAATTTTTTCGAAAGTTTTTCTGCACCTATTCAGATGATCATATGGTTTTTCTCCTTCAATTTGTTAATATGGTTTATCACATTGATTGATTTGCATATATTGAAGAATCCATGGATTCCTGGGATAAACACCACTTGATCATGGGGTATGATCCTTTTAATGTGCTGTGGAGATCGTTTAGGTGGTTATCTGAATCCCCTCTCCTTGCACACCCCGAAACAATGGTCTCTTGCCTCTTAGGCAGCTCCAGACTTTTTCCCAGACTCCTTCCCAGCTAGTTGTGGCACACTAGCTAATGGGTGGTGTTGTGTTCCTGGTTTGCTAGTTGTTTGGCATAGGGTGTCCAGCACTGTAGCTTGCTGGTGGTTGAGTGGAGCTGGGTCTTAGCATTGAGATGGAGAACCTGGAAGAGCTTTGGTCATTTGATATTACGTGGAGCCGGGAGGTCTCTGGTGGTCCAGTGTCCTGAACTGGGCTCTCCTACCTCATAGCCTCAGTCCTGACACCTGGCCGGAGCACCCAGACCCTGTCAGCCACATGACGCAGAAGAAAAGGGAGAAAAAAGAGAAGAAAGAAAGAAAAGAAAGAAGGAAAGAAAGAAAGAAAGAAAGAAAGAAAGAAAGGAAAAAAGAAAGAAGGAAGGAAGGAAGGGAAGGAAGGAAGGAAGAAAGAAAGAAAGAATAAAATAACATAAAGTTATTAAAATTAAAAAAATTTTAAATTATTAAAAGTAAATAAAATTAAAAAGTAATTTAAAAAAAACAGAAAGAAAGAAAGAAGAGAGCAACCAAACCAGAAAACAAATCCACCAATCCACAAGGGCTAAAAACTATCCTAAAAAAAAAAAAAAAAAACAACAGACAGACAGAACCCTAGGACAAATGGTAAAAGCAAAGCTACACTGACAAAATCACAAAGAGAAGTATACACATACACACTCGCTAAAAGAGAAAAAGGAGAAAAAAAAAATATATATATATATATATATAAAAAGGAAGAGAGCAACCAAATCAATAAACAAATCTACCAATGATAATAAGCTCTAAATACTAAATTAAGATAAACATAAAACCAGGAACAAATTAGATGCAGAAAGCAAACCCCAAGTCTATAGTTGCTCCCAAAGTCCACTGCCTCAATTTTTTTTTTAACATTTTTATTGGAGTATAATTGCTTTACAATGGTGTGTTAGTTTCTGCTTTATAACAAAGTGAATCAGTTATACATATACATATGTTCCCATATCTGTTCCCTCTTGCGTCTCCCTCCCTCCCACCCTCCCTATCCCACCCCTCTAGGTGGTCACAAAGCACCGAGCTGATCTTCCTGTGCTATGCGACTGCTTCCCACTAGCTATCTATTGTACATTTGGTAGTGTATATATGTCCATATATACACTACCACTCTCTCACTTTGTCCCATCTTACCCTTCCCCCTCCCCGTGTCCTCAAGTCCATTCTCTAGTAGGTCTGCATCTTTATTCCCATCTTGTACTGCCTCAATTTTGGGATTATTCATTGTCTATTCAGGTATTCCACAGATGCAGGGTACATCAAGTTGATTGTGGAAATTTAATCCACTGCTCCAGAGGCTGCTGGGAGAAATTTCCCTTTCTCTTCTTTGTTCACAAAGCTCCTGAGGTTCAGCTTTGGATTTTACCCTGCCTCTGCGTGTAGGTTGCCTGAAGGTGTCTGTTCCCCACCCAGACAGGACAGGGTTAAAGTAGCAGCTGATTAGGGGCCTCTGGCTCACTCAGGCCAGGAGGAATGAGGGGTACGGAATGCGGGGCAAGCCTACGGTGGCAGAGGCCAGCGTGACGTTGCAACAGCCTGAGGCGCACCATGTGTTTCTCCTGGGGAAGTTGTCCCTGGATCGTGGGACCCTGGCAGTGGCGGGCTGCACAGGCTCCCGGGAGGGGAGGTGTGGATAGTGACCTGTGGTTGCACACAGGCTTCGTGGTGGCTGCAGCAGCAGCCTTAGCATTTCATGCCCGTCTCTGTAGTCCACGCTGATAGTCAGGGCTCGCGCCTGTCTCTGGATCTCGTTTAGCTGGTGCTCTGAATCCCCTCTCCTTGCGCACCCCAAAACAATGGTCTCTTGCCTCTTAGGCAGTTCCAGGCTTTCTCCCAGACTCCCTCCCATCTAGCTGTGGCACACTAGCCCCCTTCAGGCTGTGTTCACCCAGCCAACCCCGGTCCTCTCCCTGGGATCCGACCTCCGAAGCCCAAGCCTCAGCTCCCAGCCCCCACCCATCCTGGCGGGTGAGCAGACAAGCCTCTCCGGCTGGTGAGTGCTGGTCGGCACCGATCCTCTATGCGGGAATCTCTCCGCTTTGCCCTCTGCACCCCTGTTGCTGTGCTCTCCTCCGTGGCTCCAAAGCTTCCCTCCCGCCACCCCCCATCTCCACCAGTGAAGGGGGTTCCTACTGTGTGGAAACTTTTCCTCCTTCACAGCTCCCTCCCACTGGTGCAGGTCCCATTCCGATTCTTTTGTCTCTGTTTTTTCTTTTTTCTTTTGCCCTACCCAGGTACGTGGGGAGTTTCTTGCCTTTTGGGAGGTCTGAGGTCTTCTGCCAGCGTTCAGTAGGTGTTCTGTAGGAGTTGTTCTACATGTAGATGTATTTTTGATTTATTTGTGGAGAGGAAGGTGATCTCCACGTCTTACTCCTCCGCCATCTTGAAGGTCCCCAGCTCATTCACTTTTTCACAAACATTTTCCAAGTGCTGATTATGCTAGAGGACATTTATCAAAGTCTTTAGTGGTCAATTTAAACTTATTCTTGCACAGTAGACCTATAAACACTTCTTTTACACTGTATTTAAAACTAATGTGATTTCTGAATTTATTTATGCTATCATTCAGATATTGTTTAGTGAATATCTTTCTGGCAGTGAGTTCTCATTAAAAACTCTGCTACAAAGGAAATTCAGGGAAGAAAGGACAGTCTTTTTGTCAAGTGGTATTGATACAGTTAGACATCCATATGCAAAAGAAAAAAAAACCTTCAAACTGTACCTCATACCACACACACAAATTAACTAAAAACAAATCACGGACTTAAATGTAAATCTGTAAATGATAAAACTTTGAGAAGAAAACTTAAGTGAAAAACCTTTGTGCCTTTGGGGTGAGCAAAGTTTTTTCAATATGATGCAAAAAGAATGATCCATAAAAATTAAATTGATACATTGGGCTTCATCACAATTAACAACTTCTGCTCTTCAGAAGATAACTTTAAGAGAATAAAAAGCAAGCCAGAGAATGAAATATTTGCAAAGCATATATCTGATAAAGGACATGTCCAGAATATATAAAGAACCCTCAAAACTCAACAATAAGAAAACAACCCGATTTAAAACTGGGCAACAGATTTAACAGCCATATTACTAAAGAAAATATTAGAATGTCGAATAAGAACATGAAAAGATGTTCAACACGATTAATCAATAGGAAAATACAAGTTACAACAACACTGAACTACTACCACACACCAATTAAAATGGCTAAAATTTAAAAAACTAATCATACTAAGTCTTGGAGAAGATATGGAGGAATTAGAACTTCCATACACCGCTGATGGGAATGAAAAATGGTAAAAACCACTTTGGAAAACATTTTGTCAGTTTCTTAAAAAGTTAAAAATATAACTACTGTACAATCCAATCATTCCACTTCTATTTTCCCAAGAGAATAGAAAGCACACATCAATAGAAAGAATTGTACATGAATGTTCATAGCAGTTTTATTTTTAAAAGCCCCAAACTGAAAACTACTGAAATATCCATTGACAGATGAATAGATGGACAAACTATAGTATTTCTGTACAATGAAATGCTACTCAATAAAAAGGAATGAGCAATAATACACACAACAAAATGGATAAATATAAAAATAATTCTGTTGACCAAAAGAATCCAGACAAGAAAAGAGTGTCCACTGTATGGTACTGTTTATATAAAACTCTAGAAATGATAAACTAATCTATAGTGATAAAGGTTTCCTCAGTGGCTTCCTGGTGAGAGGGAGTGAAAAGAATGGAAAGAAAGGATTTGAAGGAGACACGAGGAGAAATTTTGAGGGTGATGATATGTTCTTTCTTGATTGTAGTGATTATTTCACAGGTGTAAACATTTGTCAAAACTTTTTAAATTGTACATTTAAAATAGGGGCAATTTATTGCATGTTAGTCATACGTCAATAAAGCTGTTAAAAAAAAAAAACCCAACTCTGTCCTGGTCTAGGTTACATCAAACACATATGAAAATTAGTGACCTTACTAGTCATAAAACTATTGACAAGGCCAAGCTGAGAAAATCTGGTTGTGACTTGAGTCTCTGCAGGGCCGAAAAAAGTATGCCCTGAGAAGGGGATATTGAATGACACAGTTAAAAGAAACCCAAAGATAGAAGATAATAGTGGACTAGAGATGACAGAATAGGTAGGAAGCCCCAAGGAAAAATAATATCTATCAGAAGCACAAAGAGATTGGCTCCTGTCCTGACATTTAAAATTATGCTCTGTGCCCTCTTTGACCGCTGTCTCCTGCCCCACCATTGTTGCTATCGAAATGGTAAATATTGCCATTTCAAGAGAACAGTTGTTTTGGTTTTTTTCCCAATGTACAAAGGAATATAGTGGCAATATGAAAATGCCTAGATTTGCAGAAAATGACTTCTTTGTTTTAGAATTTGAAATGGGATTTGGTGAATAAACTTGTAAATGTTCAGGGAACTTTATCCCTGAGATGATTCTAAACACCACATTTGATAGCTCAGCTGTCAGATTGGGTGCGTCATGTCCTATTTTCCAAAACCAGTAGGGTAAACCTATTTAAATGATTTACTGAAACATTGTGGTCAGTGGTTGCCTCCGGAGAGAGTGTTCATTTAACATAGGGCTGTAAAACTTTAAAACCAATCCATGCTTCTTCCTGACATATAGCTTCAACACCCATTTCTCTTTCAGCTAAAGCTCTTTCTTCAATTTAATCCTCCTTCAGACTCTTTTAAACAGAGTGTTATACCACATTTTGCTGTTAAATCATGAAAAATAATAGAATCTCTACCCTTTTTCAAGAGTCATTGTCAGATTATACCCTCCAATAGGTAATATACCACTTGAGTCAGTAATTTCGACTATTTGTATGCATTTCAGGTTTGCCAATTACCCTTCCAAGCTGTAAATTGCCTATTTTGAGAGGATAATTTGATTTTTAATGTTTGTCTTAACAGCCTGATTTGTTTTGTATTTTGATTTGTTTCACATTTTAGTAATTAATTTTGAGCTGACAATGTCTCTTCTAAAAGGAAGGTGGGGATTGAAAACCTTTTATAGCTACAGCAGTTTCATACTAATGTAAATTTCTGTCTAGTGCCATAGACCTTAAGCAAAAAATGTCAGGCTCCCTCTTCTTTTCTTTGGAAAGGAGTCATCACTTCTTTTCCAGGAGATATGCTAGCTTGAATTTCAAATACACACTGCATAAAACCCAAGTTTAAACACACATGAATAAGCAAAATTGGCCATAAGAAGTATATTCAAAACAGAAGTGATATTTTTCAAATCATCAGTCTAAAAATAAATACCAAAATGTGTCTTGGGGTTATGTAAATGTATTTGGCCTCAGATGTTCTCTGATATTCATTCTCCATCTTTAGCTTACTGGCATAAACTGTATGGAGAAAGCAAATCTCTCATTCTGAGACACATCTTGTAAAACTTCTTAAAATTACTTGGGAAACACAGCACTTCTGACTTAGATCTATGGCCTTTAATGCCCTCAGGGGCATTCTGAGTTATTTCTGTGGGATCCGACAAGTCTTTTCCTTTGACATATTTTTGAGAAAAAGAATATCAATGAAGAAAAATTAAGAAGGGTAAAAGTACAAGAAAGAGAAGGAAATAGTACTTGAGAGGAAAGGGTGAAATAAGGGATACACAGGAATAGAACTGGAAAGAAAACTGAATAGTAAAACTTTCCATTATTTGTAAAACATGTGAGGGAAATCTCCCCAAATTATTTAATAATTCCCTAATGAAACCAAATTACCAAACTTTGAAAAAGTTGGAATTCTGCTCTAATTTTTTGCCAGAGCATAGAAAAGCTTACGTCTTTTAACTGGCAGGCAAAAGAGGATTTGAATTGGCACTTTAAAAAACATTCACTATCAATTTAGTACATAATACATGTGAGAAAAACATGTAGAATTTCGTCCTGTTTACAATACAAAAAATATGCATAAATCACAAAGAGAGAGTGATGTCTGAATGTAATGGGTGTTTCAGAGGCTGAACATTTTTAAAATTTCAAGTATTATTTAGAAGTATTGGACAATGTAGATAGAACAGAAGAGCAATGGTTAATGAACAGTCTAGAACGCAAATGTTCTCTGAGAACTATTTGTTGGATATTTAACACTTTACCTCAATTTACCAATGCAAACATCTCATAGGAAAAGTGCTGTGTTTTAGGAGTGGAGAGTGAACTTGAGATCTGTTGGAAACTAGCTTTTTGTTTTAACTAAACTTTTTATTTTGAAATAATTATAGATTCACATGCAGTTCTAAGAAATAATTTAGAGAAATTGCATTTACCTTTCCCCAGGTTTTCCCAAAGATAATATCTTGAAAAACTACAATATCACAACCAGGATATTGACATTGATTCAGTCAAGATACTACAGAAACTTTCATCACCACAGGATTCCTCATGTTGCCCTTTCATACCCACACTCACTTCTCTGCCACCAGACCCCCTCTTTAATCCCTGGTAACCACTAATCTGTTCTATATTTCTCTAATTTTATCATTTCAACAATATTATATAAATGGTGTCATAAAATAAGTAACATTTTGGAATTGGCTTTCTTTTCACTCATCATAATTCTCTGGAGAGGTGTCAAGGTTGTTGTTGTAATGTCATTGTTGAGTCATATGCCATGTTATGGATGTGCCACAGTTTATTTAACCATTCATCCATTGAAGGGCATCTGGGTTATTTCTGGTTTTACGGTATCATGAATCAAGCTGTTATAAACATCAGTGTACAGATTTTTATCTTAGTTTACATTTCTCTGGAATAAATGCCCAAGAGTATAATTGCCGGGTTTTATGGCAATTGCATGTTTAGTTTTTAAGAAACTTTCAAACTGTTTTCCAGAGTGGCTCTATCATTTTACATTTACACAAGTAAATATGAGTGATCTACTTTGTCCACAACTCTGCCAGCATTTAGTGTTGTCACAATTTTTTATTTTAACCATTCTAATTGGTTTGCAGGGATATCTCCTTGTGGTTTTGATCTGCATTTCCCTAACAGCTAATGAAGTTGAATATATTTTCATGTACTTATTTGTCAATAGTATATCCCCTTCAGGGAAATGACTGTTCATGTCTTTTTCCTGTTTCTATATAAATTACCCATTTTCTGACTTTTGAGTTTTGAGAATTCTTTATATGCTTTAGATGCAACTCCTTTGTGAGATATGTGGCTTTCAAATATTTCTCCTAGTCTGTTGCTTGTATTTTTATCCTCTTAACAGGGTCTTTCACAGAGCAAAAGTTCATAATTTTGAGGAAGTTCAATTTATCATTTTTTCCTTTTAGGAATCATGATTTTGGTGCCAAGTCTAAGAATTTTTTGCCTAGCCCCAGATCTAAAAGATTTTCTCCTGTTTTTCTTTGTTTTTTTTTTTTGTTTTTTTTTGTTTGTTTGTTTTTAAGCTTTACAGTTTTATATTTTACATTTAAATCCATGGTCTATTTTGAGTTAAGTGGCAGTTTAGGTATGAGGTTTAGTTACCAGTAAAGTTTATTTTTTTGTCTAGGGATTTTCAATTGCTGCAGTACTATTTGTTGAGAGTTTATCTTTCTTCCATTGAATTGTGCTATAGAATGAATGTCTGTGTCCCCCCAGAATTCATTTGTTGAGACCTAATCTTGAATGTGATCATATTTGGAGATGGGTCTTTGGGAGGTGATTAGGTCGTGAGTGCAGAACACTCCTGCATGGCATTAATGCTCTTATAAAAAAGGCCCCAAGGAACTACTTTGCCCCTTCTGCCAAGTGAAGACACAGAAGACACCTGTCTATGAACCAAGAAGTTAGTCTCACCAGACACTGAGTCTCCTGGCACCTTGAACTTGAACTTCACAGCCTCCAGAACTGTGAGAAACAAATATTTATTAAGTCATTCAGTCCATGGTATTTTTGATATAGCAGCCCAAATCGATGAAGATGGAAATTGATGGGGTACTGCTGTAACAAATAGCTAAAAATGTGGAAGCAGTTTTGGAAGTGGGTAAAGGCTGGAAGAGTTTGGAGGTGCATACCAGAAAAAGCCTACATTCCTGTGAATGGACCTTTAAAAGCGATTCTGGTGAGACCTCAGAAAGAAAACAGGAGAGTTGTGGAAAGCCTCAGTCTTCTGAGAGAACACCTAAGTAATCATGAGAAGAATATTGGTAGAAATACGAAAGGTAAAGGCCATTCTGATGAGGTCTCAGATGGAAATGAAGAACATATTATTGGAAAATAGAGGAAAGCTGATTCTTTTCATAAAGTGGCAAAGAACTTGACTGAGTTGTGTTCGTGTTTTAGTGTTTTGCAGAAGGTAGAACTTGGGAGCACTGAAATTGGACATTTAGCTAAAGCTATTTCTAAGCAAAGTGTTGAAGGTACAGCTTGGTTCCTCCTGATTCCCTACAGTTAAATGCAAGAGGAGAGAAATGTTTCAAAGATGGAATTGTTAAAAAAAAAGAAAGCAGGCATAAGGATTTGGAAAATTCTCAGCCTATCCATATCTCAAAAAATGAGACCACCAAGGGTATGGCCAAGTAACTGTTTGATAAGATTAGAATGAATCAGCCATCTCAACAGAAGCCAAGAGCTATTCTCCAAAATGATGGAAGAATGATCCTGAGAGTGATTCAGACATAATCAGAGCTGTCACTGTCATCACAGTCCCAGAGTGCAAGGGCCCAGGGGCCAACACATGAGACCTCAGCAGGTGCTGCCTCACATCGTGGGCTCTGCTCCTTCACCCCAGTTCCTCAGTTGCCCAGGTGTGGCTCTAGCAGGCCTCAGTGCAGATGAGGTCATGGTGGCCACTCCTGCGAAGAACACAGACAGCAACCTTTGGCAGCGTCCTCAGGACACTATCTCTACCAGCATATATAGGGCATGGACTTGAGGGGCACGGTTGCCTCCACCTAGGTGGAGGGGTGAGGTCCCATCAAAGAGCCACCACGAGGCTGGGGCACAGGTACAGAGCCACTACGTGGCTATCCTGCCAAGCTATTGGTGTGGCGTTGTCACCCGAGTGGGTCTGGAAGGCAGAGCATCAAGCCAAGGAGGATCATTTTCAAGGATAAGGCTTAATGTTGCTTGCCCTGTTAGATTTTGAATTAATTTAGGACCCGTTACCCATTTCTTCTTTCCTATTTTTTCCTTTCGGGAAATGTCCATCCAGTGCCTGACCTACACCACTGTATTTTGGAAGCACGTAACTTGTTTGGTTTCACAGGTGCACAGCTGGAGAGGAATTTGCCTCAGCATGAACACTTTGAATCTTGCATTCTCTTTACCTTAGATAAAATGAGACAGATGATAATAATAACAATAACCAAAACAATAACTGCTACAAAAACAATGGTTTGCCTGTCTTATAAGCTTTGGTTCTCAATTTCTAGTCAGTGGGCCACTTTTAAGAGCACTCCATAGGTAGTTCTCTTATTTGTTAGATGTTTCTAAAACAGCATCTTGATCCTTAAAAAAAAGTCTCATAAAAGCATTGTCATTAATACATTGTTAATTCATATTCCTGGTTATAACAGTTGGATATCCTGTCTTCAAATAGCTGGATCTCCATTTTTCCTTCCTTGTGCATTCCTACCCTCATTTTCATAAGGTAAACACATTCTTTGTTTCTCAGAATGATCCTTGTGCCTCTTCTCCTTGTAAACAAACAGCTCTTGGAAGATAATTGCTAGGGAGTGAACGTTTGTGCTCCTACTCCCACCAAATTTACATTTTGAAACCTAATCCCCATTGTGATGGTACGTGGAGGTGGGACCTCTGGGAGGTGATTAAGTCATGAGGGTGGAGCCCTCATGAATACGATTAGTGCCCTTATAAAAGCCACTCCAGAGAAATCCCTCCCTGCTTCCTCCGTGTGAGGTTACAGTGTCTAGGAAGCAGGTCTTCACCAGACACTGAATCTGCAAATGTTATGATCTTGGACTTCCCATCCTCCAGAACTGTGAGAAATAAATGTTACTTGTGCATAAGCCACCCAGTCTATGGTATTTTGTTATAGCAGCCCAAATGAACTAAGACAATAATAGACACTGGAGAAATGTTTGTTAAATTGAACTAAATCAGGGTCCACAGTAGTATAAGATGGTATTATGAGTATATCAAAATGACTAAGTTAAACACAAAATACACTACAAAACTTCCCTTATGACTAAATCTATTTTCCTTTTCACTCACCCCTCCTTCTCACAAAAATATTTTGAGAATGAGACAAATCAGAAATCTAAAACAAATTATTTACCTAAAATTTTTTATTTTCCTATCATTATGGAGAAATTAGGCTAAAGCAAATAACTGGCAGCATTTTTTAACTTGCTACCTCTTAAATGCTTTGTTATTTCTGTATGTCTGTATTTAGAAATTTATTAAATTCCTGTATTTTAAGAGAAAAAAGATATGTCATGATTCAACCTAGCAATGTTGTAGAGGTCAAGATGCCCCCAAACTTAACACTCATTGATTATTGTAAGCATGTCAGTGATTGTATCTATATGGTCTTGTGGACTCACAATACTTGGATTCAATAAAATAACATAAGGATTCAGTTTAGGTGTTTGTTTTTAGCCTGTATTTCCTAAGTATGGGAAGAAAAAACTCATCTTTTTTACCTCTGAGTGAATTCATTTTCTTTCTTTCTTTGACATTTTGTTACAAAAAGGGATTTCAACTCAACAGAGGAATATGCTTACCACTGATATTATGCCTAGTTAATCATTTCTCTAGAACAAAATGAACTGTGTATCCAAGTCTCCTCAAACTTTCAAGCATATTTCAATGTGTGTCACTATAAGATGAGAGAGCCTGTCAACACTAACTTCTTCCTCCTAAACAGGAACACTAGGATGCTTGTTTCTGGTTGAAAATTTGGGTTTCTGAGCTGTCTTCCTTCAGCCCCCACCCTCCAACACAGAACATGCCTGACATGAGACCTTTACTCCTGAGTCTCTTCCCACCTCATTCACCTGACAGCCTTCTCCACAACAGACATCTTATCAGACGTGACTGATTGCTGTAATCTGTACTCTGGGCAGCCATTAAGCAAATTACCTGAATCATTGCAAGGATTAGTCTCATTAACACATGATTAGCATCAAATTAAAATAATGAGTGTTTAACTTCTGATGTCTTCCAGTTGTTTGAACAGCTTGATCAGCCACACCAGGCTGGCAGGGAGGTGGAGGTGTCAAAGAGCCACAGACAAAAAGGGAGGCTACACTGTGCAAGACACAGTACAGCTAGCCAGCAGAAGGAAGAAGATCAGACTCAAACTGTTTGGTTGAAAGGTTTCCTCCAAACAGCAAAAATGCTGGGTCCAAAAGAAGGTTTTTTTCCTCTCTTTCTCACTGACACTGCCAGCCATTTATCTGGAGCAAGGCTTTACATACTAATGATGCACTACCTTACCCCTTCCACAACCTGGATATCATTTCTGTAGGGCTTCCCTTTCCCAGAAAGCATGAAATGCAGCTTCTCTTCTTCCTTTCCCAAATTTTATCAGACTTAAAAATAAGACCCCAAAAGTGCTAGAATTACAGTAGACTGAGGATCTGAGCACAGTTCCCACAATTTTTTCCTTGGAAAAAACTAAACAAATATCAGAACAAGAGAAAGCTTGCATCATCTCTGGAAACTATGAAGAGCACCACTCTCATGTAGAGAATTAAAAGAATCTCTGCTAGATCTTATACTCACATGGAAGTTTTGTTGGAAGCCTAGAGAACCAACTCACTATTTTCCTCCCCATAAAAGATCAGCATTTGAGAAAAGCAGTGGACAGGTTATAATGGCCCTTCAACTCCAAGACTAATGGCAAATTATCTGTCAGGTACATAGGGAAGACAACCAGAGAGCCTGCATGGTCATCAGGCTTCCTGCATGAGCAGGTGAATGAAATAAGCAAAGAGCTGCTGTGATAAATTTCTTAACATGAGAAAGACAATATTATGAAAGGCACTGAAGAAATCCAGAATGTCACCCCAAAACATACCTCTTTGACATAAAAATTATTTTAAGTTGAAGGCAATTAAGATATGGCAAATGCAGGAAAAGCTCTCTCTACCCTCCCCTTTTTATTGCCTAAAGACAGGATATAAATTTTCCTTTATTGGGCAGGCCTTGACTGTAAGCACAGAGATGACACCAGAGAAATCTGCGAACAAATCTTACCCCTTTAGTTTCCTCCCATACAGTTACCTTCCCATAACTTGCCACCCTTAGAAGCCTGGAACCACTTTCCTTTGTCCTGTCATTTCTCTACAAATTTATTGTTCTTTGTTGAAGATTCTATATAAGCCAGAATTCTAAGCCACCTCTTTGAGTTACTCATCTCTGTGTACTCTCATGTGTTACATGCATGATACACATTAATAAACTTGTTTTTCTCTTGTTAATTTGTCTTTGTTACATGGACCGTATGATAAGTAGAGGAAAATTTCTTCCTCCCCTACAGAATAATCTATGATCAGGAAAAAGTATGAAAATTACTACTGCTAATGTAAACATCTGCAGTTAGGTATACATTTCTCAGTCATATGGCCCCATAACCCCATGAACCATAAAGAGACAAAAAGCAGAATGAATTCAGATTAGACTTTTTCTTTCCAAAATTAAATGCTAAGAAAATTGCTTACAGAGTTTTTTGAGGGGGAAAGACTGAGATTCAAGGCTCATATGCCCATAAAAGTTGTTTTCAGATATGTTAGAATCACAGGCAATGTCACTCAAAATTCTTTGTGGAAAAAAATTATTTAACTATATACTTAAATCAACTAAGAAATAAATACCAATAAGAAAATAGTCATTATTTAGAATTTAAACATAGTACTATCAAAATAAAATACATAATATTGAACTAATAATTAATAAACTAGACCTGAAATCTGAGATATATAAGCAAAACCATAATGTGAGGGATAAATAGAAACCAGAAAAGCATGCTAAATGTATCATCTGAACTGGAGGGGTGTGAATGATAATAGTTACTGTTTTACTCTTTTCATTGATGATAAGAGAAAAATGGATTCAAGTAAGTTTTAAAACACTTAGAATTTAGGAAACTATGCTTTCTGTGCATGCTTCCCAAATCTCTATAGAAAAAATAAATTTAAATGCAGTATATACAATAGACAACAGGTGGAAAGGAAATAGAAACAAAACAGAAATCTCTGACAAGATAAAAAGTAAAAATAATAACATCATCATAATTAATGTAAAAGGCTTTAGCAGCTCAATTAAAAGTAAAGACACTCAAACTGAAAGTTTTTGGGTTTTTTTAAGTCTTTATTTAACAGAAAAGGACCAAAGGGTAAATGGCACAGAAGTGCTAACTTAAGTTTTTAAATGGCAAAAGTATATCATATAAATATAAAGAAAGCAAGAGTAGCAATAAAATACTTATTATAAAATATAATAAAATTCACGATAAAAATTGGCAGAATGGAAAAAATAAAAGCTGAATAATAAGGTAGCAAAAAGTATAAAGCAAAAAATTATTGTGAATGTTTAGTACAAATTAGATGAGACATGATAAAAGTCTTTAATATTAAAATTTGAGCCAGGTAAATTAAAATAAGCATTAATATGTTCCAAAGGGACATTTATACAAATCACTGCCACAGAGTACAATTTAATTAAATTACAAATTAATTTTTAAATATTTAAATGAAAATACAAAACCATTTCAAGATTTCAAAAAGGCACACTCCTACCTAAAGAACTCTTAGGTAGAAGAGATGTACAATGAAGTTATTAAACACAGTTCAAAAAAAAATGTCTACTCTAATGACATATAGCTAAAGTTATATTCATAGTAAAATTCCTAGTCATAAATGATTATAATATTGTTCAAGAAAGACTAGAAACAAATGGAAAACTCAACATCAAAAACTAGACAAATTATAAGACAGGCCTCAATAATGCGGAAACAAACCTTAACACTCAATAAAGGTGAAATTTAAAAAACCCAATAAAGCTGAAATTAAAAAATTAACAAACATAAAAATAATAGATAAGAAAAAAGAAAAAAGTAGCCTTTATCTATAAACCCAGGAGCTATATCCTTTAAGAGTCAATAAAGCAGACTGACATAAGGTTACAAAAGAGAGAAAGAGAGAAGCAATATAACAATCCACAAAACCTGGAATAATAATTGAAATATAAGTATAAGCATAATAGAGATTTAAAAATTAAAAAGATAACTTTTTATAACACTATGCAAGTAAACATAAATTTCTAGATAAAACAGATTATTTTCTAGGAAAATTATAAAACAAAATTAATTCAGGGGAACAAAAATATGGAAATCAATAGGTAGAGAAAAAAACTGGAAAACTTATTCAAAAATTCACCAAATACTCAAACTTACTAACAATTAAAGAAGGTTAAGTAAAAGCATGTTATATTATTTTCACCCATAAAATGTTACAGTTTTTTTGTTTTTAATTGTTAATGTCCAGTAATTATGAGCAGCAAATACAGAAAGTGATCCCTACCTTCCTGGAGCATGTTACTGATTTAACAGATGATGAAAATAGATAGATGATAAGTAGACAGATAGATAATAGACATATACTTACATACAGGGACATATAGATGTGGAGTATATACAGAAGAATATCATCTCTGACGAATTATCTCAGAAATTCTTTCCCAATAACTTTTGATGTCTCCACATCATAACTCCCACATAGAAGCTGAGGCAGCTACGTCTTCCTTTGAAAGCAAAGACATAGCAGAGAGAAAAAGCTCATTGCTAAACCTTGGCTTTCCGAACATGTTTGTAAGAAACATTAGTCCTGAAAACCAGATTTCCAATAGCAAGCACCTCCTGCACCTAAGGAATCAATGGTTTTTATTTTTAGTTCCTCCAATTCTCATTTAATATTGATAACCAGATCTAGAAGAGCTGAAACCACTAAGGTTTATTTTTTACTTGTTAATCATAACCAAAGAGAAATTGCAGGATGAGTAACATGATTAAGAAAAAAAAATATTTCTGTATTCAGGCAAGGAAATGGATAAGGAAGAGACAAGCCAGAGCACTTAGATGCTAGTATGGGTCCTTCTCCTTGGTATGCTCCTGGGGACAAAAATGTGTGTCTGTGTGTGTGTGTGCACACACATGAAAGCACACATATGTGAATAAAGAAAGACACCCAAATAAATCTGGAAATCTCAGAGCATAAGGGACTTGGGCCCTATCGTCCATCTTGGAGATTAAATGAGAGAGGGCCTTCTGTAGAATAAAAATAGTGCCATGGCTATTTTTACACAAGCTGAAGGCAGTTCCTGACTTTAGGAAACATGAAAGAGATATGAAAAATGTCCTATCCTCTTGAATAGTGGTGCAGAAAGTATTTGAGAATTAACTACCAGTATGTATGTCCTGAGCATGTTGCATCATGGCAGCATGAGTATCACCCAGTGACAGAGGCCATGGGGTGGACAGCCCAGAGCTGGGTTTCAGTGGCATTTCTAACTGATCTCAAAGGATAAGTACAACAATAAAAAGAAGAGTAGTAGTCACATCAGAAGAGGGGCACCATGCAGAGAGAGCCAAGAGCAAATCACACCAGCCATAGATATTCCAAAGCAAAATCCAGCAAGAATCATGGAACAGCACATAAAATGGTCACTTCCCATTTCTCATATCAAATACCATAATGATACATATATAGTTTAGGTGCTCAGACACCTTCTCAGAAATGCAAAAAGAAAGAAAACAACCTATGAACCAAAGGAAAGCTCTGATAAAGAGTTTCAACTTTGAATTAACTGAATTTTCTAGTACTGAGCTTAGTAACTTCCTGAAAGAGACAAAAAAGATAAACTTGAAAGGATTGAATTTTATTTGATTGACTAGATTAATTTTCTGTGAATATTACCCTCACCAGACCATAGCAGAAGTGGGGGCTCATGAGCAAATCAAATTCAGTTACAGAAAAAATAAGAAAATTACATTTCTACACTCCAATGATTATAAATAATATATGTTAAAGATACAGATATTCCCAGAATGCTATTAACTTTCTATTTCAATTGCTGAAATTGACAAGATTCCATGGCACCAGGGAAGAATAATTCCCAGGAATCTGTAAGCTGAAAAGGGATGCTGGAGCCTACACATGCCTGGGGACAGTCAAATTTCAACAAGCCAGAAAAGAAAGACCTTGTTGATCACCACAGGCATTCAGTTGTCATAACAGAAAAGTCATGCCTTATATTACAACCTCTCTACCCCTGTATTATCCTACAGATCACACCAGCCACAGCCCTACCCTAATAAATCTTAAAAATTAGACTCAAAAGTACAAATCTGATCAAAAAGTAAAGAGAAAATTAATCATGTGCCAGAACGAAAAAGCACTAATTAAAGAAATATAGCAAACTACTGAATCAAAAATTCTAACCCTGCAAAGAAACTATAACCAGTAGAAACATCAGTCAATAGAAACAGAACCAGCAATAACAGAGATGATACAATTAGCAATAAGGACTTTAAAGTAGCCATTACAAAGAATTTAAAAGATAATTTTAATGAAGGTACAGATGAGGACTCTCAATATGGAAATAGAAACTTAAAAAATATATACAGAAGTTCCAGAACTGCAAATATTAATATTTGAAATGAAAAAGTCACTGTTTTGTCTTAGCAGCATATTAGACACTGCAGAAAATAAGATCAGTGAACTTGTAGACAGGATATTAGAAATTATTCAAACTCAAGTACAGATAGAAAAAAATCATGAAAAGGATGGGAGCCTACTGACTTTTGGGACAATGAGACAGTTAACATACATATAATTCTATTTCCACGAAAAGATGAGAGAGATTGGGGTATGAAAATTATTTGAGGGAAAAATGTCCATATATTTTCAAGATTTGGTTATTTAAAAAAAAAACACCACATATCCAAGAAGCTCAATGAATTGCAAGTGGGACAGATGCAAAGAAAACCATACCAAGGAATAGCATAATCAAAGTGATAAGCAAGAATAAGAGAAAAATATTAAAAGCAATCAGATAAAATATATTACCACAACAATACAAAAAGCATGTGGAAATAAGTACAGTTAAAATCTATCATTTAAAAAATAAATGTTGGACTTCCAGTTTCCAGTTCCACATGTAAGAAACTTGGAAGTTGCCACTCCATCCTAACAACAAGTAAAAAGCCGAACAGACTGAAAAGTCAACGACTCTTTTTGGATCCATAAGAGAGGTAAGCACACAGTGAAACACTGTCCCCAAGATCGAAGAGACAGGTGAATACAGGGAGTCAAGGCTTACAAGAACAGATATTCACATGTGGAAATTATAAGGGAACCACTGCTACAGCAGGAAAATCTGAACTGTGATTGATGAATTACTGGAGGCTCAGTTTGGACAACTCTGAGAATTAAAAACTCTAGGAGGATCTGGTCATAGGAGGTTTCCCACAATTTTCTGAGTTTTACCTCCAGAAGCTCAATAGGTTCTCCCAGTAAATATTGGGGGAAAAAAATCCCCTGGGGCTTCTGGCAGGAGGGAGGGGAAGAAAAAGCATTTTGAAATACATCAGAACAGTCTGTTCTTCTTAACAAGTCCTGCCCTCAGGAGAAACTAGTTAACCAGCCAGAGCCTAACTTGCTGTGGTATTATCAGAGCACAACTGACCTGGGGAAAAGGAAATACTAGGTAGGAAATACCTAGTGTTCCACATGGGAGAATGAAAATATTCAACTCCAGCCCATGTGAGACATCCTGTCCCACCTAAAGAGGGCAAAAACCTCCTGAAAAACATTGTGAAGTTACCAGTTCAGAAGAGACTCACTAAAGGACTAAGACTTAATCATAGGATTATAGAGTGCTCCCCCACCTCCCATACCCTACCACCACATCACTGTAAGGAGTTTCTTTTACCTGGTACATCACGTCTGACTATCAAGAAAAAAACTATGATTATATATCAGTAAAATAAATGACAGAAATGATACAAGGGATAAAAGAGAAGAATTAGGATTATTTCCTCATGATAAGATACTCATACTACCTATGAAGAGGTTCAATGTTATTTAAAAGTGGACTTGGGGGGCTTCCCTGGTGGCGCAGTGGTTGAGAATCCGCCTGCCAATGCAGGGGACACGGGTTCGAGCCCTGGTCTGGGAAGATCCCACATGCTGCGGAGCGACTGGGCCCGTGAGCCACAATTGCTGAGCCTGCGCGTCTGGAGCCTGTGCTCCGCAACAAGAGAGGCCGCGATAGTGAGAGGCCCGCGCACCACGATGAAGAGTGGCCCCCACTTGCCGCAACTAGAAAAAGCCCTCGCACAGAAACGAAGACCCAACACAAGCCATAAATAAATAAATAAATAAATAAAATTTAAAAAAAAAAGAAAAAAAAAGTGGACTTGGGTTAGTTGTAAATATATATTGCAAACTCTAGGGCAACCACTATCAAAAGTGAGAAAAGAAGTATAATTGATATGCTAAGAAAGGAGAGAAAATGGAATCATATAAAATGCTCAATTAAAACCACAAAAGGCAGAAAAGAATGGAAAACAAAATAGCAACCAAGAACAGGGGCAACAACAACAAAAAATGGTAATAAATATGGTAAACATTAATCCAACTATATCAACAGTCACTTTGAATATCAGTGGTCTAAATGCGCCAATTAAAAGACAGAGATTGTGAGAGTGAATCAAAATACGACCCAACTATATGTTGTCTCTAAGAAACCCACTTTAAACATAAAGACACATATAGATGAAAAGTAAATGGATGGAGAAAAATGTGTCATGATAACACTATTCAAAAGAAAGGAGTAGCTATGCTAATTTCAAACAAAGCTGACTTCAATGCAAGGAAAGTTATTCCTATTTATCTCATACAATTCTGACATTAATTCCAGTGTGTGTTTGTTTCCACATCACCAAGCAATTCTGTGACACCAGCTGGGAGTCCCACAATTCAAATCAATTCTGACACTATCTACCTGGAATAGCATCAGATCCACAGTTTAAGGGTTTAGTCCTACATGACTGCCTCCCACCCTAATTCAGACACCAATCACCAGTCCCGGTTGTCACCTGGGCTTCTGACCAACTGGCTATAGATTGGAGGCTCACATGACCTCCTTGGGTTTGATTAATTTGCTAGAGCAGCTCACAGAACTCAGAGAAACATTTTACTTACTAGATTACCGGTTTATTATGAAAGGACAGAACTCAAAAGCAACAAAGTATATGGGAAGGGGCATGGAGCATCTCTTCTGTCTCTGAGCACACCACTCTCCCATCACCTCCATGTGTTCCCTAGCCTGGATGCTCTCCAAACCCTGTCCTTTGGGGGTTTTATGGAGGCTTCAGTACAGAGACATGATTGATTAAATCACTGGTCATTGGTGACTAACTCAATCTCCAGCCCCTCTTCTCCTCCTGGAGGTCTGGGGGTGGGACTGAAATATCCAACTCTCTAATCACAAGGTTGGTTCCTCTGGTGAACAGCTCCCATCCTTAGGTGACCCATCTTTCCAAAAGTCACCTCATTAACATAACAAAAGACACCTTTATTTCATAACTTAGAAATGATGGAATTCAAAGGGTTTAAGAACTCTTGTGGAAAAAAAAAAAAAAAGAACTCTTGTGCCAGGAACAGTGACAAAAACCAAATATATATTTATTATTATAAATTATAATATCACACATGAAATATCCAGAACAGTCAAATCCATAGAGATAGAGAGTAGACAGGGGTTTCCAGGGACTGGGGTGGGAGGAGAATATGAGGAGTGATTTCTAATGGGCAGAGTTTTGGGGGTGATGAAAATGTTCTAAAATTAGATAGTGGTGATGGTTGCACAAGATTGTGAACATACTAAAAATCACTGAAGTTATGCAAATTTAGAGGTAGACCGTATGTTATGTAAATTATATCTCAAAATTTATATTATAATAAATATAAATAAGTAGAGGTATGCATCATAATCATGGGTTAGATGACTATTTTAAAGATGTCAGTGTTCCCAAATTAACTTATAGATTCAATGAAATCAAAATCCAAGACTTTAGTGAGAATGGATGAGCTAATTCTAAAATTTATAAGAAATTGCAAAGTATCAAGAATAGCCTTGACAATCTTAAGATGAATAAAGTGAATGAGTTACATTACCAGATATCAAGATTTATTAAGAATTCACAGTAAGTAAGACAGTGTGGTATACAGGTATAAACAAACAGATCAATAAAATTGAATAGAAAGTCAAGAAACAGACCTACATATGTTTAGTTACTGGATTTATGGCAAATGTAAAACTGCAGTGCAGTAGGGAAATAATAATGTTTTGTCAATAAATAGGTCAATCAGATATTTATATAAACAAATTTTGACCCTACATTACATCATACATAAAATCTATTCCATATGGACTCTACATCTAACTTTGAAAGTATGACAATTTTAAAATCTATGGAAAAAAAACATAGACTAATTTCTTGATCTTAGGGTATGCAAAGTTTCCCTAAACTGGAAACTAAGCACAAAAGGAAAGAGAAAAATAACATTAATCACAAGTGAAAAAAAGTTTCCATTGGAATGCATTGAAACTAAGAACTTTTGCTCATCAAAAGACAAACGGAACAAAAATACCAGCCACAGAATGAAAGATAGTATTTTTAATAAATCTGACAACAAATATGCATCAGAATGTATAAACATTTCTACAGATCAATGATGCAGGCAACCTAACAGAAAAAAAATAAATGGCAAAGGACTTGAACAGGCACTTTACAAAATAGGACATAAAAATGGCAAATAAACATATGAAAATGTACTTAATTTCATTAGTCATGAGGAAAATGCAAATTAAAACTACCATGAGGAATTTTCACTTCTGGTATGGAAAAATGAGAATCTAATAAACTGATCCTTCTACAAATATTATCAATAAACTTCTGGACAATATAAAAAAGATAAAACACTAATTGAAGGCCATGGAGACTAAACACAAGCAATCAGATTTTAGAAATTATAACTGAGAGTAAGTGTCCAGCATAGAGTCAGTTAAAATTTATTGTAACTTTTCCCTGAGAGAAGCTGAAGTTGAAGTGGGGCATACAGGAAGGCCAAAATGGCCATAAAAAGCCTGTAGTCTTTCTGGCTAGAATCAGGTACCTTCCCGGGCAATCAGAGCCACCGACAGGCGAGAGGGAGCCATGGGGAAGAAAAAAATATCAGAGAAAAAGAACTCCAAGATATGCGTTTAAACTCAGCCCCAGTCTCTGGCTGATCTCTAAACTATGTATGCATAGGGTAAACAAAAAGCAGCTTGCAGCTAAGACCCAAAGAACTGAACTGAGAGCTGAACTGCTGCCCCCACAGTCATCACACTGTACCGTTAATTAATACTAAAACAAAAATGTCAACAGTCTTTAGAGCAATACAACAAAACCCAGAGTCTTCACAGCATAATATTCAAAATGTTCAGGATACAATCCAAAATTACTCAACATAGTATGAGCAGGAAAATATGTCCCAGTCTCAAAGGAAACAACTGTCAATAGACAGAAAGTCTACTGTATAAATGTTGGAATTATCAGACAAAATCTTTGAAGAAACTATATAATTATGCTTAGTGAGGTAGGAGAAAATATCATGAATTAAAACAGAGGAAAACTCAGAAATAGAACATATAATAAAGAACCGAATGAAAATTTCAGATCTGAAAAATATAAAATCTGAAGGATGAAAAATACACCAGATTGGCTTAAGAGTAAATTGGACATGACAGGTGAAAGTAAACTTGAAGCAAAATCAATAGAAATTAGACATTTTTAAATAAGGTAATTTCAAAGATAAAATATACAGTTAAGTGAATCCCAGAAGGAGAGGAGTGGGAAAATGAGCCATAATATTTTTTTGAGGAAATACTAGTAGACTCCCCAAATTTGGTGAAAGATATGAATGAACAGAATCAAGAAGCTCAAAAAATGCCAATCAGAATATAGTGTTAAGAAATTTAGGGCTTCCCTGGTGGCGCAGTGGTTGAGAATCTGCCTGCTAATGCAGGGGACACGGGTTCGAGCCCTGGTCTGGGAAGATCCCACATGCCGCGGAGCAACTAGGCCCGTGAGCCACAGCTACTGAGCCTGCGCGTCTGGAGCCTGTGCTCCACAACAAGAGAGGCCGCGATAGTGAGAGGCCCGCGCACCGCAATGAAGAGTGGCCCCCGCTTGCCGCAATTAGAGGAAGCCCTCGCATAGAAACGAAGACCCAACACAGCCAAAAATAAATAAATAAATAAATAATTAAACAAAAAAAAGACAGACTTAAAAAAAAAAAAAGAAATTTATTCTTAGACGCAAAATAAACCTAATTTGTAAAAACTGAAGAAAGAGAAAATCTGGAAAGTATATAGGGAAAAAAGGATACACTATATGCAAGGGAACAACAATTGAAAAATTGTAGACTTCTCATCATGAAAAATAGAACAACACCTTCAAGTTTTTGATACTAAACAAAACAAAACAAAAATACAATGCCAACCTAGAATTCTATATGCAACAAAATATGAAATAAAGATGTAATGAGCTAAAGCAAAAAAAAAAAAATACTACAATAAATACTAAGGCAAGTTTTCACCATAAGTAAAATGATACCAGACAGAAACTAGACTCCTAAGAATGAATGAAGAGCATCAGAATATATGAATATGGGCATAAAGGATAGTGAGGCATGTGTGGGGTTAAGGGCCAATATAGTTGATATGTTTCTAAATTTTACATAAAGTGGTACAAAATCTAATCTAACATGACTATAAAAACATAGGCATTTATATTGTAATCCCTAAAGCAATCAATAAAAGTATAATGCAAAAAAAATAGCTAAAAAAAACCAAATTTAAATGGAATTCTGAAAAATATTTAAATAACCAAAAGCGAGCAAGAAAGGTTTAAGAAAGGAAAAAAAACAGAAGAGAAAAATAGAAAAATAACAATAATGAAATTATAAACCAAAACTCATATCAATAATTACATTAAGTGTAATGGACTAAATATTTTAGTCAAGAGATGGAGAATGTCAAAATGGATAAAACAGCAAAACCAACCATATGCAATAAAAAGATGACCTTTAAAATTAAGATAAAGATATACTGAGTGCAAATGGATGGGAAAAAAATGCTATGTGGTAAGCACAGGAAGGACGCCCACATTAATATGGTGCAAAATGTCCCAGTTCAGTTTCACCCCACCCAGACCAGCAAAGCTGAGATGTATAGACACAGATAGGAACAAAGAAGAAAAGCTGGAGTTATTAATAGCAGACACAGAGCAGGAGCAATCAAGGTCCACAGAGATCTGCTCTGAAGATAAACTCAGCAGATTTTGCCACTAAAGAAGGAACCAAGGGCCAGCACAGCCACCGTGGACCCCTACATATTTCACCAGCTTTCACCCCGTGGGTATTCATATTAGTGGGCACCTGAGTCTCTCTGTTCCCTCCCCTTCCACTCCTGCCAGAGCGTTGGAATCACACCAGCAGCCACCTCAGGCCTCTGTGGCTGCACGAATGCAGGACACCAACCTAGACAACTCCAGCTGACACTCACTGCTGTGCACAGGCTCCGGGTTAGCCGCTCCAGCTGTGCACCTGCATGCCACCAGTGTGACGCCTGTCATCAGCTCCCCCTGCAGTGCACACTGTCAGGAGATAAGTGAGCCACCACAGGAGAGCACGCTGATAGCCAGAGCCCCTGCAGCTGCCACAGTGAGCCTGTGGTTGACCCTGGCCCTTGATGTCTGCTCTGGCTGCCTAAGTGTGTTTCTGCAACCATCCCTTGCCATTACATAGGCCCACGCAGTGGTCCCCACATCTGAATGTGTGCACACCACCAGCTCTGCCCACCACTGCGGCCTGCCCTTGTCCCTTGCTACTGGAGCCAGAGGCACTGCTGAAGACCCTAACAGCCCTTGCAGTCACTGTGGACCACCTGCAGTTCTCACCAAGGACCTCACAGTTGTCCAGTGGCCTGAGCAGACAAGATATCATGTCCCCTTGGAACCAGTACTGTCACATGTCCCCACATTTGGCAGCCTGCACTGGTAGACACAGGGTTACAGCATGCTCAGCATGCCCCTCATCTGTGGTGAAAGTCTTCCTTTACAGAAGTCAGTCTATAAAGTCTGGAAGAGATAACTGCTTCTTCAAATGTGCAGACACCTACATAAGGCAATAGGGAAAAAAAAGAATCAGGGAAAACATGACTCTATCAAAGGGATAAAGTAAACCTGCTGTCACTGTCCCCAAAGAAATGGAGATCCAGAAATTACAAGACAAAGAATTGAAAATAAGTGTTCTAATGATGCCCAGAGAGCTACAAGAGAACACAGATAAACAATTTAATGTTATCAGGAAAACAATACATTAAAATGAGAAGTTAAACAAAGATATAGAGAACATAGAGAAGAAACAAACAGAAATTTTGGAGCTGAAAAATAAAATGACAGAACTAAAGAATTCAGTAGAGAGATCCAATATCAGCCTTGACCACACAGAAGAAAAGAAATCAGTGCACTAGAAGACAGATCAATACAACTATTCAATCAGAGGAGCAAAAAGAAAAAGGAATGAAAAAAGCCTACAGTGGAATTTTAAGGAAAGAAATCTTGTCACATGCTACAACATGAATGAACCCTGAGGTCATCAAGAGAAATAATGTATGATCATTGGAGTCCCAGAAGAAGAGAAGAGAAGGGTTGGAAAGCTTATTTAAATAATGGCTGAGACCTTCCTGAACCTGGGGAGAGAACTGAACATAAAGTTCATGAAGCTAATACTTACTACTAAATAGTGCACTTAAAAATGATTACGATGGTAGATTTTATGTTACGTGTTTTTTACCACAATAAAAAAAATGCAAAAAACAATCTGTGGTAATTAATCACATGTGTTTGCTTTGGGAATTAGGAATGCTTGTGAGGAGGGCCCCAGGGGTGCTGACATTGTTGTATATCTTCATGGAGGTGTTGGTTACACAAAGAGCACATTAACATTTTCATTTCTTATTTGTGCACTTTTCTGTGTATATTAAAATTCACTAAAATTCAATAGAAAACTAAAAGTCAAAAGTTTGCTTAAAATAAAATATGTAAGAAATGGACTTATTTGAACCAGTGCATCATATTAATAAATTTGCATGTTTTCCATTTTTCCCTCTACAACAAAAGACAACATGAAGCTATACAATTACCCACTGGTTAAAACATCACTGAATAACTCAAGTTTCATTTTTATTTAAACGAATGCCTCATATCCCTCATGCCTAGATCCTTTCTGATTCAGTTTCTCCAGAAAACATACCATCTGTTTCCATAGAGATGGGTGAGGGTTAACTGCCTGACTACTTGGCTGGGGAGAGAAGGAAGGAGTAAGGAGCAAAAACCTAGATTTCTTATTACTTCTTAGATGGACTTTCAAATAGTATCTTTGATTTTATCTCTTTTCTCCACTCTTGCCTCCCCTGGTATCATGTTCTTCCAATATCTGAGGTTATTCTGGCCTAATTCTGGGAAAATTACTTGCATTTTGGCAAGTGCCTCACCGGTGAGGGGCACTGAGGATGGATGCTCCCCAGTTCTGCTCAGTTATCACTCTTCCAATCTGCTTGGGCTACAAATGCCCCTCACTTCTGTATATTGTTTTCCTTGTGGTTTTAGACAAGTTTCAAGAGAAGAGGATATAAAATTACTTTCAAAATGGAGGTTTCCTATTATATCATTTAAAAAATGAATCTCTAAAGCATTGAAACAGAGATTCGGTTTATCAAAACTCAATTTAAAAACAATGTTTTCAGAACATATATGATATCTTTCCTGGATGTGTTCAAGGCAGGCAATGTTTCAGGAATATTTGTGGTTCAGATTTTTAAGAATTTTTTTCCCTTAATACCAACAGGGGGTGGAAATCAAAGTATAGAATTAGATGTCTCCAAAATCATATGATTTGGGGCCCTGTTAGCTGTAAATAAAGGTGACAGCTACACATAGGCTGGTCACTAATTCATAGTTTAAATGGCTTTCTACGATTTAGCCATTATCTGTTATAGATCATAATTTGTTTTGTCTTCATGAGAATCAAAAAAAAGCCTGAGTAAATAATACACAGGTGTTTTATAAAACCTCTTCATCCTAAAACATATTTAAGTTAGCCAAGCAAATTATTCTATATCTCTTGTCCATAAATTGTGTTAAGATAAAGATTCCATTTTGCTTAAAGGAGAAAGCAGTGGGGTCAATATGATGAGGTAAATTGCTTATCATGTTAATTCTTTCTGATTTCTTTCACTTCCCTCTTTCTTTGGGAGCACTGATATCCAGTTGGTCAGATTTTTAAGACTATAAGTTTCTACTAGGCTAACATTCATAGTCATTCTACCTTTTTATTCAAAAGCAAGTCTAATCAGACCATTTGAGATTAACAGAAATTGTGTGAATAATTTGATGATTTGGGTATCCCCTAAAATTGGAAAAATAGCGAAGTTCTCTTTCAAATATGGACAAAGATAGTCATAGGCAAAATGTCTTATGAACAGAATTGTAGTCACGTGGGCACATGTAGGCAAATCATTTAAATCACCATAACAACATACCAGTCACATTAAATAATGACCAGAAACAATCTCCAAATCATAGGTAAAATATTTTTTAAGTAGTAGAGTTTGCTGTTCTATTAAATTTTCATTGGCATGAACATAAAAACATTTTAATGTAAGAACATATAAAAGTAACTGAAAACAAACTAACAAGCAGTGAACACTCTCTCTCCATCTCAAAAAGATACAGTGGTTCGTTGGTCCTTAAACATATTCAAATTCAATGAATATTTATTGAGTTGGTTTTATGTGCCAGGCATTGTGCTAAACACTAGATATCCAAAGATTAGGAACCTAATCTTGATCTAGAGAATCATGTAAACTGTAGGATAAAGTATTAAGCCTTGGGAATGCTTTGCTCAGTCGTGGGGAGCCAGGAAACTTCTTGGATAAAATGATCCAAATCATTCAAACTTCTGAAGGATGAGTGTTAGCCAAATAAAGAAATAATGAAAAGAAATTCAAGAAAAAAGAAATTATGAACAAAACTATAGAAGCATATAGCAATGAGAAGTGTGTGGAACAAGGGTATTTGATAAAATTACCTATTGTATTTTATTTCATTGAACTAGTACTTTTATTTGCTTACTGTGTGCCAGATCCTGTACTAGGCAGTGAGAATCTGACAGTGAATAGGATAAACATCTTCCTACCCTCATGGGGCTTCCTATCTACCTAACTTAGGACAACTTATTTTAAGGAATTTTCGTTTCTTGATTACTTTAACATTCACAAGTCCACTCTTTCAGGTATAAGTTGACATTTGTTTAATAAGTTAACATATTGAGGAGAGGATATAATTATCATCACATAAAATTGGAAATATGATTTAATTAGAGTTGTCACTGCAATTTTTTAAAATTGATCTAATGAAAGGGTTGGCCCTGAGTAGAGAAGAATCAGGAAACTTCGGAAGAATTGTTTTGTTTTCAATGAAATATCACATTTTCTCAGCTCTAACTCCAAAACAAATCAACATAAGGTATTTAGCATTATTTATAATTAATTACTATAAATAACTTTCTATAAGGACTGAAGAAATTCCTATATTGGACAATCTCCTTAATTATGATTGTGTCTTATTACCACATTTAATTCTGTTATAACCAATTTGGCAAAACAATGTGATTATGAATAGTTGGAATCAAATGGTAATTAGAATTGTAGTCACTCCTTTTGAGACAAACAGGAAAATTGACAAGGTTGACAGACATTTTATTAATGCATATTTACAAATCACATATTGATATGCACAAATCAGTACAGAGCTTGTCACTTTACATTTGTGAGTTTTAATTTCAAAATAGTTTCTGTGGAGCAAATGTATATAGCTTTTATTTACAACAACTATACCAAACATCCTTAGGAGTTTTGTTTGACTAAGCCAAATCTGGTCTCTAGAATCAGGTTTAAATGTTATATGGTAGAGATGAGAGAAACGATTGCATGAATTGTAATATGTTTATGTTAATATAGATACCTTAGATAAAAGAAGTATATCAGATTAGAAAGAGATCACTATTAAAAGTTAAACTGATTTCAGATTTAAATTGAGTTAGTAAAAGGGAATGACCATTTTTAAAAGTCACAAAATGTTCTTATAAAAGTAAAAAGTTGCTCCTCATCTCAGCCTAATTAAAAGCAGCATTTATTGAGGCACATAGATGCTTTAAGCCACAAAACAGTAAGCCTCATAACAGAAAAATGTATGAATGTTTAACTATGATGGCATGTACAGCAAATGACTGCAATAAGCAGGGAGAAGTGTTCTGTGTGACGCTGCTGTGATAAATATTCATGGAATGGAAGATACTAAAACCACAGCAGTAAACTCTCTTGTCACCACTTGAGTTTGGATCTGTCTCCATTGTCTAGAAATGTACATGCTGCAAAATTCAGGGAACTGTGTTTAAAAAAGAAATGTGGTTCTGTCATCTGTCCACCCTCTGTCTTCCCCATTACGGCATATATTACCACATCATTTGCTTATCAGTTCTTCTCATCTTCTCTTCATTATCTCTTTTGAATACAAATGTCATATATTATGTGCCTATATTAAATTTCAACCTGAAAAAATTTTCAGTGTTTATCAGACTGCAGGTAAATGAGACTTCTGTGCTTTAAAGAAGGGATGTGATGTCATTACATAAATTGCAATCTGAAGTTACTTATGGACGGCGCTTTTTTTACTATTATTATTGTTCCTGATTTACTGACTCCGTAAAACATACTAACATATTTATCACCCAGAGGAAAGTGCCCTTGCTGATTAGAAAACTGCAGAAACATTGTATAAAAAAATCAATCCCTCAGATAACAGAAAGTACATTTAAAATTTTGTTTTGCTCTCAAGAATTCTGTAAAGAGTTTTGAGAAGAGACTGATATGAGTCAACATAAAACTTGCTCAAAAGGGCTCAAGAACCTTTGGTTAATTGTGATGCCAAAATGTGGTATAACTAGTTAACCATCACTAAGACAGATGAGCAATCTCAAAGATAACCAACATAGATGCATTTCTCTACTGTGCAAGGTCACCTAATGTCCCCTAATATAAGATCAATATCATCCTTATCTATACAGTTGTGAAACAGATGTTCCCTTCACCAAGAATCACTTCCAACTGGGGATTACTAACAGAGGTCGAGAAAAGAAATCTAAAAATCCTGTTAAGAATACACCCATTTTATAGATGGAGAAACTGAGGTTAAACAGAACTATAAAATTTAAGAGGTAAGAGGGAGTGTAGGGATAAGTTAGTGTAAGCTCCTCATTTAACTAAATGAAAATAATATTGACCAGGGAAGTTAAATATTTCATCCAAAGACATGTGTTAACTAAACTGAAATTAATCAGAAGAGGACTAATAAAAGCCTTTGGCAACTTAGTATATTATTAAGTTCCACATAATTATAGGCATACCTTGGAGACATTGTGGATTTGGTTCCAGACCACTGCAATAAAGCAAGTCACAAATTTTTTTTGGTTTCCCAGGGCATATAAAAGTAATGTTTACACCATACTTCAGTCTTCAGTATGCAATAGCATTATGTCTAAGATTATGTCTTAATTTAAAAATACTTTATTGCTAAAAAATGCTAACCATCTTCTGAACCTTTAGTGAGTTAGAGTAGTAATACCAAAGATCATTGATCACAGGTCACCATAATAAATATAATAATAATTAAAAAGTTGAAATATTGTGAGAATTACCAAAAGGCGACACAAAGACGTGAAGTGAGCAAATGCTGTTGGAAAAATGATGCCAAAACACTTGTTCGACACAGGGTTGCCACAAGCCTTGAATTTGTAAAAAACGCAGTATCTGCTAAGCACAATAAAGTGAAGTCCAAAAAGACAAGGTATGCCTGTATCTAGTTTATCCTGAATATTTCGACCTATGTATGAGATCCTTTCCTAGCTTAGGACCATTTTCTTAAATACTAAAAATATGGTTAAATCAACTATTAGGTGGTGAGGTCACAAATCAAACAGGCAAGTTAAGATTTTAATTCCAGAATCAAGGCTCCATCCAGCTCAGTAGGACACATGGATCTACTGAAAACATTTGACACCCTGAACACACCTTCTGTGCTTCATTTCATTTAGTCTAGAATTTTCCTACTTCTGGCTCTGATTAGAGAAAGCATGTAGAGGGGCATCTGGAGAGTTCAATTCAGAAATGAAAAACATAATTCTCATTCTCCACTAACTTTGTTTTTAATGTTAGATCAAATTAAGTTTCAATTGTGAGTACAAGGAGGATTCAGTAAATAACTACACTACAGATTTTTTATTCTTTTTTGACACAAATTTCTCTATTATCATAGAAGAAAACAAGTAATGCCTAATGAAGCATGGTCTTCTCCCTTTGTTTCATATCTCAATTTTATTTGTCAACCTTGCCAAGTTATGGTAATGATTCCAGAAGCTACTTGAAAGGCACCAAATTATTCCACAAAAGAATGGAACCCCTTGTGTGTTTTGCCTTCTTGTTCCTTTCTTCACTAAAAGACAGAGAATTGCTTCATTCAGATTTCCATGCCCTATTTTCTTGGAATTTCCCCTTTCTCCACCACTCACTTCCAACTGTTCCCCAAGTCTTGAGTACATTATAACTTGACCAAAAACTATGTCAGTCTTCAGAGATGTATTTCTATTCACCAGGAAGTAAAGGGTTTTTGTTCTGACCCAAACATTCATTTATGAAAATTTTACTTTAAACATCTCATTGTACAAACACATGTGCTATCTTCATGCCCCACACTTTAAGGTTAGGCCCTGAGAAAAGCAAGAAACTTGCTGAATGGAACCTTACAAAGAGGATTAGAAAAAAAATCTTTAAAAATAATTTTAAGGGGAATAAAGAGAACTAGGAAAGCTCAGTCAGTTTCTGGCATTTGATGTTTTTATATAATTTGTACATGATGGAGCCCAGATGTTAAGTTACAACAGTCTAAGTGCTAAGTGCTAATATCACTTGGGCTGTTCAAATACTCGATTTGCATTTTTAAAAAATCTCTGAAACTAAATCTGGTGCTTATTGGTGATATTATCTAAAATCCATTTCAATAACTTAAACTTATTCCTACCAAACCTGTACAATTCTGTATGTTTTATTAACTAGAATACGAATTCTGATAAAAATAGAGCATGTTTAGTATGGCAATGCTCTTACCAACATTATTTAGAATAGCCAAAAGTTGGATACAACCCAAATGCCCATTGATGGATGAATGGATAAACAAAATGTGGTATACACATACAATGGAAATTATTTTCTTAAAGAAATGAAATTCTGATCCATGCTACAGTATGGATAGACCTTGAAGACATTGTGCCAAGTGAAATAAGCCAGACACCAAAGGACAAATATGGTTTGATTCCACTTATACGAGGTACCTAGAGTGGTCAAACTCATAGAGATTAAAAGTAGAATGGTGGGAGAGGGAGGGGCAAGATGGCGGAAGAGTAAGACGCGGATATCACCTTCCTCCCCACAGATACATGAGAAATACATCTACACGTGGAACTGCTCCTACAGAACACCCACTGAACGCTGGCAGAAGACGTCAGACCTCCCAAAAGGCAAGAAAATCCCCACGTACTTGGGTAGGGCAAAAGAAAAAAGAAATAACAGAGACAAAAGAATAGGGACAGGACCTGCACCAGTGGGAGGGAGCTGTGAAGGAGGAAAGGTTTCCACACACTAGGAAGCCCCTTCGTGGGCAGAGACTGCGGGTAGCAGAGGGGGGAAGCTTCGGAGCCACGGAGGAGAGCGCAGCCACATTGGTGCGGAGGGCAAAGCGGAGAATCCCGCACGGAGGAGCGGTGCTGACCAGCACTCACCAGCCCGAGAGGCTTGTCTGCTCAGCCGCCGGGGCGGGCGGGGCCTGGGAGCTGGGGCTCGGGCTTCGGTGCTAGCCGGGAGGGAGTCCGGGAAAAAGACTGCAGCTGCCAAAGAGGCAAGAGAATTTTTCTTGCCTCTTTGTTTCGCGGCGCGCAAGGAGAGGGGATTCAGAGCGCCGCCTAAACGAGCTCCAGAGACGGGCACGAGCCGCGGCTATCAGCGCGGATCCCACAGCAACAGGGACACAGAGGGAAAAACGGAGAGATTCCCGCACAGAGGCTCGGCGCCGAGCAGCACTCACCAGCCCGAGAGGCTTGTCTGCTCACCCGCCGGGGCGGGCGGGGGCTGGGAGCTGAGGCGCGGGCTTCGGTCGGATCCCAGGGAGAGGACTGGGGTTGGCTGCGTGAACACAGCCTGAAGGGTCTAGCGCACCACAACTAGCCGGGAGGGTGCACGAGAAAAAGTCTGCAGCTGCCGAAGAGGCAGGAGACTTTTTCTTGCCTCTTTGTTTCGCGGCGTGCAAGGAGAGGGGATTCAGAGCGCCACTTAAACGAACTCCAGAGACGGGCGCGAACCGCGGCTATCAGCGCGGACCCCAGAGACGGGCATGAGACGCTAAGGCTGCTGCTGCCGCCACCAAACAGCCTGTGGGCGAGCACAGGTCATTCTCCACACCGCCCCTCCCGGGAGCCTGTGCAGCCCGCCACGGCCAGGCTCCCGTGATCCGGGGACAACTTCCCCGGGAGAGCGCACGGCGCGCCTCAGGCTGCTGCAACGTCACGCCGGCTTCTGCCGCCGCAGGCTCGCCCCGCCTCCTCCATACCGCTCCCTCCCCCCGGCCTGACTGAGCCAGAGCCCCCGAATCAGCTGCTCCTTTAACCCCGTCCTGTCTGGGCGGGGAACAGACGCCCTCAGGGGACCTACATGCAGAGGCGGGTCCAAATCCAAAGCTGAACCCCGGGAGCTGTACGAACAAAGAAGAGAAAGGGAAATCTCTCCCAGCAGCCTCAGAAGCAGCGGATTAAAGCTCCACAAACAACTTGATGTGCCTGCATCTGTTGAATACCTGAATGGACAACGAATCATCCCAAATTTAGGAGATGGACTTTGGGAGCAGGATATATTAACTTTTCCCCTTTTCCTTTTTTTGTGAGTGTAGATGTGTATGCTTCTGGGTGAGATTTTGTCTGTATAGCTTTGCTCTCACCGTTAGTCCTAGGGTTAGGTCCGTCCGTTTGTTTTTTTTTTTTTTTTTTTTTTGGCTTAAAAATTTTTTTTTTCCCTAATAAATGTTTTCTTAATAATTTTTTCCTTATTTTCTATTTTTAAAAAAATTTTTAATAAGTTTTTTCATATTTTTTATTTTAAAAAATTAAAAATTTTTTTTTCTTAATAAATTTTTTCTAAATAATTTTTTGCTTATTTTTAGTATAAAAAATTAATAAATCTATTTTTAAAAATTAAAAAAATTTTTTTCTTAATAAATTTACTCTTAATAATTTTTTTTCTTATTTTTTATTATAATTGCTTTATTTTATTTTATTTTATCCTCTTTTTTTCTTTCTTTCCATTTTTTCTCCCTTTTATTCTGAGCCGTGTGGATGAAAGGCTCTTGGTGCTCCAGCCAGGCATCAGGGCTGTGCCTCTGAGGTGGGAGAGCCAACTTCAGGACACTGGTCCACAAGAGACCTCCCAGCTCCACGTAATACCAAACGGCGAAAATCTCTCACAGATCTCCATCTCAACATCAAGACCCAGCTTCACTCAACGACCAGCAAGCTACAGTGCTGGACACCCTATGCCAAACAACTAGCAAGAGAGGAACACAGCCCCATCCATTAACAGAGAGGCTGCCTAAAATCATAATAAGGCCACAGACACCCCAAAACACACCACCAGACGTGGACGAACCCACCAGAAAGACAACATCCAGCCTCATCCACCAGAACACAGGCACTAGTTCCCTCCACCAGGAAACCTACACAACCCACTGAACCAACCTTAGCCACTGGGGACAGATACCAAAAACAACGGGAACTACGAACCTGCAGCCTGTGAAAAGGAGACCCCAAACACAGTAAGATAAGCAAAATGAGAAGAAAGAAAAACACACAGCAGGTGAAGGAGCAGGGTCAAAACACACCGGACTTAACAAATGAAGAGGAAATAGGTAGTCTACCTGAAAAAGAATTCAGAATAATGATAGTAAGGATGATCCAAAGTCTTGGAAATAGAATAGACAAAATGCAAGAAACATTTAACAAGGACGTAGAAGAACTAAAGAGGAACCAAGAAACGATGACAAGCACAATAAATGAAATTAAAAATACTCTAGATGGGATCAATAGCAGAATAACTGAGGCAGAAGAACGGATAAGTGACCTGGAAGATAAAATGGTGGAAATAACTACTGCAGACCAGAATAAAGAAAAAAGAATGAAAAGAACTCAGGACAGTCTCAGAGACCTCTGGGACAACATTAAACGCACCAACATTCGAATTATAGGGGTCCCAGAAGAAGAAGAGAAAAAGAAAGGGACTGAGAAAATATTGGAAGAGATTATAGTTGAAAACTTCCCTAATATGGGAAAGGAAATAGTTAATCAAGTCCTGGAAGCACAGAGAGTCCCATACAGGATAAATCCAAGGAGAAACACACCAAGACACATATTAATCAAACTATCAAAAATTAAATATAAAGAAAACATATTAAAAGCAGCAAGGGAAAAACAACAGATAACACACAAGGGCATCCCCATAAGGTTAACAGCTGATCTTTCAGCAGAAACGCTGCAAGCCAGAAGGGAGTGGCAGGATATACTTAAAGTGATGAAGGAGAAAAACCTACAACCAAGGTTACTCTACCCAGCAAGGATCTCATTCAGATTTGATGGAGAAATTAAAACCTTTACAGACAAGCAAAAGCTGAGAGAGTTCAGCACCACCAAACCAGCTTTACAACAAATGCTAAAGGAACTTCTCTAGGCAAGAAACACAAGAGAAGGAAAACACCTACAATAACAAACCCAAAACATTTAAGAAAATGGGAATAGGAACATACATATCGATAATTACCTTAAATGTAAATGGATTAAATGCTCCCACCAAAAGACACAGACTGGCTGAATGGATACAAAAACAAGACCCATATATATGCTGTCTACAAGAGACCCACTTCAGACCTAGAGACACATACAGACTGAAAGTGAGGGGATGGAAAAAGATATTCCATGCAAATGGAAATCAAAAGAAAGCTGGAGTAGCAATTCTCATATCAGACAAAATAGACTTTAAAATAAAGACAATTACAAGAGACAAAGACGGACACTATATAATGATCAAGGGATCGATCCAAGAGGAAGGTATAACAATTGTAAATATTTATGCACCCAACATAGGAGCACCTCAATACATAAGGCAAATACTAACAGCCATAAAAGGGGAAATCGACAGGAACACAATCATAGTAGGGGACTTTAACACCCCACTTTCACCAATGGACAGATCATCCAAAATGAAAATAAATAAGGAAACACAAGCTTTAAATGATACATTAAACAAGATGGACTTAATTGATATTTATAGGACATTCCACCCAAAAACAACAGAATACACATTTTTCTCAAGTGCTCATGGAACATTCTCCAGGATAGATCATATCTTGGGTCACAAATCAAGCCTTGGTAAATTTAAAAAAATTGAAATCGTATCAAGTATCTTTTCCGACCGCAACGCTATGAGACTAGATATCAATTACAGGAAAAGATCTGTAAAAAATACAAACACATGGAGGCTACACAATACACTACTTAATAACGAAGTGATCACTGAAGAAATCAAAGGGGAAATCAAAAAATACCTAGAAACAAATGACAATGGAGACACGACGATCCAAAACCTATGGGATGCAGCAAAAGCAGTTCTAAGAGGGAAGTTTATAGCAATACAAGCCTACATCAAGAAACAGGAAACATCTCGAATAAACAACCTAACCTTGCACCTAAAGCAATTAGAGAAAGAAGAACAAAAAAACCCCAAAGCTAGCAGAAGGAAAGAAATCATAAAGATCAGATCAGAAATAAATGAAAAAGAAATGAAGGAAACAATAGCAAAAATCAATGAAACTAAAAGCTGGTTCTTTGAGAAGATAAACAAAATTGATAAACCATTAGCCAGACTCATCAAGAGAAAAAAGGAGAAGACTCAAATTAATAGAATTAGAAATGAAAAAGGAGAAGTAACCACTGACACTGCAGAAATACAAACGATCATAAGAGATTACTACAAGCAACTCTATGCTAATAAAATGGACAACCTGGAAGAAATGGACAGATTCTTAGAAATGCACAACCTGCCGAGACTGAACCAGGAAGAAATAGAAAATATGAACAGACCAATCACAAGCACTGAAATTGAAACTGTGATTAAAAATCTTCCAACACACAAAAGCCCAGGACCAGATGGCTTCACAGGCGAATTCTATCAAACATTTAGAGAAGAGCTAACACCTATCCTTCTCAAACTCTTCCAAAATATTGCAGAGGGAGGAACACTCCCCAACTCATTCTACGAGGCCACCATCACCCTGATACCAAAACCAGGCAAAGATGTCACAAAGAAAGAAAACTACAGGCCAATATCACTAATGAACATAGATGCAAAAATCCTCAACAAAATACTAGCAAACAGAATCCAACAGCACATTAAAAGGATCATACACCATGATCAAGTGGGGTTTATTCCAGGAATGCAAGGATTCTTCAATATACGCAAATCAATCAACGTGATACATCATATTAACAAATTGAAGGAGAAAAACCATATGATCATCTCAATAGATGCAGAGAAAGCTTTTGACAAAATTCAACACCCATTTATGATAAAAGTCCTGCAGAAAGTAGGCATAGAGGGAACTTTCCTCAACATAATAAAGGCCGTATATGACAAACCCACAGCCAACATTGTCCTCAATGGTGAAAAACTGAAACCATTTCCACTAAGATCAGGAACAAGACAAGGTTGCCCACTCTCACCACTATTATTCAACATAGTTTTGGAAGTGTTAGCCACAGCAATCAGAGATGAAAAAGAAATAAAAGGAATCCAAATCGGAAAAGAAGAAGTAAAGCTGTCACTGTTTGCAGATGACATGATACTATACATAGAGAATCCAAAAGATGCTACCAGAAAACTACTAGAGCTAATCAATGAATTTGGTAAAGTAGCAGGATACAAAATTAATGCACAGAAATCTCTTGCATTCCTGTATACTAATGATGAAAAATCTGAAAGTGAAAGTAAGAAAACACTCCCGTTTACCATTGCAACAAAAAGAATAAAATACCTAGGAATAAACCTACCTAAGGAGACAAAAGACCTGTATGCAGAAAATTATAGGACACTGATGAAAGAAATTAAAGATGATACAAATAGATGGAGAGATATACCATGTTCTTGGATTGGAAGAATCAACATTGTGAAAATGACTCTGCTACCCAAAGCAATCTACAGATTCAATGCAATCCCTATCAAACTACCACTGGCATTTTTCACAGAACTAGAACAAAAAATTTCACAATTTGTATGGAAACACAAAAGACCCCGAATAGCCAAAGCAATCTTGAGAACGAAAAATGGAGCTGGAGGAATCAGGCTCCCTGACTTCAGACTATATTACAAAGCTACAGTAATCAAGACAGTTTGGTACTGGCACAAAAACAGAAATATAGATCAATGGAACAGGATAGAAAGCCCAGAGATAAGCCCACGCACATATGGTCACCTTATCTTTGATAAAGGAGGCAAGCATATACAGTGGAGAAAAGACAGCCTCTTCAATAAGTGGTGCTGGGAAAATTGGACAGGTACATGTAAAAGTATGAAATTAGAACACTCCCTAACACCATACACAAAAATAAACTCAAAATGGATTAAAGACCTAAGTGTACGGCCAGACACTATCAAACTCTTAGAGGAAAACATAGGCAGAACACTGTATGACATAAGTCACAGCAAGATCCTTTTTGACCCAGGTCCTAGAGAAATGGAAATAAAAACACAAATAAACAAATGGGACCTAATGAAACTTAAAAGCTTTTGCACAGCAAAGGAAACCATAAACAAGACCAAAAGACAACCCTCAGAATGGGAGAAAATATTTGCAAATGAAGCAACGGACAAAGGATTAATCTCCAAGATTTACAAGCAGCTCATGCAGCTCAATAACAAAAAAACAAAAACCCAATCCAAAAATGGGCAGAAGACCTAAATAGACATTTCTCCAAAGAAGAGATACAGATTGCCAACAGACACATGAAAGAATGCTCAACATCATTAATCATTAGAGAAATGCAAATCAAAACTACAATGAGGTATCATCTCACACCGGTCAGAATAGCCATCATCAAAAAATCTAGAAACAATAAATGCTGGAGAGGGTGTGGAGAAAAGGGAACACTCTTGCACTGTTGGTGGGAATGTAAATTGATACAGCCACTATGGAGAACAGTATGGAGGTTCCTTAAAAAACTAAAAATAGAACTACCATATGACCCAGCAATCCCACTACTGGGCATATACCCTGAGAAAACCATAATTCAGAAAGAGTCATGTACCAAAATATTCATTGCAGCTCTGTTTACAATAGCCAGGACATGGAAGCAACCTAGGTGTCCATCATCGGATGAATGGATAAAGAAGATGTGGCACATATATACAATGGAATATTACTCAGCCATAAAAAGAAATGAAATGGAGGTGTTTGTAATGAGGTGGATGGAGTTAGAGTCTGTCATACAGAGTGAAGTAAGTCAGAAAGAGAAAAACAAATACAGTATGCTAACACATATATATGGAATCTAAGGGGAAAAAAAAAAAAAAGAGGTCATGAAGAACCTAGTGGCAAGATGGGAATAAAGACACAGACCTACTAGAGAATGGACTTGAGGATATGGGGAGGGGGAGGGGTGAGATGTGACAGGGTGAGAAAGTATCATGGACATATATACACTACCAAATGTAAAATAGATAACTAGTGGGAAGCAGCCGCATAGCACAGGGAGATCAGCTCGGTGCTTTGTGACCACCTAGAGGGGTGGGATAGGGAGGGTGGGAGGGAGGGAGATGCAAGAGGGAAGAGATATGGCAACATATGTATATGTGTAACTGATTCACTTTGTTGTAAAGCAGAAGCTAGCACACCATTGTAAAGCAATTATACTTCAATAAAGATGTTTAAAAAAAATAAAAAAAAAATAAAAATAAAAAAAATAAAAAAAGTAGAATGGTGGTTGCCGGGGATAGGGGAGGGAGAAATGAGAAGTTACTGTTTAATGGGGACAGAGTTCCAGTTCAGAAAAATGGAAAAGTTCTAGAAATGGATGTGGTGATGGTTGCACAACAATGCGAATACTTTTAATGCCACTGGACTGGACGCTTAAAAATGGTTAAAATGGTAAATTTTATGTTATGTATATTTTGCCACCATTTTTAAAAGTGTGTTTAATTATTAATAGAGCTTTGTATTTGAAAACTCACTGATTCTAATAATAACAGCTGTAGTTACATGTCACCCTTTAGCAAGGTAGATAGTATAAGTTATCTTATTTTCACAGATGGGGGAAATGAAATGCAGGATAATAAGATCCATAAAACCTCAGAGGCCATTAGAGTCTAGATTAGAACACAGTTCTCTGATCCCTTTTTTCTTCCCAGCATAAGAAATTATGCTCATAACCCAAAATATGACTCATTTTTTGTGAAATTGAAGTTCTTTCTTGACTCTTCCCTCTGGGCTACAACCCTACCTCTAATGACTAATCCCTTATAATTCATGCATTACCTCAAAGGCAGGGCCCATTCCAACTTCTTCCCCATGCTCAGCCCAGTGTCCTGAAAATTCATCCATACCGTCTCCAACACTGGGGTGAACCATGGATCACTCCTGATCTCTCACTCAATCTTGGCCTTACTCTTCAAGCCAAATTGGCCTGGCCTTCTTCTGCCTAGATTAACCTAATAAATTAAACTGGGTTCAGTTATGAATGAATGACATGATAATATAGTGATTCCTTCCAGAAAATGTACTTATTATTTTTCCAGGGTTCTCAATTCTTTGATCTAAAGAGTCAGTTAATTTGGGGATCCCCACATTGAGTCAATCCTTTGTAGGTATAACTTTGTGTGCATAAGCAGCATTTGGCATCACCTTTCAGTTCCACTAAACCTTAGGCTCAAAGTCCAGTTTACACACTGATCTCTTAGTCTTTAATGATCTCTTGTAGTTCATTCAGTATCATTATTGAGGACCCATAAAGATAAAGGGGGGTTCATGCTGGGTAATGTGGAAGCTTCTCTGTCTCCTAGAATCCTACAACTGTAAGAGACAGGACACATGCATTAGAAATGAGAACTATCAGAAGAAGGATGCAGATAGAGTGTTACCAGAAAGAGGAGTATTTTTATATTATAAATCCAGAAAGAATTTATGAAGTAGGTGACTCTCAGATACCCTGTAGTCTCAAAATGATTTTGTGTTTTATATGTACTAAGGTAATTGTCTTAGTCCATTTGGGCTGATATAAAAAAATACCATAAACTGGATTATAAACAACAAATGTTTATTTCTCATAGTTCTGGGGGCTAGGAAGTCCAAGATCAAAGCACCAGTAGATTCAGTGTCTGGTAAGAATTGGTTTCGTGGTTCATAGATGACTATCTGCTCCCTGTGTCCTCACGTGGCAGAAGAGGAAACGGAGCTTTCTGGGGTCTCTTTTATAAGGGCACTAATCCCATTCCTGAGGGCTTCATCCTCATGACCTAATCACCTCCTCAAAGCTCCACCTCCTAATACCAACATATTGAGGATTAGATTTCAACATAACTTTGGGGGGATATAAAACTCAATCTAACAGCAGTACTTTATGTCAAGAATACTTTTGCAAAATGAAATAACTTTTTTTCTTCTTTTTAAATATATTTATTGCTTAAAGATACACAGTTGAGGGCTTCCCTGGTGGCGCAGTGGTTGAGAATCTGCCTGCTAATGCCGGGGACACGGGTTCGAGCCCTGGTCTGGGAAGATCCCACATGCCGCGGAGCAACTGGGCCCGTGAGCCACAACTGCTGAGCCTGCGCATCTGGAGCCTGTGCCCCGCAACGGGAGGGGCTGCGATAGTGAGAGGCCCGCGTACCGCGATGAAGAGTGGCCCCCGCACCACGATGAAGAGTGGCCCCCGCTTGCCGCAACTAGAGAAAGCCCTCGCACGAAACGAAGACCCAACACAGCTAAAAATAAAATAAATAAATAAATAAAGTAGCTATTAATTAAAAAAAAAAAAAGATACACAGTTGATACTTGATATTTAAAATGGCATCTCCCTAATAGTTTATTTTGCATTTCTTTAGTCACAACACGGAGCATCTTTTTATAATTGATAAGCCATTTGTACTTTCTTTTTTGTGAACTATCCAATCAAGTCCTTTTCTAAGTTTTTTTTTTTTAAGAGAAAAGAGAATCTAGAAGCTGCAGGAAAATCTAAAAATCTAATTGACATCTGTTTAGTGACTGTCCCAGCTTGATGATACATATCTAAGAAATAATTCATCTTTAAGAAATTCCAAAAAAAAAAATTTGTAGAATTTTGCATCTACTTATTCATCCATTTGTAGATGAGAATTCTTGGTATGAAGTAGGGCTCTGAGAGGAAGGAATGAGTCTTTGGGGAAGAGGAAGGAAAGGGTAATAGAGAAGGGGATCAGAGAAGTGAAGAAGGAGTGAGGAAAATATGAAGGAGAAGAGAGAGGATGGGATAAAAAAAGAGGAGGATGGGGAGAATGGACAGGTTCATGGAGAAGACAAGGGAAGGAAGAAAAGTATACCTCTGTCTGAACTAATTTCTGCCCCACTAGAGTAGTGATGTTAATAATATATAAAATTATTTTATGTATAGTTTTCCTGAATTTTGCTTTTCAGGCTATACGTAGAAATATCGGGAGTTTTAGTATATACTCAAAACATGTATATCCTTTCTTCTAAGGTTAATATCTACAAGCTTATAGTTTTCTGGGATGTTTAATTGTTATCTCTTTCTTATTTGGCATAGAATCATGAATAAGCAAATACAATATAGATCTCTTAAGGTAAGTCATTTTAATACTCTTCACCAGATTCCTTCTGTGTTCTTGTATTCAAATCCTTATGGATGGGGTTAAAGGACAACTCATATTGCGCTCTGGCCAAGAACAAAGAATGTGCTAAAAAAAAGTCCAGTGCATTATTATCATTAGTGTGAGCATACTTTGAATTAAAGCAGGAATTTAGTCATTTTTATATAACTCACAAAGCTTACTAAGTTTTATAAACTTCTGATAATTTTAATTATTCATCTTTATTTGATGGGGTTTTTTTTTTCTAATTGCTGTATTTAGTGTTTCTCTTTAAGTGCAGTGACAGAAGCAGCAGCAGCATGAGGTCCACACTTTATCCACCTGTGCTTTGCAAAAACCCATGACTATTCCAAGAACAATCCATTTCTGAAAGAACAAGATTAACCGGTTATTAGGCTGTAACTGCAAAAGAGAAGATAATTAGAGTCCTTGAGAAAGAAAAGTTCATAAATTAAGAAGAAAAATTTTAATTGGCAAAAATAAAAGTATTTAAGGGTTTTGAAATAATTCTTTTTAGAGAAAACATCCAAGGAATTAAATTATCAACCTTTACGAAACAGAGGCAAGGAAATGTAACAATTTTTGTGTGTGATAAATAAATGTTGGTAAGATTTATGAAAGTATGAAGCGACTTAGAAGCCTCACTGAAAGAATTGAGAAATCATGATCATATTAAAGATGACAAAGGCAGGTGATCTGTGCAGTAAAGTATTTTATTTTTCAGATATCATTTTAATATTTTGTTAAGTAGAGTATTGTATTGATGAACAAAGACTGTTGGTGGTAAGTTCACACATCAGTGTTTTAGTTGACTGTTCTGCCTTGTTGAAATATAAAGGTTTTTTTGTTTTACCTGGAAATGAAAAGCTAAATGATTTTCCTTGCCTTCTTTTCTAACCAACACCCACTGGCCTACCTCCAGCATTCTGTGTACTATAGAAAGGTCCTATGGCACTGCTCCAGCCTACAAACCTGTCAATATGTGTCAAACACTTATTCCTGCAAATGAGATGATTAAGACGGCATTGCTCTTCGAGCAGATGTTTGTATTTAAGAATATAACAGAACTGTATTATTACAGATTCAGTTGAAAGGGGAAAAGCACAAAAAAGAGAAGTATTTTAAAGGCATTTTATATTTATATATTTATGGCACCTTAATTTCCTTTAACTTTTTAGAAAAGCCTTACGTATATATTATTTAAACCAAGTCTTTCATGACTCATCTCATAAAAATAAATCATCTCCTTAGAAAATAATTCATCTCCTTTTTTCATGAAAAGCTGCTTATTTAAGCTCTATTTTATGACAAAAAATAATTTGAAATGAGCATGGTAGATGTGTCATCTAAAAGGAAACCCATGACTTGATACTGACTTCTGAATTTCAAAGAGATTTAACCCGAACGACTAATTTAGAAGATTAGTATACATTTATCAAAAGATATTGTTTATTAGAATGTTTGTTTGAGAGATCCATTCTTAGTGTGGAAGAGCAAGATAGCAGAGATGAAACTCAAACTCTGTTGTTATGCATTTTGCATCTGTCACTAAGTAGATACGTGGCCCTGTGAAGATCATTTTGCCTTCCAGGGCTTTAGTTACTTCATCTGTAAACTATAGGAATTGAACAAATATTGTTTTCCAAATGAGTTCCATGCAGGGCTCTGTGGATGAATGTTTGATAAAGTAGCCCTCTTTATGATATACAATATATGGTAACATTAATGATTCAGAAAAATCGTTCAGAAAAGAGACATGCAGAATTTTGCTTAACAATAAAATTCTCTTCAAGAAAAGGCTACAAGCATCCTAAAAAATATGTTTTGATAAAAACACGGAGAAAGGTAACTTCCAGTATTTTTTACCTCTAAAATTTATAATTTAGTAGTTACACAACTGAAATATCAAATTCCTGATATGTAAATTCCTGTGTGTAAAGTCCAAATAAGTTATATCAAAATTAACTCTAATTATACATCCCCAGTTTTGATAATTCAAACTTGGAGGTTTTTGACGTAATGCGTTCCTAGAATAGCTCAGTAATGACCTGAGCCAGACATTAACACACATCTACTTAAAATGAGTAATTTTTTTTTTTTTTTTTAATATTTTTAATGAGATTCTTGTCTGCTTACATTCTTTTTATGTCTGTCTGTATGTATGTATGTATGTATGTATGTATGGCTGTGTTGGGTCCTCGTTTCTGTGCGAGGGCTTTCTCTAGTTGTGGCAAGCGGGGGCCACTCTTCATCGCGCTGCGCGGGCCTCTCACTATCGCGGCCTCTCGTTGCGGAGCACAGGCTCCAGACGCGCAGGCTCAGTAATTGTGGCTCACGGGCCGAGTCGCTCCGCGGCACGTGGGATCCTCCCGGACCAGGGCCCGAACCCGCATCCCCTGCATTGGCAGGCAGACTCTCAACCACTGCGCCACCAGGGAAGCCCCAAAATGAGTAATTTTTAAATGATCAAGTGCATTTTATTGTTCTGCTTTTCAAAGCAACAAAATGAAGACATTTTTCATGTAGTCCCAAAGTCAGACATTAAATTTTATATAATAATAATAAAAGAGTTTTTCTTCAAGAAAAACTCACTAGATATTCAAAATCTCAAATCCTTTCTTAAATGCTGATAACTTGCCCTTTGTGATTATGTTGTTGGTACACGAATCAAAATTCTCTGTTAGACATTTATGCTACTGGGTCTTAATTACAGAGCACAAATTCCACTGAGAAGAGATCTCTGGGTGCTAAAAGCTAATCAGATAATCTCAGAAAGTCCCTCTGACTGCCATTTAATGCTTAATCATGCGTTAACCATAAATTAAGCATTCAATCTCTGGCAGCCTTAGAGAAGTTTGGAGGTGCAGGCTTGCTATTTACAATTTTGACCTGCCACCAAGCAGTCCAGCCCACTTACAGAAAATGAAAGCTTAAACGGTTGATACTTAAATGTAGGTTAATGCAAATTTAATTTAGTCTTGCAGATACCTATGGATTGTAAATTTCTCTATATTTTCATTTAGCATGTTTCAATGATCCTAACCTTTTTCCTAATCTATTAAAAATCAAAACTACCCTACTCATGTTCCATTCTTGTTGTGTCCTGGACTAGGCTAGAACATTCAACCACGCTTAAGTGATAATGGGCAAAGGGGTTTCATAATGAGTTGAACTCTTAGTTCACAGGTATCACGGCAGGCTGGTTGGCCCTCTTAGAGCATCACTCAGGAAATATTCAGTTTTCCCCTTACCCTGAGACAGTCTCACATTTAAGGACATTCGGGTAACCTGATTTTTATGATATACCTGCACATTCCAAAAAAATGCCCTTACTTATTGGTGAATGAACTTTATCTCTTGAATTGCAGTTTGTGTGTACTTTTTGCTTTATTAGAGTAACAGTTGATTGAGGTAGCAGAATAAGACAGCTGAAGGATGTCAGGATCTCTAAAATCAACAAAGTTACTTGTTTAGAGACATAAAGCTCAGTTCTTAGGCACTGACTATCACTCCAATCTATCAACATATACCTCCTCCTTCTCATCCTCATACTATTCTCATGATCATCTATCTCATTCCAGTGTTATAATGACATTTATTGTTTAACCACCCCTTTTCTTAACCCTCCCATCTGGGTTTGGAAACTTACTGCTTTCTGCCTGAATTACAGCCACGGGTGCTTCAGTATTCTTCATAAGGCCATGGTCTCCCATCTCTAACTCAACTATTTACAGCATGGCCAAGTTATTCTTTAAACAGTTTTTTCATCACACCATTCTCATAATCAAAAAGATTAAAGGCTTATTGACTATTACACATTACAGACAGCTTATACATAGGAAACATACTCAGATGTAATTAGGTACCACCTTCAGTTATTCCTACCTTCTCCCATCCAGCTCACCTGCTATTCTTTTTTATTATTATTTATTTTGGGGGCTGCTTTGGGTCTTCGTTGCTGCAGGTGGGCTTTCTCTAGTTGTGGCGAGCGGGGGCTACTCTTCATTGCGGTGCACGGGCTTATTGCGGTGGCTTCTCTTGTTGCGGAGCATGGGCTCTAGGTGTGCGGGCTTCAGTAGTTGCAGCACGTGGGCTCAGTAGTTGCAGCATGTGGGCTCAGTAGTTGTGGCTCGCGAGCTTAGTTGCTCCGTGGCATGTGGGATCTTCCCAGACCAGGGATCGAACCCATGTCCCCTGCATTGGTAGGCGGATTCTTAACCACTGCAGCACCAGGGAAGTCCTCAGCTGCTATTCTTAACTGTTACCCTCCTCAACTCTATGCTTGCCTCTGAGCCTTAGACCAAAACAGATTATTTCTCACCTCTCTTCCCACCTCAGCAGGAAACTTGAAGCTACCAGGTGTGAGTTAGGTCAAAGTTCTCCCCTTACAAACTTACCTACATTGACTACAATTATTTTCTTGTTTTCTATCACTGAAGAAAAGATGCTCCTCTACCTGTTTATGGCTAACCCTTCACTTTTTCTGAGCTGTGAGTCATATCCTACACTCTCTCTCAAGTAACGTGCTCTCTCAGTTATCCCCTCCATCTTCTCTTGTTTCTTCTCCTTCTCTTTCTAATGGTTCCTTCTCCTCACCTAATAGACCCATTCAATTATCTTTCATCCTTAGAAAGCCTTTCCTTGTTCCAATCTCCTGACTTTCTCCCTCCTTTCTCAGTCAGGCTTCTTAAGACAGGTGTCTCACAAAACTCCACTTGACATTTGTTTCTCAACCATTGGGATCTGGTTTCTGCCTCTAGTATTCCACTGAAACTCTTCTAAACACTGTCCTGGAAAAGGTCACCAACTGTGGTAAACAGATTTGTAAGATGCCGCACCCCCAGTGATCCCCACCTTCTGGTATTCATGCGCTTGTGTGATCTCCTCCCCCATGGGTGACGTCGTTCTACCCAATAGGTTACTGCAAGGGTAATAGGATGTCACTTCCATAATTAGGATTCAAAAGACTGTGCCTTCTGTCTTGCTAGCAAACTCTCTGTATTGCTTTTTTGGCTTCCATGATTTGATGAAACAAGCAGCAATGCAGCAAGGAACTGAGAGCAGTTTCTGGCTAACAGTCAAAAAAGAAGTGGGGCCCTCATTCCAATAACCCATGAGGAGCTAAATCCTGCCAACAACCATGTGCAATTGGAAGTAAATTCTTCCCCAGTTGAGCTTTCATATGAAGCCCAGTCCTGGCTGACACCTTGACAGCAACTGTGTTAGCCCCTATGAAGAAGATCCAGATAAGCCAAGCTCATATTCCTGAACCACAAGAACTGTGAGAAAATAATTGGGCTATTTTGAGTTGATTTTTCACTGTCATTCTTTATGCTTCTCTTTCTTCATCTCCAAACATCCTGAACTTCCTCCACTAGATTCCCTTCTGTATACACAATAAATTAAGACAACATTTAGTTTAGAGTTTGTCTTCTGCTCTCTTCTCCTCTTCTCTACGTCTTCTCTATTTAGGATCTCAGACTCCTATTATTTGAACGAACATTTTCATTCTGAATACAAAACTCAGGTATCTAATTGCTTACTATACATCTCTGCTTCAAACTCAACATGTGCAAAATGAAATGCATTATCCCCTGACAATTTCTCTTCTTTAAGAACCATAACTGACCAGTCATCAAAGCCTTGACAATTCTGTCTCTTGGATCCAAACTCTGTCCATCATTCTATTGTCTCTGTCCTAGTTATAGCCCACATTACCTCTTGCCTGAATTATTTCAATACCTCCTGACCAAATTCCTACTTCCGTAATTACCCTCCTAATGTCATTCTTCAGGAAAGTGAATTATCCAAAGACAAATCTGATCATGTTACAGCACTGCCTAAAATTCTTCAATGACTCCTAGCACTTATAGGTTTAAAAAAAAAAATAGCCTTCTTAAAAGAAAGACCCTCCTTGTATACTCTCCAGTTTTGTCTCTTCCAATTATCTTCCTCCCTCTACTCCTGCCCCATGCCCTTGACACTATCAAATTATTTATGGTGGCCTGAACACAGTTTGTTATTTCAGGACCAACAGTTCTCTCTGCTGTAAGTTCCATTCTCCCCAAACCCAACTGAAAAGCTCCTTGACTATCCATTTTGCTACCATTTCTATCCAGTTTAGTTAAAGTAAGTAAATATGTGTGGATCAATTTCCTTAGGTCAGGCATGGAATTCTGTCCTGGAGGAATTAATAGTCTAATGGAGTATTGTAAAATCAAAAATTCCGTGGCAGCACCATGAACAGAATTCTGCGAGAAGGGCCATTGGCCCAGATAAAGGATTCAAGGAAGATGTTCTGGAAGTGGTTTGTCAAAAGTAATACATGAATGAGTGAGATGATTTACATACTACAAGAAGTTTAAATCTTTTCTCCCTACATGTCTCTCTCTTCAATCTTCCAAAAATCACTTGAATACTCGTTATATACCACATCCTCCTCCTTTAACACGCTTCCATTGTTGCATTTTGTACTGCCAAGTAGTTACCTTTTGTATGAATTACTATATTCTTTATTTGATGGTGAGTTTTTGAAAATTGGGACTAAATCCGAGTCATCACTCTAGCTCCAGTAACCAGCATGATTTTGATCATTTTATAGACGCTCAATTGTTTCTTCTCTTATTTAAAGTCAGGTTATTGAGGTATAATTTATATATAGTAAAATGAAATTTACATACAGTAAAATGCATGTAAATTAACTGTACAATTCAATGAGTTTAATAGTTGCTTCTTGATTAAATTAATTTTGTAAGCTTTTGTCATCTATGATTTTATAGATAATATTCTATGCAACAAAGAGTAAGTCCAAATCACTCATATAGTTGTTTATACATTGTAGGGGTTCAATACATAGTTTTTAAATAAATAAATAAGCCCACAAAAATGTTTCCATGCTGTCACTTCATTGTTACCAAAAGAAGAGAAATAATAAAACTTCTTTACATCTGAAGTAAAAATTGCAGCATTGTTACAGTATACTGGAAATATCTTAAATACTCAAAAATAGTTTTCCTATGTCCCAGAACATAGATAAATCAAAAATATTTTAAAATTAAAATTAAACTCATTGGCATTTTAATTTTATGTAGTAATTCGTAAGCTGCTTCAGAATCAAAATATTACTTACCTTCTGCTAACCACAATTTTTAAAATTATTCACAAGTAGACAAAAATCACCTGTGCCAAAAATCACCTACAAAAACTTGGGCTGGGTTTTTGCCAATCAGTATGCCAATTAATTACCCCACAAAGACCGGCTGGCCCTGGATCAAGTAAAGCCTCATTGATATGCAAGGCCACTCCTATCAGAGAGAAGACAGGAAATAAAATAAGACACTTAGATCAAAGAAAGCTGGTGGGAAAAAAAAAGCTACTTCTTTAATGTTTCTTAGAATCTTAAAAATGTCTAAAGAGTCTAGTCCCACTTGAATAATCAGAATTGGCACACAGACTCATCTTGCAGATGGATCAGGCAGAGACCGTAGCTGCCACACAGGTGTTTGGTACTGGGTTTGCCCTCAAACAGAAGGTAGTCTTGGGTGATGGTAGTGGAAGGAAAACAATGAACTAGGGGCATAAATCATAATTTTTCAAAGTGATATGTGTGTCAATTTCCCATTCAAGATAAACGAATACCGGGAACTGTTATACTCTGGGGTTGATCACTCTTTGATTTTGCAATTCATTTTTGTTATAATGGAAGTTTTGAGAAAAAATGGTACGGCACTTTGATTTTATGTAGTGTGTTTTTGGGGAAAAAAATCAAAGTGGTTCATTTTGCCTGTTTCTCTTGCTGTATCAAGTTCTCTCATTCTTGGAGAGTGGTATTATTGACTTGCACTGTTCATGTTTATGACCCATTTTTACCAGAGCCTCAACAGCTAAGCATTCCCTTGGTATTTTGTAAAGGCATTTCATTTTAATATAGTCATTGGAAACCAGAAATAATTTAGCAACTCTGGCCTTTAAATCCAAGTTACTCCAGTATAAGAACTAGAAAGGATATTTAAATGGGTACAATTATATAGATAACTATTATATCCTACCCATTATAATTACATAGAAATCAATATAAGGAGGATTTTTTTATGCATGGCATAACTTATTTTTAAGAAACAAGAATATGTAATTTTCTATTATCAGCTACTGATTCTAAAAAAGTAGCTTTTAGGAATGTTATAGACTTCTCCACTAGACTGGAAGCTTCTCAAAAGAAGAGAAATTGTGTCCCCAGTAATTTCACCATGGTTGTCACATAATAGATGCTAAAAAATGTGAAAGAATGAATGCTGCATAAGTGAGTATTAAAACAAAAAGCAGTTTGTGCTTCATTGTACAGGAGAAGGTGAAATTGATAATATGCCGTATGAATCAAAGACAAATTAAACAAAGTCAATATTTTTTCTGAAAATTGTATTTTATCACCTGAAGATGTTCTTTGCTTTATATTTGCATGACTAAATGTCCTATACAGGTGATTTTCTCAAAACACACACACACACACACACACACACACACACACACACACTCTGCCCCCAAATTATATTCAAGTCACCTATCTCTCACAACACAGACACTTGTTTGCAGTTTCAGAAAACATACATTTCTTAGCTTCTACTATTAACATAAAGGTTTCAAAGATTTGGGAGCCAGAGTTCATCAAGGTGCCAGCTCAAATTTCCATAGGTTTCCTTATATCTTTTTCTTCTGCTTGAAGGAAACTTCTCCCAAACATATGACCCAAGAATAGGAATTCCACTCTGAGATGGTGACTGAAGTCTATAACCATTCCACATCTTGCTCTAGGGATAATCTGCCTTTTCACTTTTTATATTAGTTTTTAGAGTACACAAAATTGTGTAGAATACACAAAATATTATATACTCTAAAGGAGGCATGTAGTAAAAACTTAGGTGAGAATTTATGAAAACATATCCATAAAACACAATGATACATGAATTAGTCAGTGTCATATAAAGACAGAATTATCAGGCAATTAGAGAAGGAAGAACACTCAGGATTAATTCTTTCACACAGCTCAGGAGAACAAGAGCCAAAATCAAGCCACCTGTTATTAGGAGTTTGGGATTAACAGATACACATCACAATATATAAAATAGATAAACAACAAAGGCCTATAGCACAGGGAACTATATTCAATATCTTGTAATAACCTATAATGGAAAAGAATCTGAAAAATATATATATGTATGTATAACTGAATCACTTTACTGTACAACTGAAACTAACACAACATTGTAAATCAACTACATGTCAATAAAAAAATAAAATAAAATAATAAGAAAAAAACTAAGTGGGCAACTCAGTCCAAAGACATGCAAGAGTGAGGATGAGAGAAATCAGAAGCTCATAAAGTAAGGCACACACACAACAACCAAAATGCTCTTAATATCGTGTGGCAGAACAAGGAGGGAAATCACAGATTCAAGTAATATCAGAGCAGGGCAAAGCAAGAACCCAGATTAAGGCACTGGTAAGAAAACCAGTGAAAATTCAGTCCAAGCGTCTTTATTTACTTCCGTAAGGAAAGTAGCTAGCTTGAATCACAAATGTAAGTGGAAGACCACAGCTAGCATGAGAATGAGCCAGTGACTATGGAGACAATGTAAAAGAAGCAGGAACTGACAGGCTGGAGCAGAAAACACTAACTCTGTTAACCAGGGAAGAAAAGGTGGCATAGGCTCAGAAAAACACCCTGCCCAAGGTGACACTAGAGCTGAGAGGAAACCTTTCAGCATTCTGTCCAGAGATCACACCATCTTACTTGAATAATCCTTTCCCAATAAAGACTTCTTTTTTTTTTTTTTTTTTATTTTAGGAAAAGTTGAAAGTCAGATTTCAATGAGAATTTCTTCATGAATAAGGACAACTGCCCTCCTTTGTCATAAATAGAAATGTGCATTTAGCTGAAATGGGACTGAGAATTTATTTGATGGCAGTTTTAAGCACTATTTCTTGAAATTGTTACTATCTTCTGATGTAGTCTGAGAAAGATATATTGAAGCTATAAGCTCTGACACTTGGGTGATTAGCAGCCATTACAGGCTGTTTTGGAGCGTTCATAGGGGATCTTATTTCACACAAAACAATCTGCAAACAAAATCACTAATAAGGATGATCTATTATTGAATACCTGACAAAAAATAGCCTCATGCTGACATTTCCATTCAATGATTTATTTTAAAAGTTTCAAGAGCCTTTAAAACCTATTTCTTTTATATTTTAAAACATGAAATACCACTGAAAGAAATAGACTCCATAAAAAAAAATCTGACTTTGAAATTAAATAATTTTATTTGGAATTTCCACTCTGCAGCAAAATAAAGTCGGTAAAATTTAGTAACAAATGAGCAAACCTCACCCCTATGTTTTTCTTGTATAGTCTGACCGTGTAAGCAATAGTGCTATTGAAAATAATATTATTCCAGTCCTGTAAGATAAATGGACTTATTTGTAGTGAGGTGGATGGAACTAGAATCTGTCATACAGAGTGAAGTAAGTCAGAAAGAGAAAAACAAATACCGTATGCTAACACATATATATGGAATCTAAAAAAAAAAAATGGTTCTGAAGAACCTAGGGGCAGGACAGGAATAAAGACGCAGATGTAGAGAATGGATTTAAGGACATGGGGAGGGGGAAGGGTAAGCTGGGACGAGGTAAGAGAGTGGCATGGACATATATACACTACCAAATGTAAAATAGATAGCTAGTGGGAAGCAGCCGCATAGCACCGGCAGATCAGCTCCTTGCTTTGTGACCACCTAAAGGGGTGGGATAGGGATGGTGAAAGGGAGACGCTAGAGGGAGGGGATATGGGGATATATGTATATGTATAGCTGATTCACTTTGTTGTTCAGCAGAAACTAACACACAATTGTAAAGCAATCATACTCCAATAAAGATGTTTTAAAAAATGATAAAAAAAAAAGAAAATAATATTATTCCAGTCCTGTAAGATAAATGGAGGGGATTGGGGTGTGACAATTTTTAAATAATTTAATTTTAAAATATTTTATTTAAAAATAAAAACGAACATATTAATTTTTTTATTTCTAGATTGCACTCTTGGTAACATTAAGGTGCCTCCCAAATGAGGCCATTTCCCCCATCTCTCTCTCATCTTTTCCTTTTTATCTATAAGGGCCATCAAATATCTACATCTATAAAGTATAGATATCTATAAAGTCTGGCAAATATCATCAGCATCCCACCCTCAGGTTTTCTGTCTGAGGGTGCTCTGCTGTCTTTTAAGAAACAATATCTGCATCTGCGATTCTAAATGCTTTTTCCTAGAATGACAGAAAGCCTCAATGCCCATGTGCATAGCAGACTGAAAGTGTCAAGGAATTAACACTCCTACCAGCAACCTTCAACTAAAGACTCTTGGGAGTTGATATGAAACTACCACAGCTCCCTTGTCCATGGGTGGACTAATTTTGAAGCATTGGTTTTATAGTTTTCCAAAGGCTGCCTGTGGGATTAAGCTTCAAATGCTGACTGTGTTAGTTGGCTTAATAATGCTTTTTTTAAAAATTTAATTAATTAATTATTTTTGGCTGTGTTGGGTCTTCGTTTCTGTGCGAGGGCTTTCTCTAGTTGCGGCAAGTGGGGGCCACTCTTCATCGCGGTGCGCGGGCCTCTCACTATCCCTCTTGTTGCGGAGCACAGGCTCCAGACGCGCAGGCTCAGTAGTTGTGGCTCACGGGCCTAGCTGCTCCGCGGCATGTGGGATCTTCCCAGACCAGGGCTCGAACCCGTGTCCCCTGCATTGGCAGGCGGATTCTCCACCGCTGCACCACCAGGGAAGCCCCAATAATGCATCTTTTATTTTATACATTTCCTTCCCTACTGGTGTAACACGTACTTTCTAAATAGGATCTGAGCACTCAGTGCTAGTCTCAGGGTCTGCTTCTGGGAAAATCCAAACTCTAAGGTAATCAGTTTGGGGGACATAGTGATTATAAGGGATATGTGTGTGGGTTACTGCTTTTGCTGACACTGAATGTCTTGTTAAAAAAAAAAAAAAAAGCTATATAAAACAGTTAGCCATCAGTAAGGCACATTGGAAAAGCCTAAGGGCATCTATGGTAGCCCGTCTTTTTCAGGCTGGAGTTGATGGGGATGATACCATGGAACTGGGCTCCCTAATATCTAAACTCTTACTTATCATAACACTAATAAATACACACAGTGCTCAGTGGGCTTCTTTGACTTTTAATGGTAGCATAAATCACACATGGGAAAACTGATCCAATTTATTTACTGGATAACTTGAAAGGCTCCCAGTTTCAAATGGGTCCAGAGAAAGAGAGGGCTTTTTACTTTGTACAAGCTTTATTTCAAGCTTCCCTGTTGTTCAGACCATGTGATCTGGCATATCCAACATACTAGAGGAATCTATGATGACTAGGAAGTAAGCTGAAATCTGGCAAGCCTCAATAGGAAAAGTGCAGCACAGACATAAAGAGTTCTAGAGGAAGGCCATGACTTCTATGGCAGAAAATTCTCCATTTCACAAATAGTTTGCTAATGGCTTGCTAATGAATTTAAATAGAACCTGAGCCCCTGAAAATGGGATACCAAAAACTATGAAAATATAGCTGCCCATCATGACTGGATGTTATCAGATTCACCCAGTCATAGCAGATATTCATTATATAATGGAACTGATACACTCAGTTTTTAATCTAGGCACTTCCAGATAGCATGAGCAATTCATATAATTAGGTGCAATGCAATGCCAATTCTCCTACCTCTATTACTCCAGCACCTCTTCTTCAACTGATATCTTTATTTTCATTAAATGTTTCTGTGATAGAGGAGAGCCTGGTTCATAGTTAGGCAATATACATTTGCACTAGCTGCAAATAAACCACTATTTCATTAAAATCTCACACAGAGGTGGTCCAAAGGCCAAGGTAAAAGGAAATTTTCCCATTCTCCTATTCATCAGAGTTGTGAGCAGTGCATTTAATTGTTCATTTTATATGAAGGGAGAATTGGCTGGAAGTATATTCAGTTATTACTAAAAACCCAACCTTCCATCACAGACCACTACTAAGTCTTACATGGGACCATTCCTTGGGGACACAAGCCAACCACCTGTCAGGTCAATTATATAAGACCTCTTGCACCTAGTAAGGGGTAACAACTTGTCTTCACTGGAGTCAGTAAACTCAGAGATAAGTTTGCCTTTCCTGTCCATAGTGCCTCATCCGTAACTGCCATCTGAAGGCCTATAAAATACCTGATCAATTGACATCATATCTCACACAATAATCCCCTGGACCAAGGGATTAATGGACTAAGGGATAGGAGATCATGGTATCCACTGCCCTAGCATTGTCCATCATCTAGAAGATGCCAGTATGATATGATGCTGAAATAGCCTATTAAAGGCTCAGCTAAGGTACTGGTTCAGGGGCAACACATGGCCAGTTAGGGTGCTGACCTCCAGGATTAGGTTTATGTACTTTTTTACTGACCAATATATACTAAACACTAAAATATATAAGAACCAAGAAATTGAAGTAAGATTGGTCCCATGTCCTTATTACTCCCATTGTCCTACTTGCAGAATTTGTGTTTCTTGCCACCAAAGCTTAGGTACTGTCTGCTTAGAGATTTTGGTTCCTGGGAATATTCCTTCTGCTAGGAGTCACACACAGGAAGGGTTCCACTGAAATGGAAGTTTCAAATTATTTTGGCCATTCTGGGCTCTATTTACTGGTAGCAGACTGGCAGGCAAAGAAAGGAATTATTGTACTGGTGGGGATAATCTTCTCTGGTTATCATAATAACCTAAGTTTGCTGCTACACAATGGAGACAAGGAGGAGTATGGCCTAAACTTAAGTGGTTTTAAAATGTTTTGCTGTTTCATTGCCCAGTGGTTAACAGTAAATGAGTAACTGTAGCAACCAAAGCTAAACCAGGATAGTATAACAAAAAGGTCAGACTTCTGAGAATAAAAATTTGGGTTTACTCCCCCAGACAAGCAACTCTGGCTCACTGAAGTGCTGGCCTGGAGTAAGACAACCTTTGATGGGCACTCTAAGAGGGAGGTAATAATACCAGTTATGTATTCAGGGTCAGAAGCAACAGTGGAAATAACAACTTGGTTTGCTAACTCTTTCTAAATATTTTGAGGAGTCAGGAAATGACTACCTTCTTGAAGGATTGGATTATACTTCAGGAGCTGGACTTGAAAGATTGTACTTCAATGATGGAAAAAGGGAGGTCATCCTGATTCTAGACATGACTCAGATATCATTAGAGGACAAGCAGATCTGAGTGGCTTAGGAAACAGACTGTACCAGACTGAGTCCTTCAACTTAACACTGGCCTTGTGTTCTGGTTAGGGCAATCCTAAGAACAGCTCACGCTATTCCCCCAGTCTTGGAGTGAGATGGTTGGCGCCTCTGACACAATTATAAACTAAGGGACATTCCATGGAGGCTGATCCATGTCTCTTAGCTGGGTTGTAGATACACAGTTGTCTCTTACTCAGAACACAACAATATGCACTTACGTGTGTAAGTGTGTGGATAATGTAAATTTTTGTTTATTTGTTTGATTTTACTCTGGCTTTCAGTTTACAAAAGGCTGAAATCCATTCATCTGTTGTGCACCAGTTCTCAACAAAGAGAGGAGTATCAGAATCATGGGGGACCGTTTCAAGCTATACTTCTCCCATGTACCTCTTGTCTCCTACATCACTCATCTGTTAAAATTCTTGCTATAGCACTTGGTAATTGCAGATTGTGATAATGCAGGCTGAAGTAGCTTCTGTTCAGATATATAAATGAAAATAATTGTGCTAGAGCTTATTTTAAATTTTTCTTCAAAATGTTCTTCAAGGTGGTTTTCATACTGCTTCTATAATAGGCATAGGAACAAAAAAATTAAAGAGTGATAAACAGTGCTGAAAGAGAAGACATAAAGACAGTATGGTCCACATGTTATAAGTCAGAAGTTGGGGTTGCTTTATGGAATTGAAGTTATGACCCCAAAACATAACTCCCAATGGGGACAGGTTCAGGGAGAAATGAGCCAGGAAAGGCACTGCTCTGTCAATTCTGCCTCTTCTGCCCCAGATTCTTATGACTTCTGCTCCACAACTTCCTCCCTGTAATCTTCCTTTCTACAAATGAGGACAGTTTCAGATGCCTCACAAAAAACAGAAAGGTGAGTAGAAGGTTGGGGTTTTCTACTCAGCACCGCCAGCAGTCTGTGCTACTTCTGCGATTTGTAAGCTAGAGTAATAATTACAGCCGTGGCACAACGAGGTCATATAGAGCAGAAACGCAAATGTTTCCAAACTATCAAGTTGTACAAAGGTCCATTAAAGCATTGGCCCTAATTGTAAAGACTTTGCAGTCTAGAGAAAAGAGAATTGTGCCAGATATCATGAATATGTTTGACTCCGAGAAAGCAATTTGATTCTCTAGCTTCGCTTACCTGCTCTGCTAATTCCAGGGTTATAAAGAATATTAAAGGAGATAGTGAAGAGACTCTGAGTAAGATAATAGAAATGTAAAGTTTTATTATCACTATAGATCCATACTTTCTAAAATGAAGAAAGGTCTCAGATACCACTAGATTCTGGGTAATAGGTCTGATTTCCTTATGCATTTATTATTGACCTTTACTTTTATCCCTCCCATCCTTCCTTACTCTCTTCCTTTCTTCTCTCCCTCCTAGTTCTTCCCATTGAATGAAAACAAAAAAAGCGTATTTACCACTGACTTACTAATACCTAATTTATTTCCAATATGTTTTCTCCATTGGTAATATTTATTCTTAAACGGAGAAGGAGAAGGACAGAGACAAAACAAAAGATTCAAAAGCAAACACAGAACAGACCTCATCCCTGTCACTTCCCTTTTGGGAATGCTGGGGAGCAAAAACTATTTCCTTTTCAAGGTCACTCAATGTTTGTTATCATTGGCTTGAAGCATGATAGCCTCCTGCTCCCTGATGCTTTTTTAAGTTTAAATTAGTTTCCAATAAAGATGCTCTTGCACCTTGCAGGAGGAAAGCATTGTTTTTAATACACTGGTAACTAATGCTTCCGGTCCTTGGGGAGTTTCAAAGGACCTCAAAGGCGATAGTTCTCCACCGGGGAGCAAAGAAGACATTACAGCTTGTACTGGAAGATTTAATAGGTGTCATAATTTATCATGTAAACTGAAAAGTGTTTCTTAATTAAGTGCGTACGTTAATGAATTTTTTAATTTGATCCCTGTAAGTACCTTGCTATACTAATTGCAATATTCTACACATTAGTCATCCGCTGTTGCCCTTGGCTATTTTCTACTCTAAGAGGAAGAGAAAGAGAGCTTTTCAGTTAAAGTTCATTTAACTCTTTCCACCCAACAAATTAGATTTAGTCTTACACAGGAGTGACAGCTGTGGTTCAATTTTACTGAGCTTTCAGAGTTCTTGTATGTAGGAACCAGCTTAAATTCTGTTATTTTTCAAATAATAGGAAGCTGGGATAACTGCTCAGTAACTGAGGCCCTGCACTTCCCCAAGGGGGCACTCTCTTTGGTTCTCCCAAGATTGAAGAGGTTTATATGAGCTAAGGTGAAGAGAGGGGTCACATTTTCTTCTGTTTTGCTGTGAGTCCTCTACAGTGTGATTAATGCAGGGCTGGAATTTGTACAATACTTCCCAAACTCAGAAAAATTGAAGGGAAAAATAAAACTTGGGCATATCTATTCAACTGGATATTAATTGATGATGAATGAAGCATTATTTGTAATAATAAGAAAAGTGCTTATGATATAATGTGAAGTCCAAAAGCACAACATAACATTATGGTACAATATTATTACAACTATGAAAAACAAACGAAAAATATTTACAGGGAAAACTATTTGGCAAATAATATGCTCAGTCATTACAGTGATTGTCTTCTGGTCATATGGTTATGGCTAATTAACTTTTCTCTTTTTCTATATTTCTGTACTTTCCAAATGTAACGCTCATGTGTTAACTAATATGGAAAATCCCTTTATTTTCAAAGGACTGGTATAATAGTATTCTGTGAGAGGACTTTAGGCTTCAGACTTTATTTTAGTGAAAAAAACTTTATTTAAATAGATATTATATAGATTTTTAAATTTTTTTATGTTCAAATTTATCCACAGTTGAGTTAACAGAAAACCTCCAGTTACAAGGTGTTATTAAAGAAAGGTTAAAAACAACAAACCTCCAGTACTTGGCATTTCTCTTTAAATTAAACTATTGGATTATTCAGGAGGAAGTAACCATACTGTAAGAAATTTTATTTGGTTTTCTTGAATTTAGAGACACACTTTTCTCTTTTATGTGCTATCTACAGTAGCTGATTTATAATATTGGGCTGCATAAGACTATCAACAAATTAAGAACATGAAGAAAATGTCATTTAATTGACACAGGTATCAGTGTCTTACTTTTTATACATTTATAGTTGACAAAGAACTCTTGTACTCAGGAGACCTCAGCTTGAATCCTAGCTCTTATATGTTTAGTGATGGACTTTTTATAAAAGGCATTTAGGGAATTCCCTGGAGGTCCAGTGGTTAAGACTTCGCCTTCCAATGCAGGGGGTGCAGGTTCAATCCCTGGCTGGAGAGCTAAGATCCCACATGCCTCGCGACCAAAAAACCAAAACATAAAACATAAGCAATATTGTAACAAGTTCAATAAAAATTTTAAAAATGGTCCACATCAAAAAAAAAAAGAATTTAAACTGGAACTCTGCTAATATGTCAAATGAACAAAGCTGCCAAATGAAATGCAGGATGCTGAGTTAAATCTGAATTTCAGATAAATGGCAAATAATTTTTTAATGTACGTATGTTGTATTATTTGCCGAATCTGGCAACCCTAACAAATGAAGGAATTAGAATCAACTAGACAATTTTTGTTTGTTGGTTTAATACCCATGTTCCTAATCCAGAATTTTATTATCCAGGGGTTGGGGCCCAGTTATCTAAAAATAAAAAATCCTTACACCAAGTGATTGCCCATAAGGACTGCAAAATCTAGGATTTGGAAATTACTGTTCTAGAGCAGCACCACTCACACTTTAATGTGTCTAAAAATCAATCACCTTAGGATCTTGTTCCAGTGTAAATTCTCATTTGAGAGGGAGGGTTGGGAATTGAGGTTCTACTTTCTTCCAAGCTCCAGGGTGATGCTGATGCTGCTACTCCTTGGACCAAATTTCAATTAGCAAGAGAGTTTAGATGATTTCTGATGTTTCTGTTAGGTTTCAAATTTGTTGATTCTATGATTCTTTTTTTTACATGTATTACATCATTTTATTAAAATTTCGTTTTCAAAAAAGTGACAAATTTTAATGTAGTGTAATTCTTACTTAGTAGATTGGAACTCAGACAATTCAGTATGGTATCGTAACATCAGATTTGCATTGTTATTCTTGTCTTGACCAGAATGGTCAGTTTGTAACAATATAAGTCCATCAGGAACTTCAGAACTATATATCATTTTCACTTAAGAGAGTTCTTTCTTATCCATTTATTCATTTAATGAGTATTTATTGAAACCCTACTATGTGCCAGCACTGTTGTTCAACAAGGAAAATTCATCAGAGAAGTCTATGAGTTTAAGGTGGGAATTTGTCGATGTTTCTGACCTTGTAATCCCATCACTCTTTCCCATCATCTTGATGGTCATCTTGGTCTCTCCTCAGAGCCTTTGTGTTGGAGCTTCCTTTTCCTCTGGATCTTTTTATGGTTGGCTCCTTCTCATCACTGAAATCTCAGGTTACAATGTCAGCTTTTTAGAGAGGGTTTCTCTGACTTTTTTTTAAAAAGTCAATCCCATACCCCTCACTTTTTTATGATATTACCATGTTTTATGATCTGAAATTCTCCTGTTGCCATGTTTTATGATCTGAAATTCTCCTATTTACTTATTTATGCATGTGTATATTTATGTATCCATGTATGTATGTATGTATTATTTCCTGTACCCCACCCTGCTAGTATGTGACGCTTGTGAATAGCAACTTTGTATGCTTTGTACATGTGATACTCCACAAGTACTTGTGGATTAGATGAGTTCCTTTTCTTTAAACCCCAAATTAACTGAAATTTACATTTATGTAAATAGAAGTAAAACCTTCAATAACAATAAGGCAATTTTTGTGAGAGTTTTGTTTCTTTACTCAAATCCATCTGGAACATCCAATAATAATCTAATTCATTGCCTCACATTGGGAATTTGGATATATATTATTATTAGGGCCATATACAAATAGAATTTATATTACATTGGCCTTCTATATTCCTAATGCCATTCCAATTATTTTCTGATATTTTTCTAAATATTTCTAGAAATCGTGAGGAAATTTCAATGTAAGCCAACACAGACGTAAAATTTTTTTATACCAAAATGACTATAATTAGATGTGGTAGAACAGAGAAATGGAGAGAGAAAGAGCAAGAGAGCAACAGAGAGGGATAAAGATAGCAGTCCAACATCATTGACACTCTCATTTTTAAATGGCAAAAATGAAAAAGTAAAAAAAGCAGTCTCAGTAAGTGCAGTAAAGCGATGCATAGCTTAATTTTCATTTGGGAGTTTGCTCAACAGTTACATATATGTTTTACAGAATGTAAAACGTCACCTTACACTTTCTATGTCCTGCATTTGGACATTAATTAGTATCTCTGGAATTAAGGCTATGGGTTTCATAATTAACTGACTAGACTAGAAGATCCCCTCATTATAATTTAGGTTGTAATATATGGCAGTCAGATTCCTAATTCACTCCCACTGTCACTTAATCAGAATCTCAAATCCTGACCAGCAATCTCCAGAAGCTATTGGCCTAATTATTGACCAGGCCACCAAGACTCACAAGTGAATCAGCCAGCATACTCTGGACAGCTGAAACCTCCATTATCAGTGCCTTCCAACTGTGCTCTGAATACATTATTGATTCTTTTCGCTGGAAGTTCTCCTAACAAGCTTATGTGTGCAATTAAGTGGATTACATGGAACGTGTTAAACAGCCTAAGAACTTCTTAGGCTGGAAAGTCTTTGAGCATCAACACTGATTCACTCACTCAACTCACCCACTCACAGTCAGGACATAGGAAATTAACAGCAACCCATACAACATCCTGTACTTCGTGGGAGAGAAGCACTTCATGTGGGTGGCTATCTCTTGCTTTGAAAATAATTCAAACAGTTTTGCTTATAACCCTCTGTTGTAATAGATAAAAAATAATCTGACACCATTGTCTATTGTACTAGTATATATGAAAAAAGCATGCACCAACTAAATCCTTACTATTTTTGTTTTCATTTTAAAAGTTTATACGGTCCAGGTATTTGATGTTCAGCATGGTGCCTGCTCAAAAACCTTTTTTCTCTTTGCTTTCTAAATATTTTAATAAATACTTTCACCCATTTCTGTAGGTAATCACACAGTATATATCAGTAGACTAATATAATTAGGCAGTATCAACATTAGAATTATGTGAAGAAAGCCTCACTGACACACATATGTAAGTCTTTAACAGGATCCATATAAAGTATAAGATTTTTCAGCATTTTCAGGAACAATAACAATGCCTAGGAAAACAGAACCTTGATGCATACCCTAAGCTGCTGTTGTTATTAAATGTAATTATAAGACAGAAAAGAAGCCACTGAGAATACAATGAAGTAGTTATTAGTGCTATGTTAACGCACTGTTACTCTTTTTATGAGCTTTGCTGAAAGAGTAAGAAGCATAGTAACTGTAGCTGACTTGAAGCTCCTTAGAAAAAAAGAAGTCCTGAGAAAAATCTTGTAACTTCTTTTTAGTTTACTTTTAGTTATAAGTGAAATGGCATGATACGTGATGAAAAACCAAGAAGATATTAGAATGATAAATAATAACAGTGTCAACCATATTACAGTCCAATATCTAAGATCTACTACTTGAGCACTAGTTGCTATTGGAAAACACAGGATTGAGAGACAAACCCGACTATAGTCTTATGATTTAATGTTGTAACTAGGGGGTAGCCCTTTCTCTTACTACCAGACCACATAAAGACTGACTATGCTGTTGGTGACTAATAGCTTCCCTTCCCTGGTTCTCTGAACAATCAAGTATTAAGAGAGTAAAAGAATCAGATTCTTCCCTCACCTATTCAGAAAACTCTTAGTTGGTATTCCTTTAGTTATCTTCAGTACCTGGTGTAAATATGCTCTGTTTAGAAAACCAGGATTAAGGATAAAAATTAATATCAAATAGGCTTTTCTTGATAATCACCTGTGTATAAAAGTCTAATAGCATAACTGGTCTTGGTATCATTTTTTAAAATTAATTCTCAATTTTATTTTATTTTTGGTTTAAAAGAAGATGACTTCCAGAAAGAGAAAGACAAATACCATATATGATATCACTTATATGTGGAATCTAAAATATGACACAAATGAACTTATCTAAAAAAAAAAAAAACAGACTCACAGACATAGAGAACAGGCTTGTGGTTGCCAAGGGTTGCAGGGGAGGGTGGATTGGGAGATTGGTACTAGCAGAAGCAAACTATTATATAGAGAATGGATAAACAGCAGGGCTCTATTGTTCAGCACAGGGAACTATATTCAATATCTTATAATAAACCATAATGGAAAGAATATGAAAAAGAATATATATATATATATATCTCATATATATATAAAACTGAATCACTTTGCTCTACGCCAGAACTAACACAATATTGTAGATCAACTATATTTCATTAAAAAAAATAAAAGAAGATGACTTCTACTTGAAATAAAAAAGAAAAAGTAGGAAGAAGTTTAAGCCTACCTTGCTCCACTACTGGACTGCAATCTTTGTTAGGGCAGGAACTAGGTCTATCTTATTCCCCACTATATCCCTTAAGGGAAGATTTTGATACTAGGTGAGATTTAAGCAAATAATTTTTTGATAGTATCCTATTATATTGATAAAAGTGAAATAAGTCACAGAGATCAGCATTTATAAATCTTTCTTTTATTAGCTATGGTTTTCCATTAAATGAAACTCCTGGGAATATTTTGACACAATAAGCCTAAATTATGTGCACTTTTCTGAAAATATATCCAAGTCAACAAGTCCGTTAAAAGCAGTACTTTTAGGGAAGAGCTCATGATGGTCGAAGAGTAAGACGTGGAGATCACCTTCCTCCCCACAAATACATCAGAAATACATCTACATGTGGAACAACTCCTACAGAACACCTACTGAATGCTGGCAGAAGACCTCAGACCTCCCAAAAGGCAAGAAACTCCCCATGTACCTGGGTAGGGCAAAAGAAAAAGAAAAAACAGACACAAAAGAATAGGGATGGGACCTGCACCAGTGTGAGGGAGCTGTGAAGGAGGAAAGGTTTCCACACACTAGGAAGCCCCTTCACGGGCGGAGACTGCGGGTGGTGGAGGGGGAAGCTTCGGAGCCACGGAGGAGAGCGCAGCCACAGGGGTGCGGATGGCAAAGCGGAGAGATTCCCGCACAGAGGATCGGTGCCGACCAGCACTCACCAGCCCGAGAGGCTTGTCTGCTCACCCGCCAGGGCGGGCGGGGGCTGGGAGCTGAGGCTCGGGCTTCGGTCGGATCGCAGGGAGAGGACTGGGGTTGGCAGCGTGATCACAGCCTGAAGGGGACTAGTGCGCCACAGCTGGCCGGGAGGGAGTCCGGGAAAAACTCCGGACCTGCCGAAGAGGCAAGAGACCATTGTTTTGGGGTGCGCAAGGAGAGGGGATTCAGAGCACCGCCTAAACGAGCTCCAGAGACGGGCGTGAGTCGCGCGGACCCCAGAGACGGGCATGAAACACTAAAGCTGCTGCTGCAACCACCAAGAAGCCTGTGTGCAAGCACAGGTCACTATCCACACCTCCCCTCCCAGGAGCCTGTGCAGCCCGCCACGGCCAGGCTCCCGTGATCCAGGGACAACTTCCCTGGGAGAACGCACGGCGCGCCTCAGGCTGGTGCAATGTCACGCCGGCCTCTGCCGCCGTGCCGCAGGCTCGCCCTGCATCCGTACCCCGCCCTCCCCCCGGCCTGAGTGAGCCAGAGCCCCCGAATCAGCTGTTCCTTTAACCCCTTCCTGTCTGAGCGAAGAACAGACGCCCTCAGGCGACCTACACGCAAAGGTGGGTCCAAATCCAAAGCTGAAGCCCGGGAGCTGTGAGAACAAAGAAGAGAAAGGGAAATCTCTCCCAGCAGCCTCAGGAGCAGCAGATTAAATCTGTACAATCAACTTGATGTACCTGCATCTGTGGAATACATGCATAGACAACGAATCATCCCAAATTGAGGAGGTGCACTTCGGGAGCAACGATATATATATATTTTTCCCTTTCTCTCTTTTTGTGAGTGTGTATGTGTATGCTTCTGTGTGTGATTCTGTCTGTATAGCTTTGCTTTTACCAGTTGTCCTAGGGGTTCTGTCTGTCCATTTTTCTTTTTGTTTGTTTGTTTTTAGCTATAGTTTTTAGCACTTGTTATCACTGGTGGATTTGTTTTTTGGTTTGGTTGTTCTTTCTTTCTTTCTTTTTTATTACTTAAAAAAAAGGTTTTTAATAATTATTTTTTATTTTTTATTTTAAAAACTTTATTTTATTTTACTTTTTTATTTTATCTTCTTCTTTCCTTCTTTCTTTTTTTTCTCCCCTTCATTCTGAGCCGTCTGGATGACAGGCTCTTAGTGCGCCAGCCAGGCATCAGGGCTGTGCCTCTGAGGTGGAAGAGACAAGTTCAGGACACTGGTCCACAAGAGACCTCCCAGCTCCACGTAATATCAAATGGTGAAAATCTCCCAGAGATCTCCATCTCAATGCCAAGACCCAACTCCACTCAATGACAGCAACCTACAGTGCTGGACAACCTATGCCAAACAACTAGCAAGACAGGAACAAAACCTTATCCATTAGCACATAGGATGCCTAAACGCACAATAAGGCCACAGACACCTCAAAACACACCACCAGACGTGGACCTGCCCACCAGAAACACAAGATCCAGCCTCATCCACTAGAACACAGGCACTAGTCCCCTCCACCAGGAAGCCTACAAACCCACTGAACCAACCTTAGCCACTGAGGACAGACACCAAAAACAATGGGAACTACGAACGTGCAGCCTGCAAAAAAGAGACCCCAAACACAGTAAGTTAAGCAAAAGAAGAAGACAGAGAAACACATAGCAGATGAAGGAGCAAGGCAAAAACCCACCAGACCTAACAAATGAAGAGGAAATAGGCAGTCTACCTGAAAAAGAATTCAGAATAATGATAGTAAAGATGATCCAAAATCTTGGAAATAGAATGGAGAAAATACAAGAAATGTTTAACAAGGACCTAGAAGAACTAAAGAGCAAACAAACAATGATGAACAACACGATAAATGAAATTAAAAATTCTCTAGAAGGGATCAATAGCAGAATAACTGAGGCAGAAGAACGGATAAGTGACTTGGAAGACAAAATAGTGGAAATAACTACTCCAGAGCAGAATAAAGAAAAAAGAATGAAAAGAATTGAGGACAGTCTCAGAGACCTCTGGGACAACATTAAACGCACCAACATTCGAATTATAGGGGTCCCAGAAGAAGAAGAGAAAAAGAAAGAGACTGAGAAAATATTTGAAGAGATTATAATTGAAAACTTCCCTAATAAGGGAAAGGAAATAGTTAATCAAGTCCTGGAAGTACAGAGAGTCCCATGCAGGATAAATCCAAGGAGAAACAGGCCAAGACACATATTAATCAAAATATCAAAAATTAAATACAAACAAAAAATATTAAAAGCATCAAGGGAAAAACAACAAATAACACACAAGGGAATCCCCATAAGGTTAATAGCTGATATTTCAGCAGAAAATCTGCAAGCCAGAAGGGAGTGGCAGGACATATTTAAAGTGATGAAGGAGAAAAACCTACAACCAAGATTACTCTACCCAGCAAGGATCTCATTCAGATTTGACAGAGAAATTAAAACCTTAACAGACAAGCAAAAGCTAAGAGAATTCAGCACCACCAAACCAGCTTTACAACAAATGCTAAAGGAACTTCTCTAGGCAGGATACACAAGAGAAGGAAAAGACCTACAATAGCAAACCCAAAACAATTAAGAAAATGGTAATAGAAACATACATATCGATAATTACCTTAAGTGTAAATGGATTAAATGCTCCAACCAAAAGACATAGACTGACTGAATGGATACAAAAACAAGACCTCTATATATATGCTGTCTATAAGAGACCCACCTGAGACCTAGGGACACATACAGACTGAAAGTGAGCGGTTGGAAAAAGATAGGCCATGAAAATGGAAATCAAAAGAAACCTGGAGCAGCAATTCTCATATCAGACAAAATAGACTTTAAAACAAAGACTATTACAAGAGACAAAGAAGGGCACCACATAATGATCAAGGGATCAATCCAAGAAGAAGATATAACAATTGTAAATATTTATGCACCCAACATAGGAGCACCTCAATACATAAGGCAAATACTAACAGCCATAAAAGGGGAAATCGACAGTAACACAACCATAGTAGGGGACTTTAACACCACACTTTCACCAATGGACAGATCACCCAAAATGAAAATAAATAAGGAAACACAAGTTTAAATGATACATAAAATAAGATGGAATTAATTGATATTTATAGGACATTCCATCCAAAAACAACAGAATACACATTCTTCTCAAGTGTTCATGGAACATTCTCCAGGATAGATCATATCTTGGGTCACAAATCAAGCTTGGTAAATTTAAGAAAATTGAAATCGTATCAAGTATCTTTTCCGACCACACGCTATGAGACTAGATATCAATTACAGGAAAAAATCTGTAAAAAATACAAACACGTGGAGGCTAAACAACACACTACTTAATAACCAAGAGATCACTGAAGAAATCAAAGAGGAAATCAAAAAATACCAAGAAACAAATGATAATGAAAACATGACCACCCAAAACCTATTGGATGCAGCAAAAGCAGTTCTAAGAGGGAAGTTTATAGCAATACAATCCTACCTTAAGAAACAAGAAACACTCAAATAAACAACCTAACCTTACACCTAAGGCAATTAGAGAAAGAAGAACAAAAAGACCCCAAAGTTAGCAGAAGGAAAGAAATCATAAATATCAGATCAGAAATAAATGAAAAAGAAATTAAGGAAACAATAGCAAAGATCAATAAAACTAAAAGCTGGTTCTTTGAGAAGATAAACAAAATTGATAAACCATTAGCCAGACTCATCAAGAAAAAAAGGGAGAAGACTCAAATCAATAGAATTAGAAATGAAAAAGGAGAAGTAACAACTGACACTTCAGAAATACAAAGGATCATGAGAGATTACTACAAGCAACTATATGCCAATAAAATGGACAATCTGGATGAAATGGACAAATTCGTAGAAATGCACAACCTTCCGAGACTGAACCAGGAAGAAATAGAAAATACAAACAGACCAATCACAAGCACTAAATTGAAACTGTGATTAAAAATCTTCCAACAAACAAAAGCCCAGGACAAGATAGCTTCACAGGCGAATTCTATCAAACATTTAGAGAAGAGCTAACACCTATCCTTCTCAAACTCTTCTAAAATATTGCAGAGGGAGGAACACTCCCCAACTCATTCTACGAGGCCACCATCACCCTGATACCAAGATCAGACAAAGATGTCACAAAGAAAGAAAACTACAGGCCAATATCACTGATGAACATAGATGCAAAAATCTTCAACAGAATACTAGCAAACAGAATCCAACAGCACATTAAAAGGATCATGCACCATGATCAAGTGGGGTTTATCCCAGGAATGCAAGGATTCTTCAATATACGCAAATCAATCAATGTGATACACCATATTAACAAATTGAAGGAGAAAAACCATATGATCATCTCAATAGATGCAGAGAAAGCTTTCGACAAAATTCAACACCCATTTATGATAAAAACGCTCCAGAAAGTAGGCATAGAGGGAACTTTCCTCAACATAATAAAGGCCATATATGACAAACCCACAGCCAACATCATCCTCAATGGTGAAAACTGAAACCATTTCCACTAAGATCCGGAACAAGACAAGGTTGCCCACTCTCATCACTATTATTCTACATAGTTTTGGAAGTTTGAGCCACAGCAATCAGAGAAGAAAAAGAAATAAAAGGAATCCAAATCAGAAAAGACGAAGTAAAGCTGTCACTGTTTGCAGATGACATGATATTATACATAGAGAATATTAAAGATGCTACCAGAAAACTACTAGAGCAAATCAATTAATTTGGTAAAGTAGCAGAATATAAAATTAATGCTCAGAAATCTCTTGCATTCCTACACACTAATGATGAAAAATTTGAAAGTGAAATTAAGAAAACACTCCCATTTACCACTGCAACAAGAAGAATAAAATATCTAGGAATAAACCTACCTAAGGAGACAAAAGACCTGTATGCAGAAAATTATAAGACACTGATAAAAGAAATTAAACATGATACAAATAGATGGAGAAATATACCATGTTGTTGGATTGGAAGAATCAACATTGTGAAAATGACTATACTACCCAAAGCAATCTACAGATTCAATGCAATCCCTATCAAACAACCACTGGCATTTTTCACAGAACTAGAACAAAAAGTTTCACAATTTGTATGGAAACACAAAAGACCCCGAATAGCCAAAGCAATCTTGAGAAAGAAAAACAGAGCTGGAGGAATCAGACTCCCTGACTTCAGACTATACTACAAAGCTACAGTAATCAAGACAGTATGGTACTGGCAAAAAACAGAAATATACATCAGTGGAACAGGATAGAAAGTCAACAGATAAACCCATGCACATATGGTCACCTTATCTTTGATAAAGGAGGCAAAAATATACAGTGGAGAAAAGACAGCCTCTTCAAGAAGTGGTGCTGGGAAAACTGGACAGCTACATGTAAAAGAATGAAATTAGAACACTCCCTAACACCATACACAAAAATAAACTCAAAATAGATTAAAGACCTAAATGTAAGGCCAGACACTATCAAACTCTTAGAAGAAAACATAGGCAGAACACTCCATGACATAAATCACAGCAAGATCCCTTTTGACCCACCTCCTAGAGAAATGGAAATAAAAACAAAAATAAACAAATGGGACCTAATGAAACGTAAAAGCTTTTGCACAGCAAAGGAAACCATAAACAAGACGAGAAGACAACCCTCTGAATGGGGGGAAATATTTGTAAATGAAGCAACTGACAAAGGATTAATCTCCAAAACTTACAAGCAGCTCATGCAGCTCAATATGAAAAAAACAAACAACCCAATCCAAAAATGGGCAGAAGACCTAAATAGACATTTCTCCAAAGAAGATATACAGATTGCCAACAAACACATGAAAGAATGCTCAACATCATTAATCATTTGAGAAATGCAAATCAAAACTACAATGAGATATCATCTCACACAGCTCAGCATGGCCATCATCAAAAAATCTGCAAACAATAATTGCTGGAGAGGGTGTGGAGAAAAGGGAACCCTCTTGCACTGTTGGTGGGAATGTAAATTGATACAGCCACTATGGAGAACAGTATGGAGGTTCGTTAAAAAACTAAAAATAGAACTACCATATGACCCAGCAATCCCACTACTCGGCATATACCCTGAGAAAACCATAATTCAAAAAGAGACATGTACCACAATGTTTTTTGCAGCACTATTTACAATAGCCAGGACATGGAAACAACCTAAGTGTCCATCGACAGATGAATGGAGAAAGAAGATGTGGCACATATATACAATGGAATATTACTCAGCCATAAAAATAAATGAAATAGAGTTATTTGTAGTGAGGTGGATGGACTTAGAGTCTGTCATACAGAGTGAAGTAAGTCAGAAAGAGAAAAACAAATACCGTATGCTAACATATATATATGGAATCTAAAAAAAAAAAAAAAAAAGGTTCTGATGAACCTAGGAGCAGGACAGGAATAAAGACACAGATGTAGAGAATGGACTTGAGGACACAGGAAGGAGGAAGTGTAAGCTGGGACGAAGTGAGAGAGTGGCATGGACATATATACACTACCAAACGTAAAATAGATAGCTAGTGGGAAGCAGCTGCATAGCACAGGGAGATCAGCTCAGTGCTTTGTGACCACCTAGAGGGGTGGCATAGGGAGGGAGATGCAAGAGGGAAGAGATATGGGGACATATGTATATGTATAACTGATTCACTTTGTTATAAAGCAAAAACGAACACACCATTTTAAAGCAATTATACTCCAATAAAGATGTTTAAAAACAAAAAAAAAGCAGTACTTTTAACTGTAGTTTTAACTTTTAGCAATATTGATATAAAAAGTGAACAAGATATTGGAAATGAAAGCTTATTGTTAGAGCTAAGGTAGCAATGTAGCTACTTCCACTTACCAGCTAAAATGAAAACCAGGGTTTAGTGGCTTTATTGAATCCCGAGTTTGGAAGGAAATGTATTCAGAGAGTCCTTCTCCCTTTGATTCATGTAAGAATCCACCTAAGTCACACCACGGATGTACATCTATTTAAATTCTTCCGAAACATTAGCCAGTATTCCTCAGCACCTGCTGTAGGGTCTTTCAAACTATTTTCATAAACCCACAGAGTTTACAGAGTTTTGTTGTAATGTCCATAGATCTACATTAGATGCAAAAAGTAGGCTTTTCACATGCTTAGTTAACAGTCGCAATAAAAGTAGATAAAAAGTGTATATTCATGTTTCATACAAAATACATCTGGTCACACACTCTGGTGAAAAGTCCAAAATCAACTTTCACTCTTCACTCATTACCTGTGGGACTCAAAGGAAGTCACAACCTCTGGGAATATTATTCTCCTCATCTGCAGAATGGTGATAGTCATATACCCAATTAATGGATCAGTATGAGGATAAAATGAGGTAATATATGAATAGAATTTAGCACACGGCCTGGCATGAGGTCATATCTCAATAATAAATTGGTAATAATTATTTTATTTATAATTTATGATTATCTTATGACTAACTTCTAAAATTTGTATTTGATAGATTTCTCAGAAGTTATTTCTCTGTATATTTCAAGTCAACTTTTATTTGTTCCATATTACATAAGGATTATGAGAATTGAAAAATGAAAACTTTCATGATCTTGAGGCTGTTTTGGAGAAAATAAATTACATTTATGGTTGTTGATACTGTGATATATCAGCACTGATACAAAAAATGGCCTTAATGTTCCCCTTGGCTTGACCAAAGTCCAGACTGGTTTCTTCCTGACTACAGGTCCCTGGCCTCTTTTCTTAGAGCATTTACTTACAACTTGTCATTGTAAATTCTTTTTCTTGGCCTTTGAGGTGCAGATCTTCTCCCAGCCTCTTGCCAGTTTTCCAATCCAAGAATGTCTGTCTCAAGAACTTGTGGCCATCCCTTTGAAATGCAATCATAAAGAAAGATAGGGCTCCTATCTGTCAGTCTCTGGGAGAGCAGGGACGCATAAGCACTAATTAGCAAACATGGATGGCCTAATCACCTTGACCAACCTCCCCCTAATATCCTCCTGGACTTTCCATTAGCTTACCCCATGCTTACAAACATTTCTGCCTTTTGTTTCAAAGGAGTTGAGTTCAATCTCTCTCTCTTTTTGAGATATTTTTTACCCCTATCGCAATTGTCTTCAATAAAGTCTTCCTTGCCTGTTTAACTCCATGAAGTGCGATTTTTCTTTAAAAGTGCCCTGAAGAACATCTTTCAAACAATATTTTGCAGAAGGGTGATAAAATCAGATTTTAAGGCTCTGAGTAAAATTGGTTTGACTTTATTATTGTAAAATATATGTCATAGAATTAGAACAAAATATTTCACCCCTGAAAGATATTTCCATTATATAAAATTAAAAAAATCAGGACAGCACAACCAAAAAATGTAGTTGAGAGCAAGGGGTCCTAAGAAAATTTGGCATTATGGGAATTTATCCCACATTCTTTGCATAAATTTTCACTCAAGAATCTGATTTTCTGCAAAGCTACAACAAAGGATACCTGCTAAACTTCATTCATTTTATTAATAAGGATTTTATTTACCAAAATATTAATATTTACTCTTCAATATAGGTAAATATCCTATCTAAAAATCATTTTCTCTCCTTTACTTCTCATTAACAAAAAAACTCAGTACTTTCATTTTGTGTCTATGCTATTTTGCTTTTGTTTTATCTTCCCTTTAAATTGTAGCACTATAATCAAAATCCTTTAAATATACCAATACCACATGGATAACAGCCACTTCTAGCATTTTACCCCAAATACATTTATTCCCAATTTTCTTAGTGGAGATTATATATAATATCCAAAATTTGTGGTACAATAAAAAAATCCTCATATTTAGTTCTCATATGCAAAACTTCCTGGCCTTCTCTGGGACTTTGAGATGAAATTAACAATTGAGTCATATTTGCTATAGTGTCAACAAAAGTCCAAGTTAGAAATTGCTATCAATAGAAGAATTCCACTACATTCCAAATAGTTGGCAATCATTGTTTTCCCATGTAGAAGTGAACGTTTCCCTTTGCTTACTTATAAATCAAGGATCCAAGTTTATTTTAGACATTAGTGGGTATTCACGGTCCTTCTTCATGCTTCTCAACTTCATTGTTTCAAGTTTTAGCCAGAGGAAGCCCCTACTGCTTTCTTCCACTGTCAAGAATTGCGAGACTGATCAAGTCTCAACTCACCTCTAGCAAACATTTTCAGAATGCATACATTTCCTCTTTCTCCTACATTTTATGAGACTATTAGGGACCAAGGGAGGGTTATCTGTTCTGCTTCCATTAACTTTTGAATCCCCAAAGTTCTCCATCGTGGAGACCTGATAAACTGTACCTATCTCTGATACAGATCCAGTCACATTCCTGCTGTGAAGCCACAAACAAATGGACCTACACCACACACACACACACACACACACACACACACCCCTCAAGCCATCCTTTCTTTCTCTATTGTGAAACTGATCACTGCTCTGTTAATGGAAGAGAAAGAAGAGGGAAGCTATAAACAGACACTAGGAAAGTAACTAGCCAGGTTGGGTGAAGCTATACTTCTTGTTTCTTTGTTTGTTTGTTTTTAATTAAAACAAAGAGACCAAGGTATTAACTATGCAAAGACCAAAGGGATCTAAATATACCCTAAATCTATACATATTTAAGCAGATTTCCTCCTCTCTGACTCCTCAACAACTTATGCCAGTGTCTCCTCCAGCTCATATGAGCGGATTCCCTCCTGGGGCTTCAAAGCACCTGAAGTCTCTGTGTGGTGATTAGTAGACTCCGTGCATTCCCGGCCTGACTCCAGTCACTTTCTCCTTGAAAACTGCTGAACCTTGATGCGGTAGCACAGCACAGAGCAGGCCTTGTCACTGGGGCTTGGTCCTCATTACAGCCCAGAGACTTCAGGAGATTGTTTGTGTGGCAGGAACCTTTTCCTTGCAGGTGGCTAATTAGTGTTTCCCCAGGGCTTCTGCTCTGTGAATACTTAAGGGTAATCATCCCCAGCTAACTGCATGGGGAGTGTATCTAAGCAATTTTACCAAGTCAACTGACAACAGCTTGAAGTAATATTAGCCCTGTTACATTAAGACAAGTGCTCTCCACCCTACGAAGACGGAGACTGGCACCACTCAATAAATCACTGCAGCATCCTTGAAAGCTTAGCATCAGTTCTAAGCCATTAATTTCAGCAAGGTCTTTTGACAGGATATTTTGAGAGCATGAGAGCATGCATTGAAAGCATGCTCTTTCTTGAGCTAAATTATAAAGAGCAAATTCTCCTAGTTACCAATCTGGCAACCCATTTAAGTAGTAGGGTAATCAAGTAAATCTTTTGACATTTTTTCATCAAAGAGTTTTATAACTCCAGATATGGAGAATAATTTTCTTTTAAATAAAAATATAGTATAAATATCTATCTATGTAGCTACTACCTTCATAGAATTATTAAAGTTTCAGAAACTGGTGTCTGAACACTTGGATAAGACTAGATATACACAAAAGTTCCCTCTGTTGGCCAAACACCAGGTAATTTTACTAAAATTGCCACTGGATGACAAAATAAGTTCATCCAGAAAACTGAAAGAGAAATGTAGGAGAATAAACTTATAGAAATTATATTAAGAATGTGGTTAAGAATGAGAGTGGCATTACAAGGGCAATGACCAATCAGAAATTTGCATTTGAGTGGTACATTTTGTTCCACAAACAATGAATGTCTTCTGTCAACAGGTACTCTTATAGGTACTGGGATATAAAACTTTTCAGGTGTTATTGTAGTAGAGATGTCATTCCAGGAGATCCCATAACAAACTTCTTTATAAAGAGCCAGTTTCTCATTTTACAAAACTTTTGAAGAGAGTGACCAGTCTCCATACCATGAAATGGTTGATAATTTTGGTGGAGAATGAGAGGTTTGTAAAGAAATCTGAAAAGAACTAGCATATGATCCAGCAATCTCACTCCTGGGCATATATTCAGAGAAAACCATAATTTGAAAAGATACATGCACCCCAATGTTTGTTGCAACTATTTACAATAGCTGAGACATGGAAGCAACTTAATGTCCATCGATAGAGGAATGGATAAAGAAGATGTGGTATATACCTACAATGGAATATTACTCAGCCATAAAAAAGAATGAAATAATGCCATTTGCAGCAACAGGGATGGACTTAGAGATTATCATACTAAGTGAAATAAGTCACACAGAGAAAGACAAATATCATATGATATCACTCATATGTGGAATCTAATAAAAAATGAAACAAATGAACTTATTTACAAAAAAAAACAGACTCACAGATCTCGAAATCAAACTTACGGTTACCAAAGGGGAAACGTGGGACGTGATTAATTGGGAGACTGGGATTGGCATATGCACACTACTGTGTATAAAATAGATAACTAATAAGGATCTACTGTATAGCACAGGGAACTCTACTCAATATTCTGTAATGACCTGTGTGGGTGGAGAGTCTGGGAGGAATGGATATATATATATATATATCTGATTCACTTTGCTGTATACCTGAAACTAACACATCATTGTAAGTCAACTATTCTCCAATAAAAATTTTTTAACATAAAATAAAATAAATCAGAGAAACAAAATCCAAATCAATCAATCTATCCATTTTAAAAAAGGGTGAGAGATGATACCTTTAGAGATTTAAAAAGCACTAAGTACATATCAAAATAATTTATATATGTTTTCATTTTGGGAAAGGTATGATGGACCTGTAGCTATTTTTTTAAATGATTGAGGATAATCTAATTAATGGAAAAAAGGATTTAAAACACAAAACTTTTCTTTGAAATAATAGGTTCTGAAATTAAACAAAAATGCTATCAGTTTCAAAGTCCAAACAAAAATAACAGATGTTAGCATTCTAAGGAGTCTAAGAGCAGAAGAAACCTTGACTTTAGTCCCATAGTTTATAATACAAATGCAACGAAGCAGGGCTGGAACAAAGGTGAGGTGAGTGATTAGCCAAATCTAAGCAATATATAATAACTTAGGGGTGAAAGGAGTATGACTTTGAAAGCAATGTAGTATGAACACAGTACTGAGATGATTAAGTAGCTTTGATGAACTTAAGATACTCATAAGTAAGATAAAATTAAGTTTATAGGACTGTATTAAGTCATTTTAAAACTAAAATTCTTAGATACATACTTACCCAAAAATCATTTTTCCCAATTAAATGGTGGTTCCAAAATGCATTGTATATAAATTAAATTAGTAGAATAAATTTTAAATATAAGAACAGTCTTGTTAGTCTAATAAAATGGATTTAAAATTACTCTTTAATCTGTTATCTATTTTTCAGAATTTTTCTTTTCAGAAGGAAAAACAGTTTTGAAGTTGTCATTTGTTCGTCCAGATGCCAAGCAAGAAAGTTTTCTTTCAGATTTCCAAGCAAGACACTTTTGAACACAAAGGACAAGCATATTACTTTACTTATATATTTTTTCAAAGATTTCCTATAACACTTTCTTTACTATAAAGAAATTTTAAACTGAGATAAATTAAAATTTGGAAATCAGTACCCACACACCACTTGATTCCCTGGCCATCTGAGTGTTCCAGGAGCTTTCAATACAACTGCTCAACTCTGGGATCTCCTCCATCTCCACCAATAATGCATAATGGGTACAATGTCTTTTAGACAAGTGAAGGCTCCTGCAGTTAATGTTTTTGCTCTACCTACATATTTTGTAAACCTGAGTATTTTTCCAGAAATATTTGACTAGTGACTTATATAACAATGGTGACAGTCAGACTTCTTTCATTACAAATCTTTATCACTACTAAATTCAAAAGATGTAAATGACTAAGTATATATAATTCTCACTCATTTTCCGTCTTAATTTTTGCTTTAATTCCATTAAATTTTCCACTGATTTGGTGGTGTCATTGTAAGCTAAATCCCTCATTTTAGGCAGATGAAGTTATGCAGATATATTTGCTGAAGATGCATCTTATAACTGTATAAGGTGGACTGAGATATGTGATAACAAATCAATAAAACTAAAAAATATCAATTTAATTGACAGTTTTATGTGACAACTATTATTTTATTGCAGGATCAGTTGCTTGTTTCATTACATATTACCAAATAAGCTGAGGACACACTGATCTCATTAAAAACTTATGTCTTAAAAGATTTCCTTCCTTATTATTCCAAATATTTAATTTAGAAATTGAATACTTTTCAGGAATAAACTATGAATTCATAAGTAGAAATATTTATTATCTTTTCTTTTTGCTCTGATTTCCAGACACTCCAGAAATTTGCTTTTAATCACAGATGAAAGACTTGGCTTTTAATAGAAATTGTTGTCTTACAAGAAATAAAGTATTTTCAACTGTGAATTTCACATAAATTTAATTTTTCACTTTATTTTGAGAGAACAGATGATAATTTAGTAGCAGATTTTTGCCCCAAAAGCAATAATTTTAAGTATATTTCACCTCTTTCAAGCTTGTAAAATTTTCCAGGATTTTTATTCCAATTATAAATTCCTTATGCTTTTATTTATTTTTCTCCACAATTAAATTTTTGTCTGAAGCAAGATAATGTCTTATCCTTTAGATGGCCATATGTTTCCATTTTCCTGGGACAGTCCCAGATTATATATATTGTCCAGGCATCCATCTACGTTAGTAGTTTTTCCTGAATTTTATATTTTTAAAAATAAGTATTGTTATCAATAGATGTATAAAATGAAGCAAGATGGCTTATACCTCTACCTAATTCTAGCTCTTGCTATGACAGTTTGTGAGAGGCATGTGCAGCAACATTGTGGTTAAATCTAAAAGGTGATCAACAGTAACTAGAATCTCCAATATTTTCTACATGCAATACAGCAAACAGTTCCCTTTCAAGGACAACACATTGAGCACTCACAGAAAAGGAGTTTAAGTTGAAACTCTAAAAGCCAGGACAGCTAATGCCTTCTGGTCTTGGATGGTAGTGGGGAAAGTATTTGACATGGCTGTACCAGATGTTCACTTAGAGTTCTATCCAGTTGTTCTGTGGCCCACATCACAGCCTGGAAGATGCATGAGTTATTAGGTCAACAGTAGGTGAAGTGAGAGGAAAGGTACGGGTTAGCTGTGCATGCAACTAGCCTGTAACTATAAGGTTTGTAGGAAATAAAGGCTGAGTAAGCCTGTTGTTGAGAGTATAGAGTTGTGCTGTCCAATAGGTATTCATTAAACATGATTAAACTTAAATTAATTAAAATTAAGAATTCAGTTTCTCAACCACACTAGCCCATCCCAAGTGCCACATTTGGCTAGCAATCTACAGTATTGGACAGTGTGGATATGGAACATTTCCATCACTGCCCAAATTTCTATTAAACAACATGGATATAGTGCGTACTCTTTTGCTACAGTAGTTTTATAACTATTATATGTTTAAGTCTACAAATATTTTTATTTTTTTGGTAAGCATTTGTATTTCGTATTAAACTCTTCAGCAGTAATAGACTCAATAAAACCAGAATTCATTGTAATGAAAAATCAAGAACTACATTTCTAAGTAAGGTCGATAAGGAACATGTAATTTTCACAAAAAAATGTTGACGTTTGTCATTCACCTTGGGAGCCATGGCAATATCACTAACCTCTGAAAACCATAAGAAACAAATCTTGGGAAAAGTGTTGTTAGTAGTTATTTTTAAAATAATGTATCTGAAGACTAATATATGTAGCTGCAAAAGTTGCATTTCATGTAACTTTATTCAGCATGATTTTTCATTTAGGTTAAACAGCTGTGTGTCTAAACTAATGTAGTTCATTTTCAATTTTAAGTTTTCTTTTATATGCACTAAAAGTGAAGAGTGGTTGCCATTAATACATTAGTTCCAATTTCAGAAGAACTTCACAAACAGGTAAATAATGCCAGGGCCTGATTAGTCTATTTGATGCATGTATCAGCATTATTTATTTTTACTGCTAAGTAGTGATCTGTATACCACAATTTGTTTATCCATTTGACTACTGATGAACATCTGTGTTGTTTCCCAATTTTGGACTTTATGAATAAGAATATTCTTATCTAAATCTTTTATAGACATATATTTTTATATTTCTTAAATAAGTACCTAAGAGTGGAGTTGTGATGCTATAGGGCAAATGTGTTGTACAATTTGACACTCTCACTGTCAGTGTATGAAAGTCCCGGGCCACCCATATCTGTAACAACATTTATTGGTATTCTAGAGGATGTGAAGTGGTATCTCATTGTGAAGTTGCATTTATTTTATGAATAATGATGTTAAGCACTTTTTCATGCATTTATTGGCTATTTGTATATCTTCTCTGTCAAGTATTTTGCTCTTTTTTAATTGGATTATTTGAATTTTTATTGCTGACTTAGAGAAGTTCTTTATATATTCTGAATATGAGACATTTTATATTCATTTTCTTACTGGTATATTTGAATAAACAGAAAATTTTAATTGTGATAAAGCTCAATTTAACATTTTTTTTCTTTCATGGTTTGTGCTTTTTGTGTCTTCTCCAAGAAATTTTTGCCAATGTTGGGGTTATAAATATATTACATTATGTTTTCTTCTAGAAGCTTTATGATCCTGGATTTTACACTTAACTCTACGATCCATTTCAAATGATTTTTTTGGTGTCTAAGTAGTGACATAGGAGTTTTTCATATAGATGTCTAATTGTTCCAGCAGCATTTGTTAAAAAGATCTTTCTTTCTTGATTGAAATTCCCTTTGCATTTTTTTCAAAATCGATTAATCCTATATATGTGCATCTATTTTGAAACCTTCTATTTTGTTCCATTTACTTATTTATCTGTCTGTATTCCAAAACCACACTGTATTCTTCTAGCTTTATATTAATTCTTGAAATCAGGTGGTGGAAGTCTATAATTTTTAAAACTGGGCATTCTGCATACTTTCCATCTCCATATAAATTTTAGAAATAGCTGTCTATTTCTTCAAAATAATCTACAGGAATCTATATATAAATTTAGGGAAAATAATGATATTGAACCATCTAATCTATGAATAGGATACATCTCTCCATTTATTTGGAAACCAACAGTGGCTGCTGTACAATTTACATTGCTATATATACACTGCCTTCAGCCTTTTCTCTGGGAGATATAAACCCTTGAGGGCAATAACCCATAACTACAGTACAATGAATAGTTCACAGTTAGCATTTAAATAGCACAAACTCCTGGGTTAAACTCCAAACTTTGCCACTGGTTAGCTGTATCTATTTGGGCAAATTACTTAAACATTCTGTGTTCTGGTTTTCATATCTGTAAAATTGGTATAATGAAAGCCTCATAAATGTGTTTTGAGGATTAAATGAGTAATCTACATGAAGCTCTTAGAATACTGTCTGACATAGAACAAGCCCACAGCGAACGATAGCTGTTATTCTTGCTAGTATTTTTATTATAAGACTAATAATTACTAAATAATTAATCCTCTTTTCACTTTATAGGTGTGGCAACATTTTAACCATCCTAGAGATATTTATCTCAGAATCTTAAAAATCGCCAAAAAAGGTATTCCTTAACACTGAAGTGATAACAGCTTTAGAACTGTTTTCATTATGTCTTATTTTCTTAAAAGTGACAAAGTAACTGTTTTCAAAAGCTCTCTCAGTACCTCATATTGAAAAAGATGAAGATTATCATTTAATATCACAACTCACACTTTCCTGCTTTTCAGTCATTGCTAAAATAAAATCCTTCTTTTGATGTATTAAATTCAGTGAATCCAGGCTAGGACCTTGCATCAGATCCAGCTGAATAAGAAATATTTCCTCTTTTAAGCCACATGGCCTCAACGAGGCCCATTCAGCTTGAGATAAAATAACATCTATGCTAATAAAGAGTAATAGATGCAAAAACATTGGGAAGAAATGACGAACATCTGAAAAGTTGCCAAAACCAAAAATCCTGCCTCGAGTAAAGAGAAACCAGTGAATTTGTAAACACAGAAGTTGTCAACATTACTCCATACTGCTTTGTAAATTGTAAAATGCCTGTGAGGAAGTTGAGCCAAAAGCAAGCATTTCGAAGTAACAGTTTACATTGTGTCTCTCCATGCATTGCCTGTATTTACTCTATCATGCAAGTAAGTATCCCAGAAATACCAGTGGGTTAGATTCTCCCAGCTGTACATCTCCCTATGCGAAATAGCTTATATTTTTTTCTTGTCAGGGTACTTCAAGGAGAGCATTATGAAAAATGACCATCCAAGTGAGTTGAATGACAGCACATCTACTAATAGATGCATGATGGAACTGAAGAATTTTCCAAAAGGTTCATCATGTTTTCAGAAAAAAAGGAAGTAAGTTAGAATATTGCTTAAAAAAAAAAAAGAACTCTAAACACTTACTTGTTTTGTAGATGGGTTACAATTCCTTTTATCAGATTTGCTTAATGTAGGCAATTCCACATATGTCTAATGTACATTTCCCTATGGGTTTTAATCTCTTAATGTCTGATCTTTAATGTGCTTAGTGAAAAGAAGACTCACATAGGATGTCTGAAGTCTTAACCTCAGTGCTAGTCTGCACTGAACTTGAACAAGTCACCAGAACTTCTCTGAGCTTCTGTTAATTCATTTTTGCGATAAGAATAATAATGCTTCCCTTAGCATCTTCACAGAGTAATCATGAGTTTTGGCTAAGAAGTGCAAGTATGTGAAAAGTAAGAAATGCAGATGCAGAAAGCATTCCATTCCTTGCACCTGGAAGCATGAGCCACACTTAGACAGTCTAAGTAGCCACTCAATAAATATTTGCCAATAAATAATTTACTACTAAGATTTGAGAAAATATGAAGTGAAATTACTTCTATGTTGTGCTGTTTGATGATATTTTGGAAAAGTCAACGAACCAGGGAAAATTATTTAAATAATGCAGGCTTGAAAGCGAGCTCTCAACCAAAAAAGGAGTCTTCTGTCTTTGGATCAAGTTTTCTTCATAGATTTAATTTGTAATAATTTGACAAGCCAGTTACTTTTTCAATAACTGTAAGATCAATATAACTGAAACTCAGACAACAAGAAATTTGGTCCAATAAAATAAGGCCAGCAATAATCTCTCCCAGTAGATTATAGAATCAGTTAACAAGAGTATCAACAAAGAAGCAAGGCTGGTATCAGTCATACTGGTGTCGAACAGATGAAAATAACAAGAAGGAAGGAGAACTAGGAGGCTAGTTCAGAGACAGAGGGGCAAAAGGCAATTGGTTGAATGCCTTTAGCAAAAATTCTAAAACACAGTAAAAACTAGGTAGAATATTTCCCAAGCAGGGTAGGAAGCTGATGGTGACTTAATTATAGGTTCTCCTAGCTGTGATCACCCAAGCAAACAGCAGCAGTTAACTAAAAATGAAAAGTTGTAACCAGATGTTCTGACCAGGAAATTCAATTCCTGTAAGATCTGGGGACAACATGGGAGCCAAGAATGAAGAAATGAGGGTATGCAGCAAGTAAGCCTCAAAATGAGGCCCAAGACAATAACCCACCCTAGGAAAATGGGAACAAAATTCACTATTGAACTGACTCAAGACTGGCCAATGCATCACTGCCAAGACCACCTTATTATACCCTTTCAATGTAGGGCCTTGAACCGAGGAGAAGCAAGGACCACGGAGGAGAGTTAGTCAGCCCAGGTACTAAGAATAGTAGGCCACAGGACATTACATAGTCTTTTCCAAATGATTTCTAAAAAAGAGAACTTGTACAAAAGCCTGGTTACTATCATGATAGAATGATGAGGCCAGAACAGGAAAATAATCATGAGTTTTCTCTCAAATATAGGAGGAAAAATCAAGAATGAATATCTTCTAATATGTAAATTTAAAAATTACTCATTCTAAAATTCATGCTGAAGAATAAAAACAAATTTACTAGAATCTAGTAATGACATCTATATGTTCAAATACCCCAAAGCATAATTAATCAATAACATGTTAACTGACTACTTATATCACAGAAATGTATTTTGAATTCATTTATCCAGTAAATATTAAGTAAATACCTTTGGAGAGTCATTTTAATTAGATGACTAAGTACACGGGCTCTGGAATGAGATTGCACAGGTTCTAATATAAGCTCCACTTACCAACTATGTGACCTTGAACAAGTTCTATAACCTCTCTGTGTCTCAGTTTCTTCACCTGTAAAATGGGGATAATAATAGTACTTACCTCAAAATTATAACAATATAATAATATATTTTATATTTATATTAATATATGTTGTTATTATACAATATTGTTATTATATGTATAATACATATAAGATACTTAGAATAGTGCCTGGCACATAGTAAGCATTTTATATGTTGATTAGCATTGTTGTTATGTGTCTACCATATACTCAAGAAATATTTATTGAGTCTCCAATAGGCTAGATGTCACAGGCAGGATTCTTAAGGACATATGCTGAGACAGTGTTTGGTGTGTCAGATATTTACTAGGACTCAACACAGTTGGAAAGAAGGAGGAAACAGAAATGGGAAGAAGGAGAAGTTGAACTTCAGTGCAGGTCCAACAAAGCCTTGACCAACGTAACAGGAAGCTCTAAAATGTACACAGCCCATGAAAATTGTTTCACCATGAGCTGAAATGGTCAGACCTTAATGCCTCAACTGTGACCAGTTAACAGATGAGGAAACAAGTCCTTAATTAAAGGGAGATCTTGGTAGTGCATCTCCATGCCCACTACACTATGTCATGAAGAAATCAAAATGGAACATTTGACCTCAAATGGCTCATAGCTAATGGAACACAGAGTATGAAACTTTAATAGAAATATGTATAAAAATACATAATACATATAAGGGCAACCTTCTTAATTTTCTTTGCCTCTGTATAATAAGACATAAAAATTATATCACTTTCATATATACTATTCATAGATACTATACAAAAGAATTCCAAATATTAATCTTTTATCTTTTATCAGATAAAAGATAAATGTTTATTACCCCTCTGATGTAAAAAAAAGTACTATGGGGGGTTATGCAAGATAAAAAGCTGTACATGAAATTGTTCCTTCAGACAGGGAGATGAAGATCTACTAAGAAAAATAAAACATCCAAATATCTGCAATACAAGGTTGATTATAAGTGCCATCTAAATGGTACAATGGCTGATTACTGATTGAGTAGGGTGGTGTTTCCCAAACCAGACTTGCCTGAGCATAAAATTGTCCTGGAGCCTTCTTTAAATTCTTGGGCGCTAACCCAAACCACTGATTGGGAATCACTGAAGGAGAAACAGGAACCTACATTTTAGCCAGCTTCTAGCACCCTAATGATTCTTATGATCAGTCAAGTTTGTGAAACATTGGTGCCATAGAAATATCACATTAAAACATGAAACACCTGGATAGAGTCTTGGTCTATCCCTGGTGACTTGGTGACTTGGGGCATAGGCCAGTCTCTAAGATTATGGGAGCAAAGGCAAAAGAACAAATGGAGGCCTCATACTATATATCTGAATATTTAAAATTGTAAATAAAATTAATGAAATGTTAAATAAAATATGATCTACCCTATTCCACCTTGACAATAAATATTAAAACAACCTAGAAGGTTCAAATTTAGAATTCTCAGATTCCTCAGATTTTCTTCTAAAGCATGGAGGAATGGGGAAAATTGACCTCTGGATCCCAGCCCACAGCCCCTCTGTTTCCATCCCTAGCTCCTGTCCAAAATGTGAAGGCCTTCAGGTCATAGGTGTGGATTCCTGGTCCATGTCCAAGATCAGTTCACCTTCCTTGAAAATAGCTCTGCTTTGGCCACATCTGGCTTAGGGTTGCAAATAACAGCTGTCCTGTCTGCCCTGAGGAGGATACAGCCAGGAAAGAAGACCCAAGCAGGCCTTGAGAATGGGCTCAGGGCTATACAGGTAAAGAATTCAAGAGTCCCTGGAACAGAAAGGCAGGGGGCACAGGCTCCTCTTGGCCTATTAGAGTCCTCACCCTTTGGGAGGAACATAGCCAGATGAAGGCCAGACTGGAGTCTTAGAGTGTAGGGGCCATGGAAGGTGAATCTTTTGCTCACGTCCAAGGAGGTGCTGTTGTGGCCAACAGGACTATCAGTTTGACCTTCAAGTTCTTCACCATAAAGTGGATCTTATAATGCCTCTTCGCAAGATACCTTGTCAGTCTAAAATAGGGTGGTGTTTTTAACAGCACCATCAAAATTTATAGTATTTATAATATTCAAATGTTAGTTACTGCTGTTACAGTCTAGATATAGAAGAAAGAGGAAACATTTCCAGTTAGAGATCAGTAAAGTCCCTCTATAGGAGTTGGCATGTAATTCAGATTTCAAAAAAGGAAAAGATACTGCATCTAAAATGTGAACTGTGCCTGGGATAGTTGGAATTTCAGGACAAAGGAATGGCAGGAACCAAGGCATGGAGATGAGAGATTACTGTGTGTTCTGAAAACAGGGAGTGGTCCAGTTGCCGGGCTTGGAGAATTTTTTTTTTTTAACATCTTTATTGGAGTATAATTGCTTTAAAATGGTGTATTAGTTTCCGCTGTATAACAAAGTGAATCAGCTATACGTATACATATATCACCATACCTCCTCCCTCTTGCGTCTCCCTCCGACCCTCCCTATCCCACCGCTCTTAGGTGGACACAAAGCACCAAGCTGATCTCCCTGTGCTATGTGGCTGCTTCCCACTAGCTATCTATTTTACATTTGGTAGTGCATATATGTCCATGACACTCTCTCATGTTGTCCCAGCTTACCCTTCCCCCTCCCCGTGTCCTCAAGTCCATTCTCTACATCTGCATCTTTATTCCTGTCCTGCCCCTAGGTTCTTCAGAAATATTTTTTTTTTGTTTTTTTAGATTCCATATATATGTGTTAGCATATGTTATTTGTTTTTCTCTTTCTCACGTACTTCACTCTGTATGACCGTCTCTAGGTCCATCCACCTCATTACAAATAACTCAATTTCGTTTCTTTTTATGACTGAGTAATATTCCATTGTATATATGTGCCACATCTTCTTTATCCATTCATCTGTCGATGGACACTTCGGTTGCTTCCATGTCCTGGCTATTGTAAATAGAGCTGCAATGAACATTGTGGTACATGACTCTTTTGGAACTATGGTTTTCTCAGGGTATATGCCCAGTAGTGGGATTCCTGGGTCGTATGGTAGTTCTATTTTTAGATTTTTAAGGAACCTCCATACTGTTCTCCATAGTGGCTGTATCAATTTACATTCCCACCAACAGTGCAAGAGGGTTCCCTTTTCTCCACACCCTCTCCAGCATTTATTTTTTGTAGACTTTTGATGATGGCCATTCTGACTGGTGTGAGGTGATACCTCATTGTAGTTTTGATTTGCATTTCTCTGATGACTAGTGATGTTGAGCATCTTTTCATGTGTTTGTTGGCAATCTGTATATCTTCTTTGGAGAAATGTCTATTTAGGTCTTCTGCCCATTTTTGGATTGGGTCGTTTGTTTTTTTGATATTGAGCTGCATGAGCTGCTTGTATATTTTGGAGATTAATCCTTTGTCAGTTGCTTCGTTTGCAAATATTTTCTCCCATTCTGAGGGTTGTCTTTTCATCTTGTTTACGGTTTCCTTTGCTGTGCAAAAGCTTTTAAGTTTCATTAGGTCCCGTTTCTTTATTTTTGTTTTTATTTCCATTTCTCTGGAAGGTGGGTCAGTGGGGATCTTGCTGTGATTTATGTCATAGAGTGTTCTGCCTATATTTTCTGACAGTTTTATACTATCTGGCCTTACATTTAGGTCTTTAATCCATTTTGAGTTTATTTTTGTGTATGGTGTTAGGGAGTGTACTAACATGTAGCTGTCCAGTTTTACCAGCAACACTAATGAAGAGGCTGTCTTTTCTCCATTGTATATTCTTGCCTCTTTTATCAAAGATAAGTTGACTATATGTGTGTGGGTTTATCTCTGGGTGTTCTATCCTGTTCCATTGATCTATATTTCTGTTTTTGTGCCAGTACCATACTGTCTTGATTACTGTAGCTTTGCAGTATAGTCTGAAGTCCGGGAGCCTCATTCCTCCAGCTCCGATTTTCTTTCTCAAGATGGCTTTGGCTATTCGGGGTCTTTTGTGTTTCCATACAAATTGTTAATTTTTTTGTTCTACTTCTGTGAAAAATGCCATTGGTAGCTTGATAGGGATTGCATTGAATCTGAAGATTGCTTTGGGTAGTATAGTCATTTCAACAATGTTGATTCTTCCAATGCAAGAACATGGTATCTCTCCATCTGTTTGTATCATCTTTAATTTCCTTCATCAGTGTCTTATGTTTTCTGCATACAGGTCTTTTGTCTTCTCAGGTAGATTTATTCCTAGGTATTTTATTCTTTTGTTGCAATGGTAAATGGGAGTGTTTCCTTAATTTCTCTTTCAGATTTTTCATCATTAGTGTATAGGATTGCAAGTGATTTCTGTGCATTAATTTTGTATCCTGCTAGTTTACCAAATTCATTGATTAGCTCTAGTAGTTTTCTGGTAGCATCTTTAGGATTCTCTATGTATAGTATCATGTCATCTGCAAACAGTGACAGCTTTACTTCTTCTTTTATGTTTTGGATTCCTTTTATTTTTTTTTCTTCTCTGATTGCTGTGGCTAAAACTTCCAAAACTATGTTGAATAATGGTGGTGAGAGTGGGCAACCTTGTCTTTTTCCTGATCTTAGTGGAAATGGTTTCAGGTTTTCACCACTGAGAACAATGTTGGCTGTGCGTTTGTCATATGTGGCCTTTATTATGTTGAGGCAGGTTCCCTCTATCCCTACTTTCTGGAAAGTTTTTATCATAAATGGGTGTTAATTTTGTCACAAGCTTTTTCTTTATCTATTGAGATTATCATATGGTTTTTCTGCTTCAATTTGTTAATATGGTGTATCACATTGATTGATTTGCATATATTGAAGAAACCTTGCATTCCTGAGCTACATCCCTCTTGATCATGGTGTATGATCCTTTTAATGTGCTGTTGGATTCTGTTTGCTAGTATTTTGTTTAGGATTTTTGCATTTATGTTGATCAGTGATATTGGCCTGTAGTTTTCTTTTTTTGTGACATCTTTGTCTGGTTTTGGTATCAGGGTGATGATGGTCTCGTAGAATGAGTTTGGGAGTGTTCCTTCCTCTGCAACTTTTTGGAAGAGTTTCAGAAGGATGGGTGTTAGCTCTTCCCTAAATGTTTGATAGAATTCGCCTCTGAAGCTACCTGGTCCTGGGCTTTTGTTTGTTTGAAGATTTTTAATCACAGTCTCAATATCAGTGCTTCTGATTGGTCTGTTTATATTTTCTATTTCTGTTTGGTTCAGTCTTGGAAGGTTGTGCTTTTCTAAGAATTTGTCCATTTCTTCCAGGTTGTCCATTTTATTGGCATATAATTGCTTGTAGTAATCTCTCATGATCCTTTGTATTTCTGAACTGTCAGTTGTTACATCTCCTTTTTCATTTCTAATTCTATTGATTGGAGTTTCTCCCTTTGTTTCTTGATGAGTCTGGCTAATTGTTTATCAATTTTGTTTATCTTCTCAAAGAACCTGCTTTTAGTTTTATTGATCTTTGCTACCGTTTCCTTGATTTCTTTTTCATTTATTTCTGATCTGATCTTTATGATTTCTTTCCTTCTGCTAATTTTGAGGGTTTTTTGTTCTTCTTTCTCTAATTGCTTTAGGTGTAAGATTAGGTTGTTTACCTGAGATGTTTTTGCTTCTTGAGGTAGGATTGTATTGCTATAAACTTCCCTCTTAGAACTGCTTTTGCTGCATCCCATAGGTTTTGGGTGGTCGTGTTTTCATTGTCACTTGTTTCTCGGTATTTTTTTATTTCCTCTTTGATTTCTTCAGTGATCTCTTGGTTATTAAGTAGTGTATTGTTTAGCCTCCATGTGTTTGTATTTTTTACAGATTTTTTTTCTTGTAATTGATATCTAGTCTCATAGCGTTGTCGTCGGAAACGATATTTGATACGATTTCAATTTTCTTAAACTTACCAAGGCTTGATTTGTGACCTGAGATATGATCTATCCTGGAGAATGTTCCATGAGCACTTGAGAACAAAGTGTATTCTGTTGTTTATGGATGGAATGTCCTATAAATATCAGTTAAGTCCATCTTGTTTAATGTATCATTTAAAGCTTGTGTTTCCTTATTTATTTTCATTTTGGATGATCTGTCCATTGGTGAAAGTGGGGTGTTAAAGTCCCCTACTATTATTGTGTTACTGTTGATTTCCCATTTTATGGCTGTTAGCATTTGACTTATGTATTGAGGTGCTCCTATGCTGGGTGCATAAATATTTACAATTGTTATATCTTCTTCTTGGATTGACCCCTTGATCATTATGTAGCGTCCTTCTTCGTCTCTTGTAATAATCTTTATTTTAAAGTCTATTTTGTCTTTGGAAAGCTTTTGTAGTGTGATTACAATGGGAAAGGTGGGCGGGCCTAGATAGGGGTGGGGTGCGAGTGGGAACTGTGTGGAGGGAAGAGTGGCTGATATCAATCTCAGAAATATTACCAAGATACACCCAAATTAGGACAGCCTTTATATTTTCAGTTTCTAATTTTATATGCTCACACACATCAAACATAAAGTTAATTATTTTAAACACCACTGTAAACTTTCTCGACATTTTGCAGAAGAAGGACTTCTCATGACTACTGACAGTGACAAGTTTTTTGTCATATTTTGTTTTCTTTTCATCCTTTTCTTTTCTTGCTTTGTGGCTCTATGTTCAGCTCTGAAGATACTAGATGTGTAAACTTAGGTAATTTATTTCTCAACTCTGAGCCTCAATATCCTTATCCATAAAATGGAGATAATTATACCTACCTTAGATATTTCATGGAGCTGTATTATTATTGCTCTTTTTTAAATTTATTTGGGCACCTTTTCTACTGCCAGTCGTCCTCATTTTTCTCATTCTGTCACTTTCCTACCTCCTTGTGGAAAATGGCATTTATGTTTTTGTTTTCTTATCATTTTTCTCAAATTCTTGGAGAAAAATGTAAAGATGAAGAAATAAATTTTTTTAAAGATTTGTAAATGAATAATGGGCAAGAGGTTGTGGAATAGAAGGAAACTCATGATGGCAAAGAAATTGGCATCAGAGACACAACTGGTCAAACAACAGGTGTGAGGCTGTGCAACACAAGCTGTATTTGCCCTGAAGTTTTAGTAGCAACGTGATCACAGATCATAACTCTTCAATTGAACTGGTATAATGTCAAAATATTTGGGTTAGTGCTCTGACTATCTGGCAAAATATGCCATATGGAATTAATCTCTATCTCACGTGAACTCTTTCAATGCTTAATCTTCACTACTGTTCTGTATTTACCACTTTCTACCTTGTTCTATCTTGTAAATTAGTTAACTCTCTGTTTGTCACATTGCTTCCACTTCACCATCTGCCCTTAAAAGGAAGATTTATCTCTTATTTACCCTTGTACATCCCAGCACTTAGCCCTTTACGTTGTAAGTAACACTTAAATAAAATTAGGTCTTGAATAAACCCTTGCATGATTCTTTCCACAAAAAAAAACAAAACAATTTTTAAGAGATATGAAATGCCAATTCATTTCCAAACACTGTTATATAATTATAATACAACATAAAATGCAATGTCTAAAACAGAAGGAAATATAAAAAAGAGTTGAATCTAGACTGGGGAGACCTACTGGGGGAGAGTGCCTTAGCTGACTCTAACTGATGCAGAAGTACTTGGTTATGTGGAGGAAAGATGGAGGAAGGATGTTATAGAAGACAGCAAGAGCAAAGCCCAGAGAGAAAAAAAGAGCTTGATGATCCTTACTTCTGAACCCTCAGTTTAGTGTTGCAAAAATATAAAATATGATTTTAGAACAGCAGGACATGAGGCTAGAAAGGAAGACAGTTTCCCCAATTCAGAGGATGTTATATGGAATGTGAAAAAGCTTAGAGTTTAACATACACTCACTGAGGAGTCTTTGAGGGGTTTATGTAGGAGGTCAGCATGAGCAGATATACATAGAGACAGAGCTGGCTGTTGTGTGGAATTTGGATTTGACAGAGGCAAAATTGAAGGTAGAGAGGCTTTCAGTTAGAGGCTGTTACTGTGGCATAGTTTGGAGATGATGAAGTTTAAAGAGAAGAGCCATAGTGTAAGTCCTCACACTAGAAAATAGCGTGAGATATTTATGAGTAAAAATTGGCTAGACTTCGAGATTCATTGAATTTGGAGTGTATGGGAAAAAGAAGAGTCAAGAATGACTCAGAGCTCTCTGACTGAGTGATTATAGCCATGACTGTGTCAAAAAATGAAGAAAGAGAATCAGGTTTAGAAAGAACATGAGTCTGTGGATATACTGAAGTTAAAAGTAGATCATACTGATATGAATGTACAAAAGGCAGGCAGTTATATTATGCTTAAACTTGGGAAAGATCTGGGTTGTAGTTTTGTATGCATATGAATATCAATTTGAAACCTTGGGACTGGAGAAAATCACCCAGTAAGTACATGATATGACATGAGCAGTGAGGACAGATAAAACCTCAAGCATGGATAGATGAAGAAACACCCAAGAAAGAGAAAAGAAAAAACAGCTGAGAAATCAGAAAACTGTAATGTGTTGGAAGCCAGGGATAGGAATCTTTCAAAAGGAGTGAGCAGTTAACAAGATTGAATGCTGCAGAGAGATAAAATGATATAAAGACTGGGGAGTATGAGTGGATTTGTGAATTAGGACATCACTGTTGACCTTTTCAAGAGCATTTTCAGAAGATCAGTTAAAGGAGAAAATCCAATTGTAATGCATTAAAGAATAAAATGAAAGGAGAGTAAAATAGTGAGATAATAAGACTACTTGGTGGAGGGGGGGAAGGTTTGAATGAAAAGGTGAGGTTTAAAACAGTAGTAACCAAAGGTGGCACAGGACTGAAGGGACTGCTTTTTTTCTCTTTAGGTTGAGAGATGATTGAATATTTTTAGAGGTTGAAGTGCCGGTGGTAAAAATTTAGTGATACTTTGAAAATACCTAAACTATATTAAACACACTACATGCTAGGCACCACACTAAGTGTTTACATGTAGGATTTTATTTGATGCTTACAAAAATTCTATGAACAATTATTTTTAGAGAGAAGGATGCTAAGGGTAATAAAGATGAAAAGAAACTGCTAATAGTTATGTAATTAGTAAGTACTGAAGGTAGAATCAGAGCCTTGCTGGCCAAATTTAAAAGTTCCTGGCTACTACTCTGTAATGTCTTTAGAAGGGAGACAGAGATTGATGATACGAGTTGGACTGATGGTGAAGGAAAAGGTGGGATGGGCTGAGGTCAAGAGGAGAGATGAAAGAGATACCTGAGATACCTCATTCTCCAGAACGGGAAGGAAAAAAGAAAGGCAGACTTTACAAATATATATGTTTGTAGCTTTCAAGCAGGAAATAAGAAAAGGCACTTTCTTTTTATCCCAATTTTATCACTGAAGTGATAGAACATAGTCCATGGCTTGGAGTAAAGGGGGGAGTGTTGAGTAGAGACTTGAAGATCTGTTAAAGATGCTGAGAATTGACCAAGTTCAAGTATAAGAAAAACTGATGGCCTTAAAAGCGAATATTGAATTGGAACCAAGATGGCGGAGTAGAAGGACGTGCTCTCACTACCTCTTGCGAGAACACCAGAATCACAACTAGCTGCTGGACAATCATTGACAGGAAGACACTGGAACTCACCAAAAAAGATACCCCACATCCAAAGACAAAGGAGGAGCCACAATGAGACGGTAGGAGGGGCACAATCACAGTAAAATCAAATCCCATAACTGCTGGGTGGGTGACTCACAGACTGGAGAACACTTATACCACAGAAGTCCACCCACTGGAGTGAAGGTTCTGAGCCCCACGTCAGGCTTCCCAACCTAGGGGTCCGGCAATGGGAGGAGGAATTCCTAGAGAATCAGACGTTGAAGTCTACTGGGATTAGATTGCAGGACTTTGACAGAACTGGGGGAAACAGAGACTCCACTCTTGGAGGGCACACACAAAGTAGTGTGCACATCAGGACCCAGGGGAAGGAGCAGTGACCCCAGGGGAGACTGAACCAGACCTACCTGTTAGTGCTGGAGGGTCTCCTGCAGAGGCGGGGGCTGGCTGTGGCTCACTGTGGGGACAAGGACACTGGCAGCAGAAGTTCTGGGAAGTACTCCTTGGCGTGAGCCCTCCCAGAGTCCACCATTAGCCCCACCAAAGAGCCCAGGTAGGCTCCAGTGTTGGGTTGCCTCAGGCCAAACAACCAACAGGGAGGGAACCCAGCCCCACCCATCAGCAGTCAAACAGATTAAAGTTTTACTGAGCACCGCCCACCAGAGCAAAAGTCAGCTCTACCCACCACCAGTCCCTCCCATCAGGAAACTTGCATAAGCCTCTTAGATAGCCTCATCCACCAGAGGGCAGACAGCAGAAGCAAGAAGAACTACAATCCTGCAGCTGGTGGAACAGAAACCACATTCACAGAAAGATAGACAAGATGAAGAGGCAGAGGGCTATGTACCAGATGAAGGAACAAGATAAAACCCCAGAAAAACAACTAAATGAACTGCAGATAGGCAACCTTCCAGAAAAAGAATTCAGAATAATGATAGTGAAGATGATCCAGGACCTTGGAAAAAGAATGGAGGCAAAGATCCAGAAGATGCAAGAAATGTTTAACAAAGATCTAGAAGAATTAAAGAACAAACAAACAGAGATGAACAATACAATAACTGAAATAAAAACTACACTAGAAGGAATCAATAGCAGAATAACTGAGGCAGAAGAACGGATAAGTGACCTGGAAGACAGAATGGTGGAATTCACTGCTGTGGAACAGAATAAAGAAAAAAGAATGAAAAGAAATGAAGACAGCCTAAGAGACCTCTGGGACAACATTAAATGCAACAACATTTGCATTATAGGGTTCCCAGAAGGAGAAGAGAGAGAGAAAGGACCCAAGAAAATATTTGAACAGATTATAGTCGAAAACTTCCCTAACATGGGAAAGGAAATAGCCACCCAAGTCCAGGAAGTGCAGAGAGTCCCATACAGTATAAACCCAAGGAGAAACACGCCGAGACACATCGTAATCAAACTGGCAAAAATTAAAGACAAAGAAAAATTATTGAAAGCAGCAAGGGAAAAACGACAAATAACATACAAGGGAACTCCCATAAGGTTAACAGCTGATTTCTCAGCAGAAACCCTACAAGCCAGAAGGGAGTGGCATGATATACTTAAAGTGATGAAAGGGAAGAACCTACAACCAAGATTACTCTACCCAGCAAGGATCCCATTCAGATTCGATGGAGAAATCAAAAGCTTTACAGACAAGCAAAAGCTAAGAGAATTCAGCACCACCAAACTAGCTCTACAACAAATGCTAAAGGAACTTCGCTAAGTGGGAGACACAAGAGAAGAAAAGGACCTACAAAAACAAACCCAAAACAATTAAGAAAATGGTCATAGGAACATACATATCAATAAGTACCTTAAAAGTGAATGGATTAAATGCTCCAACCAAAAGGCACAGGCTTGCTGAATGGATACAAAAACAAGACCCATATATATGCTTTCTACAAGAGACCCACTTCAGACCTAGGGACACATACAGACTGAAAGTGATGGGATGGAAAAAGATATTCCATGCAAATGGAAATCAAAAGAAAGCTGGAGTAGCAACACTCATATCAGATAAAATATACTTTAAGATAAAGACTATTATAAGAAACAAAGAAGGACACTACATAATGATCAAGGGATCAATCCATGAAGAAGATATAACAATTATAAATATATATGCACACAACATAGGAGCACCTCAATACATAAGGCAACTGCTAACAGCTATAAAAGAGGAAATCAACAGTAACACAATAATGGTGGGGGACTTTAACACCTCACTTACACCAATGGACAGATCATCCAAAATGAAAATAAATAAGGGAACAGAAGCTTTAAATGACACAATAGATCAGATAGATTTAATTGATATTTATAGGACATTCCATCCAAAAACAGCAGATTACACTTTCTTCTCAAGCGCGCATGGAACACTCTCCAGGATAGATCACATCTTGGGCCACAAATCAAGCCTCAGTAAATTTAAGAAAACTGAAATCATATCAAGCATCTTTTCTGACCACAACGCTATGAGATTAGAAATCAATTACAGGGAAAAAAACGTAAAGAACACAAGCACATGGAGGCTAAACAATACGTGACTAAACAACCAAGAGATCACTGAAGAAATCAAAGAGGAAATCAAAAAATACCTAGAGACAAATGACAATGAAAACACGATGGTCCAAAACCTATGGGATGCAGCAAAAGCAGTTCTAAGAGGGAAGGTTATAGCTATACAAGCCTACCTCAAAAAACAAGAAAAATCTCAAATAAACAATCTAACCTTACACCTAAAGGAACTAGAGAAAGAAGAACAAACAAAACCCAAAGTTAGCAGAAGGAAAGAAATCATAAAGATCAGAGCAGAAATAAATGAAATAGAAACAAAGAAAACAATAGCAGAGATCAATAAAACTAAAAGCTGGTTCTTTGAGAAGATAAACAAAATTGATAAACCATTAGCCAGACTCATCAAGAAAAAGGGGGAGAGGACTCAAATCAATAAAATTAGAAATGAAAAAAAAGTTACAACAGACACCGCAGAAATACAAAGCATCCTAAGAGACTACTACAAGCAACTCTATGCCAAAAAAATGGACAACCCGGAAGAAATGGACAAATTCTTAGAAAGGTATAACCTTCCAAGACTGAACCAGGAAGAAATAGAAAATATGAAGAGACCAATCATAAATAATGAAATTGAAACTATGATTAAAAATCTTCCAACAAACAAAAGTCCAGGACCAGATGGCTTCACAGGTGAATTCTACCAAACATTTAGAGAAGCGCTAACACCCATCCTTCTTAAACTCTTCCAAAAAATTGCGGAGGAAGGAATACTCCCAAACTCATTCTATGAGGCCACCATCACCCTGATACCAAAACCAGACAAAGATACTACAAAAAAAGAAAATTACAGACCAATATCACTGATGAATATAGATGCAAAAATCCTCAACAAAACACTAGCAAACAGAATACAACAACACATTAAAAGGATCATACACCATGATCAAGAGGGATGTATCTCAGGAATGCAAGGATTCTTCAATATACACAAATCAATCAATGTGATACACCATAGTAACAAATTGAAGAATAAAAACAATATGATCATCTCAATAGATGCAGAGAAAGCTTTTGACAAAATTCAACACCCATTTATGATAAAAACTCTCCAGAAAGTGGGCAAAGAGGGAACCTACCTCAACATAATAAAGGCCATATATGACAAACCTAGAGCAAACATCATTCTCAGGGGTGAAAAACTGAAAGCATTTCCTCTAAGATCAGGAACAAGACAGGGATGTCCACTCTCGCCACTATTATTCAACATAGTTTTGGAAGTCCTAGCCACGGCAATCAGAGAAGAAAAAGAAATAAAAGTAACACAAATTGGAAAGGAAGAAGTAAAACTGTCACTGTTTGCAGATGACATGATACTATGCATAGAGAATCCTAAAGATGCCACCAGAAAACTACTAGAGCTATCAATGAAATTGGTAAAGTAGCAGGATACAAAATTAATGCACAGAACTCTCTTGCATTCCTATACACTAATGATGAAAAATCTGAAAGAGAAATTAAGGAAGTACTTCCATTTATCACTGCAACAAAAAGAATAAAATACCTAGGAATAATCCTACCTAGGGAGACGAAAGACCTGTATGCAGAAAACTATAAGACACTGATGAAAGAAATTAAAGATGATACCAACAGATGGAGAGATATACCATGTTCTTGGATTGGAAGAATCAATATTGTGAAAATGACTATACTACCCAAAGCAATCTACAGATTCAATGCAATCCCTATCAAATTACCAATAACAATTTTTTACAGAACTAGAACAAAAAATCTTAAAATTTGTATGGAGACACAAAAGACCCCGAATAGCCAAAGCAGTCTTGAGGGAAAAAAACAGAGCTGGAGGAATCAGATGCCCTGACTTCAGACTATACTATAAAGCTACAGTAATCAAGACAATATGGTACTGGAACAAAAACAGAAACATAGATCAATGGAACAAGATAGAAAGCCCAACGATACACCCACGCACCTCTGGTCAACTAATCTATGACAAAGGAGGCAAAGATATACAATGGAGAAAAGACAGTCTCTTCAATAAGTGGTGCTGGGAAAATTGGACAGCTACATGTAAAAGAATGAAATTAGAACACTCCCTAACACCATACACAAAAATAAACTCAAAATGGATTAGAGACCTAAATGTAAGACGGGACACTATAAAACTCTTACAGGAAAACATAGGCAGAACACTCTTTGACATAAATCACAGCAAGATCTTTTTTGATCCACCTCCTAGAGTAATGGAAATAAAAACAAAAATAAACAAATGGGACCTAATGAAACTTCAAAGCTTTTGCACAGCAAAGGAAACCATAAACAAGACGAAAAGACAACCCTCAGAATGGGAGAAAATATTTGCAAACAAATCAACGGACAAAGGATTAATCTCCAAAATATATAAACAGCTCATGAAGCTCAATATTAAAAAAACAAACAACCCAATCCAAAAATGTGCAGAAGACCTAAATAGACATTTCTCCAAAGAAGACATACAGATGGCCAAGATGCACATGAAAAGCTGCTCAACATCACTAATTATTCGAGAAATGCAAATCAAAACTACAATGAGGTATCACCTCACACCAGTTAGAATGGGCATCATCAGAAAATCTACAAACAACAAATGCTGGAGAGGGTGTGGAGAAAAGGGAACCCTCTTGCACTGTTGGTGGGAATGTAAATCTATACCGCCACTATGGAGAACAGTATGGAGGTTCCTTAAAAAACTAAAAATAGAATTACCATATGATCCAGCAATCCCACTACTGGGCATATACCCAGACAAAACCATAATTCAAAAAGACACATGCACCCCAATGTTCACTGCAGTACTATTTACAATAGCCAGGTCATGGAAGCAACCTAAATGCCCATCGACAGACAAATGGATAAAGAAGTTGTGGTACATATATACAATGGAATATTACTCAGCCATAAAAGGGAACGAAATTGGGTCATTTGTTGAGACGTGGATGGATCTAGAGACTGTCATACAGAGTGAAGTAAGTCAGAAAGAAGAAAACAAATATCATATATTAATGCATATATGTGAAACCTAGAAAAATGGTACAGATGAACCGGTTTGCAGGGCAGAAATTGAAACACAGCTGTAGAGGACAAACGTATGGACACCAAGAGAGGAAAGCGGCGGGGGGTGGGGTGGTGGTGGGATGAATTGGGCGATTGGGATTGACATGTATACACTGATGTGTATAAAATGGATAACTAATAAGAACCTGCTCTGTAAAAAAGTAAATTAAATTAAAAAATTTTTTTTAAAAGTGAATATTAATCAGCATGGCTGTATGATTTCTACCAGTATGATTTCTCTCTGGGTGTAAAGCAGAGGTGGGCCAACTTTTTCTATGATTAGCCAAATAGTAAATATCAGAGACTGTGTGGTCTGTCTGGTCTGTATTACAACTACTCAACTCTGCTTTTGTAATGTGGAAGCAGCCATAGACAACTTTTAAATTTAAAATCATGGCTGTGCTCCAATAAAGCTTTATCTATGAACACTTATCTAAGAATTCCAGATTCCTTATTCACAGCTCTGCCTATGACTCAGTGGACCTTTCTTACTAATCAGTTATATTCTAAAGGTTTGTCTTGCCATACCCTGTTCATTCACTCCATAAATATTGTGTACCTGTAAATGATGATGATGATGATAATAACAATCGCTGTGGTTTTCCTTTTTCTAACTAGATTCAATGATAGATACACCAGGGCTATTTAACCCCTGTTTCTCTGCTTGACTGGTCTTTCTGAAAACGGTTATATCTCCTCCAACTGTCTTTGCACATACTATCCCTTACTGATACCAGTGCCCACCAAGCGGCCCTCACCATAGTTCTAGCTCCCTCCAGTAAGCCTCCACCTCTGGACTATGGGAGTGCTACCTTTTCAAGCTTCCTCTTCAGCCCTGGGGCTGGTAGCAACTTCCTATTTTTGCTAATCTTTGAATTTTCTCACCATCCCCTGTTAGGTTTTCAGTTCATCCATCACGTCATTAATTATTTATATTAAATTCAACGTGTTTTAAATATATAGTGTGGCTCTGTTTTCTTAACTGAACCCAGACTGACACAGCCAGTGAAAGTATGGTTCAGACGATCAGTCATGAGATTCAGGCTGGATAGGAAAGAGAGAGACATGGAGGGGTCTGTTTGACTTTGAGAACATACAGAAATCACAGAAATTACAATCTGTCAAATAATGGTGCCTTTGGAATAAAGAATAAGTAAGCTGTTGACAATAGAAGGTTTCAGTAAGAAAGTGAGATAGTTGAGGATTTGTTTTAGAATGACGAAATATAATTTAACATGTTTTCTATCAAACTTATTTAAGGAAATTTTAGTCTGAAGTGAGGAAACCAACTCAAGCAGTTAGAGCAAACAGAAATAAAATTGCTTCTTTGCAAAGTCAATTTTAAAGGAACATTAAAATTGTTATTTTCCAGCTTTATCATACTGCCATTTAAAACATATTGAAAAGGAAACTGCTGCTACCTGATCTTACCAGATGTTCTGCAAATATTCAGCATCGCTTGCTATGTATTAAGTCACTATGCAAAAACAGCAGTGGATCTCAAACATATTTCTCTTGCCAATAGTTTTTAACTGAAAACAAATTTTGCCGATCAAGATTACTAAGACTATTTTTAATTACCTTTCTTAAGGTTTAAGAATTTTCCATTTTGTTTTAAAACTCATTATAGTGTATTACTAGATACTGCTAATAAACTCTAAAATCAGAAGTGCAGATCTCCTGATTTTTCTCATTTTTTAATGGAAAAGTCTAATAGCAATTTTGCATTGATTGATACTGTGTTATTGTCACACAGTAACACTAGCTATTTTGTTAAGAGAATTCCATTTCTGAGTTTACTGAAGTGTTTACCAAACTGCATTTTATTTATTTATCTTTACTGTCCTTTCCGCAGTATTAGACAAAGTAGATGACCTGCTTTTCACTGCACTTCCAGAATAGCACGCTCTCATGGTTTTTTCCCTAACTTTCTAAATCTACTTCCTTGTTCCTTCTCTTTTCCCAAATCTATTCCTATTGAAGGTCCCAAGGTTCAGTCTTTGGATCCTTTCTCTCCCCCATCTACATTTATTCTCTGGAAGGTCTCATTTAGCTCCAGGACTTTACCCACTGTCTTTGTACCTCTCACCAGGCCAAAGCACATTTTCATCCCATGCCTCTCTTCTGAACATTGCACTCGTAAACCCAGCTGCCTACTTTCATGTCTAACTATTATCACACCTGAAATGGAATGTTTCTAGAATGGAGCTCCCACAACTGCTTACCTGCTGTCTACCCTCCCTCTCTTGATGATGACAACCCCTTCCTTCCAGTTCCTCAGCCCAAAACCTGAGTCATCCTTGACTCCTCTCTTTTCCTCATATTTCACACCTAATCCATCAACATATCCTACCAGCTCTACCTTCAACATATATCTAAAGGTTGACCACATCCTACCACCTTGACCAAGGTGAGTCCCCAACAGGAACGCAAAGTCCATTCGAAAGTAACTGCAGTCATTTAAGAATGAAAAATATATATATATTACTTATCTATAATGTATGTATATTAGTTTTACAAATGACTATTAAATTTTGACAAAAACACTTATTAAGTTGTCTGTGACAAACTGCTTAATGAATAGAACTGTTAGGTATTTCTTTTGGTCTAGAGACACTGTGGAAAAAAAAATTAGACACTGTGAGCTCCATGAAATAAAAAAGCTTGGGAATGTCTGTTCTAGGCATTTTACCACTGTAGGACCTTTATAGCCTATTCTCTTTGCCTGGAAATCTCCTTTTCCAGATACCGGTATTGCCAACTTTATCACTTCCTTTAAGTCTCTGCTCAAATGTCACCTTTACTGACTCTCACCATCCTATTTAAATGGCAGTCAGCTCCCTACCTCCATCCTGACACTTCCAATTTTACTAACCTCAAACTAATTCTAGTTTTTTCCTCATATTACACATCGCCTTCAGTGAACTTACAATTTACTTTTTATGTTTATTGTTATTCTTGCTAGAATACAAGGGACAAATAGTCTGTTTTGTTTCCTGACATATTTTAAAAGCCTAGAGCATGCCTGGCTCATAGTCAATAAATGTCAGTGGAAGGAAGAGATTTATTTCAAGATCTACAAAAGTGATCATGCAAAAAAGGGGGGAAAATAATAGAAAAGACCTATTAACTTAGAATACACATTCAAAATTTCATGTGCCTTTTGATATTTAGATGGGACAAGAGGGTAATTTCTCTGAATCCCATGTTAAGGATTCTCATCTACATAACCATAACATGAAATATATCTTCCCTCAAAAAGGAATCAAAAAGAAAAAAAATGCTTGTGTTCTATTAGCTTTGTTATCCAGAATGCTAAAGATGATGGAAAAAATGGTAGGAAAGATAATAAGATTAAAAATACTAAGTGGGAATAAAGTCAATATTATAAGAGTTTTCTTAAGTACAATTATTCATTAGATATATTTATTGATCTTTAATAATATGCAAGCTGCAGTATTCAAAAAACTATGCAAACTATAAAGACTCCAGGCCCTGATCTTAAAAACTACATATTGGGTATATAAATAGTTGCTCATATAGATGGGAAAGTTCTCAGTGCCCTGAGACCAATATAGACAGAGTGAATGGGATTAAGAAGAGAAGAAAAGAAGAATTTGCGAAACTTCAAGGAGAATTAAAGCAAGGTTTTACACAATGTTTAGAATTTAGAAATGCACAGATTGTGGGGTGGGAGGGGGAATGGATCTTCCAGGCAAAGAAGGAAAGAAATATTTTTAAAGAAATTACAAGAATAAAATAAAGTAAGTCTTGTTTGGGCACTTGTGGGTAGATTTATATAACAGTCACTAACCATAAATATAAATATGTAAATCTGCCTTCATTAATTTGAAGGACCATTTCGAATCACTGTATAATGTTCTATTTTTTAGCACTTGTGCCAGTCTTTGGCTTGTTTGGCCTCAGATTCACTCCTTGCCTTCCTGTTACTTTGTCTGTAACGCAGGACAGACCCCGGCAGCCTGTAATTGCCAGGCTTCTGTCCAGGGTTGGCTATTAAAGGGCCCTGGCAGAAAAATGGAGAGTAAGAAGAAGGGAGAAAACAGAGTATTCTTCCCTCTCTCTCTGCCTTGAGCATTATTTCTGGCAGCACCTGTGTTTCTTTTGGAGCTTCAGTGTTTCCAGGCCCTGTGTGGTTCCAGCTTCTACCAGGTAATCCCATCCTTGTCTCTGCCAGTACTACTTCTTCCCTTTGTCCCTCTATTCTAGGCTTACAAAAAGTTTCCTGGGACTTCCCTGGCAATCCAGTGGTTAGGACTCCACGCTCCCAGTGCAGGGGGCACAGGTTCAATCCCTGATCAGGAAACTAAGATACGACAGGCTGCACAGTGTGGCCAAAAAAAAAAAAAAAAAAAAAAGGAAAGAGTTACCAACTTTTTTTTCATTTTTGAAAAAATGTATAAATTTATTTTTTTAAAATTTTATCGACATATAGTTGATGTACAATATTATATGATACAGGTGTACAATATAGTCATTCACAACTTTTAAAGGTTATACTCAATTTACAGTTATTATAAAATATTGGCTAATTTCTGTGTTGTACAATAATATCTTTGTAGCTTATTTTATACCTAATACTTTATACCTCAATCTCCTACCCCTATATTGCCCCTCCCCCCTTCCCTCTCCCCATTGGTAACCACCAGTTTGTTTTCTATATCTGTGAGTCTGCTTCATTTTTGTTTTATTCACTAGTTTGCTGTATTTTTTAGATTCCACATATAAGTGATATCATACAGTATTTGTCTTTCTCTGTCTGACTTACTTTACTTAACATAATGCCCTCCAAGTCCATTCATGTTGCTGCAAATGGCAAAATTTCATTCTTTTTTATGGCTGAATAGTATTCCATTGTATATATATACCACATCTTTTTTCATACATTCATCTGTTGATGGACGTTTAATTGTTCCCATATCTCAGCTGCTGTAAATAATGTTGCTATAACGTTGGGATGCATGTATCTTTTTGAATATGTGTTTTCGGTTTTTTTGGATATATACCCAGGAGTGGAACTGCTGGGTCATATGGTAGTTCTATTTTTAGCTTTTTAAGAAATTTCCATACTGTTTCCACAGTGGCTGCACCAATTTACATTCCCACCAGCAGTGTACAAGGGTTCCCATTTTTCCACATCCTTGCCAGTGTTTGTTATTTGTGGTCTTTTTGATGATAGCCATTCTGACAGGTGTGAGGTGATGTCTCATTGTGGTTTTGATTTTCATTTCTCTAATTATCAGCAATATTGAACATCTTTTCATGTGCCTGTTGGCCATCTGCATTTTCTCTTTGGAAAAATGTCTATTCAGTTCTTCTGCCCATTTTTTAATCAGGTTGTTTGTTTTTTTGATGTTGAGTTGTATGAGCTGTTTATACATGTTGAATATTAACCTTTTATTGGTCATATCATTTGTAAATAGTTTCTCCCATTCAGTAGGTTGTCTTTTTGTTTTATGGATGGTTTTGTTTGCTGTGCAAAAGCTTTTAAGTCTAATCAGGTCCCATTTCTTTATTTTTGTTTTATTTCCTTTGTTTTTAGGACATGGATCCAAAAAAATATTGCTACGATTTATGTTAAAGAGTGTTCTGCCAATGTTTTCCTCTAGGAATGTTATGGTATCTGGTCTTACATTTAGGTCTTTAATCCATGTTTAGTTTATTTTTGTATATGGTGTTAGAGAATGTTCTAATTTCATTATTTTAGAGAATAGTTAACACCTATCCTTCTCAAACTATTCAAAAAAATTGCAGAGAGAGGAACACTCCTGAACTCATTCTATGAGGCCAGCATTATCCTGATACCAAAACCAGACAAAGATATCACACACACACACAAAATTACAGGACAATATCACTGATGAACATAGATGTAAAAATCCTCAACAAAATATTAGCAAACCACATCCAACAATACATTAAAAGGACCATACACCATGATCAACTGGAATTTATCCCAGGGATGCAAGGATTTTTCAATATCTGCAAATCAATCAATGTGATACACCACATTAACAAATTGAGAACAAAAACCATACGATCTTTTCAGTACTTGCAGAAAAGGCTTTTGACAAAATTCAATGTCCATTTATGATAAAAACTCTCCAAAAAGTGGGCATAGAGGGAACATACCTCAACATAAAGGCCATATATGACAAACTCACAGCTAACAAAATACTCAGGGACAAAAAGCTGAAAGCATTCCCTCTAGACTAGGAACAAGACAAGGGTGCCCACTCTCGCCACTTTTATTCAACATAGTTTTGGAAGTTCTAGCCACAGCAATCAGAGAAGAAATAAAAGGAATCCAAATTGAAAAGGAAGAAGTAAAACTGTCACTGGTTGCAGATGACATGATACTATATACAGAAAGTCCTAAAGATGTCACCAGAAAGCTACTAGAGCTCATCAGTGAATTCGATAAAGTTGCAGGATACAAAACTAATATGCAGAAATCGGTTGCATTTCTATACACTAACAATGAAATATCTAAAAGAGAAATTAAGGAAACAATCTCATTTACCATTGCACCAAAAAGAAAATACCTAGGAATAAACCTACCTAAGGAGGTAAAAGACCTGTATGTGGAAAACTATAAGGCACTGATGAAAGAAACTGAAGACAACACAAAAAGATGGAAAGATATACCATGTTCTTGGATTGGAAGAAATAATATTGTTAAAATGACCATACTACCCAAGGCAATCTACAGATTCAATGCAATCCCTATCAAAATACCAAGGGCATTTTTCACAGAACTAGAACAAATAATCCTAAAATTTGTATGGAACCACAAAAGACCCCCCAAATGGCCAAAACAATCTTAAGAAAGAAGAACAAAGCTGGAGGCATCACATTCCCTCACTTCAGACTAAGCTACAAAGCTACAGTAATCAAAACAGTATGGTATGGGCCCCAAAACAGACACATAGATCAATGAAACAGAACAGGGAGCCCAGAAATAAACCCACACACCCATGGTCAATTAATATATGACAAAGGAAGCAAGAATATACAAAGGAATTTCCTACTTTTTAATCCTTGAGTTGCCTCACTATCTCGTTTGGATTTGCAACACTTCTATCACCTATGAAATCAATTTCTTGCTTCAAATTCCCTCTGTTGCAAATGACTGAAGTGGTTTTCATTTTCCTGGTTAGACCCTGGCCCTGACTTACTCAGTAATTGTTATTTTAGTATCTGATATGGGTTTGTGTCCCCCCAAATTCATATGTTGAAGTCCTAACCCGCAGTACATCAGAATGTGACTGTATTTGTAGATAGGGCCTTTAAAGATGTAATTAAGGTAAAATGAAGTCATATGGGTGGGTCTTAATCCAATCTGACTGGTGTCCTCAGAAGAGAAGACTAGGACACAGACACACAGAGGGAAGTCCATGTGAAGACAAAGAGGGGAACACAGTCATCTATAAGCCAAGAAGAGAGACCTCAGAGGAAACAACCCTGCAAACACCTTAATCTCAGGCTTATAATTGTGAGAATATAAGTTTCTGCTGTCTAAGCCACCCAGTCTGTGGTACTTTTTTAGAGACAGCCCTAGTGAACTAACATAGTACCTCTTTCTAAGCTTCTAAGTTCTTCATCTCTCTTAGTTTTTGAAGTTCAGTTTGTAAACATAGCTCCCTCGAGGGTCTACCTTTTGCAGAATATTAAGGCAGATTACTTGATGGATTTACTGGTATTTACGTACATTCAAGAATCATGTTCCCTCAGTTAGCCATAAACCCATATGCCATATTTGATTTCTTATCACTTCTATAAGGTAACATATTAATTGTTTGCAGCTTAATTTACATAGTAAGCCTGTGTATCTGTTTATTTCCACTGTAAAGCTATATATTAAGACATGTAAGAGGGTGCTTAATGGCATGTATAACTAGTCTTGAACTAGGATAATTAATTAAGGAATAATAATAATTTTCTCCCAGAGTCCATCATTCTTCCCTTCTGTACATACTCATCATAAACCTTCTATGGGCTTTATAAGCATGGCTCTTGGCTTGTAAAAACTATATGCCAATGGGGATATTAATAATAAGAGTACTGTTCTGAAAACATGTCTAACTTTTCAGTGTTAGCAAAGCATTTCTTCTGTATTCTAATTTAATCAGAATTATTCTGTACATAGTATCTGTTGTATGTGTGGTACTTGGTAAGGCATACTGCATCTGGTCACTGAAAAGCCATGACCTCTCCTTACTTGTAGGCAATCTGCTTATACACACCCAGGAGAGGTGTAGTGGAAAAAGAAAATAATAACAGTGGTTAGCCTTTCATGGTTCTTATTCTGTAGACATACACCCACCTGAAAGAAGAGATTCGGAGTATTTGACTTGGAAGAGGAGACAGCTAAGATAAAAATGGGAAAAACAAATAGCAAGAAAAACAGAAAATCCAGTCACCTCTACCACCCCCAGTTATACTCAGTTTTAATCATTTATTCCCTTTTAACACTTATTACAATTTGCAATTTGTTTACCTTCATTTACTCAGTTTTTGCCTGCTTCACCACTATAACCTCACAAGGACAAGGACCGTGTCTGTCTAGTTCACGATTTTATCCCAAAGGCTATTCTAGCAATTATTTAATAGTTGATACTTGGTAAATATTTCTTGAATTAATGAAGGAAGGAAAAAGGAGAAGCGCAAAAGTATAGACTATTATTCTTATGTGCAAGGCGTTACTAAGACTATAGAATGACTCAAGCAATCTTGTCCCCCTAGGTAGCTTACACCGTAATCAGAGAAAAAGGGTTACCAGATATTAAACAGTAATTAATACTGCTGAATCAAGAGTCACTGCATGCCTCAGAAGTTCAGAGGAAGAAGAGCAAAGGGTACTTATTGATAGATGGAATTACTAAGGATATGTGGTAATAGCCAACAAAAACAGAAAAGAAACAAATACCAGAATGACAAATCCTGCATGATTCCACCAGTATGAGTTATCAAATACAGTCAAACTTATAGAAGCAAAGAACAGAATGGTGGTTGCCAGGGACTGAGGAGAGAGGGAAATGCAGAGTTACTAATCAGCATGTATAAAATTTCAGTTATGCAAAATGAATAAGTTCTAGAGATCTAAGATATAACATTGTGCCTTAAGATAACAATACTGCATTATACACTTAAAAATCTGTTAAGAAGGGAGATCTCATGTTAAGCGTTCTTACCATAATAAAGAGAGGGAGAAAAGAAAAACACAAGAATTCTTCATCAGCATCAACCTCTGAATGTTTCCCACTCCTGCAAAACCATCAGAGTTTTTCTAATATGCTATTTCATGCCGAAGCCTGGCTGTCACAGTGAAAGAGCTATACTTTCAACACTCTCTGTGAAACCAGGGGTCGGCCAGGAAGTCTACCAGGCACTTCAATGATGACCACCTGCAAGACCCTCTAGGATATGACTGAATTCCTGGCCTCCGTGGGTCTATTAGCCCGTCTGATGAAAAGAAGGAATCTCATGGCACCCGGTGCTCTGAAGTGTGTTATTCCTGTCCCCTCAGGCTGACTGGAGTGCCCATCTGCCTTGGTTTTCAACAACTGCAAAGAAGCCCAGCATGCAGGGAATGAAATATCTACTGGGTAAGGGGGACTGTCAATTCTGAAAATGCTTGTCAGTTTGTACGACTGCCTCTAAGGGTCTGAGGTAGTTTTTATGCATTGTGGCAAAATATTCCCAACCTAAGTCTAAACATTTGGCAACTTTCTAGAGAGTATAATTAAGTATCATTCACTCTGATGATTTCCTAGTTTTATCTACCTTTTTAGATGATTACCACAGACATTTTCATTCCTGGTGGCTGCTTTTTACTAGATTTTCAGTTAATAAAACAATAGAGCAATAATTATGTCTCCTACTACTGGGATTATTTATTACTAATAAACATATTTCAGTAAATATGTATTAAAATAATAAATATAAAATGAGTTAAGCACGTATTTTCCATGTGACATATGTGACTCTATTTATATAACAGTTCTGACAATAACTTTGGGGAGAACACAGGTAACTCATTTTATCATTTCAAATCATACTTAATTTGATGGCAAATTCATTTCATTCTAAACATTATAGCAAGGTAACACATGAAGAGATATATAGTTCCTACTTGATATTATAAAACATATTCCTTTGCCAGTTTTCATCTCCATAAAATTAAACCTACATGTTTCCCCCAAGCTGAGTAAAATTTAGTTCAATGATGGATTCCAGTCTACTGAAGAATAGTTTGTCCATGTAAGACTTAAATGCTTTGGTAGATTCAGACTCTTGGATCAGCCCCAGGACCAGCTGAGGATTTATTAAGTACATTGTTCAACTTTTTGATAATATATTTTCAGGCTATTATAAAAATGAATCCAAGAGCCTTGGAAGAGCCATGAACTATTTTGATGTCCATGCTAGGATGTCCCTTAGACATTCTAATTGCTCCAGAAGAACCCTAAAATGGTGTCTAGTTCTATCTGTGCCTCCATAGGAATGATAACCCCTGGAATAGTACCCTAAAGTTCATCAGAGACTTTCAGGATAAATGTAGAATAATGCCAATGCCAAAGACCCATTCTATTTTCCCTGAAACCTGATAAAACCTGACAGTTGGTTTGAGTAACCAACTATCAATCGATAAAATGATACTTATTAAATGTTTTATATGCCTGGCATTATTGGTGACCATGACAAAGAGACAGGGGGCTGCCTTCATGAGGGTTATAGGCCATCAGAGATGGCATACACCAAACAATTAATTCAAGTGCAATGACGGTTAGAAAAAGGGAGGTATAAGGTACAGTGGGATTAAACTAAGGTTAAGGGGTCAGGAAAGGTTTCCATGAAGAAGAAAAATGAGCTGACATTTTGGTAGATGGTATAAGAGAGAAGGAAGGACATCCAGGAAGGTGAACCAGCATATGATCCAAGACCAGTGGAGAAAATTAAGTGGATTCTGCGTCCAGATAATCTAACTGAAATAACAGAAACTGTATCACTTTTAAGAAACGTTTCTAAAGAATAAAAAAGTCTCTATGCATGAGACACAGTGATGACTTGAGTGAGGTGGCAGAGTCTGCACCTAAGTCAGGAATATATGATAACATTTACCCTTAGTGACAGAATGCCACACATGTAACAGAAGAAAAGTCCACCACCACCTTGTTCCCAACAAAACAGATCTCTCTCCAAATGCCATCACAACCTGATGAATGAAAGGTAGCAACCCAAATTCACATATTACCTTCCAGGGTCATTCAGGTTTTATGAGTAAATATGTATGACCAAAAATGACTGCTCATTGCACACCATTTTCCCTCTATTAACTTAAAATAAAAATCAAGTTTCACTGGACAACATTTTCTAAAATCTTTAAATGTTAGAAGGGACAAGTTCCTTTAGAGAGTACCTAAATTTTACCCCTAAGAAAAAAGGGTCTGGGAGATAATTGGACTTGCTAAATATCATAAAGCTAGTTAGTCAGAGCTGGAACTAAAATCCTGATTTTTATTCTAATGTTCTTTACACAATTACATACACATATTCTTGAAGTTATCTATATATTGCCACTTTCTAGCAAATGTGATAATGACTGGATATAGATCAACAACCATAACTGGGGAATAACGGTTGGTCAAGTTATTTATTAGAATTCTATTGTATGACAACTGTAATTTTGTAAATAGTGAGACTGAGATTTTGATATTAATAATACTACTAATGATCTGGATTTGAGTCACAGATTTGTAGTGATAGTGAACAATGACTGCAAGAAACTAGATAGCGCACTGTTACAGCAAAAGGTGTGTAAACATGGCTCTAACAATGACTCAGCAACAATAACGCCAATTTTCCCAAGTTTAGTTTGATCTCCAGCCTCTGTAGCTTCTTTATTTTATTGACATATGTAAACAACACATGCACCAAAAAAAAGTGCAAGAAAACTTTCCCATCCTGATGCTTTAACACTTTTGTTCTCTTGTAAAGTATGTGCAGGCATCACACACAAAATCCACTATGACAGTACACATCAGAACAGTTTACTGACTAAAGGCAGAGTGAGATGCCCATTAGACATTCAAGAAAAGGTCACAGCCTCTGATTCTCCTCTCAGGCAGCACTCTGCCGCCTCTGAGCCTGTCACAGAAGGGTTTGCAAGCTCTGGGTCTTGTGCAAGGGACATCATCAAAACAACCTGTTTATTGCCTACATGTCTTTTTTTCCATCCAGGTAACAGGCTATAGAGGAACATGATAGATAATAAGCGGCAGAATCAAATAAGTTATTCATTCCATCTGCATGAGAGATTCTTTTGCTCACTTAGTCAGCAATAATGAACAATAGCTAGGCTTTAAAATGAAACACTTTCCTCCCCCCAACTCCACCACACACACACACACACACACACACACACACCAAGATGTAATGTCTATTTTTTTCCAAAAAGAAAAAAAAAAAAGATGGGGTGGGCAAGATAGAGCATTTTCACATTCTACAGTTTCAGAGTAAGTATCCAACACGACTTGCCATGATAACTAAATTTATTATTAACTGTGTATTTCATGATGTTAGTGACAATATGTTAATGTGATTTTTCACGTCCTCCTGCAGTGAACAGATGGCTCCTTTTACTTTACTTTCCACATCAAGTGTGATTATTTCTCGGTGCCAAAAGCCACCTGCCGCTCCTCGGTCTCCAGTCTAATTTTTTATGTTGGTAAAACACAGCAGGACTTGTTATCAGTTGGATGGCATCTTAATAAAAGGAGACATGCCAACATATTGACATCATGTTCAAGGGGAAATTTCAGCCCTTCAATCCCTTAACCCTCTTCCTCTACCCCCCTTCAAAAAGTGAGGGAGAAAAAGGAAAAAAATCGATGCAGAGGTCCCACCAGTTTCAAGATGTTTGATTACAATTGTTGGGCCTAGAGCCAGGATGCTGAATAGGCCTCCCTTTGTCCCTAAACCCAAGCACCTCACTCAGGGTTCTGCTCTTTTATTCTGTGTAATGATAATTAGCCATAACATATTCCAAAGTCAAATGTAAGCAGGAATACATTAACATTGAGATCAATGTCAGGGCAATTTTCACGGGGAAAATGATAAAGAACACACACACACACACACACACACACACACAGTCAAAAATTTCAAGATTCAAGCATTCATACAATCACTTTCATAGCTGTGAATATGAAACTCATTGGCCTGTCTGTTATGAGTGCTTACCCAGAATGCCAAGGCCTCCTGATGTGAATGCAGTGACTCCCACAGCCCATGCTTAACAGAGAAAATGTGAGTAATAAACCACGGTGGCTCGCTTTAATTTTTCCCTTCTTTATTAGAACAAAGAGGGATAGTATGTTAGGTGATTTGTGGTCCAAGAAGAGGTCTTCCAGGCAATTGGAGGGCATGGCTCTCAACAGCTGGTCCAGCACATTGGGGAACAGCACGTAGAAAAATGCGTCAGCGTTTTGAAGATTACCAACTGTGATGATGCATTGGTTATGACACAATCTTAAAAAAGTTAAATTTCCTAGCCACAAACTATATAATTGAGTGCCCTTACCATCAGGGTGCACACTCTCAAATTCAAGACAAGGTATGTGCAAATTTGGTGAAATCAAGACTTTCAAAATTGATTCCCACTCATTAGAGACTGAAAAGAGTAGCAGCCTTCCTGAATGCCTCATATTTCTTGTTAAAAGCCAAACAAAGGGTTAAACCTGCAGCTGGCTTTCTAAGATTTACAAGGTTTATAAAAGCAGAAGAAAATTCCTACAATAAAAGTGCAAATACCTTAACAAAAATGATTCACAATTAATGGTTTTCTTGGGATGAACAACTATAAGTAGATTATGCCACCAAAGAATCTCTCAAATTTACATAAACTTGGCATTGACTCTTTTATTCCTTTCAACTATTCCTCCAAACAAACAAAAGAACCTGTATGAAATAGATCTCTATTAACTGTTTTGCAGCTTTTTTTTTTGCATTATATTTTCCCAATATTTTGTTATAAAAATTTGCAAACATAGAAAAATTGAAAGAACCAACACCATTTTATCTACCACACAGATTCTACAATTAATATTTTACTATACTAATTTTACCATATATCTTTTCATTTATCCGTCTTTTTATCTATTCATCAATCTACCTTATTATATTCGATTGTAAAATGAATAACCAATAGCCCATCCAGCAATCAAAATTAAAATTCACTTGACTTTATGATAATTAGTTAAAGTGAGAACCATATATAGTGGTGCTCATTAACTCATTCAATAAATATTTCTTGAGTTTTTGCTTAGGGTCAGGCACTGTTCTAAATGCTGAAGATGCAAGATTGAATAAAACAGCCAAAATACCTGCCCTAATTGAACTTATAATTTAGAGGGCTTGACAGGGGAAAAATAATAATTAAATGAATGGCTCTCTAAAACAAGATGCGCAAAGGAAGATATGCCAATATAGACAAGTAGTTGGGATTGTTCTTAACTTAGATGTTATAATAAGTGCAGGAAGAATGTTTCATGCATCGCTATATTATTGTCTAAAATAGAGCCTATATATAGCAACCTCTCAAAGCATATCTGTCAAATTACTGAATGAACAATTAAATTTTGAACTTTACAGTGTGGACATCATTTAAAAGATTTTATATTAAGAAGTAACTGCACTATAGAAGAGTGACCTTAAAGGTAAATAAGTAATAATAGAAAGTCAATTCATTTAACAACTCTAATTTTAGCAATCTTCTATTAAAAGACTTTTTGAAGAAATATCTGATTTGGGGAACTATTCTGAATAGTATGACTATCGTTAAAGGATTTGCATTTGTATGGAATATGACACAAATGAAATAATTTCCTTGTAAAGTATAATGTCTTCAAAAATAAGGTAGTACCAATGATTATTTCAGAGGTGCTTAAATTAAAATATAGGGAGGCTATTAGAGACTAACAATCAAAAGAGTTAATGTTTTTAATTTCTATAATGTAAAAATAGTAGAGTTAGTTTAAGCTTCTTAGTTTAAACAAACAAACAAAAAAAGCATTGCTAGTCAGTTTTGGTTAAATCCATCAATAGTTTGTAATTACTCTAAGAAAGTTAAATCGATCTGGTCAACTTTCCTTTCTAAACTAAATTGAGACACTTATTATCTGATTATTTAGTGGCTACAACTTACTCACAGTGGAACTAGTATGTAAACGAGTTTATAGACAGAACTGATGACTTTATGTATGTTACTTGTATTAAAAACAAAATGCTTAAAGTATCCCTAGGCTCAAAAACTAATATGATTGGGACATTTGTGTGTATATACTGGGGTGGCAGGGTAGAGGGAAAGTGGAAAACAAACTTTAGGTCAAATCTTTTTATTGAATAATCTGTACACAGAATGTTTACTACTGCCAAATACTTGGGAAGAAAAAAATTTTTTTAATTTTTTTTATCTGTTTAATGAGAATTAAAACATAGTATGGTAAACAGGCATACTGGTAAGTGTTGCCTCTAAATGTTTGCTTAGGAAAGCTCTGGTTGAATTTTAAAACTTAACAAAGATATCAGGAAAATCTGTACCATCTTCTGATGATTTCAGTCCCCTACTATTCAAATTAAATCTGGTTGCTAATTTTGTTTTTCTGACTTCCTTTAAAAAGTTTACTTAAAAGGAAAATATGATCCAGTTAAAATAGGAAAATAACAATATTGTTGATTTTTATGGTATTTTCTATCTTGTTCTGTTGGTTTCACTAAGGATAAATGAGCTGCATCCTTGAGCTAACTTAGAAGTATAGCCTATGGCCTAATGCAGAAAATTGCCATTCACTGATTGGACATTTCATGAATTAAAATTAATGAGTAGATAAATATTTATTCACCAACTTTACAATCAATCTGAAAATTTAAGCTTCTATTCAGTGGACTTTCACTCTTACAATGATGGAGTAACAGAGATTAGATTTATCTTCATTTATCATTTGAAACAATTAAAAAATGGACAAAATATATGAGACATTTCACATAAGTCAAAAATTACATCACAGCAGTTTATAAGATGCTGAATATCAGTCCATGAGGGACAGTGATCTCTAAGAGGCAAGAAACAAGTAGCATGAATACTATGACTTCCCTATCCTATTGCCTTGAGAGAGTATTGAGGCCACAGCACTAGGAAGGGAAACCCAGGTGGAGCCCAGTGGAAACCCCATAGTGAGGAGATAAAGCTGAGCATCCAGAGAGACAAAGGCAGCTAGACCGTGCAGAATATGGTACTGGAAAGAAAAGAGTTGTACAGGAAGAGAACTCTGGAGACTTTCAGAGTATCCCCTTTGAGTATTCAGTTCAGTATTGATCAGTGCATGTGTGTGAGGAAACTACATGAGACTGGGGAGAGATGCATATGAAAAGACTAATGACGACAGTACCCAGTATTTACCCACGACTGGGAACAGGGACTATTTCCACCAGCCATGAAAAGCTCATTTTTCATGGGCCTTGGGTAAAGTACACTGAAGGATCTCATCACAGGTAAAGGGAATAATTAGCCCCACATTAAACACTGTCCTGTTCCACCTAACAAATCTTAAAGGCAAGACCCAAAAGAATCAAATTGTTTCCATGTAACTTAACTGCATCCCAAGACAAAGCTCAAAGTCTTTAGGAACACAAAAATAACCAGCAAACCAACCAGGTAAAGTTTACAATGTTTGGCACCTAATCAAAAATTATCAAGCATGCAAAGAAGCAGAGAAATACAAGCCATAATGAGGAGAAAAATTAATCAGTCAAAATTGAACCAGAACTGACACAGATGCTAGAATTAGCAGAAGATGAAATTAAGTTATTTTAACTGTATCCCATGTGTTCAAAAAGCTAAGTTTATATTTTTAAAAATCCAGTTGAACTTCTAGGGATGAAAACTACAATATGTGAGGTGAAAAATACAATAGATGAATTAATAGATTAAACAATGGAGAAGAAAAGATTAGTAAACTTGAAGACATAGCAATAGAAACTATCTAAAATGAACCACAGAAAGAGAAGATAATTATAATAATGAGTAGAGCAGCAGTGAATGCCAATATATGGAATTGGAGTCCCTAAAGCAGAGAAGAGAGAGAAAATAAAACATATTTATAGAAATAATGGCCCAAAGTTTTCCAAATTTGATGAAATCCATAAACCCACAGACCCAAGTAGCTCAATGAGCCCCAAGCACAGAAAATAAGAAAACTACACCAGGTAATATCATCATAAAACTGACCAAAACCATTGATAAAGAGAAAAAAATCTTAAAGACAGTGAGAGAAAAACAGACATTTAAAAAATAAGTTTGACAGTGAAGTTCACACCTGAAACAACACAAGAGAGAAGACGGCGGAGCAACAGTTTCAAGGCACTGAAATTTAAGGAAAAAAAGGTTAATAAGAATTCTATATCCAGAGAAAATATCTTTAAATAGTAGATGAAATACTTTTCAGATGTTCAAAAGTTGTAAAAATTCATTTCCAACAGACCACACTACAAGAAATATTGGGGGAAATCTTACAGGCAGAAAGAACGCGATAACTGAAATGTGGATCCACACAACACAATGAAGAGCACAAGTAACAGTGATTATGTCGGTAAATATACGATTTTTTTTTTAAGCTTAAATCTCCTTAAAAGATAATTGAGTGGTTGGGGGTGGAGCGCGAGCCAAAAAAGGAGTGGGGTGAAAAGATGCAGCGCCGGTTAGAGGACAAAGCATGCCCCAGCGAGTTCAGGTTCAGCCTAGGCAGTTACTCAGCCTGCGCGTTATGATCCTGACGCTCCTGACGTTCTGCGTACCCCACCCCCACCAACACCTCCATCACCGGGGAAACGGCACCGGAGCAGCTGAGCCCACCTACTGGTTTCATGGCAGCTCCGAAGACGGCCGTTGTGGGGCCGTTGGTGGGGGCAGTGGTCCAGGGTACTGACTCCACTCATTTTATGGTTTTCAATTCAAAAACAGCGGAACTACTTAGTCACCATCACGTGGAATTAACCCAAGAGTTCCCAAAAGAAGGATGGGTAGAACAAGACCCTAAGGAAATTCTTCAGTCAGTTTATGAATGTATAGAGAAAACATGTGAGAAACTTCAAGAACTCAGTATTGATATATCCAACATAAAAGCTATTGGTGTCAGCAATCAGAGGGAAACCACTGTTATCTGGGACAAATTAACTGGAGAGCCGCTCTACAATGCTGTGGTGTGGCTTGATCTAAGAACCCAGTCTACTGTTGAGACTCTTAGCAAAAAAATTCCAGGAAATAATAACTTCGTCAAGTCCAAGACAGGCCTTCCACTTAGCACTTACTTCAGTGCAGTAAAACTTCGTTGGATTCTGGACAATGTGAGAAAAGTTCAAAAGGCTGTTGAAGAAGGTAGAGCTCTTTTTGGTACCATTGATTCATGGCTTATCTGGAGTCTGACAGGAGGAGTTAATGGAGGTATCCATTGTACAGATGTAACAAATGCAAGTAGGACAATGCTCTTCAACATCCATTCTTTACAATGGGATAAAAAGCTGTGTAACTTTTTTGAAATTCCAATGGACATTCTTCCAAAGGTCTGGAGTTCTTCTGAGATCTATGGCCGAATGAAAACTGGGGCCTTGGAAGGTGTGCCAATATCTGGATGTTTGGGGGACCAGTCTGCTGCATTAGTAGGACAAATGTGCTTCCAGGAAGGACAAGCCAAAAACACGTATGGAACAGGCTGTTTCTTACTATGTAATACAGGTCATAAGTGTGTATTTTCTGGACATGGCCTCCTGACCACAGTGGCTTACAAGCTAGGCAAAGACAAGCCAGTATGTTATGCATTGGAAGGTTCTGTTGCTATAGCCGGTGCTGTTATTCGCTGGCTGAGAGACAATCTTGGAATTATAAAGACCTCAGAAGAAAGTGAAAAACTTGCTAAAGAAGTAGGTTCTTCTTATGGCTGCTACTTCATCCCAGCCTTTTCAGGGTTATACGCACCTTATTGGGAGCCCACTGCAAGAGGGATAATCTGCGGTCTCACTCAGTTCACCAATAAAAGTCATATTGCTTTTGCTGCATTAGAAGCTATTTGTTTCCAAACCCGAGAGATTTTGGATGCCATGAACCATGACTGTGGAATTCCACTCACTCATTTGCAGGTGGATGGAGGAATGACCAACAACAAAGTTCTTATGCAACTGCAAGCAGACATTCTGCATATTCCAGTAATAAAAGCCTCCATGCCTGAAACAACTGCCCTGGGAGCTGCCATGGCAGCAGGAGCTGCAGAAGGGGTAGACGTTTGGAGTCTTAAACCCGAGGATTTGTCAATGGTCATGATGGAACGGTTTGAACCACAGATAAAAGCCACAGAAAGTGAAATTCGTTATTCTACATGGAAGAAAGCTGTGATGAAGTCAATGGGTTGGGTTACAACTCAGCCTCCTGAAAGTAGTGAACCTACTACGTTCTCTAGTCTGCCCTTGGGTTTTTTTATAGTGACTAGCATGATAATGTTAATTGGAGCAAGATACATCTCAGGTGTACCATAATAATATCAAACATGGATTCTCAAGATGTGAGCTTTTCACAGAATGAAAAAAATCCAGCAATTCTGTCTCTTAATGTAATGATGCTATAACAGACTGACTTTATTTATAAACCACTTGCTGCATGGCTTATGAGAACCCTACAAGTAGACCTATGGCTAGAAATAAATAAATTACAGCAGAAAACACTGCAGAAACATTTGGTGTGTTTTTTAACATCAGCAGTTTAAGGTCATGCCAACCACTGGGAGTCAACCCCCTCCACTGTCATGAAATCCTGCTCCACTCCCTCTAAAATATAGAATATTCAGATTCTGTCTATGGAATTTTTCATCAAACATTTTCTAACACTTATGGACCAGGATTTGGTTCTCTGTGTTACACGCACTTGATTAAGAGGTGTAACTAACCTGCTAAAACTGAGGGACATCTTATTGTAGTTGTTGTTTTGAATGGATCCCAAAGTCCTCTTTTGCACATATTAGGGAGACCGCAATACCTTCACTGAATGTTTAATGGAAACATAAGTTTTTATAATAGAAATTTAGTATTCTCATAGCTATTTTCCTAGAAGATAGTCATCAAAATTCTTCAGACATTTTACATGTCCTCACTAATTACACTAATTTTCTGTGTAAATCCTATAGGAAGAAGGACATGTTTTCCTTTGTTTTTTCTTTTCATATTTCTATTTTATGTAGTTTACTTGGTATGTGTAACATATATGCTTATATACTTCATATAGAGAGACCATCGATGAAGCTTAGAAGAAGGGTAGTCTTAAGTGGACCAGTACTTACATAAATATTTTAGGGTAAACATTTATATATATATATATATATATAGAGAGAGAGAGAGAGCAATGAGCATGCATACTATTTATCAGGAGAAACTTTTTTTTAAAGAGGTGGTATTTAAAATTTAAATGTTTTATATTGATACAAAACAAAGTGTATTATGATGTTAACTGTATTTTATACCTTACTTTTTAATTTAATTGCCTTAGCTGGGTATATGCTGGAAGAAAAAGGAAAAAAAACTGTGGAATACTACAGTAAGCATTATTTTCAAGCAGAAAAAAAAGAACTGATTGCTCAAATGAAACTAATTATATAGTATGTAGTTTAAGCATATGCAGAAGAAAACAAAAATAGCAAGAAAGTTGGAAGTAGGTAAATGGAAGTGTAATAAATACTGTAAGATCCATATACTATATGGGAAGTGGTATAATATCATTTGAAGTTACACTGTTAATTAAGTACTCTAAATCCTAAAATAACAAAACAAAAAGTTAGAATTAATAAGCAAATTTAGTACATAAGCCAGAACTATAAAAATATTCATTTGATCCAAAACAAGACAGAAAATAGATGAAAAAGGAAAAAAAGAATAGATAAGAAAATAGAAAACAATAGTAGGAAAATACATTTAAACCTAACCATGCCAATAAGCACATTAAATATAAATGGTCTAAATACCTCAATTAAAAAGCAAGATCGTCATATTAGATAAAAAAGAAAGACTCAAATATATACTGCCTCCAAGAAACATATTTCAGAAAAAGAGAAAAAACTAGTCAAAAAAAAAAAGGATTTTAAAAAGATATACCATACTTGGGCTTCCCTGGTGGCGCAGTGGTTGAGAATCTGCCTGCCAATGCAGGGGATACGGGTTCGAGCCCTGGTCTGGGAAGATCCCACATGCCACAGAGCAACTGGGCCCGTGAGCCACAATTACTGAGCCTGCGCGTCTGGAGCCTGTGCTCCGCAACAAGAGAGGCCGCGATAGTGAGAGGCCCGCGCACCGCGATGAAGAGTGGCCCCCACTTGCCGTAACTAGAGAAAGCCCTCACACAGAAACGAAGACCCAACACAGCCATAAATAAATAAATAAATAAATGTTAAAAAAAAAAAAAAAAAGATATACCATACTCATATTAATGGAAAGAAAGCTGAAGTGGCTATATTAATATCAGAAGGTAAATTTCAAAGCAAAGAATATTACCAGTGATGCACAAGGTCATTTTGCAATGATAAAAGGGTCAATTCATTAAAGAGATATAACAATCCTAAACATATATATACTTAATAACAGAGCTTCAAAATACATAAAGCAAAATCTGATAGAACTGAAAGAAGGAGGTAAATCTACAATTATAGTAAGAGATTTCAATATCTCTTCCTCAACACTTGATAGAACAAGTAGACAAATTAATGATATAGATTTGAACAATACTATCAAATAACTTAATTGACATTCATATAACATTCCACCCAACAGTAGGAGAATACATACTCTTTTCAAGTGCATATAAAATATTTACCAGGACAGACCTCATTTAGGCTATCAACCAAGCCTCAATAAATTTAAAAGGATTTCATATAAGGTATGCCATCTGAGTACACTGGAATTATAAATCAATAAAAGGTTTTTGGAAATCTCCAAATATTTGGAAACTAAATTTAAAACTTTTAAATAATCCATGAGTTGAAGAGATAAAGAAGGAAAATAGAAAATATTTGGAACATAATGAAAATGAAAACACAACATATCAAAATTTATGAGATATTACTAAAGCAGCACTTAGAAATTTCTAGGACTAAAGGCCTATGTTAGAAGAGAGACAAGGTTTCAAATCAGTGACCTCAGCTTCAATCTTAAGAAACTGGAAATAGGATAACAAATTAAATGCAAAGTAATAGAAGAAAAGAAAAAATAAAGAGGATTGCAATAATCAATGGTATAGAAAATAGAAAAACAATAGCAAAAATCAATATAACCAAAATTTGTTCTTTTAGAATATCAATAAATTGATAACCTTTAAGCCTAGACTGGACTAATAAAAAAAGATGACAAAAATTATCAACATCAGGAATGAGAGTGATATCACTATAGATTCTAAGAATATTAAAATGATAATACAGGAATATTATGAAAACTTTATCTCAGTAAATTGACAACTCAGGTGAAATGAACAAATTTCTTTGAAAACAAAAGCTACCAAACTCAAGGAAAAAACAGATAACTTGAATAGCCCTATATCTATTAAATAGATTGAATTCCTAGTTTAAAACCTCCTCACAGAGAAAACTCCAAGCCCAAATGGGAGTTATTTCTTCAATGATAAAGAAATAATACCCATTCTACACAAACTCTTCCAGAAAACTGAAAAGGAAGAAACACTTCCAAACTCATTCTATGAGGCCAAGGTTACAGCATTAATCTGATTCCAACACCAGACAAAGGCATTACAAAAAATAAAACAAAACAAAAAAACTGCAAATCAATATCCTTTATAAACACTGATGCAAAAATTCTAAACAAAGTTTTAGCAAAATTAATCTAACAATGCATAAAAAGGATAAGACATCATGACCAACTGGGGGGAAGCTAGGATAATGAATCAGTGTAACCAGAAAACTCAATCAATATACTTCACCATATTAACAACCAAGAAAGAAAAACTGCATGAGATATAACTACACACTGACTAGAGTGCCTAAAATTAAAAAGAAAACCATATCAAGTTTGGTAAAGATGTAGAGGAACTGAATCTCCCATATGATTCTATTGAAAATGTAAAATGATTACAAACATTTTAGAAAACAGTTTAATGGTTTCTCAAAAAACTAAATATACATCTATCACATTATCCTAGATATTTACCCAAGAGAAATGAAAACATATGTCTATACAAAGATTTTTCCATAGCACTTTACTTGTTATAGCCAAAAACTGGACATAACTCAAATGTCCACCAGCAGGTGAATGGATAAACAAACCATGGTATATCCATAAAATGAAAAGCTATCCAGCAACTACTGATACACACTACAACATAGATGAATTTCAAAATAATTAAGCTGAGTGGAATAAGCCAGATAAAAAAGAGTAGTATATATGTAGTGTTTGATTCTATTCATATACAGTTGTAGGAAATGCAAACTATTACATAATGGCAAAAAGCATATCAGTGGCTGCCTGGGAACTGGGGGGTGGGGACAGGCGGGGGGATGGGAATGAGGAGTGGGCAGCAGGGGGTAGGAGGCATGATTACAAAGGGGCACAAAGAAAAACTGGGAGGAATGAATATGCTCATTATATTAATTATGGTGATGTGTCAAGGGTGAATATTTATGTCAAAATTAATCAAACTGAACACTTTAAATATGTGCAGTTTATTATATGTCAATTATACCTCAATAAAACTGTTTTTAAAAAGAGAAAAAGCTTACCTCAAACTCTGAAGGAATATAACCAAAGTTTGCTCAAGTAGGTTAATTCTTTGCTCTTCTCCATTAAGCATACTGATATATCCTCTGCTTCTACAGTTTGCTAGCATGGGGTGTGCCAGTCCCTATCTCTAGAAGGTCTATGAGCTTTATTTGAAGTCATTTGTGTGATTAGGCTGGCAAAATACATGATAATGTCTAGTATCATTGAAAACAAATATTTCCCATTTCATTTATCTGTTCATAATTCTCAGTCTGGGACCCACTGCAACTGGCTTTTTGAAGAGTCACAAACAAAGATGTCATAAGAAAATCAGACTAAAAGTCCTCAAACTCAGTATCTCATTCTTTCTCGCTTCTTCAATATTATACTCCTGTGATTATATCTTTTCCTTTTTACATCTTTGCCTTTATAAGTCTCACTTTCATAATTTAACTTACATTATATTGGTAAATTACAGTCCTTTGCCCCAAGGCTATAAAGGAGCTTCTGTATATTCTATTATTAAATTAGCTGTTAATAATTTCTCTATATTGCCACTAAGCAGAACTACACAGTTAAATTATGACGATGGCCTCTCATCACATGCACGTTATAAAACAGCAGTCATCATTTAATGTCAGGCATACGTGTGAGTGAGAGAGCATGAGCTCAAACACTAACCAGGAGAATGAAAAGCATCTAATTCTGATACTGTTTTCCAAAGATACAGTTTGTGAATTAAAACAAGTCGCGGCTGAGAAGGGTCAGTAAGGAGGAAGAGAGAGAAGAAACAAAGAAGGCCATGAAGGGAAAGGGATGTTAAAGGTATCCAAAGAGAAACAAGCTGTACTATTAAATCTAATTAGAGACACCCTATATGGTATCCATGTAGAAGCAGCTTTAGGAGTGGCAGCCATAGACATCAGACTTAGAGGGATAAGCATCTTCCCCTGCTCACCTGGTAGAGAATCCTAAATTATTATCTGTTTGTGCCTGACTTCTGGTGCTTATATTATTATTTTGATATTCATACTCATAAGCTCACAGGGAAGCTATTGATTCACTCACCAGCAAGCCCTTTTCCCAATACATCAGTATAAACGTTACATTAAACAATCCGCGTTAGGTGGAACATTATAAACCTACTCTATGACTGTTAGATATGGAAAATTTGTTTCCATGCTGTTTTCTTTTTAATCAGAACAAATAAGATCCCCTAGAGTAATCTTCCAGCAAAGTCTAGAGTAAATACAGTACCATCTCAGACAGTCACCTACTTTAGCCTCCCACGGAAATGACAGCGCCATAGTCCATTCTGATTGTTTCAATCAAAACAAAATGAATAAACTTAATATTTAAATATTCCCCCATAGTTTCCATCAACAACCTTTATGGCCAGATTTATTTGAGCGTTGGAGAAATTTCATGTGATCCTTGTCCTCTATGTGTTTAGCATACATTACAGTTCATTATCATATCAGCCCTCAACAAACTGATTTATTTTACAAAAAGAAAAGAAGGTCTTGACCTTTGGTGGGAAAAAAGTAGAGGGTGATAAGACTGTTAATAATCTTATATTCAACTAACTACGAAATTCAGTTCATTGTAAATAATCCACAAATCTTTCTCCTATTCAGTTATTAAAGGATGTTTTTCAAGTGTCATAGGAAATCCAAGCTTGAAAAACATTTGCAAACCCAAAGCAGTGAGGAGACATTATATGTCTATACTAGGAGCTTCAAAAGAGAGCTAGGCAAAAACCAAGATAAAAATGTTCTAATGATTGCAAATGAGGATAACTCTGATCTGTCTAGCTTTTACTCTAAACTGAAGTAGGCAACCTGCTTAACTGCATGTCCCTGTTTCCACCTTTGTATGACTTAGCAAAGTGACCAGAGCAGGGGATGAGTAGACACCTTGCAGCAGGAAGCTTTGATTAGGATCTCTCTCTCTCTCTCTCTCTCTCTCTCTCTCTCATTGTAAGATAAGGTTTGTCTGGCCTGAAGTATATCTTACCGAATAAACTGACCACTTCTTCTCAGCTCTTTTTTAAATAGGCCACAGATATCTACCATTAGCTCAGCGTCACAGTTGAGAACAGTGAGGCAAAGAACAAGAAAATCACCTTCCCAATCTAAAAAGGGTATAGCTTTAGAACTGAGGAGATGATTCATCAGGAGAATATGATTACTTGCCTAGAATTTAGTATTTTCAAAAACAATTTTCTCAATGAAAACTCCAAGACTACTTTCAGGATGTAAGCAGAGCCTGCAGGTGGATGGGGCTTGAGAAAGCTTCTAGCTCAACATCTTTTAATACAAAAGAAGTGAAAAGTTTAAATAACTTACTAGATGTCATTACAAATATGCTGGGAGTAAGATTAAAATCTAAGTTTTTATATTATAATGTTCCTTTAGCTTCACCCAGCTGGTAGGGCTTTTCTTGGGCTTTGTCTACCTCAAACAGCTGTGTTATGACTTTTTACAAGATGAAAGAAAAGGTAATAATAACTTATGAATTTCTTATAAAAGATAGAGTTATGTCTTGCTCAACAAATAATTTGGTGCATACTTACATACTCATATACACATACAATGTTTATGGCCACTTAAGCGAGGCACATTCTGGAAGATTCTGAACTATAATAAAATCATTTTCTATTCTCCAGTGATTTTCTATTCCTGAAAAAAATGTTTACAGACTCTTTGGGGAGCCAGTTCCTTAGTCATTAAACATGCCAGAAAATTGGGAGAGCACTGGTAGAGGTACCATTCCTTTCTAGATACAAAGCTTGCTACTCATCTCCAAAGAACTGATATACTTTCAGACTTACCTAGTTCATCCCTTCATTTCAGGGAGAGATGCAAGTTTCTTCTTCTTCCACCTCCTCTTCCTTCTTCGCCCTCCTCTTTGTCTTTTTCTTTTTCCTGAAACAAATCCATTGAGTCATATCATATGGTATTTACTACTCATATTCACAAACATCAAAAGGACGGCAATCTGTTTAATATCCTGCAGATGAACATGCGCTAAAAATTGGCACTGGCAATCAGGCACACACTGCCCACTGGGCACCAAGCAGCAATGTGCTAAAGATCTGGCCTGTTGTTCCATAGAGAAGAATGACTTTCATTACAATTGTATCAAAAACAAATTATGTACCAAATGTTTGTCTAGATGAGTACTTGGAAGATCATTTATCTTTCATTCATCCCCTCACAGCTTCTACACTTCAGCTCTATTGCTGTCAATGCATTCTTTGCCTGTTTATATGTATGTTCCTCTCCTATTTGTTTCTATAAGTTCACCTTCTCATACAAGCTCCAGTGTATATTATGAGAATCATACAATGCCTACAAATAAAAATAACATTAACAAAAAGGGTATAAATCTTTACAAAACAGTTTCTATAGCATCTCCTCATGTCTCATTTTGTCATGTCATTGGAGAATGGAAACATTTACTTTGCGTTTTCCAGATGTTAGAGACTGCAAAAGAAGATAACCTAAGAGAGATGAAACTTTAAATTTAAAATAGGTCCCTAATGAATTTTAGCTAGAAATTGGGAATCTTATACCTCAGGCCCCTTATGTTAAATATTTAGAAACTGGGGTCCAGAAGTGGTGATGGTCCAAGGTGTTAGGGCTGTTTTGTGCCTGGAAGTGCTGGGATTAGAACCTAGCCGAACTTTCTTCTTCTATACGTATACCAAATTTTCTTCGAAGATTTCAATTTTAAAAATAAAAACTGCTGGTTTTCTCTAAGATCAGATTTAGAAATACTTAGAAATGCAGTGGTAATTGCATAGCATTTTCCTCTCAACATTCAGAACTGTTTTAAGTACCAGGGAACCACTTTAGGGGAACTGACTTTAAAAGTCTCTTCTCTCTGTTTCTTCCCTTTTGTTCACACTCTTTTAGTTCAGGCATCACAATTAATGGTACCAGATATACTACAGTAACCTAACTTTTCCTGTCCCATCTCTCAAATGTAACCTCTACACTTCCACCATGGTTCTCCCTCCCTTCCTGTTCCCTTCCCACCTCTGTCTCTGATTTTACATAATTTATTGTTTCTTTTCCAGCATCCCAGACCTGTTGGAAATCCCCCCACACCAACCCCCAAAGGGAGCCCCCTGGCCCTCTTACCTCTGGGCAGAGCCTTCTAGGTCTCCCAGCTGCAGGAGCTGTTCAGAGGCACAGAGGGGGAAGTGGAGCAGATCTCCAGCTATTCGTTCTCTCAGAGCCCCTCTGATTGTTCTTATGAACATTCTTTGAGCTTCTTCTTCCTCTAGTCGTTGTGTTAATGCAAGTTCCTGTGCCCGATGCACAGTGAGGCCAAACAAACTGAAACGTCGAGTTTGGAGTAGAGAAAGGTTTATTGCAAGGCCATGCAAGGAGACGAGGTGGCTCATACCCTCAAAAGCCCCGAGCTCCCTGAAGGGTTTCAGCAAAGCGCTTTTAAATGCCAGGTTGGGGGCGGGGGCGGGGTGGTCGCAGGGTGTGATCAGCTTGTGCCCAATTCTCTGACTGGCTGATGGTGATGTAGCAGGGTGGTGACACAGGGGTTAACATTATCTGTCCCTTAGGCTCCAGGAGGCTTGGGGCTATGTGCTCCTGGTTGTCAAGCAGTTAACATCTTCCATTTGTTGGAGGGGGGGGCGGTTTACATCTGCAAAACGACTCAGGAAATGTGCATCAAATACTATTAGCTAGGTACTTCAGAGAGGAGCTAAAGCAGAGGATATGGGGGAAGGCCTGTCCTGGGAAGGCCCCATGTGGTCCTGCTTGCTTACAGTTGCTCAACATCAGAGAAGGTTTACCGGCTCTGACCTTTCGATCTTGCTACACAGGTTCTTAATAACGGTGAATCTGGACCGTGGAGGCAACAATTCGAGCCTCCAGGATGCTGGTGTCTTCAAGTTCTGCCGCGACCTTGTTCTCCAGCTCTTCATGCCTGATTTTCTGCTATGCATGCCTTTTCGCATCTCCAAAGATCAGAGTCTATTCGACATGTCAACGCTCTCATTTCAGAGTTGCTCTGGGGTCGGGGAAAGGGGTGGAAGGAGGAGAGTCATCTTCCCGCTGGCTGTGTGACCGACCGGACTCTGGGCCAGTGCCTGAGACGGACTAGGACTCAGAGCCTGCAACTCGGTGCCCTACGGTGGCCAGCAGGGGCCACGTGGCCTCTCTTCGCTACGTCTGTGCTTGGAGGCGCCGCCCTGTGGGCGTGGGATCCACATAGCCACACTTCTCTTGAAGACAGAAATCTGTTCATTTTAGCTTACCGCTTGAAATGTGCTAATTGTAACCATTTCACAGGTAAGCTAAGCAGCCTGGCATTTAACATCCGAATACCTATATTCTGTCTTCCACCTGTTCTTCTAGGTGCACTTCACCTGTGATCTTTTCACTTACCATGTCTCTTCCTGGAAGCTGTCATATTAAAGAGAATCTCTGCACTTTTTCTAGGCAGACAAAATTAGAGATGTAAAATAAGACTTCGTTTATGGTGTTTTCCCTTTCACAGGATGAATATCATTCTTTCATCTTAAAAAGCAGATGTTATCCTCATTATTTAGGGGTGAAAAATGGATTCTTGGTGAGATTTAAAGGTCTGAGAATGATCATTAACCTCTTAGAAATCAGTTATTGCATTATAACTTTTCAAAAATCTTCTAAATAACTAGTTACTTCCATTTTTAATAGTACTCATTCTGTGTATTGCTTTTTATTAATTCATTTAAGTTAACCCTACTGCATTATTCTAAAAATAACTCTACCCCAGTCAAATTTATCAAATTTCCTTATTTTATTTATTTTTTATCTTTTAAAAAAATTTTTATTGGAGGATAGTTGATTTGCAATATTGTGTTAGTTTCAGGTGTACAGCAAAGTGAATCAGTTAAACAATACATATATCCACTCTTTTTTAGATTCTTTTCCCACATAGGTCATTACAGAGTATGGAGTAGAGTTCCCTGTGCTATACAGTAGGTCCTTGTTAGTTATCTATTTTAAATCTAGTAGTGTGTATATGTCAATCCTAATCTCCCAATTTATCCCTCCCTCCCGAATTTCCTTATTTTAAAAAAAAGTCCTTATATCCAGTCCACAATGCCCACCATTTATTACAAAATCAAGATTTCATTATCCTTTGTCTTTTTCTTTCCTGATTAGTTTGATGCTTAGTTTAGTATACAGTAGTTAATTCATATGTGAGTTTTCTAATCCTTAGTTTCTCATTGATCATGAAGAAGTTTATGAATAAAGTGGGATTATCCTCATAGCAATAATCTCTCATAAAAATCAGAATGCCCATCTTAGTTTGGTCATATAACTCAGCTTATCAATGAATCAATCTATAATATTTATTAAGTTCCCCCTCTGCTAGGTACCATGGGAAATATAAAAGTGGAAATTACATGATACCTGCCTTCCAAGACTCTATAATCTAGTAGTGGCAATAATTATATACAGAAATGGCCATGAAGTAAGGCAGTATTTGAAAAGTACTCTTTAGGGAAGGAATGAATGAATGAATGTGCAAATGAATGGATTGCATATGCAGTAGGTGATACGGGAGGGAAAGGACACTCGTATCTGGAATTAGAAGGAAAATATAATGGCAGAACCAGCCTTCTAAGATATGAACCAGACTTCTAAGATGGATAGGATATCAATAGGTAAGGATGGAGAGATGAAAATAAATTTACTTGTGGGAAATAATACGAGCAATAGCATCAGAGACAAGTTCCACAGTTTTTAAGCTTATCAGTTTAAACAGAGGAAGATACTGTCGGAAAGCAGGATAATAAAAGTTGGAGCCAGATTTTGAAGAACCTTGAATATCAAGCTAAGAACATAGGTCTTTTTTTTTTTTTTTTTTTTTCCTGTAGGGACTAGAGCTCCACAAAATGTTTATGTTGAGGTAAGTAACATGATAAAAATCTCATGTCTGTCCCTCCTTGACTGCTAGCTTTCATTATTGAGAGAATGCATGGAGTAGCAGTAGGGCATGGACTACTGGGTTTCGATCTGGGCTCTACCGCTTACTGTGTGACCTTTGCCAAGTTACTTAACCTTTCTGTGCTTCAGTTTCTTCAAGTCTAAAATGAAGATGAAGATGAGGATGGTGATGATGATAATGATAATGATAGTTTTACGGAATAAATGAATTGTTTGAGGAGCAAACGAGTTAATGTATGTAAAGAGCTTAGATCAATTCCTGTAGTGAGTAAGCCCCACGTAAGAGTTTGCTATTAGTACTGTCAGTATAACTATTGCCAAATATGATATAAAGACAGAAGAGTTGGGTGATTCTTTGGTTTCTAGATCTTTAAAATTGAATTTCAAAGCAGTTCCTAAAAAAAGGAAATACTAATCATAGACCCAGTACAGGCTTAATTATGTGTATTATAAGCACAGGCTTAAAAACGAAGGCATTATTTGGCAACCGAGATGTCCTTTGTGTGATTAAGAGGATGTGAAAAGTATAACTAAAGAGTGGAAAGAGAAGTTATGTAATCAAGATTTCTAGACTATGAAAATACATTTTTAAAAAATTCTTACATTAGACTTGGCAGTGATTTCTTGTATATAACACCAAAAGCATAGGCAAAAAAAGAAAAAATAAATTAATTGGGACTTATCAAAATTAAAAACTTCTTTGTATCAAAGGGCACTATCAAGAGAATAAAAAGACAACACATAGAATGAAAGAAAATATTTTCAAATAATATATCTGATAAGGGATTAATATCCAGAATATATAAAGAAATGCTACCATTCAATAAAAACATAAGCAAAAAAAACCCCAACCCATGTAAAAATTGGGCTTAATAGACAATTCTCCAAGGAAGATATACAAATGGTCAATGAGCACATGAAAAGATGCTCAACATGGTTAGTCATCAGGAAAATGAAAATGAAAACCACAAAAAGATACCATTTCACACCCATTAGGATGGCTATTATCAAAAAAAAAAAGTATTGGCAAGGATGTAGAGAAATTGGGACTTTTGTGCACTGCTGGTTGGAAGGTAAAATGGTGCAGACATTAATAAATGGTGGAAGACAGTATGATGGTTCCTCAAAAAATTAAACATAGAATTACCATATGATCCAGCAATGCCACTTCTAGGCATATACCCAAAAGAATTGAAAGCAGAGACTCGAACAGACATGTGTATACCAATGTTCATAGCAGCATATTCACAGCAGCCAAAAAGTGGAAGCAACCCAAATGTACACTGACAGATGAATGGATAAACAAAATGCATTATGTACATATAGTGGAATATCATTCAGCCTTAAAAAGGGATGGAAATTCTGATACACACTGCAGCATAGGTGAACCTTGAAAACATTATGCTAAGTAAAAGAAGTTAGACACAAAAGTAAAAATGTTGTATGGTTCTACTTATATGGGAATAATTTGAGAGTCAAAATTTATAGAGACAGAAAGCAGAAAATAGTGGTTACTAAGGGCAGGGGAAAGGGAGTAATGAAGAGTTTGTGTTTCATGGGTACTGAGTTTCAGTTCAGGATGAAGAAAAAGTTCTGGAGGTGTACAGTAGCGACAGTTGTACACAATGTGAATGTACTTAATGCCACTGAATTGTATACTTAAAAACAGTTAAAATGGAAAATTTAATATTATGTATACTTTACCACAATAAAAAAAATCTTTGCTTTTCTGTGGTTATCAACTGCCCAGAGCTGATTTAAGTAACTTCCAATACCACACCCTGGATCACACTTCTTATGTAACATAAAACTTACAAATGATCGTTATGGTGACAATTTCTAAATAGATTATTTGCCCTTCTCCAAATCCATATATCCCCTCTGGTTATTGCTGTTTTTATTAAAATGTCCTATTCCCAAAATAACAAGATTCAGAGGCATTTTATTTTCAATAGGCAATTGAGAAAAATACTTCCCTAGAAACACGGTAACGTTTGCTGCCATGAAAACTTTTTTTTCCTTGTTTTTAGCATTTATTTGTCCACATTCTCCTAGGTTCGATTTGCCAAACACTTTTTTTAATTGAAGTATAGTTGATTTACAATGCTGTGTTAGTTTCTGGTGTGCAGCAAAGTGATTCAGTTATGTGTGTGTGTGTGTATGAAGACATATGTATAATTTTTTTCAGATTCTTTTCCATTATAGTTTATTACTAGATATTGAATAAAGTTCCCTGTGCTATAGAGCAGGGGTCCCCACCCCCGTCCACCGCCTGTTAGGACCCTGGCCGCACAGCAGGAGGTGAGCGGCGGATGAGAGAGCAGAGTTTCATCTGCCACCCTCCCCATTCCTCGCATTACCGCCTGAACCCATCCTCCCCGCCCCGTCCGTGGAAAAACTGTCTTCCAGGAAACTGGTCCCTGGTGCCAAAAAGGTCGGGGACTGCTGCTATAGAGTAGGATCTTGTTGTTTATCTATTTTATGTATAGTAGTTTGTATCTGCTAATCCCAAACTCCTACCTTATCCCTCCCCACAGGCTTTCCCCTTTGGTAATCATAAGTTTGTTTTCTATATCTGTGAGTCTGTTTATGTTTTATAAATAAGTTCATTTGTATCATTTTTTTTAGCTTCCACATAAATATCATAGGATATTTGTCTTTCTCTGTCTGACTTACTTCACTTAGTATGATAATCTCCTGGTCCACCCATGTTGCTGCAAATGGCAATATTTCATTCCTCTTTACAGCTGAGTAATATTCTATTGTATATACATACACCGCATCTTCTTTATCTATTTATCTGTCAGTGGACACTTAGGTTGCTTCCATGTCTTAGCTATTGTAAATAGTGCTGCTATGAACATTCCCCAATGTTCATGCATCTTTTCCAATTAGAATTTTCTCTGGATATATGCCCAGGAGTGGGATTGCTAGATCATATGGTAACTATAGTTTTCGTTTTTTAAAAACCTCCATACTGTTCTCCATAGTGGCTACAGCTGCCTTGAAAACTTTTGAAACCAGTAAACTGTACACCAAGTAAAATTCTCTCACCACTCCTATGTTGTATAGGCATACGTATTTAGTTGCATTGATATGAAAGTATGGCTGATTATGAACCATCAGAGAACAAAGGAGAACAGCGAAGGGGAGAGATTGAATGATCCATGGTAGGATTCTCATTAGGATGTCCCCAAAGAAATCTTAGGACATAGGGTTCATTGTGCTGGTTCAATTATTCTTGTCTTCTTTTCTAGGAAAACATATCCTAATAATGAAGAACTTGCATTTTATGTACTGAAATATACTCTCTAAAGCTAGTTAGTTTATATGCCTTTAAATGTGGCATATATTATCCATAAAACAATAGTTCAAAATTTCAATATTCTTTGCATAATAAACCTGAATAATATGCATTTTAGTTTCCAGAACCTTTAGGACTCTGAGGAGAGATTTTTTTCACCAGAGAGAATTTAAGTCCTTCTCCCTGACCCTTGTCTCTACCCTTTCTCACAGATCCTGAAAAAATAAGCATGACTCCAAGTGTGGCTCTGAAACCGTCGCTTTGTAAAGATATCCATCTGTTCCTTTCATTGTCTTCCTAGTCATATCTGACTGGGTTTGGGATGTCCAAATCCATTTCTGTTACTGTCAACACTACAGAGCCAAGAACTCTCTGGACAAGTAACTGCATTACAAGCTATTGCCTTATGTGTCCTCAAAAGAATTGCCCTTGTCTGGATCCGGAACCTTTATTACAAGAGAAAATGCAGAATACTGAGCAAGAAAAAAAATGCATTTGATATTAGATCTGCTATCAAAATGGACATTTTTAAAGATGAATACCAGCCAACAGAAAACAAAACATGTCAAATGTCCAACAAACGTGGCATTTTAAACTTGACCTTTCCTAATGTGCTGGTATTTCAGAGGTTATTATTTTTCATGAATGTTCTTAACAGAATATATAAACTATATGAAAAGACACTATTCCTATTTCTTCTCCTCTAGAATGTAATCAAGGGGCCAATTTTTTAAAATACAACAGAAAAATTTGTTGAGTTGGAGGTGTTTTGGTTTGCTTCTTTAAATGAATAAACAGTCACATGAATTTTATTGTTTTTATTCCCAGAGATTTTCTGGTCAATCTTGCATTATAACCTGCTTCTGAGTTGCTACCTCTTAAAGCAGAAATATTATAGAAGTACAGTTTTTGATAAGTACTTCTATTTTCACAAATTGAAAGTTCTACGTTTTCCAACACATTCAAATAACTTCAGGATAGAGAACTTGAGATAGTGCTATGACCTCACTAGATTCATTAATCCAGTTGTCATTTATTGAGTGTCCTGTATATGCCAGGTATGGTGTCCTCTAGGCAGTGGGAATACAAAGATGAATAAGATACTTTACCTTTGAAGAATGTATTGTTGTGTGGCATAAGCAAATAAATATAAAAATGTGATAGCTACTTCCCCTGGGGCTACATCAGACTGGGGGTAAAACCAAAGGTAAGATAATAATAAATGTTATTTCTTGAAGTTATTTCATGAAATGCCATCTCCCCAAGTCCTTAGCCTCTGGTCGGTGCAGGGCTGCTCCAGCCTTCCCGCTGAGGTCACTGCCTTAGATCAAAAACGATGAGGAGTGTTGATTCACGAGACTACCATTTGCTCTGCCCACTGTTCTTTACAAAATCTCACTTGTACCCTTTCCTGTGTAGGTGAGTAGTCGCTGCACCATCTGGGTCTAGAAAAACCACGCAGTTTCTTTTCCTTTCCACATCCAAACACTTAAAAATATCCATGCTAGAGCCCCATCACCAGAAATTCTGATTTAATTCATTGACTTTTTTTTTAATGATGAAAGTGATATTAAACTGCAGTCAGGTTTGAGAACTGTTAGCCTAAGTGACTGCCCACTATAATAAACTCCTTGACTCGACCAACTAAACCAGTATACAAACAACACAGCCTCATGAACCTCAACTCATTGAAAGGACTTCTGGTTCTTGACCTTTCCATCCCTTGCTTCTGGACTCCGAAATTCCTTCTCAACAGGGCAAGAAAGAGACTGAGATGAGACACTTGCCCATCCCTCAAGTCTACTAAAATGGAAGACGTTATCCCATCTCCATCTCTCCACAATTTCCAGTATTTGACAGGAGTACTCCATCCCAAGTAGATGCAAAGGCAATTGCTCAGTTATGTGAGAAAATAAATCCAGGTTTGGCTAAGCCTGAGTTGGAATTCTATCACATGCAAACGAAAAGACTCCTGGCTAATAGATGCTCCTTCCCAGGCTGAATTTTGGGCTACCTCTTTGGAGTTCTCATAAAATGTTGTTGCCTCTAGGAGCAATTAATAAATTATATCTTAATTATGTGTTTGATTGCCTCTTTTGTCTACTAGACTACAAGCTTCTTTAAAGTAGGAGCTATCTCCCTTTTTCCTTTTTGTTCCCTTGTAGTAGAGTTTGGCAGAGAATAGGTGTTCATTTTTTTAAAAATGATGGCTGAGTAAAAGATGAATATTTTCCTCATATTTAAATTTTTTGTATTCTTTCTTCAACAGAGATAATATCCAGAACTCTAAAATGGCTCCTAGAAACTCTTATAATTCAAATTTTAAAAATAATGTTAATATTGCTCAGCATATCAACAATGAATCTGAAATACCACTTAGCTGTCCCACATGTATGCCCTGTACATTCTAGAACTGAAAGCCTGTCAGAAAATTGGCAGTATTTTAAGTCAGATATGAGACACACACACACACAAAAAATCTAAGCCTAGAATCCTGAAGGCACTAACTTTTAACATGTGTAAACATTGCATGTTTTGAAGAATTATACCTATCACTGAATAAGATTTCTGTTAGTCTTTCTCGATTTATAGCTAAAGGATCAATGAAATTACTTAAACTCTGGTCAGCTGTAGAACAGAAGAAAGTTGATTATATGATTTGTTTCATCTGTATTTATTTTTGTCTGAATTCCCTTCATTCAAGACACAGCACATTTCCTTAATGACACACTTTGTGATTACATTAAAGAACTACTGTGTATAAAATATCATATTAGGAAAAGTCAGTATTACCTAATAAAGCTGGAGCTCTTGAACAGTGGAACATTAGCAGGGGTCCTGTCTGCAATTTAAAATCCCAAAGGGTAAATTCTCTCACATTACATAACCTAGAAAAATCTTTGTGCGTCCCACTATGTCATCACTCTCCTGAAACATGACAACCTCTCAGAATGCCAGCTGCAGTCATATATGATATGAACAATACATCTGAATAAATAGAGAAGCTCTGAAGATAACCCAAGGTAGTGCCTCTTTCCTCCAATTGATTAGAAAATTCTAATATAATGATTTTTAGCCAATTTTAAGGTTAACTAGAATTTTTTCTAACTTTTAGCAATTACATCTTAAATTTATCCTGGATTTACACTTTAGACTCCTTTCAAAAAGTTAGATTGAAAACAAATATACCCTCATAGGGACTTAAATCTCAAGTAAAGTAAAATATTCATATACTATCTAGCCAATATTTTTTACCATTGTTTTATTAAAATTGATAGAACAATAAATGATTTTTTTGGTCTTTTTCTATAGTTCTCTTTCCTTTTTTAAAAAAAATAGCCTGGATTATTTTTGTAATAGGGAAAAAATCTAGCAAAAAATGATAGAAGCAATAAAGTACTACAAACTTTGGGTATGGGAGAAAGATTGATGAAAAGATTAGACCCAATCCAATAGCCTTACTCCCTAACATGATCCTTTTGTAATGTTTTCTACCACAGTCGGTGGTGTCACGATGCAGTCTCGGAATCCAGAAATCTTGTTTGACATCTCTCCCTCATCCTACCACAAATCTCATTGCTGTCTAGACCATATCCCTATCTTCACAAAATCTTGCCAATCTTAGATCATAAATATTTCTTAAATCCATCCACATTTTTCCAGCTCTGCTACCAATACCTTACTTCAAACTACCACTGTTTCTCACCAGGTATTTACTTTATTTTTTTAAATTCCCTCCTCGTTTGTTGATCCCCCCCTTTTTTAGATATTTACGATATTAACTTTAATAGCATCCTAACTATGGTCCTCTCATCCTTCCGGTCTTCTCCGCTTTAGAACCAGAGTGATATGCATGTTAAAATTCAAATTTTATCATGTCTCCACTTCTTTTCACTATTCTTAGGATAAATACTAAAACTTTCACCATGACCTTCAAGGCTTAACATGGTCTGGTCCTGCCTCATCTCCCACTTAGAGCCCCTCATTCTCTGTGTTCTAGACACATGATCTTCCTTTAATTTCTTGAACAGGGCATTTGTCTACAGTGTTTAATTGTATGTTTGCACCTATGTCTAGTACAGCATGAGGCACAGAGTAGTAGGCAATAAATATCTTGGTGAATGTGCAGGATGAGTGAATGAATGTGTGAATGAATGAATTATAATGTTGCAGGACACTGTCATACTGGGCAGATATGTAGTACTAGAATTCTTGCTCTGCCATGCAAAATACACACTTTAAGTTGTTTTCTTCATAAATTAGCCACTAGTCAGCACTGCATACTATGGAAAGAACTCAGGTTACAACACAAAGCAATAGTTCTTTGATTTCCATGACAAGCGATATTTATCTGCACTATGATTAGGAATACAAAGGCTGCTTTTTAAATCATATGCATTTATTAAAATATTGTTCATTCATAGGTTTAATCCATAGAAAATATCTTTATATGAAGATGTTAAATAATAAAATTTTTACATCGGAAAGACTCACATTTTGACTGAGAAAGGCACAGATGCAGTTGAGAGTAAAAATAACTTCAATAGCAATTTCTTTGAAAGAATACAATTTTAAAATAAATGTGTAGTTCATGCGGTTTTCTGAATGGGATTGCTGAATTGATTCTGAACTGGGAGTTGTAATTTAACCTGGTAAATCTATCCTATGATCCAGTGAAGAGGAAATTAGAAGATTAATATCTACTATGAACTACACAATGCACTAAGGATTTAACATATGCTATCTCTCTTAATCCTTACCACAGCCTGGAGGGTTACCTGCCATTACCTCCAGTTTACTATTAGAAAATATTAAGGGGCAGATGCATTATTTCTCTGACTCTAAAGGCATCTCTTGATTTCCTGTGGTTAATTGCAGAGCTCCCCTTCTCATTATTTCTCCTTCTCAATAACCATCATAGATCCTTCTTATCTACAGAGATTTCCAAGTTGCTGAACTCTTGTTAAGCCAACAGTCACTCATGTTACTCCAAGTTACTCCTAACTGTACTTATGGAATTGACTTTAGTGTTGTCTTGATGGCTTCATTATCTTCATTTCTACCATTCTTTGAATGAGATGATTCATTGAAGATGAATCATTGGCTTAAAACTCTTTCACTTTCAGAATTAATTGTCATTTATCTGAATAGAAAATGTTGAAATTTGAGGATTCTGGTTTCATCAAAGTTATCTGTTTTAAAATATACCTGTACACATTCAGTGACCTGTCTTTTAATTATATGTTTAATATTACCTCTTTCTAAAGACTGTATGTTAAAGGCTCTCTTCTGGGCTACACACCAAGTTTTCTGTATTTAAACTTGACTTCTCACAATATATTATAAATTCTAAAGGAAATCATTTTAAATCCAAAAGTTTATATAATAACAAATATTTGGACAAAGAGTAAAACATTCTGATGTCTTCTATACAGTGTAGATTATTAGACTCACAGATTTGGGTTTAATGTTATTAAACCAAAGTCAGTCATAGAGAAGATTGGCTGAATTTTTAATTTTCATATGAATAGTGTCTAATTTTAAAGTCAGCCCTGTTTGAATTAGCCAATTAAGATGTAGCCTCCAGTTTTATATTGCCAGTAACTTGCTAAGCATTTCATCACCAGCTGTCTTTCTTTCTGTCTTTTGTGCAAGAAAGAGAAAAAAAATACTTGTTTTTTCATGAAGGTTTTAGTTCAAAAAATAACTTTTATTTTTTTTGTAAAAATGACACGTGTCATCAATGAAAACAAAACAAAACAAAAAAATCTCCCAAATCATCAACTTTTATTGCTCATTAATCCTGCATGGATTAATAGAAAGGTGATAGAACAAATTTTATTTAAACATGAAATCATACTATATCACCATAAAATATTGTCAAATAAACACAAATCTGGATTTGGATAATGAAAAGCTTAATTTAGAAGAAAGACTATTGAAATAGTTTCCAATCTCAGAAATCTTCAAGCATCTCAACAGAAAACAGAAAAAGTATTTCTTTTGTAAGGTAAGGAGAAGTGTTATGAGTTGAATTGTGTCTCCCCAAAAGATATGTGAAATCCTAATCCCCACTACCTCAGAATGTGACCTTATTTGGAAATAGAGTCATTGCACAGAGTTAAGATGAAGTCATACTGGAGGAGGGTGGGACCTTAATCCAGTATGGCTATACGAAGACCGTGTGAAAATAGGAGGGAAGACTGCCATGTGAAGATAGATGCAGATGTTGGAGTGATGTGGCTATAAACCAAGGAATGCCAATGATTAACGGCCACCCCCAGAAGCTAGGAAGAGGCAGGGAAGGATTGCACCCAGAATCTCAGGGGGAACATGGCCTTGCTGACATCTTGAAGACCTTTTGGACTTCCAGCCTCCACAACTGTAAGAGAATAAATTTCTGTTGTTTTAAGTCACCCAGTTTAGGATAATTTGTGATGGCAGGCCTAAGAAATAAATGCAAAGCGTAAGGAAAGATTAGCAGGAACTTTTAAGAGGAAGTTGGGCAAGCAAGAGGAAATGACCAGGTAGTCTGATAGGAAAAGTACCCTGCTGTGGTCAGCCAGTTATTGGAATAAGCTGATAAAGGGAGCTTGTCCTGGTTTTTAGTGTTTGCTCAGGCTTGGAGATGAGCAGAATTGACAGCAAGGAGAGAGGCCTGACTAAAGTTTCACCAAGAAAAAGCAGAGGGTGAAGCCAAATCCAGCCTCTGTACCCCAACATCGAATTAAATCTCTGACACAGAGTTTTGGGTGAAGTATAAAGAATAGCTTTATTGCTTTGCCAGGCGAAGGGGGCCACAGCGGGCCAATGCCCTCAAAATTGTGTGCCCCCAAATTGGAGGGGGGTAGTGAGAAGCTTTATAGTAATGGTTCAAAGAGGGCGTGATCAGCTCCTGGACATTCTTCTGATTGGTTGGTGGTGAGGTAAGTAGGAGTCAGCATCATCAACCTTCAGGTACCAACTGATCCGGGGTCTATGTGTAGCATACCACCGTTAACCATTAATTTCTTCCACCTAGTGAGGGTTTCAGTGTCTGCAGAACAGCTCAAATATATTGTTCTATGTATCCCTTGATGGGGAACCAGGACCTTGCCCCAAGGCTGCACTATTGTTTCTCTTGACTGTTTGTTTCTCCTTTGTCTCGCATCCTCTCCCGTCCCTAATTAACAAACTGCTTGAATCTGCCTGTTGGAACTCAGGGAAGTTCATGGTGGCTGAATGAAGCCTATTTCCTGTAATCAAAGAAATGGGGGACACAGAAAGGCTTTTGTGCACAGGAGCCCCATAGGGCCCTGCTCAGTATCAAGGGTAAGAACTGGGCAATTGTGAGCACTTGGTCAGTATGAAATTCATTTTATTTGAATTGCAATGGAAAAATAATTAAGTGAAACTGTAGAGATTGATGAAATTCAGATACCTCTGTTTTTCAAACTTTTATTTTTTTATTTTGTTTTGTCTGTGTGCGTGTATGTATGTGGTTTATCTTTTTATTTGTAACTGTAGTTTCTACTGGAGTTCGACTAAAAAAACTGAGAAAAAATGTCTTACTGTATAATTTTTAAAAGACTTTTTTTAATGTAAAAAATATACTGGCTTATCAAAGCTGGTATACTTGTAAGGTCTATATATCTGGTCCTTTGAGTAGGTACTTGAATTTGCAATTCCTGGTCTAAGATTGAGGTTGGTTGAGAAAAGAAGGGTGAGTGGTGAATTTGTCACTGCTAGAAGCATGATAGAGTAAGGGGGAAGAAGAAATTAGTGAGGGCCAAGTTGCAATGGATATAAAGTGCTTTTCTGTATGCAACACTGCAAGAACACCGAACAGAAATGTTCCCACTGTATAAGAAAATAATATATTTTGAGAGACAGTGTTGGAGACAACAAGCCCAGTAGAGTGTGTTGTCAACTTCACCCTACTCCGTAATTCCCTCACGGCCGTAGTGCTTTACCATCTACTGTAAGTAACTTGTTCCATTCCTTCAAACTTGACTAAAAATCAGAAAGAAATGTGAAAGAAGAAGGAAAAGGAGGAGTTGGAGAAGGAGAAGAATAAGAAGTAGCAGAAGTGGGGGTCGGACAATAGCATATGCAAAGCAAATGAAGCACTTACATTATATGAGAGAATTAGCATAAAGGGCTTAGAACTATGTCTGCAAATAGCAAACATTCACTGTGTTAGACATCCATCACAAAAGTAATCATCCAAAGAGACACAGAAAATTGACTGACAAATAATTGCCTACACTCTCAAAGAAATTACAGCTATCTCTCAGAGAGAGTGGGGAGAGAGAGAGAAAAAGAGAGAGAGAGAGATTGCTGCTATGCTCTGTTTGTGTCCCCCCAAAATTCAAATGTTGAAATCCCAATGCCCAATGTGATGGTATTAGGAAGCTGGGCCTTTGGTACCTTATATTAGTGCCCTTATAAAAGGGACCCTATAGAATTCTCACTCCTTCCCTTTCTGCCACATGAGGATATAGAAAGAAGTTGGCAGTCTTGCAACCTAGAAGAGGGCCCTCACCTGACCATGCTGGCATCCTGATCTGGGACTTCCAGTTTCCAGAACTGTGAGAAATAAATTTCTCCTGTTTATAAGCTACCCAGTCTGTGGTATTTTTTTTTATAGCAGCCTGAACAGACTAAGATATATATCTTATATATACATACCCACACAGAGAGAGCTGAAAAAGGAAACACAATGATACAAAGGACATTACAAAGCAACAAAAAGATTAAAATTTATGAGGCAGAGCTTAAAATAGAAATGGGAGACAAAAATAAACATGACTAGAGACATGAAACTGTGGGAAACACCAAAAACTAGAATAAATGTGACTAAAAAAGGTACTGACACAAAACATGGGTGGGCTTGAAGAGCTCATTCAAAACAAAATTGAGACAAGAAAGCTCTATCATACATGAACTACATTGGAAGCACCAAAAACTAGAATAAACACTAATAAAATAATGTTGGGGACACAAGTAGGCTTGAAGGGAATAGTCTTGAAGAACTCACTCAAAATAAAATTGGCAAGAATAAGAAAATGAAAATGATTGTAAAGTTGATGATAGAAATAAATATCCATCAATAGGTATCCAACAAATGAATAGTTGGTACCCCAAAAGAAGAGGACAAAAGAAATTAAATAAAAATAAACAAACAAATATATTAATTGTCTTTAAAAAAAAGAATTTAATTTGCTGATAAAACAGCACACGATGCCCTTAGGACAAACTGATATCTAGTGTTGCATACCGAATTGTATTTTGGGGAATTTAGTAACCTAAAAGAATAAAGAAGCAAGAGATCTCAATGAAATAAGGAAGCTACCACAATGCTAAACCACAAACTATTAAGCATACCAACCAAACACTGAGAAAGCTTCAATAAGCAGAGGCAGCGTGCAAAGAAGCGACACAGCGCATTTCTGACCTCAGGCTGGACACAGTTCTTCCCACAATATAAATGTCTCATCCTGAAAGGCATAGCCAATAATCTACCTATCTCTATATCTATCTATCTATCTATCTATCTATCTATCTATCTATCTACCTACCTACCTACCTATCTATCTTTTAAAAAATTCTTCAGTGCTTACTCTTATTGCTATGGTTTACATAGTCACACTCACCTCTTTGGAAAAACATTTTCTTTTTCTTAAGGTAGGGAGGATAAATAATACCAACCATTAATTCTACTTATCCTTGTAAAGTGTGACTAAGTGTTATCTGCTAGCGTAGTAGTGTCAATTTGTAGGTCTCAGAGCTGTTTCTCATATGTCAACACATGGCAGGTAGATCATGAGCTTTCCTGACAAATTACATAGTAACAAATAAACATAACCTTTCCTTTCCACTTTGGATGAAATATTACTAATTCAGGGCAACAACACTGATTTCTAATGTTGATCTGAAAATCTGGACTGCAGTTATATGATTTTGATTAACTTTTAAATGATGTGGCATCTGAATTATTTGTTGACAAATTCAATTTGTTTTATAGATCAAACTTTTCAAAACATAGGACCCATATTCATTACAGCACATCTCATTATAATAAATGAAATTTAGAATCAATATAAGGCAGCTTCAAGATGGCGAAAGAGTAAGACAGGGAGATCACCTTCCTCCCCACAAATACATCAGAAATACATCTACATGTGGAACAACTCCTACAGAACACCTACTGAACGCTGGCAGAAGACCTCAGACCTCCCAAAAGGCAAGAAACTCCCCACGTACCTGGGTAGGGCAAAAGAAAAAAGAAAAACAGACACAAAAGAATAGGGATGGGACCTGCACCAGTGGGAGGGAGCTGTGAAGGAGGAAAGGTTTCCACACACTAGGAAGCCCCTTCACGGGCAGAGGGGGGGGTGGTGGCAAGGGGGAAGCTTTGGAGCCACGGAGGAGAGCGCAGCAACAGGGGTGCAGAGGGCAAAGCGGGGAGATTCCCGCACAGAGGAGCGGTGCCGAGCAGCACTCACCAGCCCAAGAGGCTTGTCTGCTCACCCGCCGGGGCGGGCGGGGGCTGGGAGCTGAGGCTCAGGCTTCGGTCGGATCGCAGGGAGAGGACTGGAGTTGGCGGCGTGAACACAGCCTGAAGGGGGCTAGTGCGCCACAGCTAGCCAGGAGGGAGTCTGGGAAAAAGTCTGGAGCTGCCTAAGAGGAAAGAGACCATTGTTTCGGGGTGCGCGAGGAGAGGGGATTCAGATAACCACCTAAATGATTTCCACAGACGGGCGTGAGCCGCGGCTATCAGCGCGGACACCAGAGACGGGCATGAGATGCTAAGGCTGCTGCTGCCGCCACAAGAAGCCTGTGTGCGAGCACAGGTCACTCTCCACACCTCCCCTCCTGGGAGCGTGTGCAGCCCGCCACTGCCAGGGTCCCGTGATCCAGGGACAATTTCCCCGGGAGAATGCACGGTGCCTCAGGCTGGTGCAATGTCACGATTGCCTCTGCCGCCGCAGGCTCGCCCCGCATCCGTATCCCTCCCTACCCGCCCCCCCACCCCGGCCTGAGTGAGCCAGAGCCCCCTAAGCAGCTGCTCCTTTAACCCCGTCCTGTCTGAGCGAAGAACAGATGCCCTCAGGCGACCTACACGCAGAGGCGGGTCCAAATCCAAAGCTGAACCCCAGGAGCTGTGGGAACAAAGAACAGAAAGGGAACTTTCTCCCAGGAGCCTCAGGAGCAGCGGATTAAATCTCCACAGTCAACTTGATGTACCTGCATCTGTGGAATACCTGAATAGACAACGAATCATCCCAAATTGAGGAGGTGGACTTTGGGAGCAACGATATATATTTTTTTTTCCTTTTTCTCTTTTTGTGAGTGTGTATGTGTATGCTTCTTTGTGTGATTTTGTCTGCATAGCCTTCCTTTTACCGTTTGTCCTAGGGTTCTGTCTGTCTGTTATTATTATTATTATTTTTAGTATAGTTTTTAGCACTTGTTATCACTGGTGGATTTGTTTTTTGGATTGGTTGCTCTCTTTCTTTCTTTCGTTCTTTTTTTAAATTATTTTTAATTTTTAATAATTACTTTTATTTTTTATTTTAATAACTTTATTTTATTTATTTATTTTCTTTCCCTCTTTCTTTTTTTCTCCATTTTCTTCTGAGCCGTGTGGCTGACAGGGTTTGGGTGCTCTGGCCAGGTATCAGGCCTGTGCCTCTGAGGTGGGAGAGCCGAGTTCAAGACATTGGTCCACCAGAGACCTCCCGGCTCCACGTAATATCAAACGGCGAAAGCTCTCCCAGAGATCTCCATCTCAATGCTAAGACCCAGCTTCACTCAATGACTAGCAAGCTACAGTGCTGGACACCCTATGCCAAACAACTAGCAAGACAGGAACACAACCCCACCCATTAGCAGAAAGGCTGCCTAAAATCATAATAAGGTCAGAGACATCCCAAAGCACACCCCCGGATGCAGTCCTGCCCACCAGAAAGACAAGATCCAGCCTCATCCTCCAAAACACAGGCACTAGTCCCCTCCACCAGGAAGCCTACACAACCCACTGAACCAACCTTAGCCACTGGGAGCAGACACCAAAAACAACAAGAACTACGAACCTACAGCCTGTGAAAAGGAGACCCCAAACACAGTGAGTTAAGCAAAATGAGAAAATAGAGAAACACACAGCAGATGAAGGAGCAACATAAAAACCCACCAGACCAAACAAATGAAGAGGAAATAGGAAGTCTACCTGAAAAAGAATTCAAAGTAATAATAGTAAAGATGATCCAAAATCTTGGAAATAGAATGGAGAAAATACAAGAAACGTTTAAAAAGGACCTAGAAGAATTAAAGAGCAAGCAAACAATGATAAACAACACAATAAATGAAATTAAAAATTCTCTAGAAAGAATCAATAGCGGAATAACTGAGGCAGAAGAATGGATAAGTGACCTGGAAGATAAAATAGTGGAAATAACTACCACAGAGTTTAATAAAGGAAAAAGAATGAAAAGAATTGAGGAGAGTCTCAGAGACCTCTGGGACAACATTAAATGCACCAACATTCGAATTATAGGGGTGCCTGGAGAAGAAGAGAAAAAGAAAGGGACTGAGAAAATATTTGAAGAGATTATAGTTGAAAACTTCCCTAACATGGGAAAGGAAATAATCAATCAAGTCCAGGAAGCACAGAGAGTCCCATACAGGATAAATCCAAGGAGAAATACACCAAGACACATATTAATCAAACTATCAAAAATTAAATACAAAGAAAAAATATTAAAAGCACCAAGGGAAAAACAACAAACAACACAAAAGGGAATCTCCATAAGGTTAACAGCTGATCTTTCAGCAGAAACTCTGCAAGGTAGAAGGGAGTGGCAGGACATATTTAAAGTGATGAAAGGGAAAAACCGACAACCAAGATTACTCTACCCAGCAAGGATCTCATTCAGATTCGATGGAGAAATCAAAAGCTTTACAGACAAGCAAAAGCTATGAGAATTCAGCACCACCAAACCAGCTTTACAAAAAATGCTAAAGGAACTTCTCTAGGCAGGAAACACAAGAGAAGGAAAAGACCTACAAAAACAAACCCCCCAAAATTAAGAAAATGGTAATAAGAACATACATATAGATAATTACCTTAAATGTAAATGGATTAAATGCTCCAACCAGAATACATAGACTGGCTGAATGGATACAAAAACAAGACCCATGTATATGCTGTCTACAAGAGACCCACTTCAGACCTAGGGACACATAAACCCTGAAAGTGGGGGGATGGAAAAAGATAGTCCATGCAAATGGAAATCAAAAGAAAGCTGGAGTAGCAATACTCATATCAGAAAAAATAGACTTTAAAACAAAGACTATTACAAGAGACAAAGAAGGACACTACATAATGATCAAGGGGTCAATCCAAGAAGAAGATATAACAATTGTAAATATTTATGCACCCAACATAGGAGCACCTCAATACATAAGGCAAATGCTAACAGCCATAAAAGGGAAAATCGACAGGAACAAAATCATACTAGGGGATATAACACCGAACTTTCACCAATGGACAGATCATCCAAAATGAAAATAAATAAGGAAACACAAGGTTTAAATGATACATTAAACAGGATGGACTTAAGGACATTCCACCCAAAAGCAACAGAATACATTTTCTTCTCAAATGCTCATGGAATATTCTGCAGGATAGTTCATATCTTTGGTCACAAATCAAGCCTTGGTAAATTTAAGAAAATTGAAATAGTATCAAGTATCTTTTCCGACCACAGCGCTATGAGAGTAGGTATCAATTACAGGAAAAAATCTGTAAAAAATACAAACACATGGAGGCTACACAATACACTACTTAATAATGAAAAGCAGAAGCAGAAAAGTTAGCGCCCTGGTGAGTCCTCTATTTATTACTACCTAATATAAGTCAGAATTTGTTACAATTCCAGAAAGCTCTCTGAGAAGTATTTGATTAGGTATCTGAAATAAATTCTTTAAATATCTAATAATTTGGAGAAATCATCTAAACTATATTTCTAGTAGATGACACCCTTTAATAATGGTTGTTTTGTTGCTGGACTTGCTTTAGAAAAAGTGTATTGAACCATTTCACTGTTAAAACCATATGTGCGTATATATTTTGTTCTTACATGAACTCTTTTCCAGGGAAAGCCTGTACCTTGAAGCATTCTGGTGTGTTTCCAAGGCTCTTGTTCTCAGTCAGAAACAAAGGTGAGGTCAGTAAGGGAACCTCAACCCATTCAGTATTGGGGTCTTTGTCAGCTATCACCAATGGCTTTGTTTATGACAAATGAGGAGCCAGGCTTCCAGCTGAATTTCAGTGCAGTTATTTTTGTTTTAATGTATGTGTGAATCAATTAATCCTGTCATAGAAGGGCATCGTAAACTGTGTGCCAGAGTTAATGAGTCAGCCATTATCACATCATTACACCAGCTGGCATAACGTAGCATGTGTTGTTTGTCATAATATACACTGCCATGCTTAACAACCATTAATTGTTTACACGAGCAGTCGTATTTTTCTTCAAAGAACCTTCAGCGTAATATTTTGAAGGCTTTTTAAGTGAATAACTATTACAGGGAAAAGATATTCTCACTAAGAGAGCCCACAATGTGAGAAACTAAAATGAGGGGAAGACATTTGGAAGACAATGAAAGTCTTGAAGACCTTTCAGATAAAATCTCAATGCTGCAGGATCAACTAAATCGTTAAGACTGACTTGCAACGCTGATTCAACTACCACTAGAAACGACTCCCTAAATGAAAGGAAAGATAGGGTCTTAAGAAAAAGTTGGTGAGGTGGAACTCCCTATTAGTATGAATCAATGAGGCTTGTACCCATGATTCAGGTATTACCACCAGGACTTCCTGAGAGAAGATACAATCATGGGTTTATAGTTTTTTATTTATTTTTTTAATCATTATAAAAAGCTTGGCTGTTGTGGTCTTCTTGGCTGGTGAAAGGCAGTATGTGACCATCACAGTTCAAAGTTATAGTTTACCGGCTTTCTGGGGATTCATTTTAGGCGACTTTTGAGTGTTTTCATTGACCATATGGCTTTCTTCATTCAAACATAGATACCACAAATAAAGGTAAAGTTTTCGAAAGAGTCAGAAATTGAAATCACAGTAAACTTTATCTACTTTAACTCAAAACTTATTTTCTCAGTGGAGTTTTGGTTATAGGTTAAAACGTCTGATAGCCAAAGAAATTTAAAAGGAACACAAATTTAATAAAACCATGAGTGAATTCACAAGTAAAAAATTAAACTGAATACAAATAAGGAATTAGACTGAATATAAACAAGGAAACAAAAATCTAATAATGTATAACAAAGCACTTTGCAAAGTGTATACGCTACAAGCTACTACAATTATTGCTATAATTGTATTCAGTTCTTTTTTTTTTTAATTGTTGGTATGTAACAGTAAAATTGACCACAGAGACTTTCTCTCTGTTTGGGAAGAATTACTCCTGTTTTTTTGAGAATTTCACTTTGAGGCACTTAGTTTTAGAAATATACATCCCATAATATATCATATTTTTATTTTTATAAGTGCAAACATACATATATCTTTACATTTTGAAGTGGTTATAAAATAGATAACTAATAAGAACCTGCTGTATAAAAAAATAAAATAAAATTCAAAAACAAATAACATTTTGAAGTGGTAGAGCAAGCTTTTTTGCTATCATCTATAGCTGCTACTGTATTTAATCCTCACCTGCATATATTCTTCAGTGACACCGCAGAAGTACTTAAAATAAACAAAGAAAAGCCAATATACAATCATCTATGATTTATTTGGTTGGAGAAATTTTTGTTTGCTTGTTTTTAAATTTACGTTATTGAAGTATAGTTGATTTACAATGTGTTAATTTCTACTATACAGCAAAGTGATTCAATTATACATATATATACATTATATACACTCTTTTTTTATATTCTTTTCCATTATGGTTTATCACAGGATATTGAATATAGTTCCCTGTACTATACAGTAGGACCTTGTTGTCTATCCATTCTATATATAATAGTTTGCATCTGCTAATCACAAATTCCCAGTCCATCCCTCCCCCACATCTCCTCTCTCTTGACAACCGCAAGTTTGTTCTTTATGTCTGTGAGTCTATTTCTGTTTTGTAGATAAGTTCATTTGTGTCATATTTTAGATTCCACATATAAGTGATATCATATGGTATTTGTCTTCCTCTTTCTGATTTATTTCACTTAGTATGATAATCTCTAGGTCCATCCATGTTGCTGCAAATGGCATTATTTCATTCTTTTTTTATGGCTGAGTAGTATGGTTGGAGAAGTTTTTTCATACTTTAAAGTAAGGAAGACTTACCTATGATGATTATGAAAAATGCAGATTCCCAATGATTCTGATTCAGTTGATATCAATTATATATTAACTGGAACCCAGAATCTATCTTTCAAGAGCTCCCTACATGATTATGATATACTGATAGAGATATGATTTCTAGGGTATAAATAAAGACATAATAATAACAATAAAGTAGAAATGTGGTAGAAATGAAGGATAATAATAATTTTGAACTTAACAAAACTATAGAACTTCAAAACTATTTTACATTGCATTAAAATATCATATTCTGAGATATTAAAAATATTTCAAAACACTATGTTTTTACAATGTTTTAATATTGGAGTTTTGATAAACTAATGTATCAAAAATATAAAAAGTAAAAAGTATGCATAATTCCCTTCTATAATTTGATGATCTGCAGTTAGGTAAAAGTATTTCCATAGAGCCCATTTTCTTTGCAACATCAATACTTTCAGAAGTTGAGGTGGTGAATAACATTCAAAATAAGTCTATGCTCTCCAATTTATTCTCCAAAAACATCCCAGTGATCTAATTACTACTAGAGATCTTCTAGGATCCATAGAACAAAAGGTGATATGCGAACGGAACCAAGTGAAATTGCCAGCAGTCGTCTGGTTTTGACCCACAAAAAATGGTGATTTCATTTAGTTCAACCTAATATCGGTAGTGGAAAATATCTAAACCACATATTGAGTCCTGAACTAGAGTCACTAACACTGGAGGCCACACTGACATTTTAAATAGGATAAGCCATGAAAAAAGGATTGATGAAGGCAAATTAGTCCTTTAGCTGCTCCAGATATGTCTCACACCGTGAGTGAAATAGAAATGGAAATGTGAGCCTTCCTTGGAAATATAACAAAAAAGTTGTAAGACTTGCTTTGGGGTCTTTCCACGTTGTGGTCTTTTGCCTGGAATACCCTTCAGAGTGACTGGCTTCAGGTCTCTTCAAATGTCAGTGCTTCAGAGACTTTTTTACCCATCAGATTTAAAGTAAGTCCTCTCCAGCCCATTCTCTCTCACAGAACCTGTTTCTTTTCCCTCCCACCACACATCACAATTTGTGATTATATATTTGTGTCTTTGCTGATATCACAACAGTCTGTCTTCCATATGCTATTCTGAGTTCGAGGAGGACAAGAGTCATGTCTGTAGGTGCAAGATAAAAATTTGTTACATGAATTATCTAGTTAAATCTACTTCTTTTTCATTAATATACAAGCATCCAAATCCCTGTGGGTTGTTTTTTTTTTTTTTTTTTTCCGTTTAAAGTGTTAGGGATATCCCATGTAACCAAATAAACATAATGGAAAGGTAATCTCATTTTCAAAAGTAACTTCAAATAATTAAATTACATGTAAATAACTAAGAAGGTCAAAAGAGAAATCACTTTGAAAACTGTTAACATCATACACCAAATAGTATTATTCTGGTTGGCAAGATATTTTGTCATATTCTACAAACGAGGTACTTTACCATCAAAATTCAGACCTATATTAATTTTGAGAAGGTTTTTAGAAGCTTAAAAGAAGCTATCATATTTGACCAAGTAGAAAGGAAAACTTATTGGTTGGAACAGAAAAAATTAAAATTTATTGTTTACACAATTATCAATTGGTTAAAGGGTACTGATTGCCTAGCTTACCTCCTATGGGATACTGCTCTTGGCACATCCTATAATACTGCTAAATACACAATGCTGGAGTGCATGCCAGTCATGAGATTGTAGTTCATATAGCTGCCCTCCTAAAGGTTAAACAAATCAGGTATGTTGCACAGATAAAAATAAAAACACATAAAAGAAAGAAAAAAGGAAGAAAAGAAAGGAGACTGGGAGGAAGAAAAGGAGGGAAAAGGGAAGGAAGGCAGGCTCTAGAAATGTATTAGCAGTAAGAAAAATACATTCACAAGTAAATGGTGTCACATATAATTTGCTGAGAATTATTGAACTAAGATTTCAATATTCATTGAATTCAACAAGAAAAAGAATAATGATTTCAGTGCAGTGAATCTGAGGCTTTGTTTTTCTATTTAGGCAGATGGATTTTTTCCAAACTGTTCTAATAACTCTTGCTAACCAATTTTCATCATGGTATATTTCAGTAATCACTGTAGTTCTTCTGACATGTTTCATAATCACTCCTGCAAATGTTTATGAAAATATTTTTATTGGAGTTCTCAGAAAATCATTACCCTTTTAGAAGGAAAATGAAAAGTTGCTCTGAGCTAGATTAATATCAATTACATGGACATGATAATTTTCAAAAATCCCACCTTCAAGGTAATAAAAGTGGTTTATAGAATCCTGACCAATAGTCTTATTGCTTCTTTCTTTATGAAGATCACATTTATTAACATACTCAATTGTATCAGTTGAATAAATAGCTAATTTTGTTAACAGGTTATTCATTTACCCAAATAATAAAGGTATGAAAAAGAACACTAAGAGAAGAACCTTGGAAGCTACAGCACCTGGTAATCATCATCTGTCTGTGGCTACAGGTCACCATAATCAGCACAGGGCTTTTTGCCTCCCCTGTGAACTTTGGGATACTAACACACTGAATTCTAACAGACTCTGATACAATTATTTTCTCAATTTTAAACTATGAATAATTCAGTGCCCAGGAAATAAAGTAACCCCCCACTTTGTGTGTGTGTGTGAAAAGGTGGAAACACTTTATCTCTCATTCCTGATCACAGGTCACAACTTTGCCTGTGATTTCAAATTGTCTCAAAATCGTCATAGAACTCTTTCAACGTCTAATGAATGTAGTGTCTACAACAACGACATTGATGTCATCTCCATCTAAGCGCTCCCTTGCCTCCAGATCTGTGCTCTCTCAGTCCCCCTGCCTGGAGTGCTCAGCTGTATGTAGCCAGGGCTCCTTCCTCATCTTTCAGGTCTCTGCTGAAATATTACCTTCCCACTAAGGTCTTTTCTGACCACAATAATGAAAGTTGCAAACGACCCCTACTCTCCATCTGCATTCCCAAAATTATTTTTCTCCGTGGTGTTTCTTATCATTCAACTCTCTCTCTCTCTTTCTCTCTCTCTCTACTGTGTGTGTGTGTATATATATATATATATATATATATATATAGTGTCTTATCTGTCTCTCCTCCACTGGAATGCAAACTTCATGTAAGCAGGGATTTTTTTTTTCTGGTTGGTTCACTGCTGTTTTCCTAGTGTCTAGCAGATGTACAACTAATATTTATTGAATGTATAAATGAATGTCTGGATGAAAAATGAATGAACACAGCCAGCAAACAAAATTATACCCTTTGATGACAAAATATAAGTGTCTGTGAAAGGTATGTATCACAAGCAAGTTTGTGTTATGTTAGGGGGCAGCAAGCAATAATACAAATGCATTTGGGGAAGACTGGTTAACACAAGTTTTTATAGAAGGAAAAAGTCTGAAAGTTACAGTTGACCACAGGCAAATTTGAATGCAGATAAAAAGCCAGAAAGAAATTTGCATTTGTTATTCATTATTTGGAATTAATCAGACCTGTGTTAGAGACTCTCTTAAGTATGAAAAAGGTCTAGAAACTAAATACCAATAATCTGCTTAATTAGTAAGTGTTATTAAACTTTAGTATTCATGAATCAAAATTAAAGTGTTATTAGAATTTACTGAACGTTTAGTATTCTGCTAAGAAGTCTGGCTGCCACACAGCATTTGGCAATATCACAAAGATCCTACTGTGCATACACATGCAGATAGTTGGAGTTCCCACAGTTTCAGAGAATTCTTTGATTTTGCTTTGAATGAATCATCAGTGTTATTCTTGCTGTTTAGCTATACATGTCTATTACTTTTATCTTCATCATTATCAATTTAGTATCATTTGCACAAATGCTGATACATATGTTTTTTCATAGACAGTCTTTTTGTCCTTTTAGGTTCTTTTTCTGATAATGTTCCATTAAGAGATGTGTTTTATGTATGGACACCAAGGAGGGAAAGTGGCGTTGGACGGGGGAGTGGTGTGATGAATTGGGAGACTGGGATTGACATATATACACTAATACGTATAAAATGGATAACTAATAATAACCTGCTGTATAAAAAAATAAATGAAATAAAATTCAAAAATTCAAAAAAAAAAGAGATGTGTTTTAAAAATATGAACCAGTGTTCATCTAAAAACACCATTAAGAGAATGAAAAGGCCACCCACAGAGAGGGAAAAGATATTAACACATATACCCAAGAAAGGACCCATATCTTCAGAATATATAAAGACTTCCTATAAATAAATAAGAAAAATATTGGCAACCCAGTAGAAAAATAGCCAAAAGACTTGTACAGACACTTCAAAAAAAGGATATCTAAAAGTCCAACAAACATGCGGAGAAGTGTTCAGTTTTATTTGTCATCCAAGAAGTGAACATTAGAACCACAATGTGGTACTACTACACACACACCAGAATGGCTAAAATAAAAAAGGCTTTAATATCAAGTGTTGGCAAGGATGTGGAGCAATCAGAACTCTCATACACTGCTGGTGAGTGTAAATTTGTATAACTTTGGAAAACTGTTTGGCAGTATCCATTAAAGCTGAACATATGCATACCCATGACTTAGCAAGTCCACTCCTTGGCATAAACCCAGTAGAAATAGATTCAATAAAGTCCTAATATCTCAATAACCAGAGCAGATATATACATACCTAACCACCCCACAGTGTGCATGTTCAGTGACACTTCGTGATTATCATCAAATATTTTTTCCCCTCTACTGGAAAGTGGAGTAGGTAGGTCTTTCACTCTGCCTATGTGGTAAAAGAGCTACTTATTGAGGCTACAAATGAAAAGGCTGTGGGTAACTCCAGGGCCCACTTCATGGGTATGCAACCCATACCCTCACATACTCACTTAGAAGGGCCCTGAACTTGATTTAATGCTCTCCTGTCACCATCTTGAATGTCTTCATAATTTTTAAACAAGGGGCTCATATTTTCATTTTGCGCTGGGCCCTGCAAACTATGTGATAGTCCTGGGTAACTCATTTACCTTTTTTAAGTATATGAAGTGGTCGCCATAGTAGAAATTAAGAAGCAAGAAACTTATATTTTAGTAGGAGAGACTTTGTTTAGAAATAATAAAGGCCCAGCAGTTCAGTAAAATAGTGCCTTACATATGGACACTAAAATAGATGCCCCAAAACGAATTGATTTTTTAAAAATGGCAATTTTGAGACAGAAGAGAATAATTATTAGGTAGTTTTTGTGAAAAGATAAGTAATCAAGCCAAACAATATGGCATATGCCTCCTACCTGCACAATTCTAGGATATGTTTCAGTACCTTCCCATTAATTTATCTCAGCACATCAGAAAAACATTTTTACAGAAAATATTCCCTTAGGAATGTTGAAAACATGAGTTAAGAGTGTGAATTAGTTTGAAAGCATGAGATTTGTTCATTCATCCATCCATCCATCCTCTAATCATACATTCATTCTTCCACCCATCTATCCACTCATCCCATTGGCAACAAAAGGAATACAAACATAAATCAGACCTGGATTCCATCTGAAAAGAGATACAGCATATCTGTAAGCAAACATCAGATACGACAGCACATATATTCTAAAAGATATTTATTGTTCAGGAAATTCAGAAGAAAGCAATTACTTCAGGGTGGGGAAAATCAGAACTGTCTTTATAGAAAACATCTCTATATTGGGATTTGAAAGCTAGATAGGATTTGGATGTGCATAGAAGTTTGAAAGATATTTTTCGCTTGTTCTTTCTACAATACCTAACTCAAGTATCAGCTGCTCTAGAAAATTTTTTCGTCACTTTTTTCTACCCATTATAGGTAGACTGAGTCTCACAGTTAACTATTAAATGGGATAATTTTAAGGACAAAAAATAAAGAGCTTGTACCTACACATCAAGAATCCAATAAAATGTAATATGCTTAATAGTAATCCAGTAAAAATAAAAATTCAATAAATGTCAGTTACTTAACTGAGACCTTCCCCCAAGGTCTTCTTTGGCTTTGAAGTATAGCGTAGTGAATTGTTCAGAACACAGACTCTAGAATTTCAGGTCTGCCTGGGTTTGAACTCCAGCTCCAATTCTTACTAGCTATAAAACAGGGGTAAGGTTACTTAACCTCATATTTCTTCACCTATAAAATGGGGATCATAATATACTCTTTCATACAGGGTATTGTGAGGATTATATGAGTTAATACATTCAAATGATATATATAATTTTTATTATTATGCTATTTTTCCAGAAACTGCAGTCAGTATTTTATGCATAGTTTATGCATTGTCTAATTTTAGGGACATTGGTAATGATCCTGGCCTTAAAAATCACCTTTTCTTATTCACTTCTTGTTGCCTTAATATCCACCATCATAGATCCATTTCTTTGCTTTAAATCTTGTATGTCTCTTAAAATTAAATATACAGTTTAAGCTTGAGGGAGGGGATTATGTTTGATTTGTCTTTATGCTTCTCTACCTTCTCCAATTCCTATCATATTTTCCCTACCCTTGCCCCTTATAGACAACCTTAAACAAAATAGCTAGAGTGATCCTATTAAAATGGTGCTTTTTGGCTGCCATTGTGAGTCAAAACATCCCAAAACTTAGTGACTTAAAACAACAATGATTTATTATTTCTCCTGATTCTGTGGGTTGGCTGGGCTGTTCCTCTGATGGTTTCATCTGGGTTACTCCTGCAGCTGCATTCAGCTGGAGACTTCCAGTTGGGCTGGAAGATCCAAGACAGCCTTACTCACAGGTCTGAGGGTTGGTATAGCTGTTGGTTAGGGAACTTCAGTTTTCCACACAGCCTTTCATTCTCCAGTAGTCTGGACTAGCTAGACCACACATGTTGATGAAAGGCGATATAAAATAATGCAGCCATGTTTTTCAATCGATCACAGTCTACCCTCTGATTACAATTATTTCCATTCCTCACACATGCAAAATAATTGCTCACCCCTCTCCTCTAACTCTCATCCTATTACTACAGCATCAGGCTCAAACTCCACTATCCCACAATCTGCACCTGGTCCAGATATAGATATGACCCCTTAGCTGCATTCCTTGTGATCCAGAGATCTGTTTACTAAAAAGACAAGTTATTCAAATTATTAAGACATCTGTTTCTCATACAGTGGTGAGCTAGAGACAGGAGCACTGCATTAGACACTCCTCTTCATTGAGGAGAATAACAGAAATCACACAGCAGTCCTCATGCATAGTAATCCTGAAATATAGCTGAGCACATACCTCTAGTTCCCAATGGGAACTGACAGATCCAAGATGGCCTCTGGGATGCCTTGGCTCTCCCTCATGTGGCTTCTCATCCTCTAAGACTTTAGACTGGCTTCAGTACATGGTGATCTCAAGGTAGCAACCAAAGTGAGCAAAAGTAAAAGCTGCCTCTTGAGATTACCTTTGACAATCAAATAATATAATTTGCCAAATTCTATTGGTCAAGCAAGTCATGTAGCCAGCCCAGCTTCAAGGGTGAAGAAAGAGAGTTGTGTTGATTGTGGGCAATTTTCTCTCAGATCTCAACTCACTCTTCTATACTCCAGTTTGTGGTGATAGAGCTGGGTTACAGCAGATGATGATATTAGATTTGGTCAGTAGGGGAGAGAGGTTCCTAGGGGGAGACTGCAAAGTCAGAGGAAGAAGGAACTTGCTTCTCCCCATTTGGTTAAAAGCACAAGTCCTCCCAATGGCCACAATGGTCTCCTTGCTGTTCTTTGAATATGCTAGTTGTACTCCTGTCTCAGAAACTTTGTTTGCTCTTCCACATGACCAGAAGAGTCTTCCCCCAGATTTCTAGAGAGCTCACTTCCTACCTCCCCACGTCATCGCTCAAATGTCACTTTCTCATCAAGGCATTCCTTGAATACATTATTTAAAACTGAGCGAATCGCAACCAAAATCTGGTACTCCTTATCCTCTTTCTTCTTGCGTTTTTTCTATAGCATTATAATCAATATACTATAGCATTCAATATACTTTACAGTTTATTTATTACTTATCTCCACTTCACCTGACCCTAAAATTTAAGTTCCAAGAGGGCAATATATTTTAACTGTTCTGTTCCGTGTTGTTGTACCCAAAATCTAGAGAAGTGCTTGGCATATAATAGATTCTCAATAAATTCATAAATATGTGTCCATTAGGTTTGCTGAAGTAAGATTACTCTGTAGTATATTAAGTCATAAACATTGGAGCATAAATGAGTTTATAAGATCTTTTTCTTAAGACAAGTCAAAGAAGTGAAATAGAGAAGAAATTAAAATATTAAGAATCTGAAGTGATGGAGGGGAAAAGGCTACATAAGGGAGCCCCAGAAGAGCTTGGGGAAAGGGGTAATAAATACAGAAAAACTGATCAGCTGTGATCTAATTTGCAAAGCTAGGATGGAGGAGATAGGGAAAGCATCTTGGAGTAGAGGAAAGAGCACCAAATTTGGAGTAAACTGTAGACTATCCCAGCTTTTTTTCCCCCAACTTTGCTGCTTACTATAAATATATTTCTGGGGAAATTATTTAACCTCTCTTGCTCTCAGGTTCTACATTTCTGAATTAAGGAAAATCATTTCTTGTTGTTTCCCTCAGAGGGTTGATGTGAAAATCAAATGAGATCATGTATGTACATGTACAAATGTTCAAAATGCAGACTGATGATAATGATGTGACCTCTAATAGATGTGACTAGGAGAGCCAGAAAGGCAGGATATGCCAAAGGAGTCCCTGGCAAGCCCTCTGCCAAGAAGAATTGAGGCATAGCCATCTTCAGCTTCAGGATTACTGGCTCTTCATCTGGAATGCAATTAGAATGACTGGTTTTTAAATCTGTTATATATTTTGTATGTGTGTGCCATGCCCTTCCCATCAAGTTGGAATTCAACTGTAGTCATGTACCCTATTTAATTAATTTTATTTTACTTCACATATTTGGAATTAGGGGCTCAGGAATGTCATATGTAAATGTATGCAAAACAGCATGCAAATTGGTATTGAGAGCCAAAAGCCCAGATTTTTTTTTTAAACAGGAATATATTATTAGGGAAAAAAAAGGTTCTTCTCACAGGCCTACTGTGCTGTAGCTCTTTAAAAGAGTCTTCATTGTTTAATCAGAACTTCTGGCTACAAACGATACCAATACAACCTTATATAATATTTCATGTTGGAGAAGCTCGCAAAAATTAGCAACTTTGGTGTATTTGACCTAGTTCTCCTTATTGAACAAACATATTTCTGTACCTTTAAGAATTTAGCTGGAGAAGTCGGGGATGGATGGTTAGGAAATGGAAATAGGAGGTGAAGTGGCTACTGTCCCTCACACCTGACATGCCATATGTCAAGCCACTACTTCACAAATTTCTGTGAGATGAAATGAGAAAAGCTTTTTGTTTATTTTCCTAATTAAATGAGGTCTAGAGGGAGAGATATCAAATCAGTGGGCTTTTCTGTCCCATTTTAAATAAATGATTTATCTTATAGTTAAACCTAGAGTAATTCTATAAAGGCTCTCAATCTCTGAAAATTGTGAAGAATCTGTAATCCTAACTTGCTTTATACAAGCTAAACTAGTATTTGGAGTATATTGTAATAAATGATCCATTCTCACAAAGCTCAAATTAGTGCCGGCTTTTGGTACAGGACACACAAAAAACTGAATATAATCATAGCCGTAAAAGGAAAGAAATGCCTGAATTCAGAAAAGTCCTTTAAGATGACACATCTTTATTATTATTTTTTGCCATACTAAATCCTTTTGTGTTCTGATTACTAGTAAAAGAGGGTTTGTATATCTACTCTAATGATATACATTAGAGTAGATTTCAATATGCTTTTGAAAATTTGTCAAATTACAAAAAACTGGCTTCACATAGCACTTCATAATTTCCCTCATCAAATCCTAAAGACTATATTAAAACATCTGTTTTTGGAATATCTTGCTGACAGTAGAATGTTATACCCCCAGGGGAGTATCCTAATTTTGCATAAAATTTGCATACTCATAAATAAGTTAACATTGGGGGGACAAGTATATCATCTGCAAACAATGCAAGTATTTTCCATATATCCTTTTTATAACTGGATTAGAGCAGAGAAAGACAGATTTTTTGAAAAATTATTTTTTCTCATTCAATCACATTTTAAATGAGACTATGAATTCTTTATAAAGATTTTTCCCTCCCAATATTCTTTATCCTGCCCTCAGAAATGCAAGGTAGCACAAATTGATTCAATATTCAGAAATGAAATATATTGCAGCTGTGTGCAAATAATATTTAAAGTGTGGCATATATGATAAACTAAAAAATGGAATTTTATAGTTACATATGCATACCCTGGATTATAAGACGTATGAAGACATATGGAGTAAGGTAGATGTCCATCTTTTTCTCTTAATCTGGCACAAAACAACTTTATACTTAATGCAATCTTGGTAATTTACACACCCTAGTCAAGTACCTAGAAGTGCATTATGATTTTTTTATTTAATTAACTGTATGCCTTCAACTCTTTGAGTTTGAAAGGAAACTAACCTTCTCCAAGGTTTATTCTGGTCTCACACTAGCCTGGAGAATAATGGAGCACAATGCAAAAATTACTCCATATAGACAACTGTCAAATCTGTTTGCTACAGAGTCAGCATTATTACATTATTAATGTAGTACATTATTACATTATTACATTATTACAAAAGACTATTACTCTAATATAATGACTAGGAACTAGCTCTCTGATTCCCATTAATGCCCAGTTTCACATACTAGGCCAGTGAGAATACAGTAGGTAAGGTTTTGAACCAGTGAGGTTTCAGGAAAGACAGAAGGTGCCTTCACCCAAATTACCTTATACCAACCACTGGATAGTACACAGAGTTACACAGTTAGAACTGTATCTTTTATTTAAGATTCTAACTGTTGTGCAAATAAAAATATTTGGGGGAGGGGTTAACACATAAAGGTATTATCTGTTATTTATAACTTAATGAATGGGCTCTTAACCTGGGACTCCTGTACCATAGACAAGATTTAGAGAAATAGTAAGCCTTCTTAAACTATATGCAAATTTTTGTTTAAATGCATTTGGGTGAATATTTGGAGGAAAAGGACTCATAGATTTCTGACATATTCTCCAAGGAGTTCACACATGCACACACACACGCACACACAGGAACCAACACTTCAGTGTGAAGTCTTTGAGAACTAGATTGGACAGGGGTCTGGAAAGAAAGACTATAAGGTGCCTGGTAACTAAGCAAGATATCAGGAGTCAAAGTTTCCAGAACTCTGATAGACAAAGAAAGAGGGCACATAAAAAAGATACTGAATCCATAGGACCAACTTAATTGGCTTCAAAATTTTACTCAATCCAGGCAGAGGCAACATGAATTTACTGGGTCAACTTGCATTCCCAAACAATGGTATTTACCAATACTCTTTTTCTATTTCCATTTTTTTAAAATCTTTCTCCAGAATATTGTAAACACCACTTTAGAAGATCTATATTGGCTCAACCAGAACAATGATTCTGCCAATACCAAGAATTGAGTCTTAAAGGACTGAATCCAGGGCAGTATATATTATCTTTATTAATTAGGATATTTTCCATTGCTTATATCAGAAAACTCAACCCCAAAAAGGAATGTTACAGTATTATTTGAATGAAAAGTCCATCAATAGCATCAGACAATAAGCCTTGATCCAGCATGAAAAATTATGTGACCAGAAACCTGTTTCTCTATTTGTCTCCTCTATTCCATCAGGTCTGTTTATGGCTGCTGCAGCAACCAAAACTGTGTCTCCTTGTTCAGCTCCATCAAGATCTGATTCAGAATAACCAGCAAAATACTTGAGATTAATGGATTGGTTAAGTTATGTCCATCTTGGAATCATTGTAGAGAGAAGGGTAAAATATGCTAATTAACTTCACAAAAGGAACTTGGAATGGAATTGATCTGATCCAAGTATGTGGTTGAGAATAGGGGGAGAATGATCTGTCAAAGTTAAGCTTGTGGTATTTTTACCAGAAAAAAAAAAAAAAAAGAGAGAGAGATAGAGAGACAGAAAGAGAGAGAGAGAGAGAAATATACCAGCTATCCAAAACAAAAACAAAAACAAACCAAAAAAATCCCAACAAATTTCTAAGAAAATATCCAAGAAAGAAATGAAAGAACACCTCTTAACCAAAGTGTGTTGATGTTCGTAGTCAGAAAAACATCAGGTTCAAACTGAAGAAACAGGGCATTAACCAGATGATAATGTTAAGATCTAGGAACTGGATGGGAGATGGATGGGAGCAAGTCAGCAGAAGAACAAGCAACTTTCTGGGCAATAGCTATGAACCAAATTAGAACTGTTTTGGTTTATGATCAGAAGGTATTTGCTGTGTGGTGGGTGAAGGCAGGTTAAAGGAACAGAATCAGGAATTCATTGCCTATATCTCTCCACAAGAAACTCCTATTCCCAACATCATCAGGTTTGTACTTCATTTAATCCTTCCTTTATCGACAGTCTGGCATCAGCAGGAGTGAGTAGTGAACTTAGACTCCTCTCCATTCATACTTTCTTGCCTTGTAATTCCTTTATTTCAAGGTCAGTTTCCCCCAATCTCTCCTCATGGAAGAGGTAACTACTTTGGGACAGTGGGGGGTTTTTTCTAGAAGTATCTACCAAGAATTCTGAAGGGTCTGAGATTTTACTGTACTTGCAATCTAACAAGTTAGCCTACTACAGTTTCATGAATGCTAGTAAAAGCGTCCTGGGTCAAAGATGAAGGATTTGTTTATTACTCGCAATAACAGCAGTGGTCATAGAACTATTATTTGTGCTGAGCCCCAGTTCCAACAGGGCCACAGAAAAAGGGCCAGATGATATCTGCATGTGCAGTGGGTTGCATCACAGAGAGGAACTCTGAGCTCAGAAAACCCAAATCTTTTACACGGGACAGTAAGCATGTATGCCCACTGCTCTGGAGGAAAATGTTATCTTATCTTCCGAGGCTATTCACTATGGAAACATTCTTTAAATAATAGTCCAGAACAAAAGCAGCGGGTTCCTCTGACCACAAGAGGTGAAGAAACATGAGAGAACCAAGAAGAATTTTCTCCCAATAATATCCAACTCCATTCTTCTAAGCAGTGAGTGTACCAAAAATTTTTTTCTAAGAGCCACAGACACCATTCAAGTTTCTGAGTGTTTGACAATCAACTTAGAAATAGAAATAAGAATGGAGTGGAAAATAAGACAGGGTAGCTAGAATTATTGGGAAATTTCCTAGATCCTGTTGTTAAAATGCAAATAAATATCTCCAGAGGAATGTCATTATAAGAGCTATTAGCTTATAAACAACTATTATAGATATTAAATAAGTGTTCTGAATTTGTGAAGCATTTTTACAGCTACTGGTTTATTCTACCTATACAGCAACGCTGCACAGCAGGCAAATATGCCATTTAACAGCAGAATAAAACTGAGACACAGAGAGATTAAAGCAACTTGTTCAAATATAACCACAGGAGTTATATTCGAATCATTCAATTAAATAGTAACATCATTAGTATATAGCAATCACATTTGCCCCAGAATTACAAATATTTATATATCATTCAACCCTTAATAGATAAACATAAAACTATAAAAAATAATAGGTAAAACTTGAGTGTGAGATATAATTTTGTGAGGTTTTGGGGGGTTGTATTACAATAGCACTGCTTCAGAGTAGTATAAAATATTCAAGTGATGGACCCTAGAGTTGTTATTCTGGAGTATATTTCCTGTTTGATGAGAATATCCACAATGTTCTTGTTTAAATTCCCCAATAACTTTAGAAAAGATTACTGATATAAGCATTAATTTTCGTAAGGGTGCTTCAAACTCCCCCAATTAGAGACATTTTTTCAGTGAAGTAACATCTACTAATCTGCCAAATTGAAATCACTTTACAAATGAGGAGACTAATTCTGTTTTTATCATTTAACTATAGGATATTAATCATCTGATGAAACAGAAAGATTTAACAAAATGAGCATGTTCAAACCATTTGGCAAATATCTGCTAAAGAGAGCAGATAAGAACTCTTTGGTGGAGGGGGGGAGATGATTTTTTTTAACCTGAAACAAAAGCCAATCACAAAATGTAATAGTGTTGTATTTCTCTTTTATACCTGTAATACAGTAGCAGATCGTCAAAAAGGTTAAAGACAATGTCGGCCATGACTTCTTTCAGCTTTTGAGTGTGGCAACGTGTATTATTTGGCATAATCATGACACAGATCTGCATGTGTATGTCTTCAATAATTCATGTTGCAGCTTGTCTCACTGTGGGGACAGATGTCAGTGAAACCAGTGACAGCCGATCATGCTGATCCCACAGTGACACTGAACCTTGAGTACATGCCCACCAAGTCTGATTGGAGTGAATAAAATATGGGCCAGCAAGTTTGGGTGTAGCTATTCATTTTGTAACTACATGAATGTACATATTTTTATGTATGTATGTATAAAAAAATCTTACTTCCCTATAATTTCCTAAACATTTGGAAATCTTTATAATTTGGACTACTTATATGTGGAAACATTCCTTACATTTGAATGTCGTATATATTAGATCATTTAAAATATACAGAGAAAATGTTACTGACAAAATTAATTATTTATTGTTATGTATAGAAATGTATATCTCTCCTACAGCTGATGTATAGAATTACCAATCTTTTTCTTTTTTTTGGATAAAAAATCCAATCACTTTTATTTTTATTTATTTATTTTAATAAATGTATTTATTTTTGGCTGCTTTGGGTCTTTGCTGTGTGCGGGCTTTCTCTAGTTGCAGCGAGCAGGGGCCACTCCCCATTGAGGTGTGTGGGCCTCTCATTGTAGTGGTTTCTCTTGTTGCGGAACACGGGCTCCAGGCACGCAGGTTTCAGTAGTTGTGACGTGTGGGCTCAGTAGTTGTGGCTCACAGGCTCTAGAACACAGGCTCAGTAGTTGTGGCGCATGGGCTTAGCTGCTCGGTGGCATGTGGGATCTTCCCGGACCAGGGCTCGAACCTGTGTCCCCTGAATTGGCCGGCAGATTCCCAACCACTGCACCACCAGGGAAGTCCCTAGAATTAACCAGTCCTAATTAATCTTTCATTACTAATTCATGTATAGAATAAATTAATGTCACACATCCAGAAGATTAAACAAGCCTGATGTTTTGTTCTCAAAGACTTATCTTTGTTTCTTACAATGATTAGTATTTTCTTTTAACATTTGGCAGTAATCAAACAACTATCCTAGATACTCTAAGTATAAATGTATATCTGTCAGTAAGTATCTATGAACATTAATTAGAATATAAAATATAGAACATTGGTTAGAATATAGAAACAGTCTCCCTGCCCAAAGTTAGTCTAATCCTTATGCCTTAACCCATAACAAGTTTCATAGCAAGGCACTAGAATAAGAGATGTAGCTGGAGCTGTGCAAGTCTATTGTTTTTACTAGTAGCAATAGTAGCTCGACATACTTACCTTCTATTTGTGCATAAAGAAATACAGAGGGAGCAGTTCCAAAGCCTTTTAAAAGTCAAAATATTGTGTCATATTTTTAGATCCCAAGATGAGCTCCATTTATCCATTTCTTGAATAACATTAGGGAAAAATGTCAAGCTCTACTTATAACCTGCAGAATCTTTGATTAACAACTAGAAAATACCATGTGTATGTTTGTATGTGTGGATAAATACGGGTGTGTGTGTATATATATTACATTTTGAAATATTCAACAGAACAAAACATTCATCTTTATGTTTTTTTGAGTAACACAATATGTTCTGCAATTTTTGACTTGCTCTTAGACATATCGCTTAGCTTTTAGAGTCATTATTCTTGGTAATTTTATTGTTTCAGAGAAGTTCCTGGCTTATTCCTAATGACTTCTCTGATCTGTCCTCTCCCCTCTAAGATCAGTACATTTAGGAAAAGGCATTGATTTTTCATTATGCCAGGATTAGACTATTTTCAAGATACACTTGAGTCAGGGAATCTCGTCACTTCTACCGTGCATAGTGTTGCCTAACAGTGGGTACCATTTTTCTTTGGAGGTGCATTTACATAAACATTTCTAATCACAGCTCTGTAAAGAGACACGGTATGATAATTCATGACTTTTAGGTAATATGTCATATGAATCTTAACATATGGCATTACACTCTACAGTGGCAATCTTGGCTTCCAAAGGGACCTGGAAAACATCCAGTGAGATGAGAATAAGCCAAACTTGATAGAAAACCATATCGATGCTAATCCAGGTTTACACCTTTCATTCAGACTCAGAACTCTCCAGCAGATGGTTCAGTGTTGAAGCACTAATGTTAGCAAAATGTCAAAACTATTTTGCTAAACTCCCCAATTGTTCATACAGAGTATTTTTCAAGAGCTGGATATCAAAACAGTATTAATGAATGGTAGCACTAAGGTGTCTGATCTCAAGTCCAGGGTTTTGGTTTCAATTTCCAAAGATAATCTGGCTTTGCTCCCTTGGAATATAGCCAGTCAGCTTTTACAAAGAAAATCAAATTTTAGAAGTTTCTTCCCTGATTCTTTAGCCAACAGTGGCATAATCAAAGAAGACAAAGGAATGCAGACCATTTGGCAGATAGCATTATTAGTGCTGCTATATCAATTTAATCATCCAAACAAATGTCATGAAATAGAGGCTCTGAATCAAAATGTCTTATTCTAGGATTTGTGGACATAGAGAAAAAAAAACAAATGGGCTTCAGAGAGCCCATAAAGCATCTGAATTTAGAGGCGAATATGGATGTGGGTGTTCCTATGCATACTTTTCAGTGTGCACACATATTTACTGAGTATGCAACGTGCATGAATGAATAGGTGTAACACTCATACTAGGATCAGCAACGGCTTCAGTATGTTACAGAAAGTCAGAATTACATTTATAAAACAAGAATAAATATGTCTGCCTCTAGATAAAAGCATATTCAAGCACTAATTGATCACTTAATGCCTATTAGGATATATGCTGTCTTTAATATTTTTTTTTAATATTAAAAAGTATCTTATGAAGTAGGAATTAAGAGCCCTGTTTTGCAGAACTCTAACCACAAATGTCTCAGAGAGAGGTTTATCTGGACCCTCCCAACGGGTAGCCTGGAATTAGCTTTCCTGACTCCAAATTCCACTCCTTTTATTTTACGTCACTTTTACTCCTTTAATAATGGTTTCTACCTTAGTGTAAACAGACTACAATCCCAACAGCAAAAGATAGCGTCTATGATAACACAAGAAGGCAGAAGAATGGATAAAAAAGTTGTGGGGTGTGTGTGTGTGTGTATATATATATATACACACACAATAGAATATTAGCCATAAAAAAGAATGAAATCTTGCAATTTGCAGCAACATGAATGTACCTGGAGGGTATTATGCTTAGTGAACTAAGTTAAGACAGAGAAAGACAAATACTGTATGTTTTCACTTACATGTGGAATCTAAAAAGCAAAACAAATGAACAAACATAACAATACAGAAACTGACTCACAGAGAACATAGTAGTGGTTGCCAGAGGGAAGGGCAGCGGGGGATGGGAGAAATAGGTGAAGGGGGTTAAGAGGCACAAACTACCAGTTAGAAAATAAATAAGTCACAGGGAAGTAATGTACAGCACAGGCAATATAGTCAATAGCATTGTGGTCACTTTGTATGATGCGTAATCTGTAAAAATACTAAATCACTCTTGTACAACTGAAACTAATATAATGTTGTAAGTCAACTCCAATTTAAAAAAAAAAAACATACGAGTAGGAGACCACTTTCAGGTAACATTCCTTCTCTCAGAATTTCTTTATGGAAGTCTAGAGTATATCGCTATTATTATCTTCAAGATGTATTTTCCTTTGCAAACTTCTTGTAGCAGCCACTATAGTATTAAATCAATCGGCATAAATTGATAAGACAGCAATGAGACTTCCCATCACATCTGTTTGAGTCCTGACCATTAGCCCAAGGCAAAGCACGTGGGCACTCCACCTGGGAGCCAGTTCATACCAGGACAGCTATTTTTCATGTTCTTCTGTGAATGTGCTTCTGGTAGTGAGGTCACTGGTAGAAAGATTCGTGTTTAGCCCTTAAGAGGCTAGGCCAGATCAGAACTGAATAATGATCAGTAAAAATTGACCTGAGAGATTTAAGACAGCTGAAAAGATATGCCATGCTCAAATTAGGTCAAGCCATTCAGGACTAACCCTGTAAAGAGAACCTGAATCAGTAGGTGCCACTGGTATGTCATCGCTTATAGGATTGTCAGGTTGGACTAAACAACATTGTTCCAATTATATAACTCTTAAAAAAGTGACTGCTTATAGGTTTTCCTCACTTCCAAACCCTAATTTTGCTCTTCTCACTATGTCTTTTATGATTAACCATGGTTTTATTTTCATTTTTGCTCACTATCAATTTCATTGCTGAAGACTGTCCATATTTCTTTAACGTGGTGACAAGAATTCTTTGCTGAAGCTAAAAAAAAAAAAAAACCCACGAAAAAAACAAACAAGAATGAAACAAGCTAAGAGAATAACACTGTATTCCATTTTTCCATTTAAAATATGTTACAAAACAGCTTTCAGTTTAAAAAATTTTGACAGTGTATATCCAATTTTTCAACTAACAGATGCACATACATAAAATTATATGATTGAAATTCAGTGTCAGGGGCTTTAGTCATTTAGTTTGGGCAAATTCAACGTACTGGTTCATAATATAACTCTTGTAATATCTATTTAATAATGAGAGAGTGGAGTTTCTATGAAATAGTGATATGGAAGTGCATTTAAAAAGTGTATTTATAGTGCATTTAAAAGGGATATTTTTTGTGAATATTTTAAGAAAGAAATTACTATGTTTTATTTTTAAATGAAAAGTGATTTTCATTTTTTTTTTAAGAAATCAATTCATAAGGAGATTGAGTGAGCAATACGTGTCTATTTAATGAAAGAAGAAACCAAGCCATGTCTTTGGACTCCTAGCTCAGAGTTCTCCATGATAACTTGCAAACACCTGCTTATATTAGCTTAGACTTTCTCGCTTGTGTAATGACAATAAAGTGAATGACATCTGTTTTATTCCGTTCAGGCTGCTATAACAGAATAACATAGGATGGGTGGCTCAAACAGCAAACATTTATTTCTCACAGTTCTGCAGGCTGAGAATTCTAAAATCAATGTGCCAGCAGATTCAGTATCTGGTGAGGGTCATCTTTTTGGTTTGCGGAGAGCTGCCTTCTCACTGTGTCCTCACATGGTAGAGAGAGAGACAGAGAGAGAGAGAGAGAGAGAGGTTTCTCTGCTCTCTTCTTATAAGGACACTAATTCCATCATGAGGATTCTACCCTCATTCTCTCATCAAACCTAGTTACTTCCCAAAGGCCTCACCTCCAAATACCATCATACCAGGGGTTAGGGTTTTGTGGGGAGACATTTAGTCCATAGCAGTAAAGTGAATGTCATCTAATATATTGTTCTCCAGATAGTACCAAATCTATGTCTAAAATATTTTCAAGATAGAGGTGGGTTATGATAATTCTAGGACGGAAATGCAATCCTCCTACAGGGAAACATAGGCTATCCATTGTGCTTACAAATTTAATGGGATAATTGAGTGTGCGCCACAGAAGCCAAAGACTTTTATCCTTTAATTGACAGAAATACCATATATATCATTTATATAACAACTAAGATCATCCCAAAAGACAGCAATTTGGGAAATCCAGATTCCTTCAGTATAGTGCAGTAATGAGGCACCCAGAATCAGATGAGCTGGGTCTGAGCTTCATTATCTGAGCTCCAACACTGACTGGGTAACCTTAGGCAAATTACTTGGTCTTTCTCTGTCCAGTTCACCAATCTATAAAACAGAGATAATCACAGGATTTATCTCCAGAGTAAGGATTATATGAGATAACCAAGTAAAGAGCTTAGCAGAGCGACAGTGGTAAGCACTCAATAGATGCTACTATGTATTGCTATTTAGATATGGTGATTCCGTCTAACCCAGGAGGCTCGATTTTTAAAATGTGTCAGGGTTAGCTAAGATTCCAGTGTCTTGAGTGGTAGCAGGCATTGTTATTTTTAAGGATCCGTTGACCTTAGGGAAATGTGTTTTCCTTACAGACCCAATACAACCGCTAACAAATATTACACATGTAATATTTTTAAAGAAAAAAAAGAAAATATATTTTACCTTTAGCTGGACCTTTTGTTCAAGACAAGACTCTATCAGAAACAATAGCTTTTTTATAAGACATTTTATTCTAGGAATGGTGGTTTTGAATATTCAGTAGGGCTCCAGGCTAGTGATTTCGTGGTTAGGTTTCCTGTCTTCCACGAAGCCCTTGACAAAGGTCACAAACAATTTGCTCGTTCCTCTTATTAAAATAAAGATAGAAAGCATTGATGATAACTCTGCCCAGCAGCTAACTTCATCATCTGTAGCGGTTTCAACATATGCTTGTGAGATAATGAAAAATATAGCATTAAACACAGTGGCAGATTGAATCTTGTTTCAGGGTAAATATAGTAAGTCATTTTTTTCCCTTTTCATTTCCTCAGAACCTGTTTAGCATTAGACTGTTAATATCATCCCTGATACATGACAAAACCATTGCATAATATACTGCATTTCAGACCAACCTCCACATAAAAGTGAGCAACGGAAAACTATGAACATTAATCGGGCATTCAAAATAATGAAGTGCCTCATGCCAGCCCTCTTTAAAAGCCTTCCACTCTCATAGTTTTGTAGGAATAAACAGTTTTATAAATCTGACACGCTTTTCTGGTTCCATTTAGTGTTATGAAAATGTCATTTTTCTGAGGTACCGTGAATATTAAAAGTTTTTAAAGATATATTTATAGCCAATAGTAAAAATATTCTATGCAATCTTTATGACATAATCTTTTTTTAAAAGCAAGTTTTGAATCTAAAAAACAAGTTTATCAATATTGGGAAGGAAGGATTATTCACACTTTAATCTTCAAGGACTAGGAAAATACATATAATGATTTTGGGCAGCAAATATTTTGTTATGGTAAATATTTGCCTGGGGGAATTACAGCTATTTGAAGACTATATTTTTTATCCAAAAATAATTAAAAATTACCAATAAAAAAACATGTAACCATTAACTTCAAAGAAAAATCTAATAAATTAACAATGGTTCAATCTGTGCTTGTGTTGAGGAGCATATCTCAGGAAAATTCTTTATACACACAATTCCAAAAAATATCTCATATTAAATTAAAATATGATTTAAGAATGAAAGTATCTACTCATTATATTATGATAAAAACTGAATTAGGAGCTGACATTTTACTGATAATTATCCTTTGGTTGGTGACTCTAGTAAAATCTGAGTTTTTCCTGCTTTTACATCACAGTTTTTATCCCCACTTCATATGCCTTGCTACCAGATGTTGAACATGCTGCCTCTCTTTAGTTGTTTCCATTACATCAGAGGTCAGTCTAAGTTCTTCACTCTGGGTTCTCCCACCTATGCTGTTACCATCATATCCCCCTTTCAAAAGTGACGTTAGGAAAATCATCTTCCCTCTATTGCCTCTGGTTTACAGAAGCAATAAATGGCTCAGCTGCAGCCATTGCTTCAGGATCTAATTAAACAAGGAATTGCAGATGCTGTGGATTTTTTTTTTTTTTTTCCTAATGATACAAGCAACTGCACGGAGCACATATGTTCCTTTTCTGTTCTTTGACAAAGACTACAGAGAACCTGAACTTGCAACAAGCATGGGATGTGGTATGTTCTTAAGTGTTATTCAAGGTCACATGTTTTTAGAAGTAAAAATAGCAACAATTAACCAAGTGACTTTATGTAATGTAGCCTGAGATTTAATGTTCTTTATTATTTAAAGCTTGAAATTTATCATATGGGTATATTTAGCCCCAATCCACTTTGGATTATGCCTATACGGTCTTTCTTCAGAGCATCCTCCACATGTTTATTTCAGACAATTTTACATTTATCTTTTAATTGTATATTTTTAATAAACTGAAGTATATATGTAACATATATTAAAACCTTAAAGAATAATAACAAGCAAACACTTGTGAACCCACTACCCAATCTAACAATGATAACATTAGAAATACCATTGACATCTCTTTTTTTTAAGTATTAATACATTCAATTCAAAATACTGCCCAATTGCCCTTGTAATTTCTTCTTTGACCCATAAGATATTTAGAAATATGCTGTATAGTTCCCAAATATTTGGTTATTTTCCAGTATCTTTTGTTATTTATTTCTGACTTAATTCCATTGTGGTCAGAAATGGAATTGTATAATTTAAATATTCTTAAATGTATTGAGTTGTTTTATGAACCGGAATATGGTTTATTTTGGTAACTGTACCATGTGCACTATAGATTCTGCTATTTGGGAATAAATTGTGCCATAAATTCATTTAGATAGAGTTGGTTGATAGCGCTGTTCATGTGTTCTATATATTTAGTGATTTGCTGTCTATATGTTTTATCAGTTACTAGAGCAAGACAGTGAAATCTTCAGCTATAATTGAGAACTATTTCTGTTCTATCAGTTTTTGCTTCGTGTATTTTGAAGCTCTGTTATTAGTTGCATAAACCTTTGGAATTGTTCTATCCTGTTGTCCTGTTGATGAATTGATCTTTTATCATCATGAAATGACCCTCTTTATCTCTGATAAGTAGTTTTGGTATCTAGTAGGTCATGTTCCCACATATTTTTCTTTTTCTTCAGTGGTATCTTGGTTATTCTGAATCTTTTCATCTTTCATATACATTTAACAATCATCTTGTCGAATTCCTCAAAGTCCCTATTGAGGTTTTGTTAGAATACCCTTGAAATTTTACATCAGTTTGTGAAGACAAGGACAAGGATAAAGGACATCCACCCAAAACATATAGTAAGCATCATATTCAATGGCTAAGCATTAAAAGCTTTACCTCTAAAATCATAAAGAAAAGATAATGCTTATTATTTCTTCTATTCAACATCATATGGAGGACCTACCCAGCTCAATAAGATATGAAAAGGCAATACAAAACAGAAGGATTGAAAAGGGGGAAAAGTTGTCATTATTAGTTAAATGACACATTTGTCCACATAGAAAATTTTTTAAAGCCTACAAATTACTAAAAACAATAAGATAATCTAGTGAGTTCACTGAATATGATTAATACTTAAAAGTTTTTAGCAAGAAAGAATTAGTCAATTTAATTTAAAAATTATAATATGAGTGATCTAGGAATAAGTCTAACAAATGATGGACAAGACTTTAATAAAGAAAATTATAAAAATTAATTGAAATATAAATTCTAATTGTTACTGAACATGCATAGAAGAGAAACTCTCTTAATGGTGGCTGCATAGATTAAAACCATTTTGAAACAATTCAGCCAAACTTAGAAGAGTTAGAAAACATATAAAGAACTTCTACAATTACAAGAAAATAAACAAGAGACATATTCAAGATTATTCATTTACGGAATTGTTTATGTGGTAGGCAGAATTCTAAAATGGCCCCCAAGATTTCCACTCTCTGGTATCCTGTATAATGCCCTCACCTTAAGTGTGAGCAGAACTTGTGAATATGATGAGATATAACCTCCATGATTATGTTACATTATATGACAGAGTGGATTTCACAGAAGTAATTAAGGTCTCTGATTAGTTGACTTTGAGTTATCCAAATGAATGTCACTCTCGGTGGGCCTGACCTAATCAGGGAGCCTTGAAAAGAGGTAGAAAAGATTCAAAACTAAAGATATTACTTTTGCTGGCCTTGAATAAGCAAAATGCCATGTTGTGCAACAGTTCACATGCCAGGGAAAGGTGGGTGGACCCTGAAGCTGAGAAAGGTCTGCAGTTGGCAGACAGCAAGGAATTGGAGACCTCGGTCTAACAACTACAAAGGAGTAAATTCTACCAACAACTGAACTAAACTTGGGAGAGGACAGTGGGCCTCTGAGGCAACTGCAGCCCTGACCAACATCTTTATTTTTGCTTTAAGAGATCCTAAGCAAAGAAAACCAGCTGAGCCAGGCTGCACCGAGACTCCAGACCCACAAAACTATAACAAATTTGTGCTGTTTTAAGTCTTTAAGTTTGTGGTCATTTGTTATGCAGCAGTAGAAAAATAACACAGTTTGTAATAGCAAAAAACCTTGAAATAACCCAAATCTCCATGGGTGGCAAATGAATTAATAAATTAATTCTTTGTAGTCATGCAATGTTACACTAGACTATGGTAAAATTAAATAAAATAGACAAACATGGCAATGTTACACTAGACTATGATAAAATTAAATAAAATATACCAACATGGATGAGTCTCAAAAGCTTGTTGAGCAAAAAAATTGCAAATCACAAGTATACACACTATGACTTTACTTATATAATTATTAAAATAGGAGAAGTCAAATAATAGGTCATTTGAGGACAGATATTGATGAGGAATGGTTAATACTGTACAAGTCAAGGTTGAGATCACCTCTGGGGGAGGAAGATATTTGAGAGGGTTATAAAAGTGGTTTCAAAGGTATTGGCGTTAGCCTATTTCTTAGGTTCAGCGGTGAGTACATGAGTGTTTATTTTACTATCTATCAAACTGCAGATAAGTTCTAAACACCCTTTTATAATGGAAGATGTATTTCACCATTATGAGTACATAATCCTGTAAAAAGGTCCCCAAATTCCAGAAAGTTAATCTCTTGTCTTCCTAGATTAGAAATTGAATAATAAGTTCATCAAGTGGAAAAAAAAATTATGTATGGCTCTCCAACTGCATTTAAATACAGCAACAGCAGTAACAGCCATGGCTGTAGTCATCTCTTCAACCTAATTAGTGATGGCAGTTGAGGCAGATTAGCAAAGTGAGCCAGGAGACTAGTGACCCAGGTGTCGTCTTTCTTCTGTGTTGTGTGCTTTGCATGTTCAATCTGTGCTGCGTTGGGGAAGTGACGCTGAGAGAAAACCCAAGTGCTAATAACAGTGAGAGAGAAAGACACAGAGGCAGAAAATGGAGGGAGAGAAAAATTTTAAATATGCTTCACATTTCTTGAATTAATTAAAAAGTGAATCATAAACCAGTGTTTAACTTACAACTTGACTGTGGATGAATTATTTATCCAGTTGAAACACACAAGCTATGTTCATAACATGGAGCTATTTTGATTAAACATCTTGAATGGTGAACCCTGGAAATTACTGTACTAACGGTCCTGAGAAACTCCATCAAACCTGAACTCATGATGTTTCCGGATGAAATATCGGAAAGTAAGTCAGTTCTCTGTTTTTACACTAGTTTTTCCAAATCTAATTATGCTTCTCCAAAGCTAGTCCTGAATTTGATGACCACAATAGCTAAAGCCAATTATTTGACCTAGAGCTATGACGGGAACTACACTTTGCAGTAAGACTTTGTACAGATGTACCCATGTCTCTTGCACACTCATCACTTATAACAAATTGATGCTAACTCAGGTTTCACAAAGTGTTAATTCTCATAATCAGTTAGAATCACTGTGTATCCCTAAATTATTGGACACTTCTAACACATTCTACTTTGCGAATTAATTGTAACCTAGAGCTACAGAAATGGTTGTAAACAGGGTGGAACTGTTTATATGTTACTGTTGTGGCTTGAGAAAGATAGCAAATTGTTTGCTACAAAGACTTTTCACTAACACTGAGGAAAAGAGAATACACCAGTTTTCCCCTTTTGGTGCAAACATTTTAATAGTTATTGCTGTTAGGTTAGAAGAAATGATTTTCATTTAGTGAATTTCAACTTAATATCACAGTATCATGTCACCACATCATCCCCCTCCTCTTTGATTACCACCAGCCCACTCCAACAACAGCCAAATTCATCTGTGCTAGACTAACAGTCACAGAACTTTAGAACTAGAAAAGATTCAAGATATCATGTGGTTCAACCCAACAAGAAAACTACATTTGGCATGGTTGTTAAATGAAATTTCTTTATGAAAGAAACACTAGAAAAACAAAACTGACTTCTCCCCATAGACAATTACTGAGAAGGTTTATTAGCTCCTTGAGTTTGAGAAAGAAGTCACTCTTTAAGTGGCTGAATTCTGCGTGCGCACACACACACAAAATAATAATTAAATCAGCTACTTTCAAAGTGACAGGACCATGCAGCATGGAGATTATAAAGCAACAGCATTTATAAATGTTGGCAACTAGTTGCACACCAGGAAACCAAAAGCAATTTATGTAGGAATTTGGCATCCTCAGTTCTCTCTAAAATTCCATGACTAATTTCTCAAGTAGCTTTATTTCTCTCACTTAATCACTCTACTTCTTACTTCACAATACGATGAGAGCATTTGGTTGCATCCAATGCTCCAAAGAGATCATGGAATAAAATGTGTCAGTGAGGTTTTTAAAAAGGCTGATTCTGTAACTAACAATGGAACAAATTACAAGACTTAAATGGGAAAATGTGAGATAAATTAGTTTTTCCTCTTGTGTCCTTTCAAAACCTAGAGACTATTGTTCCCTTGCTTTTTTGTCATTCCAGTACTACTTTTCTTAATCTAGTTATTTTGAAACCTATTCATAATGTCTGCCATTCTGCGTCTGCTATATTTCCTTCACCCTGCCCCAAATTTTTGTTCTCATCAAGTATATTTATCAGTCAGCACTTTCAGGTCTTCAAGATAACTTCTTCCATTAAAAAAAATTTATATTTGATAATAATAATAGTCCTTTGCATGAAGCTCTTATATACATTATCCCATTTCATTCTCAAAACAAAGTAGCAGGGTTAATATTTAGATTTCTATCCTCTAGAGGAGAAAAGAAAAATCCCCCAAAAGATAAGTGGTCTGCCCAAGATCACAGCTAAATAAATATTTGAACCAAGAATGGAAGTCAAACTTCTTTGTCAAACTACGCCCAGCATGATTTCTTAAAGAGCTCTTCTCTTCAGATGAATCAGCTAGTCTCTGGTCATCACTCTTTCTCTATTGCCATCTTCACTCCTACTTCTATTTCCATGCAATGATGTTTAGAAGCTTGCATACAAATTGCTTCTGACACAATACTAACTACAAGTGACTTCTGACAATCTCCAAAACCCTTATAGTGCTTGACTTCCTATTGGTACTTAGAAACAACTGGGACACTTACATGGTAATAATATAGAACTGATGGAACAGGTTTCTGGTACCTCTGCCAGCAGGAATTCAATTAATCTAAAGAGGTCTTCCCTTCTCATACCTGAGAACAGTGAATCCATGACTGTCTCTGAATATTTTGTCTTATTATCATTCTAAGTGTCTGCAGTATTTATGTTCTGTATGTCAGACCAAGAAAAATAACATAAAATTTTAATTTACATTAAAAACATAGTCAATTACTATAATTTCTATCAGTCAGGGACCAGCTAGCAAACCCCTCCAGGTAATTCAAATTGAGGAAATTTAATACATGGGTAATGACTGATGGAAGAGCTGAGAAGCCAACAGGGGATGGTGAAGCAACCAAAAGATTAGCAATGGCAAGAAACCACTCCCACTTCTAGGGCTGGAGGGACAAAGGAGAAAGTCTTATTACCAGAGACTAGAAGCCATGATTACTGGGTGGGAAAGCAGAGGCTGTCTAGTGGGGAGCTAAAAGCACAGTGGAAACCAGCCACTGCAGGAAGATGCCACCGAAGGATAAGCTAGTAGGGGAGAAATACCCTGGCTTCTCCCATTCCTCCTCTCTCCCATCTCCCTTCCCCTACCCCCTCTCGGGCCTCCTATGGAGCAAATCTACCTGGAAGCTAGTTGGAAAGTAAGTCTGAGACACATAGTTTATGGGTGAGGAGTCGAAAATGAATATTAGTACAATAGACAATGACCAACTCACTTCCCAGGCATAAAAGAGAAATCTAGAGCTGTAAACTGATTGCTAAATTATGTTCAATTTACTTTTCTTTTATATAATGAAAATGATCTGCACATCTCTGAGTAGCCTAGACATTATAGCACTTGGTACATAATGTAGTTGGTTGGGGAAAATAATGCTAAGTATAGAAAGTGATGCAGCATAAGTACCATCATATTTTCTCATTATACACTTTAGCAACAATAATGGATATCATTACATAAAAATATGTACTATAATCATACAATTTATTTGGACTGCATAAAGGATTTGCTTAGCCTGTCTTAATATATTTATACCTCTAATTACATATCCATTATATAAGCATCCATTCAAGACCTACTATGAGGCATACAATTTACTAGTCCTTAGGGAAAAAAACTATTTTCATAAGACAGGGTCATATCCTCAAGAACCAAAGAAGATAGGAATTAAGAATAAAGTAAATGAAACACATAAAACATAGATATGATTGAGAGGAGCACACAAATAAGAAAGTAATTCATTTTTCCAGGGGTATAGGAGCCAAAAAAGACTACATAAAAAAGAGGATATTTGAACCAAATCTGAAAAGATAAGGAAGAATCAAAGCAAATGCTATGTTTCTCTGAAGCCTTCCCAGGCTCTTCTCCCATACACACAATGATCATTACAAGCATTGCTTACATATCACATTATGGATCAGTTACAATGCTGAATCATCCGCTTACTTCAAGAACATGTTTAAAAAGAATCCCTCACATTTCTATCCACTAGACATTGCAAGAAACCTAGAGGAGATATTCTTAATTTTAAAGATCTTCCAGCATTGCATGCTATGGTGTTACCTTCTTTTTCTGTCATTCCCAATACTGTCCCCTTGCTATCCTGATCCTGCTTGCTATATACTATTGAATATTTTATAGCAGTGGATCTTTGTTCTAATTTGTTTTCTTTTCCAGTACAACTCAAGAGCCATATAGACCTGCAATTCACATTGACCCAAATTCCTTGAGACTATATTGAAAGATTTTCTTTGAACTCCCACATTTGGAAAAGGATTTAGATAACATTTTATATATTGGAAACTCTGCCCTTATCCAAGATGTTGATGACCTTCTGTTAGCCACGCCTTCATTGAAAGATGAGATACCTAAATCTTACGACTTGTGTAGACCATATGTTACAAAGCTTCTAAAAATATATATATGGTGATGCCTGTCTCAGATTCATTACTTGGGACATTACATACCTATACCAATAAAAGTGAGGTCATCTTCTAGGATAAAAACCAGTCTCAGGGTCCCAAGGTCCACTCAAATTTCACAAATGTCCACCCTCTTGAGCTTAGCTAGCTACAACTTACATAGCATATTGGATATGCTTCTAACCCAAAGCTTCTATTGCATCCAATTTAAACGAACATCCCAGAGCCATGACGTTTGTCACAAGAAGCCAAATAGTCTTTTTTTCTTCTTTAAACAAACCTTGTAGAGAACCCTAGCACTAAATCTTCTTGGTAATGATAAGCCTATATATTTTTACCTTGTGAGGAAAAAGAAACTATTCTAGGTGTGAACACAGATTCATGAAAACAGAGAATGGCCCACTCTTTAGTATGAGTCAGTTCTGCCCCAACCTCTCTGACTATAGCTATTCCCCACACAGTCACAGCACTCCTAAAGACACAATCACATTCTAATATTAGCCTAACAAAATGTGCAATTTTATTCTTCTCTGCAAACAGAGAAGGCTGGGCTCATATTAAACCCATTCTGTTTGCTCCCATTTCACTGCGAGGGGAGTTTCATAACTGTCTTACAGCCCCCGTCTACTGTTCAAATCCAGTATTAACTTCAAAAACTTTTCTTTTTCAAAATTACTGACCTCATATTTTATGTAGATTTGCCCTATTAGTGGACAGAAAAAAGGTGGGTTTGGAATATGCAGCAACATGAGAACGTAGAAAATTCTTCTTTGCTGTCTATTCTTGCTTATGGCTGAATTTATAATTTTTGGTCTTATTTATGACTATGGACAATGCAGGAAACAATGAGAGTTCATCACCTCAGTAGGTATAAAAAATGTTTATTTGTTCATTCACTGACGATCTCTTATACATTATCATATAGCTGTCATAAAGTGTTTTGCTCTCTAAAAGACTTAGGCATGGAAATGCTTTGGCTCCCACTACAGCCAAAGTAACTGCCATTTTCTCTTTCTGGGTCCAACTAGTTGCCTCTGAAAACTCTTTCTGTTGTTGCCTTACTCTAAGATTAGTCCTCAGATTCAGGATTAAACAGAATCAAACAAACAAAACTTACTAATAGGGTGACTCTTTTTCCCAAATTTGTACAGGCCCAAGGATCTTCTTCATCTTGCTTTCATGGCCTATGGAATGAAAAAGGTAAATAAAAGTGATGACAACATAAATGACAGATACATAATTGATATGTGAGTTTTGAGTTTTTCTAAGTTCGTCTATTTTGTCACACCTGCCTCATTTGTCAAGCCTACACTTTAGGAAGTCCAGTAAAGATACACTGTTCTATAGAAGACCACAATGAACTCAAATTCTGATAGTCCATGCTTTTTAAAGAAGAACCTATAATAGAAGAACCAAATGACTTTCTCGATTAAGCTTTTAGAGCCATGTCATCTCAAAACATATATCCTTGCCAATGGAGTGACGTTTAACATAAAACAGAAATTTCTGAATGGAAATAATACTGGGAAATAACTTTTTCAATGTATAGAGTCAATCAAAACATCAAGGATATAAAGTCTTATCTTAAATCTTAAAAACTTATTAATGAAAACACAACTAAGTGTTAAATTACAACAAAAAATAGTGGCTTTTCAAGCTATATTACACAAATCACATGGCTGTAGACTACTTCAGCTAGTAAAGGAGTGTGTAACCTTATTGGAAAGAATGCTGCACACATTTTCTACATGAGTTAGAGTATAACCATGACCTAGCTAATGGTACAAGAAAAGAGACTATCTAATCGCAATAGAATTAATTTTGGTGTTTGAGTTTCCAGGTAATGATATGACAGGAAATGGGAAAGGAAGACTGTATAAGATACATAGATAATTCTAAGACTTACAGTCAGGTTACATGCAAGTGGTACTAATAAAATATGACTTCTTTGCACTATTAAAGAAATACCACATACCTTGCTATATCAAGGTGGTATAAAATTTTTACAATGTATATAGAAATGCAATTTAGGATTTATGACAAAGGCAAGAATGCAATACAGTGGAGGAAAGGTGATTTTTTTCAATAAATGGTGCTAGATGGTTAGAATATCCATGGAAGCAAAAACAGCTGAACCTCTACCTCACAACATACACAAAAATAAATACCAACAGATTGCATATGTAAACATAAAATGTAAAACAATAAAGGTTTCCGGAGAAAACATAGAAGAATGTCTCTGTGACCTTGGAGTTAGCAAAGATTTCTTAAACAGGACACAAAAAAGCATTAACCATGAAATGTAAAAAAGTGGACAATTGGACTATGTTAAAATTCCCACTTGGTGCCAGAAATAACCATTAAGAGAATGAAAAATCAACCAGTAAGGGAGGATGCTATTCACTATAAATATATCTGACAGAGGAGTCATATTCAGAATATATATATTTTAAAAACTCTTAAATATCAATGAGAAAAATACACACAACCCAATAGAAAAATGAACAAAAGACTTGAACAACCACTTCATAAAAAAAGAATTTAGAATGGCTAATAAGCATGTAAAAAAGGTGCTCAACTTCATTAGAGACATGCAAAATAAAACCACAATATAATACTACCATTCTCCCCCACCTCCCCACCTTGGCTAAAATGAAAAAGATGAGAAATACCAAATGTTGATGAAAATGTGCAGCAACCATTTTGGAAAATAGCTTGGCAGTATTTACATAAAAGTTGAATATGACGTTATGTTTTGACCCAGTAATTCTAATCCTAGATAAATATGCATGGGTCAACAAAAACATGCTCCAGAACGTTTCGCTACACTGTTCCTACTATTCCTAAATTAAAAATAATACAAATGGCCAACAACAATCGAACAGGTGAATAAGTTGTGATATGTTTAGGCAATGGAATATCAAACAGGAAAGAGTATAAAGAATTCCCAACTACGCACAAGGTAGCTGAAACAAGTATCGAGTGGAAAAAAAAAAAAAAAGACACAAAAACAGTGTATGCATTATGATTCCATGTATATAAAGACTGTTAGAAATCTAGGTCACAGTTACTCTTGGGACATGGGGCAAGGAGGACTGGAAGGGGTCATCAAGGGGGGGCTTCTGGGGTCCTCGCAGTGTTCTAGTTCTTGCTCTAAACTCCGGTTACATGGGTTTATACAGTTCGTGAACATTTATACAGATGTATCCAAATTAAAACGTTACAATTGAAACAAATAAAAGAATAATGACGACAATGGATCAAACATTGTATTAAAACCATTGAGAGGGGCTTCGCTGGTGGCGCAGTGGTTGAGAATCTGCCTGCCAATGCAGGGGACACGGGTTCGAGCCCTGGTCTGGGAAGATCCCACATGCCGCGGAGCAACTAGGCCCGTGAGCCACAACTACTGAGCCTGCGCGTCTGGAGCCTGTGCTCCGCAACAAGAGAGGCCGCGACAGTGAGAGGCCCACGCACCGCGATGAAGAGTGGCCCCCACTTGTTGCAACTAGAGAAAGCCCTGGCACAGAAAAGAAGACCCAACACAGCCATAAATAAATAAATAAATAAATAAAATTAAAAAAAAAAAAAAACCATTGAGAGCATAATGAACTCCACTGCCCCACCCCCTCAGCCATGCGCGCGCACACGCACAATGAAGTGAAAACCTCATTGGCTGGGACTAGACGGACACTTCCGGAAGCCGTATCTTAGCACCGCCCCTTCCGTCTGCTGGTTATCCTGCCTTCCCGCCGTCCGGCCTCGCAGCTTCGGCCCACCTGAACTCAAGCCCCCGAGGCAGTGTCCCTTGTGCTTGGCGGTACCCTCTCTCCCAGTCTCCGCCGTCGGAGCCGGCTCGCTACCCGCCGCCATTATGAACATCCGCAGTGCTCGGCCAGACGACCTGATGAACCTGCAACCTTGCAACCTCCTTTGCCTTCCGGAGAACTACCAGATGAAATACTATTTCTACCATGGCCTTTCCTGGCCCCAGCTCTCTTACATCGCTGAGGATGAAGACGGGAAGATTGTGGGCTACGTCCTGGCCAAAATGGAGGAGGACCCAGATGCTGGCCCCCACGGACATATCACCTCCCTGGCTGTGTAGCGTTCACACCGGTGCCTCGGCCTGGCCCAGAAGCTGATGGACCAGGCCTCCCGGGCCATGATAGAGAACTTTAATGCCAAGTACGTGTCCCTGCATGTCAGGAAGAGTAACCGGGCAGCCTTGCACCTCTATTCTAACGCTCTCAACTTTCAGGTTAGTGAGGTGGAACTCAGATACTATGCAGATGGAGAAGATGCTTGTGCTATGAAGCCGGGTCTGTCGCAGATGGCAGATGAGCTGAGGAGGCAGCTGGAGCTGAAGGAGAAGGGCAGGTATGTTGTGCTGGGCTCCAGGGAGAACCAGGAGGTCCAGGGCAGCACATTTCCTGGTTCCGAAGAGGCCTGTCGAGAGAAGAACCCGGCCACTGATGATAGTGGCAGTGACAGCAAGGAACCCAGCGAGTCCACGGAAAGCCCCCGTGCCCGGGACAGCTCAGAAGACTCAGACTCCACCTCCTAGAGCCTGCTTAAGGTACGTATTCTCTCTTCCCTGACCCAGTCCCTATCTCCCCTAAATTCCTGCACCATACCTGGGTCAGCCCAATCCCATCCCATTCTAGCCCTGATGGGTTTCACTGTGAAAACCACATGTTGACCTTGGGGAGGAGTGTAGAGTGGGTTGGGGGAAACTCATTGCTCACTATTGGAAGTTAATAGGACTCCATGCTGCAAGTAGATTACATTCAGTAAAAGAAACAAGCATTTATCCTGCCTTTTTGGTATGAATTGTATTTCAGGGTATCCACATAGTCAATGAAAGAAATTTCTTCTTTATAGAATGACAGCTAATAAAGACAGAAAGAATGACAGAATTATGAAATTGCCATTTTGCAACTCTTGAAATAATAGATCTAGCCAAGTGTCGTCAATGACTAATAGCATTACGTGAAAGTTGGAGCAGTTTGCAATGATGGATCAGACTGGCAACTCTTGAAGTCACTGGTCAAGTGTAACATCACTATAAAGGAGACAAATATGTGCCTCCAAATGCAATAGGAAGTGCACAGTGACACCTATGAAATATTCTTGCCAAAAGAAAATTTTGTGTGTGTATATAAAATTTATCCTGAATTCAAACAAGGCCCTAGGTCTAACTACCATTTTTATTAAAATAATGATAATAATAATAAGGGACATGTTACGCTACAGTCAGCCATATCCAGCCATATCCTGGTATCTTCAACAAATAAATGTCATTTTTTAAAGAGGGAGGAGGAATTTGTCTATTAAACTTTAGAGATGTGTTGACCAAACACAACCATTGTGGAGACTGTTTGACTTAAACCAAATATAAGATATTTTGAGATGACCAGGCAAAATTTGAACATGGACTGTATATGCTATTAAGGAATTGTTAATAATTTTGTTAAGTGAGCTAAGTGGTATTGTAGTATTATGTTAAAAAAAAAAGTTCTCATCTGTTAGAGATATATATTGAAATAATTAGAGTTGAAAGAATATGAGGCCTAGAATTTACTTTAAAATAATCCAGCAAAAAAAAATACTCCAGCAAAAAAAGGTCGGGGCAGGGGGAATAGAAAAAATAAGAATGGCAACATGTATAATTGTTGAAGTTGGGTAATGGGTACTTGGGGGGTTCATTATGCTATTCTTCACTCTTGAATGTATGAAAATCAACATGAAAAGTCAAAGAACAAAAACAATTATGGTTCTTCCGACTACACCCTAATACTAATACTAAGCAGACACTGAAAAGTAGTTTTTTTTTTTAATTTTTATTTATTTATTTATTTATTTATTTTTGGCCGTGTTGGGTCTTCGTTTCTGTGCGAGGGCTTTCTCCAGTTGCGGCAAGCGGGGGCCACTCTTCGTCGCGGTGCGCGGGCCTCTCACTATCGCGGCCTCTCTTGTTGCGGAGCACAGGCTCCAGACCCGCAGGCTCAGTAGTTGTGGCTCACGGGCCTAGCTGCTCCGCGGCATGTGGGATCTTCCCAGACCAGGACTCGAACCCGTGTCCCCTGCATTGGCAGGCAGATTCTCAACCACTGCGCCACCAGGGAAGCCCGAAAAGTAGTTTTAAAAGACTACTTAATTTCCCTTAGACTCAGTGTAGAAGCTTTAACTTCCAAATCTACTCACCTTACCCTTACATATGAAAAAGGCAGCGACTTTCTCATAACAAAGTCCAGTCATGAGTGACACACACTGCATATAATTAAAATAAATGCTGTTTGATTAATTTACTCATTCATAAAAACGTGAATATGCCTGGCATGAGGCTTGGCGCTTGGTATACACCAGTGATTAGGACAGGCTGATGTTTACATTATACAGCATCTTATCTTCGTGTTTATTGGCTTCTCTTCAGTTGTTACACTCTACCTGAGTAAGATTTTAAGTAAATGAAGATAATTGGAGATTGCTTTAACACTGTATATATATAGTTTTATATATTATATATATAATTTGATGAATTCAAAAGCACTTAATATCTGATACGAGAAACAAAAATAACTGTCACCCTAGTAGGGAAAAAGAAAATAATAAATAATCGTAAGAAAATTATTGTGTGGCAGTTATATTACTGTAATTGAACTTTATTTCTATGAAGGAGTTGTTCCTTGTATTTAGCAAAACTGTCCTTCCATGTTGGTATCCTCTGAGACATCTTCACTGGCTCCATCTAATCTTTGGTCCTCACGAGTCCCTTCTGGGTCCTTTCCAATCAGAGGCCTCTTCAGGTCTCGGGTGCTCTCTGCCATGTTTGGGCCATTTTGGTAGCAAGGGTATTAGTGTGCCTAGGCTAGTTGCCCTAAAAATTAACCTCCAAATCTCAATAACGTAATACAATAGCAGCTAATTTCTCACATCACAGTCCAATATGAGTCAGCAGGGTGGTGGGGATGTGAAGGAGAGAGGAAAAGAAGGGCCCTCCTCCATGAAGTCATTCAGGACCCCATCTGTTCCTTAGCCCTCTTTGGCAATCTGGTGAAGCCTAAGGACTCCTCAGAAAATTGTCTTTCAATGGCATGAAAATCTGTGAGATCACAAAGGAAACCAATTTTATTGAAATACTGTTACCAAATTATTTTATAATAAACTTATGTTATATATGTGCCTTTTTATTAGCATATGTAATAAAAAAATCTAGCAGTGGGTCTAATATTGTTACTTAAAAGCAAATTGAGTGTAAATGGTATTTTGAGATACCTCCAACAGCTGTAATATAATATGAAAATACCTGTGATTTGTATTGGTGATAAAGTCACAAGTATTGCAAATATTACTATTCATTGGGGCCTACATTCATAATTGAAGGAAATGCTAAGTTTCAGTTAGAGGGTAGGGAAAATACAGAATTATTTTTGTTCCAAATCCACGTTCATGGTTCTCCTCAATTTGATTAATGGATCCCAGGTTAAGAACCCCTGATTCAATGCTGTTTTCTAGAATCATATGTCCTCTACTGGTTCATATACATTCAGCTTGCAGATAAGGGAAGAGAATACACATAGAGGTTCACATAAGTTTTGAAAGTCAGTCCTATTTTCCCTACTAACTGCAGGGGAGGCTAGGTAATGTAGTTTAGCTGTATGCCCAGGAGGAAGAGGAAGGAGTTCTGGTAACCACACAGCTTAGTTTCTGCAACAATGGGAACCATCCTAGTGGTGCTCTGGACTATGAGAAATTCTGCTTCCATGTCCAGCTAGGAGGTTGGGATTACTCTGCTGCCCGCCCTCCATAACATGGCACAGGGTACTCTGTGCAGCTGTCTAAGGCTGTCTGCTTAGTCACATGACACATAGGTCTTCTGCTCTTGCACAGACCTCGGCATGGGAAACTGGGATCCTGCCACCTTGCTGCCTTTATACCTCTTGTTAAAGCCTGGAAAAAATGACCCCTCTACTTGGAAATCTCCCAAATTGTCTGAGGCTTCAGTTGCCATCCCTCACCTCCATCCCATTCAACAGGGCACTACTAGGACATACACCTAGCTGCCTGAATGGGAAAAGGCTACTGTGAAGAAAGAAAGAATGGGGGAAAAAAAAAAGGTTAATACTACAAAAGTATTATCTTGCCACAATTGTGGCATTCCTCATGTGGAACTGGAGTTAAAATACCTACAGAAGAAAGTCCTGAAAGAAATAACTTTTCATTTTCCCTTATCTTCTTTTGGGTCTGGGCACCAAAGACAGTTAAAGTTAGAAGATTTAGAAGTGATGGTGAGTAGGGCAGCTGGTGAAGGAAACTGGAGGTCTTCATCTACAAAATGGTAATAAAAATCACTAATAACACTATGAGAACACTATGTCATAGGAACTATTCTAGGTGCTGTGTATGAATTGTCTCACTTAGTCCTCCTAATTTCCCTCTGAAGTAGGTACTATTACTCCATTTTACAGATGAGAACTGCATGTCATTCAGATAGTGAATGGAGAACAGGGGTGCAAACTCAGGTGGTGAGACTCCACCATAGTGAGCATTAAATGGACCGTCCCTGTACATTGCTTAGCACAATACCTCACACACATTTATTCTGTAAATTTTAGCTCTTAATATAATCTGTAGTAATAGTAACTATTTAGGCTCTTTTCTTCTCCACACTAATCAAATGATAGAATGTTGTGTATGAGCAACAGTTTGCAATCTTGGAAGGGAGATGCATCTTAATGATTAAAATAGCTTTCACTGACAAGGTGAATGTCAAAGCATTCAGCTGAATCAATGCTCATCAACAGCAGAGTTTCTAGGGAGCCATAGCAATGAAGACAGCTCAGTTCAAAACATGCTAGTTGAGGCAGCAATGCCATCAAATTGACGCTCCTGACAAGAAATATGTGGGTGATTAATAACAAAAAAGGGAAAAAATGCAAAATCTTAGAATTTTCCATTGAGCTGGCAATATTGAGTTAACCAAGGTTACTTCAGTGACTCTCCTTTTTTGGTTTATTCTTTCTGTCACTAAGCTGTCATCCTAACAAAAAGTTGTTAAATGTTCACATGAGCATTCACTGAAATAGACTGTTCTTAATTTTACCAGACAACTAATTATAGCTGGAATGATATAATGAAATATGGAAGAAAGTTAGGGACTGACAGGTCTGGTAAATTCCTAGTATAACCTTACCCCAGATATGCCAGAAACCATAGATTTCAAATGTAGCTGCACCGTATGAAGATATAGAGGGGAGGGGGTTGGGAAGAGATAAAATATTGTTTTGAAATACTAATCAGATAGTATCATTTGTTGAATTAATTTATAATCTCCAGTAATGTCACTTTTCAATCAGTGTATGATGTACATTTAGGATGACTGAAATACCAACTTTGTCAGAGGTAACTGATAAAAGCAGAGGCTTCTCCTAAATTTTGTACTCTTTCCATGCTAAGGAGCTTTATGGTGGAAGAAGTAAGGAAGAGATGATAATAACCATTCTTCTGTGAATGGCAGTGGTTCAAAGAGCCTTCCTGAAACATTCTGCAATGCTATTTCTTTAGACTGACATCCTCAGAACATCACAGGAATTTTTTTTTAAAGTCAAGTCATAAAAGTCTGTTTTGTTTTCAGAAAGTAATGATAACAACGTTCTCAGGCTGCTGTTGCCTTCCTTTAAGGAATCCTAGTAATATAAAAATTTGTACTTCATAAGCTAATAAATTAAGGACTGTAATATTCATATTTTATCTTAATGTCTTAAACATATCAAGGAATATTTACTGAGAAAACTAAAAGAACTATAGAATGTTTGGTTTTTATATAACTTCTTTTGCAGGCCTCTCTTAACAGTATTTGAAACAAATTGAAAAAGGTGATGATAGACTTTATGGCCTATTCTCCCACATCTTATTACTCTTCCATTACAGCAAATACACTTATTTAAAAAAAACAAGACTTTGTATTATATGCTTCTGACTGTCCTGCAACTTGATTTACTGTTGTTATTCTGAGAACTGACTTCTCTGTAATTAAGATTTTGTACAAAAATGCTTTTTAACTGCTCTGTGCGTAACAGTCAACTTTTATTACTTCTGTGTGCATTTGATAGATGGGTAAAGAATGCATGTTTGCAGTTGTAAGGTTCTGTTGTTGTTTTGTTTTGTTATGTTTGCAGTTGCTCAGCAATGGGAAGCAATACTGCACTAGCTTTTCTTTAATTTATATATTCCATTTACATATCACACAAACCTTTCTTCCTTATTAAGGATAGGGTCCATGTCCCATTTATCTTTGTTTCCTTAACTCCTGGCACATTATTCATTCATGGTAGGTACTCAGTACATACTCATTGAAAGAAGGACCCTCCCAAATTACCAATGCAGAATTTAAAAATGGAAAGGAGAGAAAATGTACATAAGGTACTTCTTCCTATTACCTAATGTAATAAGGACACTTCTAAGTTATGAATAAAGAGACAGTGGGTATTTTGGTTTCATCTCCAGGTCTCACAGAAAGAAAATATGACTTATAGAATTAGACACATTGCGTCTAGCTTATCAAGAGCTAAAAAGGCCTTTCATTTCATTAGAATTGAGATAAATTTCTTTTTGAGTGGAGTAGGATGGGATAGAATTTGAAGATGACAAGCAGAAGTATCATGGCATCTTTAGGTTTAAAATAGGATCTTTGGGGTAGATCTCAGCCTTTCATTGTTCTCCCTCCTCCCCTTTCTCCTGGCAGAAACGGCTTTTAGGTGTTAGAAAAAGTTCATGTGTCCTCATGGCAGGGAGAGGAGAGAGCCCCAGATCCACATGTGGATCTTTGTGTTGTCCACTCAATTCTCACTGGCTTCCATGGAGATATATCTAGTCTAAAGTGGCTATTAATGCCTTGCTGATCTGCTGCCAAAGTCTGTCATTGGTTAAACCAGTATTTTATTCTGTCAGAGCCTGTAGCCCTCCTTTGCTCACTTGCTCTCTTTTCACTTCTCAACAGCATTGCAGGTCTTCATGTCTCGGCCACATCTGCCCTCTGAGCCCTGGCTTAGCCTGTGAGCTCTGCAGCATCTGCTCTGGGGTCATCTCAAGGAGACCCCAATGGCTTCTCACTGTCAACTCTCAACCTTCCACATGCCCTGCTGGGAGTGAAGGATTACGTGGACACAAGAGCCTGCTGCACAAGAGCCAAGGAAGTTTGAGGCCTTCCATCACAGAACCTTCCTTGGCCTACTCACACCATGCTGCCGTTTTATTCTGTTTGTAGTAGTTTGTCTTGCAAGGTTGTCTCTTCCGAGAATGCAGAACAGGAAGCAGGGCAAACTCCTGAAGCTCCTCTGCTTTCAGTTTTTGCCATTATTTATCTGGGTTTTCATTCTTGAGGGGGTAGTCAGGACCATCAAGTCAGACCTCATGCCCCCTTCCTCTTCCTTCTTCATCTTTTCTGGTAGAAGTTTTCTGTTTCCTCTTCCATTCTCTGGGAACCTGTCCTCTGTCGTGTCCTCCTCTTTCTTGAGGAGGTATTCTCATTCTCCTTCCCAGCGGGAGGAAGTGGTGAGTAGGGGCTTCTACTATGCAATCAGAACTTGGAGATTTCAAGAAAAGGACAACCAGTAATTAAATTGGAATATCTAATCTGCTTGTTTGTATCAATTTGTTTTTTTTGTTAGTGACATAACTTGCCATTTATTGAGGACCTATAATGTTCAGGCACAATGCTAGGGCCTTTATTAACAATATATTTAATTCTCTCAGCAACCCTAGGAGGTAGGTATTATTATCCCTGTTTTATAGATGGGGAACCTGAAGCTCAAAGAGGCGAAGTAAATATCTAGGATCTGAACCCAAGTTATTTGAATTCAAAGCCAAAGTTCCTTTCACTTTCCTATTGCTACTTTTTGCATTTTATTTATAAAAGTGTGAAAACCATAGCAAAAAAAAAGGAGAATCTACTGTTTTAAAATGTTAAGTGTTGACTTAATACATGACAACTATATGTCATTTGTAAATATTTAGATAACCCTCTACTATAATCCTATTTACTATTTTCCCCAGTAAAAATAAGTGAAGACAGAGTGTTTTGACCGCTTTTGACAAAGTGCAGTGAAAGTCACCAGATAAATCCAGAGTTATTATTAATGTTTTTATATTCACTGAATGTGAATTACCATAGTATATAACATTTCTTATGTTTAAATTTTTATGAAAACTAGTGTATATGGTTTTAAGTCAAAGCCCTGACATTAACCATCTTATGACAACAGATAAATATGTTCTCTGTAATCATAATCAGCCCTGCTAAGCTCTTCTTACAAATCTTCTCTAAGAATGCACTCTAAGAATGCCTACCTAATAGTAAATGATTGCCTGAGGCCGACATAGAAGTTTTTTTCCTACACAATAAGGATTTGCCATTTCCTATGCCAATACAAACCTCTCATCTATCTTTCCATCTTTCCTTTTTTTCTTTTTAATTTTCTTTCCCAATTCTAAAACTGTTTTATTCCTTCCCCTCAAGCATCTGCTTATCTCTTTATTTTTAAATATAACGGCTTTCTAACATCTGTCTCTAGGGCAGCATAATCTTACTGATGAAATATTCCATGTTTTCCTTGAGCCCTTGTCAACATGTCTTCGTGTGAACAGCTCAGCAGATGGGAGAAACAGAAGGAGTAGCCTCGGCTTACCTGAAGGATTTCTCTCCAGCGCCAGGCACATTACTGTCTCTACTAAACTTGAGGATAGGAACTGGAGTAATTGGAAAATAAGAAATGATAACCTGACTTTTGCAGTGTTATTTACTAAAACTGTTGGCTGCTTTTCTTTGTTACTGTTATATCCTTTTTCCCAGTCTCATACCAGGAGAAGACAGAGTTATAGCAACCGACCTAATTTGGACTGTGCCTACTTAGATAATGGAAGTAAAATAAACAATAATACTAATATTGCTTTGGGCATAAATTAGCATGTTCTCAGTGGTTCCAGGGTGATCACGGTGATTGAGCAGCAGCAACAGCTACTGCAGCACTGACATTGTGGGAGCCTATGATACCGCATTATGTAATAGCATTGTTCTTTTTACATGGGGCAAATTATTATTATTATTTTTTAATGGACTGACCACTGTTTCCTTAAGTACAAACCTAGAGAGGCCAAAGCAGGGCTTTGAAGCAAGGATATAGGATAGTTAATGGTGAATACCATTGGACTAGCTGTAGAAAATGACCCACACCCCCTCCTTTACTTGCTGCTTTAAAGAAACTACCTGGGTGGGCTCAGGTCTGTCAGCAACTTGTTCAGAAATATTAATTATCAGGATGCAAAGTTTTCTTTGGCTAATAGAGAGAAACTTGTGAATGAAGTCTGTGAGTTACCTAGTTAGAATCTGTGTGATTTTTCCCTTTAGAGATAAGAACAAGGGACAAATGAAGTGATTGTCTAAAAATAATGGGGTATGTGGATGTGTGGGAAAAGTGGGGAGTGGTGCTGGAAGTTAGTCCAAAGCTGGGAAAATTTGGAAAGGATAAGGACTCTGAAATAGCTCAAAGGAAGTTTTCTCCGGTTTTCACATGCAGATGAGTCATCTGGGGGACCACGTTAAAATGAAGATTTTGTTTCAGTAGGTCGGGGGTGGGGCCTGAGTGTCTACATTTCTAACTAGTTCCTGGACAACATTGATGTTGCTGGGCTAGGAACCACACTTTGACTAGTAAGGGTCTTAACACTCATCTGCAACCCTGGACCGAGTCGAAAATACCTGTGACTAGCCTTTAGGTCGGTTTGGATTAGAACCTAAATAATTCGGAGTCCCATTCTTAAATACACATACAAATCCTGTTTGTCTTTGGAATTTTGTCGTATAAGGTTGATGGCCTAATAATTTTAATAAAAATTCCAAATATATTTCATCAAAATGTGTAAAACAAAAACACTATATATACAGTATATGAGATACATTGATAATAATTGACATTACATCGTCTATTATTAGAATGCCTTGATATGTTAATATTTCCTCATCTTTGACTTCCAAACAAGTTAACAGTATATGAAATTTTTGAACTATCAATCAATGTGTTGTGTTCGTTGGTCCATAGATTACCCTAGACACTATGAATTTTTCCCATGCTGACATTTGACATAGAAATTGAAAATGATCGCATTTTAAAAATTGGAGTATGAGATCTGTATGTGGATTAAAGTGGTGTGGGAAACAATTTCAAGAGAAAATTTCTATCCAGGGGTAAGAATTTCTAGCCCAGGTTTTCTCAAAGTATAGTTCATGGACCTATTGCATCAAAGTCACCCAGGTGGTATGTTAAAAATATAGTTTCTTTGACTCCAGCTCAGAGATCTGTTTACAAAACAGATCCTCTATTTTTAACAAGCCTCCAGGTGATTGTTTTACATGCTGCCATCTGAAAATCACTGACTAGTAAGGTGTTGAATTCCTCGTGAAGGTAATTTGAAGGGCACTTTTTCCATGGTGATGCTCTCCAGATTTAAATTAATTTGTCCAAAGAAGCAATTTTTTTTGTCATTACTTGCCTGCCCACTTTTTCCCCAGTCCTCCCACATCAATGCCCCACTCCCCATTCCCTAGTTTTATCCTTTTTTTCCTCCAAGTTCTAGTCAAGCGAACAATAGCTACAATTTGGCAGTAGTGGCATATAGCACAAGCTTGAAGAGTGAGAACACTCACAAATCACACTGAAATTTTCTTAATTTGTTTCCAGAACAAAAAGCTCAAAAATTTCAATGTTCAGTTAAGAATCAGACACCAGGCCAGTCTGGAATCACATGCCTTTCTACTCATGTGTCATTAGCTTCTCATATCCCTTCATCATCTGGGTGTTCTGAGTTAGAACTTTTATTAACACTACTCAGCCAAAAAACTGATGAAACAGACCAAGTGACTTATCACAGCCCTTCTTTATACTTTTTCCTAGACATGAATGCTTCTTTGAAATCTTAAAGGACACAGATCATTTCCTTGAGGCACACTTGAAGGGTTATTTAAACAGCTTGTTTCCTTATATGGATATAGGAATTGAATTTTGTGACGTTCTGGGGAAAAAAAAAGTTCATTATAAATCATACATATATTGCTTTCCTAACCAAAATTAAGATAGATTTTGCACTTTTGGAGTAAGGTCATCACCTCAACTACATATTATAAAAGCTTACTTAGAGAATACAGTCCTTAGCAAATTGAGCAATTTTCACAAGAGGTGGTTTAATAGAGTGGGATCACTGACCTGACTCCAAAGGCTTAAATTTTAGTCCCAGTTTGGCTTATTACTACCTGGATATCCCCTGGCATGTCAATTTTCTCATATATAAATTAGGGAAAAATAACTTCCATGCCCTCTGGGTTATTGTGTAATGAGATAGTATAAGAAAAACTGCACTGTAATTTGTAAGAAGACGTGTAAATGTTATTGCTAACGTTTTTACTTTGCTAACATTTTTACTTTCAGAGATTTTTATCCCCAAATTCAAACTGGTGCAAAATAACTAATCATTTTCTTTTTCCTCTCTAGCCATCCAGAAAAAAAATCAGCTTTTCAGCAATGATGAATGTGTGTGTGTGTGTGAATATTTTAAGGGATGACGTATGAAGAAGGGAGTGAATTCCTTTAAATGTAGCAAATCAACTGTCTATATATTCATTTAAAAAGAAAAGAGGCTTAATAAAAGTTTATCTCTTTCTCTCTATGACCTAGGCATTCATATGTAATAAGATTACTCATGTGAATCAAATTGTACTTGTTCTCCCATTTGCATGGTTTTAGGTGAAAGAGATTCACCAAAAAAAAAAAAAAAAAGAAAGTGACCAAAGTTTTCACATACTCAAAAACTTTAGTAAACTATAGTAGTGCATTAGCATCTGGCTTATTTTCCATCACCAGAGCCCTAAGCAGTGTTAAGTCCCACAGTCCCTACTTTTAGTGCTTAAAGGAGGTACATAAGTTAAACTTTGTTAAATAATAGATGTTATAAAGAATTTTGAAAAGTTACGGACTCCCTTATATGAAGAGGCTTCTAGGAAATAAATATTTCTAATTGTTCCTTTGGCATCCAAGACAGTTTTGTGTCTTGGTAAATAAGTGTGCCCTACTTAGTGAGATTCCCAGTGAGTGAGAGATACGCCTTTCTTTAAAAAGTGGCAGAATGATTAGTGCGAAGGAAAGTTGAGAAAGAAGAACCAGCACCACAGAAGGGCTCTAAGGCAGATCAGTCTAGGAAGACGTACATTTGGAAGCTGAAGATACAGATTTTGAGCCCCTTAAAATTTGCCCTTACTGTATATCCCTTATAAAGTACTGAAGTATGAAAAACAAAGATCCATGATATATTTTCTACCACTTCATACATGTTCTTTAATTTTATTCTCTTCCTTATAATTGGGGGAATCAGAGGGGGCAGGGTGGGTAGATTAGTTTATATCCAGTAAGCATCTAAGGCTCAAGTATCACAGCTTTTGTGTGCCTAATTGATTAGCATCTTTGTCTCAACTGTTTCAAGTTAATGGGTGGTAATATTACATAGGGGTTAAGCCCATACATTCTAGGTTATACCTGGAGTCTCTGAAGCACCTGCTTTAGAAATATTTAAATAATTGCATATACCCTGCTTTATAAGGATGACAACCATGTCGAAATCATACATTCATGAAATAACCTGATAGTCATTTGTCAGCTGATGGTAGAAATCCAGAGTCAGAGTTAGAAAATCAGTTTAGGAGTGAAAGTGTCAACTGTTACAAAGTCAAATATTGTTTATGAGATTTGTATTAGGTCCGCTCTTATCCTTGTCCAGAAAAAATATAGATCATTTTTTTGATCACTGATTAGAATTTTATTTGGGCATTGAAAGGAAGTAGTTTCAGAATAATTGGACATCCTGAATAAAAAAAGTAGGCGGTATTTGTACTTTAAAATTATGTATACCAGTACAATTCTAATTGGAAAACATTTTGGTCACTTATGTTAGAAAACAAGTTCCTGTCTTTGATGAGGAAAAAACATTATAGTGGCTTATCATAGAATGTAAAACTTTTAGAATCACTCTGTAATTCATGGCTTATCCCTGAGAATTCAGAGCTTTATAAATTATAAACATTTTCCAGGACAGGGTACACACTGTCTTATGTCAGATGGGGCAAGGCTAAGCCAAGGGCAAAAATGAATTTTCACTTTTTCACCCTGAATTCTTCCATCCCTGATACTCAGTATTCTATTACTCTTTTCTGGCTTAAGTTGTACACCTCTAACCTACACCAGAATTCCTTCAAAATAACCTACACTCAGGTCACTTTTTTAATACCTTTTCCCCTTCTGTTCCCACTTCCCGTAGATAGATGGATGGATAGATAGATAGATAGGTAGATAGATCGATCCTACATCATAGTTGGTAATAAGCATTTTTAAAAATTCACACAAAATTATTCATAACTGGCAGGCTTGCTCCTCTAAAGAATATTTATATTTAACTCAAATGAATCTCTGGTAGGATAAACCTGCTTCATCAATATTCTTATCCTGTCTATTGGAAGATCTAAACTAGGGCTCCATGGGGTGTCCTGCCACCTTGGGCCACAGTTTTCAAAGGAAAGGGTAAATGCATTTCTTATCTATGAGCAAATGAAGGCATAGAGTACTACGAAGCAATGTTTGCTTTTAAGACCTGAAACTTTCTTTTCTTCATCTTTCCTCCAATTCTTTTTTATTCTTTCTCCCACATCTTCAACAATATTAATGTCCCAATTTATACACCTATAAAATAGGAATAATTGTAGGGTTGCTCTAAGGACTATAAAGTTGTTGCAAGGGTTAAGTAAGATAATTCATGTAAGTTATGCACCCATCCAGAAAATAGTAGGTGCACAATAAATATTGGTTCCAGTTACTTCCCTTCTAATCGGTGAGTAAACATTTTAATAAAGCTAATAATTCTAATACAGAACTTTACATTTGAATATCTTTTTATGCAAAAAATTATTTAGTGATCATAAGCTGTTTCTGTCTTCTCAGTGTCTTCTCCATTCTCTTCAGATTTATCTCTGAGTGTGCCCAAGCAATAACAGGTGCTCAAGTAAAAGCACGAATGAATGAAATGAAAGGATTCACAGATGAGGAATAATTGAACCAACGAAGATTATACAGAATCCCACTTTATATCAAATAATGGTAAAACAAGAATCCTTTACAATCAAACAATAAATGTTATTTTGAGAAGAAACACTCCAGTGCAGTTCTGCGCCAATAGTAAAGTACTTCTATTTTCCCTGTTTTCAAATCTAAAAGCCAAATAATATTATCCTAATATTTCCTTGCACAAAAGGTAAAATAAGAAGTACAAATAACTAAGAACACTTAGCAAATCTCTTAATCAAGATGTGTTTCTCCAAATATAATAACAAAAATTCATTTAAAGTAAGAAAGTATGATTTCCAGTGAAAACCAGGACATTGCAAACCCGGTTTTCACTTTAGAAATAAAACTAAAATAATATTTGAAATGTTTTAAGAATACAGTAAAATGTGGTTGTCATAGGTGTTTATGCTTTTTGAAAGGGGAAAAAATGACTACCATTTCATTCTTTGTGCAAACAGTCTGTTTTGTCTATTAAAAAAAAAAATGAGCAATAATCTCCAAGAAATCATCTTGACCAGCATTAATGACTAGTGTGATAGTTAAGAGCCCGAGGCATAGCCAGAGGCCATTAAGGCTCTTGTGGGGGGGGGGGAAGTTGGTGGATTGTGGTTTACCAGTAATTAACCATAGCTATGAATCAAAACTTCCGAAGAGATAAAAGTTAATCTGGATTATTCTATCTGTGTCTCTCTTTTCATGCACCCCTCCCCCACCTTTTTTAGCAAATAGGAAAAGAGGATGCTGCCATCATTTCACAAACCAGGTTGGATTGGCAATAATTCATTTAATGAAACAGGGACACTCAGGGGACCAATTAATGCCTTTTCAAGCTTAGACTAGACAACTATAAGAGCCACTTTAAAAAAAAAAAAAACAAACTCAGTCTAACACATTAGTTGATTGTTGGTGAACTGAAACTCAATCATGAGATCATAAGGATTTTTTGGAGCTTTTTTTTTTTTTCAGTTTTTAATCCTATCTCAGTAAAGGTAAATACATAAGGATTATAAATAAACAAATCTGAAGTAATATAGATTGGGGGAACCTCAAGAGGGTCAGGAGATAATGAAGATTATACCTCAATATTGGGATTATGAATGTTAGTTCTTTATTTCCATAAAAGTGGATAGAGATCTTTCATATCAGGGACAGGGCTTAGCTGTAAGGACAAAGTAATCTTCTGGGAATTATGCATACAGGCTTGACATCATTTTTATTGGATGGCTGATGAACTGGAAAACTCCAGGATAGCCAAGCTTTAATTTGTAATCTTAATTTTCATATAAATTGGTACATTTCAGGGGGAGGGAGCGGGGGGATGTGGGGGACTTTGATGCTTGCTAGCCTTGTGGTAATAAGACAGCGCTGGAGTGCGGGCTGCAGTACTAACTCATCCAGTATCTGAGTCTGTCTTTTCCTCTATCCATCTGTCTTCCATCTTTACATCTATCATTTAAAGAAATTTACAGCCTGCAAATACCAGAGAAGCTAATGTTAGTGCAATCTTCCCTCCACCTTCTCTTGGAATGATCTATAGTAATCTACTTATCACAGACATGCACACTATAATGTACAATAATTTAATCTTCAGCCAGGAAAATGACTGCAGTTGTTTTCCAAGCATGCATTAATAAGGTTTTTTCCTTCTTTTTATCTTTTTTAAAGGCTATAGGGCATGAGAGAACACTGGTTTCCCTTCACAAAACAATTATCTTGATGCTTCCCATATATACTTTCACATCCATAGGATTACACAGGGGCAAAGTTATCAAACTAGAACATAGTAGTGATTTATTTGGTCACACAGAAACTGGGCCCATATATTTCCAGTATGGAATGCATATGCCTTTCACATTGTAAAAGAAGTAAAGTACTATTGAATAGAATATTTTAGAAATATATCAATAAAATAGAATTTTCTCTCTAGACTGTTCTGGTCTTTTACATCATAAGTAAAATTGAATCTTCATGCAAAATTGTTATAATCGGAGACTATTTGAGTTGAATTGACCATAGAAAATAAGAGGGGAAATTATTTGTTCACAAGCACATATATTTTCTCTCCTTTCAAGTAATGTTTCTACAGCTTTTCAATCTAAAAATTGTAACTTGTCGTTTTGTTACTTTGTTATTGTCCTACAGCTACTTTACTTCCTGGACCAAAATTAATATGCCTTAACATTGACCACTTTCTTTCTACATGCCTTGCCTCCTTTTGCAGAAATGCTGCTATACGTCTTGTCTCTGATTAGGCTAGAATGATACAAATCTTAATCAACTAATTAATCCATCCATCTGTCTATCCACTGTGTCAAGCACTGTACAGAGTGATAGATATACTCAGGATATACAGTATTTTAAGGAATTCATGACTTAGTAGGGAGATAGACTTGTAACAAAAACAAACAAGACTTGTAACAAAAACAAACAAACAAACAAACAAAAAAACAGAGAAGGCTTCCAGGAAGAAGTGACACTGGGGCTGAGATTTAAAGATATGAAGAGGTTAGCAAAGCAAAGATAGTGACAGATAAAATGGGATAGTACAACATTTGTAAAGGCAGAGCAAATGAAAGGGACTTTGACACATAATGCAGGAATGGAGTTCACAAGCATTTACAAAAAAGAATGAGTCTAGTGAGGTATAACTTGGTAAATGGTAAGAGCCTCAAAGGAAAAGATACAATCTTCAGTTGAAGGTGTGAATCTCTAATATCGCATCCATTAGCATTTACCTGAACAACTTCAATGACTGGAAATTCATTACAATGAAAGCTGAATTTATTTTCAAAATTCTAATATTTAGGATATTCCTAAATTTTCTAATTTTTTAGAACTAGAAAACATATTACATATACCTATCACCAAAGCTGATATGACTACCACCACTGCCAAGTGCCAAGTGTAGCAAGTTGATCACATTGTATCCCTTCTCTCATGGAGGGTATAGCAATTTGCCTTTATAGAAATATAAGCTTATTCTGGATATGAATTTCTGTTCTAGTCTACAGCACTTCTGCCAATACCATTATTTGCAAACTTAAAGAAAGCCTTATTCATTGCCACATAAAGCTACACAAACAAGGAACCCATTTTACAACAAAGGAAATGTAGCAATGGGCTCATGCCTGTGGAATCACTGGTCTTACGCTATGCCTCATCTTCTAGAAATGGCTGCTATAAAACAACAATAACTGAACTGAAAGCTCAGTGGTATTCAACCTTGAGAATTTGGGAAACTTTCTATATGCCTTAAACCAGGAGTCAGTGTATAGTGTTATGTCTCCAACTGTCAGCATGTACAGGTTTGGGAGCCAGGAGGTGGGGTGGTAGTGAGCCCTCTCATACTGTGCCTAATAACCCACTTAAGCAATTTCTGCTTGTCAACCCTGATGTCTTGGCTCAGTGGGTTTAGTGGTCCTAGTGTTCTAGAGAGGAATATTTATACCAGGTGTATTAAATTGGAACCTGTGACTGTCCCTGGCCATTTTGGGTTCCTCGTGCTTCTAAACCAGCAAACCATTTTGAACAGGATGATTGATGCTACTTTCCAGAAGGAAAATTGGGTTGTTGTCACATACTCAGGCAAAGAAGACTATGTCTAGAACCTAGGAGTTTCACTGAGACACATCTTAATACTCTCTTGCTTAAAAGTACTGTCCCCAAACTGTGGTAACTTAATGACTTAGATCCTATGGGCATAAAGGTTTGGGTCATCTTCAGGTAAAGCACTCAACTAGCTGAGGATCAGCAGAGGGAAAGGGGAGCATAGTGTAAGGGTGTGACTTAGTGTGGCTAAGATACACTGCTCTATACCGTGGAAGGCTGACCCCTATTGATCACCTTAACTGGATTCCTTTGCCCTTTAGTTTCCAGCAGGGATGGGTCAATGCGACCAAGTAGAAAGAGAAAAAGAGAACAGGATATCTACCCCCCAGCTCTTCTTCCCCAGCCACAATTTGGAGGGTTGATTTATTTCCTCTACCTATGGCAACAGCTCTTGTCCAGCAGATACTCTCCCATGAGTGCTTCTTTCTTCATATTCTGGTAGTACCTTCCTCCCCTTGTCCCTTCTGTCCCAGGAATGGTAGTGGCTTCCTGATGTTGCTACATCATCCCTTGTTCATCTCTTTTGTTCTTCTCAGGCTTTTATAATCAGACCCTCATTTAACTCTCTTCAGTCACCCCCTTTTTTTTTAAATTTTAACTTTATTTTGGAGCAGAGTTGATTTACAGTGTTGTGTTAGTTTCAGGTGTACAGCAAAGTGAATCAGTTAAACATACACATATATCCATTCTTTCTCAGATTCTTCTCCCATATAGGTTATTACAGAGTATTGAGTAGAGTTCCCTGTGCTATACAGTAGGTCCTTGTTGATTATCTGTTTTATATATAGTAGTGTGTATACGTTAACCCCAAACTCCTAATTTATCCCTCCCTCCCTTTGGTAACCATAAGTTTGTTTTCAAAGTCTGTGAGTCTGTTTCTGTTTTGTAAATAAGTTCATTTGTATGATTGTTTTAGATTCCACGTGTAAGGGATAGCATATGATATTTGTCTTTCTCTGTCTTCAGTCACCCTTTTGAGTGTGTCATCTGTTCCCTGACACCACCAAAATCAATCCATCTTTATATCTCTACATATCCTTATATTTCTATTACTTTATCAGCTTTAAATAATATTGCTATCCATCTTATGATACAAAGAGATCAGCATATTTATTCCACCTCTTACTGCTTTCCCTCTCATCTCCTCACTTTTGTTGGATATATAATTTCTATATTGTCCAATTTTTAACATTTACATTCTAATCTTTACCATAATTCTCACATTATGATCTTAGTTCCAGGGACAATGGATTCAATTCTCATAATCAGTCCTTTTGCTGTAGTTTCTCCATTCATCAAAGGAAGGCTGAAGTTAAAAAGAACTCGAAAAACTATATTCCTTGAATTCTTATATGTTCAAAATTGTTGCTTCGATGTTGAACTGCAGTTGGTGTAGTTATAAAGATTCTTGAGTCACTCTTTTTTCAAGCCTTAATTGGCATTGATTGTTCCACAGTTTTGAGTATTGATATAGAGAAGTCTGAGGTTATCCTGCATTTTTTTCCCCCTTAAGTCTCTTGATCTTTTTATCTGGATGCAGACTACATGTCAATATATATTGAAACTATGAAACTTTACTAGGATGGATTTTGGTGTTGATCATTCTCTCACTTTTTCTCTTGGATATGGCATATGTATCCCATCTATAGATTCAAGTCTTTTATTTTTGGTAAGTTATCTTGGGTTATATCTTTAAATATGTGTTTGGTTACATTATTTTGGTTCTCTTTGACCATGACACTGATTTGCCTGGCTTCCATATCTATTCTTTTCTCTCTTGCCTTTTTAAACTATATTTATTCTGATCTCATATTACATCTTTTCTAATTCCTACCATTAATTGTGCCTGTGTTTTCAGAAGAACCTATCTTCCTTTGTGCTTCTTCCAATCTGGCTCATTTCTATAGTATTTAATTTTCTTCCTTCTACTTCATTTTTGGGTTTTGCCAGTTTCATCATCTTAGTTAGGATCTTTGCAGAAAACAGACGGCACACTCAAACGGAAGAGAATTAATAAAGGGATTGTATACAAAGGTGAAAGCAGATGTAGGGAACTCACAAGGGTTAGTGCAGTACCCCCTTGGGGGCCACTGTTACTGACTGTAGGTCTGAAGGGGCAAAGGGAGGCAGTGGTAACTAGAATCCAAAGAGAGAGCCATTTAAAAGCCTCTCCTTCCTGAACCTCTGCTTTTCTTGATATTTCCATGGTGGAGAATGGGGCCCCACGACAGGTCCATAACTAGGACCGCAATCTCGTGTGCATTGGCATTTTCTAATGCTGCTTCTGTGGCACACACCCAGCCTGGGCCCCGTGGCCACAGCACTGCTCCACATGAAGTTCAGCTGCCCAGATGGAGATGCAGGGGAGCTGCTGCCTTCCTGGGCAGGGCCCCTGGGAACAGGACACTCAGGGTTAAGGCAGATTGCAGAGGTGATTTGAACTGTGGCCTCCAGCAGCACCTTGAGCTTTCCTTTTGTAAACCAGAAGGAATAAAAAGTAACACCCTTCAATAAAAAAAAAAAAAAAAAGCCTCCCCTTCCTTAGTCAGGGGATGTTGCCAGCCCAGCATGACCCCAGAGGGGGACCCAAGGGAATAACTTGACCTCTTCTCCCCCTCCATTCTTCTGCTAGTACTCTCAGTTGGCCAAGGCCAACTAGAAGCTAGAAAACCTTTAGAATAGTTGAGAGGTCAGCCTCCTGGGGAACAGATGAGGGTGGAGAAGAGTAAGGAGTGTATCTAGAGGGGCAGCTTTCCTGAGCTCGTCTGCTCTACTGTGTCCATTTCTGTTTCAGTTATAATTGTCTCATTAAGGGTTTTTAGTAATTCTTGATGACATATGTGGTTATAATTTTTATCTCCTCCGTGCTATATTTTTCTTGGTGACTGTTCATCATCTGATATTTGCTTTTCCTATTTCTTTACCTCTTTTTTTCCCCCGTAATAGCTTTGTTTAAAGCCTCTGCTTGTTCCTGTTATGATCACTCATCTTTTAAATGAGCAACCTCCCCATCAGCCATCTGAAGAAGGTTTGGGTGGCAGAGTGGATAAGACTGTGTTGCAGGCTCCCAGCAATTCTGCTAATGACAGAATTGCCTGTGCGCCTGAGTGATTTTAGCTATTATATCTTCCCTGCTGACAAACTGCAGCACTGTTAACGATATAAAGTGTCTCTCCTCCTTTTTCCCACAACCAGAGGTTACTTTCTGCAAATATGGATTGTTCAGGTGACTCCTCAGTTGACTCTGACTTCCAAGTATCCAGAGATGTTCCCTATTCCCAATGTTGTAAATAAAATATGTATTATTTTATATTTCACTGTAGCGTACTTTTTTGAGAGATTTGTGTAGAGCTTTTGCTGAGCTCTGTCACTATACAGGTCCTCTCTTTACATATTCATCTGTCCCAGTTGGCCTTTATTGCTCTTGGCAGCTCCTTTTTTTCTTACTTTGCTATGATTGTTTGGAGGTTTCATATATTTCCCAGTCCCATCAGAGGTCAAGTTTGCATTAATTTTTCTCTTCTTTCCTTTTTGGCTTTTGGAGGATTTCTTATAAAAGAATTCATAGACCTTACTCCATCATTTTCAAACCAGAAATCACACGTACCCCTTTGATCTTCCAACAAACACATATGTAAAAACACATGAGGCTCATGTTCTACCATGTAAAAGAAAAAATCCCTAGCCAAAGCTAAAAATGTATCACTCATTAAACATAGAACATTTTCCAAGTGCCGAGTATATCTAAATGACTCTGGTTTAAGATTTCTCCCGTGGTTTAGAGGTGTTTTCATTTTTCAAAGATAAGTCATCTGTTCCTAAGCCTGTTTTTCTTTATTTGTGTTCCAAAATCTTCCTAGATGCACAGTCTCCTGGAATGTCAAAATACTACCTTCAAGGCAGAAAATAGATTCTCCCAGTCATATCTTATCCTCTTATCCTCCAAAGCTCCCAATTTGCCAGTGAAGTAACATAAAAGTTAAAGATAAATTCTGTGACTGTAATCCCAATTGGGAGGCACACTCATCTCTTAAACAGTTCTGTCAACTTGGATTTATCTTCATGGAAGGCATATAAAGCATCGTTTACATAAATAACGTGGAGCTTTGAGTTGGACAAATACCAGGGATGAGTAACTGCCCTGGAGTAGACCTATTAAATCAATCACTGGGGCTCAGACAATCAGAAAAGCATTGACTATAGCCATACAAAACCTGATCACAACATAATCTTCCTCTGCTTCTTGATGAGGTAACAAAATATGCCGTGTTCATTGAACAGCTGCTTTCATAAGGAGAGCAATAATGAAAAAAATCTCCCAGAACCTTTAGTACTTGCACATGGAAACAAGATTTCCAGTGAGAAAATTAAAATGCCAACAAGATTTATACTTACCTATGTAGATGTCCTACGATCGTAGACATGTTCCATTACTTTTAAAGTGCAAGAAGGAGAAACAATGTCATTTTTTAAAGTACTGTTATTGAAATATAAAAGTAATACGCATGGTTCCTATTATGGGCTGAATTATGCAACCCCCCTGGCCCCACGCAATTCATATGTTGAAGTTCTAACCGATAGTACCTCAGGATAAGACTCTATTTAGACATAGGCTCTTTAAAGAGGTAATTAAGTTAAAATGAGGTCATTAAAATTGGCCCTAATCAATATGACTGAGCCCTAATCCTTATGAGAAAATGAGATTAGAACACAGACACATATAGAGAGAAGGCCGCGTGAATATACAGGGAGAAGATGGCTATCTGCAAGCCATGAAGAGAGACCTTAGAAGAAACCAACCCGAAAGACACCTTAATTTCAGACTTCTAGCTCCAGAATTGTGAGAAAATAAATTTCCCTTGTTTAAGCTACCCAGCCAGTGGTACTTTGGTGTGCCAGCCCTAGCAAACACACTTCTCTTTCTCTTTTAAAGGTAAATAAGGAAATGAAGATAGACCCAAAGTTAAGCCATCTCTACCGTGCTCAGACAAAATTCTGACACTTGGTGTAAACATCCAGTTTTTCAGTGGTTACGTATGGAAGTCAATGTTCCCTTAATTGCTTAAACTTCGGCTGTGAATATTCTCCCATCACACTCTCTCTATTAAGAAGAGTGAAATGTCGCATAACTAGTTGGAAAGGGGCTTGCCAGAGCTGTGTACAGAAAGCATGAAACCATATTCTACATAGAAAAATCTGTTACAAATGAGTTAACTGAAGGAGACATTAAGTAGTAACTGCTAATTGATTTCAAAGTGGGTATAAAGAAGAGATATGTGTAAATTACTAGGGAAAAAATAATGGAAACTAGCTTCTCAAGAATTACAGGGTTATGACATTTCAGATTTTTTTAATAGTACCTACAAAATAAGGGAAAAGGCCTAGTTTGAGATCCTCTTACTAAAGATGACATTTTTTTTCTTCTTCAAACATTCTACCCTGCTAAGTGTCCTTATAATGAACAAATAAATAATAATATCACATCTCCTTGCTTCTGCGTTTGTATGAAAAGCTTCCCCATTTCACTGCTTCCTAGCAAATGAGAGCAAGAAGTGAAATAGTCTTTGGGAAGCAGGACATCACTCACACGAAACAAACATGGGCCGGCATCCTACTTAGACGCACATCTTAGGAAGAAGGCCCCGTTCACTTGCTCCGTGCTGGCTTTTCTGGAAGATGTGAACAATCTTTCAAATGACTTGTAAAATTTTAGGCACATCAAACTCTACTGAATCTAGATCTCAGAAAACCCAAAATGAACTAATGACCACGTGACAGTAGCAGTGGTAACGTTTCACTTTGGGAAATATATGGAATATAAACAAAATTTTTAAAAAGCAGTATGATAATAATGGCCTTATTTTCCAAGATTTCTTGGACTAATCTTTAAGATCTATGTCAAATGTTTTATCCAGTTATTAAGCACCATTTCCTTTCATGCATGATGGGGGAGGGGTCTCTCTTTGAAGATAAACTCCACCCATGGTAGTGCTGACGTATCTGGACATGTGTCAGATGTGATCCAGAAAGGACAGGGGTCAGTCCCAGCAGCTTTCTCTACATGAAGAACTAAAGAACAAAGAATTCAGCCCATGAGGAAAGGCTACTGCTGCAATGATAGAGAGATGCCAACCTGGTGACCGTGTCTTAGTGCAGCCTGCTGGGGCCGGGGGCCAGTGCGGGGAGGAAGAAAAGTATGCTCTTTATTCCTAGGCTTCTATTCAACTATGTCTGTTCCTTGCCACAGGAGGCCTGGGCTCTCAACATTACACCTTTTTATTGACAGAGTACTTTTAATTTGCACCCAGGTAGGTATAGTATACTCATTATATTAGGGTGAGGGGCTCAGAAGGGGCTCCTAAATCAGTCTTACAATTTGCCTGAAACCAGCCCTCCTCTGTCACTCTCTAGGCTCGGGTGCTGTGCTGACTCCAAGTCTCTCACAAACATACTTTCCAGGGAAGATAACCATATAAGAACCCCAAACCAGGATATTTTTGAGAATGAAATAGGGCACTAAAAGTAGTTAAAATTATTTAATTTCTTCAAAATATGTATAGTAACTTACAATGTGGTTTTATTATGTTGGCCGTCCAATGAAATATTTCTATTAACAGCTCTTTTCAAAAATAAAATTTGTGCTAAATATATAAAAATAACATATCTGTACATTGAAGCAAAATAAAAATGTCTATATATTATCTGAAAATTCAAAAGTAAATGGGTAATCCCTCTCTTTGCTACAACATGGATGGGCCTTGAAGGTATTATGGTAAGTAAAATAAGTCAGAGAAATACATACAGAAACTGTATGATCTCATTTATATGTGAAATCTAAAAAACTGAATTCATAGAAACAGAGAACAGATTGGTGGTTGCCAGAGGTAGGGATTGGGGGTGGGGGAAATGGAAGAAGGTGGTAAAAAAAAAAAAAGATAATTATTCTTCGTTCATATTCACATTCTTTTTTTTTTTTTAAGAATTCTTTTAAGTAAACTTAGGTATTCAATTAACTTTTTTTTTTTTTTAAAGATTGATTGATTGATTGATTGATTGATTGCTATGTTGGGTCTTCGTTTCTGTGCTAGGGCTTTCTCTAGTTGCAGCAAGCGGGGGCCACTCTTCATTGCGGTGCGCGGGCCTCTCACCATTGTGGCCTCTCTTGTTGCGGAGCACAGGCTCCAGACGCGCAGGCCCAGCAGTTGTGGCTCAAGGGCCTAGCTGCTCCGCGGCATGTGGGATCTTCCCAGACCAGGGCTCAAACCCGTGTCCCCTGCTTTAGCAGGCAGATTCTCAACCACTGCGCCTCCAGGGAAGCCCCATATTCACATTCTTTAGCTAGTTTCTTAGCTGTATCTGGCTCTAACACTGTGTCACTGGCACTTCTCCGAAGAATGTATTTTTTCAATATTGTATTATTTTTAATCTTTTAATAAAATTGCCTGAAAATTACTCTAAAATTGCATTTTATGATTAATAAAATTAAAATTTGTTGACACTCAACTGACTCCTCTGTAGACTATAATATTTTTAGTTGGGAAATACTATCTACAGGTATTGAGGCTCTTTTTTTTTTTTTTTTTTTTTTAGGTATTGAGGGTCTTAATAAGATCAGAGGAAATTCTGCTAAATAGAAGATATCCTCAATTTTAATTGCATTGAAGTATATAAATATCTCAGCCCAAATATTTTAACAATTAAAAGACAAAAGAGACACAAGAACAGGAAAAATAAATGACAGATGAAGAACTCTCACTATGAAAAATATGTCATGATATATATATCTGGAAAAGACAAAAACTCTAATTCGAAAAGACATATGCACCCCAAATGTTCATAGCAGCACTATTTACAATAGCCAAGACATGGAAGCAACCTAAGTGTCCATCAAAAGATGAATGGATAAAGAAGATGTGATACACACACACACACACACACACACACACACACCCCTGAATCACCTTGTTGTATACCTGAAACTAATACAATATTGTAAATCAACTATACTTCAATTTAAAAAAGAAAGAAAGAAAAATATGCCACAAAGCAGAAGAAAATTATGGCCAAATATGTCAACATGAATTTTTAAAAATCAATAAAATGAACATATCTTAAAAACAAAAGCATAATGTAGAGATAAAAGAGCTCAGGGAAGATCTGAAGATTTTCCTCTCAGACTGGCCCATCTAGGTTCATTAGAGACATCCTAATCATTTTGGTCCTTAAAGTGAAAAGGTCTGTGTTATCATACTCATACTCCTAGAAGGCTACTTGGTTTCTATGCAAATCTGCCAACTTACTCCCAGCAAGTTGTAGGCCTATCAAGGAATATGAAAGAGGTATCATTCATTATCCTAATCAAAAGATTATCAATTATATTCTCCCCCAAAACAATAGAGGAAGCATTATTGACTTAATTCTAAAATGTCATCCAAATGGTTTTTCTCAGACCAAAATGTGTCTGCTACAAAAGCCTTCCTGAGTTCACTAGTAGAGACAGAACAGCTAGCTATATTTCAATGGCCATCTTCTCCTTTTCCTCTCCTGTTAAATTAAGTCCTACCTCAACAAGCCCACCACTACTATTATCTTTTGCATCATCACTGATTAATAAAGGTTAAGAAGAAATGATGAGATTTGCATCTGAAAGTAAACTTTGAAAATAGTGACTTTGCACTGTTTTTCCAATGATATATATGTCATGTTTCCAATGATAGTAAAAACTAACCCGTAAATTTAACTCTCTTGTTTCCTTACCAATTAGGGATGATTTTGCATGCTTTTAAAAAATATGTTGGTGTATATGAAAAAAGCTTTGAGAAAACAGGACTGAAAAGAGAAGGATGTGCACAAATAAAAAAGTCAAGATGGCAAACATATTACTTTGGGTATATTTTAAGTAGCTATAACAAAAGGCCCTATATTTCAATGGCTTAAACAAAACAATTTTATTTCTTTCTTAGTTAAAGGTCTGGTGTGCATTTCCAGGCTAGTGGGGAAGTTCCTTCTCTACAGAGCTCGTGACTCTTCCATTTCCTAGAATATTCTTCTCTGCACTGGATAAGGTTGGATCTAGTCCAAATTCTAGCTTGTAAGAAGGGAGAAAGAGAAGACGTGGCAGGCAAGCAATTTCTTCTTTAAATCATGTTACTGGGAAGTTACACATAACACTTATTATGAGATAGTCAATGCCATAGATATGGCATATGAAATATATGGCATATGAAATATGTGTGTATATTTATATACACACATGCAATATAAATAAATATACTAAACATATAATGATATATACATTATATCTATATTTATATAATCTCAGATGATGCAATGACACAACTGAAATGAGACTGTGTTATGGTGTTACAAAGCACTTGAGTGTTTTTATAAAAAATATACTTAAAATTTGTCAGATTAACATTGGTCATCAACTGCTTTTCCTTTCTTTTTTTGGCCTACCACCATTTTGATTGTTTTGTGGATTTTTAGCATTTGCAACCCAAACTGAACAGGAATAAGTCAGTCATATTTCTTTGAATAACTATCTTGTCACATCAGAGTACTAACAGCACTTCCCACAGAAGAGGAAATCAGTACATTTGGGGAGCCTGACAGAAGAGTGGATAGATAGATGGAAAGATATTTCAATATGATCTCAGGAGCCATGCCAGTTCAATTCTACATGGAATTCCTTTTATGTGATATCTTTCCTTATACAGTTACAGGTGAGTTTTAAAATACAGATACTAAATGAAATAGAAGAAAGATACGACATTGAACAACAACAACAAAACTCACTGATAACTTGTTAAGCAAGCTGCTTAGATCTTCTGTGAAAATTTCATCAAGTTATTAAAAGCAGACATCTGCAATATAATTTCAAGACATTCTACTTATATGGTATCAACTTATATTAAAGTGCATATTTCAAAGCAAAACTCCTCTGATGCTCTTGTAGCCCACATACACATTCATACTCTCAACATATTCCATATGTTGGTTTGTAAAATTACATATGTAGTTCTACTAGTACAAGGCCAAATAAACCAACTCAATAGATTGAGAGGAAATTAGTTCAGCTAATCTTTAATTTTTCTCTACTTCTGCTACATATAGAAGCATCTTAGCATCTGCCATTTTCCAAAGAAATTAGAGACTGCTTAAAGTGAGACTGCCTCCCATTACAGACAAATTAATTTTAAGCCTCTTAGAATACAGTAAGTTACGGAATGAAAATTAACTGCTATTGAAAAGGGTATCTTTGTCTTATAAAGTAGAATCAAATTTACATATTCATTGTGGGTTATTATAGAATGGTCCTTAGACGCAACTGCTTTCTGCTTTGTCCCTCAGCTAGCTGGAGCCCTCATGCCTGCTAAGCCCCAGGTTGGAGCTCTTCTGCTTTTCCACTGGTGCCCAGTCTTTATCACCACTCTGTGCAGAAATATTTTTAACTTATTTTACTGTCCTTTTAAAGACCTGGAGCAGAGGATCTAAAAGTGGATTCTAGAATTAAGAAATGAGCCTGAGGTGAAACTGCTTTCTCTGGTTAATCTGCATTACAATTTATTAGAATTCTGGTAGGAATTGACATATTAGTCAATATTAATCAATAAACCAATTTTTATAATGATCAAATGTGTAAGCTGATGCATGTGAAATGAAGGATACAAATATAAGAAGTAGCACCGGGACTTCCCTGGTGGTCCAGCGGTTAAGACTCTGCGCTCCCAATGCAGGCGGCCCAGGTTCGATCCCTGGTCAGGGAACTAGATCCCACATGCTGCACCTAAAGACCTGGCACAGCCAAATAAATAAATAAATATTAAAAAAAAAAAAAGAAAAAAGAAATAGCACCAACCCTGAAGGAATTTATAAATTAACTGAAATAAGAAAGGGAGCAAAATATTTAACAGCAAAATGGGGTATATGGTAAGTAACTAATGACAAGTACAGATAATCAATATTTTAGGAACTCAGACACAGGAAAGATCACTATGCACAGGACTATTCTAGGAAGTCATGGTGGAAATGCAACAGAGCTGAGAAGATTCCATCAAGGCAAAGAGGAAAGTGGAAAGAAATACTTTAAAGTAAAAAAAAAATGTTGGGGGAGAATATTCTGGTCAAATTCTTCAGCCATCTTTCTTAAAACTCATCCACAATCATTATATCAGTTAACATTGATAACTGATTGATAACATTGAGTGCTTATTCTGTGCCAGGCATTTTCAAGGATTATTTCATTGAACTAAAAACACACTTCTGATATGGATGTCAAGATAATTTTACTTTATTGATAAGGATAATGATGCCTATGTCATTTATTGATTCGTTTAAGGTGACAAAGCTAATGAATGGCCTAAACAGGATGCAAGCCATGTCTTCCATGCTTACCCATGTAATATAGTGGCATTCTTCTTGCAATGTTATTGGAATCCACCACCCCTTCCATCTCACTTCTACTTCCAGTGATTACCTTTTAGGCCCTTATCATAACCCACATGAACTATTACAACTTACTTAAAGTGTGGCTTCCCTAATTTTAATCTCTGTCTCTCCATTTTATCCTTCATAATGCCCATCCATGTTCTAATCATTCACTCCCTGTTCAAAACCTTTTAGGGACTCCCATTGTTTTAAACAGACACATACACACACATGCACATGCACACAATTAAAACAACCCTTTAATGTCCTCATATAACTCCAATTTACCTTTCCACACTTTGCCTTCCCTACTGCTAATTCTATTTCATATCAGATTCATTCATGTATTTGCTTGTCTTTCCCACTAGATTTCCAATACTTAAGGACAGAAGCAATGACTTCTCCTCCTCCTTTCTTCTTTAGCTTCTAGTGAAATTCCAAGCATATGGTGGACATTGAACAAATGTTGGTTTATTTGGATTTTGCTGAATCAGCAGGTTGTAAGCGCAGTGAACAGCCTGTGTGACTGGAGCAGGTGGGATGTGAAAGGAACAAGTGACAAAGCGGCAAGGTAGGTAGGCAAAATTGTAGGGGTACCTCGAACATCAGTGTGAGAAGTTTGGACTGTAAGTTGAAGTGCTCTTTGTGCTGAAACATGTTTTGAAGTATACAGCAAGTATAAAATCCAATTTCATAGCACTGCTCCCTCTGTAGCCATTCTCTCTTTCCACACACAATCACAGGCACATGTTTTGCACACCACCTTAGAAAAATCATCTGCCTGCATCTTTCAGGGGAAACAGTTCTTAATGTCATTCCATGTCATGATCACAACTTCCCCAAATAGTTCTATTCTCTCAGTGTCTGGGAGTCCTTGCTCCTCTGGGCATCAATGCCTCATTTAAGAAGGTAGATTGCCATTAGTAGCCTAACTGGACATGTTAAAGCATGACATCTCCATCACCTGAAAGTGCATGGGAAAACCAAGCTGGACCACACCACGGCTTGGCAGTCGTGGCTGGTTCAACAGTGCTGATTCAGACTTATTAGCATCTGTCACTTGCAGTCTCCATTGCTAATAAAATTATACCTGGGATATCACAGAGTCACATCCAGAGGTTAGAGTTACCCTCTCTTGAGGAAGAAGCATGCCCTGGTATCCCCAATCTGAGAGCAGGATCCTTCCCGGCTAATGTCCTGGCTAAGGTCACAATGCTAACATCGACAGAGTTGCTTCCTTTGAAATTCTTTACCCATCAAATGGGAAACAATACTTATCCAAGATATCTGACAGTTTTGGTTTTGTTTTGTTTTTGTTTTTTGGAGGGAGAGAGTGTCAACTGATATAACGGATATCAAAAAAGCTAAAGTATAAACCAAGATTCAACGTAAGGAAGTGAATTTTTATAACCAATCTCTGTGAAAACCATTAGTCAGAGTTTGATTAAAAGTTCAAACCATAGTTACAACATATGTTTATCACCCTTTTCAGTCTTTTTCTGCTGGACAAATCACTGACGGGTCTGTGAAATTTAACCTGATGCCGTTTGGAAACTTCCAAAGTCCTTTATCCTGTTGTTTTAAAACTTTTCATCTTTCAAAAATCTAGTGAAGCAACATTATGTAGAGGACAGGGCTCAGGACTGAGCATAAGCGATTGCAAGGATTAGGTTTTGGCATTCAGGAAGTGTCTTAACTTCTCCATGCCTCAGTTTTCTTATTGATAAAATAAGGCAAGTAATGAAATCATTGCAAGTGTCTCTTCCTGCTATAAAGTTTAATGATCTGCGATAGCAAATTTCTCAAAATAGACCTCAAGAAAGAAAAATGATAAATATTTGGTGGTAGTCTAACAGTTATACCCATGGATTTTCTTGTTTGTTTCATTGTCAGTTCTTGATAAAGATGAGGAAGATATAATTCTTCATCTCAAGAGGTTTATAAGCTAGCAAGAAAGAAGGAAATCTTTTTTAAAAATGAAAAGATAAAAGCATTCAATATAAAGCAGAATGTAGTCAAGTACTATTAGAGATCAAAAGTGGGAAGAAATACAGTCAAGGGAAATCATTGAGTATAACATGTCACTAAAGTGTTAACAAATGATTTGAGGCTTGAAGAATCAATAGCTGTAATCATAGATGGAGAATTAGATGAGGGTGAAAATCTCACAAGAACACAACAGCAAAGGAAAAACATTCAATAGTCAATGGATGGGGATCAATGTGAAACCTCAGGGCATTCTATGACAACATTGAGTAGTACAATTTGGTGTACTGAATGCATGGACAGGGCTGTGGAAGGTAAGAATGAAGGGAGGCTAGGACAAAGAATAGAGAGCCTGGAATGCCAGACGCAAGAGTTCAAAAGTAATGAGGATCCATGGTGATTTCTGAGCAAGGGAATGAAGTGAAAAGTTTGAAACTGTACCTTAAACTGGTATGAATTATAGACTGAATGGGGGAAATTAATGAGGAGCTCTTACCCAGATAAAAAGGGACAAGATGTGGGTTTGGCTGCAGAGATGAGAACTTAGTGAAGTGAAGTGAAATGAAATGAAATGAAATGAAAGGAAGGACATTCTAGAGCTCAAAAGTATTCAGTTTTACACATATTTTGTAAGTGCCTGCTACGTACTGGGCACTGATTACCAAGGTGTGGGCACACAAAGATGAACAATACATGGTCCTCTCTCTAAAGGACCATGTATGAATATAGCTTATTGGTTAAAAGGATGGCCACCAGAAGCTGAAGCCTGGCTTCATACTGAGAAACTGTGTGGCCCTGGGAAAGTTGCTTAATATCCCTGTGCCTTGGTTTCCTTATCTGTAAAATGGGGATAGTTAGCAACATTCCTCAAGGCATTATTGTGACGGTTAAGTGAGTTAATATATGGTACTCAAAACATTGCCGGCCACATAATAAAAATTCAATATAGAGCTATTTCTACTTCCACATAAAATTACAAAAAAGAATTAATTCCAGAATGAGAAATTTTGATTAAGGAAAGAAATCTCAAATAGCAGAAAAGAAAAAGGGGTCTCTTAAAAGTGGCTTTTAATAATCTGTCTAGAAATATTAGCTCAGCTCAAGATTAAGTACAAGCAACTAGAGCTTTCATCTAATGCAATAATTTAAAGACATCCCTCTCCTAGAGGAATAGAACTCTCAGAGCAGAAGAAAAAATTATGTATTTCATATTAAATCAATAACAAGAGTTCAGGGTTGTAATAATCAATCTGTTCTGCATTACTTTATCAATGATGGGGATAGAAAATATTATGAGAAGCATAATACTTTATCCTCGACTATCTAGTTTTTCTTAGTTATCTTTTTTGTTTAAACAAGAAAGATCTTTTACAACTGAAGATTGTATACACTATTTATAGAATATCTAACATTTCAAATATGTTTTTTTCTCTTGCGTCCCCCTCTACACTATCTGACTGGCTTGCCTCTTTCTCAATCCTGAAAATCTTGAATTTACCCAGGGAACCTGGAAAATTGGAGTGACAGATTCCCAGTGTTTAACATTGGGGATATTATGATTTTAGGCAATAAACTAACTCCTGAGAGTTTAAGTGTCCTTCCTTACGTGTCTGAAACTAAACACTGAAATACTGTTGTAAGCATCATTATCAAAGCTGCTTCTTTGTGTTAGCATTTATTTTAGCTTTCATCGTCAAAGATTATCCATTTCAAACTGAACATTCCTTAGTCACCAATCTCTCCTGAAAGTCTGTAATCCTGAAACAAATTTTCTAAGCAGGATGGAGTTAAATAAAATAATTCATTTTCTAGGACTTGGAACATTTGTCCTAATTTCACACCTTATGCTGCAACTCAGTTACTGCTTGAAAGGCAAAGCGTGCAGCCAGAAAGCAAGTTCCAACCTCACCTCTTCTTTCTCATTACACCTCTTGAGCCCTTCAACAGAAGATTCACTGACATGCCTGTATGCTTTACAGTCAAGCACTATTTGGAGGAAGTCAAAATCAAAGACCTGGAGACAGATGCTTGATTTACATTCAAACTCTGTTTCAGACCTTGTCTACTATAGTTTTTATAAGCCCCTTTATTGTTTGAGAAATAATCCTCAAAATAGCTTCAGTGATGGAAAGTAAATTTATTCACACAGCAAATATTTATTAAGTACCTACTATATGCACATCACTGAAATCGGTACAGAATGGGGTAAGGGGATGAGGAGAGAAGAGTGAGGGATGAATTTTACAAAAACAGTCAATAAGAAGCTTTTTCTTTGAGGAGTTCAGAATCTAGCTGAAAACGCAAACAAGAGTACACAAACTGTCCACCCCTAGAAAACTATGAACTGTAATTTTTCACTTCAGCTTCATTTTTATCTTTCAGATACATTGAAATGTTTATATTTAAATTTTAAATCCTCTTCCATTAAGGATAGAGAGTAATGTCTGATTTCTTTATAAGAAGAAGCTGGGTAAAAGCATCTTAGTGATTCGAGTGAAGCTGCCAGACATAAACAAAGGAAAGGGGTCTTTCCTGTAAATATCAGAAATTGCAGAGATGAAATGAAGTTCATTTTTTTAAAAATAAAGAATGGTTACTTGCTGGTTTGCATTTAGACATGTTTGTAAACGTCCCCGTTTTCTACTTGCCAAAATTGAATTTGGGTGTGTACTGTCTCTACCTTTATTTAGCAACGTATATATAAACTTCAAAACTTCCCCAGTCCCAGATGCAGGAAAATCGGGGTTGTTTGGGTATAGTTTTCACAACTAAATTCTTCTTCACCCTATATGTCTGTTCCTCAAGTGTAGGGAGAGATCAAAGGGAAACTACATGGTAATAAGTCCAAAGAGATGGGTCACAGGCTAAAACCTTAGCAACAAGGCACAGGGAGTGTGCTGAAAATCTAGGAATGTAGAACTTATATCTGGAATTTCTACATTAAAGATGGAATTTTGTACAGGAGAGAAAAATGTACCAGTTGCTTACTCAATTTCTCATTTGGTCTTTACCATATTCTCATTAGATTGAGTTTAATTTGTTTTACATAATCTCTGGGTAGGCCAGAAACTAGACATATGACCATGTAAACACAATTAGTATAGTGTGTAAGAGCATGGAATGGAACCAGACTTCCCGGGTTTGGACCACGGTTCTGCCATTTACCAGTCATCTAAGCTTCAACAATTTTCTTCACCTCTCTGCATCTTAGTTTCTTCATCTATATAATGAAAATAATGGTATCAACCTCATAAGGCTGCTGTGAGGATTAACTGAGTTGACGTATGTACAGGATTTAGAGCACTGCCTGTCACATTCTAAGCATCTCTAAGATGTTGCTATTCCTATACTATTATCCCTTAAAATAACATCAGGAACCCCTACTGCATCTTCCTACTTTCCATAACCATTTTTTTTAGAAACAAACAAACAAAAGTCAGTACTTTTTGTTTAAGTTTAAAGTACCAAAGTAACCAATTTTTTATATCCAATTTCTATGACCTAACCAGCTACCAATATTTCTCTTTACCATAGTTCCAATTAGGTCTACTTCAGTAGTCTCAACTTTGCAAGATGTCGAAATTGGGAATACAAAACTCAGTGCTAAGGACACTGTCACTCTTATTTATGTAACAGTTTATATTAAGTATTAATATTTCAAACTCTTTATAAAATTGTGCTTTTTCCCCTTTCTTCCATCAATACAGCCAACATACTTTCTTTTGTCTATTTATACATAAGGGAATCAGTGAATAACTAGAGAAATTTAACACTCTTCCTCTAAAATCTAAACATAAAATCTTTTTAATCAAAACAACAGGTTAATCCTGGCTTTGGAATCAGAGAAATCATATTAAAATGCATACACTATGATTCATTCAAAACCTGAATACAGCAAAATATAATCCTATAAAGCCACAGAGCTTTTAGATCAAGGCAAAAAAGGTAAATCAAACCTGAAAATGAATGGGTTAGCAGAAACAGGAGCATTACTGTAATACAGAGAAGCAGATTTCGTCAAATCTTGCTTTCTAATTCCCATCTGGAAAAGCCTTGCTCTGCAAATGAACAGGTTTGAAGGAATGCCTTTAACATCTGTAAAGTTAAAAAGCATCAAGAATTGGAATGGGCTTAATCCCCCATTCCACAGCAGGTATTTTATATACAATCATAAGAAGTGATGAAAGTCAGACACAGATGCACAAATTGGTAGATTTAATCAGATTGATCCTCTACTCCTTGTTTAGTCTACCCTGTTTTAGCTTCTACTCACTTGGGTTAACTAAAGTTGATGGTCAGATATGTAAGGAATAAATCCAGGTCAAAAATCAGGGTTGAAGTGTCAAATGATAACCTATTTCAACTCCATGAACCGCCAAAGACAAAGTTTTTATTTATAGTTTTGTGTGTATCACTGTGCATAACAGTCTATATTAAATTGAGTCTAGGAAATGGGTCTTGCGTTTGACCCACTGAGATTCTGAAATGACATGAAGAGACTGTGTGTCGAAGAATTGATAGTGATGGAGCAGCCAAAGTCAACAGAGGTAGTAGACGTGAGATTTAGTGGTTTAAAACACTGGCTAATTATGATGCCTGAAATGTTCTTTGGAGCAGCAGACACATTTAGTTGCTCTGAAATCCATTCTGTGTTCACAGCTCCAGCTGTTAAGTGTTCATTTCTTTTCCCACGTGGTTGTATGAAGATAGAGGAAGGAAGATGAAATTTATAATTACATAATCAAATAGCAGTATTGGTGTCACAAGAAATTAGTTTTAAAAATTATGCATATCTATAAACTTATCCCAAGTATTTTGGGGGCTGTTTTTGCTCCAAATTATTTACCATTACTCTGTCCTATTAGGAATCTATAGAAAACCTTGTAAATGTGCTGGAAAATGTCTCATCAGTACCACTAAGCATATTATTATCTACCGCTGGTTTCTTTATATAGTGCAGTATATGCTCTTGCAAAGTAAACCAAAAACTTGGATGATGTTAGAACTAATACTACTTGAAATGGTACTATTTTCTTTTGTTTCTCCATTCATATACTAAAATATTTTTCAAGCTGAGTACTGTGTGTGATGTGTTTCTAATGTCTAACCCACTATATATGCATATTAGTTGTCGATAATATTATTCTTCCATAGTCGTAGAACTATCTTAAAGTTAAGGGCCCCATAATCAAATAAAGATTTATACTCAGAGAAGATAAAAAATACCTTGTTTTGTTTTGTCTCTTATTCACGCAAATAAGATAAAATTTTTCCTTAATCTCCCATCTTCATTAGATCTTGGTTTCAGTATAAAAAAAATCTGCAAACTCCATATGCAGCAACCTCTCTTTCTCTTCTGACCTCAATCCCCACAGTCATAAAACACACGACACTTTAAAACTGAATTATTTCTTACCATATGGGATCTGAGAATAAGATCAAACCCAACCTAGACAAATGCCATGCAGCAAGTCGACAACTGTTCCTGGAGTCCTGGGCAATGCCTGGGAGAGTGCCTGCCAGGGCCTACTGTTTTCAAACGAGTTTCATTTCTCTAACAATTTAAATCTGCCAAGAGAAAACCGAGACAATCAAGCTTCGTGCCAAAAAGCCCCAAGCTTAAGCTAGAGATGTATCCTCTCTTTAGCCTGCTGATGAGAGAGGGAGTAGAGGGAGAGGAAAGGATAAAGATTCATAATGAGTAGGACAGAGGCTCAAGGATGCATTTGGAATGCCACAACAGGACAATTTCTGGCCCTAATTACATTACTTTGTGGAGCTTCATATCTAGAATACAGAATACCTTCGTCCTTTCTCTTTATCAACTCCCGTTACATTTGGGGTTGAATGTTGTCTGGAATATACCTTCTTCTCATCTCCCATCTTAGCCCTGCCAGAACTGTGTCAGCAGAGAGACATTCTATCAGAGAGGCTGCTCCCTGCTGGTCCAATTTCAGAACAATGTCTTGGTGCCAAGGAAAGTTTCCCAAGGAAGACAACATTGCCCTGCTCTCCGTTTTCTGCCTTTTTCCTTCTTTATATTGCCTCAAACTCACCCACAAAAAGGAGGTTAACAAGCAAGTCAAACTGTTGTACGGACTCCAGTTTGTGAGCAGAGGAGAGAAAATGAGAGGGCTACTGGTAGCTACTGGTAGCTTCCTACACTAGAGAGCCATATGCACTGAGAAAGGGTGAGAACCTCCTTTGCCAACCTGGCACCAGCCTTCCTGGCACCTCATGTTTGAGAAATGAGACCCACTGTTTCTTACCACAGGTCCAGGTGGTAAAAATCCATAGTTTATCCAAGCAGGCACCTTCAGTCGTAATACTAAAATGACACTAAACTGAGATAAAATGTAGTTGTTGTAAGTATACAAATAAGCTACAATATGTGCTGTTTTGAGGTACAATATTTTCACAGTCACAAGTTATCTTTCTTGTTTTCTATAGTAGCTGAAATATGATCTTTTGGTTCATACTGTTCTGGATTCAAATGTCGGCTTCCCACCAACCAGCTATGCGACTTTAGACAATTTATTTATAAATTGTCTTGAGTTTTGGCTCCATTATTTTTAAAAGGGACATAAAAAATTTATTTCGCAGGGTAATTGTGAGGATAAAATAAGAGATGATTGATTAAAGCACACAGAATTGTTGCAAAGTTATTACTAATAGATGGTAAGCACTCAGTAAATGATGGCTATTAGTAGTTTTCAATTTGGGATAAAAATATAATATTAAATGATCTTGCTTATTTTGGTCTTAAGGTAATCGCTGAAAATAGTTTGCTTTTGAAATTCTTTCAAGAGATTTTCTCTCAATCATCTTCAATTAATCCTGGAAAATCCATTACTTGCTACATGACATCAGAGTAAAGAAGAGCTTTAAAAATCACAATTGAGAGTGAATTTGAAACAGACGCTGTGTTGGGAGTAAACTGAGATGACCCTTCTGGAGGATAATTTGGTAATACCTGTAAAGCAGTCAGAATTCCATTTCTAGAGATGCGTCCAAAAGGCATGATCAAGATATAGCTCTAATGATGGTCACTGCAATTTTCTAAAAACATTGGAAAGCATCTGTATGCATCTGCAGAAGATTGCTTACATACATTATGCTATATATCCAGTGAAGCATTATGTATCCATTAAAAATTTTGTAGAAAAAATTGAATCATCTAAAGGAATAATCACATAGTAAGTGAAAAGACACACTGGAAAACACTACAGTGTTCCATTAAAAATATATACATTTCCTAGAGAAAAAATATTGAAAGAATACACACCAAAAGATTAACATCTTTATAGCAGCACAAATGGTGTCTTTGGTTTCGCTTTTCTGAGATTTAAATTGTTTTTTGTGGAACATGTATTGGTTAGTAATTTTAAAATAATATAAATGAATTTGCTTGAGTTCTAAATTTTTCTACTACATTGAAAATTTGGAAATGTAAATAATGATGGCCATATACCCAAGCATAAGTCCACACATAATTACCCACACATATTTATTCATATTTTTCCCCAAATGCCAGTATATTGATATACATTATGCTTGCATAAAGAGGCATACTTTCAGTGATAAATGAAAAAGTCCTACTAATTTCTCATAGAAAGATCCTGTGTTTCTTCAAATATTCCTTTAAAACCCAATTTTAAATCCTATTTAAGAAATAGTTTCAGAATATCTTTTCATGCCTCTTCCTTGTAAAGTCTTGAAATGCTGCTGACCTTGCATAATAATTTTTCCCTTACAACATATTAATTATCATTCTGGCACCTCTGGTCTACTCATGAAATCAATGAAGTGTGAAATGCCTCTGTGCAGAGTAATATTTCATATTTGGTACTTTACGTATTAATTAATTTTCTGTTTTTGCTAATCCAGTCAGAAAAAAAAAATAACCTACTTCATTTTATAATGAACCGTCAATGAGAAAAACAGCAAGCAAGTCACATTTGCTGACCTATTGAAAGCTGCTAAACCCTTCTTATTGTCACGGCATCTTCTTATGTAAGCCTGCTGCTTACTAAGCGAAGGTCCTTCTCATAGCAGTGACTGGCTTTTGTGCTGAAAATAACAGATGTGAAGTCTGAGAAACAAGTAATTTAAGTCATACCTCACTGTTTTGAGCCTGAAATCCAAAATAAAATCCAAAATACAAAGTCCAATTCAATGTCAACAAAAGAAGGTACACAGAGTGCTATTCAAAAATTTAATAATTTGCCAAATTATAATCTGCAAAGAGAAAAAATATGGGAAGATGCTAGTGTATTAAAATTCTATTTAGTTGCCATTTCAGCTGCTCAACAGTTAAAATATAAATCAGTTTGACAATCTGAAAGCAGCAGTTTTAATCCTGAATTCTAAGAGCTTGTATGCTCTCTCTCTCTCGCTTTAATGCCAGCCATTCAGCCTGAACAAAAAAATTCAGGTGTGACATTTCTTGATTCAGGAGCTGTGTTAAGCAGTTATAAAGCTGCTGTAATTTACAGCGAAGAATAAAACTAACCTAAGAGACCTCAGCCCTAATTTGCTAAAACTTATTACACCTCATTGGCCACTGAATAGCCAAAAGAAGAAAAAAGAATAAAAAAAACTTATCTGAATAAGAAACTTTACTAGCATTAGCTTAATGAGAAATGATTGGCTTAAAATTGCTCTGGCTACATCAATGGTTCACTTTAACACTATTTATGATGTTATGATTTCCTATTTCCTGAGTTACATAAAAGCCAAAGCAGTTACTGAAACAATACTAATGAGTCGATAGATGTTTTCAGATGTCTGTTTGACTCCTGAGTCTAGTTAAATGTCTCAGTATGACGAATTTAGTTCTCTACTGAATATCCCAGCTGTTGAATGAATTTGCTAAGAAAATACATATGTACAATTATCTTAAGCTATAGAGACTTTGAGACTATAGATATACCAGTTGTGTTGATTTCATTCACCTATTACTTTATAATGCTATGAACATGCTACACAGATGACCAAATGAACAGGCTACCTTAATAACTTGTGAATGACACCCCACAACTCTGCGAAGGAGAATGCACTACCTGGACTTTGCACCATTTTCAATCCATGTTTTCAACGAGAATCTTCTGCTGCACTATGTATTTCCTTTTGCCAGAGTAATTTGGGTAATGCTAAAGACATGGGATAAACTCACAGTCAGAATGTTACTATATAAAAGAAAAGTAGCAAGGGGCTGGTTTACCCTAAATTAGCATTCTTGGTCCAAAATACTGCTAAACATTCTCAAAAATTAATCCATAATGGTATATATGGTGAGGTGACTTATTTCCCCACAATATTCTAAAACTTCCATTGTGTATTAACAGGTATGTAACACATAGGCTTTGTAGTACAAGACAACCATAGACATTGATATTTAGACTAGAAAAGAAACAAAGTTCTACAGAGTGATTTGGGTGAATCACACATTTTTACACCTGTACCAATCAGTTGCAATATCACATGACTTCTGAGATTTTCAGATCTGATAACTTTCCAAAATATGGGTCAGATACTAAAAACCATATCTGTGGCTTAAGAGGAAAGAAACATTCAAAGGTATTAAATACAGACAAAATCTATCCAATACTTCAGAATATCTACAAAAACTTTCCTTAAGAAATAGATAAAATAAACAAAGCAAACCCCCCTTCACCTTATCACCAACCCCAGCCTCATCACTCAAGAGGTTGGTGTGTATTTGCTTTCCATTTTAGGTTGCTTACTCATTTCACAACTGGTATGTTGGTACAGCTAATTCAATTATGAAAAAAAAATCATACATATGTTATATATATAATGTATATATATAATAGGATGATTTTAAATAAGTTTAAAAGCAAATCATTTCTTCCCTTTATTTAGTTTGTAGAGTTAAATTGAGTTGATCTGAGCATTATTAAAGAAAACAAGCAACATATGTTCTGCTTAGAACACAGTATAACTTCAGAATAAAATCAGAGGACTATTGAATAGAAAGAGGCCAAAGGTTAATGTTAGGAAGCAGAAATCACTTCTCATAAATTGTTGGCTTATAAAAATAAAAGGCTAACTGTTTTCTTTTGTCCAAGGTATAATTGTCCATCCCTGCTACTACCCATGGCAGTTACATAATACACTGCCTGGAGGAAAAAATGGAATATTTGAATGCCCAAGGATGCATGCAGTATCATTCTACCAAAGCTTCCAGCGCTGAAGTGTTTGTATTATTAATACCCTCTGAAATTTACTATAGTGACTAATTTGCCATAGCCACTGGACAGAAATCATGTAGCATGATTTACACTACTACAAAATCTTTACTAACTTGGGTGCCATAAATTTGATCATTTAATAATTTAGTGCTAAATCTCTTCTTTTAATGAAAGGAGAGTGATCATGATTATTATTAATGCTATTTTTAGTTAGTTTTAAATTATGCCATTATGATAAAACATTCTACTTAATTTAATATTTCAAATCAAAATTAATTTCCAAAGTCTTTAATTCTAGTCAGTCTGCATAATTACAAGGTATTGTAATACTCTTGCAATTGAATCTCTAAAGTGCATTTAACAATAGAGAATGTTAAGTGGATATCTTATTTAGATATTGCAGCTTAGTGTTGGTCTTGGTTCTTCAGAATTCCAACAGACAGCATTCTAATTAAGAAATTAAAAATCTCTTTTATTCTTGAGAAGAGATAAACAAGGGATAAAGTTCTTTATAACATATTCTGATAAAAACACTGCATCATTTTAAAGTGCTGTGTTATGACAGTTAACATATCACCTCAAATGCTCTCTTGTGCCATATTCTTCCAATTTACAGCATCCGATGAATGGAAAGTGAATTTTGGCATTTTGTGGAGAGTGGTAGTTATTCCACATGTTGACAGGTGTTACTGTAAAAGCAACTTGCAACTTAAGACCACCATCTACTGGCTCTGCCCAATGCTGCAAAAGCTATCAGTGTAATATGCAACTGATTCTAAATGCGCCTGACTGAAAAATCTACACTCTTGCAAAGAATTTATTAAACTGGTCACCTACCTCCTAATCAATACTTTCATATTCAATTTGCACATTCTTAAAGGCATTCACCATTCCTCAAGAAAATCACTAGAATCTGTTGTTATATGTTGTTACCTATGGTGATTAACTGCAGGTATTTTTTCACATAATGAACCTGATGCTCCTACCTGGACTTGATTGATAGACAGGGATATCAAAATTGATGACCTGCCATAGATGAAGACACTCTATGACAGTCAGGATTCTATTTAGAACTAACTAGAAAGATACTTTGTTAACGAGGCCCCTTTATACTAATTCATATTGCGTTTCATTACTTTGGTGGGATACTACTGTCAGGACAGGGACATGAAATTGTAACCTAGGGTTACAACCTTCTCTGGAACCTTTTAAAGTACTCTGATTAGTGATTTCCAGAGCTAGATAAAAGTTGAGTTAAATTTCCCAAGAGCTTCTTCCTTAGCTCTGTTCCCTCTCAACTGAACTCTTCTGATTTTAAGTTTAGGGACAAAGCATTACATTTACAAAAGCTTTGTTTCTTTCAAGTACTATCCCCCCACCTATCCGGGAAAAAGGTCATTCCTTGCTTTCCGAGTCCTTCAAATCACATCATTTATTCATTCAACAAATATTGGTTAAGGGCCCTTGGCTCTGTGGAAGTTAATGGGGATGCACTGGTTCATTATAATTCCAATGAACATAATTGAAGATTAAATATATATATATTTATATGCTCCCTGGTTCCACAAAGAAATAAAATATGCCACTATAACTAATTTTCTAGTCCTGATACTAAAAATACCTTTTTAGATTTTGCAAAATTATGCATCCTCCTCCCCAACTTCCACCATTTGAAAGATATGCATAGCTAGTGAGGCCACTTTTGATCACAGACAGATGAAGTGACTATAAGGCTATTCTAAGCCCTCTGTTCTTCTCCATAGATCCTGTGAAGTTTGCATACACCCATGGTGATTTTCTACATTTTTGTGATTTGTTCCACCATTTTTCCAGTACCCAGATTTGAAATTGTGCCTCAGCTTTCTTGATTAAAATAGAAGCAATGAGACAAATTCCATCTTTCCAATGCTAAAGCTACCAGTTTACCAGAACCTCTGTCATTTCTGCCTTCCTGCCAGTTTCAATGGAAGATAGGCCCCTCCTATCAAAAGTCAGGTCTCCACTGCATCCTTCACACCTCAGCCCTGGGATTTTTGAAAAATTTCCTCCAGCAATTAGAACTCTCTTTACATTGCATTATCAGTTTTCCCATCTCCGTTGGATCATTCTCATTAGCATACAAAGAACCTTTAGTTTTGTGCATTAAAAAAATCTTAACATTCTGCTCTCCACTACCCCATTTACCACCCCCTTCACAGCAAAATTTCTTGAAAAAGTTATCTATAGTCTCTGCCTCTCTTGCATCACCTCCCATTTTTTCCTCATCTTGTTCCAGCAGGCTTTCTGCCGTCATCCACTGAGCTTGCACATTAAGATCACCAATGATTTGCATGTTTTCACATCCAACAGTAATATTTCTGTTCTCATCTTTATAGACCTCTCAGGAGCACCAGACCATTCTGTCCTGGAAAGCCTCTCTGTTTTTGACTCTAAGATACTTCACTCTGCTCATTTTCCCTCTGTCTTTCCTGGCCATTCCTTTGCTGACTCCTTATTCTCAGATAGACCTAAATGTTGGAAAGTCTCAGAATTTGAAGCTGGTTCTTTAGTTATACCCTCTCACCAGGTGATTTCTTTCATCCAGTCCCATGGCTTTAAGTATTATCTATATTTCCAGTGATTCTGAGGTTTATTTCTCTAGCCTTGAACTTTACCTATATCTGACTTTTAGATCTAATTGACCTCTTGATAGTTCCATTTGTATTTCTAACACGCTTCTCATTAACATACCCAAAACAAAACTTCCAAGACCTGCAAAATCTCTCATGTTTTTTATCATGTCAATACATAGAACCATAATCTACATAGTTACTCAAGCAAATATTTAGAAATCCTTTCCTTTCTTCTCCTTCCTACATCTAATCCATCAGCAAGCCTTGTCAATTCTACCTCTAAAATATCTCCTGAATCCATGAACCCCATCTCCATAACTACTATTGTCTTCTAACATATTGCTTGGCTCCTATTCTTGACATAACTACAATTCCTTTTTCACACATTAGCCAGAGTGACTTTCTTTAAAAACAGAATTGCTATCATATAACTGCTCTATTTAAACCTTCCAAATTAAACCCCCTAACCCTGGCATTCGGTGCTCTGTATAAAGCGGGCTCTGTTTACTGCTGTGTCCTCATCTCTTTATACTCTTTACCCACTACTTGCCTTCTTCGGGTTCTTCAAGCACGCCCAGCTCATTCTTTCCTTGGAGTTTTTGTACTTGCTGGTCCCTTTGCTGAGACACTTGCCCTCAGATCTTTAGATGGTTGGTTCCTTCCCTTCATTCAGATATCTGTATATGTGTCAATTCCTCAGAGAGGTCTTTCTGGAGTATTCAGTCTAGATAAACAGAGCCTAATCCTTCTCTATCACTTTACTCTTTTATTTTCATCATAGCATTTATTGCCACCTGATATTGTCTGTTTATTTATTTGCTTATGGTCAGTTCACTCTCAGTAGAGTGTGTACTCCATGAAAACAAAGAACTTGTCTGCCTCGTTCACCACAGCATCCCTAGGAGATAGAACAGTGCATGACATATGGTAGATGCTCAATAAATGTTTGTGGAATTAGTAGATAAATCACTAATTGTTTAATTAACAGCCCTGGATTTTTCCCGAATATCCGTCACATCCAGTGAGGCCAAGTCCTGACAACTCTTAGTCTATGCTATCTATTTATTTACCTATTCTCTTCTTCAGCTGAACCCTCCTCTCCCATCCAGTAGCACCAGGGATTTGGTTTAGGCAGGAAGGCCAGGGATATATCCTATTACCTGGGAAGTCCTGGGTTATCTCCTCTGAGACGTTGCTGGCTAACACCTCGGAAGGTAATATGGTTCTGAGATAAGCAGATATAAAACAGGTTTACAACATATTTTCAGATTAATTAACTCACTTGAGCAGGTGATTTATCCAAAATATTCTCTTAGGCACAGAGAGACTCAGAAGCTCTGGCCGGCACTGGATCCTCAGAGCCAAGATTGGTCATCATAGCAAAGTGATGGCTTGGAGTTGAGACACTGACAGTGCCACCTTCTAATCTACTATATAATTAACTTAGTTATTACGTTTGTTTTTAATTGTCTGTCACTCCCACTAGAATATACACTCCTCAAGATCAGAGGTTTTTACACCTTATTCCCTGATGTGTACCCCAAGTCTCTATAATAGTGTCTGGCACATAGCAGGTGCTCAACACATATTTGTTGAAAGAGTGAAAGGATGAGAAATCCAAAAGAGCATCCTAGGGTTCAGTAGGCTCAGCAACTACAAGGACAGTCTCTATAGCATCAAGTCCATATGGAGTAGGCAACAAAGAGGTGAAGCCAGGAGAGATTTTCTGAGATCTTGGAACTGAGAGGCAAGGACCAGTTTTTAAGGCATCTGGCCTTGTTCATGGGTGGGAAAGGATTAGGGACATTGGGATAATTGGGACAATAGCAATTGTTTTGTGTATACACAAAATAGGGAAGGCATTATTCTCCTTTCTAGATGAGGACATAAATTGGATGAGTCATACACTCTAGGTTACATGGCAAGCAAATTGAAGGGCTAAATCGAGAACCAAAGATTTAGGCAAAATTTAGTCCAGTTCAGATAAACATTGACGAGAGCCAGCTGGACTTATAACTCTGGCTCCATCACTCACTAACTCTGCGACCTAATGCCAGTTACACATTCACTCTAAGCCTCAGTTTCTCAATTGCTAAATGAGAATAATGGTAGTGCATGTCTCCTAGATCTACGAGGAGAATTAAGTAAGAAAATTCATGCAGAGTACTTGGTTCAGTGTCCAGCACATAGTACGTAACCACGTTACTATTATAATCATCATCACTGGTATTTTTTTTATCATCAAACAAATATTTATTGAGAACCTACTATAAAGGATATTAAGGATATAAATATCAATAAGATGCAATTTTCAGCTTTCAAGTAGCTGACAGTCTAGACCTCAAGCAGATACATTAAAAACAATGAGATATGAATGGTAGTGAAAGGACCAAAAAACAACACAGGGAAAACATCACTATTATGCCCTGAGAGGTCCAGAGGCTTCCTAGCAGAGATAACTGGAGAGACATCCATAGGTTTATCTAGGAGTTTTTCAGGCAAAGAAACATGAACAGGGCATTGTCATCAAAGAAAACGGTATGAACAAAGACATATACGCAGAGTGATTATAAGCAGTTTCTGGAACAAATTTAAAAATAGAGAAAGTGAAAGATGGGATTGAAGAAGTAGAAACTGGGTAATTCAGGGCCTCGTATGTGAGGAAACTTGAACCTTCTTTTGGCAATGGGAACTAATAGGATGTGTTTAAGAAATAATACAGTGTGATCAGATGCTCATTGACTAGATCACTGGCAACTGAGTGGAAGATGAATTTGAACAGGAGAAGAATAGGAATAGGGATTTCAATTGGAGGGTTATTACAAGAGTCCAAGTGGGAGACAACAAGGGACAAAAATAAGGCAGTGGAGAGGAGAGATGTCAAAGAAAAAATATGAATCCCTAGAACTGGTTAATTGGATAGAGTTCAGGTTGCAGTTGATAGAAGAGATAGTCATGGGGAGTCCAAGAAATGGAAACAAAAGAAAGGGAAGCTTCTGCTGGCCAAATTCTTTCTAGAGAAGCTTGCAAATAAATCACTCCAGGACACCTGGTGAGACAGAGTTCATTTTCAGCTGTTCTCCCGGTGTTTGTCTCTTTCTTCATGATGGTTGCAGATATGTTTTTGAGAACTTGCCAGTCTCCATTGACTCCTTCTGTCTTTTTTAGTCAAACTTTGCATTTTAAATGCATTCTCCTTACAAGCAAGAACAAGATCAAAAGAGCAAGATTTCTAAGTAGAAGCCAAAAGACTGAAAGTCATTCTTGTTTTAATTAATTACTGTAAAATGGATTAGATGCCCTAACTCTCAGTTCCTGTAGCTGATAAACGGGAATAGTGAAATCCATGCCTTCCCTTCCTGCAAACAATTGAGCAAGACATTGAAGGACTTTTAGCAACAGAAAAAAAAAAAAAAAAAAAGCATTAAAATATTCTAGTCCTTTTTAAAATAGCAAATGTATTGTCAAGGTTATTAAGCATTGGTTTAAGGTCTCCTTCCCCTACATTGTAAGGTTCCTCAACATAATTAACAAGCATTTGTTAGTATCCAACAGAATGTCAGACTTACTGTAAATTTAGCATATTGCTACAACATATCCTTTTAAGTCCTAAATCACCTAGCTCTGAGGATCTTCTCATTTTTCTTGAAACCCTTTCACTTCTCCTTTCAAACATCTCAATTTTATAATCCTTGTCCATAGTAAACTAGAACCCTGACCTATTTTCACAATTCTATATTTTGATTGTACACTTAGATTTCAGGATAATCTGCTATCTTTATGCAAACATCAAATATAAATTCTAAATCAATAGAATGTGCATAAAAATCAATGTAACTTTGCAAGGTCTATGTCCTATTCTTATTTATTTTACTAGTATATATAACAAAAGAGGAGCTGATTATATAGTTGTTAAATGAATGAGTGAAAATATGATCTTACCCTAAGATAAAGTCTCTGTCTGGTAGACTATCATTCCTAAAATGATACTCAACTTGTAGAAAAAATATTGTTTCAATTTTCCCCTTTCTTACGACAGAATTCATTCAAATTCTTCATCTCCTCTCCCTATAAGAAACATTTGTCTTCCTCAGAAATCTCTACCATGAAACTATATACTGTGACAATTTTATTCAGGCACAGAACTTGGTCTCTATCTTTTCCAAATGATGAGGCATAGAGATAATACTATATTTCAACTTGACAATGTGTGTGTACTGTGTAACTTAATGAGCATCAGTAAGGAGAAATCTACAGAAATCTCTGTGAGGAGAGAGTATTAGGATATAATTACTTAACAAATCTAGCAACAAAATTCTTCTAAGTAACTATTATCTGCCCTATAGGTAGCTACTTACACATTCCTATTTCTTTCAAGCCATCAAAAACTAGGACCTGACATAGTATCTAGGACCCATCATAGATCCTAGTTTTCAGTCTTTGGGAAACTAGCACATAGCTCTTTCCCAGAAAGCAAAATAAAAGGGAAATAAACTATGTTAAGTTTCTTTTATGTACTGGGCTGCAGATTAAATACTTTTATGAATATTATATAAAGCTGTGATCACTATAAGAGTAGCCATCTCGAATGTTCCACTCAAGGCTGTGAGCCTAGTGGTGCCAAACACATAGTAGATGTCCAATAACAATCATAGCTACGATGCCTGGGTACTTACTATTCACTGTGCACCGTTCTAAGCGCTTCTCATATACTAATCATTTGACTCTCACAGCCATGCTATAGAGTAGGTATTATATCCATTTTATAGATGAGAAAACTGAGAGTAAGAGAGGTTAAGCAACTTGCCCAGAGTCACATAGGTAGCAGAGCTGGGATGCAAACCCGGCCCCCATGCTTCCTCACTACGTTAGACCTATCAGATGAACAAATCAACGTTGTTTCCTTTAGGAACTGGTGACTGTTTATATTGAGATAGTTCTGAGATGGATGCAAATGTACTTTTCCAAACCTATAGTGCTTGCTTTCTGTTGCACAGAAAAAGCAGTAAGTTTCCCCTCTTGCTTTGTAAATCCCAGGTAAAAGCTCTTTCTCCCACACTTCACCTCTTGTTCTTCACAGCTCAGTACTAATCATCAGCCCATAATGCAGTGCAGAATTGCCAACACCATCCCCATGATGTAGTTATTTCCAATTGGCACTTGGGAGCAGTGAGGATAGGAGGCATTACTCATAGCCAAGAGTACAGATGTTTCTAATTGCTTTCCATTACCAAGAATAACAGCTGTTTACATCTATCAGCAAATAATTCACAAGAGCTCCAGACTATTAAGATAACACACCCCACCTGGTCACCATCACAAGTTGTCAAGGCCAAGATAAAGGCTGCCAGAATCCCCTTCTGCATCTCTGTTCATCAAGTGACAGCATGTGTCACCTTCAGATATCCTTATGCTACCCCACAAGCTCTGGCTTCTTGGTGGCCTGACACATCAAATGGACATATGGATTCTTCATGGCTTTGCAGTAAATGTTTTATGGTTATCTTGCAGCCAAGGGCAGCTGACACCGAGGAGCAAGGGACTTGCAAATAACCTGATGAAAGAATTTTTGCACTCTTTTTCACAGAAGAGGAAGAAGTGTTCTGCTTAGAGGAGTTTCGCAGCTGCAATGTACTTAACTTCCTTTAACGCACCAACACGTTGCATTGGGTGATAGATTATGCAGTTCAGTAGCATCCCAGGGACCTGGCAACATGCTTGGATATAATCCCCCAAATGGACAGACAATGTTAACAGTTCAGTGAACTTTATGACACAGTTTTATCGGGCACAAAAGAATACAAACGTTACAACACATCATAGATATTTGGAGTTAAAAAGACCAATAGTACCTCCTTGCCAATGCAACATTGATCCCTACTGCATGGGTTTTTTTTTTTTTTCCAGCCTAAAGTGACTCGGGCAATTGGTCTCTACTATTTTTTCTTTCCTATGGAGACTACAGCAGGGTCTAATACAACTTTCTATGTTCTAGCTGCCTCTGAATTTATGTCTAAAATTGTCTTCCCACACATTCAAACATAGTTTTATTTAATCCATGGATTTTTTTAACCTACAAAAATAATAGAGTATCATCTATCTAAAACTACATGAGTATCTGCAAAACTATGTAAACTGAAACGTTTCCTTATCGTTGTGGTAGCTTGTCTCCAAAGCTAGCTATCAATTCCTCCCTTCCTTGTACTTGTATGTCATTTCCCCATCAGAAGGTGAAATCTCTGGAGTCCTTTGAAACTGGAGTGGTTTCTGATTTGCTTTGACCAATAGAACATGCCAGAAGTGATACTTTGCCAGTTCTGGGCCTCATTCTTAAGAAGACTGGCAGTTTCTGTTTCCCTCATCTTGAAACCCTTGCTCTGAGGGAAGTACCATGGAAGAATCCTTACTACCCCGAGACTTCCATGCTGTAAGGAAGCCCAAGGTAGCCATGTGGAGGGGTTGCATGGAGAGAAAATGATAACAGCCTCTCCCCAGATGTTCCAGACACCCCAGACCAGGTGCCAAATGTTCATTTGTGTGAACAAATGAACAACCTGGACAGGCCAGGATCCCAGCCATCCCAACCATCTCTAGCTGTTCAAGCCATCCTAGCTGAGTCTCTAAATACCATGGAGTGGAGAAAGACTGTCCCTGAATTACTGACCTACAGAATTGTAAGAATAATAAAATGTTTTTTTTTTTTTTAAATGTTAGGTAGCAGCTGGTAACTGGAAGTGGATCACAGCTCCCACTCCACTTTCCATGAATCTCTGATACTTCTTTAGCATCATTCCACAAGACTGCTGACACAACCCGCAAGAGAAGAACCCCAGTCTGAAATCATAATTCATACCCAATAAACATCACTGTAGTTTCTAATCAAAAGAAACATGAAGAAGAGAAGAAAGGTAAGTGCTCAAAATGCATCTTACTGCTTTTTTCATCTAGTCCATATCTCATTCCATGGTCAGTGAGGGCTTTATTCTACCATTTTGCCTAAAAAATAAGCGGTTATATAGTTTAGGTTTCTGTCACTGCATGGGATATTAATTCAAATCACTGTACCTAGTTTTTTGATCTAAATATATATCCAACAGAATGGATTGAATTAGAATAAAATCATCACTCCTTTCCAGGAAATGTGGTTCTTTTAGTAAAACTCTTACAAATTTTGAAAACTGTACAGATTCTCTTTTGAAAACATCAATTATAAGTCTGTAGTTGCTGCTGGGAAAAGAACTAGTTTTGAAGCCTTAAGTAGTGCTTGTACTACTTACAAAGATGTTGCTTTTACAACACAGACTTATGTATATAGCATATATAATACACATAAGTGTGTATACACACAAATATATATAAATTTTGGGGAGGAATAGTTATAATATACATTAACAAATGCGTGGCATTCTTCCAGTCACTTTACATCTGTTTAATGGTCATGAAAAAAGTACTGCATTAGAACACAGATACTCTGAATTTTCCAGCCTCCCTACCACATCCTCTACCTAATTCTCAGAAGGCTGGCATGACATTTTGAGTTTGCTTTCATTTCTAAAATGTATTATTCTAATATAGTCTTCCTGTATTTTCTTACCTTACTTATTGCTTACACTCTGAGATGCTCAAAGTAAAGATATTCAAGATGTACAATCACTTAAGTTTTCCTTTTAAAACTGCAAAATGGTCCCAATTATTTATATTGCAGTAAAACACAGAGCCTTCACTCACCAACATCCCAATCTTAAGAGTACGATGAAAAATTCTTCTCAAGGATAACCTTGGACAGGGTTGTAAAGCAGAGGAAGGTCAGCATCCTTGACCTTCATCATTCATTTTCTCATAACTTTTCCCTCAACCTCTCATTCACACTAAAGTGATCTGTAAAAGATCTAATGGAATCAGAGTTTTAATTTCTGACATGGACTTTGTAAATGTGCACTTTATAAATGCATGAAATGATACTATAAAAGTTATTGTTTATTCTATTGATACATGAGGACAGCTTTGAGTTTGTATCGCAGATTTTTTTTTAAAAAAAATTATTTTGAAATGCTTTTAGACTCCCTGAAAGTTTCAAAAACAATACAGAGAGTCCTTTGAACCTTTCACTCAGATTCACCAACGCTCCACAGATTCTGAAGTTTCCCTTTTCCATTGTCCATATTAAAACACCATAAGATAAGTACATTCTTAATAAACATGACAAAGTTGCTCTCACATTTGTCTTCAAGGGCTGCAGGAAGACAGCTAATTATTAATTAGATTTCAAGTTGGATGATTCTAATATAGTACTGGTGAACATACTTGTTTCCAGGCTGGCATGATATGGCATGCAAGTTGGCATGCAGTGTTATATGAACATATGGCAGGCAGAAGCTGCTGTTTTCTCCTAGGAAGCAGCAACGGAAACGTCAGCTCCCACAGTATTGAAGACACACACCCCAAAACGCCTCAGTGCTGTTGAGGGCTTAGTGCACATGCCATTTCCCAGTCACCGGGATGGGGACATATACCCTTCACGTGGTGTCATGCCAGCAACCAGAGGTACCGAAAGTCTGTTTCCCCCAGAAGAGAAGGATGCAGAACCAGAAATTCTCCCTGAAGCTGTTGTGTCAGAGTACAGCCCCAGGCTTTCTATTTGTAGTTATGCTATTTCATCATCAAGAAATTTCTACCTGGGAAAACCACAACCTTTCAAATAGTTTAGCCCTTTGCCTCCAAGCAAGGATGTGCTTACAGATAATGGGATCTGTAAGGATCTACCTCTTCATTATACAGTTGAAAAACCAGGAATATTCTATGACTTGTCCAAACATTAAGTATAGATGAACGTTTAAGGCTTTCAGCATTTTTGGAATTCCACTGCTAAAGCGGTTTATCCTTTATTATTAGTCTCTCCCCAAGTATAATGACCTTCACCCTCTGAAAATTCATCCAACTTTTACGTAAATCTCTCCCACTGAAATTCGTTTTCTTCATTCCGTTCTCTGTGGCAAGAAAGAACATTTAGTTGTAATAAACTTGCATTTTTTTGAAGTCTATTATTAGATTTTTCACAGCTTTCCCTTAGCCAAGATACATAAATAGTGTTTCTTCAGGAAGAAGGTTGTGATATAGGTCTATGTTTTGATTATTTATATCTACTCAAAGGATTCCTATTTGCTTAAATATATAAGCTTGCTAATATGTGGCCAAATTATTCCCATTCTAGCAATTCTACCATAAAATTTAACAAAACATGCTTTTTGTCTTTCAATGTGCTTTTTCTTTAAACAGTTTGAAATTCATTTGGTGGAATGTTATTCCAAAAGACTTTACTGGTTTAATAGAATAATTCTTCATTGAAAGACTGCAATCCTAATTACACTCTTAGTAAATATACACTTTCTTTCCTCTTGGTCCCTGCTTTCTGCTCCCAAAGGAAGTGGTGACTCAATAGAGGTAATAGAATGGGAAGGGAGGAATCCTCTGTGGTCTTCCTGCAGCCTGGAAATGAAAACTCCTTGCACTAGTTATTGGAAAAATTCCCCAGGTGCCTTCAACTGAAAGAAGATATTTTTAAAAATTCTCCCTTCTCCACACAAAAGGATTCTTGAGTGTTGGGAGTGTAAAACTGTCCGTTTCTCTGTGAACTCGGCGCACACCCAACTGCAAGACAGCACAGGATCTCAGGTGCCTGATCACTGCCACTGAGCACCTCAGTTTCTTTTGTTTCTCTTCAGGCAATCCTGTGAACATTTGGTTTTTATTGCTGCAGTTGTCATTATTCGATGTTTCCATGTGATCTGGTATTTTTCCAGGGGGCAGAGTCCCCATCAGGACACGTGCCAGGCAGAGCAGAACGCCATTATGTGGAGAACTGTGGCTGCTGAGAGCTGCCTCTATCGCAGGGGATTTCTCTCTGCGAGTGCCGATCGTAATGGACTCCTTCACTAAATGACTTTGGATGAGCAGGGCTGTGGCAGAGCCCCTGCAAGTCCCACACTCTGTTATAAAACTGAATGTCCGTGTAATGGACACTCAGGAGAAGTGGGGATGTGAGGGCAGGTGGGTGGGAGAGAGTCATGTCTAAAAGGCACAGACAACAACACTGGACACAGGGAGCAGAGGAATGTGAGCGTGTGGCCTAGTTTGCCCAACAGGCAAAAGGGCCAAGCGTGGACCCAACTAATTCCAAGGACTAAAGATAATGTTTAAAAGGATTTTGATCATAATAATCATAATTCTAGAGGGGAGAAACAAACAATTAACAAACAAACACAAAATGTTTTAATAGGTAGGTAAAAAGTGCTCTATAAAGAAAAACAAAGCAGGGTTAGGGGATAGAGAATGATGTAGGGGGATTAGTGTTGTTTTGCAAAACCTGGTCAGGAAATGCCCCTTGATAAGTTGAAATGAGCTGAAATCTGATGAGATGAGGGAGGAAGCCCTGCATATAACTGGAAGAAGCATTTCAGGCAGAAGTAACAGTAAATGCAAAGGCCCTGAGGTAGGCGTGAAATGGTTGTCAAGCAGGAAAGGGTTCAGTGTGTGCAGGAACAACAGCAAGACACCCCCTGTGGGTGGAAGGAAATAAGCTAGAGGGAGGGGAATGGGGTGAGTCTTAGTGGGAGCAGGGGGCCAGATCAGGTAGAGCCAGTGGTCCAGCTTAATAATTTGAAGTATTTTTCTGAGTGAAAGGGGTACCAGTGGAGGGTTTTGAGCAGAGGACTGGCTTATCTGACCTAGGTTTTAAAAGAAACCACTCTGTTGTCATGTGGTGAAAAGACTGTAAGGGAGCAAAAAATGGAAGCAAGAATACCAGTTTGGAGGTTATTGATGAAATCCAGAAGCGAAGTGATGGTGTGTTGGACTAGCAGAAGTGGGGGAAAATGGTCAGACTTGAAATATAAATTGAAGGTAAAGCCAACAGGGTTTGCTGATGAACTGGACACAGGGTTTAAGGAAAGGAGAGGAGTAAAGATGACCCCAGAGATTTTTAACTCAAGCAACTGGAAGTATGGGATTACTATTTATTGAGATGTGGAAGGCTGGGAGAGGAAAAGGTTTGGGGGAGAAAAGGAGCCTACTTTAGATATTTTAAGTTTGAAATGTCAATTAGATGTTCAGACAGAAGCTGAATAGGCAACTAGATATATGAATATGCAATTTGGGATTCAGAGAGGCTCTATCAATGGGATCCAGTAATGAGAAAGAAGCTGGGGCGGGGGTCTCATCAGGCTAGAGATGGTCAGCAAAGCCAAGGAGCTGGATGAGATCACCAAGAAAGTGAGTACAGATTAGAAAAAGTTCAAAGACTGAGTCCTGAAGCAACCTCGCATTTAGAGAAAGGTAAGAATGGTCCATCAAAGGAGATTGAAATAAGTGGCCAGTGAGGCAAGAAAAACAAGAAGAATGCTGCTCCGCTAAGCACAGAAAGAATTTCGAGGAGCACGAGGAGTAAATAATGGTGCCAAAAGCTGATGATAGATTAAGAAATACAAGAAACAGGAATGAAACATTGGATGCGGCCATGTGAAGATTACTGGTGAGCTTGACAAAGTCAGGTATTTTGGGGTGGTGTGGATAAGCCTCACTGAAATGGCATAAAGACAATAGGAAGAAAGTACGTGGTAGACGGTGAGAACAGACAAGTCTTTCAGGTAGTTTTGCTGTAAAAGGAGCAGAGAAACAGTGGGAGACGAAGGGGAACGGTAGGTTAAGGGAAGTTTACTTTAACATGGGAGCTGGTACAGCTTATTTGCATAATGATGGAAATGATACAGATTTAAAGATAAATTTTATGTCCTGAGAGGGAGCAATTGCCGGAGAGACATTCTCAAGGGAAACAGGATCAAATGCAGTGTTTCTCAATCTACCTGGTGATGAAAAACCATGTTTTCCCCTCAACCTGTCAAAGTCCAAAGCTTTTATAAAATACAATACAAAAATTATTAGAATCATGAAATAAGAAAACACAGTCACGTTACATACAACACCAATTTTTAAAATTCTGAGATTCAAAAGACATAAAATCAACTCTGTCAAATTGTTACAAAAGTTTCTATACATTTATCCTCTATTTCTGTACTTGTGTCATCACACATGGTTAACAGTTACCAGTCCATAACCAGCAGCAGCCCGTTGTGTGTACTTTAAATAGGGCTGATCTAGTGCACAGGACAACGTGTTGACTTAAATAAGAGAAGGGACAGTACATCCAAAGTGAAACGCTGGCAAGGCAGAGTCTATGGGCTCAGATGAGGTTAGAAGAGTAGACTTCTGGGAGGATGCGGAGGTTTTCTGTTGGTTTCTGGTTCGTCCATGAAGACAGAGAGAGGGTGAATATGGGGTATGGGGTGTTGGAGAATTGAAGAGAGAGAAGATTATAAAGTGCCTAGAAGAATGAGAGTATAACTTGGCTCAGGAAATCTAGTAGGAATCCCAAATAGCATTAAAGACTTACTTGAGATTTTGGGGTCATGAGTTTAAAGTTAGTCCAGTTGATATTGCTGTATATATATATATTTTTTTTTCAGCCACATATGTATGCCCTCTTGGGTGCAGGGGTAGAATAGGAGAATGGTTATATTTAACCATGGTCAGAGAGAGTGACCGAAAGAGAGAAGGCAAGGGAGGAAAAAGTGCTTTTCTGGTAACATCTCTCAGATAAATAAATAAATTCGTTCTCGTACAATCCTGCTGCCTCTACTCTTATAAAAACACTCACTGTTAAGCTTCATATTTTCTGTAATAATCCCCTAAATGATTTTTCTTTGCCACTGTATCCTGCATATTGTAATCACATTAATCTTGTTAAGACTCTACATTCATGATCTCATTCAGTTAGCCCAAGAACTCATGGTGCTTCCTTTTTGCTCTAGATACAAATTCTACCTGCCATTTAAGATCTCCTAGAGATTATACTTTCATCTTCTTGAGCACACATGGGGTCAATTCTTGAAGTCATTGCTCACGGTTAATCTCCCTGTCTCATATATGTACATACACACACATACACATGCACCAACATATGTATAGACCCCAGAGGAATGATTTTCCTGTTCTGCATGTCATCCATATCCTATACTTTCTTCAAGACTGTAGAAATAATTTTTCAATTTAATAAACTTTTATTGAATGGCTACCTGTCACTGCTCTACAAAAAAAGGGATAAAAATATCATGATTTTCCTTGCTCTCTTTTTGATCCAGACAAATTGCTCTTTCCCTTGTCTGAAAGTTTATAGTATTTATAGTTTATAACATGGATATATATATATTGTGACTATACCTTACGCATTCTCTAGCTGTTTTATTTATTTAAATCTTGTCATCCCTGTTACTGTGAAAGTTTCTAAAGGCTAGAGACAGTCTGGTGTTTCTTTTATATCCTTAGCATGGTGCTAGATATAGAATACTCATTTAATAAATACTTGGTAACTTTATAATCTTATTGGAAGCTTGGAATTGCATGTCTTTGAAATAGTGGGGTTCACAGAATGTCTAATAGTTATGCCCTTTAGAACACGTTTACTTTACCAGTTAGAGTGTATTTATTAACAGAAACTCAACTAACAATGACTTAAATACACATAGCTTGTTTTTTATTAAATAAAAGTTCATAATTAATACTTATAATTGGTTCATCTACTCAAGAACACAGACTCCACCATCATTTTGTCCTTGGTTTTCTCACTTCTTGGTAGCAAGCCTCATTTAAAGAAAGGATGCAGAACTGGAGAATATTTGCAAGAGACAGAGACTTCTCCCTATTGTTGAACAGCAGCAAAATGTTTCTCACAAGCTTCTCAAATTCCCCCTACATTTCACTAGCCATTATCCAGTCACATCGCCACCCACAGCTACAAATGAAACTAGAAAAGTGGCTATTTAGATTTCTTCAACCTCCATAGTAAGAGGTAGCACAGGGAATTAAGAATAATTATATTAACCAAATATTTGTTTGTTTATCACATTTGTCTAGCTCATTTCTTCCAAGCAAACTCATTCATTCTTTGTACAGCTCTCCAACTCTAAAACATCACACTATGCTATATTTCATACATGGAACTCCTTTTCTCCTCATGTTTAATAAGTTTATCCTCCCATGATTTTCAGCAGGGGTTCTGGTTCTTCTTCTTATCTGCTAACATAATTGGAAATTGTACTGCTGGTCACTTGATTTTCCAGTTTCAGGCACTCAAATATTATTAGGGTTGCTGAAAGCCTGGACATGAATCCATGACACTGCCATCTGTACCAACTTTCAATTCATATCGTTAGATTCAAAGATTTTGGGTTCATCTCAGATACCCACTTGTCTCTAACTTATTAATAGCTTTTTGCAAATAAAAAGAGAAGGTGGGGTGTCACCTGGAAACACCAGATTATAGATGAATAAGTGGGTATAGTATTTTTAAGCTATAGTATTTTTCAGAGCTATAGTATTTTTCAGAGCTTTTATGTGCTAATATCCCATCAGCTCTCCAAGAGGGGTATATAGCATGCAGTGTTTTTTAATAAGTTTAACATGATTTATTTGTTATTATTAACATTTAGTATGATTTATTTTTTCAGAGAGCATTGTTTAGAACCAATATTTGAAGGAAAAACCTTTCAGGATGCTGCTCTAGATATTTTTATACACTTGGATGCTATTCAAGAGCTAAGGACTCAGGACCTTAAGTGACTTAATATGACATAGAACACAATTATAATGCCTAGGTTCAACCCCTGTCCCCACATTTTCCCCAAAAGCCTATCTTCTTCAAAGTTGAACTTTAAAATCATTATCTATTCCCCAGCTGATCCATACACAAGTTTCTAGTAGAGAATATCAGCATCTTGTGCCCCTATCCTAGTCTATCCCTATCTCTTCTCCTACATCAGTGATACAAATTAATGTGAAAGTCATGACCATCTGAGCTTTTCCATTCCACTGACTCTTACATTCTTTTATGTATATAGTTACTTGGAAAGTATAGGGAATATAGTATAATACAACTTTCTAAAGATATACACTGTTTCCTAATGAAATAGTAGAATCATAGAAGGTGTTTCAGAGGTCATTTGGTCTCACATTCAGCCAAAACAACACCTGAAGCATCCAAGGCAGATGGCTGCCTGGCCCAAGGGTGTCCAGCCAGCTTGAATATAGAAGTCAAAATTTACCAGTGTCATCAACAAAAGGCTGTATTAAAAAAAGAAAGTAATAACTTGGTTATTTATTATGCCTTTGTTAGAGAAATCTTTGTTGGATTTCTTTGTTAGAGAACCTTCAAATGTCTCAGTGCCATTTTAGTTTATCACTTTTAAAAGATACATATTCAAATCAATATAGCCCTAAGGCCAAAGAGGATCCACCATTGGTTTTTATAACAGTACAGAAGTAATATTTAGAAAAGACTTAATAAAAATAATTTAAATGAGTGATTTGCTAGTTTTAAAGGTGCTCTCTAAAACACTGCATCTTTTTTTTTTAATCCCAATACTCCTAGCCAAGTAAAAAAAAAGCATTTTAGAAATGAAAAAACTAAATTTCAGTAAGTATACATAACTTCCCAAAAGTCAAAGAGATTAATAGGTACATCATCAGGATTTCAACTCCAGTTTTCTGGATGGAGTTGAGTTTCTCCTTCCCTCTTGGTAGAGGTTATTTTCAAGCCTTCTATGTTCAAGTGGCTTCTCTTCCTTAGTCTCAATCAATGTTCAGAAGAGATGAAAATCAGCTGGCTATAATCCTGAATATGCTTTCCTAGCCCAGAGGATGAATAGTAGGTGTAGTAGGTGTCTACACAGCCAAAACAGAAACTTTATGTATATTATAATCTAATGTCCAAATTCATCCTACTTTACCCTACAGGGATGGCCTAGTCATGTGTTAATCAAGTGTTCCTAGTTGGAATTTGGATATTCAGGAAGCTGATTTAAAACAGCTTTGTATTCTGGAGAAATGGCAACTATGATGGCAGCATAATTTTTGCATCTTACAAGATCTCCATATAAAAACATGGTAAAACAAAAACCACAGGACAGTTACAACAAAACTAAGCGTCAGGGCTTCCCTGGTGGCGCAGTGGTTGAGAATCTGCCTGCCAATGCAGGGGACACGGGTTTGAGCCCTGGTCTGGGAAGATCCCACATGCCGCAGAGCAACTAAGCCCGTGAGCCACAATTACTGAGCCTGCGCATCTGGAGCCTGTGCTCCGCAACAAGAGAGGCCGCGATAGTGAGAGGCCCGCACACCGCGATGAAGAGTGGCCCCCACTTGCCGCAACTAGAGAAAGCCCTGGCACAGAAATGAAGACCCAACACAGCCATAAATAAATGAATGAATGAATGAATGAATAAATAAATAAATAAATAAATAAATAAATAAAATTAAAAAAAAAACAAACAAAAAAAACCTAAGCATCACATTGTCCCAATTAACCTCAAAATAAAAGTGGATGAGGACAAACCACCAGCAGCACAATATTTGTGTTTTTCTGGAATCTGTGCAGAAGAAAGCAGAAGGAAATAATAGGATGCGTGATAGTCCTCAGATTACGATAACCCCAAAATACCAAACACATATTCACTGGAAAGTAAGATAAGCCACACTGACACAGCATCTAAAACTGTAAATGGATTTGACCAGTCCAATAGAGAGTGAATCTAATGAGCGTGCAGTAAGGTATAAAGAATCTTTTGCACTCTGGGCCCTATGAATTCTGAAAAATGACCCATTAGATCTCCCTTCTGGAAAAGTCCCCATACTGAGAAGAAACTTCTTGGAGTGTAATAAGCTTCATTCAGACAACCAAAATGACTAGAGAAACATCACCACCAAAGACTTGTGATGAGCATTAAATATACAGTTACTGGTAGAACTAAGATTAAATGAGAAGTAAGAGAGAATATATAATGTAATGGTTACATGTTCTGTCAATATAGTAATAGTACAACTATAAAACATGGGGCAAAAATGGGAGAGTATATGGAAAAGAAATTTAACTCAAATAATTACAGTGAGATAAAAGGGATAGTATTGTTTTCTGAGACGGCCATGTACATACTGCTGGAAGAGCAAATGGGTAATTTTTGGATATTCTAGCTCTATCTTCCTCTGAGAACTTGAGAATTAGGATTGGAAACAAGTGTCTCCTCATAAAATTATTCTACCTAATTTGTAAACACAAAATAGAATTAAAACTGTGCTACTAATATGATAGTCAATAGTCATATGTGTCTATAGAGCACATGAAATTTGGCTATTCCAAATTAAGATGTGCTGTAAATGTGAATACACAGCAGATTTCAAAATTTAGTACAAAAAGAGAATGTAAAGTATGTCATTAATAATTTTTATTTTGATTACATATTGAAATAAGTTTATATATTGTTTTAATTAAATATACACATTTATATATACACATATAGTATATTAAATCCATGCTCCAAGAAGAAGACATAGAGTAACTGAATGGATAAAAAAAAAAGATCAATATACATGCTGCCTACAAGAGACCTTCTTCATATCTAGAGACACATACAGACTGAAAGTGAAGGGATGGAAAAAGCTATTCCAAGCAACCAGAAATAAAAAGAAAGCTGGCATAGAAATCCTTATGTCAGACAAAATAGACATTAAAACAAAGACTGTAACAAGAGACAGAGAAGGACATTACATAATGACAAAGGGATCAATTCAAAATAAGATATAACAAGTGTAAGTATATATGCACCCAACATAGAAATACCAAAAACATAAAGAAAATATTGACAAACATAAAGGGAGAAATTGGCAGTAATATAATAATAGTAGGGGACTTTAACACTACACTTATATCAATGGGAAGATCATCCAGACAGAAAATCAGTAAGGAAACACAGGCCTTAAATAACACATTATGCCAGATTAAATTAATAGATACATACAGAACATTCCATCAAAAAATAGCAGAATGCACATTCTTTTCAATTGTAAATGTAAATTTCTCCAGGATAGACCACATGCTAGGCCAGAAAACAAGTCTCAATAAATTTAAGAACATTTAAATCTTATCAAGCATCTTTTCCGACAACAACACTATGAGACTAGAAATCAACTCCAAGGAGAAGACTGCAAAAAATACAAACAGGTGAACACTAAACAATATGCTACTACACAACCAATGGGTCACTGAAAAAATCAAAGAGAAAATTTTAAAAATACCCAGAGACAAAAGAAAATGGAAACAGAATGATCCAAAACCTATGGGATGCAACAAAAGTAGTTCTAAGAGGGAAGTTTATAACAATACAAGCCTACAGAAAGAAACAAGAAAAATCTCAAATCAACAACCTAACCTTACACCATTAGGAACCAGAAAAAGAAGAATAAACAAAACTGAAAGTGAGTAGAATGAAAAAAAAAATATATCAGAGCATAAATAAATAAAACAGAGACTCAAAAAAATAGAAGAGATCAATGAAACTAGAGCTGGTTCTTTGAAAAGATAAACAAAACTGATAAACCCTTAGCCAGACTCAACAAGAAAGAAAACGGGCCCAAATCAATAAAATCAAAATTGAAAGCAGAGAAGTTACAACCAATACCACAGAAATACAAAGGATCGTAAGATTACTATGAACAATTATATGGAAATAAGATGAACAACCTAAAAGAAATAAATTCTTAGAAACATACAATCTCCCAAGACTAAATCAGAAAGAAATAGAAAATGTGAACAGATGAATTGCCAGTAATGAAATTGAATCAGTAATTTAAAAACTCCCAACAGACAAAAGACCAGGACAAGATGGCTTCACGGGTGAATTCTACCAAACATTTAAAGAGGAGTCAACACCTATTCTTCTCAAACTATCCCAAGAAATTGAAGAGGACAGAATGCATTCGAACTCATTCTACAAGGCCATCATCACCCTGATATGAAAACCAGACAAAGATATCACAAAAAAAGAAAATTACAGGCCAATATATAATTGATGAACATAGGTGCAAAAATCCTCAACAAAATATAAATAAACCAAATTCAACAATACATTAAAAGGCTCATACACCATGATCAAATGGGGTTTATGCCAGAGATAAAAGGATTATTCAATATGCTCAAATCAGTCAATGTGCTACACCATATCAAAAAAATTGAAGAATAAAAATCATATGATCATCTCAATAGAAAAAGCTTTTGACAAAATTCAGCATCATTTATGATAAAAACACTCAACAGACCAAGATCATGTGACTTTTCTGTACTGTTAAACTTCTTTGTAATAAAATGAGAGGAGAAGAACATTCAAAAAAGCGAGTAGAGAGGGAACATACCTCAACTTAATAAAGGCCATATATGACAAACCCACAGCCAACACCATGCTCAATGGTGAAAAGCTGAAAGCATTTCTTCTAACATCAGGAACAAGACAAGGATGCCCACTCTCACTATTTTTATTCAACTTAAGTATTGGAAGTCCTAGTCACAGCAATCAGACAAAAAATAAAAAAGAAATAAAAGAAACTCAAATTGGAAAGGAAGAAGTAAAACTGTCACTGTTTGCAGATGACATAATACTATATATAGAAAATCCTAAAGATGCTACCAAAAAACTATTAGATCTAATAAATGAATTCAGTAAAATTGCAGGATACAAAATCAATATGCAAAAATCTAATGCATTTCTGTACACTAACAAGTATCTGTCAGAAAGAGAAATTAAGAAAACAGTTCCATTTATAACTGTATCAAAAGGAATAAAATACACAGGAATAAACCTAACCAAGGAGGTGAAACATTGTACTATAAAACTATAAGACAATGATGAAAGAAAATGAAAACAATACAAAAAAATGGAAAGAAATTTTGTGCTCATGGATTGGAAGAATTAATACTGTTAAAATGACCATACCACCCAAGGCAATGTACAGATTCAGTACAATTCATATCAAAATACCAAAGGCATTTTTCACAGAACTAGAACAAAGAATTCTAAAATTTGTATAGAAACACAAAGGACCCCGAATAGCCATATAATATTGAGAAAGAAGAACAAAACTGGAGGTATCATGCTCCCTAATTTCAAACTATACTACAAAGCTACAGTCATCAAAACAGTATGGTACTGGCACAAAAACAAAAACATAGATCAATGGAACAGAATAGAGAGCCCAGAAACAAAGCCATGCTATATAGTCAATTAATCTCTGACAAAAGAGGCAAGAATATACAATGGGGTAAAGACAGCATCTTCAATAAATGATGTTGGGAAAAACTGGACAGCTACACACAAAAGAATCAAACTGTACTACTTTATCACACTATATACAAAATAAACTGAAAATGTATTAATGACTTAAATGTAAGACCTGAAACCATAAAACTCCTAGAAGAAAACATAGGCAGTGTGCTCTTTTGACATCAGCCTTAGCAATAGTTCTTTTTGGATTTGTCTATTCAGACAAGGGAAGTAAAAGCAAAAATAAACAAACGAAACTACATCAAACTACAAAGCTTTTGCACAGTGAAGGAAACCATCAATAAAATGAAAAGGCAAACTGCTGAATAGGAGAAGCTATTAGCAAATGATATGACTGATAAGGGGTTGATATCCAAAATATACAAAGAACTTATACAACTCAACATCAAAAAAACAAATAACCAGATTAAAAACAGACAGAGGACCTAAATAGACATTTTTTCCAAAGAAGATATATAGATGATAAAAAGGCACATGAAAAGATGCTCAACATCACTAATCATCAGGGAAATGCAAATCAAAATCACAATGAGATATCACCTCACACCTGTCAGAATGTCTATAATCAAAAAGATAACAAATAACAAGTGTTGGCCAGGATGTGGAGAAAAGGGAATCCTGGAGCGCTGTTGGTGGGACTGTAAATTGTTGAAGCTACTATGGAAAATGGTATGGAGTTTCCTCAAAAAATTAAAAATAGAACTACCATATGATTCAGCAATTTCACTTCTGGAATTTACCCAAAGAAAACAAAAACAACAACTCAAAAAGATATATGCATACCAATATCCACTGCAGCATTATTTACAATAGACTAAAAAAGGGAAGTAACCTAAGTGTCCAACAATAGATGAATAGATGAAGAAGATATGGCATATGTACACAATGGAATATTAGCCATTCCCAAAACATGACATCTTGTTATTTGTGACAACATGGATGGATCTAGAGGGTATTATTCTAGGTGAAATAAGTCAGAGAAAGACAAAAACCATATGATCTCACTTATATGTGGAATCTAAAAAACAAAACAAATGAACAAACATAAACCAAACAGAATCAGAGTCATAGATACAGAGAACAAACAGGTGGTTGCCAGAAGGGTCATGGGGTATGTATGCATACATATTCAGCTTTAGTAAATAACTGCCAAATAGCTTTCCAAAATATCTGAAATTTATCCTCCCACCAGCAATGTATGAGGGTTCTAGTCACTCTCTATATCTTTACCTTTTTATTTTAGCCAAAATGATATTGTATTGTGAAGTTAATTTGCATTTCCTGATGGAAATCAATTTGAGCACCTTTTCATATGTTCATTGGCCTGTGGATATCCTCAGTTAGTGAAGTGCTTGTCAAAGTCTTTTCTCATTTTGTAATGGGTTATCTTCCTTTTTTCTATTAATTTTGAAGAGTCTTTTCCTTTGTTGGTTATAGGTTTTGAGATTATTTTATCTCATTCTGTGGCTTACATTTTCATTTCATTTCTTATATTTTGATGAACAGAAGTATGTACTTTAATATAGTCTTTGGTGCATTTTTTAAAAAAGCTTTTCTTAACTCAAGATCTTTATGGCCCTCCATTTATCTGACTTGCCTTTCTCACAAGTCATATGTGATAAAGGATACAGAAGTGATTTCCAAAGAGTTAAGCAGTTATCATTGGTTACTATAATTTACAATGACTATGCTAAATGAACTTCAGAGTCATATAGACCATAGTTAATATCTCACCTCTGCCACTTAGTATCTGAGTGAATTTAAGCAAGTGATTATTTCTCTGGTCCTCAGTTTCCTAATCAATGAAATAATAATAGTATCTAACTGATAGGGTTATTGTAAAGATTAAATTATACAGTACATATAAAGTACTTTACATGGCAGCTGGCTATGGTAAGCTAAAGTTCAGTTATTATTTTCTTATAACAATGGTAGAACTGTAGGTGAACAAGAGAAGATGGAGCCTAAAAGTCTTGATTCCCTGTAATAGTAAATTTCTTTAGGAAGAAAAAAACAATGAATTATTTTGTGTCCAGAATACTTTCATTTTTATTATTGATACTGATCCTTTTTTTCTTTTATATTCTCCATTGTTTTCCACTTGAATTAAAATAAAATTATTGACCAAAACATAAATCTAAAAATTCTGGAAATTTTTATATTTAGATGTTATAAAATAGAGTTTTTATACAAAACAATATTAAATTCAATCCCAACTTGGAAAAACATTACAGTTCAACCTAGCAGACTCTATCTTCTCTATGAAGTTGACTTATTCAAGTTGGTTCTTTTATTTTCTCTGCTGGGTCCCTAGAGCTGTGGTTTTGAAGTAAGACATATGTGGGTTTGATTTCCTGTTCCTCCACTCACACCTTAATTTCCTTATTTTAAAATGGGGTAATAACTCCTATCGCTCAGATTTATCATTTAAGAATTTGAGGTAAGATATATAAAGAAACTAATATGACACCTGACAAGAGTAAGTGTACAATAAGCAGTGACTATTAGTCTTGTGGACCCCAAACCATGAATCTCTCAAATTTCAAAGCAGTTTGAAATGCAGTATTCTATTTATATTTACTCCTGGTCAACAGTAATTTATTCTGAAAAATATTTTACATTAAATAAACTGCCAAACCTTATGATTTGGCAAAACCACATGGTTGAATTTAGAGTTCTGAAGTCAGACTTCTTAGGTTTGAAACTCAGCTCTGCCCTTTATTTGCTGTGTAAACTTCCTTAATTTCTCCATCTCTCAATTTACTCATGTGTAAAATGGTGACAATACCAACTTAAGAAATTAAATGAGTTAGTATTTGTAAAGCAATTAGTACAGTGCCTGTCATAAAATAATCTCTATATAAATGTTTGACTAATATAAGTAGAATATATGTCACTTGGAAATATATTTTATCAACTTGTTCCTTCTAAGAAAAAGGTCAAAGTCTTTTTAATATTCCTCTAAAGTCCCATTATCCTAAAATAGTGTTATGTATCTCACTCATAAATTAAACAAACATTTGTTGAATAGTTAATACATTTCAGGCCCTATGGTATCGCTCAAGGGAGCTAAGACATATAGACAAGTATTTACAAATATGATAATGGTGTACCTTGCTCTTTAGACCTTTTCATTTTAATTTTCACTCTTAGATGGTGCTAAGGATAACTTAGAATGAAAGTTTAACAACTACAAAAGAAAATCAATATATTTTTATTGACACCGAGGATGTAAAAGGAACTGAGGAAATAGTTGAAAGCATCCTTGATAGGTATGAAAATGTTTTGTTCCTCCTTATGGATTATGACAAGCTACAAAGGACCCTTTTGTGATGGACAGAAGATAGATAAACAGAAATACTTCCCTCTTGAAAGATGTCTGTACAATCTAAAACAATTAATCTTGCCAGAGTCAGTCAGCTCCGATGGTGCTGCCGGGCATGGGCCATTTGTCAAAGCCCACCAATCCATCACACAGGACGAGACACACAGTTTGGCAGGTCGGCCACTCCTGCCACATGCCTAGATGCCTGGGAATCTGTGTTAGGCAGAGCAAGCTATGGGAAGTTATTTATGTTTGCCTTAAAAGAGGGAATCTGGAGCTATTCATATTCAATGCTATTGATTCTAATGAAGATGTCAACAGAAAACTATCTCTTCTCCTGATACAAAGCTCATCTATTTTGACAAATAAAAGTCTGACAATGTGTCCTCCTCTCAAACTCAAAAGCCTACCCATGACAGATCATTCTTGTCAGCATATTTTCTAATATCTTTCAGTTTAAAAAAATAAATAAAACACTTATTAGAGTTGACATCTCCTATAACTACCGTCCCTATTTTTTTAAAGTATTTCTTCACTTCCCATTTCTTCTTGAATATTCTCTTGTGAGACTTTCATTCCTCCATTGGAATGACTTACGTTAAGGTCACCAACACCATATTTCTTGCCATGCCCAATAACCAAACTTTAGTTCTCCTTCCTCTCTCTGTCAAACACTTTCACTTCACTTCTAGAAAAGTAACCGGTTTTCCTCTTACTTCACTGTCCATTTCTTCTAAATCTCCTTTGCTGGTTTTTCTTCTTTTTCACTGCTAGACATTGGCGTGCTCTAGAACTCAGTCTACAATCTCTTCTCTGCTCTATACTTACTCCTTGGGTAATCTCATCCTGTCCAATGAAATACTATTAATACACAGCAGATTCTACAACTTGGTATCTCCATCCTGGATGTCTCCCAAACTCCATATTTTTATATTCACTGCCTATTTGATAACTCTGCTTGAATGTCTAAGAGACATCCAAACTAGAACTACTGGTTCTTCCACCAAAACATGATTATCTCTCAGTCTTCCCTAGCTCAGTAAATGTTATGTATCCTGCCACTCATGTCCAAAACCTTGCAGTCACATTGACTCCTCTCTTATCCTCACTACAGTCTCTATAGAGTCAACCAAAAGTCCTGTTGACTTTAACTTCAAAATATATCCCAATCGGACTACTTCTCACCACCTCTACTGTGACTGTCTTCTTCCCAGCTACCATCATCTCTCACTTCGACAACTTCAGGAGCCTCCTAACCGGTCTTCTTGCATTCTCTCTTGCCCTTCTTCAGTACATTCTTCATTCATATGTACCTTTAAAAAGTATATGTCACGTCTTTCCCCTGATAAACATATTTTAATGGTTCCCTATTGCACTCAAATCAGTTCTGAATCCTGCACCACGGGTCTTTGAGGCCTTGTGTGATCTGGCCCCTATGTATTTAATGTCTTCTCTTTCCACTTCTCTCACTCCTTTTCAGCCTCACTGGCCCCCTTTCTGATCCTCAAATGTTTTCCTGCCCTACATTGTTGTATTTGTTGCCTTTTCCTCAGACGCACTTCCCTCACACCTGCAACATGAATTTCTTCTCCTCTCTTTACTTAGTTATCTGATCAAATTTCACTTTTTAGAGAGGCCTTTCTTAATCAATTTCCTTCCTTCCATCATTCCCTATGTCATTATTGTCATTTTTTATGTAGCATTTACCTATAATTTATATCACATTTCTATATTTATCTGTTTATTATCTATCTCCTCAAATGTATGCCCCATGAAGACAAGTATTCAATCTCTTTTGTTCACCTTTATTTCCCTAGTTCTAAAAGAATGGTGCATTTTAGGGGCTCAATGAATAGTATTGAATAAGTGGATATTTAAAATTAAAGCATTGGGATAAACAATCTAGTAAGGTCCCTTCTTATTCTCAGATCCTTTGGTTCCAAGTCATTAAGTGTTGTCTGCTATAAGAACTACTATTGTGCTTCAATTTCCTATGAAGTGGATGTTTGGGAGAATATGGTAAATGAAATAGGAATTGGGGTAGATAAGCTTGTGAGGAAGCCATACCAGAGAAAACTGGAATGAAAAATTGGCGGAGGAGGGGGTGGTGGGGGGAGGTTATGAAATTCCCCAAAATTCAGTGGTGACAAAAAAATCTGGAAAAAAGGTAGATTTCCAAGTGAACAATCAAATGTTTATGATACAGATCTAGTAATGATCTTCCCTGTGTATGTCTTCCTAAGCCAGACAAACCACCACTCTCTCCTGGACCTATTAAGATGATCTATCGAAACACCTATGGATAGCTGCAATAATCAATCCAAATATCCCCAGCCCTAAACTTTTTCACGATCTGTTTTTCACTGCTTTCTAAACCATACTCACCTCTGAACTCCTGGCTTTAGTATCAGGGCCTCAAATTTTACCTCTGCAGCAGCACAGTTGGTGTTTGAACCTTCTCATACCCCTGACTTGGCTGTGACTCCAGATCTCTGGAGCCCATGACCTTCTGTGGGGGTCTTCTTGGCTTACCTCTGCCTCTAGAAACCAAAACTGGGCCCCAGTCACTCAGGCAGCACCAACTGGGCCAGCCCTTATTATCTTGAGAGTAGGTGATTCTGACAAATTAGGGGGAAAAAAACCCCCAAATTTCTAGATCAAAGGAATTTGAATTCTAAGTGAATCTCTGTAATAAATTTATAAGCCAATGATTAGTGGGTTTAGTCACATTCAAGGTCTTTTTGCATTCTTTAGACAAGTATACTAATTTATTAAATGAAAGTTTGCATGGTAAGTGCACAGCTCACTATTCAGCACATGCTGTGATTATTAGTACACTGTTGTAAACTGCCTCAGGAAGAGACATAAGCAAGTTCAATTGATGAACTTATTCACATTTTTCAAAGTATGTTAATTAAGTCGGTTTTAAAGATTTAATTGCTACTTACTTTTCATAAATGGACTGCTCTTTCTTTTTTCCTGAAGATATCACTAAATTTTTTTTTTACATGTCCATTTAGCTTAAATCCTTAATTGTATTATTTATTTATTTATTTATTTATTTATTTTTGGCTGCTTTGGGTCTTCGTTGCTGAGCATGGGTTTTCTCTAGTTGCGACAAGTGGGGGCTACTCTTTGTTGCAGTGCACGGGCTTCTCATTGCGGTGACTTCTCTTGTTGCAGAGCATGGGCTCTAGGCATGTGGGCTTCATTAGTTGTGGCATGCAGCCTCAGTAGTTTTGGCTCACGGGCTCTAGAGCGCAGGCTCAGTAGTTGTGGCGCATGGGCTTAGTTGCTCCGAGGCATGTGGGATCTTCCCAGACCAGGGCTCAAACCCGTGTCCCCTGCATTGGCAGGCAGATTCTTAACCACTGTGCCAACAGGGAAGCCCCTTAATTGTATTTTAAAAGATTCTTTTAAATTCATATTTGAAGTATTTCTATTTAAAAAACTGCTTAAATTATCTTTTTAAAGAGCAAACAATAGAATGTTTAAATGGAAGAGTAAAATTATTAATTAAAATTTTTTGTCTTGGAAACATATCATAGTGATAGGAACATTAACAACTATCACAATTTCAGTGCACCAAATAATATTTTACTAAGAAGCAGATAATGGAGAAATACTAAGTGAAAGAGATAATAGACAAAGTGTTAAATGAAAAGTTGGGCAATATATCTGCCATTCATTCAACAGACATATACTGATGTCTTATGGTTTAGTACTATTGGAAGTAGCCTAATGAAGCAGGACTGGTGGGATTTCAGTGAACTTGCCTCAAAGAGAAGACAATAAGCATACAAGAAATGCCATGCTGAATAAGACAGAAAAGACAGTTGCCCTCATGGAGCTTATAGTTTAGTCGTGAGGGGAAGGGTGGGGAACATGCAATTAAAAAAAAAAAGAACAAGATAGTTTGAAAGATTAAGTTACTTCCCAATTACCCATCTTTCAAACATTATTGATGTAAGTGTGTCTGAAGGGGGAGGGACATGAACCATATATTTTCTGTTTTAGTTTCCCCTGACAATTTTGTCATGATCTTTTAAAGATAATGGTAAAGGGAACACCATCTCCATGATTTCTTCATCTTCTTTGAAGCTTCCTAGGCATGAATAACCATCAAGGCAGCCCTTTTCCAACTAAGACCATGATATGACAGTGGAGGGGTCCTGCAGTCTTCAGAATCTGAGAATATCTTTCATGGTGGGTTGTGCTCCTTTCAATCACTTGTACATCAGAAAGAGGCCTGCATTAATCTCAGACCACTGCCCAGAGATTTCCAACTTGATCAAATTCCATAAAATGACTTGGGTAACCAACCTAAAAAACATTTGACCCCTGAAGTTCATGACTAGAGGAAATCCCATCATTAAGTAGGTCTAGTAAGCAGTAGGATTCCTTAAACTATCCAAAGCCTAATTCTTATCTATAATTAAAATGGCTAAAGGGAATTTTAACCTCCTCTCTTACCTAAAAACCATCTCACAGGTCAGTGGTAACCCATCCTGGTGGCTCCTATAATGTGAATACTTTAACTACCATGTGGTCTATAGTTCTACTGTATCCCTGACATATGGTTCATATTCAAGGGTAAGAATTTAATCCCAAATTGAATAATATGCACTAAGATATCTGGAATAAAATCTCCTAGACATACAAAATTTCTTCCAAATCTTACAGATAGGTAGTGTATCGGTCATGACAGAATGATGAGACACAAAGTAATTTCAACAGGGACAGTTTAATATAAGGATTATAAACATAATTAAGTACAATGGGATAAAAATGCTAGAAAATACTCTGGGGCTGAGGGAGAATACTCAATGTAGGACCAAATTTAGAAGAGGATCCTCTAAATCTGAGTTCAGACCTCATCAGAGAAGGTATTGTTGGAAACCATTGTATCCCAGAGAAGTTCACGGAGTTTTCCCAGGTCAGATGGATCCATGATTGCTAGATAATCAGGAAACACCCCTCTAGGTTTCAAGTGAGCTGAAGTTGGCAGACAAGTAACTGCAGACAGAACTGTCAAGCCAGAAATACCTTCCCGAATACAGGTGGGCTGAGACTGGCAGGCAGGGAACTATGGTTGGAACTAACAAGCAGGAAATGCCACTCCAAGGTGCGGGTGAACCACTGTTGTGAAATATGACTGCTGGAGTGTTTACAAAACTCACTGCACTCTACCCTTGTGAGTGCCTATGTAACTTGCCAAGAAGCCATCCACAAGACTGCCATTGAAGCTCAACGGGAATGAGTACCACTAGATGTCTCCCACATGTGCCACCGGCAGCCAGGCATTACGAGCAAGAAGCATCTGGAGGACGTTAGAACCAGGGAGCGAAGCCCCCTTCTTCCTGCAATGTTCCTCCAGTGCTCTCTACTGACAAATTTTAATATTATATCTGCTGCAAAAGACAAATGCTTATAGGCTCCATCTCCATTTTGCAAAGCAGGCAATGAAGGGCAGATTTGGAGCTGAGAAGCAAAAACTGATCATTGTCACAGACCATCAGACCACCTCTTTGGCTACTCAGTCTCCATATGCACCCTTCTAACACATTTGAACTTCCATACAACAATAATACAACTCTATATTTTCACCTAACAAGATTCAACTATCCTACTTACAAGTGATGAATTTTTACACTTTCTCCAAAACGAGGAGAGGCATACTCCTAACAGTCATTGTATCCATTGCTGGACTTATCAATTATTCCTCAAGTTCTGTCATAATTCCACTAAATATGCTGTTACTTAAAGACTAAATTATAATCTCCACTGACTATTATATAAAATTGAATGGAAAGAAGAGAGAAGGAAATGGTCGGTATATAAAAATATTACAAGCAAAGAAAATATATAAAGATACTGTGGTCCTTGTTTCTGCAACTGGCCATTAGACTATAGCTGATATCGGATGATTTCTTTCACTATCCATTCCATATTTGCATATCTGCCTTGCCCTTAGCCAGAACCTCTGCTCGTTACAGTTCTTTACCTGGTAGAGTAATCCAGACTTCTATTCCCAAAGAGTCTGAGTCCTCAATCATCCTGCTTTTTTGTGGTTGCTGTAGTTTCCCACTGAATTTTACTATTGAACATGAAAGTATTAAGAGACACTCCAGAAATCCACTGAATTTCAAACACTGTCCTCTTTACCCTCATTATGTAGCAGCAACCAAATTTCCCCTTGATACTTGGAATCAATCACCCCAACCAGAAAAGTAACACCCATTTTTCTTTTGACCTATTTTTTTCAGTAGATTAAGAATCCCCAAATAATCAAGTGGCAGTCTCATTTTCCAATTCAGGGGAATCATTATTATACCTCCAAATGGAAGCATTCCCCACCCCTCACCCCTAAACCTCAACCCCTTTGGTGATTAAGATCTACAAAGAAGCATAGCTCAAAGTTTCAGGGACGGGAAGCAAAACTTCTGTGAGTAGGTTATTATGTGTTATTTTGAGAAGAGCACTGCAAATCTATCCCTTGTTTCCCAGACCCATGTATTCTGGCTATAGAAAAGACAGCCTCATATAATGGTCTCTGAATGCATATACTGCATCATGTAAAACAGAACCCCATCCTTTCAGGATATAGTCTCCCAACTCACACCATAACTGACTGGTCTAGTAAGCCATTTCACCTTTCAATTAGGCCAGCCACTTCTGAGTGATGTCAGTTCTGGAAAGGTCAGTTAATTCCATTAGCATGAGCCCATCATTACATTTCTTTTGCTTTCAAATGAGCCCTTGCCCAGACACAATCCTGTATGTAATGCCATGAAGAGGACAAGTCATTATGTTAGTCCAGTGCTGGAAGACACTTTACAGGGAGGAAAGGCAAATCTATATCCAAAATATGTCTATTCCAAGAGACAAATCTCTGCCCCTTCAGGATGGAAGACATCCAATGTAATTAATCTGCCACCAAGGGTATAGCTGGTAACCATGAGAAATGGTACCATATCAAGGGCTCAATGTTGCCCTCTGCTAACAGCAGATTAGGTACTCAACAACTGTATTCATCACGTCAGCCTTGGTAAGGGGACACCATGACGCTGAGCCCATGCATAGCCTCCATCTCTGATATCGTGGCTACTTTGTTCATGGACCCATTAAACAAGCAGTGGAGCAGCTGGGGAAAGAAGCTGACTGACCACTATAGAACATGTCATCTTGTCTACCTGACTATTAAGATGGATGCACTTTGGTGGATATTAACATTGGAAACAAAGATCTTCACAGTTGTGCCCATTCCAAGAAGACCATCAGACTTTCTGGTCACCAATCTTCCTTTCCTATGCCTTCCAAGTCCCTGATCATCTAGTCCAGACATTAACAATATTGGTACTTCTGGCTGTCTCTCACTCAAGACAGAGTAGACAACCAGAATAGGTTCATGAAATGTTAATGATGCGTACAAATTGCATTTCTACAAAGTGAATAACATTCTATACTGAATCCAGCTCTGAGACTCCCTAGATTTATTTTGTACTACCTGACTCCCAGGTCTTGTGTACTTGATCAATGGAATCCTGGCAGCTGCCACTGTCACCTTTAACTTAATGCCACTCTCTCAATCTTCCCCAGAGTGGGGTCTGGACTTAGGCAGACCTCTATGGCCCTTGTCATGGGAGAAAGCACAGCAAGTTTACCTGTTCCTGTCCAACTCAACCAGATCACACTAAGAGATGTGTGGCCTGGATTTCCCCAGCAGATGCCCAAATGGCCAGGTAACACAACCCAGAAGCATAATGACATGTGTCCATGGCATGAATTTTTACCAAGAGAGATACAGGAGCAACTAGGAGCTGACAAATAAACCTATCCCTTTTCTCCTTTTGATCATTATTCTAAGGCACAGGGATTCCAGACATCATCTCAGAAGACAAATCCGCTCATGACTGAACAGCTGGCCATGTTTTTTGTGAATCTGTAGCCAACTAGTTAACAAATGATTTTTATTTGCTTTCCTTCCTCCGGATCTCATTTCCCTTTTTCTTTCACTTTTATTACCTGGGGTTGCACTCCCCAATAGCACATCAGCTTTGTCTCAAGCTCTGCTTTCTAGGTAACCTGGGCTAATACGCATCATAGTACTCTAGGTGATTTTTTAATGGGAAATTGAGATGAGTCTTTTGTAATGTCCTTAATACATCTTCCCCATGTTCTCTGTTTATTATATTACATTTCCATAAATTAGTTTTATTTAATGTATGGCCATCCAAGTTGTGCTTTGAAATCTCATTCCACAATTTATTTCAAGTTTTAAGTAACATTAATTTTTAAATTATAGCATACCTTCCCATCAGAGTTTTAGTGGGCTATAAGAAGAAGAGGAAGGAATTCACAGAAAATCTCAGTTAAATAACATGGATTATCATATTTTTTTTAACTCAGAAAACATTTTAACAGCCAAAATAACAAGGCTTTATGGCATTTAACAAACAACTGCTCTTCACCAGTAATCCCAATGGCTTTATCCACTGGTATTTATTGGATGGCTAAAGACAATACTGAAATTGTGCTTATTTTGGCCAACAAATGGAAAACCCAGACGCCAAGGTGAAAAAGATTTGTTCTTTGGTAGTAGCTACAGCAGCTGTCTACTTGGCATATTCCTTAGAAAGCTTTGAAGTTGCCTAGGATACAGACTTCATAAAGTGGGATCCTGCAGAGCCTTTAAAAAGATGTTTTTTAAGTGCAAACTCCATATAGACATTAAATTGGCAATACAGCTTCTATCTTACGCATATATGATGAATTGATTTGTTGATCTCTGGAAACAGGGAGTATAATACTCCAAATTATGGCACCAAATAAACTGCACATATTTTGTCATGACAAGGAAAATGGGACTACACGTGAAGTTTGGAAGTAAAGATTTGAGGATCATATTCTTGAACCAGCTTTTCTGCAATGCTTAGACCTAAGTTTCTGTTTTCACTGATCTTCAATCATCATATAAAACGGCCCTCAGTAATTGCTAATAGTTTAAAACGCAAATAGAAATCAGAACAATCACAACTACAACATATTATCAAACACTGTCATAATGAAGAAGATTGCCTACTTAAGTAAAAGGTGATAGGTGGCAGTGTTTAAATCATTGGATTCTATATTTAAGATGGGTGAGTTTGTGGTATATAAATTGCATTATACCTCACTAAAACCATTTTTTAGAAGGAAAAAAAAAATCACAGGTTATTGTCAAGAAAAGAGTACCCTCCTCCGAAGGTCTGAAATTCCACAGCTGTTCCCTAACCACTGACAACTGGCTGTCTCTAGAAATCTAACTACACTTGCATATTACCCTGTGGAGGTGCAGGTAGATGTGAGGGCATTCAGCTTACCACTTACCTTACCATCCTTCTCACTTGGCAGTAATCACTAGAACCATCATGCCTTTAACCTCCATTGCCGATCAGATGTCCCTCTGGCATCTGGTAAATTTTAGCTATAAACAAAAGGCACGTTTACATGTGCCTTTTGCTTATAGGTACATGACCCAATTTAGGCAGCCCAAGTCTCACCATTTTAGAACAGTGGAATATGCTAATAGCCATTCCCTTCAGAAAGAATATTGCATGTACCCTAAGAAGAGGGAAATACTGAGGCAGGCAGATTGATGGTATTTTACCCAGAAGAAACAGACCTTTGAAAGTTTGCCAGGCTTTGAGGAAGGGTCAGCCAGAGAGCCGCCAAAGGAGGCAGCCTGCCCATCGTCCTGTCAACAACGCTTAGCACGCTGAGTTGTTTTATCAGACAGATGGCGGACCAGGCACCATTATGACCAATACAGTGTCAACGCTTGTGCAGAAGGGTCCCATGGCTGTGAAGCTCCTCTGCCACCTCAGACATGGTTCTGTTTGTGTGGCCCTTTACAACTTTGCTGCATGGATTCTCTGTTCCCAATGGCAGGAAGGAAACGTTGTAGGGGAACTTCAATATTCAACTTTGAATACTTTCACTCAGGTTTAATGAAAGAATTCTGCCCTATCAAAGGCCTACTGGTAGTATTACTACCAGCAATGATACAATTACAATTTTAGTTAAATCATAAAATGTTCTTCAAATTAAAAGTTTTCAAATATATATTGCCCTTCTGTTTGATGTATCATTTCTTTAAAATTTAAAAATCAGTGTTAAGATGGAATTTAGATTGTCTGAACCTGAGCGGGAAAAAAAATCTATTTTTCCCCATAAAATGCATTTTATAAGTGATTTCGATTGATATTAGAGATCCTTCTAAATTAAGGTGGAGATTCATGATTTTTATCTGAAGCATATTTACATTCATAGATTAGAGTCACCAAAAGAAATACTTTTCAATTTTTATGATACTTAAAACCCCCAAAAATATGTGAAATAGTGGTCAGTGGAATGGAATATGTATATGTGGACTTCTTTTTAAGCTGAGAAACACATAGAGGCTTAGTGAAAAAAGGTTATAATACCTGTAATAATTTTGTCAATACTTTCTCTTTGCATTGGATAGAACAAATATAAACTGTTAACCAAAGAAAGATGCATTCTTATAAGATTTGTATAATTATTATAAGCAGGTTGTAAAATTAATCTATAAAAACTATTTAACAACAATAAATAAACCAAGTACTAGAAGTATCCTCTTTGCATAAATGTTAGTATTTCTGGAAATAGGAAACTTTTAAATAGGAGTGTTATAAAGGGATCAACCTGGAGACTTACTTGAGACAAGCACTTCATAACTTCAGTTCTATTCCTGAATCATGGAACTATGATCTATCTATGTGATCCAATTATCATGCATTTATTTCTTTACAATCAGATAAATCAGGAGTACAGGCATATACCTAAGGTTTTCCAAACAATGTGTGGTGAAATTGTTGGCCTAGAGTTCTGTTTGCCCCAAACTGTAACTCTCCTGTCACCACTCACAACAAAAGGGAACTCTTCACCCTATGTTAGGTTCACATTCAAAAGAGGAAAACATCATTCTTTCTCAACCTAGTATAACCTATTCAAAAGCATTAACAAAATATTGGACAGGTAAATATCTCTTATGCAGAGTCACTAAGGTAGCCATTAGACCAATTCCTTTAGATAATTGGTTTGATATGGGTATTTGCTTACGTAGATTGGATTCAGATTTTTTTTTCATTTTCAAGCTGAAGCTGTTTTCATTCACACTTGGGGTCTTCCATCTGTCGATAAAGCCTGTTAGCTCACCACCTCACTGGCTCTGAGGTGCTAGTTTTCCATCTGGTAAAGCCCTAAAGAGAACCCCAGAGTCAGAGAAGCATGAATCCTGTGGGTGCTCTCAACTCCGGGGCTTATGTCCCCAGAGAGATGGATTCTCTTTGAGAGCCTGTAAATGTTGAGAAGCAATAAAATCCGAATATGTGCGTGGCTTCTCCTATGCCAGAAAAGACACCTAGTGGCAATCCAGGCAAAACACTGAGATAAGCTATTTAAAAAAGTCAGCCCCTCATAACCTCCCACTTTCCTTTTGTTGTTCCTTTCTCTCTTCGTGGCTACATTTCACTATTTACTAATGAACAAGGAAGCATAATGTAGATATTGACATACTGTCTCATAGTGTTATGTGATAAATTAAAAGTAGTTAGGAAACTGGGATAAAAGAAAACTAATGGCTGAAATAAAAAGATGACTGAAGGGTATTTCTCAAAAAGATGTGCCATAAAATCCTATACTTCTACAAAAATTGAGTCATAAACTGAACACTAAGTACCTTAGTAGTTTGTTTAAAGAGAAAAAGTTCATGATTAATGGTATTCATAAGATTTTTTAAAACTATTCAATTGATTTGAAAAAATCAGATTTATTCCTGGCACTGAGATTTGAAAGAATTTTTTCTCATGATTCCTACTAAAAAGACACTGCCTGATATAGAGAATAAATCCTTAATGATATCCATCTAGTAACTGCAACAAGTTTCTTGGGGCTGTTTCTAATAATGACCTTCAGTAAACTAATAGCAAAGCTTTGAGGTATGGTTCAACAAAAGCAAAACAATGTGACCTAAATTCACAGCTTTTTACTGTCTGCATTAACCCAAAAATAAAAGTGTCAGTGAGTTCGAATTTACACTGCCTGGAAAGTGGCTGGACTGTAGTTCTTTTTCTTGGCCAATTAAATGTAGACCCATATGCCTTGATAATTGTCCACCCTGGGAGTGATTAGGGTTGATATCATTTTAGGAAATGGGAAGACTAACAGGATATTGCTTAAATAGAAAGCCACCGAAATTTCTTGGGAATGGGCCATGGGGCAAGGAAATTAACTCTTACAGGACCAAAACTTTTCTAAAATTATTCATAATTCTGGGTCTAATCCAGATAGACGTAGATAGATCTAGCTTATAGATATATTTAAAATCAAAGCCCCAACTTTATATAGCAAAAGATAAACCTGAAATCATGTTATCCTGCGAAGATTTTAAAGAAAGCATCACCTGACACAAACAGCAAACTTAATTTATTGGTTTTACAGTTTTCTCTTTCCTGCCAAAGTTTTCCTGAAACAAACAACTAACTCTTGTTGACACAAAAGGTCTCAGTTCTCATATCTGTTTCTCAGCTCTGCGTTCTTCTGTGCTGGATCTACTCCCAGGTGGACTTCTCCATTCTGGTGACAAGATGCCCACCAGTAACCCCAGGAATATATTCTACCAACTAACTAACCCCAATTAAGAGAGAGTGCATCTCCCTTAATAGTAATAGCAAAAGCCATGGGCCTAATTCTGAATGGTCCAGCTTAAATCAAATGCCCATCATGAGTCTATCACAGTGACCAGATGGATAAAATATACTTATTAGCCAGTTCTGACTCATGTGGCTATACTTGAAATTAAAACTGAGGGAGAAGGTCATCTCATCTGAATGTCATACACCAGGGGTCAGCAAACTAAGGCCCACAAGTCAGCTACCTGCTTTTGTGAGTAAAGTTTTACTGGAATATAGCCATGTCTATTTGCTCATGTATTGTCTATGTCTGCTTTCCTGCTACAATGGTATAATTGAGTAGTTGCAACAGAGAACATATAGCCTGCAAAGCCTAAACTATTTACTATCTGACCCTTTAAGAAAAAGTTTGCTGACCCCTCACATAGACCAAAAATGGGAAGGAGCGGTTCTCACAAGAAAAAAAAGGGATTCCCATTTTTTAAAAAAAATACTGGAGAGACAAAATCAATACTACACCTCCAAGATAAACTGATTGCAAAAGACATTCCCTCATAACTAAATTAATTGAACTGATCACATAGATTTTGGAGGAGGGCATCTTACACAACAGTATCTGATTTTCAAAGATTACCTTCTAAAGTCACCTTAACCAGTGACAGTGCAGCCATTCCATAAATACATGGAAGGAGGCTTAACTTCCTATTTTCAAGGGAGGCTGTAGAAAAACACTTGAATCCAACTCATTAAATGTGGTATTAAAGCACACAAGTTTAAAAAAACAAGGAAAGAAGCTTCTTTGCTGATAATAGCTAAGACCAGGTAACGATGACTTAGACACATGGCAGACACCATTCTAGGTATTTTATATACTCTCATCTCATTTAATCCCCACCATCAACTCTGTGAGGTTAGGTATTATTATCACCATTTTACAAATAAAGCTCAAAGAGGACAAGGAACTTGCCTTGGCCATAAAAGCTACAGTGGCAGAACTAGTTCAGAACCCATGCTCCCTCTCAGTGACACATGTGACACAGTCTTCCTTGTGAGAAACAAAAAGTAATTCATGGTGAGGCTAATGGAGCATGAATCATTCCAGTGTTGGTTATTCTACCGCTCTGCTCAGTTATATCCCCATGGCAGTTGTCAAGCATTCAAGGAATCTTGGGGCTGTCAGATATTACATAAAAGTCTCTCTAACAGATGTTATCCTCAAGAACAAATTCTCATTTCATATGATAGGCCAGAAGGATCTGGGTGTTTATATGAGTCATCTGGCTCATAATTTAGTATTAGTTGTGGATAGAAAACTACACTGAGATACTGGAGAATTAGATTCCTTTCCTCACTTTGCCTGGTACATGCTACAGAAATGTGAAAGCCAACTATTATTTTTGACGTGTGGATGAAACTTTATAAGCTTCTGAAGAATGTTGTAAACATTAACATAGAAAAGAAACCTGTGTACTTATGGAAAACATTCTTCATCACAGCACAATTTTAGAAATAGAAAACAGATCTAAGAAGAGTTGTGAAAAATGGAACGGCTGCTTTGGAGCTAAAAGAAAAATTTCAAATGTATGATCACTATTTTAGTGACTTTTTTAAAAAATATTTTTTATTATGGAAATTTTCAAACATATATAAAAGTAGAGAATTGTGGTTTATACCATGTACCCTGTCCTAGATTAAACAATTATCAATGTATGTCAAATCTTGTTTTATTTATACTCTCAACAATACCCCACCCCAACTGGATTATGTTAAACTTCAGATATCATATCATTTGATCTATAAATTCTTCAAAATCTATCTCTAAAAGTTAACTCTTGAAAATTCCCTGGCGGTCCAGTGTTTAGGACTCAGCACTTTCACTGAGGTGGCCCAGGATCAATCCCTGGTCAGGGAACTAAGATCCTGCAAGCTGTGTGGAGCAGCCAAAAAAAACCAAAACTCTATTTTTTTTTTTTAAAGGAATCACAATAGCATTATCATACTTGAAAAAATTAACAATAAATTCGTAATGTTCCTAAATAGCTATTTATTGTTCAAATGTCCCTGATTGTCATACATATGTATTTCATACACATATACATGTGATTTGTCCTAGAAAATATTCCACATTCAGGATTTTGTGGAATGCATTCCCATGGTGTTATTTAACACTCCTTTTTGCCTTTTATTTCCTGAAAAATGGGTAGTGGATCTAAATGCTTGATCAGGCTTATATTTAATTGGTTTTTGGCAATAATAAATCATAAAAATCATATGTTTTACCTCCCTACTGTATCTCATTAGGAGGCACATTATCTGATTGTCTCTCTTTTCATAATGTTAAAAGATTGATTAATTGGTTTAGATGTTGTCAACATGACTCATCCACTAGAAAGTATGGGATCACGTTTACAGGTGGATACAAACCTCCAAGAAACAAGCTGACAGTTTCAAAAAGGAGTAAAGCATTTTTTGGAAAAGATTGCTTTCCTACTACCAGCTATGCTGGTCTACAGTCTTCCAGCATGGGATTTGGTTGCCAATATTCTGAGATGAAGAGTTAAAAAGCCCGAGGTCCCCTACTGGAAGTAAGTAAGGAGGGCAATTTCTCTGGAATATCCTTTGTAGAATTATGAAGGCAATGAAGTTCAATGCCAGTGTCTTTGCCATTAGCAATTCCCTCTATGTTCCCAATCTTCTCCCCCATTATTTCACCAAAGGGAAATTGCTAATTTTACCTATTTATACGACTAGTACTATGCCAGACCAATAGGCTTGTTTTTCTAGAATGATAATCCATAACCAGTACTTAGTCTCCCTTGTAAAAGTATACAAGGAGCCAGTTATGCTAGTGGCCCTAGCTGCTCTCTAGGTCACTTTGTTGAAAGGTATTTCTGGAACAGTTGATAAGTATAGTCATTATGCTAGGCTCTGACTAAGGCACAATCCTCCTTTCATACAGTGTTTTAGAGAATATACATATTAACTGAGAAATTAAATAAAGAATTAAAATGTGTCAAGTGTTGCTAAGAAAGTAGAGAGTGTTATGATAATACACAATGGGAATCTCTCCTGCAATTCTGGGAGTAAAGGAAGCTTTTTCTGGGAAACACAATTCCTGAAGGAAGAGGAGAACAGTGGAACTGGTACAATTAAATAATTTTTCCAACTCCAATGAGTCTCTAAGTTCTCAAACAATCACTCTATTAAGATCCTTATCTTACATGGCCCTAATATTCAGGTCCAGAAGAAGTTATATTTAACATTGTATAAGAAACCCCCAAAACCTCCTAAGTTTTTTTGCACATAAAATTTATTATAAACAATGCCAATGTCAGGACATCAGTCCCTGTCATAAACTCCAAAATGGCATTCTGGTCTCTCTGATAGCTTCTTCTCAAAAAAGCCAACCTCGTTTTGAACAATCATTTATAAGCAATTAGTATAGTGCTTGTGTACTATAGGCACCATAGGTTAGGAGAAAACCATGCACATGGATTATACTGAAGAATTTTCTATACAATCTTCTGAAAAATATAGACCAGGTACCAGGAAATGTAGGTAGACTCTTGATTTGTTGCACAGCTGGACTTTCAGTTTGACAGAATGATGTAATGGTTAAAAGCAAATAAGAGGACCTGAGTTCAGCTGCTACTTACAAACTCTGGGACCTTAAGGAAGTTACATGATATCTCTATGTCCCACTTCTTGTGACAAGGTATAATAATAAGAGCTTCTCCAAAGGATTGTAGTGAAGCTTAGATGAGATGATGTATCCAAAGTCTTGATATCATGCAGGTACATGGCAAGCAATGTTAAATATTAGCTATTATTATTACTAATAAATGCAGACCAAAAGATCTTTTAAACTGTGAAGGACAGATATAGTGGTGAGTTAAAGCAGAGTTAAGTATTTGGTCTAATATTAAACAGCATTTTTAATAGTTCATTGAATGATTCTAACTCTTGCGTGTGTTTATGATAATGTTGGGCAGGTTACCTAACCTCTTAGAGCCTCATTTCCTCATCTATATAACAGATATACTAGGATCTTCCTTAAAGGATAGATACATCAATCAAATAGTCCAAAAATAGACCCACAAATATTTGCTCAATTGATTTTTTACAAAAGAATAACGGTAATTCAAATGGAGAAAGGAGAGGCTTCTGAATAAATGGTGCTGGAACAACTGAATGTCCATATGCAAAAAACAAAATATCAAACCGTTTCTCACACTATACAAAAAATTAACTCAAAATATTCATAGATCAAACATAAAATTTAAAAGCATGACACTTCTAGAAAAAGACAGGGGAAAGCCATTGTGATCTTGGGTTAAGCAAAGATTTCTTACATACAATACCAAAAGTACAATCCATATAAGAAAATATTGATATATTGGGCTCCATGAAAAATAAAATGTCTACTCTGTTTAAGACACTTTTAAAAAATGAAAATAAAAACCAAAGATTAGGAGAAAATGCTTGCAAATCATATATCTGATGAAAGACATGTATTCAGCCTATATAAAGAAGTCTCAAAACTTAAGAAAATGAACACCCAACATGAAAAATGGCCAAATGATTTAAGATGACAGTTCACCGAAGAAGACATACAAATGGCAACTAAGCACATGAAAAGATGTTCAAAAATCATTAACCATTAGTGAAATGCAAATTGAAACCACAACGAGATACTACTACACACCTACTAGAATGTCTAAAATCAAAAAGCCTGATAATACCAAGTGCTGACAAGAATGTGAAGTAACTAGCAACTCTCATACATGCTGGTGAGAATGCAAGATGGTGCAGCCATTTTGAAAAAGTTCAGTAGTTTCTTATATGGTTAACCAAACATATATTTACCATATAACCCAGTAACCCCACTCCTAGGTGTTTACCCTAGAGAAACAAAAACTTATGTTCTCACAAAAACCTGTACATGAATGTTTATAGGAACTTTATTCATAATTGCCAAAACCTTGATTATAACCCAAATGCCCTCTGATTGGTAAATGGATGAAACAACTATGGTACATCCACGCAATGGAGTAACTACTCAGCAATACAAAGGAATGAACTACTGATACACACAATAACTTGGGCAAGAGAGCTGAGAACACCTTAAGGAATGGTGAGACTACAGGACGGAGAACCTGGGTCCACGAATGATCTCATGAGGCAGAGCTGCTTATTCACCCTGATTACCTGCTCTCCTCAGACTGTTTTGTAGAAAAAAAGAAACTGTTATCTTGTTTGAATCACCCTATTTTTGGTCACTTTATTACAGGTAGTTTATCCCACACATAATAAAAATTTTTTTCGATAGTTAATATTAGGATTTTGCTGAACAAAACCTGAAATATGTGGCATTCATTTAGTGGTCAGGATGTCAATGGCAAAACACACACACAAACACAGACAGATTTTATAGACTTAGAGGTTGGTAACCATTGTTATACCATGGTAAGAAATTTTATAAAATTGTCACATGAACTAACTTGAAAGGATATCACTTCCCCAGAGAACCTATACCATAGGGGCAAGCACATGGAAAGAGCCAGAATGTAAGTATACCTTCTGACTTGACTGCACCTTGATATTTTTAATAAGACTCTATAAGAGAGAGATGGATTGACAATTCACCAGTTGCAGGTAGCTCTTTTAAGGGAGACCACCCTATGCCTGCAGCCTATAATCTATACTAACTAGCAACCATTAACTTGGAGTCTTGTTTAGTTGGAAAAGCCTACTACTACTCACCAAAGAGCAGGCAATAAGACTCCAGACCTCCTTCAGTCTTCTTCCATTAAACCCATTAAGTCCTCTAGACCAGAAAATGGAAGCCAGCCCAGTGGCAGAGAGAAGATGAATTGTATTACCTTCTCTCTCAAGCTTATTATTTCTGAGGATGTCAAGGTAGCTACCCAAAGCCGTGATTTTTACCCACAAAATTGATGAACTCTGTTCATTTCAGGCTCTCTCCACTGTCCCACCCTAGTCCATGTTTCCATCATCGCCTGCCAAGAATACTAAGAGCCTTAAAACTGGATTTCCTGCTCCACACCTGCCACTCAGTGCTTGGCATTACAGCCACAGTGAGATTTTAAATAAAGTAAATTTAATCATGGTACATCTGTCTAAAAGATCAGAGCTCTTCAAGTGTATTAGAAAAAAGACCAAAACCTTAAACAGGGCCTATGAGGCCTTACAAAACGTAACTCCAACCACTACGTCTTCAGAATTATTTTTTTAAAATAAACTTATTTTTAGAAAAATCTTCTATATTTAGAAAAATTTTAAATACAGAGTTCTCATATACTCCTATTATTAATATTAGTATGGTACATTTGTTACAATTGATGAACTAATAATTAATAATAATACATTATTATTAACTAAAGTCCATACTTTCTTCAGATTTCCTTAATTTTTACCTAATGTCCTTTTCTGTTCCAGGATCCCATCCAGGATACTACATTACATTTAGTCATCATGCCTCCATATGCTCTTCTTGGCTGTGGCAGTTTCTCAGACTTACCTTGTTTCTAATGATCTTGACAGTTTTGAGGTGTACTGGTCAGGTATTTTGTAGAATGTCTCTCAATTTGGATTATCTGATTTTTTCTCATGATCAGTCTGGGGTTACGAGTTTTGGAGAGGAAGACCATGAAGGTAAAGTGTCACTGTCATCACATAACATCAAGGGTACATACTAGCAACATGACGTATGGTTGTTGATGTTGACCTTGATCAACTGGTCCCAGCATTATTTTGTTCCATTCTTTATCTCACTCGCGCACTCTCAAAATTCTAGCCACACTGGTCTTCCGTAAGTTATTCAGACTCACCATAGTCCCCTTAAAAATGCCACTCCCTCTGTCTGGAATACTCACTTCTCACTTTCACCTTTCACTTTCACATGATTAGCACCCGCTCATACTTCGGATCTTTGCTCAAGGCACTTTCTCACCAAATACTTCTCAGAGATCCCCAGTCCAAGTCAGGGTTTGGGGGCTTGCTGGTCTTACACTTTTGTAGAATCATGTTCCTTTCCTTTACTGCACTTATTTGCCACTAAGCTAGAAACTCCATGTGAGGAAGGACTGTGTTTTGGCTGGTTGGTTTGTTTATACCCAATTGAGTATCCCGATAATTAATGCAGTGCTTGGCTCAGAGTGGATGCCCAAGAAATAGTTGTTGAATAAAATATTAATGAAACAAGACAACATTTTAAAATATTTGGATTGAAATAATAATAGAAGAAATATTTAATAAGTTTCCAGTCAACATCTATAGCAGGCATTTATGATGTACCACATCATAGATCCTTAGCCCCACTGATTTTAATGTAGTTGTGGTGCAAGTACGATGCATCCTTGCTGTATCTTGAGGAGCCATACCTGGAGGTGATGGAGAGAGCAGTATATAACCCTCGCGCAGAGATTTTCTCTTGAAGTAGATTGAGTTAATGTCTCCCTCACTTTAGTTTCCTGGGTTGACATCACAAACAAACTACTTGCACCCAAATCGTAATCTCAGGTGTCTTTTCAGGGGAACTAAGACAACATCCATGTGTCCAGGTCATCTTAGAAATCAAAACAAAAGGTAATCTGGGAATATCTATTAAAATACTAAACATGTATATCCTTAGACCCAGCATTCCCAAACTTAGGAATCCGTCTTGTGGAAATAAGAGCATGAGGATGTAGGATATATGTAGAAGTTCTTGTAAAATTATTTAAAATCACAAAACCTGGAAACAACCTGTACATACAAAAAGAGAAGAATGTTTGAAAAAAACCTGTATATCCAGAATAATGAATGTCATACAGCTATTTAAAAACGGTAAGTTAGATCTGAACTTATAGACCAAGGAAGATGTTACTATCAAGTGGAAAAAAAAGAAAAAAGAAAAAAAGAAAAGAAATTACCAGGGGATGTGTAAATATGATTCCATTTTCTAGGAAAAAGGTAGGTAAAATACCTACATGTGTGTGTATATGTTTCTATAAGCAGATAAAAATATGGTAGCATAAATAGCAAAGAGTTTATGTCATATATCTCAGAAGGACAAGGTTGCAAAGCGGAGAGAGATTTCCCCCCTTTTTACATCTTTTTTTTTAACTTACACAAGTGATATGTAATATTTGTGTAATAAACGGTTTTTTTAAAGTGGGGACAAAATTAAAGAACAAAGAAAATTCAGAAGCATAAAGGTAGTAATTTACAGAATAAACAAAAATTGCACAAATATGTGATTTCTTAGAGTAGAACTAAAAGGGATTTGGGAGATATTCTACATGTGTTAAACGTGAATCAGGAATAAATATGCTTTCTTCAAAAGTTAGAATAGAAAAATACTAAAAATGAGTAGGTTAGGTACTTACTAAGAGTATATCAATTTAGCTTTTCAAGGGACAAGAAATAGGGAAAAGATTCAAATGACAGTAATATTAGATTTGAAAAATTATACTTATTGGGAAGTAAGAGATCTTCAAACTTGAGAAGAATAATGTCCACGATGAGGCGCAAATGTTCAGGATATTCACCGTATGAATAAAAATAAAGGGATCTGAATGAAGAAACAAACAAATGAACAGAAAAAGAGCTTATGTTGTCTATACTGAAGATTTCTGAGATTGGTAGTGGACTGAGTTTTGTGACCTGTCTTTTGACCAAAGCAACACTAGCACTAGCTGGTCTACAGCAGGGCTGACACAGGCCTCACGTCCCCTGGAGGCACATTCTTTCAGTCTTGCCTCTCATTTCACACCTGTACCAGGTACTGCTTGACTACTGTCCTGTGATTTTTCTAGACTTCCAGATATGGAACCCTGCGCCTCATACATGCATGTGCAACCTCCAAGTGCAGGAGAATTGACACCCCGTGATCAGCTGTTTGCTTATTTTTACAAAAGAAAACACTGTAAGAATAAAACAGAAACTAAAATTGTTATCTGAATGGGGTGGAGTTGGGAGAAATATAGACAGGATAGAAGTGAGAATTCTATGAATACTATTTTATATATAGACTTCTGACCCATGTAAATCTTTTTACACAGTCAAAACATAAATTTGAATAAAAAAGCAATCCCCCAAACTGGAAGCAAATAAATCTTACTGTTCATGTACTCAAATGAATAACCTAATCATGCAGAATATTATTCCAAGCAACTTTTGAGTGTAATACTCTGGCTATACCCACTAAGTGGGATACAGTCTAAAAAGAAAACAGCAACTCATAGAGAAATCTTTAATTTGATTTAGATGCAATATTGGTATCATAATTTAGAAACCATTGTCTGTATATTAAAAACCATTTTATATATATTAAAACCATTTTATGTATATTATACAAAAAGGCAATTAAATATGTTAATGCTATTAGGTAACAATACTTTCAACATAAATATTATATGTATGTATATCATATATATGATAATCTAAAAAGCTAAGACACACTATAATATTAAAATTGAAGAGGAAATATTATTTGGAATTCAACACATGTGTGCACACACACACATGTACACCTCAGCTATTCCACTGAAAAGTCATAGAAGTAATGACATTCCTGTAGCAATGAGCGTAACAGCCCATATCTTGATCTTAGGCTCCTTGGAACAATGGTTGATGTCAGATCTAGGACAAGGAAAGTACAAGGTGAGCCTAAGACTATTTTATTATGCCAGAAAGCAAGGAAATGTTCATAAACTAATGGGACTTCGATTAGATATGGTTTGAAAACAAAACGTTTTTTAAAAAACAAGTTACTTTGAACAATTGGAAAAATTTGAATACAGAATGGATATTATTCATTTGTTAATGATATGCATATTTAGGAGAATACGTTATTTTTCAAAATACAGGATGAAATATTCAGGGATGGAACGTTATAATGCATGTGACATTTTCAAATGATTCAGAAAAATATATAATATATATAATAATGTACAGATAAAACATACATGGCAAAAAATAATATTTACAGTTACTGAAAGTGAATGGTGGTTATATGTGTGATCATTGTACTAATCTTCCAACTTTTCAGTATGTTTGACATTTCCATAGTTAAAAGATGGAAAAAATTATGTCAATGCATATCTTATAGAGCAAAGAAGAGGAAATGGAGCTGACACTCCCCTAAGGTTCATTTAAGTCCTCTGATTCTACAATAAGAGAAAAGGAGATTGGGAGTAGTAGTTATAGAGAATAAAAGAAAAATGGAGGGATTAAAAATCAGCTTCCTATAAGTCAGTATCATAACAGTTTGCTCATTAGATTAGTGTGATTACTTCTTTATTAGGCCTTATTTGAGCTGTCATCTGGTATCAATTAGGTCAGTTAGAGTCTGTCAGGTCTACCAGAGGGAAATGGAGCAAGGTCCATCATGGCGTGAGGATGGCGTAATTAAAGCAATGGAAGTAATGGCTACTCTTCATTTAACCCTCATCCAATCAACCAAGGCCATATTGGCCATCCACTCATGTTGAATGCTAAAGATGTGGAAGGAAGGAAAAGATACTGCCAAAACAGTTTTTAAAATCTCATTTCAACCATAAAATCAAATCAAATCATTAGTGAGGTGATGAGTTACAAATAAAATACACTAAAATATCATTGCAGAGACTTTAAAAGGGGCACAATTCATTTGTAAATCCGTTCCCTAATGATTTAATTCTATACATATGTGTATGTTATACATCATGTGTATGTACGTGTGTGTATGTATATACACATAATTCTCAACCAAGAAAAAGAAAGAAAGAGAATAAGGGGAAATAAAGATGAGCCTGTGAATATTTTAATAGAGTGCAAAAATTTTGCTTAGGTAGTCTAGAATTCTAAAAAAAGCATTTTAAGCACACGAGTTCAATTGAGCATATAGCTCCCCTCAGCCTTGAAGAATCCAAGCAAAATCTTGAGACCAAAATTGTGGCTGTGTTGAAAATCTTTCCAAAAAATTTAAGTCAGGTTTATTTTATTCAATTTCAGCTCAGTTGTAAAGGGAACAGAGGAAGCATGGAAGGCACAAAAATCCAATTTAGTCTAAGCACTAAAATATTAGAAAATAGCAGGAGTGAGTTTTGGATAATTAGTCCAAAAAACTAAACTATGGTGAAATTCCATTTATATACCCTGATAGGTAATGAGGGGTTTGGACCAATAGTTATCATGTATGACATACACGGATTACCAATTTTTAATAAATCTTAGTCTTATTAATACTTAAATTAGACTTATTACTCCAAACTACACAAATCCTCCTTTCATGATTCAGAAAGCTTGAAGGACTTCAGAGTTTTATTGCACATATAGAGATTGAGCTAAATATATAGTTATCATACACGATAGTGTCTAAGTTGTTTTTGCAACACAAAATTTGATGAGAACTTGTCATTTTTTTCTTTCATAAAAATAGGATATAAAAATGGGGAATGTGGAGGTCAGGAGCACATTGTGTTTATTTAGGTTTCATTGGTAGTCTGGATTGTAAATTAATGAGTTTCTATCTGAGTGAAGACACGTGACATTGATCTGTTCTCTGACACTGGTGCTGCCATGTAAGTAACTCTTTGACTTGTCTTGCACAAGTCACTTAATCTTTCTGGGCCTCCGTTTTATCATTTATGAAATGAAGATAGTACATATTACCAAATAATACCTAAATCACTAGTCAGCTTTAAATTTCGTACCTTTTATGACTTAGTTACCTCTCTCTAAAGTCATTCACCCTTAACAGGAAGGAATTAGATAGGCAGGTGCCAAAGAAGGCAAAAGTGGTTATCAGATTCTTATACGCATCCCTTCTTCCCTTCTCCTTCCTTGCTCCTCTTTTTTAAGACTTACACGCCATGGCCTAATTTAACTAATAACATCACCTACAATGTAGGATATTATGGTAATTACACTATCCTATCAAATTTTCTAGATTGTCACAGAATTGCAGGTCATATTTCACATGTTAATTTCCTAAGTTTCTTATTATCAATAGATATCGACCAATGGCATCATTGTACTAATAACACCCTAATTAGTTCTAGCTCAAGTGTAATTATGCTATAATAAAGCTTTCCCTTATCATAATTCATGTGCTTATGGGTTTCCTTTGGCCATCCTAAAGTTCTGATAAAATATTGCTTAAATCTTTGAACCTTAAGAAGCTGTTATTGTTGGACACAAAATAAAAGGGAAGATAAAAGGTTATAAAGCTTAGTTCTAAACCTTGGTTCTTTGTTCATGCAGTACTTTCCCTGTTTACTCTGTCAAATGATAGTAGATGAAAGCCTTAACCCTATGCTTTTGGGAAAAAAATTAGACGATTGTCAATATTAACACCTCAACTCCAATTCTATGGCAAAGGGACCATGCTATTCAATCTCAGGTGCTCTTCCACAGCTTTTCATCCAGAGTTTGATAGGCAATAGCTTTCCACCGCCTTCCAAGTGAGCCCGGGAAAGCCAGTTCACTAGGGCTCCCTGCAGTTCTAACAGAACATGTACAAGTTGATCTGTATCCCAATGTCTGCCATTGGGGCTCTATGAAAATGCAGCCTCACTAATAGAAGCACAATATGCAAGATGCCAGTGCATCTCTGTGATTTACAGTATGTCAATGTGCAAGCCCAATGAAGAGGTTTGTTGTCTACCATAAAACCAGATGGATGTAAGCAGTGATTAGAAGCAATTAACTCTGCTCAGCACTAAATAACTTTCCATCATTAACGTACATTTTTCCACCTCATTAGAGTTATGGAGGGGAGCATGAGGTAAGGAGTACTTGATTTGAATTTCAGATATGCATATGTTTGGAGGAAAAAACCCACAAATTTGCAAAGAAAACAGAATACATGTTAATAAAAGCCTTGTTTTGAAGTCATTTTTGTTCCATCAATACTGGCATGGGCATATACTCAATTTTACCAGCCATCCACCAGGACTTAGGTGAATATGAAATACATGAAGCTAAGGTCTGGTAAGAAACACAGCAGTTACCAAAAAAACAAGTGACAACAGACATAGATTTTTTTTCTCTGTTTTGCGTCCAATATAATAATAGTAGCTTTCAATGATTGGTAATATAACTTAAGAGGATAAATCTAGAAAATACCAAATTGATTATCTAAGATAGAAGAGTTTTCTAATTGATAGCATTAATTAAAAAATAAACTATGCCTCCAAAAAATTCACCAACTTCTTAAAATATTGTAGGAAATTTTCTAGGTTACATGTTTACAATGCAATATTAAATGAATAAAGAAGATACACTATGATCTCAAATATATAAAAAACAAACTCAAGGAAAATATTAGAAATAAATAAACTAAAATAGTATTAATGAATATTCTAGATAATAGGATTCTGGATGAATTTTTTTCCTTTACTATTCCTATTCATATTTTCAACTTTTCTGTATTATACAATTATTTATTCATTTATCTCTTACCTTGCTCCCTAAAAGATTGGACATAGCTTAAATAGAAAAAATAATTGCATTAATAGGTGTCGTATTTTGTGTGTATAAATGACTATAAAGAAGTAGTAAAGCAGAGTGGTTAAGAACATGTGATTCATGTATATTTATTTCCCTTTGATGACTCTGAATGAATAATACTTATTGTTTATCAAAGTTAGTGATATTTTTCTTCTTAAAGTGAATTTTTTGAATGATACCAATAGCTAATGTGTATAGCACTTGTTCTTTAGCAAGTATTGTTGTAACTATTTTATACATATTCACTCATTTAATCCTCGCTCAATAATCCTATGAAGTAAGGGCTGTAATTATAAATAATCCCAACATGGTTAATCTAAAGCTATCAATGATTTGTCAACCAGGTTGCAAAATTCCTGAAAATGTAACAATCAGCTCAAGAAAACCTGTACAAGTCAGTTCCTGCACATTACTGTTTATTAAAGGCCTATCTCCATGTTTTGCAGAGTGGGCACTCCATAAACAGCGGAAACATCAACAGCTCTGTTTCTAAAATGATGTCATCGTGTTGTGGCAGACACCGGTGATTGTCTCCCAATATCCAGCCTCTATATTTTTTTCTCATTTCTTCTTCCTAAAATAACTTGATTGTGCGTGATGTCTGATCCTTCTCCCACCCCAGAGGGGACATCCTGATGTATCAAAGCCAGGGAGAGTTCAGCCTTTGCCTGATGCTGTTATTAGTCAAAAATGGGTATGTGACTTAAGCTGGCCTAAACAGACTAAAGAGACGACTATAACATAACACCATAAAACTCCTAGAAGAGAACATAGGAAAAATATTCTCGGACATAAATCTTAGCAATATTTTCTTAGATCAGTCTTCCAAGGCAAAACGAATAAGCAAAAATAAACAAATGGGACCTAATCAAAGTTAAAAGCTTTTGCACAGCATAGGAAACCGTCAACAAAACAAAAAGTCACCCTACAGAATGGGAGAAAATATTTGCAAACAGTGTGACTGACAAGGGATTAACCTCCAAAATATACAAACAGCTCATACAGCTAACTATAGAAAAAAAAACCCAATCAAAAACTGGGCAGAAGATCTAAATAGACATTTCTCCAAAGAAGATATACAGATGGTCAAAAGGCACATGAAAAGATGCTTAACGTTGCTAATTATTAAAGAAATGAAAATCAAAACTACAATGAGGTATCACCTCACACTGGTCAGAATGCCCATCATCAAAAAGTGTACAAATAATAAATGCTGGAGAGGATATGGAGAAAAGGGAACCCTCCTGCACTGCTGGTGGGAATGTAAATTGGTGCAGCCATTATGGAGAACAGTATGGAGGTTCCTTAAACTAAAAATAGAGCTACCATATAAGCCTACAACCCCACTCCTGGACATATATCAGGAGAAAAGATACGTGCACCCCAATGTTCCTTGCAGCACTATATACAATAGGCAAGACATGGAAGCAACCTAAATGTCCATCGATAGATAAATGGATAAAGATGATGTGGTGTGGTATATATATACAATGGAATATTACTCAGCCATAAAAAAGAATGAAATAATACCATTTGCGGCAACATGGATGGACCTAGAGATTATCATACTAAGTGAAGTAAGTCAGACAGAGAAAGAAAAATATCATATGATATTGCTTGTATGTGGAATCTAAAAAAAAAGTGATACAAATGAACTTATATACAAAACAGAAATAGAATCACAGACATAGAAAACATGGATAAGAAAAATTATGGATATCAAAGGGGAAAGGGGGAGGGATAAATTAGGAGTATGAGATTAACAGATACAAACTACTATACATAAAATAGTTAAGCAACAATGATTTACTGAATAGCACAGGGAACTATATTCAATATCTTATAATAACCTATAATGAAAAATAATCTGAAAAAATGTACATATCTGAATCACTTTGCTGTACACCTGAAACTAACACAATATTGTAAATCAACTATACTTCAATTAAAACAAAAGAATAGATACTCCACACATTGAGAAGCATATTTCTAACACTCCTGTTGCTTGTGAACAGAAAAGCATGTAATGACTTGTCTGATGGCTAAAGCCAAGGCATCTTGAAACCAGGAGTGGAATGATATTTAGGATGAAGCTGAGGCTGAGGGAGGCTGAGAGAAACAAGACAATAGGAGCCCTTGATACCATCTTCGGGTCACTCATCTATACCAAATCTCATGTGAGATTATCAATGCCATCACTATCCAAGCAGGTGGAGCTGGAGTTTTCTTTTAATTGAAGCCAAAAGCATCTAAACTAATACAGACTTAAACTTACCTACATACAATAAACTATATGATGCATCTAGTTCATAAGCTCAAACCAGGCTTACCTATCTGTATATAAAACCTAAAAGCTTTCTACAAATTTTACATTTTCTGGTTTTGGTGTCAATGGGTCTTGTGAGGAGAGTGGTAAAGGAGGTAGAGGTGGAAGAAAAACAGCATTACCTTCCTTGCACTCAGTCAAGGAGAGTCACATAGAGGAGAATGAATGTGAAAATACCTTCAAAGGAGGAAAACAATGCTAAGGGATGGTGGGAAGCTAATGCTCGCATAAGAAATACTGCCTGAGAAAGTGTACAGTTGGAACTGGGTAGAGCTAGTTATTGCAAGCATATCAAAAACAAGTGGGGAAGTGAAGAATAAAAGGAGTTCTATGCACTGACCCTTCCCTAATTTAAAACCAACATAACATAGAAAATAAATAGCTGGATCATGTTTAGAAAGATCAGCAGAAAAATGACCTCCTCTCTCACACTATATCTCAGCATATAAGCTGTACAATATTCAACTATATTAAAAACATAAAAATAAATCAGAGTTTAACTAGGCTTTAATCTTATGAAGTTCTGGTACATAAAATCACGCCATATAAAATCTAAAACAAAAGCTTGCTTTCCTACCATAGTATGCATGTAATGGGATAGTTTATGCTGTTGAAACTTCAAATGTTAATTTTAAGGAAAAGGGCTTTGCAATTATGAATTTACAAATACAGTTGACCCTTGGACAATGCAGGGGTTAGGAGCGCCGACCCTCCAAGGAGTCAAAAATCCGCCTATAACTTTACAGTTGGCCATCCATATTTGTGGTTCCACATTCGCAGATTCAGCGGAGGATCACATAGTCCCACAGTACGCATTTACTGAAAAAAATCCACATATAAGTGGACCCATGCAATTCAAACTCATGTTGTTCAAGGGTCAACTGTAATTTCAAAATGGCAGTCAGACCACACCGTAGTCTCAAATCACTAGATTAGCACTGATCATTGGTATCCTAACGAAAGCTAAATCTGCCATGAATCACATATACTGATCACTTTTGCCATCTATTGATACATTTCTGGCCCATACACACTGCCTGCCAGTGAACATTTTCAGCACAGAGCTGAATGACCAAATGCCAAAGCTCTTACTTCATTAATACTCCTATGTGTCCCACAAATACAGTCATCTCCCTGTGCTTTTGGCAGTTGCCAAAATTAGTTAGCGTGATAACCCCATCCTATACCTCTGTAATTGTGATAATAATTAACCAGTATACTTTTTAAAATACCCTGGAATCTACCTATAAGTAAGTGAATGTCTAGTTTTTGTGTAGAGTACTGTATATGGTGTTATAAAGAATGAAGAAAACAGCATACAATGTAGTCTCTGTCCCAAGAAGTTTATAATTTAATTGTGAAGATAAGATTAAGATTTATGGACAAAATAAAACATTATAAGGCACTATGCAAATCATAATATTCAAGAAAGACAGAAATTCCTTGTCTGCCTAGACTTCAGTCTATAATCAACCTCACCTCTTACAACCCAGGGACCAAGCACAAAAAGCTTTTATCACATTGTACATTTCAAGGACTTTACAAGAGGGGAAGCTTTGAGCCCTCATTGGAGATTATTTCCTATTTTTATAATGTCCTAACAAATTAGACTACATAATTCAAGCAGACAATTGATTTAAGAGTGACAAAATAGACCTTGGGTAAATAATGGCCCAGAGCAAAAAAAGAAAAAGAAACGCTTTAATAACAGGGGAATACTCCTACACATTTCAGTGGCACCTAAGAGCATTATGTTTTACTAATAAAAATTATTGTTCATAATGATGACCCTGAGTCATCAAAAAAGTGTGAAATTAGAGTAATCTGCCTAAGATGGCAAGGAGGCATATAAAATTACCTTTGAAAATGTTTCATTCAAAATAGCTAAGTTGTAGTGTTTATGATCTGCTATCTGGAATTTCTTATGCTCTCACTTTTAAGATAGCAGAGGTTTCGCAGTACATTTTTGTTCTAGAAAATTCCAGGGAGACACCTGGCATTGGCAGTCTTTTTAAGCTTATGAGAACAGCTCTCATGAGTGGGGAAAAAAAAAAAAAGTTGACATTTCTTTTTGGACTATTTTTCAGGATGAAGTGTTTATAAACTCACACCTTTGGTGATGTTTACCAAGTGGTGATAAGAAGATGGTCAATTCTAGACCCATTAAAATGGACTGCATTCTAAGGAATTTTTACCTTGCTTCTTTTTTTCTGCAAAGTGAGCCATTCAGGCATTGCATCTTCTGAAATTTCCTTGCCTCTTTCAGGGAAGCATATTGGGGCAGAGCTTGCCAGCTGTCTGCTCCCTTTGCCTTCTGCTGCCATTATCCTGAGGTACCGCCCCACCTTCTGGCCCTCCAGCTTGTGGCGGGTGGGGAATAGAGAGGAGAACAGAACTCTTGCTGCCTCAGACATGCGTAGCACAGTGAAAAGAGCAGGAGGATATATATCTATCCATATATTTGTCTCTCTATACATAGACATCTATAGACTGATAGTGCGAGTGTGTGCATGTATATGCATGTGAATCCACACGCCCAGTGCCAGAATATCTATATGTATATATACACAGTATATATTCCATATGCTCTTTCTTTCTGCAGCACACATATGCAGCTGGGAATAACTACTGTGAAAAAAAAAATTACATACTTACCAAAGACTAATTTTCAAGCCAAAACAAGAATATATGGAACTTAACTATTATAAATTCTTCTCATCTGCTGCTGCCTTTATTAAAACATGCTTACGCAGTTTAAGAAAGTATCTAGCACTGCATATTGCATGCATATCAAAAGACTTTCTTTTCCTAAATCTCATGTTTTAACTGCTCAGCCAACGTCATTGTGCTGGTTCTGGACTGACAACTAATGTAGTCAAGAGGTTTTAAAAAGCACAATAAACACCTAATGCTTTATATGATGGTTTGTATGATGGAATGAGCAAAAAGCACAGGATAGTGTGAGCAGGGAAACAGATGAGAGGATTCAATAATAGACAACTGTATGTAATGATGACTATGTGCAAGTCACTGGATCGAAGCCCCTGGCACACACTGTGTCATTTAATCCTCAGCATGGCCCTGTGTGCTTGGCACCATTACTCTCACCATTTTACAGATGGAAAGTGGAGCTTAGAGAGATTAAGTAACTGACCTGAGCGGCCAGGATCCCGCCAGCGTATCTGTCTCCAGAGCCTGTTTTCTTTAACTATCACTTCGGGCTGCCTCTTGCCCAGGGTAAATTAAAACATCTCACATATATACAAGCATATGTTATGCATATAGGAATTGAAAAGTTTATGATACTGGTCTGGGTAGTGGAAGTTAGAACCTCCTTTTAGATTCTCTTGTATCATTCCTTTACTGTAGTAACTGATAAAATTCATGACTCACAGTTTGACCAACCAATGTAACCTAAACTGGGTTATTGGGGGTTCAGTAACAATAAGTCTGATATAAAATTTTAACTTAAATAAAAATATAATTCCAAGTATGCAATCTTAAATGAGCATTGAAACAGTAAAATCCCTATTTTTTCCTAATGATATATTAACTTTTACAATAATGGTTTACTGGCTCAGAAAAACAACAATAAGCCGAATTTCTTCCTAGTGCTTGTGTCAGTCTCAGGGGAGTTGGGTTGTGTATTCAGTGGATGTATCCGTGTACAATACACTGAATATGCCTTCAGTGGCCTGAAAATGCAGGTGATTAAGCGTGCATAGGCCAAGTGACAAATGGCAGCTATCCCAACCATTTCTCAATGAAGACTTCTTGTTTAGGAATTTATAAGAGAGCAGTCACTTAGTAAGATCTATCACCTACTTCAAAGGCTTCAAAGATTCATCTCACTAACACACTGAGCTCGGTTCTCCTTGCTGTCTAAATTGCTTCCTGATATTAGTTTAACAGTTTAGGGAGGGATCCTAACTCATTTAAGCTACCTGGTACTGTTAAGACTTGTAAAATATATTTCAGGAAATGGTACCATTTAGGCAACATTTTCAAAAAATTGTTCAGCCTGCAAACTTCTCACCAGCCTGTCTGCCCATTTACAAACTTCGGGAATAAGGCATATAGCTATTTAGTACATTATCCTTGCAATTATACAACGGTACAGTATTATCAGGAAAAATTTATGCAAGCCTGAAAATTATGTTCCAGAAGCAAAGGACAGTTTTGCAGAGGTTATATAGATAATTTGTTAAGGTCACTGACAATTTACTGATCCCTAGATTTGGGGGGTTTGTTATTGCTGTTACATAAAATCCAAATTATTAGTTTTATCTATGATTCCTTAGTTTTTTAAAGCTCACAATCTAGAAGGAATTTCTATAAAGAGGTATAACCCTACATAGCATATATAATATGTGAAATATGTATAACCTTATGCAGATGTGACTATTACTTTAGTTATTATAAAATATTAAGTTGTAAAACTATGGATATTGATTTAGGAACAAAACTGAGTTTAAAAAAAATAGTCTAGAATTACTTCTTGAGCTTAATCTCTTTTTTTATGGAGGCAAGGTGACATCTCATCAAGACCAAGTTTGGTTTTAGAGGCTTTAATTTTACATATGAGCTAAAAACAACAGATGTGAAAATCATGGGTATCTGCTTTAGCCAGAAATGCAGAATAGCTCTACTTTAAGTCATTCATAGAATATTTCCTTCACAGAAAATAGAACTATGAACTCTCAAATAATATTATTTTTAAAACTAACATTTATAATTTACTATGTTCCACCCTAGCAGCTAAGTCCTATGGTAGTTTCTTTTTAAATATTACCACATTTAATTCTTACAACAATCTTATGAGAGAGCTAATACTATTCTATTTTTCAGATGAGGAAACTGAGGCTTAAGAGAGTTTAAATAGCTTTCTGGAAATGGCTCAGCAAGAGGCCAAGCAGGAAGAAAAACCAGGATGTCTGATTCCAAAACTGAAGCTTTTGATCACCTTGATAGTGTCACTCCTGTCCAATTCTTACTGGAAGCCAAGTTTTGCAAAATTTATTTATTCAAGCTTGCTGAAGGACTGGTCATGCAGTTCTTTTATTTCTTTAGATATTCTGATTTCAAACTCAATCAGTATGTTATGCTTAAAAGCCATAATTTTACCTTTGTACAATTACTTGTAAAGGAATTACGCTTCAATGGCTGACATCAACCTACACTGAGGATCCTTATTAGAAGCAGGCATATAAAATTCATTATTGTGTTATAGAGAAGTTGTTGAAAACATCATCTGCCCCACCAAAACAGAATCCTTTTTTGTTTTTTAAATGGAAAGTTATGTTTTTTATTACTTTACAAAACAATATGTCATTGTAGAAAAATTGGAAGATAGTATGAAAAATGAAGAAACCTATTTAAAACCCTCATAAATCCCCACGATTCAGTGGTCTGTGATAACTCTTTGAGTATGACTTTTTTGGCTAATTTTCTATGCTAATATATTAGAAAGCATGTTAGGTATAGTGGTCTACTTGGGCTGCTATAAGAAAATGCCACAGACTGGTGGCTTAAACAACAGAAATTTATTTTCTCACACTTTTTCAGGCTGGAAGTCCCAGATCAAGGTGCTAGCAAGGTTGTTTTCTGGTGAGGCCAATCTTACTGGCTTTCAGACAGCCTCCTTGCTGTGTCCTCACATGGCCTTTTCCTCTGTGTGCACACACTGCAGTGCAGAGGTAGGGGTGTGGATGGGACACATCTCTGGCATCTCTTTCTCTTATTAATATACCACACCCATCCTCTCGGATTAGGGCCTCACACTCATCACTTCATTTAACTTTAATTACCTCCTTAAAGGCCCTATCTTCAAATGTAGTCACATTGGGGATTAGGGCTTTGACTTATAAATTGCACGGGGGCCATACAATTGAATCCATAACATTAGGTATAAAACAATACTTTACATATTGTTTTGCAACCTGATTTTGCTCTAATCAGTATAATGTGAACATCTTAGCATGTCAAGAAATATCTATCTATAGTTTCATTGTTATTCTGATATATGAGATGTCCCATAATCTATTAAAAGAAAACCTTCATTGTTGAGTCTTGAGAATACTTGAATTTTCCTTATTATAAACAATATTGCTGTGAGCTTTTTTGCAGCTACCAAATCTTTGACTACATCTTGGATTTCCTGATGATACATTTCTAGTAGAAGAATTGCTGAGTCAGATGGTAAGTGAACTATTAAAACTTTCTTTATGTATTGCAAAAATGCCTTTCAGAAAAATTATATCAGTTTACATACTAAACAGCAGTGCTTGAGACTGTTGGTTTCCTGAATCCTCACAAAAAAGTATATTATTTTAATTTTTTGCAATTTGATATGTAAAAAAACTGACTTCTGCTTGATGTTTCAATCTGCATTTCTATTATTTCTAATAAGATCGTGGTTTTTAAAATGTTTTTGATCATTTGTATTTCTTCTTTTAAGGATTGCCTGTTTATGTCCCTTACCTCTTTTTCTATTAGAGGGCTCATCTTTTTGTCATTAAAATACATGAGGGCTTCCCTGGTGGCGCAGTGGTTAAGAATCCGCCTGCCAATGCAGGGGACACGGGTTCGAGCCCTGGTCCCGGAAGATCCCACATGCCGCGGAGCAGCTGGGCCCGTGAGCCACAACTACTGAGCCTGCGCGTCTGGAGCCTGTGCTCCGCAACAAGAGAGGCCGCGATAGTGAGAGGCCCGCGCACTGCGATGAAGAGTGGCCCCCACTTGCCACAACTGGAGAAAGCCCTCGCACAGGAACTAAGACCCAACACAGCCATAAATAAATAAATAAATAAAAATTTAAAAAAAAAAATACATGAGAACTATTAACCCTTTTAGTATCACATCTATTTCATTTTCCCAGTTTGTTTGCTTTTTGTTTTATGTGTAGTGTTTTCTGATATTTTAAATATTTCAATCACACTATCAGAAAAAGTTTACTTCTCCAAGATAACAGTGATTTTGTCTTATGGACACTATACATTATGTAATTGATTTTGTTTTTCTTTCCTCTGACTACAAGTAAGGTTAGAAACAAACATATAACCTACCTCTAACAACTATGGAAAATATGAAGTGGGTGCACTTCTATAGGTTAATATAGTCCTTTACTATTTTCTTATATTTATTTCCATTCATCAAAGTTTCCTCAACTGTTTATGATACTTTTATAGTATGTGTGCGGCAAGATGCTTCAAATGACTTCAAAGTTTAGAATACATTCATTTGACTACCTTTAATAATTGAGTCAAATAGTCATCATTTGTTCAAATACAATAAATAAGAGAGTAAATCAACTTTAGTTGTGGATCTTTTTCTTTTCTTTTTTGAGACCTGGATATTTTTCCATGGTTTATAAACTGTTTTGAAGATAATTCTGGAAGCAAAGCCCTAAAATTGTCAATGCTAACATCACTGGAATAGTTAGCAGCTCCCCCCCAAAATTAGCCCCAATAGATACAACTTTTTAAATATTTGTTTAAAATATTATACATCAACAAATAAATTTGTCTTGCAACACATATACGAATGTTTTCAACATACCTACATTCTACATGCATAAAAAGTCCAATGAAGTTGAATAGAGAAATTCTTAGTTGATTTAACTAATAAGAGGCTATATTAAATAGCACACTAGATGACTGTATGGCTCTAAGAAAAACTTAGCCATAGAAACCAGTTTTAGTTTTCAACTGTTTTAAATGCAACACTGCAATGTATATAGATGATGACCAATATATATATAAACTTCTCTAAACCTAAATCTCTTAGAAATATTCCTACATATTAATAAACAAGTCCAGTTGTTTACCAGTTCACATTGTAATTCTGGATGATTTTTGTTTTCTTTACGTTAACCTAATAGCCAATAAAGAGATTTTGTGAAGATGAATTCCATTTTATGTTCACATAAAACCAAAAACCTGAAGTCCAGTTGAGGAAAATATTATAGAACTCAGGGAAGGGCAAATATCTACCAACACATCACAGGATTCACCTGTTTGAAATGTAGTAAGAACAAAGATAGTAGAAAGGGCACAATAGGTTGAAGTTATTACTTTAATAAGCTTGCAATAGTGGACATTAGGAAACATGTCTAAATAACTCAATAACCACTTGAAAGTGGTTTATATAGTCATCATTTATTCTATGTCTATGAAATTGAGCCTAAATTTAGGAGTAATATTTTAGAGAACTGAAAGTCTCAAATGGAATATTTACATGAATTAGCTGAGTAAGGCTGATGAGAAGGATTTTAACTACAAAAGCAAATAAAAGAAAAAAAAAACTAACTAGAATCATCTATAGATTCAACCACATAAAAATTAAAAAGTCCTAAACACTAAAAATGTAAACAACTCCAAAATAACAGGGGGAACTAAAAAAAAAAAATCTTCCACATATATACCAGGTAAAGGATTATTACCTTTAATATAAAAAAGAGCTCTAACAAATAGTGTGAAAACATTAGTATCCTAGTAGAAAAACTGTCAAAAGACAAAATCTGATGATTCATGGGGAAAGTAAAATAAATATGAACAGGCAAACAATGGTAATTAAAGTAATTGTAAACTAAAACAAGATTCCATGTTTTATTTATCAACACTCAATATTGTTGAAAAATAATTGAAATTGGCTATTTCATTTACTGCTGATAAATTTGATGTGATATTTCTATAAAGCAGTTTTATTTCATGTACAAAGAACATTTAAAAGAAGTCCGTGGTCCTTGATATATTAATACCATTCCTAAGAATCTAAGATTTGCCCAAATTGTTCTAGAAAGATATTTTTACAGCATTACTTGTAATGGTTAAAATTTGGGAACAATGTAAATGTCTAATGGGTAAATGAATTAAAGAACAGTGATGCATTATTTTTTAAAACATTTAAAAACCTTATTTTCAAGGAATATCATGAAACAGAAAAAAGCTAAAGAAATCTTTAAAAGAATATGAAATTCTACAAATGGTCTGAGCCAATTTGTAAAACAAAAGTTTCAAATTTAATATAAAATTCTATACACATACATACAAATATACATATATTTATTACATACACTTATTACAGATCTATTTACATGTATTTTTGAATTGGGACTTTGACTTCCTGAAAACCTCAAGGTACAGTGGAAAACAACTTTGTCATGAACTAGAAAGAAAATGAAACCAAGGATTTCACAGTGAGTTGCATGGATAAAAGGTTTATGAAGGATGGAAGACTCTAACTGCAAGAACAGGAGGAATCAATGATAAGAAAACTCAATTTATGGGCAAGCCATTTTTGTAATTGTTTGAGTTGCTCTCAGCCTTAGGGTCTCTAATTATGAGTTCTATGCACTTCCTCACATGAAACATTTGATTTCTCCTATGGCTCTTATATGGAGAAAAACTTCCCTGAATATTCTCCTAATATCTGTTCTCCCAAATAACTCCTGCTTATGCTTCAGGTCTTTAAAATCACTTCCTTCTGAAAGCCAAAAATCTGTCCTGAGCAGGCCAAGTCCCCTGTTTACACAATATCATCACACTTTTGCGCTTTGTTGTTGCCCTTATCACAAACGTAGTTAAACAATTAAGTAGATGATTGGTTGCTTAATGCCTTCTTCCTTCTTCCTCAGAACATAAGTTCTATGAGTGTAGGGACCAGCTCCACCTTGTTCACCACTCTGCCCCCAAGGCCCAGCAAGTAATAGGTAGCATATTACAATGTGCCAGTTACCCTCTAGCATTTTAAGTGTATTAACTCAGTTTATCTTCACAACAATCCTATGAGGGAGATACTAAAATCATCCTCATCTAAAGAGGAGGAAACTGAGGCACAAAGTCCCAAGGTCATACAACTAGTAAAGTGATGGGGCCAGGATTCAAACTCAGGTAGCCTAGCACCCTTAACCATGACCTAAGCCTCCTAGTTCAGGTACCCCATGAATATTTGAATGAATATTTAGAGAAATGAATGAGGGAATATATTAGCAATAAAATGTGTATTTGCTGTGAATTAAGCACCACAGAGACATGTCCTGTAACAGCTGTAGCACATCATTTCATGGTCACCTGACCATAATAGATGCATCGGACTCCAATCCTATAATGGAAATACCGAGAACAAAGCTCCATAGACATCCTCATTAGAAATTCAATTATAATGATTTTTTAGAATATTAGACTATTTGAGGCTTTCAATTTCAATGATAGGAATCTGAAATTAAAAGATTTGGAGTAAAGGCATAAATGGTTTTATGATACATATATGCATCCACTCTAATTATAACAACTGACCCACCAAAAAGCTCTCCTTTTTTTGCATGCTCTTATTTCCTGTTGAAATCAGCTTTGAAAGAGGGTCTGTAATTGCAAACAAGTTGTGCAGAATAAACAAGCCATTATTATAATGAGGATGATTCTTGCTGAGGATTATTTTTAAAAGCCAAATTATAGATCCTAGTCTAAATTGTATCTGTTTTTTGTGTTTTTTTTCTGTCACTTGCTTTCAAATTTGGTTCTTATTTGCATTTTGCCTGGCCCTCTAGTTAGAGCGCAAGTTCACAGAGCCCCTTCTGAAGCTATAATGAGCTTAGGTAATAACCACCACATAATTGTGTTCAACTGCATACAAGTGTTTACTTTTTACTGTTGTGCGTCTGCCTCCGAGATTTTTGAGATGTAATTATGCATTGCAAAATTTGCAAGTTGCCAACCTTGCTTCGACTATTTTTGCTACGTTTCACATTTAAACTGCTTAAGTGTATAAGTAGAGGTATAAAACAGCCAGGTTTTCCAGACTAGAAAATTACTGTTGCTTAAATGGCAGAATTTCTGCTCTGTGGTTTCCTATTTCCATGCTTTGCCTCAGCTACATATCTTTTTAACCATCTGTTTCTTTCTGGCTACTGGTGACAGGGAGGCAAGCAACTGTATCTACATTACTATGTGGTTTGACATCTGGTATCTAAATTCAGCCATGGTACTTATTTGTGAATTGTTTAAATATAAGATCATATTAGTTACACTTGCAGATCCCTCTTCATTAACATCTTCAACCCTGCTTAGGCTAGAATTGCATGCCATTTCCCTCAGAGAAAGAATATGCACGTTCTCCCGCAGGTTGCATAGAATCTGGGTATGTGAATATGAAATTTTTTAAGTAGCAAAAATACATTACATATGAATTAAAATTGTAAATTTCAGATATGTTAGAGGGAAGTTCAACAGACATCACAATGTACATAGGCTTTCAAGTATACCCAAGAGCGCTCTTGAACGAATTTAAAAACTCTGTTGAAATGGTGATTATGACATATACGTATCTTACTGGACAAAATACTGCTGGCCCAGGATCATTTGGAAAATTATGCTGCACTTTCTTCTCTTTTCCTTGTGGCTTAAATTGTGCATTTGGGAAATAACTAACTAGTGTTAGGGTACAGTAGGATACCCCAGAGCTCAGTAGAGACCAAGACATTGAGAAAATAAAACAATGGATTTGGTCTTACTAGCACCACTCACGACACAGTTAACAAATAATAGTCGTGATCTTTTCATAATCTGTTCATTCTTCTTACTAGTTATTGATTTCCATGCTCAATTAAGACCACTTGACGATTCAAGTGAGCCAGGAGCAATTCAGCTGGAAAGAATAATTCTGCATTAAAAATAATCTCAGAAAAAGAAGCATGACTTTGGTAGTGTTCTCTGGGGCATAAGAGGAGAGACAGGAAACTGATCCTCCCCTCCCCTTACCTGTGAAGGAGGCATAGATTCTACCTGGACCATGAGGAGCCTCTTAAAATGAGTCCATTTTCATTTCTTACTTCTCTGCTCTCTTACTCTCTTAAAGAGGTATACCATAATCTTGTGATTATCATTGCAGAAAGCAGACATGACATCCATTTAACAAAGTGCCTGAGAAATATTACTTTGCAGGTCTATGGAAAAATTATTTAAAAACCAAAACCAAAGTAAACCAGCAGCATATATACCAGTTCCTTCAGCTGAAACTCTAAATTACCTTTAAATTTGCTTAAAGGTGTTGTAATTACCCTGCATAATCTCTCCTATCTAATCACCTACACTCTTTATCAGCCTACAGAAATTAAATTCATCTTTTATGACTCAGCTCAAATATCACTTCATCTGTGAAGTCTTCCTTGACTCTCCCATATTAGGTGCTTTGATACAGCTCTTCTTTGTACTCTGAAATACCTGTTTTATACTGCATATTCCTCTATCATAGTCCTTATGAAAGTGTGTTTAGATCATTGGCTCGCAAAACAGTGCCAGCCAACTGCTGCCATAACAAGGCAATATAACAAACCCAACAATAGCAGTGGCATAGAACAATAGCATTTATTTTACTCACAGACCCATGGGTCAGCTGGGTACTCTGTTCCAAGCGTTTCATGTATTGTCCAGGCTAGGTAGCAGAAGATAAGTGGAAGCTCTTCTTAAGGTAATGGAATGACAAAGGCATAAGAGAGCAAGCAGAATTGTGTGAGGCCTCTTAAGCCTTGGCTCAAAACTATCACTTTTTTCCATATATCATTGGCAAAGCAAGTCACGTGGCCAAGTCCCAAGTCAAAAGAGGCATACAATTCACGCATTATGAGGCCATGGTAAGGATGTGGATGCAGGGAGGGAGTGAAAACATTAGGGCCAATAATTCCATCTACCACAGTGCTAGTACGGCAAATGTCACACATTCAATACTGATTTGTTGGATGAATGAATGAATAAACTGAAAATATTCAGAATAAATCCAAAGTTGTCAAAATAAAATATACCTTTAAAATAACTAGAATTACCATATGACACAGCAGTCCCACTACTGGGCATATACCCTGAGAAAACCATAATTCAAAAAGACACATGCACCCCAATGTTCATTGCAGCACTATTTACAATAGCCAGGATAGGGAAGCAACAGAAATGTCCATCAACAGACGAGCGGATAAAAATGATGTGGTATATATACACAATGAAATATTACTCAGCTATTAAAAGGAACGAAATTGGGTCATTTGCAGAGTTGTGGATGGACCTAGAGACCGTCATATAGAGTGAAGTAAGTCAGAAAGAGAAAAACAAATATTGTATAATATTGCTTATATGTGGAATCTAGAAAAATTGTACCGATGAACCTATTTGCAAAGCAGAAATAAAGACACAGACGTAGAGAACAAACATATGGACACCAAGGGGGGAAAGAGGGGGGTGGGATGAATTGGGAGATTGGGACTGACATGTATACACTGCTATGTATGGAATAGATAACTAGTGAGAGCCTACTATATAGCACGGGGAACTCTACTCGATGCTCTGTGGTGACCGGGATGGGAGGGAAATCCAAAAGGGAGGGGATATGTGTGATATGTGTATACATATGGCTGATTCACTTCGCTGTACAGAAGAAACAGCACAACATTGTGAAGCAACTACACCCCAATTAAAAAATAAATAAATAAATAAATAAATAAATATATATATATATATATATATATATATATCTCCTGCTGTTTAAATCCTCCTTACTAAGCTTTGAGTTATCCATTTAACCTTATTTGGACCTAAGTACCTATATTAGTTTCCTATTGAGGCTGTAATAATTGCCACAAATTTAGTGGCTTAACACATAATTATTATCTCACAGTTATCTGAAGATCAGAAGTCTGAAATGGGTCTCACTGGGCTACAATCAAAGTGTTGGAAAGATTATATTCCTTTTGGAGACTCTGGGAGAGAATTCATTTTCTTGCCTTTTCGGCTTCTAAAGGCTGCCCACATTCCTTGGCTCATGGTCCCCTTCCATCTTTAATCAAGTCTTTTTCACATCACATCACTCTGATGCTTTTCTGCCTTCCTCTTCCACTTTTAAAGGACTCTTTTGATTACATTGGCTCAGTCAGAAAATCCAGAATAATCTCCTTATTTTAAATTCAGCTAATTAGCAACCTTAATTCAATCTAAAATCTTCATTTCCCTTTGTCAGATAACCCAACACATTCAAAAGTTCCAAGGAGTAGAATGTGGACATCTTAAGGTAGGGGGAGGGGAGGAGACGAGAACAGCTATTTTATCTACCACATGGCTACAACATATTATAATAGAAAAAGCACAGATCCAGGAAATAGGTTTAGTTTGAGTCCTAGGACTAGCCAGAAATAGTAAATTGGACAAGTCCCTTCAAATTTCAATCATTTCTGGTGAAATGAAAAGTTGTCCTAGCTGATCTCTAAGGCTCCTTCAAACTCAAATTCCCTTGATTCTATGAATATAGTACATCTAATTAAACCTGAGTGTTAGAAGAGATTAAAGCCTAATTCATCATCATAAAAAAATTTTAAAAAAAGAGGTAAAAGCTTAGCAGTGTCATGGGAACACAGAGGAAGGTCATTAATAATTCTCTCTGGGTGGCTATAGGGGGCTTCATGGAGGAGATGAAATCTGAGCTTATATGCCCCTGGGGTGCAAGAACAAAGGCATTCTGGGCATAGAAACCAATGTAGAGGGCACAGGGATTGAAAGGGCATTGGCTATGTAAGATATGGGGCGTGTAGAGAATGGAGAGAAATTCCATGTGGACAGAGCATAAAGGTGCAGGACAAGAGGCTGGAAGTATAGAGTCAGGCCAAATTGTGGTGCCTTCTGTAAGCACAGGAGACACCAGTAACTTCTTTTTTTTTCACTCAGAAAAGGAATGACATAATAGGTTTTGTATGTTTTATAAAGATAATGCAGGAATAATGATTTACTTAAAGATCTAAAAAGCCAAAAAAAAAAAAAGAGAGAAAGAATAAAGCGTTCTTTAATCTAAGCTTACTATTGTTTTTCATGTGTAAAAACATCCATTTGTTTAGAATAAAAACATATTTCAAACTCTATTTAAAAATAGAATTATATAAACTGGGTAAGATTACCCATATAAATAAGGTTTAGAGAATTAAATAAACTTTCAACCCCACTCAAAGTGACCACTGGCTGTATTTACTAACCTCTTATTGACAAATCTTTCTTGAGAGTCTAATCCTATAGGTTCTTGTTTATTTCCTGCTATTTAGTAAGTTAGCAGAGCCCAAAGCTCTGGGATATTTAATTGACAATTTAATTAACATTATCTTATCCTGATCAGAAGCACAGAGATCTTGAATGATCAGAATGTATTATTCCTATTAAATTTCTTACTTTTATCTACCAAAGAAGTGTTCAGGTAAGACAGGAGTCTTTTCTTCCTTGTCTCTGCTTCCTTGTAGTTTTCCAATGTGCCAATCTTTCTCCTACCTCGGGCGGCGGGGGGAGGAGGGTTCACCCTGCTGTTTCTCGTGGTGAGTCTCTCTCACCTGACGTCAGAGTGGAGTCCATGATGGAGTCACTCAGGACACTCTTGAGACAAACCGTCTGGATTCAAACCTGATTCCATCACTTACTTGTGCAATATTAAGTTCCTTAACTACTCTTTGTCTTAGTTTCTCCGTCTGTACAATAGGGATAAAAATAATACACATTACAAAGGGTTGTTATAAGCATCTGGTGAGTTACTATCTGTAAAGTACTTAGAAAACAGGCATCATGTAAGTGTTTATCAAATAGATACTCCAGATCGTCAGGTATGTGAGAAAGACTAACTCCATACTTTCTTAAGCCCCTAGAGTAGATTTTCTGATCCTTGCAGCAGAACATAATCTTAATTGATACATGTGCCACCTAAGGCCTTTCAAAAACTGGCCCTTTACTTGGTTTCTAACCTCATTCCTCATCCCTCTCTCCACTCCCTCTGCCTAAGCTTCCAGAGTCACACCATTAAATCGCGCATTCATCCTTAGAGACCCACTCTGAACCTTCAGTGTCACATCAAGCAGAAAGACTTTCTTAACTCACTCATCACACTATGTTGTAATTATTTCTTTATAGGTATGGTCCTCTTACTAAAGTGCTAATTCCTCCAAGAGAAGAATGGAGTCTTTGGGGCTTATCTCCAATGTCTGGCAGAGAACTGCAGCAGCATGATTAATTTATGGGTAAATGTTGAATGGATGAAGCCATCACTATTCTGATTCTTGCCATCAGGCCATTAAGGTTAAGTTATTAACAGGTTAATCTGTGCTTTTAGAGTAAAAAATGTGAAGAAAGCAGAATGCGGTGAATGTTTTAAACTGCCATACCCCATTTGTTATCTGAAATTTTATTCTTGTATTTGAAAGTCTCTTCAAGTACTGGTTGTTGTGGGGTTTTTTTTTTTAATGATTTAATATGTTAGGCCAAATACAAATAAGACGTTTAATTTAAAATAATTTTGCAAAGTCTCATCTTTGTAATCCAAAAAGAGTAAAAACTTCTTTCCTTGTAAACACATTCAATTTTGTTCTTTAGTTTTGCAATTCAGAGAGGAATAGCTTTCAAGTTTCTTTTATGTTTGAAACTGGGTTTTACCCAAAATTATGAAATACCAATATCAACAGGACAAATGATAATTTATGTTTAAGTATGCTTATTAAGTACTTTGATGTGTTTCATGTATGATAATTTAAGTGTGTCATTTTGCTACCCATGTCAATTACAGCATCTGGCTCACTTGAAACCTTTTATAATTCTCTGCAAGTCTTCCACACTTTACCCAGTTATAGCTACCTCTATTGCTCTCATCTAGACTCCTGTATCACCACCACTCCTCTCTTCAACTCATAAAGTCCTTGCTCCATTGATTATTTCTCCTCTTTTCTGTATTTTCAGACTTACCCTTTCCATTAACTCCTGCCTCTCAACAAATTTTGTCTTAGTTTGGGACCCTTAGAAGCAGACCCTTAGACAAGGAGTCAACTGCAAGTATTTTATTGGGGAGGCAATCCCATGAAACAGAGAGGGGAATGGCAATATGACCCTTTTTATAGTGCAGACGACAATCGGTCTTCCTGCTTCTGGTCTTGGGCCCCTCCCATCCACTGCTCTCACTGCTACCAGAATAATCTTTCTAAAATATTTAATCATCTCCTGCATAATATCCTCCATGCTTCCCATCACCTACCAGGTATAAGTCAAGCTGATCTGAAAGACCCTTCCTAACCTGCCTCTGCCTGTCTTTCCAGGTGTGTGTCCTGCTATTTCCTCATCAAGCTATATGGAAGCTCTCTAATAAGCCATGCATTCTTATACCACCATTTGTTTGTGCTCTTATCTCCTCCCGACCCCTACAAGTAGACTCCATTATATAAATTTCCAAGTTCACGTCACTCTTTTATTTCCCCTACTTCTTCAAACGTCTTCAGGCCAACTTATGACCAGCCCCCACCACACTTTCATGCCTAAACCCAAGCTCATTGTATTGTCATTGTTTATCGCAGGTCTATGTGTTATATATCTCCCAACGTCAATATTGTGAAAGACCACATGAAAACAAACTTTCATTTAACAATTACTGAACTACCACAAGTGCAAAACTACAGGGATGAAGAAGACACAGACCAGTCTCAAAGAGTTTTTATTTTGAAAGGGAAGTATTTAGGGGGCAGAAAAATTTTCCCTTCTTCCCTTTTAGGTTCTTTAGCTGGTCTAAAAATTAATTTAACATAGATTAACAGGAGAAAAACAAATTTCCCACTTACAGAAGCCCCATAAAAATATGATACTTCCCCCAGCAGTCTGGTAATTGAGGTCTATGTACCATCCTACGTTAAGGAGAAGAGGGGAGGGGTCTGGGGCTTCAAATGGGAGGAAGGCAATTGATAGGAAGATGAGAAGGGTAGATGTATGGTAAACAAGTGTTCGCCATGCCATGCAGAGAAGTCTTTCTGATATACAAAAGTTACCTCTGGTAAAAGCTGTCTCTGTTACATGTCCCCTATCTAAATTATTTTAGGCAGTTAAGGGGAGGTAAAAAGCTCTTCCTGAATCTGCTGGGCCTTGATTTTCTTCAGCTTGACATAATCCACATGTGCCAAAGTGACACATTCAGGGGTGACATGTTCTGCTCCCCATCAGTATGAATATAGACAACTTTAAACCCAGGTGTAGAGCTATTCATTTTATAAACGAGATATATAGTTACACAGTTGTAGGAGTTCATAGTAGGGAGAGAGGACTTGTGGCCAGCAGATTTTACTTTCCCAAATTGTACCTCATGTTGGACTTTTCCAATTTTGACTTTCTCTTAAGTAGTCAAAAATCCCCTCTTCAGAAGAAAATATCTTTATTCAGGAAGAACAAATCGAAGGACTTGGTTGTCTTGACTATGATGTTTATGGTTACTTTCTAAGGCTCATTTTATGAATCTAGACTTTTTTTCTGTGTTTATTTCCATCAGTGTGATTTCATCACAAATGAAAATCATTTATACATTCATTCATTCAACATTTCTTGAGAATCTACTATGCAAAATAAAATGTGCCAAGAGACTAATCATAGGAACAATAGTAAGTTATGTTTTCACCACTTTTAGATCTTAAAGGGTAAAAGTTTTCATTATTAATGACTGTATATTTTCAACAGACGTTTGTGCCTTTGTATTGCTATTTTAACACTCTTTTCGCCTCCCCTTAAAGACAATTCATTTTCTTTGTTTTATATGTAGCTTGCTGTTTTAATAACAAGTTTGTAGCATTCAAAATAAGACTGAATACCTAGACTAATTTTAGATGAACAAAAGGGGGGAAGGGAAACAGATCCAAAGAAAGGGGAGAAAATTCATTACAAGTGAAACATAATCCATATTTAACACTGAGTTCTTTTTGGTTAACGCATTTTCTCACAAGTATTTCTCAGTATCAACTACTAGAAGCCAGTTCAATTTGCTAAATGCATGAATGGTCTGCACTTTAAATACTGGAGGTTAGGAAAATAGACACATCTTAAAAATCCTTCCCAATAAACACAAAGAAAAACTGCATGCCATCAATGACACAGCTGGAAATATAGACCTTCTATACTTAATAGAAATTGTTAACGTTTTACACCTCAAGAATAACTATCACGCTCAGCATTTCAACAAGCCACAGTCAGTGAGAAGAAGAACTAAAATGTTACTTTTCTCCAAGCAGCATTTTTGTATTCCTTATTTGTCTTGAATAATACGAAATGCTGCAGTTACCCTGTAATGCCTGTGAACTGAGTCATTAAATAAATGACTGCAGCCCTGGGCAGCAGTGGGCCATGACACTCACAATGCAAATTCAGCTGGATGGATAAGCCTGGCATAGGACACCCTCATTGGGATGTTCATTAGCCTCACTTTACAGCTGTCAGAAATGATATCTGTTATTCAGCCCGACCCAGGCTCTGAGAAAGAATTCTATGGCAATTGATGGTAAAACATGCAAAATGATTTGAGAAAAAGCAAACCTATTTGAAAAGCTAACAAACCAAAAGGTATAAATAAATAAATAAATATCACTACTTCTTAGAGGATTAAAATGTAATAATAAAAATAATAATTACAGATCAGAGCCAGACAAAGGAAACGCATTCAACTTACCTAAAAGAGTTCTGTGACAGTTTATTATACTAGCCCCCAAATCGTACATTTAATTTGTTTCTAAGCCTGAACTGGATCCCCATGAGTTACTCAAGTATATAAATATCCCTCCTCTCATTACGCTCCTCTGGCATTATTTTATGTATTTCAATGCTCAGGGGAAGTTAGGGACCTCTCAGATACTCACAGGTATTCCAGACAATTTAGGGGCTTTGAGGAAAGAGAAGGTACAGCCTTACATAATAGAAGCTGACTTGTCACTGGCACTCAGCAGCCCACCAAGACCTCTCCATCCTTGGAACTCCTATAAAAATTTTATCTGCACTTGACGAAATCTGTCACTTAGTCATCTTATCTTTCTTATCATTTGTATTTCCTCCTCCCCACTAGAATTACAATTTTGGTACAAATGAGAATGTGCCTCTTTATTTCTCTGGTTCAGTGCTTAAAACAGTGTTGTGCACAGATGATTGGTTTTTAATAAGTAGTTGTTCAAAGTATGAAAAACAATGATGATGCCAGATTGGCAATCCTGGTGTCCACAGTTCTTCATCTACAAGGAGGCCATCTTGCCCCCAAAGACTTTATTTACACTGTTAAATGTAAAAGAAGGGTTACCCTGTCATCTGCTGAATTAAATATCAACATTTCTGTTAACAGAAAGAATCTTGCCAACAGCTTAGAACTCCGGAGTCATTCTAAAGTATTTCTGTGCTCAGAAATATTTAGATTCCTATTTGGATTCACCTTCAACACACAATATCACTACCATGCTGGCCAAACTCAACAGGTATATTGATAGTATATTCATAGTCTTTTAAAAGAAATTTCAAGGGGGAGGGGGAGGAAAGAGAGCGTCTTTAAAAATGCGTGGGCTTGTAGCATTTTCAGTTCAATGTTTCCTGAACAGCAAATGACCTGAAATATCTCCACATGGATCATATGAAACCTTTAACAAGACATTTCTCAAGAAAATGGCACCCCAGAAACACATACATGTGTGAGGACACACACACCACTCACACACAAAACACTGTTTTTAATAGCCAAGGGCACTTTGGCACAATGTGGGGCAGTGGTTGTCAACATAAACAGATGGTCAAAGAAGTGGGCAAACACTTCGAGTGAACTAGTTCCATAAATGAAGTTTTTTATTTCATTTTAAATGCCATACTTACTTAACCAGCTTTCAGACAAGATGATACACGTAGCCAGTTGGAAAGAGTTCCCTGCCAGGCTTCTGTGTTTTTATGACAAAATTAAAAGTCCACAGATGGAATAACTCAAAGCTAATTCTTACAGAGTTTGTTTAGTTAGAATGGGGGGAAAAAGAAGAATACCATATTGCTTCAAATGAAAGCCACATCTACAAAATGGGAGATTTTTAATTGGGGAGGAAAGAGTAGAAACATCTTTTTAAAGAAATAGCAAGTCTGTTTTTTAAACGAGTAGAATTATTTATCCATTAAAATAGCAACCACCCCCAAAGAGTTTGAGGATCGTTTAAAAAATTCCTGATTCCAAACCCAATCTCCAAACATGTCAGCATCCTCTCAACCAGTTCTTTGAAAAATATCAGTTTGCCACTTCAGCTGCCTTCTAAATATATATAGTCTTCCCATCATGACTTCACTAGTCATTAAATTTCAAAACCCCAGAGAAACACTCCTGCATGTGAATTATGGGAAGAAAGGTGCTGTCTGAGAGGAAATGTAGAGGAGGCCAGGTGTCTTGGCATTGTGCATTCTGTGAAAGATTTGCAACTTTTTTAGAGTATTTAGCTGGCTCCTTGAATGAGGAAATGAAATAGAACTGATGTTTTGCCAAACATGGTGGCCCACGTACAAAAGCATGAAATGTATACAGTACTGCCCATTGGAGAAAAAAGAAAAGAAAAAGAGAGAACCCAAAATGAAGGAAAAAACTATGACAAATGGAATATGTTCCCCTATCTTCCAATTAAAAAACAAACTTAGGCATGTAAAGTTCAATTACAGTAAGTCCCCTACATACGAACCTTCAAGTTGCGAACTTTCAAAGATGCAAACGTGTGTCTGTATCTCCAATCACATAATATAGTTCACGGGCCTGGCGTACACTGTCACGTGTGTGCATCCTCTACAAGTGGTTGTGCTTTTGTGTACTTTACTGTACGGTACTGTATAGCATACAGTAGTACAGTATCTTTATTTCAAGCCCAGGATGTCTAGAAGCAAGCGTAAAAGAAGCAGTGATGTAGCTGGTACTGCTAAGAAGCTCCAAGTGATAACGATGGAGACGGAAACAAATGTGAAAATAATTGAGAGAGTGGAGTGACAAGAGGAAGAAGAAGTAACTGAAGAACCAAAGAGATTCACAATGCAGGAAATGGCGAGGGGATTTTCTTTATGTGAAGAGGCACTGTTAGTTCTTGAGGCACAGGACCAGAATGTAGACTGGTACATGAAGCCTGCAGCAGCCATTCAGAATGCAATCCAGTGCTACCGTGTCATCTATGACGAGAGAAAAAAGAGCTACTACCCAGACATCACTGGGGCGTTTTCTCAAGAGAGTAGATAGAATTGAATCCAGCAAGAAACCAGAACCTGTGCCATCAACATCAGGTGTGAGTGAAACTGCAGCTTGCCCTCCATCTCCTATTGCTGACGATCCTTCAACTCTACCATCTCCCACCTCCTCTCTCTCCTCCAGTCGGTAACTCTTCTTGCCTGTTCACTTGATGCCAGCCCCTGGATGCCAGCTGTTGTACTTACTATTGTACTTTTCAAGGTACTGTACCGTGAGATTAAAAATGTTTTATTTTTTGTGTTTGTTTTTTATGTATTATTTGTGTGAAAAGTATTATAAACCTATTACAGTACAGTACTATCAATATATAGCCGATTGTGTTAGTTGGGTACCTAGGCTAACTTTGTTGGACGTATGAACAAATTGGACTTACAAATGTGCTCTCAGAACAGAACTTGTTCATATGTAGGGGACTTATTGTACAAAAACTAAACTCTACAAAGAAATTTTACCTACAGTTTTTTCAATGTAATAAATACCTACTCAGAAGTCTCAAAGTAAATTTAAAAAAGACGTAATCAATAAAATAATTGGGTCTACAAAATACAAAAGAAATTGTTTTCATTTTTTGCCAATTAACTGATTTGACTTAATATAATTAACTTGCTAATTTCAGGTAAATCTAAGTGTCTACAATGTATGTGTACAGGAAGTAAACTTACATATCAGCTTCTACTTCTCTTCTAGAAATATATGTAGTTATTTCCACAAAAGATGTTTTTCACTGCCAAAGGTGAGGGGAGAAGAATTCTTAACAAAAAACTATGTACAACATTTGCTAGAAACAGCTGATCTTCTTCCAGAAGACCACTCTGCTCTCCCAGACTCATGGAGCCTAAGCAAGCCAACCAACGCATAAATTAAGACCCTAAAAAAACACAGTGGATCTTTTTTCACTACTTGGCATCCAGCAGTTAAAGCCAGGGGTTCTCAAGTGTTTCATACTCACAGAGATCTAAGTGAACAGAACAGACCGAATCCCTAGTTCTATATTATTCACTGAAGGATTCACCTGTGACTTCAATTTCTTTGAGGAGAAAACTGGCCTTGTTATCTGATATTCCCTGTTTTTCATCTGATGATCTTTTATTTTAGAAATTCTTTTTAAGTGACTTTATTTCCTCTAGGCTACTTCCCATATGAATCCCAGGCAGCATCTTTGTGGCTACTTGTCACAGTTTAAAAACTTCTCTGCCATTAAAAAAGGGCTGTTTCTTCAATATTTACTTACCATTTAAGGAAATCACCACAGGACTACCTGAAAATTAGCATTTCTCTCAATACAATACGGACTTCATCAAAATAAGTTGCAGTATTTCACTTCCTATTTGAAAAGTGTTCTGCAGACATTAGTTTGCCAGGAAAGGCAGACTTTGGATATGTTTTGATTGTTAAAGAAGCATCAAGTCTTTATGTTAAAGAAACATGAGGTCTTTAACTGAAAGAAGGCATCTCTGTTTGACATGGCTTTTAATAGAAATGTAGATGATATAGAGAATGTGAAAGCCAGTATTTTGGACGCTTAGAAGTAAATGTTGTTGTCTAGGTAGAGCAGATTTTAAGCTGTGAATGTCAAAACTTTGTACACCACTGTTTCTACAGAGTCTAGAACAGGGCTTGGCACATAGTAGAAGCTCAATAAATATTTGTTGAATATTGATTAAATAAATGAATCCAAAGGATTTAATAAAAATATTATACTATAAAATCATAGTTTATATTTGGCTCTAAGATGTTTTGGCAGTTAGGTAGATAATAGAGAAATTATTTAGCTTCTGTCTATAGAGTTGCTGTCGGCACCAGTTATTGAAAAGTGCTTTATTATTCTGTCTCAGCATAAATGTATCCATTAGAATGATGCGTGAAGTGCTCATTAGTCAACCTGAATACTAAAAGTGGTGGAGGTTACCTCACTCAAAGCCTGACCTTTCCAAACATTTTGCTTCTTAAAAAAAAAAAAAAAATAGATAACATTTCTTTCCCTAATCTTCCCTCTTTGATCCTCTGGTTAATTGGGGAATAATCTCTCTTTTAACTTTGCCAAATACTGCAGAATATTTTCAGTAAATGTCACCATAAATTGAAAGCAACACTAACATGGTAGATGTGTTTCATTTTCTGATCACGTGTAACAAACTTAGTCTTTGCTCTTGTGCTTCCCTATTAGTATTGATTTTCCAAGTTGATAATGGATGGCAGAAAAAGACTCCTTTAAACATTCTCACCCTTTGGCCTTACCACGAGCTTAACTGTTGCCATGAATGCATGATGGAGATTTTTTTAATACCTTAAAAATAAAAATGTATGCTACTTGTCTGATTGTGTTGTGCCCTCATTATCCTTATATTTAATATTGCAGAAATGATGAATTTAACATGCTGGTGAAGCAAGGGAAAACCAATAGGTCTGTGATTGCTAATCTCCTTTACCCGTAGGACAATTTCTGTCCCAGCAGTTATGACTTTGGATACATCATTTAACTTCTCTGATCCTTGATTTTATCTCTAAAAATGGGATATTACCTAGCTCATGGAATTTCTTTAAGAATTAATTCAGAAAATATATGAAATTACCTCACTGAAGATATGTTTAAGTACTTCCATCCAGAGATTTTGGAGTATGTGGCAAAATGATGAGAGTATCAGTAGATGAGCTTTAACAAAAGAAGTACATTTTAGAAAATGAATCCTATTCTAGGCTCAGATTGAAGTGGCCAAATCACTCACACCAACTTCAACTCCACATTTTATTGTAAAATTAGTATCATCCTAAGTGTTTTAACCTTTTTCCTCTTCAAAAGCAGGCAAAACAAGAGGACACAGAATCAGAAGCAAGTTACATAGCTTCAAATCAGAAGCACAAGGTCAGAGACTAATAAACTACAGGACTGTTAACCAAGAAACTTAACCATAATGTGCCCCTGGAGTAAAATTCCCCCTTAATGGAAACCACCTTATGGTCTTTCAGTCTCCTTCCTGTTCACTGTAGTCAATCATGACCACAGCATGTGTAATTTCTTCCTGGAACTTTCTAACAAGTGAAAGAAAATCACTCAGAAGCGGACTTAACTTTCTACTGCAAGCCTTCAGGCGAGGGCACAGGGTCCACCAGCCGCCGGACCGCGGGGCCGCCCACCCACACAGCCTGCTCAGGGCCCGTGCTCAGACCGCAGGAAAGTCCTGATGTGAGGCATAGTAGGTACCTCCCCGGCCACCTGGTCTTCATTTTTACCTAGGAGAAAACTGAGGACCAGAGAAGCGGGCGCAGGTTGTCAGGGACAGAATCTGGACAAAAGGACACATCCTCCATAGCAAGAAGGAATACCTTCCAGGCAAGCAGCAAAGAATTCTGATTTCATTCACCTGTAATATGGGGTAAAGCAGGTTATATAAACTGTAAATTTCTGAACTCATAATATGTTATACCTTTAGAGAAAACATATGAGGTCCATATCTAACCCTTTATCACATCTTATAATTCTTTTATTAGTATAGCACACCTCACTTTTTTTAAAGGGTCACGTTTATATTTTTATTCTTTTGCCTGAAGCAACAAACTCCATTCTTTCATTTTCAACAAGTTAAAGAACATATACCCACTCAAAATCATTATGAAATACCTCATCATCTTTTATGGGGAAGTAGTATGTTCTTGTTATTGCATTTGCCCTGGGTTTCTGCTTGGTACAAAACGAAACAACAGTTTCCTTCCATTTCCTGGGAAGCATTTTTTAATTATGAAAACCTCAGTATTTTCTCTCATTCTCCTACCTTACCCAGGAGACTCTAAAGGATTTAGACCACTGTGGGGTCATACAGAGAGCAGTAAACAATGGCTTGGTTTTGCTAATATGGTATTTGAAACCATTGTGTATATTTCTGGACTACCTTTGAAGAATAACACCCCTTACTAGAGCTCTACAAAGAATGTAATACAGCTTTAGAAAGAATATATTACTGATTACTGAATGTAGTCAGTAATATGACAAAATGTAAATACACTTCAAGGCAAATATTCTTGGATCACTGCCTTAAAATTACTTTACCAAATTTTATTTTTAACATTCAGAGTTCTGGCATCGAAAAGAGTGGCTGAACAACTTTCCCAATGTCAACCTGGAGAATTTTTCTCTTCTCCTAAGTAATTGTTATAGATGACTGCTATTTCTCTACCAAAAATGACTCTAAGGCAAAAAAACCAAAAAACAACCAAACACCAAGAATATGCAATATTACATGTGAAAAAAAATCAAAATCCTGTACTTTTAAAACCATGAAATAAATATCATGAGTTTTTAAATTTGTTTGAATGATCATATCATACTTATCTCTGTATAAAACCTGTTAGTGGTTTCCACTTGCATTTAGAGTAAAACCCTAATGCCTGCCACAGTCATGATGATCTGAACACTGAAAGCCCAAACTCATTCCGCTCTCTCCCTCTAGCTCTCTATGCTCCAATCTCATCAGCCTTCTTTCAGTTTCAGGAATTCCCCAAGGTCGTTTCTGCTGAGGGCGTTCACACACACTCAGCTTTCTTCCTGGAATGATTTCTTTCATCCTTTGCATGGCAGTCTCCTCAACCTTCACTCTCCAGCATTAACGTCAAATCAGAAAGACCTTTCCTGATCTGCCAATCTAAAGTAAACCCCACAACTACCCTAAAGTTTTTCTCTCTCTCAGCACTTCATTCTTTTGTTTCATAGCACTCATTACAAAGTATACGCAGGTATGTGTTTGTGGGTATTGTTTATTGTGCATCTTCCCCACTGGACTTGAAGTCCCATGAGAGCAGGGACCATGCTTCTGTGTATAAAACAATATGCCCAGTACCTAGCACGATACATAAAGTGCACGGGAAGCACTCCATAAATACTTGTTGGATGAATAGAAGCTCTCCATGACCTATGATTATCCTTCATAATATATTTCTCCAGAATATTTGAGATAGGTCATCATTTGAACTATTCTCTAGGCCTTTTATCAAATTAGTAAAATGAACATTTGAAAATATCCAATAACTAATTTAGTAATACTCATATTCTGTGAAGAAGTTAAATATCCTGAATTTAACATCTGTATCATCATGTTTTCCAAAACCACACAATTGATAAATAGTACTTGCCACTTCCCTAAAACATATATCTGACTCGTATCATCCATTTTGCAAGCGAAAAATGTCTGTGATTCAAAGATATGCCTAACCATTAAATAGGGACAAAACTAAGAATAAAATAAGTTTTAAGTATAGTCAACTTTCTGGGCCGTGACAACTAGCAAAAGGGGTTTAAAATTCACTGGAAACTTTAAATTAGAAATATCTCTAAATATTATTGTTCAAAAGATGTATTAATCCATTTGTCTCTAGTTTTGCTCAATTTTACTCCTCATGTTTAACTCAGATGCTGATAATATCTCCCATCTATAAGGACAATCAGATCAGAGTAGATGAGAAATGTTTCCAAAAGTTATTAATACTCCCCGCATGATATTAACAACTATATCTGTAGTGCTTTTATCTGGTTATTAGCACAGTTATTATGAAACCTGGTCCCAGGTAGAATAAGACAGGGAGTAAACTTTTCTTCTTATCTCATTTGTGGGAACTTATTTTTCCCAGGAAGCTAAACTGCCTATAGAGATTATTTACTTCAAAGGAACAATTACTACCAAGACGATACACCCTAAATCTCAACTTTCTACAGTATAATCTGACCTGTTCTTATTATTACTAAAAAATATTAAAGTATCATGGGATATAAAACAGAAGTAGTCTTGGTACAAACCCACTTTAGAGAAACAATTATGTTAACTTTAAATTTCATACTATTAATATTAACTGTACTCCTCAAATGAGCTCATGACTGTACACTCTCTAAGAACAGTAGAACACTGGGCTTCCATTATCAACTTACATGTGAAAAAACATTTTCTTCCCCCCAAATACACATTCCCTTCTTCAGCTTGATTATTTCTTTTCATGTTTGTGTCATCCTTCTTGGGGTAAAGTAGAAAAGGAAGAGGGTCTCACAGCTCAGTAAAGAAAGAACAAAGGAGGGGCCCAGGAAGTAACAGGTGAGGGATCCTCATCTGGACCCAGTTCCATCACTGGCTCAGATACTCCCAAAGGAAAAATAAAATTCAACTATAATTCAACATTCAAATAAAATGTCATTCACCCTCAAAGCATTATGAGCTGAAGACAAAGTTTATTCCAATTATAGACACTCTATGAAACGACTTGGTGAAAAAATAAAAATTCACACACACACACACACACACACACAGTGTTGATATTTTGTAATTCAAAAAAATTAAAATAAGCTCTATCTTTGCAACAGCCTAATTTCTTAATTGAAGATAGAGATTAAAATTACTATTTGAGTGACTATATAATGGGCCTTACAGATGTCCATTGATACAGGAAGACTCCCCCCAAAGTACAATAGAATACCAGGTACTACAACCTAGGAGAACTCAACAGAGAACTTCCTGACTGTGCAAACTTCCTGATCATACATGTATAGTAACAGTCTATAATCAAAACTAAAATGTAAACTCTTGCCCTTGGTATGTTTATGGGAAATAAAATAATTGTCTTGCTCAGAAACTTTCTGAGCTTTTGTAAACTTCCCAAGTGATATCTTATTGTGAGTGTTGCTTATATAACATTAACATGTGCACTATGATGGTTAATTATATGTGTCAACTTGGCTGTGCCACAGTACCCAGATATTTGGTCAAACATTATTCAGATGTTTCTGTGAAGGTGTTTCTGCATGAGATGAACATTTAAAATGGTGGCTTTTGGGTCAAATAGATTAGTCCCCGTTATTGGAGTGGGCCTCATCCAAGCAGTTGAAGGCTTTAATAGAACAAAGACTGACCTCTCCCTAGAAAGAAGGAATTCTGCCAGCAGAGCTTTTGGACTCAACTCTTCCCTGAGTCTCTAGGCTGCCAGCCTCCCCACTAGATTTGGGACTCACCACAATCACATGTACCAATTCCTTAAAATAAATCTCTTTATAGGCACATATCCTATTGGTTCTGTTTCTTTGGAGAACCGTGAATAATACATACACAAACACAAAAAGCGATCCATTAACATTTATTTTTAGATCTATTTTTATAACTGATGTTTGACATTATCTCCATATTACCATTTAATATCACTTCAGCTTCACACAGACTTGAAGTAAAAATCAGGAGGCTCTGGAGAGCTACATGAGTTTATTTATTTATGAAACCAGTTGGTGGGGACAAGACTTTTCATCTAATTCCTTTTCATTTTATTTGTGGTAAAATCAGTTCACGTGGACCTAATCTACCCAAAAGGCAGATGGCTCCTGCACCTTGTAAGGAAAGACTCCATAAAGGATGGACAAAGCAGCTCTGTAGTGAGAACATTTTCCTTCTAGCTCCTCAATTAAACACAGCAGCAAAAGCAGCTGGAATTAAGGGAAAGGACAACTCTAGCATCCAGTAAGAGCCTTAGATGTAGTTTCTATTGTCAGGCAAAATGTCATTGGCTGAATTCATGTGAACTCACATTACATTCCATATATAAAAAGGAGCGAGAGAAAAATCATAACAGAGGGGAATAACAGTGGAGCTGATTTTTTACAGCAGTTACCTCTGAAAAAGCTGCATGCACAGTCTATTGAACATTGTGGTCAGAACTCCCAGCTTCAAGGTCTCCATGTCACAGATGGTTTATCAGGAGAAAAATGATAATGGCTGAAAACTGCATGGGTTTTTATTGTTAATGGGGGCAAGGAAAGGAACAGACTGATATACCGCAAATAATGAAAATATCATTCTCTTTGTTATACAGCACAAATGAAACAAACTGCTAACTTCAGGTACAACGGTTGTTGAAATAAGAAGTTTTACGATTTTAAGGACAAAGGAAGAAAAAGACCTGCCTCTTATCCCCACAACTCTCTACATCTGTGATTTCTAAGGCTACTTGATTAATGTGTCATTACTAAGGGAAAAGGAAAGAGCATGATAACTTGGGAATTTCTCTTAATGCCTCTTGATGCACACAATCAACCATCTTTGGTTCCTTTTGCTGCCAGTAGAAATGTATCAGTTGAGAACATTACGTAATTTGGCGCCTAAATTATTTGATGCCAAAAGGTATTTACAATGACCATAAGAACAAAATAAGAATGCACATATATTTTTGTTATGGGGTATTCAGGGCTCACCTTTCTTCAAAACTGACCATAGTCAATAATTTTAAAGGCAGAATTTCTGTCCAGAATTAAGCAGCAAACTGTCCCAGCAAACCCTAATGGGCAGTGTGTGACTTCTTAATACCCAGAGGATCATTTGCCAGCAATTATGTGCTTCAACAAGAAATTATTTTTCCCTTTCTTTCAAGAAGAATCTATTCGTCTTAATTTAAAGAAATTGAGTCATTCTATTTGTTTTAATGCTCCTTACATGCTGGGCAGTGGGGGACAGGGAGAGACAATATATGGTTTCTTTTTTACATTATTTGCATTGGGATAAAAGGTTTATTTCAGCTCTTCTGTCTGTTTGAGTTCCTGGATACCTTCTGCTTTTATGGAAATTATCACACACACATTGTTTACGTGGTGACTAACGTGATTTTTCCCTTATTTAGAATCCACAGATGTTTTATACCATTTTTGTTAATGTACATCTTGATTTATGTCATACTTGATGTTTCAAAGCTAAGGAGGCAAGAGCTAAATGAGCTGATACATCAGTTGTGATTCAGTTCATGGTAAATTTTGCCCCTAAAGCAGTCTGGAGTTTTTAAATACAAACATTTACATTCCTTCTTCTGGTCTTTATGTAGCATTGGCTGGTAAATTGTAAGGAAAATGAACCACAGGGACCAACCTTTGTACTCTCTACCTGAGACTTTCAATTGTTCCCAGTGATCCACACACAGGATCCTTACATGGGCCCTCAAAGATGTGAGGACCCAGGGAATGTACAAATAGCATTAGGAAACTGTTTTCCCACCTTTTCTCACGTCACCCTCGTAACAAATACCTTAGCATCAGGAATGTGTTGCATTTAAGGAACATGTAAGCAGATATGAGAAAATTCCCCAGTTCTTCATTTTCTCTGAAAAGATTTCAACTAACTTTTCTTTAAAACCTTATGATTTTATCTCAAAATCATTTTCTACCCAATCTACAGTGTTCATTAGAGATTCCCTCCATTTCTAAAGAATTTGTTATCCACACAAGCTTTTGAGTCCCTGACTAAATGCTAAGAAGGAATCAGAGAGAACAAGAGGTGTGAAGCACAAGCCCCCAGGACTGGCCAGACAGGTCAGGGGATGAGGAGCTTTCCTCCTCCTGAATGTCTCGGGTCTCCTTTACCCTCCTACCTCCTGTAAGTGCTGTGACCCCAGACCACCAGCTCCAGTGTAGCTCTAGGGCACTACTGTCATTTCCAACTTCCTAAACTTCAACAGCTCTTTCTAGCTCCAGGGGAAGCCTAGGCATCAAGGCCTAGCAAAAATCTCACTTGATCATATAAATAACACAGTTCTTATTATTCCAAGTAAACATGAATAAACCTTAGGTAGGTTTATTCCTAGGTATTTCATTCCTTTTGTTGCAATGGTAAATGGGAGTGTTTCCTTAATTTCTCTTTCAGATTTTTCATCATTAGTGTATAGGAATGCAAGAGATTTCTGTGCATTAATTTTGTATCCTGCTACTTTACCAAATTCATTGATTAGCTCTAGTAGTTTTCTGGTAGCATCTTTAGGATTCTCTGCATATAGTATCATGTCATCTGCAAACAGTGACAGCTTTACTTCTTCTTTTCCGATTTGGATTCCTTTTATTTCTTTTTCTTCTCTGATTGCTGTGGCTAAAACTTCCAAAACTATGTTGAATAATAGTGGTGAGAGTGGACAACGTTGTCTTGTTCCTGATCTTAGAGGAAATGGTTTCAGTTCTTCACCATTGAGAACGATGTTGGCTGTGGGTTTGTCATATACGGCCTTTATTATGTTGAGGTAAGTTCCCTCTATGCCTACTTTCTGGAGGGTTTTTATCATAAATGGGTGTTGAATTTTGCCAAAAGCTTTTTCTGCGTCTGTTGAGATGATCATATAGTTTTTCTCCTTCATTTTGTTAATATGGTGTATCACATTGATTGATTTGCGTATATTGAAGAATCCTTGTATTCCTGGGATAAACCCAACTTGACCATGGTGTTTGATCCTTTTAATGTGCTGTTGGATTCTGTTTGCTAGTATTTTGTTGAGGATTTTTGCATCTATGTTCATCCGTGATATTGGCCTGTAGTTTTCTTTCTTGTGACATCTTTGTCTGGTTTTGTTATCAGGGTGTTGGTGGCCTTGTAGAATGAGTTTGGGAGTGTTCCTCCCTCTGCAATATTTTGGAAGAGTTTGAGAAGGATAGGTGTTAGCTCTTCTCTAAATGTTTGATAGAATTCACCTGTGAAGCCATCTGGTCCTGGGCTTTTGTTTGCAGGAAGATTTTTAATCACAGTCTCAATTTCAGTGCTTGTGATTGGTCTGTTTACATTTTGTATTTCTTCCTGGTTCAGTCTCAGAAGGTTGTGCTTTTCTAAGAATTTGTCCATTTCTTCCAGGTTGTCCACTTTATTGGCATATAGTTGCTTGTAGTAATCTCTCATGATCTTTGTATTTCTGCAGTGTCAGTTGTTACTTCCCTCCTGTTTCATAATTACACCAACCAAAAATACAATAATACATTGTTCTGTCTCCTACTGGAGAAAAAAAAGACGCCAACTCTCTTCAAAATCTCCTATTCTTTTCACCCACAAAAGTATATCCACCCGGCTTGCTAAAGTTTCTATATTGGTATACTTCGCACATCTAATGTGAGCTAAGAGAGCAGGAAGTGTGGTCGTGTGGATGAAGAAGAATGGAATGCGAAATCAGGAGACAGCAGTTCTGGTTGAAGTCCTGCCAAACTTGAGTTATTTAAGCTCCTTGTGCCTCAGCTTTCTTAACTGTAAAATAAGGGTTGAACAGGATTGCCCCCAATGTCCCTTCCAAATCTACTAGTACTATAATTACTCTATGACTGCTAGTCTATTTCTCTACGATTATTATCAAACTGCCCAACTCATTCTGATTTATGGTTTTCAGTCTCAGGAAACAAGATGGAATCAGGGTGGGTTTTTTTCTTGGTTTTGTTTGGTGTGGTTTTATATACCTTTAAATATCCTTCCTAAATAATTAATTGAATACTATTTCCAAATAAAAATGTAATGAGTATCAACTAGTAATAAAGTTGATGATTATGTTTGTCAAGGTTCTCAGAAAAAAAGGAACAACATGATGGATAGATGGATGTATGCCCATTCTCTCCCTGCTTCCACATTAAGTTTCTCTGAAACCCTTATTTCTTGCACATAATTCTGTCATGACTTTGGGCACAAAGTCATGGATGGATGATAGATAGGTAGATAGATTATAGGGTCATAGAGACTGAGAAGTCCCACAATCTGCTGTCTGCAAGCTGGAGAATGAGGAAATCCAGTGGTGTAATTCAGAGTCCAAAGGCCCGAGAACCAGGAGCACTGATGTCCGAAAGCAGGAGAAGGTGGACATCCCAGCTCAAGCAAAGAGGGCAAATTAGCCCTTTCTCTGTCTTTTTGTTCTACTCAAGCCCTCAACAGATTAGATCATGCCCATCCACATTGGTGAGGATGATCTTCTTTGTTCAGTCTACCAGTTAAAATGCTAATCTCTTCTGGAAACACCCTCACAGACACATTCCCAAATAATGTTTTGCCAGCTATCTGGACATCCCTTAACCCAGTCAAGTTGACACATAAAACTAACCATCACAATTACTGTGTTTGCATTAGTTCATATGCTTAGATTCATCAATACTTAGAGATTTATTTGGTCTGAACAAGTGACATTAATCAATGTCCTAAGCTTGGCATTTGGGGTAAGGAGCACTCTTCCTAAAAGAGTGAAAAATATTAGACTTTCAACCTCCTCATTTTTAAAAGCTCTTCAAAAGTATACCCCAGAAAGACTTCTATTACCACTTCTTCAGAATACTGAAGATGTTTAATAACTTGGACTGGAACTTTCTAAATCAGTACAGAGCAAACTGTTATGCATGAAGGCCAAATAGGTAGAACTTGGGAATCATGTTTGATTCCTCTTTCTCTCTACCCCACACTCAATCTGTCGGCAAATTCCGATGATTCTATCTTCCACACATAGTCTGACCACATCTCACCACTTCCACAGTTGCCACCATGATTCAAGCCACAGTAATCTCTCCCCTGGATTTTTGCAATACCCTCCTTGCCTTATCTCCAGTCTTATACCCCTAGGGTCTGGTCTCAATACCACAGACAGTTACCCTTTAAAAGTATAAGTCCTATCATGTCACTCCTCTGCCCGTCTAGTTTTTGGCTCACAAAAGTTGCCCTCAGTCTAACAGTTGGCTTACAATGATGCTTCAGGTTTCCAGGTATCAATGTCAACTGAAACTTTGTGAGCAACAGTGCTTAAGATGTCTGGGTACTCCCTCCTCTTTACCCAGTATAGAGCTACTCAAGTAAATTGCCACCCATCTCTTTCGAGACGGACTGTGGGAGTCATTCCCATGCTTCACTCTGGGGATATAGCATCTCCTTCAGTCAATGCATTCTGGGTCTGTCAACAGGCTCAGATCTAGAACTGGGTAAGGGATTGTACATTTTTATTGGGGTAACTGCCCTCAGCCTCTTGGTCATGCATTCCTCATATCTTTTGATTATGTAAATTTTTGTACCCTTGTTATCTGCCCACTTATTCTACCTTTATGGACACAGATAACCTTGTTATCTGCCCACTTATTCTACCTCATATCTTTTGATTATGTAAATTTAGTACCCTTGTTATCTGCCCACTTATTCTACCTTTATGGACACCGTGGTGAATGTGGAGATACCTCTTAGATCCCCTTTAAAGAAGGACTTGTTGTTCCAGCTCCTGAGTTAAGTCAGTGGGCAGACTTCAGGCATCCTTTAACTTTGCCATCCATGGCAGTAATTATGTCCATTCATGTTCTGATGATTATGTGCTACTACCTGGCCTCTGTTGTTCTGGAGTCCTATTATCCCCACTGCTGTCAGTGAGTCCAGTTCACAAGGGCATCTCCTCCTTTCAGCCCTGTGCTACAGAGGGCAGCCACCACTGAACTTCTAAGTGATGCTGCTACCCTTCTCATTAGTATATCATCAGTCTCTCTCATGGGTCACAGTCTTCTGCTGGGTTTCCAGTCTTACATAAGCTATCTACTCTACCATGCGCACACAGCCTTTTTACTGCTGAAAGCTCTCTGCCAATAGCCCTTCTGGGAGAAGCAGTCCTTCAGCCAAAGGAGGATCTGCGTGGTCCATCATAATATCACTTTCAACACTTAAGATTACAATGCTAGTGAATGATAACCTGAGTTTGGAGCCCAGGCAGGCAGTTTGACTCAGAATTCATGTCCCTTACCACTATTTAGGAATATCTGAGAAGTAGCTGCATAGAGACATCTCTAGTCTTTCATCCTGAAGTTAAATAAGGGTCTTTGGGGGAGGCTAGAAGAACCAGGGTCATTCTTCACTAGTGTGTATCAGTGCTTCTAAATCTAGGGTAGGGCAAAGGACATGTGTGGCTGGAAAAAGCTGCCGTGGGTAATTCTAATAACCTTTGTTCCTACCAGAGTTGAGAATCCCTTGTGTAGATGAAGGAGCAGATGTCAAGGGAACATTCTGGAAATAAGCTTTGAGTGTTGTTGATTTCAGTCATGTGTTTAAAGTAGAGCTCATCTGGGGAATTCCCTGTCAGTCCAGTGGTTAGGACTCTGTGCTTGCATTGCAGGTGGCACAGGATCGATCCCTGGTCGGGGAACTAAGATCTCGAAAGCTGCGTGGAACAGCCAAAAAATAAAAGAAACAAAATAAAATAGAGCTCATCTGTGTGGACAACCAGACACTTGGAAAAAAAGCCACAAAATAAGTAGCTCCTCGGCCTCTGTAGGAAAGTGTTTAAAGCATGTAATTAAACTGCCAAATGTATTCTAAGATAAAACTACTTTTTTTCCCTAAAATAGGTTAATATATAGTTTTGCAACACAACAAGCTGTCTTATTAGTTTAAAAAATATATAGTTTCAAGAGTGATTCAAGGAAATTGTTCCAATGTGAGGCAATGGATCTTGTGAGGGAAATTGTATTATTAAGAGATAGCATTTTCTCACTAATTAATTTCATTTCATACTCTATAGAGCAGTCATGAAATCATTAAAAACACTACTCTCCCAATGTTCAAATGATAGAACCATAGATTATGACTCAGAATGAAGGAATTTAAACTCAAGGCAAAACTTCCAAGCTCCTAATTTCATACCTTTTTCTGCCAATTATATTACTTTCTAAATTTGATAGTGTTCACATTCTTCTCAGTGTCCTAAATTTCTGAACCTGATCAACTTTCTACACCCATAAAGAGAAAACAACAGAAATAAATGAGGAAACAAATAATGAATGCATATTTACTAGACATTCTATGTGCTAGTCTCACATAGAATGTCCAAGCAGTAGATCAACCAAATGTTATTTATATACTTTTTGTAATTCATTTTGGCTAATAGCATTTTATAGTAGATTTGACTTTTTAATCATCATTTGCTAAGTATTCCTAAATACACATTCCAGAACCAGGAAAGAGGCAATCTAAGATTAAACATTGATCATGGATAAGGCACAAAGTAATAATCCATGAATGGATAGGAACATTTTCTCTAAAAGAAGATCTACGGAGGGGAGGGGCAAGATGGCGGAAGAGTAAGACGCGGAGATCACCTTCCTCCCCACAGATACATGAGAAATACATCTACACGTGGAACTGCTCCTACAGAACACCCACTGAACGCTGGCAGAAGACGTCAGACCTCCCAAAAGGCAAGAAAATCCCCACGTACTTGGGTAGGGCAAAAGAAAAAAGAAATAACAGAGACAAAAGAATAGGGACGGGACCTGCACCAGTGGGAGGGAGCTGTGAAGGAGGAAAGGTTTCCACACACTAGGAAGCCCCTTCGTGGGCAGAGACTGCGGGTAGCAGAGGGGGGAAGCTTCGGAGCCACGGAGGAGAGCGCAGCCACAGTGGTGCGGAGGGCAAAGCGGAGATTCCCGCACAGAGGAGCGGTGCCGACCAGCACTCACCAGCCCGAGAGGCTTGTCTGCTCAGCCACCGGGGCGGGCGGGGCCTGGGAGCTGGGGCTCGGGCTTCGGTGCTAGCCGGGAGGGAGTCCGGGAAAAAGACTGCAGCTGCCGAAGAGGCAAGAGAATTTTTCTTGCCTCTTTGTTTCGCGGCGCGCAAGGAGAGGGGATTCAGAGCGCCGCCTAAACGAGCTCCAGAGACGGGCGCGAGCCGCGGCTATCAGCGCGGATCCCACAGCAACAGGGACGCAGAGGGAAAAACAGAGAGATTCCCGCACAGAGGCTCGGCGCCGAGCAGCACTCACCAGCCCGAGAGGCTTGTCTGCTCACCCGCCGGGGTGGGCGGGGGCTGGGAGCTGAGGCGCGGGCTTCGGTCGGATCCCAGGGAGAGGACTGGGGTTGGCTGCGTGAACACAGCCTGAAGGGTCTAGCGCACCACAACTAGCCGGGAGGGTGCACGAGAGGAAGTCTGCAGCTGCCGAAGAGGCAGGAGACTTTTTCTTGCCTCTTTGTTTCGCGGCGTGCAAGGAGAGGGGATTCAGAGCGCCACTTAAACGAACTCCAGAGACGGGCACGAGCCGCGGCTATCAGCGCGGACCCCAGAGACGGGCATGAGACGCTAAGGCTGCTGCTGCCGCCACCAAACAGCCTGTGGGCGAGCACAGGTCATTCTCCACACCGCCCCTCCCGGGAGCCTGTGCAGCCCGCCACGGCCAGGCTCCCGTAATCCGGGGACAACTTCCCCGGGAGAGCGCACGGCGCGCCTCAGGCTGCTGCAACGTCACGCCGGCTTCTGCCGCCGCAGGCTCGCCCCGCCTCCTCCGTACCGCTCCCTCCCCCCGGCCTGACTGAGCCAGAGCCCCCGAATCAGCTGCTCCTTTAACCCCGTTCTGTCTGGGCGGGGAACAGACGCCCTCAGGGGACCTACATGCAGAGGCGGGTCCAAATCCAAAGCTGAACCCCGGGAGCTGTACGAACAAAGAAGAGAAAGGGAAATCTCTCCCAGCAGCCTCAGAAGCAGCGGATTAAAGCTCCACAAACAACTTGATGTGCCTGCATCTGTTGAATACCTGAATAGACAACGAATCATCCCAAATTTAGGAGGTGGACTTTGGGAGCAGGATATATTAACTTTTCCCCTTTTCCTTTTTTTTGTGAGTGTAGATGTGTATGCTTCTGGGTGAGATTTTGTCTGTATAGCTTTGCTCTCACCCTTAGTCCTAGGGTTAGGTCCGTCCGTTTTTTTTTTTTTTTTTTTTTTTTTTGGCTTAAAAATTTTTTTTTTCCCTAATAAATGTTTTCTTAATAATTTTTTCCTTATTTTCTATTTTTAAAAAAATTTTTAATAAGTTTTTTCATATTTTTTATTTTAAAAAATTAAAAAATTTTTTTTCTTAATAAATTTTTTCTAAATAATTTTTTTCTTATTTTTAGTATAAAAAATTAATAAATCTATTTTTAAAAATTAAAAAAAAATTTTTTTTCTTAATAAATTTACTCTTAATAATTTTTTTCTTATTTTTTATTATAATTGCTTTATTTTATTTTATTTTATCCTCTTTTTTTCTTTCTTTCCATTTTTTTTCCCTTTTATTCTGAGCCGTGTGGATGAAAGGCTCTTGGTGCTCCAGCCAGGCATCAGGGCTGTGCCTCTGAGGTGGGAGAGCCAACTTCAGGACACTGGTCCACAAGAGACCTCCCAGCTCCACGTAATACCAAACGGCGAAAATCTCTCACAGATCTCCATCTCAACATCAAGACCCAGCTTCACTCAACGACCAGCAAGCTACAGTGCTGGACACCCTATGCCAAACAACTAGCAAGAGAGGAACACAGCCCCATCCATTAACAGAGAGGCTGCCTAAAATCATAATAAGGCCACAGACACCCCAAAACACACCACCAGACGTGGACGAACCCACCAGAAAGACAACATCCAGCCTCATCCACCAGAACACAGGCACTAGTTCCCTCCACCAGGAAACCTACACAACCCACTGAACCAACCTTAGCCACTGGGGACAGATACCAAAAACAACGGGAACTACGAACCTGCAGCCTGTGAAAAGGAGACCCCAAACACAGTAAGATAAGCAAAATGAGAAGACAGAAAAACACACAGCAGATGAAGGAGCAGGGTCAAAATACACCAGACCTAACAAATGAAGAGGAAATAGGTAGTCTACCTGAAAAAGAATTCAGAATAATGATAGTAAGGATGATCCAAAGTCTTGGAAATAGAATAGACAAAATGCAAGAAACATTTAACAAGGACGTAGAAGAACTAAAGAGGAACCAAGAAACGATGACAAGCACAATAAATGAAATTAAAAATACTCTAGATGGGATCAATAGCAGAATAACTGAGGCAGAAGAACGGATAAGTGACCTGGAAGATAAAATGGTGGAAATAACTACTGCAGACCAGAATAAAGAAAAAAGAATGAAAAGAACTGAGGACAGTCTCAGAGACCTCTGGGACAACATTAAACGCACCAACATTCGAATCATAGGGGTCCCAGAAGAAGAAGAGAAAAAGAAAGGGACTGAGAAAATATTTGAAGAGATTATAGTTGAAAACTTCCCTAATATGGGAAAGGAAATAGTTAATCAAGTCCTGGAAGCACAGAGAGTCCCATACAGGATAAATCCAAGGAGAAACACGCCAAGACACATATTAATCAAACTATCAAAAATTAAATATAAAGAAAACATATTAAAAGCAGCAAGGGAAAAACAACAGATAACACACAAGGGCATCCCCATAAGGTTAACAGCTGATCTTTCAGCAGAAACGCTGCAAGCCAGAAGGGAGTGGCAGGATATACTTAAAGTGATGAAGGAGAAAAACCTACAACCAAGATTACTCTACCCAGCAAGGATCTCATTCAGATTTGATGGAGAAATTAAAACCTTTACAGACAAGCAAAAGCTGAGAGAGTTCAGCACCACCAAACCAGCTTTACAACAAATGCTAAAGGAACTTCTCTAGGCAAGAAACACAAGAGAAGGAAAACACCTACAATAACAAACCCAAAACATTTAAGAAAATGGGAATAGGAACATACATATCGATAATTACCTTAAATGTAAATGGATTAAATGCTCCCACCAAAAGACACAGACTGGCTGAATGGATACAAAAACAAGACCCATATATATGCTGTCTACAAGAGACCCACTTCAGACCTAGAGACACATACAGACTGAAAGTGAGGGGATGGAAAAAGATATTCCATGCAAATGGAAATCAAAAGAAAGCTGGAGTAGCAATTCTCATATCAGACAAAATAGACTTTAAAATAAAGACAATTACAAGAGACAAAGACGGACACTATATAATGATCAAGGGATCGATCCAAGAGGAAGGTATAACAATTGTAAATATTTATGCACCCAACATAGGAGCACCTCAATACATAAGGCAAATACTAACAGCCATAAAAGGGGAAATCGACAGTAACACAATCATAGTAGGGGACTTTAACACCCCACTTTCACCAATGGACAGATCATCCAAAATGAAAATAAATAAGGAAACACAAGCTTTAAATGATACATTAAACAAGATGGACTTAATTGATATTTATAGGACATTCCACCCAAAAACAACAGAATACACATTTTTCTCAAGTGCTCATGGAACATTCTCCAGGATAGATCATATCTTGGGTCACAAATCAAGCCTTGGTAAATTTAAAAAAATTGAAATCGTATCAAGTATCTTTTCCGACCACAACGCTATGAGACTAGATATCAATTACAGGAAAAGATCTGTAAAAAATACAAACACATGGAGGCTACACAATACACTACTTAATAACGAAGTGATCACTGAAGAAATCAAAGGGGAAATCAAAAAATACCTAGAAACAAATGACAATGGAGACACGACAATCCAAAACCTATGGGATGCAGCAAAAGCAGTTCTAAGACGGAAGTTTATAGCAATACAAGCCTACATCAAGAAACAGGAAACATCTCGAATAAACAACCTAACCTTGCACCTAAAGCAATTAGAGAAAGAAGAACAAAAAAACCCCAAAGCTAGCAGAAGGAAAGAAATCATAAAGATCAGATCAGAAATAAATGAAAAAGAAATGAAGGAAACAATAGCAAAAATCAATGAAACTAAAAGCTGGTTCTTTGAGAAGATAAACAAAATTGATAAACCATTAGCCAGACTCATCAAGAGAAAAAAGGAGAAGACCCAAATTAATAGAATTAGAAATGAAAAAGGAGAAGTAACCACTGACACTGCAGAAATACAAACGATCATAAGAGATTACTACAAGCAACTCTATGCTAATAAAATGGACAACCTGGAAGAAATGGACAGATTCTTAGAAATGCACAACCTGCCGAGACTGAACCAGGAAGAAATAGAAAATATGAACAGACCAATCACAAGCACTGAAATTGAAACTGTGATTAAAAATCTTCCAACACACAAAAGCCCAGGACCAGATGGCTTCACAGGCGAATTCTATCAAACATTTAGAGAAGAGTTAACACCTATCCTTCTCAAACTCTTCCAAAATATTGCAGAGGGAGGAACACTCCCCAACTCATTCTACGAGGCCACCATCACCCTGATACCAAAACCAGGCAAAGATGTCACAAAGAAAGAAAACTACAGGCCAATATCACTGATGAACATAGATGCAAAAATCCTCAACAAAATACTAGCAAACAGAATCCAACAGCACATTAAAAGGATCATACACCATGATCAAGTGGGGTTTATTCCAGGAATGCAAGGATTCTTCAATATACGCAAATCAATCAACGTGATACATCATATTAACAAATTGAAGGAGAAAAACCATATGATCATCTCAATAGATGCAGAGAAAGCTTTCGACAAAATTCAACACCCATTTATGATAAAAGTCCTGCAGAAAGTAGGCATAGAGGGAACTTTCCTCAACATAATAAAGGCCGTATACGACAAACCCACAGCCAACATTGTCCTCAATGGTGAAAAACTGAAACCATTTCCACTAAGATCAGGAACAAGACAAGGTTGCCCACTCTCACCACTATTATTCAACATAGTTTTGGAAGTGTTAGCCACAGCAATCAGAGACGAAAAAGAAATAAAAGGAATCCAAATCGGAAAAGAAGAAGTAAAGCTGTCACTGTTTGCAGATGACATGATACTATACATAGAGAATCCAAAAGATGCTACCAGAAAACTACTAGAGCTAATCAATGAATTTGGTAAAGTAGCAGGATACAAAATTAATGCACAGAAATCGCTTGCATTCCTGTATACTAATGATGAAAAATCTGAAAGTGAAATTAAGAAAACACTCCCGTTTACCATTGCAACAAAAAGAATAAAATACCTAGGAATAAACCTACCTAAGGAGACAAAAGACCTGTATGCAGAAAATTATAGGACACTGATGAAAGAAATTAAAGATGATACAAATAGATGGAGAGATATACCATGTTCTTGGATTGGAAGAATAAACATTGTGAAAATGACTCTGCTACCCAAAGCAATCTACAGATTCAATGCAATCCCTATCAAACTACCACTGGCATTTTTCACAGAACTAGAACAAAAAATTTCACAATTTGTATGGAAACACAAAAGACCCCGAATAGCCAAAGCAATCTTGAGAACGAAAAATGGAGCTGGAGGAATCAGGCTCCCTGACTTCAGACTATATTACAAAGCTACAGTAATCAAGACAGTTTGGTACTGGCACAAAAACAGAAATATAGATCAATGGAACAGGATAGAAAGCCCAGAGATAAGCCCACGCACATATGGTCACCTTATCTTTGATAAAGGAGGCAAGCATATACAGTGGAGAAAAGACAGCCTCTTCAATAAGTGGTGCTGGGAAAATTGGACAGGTACATGTAAAAGTATGAAATTAGAACACTCCCTAACACCATACACAAAAATAAACTCAAAATGGATTAAAGACCTAAGTGTAAGGCCAGACACTATCAAACTCTTAGAGGAAAACATAGGCAGAACACTGTATGACATAAGTCACAGCAAGATCCTTTTTGACCCAGGTCCTAGAGAAATGGAAATAAAAACACAAATAAACAAATGGGACCTAATGAAACTTAAAAGCTTTTGCACAGCAAAGGAAACCATAAACAAGACCAAAAGACAACCCTCAGAATGGGAGAAAATATTTGCAAATGAAGCAACGGACAAAGGATTAATCTCCAAGATTTACAAGCAGCTCATGCAGCTCAATAACAAAAAAACAAACAACCCAATCCAAAAATGGGCAGAAGACCTAAATAGACATTTCTCCAAAGAAGAGATACAGATTGCCAACAGACACATGAAAGAATGCTCAACATCATTAATCATTAGAGAAATGCAAATCAAAACTACAATGAGGTATCATCTCACACCGGTCAGAATGGCCATCATCAAAAAATCTAGAAACAATAAATGCTGGAGAGGGTGTGGAGAAAAGGGAACACTCTTGCACTGTTGGCGGGAATGTAAATTGATACAGCCACTATGGAGAACAGTATGGAGGTTCCTTAAAAAACTAAAAATAGAACTACCATATGACCCAGCAATCCCACTACTGGGCATATACCCTGAGAAAACCATAATTCAGAAAGAGTCATGTACCAAAATATTCATTGCAGCTCTGTTTACAATAGCCAGGACATGGAAGCAACCTAGGTGTCCATCATCGGATGAATGGATAAAGAAGATGTGGCACATATATACAATGGAATATTACTCAGCCATAAAAAGAAATGAAATGGAGGTGTTTGTAATGAGGTGGATGGAGTTAGAGTCTGTCATACAGAGTGAAGTAAGTCAGAAAGAGAAAAACAAATACAGTATGCTAACACATATATATGGAATCTAAGGGAAAAAAAAAAAAAAAAAAAAAGAGGTCATGAAGAACCTAGTGGCAAGATGGGAATAAAGACACAGACCTACTAGAGAATGGACTTGAGGATATGGGGAGGGGGAGGGGTGAGATGTGACAGGGTGAGAGAGTGTCATGGACATATATACACTACCAAATGTAAAATAGATAACTAGTGGGAAGCAGCCGCATAGCACAGGGAGATCAGCTCGGTGCTTTGTGACCACCTAGAGGGGTGGGATAGGGAGGGTGGGAGGGAGGGAGATGCAAGAGGGAAGAGATATGGCAACATATGTATATGTGTAACTGATTCACTTTGTTGTAAAGCAGAAGCTAGCACACCATTGTAAAGCAATTATACTTCAATAAAGATGTTTAAAAAAAAAAAAAAAAAAAAAAAGATCTACGTTACCTCATCCAATAATGGTGCTATGTTTACATTAAAATAATCCTTGTTTTCATTCCAAATTCATATTAAATGCTTCAGTACCTGTACCTCCCCCTTCATAGATTTTACTATACGATAACTATAAAACTACTGTTTGTCTACTTGCTCACATTTTATCTACAGTCTAGATTCTAGACTGTAAATATCTAGATGTTTAGATATCAAGAATACAGAGACTATTTCCAGTGCCAAGCATTACACTAGTCACATAATAGGAACATAACAGATATTTATAGACTGAATGAACGAATCAACTCTAGAAGAATGTTTCATAGCTTAGGTTTCAGTGAATGCTATACTATTTAAATATTACTTTACAGAACAATCTCAATTAGTCAGTGAAATGTTTTTCTTGTATTTACCCAAAGTTATGGTGGGTTCTTTTTCCTGAATAAGATTACTTGTTTTTAAAAAAATACAGAATTAAAAAAAAAACAAAAAAAACCCTGCTACTAGAAGTCTCATAGATCACAGCTGTAAAATACTGAGAGGGAAGAACAGGAAAAGGAGAGCCTGGTAATTATAAAGCAAAAGTTCTGTGCTTTATTTTCTTGAAAAGACAAATTTCCTCAAGTTTTCCTGATGTTTTTCTGGGCCTTCACATCCAAACTTTCTACCAGTTACAAAAAGACTTCCTTCATACAGTCAGTCCCTGGCACTGGGCCAAAATGCCAAGTCCTGTCGGATCTCAGGGTCTCTGAACACACTAGTCTCTGCCCCAACACTCCTATCCCGGCTCTTCTTCATTCTTCATGTCTCAGCTTAAATGTGTCTCCTTAAAGAGGCCCTTCTTGGATGTTCTCTCTCAGTGGTTCCTCATGGATTTTTCTTTTCATAGCACATAATATTATTTATGATTATAAATTCTCTCATGTGTATTTTTGTTTACTATCTGTTCCTCACCCATATCTGACTGTAACTTCCATGACGACAGGGGCCACATTTGTCTCATTTGTCTGTGGACCCCCAACACCCAGTGCAATACCCAATACACAGTAAACACTCAAAAGCACTTGAATTAAATTAAAAAAAAATGATAGCTATATTTAATATTATTTGTATTATACTTATTTCTGTGATTCTAAGCATTTGTGATTTCAGCTTTTCATATTCTATATTGCCTTCGCTAGATTACACCTTCATATTCATAGAACAATATAAACTAATGACAGTAATAATGATAACATTGTGATACAAAATATCCTGAAAACTTTTTAAGCTGAAAATGAAAACGATGTTTCATGTAGTATTAACATCAGTAAGTGTTAATGTGGTCTAAATTAGAAAAACTGATCATTTATATCTGTACCTCTTTCAGAACAAAGACACTCCATTCTCAATGTTATTCTCAGAAATGGTTTGGTTCCTATTATCTATGGCTATATAACAAACCACCCCAAAACCTAGTAGCTTAAGACAACAACATTTATTTTTCTCACAAATCTACAATCTGAGCAGGGTGAGACCAGGACAGATTGTCTGTGCCCCACTCAGTTTCAGCTGAGTGACTTAAAGGCTGGGTCTAGAATCACCTGAAGACTTGTTCATTCACTTATCTGCCACCTGGGCTGAGAAGACTCCATAGCTTGAGGCTGGAGGAATGGAGCTCCTCAATCATCTCTCTCTAACCCAAGGTAATCTCCTCATGGTCTCTCCAGCATGACATCTTCAGCATAGCTGGTCTTACTTACACTTTGGTTTAGGGATACCAAGGTATGTGTCCTGAGAGAGAGCCATTTGGAAGCAGGACTGGCAACGTATTTTTGAGGCCCAGTACAAATTGAAAAATGCAGGGCCCCTTATTCAAAAACTACTAAAAATTTCAAGACAGGAACAAGAGAGCATTAAACCAAACGTGGGGCTTTTCTGAGTGCAGGGCCCTGTGCAACTGCATAGGTCACATGCCCATGATGCTGGCCGTGATAGAAGCCATATTGTATTTCATTATCCAGCATCCCTCAGCACCACTTCTGTTGCATTCTGTTCACTGAGGCAGTCACAAAGGCCCACCCAAGTTCAAGAGAAAGAGAAATAACTCCACATCTTGTTGGGAGTGACCATGATCTGGAAGAGCATGTAGGGTTGGAAAAGTGGCCATTTCCGAAAATACAGTCCACCACAAGTTTGCTATAAAAGACTGGCTCACCGTTGGAGAATGGAAACGTATCAAACTTGGAAAATTCATAGTGACAACCATAATAGCCACCACATATTTAGGGAACTTCTTCTATGTGGGGTGCTGACTGAGCACTTCAGAGACATCACCTCGTTTAATCCTCCCGACTCCCCACTTAATACGTACAGTGCTATTAGCATCCTTGTTGCAGAGCTGACATCACAGAGAGGTGGAAAGATCATACAGTGAATAAGTAACAGAACAGGGAACTGATCCCAGTCTGATGCCAAGAGAGCTTATCACTCTTCAGTGTTGTTGAAGTTAATTTCCCAAGAGGCAAATCCTGACAGGACTATGCTCTTTTCCTGTTTCCTACCACCAGATGATTCTATAAGGGTTAGCTATAGTGGGCACCTAATAGGTTGTCTTCATAGCTCACAGCTGCCCTATCTCTGGTGACTCTCTGTCACTCCATCCTCATAATGCATGTGTTCATATGACTGATTCCAATGTCCTGGCTATATGGGAAAATAACTGAGGCAGAGTTCCACCCCTAGAAGGGAGGCGGGAAGAAAGAGAGAAAGACAGATAAAGATCAGTTGACTTGGTCTATCTTCAAGGTCTGCACATGAAATATACAAAGCGGGGCACTATGTGCAGCTCTATTTTCCATCGTGTGTTCTGAGGAAAATAGAGTAGATTTATAGAAAAAGAAGTAAGTGAGTAGAGAGCAGCAAGACCTGTGAGAGAGTGATAGTACTAACAATATGCATATCAATTTTCTCAGACTATTCTTGAGGCCCCAAGATCCTGATCTTGAGATAACAACATGTCATTAGGATACACTTTCATGTTTTGCTATTGTTGGCCTAAGCAGTTCTTCATTATTTGATAGCAAAATAACCCTAACACATACAGATAAAACACCAGCTTGCCTCAACTAATAGAGGGCAAATTCTAGAAATAGCCAATGGGCTTACCACATAAAAAGATAAAAAATAAGATTATAGTTTTTCAAGGGCTCTATAAACTATGGAGGCAAATCTAAGTTAGGTTGTTTAGGGAATAAGTAAAAGCTGAAAGATTCTATGTATAACAGTAAGATGAAATAGACACCTCATGACCACTATTAGGGGAAAAAAAGCACATTCAAGCCAATCAATCTAAGCTGTTTTAGTCTACCTTCAGAATTTTAAAGAAAAAGCTTTACCTCTGCAAGAGGGATTTTCCTCCAGTATCTCCAGTTCATTTAGAGGTGAGGTGAGAAAATGAATTATATATAATTTAAATTTCTCCCAGTTTTTGAAAAGAAAAACAATTGGTGAAATCTGCTTCTCTGCCCTCCCCCAGCAGACTCACTTCAATTACTGAGTCATTATCCAATTCTACCTATAATTCACAGTAGCTTTGGCATCACTGGAGAAGCATTCCAGCATGTATCAACAGTGCTTCCTCCAAGTTCTGTGCAAAGGGCGGATAGCAGGAAGAGCTGTACTTCTGTCTGAAGAGCTTCGCTCCCCTTCTCTCATGCTTCTCCACCCACCCAGGGCCTCCATCTTCTTCATTTGGGGAGCAATTTCCCAAGCCTGCAGTTTAGGGTGGAGGGGATGGGAGGAGGGAATTCTGGTGAACAGCTGGGGCCTATCACTTCTCATTGCAGGTCTTGGGGAGATATGGTTGACAGAGTGATGCACAGAGCCTGTCCCAGTTAATGACTTCACCATTCTCCATCATTATCCCCATCATTAGAAAATTAGGAGGACAGAAGGTATTTACTGTAAACCTGCCACCTCCCAAGGAGAGATAAATAGAAACTGATAAATGGGCTCTTCTGGTGCTGTTCGTCTATTAACCTTCTGCTTCCCAGCTCCGGCATATGCATGCCACCCCGCCATTTATATCCAGTAATTGGCATGGCAGCGGGCAATACAATCATACCTTTACTGTGAGCGTTGCCTCTGTGCGGTGGGCCTGCACAAGCACACAATTACATTCATAATGATGCTTTGCTAAACAGTCCAGTTAAAAGATATTAGGCAGTTGTTCCCCAGCCATCACACCAGCATCCCACAGCCATTCGGAGCTTAACTCTTCACTAGCCTGGGCACCGACTGCCTGCCTTGCTGGTCTTTCTGTTCTCGTTGCATGCATGCCAACCTATTCATTAAAGGTATACTCTTTGTTTTTGTTTTGTTTTTGTAAAGCTCCTCTTTCTTAACTCTGTGTTCCTGGGGAGCAAAGGCACAGCCAGCCTGTGAATGGCTTGAAACTGCCTCATCTGGTTGACTGCCTGGCGTGAGGGCAGGATGGTGTTTCATCCATGTTGTGGTCACTGGCGACCACCCGGGGGCGATGCTCCTCATTTGTCACCAGTTGAGAGCCAAGCTGTTTTGCAGTTTTTTCTAAGGAGATTTTGTGTTCTTCAGTGCATTCCTAGGTGATGAGGGGGAGAAAGAACGTATTGAACGTATTGTTCTCTGTATAATAATAGAGCAAAAGGAGCATAATAACCATGGTGTCTGATATTAGGAAGATTCTCAATGTGCATCCACGCAGACTCTCAGGGATCTTGAAGGAGCATGCATCCCAGGAGATCCGGAAAGAGTTGACAGGAAACTGAGGCCCACAGAGAGAGCCACCTCATTCTGTCATCCCTCTGCCCATACTGTGGCTGCGAAATGAACATTTGGTCTCTGCTGCTCTGACCTATTTCTTCCCAAGTTACATTCCAGTGTTTACTCTGAAGACTTTGCAACAGTGACTGCAGCGGGCAGACTGGTTCACAGGATGAAACATGAAAAGCAAAGATGAATAATCTCTCAGAAACACAGGGCAGATTCTATGAAATGAATCAAGCTGGTCCTAAATGTGGCCCTGGGTCGGGGGTGGGGAGATAAAAAGACAGTTGCAAGCAGGGAGGTGAGGTTGGAGAGAGGTAATATCAGCAAAGATAAAAAGCAATAAAAAGACCAATGAGAAGAAAATGACATGACAATCTTATTACTGGTGTTCAGGAACCATAGCCTCTCTGTCAGAAAAATACCAGATCACCCATTTGAGAACTTCATAAAACTAAATGATCAATAGATTATAGCTCTGGCCCTCCTTCCACACAGCATAAAACAAATAATAATATCTCCAATAAATATAACAAATAGGGCAATCTTTCCCATTTCCTGCAGACCCCTGACAGAACATGCTACAGGATCTTTTCATTTCCTCTTCAGGATACTAAGCAGCTTGCCAGACTCCCAGTCAAGCACAGCCTCTCCAGCTGTCTTCCAAGCATCCACCTTTAAATACAGATTCTGGATATAGCTGGGCAGCCTTGCACTCATGGAGGCCTTCATTCCACAGAAATACCCGGGGGCAGAGCCTCTGTCAGTCAGCAGTCTATTAACTAAAACACTCCAGGTGCTGGCACCAGCACACACCTCTAGTATAAGGATAAATAATGTTTCTCATGATGAGCCGGAGACAGATGAAGAGACTGATGTGAATTCTGCCTCTTCTTCAACATTCCTTATTTCTATCCACCTTTACATTTTTACCAAGCCCTCTTACACTATCTTTTATGATTCACAACGAAGTCCAGGGCAGTCATCAAGAGATGATATCGGCATGTAAAGCAATGATGTGAGAACACTTCTTCACAAAAACAAACTCTACATGAAAACAAACTCAAAATGGCTTAAAGATTTAAATAGAAGACATGACACCATAAAACTCCTAGAAGAGAACATAGACAAAACACTCTCTGACATAAATATTTTCTTAGGTCACTCTCCCAAGACAATAGAAATAAAAGCAAAAATAACAAAATGGGATCTAATCAAATTTATAAGCTTTTGCACAGCAAAGGAAAACATCAACAAAACAAAAAGACAACCTATGGACTTGGAGAAAATATCGATATTTGCAAACGATGTGACCAACAAGGACTTAATTTCCAAAATACACAAACAGCTCATACAACTCAATAACAACAACAAAAACAATGCAACCAAAAATGGGCAGAAGACCTAAATACACATTTCTCCAAAGAAGACATACAAATGGCCAATAGGCACATGAAAAGATGATCAACTTCACTAACTATTAGAGAAATGCAAATCAAAACTACAACAAGGTATCACCTCACACCAGTCAGAATGGCCATCATCAAAAAGTCTACAAATAATAAATGCTGGAGAGGTGTGGAGAAAAGGGAACCCTCCTACAATGTTGGTGGGAATGTAAATTGGTGCAGCCACTATGGAAAACAGTATGGAGGTTCCTCAAAAAACCGAAAATAGAGTTGTCATATGATCCAGCAATCCCACTCCTGGGCTCACATCCAGAGAAAATGTTAATTCGAAAATACACTTGTATCCCAATGTTCACAGCAACATTATTTTCAATAGCCAAGACACGGAAGCAACCTAAAGGTCCATCAGCAGATGAATGCATAAAGAAGATGTAGGGTATATGTATATACACACACACACTGGACTACTACTCAGCCATAAAAAAGAATGAAATAATGCCATTTGCAGCAACATGGATGGACCTAGAGATTATCATACAAAGTAAAGTAAATCAGACAAGGACAAACATCATATGATATCACTTACATGTGGAATCTAAAGTATGATACAAATGAACTTATTTATAAAAAAGAAACAGACTCACAGACATAGAAAACAAACTTATGGTTACCAAAGGGGAAGCAGGGGAGGGGTAAATTAGGAGTTTGGGATTAGCAGACACAAACTACTGTATATAAAATAGATGGGCTTCCCTGGTGGCGCAGTGGTTGAGAATCTGCCTGCCAATGCAGGGGACGCGGGTTCGAGCCCTGGTCTGGGAAGATCCCACATGCCGTGGAGCAACTGGGCCCGTGAGCCACAACTACTGAGCCTGCGCGTCTGGAGCCTGTGCTCCGCAACAAGAGAGGCCGCGATAGTGAGAGGCCCGCGCACCGCGATGAAGAATGGCCCCCACTTGCCACAACTGGAGAAAGCCCTCGCACAGAAACGAAGACCCAACACAGCTAAAAATAAATAAATAAATAAATTTATAAAAAAAAAAAAAAAAAAAAAAAAAAAATAGATAAAAAATGAGGTCTTACTATATAGCACAGGGAATTATATTCAATATTCTGTAGTAAACCATAATGAAAGAAATATGAAAAAGAATATATATATACATATATACATTCATATACACATATATATACATATGTGTGTATGTGGGGGTGTGTGTGTGTGTGTAACTGAATCACTTTGCTGTACACTGGAAACTAACACAACATTGTAAATCAACTACACTTCAAAAAAAAAAAAAGAGAGAGATATGATATTAGTATCCCTATTGTACAGCTATAGAAACTAAGACTCAGAAAGGGCAAGTGACTTTCCCAGGTCACGTAGCTAGGACCAGAGTCTTCCTTCCTCTTCAGGGCCACTGTGTTCCCAACTCTAGCAGGTACCATTCACATCGTCTTCTATGTTAACAGCACTCCTGCAGATGGGTGACAAAGCTGCCCTAAAAAAGCAGCATGATATAGTGGAAATAGAAAGGGCTTTGGAATCAAGGACCTGATTTTGCCATTTACTAGCTGCACTACCCCAGATAATTTTTAAATTTCTGTGAATTTTAGTTTCCTCATCTGTGAAATGGAGTGATGATAATAACAATCCCCACAGCATAAATATATTGTATTATATATGACAAATTATGAAAAACACTTCCGGGACTTCCCTGGTGGCACAGTGGATAAGACTCCACGCTCACAATGCAGGGGGCCCAGGCTCGATCCCTGGTCAGGGAACTAGATCCCACATGCATACCACAACTAAGAGTTCACATGCCACAACTAAGGAGCCTGCCTGCCACAACTAAGACCCTGCACAACCAAATAAATAAATAAATAAATATTAAAAAAAAAAAACTAAGTGTTGTCAACTAAGTATTAGAACAAAAAGGAATTGAAAGAAAGAAAGAAGGAAGGAAAGAAAGAAAGAAAGAAAAGGAAGGAAGAAAGAAAGAAAAACACTTCCTAGAGCATTTCATTCTCTGTCTTTCCCCTCCCCTTCTATGATATAAATACTTTACCATGTTGCCTCTTTAGTCTAGGAAAAGTTTAATGTAAATATGTTTTGCAATATTCTAGCTCTTAGGAAATCAGCAAACTATATAATATAATGGTGACTCTCCTTTTAAGTAGAATAAAATTAACCAGAGTGTTTCATTCCCTTGCCATGCCAGATGAACATACACAAAGGTGTTATAGGCTTTGACTAAAGGATTAGTTAAAATCAAGGGATATTTTGCACAGTATAAAATAAAAATACAACATAAGACATTTTACAATTCTTCTGACATCCCAACCACAAGGAATTTCTTTCTGACTTTTCTTCTCTTTAGTACTCGTTTATCACCATGAGAGCTATAGGTTTTCTTTCTCAGGTGTATCCTTGTCATTCATCTCTCTTCTTCCATGTCAAGAGGTTTAGTAATCCCAATTTCCAGCATTGACAGTTGACAATTCTAAGAAATCCAGTTTTTTATTAAGCAGGAAAACCATTTAGTTCTCTGGGATTTATAAAAAAAAAAAAATTAATAAACAGAAACCTCAATTAAGTAGATTTGGGAGACCAGTAGGGGGACCTCTCATGCTCAGTGACGATAGCCCAGCCCTGTAGGAAGAAGAAAGACTCCTTTTCTTTCTTGGCAAGGACTCAGCCAATGAAAAGCCACAGACTCTCAACTTCCTTTTCCTCTCTATAAAAGTGTTCTCCTTCCCTTACTGAGCAGGAACTTGCATGTGGTGCATGCACCAAGGTTGCAGACCCAGACCTGCAAATCTCTGCTGATCCCAAATAATGATTCTTTTTGCTGGGGAAATAACAGTCTATTTGTTTCAGGTCAACAGATTCAACCCTCACCTTTCAGACCATACTCAGGCTCCCTTCATTTGGGATTCTCATTTGGGCAAATTACCACCTTCCCCCATCCACAAGCTTTTGGAAATACAGTTGAACCTTGAACAATGTGGGGGTTAGGAGCACTGACTCTCCATGCAGTTGAAAATCTGTGTGTAACTTATAGTCAACCCTCCATATATGTGGTTCCTCCTTATATGCAGATCTTCCATATCTGTGGTTCCACATCTGCAGATTCAACTAAACAAGGATAATATAGTATTATAGTGTTTACTATTGAAAACAATTTTGTGTATAAGTGTACCTGCCCATTTCAAGCCTGTGTTGTTTAAGGGTCAACTGTACATGGGAGTAATTTCTAGTTGTCAAAATGACAGGAGCCAAGCTCAGCAAGAGAGCAGGATACAAGATCAATATACAAAAATCAATTGTATTTCCACATAGTAGCAATAAACATTCTGGAAATAAAATAAGGAAAACAATTCCATTTATGATAGCATCAAAAAGAGTAAAATACTTAGGAAAAAATTTAGCAAAGGACATGCAAGACATACGTACTAGAAAACTACAAAACACCACTGAAGGAAACTAAAGAAGAACTAAGTAAAAGGGAAGATATTACATGTTCATGAATTGAAAGACAATATTTTTAAGATGAAAATACTCCTCAACATGATATACAGATTCAACACAATCCCTATCAATATTTCAACCTCCTGTTTTGCAGACATGGACATGCTGACCCTAAAATTCACATGGAAATGCAAGGAACCCAGAATAGCCAAAATAACTTTTAAAAAGAATGAATTTGGAGGACTCATACTTCCTGATTTCAAAACTTACTACAAAGCCACGGTAATCAAGACAGTGTGCTACTGACATAAAAATAGTCATATAGATCAGTGGAATAGAATTTAGATCCAGACATAACGCCTTAAATTTAAGGTTAATAGATTTTTAACAAGGGTGTCAGGACCCTTGAATGAGAAAGAATAGTCTTCTCAAAATGACGTTGGGACAACTGGATATCTGTATTAAAAAAATAAAGTTAGATCCCTACCTCACAATATATAAAACAAACAAACAAAACCTCAAATGGATCATAGAACTAAATGTAAGACCTAAAAGTATAAAACTCTTAGAATAAAACATAAGAGTAAATCTTTGTAACCTTGGATTAAACAGTTATCTCTTAGATATGACACCAAACACACAAGCAAAAAAAAAAAAAGAAAATGTAAATCAAACTTCATCAAGATTAAAAACTTTTATACTTCATGAACAATCAAGAAAGTGTCCTTGATAAGTCCCACAGAATGGGAGAAAATATTTGTTGATTATATATCTGATAAATGGGCTTGTAGCCATAATATATAAAGAACTCTTACAGCTCAAAAGTAAAAAATAATAATAACACAATTGAGAGATGGGTAGAAGATCTGAATAGACATTTTTCCAAAGAAGATATACAAACAGCAATAAGCATGTGAAAAGATGTTAAAAATCATTAGTCATTAGGGAAATACAAATCAAATCTATAATTAGATACCACTTCACACCCCCTAAGATGGTTTTAAAAGAAAAAATAGGTAATAACAAGTGTTGGTGAGGATGTGGAGAAATTGGAACCACATACATTGCTAATGGTGTAAAATGGTGCAGCCACCATAGAAAAAGAGTCTGATAGCATCTCATAAAGTTAAATATAGAGTTACCATATAACCCAGTAATTTCGCTCCTAAGTATATACCCTAGAGAAATGAAAACAGGTGTCCCCATAAAAAATTGTACACAGATGTTCATATCAGCAGTATTTCTAATAGCTAAAAAGTAGAAACTACCCAAATATCCATCAACTGACAAATGAACAAACAAAATGTGGTATATCCATACAATGGAATAATATTTGGCAGTCAAAAGGAATGAAGTACTGATACATGTTGCAACATGGATGAACCTTGAAAACATGCTAAGTGAAAGAAGCCAGTCACAAAATGCCACATATTATATGGTTACACTTATATGAAATGTCCAGAAAAAGGCATATCTATAGAGATAGCAGATTAGTGGATTCTAGGGAAGGGAGGGAGAAGAAATGGGGAGTGATGAAAATATTCTGGAAATAGGTAGTGGTGATGGTTGCAAAACTTTGTGAATATACTATCAATAACATCACTGAATTGTACACTTTAAATGGGTGATGTTTATAGTATGTGAATCTCAATAAAGCTGTATTTTTTTAAATAATACAAATCTACTACTGGCAATTTAGGCAGGGATCAAGTATGCTAGACATTCTGAAATATCATGAGAGTCCTGTCCAATAGACTTTTTTTTTAATGAAACACTATTGGCATTTATTTCTGAGTCATTTATTTCAGACCTAAATACTGCTTTTTTTTTTCTTATTATCACAGTTATGAAAAGTCGGTGTTCTATGGTAGAAAAGGTACCAATAAAGAAACCAAAAGATTTGGATACTAGTCTGAGCTTAACTACCAGGCAAGTAATTTCACTTCCCTGGGCCCCTTTCATTATCTAACAGATGAAGGATGTGATGGTTACTGTTATCTGTCAACTTGTCTGGGCCACAGTGACCAGTTATGTGGTCAAACATTATTCTGGATATTTCTGTAAGGGTGTTTTTGGATGAGATTAACATTTAAATCAGTAAACTCTGAGTAAAGCAGATTTCCCTCCATAATATGGGTAGACCTCATCCAACCATTTGAAGGTCTGCATAGAGCAAAACCGTGACCTTCCTCAAACAAGAGGAAATTCTGCCAGCAAATGTCCTTTGGACTTGAACTGCAAGTTCAAGAGCCAGTAACGGTTCTTCCTGGGTCTCTAGCCTGCCAGGCCACTCTGCAGATTTTGGACTTGTCATTCTCCATAATCACATGGGCCAATTCCTTCATATAAATCTCTTTGCACATACATAAACATACATACACACACACAAACACACGCCCTATTTGTTCTGTTTCTCTGGAGAAACCTAATACAAAACAATATGCCTTAAAGATCTAAGGTATCTTCCATCTCCAGCAATATCAGCCTTTGAAACGATATGGGTATTAAAAGCTGCAGGTGTTTCCAGAGCATTTTCAAAGTTCCAACTGACCTTATCAATTCCACTGAGCAAAGATAGTATTTGGTAAGTGCCTAAAGAAATAATACTTACATTGACTCACCTACCTTATAACTGTCTTCTAAAGTTGAGAATGGAATACAATGGTCCCTACAAATCTATGTGATCAGAATATAAAAACATATATTTATATTGCATAAGGATAGCCAGACCTAAAAATATTAGGTGTAGGTGGGGTTTATTTTTATTTTTGGTTTCCCCCGTTTTCAGTATACTTTGTATATTTTAATGACAGAAATGCAGGCACTGAGGCAAGAGAGTGAATGTGACATTTGGAGAAACAGGATCAACCCAGGACACCTGGCACAATAGCATGTATGCAACCATTCACTTTGCCTATGATTAAAACAAGTCTAGGTATCCTTTCTAGATACCCTAGAAACGGAACTCATCAGTCTTCATCTATCATAAACACTAAATTCTCATTTTTAAAATATGGTCAATTCTATGTTATTCTGTGATTGACTATTTAGATGTGTATTATTCAGAGCTTTTCATTTTCTTTTTTTCTGACAACATGAGTTTTTGCCATTTCATAGATCATTTGTACCTCCACTAACTTTTCTACATTCATTATGGTCTCTGGCAAAAGATTTGGTGAAAGAGGCAGTTGATGCAAATGAGATTTTTAGATTCTCTACACTCTCCCTTTCTACCAGGACCATGGATAATCAAGAATTGACTGTGTAAAAAGGAGAGAATGCACTTAGGCATTAGGTAAGGACAGCTTCATGCATAAAAGCGCTAGGAATGCCTTAAAAGGAGTATCAACTAAGGAGGAGCAACTGTGAAATAAGATGACATTTTCTTGTTAATGTTACCTGATGCTGGGCTTCCCTGGTGGTGCAGTGGTTGAGAATCTGCCTGCCAATGCAGGGGGCATGGGTTCGAGCCCTGGTCTGGGAAGATCCCACATGCCGCGGAGCAACTAGGCCTGTGAGCCACAACTACTAAGCCTGCGCGTCTGGAGCTTGTGCTCCGCAACAAGAGAGGCCACGATAGTGAGAGGCCCGCACACCGCGATGAAGAGTGGCCCCCGCTTGCCGCAACTAGAGAAAGCCCTTACACAGAAACGAAGACCCAACACAGCCAAAAGTAATTAAATAAATAAATAAGAAATAAAGGAATTCCTTTAAAAAAAAAAATGTTACCTGATGCTTTCTGAAATGTTTTAAGAGAAATGATCACAAAAAATTTATAGCCATAATTCATCAAACCATTTCACAGTAGGGAAACACACTCACTGAGGTGCTTTGCTTAAAGGACATATGGTGATTTAGTGGAGATGTCAGGAATCATTCCATTCAAAAAGTGTGTAATTAAAGCCTGCTAAATTCCAGATATAGTTCCAGGCAGGCACTGAGGATATGAAGATGGTAAGACACAGCTCCCACTTATATTTTAGTGGTGAGACAAATAAATAAGTATTTGGTTTTTTTTATTACGGATTTTATTTCACTTTTAGTGTTCAAATCATCTCTTTCTTCTTGACTCAGTTTTGGCAGGCTGTATGTTTCTAGAAACTTGTCCATTTCTTCTAGGTTGTCCAATATGTTGGCACATAACTGTTTATAGTATTCTTTTAGGATTTTTTTGTATTTTTGCAGTATTGGATGTGATTTCTCCTCTTTCACATTTTGTTTATTTGGGCCCTCTATCTTTTCTTCTTGGTGAGCTTGGCTAGAGGTTTGTCAATTTTGTTTATCTTTAAAAAAACAGTGCTTGGTTTTATTGACCTTTTCCATTGTTTTTTATCTCTATTTTATTTATTTCCTCTCTGATTTTTATTATTTCCTTCCTTCTGCTGACTTTAGGTTTTGTTTGTTCTTCTTTATGTAATTCTTTTGGTGGTTTAGGTTGTTTGAGATATTTCTTGTTTCTTGAGGAAGGCCTGTATTTCTAAGAACTTCCCTCTTATAACTGCTTTTGCTGCATCCCATAGATTTTGTGAGGTTGAATTTTCGTTGTTGTTTGTCAGGTATTTTCTGATTTCTTCTTTAATTTACTGAGCCACTGGGATTTTTTTTAGTAGCATGTCATTTAGTCTCCATGTGATTTTTTTTTTCCCATTTTTCTTTCCATGTTTGATTTCTAGTTTCTTACTGTTGTGGTCAGAAAAGATGCTTGAAATAATTTCTGTCCTCTTAAATTTGTTGAGGCTTGTTTTGTGTCCTAGTATGTGATCTATCCTAGAGAATGTTCTGTGAGTTCTTGAAAAGAATGTATATTCTGGGTCTTTTGGATGTAGTATCAATTAAGTCCAAATGGTCCATTGTGTCATTTAGGATCTCTGTTGCCTTACTGATTTTCTGTCTGGAAGGTCTGTCAATTGATGTCAGTGGGGTGTTAAAGTCTCCTATTATTATTGTATTGTATTCTCAATTTCTCCCTTTATGTATGTATTTGTTTTATGTATTTAGGTGCTCCTATATTGGGTACATATATCATAACGAGTATAGTATCCTCTTCTTATAGTGATCTCCTTATCATTATATAGTGTCCTTCTTTGTCTTTCTTTATGAACTTTGTTTTAAAGTCTATTTTGTCTGATATGAGTATTGTTACCCTGCTTTCTTGTATTTTCCATTTGCATGAAATATCTTTTTCCATCCCCTCACTTTCAATCTATGTGTGTCTTTCATCCCAAAGTGAGTCTCAGGGAAACGTAATTTTAGGCAGAAATAAGAACATGAACGAAAACATGAAGGATTAGGAGAACTTGATGTTTAGGGACAACTACAAGCAGCTCCATATCCTGGATACTAAAGTGTGAATCATGTACAATCAGACAATGAGAAAGGAAACATTAAGTCAGTCATGGAATTAACTTAATTACCTTTGCTATGAAGCCTGAGCTGGATCTAATAAATGATGAGGAGCCCTTGAAGAATTTTAACTGTGAGTAGTGTGGTTACATTTGTGTTTTAAATATATCATTCCAAATAGATATGGTGAGTGGGTTTGAAAGGTAGGGAAGATGATCTGAACAAGGGAAATCTGTTGAAACTATTAAGAAAGCTAAGATGAGAAGATCTTAGATAAACATAAGAAAGTCAGGTGAGGAGAAAGGGAAAGACTTGAGAAACAGTTACAAGACAAAGTGTCAGGATTGCTGAACACTTGAATATAGTAGGAGAGGCAAAGCAAAGACTATAATTGCTTCTAGGATTCTAGGCAGGAAATAGATCAAGGAAGAAGTGAAGGAGACTTGGTGGGTGATGAGTCCGGTATTGGCATGTTGAAACCATCCAAGGAGAGAGGACAAGCATGCATTTTCCTATTCAAGTGAAATTCAGGTTAAATTAGAGCTGATGATATACATATGTGAATCATCAGCATAGTAGATCAAATTATAAGAGTGAATGAAATACCCAAGGAGACAGCATAAAATGCTTGTTCTCAATGCTAGCTGCATATTAGAAGCAACTGAAAAGGTACTCATGCCCAAGCATACCTCAGACCACTTAAATCAGAATTTATGGAGGTGTAGCTAGAGTCTGGAATTACTGTGTAAGTGAAAAATAAAGGTGGGCCCAAGGCTGCAACCCCATGAGGAAAACCAAAAAGAAATGGTCAGAAGCAAGCACATGAAGAGAACCAGAAAAAAGAAAATCTGTCACTACTCTCTTACTCCCTATTGTATTCACTACAACAGAATGACTATGACATAATCATTGTTTTAAAAATAAATATTGTAAGCATTTTCAGAACTCTAATGAAAAACTGATGAGCTCATAAAAGTGCTAACAAAAGATCAAGATAAAAAAAAAATTAATTACATGGGACTGAGTGAACTGATGAGGATGAGTATAATTTTTGTGACTTTCTGTTTGAATTTAAAAAAAGAAAAAATCCCACAAGGACTCAGAGGCAAAGAATATACAAATCAATTTTCACTGCAAAGTAAAGGAGCTGTTACAGTGGAGGATTACTGGACTGAATGTCAATATTATGACATAGTATGAGTGTGTTTCATGTTTGGTAATTGCAATCATTGTTGCTTTTGTTGTGGTCATCCATGTACAATGCTTGGTGTCAGTCTATTTATCTCTTGTAAAAATAAAATACAGTGTGTGTGTGTGTGTGTGTGTGTGTGTGTGTGAAAAATAAATAAATAAATAAAAATAAATATTGTGATATACTATCATTTCAAAAATCCTTGACCACCATAAGACCATCCTACTTCAAGAGTTCACATTCTATTTCACCAATATAGAATCAATTAACTGGCTATGCCCCATTACAAAAAATGTGTTCCCAAAAGTTTCATTTCCTTTAAAGCATGATGATGCACATATTATTTTAATTGATCAGGTATGTTCAATAATTATAAGAGCTCTGAGATAACTTTGGAACAAACAATATTTTGGAACAAACACTATTCTTCTTGAGGATTTATCTCTTTAGCTATTTTATTTTTCCTGTGTTTTTCTTAAAAGGCTGTTAGTTGAGGGTGGGATAGAACTTGAACACATTACTGATAGAAATTTAAAAGTTAATGTACCTACTTATATTTATATTTATAATATTCAACACCCAAGGTAAATATGGCATGTTTGTTCCCCAAAATTATATTATTGTTTTATTGATAGAGGCAATATAAATACACTCCTTTTTAGATGCAACTGAGAATGTGATTATGACCTCTAACAATGGTAATTTGAATATTAATTCCCATCCATTTCAGCAACTGGCAGTGTCCATCAATTATAGCATTAGCTGCCCAGCAGTTGCAGCGGCAAAAAGCAGAATTAGTGTATAAGCTACTGTCACTCACCTGAAATTTTACAGTTCTAATTAGTGAGCCAGTAAGGCTGCCAACAAATAAATGCCCCATGATTGGCCTGCAAAGACAGCATTTCCCAACCCTTCCCCAGACTCACTCATCCAGCATTGCTATGTCATATCTTCCTAGTTCAAACTTCTGTCTGAAAGAAAACTCTTTATTTTGGCTTTTGGCAACATTCCTTAACAAGAAAGGAGAACATTGGACAGACAGATCCTCTGAGCCCACCTGCAGTCTATGGAAAAGTTGTTCATAATCCTTTTTACTTTTATTTCTATACAACCAGCTTTTGCAAATTCTGATACTGTAGTTATTTTTTTGCTCATTTATTGTACTATAACAATTTTGAGAACTTTATATGTGCCAGACACTTGGCCAGGTATTAGGCATATACAGATGAGTAGTATAAAAAGATTTCTGCTGTAAGATAGCAAGCCACTCCATTCAAAATGGGGAGATAAACAGATTAGCAGGCAATTAATAAATCAAAGAAAACTATCATAGTGATAGATTTTAGGACATGAATTAGAATAGAGTCATGGGATTGAGAGTGAGTGGGAAGCTACTTTGGATTTGGTAGCTAGGAAAGGCCACTCTGATACTATTTGAGATAAATCATGCATGATGGGATGGAATCAACATCCAAAGGCTACAAAGAAGACTATTCTAGTAAGAGGGTACAAAAGCCTAAGGGCAAGAATGAATGAAAAACTTTACATGTTTGAGGAAAAGGAAAAGGCCATTGTGGAACACAATGAGCAAGGGTAAGGCTAGTCCAAGGAGAGGTCACAGACATGGACAAAGGCCAAAGCATGTATGGCTTTGTAAACCACGGTAACGAGTTTGGATTTTATTCAAAGTACAATGAGACAAGATCAGGTGTTCAGGGTGGTATGGCCACAGACTTACTCAGCCATAAAATGGAACGAAATTGGGTCATTTGTAGAGACGTGGATGGACCTAGAGACTGTCATACAGAGTGAAGTAAGTCAGAAAGAGAAAAACAAATATCATATATTAATGCATATATGTGGAATCTGAAAAAACTGGTATAGATGATCTTATTTACAAAGCAGAAATAAGAGACACAGACGTAGAGAACAAACCTATGGATACCAAGGGGGTAAGGGGGAGGTGGGATGAATTGGGAGATTGGGATTGACATATATACACTATCGATACTATGTATAAAATAGATTACTAATGAGAACCTACTGTATAGCACAGGGAACTCTACTCAATGCTCTGTGGTGACCTAAATGGGAAGGAAATCCAAAAAAGAGGGGATATATGTATATGTATTGCTGATTCACTTTGCTGTACAGTAGAAACTAACACAATATTGTAAAGCAGCTATACTCCAATAAAATTTTTTTTTTTTAAAAGTACAATGAGATGTCACTGGAGGGGTTTAAATTGATTTAAGTTTTTAAAAGACTACTTACTCTGGTCCCTGTATAAAGAATGGATTATAATCCCTGAGAAATTCTTACACATTTGCAGCAAGAACATGAACAAGAATGCTCATAGCAAGACTGTTCGGAATAGCAAAAATTGGAAATAGGCCTAATTTTCTTCAGAAGTAGAAAAATAAATCGACTTTGTGACAGTTTTACCATAGACTACTATATACATAGTAATGGAAATGACTGGACTACAGTGAGACATATCAACATGCATGAATCAAAAAATAATTATGAGTGGAAAAGCAAATTAGAGAATATTATATGTAGAATTATTCCATTTATGTAGAATTCAAAAGCATACACAAACTAAACAACTATTTTTAGGATACATATATATATGATGAAAAAATAAAGTCAAGGCAAACTGCAGACACACCCTAAGGTGACCCCTAATGAGTCACAGCATTGTATAATCCTCCCCTGCAGTATGAGTGGAACCTACAAGTACGGGCAAAGGTGATGCGATGTCACTCCTGTAATCACACTACATTATGTAAGACTCCATATTAGCCAACTAAAGTAAGACATTCTCCCACTGGCCCTGAGGTAAGCTGACATGCTGTGGGAAGGCCTATGATAAAGTTTGCATGGTAAGCAACATTCAAGAGCTGAGAGCAACTCCAAGCCAACAGTCAGCAAGGAAACAAGAGCCTCAGTCCTATAACCACAAAAAGATGAATTCTGCCAACAACCTGAGGGAGCTAGAAGGGATATTTCCCCAGGTGAGCCTCTGATGAATGCAGTGCAACTGACACCTTAATTGCAGCCTTGGGAGACTGAGCAGAGGACCCAGCTAAGCCAATGCCTGCACCTCTGGAACACACAAACTGTAAGATAATAAAAGTGTGCTGTTTTAAGCCACAAAGTTTGGTAATTTGTTTTGGAGTAATAGAAATCTAATAAAGAAAGAATAAACCCCAAACTTGGAATAGTGGTTACCTCTGGGGGAGGTGAGATAGGGGATGTAATCAATGAAGGTCACAGTGTGGACCTCAAAGATATTGTTCGTATGCTCTTTCCTCTTTTTATATATGCATACCCCCTGGGCTTTTCAGATAGTCTATTCTTCCTTTCTTAAGTATACAATATGTTTCTAGTCAACTATATTTTAGCCTCAAATTCTATTTTATCAAACTTAAAATTGTTACCCCAGCTTTCCCTTGGTTCATACTGACCTACATATTCTTTCCCATGCTTTTATTTTCAACATTATCTTGACATTGTTTAAAATTGGTACTCTAGTAGAGAATGTCGTTAAATATTTTAAATCAAATCTTAGAGTCTCTACCTTTAATTGGCCAAGTTAACCCATTTGTTTTTATTATAAGTTCTATTATTTTAGAACATAATACTGCTATTATTTAAAAAAATATTTTCCATTTTCTGTATTTTTCTTTGCTTTGCTTTTCTCCATTCTTGCTTTCCATCAGATTGAGTGTTCTTATTCCGTTTATGTCATATTTTCTATATGTGCTCTTATGACGGATGGATTTAACTTAGGACCAATTTAATTTTCTTCCTAATAAAACAAGTGCTACAGCATGCTGGCACATTCATTTGGTCTCCTCCAGCATATTATGTTAATTTTTTCTATAATTTTAGTTCTAAGTTCTAAAATTTCCCCAGAGCTGAGGGAGGAATCCAGCAGCCCATGTTGGTTTGCCATTTTGTTAGGAAAAGAAATTTTTCATTACAATATTTAGACATGTTCCATTTCTTAAGCTATGTGGCAGGTACATGAGTTTTGTTTTATTACTAGCCTTTAGGCTTTATGTGTATGTCGTATATTACTTTGTATGAATCATCTATTTCATTAATTTTTTTAAATAAAAAAGGAGTGCCTGGCTCAGGTAGATATTTAGTGTTAGTAAATTAAGAAGTAGAATATAAAGAACTAAGTGATTATTCTTTTGATCACTGTTTCATAAATGCTCTGGTAACACTAACTACTAAGAAATTATTACAACAGATAAGACGGATCTTGCCCAGCCTTTCCTTTTTACGTAGAACCAGTGAGCTTTCTATCACATCACTCATTCCATGCCACTGTTAGTTAGTTCATAAAAAGTGTATCTGTTTATCCCAAGCATCCTTAGCCACTTCAAGCATGTTGCTTTTAATGAAGCACGTTGCTTTTAATGAAGCACTTGTTACATGCAAATGGTTATTAGTGTGAAGGGTGTAAAAAATAATTTAGCAGAACCCACAATGGGCTTATTTTCTAACAATGGGTGGTAGATATGCTTACAAATAATTAAAATAGAAGATTGGTTGTAATCAATGCAAAAAGAGGGTACAAATAGATGAATAGGGAGTGAGAGGAGAAAGCTTAATAAAGATTTCCAACTGATCCTTTGAGGAAGGGAAGAATTGGGACTTCTTAAATAAATGTGTTCTTCTTTCTCTCTCCTCTGGGCCTTCATAAACACTATTTTAACTGCACATACACTCTTATGCATCCTCTTAGCCTAACTCTCACTCATCCTTAGATTCTCAGCTTTGTTGTCATGTTTTTCAGGGAGACTTCCATCCAGCCCCACACCTTTACTTCCCTGAGCCTGGGTTCAGCACCTTTCCTATGTGTGCACCCCAAAATCTGGTAAGTGAACTCTGTTATAACTTTTATCATAGTCTATTTTATATAAAAATTAACTGTTTATTTACAAAATGGAATGCTTCTGTGTATGCTAAATTGTTAGCTAGAGATTAGCCCATCTATCTGTGTGAATTATTTATACTGGGGGAAAAAGACTTCTGAGAAGAAATTTTTTTTAGCAGGAAGAGGAAAGCAGGAAATGAAGAACAGAATGTGTATCTCTTCTCCAGCCTGTCCCCAGGTACTGGATCTGAAAGAACTTTGTGAGCCTTGGGGCACAGGCAGCTCTTCTTGGGAGTTCAGGTGACAAAGCACAACATACAGGTAGGGCTTAGATCATGTTTTATATTTTGTTGAAGAACAGTGTGTCATACCAGCCTAATGGCAACATGGTGGTAGCTCAAGGATTTTGCAGGGTTGAGAATATGAGAAATTGAACACTGGTCAGGTAGCATTCAGTGACTGCATAGACACCAGGCACCTAACAGTGACCGCATAGGCACCAGACAGAAGTGCCTTTGCAATAACCCAAAGGAGAACACAAAAGGATCCTGTGAGCACATATGAGACACCCTTGGGAATTCTCAGGTAACTCAGGAGGCTTAGAAGGAGAACTGAGGTCTCCAAGTTATGTAGGTTTGAAGCAAAAAGCCTCATGCCAAATTCAGGCATTAAGGCTAATGCAACTTCATTTGCATCTAAGAGATGGTAAGTCTGGAGATTCTTGTAGGAGTCTTTCTATATCCCCTACAATACTGTGATTTCTTGCGAGTAGGTACTGTGCCTTGTTCACTATGGGGTTCCTAGAATTTGGCACAATATCTGACATATACTACATGTTCATTACAAAATTACTCTATTAACTAAATGAATCATGAGTGGTACTAGAACTGAAAAGTGTTTCTTCTAATCATTCTAATTGTTTCTTTTTACCACTGTATTGAACTGATTCCTGATTTCCTTCATAAAAGATTTTTCAAATGAGCCTTTGAAGAAGTGTGGAATTTGTGCTTCTTAAAAGTGTGGAATTTGTGCTTCTTGTGTTCTTCCTTCTCATATTCAGCTTTCATAAATGTTATTTTAGCTGCACATACACTCTCCTGTGTCCTCCTAACCTGGCTAATTCCCACTTATGCTAATGATTCACAGGTATCTATTTGCAAGAATTATTTGTATTGGAGAAAAGACCTGTTTTGTATGGGTGACTCAGTCTCACGTGGGTGAAGTTGCGAGGGGATAAAAGTCAGTGAAACTTTCAAACATTCTTCTCGGTCTGTTTCAAACCACATCCATTAAAATACAGTATTATCTGGTAAGAACAGATAGGTTTTCAAACAAACACAATCAATCTCTAGTGTAATTTGGTCAATTTGAAATTGTGGACGAAGGATTTTCTCTGTAACGTCCCCCAAACAGTACTATTTCAGAATCAGTCCCTGCTCAATTAGTATTACCTCCTTACATTTAGATTACAGGATTACCTAAAAATGCCTCCATATTTCATATGCTGCATTAGATGTTTTCTGAATAACAAGATAAATTCAGAGTGCAATATGGAAGTAAAGGCTGGTGCATGTTTAGCAGCATTTTCACTTAGAAGGCTGAATCTCTGTGTTGTGGTGAGAAATCAAATCTAATGTCAAAACCCCCTTTTAAGAGAACATGATTTTTCATAGTGATGAGAGAGAGTAACCAAACTTATTTTTAAATTAATTGACTGCTCTCCTGTGTCATTAAATACTATGTATAGATGGTGGAATACATGAAGGTTACACTCTTGCCCCAAAGAGGTAAATCAAACAAGTGGAGAGAATTACACAGCTTTCACAAGCTTATATGTCCCTGCTACAGAGTTGCCCATGGAATGTCAGGGCTCCTGGATGGTTTAGATATATGTCTTCCCTAAAGGGTATATTTGAAAATTTATGTAAAAAGCTATATGGCACGAATAACAAGCTAGACTTTTGAACCTCCACTGTCAGAAAGAGCAATACACTGTGAATATAACAACAGATATTTGGCAGTGTAATGGGAAATAAATGCTCCCAAATAAAACTTTTAAAAAAATGTTAAGTATTTTTGACTAAAATGAAATAAAACTTTTTCATTAAAAATTTATATAATAAAACTAAAAATAGATTATGGGAATAATGGGATTCTTGACACTTTCAGCTAGAGTTGGGTATCTGACTGTCTTATAGAAAAGATATCCTTTGTGTCCTATTTGTACCCTCTCCATCCTCTCGCAATCCATGAGACATGCTTTATTTTGGCAGGCTCCCAACCAGAAAGTCAAAATATTAAGAAATCAGTTATAAAGGGAGGTGACTCATCTGAAAATATTTGCATTACACTTCCCACTGAGCAAGAAGCTTAAGGAAGGATTCGAGTAACTTAGAAATAACATTTTTTTGGAGAAAGTCAAATGAGAGTTCAAGTAGAACTCAACTTATCTGTTCAGGCAACTGCTACACAATTTGATTCTTATAGCCTGTTTAAAAAATGTATGTCCATATTTTACTTTTAGCAAGGTATGATGCTTGGGTGAAAGAAACTTGCCATTTCTTTTTGTTTTCCAAATCTATGCTTTCACTCTCTAATGTCTACAGGAATTCTAATCAATCATTCTTTGGGGGTACCTTTCATGTTTCTAGGGTCATAGAGTCATAAAAACTTAGATGTATGACAGGAAAAGTCTCTTGGTCTATAACCAACTTTACTTTTTCTTCATATGGTCTTTCAACGCTTGTTCACACACTGATTTATTCTTCATGGAGGAACTGTTGTTATTACAGAATTATTATGATCTTCTTCTTTGTTTTAACATCTCTGATCATAATTTTAAAAGATAGTAGACTTGTTTTCAGTAATTATGTAATTAGTGCCATTATTGTATTTGCAAATGCTGTTTGATATTTTTTTATTAATGAAGAAGTATGAGGAAGAGGAGAAGAAAAGATGGAGAGGGAGGAACAGAAGGAAGGCAATAAATAAACATGAGTAAACATACCCACTACCTTTTATTTGGTTCAATGTAGGTCTTAAAAACTTTTATAATAGAAACTCTCAAAGAGAGAACACTTAGAGAACATCATTTCTAGGACTAGTACAGCAAGTCAAAGTTCCAGATTAGCTGCTGTGTGAATCTTGAAATAAGAATAAAATGGGTTATAGTGTTAAGAGTTTCTTTTTTTAATACGAGTAAGGAAACATGTAAATAATACCTAAAAATCAAGTCTTTGTATTAAATATAATTTTTAAGTGGGTTGAAAATTATATTAGTCATTATTGGTAGAACACTGGATGCTTTGAAAGTGTTGAAAGTAATTATTATTGACATGTATAGAGAAAATATCCAGTATATAGATTTTATGTGCTTTTAAAAAATAGCTTGATTAACTTGGTAAATTATTTATAAAACTTTACAATGTGAAGAAAGGACTTATGTCATTATTTAAACTCTGTTATAAAATACCTACAAATGCAACACAGGGAGAAATGTTGTCAGTAAAAATTTCCTAATAGTAAAGGATTTTATCATGAATCTTTTTGTAAATTCAAGATGAGTGATGTTGAATTGTATGAATTGCTAATAAATCAGATTTGCTCATTAGATTGAATCCACAAGGTTTCTTTGATATCAACAAGTCATGACTTTCCACTTTTAATAAAATTCAGAGGAAAACAATTAGTTAACTTTTTATCTATTGTATTTCCGTCAGCCTCATGTGCCAATAGCCATACTCACAGTTCTTTTTAGTCTTATTTCTTAAAATTGCTATACTTTTTTGCTTTGCCATATTCTTTCAACTTAATTATTGGTATCTTGAGTCTATCAAGCTTTGGGTGGAAAGCCATACCTCTGAATCATTTTGTCCATTTCTAATGGTTAAAGGGTATCACACCCCCAATTAGAAGTTTACTTTGAGACATCTTAATCTATTCAGAGGTTGTAAGCAATTTAAACAGCCATATACCTTAATTTGATTGTTGTTACTAGGCTGAATTTTAATCATCCCTTGTAACTTAAAATCCTTCTCAGTTTTATGTTTTACAGGTTGGAGTTCATAAATAGTTGCCTCTTCAATTCTATAAGACCTTGAATTCATGTACTCTATTTCCATTCATTTCTACTTTCAAGCTAATTCTTTTCTGTCTTGTCTATTTCATATAATTCCTTATCAAATGCAGCCACCATCAAGGAACACACACTACTAAAGATTTGTTTTTTAAAAAGCTGCCCTAGAGCTACAAGTTCATTAGGTACATTATCTTGGTTTCACATCTTCATAAACAACTTTACCAAATCTTTTGCCACCACATAACACAGACTGCCATGCTTCCAGCATCCAAAAATAGTTTATTCATTGGCTTCCACCAGAAAGCTAAGCCAGTGTTACATATTTCAGATTTATGACGACATCTCCCTTGGGTAACAATTTTTTCATCTGTCAGAAAAGGCTAGAATACACTGCAGTAACAAACAAAAAGCATATGGCTTATCACATAAAAGTCCATTTCATGTTCAGGGAGATTCAGCAATAGCTCTGTTCATCACAGTCTCTCAAGGACCCAAAATAATAGAGATTTAAATTTGACAGACACATTTAAGATTTCTGCCACAGGGGAAAAGTTACATGGCAAACCATGCACAGGTTCTTAAGATTTTCACAAGGAAATGATACCTATCACTAGCCTAGAGCAAGTTACGTGATTATACCTATTATCAAGAGGACAGGTAAATGCTGTCTTACTATGCATGCAGAAAGAAGAGAGCTAGAAATATTTGGTGATCCACAATAATAACTTCCATGGGTATCTGAAAGAGAAGGGCAGCATTAAATAACTGTTTGCTTCTTGTGATTATTACTGTAATTTTGTTAGTGCAATACTTACAAATTATGTAAATATGAAAGAAGTGAAATAATAAAACAATACTGAATTCCTCCAGTATAAGATGTTCGTTATTAACTTGAATTGTCAAATCAAATCACAAGTTCAGAACAATAAACAAAAAACTTAATCACAGGGTTTTTCTTTTTTGAATTATTAATATACCCCCACATCTCTGTCTAAAACATAATGATAGTCAATGATGTGGAAGAATAAAATATATCAAATCATTTACTGAACAAAGATGAGGTGGATTGTTTCTATATAATTCTTTCAAATACTTATTATTTGGAATAACTTCAGATAATATATTATGATTTACACAGCATTCAATCAGTAACTTAATTACAAATATATAAGCATATTCTTTAGTGTTTTCATAAATAATATACTGTACAGGGTAGTAATGGCTTGTATATATCTTTTATCTATTTCTCTGAAGATAATAATTCACAGTCAAAGTAATGTGCAACTAACTAATCTCAAATTTTTGAGGGCTCCTCACTGTGTCATTTTTAATAGATATAGTGGCAATAAATTCTTTACTTATTTGAAATATTGGACTTGAAAACAATGGCATACTATAGCTACATGGAGCAAACAAATACTTAAAATTATTTTTAAAATCTTACATTACCATATCTTATAAGTCTTGCTTGAAAAAATATCTTAAAATTCTAACAAATTAAAATTAAAGAGCAGAACATCTATATCTTAAATTTTAAAAGGTTTTATATAAAAAGAAAAAAATGTTTAAGCAGGGGAAAATTTCAAGCAATAGTAGTTAATTTTCTTCAAAAACAACAAAAATAAAAAATGGATATTATATATTTAGCCAGCTGGTGGGGAAGAAATAAAATATCTATACCTTTTTAAGCAGTCTCCTTAAAAATTTTACCTCAAATGAAGTGATCAGATTTAGGAATCTTAAGTGAATTGGCCTCTCTTCATCTATTGTAATTACAGTAAATTGGAGAAAGATAAAACAAACATAGACTTTTTAGTCAACATTCCCAAGGCCTTGGAGTTAGTTCTCTGGACATGAAAAGTAAAGGCCCTGCCCACAAGAAGTTTATGTCTAGATGAGTAAATGAGACCTGAAAATGCAACCAAGAATAAAAATAAGAATAAGATGCTGCTTAGAAATATATTTGAAATAAAGAATAGAAAAACCAAATATTATAGAATAATTTTTAGAGGAAGACCAAAGATATTAGACTGTATGTACCTGAGAAAATAAAGTGGGGAATTTGGCAATTAATCCGAACTCTAAACTCTGTTCTGAGTAACTAAATTCAAATAAACTTTTACTTCAATTTCTAGTTTTTTACTCTAACTTATTTTTGGAAAGAATTGTAATTCAAAATGTTTTTAATTGCATAAACTTAGCTGATTTACAAATATGAAATTTAAAAAAGACACATGATATTTAAGTAATCACTTTTGAGAAGACTGGATGAATGTGGGATACATTGTATCTCCATTCCAAATTTTATGAAATAACAGGAAAAAAGGATAAATAAAAAATTTCTGGAAAACAAAAAAAGATGCCAAAAGAGAAAGAAATACTGAACATTTTGAAGATAGAAAGAAGATATTCCTGAATTAACAGAGAAATAACAACATAGAACACCACCATTTATGACAATGTTGGAGAGGGTAAATGGTTGTGGAGTGACATTGTCAGGTAAACATGCCACAGATAATATTTATAAGAATTGGATAAAATAAAGAACAATTATTTAAATATGCCATAAAACATTCAAAAGAGCAGTAAGAGAGTTTAGATTTTTTAAAACTGTAATTGAAAGGAAAATGAATTTGACTTTATGACTTTTTGGTCCAAATGTACTAACAACCCCCGCAGTTACAGAAAATGATGTAGAGAAAAACCATAGGCACACAGAGTAAAAGTGCCAGATACTAGAGTTCAGTGCAGGGAAAGCAGCTAGAAATGTAAAGGGGAAATCCTGAGGCTAAGAGAAGCAAGGAAATAGATCAAAATTCAGAGTATAAATTGTCCAAATATCTGGATGACACTATGGTAAAACACAGGAAGAGACCAAAGAAAAATAACCTCTTGAAAGGTAAAACTATACAGAATCTGAGTCTAATGCTTTTCCCAGCAAAGTACATTCCCCAACTATGTATAGTTTGGTCACAGAAAGGTCAAAGTGTCAGAGTACAAAGCCCAAAGATGGCAAAGCATCTGGAATTTAAGGAGGAATCCATAAAATTAGCTAGATGAGTTCATTAGCAGATATTTACATGGCTGAAAAAGAGAATCAGTGAACTTAAAATGGATCAATAAAAATTCTCTAATCCAAAGAACAGAGGAAAAAAGAACAGAACCTCTGAAATAGTCCAACGTGCACATATTTGGAATTCCAGAAAGAAAGAAGAGAGACAAAGAGGCAGAAGAAATTTGAAAGAATATTAACTAGAAATTTACAAATTTGGTAGAAAATACTAATTTACAGATCCAGAAAGGTCAACAAATAACAATCAAGATAAATAAAAAGAAATATATACCTAGACACATCAGAGACAAACCGTTATGAGCAAAAGATAAAGAGACAATCTTGAAAGAAACCAGAGCAAAACATTTCAAGAGGTTTGGAGAAAGTGAGAGTACCACAAAATTTGATGACTGACTTCTCATCAGAAACTATGAAAGTCAGAAGACATTGGGATTGCATGTTCAAAGCACTTAAAGGATAAAAAATTATTTACAGCAAAGCTATACTTCAAAAATGAAAGCAAATTAAGAACATTTTAAGATAAAAATTAGAGAAACTGTCGGGAACAGATATGCAGTATAAGAAATGCTAAAGGGAGTTCTTCAATTTGAAAGTAAATGACAGTAGATGACAACTCAGATCTATAAGAAAGAATGAAAAGCATCAGAAATAGTAAAAGTATGGGTAAATATAAAACTACTTTTTCTTTTCTCTTTAATTTTTTGAAAGCTATATGAGTATATAAGGGAAAAAAATTGCATGTTATTTGTTACTTTATTGGGTAAATAGATATGTTCATGACAATTGTCTTAAGAAGGGGGAGAAAATGGAAATATATACTGTTATAAGGCTCCCATATCTTAAAAGATGTAATTTAAAATTATCTCTAAGTAGACTGAATAGGTATAAACTATATATTTAACCTTTGCAGCAACCACTCAAAAATGCAGAAATATAAATAGAAAGCTAGCAGAGGTATGAAATAGAATTTTAAAATTTATTTGATTAATTTTTAAAAGACATAAAAAATGAAAGAGAAGAAAACTTCAATAAGAAAAATTTCAAATGGATAGTAAAAAGCAGATCTAAATGCAGTCATATCAACAATTACATGAAATGTAAAGGACTTGAATCAATAGGCAGAGACTGCCAAATGGATATAAATGAACTGTCTTCTACATATAAAACCTTAAAAAGAAAACACAAATACTGAAAGTGAAAGCTGTCTGAATGTTTATCTGTAAACAACAAAAACAACAATATTGATATAAGAAATAAACTTGAAGACTAGTGGTATTTTTAGAGATAGAGAGGAATATTTCATCATTATAAAAGTCAACATATCAAGAAGATAAAACAAGGACTTCACTGGCAGTCCAGTGGCTAAGACTCTGTGCTCCCAATGCAGTGGGCCTGGGTTCAATCTCCGCTCAGGGAACTAGACCCCACATGCTGCAACTAAGAGTTCACATGCCGCAACTAAAGATCCTGCACGTCGCAACAAAGATCCCGTGTGCTGCAACTAAGACCCAGCGCAGCCAAAAATAAATAAATAAAATAAATATTAAAAAAAGAAGATAAAACAATTATAAATATACTTGACCCAATTAAAGAGCTTCAAAATATAGGAAGCAAAAACTGGAAAAAAAAAAAAAAAGGAAAAACTACAATCTCAGTTGGGGACTTTAACACACATTTCTCAGCAATTAATAGAACAACCAGCAAAACCATCTATAATAATGTAGATCTGAGCAACACTGTCAATCATCTTAATCTACATGACATTTAAAGAACACTATAATGCCACAACTTCAGATTACATAGCCTTTTCAATGCACATGGAATAGTAACCAAGCTGGATCATATGCTGGGTCATAAAATTAGTCTCAATATAGTTTAAAAGATGGAAATCTTAGACTATTTTCTCTGGCCAAAACTTAAATTAGAAATCAGCAAAAATAAAACATCTAGAAACACCAAAATATTTTCAAGTTAAATATCTTACTTCTAAGTAACCCTCAAATCAAGGAAGAAATCACAAAGGACATTAGAAAATATTTTGAAGTGGATAATATGAATGTGCAACAAATCAATATTTGAGAAATGCAGCTAAAGCAGTGTTCAGAGAGAAATTTATACATAACATGCTTAAGTATTAGAAAAAAGAAAAGGTTTAGATCAAATTTTAGATCAAGGATTCAGCTACTGCACTAAGAAACTAGAAAAAAAGGAAATTTAACCCAATGGGATGAGTTTAGGGAATAATTAAGAGTAGAAGTCAATTAAATATAAAACAGAATTAGAGAAATATCAATGAAGCCAAAAGCTGATCTTTCAAAAGATCAATACAATTGAATAATTCTATCCAGATTTATCAGGAAGAAGAGACAACATTCAAATTACGGATATCAAAAATAAACAATGGGTCATAACTAAATACTTTATCAATATTAAAAGGATGAGGGAACTTTAAGGTCGACTTTATCTTAATAAATTCAACTTAGATAAAATGGACACATAGTTTGAAAGACACTAACTATCGAAGTTCACCCAAGAATATGTAACCTGAAACACCTGGATCTATGAAAATTCTGAATAAGCTTTCCACAATAAAAACAACAGACCCATATACATTTATACCTTCCTGAGTGAATTCTACCTAACACTTAAGGAAAACAATTAAACATACACAAAATTCTTCCAGAAAATAGAAGGAGGGTGGGGGAAGAACATTTCCCACTTCATTTTATGAAGTCAGAATTATCCTGATAACAAAATCAGATAAAGACATTATTTTAAAAAATACAAATATTCTTCATGAAAATAGATGTAAAAATTCTTTTAAAGATTTAGCAAATCAAATCCAGAAATATATGAAATGAATAATATATCATGACTAAGTGAGTTTTATCCCAAGAAGTCAAGGTTGGTTTAGCATTTAAAAATCTATTAACTTAATTCAAGATATTTCCAGGTTTAAAAAGGGATGAATAAAAACCATCTGATAAAAGTGAACACCTATTCATGATTAAAAACTCTCAGCAAACTAGGAAAAGAAGATATAAGGTGCTTCTACAAAAACCTACAGTCAATGTCAAAATTAACTTCTCCAAGAATCAGGAACAAAGCAAAGATGTTTGCTCTCATCCATTCTATTCAACATTGTTTTAGAGATGCTAGCTAGTACAATAAGGAAAGGAAAAGACATAAAAGGCATATGAATTGGAAAAGAAGAAAACAAAATTTGTCCTTGCTCAGACAACCTGATCATCAATGGCGAAAATCTTAAGGAATGTACAAAAAGCTACTTACTAGTGTTAAAATTAAACACAAAATGGAGACCAGACTTGAGAATTCCCTGAGCAGAAAAAAACATTTAAGCCACATAAGCAAAACTAAATCCAGCTTATTACATGAACACAAGTGAAACTTAACTTAGGGTTATTTCTTGTAAATGCCTCTGATAGTCACAAAGAAACTTAAGCCATCTTCTTAAAAATGGTGTGACACAGAGATAGCCTCATCCAACAGAGGGCAGACAAAAGAAGCAAGAAGAACTACAATCCTGCAGCCTGTGGAACAAAAACAACATTCGCATAAAGAGACACAAGATGAAAAGGCAGAGGGCTATATACCAGATGAAGGAATAAGATAAGACCCCAGAAAAACAACTAAATGAAGTGGAGATAGGCAACCTTCCAGAAAAAGAATTCAGAATAATGATAGTGAAGATGACCCAGGACCTCGGAAAAAGAATGGAGGCAAAGATCGAGAAGATGCAAGAAATGTTTAACAAAGACCTAGAAGAATTAAAGAACAAACAAACAGAGATGAACAATACAATAACTGAAATGAAAACTACACTAGAAGGAATCAGTAGCAGAATAACTGAGGCAGAAGAACGGATAAGTGACCTGGAAAACAGAATGGTGGAATTCACTGCTGTGGAACAGAATAAAGAAAAAAGAATGAAAAGAAATGAAGACAGCCTAAGAGACCTCTCGGACAACATTACACGCAACAACATTTGCATTATAGGGGTCCCAGAAGAAGAAGAGAGAGGGAAAGGACCAGAGAAAATATCTGAAGAGATTATAGTTGAAAACTTCCCTAATATGGGAAAGGAAATAGCTACCCAAGTCCAGGAAGCGCAGAGAGTCCCATACAGGAGAAACCCAAGGAGAAACCCACTGAGACACATAGTAATCACATTGGCAAGAATTAAAGACAAAGAAAAATTATTGAAAGCAGCAAGGGAAAAATGACAAATAACATACAAGGGAACTCCCATAAGGCTAACAGCTGATTTCTCAGCAGAAACTCTACAAGCCAGAAGGGAGTAGCAAGATATACTTAAACTGATGAAAGGGAAGAACCTACAATCAAGATTACTCTATCCAGCAAGGATCTCATTCAGATTTGATGGAGAAATCAAAAGCTTTACAGACAAGCAAAAGCTAAGAGAATTCAGCACCACCAAACCAGCTCTACAACAAATGCTAAAGGAACTTCTCTAAGTGGGAAACACAAGAGAAGAAAAGGACCTATAAAAACAGACCCAAAACGATTAAGAAAATGTTCATAGTAACATACATATGGATAATTACCTTAAACGTGAATGGATTAAATGCTCCAACCAAAAGGCACAGGCTTGCTGAATGGATACAAAAACAAGACCCATGTATATGCTGTCTACAAGAGACCCACTTCAGACCTAGGGACACATACAGACTGAAAGTGCGGGGATGGAAAAAGATATTTCATGCAAATGGAAATCAAAAGAAAGCTGCAGTAGCAATACTCATCTCAGATAAAATAGACTTTAAAATAAAGTTACAAGAGACAAGGAAGGATACTACATAATGATCAAGGGATCAATCCAAGAAGAAGAGATAACAATTATAAATATATATGCACCAAACATAGGAGCACTTCAACACATAAGGCAACTGCTAACAGCTATAAACGAGGAAATCAACAGTAACACAATAATAGTGGGGGACTTTAACACCTCACTTACACCAATGGACAGATCATCCAAAATGAAAATAAATAAGGAAACAGAAGCTTTAAATGACACAATAGACCAGATAGATATTGAAATATAATTGATATTTATAGGACATTCCATCCAAAAACAGCAGATTACACTTTCTTCTCAAGTGCACACGGAACATTCTCCAGGATAGATCACATCTTGGGTCACAAATCAAGCCTCAGTAAATTTAAGAAAATTGAAATCATATCAAGCATCTTTTCTGACCACAACGATATGAGATTAGAAATGAATTACCGGGAAAAAAACGTAAAAAACACAAACACATGGAGGCTAAACAATATGTGACTAAATAACCAAGAGATCACTGAAGAAATCAAAGAGGAAATCAAAAAATACCTAGAGACAAATGACAATGAAAACACAATGATCCAAAACCTATGGGATGCAGCAAAAGCAGTTCTAAGAGGGAAGTTTATAGCTATACAAGCCTACCTCAAGAAACAAGAAAAAATCTCAAATAAACAATCTAACCTTACACCTAAAGGAACTAGAGAAAGAAGAACAAAGAAAACCCAAAGTTAGCAGAAGGAAAGAAATCATAAAGATCAGAGCAGAAATAAATGAAATAGAAACAAAGAAAACAATAGCAAAGATCAATAAAACTAAAAGCTGGTTCTTTGAGAAGATAAACAAAATTGATAAACCATTAGCCAGACTCATCAAGAAAAAAAGGGAGAAGATTCAGATCAATAGAATTAGAAATGAAAAAGGAGAAGTAACAACTGACACTTCAGAAATACAAAGGATCATAAGAGATTACTACAAGCAACTATATGCCAATAAAATGGACAATCTGGATGAAATGGACAAATTCTTAGAAATGCACAACCTTCCGAGACTGAACCAGGAAGAAATAGAAAATACAAACAGACCAATCACAAGCACTAAATTGAAACTGTGATTAAAAATCTTCCAACAAACAAAAGCCCAGGACAAGATAGCTTCACAGGCGAATTCTATCAAACATTTAGAGAAGAGCTAACACCTATCCTTCTCAAACTCTTCCAAAATATTGCAGAGGGAGGAACACTCCCAAACTCATTCTATGAGGCCACCATCACCCTGATACCAAGATCAGACAAAGATGTCACAAAGAAAGAAAACTACAGGCCAATATCACTGATGAACATAGATGCAAAAATCCTCAACAAAATACTAGCAAACAGAATCCAACAGCACATTAAAAGGATCATGCACCATGATCAAGTGGGGTTTATCCCAGGAATGCAAGGATTCTTCAATATACGCAAATCAATCAATGTGATACACCATATTAACAAATTGAAGGAGAAAAACCATATGATCATCTCAATAGATGCAGAGAAAGCTTTCGACAAAATTCAACACCCATTTATGATAAAAACTCTCCAGAAAGTGGGCATAGAGGGAACCTACCTCAACATAATAAAGGCCATATATGACAAACCCACAGCAAACATCATTCTCAATGGTGAAAAACTGAAAGCATTTCCTCTAAGATCAGGAACAAGACAAGGATGTCCACTCTCACCACTATTATTCAACATAGCTTTGGAATTCCTAGTCACGGCAATCAGAGAAGAAAAAGAAATAAAAGGAATACAAGTTGGAAAAGAAGAAGTAAAACTGTCACTGTTTGCAGATGACATGATACTATACATAGAGAATCCTAAAGATGCCACCACAAAACTACTAGAGCTAATCAATGAATTTGGTAAAGTTGCAGGATACAAAAATAATGTACAGACATCTCTTGCATTCTTATACACTAATGATGAAAAATCTGAAAGAGAAATTAAGGAAACACTCCCATTTACCATTGTAACAAAAAGAATAAAATACCTAGGAATAAAACTACCTAGGGAGACAAAAGACCTGTATGCAGAAAACTATAAGACACTGATGAAAGAAATTAAAGATGATACCAACAGATGGAGAGATATACCATGTTCTTAGATTGGAAGAATCAATATTGTGAAAATGACTATACTATCCAAAGCAATCTACACATTCAATGCAATCCCTATCAAATTACCAATGGCATTTTTTATGGAACTAGAACAAAAAATCTTAAAATTTGTATGGAGACACAAAAGACCCCGAATAGCCAAAGCAGTCTTGAGGGAAAAAAATGGAGCTGGAGGAATCAGACTCCCTGACTTCAGACTATACTACAAAGCTACAGTAATCAAGACAATATGGTACTGGCACAAAAACAGAAACATAGATCAATGGAACAAGATAGAAAGCCCAGAGATAAACCCACGCACCTATGGTCAACTAATCTATGACAAAGGAGGCAAGGATATACAATGCAGAAAAGACAGTCTCTTCAATAAGTGGTGCTGGGAAAACAGGACAGCTACATGTAAAAGAACGAAATTAGAACACTCCGTAACACCATACAGAAAAATAAACTGAAAATGGATTAGAGACCTAAATGTAAGACCGGACACTATAAAACTCTTAGAGGAAAACAAAGGAAGAATACTCTTTGACATAAATCACAGCAAGATCTTTTTTGATCCACCTCCTAGAGTAATGGAAATAAAAACAGAAATAAACAAATGGGACCCAATGAAACTTCAAAGCTTTTGCACAGCAAAGGAAACCATAAACAAGATGAAAAGACAACCCTGAGAATGGGAGAAAATATTTGCAAATGAATCAACGGACAAAGGATTAATCTCCAAAATATATAAACAGCTCATGCAGCTCAATATTAAAAAAACAAACAACCCAATCCAAAAATGGGCAGAAGACCTAAATAGGCATTCCTCCAAAGAAGACATACAGATGGCCAAGAACCACAAGAAAAGCTGCTCAACATCACTAATTATTAGAGAAATGCAAATCAAAACTACAGTGAGGTATCACCTCACACCAGTTAGAATGGGCATCATCAGAAAATCTACAAACAACAAATGCTGGAGAGGGTGTGGAGAAAAGGGAACCCTCTTGCACTTTTGGTGGGAATGTAAATTGATACAGCCACTATGCAGAACAGTATGGAGATTCCTTAAAAAACTAAAAATAGAACTACCATATGATCCAGCAATCCCACTACTGGGCATATACCCAGAGAAAACCATAATTCAAAAAGACACATGCACCCCAATATTCATTGCAGCACTATTTACAATAGCCAGGTCATGGAAGCAACCTAAATGCCCATTGACAGATGAATGGATTAAGAAGATGTGATACATATATACAGTGGAATATTACTCAGCCATAAAAAGGAACGAAATTGGGTCATTTGTTGAGACGTGTGATGGATCTAGAGACTGTCATACGGAGTGAAGTAAGTCAGAAAGAGAAAAACAAATATCGTATATTAATGCATATATGTGGAACCTAGAAAAATGGTACAGATGAACCGGTTTGCAGGGCAGAAATTGAGACACAGATGTAGAGAACAAACATATGGACACCAAGGGGGGTAAGCCGTGGGGGGGTGGGGGGGGTGGGATGAATTGGGCGATTTGGATTGACATGTATACACTGATGTGTATAAAATTGATGACTAATAAGAACCTGCTGTATAAAAAAATAAATAAAATGAAAAGATTTTTAAAAAAAAGAAAGTAGTTATTTGGCAACTATGAAAAAATAATTGTTTTAGACAAGCATCATCAATAGATGCTAATATTAATGGATGAAAGTTTGGTGAGGAACAGGATACTTACATGGTCTCAAACATCTCTCCACAAATACTCATTAGTTACTTATTTTTTAATATGTACAAAATACTTTTACAAAGGAAAAGCTTGGCAGAAATCACCTTAATCAAGTAATCAAAGTGTGCATCACCAGTAATGGCAAATCTTAGCAGAGTGTACCTCTTGGTATTATAAACTGAAAATAATAGAACAATCATTTCTGTTGTATTCCTGCTTAATATTCATAACCTAAATTTAATCAAGAAGAAATCTCAGACTAACCTAAATGAGGGGCATTCTACAAAGTAACTGGCCCATACTTTTCAAACATGTCAAGGTCATAAAACACAGGAAAAGCCTAAGGAACTGTTCCAGACTGAAGGAGACTTAAGAGATATGAAAACTAACTGCAACACATGATTCTCAACTGGATCCTGAACCTCTAAAGAATATAATTGAAATGAAAGGTGAAATTTGAATGGGGTATGTGGATTAGATGGTGGAATTATAGTAATGCTAATTTCCTGATTTTTGATGGTTATACTGTGTTCATGTGGGGAAATGCCCTTGTTTTTAGGAAATAAACACTGAAATACTGAGGCTATATCTGCAACAATTCCAAATGGTCCAGAAATAAACAATAATAAGGATATATAATAGAGAATGAGGGAAATATGATAAAATGTTAATATTGTGCAAGTTGAGTTCGTTGTGCTTTTCTTGCAACTTTTCTATAAGTTGGAAATAATTTCCAAATAAAACATTTTTTAAAGGACAGAGTATGTACTGAATGCATTGAAAAATATACTGTAAAAGCTTACTAGCCAAATAAATGACAAGACATAGAAAACAGAATAGGGGTCTCATACAAAATTACCATTTTTACCACAATGGTTGTATTCTTCAAGTTTTTGGGAGCACCAGAAATGCATACTCGTGTGAAAAACTAAAGAATACAAATTATTACAAAGTGTAAGGCGAAGAACACTGAGCTAGAAATTAGGAGCCCTGAGGTTTAAATCTCTGACGATCTCCAGCCTAGTGCCTCAGGATAGTTGTTTCCTTTCCTGAGCCTCAAGCTTACTTAGTTATAAAGTGAGTGATTAAACCATAAAGTCCCTTTTATTTCTAAAATTCTATGATTCAGCTTCCTCCAATTAATGGTTTAAATCAAATTACTATGACCTAAATATCAACTAAATATTTGACTAAGCACAAATCAGTGATAAAGTTTGTTGGACTACTATTTTCAGATGATCTTGAATTTATTTGATAATATGGGGGAAAAAATCTAAAAACACTTTCATATGTAAATGTATATATTTGGTTGTTTTAGATTAAAAATTCTTCACCATTTCTTTTTTTTTTTTTTTAAAGAGCTATTCTTTTTTTTTTTTTTAATTAATTTTTTTTTTTTTTTGGTTGTGTTGGGTCTTCGTTTCTGTGCGAGGGCTTTCTCTAGTTGTGGCAAGCAGGGGCCACTCTTCATCACGCTGCGCAGGCCTCTCACTATCGTGGCCTCTCTTTTTGCGGAGCACAGGCTCCAGACGCGCAGGCTCAGTAGTTGTGGCTCACGGGCCTAGTTGCTCCGCGGCATGTGGGATCTTCCCAGACCAGGGCTCGAACCCGTGTCCCCTGCATTAGCAGGCAGATTCTCAACCACTGCACCACCAGGGAAGCCCACCATTTCTTAACATATGATAGAAGAATCATGGCCTGAGTTGAATTCCAATAATTGCCTGAATCAAGTATCTGGAGAAGTGATTATCAAATTGGTCACATTTTCCCTCCTAACCCTTTAGTGCACTTTGTGTTCAATTAGCATAGCCGATCAGGAAATTACACTAAAAAACTCATGGTGTCATCATTCAGATGACTCAGTAAACCTCTCACCCTTGCCAGCCATCTGACATATGCTCATCATTAGTCACAAGGTCAATTGAGTGATCACGTATGGACTTATCATTGCAAATTCATCACCAATAGAAAAATAATTCACAAAGCACATCCAATCCGCAGTGGGCTAGTGACATTATTTTTTTGTATGAACACAGAAGATCAAATTAAGTTTCTGGTGCTTTTACCATATGCTATTAATCTCAAACTCCTCCTCTTTAACTTCATAATCGGCTCAAATTTTAAATCCCTGCCAATACCGTTGTGCCTTTTAGGGATAAACACCTCCTTAGCTTTGTTGCTCTTTTGAGCAGAATTGGGAGGCAAAATATCTAAAGTGCATGTGCTTCTAGTTCTCCCACATTTGTAACCTAGGAGAAGGCACTCACCTTTTCAATCATCCCTGTGTTGTGGTGTCGGCAATGCAATACACAAAGACACTGCTGTGAGATAAATACTTTTGACTGATCATAATAGTAATATGTTCATCACATTTTCACAAGTCCAATAACTTCCATAAAGCTGAATTTTCAAGTAGGATGTTCATGTGTTCAAAAGTATATTTTAAAAGCTTACTAGCCAAAGAAATGAAGAAACAAACATGTGGTTTGACACTCACTCTGAATCTTCAAATAGTGATCTCACTGAAATGCACCCTTTTGAATGTGACTAAATATTGGGAATCAGAAGGCAATGTATTTACATGAAGCAGCTCCATAATACCTTATATAGTATGGTAATGGAAATCCAAAGCAAAACCTTTACATAGAAGGAATGCACCTCTAAAAGAACCCCAGGCTCTGGAAACTTGTGGAGCCCTGAGATGAACAGAGGATGATTTGGTGATTGGTTATATGGGATACAGTTCAAATCATTTGGGTTCTCATTCCCACTCTGTCAGAAGAACGCCAAGAGACAAGCATATACAAAAGGAAAGATCTCATTCTGCTTGAATATTACCTTAACCTACGAGCACCACTGCTCCCTTGGTCAGCTTTTTCAGGGCTTGCTGGCACCTCAGCACTGCTGACCTGGTAGGTCTGATTATGAATGATCAATGTGCCTATTTGCAATAAAACTCTTTGCACAGATCTGGACCCTCAGCCCTTATTCAGTCAAGCGGATAATAACGGCAGTTCAAGGCACTTGCCCATAACGCCAAGCTTCATTAAACAAAGGGAATGTCACCAGAAGTCCCTTTAACTGTCTTTTTGCTGCTAGGTAGGGAAGAATTGGCCATTCTGAGAAAATGGAATTTACAGTGTTAGTAAAATAAAGATTTGTATATCCCTGTGCTCTATTTTGCACATCTTTCTTGAGCTTCTGGTGTTAAAATCCACCTCTTTAGTGGGGAGCAGGGTGAGAAATGTGAACAAAGGATGCTGTGTGCCTGAGGTCAGATTCTGCTTCAGAGGAAATATTTCAATGGAATTTTCTGTGACAGGGAATGGGGTGTTGCCACTCCTCCTCATTCATTACAGATACAACTAGTGTTAGGCTGGTGTCTCAAAGGTTTGGAGGTGGGGGAGCTCCAGAGGAGTGCAGCGTGGACTTGAAAAGAGGGTCCCCTCTGTGGTGCATTGAGGCATGATGAAGTCTGTCCACTTGCTAGTCTCTGGAAGGGTGTGAAGTTTGGATTACTCGTTTTCTCAGGCAAAATATGTTAACAAGTCACTGTTGTTTGGGGAAAGTGTCAGCTATAGAAGTTCTAATAAGAGATGGTCATCTAAGACACAGTCCCCTGTGTATCACCTTCTTACTCATGCTCCTCCCAGGAACTCCCACTCCACTACACACCTTTGGCATCACTCCCACGTCCCCTCAATACATATATTAGTTTCCCTAACTGTTTAGAACACCCATTCACCTTTTTTCATAGTCCTCTCCTTAACGTAAAACCAGGATTTCAGGACATCCTTAATTTTTTTTTTTCTGCTTGAATAACCTGCTATGATTTAAAACTCATAGGGGAATGCAGTTTTGAATGTCAAAATAATCATAGTCAAAGTCTGGGTTCCTTTACAATCAACTAAATGGCTATTTCTGCATAATAACTGGTATTTGCACTTCAACTCTTAGGCAATACCAATTCAAGAAAAATGAGAACAAGGGAACCCTTGTGCACTGTTGGTGGGAATGTAAATTGGTGCAGCCATTACGGAAAAGAGTATGGAGGTTCCTTTAAAAATTGAAAATAGAACTACCAATGATTCAGCAATTCTACTTCTGGATATTTTTCCAAAGAAAATAAAAACATTAACTCGAAAAGTTACATGCACCCTCATGTTCACTGCAGCATTATTTACAATAGCAAGATATGGAAGCAACCTAAGTGTCCATCAATGGATGAATGAATAAAGAAAAGGTAGTATATATATATATAATGGAATATTATTCAGCCATAAAAAATAATGAATGCCATTTACAACAACATGGATGGACCTTGAAGACATTATGCTAAATGAAATAAGTCAGAGAAAGACAAATATTGTACAATCTCACTTATATGTAAAATCTTACACACAAAAAAAAGATACAGAGAACAGAATGCTGGTTGCCAGAGGTGGGGATTAGGGAGTGGGCGAAATGAGTAAAGGTAGCCAAAAGGTATAAACTTCCAATTATAAAATAAATAAGTGATGGGGAGGTAACATACAGCATGGTAACTATAGTTAATAATACCGTATTGCATATTTGAAAGTTGTTAAGAGAGTAGATCTTCGAAGTTCTCAAATTTTTGTTACTATGTATGGTGACAAATGCTAACTAGACTTATTGCGGTGATCATTTTGCAATATACACATATATCGAATCATTATGTTGCATAGCTGAAACTAACATAATGCCAATTACATTTCAATTTAAAAAAAAGAAAAACAATGGACAAATGAGAAATTATTCTGTGCGATGAATAAACACAGTCACAAAACTTAGATAAATTAGGCTCCAAATAAAACACCTTTCCACAGAAAGATTTTTGTCCGCAAGTGTTTGGAAATAGTTTTTCCTGTTTTGACCCATAAAAAGTAGACCTAAGGTCGGAGGTATACATACATGGCCGTGTAGAACCTAATAAGACTAGTTGTTTTGTTCCAACTCACTACTAAATGCTAAGGAAATAGACCATGAAGTTTTCATGCCCATTCAGAAGTTAACTGGTGAGCAAGTTGCACACAGCAGTGGTCTGCAGAGAAGCCCTCTTTGCAAGCAAACAGCTTTCCCTTCTGAATCCCTCTCAAACTTTCAAAACTGTATGAGTCTGTCTGCTCATTCAAAGCCCAACACTTATTTATGCCCCCAAGTCACCTTGCAACAATTTTGTATGGGAAGGGAAATGTGGAAAAGGTCCAAAAAAAAAGTAGAGAAGGAGGTGGTTTGGTAATATCAGTGGTAATGAAATTAAAAGTACAGAGGAATAATATTCCCAAGATACCCTCCTGAAAAAAGATGCCACACAAAGAATAACTGAAGGACCTGAATATGATTGGCTCAAAGGAAAAACTAAGGGAAGACTTTAGAGTTATATTCAAACATTTGAAGTCTATCTGCAGATGGGGCATGGAGATTTGCTCTGTTTATCTGAAGGTCAGAAATGCTCTGTTTATCTGAAGGTCAGAAATGGGATTAATGGGTGAAAGTTGTCAAGTAGGAGATTTTGTTTCAACCTAAAAAAAAGAACTTTTGAATCACTAAAACTACCAAACTATGGCTTGCTCAGGAGGTCACGTACTCCCTATGCCTATTTATGAGAGATGCTTTAGGAGACATTACTGGAATGGGTGAGAGATTATTCTTAGATGATTTTTAAAAATACTTCAAACTTTAAGAATTCTATAACTCAATGATGAGGCAGGAGCTAAGAAAGTTTGTGAAGTAAACCAACAAATAAAAAACACAACTAGCATTATTTACTACCCTAATATCATCTTCAAGGCAGACTTGAGTCCCGTTTGGCATTCTCAGGAGGGCACACATCTCTCTTAACCAGTAAGATGATATGAACCTTAATTGCATGAAAATTAACTAATTTTACTTAAAGAAACTTGAAGAAAAATCAAGAAATGACAGTGTACTATTCTGTAAAGTGATTCCATCTATGGAAACTCCCTGTGGCATTAAGATGTCCAGGTTTAAGTTACACAGTTTCTTGGTGTTAGAATAGTTTGATCACCTCACTTCAGTTTGGATGAGAGAAGCTCACTGTTCTCATTTTAAAGCTCAGGGATAAGATGTTCATAATATATCCTTCTCTTTCCTCCCACACTCTTCCAAGACATGAGAAGCTTCTGCCCAATACCATCTATTCAAACTGAAAGACTAAGTGAGCTATTCAAAGATCCCTCCCAGGCACTTAGAGCTTTGTGCTATTGTCCAGCTGTATAATGCTCTGGTGAAGTCTGTGGTTCAGTCTGTTCTAATACACCTCCCACCAGCTGGAATACATGCCTTTAGCATTACAGTCTCTTTTCCATTATTTTTAATCCAGGCCATTCGGGGTTTGTTCTATTTTGTTTTGGACAGTATTATGTCCTTGGCCTCCAGTATTGGGGTTTTTTTCAGTACATTTCTACTAGAATATAAATGCTTGTAGATGAAATTGCTCCTATATGGTAGGTAGGAACCCTTCATATTTTTGTCTTTTTGTATTTTCCATTGCATTTGGCATAATGCCTTGCACACAATAGATGTTTTTTTTTTCCTGCCCAAGAAAGTGTTGCCTGAAAAAGTAAAACAATGCTGAAATGATGACGTTTATAAAATATCATACACTGAAATAACCTTTTGATACTTTTCATTCATTTCAACAGTAATTGACCAATTTACTATTGACTTCTATTAAGAGATTTGAAGTACCTGATCTTCTACAATATAAAATCAACAACCTTAGTTTTCCAGAGTGAAAGAGGAAGAAAATTGGAGTGAAAAGAGTAAAATCAGTTTTTGAGCAATTTCATGATTTCCCTATATGAACACTATATCACTGAGTCACTAAATATTTTCAACAAAACAAAGACTTAGCAACTAACAAGTCCAACTTCCTGAAGTGAAAGATAGACTATTATACGTTAGGAAAATGATTTGTTTTGTTGTTAAACAAGAGGATCAAACTCTTGGCTAGATTTTTAAAAAGCAAAGGTGAGACGGGGGTTTAGGGGTTGGGGAAGAGGTATAAAAGGGCAAGGCCTTTCTTCTGTTTCTCAGAGAGTCCAGTAAATGTTGACAGTCCCCCTTGGCATAGCCAGAGTTCTGCTGTGGTGGAGTTTGCTTAGTGGGTAAGAGATAATAATGATTTATGGAGGACACTTACTACCAATTCTCTTGTTTCCATCTAGAAGAGGAAACTTTCACTCTATTCCCCAGGGAGCAAGTCATGGAAGAGGTACTCAGGCTCTCCCTCAACTCACTCCTCTCATGGAAGAATGACTGATCTAATTGATAAATTTGGGAGAAGTAATGAAGTCCATTCAGCTCAGCATCCTCTGGGTCCCTCTCTTTCAGATCTTGCTTGACTGCAGGATGCAAGCTTTTGGGCCTCTTCTCCCATGTGATAGTTTAGCAGCTCAAGACCTACCCCAGCAAGGAGGAGCCTATAGTTCTAAGGAGAGAAGAAAGGTTAAAATTGAGTGATATATTAGCAAGACCTCTCTGGCCATAAATCTAAAGTAATATTCACTAATTCAGTTGTTAGAAGTAATAAGGATTTCTATTTGTCTGACTCCCATGTTCTATCTCACAGTTGTTTCAGTATTTGCAAGAAAAAAGATAACAGAAGAGAAAAAGTCTCAATTTTTAAGTTCATGCATTAAAGAACTATATTTATAAGCTATCCTTTGAAATTATAATGATTTTAAAGCCAACATGGAAAATTATTAGATAACTCAGCCTCCAAGTTTTCAATATTAAAATAATCTGTATTCAATTTTTATACTGTTCCTTTTAGTAAAACAGAAAAATTTGAACTGTTATAGCAAAACTTGGTATCCATTTCTTGTGAAGGAAATTTATATTTGCCAGTATATTAATTGTATATATAAACTTACAATTTGGGGCTTTGGACAGTAGAATTATCTTATCAGTTTATTTATGCTAGCCTCATAATGAACACTATTTCTCTTGCTGTGGGTGACATTATTCCCAGATACACCACATCTGAAACATAACCGTATACTTAATCATCATATCAAATAGTATTTTTGGATGGCTTTAAAATATTTTCACTTATATTCTTCTATTCAACCCTTTCAACAGCACCGTAAGTTGAGTAGTGCAAATAGTTTTATCTATATTTTAATGAAAAAATTCACAGAGAGATTATGTGACTTCTTGAAGTTACTCAACCAGTAGTAAAAAAAGCTGATACTAGTACCCAAGTGTCCTGTCTCCTATTCCTACACAATTTTTGTGTATTTATTATATTGTCATTATATTACAAACTTATAAGGGCAGTATTAATTGCAGGTGACTAAAATGGTACGATTTGTTCTTTGTTTGGCTTCTAAGAGCATATTAATTCAATGTAATTAAAAATATTTATTGAGTATCTAGCACATGGTTTAGCAAATAACTCCAACAACAATAATAGTAATGGAAAGCTCTAAATGTGTTAGGATAGGAGAATGAATGGATAGCTGGATGGATGAATTAAAGGATGGATAAATATGCAATTAGCACAAAAATAAAAGAACAAGTTTTAACCCCTAAGGAGGACAGATGTAGTAATACACACATAGTTAGAATTCATGTTGATATGTGCTATAACAAAGACAAGTACATTGTTCTAGGAGAACAGAAGACAGAACAAATCATTGTGCCATGTTTTGAGATTATTCTACAACTGTTGCACCATAGACCCATTGAAATGTTCTTTATGTGGCAAAGAAGAGAATTGGAAGTAATGAAGCATGAAAGGCCCATTGTCAGAATTTTTCAAAGAAAGATACCTTAGAATCCATGAAAATCAACAAAGAATCTAGGAATTTGAAACCCCAAAGAACTTAAATGAAAAGCCCAGCCTTACATGTTTTTATTAAAGCAGTGACATCCAGATGGGATGGAGGGCAGAAGGAAGACACGTAACATCGTGTGCATGTATTTTTAGTGGTAAAAGAAAGCACTGAACCAAGGCATTAACCAGACACATTTCTAACCTTGACATGAGTTGCTAATGAAATGGTCCTTAGGATAAACAGCACAATTGGCCTTATTTTGACCTGAGTCAGCAGGAGCTTTTAGCAGGAGTTCTATCCTGTAAACGTCCTCTGGAACAAGAACAGAACACACTGTTCAAGTTGCTCGAACAGAGCTGGTGGGTCAGTAACTGACACAAGGGAACTTAGGTAGAGGCAGAACAGGGAGAGGATCTCTTTCAGGAGTGCTGAGTGTTTAGGGGATTTAACAGAGTGAAAGGGAACTATTCTGGGAAAAATAATATCTGAATCCAAAATACTTCGGCACTTTAATCGAATATGCTGCTTAAGGAAAAAGCAGTCTGCACCCCAACACCTGCTGGACCTAATGGACTCTGAAATGTTGTTTCAGAATTAATCAAGTCATTTAAAATCATAGCTGCAGTCTCCATTCACTACTCCTGTGCATAAATGTGCTGATCCCGATACTAATCCATGTCGGGTGACTTGAGCAATATATCACCATAATTGCCATTTTAGGGCTGCAAATTGGAGTTAAAATAACCAGATGCAAAAGAGATGGCCACATCATACTCTCAAGATGGATCTTCAAAGTTCAAGGAGAGTTCAAGCATGGAAGAGGCAATAGAAAGGGGTCAAGTGTAAGGGGATTGTTCATGTTCAAGAGGAATTAACTTTACAAATACATTGTTTCTGAGGTGGTAATTGTCCCATCTTACAGTTATTCATACCTCATTTACTCATTGCATTCTTCTCAAGCATTTAATGAAATGAATTTGATTTTGACAAAATATTCCGTTTCAAAATTGCCATTAATTTTCAAGATTTTTTTATTCTCTGCTAAATTATCTGTTTTAAAGGGATAGAGACTAAATTTGGGAAATCTAATATTTCCCTAGCTAATCTTCTCGCAAGAGTCCATGTCAGTTTCAGATATTTCCTTCTTAGCTTAGTCAATTAAATCATTGAACTAAAAAACGTCACCAACATCACAAACATCCCAAACTCAAAAGACCAGGAAAGAGTTCTGTCCCATGCGAGTAAAATGAGGGCAGTTTTCTAGCTTATCTGTCACAGTTTCTCACTTACTCTTTGCTTTGGTTAAATCACCAATTCCCCTGATATCTTTAAAATAAATCAGTGTAAAAAGGAAGCACAATATACTATCTCTATTTCAAACTCCAAACTTGTTAACATAGCACTCAAGGGCCTTCACAATCTGGAGCCAACCTATTTGTTCAACACCTCTTTTTTTCACAAGGCCTTGTACTCCAGCTTCTGCCACAACAAATGGCTCATTGTAATTCAAAGAAGAAGGCTTGTTTAAACCTCCAAGCCTTTTCAAATGTTCTTTTCTCTATATGACTTATTTCTCTTCCCTTTTCCTCTAGGTAGTACACTTATAGTCATTTTTTAATACCCAGCTGAAATGTCACTGTCCTTGGCTGACTAGCCATTCCAATACAGGGCAGTTAGTTTTTTCTTTTTTTTTTTGCTTTCCCATAGTGAAGAATGCAAGCCTCCTCTGCAATCACTTATCACAACATATTATACAAATGTTCTTTGATATTTTCTTTGTGTCTGTCACCTTCAATTACATTATGAGGTAATAGAGTAAATATACTAATTTTCATAACTGTTGGAATAATACCTTAAATGTAGATAAAAGCAATTTGCAAAATTATAAAGCAATATTAAAATTGGAGTTGTTTTGCTATTATTATTTCTCAAAGCGAGCAATATATCACATGTCATAGATATTTCTTTGGGTCTAATCTAGCAACCATCAGAATAGGATGGATAAAATATTTGAAGAAATAATGGTCAAAATTTTTAAAAATTTGATGAAAATTTAAACCTTCCATTCTAAGAGATTCAGTTAAACACAAGGAAAATAAACACAAAAACCATATCAAGGCATACCATAATTAAATTGCTGAAAACTAATATTAAAGAGAAAATTATAAATGCAGCCACTGAAAAAGAACATGTTATGTAAAACAGGGAACAAAGATAAGAATAACTTCAAATGTCAAAAACAATGCAGTCCAAAAGACAATGCAATGACATTTTTAAAGTGCTGAAAGAAAAAACCTGGTAAAACTAGAATTCTATATCTGGGAATAACTTCTTCAAAACAGAGGGTTAAAAAATATGCTACAAGGATATATTGTACAACACAGGGAATATAGCCAATATTTTATAACAGCTATAAATGCAGTATAACCTTTAAAATTATGAATCACTATATTGTACACCTGTAACTTATGTAATATTGTACACCTGTAACTTATGTAATATTGTACATCAACTATACCTCAATAAATAAATAATTAAATAAAGAAATAAATAAAATACAAGGAAAAAAGGAAGGAAAAAGTATATTTTAGGAAAAACTAAACCTCAGAGAAATTTTTGCATCGGACTTCTATTAAAGAAATGTTAAAGTAATTAATTCTTCAGGCTAAAGAAAAATAAAACCACATAGAAATTCAACATACACAAGGAAACCTATGCATGCCAATATGGTAAATATGTGGTAAATCTAGTAAATATTTTAGTCATTTTTAAAGTTTCCTTAAGAAATAAATAAGTATTTTAAAATAATAATAACAGTATTTTGAAGTTTATAACATGGGAAAAAATTATCACAACAATATAACAAAGGATTGGAGGACAGAAATGGAAGTATACAGCTCTAAGATTATTACAGTATGCATTAAATGGCAAAATATTATCTGAATATAAATTATAATAAGGTAAATTATGCATAAACTAAGTGAAATAAAACATACATTGCTAATAATACAAATATATATCTAAGAACAAACACTACAAAATACTCAAACTAATTCAAATGGAGACAGAAAAAGAGAAAAAGTATATATAGGACAAAAGAAAACAAATAGGATAATGGTAAAACTAACCAAAAGAAAACAAATAGGATAATGGTAAAACTAACCTCAACCATGTTAATAATTATGTTATCTATAAACTGTCTGAAATTTCCAGTAAAAAAGCAAAGATTTTCAAACTGAACAAAAAAATCATGACTAAACCATATACTATTTACCAAAAATGAACTTATAATATAAAGACACAGATTAAAAGCAAAAGAATAGAAAAACAAAAAACATACACACACTAATTAAAAGAAAACTGAAGCAGCTATATCAATATCAGGAAAAGTACACTTCAGGAAAAGGATATGACAGAATATAAAATAGATATTTTAAAATGGCAAAAGTGTCAATTAGCCAAGAAGAAAGAGAAATAATAAGTGTGTATACTGTAAATAACAGTGCTTCAAAATATTTAAAGCAAAAGCTGAAAGAACTGAAAAGAAAAAGAGACAAATCCACAATGATAGTTGGAGATTTCAACACTTAAAAATAAACTGATAGAATACATAGACACACAAAAAATGATGGTAGATAAGACTTGAAGAACACAATCAACCAACTTGACATAAGTGACATTATAGAACACTTGTTCCAATGAAGCAAGCCTGAATAAGCTTAAAAGGATTGAAATCATACAGAGTTTGTAATCTGATGATAATGGTATTTTTTATTGAAGTATAGTTGATTTACAAAATTGTGTTAGTTTCAGGTATACAGCAAAGTGATTCAGTTATTTATGTATATACATATTCTTTTTCAGATTATTTTCCCTTATAGGTTATTACAAAATATTGAGTATAGTTCCCTGTGCTATACAGTAGATCCTTGTTGGTTATCTATTTTATATATAGTAGTGTGTATACTTTAATCCCAAACTCCTAATTTATCCCTCCACCCACTTTCCTCTTTGGTAACTAGAAGTCTGTTTTCTATATCTGTGGGTCTATTTCTGTCTTGTATATAAGTTCATTTGTATCATTTTTTAAGATTCCATATATAAGCAATGTCATATGATATTTGTCTTTCTCTGTCTGGTTTACTTCACTTAGCATGATGATTTCCAGGTCCACCCATGTTGCTGCAAATGGCATTATTTCATTCTTTATTATGGCTGAGTAATATTCCATTGTAAATATATACCACATATTCTTTATCCATTCATCTGTCAGTGGACATTTAGGTTGCTTCCATATCTTGGCTATTATAAATAGTGCTGCAATGAACATTGGAGTGCATGTATTTTTTTGTTATTGTTTTCTCCAGATATATGCCTAGGAGTGGGATTGCAGGATCATATGGTAGTTCTAGTTTTAGTTTTTTAAGGAACCTTCATACTATTCTCCACAATGACTGTATCAACTTACATTCCCCACAATGGTGTAGGAGGGTTCCTTTTTCTCCACACCCACTCCAATCTGTATGGAAACACAAAAGACCCTGAATAGCCAAAGCAATCTTGAGAGAGAAAAACGGAGCTGGAGGAATCAGACTCTCTGACTTCAGACTATACTAAAAAGATACAGTCATCAAAACAGTGTGGTACTGGCACAAAAACAGAAATATAGCTCGATGGAACAGGATAGAAAGCCCAGAAATAAACCCACACACCTATGGTCAATTAATCTACAACAAATGAGGAAAGAATATACAATGGAGAAAAGATAGTCTTCTCAATAAGTGGTGCTGGGAAAACTGGACATCTACATGTAAAAGAATGAAATTAGAACATTCTTTAAAACCATACACAAAAATAAACTAAAATGGATTAAAGACCTAAATGTAAGACTGGATACTATAAAGCTCCTAGAGGAAAACATAGGCAGAACACCCTTTGATATAAATTGCAGCAATATCCTTTTGGATCTGTCTCCTGGAGTAATGGAAATAAAAACAAAAATTTAAAAATGGGGCCTCATTAAACTTAAAAGCTTTTGAACAGCAAAGGAAAACATAAACAAAATGAAAAGACAACCTACAGAATGGGAGAAAATATTTGCAAATGATGAGACTGACAAGGGATTAATCTCCAAAATATACAAACAGCTCATACAGCTCAATATAAAAACAAAAAAACAAACAACCCAATCATAATGGTATTAAATTAGAAATCATTAAAAAAGTATCTGGAAATGCCCCAATATTTTGAAATTAAAAAACACTTTTCTGAAAAACCCATGGATCAAATAAGAAAGCAAAAATTAAAAACTATTTGACCTGATAGAAAAAAATATACAATACATCAAAATTTGTGGGATGCAATTAAAGCTGTGCTTAAAGGAAATTTATTGGTTTAATTGCTTATGTTGAAAAAGAAGAGTTTTCAACATAAAATAAATGATCTGAAAGTTCCACCTTAAGAAGCTACAATCAAACAGAATATTAACTATAAAATATTAGAATAAAGAAAATAATATTGATATGTTAAGTCAATTAACATATAAGTGAAAAACAATAGACAAATAATAGAAAACAAAAGCTGGTTCTCTGAAAAAAAAATTGAAAAACCTCTAATTAGACTAATCAAGGAAAAAAGGAGAGAACAAACAAGTAAATTCAGCAATTTATGTGAAAAGAGCAAATTACTTGAAAGACAGAAATTACTAACACTGACACAAACCATCCATCTAGTATGGAAATTAAATTTGGAAATAAAAACTTTCTCACAAAGAAAACTGTAAGCCCAAATAGCTTTACTAGTTGAAATCTAGCAAATAGTTAAGGAAGAAATAATTCTAATGCTACAAAAAATATCTTAGAAAATAAAGAAGGAGGGAACACTTCCAAACTCGTTCTAAATGGTCAGCATTACTTTGATACCAAACCAGACAAAGACATAACAAAAATAGGTCACCAGTAACTCTCATGAACATAGATGCAAAAAAGAATCTTAATATAATATTAACAAATGAAATCCAGCAACATTGAAAAAGTTAATGCATAATAACCAAGTAGGGTTTATCCAAAGAATGTAAAGATGGTTTAACATTTGAAAATCAATTTACTTAACCAAACTAGGGCATTAAGGAGAAAAATGATATCGTCATCTCAATAGATACAGAAAATCAATTTGACAAAAATCTATACCCAATTATGTTAAAAACTATCAACAAACTGGGAATAGAAGAAACTTCTTCAACCTGATAAATAATACATATAAAAAACCTATAAGTAATATCATAGTAGAGAAAGATTGAACACTTTCTCCCTAAAGTGGGAAAGAAGTCATGGATATTCCCTCTCACCTCCTGTTTAATACTTTCCCTACCCTACCAACTGCACTGACATAGGAAAACAAAGTAAAACAACACAAAAAGCATGCAGAGTGGCAAGGAAGAAGTAAAATTGTCTCTACATGTGATTGTGCACATAGACAACCCTACAGAATCTGGAGAAAATTAACAGAACTAATATGTGATTTTAACAGTCACAGTATAGAAGGTCTGTATACAAAAATCACCTGTATATCTAACTCCTTGCAGCAAACAATTGGAAAATATGATTTTAAAAATTCAATTTATAATAGCATTAAAATATGAATTACTTAATGGTAAATTTAACAAAATATATGAACTATCTGTACAGTGACAACAACAGAAACATTGCTAAGAGAAATTAATGAAAATTTAAAGAAAAATTTTAAAGGGGGAAAATATACTATGATCATGGATTACATATTCACTATTTTAAGATGTAAATCATCCCCAAATTGATCTACGCATTTGACAGAATCCCAGACAGAATTCCATCAGGCCTATTTTGTGGAAATTTACATATTTATTCTAAAAATTATAAAAAGACAAAGAATCTAGAACACTCAACACAATTTTGAAAAAGAACAGAGGTGAAAGACATATACTACCTCATTTCAAGATTCACTGTAAAGCTATCAAGAATCAATACAGCAATACTGACATAATGTACAATGGAACAGAATAGTTAGCCTAGAAAAACAGCCACACCTGAATTGATTTTACCAGTGTCTAAGTAATTTTATTGAAAGGGATAGTCCATTCAACAAATATTGCTAGAACAACTTAATATCAAAAGGTGGAAAAGTGAACCACATCTATTATGTGATACAAATTTTAACCTAAGATGTATTTTAAACTTAAACATAAAAGTTAAAGGTATAAAACTTCTAAAAGAAAATATAGGAGAAACTCTTCATGATCTTTATGGCCAGGTTTTCTTAGATAGGACACAAAGTATTATTAAATAAAAACTTGATAAACTGGACTACATCAATATTAAAACTTTTGGCATTAAAAGTTTTCCAAGATATAAAAGAATTTTTAAAACACAACACTAAGAAAATGAATTAACCAATTTTTTTAAATGGGAAAAAAATTGACATGTCATAAAGTAGATATATGAATGGTTAATAAGGACATTAAAAGATGCTCAATAGTACTTATGCTTCTGGTCAAAATGGAGTTTCAGAGAACAAATCTTTCCTCATGCCTGAAAAACTAAAAAACTGGACAGGTAAGTAAAACAATGGTTCTCAAGACACTGGAAATCAAGCAATGAGAGATCAGCTAACCTAACGAGTTTAACCTGATGATGGCCCCAACGTAGGGAGAAAATGTCCAGGCCATGGTACATAGCAGGAGGAATCAGCTGGAATGCAAAAGTCTCCCTGAGTTGAAGAAAAAGTAGTTAAGTCTGTGGAGGTCAATACAGTCAGACTTTGTAGGTCAGAGTATCAAAGAGAAAAGAACTGTGAAGACAGAGTATTCTAGAAATCTGAAGAAGGTCTCCCCTGAATATTCAGAAATTATTAGAAGAAACTACTAAAAACTGGAGAGAAAACACCAAGAAGCATTAGAAAGAACAATCCCTTAGGCACACACAGAGCCAGAATTAATGTTTGTTCAAATCTGACAGAGTGTAAAGCCTCATACTTCATGGTGATTCGGTAGAGTATCCAGAAATGTTTTCCCTCAGTAGTGGGGCAAGTTAGCCACTGACTAAACTGTGTTATGGTCATGTTTGTCAAAGCTTAAGAGCAAGAACTGAAAGAATCAAGCTGTTTTCAAGTACCACAACATAAATGCACAAATATTTGGAAATATTTATAGGATTGCAAAACATCCAGAATTCGACAAGTTAAAATTCACAATGTCTGGCATCAAATTAAAAATTAAAAGTCATGCAAAGAAATGATCATAATGAGAAAACTCAATAAATTGAATCCAAAACAAATATGACACAAATAATAGCATATACAAACATATTAAAATTATTATAACTGTATTCAATATGTTCAAGAAGCTAGAGAAAAAATTGACATGTTAAGTAGAGATATGGAAGATAAATTCTTTAAAAGGACCCAAATTGCATTTCTAGAGGTGAAAACAATGTCTGAAATGAAAATATAATTGGTGGTATTAACAGAGTAGATATTGCCAAAGAAGAGAGTAGTGAGCTTGAAGACATAGCCAAGAAAAGAAAAAGCTATCCAAAAGTACTAGTACTAGAACTAAACATTACTCATACTAAACATGAAGTAAATCGTATCACTTGAAGATAGACTGGGATAAGCTAAAAATATATACTATAAACACCAATGCAACTATGAAAATACACAACAAAGAGTTATAAGTAACAATAAAACAAAAGCAATAAATTTGAATCATTAAATAATCTCTATTAAAGTAAAAGAAAGCAGAGGAGACGGGAAAGGGAAAAAAAATAACGAACAGGGGGGAAAAAAAAGCAAGATAGCAGAATTAACCCTAACCATATCAATGCAAATGACCTAGGACCTAAACATTACAATAGCAAAGATTAGCAAATTAGATAGACAAAGACCCAACTACATACTTCCCACAAGAAATACCTTGTATATATAAAGATACACTAGGTTGAAAGTAAAAGGATGAGAAAAAATATACCAGGATAACACTAATCAAAGGCATGCTGAAGTGGCTCTATTAATATCAAAGTAAATTTCAGAGCAAACAATATCACCAGGGATAAAAAAGGATCATTCTACAATGACAAAGAAGTCTATTCATTCAAAGGACACACCTATCCTAAACATTTATTAACTTAATAACAGAGTTGCAAACACAAAAACTAATAGAACTGCAAGGAAAAATAGGCAATTCTACAATTACAGAAGGAGATTTCAACTCTCCTCTTTCAATAATTGATAGAACAAGTGGACAGAAAATCATTAAGGATATAGAAGATGAACACTATCAACAAAATTGGTGTACTTAGCATTAACAGAGCACTCCACCCAAAAACAGCAGAATATGCATTCTTTTCAAGTGCACATGGATCATTCACAAGTCATATAAGATATACTGTCTAATCACAAACAGATTAAATTAGAAATGTATAAAAGAAAAATATCTGAAAAACAAATAACAAACTTTATGGGTCAAAGAAGAAATCAAAAGAGAAATTAGAAAGTATTTTGAATTGAATGAGAATGAAAAATACAATATCAAAATCTATGGGATGTTTCTAAGGCAGTACTTGGAGGGAAATATATAGCACTAAATGTCTATTAAAATAGAAGGTTTCAAATCAATGACCTCAAGTTCCTCAGTAAAGGAAGAGCAAATTAAAACCAAAGCAATTTAAAATAAATAATAAAAATCAGAGCAGATATCAATTGAAAAGAAAACAGAAAATCAATAGAGGAAATCAGTGCTTTTCAAAGTGCTTCTTTAGGAAGACCGATAAAATTAATAAATTTCTAACAAGACTAATGGGAAACAAAAAAGAGGTACCACAAATTGCTAGTATCAGGAATGATAGAAGCAACTTCACTGCAGATTCTGCACATATTAAAAGGATAATAAGGGAATAGTATAATAACTTTATTCCAGTAGATTTGACATCTTAGATTAAATGGATAAATTCCTTGAAAGGCACAACCTACTAAAGCTCCCTCAAGGAAAAACAGATAATCCCAATATTACAATATCAATTAAGAATGGAATTTTTACTTAAAAACCTTGACACTAAAATATTCCCCATCCAGATGGCTTCACTGAGGAATTTTAACAAATATTTTAAAAGGAAATAATACCAATTCTACATAAACTCTTCCAGAAAACTGAAGAGGAATACATATTCCTAAACATATTGTGTAAGGCCAGCATTTCGTTAATACCAAAACCAAAAAAATGTACTTCAAGAAAAGAATAATATAGACCAATATCCTTCATGAACAAAGACCCAAAAATCCTTAATAAAATTTTAGCAAATAAAATCCAGCAATATATAAATACATCATGAGACACTAGAGTTTATCCTAGTAAAGCAAGTTTGTTTTAAACTTTGAAAATCAATGTAATTCATCATATTAATAGAATAAAACAGAAAAATTATATCATATTTCAATAAATGCAGAAAAACTATTTGACAAGCTCTAACATTTATTCCTGACAAAAACTCTCAGCAAACTAGTGTAAAAGGGAACTACCTCAACCTGACAAAGGGCATCTATGAAAAAGCTGTAGCTAAAACTTTAAATAATGGTGAAAGACTTAATGGTTTCCCTCTAAGATCAAGATCAAGGCAAGAAGTCCACTGTACAGAACTGTACTAGAGGTTCTAGCCAGTGAAATAAGGCAATAAAAATAAATTAAAAGCATAGATTGTAAAGGAAGAAGCACTGTCTTTATTCACAGACAATATGATCAACCATGTAGAAAGTCAATGGAATCTTTAACAATAAAATTAAGTGAGTTTAGTATTAAAGGTTGATGGATACAAGATCGATACACAAAAAACAATTGTATTTATGTCCACTCACAATGATCAAAGGGAAATTAATATAAATACATAATATAATTTACAAAAGCATCAAAAATATAAATACTTAGGGGAAATCTGAAAAAAGATGTATATAACCTGTATACTGAACATAAAATATTTCTGAGAGAAATTAAAGAAGACTTAAATAAGTGGAAAAATTCACTGTATTCATGGATCAAAAGATTCAATATCATTAAGATGTCAATTCTGCCAAAATTTATTTATAACACAATCCCAATCAAAATCCTAGCAAATTGTCTTGTAAAAATTGACCAGCTCATTTCAAATTCATTTAGAAATACAAAAGACCTAAGACAGTCAAAACAACATTGAAAAAGACCAAGTACAAAGGACTAATACTACCTGAAACTTATCATAATGTGATAACAATGAAGAAAGTGATTATAGACAAACAGATAAATGCAAGGGAATACAGAGTCCAGAAATAGACCCACATATATATGGTTCTATAATTTTTGACAAAGACACAGAGGCAATTCAGTGGAAAGGATAATCTTTTCAACAAATGATGCTGAAACAATTTAATATCCATATGCAAAAAAACAAAAGAACATGCATCCAAATTTTGAACCTTGTACAAAAATTAGTTCACAATGGATCATAGATATCAACATAAAACTTAAAACTACAAAACTCCTAGAGGAAAATAAGAGAATATCTTTGTAAGCTTGAGTTATGCAAAGAATTTTTAGCTATGACACTAAAAGCACAATCCATATGAGAAAAATTGATAAATTAGATTTCAAGAAAATTTAAAATTTCTGCTCTGCCTAAGACAGCATTAAGAGAGTGAAAAGACAGACCACAGACAAAGAAAAAATATTTACAAATCATATAATTATACTCGAAATATAAACATAACTCACAACACTCCATACTAAGAAAACAAGCAAGCGATTTTTTTAACGGGCAAAAGATTTGAACAACCAGCTCACCGAAGAGATACAAATTGCAAATAAGTACATGAATAGATGCTCAATATCATTAGCCACCAGGGAAATGCAAAGCAAAACTACCATATGATACCACTCTACATCTATTTGAATACTGAAATTAAAGAGACTAATTTTTCCAAGTCTTGGTGAGGAGGCAAAGCAATTGGAATTTTCATTTACTGTTGATGGGAATGTATAATAGTAACCACTTTGGAAAACTGTATGCAGTTTCTTAAAATGTTAAACATATACATAACTCATGACCTAGCCATTGTGTTCCTATGTATTTACCAAAATTAAAGAATATGTCTATTCAAAGATTTAAATACAAATGTTCATAGCAATTTTATTTGTACAGCTAAAGAGTAGAAATAGTCCATATACCAATCAATATGTGAATGGAGAAATACAATGTGGTATATCCACACAGTGGAATGCTGCTTAGTGTTAAAAAGGGGATAAACTATTATACACACAACAACACTGATGAAAGTTGAAATAATTATGCTAAGTGAAAGAAGATAAACAAGAGTACATAATATATGGTTCTATTTATATAAAATTCTAGAATTTTCAAACTACTTATAATAACAGAAAATAGATGGGGGTTGGGAGGAAAAAGGAGAGGAATTTCAAAGGGGCACAATGAAACTTTTTGGATATGGATATGTACATTATCTTGATTACATGATGGTTTCACAAATGTATACATATGTTAAAACCTACCAAACTGTACCCTTGCAATATGTATAGTTTATTACACCAATTAAGCCTCAGAAAGGTTGGTTTAAAAATATTCAACCTCCTTAATCATCAGAGAAATACACTTTAAAACCAGAATGAGGTATCATTACACACTCACTAGAATGTCTAAATAAGTATAATAGTACCAAGTGTTGGTGATGATATGTAGCCACTAGAACCATCATATATTGCTCTGAGAACCTAAAATGTTACAATCACTTTAGAAACCAGTTTGACAATTTCTTTAAAAAGGTAAACGTACACCTATCATGTGACCTAGGAATTATACTCATATGTGGAAATGAGTGTTTACACAAAGACTTCTCCTCAAATATTCATAGAAACCTTATTTGAAATAGCCTCAAACTACAAACATCCCAAATGCACATCAACATGGGAATGGATGAAGAAATTATGGTATACCATAAAATGTAATACTACTCGGCAATAAAATGGAACTAGATACTTATAGGCACAATAACACGTTAGAATCTCTAAAAAATTATGCCACATGAAGGAAACCAAACCAAAAATAGTACATACTGAATGACACCACTTTATGAAATTCCGGTACAAGCAAAACTAGTTTATAGTGATGTAAAGTAGATCAGCAGTTGCTTGCAGCCAGGGATGTAGGTATCGTCTAAAAGAGGGTAAAAGGGAACTTACTGGTGTGATGGAGCTGTTTGATATCTCAGCCCTGATGTGGTCATGCATATGTTTGTCAAAACCCATCACAATTTAAAAAGGGTGAATTTATTGTATCTAAGTTATGCTCCAATAAAATTGATTTTAAAATAATTTTCACAAATCAACTATTTTCTAGGAAAATATACACTACCACTACTTTTTGGTTAATATCTATTGCAGACGTGACACCAGAATCAGTGAGTCCTTTGTCAGACATGTGTATGGTTGAGTAGCCTGTCTTGACAAAGTATTCATAATCATTCATTGAAAAAACATATTTAAGAAATTAATCCAAATAGATTTTCGAGGCTTTCAGTTTTCACATAAGCACTAAAAAGTCAACCTTGTTCTTGTTGTAACTTGCTTTAGACGCCAAATCTGAACAACACAGAAAACTATAAATAGATGTTATTCCAATGAGAGACTTTTACAGTTAACATCTAATCATTCTTCATCGAAGTACGACTTCATCAAACTACAACTTTACTATTCTTTTCAGTTCCATAACTCCAACAAATGACAGTTTAAGATTGTAGACATAAACAGTTAAAGACCTCTTTCTAGTTCCTTTCTTCTACCATGTATTTGCAAACTTATAATTTCTAAATTCATTCAACTATAAAGATCAAAGAGAGGTGACAGATTGCCATGTCTGATGCTTGCACCCGCTCTGCCTCCTTCTTTGTGGGTTCATGTTTGTGTATGTGTGTGTGTGTGACCAACGGTTCCTGTTTGTCAATAGAGAAACAGTGTTTAGAGGAAAACCTGGTGTGGAGACTGGGTCAGAGGCACAAAATGACATGTTTATGACAAGGCGCAAACTGTTGTTTTACATAACCTGCAAGATTTTGTTTGTCTTTCCAGCCTCAGTGGAGTCTATTCAATATTAAATGCCAAACAAGCCCCCTATGACATTGTGGAAAACTCATCCTATCTCAATAGTGGCAGAATCAGTGGCTCAGAGAAGCCCAAATGGGCCAAGGTAATGAATGACAGCTGCAGCTGCAAAAGAGAAGGAGAAAGACAGAGAGAGGGGAGGCACTTCCTTTCTCTAAGTGCAAAGAGCCAGCAATGGCTCCTAAACACAACCGACCCTTCTGGCAGCGCTTCTGCATATAAGGTGTGCAAAACAGTTGCCTGTAGGCTTATTTTTAAAAAAAATTGAAAGAAAAATTAAGTGAGCCTCTGAAGGGAAGGAAAAAAAAAAAGACATTTAATTAAGTCATAGAGCTAAGGAAATAAGAGGTTTCCAGTTCCACCTCTATTGCTAAATCAAATTTAATGTGAAAACGAGAATTGTCAATTTCAATGTCAAAAGAGTTCCATTCACTACGGGTTTGTTTTTCCCATTTTGAATCTATTATGGATGTTGGGTTTTATGTCTTCTGAAGAAAACTTTAAGTTTAGAGTGAAACTAGCCCTATATATAAACATATGTCAAAATAAGAATATGTAGGAAAATCCCCAAGTGTCTAAGATTTCCTAAACACTGTCATTAATTATAATGTACTGGGCAGCCACCAAACACATAGAACTATTCCAGGAACAATGTAATGAGATTTGACATGTGTCTCGAAACAAAAAACAAGCATAGGATTTAAATATTTCAGGTAAATCTTCTACTTTTTCTTCTCAAATTACCCCAATTATCACATCAACTGTCCACTTATATTTGTGATGACAACTCAAATTGTACAGTTTGAACTAAGGTACCAGGAAATCTCCTTTTGGAATAAAAAAAGAAAAACAAATGAATAAAAATAAAAAACCTCTACCATTAGCTACACCATCACCACCTCCAACAGTTTCGCAAGAAGAACAAAAATACTAATATCAATAAGTAATGGTATTTAAGATCAATGTCTTTCAAAAATTCTAAACATGTTATGGATATCATGACAGAATGGAAGTGGATTGGTTATTACGAATTTCTCTGAAATTCCTAGTTATAATTGAGACCATCTTATTAAAAGGATGTTAACTAATTGCAATATCTTTGTAATATCTTAGAAGAAATTAAAAGTCAACATTATTGATGTAAGTATTCATATCCACGTGCTCCTATTCTTTGCTTTTTGAGACGCGGTGAGTTTAGGTAGAATTTCCCTGAATTTACCAATGCCACTTTCAGGCACATTTGATCTCCTAGAGAGGAATCTATATTATACCTCCATGAGGCATGTCTGTGGGGATGGAAGAGAGGGCAAGAGGGTGACTTGAGATAATCATTGCTAAAATGTTTTATTTGCACATGATAATTTCTCCTTTCATAAATATCAGCAAATATGCTTCTCTCCCCTCTCCCTCTCCCTTTCTCTCAGGATATCAGGCAGATAAGAGTTATCAGTAAAGGTCATCCTCAATTTCTGTACAGAAATGATCTGTCTCTGGTATGTAATAAACATTTATCCATGCCTTTATTAGCTGTATTGAAGCTGACAGTTCTGTTAAACCATTTTCTTTCATTTTGCTAGGTCATGACGGTTAATGCTGCTAAAAAATCTCATCACTGCTTTTGATCACTGTATTGTCTTCCCTGTATTATCGGAATTTTTTGAAGGTAAGCACTGGCTGGAATGATCTATTAAAGTTACAGCCCGTTGAGTCTCTGTTTTTTTTTTTTTTTTCCTCTTTTCATCACAATAAAAAAGCAAAGGAGTGCAAAGAATAAATTTTCCTCAGAAGGTTATATTTAGTTGGTTAGTTGACACATTCAGTCAACTCTCAATTATCCACAGTAAAAGGGAACTAAAGTACCAAATGTAAATGAAAACCACACATAATCCAAAATCTTCATTTTGGCTAAATATTTTACCAGGGTATTCTCAGGATCTAAAAAGACAACTTCACATTTTACTCAAATCCCTTTCTCATCTCCAGGGGTCAGTTCTCAGGAAGTAGCCAGATGAAGCAAAAGCCAAAGCAAGAAGAAAACATCCCCAGACAATTGATGTGTGCAACGGAAAAACATGATGGAGGATGCAGTTTGCATCTGGGCCTTTCCACCTTTCTTTCATCCACGCCACATAAACTCTCCTCTCATTCAAAGAAATGTGTAAGAAATGTTTGCTTTTGAGAAATGAAAAACAACAAAATAGCCATGAAAATATCTGCCTTTGTTAATGGATTAAAGATCTTATAAAACTTGCCAAACAAAGGTTGGTTGTCAATTTCAAGGAAATACAGTTCAGACAGATAAGAAATAAACTTTCTAAAAATGCAAACATGTTTCCTTTCAGTTAAACAAATATTTATTGAGTTCTTATCGCACGCCAGGCACTATGGGAAATTCTGGTAATACAAAAATATGAATGACTCATTTCAGCTCTCATGTAGCTCATAAGGAAGAAGTCACAAAAATAGATGTTTAAAACTGACAGAGTAATATTAAAGCACAGAGAAGAAGCATCTTCCCCAGCTAGGGTGATCATACCGAACCTTGAAGGGCCAGCACAGTTATCCAGGTGAAGAAGCAAGAGTCGGGGGAAGGGCACTTCAGGCAAAGGGAATAGTGTGAGCAAAGGCACAGATGTGTGACACAGTTTTGTGTATTCACAGAACTGCTGGGATCTCCAGGTTGTCAGAGCACAGCAATCATAATCACGGGGGATGAGAAAGGGAAGGAAAAGGCAATTGATGAAACTGGAAACCTGGGAAAGTTCAAATCTCTGGGGGCTGTGTAAGAAACTTAAATTAATAGTCCTTCCAAGATCATTTACATGCAATAAAGTAACAACCAACATGACCCTCAATTCCATTATCTACTTGTTCTTTCTTTTAGTTAGTCAACATTTTTTTAGCATTTATTACATGCCAGGCACTGTTCTAGGTGCCAGTGGTACAGTGGGGAACAGAACCACGTCCTGGACTCAGGGTGTGTTCATTCTGATGGGGAGAGAAAGACACAAAACAACAACAAAAAGAATAAATTATGTCAGGCAGTGGTAACATGTCAAAGGCCATTTATTAGTATTTTTCTTTTGGCTGCACTACATGGCATACGGGATCTTAGTTCCCCGACCACAGATCAAACCCATGCCCCCTGCATTGGAAGCGTGGAGTCTTAACCACTGGATTGCCAGGGAAGTCCCTCAAAGCCTACTTAAACTCTAGTCTCTAAAAATAAAGTAAGGCTGAATAAAGAGGATAGGGATGTGAGGTGAGGGAATGCAGAGCATGGTGACCTGTTTTATATAGAACAGTCAAGGCAAGGACTCCCTGAGATGGTGATATTTGAGCAAAGACCTAAAGGAAATGTATTTGAGGGAATTGCTTTTAAAGCAGAGCTGATCACACAAGGAAAGATCCTGCAAGGAGAGTGCGCTTGGCAAGCTGAAAGGAAAGCAAAGGGGCCAGTCTGGAGAAGAGAAGGTCGGGGAAGAGGGGTGTAATGCAGAGAGGTGCAGATTACTACTGCATGCGGGGCTTTTCAAAGTTTTTGAATCATAATCTTAAATAATACATTTTACATAGTGACAAATATATGTGTTTTAGAGAGAGAGATTGAAATACAGATATTTTTAAAGTTTCAGGAAACAATATTATGTGCACTATACTCTGCTCTTTTCAATTCTACTTCATCTTTTAAGAAATTCTGGTCACAATTAATTTAATTTATCTTTTAACCTATTAACAGGTCACACCCACAGTGGGGAAAACACTGAAGCAGGGTCATGTAGTCTAGTTTAAAAAAAAAAAAAGTGTTCTTTTTAAGGTACCCAACACCTAGCCCAGTGCCAGGCACACAGGCATCCTAATATTGTTTGTTGAATGAATGCATGAATGAATGAATGAATGAATGAAAATAATTAGAACTTATTTACAAGGCTCAAAGTCTGAAGACTTCAAATTAGGCATTTCAATTCCAAAACAAAACTCTAATAACTGCATGATCTTCAGATCATTGCTAGTGGACAGAATGTACCCAGAATTTAACAGAAATCAATGTCAGTCACTTCTAAAAGTGGACAAAGTTTTCTCAAAAAGGTCATTTACTGGAGGTAAGAGGAGAGTCCTTACAATTTACTTTTTCATTTTCTGGAATCCAAATTATTTTTTCTGAATAAAATATAATTAAGATAAAATAAGTTGAGAGCACGTCCCTAATGATATTAATTGTTGTTTTCATGGAAATTGATTTCTTCTTACCCTAACGTGACTTCTAACAGAGGATTACAAAATCTTTAGATACAAGTGTGATAATGTGCCAGAATTTCTGACTAGCACTTTTGATTTTCTTTTAAAGAATTGTATGTGAAGGGAACAACATTCCTCATGAAGTTAGCTGTGTATGTTTTCTTTTTTTTTTAATTGAAATATAGCTGATTTACAATGTTGTGTTAGTTTCAGGTGTACAGCACAGTGATTCAATTGTATATATGTATATGTGTGTGTGTGTGTGTGTGTGTGTTTCTTTTTCAGATTCTTTTCCCTTATAGGTTATTACAAAATATTGAGTATAGTTCCCTGTGCTATACTGTAGGTCCTTGTTGGTTATCTACTTTATATACAGTCGTGTGTATTGTTTTGTAAAAGAACTGGAGTTCAGAAAATCTTATCTTTATTCTGTAGAATAATAATTGCTAAAATTTACACAGTGCCAGGCTCTGTTTTAAGCATTTTGCGTATAAATATTAATTCATTAAATCCTAACAATAGCCCTATGGGAGAAGTACAGTTACTATCCCTAAAACTGGAAACTGAGGCACAGAGAGATAAAACAACTTACCATGTGCCATGCACTGCAACATCCTATTTAATCTACATAACAGTCTTATTTTAAAAATAACGTAACTGAGGCATAGGGAGGTATAAGTTGCTTCTGTCACAACTACTAATTGGTGGAGCTGGGACTGAGTCCAGGGCAATCAGCTTCAGAGTCCACACCCCTGGAGGCCATGTCATTCTGCCTCCTTTAGCTCTAATGTCTGGGCCAAGTCAGCACTGTAAAATACGATGATGCCAAGTGAGACTTTAAGGAAATCGTGAGCTCCTCAGGAGAAACCAGTGGCCCTGCTATATATATTCAGCATCAATCATTAGATGACAATTTTAATATCCTTACCACCAAGGACTTAGCAAATGTAACTTATGGAAATGTTATCTTATACTTTCCCCATCAAATTCTCTACTAGAACTTTTAAATTACCTTGAGACTGAATTAATTCAAGTATTAATGTCTCTCTGCATTTGTGTTTTGTTTTGTTTTGTTTTGTTTTTCCTTCCTTCTTACTTCCCTGAGACCCAAGTTTGGACCACTGTGCCTTTAAAAATTAAAAATGCAAATATTACATGGGATAGTCTATTTGTCTATTTCACATCTCACTTTTAAAATTGATGATTAGATAATTTTGGGTGTTCATAGAGAGAGGCGGCCATCCAGACACATGTATATATCAGCATTTATAGCTCTTATTAAAAAGGAAGAATTTCCCTTAAGCTTTCCTTCAGCTGTTTGCTTGTCCAGCACTTTATACACACACATACACACATACAAGAAAAGAGTAGGGTGTTTCCCTTGATGGTCTGCTCCTTAACCTAAACTACATTCTTTGTCATCATGATAACAATTATATCATTGTTCAGGACACATTTCCTAAAGAGCCTTTGTTCTCCATGGGGACTCAGCATAAATATACCAATGATAATAATTCATGGTCAAATGCTCTGTCACCCCAACTTGGAAATGAAAGTTGGTAATGATAACTCTTTTCACCATTCTGAGTACAAATGGAAACAATAGAAGTGCACAGAATACCACAGTGCCCTCTGACCTTCATGCGTGAGGTCATAGGACTCCAAAACAAGAAATAAGACCCTTGTGGTCATGGGAATCTTAAAGCGACATTTCAAACCACAACCTGGCATTTCTTAATGAGCTCACATTGCTTAAACTCTGCTCCAGGGTATGGTCAAAAGAAAACCATCCCTTTACCAACTGGTAAAGGCTTCAAGTTCCTAAAATAAATTCAGCAACTGAAAAAAAATAAGTAACTGAAATATCCACTTTCCCGAGGTGATGTGGTATTTTAAGCCAGACATTTTTCTGTGAGAGCTTCCCACTGTTTGGATCGTAATGAATAAAAACAAAGGACCAAATGCTTAACAGCTCTACTAATATTTCTTGTTCTTTTCAAAAGTAGGTCTTGGAGACAACCCATGATAATCAAAAACCACATGGTGGTCAGGTTGCCCTAATTTGACACTACACTCTGCTACATCCATAACCTTGGATAAGCCCAATTTCACAGTCTCAATCAGTTTTACAAAGAAGAAAGTGTATTAATCTTTTTCTTTCCTTTTCTCTCTCAGAAATACCCTAGAGCTCACCATAACAACTATCCTCCAAATGTTTGTTATAGTATGATGTTACGGTATAAAAATATAACAAAATCTTTCATGTGATACAGACTAAGACAAATCCTCCTTATAGTATATTCTGTACCATACTATGCCAAGATATAGCTGAGCTCATGAGTCTATTTTCAAATGATAATGTCTTAAAGACCTCAGGAAGGTTATCTCCTGCATTGATAGCAGGAAAAATACAAGAGTAGGAGTTACATGAAAGAATAATCTGTCTCTTCTACTTAGCATCTTTAACATGACAGCTTCACATCCTGATACTGAGCAGAAATTTAGAAAAACAGTTAAATCCACTGAAGAAAAAAAAAAAAGAAAAAGAAAAAAATGTATCCAGCCACAAAGTACAAAACAAACAGAACAGGGCATCAGCATGTGGCAACTCCAATATATCTAGTCTCCATCACTTAGAGGGTATGTCATCCCTAATTTTCAGGAAGAGACAAGGAGTCAATAAGAAGAAAAACTATTGATCTATCAACAAGTTTAATACAATCTTGAAATAAATTCTGTTCAAAACCCAGAAGCCTCCCTCCGTGTAATAGTTAAATTACTGACTCCCATGCAAAACAAAAATCCTGCCCTTAGGCCATTATCAGCATGATCCTTTATTTGAAGTCTTACAGGCTGTTCAAGGGACAACCCTGATGGTTTGGCCAAAGGGAAACAACACATAGAGTAGCTCAATACAGGCCAAGCAAAATGGAGCCTCCCAGTGTGAGAATATTAAATTATTATGGCTGCAACAGGGGGCACAATTGTTAGTGGCCCCCTCCCACTTATGGCCTTGCTCCTCTCTTCCCTGCAGTGAGTGTTCGTTGTCATACCTAATATTCAAATGCTTTGATAATAATACGGTTGTCAAGATAATAGCAGGAAACTTTCAGTAGAAACTCCATTTTCAAAAGCCAGCTGTGTTGTCCCAATGGTTCTTCCTAAGAAGATGCCTTCAAAAAGCAAATTTTTTCCCATTCAAAAATCAGAACAAAGCTCCTATTATATGTAAACACACACACACAGGGTCTAAGGTTAGGAGAACAAATGTACATCAGCAAGTCAGTACTACAAATGATCAAGAGAAAGAATGCTACAGGAGAGAAAGTGCCCAAGAAAACTGGCAGGATAAGAAATAGGGCAGAAGAATAGGATGAAACCTTTCTTAATCTAACATTCTGTTTGGGGCAGGGAGGGTGTTTTGCCCCTATCCAAGAGCTTTAAGTGGATGCACGAAGGAGACAAGATCTTAAATCAGGGAATGCTCGCCCATGTGGGCATTATTGATGGCACCTTGTTAGAAGAAGCAGTTTGGGTTTCTTTATTTCCTTTCATTTGCACAACATTCCAATCAATAGACCCAGTGAGGTGGGGTGTAATGTGGTTTTTTGGAAGAACACTAGTATTGTTCACATGTTCAATATCTGTACTTCTGAAGGTGGATTCAGGAAACCTTGCCCTTTTGTCCCAATAAAATAATGGCTTTCAGGAAATGCTACCCTTTGGCTTTCTTTTCTCAGTCAATGCTATTTGGTCTACAGCCATTTTAAATAAAAAGTTTCAATGGATTGAAAAAAAGCAGCAGCTGGAGACTAAAGCCCTGCAGGTGGCTGCTGATAAATACAGTATTGTAACTTGCTGGCATGAGCCCTCTCAAAGTGTTCTGAATACAGGTCAAAAGGCTTGACAAATTCCGAAGTCAATTTTAAATTATAATCTACATGCAAGTAAATTTTACCCATGCCACCCATAAGGATTTCTTTTTTCTTTCCCTGGTTACATAGGAATAGATAGAATTTCATTCACATTTTACATAGAATTATATCAGTGTATTCATTTGTGTCATGGAAATGCACAGTTATTCCAGGGATTTTCCAGCTTAAAACAATGGTGGCCATTTTTTTAAGGAGGGATAACCTATTATTTTTAACTATATATATATGAGAACATCCTTTAAGTACACTTTTTCTCCTTGGGGCTAGCGGGTTGTTTTAAACCATGGGAAGAAAAGCACTATAGAAAGATAAAGAACTGCTTATTTCCATTGTGACATTATTTGGGACCAGCAGGTACCCTTCCTCGATTCATCTCATTTGGCCACATTTGCTCTACGGCTCTTTGTCCTCTAGCACTTATGTTTCTCATTTTCACAGAATTAATTAGTAATTGCCTGTATATTTCTTCAGAAGTATTGTCTTTTTCATATATTTGCCCTATCTCCATATTTAAGTTTTAGATTTCCCAACAGCAAGGATCAGGTCTTTATCGACTTTTGGCATTTCCCCAAAGCAAGCTTTTCTCTATTCAATGTGAATGTTTAATAAAAATAATCGACAGTTTATAAAGAAGAAATAAGATCTAAGAAGGCTATAGAACAACTTCCTAACGTGGTCATTTTTTTTTTTTTTTTTTGCAGAAATGTAGTCAGAGGAGGAGAGCTATGTTATATAATTTTGAAGTGTTTGGTTTTTAAATGAAGATTATGTTTTCCTTTATAATAAAATCACAATAAAATAAAATAATTTTTAAAGAAAAAAGAAGGAAGATCTGAAGAGGCACACTAGTTCTCACCTTGAGTGATCCAATTCAAATACACTATCACTTTATTAATCAATAGCACAAATGAGGTGCAGAGATGGAGATGAAAAATTTTTATAGACCTTGCTGCAATGTGGGAAATGAGGAGTGTATATCTTCTAATCTGAACCTTGACTTAACCTATGCAACTAGAGAAAAGAAATGGTATTTCCTAAAAGGAAATGGAGTATCATCTCACCATCCTCCATCTACTAATATTAGGATTCATTCATTCAACAGATTTTTTTTGAACATCTACTCTATGCCAGGCATTTTTCTGGGCACTGAAGATACACCAGTGAATAAAATAGGTAAATATCACTATCATCACTGAATTATATTCTAGTTGGGGTAAACAGACACTAAACAAGAAAATCTTGAATAGGTCATGTGGTGATTAAGTACCTTGGGAAAAAAAACAGAGAAGGGAAATTGGGACTCATTGGGTGGTAAGGATGGTTGCAGCTTCACAGACAAGGCAGACATAGAGGGAGATAACATGAGAGAGGCAGGATGGACCAGAACACATAGGGACCAGTGTGCCCTATGTGTTAATAAGCTTGGATTCTTTTTTAAGTAGTAAAAGAACTCACTGGATACCTTTAGGCAGCAAATAACGTGATCTTATTTCCACTTGAGAAAAATCATTCTGCTGCATGAGAGAAGTGGTACAAGAGTAGAGACAGGAAGAGGTCCAGGTCGGAAATAGAAGTTTGAGAAACAACACAGTTAAAATGTATTTATATAAAAAAAGAATGTATATATATGTATAACTGAATCACTTTGCTGTGCAAGAGAAATTCACACAGCATTGTAAATCAACTATACTTCAATAAAAAAAATTTTTTTTAATAAATAAAAATAAAAATGCATTTAAAGTCATGGGACTGCCTGAGACCACCTCAAGAAAAAGACTACATTGAGTAGAAAGGAGGGCTGAGAACAGAACCTGTGAATGTACAAAGGTCTGAAAGAGGAAGCAGTTGGAATTTGTCTGACACCATGGCTCTCAAGCCAATGAACCTAATACCTCACGTAGGAGAAGCCTCCATACCTAGATGCTGCCTATGAAACAAAAGCCCCCTTCTCATCTGTGTGGAGCTGAAGCAAGAATGGCATGGATAATGCTTTTCCAGTGCTAATATTTGCACTGAAGAGACACCATGGACAGGGAATACATTCTTGGGTTTCTTGACCCAAGAGAGTCTGGTGATTCTTAGGTGAAAGGCTAGATCAGATGTTCCGTTTGAAGAAGATGGACTCAAAGGCCTCAGAGAGACAAGTAGGAGTAGGAAGAGAAGGATAATTATGAAGGGAAGAAAAGAGGCAAGAGAGAGGAGAAGGGAAGAACAGAAAAGAAAACCAGCACTAATTTCAGAAAAGAGTATGGCTTAAGGGCAAGGTTATGTCACAGGGTATACAGTAGGTGATTTTTGGTGGTATGTAGATTCTGAAAAATATTTATGTATTATGTATTTTATAGTTATCTTTTGGCAATTAAATTGATTATTTTTGTTTTACACTTCTAGGAGTGAGATAACATTTCCTATTTTTAAAAATGTATTCAAGGAAAAAATAAGAAATCAGTTTAAGGGAAAAAATATACTAAGTTCTTAATCTCCAGAATCCCCAGATCTCTCAACAATACAATGGGATATAACCCGTCTTTCAAGATTGCTATGATAACTAGCAATAAGGGTATATCTAGTACAATGCCTGGCAGGCTCTCAATAATAATTAACAAATATTATTACTATTCATATTTTAAGTACCTAGCATGTGCCAAGTGTAATAAAACTTATTTTATTAATGGAAACATAGAAAAGTAAAAAAATAAAGGCAAAACAAATCTGGAGAAACAATTATATTACAAGATTAGCAGAGAGAAAAGAGTGAGGTGGTCATTAATGATAGTGAATTAAAGCAAAAACTGAAGTTAAAAAATAAGAAGTTGATTAGAAGAAATTAGGGTGGGACTTCCCTGGTGGTTCAGTGGTTAAGAATCCGCCTGCTAATGCAGTGGACACGGGTTCGATCCCTAGTCCAGGAAGATCCCACATGCCACAGAGCAACTAAGCCCATGCACCACAACTACTGAGCCTGCGCTCTGGAGCGGGTGAGCCACAACTACTGAGCCCACGCGTCACAACTTCTGAAGCCTGCACACCCTAGAGCCCGTGGGCCGCAACTACTAAGTCCACGCACTGCAACTACTGAAGCCCGTGTGCCCTAGGGCCTGAGTGCCACAACTACTGAGCCCATGCACCGCAACTACTGAAGCCTGCGCGCTCTAGGGCCCGTGTGCCACAACTACTGAGCCCACGTGCCGCAACTACTGAAGCCCACGTGCCTAGAGCCCATGCTCTGCAACAAGAGAAGCCACCACAATGAGAAGTCCATGCACTGCAACAAAGAGTAGCCCCGCTTGCTGCAACTAGAGAAAGCCCGCGTGCAGCAACAAAGACCCAACGCAGCCAAAAAAATAAATAAAAATTAAAAAAAAAAAAGAAGAAACTAGGGAGATAGGAATAAAACTGGGAGTCAGGCACTGTAGAAAACAAGATGGTGGCATGATTTTGAGATGGAGCTGAAGGACCCAAGGTGAGGCTTGACTCATCAGGTTGCTAAGCAAAGAAGAGAAGCAGAGGGTCTTGACCTGGAGACCATGGTGGGCTCTGGGAGACCCCTGAAACCACTAAAACTGGGTGGTGAAATATTATGTATGCAAGTATAGGAGCAAGCATTTTTCTAAATAGAGGGTCCATGTCTCCCATCAGATTTTCAGAGATTTGTGGCCTCAAATTTTTAAGTATTTCTGACTGAGCTAGATCAATTAGTCAACTGAAAACACCTGGAAGCTGTTTTTCTATACAGGCACTATTCCAAGTTTGCCAAGTATTGGAATGGTGTTGTACTTAGAAAGTCTGGGGAAGAGGGGCCAAGTGTTGAGCTGAACCCATAATGGGCAAGTCCCAGATCCATCACCATTATTTTCCAAAGTGGATTTCTGTTAAGCTATGGCCAGACCTGCTCTAGGCCTGATGGACAGAGAAGCAATCAGTATATGAAAACATGTAGCTATAGCATGGCAAGATTTTCCTTAGATGACAATGACATTGATCCTTGAATAGTGACATTCTAAGCATTAGAGATGGCAGTGAGCATGCCCTTCTGAGATCCTGCCTCCACCAGGTGGCCTTGACCACCAAACTCTTGGATGTACCTCTGAAGGAAATGGGGAGACCAAGGGGAAGTACATTCAGGCACTCATCCACCTAATCTCATTGCTCCCTTTGCACTGCTTCTTTCCTGGTTCAATAATAAACTGAAATTACCAGCAACCTTAAACCAAATCTAAGCCATCTTCACACTAGCCCATCCTTAGGGAACAGAGTCAGCCAGCCCCAAGCAGCTATTTGGAGACTGCACTCGACCTATTTTATCACAACTTAGTACTCTCATAAATATTTCATAAATATCTGTAAATCTAAAAGCAAACTTAGAGTTTAGCACTTCAGCTGAAAAATCAATAGCAGTTATTTCAATAATTGTAGCTCATCCTGAAAAAGATTTTCTTTGTTAATTTCTCTAAACAGAGAAGCAAAAGAAAATGGGTCTCCCAAAAAGAGAGGCCAATTCAAGGGAAAAATGTAAATTCCAGAATATACTTTCAAATATCTGTCTTTCCTAACTATTCCTAAACATTTATAAAATTTCCCCCTACTATATTTTACATGTTTTAAAGGTGAGAAAAAAAAAAAATGATGAAGAATGTGCTTCCCATGGTTGAAAGGATGCCACAATGCAAGTTCTACTAGGAACTCACCAGAAACTCCTCAGTAACAAAGATTTTGGGCACCAAGAGAAATTACAAAATAAAACAATTAAAAATGGATCCACCGAATAAATTAATAGATAAATAAATAATTCAACCAATAATGACTTTAAGTGTTGATTTTTTTCAAGTGGAGGCTCAGCTTCCTTTTCTAGTAAAAAAAAAAAAAAATGCTTTCCTGGCTAAGGTAAACAACAGTAACCAAATACCCCACAAAACCATATTTAATTAAGGTCAGGATGACCAGCTCTTGAAATTCTGGTTTCTTGAAGATGAAGACCCTTCCCTCAAGAACTAAGAGAAAGAGAATCCCAACAGACATTGTTAGCATATTTTTTAAGAACAACTTTAGTTTTGTATAGAAATGTGACTTTCTCATCTTAGAACACACATTTTTCTCTCAATTTGTTCAGTTTACAGCTAAGAACAAAACAGGAGGTCAAGTATAGTAATGGATAAAAAAAGTATAAAGGAATATTTTTCACAGTGACAAATCAAGCAGATATTTAGAGTCACATACATATCAATTCTTCTTAGGGGAATATAAAACAGTGACATTTTCCATTAGCAATTTTTTTTCCACCCAGATGGAGCACTTAGGAACCACTAGTACTTGGTAACCTACAGTGAAATGCACATTGGAGGTGTGTCCTCCGCTGAAAGGAGTCTCCTTTCTTTCTCTGAAGTTACTCTTTCACAGAGCTGAGGGGAGGCTCAGAGAGGTGCAGTGTGGGACAGAGAAAGGGAAAAAACCCTTTCTTCACACTCGTGCTGCTCTGAATGCGGACCATCTGTGCCCCCAGCTGGAGCACCGGCAATGGTCTGGCACTTGAACCACACCATATTTACAGATCTAAACACAAATGGCTACTGCCTGATTGTTTCATGATTCATTAGTCAGACAAGCTCTCCTCTCCCGCCAGCACAGCTGTTACAGAGTAAACCTTTGTCACTTAATAGGCCTGATTATTACTTTCCATCAAAGGTATTGATCTGTGTCACCTCTACTTAAGGGAAAGGGGGAGAAGAAAATGGGGGAATAAAATGTACCAGGAAAACAGGAACATGAAGAAGAAGAAGGAGGGCAAGAGGGGGACATTAGATGGGATGAGTGACACTGGCTTCCTTCCTTGCTCTCTCCTGTGTGACCTGAATATCTGGATCCGTGTCTTTGGCTGCCTGCCGTGACTGACTTGCTCAGAAAGGGGAGCCATACCTCACACAGTGTGCAGCCCTGAGCCCCCACACCACTGCGGTCACAGACCCTGACCACACAGATCACTGTTCAATGATGGGCACACGGTGAACTGAACCGGAAATCTGTATCAATTAATAAACCAAGCCAGTGTGCAGATCAAGTACAGGCTCCAGAGGGAATTTTTATAGCTCCTTTAATTATCTCCTTTTGTTTAACAAATAAAGTGAAGCTATAACCCTAGGCTGTTCCCTGACTGTGAGGCACAGCATCCGCCCAGGTGGAGAGGTGCTCCTGTCTAGCTGCCAGGTAGGCACAGCGGGGCAGAGCACCGGCTGGGGATGCTGAATGCCAGCTTGGCACCCTGGCCAGTGCTCTGCTTCTCTCTCACCTCTTTTTACCACTTTCCTCACTTTTTCCTTTCTTCCAAAAACTCAAAGGAACAAAAAGTGAGAGGATTTCCTAGGAGGGGAAAGACAAAGAAAGGCTATCAGAAATTACACCAACTCAGTAAAAACCAAGGTAAAGATTCCCACCAACATTACCACCGAAGCAAGAATTTTAGAAAAGGAGACCAGAGATCATCTATCTCATCTTCGGATTTGCCTATAAGCAAAGGAAGCCCAGACAGGTTTAGAAGCTTCTTCCTACTACACGGTTTTTTGGGTGGGACAGCTGAGTCTAAAAGAAAAGTCCTCTGCTAACCCATTCAGAGCTCTTTCCATTCCACCAGCCAGCCCTCCAATACCAAAATCTCAAATCAGACAGGGATTGTTTTAACTAATATTTTACCTCCTATAGCCTGATAGAAGATAAGATCATAAAAGAATGAGAGTTTTGATCAGAACTTGTGGAATCACCCTCAATACAGTCACACTTTTGTAAACTACATCCATATCATAGAAGAATAGTATTTTACTTTATATAGTACACATATGTGTATGCAGAGATATCACACACAAGTAACCCAGTGCATGCATCCATGCAAATGGGCCTTGCTCTTACCACCACTTAACAGCTCCAGTCCTATGAGATTCCAGCATAGGCTGGTTGCCTTCCCTTTGTCTCCGTAACACTCACTGTAATTGTTACCCAAATCTAGTATATTAATGAGACCTTTATTACTCCTTTTCCCCATCTCACCCTCCAATTGCAAGCACATGTCATTCCAGTTCACAAAAGGTCAACAGCCTTGCTAAGCCCATACTGTTTGTTTTACAGTGCTCAGCATAGGTGATGGATTGACAAGCCTAGACATTGGGACCCTCCATTGAGTGACCGTCAATCGAAGCAAGAGACAAGGTTCACCCCGCCAATTCAGTCCATTCAGAATTAAAGGGGATGGGCAGAACTTGGTTTGCTTAAGTTCCTTTCTTAAGATACTGCTAATGAGTATAGCACTCAGAAATATCTGAATGGGCTGGGGCCCTAGGGAGCTGAACAAGCCCATTTCATACTTATTTTATTCTCAGTAGGCCCTTGGCCAAGGGTAGGATGCTAATGGCTTGAGATCGCTTCTGACTCAGCCCAGATTTTAATCAGCAAACTGGCAATGAAAGACCCCTTGTCCCATTTCCATGTCTATAGTTCTCCAGGTGGTTTAATTGTTCCACTTGATATCCATGTCCAGGGCCATCTAGTCATCTCCCCTTCCTCATTCCCAGTTACCAAATGGCATTGGGAATTTTACTCTTTGGAGCAGCATGTTAATGAAGCATGCAGTGTATGTTTTGATACTCATAAAAAAGAATTTTAACAGAAATCATAACCTTTATTCTTCTATATAAAACAGAAATCAGATTTGGAAGCAAATGAAATCTTAATGATAGCCAACTTTCAGCTTTTGAGCTTTCCAAACCAGAGTTTCTTTTTGTAAGTTATGTCTATCAGTTGACAGGACCAATATGATTTTACATGGGCACAGTTTGGCAACCAGGAACTCCACATAATTTACTGCACTTGAAATTCATATAAAAAGAAAGCTGTCAGCAAGTAGAAACTGATTAAAATAAAGGGCATTTGTTCTTAACAGGGGAGGAAAATCAGCTTATAGCCATCAAAAAGAAACTGATTGGCAAGAACTCATGTGAAAATGCCAAAGTATTAAAAACACACTTTGTTGTTTTCTCTATTTATATTCCACCTGATAATTTGATTTTGAATCTAAATACGCATTTCCCCCAGCAAATCATCAAAAACGGACCTTACCTAGAAATCTAGGTATGGTGACAAACAGCATTTGAAAGTATCCTCTAACACAAAATCCTGAAATCCTGACAGATGGTTTGTTATGCCTTAACAAATTTTGGTGAGGCAGGAAGAATAGGTATACTACCTCAGTTTTATAGACAAGACACTGATGTGTTGAGAGGTCAAGGATAGAGAAATATCATCAAACAATGTTTATAAAGCTCTTACATGTGGGGCGCCACTGTCTGGAATGCAAAAGAACTACTGGTTATAATGCCAAGAAGACCTATAAGATTGTGCAAAGAAAAATGACCTGAGTTCAAGGTCTTACCAACAGCTTTGTCTCTGGGGAAAGCCTGAGAGAAAATCCACTTTCTGGCATCCAGTGGTGCTCACGTGTTCTGGAGGTAGCCACGCAAAATGAACCCTGAGTCTGAGGACTTTCTATAAAAGTAAAGCAAAACATATATGTGCAGTTAATTAAAACGTGCCTTTAAAAACAGGCATAACACTTGTTCTTATAGAGGTACATTATTTAACTAAATATACATGGAACAGCTGGGACTAAAACCCAAAAAAACACATACAGCAGATTGCAATGAAAACTTACGGTTGTATTTAGTTACGTACATATTTTAATTTGGTGCATGCAACCAAAGCCAACAGTACTCAGGGCTGGATAATTGTTCTTTCTTGCTCCTAAAAATGGCAACACCAAAGTATGTTCTAGGAAATGCCTTTTTCGTTAAATATGTTTTCTTTATTTTTTCTGTATTTTATAGGGTGAATGCTTACAGAAATTTTTAAAAGGCACTGTATTTATATTTCTCATTTCTACGTTTAAAACTCATCATAGTGCATCCTAAAATGTCTCTAGTCAATGTGGTACAAATCTGGATTGTAAAATAATAAATAAATAAATAGATGAGTAATAGCCAACACTTACGACTCACTATGTGACAATCATGCATATACTAACTCATTTAATCATCAGAATACCCTATAAATTAAGTTCTATTATTATCCAGATTTTACAGATGAGTAAACTGAGTCACAGAGAGATTAAATAACCTGCCTTACAACATACAGTTGATAAGCAGCAGAGCTGGAATTCAAAACCAGGCTGTCTGGCTCCCAAGTCCATGCTCTTAAACTAAAATTTACAAATAAAGCTAACTCTACAGAGGCAGGGAGAGAAAGAAGGAAAAAGGAGGGAAGAGGAAGGAAGGAAGGAAAAGAGAGAGAGAGAAGGGAAGGAAGGGCGGAGGGAAGGGAGGGAGAAGAATAGAAATCTTTAAAAAATTGAGTCAAAAGAAAAAGAGAGGGAGGATTAATTTGCCTTTATAGGCAATGGGAAAATTTGAAAAAATTCTCTTGAGGAATTAAAGGAAGTCTTTTTTGACAACTGGAACAGGTTTTTTTGAAAGGAAGGAGAAAGCGGGGATGGGAGTCTGATGCCAACTGAACCCCGCTATGACCTTGGTGGAGGAGAAATGACTGCAGATTCAGTCCTTCTGTGCCAGATCTCAGGGCCTCCCTTCCAGGAATGCATCCATCTGCCCCAGCATCCTGAACATTTCAAACACTGCTCCTCCCCACTTGGACTTAAGAAGATGTCAAGGGATAAGACACCCGGAAACCTAAAATACAGGCGTAGTGATGCATGGTCACTTGGCAACGGTGGGGTGTACTTAGTTTCATGCCAACGAATGGAGCCTGCTTTCTTGCCAGCAGCCCAGACATTAAGCAAACAGACAACACAGCAGAAGCAGGGGCACAGAAGCAGAAGGGATCTGTCCAGCAGGGGAGAAATCTTCCACACATTCACGGAAAAAATGCAGCAGATAAGAAGAATAGATTATCACTGACGGTAGCAGCGGGATGTTTGTGATGAGAGAAAGTACTTGTAACTCAGCAGTAATGTGGACCATATTAAGCGGAAACAGAAATATCATGTAATGATATGTCACTTAATGAATGCTTGGAGGAGTAGCCCACAAAAATAAGCAGAGATGCCAGTCTGTTTTTTGGACTTAGGCAGAGCTAGAAATGAAGGTCATCAGAAACCTTATGCCTGAGAGTTTTGTGGTTTGAAGGAGATGAGGGTTTGTTCTATTTTCTTTTCTTTATTTTTTTTTCTTTGATACATTAGCCCCCTTTGGGTAGCCTCCCGGGGTGTTTAGAGAGTAGAAACAAAGATTTAATAGGCCAGGTGGCCTTATTTGGAACCTTTGCCAGATATCTTAGTGCAGGTATTTGCAAGTAAAGCTTGTCAAATAAATTATGACTCTGAACTTCTAGATAGTGATTTTTTGTGGTAAATGGATCAGAATGTTGAGTATGGTACAAATAATTAGCATAGTTACCATTCAGTGAATGCCTACATGTGCTTTTCGGGCATGGGCTAAGTGCTTTAATCCTCACAACAATCTTGAGGGAAGTGCTGTTGCCCCTATTTTACAGAAAAGAAAACTGAGACTTATAGTGGTTACAGGAGCAAAGCCAGGATTCCACTCCAGGTTTGTGTTTCTCCAAAGTCCTTGCTCGCAAAAGATGTTGCCTTTAGAAATGTCACCAGGAATATTACAGTAACTACACTCCAACCATCAGCACACCCTTGGCTCACTGGCACATATGACTGCTTAAGCCTTCAACCCTTTGAAAAAGCAGGAATATGACGACAATGCAGCAATAGGAGTAGTGCAAAGAGCATTAGACAAAATTTGAAAAGAGTTGGGTTTTGGACTTGACTCTGCTTCTAATTCTCAGTTTCCTTGGGCATGTTCTTAAGCCCTCTGAATCCCTACAAAATAATGGCAAAGAGACCTGCCAGATGATCCAATGAAAATATGAAACAGGAATGCACTTTTTAAACCTCTATATATGCAACACTCAGATTATAACTCAGGTTTACGCAGCCTCAACCGCTGAAATGGAGATCAGTGTTTCCCCTTTATCATTCCTTGTCCTCAAACAGCAGCCACAGATACTAGATGCTGCCGTGAGAAACATTCTCCAAATGCTAGAAATTGTGCAGGATGAGCCTGAGCAAAACGACCATAAATTGGGTGTAAGGCCAGCACCAGGGCAAAGACAGAAAAGGAACTGGTGATTCTTGAAGTGCTCTGTGCCACTAACAAAGGGCAGAAAGGGATGAACATTTCCCTATTTTCTTAATGCGTGTTGTTGAGATTGGCATGTGATGAATGCAGGAAAATCAAATCCTATTGCCTTCTGACTGCATCATTATACAGAATGTGAATACTGCATAAATCTATGAGGTATTCAAAATACGTAGACCTATCAAAATTCTGTTTTTGCCTCTACTTGCAAAATTATTCCATCTTTCTTCCTAGAAAGCCGCAAAGTCAGGACTCTTACTAGAGCTTGTGGCTCCATATCCTTTGAAATTGCATTTAAAAGTAGTTCCAAAATCCTCAGATTTCTACCAATTAGAATTAGAATTTTTATGGATTTAACTTTTTGAATTAGGAACTCTTAAAAATCTGATAAAAGCCATGGATCCTTTCCTTAGATAAAGGGGCGCGCACACACACACACACACACACACAAACACAGGACTGTACGATAAGAAGCCCATCCACGGGCCCCTCAGGGTTTATGGACCCCCAAGGTGACAACTCTCAGAGCTCATACCTTTTTGTGAATGTCAATACACTGAATACACTGCACAGCTATGCTTGGCCAAGGGGTGAAGTAGGGACTGAACTCCAATCCCCACACCACTGACTAAGCCATGTTGTATCTGCCCAGAGTGGGTGCTGTGTTCTAATCTGTGCAAAGATGCCAAATAGTCACAGCACTGTCCTGGGACCAGCTCGCACCAGCTGTCAAGCTGAGCCCTTTGTGTGTGTCTCCTCCCAACTCCATGTTCAGTGACAGTCATGTTGATAGCTTGAAATCAGCTATGATGTGAATATTTACACCAAGGAAACTAGTAAACTCTACAAAGAAAAGCTGTCCCCAACAAGAGAGCCAGTTGTTGAAGATTTACTGGCATATCACTGCATATGGGCTAGCAGAGACCCTGAAAACCTCTGTCCTGTATTACGTAGATTTGAAATGAAAAGCAGAAAACACAATTTAAAACCACATCCCAGTTTCCTTTCAGCCTGTACTAATTGCTTCTAGGACAAGGATATGTGGGGCCTGACTTGTTTTGAGCACAGACTTCACAGCTAACAGTTGCTGAAGAAGGTATTCACAGAGGGCTGCTGGAAAAACCCGTTCCCATTCGATCCCAGGGGGGGTCTAAAGACAGCATCCCAAGCTATAAACCTATGTTTTAAACATCACGGCACTGAGAGCAGTAACTGCCATAGAACCATTAAGAAAACAAAACTAATGATGGTTGCAAAATAAGTCTTAAGATAAGGATTAAAAGTAAGAACTGATGGGGAAAGTAAATCTAAAGTCCCAATCCTCCTTGCAATGCCAAGGAAGAAAATCCTTGGCCATAACAAGCATAAATTGTTGTGGACTGATGTCAGGTTTCTTCTGTAGGCTTTTTGAAGAGCTGCTCTTCGCAACTGAACTCTGTCTTGAGCTGATTCTCTTAGGAAGGAAAAAATAAAAAAATAAAACAGGTCAAACGATTGATTCCAGTTTTGAATTACAGAGGGCTATTGATTTTTCATTAAGGTTCCTGTGCGGCTCTCAAGAGGAGGGAGAAAGAGAGGAAAGTAATTCATTGATCAGAGCGGAGGGCCATGTTCATTTATTGGCTTCCTGCCACGTCCCATTATTCCCGATTCTAAATGTATATTGAAGTCAGTTTATTTTCATCATTGCCTCCTGTCACCAGAAACGTCTCCCAGTAACTATTAGTTTAATCATCCTTCTCTCACAATGGTAATGAGTGATAATATCCAACATGATCCTGAATTCGTGAATGTTATTCATTGGATTACAGCGTTGCTCCCCCCAAGGCTCTAGTGAAGAGTCTGTCAACACTTTAATCGTCTAAAAAAAAACCACATAAATAGTTTGAAGACTTTTTAAAACGTATTTTAATTTTTTTTAAGAAACCTGCAGCATTTTTACCACTGTTATTTAAAAAAAAAAAAAAAAGGAACTTCCCTGCTTTCCTGGAAGATCCATGGTTTTTGATCCAACAATGATGCTAATTTTAGAGAGTGCATGAAATCTACCCAAATCAGGTATCATATATCTACCAAAGCCACCGGAACCCAATCTAGAGAACCATAAAGCACATGCAGAATAAATCAGGCATTCCACTTAGCACCCTCATTTCATTTGCAGAAACAATCTTCAATTTGTCTGTACTGTCTTGTCTCACACTTGAACCTCTGCTTTACATATTAGCAAATTGAGGTTCCAAAAGACTGAACCACTCAGGATCACCCAACAACGTGGCACAGTGGGGAACAGAACCCACATTCCCTGGCTTCCGTATCACTATTTGTTCCACAACAACATGCTGCCATTTTAATAATCTATCCTCTCAATTCATGTGATATTTATAATGCATAAAAATCAGAAGCTGACTTTAATATCAAATCCTAGAAATGCTGTTAATGATATTTTCTTTTTCTCATCTAGAGATAGGACCACATTTCCCATTAAGTGCTATCTCACATCTAGGTAGAGTAATAGTTGCCCACATTATGTGAGTGCCTACTCACCCCCCAAGAGTTCTCAATCTCAATCTCAACCCCTCCAGATCATCTGCCAAGGGACTCATGTACATTAACGTTTCTCAGTGAATTTTCCTAACACCCTGTGAGAGGTGGGAGGAATGTTCCCATTTTATAGATGATCTGGCAAAGGCTACAGCAGAAATAATTTACAGAGCCAGGACTCAGAGTCAGGCCTTATCGTTAACGAGGTCTCTTTCCACTACACCACAGCTCCCTCTGGTGCCAAAATTGACAGTGGGAACTATTATAAACAACTATGGAAAAACTATTTAAAAGTAGTACACCAATAAATCGAGCTGGAAAATATCATAGAAAAAAATCCCATTCAGAGTAGCAAATAAGAATATAAAATGCCTACAAATAACTATGACAAAAAAGTGTGAAACATATGACTAAAAATGATACAACTTTACTGAAAATGTAAAATAAGATCTAACTAAACAAAGAGATACAAAATATTTTAAATGTGTGAGTTCTTTCCAGTGGGATATTTTGGGGAAAAAAGCATGATAAAATTATTCTAAAACTCCTCTGGATGAGCAAACTATACAAACACAAAAGGTTTTTTGAAAAATAAAAACAATGAAAGGGCACTCACTCCATCAAACATCAAAATGTAGTTTAAAACTTATTTAAAACAAATTGAGAACCTGTGCAAAAATCAACAGACAGATCAATGGAACGAATTAATTGGCCATGAAACAGACTATAACATATACAGTGAAGAAAACATTAAATAAGCAGAGGAAAAATTATATATTTGAAAAAATTAAATTTGATACTCATTGTACAAAGTACACCAAAATGTATTTCAGATGAATTACAGAGTTAAATGATTTTTTAAATTCTATAAAACAGGAGGAAGATAGAGGTAAATATTTAACTTATGAAAGTATTTTATCAGTATAAAACCTGCAAAATTATGATGGAAAAATAGATTTTACTATATTAAAATGTAAAATGTCTATTCAAACATCACAAACTAAAAAAATTAGATTCAAGTCACACACACGCAAAAAAAAAAAGTTCTACCTCACTAGTATTCAAAATCACCAATTAAAATAACATCATGATAACATTTTTATCTACTGAATTGACAAAACTTTTATTTATTTATTTTATTTATTTATTTTAACATCTTTATTGGAGTATAATTGCTTTACAATGGTGTGTTAGTTTCTGCTTTATAACAAAGTGTTATCAGCTATACATATACATATATCCCCATATCTCTTCCCTCTTGCGTCTCCCTCCCACCCACCCTCCCTATCCCTCCCCTCTAGGTGGTCACAGAGCACCGAGCTGATCTCCCTATGCTATGCGGCTGCTTCCCACTAGCTATCGGTTTTACATTTGGTAGTGTATATATGTCCATGCCACTCGCTCATTTTGTCACAGCTTACCCCTCCCCCTCCCCATGTCCTCAAGTCCATTCTCTAGTAGGTCTGCGTCTTTATTCCCATTCTGTCCCTAGGTTCTTCATGACCCTTTTTTTTTTTTAGATTCCATATATATGTGCTAGCATACGGTATTTGTTTTTCTCTTTCTGACTTACTTCACTCTATATGACAGACTCTAGGTCCATCCACCTCACTACAAATAACTCATTTTCATTTCTTTTTATGGCTGAGTAATATTCCATTGTATATATGTGCCACATCTTCTTTCTCCATTCATCTATTGATGGACACTTAGGTTGCTTCCATGTCCTGGCTATTGTAAATAGTCCTGCAGTGAACGTTGTGGCACATGACTCTTTTTGAATTATGGTTTTCTTAGGGTATATGCCCAGTAGTGGGATTGCTGAGTTGTATATTAGTTCTATTTTTAGTTTTTTAAGGAACCTCCATACTGTTCTCCATAGTGGCTGTATCAATTTACATTCTCACCAACAGTGCAAGAGGTTTCCCTTTTCTCCATACCCTCTCCAGCATTTATTGTTTATAGATGTTTTGATGATGGCCATTCTGACTGGTGTGAGATGATATCTAATTGTAGTTTTGATTTGTACTTCTCTAATGATTAATGATGTTGAGCATTCTTTCATGTGTTTGTTGGCAATCTGTATATCTTCTTTGGAGAAATGTCTATTTAGGTCTTCTGCCCATTTTTGGATTGGGTTGTTTGTTTTTTTGATATTGGGCTGCATGAGCTGCTTGTAAATTTTGGAGATTAATCCTTTGTCAGTTGCTTCATTTGCAAATATTTACCCCATTCTGAGGGTTGTCTTTTCGTCTTGTTTATGGTTTCCTTTGGTGTGCAAAAGCTTTGACGTTTCATTAGGTCCCATTTGTTTATTTTAGTTTTTATTTCCATTTCTCTAGGAGGTGGGTCAAAAACGATCTTGCTGTGATTTATGTCATAGAGTGTTCTGCCTATGTTTTCCTCTAAGAGTTTGATAGTGTCTGGCCTTACATTTAGGTCCTTAATCCATTTTGAGTTTCTTTTTGTGTATGGTGTTAGGGGGTGTTCTAATTTCATTCTTTTACATGTAGCTGTCCAGTTTTCCCAGCACCACTTATTGAAGAGACTGTCTTTTCTCCATTGTATATTCTTGCCTCCTTTATCAAAGATAAGGTGACCATATGTGTGTGGGTTTATCTCTGGGCTTTCTATCCTGTTCCACTGATCTATATTTCTGTTTTTGTGCCAGTACCATACTGTCTTGATTATTGTAGCTTTGTAGTATAGTCTGAAGTCAGGGAGCCTGATTCCTCCAGCTCTGTTTTTCTATCTCAAGATTGCTTTGGCTATTCGGGGTCTTTTGTGTTTCCATACAAATTGTGAAATTTTTTGTTCTAGTTCTGTGAAAAATTACATTGGTAGTTTGATAGGGATTGCACTGAATCTGTAGATTGCTTTGGGAGGTATAGTCATTTGCACAATGTTGATTCTTCCAATCCAAGAACATGGTATATCTCTCCATCTGCTTGTATCATCTTTAATTTCTTTCATCAGTGTCTTATAGTTTTCTGCATACAAGTCTTTTGTGTCCTTAGGTAGGTTTATTCCTAGGTATTTTATTCTTTTTGTTGCAATGGTAAATGGGAGTGTTTCCTTAATTTCTCTTTCAGATTTTTCATCATTAGTGTATAGGAATGCAAGAGATGTCTGTGCATTAATTTTGCAACCTGTTACTTTACCAAATTCATTGATTAGCTCTAGTAGTTTTCTGGTAGCTTCTCTAGGATTCTCCCTGTATAGTATAATGTCACCTGCAAACAGTGACAGCTTATATTTCAAAGGCTTTCACCATGAAGGATCTCGAGAGTATGAGGAATAGCTTGAAAGAGAGAGAAACTTAGTAAAATTAGTCAGACAGAGAAAAACAAATACCTCTTGTTATCACTTATATGTACAGTCTAAAAAATAAAACAAACTAGTGAGTATAACAACAACAAAAAAAAAACAGGCTCACAGATATAGAGAATAAACTAGTGGTTACCAATCGGGAGATGGAAAAGGGGAGGGGCAAGATATAGATAGAGGACTAAGAGGTACAAACTAATATGTACAAAATAAGTAAGCTACAAGGATATATTGTACTGTACAGGGAATATAGTCAATATTTTGTAGGAACTTTAAATGGAGTATAATCTATAAAAATTTTGAAAAACAAAAAACAAAAATTTTGAATCACTATGCTGTACACCTGAAACTAATATAATATTGTAAATAAACTGTACCTCAGTTTAAAAAAAAGACAATGTAGCAGCTTAGAAAATGCTTTACATTACCAAAAATAGGAAACAAAATTGTGTAAATTACAATTTTAACTACATTAAAGTAGATATGCATAAGAAATATGATAAAGAATTTAAAAGACAGTTGGACTTAATAACTGTATTAGGGGTGTTGGCTTATAATTTTTCTTTTAACATCTTTATTGGAGTATAATGGCTTTAAAATGGTGTGTTAGTTTCTGCTGTATAACAAAGTGAATCAGCTATATGTATACATATATCCTCATATTCCCTCCCTCTTGCGTCTCCTTCCTGCCCTCCCTATACCACCCCTCTAGGTGGTCACAAAGCACCGAGCTGATCTCCCTGTGCTATGCGGCTGCTTCCCACTAGCTATCTGTTTTACATTTGGTAGTGTACATATGTCAGTGCTACTCTCTCACTTCATCCAAGCATACACTTCCCCCTCCCTGTGTCCTCAAGTCCATTCTCTATGTCTGTGTCTTTATTCCTGTCCTGCCCCTAGGTTCTTCAGAACCTTTCTTTTAATTTTAGATTCCATATATATGTGTTAGCATATGGTATTTCCTTTTCTCTTTCTGACTTAACTGTATGACAGACTCTAGGTCCATCTATCTCACTACAAATAACTCAATTTCATTTCCTTTTATGGCTGAGTAATATTCCATTGTATATACGTGCCACATCTTTCTCCATTCATCTGTCGATGGACACTTAGGTTGCTTCCATGTCCTGGCTATTGTAAAGAGAGCTGCAATGAACATTGTGGTACATGACTTTTTTTGAATTATGGTTTCCTCAGGGTATATGCCCAGTAGTGGGATTGCTGGGTCGTATGGTAGTTCTATTTTTAGTTTTTTAAGGAACCTCCATACTGTTCTCCATAGTGGCTGTATCAATTTACATTCCCACCAGCAGGGCAAGAGGGTACCCTTTTCTCCACACCCTCTCCAGCATTTACTGTTTGTACATTTTTTGGTGATGGCCATTCTGACCGGTGTGAGGTGGTATCTCATTGCAGTTTTGATTTGCATTTCTCTGATGACTAGTGATGTTGAGCATCCTTTCATGTGTTTGTTGGCAATCTGTACATCTTCTTTGGAGAAATGTCGATTTAGGTCTTCTGCTCATTTTTGGATTGGTTTGTTTGATTTTTTGATATTGAGCTGCATGAGCTGCTTCTAAATTTTGGAGGTTAATCCTTTGTCAGTTGCTTCATTTGCAAATATTTTCTCCCATTCTGAGGGTAGTCTTTTTGTCTTCTTTATAGTTTCCTTTGCTGTGCAAAAGCTTTTAAGTTTCATTAGGTCCCATTTGTTTATTTTTGTTTTTATTTCCATTTCTCTAGGAGGTGGGTCAAAAAGGATCTTGCTGTGGCTTATGTCATAGAGTGTTCTGCCTATGTTTTCCTCTAAGTGTTTTATAGTCTCTGACTTTACATTTAGGTCTTTAATCTATTTTGAGTTTATTTTTGTGTATGGTGTTAGGGAGTGTTCTAATTTCATTCTTTTACATGTAGCTGTCCAGTTTTCCCAGCACCACTTATTGAAGAGACTGTCTTTTCTCCATTGTATATTCTTGCCTCCTTTATCAAAGATACTTTGACCATATGTGTGTGGTTTATCTCTGGGCTTTCTATCTTGTTCCATTGATCTATATGTCTATTTTTGTGCCATTACCATACTCTGTTGATTACTGTAGCTTTGTAGTATAGTCTGAAGTCCAGGGGCCTGATTCCTCCAGCTCCATTTTTCTTTCTCAAGATTGCTTTGGCTATTGGTGTCTTTTGTGTTTCCATACAAATTGTGAAATTTTTTGTTCTAGTTCTCTGAAAAATGCCATTGGTAATTTGATAGCAATTGCATTAAATCTGTAGACTGCTTTGGGTAGTATGCTCATATTCACAATGTTGATTCTTGCAATCCAAGAATATGGTATATCTCTCCATCTGCTTGTATCATCTTTAATTTCTTTCATCAGTGTCTTATAGTTTTCTGCATACAGGTCTTTTGTCTCCTTAGGTAAGTTTATTCCTAGGTATTTTATTCTTTTTGTTGCAATGGTAATTTGTTCTGTAATTTCTCTTTCAGATATTTCATTGTTAGTGTATAGGAATGCAAAAGATTTCTATGCATTAATTTTGTATATTGCTACTTCACCAAATTCATTGATTAGCTCCAGTAGTTTTCTCAGAGCATCTTTAGGATTCTCTACATATAGTATCATGTCATCTGCAAACAGTGACAGCTTTACTTCTTCTTTTCCTATTTGGATTCCTTTTATTTCTTTTTCGTCTCTGACTGCTGTGGCTAAAACTTCCAAAAGTATGTTGAATAATAGCGGTGAGAATGGGCAACCTTGTCTTGTTCCTGATCTTAGAGGAAATGGTTTCAGTTTTTCACCACTAAGAACGATGGTGGCTGTGGGTTTGTCATATACTGCCTTTACTATGTTGAGGTAGGTTCCCTCTATGCCTACTTTCTGGAGAATTTTTATCATAAATGGGTGTTGAATTTTGTCAAAAGCTTTTTCTGCATCTACTGAGATTATCATATGGTTTTTATCCTTCAGTTTTTTAATGTGGTGTATCACATTGATTAATTTGTGTATATTGAAGAATCCTTGCATTCCTGGGATAAGCCCCACTTGATCATGGTGTATGATCCTTTTAACGTGCTATTGGTTTCTGTTTGCTAGTATTTTGTTTAAGATTTTTGCATCTATGTTCATCAGTGATATTGGCCTGTAGTTTTCTTTTTTTGTGACATCTTTGTCTGGTTTTGGTATCAGGGTGATGGTGGCCTCATAGAATGAGTTTGGGAGTGTTCCTCCCTCTGTTATATTTTGGAAGAGTTTGAGAAGGATAGGTGTTAGTTCTTCTCTAAAAGTTTGATAGAATTCGCCTGTGAAGCCATCTAGGCCTGGGCTTTTGTGTGTTGGAAGATTTTTAATCACAGTTTCAATTTCAGTTCTTGTTATTGGTCTGTTTATATTTTCTGTTTCTTCCTGGTTCAGTCTTGGAAGGTTGTGCTTTTCTAAAACTTTGTGCATTTCTTCCAGGTTTCCATTTTATTGGCATATAGTTGCTTGTAGTAATCTCTTATGATCGTTTGTATTTTTGCAGTGTCAGTTGTTACTTTGCCTTTTTCATTTCTAATTCTGTTGAATTGAGTCTTCTCCCTTTTTTCTTGATGAGTTTGGCTAATGGTTTATCAATTTTGTTTATCTTCTCAAAGAACCAGCTTTTAGTTTTATTGATCTTTGCTATTGTTTCCTTCATTTCTTTTTCATTTATTTCTGATCTGATCTTTATGATTTCTTTCCTTCTGCTAACTTTGGGGTTTTTTTGTTCTTCTTTCTCTAATTGCTTTAGGTGTAAGTTTAGGTTGTTTATTTGAGATGTTTCTTGTTTCCTGAAGTAGGACTGTATTGCTATAACATCCCTCTTAGAACTGCTTTTGCTGCATCCCATAGGTTTTGGGTGCTCATGTTTTCATTGTCATTTTTTTCTAGGTATTTTTTGATTTTCTTTTTGATTTCTTCAGTGATCTCTTGGTTACTAAGTAGTGTATTGTTTAGCCTCCATGTGTTTGTATTTTTTACAGATTTTTTCCTGTAATTGATATCTAGTCTCATAGTTTTGTGCTCAGAAAAGATACTTGATATGATTTCAATTTTCTTAAATTTACCAAGGCTTGATTTGTGACCCAAGATATGATCTATCCTGGAGAATGTTCCATGAGCACTTGAGAAGAAAGTGTATTCTGTTGTTTTTGGATGGAATGTCCTTTAAATATCAATTAAATCCATCTTGTTTAATGTGTCATTTAAAGCTTGTGTTTCCTTATTTATATTCATTTTGGTTGATCTGTCCATTGTTGAAAGTGGGATGTTAAAGTCTCCTACTATTATTGTGTTACTGTCGATTTCCCCTTTTATGGCTGTTAGCATTTGCCTTATGTATTGAGGTGCTCCTATGTTGGGTGCATAAATATTTACAATTGTTATATCTTCTTCTTGGATTGATCCCTTGATCATTATATAGTGTCCTTCTTTGTCTCTTGTAATAGTCTTTTTTCAAAGTCTATTTTGTCTGACATGCGAACTGCTACTCCAGCTTTCTTTTGATTCCATTTGCATGGAATATCTTTTTCTTTCCCCTCACTTTCAGCCTGTATGTGTCCCTAGGTCTGAAGTGGGTCTCTTGTAGACAGCATATACATGGGTCTTGTTTTTGTATCCATTCAGCCAGTCTATGTATTCTGGTTGGAGCATTTAATCCATTTACATTTAAGGTAATTATCTATATGTATGTTCTTATTACCATTTTCTTAATTTTGGGGGGTTTGTTTTTGTAGGTCTTTTCCTTCTCTTGTGTTTCCTGCCTAGAGAAGTTCCTTTAGCATTTGTTGTAAAGCTGGTTTGGTGGTGCTGAATTCTCATAGCTTTTGCTTGTCTGTAAAGCTTTTGATTTCTCCATCGAATCTGAATGAGATCCTTGCTGGGTAGAGTAATCTTGGTTGTCGGTTTTTCCCTTTCATCACTTTAAATATGTCCTGCCACTCCCTTCTACCTTGCAAAGTTTCTGCTGAAAGATCAGCTGTTAACCTTATGGAGATTCCCTTTTGTGTTGTTTGTTGTTTTTCCCTTGGTGCTTTTAATATTTTTTCTTTGTATTTAATTTTTGATAGTTTGATTAATATGTGTCTTGGTGTATTTCTCCTTGGATTTATCCTGTATGGGACTCTCTGTGCTTCCTGGACTTGATTGATTATTTCCTTTCCCATGTTAGGGAAGTTTTCAACTATAATCTCTTCAAATATTTTCTCAGTCCCTTTCTTTTTCTCTTCTTCTCCAGGCACCCCTATAATTCGAATGTTGGTGCATTTAATGTTGTCCCAGAGGTCTCTGAGACTCTCCTCAATTCTTTTCATTCTTTTTCCTTTATTAAACTCTGTGGTAGTTATTTCCACTATTTTATCTTCCAGGTCACTTATCCATTCTTCTTCCTCAGTTATTCTGCTATTGATTCCTTCTAGAGAATTTTTAATGTCATCTATTGTGTTGTTCATCATTGTTTGTTTGCTCTTTAGTTCTTCTAGGTCCTTGTTAAATGTTTCTTGTATTTTCTCCATTCTATTTCTAAGATTCTGGACCATCTTTACTATTATTATTCTGAATTCTTTTTGAGGTAGACCTCCTATTTCCTCTTCATTTGTTTGGTGATGGGTTTTTACCTTACTCCTTCATCTGCTGCATATTTCTCTGTCTTTTCATTTTGTTTAACCTACTGTGTTTGGGGTCTCCTTTTCACAGGCTGCAGGTTCGTCGTTCCCATTGTTTTTGGTGCCTGCCCCTAGTGGATGAGGTTGGTTCAGTGGGTTGTGTAGGCTTCCTGGTGGAGGGGACTAGTGCCTGTGTTCTGGTGGGTGAGGCTGGATCTTGTCTTGCTGGTGGTGGTGGGCAGGGCCATGTCTGGTGGTGTGTTTTGGAGTGTCTGTGAACTTAGTATGATTTTAGGCAGCCTCTCTGCTGATGGGTGGGGTTGTGTTCCTGTCTTGCTATTTGTTTGACATGGGGTGTCCAGCACTGGAGCTTGCTCGCCTTTGCGTGGAGTGGGGTCTTAGTCTTGAGATAGAGATCTCTGGGAGAGCTCTCGCCATTTCATATTACGTGGGTCCAGGAAGTCTTTGGTGGCCCAATGTCGTGAACTCAGCTCTCCCACCTCAGCGGCTCAGGCCTGACACCAGGCACCAAGACCCTGTCAGCCACACAGAAACCACAAGGAAGAATCTGCACCTGCACCATGGATGAAAATTTTCAGAGGGGTGAGAGTTTGAATCTTCTGAGCAGGGACAAAGCAGCAAACATTCCAAGAACTGTTTTTCAAGATGCAGACTGCAGATCACCTACCCAGCAATCACCTGGTTGCATCTTCTTCTTGCTGATCCTCTCTCACTTCCTTGGGGTTTGACATGTGTGTGGCTACAGGAAGGTGTGACATGCTTGTGCTCTTCGGCTTTTCTGGATTCCTCTTGGCAGCCACACTTGGATTCCACAGCTCCAGACTACTGGTTTATTATCAAGGGTACAACCCAGGAACAGTCAGCCAAATGGAAGAGATGCACAGGGCAAGGTGTGTGAAGCTTCCATGCTCTCTCCAGGACACCACCCTCCCACTACCTCCACATAGTCAACCCAGGTCCTCACCCTGTTGGCTTATAATTGATTTCTTCCTCTGTCTTCCATATATTCTGCAATATTTTTATATGTTAAATTTTTGTAATAAATATATTTTTAACAACAGTTAAAAAAGAGAGAAACTTTTTTCATAATCTCCATAAATTATTGACCTAATTTTTTTTAATTAAAGTACAGTTGATTTACAATGTTGTGTTAATTTCTGCTATACAGCAAAGCAATTCAGTTACACATATATACATTCTCCTTTATATTCTTTTCCATTATGGTTTATCACAGGATACTGAATATAGTTCCCTGTGCTATACAGTAAAACCTTGTTGTTTATCCATCCATAAATTGTTTAATTAAGCAAAATAGGTATTTAAATTAATGAGAACTTAAAGTAAGATTTAGCACGGTAATACTCAAATTAGATAATCAATGTGCATGTAATTAAAACTGGTTGTAGAGAGTGTGTGTTTGTGTGCAACATCCATGCTCAAAAATTCCTCCAAATTTCTCTAAACTTTAAATAAATTCCAACTTAACCCACTGCATAAATTGTATACTTACGACTCAGTGATAATATTAATACTCCCTCCCCCAAAACGCTTATTTGTAGCCTGGATAATGGTTTCTTTTTGCACACTATATGATATTTGCTTCCATTAGAGTTAAAAAATATTCCATGAAAAATTAGAACTTAGATATTTCTATAGCATCCCCTTTTTAAAGTTTCTGTTAAGAAAGGAAGAATAATAGCTTGAATCCTGAGGCAACAAAACTTAGTGAAATGAGTTAGAGAATGGAAACCCCACACTTAACATTTCAATCCCCAATCTGTGCTCGTGGCAAGTCGTTTAACTTCTCTGAGTCTCAGTTCCATATCCATAATTTGGAGGGGGAAATAACTTATCAGAACTGCTGTAAGGACTAGAGATATTGTCAAGCATCATCATTAAAGTAATAGTTTACTATTCTATGTATTTTCTGTATATTATCTCATGTAAATGTTAAAACAATCCTATTATTTTCTCCATTTAAAAAGTTAGGAAACTGAGGTACAAAGAGATTAAACAACTTAGCCAAGGTCACATGCCAAGCAGATCTGAGATTGAAACCTGGGCAGTCTGACTCCAGAGGCTCAGTGCTAAATCACTACACCAACCTATTTCAAAAGGGCACCCTATACTGTTAAAAGTAATAATTGTTGCTTTTGTTACGACTTGCATCAACAATGCTGCTTATCAAAGAGGTCCTTATCCGTTCAATTTTCTCACAAGCAATGCTGTTTTATATTTATTTTCAACTCAGACAGAACAAGAATATCATAAATATGTGTGAATTGGTTAAAAATAACTCCTTAAATGGTTAAAAGTCTTACAAATATAAATCCAGAAGTGATTGTACTTTACAGTTCAAGGTAAAAAAGAATGGCTGATGTAAATTGTGCCAGTACACCATCAACATAAACCATCAGGGCAATATATATTACTGAGCAACCTCCACTCTGTACATATATCTTGATACAAGCAGTGCTTTTGACACCAATCATTTCCTGAGATAAAATACAGTTTGTAGGGGAGTAATTTCAACACCACATAAAATGGCACCCTCCCACAAAAGAAACATTCATTTTCATACCAAAAAACATGCTCACAGTGTTCAGTAATATAGTCAGCAAACACAAAATAAATGCAGTTCTGTACTTCCTCCTAAATTGTTATATTTAGTCTCATTTTCCAACCTAAATATTAATTTCTTACCCACAACAGAAAGTGAATATTAAGAATCAGCTGGTTCTCAAAACTTGAGATAACTGTATATTTTCTTTATGCTCTTTTTCTCCTTGAGATTCATTGGAATTTCCTGGCCAAAATAAACCACGACTCTAAACAACAGATATGATGCTGCTTACCGGCAACAAATAAATTATTTCATTATATAGTATCTCTCTCTCTCCTGCTCCCCTAACAAGCCCTAGATGGATAATAGGTACATAATATCTGTTGCCCAATCTAAAAAAGCTTTTCATAATCAGTGCATTTAACACACCCTGTGACTAACATCAAGACTGATGTATTTTCATCTAGTGTAACACCCACCACGTGGCATATTTCATACTTCTAAGAACTTCACAAACCATAAAGGCATACATTATTGCCATCCAAACACCACCAAGAGGAAACATGTAGTTAGGAAATGGTTTTCACAAATAGAAAATGATTTTTGCATATTTTAAAATCTTAATTTAGTTCCATTAAGGTTAAAAAATTCCAAGAGAAATTGGACTTTTAGGCTTTCTCATGTTGCACCCTCTTTCAATTTTCTCTGAAAAAAGGAACAATAATAACTCTAATCCTGAGGCAACAAAATTTAGTGAAATGAATCAGATCATGGGAGCCAATCAGATCGAATTCAATAGTCAATCAAATTTGTCAGTAATTTTTTTAATGTTATTCTATACCACAGGCCGTACTGGCGGAGCTGAGACCAAACTACAAATAACTGTTGGATTTTAGCAGTCTGTTCCTCTGATGTACTTTAAAAATAAAAGTGATGGGTCTATTATTTCCATACCCGTCTCATCCTAAGACATGCGCATAGGTAAAGCCAAATCAGATCAGCTCTGACCACTGATCATATTGCTACGATTTACAGTATCAATCACAACAGTTATGCATTTGACGTCAATGAATATTGAGAAGCATGGGGTCAGCAAGAAGAGACATATTTTTAATATTTATTAAAATTAGAAGTTATTCTCAGCCTTAATCCTTTTAGACCTTGCCTCAAAATAAGAATCCATGTTGATTCACATAGTTTTCCCAGGGGAAAAAAAAAATTACCAACATTAGAACACTATTTCATACTCCACCAAACCAGGAAAGGAAAAGAACAGATTAGAAGAGAAGGGAGTTACAAAACAACTAGAAAGTCTGACTTTATGACTAGTTTATGGTGCATATATAGTTGAAAAAAACTACTAACTTTTTAGAGAGAGGGCTTTGGAGCACACCATTTGCTGTATAACCAAGAATCTGACTGGCTTTTGTCCTTGTTCCTGGGAGGGAGACTCTAAATCCTTGGAATTTCCTGAGAAAAAGGAGTGTCTTTGTTATTTACACACTCTTTGACTCATACTTGAGTTTATGCTAATTAAGTGACTCACGTTAGGATCCTAGGTAGATTGAGGATGAAGGCTGATTATGTTATTAGATGACTGGGGCTCTGATCTGTGATATCTGTCTGACATCCCAGTCTCTAGGGTCTGGAGATTGAGTTCAATTATGTGGACAATCATTCAATCAGCCATGCCTACATAATGAAACCCCAATAAAAACTATCAGCACCAAAGCTTGAGGGACCTTCCTGATTGGTGAATGCATTAGTGTGGGAGGAGTTTCATGCACCCTGATCCCAAGGGAAGAGAGCATGGAAATTCTACATTCGGGACCCTCCCAGAGCCAGCCCTATGTGTCTCTACATTTGGCTGGTCCTGATTTATATCCTTGATAATAAAACTTAATCATTAGTGTAGCTCTTTCCTGAGTTCTGGGAGTTATTCTAGCAAATTATTGAATCTGAGGGAGGGGTTGTGGGAATGCCCTAGATTTGTAGCCAGTTGTTCAGATGTGCAGGTGGCCTGGGGACTCCCAAATTTTCAGCTGGCATCTAAAGGGAGGACAGTCTTACTGGAGACCATGCCCTTAAAACTGTGGTGTCTGATGCTAACTTTGTGTGGTTAGTGTCAGAACTGTACTGCAGTACACCACTGAATGTCCCCAGCAGGTATCTAAATGCTTACAGGTTTTTTGCTTTAAACTGGTTAAGGAAAACCCAAGGACAGTATATCGACTATCAGAGCTGTACAACTGGAGCATGACAGAAGGGAGAATAAAACCCAACTCTCCAAGGCTATTCTTCTACCCATAAAGATAGAATGCCTTGCCACACATCATGGAATCATTCATGTTTCTATCAGCCCAATTTCAATATCCAAAAAATAGATTGGCAATATTCTATCACAACCCTGAAAGACATCAAGTTTGATACTTACCTCTAAAGAAGATTGTAACACTGTACCTAAAGAAATTTGAGAGTAAATAATATAGTTTCCATCTTCACATTTCAGTAAAATATGGATGGGTATGTCTGCTTACTAGATAAAACATATCTATCTTTTCCATTACCTGGAATTCTTTGGACATATCCACTTGACCTCAGATTTGCAGACATTTTCTGCTTCTTGATTTCATTTTCTAACACCAGCAATATAAAACAGCCTGAAACTTAATATTCGTATCACAGATGAATTCTAAATACAAGTTGAATTTATAATCTAGTCCATTAGAGTTTATGTAATGGCTTTGCAAAGAGAGGCATAATACAAACAAGAATATAGGCAAAATGAATTATATCATAATGAAATTTCTTCCATTTTGTTTGGATTTATCTCTTGCAACATTTTTTTCTTTTCTTTTGAAAGGTAAACTATATTAAAAGCTAAGAATGTGGTTTAATCATTCTGGGTGTTACCATGGATCATAATATAAAGCTATCTACTCTATACCAAAATATAGTCAATACTAACCTGTTCCTCCCATTAGAAATTACTCTTTTATTTTTGCCATGTGATTCCTTTATGTAAAAATTTTCTGAATTTTTCATTCTTTGTTATTCATAAAATAATTTCTTTCTAAAAGAAAACCCATGTATAAAGGCTCTTTATCTGGTAAGAGAATAAGAGGATTACAAAAAAATCTCAGAAAAGAACAAAAAAATATTAAATGATTTACTCAAAGTCATGCCACTAGTGAGGCTAGTAAGTGCCAGAATCTGAGATATTTTTTTTTGCAAGATTTGTGGCTATTTCTACTACGTTACTTCTGCTTCCATCATTGGTATTGTAGTCAGTAATTTCAAGGGCTGTTTAGAAGGAAGAAATTACAGAATTCACTCACTTAGATTAAAAGTAAAGTAATGAAATATTGCCTTACTCAACATTTCATTTTGACCATTTTCAAATAAGTATAACTTAATGGTAAGTTATAGACTGTCAAGTCTTTATATGATGTAGAAAAAACGTGGAAAGATACTCACCAAGTTACTGATGATGAAAAGTCATATTGGGGAATGGAAAAGTCATATGGGGGAATGTTTTACTTTGAATATTTTTGTAACATCTGGGTCTTACTTTTGTAATTATGTCAACATTGAAACTCAAACACTAGACTTCTGAAAAACTTTTTGCTCTTTTTAAACTTTTTAAGTTGTTTTCAATAATTTCCAAAACTGAACATAGATGCAAAAATCCTCAACAAAATACTAGCAAACAGAATCCAACAGCACATTAAAAGGATCATACACCATGATCATGTGGGGTTTATCCCAGGAATACAAGAATCCTTCAATATACACAAATCAATCAATGTGATAAACCATATTAACAAAATGAAGGAGAAAAACCATATGATCATCTCAATAGATGCATAAAAGCTTCTGACAAAATTCAACACCCATTTATGATAAAAACTCTCCAGAAAGTAGGCATGCAGGGAACATACCTCAAGATAATAAAGGCCATATATGATAAACACACAGGCAACATCGTTCTCAATGGTGAAAAGCTGAAACCATTTCCTCTAAGATCAGGAACAAAACAAGGTTGCCCAATCTCACCACTATTATTAAACATAGTTTTGGAAGTTGTAGCCACAGCAATCAGAGACGAAAAAGAAATAAAAGGAATCCAAATCCGAAAAGAAGAAGTAAAACTGTCACTGTTTGCAGATGACATGATACTATAGATAGAGAATCCTAAAGATGCTACGAGAAAACTACTAGAGCTAATCAATGAATTTGTTAGAGTAGCAGAATACAAAATTAATACACAGAAATCTCTTGCATTCCTATACACTAACAATGAAAAATCTGAAAGAGAAATTAAGGAAACATTCCTATTTACCATTGCAACAAAAAGAATATAAACCTACCTAAGGAGACAAAAGACCTGTAGGCAGAAAACTATAAGACACTGATGAAAGAAATTAAAGATGATACAAACAGATGGAGAGATATACCATGTTTTTGGATTGGAACAATCAACATTGTGAAAATGACTATACTACCTAAAGGAATCTACAGATTCAATGCAATCCCTATCAAACTACCACTGGCATTTTTCACAGAACTAGAACAAAAAATTTCACAATTTGTATGGAAACACAAAAGACCCCAGTAGCCAAAGCAATCTTGAGAAGGAAAAAGGGAGCTGGAGGAATCAGGCCCCCTGACTTCAGACTATACTACAAAGCTACAATAATCAAGACAGTATGGTACTGGCACAAAAACAGAAATATAGATCAATGGAACAGGATAGAAAGCCTAGAGATAAACCCACACACATATGGTCACCTTATCTTTGATAAAGGAGGCAAGAATATACAATGGAGACAAGACAGCCTCTTCAATAACTGGTGCTGGGAAAACTGGACAGCTACATGTAAAAGAATGAAATTAGAACACTTCCTAACACCGTACACAAAAATAAATTCAAAATGGATTAAAGACCTAAATGTAAGGCCAGACACTATAAAACTCTTAGAGGAAAATATAGGCAGAACACTCTATAACATAAAGCACAGCAAGATCATTTTTGACCCACCTCCTAAAGAAATGGAAATAAAAACAAAAATAAACAAGTGGGACCTAATGAAACTTAAAAGGTTTTGCACAGCAAAAGAAACCATAAAAAAGATGAAAAGACAACCACAGAATGGGAGAAAATATTTGCAAGTGAAGCAACTGACCAAGGATTAATCTCCAAAATATACAAGCAGCTCATGCAGCTCAATATCAAAAAAACAAACAACCCAATCAAAAAATGGGCAGAAGACCTAAATAGACAGTTCTCCAAAGAAGATATACAGATTGCCAACAAACACATGAAAGGTTGCCCAACATCACTAGTCATCAGAGAAATGCAAATCAAAACTACAATGAGGCATCACCTCACACCGGTCAGAATGGCCATCATCAAAAAATCTACAAACAATAAATGCTGGAGAGGGTATGGAGAAAAGGGTACCCTCTTGCACTGCTGGTGGGAATGTAAATTGATACAGTCACTATGCAGAACAGTATGGAGGGTCCTTAAAAACTAAAAATAGAACTACCATATGACCCAGCAATCCCACTACTGGGCATATACCCTGAGGAAACCATAATTCAAAAAGAGTCATGTGCCACAATGTTCACTGTAGCACTATTTACAATAGCCAGGACATGGAAGCAACCTAAGTGTCCATCGACAGATGAATGGATAAAGAAGATGTGGCACATATATACAATGGAATATTACTCAGCCATAAAAAGAAATGAAAATGAGTTATTTGTAGTGAGGTGGATGGACCTAGAGTCTGTCATATAGAGTGAAGTAAGTCAGAAAGAGAAAAACAAATACTGTATGCTAACACATATATATGGAATCTAAAAAAAAAAAAAAATGGTTTTGACAAACCTAGGGGCAGGACAGGAATAAAGACACAGACGTAGAGATTGGACTTGAGGACACAGGGAGGGGGAAGGGTAAGGTGAGACAAAGTAAGAGAGTAGCACTGACCTATATATACTATCAAATGTAAAACAGATAGCTAGTGGGAATCAGCTGCATAGCACAGGGAGATCAGCTCGGTGCTTTGTGACCACCTAGAGGGGTGGGATAGGGAGGGTGGGAGGGAGACGCAAGAGGGAGAGTATATAGGGATATATGTATACATATAGCTGATTCACTTTGTTATACAGCAGAAACTAACACAACACTGTAAAGCAATTTTACTCCAATAAAGATGTTAAAAAAAGAAATTTCCAAAACCAAGTTGACTTACTTTCACACAATGAAAATGAATAATTAACAAAAAATATTCTCCTCTTCAGCCATAGTGTGCTAATTTCTGGGACAATGTTTGTGACTATCAGTCAACAAACATCAAAGTAAACCCAATGGTATTTTTAAAATTTCAGGGATGGGCACCTAAAGGGCCAGGGGCACTGGCATATTCCATTCTGTAACTAAGAAGCACAGAGGACATATCACTTGTCTATAAAATCTCAAGAGGTATAAGTAGGTGACCACTGATTCAGTCCCATACCCTGAAAAACCAGCACTGAATCTCACCAAAGGCAAAAGGAAGAAACTTTTAAATTAAACAAGAGCTAGTAGCACTATAACCTGTATTACTGAGGCTATGTTTAGGCACAACATATGAGAACTCAATCTAAGCACAAAAAACATATCAACTTCCATATAAATCTGTAACAAGATATAAGAGAAGTTAAATACAAAATAAATGATTTCTGAAAGTTTAAAACAGTCTCTGCCATGTCTTACTGAGGATCTCAGAGCTTTTAAAGATAAAAGAAAAAAAAGCCAAAACAGTTAAAATTGTAGTATGTATATATGCAATGCACACATTCAACAAATTAACACATTTTGCAGAAAAGCTTACAGTGTAGACTGGGCTAATCATAAGATAATTACAGGATTTAAAAATACATAGGGCAGGGACTTCCCTGGTGGGGCAATGGTGAAGAATCTGCCTGCCAATGCAGGGGACACGGGTTCAAGCTCTGGTCCGGGAAGATCCCACATGCCGCAGAGCAACTAAGCCCGTGCACCACAACTACTGAAGCCCATGTACCTAGAGCCTGTGCTCCTAAACGAGAGAAGCCACCGCAATGAGAAGCCTGCGCACTGCAACGAAGACCCATTGCAGCCAAAAATAAATGCATTAAATAAATAAATTTTTTTAAAAAATACATAGGGCAGTATAGGTGTTGAGGTGTGGTCATGAGACAAAAGGTCTCATGTTTATGATAAACAGCCTTCAATCCTGTTAACACATCTCTGAGACTGTATACAACTGATCTTGAAAAATCTAAATCAGGGCCCTTCATGCATGTGAGATCTGAGCCCAGAGTGCCGCCACCTCACCCCTGAGACAGAGTTGGCCTACATTTACCTTTTGAAGGTTACAATGGGACTCTACAACAAACTTCATTGGTGTCCTTGACAGACAGAGAATACCACATTAGATTAACCATGGATCAGAAATATTTCAGTATCTACACTCTTAGGTAGACGTTGTTAACATGCTCTTCTAGCAACAAAAATTCTTGGGGAACTCAGTGAAGTGTTACAAATTCTATCTCTATTTCATAAGCCTACTTTCTTTAGTTCTAGAAATGGACTCATTTTAATATTCAAATACTCAGGACAGGCATTCTAATACCATATCTGATACCATGGTATCAGGATCAAATAATTTCAGCCACCACGTACTCTAGCAAGCAAAGATGAAACAGATGCAGTAGATGATTGTCTAGTGTACATGAATGACTGAATATCTGAATAAACAGAAGAAAGAAAGAACAGAAAGAGGTAGACATAGAAACGAAAAGGAAAGAAGGCAGGAAGGAAAGAGAGAGCAAGCAGTGAACAGTGCATTCGGGTGGGACAGGGAGTCAAACTGGATAATTCACACCTGAACCCATCAGTCTTCCGGAGCACAAGGCTTGAAAAACCCGTAGTGGACATGATCAGTGTGATTTGGTAGAAAACGCGATTGATTTAATGTCAGAAGATTTGGCTCTAACTAGCAATGTGACCTAAGATGAGTCACTTAACCTTGGCCTGAGTTTCATTTTTAAAGTAAAGACATTAGATTAGATTATCTTTATATTTCCTTCAAGATCTAATATAGTGTAATTCCATTTCTCTTTTTGCTATGTAGCAATTGTAATCAAATCAACGGATAGAAAAGAACCTCAGCAGATTATCAAATTAATGAGGATAAAATGAAATCCAAGATTTAAAAGCTCCTCAAAAAGTATTACATGTTTTACAAGTGTTAGGTATTATTCTCTCCATTATTAATACAAATATCTGACGTAAAAATTCTAAAATAAAAAAACTTTAAAGTTTCCAAATATCTAAAAGTGAGGCCCTGTATTTCTATGTAAGAAAGTGTCAAATTTGTTATGTTCTTATATTTTATTATATCTTTTTCAAATCTCTACTGAAGATTATTTAGAAGTTACATAATGGAGTAATAAGTCATTTAGGTTTATGTTTACCTTTTCAATTTGATTGGAAGCATCTTCAGAGTAGTAATCATGTCATAAATCTATGTATACATAAAACCAATGTCATATGAGAAAATATGGACAAAAATTCCTTAGAACTGTAAAGAATTACAAAGACTCCATATTCCTGGTAAACTATAAAGGGCTGTATATACTGCATTGTAAACTAAAGAACAGAAAGGGAAGGAATAAGTGCTCAATGAATGTTGGTTAAATTTAAATTATGTGAACCAAAGGATTGGGTTCAAAAAGTTACGCAGAACAAAGGTGTCATACAAATAACAATGAGTCTACTGACAAACCCCTCTCAGGTTTACTGCCAAGAGTTTGTTGGACAAGTTTTGAACCAAAAAACAAAAGGAAGGATTTAACCACACCTCTAGAGTCAGAAGCCAGTAAATTTAACTTGCCAAAGATGTCTGGAGTGGATAATAGTATGGTATCCCTGATCTTAATAAGAAGTGTAAAGAGAACTCAAGAAAAAAATTGTTAATGAAAAATTTTAGAAGTAAGAGAAAAGATACATTGCACAATAGATGGCTAAAAAACAGCCATTCCCTAGTTTATCAACTGCTTCATCCGTGTCTCTGTAAAATGTCTAAAAATAAATCTAGAATACAGTTGATTTATGAGCTCTACATTCTGTAATCTCACATTTTGCCATTATATCAGTATTACAATGATGTAAATCTGAATCATTTGGCTTACCATCAACATAAAATTCAAACAGTAAAAAAACTGCAACAGAACAAAGAGTTTCAAAAAGTAAAATAAAACTTTTTTCCTTACTCACACAAACTCGGGTTCCAATCCACTCTTTGCAACAATCTCTTCTTATACAATTTGGTTAAATTCATATGAGATTTTTTATGTTATCAATCTCCTCCCACAACATTGTAATCACTACAAACTTGAATTCCCTCCTACAATATTCTTGCAAATTCTTCTAAGTTCTTTAATTGACAACAGTCATTGTTTTTTTCTCTCCCTATGACTTTTAAGTCATAGTCTTGCTATTAATGGTCAAATTACAACATCCTCTAAAAAGAAAAGCAAAAGAAAAAAGTAGGTGACTCCAAGATATTACTATAGACTATTCAGCAGTAAAATTCAACACATTGAACACTTCCATCAGTAACTCTAATATTTTACTATTTGCTTTATTGGGCATACTTGGGTGTTCAAAGCAATTTGCTAACAAAATGTCTGTTACAGTTAGACACAGTAAGTTAGCCTGTAATTAGGAGGTAGAGGACCTCACCAGGCTTAATTGGGAATGCCTGCCTTTGATCTATTTCCTAGATGAGAGAAAGCAATCTGCATTAGGGGAGAAGTTCAAAATGTCAACTGGTAGAATGCACAGGATACCTGTGTAATAGCAATCAATTCATCATCAACCCCTTTACTGTGCTGACTTTGTCAACTGTTTGTTCATTAGTTTCTCATGCACAAACACTGCAGACAGATATCAAGTCATAATAAATGCCAGCTATTACAGAATAAAAGGGACAATGTAAATAAGACTTCCAAATCAAAAGAGAAATGTAAAAATATGAAAATTAAAATTTATCTTTTCCTTTCGATAAAGTCCTTTAGATTCTACAACTCCAAAATCTCATTTCAAAAACTTATAACAAAATTGCTCTAGTAATTTATTATTACTAATACTATCCTGCTGATGAATCTTGTATTAATACTGTTAATCTTTATCTTCTTCTTTGTCACCACCACTACCATCATCATCATCGTCATCATCATCTTTACAGGATGCTCCACTGAAAGAAACTCTAAATAAATGGAAATGGTACTTCTAAAACAAATGGATTTAGAGATTATACCCTTTAAAAGTATGATATTTATATACTGGTTTGGGGGACTATTTTTCTTAGAAAAATCACCCCAGTGGATTTAGTATAGGGTTTAACTTGAAAAACTTTTTAAATATAACTTTCTAGGAAACATATTTACTATTAAAACGTACAATACTAAAATTCCCAATTTAGTCCAATTATCTGTAGGCTTACTTAGCTCTGAGCTAGGTCCTGTCCACCACATCATCACCACATCAAAGCAACCCTGTCTACCTGATTAAGGAAAGACAGACAAGCTCTGAAAATTTAATGAGCTCTGTCCTATAAAGTGAGTCTGAAGGACAAAGGGCTGTTGTTATTGAGTGTGTGTGTGTGTGTGTGTGTGTGTGTACTTACAAATGTTGACTGACAAACATCCAGTGCTTATTTTCAAACTTACAAAGGACAGAATTCTCAGGTCACTATGCTAAGAGGGAAGAGAAAAAACATGGAATATTTTACACACAATTTATGCCTAAGCTTCATTTTAACCATGGAATGTGACCTTTATCTCCTATTAATTCCTGCTAACAACCAGCAAAGCCAAATGTTACTCCTTCTTCTGTGGTGACTAATCAGAAACAAAAGTGACACATCCTAAATGCTGGAGCAGGAGTGAAAAGGAGAAGCCCAAGGAGCATGGATAATCCAAAAATCCTAATTAACCAAGTGGTGGCCACATTTTAGTAAGCTCTATGGAACACAGCTCTATTGCATTCTCATCCTTCAATTTTGGGGTTTAGAAACAGGGTGTGCATTTTCTCAAAAAGAAGAAAAATGGAAGTCCCTTGTTATCTAAGACTAAAGGAAAAAGTCTTCACCTCCGCCATGATGGTATTGTTTCATATGGTTTGAAATCACAACAGTCACCATTTGCACCAGCTTCTCTGCCAAACTCTCAAAACACAATACATCCTCCTGCTTTTTCTGCAAAACCAAAACAAAAAACAAAAAACACCTATCTCTCCTTCCAATGATGAGGCCTAATATATGTATTTCCCAATGTCATTCTGACACACATATCCCAGCCATTCTCTGTATTGGTGGCCACATACACCAAGCAACCTAAAACAAATCTGCATCTCTATACACTCAGTTCAACTGAACAAGCATTTCCTAAATGCAGTGGCTAAAAGCAGGGCTTTGGAATCAAAGAGACCTGGGTTCCAAGTGTGACATGGCCTTTTATTACTGTGTGAGCTTAGACAATTCACTTTACTTCTTTGAGCCTCACTTTTCTCATTTCTAGTATGGGAATAATTATCATTGTGAAGATTAGATAGAATAATGTATGTAAAGTGTTTAGCATTTAGCTCCTTGACCTCTAGAACAGAGTAATCCTATTCTCTATAGGAGCCTTTGCACCAGGTTGGTTTGTTGTTGGGTTTTTTAATTTACTGTATATTTATACTTATTATATATGTAAATATACACTAAATTCTACTTTTTCTTCTTTCTTCTTTCACTCATCCACTTTTTTTCTTTTCTTCTCTTCCTTATTTTTTCCACCCACTCTCAAATCTTTCTCTCCCAAGTCAAAGTGGGCAGAGGAATATGGTGACAATGAGGAAGGTTGGTGGAAATGTTCAGAATTTGAAGGAAGAGCCAGTTAATATCCCATTCCTCTTCCCTCCATCCATCACACACATACACACACACACACATGCACACACACACTCATGCACACTCGATACTTGACTTTAATTCATTCAAATTACTCTGACCAGCATAAGACTGTTTTAGCTACAACACTGGCCCATATACCAAAGTGACCAAATCTGAGCCACAAATTTTGCGTGTACACCTGTCAGCAGCCTTAAACCTTTGGCTCTACTACTTTTCACCTTTAGCAACAAAACCTTAAAATAAGAAAACCAAATAAGAAAAATCACTTTTCAGCTAAGGCTGAACCATGAGGCTTAACCATGTTGTGATTATACAAAGTGTTAAAAGCCAAACATAAATATTCAAGAAATTAAATCCCTGGGCCTCTATAGATTTCACTTCAGTGTATACTACATAGAAAGACAGTAAAATTTGACCATAGTTTCTTAGAATGAGAGAGAACAACCAGAGAAAACAGACAACCTGCTAGTCACACAAACAGCAGCATCTGATTCTGAAACAATTTCCACTTGGATATATAAAACATATGAATCTATACACATACATCTTCTAAAATGTTAGAATAAGATAAATATTCTTAGGATAAATATTATTAGTCAGAATTTTCATTATGGAAATAAATATGCTGTCCAATACAAGAAAATAATTTAATTCCTAAAATTAGCATTATTTTTTAAATTTAATTTATTGAACATTTGAATTCTACATTTTAAAAACACCAACTCTAAAAATTATTTTTTTTTTTTTTGCAAAACAATCAAAAGTGTACAATCAGTGTTATCTAATTTGCCTCAAAAGTAAAAACGTAAGTAATCTGATCAATAGAATCTGCTTATACCAAAGATTCTGCAGAGAAAAAATTTTCTTTGATTTCAGATCACTGAAATAGGGAGTATGGGAGTAATTATTTTTTTACCTCTTTGCTTAGCCTGCCAGAAGCATAGCTAGTATTTTAAAATAACCTGACTCAGAAAACTTCATCCACTGTGGTTCCAGAAAGTATTGGCCAATTATTAATTTCTTCTTGATAGACACATACAAAAGTATCTATAATAAAATCCGTAATAAAAGAATTCTTTTATATTCATTTTGCATTTCTGTCCATGAGGGTCTTTTAATGAGGACGATGATAATATTGTACTGTGCGGATAAATTAAAGACTTTAACACTTATGCTGCCCTTCTTATTCCCTTACTTGTTTAGTGATAAAGACTTGGGATCTATGTTCGGCTTTATCTGCGATATTGAGCAAGTCTCTTTAATTCCTCTGCTTCTCTCATCTGTACAATTGATAAAATACCTTCTCTACATATATCACAAAGTTGTGAATCTCACAACTCACTCTGAAAAAAGTCTACCAGCTAAAGGGGCAGAAGAGCTTAAAGAGTCTGACACGTTCAACAAGAATATATCCTGGGGGCATTTACCTGGTAAGAACCAAACATAAAATCATTGTACTTGAATCTCCATAGATCAAGGAGTACATTTTCTTTCCTACAGGAATTACTCAAGAGCTTTAGTTGTACAATGGTAGTACTCCCTTCTTTAATTCACTTCACATGTTGGTAAAAACAGAAGCAACATCAGATTATCTCATAGAAAATATTTGTGTATAGCACGTGCGTCTTTCTTCTTTTTTGAACTTCTTATATATGGATATGTTTTCTTCTTCAATTAAATAATAAACTCCATCTTATATATACCATACGTTTTAGTCCCTCACGCAGATCCTGACATATAAGAAGTGCTCAAAAAATTTTTATTCATCTGTCAAATATTTATTGAGCGCCTATTGCATGGCATTCCCTGAGCTCTGCACAGGAATACAGTGGTCGAAGACAGACAGGCTTTGCTCCTACGGAATTTACAGTCTATAAGGGGAGACTTAAAGCAAATATTTGTTTAACCTTCATCCATCAAATACTCATTGAGCACTGACTGTAGATCAAGAACAAATAAATACCCAAATACCTTTATATTTACAATTGTGTTCATCGTTCTGAATACACAGGTACCATGAGCTCATAGATGAGACGCATTTAGTTATCACAGCAGGTCTTTATGAATTCAATCAAGAAGTATTTATTGAGCTCTTATGAGAGTGAGAGCTTTCACAGAAGTCTGAACTGACCCTATCTCCCACCTGAGAGTTCATCTGCATCGCATGCCTCTGTCCAAGATTCCCCTTTTACTACACATGCACCCATGCTTTACCATCCTCTGGGTCTCCAAGACTGTTGCTGCTATTACCCATTTCTCTGTAATGAAATTGTTTCTAGAACTATAAGAACATAGTTCACATATACAAGTCAGGTAACAAAATCTTGCTTTTAAAAAATGCTATAGAATTTTTGGCTAATTATCAGATGGGCATGACTTAGAAAATAGTTTAGTGGCTGATATATATGCTATTGAAACACCTTCCAAGGTCTGTTATCAAAGCAGGCAGCAAAAGAATAATCTTGTCTCCAGTTTCTAATGTAAGAGACTGCTTGGGAAGCTGATCCACCCAGCTTTCAGGTATATCAGGTTCAATGAGGGAGAGGGTGGACCAAGGGCAGCTCCCTACAGATATAAAGTGTGATTCTAAAGTGAGCTAAACTGTTTCTAATAAGGACCTTCTATTAATAACCCTTCTGGATTTGATGGATCACATCGGAGGGACAAATAAAAAGATGTTCTTGTGAATCAAGGGTGGTAGCTCTTCCTTCCCAAGCATCAAAAAGGAGGGACCTAGTCCTACTTGATCTCCCTCTCCAGCTTATTTACTAGTGTTGGAAAGGAGCCTCCAGGGCCTCCAAAACAATTAAAGCTGAGTCTGCTCTCTCAGGAGGGGAGGTCTGCATGTGAGAGCCGGCAGGCATGGCAAAGCCCTTCCACTAGCCAAGTGCTGGCACAAGGGCAAAGCTGTGACATTACACGCTAGAGGACAAAATCACAAATGCAAAGTGGGGAAAAATTTGAATCCTGTCCTCCTTTTTCTCCCTGGTCTAGCCTCTAGTCACTACTTCGAACACCCTCCAAAAAATTAAACAAGAAAAGGCAAGCAATGAGCTAAACCCACCACCAAGTGTGCACAGGAAGATGGGCCGGAAGGGTAAGTCGTTTCTTTGAGCTCATCTCACATGCAGCCAGCTGAATATAAATTTCCCTCTATCTCATCAAGCTCTCACTGTTTGGCCTCCTCTGACTGATATTGGCTCATCATACTTAATCTAGGGTGAAATTTCCTCGTCTGAGCTAAATTACTCGCAGCCATCAAGGGAAGCGATATTTATTTTTCGTGGGGCTAATGACCTGTCCCCCAGACCCACCCACTGATGGTTATTTACTGGGGCCCAGATGCTTGAGCTCAAAATGAGTGCTAATGTCAGCAGGTGCCATCCCTCATTCAGCTCAGTGATTGAATTGGAGCGATCCCATTGACATTGACTCTGTGACTTTTAAGGCCATTACCCTCAGCCAGAGATGAACCTCTTATCATGGCTATGACAGTGACAGCTGATTAGCGACAAATTACAAGCAGGAAGGTGCAGAGGCTTTAGTGGGCAGGGCAGGACCAATGGTAAGGGTGAGAGGTGTGGGGAGAAAGAGCAGTAGGAAAAGAGAAAGAGATGGAGGGGCGAGAAGAGAGGAAGCAGAGGGAAAACATCATACATTCCTCTTCAGTGTGCTGTTTAATCAGTTCTTAACTACGGCCCCTGAGTATATTTATGTTTTGCATCTATTTGAGTATTATATTTAAGCACACAGAGATTCATACGTATATAAACAGACACTCATGACTCAACACATAAACCTCGAACAGGCAAGAACTCTTACCTAGGGGATTTAGGCTGTAAAAGAGAATATAATATTTAAAAAAAACAATAATCCATAGACTATTCAGGCACAAAGAATCTTTCACTAGGGCTTCCCTGGTGGTGCAGTGGTTGAGAGTCTGCCTGCTAATGCAGGGGACACGGGTTCGAGCCCTGGTCTGGGAAGATCCCACATGCCGCGGAGCGACTAGGCCCGTGAGCCACAATTGCTGAGCCTGCGCGTCTGGAGCCTGTGCTCCAAAACAAGAGAGGCCACGACAGTGAGAGGCCCGCGCACCGCGATGAAGAGTGGCCCCCACTTGCTGCAACTAGAGAAAGCCCTGGCACAGAAAAGAAGACCCAACACAGCCAAAAATAAATTAATTAATTAATTAATTAAAAAAAAAAAAAAGAATCTTTCACTAAACAAAGCAAATAACTATTTTCTCTCTTTTCTTTTTGTGTACTTGAGATTGCACTGACAAAAAAAGTCTTTTGGAATTTGTTTGTTTAACAAATGTTTTTATAGTTTGTAGCCAGATTGTTTTAGTAGAGCCTTATGTGGATTGTTGCTTGAAGAACATGAATGTAAAGTTCTCAATATAATCTTAAACCAAAGCTCATTCTAAAAAGCCATTCAGTTCCTCAGACTGTTCATTTGGTAGACTTTAAATCAAAGCTTTTTTGGATTTTTAACTTAATTATAAGAATTAAAAATTATTTCCTGAACATCCTTTACGTTGAAACAGTTTTTTCTTTGTTTTCTGTTGGGGGGGTGTGGATTGGCTTGGGGTGTTTTGTAGCTATTCTTCCAAACCTCAATATCCAGAAAGGGAAAGTTTGAGAATTCTAGACAACTTGAGATTTTGAAAGTCAAAGCCTGAAGATTCAAAGAACACCAACCGTTGTTTGTCAGTTATACCTCCATTAAAAATAATAATAAAACAACAACAACAACAGAAACACTGACACTGACTGTTGAGGCCTCGACACTTGCTGGTAAGTGGCAGTGTGGACAATGCCTCATGTTCTGGGCTGAGAATGGGGCTCCAACAGCAGCAGTAGTGTTCCTGCAGCCTCCGCAGCCCCGCGCAGTTAACCCACCAGTGAGTGGGGCGGCAATGCCCAGCACCCACCCACTGGTGCAATGCAAGGCTCTACAAACAAAACCAAGGGGAAAACTCTACTGTCCTCCTGCCTCTTGATCTTTCTATTGAATCCCTCCTCTTTCGACCTCCTCCCTTCCACAACTCTTGTCCTCCTTGATTTCACATACACTCTTTTGGAAGTACCTTCCACCTGTCTGGGAACCACTCCCAACATACTTGGTAGCAAACACGATAAAATATATTTTTTGCCAAAACTATAAGAAAATATAACACCTCTTAACAAAATACTGCCTGCCAGGTTGAAGCTGTCTGCAGAAAAGGGAAGAGGGTGTAGGCATGTAGGAGCTGACTCCCACCAGCTGGTGAGTGCTAGTTTTACACATCTCTTCCCAGCTCTGTGGTCAGGGAGGTCAGGCTGGAAGCTTGAAACTGACCAACATAGGAATATTGACAGCACAGAAATCAGCAGTGTTACAAATCAAGACTTGTTTTTTATTTTATTTTTATCTTTTCCCAGAAAGCCAGTTTTTTAACATTTACCAGCACACACCACTGCATGTAACGCTGTCTGTTGTTCAGAAACAACATTTGAATGCTAGGGCAAGACCAGCCTCTGGGATGTCCAAGAGGGTAGGTAGGGAGAAATATGGCCCTGCTGCATGCTTTCCTATCTTCTTGCTGATAAATCTGCATTGCGAGGTTCCATGACAGATGTGCCTGTTTAAGATTGATAGCCAAAGGGCAAGAAACATACTTCCTGTTAAGTGCTCTTATGTCAGCACACATGGTAGAACCAATACATACTTAATAATCATTGTCGGGCTTCCCTGGTGGCGCAGTGGTTGAGAATCTGCCTGCCAATGCAGGGGACATGGGTTCGAACCCTGGTCTGGGAAAATCCCACATGCCGCGGAGCAACTGGGCCCATGAGCCACAACTACTGAGCCTGCGCGTCTGGAGCCTGTGCTCCGCAACAAGAGAGGCCACGATAGTGAGAGGCCCGCACACCGCGATGAAGAGTGGCCCCCACCTGCCGCAACTAGAGAAAGCCCTCGCACAGAAACGAAGACCCAACACAGCCAAAAATAAAATAAATAAATAAACTCCAATATAAAAATAATAATAATAATCATTGTCTTATCATGCTAAAACATAAAGTTTATTCACAGCAGGTTTTAGCTTATCTCATATTTGAAAGGGGCCCTTCTTATTAGAATAGGGATGTTCAAAGTATTCATATGAAAAACAAGACCTTAGTCATCCATAGGCAATAAAGGAAATTGATCGATGTACTGATCTTTTTGAAACTGCATAAAGTAATGAGTTTAGAAATCTTTTGTTCAAAGTAAAGCACAGAAAAGTTTAAAGCTTTATTCAGACAGTGATTATCACTTTTCATTACTGAAGGCACTAAAAATTGTCTTATCCCTCCATACACACTAGCTCTCCATCCTATCCACTCCTGTGGCCTCAGCTGCCAGCTGCATGCTCTGGACTACACAACCCCTTCTCCAGCCAGATCTGCCTTCAGACCCCCACATCCAACTGCTTACTGGACAGGTCCATTTGCTTATCCCACAGGCACCTCACACTCAGCATGGCCCAGGCTAAACTGACAGTCATCAGAGGCCCCTAGCAGCCCGATTCTCCTCCCGTGTTCTCTGTCTCCATCAACGGCCATACCATCCACCCCCGTGTCCAAGCACCACCCTAGAAGTCATCCTTAATGCTTCCTTAGCCCTCACCCTCAACTCCTGCACCAATGAACAACAGAATCCTGCAGATCTTACCTTCTAAATGCTCCTGTAGTCCATCCGCTTCTCTATTCATGCAGCTACAACACCAATTCAAAGCACTGTCACGTCTCACCTTGACTCTTCCACAACCTGCACACTGCTTTTCCCAGTGTCTGAACTTATATCTCTCCACTCTGCTCTCTGAGCAAGCCACAGCAATCTCTGTAAAATAAACTGACCAGATCACTCTCCTGCTCAAAATCCTTCAGTGGCTTCCAGAGCCCTTAACATGAGCTACAAGCCTCTTGCTGCCCTATCCAGCGTCAATTCCTGATATTCCCCATATCACACTCAGTGACTGTGCTAATCTGAACATCCTTGGGTAATTTCAGTGTCCTGTGCTCTCTTGCCCTCGGTTTCTTAAGCATGTTACCTGGAATACTCCTACCCCTCTCCTCAAACTTTGCTGACTCCTACTTATCCTGCAAATCCAAGACTGGACAACACTGCCTACAGACAGGAAGCTTTCCTTGACCTCTCAAGGACAGCTAGTTGGATGTCCCTCCCTCCTTGACGTTCCAGCAGGGCCCTACAATTCCAGCCCTTCCCGCAATGACTGCTAATCTCCCTATTTCCCTCACCAGCATGTAAAGTTTGTTCACTAGTATATCGTGTACTTCCTGAAAGTGCTGTGCACCTAACAAAGGCTCGATAGATATTCACCGATTGCCCAGATGAGCAAAATGGATTACAATTAACAGTGAGTCCTAGTACCTAGAAGATGGTTGTCAAGACTGCATAGTGAGAGGGCTGTGCCTTCAAGACAAAGTGGACCTCAGATCTCAAGAGTCCTTGGGCCTTCCCAGCTCCCCAGACCTTCCCATTCATGTACTCCTGTTGGCTTTGACTTCACATTTTCCGGAGCCTGGTCCTCACATTTACCACGTGAAGCTGGTTTCTCTAGGGGATCGACCAACACAGTGTCTAATCTGCTTATACCCTGAACTGGGTGTTTGGTGTCCTCTACATTCTCCCAGAGCCTGACTCTTAAGCTCAGATATCTCAGCCTCACCTTGACTACTCTTCTGTGTGCACTGACAGCAACTCACGATCATCTGCGGGGCATTTTTCTCCAAAAGGCATCACTTAGCAGTAACGCAAATACTGGAAGGCTATTTCAGAGGAATAATTCTTTTCTGACCACAGGATAACATAGCTGTTTTGAGCATTGAATATATAAGATTTTACTGTCTAAATCCCCTCCTTCAGCCCCTCTGAATCATATTCCTCTTGCAGGAAAAGAGAAAGAGACTAAGTTAACTAAAATTGTATCTGATATTTATAACTAAAGTAATTGGGACCACAAATCCAAGGATATGAGCAAAGTAAAATGCTGCATGGGAAAGCCGAGGTATAAAAAGAGACAAGCAGAGTTCAGAGGATCAGCAAAACAGAATGGGATCAGAGGCATCTATCCAAGTCTGGATATGGAACCAGAGAAAGATAAAAGCCAAAGAAAAAGTGTTAGGGAATCAGGAGGAAGGTGAAGGCAGTTTCAAGGCCATACCCTAGAGTGGCCATTTGTATAAGTCATCAGGGAACAGTGAGGGTGTGAGCTGGTCCAACACAAGGAGACAGATGCAGAGCTCAGGCCTATGAGAAACTGTGTGGCATGAATGACCACTTATAGCAGAGTGACTCCGAGCAAGCTACTCAACCTCTCTAAACCTCAGCTTCCTCACCTGAAAAAAATGGGATTAATCATCATGTGTACTTATTAGATTTATTGTAAAAACTGAGACAACATACGGAAAGTGCTTAGGCCATTACCTGGCACGTATTAAGTGTTTAATGAATAGCAGTGATCATTTTACTATTATTATTATTATTTGGTTTGAAATTAATTCCGAAAGTGGCCCAGATCACACCCATGTATTTTTTCCATGTACCAACAGTATAATTTAAAATTTATCCCAAGAATTCCTAGGCCCATTGACCAACCTTTGGGAGGTCAGTAATTAAATCATCCTGTCCCCCCACTTCTAAGTTTGGAACTAATGGAAAAATAGATGCATAATTCAGATAGATGGAGATCAAAACATCACTCGTATTACTGGTAAAATTGGTCTAGAGAACATGGGTGAGATTTTCAGCCACAAAGCTGGCTGGTACACCCTGAATCAGACTCATACACCTGGGTACAGTCACCTGGACCAGCACAGTGCAGAGCTGTGCTTCCAAGTTCACTGCCAAGCGGGGTGAGCTGCCTGGATTGTACCCTCTGTGCAGGCCTGGGAGGGTCTGGGCCATGCTGTTTGCTTCTCCTCCCAACTCACCTTTCAAGCCCAGCCCTCCTCCTTCTCCAGGGGTAGAGAGGGGCCAGTAGGGATCCACAGATGCTGATCAAGCCCCTCCCTGTAGACACGAGTGGGGGTAAGAATGCCCACCTAGCATGGCCACAGCCACTGTGCCCCCAAAATGCTTGGTTCATATCCTGCTTCAGAATATGTATTTCCCCAGTCAGAAAAACCCATGGAACTATGGTCTTCATTAGCCTAACTTTCCTTTCTTGAAAGAAAGCACTAGTACACAATTTAATTGCATAACTTGTGAGAGATGCTGAAGGACTGCAAATTTTCCACAGTGGTCCTTGCAGCTCCTTGTCCCCTGTAGCCTGTTCTCCCCACCCTCTTGTACTTGGGCTTAGCCCCTAACTGTTCCTCTCCGGCCCTCCTGATAAGATCCACATTGCTCAATAATCATTGCTCATCCACAGAATAAATTCTATCCCCTCTGAGAACTGTCCTTAACCAAGCGTTCCAGAAACTGGCTGAACTTCTGCTAGACCCCTCCTGCTAAAGCCCTATAAAACATTCCACATCTTTCTCCAAGTTAAAACGCCCTGTGAGAGTCTCCTGAAGACTGGCATTCTCAAATAAAGACCCAGGCTAATAGTGCTCTGGTTTATTTTCTTCCACATTGGCATTCTCTATTGAATCATTCTACCAGATACATAGGCTCCAACCGCCCCATGTTCAATATCATTATAATGCATCTTAAATGCAATATATGAATCTATCAAAACTTAGAGAAGTATAAAATTCTAGGTCTGAGAGAAAGGGGCTGTTGGCTTCACAAATAAACCAAGTTACCTTAAGTGGCCCTCATGGTCTGGTGCTGATAACTGCCTATTTAACCGGGGCCTTCTCAGCAAATTCAAACAGTTTTATCTATTAACCTCGATGTGACTTTAAGCTTGACATGGCAAAATTATGTACGTTAGAGGTTTCACACAAGAAAAACTCAAAGATGATGAAGAAAAAAAAAATTGTACTTCACCAGCATAATCAAATCAACATAATCCATTGCCCACAGTATTCATTGCTTCAACAAGACAAAAGATCACTTGCTCACAACCTATTTTGTGCAGGAAAAAATCAATAGTAGAAAATGTCAATAGCGATGCATTTTGTGGTACTTCAGATGGTCATGCAGTGAAACTGTCCCTGAGACTGAGTCCAGACTGCTGAAAGTTAAACCAGTAGTATTATCAGAGAATGAGGAAAGGGAATGAGCCTGTGACCCCATGAGGGGCCCATTCACCAGAGTGTGTTTGTGAGACCAAGTATCCGAACAAGATAATGTTCTCCTCACCATTTTGACTGGTCAATTTGGATGACATATTTTGGGCATCTCTGATGATTCCATGACTGCAACTTGTACACCGTCCACAAATCCCCATCTGCAGCTACAGATGGTCCACAATTTTTTTTCCAGTGTTTATAACAGCTCTTGGAGGTGGGGGTGGGGAGAATGAAGGTTTCGCAGCCAAGCTGCCCTAGTCAGGTGAGTGCTCAGGCCTACTGAACTACAGCGCATCCAAAAAACAAATTTACAGGGCTGTACTTATTCAATGCTGGCAAACCATGTCCCAAGAATTACGCTGAAGATATACACAAATGCTACCTAGCGGGAAGTCATCTTGGTACAGGGCATACCACTGATCTTTAAAAATTGTTGATTGAGGGGATGCTTTCTTTTCAGAATAATTTACACTTCCAGTTATGGCCTGGACACCATAAAGCTATGCCCTCCAATTCAGCAGCCATTAGCCATGTTTGGTTATTTAAAGTAACTAACATTAAATAACACTAACAATTCAGTTCCTCCATCACACTACACACATATAAAGTACTCAATAGACACATGTGGCTCGTGGCTACCATACTGGACTACACAGAAACAGACTCCTTCTATTATCACAGAAATTTCTATCAGATAGCTCTGCATCTGAGCAAAATGGCTTTATCAACAGTGGATACTTTTGCCATAGTTTTTATTGAGTCTTAACACCTCTTAAGTTACCCAATGCTGTTTTTTTCCCCGTCTTTTTTTTTTTTTTCCTGTCCCACAAACATCCTACAAGACATTTTTACAATAGGATCAGTGGCTTCTTTTTGGAAGGCACCAGAAAGACTGTCCTAAAATATCTTGAAAACCTGTGGTGACCCATTGTTTCCAGGCAATTAAATTACTGAATACTAGATTTCAGATTCTTGTTTGCTCTGTGGAATTGAGATGACATGTAGACTTAGAACAATAGTATTGCTCCATTAACCTTCCCTACTTTGCACAGTTCACATTTACAAACAGCTAACTGGGAAGAACTTCCTGTTCTACCTTACTTAATGAACGTCATAGCTAGTAGAATGCTAAGCATTCCCTATTCTAACCCTCACAACACAGGTGTATTGCTTTTATCTTATCCACAACCCAATTTTATTCATGAGATAATTAACATTTAGAGAAATTAGCTTATTATTAAAATAATTCAGCAGAGCCAAGACAGGAACCAGGTCTTTCTGACAACACTCTTTGCCTCTAACTACTATGGAAGACTGTCTCTTGGTGAGTTAAATGCCTTATGAAAGCTCATGGGAGCTTATCCAAACAATGCATCAGTGAGCGCACCTGTATTATGATTCCTGAACTCTTTCCATGGAGTTTATGATGCCAGAAAGAAACATGCTCTAGTAGCTACACCAATCATTGGCTCTCAAACCTGACACTTTTAACTCTACCCAGAATCATGTGTAAGTGAGGAAAACTTCCCATAAATCCAGGGAAATCCTTAACTGTTCACCTGGCACTGCAAATGACAAAATTTACATTCCTAAACATAAAAAAGTTTGGCAAACGATATTTACAGCTTTTATCTTTTGTTGGTGGATGGTTTCCCCTGCTCTCTTCTTTTCAAAAAAGAAATATCATTGATACTGAAAAATTATATGTAATAAAGACTAACATGTTATGCTAAGAGATGACTAAAAGTTTGCCATTTCTCCATCAAAGATTTAATCATGCAGTTTTTCACAAGAAAACTGACTCACATTGTTGGTGTCATTAACAAAATTTCCTTTCTGCCAACTGTTGTACTTCTTGTCTTGTGCCAGTTGGCTGCTCTCTTCCATAGCTGAGGCAGCTGCATTTCAGCAGAGAAAGAGGCACAAAGAGATTAAAAAGCTTACTGGGATTTCTTAAAATGAAAGGAGTTGTGTGCATGTGTGTACACACAGAAAAGGGTGTAAATAAATCTCTTCTTGCAAAGATATAGGAATTATGTCATAAGAGAGAGTATAGACAAGCTAATGGAAACCCTTAAAGAGAAAACCTCAGAACATTGTACCTACTTCTAGTCTTTAGGCTTGTCATCTTCAGGTGAAAATGAAACTTTTATCATTGCTCATGTCATTACCCTACTTCAAATCTGTTTTAAACACTATTACGCATGACAGCCCTGTACGACTGTGAGTCAGTTGAGCACAACACGAAGGGGAACTAGTTACATGTAAGAGATCATATATTTGTGTATTTATTTAAATAATGAAGTAATTTATCCTTTAAAAACTCAGGATATTATTTTTTCAACAAACAATAGTGAAGTTTCTGAGGAAAGGGTGCCTTTTTTTTAATACATTCAAAGATGCTATAAGGTGGTTGTTATTAAATAATTTTACAAAAAGACCTTTTTCTTAAGATAGAAAAATACACTTGTTAACATTGTGACTGAGACTTTTATCCCAAGAAGTTACTTTTAAACTTTTCATTAGAATATAACATATTCAAGGACATGCCTACTTGAGTCAAGTTATAAAACCTGTAAACCATAAAAGTGTTCATTTATTCATTTATTTGTCCATCCAACAGGTATTTGTTAAATATCTGTTATGAGCTTGGCAACATGCTAGGTGCTGGGCATTTAACAATAATTAAAATTCAAGTTGGCCTTAAGTTTATAAATGTAAAGCAATACTAAGAAAAATGCCCAAAAGATTTTTTGTCAAACTAAACATGTTTATACGAAAGTTCATATTTTAAAAATAAGCATGCAAGAATAATTACAAAAATAATAGGAGGAGCTTCAAGATGGCGGAAGAGTAAGACGGGGAGATCACCTTCCTCCCCACAAATACATCAGAAATACATCTACATGTGGAACAACTCCTACAGAACACCCACTGAACGCTGGCAGAAGACCTCAGACCTCCCAAAAGGCAAGAAACTCCCCATGTACCTGGGTAGGGCAAAAGAAAAAAGAAAAACAGAGACAAAAGAATAGGGACGGGACCTGCACCAGTGGGAGGGAGCTGTGAAGGAGGAAAGGTTTCCACACACTAGGAAGCCCCTTCGCGGGCGGAGACGGCGGGTGGCGGAGGGGGGAAGCTTCGGAGCCACGGAGGAGAGCGCAGCCACAGGGGTGCGGAGGGCAAAGCGGAGAGATTCCCGCACAGAGGATCGGTGCCGAGCAGCACTCACCAGCCCGAGAGGCTTGTCTGCTCACCCGCCGGGGCGGGCGGGGGCTGGGAGCTGAGGCTCGGGCTTCGGTTGGATCGCAGGGAGAGTACTGGGGTTGGCGGCGTGAACACAGCCTGAAGGGGCTAGTGCGCCATGGCTAGCCGGGAGGGAGTCCGGGAAAAAGTCTGCAGCTGCCGAAGGGGCAAGAGACTTTTACTTCCCTCTTTGTTTCCTGGGGCGCCAGGAGAGGAAATCAACAGTGCCGCTTAAAGGAGCTCCAGAGACGGGCACGAGCCGCGGCTACCAGCGCAGACACCAGAGACGGCCATGAGATGCTAAGGCTGCTGCTGCAGCCACCAAGAAGCCTGTGTGCAAGCACAGGTCACTCTCCACACCTCCCCTCCCGGGAGCCTGTGCAGCCTGCCACTGCCAGGCTCCCGTGATCCAGGGACAAATTCCCCGGGAGAACGCATGGGGCGCCTCAGGCTGGTGCAATGTCACGCTGGCCTCTGCCGCCGCAGGCTCGCCCCGCCTCCTCCGTACCCCTGCCTCCCCCCGGCCTGAGTGAGCCAGAGCCCCCGAAGCAGCTGCTCTTTTAACCCCGTCCTGTCTGAGTGAAAACAGATGCCCTCAGGCGACCTACAAGCAGAGGCGGGGCCAAATCCAAAGCTGAACCCCAGGAGCCGTGCGAACAAAGAAGAGAAAGGGATATCTCTCCCAGCAGCCTCAGGAACAGTGGATTAGATCTCCACAATCAACTTGATGTACCCTGCATCTGTGGAATACCTGAACAGACAACGAATCATCCCAAATTGGGGAGGTCGACTTTCGGAGCAATGATATATATATATTTTTCCCTTTTTCTCTTTTTGTGAGTGTCTATGTGTATGCTTCTGTGTGTGATTTTGTCTGTATAGCTTTGTTTTTACCATCTGTCCTAGGGTTCTGTCTGTCCGTTTTTTTGTTTGTTTGTTTTGTTTTTTTTAGTATAGCTTTTAGCACTTGTTATCATTCGTGGATTTGGTTTTTGGTTTCGTTGCTCTCTTCTTTCTTTCTTTTTTTTTTAATTACTTAAAAAATTTTTTTAATAATTATTTTTTATTTTAATAACTATTTTATTTTATTTTACTTTATTTTATCTTATTTTATTTTATTTTATCTTCTTCTCTCTTTCTTTTTCTCCCTTTTATTCTGAGCCGTGTGGAGGACAGGCTCTTCGTGCTCCAGCCAGGCATCAGGGCTGTGCCTCTGAGGTGGGACAGCCAAGTTCAGGACATTGGTCCACAAGAGACCTCCCAGCTCCACATAATATCAAAAAGCGAAAATCTCCCAGAGATCTCCATCTCAACGCCAAGACCCAGCTCCACTCAACGACCAGCAAGCTACAGAGCTGGACACCCTATGCCAAACAACTAGCAAGACAGGAACACAACCCCATCCATTAGCAGAGAGGCTGCCTAAAATCATAATAAGGTCACAGAACCCCAAAACACACCACCAGACGTGGACCTGCCCACCAGAAACACAAGATCCAGCCTCATCCACCAGAACACAGGTACCAGTCCCCTCCACCAGGAAGCCTACACAACCCACTGAACCAACCTTAGCCACTGGGGACAGACACCAAAAACAACAGGAACTACGAACCTGCAGCCTGCGAAAAGGAGACCACAAACACAGTAAGTTAAGCAAAATGAGAAGACAGAGAAACACACAGCAGATGAAGGAGCAAGGCAAAAACCCACCAGATCTCACAAATAAAGAGGAAATAGGCAGTCTACCTGAAAAAGAATTCAGAATAATTATAGCAGAGATGATACAAAATCTTGGAAATAGAATGGAGAAAATACAAGAAACGTTTAACAAGGACCTAGAAGAACTATAGAGCAAACAGTGATGAACAACACAATAAATGAAATTTAAAATTCTCTAGAAGGGATCAATAGCAGAATAATTGAGGCAGAAGAACGGATAAGTGACCTAGAAGATTAAAGAGTGAAAATAACTACTGCAGAGCAGAATACAGAAAAAAGAATGAAAAGAATTGAGGACAGTCTCAGAGACCTCTGGGACAACATTAAACACACCAACATTCGAATTATAGGGGTCACACAAGAAGAAGAGAAAAAGAAAGGGACTGAGAAAATATTTGAAGAGATTATAGTAGAAAACGTCCCTAATATGGGAAAGGAAATAGTTAATCAAGTCCAGGAAACACAGAGAGTCCCACACAGGATAAATACAAGGAGAAACACACCAAGACACATATTAATCAAACTATCAAAAATTAAATACAATGAAAAAATATTAAAAGCACCAAGGGAAAAACAACACACAAGGGAATCTCCATAAGGTTAACAGCTGATCTTTCAGCAGAAACTCTGCAAGCCACAAGGGAGTGGCGGGACATATTTAAAGTGATGAAGGAGAAAAACCTACAACAAAGATTACTCTACCCAGCAAGGATCTCATTCAGATTTGACGGAGAAATTAAAACCTTTACAGACAAGCAAAAGCTAGGAGAATTCAGCACCACCAAACCAGCTTTACAACAAATGCTAAAGGAACTTCTCTAGGCAGGAAATAAAAGAGAAGGAAAAGACCTACAATAACAAACCCAAAACAATTAAGAAAATGGTAATAGGAACATACATATCGATAATTACCTTAAATGTAAATGGATTAAATGCTCCAACCAAAAGACATACACTGGCTGAATGGATAAAAAAACAAGACCCGTATATATGCTGTCTACAAGAGACCCACTTCAGACCTAGGGACACATACAGACTGAAAGTGAGGGGGATGGAAAAAGATATTCCATGTAAATGGAAATCAAAAGAAAGCTGGAGTAGCAATTCTCATATCAGACAAAATAGACTTTAAAACAAAGACTATTACAAAAGACAAAGAAGGACACTACATAATGATCAAGGGATCAATCCAAGAACAAGATATAACAATTGTAAATATTTATGCACCCAACATAGGAGCACCTCAATACATAAGGCAAATGCTAACAGCCATAAAAGGGGAAATCGACAGTAACACAATCATAGTAGGGGACTGTAACACCCCACTTTCACCAATGGACAGATCATCCAAAATGAAAATAAATAAGGAAACACAAGCTTTAAATGATACATTAAACAAGATGGACTTAATTGAAAATTATAGGACATTCCATCCAAAAACAACAGAACACACGTTCTTCTCAAGTGCTCATGGAACATTCTCCAGGATAGATCATATCTCAGGTCACAAATCAAGTCTTGGTAAATTTAAGAAAATTGAAATCGTATCAAGTATCTTTTCTGACCACAGCGCTATGAGACTAGATATCAATTACAGGAAAATATCTGTAAAAAATACAAACACATGGAGGCTAAACAATACACTACTTAATAACCAAGAGATCACTGAAGAAATCAAAGAGGAAATCAAAAAATACCTAGAAATAAATGACAATGAAAACACAAGTACCCAAATCCTATGGGATGCAGCAAAAGCAGTTCTAAGAGGGAAGTTTATAGCAATACAATCCTACCTTAAGTAACAAGAAACATCTCAAATAAACAACCTAAGCTTACACCTAAAGCAATTAGAGAAAGAAGAACAAAAAAACCCCCAAGTTAGCAGAAGGAAAGAAATCATAAAGATCAGATCAGAAATAAATGAAAAAGAAATGAAGGAAATGATAGCAAAGATCAATAAAACTAAAAGCTGGTTCTTTGAGAAGATAAACAAAATTGATAAACCATTAGCCAGACTCATCAAGAAAAAAAGTGAGAAGACTCAAATCAATAGAATTAGAAATGAAAAAGGGGAAGTAACAAATGACACTGCAGAAATACAAACGATTATGAGAGATTACTACAAGCAACTATATACCAATAAAATGGAAAACCTGGAAGAAATGGACACATTCTTAGAAACGCACAACCTTCCGAGACTGAACCAGGAAGAAATAGAAAATATGAACAGACCAATCACAAGCACTGAAATTGAAACTGTGATTTAAAATCTTCCAACAAACAAAAGCCCAGGACCAGATGGCTTCACAGGCAAATTCTATCAAACATTTAGAGAAGAGCTAACATCTATCCTTCTCCAACTCTTCCAAAATATGGCAGAGGGAGGAACACTCCCAAAGTCATTCTATGAGGCCACCATCACCCTGATATCAAAACCAGACAAAGGTGTCACAAACAAAGAAAACTACAGGCCAATATCACTGATGAACATAGATGCAAAAATCCTCAACAAAATACTAGCAAACAGAATCCAAGATCATAAAAGGATCATACACCATGATCAAGTGGGATTTATCCCAGGAATGCAAGGATTCTTCAATATACTCAAATCAATCAATGTGATACATCATATTAACAAACTGAAGGAGAAAAACCATATGATCATCTCAATAGATGTAGAGAAAGCTTTTGACAAAATTCAACAGCCATTTATGAAAAAAACCCTCCAGAAAGTAGGCATAGAGGTAACTTTCCTCAACATAATAAAGGCCATATATGACAAACCCACAGCCAACGTAGTCCTCAATGGTGAAAAACTGAAAGTATTTCCTCTAAGATCAGGAACAAGACAAGGTTGCCCACTCTCACCACTATTATTCAACATAGTTTTGGAAGTCCTAGTCACGGCAATCAGAGAAGAAAAAGAAATAAAAGGAATCCAAATCAGAAAAGAAGAAGTAAAGCTGTCACTATTAGCAGATGACATGATACTATGCATAGAGAATCCTAAAGATGCTACCAGAAAACTACTAGAGCTATTCAATGAATTTGGCAAAATAGCAGGATACAAAATTAATGCACAGAAATCTCTTGTATTCCTATACACTAATGATGAAAAATCTGAAAGTGAAATTAAGAAAACATTCCCATTTACCATTGCAACAAAAAGAATAAAATACCTAGGAATAAACCTACCTAAGGAGACAAAAGATCTGTATGCAGAAAATTATAAGACACTGATGAAAGAAATTAAAGATGATACAAATAGATGGAGAGATATACCATGTTCTTGGATTCGAAGAATCAACATTGTGAAAATGACTATACTACCCAAAGCAATCTACAGATTCAATGCAATCCCTATCAAACTACCACTGGCATTTTTCACAGAACTAGAACAAAAAATTACACAGTCTGTATGGAAACACAAAAGACCCCAAATAGCCAAAGCAATCTTGAGAAAGAAAAACGGACCTGGAGGAATCAGTCTCCCTGACTTCAGACTATACTACAAAGCTACCGTAATGAAGACAGTATGGTACTGGCACAAAAACAGAAATATGGATCAATGGAACAGGATAGATAGCCCAGAGATAAACCCACGCACATATGGTCACCTTATCTTTGATAAAGGAGGCAAGTATATACAGTGGAGAAAAGACAGCCTCTTCAATAAGTGCTGCTGGGAAAACTGGACAGCTACATGTAAAAGAATGAACTTAGAACACTCCCTAACACCATACACAAAATTAAACTCAAAATGGATTAAAGACCTAAATGTAAGGCCAGACACTATCAAACTCTTAGAGGAAAACAAAGGCAGAACACTCTATGACATAAATCACAGCAAGATCCTTTTTAACCCACCTCCTAGAGAAATGGAAATAAAAACAAAAATAAACAAATGGGACCTAATGAAACTTAAAGGCTTTTGCACAGCAAAGGAAACCATAAACAAGATGAAAAGACAACCCTCAGAATGGGAGAAAATATTAGCAAATGAAGCAACTGACAAAGGATTAATCTCCAAAATTTACAAGCAACTCATGTAGCTCAATATCAAAAAAACAAACAACCCAATCCAAAATGGGCAGAAGACCTAAATAGACATTTCTCCAAAGAAGATATACAGATTGCTAACAGACACATGAAAGAATGCTCAACATCATTAATCATTAGAGAAATGCACATCAAAACTACAATTAGATATCATCTCACACCGGTCAGAATCGCCATCATCAAAAAATCTACGAACAATAAATGCTGGAGAGGGTGTGGAGAAAAGGGAACCCTCTTGCACTGTTGGTGGGAATGTAAATTGATACAGCCACTATGGAGAACAGTATGGAGGTTCCTTAAAAAACTAAAAATAGAACTACCATACGACCCAGCAATCCCACTATTGGGCATATACCCTGAGAAAACCATAATTCAAAAAGAGTCATGTACCACAATGTTCATCGCAGCTCTATTTACAATAGCCAGGACATGGAAGCAACCTAAGTGTCCATCAACTGATGAATGGATAAAGATGTGGCACATATATACAGTGGAATATTACTCAGCCATAAAAAGAAATGAAATTGAGTTATTTGTAGTGAGGTGGATGGACCTAGAGTGTGTCATACAGAGTGAAGTAAGTCAGAAAGAGAAAAACAAATACTGTATGCTAACACATATATATGGAATCTAAAAAAAAAAAAAAAAAAGGTCATGAAGAACCTAGGGGCAAAACGAGAATAAAGACACAGACCTCCTAGAGAATGGACTTGAGAATACGGGGAGGGGGAAGGGTAAGCTGGGACAAAGTGAGAGAGTGGCATGGACATATATACACTACCAAACGTAAAATAGATAGCTAGTGGGAAGCAGCTGCATAGCACAGGGAGATCAGCTCAGTGCTTTGTGACCACCTAGCGGCATAGGATAGGGAGGGTGGGAGGCAGGGAGACACAGGAGGGAAGAGATATGGGGACATATGTATATGTATAACTGATTCACTTTGTTATAAAGCAGAAACTAACACACCATTGTAAAGCAATTATACTCCAATGAAGATGTTTCAAAAAAAAAAAAGAAGAGAGACCAGGGGAAAAATTCTTTATTTTACCACTGAGATACTGGTATGTGGAAGCTGAAAAGTCAATTCATCTTCTTATCTACCTGAGATGCCTATAATTAATGTTTCTTTGGGTTTACTTTTAAAGGTTAAAATAGAATTCTGTGAAACCGATCACTGCTAAGGAAAAGAGCAGCAGCATTCACAAAGAGAGACTATGTTATAATAAAACTGCATTCCATGTTATCTGGCATGCATCCTAACATCCCCAAACAACAGTGACTGTCAATCAACTCAAAACCTGGTCATTAATATTTTATTTTGTAAAATACTCTGTGTGGAATAAAAGTTATGGCCTCCATCCTCAGGAAGTTTTTATTTTACTAGAGTGTAGAAAACGTCACAATTCAAGGCAATGTATTTTTCTTTTTTCCAAAACATCCAACAAGGAAGACATATTTCTAACAAAAAATTCAAGTGCTGCTAACATAGATTGACATACATGAATGCTCACTATGGGTATTACTGATGACTTTTCTAGAACTTCAATCTGGATATCATGTCCTTGTTGCAATCTTTCAGAGGTTCTGCATTGTTTTCAGGATAAACTTCAAAGGATCATAAAATGACCTTCACTTGAACATTCATTTAATTTTAGCACAATTCTAATTCCAGTGTCCTCTTTTCCTTTATTCGGGATCTGTAGGCATGTTACTCTCCCTTATTGCTCTGTCTCCCATTCCCCACAGTGTTCTTTTACCTTATTGCCTTGCATGTATCTTGCAGAACTCATTTTAATGCCTCCTCCCCCTGCAAAGTGCTAGGACCCTCCCTCAGACCTCCACGAAGGATTGATTTTTCTCTTCCAAAATTCCTCCACTGTGTATCTTATATTGTGCTATTTAGTATTGTAGTAGCTTGTTTGTTGACAATCTTTTCTACTATCTTGTGAATTCCTTGATGACAAGGTTGTATTTTAATCATCATCATATTATTCAATGCCTAGCATGATACTTTGCATATTTGCATGCAACAAATTTGTGCTTACTGATTGAAAACTTGGACAAACTTTATAAATGTTCCAAAAAAATACACTAACAACAAGTAGAATTAAAACATATTGACATGGGTATTATTTATTAGAGATTTGAAAGATAGTGGTTTATCTTATAGGTTATTTGCAGTGTTTTGATTTCTACATATTTGTATCAACGTTCTCATTTAAGATGGATTCCACTGTTATCAAAATAGGAACATTTTTGTTAAAATGTTTGTGTAATTTTAAAATAAATTGATGTAAACACATGGATAAAAATATTTCCCTAACTAGAATAAATATATGTAATGTAAACCTTAAAAAAATAATAATAATAGGAAAAAGAGCTATCTGGGGAGAAGACATAGATATTACACATAGTATAAATAAAACAGAGGACCCTGGTGCATGAATACTTAGACAAGAAAAATAGAATAGAAAGTCCCAGAAACAGACTCAAATATACATGAACATGTTAATATAGGTAATACCTCAAATCATGGACATAGATATAGTTTTTAATAAATTGTTTTGGTTTTATAGAATATCTATTTGGAAAAAGATAAAATAGAATATCTCACATCATATACAAAAGTAAATTGCAATGAATCAGAAATCTAATATAAAAAATGAAACTATACATATACTAGAAGAAAGTAAATGGGAAAAAATCTTTCTAACTATGGCTTAAAATCCAGATTCACTAAAAGAAAATATTGACAAAATTGATTACATATGAGTTTAAAAAAATATCATAAGCAAAATCAAAAAACAAAAATCGGGGGAAAATACTTACAATACATAAAATGGGAAAAAAGCTAATGTCTCTAATAAATAGAGAACTCTTAAAATCAAGGGAAAGAAAGACCCAGAAACCTGATAGAAAAATGGACAAAATATATAGGTAGACAATTGACAAAAAAATTATTAAAAGATGGCTCATAAACATATGGAAATATGTTCAACCTCACTTACATATAAAAAAAGAGAAAAACTACACTGAATATTTTTCACCTGTGAGAAGAGAAAAAATTCAAAAGCTTGACAACATATTCAATTGGTAGGGTATGAGGAAATGGACATTCTAATACATTACTGCTGGGAATGAAGAATGCTGCATTATTGGAAGGGAAGTTTAACAATATCTAAAAAAAACTACTTGTGCATTTAACCTTTAACGTGGCAATCACACTTCCAAAACACATTTATGGGAGCTCCGGAGTCCAATGAGAGGATCCAGCAACCCAGTGTAGCAAAAAGTCTGAGAATAGACACATTGAAGAAGGTAAGAAGAACAGTTTTACTTTACCCACATTACCCCTCCACCAGTACTTAGAGAGACCTCTTCAGCCTGCAGTTTCTCCCACAGGGGACTGTAAGAGCAAAGTGTGCACTTGATTCTCCAAGCCTTGCAGGGCACTACAAAAGAGGCCTACTTCTGGATCACCAACCCAGAACACAAAGATAATCAACACAGATGAATAGTCTGGGGATAGCTAGGAGCAAGGAAAAAGAGCAGGGATTCACAGCAACCAGCCTGTGGCCTTCAGCTGTGGATTGTACTAACGAGCTCACAGTCACCACCAAGGGCCCTGCCCATGAAGTCCATAGGATACCTCACCTGTGAGCCTCCCATAACTAATCCTTGCATGCCCCCAGCACTCCACATGCTCCCCCCTGTAGCCAGCACCCTGTGCTCCTCTGTAAGTGGAGCATGCAAGCCTCTACAGACAGCTCATGGATATCATCATCCAACTTGACTCTTCTGGATTGGGAGAAGGCACACAACCTGATCACTTCAGGGGGCTGCCTTAGGGAAAATAAATGGAATTCTCTCAGCACCCAACTTTGTGGGACTGAGAAAAGGCACACAATCCTAAGATATTCCCCCCAAAAAAGAACAAGAGGAGTGTACTGGGCACATCCATAGAAAAGATCAGAAAGACCTCCAGAATCTCTAGATGGGCTGATTGGTAAAGCTCTTTCTCTAATGAAGCCAGTTAGTAAAGACTGGAGGAGATGACTGCTTTTCCAAATGAGAAGTCAACAATGCAGGGCTTCAAGAAACATGAAATATCAAGGGACTATGATACCACTAAAGGAACAAAATAAAACTCCAGTGACTGACCCCAAAGAAATGCAGATCTATGAACTGCTTGACAAAGAAGTCAAAATAATTGACTTAAAGAAGGTCACAGCTTCAATAGAACACAGATAGACAAGTAAACAAAATCATAAAAACAATACATGAACTAAATGAGAAGTTCAAAAAGATATAGAAACCATAAAAAAGACCCAAACAGAAATTCTGGAGCTAAACAGTACAATGATTGCACTGAAAATTTCAACAGAGAGCTTCAGTGGCAGATTCAGTCAAGCTGAAGAAAGAATCAGTGAACTCACAGACAAATCATTTGAAATTATCTAATCAGAGTAACAAAAAGAAAAAAGAATAAAGAAAGCCTATGGGACTAATGGCACACTATCAACAGAATATATACATTATGGGAGTCTCAGAGGAGCAGAGAAAGAGAAAGAAGTAGAAGGTTTCTTTAAAAAAATAATGACAGTGGGGAGGGGCAAGATGGCGGAAGAGTAAGACGCGGAGATCACCTTCCTCCCCACAGATACATGAGAAATACATCTACACGTGGAACTGCTCCTACAGAACACCCACTGAACGCTGGCAGAAGACGTCAGACCTCCCAAAAGGCAAGAAAATCCCCACGTACTTGGGTAGGGCAAAAGAAAAAAGAAATAACAGAGACAAAAGAATAGGGACGGGACCTGCACCAGTGGGAGGGAGCCGTGAAGGAGGAAAGGTTTCCACACACTAGGAAGCCCCTTCGTGGGCAGAGACTGCGGGTAGCAGAGGGGGGAAGCTTCGGAGCCACGGAGGAGAGCGCAGCCACAGTGGTGCGGAGGGCAAAGCGGAGATTCCCGCACAGAGGAGCGGTGCCGACCAGCACTCACCAGCCCGAGAGGCTTGTCTGCTCAGCCGCCGGGGCGGGCGGGGCCTGTGAGCTGGGGCTCGGGCTTCGGTGCTAGCCGGGAGGGAGTCCGGGAAAAAGACTGCAGCTGCCAAAGAGGCAAGAGAATTTTTCTTGCCTCTTTGTTTTGCGGCGCGCAAGGAGAGGGGATTCAGAGCGCCGCCTGGGCGAGCTCCAGAGACGGGCGCGAGCCGCGGCTATCAGCGCGGATCCCACAGCAACAGGGACGCAGAGGGAAAAACGGAGAGATTCCCGCACAGAGGCTCGGCGCCGAGCAGCACTCACCAGCCCGAGAGGCTTGTCTGCTCACCCGCCGGGGCGGGCGGGGGCTGGGAGCTGAGGCGCGGGCTTCGGTCGGATCCCAGGGAGAGGACAGGGGTTGGCTGCGTGAACACAGCCTGAAGGGTCTAGCGCACCACAACTAGCCGGGAGGGTGCACGAGAAAAAGTCTGCAGCTGCCGAAGAGGCAGGAGACTTTCTCTTGCCTCTTTGTTTCGCGGCGTGCAAGGAGAGGGGATTCAGAGTGCCGCTTAAACGAACTGCAGAGACGGGCGCGAGCCGCGGCTATCAGCACGGACCCCAGAGACGGGCATGAGACGCTAAGGCTGCTGCTGCCGCCACCAAACAGCCTGTGGGCGAGCACAGGTCATTCTCCACACCGCCCCTCCCGGGAGCCTGTGCAGCCCGCCACGGCCAGGCTCCCGTAATCCGGGGACAACTTCCCCGGGAGAGCGCACGGCGCGCCTCAGGCTGCTGCAACGGCACGCCGGCTTCTGCCGCCGCAGGCTCGCCCCGCCTCCTCCGTACCACTCCCTCCCCCCGGCCTGACTGAGCCAGAGCCCCCGAATCAGCTGCTCCTTTAACCCCGTTCTGTCTGGGCGGGGAACAGACGCCCTCAGGGGACCTACATGCAGAGGCGGGTCCAAATCCAAAGCTGAACCCCGGGAGCTGTACGAACAAAGAAGAGAAAGGGAAATCTCTCCCAGCAGCCTCAGAAGCAGCGGATTAAAGCTCCACAAACAACTTGATGTGCCTGCATCTGTTGAATACCTGAATAGACAACGAATCATCCCAAATTTAGGAGATGGACTTTGGGAGCAGGATATATTAACTTTTCCCCTTTTCCTTTTTTTTGTGAGTGTAGATGTGTATGCTTCTGGGTGAGATTTTGTCTGTATAGCTTTGCTCTCACCGTTAGTCCTAGGGTTAGGTCCGTCCGTTTTTTTTTTTTTTTTTTTTTTTGGCTTAAAAAATTTTTTTTTCCCTAATAAATGTTTTCTTAATAATTTTTTCCTTATTTTCTATTTTTAAAAAAATTTTTAATAAGTTTTTTCATATTTTTTATTTTAAAAAATTAAAAAATTTTTTTTCTTAATAAATTTTTTCTAAATAATTTTTTTCTTATTTTTAGTATAAAAAATTAATAAATCTATTTTTAAAAAATTAAAAAAAAATTTTTTTTCTTAATAAATTTACTCTTAATAATTTTTTTTCTTATTTTTTATTATAATTGCTTTATTTTATTTTATTTTATCCTCTTTTTTTCTTTCTTTCCATTTTTTCTCCCTTTTATTCTGAGCCGTGTGGATGAAAGGCTCTTGGTGCTCCAGCCAGGCATCAGGGCTGTGCCTCTGAGGTGGGAGAGCCAACTTCAGGACACTGGTCCACAAGAGACCTCCCAGCTCCACGTAATACCAAACGGCGAAAATCTCTCACAGATCTCCATCTCAACATCAAGACCCAGCTTCACTCAACGACCAGCAAGCTACAGTGCTGGACACCCTATGCCAAACAACTAGCAAGAGAGGAACACAGCCCCATCCATTAACAGAGAGGCTGCCTAAAATCATAATAAGGCCACAGACACCCCAAAACACACCACCAGACGTGGACGAACCCACCAGAAAGACAACATCCAGCCTCATCCACCAGAACACAGGCACTAGTCCCTCCACCAGGAAACCTACACAACCCACTGAACCAACCTTAGCCACTGGGGACAGATACCAAAAACAACGGGAACTACGAACCTGCAGCCTGTGAAAAGGAGACCCCAAACACAGTAAGATAAGCAAAATGAGAAGACAGAAAAACACACAGCAGATGAAGGAGCAGGGTCAAAACACACCAGACCTAACAAATGAAGAGGAAATAGGTAGTCTACCTGAAAAAGAATTCAGAATAATGATAGTAAGGATGATCCAAAGTCTTGGAAATAGAATAGACAAAATGCAAGAAACATTTAACAAGGACGTAGAAGAACTAAAGAGGAACCAAGAAACGATGACAAGCACAATAAATGAAATTAAAAATACTCTAGATGGGATCAATAGCAGAATAACTGAGGCAGAAGAACGGATAAGTGACCTGGAAGATAAAATGGTGGAAATAACTACTGCAGACCAGAATAAAGAAAAAAGAATGAAAAGAACTGAGGACAGTCTCAGAGACCTCTGGGACAACATTAAACGCACCAACATTCGAATTATAGGGGTCCCAGAAGAAGAAGAGAAAAAGAAAGGGACTGAGAAAATATTTGAAGAGATTATAGTTGAAAACTTCCCTAATATGGGAAAGGAAATAGTTAATCAAGTCCTGGAAGCACAGAGAGTCCCATACAGGATAAATCCAAGGAGAAACACACCAAGACACATATTAATCAAACTATCAAAAATTAAATATAAAGAAAACATATTAAAAGCAGCAAGGGAAAAACAACAGATAACACACAAGGGCATCCCCATAAGGTTAACAGCTGATCTTTCAGCAGAAACGCTGCAAGCCAGAAGGGAGTGGCAGGATATACTTAAAGTGATGAAGGAGAAAAACCTACAACCAAGATTACTCTACCCAGCAAGGATCTCATTCAGATTTGATGGAGAAATTAAAACCTTTACAGACAAGCAAAAGCTGAGAGAGTTCAGCACCACCAAACCAGCTTTACAACAAATGCTAAAGGAACTTCTCTAGGCAAGAAACACAAGAGAAGGAAAACACCTACAATAACAAACCCAAAACATTTAAGAAAATGGGAATAGGAACATACATATCGATAATTACCTTAAATGTAAATGGATTAAATGCTCCCACCAAAAGACACAGACTGGCTGAATGGATACAAAAACAAGACCCATATATATGCTGTCTACAAGAGACCCACTTCAGACCTAGAGACACATACAGACTGAAAGTGAGGGGATGGAAAAAGATATTCCATGCAAATGGAAATCAAAAGAAAGCTGGAGTAGCAATTCTCATATCAGACAAAATAGACTTTAAAATAAAGACAATTACAAGAGACAAAGACGGACACTATATAATGATCAAGGGATCGATCCAAGAGGAAGGTATAACAATTGTAAATATTTATGCACCCAACATAGGAGCACCTCAATACATAAGGCAAATACTAACAGCCATAAAAGGGGAAATCGACAGTAACACAATCATAGTAGGGGACTTTAACACCCCACTTTCACCAATGGACAGATCATCCAAAATGAAAATAAATAAGGAAACACAAGCTTTAAATGATACATTAAACAAGATGGACTTAATTGATATTTATAGGACATTCCACCCAAAAACAACAGAATACACATTTTTCTCAAGTGCTCATGGAACATTCTCCAGGATAGATCATATCTTGGGTCACAAATCAAGCCTTGGTAAATTTTAAAAAATTGAAATCGTATCAAGTATCTTTTCCGACCACAACGCTATGAGACTAGATATCAATTACAGGAAAAGATCTGTAAAAAATACAAACACATGGAGGCTACACAATACACTACTTAATAACGAAGTGATCACTGAAGAAATCAAAGGGGAAATCAAAAAATACCTAGAAACAAATGACAATGGAGACACGACGATCCAAAACCTATGGGATGCAGCAAAAGCAGTTCTAAGAGGGAAGTTTATAGCAATACAAGCCTACATCAAGAAACAGGAAACATCTCGAATAAACAACCTAACCTTGCACCTAAAGCAATTAGAGAAAGAAGAACAAAAAAACCCCAAAGCTAGCAGAAGGAAAGAAATCATAAAGATCAGATCAGAAATAAATGAAAAAGAAATGAAGGAAACAATAGCAAAAATCAATGAAACTAAAAGCTGGTTCTTTGAGAAGATAAACAAAATTGATAAACCATTAGCCAGACTCATCAAGAGAAAAAACGAGAAGACTCAAATTAATAGAATTAGAAATGAAAAAGGAGAAGTAACCACTGACACTGCAGAAATACAAACGATCATAAGAGATTACTACAAGCAACTCTATGCTATTAAAATGGACAACCTGGAAGAAATGGACAGATTCTTAGAAATGCACAACCTGCCGAGACTGAACCAGGAAGAAATAGAAAATATGAACAGACCAATCACAAGCACTGAAATTGAAACTGTGATTAAAAATCTTCCAACACACAAAAGCCCAGGACCAGATGGTTTCACAGGCGAATTCTATCAAACATTTAGAGAAGAGCTAACACCTATCCTTCTCAAACTCTTCCAAAATATTGCAGAGGGAGGAACACTCCCCAACTCATTCTACGAGGCCACCATCACCCTGATACCAAAACCAGGCAAAGATGTCACAAAGAAAGAAAACTACAGGCCAATATCACTGATGAACATAGATGCAAAAATCCTCAACAAAATACTAGCAAACAGAATCCAACAGCACATTAAAAGGATCATACACCATGATCAAGTGGGGTTTATTCCAGGAATGCAAGGATTCTTCAATATACGCAAATCAATCAACGTGATACATCATATTAACAAATTGAAGGAGAAAAACCATATGATCATCTCAATAGATGCAGAGAAAGCTTTCGACAAAATTCAACACCCATTTATCATAAAAGTCCTGCAGAAAGTAGGCATAGAGGGAACTTTCCTCAACATAATAAAGGCCGTATATGACAAACCCACAGCCAACATTGTCCTCAATGGTGAAAAACTGAAACCATTTCCACTAAGATCAGGAACAAGACAAGGTTGCCCACTCTCACCACTATTATTCAACATAGTTTTGGAAGTGTTAGCCACAGCAATCAGAGACGAAAAAGAAATAAAAGGAATCCAAATCGGAAAAGAAGAAGTAAAGCTGTCACTGTTTGCAGATGACATGATACTATACATAGAGAATCCAAAAGATGCTACCAGAAAACTACTAGAGCTAATCAATGAATTTGGTAAAGTAGCAGGATACAAAATTAATGCACAGAAATCGCTTGCATTCCTGTATACTAATGATGAAAAATCTGAAAGTGAAATTAAGAAAACACTCCCGTTTACCATTGCAACAAAAAGAATAAAATACCTAGGAATAAACCTACCTAAGGAGACAAAAGACCTGTATGCAGAAAATTATAGGACACTGATGAAAGAAATTAAAGATGATACAAATAGATGGAGAGATATACCATGTTCTTGGATTGGAAGAATAAACATTGTGAAAATGACTCTGCTACCCAAAGCAATCTACAGATTCAATGCAATCCCTATCAAACTACCACTGGCATTTTTCACAGAACTAGAACAAAAAATTTCACAATTTGTATGGAAACACAAAAGACCCCGAATAGCCAAAGCAATCCTGAGAACGAAAAATGGAGCTGGAGGAATCAGGCTCCCTGACTTCAGACTATATTACAAAGCTACAGTCATCAAGACAGTTTGGTACTGGCACAAAAACAGAAATATAGATCAATGGAACAGGATAGAAAGCCCAGAGATAAGCCCACGCACATATGGTCACCTTATCTTTGATAAAGGAGGCAAGCATATACAGTGGAAAAAAGACAGCCTCTTCAATAAGTGGTGCTGGGAAAATTGGACAGGTACATGTAAAAGTATGAAATTAGAACACTCCCTAACACCATACACAAAAATAAACTCAAAATGGATTAAAGACCTAAGTGTAAGGCCAGACACTATCAAACTCTTAGAGGAAAACATAGGCAGAACACTGTATGACATAAGTCACAGCAAGATCCTTTTTGACCCAGGTCCTAGAGAAATGGAAATAAAAACACAAATAAACAAATGGGACCTAATGAAACTTAAAAGCTTTTGCACAGCAAAGGAAACCATAAACAAGACCAAAAGACAACCCTCAGAATGGGAGAAAATATTTGCAAATGAAGCAACGGACAAAGGATTAATCTCCAAGATTTACAAGCAGCTCATGCAGCTCAATAACAAAAAAACAAACAACCCAATCCAAAAATGGGCAGAAGACCTAAATAGACATTTCTCCAAAGAAGAGATACAGATTGCCAACAGACACATGAAAGAATGCTCAACATCATTAATCATTAGAGAAATGCAAATCAAAACTACAATGAGGTATCATCTCACACCGGTCAGAATGGCCATCATCAAAAAATCTAGAAACAATAAATGCTGGAGAGGGTGTGGAGAAAAGGGAACACTCTTGCACTGTTGGTGGGAATGTAAATTGATACAGCCACTATGGAGAACAGTATGGAGGTTCCTTAAAAAACTAAAAATAGAACTACTATACGACCCAGCAATCCCACTACTGGGCATATACCCTGAGAAAACCATAATTCAGAAAGAGTCATGTACCAAAATATTCATTGCAGCTCTGTTTACAATAGCCAGGACATGGAAGCAACCTAGGTGTCCATCATCGGATGAATGGATAAAGAAGATGTGGCACATATATACAATGGAATATTACTCAGCCATAAAAAGAAATGAAATGGAGGTGTTTGTAATGAGGTGGATGGAGTTAGAGTCTGTCATACAGAGTGAAGTAAGTCAGAAAGAGAAAAACAAATACAGTATGCTAACACATATATATGGACTCTAAGGGAAAAAAAAAAAAAAAAAAAAAGGTCATGAAGAACCTAGTGGCAAGATGGGAATAAAGACACAGACCTACTAGAGAATGGACTTGAGGATATGGGGAGGGGGAGGGGTGAGATGTGACAGGGTGAGAGAGTGTCATGGACATATATACACTACCAAATGTAAAATAGATAACTAGTGGGAAGCAGCCGCATAGCACAGGGAGATCAGCTCGGTGCTTTGTGACCACCTAGAGGGGTGGGATAGGGAGGGTGGGAGGGAGGGAGATGCAAGAGGGAAGAGATATGGCAACATATGTATATGTGTAACTGATTCACTTTGTTGTAAAGCAGAAGCTAGCACACCATTGTAAAGCAATTATACTTCAATAAAGATGTTTAAAAAAAAAATAAAAAATAAAAAATAAAAAAAAAATAAAAAAAATAATGACAGAAAACTTCCAAAATCTGGGGAGGAAAATGAACATCCAGATCGGTGATGCCCAAAGAAAACCAAATACATTGAACATAAAGAGGTATTTACTGAGACACATTATAATCAAATTATCAAAAGTCAACAACAAACACAGAATTTTGAAAGCAGAAAAAGCAAAGCGACAATGACACTATCCCCACCACCACCATCTCCACCACTGCCTGCCATAAAACTATCAGCAGATTTCCAGCAGAAATCCTGTTGGCCAGGAGAGAGTCAGACAATATATTCAAAGTGCTGAAAGAAAAGAAAACTGCCAACCAAGAATATTATACCCAGCAAAGCTCTCCTTCAGAAATGAAGGAGAGATCAAGAGTTTCAAAGACAAACAAAAGCTGAGGGAGTTCATCACCACTAGAACTACCTTACAAGAAAGACTAATGGGTGTTCTTCAAGTTGAAACAAAATGATGCTAATTAGCAACATGAAAACATATGAAAGTATAAAACTCACTGGTCAAGGTAAGTACATAGTCAAATTCAGAATACTCTAACACTGTAATGGTGGTGTGTAAATCACTTTTAGCTCCAGTATAAAAATTTAAAAAGTATTTAAAATAACTATAGCTACAATAATTTGTTAATTATTAATAATCTCTTAATAAATTAATTTATATTGTGGGTACACAATATTAAAAGATGTAAATTTTGACACCAATAACATAAATTGTGGGGAGGGGAGAAGTAGAAGAGTAAAGTTTTGTGAACAAAGTTAAGTTGTTATCAGCTTAAAATAGATGTATAACTATATTTTCTGTAAACCTCATGGTAAGCACAAAGAAAAAACCTGTAGTAGATACACAATAGATAAAGAGAAAGACATTAAAGCACACCACTGCAAACAAAAATCATCAAATCACAAAGGAAGATGCCAAGAGAAGAAGACAGGAACAAAGGAACTACAAACAGTCAGAAAACAATTAACAAAATGACAAGAGTATGTCCTTACCTATCAATACTTACTTCAAATGTAAATGTATTAAATTCTCAAACCAAAAAACACAGAATGGCAGCATGGATTAAAAAAAAAAAAGCAAACAAGACCCAAACATATATACCATCTACAAGAACATCACTTTGGCTCTAAGGATACACATAGGCTGAAAATGAAGCGGCAGAAAAAGATATTCCATGCAAATGGTAACCAAAGAGAGCAACAGTGGTCACAAGAGACAAAGAAAGTCATTATATAATGATAAAGGGGTCAATTCAACCAAAATATATAAGAATTATAAACATATATATACCCAACATCAGGGCACCTAAATATATAAAGCAAGTATTAACAGAACTAAAGAAAAATAGACAACAATACAATAATAATGGAGAACTTCAATACCCCACTTTCAACAATGGATAAATAATCCAGACAGAGAATCACTAAGGAAACAGTACACTTAACACTATAGAGCAAAGGTCCTAACAGACATATACAAAACATTCATCCAACAGCAGCCAAATCACGTTTTTCTCAAGCACAAATAGAACATTCTCCAGGATAGATCATATGATTGGCCACAAAACAAGTCTTAACAAATTTAAGAATACTGAAATCATATCAAGTGTCTTTTCTAACCACAACAGTATTAAACTAAAAATCAATAACAGGAGGAGAATTGGAAAATTCACAAATATCAATATATGGAAATTAGATAACATGCTCCTGAGCAATCAATGGGTCAAAGAAGAAAATCAAAAGATAAATAAGAAAAGTATCTTGAAAAAAACAAAATTAGAAACGTAACATACCAAAACTTATAGGATGCAGCAAAAGCACTGTTAAGTAGGAAGTTTATAATGATAAACACCTACATTAAGAAAAAGAAAGATCTCAAATCAACAGCTTAACCTTAAACCTCAAGGAACCAGAAAAAGAAGAACAAATTAAGCCCAAAGTTGGAAGATGGATGGATATAATAAATATTAGAGCAGAAATAAATGAAATAGACACTAGAAAACAATACAAAAGATCAATAAAACTAAGAGTTGGTTTCTTGAAAAGATAAAATTAACAAAGCCTTAGCCAGACTAACAGAAAATAGAGAAGACTCGAATAAAATAGAAATGAAAAAGGAGACGTTACAACTGACACTACAGAAACACAAAGGATATAAGAGACAACTATGAATAAATATATGCAAATAAATTGAATAACCTGGAAGAATTGGAAGAATTTCTAGAAACATACAGCCTACCAAGACTGAATCATGAAGAAACAGAAAATCTGAACAGACCAATAACAAGTAAGGGAACTGAATCAGTAATCAAGAACCTCCCAAAAAAGAAACACCCTGGACCAGATGGATTCACTGGTGAATTCTATCAAAAACTAAAAAAAGAACTAATGCCAATTTTTCTTAAGTTCTTCCAAAAAATTAAGGAGGAGGGAGCACTACAAAACTCATTTTATGAAGCCAGCATTACCCTGGTACCAAAGCCAGTTGAGAACACCACAAGGAAAAAAATTATAGGCCAGTAACTGTAATGAAAACAGATGCAAAAACCCTAAACAAAATACCAGCACACCCTAAAATTCAACAACACCCTAAAAGGAGCATACTCCATGACAAAGTGGAATTTATCCCTGAGATGCATGGATGATTCAACATATGCAAATCAATGAATGTGATACATTACAGTAACAGAATGAAAGATAAAAATTATATAATCATCTCAATAGATACCGAAAAGCATGAATTAAAGACTTAAACATGAAACCTGGAACCATAAAACTCCTAGGAGAAAACATAGGAAAAACCTACTTGACATTGATCTTGGCAATGATTTTGTGGATATAACACCAAAAGCACAGGCAACAAAAACAAAAAGATCACATCAAACTAAAAATCTTTTGCACAGCAAAGGAAACAATCAACAGAATGGGAAAAAAATTTACAAATATCTGATAAGGGGTTAATATTCAAAATATATAAATAGTAAATAAATAACCTGATTAAAAAATGGACAAAGGAACTGAATAGATATTTCTCCAGAGAAGACATACAGATGGCCAACAGGTATATGGAAAGGTACTCAACATCCCTAATCATCAGGGAAACACAAATCAAATCCACAATGAGATGTTACCTCACACCTGTTAGGACGGCTATTATTAAAAAACAAAAGAAAACAAGAGTGGTAAGGATATGGAGAAAAGGGAACCTTGGTAAACTACTGGTGGGAATGTAAATTTGTATAGCCATTTTGGAAAATAGTATGGAAGTTCCTCAAAAAATTAAAAACAGAAATACCATATGAGCCAGTAATCTCATGTCTGGGTATCTAGCAAAGGAAACAAAAACATTAACTCAAAAAGGTATGTTCACCCGCATGTTCACTGCAGCATTATTTATAATAGCTAAGACATAGAAGCAGCCTAAGTGTCCATCGATGGATAAAGAAAATGTGATAGATAGATAGATAGATAGATAGATAGATAGATAAATTATTTAGCCATGAACAAGAAGGAAAAAAGAAGGCAATTTGATTATATACTCAGTCTAAAGACAAAAAGAACTACAAAGAAAATCTGAATTCTATTTAGCAAATTTGCTGTCAGTGATGGTAAACAAGTATCCTAAAACTACTTTGTTTAGCGAGTGTGTAAATAGAGTAAATAAATGTAATTTTTTGGAGCCAATGTTCTCACTGTCAGAGAAAAGAGATACAAATAAGGAATGGGGGAAAGTAATGAATAATCTTGCTGTGTTGGACTGGAATTAGAAGTATCAACATGAGGGAGAGTGAAAGGAAGATCAGAAATCAGAATCAGAAAGAGAGAGAGAAATAGATTTCCTAGCTCATTCTGCACACACATGCACACACACACACACATACACACACACACACACATACACACACACACACACATACAGGAGTCTAAAAAAAATGACATTGCAATAGCCATGAGCATACCAGTTGCTTAGATCTTGGTTTATAAATATCATTCTCTACTAAAAAGAACCAGGGATCCTTGGAATATAACATTCCAAGAATGCCTTTATTGTTCCAAAAAGTAAGGAAGTTCTCAAAAATTACAGAAACATGAAAAAAAAGAACTTAGGAGCCAGCTTAAAGGGGCTCCCATCAACCAAATCTGGGACAATTTGAGCATTAAAGTGAATAGTGATAGCAACTGATTATAACTAATTTAATTTTAAAAATCTGTAAGATCATACTGCTAATTACATAAGATGATAGAAGGGAAATTCTTCTATGCATTAAAGTGTCAATTAATGAGTATAAAAAGACTGATATAGTTATAAAACATTATTTTATGAACATCACAGTAATAACAGATACACATAAGAACCACAAATAGATGCTAAAGCCACTAAGTGAAAGCTTGATGGGGAATAGAATATCTACAACATCTTACATTATCTCCCCACAGATAAACTGTTAACTAAAAAAGGGAAAACCACAACTACACAGTGGAGAAACTAATGAACACCACATTAACCAACCAATCAAATTAATATTGCCAATAATGGAACAAACTAACACTACATGCCCCTAATGTGGCACACTGAGGGACACAACAGCAAATATCATATTTCTGACAAAAATGCATAACTTAGTCATGAGAAAACAATCAGACAAATCTTACTTGAGGAATATCCTTCGAAACAACTGGACTCCCTTGTTTAAAAAAAAAAAGGTCAATGTTGTGATAAAGACTGAATCCTTAACCTATACTAGATTAAATGGAGCTGAAGGGACCTGATATCTGAATGCCATGAAGAGATCCTGAACTAGAACTGGAATTTGAAAAATTAAGGATATTATTTAAACAGCTGGTAAGATGTGTATATGCTAGATAACAGCATTGTTTCAACATTAAATTTACTGAATTTGATCACTGCACTGTGTTTTTGTAAGAGAATTTTCTTATTCCTCAGAAGAACAGGTTGATGTTTTAAGAAATCAAGGGGAATAATGTCTGCAATGTATTTTCAAACTGATCAGCAAAGACAATAAAAACAGTAATAACAATACACACGTGCACTTGTGTGTATGTGTGTATGTGTGTGTGGAGAGAGACAAAGAGAGTAATAAAGCAAAAGGGGCAAAATGGTAACAATTGGTAAAGCTGGGGAAAAGTTATACAGTAGTTTGTTGTATTATACTTTCTTTTTTTCAGCTTTATTGAGGTATAATTGGCAAATAAAACTTGTATATATTTAAGGTACACAATATGATAAGTTGATATGTGTATACACTGCAAAATGATTACCACAATCAAGCTAATTCACACATCCATCACCTCACATAGTTACTTTTTTTTTTTTTTGGTGTGTATAGTTTCAAATTTACTGTAAGTTTGAATTTTTTCAAAACAAGCAACTACTTCCTAAAAGTGGGCATTGTTTTCTGCCCAAAAAGTTCTCAAAAATCATTCTAATGATGGAAAGATGTTACTTTCCATCCATTTGGATTATTATCCAAATAGTCATACATGACCAATTTAATTTTAAAAATCCATAAGATCATACTGCTAATTACATAAGATTAGACAGTCAATAGTCAGGCCTGCCAAGAGAGTTTCCTCTAGTGAAAAAGAAAAAGTGTGGCTTGCGGGGTTGGTGGGGAGGGGGGACGACAGGTAGCAGAGTGCCTCAGATAGAAGAAAAGCTATTATTTGAATAACTTAGCCCTCAGATGATGAGATTCTCCCTTAGGATTTGAGAAGTGAAAAAGAAGAGAAAAATCAAGACACTACATGGCCTCTGTCCTTTTACTTGGTGCATCTGAACTCCCCTTTACACTTAGAAGGACATTCTAAGGAAAACTCAGCCACAGGGACACTGGATAAACTTCCTGTGCCGAAATCCAGCAGGACGATGTCTCATATCACTTAAGATATTGTTGCCTTGAGGGAACACTGACAAATATAAAACTTCTCTGCTCCCTCCAACCTGGCAAACCGCAAGTTTTAGACTGTACCCTTTTTATTTTGGGTGACAAATATGTTGAGTTTTATTACTGCAGTGCATGACTTTTCCACTCTGCCAAGCACATAATATTTTTTTATTTTATATCTAACCAGTTGGCAGTGACTTCTGTTCTCAGCACGGCTGACTAAAATTAAGAGTTCATGCAGAGTGTGTCTCTCCCACCCAGACTAGCTTCTAGCATTCCTGCTGTTACTTGTGAATTCTGATCTATCGAGAAAATTGTCTGGGTCTTTGCTTTCTCCATGTCTAGAGAGTAGAGATATATACATAGTTATAATACATTTGCCAACGGGTCTCTGTTGACAGTGAAAAAGTAGGTTGAAATTTTATGAGGTCTTTATAGGCTGCTTTTGAGATAAAAATATTCTCTTAGTTATTGTGAGAAGTGGAAAGTTTTTTACCTATGTTTGATTTTAAATTTTAAATAAATAACGGTAGAGCCTCTATAAATATTATAAATAATATAGAGCCTCTATATTCTCTATTACACCAAACTGTTGCTATTTCATAGCATAATTTGATGTCAGGAAAGCATCTGACCAAATATCTCCTGATACATTTGTGGCTACAATGGAGATGTACACAGAGAGCTAGTGCAGCTAAGAAGATCATCCACTGGTTGAATAATAGTGACAATGAATGAAGGAATGGTACCTTGAAAGGCAGGTCGACCCTTAGTGATTGGACTAAGCCATGACCCCACCCTGTGGCCCACATTGTAAAACAGTCAGCCTCTGGTACCTCAAATCAGGACACTGATGGTGTATTGATTATGTTGTTCTAATAAGCACATGAAAGTAGGATGATTTTTACCACAGATGAGAAAACCAGAATCCAAAGTGCTCTGTACTGCCTGAAATGATCACTCTCATCTAACAAAATGAAGTTCTATTAGGGTTAAATACAAACTCAATTATCCATCAAACATGCATTTCCCACACACTTTGCACCACGCCCCCTGTGCTCATTTCGAGGGAAATCCTGATCTTCACAGCTGACATTTTCTTCCCAGTGGAAGCACATCCATTCATGTAACATCCTTGGTCTCCCTCTTGCCACTCTCTCTCTTTTGCAGGGAAGTTAAGTTACTTACCAGTCTAATGAGTTTGGAAGAAGAAATTAAACATAAGTGGCTTAGCGCCTTCCTCTCTCCTTCTTCCTGAGAGCAAGATTGGCCCAAGAAAAGCAAACACCCTTGTCTTCATCTCAACACCCTGAGTCCACAGGGGCAGGCATCCATGTGGGAAGGCCCATGGCTGGTTCATGCTGTCTCTGACAGAGTGTGTGGTCTAGTTCTGGGATGCTGTATCAAGAAGTTCATTATTGCTTCATATGTAAGCTATTCCTCCTAGCCAGCTTTTATCAGCAATAAAGCTGATATTGGTACATATATTTCACATTGGATGTTGATAGATAGAAACATAGACACATAGAAACACAGATACATAGGTAAATATTTGTATCATTGTAATATATATATTACATCCATCATGCAATTGGCTCTGAATTGGTCCTCAGGCAGGGCAAGGTGGTATTATTTATTGGACCCCTTCAGACCTCAGTACGAGACTCTGAGATTGCAGCAGGGAGAAGGGAACGCACTGTGTCATGCATGATGACTGTCTCTTTACCAAGGTCTTCTCTGTGGGTGCTTGCAACTCTAATAGTAAGTGCTCCATGCATATTTCTTGCTATAGAAAGTGAAGCTTAGTCATTTAGTCACGTCCCCAAAGCCACCCAGCTAACAAGCGGTGAAGCCAGAATCAACCCCAGGTTGACCCACTGCAGAAACTCTTGTCTCCTCTGCATGAGGCTACCTCATACCTCACAAATATAACCAGTGAAGAGTCCTTGAGGACCTCCAGCTTAGGTGGAAAGGCCAGTCCTGCTCTTGGGTCCCCCAAACACCTCCTGCTTTCTACCACAACCTTGACATTTTAATCTGCCTTCCAAAGGCCTGGCATTTCTGGAATATTCCTTGGAAGCATCTTGACTTCATATTTCTTCATAATCTAAATGTCTACTCCTAGCCTCGTACAAGAGATACGTATTGGAACAATTTTTAAGGTCCTGAAAGAGAAGGCTTGATACTTAAAAGAAAGATTTTGTAAAGCAAAGAATTCTTCAGTGGTTCAAATATTTATCCCTTATGTTTTTGTAAATTTAAATGTTTCAGTGAAGGATTTCTGTTCATTAGAACAGATCAATTTTGTAACTATTTTTATCATAGAGCTATTTTTAACATTGATAAGAAAAACTTAATAGTGTTATACGTCTCTCATCTTTAAAATTAGAAGGTTGGACTTGAACTAGATGTTTTAAAAGGCTGCATCCAGCATGAAAATCCTATTTATTAATTTCTGAACTCTGCAAAGCAGTTTACAGTTGTCGAAACATTTTAGAATGCATTCTCTCATTAAATCCTGACAATAAGCCTGATTAGGCAGAGAGCAGTTATTATCTCCACGTTCCTGATGACAAAACATGCTTCAACCCACTTTGCAATGTGGCTTGGATTGCAGCATAGAGGACCCTGGAGCCCAGGATTTCTAGCTCCTAGCCCCACATCTTTCCACCACATGGAAATGTATGTCTTGAATTCTCGGTCTATACAGAGACATAGTCCTCCTTCAGCAGTCAAGGAGAGGTAGCTTTACCAGTATTTAGTGCTTGCAATCAACTTAGATACTAAGATTAGACAGTCAATAGTCAGGGCTGCCAAGAGAGTTTCCTCTAGTGAAAAAGAAAAAGTGTGGCTTGCGGGGTCGTTGGGTGGGGGGACGACTCCTTAACAGGAGGAAAAGGCTGAAAACAAAAACATGAAGCAGGATGTGGATTGATGCTGAACCTCGTCAGGTCGAGGGCCCAATAATTTGCACCACCTGCCCTGATGCCCTACCCGTACCTTCCTCCTATACAGACACCTGCAGACAGGGTTCCGTGTACATCTTCTCCAAAGTTCAGTCCCAAGCCATTCTGTGCAGAGGGAGGAAGGAGTGAAGAGCCAAAGAAGCCTGGGGGACGCTGGGAGAAAGTAAGAAGCACATGAGAACATCCAGGGCTCTGAGTAAGAAATACAGGGAGTAGCTTGCAAGTCGGTAGAGGTGCAATTAAAGTTTGTTTTCTATCTCTGTCCTTAAAAGCTGCTGAGTAGATACCAGGATGAATGATTGGGGGTTCAAGGCATCTTCCAGGTAAAAGGAAATATTTAAAGAATCTCAGATTGTGATAATGGCATTGGTTCTGCATATGATAGCATTTGCGGGCCTTTTTTCTTAACTAATGCTCTAAGATAAAGTTTATTAGAAAATAAACTTATTGGACCTTCATAATGGTACTGAAACACATAGTAAAAATAAATAAATAAGAAGAGGTCAGGTTAGAGGTATATGGAAAGCAATGCATGTGATCTATACCAAAAAAGCTGTACATTTTTGCAAAGACTTAAATCTAAAATTGGAATGTACATTACCATTTTCCAAATGTTTTCAATTACAGTCCCCCCAGTGATCTTGTGAAATAGCAGGCATTTGAGGAAACTTTTTAATTAAACTACATATACAACCGGAAAAGTACCTGGGTCATTGGGCCATCTTGCTGCCTAAGGAATTTTCCCAAAGTAAACACAACTGTGTAAATTACGCCCAGTGCAAGAAAGAGACCATTGGCAGCATTCCAGAAACCCCACAGCAACTGAAGTCCCTCCCAACACTTCCCCACCAAAGTAACCACTGTTCTGACTCCTCACAGCGCAGCTGTTTTGGCACAGGTTTTCAATTTTCATCTTAAAGTTGAGGAAACTAGGATTTAGAAAGCTGCAATGACCTTTCCACAGTCACACAATTCTTTAGCCAGCCAGATCTGTTCTCCTGATTCCCAGCCTAGTGCTCTGTTTTCTATCCCATAATGCCAGATTTTCCTTCAATTTCCTGAAAAATAGGGATGATTTTTGTACCCTACTTGTTGTTCATGTCCATTTAATACTGGAAGGCAGCTGCTATGCTTAATGTGAATATGGATGTCAAAATATGATTTGTTAGAAGAATATTCCCGGCAGCAAACACTACTCCTGCCTGCTGCCTTTCTACCCTTTGTTATAAATGGACTCATACTAAAAAAATAAAATTTCCTACCAATTTTCAGTCCTAATGTCACATAGCTAAATAATTACATTCATATCATCTTTGGAATGCAAAATGTTGCCAATATATTTTTCTTTTTCAAATCCTGGGGAAATAACTCAAATATTTTCTAGAGGAGAAAAACTTCCAAGCAAGTAGCTACAAGACAAACATAAAAACAGTGTAATCCTGATAACTACCAGATAGTAATAGTTAGTAGTCTCTATAAAGAAATAATTCATTTCTTTTCAAAAGTGAATGCAATTAAAATTTTAACCTCCATTTTTCTCTGATGAGCTGACATTTAAATGAATTGATGTCACTCTCCAATTTTCCTTCAAACATGAGGAAAAAGAATTTGTCATAACAGTGATGACTTTTCAAAGTTATCACCTTACAACTTCCAAATACTATAGATAGAGTATGCTTGGTACAAAAACTACTTTGAAGAACCAAAATATTTTGTTTAATGTAGGGCAATTCTGAAACTAACCTCAGAATTTGGTCAACTGATCAGAATTCATAAGCCATTTATATATATTTTTTTATATAGCAGTGTCTTATTAGTTATCTATTTTATACATATTAGTGTATATATGTCAATCCCAATCTCCCAATTCATCCCACCACCACCACCACCACCACCCCTTCTTTCCCCACTCAGTGTCCATACTTTTGTTCTCTAAAGCCATAGTTTTTTAAAAAGGGAAATGATGGCTGTCCTGCTAACACATTTCACATAACCTCAGATAACGAGCCTACAATAGCTGAAGACTATTAAGATTATGCAGAAAAAAAAAATCTCATCCCTAAAAGAGTGAGTAAGCAAAAGCCTTCACTTTCTTTTTAATGTCAGCATCAGAAACCAACTGGAAAATAGAAAAAGTAAAAACAACTTCTGTGAGGTAACATAGAAACACCATTCTTATTATTGCACTGGATTATTCAAAAATATAATGAAATTCCAGGAAACATCAGATGCTGGAGGTACATGAAGATAATTTTGTTTTTATAACCAATTTCAGGCAGATAAATACTAGAATCCTTTCCAATTTCTCCCCTATGAAACTGAAGTGTCACCAAGATTTACAGCCCCTCAAGTTCCCTTTTCAGAGGAACATTCATTTACATAAACAGATAATCCTAGATAAAAATTTCCATTAGACAAGGGTGAAATGGATCAATTTTCTCTGCCAAGACAAATCTTAAATCTTGAACAGATAGGGTCATTATTACACCAGCCCCATTTCAGAAATAATGTATTTTTAAAAAATCAGCCGATAGCAGCCATTTCCAGCTTTCCAATTATCTTTAAGAAAAGCTTATTCTGTGGACAATAAAGCACATTACTGCACAATATGATACAGTCCATAAAGATCACAATGTTTTATGAAAGGTTAAAGAAAGCTCAGCACATTTAGGGGAATGTCATAACCCACAAAGTCTTTCAAGATTCAGCTGCAGCCGTGGGCATGCTGTTCAAATATTGTGCTAGGCAATGCAGTATTCCTTTTTCAGTATCAAAACTGAAAAAGAAAGCATACGCCAGGATGATTCTACTGTGAAACCTGGGATTCCTACAGATAAGATGAGAGAGGCAATCAAATCACAAGAAATAAGTCTCCTCATTTTTGAAGCAATTGGATTTAGTCATAGGAGAGTTACTTCCTGACAAGAAGGCAACTCTATTTTCTTGGTACCCAGTGCCCACTTTCTTGTTTTTTTTCTTCAAGCAAGTTTCTCATGCTGTTTCATTAATATTAATAAACACTATAGCGATTAAGAAAAAGGTCTCTGATTTTTTTTCCCATTCTTTATAAAATGCCGCAACACTTTTAAATGACTAAGGAGTAAGGGATGTGTGCAGCGATACTCACTGTTATAATTAAGTAAAAGTAGTCAAAAATTCTTGGATGCCTGATCAAAGATGGTTTCGGTATAAGAGTATGGAGATTTGGAGATCAATCCATATTTTCTTCTGTACTAACCAACAAACACGCAAAACAGTTTCACAGGCTAACGCTCCCTTACTAAACTAAGAGAGGAAGAACTCACTCTACAGCTTTCGACAAAATTCAACACCCATTTATGATAAAAACTCTCCAGAAAGTAGGCATAGAGGGAACCTACCTCAACATAATAAAGGCAATATATGACAAACCCACAGCCAACATCATTCTCAATGGTGAAAAACTGAAACCATTTCCTCAAAGATCAGGAACAAGACAAGGTTGCCCACTCTAACCACTGTTATTCAACATAGTTTTGGAAGTTTTAGCCACAGCAATCAGAGAAGAAAAAGAAATAAAAGGAATCCAAATCAGAAAGCAAGAAGTAAAGCTGACACTGTTTGCAGATGACATGATATTATACATAGAGAATCCTAAAGATGCTACCAGAAAACTACTAGAGCTAATCAATGAATTTGGTAAAGTTGCAGGATACAAAATTAATGCACAGAAATCTCTTGCATTCTTATACACTAACAATGAAAAATCTGAAAGAGAAATTAAGGAAATACTCCCATTTACCATTGCAACAAAAAGAATAAATACCTAGGAGTAAACCTACCTAAGGAGACAAAAGATCTGTATGCAGAAAACTATAAGACACTGATGAAAGAAATTAAGATGATACAAACAGATGGAGAGATATACCATGTTCTTGGATTGGAAGAATCAACATTGTGAAAATGACTGTACTACCCAAAGCAATCAACACATTCAATGCAATCCCTATCAAACTACCAATGGCATTTTTCACAGAACTAGAACAAAAAATTTTACAATTTCTATGGAAACACAAAAGACCCCAAATAGCCAAAGCAATCTTGAGAAAGAAAAACGGAGCTGGAGGAATCAGGCTTCCTGACTTCAGACTATACTACAAAGCTACAGTAATCAAGACAATATGGTACAGGCATAAAAACAGAAATATAGATCAGTGGAACAGGATAGAAAGCCCAGAGATAAACCCACACACGTATGGTCACCTTATCTTTGATAAAGGAGGCAAGAATATACAATGGAGAAAAGACAGCCTCTTCAATAAGTGGTGCTTGGAAAACTGGACAGCTACATGTAAAAGAATGAAATTAGAACACTTCCTAACACCATACACAAAAATAAACTCAAAATGGATTCGAGACCTAAATGTAAGACTGGACACTATAAAACTCTTAGAGGAAAACATAGGAAGAACACTCTTTGACATAAATCACAGCAAGATCTTTTTTGATCCTCCTCCTAGAGTAATGGAAATAAAAACAAAAATAAACAAATGGGACCTAATGAAACTTAAAAGCTTTTGCACAGCAAAGGAAACCGTAAACAAGACGAGACGACAACCCTCAGAATGGGAGAAAATATTTGCAAATGAAGCAACTGACAAAGGATTAATCTCCAAAATTTACAAGCAGATCATTCAGCTCAATATCAAAAAAACAAACAACCCAATCCAAAAATGGGTGGAAGACCTAAATAGACATTTCTCCAAAGAAGATATACAGATTGCCAACAGACACATGAAAGATGCTCAACATCACTAGTCATTAGAGAAATGCAAATCAAAACCACAATGAGGTATCACCCCACACCGGTCAGAATGGCCATCATCAAAAATCTACAAACAATAAATGCTCTAGACAGTGTGGAGAAAAGGGAACCCTCTTGCACTGTTGGTGGGAATGTAAACTGATACAGCCACTATGGAGAGCAGTATGGAGGTTCCTTAAAAAACTAAAAATAGAGCTACCATACGACCCAGGAATCCCACTACTGGGCATATACCCTGAGAAAACCATAATTCAAAAAGAGTCATGCACCACAATGTTCATTGCAGCTCTATTTACAATAGCCAGGGCATGGAACCAACCTAAATGTCCATCAACAGATGAATGGATAAAGAAGATGTGGCACATATATACAATGGAATATTACTCAGCCATAAAAAGAAACGAAATTGAGTTATTTGTAGTGAGGTGGATGGACCTAGAGTCTGTCATACAGAGTGAAGTAAGTCAGAAAGAGAAAAACAAATACCATATGCTAACATATATATATGGAATGTAAAAAAAAAAAATGGTTCTGATGAACCTAGGAGCAGGACAGCAATAAACACACAGATGTAGAGAATGGACTTGAGGACACAGGGAGGGGGAAGGGTAAGCTGGGACAAAGTGAGAGAGTAGGAGAGTAGCATTGACATATATACACTACCAAATGTAAAACAGATAGCTAGTGGGAAGCAGCTGCATAGCACAGGGAGATCAGCTTGGTGCTTTGTGACCACCTAGAGGGGTGGGATAGGGAGGTGGGAGGGAAGAGCAAGTGGAGGGGATATGGGGATATATGTACACCTACAGCTGATTCACTTTGTTATACAGCAGAAACTAACACAACATTGTAAAGCAATTATACTCCAATAAAGATGTTAAAAAAAAAAGAACTCAGTCTATGGAGAAAATTGATCACCTATTATAGGCAAGGTTACAAGAGGGAAAGGGCATAAAGGAGACTCAGTCTCAAACCCTCAAGAAATTTATGCATATCATGGGGGGTGGGGGTTGGACCACTTAAAGGAATGTTATATTTAGCTCAAAATTAGAATGTAGAACAAGATGGAAAATGATCCAGTCAGATTCATTTCATTTACAAGGACCCTAAAAACGTGATCCTGCAAACACCCAAAATTATAGTTTAAGGTAAAGAAAAGCTTTGAAGAAGCTTGAGATAGTCACTGATACTTATTCCACCTTATTCAGGAATGGGAAATATAGCAGCATCTTTTAAATAATATGAAAAAGAGAAGAAATTATCATGGGAGGATCCACAGAAGTCTAAGTTATTTTTAAAACTTGGTTGAATAAAATTTAGTTCCTTCACATCAAATACAGTCTTCGACTTTATATAACTGAAACTAGATTAAGTTTAAGAAATAAATTATCCTTGACATCATCATAATCCAAGCAGATACTCATGCTATATTTGAATATTTTATTTAGAGGAAATAGCAGAAGCTGAGCCAAATATGCTCAGTTTATTCTTCTAATAGCATAAATCACTTAGGAGATGTCTTAGTCCATTCAGGCTGCTATAACAAAATACAGACTAGATAGCTTAGAAACAACAGAAATTTATTTCTCACAATTCTGGAGACTGGAAGTCCAAGATCAGGGCACCAGCATGGTCAGGTGAGGTTCTCTTTCAGGTTGCAGACTTCTCGCTATGTCATCATATGGGAAAGGGGCAAGGAAGCTCTCTCAGGTCTCCTTTATAAGAACACTGAAGGCAAAGATGGGAACTGACCACACACCCACGAGCCAATGAAATTAGCAGATATCTTCAGGAAGCCTGAACTCTAAGGGGCAGTGGGATTGGAGGTGGAAGGCAAGCCTACATTGCTCTCAAGGTTGGAGAGGTCCCAGGTGTCACTGTGGGATAAGTTTCCTAAGCTACCTTTTGGTTTGCAAGGGATCTTTACAAGGTAAGTCAATATGGGAAAAATGAATTTGGAACTTGTGATATCACTTTTACAAGCACACTTTTCTGAGTGTAGGTGCACCTTAAATGTCATTTTAACTTTTTATGTGCATGTAAATAGCTATTATTTCAGTTGCTAGAATATCAGTCATAACATCTAATGATGTGGAGATTGTTGCCTTATAAAACTCACAGCTGGGTGGCTACATCAAGGCAAAAGCCTATTTTAAAATCCATTGCTTTAGGAGAAGAATGTTTATTAAAACATTATATCTATTAAAAATATATGATGCATCATTGGTCATTCCCTGTGTTGCAATGCCAACCACAGTTTTTCCAGCAAGGCTTTTTGAGTTGATACCTGGAAACCTGGCAAGGTCTACAGCCTCATAATTTACCACTCCATCAAAAAATAAATAAATCCCAATAACCAGAAAGTAAATCACCAAAGGGGCCTGCATAGCAGCCCATAAACCCATGTTTACACAGGCTCCATGGGGGTAGCCATTGCTGTCGGTCAAATATTTCTAAGCTTGTAGGGAAGTAAATGTTCAAAAAGGAATAAATGTTTGATCTCTGTGTAACAGAAGTTGAATGAATTAATAATAAAGATACACAGGGTGGGGCTGATATTTGTAAAATACAGAAGTGAGATGAGAAAAAAAGGAAAATTAACAACTGAGGTGACAAGGGCTGAATAAACAATTAGAAAGACTGGAAACTTTATGTAATTAAGCTAGACTCTACCTTCAGTAGTTCTCACAATGTTACTTAAGTTATAGAGGAAAATAGATTTTTCATCAACTTAACAGCAACAAACTAAGAATAATTTGTAAAAAATAATTTCCAGAGACTCCTGACTTTCTTAATGTGCCATCAGTCCAACACTGCTGCCTGCTTATGCTTTAAAAAAGTACTTATCTATGGATTTTCTATTACCTAAAATAAATATTTGATGATATATCTGGTCTGGACCCAGTAGGAGTTCCATAAACATATGTCACACTGAATCCAAGTCCTTAAATTGCACTGATTTCCTTTCTGCTCCCCAACTTTGTATAATTATTTTGCTTAATGCTATTTCCTTCAGGGTAGACAAAAAAAAGGCAGAGATGAAAATGTTCAGAGGGTAAATGTGACAAGGCACATGGAAATTTTCTTTTTCAACAAGGTTGAAATTTGAGATTTAAAGGCAGGCTTATCTTTGACTTTCAACTACTTTAATTCTTCTTTTCAACTACTTTTATTCTTCACCTTCATGGGGATGTAGAAGCAATGAAAAGGGTTACTCCTGGAAAGTGGAGCTAAGTAATTAAGCAAGCAACTTTAGCTAAGCCAATGGCATAGAGCCTATAAATCATCTTTCCGGAATCCAGCTGAGTGATCAATTTGGTGCTGATCTCACTCCTCTGCTTTCCCTTTCTCCACACTCACTCACTGGTGTAGGGTAGCTCTGGTACACCACCCAGCTCCTTGCTTCAGGACGCAGGCACCCATTTCCCCTGCTACCTGGATGTGCTGGCTGCTTGTGAGTCACAGCTGAGTCCCTCCTGGGGTACTGCCCTCAGCAGAAGGGAGATGCCTCACCCCAAATCAAGCAAACTCCCCTGGGGCAGCCACATATCCAATGACTACTCAATATGGGGGTACAAAGACCCACTCCCCTCACCTAAACTTAGGACATCTCTGAAGGGCTTTTCAAGCTTCAGAGCTTCCTGTGAGATCAGCTGAGGGCTCTGCTGCAACTGAATCACAGTTCAGTTCTCCTTCTGTCCAACTCTGCTTCCCAAACAAGTGTCCCTAAAAGACTCTTAAAGAAATTTCCTGCACACAAATCTCTGGCTCAGAGCCCTCTCCCCAGAACCTGACCTCCAGATGGGTCCCTCTTAACTTATAGCAAAGCTGCACTGAAACCTAGAGAGGAAAAAACCTCATTGAGAACCACCCAATGTCCATCTATGGCTGCTTTTCTGTTCATGACCCCTCCCTGTTGCTGCACCTGAGAGGCACCCTCTTGCTAACAGCCACCTACCTTTAGCAAGGGAAAGAAATCATATTGAACTTTATAGAAAAGTTAGATTGGGGAAAGGAGATATGGAATAATTCAGCAGAACTGTAAATGTCTCAATATCATCTTATTCAATACTCAGTGGCCTTCCTGGGGCAATCTTGTTCATATTCCTGGAGCAGGAAGAGGAAATAGAGCTGAAATTGAATAGCTTGTGAAGATTCCCAACAGGAAACAGACCCATTCCAACCAATTTCCACCTCAGTAAATTAGTAACTCCCTTGAATGAAGCTTTTTTCTTTAGCCCACCTGGACCCCCCAGTGAATGGAAATTTCAAACCTTTCTTACCTCAAAGTGTTAGAAGGTCCAGGCCACCTCCACTCACCAAGGCTTTTCTCCAACTACCAAGTTGTAGTAGGTAAAATTTTTCTCCCATCCTTAGAATTGTTCATCCAGATTTATTTGGAGGAAGAATAAATGGCTCAAAATGTAGAGTTTTTGTTTTGGTAGTCATGGTATATTAGTTTCCTATTACTGCTTTACCAAATTACAAAATGGTGACTTGAAACAATAGAAACATTATCTTGCCATTCTGTAGTTCAGAAGTCTGAAATTGGTCTTACAGGCTAAAATCAAGGTGTTGGCAGGGCTGTACTCCTTCTGGAGGTTCTAGGAGAGAGTCCATTTCCTTACCTTTCCAGCTTCTAGAAGCTGCCTACATTCCTTGGCTTGTGGACCCACCCTCCATCTTGAAAGGCACCAGCATAGCATCTTCAACCCCCCCATCCCCACTTCATTATATCACTATTTTCTTCCTCTGACCCTCCTGGCTCCCTACGAAGCCCCTTGTGATTACATTAGGGTCAATAGATAATCCAGGATAATCTCCCTATCTCAAAATCTGTAACTTAATCACACACGAAATCCCTCGTCCTGTAAATTGACATATTCACAGGCTCCAGGCATTAGAAAATGGACATCTTGTGGGAGGAAGGGCATTATGTGGCCTACCATACATGGCTATGCATATTTCCAAGGAAATGAAAACGCATGATCTAAATCCTCCAGGAGAACTAGTTTTAAAGTTGAAGTCACAGTCTCACGTCATAAATATTGGTTCAGTCTCTTCTCCCCAGTGCTGCAGCTGTGTAACCAAACATCATTGTGCTAAGAGAAACTCATCCATTCAGCTGCCTGGATTCTGCTGACTCAGCTGGGAGCCTATAAATTTAGTCAAGCTGTTTTTGTGGAAATTTTCCCCAGGTTTACAGGGGGGGAAAGCTAGGATCAAAACCTTCTTTCTGACAGGCAGAAACTGGAACAACTTTGTGACTGGAAGTACACTCAAATATTTTCATGCATAACTCAAGAATCAAAAAAAATGGATTGTAGAATTTGGTAACTTGCTGGACTCCTAGGGGGCCTATTTAATAGAGTCTTTCATTTTACCAGTGGGAAAACTAAGGAGTAGAAAGATTAAGTCAAGCTCACTAGCCTCTGAGTAGCAAACCTGAGACATGGCCTCTGTACCTTGTACTCCACTGCCAGGAGGGGATGAAGGGAGGAAGACAGGAAAAAAAAGGCAGACAGGCCGGAAGGAAGGAAGGAAGGAAGGGAGGGAGGAAGGAAGGAGGGAAGGAAGGGAATTTAAATGATTCGGGCATCTAGCCTGTACCAGACCTTACACAAGACACTTTGCTGCATATTATCTATGCCATCCTTACAAATATCCTGAGTAATAGAGATATTGGCTTCATTTTTTTTTTTTTTTTTTTTTTTTTGCCTGCGTTGGGTCTTCGTTGTTGCCCGCGGGCTTTCTCTAGTTGCGGCAAGCGGGGGCTACTCTTCGTTGTGGTGCGTGGGCTTCTCATTGCGGTGGCTTCTCTTGCTGCGGAGCACGGGCTCTAGGCGCACGGGCTTCAGTAGTTGCAGCACGCGGGCTCAATAGCTGTGGCTTGTGGGCTCTAGAGGGCAGGCTCAGTAGTTGTGGCGCACAGGCTTAGTTGCTCCGCGGCATGTGGGATCTTCCCGGACCAAGGCTTGAACCCGTGTCCCCTGCACTGGCAGGCGGATTCTTAACCACTGCGCCACCAGGGAGTGGCTTCATTTTTTATAGATCAAGAAACCAAGGTTCAAAGAGATCTGATATGTCCACTCAAGTTCAGACACCTAATACAGTCAGCTCTCGATCAATGAGGATAAAGGAGGAGACAAATCAAAGTCATGTATAATCCAAAATCCCGATTAAAACAAAACTCTTCAGAAACTGTTACCAAATAGATTTATATAAACATATTTCCTTGTAATTACATCTAATATTTAGGAACACATTTACCACTCCACAGATGTCCAAAAATGTAAAAATAATTTTAGTGCAACTCGTTAGGAACACCAAACACCACGTGTCACTTAATGAGAAATCACTAAAAGCTTGCTAAAAATCTAATTTCTATTTTCTTCCTAGTTCATCTCTTTTTTCTACATATTAGAACAGAACCAAGTTGAGCAAAGTAGTCTCAGTGCTTCAGTCTTCCTCTTCCTCTTCCTTCCCTTTCTCACATTCCTCTACTCTGTCTTTGTAGTACTTGAATCCACAGCCCTCCAAATTCCTTTTGCCTTTGCTTAAACTATAGCTTCCTCTTTAAGGACCCATAGGCTCAGGGATAGGGCTCAAAACTAACCTGACTGTCTAGCCTGGGGGGGTTTGATGGTTACCAGACAGCTACAAGCAATGAAAGCCTTCAGATATGCACTTTTAAGACATTTTCTATTAGTCAAAAAAAACAAAACAAAACAAAACAGAGAGCACAACCCCAAATAATTGAGAAATGACTGTGACTAAGAAGTTGAGACATAAACTTAGCTTTCCAGGATTCCCAAGCCTTTTCTTCTTGCCATTCACTGCCTAAAAAGCAGGAAGCATAAGAGATACGTGCTCAACAGTTGGCTTAAAGGCATATACAAACCCAGCATCATTTTGCATTATGCTACAAAATAGGACCTGAAAGTTGTACATGAAGTGAATTTGTATTTTAAAAAATCACAAGTCGCCCCTGACTTTGAAGGTATTTACAGAGATGTTTCTACAACAAGCCCTATGAATGAGCTTCTCCCTTGGCCTGGAACGTTCCTCCAGCTTCTCCGCCAGCCACCCCACCCTTCACATATGTACACACACACACACACACACACCTTTCCCTGGCTGCGTCTTTTCACCCCTCCTCATCACTTCATCAGGCAAGGCTTCCGAGACCCTCCAGACTAGGTTCAGTTCCCCCCTCATCCTCTCATTGTCTCTGTAGCTCTTCTCACAGTTGTTAGTTGACTCACCATTTGTTAGTAGATTAGGATAGTGTTTGGGACCAGGTTCTGGAGCCAGTCTTCCTGGGCTCAAATATCAGCTCTGTTGTTTATTAGCTGTGGGATCTTGAGCAAGTTTCTTAACCTTTGGTGCCTCAGTTTTCTCATCTGCAAACTGGAGATCAGAGTACCCACCTCCTAGGATTATTGGGTGGAATACGTGAAATAGTGCATGTAAAGCAATTGGAAAGGTGTCCAGTACATAGTAAGTTCTATTCAAGTGTTTGCTTTTATTATCCATGAGCTATTGATCTCCCTTCAATAGGCTATAAGGTACATGAGGGAGAGAGCTGTTTCCATATTTTTCTCCACCGTACTTCCAGAATCTGTGTTCAGTAAGTCAATTTTGAAGACACAAAGATGTGAAATCCCAGCATTTCCTCTGCCACCATTAAATCTGTCTATCTCATCCATGGACCCAGCCACATTCACTGTTGTCACTACAGCTGGAGCTGTTATCACCACTGCTGCTCCAGCACCTTGACTGATACTTTCAAATATCTTTAGTTCAAATAGTTATGGCATCAGATTCAGAAAAAAAGAGTGGCAGTTCTAAAATATAGTCATTCTAGTAGCAGTGCTGTAACAGATGTTTGTTGATTTTGCTTTCATTTCAAGCATAACAAAAAGCCCTGGCTAAGCTTAGGGATAATAAAGGCAGAAGCTAAAATAGCTGAACTCAGAAACAGAGAGTAGAGTGGTGGTTGCCAGGGAAGTGGGGGGAAATGGGGAGACAATGTTTCAGTTATGCGGGATGAATAAGTTCTGGGATCTAATGTATAGCATGATGACTACAGTTAATAATACTATATTACATACTTAAAATTTGCTTTAAAAAAGTAGATCCTTCACTGTATAGCATAGGGAACTATATTCAATAACTTATTATAACTTAAAATGGAAAATAGCAACATGACTAAGTCACTTTGCTGTATACCTAAAACTAATACAATATTGTCTATCAACCACATTTCAATTAAAAGGAGGCAATGAAAAAAACAAAAAAAAAAATTAGATCTTAAGTGTTTTCACTGCAAAAAAGTAAATATGTGAAGTAATGAATATATTAATTAGCTTGATTGTGGTAATCATTTCACAATGTACACATAAATCAAAATATTATGTTGTATACCTTAAATATATAAATTTTTCATTTGTCAAAAAACTAAGATCTCTAAAAGAAAAGAAAAAACAATGGTAAAAAAAAAGAAGGCAGGAGTTTAAGCTTTGTAAGAAACAAAGACTGTAGAAATCCAACAAGTACAAATTCATAGCGAGTATCTACCAACAAGGTACAGAATAATAAGAACAATAATACCAGAAACAACAATGAAAATACTAAGATGCTTTCCAGGGAGGCACCATAGCAGAGATGTCAGGAGCACAAGATCTAGATCCTGACTATCTGGGGTCCAAGCCCAGCTCTATCACTTACCAGCTGTGAAATGCTGACAAGTTTAACTTTTATGTGTTTCAACTTCCTTATCTGAATAATGAGGACAGAAATAGTACCAGTCTCCCAGTGTTACTATAAGGATTAAACTTTTTGTGAAGAACTTGGAACAGAGAGTGGCACATAGACTATTCAATAAATGTTGGTTATTTTTGTTAAATCAAAGAATGTTAGGACTTTGTTAAATTAACTTTTGTTAAGTGGAACACAGGGTGCCATATGGCAGTCAACAAAAGACCACAATAGAAATTGAAAGAGAGAAGTTGATCACTCACAGGTCCTAGAGGAAGTACACAACATGCCTCAAGGGACCACACCACAAGGTCAAGGCAGGGTGCAGACACAGAGAGAACAACAGGACCTGGGGCACGGGCCCTTATGAGGGTCGTGGGTGGAGTGCTTTGGGGTTCCTGGGCTAAGTCTGGATTGGTCAATTGAAACCAAAAAGAGCTTTGTAGAGCTTTGGTTGGCTCCACAGGGGTCTTACCTAGGGGAGCACAAGTGAAGACCCTGGGAGGCAGGGGAAGCACGATCATAAGGCTGTTGGAGAAGTCACGTCAGGGACTTAATTTGCTTGTGACTCTGCAGGCTGTTGTCCAGGGCATGCCCTTGCATGAGGGGACTAAGTATCAGTTTAAGTCCCCCACAGGTTGCTTGGCCAAACAAAATGGATGCCGAGGCAGCAAAACAATGGAGTAGCTTAGCTAAAGTCCGGACAGAGACTTTTCATGAACATTATTTTAAAGGACCGGTAAAGAGGGTTCTCCATACATATGTTGTGTTCACACCCACACACACACATATCATGATCTTTTTTCCCCCACCTCACATTATCACTACACTTTTAGATAGTAACTACACACTCTTTCAGTTCTTTTCCTGGGGCTCTGGTACAAATCCAAGGGTTTGACATGTTGTTCTGTCCCTCGGACTCTTAACCCTGTTAAGGCAGGCATCTTGTATCAAGCCAGGCATCACTACCATGTTTTCAATGCAGAATATGGACCTGCAGCCTCAGCTTTCCCTCTCAACTGAGGCTTTCCTGTGAGAATAGGAGCTTCCTATTCATATTTTTTAATAACACACAAATACCAATCTTTTAACCATCTTCTAACCCAGTATTTATCAAACTTGAATACCTCTTCAGATCTACAGATTTCTATGGATTCCTGTTTAAGAGCCATATTCCAATCTTTAAACTTGTGAAAAAATACTCAACTAGGTTTAAAAATTAGAGCTAATTAAAATTTATAAAATCAGATCCAATTTTCTCTTTCAAATCTCTTTCATTGGTTCAATAACTATCCATTTAGTGCCTCGTACATACTAGATACTTTGCTAGGCACTGAGGATGCAATGATAATAAAATATAGATCCAGTCTTTGCCCATGTGTAGCTAAAAGTTTACTTCGTGAAGTGGGCAAAGCAGGTCCAGAGAGTAGTTTATCCAAGGCTACACAGACAGTAAAAAGTAGAACTCTGCCTGAAAACCCATTCTTCTGACTTTAATAAGATGCTTGCTTTAAAATAAATTTTTTAATTAATCAAAAAGATCGGAATTCAGAAATCATGGAGATGATTGCTCAAACCTAAGACTAAGGGAAAAGCCAGATAATACACAAAAATCATAGCTTTTTTTAACCTATCAAGAGAACTGAAAACATAAATAAAGCTAAATTAATTAAAATCTACATAGTTATGATCCCATTCTAAGAGAGAAGAGACCAGTGAAGGCTTTCATCGCTGGTGAAGTAGCAGGAGGCAGAATGCATCATAGAGGGGGAAAGGAGAAACTATTTAAAAATTTAAAAAACTATTAAAAATAAAGTCAAAGTTGGTTCTTTGAAGAGATTAATTCAATTGATATATGCTTAGCAAGTCTTATCAAGTGAAAAGAAGAAAACATAAATTATTACTACTAGGAATTAAAGAAGGACTATCAGGACAGATTCTCCAGATTTTAAAAGAATGCTACTGGAATATTATGAAAACACTTATGTCAATAAATGCTATATCTTTGGTGAAATGAACACATTTCTTCAAAACACCACACTTCAAAATTTACACTGGAAAAAACTGAACATCTAAACAGGTCTTTATCTATTAAAGAAATTAAATATGTACTCAAAAAACTGTCCACAAAGAAAACTCTAAGCAAAATTTGCTTGACAGGTGAATTCTACTAAATATTCAAGGAAGAAAAAAATACAAACACACAAACTCAGAAAATAGAGGTAACACTTCCCAACTCATTTTATGAGGCCAGCATAATTCTGGAATGGTTATGAAGAACCTAGGGGCAGGACAAGAATAAAGACACAGACGTAGAAAATGGACTTGAGGACATGGGGAGGGGGAAGGGTAAGCTGGGACGAAGTGAGAGAGTGGCATGGACTTATATATACTACCAAATATAAAATAAATAGCTAGTGGGAAGCAGCTGCATAGCACAGGGAGATCAGCTCAGTGCTTTGTGACCACCTAGAGGGGCGGGATAGGGAGGGTGGGAGCGATTCACAAGAGGGAGGAGATATGGGGATATATGTATATGTATAGCTGATTCACTTTGTTATAAAGCAGAAACTAACACCATTGTAAAGCAATTATACTCCAATAAAGATGTTAAAAAAAAAAAAAAACCTGACAAAGATATTACAGGAAAAGAAAACTGAAGGACTAGATCCTTCATAAACTAAATTTTTTAAAAAACCTGAAACCAGCATTTAAAAAAAAAAAAAACCATGGTCAAGTAGGGTATATCCAAGAAAATCAAGGTTGGTTTTATATTTAAAAAATAAATCAATGTGCATCTCCTTCTGGCCACGATGGAGTAACAAGGACTAGATTTATTCTCCTGCCTGAAACAAACTACAGACAAAATATATGAAACAATGGTTTGAAAGACACTGGACATCAGAGAATAAAGAATAGGGATTCCTAAAGATGGGGGTGGGGGAAACGAGGCAAGCCCTAGGTTTGAACTATGTCTTAAGACTCTGAGAGTCTTCAGAAAGAGAGACTAAGAGACACACTGAGTTAGGAAGATAGTGATGAGGGTCCAACACTCCCAAGGCAGCAAGAGTTTATTGCAGAATACCAGAGAGGAAAGAGCTGCACAGAGAGAAAACCTAAGAGATCTACAATGAGTCCACCTTTGTGTATTTATCAAAGTACTGATCAGCACAGACACATGGGAAAACTACCCAAGTCCAGAGTAAGAATCACCCTGAGGTAAGAGTGCCTGGCACCCAGGCAGGCCTGTAAGTAAAAATGCCTATTCTCACCAGCCAGACTGGAAAACTTCATGGGGCTTTGAGTATACAGAAGGTCTTACTGAAGCAGTGGAAAACAACCCTAGAATGGACACTGTTCAAGCTCACATCTAAAAAATCTTAAAAGCAAGACCCAAAGGATCAAACAGTTTCCAAGTAATTTAATAGCATCCCAGAACAACACTCTGGTATATTTGGAGGAATAAAAATACCCAGGATGCAACAGGATAAAACTCATATGAAATTTAAAATTTCCAGGCATATGAAAAAGTAGGAAAATATATCCCATAATGAGGAAATAGCTAATTGAATCCTAATAAAAAATGACACAGATCATAGAATTAACAGACAAAGACATTACAAGAGTTATTTTAAATGCATTCCATATGTTGAAAAAGTTCAATAGAGACATGGAAAATAGAAAAGAACCAAATCAAACTTTTAGAAATGAAAAATACAATGTGTGGGGTAAAAAATACACTGGATCGGATTAATTGCAGATTAAACATAACAGGGAAAAATAAGATTAGTGAACTTGAAGCTACAGATATTATCCAAAATGGAAACAGAGAGAAAAGAGAATTTTAAAAGATACAAGTAGAGCAATAGAGAGCTGTGGAACACCTTCATGCAGCCCAGTATATGTGAAATTGGGCTTCACAAAGGAGAGGAGAGAGGCATGGGACAAAGAAATAGTTTAAAGAAATTATGGCAAAAATTTTCCAGATTTGATAAAAACTGTAACCTTATATATCCAAGCAGCTCAAGAAACATGAACAAACTCAGGCATAAGAAACATGAAAAACTACACCAAGGCATACCATAATCTCACTGGTCAAAATTGGTTTTATAGAGAAAATATTAAAAAACAAAGAGAGTAAATGCACACACATACAAACACACACACATTACAAAGAGGTACAAAAATAAATGATGGCAGATTTTCTGTGGGAAACAGTGCAAGCAAGAAGACAATGAAGCAACATCTTTAAAGTATGAAAGAAAACTGTCAATCTAAAATTCTGCATCCAGTGAAAATATCTTTCAAAAACAAGAGTGAAATAGACTTTTTCAGACACAGAAAAGCTGAAAGAATTCATCAACAACAAACACACCACAAGAAATGTTAAAGAAAGTCCTTCAGGAAGAAGGAAAATGATACAATATGGAAGTATGGGCCTACATAAGGGAATGATTAGCACAAGAAAGGTAACTACTTGATTGAAGATATTAGATATTTTTCTTATTTAAATCTTCTTGAAAGATAATTGTTAAAAAAAAATAATAGCAATGTAGTGCACAGTTTAGAGCATACATGAAAACAAAATGTATGATAGCAATAGCATAAAGATTGGGGGAAAGAAATAGAAATATACTATTTTCAAGTTCTTATACTATATGTGAAATGGTCTTATACTAAATGTGAAATGTGAAATGGCATTTTTACTTACAGGCCTGCCTGGGTGCCAGGTGCTCTTACCTCAGGATGATTCTTACCCTGGACTTGGGTAGTTTTCCCATGTGTCTTATACTGCATGTGAAATAGCATAAAGGTTGGGGGAAAGAAATAGAAATATACTATTTTCAAGTTCTTATACTATATGTGAAATGGTTCTTATACTATATGTGAAATGGTTGAAGGTAGTCTTTTTTATAAGTTAAAGATGTGTACTCTAAGCCCTAAAGCAAAAGTAAAATAACAAAACAAAGAGTTATAGACTTAAGCCAAAACATAAGGAGATAAAACAGAATTATGAAAAAATGTTCAATTAATTCAAAAGAAGGTAGAAAAAGAGAGAAGAACAAAGAACAGGTGGGACAAATAGAAAACAAATATCAATATGGCTTAAACCTAACCATATCAACAATCTTACTGAAAATAAATGGTCTCAACACTCTAGAGTTTGTCAAACTGAATTTTTTAAAAAAGCAAGTCCAAACTAAAACATCGCCTACAAGAAACATTTGTTAAATATAAAGACTTGAATAAGCTAAAAGTCAAAGAATGTAAAAAGATAAAACTTACTAATAAAAATAAAAGTTGTGTGAATACATTTATATCAGACAAAATAGGATCCAGAGAGAAGAAAATTATCAGAAATAGAGTTATTTTGCAATGATAAGGGGGTCCAATCATCAAAAGGACATAATAATCCTAATGTTTACAGACCTAATAACAGAGGCCAAAGTACATAAAGCAAACTGATAGAACTACAAGGAGAATTAGACAAATACACATTTATAGATAAATACTCCACTCTTAATAATAGAGAGGAAAATTATACAGAAAATCAGGACAAATATAGAGGAAGTTTGATCATGGATGAATTTCAAAATAATTATACTGTTTCAAAGAAGCCAGACCAAAAAAAGAGTACAAACTATATGATTTTGTTAAAGCAGAACTTGGGGGAAATTTAAAGTAATAAATAGCACATAAAACTATCTCTATTCACAGAAAACATGATCATCTGTGTAAAAATTTGATGAAACCTAGAGTAAAAGCTATTAATAAGTGAACTTATCAAAGTTTTAGGATTTAAGATCAACATATAAAAATTGATTCAATTACTGTATACCAGCAACAAGTAACTGGAAATGGAATATTTAAAATGCCACTTATAATAACATCAAAAAATACACAATACTTAGGAATAAATCACACAAAAATATAGAAAACCTGACCACTGAAACCCTCAAAACATTGCTGAACAGAATTAAAGAAAAACAAAATAAATAGAAAGAGATAACATATGCATTAATCAGAAGACTCAATATTGTTAAGATGTTATTTATCCCCAAATTGATCTACAGATTCAAGGTGACTCCAATCAAAATGCCAGCGGGCTTTTTGCAGAAACTGAAAAACTGAAACTCAGAAAACACGTATGCAAATGCAAAGAACCTGAAACAGTCAAAAACAACCCTAGAAAAGACAAACAGAGTTGGAGAGTTAACACCATCTGATTTTAAGACTTCTTATAATCAAAGTAATGAAGAGAATGTGACAATGGTATAAATATATACCAATAGATTAGTGAAGAAACAGACCCATACGTATATGGACAACTGTTTTCCACATTGGTGCCAAGGAAATCCAATGGAGAAAGAATAGTCTGATGCTAGAACTGGGTACCCATAATCAAAAAGTAAACTTCAATCCATACCTTGTACCACATGCAAAAATTAACTAGAAATGGATCATTGACCTAACTGTAAAAACCTAAAATTATAAAATTTCTAGAAGAAAACATGGAAGAATAACTTTTATAACCCTGTGATAGGCAAAGGTTATTTAGATACAACAAAAGCACAGTCTATGAAAGAACAAAATGAAAAATTGGACTTTATCAAAATTTTCTGCTCTTCTAAAGATACTGTTAAGAGAATGAGACAATAAGCCACAGTCTGGGAAAATATATTTCCAAACAATATACATGATTAAAAAATTGGTATCTAGAATACATAAAGATTCTCAAAATTCAGGAAAAAAATTAACTCAATTTTTAAAAGAACTAAAGATTTGAACAGACACTTAAGCAAAAACAATATATATATTAATGCAAATAAGCATATGAAAAGATGATTAACATGGTTAGTAATTAGAGAAATGCAAATTAAAACCACAACGAGATACTCCCATGCACCTATTTGAATGGCTAAAATCAAGATTAAAACACAAATCAATAGAGGTTGGTGATACCAAGTGTTGGTGAAGATATAGAGGAACTGGAACTCTCACACACTGATGGCAGAACTACAAAATAGTACAACAACTTTGAAAAATGGTTATCAGTTTTTTTAAAAAATTACCATGAAATCCAGCCATTTCACTCTTAGGTATTTACCCCAAGGTAAATGGAAAAAAAGTGTCCATTATAAAGATTTGTACACAAATGTTCATGTGAGCTTTATTTTTAATGGCCCAAACTGGGAAAAATCCAAATGTCCATAACAGGTGAATGGATAAACAAATTATGGCATATTTACACAATGGAATACTACTCGGCAACAAAAATGAATAAACTATTGATACATGATACATCATGACTGAATCTCAAAATAATTATGATAAATGACAAAATGAGTATAATCTATACAGTTCTATTTATATAAAATTCTAGAAAGTGCAAACTAAGGTACAGTGACCAAAAGCAAATCAATGATTGCATAGGGATGACGAAGGTATGAAAGGGTTAAAGGAAGGTGCAATGGAAAACCTTTGGGGACAATGTATTTCTATATATTAGCAACAAACAACTGAAAAGTGAAAGAAAGAAAGCAGTATCATATACAATAGCATCACAAAAATACCTAAGAACGTTATTGTAATGCAAGATCTCTTCCCTGAAAACTATAAAACATTTCTGATAAAAATTAAAGATTTGAATAAATGGAAAGAGAAACCACATGCATAAATTTGAATTTTCAATATTGTTTTTATCTATTCTGCCCAAATAGATGTATACATTCAACGCAAACCCTATAAAATCTCAGCAATCTTTTTCAAAGAAATTGACAAATCAATTGTAAAATTCATATGGAAATGCAAATGACCTAGATTATACAACATACTATTTTAAAAGGACAAAGTTGGAGGACTTAACACTAGCTGAAAAAGCTATCAAGACAGTGTGGTATTGGCTTAAAGATAACATGAACAAACAGAATAGAACAGACAGTTCAGAAATACACCCACGGCATATATGGTCAATTGATTATCAACCAAGGTGCCATGTAAATTTATTGGGGAAAGAAAATCTTTTTGCAAATGATCCTGGAATGATTAGATACCCTTATGAAGAAAAAAGGTAAACCTCAACTCCTACCTCACTCCATGAACAAAAATTGATGTGAGATGTAACATAGATCCTCAAACAAATGCTGGAACCATGACGCATCTAGAAGAAAGCATAGGACAATATTTTCATAATCTTAGACTCGGTAAGGATTTCATAGAAAGAACAGATTAAATTGCTAGCCATAAAAAAAGAATGTCTTGTCCTTTTAAAACATGAAATATTATTTTAAAAGTGCCTTTACTACCATCCACAATACTGTCTCCCCACTCCCTTCTTCAATACAATAAGCTCTTTATAATTAATTATTGTTGGTAGTGGCAGCAATACTGTGTTATTGGTGGTGGTTGTAGCACTAGTGGTAGAGAAGAAAGGCGTACTAGTAGAGAACTAGTACAGGAGGAGAGAGAGGAGGAGGAGAAAGAGAACAGGAGGAGGAGAATTTAGCTGTTCCTCTACTAAAGGACAAATATGAATATTTCCAGTTTCTTATTATTGCAAACAGGATACAATAAACAGCCTTGCACACGTTTCCTCGCGCATTTGAGCTAGTATATCTTTACAAAAGTGGAATTTGGTGATCACAAAAATTGCTCTCAAACTGCTTATACCTAATTAAAATCGATGAGTACATAAGGCATTTGGGGAAAAAAAAAAAAGATGTAGCTTCTGTAATACCACTGCAAATTGATTCCCTTCTTAAAGTATAGTAAATGTTTAGTTGTGGTTTTGAAAATGTCCACAGTTTAGTGAGAGACAGACATAGACACAAATAATCACATATGATAGAGAAAGAATTACAGTATAGATATGTAAAGTTACTCAGGAGTAAAAAGTAGGAAACTGTCTAGGAAAGCCAGGGAAGATTCTCTCTCTCTCTCTCTCTCTCTCTCTCTCACACACACACACACACACACACATACACACACACACAAAGGTATTTGAACTGAATTCTAAAGAACAAGTAATCTGAAATACTGAGAAACAGAGAGAGAGGAAAAAAAATTTTGGAAGAGGGAAAGAGCAGAACATATCATGAAAAGGGTGCCTTTAACTGTGTCTTCAGATGCCATCTGGATATAGTTTCCCCAATAACCTCAGGAAAATCACAAATGTTATCAGAGGTAGAAATAGCCTTCAACCAATTTTACATTTTACATATGATGCATCTGAAGCTCTAGTCCAAACTAATTTTCCCAAACTATAAGCTTGTTAGTGAAAACCTCAAGGGGAAGAATTCAGGTCCACTTATTTTTAGTTCACTATTTTTATACTACAATGAGCTGCCTCCATAAAGCAACAAGGAGGGTTTAAAAAAAAAAAAGAGTACTCCTACTGTCATAAATATCCTTTTATTCCAAATTCATCAGGTTCAAATAAATAATACTACTTTCAAAAAACATACAAAGATAATTGTTATGGTCTCTCTCTAGCCCTATAAAATTCTAAAAGATCTTCTGATTTAAAATATGTTTTACTATTAAACATGGCTCTTAGAGTCTAATTTTTTAAAATTGACAATCTATGAATTGCTAGTAGAATGAGTCTATATTTATCAGAATATTATTAATAAGTGGAAGCTTAATAAATTATTTATAAAATCAATAAATTACACATTAAATGTACACTATATGCAATACTGTATTGGGTGCTCTGGAGCACACAGACATTGCAATTTGGCACCCATTACCTACCCTGCAGTTTATTTGTGCTACTTAGTGGTTTAACTCATAAGATATGACATCTGAAATATCTGGGTTTATATGCTGGCTCCACTTCCTTGCTATGAGATTTTGGCCAAATAATCAAACCTTTTTAAGCTTTGATTTCTTCCTCTATAACATGAAGTAATAATATTACCCAGTTTATGAGTTGTAGTGAGTATTAAATGAAATGAATTCAAAGCAGTCATCATATTGCTTGACACACAGTAAGTGGTCATCAATACATATTGGCTGACATCATCATAATCACCATTTTTATCATCTTCTTCTTGACATGATGGTCTAGGTCTATGTGTTAGTTTGGGTCTCTAGAAAACAGAGCCTGGATCAAGATTAAGTGCTGGTGCTTTCTTTGGGATGTGAAAACCAGGGCAATGAAAGTGAGGAACAAAGGGAAATGAGGCAAGAAAGGATGGAAAGCCATGCAAAATGACTTGTTAACATGCTGGCCACAGCTTCATGATGAGTCGTAAAAAGAGGAAATCCTTCAGCAAAAGCATCTGCTTGGCCACACAGGGCTTCTTCAGATGAGCCATGTGGCTGTGTGGTTGGAACTGTCCATGGAAAAGAGGAAGAAGGGGTCAGGGATACTTACTTTCTCCCTCCCATCTTCAGTTTCCCAGTGATCAAAGTTTGTTCCATGGGAATTAGCACACCACACTTCCGGACTGTGTCATCCAGCTCTTTAGGTGGCCACTTAAGATGCCAGATGCCATACCCAGGACTGGGATTCCGTTCAAGTCTAAAGTGATGAGAGGAGTCAGAAACTCTGAGTTGTAGTCAGTAAACCTGACTACACTGCAGCAACCACAGAGAGTAACAGTGGTTTCTATCTGAAATAGTACATAAAATCTCTGTCAGATATGCTCTGGTTCTCACATACAAACAGCCTGAAATTAGAGACCTCTCATAAAAGTGTATTAGTTGGGTTCTGCTATAATAATGCTGCATAAGAAACAACCACCAAATTTCAAGAGTTTAAAACCAACAAAATATTTATTTTTCCCTCACAGGTCTGCAGGCTGGCAGTGGATTGGCTGAGCTCAATTAGGCTCAGCTTGGCCAATGTTCAGGCTGGTTCCTTGCATCTCTGATTCTGGGACCCTGGCAAAAGGAGCTGTGGCTACCTATGGCATGTTCTTCTCATGGCAGATTGTAGGTGCTTAAAAGAGGCAGATGGAAGCTTGCCGTGCCTCTTTAAGCCTTGGCTCAAAGCTGGCACACTATCACTTCTGTGAAAAACAGCAGCAATAACTCACAAAATCAAGCTTATAATCCACATTGTTCTAAAATCCCTAGCAGTGCCACTAATCAAACCAACCCCCATCATTGATATTTTCTATTTCTTCAGGATAATCTATATTTATTAATAGCCAAAGTAGCATGGGTATTTATTTTAACGAATTTTGTTTCCATAATCACATTCTGAATCCTTTGAGGTGTCTCTTCTTCTAAGGCATCTTCTTTGTACTGAAATTTGATTATTGAACACAACTTGGATTTTAGGTCATTAGCAACACCATTTGCCCCTATCAACACGCCCAGAGACAAAGGACACCTAGAGAAATGCAGAACTCCAAGTACTATGCATTCATGAAGTGCAATTCAAAGTCCCTAGGCAAGAGGGTTCTTGATACCAAGAATAGCCTAGCTGTTCCGTAGCCTTCTTCCAAGCGCCATGTGTTTGCTTAGTTAACACACTAAACTTTTTTTTTTTTTTCTTTTTACTATTGCCAGCATTGCAAAGTCAAAATAGCTGTGGAGGAACAAGCTGTTCTGCCTCATGTCTCATCAACATTCCTTGTTCAGTGTATCAAAACACAGAGAGCATAAAGAGCAAATGCAACAACTCCAAAAAGTTCCCTATTGGGGATTTGCTTCTTGTGAAACTATCCACAGCTGCCTACTCAGAACAGCCGAAGAAAGGTGGGTCTCCTTGTCAAACCCAAATGAAGTCACAGCAAGCAAGTATGGATTTAAACTCTCATTTTGTCACTTGAAAAACAAAAATCAATTATGTAGGCCCGCATGAACTAATATCAAGTTAAAGCTTGCAAAAAGTTTTCTTTCCAAAAAACCAATTTAAAATTATCAGCAGAAGTTATACTCCAAGTTCATTAAAAAAAAAAAAGTCATTGAACTAACATTCTAACCCAAATCACCTTACTAACCTAGGAAGGATTTTCATTTCAAACAGCAGCCATATTGCAAGCTATCCTATGCCAAGTACATAAGATGGGTCCATGTAAAGAAAGCTAAGAGGAGAGACTGATAAGATGATCATTGCCACTTTCATTCAGGTCACAGTTCAGCTAATGAACTTTGCCTTTAAGACAGAACAAAATCAATAGGAGAAAGATTAACCTAATTGTCCACATTTGAACATATATAAAATTAAATATTCAATTTATAGTCTTTCTCTTATTCATGATCTTGTAATTCAATTAATATCTATCCCAACAAAATAGTTTCTATTTTCATAGTTAAAACATGAAATTCTCATTTAACATGATGACAGTTCAGAGTTAGAATTAGGATAATATTTGAACTAATACTTAATAATTACTACTATTATAATTTACAGATGAGTCACAATAAAAATAGCCAAAGAGAACATTTGCCACACAGTAGTGATTTTTATAGAATACTGGCAAGAAGTTGTTGCCTTTCCAATAAAAGCCAAGATGATCTAAACCACCAGTCCCCTTTACCTCTGCTTCTACCTTCCTGCAGCATAAAGGGAAGAAATCTCTCCCAGGTGTTCTTTCCAAATGGCTACAGTAGACAATTGTGCATAGACACAGGGGTGATAGCCACATGCCTTATGTTCCAGCCGTGCATTAAGTCCAGAAACAGAGAGAGACAGAAGAGGAATAGTATGGTAGGAAAGACAATATACTAAGTGTACACTTCAGCAACTGCAGATAGAGAAACTGATAATTCTCTGATCGCAGAGGTCATGCCTAAAACAAAACAGGTCAACTCAAAGTAGATTATGAGGATTACTATTTGGTACAGAAGTTACAAGGGAAAATGGTACAGAGCCAGGTGACAAAAAAAGAGATTATGAACAAGACAGACCTAATCTTTTCTATATCCTCTCCTTGCTTTAAAATGTTTCACTTGTATTTTGGTGATGAAATATTGAGTCAACACTAGCACCTCATACTGGATATAACAGCATGCACCTTTTTTGAAATTTGCTGTTTTAGTCTTTATGTAGAGAATTCCTCTACTTATTATGGTAAAAAGCTATGCTGCTATAATTAAAACACCTAACAATATAGTGACTTAAAAAAACCATTTTGTGTCTTACACCAAACAGCTCTGAGGACAGCAATGCAATTTGGTGGGACAGTTCTGCTCCGTTCCATCATTTGAGGTTCCAGGGCATCACTGTCACCTAGATGGTTGAAACTGGATGACCAGGGATTCCAGCTGGAGGAAGATGGAAGGCATGAAGGAGGCACACCCACTGCCTTCAGGACTAGGGTCAGAGTTTAGACACCTCACCTCCCCTCACCTTCTACTGGAGAGAACTTAATCACATCCAAATGCAAAGGAATATGGGAAATGTGGTTTGGTCTTGTTTTTTTAAAGTAACTATATTGGTGGGTCTCTTTATTATAGAAGCTTATCCTTTTACTCTAATTTATGGGCACGTGAAAGAAGAAGAGAATAAATTTTTTTGAACAACTAGCAATCTCCGTATTTCCAAAGAATGCCATGAAAAAAAAGATGATTTTTATTAGTACCTTTAAGAATCTATATATAAAAATTATTTCTGTTCACAATCTGTTCCTAAATCACAGGGAAAAATTCAATGGAAGGAATTTCAGCGATAACCTAGTTTAAACCTCTAACACATGAGAAAACCAAGGCCCAGAGGTGTGAAGTTGCCTGCTTAAACAGCTGATAAGAAAAGCAGGAATGTTTATACATTCTCAGCCCAACATTCTTCACAGCCTGGCGTGAATTAGCTAAAATATGCACTTGCCTAAGTCATCTGAACACCTCCAGTAAATCAGAAAAGGTTGGGCTCCAAAGTAGATTTTTTTTCTCCTCTTAAATTAGGTGGTTTAGCTATCTAGCTAATTCAGAAGTCCCAATAAATGCTATGGTCTATTTTATATTTTAATGTAAATAATTTATTTACATCAAAGAGGAGTTGGGAGGTATTGGGGGCTGTGCATTTAGCAGCATCCTTGGCCTCTACCCACCAGATGCCAGTAGCAACCTTCCCACTCCCCAGCTCTGACAAGCAAAAATGTCTCCAGACATCTCTAAATGACCACTAGGGAGAAAATTACCTCCAGTTGAAAGTCACTAATTTAGGCTGTTAGGGGAAAAAAAAGAATTAAGACATGGACAAAAGATCTCAGAGAAAGCTACATGAATGAGCAAGAATTTGCCACCTCCTTCCCACCACAAGGGGGAAGAAAAATAAAGCGCTAGAAAAATAATCCTCAATAATGAGAACATGCATCAGTAATAAACTCTGAGCCATTCCTTAGGCCAAGTTCTGGAGAGATGGCAACACCACCAAATAGGTTTGTGGAGTTCAAGAACAGAGGGGATTTGCAATGTATTGTCGTAGTTTAAAGTCCTGGGAGATGTTAATATCTCAGAGAAGAAATAGGTGCAGGCCAACTGGGAGACAGCTCAGGGATCAGGGACACCAGTGTGGCTTGGTGATGTCAAGGATCTGATGGTCCCCACTTCAACATCACATCTTGCGGCCACTTAAAGTAACTCCAGAGAAAGAGGAAGGATTCCCCAAATTTAATTAGGTTAATTTTCTGTTACTCCAAATTAAAAAGAGGCTGAATATTAGTTTCCCAGGGCTGCCATAACAAATTACCACAAAGTGAGTAGCTTAAGACAACAGAAATTCATTTTCTCATAGTTCTGGAGGCTAAAAGTCTGAAATTAAGATGTCAGCAGGGCTGAAGTCTCTAGGGAAGAATCTTTCTTTGCCTCTTCCAGCTTCTGATGGTTGCCAGAAATCCTTATCCTTCTTTGACTTGTAGATGCACCTCTCCAATCTCTGACCCCACCTGCACATTTCTCCCTGACTGTGTTCACGTGTTCCACTCTTCTTATTAGGGCCCACCCTGATCCAGCATGACCTCATCTTAAGTTGATTATATCTGCAAAAACCCTATCTTAAAATAACGTCACACCCACAGACTCCCGGTGAACACAAATTTGTTTATTCCTTTTTTTTTTTTGCCGAGCCACGCATGCGGCATTTGGGATCTTAGTTCCCTGACTAGGGATTGAACCCACGCACCCCACAGCAGAAACGTGGACTCTTAACCACTGGACGGCCAGGGAAGTCCCTGAACATGAATTTGGGGAGGGGCACTATTCAGCTTAGTTACGGGTTACAATAGAAGTTAAGCAAGCTTTAGAAAACTAAAATTATATCTTTTGCCTGCCTGAGTTTGTGGCTTACACTTTGTACCAATCACAGACAATAAAGAAAAAAGTGTAACTCTACCAGTAATGGCTAAAAATTGTATGTTCTAGATCTTGAGTAATAAACAATTTCTCTACTATGGTTCTGAGGAAAATTCAGATTCTTCTTCCAGCATAAAAGACAGCTGTATTGTAACACGTGCTAAATCACCCACTATAAAGGAAAATCACTGACACATATAACTGGCTCTTAAAACCTTTTTTGAAAAGTTAACTAACTTGAGTTACAATAAAAAGAAGAGTATATGAACAACTTTCACCTCACTGGCTAGTAGAAACCATTCTGCCTCAATGCGCTTTTCTTCTCTTGTAAAATTGGTCAGGAATATCATGGTACCAGCACTAAGAGAGGGCATTCATGTCTAATAGGTGATTTTGAGCAAGGCAAAAAAAGAAGAGCGAGAGGCAGAAAATGGTCTTATCAACAAAAACTACACACTCATATAATTCATAGCTGGTCTCCAAACTATGCCCCCATTTATAGAAATTCACATTTCCTTCTATTTTGCCCACATTGTTAAAACAACCATGCAAAATTAAGAGAACATCAGCAATGCACCAAGCTGAACTTGATGTGGGAAATTCTGATGGAAAGAGCACAGGGTTTATTATAGTGTCCAACCTGCCTTTTTGTCTATGTATCTATTGGCACAGGGGAAGAGGATCACAAAGAAGATACAGCTGAAGAAGATAACAGCCATTCCCTCACCAACAGGCAGACAGGTGGTGCTGAGCAGAACTGCCTGACCAAGCCACGCTGGATGAGCAGTGCGCTGATGCTGTGCCACCCACCCACCCCCCCCAGCCCTGCCCTGGCCGGCACGTGACTACCACCTCCACAACCAAAGACATGTACGTTTGCATGTACGTGAGCACAAATTATACAGAGAAGACATGTTTCATACACAGTTTTCAAGTTCCTACTATGTACTAGGTCCTGTTTTACGTAGTTGTAAAAGGGAATATCAAGAATGGCAGTAACGTAGGAAAGAATCAGCCACAGGAGAGGTGACATGAAGACTGAGTCAGAGGCACTGTTGCTTGGCAATGACCCTCAGTCCCCTCACTGTTACCTTAAACAGTTGGGGGTGAGAAGACTAATGTTAGGGGGGGTCAACATTTCAGTTGAATATGAGCCACACAAACCTTTTTCAGGACTTTTCTTTTCCCCCTGCTTCTTCATCCCTGATCATGTCATTGTATTGCTCTAACCACATGACCTTTTTACCAAAGGGAGAAGAAATATAAAGAAATCTAAACATAGACGTTTGTGGAGATCATGTCATTTGCTAAACCCTAGATAGGATTCTGATAATATTTAAGACAAATGAATCCTGGGGAGCAGTTACATAAAATTTCTCAATCATATTCACCATTTATTTTGTGGTAATCCATCAATCTGGTGGACTGTGGGAAAATGTGGCAAGCTGAATCAGTTTTTAATTCATCCAAACATAGCATCGAGATCAATTATCAGAGTCTAGTTGTTTGATCACCCAGATGTGTCCTTAGTACCTTAAGTATTTACTAAATGGTAACTTAAGATAACTTCCTGCTCAAGAGGAGAAACACAGTCACATGATTTATTAATTTATCCATCTATCCAGCAAGCCAGCCAGCCAGCCAACAATACTTATTAATCCCCTATTATAGGCCAGACATGGTACTAAGCAATTAGGGATATCAAGAAGAAAAGAAATGATCCAAGTCCACAAGAAATTCATAATACTGTACAGTGGTCTCAAATATTTTTTATTGTACACCACCATCAGGAAAAAAAATTTGAGCACATACACCCAATACCAAAAATGTGTATTTCTTTATATGTTAAGCAAGTAATACTGTACTAATAAAGTGTATGTATATATAATATATACTACTACTACTATATTCATAAAGTGTATATATGTAGATAGAGAAATTATATCAGAAGAAATACATACTAAAATTGAAGTTAGGGCTTCCCCGGTGGAGCAGTGGTTGAGAATCTGCCTGCCAATGCAGGGGACACGGGTTCGAGCCCTGGTCTGGGAAGATCCCACGTGCCTCGGAGCAACTAGGCCCGTGAGTCACAACTACTGAGCCTGCGCGTCTGGAGCCTGTGCTCCACAACAAGAGAGGCCGCGATAGTGAGAGGCCTGCGCACCGCGATGAAGAGTGGCCGCCACTTGCCGCAACTAGAGAAAGCCCTCGCACAGAAACGAAGACCCAACAGAGCCATAAATAAAAATAAATAAATAATTAATTTTTTTTTTTAATTGAAGTTAAAAAAAAAAATTAAAAAAAAATTAAAAAATAAAAAAAAAATTGAAGTTAAAAGGAATGAAATGAGAAATAAATAGGTCTAAACAGAGTAAGAGAAAGAGTTCAAAGGAAAAAACCAGACCCTTAAATCAGTAACATCAGGGACAGTATTGAAGAAGACAGGTCACTGCACTTTTGCAAAGGTAGTTCTAATGTGAGCTCTTCTAGGCACAGCAGTGGCCTCAATGTGGCTCCATTACGTTAGTCCCATCCACTGCTCACACCAGACTGCCCTATTCCATCACTATGACTGCAGCATACAAGACTCCCAGGTGTGACAGAGCAGTGTCAGCTAGTGCTACATAAATGATTAGGATACAAATTTGGGGACAGAGAAAAATAGTTTTGCTTTGGAAAATCCAAAACCACCTTAGTTTTAATTTTGTGTGGAAATTTAAGAGAGACTTCAGGATACTCACTGAAGCTTAAGAAGAAAAAAAAAATTACCAGAAGTTCTTTTTTACAGTGATTAATAACTTAACAAAAAATGAAAAGCCAAATTCTGCCACATTATGGGCAACCATCCTTATATCACTAAAAAGAATGATCTTATCATTGACAGATGCTAAGACTCAGTGGTTTGAATCACACCATGTGTTACAAATTAAAAGGGCTAAAATCACAATAACACTAATCTGGAAAAGAACAGGAGAAAAACAATTGTTAGGAGCTGCAGGACCAACATTTAAAAGTAACCACATAATATGTTTCTATTTCTATTAAAAAGATATAAGTTTATATATATGAAAAAGTATAAGAATATATACTGAGCTGTTAACATTACTTATATATGGAAGGGAGTTGGGAAAATGGAAACTTTTACTTTCTTAAACATCCATGTCTCTAAGACTGAATTCTATAAGGATAATTTACTATTCTTATAATCTGGAAAAATAGGTAGTTATTTTTAACAAACAAAAAAACCTACTGAAAGAAATCACATTACAGTGTAATAAAAAACATTGTGAACTAAAAATCTGTAGACTTGGGTTCAAAAGATCAACGCTGCCACTCACCAGCCATGAAATACATGATCACTAATATTTTTGCTGGTGCTGGTAGTGGATGCTGTTAGAGCAAGAAAATTCAACCAACTGACTCCAAAGGACCCTTAAGTTTGCCTAAGTCACCTCTTCTATAATTCTGCCTCTGTCATATATATTGTATTCCAGCACTGCCCCCTACCTTCTATATGCTGCATTACAACGGGCTCAAAAAGGGGTTTATTTCCCACCTGTGATGGAGAAATGCACATACTAAAACTATCATATAATGGACTTTAATCTTTACAAGGCCCCCTAGATTCTTCCCCTAGACTACAGTTAGACGATGGACAAGCAAAACTGCTTGGTGGAAGATGACATGTATGTATTGAATGGTCGTCTCTGGAAAATGAGGACTACCTGTATACAACCCTCACTGGGAGGCTCCCCAGCCAGTGACCCAGGAAAGAACCCCATCTCTCTGTTCTGCTGAATGGCTCCTCCAGACCTGAGCAACCCTGGGTTTTAGTCTTGCATCCATCTCTATCCAGTGCAGCACCCAGGACAAGTTCTTTAACTCTCTGTCTGGGAGAACATTCCAGGTGCATATGTAAAAGTTAGGCTATCTTTTCTTGCTGTACTACATGAGTTCACGGAGAGTGATTTCTTGGTAGCTTCTTGAATTTTATTTCAGCAAACATTTAGCAAGTGCTAGTATGTGCTAGATACTATGTCAAGAGCTGGATATGAGGGAGATATGGCCCCCCCTTAGTGTTCCATATAATAGTATCTCAAATTGGTACATGGAAACAGAAGTGAGAGATATACATTTTCATGCAAGGTTCATTTCTTCATGTTAAAGATGAAGAAGCCCTGGGCCTTATCCTCAAGGAACTTACTTATTAATATTTGGTTTACACTGATTTACAGAAATAGAAGTGGGAGGTAGGATTTTTGAAAATCCTTTCGTGAGTCAGCACACAGTAAGCATTTACTATGTCCTAGTCACTAGGCTCGATGCCAGGGATACAAAAAAGGTGAAAACTACTTCCAAGAAGCTTATAGGAAACAAATTAGAGAGTGAGGCAGTGAGTGCCCTGCTCTGTGACTGATCAACCACCTCTTCCTGGAGGACTTGAGGAGTTTGTCCCTGAGGAAGGACTCAGAATCAGATCTTATGAGATCATTTCTTGCTAGGTAAAGAACAGAAGAGAAGGGAGGTGGCCAGGAATACCACCCGACAGATGAGGGGAGAAAAGGAGAAAGGTAAGCAGGGGGTCCTGACTATGCCAGGCTTAATCCAGAATAAATATGCTGGAATTTAGGGTCCCCTGACATTATCAGTGGGGACTTCATTAAAATGCACTGAACTCTGGGAGATTCTCAGATCATCTTTAGTGAATAAAGGCTCTGGGCATAAACTTCCACTGAGAATAAGGAATGGGGATGAGCCCTGAAGATACCCCATGTGAACAGGGATAGCAGCTGGCAGCTAGGACCAAATCAGACTTGCAATCTGTGCTCAGGGAACTCATGGCTCCTGGGAGCACTGCTTTTCAGCACTTCTCAAACTTCAGTGAGGGAAAGAATCAATGCTGTTTCTTGTAAGTCCTCCAGAGAATCTGGTTCTGTGGTTCTGAAGACAGGTAGGTCTAAGATTTTGCCTTTTTTTCCCTTAACAAACACCCCCTCGATTGAGATGCAGGTGATCAACAGACCGCACTCTAAGAAGTACTGCCTTCAAGCTGGACCCAGGGGTCTGATGGAAGAGATAAAAATTCCACAGCTCTGAGATGCGAAACCCTAAATGTTTCAAGAGTATACCAGAAAATCAGATGCTGTCACTGTGTATGACATACTGACTCACCAGAGCCACATACAGAGCTACAGGGGTGAAAATATTTTGTGCATTTGCCCAGAAGCATCAAGAAAGTGATGCAAGCCTCGAAGAGTGTTTTTGCAAAAACCATGGGATAACAATTTAAAATTTGCTATTTCTGGGCATATTGCTAATTCTGCTTTACTCTTCCATCGTGTCCTGGCATGTTCCTGTAGGGCTGTACTCTCAGCCCCAGCTATGGCCACACTCCTGAAGGACAAGCTGAGGCCCAGGTGGAGGGAAGTGAGGCTGATGAACTCTGCCTCTGCCAGGAACCAGTCAGAGCTGACCAGTCATTTCCCCAAGCTCAGTCACACTAACCCCTCTGAGAAAAGGGAAAAGAAGTCAGAAATGAGGTAGACAGGGCAGTTCAAAACGAGGCATAAGTGGAGGCCAGAAGCTTTTCATCCATCTTCTGAGCTTGCCTTTCAAAAACGAGTCTTGTTTCAGTTTTCCTGAAGAAAATATAGGACAAGTTATCTTCTTTTAGGCTAAAGATAAGGTAAAACTGCAAAGCCATTCAGAAAGTATGTGAACTTAATCACCAAGGTTTCTATTTTTTAAAAAGTTTTTTGAATTTAACTTTCTAACGGTCAGGCTGATACTTAGGAAGTTCATTTCAGATATAGGTAATAAATCAATCTTTTTGTTTAACCTTAGTGTTACCAACTTTAAAAATCACTGGTTTCTCAGCCCTATTTCGGTGTAAGGCTGAAGTCAAGGACTCAATGGGTAACATTCTGCAGGGAAAGACTGACACCTGCAGGACAACTGTGTCACTACATGGTAAAATCCACAGGAATTCTCAAAAATCAAACAATTCGGCAATGCACACTGGGTTACAAACTCAGCATATTGCCTGGCATACAACAGCCTCTCAACAAATGATGACTGTTGCTTACTTGATGGTGAATGGTGGCTGTACATGCTTTTGCAATGCATTTCTTGAAATTTAAAAAAAAAGCCCAAGGATGAAGAGGGTCAGAGGCTATTCAAATTATTCAGATCATTCTTCTGTTTTGCATAGAAACCCTTCCCGACAGATAAGAGTCTGTCTTGTTTTTAAAGACCTTACAGAAAGAAATTCTACAGCCTCCCCCACACATTGTGGCTCTACAGCCTTCAGCAAGGCCAGGCTTAGGCAAACTTCGTTAGGTATATAAATTTAATTTAAGGAGCTCTGTCTCTCCTTTCAGAATAGACACCACCTCCCAATTTAGACCATCTGTTCAATAAACATTTTTGTTCAGGTACTATGTTCCAGGCACTGTGTTATTTAACCTGTGAACAATGGTGTACAATGGCGAACTAGACAAGTTTCCTGTTCTTGAAAAGTTTCCAGTCTGCTGATCCTGCAAGACTCCAGGGTGCTCCTGCTTCCTTTTCTCTGCCCCCCACCTCGTTTTCAGCTCATTTATTCTTCCTTATAAACACCTGATGCCAGGAACTTCCCATAATCTTCCACACTCCCAACAAAACAGAACTGCCTGTGCTTCATTTTCGCAGGGCTCCAGTCTAGGTAGCAACTTAGCTGATCTGGTAAACTATTCCATGCCAAGGGCTAATGGATCATATCACCAAGGTAATTTGAACACATTTTAATGGGGTCTTCCTGAAGAAGACCAATCAAAATCATTCAGACCTTTGTGTTGGACTGATGGAGATGATATTCAGAGTTAGGCATGGCCTTGTGGTGCAGCCCTACCTTGCCCATGTGGTACCTAGCCTCCAGAGAACACAGCCAAACCTTGATTTTTTGGCTTAACGCCACTGTTTAAACCTATTTTCTTATTAGCCTCAATAGAGTTGAAACATATACCCAATCACTTTTTATTGTAGAGTAGCTCCTTTATATTCCTGGTAAATGTCTCTTTTCATTCTTCTTTCTGACATACGGAGACTCCCCATAGTAATCCAAAAATAACATTGAAAAATGCAAAATTAGATCAACTTGCATTTTTCATCAATTACACTTAACTTCCTAAATTTTGCAGAGCAAGTAGTCAGGTGGAAAGGCTACCACTTCTCAAATTTATAAATTCAAATCAGATACAAGATGATTAGTAAGCTACTATTCCTGCTTGTTGTAAATGGTGATCTCTCTAAGTAGTTCTTGATCTGTGCTCTTGGCCATTCTCTAAGTGGGTGTTTGTTTAAAATTCCAGGCTCTGTCAGTGGTGATCTTGTTTCTGATAGCATTTAATTACTAAAAATAAAAATATTTTAGTCCACATTAAGTAACACAATTCCTTCACTTTGTTGAACTGAACTAGTGTATATTAGTAATGAATGTATATTCATTACCAAGAAAAAAGAAGTCAAGAAATATAAGGTTCGTGTCCCAAGATGTTAACTTTTTCAATGGGGCATAAATTGTTTTTCTTTATATTAATATCTATCTCTAATCTTAAGAAGGCTCAGTGGAAGATTATAACAACTACCCTTGAATATTTCCTTGGATCTGATTGGGTTTTTTTAAACTTATTCTTTTAAATCTCCTGGACAACAAGACAAAGTATATAAATAAGCCTTAGAAATTTATTACTCAGGAAATTAAAAATGCCATAGAAGAGTTTGGGATTAGCAGATGCAAAGTATTATACATAGAATGGATAAACAACAAGGTCCTACTGTATAGCACAGGGAACTATATTCAATATCCTGTGATAAACCATAATGGGAAAGAATATGAAAAAGAGTGTGTGTGTGTATATACACATACTGAATCACTTTGCTATACAGAAGAAATTAACATAACATTGTAAAGCAACTATACTTCAATAAAATACATTTTTTTAAAAAGATAAATCCAAATTTAAAATTTATAAAAATGCCATAGGAGAAAGGAACTGAACATTATTGATGCCTTTCGTACACTTTGTACATGTTATTTCATCTGTTTCTCTTGAGAGCTCTGTCATGTCATGTCATGTAGGTTGTTTAGAAGGATCCTCACCTAACAGATGAGAAAATAAAAGCCAGGAGAGATTCTGTAACTTGCCAGTAAGCGATATTTTTCAGATTCAGCCTCGTGTCCATCTGGGTCTAGAGCACATGCTCCTTCCATGATACCTGAAGAACCTTATTCTAAGTGCTGGGTATGAATTTCAAATAAAAAGATAGACTTGGTATGAAGTGAGAATGCTATCAAGGTTGTAGCACCTTTATGGTGTCCAGTGGAACACTATAAAAATAGAAAAAAATTTTGAAGGGATTTGTGTTTACATGTTTAATGTACGTCAGTGATTAACAAACTATGTTTATCATTTATGGAGGCTTTTAAATGTAATTTTCAAAGTGCAGCCATTTAGAGATTAAACATTATAGTGCAGTATCTGCACATCATTTGTGAGAAATCTAACTCACTATTGCTATAAACAGTTTAGGATAAAAACCCTGACTCCTACAGTAATGAAGAAGCTTATCACATTTAAGCTTTATTGATTTCTGCTCTGCAGTATGTTTCAATGTATTTAGAATATCATTCTTGTGGCTAATATGATTGACTATGCAATTAGTAGAAACAGATTTATTTGATCCTAATATTCACTCTAAAGATTTTGAACAATACTATATCCTCATTCCTTTATTCATTAAAAATTTATTGTAAAACAGTTTGGTGTTCCATATAAAACTAAGCATGCAATTGCCATACGACCATGACTGAACAATTGCATTTGGGGGCATTTATCCCCAATAAATGAAAAATTATGTTTACATAAAAATCTGTACACTATTGTTCATTACAGCTATATTTGTAATAGCCCCAAACTGGAAATAACCCAGATGTCCTTCAACAGGTGGTTGGTTAAACAAATGGTGGTACATCCATACTATGGAGTACTATTCAGCCCTAAAAAGGAACAAATTATTGATACATGAAACAACCTGAATGAACTGCCAGGGAATTATCCTGAGTGGAAAAAGCCAACTCCAAAAGGTTACATACTGTATGATTCCATTTACGTAATATTCTTAAAATGACACAATTATAGAAATGGAGAACAGATCAGTGGTTGTCAGCGGTTAAGGAGGGGGTGAGAGTAAGAGTGAAGTAGGTGTGACTATAAAAGACAACAGGAGAGATCCTTGTGGTGATGAAAACATTCTGTACCTGGACCGTGTCCGTGTCAATATCATGGCTGTGATACTGTACTATAGTGTTACCACTGGGGGAAACTGGGTGAGGGTACAACTCTATTATTTCTTACAATTACATGTGAGTCTATAATGACTTCCCCCCAAAAAAGTTAATTTAAAAAAAAAAAGATATTGGGACTTCCCTGGAGGTGCAGTGGTTAAAACTCCACGCTCCCAGGGCTTCCCTGGTGGCGCAGTGGTTGAGAGTCTGCCTGCCAATGCAGGGGACACGGGTTCGAGCCCTGGTCTGGGAAGATCCCACATGCCGCGGAGCAACTAGGCCCGTGAGCCACAACTACTGAGCCTGCGCGTCTGGAGCCTGTGCTCCGCAACAAGAGAGGCTGCGATAGTGAGAGGCCCGCGCACCGCGATGAAGAGTGGCCCCCGCTTGCCACAACTAGAGAAAGCCCTCACACAGAAACGAAGACCCAACACAGCCATAAATAAATAAATAAATAAGTAAATAAATTTTTTTTAAAATTCCCCATTAATGGATATTTGCATAGCGCTAACTTAAAAAAAAAAAAAAAAAAGACTCCACGCTCCCAACGCAGCGGGCAAAGGTTTGATCCCTGGTTGGGGAACTAAGATCCTGCATGCTGCACTGCATGGTCAAAAAGAAGATATTGACCACGTAACACCTAAGGCACTGCAACTGCAAACACAATAAAGATTCCTCAAAGGACACTAAATACCTACAAGAAAGAAGGTAATTCCACTGTAGTGTGGTAAATTCAATTCCACAGTTTGCATATACACCAAGGGGACACAGAGGAAAAGCACTGAACCTATATCTGGAATAAGGGTATATGAAAAGTTTCCCAGAAAAGGTAATGCTGCAGCAGAGACTTGAAAAATTAATAGGAGTTATTTTGGCAAAGAAAGGGGGAAAATTGGTGAAGGGCATTCCAGGCAAGGGAGCAGCATGTGCAAAGGCAAGGAGATTGGAAATAATGTGGTGCCTTCAGGAAGCTATGAGTAGTTCGGTATGTCATGTGTCTGGTGGGTAAGGCTGCTGGGAGAGACAAGGCTCATCTCAATCCTAAGTCAGGGTCTAGGTCTTGAGGTATATTATTTTAAAGGGCTTGAAGTATATACTGTAGGGTATAGCTAGAGATTATAGGTTTGTCTGTCTCTCCATCTGTTTATAGCAATAAATGAGATTTAGGTTTTAAAGGGCATGGAGGTGGAGACTGAATTGTGAGTTGAAGGTGGGGACCAGAGGTAGCTAGTGACATATTATAGCAGTGACAACAGGAATGAAGAAGAGGGATACATCTGAGAGACATAACAGAGACAGAATCCAACAGTATATGGTGACTATTTGAACGTGAGAGAGGAAGACAAGGGAAGAATCTAGGGCATAACCGCAAACGAGTAGGACTAGAATGATTCTCCCCAGCCCAGAGCAGACATCCCTAATTAATAATTACAGGGACTTCCCTGGCGGTCCAGTGGTTGGGACTTCTCCTTCCAGTGCAGGGGTTGTGGGTTCGATCCCTGGCCAGGGAGCTAAGATCCCACATGCCTTGCAGCCAAGAAACCAAAACATAAAGCAGAAGCAACATTGTAACAAATTCAATAAAGACTTTAAAAATGGTCCGCATCAAAAAAATCTTTAAAAAGAAATTATACTCTTTACAACTCAAATCAGCTCTCCCAGGAGCCTCTGCTTATCCATCAGGGTTAGCAAACGAGTTGAATTTATTTTCCACCTCTTACCTTAGACGACTCCTGAATTTCTAGATGGATGGTGGTGTTATCCATAAAAATGGGTGAAACAAGAATTGAAGAGAGAAAGTTTGAACTTGCTTCAATATGTTCCTGAGTTTGAAGGTCATGAGAGACATCAAAGTGGAAATACGTAATAAGAAACTGGATATTTAGGTGTATAGCTCAGGATGGAAATTTGGGAACTAGGAGCATATATGTGGAAATTAAACCAGAGGAATCGAGACAGTTACAGTCTAATTACAGTACATAAAGGGACAAGAAAAAAAGATCAAGCATAGAACCCTTAAGAACATGGATATTTATGTGATAGGCAAAAGAAGAAGTGATCACAAAAGAGACTAAGGTAGTATGTTAAGAAAAATAAGAAAATCAGGAGAATATGGTTACTGAAACTCAGGAAGGAAAGAAAGGGAAAGTGGTCAGCAATTAAGTGCTGCAGATAAATCAGTAAAATAAGGACTAAAAAAACTTATTAACAGAGACCCAGGGAAGATGGTGATGGTGGTGGCATCACAGATTTTGGACCCAACCCAATCCAGGCTGATCTCATCTTGAAATCTTAATTGCATCTGCAAAGACCATTTTTCCAAATAAGGTCATATTCACAGGTCCCAGGAGGACATATCTTTTGGGGGGGAGGAAGAGGGGCACCATTCAACCCACTACAGTGTGAGGAACATGCAAAATGCATTCACCCCAGGCCAACAATCCCAAAAGTCTCAACCCATTAGAGCATTAACTCTAAAATCTTATCTAAATATCATCAGCTCAAGAGTCTCAAATCTTATCTAAATCATCTAAATCTGGTATGGGTGAGACTCTGGGTATGATCCATCCTGTGACAAAATTCCTCTCTATCTGTAGAGTCTGTGAAACTAGAAAAAATGCTATCTGCTTCCCAAATACAAGGGTGGGACAGGCACAGGATAGACATTCCCATTGCAAAAGAGGAATAAAGGGGTCACCATTCCCAACTAAGCTCCAAATCCAGCAGGACAAATTCTTTTAGGTTTCAAGGCCTGAAAATAATCCTCTGTGGCCTGATGCTCTGTCCTTTTGGCCTATGACGGGACCCTGCCAGTCTCTGTGTCACGGGGGCTCTGCCCTTGAAGACATTCTTCCTTTTTCTTGAAGGGTAACACATGTTTGCAAACAAGTAACTCTATCAGCCAGCTTCCTGCCTGTAGAATCTCAGAAGTCCACAAGCCTTCCTTCATTCTGTCCTCTCTCTGTCCCCTTCAGTCCAAACTGTGTTTCTGCTAATACAACTTTCTCAAAAACTGTGTGTGCCTCCTCTGTATGACATGGAGGTCTACTCCATTAGACAGAAGGGTCCCCACAGATCTTTCCTGGATAGCCCCATACGATTCCTGGCTTCTGCTGAATGGTTGAGTAAATCCATAAGTTACAAGACAATCTCTTAAGCAAAAGGTTGCCCAGCCACATCCTTGGTCCTCTCTCCAGAGCATGCTTTTCCAACAATGAATTTCCTAATTTTAGCATTCTTTGTGATCTAGACAGTTTGAGAATCTCCCAAATCATCAAATGCTTGTTTCTTTTTGCTTAACAGTTCCTTCCTCCCATTTATCTCTTTCCTTCATGTTTCACTATAAGCAGCAAGGAGAAACCAGGCTGATTTTTTAACACTTTCCTTGGAAATCTCCTCAGCTAAATATCCAAGTTCATCACTTTTAAGTTCTGCTTTCACCCAACAATAGAACTCAATTCAGCCAAGTTTTCTGCCACTTTATAGCAAGGATTTCCTTTCCTTCATTTTCTAATGCTATGTTCATTTCCTCCTGAGACCTCCCCAGAAGAACCTTTTAACATTCATATTTCTACCAATATTTTGTTCATGACAATACATGTATGCTCTAAGATGATAGAAGCTTTCTCTACTGCACTCTTCACTTCCTTCTGAGATCTCATCAGCATTTCCTTTAACATCCCTGTTTTTACCAACCACCCACCACTTCAAGGAAATCTAGGCTTTCTCTATCACACACCTCAAAATTCTTCCAACTTCTATAAACTACCCAATTCCAAAGCCACTTCCACATTTTTAGCTTTTGTTACAGCAACACCCCTCTTTCCAACACCAAAATCTGTATTAGTTGCTTAGGGCTGTCACAAACTTGGTGGCTTAAAACAACAGAAATTTATTCTCTCAGAGTTCTGAGGTCAGAAGTCCTAAGTCTGTAGGGTAGGCCACCCTCATGCTAACGGCTTTGGGAGGGAACCCTTCCTTGCCTCTTCCAGCATATGGTGGTGCCATGGGCCATGGGTTCTGTGGCTTGTGGTGGTATAACTCCAATCTCTGCTTCTGTCTTCACATGGCCTTCTTCTGTGCTTGTGTCTCAAATCTTCCTCTCCTTTCTCTTACAATGACACCAGTCATCAGATTTAGGGGCCACCCTAAATCCAGGATGATCTGGAGATATTAAACTTAATTATATATGCAAAGATCCTATCCAAATAAAAGTCACATCCAAGGTGTCAACTGAAAAAGAAAGCACAGCACGAGAGCTGTGAGTTTCAGTTTTATCTGGGAACTTACTGAGGACTTCAGCCAGGGAGACAGCCAAAGGGAAAGTAAAAGCAGACAGGGGAATGTTGGAGATACATCTGAGAGAAAGGTAATTGACAGAGCAAGATCCATGAAGAGACTAAAGGGAACATGATCCAGAAAATAGGTAGCAGATTGACCTGAAGTAGCGGGTTCAAAGGGGTCATTTCTACTGAGACAAAGGAAAGGAAACAAAGGATGGGCTTTAATTTGGGGTGAGCTTAGAGGGGGAGGGTTAGCAGCAGAAAGTTGAGGAAGTTCCCACTCTCTGACCTCTCGTTTCTGTGTGAAAGAGGAAGGGGTTGATCTGCTAATGTTAAGTGGTGGGTGGGGAGTAGAAGGTGTCCAGCAAATGTTAAAATATCCAAAGTGGAGTTGAAAGTGCCACAGAAACTGTAAACTGAATTTGCAGAGATACCAATCCACGCCATTTTTGTCATCTTCTTCAGCGACTTGGGTATGGAATTAAAGAAGATATAGTTAAGTTGATGAACTGTTTGTGGTTCATTGTTTCTTCAGATCAGCCTAATTTGACAGGAGGGTTGAAATCATTGGCAAGGTTGTGGTGATGGGGAAGGAAGGAAAAGAAGGTACTGATAAAATACGGCCAAGGGAGGAGATAACTCCAAGGCTTAAGAGACTGAGTGAACAGGGAATCAGGGTTAAAAACAGATTCAGGAGGAAAGATAATGAATTCATTTTCATTATTTCAGGCTTCCATGTCCAGTTCTGTATGTGAATCCAGATGCACAGAGAGGAGATCTGGCCTGAAACTACAGATTTGTGAGACATCAGCTTAAAGATAGTAACTGAAGCCACAGAAATATATAGAGTAAAAATAGAATACATTTTTTAAAAAACTGAAGAAAGAATCCTAAAACACACCTTGGTTTAATACTCAGGTAGAGAAATAGCAATTATCAAAGGTCTCTGGAATGGACAGGCTGAAAGGTAAGGAAAAAATCCAGGTGTGAGTTGTCTCAAAAGTCTAGAAAAGAGAGTTTCATGGTGGGGGAGGGGAGGGGAGGCAGTCAAAATGTCAATTTGCTGTGCAGATTTGTAAAGATGACTATCTAAAAGATGTCTTATTCATCTCTGTTTTCTGGGACAAATGTGTGGCACACAATTGGAATTCAATAAATGTAAACTTCCATGGTGCGTCCATTCCAATACCTGCAAGTCTCGCTCCAATATCATATTATAGCTATTAAAAAATGTAAAAAGAATAAACAAGAAGGAAGGAGGGAAGGGAAAAGTATCTCAGATGCTCCATGAAGCCCAGATGCTCCATGAAGCCCCCATGTCTCTCCATCCCAGATCACTGAAAGCCATCCTATAAAACAATGCACAATCTGAGTTTCCCCAAACCTCAAATCCCTGTAGGACACAGACTGATCACAGCAACAGTAAAAATTTGAAGTTTCCTAGCTCTTGGGCCCACGTGAAGATGTAGGACTCCCAACTCCTCGAGAATTTCCTACCCCCTACCACAAGTGTATTAAAGCCAAGATGTGTCTCACCACAGGTGCTTATGATGAGATGCTGCCATTTTCTCAGCAACTCTTACTGGGCAGTTCAGTTCAGTTCCCCATCCTGTCACTTCAAGCGCACTGAGATTTCTGCTAGATGCAGCTGTTGATCCCCCACCAGGATGGGGAGGCCCTGGCATTCCTTTACCAGGCATGCTACTGAAGTCTTCTGGCAAGCACCATGACTAAACAGCCAGAGCCCTCAAAGTGCAAAATCCCATAGCTATCTGTGGGGAACTGTGTCCTCTCCCGTTTGCGTTATCACTGTTAGAGATGCCCCAAAGCAATGTCGCTCCTGCTTCCATTGCCTTACAGACCTGAGTGGAAGAGGAAATAGAGCTCTTTCCATTTTTTTCCCTCATAGACCTCTTTTTCTCTCTAGATTCAGACATGGATTGTTGCTATATCTATGTTTTCATATCTGTCCATTCATTTCATAAGTGCGGGTGGGAGTTAAGTACTTAGTGTTAAAGACTGCTTACTTTAAAAATGAAACCACATGAATGAATTAGAGAGAACTGACATGGGTTATAAATGATTGAAGTCAGTCCAGAAGTCATTTTGCAACAGGTTTCACGACAATAAAAGCAGCTGCCATTCCTAATTCTTCACTCTAGTGTCCCACCATTATCATAATGCAGCCGCCATTCTCAGGTCTCTGTCTCTGATGACCTCTGGGCATCTTTCTACTTCTGTTTCAAATACCAGGTTACAAGCTCTCTTCCCGCATCTCCAGGCCAAATTCCCAAGAAAGAAACTGATCGAAGAAAGCTAATTACCGTTGCTCTTGCATGGACATCTGCGTTAGGACATCTCATGGGCCACTGATCCAACTCTGGGTCAGCGGTGGCCACAAGGTAATCTCCTGTGGCACCAGCGTGAATACACGCTGAAGGAACTTCCCAGAAGACTTCTATGAGCAGGCATTCTCAGCCATGATCTTCCTCCACTAGGAAATGAGAATTCCTATACACAGTAACCTTAAGCAGAGCTAATGTACTGAACACACAGTAAGCTTTTAAATATTAGTTTTAGCTTCATGACTTAAAAAAAAGTCTCAGTGTTTCCTTTTACATGACATTTAAGTCCGTTTAGAATTTATCTAAATTTGTCTAGTTTTATCTATTAATATATCTTCCCTTGAACTCTAATAATAGATAACATTTTGGGGGGCTAACAATATGCCCGGCAGTTTTCTCAGAGTGTTACATTGATTCACTGATTTAATCCTTACAACACAAAGTACTGTTATTATCCCTATTTTACTAGTAAGAAAACTGAGACACAAAGAGGTTAAATACTTGCTAGCTAGTAAATGGTTGAATTCAAACCCAGGTAGCAAGGCTTCAAAGCCCAGAAGTTAATCAGTAAACCATACCGCCTCTCACACAGCAACTAATATTACTAACACAATAACAAAACATAAAAAACAGGCATCATGAATGATTCTCATCATGCATGTAGCCAAACAATGAGCTAAAGATTCTACATATATGGATGCAAAACTGATGTTTTGCCCTGTTGCCATTATGAATAAGCATTGGCATCATAATTCGTAGCCGGAGACAAAGCTATAACATTTGCCCCCCAAATTTTGATATATTTCATCTTTATCATTCAGTTCAGTAGATTTTCTCATTTCCATTGTGATTTCTTCATCAACCCATTAAATACTTAGAAGGGTTTTGTTTCAATTCCAATCATTTGGGGCTTTTCGGTTTTCTTGTTCATTCCTAGCTTGTCTATTGTGGTCAGGGAAAATACTCTGAATGCTTTTGGTGCTTTAAATGTGCTGGGGCTTTCTTTATGACTCAGCGTATGCTCGGTTTTGGTAGAGTTCCATGTACATCAGTTTTCCTCTATTTCCAACCACTTGCAAGGACTGACCCTAGCCCAGAAAACCTCCAAGGTGCCCTCTGACCCCAAGTGTGTGAGATTCCACGATAAAAAGTAACCGGTGAAGAGTTAGCTCTAGTTCCTATTTTTCTTCCAGTTACTCTTTTCCCCTTGATTTTCAAAATGCAACACATATTGCTTCTAATTAAAAACAGAATAAGAAAAAAACCCACTTGAATTCGCTGTACAGTACCGCGCTCTCCTCACGGAAGAGCAGAGGCCGGCCGCCGCCCGCACGCGCTCGAGCTGCCCGGGAGCCCCGGGCGAATCCCGCAGGTCCTTGCTTACAGGCGCGCCCGCGCGGACCGCGGCCCCGCCCCCTCCCCAGCCGCGTCGGCCCCAGCCAGGGCCGAGGGGCGGGGCTCGCCGCGGCGTGCTGACGTCAGAGAGGGCTGCGACGCCGCCGGGTCCGCCGGGGTGCTGACGGCGGTGGCCTCCCTGTGAGCGGAGCCCGGCCTGGGCAGCGGCAGGGCCGTAGGACCTCGCGCAACGTCCGGGCTCCGGGGCGGGGGCTGTGGGGGCGAAGCCCCCTCCCCGGGGAGGCGGGGCCTGGGCGAGCTCCCCGCTTGGGGAGCGGCGGTGGCTGGGAAGGATGCATCAGAAGCTGCTGAAGAGCGCACATTATATCGAGCTGGGCAGCTACCAGTACTGGCCCGTCCTGGTGCCCCGCGGCATCCGCCTCTACACCTACGAGCAGATTCCCGTGTCCCTCAAGGACAACCCGTACATCACCGACGGCTACCGGGCCTACCTGCCCTCCAGGCTGTGTATCAAAAGGTACAGTCTGGCCGCCTCCACTGGGTGCGCCTGGGGGGCGCGCCGGCGGCCCCTCCTCCTCACCTACAGCCTTTTTGTCTGGTCCGCCTGCTGCTTTCCCCGCTTTTCTCCGTGCCCATCATTTCCTAGCTGCCCCAACCTTTTCATCCCTTTCTGCCACCTCTCCTTTCTCGTCTTTCCTTCTTCCGCCGCCGGGCTACTTGATCCATGGACTAATGATAGTAACAATGATCATAATCACAAACTCCTGTGGGGCTTTGCTCTTTACAAAGGAATTTTACATCCTTTATTCCATTTGGTGCTTATTGGGATACATGTTGGAATCGACCCCACTGACAATGACTGAGCCATACTTGCCCCTGTGTATACCTAAGCTTTGTTTATTTTTAAGGCAGCTCTATGGAAATTCAGATGTTTGGGGCCAGATAAATGCCGGTATAATAGGAAACAAGTTCACAATGCCATACATTTAGAAATCCTGGTTTATTCATTCAGCAGATAATATGGAACCCCTGCTAGGTACCAGGCACCCTACCAGGTCCTGCAAAGAACAGCAGGTATGGCCCTTGTTCTCATGAAAATACTGAGGTCTAGCCTGGGTGACACACATTAAAGAGCTAATTATACTATTACATAATAACCATTGTGAAAAAACGCTGTGTGGGAAAAGCACTATAGCAAAGAGAGCCTATAACAGGCACTGGCCTCCACTAGAGCACCATAGAAGTGTCTTTAAAAAAGGAATATCTTCATCATTTAAACTCTTAAAATTGAGTCCCTTGAAAGCCTGGGTTTAAAAAAACAAAACTGAAAAATTAGTGTTCTAGTTCTTAGACTAGCTTTCTGTTAAAACTCCCTATGTGTACTTAATTACAGGACCCCACTTTAAGAGAATTAAGGTACCCATGTTGGTTAGCTTCAGGTCACTGTAGTGACAAACCCCACTGCTGGAATGTGAGCCATTGAATTGTTCAAGCAGCAACCACATGTTTGATTCTTGATCTTGTTTTTGTCATGGTCTTACCCCAGTTCCTGTGCCCTGCCTGCCTTTAAAGTGCTTCTCTGACTCAGGGTCACAAGGTGACATCACTGTCCGTCCCTACTTGGCTTCAATGCATGGCCCACAGTACTTCACAATTTGAATCCTGAGTGCCATTTTCCTCCCCATTGACTCCTTTGCATAAGTTATTACACAAGAAATCAGAGCTGGGCCCTGCTGTGGATGTAGAGTTCCACAAGGATAGAGCAGGTAGTCAGTTGCCTTAAATAGTTTTATACCCACCTCTGCATTCTACTATTAGGGTCCAAATTTCATGGATTAAGGAGTGAAATATAGTGCTTTAGATCTTGGGCTGTTGAGTAAAAAAGACTTGGATGTGCAGATCTGCCACTTAACAGCTGTGGGACCTTGAACAAAAGTTAACCTCTCCCAGCCTTATTTTCCCCATTTGTAAAAATGAGGGTAATTACAGTATATGCCTCAGAAAGTAGTAAGGACGAAATGGGATTGTGTATGTAAAATGCTATACAGAGCCTGGTACATAATAAGCACTCAATAAACGGTGACTTGTTATCACCATGGTCATTGAATTTGAAGCCAAATAGATGATGATGATGAAGTTGATTGTTGATTTTGAAGCAGAACAGAGTATAGGTCTAACTTCTCATAGAATAAGAGTAGATCCCCTATGGGGGATATTCTGCTAAGTGCTCTTCCCACCAGCTTGGTCTTTTCCAGGTTCAGCTTTTGCCCTTTGTCTAGAGGGACGAGGACACATTTTGGATATAAGGAGAGGTTTTGTACATCACAACTGTTCTGCCAATACTCTGTTAGTTGGAAGGAACATGCCAAGATGATGCCTCTCTGCTCAGTTAATCAGGTTATACTGGGTTTCACCAAATGAAAAGTTCTGAGGCAACAGGCAGAATGTGGTATTGGCTGTCGAACAGTCCTGGGGTTAGATGTGTCTCCTCACATTCCGGCATCTCTTCCCCCACTCCCCAGTATAAGTAGTTTTTATACTTGATGCTTATACAGGATAAAGCCTGAAATCCATGATACAAGATCCACTTTATCCTTGGTGATCGTCTGATTGTGTGAGACCCAGCTATGTTTATGACATGGGAAAATGTGAACCATGGTGACTGCTGCAAATTCAGTATTAGAGTTATACGTTAGTGCTTACCAGTAAGGATTCTGAATTAGTGAAGGTCAAAGACTTTAGTTTAAACAAAAGATTAGATTTTGCAAGAGAATTTTAACCTGTAGTCATGACATCACCTTTTGATAATCTGATGAGTCTTATCCACAGCTGGAGAAACATTTCACAAAATTAAGGAAGGAGCTGGAAGGGACTTGCAGCAGCATCTAATCCAGCTCCCTTGTTTTAGAGATGGAGAAATTGAAGCCAGAGAGGTGAAGTGACTTGCTTATGATCCCAGAGCTAATTTGTTGCCCAGGGTGGGAGTGAAGGGACACTGAGCCTCCTGACTCCTGGTTGGCGGGGAACGCTCTGCACCGGCCTGCACTGCCAAGACTGCTTAAACTCAAACCAGTTACGGCGTATTGAAAGAGGGCAATTAGTACTGATAGTAAAAGTAACCTCCTGTCCTTCCAAAAAAAGAATAAACTCGTGCCACCTGGAAACTAGTTTGGTTTCAAAACAACCACAGCAAAGTTGTTGCAGCATGCATGTCTTAAAGGACATTTCCAGTGGATCCATTTGCATTTATCCTGCTTCTCTCAAGTCCATTTAACTTTGCACTTGCATGTAATGAGTACTAAAAAGGTATTTTAAGTTCGTGCCTAACCTTATACTTAGCGGGTTTTCAGATACCTATTACTGAGTGTCAGAGTATGGTAGCTAGCACCCAGTTTTAATCTGCACATTCATTTCTGTAGACATTTAGCATCTAATCTGAGCAAGACACTGTGCTTGGAACAGTAGTGTCATAAAGATGAATCATGCCAGCCGTCAGGGAGTTGATAAGCTGGAGGATGAGATGGAATTTATACATAGATAACTCTAATTGAGGAAGGAAATGGTAAATATAATAGAGGTGAGCAAGAAAAAACTGTAAGATCCCAGGACTGATGGAGATAGTATATCAAATTTAGAAAGGTAAAGATGGGGTTAAGGGCTTAAAGTAGCAAGTATTAGATAATCCCCAAAATTGTCCATAACCTTTTAAATGCTGACAGCGAACAGATATGAATCTGAGCTGCACGTTTGGTTTTTTCCAGTTTGTTTATTTTATCTAATGAGACGGTAAACATCTGGAGTCATTTGCTGGGTTTCTTTCTCTTCTTCACGCTGGGAATATATGACATGACATCTGTGTTACCTTCAGCAAGTGCATCCAGAGAAGACTTTGTAATTTGTTCTATTTGCCTTTTCTGCTTCCAGGTAAGTCATTTCACAAACACTATTATTGGTAAAGAGAACTTTAGTCAGACAAGCTTGGGCAGGTGACCTTACTTCACACCCACAACTTGCTTTAAAGAGCCCCCAAATAGCATATAGGTTAGCTTATTCAGTTTCATAATATAAGCATCCAAAGTATGTTTTTATGAGAGTGTATTTGGATGTTATTAGAGTATATTTGAAATCCAGTAAGTTTTAAAAATTGAGAAAATTTCTTTCTTTTCTCTTCCTTTTTTTAGACATCTCTGCTTTAAGATTAACGCAAAGATAGGAATCTCTGTACTGTATTTGCCGACTAAAGTAGAACTCTGTTGTCTGCTTAAAACTTGTTTGGGAAGATTTCTCATCTTTTATATGTCTATGACTTTTGTATTTGTTGTTTCCATACTATCTTAATTTTAATGTCTTGTTTTGTTGGTATTAATCTTTTCTCTCACTTTAATGTTAATTTCCTTTGGACCTTTTACACGTGCCTGATTTCAGATACTTTCAGTTTCTTCTTCTCTGTAGCCTCTTGTATGTGTTCCTCAGCACTTTAATTTTTCTTCCGGGATCTGTAACAAAGTGCCTTGAAAAGTTATGTTTAATAATTTTTCAAACAGGTAATTCTGAAAAAGAAAACTAATGTGGAACAAAATCCAGTTGATATTTTTTAAATTTAAAAAATTGCAGAGAGTACAAAAAATCATAAAAATGAAAAGAAGAAGCTATCATGCCTCTCCCTCCAAACGTAGGCCAACACTCCCTGCAGTTAACCTGCTGCTACTCTGAGAGGGGAATCGATAAGTAAACTGCACAGGTGTTGCTTTCATTGTGTAATAGTCAGTTTCAGGCCTTCATCATTTGACTCAAAACTTTGGACTTAAATGATCAAGAAACACACTGGGAACATCTCCCTCCCCCTTTTCTTCTAATTCTAGCTCCTAGAACCATATTTTAAATTTCTTTGAGGGAAAGAATACTCTGTATTTTTGTGTTCTTATTAGAAAATTATTTTTTCTTTAAGTGTTTTTTAAAGTATACTCTTTCTCAGGTTTAATTTTTGTCCTGATCGGAGCCTAAACATCTCTTTAAAATCTATCCCAATTTTTAAAATGGAAATGAATCAATTTCTCCATACTTAATTTTTAGATGTATCTTATAGACTAAGATGTGCTGAATATAAGAAAAATTGGTTTATACTCTACTGTTATACAGATATTATCTCCTTTGAGGATCCCACATGTTTTCCTCTACCCCAGGCCTGCCCTTTATCCACCCAGCCACAGCTGATGTTATTTCAGGGAACACACATTCATTTTCATAGTGGTTTAAGAAAGCAGTGCATTGCAAAACTGAGAAGACGAAATAATTAAAACAACTGCCAGTGAAGAAGCACCCAAAGTGTTTAGAGTGACTTCCTCAGGATTGTTCAGCAGGACAGTTGAACCCTCTTCTCCTAACTGCTAGTGCAATGATCTTTCTGTTACACACAGTACAGCTTCTAAAGACAAATAAGCACATCTTCCCTACTTACAAATACCATTTTTATTATTTTTACTTTTATGAAATTATATTTATAACTTGTTCACCCAATTTCCCCAAATTCTTAGAGTCAGCAGGCAGCATGGTAAACCATAAATATATGTATTAATATTGATTTACATTTAATTTTTTAAAGGTATAACATTTTTACTCTTTTCACTTCTACCCTTTTTACGTGCTCAGTGCTTTCCTACCAACCAGATTGATAGAGTACATTCTGAATAGTAGAACGTAATTTTAGGGGCTTTGAAGTCTTTCTATCTTAGAGAAGAATAGAATCTGAGAACACCTTTCCCTAGATTCAGTTCATTAACATTCAGTTCAAGAAATATCTTTTTAATACCTCTTATCTATATCCAGGCGCTAAGCTAGGCATTGGGAATACAGTGCCGAAAAAAACCAGCCTGTCGTAAAGATCAGGTCACCCAGATAGGTGAGCAGAAGGGAGAGTGAGGCAGGGCACTGAAGCAGAAAAAAGAGTGCCTAAAGGCCCAGAAGCAAGAGACAGCTTAGCACTTTCTGGACCTGTAGGTGCTGGTGTTTGTGGTTAAACCCTAGGAAAATGGAGAAAGGTGAGTCTGGAGAGATAGGCAGGAGGCAGATCCTGAGGTATTTGGGTATCATGGCAAGGAGCTTAGACGTAGGATGTCATGCTTAACTGCCTGTCCACCTGGATGGAGTGAGATACTCCACAGGAGGAAACTTTCCAGAAAACGGAGACATACTCAATGTCAGATAATTTTTCAGTCAGTTTTTTAAGCAACTCTAACAACACGTCCCTTTTAAAACAGAACATACTAAGTCTAGGTTAACTTTTCTAAAACTCAGATGTTCTCTATGAATACCATATATTTTATTTTCCTCTTGATACTGTAGTTTTTCTCTTTCCACGTTTATTTTCCTTTTCACAATGAAATTAGCTTTATTGTTGTTATTATTACTATAACATATACTCATGTAGAAATTCAAGCAAACACAAAAGTATTTGGAAGAAAAGTCATTTGAAATTCCACTTCCACATTTGACATTTGGGTTCAGATTCCTCCAGACGTTTGTGTATCACAGCTGCCTCACACCTGCCTGCCTACCTTTCCTATCTACCGCCTTCTGAGCTGTGGTCATCTCTGCGCTTGCTGTTTTGTGTCACTCGGCATTGTGACAATGAGATCTTTCCCTGTCAGTGAGAATATACACCTTCATGTTCTCTGAATTTACTGTGTTTTGTCTCAAGGATAATCAGAGAAAACAAATAACCAAGCTTCTTAGAGTTAACGTTTAATTGGGTCAATAAACTCTGACTTGTAGTAGCCAAAGCCACAGACTGTTAAGGATTTTAGATAGTGGATGAAGACATGAGATTGTGGCTAGGAACCTTGTTTTGAATATTGATATTGAGGCTATGGGGACTTAGGTTTGTTTAATGGCCAGACTACAGAATAGCTAGATGACCATTTATCTGGCCCATTTTCCCTACCCCCACCGTCCCTGGCTTAGTGTAGGCTCTAGTCATTGCTTCCTAGGGCTATGCCTGTAACCTCTCATCTCAGCCTTTCTGTAAGGGTGCACTTAAAATATTCAGAAGTATCACACAGAGCCCATAACACTGAAGTTAAAACTCCTTGATATACAGGATCTGTCATAATCATATCATGAAGAAGGCCACATAGCATTCCTTAATGATGCTGTGTTTCTCAATATGCTGCTTTTCCTATGGGCCCTCCAATAAACCTGTGCACACCTTTATTTATGTCCTTGATGAATGCCAGGTCAACTTAAGGTGCAGCTCAGGTGGCAACCCTTCTATGAAATATGTAGCTCTTTTCCGCCCGCCAGTCCCACCCCCAAGTACACACATGCACCCACAGACCTGGTACTCTCCCTCCTCTATTTTCTAACTGTGCTCTGCACCGACTTTTCCTATAGGACTTCCTACATCACCATTTGTTCACTTGTTTCAGAAAAATCTCTTTGAGAGTAGAGGTTTCATCTTTGTATCCCCACTGTATGACACGCAGTAGGTATTTAATGACTAGAGGGAGTTCAGCTGTAGAAACCTTATCAATCTTCAGAGCAACTGATAGAATTACATTAGCTTTGCTCTCAATTTGATAACGTATAAAGTCAGCATAAGTCATAATTATTTTTCCTTGAACGCAGCAAAGCTATGTTTAACTTAAAAGTAAACTCTATACAATGAAGTCTCATACAGACATAAAAGGTCTTAAATTAAGTGAAAAAAACAAATAGCAGAACAGACTGTATGATTCTGTTTGATTAAGAAGTATATATGGTGTTCTTGTGTGTGTGGACTTCTATATCATAGGTGTTTGATATGTTCATTGAAAATATCTGGAAGGACACAAAAAAAGATGTTATCAGTGGTTCCCACTGGAGAATAGATTGACTGGGAGGGGTTTATTTTTTTTTACATCATACAATTCCATATTCTTTGATTTATTTTTCTTTAAGGACATATATTCTGTAGTAAGTAGTTTTTAAAAGGAAACATCCATAGATCAAAATAAGCCTCAGTAGATTTCCTTCTACTACACTGTTCATTAAATTTTTTATGTTATAAAATAGTTATCATTATAGATTTTTTTCTTTATGATTGTTGTCCCCATTTTACCCATGAGGAACTGAGGCTTAAGGAAATGACATATAGTCAGGCACAAAGCTAGGGTCCATGTCCAGGTCTGTTTGGCTGAAAAGCCTGGACTTGACCTGACCACTTCCATGAACATCATGCATGAGTTGCTTTTGTTTTCTTGTTTGTTTGTTTCACTTTGCTAAGACTTGTTTTATTTTCCATAGGTCTGTATGCTTTGCTCTGTGGGCTATCATCTTTTTTCCTGCCATCGATCAGAAAAAACCTGTCGAAGATGGATGGCATTAGATTATGCAGGAATTTCTATTGGAATACTGGGCTGCTATGTCTCCGGCGTATTTTATGCATTTTATTGTAATAATGTAAGTAACTTAAAACATTTTACATTCTACCTTTCTTATATAGGTCTTGGGTGTTCTTGCCATGGTTCCCTTGAACTTCTGAATAAGCACATAATTAACTAACTTATAGAAGAATCGAAAGTCTGGTGGAGGCATAAACTCCTTTTTCAAAAGGGCCCTGTGATCTCTAACATCTATTATCAGTTCCTATTCCTTTCACTAACTTGGAAAGGAATGGAAAATAATATATATATATGTTGTTATTTTCTGAAACTTAACATAAACATTAAATTAATGTTTCCCCACTAAACCCATACAGCTACATGGTTCCTCAGATGTACATTATGTATCTTTTATTTTTGTGTTTATAGAGTTGAAGGTAAAGTTAGCACTTGTTAAAATTATGAAGCTAGCTGCTGCTTTCCATTTTCCCTTCTTATCCTTTACTCCTCTCTCAGTGAGAAAAAAACAAAAGGTATATCTGCGAGTGTGTTGACCCATATTCTTATGTAAGAAATATGTTTTCCTTTCCTTAGTCTTATGTTTGGAGGCAGGCCTAGAGACAGACCAGATGGGTGGTGAGTGTCTTTAACAAACATGTGTCTATTGTGAGTTCTAGATCAACTCTTCTTTCTGACCCTAAAGTTACAAAAGTCAGTTTTTGCCTTGTGCGAAGCAGCATTTGAAACACTGTGATCAAATTATACAGCAACTGATCTAAATATGTTGGCCAACCAAACTACCCCCTCTCCTCATGTCTCAGCCAAGAAGGCAAACTGAATCTTCCTGAGGGCTCAGTACATCTCAAGGCCTCCCATTCAGAAAGTCCCCATCGACCCTACTCTCTTTTCCTCCTCTCCTACCATACTTTTTTTTTTGTTTTCCGTTTATCCTTTTAGTTCCTTCCCTTTCAGAGCCAAGACTGAGCCGCTCTCCCAGGGGCAGTGTGCCTTCTAGTCACAGGACTAGAGCCTGTCGTGCCCGAGCCCTCCCTGTGGAGCAGGTGGTCCAAGCCGTATCCCCAGCCTTCACTTTCTAGGAGGATTGGCTGCAGTGCAGGGGTCCTCTGACTGTTGGGAATTCTTAAGTAGGACCTTTGTTGCTACACAATAATAGAAAACTGTCAACACTGCTGTAGTGTAAAACTAGCAAAGCGAAAAATCATAGTTTGGTTTGAATGTAAGAACATTATTAATTGTAGCCATTTATACGTGAGCCATTTGCTTTTTAGGCCTGATTACGTTGGAACATAAGCATAAAATTAAATGTACATGCCATTTACCTTGTAAATTGATTTGGGTTTAGTAGTAAACTATTCACATCTACTCGCCTTTCACAACTTATTCATTTTGCATGAAACTGTATCTTTAAAAAAAAAGGCTTGTGAGTACAGTCATGTAATATTAGAATTGTTTCGCTTATTATGTATTTCTCTGAAACCTGTTTTTTGTTTACCTCTTCCCAAATATATCTGATCATCAAAGAGACTAGCGGGACACATTTTGTAAATCTCTTTTCAGAAAAACTAGAAGTCCAAGGTAGATTAAAGAGAAAAAAAAGGACTGTTAGAGCTAATACAGTCCATGATCATTTAAAGGAAAAGTTTTCTTCCCTCCAGTATCTTATCATTTCCAAATATTCAGTTGCTATAGTGGCTCTTTACCTTTTAAGGAACACAGGCTGCTTTGAGAATGAGATTGAAAACTATGGACCCTCCATCCCGGATAATGTCCGTTTGGGCACAAACTGACCAGTCATTTTGACGTGTGAATTTCAAGAAGTGTAATGGTCCCAGAGAAGTCCTTGGAGCCCAGGTTAAGAACTCTGTCCTAGGTGATGCTAACTTTTGAGCTTCAAGACCAGCTTTTCAGCTGCTCATTTAGATATCTAAATATTCTATAAGTCCTTCAAACTTGATATATTTTTAAATGAACATTCTTTCATGCTTCCCCATTTTCTCCCCCCAACACACACACACACACACACACACACACACACTCTGGATCATCTTTGCTCATTTGCTCATTAGTACAAGCCATTTGCATGGCCTTTCATACTAGAAACAGTTGAGCAATCCTCTACTGCCCTCTCACACATCCAGTCAACCATTAAGACTTTAGTTTATTTCAAAGATGTCTCCTGAATCTGGTGCTAACATCTACCTTGATCAACAAAAGTCCATGCTCCTATTTTCTCCTTGAATCAACTATTCTATAATAATATCTGCTAGCTGGCTTTCTGTCATCTCTCTCTATTTTTCACTGATGTTGGAGTTATTCTAATCAGTCAGTTGGAAAAACAACCACGTCATCTCCTTCTTCAAGGACTCTGCTCTTCCCTCAGTGCCAGCGTGGTAAAGTACAAATACTTAGCCCGACAGTACATCTGCCTTTCAGCCTCCCTTTGTAAAGCTTCCTTGCTCTGTGTGCTGTTCCTTCTCCTTGAGAGCGCCCTCTTCTCATGAAAATCTTGTATATTCCTCAAGGCCCAGCTGAGATGTCATTTCCTCTGTGAAGCATTTTTTAGCTAATCCAGGTATCAATTGCTCCCTCTTCTGTAGTTCTACAACATTCTCTTCACAACTCAGTTACAGTACTTATCATTAGATTATAATCATTTGCTTATATGTCTGCCCCTCTCGTAGCCTATGAGCTCACCCACTGAGAGAGCCCCTGTCATAGTCGTCTTTGTTTCCACAGGACTTAAATCGCCCCGGCATATAATAGGTACTCAGGAGATGCTTTTGTGTGAATAAATGTGTTCTTTACCAGCTCACTTTGGGGTCTGGTTTATCATCCTAAGAAACCTAGCAGTCGTATGCAACGTGCGTTGTTTTAAGGAAGGGAGGCAATCATGTTTGGAAATGAAAATACCAAATAAATAGAGTTTGGAATGTGTAATGTAGAAGCCAAAACTGAAAATTACTCTTTTCCTTCCCGTATTGTTAATAACAATTAAAATGTGATTTCCTTTCCTCCTAGTACTGGCGGCAGGTGTACTTGATCACAGTGCTTGCTATGATCCTGGCGGTGTTCTTTGCTCAGATCCATCCCAATTACCTCACACAGCAGTGGCAGAGGCTCCGTTCTATCATCTTTTGTTCTGTTTCGGGATATGGAGTGATCCCTACTCTTCACTGGGTTTGGCTCAATGGAGGACTCGGTGCTCCTATTGTACAGGTAGGTTGAGTGTGGCCAGTATTTTTCCCTTTTTTTTTTTTTTTTTTTTGTCCTTTCAATTTTATTCCTTTCAGTAATGTAATCAGGCCAAGAAGGTGGATCTTTGTCATTTGAGGGCATATTTCTAATTGCATAATGACACAATAATTTTTCACATCTATGTAAATAAATAAACATACCTTGTAGTGATAGAAGTCTAACTATTTTCTTCTGAGATGTATTTCTATGAGATGACACATTCTTAATTCTCTTTCTGTTACCCATAGGTTGTAAATACCCAAGTCCTTACTGTAGAGGAGGACTCCCAAGTTTCCAGCTTTGTCATCTGAGGCAGGGATAATGCCAGTAGGAGCAGTTGATTTGTTTGTTTGTTTGTGGAGGAAAAGGAGTTGGGAAGGATTTCTTCTTGGACCTGAGTTTGAGGTACCCATGGGATGTAAAGGTGGAGATAGGGTCTGGATTTAGCTTGGAGTTCGAGACTAGTGATGGAGATTTGACAGTCATTACTGTCTTGGTAGCTAGAGCCGTGGGAGCATATTCCACCCAGCAAGGAAAATATATTGAAAAATAAAAGACAGTTAGTTATTATGGGGGAACAGTTGGAGTACATTAGGAAGAACCTCAGTGAGAATTCCTCAGCGTGCTTGAGAAGGGAATTAGAAGTAAGACTTAAGTTCTTAGAGATTTATATAAAAATGCCTTAAGTGTGTGCTAGAGAGTAAACTTGAGAATTTTTAACATAACTAATTATGCCAAGAAATCTAGAAGAAATCGCATACACTTGTTGCAATGGGACCTTTGGAATATAGGGATTTAAATGCAGGTTTTATTCAAAGGAATTATATTTTTTTAGAAGGGGGGACTAAAAGTAGGCTTACATACTGTTGGCAGCAGCATGGTGGAAAGCATCTGCATATAAAACTAAAACTAAAAAGAAAGGAAGTCTGGGGCTTCCCTGGTGGCGCAGTGGTTAAGAATCTGCCTGCCAATGCAGGGGACACGGGTTCGAGCCCTGGTCTGGGAAGATCCCACATGCCGCGGAGCGACTAGGCCCGTGAGCCACATTTGCTGAGCCTGCGCGTCTGGAGCCTGTGCTCCGCAACGAGAGAGGCCGCGATAGTGAGAGGCCCGCGCACCGCGATGAAGAGTGGCCCCCACTTGCCGCAACTGGAGAAAGCCCTCACACAGAAGTGAAGACCCAACACAGCCATAAATAAATAAATAAAATAAATAAAATTTAAAAAAAAAAAAGAAAGGAAGTCTGTGGTGTAGTGAATTGAGTCATATGATCTGGCTGTTTTGCCAACTTGAGGATGACGTGATGCTTTCTTTATAAGATGAGGAAATTGGGAGAAAGGTGAGATAGTAGTGAGGAATAACTTCAGTGATCCTGATATCTGTGAAAACATTGTTTTTCTGACCGTTTCGATGCCCAGAAAATAGAATGGGAAAGCGCCACTCTAGATTTAATCCTAACCAGAAATGAATAACTAATTACTGACATAGAAGTGAGTGAAATTTTGGGATGAGGGAAACACATCCTTTTATGCCTATCGTGACAAAGAAAGAGAACCAGACCCATTAAGCCAGTAGATTTTGAAGAAATTCAGAAAAGGAAAAAAAAAAAAAAAAAAAAGGAACCATCTTGTGTTCAGCAAAAAAAGATGGAAAGAGAGGCACATAACCAAAGATGAAAAGTTCCAAAGAGCTAATCCTGGGAGGCAGGGTGAAGCTGTGTTCTAGAATGTTTGCAAAATCTGAGGTTGATCAGTCTGAGGATATAAGATTTAGGGGAGGGGACCCATGATGATTCTCAAATATCTGTTAGAGGGAAGAGAAATAATTTCTCTTTATTTCTTAAATGGCTTCTTGGTAAATTAGGTTTATAACCAGAATTAGGAACAGCATGTATAAATTAGAGCTGGCTGATTTTCTTAGAGCAAGGAAAAGCTTTCCAAGAGAGCTGTGAGATGGACTGCTTTGTAGAGTAGTATTCAAGAGAGCCATTTATCTGGGATGGTGGAACAGATTTCATTGTTGGGCCAAGCCTCTTGGCTCTTTTCCAGCCACAAATCCCTGTTTAGTCTCTCCTTATTCAGCTGGCATCTCCATTCCCATACGTATTCCACCCAGGCACCTATGTTGTAGATGGAGTTGGACGCCCTTAGGACCTAAACTATGTTGAAGCTTTAGCTGCCCTGGTGCCCTGACCTTTAGGGTTGTCTCTGTGTTCCACTCCTCTGAACTGCTTCCTGAAGTATTGAGAGCAAGCTTTCTCTCATTGGAGACTGTCTGCAAAAGCAATTCAGATTTAACACACTTAAATCCCACTTATGAATTCTACTCCTGTGTGTTGTCTAATTCTATGAATTAGATTTATAAGAAATTGAGAATTCAATCACAGTGGGCAAGATCTGTGAAAGAATATGTTTTGCTTTTCAGGACTTTGCACCTCGTGTAATTGTGATGTATGTGATTGCTCTTCTTGCTTTCCTATTCTACATTTCCAAAGTTCCAGAAAGGTATTTTCCAGGTACGTATCACTTGTATAATGGTTTTCTAACTTTATTCTAAATATATAGTGGAGGTATATGTTTCAGAGCATCAAAACTTAGAATTTTTTTCCAATATTATTGATTATAGAATGGCTCTTCTCTTCTCAAATGTTATCTAAAACTTGAACTTTCTAATGGCTTTCACAAACTTTGTCTTTCACTGTCACAATATGAGTTGAGTCCAGTAGATAGGGTCACCACCATTTCACAGTTATGAACTCCCAGCCACTGCTTTTTTGTGGAGCACTAGTTAGCAATTACCATTTACTTCTTTGTATACCAGCTTATGCTTAAAAATTAATTTATCAATATATGTGCGAGATCCATAAAACAAACAAGAGGCAAAGGAAAATAACAGGATAATGAAAAGAAGGCAGGTTTAGGATTACTTAATGTATCTATCGTAAGTTTCTATAAAAGAAAGCCCATCAGTCTGGCTTTCAGCTTCCTGGCACCCAGTGGTAAGAGGAAATCTAAGTTAAGGGTCTTCATGTCCCCAAGATACACACAATCCAGGAACTTAAGAGAAAGACAGATTTCCCTGCTTCTTCAGTCCAGAGGAAAACATCTTCTGATAGAAAATAACTAAGAGGACACTGGGTAGAGTGAATAATGCTCTCCAAAACATGTATTTGCTTGTTTAGGAGCTTCAGCTCTGGAGTCAGCCTGCTTGTGTTCAAATCCCCCGTCAGCCACTTTCTAGCTGCATGAGCTAAATAAGTCACATAAGCTTTCTCAGCCCAGTTTTCTCTTCTGAAACATGAAGATAATACATTTCTCTCTTGGGGTCATTGTGCGGATTAGATGAGAAAGTGCACATGAAACATTTAGCACAGTTCCTCACGAGTAGTGAGCACTCAGTAAATCTTAGCAATTGTTATTATGATGCCCCTCAACCCCAGTTTCATAAATGAAATATGTGGCTTAGGAAGGGACAGAATGATGCAAGTCCAGGTGACCTTTGGCTCAAGTCAAGAATAACAGACATAAGGCAGTGGTCTTTCGATTTGGGGGCTAGAAGTAGGGGAGCAGTTTAAATTCAAATTGCAAATCGTCTTCCCTTCTTCCTGGGTTAAGAACCTCTTCCACAGTGAATCAAAGATAGGATGTGCCACTCGTCACGTGTGTTGGGGAAGAAGAAAGGATGAGAAACCCCGAAGTATAGAATGAATAGACTGCAGAACCTCAGGCATTCCTCTCTGCACTTGACTTTTCTCCACTGAGTTTTAAATAAGGACGGACTACAAAGAAGAACCTGAATATAAACATTAGGATTTGGGAACATAACTAGGACATGTCCCTGAATTGAAGACCACCCATCTGCCAGGCAGGGTCAGAATTCTCCTCAGAAAACAGTTTCGGTAAAATACATTTTTGTATCACTTTATTAATAATTATTTTATTATTAATTTCTTCTTCATCATAGATGTAGAAAATTAACCAGTGAAAGGTGTCTGCACTCTGTGATTATGGCCATAGTGTTTTTAGGCCTTAAAATATTCAGATCAAAAGTTCCTACTTGGGGACTTCCCTGGTGGCACGATGGTTGAGAATCCACCTGCCAATGCAGGGGACACGGGTTCGAGCCCTGGTCCAGGAAGATCCCACATGCCGCGGAGCAACTAAGCCCGTGCGCCACAACTACAGCTACTGAAGCCCGTGCGCCTAGAGCCTGTGCTCTGCAACAAGAGAAGCCATTGCAATGAGAAGCCAGCGCACCACAGCGAAGAGTAGCCCCCGCTCGCCGCAACTGGAGAAAGCCCGCGTGCAGCAACGAAGACCCAATGCAGCCAAAAATAAATAAATAAATTTATAAAAAATTTTTTTTAAAAGTTCCCAGTTGTCTAATATAAGGCACCTATAAAAGGTCAAACGTTATGTAACTTAACCTTTCTCAAGATGAGCTTGACATAAAACATGCCCCATGTAGCTGAATGTGTGCAAATACAAGTACATTTGAGCAGGGATACAGAGATCATAAAAAATGAAACACTCCTTGTCTGGCCAGTCCTCATGTATTACCTGGCTCTAAAGAGAAACATGTTGTAGTGGTGGTGAGATGGTGGGTGAATACTGTGAAATCAAAAAATTTAAACCTAAGAACTTACTTTCAGCTCAGGTTAATTTTTTTTTTAGTATATAAACATCACAGTGGTATTTGATGGGTTCAGGGATCCCCAAGATGTCCATGGACAGAATTCAGTGAACCTGTGATACTTGTATTACAAACTGATCAGTTTTCTTTATAATCCTCAGTGTTTTATGCTTTTAGAAATGAGTCTGTAAGCTTCACTAGGCTGTCAAAGTGTTCCATGGCACCAAAAAGAGGCTAAGAACCTCCACAGAAAAGATCCTGTTGACTTACACTTTAAAATCTACTTACTATACTGATTATTCTTGGTAAGAGAAGATAGAGAAGGTTAGAGAATATTTATAGCATTGGCCGAAAAGTTCGTTCGAGTTTTCCCATAAAATATTACGAAAAACCCGAACGAACCTTTTGGCCAACCCAGTACATTACGTGACCATAGAAGCACCATGAGTAAGAAAAAATTATTTACATTTAAATGTCTATAGCTCTGTATTTTGTTATTTATTTTGTTGTTTTCCAGGATACTTCCCACATGTTAGTTATTTAATCTCCTTGGAATTTAAACTTGTTTAACCACAAAGAGAAATGAAGTAATTTTCCTAAGTTGTATATGAACTAATCAGCCTTAGTTAATTAACTCATTACTAATTACATTTTGCAGATTGTTCCATTCGTCTGATAGCACAAGATTCAGGTCTGAGCTTTCTCCTTACACACCTGCTTAAAATAAAAAGTGCTTCAAGTAGACTTATACCCAAACACAACCGTGTATCTGCTTCATACCTAATAAACTCCATGATTTATAGCACTAATTTCCTTTGCTTCTCTCATGTAATGTCTTTTCTTCACCAGGTATATAAGTTGAGACATGGGAGACAAAAGGTCAAATTCCTGAAATTAACCACGTCTTAATTTTGAAAAGACATTTGGAATAGTATTTCTAAAATTCACCAGTAACTTAATGAATTTAAAACCTTACAGTCAGACTCAAATATAAATTAACATTTTTTTAGAAAACATTTCAGTCTGAATTAATCTCCAGTCGGTCTCCAGGTGCTCTGAGACTGCCAAAATCTTTTTGCTGCTCAGTCATATTTCCAGGGCCAGAGATGGAAATATATTTTTATTTTAATATCAAAATAATTACAGTCAATATTCTTTTCTCTCTACCTTCCCTTCCAGGACAACTAAACTACCTCGGATCAAGCCACCAAATATGGCATGTCCTTGCAGTAGTGATGTTATATTGGTGGCATCAGTCAACAGTGTATGTCATGCAGTACAGACATAGCAAGCCTTGTCCTGACTATGTTTCACATTTGTGAATTCAGGTATGGCCACCTGGTGTATTCAGTTATTAAGCAATATATAACAGGGAGTTGTATACCCCACTATTTCTAAGATTCCCATTAGTTTTTCCTTTTCCCTCTGGTTTGATATATCATGAGTAATACTTTATAAAAATGGAAAAATATACTTGGGGATCTGTAACTGTTTTATGGGCCCTTAAGACTACTAATTTGCTGCTTGTACAGAAAGTGAAAATTAGTTGGCATTCATAACAAACATCTGAATGACAATGAATGTGAAGCCAGTGTAGAAATAGTACTTTTACTGAACACCAGCTTAACTTCCTTAGGAAGGGCTCACCTCCATTATAAAATGGAGTCCTCTTGTGTGATTCCTTTAATAGGTGATACTTAGAGTAGATGATCAAGTTTAAGTGCCTAATCAAGGCAAGGGTTGCGATAAGCCTGTGTTTAACACAAGCTGATCGTGATTTTGAGTAATCACTAGCCTGTCAATGGATGGTTTGTGAGAAACCGGCACTTAAGATATTATTTCCTTCAGCTGTAGGTTCTCTCCTCCCTAGGAACATTGGATTTTTTAGTTTGCTAGAACAAAAACTTTAAACCCCTTCTCCTTTAAGTTGAGAGAGGCGTTGAGAAAGGGAAAAGAACTTGCATTGTCATTTCCCATCAGATAAAAGTCATGTTAAGAACCGATTACATGACCAGGCAACAAATTCTGTGGTTTAATAACCAAGTTATTAGCCATTTAAGCTTTTCAATTTCAAATATTATTTAATTCCATATAATAATTGAGCTCTTGCCAGTAGACGGTAGATTTGGGGTTCCAAAATTCCTATAACAGAAGACTTTTCACTTCTCTTGAGTTTGCAGTCTTAAATTTCCTGGTGATGGGGGTTCCCAGGTACATGGGTGCTACTTTCAAGGGCATAGAATCCAGATGGCCCAGTTCTTGACCCTGAAATGAACCTTAAGCCTTAGAACAAAGTCATGGAGATGCCCCAGTTGATGACATGATTATTCACCTGTGCTCTGGTCTTTCTCTGTTTATGCATGTGTTAGTATTGCACTGATAACTCACAGTATTGATATACACTATCTAATATTTGGGCCTGAAACTGCATTGTATATACTTAAAAAATAGATCTCGCTGCCCCATCATACAACATAGCACTCTTGTTCTCTGGTCTTTTCATATGCATAAGTTAAATCCCATAAAGCAGTCATTCATAAAAACATGTTTATTGGAATATAAAATATTACCCAAGTTTCTTAATGGGTTGACATGAACTGCTTTAAATACTGGTGTATCTTCAGAACACTGGAATTTCTAAGTATCAGGAGGTGTTGATTGATGGTGAAGCTTATTCCCAAAATGTCATTTATACATCTGATATTTGGAATGTTACTTTAATGTGCCTCAGTTTATGCATCTGTAAAATTTTGTATTTCTTTTCAGTGTAGTGTTTTTGGAATATGAATTCCCCATGCTAGTATCTCAGCAAGGAGAATTCTCCCCCAGTAGGCTGAGGGCACACCACATTATACCCATTATTATGATGGAACGCCACTTTGAAAATGGCCATTTTACCTCATAGGGCCAGAAATTTGATTCATATGCTAAGTGAAAGAAGATTTTGGTGAAATGATAATAGGATATATTTTCCCTAAAGCATCCCTTATTGGCTTACATGGTATTCTTGCTTTTAAACAGATATTTTGTCATTTTGGTCAAACAGAATATACTGTGTAGTTATAATTAATATAAAAATGAAGGAGAAGTCCAGTTATTTTAGGTCTGGCGCCATTTTTTTATTATAAAATCTTCTCAAAATAAAAACATATTGAACTTTAAATTTCATTTTCTTTTAATTTTTAGAAATAGTCTTGTTTTTTGTTATAGTGTATGAATTATTTAATACTTGCCATCTGAATTAATCGATAAAAAGACCATACTTTAAGACTGTTCTTGAATTTGAAAAGCATACAGGTCTGACTGTAAAGGAGAACTAAATTATACCATGTGAACATTTCATCTTTTTTATGAAAATATTAAATATTTTAAGAAAGTTCTTTTTATCTTTAATGTACTTATTATAAAGTAGGGAATGAATGAATGAATGTGGATTGCTGTCAACTATAAACACTTCTGTATATCAGCATTTACTGACCACCTACTGTGTGCACATCACTACTGGCAAAATTTTTAAGACATTGTTAACATTAAAGAATATTTAAAATTGCCTATGAATCTGAGCCTTGTAATAATGTATATTTATTTTTGTTTTGTAGATTTATTAAAATAAGATTAAAAGAACACTATTCAGCTACAGTACTCAAAAAGACTGGTTTTAATTTTACCAGTGTGTAAACTATAAAAGCTCTTTACCTACAGATTTACATTTTAAAATTATTCATGGCTGTTTTAAATTGTCTACAGTGATTTGTAAGGTTGTAGTTAATTCATTTAAGAGAATTATCTTTCTATATAAAACCATTTTCAAATAGCAAGATAGTGCCTGTCTTTCTTGTTACACTGAGTGCGGTTCATGAGCTGCATGGCAAAATATGTATTATGTAAATAAACTGGGTTTGCTAAATATGTTAAGTGCTGCTTGTCATTCTTTATAATACATAACAGCTTCACAATCATATTTTAGAATCAGGAATGAAGCTTCAGGGAATGTGTGTCACATCTTAATGGCATCCCGCCTGGACAGAGTAACCGATTTGAAGATTGTGATTGACTGGCATAAAGCTGTACGACTCTCCATTTGGCAGGTACCTACCTAGAGATATCCTTTGCCCTGCATTAAATATCAAGGGGCAAAGCCTGCATTTCTGGATTCCTGCTGAGCTGAGTAGGTCTGTATTCACTTGTAATCATCATTCCGGGTAATTTTACCCCTGCCGAAGTGTGTGCAGTGAAGAATCAGCTCAGCTATTAGGGGAGGGGCAGAAGTGTCTTTTACATGCATTTTCACAATAACTGTGTTTACACTGAAAAGAGCTACGGATGCTATTGGGTACTAACATCCCCTGAAATTCTGTACCATACTTCCTGAGTAGGATAGCGGGAGAATGATCCAAAACTGAAACTACCTTTGAGAAAACATTTTCAGAAAGGAGAGGTAGCAACAGTGGGGGGGTCTCTTATGAACAGTGAAACTTCCATCCTTAGAGGACAGGAATGATAGCCACCAAGGTGTAGTCATGCTCTACAAACCCGGGATCAAAAACACTGCAGAACACACGTGTAAATTCAGTACTGCCAACAATCTAAAGCAAAAGTGAACTATCTATCTTTTTAAATGTGCAACAAATAAAACTTCAAAAGCTCATGCTTTCAACAGGAGAATCTTAACTACATCTTACATATGATGCTGGAGCTGGACTTCCTTAAAAAGGGGTGAGCTTACTCAAAATAAACAGCTCTAACTGCAGCATATATTCTTCTCGAAAGAAGTTAACTATAACTGAATTTGAACAGTGGCACATCCCACACTGTTCTTTTTAGATAACCTTTATCATCGGATATTTTGCTCCTTTGTACCATTTATTAAAAAGAAACAAAGCCTTTCTTTTTCCACATAACTTTAGGTAAATGTTACTATTTCCGAAAAAAAAAAGTTCATTTCTAACAAACAAATAAGTTGAATCTTTCCACAAGCCACCAATCTAAAACTCCAGTTTGTGGAATAATACATAAGAAGAAAGATAATATTGCGATCTTGACACCAAACTTAGTCCATCAATCCAATAAACAGGTTTCTCTTTAACATGCCAAAGCCTCTTTTCTGACGTAATCAAGGACTACAGTATTTTATTTAAAACTAAATATTTTTTAAGTTAAAATGTCACCAGTTTTTAAAGAGTTTAAAAAATAAGTTATATGTAATGCAAAAACTATGCCAAACATTCAAAGTTACTTCAAAGTCTCATGTTTTTGCCATACCTTCATCATTGTAAGTATCAGTAATTGTAATCCCTGAACAAAAGTTGTGTTATTGTTTTTGTAGTATAAATGCTAGGTCAAAATGTGTTTTCTTACTTAAATCCAAAACTGTGAGCTCCTTAGAAGAGAGATCTAATCTTATTCATTTTTCTATTCCATTAGCTGGTGCATAATAGGTGCTTAATGTCTGTGGTGTAAATGAAAGAACTGACTAGAAGTTTGCATCCAAAACTTTTAATAAGATGACAAATGATGAAAAACTCTGAAGTCACTGATTATAAAGAATATGCAATCCATTTGGGATTTATTGCATTTAAAGAAAGCGGATTATTAAAACAGTAGGTATGATAAATACAGTAAGAAAATAACTTTAAATTTCAAACAAAACAAAGTGAATGAGGGACAGGATTCAGTCAATAAGAATAAGCAATGTAAAGGCAATATAGTACTAAAATCAGTTAGTGCTTAATTAGACATAGGAAGAAAAAAAAAAGCAACTGATTCTGTCTCATAACAACAGTTTTCCAGCTGTATGTGAGGACTGAAGTTAACTTTAGAAAGTATGTTTTCAACAATTAGAAATATAATAAAGATGTAAATCAGGTTTATTAAAAGTTAAAGAAGTTATTTGCTTAGTGGTACATAAAAGGCTTCAGAAAATTCAAGTTTAACAAAAAATGGAAGTGTAATCAAAGAAAGTGCACTTAAAGCTGTTTGCCAGCAATTAAAAAGTAGCTTACTATTACTATTCTGCTTACTATTAGATGACTTTTCAATCACAAAAAGAGCGTAGGAATAAAAACAATTCTCTTTCAAAAGTAGTACAATTTTTAAATAAAAAATAACCCCAAATGATGGCCATTTGCATTTTCATCTGTCTACCTTATTCTTTTAGTGGCTTTTATAAACCCTCACCAGGAGTGAATGTTCCTTTAGTAATGCTTGTGGTTGCAATTCCATTTAAAATTTAAAAATTCACATTAACTCCACAGTAGAGAGGTGTAACATGTACATGCATGTGTGCGTCTATATATTTACCCTAATATATAAACACCACTGTGTATAAAAGTTTCCAAATAAACTATCAATCGTTATTCTCACAGTAGATCTGTCAGCTCAACATTGGACCTAAAATGATGCATAATTTTGCTAAAAAAAAAAAAAAAAAAAAAAAGAAGAAAATGTTTACTGCACATTCTATATATATATTAAAACAAATGTACCCAAACTCCTCAGAACTAGTTATACTAATACACTGTACCTTCTAGCAATGCTGATATGAAGTACCACAACCTAAAATAAACCAAGCAGAGAGGCTGAATAGTAGGAAAACTACTCTGCCTGATGAACACCAGAGTAGAGGAGGGGGCTCCACCTTAGTATTTCCCACCAGCAAGATGAGGACAGCAGTCTATCAATCACTGTCACACAATAAACAGGGTAGGATCAAAAGCTGCTTCTATCTATCTACAATTCCAGATAATGTCATAACTGTGCCCACGTACACACACACACACACACACACACACACAGGGATGGGGCGCGTCAGTGGAAGAATCACACTCTTTCCCGATGGATACTTTTGAATAAACATTCTAGTCAGTTAAATTTTCATCCAGCCTACAACCTCTCCTCCTCTGCCTAATATCTATAACCAAGCAACTTTTGTGTCTTAGCAGATACATTCCTCAGTGCCATAAAAACTGATCTTTTTAACACTAACATTTTGCTGAAGTGATAATATTAAAATAAGCAAATGGTCCACTTTTTAAAAGATGATTCAAAAGCAATAAGCATTATTAAAGCTGTTAGGACAGAAATAACTTTGGCCTCAGACTTTTGCTAGCTTCATAATATTTTACTTCCCTTAGTGATGTTCAAGTATTACAGGTTTAGAGTTATGACTACTTTACATGCTAAAGAAGCACAGAGGACAACTGATTAATACAAACATGATTTCTTTTCAACTTTCCTTCCTTAAGCAAGAATTGGACCATCCCATAATAGAGCCAAACTTTTACTGAGTGCTGTGTACCAAGTATGTGTTAAGCTCTTTCACACGTCTTGTGAGCTTTATTCTCATAATTCTCGTAAGGGAATTACCTGGGCATCAGCTGTGTGGAGTGACTTACTTATATCCTAACAGTAGTGGGAAAACATGATGGGAAATGGAAAGCAACCCTAATCCTGTACTCCTTGGGAAAATGCCTCTACTTCAACACAAAGGAATCTCCCCATTTCTATCCCATTGGGTCCCCTATTAAGTCCTAAATGTCTCTTCTGAGCTGTAATCTCAAGAGAAAAGTCACTGGGCTATGATATAATAAACATAAGAAGGTAAATATTTTAAACAGTGTCCAAGTGTTTCCTTAGAATTTATCCAGCATTATAAGCCAAAGTGTCTATCAGTATCTAAATCATTTAAAATTATTCAGTGTATTGAAAAACAACTGTAAGCAAGGCCTTGGTATCAGACAGACTCTAGGTATTTCATGTTTACATCCCAAGGAAACCATACTAGTTCATCCCTACCGCTTCTAAATTAAGAAACTCATGAGGTCTAGCAGAGACCAAGGCTAAGGACTAAAATAGTCAAAGAAGCATATTGTGTATACATCAACCAACAGATTTCATTAAAAAACAGATTCTGTTTGATACAAACCTACTGTAGTTCATGAATTTACTATGTGTAATCATCAACTCTTCACTTTTAAAAGAAAGTATCACTTGAATCTACTTTGTAAAGTTTTAAAGCACATCTACTTGAGCATTTGCATTAGCAGTATTAATCAACCTGAGAATCAGAAAAAAAAAAAAAAAAGGTGCAAACATAATATTTGCCTTTGGCACAAGGACAAGTAACTGGTGCACTTGGGCTCTAAAAGTACAGCTTTTAAGCAGTAATGAATGTCATGCTTGGTCTGCCTCTGCTTCACTCTGATTCACATACTGCTTCCCCCTTTGTCCACAAAAGTTGTATCTGATTTAAAACAGCAAAAAGAGAGAAGCAATAAAAAATAGATGGTTTAGTTACGTATACTTTGCTTCTTTCCAGGTTTAGAACTGTGAAAACAGGCAAATAGCTCAACCCAACTGGGGCACTATAATTAAGAGACTCTAGTATGATTACTCATAAAATACATTTTAATTGGGCTCAAAGAGAGTTAATTTAAAATAGAGCAATCGAGGAGAGTGCCAGTTGAAAAGAGTTTTCACCCTTTTTTTGTAAATAGCTTTAATGGTTCTAGAAACCTCTAAATGTTAATTTGATAGGGAAGGACAGTGCATTATAACTTAAAATAGTTGGAGACACAGGAAGCACAGATACTCTATTCACATTAATTCATAGACGTGATTTCTATCTTATTAAACAACTTCTATAAAACCTCAAGTTTCTAATTAGGATTTGTGATGTTAAAAAAAAAAGGCAATTTGGTAGCTGGGTTCTTTTCACTAAAGACACAATCAGCTAACTAGCAGAGTGGAGATGCTAGCCCCTGGTCACCTGACACCTCACAGCCACTCTCAGATCTCCTGTTACTAGTGCAGAGGTATTTGCGGCAGGATGCGCGAGTCCTGCCGGTAAGGCTTTGTGGGTTTCGCTGTTCTGTGCACTTTATTAAAACTACTCCACCCTCCAGACCTAACTCAGAAATTGCTGCTCACGACTTGGGGAATAGTTGGCGAAGGTGGTAATTTAATAAAGCACATTATTAAATGCAACATGATTTTACATTGTAAACGTCTCAAACACTCAGGGTTTTAGCTACATATTGTTCCCTAAAATAAAATCTCTATATGACCCTTGTCCTCACTCCCAGTTTTTCCAATAATCTGCTTTACTAGGGACATGATAAGTTTTGAGCAAGAAGCCATTCAAAACCAGAACATCAAGTGTTCCTGAAGTAGAGTGTTTTTTTTCTTTGTATCATCATTTTTTTTCCTCTACATTTTTCCACCTGTCAGATATCTCTCTTTAGTTTTTGTTCAAGGTGTCTACATAGATATTCCATATTAATGGCACTTGTTTTTTTAAATGAAACAGTTTTAGGCACAACAGTCAGTGACCTCTGGCTCCGCCTTGTAGAGAACGGTGTAAGGACTAAAATCTCTGCACTCTCCAGATAATAACTTTCTCATTCTTTATGAGAAGTGGATTTTTTTTTTCCCCCAATGTGGAAATTAGAAGAGACCTTAAAAAAAAATCCACGAATGCAACTTGTGTATGTACAAACCACCTTAGTTTCAAATGCTGGATTCTGGAACGAGCCTCGGATACGCACACAGAAGTGGCATTCTGTTACAAACATAAAGCCGCAGCGTCCCAGTCCCTTCTCAGGGACCACACGACTGCAAAGGGCCCACACGCGTCCCCTGGGTTTCTGTGCCTTCACGTCTGCAGCTGAAACCCCAGGTTAGAGCTTGCCATTTCGCTCCCTTTGCTCCTGCGTGCAAGAGACGTGGAGTTGCTACCCTGTGCAGATACTTCCTTTTTCTATTTGGTTTATTTAAAAATCACCTATGCTGATTGACCTGTAAGAATGAATGATATAAAGAGCTATACAAATAAATTTTCTTTCAAATTCATAAAACTATTCATACTTTTTTCTTTGAAACAGGAGTTAATAAGAAGAGTCCGTCAGAAGTTATCTACTGTTTAGAAGGAAACGGAGCAGCACCGAATGGGTCCAGTTCGACTGGCTGGGCCTGTTGGGACTGATGTGAGGTGACGCTTTGCACCACGAGTTCTGTAAAGGGCACGGCACCAAAATCATCCATTTTCAACGCATCTGCCCCGGGGAACGACCCGTGGAGTGAATTCGGCCTGGGCCGCCCGGGCAGGACGGGGTTGTGGTCGGCACGGATGTCGCTCAGGCCCTGATGCGGGGGGTGCCACGGCAGGTCCGGAGGGTGGAACGGCTTGGCCCCAAAGGGGTCCAACAGACCCTCATCGGCTTGCAGGACATGCCCTCTGTCCTTCCCGTCGGTCAGGGCAACGCTGATGTTCTCCTTGGAGTCCGAGATGGTCAGAAATTCATTGCTGCTCTGGGAGTCCCGGCGGCCCACCCTCTTGTGCCTGCGGGCCCTCTCTGGGGTGCGGTAGGCGGGCTTGGCCGGCTTTTTGGCGCCGGTGGGCGTGCCGTGGTGCCGCTTCCCGTTACTCTTGGCCGCCTCCTGCTTCGTGCGCCTCTGGCGGGAGGACAGTTTCTGCAAGCTGCGCTGCTTGACTTTTTGCTGCTGACTGCCGGTTATCTCCTCAAAGGGCACCAGCCCAAAAAGGTCCTCGTTGCTGTCGCTTTTACTTGCTGATGCGGGCAAGGGCTGGAACGGAGTGGAGCCAAATATATCCACACTCTGCGGACAAGCGGGGAGAGCGGGCGCGTCGGGCACGGGCACCTTCTTGCTGAAGGGCGCCTTTGTGAAGACATCGAACTCCTCCGGCTCCAGCCCCGCGGCGGGAAGCCGGCTCTGGGGACAGGGGTCCTGCTCCGGCTCCCCTTGGCGGGGCTGTTGAGCACGCGCAGCAAAGAAGGGGACAGCGCCGAAGACATCGAACTCCGGTCTGGGAGTCCCCGCTCCGACGTCCGAGGGTAACTGCGTGGGCGTGAGCAGTGCTGCACTAGGGTCCTGGATCGCTGCACTGCCAGCTGGGTCTCTGTAGACCGGGCTTGCGCTGCTGTACTTGGCTTTGGCCTGCTCGTAATCCGAATCGGAGCTGTGTTTCTCTTCTTCTTCCTCATCTTCAGAATCCATAAGCAGAGGCCTGTGACCCAGGTTTTCCGGTTCCGTGTCGTCATCGTTAAAATCTCCCTGTTCTCCCTGAAGAACTTCTTCATCCTCTTGCTCTTCCTCTTCGCTGCTCTTAGGAGAAGGGGGGTCCGACTCAAAATCACTCTCGGATTCATCGTTCCCCTTCTGCACTGGACCGGGTACCGATGGATTCTCTGAGGGTTTCTTTCCAGTCCGGTGGTCTTTAGATACTGGGCTTGCTTTTGTATTCTTGATAGGGTTTGCAGTGCTCTTTTCTTGATTCATGGATGAATGTTCAACTTTCTTTTCAGGAGAACCTGCAGATTCAAAGAAAAATTATTATATCATTCCAATGCATCTCAAAAACCATTTGCAGTAAACATTATGTACTAACACAAAGCGTTACAGATCACTCACGGCAGTTCCCTTAGAGGAAGATGTAAGGGCAGTTCTTTATCATTAGGCTTGGGGGATGCACCTGGCCTCACAGTCGATGGTTAGGTCGTTCAGTGCAGGCAGACTTACTTGTCTCTCTACCCTACACACCACCTCCTCACCATAGGTGCTCGCTGACAGCTAAGTCTCACTTACAGTACCCAGAACAGGACTGTGAATACAGTCCACAAGCACATGCTCTTCTTCCACCTTCAACCTAAGACTATCCAGACAGTTGCCCCGCTCAGAGCCCACGTTTACCCAAGAGCCTTCTGCTTATATTTCAACTCTGTTACAAAGTTTTCCCACAGAGATCAGCAAGCGTGAATAGCTTATCTGCTTAGTTATGTTTCGCTGTGTAATTTTTAAATTGGTATTCTGGTGTTTTTTTGTAAACAAGTATCTTATGAGTTGGGTTAACATATGAGCGCATCCCCACAGCCTGATCAGAACTAAGGACCAGCTACTGAACTGAGACGGTACCAAGGATATCTGCCTTCCCTAGATGCCACATCTTCCTTAAACTGTCATACCTATACTACTGGACATTACATTAAAAGCATGCTACTTTAATAAAAATCTTAACTATCAGTATGTTCACTGTATGATAGGTAATAAAATTGCATCAAATACAGTGCTCTACAATTTCACTGTATGATATATAGTAAAGATAAATAGTATGTTAGTTTACATGAAAATATACAGCCCTCCCAATACACTGGTGTACTGAATGGATTTTCCAGAGGTAGGAAACGATTTGAATTGATCCAACCACATATCCATTTATCCCTTCCCCTCTAAGATCAGATATTTTCAAAACAATTAGCTAGGGTTGAAAGTATAGTCTTTAGTCATGGAAACTAATTATACCTTACGATGGAAGGACCATTTCTTTCTCGTTATTAACACAGTGGTCTCCATGGCATAGGACACCTCTGAGTTATTTCCTTCTCTTTGAAAGTCAGCACTGTTGTCTTCCCACCTCTCTGACTATTCCCTCTTGGTCATATTTGTAGAGACTTCTCTTTCACTAACATCTCCTTAACATGTATGCTCCCCAGAGTTCTATCCTTGGCTGTCTTTCTCCCTCTGCATGTCCTGCCCTGGGTCCTAACTACTTGTATGTTAATCAGCATTTACACAGTAATGAATGGATCTCTGATTCTTACCATGAATACTCATCTATCCTATTCATCTAATACTTACCATAAATATGTATCTCCTACCATTACTTCAAACTCAGTAATTTCAAAAGAGATCATCTTTCCTCTTAAAATGTGTCCTCACCAGTTCCCTCTAAATTAGTGAACACTTCCATCTACCTACCAAGTTCTGCAAACTACCAGAAATCTGCAAATCATATTCCCTCTTCCCACCAAATAGTGTTTTTAAAATCTCTGGAATCAGGTCCCTCCTCTCCCTCTGCCAGCTGTCTATCCCATCCCCTCCTTATCTTCATCCAGCAACTCCTTAGCCTCTAAACTTGCCTGTCTGCCTCCAGGCCCATATCCCTCAAACTGCTCCTCTACACTGTCACCAGAATAACCCTCCTGAAACGCTAATCACGTGGCTACTGCTGAAAACCCTTCAGCGTCTCTCTGAGGAAAAGGGGATCCACCACTGAGCCCTCAGGTGTAGAACATTTAGAATTCAACAGAGGAACCTGCAGAGCAAACAGGGAAGTGCCGGAGAGGAGGACCAAACGCAGGTGAGTGTAACGTTGCCGAAGCCAAGAGAGCAGAGTGTTTGCGGGGGAGGGAGTAGACAGCTGCGCAGGGTGACGCAAAGAAGCCCAGTGAACTGAGGACAGAAACGCCACTGGCTCCGGTCAGCCCATGCAGGTTGTTGACAACCGTGAAGTGGGGAGTGGGGAGGAAATCTAGTGGGGCTGAGGAGTGGGGGGGGAGAGAAGATGTGGAGATTTCTATCAGTTATACTTAAATACAAATATAATCTTCATCCATTATTCATCTGCCAGTTCCCTGAAACCAGCCAAGAGTTATATGCTGTATCTTTACATATTCATAATAAGCTTATCTTCAATCCTAACAGATTAAAATCAAATCAAATGCAGATTTTCATTTGACTTCTCCATACAGCATACTTCTGATATTAAAAACAAAGATTACTTTTAGATTAGCCAGAGCATTTATTTTCATGAATTTTTATCCAAAAGCAAAAAATGCGATGGCAAAGACTTGCAATCACCCCTGACTTTAGGACAGTCCCTCTAAGATACACGTTAACTTAGTACCTCCTCAGGCTACTTACCCACCCACAGAGAGCCACACGGGCACCCCTCCTGCCTGCTCATGGACACCTCCAGGAACATTCCAGTATGTTTCCTAAAGTGTCTTCTGCAGAACGCTATTCCCGTAACAAGAACCAAACAGTTCTGTGGTCTCAGGCAAATGAGTTTATGAAATGCTGCACTCTACAGTGTACCCCTCTCACCACCACCACTCACCTGGAAAATGCTTATCGTACTAAAGGTGCTGACACATCGTACACAGAAGAATCTGACTGAATGAAGCCTAGGGTTTCCCAAATTTGCTTCACTACAAACACTTTTATTTGTTACATGTAACACCTATTAACCTTTATAAACAATTCTGCAAAAAGTACTTAGGGAAAATGCCGCTCTACAATTTCCCTGGAAAATGTTCCATTTCTAGGGCACAGAGTTCTGTTCCTAGAAATCTTCTGGAACATTTAACATAGGACAAGAGTCCTTCAACTGACCTTCTCTTGGTATTCTTATATTAATCTTTGTCTTCTAAATTAACTGTTTCCTTTACCCAAATGGTCAACATTGCTTTCCAAAACACATTTGTCACTTTCTACTCCCTACTCTGTCTGCCTTTTGTCAGCTTCTCAAAGTTGTATTAATACAGATACGTATTTCTTTGTTGTAAAGTGCTATACAGATCTGCTTTTTAAATTGTCAGTGTGGATATAAATTTGTAGGGTTTCACTTACCATTTTTAACGCATCTTTTACAGGTATCAACATAGTCCACTTAGTAATTCTGATAGAAACATAATAAAACATTGTATGTATAGCATTCAACTATTTACCTCTAGGTTATTTTACGTCTAGGTTGTTTCTAGCTTTTCAGCATTTTAAACAGAACCATGATCATGCACTTTTTCTTTGAGAGGGGAAAGAAAACCCCTTTTTAAATCATAATTTACCAATTTACTGTTATTCCTTCCTTATGCAAAATCAATACAGAGCTGATAAAGTTAACCCAGTAACAATCTCTATTAAGACCACAGCTAAACCCTCTCTCTACTCTGTTCCCTCATACATGAGGGAATATATATTATTATACTACGAGAGAATAATATGATAATAACAGGTTCTACTTTGTAGGACTGTTGTAAAGAAAGGACTTAAAATAGTGCCTGACTCAAAAGCACTTGGTAAAGTTAACTGTCATCATCTCCAGAGCAAGGCCAAACTCAATTATCTCATACATCATACTCCAACTTCCTACCTACTTTCTGGACCCAGTGGTTGAAGATGAGAGGGAAGAATAGGGAGGGGGCAGAGAGGAGGGTGCAATTCTATGGCTAATTCAAGAGTGGCTCAGGTCTACTTTAGAACTCGCCCAAAATAAGCAGGCAAACAAATGTATATTTACACACCACAAGGGTGCATTTTGGATCCTGGAAACTATATCTCTGATTTTTAAATAGCTACAGTTGAGAGCACAATATTAGAAATTGAAAGGATCACTTTCAAAAAGAACATGAAAAGACACACGCAATGATCTATCTCATCTTTAGGGTTTCAGATTACATCCCTGAAAAGTACGGGCAACTGGGGAAATTTCTGGTTGGTGTATACAGACTGGTTTTATTTCTTTTATTGTCACCCCTTCATAAAACTAAAACAAGCAATCAAAAATATTTATCCAAATTCCTTTTTTCTCCCATATTCACATAACCTACCCACCCTGACCCTGCTTAAACGTTTCCCTATTTCTCCATCCTTCCACTCCTTCATAAACTAACATAGAGTCAAGAGCAGCAATGGGCCTCTCTGCCAGCATACTAAGAGCAGCTCAAATATTAAGCACCATGAAGCACAATTTTAAGTACAAGTGGTTATCTCTCTGTAGCACCTCCTGCTGGGGAAAAGTTAAGCTCCAAAGCTGCAAGTTACAACCATAGTTTCGCTTTCTGTGACAACAGCCATCCACTTAATTTTCCTCTCTTCACTGTGAAGCTATAAAAAACTGAGAAAGAAATGGAAATTAAAGGGGGGGAGGGATAAATGGGAGATTGGGATCAACATATAACATACTACTATATATAAAATAGATAACTAATAAGGACCTACTGTATAGCACAGGGAACTCTACTCGATACTCTATAATGACCTATATGGGAAAAGAATCTAATAAAGAGTGGATATATGTATATGTATAGCTGATTCATTTTGCTGTACAGCAGAAACTAACACAACATTGTAAATCAACTATACTCCAATAAAAATTTTTAAAAATTACTTCAATATATTCTAAGACTTTTAGTTCTGTTCCAAAGGCACAAAAGACTGTCAAAATAAGTATTACAAGTTAGAAAGTTGGTCACCAACTGTACAATGTACAGTGCTTTAAAATGTGACTTCATAGCTGAGTGCCATCAACTTTTAAAACCTATTTCTTTGCCTAAACGTATTTCCGTCTTTAAAAAAAATTCAGATATTCCTACTGTTTGCTCTTGGTGCTAGACTGCTTCTTCCAAGCCGTTAGAGCAAATATTACACATTTGATTTACCATGAAATTTAAATCAGGATTATTTCACTGCTTAAGTTAATTTCCCAAAAGTATAGCCTAAATATGTTGCCTTATAATTCAAAATATCCCAAATCCTAATAATCCCTATATTTACTGAGATTTGTATTATTAACATAAAAATGGCTGGTTTTCAGGTAGGTAGAAGGGGAGCTGTAATATTTACAATAAGCGCCAGGAACATGTATTTAAAGCATAAACAAATGTCTAGAATGTGCCCAGCATCATACCTCAGTTGCATTTTTCTCCATTAAATGATATTGGTAAAACCCTGTAAAATTTCATATATTGACCAATCTTTATTTTTGGCTCTAAGTAGGGCATTCTTCTTTCCTTAAACTAAATACAGTGGAATGATATTTTGATGGCTTCTAGTCAGGATATTTTTATTTCTGTTTTGTGCCTTGGAACTAACTACAAACTGTAAAAATTTCAGCTTTTTGAGTAATCCTCATCTTTTGAGGTTGGGTTTGATTGCAGGAAATAGCCAAAATCTAATCAGAGCCAAATCCTGAGAATAAGGTGAGTGACTAAGATAGACAGTGCAGATTTGGGTAAACTATTAAGAACAGCAATGATGTTATGAAGTCTTAAATTCTCGTGTGGCATACAAATTCATCTCTCGAGAACTAGTACTTATTTACACACATAAATTCTGCTTATTCTCACTGCTTTATGGCTTAATATATACCTCTTATATAGAATTTCAAGATAGTAGTTCAAAGCTAACAAAGTAGTGCTTCAATTATTCAGTACCATCCATAAAATAACAAGCATTTACTAAATAAGTGAAATACCAAATTAACCATTTGGTAACTGTCTATATCAAAATATACAGTGTACTTCCCTTACTTCATCAAAGTGTCCTTTGATGACCTGTGTTCTCATTTGGAGTCAGGTATTACTTAGTGTCTCGGTTTCCTCAGCTGTAAAGTAGGGACACAGCAATAATATCTGCCTCAGAGAAATGTAGCGGGGATTAAAGAGAGAATTCAGGTAAAGTGCTTATAACAGTGCTGGCACGTTGTAGGTACTCAGTCAAGGGCTATATTATTGCTATTGCCAATGTATTATACCATCATTTCATGGTTATTTGTGGAGTACCTACTATACATTTCTAATGGTACTGAGAAATGAATCAGAGAAGATAGTAACTAATATTGTCCTGAGTGCAAATGCAGTGCCAAGGGGTTTTCATACATTATCTCTTAACTCCCCACCATTTAGGCTCCCACACAACATTAGGGTGAAATCGCCCTGTAAGGTTTGCTACGATCTTTCCCCTTCAATCTTATTAACCACATCTTCAAAAATGTTCCCCTTGCTTTCCATGGCAGAGCACTATCATGACTTCCTACCACTTCAAAATATGCAGTGTTACCAACCAATGCTCATCCCCTGGCTTTCTGGTTTCTCTTCTCATTTCTTTCTTTCAGTGACCTTAATCCTGTTTCATAGTTTCAACTATATCTTGAAAGCAAAAAACAAGAAGAGATTTTTAAAGACCTAGTCCAATCTCTTTACATACATAAATAATTTGAAACTAGGGAAAAGCTGAAACTAGGGAATGACTTGTCCAAGTTTAAGGCCATAGTGACTTCTCTGCTGATGACACTAGTTTTAAAACTCTCATCTGTAAATTCTACAATTCTACAATTCTCTTAATTCTACAATTAAAACTCTCATCTGTAAATTCTACAATTAAACTACCAGTAGAATATCATCACCAGCAAACATTCAGTATAGCTTAGCACCAACCCCCTACAAAATACAACCACAGACTTGTCTTGTGTTCCTTTTGTATCCTGCCTGAAAATTTACAAAAGCTATGCCTGAAAATTTAAAAAAACTAAAACAAAAAAACAAAAAACTAATAGAATGAGCACAGTATTGTTTCTATTTCAGTAAACAGTGTTTTGTTGAACGGTACGATAAACACTTTAACCCTGTAGGGTTAAGTTCTGGAAATACTATAAGGCTTTATCAACAAATGAAAGCATATACAACTTTACAAAATCCACAGAAGATAAACATCCAAAAAAGCCTCAGTTTCCTCATCTGTAAAATAAGGACAATAATGGAACTTACCTGATAGAGCTGAACATTAATAAAATTCATCTTATCTAGTGAAAGCTCATTAACTATTAGGGTGTGTGAGAGAGAGAAAGTTTATATTAGATTACCAAAGTATACTTTGATAATGAATTCATTCATCAAGGTACTGTACGGAGTATACAAAGATACGACAATTCCTGACTTCAAGAAACTTATCATTCACTTTAACAGTTGTGAAACCCATGTACTAATCCTGATTCTAGTGATCTGGAAAATGACTGACAAAGGTATAAACAATTGGGAGGTTCTGAAGAACAAGCTTATCTAACCAAATGAATTTAAGAACATGAATCCACCAAATGAAGAACATAAGAACATGAATTCATCTATTCCAAGCTCAAGTTTTCATAAAAAGATATTTCTAGATGTTAAAAGTTCAAAGACATCATAGTCTTATGCAGTCCAAAAGATGACTCCAAACTCAAAAGCTAAAATTTATCATCAATTTTCACAGACTTTCATATACTTATTATTAGTATTCTTTTAAACAAATACTTTGTGAAAAGAATGAGATCTTGGGTAATGCCACACTATTTTAAATAAATACTGCAAATGTATTCTTAAACCACATAAACGAACCTTTATAAACTATATCAAAAAATACAAAATACTTAGAATACGTCCAAAACAGTGTGGGGAGAGGGGCATATTTGCATCATACTATTCATATTACCATTCTTCTAATCAGGTTTCCATCTTTTAGAGGACAGTTCTTTTAGTTATAAAACAGGTGGTACATTTTTAATCACATAAGAAGCTTCCAGTTTCAAGAAAATTTTGTTTTGATGTTCTTTTCCTTGCTATCGGATTATAGAGGATGAATGGCTTGAAACTGCTATTGTAATTACATGCCTTCTGTTGTCTCATCATTTGGGGTATAAGGGAGGGGCTGTAAGACTTTAAAGCTCACTTTGAATTGGAAGCATACTGCTTGCCATCATTTCTCAGCAATTTACCATGCCAGACCCAAGGATTACCGGATTAGAAGGTTTTATCAAAATCTGTATGATTTCTCTCAAGACAGGCCAAGCGACAAGGCAATATTTGCCACTCTGATTAAAAATGCCATAAAACTGACATTTCTATCACGTCACTCATGTTATTGTAGGTTTTCATTTAAAACAAGTCCCTTGATACTTGAGGAATCAAGGTGACGGAGTTGGACATGGAGCTCACGTCGTCCCACAAATACATCAAAAACACATCTACAAGTGGAACGATTCACACAAAACATCCACTGAACACTGGTAAAACAAGTCATTTAACACTTCCGTTTTGCTACTGTTTGTAGAACAGAGTTTAGCATCAGACAGAGCTGGATTCCTGCTTATAAACTATCTTACCTTAAGCAAGTCACTGATCCTGCTCTGAGCCTGTTTCCACTCTATGTGTACAGTAGGATTCAATAAATGGTAACCATTATTACTGACATTCTGGAAGAGGAAAATTCTTGATCTTCAAGAATTACTAGAATCTAAAGTTATAAACAGTACACTCATCATGGCTTATAAAATGACCCAGCAATTGGACTGACAATCTGTAGTAATTTATGTTCCAACAAGTATTCGTTATATATGATGTGACCTTCCCAACCCTAAATTCAATTTAACTTCCTGTTAGATAATGAGACCCATGAGGTAGGTCTGGGGTTGGGGAGAGTAAAGGTAGTTCACCAAACCTAATTAAAGATGAAATGCAATACAAGAAATCTAAAACTTCAGTGACGAAATTCTTCAAATACTATGTTTCAGAATTTGAGAGTGTTTATTAAAATTAGGTTGTCCATGCTGTAATTCAACTAACTGCAGCACGATGCCTCGGGGAGAAGGAAGGCTGGGTGCATTTCAGGACTGGGAACGAACACCATGCTTTTAACAGGATGTCTGTGTGTACACTGTACTGAATACTGGTAGTTAATGCTTTAATAAAAATAGAAATGGCACTGTTAAAACAGTTCTTGGTGGGGAACAGCTTCATAGACAGGTTCTACACTTTATTAAAAGATGTAATTCAGTAGTTAGCTTATTATTACGGGAACTCTGTACTACTACAAGCTAGATGGCAGCTTCAAAACTTACTTAACACTAAGATTTTGGAATTTAGTAGTAAGTAGTAAAAATACTATTTAATAACACTACCTACAAGAGCCACAACAGCGACCAACACTGAGGATGTCCGCGTGTTGTATAACATGCTCTCATTTAATCCTTTCAACAATCTCATCAACTAGCTAATATTATCCCCAATTTAAGATACAGAAACCCTCTAAGAAATTAAGCAACAGCCGGTATCACATGGTTAATCTGGGACAGAACTAAGATGCATACCCAGGGCTTTTTAATTCTAAAGTCAATGTTCTTTATGACACACCACACTACTAATATCAGCTTAGTAACCTGACATACAAGGTATATATAATTCCATTATAATTAAGATATCAGCTTATGGAATAAGATATTCCCTTTCTATACAGCACCAAACAGATTCTTGATATAATTATTTGATTTCTGCATAAAAGAATAATTACAAAATTTAACCTTGCCCATAAAGAAATGTTTAAAGCTAAGAAGAAGGAAAGCTAGATTTGATTCATTTGAAGACATGGTCTACCAAAATGTTACCTTCAGCTAAGCTTCTTAAGAAGTCCAAAAGTGATCATCATAAGCCGAGGCAACAAACAGGCATCCATATAGACAAACTAAGGCTGCTGACTGTGCCAGATCTGCAGTACGTGCAGCTAACAAGGAGAAGAAACAGGTATTTTCGCCTCTAAAGAGCAGAGGCTGTGGGACCTAGGGTTAGGGGCATAGAGTGCAGCCATTCCTCTAGTTAAAGCCCCCTATCCCTTTTTTTGAAGCTAGAATACAATGAAGCAGTACCTTGAAAATTCACAAGGAAAAATTATGTCCAACAAAGAATTATTTACCCAGCCAAATTATCAGTCAAGTGTCAGGTTAGGAAAAAAAGGCAACAAAGTTGAAAAGTTTTCCTCCCATGCATATATATTTTCTCAAGAAATTTCTAGAGGAGTTGCTCTACTAACCAAGAAAGAGGAAGAGAGGAGATCCAAGAATTCCCAGGAAGATCGACGGGCAAAAGAAAATACTAGGATGATAAGTGTGTGGCAGGCACAGGAAGCAACCAACTCAGGCTGCGGAGCTCGGCGAGAGACGTAATCAAGTAAAAATGAAAATGACAGCCACCTTAAGTTGCGAGGAAATTTACATTTCCAAATGGAGATGAATCAATGACAGGGTACAGAAAAAACCAGGGAACAAAACATAGTCATTTTTATAAACATCATTATAATTAACTCCAGGAAAAATAAAACCTTATAGAAGGAAATGTAATAATGCTATACTGGACCTCAGTGACAAATACTTACATATGCATAAAATGTACACATTGAACAACATGGACAACCAACAATTGTGTCAAAACTGTACTGGAAATTAGCGAAAGGACAGGTGCATGTGATTGGGACTGGGTGCTAACAGTGTAATTAACCTAAATCATCATTTTCCAAAATACGAAGTCTATACACATCATCTAAAATTGAAAAAAAAGTAAGAAATAGAAGAATAAGCATGACATATTACAATGCCAGAAGTGAAAAATTATCTCCAGGGAGTCTGAACAGGGAAAGGGTATAGGGAGGCAGCAAGCAGAGAAGTGACTTTTTTTCATTATAAACCTTGTTAAATCCAACTTTTTAAAGTAGATACACATATTATTTTAACTTAAAAATTTAGCTTAAAAATAATTTTATAAAATTATGATCAACTGAAGAAAAGCAAAGTAAAAACTAATTCATTATAATTTCAAAGTTAAGATTAAAAGTTTTAACAGAAATTTTTCTTTCAAAATAAAAAGAACACAATTCCTAATAAAACCAGTGTAAGGAACACTAGATTCAAGACAGTGTGTCTCCTTAAATGCACTTTGCCACTAGAATTCTTATAGCATTCTGCCTCATGATTGAATTCATTTTATTCTCAACTAGCATTCTCTATATGGTTTACCTAAAATTAAATTATGTTCAGAACTGTCAACTCTCAGATTCAAGTAAGATGGCTTATCACATATACATATCACCCTGTATTACACACACACACACACACACACACACACACACACACACTTAGAAGTAGTTTCTTGCCTTTCTTCTGTCCTAGTCCTATAAATCTCCAGATGCTCACAATGCCACGTGGAATATATTTTCAATGGGTAGAATTCCTTTTTCTTTTTCCAATTTCTTCATAAAGCTTATGAGGAAGTTTTTTGCTTCAGAGATTCAATTATTTTACTCTTAGAGGAAAATGAATGCCTTCAAATACTTTATTGTTACCTAAAAATTATTTATAACAAAGTATTTCTAATCTTGATGATGAATAGGTCAGTGGCAGTAAGTTATTTTCAGATTTTTAAATTTTGATTATGTATTTTGAATCTGATAAAAATAAATTAACAAAGCTAATATAGCAAAGTGATTGCCTTTTCTTCTCTCTGGAGGCACATTTCTCTTATGACCATTCCCTCCTTTATTCTAGTCTATGTACTCAATTTTTCATAACCAAACTATTCCAATGTTCTTATTAACACTGAATCTAAAAATATTTTTTGGAGCAGTAGCATTTATATCAAAGGGCATTTTTTATGGTCATTGTCCTAACACCAAGGAGTATGAATTTTTAGGAATAGTCATAATTTTTTCATACAGCCAATGAATATTAATAGGTACTTACTGGGCTGGCTACTGGGAAGGATTCAAAGACAGAAAATTCATGTTTTCAACCCTCAGCAAGCTTAAAATCTAATAGAGAAGTTAAATACCCAAAGGAAAAAGAAAAACAAAACAGCAACAGCAGCAATCAAGCTCAAATCTGTGAGCATTATTTCTAACTACAGAAATCCTAGGCCAACCCCAAAATAAGGGTGCCCAAGGAAAAGGCAAATCACTGAGGCTTACTCTAGTTCCTGATTCTACTATTCATTTCCCCAGGGTTCTTTCAGAAGCTATTAAAGAACAGACAAGAAGTTGCATAGATATGTACAAACCTGAAGGGGATTATGTAACTCCTTCTAGAGTATGAAAAAGAGCTAGTACTGAAACCGCTTTCTGCCACAAACAGATCACTATCTGAAGTCACTGAGTACCATGTTCTTGAGAATTTATAAAGACCATTTGCGCTATTATTAAAAAAAACCCCAAAAAACAGTAAGTTTTTGACCTAGGGTATTGGGGGTGTGAGGGAGTGCATCTATACATATTAAGTAAACTGACACAGTAAATTTGTCTTCCCCAGTTAATGATTTCATATCATTCATGAAAAAGATAATCTGAAGGAACCTAACAGAAAATGACAAAAATATGGATTGTTTTCAATAAACGGCAAAGAGTAAAAATATGGAACATCAAAGTATACAGAAACACTCTTAGTTACTGTACTGTTCTGGATAACCAAATCTGAATGTTGAAAGGCTATAACATTGCTTCAGTGTATTATCAGAAATCCTGAACACCTATTTCTTATTTTGGCTTTACATTCACAATGCTTTTCTTTTGTTATTGTTCTCTCTTGTATGAAGTTTTTTTAAATGGTAGTGATGATGTCACATATTTTACTTGCCTGAGTGAGAAATAAACGAAACAGAACCAAAGAACATAGCTGACAGTTACCTTGAATATATTAAACAAAACCTTTACCTTCTAGTAAAGCATAATTTATTGCAATGCATTTCCCTTTTCTAAGATTAAACTCAATTTTCCCACTCTAACTATACAAACACAAAAATCCATTTATGCCAGAGTGGGATCCTATTCCATCCTAGTTATCTTCGACAGCATTAACTAGGTAATTACTTTGAAAATATTATCACAAATATTCTTAAATGGTGAATAATTAAATTCTGGATTGAAATCAAAGCAAGAAGAAGAAAATAGGTAATATGTCACAAGTTGTAACAAAGTCACTAATACTTTGTAAACACAGCTACACGAGAGCATGTATTAACTAGGAAAACAGGATTTTTAAGCAAAAGCTAAGTATAAAAATGTCTGTAGGACTTCCCTGGTGGCGCAGTGGTTGGGAGTCTGCCTGCCAATGCAGGGGACACGGGTTCGAGCCCTGGTCCAGGAGGATCCCACATGCCGCGGAGCAACTAGGCCCGTGCGCCACAACTGCTCAGCCTGTGCTCTGGAGCCTGCGAGCCACAGCTGCAGAGCCCACGTGCTGCAGCTACTGAGGCCCGGGTTCCTGGGGCCCGTGCTCCCCAACAAGAGAGGCCAGTGCAGTGAGAGGCCCGCGCACCACGACGGAGGGTGGCCCCTGCTCGCCGCAGCTGGGGAAAGCCCGCGCACAGCAACGAAGACGCAACACAGCCAATAAATAAATAAATATAAATAGATAAATAAATAAATTTAAAAAAAAAAAGAATGTCTGTAAATGTATTTTAAGTATATAAAAGTGAGAGATATTTTCATGCATGAAATTTTTCGATACTATCCAATAGTCGAGGTAGAAAGAACCAGTTACGGTTCTACTATGCAAATCAGCATTTTTCTGTGTTTGCAAAAGGCACACATTGAATAACCCAATGGAAAGAACATTAGGAAAACTAGGATGGCTAAAGGTTAAAATAATTTTCTGTTCTATCTGCTGTAACTAAAACCTGATTCCTACTTTGGCTTTATAATAAGGGTTTTTGCCCTTGTTACTGTCATTGTTCTTGTGTGTATTTTTTATTGATAGTGATGATGTTACTTATGTAACTTGCCTGAGTGAGAAATGAAAGGAACAGAACCAAAAGGATCTTCTGGAGGATGGTTCTGTGGAGCAGAAAGTGGCTCTACGTTCTTATCTGAGGATGCTCTCTCCTCGAGCCTGTCTGCAAAAATAAGATGAAACAAAACAGAAAATAAAATAAAAACAAAACGATCTTTAAATTTAAAAGTGGCATACAGTATAAATAGAAGCGAAAATTAAACAAAGCCTTCTTGAAACATATGAGATTCAGAGTTCATCTGTTTAAGTATCAGTGGGTAGTCCTGAGTTTAATACATACTTGTTGCTACAAAGGCAAGTTTAACAATGTAATCACAGTGCTAGATTTCACTAAATACAATTAACCTAATAAATAACTTAATTTGGTTTATTTAAATACCAGTTGTCTTTACTTGTAACATATTGGATCTGAAGTTAAACCCAGATTATTAAACAGAGGCATATTTGGCAAACTTTCTCTGAAAGCACACATGGAAAAAATATTGCAAATGGTCATTCATTCATAAAATAGGTAAATCCTATTTCTCAATAGCAATAAAAAGTAATTCACTATATGTTACTTCATTTTATGTTATTGTTCATTTCTCATATTACTCGGTTAAACCATTCTCATACATACAAATGCAAAGATATGGATATTTCTCTACTAAATTAAAAGCCTTAACAACAGAATTCATTTTTTCATTCAACAAATAGTTGAGCATCTAGTATGTGCCAGGCACTGTTCTAGACAATGGGCATGCAATAGCAAACAAAAAGAGGACTCCTGCCCTCATGGAGTTTATATGCTGGCATGGAAAAACGACTGACAAGCAACAAGCATGAGAAAGAGAGACTGTTAAAGCTAGAGAGAAAAATGTAGAGCAGGGTAAAAGGAATTAAGGGAGCAGACACAGGTTGCAGTAATAAACAGAGTGAAACAGAGTGATTCTAACAGGTACCAGGTGAGAAAAGACTCCAAGGAGGCAGGAGTAGATACCTGGGGAAGAACACACCAGGCAGAGGAAGTGCTAGAGCAAAGGCTCAAAGGTGGGAGCAGGTCTGGTATGTCTGAAGAAGATTTAATGTGTCCTAATTCCCTAGTAGTGATTATTTTTCCCTGCTCTTAAACTCTGCACATCGCAGGCACTTTATCAGTTGAGAACTTCTGGATTTTTATAAAATGCCTCTCTATCCTCTGATTCTTGGTAATCAAACATATGCTATTAGGGACCCATTTTGCCCTTACAGATATTTTAAACATTCCCAGGACTATACTTTTCATGTTTAAGGAATTCTATGGGTAAACTATGCTGGTTTCATTTGAGTTCTAAGGGATGGCAGGATGGGGAGGGAGAATCCAAATAGAATTAGAATTCTTTAAAAATGACTCGTTAACTGCAGAGTGAAACAAAAAAAGCCCCAAGTTAAAGCAGCAATCTCCTAGGACAGTGCTTCTCAAATTTAATGTGCATTCTAATCACCTGGGAGTTGTTAAAATGCAGATTCTGACTGGATGGTTCTGGAATGGATCCTGAAATTCTGCAGTTCAACAGGCTTCCAGAGGACATGACACTGCTGGTCCAGGGAGCACAAGCTTGAGAAGGCAAGGCCCTAGAGTCTACAATATCCTGAAAATACTCAATTATTGCTATGGACAACTGATTCTTTAAACACCTTTATGATACATTTATGAGCTTTTATGGCTAAAACTAACTCTGCAATATCCACATGAAATTTTAGGTTGTTTAAATTTTTACTTAAAATTTTGTTGAAGCACTAATTAATATTTTAAGGCAACACATCTGACAACTGATTTACGCACAAATAAAATTTCCAAAACTTAAGAGGTTATTTTCAAATCCAATACAGAAATGGATAACAATGAAAATTTATTTTAGATGTTCTTTTTCAAGGTATTCACTGTATACTTAATTCAGGAAATCAGTAACAAATGCTGATTGTACTATGAAAAAAAGCTTTTTCATATTTTGTTGTCCAACACTTACTATAAAGAAGTGACTTTCATAGCAACTTTCTGAAAAAATAAGGTTGGAGAACACCTTATATAACCAAGGGTGTCTTTAATTTATTGTGGTGGGAAGCCACAATCAAACTTGAAGGAGAGGCCTAAGATTCACTGAATCACAGAGGATACCTGTGGGTTACCAATTTTATCAGGCCCTGATAAAATTATACTTACATATATATATTTGTATATAAGTATATAGTTTATAGGTACTTAGGTCAAAATCAGGACCAGATTTCCTTCCTAAACCATCTGCATCATAATTGCCAGGACTCCTGTGTAAAATGTATTTATACTCCTGTATAAAACCTGGGTCCTATCACAGACCTAATATAATACACATGAATCAGATTATCTGAATAGAAGCTTGGGAATCTACATATTAACATATTCTCCAGGTTTATAAACCACTACTGTTCCAATGGTTCCCAGCATATAAAAATGCAAAGTTACCACTAAAGTTCTTTGAATCCTCATGCAGTGATGTATTATCTCCATCTATCTATGGTAAATTCATGGTAAATGTATAAACAGCACCATGTAGTTATGACAAGAGCACAAATACTATCATGTAGGGGTAAACAAATATTTTTTATACATGGGGTCCCCATAAGTTAAAATATGAATATACTGTTCCATACAAAGTTCATTTATCCAATTATTTCAAAACAGGAAGCAGAATAAACTCACTATAAAATGAATCATGTTCTCATTGTTCCAAAAAACACAGCATCAATTTTTCCATGGAAGATTTTTAAAAAACCATTTAGATTTCTAAAGTTCACATGATAATCTGGGTCCCAGGGCACAAAATAAAAAATAAACATACATATTAATTTTTTTAATTATCAATTACCTATAAATAAAAACTAACAAAATGGTATGTAGAGTTTCAAATACATAGTCACCCCTAAAATGTATTTAAGCTCCATTTTCAAAGAACTGGTTTTCTTTTCATTAGAGCAAAACTTGAGCTTGATTTGTCCAATATAAGAAACTTACCTTTCTGCCTTCCCAAAAGAATTGTGTGCTGAATAAAGACAGTATCTTTTCAAGAATTTTAATGGATACAAATGGCAAAAATACAAGATTTTAAAATCCTAAAATCAAACTGTATTTCATACTATCATCAGAAAATTAATATACTCTAAAAAGTTAATTCAGCAGCTTATATGGATAATGGCTTGAATAGCCAAAAGGTTAAAGAATAAGGTTTAAAAGTATAGTCTTCATCTGATACTTTCGACACTGTTCTAATGTACCTGAAAAGTTCTGTTATTCTGCCCTAAAGGAACAGTGATAGGTCTGAATCAGCTTAAAATGGTGAGAGTTAATGTTTTACAACAAACTAACTATATATACAGATGTTTATATCTATTTCATACTGTGGCTTCAGGAAAAAAAAACCCAACACATTCAGTAGAATATGCAAAGCAGCCACAGTCTTTAGTTTCTTCTACTCTTCCTTTTAGTTATTTTGATGCAATTCTAAACAGAAATAAACAATAAATCCACTATCAACAAGAAAACAATATTCCATCAAGTATTACTTTTAATTAATATGTAGAGCTACACAACTATTCAAACAAATGCAACTTAAAAATTTTCCCAAAGCAAACACCTGTATTCTAATTAGTGTTTAATGTATTAAATATTATGACAATTAGATTTCTAAAGTTTACATACTAATTTGGATGCTTTGATACAAAAGACCATGAAAAATACAAGCTTAAACTGTAAAAATTATTGAGACTAGCTTTATTAATAATGCTTAATTTCGATTTAATGTTTTAGTCTTAAATAGGAACAGGTAAAAAATTCCAAACCATAAATATTGTTACACTGAAAGCAAAAGCAAGAAGAATTTGATTTATATTTTATATGTTAAATCCTTTTGCCAGCTGGATTCAACTGTTCTCTTAAAGATCACTAAAAAACAGGTTTTTTATCACCAATTACTAGTATCTTGGAATTTTAGTATTTCAAAATATAATTTTTAAATTACCTTCTGGAAAATACACACAAGTAAAATATTTCCTAGACAGCATATCTTTTTGCTTTTTTTTAAAAAAAATAAATAACCACATACCATTTAAAAAATAAAACCTCAAATGGCAATGTTTTATTCTGAACAATCATTACATGGGCAATGCCTATACTTTTAAGGACCATACATAAAAGTATTCAGTTTCTCATTGGAAAGCTTTCATAAGCCAAATATAAAAAATCTTAGAAAGGACTTTGAAAAATTGTTGATAAATATCTGTACTGAGAAAAAAGATAAATATGATATTCCAAACACATTGATAATTTATTCATTTTGGAAAAAGTTGATAGCGACAGAGGAACCAACCAGTAATGACCAACAATCAATTTTCATTACACTGTTAGTCTACTGAAACTCTTAAGGTTCTAGAAGAGGTCTTTTGCCCATCGGTGTAATTTAAACCCTTATCAAGTAGATCAAATATTAGATACCTTATTGGTTGTGAGTGAAACGGGTGCTAAAGATGACTCAATATTACAATAAAGTCAAATCTGGGAGGAAATCTTTCTAAACTATATTCTATACTTTATTGATTTCTTTATAAACTTTATAAAAGACATTTCACCTTTTTTGAACCCCATTGCTATGACTATCAATTATTAAGGGAAAACCAGACATTTTTCCATCTCTTTCCATGCTGTCATACATCACTTCTGCTGTTGATTTGTTTGCCCACAAAGCCCCTTCTATTTGGTTTTTTTAATTGCCAGCTGAGAAACCTGACAATTTAGATGTAATTTTTAAATGCTGGTTATAGAGCAATAACCTCAGGAGTCAGAGCCCAAAGACTTATACAGAAGGTGAGAAAAGCAGAGGTGACACTGATGGAGTGCCCAGACACTTAAAAGACATTATTTAATCTTCTTGACAAGCCTATGAAGTAAGCATCATTATACCCAGTCTATAAATGAGTAAGTGAAACAGCAGTTAAGTGACTTTACAGAGTTAAACCTAGTTAAATGGCTTGGCCAGGTATCAGAATTCACGTTTTCTGGTGCTATGTGCCAATTTAAGTACACTGTCCTTGTGACAGTGATTTCAATAGCTCGGGGACCATCTAGGCAGTTTCCCAAATGGCTGAGTTGCTCCAAGTCTGACCTTCAGATAAAGTTCCTCCTGCACTGTCATTTGGAATTTAATAACTTTCCATATCTAATGCTGCAATGAAGTCGGAGCTCTCTTTGGCATACACATGTGTATACAAACACATACACAAATTACACAAGTAATCAGACCTTAAAGTTTGAAAGCAAATAGCTGGTTAAGAGTTTTACATGCTAAATCCAATTTTTATGAAGTTAGGTATACATGAATATTTGTATGCCACTCCTGCCTATGCAAAGTAACTAACACTTGGGTGTCACTACAAATTCTAGGGAGCTTAGAATAACATTTTTATAAGGCACAAAAAAAAATGTGAATACTTTACCCATTCCATACATTGATTTATTTTTTAAAAACAGTGGGGAGGGGAGTGTTCACCCAAAGAGTAGAAAAAACTGATCTAGCAAACCTTAGTTACTATCCTGGTCACAGTACAGTAAAATGAATATTTTAATTTTCCCTTTTGCTTTAAAAATAATTCTGTAAATTACAATGATTGGTTACCCCCTGTATCCCCCTACCATCTCCCTAAAGGAAAGAGGTATTTTACTTCCTTTTTTAAAAACCTTGCTTTTGGGGCCACTCAACATAAATTGTAGGAAAAATGCCAAACAAAAATGTTGTAGTTTAAAACAAATTTTTTTAATAAAAAAATGTAAGATTGGTTTTACCAAAGTCAACAAACCTTTATTAAAGGCTCAGAACTCATTTTTATATCTGCATTTAATCAATTTAATTTTTCATAATCATATAACCAATATGTAAAATACCAATTTAAACTCCAAACAACTATTCTTACATGAATTCAGGGCATTTATAAACTTTATATAAAATATATACCAATTTGGAACAAAGTACTTCATCTAATAAATGTTCTCATAAGGCCAGTTACCTAAAATAAAATAGAAACTAGGAACTATAACTAGGGACCATCAAGACCCTCTTTTCACATGCAAAATGGGGAAACACACTGGGCACACACGTGCACACACACACCCACAAGACTCAGAAATCTGACAATTATCTACAGACTCCAGGAGTGAGCTTTTTGCTACTGTTTTGCAACCTCCCCAAAATACTCCATACATACCTTTTCCAAAAAATAACTTCTAAAATATGTATAGCGAGACTTGACATATATATTAGGTAGTTAAAGAAAAGGCGATGACTGCAAGTAAAAACATTGAGATATCTGATTTAAAATGGAAAAGAATTTATTTCACTTTTGCCATACCAGGACAACAAGGCAGCCCGTTTATGTCACCACTCATTAAAAGGACATTACAAAACATTAACATAATGTAGTAGCCCATGTTTTCTTTCAGGCACTTTCAAAGGGCATCTCAGACCCACAATATCTTCTACTGAGTGTGCAAGAAAACAGAGCTGCAAAATGATTAGTAAGACAAGATACTAATCTCTCCCTTTTTATTTGAACATTAATTTTCCATTTTTTTGGAGATTTCTGAATTAACATTCAAAGATATGCAGTATTTAAGTGCTGGGAATCAGCATATCAGCAATCTTGGGTTTAATAGCTACTGTCAAGCAATTGATTTCTAAAGCACACAATATAGTTTGATAGTATACGTAAACGAAGATGGCCTGAATTTTGCCCTCAAATGCGCAAAAAGAATTTTCTCTTTACCATCCCAAAACAGTCTTTGGCCTTGCTGAATAATTATAGAGCTGTTATTTTACTGTGAAGCAAAATAAGCCTTCAAGTGTCCCTTACTTGATCTTAGAAGGTCAAATTCTCTGTCCAACAGTTCCTCTTCTGTTAACTTGGAGAAATTATCCTCTCCAAAAGGATTCCACCCTGACATATCAGGTGGGTTACTGATGTTCTTCTGATTTGTAATATTTGCAACTGCCTCTTTATCAGCAACTGACCTAGAGTAAAAATTAAGAGAGGAAAAAAATACATTATAATTGAAAATTTTAAAGTTTCCTAGTTCATACTTTATAAATACTTGGAAAAGCAGATCATTTTATTATGATGGAGATGGCAGTAAGGGCATGGATTGGAAGGGAGACCACATGGGATTTGAATCACCTCCATAAAGGTCACTAGCTGTGTACCCTTGGGCAAGTTCCTTAACTTCTCTAGGTCTCAACTTCCTTATCTGTGAAACAAGAGTAGCAGTATCTACCTCATAGGGTTACTGAGAAGATTAAATGATTTAATACATGTAAAGCAGAGAGAACATAAATAAATAAATAAGCACTCATTAAATATTAACTATTATTTATCATAGTGAATAAACCTTAAAGTGAAAATCAGTTGCCATATCAAACAGTATCACTCTAAAATCACTATTGAATAAGGTGATTTTATGTCCTGGTTATGCTGAGAGACACCACAATAATTTTCCTTTTGACAAAGACATTCTCTACATAGCTACCAACAAAAGGTGGGCTGCTAGAATTGCTTTAGGAATTGCCTAAAACTAGAGGAGGGTTATTTTCTATATAATAAATTATTCATGGTATTTAAAATATCTATAGTCTGGAGCCTAGGACTACTGGTTCTATGAAAGTTATCCAATAGGCCTCTTGGCTTTTAATAGAAGATGAGAGTTTAAAGCCTTCTTAACCTAAGAATACCTGGGTACCTCTCCCTTAACCCAGCCTGGAAATACAGCATAGGCACGAGGCAGTATAACAAAGTTGTCAAGTTCATTTAATAATTCAGATCCAGATCTTCTAACACTGGTAATGGAGGGAGAATCTCTATGTGCTTCTAAAGAAGTATCTCAATTTTGCAAGCCTTGACTCATCCCCTTAAATTCACCTTCCCCTTGGGAGCTCACTTCTATTGCCACCACACAGATCTTGAAAGGGAAGAAAGGGCAAAAGTTGCCCATTTAATCCCCTAGCCCAAGCCCCTTCAGTATAGTTGAGCCAAGAATGGAATGTTTAAACACTTACTGAAAGCTAGAATTGGCCAACTAGTAGATAGTCTTTCTAGTAAATGTAACTTAGGTATCTTAATAATAAATGTAATTCAGTTTAGAACTCACTCTAGGAATGCACCAACTGCCAAAGTCTAAGCCTGCCTCCGTATGAAGGAATCCCATCTCTAATTCCAAAACTACCTTTAAGGACTTTCGGAGTTCTAGAAACACAGATAAGAGAGGTTAAAACTCAAAGAGAAATGGGCGGTCCCCTCCTGCCTGTCAATGATCCTTTTACAACTTTAGGATTCCCTATCTGAATCATCTTCCTCCTGTTCCTGGAATGAATTTATGGATTCTTCTTCGTAGACTGTAACTCAATGGGGGGTGTCACCTTAACCTACACTTCAAACACATGTTAAAATATGTCTGCAAGTTCTTTGACACTCCTCCCTTCAAAGGGTGGAACCGAATTCCCCTGCCCTTGAATGTGGGCTAGATCTAGTGACTCAATTCTAACAAATGAAATATGGTGGAAGTGCCAACGTGTGACTTCTGAGACTAGATCATAAAAGGCATCAAAGGTTCCTCCTTGCCCTCTCTTTTGGACCACATGTTCTTGAAGAAACCAGAATAAACAATTCCTTGTTCAAAACAGTCTTTGATTTTGCCAAAGAGAATACTCAAGCAGCCTTTTGGAGACATCCATGTGACAAAAAACTGAGGCCTCCTGCCCAAAGCCATGTGAGTGACCTTATAAACAGATCCACCAGTACCAGGCAAGCCTTCAGTGGACTGCAGCCCCAGCCAACATCTTAACTGTAACCTCATGAGAGACCCTTCCCTGGTCATAACCATACAGGTAAGCTACTCCTAAATTCCTGATCCAAAGAAAGTGTGTGAGATAATAAATGTTTATCATCGTTTTAAACTACTAAGTTTGTCAGACAAAGAATGTCTTAACATATAAGCTAATAATTTTCTTAGCCTTAAATGCTGCTGGATGTTGCTAAGCCTTATTTGCAAATAGCAGTTAGCAGAATTAACTGATGGAAATGGAAAGAAGGGTGGAGATGCAAAGGGGTCAGGAGAGAGGACTAGTAAGAGAAAAAAGGGAACTCTAAGATGGGCTCTAAATTAATTCAGGAGCCACTTAGTGACTCCACTCCATGATAACACCCACTCCCACAATAATTTCCTTTGTATTCAATGGAAAAATACTTGCCTATTGGCACTATAAGAGGAGTCCATTATGGTTCCAACCTGAGCTGGAAGTGATGAAGTGTAGGACACTAAGGCCGGTGAGAACTCTTGAGGGGAAGTGAGATATTCTGGTGATGCCTGTTGTTGAGACTGCTGATGTTGAGCTAGCATTTGCTGCTGCAAGAAAGCCTGCTGATACTGCTGCATCTGAAACAAAAAATGCCGTTATACAAAACAATGCTCAAGGTCACTAAAGCACTGTCAGCATTGCACCTATTTACTACGCTCCTTCCTTTTCACACTGGCAACAAAATCAGAAACCTGAAAAACAATTTTTGTCTGAAGGAGTGGCTCACTACTAGAAAACTACAAGATGAAATAAATCTATTTAAGAAGTTGTTTAACTGGACTTACTGTGGTGATCATTTTGTAATATATACAAATATCGAATTATTACGTTATCTCAGGTAGATAGTTTCAGGTAAAAGAATATAATCTTATGTCAATTATATCTCAATTAAAAAAAAAAAGGAACTGGAAAGTTAGGGTCACCCGGCAGGATTCAAAAATTCTCCTTTAAATAGTTTAAGAAAAAATGATATGGTAGTTTAAAGTCACTTGGTATAGCGGTTGCTGCAAAAACAGGTCAAACTATTCTCTGAAGCAAATGCAACTTTCCTTTGGGTTTCTTTTCTTTTCTTCAACAGACATTTGCCAAATGAGAGAGACATATGACAAGAGATCCTGGGTAACCAATCATCTCCTTATACTATCAGATAAGATGTGCCAGATCCACGTTCAGCCCAATGTAAAGCTGCTTGAGAATACATAACTGGTTTTGATAAAATACATGTTAATAAACTAACTTGAGTTGATTCTGAATTATTAAATTCTGAATAATACTATTCGTACTGTGAATTCCAACACTGGAATGTATACTCAGAGAGATATCTCTAGAAATTACATAACGCTTACCATTGTAGGATACTGTGATGCGGAAGGTTGCGGCTGATATACTGAATGCATTAAAAACTGTTGTTGAAGTATCTGCTGCTGTTGCACTGCATGTTGATACTACAATTGGAAAAACAAACTCATCAGTATTACTCATACCTTTTTTGTGCGAGAGACTTTTTTTTTTTTAGATATTGATCTTACCATAACAATGACTTGGGTACTCAATAGTCCAAACACTAATGTAAGACACCTATAGTCAGTAAGTGACTATAACTTAAATCAGCTTATTGGAATTGGTTTCAAAATTATTTATGAAACATAATAGATTCAACTAAAACCATCTCCAGCACAGTTTAAGGATGTCTGGAAGAAACCTAAACCGAAACACATTTACCAGCTGATGAAGACCCCTGAAGTGACTTGTGTCCAGGAAGCATTACAGTAAATTCCCATGCTCCTCTGTCTCCCCTTCAATGATATCTTCTGGCCATCCAATGGCACCCCTATTTAACTATCCTCCACTCTGGGTCTATCAGTCAAGACCAGAGGACGGGGTATACCCATAAGAAGTAGCATGCATATAATTGGCTCAAAAATAGTTCAGGAAATGATGGAAGGACAATGATGACAGTCATTAAATTTAAAATAGTTTAGTGAAACTACAGATGTGCAGGTTCTGATGAGGCAAAGGACAGACTAGAACTTAAGGTCATCTTTTTCTATGTCCCTTCCAACTCTAAATGCCAACCCTACACACATACACATACACACACACACACACATACACACACACACACCCCCAACACAGGCAAAAAAAGAATAAGAACAAAAACCCAAGACAATATTACTTCTGAAAGTCTAATATCACCTTTCCAACAATAACATTATTAGTCTATATATATGAACTCAAAATGTAACCTGAAAAAGATAATATTCATCATAAATTGCAGTACTTATTTGCAATGCCAAATGACTGGGTGAACATCCTTTGCTTCATAAAGCCACGATACAACCTATTACAACAGGAGTACTCTTGAGTATCTCACAGAATGCAAATAAAATATATATTCTTTTTTTTTAATTTTTTATTTATTTATTTTTATTTTTGGCTGCGTTGGGTCTTCACCGCTGTGCGCGGGCTTTCTCTAGCTGCATCGAGCGGGGGCTACTCTTCGTTGTGGTGCTCAGGCTTCTCATTGCGGTGGCTTCTCTTGTTGCGGAGCACGGGCTCTAGGCATGCAGGCTTCAGCAGTTGTGGTATGTGGGCTCAGTAGTTGTGGCGCACGGGCTTAGTTGCTCCCTGGCATGTGGGATCTTCCCGGACCAGGACTCAAACCCGTGTCCCCTGCATTGGCAGGCTGACTTTTAACCACTGCACCACTACAGAAGTCCAAACTACATATTCTTTTAATAATCAGGAAACTGAGCAAAATGTTTACTTCAATCTACAGTTCAAAGTACCCATGATACAAAAGGGAATTCACTGCCATTCAAGAGCGGCATGAATTCCACAACAGCACTTCTGTATCTCAAGTAACGCAAGAATCACCTGCTGCATATAAGCATCCTGAAGTAGCTGCTGCTGCTGAGGATGACGATGCTGCAGATGAAGCTGCTGCAATCTCCAGTCTCCCTGCTGTAGCTGCTGAAGTACTCGATGCTGCTGTGGAGGCTGCTGAGTGGGCCCCTGACCCAGTAAAATCTCAGGGCCATTTCCAGGTCTCAGCGCTCCTAAAAGAGGTTTCCAAAAACTTATATTAACATACTCATGACTTCAATAAAATGGCTGCATTTCAAAACACGCATTCCAATAATCATTAACCAAGGCATTCATATCCTTATCTTATAGAAACTTCCATATGCGTAGAGTCTAAAGGGATTATTTACTATAATAAAAGTACCCATGAAAGTTAATTTTGTCAGTTACAACTCGTGAACAAGTCAACATCCTAGAAACACTTAATCTGTCACGCTTCATCTCTCCATGAACACACCAACCATGACAATTTGAAATGTTCCACATTTCTCAACTGTATCATGCACCATCATGAGTCTGCATCTTTGCTGACATGATTCTGTCTAGAATGCCACTTTCCACCCACTGCAACTCTTCTTACCTTTAAAGTTTATCTCAAATCTCTCTTCCTTCTTCCTTCCTTTAGTGCTTCCACTCAGTTTATAACATTTCTTTTTGCCTTGCACATATTAATTGTTTACATGGTTATTTCCTAACGGAAGGATGGGGTGAAGACTTATTTATTATTTCTTTTAGTGCCCCAAAGAACTTTTTACATAACAGATGTTCAATAAATGCTGCTGTAGTGAATCTACTAACACTGTCTCCTAAATGGGCATTTTTTAATAAGCTTTATAAATTTTACCATAGGAAAATCCTATGAATAAACTTTTGAAATAACCAAAAAAGGATGAGACAGACAACTTCAAAAAGAGGAAATGCAATATACTATAATTTCTATATTCTCTTCCAACAAGTTACCATAAATTCAAATATGACTCTTTAACCCTAAAGGGAGAAAAGGAGGGAGAGTGCAAGAAGAGAGAGAGAAGGATTCTTTTTCATCAATGTTAATGTCTTCAAACCTCCACAGGCCTAAAGAATATACAATGGAGAAAAGACAGCTGCTTCAATAAGTGGTGCTGGGAAAACTGGACAGCTACATGTGAAAGAATGAAATTAGAACCCTCCCTAACACCAAACACAAAAATAAACTCAAAATGGATTAAAGATCTAAATGGGGCTTCCCTGGTGGCGCAGTGGTTGAGAATCTGCCTGCCAATGCAGGGGACATGGGTTCGAGCCCTGGTCTGGGAAGATCCCACATGCCGCGGAGCAACTGGGCCCGTGCGCCACAACTACTGAGCCTGCGCGTCTGGAGCCTGTGCTCCGCAACAAGAGAGGCCGCGATAGTGAGAGGCCCGCGCACCGCGATGAAGAGTGGCCCCCGCTTGCCGCAACTAGAGAAAGCCCTCACACAGAAACGAAGACCCCACACAGCCAAAAATAAATAAATAAATTAAAAAAAAAAAAAAAAAGATCTAAATGTAAGGCCAGACACCATCAAACTCTTAGAGGAAAACATAGGCAGAACACTCTATGACATAAATCACTGCAAGATCCTTTTTGACCCACCTTCTAGAGAAATGGAAATAAAAACAAAAATAAACAAATGGGACCTAATGAAACTTAAAAGCTTTTGCACAGCAAAGGAAACCATAAACAAGAAGAAAACACAACCCTCAGAATGGGAGAAAATATTTGCAAATGAAGCAACTGACAAAGGATTAATTTCCAAAATTTACAAGCAGATCATGCAGCTCAGTATCAAAAAAACAAACAACCCAACCCAAAAACGGGCAGAAGACCTAAACAGACATTTCTCCAAAGATGTACAGATTGCCAACAAACACATGAAAGAATGCTCAACATCATTAATCATTAGAGAAATGCAAATCAAAACTACAATGCGATATCATCTCACACGGGTCAAAATGGCTATCATCATAGCACAGGGAGATCAGCTCGGTGGTTTGTGACCACCTAGAGGGGTGGGATAAGGAGGGTGGGAGGGAGGGAGACGCAAGAGGGAAGAGATATGGGAACATATGTGTATGTATAACTGATTTACTTTGTTATAAAGCAGAAACTAACACACCACTGTAAAGCAATTATACTCCAATAAAGATGTTTAAAAAAAAAAATCTACAAACAGTAAATGCTGGAGAGGGTGTGGAGAAAAGGAAACCCTCATACACTGCTGGTGGGAATGTAAATTGATAGAGCCACTATGGAGAACAGTATGGAGGAGTTCCTTAAAAATCTAAAAACAGAACTACCATACGACCCAGCAATCCCACTACTGGGCATATACCCTGAGAAAACTATAATTCAAAAAGAGTCATGTACCACAATGTTCATTGCAGCTCTATTTACAATAGCCAGGATATGGAAGCAACCTAAGTGTCCATCGACAGATGAATGGATAAAGAAGATGTGGCACATATATACAATGGACTATTACTCAGCCATAAAAAGAAACGAAATTGAGTTATTTGTAGTGAGGTGGATGGACCTAGAGTCTGTCATACAGAGTGAAGTAAGTCAGAAAGAGAAAAACAAATACCGTATGCTAACACGTATATATGGAATCTAAAAAAAAAAAAAAAAAATGGTCATGAAGAACCTAGGGGCAAGATGGGAATAAAGACACAGACCTACTAGAGAATGGACTTGAGGACACGGGGAGGGGGAAGGGTAAGCTGGGACAAAGTGAGAGAGTGGTAGTGTATATATGGACATATATACACTACCAAATGTGAAATAGAGAGCTAGTGGGAAGCAGCCGCATAGCACAGGGAGATCAGCTCGGTGGTTTGTGACCACCTAGAAGGGTGGAATAGGGAGGGTGGGAGGGAGGGAGACGCAAGAGGGAGGAGATATGGGGATATATGTATATGTATAACTGATTCACTTTGTTATAAAGCAGAAACTAACACACCATTGTAAAGCAATTATACTCCAATAAAAATGTTTAAAAAAAAAAAAAAAAACTCCACAAGCCTTAAATTCAACACCTCTACAAAAATCGTTTTATAACTATTTCTAATTCTTCCAATTACAAAAAAATGGCATGTTCATCTTAATTATTCTTGAAAATGTTTATAAAAATACAGGAAGAAAATTAAAACCATAATTCCGCCACACAGACATAACCATGATTAGCCTTTTAAGTGTATTTATTTCCAGTTGGAAGAGTATTAAAAAGTTGAGCTCCTCAGCTATACATTCATCTTTTAAGGCCCTGATGTCTAACTGGAGAACACTTTCAGCTGCAGGTGAAGCCCAAGCACAAGCCAATGAGCATCATGCAATAACTCATGGAACTCCCCTCTCACCTCACAAACTGTGACTTCTCTTTAGTGTTCTCAAGCTGAATAGAGCTCCTTGGTTCTCAAGCCAAGCCCACAGAGCACCGGAGAGCTCCCAAAAACCATCACTACAATCCTACATGAAAACCACGCTTTCGAGTACATCATTAAATCCTCATACTATTATTCCCCATTTTGCAAATGGTGAAATGAAGACTCACAGAAGTTCAGTAAATTCATGAGTTAAAGACAAATGATACACTGGAAGAAAATATTTACAATATATTTGGCAAAGAATATTCAGAATACATAAAGATAAAATTCTTCAGAGCAATAAAAAGTAAATAAAAGACAAACAATCTCATGGAAAATTGCAAAAGACAATTCACAGAAGAAAACAAATGGTCAGTAAACATGAAACAGTACCGCTAATCAGGAATATTAAAATAAAATCAAAAATGTTTCACCTGTCAATAGGGAAACATTTTTAAAAAACCAATACTATTGGGCTTCCCTGGTGGCGCAGTGTTTGAGAATCTGCCTGCCAATGCAGGGCACACGGGTTCGAGCCCTGGTCTCGGAAGATCCCACATGCCGCGGAGCAACTGGGCCCGTGAGCCCACAATTGCTGAGCCTGCGCGTCTGGAGCCTGCGCTCCGCAACAAGAGAGGCCGTGATAGTGAGAGGCCCGCGCACCGCGATGAAGAGTGGCCCCCCTTGCCGCAACTAGAGAAAGCCCTCGCACAGAAACGAAGACCCAACACAGCAATCAATCAATCAATCAATCAATCATCAATAAATAAATAAATAAATAAATAAAATTTAAAAAAAAAAACCAATACTATCAAGTGTTGGCAAGGACAGGGATGAAAGGACACTCACACCTTGTTGGTGCTGTAGCGTAAATTTCTGAAGTCTTCTTTGGATGGTAATTTGGCATGGCAGTATCTGAATAATTGTAAATGAGTATACTTTAATAGCTTCCTAAGAAGAATGCTGACATGGAAATCAAGTGTCCATTATAAAGATGTTTACCACAACACTATTTATAATAGCAAATATTGGAAATAACCAAAAAGGTTTTATAAACTATGGTACATTCATATGATGGAATATCACATACCTATTAAAAACTACATGGTAGATCTATATGCACTGCAAAGCTCTCCAAAGTATATTAAGTTTAAAAAAAAATCAAGTTGTAGAGAACTATGTATAGTATGAATCCATTTATGTTTAACCCAACGTGAATTATTTATATCTGTGTATATGCATGCAAGAACATAGAAAAGGACTAGGAGGATGTATACCAAACTGCTGCTAGTTTACTCTGGAAAGAAAAAGAATGGGGACTTCTACATTGTTCTGAATGCTATTGTATTGTATGAATATATTTTTAAAATTTATTCATGTGTTATTTTTTTTAACATCTTTATTGGAGTATAATTGCTTTACAATGGTATGTTAGTTTCTGCTTTATAACAAAGTGAATCAGCTATACATATACTTATATCCCCATATCTCCTCCCTCTTGTGTCTCCCTCCCTCCCACTCTCCGTATCCCACCCCTCTAGGTGGTCACAAAGCACCGAGCTGATCTCCCTGTGCTATGTGGCTGCTTCCCACTGGCTATCTATTTCACGTTTGGTAGTGTATATATGTCCTTGCCACTCTCTTTGTCCCAGCTTACCCTTCCCCCTCCCCGTGTCCTCAAGTCCATTCTGTAGTAGGTCTGCGTCTTTATTCCCGTCTTGCCCCTAGGTTCTTCATGACCTTTTTTTTTTTTTTTAGATTCCATACTTTTTATATAAGATTTAGTGAGAAAAGCACTGTTAAGAGATGTACATATGGGGGGAAAAATAGTATTTTTTTTCAACTTAAGCTAGAAGTATGTAAGAAAGAGAAATGGTGCCCCTGACATGGGGGGTAGGCCTGACACACTTAGGTCTAGGTGTTCTCATGATAAACATAAACAATTTTACAGAACACTGGCATCAGACAAAGCCATCCTATGACCATGATGGACCAGGACAAGACTACTCCATTATCACGTCTCAACACTGACAAAATCAGGAACACTGTCCAAACCAGAAAAATGACCAAACCTCTCTCAATCCTGGCCATTATGACTAAATGCTGCTTCATTTTCAAATGAAGCTTTTGCTTCCCTCCTTCTAGATGATGATAATGATATTATAGCCCCACCTCCCCAAAATTACCTAAAACAAGCCCAAATCCCTTAATACGTCTTTTCAGACACCTTCTTACTGAGATACTCCCACAGATTTCCAGGGTACCTGAGTAATAAACCAAATTTATTCAAATATAAGTGTGTTCCTAGTGGTCTTTGGCTGAAGGGCCAAAATATGTGATAGGGAAGACTAATAGCGGGACTTCCCTGGCGGTCCAGTGGTTAAGACTCCGCACTTCCACTGCAGGGGGCACAGGTTCAATCCCTGGTCAGGGAACTAAGATCCCTCGTGCCGCATGTCACGGCCAAAAAAAAGAAAAGAAGAATAAAATTAAATAAATAAATAAATACAGCTTTATTTTAAAAAAAGAAAAAAAAAAGAATAACATCTCCAACCCAAAAGGTAGAAAAAGGAAAACTAACACTGAATGCTTACTATGAAACAGAATTTTCCTAGATACCATACACCTTGTTATTTACTCTTTATAATAGACAGAATGGTTGTTTTCCCATTTTACAGAAGAGAACAGTGAGGCTAAGAAATGGTAAAATGGGAATTGGACATAAAAGACTTCAAATTCCCCTTTTGTTCCCTTTTCCCTTTCCCTATTCCTCCATCAGGTAGGCCTGATCACCACAGGCATATGTTACATCAGATAACATAAATGTCTTCCCTGAGCATATACTTTACCTAATAGTAGTAACAGTAGTTAACAGTGAACATTTCTTAAGGACATATTATGTGGCAGGCATTATAGTACACAGTCATTTAATCTTCACAACAGTCCCATAAGATAGGTACTAGTATTTTCATAACACATATTACTAAAAAATAGGAGAAACAGGACTCAAATCCAGGTTCTTAAGACTCAACATGTAGGCTTTTAACAATTAGAGTATCCTAATTTAAAACATACTAGTTGAAAACACTTTAACATTAAAGCTTTGTAAGGCTAGAGTTTCAAATTCCTCCTTTCCAATACAATATAGAATTTTCTATACTCTTGAACTTTAGTATCAACCTCGAACCCTAACTAGTTGATGACTCTAGAGATAAGCAGATTGTGAGCTTTTCATACCATACTTTTATACTGCCAGTACCTTACCTTTGCTGACAACATTAGGAAAACAATTAGGTGGGTTTACTAGACATTAGTAGCTTTATGTTTCTTAAAGCACTATGTGACATATCTGCTTCACAATAGTAAGTCTGGCAATAATTTACATTTCTAGGAAACCAAGCCATAAAAGGTTTATGTAAATTAACTAAAAAGGGGACGAGGTTGGCAGAGCTGTATCACCTTTTGGTCTGTGGTTACTGAATTCACCAGGAACTGGGACTTTAACAGGTATTGCTGAACTTTGAATGGTCAGCACACTAGGAGTGGCAGTAGTAGAATTCGCCTTTGGTCTCTGTCTTGGTGCAATTGAGGTTTCTGTTGGTCCAATGGTATCTGTTATTCTACAACAGAAGAACACATATCATTCCAAATACTGGGATCACTTCTAACCTACTAGTTGTTCTATAAAGGATCTATATCAACAGATGCATATTTATTATTATTGATAATCATGTTAGTCCTCTTGGCTTCTTCCTAAGTCTCATTTTCAAGTACTAAATGTTTAATGAAGACAAGAAAGTAAATAAAATAAATCTAACCAATTTCCTCAAGCCAGATTGCTGCCACTTATAGTCTGCCACCGGAGCTGGCAGAAAAAGAGTATAGAATTGCTCTTAAGGAGATAAAATAAAGGAAGCAAACAGAAGTCTTCCCAATAAGGTTTTGGACAGAACTGAGAGCCAACTCTCTAAACCAGTCAGAGAAATAAAAATAAGGAACAACAAACAACAGTCTCCTTTAGCTTGGACTCCTGGCCTAAAAAAAAAAAAAAAAAAAAAAGAATAGGCCCTAAGGCATGTAAAACAAAAGAAGCCAAAACTTTTAACTGGTGGAGCTATCAGCTCACATTCAGCGTCTTGAATCTTTAACTTTGCTTTACTTAAAACACTGAATGGAAATTATATAAAAGTTTTCCCACTAGGACTTAGTTTAGGGCACAAATGTGAGTGGTCAAGTGGAAAGCAGTTTTGAAAGCAAGAGGCACTAAATATAATTCAAGGAGACACAGACATTTGCTTTTCTCTTTCAAAAATGGCCAGGAAAAATCTTTTAACTTACATATTTATCAACTCTGCTTTCTATAAATTCAGAACAAAAACTCAAATATTTTTTAACAGGGTCTATGTTCACTTTTCAAAAGGATTGCAATCAAATCTCTTTATCAAGTTCCCTTAGCACATTTTCAAAATGATCTGACGCTTAGAAGTTTTGCATACATATGATTTACCAAGTATACATCTGCGGCATTTAGAGAAAGTCCTGTCTATCGTAACTGCACAGAACTCTACAGTTCTTTCCTCTATCTGGAGATACCACAAGAGGGAGCCCTCTCAACAACTATCTTTCTCAGAAAGAAAGGATGTGAAATTGAATCAAAAGATTTTGGAAAATCATAGAAATGCATTGTATGTGTGCTGTTTTCTAAAAATAACATTTATGTTTTAGACGGGATGGGGATGGTACAAGTCATATGAAAATAGAACTAAAAGGTTATAAAAAGATCATGTATACATGTAACCAATTATATCTCATTTAATCTAATTATTTATTGAGTTCAAATTATGGATATGGCACTAAAACCAATGCTGTACTCCCTAAACTCAAGTAATTTGGGGGAAATATTGTATACAATCTTTCTATTTGTCTACCCATTCTTCATTAAGTGGGTAGTATATAGGCCAGACCTCACCCTGCCTTGTTCCTGTTCTAAATAGCTCCGTAAAGGATTCACAACACACATGAGCAGGGCAAACCTCTAAAAAGCATATTAAAAGTTCTGCAGACTTTGTTTAGTCTAGTGTTTCCTAACTTATTTCACTAATGTACCAATATCTATTATACAATTACTGATATCCAGCTAATAGGGCTCAGTACCCTGTCTTCAAAGAATTTACAGTCTACCTAGAAAGATATGGCACATGTTCATGAAAATATAATAAAATATAAGACAGAAAAAGTAACCAGTGCTAAGCTAGTACTGTCAAGAGTTTCATGGAGGAGTAATTTTACCTTTAACCTAACTTGGCTAGAGAAGGCTCAGGTGAGAACTGGAGGTTAAACATAAATATGATTTCATCAGACAGTAAAAGAAAGTAAGCAGTCTATGAAGAAATGGGAGGAGAATGCCTGGACAGATTTGGCAAAGTGAAAATACAAACTTAACTAAAATGAAAGAACGAGTAATTACTGATATCAACACTGCTACGCAGCTTCCTTTGCACTATTGTAGCAGACACAGAGCTGGTTTTTTGCTTCCTTTCTTTTCTTTTCTGCTGACTAGCCTGAACAATCTTCCTAAAATACAAACACTCTCTTCTCTTAAAATCCTTCAGTGTTTCCTTCTGCCAGGACAGTGATTCTCAACCCTTCCATCATTAAGATATAAATCACATAAGTTTCACATGTGTAACAGTCCCAAGAGCAGATGCAAATTTTGGGGAGATGGATGGGGGCTTTTAAGAAGTGAAACAAATAGTGCCACAGATTGAAGGCAGGGCAGGCAGATAATATTCATAAAAGCTTTAAAATATGTTAATAATGATACTGGCTATTTAAAGATTCCCCCTCCTCCCCTCTCTGGAAATATGCCTTTTACATGGAAAAAAACAAAAGATTTACAACTTTTTAACATTTAGAATTTTTCAACTTCTTTATTGATACTATCAATAAAAAGTAAACTTATATTATTGACCAATAAGCACCAATGGACCCTATATTTTTAATATACATAATGTATAGATTTAACATACTATGAATAGCACTGTGAATTTTAGTTAACTATTTCATTAACTATTTCATTTCCTTATAATTGTATAGCTGTAACTTGCGTCACGGTGAAAAGATATTCAAAGCATTACTGTTCAGTTGACTCATGCTTTTTAAAAAATTTGTATCTACTTTCTTAAAGATTTAATCATTAACAAAATAATTATTTTAAAATACAAGTAACAATAAAATTCAACTGACAAGTCCTACAATAATTCATAATGACCACTCAACTATAACAGCAGTTGCTAACTACAGCTATGTCATGGGTAAGACAGTCAGTCATGCTGGATTCCTGCAAGTTAGATATCACATTACTCCTTCGTCTCTTACTCAAAAGAGTATTTTAAATTTAAGTGAATGAAGATAATGTTTTTAGAGTGATGCCATATTTTTTTTAAAAAACTAAGTCATTCTCAAGTGATATTTCAATAATTTACAAATAACAGATTATTTATAACACACCAGATAACCAAGTTCCAAATAGTAGAACTGACTGCAAAGTTGAAAATTCACCGGCCTAAAGGCCAAAATCCAAATTTCTCAGCATGACATATAAACAAAGTTGCTCATGACTGATATTTACCTACCCCTCCTCAGCTTCATTTCCCACCACTCCTGTATATGTGCCCTTATTATGCCCCAGCCTTGTAGTTTCACAAAGGCTGTCCTCACCGGCAATGTTTGCCTGCTATTGTTTCACTGCCCATCATTCCAAGTGACTAGACTATTCATCCTTCAAGAAAGAGCCCAGCAACTCCCACCGGATTCTTCCTGTGCTCCTGTCTTCTTTCCCGTCCTCCACCCTCAGAGCTGCCTGATACCTATCAAGGTGTGACTGTTCACCCGTCTATCTTCATTTGGATCAGAACTCCTTGGAAATAAACACTGCTGCTTTTTCTTTGTGGACTCAGTATCTGTATCTTGCATGTAACAAGTGCATGACAAATATTTTTTATGTATTTTATGTCAAATAAAATACTTTGCATAAGTAAAATATAATACAAAAAACTGTGACCAAGAAATCTCCCCAAATGTAATATTATGCCTGCCTGATAATCTAAAATACAGTCCTGCTTATTAACTTTTAAACTCAAAAAAAAAAAAGCATGAGAAAAAAAAAAATCAGTCATTAATTCAATCATTAGTCAGATTTAGGTCTTAACCTATGTAATTCGTATCAAACATTAATGTAGTAAAGAACTATAAAAATTATTTAAAACATTATATTTCTTTATCAGTCTTAAAAGTATTACCATTATAACCACTCATTATAAATTATACATAGCTATTTTTTCTTTCAGTAAATTTAAAAAAAGTCATACTAGCTATTAAGTAAAACATAAAATCTCCTAAATTAGTTGCCATGTGATGAAATGACAACTCCCCCCTGTAAAAGGACCCAGTGTAACATCACCAGTTACACAATCACTTCGTGATTGCTGAGAGGGAACAGTTCAAGCGCAACTGCTGTCAAACCCTGTTATATCATATAAAAAAGCTTAATCTGTACTTGCAATAAGGAAAAAGATATTTTTTGTGGGTGAAGATGATATTTAATGAATGACACTTGCTAGGATTAAAAACAAGAACTGTCCTCTTTTTTTTTAAATGCCTTTTCGAATTTCAGCATAGTTTTGCCTACCTGGCTTTTATTTGGCTTTTCCTAGAAGCTGCTTCACTAGCAGTCATCGGTTCAGGAAGAGCTGAAGGAATAGGAGAATTCTTGGAAGAAAAAATAAAACTTTTCATTTTAGTTTTCATTTCAATTGCAGAAAGCTTTACTTAAACACTACAGATACATTCTTAAATTTTAAAAGTATTGTCTGTGAGACAATCTCTTCACCTCAGATATCTATAAATTGTTCACATATATTTCCAAGTATCAGTGCATGTTATACAAATGTCACTTTCATATTTGTGTTCCACAGAAACCCTTGGAAAATAAACAGAACAACATCATTATATCCACTTTACAAATGGGTAAATCTTGGGTATAAAGGATTATACTACACTTGTAAATCAATGACTATTTCATACTCTTTGGAAGAAGAAGCAAAACACCAAGCACATGAATACAGTGTTGTTTTACATACTGCAGGTAATTTTCATGACACTGCTTGTCAAGTCTAGAAAACAAGAGCAGAGGCTTCACTCATTTGTTTATCCTCTATAATGTTTGGCTTATAGTGAGTACTCAATAAATGTTTGCTGAGTGAAAAGCTAAAAATCCAGGCAAATGTCAAATAAAGCTACTTTCATTACTAGAATGTTAGTAATGACTTTCAGCTTCAACCGAGAATATATTATATTGACATAGTAAGAACTTCAAGAAACAAAAAGGAAAAGGTACCAAATTCCTTCTTTTTTCTCAGTGGGGTGGATTAAGTTATACACAAAGGAAACCTGTAAGAACAAGTCAGCCCAGAATGATCTTCACAATGCTGAAAACAGCTTAAAAATCACTGATGATTCTAGACTTTTATTAAAATTAGCAGACTCGCCATATACTGTTAATCTGATGTAGTTAAGTACAGTATGCAGACACCAGATACAATTCAAAGCCTTTGCATGGTAATAGCTATTACCAACTCAGCTTCCCTGCCCTAGACACTGGGTTTACATTTATTATTTCTAATCCTCATAATTACTATCCCTGTTCTACAGAAAAAGTAACAAACTATTAAGTAACTCCCCAAAATATACAAAATCAGTCACTGATAAAGACAGAACTGAACCCAGTTCTCTGCATTTACAATGCCGCCGATGCTCTTTATGCCAACGGTAACCAAACTTTAGAGTGCTCAGTGTCTCAGTAATTTTTCATGACACCCCGGCCCCAACCTGCTCCCCAAAAATCTAACAGTCCTGTTTCTTCAACAGTTAGGCCCAAACAACTTAATAATAGTAGTTTGTGCAGTATCAGACAGAGGTCACTGCGTTTCCCTCAAATACGCAAAATATCCTGCAGTGCCCTCAAGTCCACTGTAGCTCCCCAGAGCACCACAGTACACAGTTTGGCAACTGCAGCTTTGTGTCAAAAATACTAATCACAAACATACTATGAGACCACTTGTCTTGAAACAAGTAACTCCGAAAGTATATATATCCGCACAGATAAAATGGATTTTAAATTCATATCCTACTTGCAAAACTACTTACATTGATGTTGGAGACTGGACAATCCTTTTTGGCAAATTTAAATGCAAAATATGACACTTGAAATATATCAGGTCTACATTCTGGATCCGGTTCAAGCATGAACCCTGCAAAAAAAGATCAAAATGTTAAGATGTTTCATTGAACACGGAAGCAATTAGGGGTACATTAAAAGGATAAAATAAATATATATATACATATATTATATATATATTTCCATTCTAAGAGCAGTGATGATTCCAGCAAACTTTGTTAACGTATATAGAAAACATTAGAATTGCTATTTTTTACATTATCCCAAACTAAAGACAAATCAGTCCTAGAACAGTTCTGTACTGAAAGTATGAACGACAAATATGAATATTTTTCTAGGACCCTAACGCAAAAGAAAAAGTGAGTTTAGTAAACACTGGGGAATTATCCAAAAAAGTTCCAGGGCTGTAGTAGGGGTCCTTATTTTCACAATTATCTAAAATACCTCTACTAATTTTTAAGTGCTCCTAAATCATTAAGAGAAGACTAAATTGTATGCATTATAATCTGTTTAACAAAGTAGTACAGGGTTGGCACTATAATTTTCCTAAAACATGCTTTTTTCCCATGCTGATGATAGCAATATTCATCATAGTTCTGTATTTCAACATGCTATCCACATCATGTTCAGAAGTATAAGCATAATTTTATGGTTCTATTATGAACAGATTTCACACCAACCTTACAGCATTGCTTGAAAGGCCTGACCTTTTTTCTAACCAAAATGACCACTACCACTTGCCAATCTCTTGGAACTACTTGTTAATTTACAATTTCACAAGAAGGCTGACATTTATACTCAATTATATATCTAAAAAATCCATATTTTGTTAAAGTATTCTTCATATTCTAACGCTGCTTCATTGATTAAGTTCTTATCTTACTCAAATCATTTTTGAACCTATTTGCAATGTAAAATTTACAGCATTAATTAGATAATATTCTAAAATTTACTAACAAAATTATGTACAGAGATATCAAGGTATATAAACAGATAAATTAAAATTATAAATCAAAATGAATTAAATCTACCTTTCAAACTTAAGTAATATTTGAACAAACAATGTGTAATACATCTCCAACAGCATGATAAATTTATTTGCTAAAAACATGGTTGTTTGGCAAGTGACACTAAGCACAAACAAAAATTTATTTGGGAGATTCTGAACTCAGTTTTATTATATTCTGCATATCACTTGATTTTATATACTTAAAGAGGCTAACAGATATCACTTATAAAATTGGTATTTTACTATTGTATCACCATTGTTAGAAATTAACTCAGAACATTTAATTCTAATATTTATTAATGTATATTCAACTTCATTCAAATCCAGAAAAGATCTGAAAAATCTACAAGGTTTATTTCATCCTCCAAAGTTATATTTTATCTTGATACCAACAGATACTACATGTTTTAAAAGTAACAACAGTACATGATATGGGGATAAATTTAAACAGACTTTTACCAATGTGGGTAGAACTGATAACATCTTATAAGCAAACAAAAGGACCTCTAACTCCCCTGGCTCATGTTTCCATGTGGGAATACATCTTCTGGAGGCACTTTAGTTTGTCGAACTGTACTGACACCATTTATGTGACATAAAATCAGCCTAAAAGGTCATGACTAGCATTTATTTTAGCAAAGTAGAATAGAAAATATTAGAGTGCATTACTGTAAGTATAAGCAATGTTTCAAGGAACTTGTTTTATGTGTATGTATATATAAAATGTATTTTTTACCATGGATCACTGTCAAGCAGTTTGAAAACCACTGTGCTAGTGACCTCTCTCTGTTAGTATAACACATTCCTCTCCAAGGGAAAGACAGTGATTTGTCTAATTTAGACTAGAAAAAAAGAAATAAGCACCCACACGTGTCCATCTCTGCTGCTCCTTCTTTCAACAGTTTATTCTCAGGACATGTATGTTCTCTACAGAACCAGGTTTTGCAAGTGGCCTACTTCTGTGGAGGAAGTCCATGGTTTTCCAACATTGTCTATGACTCTGTGAGAGTATATTTGGGGGTTGTGTATGCATTAATAGGCCCATTTGGCTTCGGAGTCCATTCTGCAATCTGCTTTGTCATTTTATCTAATGAGATCCTGTGCCCCATCTCTAATTTGGTTCTAAATTCAAAGTATGAAGAGGCTGAAACCCACAGTAGAACATGGTTACATTTTTATCTCTGAATATTTTTATATTGAAGCTTATCAGCCATTTAAAAAGAAAAAGAAAAAATCTCAATAAGGCATTGTTAAAGCACTTAATAATGTAATTTTCCAAACTCTCCAAAAGAATGGATTGCAAAATGTACTCCTAGATTACTGAATGATGTAATCTGGAGTGTAGAGGTATCAGTCCTAATCCAGCTATACTCTGGAGCATATCTACCAAAAAATGACAATTTCAATTTTTAAGTAGTTGATCCAAAGCCATTTTCTCTCACAATAATTAAACCTCAAGTCTAGTGTTTCATTAACTCCTACTTCATGACAATAAAACCGTATCATCTATAGAAATATGCTCCTGAGGAGAAGGGGTGGATTAAGGAATACATGTGTCTAATTCATCCAAAAGTGAATCAAGTACTTAAGTTTTTAAAAAAAGACAGAGAAGCTAGAATACACCCTTGTTTACCCAACTTAATATGATCATGTGAGTCAGCACAAGACCATTCCCATTAAGCTTGATTCTACTGTAAATATAAAATCGACTTTTAAAAAGTAAGCCATATAGAAATGGAAGGGTACTTCTCTGCTCCTCTTACTTGTGTGACTCCTCCTATTGACACAAATACCACTAATTTAACCTAAGAACGCAAAACAGTCTCAGCACTGAAGGTAGCATATGACTAAACCACCACAGTATTTCCAACTGATGTTATCAGACTACCTGATAAAAACCACTTGCCAGGGCTTCCCTGGTGGCGCAGTGGTTAAGAATCCACCCGCCAATGCAGGGAACACAGGTTCAATCCCTGGTCCGGGAAGATCCCACATGCCGCAGAGCAACTAAGCCCGTGCGCCACAACTACTGAGCCTGCGCTCTAGAGCCCGCGAGCCACAACTACTGAAGCCCACATGCCTAGAGCCCGTGCTCCGCAACAAGAGAAGCCACTGCAGTGAGAAGCCTGTGCTTCTCAAACTCAACGAGAGAGTAGCCCCCGCTCACCACAACTAGAGAAAGCCCGCGCGCACCAACAAAGACCCAACGCAGCCAAAAATAAATAAATAATATAAATAAATTTTTTAAAAAAAAACCCACTTGCCCAAGGCAGCTGAATTAATTATGCTTATTCTAATTTTGCAAAGGAAAGTACACCATCCCTGCGTATTCCAGCAAAAAGAGCAGCTAAAGGAGCAGCGGCTGCTGCAGCATAGCAGTGGCCAAGTTAACCTACGGTTACATCGAGGACGCACACCGAAAATTCAATGAAGTAGTTTCCATTCAAGTTACATAAAATGAGGGATCCATACCGGGTCCTAAGTAAAAGTTAAACCAGCATCTCTAATCTAACAGCTCAACAAATTTAATAGGAAAATACTTTGGACAGAGGTCTCAAAAGAATGTTCCTGCTTAAAATTTGTTAACATTGTTTCCTTCCACAAAGACACTTTTTCTCTCCCACAGACTTCCAGTTATTACACTCATTGTAATTTACCTGAAAAGAGAAATACCCACTCTAATTTTGCAATCATAAATACTTCAAGAATTAACTTGTTATTTTTGTCTGTTGACCTATGGAAAGTATTATAGAAACTTACATATTAGGCAAAGATGTTCTACAGACCTTATTCTATGGACTGTTGAAATGAAACCAAATTTAACAGCTAATAATAAATGTGTTCAACCATAATGTAAAGACTAAACGGCACTATAAATATGCCAGGATAGTATATTTGGGATAGCCCTGGTAGCTGTTCCTAGAAGTTATTGATCACAGCCCTCTCTTTACATCTCCCCAAATGGTAACCCAGAGCCAATGACTGAAAACCTTCAAGGAAACCCTATCTTAATCTCTGATTTCTTTTCAAAGGTACATTAAAATATCTGAGATTTTCTTCAACAAAAAAATATATAGGAAGACAGTGGGTGAAGAGCATAAATGAAGAAAGATTGGCCATGAGTTGATAATCACTGAAGCTGGGTAGCAGGTACATGATAAACCACTGCACTGTTCTGCCTATGTTTGTATGTATTTTTTAACATCCATAATAAATTTTAAGTGTTATCTAAATAAGCAAGTTCCTGGTTTCCCACAGAAAACAGGTATTAAAATAAATTTATTTATTATCAAAACAACAAGAAATAACAAGTGTTGGTAGAATGTGGAAAAAAGGGAACCCTTGTGCAATGCTGGTGGGAATGTAAATTGGTACAGCTACTGTGGTAAACAGTACAGAGGTCTTTCAAAAAGTTGAAACTAGAATACCATATAATCCATCAATTCTCCTTCTGAGTATGTATCTGCAGGAAACAAAAATACGAACTCAAAAAGATATCTGCTCCCCTGTGTTCACTGCAGCATTATTTACAAAAGCCAAGATATGGAAGCAACCTAAGTATCCATCAATGGATGAATGGATAAAGAAAATGAGAGGCATACACACACACACACACACACACACACACACCCCATGGAATATTACTCAGTCATTAAAAAAAAAGAAGGAAATCTTGCCATCTGCAACAACATGAATGAATGTGAGGGCACTATGCTAAGTGAAACTGGTCAGACAGACAACAAATACCATATGATCTCACTTAAAAAAACAAAAAACAAAAAAGACAGATACAGAGAACAGACTGGTTCATTATATATTATATATCACTATTTCACTGCACAAAGTTAAGAGGTAAGAAAATTAATCTTAGTAGTTACATTTAACAGTATATTCTGGAATATATGATAAATTATGGTAAACCTTTGATACCCAACTTTAACCTGAAAAACCAAGTTTGGCTTCAAAGCATCCAAAGAAATCTCTGCAGGGGAAGTACATCCTACTTAGTATCTGACAGCAGATGCCCTGATCCCCACCCAGAAAATCAAAAATTAGGTTAGCTCAGGAAGAATTATAATGACATCAGTAGTAGTGGTAGTGGGAGCTATAGTAGTTAATAATGATAGTAGCATTAAAGGCCATCTCTTTCTGAGTACTCACACATACTAAGAAGCACTTCTCATAATTCATTTAATTTTCACAATAACCTTAAGAGGTAGGTAATTTAATATGCTCATTTTAGAAATCAAACTGAAATAAATGGAGTTGCCCCGTATTCTGTACCAAATAAGTGACAGAGCAGATGCAAGCCTAGGCCATTTGGCTCCGAAGGCCAAATTGCTCTTAATCTCCACATGTACTTCCTTAACCACCATAACAGAAGCTAAAAGAAAGGTGAAGCAACCAGCCTCTGTTCACTCTTCAAAACTATTCAGTAATCCCGTTAGTTATGCTTCTCATTCTCCTCTAGATATTCTCTAAGTTCTTTTCAACTCTTAGATCCAAAAATGGAAAGTGCTTCTCTCCTCATTGCCCCCCCCAATCCATCTCCATTACTTGTCTATTGGAAAAGTTAACAGACGCTAAGAAGAAAAATGCTAAATAATTGCTACTTTTAAGAAGTAAAGTCTGCAGAAAGTTAATAAACTGAGCTTTGTGGACAGTAGTTAATATAATTAACAATTATTATCATTAATTTATTAAATATTATTATATAAATAATAACTACCCTTGACCAAACTGGTGATAATCAAAAGTATATTCAAATACTTATATAACCACAAACCATACAGTTTTAACAAAGATTAAGCATGGCTATTTCATTTTCAAAAATCTTGAATCATATAAAATAGATGTAAACAGCATTGGTAAATCTATTCATACTAAGAAGATATATTTTTTTAAATGCTTTATCTTGTAAATAAATGTGGGACAACTACATTGTATGAATAGACGGTTGGCAATAAAAAGCTTCCCTTTCAAAAACTATGAGCACAGCTAGGTAGTTTCTGGTTTCTGAAGGTAGAATTTACTTGAAAGCAATGTAAATCACCAATTAGTTTATTATAAAAGCAGACAGAGAAACCTAAATAGGATGGTGAGAAACAGGCAAGGTCACATGTGAAAAATGTAAAAAATAAAATTGCAAAGAATCTAAATGTTTTCTAAAGACCACTGCACTATAGATAAGTATGTTCGGGTTTTAAAAAATCTCTACTTTGTTATTAAGCTTTTACTACTCAAGACAATATTTAAAAAGTAAAGTCCACAAAAGCCCTTTGACAGGAGATAAAATACCAACGTTTACTTGAGTGTTTTTATTTTATTCAACCTTGTTTTTTTATTTCTGCCTAGCTCTGAGAAATCAGTTCAAAGAAATTAATACATGGTCGAATTTATACTAACATTGATAAAACCTAAGATCTGTACATTTGTTGAAAAATAAAGCAAGCATATGATGCCCAGTAAAGCATCAATGAACTAGAGTCCAATTAGATCCTAAAATTATCTGCAGTGTTTAGCTTTTCTACCTTCCTACTATACACAAACACATATACCCAAACACATACATAGAGAAGGAAAACAAACAAACCTAACACAAAAAAATAAGATCTCAAATGGAAAGAAGCCTCACATGTGAAACAGAATCCCATCCCATCCCTACAGGCTGTAGGAGCTGTAGCTGGTATGTGATTTATCAGTCTACTCAAATGAGAGCCTAATCCTAAATTGCAGAGTTAGTGTACTGGAGCCTGTGTCTGAAGTTTAAGCAGGACTTATAAACCTGAGATATAAACTGGCTGTGGCAAGAGGGAAGATTGGAAATGACTGGATCTCTTAGAATCTACACTGTGTTCCATTCTGAATCAAATGTTGAAAATCTCTCATTTATAGCTGGCAAATAAACCAGAAATTTCTTGTTGTAACTATCAAAAAACAAAAAAAAAATAAGATCTCATCACTATAAGCAAATTAAATCATGAATCAGGGTATATACTGTCCAGTCTCTCATACAGTTTTGTCCAATGAGGATACTGAGTTGCTAAGACACTTCAAGATCCTCAATAAAATCCTCAGCCCAGTTGTGATTAAAGCATTATACTTAACAACAAAACAGTGCCACAGATACAATGATTTACAACAAGGGCTTCAATAAAAGGTTAAACTTCAATTAGCCAGAATACTCAACAGCCAAAGTAAATTCCTCAATCTATTTTTTGAGCATTCCAATTAATGAGTTTTTTCCATGCTTTTGATGCCCTAATTTTTGGACAATGAAGGAAGAAAGCAACTGGATAAGACAGAGCAGCTTATGGGTATGAAGTTTATTCAAATATACTCTAAAGTATGTTTGCTCTCCAAAATAAATTCACATTCTGCAAAATGGCAGGCTAAAAATAACAGGGCTAATGAGGAAAAGAGAGCTGGGACAAACCACTGAAAAAAAAACTATACAGTTCTGTCACCAGAACACTGACAACAACATTAATTGGTATCTGGGAAGGTAACTTGGGCTGACCAGGCAGGTAGCTTAATTTGGCTGAAAGCTGCCACGAGGACATAAAAACACGTCAAAATAAGACTAGGAGGTTCTCAACCAGTAAGATAAAAGTGCAGTTCCGAGCCAGCGCGGGTGCTAGTCACGAGGCCATCCGTTGGTAGAGAGTCACACAAAAGCTGAGAGGTAGACCTCTCTGGGAAGAAAACCTCAGGTACAAGCATTCATATTAATGTTCTCCAGTTAGAGTGGAAAGTCTACAAGCTGGCAGTGCAGCAGCCAAGCTCAAGGCTACTTCCTTCCCCTACAAGTTATAACACCAGCTCCCCCACCCCTGCCCTGCCTCCCCTCGCCTAGGAAAAGCATTCCACGTGAAGCAATGTAATTTTTGTGTTCAACTGACATAATTCTCTAATTTCCAACATGTATGAGCAAATCCACATTAAAGAAACAAAAAGATCATGCTTTAAATACGTTTGCAAAGTAAAGCTAGATATCCTTTTAGGCTCCATTTTCTTTTGATTATTTTTCTTCTGGAGTGTTTGCCCTTTTCTTTTTGCGTTACATGAGTTAGCCAATTGTCAAATGTGTAACATAAATTACAAAAGTTAGCCAATTGTCAAGTGTGTAATAAATTTTTTTTTCCAGTTTATCATTTGACTTTATGCTTGGGTTCATGGTTTGGGGGAACTTTTAATGGTTTAAATTTATATGTCAATGGATTCATCTTTTCTATGTCCTGAGATTAAAAGCCTAGTTTACACATTACCTATTCCAGTGTTATAAATAAATTCAGACCTATTTTCTTCAAGTACATTTATGTTTTATTTTTTACCTTTAAGTCTTTGATTTATCTGAAATTTTAGCATAATGTTTCAAGTAGAGATCCAGTCTGATTTTTCATCCACAAGTGGATAATAAAGTTTTGTATTTTCATCTGTTTTTCCCCACTGAGTTGAACTGCTATCTTTATTATACAAAACCTCAAATATATTTACATTGACCCTCTTTTCTACTGCACTGATCTCAGTGGCTGGAGGCTATGACAGAGGATGTTTAAAATGGTAAAAAACAGAGTAGAAATGCTAGAAACACTTTAACTGAAAGAGTGCAGAGCAGTGCTGTTTAAATACTGCAACTTCCTAACATATTTAATATCTGATGATCCTCCCCCTCCCTCAAATCATCTTTTTCAGAAATTGTACCATGTGCATATATAAAATATTAAATTACAGTACCTGTCAAAAAGGAAGAAAAAATTCTTAAAAGAGGCTGTAATGAAAACTGAGGTATTCTTTTGGAATCAAAGGCCCACAGGATTACTCCTTCTGACATACACTTAGGTTGCTTTCTAATTTTATAATCAATAAGGAATATTAAAAAGAGTGGCCAAATAAACTACTATCTAAGATTGGCAATACTGTGATCTAAAGAAGCAACAGATCTGGATATTTGGATTTCAAAAGTTCAAAGACTGAATAATTAAATGTTACGCTGTAAGTTTTTCCAGAAATTCCAGTTTCCTTAATTACATAATCTCTATGTTCTATAAAACCTTATCTAGAGCTTAAAAATACCCATGTACTAATCATTAATTAATCTGCGTTCATTCCTATAGAAGTCTTATAAACATCTTTTTAAATGTATTTCTTGACTATAGTTTCATAAAATTATAATACATGAAATTAAAAGACTGGGTTTAGGTAAAGGAATGGAAACAGCAGGCCCTAAGTACTGTATCTTATAATTTTTTTAATAAATTTTCCAAGTACTTACTTATTAAACAATGTATGTTATGGGAGTAACGGGAATTGTCTGGGATGGTGAAGCTGCCATCACAGATAGCAACCTGACTCTCACCAAAAGGAAGAGTGAAGAAACAAAGTTTATACAGCAAACATCCCAGGGCCTGTAAAACAAAGCATGAATATCATCAGAGCTCAAGTATCAACTTAACCACAAGACAAAAAAAAGTAGCCACAAACCAAAAACTAAATATGTTACTAAAAAAAATAAAAGCCTAATGTTTCTATACTGGATCAATCTTTTCACAAATTACAACTTAAACAAATTAATGCACTTAATTTTTAAAAAGGCATTTAACTGTATCATCACCATATTTTTCTATCACATCTGTGGCTAGCTGGCTGAATTAATGTTATCATGGAACTCTAGATCATGAATGATATAACTAAAATTAGAAGTGGCTGGTTCCCTTCAGGAGAAAAATTACACCTTTGTTTCTTTCACAAGGAAAATATATATTTAGTACATAACTAGCATATAACAACCAACGATGTAAGCACAAGGCTCCTCCGAGCAGAATCTTTTAAAAATTCACTATAATATCTGTTTTAAAATCCTGGGATTCCAAGTACGAGTTAACCAGAACAGTTAAACTTAGCAGACAACCATCAATACTGATTATTCCCTGATTTTCACTGATTTCATGAGCACGTCATTATTTCAGAATATATTATTCACTGAGCACATAATATAAAAATTAGTTCTCTACTTCTATATATAATCCTACAATTTTAGTTCTACATTACACTAGTCATATTTGTACCTGGGTAATCTATATAAAATTCAAAAAGGAAAGGCTCTGTCTGCTTCACTTGCATGGATTCATAGACATCATAGCACCAATAAATCTACTTGCTGACAATGAAGACAAAACACCCTAAAACACAAACTGCATCTGGAAAAGTAGCACAGGAAATTTTTAGCTAAACTGCCAACAGCTCAAACCTGAGACACAGTAATAAAATGTGATTTTCTGCTCAAGAAATCATTATGCTGTCACAGGAAGTGTCACCTATAAGCCTTATGAGTGTAAGGGGTGATTCTAATTCTAAATTGATTATACAAAATTATCCAGTAGTAACTATACAATTACATTAGCAATAACTGAAATTTGGCCTATCTAAAAATTAGCAAATCAGCTTTCCTTTGTTGGATTTTCTCCACACAGCAACTTAGCAAACCCAATTAACAAATACACTAGTTTTATAACTACTATGAAGATCACAATATACAGAAATACCTTTCTGAGTTCAACAATATTAACTTACAACACATTATTTTCAATACTATAACAGTCTTCCAATGAAAAAAGTTTGAAGACTCTAGAAATTTAAATATATTAGTTCAAAAACATTACTAGATTATTTACCATATGACTAACAAAACTATTAAGATTCTGAATAGAAATAACCAGTTCAATGTGGCTTTAAAAAAATTTACAATGCTTTTTTCTATAAGGAAGATATTTTCAGCTTTTATGCAGCAAATTGAGCATAAGCCTTCCTTAAAAGGACTAAAAAATATATTATTAATGATGTAATATCTGCATTAAATTACACCTTTCTTCTGCCCAAATGATAGTTAGGCAAACTGCGTTTTAGCCAGTTTTATCTTGTCAATCAAACCTTTAGTAACGTGTCTTTTGTTGCGGGAGTTCCCAGATAACAATTTTAGATAGCAATGCCAGTGTACTTAAAAAACATACATCTAAAATACTCTTGCTTTACAGAGTGTGAGCACAGTGAGGTGTCCTAATTTTTTTTCACACCAAAGGCATTTCCCTCTTTATCCATTTGATACAATGAGAACTGTTGAAGAAACAGGAGGGAACGAATGACCTTATTTTGAAGGCTGAGTATCACCGTCTTTAATTTTCCTCATTAAAAGGTAACATGAAGCATCTCTCACTGAATTTCCTACTGGTCAATAAAATCAGCATCCTAGTTCTCAGGATAAAAATAACCTACAATGAAAACTTCAAAACAAAAATTTTTTTCCCAAAATATATATGCTAAATGAATACTTTAACCTCAATATCATAACCCTCTGAATCAGCAGTATTTTTTTTCTGGATATTCTTGAATTCACACCTAAAATGTTGTAGCATTTCATCTGAGCTAAGACAAGCATTAAAATGGCATCATGGAAATTAAAACTCTGTCAAGCATATAAACACAGATTCTGTTTTCTGATTATTTTTCTGGCTTCTTTTTTATCTTTGAGTATCTATTTGTCATCCCACAGCTATACCAAGTTATCCATTATAGAAATACTGTCCCATATACTAATCTGTAAATGGTATAAATTTTAAACTTATCACTGACAATTTAGTATGCTGCCTGGCATGCATTCGAAGCCTGGTGAAAAATGAAAACAACAAAAAAAGATTCCCTCCTTTTTGTTAAGATATTGGGTAGCAATCGCGTTCTTAGAGACTTTGTTTTTTTTTAAATCAACCCTTGATGATTTCAAAACAGCAGTCAAGCTATAATGTCTGTTGTTTCCTCTGCTGTTGAAATACGCTTTTAGGTAATGTGGATTTCAACATCAGTCACAAAATTAGGCCAGAAAAGACTTCCACAATCACCTCCTCTAATTAATACCTTCGCTTTATAAATTAAGATCCAACTGAATTTGCTTTCTACATTATACTGCAAGCCATTTACTATAAACCATTTAATGAGTCAAATGTCAATGCTGAGAAGAGCGAATGGAATTTGAGTCACACAAGCTGGTGATCTGTAAGCAGTATCAAATTACCTAAATCAAACTTATTCACGGTTTGATTAAATTATGTATACGGTCAAAAATTCAACTACCACAAGATTTAAAAACCACTGGTGAAAAAGTGTATATTACATAGACAGAGGAAAACCAATCATAGATACTCTTTTTTTTTTATTATCTTGCAAGAATACTTGGTATCCCAACCCCTATAACAGAAGGCCAGGAGAGGGGCACCAAGAAGATACTCATTTGGGTTCACACGTTACACTCGACTACTTTCTACACATTATGTTTTAAAACAAAATAAATGACTTTTCTTGGAAATTCTAGAACTACTTCCAAAGGAGTATTTTTCCTCCATCCCTAACATAGCCACTAGTGGTAGATATGGCTAAATACCTGTTAAACTTAAATGAATTCACATCTAAATTAGAGTTTCCTGCTAGTTTATTAAATATAGCCCAAACATATTTTACTTCTGAAATAAGTTCTAAAGAAGTGTGGGCACTCTAACGTAAAGTTCAACTCTATAGAAACATGATATATCTCAATAATTCAATCCACATATAGATGCTAAATGATAAAGAACCTCAATATATACAGGTTAGTCAACGGTATGTTTATAATTTTTAAAAAGTTTTACTCATGTTAGTTTCCACTAAAAAGATCCTAAAATACTCCAGAAAATTATAAACAATATTACGTAAGAATTATGTCCAGCTTTTCCATACTGCGATCAACCAAAATTGCACTCAAATCAAAAAAAAATGTTAACAATCATATATAATTTAAATTCTAAAAAATACTGTGGTAAAAAGTTACATTATATGGAAATCCTTTTTTTGCCTTTTTATACCTAAGCTTTCCATCTCAGGATCAAGAAGATAATATGTGCTAATATTTTTCTTCTGAAGAAGAAGCTTTACTGTCCACCACTCTCTGCTACTTATTAGGAAATACCTTGCGGAGGACAGGGGGAAAATAATCAGATCTTGTTAATTTGGTTAGTGAAAATGTCAGCCTTTCTTGGCCTTACCCAGATATCAGCCTTGGTGGTGATAGGTTTCCCTCCATAAAGGTTGATCATTTCAGGGGCTCTGTATGACAGAGTTGTATACCTGGCAGTAAATAAGTAAAATGGAGTGGAGATATAAAAAAAAAGACAGATACTACATTGTTTCTACATAAAATACTATGAAAAACTTTTAGGTTCGATAACATTATAAAGAAATAATACTATTTTAAAAGCTCATTAAAAGTCCATCATGGATTAAACAATACAAAGCATCTATACACATTTTTATTCAACAAGTGCAATTGCATCTATAATGATAAAAACAATTTTTAATAGAAAAATTTTAAATAAAGGTGACGTATGGGAAACGTAGTTTTCCTTGAATTTCTTCTATGAAATAATACAATTTGACTATGAAAATATCCTTATCAAAATATTTTAGTCTATTAATTTAAAAGTAAAGCTTCCACCCTCTCAAAAAATTAATTTCTATGTTTATTAAGCAGCTTGTTTTTATGGACTCTAACATAATTCCTTGCACACAGTAGTAAATCTCCTTTAGGTTTGTTTTTATAATTGTTGCTTTAAAAGTAATCTCGTTGCCATAATTAACTATTATTAATTACACTAATTAAGTACAATTCTAAAACTGACTGTCAGCATAAGCAATTTGGAATTAAAAGATACTGTGAATAAATATTTACCAGTATAAAAACTCCAAATCCATTATGAACAGAATAAAGTAGTGCTCAATGAACAGAATAAAGTGGTGCAGAAATTATTAGAATATCAAAGGAATTCCTATATTATAGCATAATTTAAGATTCATTTTCAGTGTTTATATGTTTCATTTTACAGAGTATCTTAAAGCTCAATATTCTACCATCTTACTTTTTCCAAATTACCCTGACTGGGTGATACATTCTGATGATACTACTACAGAGGAGTGATCTAAGAAACCAGAATATAAACTACATGAGGACGGGACTTTATTTTTTTTGTTCACTGCTATACTGTAGCACCATCAACAGTGTCCACTACATTGTAGGCCCTAAATAATTACCTGTTAACTGAATAAATGGTTAGATCATTAACTCCTCAACTGAGCCACAAAGCACAAGAACCCATGAGCTTATTACATTCATCACTAGTGTACAATTCTGCTGAACCTTAACTATACTTCAGATCTTAACAGCAAGAAATGAAACTTCCAGCAAGTCAAAGATGCTTGAGCAGAATTCTGCAGCTGTCACTATACATCACAACCCAATCTTTTAAAATTATATGTATATACAAATATCCACAAGAAGCTAATTCAATAATTCATTGTTCTGTTTCTTGAGGACATTTATATATTTACTAAGGAGTTTGTTTTTATGGAATCTAACATAATCATCATAGGCTGTTTCCTGAGTAGAAAATATGTAAGTCTAGAAAACCATAGTTTTATACAAATGGTCCAGAGTAAGATCAGCTCTACCTGAGCTATCTCAAAATATATGTTGCAGTTCAAACGAAAGCTCCTAGGCAGCCTTAAACAATTGAGAATTTGTCAGGAAGTGAAGAAAAGCAACTTAGAAAAGGCAGCTACTTAGAAATTTCTATTCTGACAGATCTTTCTGCATTCTGTTATCATTTTATTAAGATAACCTAAGATTTACAAGCAGTACTATTTTCTAAAACTAGAAAACAGAAAAGTCAGGGAAAGGTCCTTATAATAGTACTCTAGCAACCATGGAAAGTACAAGATTAAGAAAGTGTAAGGCAGATACGAGTTACATTTCTACCAGAAAGTTTTCCAATACAATATTATAAAGTAACAAGTTTTCCACATAGTTTTCAATGCATTAATAGATCAATCTTCTTAATATTAAATATGAAGTAAAAGTTTAATGTTTTCAAATAATTTAATTTTTTCCTAAGAAGCACAAATCCTCAGTATCGATAAAAACAGATGTTTAACTGAATTCAGCAATAACTTCAAACTTCCTTTAATGCTTCCACTAATTACTATAGCTTATTTAACAAATTTCTTGATAAATTTGTTTACAATGCAGATGAAAATTTTGTTTCCATTGTAAAATGTATTTCCTATTGAACTAGATGAGACATAAACTAATCAATGTCTATGGCACAGAAATATCTTAAAGAAAGCTATTAATGGAATACCTAAAATTTATATTAGCAGAGCTGGTCACAGACTCAAGTTAACTAAAATTCCCATGAGACAAAGCACAATAAAGATAACACTTACTTTTTAATTTCTTCTTCTACTATATTAACTCCATCTTTCTGAGGATTAAGAAATTTATTTGTGGCACTGCCGAAGTCACAAAGTACATAGTTTCCACCATCATTCAACAAAATATTTTCCACCTTCAGAAAAGAAAAGCAATTATTAGTAGTATTTTCAAGGTGAAAATTATCTTTTTATAACAATGTTTTTACACAATAAACACTGATATGTATATATAGAGAGAGACAGAGAGAGATAGGTAGAGACAGAGAGAGAGAGAGAGAGAGAGAGGACACCTCAAATTGTGAGAAAGGACAAATGATTCAGAACAAAAATATACTTTACTTTATCTACTGCTTCTCTCACTAAGAACAGAGAAGTGCTTCTCCCATCCCAGGATGATTTTTGCAAGAGCCAAGGAACCCTAAGTCCTCTCAAAAACTGCTTCTATGGAAGAGAAGAACTAGTAGCAGTCAGAGTCTATACTACACCTCCATTTTTCTCCTTTTCTGACACTTAGCTTACCTACAGAAAGGTAACAAAAACCATTACAATTCTACCTCTGATTGACTCCTAATTCCATTTTTATCTAAAATACTACACTGAAGAACACAGATTTGACTTTATGCCTTAACTTAGAGATCAGAGTTGTAGTAACTTAAATAAAAATTATGTGCACAGTTTCTAAAACAGGAGAATGTGGGTTCACAGCCCAGCTCTGCTACTTATTAGTATATGTACCCTTGGACAACTTGCTTAACCACTCTTGTGCTTTAGTCTCCTTATCTATGAAATGGGGAAAATAATAATATCTATTACATGGGATTGCTGTAAAAACTGAAAGAATTAAAACATGTAAAGGGCTTAGAACAGTGACTGAAATAAGGTAAACACGCAATAAATGATACTATTATTAATATTTTTACACAATATTTTTTATTTTTATGATACAGTTTTAAATGAGTAATTCAATTTCTCTCAACTCTACCAAAATACTCACATTACAGTTTCTTTACAATTTTTCTTCTATATTTCATTTTACTCTTTTAAAAATATTCAATATTTGTACAAAATAAAGATTTATACAAGAAATCAACTTAAAAAAAAAGAAACTTACTTAAAACAAACACAGGATTGCATAAATTTACACATGTAAAAAGAACTAAGTATATGAAATATGGTCTATATAAAATTATGCAGTTCAATGTCTTTTTTGTTTTAAAATCAAGAAGACTCAGCTGAAAACATCAACTTTACATTTAAAAAGTTAATGAGCTATAACAGTGCAAAAAAATCAGACCGAATTATTGGGGAAAATGTAAAAGTTGCATATTCAAGAGAACTGAAATGAACTATACTGGTTATCGAAATTAAGGGACAGAGGTCTGCAGTCAAGTATTTCAATCTTGCCTTGACTTGTATCCTTTCAGTACAGGTTTCCCTAGATGATGCTTTCATGGTTAACAACCTATATTCTAAGTGACATCTTCTATTCTCTTGTATCTTAAGAGAATTTTATTATCACTTTTCATAAATTTTGTATAATAAGTCAGAATTAGGATTCATTCATTCATTAAATATTTATTTAGACCCTGCTATGTGCCAGGCACTGTTCTAAATGCTTGGATACATCAGTACACAAGAGAAAAATCCCTGCCCACAGGAAGCTTACAGTGTAGTGGGAGAGGACAGAAAATAACCAACAGACATAATACATAAGCAAATTTTATAGTATCTGAGAAAGTGACAAGTGATAATAAAAGGTAGAACAAGTAGAGTATGGAAAGGTTAGGTTGTAATTATAAATAAGGTGGTATAAGGACAGGACTCACTGAGAAAGTGAATCTGAGCAGATTTGAAGTGGGGGAAAGATTAGCCATGGGATATCTGGGCATAAAGCATTTCAGGAAGAGGAATTTTTGTAATCTTAGTGTTTGTAGGTATCAAAGAGGACACCTATGCTTCTAAACAATATGTGTAATGATAGCTCAAGCAATATGATACCAGGAATGTCCAATCCCCTTTGGGCACTTTTTCCAATTTAACAAGTGGGTACCATATACAAGAGGTCAGATTCCACGAAAATGTAAGACAAAGTGACCTTAGAGTGACAATCATCACCAAATTATAGTAAATTATCTAAAACTACAGTAAATTATAAATAAATGAGTAAAGAGACCCATTTACGGTCACCTCCAATATCTCTGGAAAACACCCTGATGCTTAAAATGAATTATAAGAAATAGGAGGAGTGCTGAACTGGGAAGAATAGTGTGGAGGGATATCCAACCTGTGTCAGTGATGTTCATATTTTTGTTCATATGAAACCTTTTAAAGAAGCCTGCTCTGTAAAACAGAAGCAAAGTAGGGAGCACAAAGTCCACCTCTACAGCCGTGCTAGCAACCCTCAGGGTCATGAAAAGCACAATTTCAATTCTATAGTCAGTCTTTATATGGCCTCAGGAAATGTAGCTGGGGACAGAGAGACCAATCTCAGTGCTAGTAATAAAAACTGGTTTATATGAAGACAGTCCAAGAACATTTTTAACTCCAAAGTTTAAAAGGCATTAATCCATAAGTAGACTAAAGTTCATACCTTCAGATCCCGGTGAATTATTGGAGTCTTACACTGATGCAACCTTGCAACAGCTTCACAGGTATCACAGAATATCTGTAACACTTCTGGTTCTGTAAAACCTGTCTGCAGCTTCTTATTCATCTGATTCACTACCTGCCCAGCTAACCAAAAAAGTAATTTTGAGAAGACATATTTTTAATAAATGAAGACTACCACAAACAAAGAGATTAAGAAATGTCTATGGTCTCAGGAAATGGGGAATTGGCTTTTTTTATAATTTTCATGTAAGGATGCTTATTATACCATATTGTGTTGATTCAATGACATACATTTTTTTTCATATTTTACATCTCTGAAATGAGAACATCTTAAAATAAGTGACGTTCTGCTAAAGCTATTGGCCATATTTTAACATCTCCAAATTCAGAGTGTACCTTGTAATTGATGGCATCACAGATTTAAAGAAACGGTTATTCAACACTGTGCTAGTTTTAGGGGTAAACAGTGGTGAACAAAGATAAAGTCTCTATTATCATGGAATTTATAGTCTAAAGGCAGAGATAAACACTAAACAATCACACAAGTATTTATCATAATTACGTACAATAAGGATAAAATGAGAAAAACCCAAATTTAAATTAGTGAAGGAGGATGGGGAGAAGAGAATGCCAGAGAAGGCCTAAGGAAGTGATTATTTATGTTGAGACTGAAGGTTAATCAGGAATTAACCTGGCAGAGATCTGGGAGAACACACTAGTGATAGCAAGTGACATATACAAAGGCCTCTAGTTTGGGAAAGAGCTTAATGATTTTGAATAACTTAAAGAGAACCACTGTGGGTATGGTCTAGAAAGCAGAGAAGAGAGTAAAGTCAGATGATACTGACAAGACAAACAAATCAAGATTTTATCTTGATCTCAAGATTTTATCTTGAGATTTTTATCTTGAGAACCAAGGAAACTTCCTGATCTGACCTTTTAAAAGATCTCCTTGATTGAGGGATGGAGGAATCACAAGAGTGGAAAAAGAGAGATGGGTTAAGGGGCTAATGCTCTAAACCAGGTTAAGAGATAGTGGGCAGAGTAACTTACTAAAATCAAATAGCCACAACAATGAGCCCCGAGAGAATTATTAAATATTACAATGTATTATAATAATTGATAATCTAATAATGACAATTCTTAATTACTAAGAGAAAGTTCACTATCATGATATTTTAAGAATGCAAGTAAATACATGATTCATTCACAGCATTCTAACAGAAATCAAGTTTGGAAATTTGAAAAGGCAAGCTTATATTAACTTGAAACTTTCCTGTAACAAGTGTGAATAAATGAATGTCTGCTACTGTGTAATCTGTAAGAAGGTGCATATACACTTGTTCCTTCTATTATTACTGCCTAAACAGCATACTCATATATTTTCTGAAATAGGTGTTTTTTCTTAGAACTTTAAAGCAGGGGGAAAAAAACATTTATTTTACCTATCAATCCTCAACTTTCAGAAAACTCAGGTCCATTTGGTTGTAATTTGTTCAAAGTGTCTCATATAAGATTGAGGCACCTGACTAGGCAGCAATTTCCTCCATCCTCTTGTTTGTCAGACCCCCTGACTCATTTTATCCAAAAATTAAACGGTAAGAAAAGTGTTTTATCGGTGTTCATTCACATTCTTGAAATATCTTTTCACAGCTAAAGAAATCATAACCTTGAACTCATTCTATCTTTTCCACACTTTCAATGTTGTAATGAGTAGAATAAATGTTAAACAAAAGTCAATCTTCTTTCTTCCCTTCAGAGCTCTTTGGGCTAGAAGGCTTGAATCACAAAATCCAGTCCCCAAAAAAAGCTAAAAAGCTCTATTTGATCTGCATTTCAAATGTAGAAACAAACAAAATTTCATTATTCAAAATCAAAGTCTTCTGAAAATTAAAGTAAAATTATTCTAATGAAAAATTTAAAAATCAGATTCAGAAAGCAAACAATGTATACTGAAGGTCTTTTAAAATAAGGTGCGTGTAACTCCCAAATATTTACATATTTTTCAAACAGTTATCATCTCCTAAACAAGAACTCTGTCCAATTTCATCATTAAAATTTAAAAAGTCAACATTTTTCTAGCCTCAACAATCTTCATCTCTCTGAGATTACACTTATTACCACTTAATTTAAAATGCTGTACCATCCCATTTAAATTTTGATATGACTTTTTTTAACAAGATACTTAATGTTATCTGCAGTAGACTGCACCACTGGCTCCCAAATACTCACTTGCCTAAAAACTGAAGCTCATGTAGCTCCCCTTTTAAAATGCCTTCTGGATGACAATTAAACTCACCCAGGATTATAATTATGCTCAATTCAATTATTTTTAAAAAGTTACAAGTAGCCAAGGGCTATTAGTCAACTCTCATCCAGCTAAGAATTGGCACCTTAAATGCTAGAATTCAGGAAAGTAGGGTAAAGAAAATCAGTATCGTCTCCTTAAAGAGATCACAATGCTTTACAGTAGAGAAGACGAGATATAAATAAGGAAAAACAATCAAGAAAATATCTAATTTTTTACGTTATATATGGAAATAAGTTACAAACATATCACAATAGATATTATAATATTGATTCATTTCATTTTCCTCTGTCCTTCCCCCTTCTTACAAGACTGGAGTAAATGAGACCACATTTTTCTCCATTATCATCACCAACCTCCTTCTCCTCCAACCTTCAGGAAGTGACAAAGGTTCCTGGTACCATAATTAACAATCGTAACTGTCTTAAGAGAATTTATATATAAACCAGAGCTCCCTAGAATCCAAACTGTCAGATACAGTCTGATGGGGGAGGGGGAAAAGCAAGTTTGCAGGAAATGGATTAATTGCCCCCATTACACCCATTAAAGTAAAAAAAAAAAATTTCAGGGACTTTAAAAATTATTATTATAATTCTTAAGGCATACTATACAAGTAAATATTTCTTTGAAAACACCACATTATATCCAAATAAAATGTGGTTTTCTATCTTCTGATGTTTTCAAAAGACCACATAATATAAGTTTATAAAAATTATAGATCAAAATGCATCCTTGAAATTTATTACATCTAATACGTTCAAAGATAATATGGTAGCGTGCTGGAAAAAAATCTTGCAACACTAATATGGACACAGTATGCTCTTCTTGGTTGGATTATAGAAGAAATGTATAGGGAACAGGAAAGGTGACTGTTCTTTATGTTTTAGATTTTCTGTTTAAAACCCAACAGCATTTTTCTAATTGTCCATTAAAATATGCTCATATCATCACTGCATCAACTATGAGTAGGTTTTAAATACTTTTTAACAGCACTCCTTATTTAGACAAATAATTAAAGCTGAGATTGCAATGAATGCCCAGAATTAGATGACAGCTGCCCTGGGAGAAATCAAGATACCTACTAACCCATTTTTATGGGCAAATTTTTTTAGCATAAAACAACTGCAGAAAAATACTTACCTCGACAATATTCCATTAAGATAAGCACTTCCCATACATTATCACTAATTGAATTAACAGTACAGTCCAAATAACCCACGATATTTTTGTGACCAGACAGCTCTTTCTGTAAAAAATAAACAAAATTTTAAAAACTGGCAAACATATATTTTAAAGGTCTATCATTAACAATGATTTCAAGTCTAAATTGATATATTTAAAGAATTTCAAAAAGTAAGATTTAGGTATAAGTATGGAATCTGACACATTTCAAAAAGGTTTCTACAGTTTCAATGGAAAGTTTATTTATATGTGACTGTCATTTCCTAACAAGCAAATAGTTAATGAATACTTATTTTAAATTCATTGGGGAAGAAAGAGATGGTTCATTCAAAAGTAACAGTTTCCAGGGCTTCCTGGGTGGCACAGTTGTTAAGAATCTGCCTGCCAATGCAGGGGACACGGGTTTGAGCCCTGGTCCAAGAAGATCCCACACGCCGCAGAGCAACTAAGCCCGTGCACCACAACTACTGAGCCTGATCTCTAGAGCCCGTGAGCCACAACTACTGAGCCCAAGTGCCATAACTACTGAAGCCCATGTGCCTAGAGCCCGTGCTCCGCAACAATAGAAGCAGCTGCAATGAGAAGCCTGCGCACTGCAACGAAGAGTAGCCCCTGCTCTCCGCAACTAGAGAAGAGCCCGCACACAGTAACAAAGACCCAACTCAGCCAAAAATAAATAAATTAAAAAAAAAAGAGTAACAGTTTCCAAAAGTGAGTGTACAAGATAGTCCTTTGGGACTCAAGAATAAAATATCAGAACTTTTACTTATTTTTATCTTAAAAAGATAAAGAAATTAAGCTCTAACATTTATGAACTAACAATTACACTCTCGTTTGTTTGTTCTGTCTGCAACATATTGCAATTTATGTCCACCTAGTCAAGTGAATTTATGAATGTATGTACTTTTAACTAAATAACCTAAAAAAATAAACAAATAGCTAAAAAGGATTTTTGTAAAGAAACCATAAAGATAACACTAATATTACAAGTACAAGAAAATAAGAAGAACATGGCAAATCTGACACTTTTGCTCCTAGTACAAGACAATCATCAACATTTATAAGGTTAAAAATTATAATGATCTAAATAAGGTCTGTCTGTAAATTAAAAACTCTTATCAAGAATACCGTTTAAAATAATTTACATCCACTATCATTAAAATAAACCTAGTTTTAAGTGTGTAATATAATTTGAGATATTAGCTAACGGCAGCTGAACATGTGAATAATTCATAAATAAACATAAATAGTGAAGGATTAGTCATCAAAAAACAGTTGGAAGACAACTGCTCACCTCCCCAAAATATCTTATTTAAAAGCATAGGACCTGAGTTTTGCTGAGGTTGATGATGACTATATTTTATATATCTCAAAATTATACAAACTCTATTGAAAGGAAGAATTACAGTACAATACCATATCTGGGCTCAAGTTAGAAAACTTAGTCTAAGATTCCCTATTATCTCGGAGTAAATCTTTTCACCCTTTTGACTAATAGCCTTACCTGAAAAAAAGCAAGTCTCAAAGCCTAATCAACTCTAGTCTAGCTAAGGGATAGGGACAATAAAGGCAGAATTCTGATAAGTCATACTGTACAAATGTGCCTATCTTCAAACAAAAAGGATCAAAATATGTGTGTTGATAAAGATGTTGATACAAAACAAGAAAATCTCCCTCTTAGCAGTTGGGGAGGCTTGACAGTAACAAGTGTTTACAAGGAAGTGGAAAAACTAGAACCCTCCTAACACTGCTGGTGTGAACAGAAAATGGTTCAACTGCTGTGGAATTAATGGTTCCTTAAAAAGTTAAATGTGGAATTACCATATGACCCAGCAATTCTACTCTTAGATACATACCCAAAAGAACTGAAAATAAACAATACATATGTACACATATTCATAGCAACACTACTCACAATAGCCAAAAGGTAGAAATAGCCCAAATGTCTATCCATGTTTTTTTTAAAAAGTCCATCAATAGATGAACACATAAACAAATTTTGATACATATATAGTATATGTAATAGACTATTATTCATTCATAAAAAGGAATGAAGTGCTGATAAGTGCTACAATGTGGATGAACCTTAAAAATATGGTAAGTGAAAGAAGCCAGACACAAAAGGTCATATACTGCTTGATTCCATGTATATGAAATATCCAGAATAGTTAAATCCATCGAAACATAACATAGACGGGTGGTTGCCAGGGCCTGGAACAAGAGTGGAATGGGGAGCAACTGCTTCATGGGCAGGGGTTTCCTTTTGGAGTGATGAAAAGGTTTTAAAACAAGGTAGAGGCAGTCTGTGCACAATACTGTGAATGTACTAAAAACCACTGAATTGTTCATTTTAAAATGTGAATTATAAAATGTGTAGTATGTGAATTTCACCTCAATAAAACAAAAATGTTAAATATATATATTAGCACTTGATAAACAGTGGGTGAGGAGGAGGAAGAGGAAGATAATAAAAGAAAAGAGGAAGAGAGGAGGAGGAGGAGAAAGAGGGGAGAACAAGCATAAGAAACCATCCAGAGCACCGACAATAAGCAACTCTAGAAAAAAAGGAAAGTTTTATTCTGTAATTTTCTCGAAATGTTTAATCTAGTTAACTGAGTAACTGAAATTTTCTTTAATGGCGTGTTAAAATATTTTTCACTTTTCCTAATATTAAAGAAGAATTTTTTCCTTGCTGAAGCATACCTTACCAATACTACAGAGTTCACACACACACACACAAAATCAACTTTACAGCATGATTTTAAAAATGAAAAGCAAAACTAACTGTTGTCTGTGAATACTAACACATATAGTGAATGTATTAAATACCCAAGGGAATGGTAAGCACCAAATTCAGGATAGGGGTTTCCTTTTGGATGAGGATAACAGTATAAGGATAACGTTAGAGATGAATACACAGAAAGCTTCAACTGTATCTGTAAGCCTTTAATTCTTAAGTTGGGTAGGGGGTAAACTGGTGTTCACTAATTTTCTAAATTCTTCTCTTCTCAAAATAGTCCATAATTTAAATTTATTTTAAAAAGGAAAAAAGAAAGCAGAGAAGCTTGCCTGTTGAACTACAATAGGGAAGGGAGGAAAGGTAGGAGTTCTTTGTATTTAGCCCTAAGTATGGCTATAAAGAGTACACTTCAAAGGTTATCTAGATGTGCCCAAGCCAATAAGCAGCTTGCCTAAAGGCTGGTTAATGTTATGTGAAAAACTGAAAGAAAATACACCAAATTTTTCAAATGGAATTACTCTTTCACTTACCATAATTGTAATTTCCCTTTTACAAATGTTGAGGTCTGTCGCGTTATTGACATACATTCGCTTCAATGCATAGCGGAGTCCACCATGAGTCCGCACCAGGAAAACTGTGGAGAATCCACCTAGAAAAACAAGAATCGATTAAATAAGAAGAGTTTGAAGCTCCTGCCAAAATCATGTAACGGCACTGAGGAGCTTAATCTCACAGGGAAATTGATTGTACACAAGACAAAAATAAGAACAGTAAACAACTAACACATTGTACTAAATTAACAGCCAAAACATTGGCTTCCTATGCCAATCATGAAGTAGCACATACAGGGTAACATGCTTCTCAAGTTAAAATATACAAATATCATTTGAGTGGGAATACTTCTTATATAGGATGTGGAAAATGTTACAACTTAATTCTATCACTATAGTTTGGCAAATACTAGTGATTGCCTACCCATCAGCCTCTCTGTCTCAGTGATGACAAAACACTGATGTGATTTAATATGAGACATCAACAGGATCAGATGGGTGAGTCCCTTTTAAAGTTCCAGGGGTTGAACACTGTTCTAAGGCAATAATGGGAATCTCGTTTCCTCTTGTCAGCAACTGATTTAGGATTGAATATGTAACCAATTTTGGCTATATGGGACATAAGAGAAAGTATGCTGAGGGTTGCAGGAAAGATTTTCCAACCAGAAAAAACAAAACAAAACAAAACAAAAAAAGGATTTCTATGACGAGGCTCTGCTCTTCCTTCCAGCTTTTGGATTTTGTTGTGTAAGAATATAATCTTTAGACCTATGGCAACCATATGTGGTCATGATGGAAAAAAGAATCAGAGAGAAAATGACCCAGAACACTGAATTACTTCAGCTACTGAATTACACAAGCCTTCCAGACCTCTCATGTAAGATTATAAATGTCCTCATTATTTATGCCACAGTCTGTTAACTGTACCCAAGAAAGCATCATATCTGAAACACACAGCCAGGTATTCTAAAACAATTACTTCTGTCACATATAAACAAAGATTTCCACCTTAAGTTTTTAAAACTCATTTTGGCAAAGGATATTTTGTAGCTTAATTATAATTTTAAAACAAAAAAAAATTACCAATAGCCTCATTCACCAGAGGGAAGACAGCAGAAGCAAGAAACACAGAAGCAAGAAGAACTACAGAAGCAAGAAGACAGCAGAAACAAGAAGAACTAGAATCCTGCAGCCTGTGGAACAAAAACCACCATCACAAAGAGACAGACAATATGAAAAGGCAGAGGGCTATGTACCAGATAAAGGAACAAGATAAAACCCCAGAAAAACAACTAAATGAAGTGGAGATAGGCAACCTTCCAGAAAAAGAATTCAGAATAATGATAGTGAAGATGATCCAGGACCTCAGAAAAAGAATGGAGGCAAAGGTCGAAAAGATGCAAGAAATGTTTCACAAAGATCTAGAAGAATTAAAGAACAAACAAACAGAGATGAACAATACAATAATTGAAATGAAAAATACACTAGAAGGAATCAATAGCAGAATAACTGAGGCAGTAGAACGGATAAGTGACCTGGAAGACAGAATGTGGAATTCACTGCTGTGGAACAGAATAAAGAAAAAAGAATGAAAAGAAATGAAGACAGCCTAAAAGACCTCTGGAACAACATTAAATGCAACAACATTCGCATTACAGGGGCCCCAAAAGGAGAAGAGAGAGAGAAAGGACCTGAGAAAATATCTGAAGAGATTATAGTTGAAAACTTCCCTAACATGGGAAAGCAAATAGCTACCCAAGTCCAGGAAGCACAGAGAGTCCAATACAGGATAAACCCAAGGAGAAACAAACTGAGACACACAGTAAACAAATTGGCAAAAATTAAAAACAAAGAAAAATTATTGAAAGCAGCAAGGGAAAAACGAAAAATAACATACAAGGGAACTCCCATAAGGTTAACAGCTGATTTCTCCGCAGAAACTCTACAAGCCAGAAGGGAGTGGCATGATATACTTAAAGTGATGAAAGGGAAGAACCTACAACCAAGATTACTCTACCCAGCAAGGATCTCATTCAGATTCGATGGAGAAATCAAAAGCTTCACAAACAAGCAAAAACTAAGAGAATTCAGCACCACCAAATGAGCTCTACAACAAATGCAAAAGGAACTTCTCTAAGTGGGAAACACAAGAGAAGAAAAGGACCTACAAAAACAAACCCAAAACAATTAAGAAAACGGTAATAAGAACATACATATCGATAATTACCTTAAACGTGAATGGATTAAATGCTCCAACCAAAAGGCACAGGCTTGCTGAATGGATACAAAAACAAGACCCATATATATGCTGTCTACAAGAGACCCACTTCAGACCTAGGGACACATACAGACTGAAAGTGAGGGGATGGAAAAAGATATTCCATGCAAATGGAAATCAAAAGAAAGCTGGAGTAGCAATTCTCATATCAGACAAAATAGACTTTAAAATAAAGACTATTATAAGAAATAAAGAAGGACACCACATAATGATCAACAGATCAATCCAAGAAGATATAACAATTGTAAATATTTATGCACCCAACATAGGAGCACCTCAATACACAAGGCAACTGCTAACAGCTATAAAAGAGGAAATCGACAGTAACACAATAATAGTGGGGGCCTTTCACACCTCACTTACACCAATGGACAGATCATCCAAAATGAAAATAAATAAGGAAACACAAACTTTAAATGACCCAATAGACCAGATAGATTTAATTGATATTTATAGGACATTCCATCCAAAAATAGCAGATTACACTTTCTTCTCAAGTGCGCACGGAACATTTTCCAGGATAGATCACGTCTTGGGTCACAAATCAAGCCTCAGAAAATTTAAGAAAATTTAAATCATATCAAGCATCTTTCCTGACCACAACGCTATGAGATTAGAAATCAATTACAGGGAAAAGAACGTAAAAAACACAAACACATGGAGGCTAAACAATATGTTACTAAATAACCAAGAGATCACTGAAGAAATCAAAGAGGAAACCAAAAAATACTTAGAGACAAATGACAATGAAAACACGATGATCCAAAACCTATGGGATGCAGCAAAAGCAGATCTAAGAGGGAAGTTTATAGCTATACAAGCTTATCTCAAGAAACAAGAAAAAATTCAAATAAACAATCTAACCTTACACCTAAAGGAATTAGAGAAAGAAGAACAAACAAAACACAAAGTTAGCAGAAGGGAAGAAATCATAAAGATCAGAGCAGAAATAAATGAAATAGAAACAAAGAAAATAACAGCAAAGATCAATAAAACTAAAAGCTGGTTCTTTGAGAAGATAAACAAAATTGATAAACCATTAGCCAGACTCATCAAGAAAAAGAGGGAGAGGACTCAAATCAATAAAATTAGAAATGAAAACGGAGAAGTTACAACAGACACCGCAGAAATACAAAGCACCCTAAGAGACTACAACAAGCTACTCTATGCCAATAAAATGGACAACCTGGAAGAAACGGACAAATTCTTAGAAAGGTATAACCTTCCAAGACTGAACCAGGAAGAAATAGAAAATATAAACAGACCAATCACAAGTAATGAAATTGAAACTCTGATTAAAAATCTTCCAACAAACAAAAGCCCAGGACTAGATGGCTTCACAGGTGAATTCTATCAAACCAGAGAAGAGCTAACACCCATCCTTCTCAAACTCTTCCAAAAAATGGCAGAGGAAGGAACACTCCCAAACTCATTCTATGAGGCCACCATCACCCTGATATCAAAACCAGGCAAAATTACTACAAAAAAAGAAAATTACAGACCAATATCACTGATGAATATAGATGCAAAAATCCTCAACAAAATATTAGCAAACAGAATCCAACAACACATTTAAAGGATCATACACCATGATCTAGTGGGATTTATCCCAGGGATGACAAGGATTTTTCAATATAAGCAAATCAATCAATGTGATACACCATATTAACAAATTGAAGAATAAAAACCATATGATCATCTCAATAGATGCAGAAAAAGCTTTGACAAATTCAACACCCATTTATGATAAAAACTCTCCAGAAAGTGGGCATAGAGGGAACCTACCTCAACATAATAAAGGCCATATACGACAAACCCACAGCAAACATCATTCTCAATGGTGAAAAACTGAAAGCATTTCCTCTAAGATCAGGAACAAGACAAGGATGTCCACTCTCACCACTATTATTCAACATAGTTTTGAAGTCCTAGCCATGGCAATCAGAGAAGAAAAAGAAATAAAAAGAATACAAATTGGAAAAGAAAAAGTAAAACTGTCACTGTTTGCAGATGACATGATACTATACATAGAGGATCCTAAAGATGCCACCAGAAAACTACTAAAGCTAATCAGTGAATTTGGTAAGTTTGCAGGATACAAAATTAATGCACAGAAATCTCTTGCATTCCTATACACTAATGATGAAAAATCTGAAAGAGAAATTAAGGAAATACTCCCATTTACCACTGCAACAAAAAGAATAAAATACCTAGGAATAAACCTACCTAGGGAGACAAAAGACCTGTATGCAGAAAACTATAAGACACTGATGAAAGAAATTAAAGATGATACCAACAGAGAGATATACCATGTTCTTGGATTGGAAGAATCAATATTGTGAAAATGACTCTACTACCCAAAGCAATCTACAAATTCAATGCAATCCTTATCAAATTACCAATGGCATTTTTTACAGAACTAGAACAAAAAAATCTTAAAATTTGTATGGAGACACAAAAGACCCCAAATAGCCAAAGCAGTCTTGAGGGAAAACAACGGAGCTGGAGGAATCAGACTCCCTGACTTCAGACTATACTACAAAGCTACAGTAATCAAGACAATATGGTACTGGCACAAAAACAGAAGTACAGATCAATGGAACAAGATAGAAAGCCCAGAGATAAACCCACGCACCTATGGTCAACTAATCTATGACAAAGGAGGCAAGGATATACAATGGAGAAAAGACAGCCTCTTCAATAAGTGGTGCTGGGAAAACTGGACAGCTACATGTAAAAGAATGAAATTAGAACACTCCCTAACACCATACACAAAAATAAACTCAAAATGGAGTAAAGACCTAAGTGTAAGACCAGACACTATAAAACTCTTAGAGGAAAACATAGGAAGAACACTCTTTGACATAAATCACAGCAAGATCTTTTTTGATCCACCTCCTAGAGTAATGGAAGTAAAAACAAAAATAAACAAATGGGACCTAGTGAAACTTAAAAGCTTTTGCACAGCAAAGGAAACCATAAACAAGACAAAAAGACAACCCTCAGAATGGGAGAAAATATTTGCAAACGAATCAAAGGACAAAGGATTAATCTCCAAAATATATAAACAGCTCATGCAGCTCAATATTATAAAAACAAATAACCCAATCCAAAAATGGGCAGAAGACCTAAATAGCCATTTCTCCAAAGAAGACATACAGATGGCCAAGAAGCACATGAAAAGCTGCTCAACATCATTAATTGTAAGAGAAATGCAAATCAAAACTACAATGAGGTATCACCTCACACCAGTTAGAATGGGCATCATCAGAAAATCTACAAACAACAAATTGCTGGAGAGGGTGTGGAGAAAAGGGAACCCTCTTGCACTGTTGGTGGGAATGTAAATTGATACAGCCACTATGGAGAACAGTATGGAGGTTCCTTAAAAAACTAAAAATAGAACTACCATATGACCCAGCAATCCCACTACTGGGCATAAACCCTGAGAAAACTATAATTCAAAAAGACACATGCACCCCAATATTCACTGCAGCACTATTTACCATGGCCAGGTCATGGAAGCAACCTAAATGCCCATCGACAGAAGAATGGATAAATAAGATGTGGTACACATATACAATGGAATATTACTCAGCCATAAAAAGGAACGAAACTGGGTCATTTGTAGAGACGTGGATGGATCTAGAGACTGTCATACGGAGTGAAGTAAGTCAGAAAAAGAAAAACAAATATCGTATATTAACACATATATGTGGAACCTAGAAAAATGGTACAGATGAACCAGTTTGCAGGGCAGAAATTGAGACACAGATGTAGAGAACAAACGTATGGACACCAAGGGGGGGAAGCGGCAGGGGTGGCGGTGGTGGTGTGATGAATTGGGAGATTGGGATTGACTTGTATACACTGATCTGTATAAAATGGATGACTAATAAAAACCTGCTGCATAAAAAATAAATAAAATTCAAAAATTCCAAAAAAGAAAACCCTAAAGACTCCACACACACGCGCGCACCCACACACACATACACACACACAAAACTGTTAGAAGTAATAAATTCAGTGAAGTTTCAAGATCAAATTTTTTTAAAAATGTCACTTTTATCAATTTGTTAGTCCTTCTAACACAGCAAACTCAGCAATGATAAGGCACTAGCACTCCAGTTCAGTGCAAAATGCTCAAAGGAAAAGTAAACTATTGGGGATAAACAACAGGGGAAAAGAGCTCCTACGATGACAGTCCAGAATCAGTACAGATTCATTCCGGAGTCTCCATATCCTCTAACTGCACGTATAAGAAACTGTACAACTCCCACCTTATAGATTTGGATTTCCATGTATATAATGTAGGGGAAATCAAATCAAACACCTCACAAGGCAGTTACCAGGAGAGAAAAAGATGATGTTTGGGAAAGGTACTTTAAGTAAAAGCTCTAACAATTCAGGGCATTTCTTTAAAAGATGCTCATTTAACATTAATTTCATATGCAAACATTAACAAGTTAGTAGCATTAATAAAGTGCTACTTAAGCTGCTCAAATTTTGATTAAAAAATTAAAGACAATGCTAAAACTTAAAATATATCTAGATACAGAAGTAGTATGGGTACAGGTCAAGATAAATCATTTATATAGCATTTGTTTTGAGATATTTTAGAGATTCCCCTAGAGCAATGATTCCCAAGCATAACTATGCATCAGAATTGCCTGGTGAGCTGGTGTGTGTGTGTTTATCTTGAATAGTTTCCAGGTTCTGACAAGTCTGAATCAGAAGGTCTCAAGTCAGGCCAAATACATACATTTTGCTAAACCACCCCTTACTCATTATTCTACTTTTGTATATGTTCTTATGAATATATAATAATATAAACTGATTATTAACTGGGGCGGCAGTGGGAGTCCCCCAGATGGTTCTGATGCACAACCTAGTTAAGTACACACTGAACCACAGTAAAAAAATTCCTGAAGGAACCATGGATTCTATACATCAGCAGTCCCCAACCTTTTTGGCACCAAGGACTGGTTTCGTGGAAGACAACCTTTCCATGGACTGCGGGGGCGGGGGAGGATGGTTCAGGCGGTAATGTGAGCGATGTGGAGAGATGGGAAGCTTCATTCCCTCACCCGCCGCTCACCTCCTGCTGTGCAGCCCAGTTCCTAACAGGCCTCGGACTGGTAGCAGTCTGCAGCCCAGGCACTGGGGACCCCTGCTTTATACCCATTCTCAACCATACATATAACAAAGTAAATTTATCCCTATGAATTAGGAAAATTAGGGGGGAAATGTTAACTAAGTTTTGTTCATAAAACCCCTGTTCCTAAAAATTAAAGTTTGATAATTTCATCAATCCTATATCAGACATAGATCTGGCAAAACGTTAAGTTTTCTACATAGAGAGATGATGTGTTCATCAACTATGATTTACACCTAAACATGGTAAACACTGTACTGGTCTTCAGCAGTGCCTGCTCTGAGAATGAAATGGAATAATTTGTTTATATTTCTCCAAATACTATATTTTGCAAAATTTTCTGATTAAGTATTAGTTAGCTAATATTATTTCTGTTTGAAGAATGCATTTAGTGGGAGGTAACTAGTTGAGACATTATAGTAATCCAAGAGAGGACCATTATCTGCTTGCCACCAATCCATATCCACCAAATTCTCCAACACAGAAGGCTTTCAGGACCAACCCAGTTCATGCTCCTCACTCCCTCAGGCACCTCTATATCGAGTTTTGACTATATTATCACATACTTCAATTTTTAACTCATTTTATACATAAGTCAAAAGAATTTATGGCAGTAACCACAAATTCCACTTATTATATATTTCTATGTCCAATTCAACATATTGTTCAATTCAAGCCCAGTTCCAGGCACGGTTGCTAAATTAATGTTAAATTTATACTTCCAAATATTGGATTACAAGAATACTACAAAACATTCCAAATGTTCTCAAAATCCCATGAAAATAAAAGAATTAATGACAGATATTGGTCTTTGTTATGTTAAAGAGGTGATTACTGGTGATGTCACTAGGTAGCTTCAGGTTGGAGGCTGGTCCCAGAAAAACCAACTACTGTGTATGATTAGAGGGTTGAAACTTTTCAGACTTTTTCCTATCCCACCTCCCAATCTCTGAGGAGAAAAAAGTGGTTAGAGATTGAGTTCAATCACATGACCAATGATTTAATCAACCATACCTATGTTAAGCTACTTCAATAAAAACTACAAGTAACAAGGTACAGAGAGCTTCATGGTTGGTGAACATACTAACATACTGGGAGAGTGGTGCATCCTGAGTCCATGGGAACAAAAGCTCCTGTACTAGAGACACTTCTAGACCTCATCCTATGTACCTGTTCATCTGGGTTTTTCATTTGTATCCTTTATAATAAAATAGTAGTCATAACTATAGCACTTCCCTAAGTTCTGTGAGTAGTTCTACCAAATTATCAAACCTGAAGAGGGTGTCATGGAAACACCCAAATTTGCGATCAACCCAGTCCATCAGAAGTGCTGGTGGTTCCCTGTCATCTGAAATGGGGGCAATCTTGTAGGACTGGGCCCACTTGTGGGGTCTGCACCTACTCTGAGTACTGTCAGAATTGAACTGAACTGATAGACATCCAGTTGTTGTCAAAGAATTGTTGTTGGAATGCAACCACTTATCTAGTAGTTGTACTTAAGGATGTATTTTATCTTCTACTTAGGAAGATGAGAAGTATTTCATCAAACAACAATTAAGAAACATTTAATGTAACCATAATTCAAAATGGATTTGTAGTGATCCAAAAGGTCACTACAAATTGGGTCCTTAATAAATATTTGTTCATACAATTAGGCTTCCTAATTGTATGCACAGCACCTCTTTAAAATTCTCACAGCTTTCTATTCCATACCATACAGCATATTTGATCCTGTTTATCAATCTGTCTCTTCCACTAGTTGTTAAGCAACTTGATGAGGGTCTCACACAATAGTAAGTGAAAAATAAATAATCAATGTGTTTAGAACATAACTGTTAAGTCACTTTTGAATTAACCAAACTGCTCTGAGAAAAGAAAAAAAAAAAGGTATTTTTTTTAACAAGGTTTGCCTTGTTAAACCTAACATACACTAATTTCTTTGACATAACCTGACTACAAGCAAAAAAGTTTCCCAATCACTGTAAGAAATCAATTTCATCAGACATAATTTGCATTCTGAATGTCCCTCAGTTCCTAATCAGTATTTTCTTTCCAAAGAACTGAAAAGCCAACTTGGAAAAAGTTACATAAAATTCGATACCATTAAATGTTTCCTGTAACTGAGGTTCTCAATCCGTTTTCTTGCCCAACATGAAGGACTCTACTCACTCCCCAAAATGATAGAGACTGTCAGTGGAACTGGGAGAAAAGTCTCAAAGTTGAGAAATATGACATTAAGAAACCGATTCAGCAAGGATCATCACTGTATGACAAAATCCTAGATGAAAGGTTTATGAGAAATAGGATAGTCACATGGTGTCAAAGTATCAAAAGGAAAAACATTCCTTTTCATGGGAGAAATTTGGGGGTCACTAATTTGGCACTAATATTGACATTATATGCTTCCTGATGTGATGGAATATGAAGTAACTAAACAGCATCACCTGTGAAGTACCTTTGTTAAAAACTTTTAACCTAATAAAACTTATGGCTTAAATTGCAGTTTACAGAAAACAGGGGCTAGGAGAATATGGAAAATGATAACACAAAGAAACAGACAAAGTCTGAGAGATTAACTCTGGCTAGCTTTCTTGTACAGTGTTCCATATGTGGAGTACAAAAATGAGGGGAGCAGGGCTACATTACAATCAAATGTAATACATAATCCTTGATTAATTACTAGTTTTGAAAGAAACTGTAAAACATGATTTTTGTTGATAAACTATTTGAAAGTAAGTGGTCCCTTTGGGACAATGACAAGTCTTGGCACATCCACAACTACTGAGAGGTATTAAAAATGTAATAGGCTGCTTGGGCAAGCACAGATGTTTAAGAGACAACCAAAAGCTGAGGCAGGGCTGAATGACAAGATTCATCTCTTACACGGGGTCACTCCTTCAAAACTGTGAGAGGTGGTTGTTTCATCTACTGTATGGAAACCAACACAGAGAGTCAAGCAAAATGAAGAAACAGAGGAATATGTTTCAAATGAAAGAACAAGATAAAAACCTCAGAAAAAAAAATAAAAATCCCTAATGAATGAGACATAAGTAATTTACCTAATAAAGAGTAATGATCATAAAGATGCTCACCAAATTGAGAATAGATGAACAGTGAGAACTTCAACAAAGAGATAAAAAATATAAAAAAAATAACAACTAGAAGTCACAGAGCTGAAGAATAAATAACTGAACTAAAAAATACACTAGAGGGGTTCAAGAGCAGACTGGATGAAGTAGAAGAATCAGTCAACTCAAAGACAAGGCAATGGAACTCAACCAATCAGAGCAGCAGAAAGAAAAAAGAATGAAAATGAGTGGAGATAGCTTAAGGGGCTTATGGGACAACATCAAATGGACTAACATTCACAATATAAGGGTCCCAGAAGGAGGAGAGAGAGAGAAAGAAGCAGAAATCTTATTTAAAGAAATAATGGCTGAAAGTTTCCTTAACCTGAGGAAGGAAAGAGACATCCAGTTCCAGCAAGCACAGAGTTCCAAATAAGAGGAACCCAAAGAGACCCACATCAAGACACATTATAATTAAAATGTCAAAAGATAAAGACAAGGAAACAACATTAAAAGCATCAAGAGAAAAACAACTTGTTACATACAAGGGAACCCCCATAAGCCTATAAGCAGATTTTTCAGGAGAAACTTTGCAGGCCAGAGGGAGTGGCATGATATATTCAAAGTGTTTAAAGAAAAAAACTTCTAACCAAGACTACTCTACCTGGAAAAGTTATCACTCAGAAGTGAAGGAGAGATAAAGAGTTTTCCAGACAAGCAAAAGCTAAAGGTGTTTATTACAACTAAACAGGTCTTACAAGAAATTTGTTAAAGGGACTTCTTTAAACTGAAAAGAAAGGGTACTAATAGTAACAAGAACACATATGAATGAACAAATCTCACTGGAAAGATAAATACAAAGTAAAGGTAGGGGATTAATCATTTATAAAATAGTATGAAGGTTCAAAGACAAAAGTAGTAAAAATAACTGTGATTACAATAATTAGTTAAGAGATACACAAGATAAAAAGAGGTAAATTGTGATATCAATAATATAAAGTGTAGACGGGAGGGAGTAATAATGTTGAGCTTTACAATGGGATCAAACTTAAGTAGTTTTCAACTTAAAATAGACTACTATAGATACAAGTTGTTATATGTAAGACTCACGGTAACCACAAAGCAAAAACCTATATAGCCATACCTCAGAGATATTGTAGGTTCAGTTCCAGACCACTGCAATAAAGCATATTGCAATAAAACTAGTCACACAAATTTTTTGGCTTCCCATTATATAAAAAGTTATGTTTACACTAAACTGTAGTCTATTAATGGTGCAATAGCATTATGTCTTAAAAAATGTGCATACCTTTATTAAAAAATACTTTATTGCAAAAATACGCTAACTATCATCTGAACCTTCAGAGAGTCTTCATAATAACAGCAAAGATCACTGATCACAAATCACCAAGAAAAATATAATAATGATGAAAAAGTTTAAAATACTGCAAGAATTACCAAGATGTGACACAGAGACACAAAGTGAGCAAATGCTGTTGGAAAAATGGTGTTGATAGACTTGCTCAATGCAGAGTTGCCACAAACCTTTCATTTGTAAAAAATGCAGTATCTGTGAAGTGCAATAAAGGGAAGTGCAATAAAACAAAGCACAATAAAACAAGGTACACCTGTAGTAAATACACAAAAGATAAAGAGAAATATAAGCATACCATTAAAGAAAACCATCAAACCACAAAAGAAGAAAGCCAGAGAAGAACATAGGAAAGAAAAGAACAAAACCATGCAGAAAAAAATCAGTAAAATGGCAATAAGCACATATCTAACTGTAATTACTTTAAATACAAATGGATTAAATTCTCCAATCAAAAAACACAGAGTGGCTGAATAAATTTTTTGAAAGACTAATCTATACGCTGTCTACAAAAGACTCACTTTAGATGTAAGGACACCCAGACTGAAAGTGAAGGGATTAAAAAAATATTCCATGTAAATGGAAACCAAAAGAAAGCTGGAGTAGCTATACTTATATTAGACAAAACAGACTTTAAAACAAAGACTGTAAAAAGAGACAAAGAAGGGTGATATATGATAAAGAGATCAATCCAACAAGAAGATATAACATTTATGCACCCAACATAGGAGCACCTAAATATATAAAGCAAATATTAACAGACCTAAAAGGAGAAATAGACGGTAATACAATAATAGTACGGGACTCTTATACCCTACTTACATTAATGGATAGATGCCCAGACAGAAAATCAATAAGAAAACATCAGCTTTAAATAACACATAGACCAGATAGACTTAACAGGTATATACAGAACTTTTCATCCAAAAGCAACAGAATACACATTCTTCTCAAGTGCATGTGAAACATTTTCCGAGACAGATCATATGCTAGGCCACAAAACAAGTCTAAAAAAATTTAAGACTGGAATCACAGGAAGCATCTTTGCCAACCACAATAGTATGAAACTAGAAATTAATTACACAAAGGAAATTGAAAAATTCACAAATAATGTGGAGATTAAAGAACACGCTACTGAGCAACCAATGGCTTAAAGAGAAATCAACAGAGAAATTAAAACCTTGAGACAAATGAAAATGAAATGTAACATACCGAAATATATGGGATGCAGCAAGAACATTTCTAAGAGGAAAGTTCATAGTGATAAATGCCTGCCTCAGGAAACAGGAAAAGTCTCAAATAAACAACATAACTTTACACCTCAAGGAACTAGAAAAAGAACAAACAAAGCCCAAAGTTAGTAGAAGGAAGGAAATAACAAAGATTAGAGAAGAAATAAATGAAATAGAGACTAAAAAGACACTAGAAAAGATCAATGAAACTAAGAGCTGGTTCTTTGAAAAGGTAAATAAAATTGGCAAACCTTTAGATAGACTCACCAAGAAAAAAAAGAGGACTCAAATAAATAAAATCAGAAACGAAAAAGAAGATCTTACAACTGATACCACAGAAACACAAAGGATCATAAGAGATTACTAACAAATTGAACAACCTAGGAGAAATAAATTCCTAGAAATACAGATCCTACTAAGACTGAATCATGACGAAATAGACAATCAACTATGCTCTAATATAAAATAATTTTTTTTAAAAATAGCATCTAAATAGCCAAAAATAAATAAATAAATAAAAAGAAAAAAAATAAATAGACAATCTGAACAGACTGATTACTACTAATAAGGAGACTGAATCAGTAATCAAAAACCTCCCCACAAACAAAAGTCCAAGACCAGATGGCTTCACTGGTGAATTCTACCAAACATTCGAAGAAAAGTTAATAGAAATCCTTCTCAAACTCTTCAAAAAACACAGGAGGTAATTCTTCCAAACTCATTTTACAAGGCCAGCATTACCCTGATACAAAAACCAGACAAGGGTATCACAAGAAAATTACAGGCCAATATCCCTGATGAACATAGATGCAAAATACTCAACCAACAAAACACTAGCAAACTGAATTCAACAATACATTAAAAGGATTATACACCATGATCAAGTGGGATTTACTCCAGGGATGTAAGGATGGTTCAACATCCACAACAGTCGATGTGATATACCATTAACAACATGAAGGATAAAAATCATATGATCGGGCTTCCCTGGTGGCGCAGTGGTTGAGAATCTGCCTGCCAATGCAGGGGACACGAGTTCGAGCCCTGGTCTGGGAGGATCCCACATGCCGCGGAGCAACTGGGCCCGTGAGCCACAACTACTGAGCCTGCGCGTCTGGAGCTTGTGCTCAGCAACAAGAGGCCACGACACTGAGAGGCCCGTGCACCGCGATGAAGAGTGGCCCCCGCTCACCACAACAAGAGAAAGCCCTCTCACAGAAACGAAGACCCTACACAGCCAGAAATAAATAAATAAATAAATATTTTTTTTAAAAAATCATATGATCATTTCAGTAGATAAAGAAAAACAGCTGACAAACTTTAACATCCATTTATAGTAAAAAACTCTCAACAAAGCAGATAGAGGCAACGTACCTCAACCTAATAAAGGCCATATATGACATATAAGCCCACAGCTAACACTGCACTCAAAAATGAAAAGCTGAAAGCTCTTCCATGAAGACCAGGAATAAGACAAGGATACCCACTCTCACCGCACTTATTCAGCAAAATATTGGGTTGGCCAAAAACTTTGTTCACGTCTTTTCATAACATCTTATGGAAGTCCTAGACAGAGCAATTAGGCAAGAAAAAATAAATAATAGGCATCCAAATTGGAAAGGAAGAAGTAAAACTGTCACTATTCACAGATGATATATATATAGAAAACCCTAAAGACTCCATTCAAAAACTGTTAGAATAAATGAATTCAGTAAAGTTGCAGGATACAAAATCAATACACAAAAATATGCTGCATTTCTATACACTAAAAATGAATGAATTAATTAATTAAGAGAAATTAAGGAAACAATCCCATTTACAAAAAGAATAAAATACCTAGGAATAAATTTAGCCAAGAAGGTGAAGGACCCAAATATTGAAAACTACAAGACATTAATGAAAGTAATTGAAGAAGACACAAATTGCTGAAAAGGTAATCCATGCTCATGGACTGGAAAAATTAATATAGTTTAAATGTCCATACTACCCAAAGCAATCTACAGATTCAATGCAATCTCTATCAATTCCAATGGCATTTTTCACAAAAATAGAACCAAAAATTCCAAAATTTGTATGGAACCCTAAAAGACCCCACATAGCCAAAGCAATCTTGAGAAAGAAGAACAATAATGCTGTAAGCATCACACTCCCTGATTTCAAACTATATTACAAAGCTATGGTAACTAAAACAGTATGGTACTGGCATAAAAAGACAAATGGAGCAATGGAATAGAATAGAGAGCCCAGATTAATTAAATAAGCCCAGATATGTATCATCAATTAATTTATGACAAAGGAAACAAGAATATACAATGGGGAAAAGACAGTCTCTTCAACAAATGGTGTTGGGAAAATTGAACAGTCACATGTAAAAGAATGAAACTGGACCACTATCTTACACCATACACAAAAATTAACTCAAACTGGGTTAAAGACTTGAATGTAAGACCTGAAACCATAAAATTCCTAGAAGAAAACATAGGCAGTAAGCTCCTTGACATAGGTCTTGACAATGATTTTTTGAACCTGACACCAAAAGCAAAAACAACAAAAGCAAAACTAAACAAGTGGGACTACGTCAAACTAAAAAGTTCTCACAGAAAAGGAAACTAACAACGAAATGAAAAGGCAACCTACTGAACAGGAGAAAATATTTGCAAATCATATATCTGATAAGAAGCTAATGTCTAAAATAGAGAACTCATACAATTCAATAGTTTTTTTAAAAAATCTGATATTAAAATGGGCAGAAGATCTGAATAGACATTTTTCTAATGAAGACACAAATATGGCCAACAGGTGCATGTAAAGATGCTCCACATCATTAATTTTAAGGGAAGTGAAAATCAAAACCACAATGAGATATCAGCTCACACTTGTTAGAACATCTATTATCAAAAAGACTAAAAATAGCAAATGTTGGAGAGGATGTAGATAAAAGGGAACCTTTGTGCACTGTTGGTGTGAATTAAAATTGGGGGCAGCCACTATGGAAAACAGTATGGAGGTTCCTCAAAAAATTAAAAATAGAACTACCATTTGATCCAGCAATTCCACTTCTGGGTATTTATTGGCAGAAAGTAAAAACAGTAATTTGAAAAGATATATGCACCCCCATGTTCATTGTAGCATTATTTACAATAGCCAAGATATAGAAACAACCTAAGTGGCCACTGATGGATGAAAAGATTTTAAAACTGTGCCATACACACACACATACACACACACACACACACGAATATTATTCAGCCATAAAAAAAGAAGGAAATCTTGCCATTTGCAACAACATGGATGGACCTCTAGGGCATTATGCTAAGTGAAGTAAGTCAGACAGAGAAAGACAAATACCATATGATTTCTCTTATGTGTAGAATCTTAAAGTATTTTTTAAATAAATATAAAAAAAACTAAGCTCATATGCAGAATAGATTGGTGGTTGCCAGAAGTGAAGGGTTGGGGGATTGAAAGAAATGGGTGAACTGCTTTTGTTCTTTTCTTTTTTTTTTTTTTTTAGTTTAAATAAATTGAAACTTTTTTAATGAGGGGGGTAGGGTTATTCTAGATTTTAAGTGACATTACAATCAAATTCAGTACATAATTCTTAATTAAATTCTAGTTTTGAAAAAACCATAAAACATGTTTTTGTTGGTGGTGAATTATTTGAAAGTAAGTTGTAGATTCATGTCATTTTACTCATTAGTATTCATGAGTATTTAAACACATACACATTCTTAAAATGCATACATTATCCTATATAACTACAGTACCTCTGTCCCACCTAAGAAAATGAACAATAATTCTTCTAATGCACAGTCCTGACTCAAAATTATCCATGTGTTTTTTTTAAGTGTATAAAGAAAAAAGTGGTAAAACATTATTAGTAGTTGAATCTAGATGATGAACATATGGTTATTCACTGTACTACTCCTTCAAATTTTCTGTATATTTTGAAATTTTTCATAATAAAGTTGTAAGAAAAAGAACAAAAAACCTAGGATGTTTTTCCCCAGATAACTCTTCTCTCCCTTGCCATTCAACAACCCCACCAGCACCACAGAGAATTATTATTTTACAAGAACAACAATGTTGCTGATTATCCAGACTCACAACTTCCCCAAAGGCAACATAAGTCTCTTACCACAGAAAATGTTTATGGTATCTTAGATACCTTATGCTCCAATATCCCGACACACACAAGCACTTCATGTTTATGAAAGACTGGGCTTTAGTAGTGTTTACTTCTATCAAGTTTATTTCCCTAGGGAATGGAAGGAAATGAGAGGAATGGATAAAATTACACATGGTCTTTCTGTATTGTGTATATCATCAGACATCATGCTAGTCAACAAGACAGAAGAAATACTAAGCTGTTCAGCAACTTCTGGTTCCAACCATTGCCAACGAAAGCAATGTCACTTGAAACTATCTTCAAGTTAAGTGGAACAGACACTTATTTGGCTGTGGGATTTGAGCCAATGACCACTGGCCTGTGATACATCAGAGTTTCGTTACTCTAGGTTAAGGCAATGACTCCAGAAGTTTCTTTTTTAAAAGTGAAAACATCCCTAAAAAGAATTACTAACTTAAATTCGTGCCAAAGTTATTGTATCTGTTTGTTCTATCTACTACAAGGCAATGAAAGAATAAATCAGTTACATTTGATCGGGTGGAGAACAAAAGGAGAGGGAGTTGAAAAGTGAAAAGGCAAGAGCACAACATTCATACAACCCTGACAATATATAAAGCATTGCTAAGCACATTACCTTATTTAGTTCTCATAACATTATGAGGCAATTTAACTGTTATTCCCATTCTACAGATGAGGAATAAACTAAACACTGAGAAAGAAGGTAAGCAGCTAGTCCAATTACACAACACTGATAAGATGAAGCCAGAGGGGTTTTTTTTTCTCATACATCTCACATTCTACTGATTTTTATATCCACACCTGTCTTTGTTATGCCAGAAGAAAAGTCTACGTAGGATCTGGGAATAACATTAAAATTTAGAAGGAACAAAAAATTGGGATAATCAAGACGAAACAATGCCCCCCCCAACTCCCCAGAGTTTTCTTCTTGATAGAACCTTACTTTATAAGCAGTATTCCTTATACAGAAGAGGCTCGTAGGTCAAAACCATGTTTGATTTGGACTGCACAGTGCCTCAGAAGATCGGTATATTTCAGATGACAATCTAGATTTTTCAGTTTCTCTTGAAAAACTTGGAAATAAGGAAAGAGAGGGTCCTCATTCCTATGTGACATCAATCAGGTGGAGCTGTCCGCTGCCATCCCCTTTACACTGGGCATGTGCTCTGCAGTTCATCACAGCTCCCTCTATTCTTGAAGTTTCAGTGATCCACTGGCCCACTTTACTCTTTTACGTTATCTGCCTGGCCTGTGTAGGCATCTGAGTTTGCAACCCGACAACAGGAACTTCTAAAAATTTATCCACCACAGTATTTGTACCTATTATACTTATTCAACGCCTCTCCCTTCAACTGGGTTGTAAGCTCTGTAAGGACAGAGACTATGTAACACCTCACTTATCCCAGTATCATCAATGCCTACCACCTTGCCTGGCACTCAAATATTTATTGAGTGAATGACTTAACATTAATAAACTGGTTCTGCTGGTAGTACTTTAATTCACAAACTACAATTACTACTTTGATCTTCCGTGAATAAAATGCAATTAACCTCTGATTCACCATTTTCCCTTGGTGCTGACTATATTTTTTCCCCCATGTTTTTTTAACATCTTTATTGGAGTATAATTGCTTTACAATGTTGTGTTAGTTTCTGCGGTATAACAAAGTGAATCAGCTATATGTATAAATATATCCCCATATCCCCTCCCTGACTATACTTTTCACACACAATACAAAATCGGAAAACAGAATTTCACTTCTTTACCACGTAAATCATTCATTCATTCATTCAACAACATATATTAACTGTTCACAAGGTGCCAAGCACTGTTCTAGGTGCTAGAAACAAAACTAACTATATGGAATTCAGAGAAACCCTTGCCCTTTGTGAGCTTACATCCTAGAGAGACTGAAACAAGATATACAAGTAAAATATGCACTATATAGAAGATAATGATATATTCTGAAGAGAAAAAAATTAAAGTGGGGATGGATCGTAGACTGGAAAATTGTGTTGGGTGTAGGGATGAGGTTGAAATGCTTAATCTGGATGCTAGATGCCTAGGGAAGGCCTGAGGTGACTCTGAGTAAAGATGGAAAGTGAGGGAATGAGGGCAAGTGCATTCCAGGTAGATAAAAGAGGGTGTGCAAAGGCCCTAAGGCAGGAGCCTGCTGATATGTCTGAAGAACAGCAAAGGGACCAGAAAGCCTCGAGCAGAATGAGCAAAGGAGAGTATAATAGAAAAAGAGGGCAAATGGTGAAAAGGGAGCCAGATCAGGCAGGCTCTTACATATGGATAAGGGTAAAGACTTTGCCTTTTGCTCTAAGTAAAACGGAAAGCCAATGGATGGTTCTGAGCAGGAGTGACATAACTGGATTCATATTTTAATATGACCACTCTGTCTACTGTGCGGGGAACAGAGTGAAGGCAGGCAACATTAGAGGTAGGGAAGTCAGTTAGTAGGCTACTGCAATAATTCTGTTGAAAGATGACAGTGGTTTTGACCAGGGCAGTAGGAATAGTGAGAAATGAAAACATTCTAGATATATTTTTTAGAGAGAGCTGACAGGATTTCTTGACAACACTGGATGTGAGAAAAATGCGAGCTAAAAATGACTTCAAGGGTTTTGGTCTGAGACACTGGAAAGATGAGGTCACCATTAACTGAGATGGAGAAGACTGTGCTGGAAAACAATTTAACATGGGTCTCTCGCATTTCTGCCCATCTTGCAAGCAGGGCACTGACTGCCTTTGTTGTGGACTATCTTTTCAGGACTGTCTGCATAGTGAACAGCCTTAGAAGACAGAGCCAGTGTATCCCTCAAGAGCAAAGGGAAGGTTCGCTTACTGCCCAGCATAATAAAGATAACATCTGCCCCCATCTCCCCTGGAGCAAACTTAATGCCCATTATAAAAGACTGTGGTTCCGTAAACTCAGGGTTCCTCTCCTGTAATACAGTACAATCCACTACATGTACAGGCATCACATGGCCCTTTCATGTTGCCCTTTGGGAACTGAGACTCTGGGAAGTGGAGCAAACACACTGATACTCTGGCTATAGCTATTACTGTAATAAAATCCTTTGTCTCATGTTTTCTGCCACCATCTATGAAACTATGGCAGGCTAACTCCTCAGCTTAACAAGTAGGGTAAATCTCAAAATCTTAACAGTTCTTGACAGACAACAGGGAGGGTTTGGAACAGAATATCAAGTGCACAGTTTGGGACATGTTGAGTTAGAGATGCCTGTTGGACATTCAATTGGAGATGTGGAAATGGCAATTAGATTTCCAAGTATAAAGTCCAGAAAAGTGATCAAAGTGAAAGAGATATATTTAAGAGCTATGCTTATTTATACCTGAATTCTTAATACATCTATCATTAGTTATAGCCATGAGGAGGATAGTTGTGTTCCTGAATCCTAAAAAAAATTTCCCAGAAAAAAGAATGATTATTTAAAAGTAAAACCTCATTATACTTGTCATCAAGGATGTTCTAAAATCAATAATTTTTATATGCTCTTGGTGGATGTGGAAATTAGTAAAATATTTCCACCATAACCATACTTTAAGATTATATATCATATATGAAGAGCCTTAAAAATATCCATACTCTTCTTCTCATGATTTTATTTTACAGAATTTTACCATAAAGAAATTATTAGTGAAGATACAGAAACCTATATTTCCAGCAACATGCAAATAATTATGTAAATATGTCACATAGGATGGCATTTTGTGCAAGCATTAAAAATGCTTAAAAAAACGCTAATATAATTTTAAACATATAATAGACTACAGTGGGCCCTCCGTATCCACGGCTTCCACATTGCAGATTCAACCAACCACGGATTGAAAGCATTTCCCCCCTTCCAAAAAAAATTCCAGAAAGTTCCAAAAGGCAAAACTTGAATTTGCCACATGCTGGCAACTATTTACATAGCATTTACATTGTACTTACAACTATTCACATAGCATTCACATTGTATTAGATATTATAAGTAATCTAGAGATGACTTAAAGTATACAAGATGTACGTAGGTTATATGCAAATGTTACCTCATTTTATATAAGGGACTTGAGCATCCTCAGATTTTGGTGTCTCCAAGAGGTCCTGGAAACAATCCCCTGTGGATACCAAAGGACGACTGTATATACAGAGCAATCTCAGTTGACTTCAGGTACAGCTTCATTCAGGACACAGAGTCTCTTGTCTTTCAACTAATACAATTCCTTTTTCAGTACACTAAGCTGAGATGTATTCAACTGCAAACTTTTGTTTGCAGTTAAGAGAGTCCAAGACGGGCATCGCATATATTAGCAGCTGGATCAAGCCTTAGAGGCTAGCCCTCATTTGTATGATTACTTCTATAGGAATACAAATATCATGTATTTCTCATTAACTGAGAACCATATAAAATGTTTCCAAGGTAGAAGCTTACAAACAAAAATCAATAATTCAGAATTATGATACTCCTATGTTTTGGGTATTAGGTAACAATAAGATAAAGTGGGCTAATATAGGTAGTTACCTATAATACTTAAAATGTCACTTTAGGATCCAGCTTATGCAAAAGAAATTATATATTTGCATGTATAGACATTATATGCCCAGAGACTCAAAATATAAATATTGTCACCAAAGTTACTGACATTAATTTTCCACATCATTGCTAAAATTTAACACAGTTCTCTAACACTTCTGTTTGAAACAGACTTCAGAGACGGTCATAAATTCTTTTCGATAACTACAATGTGGGAAATTTCCCACTTCTTGAGACTGACAGAATTTCAAAAGCATTACAAGTTGTCCCTAACCAAGTCAACTAAATTGAGATAAAGGTTTTGATGGGTTTCAACGTTTTGGGGGAAAAAAAACAGTATGTGGAAGCCAGTACATGAAAGGTCAATAAATTAACCTGTGTAATTATAAAATGGTCCTAAAATTTCTTAAATGACTTCCAAAACATGTTATAAGAAAATTCCTTTATCAACGGAAAATATTAAGCTTCTTGATAGAGATTACTTGGCAAAAACACTCATTTATTTGTAATTTTTTTCAAAAAGATCAAACTACTTATATATATATACCAATTTTTTAAACTATTTTTATAAAGTTCAGAAAGAAAAAAGTTCCTACTGTGTTTAAAATTAACTAGCTTTATACCTGTCATCTCCTGATCTTATTTCACATGTATATATGAAATTCTAATAAAATAGATTTGTTTTCACCTGCAAATATCTAACAATACATAACCACAGCTTTATAATTCTATATAATATTAATAATTAAGTGCATAATGATTATGTACTACATGATTAGCAGAAAGTGGGTTTTAGAAACATACTTAGTCAAGTATTTACTATTTTACTCTTTCTAGGCCTGTCTCATTTGTAAAATTATGTTGACAGTTATAGATAATCTCCAGGGATTCTTCAACTCTCAGGAACTAGAGATTAAAAGCAGTCTCAAATATCCCACAATCTTATAGGAAATATGGATAAACAAAGTATCATAACAAGTGGAATAAAAGAGCTATATTCAAAGCATATGGAAACAAAAAAAGTTGTAGTATATGGAGAAAAATCAGAAAGGTTGTCACTAAAGAAGTAATATATGAGCTGAATGTTGAAGATGTATAGTAGTTCCCAAACAGGTAAAGTAAAGCCTGGGGGAAAAAACAAGTGTAAAAGTATCAGAGGTGGGACACTTCCAAAATAGAAAATTAAGGACCTTCAAAAATCTGTTCCTCCATAAAAGCAATAAGAACACTGGCAAAAATTGTCAAAACCTCTATTTTCACAACTCTGGAAATTACACAAAGACTTGCAATAATTCAAGAAAAATGACAATCTCAGTAAAAACAGTGAGCTTTGTGACATCTTAACTTGTCCTATTATCATTCTCTCCCAGCTCCACAGTAGTCTTGAAAAGATAAAGCTCACAACCACAGTAACTGCAGCTCTGCAGACAATGGAAGAAATAAAACAGGTTTAGACTTACCAAAAAGCCCAAGACTCATCACTATTAGACCTGTCAGGTAGCTCCCTGGAAAAGCTCCATTCTCAGGGTTTGTCTTTATTTAACTCGACTCATAACTCACACTGCAAAAAGCTCTATCACTCAAGTGGTTGGTGAACACAATCAGCAACAATTCTATAACACTGCAGCTGTCTTAGGCAGTGACACAAGGTGGGGATAACAAGAAGTTCACCAAAATAATTTACATAGAAAAATAAGAAACAAGATATCTATAGGGGGCTTTGAAAAGCTATGACACAGTCCTGGGAACTGAGAAGGCCACACACACATACAGAGTAAAATGGCATGCCCAGGGCAGAACTGAGAAGGCCCTAGCCTCTCATCTCTGGCTGACATTGAGGTTCTGCAAAAGAAGGAAAGGCAGGATAAGCACAGTTGTAAACTGCATCAGAGAACTGAATTCCTGTCAACACACACATAAAGCCCCTTGGCAAAAGCTGGAAGACTTACTGATGCCAGGTGTTTAACAAAATATGTCTTATCACTAGCTGACGACTAACCTAACTGAGCAGAGACTTCAAGGGCATTAAAAAAAAAAAAAGAAAAAATTCAGACTTTACAGAATCACTCCAGCAAAGTCACTAAACAAAAAACAACAACAATAAATCCTGGGGAGTGGAGGAATCTGGTTTCCAGAATTGCCATATTATGTTATTTAAAATGCCCAGTTTTCAACAAAAATCTATCAGCCATGAAAAGAAATAGAAAATTATGGTCCATATAGAAGGGGAAAAAAAGCAGTCAAGAGAAACCACCTCTGAGGAAATCCAGATGTTGGACATACTAGACAAATACTTTAAGCCAGCTATTACAAATACATTGAAAGGACTAATGAAAACCATGTCTAGAGAACTAAAGAAATGTACAAAAATCATGTCTCCAAGTAGAGGCTATCAATAAAGAGTCAGAAATTACTTAAAAAAAAAAAAAAAAAAACTTTAGATTCAAAGACACGAACAGGCTGAAAGTGAAAGAATGGTAACATATATGCCATACAAATGTTTGTAACCAAACAACAAGCCAGAATAGTTATACTAACACCAGGTAAATTAGGCTTTAAAACAAAAATAGTTATCAGACACAAGGAAGGGCATTTTATAACAAGAAAAGGGTCAATTTATCAGAAAAATACAATAATTATAAACATACGTATACTTTAAAACAAAACCCCAAAACACATGAAGCAAAAACTGACAGAAATGAAGAAAGAAATAGATGTTTAAACAATAGTAGTTGGAGAATTAAAACTCCCACGTTCAATAATGGATAGAATAAGTAGGCAGAAGGTCAACAAGAAAATAAGACTTGAACACTATTCACCAACTGGACCTAGAAGACATTTATGGATCCACACTCCCCTCAGCAATAGTAGAAAGCACATTTACCAAGTACATATGGAACATTCTACAGAATAGAAAATATGTTAGAGCATTAAAAAAAAAAAAATTTTTAAAGATTAAAATCATACAAAGTATGTTCTTCAACCACAATGGAATAAAACTGGAAATCAAATACAAAAATAAATTTGAGAAATTTCACTTATAAATAACCAATGGACCAAAGAAGGAATCACAAGGGAAATGAGAAAATACTTCAAAATGAATGAAAATGAAAAAAAAACAGCATACCAAAACCTAGGAAATGCAGTTAAAGTAATTCTTGGAGGAGAACTTATAGCTGTAAACAACTGCATCGAAAAAGGATGAGAGATCTCAAATCAATAACCTAACTCCCCAGGTTAAAATCTAGAAAAGGTGGACATGTTATACTCAAGGCAGAAAGAAGGAAATAATAAAAATTAGAGTAAAAATAAATTAACTAGAGAATAGAAAAACTAATAGAGGAAATCAACAAAACCAAATTTTTTTCATGTGTTTGTTGAATGAACAAGAATGAAGAAAAAGAAAGAAAAACGGAGATGGAGAAATCAGGTTCCCTGACTTCAAACTATACTACAAAGCTACAGTAATCAAGACAGTATGGTACTGGCACAAAAACAGAAATATAGATCAATGGAACAGGATAGAAAGCCCAGAGCTAAACCCATGCACCTATGATCACATAATCTATGACAAAGTAGGCAAGAATATACAATGGAGAAAAGACAGTCTCTTCGATAAGTGGTGCTGGGAAAACTGGACAGCTACATGTAAAAGAATGAAATTAGAACACTCCCTAACACCATACACAAAAATAAACTCAAAATGGATTAAAGACCTAAATGTAAGGCCAGAGAAAACTCTTAGAGGAAAACATAGGCAGAACACTCTTTGACGTAAATCGCAGCAATATCTTTTTTGACTCACCTCCTGAAGTAATGAAAATAAAAACAAAAATAAACAAATGGGATCTAATTAAACTTAAAAGCTTTTGCACAGCAAAGGAAACCATAAACAAGACAAAAAGACAACTCTCAGAATGGGAGAAAATATTTGCAAACGAAGCAACTGACAAGGGATTAATCTCCAAATTAAACAGCTCATGCAGCTCAATATCAAAAAAACAAACAACCCAATCCAAAAATGGGCAAAAGAGCTATACAGACATTTTTGCAAAGATGCTCAACATCACTAATTATTAGAGAAAAGGAAATCGAAACTGCAATGAGGTATCACCTCACACCGGTCAGAACGGCCATCATCAAAAAAATCTACAAACAATAAATGCTGGAGAGGGTGTGGAGAAAAAGGAACCCTCTTGCACTGTTGGTGGGAATGTAAACTGATACAGCCACTATGGAGAACAGTATGGAGGTTCCTTAAAAAACTAAAAATAGAATACCTTATGACCCAGCAATCCCACTACTGGACACATAAAACCAGGGAAAACCATAATTCAAAAAGAGACATGCACCCCAATGTTCACTGCAACACTATTTACAATAGCCAGACATGGAAGCAACCTAAATGTCCATCAACAGAAGAATGGATAAAGAAAATGTGGTACATATATACAATGGAATATTACTCAGCCATAAAATGGAATGAAATCGTGTCATTTGCAGAGATGTGGATGGACCTAGAGACTGTTATACAGAGTGAAGTAAGTCAGAAAGAGAAAAACAAATATCGTATATCGCTTATATGTGGAATCTAGAAAAATGGTACAGATGAACATATTTGCAAAGCAGAAATAGAGACACAGATGTATGGCTATGGGGGCAGGGGGGGGCGAGGATGAGTTGGGACATTGGAATTGACATATATACGCTACTATGTATAAAATAGATAACTATGAGAACCTACTGTATAGCACAGGGAACTCTACTCAATGCTCTATGGTGACCTAAATGGGAAAGAAATCCAAAAAAGAGGGGATATATGTATACATATAGCTGATTCACTTTGCTGTACAGCAGAAATTAACACATTGTAAGGCTACCATACTCCAATAAAAAATAATAAAAACAAACAAAAAAGAATAAAGAAGAGATACTACTATCAACATCACATAAATAAAAAGAATTATAAGGGAAACAATTTTATGTCAACAAATTACATAACCTAGATGAAATCAATACATTTCTATAAAGATACAAATTACCAAACTGACTCAAGAAGAAATAGAAGATTTAAATAAACCTGTAGCAAATAAAGATATTGCATTAGTAATCAAAACACGTCCAACCAAAAAAAGCCCAAGACCAAATGACTTCACTAGTGAATTGTATCAAATGTTTAAAGATGAATTAACACCAATCCTTCACAAACTCTTCTAAAAAGCAAGAGGAGGAAACACTTTTTAATGCATTCTATTAAACCAATCACATTGCGAGAAATTACAGGCCAATGTCCCTATACTACAAACGTGAAAATTCTCAACAAAATAATAGCAAACCAAATCCAGAAACATATTTTAAAAAAAGAGTATACATTGTGACCAAGTGGGATTTACCCCAGGAGTGCACAAGGTTGGTTTAACATATATAAAAATCAATCACATAATAAAACATATTAATAGAATAAAAAAGCACATGATCATCTCAATAAAAACAGAAAAACGTTTGAAAAAGTCCACCACTTTCATGATAACAGTGCTCAACAAACCAGGAATAGAAGGGAACTTTCTCAGTGTGATAAAGGGCATCTACCAAAACATCATACTCAATGGTGAAAGACTGAAAACTTTCCCCATGCAATCAGCAACAAGACAAGAATCTCTGCTCTTTCCACTTCTATTCAGTACTGTGCAGGAGAGTCTACCCAGGGTAATTTAGGTAAGAAAAATAAATAAAAGAACATTCAAATTGAAAAGAAGTAAAAATATGTATTTGTAAATGACAATCTTGTACATAGAAAAGCCTGAAAAATCCACACAAAAAGGAGCTAATAAACAAGTTCAGCAGGTTACACAATACAAGATCATTATTGCAAAATCAATTGTATTTCTATACACCAGCAATGAACAATCTGAGAAAGAAATTAAGAAAACAATTCTATTGATAAGAGCATCAATAATCTTAAAAAAACAGTCATAAATTTAACAAAAGAGATGAACGACTTGTATACTGAAAACTCCAAAACATCACTGAAAGAAATTAAAGATCTAAATAAGTATAAAAGCATCCCTCATTCATGGATTGGAAGAATGAACTGTTAAGACAGTAATATTCCCCAAGTACTCCCCAAATCCCCACTTTAAAAAAATAAATAAACTCCCAATATCTCTATCAAATCCTTTTTTCTCTTTCTTTTTTTTTTTTTTTTTGCAGAACTAGACAAGCTGATCCTAAAATTTATATAGAATTTATATAGAAACTCAAGGGACTCAAAATAGCAAAACAATCTTGAAAAGAAAAAAGTTGGAGGACTCACACTTTCCAATTTCAAACTACCTACAAAGCTAGAGCAATCAATATAAGGACAGACATATAGCTCAATGGAACAGAATTGAGAGTCCAAAATAAGCCCATACATTTATGGTCAATTGATATCCAACAAGAATGACAACACAATGAGAAAAGAAGTCTTTTCAACAAATGGTGCTAGGACAACTGGATATTCACATGTAAATGAATTAAGTCGGATGGACCTCTACCTCACACCATATACAAAAGTTAACTCAAAATGGATGAAAGACCTAAACATAGAGCTAAAATTATATAACTCAGAAGAAAATGTAGGTGTAAATCATCATGACCTTTCATTAGGCAATGGTTTTTTTAACACATGACACCAAAAGTATAATCAACCAAAGAAAAAAAAATTGGAATTTACCAAAATTTTAAACTTTTGTGCTTCAAAGAACGCTATTAAGAGAGTAAAAAGACAAAGACAGCTGCACTGTTAATAAAATATTCAATTTGAAACCCTAAAAAAAGTGAAAAGATAATCCAAAGAACAGGAGAAGATATTTAGAAATCCTTTATCTGATAAAAATCTAGTATCCAGAATCTATGAAGAACTCTTACCACTGAACAAGAAAAGACTAAGAATCCAATTTTTTAAAGAGCAAAAGATTTTAATAGAAATTTCTCCAAAGAATATATATAAATGACCAATAAACACATGAAAAGATGCCCAGCATCATTAATCATTAGGGAAATGCAAATCAAAACCATAATGAGATACCTCTTCACACCCACTAGGATGGCTATAATCAAAAAGACAGACAATGTATTGGTGAGGATGTAGAGAAACTGGAAACCCTCATAAATTTCAAGAGAATATAAAATGGTACAGCCACTGTGGAAAACTTTGGCAGTCCCTCAAGAAGTTAAACATGGAGTTACCATATGACCCAGTAACTCTATTCCTGAAAATATACCCAGAAGAACATTCACAAAAAACTTGTACACAAATGTTCATAACAGCATTATTTATGATAGCCAAAAAGTGGAAACAACCCATACGTCCATCAACTGATGGACAAATAAAATGTAGTATTACCCAAATAATGTAATATGACTCAATCATAAAAATGAATGACATAGGATACATGCTAAAACATAGATGAAATTTGAAAATATACTAAGTGAAAGAAGTCAGACAAAAAGGCCACATATTATTCCATTTACATGAAATGCCCAGAATAGGCAAATCCATAAAGAAAGGAAACAGACTGCTGACTGCAAGGGTTTGGGGCAAGGATGGAAAAATGTGAAGGGATTGCTAATGAGTACAGGGCTTCTTCTGGATTGATGAAAACGGTCTATAGAATTAGATAGTGGTGGTAGTTCAAATACGCTAAATACAGACGGTCCCCGACTTACTATGGTTCAACTTATGACTTTATGATGCTGCAAAAGCAACAGGAATTCAGGAAAAACCATACTTCAGATTTTGAACTTTGATCTTTTCCCGAGCTAGGGTTATACAATAGGACATTCTTTTGTGATGCTGGGCAACAGCAGCGAGTCACAGCTCCCAGTCAGCCCAATGATCACGAGAGCGAACAACTGAAACACTTCCAACCATTCTGTTTCTCATTTTCTGTACAGTATTCAATAAATTACATGAGACATTCAACACTTTATTATAAAATAGGTTTTGTGTTAGATGTTTCTGCCCAACTGTAAGTGGGCAGATGTAATATAAATGTTCTGAGCATGTTTAAGGTTAAGGTAGGCTAAGCTATGATGTTTGGTAGGTTAGGTGTATTAAATGTGCTTTCAACTTATGATATTTTCAACTTACAATGGATTTACTGGGACACAGCCTCGTTGTAAGTCGAGGAAGATCTGTATACTAAAATATACTAAAAATCATTAAATTCTACACTTTAAATTGAATTCTATGATATGTAAATTATATCTCAATAAAGCTTTTATTTTAAAAATCAGAGTATGTCCAAGGAATTACAATTAGCTCCTTATAGCTGAAGCACAGGTCCCAAACTATGAAGTTATGGGAGATGAGGCATGGTAAAGAGTCTGAAATAATTCTAACCATGGAAGATCACTGCTAAGATCATTGTGCTAAGATGCCTGAACTCTGTCCTGCATAAGATAAAGAAACCACAGAAGAATTTTAAGCAAAGGTTTATATTCATCAGATTTGCATTAGAAAGTAATTCTCTAGTAATTGTATTCCTATACAGGAGCAACCAAGAGAAAATAGAAAAAATATAAATATATCATTTATGATAGCAACAATATCACCAACAAAAACACCAAGGAATAAATCAAACAGAAGATGTATGAGAGATGTACGAGGTAAATTATAAAACGTTAATAAAAGACAAAGAAAACTTAAATAAGTGGAGTTTTCTATATCTATATGTTTATCAAAAAGAAGGCTCCATGTTACAAAGTTTTCAATTTCTCATAGATTATTTGATAAATTCAATGTCATTTAAATAAAAATCTTAATAGTTTTTCATGGAATTGCGTATGCTGATTCTAAGGCTCACATGGAAGTGCAAAGAATTAATAAGAATAGCTAACAATTTTTTAAAGAAATAAGATAAAGGAATGGGGTTAGTCACGTTACCAATTATCAAGATTATAAACTCTGATAAGATAATATAATGGCATAAGAACCACAGAATAAGAGAAAACTCAGAAACAAATCGACTTATATATGAAAGTTATTTTTAAAATTGATAAATGACATCAGAAACATTGCATCTATATCATTGGGAAAAGGATAGTCAATTAGATCTTTACCCCATAACACATCAAACATAAATTTGATGACAAAGATATAAATATTAAAAAATTAAACACTAAAAGTTTTAAAAGGAAAAGGTATGTATGACTTTGAGGTAGGGAAGAATTTCTTACATTAGATATTTTAAAAACTCAAAAAGATGAAAACTAATAAATTTGACCATATTAAAATTTAAATCACAATTTTTGTTTCTAGCAACATGGGAGGGAGACTAGAGATTCATGATTCATGTACTACCTTCCTAGTACAGTAGTCCTTAAAATGCTGGATATAATAATCATAGAGGCAGATCAAGAGAATTCCTTGAAATAAAAGGAAACAAGAAGAAAGCATGAATCCATAAGCTGCATTGGAGCCAAAGGCCAACACTGAGAAAGGCAGAAGGCCACAATGGGACCACCACATAAAGCCTAGATCCACAAAGCACTTCACCCTCAATGTAAAATAGAAACCAATCCACCCTGCTAATGATGCTAAAGAGATATATGCCTCGACCTTAGCCTCAGCTCTGAATGAAGTGGGAGAGTCTCCTGAGACTTTCCAAGCAAAAGAAATTCTAAGCCAACAATTTAAAGTAGCTCAGGTGGGTATACCCAGAAGTCTAGTAGAAATAAACTCACATTTTCTCTAGAGGAAGGCACTCAGACCTCAAAAAACTCCAACCGCTGAGATTCTATGGAATATGAGCACACAACAAATATTTTCTAAAAGAAGGAAGGAAATCACTGAGCACTCAAGAAACCAGCCACCATGAACAAAAGTCAGAAGGAACAATCAAACTACACAATGAGACTTGAAAAGACTAAAAAATACTGGAATTACCAAACACAGAATATAAAATAACTATGTTCCACATATTTAAAGAAACAAAATAGGAAACTGGAAGTATAAAAAGGGATTAAGAGGTTATCAAAATTGACAGGGACAAAAAAATTGTCCAGACAATTTTATAACACCATACAAATTGAATTTCTAATATGAAAATTACAATAACTGAAAATGGTAAACAGTAGATGAAGCACACCTGAAGGAGGAAAACTGGAAGATATATCCAAATGCAACAGAGTGCTGATATATACTAAAATGTAGCACAAAGGGTCAAAGAGAGGTTATGGGAAAGAGAGATTATGAGACTCGGAGGATATGGTGAAAAGATTCAATATACGTCTGTCACCTAAGAGGCATTATTAGAAAGGATATGGTTGAGAATTCTCCGGAAGTGATGAAAGACACCAATCAGCAGATTCAGAAAACCCAAAAATACTAAAATAAAATAACAGAAAACCATACCTATACCATCACAGCAAAAGAATACAGCACCAAAGAGAAAACATCAAAGCCACCAGTGAGAAAATGCAGATTACCCACAAAGGCAATTAGAGTGACTACCAACCTCTCAATGATAAAAGCAAGGCAATGAAATGATATCTCCAAAATGCTGAAAGAAAATAACTATCTGCCTAGAATTCTGTATCAAGCAAAAGTCTTTTTAGAATGAAGATGAAGTAAAAACTTTTCAGGCTAACAAAATGACCTTTATTAAAGGAACTTTAAAGGAAGAATGTTTCAGAGTAAAGGCAGCTGAGCCTAGATGGAAAGCCTGACATACAAGAAAGAATGATAAACAAAGAGGATAACTATTAAACACTGACTAATAAAACAATAAGTGTAATGTCTAATTTGTAGATTAAAGAAAAGTGAAGATAGATGCAAAATCCTGGACAATAATATCACAAATCAGGAGGAGAGAATGGTGATGTTATATAGGAGTTAGAGTATTCTATGGTTCTCATAATATTTGTGCAGTAAATAGATACTAACTTTAGTCTTGTGTTAAACAACCGCTAAAAAATAGGGGGAATATATATATATATAAAAGTTCCAATTAATAGAGGGGAAAAAATGAAATAAAGGAAAGAGAACCTAATCAGTCAAAAAAAAAAAAGCAAAAATATAATTTTTTAAAAAGATAATAATTAGCAAGCACTGTTTGAAGAAACTGAAGAGGAGTCAAGGGCAGAAGCAGGAGACAAATTAGAAAGGTATTTCAGTATGAAGAAGAAGGTCTCAAAAGGATACAGGGAGACCATTAATAAGAGGTTAGTGAGACATTAATACACACACCCACACAGCTACTTTAAGAGTCTGGGCAAAAGATAATAAAGGTACTGACTGTATCCCTAGAAAGGAGATGACAGACTCATCTCTAGTTCCTCGCTTGGGTGACTGAGTGGCCTTCCCTTCCAATGAAGACAGAGAAGTTGTTGATTTGGTGAGAAGTTCAGGTATTTTATATTTTAATAGTTTGATATCATGTCTACAACAGAGGCAAGGAGGTGTGTACTACAGAGATAGAGATTTGGGGAATTTATGTTTGTGAATACGTTCATCACATAGAGAGACTGTGGGGGAATAAAGGACAGGTAAAACATCAACACCAGGCAAAGGAAAACGAGCTCACTGAGCACTATGGAATGTTCTAACTCCATCTTAAAATATTTTGGACAACTGCTACTACAAAAAAAAATACTAAAAGAAAATTCTTTTTTTAAAACTTCTGAAATACAATGAAAGGTTTACAAAGTTTTTAAAATATATTCATCCTCCAAAATCTTGTTTATAGTTTTAGTATGTATTAGATATTTCTTATATATAAGCAAGGCAATTCAATCTAAAGTCCATTAGCAAATGAGTTGTTTCCATTTTTTATTTTAGATATTTACTTTATAATACAAATTATATTTTTATTAAATAAAAATAGCTCTATATCAAAGTTCTGAAGACAGCTGTAATTCAAGCCTTTCCAATTTAAAACATTAACATGCAATGATCAGAGGAGTAGGAAAACCCATTTTTTTCGACACCTAGAAATTAAATTAAGCTAACTTGACACTAAACAACTTGCACCCATAACTACATTCCATAATTTGGTTCATTAAAGTAGAATTAAAATCATACATTACAGCCTATGGTTAGCAAACAAAAACCACAAAAAACTGTGTTGCTGAATGTGCATGAGGAAGTTAGGAGGCATGGTAATTCCACCTCATTCAATACAAGTAAGATAAACATTTGTTTTTAAGTCACAGAAGATATAGAGTGTACTGAACAGGATATGTTAACTCCTCCTGGCATATCCTTTATCACTACACTAGCCCTAACATGTTGATGCTTATGCAAGCACTTTGTCTAACAATCTCAAGTGTGCCAAGTAAACACAGTGCCTTCTGTAATTACTTCAGAAAGGGAGGAGGGGACTACTGAGAAAAATCGCCACACAGAGCCAAAGTATCAGCAGAGAGCCAGTATCTATTACTTCAAGGCCTGATAGCAAAACCTTGGCACAGAAAACAGATACATATTTAAACATTCTGTGTAAGCCCACTCTACAAGTTTCAAATTGGTTTATCTTGATGTTACTAAACACAAGACTCAAACTGAAAGAATAGCTTGTTTAATTCCTCCTTTTTAAAGACAGCTTGAATCTATTTCCTGATTAATTAGGCCTGTCAGGCAGAGTAGAGCATATTTTTTCTCACCAGCCTCTACCATCCCCTGGGCTTAATATTCCATTGTCTAAATCTGCATTTATCCTACTAATAGAAAACCATCCAGTATTATTACCCAACTAAGTGCTGTCCAACCACTTGGCCAGTCCCCTGGGTAAATGATGTAAATGACAGTCTGCTTTTGGCCTGAGTTGACCAGCAGGGACCTCCAACCACAACAGGGCCACTTTGAGGGCTGAGGGGGAACCATCTCGGCACACCTACAACCCATCCATGCATACTGGTATGACCGCAGCACATCAGTAAGGAAGAATTTGGTCAAACTCTCTGAGAGTCAGAAATAAGACTGGACACAGGGACTTCACTTCCCTGGTGGCGCAGTGGTTAAGAATCCTCCTGCCAACGCAGGGGACACAGGTTCGAGCCCTGGTTCGGGAGGATCCCGCATGCTGCGGAGCAACTAAGCCTGTGCGCCACAACTACTGAGCCTGCGTGCCACAACTACTGAAGCCCGCGCACCTACAGCCCGTGCTCCGCAACAAGAGAAGCCACCACAATAAGAAGCCCACGCACCACAACGAAGAGTAGCCCCCGCTCGCGGCAACTAGAGAAAGCCTGTGTGCAGCAACCAAGACCCAACGCAGCCAAAAATAAATAAATTTTTTAAAAAAAAGACTAGACACAGCCTTACAAACATTTTATGTACTTTTAATAGAAAAGTCAATCATACTGAGAGAAAAATTGTACATAAAACTCTTTAAATACACACACACACACACACACACACACACACACACACAAAATATCTGAATCAGCAGCAGAATTTCCTCCCCAAAATCAAGTATCTGTGTATAGGTTAGAAACATAAATTCTCTATATGCTTTTACTTCCCATTATTTTCATGTATATTATAAGTACCCATAGCCACTATTATCTAAGCTACTAAAACACAAAAGCTTGAATATCATTTTTAAATTGTAAAAATCACAGAAAATCAAGAAATATATTACATAGTAATTTGCCTATCTATACACTCTCTGAAATCTTGTGCAGGATTTGTATGTATGTAAATTTTCCTGAGGAAAGGATCTATATAACTTTCATTAGATTCTCAAAGAAATATGCAATCCAAAAAAAGTTATTTTTTACTACTTCTACTGGCATATGCAGCAAGCATAACTTTTTCCAAATTCTGGCCCTATATATATCCCCTATGAACTGGCTTCTAAGGGTACCTGACCTTTGTTGGCCTCACATTCCTTCTCTGTAAAAATGGAAATGGTGCTGTTGTCCTGTCCACTTAAGAACTGGTGAACACATTAAATTTGGCAATGCAGAAGAAAGTTCTCTGGACAATTAGAAGTCTCTATCAAAATATGTCAATATGTAGTAATTTGATAATGTTTATCATTGATATTTTCATCTGTTAGAATGGTCTATAAAGATATTTAAAATTTCAGACAGAACAAGTACCATTAAAAAATCAAAACAAGTTTTGTCTTAAAAGCACTGATACCCAGACTTTAGTTCTCTCATTTAGCTTGCGGATCTTTAAGACATGCAGGTTTATATTAGAATATACTTTATTTGACAGAGCATAATAGTAATTATGTGTACATTTGGTTAACAATGACTAAAGTGAAACTCTTGAGTAAAGGATTCCAGATAACCACTGCAACTTCCCTAAAAATATTGCCTACCTGAAGTAATCTGTTCAGAGACAACTGTTAGAAAGTCACACCTTTGAAAGTACACGATCACAGCTTTTCTAAGAACAAATTCTTTTCAGAGTGAAATAATTTATAGAAATGGTATAGAAAGAAAGCTAAGGAAAGAAATAAAACCAGTTATTTCCAGAAATAAAACCAGTTATTTCCTCCCCTAGTGAGTATATATATATATATATATATAAACAATATTTCTAAAAATTTTTCCCATAAACTGTAAATTACTTAATGCACTGTCCCCTTTGACCTTAAAGGACCTTCATAATAAAGATGAGAGAGACTTTGAAACAGTTTAGGCAAGTTTCTCACATGCACCCAACAGGTACTATGTCCCGTTTTTCTTTGTTTTTCAACCAAGATCTTACAAGATTTCTAGTAATTCTCACATATATGACTTCAATAAAATGGAGAGACATGCTATGTTCCTGGAAAGGAATACTCAATACTGTCAATATGCTCAATCCTAAGTTAATATGCAGTTTTTGTGTAATGCCAATCAAAATGCCAACACTGCTGAATTATACAGAGTGCTTATGAAACCTGAAGTTTTCTGGACAGTTCTCTAAACCTAGGATTAAATCTCTGGGATTTAAGTCCAGGAATCTGTTCAATAAGCACCCCAAGTAAAGTTTAAGAACTCTTACATTAGTCCTGCTATCTACTAATGATCAATCTGAAGCCCATTAACAAAGCAGACGTTCATCATGAACTGCTTTGAACACTGTGGAGGGTATTTTTTCTCTCCCTCCTAGGAGACTGGCTAAAGGAGAATGTGACCTGTGTAAATAACAGCACTGGCATCACCTAAAAGCTTGCTGGTAATGCAGAACCTCAGGCCCCACCCCAGATGTGCTGAGTCAGTAGCTGTATTTTAATAAATCCCCAAGTGATTCACATACTTATTAGAGTTTGAGAAGCAGTATATTAGAGAATGACTCCCCAAAACTACTTCTAAAAAATTAATACATTTAAAACGAACCAGCTATTCTAGTAAAGAGGAATATTCCTCTCGAACGTCCCTGCTCTAGGGAGGTCCCTAGGACACCTCATCACAACTCCCATGCGTAAGACTGTAATGAAGTCACTATCTTTGACTTCCCTTTCTGTTATTTCTAATCACATCTTTTCCCCTCCCTTATCCTTATTTTCTCTCCTACAGCAGAAAAGTCATATTTTAGAATTAATGTTTTTTTGTTTTGTTTTGTAGAACTGAAAAAGACTACATATAAACTTAGTTTTCTACTACTCTTACTGTTTTCTCCCTTTCTTACATCTCAAAACTCCTCCATTCACAAATCCGAAGCCTGGGTATTAAGTCTCAATCCTCTCTCACTGATTTCACAACTTCCTGCTCACCAGAATATCAGGCTTCAGAAGCATCAAATTTTAGCCAATTCTTATATATTGTGGTTAAATGTGTCTTTTCTTCCCAAATTCAGCATTATGCTAACCCCTCCTTGGGACTCCTTGGCCTTACAACTCTTAAGTACAAAAAACCTACACCTTCAGCTTTTCCCAGTTTCCCTCAACAACATCTTAAGACATCTTAATACTACAATTAAGTATTTAATTGTAGTTAAATTCTACAATTCTACAACCATCATCTGCTTTCTTAGCCTACCTTCAATTCTCTCTTCACCCAATCACCATATTCATGCATCTCACCCAAATTGCAATCAACTAACCATGAGACGGGGGTTCTTCCTATGTTCTTTTTTTCAACAAATTTTAGTATGTGGCTGGGCTAGCCTCTGGAAAACATGATTTTACAAGTCTACAGAGAGAGAAAGACAAAAATAAGTTATTATGTGATATTGTCATGAATGCTACGGGAAATATAACTAACATACAAAGAGTTGTAATGAAATAATTATGTTTAGAATACCCTCAATCCAGCATTCTCTTTTCACTGAAGCAGGCCCTGAAATTTCACTGTTTCAGGAAGACTTTCTTGATGAGAACAACATAAGCCAAGAATCTATTACATAACAGCGTCATGGACCTAACTCAAACTAAACATGCAACCACTTAATTCACATATCCTCCAATTCAGCGGCTTGTTTATATAATCCCGCTATGATTAGGGATTAATGGTTTGCAAGCATCCCATAACTTCATCTTTGGAATGTACTGTCACTTTAACACATGCTTAATATCTTATTTTCAACCTCTATGAATGATCAAGTTAAGAAATTCACTCATTTGATCAGATTCCAAGCATCAAATGTATGAAATCCCTGACTTAGCAGTGGACTGTGTTCTGACAGCTCCTAAGACTACTCTTTGGGTTTCAGAATATTTTTCCCACAGCAACAATCCTACATGTGATAATTAAGTTCTCAGGTCAACCTGCAGTCTAGTACTAATAGTACTATATAATACCTAGTGTCTCGCTAAAAAAAAAAGACATTTCTGTGGGACGGTTCATTCAAGGTTCCAACTTGAGCAGCCAAGACTACATCTCACCAAAACCCAAGCACCACAGGTTTCACCCAGCCATTCAAAGTGTGAGAAAGGGATTCCCCCAGATCCAAGCCACGAGCAGTGCCCAAGTAACTACAAGCAGTAACTCAGGCAAGTTGTCTACACATTCTACAACACATTCCTAACTTTTCTTTGGTCACATGTCCATTTGAGAATATGATGAGAGTCATAAGCCCTCGCCTAAGAAAAATGCACATGGATGTCTGTGAACCCCAGATGAAGAAACCCAACTGCAAAGTGTAGGGTCCACACGTTGAACTGTACATCATTACAGACCAGTACTGTCCAACGTATGTCCAATATAGTGAGAGCCACATATGTAATTTTAAATTTTCTAGTAGCTACATTCATTAAAAAGGTAAAAACCAGTGAATTTTAGTAATACATTTTATTTAACCAAAAATACCCAAAATACGATTATTTCAACATGCAATCAACATAAAATTAGTGAGATCTTTTATGTTCTTTTTTTTTTTTTTTTTTTCACATTCAGGCTCTGAAATCCCATGTGTATTTTACATTTATGGTACATTTTAATTCAGACTAGCCATATTTCAAGTAGCAGTCACATGTGGCTCGTGGCTACTGTATTACACAGTTTTGCTAGACCATACAATGTATACCCAACAATTCTCAAGCCCTTTGGGCTCAGGATCCCTTTGCAGTCTTAAAAATTATGGAAGACCCCAGAGAGCTTTTGTTTATGTGGGTTATACCAATCTGCATTTACCAGATTAGAAATTAAAACAGAATTTTTTAATGTTTATTAATTCATTGAAAATAATAATAAAAATATTACCCATCAATATAGATGACATTTTGTTAAAAATAGCCGTATTTTTCGAAACAAAAATTTAGAAAGGAGAATGGCAATGCTTTACATTTTGGCAAAGCTCTTTAATATTTGCCTTGATAGAAGACTGCTGGATTCTCATACCTGCTTCTGCGGTAGATCTTCTGTGATGTGGTTTTGGCTGAATGAAGCATATGAAGAAAATCTAGCCTCACACATACATGAAGAGGGAAAGATAAAAGGCTACCTTAATAGTCTTTTCCAATAACTATGGATATTCTTCTCTGCTACTGTAGCAAAACATAACAGTTAGTGGTTTCTTAAAGGTCACTGCAACATGGTATCTAAAACCACATCACTGAATTTTTTGCACTGTTACATTAGAAGCCAATGGTTGATCTTGTATTTGTAACGTCATGTATTTGGAAAATACCAGTTCACCAAATTTCCCATTACCCTTTTTTAAAAATCATATTTGTTAATATTATCACCTATCTCCTCAGAAAAGCCTTTAAGTGATGGGAAGCTGTCAAGTTCACAATGGCAGATATAAGTTTTCCAAAATTCTAATTTTCTTTTGAAAGCTCAAACCCTATCATTAAAAACAGTTGTTTTCCGTGCAGTGACAGGCTCACTTAATTGAGAAAATGTCTGCCAAATACACAAATCTAAATAAATAACCATAGTTTGTCAGTCATTCTTGCAAATAAACAGTCTTCCATGAAAAAAGCAGCAGGTTCAGGACACAACTCAAACAATCACCTAAGTGCTTTTCCTCAATTACACCACTATACTTCATTATACAGCAAGTGCTTTATGTATACTTCCCATTTCTTCACATATGAAAAAGATGCGTACTTACAAATGACCAGTAATAACCACATGAAAAGATGTTCAACATCACTTATCTTTAGGAAAATGCAAATCAAAACTGCAATGATACACCACTTCACATCCACTTGGATGGCCATTATAAAATTTAAAAAAGAAAATAGCAAGTGTTGGTGAGGATGAGGAGAAATCAGAACCCTTGTACACTGCTAGTGGGAATTTAAAATGGTGTAGCCACAATGAAAACAGTATGGCAGTTCCTCAAAGAATTAAACATAGAATTTTTCACATACTAATCCAGCAATTCTGCTTCTGGGTATATACCAAAAAGAAATGAAAGCAAGGACTTGAGCAGATATTTGTACACTTATATTCATAGCAGCATTATTCACAATAGCCAAAAACAACCGAAATGTGTCCACCGATGGATGACTAAACAAAATGCGATATATACATACAATGGAATATTACTCGGATTTAAAAAAGAAATTCTGATACATGCTACAATATGGATGAATCTTGAAGACATTATGCTAAATGAAATAAGCCAATCACAAATGGACAAATACTGTAAGATTCCAATTATATGAGGTACTTAGAATAGTCAAATTCAGAAGGACAGAAAGTAGAATAGTGCTTACCAGGGGCTGGTGAAAAGGAGGAATGAGGAGTTAGTGATTAATGGATACACAGTTTCAATTTGGGAAAATGAAGAAGTTCTGGAGATGGATAGTGGTGATGGTGGCATAACAATGTGAATATACTTAATGCCATTGAACTGTAAACTTAAAAATGGTTAAAATGGTAAATTTTGTTATGTGTATTTTACCACAAGCAGGGAAAAAAAAAAAAGACATGGACTCAAGAGCCAAGATTGAGAAAAGACTTTTTACTGCTTCATAAGGACGTTCTTAAGAAAAACTGGCTTTAAAACAACAACAACAACAAATGAGTGCATGTGACAGTGAAGAATACAATGACTACTAATACATTTTGGTGCCAACTGTGTAGATTTGTCTTAAAGCAGCTTTAACCACCACCACTGCTTTTGAACCATCAGTGCAAATGCCAGTACAGTGTGAAAGGCAATTACGTCTTAGAAGTATCATGAAAATAATTTGGACCTGATAGACCCCCTCAAAGGGTCTTGGGGATCCCTCCCCCTGGGGCCCACAAACCACACTTTGAGAACCATTACTGAAGCCTATTTTTTCAGAAAAGTCAATGACAGAAAGAAAGAGACATGAAAAGACCACAAAAAAAGCTTTATTTTCATTTTTGTTTGTCTTTTAAGATGAGAAAAACAAACAGGTTGATATGCTGAATAGATATAGTAAGTAATTAATAGTAATTAGTATAGTAAGTAATATATAGTAAGTAATCAGATAACTAATGGAGAAAAAAAGAGGAGGGAAAAGATAATCAGGGGGTGTAGTCTCTAAAGTTTGAAGTAAAGGAGAGACAGATATTAGAGGTAGATGGGTGATGGGAGGGGTTATACTTTGGCTTATAAAAAAGCTCTAAGTCCTGGGGATATAATGTGACTACAGTTAATAATACTATATGTATATTTGAAAGTTGCCAAGAGAGTAGATCTTGAAAGGTCTCATCAGAAGAAAAAACTTCTGTAACTATGTGTAGTGATGTTAACTAGACTTATTGTGGTGGTCATTTCACAGTATATACAAATATGGACTTATTATGTTGTATATCTGAAACTAATATAATCTTATATGTCAATTATATCTCAATTTTTTAAAAAAACTCTCTACTTAGAAAAATACAGACATTAAATAAATGCTTCTTGATAATGATGGTGATAGTCCCATAGTTTAATAAAAAATATTAAGAAATTTTCTTTTGATATTTTTAAATCATAGATCAAGGACCATTCCACTCTAACTTTTCACTTGCATGTGTATAAAAATATGCCACATATATCACAGAAGTAATGTCGTGTCATTTTTAAGAAAATTTTTATGGTGTCACATGAATTTATTTCCTGCAAAAACTCAGAAGTGTAGTACTCCAGGCTTAAGTCAGATGCATATGTGCTATGATCTAAAACAAAACTTGAAACAACCTGTGTTTTTTTATTTTGAATAAATGTAGCATAAACTGGTTAAATGAAATACAAAAGGGGATTTGATATTACAGCACATCATACGCTAAGCTTTAAAGTTCCCATAACCTTGAACTAGGAACAGAAGGAAGTAGGGGATAAGAAGTCAGCTATTTCTCTTCTTTTCACTTTCCTCCCTACCAGGAGTTCCCAGATACTGCTACGCTAGATTCAAATGAAGAAGCTAAAGTAATGTGATTTTATGTTACTTACTTCACAGTTCTCAAACACATTATTTCACTTAGGACTGAATCTTTCTAGACTGAGACAACAAACTAATTTGGGGGAAGTTACAATTTTAAACCTGTTCATATTAATCCTGACATCTTAAACAACTGCAACACATAGTTTGATGGCCTCAGCAAGGAGCACAGTGGGAAAACTTTAACTCAAAAATGTTTGGGAATACCTCCTTCCACCTCAGACTCCTCAGGTACCCATTAATACTCCAGCTGCTTCCAGAATATTAAAAGTCCCCTGGTCCCTTAAGTCTGCTTGAAGTCTCACTCCAATCAAAGGCCAATGCTTGAATGTGCGCAAGAGCCAATTAAGGAGGGCACATGGTAGAAAAAGTGCTAAATTAAAGTCCTGAGACCTAAATTCTGCCCTCCACAACCAGCACTAACAGTGTAACTTTGGTTCATCCCTTACTCTATTTTTTCATAGTTAAATAAGGGCACTGAAATTGGATAATTGCTACAATTACGGGAGATTTAATGGCGCAGCAGCATTTTAAAAGAAAGACTGTTAGTCCAGCAACACCAACTCCAGTTAATAGACTACTGGGGATCCTCTCTGAAGGAAGGTGAGAAGGTCTGTGCCTTAACTCAGATTCTTGTACACCACCCACCATGCCTATCCCTTTATTTAGTCCTCCAAAAAGCAACACTCAATAGAATTGACCTCAGAATACACATAATGGCCCACCATAACCTTTTAAAATACACGTAGCCTTTATTAAGAAAGACAGCCACTATTCTAAAGTGAGAACAAATTTGAACCGTAACTCTGTAAATAGGAGTTTCTCATGCTAGAAATTTATAGGACAACAAAATGGTTACATCCAACTTTGAACATGATGGATTCATATAGCACCTTGCAAACTCACTTCTAACATTCCTTACAGACAGGATACTATGGGCAAAATGCCATACACAAACACATGTTTGTTCAATCCATGTATCTGCAACATTTCTTAAATTCCCACTTCAGTGAGCTGAAAAACATAAACCTGTAACAGCTAGTTCACTGGGTTTTAAAAATATATAACTATCAATTTGCATCGAGATCCTTAGAATTGTAAAAATAATATTTTGCTAAAAGACGAAAAATTAACAAAGATTTAACAATCTGGTTAACTCTTCACTAGGATTTGAACTAGGCTAGTTGGTAAACAAACAAACAAAAACCTCTTTAGGTCTATATTACTGCAGTACAACACTAGCTAGCTATCTTACAAACTTCTGTCATTGATCACAAAAGAGACTACTAAAAGCCTAAGCACAGGGACTTCCCTGGTGGCACAGTGGTTAAGGATCCACCTGCCAATGCAGGGGACACGGGATCGAGCCCTGGTCCGGGAAGATCCCACATGCCATGGAGCAACTAAGCCCATGCGTCACAACTACTGGGCCTGTGCTCTAGAGCCTGCGAGCCACAACTACGGAGCCTGCAGGCCACAACTACTGAAGCCTGCATGCCTAGAGCTCACACTCCGCAACAAGAGAGGCCACCCAATGAGAAGCCCGTGCACCACAATGGAGAGTAGCCCATGCTCGCTGCAACCAAAGCCCGCGCACAGAAATGAAGACCCAACGCAGCCATAAATTAAATAATTAATTAATTTTTTTTAAAAAAAGCCTAAGCACAGCTAAGCACATACTCATCCTACTTCTGGAAAAATAACTCAAAACACACATCCTACTGATCATGACTCAGTGGCATCATTTTTTTTGTACACAAAGAATAGATAGGCCATTAACATTCAGTAGGAGAGACTCTGTTATGCAGGCCAGAGAATGAAGTGGATCATGACCAGTGATGCATAAGCCCACTCCCTAGAAAAATAGTCCTGACAACGTTCATTAAGTAAAATATTTTACTATATTATGTGTAAGTCATTTTAGTACTAATATCTTAATGATTCCAGAATGAATATTAAAATTTAGACTAACCACTGACCATCTCATTCAAAAGACAATACTTAAGTATGTAAAAAGCTCCAGCCAGCCTGAACAATGGCCCAGCCACAAAAAAATTAAGGAAAATAAGTAAATACAGCAATTAGGCAAGCGAAGGAGCGTGCTGGAAACCTCTCTTCCAGGAAACCAAAGAAGAAATAGAAGAATGTTGAGGGTGATAATGATTAGTTACTAAGAAAACTGCATAAAGACTTGGTTTGCTACCCTCTGATCTGTTACACTAAAGGCTTACAAATTTCCTAATCTAAAAAAAAAATTAAAAAAAATTCAATGTTTCTCTACCTAGAAAATGATCACCTCTGATATCACAGACTAGTCAGAGGGGTTTCCCAAAGTAATGATCATATGTTCCTTCACACAGAGCATTAAGGAGATGAGACCCCCTTCTTGCTAATCTCTCATTCTCTTAGATTCTGGCTGTCACATTAAACCTTGGTACTTATCAGCCACTCAAGAGAAAGCCATAGCCACTTGATCATTTCCAACATTATTACTTTCTTAAGATCAGCTACTCAGAGCACATGCTTTAGGTCTCTTCAGCTTGCTCTCTCTGTCCCACAGTAGTGGCTTTCTTAAAGATGCCATGGGTCAAGGGAACTCAGCCTGGAATATTTCTGAGAGTCATACCTAATAAAGAGAGCAATGTAGTACGCACAAAACAAAGATGTACTGTTCCTGTAATCGTAACAAAAATAAAACAGGCTAGAAATCCAAAAATAAATCTGGTTGTATTTTTTTCATCCATCTAGATAATACTGTACCTACATTATCATCAAATATATCTACTTATTTTAATTTCTATAAAGGGACACAACTTGATAAACAGGGCCAATCTGCTCCTAAATATCAACTGAACAGCAGGATATGTCAAATCTGGTTGCTATCCAATTGTTTTACAGTAAATTTTTACTGGCCTTCTGACTGCTGTTCAGTTCAAAAACTCAATCTCTTACAAATGTACTGAATATCTATCAAGAGTACAGCACTGCAAGAGATATAAGATGAACATAAGCCAAACCTTAAAGGAGCTTTTAATCTTGCAGCAGAGGAAACTTTTTATTAGACATTTTCTTGGAATAGAACAAAGCTGTGTAAAATAAGTGCAATATGAGCAAGAGTTGCTACACAGGGCATCAAAGGAAGGCATAATTACACTCATTTGGTTGCAAACAGGGTTTCATGGAAAAATAAAGATTGCAAATAACTAACTGTATTTTAAATGTATTCTGCAAGATCCAATTTCAACAGAATTGGGGAGGCAGGTGTCTGCATTCTAAGCAAATGTAACAACATAAGCTGAAAAACAGGAATGAGAAAGCATCAGAGAAGTGCAGAGGATATCAAGTACATATGCAATAGTGATATACACCTAGGGTTGGAGTGAGAGATTAAGGCTGGAGAGGGGCTTGGAGCCACATTACAGAGGACCTTGAATCCCAGAGTAATGAGTCTGCACTTCACTTGGTTAGGCAAATAAGAGGGTGACCTAATCAGAAGTCCACTTCAGAGAGAATAAATTTGAAGGAATACAAGTGTTGATTTGGTGAGTAAAGAGCATAAAATGGCAGGGATAGTCCACATAAGAACATACTTCTTTAAGAAGTATTAGGGACCCAAACTAGAGCTGACAGCACTGGAAACAAAAAGTAACGCTCCTCACACATATCATGGTTAAATTTTCTATCCGTAAACTCACTCAGGTAAAGTATAACCATACCCTCCTCATATATTCTTTACAAATAAAAACTTGAAAAACAAGAAAGTTTCTTTACTTCCAGATACCCTCTAAAATACATATATTATAAATGAATCACTTGGAGAACACAAATTACTAAAATGACAAAAGCAGCAACTAAGGTCGTACATCGTTTGAAATTAAATAGTACTCTGAAATGCCATACAATTTTATTTGAGCACCCATCCCCTACCTTAAGGCTACCACATAAGACAACTTCTTAGAAAAGACTTTTTTCCAATGATTAAGAAATAATTTTATACCATGGAATAAAAAATAAATTGCTACCCTATACTGAAGTTTGCCAAAAAACTCAAATGCACGGGCTTCCCTGGTGGCGCAGTGGTTGAGAATCTGCCTGCCAATGCAGGGGACACGGGTTCGAGCCCTGGTCTGGGAAGATCCCACATGCCGCGGAGCAACTGGGCCCGTGAGCCACAACTACTGAGCCCACGCACCCTCAACTACTGAAGCCCGCACACCTAGAGCTCGGCAACAAGAGAAGCCAGAAGCCACCACAATGAGAAGCCTGTGCACCACAACGAAGAGTAGCCCCCGCTCGCCGCAACTAGAGAAAGCCCACGCACAGCAACGAAGACCCAATGCAGCCAAAAAACATTAAAAAATAATTTAAAAAAATTTTTTAATTAAAAAATAAAGTAAATGCAAAAAAGTTAAAAAAAAAAGTCACAATGTGAGTTAGTGGCATTAACTGGGATTAGCAGCTGGCCCGACTCCAAGTTTTGCCTTTTTTTTTTTCTAATAGTTGCCTCCAAGAAGGCATCATTTCAAATTTTAATATAATGTTAAAATAGGAAAACTAGTAGCGACAACTGTTTCACATTTTAAAATAATATCCATTGCAAAGTGCCTCTCCAAAGGTTACGTCCCAAACTATGCCCTTAATGTTACTGGAATTCTAAGACAAACCCAAAATTCCAAAAACAAAGTCCCTCTGTGGAAAGGCCCGACAACCACTTTCCTACAGAGAGTTTTGAAACTTAGCAGAAATGTGCTGACTGATCTCATTTGTAAAGATGATACACACAGACAGAGAATCTCCAAATTAACTAAGTGCCCAACTATTTAAAACGGCTCAGTCATTAACCACTCAATGTCCCAACTGAGTCCCCTAAAAATAGTGGCTTGTGGGTACATAAATGGTTCACCAGATGGATGCAGGATAAAAAATCAGGGAATGAGCAGTCTCAAGCCTTTGCTGATGAAACCTTATGCAGCACTGAAATTGCCATTCAGACTCTTAATGTCAGAATTCCAGATCAAGGTTTTAATCATTTTGATAGCTACCAAACGTGTTCTAATAAATGTGTATGTTCTACTTTAAGCTTTGACCAAAAAAAAAAAAAAAAAACGGAGAGAAGGGGTGAAAGAGAACCCCAGATAATACACAAGATTAGTAAAGAACACTAGAGAAGATCAGGAATCAATGTAAGCACAGACATCAATTCTACCTTCTAGTATGTTCCTTAGTACTAACAACATCAATTTTCTATTTATCCCTCCTGCAGACTCCATAATGGAAAGATACTAACAAGTATTAATTTATTTCCATTATTTTTAAAATAACCAAAGACAACCTTTCCAATTTGCTCAGCCCTAAGCACACAAAGTTGACTACAGCTAAAAGCAAAGAAATTTGACATACCAGTGCAATTTAGCCCCTTTATTGGAGATAAATGTATAGTTTCCACTACATACTTTTGAAGTGTTGAAAATTGGGAATTGTTTTAGTGTCAGTATCTTGTCCTTGAATAAAACTGCCACCTCTAGAGAAAACATATCAGCAGACAATCAAATTTACATCTTAGCCGCTATCCCTACAATGATAACATAAACAACCCAAAAGAGAAGCATCTGTTAATAAGATTCTATGTAATATCCTTTGCTGCGAATTACTTAAATACTATTGTGAAAGCATATGCTGCTATCAAGGTTAAAATTCTATACAGCTGATTGTAACATAAAAATTATATGTGACTAAATGCCATATAATAATTATCTAATTAAAATGATTCAGATTTTTTACAAACATAAACGTGAAACTTAATTCAGGATAAATGTAATACCTAATCTAAAAGCAAGTTACTACAATGCCAGAATCAGATTTCACTGAAAGCTTGTAACTAAATCTGAACCTAAAACTAAGCCATATTGATTGAGAGATTGGGCATGCACTGTTAGGTACTGTTACAAATTATCTTGTCAATATCACACATTACCTATTGATCTTCATAATAGGTATTAACTACAGGTTACAGAAGAGGAAACAATGTTTCCTGATAGTTTAATTCAACAACAACAAAAAATTCCTGGACAGGAAGTAAGGATACAGAGATAAATAAATAAGACCCTGTCCTCAAAAAGCTCCCCATCCAAAAAAGGCTGTCAAAATCAACTGTAGAATATAAAACAATTTCACAATTGCATGTAAAAATACTTTCCTTCTTTTAACTCAGCCACCTTTGCTAAATAAAGAAAAATATAATGTCAATAGAGAAAGATGACTTAAGGGGGCATCCACATTATTCTTTCTTTGCTGTTTCAAGAAAGCTAATTTAAACAACACTTTGCCTTAAACAAACTTTGTCTTGAAACTTTGTCTTCACCAAAGTAGAAAATTCAGGGTCCCCAGACGTAAGTGGAAGACCTTTGAGGGGACAAGAACTAAAGAGCCCTCCACTGGTACTTCTTAATGTGCAAATTAGGTCTTAAATTCTATTAAAGAATTCTGGTTTAAAAAAAAAAAAGTCAAAAATCATTTCCTTTGAAAAGTATTTGAATGTCCATGATACAGTGAGGCAATTTTTATGACACAAAAAGCAATTAATACAGAGTCCTTTCAGCCTCAAGAATTTTACTATCTGCTAGGGGCCTTGAGACAGGAACAATAATTAACCTCCCTAGTGTTTCCAAGTGCTTACATAATTGTATCTCAAGACAAAAGATTAAATGTGATAAGGGGAAAAAAATCAAACAGCTACAAATGTCCACAGGAAGAAGGGAGTGATCATAGCCAGCAGTTAGGAAGCTAGGATTAGACAGCCACAAGCAGAGTGAAAGGCAAACAGAAGATTCAATCACAGAGCAAGGAGAGGCGCACACTGTGGCTGGAGCAAAAAGCATTACTAGGAAATAACCACAGCTAAGATTCAGAAGGTAGGTGAATGACTGAGCATGGACAATCATGAATGCCTGGCCAAAAAAATGTGACCAAGTAAGATGACTTCTCAGCAACACAACTGTTCCCTCCCTCCCCTTCACTCCTGAGTTTCAAGGCATCGGATTCTCCTGGTATTCCTTTGCCTCTCTGGCAGCTCCTTTTTAGTCTTTTCAGTCTTTGCCTACTCTAAATCACCGGTTCTCAAGGCACTGTTCCTGGAGCAGCAGTATCTGCATTGATGAGCAAGTTGATAGAAATGCAAATTAAGGGCTCCGCCCAGACATACAAAATCAAACTTTGGAGGTCAGGCTCTGCAATCTGTGTTTTGCCAAGCCCTCCAAATAAATGATTCTGGTAAACTCTAATGTCTGAGACCAATGTTCCACAGGTGTCCTTCATGAGAGCCTTCCCCTTCTCATTCTACACCCTCTGCCTACACCAATCCTCTCCCGGGCTTAAAATAACAGCCAAATGCTCACCAATCAGAAGTACGTGTCTCTAAGTCCAAACACCTTTGCTGAGTACTGGACAATATATTCAACTTCTCACTTGACATGTATTTCCCCTCTCAGATATCTCAACTAAACATGTCTGGAATTACTGGATATCCTCCCAAACCCCCCCACCCCCAAACCTGTTCCTTCTCTACTCTTCGCCATCTCGATAAATAGCACCTCCTTCATCCAAGAAGTACATAAACAAGTCATTCTTCACACTTCCTACAACACCCACCTCCATCCAATCCACAACCAGGTCTTCCCATTCAAGCATTAGTAACATTAGGCTCCACCCCCACTGCCATCATCTTAACTAATCATCTAATTTGTATACCTCTTAAACAGTCTCTATAGAGCAAACACCATGATCTTACGAAAATACAAATCAGAGCGTGTCACAGCCCTAATTTAAATCCTTCAGTAGCTTCCCATTGCATTTTCAGACAAAATCTAAAATCCCCAACATGGCATACAAAGACCTGGATCCTGGTCCTCTCCAAAACCACCTTGGGTCCTTCTTCCATGTGATTCATTCATGATAGTCCATAGCTCTGGACATATTTCAGTTCCTGAAACTCTTCCCCACATAGGAGTTTCTCTCTTCATGACATACTCCATACCACGCCACCTTCATACCTCTGCCTTTACTTAACTCTCCTCATACTTCAGATTTCTGCTAAAATGTCAAAAAAAAAAAAAGCCTTCCTTCATCCTCCAATACAAATAGAATCAGTTATTCTCTCATAAAACCCTATGCTTTCTTCTCACGACAATTATCAAAATTGTTAACTACATTAACCTGATTAATTCTGTTTAACATTTACCTTCTCCACTAGACTGTAAGTTCCATAATGCCAGAGAAATACCTGTTTTGTTCTCTGCTGTATAAATAGCACCTAGTACAGAGCCTGGCATTTAAAAAAAGGCATTTAATAAATAGTCAGGGAATAATAACAGTTGTTGATATCTTTACTAAATCCTCCCCTCTGCTTTGTTATCTCTCAAGAACTTTTACTTACATGTTACTGGGTAGCCACAGATAATTCCTGCAAATGAGATACCATGCTTAAAGATTCTTATTGATTTATCTATCCTGCAAGATCAGATGTACCTTACTACCTTCCTGTAAAATTAACAATAAGAATTGACACCTAGCCTAAATTCACCCTACTCTAAGCAGTTAACTCTGAGAGCTACTGAGCTACTTTTACAGAACTCTGTAGTAAATTCCTCGCCTCCAATTACTGACAGTGCCAACAACCCCCATGCCCATGTCAGAAAGTCCTATGCATCCAATCATATTCAAAATACCACTCCTATCCAGTCCCATAACCTCATGATTAGACTACGTCAACAAATTTTGGATGGTGTCCTGCTCTCCACGCTCCCCATAAGTCTACTTTTTACCAAAGACACTTAGGGGAAAAAGTCTCCTACTTGACAACCCACTCTTCCCATTATCAATCAATATTAAATTCTTCTGACTAGCACTGAAGGTCTACAGAGGCATATGATCCAAAAGCAGTCCTACGTTTTAGTAAAAACTTGGACGGTTACATTGAATTATATGTGCTTGACAATTTGACACTGTTTCAAGCTAAAATTCTTATATATAGCTCTACCTCATTTCTACAGCCCGAAGTTGAAATTCCACTCCTGAAACTAAATTGTTTTCGAGGAAAACCATAAAAATGGCCCACTGTGATATTAGTCCTCTCAACTTTGAGCAAGAACTAAAAAGGTGCAAGTTCTTAACTAGAAAGAGATTATGATACAAAGTGTATAATATTTCAGAAAGGAAACTACACCAATAGTTTAGTTATAACATACAACATAAGTATACCCCTGAGAATGTGGGGTTTTTAAATATATATAATATATAAAACATGTATGTGCATGTAAATATATACATACATACACATACCTATACATACATACATATAGTTGATCCCCATTATTTGGAGAGTTCATATTTGTAAACTTGCTTACTTGCTAAAATTTATTTGTATCCCCGAAATCAATAAAATATCCCAAAATCAATACAATGGCACTTTCATAGGTATTTGCAGACATGAGCATAGTGGTGAAAATTTTGAGTAAGCCAGCTGGAATCAACGAGGTATTGCTCTGCCTTGTTTCAGCTCTCACTGCTATAACCAAGGGCCCTTTTCAAGGTCTATGTAGTGTCATGTTTTTCTCATTTTTGTGTTTTTTATTGGTGAGTTTGTTGTTTAAAAGAGCCCCCAAGCGTAGTGCCAAAGTGTTGTCCATCTAGCGTTTCTTAGTGCAAGAAGGCTATGATGTCCCTTACAGAGAAAAATCTGTGTATTCACTAAGCTTCATATAGGCATGAGTTACAGTACTGTTGACCATTAGTTCAATGTTAACGAGTCAACAATATATATTAAACAAGGTGTCTTTAAACAGAAACACACATAAAACAAGGTTATATAGTGACTGGTTGACAAAAATGCTGTAAACACAGGCTTGCGGTTCCCTGACACTATTTCCCCTAGGAACAATGATTCAGTATTTGCTAAATCACTGGTCACAGCGACTTTATAGAACGTGACTACTGTGAATAATGAGAATCAAGTATGTATTTGAAGAGGGGGGCGGCAGCACTCACACCAGGTTTAGTGAAGACTCAAAGACACCGCAGAGGTCATTCTGAGCAAGCTGCCTATATTTGCAGTAGCATGGCAAAAACACCTCAGGACACAGCATCTACAGGGTCTTGCCTCTATTTAAACAACACTGACACAAAGCAAAAATGTAAAATCTACTAAGTTTGTTTTTTGATCTGTCTTTGCTTCTACCCTTTTCCCACTCAATGGTACACCTCTCCCCAATTCAGGTACTCTAAACTCTACAGTCACGCCTTTTCACAAGCACTTGCCCTAATCTTACAATTGGGCAAATGTATCTGTAAATTATTGAATGATCATTCTTGAATGTAAACCACGTTTGTGCTTAAACATCTTATCTAAATTGTAACATTACTTATTTGGAAAGGAGAGATGATATTAAGCATATGAAATAACAACATGTTGTCAGGATCAAAAAGTAAACCGAATATAGATAATTTCCGTGGTGCACGTGCTGAAAATAGAAGAAATACACAAGGAACAAAGCCTAGGCCTCAGCCTTCCCTCTGGGGAAGGCCAAAAGCCTAGTTCCAGGAGCTGGGGTGTTGGGTTGGGGAAGTGCCATCTTCCAAAAGAGTTTGTTCAACGCTTGCTTCCTCCTAGCACTTGATTACGGATTTTTCCAAGAGAAATGACAAATTCATGGCAAAAGTAAGTGGAACACTCTAACAGTGACATTAGTGACTGAAACATTTTTTTAAATTTTGTGTGTGTGTCTGCTTGACACAATCAAAAGCCCCAATCCTGCTCGGTCTGACCCTCTAATGAGTCACTGGTCCCCTTTTGAAATTCATTTGTATTTGCCTTTTCCAAAATTACTTCTTTTTTATTGAAAATGGTTTGCTCAGGGTAATGACAGGACATGCGTGGAGCAGCGGTAGAAGCTACCAAAGTCTAACTTGATGAAATGTCAATGATTTCTTATTAAGTAAAAGACCCATCTGGGATTTAGTGAAATGAAGTGAGTAATATTATTCAAGCCACCCTTTAGGTACTACAACAATTCAAAAACAGAAGTACAGCATGTGAGTTAACAGCCATGTCTTCTTAAAACCTATAGCTTAATCTACAACTCAAACACTTGAAGTTAACGTATAATAAAGAACCAGGAACTTTTACAGCATGGTAAATCTGTCTATCAACACCAATTACCATACATTCATTATTTGACAAGCTAAAGATCCTCCTCCCACCTAAGGTTCAGCTACACTCATTATTAGGGGCAATGGCTTGCAAAACAATGACATCCATCCTGAATAATTCAAGATCTCTTTCTCTTTAGAATATTTTATAGACAAAAATCTTCAGGTTTTTCTTTTGTACTAATTTGCTATTGTTTATGGCATTTCAAAAAACACAAGTGGAATCTCAGTCTACTTGTCTCCAAACCACATCAACAACTGACCCTCAGAGAACTAAAACTACTGTCTTTGGTTTCTTCTCTCTTAATCTTGAAACTTAAAAGGGCAAATTATCCACAAATAATTTCTTGAGAAATTTTAAAGTATTTTTGTAATATTCTGCAGTTAAAAACTCAAGTCAGTGAAGCATGCAATAAAACAAGAGTATTTCTTACAAGCCAATTATACAAGAAATACAAAACTAAAAGTATAGGATCTTTTTTTTTTTTAATGGAGCAAACTTTTTTGTAAGCAGACTCTCAACTGTTAACATAGTCTGATAAAGATAATGAAGAATCGAACACAAAACTGCTCAAGTGAAAGTTAACCTGCTTTCATCTCGTCTTTTAAAGTCTTATCAAAGAAGACATACCGAAAGGGTATGACTAGCACCCTGCCTGATGGAGAAGATTCTAAAAAACAAAGATAAGTGGACTTCAAGTTTACCTGCTCCCCCAAAGCAACCTACTAACTGAATTTGGGGCAAAGTATCACCTCCATCACGCGCACGCACAGAAATAAATTGTTTTTCAATGATGACTGAGCAGGAGCAAACCCAGGCTGAACACCCGGGGCTGCAGAGTCCTGTGCCCTGCGTCGCGAGTGGTGAGGCCAACGCTTGACACCCCCCTGAGCCACAGCGGGGACAGAAAAGCCCCATTCCTGCTCGGTCTGACCCTCTAATGAGTCACTGTCCAATCATGACACCGCAGCACTCGCTAAGACGTTTCCTATTTATTTCTTTGCGTCAAGAAGGACTGAAAATGACAAACTCGTACTGAAATAACTGTGCACGGGTCAGAGCTGCCGGCGGCGAGAAAAGCCGACTTAAGAGCGAGAGCCCGAGCTACTCTAAGAGCCCCCGCTGGCCCGGCAGAGGAGGCAGAAGGGGTTAGAGTGAGCCGGGAGCGCGAAGAGACAAGCGGGCGAGGACCTGGAGAAGCTACCGCCACACCCCAGCCCTCCCTCACCTGCCGGCCCAAGCCTCCCCAGGCGCCCGTACCTTCGGCCAGTGACTCCTCCAGGGTGACCTGGTAGCGGCCAACCGCGAACACCCGGACCCCCACGGACGAGCTACCAGAGCCGGCCCCGGCCCCGCCGGCCCCGCCACCCGCCGCTCCACCGCCGCCGCCGCCGCCCTCCGACTTGGGCATTCGAGAGAACTTCTTCATGGTCCCGCCGGCGCGCTGGAGGGCGCGGGGCGCGCGCAAGGGGGAGCGAGAGGGTGAGTGCCCGGTCCGGCACGCGGCCGGGCGTCCGCGAGGGGTCGCCGCCCCTCGCTCGTCCGAGCGTCCGAGCGCGCTACGGCCCGCCGAGCCTCACATTCCGCGCGCGCCGAGCGCACTGCCCCGACCCCGCCGCCCGCTCCGCGGCTCCGCTGCAGCTGCCGGGCTCCCGCAGAGGGCGGCGAGGAGGGCGGGGACAGGGCGGGGCGCGAGGGGGCGGGCCCGAGTGCGAGGGCGACGCGGCCGCCTTCGCCAGTGCCCCGGGAGCCCTCGCCGCCGCACCAGGCGCCCGGACCGCGAGTCCCGGAGGAGGGCGCAATGGAGGGAGATGGCGAAGGGGGCGGGGCGGCCGGCCCCTCCGCGGAGTGGGCTGGTCCGCTCAGGCCGCACACCCTCTGGACAGCATCCCGAGGCACCGCTGCCGCCCCAGCCGAACCCGCGCCGCCCGCCACTCGAGGCCGTTGGCGGCGCGGCGCCCCTGCCGACCGCTCACTGAGGCCAGGCGCCCCGCGCAGGCGCGTGGCCTGCGCCGCCGGAAGTGACGGTTCCGGCTCTTGTCACGTGGAGGGGGAATGGGGGAGGCGATGGGGGGGGTTGGGGACGAGAGCGAGGTCCGAAATCCCGGGTCTGGGGTCCTGGCCGGGAGGGTTCAGGCCTGGCTCCTGGGGTCCTGGCTTCGAGCAGGGAGGTGGCCCGGGGACCGGTTTTCGCGCTGGCTGTGCGCGGTGTCTGTCATCTCGGCCAGGAGTTGGTATGTCACTCTGGGGGCTTAAAAATGCCAACAACTTTACGCCCGCTAACGGACTTCTCGCAGCATTTCTAAGCTGGTTTTCCAGAGCTTCTCCCCTGAGAATCTTCTTCCGCCCGCCCACCCCCGAGCGTGGGAGGTGGGAGCAGCGCGGAACTGGAGCGGATTCCAGGAACCCAACTTCTAAAGCCGTGGTGTTGCACTCTAACAGACGCTTGTGCTAGGGAGCGTTTTGCGGTTTATAAATGATTTAGGAGTGCTTTCAGAATCTCGTGTGTGCTGTGCAATAGCCCTGTGAAGTATTCAGAGCAGGTATTAAGTCCGTTTAGAGACTTTTCATCACCTTTGGCCAAGAGAGCTTAACGGACTCGCCCAAGGTCACATGGCTGGCTTGTGATAGAACTGTGACTACAAGGGCCATCCTTTGATACTTAGTTTCATACTTTGGGCCATCCGGAAAAAGTAGGTTAGGGTCAGATGGTTGAAAAACGGCAGATTTAGGACTGTTTGGAAGCACAACCAGCCATCGGTTCCCCCTTCCTCCTTTAACAAAGAGATTTGCCCATTTTAAAAAAAAAAGAGCCGTTTGCATCCATTTCATAAACTGCAGGAATCTCAACGCCTGCGGGGTGAGGCAGACAAAGTGAACGTGGTGTTAAGACGTTCGGGGTGGTAGGGAATGGGAAATCATTGAGAGTGTGTAAAGAAAGTAGCCGATTCTCAAATCCAGCCTGCTTCCCCCCCCCCCCCCGTATGAATACAGGCCCACTGTGGCCAAAGGTTCCATTTCTTAAGAGAAGCCAAAAATCTGGATTTTTTTCTAATATGGCACTTTCCAAATTTTCTAAATGTAGGCCAAATAAATTGTGCCTGCGGGACTCCAGTCTGAACCTTCTATGAAAGTAGATGATGTGGTTCTATCCCCACCCCTGTTTCTTTAGCCAGCTTTTTAATGAGATACGGGCAGAAACGTTAGAAGATGTGCTTAGGCAAAAGACTTTGGGCTTAAAATCTTCCATTTTTTTCTTCCCCTCTGCTATTTCAAGAGAAGCTATTTCTGACAACATTAAAACAGTGCTCTGGATTTGGGCATCTTTGCTGCATAACCCGCTAAGCTAAAATTCTTCGTCCAGAGACCTGACCTTTAAAAGTCCAGCTCAATGGAAGTCAGATATGTCAGATCATTGATGTGGTGTGACAATTGGGGATTTCCATTCAGAAATAAGCGGACCATTCTCCTTACTGTGGGGATTCACTGTGGAGTCTCATTCCTACAATATTTGAATTATATTTTTTCAAGCCAAATAACTGAGAAATTTAGTCATTTCATACAATCTAAACTGCAATCAGCCTAATATACAAAGTTGAAGCCTAATACATATTCATCTGATGACAACACAAGAGTAAATGAAGTCTCCTGTGATCAGTTTGGGAGCCAATTTACCACAATTGCTGTGGTTTAAAAAAAAACAAAAAAAAAAAAACTTTTGTGTACCCAAATAACCTGACTTCTGATATGGAAGTTGATAATTAATTTAAAGCATAGATCCTCTCTCAAAAATTAGGGGTAACACTAAGCAATGTGTTCTTTAATTTTTCATCAAGCACATAATAAAAATTTGAATATTGTTTGATCTTCTCAGAATGTTAACTCCACAATATTCTATGACAAACATGTTACTAATAAGAATGCAAAAACATTGTATTACTAATAAGAAGAATGCCAAACATTTACAAACACTATCAAAAGATGTTGATATTAACTGTCAGATTGTATCCTCCTAGCAACTTTGTGAGTCAAAATTAAGTGTCCATAAACCGATTTGTAGGCAGAAAATGAGATACTAATCAGTGGAAAAACTATATTGAGAATTCTAGTCTTTTAGTTTTGCATTCATTTCACTTTGGTTTCCTGTTGGAAAATAAAATAGAAGAAAAAGTATGGATAATGTACATTCTGATCATCTTAAACACTGTCATTGAGGTGACTTACAGTAAGAACACAGATATAGAATAATAGATATAAAAAGTTAAAATTACATTTCAGGGTTTTTTTTCAATATAAACGTCAATCTTTCTAATGTTTACAGCTGTACTGTGATTAAAATAGTTGGAAACTAGCCACATAATAAAGACTTTTATTTAAAGCAGATTGTTTCAGTTTACAAGGTTTCATGTTACAATATACTGATAAAGTCAGCAGATCATTGTAGCCAACTAAATGATTCAGAGATCCTCAAACAGGAAGGAATTTGACAATGGTGAGGAGGAGGGAGGATTATTGTTATATTTTTGTCTTCTACTGCAAAGCTATAAACCTTCTTGTTACTTTGACCCTCATCTATTTTGCACTAAGGTGGCTCTCAAAGACATATGTGAAGTAAGAATGACTGACATGGATCAAAGTATGCTTATCCCAAAAGGCTTATTCCAGTGCCATAATTACCTTTATAAATCATCTCTTCCAATGCCTGATTGATCACTTTTCCTCAGGAGTCAATGTTTTCCTTTGATGATGTGTCTTCAATCATTATTAGCCTCATTATGTTTTACTAGGAGGAAAAATTATCCTCCCTGCCTAACAGAATTACATTATACCTAGTTAAATGCCCATATCTTTGCTTTCCAAAAAAGTAAAAGTCCTGAAGTCCATTAAAAGAATATATATATATATCCATTTAAAAAGTGTTTTTTTAAAATATCACTGATATTTAAATCCTCTGTTAAAACTACTCAACATCATTACTATGCCTGTAAAAAATGTATATACATCAAAGAAAAATCAATCTGATAGTATAGTTTAAAATACCAAGATGCTCAAAAATACTCTTAATAAGAGAAATGACTCATTTGACATAAAATACTTTTCTGTGATGATAGAATTTTTCCTGTAACTTGACCATGCTTTTAAAAAAGACTGCAAGAATGGCCATCATTAAAAAATCTACAAACAATAAATGCTGGAGAGGGTGTGGAGAAAAGGGAACCCTCTTGCACTGTTGGTGGGAATGTAAATTAATACAATCACTATGGAGAACAGTATGGAGGTTCCTTAAAAATCTAAAGATAGAACTACCATATGACCCAGCAATCCCACTACTGGGCATATACCCTGAGAAAACCATAATTCAAAATAGTCATGTACCACAATGTTCATTGCAGCACATTTACAATAGCCAGGACATCGAAGCAACCTAAGTGTCCATCAACAGATGAATGGCGAAAGAAGACGTGGCCCATATATACAATGGAATATTACTCAGCCATAAAAAGAAACAAAATTGAGTTATTTGTAGTGAGGTGGATGGACCTAGAGACTGTCATACAGAGTGAAGTAAGTCAGAAAGAGTAAAACAAATACCGTATGCTAACACATATATATGGAATCTTAAAAAAAAAAAAAAATGTTCTGATGAACCTAGGGGCAGGGCAGGAATAAAGACGCAGACGTAGAAAATGGACTTGAGGACACAGGGAGGGGTAAGGGTAAGCTGGGACAAAGTGAGAGGGTAGCACTGACACACATACACTACCAAATGTAGAATAGATAGCTAGTGGGAAGCAGCTGCATCGCACAGGGAGATCAGCTCGGTGCTTTGTGACCACCTAGAGGGGTGGGATAGGGAGGGTGGGAGGGAGATGCAAGAGGGAAGGGATATGGGGATATATGTATATGTAGAGCTGATTCACTTTGTTATGCAACAGAAACTAACACAACAGTGTAAAGCAATTACACTCCAATAAAGATGTTAGAAAGAAAAAAAAAAGAGAAGCATAGAGAAATAAAGGATCCTGCCCAAGATCAATCAGATAATAAAGATCAAAACCATGATTAGATCTTTTTTTGCCTCCACATTCTTAACCCATGCTCTATATTGCTATGTTATAATAAACAATGTTTAACTAGTAAACTACTTTTGATATAAAAAAAAATTTAAAAGACTGCAAGAGGTAGGCAACTTCACCACCAAGAGAGGTACTTTGATCCCTGACCCTGCTGAATTGGTGGCGGGGGGAGAGTCCACCAGGTATACAGCACCTTAGCCTCACACCTCATGACAGGAATATCTTCCTGCCTCAAGAAGCATTTGTCCTAGAAGGGGATTACAGTCACATCCCTGGATATGTTCCTGCCCTCCCTCTTCTTGTTAGCCTTTGCATCTCCCTGCTATGGCCGAGCTACTCCCTGCTCCCAGTTACATTCATATAAAACTTAGCAGAGCGTAAAATAAGAACTAATTCTTATTGAGCACTTGCAATGTACCAGCGCTCTTCAAAAATAGCAATGTACCAGTGCTATTAACTCAGTAAATCTTCGTGACCACACTATGAAATAACATTTTAGACCATTACTGTCACTTTGCAGATGAGAATACTGATTCACAGAGAGATAGGTTACATACCCAAGGTCTGTCTTGAGATTTGTAGCAGGTTTCAAAACCAGGTAGTATGACTTCATAGCTCATGCTGTTAACCCACTACACCATGGAGACTTTCCTTGAAAACACACAATAAACAATATGATTGCTACAGTTTAAGGTGATAAGGTACCTTCCTATGCTCTCTGGTCACATCACTCACCAAATGTGAGTGTGCTGCTAGGGTTCAGGGAACCCTACTGTGATAAGTGAGATTAATTTCTGATTAACCAGGTATATTTAAAATTTAACAAATAGTTGCTGAATATCTGCAATGGGTAAAGCACTGTGGATTGCGGCGGGGGGAGGGAGCGGATAACTAGGAGATGCAAAGTTGAATAAGACAAGATTTCAGAGTTTGTACTCTTGCAGGGTGGGGGAGACATGTACACAACCATATAATAGAAGCAGGGAAGAAAGATTGAAAGTGGAGATAGAGTTGACTGTAAGCTCTGGACAGAAATGATGAGCTCTAACGTTATGCAATGATGGTACGTTGCCTTCAAATCTCCTCCTGACAGTGTGGTTGATGTTATGATCTTCAAAACTTCTGGGGGGCTTCCCTGGTGGCGCAGCGGTTAAGAATTCGCCTGCCAATGCAGGGGACACGGCTTCAAGCCCTGGTCCGGGAAGATCCCACATGCCGTGGAGCAACTAAGCCCATGCGCCACAGCTACTGAGCCTGCTCTCTAGAGCCCGCGAGCCACAACTACTGAGCCCGCGTGCCACAACTACTAAAGCCCGCGTACCTAGAGCCCGTGCTCCGCAACAAGAGAAGCCACCGCAATGAGAAGCCCAAGCACCACAACGAAGAGTAGAGCCTGCTCGCCGCAACTAGAGAAAGCCCGTGCACATCAACAAAGACCCAGCACAGCTAAAAATAAATTAAATAAATAAATTAAATTAAAAAAAAAAAAAAAACTTCTGGGAACAGAAAAGCAGCTCTTCTGGGTTTGGAAGAGGGTGAGCAGTTCCCATGGAAAGATATTGAATCCTGTCCCCATGTGTTGAACTGATGCTGAATCTCTCTACTTACACAATATTCACACATACTCAAGCAAAACTCTATTCAAGTTACTGTAGAGGGACAGAGAGAAAGAAAAGTGTTGAAGCTAAAGTCAGCTTTTGCTTCAATCCCTTATCAAAATTCACATCTTGTTTTATCCAGACTTCTGCCAACTGTGGTAGAGACTATTTATTGAACCTGTACGATGTGCTAAATAGTGTATAAACCAATATACAATAAGAACCCATACAGTGTAATAAAGTCATAGAATTTCAAGCTGGAAGGCAATATAATTACTGGAGAAACTGAAGGAGGAACAGGAACATTGTTTGAGCACCTAGTATGTCTCAGGCATTGTGCTTAACACTGTATATATTTAATCCTCTAACAAGGGAAGTAGGTATTACTACATCTGACTTACAGCTCTCTCACTCCAGCCACCCTGAACCATTTTCATTCCTTACCAAGCTGTTTCAGGCCCCACTGCTCACGCAAGGTAGAATGTCTTGTTCTTTCCCACAGTCATCTGAATCAGTGGGTGACTGTGTGGGACTCCAGGGCCACGTCCGCTAGGAAACCTTTCCTGTCCTCTGCCATCTGCCAATCCCAGGTAGAGTGGACTCATTTGCCCCCCACGCCACTCTGTACAACTTCCAGAACTACACCTATCACTTAATTACAAGGGCTTCATTCCATGCCTGTCTCCCTCTACTGCAGTTTAAGAGGTTTAAGGAAAGGGACTGTGTCACATCGTTTTCTTAAAACCCAGTGCCAAGCAACATGCTTGACATATAGTGAATATTGAATAAATAAGTGAATAACTTTGCCAAAACTCTAGTAAGTGGTAGAGTTGGGGGTTGAGACCAGGCTCAAATCTCAGGTGTGTCTGAAATCCCAAGCTTCTTAGCTTTTCTACACCGGAGTTTCATTTGTCTTTAAAATAGGAAGAATATGGGGGTTTTGGCGGGGGGGAAGGGCTTTGGCCATGCTGTGCAGCTTGGGGGAATCTTGGTTCCCAGATCAGGGATTGAACCCAGGCCACAGCAGTGAAAGCGCTGAATCCTAACCACTAGACCGCCGGGGAACTCCCAAGAATATGTTTTTTAAATTTTGTTTTTCTGTGGTGGTGGTGAATTTTTTCGCTGTTGTTTTTTGAAGTGGGAGCTGGAAGGTGATGAGATCTATGAGTATTAAATAATGCACAACCAATACCAATCACACTGCCAGCACATAGTAGGCAATGAAGAAATATCCCCTTTCCTTTCTCTATATCATCTTGTTCAAAGTTGTACTAAATGTGACAGAGCTAGGACCCAAACTACTCTACTGTGCTACCCTTTCATCACAGGTGCTTCACAGGTATAACCTATTGATTCTTCTTTGGAGTGAGTTTTAGGCTTCTTAGCATTTATCATTTATTTTATGTTTTTCTATTTTGGCAGACTTTAAACTGCAAACTGTAGTATAGGACAATATAGGCAGACTTGGGGCAAGAAACAGCCTTTACCTGTCTGAAAGTTTCAGGAGGGTAGGAACCATGGCTTCTTCATCTCCATATATGCCTGGTCCCTAATAATTGCTTAATAAACATTTGTGGAACTCAGGTACATTGACCAACTTAAACTTAGGTGGCTTGCTGGATCTTTGCAGACAGTCTTAAGAGAAGAAATGCCGGTAGTTGAAAACAAAACAAAAACAAGAAATGGGAAACTGCTCAGTTTATGGAACTATAAGAAAGGAAATTCTGCTTCTGGAATGGAAAACTTAAAAGGGTAAAATCAGGATAGCTTAAGCAAGAGAGTGCCATAAGTAATATCATCAGTAAGACAAAGGTAGGTGAGAGGTAAAAACTCTGAAACCTTAAGTAAATCTGAAAGCAAAGCCTGAGGTTATAATGAAAGCCTGGTCCCTACCACTCGAAACAAACAAATCTGCCCTAAGAGGCTGATTTCTTTTCCACTGGCTAAAATCTCACCCTTGTCCTTCTGCACTTGCTATTTCCCTGACTCTGAGCACTGTCTTTCCCTCCTAGTCATCCATTTTAGACATATACAGCTTTCCCAACTTACCTCCTCCAGAAAGTTTTTTCCCAAGTTCCCCACTTCATAGTAATCCATCATTTCTCTGAACCACTGTAGCACTTTTGTCTGCGTGCAAAGCCTAGCATACTGTGTCCTTTAATTGCTGAGTGTATATAAGTCTTAACTGTGAAACAAAATACACAATGTATAGTTATCATTTTAAAGTAATTCCATTGCATACATAGCCCAATATTGGGCACATTATAGGTGTTAAATACTTATGGAATTAAACAAAGTACCTGGAAAATAAATGCTACTTTGAACTGATATTTTGAAATGTGCTTTTTAATGGCATTTTGGATTCACAGAAAGGAATAAAAGACAGATGCTATGAGGGGAGAGTTACAATTGATCAGAGTCTAGGTAAACAAAGATAAATTTGAATGTACTTTTGTTTAAAAGTAAAAGAGAGCTTCCTATTATAGATCTTTCCTCAGAAAAATCTTAATGAAGTGTGACCAGATATTATATAAAAGCGATTTTTATCATTTATTTTCGTCATGGTGACGATCAAACAGCACCTTCGTGCATATTTCAAGCTAACATGAAAATTATATTTATGTATCCACTTCTTAAATTATAATATTTGTAAGTTGCTGTTTGTTGACCTTATTTAATTACATAATTTACATGTTGCTCTAAATATAATATTCAAGGAAATCATTCTTAAACATAAGTATGCTTTTTTTAAACTTTTAATTTTTCATACTTCAACAGATACCTTGTTTCTGTTCTCTTATCTGCTGACAGCACTGCACCTACTTATAGGGACAGATTAAAAACATTTTTCCCATTTACCATGACAACACCCAGCTAATGCTTACTGATAAACTAGTAGCAAGTCAGAACATACACAAGACACAAGAGGAATTAGCACTCCTGAGTAAGAACTTTAATTCAGGAGTGAAAAGAAAAAGGAAAGCGAAAAGCAATTTATACATTGTTAACATTTTATTAAAATTCTTGCCATTTTTATCCAAATGAAATACTGTTTGTTGAGTCCTCATGTTATATCCTTTTTATAAACAAGCACATTTTTATAAACTCTAAACTTATAAATTTGATGTGTGTGTGTGTGTTTAGGCAGCTTTGCACTAAAATGTTCATTCAGTATTGACAGATACCAAATTCAAATTTTGCACACATACATAAGTACACTTGGTCTTTGAAAATGTGTCTAACAATACATTTTAAGCAAAATAGTTTTTATAAGAGATAATAATGCTCATATTTTGTACCAAAGAGGATTAACCAACTATAGATTTGGCCAACTTAAACTTTGAGCTTTTTAGTATTGATATGACAACAAATAGATGATCAAAACCATAAAAAATTAAACAATTAAAATTGTCTGAAATAATTTTACGTAACAATTTTTATTTTTGTTGAATTTATCACTTGTTTTGATAGCATTTACACACAGCCTCAAAGACAAAGTGTTACTTTAGCAAATTGGCTGTCCCTGTGTAAATAAGTTAATTAAATAGGCACTTATTGCAGGCCTATATATACACACACATGCACACAGCCTTTTACTACTCACATGGGAAAATAGAAATAAGACTTAAGATCCAAACTTTAAGCCAAACAAACATTGAGTTTAGTGGGTATAGACATGGTTTCTTGTGTTCATACTCATCCTGTACGTTTTTTACATTTCTTCTGCTTCTGACCTGCACATTTTCTCGTCCACCCACCATTGTTACCTTTCTCACTTATGACCCATCAACTTTCCTATAATAATCATAATGCATAATCAATCCCTGTTTCTCTAATAATGAGAACTCTAATGATTATCCTTTATAGTAAATGCCCTGCACAACAGGGATAAAATTTAATTGAAATGTGTACTGTACATGCATCTTGGATAAAAACAAGTACCTTTAAGAGAAACATCAATGTTTCAGTTTAATAAAAATATCAAAAATACAAACACATTCCCTTATTTAAAAGAGATTTAAGTTCTTCTTCATAAGAAGAATCCATCATTAGCAATTGCAGTAGAACCTTCATTAATATTTCATGTCGTCACATCTCTATTCAAAAAAGCAACACTAATCACTAATTCAACCAATTCAATATATCTGAATTACTAAGAATTTATAAATACTTTATAATTATGCACTAACTAAATCTTTAAATTCTAAAACTGATTTTTTAAAAGAATTAAGATGCAAAAACTTTGTGTACTTTTAGTTACATGATTGCTTAGGGGAAGTCTTTTATTCATACCTACCAATTAGAATACCTACAGAATGTGTAATCAAAATCAGTTTCATAGCTATGCTTTATTCAGTACTCGTGAATGTAGTAAATATTGTTTATAACAGCACTTTCAAGATAATATGCTACTATGCTGTAAGAAATACATTTCTTAACCAACAAGTCCTACTGGTTCTTGGGCATGTAAAGCAGTACATTTCGTGAAAGAAATACAGAAGAATATAGCTTGATGATTTCTGTGTTTTTTATTCACTGGCAAAAGAAAAATAAAGATTGACAATTTCACATAAATCTTATTTTCTCAGGTAAAAGTGTGATATTATATAAGGGCCATAGTGTTGGTTAAGTTGCCTAAATTCTGGTGTATAACAGTTAATTTAATAGGCTGCGTGGATAATGCATGACAGCTCTGAAGACAAATTTAAGTTCCTCATGATGCCACTATTTTGCTTGATTTGTTAAGTGAATCAAATGGTATTTGTGAATATGCGGTATTTTTTACTAGAAATCCAGCAAGAGCAGAAAATAAAGACTCTCTCCAACAAAACTAAATACTATCTCTCTAGCTACATAGGTGTGGGCAGAACAGAACAAGATTAGCATGGATAGAGAACTGGCACCTAAAATCTGCATGCTGAATTTATATTTCTGAATTCTAATATCAGGATTACCTTTTATAAACATTCCAGGTCTTTGTCAGTTCATTCAATTTAGACTTCATTATTCAACAAATGCTTATTAAGGCAACCATCATGTGTGACTCTTTAAGGGATAATATGATTAATAAGGCACATTCTCTTTATTCAGGAATCACAGTCTAATGAAAAGACAGATACATTCCTATCTTACACAAGGCAGAATGCTAAGTGCTGGAATAGAGATAGGAAGTGCTAAAGGAGCAGAGCGGAAAGATAAATTTTAACTAAGGTATTAAGGAGGGCTTCATAGAGGAGGTGGCATTTGAGATGAATATTGGAGAAGAGCTGAGATCCATCAGATGGTTATAATAGATCCTGCAAGAGTGACTTAATCTGCCTCATACCTCCCATCTCACCCCCCCTTTAACCTGTACTACTTTTTCTTTTTTTCATAGTATTCATCTTCTAATTTATTATTTATTTACCACCACTAGAATGTAAGTGTTCAAACACAGATCTTTGTTTGGTTCACTGATGAACTTTGGTGCCTAGAATTTCCTGGCTCATTGTAGGCACTTGGTAAATATATGTGGAATGAATTAATGAGGGAAAATTATAAGTTAATCATGGAGGCAGAAAGTGCAAGGTATTTTTTTCAAAACTCTCCAGTGTGGCTGGTATGACTATGAAAGACATTTGATGGCCATATGATATAAATAGGAAAGAAACTAGATGTAGTATGAAATGACCTAGGTTTCTTTTCCTTACTTTCCCATTAAGTAATGAAGCCAACTTATCTGTAGCTCAATTTCTCATCTGAGAAATTGATGATTGAACTGTAAAAACATACATTTTATAAATAGTTGTTGAATAAATTAAATAACAAGAAGCTCTAGTTCTGAAATCTTTATGATTTTTAGCCATTTTACATTTATTTGTATATATTTTATCTTTATTTGGGCTTTGCTGCCCTGAAATTGTACTCTCTTGCCAAAGTCGTCTCTATATCATTTCATTTATTGTTTAAAAAAACTGAATTCTATAACGTAGATGTATCTCCTCTATCAAATAAAATGATGTTGAATGAATATGTCCAACATTTGCTAAAGTCAGATATATCTCAATGTAACATAACATGCAATGTCAGGGTAAATACACACTAATCTCAGCTGTAACATCAATTAGCTTTTACTGTTCCAAATTACATCAACTCGTAGAAAAAGGGAATTCCTTTTTTTTTTTTTTTTTTTTTAGGAACAGACCCATGCAGCTAGAATCATTAAAAATTCAGTCCATGGTATGGTAGTAGGTTGGTGTCCATTTTGCAGATTTGCCTTGTGAATAAATCCACATCTTTTCTATCCCTGTAATTCATGCAGTCATTTATTCACCCATCTTCCTCATATTTTTCTTCCTTCCCCTGTATTTTACATAGACATTTAGTAGTATCATGAGCCATTTTGTTCAGTGTCTAGTTCACCCTTGTCCAGTAGACCTTCTGAGATGTTCAAGATGTTCTGTATACAATATAATAGCCACTATGACACATGTGGCTATTATTGAGCACAGAAAATTTAAATAAGCTCCAGAATACAAAAATATTCAGGTTTCATTTTAAAAAATTATTTGTCACACCAAGAAGTGGGAAGAACTGAAACTGATATTGTTCTTTCAGAGGTTCCATAATGAATGAACCTCAGTTGAATAAGTGCATCTCAAACTCATATGAAAAAAAAAGACAAAAGATGCCAACACTAAGATGACACAGATGTTAAAATTATCTGTCAGAGATTTTAAAGCAGCCATGATAAAAAGCAATCAATGAGCAATTTAAAAAAACAGACTTGAAACAAACAAAAAAATGTAGAAAGCCTCAGAAATTAAATAGAAGATATAAAGAAGAACCAATTGGTAATTTTAGAAAATTGTGGGAAAATACAATAACCAAAATAAAAAACTCAGTAGGTGGGCTCAACAGGAGAATGTAAGGTACAGAGGAGAGAATTAGTGATCTGGAAGATAGAACAGTGAAATTACTAATCTGAACAGCATAGGAAAATTAAATTAAAAAAAAAAAAGATCAGAGTCTCAGAGACTGGTGGGACCAAAACAAAAGATAACATTTGTGTCGTTAGGAGAGGAGAAAGTGAGACTGAAAAAGGACTTGAAGAAATAATTACTGAAAACTTCCCAAATTTGGAAACCTATAGATTCAGGAAGCTTGGCAAACCCCAAACTAAATAAACCCAAAGAAACCCACACCACAGCACAGTAAAATTAAACTTCTAATAACAAAAAAGTTTTGAAGGCAGCCAGAGAAAATGACATTTTACCTACAGGGAAAAATAATTCAAATGACAGCAAATTTCTCATCAGAAACAATAAGAGGCCAGAAGAAAGTAGCGTAAGACCTCTCAAGTGCTGAAAGAAAAGAACTGTCAATCCAGAATCCTATACCCAGCAAAAAATACCCTTCAGGAGTTAAGGAGAAATCAAGAAATTCTCAGATGAAGGAAAACTAAGAGAATTTGTCATCAACAAATGAACTCTATCAGAATGGCTAAAGGAAGTTCTCTAAACAAAAAGGGAATGATAAAAAAGAAAACTTAGAACATCAGAAGAACATGATAAACAAAAATATAAGTAAATACAATAGGCTTTTTTTCTCCTCTTGGTTCTAAATTAAGATTGATGGTGGAAGCCAAAAGTTATAACACTGTCTGTTGTGGTTTTACATAGGAAATATTGAAGACATTTACATTGTAAACAAGGGATAGTAAAGGAACATACAGGGAGGTAAGTCTCACATAATATACAACAATTAACTCAAAATGGTGTTGTAGTCAAATGTAAAACTTAAAACTATAAAACTTTTAGAAAAAAAGTAGGAGAAAATATTTGGGATGTAGGGCTACACAAAGAGTTCTTAGATTTGACACCAAAAGCGTGATCAATCAAAGAAAAATTGATGAGTCAGGTTTTGTCAAAATTAAAAACTTTTGCTTTTGGAAAGCCCTGTTAAGAGTATGAAAAGATAAGCTCCAGACTGGAAGAAAATATTTGTAAACCACATATGTGATGAAGAACTAGTATCTAGAATACATAAAGAACTTTCCAAATTCAATAGTGAAAAACAAAACAGTCTGATTGGAAAATGGGCAAAAGATAGAAACAGACGTTTCATGGTAAAAATGCATACACATGAAAAGATATACAATTTTATGAGCCATCAGGGAAGTGCACATTTTAAACCACAATGAGATATCAATACATACCTATCAGAATGACTACAATTAAAGAATAGTGACAACACCAAATGCTGGCAAGAATGCAGGGAAAGTAAATTACTCATACATTGCTGGTGGGAATGTAAAATGGTACAGCCAGTCTGAAAAACAGTGTGGCAATTTCTTTAAAAACTAAACATGCAACTACTATACAACCCAGCATTTGCACTCCTGAGCAATTATCCCAGAGAACTGAAGACTTAAGTTCATATGAAAACCTGTACATGAATATGTGTAGCAGCTTTATTCATAATATCCAAAACTGGAAACAACTAGATGTTAAAGATGTCCTTTAACATGTGAAAGGTTAAACAAATTATGGTACATCCATAGCATGGAATATTATTTAATAAAAAGGAAGACCATTGTGAAGCAATTATACCCCAATAAAGATGTTAAGAAAAATAAGTAAAAAGGAAGGTACTACTGATACATTCAACAACCTATATGAACCTTCAGAGAATTATGCTGAGTGAAAATAAAAGCCGATACCCAAAATTACATACTGTGAACTTAGAACAAATTATTCCATTTATGTAACATTATTGGGGGTTCCTTGGTAGCCTAGTGGTTAGGATTCTGGGCTTTCACTGCGGTGGTCTGGGTTCAAGCCCTGGTTGGGGAACTGAGATCCCACAAGCCGCATGGCATGGCTGGAAAAAAAAAATGTGTGTGTGTGTGTGTAACAGTATTGAAATGACAAAATTATGGAAATGTAGAATGTACTAGTGATTCCCAGGAGTTGGGGAGGGTTGGTGGCAGAATGGAAGTAGATATGGCTACTGAGGATTCCTTGTGGTGATGATAATGTTTTATGTATTGACTGTATCAATGTCAGTAAGTGATATTGTACTATAGTTTTGTAAGATGTTACCATATGGGATCTCTCAGTATTATTTCTTACCATTGCATGTGAATTCACACTTACACAAAATAAAAAGTTTAATTAAAAACAAACAAATATATCATATGAGCCAATTCATGTTTAGCATTAGAATTATTCAAGTTTAGGATTTTTTTTAGTGAAATAAAATGAGACTTTATAATCTTTTACCTTCTAGCTGATAAATAAAAATGAATTCATCTTAGTGTCATCCTTCTTAACACTATAGTTCAGATGAATGTTTTATTACTTTCATTTAGTAGAATTATTATTCTATTGTTTACTAATATTACTGTCTAACCTGACAATTAATGTTAGTTTTCCTTTAAAAGATGTTGATTTGAGAAGTGCTCCTTTCTTCACAAGCTCTTGGAATTTATATATTATTCCAGCCTTCGAAAAATGTATCTTTCTCTAATTTGTCAGGCAGAGAAAAGAACCGCTATATTTGATGGTTTCTCTTCCATCATTGCTCTACTTTTACTTTTGGACTGACTATTGTGTTTTAGACTGTTAGGGCTGTTTTTACTTATTCATCATCCAAATTTTCTTTTTTGTTTCTTTTTAAAAAAATTTAAATTTATTTATTTATTTTTGGCTGTGTTGGGTCTTCGTTGCGGTGCACGGGCTTCTCATTGTGGTGGCTTCTCTTGTTGCGGAGCACAGGCTCTAGGTGCGTGGGCTTCAGTAGTTGTGGCTCAGGGGCTTAGTTGCTCTGTGGCATGTGGGATCTTCCAGGACCAGGGATTGAACCTGTGTCCCCTGCTTTGGCAGGCGGATTCTTAACCACTGGGCCACCAGGGAAACTCCCAAATTTTCTTTTAATGAAAGCAACAAATATTTACTGAGTGTCAATTATATGTCATGCACTATTCTAGAGGTGGGAGAAGCAGTAGAAAACAAGACAAAAATCCCTGTCCTCATGGAGTGTTTATATTCTAGAAGGAAGGTAGAAACAGATAATTGAAATATACAGTATGTCAGATGGAGATAAATCCTATGGAGGAAAATAAAGGCAGAAAAGGGGACTAAGGAATGTAGGTAGTTAGGTGCATTATTAAATAGTTTCATCAGGGAAGCTCTTGTCTTATTTATACTGGTGAACAATCACACTGTAACATGTAAATTTTCATTTTCATTTTCATTTATAACATGTAAATGTAAATTTTCCAAAGGTAATTTTAATTCTCAGTAAAAGACTATGGCTATAGAACAAGAATTTGCAAACTTTTTCTCCACTGTGATGCATGTGACTGATGGCATTCACGTGTGTCACACACTCCCATAAGTGAACCAGTGACCAGTGAGACCTTGTGTGCTATGTGTAATTCCTGGTACCTGGCTATAATTCCACCTTGTTCTCTCTCACTCAGGAAAAGCAACTCAAATGTCAGTGAGAATGAGTGAGAATATATGTTATTGGGATAGTCTTAGATTTGAATATGTTTAAAATACATCATTTTTAAAAGTTAGTCATTTATTGCTTGCAATATGCAACTTATTTCAACACATTTGCATGTTGAATCGTTGCCATTGACAGTAATAGTAATTGCATGTGTATAGTAATATCTAATTGGTAGCTCACAAACCTTCTACCTATTTCTAGGGAATAGGCATTGATAACATTGATAACAGGGAAGTTGAGTCAAAGGGCAAAAGTTATAGGATCGATAGTTTCAGAATACTTTCAGATGATCACTCTTGATGAATACTTCAAGAGAAGCTGAAATTTGACATTAAAGTAAGCAAATCCTCAGTAGATTGTATGACTGAATATTGCTCCCTGAGTGGGCAAATTTTCCTGGCTTAAAAGTTAAATAAAATCAGTTGTTACTCTGTTGCTACTCAGTATTACTACTCACTGGTTCAAAACATTTCAAATAACAAAATACCAAGAAATAATTACGTCCAGCCAAACAAAGACCAAGGTAAAAATTCCTCACCATAGGAATTCTTTTCAAGGCAGTAAACGTTTATGAAATGTCCACTATGGAATAAGCATGTACTGTGCACTGGAGGCCGAAGAGAGAATTAAGACAAGGTCTTTATTTTTTTATTTATTTAAAATAGATCTAGTTTTTATTGATTAGCATACAGTCCAACAGTGTTAGCCTTGATATCCCTATATGATAGACATATCATGAGATTATGTAATTAGATCTTGGCTTAGAAGTTTTCAGGAGGAAAAAATATCCAATAAAAATGAATACGATGCCAAATGCCTCATCCATTTGAGGGCATGAGTGAAATGTGGGACAGGGGTTTAAGTGAGGAATCCCTTGGCCCCATACTCAGAGGAGCCTGTGAACTATGCTGGTCATCACCCGCAATTCCAAGCCCTAGTTTCATCCCTAGTGAAGAGGCATCTTGAAAATTACCTGTCTCTATACATTTTCAGGAATCAAATTCCATTTGATCATGTTTCTCATACAAACCCAAGCCATCGTGGGAAGTGCCTCAATGTGGTACCTGAGTTCCCACTGTAATAGGTTGTATCTTGGTCTACAGGGTAGATGAGGGGTCCCCACCTCAATGCCTGCCTTTCAAAAGCATTACATGGACTTCTTTAGCAATTTGGCTTAGAGATATGAGTTATAATGGGATTCCTGAAGCTTAGGGCTGAGTCCACCGAACACTATTCTGTTTCTGTTCCCCTCACCCTCCAAAAAAGTAATTTAAATGACTTCTCACTCATTTTTCCTATAGTCAACAGGAGATGCCAATTAGGGGTACATAAGTACTTGGAAATGCTGAGCATATCCTTTAGTCTTTATTCTAATTCTTGGAAGTGTGTTCCAGAGCATGCATAAGAGAGCTGCCTGCCAAGGTTATTGTGGTTGTTAAGAATTCCACCTCCCTCCCTGAAGTTAGCATAATTCTGGACTTAGCTGGGCTCCCTGGTGGCAAAGAGGCACAGTAATGTAAAATGTTTTCAAATGTTGAGAGTTTGGAAAAATGCCAAATGAATGATACTCATTCTTAAGAGTTAATCACTGCATGTATTATGTCTATACTAACATATTTGCACATTTTCATTTCATATCTAGTCAGTGGCAGGACTTAGTTGATCAAAACGTAGCCTTGTAAGAGTTATTTCATGGTTAAGCATCTTCACAGGTCTTCAATGTTCATTTCTAGAACAAGAAAAGATGCATGTTGCCCATGTTATGAAGAGTAATATAAAATCAGGGATTCATTCAGTCTTTTTAGTACTTGACTGCTTGCTGAGTGCTTACTATGTACAAAGCACTGAGTTGAAATTAGCTGTATTTTGGAGTCTTTTTTCCTATTTACTGCTCTTCATTTGGGATGGATGATTGAGTTGGCTGAGCTAGAGTTTATCACATGCAGATACTTTGCTGGTTTGATCAGGCTGCATTTTCTTTTGTCTATTTTCTTTTTCTACATGTAGCAATAACAGCTATGTTACATCTTTTGCTTTAAGTAAACACTTTTGAGTGCTAGTGCAATGCAAGTATTTAGAATTTTAAGTCAGACACTACCTCTAAGTTCCTCATTTATTAAAAATAAGAAGATAAACCTTAAGACTCTTTTTGCTTAGCCTTCTAGGATTTTATGATGTTAGTTTATAAATGCTGGGAAATATTTTTGGAGGCAAAGTTCTAGGGAGCCTATGGTAAAATTAAGTAGGTGAAATTTATCTTCTGTACTTCAGCTCCTCTGACATTTCTCTCTCTGTTTTTAGCACCCATACCTCCCACAAAGGCCTCAATATCCCTACGCTAAATTGGAAGAGTAAGGAGGACAAATCACAGTTCTGCCACTCAGCAGCTATATAACCTTGGTTAAGTTATTTATCTTCCAGGCCTGAGATTCCTCATCCATAAAATAAGGATTATCACAGTATATTCTTCATATAGTCATTGTGAAGATAAATAAAATATCGAATGTGAAGTACTTAGCCCATGTGCATGTACACATTAAAGATGAACAAAAAGTTGCTAGCTTTTTATTTTGCTAAGTAAAGACATTAAGGAAAAAAACACGACCTTCATCAGTAGATGAAGAGATATTCCACTATATCACTATTTTATAAAGTGATATCAGTATCACTTTATAAAAGAAACGACATAGTACCATCCAAAAAGAACATGATCTCAAAATTTACAATTTTAATTTTAAAAGTTACTACATTGTTCTTGTTGCTCATGTTTCACCATAAATTAATGAAAATCTCACCGTGGACCAACTTCTCTCTGCAGACCTGTGTTTGGAAACCACTGTGGTGACTTTCTAATTGTCTTATTCATCAAAATTTACCTACCGTGGTCTCATTCCCTTGAAGCCCAGTTCTCTTTTCTAACACTACAGCTCACTGGTTGGGCTATAGTGAATGCTGATGGATAAATGCATTCACCTTTTCAAGAACATATTTATGTTCTAAGACAGGGGGCTTTATCCAAATTAGTGATAGTAGTGGTGAGAATTTCAGACCAGTTGGCAATTCTGGAGGAAAACAATGTAGGTGCAGGTGCCCTTTTCACCATCCTGAAAGTCCACCTGCTTTATACATGTATATGGCTGGTCCTGTGCCCAACCTTCTTTACATTGAGGAAAGTTAGAGCTGCCACAGATAGGCTGGGCCTTTGAGTGGTTTCCTCAGCAGCACCCGTGGGCCACTCTTTAACTATCAATGTAAGTGAAATAATGGTCAGAAAGTTTTCCTGATTATATTTCAATTTTTGCCACTTCTCCTGATCAAGTTTATCATCCTTAGTAGATCTTTGATCTATCATGACCTTGATGGGAAAAGAACTTATTTGGGGTAGGTTTTTTCCAAGGATTGACATGAATGAGGCACATCATTCCCCAAAGGCTGGCCACTCGAGGTGGTAAATGATGGGCTTCTTCAGGAACAAAAGCAGCAGCTCTAATGCAACAAAACTGGATTTCATTTCAGATGTCACAAGGGTAAATGACACTATAGCCTACAGCGCACTATAGTACAATAGTGAAGAGTATGGGTCTGGGGTCAGAAAACATTGATTCAAACCTGAGGTTAGACACTTATCAGCTGTGGAAAGTAGTTAATCTCTCTAAATTTCAGTTTCCTGAGAATGGGTTAAGAATAGTACTGACATCACAAGCCTGTTAGGAGGACTGAACAAGTTAACTCATGTGAAACGTTTTAGCACAGTGCCTGCCCATGGTAAGCGCTTGGCTAATGTTAGCTTTGTATTATTATGTGCACTGTAACAGGATGTGCCCACTTTACTGCAGGCCTCATTAACCACTCATACTAAGTATATTTGCTGTTTTGTTCAGAACATACTCTGAAATCACAAAATATGCAAACTCAGGTCCAGATCTGAGCATATGCAAGGCATATCTTGGAGTTCCCCTTTTAATAGGTTCCACCGAAATATCCCAGCCTTTACTGAACTTTATCTTACTTCCTCAAATCACCTCTCACTTCTCTTTTGTTGCTATTGTCAGTCCTGTTGCACTCAGATTGTTTCTAAGAGAGGACTTTCTTTGTTGTTGTTTTTGGTTTGGGGTATTGTGATTGACAGCACATTCTTTCATCATGAGCAAACATTACTTGGGTTGTCTAGTGGGTGGAATATCTCAATCCACATTATTTCTCAAGAGTGATGCCCAACGAGTTTGTCTTGAGTGGTCAGATTTCATAATTGCAGCCAATTTTCAATTATCCACATAAAAAGGTTGTTGGTACAGATAACAGAAAATTACAGATTCTAAAATTGCGGTTAATCATCCAGCAGAGTCGAGCCAGACTTTTATATATACCCAGTGGCAATGCCAACTGGGTTAAAGGAATTTAGTCTCCCTCTAATCTCCTTGAAACCCTACTCTTTGATATGGATACTTGGTATAGTCTCAATCTTATGTAAAGTGCTGAGAAATTACAGCTTTGAGTCCTTTCTTCCAATGAGATTGTGGCTCCTATATTCTTGTAAAATAGAAGTTCCAGAGCTGGCTCTGTCATAGGTCTGGGCCCATCTTAGGTAATGTGTTAACCACGTGCCAAGTCACGATTGTGGCCAAGCCACAATGCATATGATTAATCTTCAATGCATACACCCCAGGGAGTGATCACTGTACATCTGGCCTGATTCATCTTCCTAGAGCTAGCTTCAGTACATAAATAGGCGGAAAGTGCAGCCCGAGGCAACCCATTTCAACAGGGGAACACTGAGATTTTTAGACATGTCTTCTTCACGTTGCTCTGGCTTTCACACCGATTTTATCCCCTGGGGTCATACAGGACAAATCTATTCTCCTTCTTTGAATATTTGGAGAAAGCTATTACTTCCTGCCTGGCATTGCCATTAAGAACAGTACGACCTTGGCCAAATTCCTTCATCCCTCTGAGATTTTTTTTTTAATTCTAGAAAGGAAGGAATTGGATTAGGTGGTCTTTAAGAGATCCTTTAATTTCAATATTATATAATTCTATGAAAAATCTTTTTGATGCCAGTTTATTAACTGTGTATTATATCCTATACCACACAATGTACTTACCATACATAATATCAAATTTCTCAAAATAATCCTATGGGGCAATTATTGTTTTTATTTATAAGTGAGGAAACAAAGGGTCGAAGAGATGAACCATGTTCTGAATTTCTGATACTAGCCCTCTGCTCTAAGATAGGTTTCATCTCCATCTTATATTTTCTTGAGAAATTAACTTTAAAATCTCTGAGCTTAGTTGTCTATCTGTCAGATGGGTTTGACAACAAAACCAAGTTGACCTTCAGCTCAGCAGACAATATATCATGTCCTGTGGTCGTTGCCATGAGATGTTGTGAGGTTGCAGGGGTTCATTTTTGGAGAACTGGATCTAGGCTCATCCAAGTAGGGTAAATGTTTAGAACTTGATAAGAAATCAGCACCAGAATTCTCACCAGAACCTTAAAAAATCTAAAGATGTTGTCATACAAAGACAATCTTCCTCCAGCATTTGATCACTAAGGCCTGCTGTATGACAGGCATTGAATTAGTAACTTTTACTTAAAATTTCTCATTTATTTCCCATAAGAACTCTGTGGAGTACCAGTAAGTGCATGCATAATCATCCTTTTACATAAGATGAGATTGACACTAATAGTGGGTAAATGACTTGCTCAGCCAGTAAATAGAAGATCAAGATTATAACCAAGGCCTTTGGGCTCCAAGTTCCAGATCTTTCCACTCTGCCAGTATTTCCCAAAGTGTGTTTCAGTCCACACTCATTCCCCAAAATGCTTTTCCAAAAAAGGATGCCACAGTCATCTATGTTTGATTCAGCACACCATGGGATCCCTTAGAGGTTCATAGAGCTTAGTACATTAAAGTTTCCCAGAAAATTCTGGAAAGGAAACGTGTTTAACAATTTCCTTCCTAAATTTTCCTGAACTTATTTGCAAAGGCACCTTTTAATTCAATTAACATATGTTAATATCATGAGGTGTTCAACTCCTGTATACCTCTTTGAGAAATACTGTACCACATCAGCCTATGTTAGAAAGTAATTTCTATAGAAAAGAATTGTCATTCATAAACTATCCTTTCTCTTCATGTTAAAAAAAAATTTTTTTTTCCCATGAGTTAACCGGTAGATCTTGTGAGACCATAAGCCAGGTGGTTACAGAGATTCAACAAACTTCCTGGCCCTTTACCTAAGAGAATAGAATGTTGCTGTAGAATTATATAGATGGCAATACCAAATGGGAATACAAAAAAAGTATATAAACAAGTATTTACATATTCTTATGGCACATATTCTACATTCTGAAGTTTATTTATTTATTTTTTTTAAATTTTTTTTTAAATTTTTTTTTTTTTTTTTTTTGGCTGTGTTGGGTCTTCATTTCTGTGCGAGGGCTTTCTCTACTTGTGGCAAGTGGGGGCCACTCTTCATCGCGGTGCGCTGGCCTCTCACTATTGTGGCTTCTCCCGTTGCGGAGCACAGGCTCCAGACGCACACGCTCAGTAGTTGTGGCTCACGGGCCTAGTTGCTCCGCGGCATGTGGGATCTTCCCAGACCAGGGCTCGAACCCGTGTCCCCTGCATTGGCAGGCAGATTCTCAACCACTGCGCCACCAGGGAAGCCCCCTGAAGTTTATTTATGCATGAATCATACCATTTACCCCTTTCCCAGATTCCTGCTGTTTGACATGCTTTGTATTTTTATTCTAAAGGGAATGAAAGAAAATGATTTTTTTTTTGAGATATTACAGAGAATTTTGTGATTGTTTGAATCTATTAATGATGTCTGGCATGTTTTAAAACTAGGATTGGAAATCATTGGCTATGGTAATTAAGTTGGGTTTGGCTATAAAATTAATTACTAAATTCAACTCTTTGGTCCATTGCTTAGTTTTAAGATCTGTCTGCCAATTCACACTGGTTCTGTGGCAGATTCAAAAAATTTTTTTTAATTTAATTTAATTTATTTTTTTATACAGCAGGTTCTTATTAGTCATCCATTTTATACACATCAGTGTATACATGTCAATCCTAATCGCCCAATTCATCACACCACCACCACCACCACCCCACCGCTTTCCCCCCTTAGTGTCCATACGTTTGTTCTATACATCTGTGTCTCAATTTCTGTCCTGCAAACCAGTTCATCTGTACCATTTTTCTAGGTTCCACATATATGCGTTAATATACAATATTTGTTTTTCTCTTTCTGACTTCACTCTGTATGACAGTCTCTAGATCCATCCACGTCTCTACAAATGACCCAATTTCGTTCCTTTTTATGGCTGAGTAATATTCCATTGTATATATGTACCACATCTTCTTTATCCATTCGTCAGTTGATGGGCATTTAGGTTGCTTCCATGACCTGGCTATTGTAAATAGTGCTGCAATGAACATTGAGGTGCATGTGTCTTTTTTTTTTTTTTTTATACTGCAGGTTCTTATTAGTTATCAATTTTATACACATCAGTGTATACATGTCAATCCCAATCGCCCAATTCAGCACACCACCATCCCCACCCCACCGCAGTTTTCCCCCCTTAGTGTCCATATGTCTGTTCTCTACATCTGTGTCTCAACTTCTGCCCTGCAAACCGGCTCATCTGTAACATTTTTCTAGGTTCCACATACATGCATTAATATACGATATTTGTTTTTCTCTTTCTGACTTACTTCACTCTGTATGACAGTCTCTAGATCCATCCACGTCTCAACAAATGACTCAATTTCGTTCCTTTTTATGGCTGAGTAATATTCCATTGTATATATGTACCACACCTTCTTTATCCATTCGTCTGTCAATGGGCATTTAGGTAGCTTCCATGACCTGGCTATTGTAAATAGTGCTGCAATGAACATTGGGGTGCATGTGTCTTTTTGAATTATCGTTTTCTCTGGGTATACGCCCAGTAGTGGGATTGCTGGATCATATGGTAAATCTATTTTTAGTTTTTTAAGGAACCTCCATACTGTTCTCCATAGTGGCTCTATCAATTTACATTCCCACCACCAGTGCAAGAGGGTTCCCTTTTCTCCACACCCTCTCCAGCATTTATTGTTTGTAGAATTTTTGATGATGGCCATTCTGACTGGTGTGAGGTGATACCTCATTGTAGTTTTGGTTTGCATTTCTCTAATGATTAGTCATGTTGAGCATCCTTTCATGTGTTTGTTGGCAATCCGTACATCTTCTTTGGAGAAATGTCTATTTAGGTCTTCTGCCCATTTTTGGATTGGGTTGTTTGTTTTTTTGATATTGAGCTACATGAGCTGCTTGCATATTTTGGAGATTAATCCTTTGTCAGTTGCTTCGCTTGCAAATATTTTCTCCCATTCTGAGGGTTGTCTTTTCGTCTTGTTTATGGTTTCCTTTGCTGTGCAAAAGCTTTTAAGTTTCATTAGGTCCCATTTGTTTATTTTTGTTTTTATTTCCATTTCTCTAGGAGGTGGGTCAAAAAGGAGCTTGCTGCGCTTTATGTCATAGAGTGTTCTGCCTATGTTTTCCTATAAGAGTTTGATAGTGTCTGGCCTTACATTTAGGTCTTCAATCCATTTTGAGTTTATTTTTGTATATGGTGTTAGGGAGTGTTCTAATTTCATTCTTTTACATGTAGCTGTCCAATTTTCCCAGCACCACTTATCGAAGAGACTGTCTTTTCTCCATTGTATATCCTTGCCTCCTTTGTCATAGATTAGTTGACCATAGGTGCGTGGGTTTATCTCTGGGCTTTCTGTCTTGTTCCATTGATCTATATTTCTGTTTTTGTGCCAGTAGCTTTGTAGTATAGTCTGAAGTCAGGGAGTCTGATTCCTCCAGCTCCATTTTTTTCCCTCAAGACTGCTTTGGCTATTCCGGGTCTTTTGTGTCTTCATACAAATTTTAAGATTTTTTGCTCTAGTTCTGTAAAAAATGCCATTGGTAATTTGATAGGGATTGCATTTAATTTGTAGATTGCTTTGGGTAGTAGAGTCATTTTCACAATATTGATTCGTCCAATCCAAGAACATGGTATATCTCTCTATCTGTTGGTATCATCTTTAATTTCTTTCATCAGTGTCTTATAGTTTTCTGCATACAGGTCTTTTGTCTCCCTTGGTAAGTTTATTCCTAAGTATTTTATTCTTTTTGTTGCAATGGTAAATGGGAGAGTTTCCTTAATTCCTCTTTCAGATTTTTCATCATTAGTGTATAGGAATGCAAGAGATTTCTGTGCATTAATTTTGTATCCTGCAACCTTACCAAATTCATTGATTAACTCTAGTAGTTTTCTGGTGGCATCTTTAGGACCCTCTATGTATAGTATCATGTCATCTGCAAACAGTGACAGTTTTACTTCTTCTTTTCCAATTTGTATTCCTTTTATTTCTTTTTCTTCTCTGATTGCCATGGCTAGGACTTCCAAAACTATGTTGAATAATAGTGGTGAGAGTGGATATCCGTGTCTTGGTCCTGATCTTAGAGGAAATGCTTTCAGTTTTTCACCATTGAGAATGATGTTTGCTGTGGGTTTGTCGTATATGGCCTTTATTATATTATTTGTCAAAAGCTTTTTCTGCATCTATTGAGATGATCATATGGTTTTTATTCTTCAATTTGTTAATATGGTGTATCACATTGATTGATTTGTTTATATTGAAGAATCCTTGCATTCCTGGGATAAATCACACTTGATCATGGTGTATGATCCTTTTAATGTGTTGTTGGATTCTGTTTGCTAGTATTTTGTTGAGGATTTTTGCATCTATATTCATCAGTGATATTGGTCTGTAATTTTCTTTTTTTTGTAGTATCTTTGTCTGGTTTTGGTATCAGGGAGATGGTGGCCTCATAGAATGAGTTTGGGAGTGTTTCTTCCTCTGCCATTTTTTGGAAGAGTTTGAGAAGGATGGGTGTTAGCTCTTCTCTAAATGCTTGATAGAATTCACCTATGAAGCCATCTGGTCCTGGACTTTTGTTTGTTGGAAGATTTTTAATCAGAGTTTCAATTTCATTACTTGTGATTGGTCTGTTCATATTTTCTATTTCTTCCTGGATCAGTCTTGGGAGGTTATACCTTTCTAAGAATTTGTCCATTTCTTCCAAGTTGTCCATTTTATTGGCATAGAGTTGCTTTTCGTAGTCTCTTAGGATGCTTTGTATTTCTGTGGTGTCTGTTGTAACTTCTCCTTTTTCATTTCTAATTTTATTGATTTGAGTCCTCTCCCTCTTTTTCTTGATGAGTCTGGCTAATGGTTTATCAATTTTGTTTATCTTCTCAAAGAACCAGCTTTTAGTTTTATTGATCTTTGCTATTGTTTTCTTTGTTTCTATTTCATTTATTTCTGCTCTGATCTTTATGATTTCTTTCCTTCTGCTAACTTTGGGTTTTGTTTGTGCTTCTTTCTCTAGTTCCTTTAGGTGTAAGGTTAGATTGTTTATTTGAGATTTTTCTTTTTTCTTGAGGTAGGCTTGTGTAACTATAAACTTCCCTCTTAGAACTGCTTTTGCTGCATCCCATAGGTTTTGGATCATCGTGTTTTCATTGTCATTTGTCTCTAGGTATTTTTTGATTTCCTCTTTGATTTCTTCAGTGATCTCTTGGTTATTTAGTAATGTATTGTTTAGCCTCCATGTGTTTGGTTTTTTTACGTTTTATTCCCTGTAATTGATTTCTAATCTCATAACATTGTGGTCAGAAAAGATGCTTGATATGATTTCAATTTTCTTAAATTTACTGAGGCTTGTTTTGTGACCCAAGATGTGATCTCTCCTGGAGAATGTTCCATGTGCACTTGAGAAGAAAGTGTAATCTGCTGTTTTTGGATGGAATGTCCTATAAATATCAATTATATTTCAATATCTATCTGGTCTATTGTGTCATTAAAGCTTCTGTTTCCTTATTAATTTTCATTGTGGATGATCTGTCCATTGGTGTAAATGAGGTGTTAAAGGCCCCCACTATTATTGTGTTACTGTCGATTTCCTCTTTTATGGCTGTTAGCAGCTGCCTTATGTACTGAGGTACTCCTATGTTGGGTGCATATATATTTATAATTGTTATATCTTCTTCTTGGATTGATCCCTTGATCATTATGTAGTGTCCTTCCTTGTCTCTTGTAACATTCTTTATTTTAAAGTCTATTTTATCTGATATGAGTATTGCTAATACAGCTTTCTTTTGATTTCCATTTGCATGGAATATCTTTTTCCATCCCTTCACTTTCAGTCTGTATGTGTCCCTAGGTCTGAAGTGGGTCTCTTGTAGACAGCATATATATGGGTCTTGTTTTTGTATCCATTCAGCAAGCCTGTGTCTTTTGGTTGGAGCATTTAATCCATTCACGTTTAAGGTAATTATCGAGATGTACGTTCCTATTACCATTTTCTTAATCGTTTGGGGTTTGTTTTTGTAGGTCCTTTTCTTCTCTTGTGTTTCCCACTTAGAGAAGTTCCTTTAGCATTTGTTGTAGAGCTGGTTTGGTCGTGCTGAATTCTCTTAGCTTTTGCTTGTCTGTAAAGCTTTTGATTTCTCCATCGAATCTGAATGAGATCCTTGCTGGGTAGAGTAATCTTGGTTGTAGGTTCTTCCCTTTCATCACTTTAAGTATATCATGCCACTCCCTTCTGGCTTGTAGAGTTTCTGCTGAGAAATCAGCTGTTAACCTTATGAGAGTTCCCTTGTATGTTATTTGTCGTTTTTCCCTTGCTGTTTCAATAATTCTCTTCGTCTTTAATTTTTACCAATTTGATTACAATGTGTCTAGGCATGTTTCTCCTTGGGTTTATCCTGTATGGGACTCTCTGTGCTTCCTGGACTTGGGTGGCTATTTCCTTTCCCATGTTAGGGAAGTTTTTGACTATAAGCTCTTCAAATATTTTCTCTGGTCCTTTCTTTCTCTCTTCTCCTTCTGGGACCCCTATAATGCAAATGTTGTTGTGTTTAATGTTGTCCCAGAGGTCTCTTAGGCTGTCTTCATTTCTTTTCATTCTTTTGTCTTTATTCTGTTCCACAGCAGTGAATTCCACCATTCTGTCTTCCAGGTCACTTATCCGTTCTACTGCCTCAGTTATCCTGCTATTGATTCCTTCTAGTGTATTTTTCATTTCAATTATTGTATTGTTCATCTGTGTTCATTTGTTCTTTAATTCTTCTAGATCTTTGTTAAACATTTCTTGCATCTTCTCGACCTTTGCCTCCATTCTTTTTCTGAGGTCCTGGATCATCTTCACTATCATTATTCTGAATTCTTTTTCTGGAAGGTTGCCTATCTCCACTTCATTTAGTTGTTTTTCTGGGGTTTTATCTTGTTCCTTCATCTGGTACATAGCCCTCTGCTTCTTCATCTTGTCTATCTTTCCATGAATGTGGTTTTTGTTCCACAGGCTGCAGGATTGTAGTTCTTCTTGCTTCTGCTGTCTGCCCTCTGGTGGATGAGACTATCTAAGAGGCTTGTGCAAGTTTCCTGATGGGAGGGACTGGTGGTGGGTAGAGCTGGCCGTTGCTCTGGTGGACAGAGCTCAGTAAAACTTTAATCCGCTTGCTTGCTGATGGGTGGGGCTGGGTCCCCTCCCTGTTGGTTGTTTGTCCTGAGGCGACCCAACACTGGAGCCTACCTGCGCTCTTTGGTGGGGCTAATGGCAGACTCTGGGAGGGCTCACGCCAAGGAGTACTTCCCAGAACTTCTGCTGCCAGTGTCCTTGTCCTCACGGTGAGACAGAGCCACCCCCCGCCTCTGCAGGAGACCCCCCAACACTAGCAGCTAGGTCTGGTTCAGTGTCTATGGGGTCACTGCTCCTTCCCCTGGGTCCCGATGCGGACACTGCTTTGTGTGTGCCCTCCAAGAGTGGAGTCTCTGTTTCCCCTTGTCCTTTCGAAGTCCTGCAATCAAATCCCGCTAGGCTTCAAAGTCTGATTCTCTAGGAATTCCTCCTCCCATTGCCAGACCCCCAGGTTGGGAAGCCTGACGTGGGGCTCAGAACCTTCACTCTAGTGGGTGGACTTCTGTGGTATAAGTGTTCTCCAGTTTGTGGGTCTCCCACCCAACAGTTATGGGATTTGATTTTATTTTCATTGTGCCCCTCCTACCGTCTCATTGTGGCTTCTCCTTTGTCTTTGGATGTGGGGTATCTTTTTTGGTGAGTTCCAGTGACTTCCTGTCGATGATTATTCAGCAGTTTGTTGTGATTCCAGTGTTCTTGCAAGAGGGAGTGAGAGCACGTCCTTCTACTCCGCCATCTTGAACCAATCTTCCCAGATTTTAAATTTTTAAAAAGTAATTTTTTATTGGTAATTACGTGTCAACACTGATCTTAGATATTTCTTGGTGAAGGTCATTGTTTAGGAAGTGAAACAGAACTTTCAGATGATGACACCCAGAGAGGCAAAACTGGGGATGTGTATTTTATTGAAAGTAACCAGAAAATTAAAGAGAGAAACGCAAAGTAATTAATTGCTAGGATGCATATAAGTATCTCTTGCTGTTTGTCATTAGTGTATGCTACTCAAGTTACCTATTGCTGCATTACAAAGTACACCAAAACTTAGTGGATTAAAACAACAAAATGTTTATTATACCTCACAATTTTGTGAGTCAGGAATTTGGAAAGTGTTTAGCTGGGTGATTCTTCTGCTAACATTCTGGCAACTGAATTGGTCCTGAGGGTCCAAGATGGCTTTGCCTACATGGCTGATGCCTACATGGCTGATGCCTTGATGGGATGGCTGCAGGGCTGGGCTCAGCTGGGCCCCTATTCCTCTTCATGTGGTCTTGGAGCCTCCCTGTGTCCCAAGGTAGTTGGATTTCCTACTCTCCAGCAGGGTAGTCGGACTTCTTACTCAGCCATTCACGGCTCCAAGTGTAAGTGTTACAAGAGACAGAAGGTGAAAATGGTAGGCTCCTAAGACCTGGGTCTGAAAACTGAGAAAGGGGGCTTTCATTGTATTCTTTTAGTCAGAGAATCTGAGAGAGTATAGAGCCCACCTCTCAGTAAAAGTGTCAAAGGATTTGTGGCCATCATTAATCTGCCACAGAAGCCAAAACTCTTTGGCAGAAAGGTTTGTGTCATGAAGGAAAAGAATACAAACTCTCTTCTGAACTTTTGAGCAGGTTAGCTCTTTGATACATAAGTCCTTTTATTCATAGAGCCAAAGTGACACTATAAAAATGTGTGCAATCTGACAGCTGTATTAAGTTGTTTTATAAAAGAACTGTGTATTCATTCTGACTTTACATTTGAACATTTCTTTTGTCATCTTAGGCCTCTCGCAAGCACTTTCAAGCCGTTCCGTCACTCCTTTTCTATTTGCTCTTACTAGCCATGATAGCTAATGTTTGAAAATTATCTCCAAATAAGCACCAAAATAATCAATAAGGTGCAACAAACCTGCCAATACTAATACTCAGTGATCAAGATGATAATGGCCACTCTTCACTGGTGATGGTAGAGCTGTCCCTTTTCACCGAGCAGAGCTCTGTTTTTGCTTTGGGGTCTATCATTGTTCCTATCTATGAAGATTTATAAGCTCTAAAGTACTTTAGAAGAGTTTCAGTATTAAGTTTTATTTGGGTGAGGCAAAGGGCACCCTGTGGAGACCCTTTCACCTTCAGCCCTTTTCTTTGACTTGTCCCTTCTATGACCCTTTCTTAGAACGTCACGGGCTCATGTGATCCCACACACTTAAAGGATGTTTAATAAAAATTATATCTTAATGCAAAGAATGATTTCACTTCATATAAACAATGATTTCATTTCAGGGAGATAATTATACAAACATTCCTTGGTGTATTTTTTCTTTACAATCAAATAGTAAGATGGAGCAGGGGTTGGCAGGCTGAGGGTCTGCCTGAGGGTACAGCCTGAGGGTCCAATCCAGCCAGCTGCCTATTTTTGTAAATAAAGTTTTATTGGAACACAGCCACGCTCATCTGCTTACATATTGTCTATTACTGTTTTCATACTACAAGGGCAGAGTTGAATAATTGTGCCAGAGACCATATGGCTGGCAAGGCCTAAAATATTTACTATCTGGTCCTTTATAGAAAACACTGTTGATGGCTGTGATAGTGTAATTCCTTTGGAATTTTCTTTGGAAACTAATTTGGTTTTGTTTGTTTTCAATATACTGATTTTGTTGTGGGTAACAAAAGATGGAACAAATCACAGCTTTTTAGTCTCATGGATAAATAGACAAATATACTTTAATAAAATATTGAACTTGCAGGGATAAAAGCGCCCACCACTGTACTGTGTTCCAACTCACTTCTTTTGTTGCTGATTTGACTTTTGTAATTTACTGAGTAACTTGAAACAAAGGCAGCCTCAGAGCTAAGGCACATGAGTGTGCAGGAACAAATGAGTCAACAGGAAAGTTATGGACATGGTGGCCCAAATTCTTGTCAATTTAGTCCCTCTGTCCTGCTTTTGAAGACTTGGTTCTGACTCATATTATAATTGAGCATAAAGGAAACTCAGGGGAAATCTCTGGACCATTTAGAAGGAAATATATGTACTTGTCCATCTCCTGCACTTGTTAGATTATGCTCTGTCTACATATGAAGACAGGTGGTTGATAACACCCAGTGTTAGCTAGGGCATCGGCAAACTAGCCTTATTATCACTATTTGTAAGAGTATAATTTATTTCAATGTTTCTAAAAGGCTAAGTGTTTATCTTAGAATTCCAGTGCTAATATTTCCCTAATGAGATAATGGAAAGTAGATATACAAATTTATTTGCAAAGACATTTATTGCAGCTGTATTTTTTTTAAAATTTTTATTTATTTATGTATTTTTTGGCTGTGTTGGGTCTTCGTTTCTGTGCGAGGGTTTCCTCTAGTTGCGGCGAGCGGGGACCACTCTTCATCGCGGTGCGTGGGCCTCTCACTATCGCGGCCTCTCTTGTTGCGGAGCACAGGCTCCAGACGCGCAGGCTCAGTAGTTGTGGCTCACGGGCCCAGTTGCTCTGCGGCATGTGGGATCTTCCCAGACCAGGACTCGAACCCGTGTCCCCTGCATTGGCAGGCAGATTCTCAACCACTGCACCACCAGGGAAGCCCCCTGCAGCTATATTTATAATAACAAAACACTGACAACAATTTATATATCAGTCGTAAGAGATTAAATGTAGTAGAATAAAGGAAGACTGTGTATAATATTGAGGGGGAAAACAAGTCACAAAATGATGCATACAATTTTAACCCAATTTTTTGTAAACATACATATAATTTATGCATAGAAAAATCCAAAAGACATACAATAAAAACATAATGATGATTATACTTGAACAATAGCTTTATGGATAATTTTATTTTGTACTTTGGATCTTTTCATATTTTATAAAATTTCCATAATAAGCATGTATTACTTTTGTGATTAAATAAAAGAACAACAGATATTTATTTAAAAGACCATTTAAAAATATCTTCAACTAGTCAACTGTTTATCTCATCTGTGACTGAAAAGAAAACTAAAGAGAATTTCATTGATTTTTATGGAATTTACTTTGTTGGCTGAATTCATGTAATTAAATGGGCATTTGTAATTATGTAGGCTTAGCCATGGGTTTTAATTTCTCTGTGTCTCCTAAAAATTGGTATGAATTTTGAGATGGGGTCTATTCTATACCTCTTTCCTAAATGCACACATTTTTTTTTTCAGTTAAAATAGAAAATATTTCTCCAAAACTAAAAATTTAGCCACATCATTTCATTTCCTAATAAGAATTTATAATTCAATATTTATATTATTTAACTTCTCATGATGCTCCATTATATTCATGGAAAGCATGATTTTCAAAGAAAAGTATGGAGATTAAAGACCCAAGAACAGCCTTTCGAAATTTAATATGTATTTTCTCTTGAGTGTTATGCTTATAAAAGATGGTGCCACAGCAATTGTTTGCTGAAATCCAAGAAAGGGCTGGCTTCCCTCACCAGATGAATCAAGTCAGTTACGGCAAAAAGTTTAGTCCTACAGGCTCTTCTGCTACCTGGACTTACAGATGACGCTGCCAGAACAGAAGAGGCCAAGAAATGCAACTGTTTGGGGTCAAAAGCACCTGCCTGCCCTCTATGACTACAACCAAGATCAATTTGTGTCTTGCTGGTCACTGAGCAGCCCTGGAATATATTTGGCTTTCGGCCAGTGGCAGCTTGGAAACTTCATATTCTATTTCCCTCTTTTGAGTCACTTAGCTCTCCCTTCAACCACTCCTGATCAGATTGTTTAGAATATAAACAAACATTTTCTATTAATCTAGCTACAGAATTGATTTCTTTCTAATGAAAGGCTCACAGAAGCTGTGTGAAACCAAAATGTAAGCAAAGGAATCTTCTAGCAACTGTGAAAGAAAATGGAATATTTTCAACAACAGGTGGTAAAGCAGATTGCTTTACAGGAAGTATTAATACTCATTACAAAAGCGATAATCTTAGCTTTGGGCAAAAAGGTAACTAGGAATATTGTGCATAAATGCAAAGTTATCTATACTCCCAGTCCAGCTGGAAGTCCAAACAAAACTTTTAGACTTTCTAGTAGAACTTGACAAAAATTATGAGAATCTCAAATTTGGGTCTATGTGGCTTGTTTTAACTGAAGCTCTTTTTTTTTTTTTTCGTTTGCATTGAGAAAAACAATGCTGTAGTTATATCAGGTATTGATCTGTGCTGGAATAAATTTGAAATAAATGTTGATAGGTGACATTTTTTAAAACTTGCATTTTTTTAAAGACCGCATTTCAAAGCTTTTCACAAATGTTACAAATTACCTTATCATTTCTAATTAGTCATACAAGATTCTCATGTATTTCAAGACATTTTAATTTTTGTTTATATTACATGCAGTAAGACTCTCACAGAGGAAACAAAATATTACTGTAAATATTCAAGGTGAAAGAGCAAGTATTTGTCATTTAATGTCAATATATACAGTTACTAGTTCAGCATTTTTGCCACTTTATACACTTTGAACAAATCCGTACTAATCATGCATTTGGCTTCCAATGCATGGAAGTGAGGAGAAGGAAATTTCCTTGACAAAGATCCATATCTTAATTGTTTCACACTAACATACTGTCAACACATTTGAGCTTTCCAGTTAATTGTGGTTAACTCAAGAAATAAGATCTTTGGAGTATCAAATTTACTGTTTCAAATCCTTGGGTTAATTCCTTAGTATAACACCTGCTTTGTCATCCAGTAGGTTCTTCAATAATTGTTTGAAGATGATGATGATGGAAATGGTCTTCCCTGTATGGAATGTCATACATGCTGTTTGTATGTATTACCTGATACTGACTTTTGTCTGACCGCATCTAGTACCTTATTAATGTGGCCTTCACTTTTTGATTAACCACAAAAATTTTAAGATCGTGAAAAGCAGGTATTTTGTAAATGCCAGCTTTCTTTTTTCCAAACGATTCTAAACTGTTCCTTCTCTCTATCTCATTTTCATGTCTGACATGTCATCAAACTCTGATCTACTGGAAAGTATTATATATTGAAAAAAGCACAGGCTTTGAAGTTAGACACCTGAAATTTCAACTCTTGGCTCTGCCATTTTTGTCTGTCTGTGCTATGGTCCGAATGTTTGTGTCTCCCCAAAATGCATATGTTGAAATCCTCGCCACCAAGGTGAAGGTATTAGGAGATGGGGGTCTTTGGGAGGTGCTTATGTCATGAGATCGGAGCCCTCATAAATGGGTTCGGTACCTTTATCCCATCTGGGAGGCCACAGAGAGATCTCTCGCCCCTTCCACGCTGTGAGTTTACAGCAGAAAGGCAGCCATGTAGGAAGTGGGCTCTCACCAATCCTCCCAGAATCGTGAAAAATAAATGTTTGTTGTTTATAAGCTAGTCAGTTTATGGTGCTGTGTTATAGCAATCTGAACAAATGAATATAGTCTGTGTTTGGCAAGTTTTCACCATCTTCGGAGATTTTGGCTACATGTGAAAGAGTAGTTAGGTAGTTAGGGCAATTAGAAGAATTACTTTTGGTGATTGCTGCCCCGGGTCTCAGGCTGGGTCAGAAATCTCTTATCATAAATATTCTCGAGATGGCATTTGTCCTTTTTAGTAAAACACCTTTCAACTTGGGAAGATTTAAATTTAAGTTTAGAAACGTTTAAAATAATCCAAATCATGCCGTAAATATTTTTTGTATTAAAAAGGATCTGTACATATTTAGCATTCTTTTTTTATAACTAGCTTCTAAATGCCCATGCCTATCTGTTAACAATGTCACATTATTAATACTTCTCGGGGAAAATTTTCCTAATTAATTGAATTAGTTAGAATATACTGTACAGAGTCTTTTCTTTTCCTCTGTAAATTAAAACATATTTTCACCAAGATTTATTTATCCATCATTTATGTATGCAACAGATATTTACCAAGCCCCTAAAAGGCATTAGATGTTCTAAGTGCCTTGCTGAGAACACAGGAGCAATACACTCGGTGAGGTTTCTGCTTTTGTGGAGTTTACATTCTAGTGGAATGAGACAACAAATAGAGAAGAACACTTCGGAGAGTGATAAGCGCTCTAAAGAAAATAAAACGTTAATTGGATAGAGAGTGATTAGGGGAAGTTTAATTTACACAGGGAGATGGGGACAGCCTAATCTTATTGTAGAGTCTTCTTGCTATGAAGAGGGAGAAGTAATGATTCCACAAGCCATAGTTTCTGAATGTATTTTCATCATTTTCACTTAAGATATTTTAAACTTTTAAGATATTTTAAATTTTTAATGCAGACATGCAAATAATTCAAAGTATATGTTTCCTTGATTGTTTGTATACTAAATTTGACTGTGAAATACTCTACTTTTGGTCTATATTCCCTAATTAGAAGGATCGCTTGAACTTTCTCTTTCCTAAGTTTTAATTCATCTGATTTATTTGTAATTTTTACAGTTGTTCTTTAAGTGTTTTTGGAAACCACCTTAACAGTGACTTGTGTTGCTAATAGTGACAGGAAAGACAAAAAATCATCAGCAAAGTGTCAATTTGTCTCTTCTGTATTATCGTTTTTAAAAAAGCCTTCTAATTTCAATATCTGAAAGACCGCCTTCTTGAAGAGAAATGAAATTACAACTTTCTGTCAATTGTGAGATCATTTGGAAATAATTCTTTCCTGCTGCTGTTCTACAAAACTTTCAGGAACTGAGAGATGTGCCTCTTGTAGCTACAAAAACTATTCTGTTTTCCTCTGAAGAACAAGAAAAGGATATAGAGTAGCAAACCAGGTGTGATGAATGGACTTATAACTTTTTTTCAATGACAATAAAATATTCACACACCAGATGACATTAACTTTTTCTTCCTCTTTCAAATCATACAGTCCTATCATTTGGGAATTCCATTCTAGAGCTATCTCAGATGCATATGTTATTTTATAATAATAATTTTAAAAAGCTTTAACAACTTGCTTCCTGTACTGGATAAGTTAAAATCAATCTGACTCCTTTCCAAGCCTTGGGAAGGGGAAGGAGCTCTCATATCAGTCCTCCCTCGCTTTCCTGGAAGGTCTATGAGCGGAGTTGTAGCACCAGTATGTGCATCTCAGTGATATTTGAATGCAGAGTTCTAGAACAAATATTGGAAAGAGAGAACTAAGGCCAAGATTCAAGAAGGTTGAAGAAATTTTGAGGAGGTAATCATTTAATTTATGTGAGTTTAAGGCATTTAATCTTTTAAAATTATATCCAGATGAAGGTTAAGATGCTTTTGGCTACAATAACAGAAATCATCACCAGAAATGGCTTAACTGATAACATTTATTTTCTCACATAACAAAGAGTCCAGAGGTAGGGCAGGATCCAAGTTTGGCTGATTCAGTGGCTCAGTGATATCATCAGAGGTTTAGATTCTTTGCATCCCTCTGCTTTGCTGTCTTCAGGAGCGGGTTTATCCGTTTGTTTTTCTCTTTGTTGGAAGATGGCTGTCAGTGGTCACTGGGCTACAAAAGTTCTTCTATGTGTCCAGAAGAAGAGAAATCCTATCCCCTAACCAATTAGATTTGGGGTTAGGTACACCCCCCAAACCAATTACAGTTGCCTGGGAAACGCCATGCACAGATTGCTCTAAACTTTAGACTAATCATGATAAGGAGGTGGGAATGGAATCATGTTTCTTTAAAGCACATAGCGGTATGGGAAAGAAGTTAATTAAAGAGTAAATGGGAAATGGTGTTGGGTAGGCAATCAATATTATTCTCTATTTCAAGATACTAAGATAGTTTAAGAGGGAAATCACAGGACAGCAACTTTTGAAACAATCAGAAGAACAAGAAGTATTCAAAACTAGAAAGAAGTTTGACCACAAACAACGGACCAATGACCTTTACATCAATCCTAGTTCAGAATCAAAAACTGGTTCTGAGAAGCTGCAGACAGCTGCCCACAGCTGCTGACCACACACCTCTCACCCCACCAGCTATGTAAATCCCACAAGCTCCCCCATGTCTGCCCCAAACTTCTGATTCCAGTCACCCGAGGGCCTTTGCCAAAAAACAATCGCTTCTCTCTCACTATTATCCCCAGCCGACTACATCCTACTTTCTTTTGATCCTTTAATTATAAAACAATCCTCCTACATCCTTTATCTCTTCCCCAAATGCTTTCTTTTCACTTCTTTGCAATCTAAGGTCTTTGAAGAGGACCCCACTTTCATTCACTGTGTGTGTGTATGTCTGTGTGTCTGTGTGTCTGTGTGTCTATGTACATGCGTGTGAAGGTTTTGAAAGGGATATGAGTACCACCCCTTCTGCATACTCTACCTTCTACCCCTCCCTACTCTTGGCTCCTTGATTTGGGCATACCTACAGCTTTACCAACTTGACTCAACCTAAACCCTGTCTCACTATCAAGTCAAAGGAATTAAATAGTAAGGAAAAAATAGGGTGTAGTTGGAGATGTAGACCTAGGGAAGGCTTCACAGAGGAGGTGACACTTAAACTGACAGTGTACAACCTAGAAAGAGAAAACAGCCTGTATTGAAGAAACCTATTTAATATGGTTAGATCATTAGGTAAGGGATGAGAGGTGATGCTGGACAAAAAAGTAGGGGCTAATTCTGGTGGTTTTTAAATCCAGGAGTCTCTATATTAATTCTGATTCAATTTGTCTGGGATGGGGCCTGGACTTAGCTATGTTTAAAAGCTCCCCAGATGGTTCCAATATATAAATGGCTTGTGAACCACTGCTATAAGGAGGCATTGATGTGTTTTAAGTGGGATAATAACAGAGATATGGGTGGGACAGCCTGAAGAGAAACTGTTTGAAATGGGAAGGGAACCTTGAAAGTGCTATGGGAGTTGGAAGGCAGTAGTGTCTAGAGCCCAAGAACGAGGGAATGGCCATCAATGTCAACATTCTAGAGGGCAGGACTGGGACTGAAAAGAGACTATTGGATTTTTCTTATTAGCATTATTTATAAGAGTAACTTCAAAGTACTCAGATCAGAATCATCTGGATTGAGCAGTGATAGACAGTAAAGGAGGAAGGATATTTTGTTGTGAAGAGATGATCACTGTAGGAAACATGGGGGCATTTATAATTTAGTGTGGAAGTGACGTGAGATGTTTGTATGTTGAGAGGAATGAATCTATTTTACCAACAGCATGGCTGAACGTGATTTATGTGTTTCATATTACAGTAAGCCCAATATGAGTGGATCCTATGACATGATCACCAATATCGCACATACAATAAGTACACCACCAGTCTTCCCACTGTGCTAAGAGTGTACCATCCTTGTAACAAGTTGGTTGTGACCCTCTTCTGTTCAGCACTGCTCAGATCACACCCAGAGAACTATATTCCTCTGTAGGTGTCATTCTTTAACACCTTTTAGGAGGCTTATCAACAAACTGGGGGCCATTTAGGGGAGAGTGGCCAATACATTAGAGGGAATCAAAACCATATCATGTGATGCATAGCTGAAAAAAGTGGAAATATTTTGCCTGGAAAAATAAAGATTTGAGAGGCCATAGTATTTTATATACTTGAAGTCCTTGATATGGAAAATGAAGGAGACATTCCATAAATACTTGGGAGACCATTCTTAGTCTGTCACCAGAGCAAAATTATTCTGGGGGTCTAGAAAAATAGGAAAAGCTTTTTCCCTAGTTTGAATAGGAATGACTTAATGGAATAGAGAGGCAATGATCTTCTTGAGAGAAGCCAAATTAGATGGTTTCTATCATAGGGGAAGGTATGTATGGAACAAGAGAATTAGTGTCCAGTGACCAAGGGAGTAGAGAGTAGATCAAGGAAAAGCACCCCTCCTAAGCTTGAGGGCTTCCAATGAATGATACTTATTACTCATCCAAGTTCAGAACCAATGAGAAATAAGGAATCAGGCAGATAGCAAAACATCAGCTTTGCTACTGCTAGATCTACTGTATAATCTACAGTCTAGATAGGAGGCAGCAGTGGGCTTGCTAATACCAAACCCCAGGATAGCACTTATCTGCCCCCGTCAGTGAATTATTGGGAACCCGTTACAATCATGGCCTCCTCACCTAAGGGCGTCCATCCCCATAACTTACAGCATGGAATGAAAGAGCCGAAGGGTGGTTTCTGCTAGAGTCGGACTCCAGAGGGAAAGAGACAACGCTCTTCTTCAAACCTGCCAATCTACTCCTTCACCCAGAGTGCTATTTCTCTAATGCCTACTCCTTACCTGGAAATAAGAGTCAGAGAGAATAAGCATACCCCACCCTATTTCCCACACCCCCCCAAGGAGTGGAATAGGAATAAGGGTCAAGAGGTCAGAAGTGTAAGGGAAACTCTCACCACAATGAAACACAAGAAGTAGGAGTAAGTTGTTTCCACCATCCTCCCTACAGGAAACCATTGTAAATGGTTTGGAATTGTTTGGAATTTATTTTTCCAGACTGTTTTTTGGGGCAGATGGAGATAAAGTTTATAGCTTTTTGTAAAAAAATCAGAATGATGTTATGTAAACTATTTTACAATCTCTTTTTTTTTTTTTTTTTGCTTAGTGATATATTGTAAACTTTTTTCTTCCAAATAAGTATCTTTAAATCCAACTGATCCTTTTAATAATACTCAGAATTTCAATGAATTATGAGTTTTTCTACTGACTGACATTAAGGTCTTCCTAATTTGTTAATTACTATTAAAAATAATGCCATGAACATCATTGTTTATACAAGGAGGCAGAATAATAGTGCTGTTTCAGGCATAATGGACATATTTAGGCATAGACTGGATGATGACCTGACAGGTACCATTAGAGACTGCGGAAAACTGCAGATGAGCAGTTAGAACAGATGACAGTTGTGAGCTCCGCCAAATAGTAAACTCTGGCAAGTGAAGGAATTCTGTACTATCAGTTGTAAAAGTTCTTCAGCCTTGACATGTTAAGAGCTGCCTCACAGGCATTTGTTCAAGTTGCTGGCCAGTGTACTGTTGGTTCATTAACAGCCCTTCTCCCCATTATATCTGTATTGTCTTTACTTACTAACTCAGCAAGAGATTTCCTTAGCAAAGTTTCCAAGAAATCCAGGGAAGAAATTACATCAGCACATGACCTTTGAATCCAACATCTCAGCTGTTTTACCATTTTTTAATGAATTTTCTCAGTGCCTCTGCAAACCAGGTCATCACAGTAAGGAAAGAGCCAGCCAAGTTTTTAAAGGCAATAGCCAACGTTACCTTTTGTTTTCAAGTGGGGGAAAGTGTGACTGTTTATAATCATTTCCGACTGAATGTTTCCTTGTTTTTCTTAGTGAACCCAAATGTGGAGCCTTTCACAATATTAGCTTGTCAGCATTTCAGGAAATTTTTTTATAGGTAGCTGGTAAAAAGATAAAAGGCTGCTGACCCTGAAGCTATATGACTGAAGTTTGCTGTTTTTGAAAAGAAACTCTATAGTAGTTTTTTATTGAACTTTTTATTTGGAAATAATTTTATTACAGAAAAGCTCCATGAATAGTACAAGGAACACACACATATACTCTTTACCCAGATTCTCTCTCTTTCCCTCTCTCTTTCTCTCTTTTCATATACGTATACATATATGTATAAAAGGAGTTACGTATATATTCATATACAAATTTTTCTGAACTTTTAAGAATAAGTTGTATATGCCTAAAGATAAGAATATTCTCTTACATAGCCACAGTACAGACTACAATCTTTTTTTGTTTTTGTTTTTTAATTTTATTTATTTATTTTTGGCTGCGTTGGGTCTTTGTTGCTGTGCGCGGGCTTTCTCTAGTTGCAGCGAGCAGGGGCTACTCTTCGTTGTGGTGCGCAGGCTTCTCGTTGCAGTGGCTTCTCTTGTTGTGGAGCACGGGCTCTAGGCACGCGGGCTTCAGTAGTTGTGGCTCGCGGGCTCTAGAGCACAGGCTCAGTAGTTGTGGCATACGGACGGCTTAGTTGCTCCACAGCATGTGGGATCTTCCCGGATCAGGGCTCGAACCCACGTGCCCTGCATTGGCAGGCGGATTCTAAACCACTGCGCCACCAGGGAAGCCCCAGACTACAGTTTTTAACATTACCTTTCTCCTTACTTAATTTAATAACGAATACATTTAAATCTATATTTCTAGGTCTCACTTTTCAATCAAAATCCAGATTAATATTTTAAGGACTTACCAGATATTTCTAATTTGTTTTTCTACAAGCATTCCACCATTTACACATGCTCATGCTCCAAACTTGGTAGATCTCCGTCTTTTCTTGAATTTCCTTTGAAAAAAAGAGCCTGAGATAAGGACTTAGATACAGGCTGTTTTTGGAGGAGCTATTCCCAGGGAGCCAGAGTGAAGCACAGGAGGGGATGAGCTGGAGAAGGAGGGAAAGCTGACGGAAGGGTGCATTATCAAGGTCACCCCTGAGGATAGGGCCACGTAATCTCCTGCAAAGCCTACAGAATGGCTCTCAGAATTGCCCCCCTGAACAACGGTGTGCTGGAGTATTTATCCAGATTCTTATCCCCATTTGCTGAGAGTTACCCCTGGGAGGTTTTAATTCCTCACTTCAAGGCTGAATTTCAATTTATGAAATACCTTTTAAAATTTGATGTTAGTAATACAGAATTGACACAAGAATTAGTGAATTTATTTAACAGATAGATGCTTTTGCTACAAAGTCATGTCAATTTTTCTAAAGAAGAAGAACAAGTTTTGTCAATGTGGACACAAATTTTAAAAGAAAATGATCTTCTTGGTACTTGCTTCAGTCACAAGAAAACTTTTAAGTATGTTTGGAATAATTTGGATATGTGAATATACTCTTCCAACTGTAAAATTTATGAAATCTAAATTCACAAAATATTTCTGATAAAAGTTTAAGCTCTAGGTCGAAATATTCTGTAAATAAATAAAATACACACTGGATTTTGAAGACCCTATATAAAAATTTTAAAAATATTTTATTTTTACTCTTGATTACATGTTGAAAATTTTTGATATCTTGAGTTAAATGCAATATATTGTTAACATTTATTTCACCTGTTTCCTTTAACAATTTTTACTTTAGCTACTAGAAAATTTTAAATTATATGTATGACTGTATTATATTTCAATTGGACAGTGTTGCCCTAGATAATTAACTGTAAAACTTAGATAACAATAAAGTAATTCAGTAAGGTAACTGGATATAAAATTAACATGTTACATTTAAATCTCCTAACCCTCAAATTTCTTAATGCCTATTTACAGAGGCACCCAAAAAAGATAAAATATTTAGAATAGACTTTACAAAAAATGTTGAATACCCATACAAAGAAAGCCGTAAAACACTCCTGAAAGACATAAAAGAAGATTGAAATGAATGGAAAAATTCCCTTATTCTAGTTTCAAAATATCAGTTTTGTACCTAATCCGGAATTTTAATGTTATCCCAACAAAAACACCAACACTTTTTTTCTGGAGCTAGACAAGTTGATTTGAAATAAAGTTCATATGGAAAAATAAACATTCTGGAATATTTAGGAAAACATGGCAAAGTAAAGAGCTACAAGGAGGGACTCGCATGCCTGCTATTGAATTACACTGCAAGGCCTCTGTAATTAAAACCATGTGATACCGGCACATGCATAATCAAACAGACCCATGAAATAGAATGAAAAGTCCAGAAATAGACCCAACTACATGTGGAAATCTCATACATGATAACTATGGGATCTCAAATCCCTGGGGCAAAGATGGACTTCTAATAAGTGCTGTTGAAACAACTGGGCAGCCATTTGGAAAAAGATGAGATTAGATTCATTCCTCACACTTCACCTGGAAACAAACTCCAAATGAATCAGAGATCAAAATGTAAAAAATGAAATCATACAGGTACTGGAAGAAAACATAGGTGAATTCCACCTTTAACTCCAGTGTAGGAAAAAGCTTCTAACTATGACTCAAAAGCCAGATGCAAAAAGATGTTTCACTACATTTAAAAAAAAGAAACACTTTTGCATGGTTGCACGGGCAGAAATATACCATAAGCAGAGTCAAAAATCAAATGGCAAATTATAAGAAAATTTTTGCAGTGGATATCAGAAATGAAGGGCTAATATCTCTACTAAAGAATTTTTGAATTTTGAAAATAATTTATGCCTATTGAAAATGGGGGAAAGACATGAAAAACAACTCACCAAAAAGATTTAGAACTGCAGTATGTGATTCTGAACCAGATCCTGCAGTGGAAGGGGGGGAAAATGCTGTAAAGCAGAGGTCCCCAACCTTTTTTGGCACCAGGGACCGGTTTCGTGGAATACAATTTTTCCACGGACAGGGTTGTTGATGCGAGCGATGGGAAGCGATGGGAAGCGATGGGAAGCGATGGGAAGCGATGGGAAACGATGGAAAGCGATGGGAAGCTTCGCTCCCTCGCCCGCAGCTCACCTCCTGCTGTGCGGTCCGGTTCCTAGCAAGCGGTGGTCCGCGGCCAGGGGGTTGGGGACCCTTGCTGTAAAGGACACTATGGGGACAATTGACAAAATCAGAATGTAGACTGTTGGTTGGAAAAAGTATTGTATTTATTTTAAATTTCCTGCATTTGATTACTGTACTGTGATTATGCAAGAAATGTTGTTGGGAAATACACTCAAATATTAAGGGGTAAATGAGTATGATATAAATGGCTCAGAAAAGATACCTGTGTATATGTATATGCATGTGTGTGTTTCTAATCCTCATTAAAGTGTGAGGCCAACTGGTTTAGAGCAAGAGTCAGCAAACTGTTTCTGTAAAGGGCCCGACAGCAAATATTTTCTGCCTTGTGGACCAGATACTTAACTGTCATTGTAGCACAAAAGCAGCCATAAAAATGTATATATAAACAAGTGGCTGTACTCCAATAAACTTCATTTAAAAAACAGGTGGCAGGATTTGCCCATACCCCAATCCTCCCCGCACCCCCACACACACCCCCGTCCAGATCAGGGTTATATTACTTTCTGAAGAAAAGAAGAATAGATTGGAAAAACTGCAGTTTTGGCAACAAGTACTTAGCATAGGACCTGGAATTTAAGTTCTGACTAAGTAGTAGATATTGCCTTTTTTCCCTGTCATAAATAGACTTTTTAAAAACTTTAAAACTGAACTTTTCAGTTCAGTTTTAAAAAAGAAAAATTGCAAGAATAGTATAGATAACACCCATCTACCCTTTATCCAGATTCTCTAAGTTTTAAACATTTTGCTTCATTTACTTCCTCTCTTTGTCTCCCACCTTCCCTCTCCCTCTCTGTCTCAGAATAAAGGCTATGTTTGTAGGCTCTTTTGCAGTTGGATGTGTCTGGATGACCATATACTAGGCAACAGGAAGTTTGCTAAGGTGATATGTGCAACTTCAGAGGGATGCTGTTACAGGGAAGACGCATACCTGCCTGTCCCCTTCAGCCCTCTGACTGAGTGGAATGTGTGTATAATGATGAGTCATCCGGGACCAGATGGATGAAGGCAATTCCGTCGAGGCAGAAGAACACAAATATAGAAGGAGCCTGGGTCCTTGGCTTGAATGCTTGAATACACAGACTGTTGGTTGAGAAAGAAAAGAAATTCTCTCTTATATAATCCACTATTACTTTAGTCTGTCAGCACATCACAGAAGCACTATCAGTATTCTGTGGTGGTTAAGAGCATACATTCTGGATCTAGACTGCCTTGGTATAAATCCTGGCTCAGCCACTTGCCAGGTGTGTGACTTTGGAGAATTATTCAATGTCCCTCAGGTCTCTGAAGTTTGACATGAGTACATAGCTCCTAAAGTCATTTTGATGATTAAATGACCTGTTATACTTAAAGTGCTCAGAGCAGGGCTTGGTGTACAGCAAGCATAGGTGTTAACTATTCTTACTTCTCACAGATGCCTGAGAGGTGGGTATTATTTTGAACGTTTCAAAAGATGAGGAACTTGAGATTCAAAAAAGCCAACTGACTTGCCCAAGGTTGTGTAATTAGTAAATAGTGGAGCTAAGATTCAAATTTATCTGCTTTTAACATCTATAAAACACTGTTTTGACTGTAACGATGTAGAGCAAATCTATTGTTGGATTACCCAGCAGGCAAACGAAGCCCATGCTGAAGGCATTCACAAAACAGGGCACACCCCCCTCAAAATACAGAAAAGAAAAAGTTTTGAGGCATTTTATATTTTTAACATGCATTAGAGTGGTCATTTTGGGAAAAATAAAACATTTGCCAGCCTTTCTGATATTTATTTTCTATTTGCGTTGCTTTTATTTGGATTAATGTGGGAGAGGGACCCTAGAGTAAGTAGAAGCTCCATGCTTAGGGCCTTTCCTTTATGGGTGCTAACCAGCCGTGTGTGAAGCAAAGATTTCAGTAATATTACAAAGTGGGAGGTATCCTTTTTTGTAAGACTTTATGTATCTCCGTTTAAATAATTTGACCCATGCACTTCCAATACAGACCAAAGACTTGATAAGCTCCCAAACATCTTAAAACATAGTTTAATTGGAGCTCCAATTGTAACTAAAATGCTTGAGGACCCTGGAAACTGAGGTCTTTCTTTTGGAGATTTAGAACGGGGGAGCAGGGAAGAAGAATGTCAGGTGTTAGTCTTATGTTTGCAATTTTTCTTTTTTTTTTTCCTCTCTAACACAAATTCCCTCATTCTTTTTTTTTTTAATTTTTAAAAAACTTTTATTGAAGTAGAGTTGATTTACAATGTTGTGTTAGTTTCTGCTGTACAGCAAAGTGAATCAGTTGTACATACATATATATTTGCTCTTTCTTAGATTCTTTTCCCATATAGGCCATTATAGAGCATTGAGTAGAGTTCCCTGTGCTATACAGTAGGTCCTTATTAGTTATCTATTTTATATATAGTAGTGTGTATATGTCAGATCTCTCGTTCTTTAAACCTGTTTTGCTTGCAAATTAAAGGCTATGCATAATATCGCTATTGCGCAGTAGTGACTGTGTTCTCAGTGTGCCAGGGGTCATCTGTTTGGAGCACACAGCCTGTTCTGAGGGATCATTCTGGCACATAGAGCACAGGCAAATACATACACACTCATAATCTTACAGTTCACATTTTATTTCACTATTTATTTTATTTTTTAACATGTTGCTGAAACTGGAACTTAAGAAAAGCCTAATGAGCTACATTATACTTAAAATTTTCTTTCAGTTTTTTGAAAAATGGTTAATTTTTAAAAAATAAATAATACACTCACAAGGTTCAAAAAGCAGAAAGCATAAACCGGTATATAGTCTAAAAATCTCCCTTCTATCTTTGCCTCCAAAATACCCAATTTTGTTCCCATCTTTTCTATACAAGCAAATTCTAATATAGATTCTGATCTTTCTCCCTTTTTTACACACAAGGTAGCATATTGTATACCTGGTTCTGCACTTCGCTTTTTTTCATTTAATATATCATATGTCACTCCATATTAGTATGTGAAGGTGCAGTACAGAAGAGTAGTGAAGCACATACATGTTAGAACTGCTATATATACTTCGAAAATGAAATAGGGTTGGTTGTTACATCATTCTCAAAATCCTCTGGAGATTGAACTGGTTATAACTTTCATTATTTTGGCTAAAGCAACAGTTCCAATCCAATCTAGATTCTCTTTCGTGGATCCCTAATGGCAAGAAGTGTTGGGAACTAGATGTGATGAGAAAATAAAGTAAAGCAGATCAGCCATGCAGAAATGTAGACCTGGCTCTGAAAGCTTTAAAGGGGATCTTCAGTGATTATATCAGGAGAAATAATGTACATATTGTAGCAACATCAGGGAGCAGGCATAAATAAGGCAATTAAATTTGTGTCAATGAAGGGGGATCAGAATATGCCACGCCAAAATATGCCACTTTAGCATAAGGATAATTTTGAGCTGATGACAATTAAGAAATAGACACAGCAGTAACTCTCCGCCCTCCCCCTTTGTGACTTAAAGCAAGGCATTAAATTCCCTTTGTGAAGGTGGGCCCTCTCCCCTCTCCAGCACCAGGAGGAGGAAAACAACCCTTATCACAGGAGATAAAAAGTCTGAACTGAGATGAGTCTGCATAAACAAAGTTTACTAAAATAACCCTTAACTTCCTTTCGTTTTTTTCCCCCGTATATTTACCTTCCCATAATTTACCACGCCTAGAACCCCAAACCCCTTTACTTTGTGTTGACAGGTCCTCCACCTTTGTTAAAATGGTATATAACTTTCCAGGCCTAACCATTTCTTCTTTTTCTTTTTTTTTTAATTTTTATTTTATATTGGCGTATAATTGATTTACAGTGTTGTGTTAGTTTCAGGTGCACAGCAAAGTGATTCAGTTATACATATACATATGTCTATTTTTTTTCAGATTCTTTTCTCTTATAGGTTATTACAGAATATTGAGTAGAGTTCCCTGTGATATACAGTAGGTCCTTGTTGATTATCTATTTTATATATAGTAGTGTGTACATGTTAATCTCAAACTCCTAATTTATCCCTCCCCCCCACCTTTCCTCTTTGGTAACCGTAAGTTTGTTTTCTTAGTCTGCGAGTCTGTTTCTGCTCACCTAACCATTTCTTTTGGTTTTCACTTTTTCATTCTGTGAAACCCATGTGTACATGCAGAATAAACCTTTTCTCCTGTTAATCTAGCTTTTGTCAATTTAATTTGCAGGCCACAGGCACTTACAATAAGAAGGTAGAGGAAAGGTTTTTCCTCCCCTACACCAATGATACTGCAAAGAGTTCCCATTGATAATCACTGAGAAAAACAAGATGTAAAGGTGTCAAATTGTTCTCTTAGAACTACCACGCTTGAACATGCTGTATTTAAAGTTATCAGCTCCAGTGGATAAAGTTTTAATACTCATTTTGTATACAAAATACTATCTTTCATAATTACAAACTTGCATTTGATTTATTTTCTCCATTGCCATTAAGGTATGAATATCTGATGCCTTGTTATCTTGTTTTTCCTATGGTAAAGGACAATTTTTTAAAAGAAATAATATCATGACTTTCATACAAATATAAAATGGATATGTGTCAAATATTTTACTTAACTCAATTAATGAGGAAACCAGTAAGATGTAAAAACCAGTTCAAAGGAGACTTCAGAGAACAGATACATATATAGGCAAATAGGAGCACTGAAATAAATTTGCCAATAGAGGCAAAACTGGCCTCTTCCATATGGTGGAACTAACGGCACATTCACCTTGATAAAGTTGCATTTCTATGAACAGGAATTATTGGCATTGCTGTCAGTTGTCTACAACTTACAGAGTTGTAAAATAGCTCAAAGACAATGAAAGGCATAGACCCTATAGAATGAGATAAACCCTGAAAGGTGGACTTACAACACCTAGTATTGCATTAAAAGGACACCTGGAAATCTAAATCATTTTTTAAAATTTGCCCATTTCAAAGTCTTCTGCAAATTTTCATCAAAGACGGTTATTAATCACACATAGTGTCACAATAAAACACAATCAACAGGGCACCTTCCCACTTGAACAGGGCACAGGCCTTTGGCCTCATTCAGCCCCACATGGCTCTGAGGCATGACTGGCCACCTGCAGGTTGCTGGGTAACTGTCCTTCCAGAAAAGCTCAGTCCTTTACTGTCAGTGCACCTTCCCCACGCTGTCTCCTGTTTCTTCCTCCTTGTCCTGTTTTCTTCAATGAGAAAATTGGCAACAGTTGTTTCCAGGGTTATAGGACTGCTCTCAGGATATCTGCTAATAGCCGGGGGAAACGACTGACAGATATAGCTACCAATATACAAGGAGCACCCCACCCCCAAAGCCCATTAAAGGCAGAGTGAGGGGTGATTTGTACTCTAAGGCTAACTGCTGTCAGGGGAGAGGATGGAACGCAGTGTGAGGGCTGCGTGCCATGTGAGGCTAGCAGATGATAGTTCAGAAAAAGAAAAAAAACAGGAAAAAACCAGTTTAGTTTTCTAAGAGATTAAGGTCTTGTTCTGCATTCACTTATTCACACTCATCCGTTCATTTATACTGAATATTTGTGCATTTACATAACAAGCCCTGTGGCACTCACTGGGCAAAAACAGACTATACTTTACTGGACTCCATCATTCCCATCTCTGATTAGCTGTACCTTCTTACTCGTTTCACTGTTACAGCATTTATTCATGTCTTGTGGCTTTTAAAATGTGTTTGTCTATCTCCTTTAATAATATGGAAACTCCTTAAGACAGTGGAGTGTCTCATTAAACTTGATTTTCCACAATCCTTAACCTAATTCTTAGCTTTTAATGGACTCTCCATAAGTGTTTGTTGCTTTGGTTGATTTTCTTTTAAAACCTCAAAACTCTTTCTGTGATTGTAGATGAGAAATTTAGCCAACTCTTTCCCGTTAACAACTCACTGGCATTAAACATATGCTAAGTCAAGCTGTTTAAAAATCTCTGGGCCCTTCGAGCCACCAGGACTCACCAAGGGAGGCCTTGAATGGGCCAGAACCTGCTGGGCAAGTCCTGGGCTCCCAGTCGCTCCCACAGGAGGGAGGGCTATGCGTGCACTGACTTGTAGGCTGGAGAGGGAAGTGAAGAAAGAAGCCTAAAAGCACAGGTTCAGGGGTTCGCCTCTCTAAAGCTTTGCTTTCCCCTTTTTTTCACTTTCACAGTTGCAAGAGACTGTAGGTCTCCTGCCCACCCTTGGGGCCCCGGGGGTCAAGGTTACACACTGAGCAGTTGTTTGCCAAGCTTGCTTTCTCATTCCCAACTTTCCACAGCAAAACTCATTCCTTCATGCTTGTGGAGACGCTCATGGTTTATTTAATTCTTTAGCGAGGCTTCAACTGGCAGCTCACACTCTTGTTTTAGTTATTTTGGAAAAGGAGTTTTACTTCGTTAAAACATGGTGGAAGGAACATCGCATTTAATAGAAAGAAAACTAAAAAAATGGGCGTTTAAATGAGTTGCTGCCCCAGAATGAAAATGAGAATGAAGATGGATTAAAGGAGGCTAAGAAGTCCTAGGAGTCCTCAGTCTGGGAGATCTCCGATTCAGTACAGACCCTGGGGTCTTCTCATCATCGTGTGGTTTGGGGAGGGACAGCAGCAGCATTCCTGGGAGCTTGATAAAAGTTCAGAACTCAGGCCCCACTCCAGATTTTGGAATAAAAATCTGCATTTTAACCTGAGCCCCAGGTGATTGTGTTCACATTAAAGGTTTGAGAAACACTGATAATATCTGGATGCATTTGCATTGTAAAGACTTCAAAGAAGGGCTTTCCACTTTGCCCTGGGGGCGGGTAACCAACTGCCCCCTTTCTCCCAGGTTGGCTGTGTACTCAATCATCCTTGTGGAATATAAAGGATCACTTTAGGCGGAACCAGCAGTTATACTAGATCAATGTTCAGATATCTAGAAGCTTCTTAGCCAAGAAGAAAGACTATATTGCAACATTTTATCCTAATAAGAAGTAGGTGTTACTTGTTCCATTTTAGAGATAAGGAAATTGGGGTTCAGAGAAGTTAAGTAATTTGTCCAAGATCATCCTGCCAGTCAGTGGCATTGCAGAGATTCAGGTCCAGGTCCACCTAACGGCAAATCTCATGCTTTTTCACATGTACGATGCTTTTGTGGTTGTTATTGTTAGCTCTGCTCTTTTTAAACAGCACTCTTACTTGTCTTTCCTTTCATATTATACATATATTTTTTTTTTCAGGATAAATTTATACTGCAGCCTAAATCAGAGCTATGTTTGGTACGATTTAAATTTAGTTATTTGCAACTGCCAACCACCGCGTCCCCCTTCCAGCAATTTTCAAACACAAGGATCTGTAACTGCCGAGGGGAAGGGAAAGGAAACAGAAACAAAAAGGCGCAGTGACAGAGCAAGGGTTCCACTCCGGAAATGACCCCCAGAGGAGTCGGGGCTGTGCCAGAAAGAAGAGGGCGATAAAAGAGCCGAGGACTCAAAACCGGAGACAGAAGAGAACTGTGTAAACAGATGATTCTGTCCCCTTGGCAGCTGTGCCTCTGTCACCTCCTTCTGATCGACTTCCCACACTCCACACAGAAGGGACTCAACATGTCAACAGCGACAATGTCGGGGCCGCAATATGGGACACCCTCGCCAGAAAGGATGTGGGGCAGAGCTCTGAGCATGGCCACAGTCCACAGTTTTATGACATGTCATATACTTGTGGAATGTGGATTTTTTTTCACATCCCTCCTTCAGGCAACTTGGGAGAAGAAAAAGAGAACACAAAGGCGGGTGGGGTTGCGGTGGGACTGCGGCGAGGCAGAGCCAAAAGTTCTCAATGACACCTCCAGGCCTGAAAATGAGCGTGTCTACAGGACTTCCATTACTTTATGATAGAATTCTAATACGGAATTAACTGTTTTTGAAGTGGCCCAGTCCTCTTTCGCATTTCCAAAGGAGAAACTAGCGTACTGTATATTGAACTCTGCAATATTTATTTCCCTCAATTTTATTTTTGGAAAAAGCCAAAGCCACAGAAAAGTTGAAATAATAATACAGTGAAATTTATACACCCTTTACCTAGCTTTAACAATTGTTAAGATTTTGCCATATTCTCTCTCTGTTTTTGTTGAACCATTTTCACAACACGCTAACCCCTAAATATAAGCATGGATCTCTACGAACAAAGACATTCTCTACAAATCTGCAATATCATTATCTGATCTAAGAAATGTAACATTGATTTAATATCATCTAATACGTAGATCGTATTCAAACTTCCCCAGGTGTCCCATATATATATATATATTCTTTTTTTCTTTTTTTTTAAAGGGTATATCCTTGGTTTTTAAAAAACTTTGGGTTTATTTATTTATTTATTTATTTATTTATTTATTTATTTATTTATGGCTATGTTGGGTCTTCGTTTCTGTGCGAGGGCTTTCTCTAGTTGCGGCAAGTGGGGGCCACTCTTCATCGTGGTGCGGGGGCCACTCTTCATCGCGGTGCACGGGCCTCTCATTATCGTGGCCTCTCTTGTTGCGGAGCACAGGCTCCAGACGCGCAGGCTCAGTAGTTGTGGCTCACGGGCCTAGTTGCTCCGCGGCATGTGGGATCTTCCCAGACCAGGGCTCGAACCCGTGTCTCCTGCATTGGCAGGCAGATTCTCAATCACTGCGCCACCAGGGAAGCCCTATATATATATTCTTTATAGATTTTTTTTTTTCCTTTTTTGATCCAGAATCCTATCAAGCCTCAAGCATTATATTCGGTTGTAAAGTCTCAATGTTTTTTTTAATCTAGACTAAAACAGTCTCCCCGCTTCTCCCCCTTATTTCTCATTACATTTTCAGCATTTAGGGCACTTTCTTGTAAAATATATGACAATCTAGCTTTTCCTAATTTTTTTCATCATGATTTGTTTCAGATTTATATTTATTTAAAACGGCAGATATTGCACATGATTTTGAGGGAGAAGACAGCCACAAGTCAAACTTCTTGATGTTAAGCCTTTAACTAGATTGAGTGAAGTTATTTAGAACTAAAGAAGGCAAACTACTAATTCCCATGGACCAAATCTTGCTTGCCTGATTTTGTAAATAATGTTTTGTGGGGACTCAAGTCATGCCCATTCATGTATATATTTTCTATGGCTGCTTGGCTGCTTTCCTGCTAAGAGCAGAGTTGAGTAGGTATAACAGAGAATGTGTGGCCTGCAAAGCATAAAATGTTTACTCTCTGGCCTTTTATAGACTAAATTTGCTGATCCCTGATCTAGAACAAGAAATACAAATGTTCCTTTCTCCTTTGACTTTTAGTCAAGGCATGGTTCAAATACTATCAGATAGGTCACACAGATTTCCTTGATGATGATTTTCTACGTCTCCTTGGAGTAGAAAGAACTCAATTTATCAACATCATTCATCTTGATTTTTAAAATTTCTTCTCTTTAAAGACTCCTTTAATGTCCTTATATTGTCCACTTGGATTTAATCCAAACTCTTCAGCATGAACTTCAAGGAAAGGCTCTTCATAACTTGGTTCTAGGCACCATGTCTTGTGTCATATTGGTTCCCCTACATTCTAGTTCAGTGGTTCTCAAACATAAGGGCGTAAAAAAGACCACAACCACTCAAGGGGTGCGTTTAAAATGCAGATTATCAAGTCCTACATCCAAAGATTTGAATTAAGAAGTTCTAGGGTAAAAGGCAGTAAGTAATCTGCAATTTTCACAAGTACTCCAGGTCAATCTGGTTCAGGTGGTCTGAAAACCACATATTAGAAATCAGTGCTTTAGCGAGAGCAGAGCATTTGCATTTGACCCCTCCTCCATGCCTTCCATACCCCTTCCAGAAAGTTTTTCTCCTTCCTCTTCATTAAAGGGTCTGGGCAAATGTCCCTTGGTGAAACTGATTTAATATTCTTCCCACTGGGCTCCCTCATAGTACATTCATTCACTCTAGCCTGATCTCATGGAAATGTACACATATCTATTATCATTTCTCTCATTCCACTATTGCAGTTTATCATCTGCCAACCTCCTGGAGTTCCTTGAGGGCAAGAAGAGTCTCAGGCATGTGTGTTCCCAAGACACAGTGTCTTGCACATAATTAACTTGGGATGAATATTGTAGTGTATGTTTGAATGAATAAAATGGTCATTTAAAATAGATTTTATTTGATGTTATTGACATAAATTTTATTACCCTGTACATGTTGATAACCTAATAAGATAAACTCTCTCCTTTATATGTGTCATATAAAATATATTTATTACCTAATTCCTGAAAAGGACTTGGTGTTAAAAGACACTATTAACAGCATGAAAAGAGAAGCCAGGCTGTGAGAATTTATTCCCAATTACATGTATGTGACAAAGGATTCCTAACAAGAATGTGTTAAAAGCTCCTAAAATTCAATGAGAAAAAGACAAACCACCTAATTAAAAAACATAAGCAAAGATTTTAAAAGGCACTTTACATATGAGGATATCCAAATGGCTAACAAGGATATTAAAAGCCACTTGACATTCTTAGTTAACAGGGAAATGCAAATTAAAACCACAATGAGATACCGCTATACACCTACTATCCATAGAATGACAAAGAGTTGGCAAGGATGTGGAGCAACTGGAACTCTCATGCATTGCTAGTGGGAGTGTAAACTGGCATAACCATTTTAGAAAACTGGCAGTATCTATGAACTCTAAATATACATCTGTTCTATAAACCAGCAATCGCACTCTTAAGTATACACCCAAGAGGAATAAGGGCATTTGTTTTTTAAAAGACACAAAAAAGAATATTCGTAGCAGTTTTATTCATAATAACTAAAAACTGGAAACAACCCAGAAGTCCATCAACAGGAGAACAGATAGATAATTGTAGAATATTCATATAATAGAATACCATACAGCAATAAAAAAGAATGAATTACTAATACACACAACAACATGAATGACTTTCTCAGACATAATGTGGAGTGCAAGAAGCCCAAAATAAGTATATACTGTATGATTCCATTTATGTGAAGTTCAAGAACAGGTAAAACTGATCTATGATGATAAGAGAGTAATGGTTACCTTTTGGGGAGCTATTGACTGGGAAGGGGCCGAAAGGAATCCATTCTTGAGGATATATTCTTTTTCAAATTCTTTTCCATTATAGGTTATTACAAGATACTGAATACAGTTCCCTGTGCTATACAATTAAATATTCTAGGGTAGGTATAGTAGGAGGAAGAGAAGTGTGATTGAAAATGGGGGATAAAGGAGAAAAACATTAAAATTTTTTTCATTAGAGAGGAGCCTAGCAAGAACTTGTGGAAATAGTGTGCAATGGAAAAAAAAGAGTAAAATCAACTAAACTCTGTGTTCCTGAGGTCCTTAAATTAGAAAGGGACTAGGAGGCATGACATCAGCTTTGCTTTCTGAAACAAATACCTTCAATGTTCTTGGTATTTTTAAAAAATTTTTATTGAAATATAGTTGATTTACAATGTTGTGTTAGTTTCAGGTATACAGCAAAGTGATTCAATTTTATATATATATATATATATATATATATATATATATATATATATATATATTCTTTTTTTACATTCTCTTCCATTATAGGTTATTTCAAGATATTGCATATAGTTCCCTGTGCTATACAGTAGGCCCTTGGTATTATCTATTTTATATAGAGTAGTGTGTATATGTTCATCTCAAACTTCTAGTTTGTCCCTCCCCCTTCCCCTTTGGTAACCATAAGTTTGTTTTCTATGTCTGTGAGTCTATTTGTGTTTTGTAAATAAGTTCATTTGTATCATTTTTTTTAGATTCCACATAGAAGTGTTATCATGATATTTGTCTTTGTCTGTCTGACTTACTTCACTTAGTGTGATAATCTCTAGGTCCATCCATGTAGCTGCAAATGACATTATTACATTCTTTGTTTACTGCTGAGTAGTATTCCACTGTATACATTATATATACTACATCTTTATCCATTCATCTGTCCATGGACTCTTAGGATGCTTGCATGTCTTGGCTACTGTGAATAGTGCTGCCAAGAACATTGGGGTGCATATATCTTTTCAAATTAGAGTTTTCTCTGGATATATGTCCAGGAGTGGGATTGCAAGATCATATGGTAGCTCTATTTCTAGTTTTTTAGGGAACCTCCATACTGTCCCCCATAGTGGCTGCACCAATTTACATTCCCACCAACAGTGTAGGAGGGTTCCCTTTTCTCCACACCCTCTTCAGCATTTATTATTATTGACTTTTTTTTTTTTTTTTTGGCTGTGCCTGGGCCCCAGCAGTGAAAGTGCTGAGTCCTAACCATGGGACCATCAGGGAATTCCCTATTTGTAGACTTTTTGATGATGGCCTTTCTGACTGGTATGAGGTGGTAGTAGTTATATTTTCAGACCATTTAAAATTTAATGGCCATCAACTTTTCTTAACACAATCTTCTCCTACAACCTAATTTGCTTAAAAATATATGTATATTAGAAATGTCAAATGGAAAAAAAGAAAGTAAAATAAGTACTCATAGTGTATCCCTTTTTTATTTAATAAAATTACAGTTTCAAAAATATCAAGTGGAACAAATAAAGCAAGGAAACAAGCAACAAATGTCACCGCTTTTTTAGACTTTATAAAATAATAAAGTGTCCCTCACTTTTCCCCTTCACACTTCAGAGGTAAACCCCACTATCAGATCAACCTGTGTTTGAATTTTGTTTTCACGGAATAAATATTCTGTTGTTGGTCTGAGGATGATTAAGAGCTGGGAATCAGTACACACAAGGCAAGGACAAATTAATGCAAGGCTCTGATGGAGAAGGTGCATTGGAATGCATTCTCTTCTTGGTGGAGTTACAAGATGCTCCTTTGTCCTTTGCCTAAACCAGCCCCTTCAGCATCACTCCTGCCAGGCACAAAGACATTTGGTAAAATAAGTACTAGGCGTGCACAACCACAAACTCACAGCTGAGGCTTTGTGTTTTCTCAAGTAAACATAATCGCAACAATGAGACACTGTCTGCGGGGAGCAGGGGGTGGGAGGAGGGATGGTTAGTCGAGTTCTCTTTTCTGACTAGTTACTAGATTTTTCACGTTTCTCCCCCTGCTTTCCTCTTTTCTTGAATGGTGCCCAAGTGACATCTGATGCTCCTTCTAGTGTGACTTTCCAGGAGGGTTTGTTGAACCCCTGGAGCAAGTCAAGTTGCTGGGATGGGGGCAGCTGGAGGGTCTTTGCTGTCTATGAGCCATTTTACCCGGAATCAAGGGCTCAGTTTTTCTCCTTGAGAATTATTTGATGCTTCTATTCTAAAGCTCACAACTATTTTACAATGCTTCTAGACTGCTTAGACTGGATTTTGGGTGAGTTTAGGACTTCCTATATCTTTTTATCTTAAAATTTTCAATAAACTGTTCTACTTTTATTTTCTCTCCCCCTGCCATCCTTATTCACTGCATCTCTAGTCTAAAACTTGTACTAGCATTCTGCCTTTTCCCCTCCTCAAATCCCTTTATTGGTTTCATTCATTTAGTTCATTTAACACATATTTTGTTGAGTACTTGCCATTGCCAGGCACTGCTCTAGGTTTAGGGATATAGCAGTGAAAAAGACCAGGTTCCTGGCATCATGGGGCTTACATTGTAACTGAAAACAGAAGACAAACAAATATATATTGATAGCACATAAAATAATGTTATGTAGTAGTAAGTATCATGGAAAAAAGATACAGCAGTGTGAATGGTTGGAAAATGATGCATAAGGATGAGAGTATTTATTTTAGGCACATTGGTCAGGGAAGGCCTCTCCAGTAAGGTGACATTCCTTGTGATGCCTTTACTTTCTTCTCCAGTCTTTAAGGTGCTGGTGATCCATTTCTGTACCTCTCATTCTACATCACACTTTTTTTTTTTTTAATTTTATTTATTTATTTATTTATTTATTTATGGCTGTGTTGGGTCTTCGTTTCTGTGCGAGGGCTTTCTCTAGTTGCGGCAAGTGGGGGCCACTCTTCATCGCGATGCGCAGGCCTCTCACTATCGCAGCCTCTCCCGTTGGGGAGCACAGGCTCCAGATGCGCAGGCTCAGTAATTGTGGCTCACGGGCCCAGTTGCTCCGCGGCATGTGGGATCCTCCCAGACCAGGGCTCGAACCCGTGTCCCCTGCATTGGCAGGCAGATTCTCAACCACTGCGCCACCAGGGAAGCCCTACATCACACTTCTTACCTAGAGCTTGTGTCAACACATCCTTCCCTGCAGCCCTTTCCATGATGGTCCTGCTTTCTCTGCTTGCCCTCACTCTGGACTTCTTCCTATGGTCTCACATTCTCTCCCTAATCGTTTCCAGGAGTTTCCTTCAACAGCATAGCCCTGTCACAAAGAATTTGCATGTGGGTGCTTAATACCTACTTTTAAATGATTTTACTATTATTCCTCTGTCTTGAAATTGCTATTTGAGAAATAATTCTAGTATAAACCAGAGGTTTTCAAACTTTTGATTTGATGACCTTCTGTCCGTAGGGGATAAAAGACTTTAAGAGAAGCACCTTTCTCAGCTCCTCTGATCAGCCCTGCAAATGCTGCTCACGCTTAAAAAAATATCAGTTCAATAGAGCTTTGCCTTAATAGACAGCTGCTCTGGTGGCTATTAAATACCCATGTTGTGGAGCACCATACATTGAAATCTGGAGTGGAAATGACTCTTTAAAAAAAAAACCCCGCACTCATTTTTAGTGTGACTCACATTTTGAACAAAGCCCAGACCACCTGTTGTTTATTCCCTACCATTCGGAACTCTACCTTCATTTCTGGGTTTCCTCCAGCACACATGGAACAAGGATTTGCACATAGTCTTCCATTTAATAAATAAATCCAACAATGGAGTGGATCCTGTGAGTTTCATCAAACAAGATACAGAGGCTGAATTTCTGAGTTTTTTGGCCAGGCCTTTGGGACCACATAATCCTTATAACAAATGTCAGTGCTCAGCATAATACCTGGGCCATGATTACTATTGAGTGTATCAATGAACACAAAGGGAAGGGCCATGTCTAGTAATTAAATATTCACAAGCTCTTCAGAATAATTTGATTGTCTCATCCATCATTTGGAAACTGTCTATGCCAGCTTTGTAGGCACTTTTATTATCATAATGAGAAGTAGTTTTTATTAGAACAGTAAACATGAAACGATTATTTACACAGATGCAATGGTCTGCAAAAGGAGTACTTTGCACTCTAATTAAGAACAAAGCACCCAATTACATCAGATTGAACTTTGGAATCACATCTTTGTTTTTGTTTCATCTTGTAATGCTGAACAAGGAATCAGAGAGAAAGAGTCAGGCCAAGTAGCTGTTTTAGGATTGACTTAACGGATTGAGTCTCCTAGCTGCTTTAGGGGCTGCTCAGGTTAAGCCAGATTGGCAGCACCGCGGGGGTTAAGAACCTAGTTGTCGGTTTTGCAGGCTCTGTGATTCCCTTATGTCAGTTTGCTAAGGAATAAGCTGTCAGGCTGTCTACTTCTCAGCTTCTTTCCTGAGTCTGTGCCTTCTGCCTCCCAGCTTCAGGCTTTGCCCCTCCTAGACTATGACCCATCTGAGCAGCAAGGGCATCATCTGCCCACCTGTTAGAAATGCAGCATCTCAGGCTCCACCCCAAACCTCCTGAATCAGAATCTGCATTTTAGCAAGACCACATGTCTGCATGTTAAAGTTTGACTAAGCACTAATCTAAGGGGCTCTAGCTCAGCACAGAACAACGTGGTTATCAAATCTTAGCGAGCCTCAGAATCGTTGACAGAATCATTTATACAAAAATGACAATTCCTAGTGTCCACGCCAGAGATTTGATTTAGGGAGTCTGGGATAAGGGCTTGGAATCTCCTTTTTCTTGGGCATGTGCTGCTGGTCTGGTTCTGAGCTCAGGCTTAATCCTGCCAGTTGTACTTATAAATAGTCTTGTGTCTTTATTACAGTCCTATTAACCAGTATCCTGTGTCTCAATCTTTGCTTTAAAAACTATCTCCAATGGTGTTTTCAGAATTTCTATGCAGAAAGGTCTTAGTACAGCAATCTGATTTGAAGAAGGAGGCTTGAAACTGGTTTTGCTTAACACTTTACATAAAATTGAGGAAGCCTCAGTTGCCCATATCTAGAAACCAGAGATGAAATTAATGGAGATTATTGGGGAACATCATTACTATTTATTCCTACCAGTCTCCCCGCTGGGCCCAAAGACCTTCTCTTGGACTCCAGGCTTGTAATTAGAGTCCTTTAACCACAAGCATCAGGACCAGCCTCCGCCTAACTCAACATAGGAATTTATTAGGAAGTTATCAGATGGCTCACAGAACAGCAAGATGTTTATAGAACAAGGCTCATAAATGGGTAGGACGCAGGGCAGATTTGGAGGTCTAGGAGCAAGAGCTTCTCAATAGTTCTGTCTCAGAGCCACGCCTGGAACGAATGAGTTCCAACTAGTTTCAATCGTTTTGCTACTTTTCTGAAGATTCAAATCCCAGGACAGGAACATTTAGCCTGGCTTGGTGAGGGAAGGGCTGGCCACCTTGAGTAACAGTCCTAACAGACTGTATCCAGAAAGAAGGGTAGTCCTCCAGTGGAAATGGGGGTGCTAGAATAGATACCTGACAGCCGAGAAAGAAATCAGTGTCTTACTACCTGAAAGCATACTTCTATGGCGCCTCAGACTTCACTAGAAGTAAGTTCCGTGAGACCAGAATTTTTCTCTTTTGGTCTCTGTTGTATTTTATGTGCATAGAGTAGTGCCTGGCACAGGGTAGGTTCTTTATAAGTATTTGTTGAATAAGTGAATGAATGACTGACCAGACCCGCTGTATGACATGACAGTTAAGATATAGCCTCTGGAGTCAGGCTGCCTGGGTTCAAAGCCCAACTCTTTTTTTTTTTTTTTTTAAATACTTGTGAGGTGCTGCATTTTAATTTATTTATTATTTATTTATTTATGGCTGTGTTGGGTCTTCATTTCTGTGCGAGGGCTTTCTCTAGTTGTGGCAAGCGGGGGCCACTCTTCATCGCGGTGCGGGGGCCTCTCGCTATCGCGGCCTCTCTTGTTGCGGGGCACAGGCTCCAGACGCGCAGGCTCAGTAGTTGTGGCTCACGGGCCTAGTTGCTCCGTGGCATGTGGGATCTTCCCAGACCAGGGCTCGAACCCGTGTCCCCTGCATTGGCAGGCAGACTCTCAACCACTGCGCCACCAGGGAAGCCCAAAGCCCAACTCTTTTACCTCCTAGTTGTGTTAACCTTGGATGGGTACTTAACTTATATATGCCTGTGTGCTTAGATGTCTTCCTAGTTAAAGTGGTATTGACAATAACAAGTCTCATTTCATAGGGTTGCAGTCAGAATGTGCTTAGAACAGTACCTATTATGTTGGCTGTTTCATCTGTCTATTGCTGTGTAACAAACTCTCCCCAAACCTAGTGACTTAAATCGACATTTTATTTATTTGCTCATGATTCTGTAGTTTGGGCAGGGCTTGGAGGGGACAACTCATCTCTGTTCCCTGTGATGTCTGTTGGTGCTGGAACATCCACGGTAGCATCTTGGCTCCCATGTCTGGCATCTCAGCAAACATTCCTCAAACAGTTGGAGGCTGGCTGGAAGAGCTTGCCTGGGGTCATATATCTGGGACCTTGGTTCTTGCTGTCAGTTCTCCATTCAGCCTTAGGACTGCTCCCTCTCCATGTGGCCTCTCATGGTCTCTCCATGGAGTTTCTGAGCTGCCCATGTAAGAAGGCTGGCTACCCTGCTTCCAAGGGTGCAAAAGTGGAAGTCTTTAGGTCCTTAAGGCATAAACTCTTAAGACTTAGCTTGCATTCTATTGGTTTTTCAACCTTGGCACCATTGACATTTGGGGCCAGAGAATTCTTTGTCGTGGGGACTGTACTGTGCATTGTTGGATGTTTAACACTTCCCTGGCCTCTACCCACTAGATGCTAGTAGCACCTCCAATTCCCCTAACTGGTGACAAACAAAATTGTCTCCAAACATTGCTAGACGTCTCAAGGGGAACAAAATCTCCCCTGGTTGAGACCTGTTGAGACTTTAACAGTGAGTCACAGGTCAAGTCCAGATTCAAGGGGAGAGGCTGAGGAGGGCATGAATACCAGGAGACTGGTTCATTGAGAGCCATCAGCTTAAAGGACTCTCACCACTATTACTATCTCGGACCGTTGCTTGCCGCAGGCATCCCTATTCTTTGATTCTGCCCATATGCTGGGCCATCCCTCCCTCTCTCTGCTCATTCTAACTGCTCGTCTGAACGTCCCCTCTTGTCATTGACAGTCCTCTGCAGTCCCCGTGTCTGGTTGTTGCTCTTGACCACCCTAGTAGCTGGTCGTATTGGTCTTCTTCTCTCTTTCCCATCCTCTGCAGTTAACTGAGCTATCTCTAATGCTCACATAATAGCACATGACCAGGCTCTGGGACAGGTAAGGCTGATCCTGTAGCCTCTGAATATGGCATATGTCAAACCCACACACGCTAACAATTGCTACACTCTCTCCCTGAAAGGCACTTACTTGCCTGATCACCTTTTCCTCCACCAACTCCTATTTTTCCTGCAAGATTCATCTTAGGGGCCACCTCCTCTAGGAAACCTTCCTGGAAAGCCCAGTCTCTAGTCTGATTTAGCAGTTTCTTAAGGGCAGAGGTCATGTCATGTTCAACTTCACGTTCCCAGCACAGTGTCTATCGCACGGAAAATATTTCTTAAATCGGTAAATGAATGATTTAAAAGACAAAGGAAAGAGTTTAAAATTTGAGGAGAGGGACTTCTTCAGCAGTCCAGTGGTTAAGACTCTGTGCTTCCGAGGCAGGGGGCCCGGGTTCAATCCCTGGTCGGGGAATTAAGATCTCATATGCGCACGTTACGGCCTAAAAAATAAAAATTATGAAAAAAGAAAATAAAATTTGAGGAGAGACTGAGAAAGTGTGGGAGTGAATCATGTCATTATTTGGGGGAATAGCCTTCTGGGCAGGAGAAGCAGCAAGTTCACGGCCGGCCGAGAGGCTGGAATGGCTGTGGCGTTTGCAAAAAGCAAGGCGACCAGTGAGTGGGCCAGAGGAATGGAGGAACACAGCGGTGGGAGATGAGGTCAGACAGGGAACAGAACAAGATCGTTTGGCTTTGCAGGTCCAGCTGAGGATCCTGGATTTTATTCTGAATGAGATGAGAAGTCTCTTGGGGAAGCTTTGAGCAGAAGAGTGACTAACGCTGACCCTATATTTTTAGAGGATTATTCTGCTTCCTGTGTTGAGAGGGGTCAGGACCAGGGAGGAAGCAGTGAGACAGGTTAGGAAGCTGTTGCAGTCATCTGGCAAGAGATGGTGATGGCCTTCCCTGGTGGACTGGATGTGGAATAGGAGAGAAGAAGAGGTGTCAGGGATGACTTCATGGTTTGGAGCCTGAGCAAGAAGAATGGAGGGTTATTTTCTAAGAGGGGAGAGTGCTTAGGGATGGAAAATTAAAAGTCTAGTTTTGACTCATGAAGTATGAGATGCTTACTATGCATTCAGTTGGTTGCAGAGTAGACAGCTGGATATACAAGTGTGAAGGGCAGAGGAGATATATAAAACCAAAGATATACATGTGGAAGTTCTAAGCTCTATTATTACTTAAGTTAGGATAAACTTCTCTGTTTAAAAAAATGACACTATCAACTGTACTTCAATTTAAAAAAAAAGTAAAATAAAAAAAAATGACAAAATTCAATGAAACCTGATTGAAGGGGTTCAGCAAAGAATGGGGAAAGGAGGAACTGGAATTGGTGACTGTGTATAAACAATTCATTCAAGGAGTTTTGTTATAAAGGGGAGCCAAGAAATGGGCAGCAGCTTGATGGAGATGTAGTTTTGAGGTTTTTGTTGTTGTTGGTACTGTTTTAAAATTTTTTAACACTTTTTTTAATAGGAAAAATTACAGCATGTTGGTATGCTGATGGGAATGGCTCTGTAGAGGGGAAAAGATCGCTGATGCAGGAAGGCGAGAGGAGAATTTCAAGAGCCCAGTCCTTGAGTAGGCAGAGGAAATGCCGACCAGAACGAGGGCTTGGCTTTAGATAGGATCATGATATTGTTCATCCATAAAAACAACTGCCAGCCCGAATGTATGGGCACAAATGCAGGTAGGGGAATCTACCTTCCTGGTTTGTCTGGGATTGAGGGGTTTCCTCAATTATGAGCCTTTCAGGGCCCAAACTGGCAAAGCCAAGGGCAAATGGGAATGAGTTGGTCGCCCTAGAGGCAGGAAGCTTTGTGGTATGAGTTTATGGAAATTCTCTTTTGATTTCTTTGAGTATTGCCACATGAGAAAGGGCATGGTGATTCAACCCATTACTAAGTATCTATAAAGCCTAAATTCCAGAGTTATACAATGCGAAGGATATTACCATTAATAAGTTCCTGTTCTTATGGAGCTTATGCTAGTGGGAAACATAGAAAAGAATATGACTGCATGTAAGGCAAGCCCACATGGGCTGTGTGTGTTACTGAACCAAGGTTGTGTCTGCTCACTCAATACTCAGTAATGCCAATCTACTGACACCGGTTGTGGTGAAGGGAAGTATAGCATTTATTGCAAGGCGCCCAACGTGGGGCTAAGCAGGGAGAACAGGCAGCTCATGCTCAAAATGTTCTAACTCCCTGATGGCTTTCAGGGAAGGGTTCTTTAAGGCAAGGTGAGGGAGAGGGTCATAGGGTGCATATCAGCTCATGCACATCCTTCTGATTGGCTGGTGGTGAGGTAACAGGATGATGTTTCAGGAATCTCAGTCATCAACCTTCTGGTTCCAACCAGTCTGGGGTCAGCATGCAGTTAACTTTGTCTTCCTGGTGAGGGTTTTAATATCTGCAAAACAGCTCAAGGGTATGTCTCAGGATATTATCTATCACACTTAAGGAGGAACTAAAGGTCCTTGAGCTTGTTTTATGGCTAAACTATTATTATTTCATCTTGCTTGGCTCTTTTCCTTTGTTTCTGAATTTTCCCACTTCTCTGACTCAATTTGCTCTTTGGAACTTGAGGAAGGACTAGGAGGCTAAAGCTACAAACAAGAGGCAGGCAGGGGACATGTGGAGGTCTGTCCACAGGAAGATCCCACAGGGTCCTGCTTGGTTTCATGTGTAATAAGTTTATTCTTTGTAAAGTCATATTCCATATTCCATATTCTAAGTCATATTCCATATTCTTCAGGAAGCTATTATCTGCTAGATTAGATAATACTCAATAATAATAATAAGCATTTTCTGAGATCTTACTGATTTTCAGCAGCTATACATCCATTATCTCATTTCATCTTCACAACAACCTATTGGGGAGGTTCTAGTTTTATCATCTTCATTTTACAACTGAGGAAACAAATGCATGATGATTGGGCAGTTTGCTCTAGCTCACACAGCGAGTGGTAGAGGCAGATCTTGAAGCCTAGTTGACTTCCCCCCCACGAGCTTATAAGCACTACACTGCATTGCCTTCTAGAAATTGCTATGATGCATGGTAATATATGATGAATAGTACTGACAAGTGCCCTACAAATTTAGAAGAAAGAGAGATCATTTTGTTTATGGTAATCAAGGATGCCTTCATGGAGGAAGTGTCACAAATGGAATTTGAAAGAGGTTAGGTTTTCATTAAGCAGAAGTGAGGGAAGGACATACCAGGCAGAGGAACCTCAACAAGGACTAAGTTTCTCTTTTTTTTGTTACCTTCTATCCTCCTGTACTCCCCTGGCCCTATGATCAGCTTGGTTTTCCTTTACCTCCAAGAAAGATATTTGTGATTTTAAGAAGGTAGAACACAGAGTGGAATGATAACTTTGACTTTCTTACACATGCCCAACTTGTCTCTAGAGCTCCAGAAGGGACAATGAAACTCTGTTGGTCTTCAATAATTTATTTATTGTTTATATATATATTTAAATTATAACATACATATACACAGAAGAGTGTACCAACCATGTCTTTTCATTAAACAAACATACCTGCATAACCAGCTTACAATTAAGAAACAGAACTTTGCCAGTATCCCAGTAGCCCCCTTCATGCCACTTTTTAATCAGAACCTCCCTCCTCCCCACTCCAGCAAATTTAATAATTATCCTGACTTCTAAAATCATAGATTACTTTTGCCTAATTTTAAACTTGGTATAAATGGAATCCTACATTTTGTTCTTTTTTTCTATCTGGCTCAAACAAACTCAGTATGTTTGTAAGATTCATCAGTGTTACTGGATATAACTGTAGGTTTTTCATTCTCATTGCTATGTGGTATCTCACTGCATGAATACTCCAGAAAATTCTACTATCTATTAAATCATTCTACTGTTGTGCGTTTGAATAATTTCCAGTTTTTGGAGATTAAGAATAGTGCTACCATGAACATTTTTGCACATGCCTTTTGGAAATTTCCTTTGAGCATAAATCTTCACATATATTTAAAGATTTGAGTCTTTCTAGTGCTTTCATGTGTTTGCACCTGGCTGTGCTTCCAGCACCATCTGGCATGTACAGGTGAGGTTATGGGGTCAAAATGTCCACCTGTCAGGGCTCTTGGGTTTGTTGCAGAGCTTCTCACCAGATTACAAAATGCACTGAAACTGGGTAATCCGGTCTCTGGAGATGAAAATAAAGTGTTGCATGTAGGTGGTTTAGCAAAGATCACCATCTTCTTCCTGAGTTGCTCTGATGCCACACTATTAACAGGGCTAATTCTCACTCCTTTTGAGCAACTCCAATTGCAAAGTCCTTGTAGTTCACTGTTCCTGGACATGGGGGTTTTGTTTACCACTGTATCTACTATGTGCAGCACGACAGACACAATATTTGTTTCCGTTCCTGATGGTGTACAGACTCATGACCTTGTACCTTCTCATAGGACAAATTTTCCATCCTGTTCAATATGGTAACCACTAGCCACATGAAACTACTAGCCTTTGAAGTGTGGCTAGTGTGATTGAGGAACTGGATATTTTTAGCATTGAATTTTAATTGATTTCAATTCAAAAGTGATACTCAATTCTGTTGTGGAAAACGTTTAAATACTTTAAACTTGGCTACGAGAATCTACTTTTTTCAACAGTAAATTTTATAAAATCTAAATTCACATCAAGTATTTCTGAATGACATTTCACAACTGAACTGAGATGAGCTTAGTGTAAAATATACAAAAAGAATTTGTATGAAAAAAGAATGTAAAATATCTATTTTTTATATTGATTACATATTAAAATAATGATATTTTTAATATACTGGGCTAAGTAAAGTATACTGTTAATGTCATTTCACTTGTTTCTTTCTTATTGTGGACACTAGCAAATCTTAAACTGTATATGTGGCTTGCATTCTATTTCTGTTGGACGGTGCTTTTCTAGAGATTCCTAAATATAACGTTTCATGGTAATTTCTGATAAACTTCTGCCTCAGGAAGCTGGGTAAGGATATCTGTTTACATAAATACAGAATATGTTTCTGTATATATGGCTGATGGATGGTCAGAAGGGGAAGCACATTTGGTAGTGGAGAATGAGCATGAATCGTGGGGTCAGGTCTGTCTGAATTTGCATCCAAGCTCTGCCATTTAATCAGTAGGTGACCTTGAGCAAATTATTTACCTCTCTGAGTACATAAACGTCCAAATTTCCTCTTAGGTAAATTAGGAATATGAATACCTTAGAGGACACTGTCAAAGCTCCACCCAGATTCCCTGGGTCTTACTTTTTGTTTCTGAGCATGTACACACCCACTCCCTAACTCCAGTGGGCACATATTTCATACCCCTGAATTCCCCTGGGACCTCCAGCCCAAGTAGACTTTAGCTAGAAATCACACCCTGACTCCCCCAGCCCCTTCCACTTCCCATATCTAAGGGTCAGCTTCTGAGAACCAGCCTAAGATAGCTACTAACTTCCTATGTTTTGGAGGGATTAAATGAGCAGCGCCTGACACAGAGGAGGCTCTCAACGCCACCCCATGATACACACCAGCCAGTACTCTCCAGTGATTTTACTACCACCTCAGGAAGATGTGAATGGTCAGTGATTTTTTTTAGAGTTTGGAGTGGGGTTGTATTGACACATGCATAGTCTCTCTCTCTCAGACCTTTACCTGTAACCATTTTTTTTCATCACCTCAGATGTAACAAACATCTGTAAAAAAGAAAACCTCATAGATTCATGGCACCTTAGAGAACATTGAATCCATTTATGAAAACAAATGTTACTTGTGTTTCTGGGATTTCTCCCTGAGTACCTTGTTAGTCAGGTGCTATGAGTAATTAAATCACTCCCAGGGTATAAACTGTACTGCTCTAGGGGTTGGGAGAAGCATTAACTATTCAGAACCAAAGAAGGAGATTCTTTCAGTCATAAAAGAGCTTGCTGACACACACACACACACCCTATATAAATACATATAAATCCACATATAAATGTTGTGATTATAGTATTTTATATGCTAAAGACAATCTGTTTATATTTTCACATATTTTCAGTTCATTCTTTGACAAGTTGTTAATAATACTAAGAGTTATCATTTATTGAAGTTTATTATATGCCAGACATTATTTTAAGATCTTGACAGACACTATCTCATTTAATCTGCTCGAAAACTCAGTTCCAACATTACCTGCTCAGAGAGACCTTCCCTGGCTGCTCTGAAGTAGCCACCCTCAGCTGCTCTATGGTAGCCTTTATCACTACTTGGAATTTGGCTTTATTTGCTTTATGGGTTTTTTGTGCCTCTCTCCACACTCTCCTTGCCTATCCTAGTTAGAATGTGTGTTGCAGACAGCCAGCACTTTTCTGTGTTGCATACCATTGTATCACAGTTACTAGAACTGTGCCTGGCACATGGTTGATAATCAGTAAATATTATTGAAAGACAGAATGAATGAAAAACTTGATATAGGTGAGAACTCTGAAGCCCAGAGAGGCTAAAAGGTTAAGATCCCAGAGTTAGTGAATAGCAGTGCTCTTATTTGAACCCCCATCTCTTATCCACTATACCCTGCTGTTCTTTATACTATGTGGGCTTTAGAAGGATGACATGTCTTACCCATAAGGAAATCACTCTCTGGTAAGGGAGGAATAACATTTACTTCCAATCAACAAGTATTTGCTAACCCTTGCTAGGGACTGTATTAAGCACTAGGGACACAGAAGCAAACAACACAATACAGCCCAGTCCTGCATGGAGCTTTTGGTCTAGACTCGGGTAGGGAGGACCGATAGGACAAGTAGTAACAAGTGAGACAGGTACTTTGAGAAGGAATGCACAGCGATAGAAAAGAATAACAAGGGAACCTGACCAAGTCAAGGGGATTAAAAGAGGCTTCTCTGTGGGAGGGAGCATAGCCTGTTCAAGAAACCGAGAAAAGTACAACGTGAAGGTCATGTAGAGGTGAGGGCAAGCATGGCAGGAGGTAAGTAGAGAATAGCCTTGAAAATGACATCTATAAATGATAATCACACATGGTGGAGAGTGATCTGTCCTAACAGTGCCATGGGAGTTGAGAGAATGGCAAGATTCCCACTATAGGGGAAGCTTCATGAAATCATTATAATGATACTTATACTTGGAGGGCTAAAAGAATATAGGTACACTGAGACAGGAGCAGAGCATCCAAATACTTTCTTGTTCTTTTCTTGATTTTACTTTTTGAGTAAATAATACATTCCTATGGTATTATATATAGAATACATAAAACTGTAAAATATCTCACTTCTCCTCTTATTTCTCACCTATCCAATTCCCAAACCTCACACTACCATAGGTAATCTCTTTTTTTAATATGTTTTTTTAAACATATAAAATTCAAGAATTACTTTATGCAGATACAAGCAATTGTAAATATAAATTCTTATTCCGCCCCCCCCCACTCTTTTACTGCACTATATAGCATACTATGTACAGGCATACTTCATTTTATTTCACTTTGCTTTATTACACTTTTCAGATACTGTGTATTTTAAAAATTGAAGGTTTGTAGCGACCCTGAAGCAAGCAAGTCTATCGGTGCCATTTTTCCAAGAGCATTTGCTCACTTTGTGTCTCTGTGTTACATTTTGGTTATTCTCACAATACTTCAAACTTTTCTATTATTATTATATTTGTTATGGTGATCTGTGCTCAGTGATCTTTGATGTTACTATTGTAATTGCTTTAGCTTGATTTTAGCAATAAAGTATTTTTTAATTAAAGTATGTACATTGTATTTTTAGATATAATGCTATTGCACACTTAATAGATGACAGTATAGTATAAAAATAACTTTTATATGCACTGGGGAACCAAAAAATTCATGTGACTCACTTTATTGCAATATTCGCTTTATTGTGGTGGTCTGGAACTGAACCAGCAATATATATATATATATATTTCTACACTTCATTTTACAATATATTTTGGAACTCTTTCCATATCTGCACATAGAGAACTTCCTCATTTTTTTTTACAGCTGCACAGGGTTCAGATGGATGTACCATAATTTATTTAACTAGTCTTTTTTATTGATAACTTTTGGGGTGTTTTCAATCTTTGGCTATTGGATAGTTTTGTAGATTTGGCAACTTATAACTGTGCAAATACATTTATAATTTTTAAAGCTATTGCTGAATTGCCCTCAATAGGGGTTATTTTAAAATGCCTCCAAATCGTTAGATTTAACTGCAAAACTAACCGTAAGCCAGAGAAGCAAATAAAATGATTTATTTTAAATGATGCCACTAATATACTTGTTCATGTTCAACAAAATACTGGATATAACTAAAAATTTTAAATGGAAAGTTGTGTCTTATGGGAGAAACCACATTCAAAATGTTGACCACTGTCCTTAGCTACACGTCAGTGAGAATAAGTCCACAGGCTTTCAATGATGTATGTAACATTCCTCGAACTCACATTCTATCTCCCCCGATGGATTCATTCTATTTATGTGACAACTTTCATCTTAGAAACTCCAAGCCCATTATAAGTACTGCTTGTTAAGATTAACAATATGATCGTGACATGGAGAAAACCATCGCATTACAGAGACAATTCCTTGGGAAGAGTTCAAAGGTCCCCATCAATTTCATCTAGCCTGATCATATGCGTGAAAGTTCCAGCTGGCAAGTGGTTACCATTGGGAAATGACTTTCTTATACTAAGATTGCAGGAGATAAGCTGAAGAATTGCATTTAGTGATCTGAAGTTAATGATCTATCTCTGTAACAAGCAGCAGCTTGTTTGCCTGGTCCCCGTGCCATTATGCTATCCTTAGTCAGTGCCATTATGCTATCTCTGGGGAGAGAAGACAGCCGATGAGGAGACAAATATTCCTTGGAATAGCACTAGAAGAGAAAACATAAACAGTGCAGAAGGGAAAGAAGAGAGGGATCCAGAACCGGGGTTAAGAGACAACAGAATTCACTAGCCTAATGTCAGTTAAAAACAAAGTGAAAATCAAGTCCAAAAGGACACAGAGCAAGAACAGAACAGAAATTTAGAAATATGGGGCACCTGCCAAAAAAGATTAAGGTTTTAGTGAAATTGACTACATTTAATAAAGAAAGACTCATATCTGACATTTAAAATATAGGCCTTATCCAATTAAGAGATTTGGTAAGAATCCATATCCAGCCACCTGCACCCCAAAGGTTAGAGGCTCTACGACTAAGTTTAAGTAATGTTGACCTTTAGTCAAATGTGCCTCATAAACAAGGTTTATATTCATTGCCAGTGTTCAAATGTACATGGCTGAGTTTGCAGGTCCATGGTGAATAGGTTTGGCGACTGCTTGCTAGGAAGCATCTATGACTACTGGTTGTTTTTTGTTTTTGTTTTTGTTTTTACTTTGTTTAAGGATGACATCAAAAGAGAAGATCACTGGTGCCTACATAAAACGTAATAAATTTACAACTACAAACTCTGATGTGTAAAAAATATCACCTTTTACCTCTTATTGTTATTGTTTTAAAAATGTGTTTATTTTTTCTTAATTGGTCTCTTTAAAATTTATCCTAATTCGCTGGGTGGTGGAAAATTGAATCTCTGTCATTATTGGGGTTTCATCTCCCGCTGATGACACAGGATTCAAGGATGCTTACGTAGTGCTCAGAAATTTGGGTGTGGTTTTGGCTAACCCAACAGATGTTTCCAAACTCCTTCTGCTTGGGCCACCTTCCTTGATGCTAGGGGTGGACAAATGGTCAAGTGATAGCACTGACCAATGTGAGGTAAGGGGACTTCTGCTGGGGGCATAGGATATATTTGTCTTTCCTGATAAAATGGATGCAACATCCTAGGGCTCCCTCTTCCTCTCTTTCTCCTGAGTTAATATGGATGTGATATCTGGAATCGTAGCAGCCATCTTGTAACCATGAAGAATAGGCCAGGAGAATTGCAGATTTGGTGGTCCCAACATCATTGAACCACTGAACCAATTCCAGGATCCACTTTCTTCCAGAACTTCTTGTTGTGAGAGAAAAAAGAAACACCCACCTTGTTTAAGCCACTGTATTGTGAGTTTTTCATTATTTGCAGCTTAAAGTATTGCTAAATGATTCAAACAGGAAACATCTCTATTGTCCAGTCCATCATGGGTTGCTGCTGATATATTTATTGTCCAATGGTTCCTTGAAATTCAGTGACAAACTGCTCCTGGGCCCCTGAACATAGGAAATGACCCGGGCTGGGACCCTGGTGCCTGGGGCTCCAAAGCCATGAAGCCCTCCTTCCTGAGGCCCTGACTGGGACCCTGGAGCAGGTAGTACTTTACAAACTTGTAGACTGCTATCCCTGCCCTGGATGGACAAGTTAACCCTCTTCTCCTCTTGCCACTGTCAAAGGCACTTCTCTTCCTCTTTCCTCAATTCAGGACATCTATTATACTCTCTTCTGTGAGTTGATGTGTTTACAAATAAAGGAGCTGCCTTTTCTCATGAAGCTCCTGCTTTCCATTCAGCTACAAACCACTTCTGAGACAAGGGAGCAAAAACTGAGCTACCTGCTTCAAATGCAGGACGGAAAACTAAAGAGAGAACCAACACAAGTTAATATTGTAATAAATCACCTTGCCACACCTACCAGTCTAGTAAGGTAGCCACCATGGCAAGAGACACGGTGAGAATAATGACAGCTGATGAACTAGAAAAACTTTTGAGCCCTGTGCCGACTTGCATGGATGAAATCACTTGCCTTGTTTCTCATGGGCACAGCAGGTTTTCCAATGCCCAGATGACACAGGGACGCTGCTTCATCACAAGCAAGAGAGCTGCTGTGGTTTGGGTGTGTGGTCTGTGGTGGGACGGGAAGAAGGAAAGGAGAGTGAGGACGCCTGGCTATTCATCCTGGACTTGGCCACTTCTAAGACCTGCCATTTTGACCTTCCCTGTTTATATTTAAGTCAGAGCTTTCATTGGAAGGGGTCTGCTTTTTCTTTCTGGATATTTTTAGCTGAAAGTTTTGTTTATGGTTTTAAATTTGATTTTTTTGAAAAAGTAATCATTTACATGATTAATTGCAGAATTGATTGTAATAGCAAATGACTGGAAACAACTTAAATATCAACAGAAGTCTGTAAAACAAATTATAGTACAAACATAGAATGGAATGCTGTATAGCTGTAAAATTGAATGAGCAAATGCTCTGTAATGGATATAAAAAATCCCCTCTTCCACTCTTGTCTCTTATCCACTAATTTTCCATATCCTCCATAGGTACATTTTTATGACTCTTTTCAGAGTTGCTTTATATACAAGTAAATTAAAATGTAGGTTCTTATTTTTCCTTTTTTATATGAAAAGGAAGATTCTTGACCTACTGTTCTGCTTCTTGTTTATTTTACTTAATAATGTATCTTGGATCTCTTTCTAAATAGAAGTCTTTCATTTGTCCAAAGTCTTCTCTGACATCATGCAGTAGTGTTTTGTTTTAATTTTTATTTTATATTGGAGGATAGTTGATTAACCATGCTGTAGTGTTTTAAAGTTTTCTTCATATAGGTCTTGCACATTTCTTGTTAGGTTTATTCCTAGATATCATGTCTTTTGGGGATTGGTTTTGCATTCTCTTCCATTTTTCAACCGGTTTTTGTTTGTTTACATATATTAATTTTCCTTCATTAACTCTTTACTCTTCTACTTTGATTTTTAAACATTTTCACAATTCTGATTAAGCTAAATAAACTTTCCTTTTACAATGCAAAGCTCTATGTTCTGAGGTTTTTGGTGCCATGATTTCTATAAGTCACAGCGTGCTCAAGGCTCCTTACAACAAGATAATCCTCTAATATTCAGAGAGTAATTATAATTCAGAGGCTTAGTATAAGGGTACTGCCAGACTGCAGCTCAATCAAAATCACAAATAATTTTACAAAACCTGTGTCACCCACATAGCACAACACAGCTAGTGAATATCTTCACAGATGTTTGATTTGTTAGTTGAACTACAATCTGTGTTTCTTTGGTGCTTGTAATCCACTTTACCTTACAGTTTGGGGAACACAAAGGGAAAGCTTTTCATGTATTTAGTTTGGGTGCCAGCTCAGCACCTATGAGCCCATCTATCAGTAAGTTCTTTCTACCCGGTCACCTGAACTGCCTGCCATCATACGAACATACAATTTCAATGCAGTATAATTACAATAAATGTTTTCTATTCCTATATTTCGTGTAGGCAGTCATAATTGGCCAGAAGGGACAAATATTGTCAGAACTATTACACAATCTTTAATGCAATGAAACTATAAGTAGATGGCTTTTAAATGGGACAATCTTATACAGTTATTTTCCGAAAAACTTGGACTCAAGAAGTCATTCAATCAAAACCCAAATATTTATGACCAAATATCATTCCCTTTCAATAAATAGCCCTACATTTTCATAATAGTCTACAATAACTGCCCCCAAATTACAGCAAAAATATTTTTTCAAAGTTAGCTTTTCATTACTCAGGGGAAAATTATAAAGTCTGTGGCTCTTCCTAGGCCACATTTCACCCTCAATGTCTATTATTTAGTTATTTCAGGTTTCACTGGCAGCTTCATCAGAGCCCACCAAGGCAAATCACAAGATTTGGAGGGCTGGTTAAAGAATTACAAAGTGTTAGAGCTCATGGAATCCAGCCTCCTCATCTCACAGATAAAGAAACCAAGGAAAGAAATGGTTAAGTGACTTGCCCAACATCATGCAATGGCTTTCTGAGGGAGCCAGGACTGGGAGCCAAGTTTCCTGCTAACCAGTACTGCACTTTTTCTACCACATCATGGTGCACATTCCTAGGCATGAATGAAAAAACACACTCCAACAGTTGTTATTGACAAAGATGTGGCAACCATTAATGACACTTCAGGCATACACATAATATTTTTTTAGAACATCTTTTTCCTATTGGGCAATCTCATTCCCATAGTTGTCATTACTACCTGTGTGATCAATGACTTAAATTAGTAACACCAGCCCTGACCTCCTCCTTGTATACCATTGCCTGTCCTGTAGGGCTACCTGTGTAATTCACAGACAACTTGAACACATTCTTGCCAAAACTGAGCTTATTTTTTATATCCACCAAATCTGTTATTTCTCTATTTCCTATTTTGTTTTTTGGCTTGATAATAACTCAGGTGTCTAAGTCCTCACCACTCTTTTCCCTTCACATCCAATTTATTATCAATCTCTGTTGATGTTATATAGAAATCTGTCACATATTTTCTCATTTCTTCATCTCTATTTGCACAGGTCTTTATAACTTTTCACCTGGACTCTCTGCCTTTGTCTCTTTCCTCTCCAAGCTCTTCTTCACAGTGCCTCCAAAGTCATTTTTCCAAAGGGTAAATACTCTCTTGCTCTGCTCTTACCTGAAACTCTGACTGTCTGCCTCATGTCCGTTAAATAAAGCCCATAGAGCATGATTATTTAAGGTACTTCATATGAGCTGTCCCCTGTTTGCCTAACTTCTATTCCACCATTGCTTTTCAATGTTAGGTTCCATAAACAGCAAAATACTTGCAATTCTTTGAACTCATTAAACTATTTTATATCTCCACGCCCCTGCACATGCACCTCCCTCTGTCTGAAATCCTATCGTCTGCTCACCTTTCCCACCTCTGAGCATGCTGCCCACTGCTGTTCTCATATGCTTCCTTTAGGACCCAATCCTGAGGGTGAGAGTCAACCCTTCAGTGAAGCCAATAGGCAGTTTATTCTTTGATGGTTACGCTGTGCCTTGTAATGTACTTCTATTACTGTATATCACATCATATTATAATTCCTTATTTATGTGGGATTTATCTTGCCTTAAGACATAGCAGTGCCTGAATGAATAGTAGAATGGGTAAATGGGCACAGGTAACAGTAATCTAGAGAAACATTTTGTGGTCAGCTGTAACCTATATATATATATTAGAACTTCTGAAAATTTGGTCACTGCTGCTCGAACTAGACTCGTTGCCTGAGTCATAGAATTGAAATGTTTTGAATTTATAGAATTTTAATAACTATAATTTAGAATGATTATGATTCATATCTGCCTTGCCCTTTCATTGAAACATGAATTTGTTTCCTCACTATGAAATCATCGCGCATAATTATCTCCAGATGACAAACACTCATTTCAGTATAACATGCAGATATGGAAAAGACATTTTCTCTCTTTTTCAGTAGGGTATTTACCAGAGTGTTTCACGTAGCTTTAGCAGCATTCGTTAGCATTTGCATCTCTACCAATCTTTAGTCAAATAAATTTTATCACACACTTATTAAGATGCTCTGGACTTCTGGGCTTTAAGAACATGTATGAATGAGGATATTATACATGTACACATAGATCAGATATGCGGGGTGAAATATGGTGGTTACCAAGTTAAATGGGGACATTTAGCTAATTGCAACACTAGCCTAAGAATTGGCTGATGTTTCATTTCAGAAGTTCTCATACATTCCTACCAAAGTATACACTACAGAGATGAATGCTTTCGTACTTCTGGGGAATCTAGATGCTCACTTCCTACAAAGGTAAAATTTATTTGAATTTGCTAAATGTACCTATATTTTGCATTTTACTCCATTATAGATTATCTTAAATAACTTAACTTTTAATAAGACCTCTGCATAACTCTAGAAAGCTGTGCAATGAGTAAGCTATAGTTTTTAGCACTTCCCTTTTCTTTGCCACCTATGCCATGGATTATGAGCTGCCAAGTTTGATAAGCAAGAAGGTAGTGGAGAGAGTACTGAGCCCCGTCATAAAGACTTGGATCCAAGCCTCGGTATGCCACTTACTAGCTTTTGCTCTTAAACAAATCACCTATCTTTTCAGAGTCTCAGTTTCCTCACCTTAATGAGAATCATAACATCTGCCTTACCTCCTCAGAGGATTATTTTTAAAATAGAATGAAAATTGCTCAGAGATCTCAGGCTTGGAAAAGGGACAGAAATGTAGGGAGTTCAGGCAGCCAGAACCACAGCCAAACATCATTATACTGAACCCCTGTAGCTAAGACGCTGCTGCCACCACCAGCAGCCTCTGGATGCCTTAACTTTGGCCATTATCACTGCTGCCCTGATCACTGTTGCCACCTCTTCAGCCAGCACTACCAGGATGAATTATTGTCTAAGTCCTACCTCCAGCTTCTAGGAAGGCTAGAAATGCATGCCTCCGGCTTTTCTTGTCTTTTATGGTGGGAGACTGGCCTATGATCCAAATCGTAGGCCAATAGAATGGAAACTCCCTCAGGTACATGAGGAGATTAAGATGCTGGTTCCACAACATCTTTTTCTTGACTATTCTCATGGTCGCTAACTGGTATCACTGCCTCCAGCCTTGTTCCCCTCCAACCCACTGTTCCTGCTGGCACCAGAGCTGTTTTTTCAAAGGGGAATCTGATTTCTGTCACTGCTCTGTTTAAAGCCTTCGATCATCCCCTCCCCACAATGCCTATATAAATACAAATTAGAATACCATACAGACACTTCTTTTTTTTAAATGGATGAAGAAATTTTATTTCATTTTTAAATTTATTTTGTGTTTTTTAAAATATTTATTTTATTTATTTATTTACTTGGGCTGCGCTGGGTCTTCGTTGCAGCACGCGGGGTCTTTTAGTTGTGCCATGAGGGCTCATAGTTGCAGCATGCCAACTCTTAGTTGCAGCATGTGGGATCTAGTTCCCTGACCAGAGATCGAACCCCAGGCCCCTGCATTGGGAGCGTGGATTCTTACCCACCGGACCACCAGGGAAGTCCCCCATACAGACACTTCTAATCAGGTCCCCACCTGCCCCCATAACCATACTCTTCTGGGCTTCCCATCCTTCACTGGGCCCTCTGCCTGCTGTAATACTAGTTTTCTCAGTGGGTGATGTCGTTTAATGCCTCTTTGCCTTCCCTTTCATAAAAAGGGGAACTATGAAGGAACTTAAAAAACAAAAGACTAGCACACCAACATCTTTCCTCAAAAAAGGCCAGCATTGTGGGATCTTCCAGACAGGGAGGGGATGAAGGCAAGGCCCTTCCTAGGTTCAGGCTGAAGCTTGCAAATGGTAGGAAGAGAACCCTGCTGGGACAATGCTATAGATGGAGGCACGGCCAGCCTGTGGTCAGTGGAGATCACCACTGAGCCTGCCCAGAGCATAGCACACAGGGCAGGGACCAATGTTGAAGAGCAGTAAGTAGCCAAGACACAAATTCACACCTCAACCCCATTTTTTTCTGGATAACATACTCCTGGGATGCTTGTTTTGACCCATGGATTTCTTTCTTTTTCTTTTTTAATTTTATTGGAGTATAGTTGCTTTACAATGTTGTGTTAGTTTCTGCTGTATAGCAAAGTGAGACCCATGGATTTCTGAAAGTCACTTAAATGAGTACGATGGAATATTTTGCCTGATTACCAAGGTGATCTCAGGCCAAATTATACTTAATTAATTTTTTAATTGAAGTATACAATGTTGTGTTAGTTTCAGGTGTACAGCAAAGTGATTCAGCTGCATATACATATATATATATATATATACACACTTTTTCAGATTCTTTTCCATTATAGGTCATTACAAAATATTTAATATAGTTCCCTGTGCTATAGAGTAGGTCCTTGTTGTTTATCTATTTTACATATTGTAGTGTGTAAATGTTAACCCCAGCCTCCTAATTTATCCCTCCCCCTCCCTTTCCCCTTTGATAACGATAAGTTTGTTTTCTAACTCTGTGCGTCTATTTCTATTTTGTAAATAAGTTCATTTGTGCCATATTTTAGATTCCAAATATAAGTGATATCATATGGTATTTATTTGTCTTTGTCTGACTGACTTCACTTAGTATGATAATCCCTAGGTCCGTTCATGTTGCTGCAAATAGCATTATTTCATTCTTTTTTATGGCTGAGTAATATTCTATTGTATATGTGTACCACGTTTTCTTTGTCCATTCATCTGTGAATGGACATTTAGGTTGTTTCCATGTCTTGGCTATTGTGAATAGTGCTGCTATGAAAATTGGGGTGCATGTATCTTTTCAAAGTAAAGTTTTCTCCAGATATACGCCCAGGAGTGGGATTGCTGGATCATATGATAATTCTATTTTTAGTTTTTTAAGGAACTACTTAATTTAGAAGAGTAGTGGACTGGGAGTCAATCATACCCATGACAATGCATGCTCATGTTGTTCCTCCACTTGTAGAAAAAAACCTCCCTTTTGTTGTCTACCAAGAGACTGCTATTCAGCTTTCAGGAGCCAGCTGACTATACAGATAAAGAAAGTTGTGAAAGGATTCAGAGTAAACTGTTAAGATTAGTTTCCTCTGGGCAAGGAGAATAGGGTGGGTGGGAAGGGGAATTTCACTTTATGTTCTTCTGTACTACTTGAATTTTTCAAAACACTAGTGTATTATTTTAATAATTAGATTTTTAAAAGTCAACTCAAAAGTTAGTGAGATAGTGGTGACTCCTTCTTTGCTGTTTTGTTTTTGGTATTTCTTTAAAAAATGGCCTAAAGCGTCTTGTAAGGAGAGCACAAAAGCCACCTGGGAAATGCCTTAAGTGGTTTCAAAAAACTGTTATTATGTTAAACATTATTCAGAGCTGTTCCCTCAGAATATTGCTCAACAATGAATGTTGGACATTATTAACTAAAACATATGCATCAACACATCAAAGGCTAGAATAAATAAGTAAATAAAGATTGTGTTGCATATCCTTTGTGTATGCAAACAGTGCTGCTACTGACCATTTTTGGGCCACTAACCTTCACATATTTTTCCAGCTGTGGCCCCTTCAATGCCTCCCCAATGACAGGACAACATCCAGGCTTCCTAACAGGTGCCCCAGGTTGTCCTGTTATTCTTCTATCCTGCACACTCTGGATTTATACCACACTCTTCCTTTCAAATGTGCATCAGCTGTGTTTTCTCATTCAATTTTCATTACAACCCTTGAGAAATAAAGACAGTTATTGCCTCTTTGCTGATGAGGAAAGCTCTTGCAGGTTTTTTTTTTTTTTTTAATTTTTATTGGAATATAGTTGATTTACAATGTTGTGTTAGTTTCAGGTGTATAGCAAAGTGAATCAGTTATACATATACATATATTCACTCTTTTTTTTAGATTCTTTTCCCATACAGGCCATTACAGAGTATTGAGTAGAATTCCCTGTGCTATACAGTAGGTCCTTATTAGTTATCTATTTTATATATAGTAGTGTGTATATGCCAATCCCAATCTCCCAATTTACCCTTCCCCTGCTTTATCCCCTGGTAACCATAAGTTTGTTTTCTACATCTGTGACTCTACTTCTGTTTTGTAAATAAGTTCATTTGTACCCTTTTTTAGATTCCACATATAAGCGATATATGATATTTGTCTTTCTATGTCTGACTGACTTCACTCAGTATGACAATCTTTAGGTCTCTTGCATTGCTATACACTAACAACAAAAGATTAGAAAGAGAAATTAAGGAAACAATCCCACTGACCATCACGACAAAAAGAATAAAATACCTAGGAATAAAGCTACCTAAGGAGGCAAAATACCTGTACTCAGAAAACTATAAAATACTGATGAAAGAAATAAAAAATGGCAGATTTTGATGGAGCTAGGATGAGGCTCCTCGGCTCCAGACTATGAATGAAGTTTTCTCTATTTCCACCAAGCTGCCTCATCTGCACTGCCAAATCGCAATCCATGCATGCCATTTTAAGTATTATTCTAACAACACTGTAGACTTTCAACTCATTCTCCTCTAGTACTATTTCTCAGTACCCTATTCTTTTCTTCCATAAAATGAAAAATTGAATACAGATATTCAAATGGAATGTGTGTGTAATGTTTATTTCCCCAGCCAGGGTATAAGCTCTGTGAGGGCAAGGGGGCAAGGACCGTGTGTCCCCCTCATACCCATTTAGCACCTGGCATATAGGAGGCACACAATAGACATTTGTTGAATGAATGAATGACGGAACATCAGCTACTGTCTTAGGTGGGACTCTCTCAGTTGTAGATCCCTCATTTAAACTGGCTTGAACAGAGAAGGAATTTGTTGAGTATCTAGGAAATTCAGGAATCAGCTGGCTTCAATCATAGCTCCATTGAGGTTAGATTAAATTTCTTCTCTTCTTTCTTTCTTCTTCTCTTCCTCCCCTCCCCCATCTTGCTGTTCTCCTCTCCTTCCCCTCCTCTTCTGGCTCCTCTGTCTCTGTCATCCTCTCCCTCTGCAGCTGGGCCTCCTCCACCTCCTCTGTGCGTGGTGAAGTTGGCAGCTGGTAGCTCTGGGACCTCTGGCCTAGTTTGACATCCCAGGAGAAAGAAAGCATATCAACCTCAGCATCATATCTAAATTTCAGGAAAAGAAAATTTTAAGACTGGCCAGATCTGTGTTCTGTGTGGGAGTTGGGTACAGTCACTACTGGCAGCCCCTCTAAAATCACGTGGAAGGGGGAGTGGTGTTTTCCCAGAGCAAGGGATGCTGGGCAGATGGAAACATATGTCCTTCATACACTTTCACAAGAATTTATCAAGAAGTAAAGGAGAGGCTGCTTTTACTATCAAGAGACTTTCTGCGTCTCAAATCTAAACTCTGTGCATGGAGCTAAATTATGACCTTTTGAACTATTTGACTCAGATCATAATTTTTTAAAAGATGGATTAAACTTTATGCTTTGAGTCCCAAGGTGTTAATAAGTCAAGGAGAATAATAAAGACAAGCCCACCTACAACCTTCATATCTATCTGTTCAGCAAAACAGAGGACTGTAAAACAATTTTTTTTGGTTGTTTTTTATTTTGGCTTCCAGCCAAATAAGAACTCTAGAAATTTGTTTGTAGATAAATTGTGTTTCAGTGTCTGAGAGGAAATGTGCTGCTTGGTAACGACCACAGGATGCGGATCCTCATTTCATAAAGAAAAATCTGCAGGCAACATGCTCATTTTTCTCTACATATAGAAAAACACAGAACGCTCATCTGGCACATGACCGCTCAAGCACTGAGAGTACTGATATTTCTGTAGTCTTGATTCTTACAGGGAGAAGGGGGTTTTAGCTTTGAGCATTTGTTGCTTTGCCCAGGGCCCTGTGTTCAAAAGTTGTCTTCTGGGAAAGAAGTAATGATCAGAATTTAAGAAAAACAAACAAACAAACCTTTCCTTATCAGTTTCTACCATTTAGTACTTTGCTTTTGTGCCCTTTCCATGTTGGCATGGAGCGCCTGAGTGTGGAACGGTTTTATAAATGAATGAGAATGAGTGTGACAAGTCCCTATTCAGATGTCCAATAATGTAGGATCAGAGACTTAAAAGCTGTTTATAATACAGGAAGTATTAAACTAGTTCTTTTCGTATCACAGCTTTTTAATTTTATAAACTGGGTCTTAAGGAGTGAAGTCTTCAGCTTTTTAAAGTTATAAATATATATGATTAATAAGAAAAACACTGAAGGAAATGAAAACAACCTCACATCCTGTACTTCCTGACATCCTCTTTTTGATTTTGTGAAGTTTCCTGTCATTACTTTTCAGCATATTTATTTTCAAGGAAGTTCCTTTAGCAAGAAGATTGAGACCAGCACCCTGTCCCTCCTGACACACACACACACACACACACACACACACACACACACACATGCACCTCGGAGAGTTAGAAATGTGTATCGCAGTATTCTTCCACAATTCAAGCATAAAGGCCATGACATACATCCTTAGTTATACACATGGGTGATTGGGGAGCAGTGGAGAGAACCCCCAACACTAAAGAGAAAGCAAGAAGTATCATATTCTAGATTTCTGCACTTCTTATAGTAAAGGAACTATGAGATAAAAGTTTCACGATTATCATTAGTTATTATTGTTAATAATGTCATTTCTTGAGCTACCATTTACTGAGCTTTTGCTAGGTATCATTACTGTGCTAAGTGCTTCACACACACACACACACACACACACACACACACACACCCCTGCATACTACAAATTTACCATGTGCCCGTGATTCTAAATATCAGAGTTTATGCTGTGGATTAAAGCTGTGTTTTTGGTGGTCATGATCCACTAGAGAATCATGAAATTAATTTAATGGGTAGAGATAAGAACAATCATAACATCCTTGTGAAGGGATTTATATTATCCCCAATTTACAGATGAGAAATTCCAGACCTTAGGAGGTTAAGTAACTCGCCCAAGTTCACAGAGTTAGTAAGAAATAAATATGCATTTGGAGCCTTTCAGTCTCCAAAACCTTGTCTTAACTATTAAGGCTACATTACATCGTTTAACAATTCTGGATGTATCACATTATAAATATAACTATATATGGAAGAAAACCTATTTCCTAATATATTCTATAAGAGAGAGCTTAAGGCTTGTGGATAATTACCCAGCATGCATTGTTTTGAACATAGGCTTAAAAATCAAATGTGCGTGTGTGTGTATTAATTAGAGTTGTGGGAAAAAATTCATAGGACTCAGTACCATTAATAGAAATATCAAAATTCATGAGTGATTTGTTAAGCAAAGAGAGTTTTTTACTTTTAAAAATTCATAATCACATTTTATGTTTACATAGCACTTTATAAACAGGGCTTTCCTGGATATCATGAGATCCTCAAGCATTCTATGGACTCTATATGTGCGGCCTTTGTATGTACAGGCTGTAAGAGTGGTTACAGCTGATAACGACTAGTTATCAACAGGAAAGCCAACATATTTTGGACACAATCCAACAGTATAAAAATGGTGCTTACAGATAATCTGCCATTATCAAATTCCCAGCTCTTAAAGAAGTAGCAATGCCAACAAATTAATGAACAAACAGATGTATTTAATAGGCCCTAAGAAGTTACACATAAAAATGCAATCAGTAAGTTGACTCTGGAACACCAACAGCTTTTGAAGAAAACATCTCTACCTTTTGGAAATAGCTATGATGGTATTTGTTAAATACATTTGTCATTTCAGAAAGAGCTCCCCAAATTACTAGGATCACATCAGTTGTCAGCATTTGTACACTGTCTTACTCACTCTTTGCTTTTTTAGGAAAAAAAATATTACGGAAGCTCACATAAACAGAATCCCTTCCAATTTGTGTTGGCTGCCATTTTGTTCAAGTTTGAGTAAGACCTTAACTACCCTCAAAGACTTCCTTGCGAGATTGTCATATTGCCCATCAATTTCTGCTGTGGGTTAAGGCAGTGTTTTTGGTGGTTACAACCCACCCATGAAATCAATTTACTGAGTAGAGACAAGCAACTTTTTAAAATGAAACAACAGAATAGAAAATGCCAGAATGCATCACAGGTAGTTATGGTAAGTAAGGAGCAGTGGAGGAAATTACTGGAAGGTGAGGGGTGTTGATAGCCAAAGTACGAGGAGAAAAAGGAGCAAAACTCCACCTGCTCCAGAGTTATACCTAGTGGTAGTTCTACTCTTTGATCCTGGCTGTGGACTAACGAGATTAATACATACCTATGGGTACCACTAGTGGGAAGAAGGGCAAAAGGGAGAAAAACAGAGAGAAGAGGTATGGAGGGCACGGAGGGGAGTGTCAGAGTGGGATAATGTGAGTCAAAACAAAAGTTGGGGTTCATATGTGAAAAAGAGAGAGGGAAAGAAGAAGAGAGAGCAAAAAACTAAGAGATGCATAGGATGAAGCTTGGCAGATAGATCACTCTGTGTTAAAAGGATGCCTTCAGCTGCAGTAACATAAGCTTGACTTGAATGGCTTAAACAACAAAGAAGTATGTTGATTGATCTACTGGCTCAGTGATGTCATAAGGACCATCCACAGCTTTGACCTCAATTTTGTTCCTCTTGTGGATTTAGGATGACTATACTACTGGGCCTATGTGCTTTCTTATTTCCATCCAAGGAGGAAAAGGATGGATTCCTATGGTTCTCTGAATAGCAAGGGATAACTTCCCAGAATCCTCCAGCACCTATAGGTGTAAACTTCTGCTTACACCTTATTGGCCAGAATTGAATTACATGTCCATTCCTGATTGGTTGACTGACAGAGGGTTGGCATTACTCAGACCAATCAGACTTCTCTCTGGAGCTGGGATCAATCTCTTCCAGACACATGGCTAGATGAGAGGAAAGCAAAATTGAGGTTCTTTTGGGAAGAAGGGAAAGACATTTTGCTGAGTAGGCAATCAACAAAGTTCACTACATACGAGAACTTTTTAAAAACTTTGGTAACATATCCTAATAGTTCTAGTAGATTTAATATTGAACATTTCTATCATTAAACCAGTATCATCTTTAGAGACCGATTATGTCATTTTCCTTCACATAGAAGAATGCCGTTAAGAGGCATTTAAATAAAAGGAAAGAAATCAAGTACAGAGTGCTTCTATTTTCCATATATTTGACCACAAAAAGAAATCTCAAATTTTACTCAAAAATAATATGCTGTATTCACTTCCAAAAAGACAATGCACAATGATTGACTTCTCTTGGAACAAACATCAGGAGAGAGAACCACTAGCCATTGTGCAGAGCTTACTTCTCTCTCCGATTCCCTCCCCCACTCAGAAGTTAGACTTCAGCATTATCCTCGTGTGCACTTGCCAACTTTCTGCATCATGACACAAAGACATTGCTGGTTAGGATCATTCTAGCCTAAAGAAAGGCAAGCACAAAGCTAGCCAGGCTTAGATGAAATGCACACTGTTTGCTGAATGGCTGTGGTGTTTTGAGGGCTCCCTTCATGAAAGACTAGCATAAAGTCAACAGCCCACAGTTGCTCAAATCTGGGCTTTGGTTTCATTGCCACCACCCGCCACTTCCCCACCCAGGAGAATTACAGCTAAGTGATGTTTTAACTACGTCCCCAGGGGAGTGTTGAGTAAGAAGTAATGCATGCTGGGTTACCAATAAATCATTTCTGGAAAAAAGGACATTTCAGGAAAATTAAACAAAGTGTAGAAAAGCCTTAGCTTGCAATCTGTTGTTGCAGAGTTTGAACGATGACTTTCCTCCCTGCTTAGACAAACACCAAGCAGGAAGCGAAGCGCTGAACAGGAAAAAAAAGTTCTGTCCAGAGCCATAGAAGAGAATGGCTAATGATGACTGTCATTGTGATTTCATTGCCCATTTAAACAAAACGAAGGCAGCTAGTTCTTTAACTCTTTCCAATTGAACTTCTGATTATTTTCAGAAGTTCCACAGTGGAGACCTGACAACTCAAGAAATCCAACCAGCCTGGAACATGGGTTTTCAAAGCTACTTCAAAGCTCAGCTAAATACCAAAATAGTTTAACCAGCTTCCCCTTGTGCCCTGGCTACAATGTGCAGGTAAATTGCTCTCCCTGGGATATCTACTTGTGGTAGGGTTCATGGGCACTCAATGTGCATATCTCATTCACCAGGATTTGTAAATACCTTGTGACGTTTGAAAACCAGACCATTCTTCTGTGCACTTTGTGACTTTCTATTAAGCGAACTTTGCTAGTATCCTCCTGCCTTACATTTCCTCTGCTGCACAACTCCAATGCTTAGTTGTCTATTAAATGCCACTGTAGCACCATCCCACGTCAGTCCAAATTTATTAGCTGAGCTGGCTGTTGGCTGGCTCCATAGCAACCGGCTGAAAATATTATAGGACTTTCCCCATGAGCCCATACTAAACAAAAGCACATGATCTCTTCTTTCTATTTTAACATTTGTCTACCTCAAGAGGAGCTGGGCAGAATGTAGAAAATATTTTTCAGCTGGGAACAGAAATAATCAACCAGGTCAAATGCTAGCCCTTATTTCTCTAGATGCCCTACTGATTGTCATCTCACTCTAATGAATGATTCATGCCATTCACCTTGAATCCATCATTTATATTATCTGAATTTCTATTCTGTGCTTCCTAAAATTGACATTGCTAGGATGAATAAATTCTTATTATAGGTGGGTATTCAGTGAGCCAGTTAATATATTTGACTAAATAATGTCTTTTATAAGATGGTTTCAAAATAATAATTTAAAATTTCAAAAGCTCCTTCGGAGATATGGGAACATATGTATGTGTGTAACTGATTCACTTTGTTGTGGAGCAGAGGCTAGCACACCATTGTAGAGCAATTATACTTCAGTAAAGATGTTTAAAAAAAAATAAAAAAAATAAAAAAAAAAAAAGCTCCTTCGGACATTAACTAGCATTTTGAAGAAAGCCTATGGCACTGATTTTCGTTCTCTTCCGAGAGTCCTTCCAGCTCTAAAATGCTATGAATTTATGAATATATGCTACTGTATTCTCAGCAGGAGATTCTGGATTACTATTTTTCATGAAGGTTGAAGAAATTAGTTAGAAATTGACTAGGCAATGCAAATCAATGCATAAAGCAACAGAACAGCATGATTCTATCATTATGTAATAATGCACAAAATAGGTACTCCACAACTATTTCTTGAGTCTTGTCAACTTTACATTTTTCAATTACCAGTTTAGTAATTTTACAAACTATATGTAGTGGTATTTTCAAATTGATGGCTCATTTTATGGAAATATATTTTATGGCTTATATAACTGTAACATTTTTAGAAGGGTATTTATTTCCTTCGTGCTTTGGTCAGATGAGATCTGTCGTTCTTATCCTACACAGGGTCTCCTTATTTAATTATGTGTGTGTATGGCTTTAGAGAGGATTACTAGAGTGCTATTTTTCCTTCTGTTATACAGAATTCTGATCTTAGAAGAGTGAAAACCATAAAATTCCTCTTCAGGAGTATTCGAAACCAGACAAACAAACAGAAAAGAAAAATAGCTTTGCCTCATTTGACCTTAACTATGATAGTTGGGTTCAATGTCTTCTCTGCTGAGGTCCAGGCCCTTGAATAGTTGGACCTAGGCCAGGTGATGCACTTTGTTCCACAGGAGACAAAAGGGGACCCTTACCCCTCTTGACTTTACAGGCATTGCCTCATATCCTTCTTAACAACCTTGCCAACTTACCCCCTCAATTCTCTAACCATCTTCTAAAGCTTGTCACCTGGTTCACATTTCAGACTCCTGGCTTCCAGTAACCTTCTGAGTCATTCCAGGTGCATTCAGCCTGGTGTCTCCCTGGACACCCATCATCATCATCGTCATCATCATCACGATAATATCTCACACTGATGACCATGTGCCAGCTAAGCCATATGCTTTATGTGGATTATCTCATTTAAATCTTAAAACAACCCTATGAGACAAGTACTGTTATTCTGTGCTCAGGTTATTAAGAAAGCACATAGCAAATAAGTAGTAAAGGCAGGACTTGAATCCAGGCAGTGTCTTAACTGCTCTTCTCCACCTCCTCCCAACTCTTGCCCAAATGGGGAATTGAATACGAGCCACTTGGGTAAGAGCCAGACTTCCTAAGCATATGACGAGGTTGCCAATCTGCGGGAGGATATAGGTCCAGCTGCACAGAATGATTCTGCCTTCCAACGGTCTTCTCTTAATTCTTAGTAGCAAGAGGCTTTATTCATTTCTTTTGTGTTCAAAATTAGCCTTTTAATTTTTATCCACACAATATGCCACAGATAGCCCAGATTGCATTCATTATGAGCTGTCGTGTCCCTTGTCACTTGTTTACAAGGGCTTTGGCTTGGCCTTAGCTTTTAGGTGAAGTCATCTTAGAAAAACTCAAGAGCCACAGAACTAGGGTTTTAAAAAATGACAAACATTGCAAGCATTCATTTTATACTCCCACAATCTTTATTTTCCAATTTTTGTTAGTTGAAAACAAGAACCGTAAGACTTCTTATAAAATAGCAGATCTTTAGAAATACTCACAACTACCTATAAACACAGGCCAAATATACTCACTCCTACATCCTTACTCTACACAAACCAGATAATAGTAAAAAGACTTGGAAAGTGCTTTTTATCTGTAGTTACACTATAAAAACATAATTATAGAAATGAAAGAAAGATGTGAATGGCAAATACTTGCTTACTTTTTTTTTAGCATATAAATCAAAAACATAACAAGACTAAAGTAGGGATTCACTTAAGAACTTCATGGTGACTTTTAACGGGTGGCATTTTTCAGTAAACATCTAAGTCAGTCTGAACAGTGATATTACAGAGCAAGAGAAGGTCCCTCTGAGGAACTATCTTGCCCCCTGGAGAAAATCAAGGCAAGAGAAGACTTCTACTCTGGATTGTCAGGGTGCAGGGCAAAAATATTGTTCGGTAAGAGAATGGCCCTCTCATTTGATGAGAATAATAAGAAACACAACACAAGTCTTAGGTTGGTAGGAAATGAACTATCTAGCTCCTGAAATGTCGCTGTGAGTTCTGAGTGACAGAAACAGGAAGCTTCCTGTGAGCAATACCTCAGCCTGTGTTGCATTTGGCCTGTTAGGAAACCACACGACGGGGCACGTGATAAACTCCGTCTCTGTTCTCACCTCAACCTTCTCCTCTTGGAATCTGAAACAACATTGGATTTTGATCAAATGAGCAGGGTGGCTGATCTTGAAAGATGATTACCCACCCTAACACAAGGTTCTGGATGGCGGGGGTCTGGTCTGTTTTGTAAGTAGCTGTGCTGTGATCACCTGGGACATAGCTGGTGCTCAGTGAACATTTGTTGAATGAATGAATGTACATCTCAGACCTCAATCATTTGACAGCAGCCTGAGAAATATTTTGGGCTTTTTTACTCTTCATCTAAATAGTGATGACCAAAAATAAAATTAAAAAAAAAAAAGAAAAAGAAAAGAAGCAGAAGAAGTCATGGGTCATCTGCCAATGGCAGCTGAGTTATTTTGTCATATTCAGTTTGAATTTGCGTCTTCCTTGCAGAAAAGATGCCAGAATATTACAAAGGAGTAATTGTGTGCTTTTGTGTAAGTGCGTGCACTCGTGTATGTGTATGTGATCATTCATATTGATGAAGGTATATCAAATCATAGAAATATAACCATATCTATCTACGGTTGAGTTTAATTAACTTTTCATCAACCCTCCTGAAATGAAAGCCTTTCCTAATTCTCCTGATTTAGCAGTAATTACTTATATAAGAAGCAAAGTTGAGTCATGAACAAAACAGCCCGTCCCTACTAATAATGCAACTGAGTGATAATAAGAGGAAGGTTATCTGGGAAGGTCACTCCTCCACTCCAGAGGTCTCATGACATCTAAATTGGCAGTTGGCGGCCATATAAACAAATTCAAATTACCTTCCAGCAAAAACCTCAAACTACTTGTTTGAGATGGTTTCGGCTAGAAGACATGAATCCAGATCAAAATCTAAAGCCCCAGAAGTACTGAAATAGCTGAAACAGAGATGTAGTCATTACAGGAAGCTTAGGAAGGTTCAAAGGAGGTTAAAAAAAGAAAAAGAAAGAAGAGGAAAAGCTACAGCAAGAGAAGCTGGTGGCATTGCCCATCCCTAGTGGAAATGCTGCTGATGTCCTCTGAAGAGGAAGGGGAAGGAGTTAGAGGTGCAAAACAGCCTAGACGGGGACAAAACAGGAAACAGGAGTGCTGATGAAAATGAACTGTGAATCGGGAAGGGAGCAAAGCCTCAAAGCCACAGGGCTGTTAAAGACACCGGAAGAGGACAAAAGAAAAGTAGTTAGGGACTATGAGTGAACTATGGGTTAAATAGCACATTGACAAACAGATAATGAAGTCTCAAGTTTCCTACTGAAACAACCCGGAAACAGATTTAATCCTGTTATAGTCATTCCAGGGGTGTCCCATTGTGCTAGATTTGCATGGGATCAGATATTGCTCGAACTAAATGGACCTTCAAATTAGGGGAATTCTTTTGCTGTTGATACATAAAGATATCTCATAATAGTATCACTTAATAGTAATAGGTAACATTTAGTACATTGCCCACACTGACCTAAATAAAGAGGTAAACTGAGGCAAGCTAAAAAAAAAAGAGTTTATTCAGGAATAGTCAGAGGAATTGCAATTCAAGACAAGCAAACTGTAGCAAGCTATAGGAGAGTCTGTTGAGGGTCTGGTGTAGGTTGTATTTATGGGCAGGGGATGTAAAGAGGGGAGAGTTCAGTTAGAGTCAGTCAGAATCAAAAACAAACAGAAACCAGACTTGAAAACTTCTCGAGCAGACACAATCAGTCCAGTCATACAAACAAAGCTCAGTTCAGCCCAGTTTGTTAGATCAACCTGACCTGGGTCATCTTCTGTTCATACCTGTAGCAAAATTTCCTAAGATTGATAACTGACAACCTCTGATCAACCACACACCCACCCCACCCCCAACATCTGAGAAAATTCTGACACTATCAGTTTTCTCTAAGTCAGGCATTTGTGGGAAATCGGTCTCTTAGTCCCTAAATTTTGTCTTCCTGAGGGCATATGTGTGAGATTCTTCACTTTATATCCTTCCGTTCTATTTTAGATTGAAATTCTTTCACACCCACTATATGGGTAATATCATTTACTTCTCGCAAATCTTAGACAGTATGTACTATTACCACCCAAAGTTTTTAGACGAAGTCTCTGAGGTTGCATGATTTGTTAAGGGTCAAGTGGCCAGTACAGAATAATTTTCAAGGCATGAATTTCCCACTCTGGACTCCAGAGCCTATGTTCTAGCTACCATTCCATTTTGCCTCCCAAGTTATAGTGCCATTTGATCAATATATGATTTTCTACTGAATATAACAGAGCTGCCTTTGGTTCATTTCCATTTATATTTGCTCTGTTTATCAGAATTGCTGTTATTTTCCTTTGCCAACCTTTAGAGGGAGAGACAATGAGCAGTAAAATGCCCAGAATTAAGGAGCAACCCAAGGAAGAAAAAAAGGAGTCTAGAGACAGTAAGATCTAGAGCGGTAGAACACTGTAGCCAGCTAGGATATTACAGACTATAGAGTTCTGTTCCCTCATTAGTGTGAGTAACTTTCTGACCCCTCAATTAAAAGTCTTGCTAAAACCATCTTAGTAAGTGACAAAAATTCTTTGACCAAATAGGGGATGATAAGTAGTTATTTTTCTTACATGTATTTAATAGTATTGCAATACTTTGGTGGGGGGATTACTATGTTAATAATCTAATGTAACTATTATTGTTATGCATAAAATAACAACAGTTTGGTGTGGTTAAGTGATTTGTCCAAGGCCACATAACGTATTAGATTTTTCAAATTTCTCCAAACCTTATTTCATCCAGGAATTATACTATTGCCAGCAAGGCCCAAATGGCATTGAAATTAAGCTTATGTCATATAGTGATAGTTGTTTTGAAAGAAATAAAAACTTTGCTTCGAAATTCAGAGCTTATGTTTCTCATTTGGCTGCCATCCCAGGACTGTGGGCCACAGAGGGCACTTCCCCAAACAACAGGGACAGTCCGGGATGCTCCACTGCTCTTTCATAACCCGGTTGGTTTGCCATGCTCCTTGGGTTAGGAAATGAGCTCCTCAGGCACTGTTACTCAGAGTTCTTTAAGGTCTTAAGGCAAATTTTAAATAAACAGAAAGTCCCACAGATACACATATGGTATAAGCTCAACACAACACACTAAGGGGATTTTACTCAGAGCACAATCATGTTGCCAGGAATTTGAGGACAGATGTAGAAAGATGCATATGCTGTGGCCACGGTGGAAAGACACTCCTGTGGGTTGAAAAACATTCAGAGATGCCTTGTTTTATGCTGGTGTTCATGTCAATATCCTTTTTAGTACAGTTGGCCCTCCGTATTCATGGTTCTGTATCTGCAGATTCAACTATCAAGTGGTAGAAACTATTTGGAAAAAAAAAAATTCCAGAAAGTAAAATTCCAAAAAGCAAAAGTTGAATTTGCTGCATGCTGGCAACCATTTACTTAGCGTTTACATTGTATTAGGTATTATAAGTAATCTAAAGATGATTTAACGTATATGGCAGGACGTACATAGGTTCTATGCAGCCATGCCATTTTATATGAGGGGCTTGAGCATCCAAGAATTTTGGTATCTGCAGGGGTCCTGAAACCCATCCCCCATGAATACTGCAAATGCTTCTGGGCTAAGGCTGTTGACAGAATGGGAGCTGGCAGCTTAGTTCCATGCAGGATGTGTTTCTAAACTAGACATCTAAGATTTTCTTTGACTTGGATTAATGGGGCTCAAATATAATCATGTGATGAAACACCTAAAAATCATGTTGCTTTTTTAAGAATAAAATGAAATACAGATAATTAAGTTAAAAAAATGCATATTATTTTTTTATCAAATCAGTTCTATTGTGTACTATTATAAAGAAATGGTAATATTATTAAAACCAAAGGAATATGGAACATTTATGGAGGAAAATGTTAAATTGAGGAAATTCTACCCATTGACTTATTTTTTTTATTAATATTTTGTGTGGAAGAGACTGCTAGTTGCCTACCCTCACATCCAATTTCCCCTTCCTCTTTAACAGAACCCCAATTTTTAGCTGGGCACAGGGTGTCTTTGTGGAAAACTACATTTCCCAGCATCTCTTGTGGCTAAGTGTCGCCACGTGACTATTTTCTGTCAAAGAGAGGAAAGCATCATTACTAGCTGGGAAGTCCAGAAAGGCTGCTCAGCTGGGAGGGGTCCTTTCTGCTTTTCCTTCTTCTTTTGGCCTGCAATGCAGATGTGAAAACTGGAACTTTAACAGCCCTGAGATGGCCTTAATAATAAAAGTCATGTTAGGATAATGGAGAAAAAAGATATAACATTCTGCAATGGCCAGAGTTGGATTGTCTTCCTCCAGACTTCTTATATCCGAGAAAAAAATCCTCCCAAATTCTGGCTTGCTTTAGGCGCTGGCAGTGTGCTTTATTTTATTTTATTTTAACGTGAAGCAAAACTTAATCCTCACCTATATATTAGCAATAAAAAATCCCTACCCGCAGGTCTAATATTGAATTGTAGAGGTTGAACACCTAAAACTACTGGTAGTCAGTATAACACAAGAGTATAGTTTGAACCACAGGTTTGGTTATTATTGTGTGTTTTCTTAGCAAAACTATAAAGATAATTATTTAAGCTAACTTCTATTTTTAGTTTTGGAAGTCTTGCTTTTGCAAAAAAAAAAATAAGAAAAGAAAAATGGCACTAGATTTTATTAGTTTCTAGAGTCATTCTCTCTTTCTCTCTCTCTCTTGCTCTCTCTTACTAATATCCAACAATGGTATAAGTTTCACCTTCCTCAAGGTACCTATCTTCCTACACATTCATATAATGCTTTCAGTTCATAGAGTATACCCACATAATTATCTCACATGATTCTCATAGTAAATCCATGCAGTAAGCAAGACAAACATAATTATTTCCATTTTTACCAATGGAGCAACTGGATTTTCCTCTTCATTACATCATTTTGAGGTAGATGAGACTATTATTATTATCCCTAATACACATAAAGCAGAATCATGAAATGCTCACATCATCTGACCCAATCCTTTGAAAACAAGTTGGCATCTAATAAATACCTGTTGGATGTCTGGATGGGTGACTGGATGAGTGAGGGAATAAGGAAAATGAGGCCAAGGTCAGTTAAAGGAGGGATCTGTCACAACACTGGAATTAAAATTAGGATTTCCTCACCTCTATTCTAATTTTTTTCCCATTATACTGTGTTGCCTCTCCCTAGAAATTCATCTTCCAGTTTGCTGAGTTGCTCCTTTGGGTGGACTGCCAGTGAAAGGCAGTGTGCAGGTGGTCATCAATGGTGAACTTCAGCTGATGCCCCAAAACAACATAGCCCATACCACAAAACAGTTTGCTTTCACAGGCAGCTCTCCCAAGCTTCACATTTTAATGCTGGGCCAACAGCTATTGTCCTTGACAAGTGACAGTGCTGGCAACATAGGATTCCCTTAAACAAAGTCCATCACATGGATAGCCAGCATGGAGTTCCATCTCTAGCTTTGCTTGACACCCTTACACAGCTAGACTCTTTGTTTCACTTGGGAAAATGTTCCAGGAGGCTTTGTGTTGTAGTGGTGGCTGTGGTTTAACTTGAAGCTTTAAAGGTTTGAACAAGAAACACAAGAGCCACAAGGACTTGATCTTTGAGAACATTTGTTTTCTTCTGAAAGAGGTGAGAAATGAATAAGAGCCAGAAAGACCTGAGATCATCACTCTGATTCACTCCAAGGTATGTGTCTAAAGTGAATGTACATTGTTTTGCAAATAACCAAGATAGAAATATTAAATGATTTCTCCTAAGTCATCTAATTAGTCAAAATATGAGCAATAGATTCTAAGTCCTATACTGGGGAGCTAGTTCGAAGAAATTCTAAGCTTTCCACTTACTACCTGTGTGGCTTTGAAGAAATTATTCTCTCTGAACCTCAATTTTAATATAGTTATAATTGGAATGCTGTTCCTTGACTCTCAGTTGTTGAAGGTTTGAATGAGATATTATAAGGTGCATAGCAATTTAGAAGCCACTCAGTTCCATGTTATCGTCAGTCCTTCCCCTTTGATACTGGTTCTATTTTCAGAAACCGTTGCCACATTCTGTGACCAAACAGAAATGCTGAAAACCCCCAAATAATCTCTTTTCAAAACATGCTGATTTGCTTTAGTGTATAGAAGTTTTAAAAATTCCATAATGTGTAAAATTTACAAAAATATCTAAGAATAACTAGAAGACACTAGGCCTGGTTCACTTGACCTGTAATAATGTGTGTTCTTTTGTGTACTTTTGGCCCTGATTCTGTAACAGGAATCAGAATATTGGGTGGAGACTTTTTTTTTTTTTTTTTAATATTTATTTATTTATTTATATTTTTGGCTGTGTTGGGTCTTCGTTTCTGTGCGACGGCTTTCTCTAGTTGCTGCAAGCGGGGGCCACTCTTCATCGCGGTGCGCGGGCCTCTCACTGTCGCGGCCTCTCTTGTTGCGGAGCACAGGCTCCAGACGCGCAGGCTCAGTAGCTGTGGCTCACGGGCCTAGTTGCTCCGCGGCATGTGGGATCTTCCCAGACCAGGGCTCGAACCCGTGTCCCCTGCATTGGCAGGCAGATTCTCAACCACTGCGCCACCAGGGAAGCCGGGTGGAGACATTTTGGTGCCTATCACTTTCTCATGATCGAGACCCAGAAGTCCTTACTTATACTTTTTCATAGTTTGCCTTTACTTTATTCAGCAAGTATTTTTAAAGCTCCAACTATGTGCCAGGCACTAAAACTGAGGTGCTAAGGATATAGTGGTGAACAAAACAGATGTTAGTGAGGGGAGACAGACAATAAACCAAATAAGTATGGTCTTTTGGTGAGTGATAAGCATGATGGAGAGAAATAAGGTAGGAAAGGAGATATGGAGCATTGGAACAGGAGTTTTGTAATTAAAATTTAATGACTAGGAAATGTCGCATAAGAAGATAGACCAGTAAAGACTTGAAGGAGGTAAGGAGTAAGGCATGCAGAAATCTGGGAGGAGTATAAAAGGCATGGGAAGTATTTAGACCCTGAAGAAGGAAAGTGCCTGCCTCGTTCCTAGAACAGCAAAAAGGCCAGTGTGGCTACAGCAGAGATAACAAAGAGAAAAGAGTAAAACATACAGTGAAATGGGTACAGAGGCAGGGAGGGGGGAAGATTTTGTCTGGCCATTAAAAGGACTTTGTCTTTTACTCTAAGTGAAATGGAAGCCTTTGGTGGATTTGAGCACAGAGGTCACATGATCTGATTTATGTTTTAATAGGACCATTCTGACTGTTGTATTGAGAAATAGGCTGAAAAGCAGTGAGACCAGTGAGGAGATTATTGCAATAATTCAGTGAGAAATGATGCAAATATTTGCTGATGGATTGGATGTGGGATGTGAGAGAGAGGCGTGAAAAAGAACTCCAAGGTTTTGGGCATGAGAAAGAAAAAGGTGGTGTTGCCACTAACATATGTGCAGAAGACTACAGGAAGAACAGGTTTGGGAAAGATCAATAGTTTGGTATGAGACAGAGTATTAAGTTTCAGATGATTATTAGACATCCGAATAGAGATGCCAGGTAGGCAGTTGGATTGGGGAGAAATTTGGGCTGGAGAGATAAGTTTGGGTGTTGACAACCTATACATGATATTTACAGAAGAGAATACATATATATTGGGTTGGCTAAAAAGTTCGTTCGGTTTTAAATAAAAATAAAAGACACATTTTTCATTTTCACAAAGAACTTTACTGAACAACATGTTCACTAACTGAACAAAGTTTCTGGTCAACCCAATATGTGTGGGTAGATGCAGGCAGGTGGGTAAAATAGGGAGATAGAGCATTTAGTCTCATGGCCCAGAGAACCTGCTCCTTCAGATTATTTGGATGTAGGATGCCTGGGAAGAAGAGGGAACCATTGAGTTCAACAGTTTTCAAATCCTTCAAGTGAAAAAAGATGATCAGCTATGGGAAAGCACTGGCTAGATTGGGGTCTGGGGCAGGGCGTGAGGAAACTCAAGGGACTATAGGTGAAATGTACAAAATAAGGCTACTGAGTGTGGCCGTGGACTCGCTGACTCACCCACGGTGATTCAAAGAGATTTGTTTCATGTTCAGACTTTGTAATACACTATATTGCTCATACAACATGGTTTATCTGTTTATAACTTTAGAAAAATTTGAGAGTACTCTTTGATTCAATAATTCTACTTCTTGACACGGATCCTTAGGAAATAAATTTAATTGTAGTAAAATATTTATATGTACAGATATTCATCACAGTATTACTTCAAAAAAACAAAAACAAAACGCCCCACAAAAAATAAACAGAAAAACAACTGGAAACAGTCTAAGTGCCCCAATAAGGGGACTGTTTAAATAAATTGTCATTTACTTGTAGGATGAAATATTATACAGCCATTAAAATCAATGTTTACAATGCTTCATAACAGGGGAAATGACTAGAGTATAATGTTAGATAAAAATTAACATAAAACCATGTATATATAATATGATCTCAATTTTATACATTCATGTGGGCAGAGAACCCTGAATGAAAATAAATATACCCAACATATGTCAGTGGTGGACTTGTGTTTTTTCCTGTGTATTAGATTTCTGTTTTTCCAAATTTTCCATCAGGAGTAGCTATTATTTTATAATCATATTTTAAATTTTTGATTGAGAATTCTAAGCGAAGGTTAAATTAAGAAATTCCTGAGTTGCCCCCGGTTTTCCTTGGGTTGCTCTGACTGCTGATTCCTCTGTTCATTTCAGTTATAGACAGTGTGAGGTCACCCCAACATTTGTTCCTAGAACAAGTGGTCAAACGTGAGTGATTGGACAAAAGGCCCCAGAGTGTTGAATAAGAGCTGAGCTGGTGGAAGACTTGTGACACGGGTGTGACGGATCCAGGAGTGCTCTCCTTGGAGCTCTGGAGTGTTTCATCAGCCTGGGATTCCACCCATCTGAGCTGGCAATGGGCCCTGTTGTTTCTAGGACACCTAGAATTCATCATTTGTGCCTGGCCCGTTTTATTCACTTATACTTTTGAATTCTTTGTAGTCGAGTCATTTCCTGTTTAAATCTCTTCAACTTTTCCTCTTTGACCCAGAACTGACTGCACAATATCTCTGTTCTGCAGTGCATGAAAGATTCTTCACAAAAGTAAGTCATTTGTGGGATGTTAGTCTGTCATGGGAAAAAAGGCAAAGTAATGGAGAGCTTCAGTTAGCCCATCGGATTTGGGAGTGACCAGTAGTAATCACAGGTGGTGTACCTACCCAAATTGGATTAGTGCATAGCGTTTTCTGTGTTGGTAAATCCATCCAGGTTTTTCCCCCCCGGGAGGCTGGCTTTAATATCCTTCTGCCTCTTTAAGTTTGGGAAACCACCCAGGCCTCCCAGCTCTTGGCAAGCGACAGATTGACTTCATGTTGTTGTTACTCAGCATTTTGCTTCGTATTGAAATGCCAGGCTCTGCACGACCGGTTTGTGAAGTCTGAAGATCCTCTGGGCGTGCCCAGAAACATAGCAGCCCAGGAAGAGAAAACTGAAAAGGACAGAGTGAAAACAGGAGAGAGGTTCTACAGCTGGGAGCAGCTTGAATCAAGCCCACGTCCTCTCTCTTCTCTTGCAATCCTACCGACTCTTATAGGAGCAAATCCAATGCTACCTTCCCAGCCTAATTTAATCTGTTCCTTTGTGTTTCTTAGAACACTTTTGTTTATTTTGTCTTACTTACAAGTCTTCTTTGCATCATACTTATTTAAGTATGTCTTATGTATGTATATTTCCCTATTAGATTGTTAGTGTCCTGGACAATTACAGTGACTCAGTAGAGTGTGCATCTCTCTTCCTTAGCACACTGCCTTGCACTTTACCAAATTAAAAAAATGCTTGAATTGAATGGAATGAAATCCCCACCTAAGAAATGATTTGATTTAAAACAGATCTGAGAATGCTGACATATATCCTGCTTTTGTTGGGTGGATCTGAAATCTTGGGTGAACCTCAATTACTCCTGGGTTTGTTATAGCTTCAGCAAAGGCAATAGCCGGGGTTGCTATGGCCTATAGAAATCTCAGCCTTCATTGACCTTTGTGTCTGTCTTTAAATGATAATGGAATCACATTCATTTTAATAGTTTATATACTAACATTGTAAAGATACTGCAAAGACGAGCATGGCCGTATTTAATGAAGAAAAGCAAATTCTCGAAGTGTTCATTTTTTTAAAAGAAAATACATACCCAAGGCATAGGGGATTAATTAAACTTGTATTGTAGGTAGAAAAAGTGGAATGTGATGAATTAAAATGATAAGGGAGATCTATGTTTCTTAGCATGAAAGAGTTCAGAATGTACTGCGCAGTTAAAAAAAAAGTCTAAAGTAGTACGTTTATTATGATCTCATTTTTTTGGTAAAAACAAAACAAAAGATAACTTTTATGTAAGATATGTGTACACATACTTGGAAAAAAGTTTGAAAAAATAATTTGGAAAATGAGTTCTATAGTTAAAGTGTTCATAACAAGAATTGGGTATAGCACAATTAGCTAATTATGAAACATAATTTATATGAGCAACTCTTAATGATAACTAGAACTGATCGGGAATTAGCATCATCGGAATAGAAGTAAATAAAAAGAAAAAAAGCTGCTGCTTAACCTGGCTGTTATAGACTGGGCTGCGAGCAGAACTGCACAGCAGCAGTGATAGGAAATCAGAGGGTACTGAATATGGGGAGTAAAGGGCAAGGAAGGAAGAGTCTGTGTTTGCTTTTGTACTTTTTGATTCACCTTTTTTTTTTTTTTAAGCTGACAATAACTAGATACACTCATGGTTATGAAAACACATTTATTATTGAAATGACTGTGGAAAAAACCTCTGTTCTACTGTGAGTCTGAAACTTCTCTGTTCCTATTAAAATATTTTTTAAATCTTGGTTTTAAATTTAAATTTGATTTATTTTTGATAGGAGATACATTAAAACAGGACAAACTCTAAAAACTACATAATAGTATTTATACAATGAAAAATTTCTCTCCCATTTCTACTCCCCAGCCATCCCTCCCAGGTCCCTTATTACCTCTTTCTTTATATTTTTTGATAATCTGAGATGTCTTAGGACTGCCCCTATTTTGCCAAATTTGAATAATTATGTGCTAAAACATTAACTGTAGTTATTTTCAAGTGATAGGATTACAAGAAATACTCATTTCTTTATAGCTTTCTGTATAAATTTTTTTCGCATTTAGTAAAAGAATTAATGATAATTTCCAAAACCCATTTTATTGGACTCCGTGACAGCATGCCTAAATTTGCACTGTCATCATTTTTTCATTACTCCATTTCTCTGCTTCAGGTCTTTAGTCGTAACAATACAGCTAATGCAAAGAAATTTCCTCTTAAGATACTTTTTCTTCCTTACTCTTCATCAGTCAATACCTTGTGGAAAAAAATACACATCTAAGTCACAATCTGAAAAAAAAAAAATTTCTTACTGGAATTTTTGCTGTGGTGTCTGAGTATTAATTGATCCATACTAATTAAATAAAAATAAATATTAATGAATATGCTTGCTTCCCTTAAGAAACTTAAAGTAACAGCAACCAAAACAATAACAATTCTTAGGGGACACTTACTTTGCTGGGATGATTAGGAAAATATCATATTTATCTTTTAAATGAGATTTAAAAAAAACTTGATAATTGGAGATACGGTAGTGGTAAACGGCCACATTTCAATCTTATAAATATGCATTCTGAGCTACTTTCACTATGCCTGGAGTCAAGTGCTTTTCCAGGCCTGTTCCAGATGTGAGAATTTGGGCTACAGTACCATTTATCCATAAATACAGTGTATCTGCCTTGGAGCAGACCACCTCTGACCCAGGAAAATGTCAGCTCTAGTCTGGCTATTTTGCCACTTATAAATTCAACCCCAGATTTTATTTATTGTGTTTTTTCTTCTATATTCTCTCCTCCTTCCCTTGCTCTTATTCATCTTATTTTTCTTTTTTTGTAGGAAGTGAATGTAAACCTAGCTTGATAGAGATGAATGAGCATGATATTGCACCTAGGGAGCCAGGATTCTTGTCTAGTTCTCTCCTAAACTAGGTATCTTAGGCAAGTCACTTCAGTATGCTGCTCCTTCATTCCTTCATTCAGCAAATATTTTCTGAGCTCCTACCATGCAGTATTCTAGGTGCTAGGATGCAGAGATGGATAAGGTGCACTTTTGGACCATGCACCTGGCCCCTCTGTCTGTACGTCAGGAGGCTGGGTCTTCGGACAGCAGCTGAAGCGGTGAGTGGGCACAAGTCTGTGGCCCTCCCCACACAAGGCAGCGTGCTAAGTGTGGGCACCGTGACAACAGAGGAGCCCAGGAGCAGGAGGCATGGAGTGTGGAAGCAAAATAACGCTCTGTCGGATGGTGTCAGGGAGCCAAAGGTGGCAGCCGTGACTTGGCTCTGTGCCCTTGGACAGTGCAGGCTGCTGCCAGGGCTACCGTGGTTGGGAGGCAAAGCCAGTGTGTGAATCTGGGGTGGAGTATCAGGTGGAGCCAGCTCACCGATGTAGCACGATGTTTTACTACAAACAACCAACTGTCTAAGAATCGCAAGTATTCGGGCTCACCTTAAGCCTTGCGTTGGAGAGACGGTAAGTTTGGAAGCCAAGGAGAGTCCAGTGAATTTGAAGCAAATCATTTCATAAAATCAAACCCCTAGTTCTGTGGAGTAAAGGAGGGGCTCTTCTTTCTCTCCCCAGGACCTAGCATTCTTTATGCCCTGACACTGAACGAATATATGAATGAAAAAGCTTTATGGAACCTAGAAGTATATCCTAGGGAGCATCTCCTAGGTGGAAAATTGGGAGAGACCGGTGAGCAAGAGCTGAACATTTTATCTCATAAAATAATAATGACACACAGAATGTTGCAATGGAGTGAGGAGCCTTAGCAACACTTTTACTCACCGAGGGGACTGAGAGCCTGGATGGAGTCCAGCTTTGGAGGGGAGGAGGGGAGCTCTGTCCCAGCCCCCTCTCCAGGGCACGCTGAGGAAGTGAGTCTCCTACAAGCATGAAAACAGAGGAAGGAGAGCTTTACACAGCGTGGTGGCTGATGAAGGTGGGCACCAGGTGGGGGGCAGAAAGAGGGCAAGGTTTAAAGTCAGCGATTAGAAGGTAGAGCTTCATTTTCACATTGTTGCGACTGATTCTCAGCCAAGCCAAAGATTTTCTGAGACTCAGCTTCCTTCTTTGTAAATCAAGGATTTACTGCTGCCACCCCCCCTGTTCTGAACTTCTTCCTGTTAGAGAATGTATCAATACTTGCATTAGAGATTTACTTGGATATATACATTCTTCTTTTAAAACACAAATACATCCTGGTAGGACCAAGTGTTTCAATCAAGAGATACACAAAGTATCTTCTCACTCAAACTTGAAGGGGACAGGATGCTGCGTGCCCCTGGAGACGGGGAAGAGTGGTCTCTTAATTGGGCTGCACTGGATTGACAGGTGTTGAGAGTAACGATTCAGGAATAGACTGGTGGGCAGGTCTGATCGTGTAAGTCTCTGGTGCAGATAGTGACATGAGGAAACTGGTAAGGGCTTGCTCGAGCGCTATCAGGAGAGAAAGCAGGTCACCCGCGGTGGTAGCAGTCCAGCCCTCAGCAGAGAACAGTCGGGGCTCCTCTTAGCAAAAGCAAAGCTGAGGGGAGAAAGACCCCAGGTCGGAAGAAAGACAGATGCACCTTTGGATCCTGGCTGTGCTCTGCTTGGTGACCCTTGTTTGTTTCAGCTGCAAAATAGTGATTGTATTTAACTATATGTATTGTTGGGAGGATTAAAATAGAGGATATATGTCAGTTCCTGGCAAGAAGTAAACACTCAGTAAATTATAGACAGTATTATTTATGATGAAGACTATCATAGGAAGGATAGGTAAATTCATGGCTGCAAGTGAAGTCAGGAGAGGACTCAAAGGGGAGTGGGCTGGGGTCTGAGTCAACAGATGAAATTTCTGACCAGAAAATGTGTTGCATCAACAAGTAACATGGCTTTTTAATAGATCATCTTAGAGGCTGGGGCATCTGACTGGCCCAAAAGGAGTCCAGCCTGGCTGGGCTGTGGGTAGGAAAGATAATACTGCAGGTACGCCAAGCAGTCTGATTTGTAGGGCTCCACTGTACCCTCGGGACAAAAGGGGGGGAAGGGGAAGCCAGGTTTGCCAGGTCCTGATGACAGAGTCCGGACATGACTAACTGATACCAGAAACACAGTGTCAGAAAATTGATGCCCTACAAAATCAGACAGGAGATCTGAAAAATTCAAAATCATGGTGATGGAAATAAAAGGATGACCAACAATATAAAGATCAAAATATAACTGCCAGATGAGTGGAACAGACAATAGACGCTGTGGAGTTTGGCCAAATTGACCAAAGTCCTAAGAGCACGTGCTCTGGGGTTGGAGTTCTTGAGTGTGCATCCTTCAGTTACTAATGATTTGAGCTGGAGAAATTTGCACTCGGCTTCCTCACCTGTAAAGTGTAGGATTTTTGTGCAGGGTGTAGGAGTATTGCGAAGTCTCTGGCACACTGTAAACTCTCAATAAATGTTAACTACAGTCATCCTGCTGTACGTATGGGGGATTGGTTCCAGGACCCATGTGGATTACCAAAATCTGTGGATGCTCAAGTCCTAAATTCTTGGTAGCTGCGAGTTTTTAGGGCCTGGCCTGGTGAAAAAGTGCGAGTAGAACTAGTCCTAGGATGAGTGTGAATGAGACTAGAGAGGGGAGACAGTTTGAACCTAGGGACCCTGAGACTCCACGCGGCTGAGAGTTCTGATGGACGTGGCAGGAGTCTCTGGAGGACTTGCTCTGAGGAGTGGCAGTGAAGTATGTGTAAGAGTGATGGAAAGCAATGATCAAGGAAAGAAAACAACAGATGAGCCGAAGAGACAAGAAAGAACTCACCAGAATTTCCTATAGGATGAGTGATTGGAAGGAAAACAAAGAAACTGGAACAAAAGTATCTCAGCCATTGTGTGAAAGGAAACAAAGTAATTCAAACCACAGTCAAAAAAAAAAAAAAGTGCCAACAAGTGGTACTGAAATCAAAACAAAGACAAAATGTGCCCCAGCTCCACCAGAATGGCTAAGATGAAAGAGACTGGTAGTAACAAGTACTGGAACACAAGGAATTGCTGCTGGTAGGTGTGCAAATCGGTACAAATCCTTTGGAAAACTGATGGTACACACTCAAGCTGAACATACACATGACGTAGGACTCAGCAGCTCTACCCCTAGGTGTCTACCTAACAGAAATGCACATCATTTGGTCACCAAAAGATATTCTTGCTAATAGCAGCACTAATCATAAAAGCTCCCAACTGGGAACGACCCAACTGCCCATCCACTGAGAATCCACTCACAGTGGAAGACTGTACAGCAACGAGATGAGAGACTTACCACAACATGGATAAATATCGCAAAACTGAGCTAAAACAATGGACACAAAGGAGTGCCTAGTGTGTGATTCCACAGGATTCCATTTGTATACAGTTCAGAAACAGGCAACACTAATTTTGATGCTAGAAGTGTCTTGGTCCGTTCCAGCAGCTATAACACAATACCATAGACTGGCTGGCTTATATGCAGCAAACATTTATTTCTCACAGCTCTGGAGGCTGGGAAGTCCAAGATCAAGGCACCAGCAGATTCAGTGTCTGGTGAGAGCCCCCTTCCTGGTTCACAGATGGCTGTCTTCTTGCTGTGTCCTCACATGGCAGAAGGGGCAAGGGAGCTCTCTGGGGTCTGCTTTATGAGGGCATTAGTCCCAATCACCTCCAAAGGCCCCGCTTCCAAAGACCATCACATTGGGGACTGGATTTCAACCTATGAATTTGGAGGGGGACACAAACATTCAGTCAGTAGCAGAAGTTAAGCTATGGTTATTCCTGAGGGTGGGCTATTGATCTGAGAGGGGCACAGGCTGGGGAGAGGGACTGGCCTTTGGAGGAGCTGAGGGTACTCAATTTCTAATTTGGGTCATGACTCCATGAGTATGTTCAATTTGTAAACATTTAACAAGGTATATACTTATGACATATATACAAAATATATACTTATGCACTTAATTTGTCAATAAAAATTTAAAATATTTGCCCAAATTAGACATTAATAAAAAAATCTTGAACACTCTTTGTCTACTTGCAGGTGTAGCTGCTTATTGTCAGCTTTATGTTGGTACAGACCATGATTTTGAACCTCATTTTCCATATTGATAAAGAGTGGATAATACTACCTGCTTCACAGTAGGTAATACTGGCGAAAGAGCTTTGAAAATGGTGAAATCTCATACAAATTGCTAGGGGGAGAATGCTTTGTCCCCACTCCCTATGTTTCCTTTCTATTAGCACAACAGCCCTGGTCTGCCTTGCCCACCGCTTACTCCACCCAGGAGGGTGAAACTGATTGGTAAGTTTGGCAAGTATGATACATCCCTCTTCAGTCTTTCCCTCTTGGAAAACCCCCTGTCTAGTGCAAATGGTTATTGAAGTTTAGGGAGTTTGAGTGCATTCTCCAAATTTAGGCAGATAATAAGTGACAGGGATAGAATTTGAATTCAGGTCTCCGATTACAAAGACCATGCTTTTAAACATTCTACTGTATTGCCTGCCTAATAAGTAATGTATTAAGTATAAAATAGATGCTGAGTTGTATGGTACAGCTGAGAATACAACAGGAATTCAGGGAAGGGAGTGTTCTCTATTGGGATCGGTTAAGGATGGCTACACAGAAGACTATAGGGTCAACTCCTGCTAAATTCTCTCTGTGTAACCTCAGGAGCCAGTGCAGCTGGAATTAGCACTAACCTCCTTCCAGGGCATACTAGAAGAGGGGGTCTGTTGTTGGCAAAAACAGCCAGGAGTTTTTAACCACAGTGCCACTCGGCTGCGCCCCGGCACTTACCCAGTTTCTGCCTTGGTTTAGCTACAGTTTGTCATTTACCTCTGTTGGTGTTTGCCTTCGAATTCTTCTGAGACTTACCTCATAAGCCATTCTAAGGTATGAAATGGGACAGGAAGCTTATTTTCAAGCACCTGAAGTCTGAGAATATGCAGAGGGTATGTTAACAGCATTTTATAAAGGAAGTTTATTTCTTTTTATGAGGCACAATTTATATTCAATAAGCAGCATTGATCTTGGATATTTAGTTAGATGGGTTTTGACAACTTTATACCCATGGAATCACTACTCAAAATGAGATATAAAACATTTTTATCACCCCAGAATCATATAGTATGCTAGTGTGTGTGTGTGTCTAGCTTTTTCAATCAACAGTATTTTTGAGATTCATCCATGTCATTGCATTCATCAATAATCTATTTCTTTTCCTTGCCAAGTAGTATTCCATTGTATAGATACACCACAATTGTTTATCCATTCTCCTGTTGGTAGACATTTAGGGTTCCTCTAGCTTTTGGCTATTATGAGGAAGGCTGCTATGAACATTTTTATGAAAGTCTTTGTGTGAACGTATGTTTTCATTGCCCTATGGTAAATACCTAGGAATGGACTTGTTGGGTCACGGAATAGATGTGCGTTTATCATTATCAGAAACTGCCAAACAATTCTCCAGAGGGTTGAACCATTTTATATTCATACCATCAGTGTTGCTCTGCACCCTGAAAGAAAATTTTTTATGAAACCATGATGACATTTTAGTAAAACATATTTATCACAGTGCCTAGGCTGGGAAAGATTTCTGTGGGAACCATTTGGAGGGAGGAAAAAACAGCAAACAGAAGGGAGTGGATTGGCACTCTCCAAATAGCATTCACCAGGAAGCCAGCCCAAGGGGACCACGTGGGCAGCAGGCGCCATAGCTACCAATCAAGGCTGTGTTCTCAGCTGATGACATTCGCTCCACATGCCAGGCCCTCTGTCCACGATCCAAGTAATCTGGGTAGCTTATTGTTTTTGCTCAAGTTGTGCTTCATTGAAATTCTTTTTGGAGTGTCCCTTTTGGTCACAAGTTCTCTTTCTTGTCTGGGAGCCAAGATGTGAAGCTTATTTAGTAGAGCAAGGCTTTTTGAATTTGTGCTGCTGGCTTCACCTCCAGTTGTGGTATCAAAACTGACTAGCCTGCCCCGGCTCCTGATCAGCTTTCCCTTGGCTTCTACAAGATGGAGAGCAAGTTATTGCCCCTCTTTTGGCCTTCTCCCCTTAGGTTACTTTTAACAAGGTTTCAATTTGTATTTTTAGGCTATTCAATGCAGGGCAAAGCCTTTGGCTCTGCTTTAAGATGATTTCATTTTGAGACAAAACTCACTCTCTATGAGTTTTTCTTTCAGGTTACCCTAACAGAGGAAAGAAATAGTATGGAGTAGCCCCCTAAGGAATTAATCTTAACTTTCTGAAGGCATGACTGATCCTGGCTGTGTTTATTCTATTGATTCTATCCTATTGATTCTGTCCTGTTTGTAAAAACTCTTGCTAAAGTAGGTGACCAGCCATTACTGATTCCTTAGCCAGATTCTGGATGAGAGGTGGGGCTCCAAATTTGGGCACAGCCAGGTTTCATCTCCTATTACCTTATTCTCTTCCTCTAATTGGTACTCACTGTAAGTGCTTGGTAATAAAAACACAAGCTCCCATTTTCTTTTCCTCCTTCCTTACAATGGAGGATTTGTGCCTCTGCTTATCAAAATCAAATTCTTCCACATGTATTCTGGATCCCATTCTCAAAGAATGTGTTCAACTGGTTATTATCTGTAGCAGAAATAATTCTCCTCCTAAATTCGGGCTTCTGTCTTCTGATATATACAGTTGTTGCTAGAAGGTGGCTGGCCAGCTGGAGACTATGTTCCTCAACCTCTGTTGCCTTCAGGTGAGGCAACAGAGGTGACTAGTTCTTGTCAATAAATGTGATGATGAGTGACATGGGTCACTTCTTGACCAAGTAGCTTAAAAAGCAGGACTGCTTCTTCTCCCTTTTGCTCACTTGATGCAGAGGGGCGCAGCAAAGTTGAAACTCATATACTAAACATAAGTGATCCACAAGATGGATGGAGCCTGGGTCTCTGACTCATCGGTTGGAGAGACCCACCTGCCACTAAGAAATTCTCTGTTAAGAACTTTATGTGAGTGAGAAAAAAATTTCTATTGTGTTTGACCTACTATATATTGCTGAGTTCTTCTGTTATAGCAGGTATCATTACCCTAATTAGCACATTATTTTTCTTTCCTCTGCATCTTTCACATTTCTCTCTATTAGAATCTATCTGCATTCAACATGACCAAGCATCTTCCATCTTAAAACAAAACCAAATCAAAAAATACCCTTCCTCTGATTCCACATTCCTGCCCAGTTTTCTCTTGACTTCCTTTCTTAGACAATCTTATTAGGAAAGTTCTCTGTGCAGTCTTAACTGCCTGCTTCCCATTCACTTTTAGCCCAATTCATATGGCTTCTCTGCCACCACTCCAGTAAAACTGCTCTTGCTGAAACCCTCAATAAATGCCATATTTCCAGATCCAGCAGACACCCTTTGGTCCTCACTGTAACTCCCAGGGTTTAACACAGTCAGCCACTCTCTCCTTCATGACATATTTTCTTCTCTCGGTTCCTTGAAATAATCTCTTATGTGAATGACAAACAGGCATTTTGAACTTATCACATCCAAAACTCATCTCCAACTCATCTCAATAAATGGTACTTCCATTCACCTAGTGGCTCATGCCAGAAATCTGAGAGTCATTTGGGACACATTCTTCTTTCTCACCATTCATAGCCAATCAATCACCAGGTCCTGCCAATTTTATCTCCTAATTTTTCTCAAATTTAGATACTCTTCTTCATCTCCATTTTCCTCCACGACCCCTTCCTTTCTCCACATTTAAGATTAAAAATGTAAATCAGATAATGTCACTTCCCTCTTAAAATCCTTTAGAAGATTTCCACTGTCTTAGGATAAATTCCCTAATCCTAATACGGCATATAAACTCTTATATCGTCTTGCCTTGCCTATGTCTTTAGTGTTATCTAGCACTCACTCCTCTTTGCTCATTATATTCCAGCTTTTCTTTTAAATTTTTGAAATCAACAAGTTATTTCCCACCTCAGAACCTCTCTAATTGTAAGGACAAAAACCAACTCAAACAAACTTAAGCAAAAAAGGGAATATAGTAGCTCATGTAAACAAGGAGCCTAATATGTGGCTGACTTCAGACATGGCTAATTCCAGAAACTCAAATTATGATCTTATTGCTCTGTTGCTACATCTTTTAGCTCTGCTTATCTTTGATTTGATTCTTTTGATTTGACATGAACTGTATTAACGGAAGCAAGATATCCACTGTCAAAGATGCCGGTGTACGTAATGAAGAATTAATCTTACCCAAAGAGAGGTCTGGCCTTTGGCTTCTGGGAAATAATCTTTAGGCCCTTGGAATGTCATGCTTGATAAGAGTGTCTCTATTTGCCTGGGGGCCATAGGCCAGCCAGATAGTAGCAATATGTGTTAAGGCGAGGGCTTTGATCCATATCAACAATGTGTGTTAATGTGACTTGGAGTCATGTGGTATCAGTTGATCTCTGGAGAAACTGGAAACTGAGACCACCCACCTGGGCAATCAATCATGCTTAGGTGATGAAGCCCCCATGAAAATTCTGGACACTGATGGTCAAATGAATTTCCTGATTGGCAACACTCTGTGCATATTGTCACACATAGATGTCAAGAGAGTAATGCTATCCTGACTCCACAGGGAGAGGACAACTCAGAGCTCCAGGTCTGATACCCTCCTGGCCTATGAGTCTTTGCCTTTGGCTGATTTTAATCTGCATCCTTTTCCTGTAATAAACTGTAACCATGAGTACCGCAGCTTTCAGTGAGCTCTGTGAGTCTTTCTAGTTAAATCTCAAAACTGAAGGTAGTTGTGGGAACTACCAAATGTGCATTTGGTGTCAGAAGTGAGGATGGTCTTGTGTGAACTATGCCCCCTCTAACCATACAGTTGGCTAACTATTACACAGTTATTCATTCTTAGCTTAATAACTACAGCAAAATGATTCTGTTTATCCTGATATTCTAAAAGAAAAGATCCAGGGGACACCTTGGCTGGCTAGCTTGACATAAGTGCCCATTAGTGGGGGAAAGAGTGCTGTGGTTAGTCTCAGTCAGGTATCTGCCTAAAAACTATGGCAGAAATGGGTTCCTCACAGGAGAGAAGGTTTAGGTTACCAAAAGAAAAAAAAAAAAAAAAAAGAAGGGGGATAGGGATGCTGAGTGGACAAAAATAGCAGACACTCAATATGGTTCATTTGCACCAGACTTTCCCTCTGCCGGGAACACTCCTGATTCTTACTCACCACCTCCACCATCACCACAATTTTCTAACGACTAAGTATATTGTCATTTGGGTTTCAGTTTAAATGTCACTTCACTAGAGAGGCTTCCTTCAATCAAAATACAAGTTCCCATTAGAGAGTCTTATAGCTCTTGTCAGTTTGTGATTATATATTCCCTGGCATAATTATTAGTTTAGTATCTTAATGTCCTCTTGACTCTAAGTGTGTCTATACTATTTATCATATAATAGGTACTCAAAAATGTCTGTGGAAGGAGTGAATGAATAAGAATGAAAGAAAATGTGTCAGTGGATTGCCTTCATCTCAGATCTTATGCTAACTCTTCAAAGGTTCTTAGTAAGAGGTCAGTAAATGAATATCTAGTTAAACTTTGGACTCAGTTGTTGGAACCAACAAAAGGAACTTGCCCCAATTTTTCAGTCAGGAATTCAAGAACTGCATAACACTTAGAAGTAAAAATCACTGGGTGGGTTAGCCTCATCATCCTTTACTGAAACAAAATATGTAATATTTATTTGTATGGACATATCCCTCATGACAAACTAATAAAACTATGTGCCTCACCTTGCGTAGTGATTTTATCTGATTTCAGCCACACAGTAACCCAGTGAGCTAAGTAATGCAGGCAGATGTTTCTTTCATCTGTTTAACAGATGAAAAAAAAAAAAAAAAGCTGGGGAATCAGAAAGGTAAGATGAATTAGGATCACATGGAAAAGTCTGTGGTCAAAACAAGATTCAAGATTATTTATCAGCCATCTTGAAGCCTAGTTCTATACTCTTTCTATCAACCCCATGTTGCTCACTCTATCAATCTTCCAGCCAATACACACTGCTGTCTCCTTCAGCTGTGGGATGTGTCAAAAGTCACACAGTATTAACGTAGTAAATTTGAATATGAATAAACTTTAGATTTTCCATATCTTGTGGACATTTCAGATTATTTGAGGTTATAGCATTTTTTTTTTTTTTTGAGGTTATAGCATTTTTTATAACACTCCCTGATTTTCAGTCAGGGACTTACTCCTTCCCCCCGCCATTCTCAGTTCCCGTGGTTCTGGTGAGTTTTCCATCCCCAACCCAGAGGTACTCTGGCCAATGAGAGCTTAGCCTTCTCTAGGCTGTAGATTTAATTAAGTGGTGACACATGGCCCATAACAGCCATTAAAATTCAAGAGAGGCTTTGGAAGAGGGGCCGACATTCTCTCTCAATGGGCGTGAACCTGAGACAATATGAAGCTGGAACTCCTGCAGTCATTTGCTCCCATGTGGAAACTGAGGCTGAAATCAATCAGTTGAAGTGAAGAAAAACCATATTCTTATGATACATTTTGAACCCTGAATCCAGCTGTGCCTGAAGTCCACAATACCTCTGGATTTTTAGTTACACAATTCAATAAATTCCTTCTCTTGGGTAAATCAGTTTGAGGAGGATTTTCTGTCTTTATCATCCAGAGAGATCCTAACTAAAATATCCTATAATAATGTACTTTCACTCAATTGCATTCCATACCTTTTCTTGAAAGAAAAAGAGTGGAGTTAGGGTTATTTTCTGGAGAATTGCACTGCAGACAGCAAGGGACTGGCTTCAAAAAACAACACAAAACTGAGAAGTCATTTTACTAGGATTTGGTTGCATACTCCTTGGGTCTGAAAAAAACTTTATGTGGTGCCATTCTCCTTCAGGTTAGTGATTAGAGGCCACCTCCTCTCACCTCTAGGACCAACTTAATCCCTATTGCTGGACTCTAACCTCGCCAGCTGGCAGGCCTTCCAGAATTTTCCCCAGTGAAGTTTGATGCTTTAGACGGCCTTAGCACAGCTGAAATTCCCTCTAGCTATCTAGACCCACACCCTTCTTTTTTCTATCAAATGTCATTGCAAATCTGTCCCAGGAAAAATTTGCTACAAGTCTTTCTAATCTTAGAATAGAATTTCTGGGTACCATCCATTTGCAAATAAGATGTCTGTCCAAAAGTTAAGCCTAACCAATGACTCACTTTTCTGATTGCCAGCCTCACAGGAACAAGAACAGGGGGGAATGCTATAGGAATTATTTTAAGGTCAGATGAATCTAGTACATAGAACCATTTAGTTGGCAATAATGGTTTCAGCACAAGATGCTTTTAGACATTCTCCTAAAAATTCAGTGTTTGATAACTCCCAGGACAAGATGAATTTAGTCTGTACCCTGGTTAGTGAATTTAGCAATTACTTTTCATTTGCCAAAATGATGAACTTTTCAACCTTCTAGAAACCTAACATTACCTAATTGGATGTCATATTTTCAACAGATGATAGGAACATAGTGAATGATAATGGTTGGGTAAAACTTTTCTGTAACCAGTATTTATAAGAATTTACATAATAAGTTGTGAGGTGTGCTGGTTCTTCTCAACAGATTGTACCTTCTAAACGGGGGAAAGTTCTAAAGAACAGGCATAAATGAATCCTTCTCACATGTGAATTGCATAACTCATGATACTACTACTTAAACCACGCATGGCCAAGGACATAGAGCCATGTCATTTCCTAGGCTCAACAAAAATAAAAGGGAGGATTGCCCTTGTTAGTCATTTTTTCCCGCAAATATTCCTAGGATACACATGAAAATAATACTAAAAACATACAAGTCACAATGGTTTAGAGCAGAAAATACTCTGAGCTCAGAATTAGGGGACCTAAACTCTGTTCCTATGCAACCCTCAGCAGGTTACTTTTCTTTGGGTCTCTCATCACATATAAAATGAGGTATTGAGTAACTACCAAGGAAGCATTGAGCTATAAATTTGGATTACTGAAGCAGAGGACTTGCTGGTGTAATTCTTCTCGGCTTCTTGGTTTCAGTTCTGTGCATGGATCTAAACACTAGGTAGATGATAGATAGATATCTATGATATCTATGATGATAGATATGATAGATAGATAGATAGATAGATAGATAGATGATAGGTAGATAGATAGATAGATGATAGATATCTCAAAGAACTTCAAAGATGATCAGGTAAGCAAAAATAAATTAGCTGGGAGAAAAGAAGAACCTGAGTGTGAACACTTTTCATTCATTCATGAGTTCATTCATTCATTCATGAATTCATTCATTCACTCCTTCACAAATTCTTTTGAGCACTTAATTAACCAGGCACTACTACTAGCACTTAGCCAGGTGCTAAGGATACAGCACTGAACAAAGTCCCTGTTTTCATAGAACTTATTTTCTAGAGGTGAAAATACATCCTAATCAAATATGTAAAATGGAGTGTGTCAGTTTGTTTTCTATGTCTGTGAGTCTGTTTCTGTTTTGTAAATAAGTCCATTTGTATCATATTTTAGATTTCACATATAAGTGATATCTTATGGTATTTGTCTTTGCCTTACTTACTTCACTTAGTATAAATCTCAGTCCATCCAGGTTGCTGCAAGTGGCATTATTTAATTCTTTTTTATGGCTGAGTAGTATTCCATTGTGTATATATACCACATCTTCTTTATCCATTCCTCTGTCAATGGATATTTAGGTTGCTTCCATGTCTTGGCTATTGTAACTGGTGCCACTATGAACATTGGGGTGCATGTATCTTTTGAATTAGAGTTTTCTCTGGATATATGCTCAGAAGTGGGATTGCTGGATCATATGGCAACTTTATTTTTAGTGTTTTAAGGAGCCTCCATACTGTTTTTCGTTGTGGCTGCACCAGGTTACCAAAGGGGAAAGAGGGGAGGGGAGGGATAAATTAGAAGTTTGGGATTAGCAGATACACACTACTATATACAAAATGGATAAACAATAAGGTCCTACTGTCTAGCACAGGGAACTACATTCAATATTTTGTAATAAAGCATAATGGAAAAGAATATGAAAAAGAATATATATGTATGTGTGTATATATATATGTGTGTGTATATATATATATATATATATACACACACATATATATATCTGAATCACTGTGCTATACACCTGAAACTAGCACATTGTGAATTAACTATACTTCAAAAAAAAAAAAAAAAGGCGTGTCAGAAGGTAATAAGTGCTAAGTAGGAAACTAGAGCAGAGAGGGAGACAGGGAGTGCTTGAGGTTGCCCTTTTACATAAAGTGTCACAGAGAAGATGGCATTTGAAGAGAGACCTAAAGGAGGTGAGAGAGTAAGTCAGGCTGTTTCCTACTTAGGAATAGCAAGGGCAAAGGCCCTGAGGTGAGCGTGTTTGACGTGTTTTAGGAGCATATGTTGCTGGAGCACAGTGAGCAAAGGGAAGAGTGGTAAAGATGAGATCAGAGGGGAGGAAAAATACCAAGAGAAGCTGGAAGCTGCTGTTTACTTGAAGATGAATTGCCCCATCCTCTCATTTGTGGATCCTTTGCTAGTAAAATTGCATAGGGGGTACAGTCTAATTGTAACGTCTGTTTGGATTAGGGTGGGGTCAGAACCTGAGACTCACTGTCACTACTGGGCAGAAACATATGCTGTGCCTTGGCGAGTAAAGCAGCATTTCTTTCATTTTCAGCAAAGTTTAACTTATTTTACATTAGGGCCTTCTGTCCTCCCTTTCCTCTAGCGCGAGGCCCTGCCGTACTCCTGGTACTCCTGTAGCTAACGCAAGTGTGGTGGATGTGGTGAGACAGGTTCTAGCATCCATTCCAACCTCCTTCGTGTGTGTCTTCTGGTACTGTGGAGACTGGAAATCTAAAAACTATATGTTCCAGACTCCTCTGGAGCTAGAAATTCAGATACAAATCATTTCTACTGATTAGATGCATTTGCATCAGTTAAGAAGGTGGAAGCGAGAGTTTCTTCTTTTTTCACTCTCTCTTTTGTCCAACATGTTTTTTCTGCAGCACATTACAGGGTCTGGTCACTAGTTTCACAGGTGTCACAAGGCAATTAAAAGGTGGCAGCAGCAATGGCTTTTGGGGCCCCATTAGGTCTTTCATTGGCCCTAGTAGGTACTCTTGCCTTCATGGGCCCCTTCCTCCATTAAAAAAAATTATATTCTACAACTGCATTGGGATAAAGATTAATATATTATTATTATATATTTAAACATTTAATTCAACCTAAAATTTCTTTTTTTTCTTCTAATTTTAAAAGAAATTTAAATAGTTTTATGGGTTCCTAAATGTATTGCTGCCACTAGGCATTATGACTACTAGTAGTACCCAGCAGAAGAGTTGGCCCCCATTGTGTTGGGTTCCCTGGAATAAGCTAAAGTCGGGTGTTCTTGAAGTTAATTCTTCCAATGGCGAGTTCCGAGTGCCCGTCTTCCCGATTGTGGCCGGGAAGCAGCTCCCTGGAAGGCCCATTGGCTGTGTTGTTCTAGGATTCATTTCCAGAAACCCAGCTTTTCCTAAGGTTTTGTAAGCACCCAATTCCCTGTGTTAAATCCAAACTCCATTAAAATAACCAGAATGGTCTGTTTTCTGCAATTAAACCTAATTGATGGGGGTTTATGCCTTTATTCTCATGAGTCTTTCAAATCTGTTCCTTACCCTCAAATTCCCCATTCGGTCAGTCTCGCCCCTGTCACCTCATCTCTGTTCTCCCTCACTCCATTACCATTTTGCCTTTCACTGGAAACTTTGGAATCCCCACTCCATTGTGGGGAAAGTCCCGGGGTCCCTGTATTAGTCAGGTTTCTCCAGAGAAACAGAACCAATAGGGTGTGTGTGTGTGTATCTAGGTGTAGACATGTAGATATAGTATGTATATATTTATATCTACATCTCTACATCGACATCCCTATCATCTATCTATCTATCTACTGAGAGGTACAGAGAGAGAGAGAGAGAAAGAGACAGAGACAGAGAGACTAATTTAAGGAATTGACTCATGCCATCGTGGTGGTAGGCAAGTCCAAAATCTGCAGGGTTGGGTCAGCAAGCTGGAGACTCAGGGGAGAGTTGAAGTTGCAGTTCAAGTCCAAAGGCAGCCAGCTGGCAGAATTTCCCCTTCTTCAGGGGAGGAAAGTGTTTTTCCATGAAGGCCTTCAGCTGATTGGATGAGGCCCACCCACATTATGGAGGGTGATCTGCTTTACTCACAGTCTGCTGATTTAAATGCTGATCACATCTAAAAAATACTTTCACAGAAACATAGAATAATGTTTGATCAAATAACCACGTGCTGTGGCCTAGCCAAGTTGACACATGAAATTAACTGTTACATTTCTATTAACATAAACCCATTTTTAAAACCTCTTTCTTTCTTCTTCTTGCCTGAAACATGTTCTTCTACGAAATCGCCATTCTCCCAATAGTTCTTAGCGTGAAGGCTTCAAGTCACACCCTAGACTTGACATTCAAAGACCCCATGGAAATAAATGGAAAGAACTAGTAGGTAGTAGTAGTAACTTGGTAGATAATAATTAGATGGGAGCTCTTCCTCCTCTTTGTTTTGCTCCTATCCCTCGCACTCTTCTCATTCATCTTCTCCTCTTGTGTTTCCAAGCTACTTTGTGTTTTTGGAGGAAAATTCAGAACTCTAAAGATATGCTCACTTCCTACCCAGTGCTACCTAACTTTAGCTGCACCCTGACCCCACCTCTCCATTTCTCTTTAAGTCTCTTGGTAACTCCCTGGCACGCTGACCCAGAGAAGTTACCATTCTAGATTCTTTCTAACCCAAAGCCTCCGTTTTCTTCCCTTAACTCCTCTGTAACCCTATAACCTCACAAAGTTACACGCACAGTTATGCCTCATACTTAACATAATCTGACTATTTTAGGATAATTTCCCCCAGAAAGAGACCCCGACACAAGGATCCAGGGATCCCAGGATGCACTGGAAGGTGAGAGCAGATGTGACATAAAAACGAGAAAGGGGCCAATACAGGTGTATTATGAGCAGGTTAATACTGTGTGCAACTGGGGTTCGTGCCCCCTCGGGGGTGGAGGTATCTCTGGAAGGCAGTGTAGACCATACCTCAGAGCTGTCCCAGCTCAGAGGGGAGAGCATTCAGTATTTATCCACTGCCTGCCATCTGTCATCAGTTGAGGGCTGTCGCAGGGGTGCTATCCCCCCTGGTGCTGCCGTTCTGCCCTAGATGTGGGTCAAGGCAAGCTCCTGGAGAGAGATAAAGGCTGAAGGCACTTGCAGTGAAAGCAGTCAACATGTACGGAATGCTGAGAGTCAAGGGGATTTAGCGGGGGCACCAATGACATTCTACACTTCCTCTCCCCCTGGCTTTACTGTAACATGGACTTATACCTGTGTCTACTTTCCCATCCTTTCCTTCATTTTGCCAGCTACTCTCAGATACAGTATTTTATTTCATCTTCTTGACCAGAGAATTTGGCCTTGCCCTAGTTTTCCATAAGAAGAAACTAAGAGGTTAAGAATAAGTAACTTCACAAAAATTACCCAGCTTGTAAGTTCTGGGACTTTGATTTAGAGACTCTAAAATCCATACATTTTCTAGTACAGCAGAAATCTAGGGGCAGAATCTTGGGGAACACTCATCATTATGAGAAATATCTTGGAGCAAGAAAAGATGGGTTCAGCGTAGCAATAGAAGGGTTATTTTGGAGTCATGGGGGACTCTCTTCATTTAAGACTGGTCTCCACCACTCTTCCCTACCTTCATTTCTATTGACATAGCTTTCTAAAGCTTACTGGGCCAGAATTTTATCTTTTTATCCACAGGCCCTAACACAATTTCTAAGAACAAAGATCAGATACAACACAATTTTCAGAATTAATGCCTGGTAATAATGTAATGTAATGTAATAAGTGCTCAATTTTATTCAACAATTATGTATCAATCACCTAATATGTACCAAGTACTGGGTTAGATGCTAAGAATACAATGATGGACCACAAATATTCAGTGACAGAAGGCATGAATCAATGAAAGACATGGTCTATTTTTGAATATCAAATATACCACATTCTCAAACTGACTTTATATGGAACCATCAACTACTGATGGCTATTTAACTTTTGCAATTAAGATGAATCTAGTACTCAGTATTTTTTTTTTCTCAGTCTGGATCTGCCTAGGTTTAGTTTCAAAATTTAACAATAGCAGATAATATTGATGTGAAAAGAGTACACTCTTCATAGGATGGCTGTGAAGATTAAATGAAATAATAACTGCCAAATCCCAAGCATTTTATGTAATTTACCATGCTTGCTTGTATACATAGATTGCAAGTTCCACAAAAATAGTCACTGATTTATTTTATTTTATTAAAATTTTTTTCCAGCTTTATTGAGACAGATTGAGATTTTGAGATAATTGACATATAACGTGATATACAAGTTTAAGGTATACAATATAATGATTTGATGTATTGCAAAACGATTCCTACAATAAGTTTAATAATGTCCATCACACATAGTTACAATATTTTCTTGTGATGAGAACTTTTAAGATCTACTCTCTAAGCAACTTTCAAATAAGCAGTACAGTATTTTCAACTATAATCATGCTGTACATTACATTCCTAGAACTTACTTATAAGATACTGGTTTATTTTAATTTACCTACATGTATATCCAGCTTTTATAATGCTTAGCACACAGTAGGTCTTCAATTAATATTGATGGGCTCAGAGATAAATATAGATATTATTAGTTCAATTTTAAAGATGACATAAACACTCAGAGAGATTGAATGATTTTCCCAATTTCTCCAAGCTAGTTGGTAGCAGAGTTAGGACAAATGAGGTCTTTCTAACATTATCATGCCTAAGGGCCTCTATAAAGCATGCAGCATAGTGCTGAGTACACAGTAGGCCATCAGTATGCGCTATTCCTTCACCACTGCCTTGTTAAAGATGACACGGGGACAAAGGGCGACTCTGCTGCTTCTCTTCCAGAGCTCCGCACGATCTTCCTGTTCTTCAATCCTGTCTTGACTCGTATTTCCCTTCCACTCCAGAAAATGCGGATACCCCCATGGCTCAGGCCCTGGCCCTGCTGACCCTCTGGATGTTGGCCTGCACATCTGCGATCACTTCTACTCAAACTGCACCCGCCAGCGACGTGACCTTTAGATGCTGCCCAGTCCGCGTGGCTGAGTGGTTCCATACTGCTGCTCTGCGAGGCATGGGGAAAAGAAGACTAAAAAGGAGCCTACTTCCCCCTCAGAAAGTATGGGAAACTCAGAACTAGGGAAGTTCTGTAAGTCATGGGGAAACGTTTGTTCAGGGTTCCAACTCTGCCCTTTCACCTGTGCCCTGCCTTGACCATTCTGGAGTTCTCCAGTCTTGATAGCACAGTTCTCAGAGAGCAGAAGACATGCAGTCAACCGATCACTTCGGGTCTGAGAGCCTCCTGACCAATCACCCCAGATTTAAAGATACAGTCACTGCTTTCTTTATCATGGTGGCTTTTGTCCTGTACTAGATGACTTTAGGTTATTGATCTGTAAACTTCCGAGGGACTAATTTTGGCTTCATTACTTATGAATGTTAGATGCCGGTGATGTATTGTGAAATTGCTTGGGGGCGAGAAGCCAGGGGGTTCATGAGAGCTCCAAGTTTCCAGACCCTTCGCCCCTTGGAAAAAGGCCTCTCAAGTAAAGAGCTTTGCAACTGCTGCTACTGTTGCCTCAAGGCACCTTGGTGAGAGTGCCAGGAGCATGGATTCTGGAGCCATAGATATCTTGGTTTGTCTTGTGGCTTCAGAATGATCTAGTTATGTGATGTAGGGGGGCACTTACCCTTTCTGAGTCTCAGTTTCCTAACTATAAATGGGGATGATGTCACCTGCCTCATGGAGTTAAGGTTAAAGGAGATAACATCTACAAATTGCTCATATTCAGTGTTAAGAAACTGGTGTTTATTATTATTATTGAAACGAAGACACCTGAAAGGATCAGAGCACAGTTAACACCTACCGGGTCTTCAGGTCTGTTTTCTGAGAAAAGAACGTGAGGTCTTAAAGCCAAAGTCCAAGGGCAGCTGAATTCTCTCTGCAAGGGAGTCAAGGATGTTCTGTTAAGCTGCCAAACTTCCCCACGGTTGTTAAACAGAATATGCAGTCCTGTGTCAGTTGCCCTATAATTGTTAATAGGAAAGCACTTGAAACAAAAAGGATCATATGCATGTACTAGGTATAGCAAAGGAGAATGGGAAACTGGGGAATGGTGTAAATAATGTCCAATTATTACTGTATTTCCAATGTTGTGTTAGGTGCTTTTTGTTAGGGAACTTTTGTTACCTCATTTAACTCTTCATATCTTCCATTATTCCCTCCTTGGGCCTCTTGGCACTATGAGTTACATAAATTATTCCCATCTTTTTTTCAAATTGAGATATAATTGCCATTAATGTTGTATTAGTTTTAGGTGTACAACATAATGGTTTGGTATATACGTGTATATATGGTGAAATGATCACCAGAGTAAGGCTAGTTGACATCCATCACCATACATAGTTAGATTTTTATTTTTTCTTGTGATGAGAAGTTCAAGGTTCACCCTCTTGGCAACTTTCAAATATATAGTACAGTGTTATAAACTGCAGCCACCATGTTCTACATTACCTCCCCATGAGTTATTTATCTTATAACTGCAAGTTTGTACCTTTTGACCACTTTTACCCATTTCACCCACCTCCCAAACCCCACCTCTGACAACCACCAATCTGTTCTCTGTATCTGAGTTCCATTTTGTTTTTTTTTGATTCCACGTATAAGTGAGATCATACAGTATTTGTCTTCCTCTGTCTGACTTATTTCACTACTCCCATTTTATAAACAAAAGGAAATGGTGGGTCAGCCTCACGAAGTAATTTGCCCAAAGTTACACAGCAAGTAGGTGGCAATTGAACTCAGAGTGTGGCTCCAAAGCCTAGAGTCTTTCCTTTATACCTAGGAAGGGGGAGGTCAGGGAAACTTTCTCCTGAAGAAAGAAGACAGAACATCACACTGAGGAAGCCAAGAGCAGCCCAGGAGAAGTAGGACAACCGCAGTGTCCCCAGAGGTGTAGCCAGAGAAAGATCTGTGGAGTTTCCCCACAGGGGCTTTCTCTGGGTAGATTATAAATTCTGGGAAACCCTGGACCTCCCAAGAAGTTTCTGGCTGCACCTGGTCCAACCAAACTATCCCCAGCACCCAGAAGTAAGAACGAGGAGAAAATCAAGAATGGACAGTTGTTGCCTGGTGGCCAGGGAAGGTCTCCATATTGAAATAATTAAAAGTAGACTAAACAGTGGAAAGACTTCTCTTTGTCTTGTCAACATTGCTCAAGTCAGCCAGAAATTAAAGCAGAGGGCTTAAGAAGAGACAGGAGGTAGAGAGAAGAAGGAAGCTGCTTTTTCCCTGTCACCAGGTCTTCTCTCCAGAAACATATAGGAATAAACTGAAGACATTCTCCAGTCATTGCTGTCGCACTTAGCCTTCCAGTGACAGAAGGCTAAGGTGCAGGCTGGTACCCAGAAGAACTGAAATCACTGCCAGGTGCCCTGAGCTGGTGGGCCCTGCCTGTGGCACAGGCTGGTACCGCTTTAGAGTCCAGAGGTCCGTGGTGAGGCACAGGAAGCGCTAGAAAAGTAGGACCATTCCCAGCTGAATGTCGCACTGTGTCACCCACTTCCTGGAAAAGACTCAGCTTTGAGTGGACATCCACAAGATGGATCTTACACTGGTTCTCAGCCATGATAGGGAGCTCTACACGTCTCTCAGATTACCTGTCAGTATCTGGAAAGTAAGTAATATAATTAACATCTATTCTGTGGGTTCCATCACAAAGACTTAAACTGGTCTCTAGCTATCTTCAACAGACAGGATTCCACAATAAGATTTCTGAAATTGGAGAGAGAAAGAGAGTGAGAGTGAGAGAGAGAGGAGCCAAACTTTCCACCAGATACCACAGAAAACAGGACAACAAGTGAACACGAAGGACGGGCTCCTGATGTTCAGGCCCAGAGAAGGCTCTTCACTGAGGGTTGATGGTCCACTTATCCCATGCACTATTTGTTGCATGACTTTCCCATGTAATCAAATAATACATAATCGGGCAGTTCTTGGGAGCTTGTCCTCATCTCTGTACTAGTCTATATGTCTTCAAAGCCCCTACTAGTTAATTTCTTTAATACCTGGCTCAGAGTTTCCATTCCCGGTGACTCCTTCCCTGACCGATCTTATCAATCCTTCATTGGAGCTCTACGCACCTTTTAATCACCAAACTTCCTTCCTTCCTTCCTTAAACATTTTAAAATTAGTAAACTAATAACTGTTAAAATTTTATAAAACACAAAACTTAGGGAAAAAAAATGAGTTACCTGTAATCAGACCACCCAGAGATGAACAGTTACCACTGTCATGTGTGTTCTTCCAGTCTCTCTGGTTTTCTGTTTCCCTCTGTGTTGTTAACATGTTCTCTTTTTTTTTCCTATGTAGCAAAATATTAAGTATCTCTTTTATATGTGTGTCTGTCTATCTGCCTATCTATATCTATATCTATTGGGTAGGCCAAAAAGTTCATTTGGGTTTTTCCATAAGATGTTATGATGCATAGTAGTTCACAGCGTTTTTAATAGCATTGTTACAGAGCATATCACATTTTACTATAGTTCATGATAAATAGTTAGCACTCACATAGCGCATACTATTCATTGGGTTGTTCTAAGTGCTTACATGCATTGATCTATTTAATCTGTTTAACCCGAGGTGGTTGGTTTAATTATTACTATCAAATTTCACAGATAAGGAAACAGAGGCACCAAGAGTTTAAATAATTTGTCCATGACTAGTACGTTTAGAGCTAGAATTTGAACCTGAACTAGACTGGCTTCAGACTCTTAATCACTGCCGTATAGGACTTTAACTGTTTTTAATTGAGCATCTAATAATCAGCAGTTTCTTTAAATATTTTATTTGTCAACTCTGGAAGTCAGGAGCAACAGTGTGAGACTCTTATCTGAGGTCAAACATCTTCAAGGTGGGGCAGCCAGGTCTGCCTGTGCCCCAAACCTATCAACCCCCAACACTACCACCAACACCAGCACCACTATCACTACTACCACCACGATCACTATCATCACCACCACCATCACCCCCACTACTACCACTATCACCACTACCATCACCATCCCTCCCAACACTACCACTATCACTAGTGCCACCACCACCATCACCATCACCACCATCACTACCACCACCATCACCATCACCACCATCACCACCACCACCACCACTATCACCACTGCCACCACCACCACCGCCACCATTACCACCACCACCACCACCACCACCATCACCACCACCACCACCACCGCCACCACCGCCATCACCGCCGCCACCACCATCGCCACCACCATCACCACTATCACCACCAACACCACCACCATTATCACCACCACCACTATCACCATCACCACCACCACTATCACCACTGCTACCACCACCACCATCACCACTGCCACCACCACCACTATCACCACTGCCACCACCACCATCACCACCACTATCACCACTGCCACCACCACCACCATCACCACTGCCACCACCACCACCGCCACCACCGCCACCACCACTATCACCACCACCACCACCATCACCACCACCACCACCACCACCACCACCATTACCACCACCACCACCACCACCACCACTGCCACCACCACCATCACCGCCGCCACCACCATCACCAATATCACCACCAACACCACCACCATTATCACCACCACCACTATCACCATCACCACCACCACTATCACCACTGCTACCACCACCACCATCACCACTGCCACCACCACCACTATCACCACTGCCACCACCACTATCACCACTGCCACCACCACCATCACCACCACTATCACCACTGCCACCACCACCACCATCACCATCACCACCACCATCACCACTGCCACCACCATCACCATCACCACTGCCACCACCACTATCACCACTGCCACCACCACCATCACCATCACCACCATCACTACCACCACCATCACCATCACCACTATCACCACCACCACCACCACCACCACCACCATTACCACCACCACCACCACCATCACCACCATCACTACCACCACCATCACCATCACCACTATCACCACCACCACCACCACCACCACCACCATTACCACCACCACCACCACCACCATCACCACCACCACCACCATCGCCACCACTATCACCACTGCCACCACCACCACCATCACCACTGCCACCACCACCACCGCCACCATCGCCACCACCACCACCGCCACCACCACTATCACCACCACCAACACCATCACCACCAACACCATCATCACCACCACCACCACCACCACCACTGCCACCACCACCATCACCGCCGCCACCACCATCGCCACCACCATCACCACTATCACCACCAACACCACCACCATTATCACCACCACCACTATCACCATCACCACCACCACTATCACCACTGCTACCACCACCACCATCACCACTGCCACCACCACCACTATCACCACTGCCACCACCACTATCACCACTGCCACCACCACCATCACCACCACTATCACCACTGCCACCACCACCACCATCACCATCACCACCACCACCACCACCACCATCACCACCATCACCACCATCACCACCATCACCACCACCTCTACCACCATCACCACTATCACCACTGTCACCATCATCACCACCACCACCACACTGTATTTACTAATTAGCTGGGTATCTGTCTTTACTTTCTCTTTCTCATTCCCCAGAATATCAAGTCTTTGAAGTCAAAAAATGAGTAGCTTTATTCATCCTGTAACCCCAGCACCTAGCACAGTTCCTAGGCCATGGTTACCATGCAATAAATACTTGAAGGAATAAAGGACTCACAGACTTGGTTTGACTGACAGCAACCAAAGAAGATATTTTGCATGAAGAGATCAGTCAACACCTGTTTAAACAGAATGTGCAATACATGATGTGAATTCGTCTCTGTAGACTTGACTCTCTAACACAAAGCAAAACGAAAAGTTTAAATTTTCCGCTTTGAAAACCTCTAAACTTCGCGTGACAGATGTGGCCAGGAGCACTGGTATAGGCTAGTTATGCTCTGGCTGCAGTTCTCTAAGGGGAGGTGTGACTTTGGCTCCTTCTCCCTCACTTCCCACCCGGATCTTTGTTCTCCCCACCTTCTACCCCACTGTGGCATGCTCGTGTATGTGGGAGCTGATTTCATCTCAGTATCCTTTGTCAAAGTTCTCTTTTGTCTGGTGGTTGATACTGTATCAGTTACTTCAGGGCAAGCCCAGAGCTCTGCAAGTCACCCTGGCCATTATTTATTGCCACATCCAGTTCCACAAAGCTTGTGCCAGAAGAGGACTCCAGTAGGTTTTGATGGCCCGTTCTCCCTCATGCATGATTGTGTTTTAAAACTCATGCAGTTGAAAGGGCTGTTTTGGCGTCCTGGGTTTGAGGATTGGGGATTTCTTTTTACTGTTTACTGCTGCAGCCATTCAGTGCCACTCCTCCTCTGTAAGTCTCCTCACTTGAAATTTGCCTCTCTCCCACTTTTGACTTTGCAAAATCCACAGAAACAGGCAAACTCTGGTCTCGGAGCAGGGCTGACCCTTTGGTAGATAAAACTGGCAGAAAGCTTGAGTTTGTCGAAACTAGAAGAAATATACCAGTAGGAAAACAGCTTATGTACAAAGCAAGGAATACTTCCTTTATTTTCATAGTCCCACGGGAGATGTACAGAGAGTGGGTGGGAAATATCCGAATTTGTCAATTTGCTGGGGTGGGTTAAGAAGAAATTTGGGGTACTTTCCATGGTTTGTAAAACACAAGGTTTCATAGGCAGGAAGTTGCCAAGAGGTCTGCTTTATCTTCTTTCCTAATTACAAACTAGAAGCGTTGACTTTCCAACATCCAAAAATCCCCCAAGTGAATCAAGTAGAAGCAATGGTAGGCCTTCCAAACCGAGCCAGAGGATACTAGCTAACATTTATTGAGCACTTAAGGTATGGCAAGCTCTGTGCTATGTGCTTTACCTACACTGACTTGCTGAAGCCTCACACCTATCTGAATCTGAAGTATTAAATGTTATTGCCATCCTGGCTTTACAGATAAGGAAATCAAGGCACAGAAAGGTTAGGTAACTTGAATGCTCACATGTCACACAATTATGAGTGGTGGGCAGGAAACAAGCCTGGGGAGCTTTATATATCACTGGACTCCCATAATCAGAGAACACATTTGACAAGATCACTGATTTCAGTGAGCGTTTTCCTTGAAGATATCCAAGGCCAGTCTTAGAGTTACTATCACTGTGAAGTACTAAAATAAGTATCATTTATTTACTCTACAAATGCTCACTGAACACCTTCTATCTGCCACTTGCCGGGCAAGGCTATGCCAGTGTAATTACTAGTAACTATTTCTGATTGAATTAAATCCTTCATGTGCTTTATTTCATTTAATCCTCACAACTCTTTCAGGTAGGTTTTGTTATCAGGTAAAGAATTGATGTTGTAGGGTATACAGAAGTAGAAATACAACACTGTACGCATGAAACTTATATAAGTCAATGTTACCTCAATTAAAAAATTAATTAAAAAAAGAATGGCGGTGTAAAGAAGTATTTGTCAAATATGTGCTGCTATAAACACTGCCATCATGGGTAGTGGAGTCAGGATTTGGACCCAGTTTGATCTGACCCCAAAACCAATGCGTTAAAGACAAAGTAAAATTGTAGAAATTGGAGGTTAGCAATATGACGTGAAATTAGGGAAATGGAAAAAGAAGAGGATACATAGAAGAAAAGTCTGAATTATACTGTTTAAACATTTCCCTCAATATGCCCTGTTATAGCTACTCATGAACAGACCAAACACCCTGTCACTCTAAGATGAGGTGTACAGATCTCCTGCCTTCTGCAGTTCACCAGTCACAGAGACCAGGACTCCTTCCAGCTTGCTCGTTGTCTCCCCTTCACAGTCTTCCAGGGACTAAACTTAGTGCGTAACGAGATGACTTGAATGTACTCAGCCGGGTGATCCCTGGAAGAGTTAATACACATTTCATGTAAATGCAGATGGTGCTGGGAATCGTGAGAAACAGAGGATTAAATTAAATGATCCATATGTTCCATTAAGAAGGGAACCATTTCAGCAACAGTAAGATGCCTGGACCATGACAAACATTCTATAGACAATGAAGATGTTCCTGAACAATTCATAATTGTCCCAGTTATTCTGAAACAATTAAAATAGGTTTTGCCTTATGGGACACAGAGCCATGGGGTCCACTTTGAACTCGACCTGCCACCTTGTGGAAATTGGAGGCAATAAAAAACATGGCCCCTGAATAATACACTGTAATAATAATATGATCTGGGCTAACATTTTTTGAGGGCTTACCATACGCTAGGCACTATGCTAACCATCTTTTTATTTTTTTTTTAATTGAAAACCTTTATTAACAGGTGCTTGCAGTTTGTTGACTTTTTTGAAGAAATCAAGCTGTAAACTTTTATTACAAATTAAAAATGAGGTTCTTAACAAATCTCAACTTGACCAGATATGAAACAATTTAAAAACCTTTAAAGGTGTATTGAGAAAAACCAGGCTTTTTTTAAAAAAAAAAAACACGTTTGTCATTACTAAAAAGAGACGTCTTTAGGTAAAAATAATAAAAACCCCATGCTGCATAGATAACGCAGATAGTTCTAGTTGGTCAACAGGCAAAAAGCAAGCACTTTAGTCTTTAGCTCCAATCTTTTGTTCATTTCTTATTGCTGGAATTTCATATTCATTTCTTCTTGTTGGATGACTAAACCGGATGATGGTAGAGATGGTAAGCCAGCATTTACTCAGCCTCGCCCTCCTCAGCCTCGGGAGAGGACGAATTCTCAGCTGGTAGATCTGCTGCTTTTGTCTCTTTGCCATCTTATGGTTTAGGGTTTTCCAGGCGTCTGCGCCTGTAATTGAAGTTGCGGCGGTCCGACGTTGAGGTGGCTGCCGACCTTGGGTCTCATCTCCTCGATTTTCCTTATCTTCTTCACTGCCGTCCTCTCTGCGCTGTCTTTGGCGAGGAGGGCCCCTGCGGAACGGTGGTCTATAACCCCGATACATATTCTGTGTCACTGGTCTACCTTGTTCTCCTGCGCCCTGGTTGTCAGCACCCTCCATCACTTCTCTCTGCACGGGAGGGTTGGAACGCTGTGCTCGACGTCCATAGGGTCTCTGCATGCAGTAAGGCGGGCGCCTTCGCCTGCGGTAGGGCCGGCGCTGTCGGGCCCGGCCTTCGGGGGCACTCTCAGATCCCTCCGTCTTTTCCCCACTCTCACTCTTCCGGTAATTCTGCTGGTAGTTGCGGGGAGGACCCCTGCGACGTGGAGAGCGTCTATAATGGTTATGCTCTGCGGCACGTTTACCGCCTTGCGCTGGAACCGCCCCCGGGCCTGCATCGTTTGCTGCCTCCGCACCCTTTTCTCCTTCAACGACATCAAACTCCACAGTCTCTCCATCTCCTACACCGCGAAGGTACCTCCTGGGGTTCTTCTTTACGGCAGTCCGGTGAACAAATGCATCTTCCTCGGTGTCATTCCTGTTGATGAAACCACACCTGTTTCTCACACTGAACCATTTTGCTCTTCCCCAAACCTTCCATGCGATGGCATTTTCGTCCCCGCCGGCAGGCGCCGCCGGTGTGAGGCCGCCCGGGCCGCCGCGCCCTGCGCCGCCGCTGCCCGTCGTGCGGGGCTTGGGGATGGCAGCGCGGAGGGCGGAGGGCGGGGGGCGGCGGGCGGCTGCCGGGTCTCGGCCTCGCTGCTCGTGGCTGCGGCGACGGTGACTGGGGCCCCCTGCGGCAGCTGCGGCTCCTCCCGGGCTGTGACGGTAACTAGGCCGGCGGCCGCGGTGACGCTGCTCGGGGCTCTCTGGGGTCCGCTCTCCGCTCCCGCTCCCGATCGAACTCTGTGCTAACCACCTTTTAAATGTTTTCTTGTTTAATGATCAAAATAACTTTATGAGGTAGGAACTACCACTGTCCCCATTTTTAGGGTGAGGAATAGGTGACTTAGCAAGGTCAAGTAATTTGCCTACAGTCACAGATCTGGTCAGCATGACCCCAGGGCCCGTGCACTAAACCACGCACTGTCCTGTGCCCTATTCAGCCCCTCTCATTCTCATGTAGTATTTAAACATTTAAATAAATATTGCAGTTCTTTGGAAGGGTCAGTAACAACCTTCCATCTTGAGATAAACATGTTCCATCAGAATCATCAGAAACATACTTTTAGCAGATACCAGCTGGCCCAATGCATACGAGGCAAGAAGGATGAGAGTAGAGGGGTAGGAGAAGAGCTTTCCTTGGAGTCTTTCATTATCTCAAAGTTCCTTTCTCTTTGCAGGGTTCTGTCCAGTGATCACCACTCCCTTCATGTTATCTTTCTTCATACTCACTCATGCACAAATACCGTCTGAACTAGATCCTACACCTTGGTTTTCCCGCTGTGTAACCTTGGGCTAGTATCCTAACCTTTCTGAGCCTCATTTTCCTCATCTGTAAATGGCGATAACACTGACACATATAACCATGCTCTGAGAATAAATGAGATCTAAAATATCTAGCATAGTACTCAGCACATAGTAAGTCCTTGATTCATATATACAACAAAAAATGATAATTTTACTATCAATTCTACAATTCTACATCACGTTTGAATAGCATTCAATACTTTTCACAGTAGCTCCAATCATTATTTCCTGTGCTCCTTACATCAACCTGGTGCAAATGGCAGGAAAGATCTACGACCCCACTTTACAAATAATTGTCGTTAAGATTTGTCATGAACCTACTCTGACTAGGGAACTGGGCTAGGAATTTAGAGATGTATAACATTTACATTGACTTTCACAATGGTTTAGTAGCTATCCTTTTTTATGACAAAGTACACAGTGAATCCCTGGTGAGATAATAGAAAACATATATATTGGTCTCTGCCCCTCATTCATGGCACAGAGCTCTTAAAACCCTTGTAATTTCCTAAGTGGTAAGAACACTAGGAGTATCTTTTGTCCTAATATTTGGTCTTTGCTAATGAGGCGACTCTGGGTGGGCTCCTGGATGAGGGCTGGTCATTGGAAAGACAAAGCCATGATTAGAAGCTTGGAATTTTCAGCCCTGCCCCTCATTTTCTTGAGAAGGGAAAAGGGCTGAAAATGGAGTTAATGATCGCTCAAGCCTATGTGATGAAGCTTCTATGAAACTCCAATACTCTGGGGTTCGGAGAGCTTCCGGGTTGGTGAACACATGGAGGTGCTGGGCAGGGGGATGGGGGGTGGGCCTGGATGGGGCATGGAAGCTCCACGCCCTACACATCCCTTCCATCTAGACGTTAATCTGTATCCTTTACCATATTCTTTTATTATAAACTTCTAAACATAAGTAAATGTTTCCCTGAGTTCTGTGAACCACTCTAACAAATTGGTCACACCCAAGGTGGAGGTTGATGGAAACTCCAATCTTTAGCCAGTCGGTCAGAAGCACAGGTGACAACCTTGACTGGCACCTGAAGAGGGGGGTAGTCTTATAGGACTGAGCCCTTAACCTATGGGGTTTGGTATCACCAGGTAGACAGTGTCAGAATTGAGTTGAATTGTAGGACATCCAGCTGGTATCAGAGCATTGCTTGTTGGTGTGGGATCCACTCCCCATCCTCATCTCCACCCCAACCGCTGCCCAACATGGGAAATTGGTGATCAGAACCCGTTAAAGAGAAAAACCCAAGGCCTTCCTAGTTTTGTGTTTTTCCTGTTACACTCTGCCCCTTACTGACTGGAGATGAAGGCTACTTCTATAGCCATAGTGGGGCACCATCACTTCAAGAAGCACAAAGGGAAGGGATCCAGATAAAATGATGCTTCCCCTACTTCCCCCAGGGCAATTTTGTGGCCTCCTAGAAATTATACTTATGAATATATGACTAACACAATGGAGTGATATGTAGCAGTCAAAATAAATAAAATACATGACATGCAACGCTATAGGTAAGTGCCTTTTACGTGCCAAGCATGTTCTAAACACTACGGATATAGCAGTGAATGCAACAGACAAAAATCCCTGCATTCCAATAACTAAGTTCTCAGGTTGAAAAGAACAGTGGCCTTGGAGTGGGATAAATTCTAAGGCAAAATAGTGGTTAATAGCCTGGACACTGTGAGTTGGGCTGCTTGGGTTTAAATCTTGGCTCTTCCAATGGGCAAATTACTTAATTTCTCTAAGCTTCCATTCCTGTATCTGTGAGTTAATGCCTACATTGGAAAGTTCCTTGAGGGAACTTGATTGATTTATCATATACTACACTGTTTAACATAGTGCCTGATATACAGTAAGCACTCAATGAGTATTAGCAATGATTTATTGCTTGGTGAGACACTTACTTACCAAATCACTTAAGCCAAAATCGTGAGGGCAGACTTGACACCTGACCCTTTTGATTATTGCATTGTCAATTTTACCTCCTAAATACTTCTAGAGTGTGTGTATTTCCCCCCACCCTTTTTCTCCCTTGCCATTATCTTAGCTCAGACTGACGCTTCTAGTATTGATTAGAGAATTAATTTGCCAAGTGGGCTCCCTGCCTTTAGCTTTCTTCTCCCACACATTCCTCTTCCTTGATCAAAAATTTGACCACATCATTTCCCTGACTGAAATCCTCCTTGAATGCTCCTTCCATGACTCTCCCTTGCTTGTAAACTCTTTAGCATGGTCTGTGAGACCTTCATAATCTAGCCCCTGCCTATCACCGGTCACCTCCCCTTGTACTCTAAGCCTCCACCACATTGGTCTCTCTCCCTAAACAGATTTTAAGCTCTTTGGGCAAAGGAAACGAGTTAGTTCCTCTGGTGTACCCAACACTTACTTAGCACAGGGTGTGTCACATGGTAGGTGAACTGAAGTCTATTGAAGAATGGTTGCAATGCTGTCATGCTCATTTTGATGTTGCTTGGTAATAATAAATGATAACATGGTCATTGAACATTTGCCATATCCAGGCACAGGGCTAAGTGCTTCATAGGCATCGTTTTACTTAACCTTTTTTTAAAAAAAACAAACCTATGAGAGAGGTAAGTGCTGTTAAGATGAGAAAACTTTGGTTTAGCAGGGTTTCGTAGTTCCCAGCATCACAGAGTGGTAAATGGTAGGGCAGGATGTCAAAACCTGGTATGCGGATTCTAAATCCCTGTGCTTTGTTCCCATATGCATTTTGGAAATCTCAGAATGAGAAATAACTTCTCCATCTTTCTGAAAGGTCTCAGAAATGCTGACCAGTGGAATCCATTGATTAAAAGTTCTGGACATCACTATTTCTGTTTCTCATACAACTATCATTTCTATTTTAGTTCAGACTAATAACTCCAACTAGAATTTTTTACCTTATATATTTCCTTTTAGTCTAGGTATTTCATCCTAGGTCCCTTTCAAAGGTGACATGAAAGATTTGTTGAAATGTGTAGTTTTGCCAACTTATTTTAGAGGAAAAGGATATCTTAGAAACTTGATTCTAAACACCCCTTCTGGGAAAGTAGTATTTAACATGAAACAACCACAATTCATGCTTGCCATTCAGATGGGTAGTGGTTAGATCAGTAGTTCAGCAGATGTTTTCTGAAATAAATTATTATGCATTGCCACTGCTCTAGCTTGATCAGACGAGAAAGGGGAAGCCAGGATTACATACATCTTCGTTTTTATTCCTTTCTTAAGGATGAATGTGATTAATGAGATGATAGACAAATGGAAGCAGCAACAGCTTTATAACAAAAACATGTTTTAAAATATCATTAGTTGTCGGTGCCAGGTACCAAACAATGCTGGTTGATGATAACAACAAACAGATTACCTTTTAGAGAGGCAAGAACTTGTATTACACTGTTTTGCATTTAATGTTTTAGAACTGTACAAAGAGTCTCACTTCCAAAGCATAAATATAATTTGGATAGTATTAGCTGATCCTTAATATCATTTAAAAATTTCATTTATAAACGGCTACATTATGATGAGATGCTCTACGATAATAATCACTTTTTTTGTTGTTATTATTATGGAACAATGAAAATTTCTGTTAGGAAAACAGGTTGCTCTTGACACTTGCTTGTGCTTGTAAATACTGCGAGAAAGAAGTAATTAGAGCTGTGGGAAAAGTCCGTCATGGGAGCAGGCAGCCTTTGGAAATGACATTCTTGACTCAGTCATCTCCTCCACAGATCTTTACGAGTGTGATTGCATAGTCTCCAGAAGTATCCGACTGCAAGGAACAGGACCGATGGATAGAAGGACAGACATGGCGTAAATAATGAGGGGACCATGAATGAATCAAATTGCACAGCACTAGGGGATTCACTGGCGTGTAAGGCTCATGACCTGTACCATTTAGTGAAATGCACCTGTAATTCCATCATCCATTCACACCTGAGTGTAATCCTGTTCCAGCCTAGCATCTTCTTTATAATATATGATGGATGATATATTATATATATCATATGATATATATATCATATATTAATATATGATGGATATATATATATATAATATATTATTATATATTCTTCCTGATATACTGCAATTAAATTTCAATTTGGGTTTAAAAAAATGAGTGCATCAATTACCTAATATTACATAATCTTATTTTTCTCACAAAACTTTAGAAAATTATAGTTTTAATAATATTTATATTAGTATTTATCAAACACTTGCTCTTCTAAGGGTTAACTACTTTAACCCTTATAATAACTCTGTACAGTAGATACCATAGTAGCTCCACCTAACAGATAAGTAAAATGAGAAAAACAGAGGTTGGGAAATTTGCCCCAAACTATACAGAGAATAAATGCAGAGGGAGGATTTGAGCCCAGTTAACCTGGCCCCTTAACACCAAACTATACTTCCTGACTTAAGAAAGTGAAATGAACTACATCCCCACAGAGTATGTTTCCCAGTTCCTCTCCCCTAGGCTAGCCAAAAAAGATCTTGGTTCAGGAAAGATACCAGGTGACATTGAGGCTTACAGTAAAAGATGCCATGTTTGTTGTGAGTCTGGCAGTTAGAAACCTGGGAGTCATCCTCGACTCCTTCCCTTCCTTTCTCCTCACACCAAGATGTCATACCAAGTCCCGTAAGTTTTAACTCCTAAATATCTTTTGAGTCTTTGCTCTTTCCTCCCTTTGTATTACCAGTAGCTTTGCATCACTATTTTGTGTTACAGTCAGAGCTACTCTAATATGACTAATATAGTAACTCATCACCCCACATCCCTTCTATCTTATGTCCAATTCATTGTCCACGGTCACAGGGATCTTTTCTAAATGGACTTCTGGTCATGACACTATGTGATTAAAATTTAAACACTTCAGTGGCCTCCCATCGCTCTTAAGCAAGACAAAATCCTTAGACATTGTCAGAAAAAGTCCTGTATGATCTGGTCCCGCCAGCCTCAGTTTTCATTAATGTTTCCTCCACCACGAGGTCTTTCCACTTGCAACTCCTTTTGTTAGAAGGCTCTGCTGACCTCTGACCCCCACAGCCTTCGCCCTGTTATGTCTAGTCATTTTTAGATCTGAATCATAACCTTCCTATAGGTCAAATCCTCCTGTTACGTGATCTTATAGCACAATCTCCTTTACATTGAACATGGTTGTAATTTTACATTTATTTCTAATTCCATAAGGACAGAAAACTTTTTTCTTTACTTATAATTGTAATCCTGAACGTGGCACATAATATACATTTAGTAAATATTTTAAATGGAATGAATGGAATACGAATTCTGTGATCTCGAGTCTCCCTTTCAACTGAATGCATACTGCCACTCAGATTTTATTTTTCCATATTCCCAAGGTAGACTCCTAATCAATCAAGTGCCTCATTAATTCTTACCCTCCTACTTCTCATCATATATATGTTTCTAGAGCATTCCCCTTTGAGACCCTATTGCCCAGCATAGCACCTGGCTCATACGAGGCACTTAACACATGCTTATTCACCTGAAAGGCAAGCTCAAGACCCATTTCCCAAGAAATATTCCCTATCTAATCCCAAACGTCTTTTACTCTCAATTCCTATACTACTGTCCTCTGTACCCCATAATCTAGTATTTAACTGCGTGTTGTTTCATATTATTTCTTTATGTCAGCCACTTTATTCTCTTTTTTAAAAAAAATTTCTTTGCATTTATAATCTCACATTTTAGTATGTACTATCAATATGAAATAGTATTATGCAGAATACTGTGGTAACTCATATTATTATCTTGTAATTGTTTTATTTATGCCCACCTCAGTCTCCACATAGATTATGAATTAATTGAGGGTAGCTATTATATTTTCCTTTAAAGACCCTGGAATTATGCTATTTATTAAATAGGTACTCAACTTGTTGATAAAGGAAATCTACCAAAAACTGTAATTTCATCCAATTTTTAAATTAAGATCCTATTATTAAGTAATAAGAGATACAGATTTGTTCTCACCTACTCTCTTCCTCTTCTCGTCCCCTCCAGTCATCATTTGAGAAAAGTGTTAATGAGCAGAGAAATGTCTAAATTAAAGGCGGAAGGAAGAGGAACCCAAGGCTGGGATGATATACAAAATGGAACTCTAGCTCCTGAATTACAGAATTTTAACCATCGAAAACATCCTATTCATCAGTCTTGAAAACGTAATGAGATTACTTGATAATGTATGTTAGGTGACAGAAGTGAAGAAACCTTAGATAATTTTAAATTACACACTGAACTCTGCAGCAATGGATTTTTCTTTTCTGTCAAGATACACGTTGCTTAAATGTTTCCTAATACAATCAGCCGCAATTACCCAGACCATGGAGCGGGGCAGGGAGAGCTACCAGTTAACTGAATTTCCTAGTTTGCCAAGGGTGAACTGAAGGCTTTCTTCGTGTTTCAACCTTGTTACTGGCAATCTTTATAAAACCTATGCCTCTCCTTTTCTGCCTTGGTAAAAACAATTTGGTTAATGTTATTGTATCTTTCCCTGTTGATTGAAACTATTGTAATGTGTCAGATTGATTCAAATTTCCTTGAGTATGAGCAGTTGATGAAATCTGTGCTAAGCCCCAGGCACAGCCTGACAGCTGCCTTTTTGAATACGTTTTCTGTTTCAACTTAGGCATGCATCTTTTCCTGCAAAGGTTTAGTGCAAAAACAACAGCTCTCATTAAAAAAAAACCAAAAACCAAAAAACAGAAACGATTTTGGTGAATGAATCTAGTTGACTAACTGAGGTGCAGTGGAAGTCAATTGATAATATTTACCAAAATTATGGATGTATTTACATCTGTCTCAGCAATCCTACCAACTCATGAGAACTTATCCCTCAGATACACTTGTACCTTATGAAATTGTATATGCGTATTGCAGCGTTGTTTATAATAGCAAGAAACTTGAAACATCTGTTGATGTGGTAGGTACAAATATACAAATAATGGAATGATATGCAGCTGTTAAAAAGAATGAGAAAGCTTCCTATATCCTGAAATAAAAAAAACTCCAAGGTACAGAACGATGTTATCTTTTGAGTCAAACAAAGAAGAAATTTAAAATACGTACTTTTCTTCTATTGTCAGAAAGAAAAACTGAAATAAATTAAAATACTGCAATATAAAAAATAGGTAAGCAACTTGCACATGCAATTCATAAAAGAAGAAAAATTAGTGGCCACTAAACCTGAAAAAAATGTTGAGTGTCTTTTATGTGCCTGGGATTTTAGAGCTGAAAAATAATCACTGTCTTTAAGGGATATTTTGTTATTACTCTTTTAAACTCAGGAAACACATTTACACACTGACAAGAGAGAGAAACCTAAGTCACATATCTCCATGTTTTGAGAATTATAAGGGAAAAAGGATGGGTAGAGAGAGGCATGATACGTTTTGCTCTTTTTAAGACGAGACTTACTTCAATTGCTGAATGTAGGGAATAGCCATACTGCTTCTTAAACTCTGCTCGAATGTCCAAAAGGTCAATTTCTGATCTGGAAACCATTATTCGGTTCAGAGTAAACTCATCAGTCCCAGCACCCTGTTGAGAAATGCAAGTGTCCACAATACCAGTCTCATTGCTCACAAAACAACATATAGAACTATATTTACAGGACATAGATAATGGTAAAATATTATCTGATATTGATATATATCAATTGATATATATCAATTGATATATTGATATATATCAATATATTGATACGGCAAAATATTCAATCACAGTGACTCTCCTTCACTCATTTTTCATCAAACATCATCATTCATTTATTCAAGAAATATTTATTGAGCACTTTCTCTGTGCCATTGCATTGTCAAATGCTGAAAACAGAGATGAGATGCCCCAGTTAAACTTTCAATTTTGTAAAGGATACAGGTGAGAAAATGGGCCATTACAATAAAACGTGACATATGGGAACTACTGGGTACTATGGGAGCATATGCTCGGGAGGCCAAAGATAGATCAAAGATTAGGAAAGGTCTGTTTGAGAAAGTGGTATGTAAGCTGGGGTCTAAATAATCAGCCAGGGGAAGAAGGAATGGAGTTCTTACAGAGAAGAAAAAAAGTGTTCCTATACAGGAAACAGCATGTGTGATGGTTTAGGGCAAGAACATAAATAATAAGAAGGAACAGCAAGAAATGTGTCTAGAAAGGCCAGACGTTGTAAACCATGAAATGAAATTCGACTTTATCCCAAGTGTGAAGAACTACTGCAATCTGTTAAAACATGAGAGTGTTGAGATCAGATCAGATTTGTGGTTTCAGAAAATTCCTTTGACAGCAACAGTATGAAGAATGGACTGCAGGGCAAGAGTGGGATGAAGATAACAGAATAAGACTAGAAGCTTTGGGACCCATCCAGAGATGATTACATAATGAGAGAGAGAAGGCGAGAGACAGAGACAGAGACAGAGACAGAGAGAGAGAGATGATGATGATGATGGCCTGACCTAGAATAACGGCAGTAGGGATGGAGAAAATGGATAGATGTAAGAGATGCTCATAAAGGTTGATTGACAAAACTTAATGATATATCATTTGAGGAGAATGAAGGAGAGGGAAGTGTAACATTTCTCGCTGAACAGCTAGGTGAATATTGACACTATTCATTTATTCATTCATTCAACAAATGCTTATTGAGCACCTCCTACGTGCCAGACATTGTACCCTGTGCTGTGCGTATGGTAGTGAACAACACAGGTGATATCTCTGTTCTCATGCAGTTTACGTTCTAGTAGATGGAGATGGACGGTAAAGACAATGAACAAGTTGCTCAAGTGCATGGTAATAAGAATGATGGGGGCTTCCCTGGTGGCGCAGTGGTTGAGAATCTGCCTGCCAATGCAGGGGACACGGGTTCGAGCCCTGGCCTGGGAGGATCCCACATGCCGTGGAGCAACTGGGCCCGTGAGCCACAACTACTGAGCCTGCGTGTCTGGAGCCTGTGCTCCGCAACAGGAGAGGCTGCGATAGTGAGAGGCCCGCGCACCGCGATGAAGAGTGGCCCCCGCTCGCCGCAACTAGAGAAAGCCCTCGCACAGAAACGAAGACCCAACACAGCCAAAAATAAATAAATAAATAAAATAAATTAAAAAAAAAAAATGATGGCATGGAGTGTGAGTGAAAGGAAGCCAGCTGACCAGTATAGTGAGGGAAGACCTCTCCCAGGAGGTGACATGTGAGCTGAGACCTCAGAGATGAGAAGGAGACAGCCATAGGCAGACCTGGAGGAGAGAGGACGACACATGCAAAGACCCTGACATGGGAAGAGGCTCAGCATAGTCAAGAAACAGAAAGAAGGCTGATGCGGCTGAGGCGTAGGGAACAAGGCTGGGGAGGGAAAGTACAATAACTTCAGCGAGCTGGGCAAGGCTAGTTCCCGTTGGGGTTATCCACTGAGATGACTGAATGCAGCATGGGGAGCAAGACTGGGGTGGGAGGTGAGGTGGGGAAAATGATGTGTTTACTTTGGACACAGCTTTGTAGGAGCACGTGGACGTCCACAGGAAATGTCCAGGAAGAAACTGAAGTAAGCATCTTCTATGTGCCAGGCTCAGTATGAGGGTCCAAGGACATAAAAGAGCAAGAAGACCTCCTGAACAGATTTCTGGAGCTCCCCATCTAGCAGTGGCAGCCGATGAGAAAACACAGGGTTTCTGTATCGTGAAAGGCTGCTGACTCAGTTTGGTTTAAGTGAGGCAGCTTGAGAGGCTACTGGCTCACGCTGGAGGTCTGTCATCCTAAAACAAGTTGACTGCCCACATTACTGTGAAGTGGGGGAAATGATTTACTCAACACTTCAGTGTATCTACGTCTATAATGATTAGGATACTCATTATCAACCAATGAGCCAAATTAGTAGACACATTAGCTACAAAAGAGAACTCATCAAGGTGTAAAAGAAATACGAAATTCCATCAACATTAAGCAATATTTTTACATTCTCCTTGAGGGTAGTTAAGAATATATATGAAATTTCCAGACCAACCTTCAAAGCTTGGTGCAGTCTTTTAGCTAAAAAGGCAGGCGTGTTCCTTGCACAACAGACTGTTATAAAAAAAGCAAAGTAATGTTCAGTTTCATTTAATAGAAATTGAGTTAATCTACAGTAATACGTTTAAAAAAATTTTTTTTGAGTAAACATACCACTTTCCTCCTCCCCACTCCTGGCTTTTCTTTAGAATGAAAGAGTGAATGAATGCTTAACCTGAATTTCAAAGCCTTATAATGTCATATTTGCATGGAACTTTAGCACAGTAATTATCCTTAGCCACAGGGAAAATAAAATTACCTGCCAAAGAAACTCTCACAGCCGCTGACTCATTTCCAGATCCCAGACACACCAACACCTACGCTTACATTGATAACTCCCTAGGGTGTACCGTTGCTCCGTTTCTAGCATCTTTGACTACTGATGAATAGCTTGGGTCTGAAGACTGCAGAGGTGTTGCTCCAAATAACTCATTAGGTAAGCAGGGGCACTGCAGCTCAGTTTAAAACCAGTTTTTCCAATGGAAAGATTTTCTCTTAAATGACTGGATTAGAATTTATAGGTTGATTAATTACATTAGAACCAGCACCTATAATCTAAATTCAGTCATCAAAAAAATACTACAATCTTTCAATTCTTTATTTTGAAATAACAAGTAAAGCAGAATAAGAAAAAGATAATAGGCAAAAACATAAGCAAATTAATTATCCTTTAAGTAAAGTGAAAATAGCCAGGACTAGAAAAGTCTGTAGGGAATAAATCTATTTATCGCAACACAATTATTTTTATCATCTTAAATCTGATCTCTAGGTAGGAATCTGACCAAAAGTGAATGAATTTTATAATGAATTTTGGAGAACAGAACAAGAATAGTGACTTTCTCATGATGCCTTTCAGACTGTCTTAAGGAAAGCTAAAAGCCCTTTTGTGTAAGTGATTTAAGGGAAACAGAAAGAGAAATATATTAGAAACATGGAATCTGGGACAAACATGAAAACAGTTATAAATCTGAAGCTGTCTGAGAAGAAATCAAGGATGCAAATTGATATTACCTATTTTTTTCTCAAACTTATATTCAGCAAGCCTTAATCATTTGATTGAAAGTTTTATGCCCACTTTTAACCTATTAAGCTTTTCAATCATCTCCCTCACCCCAGACTAAATGCAGAGAATCCTTTCTTTTCATAACCCTTTACCTTGTTCTCCGCTTTATGTTCTTAGATGCACGATTTGTTCCTCATGAATATTTGGGGAGATGGTGGCATATGCAGTATAAGGAAGCTTGCTTTAAGACCCAACCCCAGCAGGGAAACTCAGGGAAATTCCTAAAAATCAGGGAGTCCACTGAAGTTCATTATGATGACCCAGGGTTCACAGTTGCCCGCTTCTTACCCTCTGTGTTCTCTTGACCAAAATTTACTCAGGCCTCTCCCCTCCCCCGCACAGGCCCCTGAACCCTAGCTTGGCCCCCAGCCTGAGCAGGTGCTGAAATGCAGAACGTGTCCCCTTTTCAGCTGGTTCTCAGGACCAGCTGACACAGCGAGACACATTTCCTGTCAACCCCCAACGATTATGCCCCCTTGCTTGTCCAACTTCCCTTTGAAAGTTTCTGCTAAGGTCTGTTTATCTCCTCCCCATAAAAGAAAAGCTTTTTCTGTTTGATTTTCAGACTCTTGTACGTTTCTGAGACTCAACTATTCTCCCTATTGAAATCGTCTCTTTGAATAAAGCCTCTCCTTATCTAAGTCCAGATGTGACAGCTAGCAATCTTCCTACCATGCATTTCTAAGATGTTAGAACTCAGATGGTTTTTCACGTCAAAAGCTATGCGTTGACATGCTGTATTAGATTCCTTGTATATGAAATAGCCAGGACAGGCAGATCTATCAACACAGAAAGTCAACTGGTAGTTGCCAGGGGCTGGGGGGTGGGGAGGAGTGGGGAGTGACTGTCAAAGGGCACAGGGTTTCTTTTGGGGCTGATGGAAATATCCTAAACTTAGATAGTGGTGACAGTTGCACAACTCTGTTAAGACACTAAAAAGCACTGAATTACACACTTTGGGTGAATTTTATGGTACTTAAGTTATATCTCAATAAAGATTTAAAAAAAAACCTGTTGTATTCCAATGGTAAGACTGAAATAGAAAATGAAAGTGTGACATATCTTGAACTTTAAATTAAATTATAAGGTCTTTCTTTTACTTGATAAAATCATGTATATTATAGCCCAAATTTAGTGTAAAATTCAATGTCTATTTCCAAAAATGCTTCTTAGCTCAATGAAGTGAGAATTTGTACATCTCAACAAAGTTTTTCAAATATTACAGCAGGCAAGGTAAAAAGCAGCAAAATTGGTGTAAAGATTAAAATATGAAATGGAGGGACTTCCCTGGTGGTCCAGTGGTAAAGAATCCGCCTTCCAATGCATGGGACATGGGTTCAATCCCTGGTCAGGGAACTAAGATCCCACATGCCATGGGGCAACTAAGCCCGCGTGCCACAACTACTGAGCCCATGCACTCTGGAGCCCGTGTGCCACAACTAGACACAGAAAACCCGCGCACCACAACTAGAGAGAAGCCCCTGCGCTGCAGTGAAGAACCTGAGCACCACATCGAAAGATCCCACATGCCGCAACTAAGACCCGATGCAGCCAAAAAAATTAAAAAATAAAAAACAAATAAAATAAATATTAAAAAAAAGAAATGGAAAAAAAATAACTGGCTATATCATTGCCACTGGAATATTCTCAGAGCTAATTATGGAGGCTGATCTCTAATTCCTTTTTTTTGTCTTGGCCATGCCACGCTGTACGCCTGTGGGATCTTAGTTCCCCGAACAGGGATTGAACCTGTTCCCCCTGCAATGGAAGTGCAGAGTCTTAACCACTAGACTACCAGGCAAGTCCCTGATTCATATTTTTTAATTGAAGAAGAAGCTTTTTTTCCTTCTTGGCCTATCTTTTAGCAAATCAATCAGAGTCATATATTTTAAGCGGCATTTGGATCAACAGTCCTATTCTTGGCACTGAAGAGAGGCTCAGAAGTTAAATGAAATAACATATGTGGAGGAAACGCTGAGAATGGGGCCCAGGGCCCAGACTTTAGTGAGTGCTTGCTCCCTGGGATATTTTCTGCAATTTAAAATATCAATAGTTGAGCATGGACTGTGTGATATATGCAGGTTTCAGTCTCTGTTTACGGTGCAGCACATTGGAGGGGTTGGTTGACATCATAGACTGTGGAGCCCAAGTGCCTACGTTAGAATTCCAGCTCTACCACACTTTCCCTGGGTAACTTGGGGAAGGAACTTAACCTTCTGGTGCCTCAGATTTGCCATGGAGGTAATAAGAGTCCCTAATCATGGGATTGTTATGAGGCTTAAACGGGTTGGTATTTGTACAGAGGTTAGCACAATGCTGAGTGTATAGTAAGTGCCTGATGAGTGTTTATTTAAGAATACAATTTGAGGGCTTCCCTGGTGGTGCAGTGGTTGATAATCTGCCTGCCAATGCAGGGGACACGGGTTCGAGCCCTGGTCTGGGAGGATCCCACATGCCGCAGAGCAACTAAGCCCGTGAGCCACAACAACTGAGCCTGCGCGTCTGGAGCCTGTGCTCCGCAACAAGACAGGCCACGATAGTGAGAGGCCCGCGCACCGCGATGTCTTAAGAGTGGCCCCCGCTCGCCGCCAACTAGAGGAAGCCCTCGCACAGAAAGGAAGACCCAACACAGCCATAAATAAATAAATAATTAATTTTTTAAAAAAAAATACAATTTGAGGCACCCTAATGGGGAGTTCACCCTCCAGAGGTGGTAATTAACATTTGAAAGATGAATCAGAGGCTCACTCCGGAGGAGGTTACCCCTAGACATCAGCTATCTTTAACTCACCGTAGAAGCTATTAATGATCATGATGGATGTTAGATATGATTTTTCCTTGGCGAAATGACAAGCTGTGTGGAGTACAGGTACTCCTACCCTGGCGTTAATGGAGAAGCAGCCTGGAGCAAGCCCAATAGCCACCCAAAATTGGATATTTAGGATTCTGAACAATTTAGGATTGTTCGTAACAATTTAGGATTGCTATTTAGGATTCTGAACAATCTTTTGTGTGTACGAGCATTTAGATTTAATTGCCTGACTCTGACTAGAATGGTCACTGAATCCTGTCTTCCAAGAGCGTCTCATTTCTCTGAATGCAAGCTTTCTTGCAAGGTGTTCTTTGGGTTCCTAAAAGCACAGACTGCAGAGACCTGATTGAGAAGACAGATCAGCTTATATAACCGTGTTTTTGTCTGCTTGTTAATCCATGTGTCTCTCCAGGAACGGATTCAGTCTGTGACTTATTTTCTTTTTGATATTCCCTGTTCGCATCACCAAGAGGCAGGAGACCTGTAGTTCTGACCTGAGTTTAACTTTGGGAGGCCACTGCCAAAAATAACCAAATATGATGAATTACCAAATGGGCTTAGGTCTGTGTTTTCAACAGGCTCCATAAAAATGCCAGTAAGAATGTAATATTTTTATCTCTCAAGGAGTTTACGATCCAAACGTGGTAACAAGACAAATACAGAGTTAAAAGGCAAAGGAAGACCTAAAAAGATAACTTCTTCCGGCATCCATTTAACAATATTTGTTGAGCATATTGTGTGTACCGTGGACTGAGGGCTATGAGGGGCATAAAGATGAAATCAGTCAGGATTCTGAGATGAAAAGAGCTAATCTTGGGATGTATTTAAAACAAGTGCAAAGTAACTCAGTTTATAAGCACTCAAGGGCTTACCTATGGCTAGCAGTAAGTCTTCAAAATGCCCAGACAATTCTCCTTTTATGCTGTCCTCAATGTCCTTCTGGCTGATATTTCTGTATACATCAAAGGCTAAAAAAAAACCAGCACCACAAAAATATTTAAAGTGTCCCAGTTGACCACACTTGAATATATTTTGGTTTTTGATTTGATATGCAGCAAATCAAGTTATTAAGTGGCAAGCTCAAAAACTCCTTTAAACCATCAAAAACTCAGCACAGAAGTTTTTGGTTTTTTATTACTTTTAAAAAATGTCATCTACAATAAAACCTGAACTTCATAGGCCATTTTCTTCAATGATCAATCTCTCTCTCTCTCTCCTCTCTTCCCTCCCCATTCCCAGGCTGTAAGCATTTAAAATAGCCAGAACGGTTAAAAGATAAATAATTTATCTAGTAAGGTGGGCTACTTTTAAATTAGAGCAGCACCTGGGAAACAGTAATGTGGCCATGAGTCAAATATGTTTTAAATCTGCTAAAGAAATCTTAATTATGAAGATTTCTTTGTGCTGAGTAAATCATTCCCTAAGGCAGCATAGCCTAATTCATACTTACTAGAAGGCATTCAAAGTACTTGATCAACATTTGCCCAAAAGCAAAACCTGTACATACGTCACCGAGCATGTAGGCATACTTTGTAAGCCAAGTATATTTTTTCCAAGTGAATTTCAAAAAAAGAAAATTTGGAGAGAGATCTAGGATTGTTTGGTTTTTATTTTTCAAATAAAGACATCAATAAAGTAACTATAATATACTATTGCCATTATTTTATAAAAAGGATGAAATTTTAATGCCCAGGTTTCCTCATTCTCCCGTGAACTCGGCATAAGCCTAGTCATCACTGTGGTTGTTCTCTAGACCAGCACTGGGAAGCCACAGTCAGATGTCCCTAGTAAGTGGAGATCTGGGCTTCTGGGTGCCCTTGCTTCCAGAATGACTCAGACAGATGCATGAGTGAAGGGGTGGGTGCTTAGCTGTTCCATGTAACAGTTGGTCTGATAAAAAGAGTTCCCCCCCACCCATTTACCTTCATATCAGAAAAAGCTGACTGTTAATCTGCATTAATGCATTAACAAAGACTCACCCGCAATGCCTGGTTTTCCTGGAAAGTGGCTAACTAGGCAAGAGATAGGCTGGAAGCAGTGCAGTCAGGTTCCTCCATCCCACAGGAACTCTCCTCTCTGCTCTCACCCCAGAGAGCTGCTCCTCTCTTCTCCCTGCCATCTGTCCCCACCCCCCGGCCCCCCAGGTTGTTTCCTGAAATGTTTGTACATAAAAATGGGACAGCCTTCACGATTTTTAACTTCATTTTCCAGAACTATGTATGTTAAACCTTGAAATATTTGCAAAAACAATACAATGCAAAAAAGGATTATAATGCGAGTCCATACTCAGTTTCAGTTGAGGAAAGCTCCTTAAACACAGGATCTCAGTGAATGTATCTTCATCCGTGCCCCATTTGTTCTCACCAGCATTATAGAGAATCTATTGGACAAGGGAGAAGACTTAAGTGTTATTACAGACCCAATTCTGTCTCTTTCTGAGGAGGCAGAATGAGAAGAGGGGCAAGTTTATTTTACAGGTCGTTGAGATCATCGATAATCCGTGTCTCTCACTTTTAGTGGATTGGAAATCTGACAGTTGTGTGGCAGGAGCCAGGGGAATAATAACCACCAGTGGGGAAGGCAGAAAGGTGGGGTCCGGGGATCCCCAGGTGTCAGGCTTCTCCTTCAGACAGGACAGGAGAGAGCATGACCCCGGCTGGTGCCATAGACGTGAGAACGCAGTCAGGAGGGAGAATCGTTAAAGGAGATGTTTTCTTTGCTCTGTTACCGACCTGGGCATCCTCTTTGGCCAGCTGCTCATCCACTTTCAGACCCTCATCTCTTCTGCCCTAGACAGGGGAGATAAAAGTGAGGGCAATCCTTTTAAAGATAAAAATTCCGGGCTTCCCTGGTGGCGCAGTGGTTGAGAATCTGCCTGCCAATGCAGGGGACACGGGTTCGAGCCCTGGTCTGGGAGGATCCCACATGCCGCGGAGCGACTAGGCCCGTGAGCCACAATTGCTGAGCCTGCGCATCTGGAGCCTGTGCTCCGCAACGAGAGAGGCCGCGATAGTGAGAGGCCCGCGCACCGCGATGAAGAGTGGCCCCCACTTGCCGCAACTAGAGAAAGCCCTCGCACAGAAACGAAGACCCAACACAGCCATAAATAAAATAAATAAATAAAAAGAATAAAAAAAAAAAAAAAATTCCATCACTCGGCATTCCAACCAGCAGGGCATCTTAGAGCTGCTTCTTCAGTGGCAACCACGCAGCACAGAAGAATCAGGCGCTTGGGGCTCTCATTCTGGCACTGACTGGCCATGAAATCTGTAGCACATCACACAGTTTTCTGAGCCGCAGTTTCCTCCCCTGAAAACTCAAATGTCTTAATGGAATCAAAAGACAAGCCACACACTGGGAGAAAAATATATGAAAACACATATCTGAAAACACATATCTGATACAGGACTTGTATCTAAAACACATAAAGAACTCTTAAACCCCAACAATAAGATAACGAACAACCCAATTAAAAATGGGCAAAATATCTGAATAGACATCAGATACACAGATGGCAAGAAAGCACATGAAAAGAGGCTCAATGTCATATGCCATGAGAGAACTGAAAATTAAAACAATACACTCACACACCAATTAGAATGGATAAAATTCTAAACAGTGACAACACCAAATGCTGGCAGGGATGTGGAGCAACAGGAAATCTCATTCCTTGCTGTTGGAAATGCAAAATGGGACAGCCTCTTTGGAAGACAGTTCGGCAGTTTCTTACAAAACTAAACATACTTTTACCATACGACCCAGCAACTGTGCTCCTTGATACTTACCCAAATAAGGTGAAATCTAATGTCCACACAAAAACTTTGACATGAATGTTTACAGAAGATTTTGTTCATAATTGCCAAAACTTGGAAGCAACCAAGCTGCCCTTCAACAGGTGAATAAACTGTGGCATATCCATACAATGCAATAGTACTCAGTGAAAAAAGGAAATGAGTTATCAAGCCATGAAGAGAGGCAGTCTGAAAAGCCTGCATACTGTATGATTCCAACTATAGGACAGTCTGGAAAAGGCAAAACTATAGAGATAAAGAGATCACTGGTTACCAGGCATTCAGAGGGACAAAGAGAGGGATGAATAGCTGGAGCACAGATGATTTTTAGGGCAGTAAAACCATTCTGTATGATACTGTAATGGTGGACACAAGACATTACACATTTGTCAAAACCCATAGAATGTATAACACGAAGAGTGAATCCTAATGTAAACTATGGACTTTAGTTAATAATAATGTGTCAGTTCATTCATTCATCATCTAATTCATCATCTAATTCTTTTATCATTCATTCATCATCTAATTCATTCATCAACTATAACCAATGTACCACACTAGTGCAGATGTTAACAACAGGGGTCACTGTGAGGGGGGAGGAGGGGCATATGGGAGCTCTCTGTAGTTTCTGCTGCATTTTTCTGCAAATCTAAAACTGCTCTAAATAATAAAGTCTATTAAAATAAACCAAAACCTCAAAGATTCCCCACTAACTCTACTGTTGAAGGCTCTGTGGCTAAGTGCGTGTGCTTGTACACAAATAATTCAGCACATTATAGCAAGATGGGAGACGGAGAAGGAAAAGAAGATTGCCTGAATTATTTTGCAAATTATAGGTGAATGAAACATTTGGCTATAATACTTTAAAAATGCATTTGTTCCAAACTAGTGGTTACCAGCAGGGAGAGGGAAGGGGGGAGGGGCATTATAGGAGTAGGGGAGTCAGAGGTACAAACTATCAGGTATAAAACATGCTCTAGGGCTTCCCTGGTGGCGCAGTGGTTGAGAGTCTGCCTGCCGATGCAGGGGACACGGGTTCGAGCCCTGGTCTGGGAAGATCCCACATGCCGCGGAGCAACTAGGCCCGTGCGCCACAACTACTGAGCCTGTGCGTCTGGAGCCTGTGCTCCACAACAAGAGAGGCCGCGACAGTGAGAGGCCCGTGCACCGCGATGAAGAGTGGCCCCCGCTTGCCACAACTAGAGAAAGCCCTCGCACAGCAACGAAGACCCAACACAGCCAAAAATAAATTAAAAAAAAAAAAAAAAAAGAGTCATAGATTAAAAACAAAAACAAAAACAAAAACCCACGCTGTACGGATATATTGTACAACACAGGGAATATAGCCAATATTTTATAACTATAAACGGAGTATAACCTTTAAATTGTGTGAATCACTATACTGTACACCTGTAACATATAATATTGTAGAGCAACTATACTTCAATATAAATAAATAAATAATAAATAAAAATTTTAAAAATGCATTTGTTCCTATTTGCAAACATTAGGTCTTTGTATGCCTGCCTGGTTTTTATTTTAAACTACTCTTTTTTTTTTCTTTTTAAATTTATTTACTTATTTTATTTATTTTTGGCTGCGTTGGGTGTTCATTGCTGCGCGCGGGCTTTCTCTAGTTGCGGCGAGCAGGGGCTACTCTTCCTTGCGGTGCGCAGGCTTCTTATTGTGGTGGCTTCTCTTGTTGTGGAGCACGGGCTCTAGACACGCAGGCTTCAGTAGCTGTGGCACATGGGCTTCAGTAGTTGTAGCTCATGGGCTCTAGAGCGTAGGCTCAGTAGTTGTGGCGCAAGGGCTTAGTTTCTCCGCGGCATGCGGGATCCTCCCGAACCAGGGTTCGAACCCATGTCCCCTGCATTAGCAGGCAGATTCTTAACCCCTGTGCCACCAGGGAAGCCCTGGCCTGCCTGATTTTTGCATGATTTCTTTTCTCGGTTTCTTTCAGTGCTGCTGCTACTCTGCTCTAACTAGTCATCCCTAGTTTGCCGCCTTCTTGTTTTCCTTTCATCATTCACTCTGCTCCAATAATAAAAACGCTGATGATCACTGGTATTAATTACAATAAGCCAGCACCACCACGTATTGACGTATTGATAACTTTCTCTGTGCTAAGTATTTCACACTCTTTCTCTCTTAATCTTCACAACACGCTCTGAGGCTGGTACTGTTATTATTTTAATTGTACAGATGTGAAATGAAGGCTTTGAGGCTTGACTTAAAGTAACTCGTCTCAGCATATAAAGCTAGCAGGCAGCAGAGAAGCACAAGACTCCAGGTCTTATTCTGAAACCCTGCCCAGGAGCCTTGCTCTCCACTGCCTTCTGTGGGCATGTGTGCTCACGTGTACACAAGCAGGTCTGCACTTATGAGTACAGACCTGTGGGATCGTATGTTTGCAGCGATACCTCATCAGTTTTAGTTTGTAGGTTCAAACGTCATAAGGTTGTCACCATTGGAAACAACTGAAACCATAATTAGGATAAACTGTTCCTTAGTGGCATAATGCCTCACTTTGCCAAGTGCTGCTTCAACCCTCAGGCTGGGATGGTTGTTGGGATTTTCTCACACATTAAGGGCTGCGTAAATCAGCTGAAAGAGGCTGTTGAGATAGGGCTTAAATCATTTCCTCTCTTACACACACCTATGACTCTATCTCATCCTTGACCTCACCACCTTTTTTATAAAACCAAGAGCCTCCTAAAAAGAGATGGCAAGGTGTGGTCTCATTTGGTCACATGGTGATGAATGGCTTAGCAGCTCTTCCAAAGGGGGCAAGGATGCAGTTCCAGCAAGCCACATTTTTTTAATCCTGAGACTGATATACCCATCTCTGAAGATAATTCAACTGTATCATGCTTCCTACTTAATTTAAGTGCTACCCAAAGAAATATATATTCTTTAGAGTCCAGAAGAAAATCAACATGTTCTTAAAAATGGAGACATAATGGAAATGAACAATTATTTTTCTTCCAGATGAACGTGCAGAACATTTTCTAATGTATTATGAAACCTGATCAAAATACATTTAATCCATATACTGACAAAACAAGATTTTTTGGTTACATCACTATGTTATACCTTTATGAGGGTGGTTAAATATTATACTGTGTGGTGGCAATGCACATGTAAGATGAACAAATCATTTCATATGGAAAACTGCAATCTCATCGTCTCACTTTGGTTATTTTCAAACACCCTAAAAACTATTATTGACCATGCAGCTTATTGGGGAGTTAAAAAGTAAAAAATAAAACCTTACATCTGCCAAAGTCAACAGAGCTTTCCGGAAGTCACCAGATGTTTCAGAACTAATTTCATCTCCAAGACTCTTCTTATACACTGAAACCAGATAAAAATGAAATTAAGCCTTGATAAACTAAAAAATATTATTATAAAACACAGAAAAGCTTAAAATGTCAACATTGGCAAGGAATGAGTACCTGATAATATAAATCTTGTTTCTTCTTTTTTTAAAAAATCTTTTAGTGCTCTTCTGATATGGATATATTCTTCTTGTAACTATTACTGTAGTGTGTGGTGTGATAGATGCACAAGAACAGAAACAACTGCCATTCTGGATCAAATCATGGTTCATTTTATCTGACAAAGGCACTAAGGAACGTATGGTGAGAAAGCTAGGATGGGCAAGCTGTTAGTTTGCCTTCCAATTTCTATTATGTCCGTCTTCCATAGGAATAGAACCCTGGCCTTAAGCAAGATATAATGTACACAGCTTAAAGACCACATTCTCAGCTCTCCTCTTGGCAATGAAACGTAGGCAGACCTACGTGACATTGCTGGGAAATCTCCTTAATGAAGGCTCATGCCAATCTTAGTCCCTTACTCCATCCTACTGCCTGGTGTGTAGATTGATCCCTGGAGCTTGGGCAGCCATCTTGGTCTATGCAGGACTATATCTGAGCGATGGCATAAAAATAAGCAGGAAGGGGCCTGGGTTCCTGAAGGTTTTGAGGCGCTATCATGCCAGTCCTAGAATTGCCTATCTCCAGACTGCTTCTACATGTGAGATAAATAAATGTTTATCTTATTTAAACCACTGTTATTTTTCTGTTTTATTGACTCTAACCCTAATCTTAACGCATACAGTTAGAATGTATTATCTGATAGCTCTCAAAAGTAAGAAAGCTTCCCGAAAACATACTGTTTCCCCATAACAAATGCCAACTGTGTGTTCGCATATTTTAGTACGAATAGTTGTAGCTCCTTTTGCATAGCCTGTGATGTGCAGTGTCCACTGAATTTTACATCTCTGTTCTGCTCCACCCATGGAGCAGTGATTCTCTTCGAGCCACTGTATACCTGGATGCAGCTGACACCAGGTGGCTCTTTGAACTCCACCTGCATCACCCTCAAGACCTCTATAAAATTAGTCATATGAATGCTTGTCCTTTTAAATCAGTAAAAGACAACTATAGAAAGTGATGTGAGATTATCTAATAGCAAGAACTGTGTTGAGAGAGAAATTCTTCCAGTGTGATTTTAATAAGTCTCTTTTTATGAAATCTATAATTTTCCAGAGCAATTCAAGTAAACAAAATCCGCTATAAATACAGATTATTTATCTAAGTAATAATAACATTTAGTAGGCATCACTTTCCCTAATAGTCACGTTATTGTTACATCTCTCCTTCCTTCACGCTATGAAAAAATTTTTTTAATTTAAAAATATCAAGCCAAAAAAATGAAGCTCTCAATTGTTAGAATTTGGGGAAGTATTTTATAATTTTAGAATTATTGACATGAGTTTCACACAGCCTCCCACGCCTCTCCTCTACCCCAGATATTTTGCAGGAAACTAGACTAAAAATATGAAAATTACTTCGATGCAAGTTGAAAACTACCTTATGCATTTTGAGACACAATAGGGTATAGAAAAACAGATACAATGTTTTAATAGTGCAGAAGCTGAACTTAGAGTTCCTGATCCTGATTCAATGTTCTCTCATGCACCATTAACTTTAGAATACTGGAAAGAGTTCAGAATTTAGCTCTCTATTCATTTAGGTGCTATTGCATCATTGTAGTGTGTGAGCCACTCAATATGCCTGGTCCTTTAATGAGGGCCAAGTTGATAGGTCCTCTGATGGATTTCTAATGCATGGGTCACCATTGCACATTACATGATGCCATCGCTCTTGCTACAGTTGACTGCATCAGGGTTGGCATCTGACTATAAGTGGCCAGCTGTCTACAAGGTGACCTGGTGGGAGAACTTTGCCCAAAAGAAGGCTCTCTACTAGATAGTGCCTTTCTGAGCCCATTGAATCTTCTCTTAGGGAGTGAGATGTACAGAATTTTTTAAAAAGAGTAACGAAGAAGTGGAAAGACCCCCAGAAATAAGGCACAAAACACAAGTCAGGAATAACAGCCAGAAACCATGGGCAAATAGAAACCTTGAGTAGACAAACGTCCTGTGGTAAGGGAAGAGAAGTTTCTTGGTGGCGTCAAGAACAGTAGAGGCAGAGAGGGAGGGGAAAGAGTTACTAGGATGAAGATGTGCACAGTGAGCAATGGATGTCTGATGCTGAGGGAGTGACTAGACAGCTGAGTCCCTAGCTGTGTCCTGAATCTCTGTACAGCTCGGCTATACCTGATTGAGACTATTTCCTTCTTTTACTTCTTGTGTATCATGAATCCCTACTTACCAAGGGAACCTAGATACAGTTCAATTCCTTGTAGCTTTAGAGGACTTAACTCACACAGATACCAGAGCATCTGGTAACTTTGAACAATGACCACTTGTCACATTTGCAAAACAACAGTCCTAAATGCTAAGACATTCACTTGGCTCTTAAGATCCCAGATCTCCATCTTAAGGATATTCATTCAATGAATATTTGAATTTATCCCCCACTGTTCTGGGCACTGGAGATATAGCAGTGAGCAAAACAGACAAAAATCACCCCCTTCATAGAGCTTACATCCTAGGGTTGTTTGTACATAAATGCTGAACTCCAGGGAGAATCTTGGGGCCAGTCAACTCATGGAGCGGTAACTCTTCTAAGAAACCCAAGGAAGTAACACAGCATCTGGGGATAGAGCCCCTGGATCTGATGATTTTTTTACATGTACATCTTGTTGAACTGAGGGAACCAAATATGTTAAACACCTACAATGTACCCATTTGTGCCCATTATTAAGCAATTATCTCATCTACCCCAGATTTGCCCTTCTATACCTTGCTTTGTGGAGCTGGGGTTGGGACTCTGCAAATAACATTTCTCTTTTATCCCCCACCCTCCACCTCCCTGTCAGTTTCCACCAATGGGGGGAGTAGAGGGAGATGAGATGGAAAGAAGGACATGCTATTATTGGCTTGTGATTCACATCAGTGTCAACCCAGTGTCAGGCTTTCACCCTGACAGCAGCAGTTGGCTCCAGGCTCCTAGAACAAGTCACCTGTTTACATGCCCATGGAGGTACTAGCTCCAGCTAGATGGAGGCCCTTCCCCTGCACAGAGATCTGAACTCCAGTTCCTAGGGCCTCTCCTCTGAGCCCCTGAAGTACCAACACCAGAAAGTGGTGCCCTCCTCTGAGCTTCTAGTTTCTGAAAATCCCAATCTCTTCCTTTGTTGTCCCAGCCTTGAGGATTATACCTCTGAGCTGTGTTTCCGTTTTGCCTTTTCAGTCCTCCAAAAAGGTACTTAAGCAATTCTCTACATTAAATTCGCTCTGTTAAAATACCTAGTGCATTTCTGTTTTTCTGACTAGACCTCATTAGCATACCAACAATAAAACAGTCACTCACCTATCATTGAGGTTATTTACCTTCTAATGGAAATTTCTCAAAGTAACCTCTTTAACACCCATCTGGGGGCCGGTATATCCCTTTTTTGGACCTTTCCTACCGCAGAAGTTTCCTAATACACAGCTGGCCACCCTGATACAAAAACATAGACACCATGGCTCCCTTAAGGTACTTGGAGGTGGTGACAGGGAGCGGTTATTTAATAAGAATTGGTCTGGTCTTTGTCCCTGGCTCCTGGGAGGTAACCTCTAAATACTTACAATTTCCCCAATAATAAGAATTTCACTGTTATTCATGGAGGGTCCCCTGAACCACACCTGAGTTTATGCTAACAAGATGACTCCGGATGGGGCTTGGTCACACCAGAAAGACCAACCAATATGACTAAAGGGTTAAGGCTTTGAGCCACATGATATCAGCCTGACATCTAGCGGGAGGAGGGGACTAAAGATGGAGTTCAGTCACATGGCCAGTGATGGAGTCAATCATGCCTGTGTAATAAAACCCTGGACACCACAGATCAAGTGAGCTTCCCTGGTTGGCAGTTATACATGGCTGGGCTGGGAGGGGGATGCACCCTGAAGACATGGAAGCTCTGCGTTCAGGACCCTCCCAGACTTTTCCCTATGCATCTCTTCACTCCACCAGTCTTGATTTACATTCTTTATAGAAAACCATAATTGTAAGTATAGAGCTTTCTTGAGTTCTGTGAGCCATTCTAGTGAGTTATTGAACCTGAGGGGGTAGTAAGAATCTGTTGCCATTTGGTCAGAAGCGCATGTGGCCTGGGAACACCTGAGCTTGTGGCTGGTGTTTGAAGTCAGAGTAGTTTTGTGGGGACTGTGCCCTTAACCTGTGAAGTCACCCTAACCGTGGGTTGTTAGTGTCAGAATTGCATTGCAGGGGCTTTCTACTTTTTACACAGCTAACAGACTCTTAGGGCTTTAGCTTATTATACTGAAGCCACATGCTCAACACATCCTCTAAATGGTTCATCTCATTTCCCACCCCAAAAATCATGAGTGGTTTTTAACACATAATATGAATATACAATGATTTGAGTGTCTTACATTGATGAAAATGGTTGATTCAATTAAGCAGTGATTGCTGAGAGTGAAATCCACGATAGCTGTAATGTTATAAATGCAAAGCATTAATGCCATTGTTATGTAGCAGTTCCTAGCTCAGATCATATTAAAATTTTCTTCAAAAATCCACAGTCCTTAGCCCATTTTAGAATGTGTCTTCCTTTTTACGGTCTTGCCTCCTCAGAACCACTTGTGAAGAAAGATTGGTGGGTTTCTGGGAAAAGCAGCATTGGCTCCTATAGGTGTGAACAGGGGTAAAGGTAAGCAGAAAATAAGATCACCTGTATAGTAGGCTTGGCCAATCTCCTTCATCTGCCTGCTTGTCCTGGTGGTTAAGATTTCAATCAGTGCATCTTCATTTGTTCCCGTGCCCTAAGAAGAAAAAGGAAATCTATTTTTAGAACACTTTAAAAAACACCTAGTTTCATGCATTGCGGTCTTAACATCTTGTTTTCTACAAGTGAAAAGAACAGTTTTTAGTCAATCAACATAAGGTCCTCTATTGCTCTAAAGTGGTTTTCTAATTTTCCATATATTTTAGTATTAAAATAACATGAATCATCTGAAGTTAACCGATATTAAGCTTCTAAAGAAAATGTCCTACTCTAGTGTAAAACTCCTTTGAATAATTCCAGGAAGAAATAGTATAAAGGGAAAGCCTATGTCATTCAGTACCAAAAGTGAGCATTCAAATATGTCACTGTATTTAGAAAGGGCTCTGCAATTCTTTTGAATGAGTCCATACTTGTACCAATGCACCTGGTTGGTCAGTATGGATCCTCCTCTTCATTCAGGGAGATTTTTAAAGCCTCAGTAATGTATGTCATAAGCCTAGTTGGTTTGGGGACTAGTGTTTCCTGAGTCTTGGTTTATATTGAGGTCACTGAATCACACTGAGACTTCAACAGAAGCCATTTACATTAGGACTTGACCAAATAAGGCCAATGTAGCATAAGAAAAGAGGTTGAATTCTGTCCCTCTGTGACAGATTCCTAGTTCCCTCCAATAGCTCTCCTTTTCAAATTACTTATTTATTTCGTTACTTATTTTTAAATAAACTTTTTTTGGGTTTTTTGGTTGTTCTTCTTTTTTAAAATTTTATTGGAGTATAGCTGATTTACAATGTTGTGTTAGTTTCAGGTGTACAGCAAAGTGATTCAGTTATACATAAACATATATTCATTCTTTATCAGATTCTTTTCTCATATAGGTTATCACAGATTATTGAGTACAGTTCCCTGTGCTATACAGCAGGTCCTTGCTGGTTATCTATCTTATATATTGTAATGTGTGTATGTTAATCCTAAGCTCCTGATTTATTTTAGAGCAGTTTTAGGTTTAGGGCAAAACTGAGAAGATCCAGTATCTCTTTTATCTTCCTTGATTAGTCATAGAACCCCCATTTTTTAACTTAGCACAAAGCTAACCAAATAAAGACCATATTTCTCAGCTTCCCTTAGAGCTAGGTTTATCCATACAACTAAATTCTGATCGATGGAATATATGTGAAGCATCACGTACAATTTCAGAGAGTCCTTAAAGAGAAAGGATGAACACGTCTTTGTCTCTTACTCTTTTCAGCTGACTGCAATAAAGATATAATGGCTGGATGTTGAGCTGCCATCTAGCCAAGAAGCGGAATCTACAGGCTGAAGATGGCAGAACCTCAAGACTGAAGGTCTGATAATGATGGTGCCATGATACCCAGCTCTGGGTTGCTTCCTTTGGAATTCTTTAACATAAGAGGGAAACATTTCTAATCCTTGCTGGTGAATCTAATTCTTACCATTTCACCTGCTAAACTGTCCCCCATGTGGCAGCCATAGTAATGCACTGCTGAGATTTCATGTCAAGAGAATATACTGCCAAGAATGTAGTTAGTTGGTAGCCTCCAACTGCCACACCTTTGGATCTGTCACACAGTTCACATAAAGTCATGCTCTCTCCAGGCTGCTCTCAGCCATGACTGCGCATGGAAGGGGAACTGGAGCTGGGCCATTCCTGCCCCATGTAGGACCCTCCAAAGGGCACACTTTGCTCAGGGGCTCCCCATCAGCTTGCCGTGGCTTTCTTACAGCAGCACTACAGACTGAGGCTCTTCCTATCTGAGCCTCCCTCTCTCCTTTCACAGGTGTCAGACCTGTATTGCAGTCAGAAGTTTCACCCCACCTACACTGCTCTGTCTCTGCTTTATCCTTCACAAGGATTTCCCCCAATAAATCTCTTGTACATTTAATTCCATCCTGCCATCTGCTTCTTGGGTGCCCACACCTCTTCCACAGAAAAGAAAATAACTCCTGTCTCTGATGGGAAAGCAGAGCCTTGCTTTAGACCTGGACTCCTTCCTTTCCCTCCTTCCGGTCAACAAATATGTTCAGCACCTATCTCATTGCAGGCTTTCCTCTAGGAACAGAGGTTCCTCGAGTGGTGAGGTTCCCTGATATGATGGAGGTTTGCCTTTTAATTGGATGGAAAAAAAATAACACGTAAATCAACAAAACACCAAATACGTAAAATACCAATATGTAAAATACCAAAAATTTAACAAGATAATTTTAGATAGTAATAGATAGCAATTTAAAAAATTAAACTGAGTGAATGAATAGAAAATATCTGGAAGAAAATCATTCCTGAGGGAAAGAACGTCACATATAAAGACCTCAAGATAGGAATAAGCTGAGAATGTCCAAGGAGCAGTGAGAAGGCCAGTACAGCTACAGCACTGAATTGGGGTGGCCGGCAGCGGAGGAGAGGGTGTGATGATCAGTTTTATGTGTCAATCTGGCCAGGCCACAGTCCTCAGTTATTCAATCAAACAGTAATCCAGTGTTGCTCTGAAGGTATTTTGTAGCTAAAGTCCATTATCAATTGACTTTAAGTAAGGGTGAGTACCTTAGATATTCTACGTGAGCCTAATTCAGTCAAGAAGCCTTAATTAAGAGCAGAGCTGAGGCTTCTCTGAAAAAGCAGAGATTCTACCTGTAGGCAGGAGTTCCAGCCTGCCCTTCCTAACAGCCTGCCCTACAGATTTCAGATTTGCCTAGCAAGCTGGATAGTCGTGTAACCAATTCCTTGCAATCAGTCTCTTACTCTATACCTCCTGCCTACTGGTTCGGCTTCTCTGGGGAATCCTGACTGATACAGATAGAATTTTAAAAAGCCATAGAGATGGACAGGAGCCAGACTCTGTTGGGCGATGAAGGTCATGATAAGGAGTTTGGATGTTCAGTAGTCAAAACCATTGGAGATTTATGCAGGTGAATAGTATAATCTGATTCTAAAAGTAACTTTATACAAATAATTTTGGCTATTCTGTGGTGAATGGATTTGAGGTGGGCAAAAATAGAGGCAAAGGGACCAGTTCCGGGGATATTGATATGGTCCAGTCAAGAGATGATAGTGGTTGAACGAGAATGAAAGCAATGGATTTGGAGGGAGGGACATGCACACATTTTTGATGGATTCTGGAGTGGAGCTAATGGGCTTGTTGATAGATTTGGGAGCTTTGAAGCGTGAGAGAAGGCAAGGGATCAAGGATAGTTCTAGGTTTTTGACCTAAACAATGGGGTTAATGATGGTGCCGCTGACTCAATAACAACAAAATAAAGAATTTGACACCTCAGGTCAAAAAAACAAACAAAATTAGGCTCTGACCATATCCTTTCAGGCCAGGAACATGTGGGCTTAAGGTTCCACAACTGCTTCCCATTTCAGGGTTGTTCTACTAATTGGAGAGCACAGAATCTCCAAATCCATCACATTTACACCCATATCTCAAGTGTGCACCAGAAGAAAGTCACTCTTTCTGATAATCAAGTGTTGGGCAGAAACAGCTTGTGTAGGTCTCATACCTTCATGGATTTCTTCAGCTGTTTCGCATCAAACACTGCCGGTGGGGTCACGAGGGCCACCATGAGACACTTGAAGTGGCCAGAGAGATCACCCTTCAAGTCATCTTTCAGTTCCTAAAATTAAAAAAAAAACCCAAAGAAAAAAGTATGAAATACTTCTCCTTTCTCTTCCTCCAAAGTCACCTAGTGAAAGACGAACACGAATGTATGAATTCAGACAAAAACATGCCCATCCACAGGAGATAAAGAGAAATGGTGAAAATATTTCTATGGATATTAGTCTGCATTTTATGTTCACTTCCAAAATGTTCTGTTTTATATTCAGTTTTCTGAAGGGAAGCCAGTGGAGAAGGTTCTCTGAGGGCCACAGATAGGAACTCTGTATTAAAATGCATTTCCCAGGCCCTTGATGCTCTCAATGCTTGGGTTGGGGTGAGGGAAGAGGAAGGGGAGGAGGAGCCCCATAATTCACACCCAGCTTCACTGGGAGGTGCTCTAATCCTGCCTTGCTTCTCGGTAACTGCCAAAGAGTTTTGAAGGGAAAAGGGGAGGGAAGACAGTGCTTGGTCATTTGCCTCTGGTAAGAGCGTGGAACTAGGAGGCATCAAAAGCAGTTTTCTGGCAACAACAACAGGGGAAATCCGAAATGTGGTAATAGGGGGACCTTACTTATTGATGCTCTCCTTCAGCAGTCCTTTCATACATTACATAAGTACGGTCCATCTCCCCTGCTTGAAGGCAAGTAACATGGTTTCCATTTTTAATACCCAAAGGAGTGTTATTGAATAATTATTTTTCCTGCTCTTGATTATTTTCAGCCCTGAAACAGAGGCTGGAAGCCTCCCAGACTGCTATGACAATGTGGGTACAGACCAACATCTTCCATGACACTTGGGGGCCCAGCTGGGGCATGCTCCTGCCGAAACAAATGGGATGGAGCCACTGTAGTCATCATGGGGTGCTTCCTCTCCAAATGCTAAATTCCACCCCCATCTGTCCTCAACCCAAGCCTTTCCAACTGAATCTTACTTCACATGCTCTCATTCTGTCCCACTGTGAGACATGGTTGTCACCCTTCAGCTCCATCCTTCCTCCATATTTTGGAAATCCTGAAAGGTCAATGGATCACTCACAATCCCTGTACACGAGTATGCTGCCTTGCCCAGAAGCTTGGCAATTCAGTTAAGTTGACAAAAGTTTATGGGGCGCCTGCTCTGTGTTAGGCACTTAATTGGTGAGTTAGACACAATCCTTACCCCTAGGACGTTACTCCCTAATGAGAAAAATAGAAATAGTCAAAGTTAAATTTCAACATAATATGTTAAGTATCTAATAAAGGGAACACAGAGAAGGGTGTCTTAGTGGAGCCCAGGGGCTCGGAGAACACTGTCAGGTGATGCCTCAGCTGCCTTGGATGGTCACTACACACTCTCAATTCTGGACCCAATAGCCTGATTGGTTTGTGTTTCCACCCTTTCCCCTACACAGTTCATTAGCCACAGAAGCTAAAATAATCTTCAAAAAATATAGATTAGGTTATAGTATTTCCTTTCTTATAAACCTCCAATTGTTCCCTATTGTTCTTAGAATAAAATCTAAACTCTGCACCAAGACCCCAAGGTCCAGCATGTCCTAAGCCTCTCTTTTTTTTTTTTTTAAAATTTTATTTATTTATTTATTTATTTTTGGCTGTGTTGGGTCCTCGTTTCTGTGCGAGGGCTTTCTCTAGTTGCGGCGAGCGGGGGCCACTCTTCATCGCGGTGCGCGGGCCTCTCACTATCGTGGCCTCTCTTGTTGCGGAGCACAGGCTCCAGACGTGTAGGCTCAGTAGTTGTGGCGCACGGGCCTAATTGCTCCGTGGCATGTGGGATCTTCCCAGACCAGGGCTCGAACCCGTGTCCCCTGCATTGGCAGGCAGATTCTCAACCACTGCGCCACCAGGGAAGCCCCCTAAGCCTCTCTTCAACCTCACCTCTTCCCTCTGTCACCCTTTACTGTCTACGCTCCTACCATATTAGGACTCTTCCTGTTTCTTAAGTACTCCCAGCTTGTTTCTGCCTCAGGGCTTTTGCATTTGCTGGACGTTCTGTCTGAAATGCTCTTCCCCAGATCAAGCAGAGCAGAAGCCTGAGTATTGTTCAGTCTTCATTGAGAGTAAGGTAACAACCTGTCACTGACGTTTCTTCACCACATGATCTAAAGGAGCCATTCACCAGTCATTGTCTAGCATATCATCCATTTTAATTCTTTCATAGCACCTACCAATATCTGAATTTGTTTTATTTATATATTTATTAGTTTTTCTAATAGAATGTTAGGTCCATTAAAGAGAGGAGGCTCTGCTTTTTATTCCAGTGAATCTCCAATGTCTAGAATATCTCCTGACCTAGAGTAGTACCCCACTCCTGACACACAGTAGTTTATGATTGAACAAATAAACTGCTTGGAAAAGACACACAAAATGTTCTTGAATAGTTCTTGTATAGTTCTGGTACTGAAGAAATATTCATCTGCCGAACAAATTAAAAGAAAATCAGTCTATAATTACGTAAACATATTAAAGTTGGAAGAGAAATTAAAGATCATCTAAGACAGGATTTATCAGATAATTGATCAGATAATTCTTTATTGTGGGGGACTGTCTTGTGCACTGCAGGATGTTTAGCAGCATCCCTGACCTCTACCCACGAGACACCAGAAACATCCCCCCCCCCTCCCACCAGTTGTGATAATCAGAATGTCTGGAGACATTGCCAACTATCCCCTGGGGAGCAAAGTCATTCCCGGTTTATAGCCACTGATCCAAGGCAACTCTCCTTATTCAACAGGTGAAGATAACTGAGGCCCAGAAAGATCAAGTAACATGTCCAAGGCCATTCAGACAGTTAAGGGAAAAGACCAGGACTCCTATTCCAGGCTGTTGACTGGATACACAGGGTACTTCCCGTTACACTTGGCCTGAAACAAAAGATCCGTGGGCATAATCATATGGGAGCAGCCTTGATCCGTTAGTGATTAGCCCTCTACTGCCTGTTATGTTAATGAAATCTTACCTTTCCATATGCTGCTTGATATTCCTTAGCAATCAGCTGCCGCTGTGCATTCGACCTCTCAGTCAGAATGCTAATGAGAGTTTTCTCATCGGTTCCTAAATGAAACGAAAATAATTGTATTCACCATCAACTCAAATATGCTTAATATCTGTTGTGAACAAAAGAAAAATGATTAATGGTCTGAAACAAATGCAGAGAGGAAGGCATTTTAATTTTTAATTTCCAGGTCTTACCAGGTTGGCATCTTTATTTCTTTGATCGCCTGGCTTTTGGAAAAGAAAATTAACTTTATTTGGATAGTTTAGGGGGAAGAAAACCATTATTGCCCAAATATTCCTATCCGTATATCAGACAGAGGAAGTAGCACAAAGAACATACTGCTTTTTTTTTTTTTTTAATTAATTAATTAATTAATTTTATTTTTGGCTGTGTTGGGTCTTCGTTTCTGTGCGAGGGCTTTCTCTAGTTGCGGTGAGCGGGGGCCACTCTTCATCGCGGTGCGCGGGCCTCTCACTGTCGCGGCCTCTCTTGTTGCGGAGCACAGGCTCCAGACGCGCAAGCTCAGTAGTTGCGGCTCATGGGCCCAGTTGCTCCGTCTGGATCTTCCCAGACCAGGGCTCAAACCCGTGTCCCCTGCATTGGCAGGCAGATTCTCAACCACTGCGCCACCAGGGAAGCCCCATACTGCTTTTGAAGTAGGGTTTTTCATCCTTCTGAGGTTCAGTTACTGTCTTATCACCTTTTATCTTTCTATCTCCATATTTGATATAAAAAGTCATTTTTTTTTTCTCTAGAAAAAAAGGAACTGACATTTATCAAGAACCTACCACATACTAGGCACCTTTTATTCACTGTCATAGTTAATATTCACAGGGCCCTGGGCAGTAGGTATGATTAAGCTGTTCTAAAGATAAAGACACTAACATTTAGAAAACTTACCTCACTTGCCAAAGTCAGGCAGCTTTTAAGTGGCGCAGCAAGAATCTGAACCCAAATCTCTTAATCCAAAACATTTATTTTTATCAGTGGTCCATACCTCTTTCAGGCATTTCAGACCCACATACTTAAGCACCTGTTCTAAGTACAAGTAAAGGGCTGATGCTGGCCTGCCTGAAAACAACCTCCAGGTCACTATTTTTTTCGTGATTATAGTATTAAGATAATGTGAGAAGTTGTGTCTGCTCCTTTGTGGAAGAGGACTGCCCCTGGGTTGGGGGCTGTGAGTTGGCTTCTGTCTTGGGCCTGCATGACTAGAAAGGTATAAAAGATCCATTGGAATTCAAGGCTCAACTTCCCTGTGTTGAGGTGACCCACACACACCTTGGCTCCACACACCCATGGCAGTGGTACACACTCTACATGAATGATGGTTGCAAAAGAAACGGTGTACTTGATTAGCTGCTGGGACTCCTAGTGACAGATGTTGCCCCACTGGGTCTTTGGTCTTGTATTCTTCTGCATAGTTAAGTAAACAGAGTTAGATTAACCCTCATTGTGCCCTGTGAGTCCGATTATCAACTTGGACCTACAAAGGTATCTGAGTTGGTGCACGACTAGACACCTCCAACTACAAGTATCTCAAACTCAGCTGCTCCAGGTTGGATTCATTCTATTTCTTCTCTAACTTGTCTTTCATCCTATTTCATCATTATTCCCTCACCAATGACACCACTATAGATGCAGTCATCCAACCAAAGATCCTGGGAGTCATCCTATACTCCTTTCTTTTCCTTACTTTCTACATTGTAACAATCACCTGCATCTCTTGGATTTGTCCTCTTCTCTGCCACTGTGCACTCATCATATTTTACCTAGAAACTTCAATAGCCTCCTAACTTGACCCCCTTATAATTTATACTGTATATTACTGCCTAAGTAAATTTTTTTTCTAAGTAAATTTTTTTAATGCATCAGATCACGTCAGTCCCTTGGCTGAAATCCTAATGATTCTCTGTAACCTTCAGGATGAAGTTTAAGCCCCTAGCTTGTGCACCAGTTAATTAGGACCTAGCTCCCACCTCATATTCTAATTTCCTACCCCCTTCTCTGTATCTCTATACCCTTTGCCACTAGACTCCAGACATAACTAACTACCCACGGTTACATGTAGGTTGTACGCCAGGCAATTTCTCCTCTCTTATTTCTGCACATGCTCAAGACCAGAAATTAAACCAAGATGTCTCATGGTTCAGAGGCTGGATCTGACACGTCCCTAAGGCAAATGCCACCATGACGCCTGGTTTTGGTGTTGGGAGTAGTGCTTACAAACCAAAACCTCCTTCTCAAAGTGGGCCTGCAAACCAAAATGTGTAAATTCGTGAAGAAACATAATGTTAAGGAAGAAAGACAAGCGATAGAATTTAAACACCATTAATTCATTCAAATTGACATTAACTTCATGGAAAAGTCTATTCAACCCTGTGTTTAAATAGGCAATCAAAGAGATAGATAAAGAAATAACTTTCATTTAAAAACAGCAATGAAAAAAAAACCTAAACAGGCAGAAATACAATAATATTATACTGATAGTAATAGTATAATTACTATTATGAACCTTAATAGTATAATTCATGGAACTTTACAAACTGACCCTCAAATTCATAGGACAGGGCAAAGAGCCAAGAAAATCTCTTGCCTTACTAGACACTAAGTGTCATTATAAAATAATAATAGTAATTATGACAATGTTATATTGAGACAGTGAGAGGCAAACAGACCAATGGAACGTAACAGAGAGCAGAAAAATAGCAAAACTTATAGGACAGCAGTGGCATTACAAATCAGTGTGGAAAGGATGAGCTCTTCAATTGATTGCACTGGGACAATTACATAGCCACTTGGGATAAAATAAAATTAGCTTTAAATGCCATTCACAAACACTAATTCCAGGCAGAGTAAAGATCTCAGTGTGAAAAATAAGACTGTAAAATTTGGGGGAGAAAATACAGGAGGATATCTTTATGAGCTCATCATAGAAAAGTACACACAATAAGTACAAATCATTACAAAAAATATTGGTAAACCTAATTTCACTAAAATTTAAAACTTCTATGCGATAGAAGTTACTGTAGCCAATATTAAAAGAAAATTACATTCTTGGAGAAGGTATTTTCATAGCTTGTAATTTTTTTAAAAAGTTTTTTATCCAGAATTTATTTTAAGAAATAAATTTTAAATTTTAAATTAAAAATTAAAAATTTTTTCTTGCCAAGCACAAAGAAGACAACCCAACTGAAAAATGGATAAAAGATATGGAGGTGTAATTCATGGAAAAAGAAGAAAATAAACAAGAAAGGATGCTTAACTGCATCAATAATGGGGGATGGGGAGGAGGAAGGAAACAGATACAGAATAAGGTACAATTTTAGACCCACTCAATTGGAAAAACTGAATAAGATGACCACAGCAAGTACTGATGAGAATACGGAGAAAGAGGAAGTCTCATATATTGCTGGCAGGAATACTAATTTGTATATTTATTTGAGAGAGCAGTGTGGCAAAATTTCTAGTTAATCTGGGGATGAACATTACCTTCAACCCAGACATTTCAACCGTTATATTCTAGAGAGGTGCTAGCAAATGTGCACAACAAGACATAAGCATGACTATTCAATGCAATATTTTTATGTTGTAATAGAAAAGAATTGTAGGCAATTTAAATGTTCCCTCACTATTTCCATCTTACGATGTGATAATTCAAAAAACTATTCTGCAGTTAAAAATGAATGAACTAGAGCTAAACATATCAACACAGATAAATCTCAAAAACATAATGTTAAGGGACAAAAAAACAAGTTGCAGAAGAAAACATACAGTAGGATTTCAATTTATACTGTTTGAGCCCATGCACAACAATATGTACATACATATGGAGTACAGAATTAGAAGTTTCATGGGAATAAATTCTAATTTAGAATGCTGTTTATCTCTAGGGAATGAGGTGGGAATGAGATCCAGGCAGAATCGGCAGGGACTGTATCTATAATGATTTATGGTGATGATGATGATGATGATTGTTGGTAGCAGTGATGATCATGGTAGTGTTTAATAGTAAGTAAACATGGCAAATATTAAGATATAATAAAACTGGGTTCCCTATACTTTTCCACATTATTTCACAATTTTTTAAAGTACCTTATAATTTCTGTAATTGAGTAAGGCAACTTGGGCAACCTGAACCCATGCATTTTTAGCTTTAACTTCCTGATGTGCTTCAACATTAAAAAAGGAATTGTAAAGCATCACTCACCAATTCCTCTGATTGCCTTATGAATCGCTTCAGCATCCACTGATGCGCTAAAGCCGGGATAATCTCTCATTGTCCCTCGGTGTCCAACCTAGAAGAAAATATCTGACAGTCTCACTAATCCAAAGTGACATCTTTATTTATGTTACATACGCATATTCCCATATGCCTATTGGAAACACACAACAAACCCATGATTTGCACACCTTCTTATCACTTCAGGAGTGGTTCAAGAGAGTCTCCCCACCCCAGATATGCAGGCAATATGACAGCTACCACATTTATAATAAGGCCTCTCTTTTTCTTCTCTTGTGTAACAAATTGAAAATATAAAACATTCATTCTCTAGAGCAACGAATTGTGTTAATCATGGTGATTCTGAAGAACACTTGCTTTAAAGTGGTATCTGCATGAAAGCAGTGAGAAAGTGGAAATTTCCTACATCCTCTTTTTTCAAGTGATACTTCAAAGCTCTTCACTGTATCTCACCTAGAAGTAACTGCGGTTTATAGACTTCAAGATGTTTTAATTAATGTTGACCATTGTCCTTGGGAAAACCTACACCAAAGGATCCATAAATGAAAACCCCATTAGGACTGTCTGTTCTTAAGCTTTGTTTAATGGATGTACAATTGTGGCAGATAAATTCCCTTCTGAAAGCTCCACTGACATAGGTCTTCAGGAATAGCATGGAAGTAAAAAATGCCATGATACTAATTTTAAGCACATAAACTAGAAACTTGTCAGTAAGCTGAGAAAGACCATCCTACAGAAGGAATAAAATATCTTAAAACTGCTTAAGAGAAATTGAGAAAAATCCAAGTAAACATGTACTTATATGGTACTTCCTAACTCTGAATAAAAGTCTGTCTCTACAGTAACAATGTTTTCTTTCTAAACTGATGTTCCTATCCTATTACTGAGTAATATTGGCTCTGTTGTCTTGTGTTAATATGGCTTCATTTAGGCTCTCCTGAAGTGTTTAATATTTTCATGAAAGGACATTATCTTGTCACATTAAAGTGAATGGAAAATTAATGTTCTGGCACAGTAAAAAATGATAGTCTGTTGATTCAATAGATTGGATTGAAGAATTTATTTCAATACAATCCAACATTGTTTCATCTTAAAGTACCTAAAATAAAGTTTTGATTCTAAAAAAGTAATTATAACAAGTTAGAAACTAATTGTGAATGTGCCTGATCTAAACCACCTGTAAGAAATCAGTCACTTCAACATAGTCTTTGGAGAATTCTCTTTCTTCAAGGCTTAATAAATATTTTATGGATTCACACAGCCAACTGGCTTCATTTCAGTTCTATTCATTTATGAACTTTCATGTTTACCTTATCTGTCCACCTTCCCTGTCTGGCATTTTAGAAGAACCATCACAATATTGGAGCATTTGAGTGCTTCGTGCCCAGCACTGTGGCACCTTTTATACATTAACTATAACCTGCACAACAGCACCGATGAATGAGTAAGAATGACCCATGTCACGTATAAGACACCAAGATTTAAGGAGATTGGAGAATTTGCTCAAGTCCACATAGCTAGTTAAGCAGCAGAATTTAAAAGCAGTTCTGAACATTGCAGCCCATTCCTAGTCTGTCTTAAAACGTAGTCTTGGTACCACCTGGGCTGATTCTTTTGTGAAATAAAATTCATATTTTATGGCAAGACAAGAAAAATTTAAACATTTTTTTCCGCCCTTTGGCCTCCTCTCTCCCTTCTACTGTGCACTGTGTATCTGCATTATGCATCAACCAAACCTCCCCCGTTGGCAGGAATACCTGCTCAGCCATAAAGACAACATTCTCCCAGCACCAACAAGACAACTCCTTAAAAGATAACATTCCTTCTTGATCATGACCCACCACTTTGTACTTGCAGATCTGGATTGTGTGAACTGTCAATAATACATCATTTAATGGACAGCCCTCTGTCTCAAAAAACTTATACAACTGTGCTTTGACTTCTAGAGGGTGGAACAGTTCTCAGAGCTTTCTGAGAGGCTGTTCCTGGGTCATAATCCTCAATTGGGTTCGAATAAAATTTTCCATTTCTTTCTTAGATCGGTTGATTGATTTTTCGTTGATTAAAATGCATGTGACCAGGCCCTGCCCTAGACATATGGAATCATGGTCTTTAGAAATGAGGTGTTAGACTGCACATGTTTTAGAAGCTCCCCTGGTGCTTCTGTGCCGTGCAGATAGTCACGTCTGCTTTTGAATACAAAAGACAAAACTGTAGTCAGACTCTAATCATCCATGAATTATGAAAACTCAGGGTTTCCATTCTAGCTGTGACCTTTTCACTGCCCTCTGCTACCTATACATCAAAATATGCTGAAATTCCAATGCACAAAACTAGAGAAGGATGAAATTCCCAATCCATTATGCAACTTGCTACCCAGTAAGAATTTAATGGGGAGGAACTACTTGTTTGATTAAAAGGAAAAACCTACACACATACACACACACACATATACACACACACCTGTGTGAAAAATGGCACGGGACTTCTGAAATGGAATCTTAGTGAAATCTTTCAAAGTGCTTCGGTCATTTAAATGAGCAGTATATTCATTTGATAGACTTCATTGCCCAAAACATTCAGAAATAAATATATGACTTATGAAAAAAAATCTTACAGTGAAAGAAATTAATGGAATCTTTTAAAGTAATACATGTCAAGCAGTGAACAAGGTGCTTCACAGACATCTTATTCAACTCTTACTATGACCTTAAAGAGGGGGATTTTATTATTTCCATTTAAAAATGGAATAAATTGCATCTCAGAGAGATTATTTGCTTGACATAACTCTGCTACTAAGTACAGCCCCAGAATTTGAACCCACTGCCTTGTAACTAAAATGCCTTGAGGTCTCCACCACATCATAAGGCCTCAGGAAATTCCATATGAGTGGTTCTCAAAGTGTGGTTCCCGAATCAGCAGCACCAGCATTGCCGGGGAACTTACTAGAAAGCAGATTCTCAGGCCCCACCACAGTCTTACTGAATCAACAACTCTGGGGCTAAGATTCAGGATCCGGGTTTTCACAAGCCCTCCAGAGGATTCTAATGCGCTAATGTGTTTGAGAATCACTGCCCTATTTCGTTCTTAGCTGCCCAGAAAACCAAAACAAAATCGAGCAAACGAGCCATAGATTCTTTTGTGGGCGTGGAATAAGAATTTGATAATGAGCTCATTGTTGCAGGAATGTTGGCATTTTTACAGCCAAACCAAACTGCTTGCATCGCCTGCTCCACTGCAGGCTTAATTCTTTGACATTTAAATGACTAATCAATACTTAGTTTATTTCTGTGAACCCTACTACCCTAACAAAGTGTCAGCGCTAGTGCAGGACATCACATGAGTACTTGGCAAAGTCTTTTTATTTTTAATCATGTCTGATCAGATTTCCATCCACATCCCTTAAACACATTTAGTTGCTTTTCTTTTCTCAAACTTGACCTTCAGATGCCCCCAAAGGGAACATGATCCTGAAACCAGTTGGAAAATAAATTTACCACAAGGAATGTCCAAATAAAGGGGGGAAACAACAGGAGCTCTTTATATTAATAACAATTGCTGCTACTCACTATTTGCTAAGCACATTTCCTGTATTAGCTCATTCAGTCCTCACAGTAAACTGACAAAGCAGATATAATAAATCCTATTTGCAGATGACGACTAAGCTGTCGCCCAAGTTCTCACAGGCGGCAATTTTTCTGTCTTTGCTCCTAATGACTAGGCTAGGATGCATCTTTCTTCTTCGTGCCTATTTAATTTTCCCTGACCCTCTAAAACTATCCTTCAGATGTCAGTCATAGCCCATGACACCTTGAAGCCACTGGTGTGGCCAAGCCAGGCCTGGGGAGCTGTCTGCCACTACCTGTGAGAGACGCCAGTCTGTCCTTGACTCGGGAAAGTCAGTCATATCTATTCCTTCATGAAAGGACACTGCGTTTGCAAGAAGTCAAACATTTATATTCAGAAGAATGGAGGAAAGAGAAAAACACAGGGTGCCAATCCTGCTGACAAGGAACATATTTAAAGCCAAACACTCCAGAGCAAGAATAGCAGCTGCTGCAGGTACGTTTTGAAGGTGAGGCAAAGCCAAATCCCGCATCACTTCCTAAAGCCCTGGAAAGGCCATGTCCCAAAATTAAGCTTTCAAATCAGAGCCTCATATAAACCTTCAGGACTCAGGAACTCTTGAAGAGCCAGGGAGAAATGATCACTCTCTGCTCAGTGTCAAAACAGTCTGCTGGGTCATGAGGATTTAGGATAAAAGGAAAACTGGAGTAGACTAAAATAAATAAATAAATAAAAGGATCAAAACTTGGAAAATATAAAACTTCTCATTCAATTTTCCAGGAAAAAGTGGTTTTCAAAACCAAAGAAAGTCTACTATAAAAGGCCCTGAAATGAAATACGGTCAAGTGAGGCAGGTGGCATGGGTTGAATTATGCCCACCCCTCCCCCTCAAGAAATGTTGAAGTCCTAACCCATAGTACTTCAGAATATGACCTATTTGGATATAAGGTTTTGGCAAATGTAATTAGTTAAGATGAGGTCTTAACTAAGGATGGGTCCCTAATCCAATATGATTGGTGTCCTTAGAAGACCGCCATGTGAAGACAGCGACGTACACGGAAATTGTGAAGGGAAGGTGAAAGCAAAGATTGGAGTTGTGCAGCCCCAAGCAAAGAAGCACCAAAGACTGCCAGAGAATCAGAAGCTGGAAGGGGTGAGCAAGGATCCCCTACAGGTTTCAGAGGGAACATGGCCTGCCAACACCTTGATTTCAGGTTTCTAGCATCCAGAACAGTGAGACAATAAATTTCTCTTGTTTTAAACCACCCAGTTTGTGGTACTTTGTTACAGCAGCCCCAGGAAACCATACAGCAGGGAAGAAGCCAGAGAAAAGGTTTGGTAACCACTCAGGTCCTGCAGGGCAAAGAGTAGCGTCGTTTTCTTTTCCCTCAGGCTGGCAGTGATCACTGCAGACAGAAGGCTCCCATCACCACTGCAGGCTCGCTCTTCACTGCAGACAGAAGGCTCCCATCACCACTGCAGGCTCGCTCTCCACCTGGGGCCAGTAAAGAGAAGCAGGGCGTGGGGAAAGCAGGGATTGGCAGCCTCAGGGATGCCTGACAGGAGCAAGAATGCCATTATGGCTTTGTCTGCATGCATCCAAGAGGTTCAAGGGAGATGTCTGCATTTCTTCCTGTGCTCACTCAAAGGAGAAAATACCCATACTTGCCAACTCTTCTTGCTCTGATTTCATCAGGGGACTCCCAGAGCCAGAGCACTGGAATGTGATAACAGAGGAGGGTGTTGAGCTGGAGTAGAAAGATGAACGTGATTCAGAAATTAGGGAAGATGGGGACAAACAAGCCATTTATGTTGTGTGTCCATAAAACACAGATTATAATAAAGAGAAACCCAGATTCCTTAGAAGCATGTGTCGCTCAGGGTTAACCCAGCCAGACCCCTGCCTTCTTTTGCCTCCTGGGCCTCTCCTTTGTTGGCTCCTCCCCTTTGGCTGACATCTACAAAGTAGGTTCTAAAATGGAAAGTCTCTTTCTCTTTTCTTTCCCTCTACTCATGCTGTGGGTTATTTCTGCCACTTCCCCTTCTATATGCAGACAACTCCCACAGCTGTATTCCCAGCCCAGACTTCTATTTTGAACACTGGTTATATCTCATGTATCAACTCATTATTTCCTTTCAAAATGATTTCTTCTACCATGTATCAGTTACATGGTACTTACTTGTGCTTTATACATATTTGCTCATTTAACCCTCAGAACCCATCCTATTATGATCCCATCTTACAGGGGAGGAGACTGAGGCACTGAGAGTTAAAAGACTTGCTGATAGTCACATAACTTACCTGTGGCACAGCCAGGATTTGAACCCAGGCAATCTGGCTCCAGTCTCTGTGCTCGTGCCCAGTTTGCTCTTCTTCTTCAATCCCTTTAAATGGCACCACCAACCACCAGAAACCTGGGGGTCTCCTTCAATTCCTTCTCTTTCCATCCAAATGCAATCATCTGCAAGACCTGATGAGACTATCTCAAAAAAGAGAATCTCCTGTGCACTTCTCCCCACCTTCTTTGGCACTCCTGTCATCCAAGTCACCATCATTGCTCCCCTGGACATGGACATCTGCCCTAGTCTCCCTTCCTGCTTCCTTCTATGCCTACCTCTAGCCATTTCCCACATTTTCTAGCAGCCCAGGGACCTGTGAAAGATTTAAGTCAGGTCACGGCATTCTCCTACTGGACACCCTTCTCTGACCTCCCACTGGATATTCAATAAAGTCCAAACTCCTTGCCCTGTCCACGCAGCCCTGCAACATCTGGCCCAACCTTCCTTGTCACTCTCACCTGGAGCCAGCTCTCCCCTTTGCCCACCCCACTTCAGCTCTCCAAAACTCCAGCTGATCTACTGTGATCTCTTTCTCATCTTCATGCCTTTGTTCGTGCTGTTCCCTCTATATGGAATGTTTTCCTACCTTCAGTCTTCTGATTAAGGGCCATCTTCTCTGACAGGTCTGCCCGGGGCCACTTGATCCTGATTTAACAGGGTCCTCTCCTGTTATTCTGTCTCAGCACCCTTTCCCCCTTAGGGCACTCAGCATTCCTCAATATCTCTGTTTATATCTGTGTCTCCTCCTCCTCTAAATTAAAGTTCCAGAGGGCAGAGACCTTTTGTTTTACTCACAGCATACCCAGCTCCTAGCCCAGTGCTCCTCCAGCTAGGGGCTTAATAAACAACCGTGAGTGAGTCTGCTGGAAGTAGATGGAAGCAAGACAACGATATCCCAAGGTGTGGGCTTTCTCGGAGGTCTACACTACACAATTGGCTGTCTGATGAGGTTGCTTCCTTCAAATATTGATAGTCTAGAAATCAAAGTGATCATTGTATCTTGCGAGATTTGGAAGATGTCCGGACTACATAAATGACCTCTTTCGGCACCACAAGCTATGCTAAGTCTTTCAATCTGGTTCCACAAGCCCAGATGGATGCCTGGTGCACCTGGGATGTTTCCAGTGATTCTATTGTATCTTCCTTCCTGTCTCTCCAAGCACTCAGCATTTCTCTGTCAAAGGCAGCAAAGCCAACTATCTGGATTGAGCTTGAAACATTGGGCCCCTGGAAAGACTTCATCAACACAAACTTCTTTCTCAGAATCATTTTCATTATTTGTTTCCGGCAGATTATAAATAAGCTGTATTCATCTTCTTTTGAGTCATATAGCACCAGTGTCTGAGAATTATTTTTTTGTACCACAATCAAACTTAGGAGCTTAACTTAGCTAAGACTTCATGACCAAATTCTCCTCTCGGCCAAGGGCCACAGAGAGTTGAAGACTATTCTGGCCACATCCTCAGCTCTGTGCATATCTAACTTCATCTTACGGGGGAGACACCTGCATTTAAGGGACCTTCACTCTAACTGTGGAAGATACAGGGAACTTGGCTCACTGAAGTGAGAAATCTGGCTTCATCACATCTTCTTGGCTGGAGAATGGTGGCTGGCTTGGCAGGATTTGGGGAGTACAGTGGTGACACTCACTCTCCTCCCACTTCACTTCTATGGGAAGAGGGATCCACCTGAGAGGGACTTAAGATCAGGAACATTTACTGTTTGTAACATCCTGGGAAGAAGATTTCTTGCATCGATGACCAAAGTCATTAATGCTCACGTGATATGATGTTAAAATGCACTGTTTCATGGATTTCGTATGTTTGTTGTTAATCCTAACAACAAGTTGCTACAGATTTAGAAATATTTCCTCATGCAAAGTAAACCTAGACAGTGGGAACTCCTTCTGCAGTTCATGCAAAGGCTGTCAGGACTATAGGGATTCTTTGTGGCCCTTGGAGGACCCTGAAGTAACAAAAGAAGAGAACTGTAATGCTCCCCCAAATCTCCTTGTCCCCCTCCTATCACTTCACTGGGGTTTTCTTATTGCTCTTCTGCCTCAGAGCTTTATACCTGCTGTTCCCTCTGCCTGGATGGTCTTCCCCCAAACATCCTCCCAGCTCACTCCCTCACTCCATGTTGACTTCTGCTCACATATCTGAGCAGAAAATAATGCACCCTATCACTCTCATTCTCCACCTCTGCTCTTCTCCAGAGTACTTAAAACTGACTTAATATACTATACATTTATTGCTTTGTTTATTAGCTCTCTTCCCTAATAAACTCAGAGGCATGTAAGCGCCACGCTTTTTTATTTCTCTTTCCCTGCTGTGTCCTCTGAGCCTAAAAGAGTATCTGGTACATAGTAGGTGCTTAGTAAATATTTGTTGCATGAATAAATGAGTACAAAATGCTTTCTTGTTCTGGGTCTTGTTTTCTTTGATAATTCTCAAACGCCATTACCAGACTTTTCAGAGCTCCATGCCATATCTCAAAAATCTGACAAACGCACTCTTCACCTTTTGTAAATCCTGTTCACATGAGGCTGTCACTACTCTTATTTAAACATGCCTCCAGAACCTAGGCGAGGTATTTAATCAAACACAAATAGTTGAAGAAGAAAGGAGCAAAGATCTGAGAATGGAGGAAGGGGCAGACTTGAGAATTTTCTACCCTTTTGACTTACTCTCTTAATTCATGTGAGACCTCTGTATTAATCTTATTACTCAGTACTCTAAAATACTTATGTTTTCTAACTGCTTTGCATCCACCAAAAAAAAAAAAAATAGACTTTCAAGAGAGTCAAACGATACCTTCTCCCCTTCACATTCCTTGCTCTCAATCTATAACGTTTTCAACAGCAACAAGTTAGATTGTCAAATTACACTTTTTATTACAATTAAATATAAAAGAGGGACCCTCCCTCCTTGGTGGTTAAGCTTGAGTCAGGGAGTGGCAAAGAGCAGCCCTTTAATGTTCATTCCGTTCATTCCCAGGAAGCCTCTCTCTTTTCACTCAGATTGTATTCACTCAGATTGTAACCCTGGTATTTCTTTCCAGGGTTTGTCCTAAAACAAAGCTCTAAATGTTTTGATTTGAAATCCAGGTCTAGCCTGTTTTTCATTAACTTCCTGCAGAGGACCATTTGTGAAACTCTCTGAGTGCCAGTATTTACCTAAAGAAGCTTCAGGAACCGTGGTTTGAAACACACACCAAATAGGAAATTACAATCATGTCGAAAGTACCTAATCAGGCATGATGCCTATACTGCTTGGGATGTGAAAAGTCCATTTCCATGAAAATAGTTATAAGCCAGATCATCCAGCCCTGAGATGCAGTAGGCAGGAGGGAGACCACAGAAGAAATTCAGCACATCCACATGCATGTAACACAGGTGTCTTCTCCATACGTGGTTTAAATTTGCATGGTCGGGAAGAGCAAACAAACCAGGAAAGAAAGGTCTAGTTGGATGTCCCACCAAAGCAAGAAATATGAAAGTGGATGGGGCTCTTATGAATACTTTGCACCCAGTACCAAAAACATCCAAATGCACGGGGCTGATGTCATCCATGGGGCAGAATTTGAAAGGCACTGCCTTCCCAAAATTCCCTCCACATTAGCACACCGCACCTTTCCTGGGAGCCCTACCACTGGTGTCCTTCCTCTGGGTTACACTGCAGAAATGGGAACATTGTATCTTCATGTGTCAAACTACACCAATCTTGTTCCCAGGAAAGAGAGGAAGGATGGGGTGGGGAAGGGAAGCTGTGCTCTCTAATTCTCACCAAGGACGTATTATGATGGGGTAGCTTCTCCTATTAGCAAGTTTCCACCTTAGATAAACGTTCCCCAACCTTTCCACTATCAAGCATCCCTTTTTGTATTTCTTCATGGACCCCATGTTTTGAGTGACCCTGCCTGCCAATCTGTATCTATTACAAAACATTAACTCATTTCCCCCAGTCTTACTTGTGATTAAAGATGTAACTTCCAATCAGAGCTTCCGATCAGCCTAAGATAACCAGTACCTTAGTGTTGATAGCCTTTTAGTAAAAAATACAGGAATATGACGTTTTTAAAACTCTATGCCGCCTTGATGTGAGTTATATATGTACGGTATAATAAAGATATATCTGATCTTTGTCCTGGGTTCCAGCCACAGAGCTTCAAAAACCACTGGAATTTACTGAGAGATAGGAGTGTCTTTACTGTGCTAATAAGGTGAGTCATGGTGGGCCATGAGATAGCTGTAGCATCAGGCTGGTTACTAAAAAGACCCAGCCATGTGATTAGAGGGTTGGCACTTTGGGAACAAAAGGGGACTGGAGACCGAGTTCAATCGTGGCCAGTGACTTAATCAGTCACGGCTACGCAATGAAACTGCAGTAAAAGCTCTGGATGCCGAGGCTCAGAGAAGCTCCCTGGCCGGTGAGCACACTGATATGCAGGAAAGGTGAGGTGCCCTGACCCCACGGGGAGAGGGCTTGGAAGCTCTGCATCCAGGGCCTTTCCAGAGTTTGCTCTATGTGTAGGTTTTATAATAAAACTGTAATTGTAAGTATAGCACTTTCAGTGAATTCTATGAAGTGTTCTAGAGACTTACTGATCAGGGTCATGGAAACCTCCTAATTTATAGCCCCTGGGTCAGAACAGCAGGTGGCTCTGAGGCTTGCCGCTGGTGTCTGAAGTGAGGCTTGAGCCCTTAAACCTGTGAAGTCTGATGCTAGTCCTAGGGAGTGTCAGAATTGTACTGCGGTCCACCCACTGGGAGTGAGAACAGAGCGTTATCCTTAAATATATATAAGCATCCAAACCCATAGAATGCCTTTAAATATACATAAGCATCCAAACCCATAGAATGTACAACACCAAGAGTGAACTGTAACGTAAACTACAGACTTTGGGTGATAAAGATGTGCCAATGTAGGTTCATCAATTGCAACAAATGAACCCCTCTGGTGGGGGATGTTGACAATGGGGGAGGCCATGCACGTGTGGGAGACAGAGGGCACACGGGGAACCTCTGCACCCTCCTCTTAATTTTGCTGTGAACCTAAAACTCCTCTAAAAAACAGTCATATTATATATATATTTTTTATATTATATGTATATATATAAATGCAAGAAAATACTAAAAACAGGCGTGGTCAGAAAATATCTATTTGGGGAAAATCCATTGGTTTCAGATGCTCTGAGAGAATCATTCCAAAGGGAGAGGATGCTGTTGATTTGTACTAAAACCAGGCCCAGGAAACAGGCAGAAGCTTCTTCACTAAAACAGTTGCAGGGATATTAATTATCAAGGAATATGTTTTTAGAAAAAAGCCAATATACCAAAATGATAATGATTACAACATCTACTGAGTGCTCACTACATGCCAGGTACTGTTCATGCATTTCCCATGAACTGATTTAACGCTTTCAAAGCCTAGATGATGTAGGTACTGTTATTACACTTATTTTACAGATGAGGAAACAGACAGAGCAAGAGACTAAGTAATTTGCTCAAGGTCATATTCAAGAGTTTGCCTTTTAATCAATTAGAGAGTCATGAAAAGTAGAACTGGGGTTGTGGCTGGATGGTCTTCTTTCTGCCCCGGTAGAGCCCATTGCACTAGGTACACACTGCTTTCATTGTTTAGCTACCCTTTGGATGAACTCCTTCATATTTACAGGAAGTTATATTTTCATAAAGTTTCTTTTATCCCTTGGTTCCAGAGTCTTTCTATGTTCCCCTTCCTCATTTTGCAAATTAGCATTTGGAATGGGGAAGGGAGAGTGTATAGTTAGTTCGGATGTTACAACAGTTCATGATGATGATAGTGATTATGAGCTAATGTTGAAAAATTTTAGTAGCATAATAAAAATATTAATTTGAGGGTTCAAATAGTTATTGCATTCATTATTATTCTGTAAAAGTAAGTTAGGAATTGACCAAGGAGCAAAGAGCTCAGAGTATTCCTATGAGAAAGCCAGCCTTGTAGAAGGCACACATAGGAAAAATACTGCTATAGTATCTTAATAAAAATGTTCCAAGACATTCTCATTTGTGTGTTGCCTGAGTGCTTGCTATAGATGTAAAGGCAACATTTGACAAAGACCTTGAGTTCAAAGAGTACAAACTGATAAGATACCAGGCCCTCTCATCAGGGGTGAAGTAGTAGAAGCCAAGCCTGAACAGAGATACACAGGTTTCCCCCGTTATCTTAATGCAGAGCATCTCTATGAAACCTTCCATAAGCTGAAATGGTGTAAAGCCAAGGGTATCCCCAGATTTTCAAAAGTTCATTTTATGCCACTTCAGTTTTAAGAAAGACCTACATTAATACATTGATGGCATAAAAGCAAAAATCCTCTTTGGATTTCTTTCAGTTACCAAAAACAGGTACAGGCATATCATGTCTTTATTGCACTTCATTTTGCTTTGCAGATATTGTGTTTTTACAAACTGAAGGTTTGTGACAACCCCACATCAAGCAAGTATATCAGCGCCATTCTTCCAACAGCATTTGCTCATTTCGTGTCTCTGTGTCGTATTTTGGTAATTCCAGCAATATTTCAAACTTTTTCATTATTATTATATTTGTTATGGTGATCTGTGTGCAGTGATCTTTGATGTTACTACTGCAAAAAAGATTATGACTCCCTGAAGGCTCAGATAATGGTTAGCATTTTTTATCAATAAAGCATTTTTAAATTAAAGTATGTACATTGTTTCTTTAGACAATGCTATTCTACACAACAGACTACAGTATAGTATTAACATAACTTTTTTATCAGCTATATTCCCCATGTTGTACAATATATCCTTGTAGTTTATTTTATACTTAACAGTTTGTACCTCTTTACTGCCCTACCCTTATATTGTACCCCCCCACTGGTAACCACTAGTTTGCTCTCTATACTTATGACTCTCCTTCTCTTTTGTTATATTTACTAGTTTGTTGAATTTTTTGGATTCCACATATGTGATATCATACATTATTTGTCTCTGTCTGACATTTCACACAGTATAATGCCCTCCAAGTCCATCCATGTTGCTACAAATAGCACAATTTCATTCTTTTTATGGCTGAGTAGTATTCCATTGTATGTATGTGTGTGTGCGGTATATATATTTATATATATACCGCACACACACACACACACATATAACCCACATCTTTATCCATTCATCTGTTCTGTTGATGGCTTAGGTTGTTTCCATATCTTGGCAATTGTAAATAATGCTTCTATGAACATTGGGCTGCATGTATCTTTTCAAATTAGTGTTTTTGGGTTTTTTTGGATATATATCCAGGAGTGGAATTGCTGGGTCATATGGTCAAAACTAAACTACTTTTAGTTTTTTGAGAAACCTCCATACTGTTCTCCATAGTGACTGCACCAATTTACATTCCCACGAACAGTGTAGGAGGGTTCCCTTTTCTCCACATCCTCACTGACATTTGTTATGAGTGTTCTTTTTGATAACAGCCGTTCTGACAGGTGTGAGGATATCTCATTGTGGTTTTAATTTGCATTTCACTGATGACTAACGATGTTGAGCATCTTTTCATGTGTCCGGTGGCTATCTGCCTGTCTTCTTTGGGAAAATGTCTATTCAGATCTTCTGCCCACATTTTAATTGGGTTGTTTGCTTTTTTGATGCTGAGTTGTATGAGTTGTTGATATATTTTGGATATTAACTCCTTATCGGTCATATCATTAGCAAATATTTCCTCGCATTCAGTAGGTCGCCTTTTCATTTTGTCAATGGTTTCCTTTGCTATGCAAAAACTTTAAGTCTAATTAGGTCCCATTTATTTATTTTTGTTTTTACTTCCTTTGCTTTAGGAGACAGATCCAAGAAATACTGCTATAATTCATGTCAAAGAGTGTTCTGCCAATGTTTTCTTCTAGGAGTTTCATGGTTTCCAAAACATAACTTTTATATGCACTGGGAAACCAAAAAATTCATGCGACTTTATTGCGATACTCATTTTATTGCAGCGGTCTGGAACCAGACTGCAATGTCTCCAATGTGTGCCTGTACTAACACAGATCTTTCATAAAAGCAAAGTTATGTAATGCAAACTTTCGAAAAGTGTGGCTACCATATTCAAAAATTTTAACAAAGGAAATAGTAATGCAACATCTGAAACAATGGGAGGGTTTCAACACTCCTAGATAGAATATACAGACTTAGGAAACCAGCTAATCTTTCATCTCCAACAGTAATGTACTGAAATTGCAACCGAAATCTTCCCTCTTGATCATATCACTCTAATAAATTCACCATACACTGGTAAACACAAACGATCAACCGTGTTGTAGAAAAGCATGGACTGATTGCTCATTTGTGTTTGGGTGTGTATGTGCTTTTGTGTTAAGAGGGAAAAAGAGAACAGATAAAACAGTGATAAGAGTATTTACAGAAATCTGAGAGTTTTTTAAATTGTGGTTTAAAAAAAGTGTAACATAAAATTTACCACTTTAAACATTTTTAAGTGTACAGTTCAGTAGTGGTGAGAATATTCACATTGTTGTAAAACAGATCTCCAGAACTTGACTTTTTCATTGTATGGAACTAGAACTCTATATCCATTAAGCAACAAATCCCCCTTTCCCCCTCCCCCCAGACCCTGGCAACTACAATTCTGTTTTCTGCTTCTATGAATTTGACTACTTCAGATACCTCATATAAATGGAATCATACAGTATTTTGTTTTCTTATTACTGGCTTATTTCTCTTAGCATAATGCCCTCAGGGTTCATCTATGTTGCAACATATGTCAGAATTTCCTTCCTTTTAAAGGCTAAATATTCCACAATATGCATACCCCACATTTTGTTTATCTATTCATCCATCAACGGACACTTGGGTTGCTTCCAGCTTTTAGCTATTGTGAATAATGCTGCTATGAACACAAGTGTACAAATATCTCTTCAAGATCCTGCTTTCAATTCTTAGGATATTTATCCAGAAATGGGATTGCTGGATCATATGGTAATTCTATTTTTAATTTGTTGAGGAAGCACCATACTGTTTTCCATAGTAGCTCTGAGTTGTTTTTAATATTTGCTCTCAGATATCTCACTCATAAATGTTAGTTCTTTAATTTGAGACAGGAGGAAAATAGGAAAGAAAAAGCGAGGCAATAGGAGCCCCTCTCTGGCTAGGGCCTCTTTCTTCACTCGAGCCCCCCCAATCTCCCCTCCTGCCCACAGCACAGCTTCCCTTTTCTCGTCTATTCCCGTCCCTTCTTTCCTGCTGCCCGATGCCCAATGCTACCATCCCCTTGTGGTGGGCAGAATAATGGCTCCCAAATAAAATGTCCACACGGTAATCCTTGGACCCTGTGAATGTGTTATGTTACATGACTAAAGGGACTTTGAGGATGCAATGAAGGTTCCAAGCCTTAAAATAGGGAAATTATCCTGGATTACCCGGGTGGGCCCAATCTAATAATGTGAGCACTTAACAGCAGAGAACTGTCTCCAGCTGGAGGAAGTAGAGGACGGCAGAAGAGAGATGTCCCAGAAGGGCAAGCTAGAGAGACTGCAAGCGTGAGAAGGATTCCATGCACCGCTGCTGTTCTGAGATGTAGGGGGCCACACACAAGGACTGGCAATGGCCTCCAGGAGATAAGGATAGCCCCCACTGACAGCCAGCAAGGCACTCATTCTCACAACTGCAAGGAACTAAATTTTGCCGACAACCTAAACAAGCTCAGAGGTGGATTCTTCCCAAAGTCTCAGAATGGAATGTAGCCCTGCCAACTCCTTGATCTTAGCGCTATGAGACCCATTTTGGGCTCTAACATATAGAACTTGTGGAGATAATAAAGGGGTATTGTTTTAAGTTGCTAAATGTGCGGTGATTGCTTATGGAAGCAGTAGGAAACAAATACACCCTCTCTCACACTCACCTGGGTCTCTCCCAGCCCTTCAGAAATGTGCCATAACTTTGAAGGTGTCAGCTGGAGAGCCTGAACAACTAATTCCATGTCGATTCACTAATGGACAAGGGTTAGAGCGAGACTAATTTTTTGGAGAGATGAAATTTTTTTTCATCTGACTCTACTAGATATCCATAATAGCAGCAGGAATTTCAGACCTGGAAAGGGGGAGATCAGCCTACTGGCCAGTGACACAAAATAATCTGGGACCAAGAAAAGCCTCACAATAGCACATCTACCGACACCGTGCATAACAAGGCCTGCTCATGTCTCCATACGGGTTATTCTTGAAGCCTCTCTGCCCCTCGCTTATAAAATATAATGTATTTTCATCATTAAAAAAAATCAGAGGGACTTCCCTGGTGGTCCAGTGGTTAAGAATCTGTGCTTCCAATGCAGGGGGTACGGGTTCAATCCCTGGTTGGGGAACTAAGATCCCACATGCTGCATGAACGGCCCAAAAAAAAAAAGAAAAAAAATTTAAAAAAAAGAATCAGAGCACAGAAGGTGATGCATTGAAAATGAAAGCACCCCTGCTCAAAGTTCCACCTTTCCAGAAAGTTTTCATGTAATACAGTCCTTATGTGTCTATTTTTTTCTTTTCTTTTTTCTTTCTCTAAAACAGAATCACTCTGTATGTACTATTCTGTAACTGGATTTTTTTTTTTTATTGATTAATGTATCTCTGGACATTTTCTTTTGTCAATACATAGACAGTGGACTCACTTTTTCTCATTTTTTAAAATGATTACATAAAAATGGCTATAAGTTACAATTGAGAAATATCATAACCCATGGATGGCCATTTATTCTGTGTATTTTCATTAGTACAAATGAATGCCCATCAGCCTTTATTTCTTCAACCTTATGCAAGTGTATCTATATGATAAATACCCAGAAGTGGAACTACTGGGTTACACAGGGTGAGCATTTAAACACTGATAGATATGGCCAAAACACCATCCCCAAAGAGTGCCAACTTTACTCTCCTATGAACAGAGTATGAGAGTGCCCGTCTTGCCCACATCCTCTGCAACACTGGTCTTCTTACATTTTTTTTCACCTTTACCAATACTTAGATAGAAATGATTTCTCATTGTGTTATTTACATTTCTTTATTTCTCAGTAAGGTATAGCACCTTTTCATATGTTTGTTGGACATTTATAATTCTTTTCGTATCCTATTCATGTCCCTCACAAATTTTTCCATCGAGTTCATTTTTCTTATTGATGTAGTCAAGTTATTTTTGTTAATGAAATGAGTCTCTTGTCAAATGTGCTGCAAATACTTTTTCCTGTGGGTTGTCTTCTAACTCCACTAATATATTGTTTGCCATCATAAATTATAACTTTGTATTTAGTTCAATAGATCAATATTTTTCTTTTAGGCTTTCGGTTTGTATCGTAGTTGTAACTGCTTTCCCCACTCCAAGACTATTTTTTAAATTCACCCATATTTTGCCTTTTTCATTATGGTATTTTATCCATCTGAAATTTAGTTTCATGTAAGAAGGGAGAAGGGATACAGATTTACTTTTTCCCTCAAACAGCGAGAAGTTTTTCTAACATCATTTATTGAATAAGCCATCTTCTCCTCTCTGATATGAAATGTCTTTTTCTTATAATAAATTCCCAAATCACATAATTTATTCTCTATTATTGACCTCCCTGCTTTGGTGTCAGTACAAATTATTTTAACTATGTACCTTTACAATACATTTTAATATTTTCTTATTTTTAGACATCCTCTAGCTTTTGGGGCATGTTAATTTTTTCACATAAACCTTTTATCAACTTATAAAATTTTTTCTTAATATTTTGATTTGACTCAGATAAGTTACTGTGTTATGAAGGCTTGATTTTTACTTACCCAGATAGATGCCATGATATCGCACCTTTCTCTTGAGTTGAGATCACACTAACCTATTAAAAGGAAAAAAAAAGTACGAACAGTATAAATCTGGGATTCAGAACACAATAGTCTCAGTCTAACCCTTAATCTCTAATCCAGAAAACAGAAGTCAACATTCAAAGAGAAACCACCTCAGGAAGAGGATGTTTCTCTAACATCAAGTACTGCATTTGCTAAACAAACATCACCGAACACCAACTATCTACAAGGGACTGTGCTAGACTTGTGAAGGGCTCAAAACAAGAGAGAAAAAAAATCTCTGTACGTAAGAGGTTTGCAAATATGTTTCCTGGAAGCCAATTTTTGACTCATTTAACATCCAGAACTACAATGATTGTTGACTTCTTTTAACTACCATCATAGGGAACAACAAAAACTTGTCCCCCTCCCCCAGTTTTCAGCTGGCTTCAGTTTGATCCCTTGTGTTTGTGAATCTCCATTTACATTTTACAAGGCTTCAAGTCTACAGCCTGTTATAAACAGACATGCCTGCTCTTTGAGGAAGGTCCAGTCCTTGGTAGGGCCCATAGGTGAAAAAGGGCAATTCTTTGATGCATGCCTGGTTGGGAACCCAGACACGCTTTCATATGTAGACATTATTCAAACATGCTGGCAAATCTCCAGGATTGGCTTAGAAATAAAGTTGCTCCCATCCATACTGGGAACAAAATATTCTAAAAATTCAGTGATAGCCCCAGAGCAACGTTCAACAGGAAATGACACTATTAGTCTCTGGAATTTAAATATTTCTAGGGACTTGATTTTCTCAGGCTTTCTGTAGGGGAGGGCAGTCAGCTTTCTAGTTACAAGGGCTAAGGGCTACATCCTTCTAAATATACAGCAGATACAAAGTATCATTAGTTCTGGTTTTGCCTCTTAAAGCTAGACACAATTTCATTGAGCCTCAGTTTCCTCATCTGTAAAAAGGGGAGAGGACGGCTGTTGCTGGCACTAAATGAAATAATATGTGTAATCACATCAGCTAATGTTTTGAGTTCTTACTATGTTGCAGGTCATATAAAAAAAACACAATAGGGAATTCCCTGTCGGTCCAGTGGTTAGGACTCCGCACTTTCACTGACTGGCGGGTTCAATCCCTGGCTGGGGAACTAAGATCCCACAAGCTGCGCGGCTTGGCCAATAAATAAATAAAAATTTTAAAAAATTAAGAAGCATTATAAGGTCAATTCCAAAAGGCTGGAGATTTTTGTCAAGTTTGTTCACTGAGGCACAGAAAGTACTAAAAAAAAATGCTTATTGAATGAATGAATGATATCAGCCTCACAATAATCCAGGGGAGCTGGGTATCATTAAGAACATCTCCACTTTGCAAATGAAGAAGTTGGGGCGCAGAGAGGTACAGTCGATCTCTCAGCATCCACGGTTCCAGGCCCCCTCCCCCATCTTGCCCCGCGTTTACCCAAATCCTCAGATGCTCAAGGTCCCTATATACAAAGGCACAGTACAGTCGGCTCTCCTTACCCGCGGGTTCTGCATCCGCTGATTCCACCAACTGCGGCTCGACTTTGAAACCCGCGGCTACGGAGGGCCGACTGTACTGTAACGTTCCAGTCGCACAGCGAGTAAGTGTCCCTCTACGGAACCTAGGCAGTCACAGTCCAAGGGGATACATTTAACCCCCAAGCCTCTGCCTTACCCAAGTGCCCCGCCCATACACTGTCAAAGCTAATGCGCAATATGTTGATTCAGTATAATTTGTAAATTACAAACATTTACTACTGATTTCAGTGTTTTTTTAAAAAATTTATTTATTTATTATTTTTTTGGCTGTGTGTTGGGTCTTCGTTTCTGTGCGAGGGCTTTCTCCAGTTGCGGCAAGCGGGGGCCACTCTTCATCGCGGTGCGCGGGCTTCTCACTATCGCGGCCTCTCTTGTTGCGGAGCACAGGCTCCAGACGCGCAGGCTCAGTAGTTGTGGCTCACGGGCCTAGTTGCTCCGTGGCATGTGGGATCTTCCCAGACCAGGGCTCGAACCCGTGTCCCCTGCATTGGCAGGCAGATTCTCAACCACTGCGCCACCAGGGAAGCCCCTGATTTCAGTTTTAAGAAGTGAAAAATTACTCCACAGTGGAGGCTAAATGACCTAACAACAGAACCTTAAACATCCTTTTCTGAAAGAGATTACAGCGTTTACATCATTTCCTTTACTTCCTCCTCGGTCCCTATATTTCAACCGATGTCTCTACAGAACCACGTGGCTCTGGGAACAAGCTTCTGGTTTTCTTTACATCTTTGAATTCCCTTTCTCGTCAGTTTGAAGTTTTCTGCCTTCATGAAAGCCAATGGCGGTATCTTTACAGAATAATGTTTTTATGAGTTACAATTTTCACAGAAAGTTGTAAATGTAGCTCTGGCGGAGGACAGAGTCTGACTGACTATGTAGAACACAAATCCTTGGAAATAATTTAGCCGGGCCGTGTTACAACCTTCTTATCAGCAGCCCGAGGGGCCTCCAGCGACCCAAAACCTCCTTGACCCAGAAGCTCCTTGACCCGGCAGAAACCACAATTTCCTATATATGGTCACTTGCAAACAAGTACTCAGATCCCCTACCTGCTGACTCAAATGCCAGGGGAATGATTCATATCCAGTGAATCAGACTCTTGCAATCAAAGAAAAAGGTGAGTCTTTTCATGGAAAAGCAAACTTCTCGGACTCCCAACGCCCAATATGTAAATACACTTTTCTTTTACCTCCTAAAAAAATTAAGTGAAATAAAGTAAATTGCCTAAGTGAAGAGGAGGGACGTGCTCACAAGGACGGGTGGGCTTCAAGTCCTCAGAACAGAGCGTGGAGCCAGCCCTCTTACGACGCCAGGGACCGGGAGAACCGTTCCGACTCCCCGCTTTTTTTCTGTTCCCAAGACCCGAGGGTCGGGGGAGCCAAGAAGGCCAACTGTATCCTTGCGCGGCTAGCTGTGACGAAAAGCCAAGGGTCGAGGGCGCCGGGACAGCTTGCGCCCCGCCCCGATCAGAACTGGGTGACCCTCCCAGGGCAGGCAGTTTTGCTGCCCGGGGCCTCAGCTTCCTCGATTCTGAAACGGGGGCGGTGGACTCCACGCCCGTCGAGGCCCTGCACCCCGCAGCCGGGTCGGTACGCGGCGTGGGTGCCAGCCCAGCGCTGACCCGGGGCCGCGCTGCGCTCGCGGGGGAACCGGCCGAGGCGCGACCCTGGCTCCGAGCCGCGAGGCAGCCGGGGTGGCGGGCGAGGCTCCCGGCGACGCGCGGGGAGGCTGAACTTACCTGGAGCGCGGCCCCGGGAACGGGCGTGCGGAAGAGCGAACAGCGAGGGAGTGCGCTCCGGACGCCGCTGCTCCGCGCTCGCTCCCGCCCGTGACCGGGACCGCGCCCCTTCCTCCTGCCCCTCCACCGCCTCCCGAGTCCACCTGATCGCCAAGGGAAGCCGCGCCCCGCGGCCGTCCGGGCGCCAGTTCCGCGCAGGCGCGCCTTCGGCCCTTCGCCCTCGGCCTCTCGGCGTCTCTAAAACTCTGCCGCCCTCGTCTCGCATCATCCTCACAGTGAAACCCATGTCCTCGATTTTCACTTCTCCTTCACTTACATTAAGCTTTTCTTCAGATTTAGTGCAAGCTTGTTTTGTTCTAGGTGTTGTGGATTCAGAGATCAGACAGTCCCCACTGCCAAGAAGCTCAGGGCCTGGTACGGGATGGCGAACATCTAAACACTTAATAACAGTCCGTAACACTTATCTAGTATTTCCTTTGTGCCGGGCACTGTTCTGAATTCTTCACAGATATGCACTAATTTAAATCTTACCATAAACCTATAAGGTAGATACTATTAGCCCCATTTTATACATGAGAAAACTGAGACACAGAGATTAGGTAAAGTGAGCAAAGTCACAGAGGGAGTAAATGGCAGGTTTTTTATCCTGCCAGGCAGGGAGAAATTTTCCTCTACCCATCTAGGTTCTCCTGGCTGCTCTAAGAATTAAAATGACATAAGACAGATTAACGGAGAAAAATACACAGAAGTATCACTGTATCCTCACACCGTGGAAGGGACAAGAGAGCTCTCTGGAGACTCTTTTACAAGGGCACTAATCCCATTAATGAAGGCTCCACACTCAGGACCTAACAACCTCCCAAAGACCCCACCTCCAAGGACCATTGCTCTGGGGATTAGGATATCAACATATTAATTTTGGGGGGACACAAACATTCAGATCATAGCAAGCAGTTTATAGTAACTCCCACAGTCTCTCCTTAAAAACACTGCTATTAAAAATGTTAATTGTAAATATTTGAAAGATACCAAGAATAAATGATAATATTATAATAATGATACCTGTGTACTCACCACCCAGCTTTATCAAATCTTAAACATTATGCTGTATTTTTTTAGAATGTTTTCAAGACATTTTAAAAGGTATGTTGATACAATTGATGTTCCTTTTGTGCTTTTTCTGACCCATTTCCCTCACTCTTTCTCCAAAGATAACCCAACAGTATACACAGTGTTATTATTCTCATGCATGTTGTTATACTTGTTTCAAAAGATTGATATAGCCATAAACATATGATACTCTTTAGCAGATTTTTAAACTTTAAATATATGGTATCATGATGTATATTCTGCCACTGGCTCTTTCTGTTCAATGCTAGCTACTCTAGTAGCAATTGTTCATCATTCATTTTAAGTGCTATATAGTATTCCATTTTATGGCTATATCATGGTTTGTTCCTCATTCTCCTGATCATGGGTATTACATCGTTTCAATATTTTGCTACTTTGAATAATGCTGCAATGAACATTATTTTATACAGCTTCTTGTTCACAGGTGTGTGAATTGATGACATTACCATTTGAAAATAAAATGATAGAAAGGGAGAAATTTTTGACTGTATGGCATAGGGAGTCATTGGTTACTAGGAGAAGATGTGAACAGGCATACAGATTAGTTTAGTTCAGTGATTAGTTTTTTGTTTTTTAATTAATTTATTTATTTTTGGATCTGTTGGGTCTTCGTTGCTGCACGGGCTTTCTCTAGTTGCGGCAAGTGGGAGCTACTCTTTGTTGCGGTGCGCGGGCTTCTCATAGCGGTGGCTTCTCTTTTGCCAAGCACGGGCTCTAGGCGCGTGGGCTTCAGTAGTTGCAGCACGCAGGCTCAGTAGTTGTGGCTCATGGGCTCTAGAGCGCAGGCTCAGTAGTGTGGCACATGGGCTTAGTTGCTCCGCGGCATGTGGGATCTTCCCGGACCAGGGATCGAACCCATGTCCCCTGCACTGGCAGGCAGATTCTTAACCACTGCACCACCAGGGAAGCCCCAATGATTAGTTTTTAATCAGGGCTGTATTGTGAAAACTTTTAAGAGGATGAACAAATGTATCAGTTAGCTGCCGCCACCATAATACTATATAACAAACTACCCTCAAACACAGGGGCTTAAAACAAATCATTTATGTATTCTCTCAGCTCTGCAGGATGGCTGAGGTGGCTCTGCTTCATAGGTCCATTCTGGGTCCAGGCTGAAGGGGCAACAGCTACTTGGAGGAAGTTCTTCTCCTGGTGACGTCAGAGTACAAGAGGGCGCACCCAACTATGCAAGCACGTCTCAAGCCCTTGCTTGCGTCACTGCTGCTAACATCCTATTGGCCAAAGCAAGTAACATGACTGAGCCCAACGGCGAAGGAGGGGGAAGTATACTTTGCCCATTGGGGGTAGGACAGTGAGGGGATAGTTCTGAACAGTAAGCTAACCCATCTTAGCAGCATACAGAGAGGCATTGGGGAGGAGTTGGGAGCTAGCGACATGGCCAAGCTTTGTCAAATGGAACAAGGACAACTACATCCAATATTCAGGTCTGGGGACAGGTAGAAATACTGAGAGTCTCTAGACCCCAGGAGAGTGTTAGGCATGGAAATCAGAGTTTCCTTGGGGAAAGAACTCAACCACTAAACCAAATATTATTTTGGTGTTTGGGACTACAAAATAATCAACAATTTAGCTAACATTTTTTTTCAGTACCCATTACACTGTTCTAAATACTTTGCACACATCATCTTATTTAGTTTTCACCCCAACCAGATGCGGTAGGTCCTATTCTGTATCATTTTTAAGAGTTGCATAAACTGTACGGCCTGAATAAGACCTTGGCCCAAGGTTACATAGCCAGCAAATCATGTAGCTGAGATTCAAACCCAAGCAACTTGGCTCCAAAGCACTCAGCTACAGTGTACTGCTTATAAATCTACATATAATGCCAAGAGGTTGACCCCAAGGGCCCCTAAGGAATGAGGGGAGGAGAAAGGACTAGGCAGCAATCTAGGTGAAGCCATTCTTCTTTTAAGTTCAAAAGCTCTATAGTTATGTACACATTCTCTGCCAACTGAAACTGGCATTACTCATGACCCCTGTCAGCTCAGCAGACAGGGAACACATACAGACTAAATGGGTGCATGCGCTGAGTGGGCCCCTTCCATTTCTGAAAGTAAATTTTTGAGCAAAAGAGACAATCTGCTGGTTTACAGCAGCAGCAGGAGGGGGCTAGTGGTTTGGGTATTCTGGCTTCTGTGGTTCAAAACTCTGCACCATATTATGATAGGCATATGTTGTAGGCAGAGTAATGGTCCCCAAAGATGTCCAACAACCCCTGGAATCTGTGAATATGTTACATTACACGGCAAGGGGGAATTGTTGTTGCAGATGGAATTAAGTTTGCTAATCAGCTGAACTTTTTTTTTTCATATTCTTTTCCATATGGTTTATTAAAGGATATTGAATATAGTTCCCTGTGCTGTACAATAGGACCTTGTTGTTTATCCATTCTATATATAATAGTTAGCATCTGCTAATCCCAAACTCCCAATCCATCCCTTCCCCAGTCCCTCTCCCCCTTGGCAACCACAAGTCTATTCTGTGTGTCTGTGAATCTGTTTCTGTTTCATAGATAAGTTCATTTGTGTCATATTTTAGATTCCACATATAAGTCTAATCAGTTGACTTTAACATAAAGAAATTATCCTGGATGATGTGGACCAAATGTAATCACAAGGGTCTTTGAATGGGGAAGAGGCAAGCAGAATCTGAACTAGAGAGATGGTACAATGAGAAAGCTCAACTGGTCATTGCTGGCTTTGAAGATGGGAGCGGGTAATGATCTAAGGAACATAGGTGGTCTCTAGAAACTGGAAAAGGGAAGGAAATGGTTTCTCCCCGGGAGCCTTGAGATGGAATGCAGCCTGTCAACACCTTGAATTTAGCCTAGTAAGACCCATTTTGAACTTCTGACCTGTAGAACTGTAAGATAACATGTTCGTGTTGTTTTAAGCCACTAAATTTGTGGCAATCTGTTGCAGCAGCAAGAGAAAACGAATAGGAACATCTCTGGGCATGACCTACACTGGGTGTTGTTTGCTGCTGCCTTCCAAGCAGTGCAGTTAGATCATCCTATCAGAGCCAAATTTTAATTGAATAATTAAATGGTCTTATTTCAAGTCTACAGACCAGCTTAAATTAGGTGTGATTACCTCTATTTTGCAAATACAGAGAGAGGCTCAGAGGGATTCAGTAACTTCTACAAGTTTTGTCCCACACAACCAGGAAGTAATAAAGCTGGATTTATATCCAGAAGGAAATGAGTAACAGGTGGTGTTTACATGTAGGATTTATTTTAATTATTCCAGGTTCAGCGTTTAACGTCTTTGGTTTCAGGATGGCAACTTTAAAATAGAATGCACTGTGTTTATTTGAGGTTTTCTAGTTGTAACAACTGCCCAGTTACCACCATTTAGACTAGAATCATGCTATAGTGTATTTATAAAATTAATACTTTTCCCTCAACAGATGAATTTTCTCAGAAGTAAATGTTAGGTGATAAAATGATAATAATGATAAATGTTAGGATCCCAGAAGCCAGGTTTATAGTCCTCCAGAAAAAAAAACAAACCCAGAAAAAATTGTTTGATGAAACTTTCACCACTCTGAATACATTGAACCACTTTGTAGTTTTATAAGAAGCTAATTTTCCTATATTACCTTTTCTTTCTGCTAAAAAGAACAATTTGAGAGTCAAATATAAGATTTTAGAGCAAAGTTATTGAGGTATATTTTAAATGTATGGTAAAATGTGAGGGAAAAACTAACAAAAGCGGGTTAAATTGACCAAGCAGTTGTGGATATTATGTTTTCTCTCACAGTTGTGAGCTGAGCCGGCCCAGCATGAGAGAGCCAATTGCTAAATTTTCAGGAGTTTTGCAAGTAAACAGAGCCATTATTTTTTATTTTTATTTTTTTTAAAGTCAGTATTTTTTTCTTTTAATAATTTTTTTTAAATTAATTAATTTATTTATGGCTGTGTTGGGTCTTCGTTTCTGTGCGAGGGCTTTCTCTAGTTGTGGCAAGCGGGGGCCACTCTTCATCGCGGTGCGCGGGCCTCTCACTCTCGCGGCCTCTCTTGTTGCGGAGCACAGGCTCCAGACGCGCAGGCTCAGTAGTTGTGGCTCACGGGCTCAGTTGCTCCGCGGCATGTGGGATCTTCCCAGACCAGGGCTCGAACCTGTGTGCCCTGCATTGGCAGGCAGATTCTCAACCACTGCGCCACCAGAGAAGCCCAACAGAGCCATTATTAAAAATTATATTAAATAAACACAATTGAATAAATTATGTTAAAAGCAAAGGTACTCAAACTTTCTAATTCCTTGACATTTTACTGTTATTGATGATCTTGAGGTTATTTATGTTTACTTTATCTGTGTGGTAGAAATGCTATATAAACTTGTGTTCCTGTGTACCTCTTCCCATCTCCATGTTCGGTGAAATTAGGTTAAATTCTGCCATGGTGAGGGCATATACAACACAAAAGCCAGCAAATGCTTCCAATCAGGCCTTCCCTGATGCCAAAAGCTGGGCGTGAAATATTTGTCAGCGTGCCACTGATTATAATAATGGGCAAATTTAAAATTAAGACAGGATTTGAGTTCAAGTGATTAATTATTTCTGATTTATGTTAGAAAATTATAATCAAATGACACTGAATTTAAGGACTCTATAATAGTTCTGGCAGAAGAGAAATAGCAAACTAAAAGGGTTTGAATAAATAGTTTAAAAAAGGGAGTCTATGGAAGCATGGGCAGGGTTAAGTTAAAGGAATCCACAGGGGTGATGAAGCCAGAGGACTAGAGACAGGATGAAAGCATGGCTACCTCTAGGTCTGCATGGGCAAGTGAGGGACGGTGTTGTCAGAGCCTCAAGGACAGGGACAGTGGGAGGGGGCTGCCCGACAGGACCTGTGGCCCAGGAGGGATGCAGGCACTGCCAGAATCACAGCAAGGCAGCGGGGAGGGATAGACACCTTAACTTCTTTCCCATCAATGTCTCCGTTTGGCCAATCTCGACCAAAAGCCAAGGGTGCAAGAAAGCCTCGGAGAAGCGATTTCGGGAAGTCAGTTTCCTGGAGCGTGAACAGGGCAGAGAATTGGTGTGAAGGCAAACAGAATAAGCAGCACAGCAACTTTTGTGTGTCACTAGTATAGAGGATTGGTTCATTTTGGAAACATTCCTTTAGTGAGAATGTTTAAGGGAGGCATCTTGAAACCTTTTTTTTTTTTTACAATTTACAGAAACTCTCCTAGTCTGGGATTCTAATAAACTTTTATAATTTGCTGGTCTTGGAGCTTGGTAGCCTTAAACCAAAATGAGCATGGGGATAAAATTCTGCTCATTTTTGTAGAGAGAGTTGCACCGTGTGTCTATTTTGTTGTATCAATCAAGTGACTGAATTTTTCGGGACAAGCATTAAATTAGAGTTATAGGAGCTTTGGACCATTTTCAAGCAACATCAGTTTGTGCAAAGACTTGAAATTCTGGGATTCATATGGAACTTTCAAAGAAAATTATCCAGGACAATGACCTACAACTATTTCACCAGGACTGAATGAGGTAGAGAAGGTGAAGAAGTCATTGCTCTTGATTGGCAGATGTGCCCGACGTGTCATTGATAGTGTCCCTAGGACTTTACCTGGGCCACTAGCTACTCAGTATGCCATCGAAAGGGCTCCTGCTTAGAGCTATCTCAGGCTCATTTGGGGATAGACTCTTTATTACTCACTCTGGCATCTTAAGTTGAGCGGTGTAAACGACTGATACTGGACTATTTTTAACTTACAAAATTAGGAATTTCATGGGGTTGAATCTAGTAGGATATTCTCAATAGTCTCCCTCTTCTGTTCTCATTATGTTTCTTCAAAACCCTATTCTGTGAGATATTGCAACATCAAAATGAGAACTCATTTTCTGCCATTTACCCCCAAGTTTCCTACATTGTATGGCCATGAAATTTCAGGTCTCAGGAAGCATTTTCACAGCCAGTCCTAACAATTCATAGATTGGCTCCTGATACAGCTTCTGCAAGGGCCTGAGAGAAATGCATCCCAGGGCTTAGAGCCTGCTGTCAGGCAAGGGACAATCATAGGAAATTGTGAGGAAGTAAAGTTTACACCAAGCCCATGACAGCATCTAAGGAAATCCCAGGTTTGGTTGTGGCATCTTTTCCCCAGATTTCATGAAAAAATGCTTTTTCAAGTCTTGCTGGGTTTGCAAATGTGCCATCAAAAGATGCCAACAGAGCCCTGCTGGTCACTGTCACTGGTTTCCCAGAGGGGACAAATGCACAGGCTTGCAGAATGCCTGGGCTAAGTTTCATTCTGACTCTGCCATTTTTCCTGCACGAGCCAATAAATTCTTATTTGGAGTTTTGGTCATCTGCAGGGTGAGTCACGGACACTTAACAAATCTTTGTGTCTGTATAAAAGGACATAGCTATTTTCACACTATATCAAGTGTCCTGAGAAGGTTTGATGATTATAAATATAGTGTAAATAATCATCTTATTGTATTGTATTGCACATGGAGGTTTTAGTTATTCCTCTTTGTTCTGGGGTTTCAACAGATTGCAAAAGAAGAACTATGATAATGTGGGGATAGGAAATTTATTCTTGATCTTAGCACAAGTAGCGAGTGTCTCGGATGCAACCCCTTCAAAGGGATTTTCTCCAAAAACCTTTGTCTCAAATTTTAGAATGATTTTGCCATCTCAATGGCATTGTCTTACATTAATGAGATGAAGAATCTAATGAGATGAATATAGCAAAAAAACCACAACCAGACTGTCATTTATGAATACAAATTTATATAGTGGCATATGCTATTGGAGAAATCAGAAATTCATAACACACAAATTGGTATTGGAAATACAAAGATCATTTCAGAGTCAAGAAATCAGGTTGACAGCACCACGGATGTTTTACTCAAGTCTGAGCAGGTGTGTAGTATCCAAGAAGAATGAATACCTGTGGGACACCGAGACTGACTATTGTAAAACTGTGCAAAACACATCCCAACACTCTTTCTGCATCTACCTGTAAGAATCTGTGTGAGTCCGCCAGGAGGCCTGGGGTACAATCTAAGGGCAAAGGTGCAGACTCTTCTATCTTTTAACCTTCACAGCCAGCATGTGATAGCAAATAGCAACCCCTGAGGGTCTTTTGTTCCTTCTCACCTAAAGACATGGTATAAAAGGTTAGTAAAACACACACAAGGCCTTAGTGAGCAAGTTAGAAAAACCGAAAGGAGAGCTTTGACTGAAGTATAACTGCACATCAGTCACCAAGTTCTCTGCTTCCTAGTATGAAGTATAAAACATAAAAGAAATGAAAAATTCTGTATCAAAGAAGTAAATCTCAGTTTTACATCTCGGAGCCATTTCTATTTCACAAGTGTGTGTCCACTAGGGAAGGATCAGCGCTCAATAAAGTGTATGTAGTGGGGGATAGAAAGGAAGGGAGGCGGGGATACCCCAAGGGCTTTCCTTTCACGCGGATAACTATCTCACGGTCCTCAGCGACACTGCTCTTGTCATTCGAGAACAATTCCACGGAGGCTGCTAGGAGCGCTCTGAGATCAGTCTCCACTCCTTCCCGCACTGGCTCCGTTCTGCCATCTGTCTACATTCTGCCCACCCATGTGCCCTATTTAGCAGGAAGAGAAGGGCAGTGCAAGAAGACTATTCGAGCAAGTGGAAAGTTGCTGCTTCAACGTGCAAGCATTCAGGGACCGAGAAGCAGTGATAAACAACAGGCCAGATCAAAAGATCTGATCACTCACTCCAACTCATCTTCTCCTGCAAACTTTGTGCTCAGCTTGGAGTTGCTAAGTCACACTTTCCTCTAAATGTCCTGCTCTGGAGAATGATTCACAGTCTCACCTCCTGCTAATACATTATTACAGCTTTTCTGTTCAGTCCTCCTCAAGCCCACTGCCAGATTCATGCCTACGTCAAGTGGTGCTTCTTTGCTCCAATGAGAAGATTATTTTATAATCCAAGTAGAAGAGATAGTTTTTTTTTCCCTCTACTTACCCTTGTGATGTTGCCACCATACTCTCTCTCCTCCCCTCCCTAAATTGATTCCTCTATCATTCACCCATGACACCATTCATTTGTTTACTGAACAAATATTCCTGGAGCGCTTGTTGTGTACAAGGCACTGCTGGAGAACCCAAGGCACGGCTCACACCCGCCCTTCTCTCAAGGAGCTTGGATTCCGGCTGAGATGCCTAAAATCTTTCACGGTTCATTCTTTCTAGCTTTTAGGACCAGAGTGTTTCCAGTGTGGAATGTTCTCAAAGAGCTAGGGTCATCCTAATACAAATACTACACAATGTGAATGCTCTGTGATTTGCTCTGTGATTACAGTGTGCCGTGCGTCAGGAAGGGGACGTGTCTTTTACTCCTGAACAATGCAATGGTGCCTCCAGTTCAAAATAACATGACATGCATGCTTATGTTTTTGCCGATACAGCAGAAACAAAACTGAAACACAAAAGCAAGCGGTGCGCACACTACGTACAACATCATCAAGCTGCTATTTGAACACTAAATCATTTTAAAGCCATGTGTTCATGGCCTTGTCATGTGCTGATATGATAAAATAAGTGCCTGAGCTACCGAAACAAGAACCCCCAAAAGAGAAATCCCTGAAACACTGTACCAGGAACGGTGCCTTTATCTGCTGTACTAGTACTTTATCTGCTGTACCAGTACTTTATCTGCTGGGAGTACTAGTACTTTTCTACTGTGAGTACTAGTACTTTTCTGCTATGACTACTAGTTGGCATCCATTAACTCTGATTTCGCTCTGGCCTGAGCTTTCTCCTAATTTGCTTTATTCAAATGAATCTCTGACTTTTCTGCAACCCTAACCAAATAAAAACCCCACAGCTAGCAAAGCACACAGCTTGTCTGTTATTGGACTGGGAAAAGCCTGGGGTAGCAGGAACTGTGGTAGGTGTTTCAAGCATCCACAGCAGTGCTGAATAAAAAGGCCACAGTGCAGCAATCTTGCCTGGTGGCATCCTTTGTCAGGGAGGATGTCTGGATGTGTCCTGGCTGCAGTGTAAACCAGCCGGGCACAAGGACATCCCCCTGGGCCTAGGGTGCAGGGCATCACTGATGTTCTCTGAGGCGCCTGCCAGGTCCCTCCTTTCCCCAGGTTTCAGTCCCCCCCCCCCCAATAAGGAGGGTTCCGCTGTGCCTGATGACTGACAGGCGAGGCCGAGGTTTCTCCCTTGAGTTGTGGAGAAATGCTCTAGTCCAGAGCACTTTGAACTCCCAGGTGAAAAGGGCTGGTGATGCAAGGTACAATCAGAAGCCATGGAGGGCAGGTTGTCAAGTGGACACATGAGCAGACACACAGGTGCCGATTAGCAGAATTCTGAGCAGAACCTGGGCGCCAGCAGCGTGAACTCCGCTGTGCAGAGGCCCAGGAAAATCTCAAGCAGCAGGGAGCTGGAGTGGGGGGAGGAGACCGGAGGCCCTGCATCCCTGTCCCTCTCCCTCTGAGACCTGCCTGGTACACCCCCAGCCCTCTGAGCTCCACCAGCTGTGGAGCTCACTCCTGTCCTAACACCAGACACTGGCTTTCTAAGATCAGCCCTACAGAAGGAACAATTTGTCGCTGCTGACACGGTTAACGGGATCCACGGAAAGAACTACTTCCATCCTCTGGGGTCTCAGTGGTTCTTTGTTTAATGAGGTAGCTCAGCTGTGAGTTGATGCATGTGATGTGTGCCTCCGCCATTCAAAGCTATAGTTTTCCCTTTTCAATCGGCAAGATTATAAAAATACCAGTATTTTCCCCCGTTTTATAGAAATGATTTTAGAAAAAAAGTACTCATGGATCTCCTCCATTAAACTTCTGTTCCGTCTTGCAAATTGTTGTGAACTCTGACTTCCAGATTCAATTTTTTTACTTTAGCACCTTTGAACACATAAGCGCCCTCGGTTTCGCCGAGTACGTTGACATTCCGCACGGTGCAGTACTGTCTGTCCACGTTCTTCTCCACCCTGTCTGCGCCCCTCTTGGGCACATCCACCTTGGTATTCAGAGGGTAATCCTCCAAAATGCCCCCTGTGGGCGGCTTCTTCCTCTGTTTCTGGCATTTCCTGGTGATGAAACAAGCCACCAAAAACACCAGAAGTAGGAGCATGATGGCAGCAAGGGCGCTGCTGATAGACGCCCCGGTTTGGGATAGAGAAGCAGCTACAGCTGGCTCTTCCATCTCCAGATTCAGCGACTTCATATTGGTGCCATTCTTGACTTGGTCCCCTTCATTGTCATAGATGAGGGATTCGTCAAGGGTCAGCCAGCCACTGGGGTCCACCAGGTCCCTTCGGTTGCGCCTCAGAGGGGCCGTGAGAGAGCGCTGGACCCTGGGACCTGAGATGGTGTCAGGTCCAATGATGTAGATCACCTGGAGATACCACTGGTGTCCGGCTTCCACCTGCAGGAGGAGGAGATGGCGAGACAAAGCGAACATGTCATTGCTGCCCACAGACCACCTCTGAGGAAAGGCAATGCAAAGACAACTGCCCACCACAAGCCCCAATAGATAAATGGTTTCAAGAAAAGCATTAGCCACACCAGTGTTCAAAGCAGCATTACTTACAGTAGCCAAGATATGGAAACAACCTAAGTGTCCATCAATAGATGAATGGAAAAAGAAGATGTGGGGTGTGTGTGTGTGTGTGTGTGTGTGTGTGTGTGTGTGTATACCATGCAGCCATAAAAAAGAATCTTGCCATTTGTGACAACATGGATGGACCTAGAAAGCATTACGCTAAGTTAAATAAGTTAGACAGAGAAAGACTAATACCATATGATTTCACTTATTTGTGGAATCTGAAAAACAAAACAAGCAAACAAAACAAAATGAAAACAGTCTCATAGATGCAGAGAACAAATGGGTAGTCGCCAGAGGGAGGAGGGTGTGGGGAGCACTGTGGTATGTGAAGGGCCTTAAGAGGTACAAACCTCCAGTTATCAAATAAATAAGCCAGGGGATGTAATACACAGCATACGGAATATGGCCAATAATACTGTAACAGCTTTGTATGGGGACAGATGGTTACTAGACTTATCACATCAATCATTTCATAACGTATGCAAATGTCAAATTACTGCAAGTAATTCTTGCCACTGGAGTCCACCTGAAACGAACATAATATGGTACATCAAATGTGTTTCAATTAAAACAAAGAAAGGAAACTGATCCACTAAAGAATCTCTTGCTTTTAAAGTCATGGAATAAATCAGACCATAACTGGCACCCTTTAAGAAAAATGTTGAGGTAAGACTATGCATGGTGCATGTAAGGATTAGTAAATATGCCACTGTAACTGTAGCAGAATAAATAAATTTTTGATGAAGTAAAAAAAAAAAAAAAAAAGAAAAAGGAAAAAAGAAAAGAAAAGCATTAGCCATGGTTGGTGTCTGTGAATAGAGAACTGAACCGAATATTTTGGGGTTCTGTTTAGTATTCATAATCACATTTATTCCCAGTACCTTTTATTGTTTTCTATGCCAATTTACTATTTATTGATGAACTTTAGCTAAAATAGAGTCATTCAACAAATATTCACTAAACACCTACTCTGCGCATAATACACAGATACTTGACAAAAAATCTGTTAAATCTTAACACTTCTTGGATCCTCCCCTGAGTTATGTCATCAAGTATTTTATTTCCCTCTCATCTGCCCCCATGGAAACCCTCCATGATTTTGAAATAACTTCTGAAGAGTGATAATAGTTCTGAAATCCAAGGTCATGGCTTACTATTTGGAGACAGAGAAGAGTGGAATTTGATCTTGGAAGTTTATGTTTATTACTGGGACTTAGAGTATTTTTGCTTATCAAATACTAGTAATTCTTGCCATTCTAAATTACTGAATTGTATTTATGAGTTTGTTAAATATTTCCACATGCCTGTGAAAATCAGCTGGTGCAGCAAAGAGCCATGACAAGTGACTATATGCAAATTAAAGAATTTTATTAGTCTATTGGATAGACAGTAAAGTTTTGGATGAATGATGAGCTTAACAACAATAAAAAAAGACCTGCCAGTAAGAATGCTATAAAAAGAAACTGACATCAAAGAGATGATGTCATCCTCCTTTTTGTAACCTTTAAAGTGACCTTGATCCTGTGCTTCTATTCTTCTCACCACACTCACCTTATAGAGTGCGTCCACCTTCAGAGTAAATCCATCCACGCCTGGCATGCTACTGACCACGTGGAAATCAGGCAACTCAGAAGCAAAGTGGGCTTCAAAGGGCACGTCGTGGAAGTACTTGTCCGTTACCTCTGGCTGACTGCGGTCCTAGGATTTCAGAAAAAAGAAACGCAAGATTTAGAAAGACGGAACCACTGAACTGGCAGGTGGCAGTCACTGGGAGGAGAAAGGTACTCTCCACTCCTCCTTTGGGTCGGGTCAGGAGGGTACATGCTGCAGGAGCCCTCTCCTTAAGCTGACCGCTGCCTCTGGGCACCGACTGCCCTCTTCAAGGGAGGACACTTGGTGGCCTCTGTGATCTCAAAACCCAATGGGTGAGAGAGCCTAGACCAACAACTCTCAAGCTATTTGGTCTCAGAACATAAAAATTAAGGACCCCCCCCCCAAAGCTTTCATCTTATGTGATTGATATCTATCAATATTTACTGTATTAAAATTAACACCGTAATTATGTTACAATTAACAATTTTTTAAAAAATGAAAAAATGTATTTACTAATACATTTTAAAATAGAAATGAGAAACTCACTACATGTTAACATAAGTAACATATTTTTTAGTGAAAATGTCTGTATTCACACCCACCTCCCAAAAAGGGAGCTGGCACTGTTTTACATTTTTGCAAATCTCTGTTAAAGAACTAGATTCTCACAATTGCTTCTGTATTCAATCTGTTGTGACATGTTGTTTTGGCTGAAGTATATGAAGAATCTGGCCTCACATAAGCTATGTAGTTGGAAGACAGAGAAATGTTTGAATAACTTTTTCAGATAATTATGGATATTCTTTTTTGATACTAAATCAAAACTCAACAAGTGGTATTTTTTCTAAAGATTAGTCACAATGTGGAATCTGACTCCATATCAATAAAACCTTCGTACTCTCGGCACTCATGAGGGACTGAGTAGGAAAAAGGCAAGCATCATCATATCATTATGAAAGTAGTTTTGACCTCGTGGACGACCTGAAAGAATATTGGGGATGTTCAGGGGTGTCTGGGACACACTTTGAGAAACACTGGCTTAGACTTTCCTCTTCCTAGAACATCAGTAACAGCTTGTCTTGTTACCCACCAAACCTTCACATTTGGTAATATGTATCGAGTTAGCCAAAACATCGTTCGGGTTCTTTCATAAGATCGAACGAACTTTTTGGCCAACCCAATACTAACATTAAGCGGGTAGAAGTAACAACAACAATATCTGTAGAAAACCATCAAGAGTGGGGTTCTATCTGCTTCAGGCAAAACCAATGGCTGAGGAAATCTACTCGTGTGTCAGCCCTTTAACACTAACAGTTAGCATACCAGCAGCAGGAATCTGTGTTTTAGGTGTTTGTTTGGCTGAATGCATCCATACTGTGGCCCTTCATTGTAGATTGTCCCCGTGGGATCAAAGAAAGGCACGTAGCCATCCTTGCCAGTACAAAGATAGACCTTCTCCAGCTGGAGTTTGTAAGCAGAATTAAGGTTTTGTTCTGGATTCCAAAGTACTCGGCCATAAAGGATTTGACCTGAAAAGATTGCAAGGCATTAATTAGGTCAGACTTTAAGATTAAAGAGAAAAAAAGTGTCAAGGATAGAAGGGATTTAACATGCTCCTATAGAGTCAAAAGTACCTTTCTATGAAGAGCTGTGGGGTCCATGTGCCCTTAAAATACACATTCATTCATGTATAGCTTCTTTTAATCAGTAAACGTTACTTAAGTATTTAGGGTAGGGCAAGCACTCTGTTACGTGCAGGGGATACGAAGGTGAGTGAGACACAGATGAGAGGGCAGAAATAAAAGCAAAGCAATTGCTAATAATAGCTGACATTTATCGAACTCATAGCATTTGCTAGGTACTGTACTAAGTCCTTCCCATGGAAGAACTCATGTAGTGCTCACGATTTTACAGATGAGGAAATTGAGTGGTTAAGTGACTTGTTCAAGGTCACAAAGTTAGTAAGTGGTGAGGGTCAAAGTGCTTTGTCTCGAAAAACCCACACCATTAACTTCCACACGATACTGTTGCGTACAACAGAGGAAGGCACGTAACATCAAATGAGCATATAGCTGAGCAAAAAAATCTGCCTGAGGAAAGGTATGGAAGGATTTAAAGAAGAGATGACATTGGGCAGTATCCTGAACGATGAGTAGGCATTTGTCAGATAGAGCATTTGAGGCGGGTGGGAGAGGCTGGGGAGAGCAATCTAGGCTTTAAAAGCAAGTCCATGTACAAAATACGGAATGCTGGAAAGGTATCAGCCCCGGTGTAGGTACTTTTCCTTAGTTCCTGCTAGGGCATCAAGTTCTTTATCTACAGTATCTTATTTAATCCTCCCAAGAGCCTAAGAGATAGGTTCAATTATTATCCCTATTTTAAATAACTTGTCCAGCGTTTCATATCTGTGACACGTAGGGAGGAGGATTTGAGCACAAATTCGTCTGGCTCCAGATGTCCATCCCGAGCATTTACTATGGCACTGGGTAGGCCAGTGATTGGGGTGGAGGGTGCTGGGAGGGCTCTGGCAGGAGAGACTCCCAGGACGGTTGATTAATGGTGTGAGGATTCTGGACTTGAGTATAGGAGTAATAGGCAACGCCGGAAGGTTTTAAACGGGGGCTTAAGGTCAACGCACCTGGGCTTTAGAAACATGGAGAATGAAGACAAAGAGACCAGAATCACAGGTAGGGAGTTATTTTAACGCTCTAGCAAGAAATAGGTATCCAAAATATAGCAGTGAGGCAAGGGGATGCATTCAAGAAATGTCTAGGAGTTGGAACCATTCATCTTACGATAGATGGGATACAGGAGGCAAGGCAGAAGCAGAGGATAGCCCTGAGGTCTTTGGCTGGGCCACCTGGAGTATGGTGATGCAGTCAGTGGGGCAGTGGATGTGAGAGGAACATGTCTGGGGGGAGATAAGTCCAGTTCTAGATGTCTCTAGGTGTCTGAACGACATCCGCTTGGAGAGGTTTGGCAGTTCAGGTCCGCATGTGGAAGTGTGGAAATGAAGCTCAGGAGGGACCAGGGACAAGGTTAATTTTTGTGGGATGGTTGTGGAGTAGTAGGAGCTTAGGAAGAGTTCAGGGTAAAGGGATGAGGCAAGCCATGGGGATGACCGGAGTAGCACTGAAGTGAGAACAGAAGTGAGAGTCAAGCATGGAACATGGAGACAGCAACACGGACGGGGCAGAGGATGGAGACCCAAGGCCGGAGAGTGAGAAGTGGTCAGAGAGGTAAGATGGTGTCAGGTGAGGCTGGTGCAAAGGAAACCAAACAGGAAAAAGGTGTCAAAATCCATAGGTTTGGTGTCATGGACAGGAGAGGATTCTGAGCCGTGGTGGGACAAACCCAGCCTGCAGCAGACGGACGGACGAGTGACTGGGAAGAACGCCCATGAGGACAGTGTGTGCTCACCACTTCTTCAGGAAGCTTCTCAGAGAAAAGAAAAGGAGAACATGGGCTGAAGTTTGAGGGAGAGGTAGGGATGAGAGATTTTCTTTTTCTGTTACAGGATGTGTTTTTAGGATGAGAGAAAAAAACACAGATGTGAGCAGAAGATTAAAAGTAAGAGAAAGGCAGAAGAGATAACTGAGAGAAAAGGCAGATGATTGATTCATTTATTATTAATTCATTCAACAAATATTTATTGAGCACCTTGGCATTGGTGGTATGGTGTGCAAATTTGGTATTTGATCACAATCTCTGTTCTAATGGAACTTACAGTCTAGTGGTAGAGATAGGCAATAAATAAGGAAAGAAATGTATATATTATAGTATTAAAAATTGTGATAAGTACTATTAAAAAATGAACAGCATTCTGTGAAAGTGACAAATATGAAGGCTTATATTAGATTGACTGGTGCAATCAAGGCAAGTCTCTATGGGGAGGTTAACATTTAGATAGAGACCCAAAGGAGAAGAAAGTCAAGGGAACCATGTTTGGGAGAGGGAGGGGACAGAGGAACCATTTCAAGTAGAGAAAGCCTGCTGGAGAGGACATGTATGTTTGTCATAGCTTTGAGGCTGCCAGGCAGTGGGGTCATACTGCAATCTCTCTGAGGAACTGAGAGATAAAGCAGTTTACCCAAAGTCAGACAATGGGTTAGAATCTGGTTGGAAACCCCAGTGTTCTTACTACTCAGACCAGTGCTTTTCCACAGTATCGCACTGCTGATCATTGTCGCACCAAGAATGTGATCTTATTTTTGAAATAGCTTGAAGGAAGAATATGGGTCTGTTCCTTGACTAAACCTTGGCTGCCCTGGAACCAACGCTGGGGGAATCTTCCCTGGAGAGTTGACTGAAAGCCAATGAGCAGAGATGCTAGTCCAACGACCTATCCGAAAGCTTCTCAAGTCCAGCAGAGTCTCTGTCTGCGGGTGAAGGGAATGACTTACCTTTGGAGAAGGCCCCTTTGTAATCCATTTCCGCCAGTGACATATCAGATGTGTTGGGGTCCATCAGGAACACCTTCTCATTGTTGCAGAGCTGAAATTCAGTATTGAGCGAGTACACAACAGGGACGGGGCGGTTGGTCTGCTGGAATGCAATGGGTATCAGGAATCTAAATGTGGGGAAAACAAGAGTTTCTTGAGAGCAGGGTCGACTTTGCATTTGCCATTTGAGCTGCCCTCCCTTTCCCACCCTTCTCAGGATTGTGAACAGTACTTTGTTGTAGGCGCTACATATTTACTGAATAAAGAGATGTCTGCAGGCGAGAGTCTTTATTTAGTTCAGGTCCTTATGAGGTTCATCCGCTCTTTGGAGCAGGAATAATCTAATTGGTCTTTAGACTCTACAACACTCTTTGCTTTTCCTGGCCCTCTCATTCTGGAAAGCCCTGAGGGCCGATCTGAGATTATCGGTGATGAATTTAAAGTTTCCTGACTTTGGCCTTGCTGACCCTTCTGCTGGAACACTCCTTCTTCCTCTGCCACCGTCCTTTGCCTAGTGAACTCTTATTCTTCAGATCTCAACTCAAGCACCACTTTCTCTAGGAAGCTTACCCTCTTTTTCTTCCCTCCCAGGCTGGGTCAGATCCCTTATCATTTGTTCTCATCACATTGTGCACTTTTCTTTCATAGTACTTACTGTGGTTTGCTATTCTATTTAAATGTGTGATCAAAGTCTGCTTCACCCATTATGGGTTCCATAGCGTCATAATCCACACCTATCTGCTCACCATTGTACCTGCCATGCTGGCCAAGCTCCTAACACATATGTTTGTTAAAGAATAATGCACAAGTGATGACTTGAATGCTTTATTCTTCCAATCAAGTCCATCTGACCATTCCCTACTTTTAACTGAAGCTGCTCCAGGGGTAGATTTGAGAGGGCTGAGGTGTAGGAGGAACTTGGGGTGTAGGAGAAACCCACACAAAACAAGGCTGACCATGCTTCAACAGCTTTGATATAACCATTAATTGTACCAAGAGCTCATTTATCTGACTCAGGGAAATAGGTTTTTCTTGTTGATGTTGGTATTTGTTACCGGAATCCACACAGTTCCAGGACATAAGACGCTTGATAAATACTTATTGATTAAAGAGAATGAATAAAGGGCTTGAGATGATGATAATGATGATTTATAAGGTTATATGTATGACAGACTCACAAAAATAGGCATAATAGGAGACACAATTCTTTTGAATTAAGTCTGAATTTCCAGTCAGGCTTGATTATTTGTTGTGTTGCAGTTCTACTGCATCCATATGAAGCCATATTGAAAGATATGGAGATGATCAAAAGCAAAATTAGGCCCAAGGGGGAAAGTCACCCTGGGAATAACAGGGAACCCACAGGTAAGGATCTCCCTGATGCAAGGCGAGAATATGAACCCTGAGGCCTCAGTACACTCCAACAATACTCTTCACCCTGCAGACTTCCACACCCACACAGCACTGGGACTGGAGAAGGGGTTAATGCCTTTTTTGCTCCTTTTTGCCATTTCAAACCTTTGTTCCTCTCTCCTCTTAACAACAACAAAAAAAAATCCAGCACCTACCCTGGAGAAACTCTTCTCACACATGTAACTAAGAGACACATAGAGTATTGTTTGTAATAGAGAGGATCTGGGATTATAAGCCAAATAGAGTGGTCAAATAAATTGTGGACTCTTCCTATGAAGACTACTTTAATGCAGTGAAAAACAAACTGCAGCTACATGGATCAACATAAATGTTGATTTCACTTATGAATCAACAAGTGATTCACTGAGGGAAAAAAAAAGCTGCAGAGAGAATTCATGCAGTCTGAAATTTTTATATAAAGTTCAAAAACATGCAAAACCATGTAGAAGTAAATATGAGGTGAACCATAAACCAAAACAAGGGATGATAAGTACAAATATCAGGCTAGTGGTTACCTTAGTGGAGAGTTGGGGAGAGTACAGCTGAAAGGGGCACTGAGGGTGTTTAAATGGTAGCAGTAATGTTCTATTTCTTTTTTTTTCTTTGACTCCCAGTTTCATTAGTTATAAAATGGAGATAACAGTACCAATTTGTGGGGGGTCATTGTAATGCAGATTGAATGCTAAGAGCTTAGTACAGAGTAAGCACATAGTCTGCACTCCATACACGGTCACTAATAACAGTGGTAGTTATTATATTCACTTATCATCAGTATCACAGCCCAAGGGATACCCAATTCATTGCAGCTAGGTAATGTTCTTGAGGTTTTATATATCCACGATATATGGTCTTCTGGGTATCTAAAATATTTCATAATTTAAAAAATTTATTACATGAATAAAAATTCCCCACCAATTCTCTCCAGACGATTTGCCCTCCGTTCTTCCTTTCTGCAACCAACCGCCATTTTCCTGGTCACCATCCTTCCCACATTTGGCTGACTACGGGCTCTCCAGCATTGCTCCTGCCCTCAGTCTCCGTGATTTCAACATCTGCACGGATGAACCTTCTACTCCCCTAGCCTCTCAGTTCCTTGATGTCTTCACTTCCAAAGAGCGAGTTCTCCTCCCCACTGCAGCCACCTACCCTCCACCATCACACTAGGCACCTCCTCCAAAAAAACTCATTTTCAAACACTTCACTCTCTAACTACCACCTCCTATCTTCCCAGCTCACCTCTTCTTTTAATCTCATTCATTAATTCTCCAACCACACCAGACCCTCAGTGACCATGTTTACCAGAATGCAGAGGACCTGGAACACTAATATGCTCATGGTGGGAATGTACACACACAGTTACACATCTATAAACACTGGGAAATGGTGTGACACTTTTTCAAGAAGTTAAACATACATCTGCCATAGGATCCGGCCACTCCATTCCTAGGTATTTACACAAGAAAACAGAAACCATGTGTCCACATAAAGGCTTGTCTATGTATGTTCATAGCAGCTTTATTTATAATAGCCCAAACTGGAAACAACCCAAATGTCCATCAACTGACCGATTTGATAAACAAATTTAGTGTGTCCATACCATGGAATACAACTCATCAATAACAGGAACAAACTACTGATATACACAATACGAATGAGTCAAAATAATCGTGTTGAACAAAAGCAGTTAGAGAGAAAGAATGCTGTGTGATGCCATGTATATAAATTAGCAGAAAATGCAAAGTAATCTGTAGTGACACAAAGATCAGTGGACACCTGGAGGGGAGGGGTGGGCTGGGGTGAGATGGGAGGGAGGGATAACAAAGGGCCATGAGGAAACCTTTGAAGGAAACAGATATATTCCCTATCTTAATTGTGGTGGTTTCACGAGTGTACACGTATGTCAAAATTGATCAAATTGTATATACTTTAAATGTGTGCTATTCATCTTACATCAACAATATTAAAAGCAATTCAATGGGGCCCTCAGCACTGCCGATCTGCTGCCAACTATAACTCTACCGTGCTTACTTTCCCACTTTCTGAGGCGGCTCTGTTTCGCTTCCTCCTCTCTTCTCAAACCTCATTGTTGCTCACTTCCAGCTAGTGCTTTTGCCTTCCTCTTTCAGTGGATGAGCTCTCTGTGCTTCTGGCTAAGGCCGGCCCTTCCCCTCATGCCCCAGGTCTATCCCCTGCCCTACTCAAGGACTTGGCTCTGCAGATCTTCCCTCTTCCCCCTGCATTGTCACATTTCCCCTAACAGACCAATAGGGTTATTCCCACCAGCATACAAACATCCTGAAATATTTTGCACCCTAGAACACAAACAAATTACACCTCCTTTGACCCTTCATCTGTTTCCCGCTAATGCCCCTCTATCTGACATCCGTTATAACAAAATTCCTTAAGCATTGTTGTTCCCTCTTGTCTCCACATTCTTGCCTCCCTCTCTTGAACCCACTCCAATCAGGCTTCATCCCCCTCAGTCCACTGAACCTGCCCTTGGTCAAGATCATCAACCACTTCCCCATTGCCAAATCCAATGGCCACCTCTCAGACTATTAATTTGAAAGTCGCATTCCAAATTATCTTCTCTTAATGATAATGTCAGATTCTGTCTTCAGCGTCTTTCCTCTGAAATGTTTTCTATTCACTTTGCTCAGCTCCTAGAAAGGTGCACTAGACTATACACTGCCTGAGAGCAGAGGTGACTTTTAATCCTCTCCTCTAGTCTCCATGCCGAGGCCAGAGCCAAGTGCACGATAAGAGCTGAATAATTACTGGCTGAATGAGTGAACATTGGCACAACATGGACAGTCTCAGGTCAGAGGTGGGGATGGGCTGATGGACAGCTGATTCTTATTATCCGCAGTAGTTACATTCTATACTGTTGCAATGAACACTGAATGAGCGAACAGTGAACCATTTGCTCCTGAGGGAAATACAGGGTCAAGTTCCTGCAGCCTCTGGTCACAACATTTTCCACCAGTGATCAATACCTAACCCTGTTTTATGCATGTTTCTGTTTAAAGACACCTTATTTGATATACATTGTTGATTCATTCACATAGAACTCATGGCAACAGCACTGAAATTCATGCTTGAATGAAGCTTATCTAACTATCCATCAAGCTCATCACCACCTTCTTGTACTTAGAAAACTAGACAGCACTTTGGCACTATGCCGGGGAGCTATTTTAAACAGCAAAACCACCAACACAAAGCACAAAAATTCGAAAAACATGGCACTAAACAGACCGTAAAAAGAACACTTGTTTACAGTATGCAAAGGCAGAGTGTTGTCTTGCTCGATCTCAGCTGGGAATGTGGGTCAGACGACTCGCTATTTCGCCACTCTGCATGGCAAGGAATGATCGGAATGGCACCACGAAAACTGGTTTTGAGGTTAAATACAAATAAATGTTAGCGAGTAGGTAAGTTCGCAATAGTGAGGCTCAACTGTCTTTCCCTACCTTTCTGGGGCGTGTGCAGTGCAGGCCAAAGGCTTTTCTCCTGGGTCCACCCAAGGCTGAGTGGGCTGCACAGTGCAAGGGATCAGGTAGATGGTGTACTCCCCGGAGTAGTCCTTCCTGGAAACATGCAGGCAGACTGTGGTTAGAGGCACCAATTTATAGATTATTTACTTACCCAGAAACACACTTCATTAAACGGTTTTCGGATGATATTTGTGTTCAGCATCCGACCAAGAACTTTATGAGTCTGCAAACACAAGTTTCAGGAATTCATCACTGATTGTTTTAACCTTTAGAGTACTATCCAGAGGTGTTAAGTAGAGCTCCTTTCACTCAGTCAAGTCCTTTTCATGAGAAATGCCGAGAAAGGCACACTGTTGATAAAAATCTGAAAGGCTCTGGTGAAGGCAAAACAGAACTAGATTTCCTTTAGATTCCCATGAAACTTACTTGACAATTTCTGTTTAGTGTTTCTTGTTGACTGACACCCTGTTACACATTCTCCTCTACAAAAGCTTTTATTTATTGAGATGTGACCGTGTTGTCTGCTGCTGCTCTGATTGAATAGGTGGCAAAGGCCTCACGGTTAAAGGATCCCACTCCACGGAACGCCCCACCCCCATTCATTAGCATTCAGTTTCAAGGCTTCGCTCCTAAACTCTACAGCTTCATCCCTTTAAACGAAGTTGAAGAACAAAATCACTCCTCCTCGGAGATGACTTGCTGGGAATTTCCATGTTTATGGTGGGACTCTGTAGGTCATGAACCTGAAAGCGTGGAGCCTTTGTAGCCTCACCTACTTCACTTCCCACACTTGTCATCGGTAGCAGCCCAGCCCTGGCAGTTTGCCTGGAAGGCAGCCAGACAGCCAGAAGCTTCAGGAAGATTCTTCAAGGGCCCTGGGAGGCTGCCATCCATTGAATGAGGTGCTCAGGGCCGTGAATCCTAATTCTAACTATTGTGATCGTCAACAGTTCTCACATCCTCTGTGTTCATCCTTTGACCATTTCTTTTGTATTATTTGTTTCTGTTTATCAGTAAAGTGACAGCAAAGATTTGGTAAACATAAATAAACAAGTACATAACATTTTTAGGACACAGCCCGTGTTCAGTTTAGTGGAATGGCACAGGCTGGAAACGGGAAGATAGTCTAACCCTACTCTTGCTTTGCCTCTGCAACGGTTGTATGATTTTAGACAAACCTGGCGAACTTTCAGGGCTTAGTTTCTAAACCCCTTCATGCCCCAAAAGCTTGTGTGTCTGTATGTCTGCAGTTTTCTCACATGATCCTTATCTTTCTCCAAAGCTTGGACCAGCAGGAAATGAGATCTTGTATACTATCTTTGAATTACACAAAAATTGACCTGTATAACGTGAATACTAACTCTTAATTAATAGAAATAGTTAATTAGGCAGAAGTGTCCATGCCTGAGCCTTGCTTTCCAAAAGTCAGGCCAGATCCTGTTGTTCCTCCCCTCAAACCCTGCAGTGGCTCCTGTTGCACCAGAGTGAAAGACAAAGTCCGCACACTGGCCTAGAAGGTTCCCCGGTGGCCCGACACCCAACTCCTTCCTGCCTATTACCCTCCTCCTCATTCACTCCACTCCAGCCACGCCAGCCTCCTTGCTGTTCCCTGAGCATGCCAGGATTCTGACACCCCAGGAAATTCGCCAGGAACCCCTTCCCCGGTACTCAGCATAGTTAACTCTAGCACCACCTTCAAGTCTTGCTCGAATGTTCCTTCTTAATGAGGTCTGCTCTGAACATCCTAACCAACATTACAATGTCCCTTCACTCCTGATTCCCCTTACCCTGCTCGTGACCTTTTATTTTTCCATAGCACTCATCACCTTCTAACATGTGATACTATACTCATTCATCATGTCCACTGCTGCGGGCAGAGATCTTTATTTGGTCCACTGATGTACTCCAAGTGCCCAGAACCTTCCCTGACACATAGTAAAAGCTCAATAAATATTTGTTGAACACATGAATGCAGGACAAATGGCATGGTCTCCCCTGGCAGCAGTCCTATGTTTTCCCATCCCTAAATATGAGTTAGGTCGACTTCCTGACGATCCTTGCAAATACGCCAAACACAGTCCTGGATGCAGGTTTTTAATCCTGTAGTTCTTCTCCCCTCCTTTCTGAAAACTAGACATTTCCCACCAGTTGCCCTGCCTCCCCCAGAAGCCTTGGACAGCTCTCCAGCCCGTGCCGGGCCTGAGCTCCCCTCGCTGAGCAGCTGTGGTCAGGGCTCTGCACGGCTCCCAGCGCACACAGCACAGAACACTTGGTGTTGTCTGTCACTTTGCCGTTTATCTATGGATTTTACCTCCTTAGCTCAAATGTTAGCTACTAAAGGATGTTTATTCAGGACTGACCATGTGCTAAAACCTGCAGTTCTGGGGCTTCTAGATCAAGCAGGCATGCCTTTTACCCTTGGGAAGCTCACAATCTAGTGGAAATGGGACTCTACTTAGAGCATTATGAATATATTGAGCTGTGTTACAGTAAAAGCTGGAACGATGTGTGAACGAGGAGGAGGAGCTTCTAGCACTGTATGGGAAGTCAGGGAAGGTGTCACAGAGGGGTCAGCGTTTTAGCTGGAGCTCAGAGGACTTTGAGATTTGCCAGAGGAAAAGAGCAGGAAGGACAGGGGAATTGCAAAGGTACAGAGGTATGGATGAGTTGGTGGATTCAGGCGCTGGGGCGATATTTAATGTGGTTAGAAGACTGGGTTTGAGGTGAGGCTAGAGGGGAGGATATGTGTCTCGCTCAAAGAGCTGGACTTCAATTGGTCAGAGGTGGGGAGTCAGCAGAGGATTCAAAGAGGACCATTTCTCTGCCTATAAATTGGGACAAGTACATGCACAATCTCATGAGGTTCTAGGAAACACAGCCCTTAATGATTATTTTATTATATATTGATTTCAAAGGAATCAGTATACACAAAAAATACTTGATATAAGACCAAACATTTGTAACTAAAAAAATCTCTTTGAAAATGATTCTTAAGACAATTTGCCGCTTCTTAACTGTAAAGAATAAGGTTTTCATGCTAAATATGGTTCTAATTTCGTGATCTATAAAATGGGGTTAACAATATTTACAATAGACTCCATTATCCTTTTCATGGCAAAAGTTTTCATTTTGTTTGCCCTATTCTCCCGTTTTACAAATGGGATGTTTTACTGTATTTATCCAATTCTCATTCTACCTCTATATTGGGTGTGGGAGAGGACTAAATCTTGCTATTTATTTTATAGGACACTGGACCATAAGGTGTGACATCTGGACTTGATAACCAGAGATCCTGGATTTTGCACTGGTTGTGGTAACTGGAATGAAATGTCTTTATTATACTAAGCTTTTAGTTGGACACATTTCCCAGCTTCCTTTGCAGGTAGATGTGCCATGTGACTAAGTTCTGGCCAGTGGGAGGTGAATGAAAGTGATGTGCACCCTGCCTGTTCTTACCCTTGGAATAAGGGTGAGCACTTCCCGCTTTACACATCAGAAGCTGATCTGAGCTACATCTGTTTCTTTCTCTCTATGCCAGAGGGTTGTTTCTATCTCCATTTTAAAATAGAAACCCAGCTTTTGAAGAAAAGCCCTTAAAGAAACTGAGAACATTTCAGATTTACTCCTGAACTCCATCTTGTATTCACCTGTTATAAGAGCTTGTGGCTCTCCAGAGTTGGTAAGGAGAATCAAAAGTCTGAGCACTCCATAGGAGCTGCAGGTCAAATTCAATTCCTCCGAGATGGTCTGGAGTCAATATGAATGATTTCACATCAGGGAGGGTGTGGTGCTCGATCACGAACTGTCCTATTTCAAGGGGAAACACACACACACTTATTTGTAAGTTTTATTGTGCTTGTGGTGAATCCCCTATAAAAGCCTTAGAACTGAATTAATATTCTGCTATAAAACAAGGTTATACCTACCCACTTGCCTCTGAGAATATATTCCACACGGGTTGGGACAGCATGGCCTCTTATTCCAGCCCATCACCTTGCTCATGATGGCCATTATGGTCATATACATTTATAAACAATATGAATATGCTTTGTAGAAATGATGCTAATGAGTCTATTCACAATAATACGAGTCCTTATGTGACAATGAACCTTGAACACACTTAGCTTTGAATTCCAACCAACGTGTCTCTTGGAGGTAGAAAGATCTCAGTAGTTTATAAATAGAAATATCAATTTCAGATTAAAAAACCTCTCATTTAGGGCCGCTCAAGTCCTTGGTGGAAGGAGGCTATTGTGAACATCATTAAAAAGATCAGGGTTATTCAGCAAGACACTTCCACTCTTTAGAACTACAGTAATGCAGTGTCGTGAATAATTAAAAGTAAGGAGACTATTCTATACTGAAAGAGACTAAAGAGGTATAACTGCCAAATTGTAACATATGAATCTTGATTAGATTCACCTTCCTTTTATATAAACAGATGCAAAGTAAATATAAACAAACATAAAAACAAGTAGAAAAGACATTTGTGAGACAATAGAGGGAATACGAATAGGGACTAGATATCACTGGATCAGTGTGAAATATCTTGGCTATGGTAATGCTGTTGCGACGTGTAAGAGAAGGTCCTTGTTTAAGGAGATGTCTACTGAAGTATTTAGGGTAACTTGGCATGAAGCCTGCAACCTGTCTTCACATGGTGTGACCAAAACAATGGGAACGCACGCATGTGTGTGTACAACACACACAGAGCAAAATGTTAATAATTGTTGACTTTGTTCTTCATTGTCCTATTCTTTCAACTTTTCTCGGTGTTTGAATGTTTCTTAGTAATAAAAAACTTGAGGAAAAAAACGGCACTGATATTACCTCTGAATTTGGCGTGGGTCTTGAATTCAATGACCAGACGGCCATCCTCTCGAATGTAGATTCTTATTATCTGAAGTCTGGCAGAGAGCACACTGTCCGTCTGGATTCCTGGGAAGGCAACCGTACACAAGACATCCAAGTGAGGGCTTGGAGAAGGTCCCCCAGGCAGTAGCCTACATGCGACTTATCCCAGTGACACTTCTAAGTAGAGCTGCATGCTTACTTGAATGTAACTTAGGACAAATTTACATATTTGTGTGAACATGGAGTATTTAGAGACATGTGCCAGTTAACATTGTAAGACAGTTCATTCTACTTGGTTCTTTTCTTACAATTCTATTCTCTTGACATAGTCTCTTTATACCTGAAGATGCCACTTAGCCCAGATGCAGGGTCCCAGCCCAGAGCTCAGAAAAAAATGGTCCCTAAAACTTCTTACTATTAACTTTGCACCAGGATGTGGTTACAGCACAACTGCTTCATACTGTATTTTCTTTCCCTCACCAGGACACCTTTCAGTACTTAACAGAACCATAGCCAATGTCCTGGTGGCTACATTTCATATTGAAAGCAATGGAAAATTAAAGGTTAGCTTGTAGAAGGCCAGCTATACATGGCATAACATGAGTCAACTGTGGCTTTAATATGGGCAATTGCAATCACGATACCCATTGAGTTCAGTATGGCCAAAAACTAAAGGGTAACAAAAGGAGGGGAAAAAATAAAATTTAAAAAACCCCAAGCTCAAGGAATTATCTGACCCAGAGTGTGAAAACTCCCTGAAGTTTTTTCCCTATGAGAAATATAAAGCAAATAAATGATTTGAGCTTAAACCATTAACAGAAAGAAGGACTGTATTTTCCATTACTAGAAGTGAAACCCTATCTAAAGAAATCCCCTCAGATCAAGTAACTCTGCCTCAGATCAAGTAAATCACCACCAGGGAGGGAGAGAGGAAGAATGGGAACAATAAAATAAAAGGAAATGAGCTTGGGGTTGTGTTTGAAGTATAGGACACTGAAAATGGGGAAAAAGCAAAAATCAACTCAGTGATTGGAGTGAGTGGAGGAGAGACTCATGGAGTTTTAGGGGACATTCATGGGGCAGCAGTGGGAGAAGGTGGGTCTCACAAGAGAGGTGTGAGTTCCTAGCTGAAGGGTTGTCACCAAGCCAGGCCCTGGCGGGGTGAGGGCTCCTCTCGAAGAGAGCCATAACAGAGACAAGCCTGAGGGGAAGGTCATTTTAAATATTCAGCATTGCAGTCTTTGAAGTAAAAGTAGGGTTAAAATCCCTACTTTTAAGAATGCAACAAAAGAGCAAACTCGATGCCAAATGAATAAAATGACCCAGGTTATTCTTGATATATTTTTCCATTTCCGTGCATCTGATTTCAAGACCCTTTGCTCCTTAAACAACATGAATGACACCATATTTACCTAGGAGAAAATGAACATGGCTATATTCCAAAGAACACACACTCGTGCGAACCCCCTAACGGGCAGTATAGGACCTATCTGTCACTTGCCGCCCTCTACTCTGGGCCCCTGGCTCTCTGGACTGAATGTATCATGATGCTGGAGGCCTTCCAGCATCAACATATATCAACATCATTCTTTTTCAGGTACCACAGATCTATATACTTTTTAGACTTTACCTGGCTCTCCTTTGACTGCATATAGGATAACAGGATGAGGAATGCAGCCACTGTTAAAAGTCACTACTTTTTTTTTTTTTTTCTTTTAATCTTGCTTGAGCATAAGGTAAGACTCGTTAAGATGTCAGTGGGTATACCTGTTCTCCAGAGAACAGTGTCATAGAAGAAGGAAAACTCCATCTCGGTGTGGTGCTCCAAGGAGGCCCAGCCCCTGGGGGCTGTCACATAGATGTAGGACACGTACAGAGGCACGTGCACTGTCAGGAACGATTGAGCAGAGTCTCTCACCTGCCAAGCAAGCAGTGTGCACACAGAGAGGGTTATTTCTCTCCGGGATGAAAAGGCATATGAACATCACATCTTGGTTCAATCTTCATTCTCTCAGTCACTTATTCAGTATTAATCAAGTGCCCATGATTGTGCCAGGCACCAGGCTAGGAACTGGGTCCTCAGCAGTGGAAAAAAACCAAAATCACTGCCCTAATGGAAGCTACAGCCTAGTAAGCGAGATACATAAATTAAAAGATAAAGTAAATAAAGGGATGGGAAGTGGCCAGTGCTTCTTTAGATAAGATAATCTGGGAAGGCTTTTCTGAGGAGGTGACACTTAAACAAAAACACTTTTGAAGTGTGAGAAGCTTTGCCTCCACTGTTCATTTGCTGGAAGCCTTGGCTGAGATTTTTAAGGCATCACAGTTATTCACAAAGGATCTGGGCAGATCTGGGATCTACTGTCAGCACACAGTCCCTGGCTGACCGTAGTTTCCAGTGAGCTGTGGGAGAGCATGAAGCAACCGTAACTGGGAAGATGCCCAAGCCTGGATCTTTGGATGAACGTGAGGCTGACTTGGATGTTTTAGTGAGTACTTAGGTCTCCTCCAAAAGGAAAGAAGGTCGTGGGATTTGGATATCATACCTATGAAACTTACCAACAGACAGCTCAGGGCTTCGCCTACTTGGATAATTTCCCATCCCATTCAATGCTTTGTTGAAATAATTTTGAAAAGGCAGCACAACACACTTACAAGGGAACCTTTTTCTAAAGGGGTTCCTGTTACTGCTATTAATTCAGCTCTGTTATTTTCATTTTACTATGCAATTAACAAAAACTCAATTGAAAGATAACACAATATGAGCAGAAGCTTTCATGAAGAAGATAACGGTGTATATGTGTATATGAGTAGGGGAGTTGGTTTATTCGCTTTTTTTTTTTTTAACATCTTTATTGAAGTATAATTGCTTTACAATGGTGTGTTAGCTTCTGCTTTATAACAAAGTGAATCAGTTATACATATACATATGTTCCCATATCTCTTCCCTCTTGCATCTCCCTCCCTCCCACCCTCCCTATCCCACCCCTCTAGGTGGTCACAAAGCACCGAGCTGATCTCCCTGTGCTATGCAGCAAATGGGTTCTGTATTTTCCTCCATAAATATATATTTCCTTTATAACCAAAAAGCTTAGTTTAAAACAATTTTATTTTGTCATTGGCCAAATGCTATAATACGCTATGGAACTTACACACATTTTTTGTTTGAAAATACTTTACCCATGTAAAGTGTTTCCATGGGTAGTTAATGGAAAGAGCCAAATGCTTTATCAATATTTAGAACATCAAAATTTTATTTTTCCAAAGTATTCTTTTGTATTCAAAGTTGTCAGTTGTATTCCAAATTTCTCTAAAGACTCCACTAATTCCATATTCACTTAAAAATCTTTTGTGAAATGCCTTACTCTGTCTTCTTTAAAAAATTTCCAGATTTTATCTGGGTTTCACACCATGTCCTGTCCCCTTAATATACAGGTGTTACTAAATATGCTTGCCCCAATCTCACCATTGTTGATATTATAACCTCCATAAATTTTCTAGCTGACTGGCAAAATTAATTTTTCCTCTGTTTCAGTTTATTCTCCTTTAAATTCATATTACTTACTAATCCTTAAAAAGAAAAAAACAGCCATTATATTTACTGCACAACTATTTTGTGCCAGACACTGCTAAATGCCTTCTCATTTGAGATTGAGACAATTTCACATGAGTTCAGAGAGGTTATGTCTCATCCAACTCTGCTGATATTTGATAAAGAAATATGAACTAGGGCTTGGTTCTAAGTTCTATATTCTTTCTACCATATACCACCTGTTTCAACTATTTTTAAAGAAACAGACAACAGTGAAGTACTTCTGTGTATATATTCTTTCTGTATTGGTTTAAGAAGTAGGACATATATGATAAAAATTCCTTGTCTTTGTGATTTTTAAGCATATGCTGAATAAAAATATCCAGAACTGTAGTTAAAGTCATGGAGAACAGAGAACACTAATTTTTGAGGGGCCAGAGGAGGAAACAATCATTTAGCTTTGCATTTTTGAAAGTGAATATAGGTTATGCAATTGCAGAAACAGAAAGAGAACCTAAGGATGCCTTAAAATTCTGTTCAGTAGAGGGTGCTAGTATAAACAAAATGAAAGTTAACCAAAATGAGAGGCATCTCAAGGAATCAAAATGAATTTTAACCAAAGAAACTTCTGTAAAATGATTACTCTAAGTCCCTCTACGGGTTCCCTTCTTACAGTGTGGTTAAACCTGATTTGAAGTGAAGAACAAACATCTGATTTTTAGTTCATTGAGATAACTACTCAAAATTGGGTAGAACCACTTTTCCCGTGAGGACGCATTAGCCTCGTCCCTTTGATATAACAGCCTTCCTATGACTATGAATTCTTGCTATAACATTTTTTTTTTTTTGGTTACTGATGTTTAACGACTATTAAACATTTTAAAAGTGTCTATTTTCACAAGGGTTGTCAGTTAGGCATAGGTTTGGAATAGGTATGAAAGCAAGGTGTTTTCAACAGTTTACCTCTCCATGCTTGAGACAACAGTGCTCTACTTGTCTGCGGAAAGACAGAGAGCTGCACCTGTCATTTGGACTCATTTCCCCATGTGGGGAGAACACAACGACTTAGTAATAACTTTCCCATCAAAGGTAAATCTTCTTGGCTTTCCAAAATATACCCAGAGGAAAAAACATATATACCTAGAGAAGTAAAACTATTCGATTTTTATATAAATGACTGTGCCAGATAGTTAATTTTCATCATCTTAATTTAAGCATTTTCCACATTAATTTTCCAATTCATTGATTTAGAGGACTTTGGGGGGCTCACTCTGGCCACGATGCTGCTAAGGGCTCTCTTGAGGGACTTATAAAGAAGACTCCCTTGGTCGGTGCAGTTCTGGGGGCGACAGGATGCAACGTGCCAGCTGAAGTGCTTCAGGAATGAACAAAGTTTCTCATGACACCCAGATGCACTCAGCCTTCAGACAGACCCCCGGGGCACCCACCTGGAAGTCGGCAGTTACAGACCCCCCACAGACGTCAATTAGCTCCGTCATGTCGTAATAGGCATCAAACGTCCAGACACAGCTCTTCAGGTTCAGGTGTTTGTAGAGTTGGATGGTCTTGGGCTCCCGCACGCTGGCATCAAACTGGAAGGGGCGGTCGTAGCCAGGCCCCAGGGCCGTGCTGTCGTGGACCCTGTCGTCCAGGAACCCTGCCTCTGCAGGGGAGGGAGGAGCAAGGAACAGTAACTCAGTCTGTGGACTTGCGCTTTGCCCAGGAGCTGGGTAGGGAGAGCAGAAACATCCTTGGGACATGAGAGAGCTTTCCCTCCATCTGAGACGATTAGTAGAGCAGCTCAGGGCTCCCAACACAAGGTTGGTGGGAATGCGAGGGGAGTTTGTAATCTGCCTGTTGTCATGTGCTAAACAGAGTGATTGGGTTCACAGACTCCTGGAAGAGGCTGCAGGAACCAGGGAACAAAAGGTGAACAGGTGAGACCAAAAATGAAGAAACCATAGCTTGGTGGCCCCAGTATGTCTAGGAAAAGAAAATACCCTGAAGCTCTGCCTCTCACACCTGGCCAGTCTGGTTCGATGCTTCACAATCAGTTCTTGAAGAAATGGATTTACTATATGGAGAATTTGTTGATGAATTATTATCATTATTTATTTTTGAAAGCACGGTATTTAAGATCAATTTATTTAATGATGAATTGTTATTTTTTAAGACCAATTTAAAAAAAATAGCTTTTATGGAGAGCCAGCAAACAAACATCTGACTACCTCCCCTGCCTCTTATGGTTTCTGAACTCTTGGAGAAAAAAGTCTTAATTTTGTGTTAATGAGTAAATAGCTCGCTAATTATGCTTGACTAAACCTCCCCTGCTACAGGCAAAAATCATTGGATCAAAGGCTGCCAAGCAACTGAACTGTTCTAAATTAACGAAGACCTTTATGCAGCGGAGAGCTGAATACAGATACAATTTTAGAGTATTAGGGTTAAAATTTGTATAGTACTCAAAGCAACTATAGTATTCTGAAAGAGCTGATGCATTTCTTAGAATGTTTGACACCAGCACCCGGCCCTCCGCCCCACAAGGACTAAGGTCTCGATTAACATGTGTTGAATTTAATTGTGTTTAAGTAGGAAGAGGTGCAAACTTTCAGCCTAGAAACATGGTATGTTTCTTTCACTAGCTTGCATAGGTGGACCAATTAAACTTTCATCTGTAGCTCAGTGATTTACAAATCATTTACACTCCACTAATTTCTACCATATAAAGACCATCACTACCCAAATTGATGCTTAATGAATATGGAAGAGCACATGAATGCTTTTCTGTCTTCCGAAACACTGTTAAATGATTCATCAGGTGCGAAGGGAGGAAATGCACATTTAGTGTGCACTTGCTAAGGTGAATGGAAGTGGACAGGATTCTTTGTAAAGTAAAATGTCTGCCCTGCTGAACACGGAGATGCGCTACCGCAGCTGTCAGCTCCCTCAGGTCTGCGTCAGCTGCAGAGCCCGAGGTCACACTCTTGCTTGAGCAGTCTGCGTTCAAGGACTGAGAGAGGTGGGGTAGAGAGGTCTGTCCATTGGGGCTGTCCAAGGACAAGCTTGACGGATGGGCTCTCTCCAGAGCTCCCTGAAGAGACGGTTCATCGGCTGCACTTCAGGCTGACTTCTCCCTCTGCCCAATCCTGCTTCCTCTCCTTCCCTTTAGGAGATGTGGGTCCCTAAATAAACATCTCACACCCCAAGCTCCACCTCAGCCCCTGCTCCCGGAGAACCATCCTATAACATCTAACATCTGCATGTGACCTTTCTAAAATGCTGAGATGATGGGATTTTAGAGCACAGATCCAAACACGGGAGAAGGAAGGAGCTAAAATTGACCAAGACAGGCGCTTTAAAAATGTAGCCGCACTTAATCCCCACCTTGATTGGTAGCAGTTGTTATCCTCATGTTATAGATAAGAAAGCAGTTGGCTCACAGCTGTCCAGCTATTTTTGTTCAGTTGTATAAGGAGTGGAATAGGGACGGTCAACCTGTCAGTTTCATTCCACGCTCCTTGTTTTTTCCTGTTCACTTCACTGTCCGAGCTGCCTGTGTTTGGTTGCTTGCTGAGGAGGAAATCCACTAACCATGCAGATTTTGAGAACCAGAAAACATGAAAAGCAGAGTGCACTTAGCCATATCCCTAAAGGTCACTGCACTGGGCTGGGCTGGGCAAACCAGCAGGGGACTCTTCCCTTACCTGAGATGCCTCTCAGGTCACGGGTGGTGACGAGATTGGAGCAGACGTGCTGGTGTCTGTAGATGGACTCAGATAGTAGAAAATGCAAGTTGTGCAACGGCATGGTGGAGACAAGGGGCAGCATTCCATCCTGGTGTGGGATCTGCACTGAAATGTGGATTCTAAGGGAAAAAATAGGGTAGAAATCAGTGTTTAGGTGCCCGCTATAAGCAGTTAATATGGTACATTTCTTTCTCATAACTCAATTTGTCTTCATCAATGAATTTACCAACTTTTCTTTTCTGAAGCTTTCCATGTAGGATTTCTCTCTGCACATGAGGGTATGATGTGCATGAGGGTTATTCTCCTCTCTCCAGCCCCCAGGAGATCCTCCAGACTCAGGACTGATACCAATCAAGAATCATAGATTTTGTGTGTGTGTGTGCAACAAAAGATAACATCACAATCACAAGTGACTTTATAGCTTTCTTCTGCTTTAAGTGGAAGCTTTGTTTCCTCATGAGCTAAAGCCTAGTGACTGACACAGGTACTGCTGCCCTTCTCTGTCACTGCCAGTGTCTGTGGAGGTTGCGGTCGCCGCATAGTTTTTTTAAAGTATTTGTGCCAAAAAGACATCACTGAGCTCTTAAACACTAAGGCCAGCATCCATACCCAGGAAAAAAGCCTACAAATAGTAATAAACCACTATTCATACGGTCTCTCCCCAACTTAAAGAGCCTTCCCCGCCCCTCTCTCCCTGCAGTCCAACAAGGCCACCAGGCGTCACTGGCATCAATCTGCAGTAAGCTCTGCCTTGATCTACATCCTTCCGCATTTAGGTGCCTCTGTACCAGGAAATCTGTAACTTATTTATATTGGCTGCTATTTCTTGTGTGCTTTCAGACTCTTGTTTATATTGCCTCTCCACTGTGAGGGCAAAGGACCATTTCCTTCCCTTCTTTCGTTTCCCCAGAGCCTGTACTACACAATTCTAAATAAAATATGAGCTTAATAAATATTGGTTAAGACTGCAACACAACAGAACTGTACTTAGGGGCTGCCATTTTTTTCACTGCACAAGTTTAAATTTTCAGCATGTTTATTGAGGGTGCGTTTTGAGTTTTTACAGCTTGCCTTCCAGAAAAAAGACTCACGTTTTAAAGAGGAATCAGAACCTCAGAACATGAACAGGATGGCTCTTTTGCTAGGAAGGGGTCAGTAGTAACCCTGGGCACTTCTGTTATTGCTTTTTAACAAAAATAAATTTCATTCTGTTAGAAAAAAAGAAGGATTTGCATATTCTTGGCTCCATGTTCAAATCTTTTTTTCATGCAAATGAACCCCTTTCTCTGAACTCAGTTGCTCATAAAGGCACACGCATAAATACTATGAGGTTTAATGAATATGTATAACATACACAAATTCTTTTTTTGCATGCAAAAATGAAAGCATCCATTTTCCAACAAAATCATAGTGGCACAGGAAAAAAATAAAAGCACATCTGTCCATTGACTTACAATTTACACAGTGTTATTACGCATTTGCTCACTGGATACTTAGTGCCTCTTAGCTGCCAAGAAGCACTGTTCTAGGCAGAGGGGATGCAAAATAAACAGTCATGTTCCCTGCCATCATCATCTCCTGGGGCGACAAGGAGAGAATGAATAATGATAATGCTCTGAGAGAGGCAGACATGGGTACCAGAAAAGCTGGAAGGAAGAGCTTCCAAATTAAATTGGGGGAAATGATGGAAAAGTTCCTAGAAGAGATGCCATGGGTTAGATATAGTGGGACAATTGGATTTAACGACGCTGAGTGGAAGGGAGCGGGGGAGAGTTGGAGCCAGGAGTAGCCACATGGTGGAGGCATGCCACCTAAGAGAGTCTGAAGCCCTGGGGAGTTACACATGATTCCCTGTGAGTGGCCTGGCAGGTGAAAATGACAAGGTGAGGGAAATGAGGCTAGGAAGATAACAAGGGGCCAGATCTTAGGGAGCCTTCAAAGAATATAAACGTTTTCTGAAGCACTCATCACCACTATTATTTTGCAGAAGCATCACTCATTGATCTGTCCCACCCAGAAAACACAGAAAGCATAGCTGGAGACTCTCTCTGCCATCTCCTCGCGGGAGGCACCACCTGCCTGACCTGTTGGGATGCTCCTTGTGTTTGACGTCCAGGTATTTCAAGTTCGCGATGAAGGACTGAGCCTGGAAACCTCGGGCTGTCCCAGCCACCACTGGGGTGTGGCAGATCGCACTGTCTGTTCCGATGGTAACAATGTTGCTCCTTAAGGGGGTCCCCACGTGGCCCACCTTGTCCACAGCCTTGGCCACACAACGTAAGTGGAACCTCCGGCTGAAGTAAATGCTGTCCAGGACCTACCAGGAAGAATAAAGCACCTCAGACGTGTACACTACTTCACAAGCTTCTCACGCTGTACCTTCTGGATGACATGCCACACCAATTCTTGGTACAAGGTAATCTGTGAAGACTACTGTCAACTGAAAAAAACATGCACAGCCTAAAAGTTGAGAGTTATGTTTTATTTGGCGGGCAAAACTGAGGACTTAAGCCGGAGACACAGCATCTCAGATAATTCTGAGAGACCTGCTCCTAAGGGGCAAGGGGGGTGGGGGGAGCCAGGATATAGAGGAGTTTTTGCAACAAAAGACCAGTAGTCCAAACATCAAAAGATTACTCTTAAGTAAAGAAAACCAGATACCTCAGGTTAAGGAATTGAGCACTTTCCTATGTATGGGAAGATGCAAGTTTAGGCTCACTGAAATCATTTCTTTGATATGCACCTCAGCTGTCTGGGGCCATTATCCTGTGTTTTCTCATCCCGAGTCTCCTCAGGGTGCACCATCAGCTATAGTGGCTGATGGCTGCAACATCCTTTGTTTACTGACATGGCAGGCAGCATTCTTAGTCCACACCATCCACCATCCATCCCTCCATCTGTCCATTTATCTATCTGTCTATCCATTGATCTAGCCATCCATCCGTTCATTTACCACGTAAGTATTGACTTTCTACCAGGAGCCAGGCACCAGGGACAGAGCAGTGAGTACGTAGAGCCTAAGGTGTTAAGTTAGGTAACTAGCAAGTTGACAGATGTGGAGCAAGAGCCCAGAGATGACTAGTTCCCTGTGACAGTTGTCTTTATATATTAGGTTCAGCGTAAGAACCACTTAACTGGTTTTCAGCACTTCCAGCAAGACTGGTTGCCTCCAAGTCACTTTCACTGAGGGCATGGTATCAGGATACAGAGGAAAGATACTTCTTTTCTAGGCGTTCTTAGTTTTCTTTCCTCCCTAATTCTATTCCCTCCCTCACCTCCCACTTAATTACTACAGACGTTGCAAGGGTTACAATAACATGCAGACTTGAAGTTGAGAACTTGGCCTCTGACACCTACTGGCCTTTTTAAAAAAATAATAACTTTATTATTTTTTTAACTTTTTATTTTATATTGGAGTATAGTTGATTAACGATGTTGTGATAGTTTCAGGTGTACAGCAAAGTGATTCAGTTGTACATATACGTATATCTATTCTTTTTCAAATTCTTTTCCCATGTAGGTTGTTACATAATATTGTGCACCTACTGGCCTTTGAAAGTCTTTCTACAGATTCTCTCATGCTCCCAGACATACAGAATCCATAAGAGTGCTTAACCCAATGTATGCAGAGGCAACATAGGTCACCAAAACTCTATAGGTTATGAGTGCATAGACATAGGGAAATACATAACAAGAAAAACAAATTAGTAGTTCTGTGTGCCATAGACCTCCCACAAAGCAATCATACAAACTTATAAATTCTACTCATGGAAACAATTTTCACTGAAATCCATTAAAAATTAAAAATGGAAGATTTTTCCATTAAAATGTTTTAATTAGCTGCCAACACTTTATTTATTTATTTATACATGGACTTCGTTCAGAAGGGGGTTTGAGGCATCTTACAAAAATGCATACAGTACAATGGTATTAAATAAATAATTGAAGAAATGAAGATAGAGCAAAGGAAACAGGGGTAAAAGTATTAGTCACCAATTCATTGCAAGAAGGAAAACTGAAACATGAAGTAAAATCATAAACTTGGTACCTGTTACAAATGTATATTTGGCTCAAATCAGACGAAACCCCTTCATGGTTTTGTTGAACAGAGAATTAGATACTTATGAAACAATACGCTGTCTTGCCATTTACATTTTTAATAATAATAAAGAAGATAGTTTAAATTCAAACTAGGTTATATTGCAAAAGAATGAATATTCTGGCCTTCCTGATTAAGCTGTGCCAAAGACAATGGACATGAAGGACCTGCTTTATCCAAAGCCTCCCGTGTACATCTAACAGCTCTCCTCCACTAGGGCCCCATCCACACGAGGCACTTCTTAAAGTGAGAACAAACTGTGGGTTTGTAGGGAAAAATCTAGAGAAATTCGGTGTGAAAGAAATTTCTGATTTCCAAACTTATTAACGGCACTCATTTCAGCCAAAAATTATTGAACGCTTACTATGTGCCAGATAGTCTGCGGAGCCTGACTCTCCACTGCTTACAGCTCTTCCTCTGAAGAACTTCATTGGTGTGAGGAGCAGTCAGAGTACTGGACTGTTTCCTGAGGTCGGGAGAACCACCACTGTTCACTGCTCTCTGATGGTGGCAGACGTGTGGGTCTGGCCTCCTAACTCGCTGAGGACACCAACTGCATTTGGAACCTCTTTTCATGTCCTCTCACAGGGCTCTGAAAAATGCTGATCACTTAGCAAGCATCCTCTCATTTTGTTTAATAACTGGTCCCTACTATGTGCCATCAATGTGGCGGCTATTTTGGGATGGATATACAAGTGTGGGAGAACCCTCGGTCCGTGTCCTTAAGGAGTTTATACCCTACTCCTTACTGAATGGTTTAAGAGATATGAAAAGAACAGTAATCCTTAATTGTACCTACCTGGGATCTTTGACTTACTTCATTTATAGATCACTTTTATTTTTAATTTTTGAATTTTATTTTATTTCTTTTTATACAGCAGGTTCTTATTAGTCATCCATTTTATACACATCAGTGTATACATGTCAATCCCAATCTCCCAATTCATCCCACCACCACCACCACCCCCCCGCGGCTTTCCCCCCTTGGTGTCCATACGTTTGTTCTACATCTGTGTCTCAATTTCTGCCCTGCAAGCTGGTTCATCTGTACCATCTTTCTAGGTTCCACATATATGCGTTAATATACGATATTTGTTTTTCTCTTTCTGACTTACTTCACTCTGTATGACAGTCTCTAGATCCATCCACGTCTCAACAAATGACCCAATTTCGTTCCTTTTTATGGCTGAGTAATATTCCATTGTATATATGTACCACATCTTCTTTATCCATTCGTCTGTTGATGGGCATTTAGGTTGCTTCCATGACCTGGCTATTGTAAATAGTGCTGCAATGAACATTGGGGTGCATGTGTCTTTTTGAATTATGGTTTTCTCTGGGTGTATGCCCAGTAGTGGGATTGCTGGGTCATATGGTAATTCTATTTTTAGTTTTTTAAGGAACCTCCATACTGTTCTCCATAGTGGCTGTATCAATTTACATTCCCACCAACAGCGCAAGAGGGTTCCCTTTTCTCCAAACCCTCTCCAATACAGATCACTTTTGTATATCTGATGTGTCAATGACCTTGTCAAGTGGATTAAGTGGACTTGCTATTTTGTAGATAGGAAACTGAGACTCAGCAGGTTAAGTGAACTCGTAACATCATGTAGTTAAGAACAGACAGAATCAAGGTTTGTAAACAGGTTGTCTGAGTATCAGCCTAGTTCTCTTTCTACTACACCATATTACCTTTCCTTATATGTAAGAATAAAAAGATTATGTGTGTACTCTGTGTACCTGCTTATTTGTTTATTTTATACCAAATGCCATGCAGGGACCTTAAGAAATGTGATAGAGTTGGAGTAACAGAGAGAAACGCCAGGTCTCTCCCTCCGCAAACAGACTTACCATGTGGTTGACACTGGTGAATGGCGTGTTGTCAGTGATGGTCTCAAAGGGAGACCGGGCCCCGTTGCCATCAGTGGGGGTGGCCACTTCCCAGCTGAACTGCACGGACGTCTGGTTGATGCCAGCCTCACTGCAGCGCTCCTTCATGATGGCATACTTGGGGAAATGGGGGTCGCAGGGGGTGACACAGACCAGCGGGTAGCCCGGGGAGGGGGATTTCTTGACTCCCTCCTTGGTAACCTCTTCCACATGGTCATAGTCAGCAAGTGTGACAACCTGCAAAGGAGCAACAAAGTTTCAGCCCGGGGTGGGTATCGGGAAGGTCAGAGAACTAAGGCTCCCTTCCCCAGAGATTCAGGAGATCACTTAACTCCTAGGGATTCTTTAAAATATAGCAGCAGTTTTAACAGTGCTTGGCCAGGCATCCCTAAAAGATACTGCAGATCTTTAATGGTGGAGGACATCTTCCTCCCCCGTGAGCTAAAAGCTTTATTATCTTATTGGTCTCATTCCTAATTCAGAGCCCTATCACTCATGTGAAAAATACTCTCCCCTCCCCCCCATACACAGTAACCAAAACTATATCATAAACGGCAGTTACTAGTTTAAAGTTGCATTAAATTGTTAATGGTATGCAGTAGTACATTTGGCATAACAGGAGTAAATAAAGGTAGTATATTTCTTCCATGGTCAAAGAAGAGACACATTTTGAAATGATCCTTTTACTCTATGAGACTAGTCGGGGGAGGTTATAAGACTTATTAAGACTAGCTCATTATCATGGGTTAAATTCTCCTTGGCAACCTCCACACATTTTCCTCCTAACTGTGAAATCGGTGCATTCATTCTGTTCATCACCAAACTGGGAAACATGGTGGTACATTTCTGCAGATACTTAATTCTATGCGTGTGGCGAGTATGTAGGATGATAGATATGGGATAATATTCCTTTTTTACTCTTCTAGGTCCCACCAAAGAAATGAGAAGATCAATTGTATTGCAACTTCTGTCTTTATCAGACTAAGGTCTCAGTATGGTTTGGTCTCACTCTTATGTCAAAACAAGGTTTCTCATCCTTGGCACTACTGACATTTGAGCCAGATAATTCCTTGCTGTTGGCGTTGCCCTGTGTATTGTAGGATGTTTAGCAGCTTCCCTGACTTCCAGCCACTAGATGCTAATAGCACCTAGTGTGACAGTCATGACAACCACAGATGTCACCAGACATTGCCAAGTGTTCCCCAGAGGTGATGAGAGTGAGGGATTTGGGGGAAAGGACAAGAGCCCTCGCTCTTGGTTGAAAATCACTGTGTTATGGGGAGGGGGAAGGGTAAGTTGGAATGAAGTGAGAGAGTGGCATGGACATATATACACTACCAAATGTAAGATAGATAGCCGGTGGGAAGCAGCCGCATAGCACAGGGAGATCAGCTCGGTGCTTTGTGACCACCTAGAGGGGTGGGATAGGGAGGATGGGAAGGAGACGCAAGAGGGAGGAGATATGGGGATATATGTATAGGTGCAGCTGATTCACTTTGTTATACAACAGAAACTAACACACCACTGTAAAGCAATTATACTCTAATAAAGATGTTAAACAAAAAAAAAAAGAAAAGAAAATCACTGTGTTAGAAAAATGAAGACGTGCAGCATTGGAAGTCCTGCTTCTCTCAAGTTCTTATCTAATTACTAGGACATAAGCAACGATCCTTTGGGTCGAGAGACTCACAATGGGCGGCGCTGGCAGGATGAGGCTCCCTGACACCTCCTGGTCTAGAATCGTCACTGTGGCAGTGGTCACATCACCAAGCACAGCTTCCACTGGGTCATCCGGGCCAAGGACTAGGGAGAATGATTCATGCCACTCCCGGTCTTCATTGGACAGGATCTCAACTTTAAAGAAGATATGATCCACACCTTCACCAAGGACAGAACAAAGAGGGCAAAGGTCTTCATTAGTGACCCACTTAAGACAGTGCAGGTTGGCACTGTTGAGGCTTTATGTTGAAATATGCCCTTTCCTTTCAGAGGTGTCCTATCAATGTAGTGGCTGCTTATCACCTTAGCCCCATCTCAAGTGAGAAATCTGTTTTCTTGGCCAAATTCCACCTGTGGTGGAGGCTCAGTACTGCAGATTTACTATGCAACACCATATGAGGATTAATGGCCCCTGACTGACACTAGCTGGTGGTAATAAAAATCTATGATCCAAAATACACTCCACCCTGGCTATGAGGTTTTTTGCCTAACTTTTCTTTCCCCTTTACATTTAGGCATGAGCCCCTGTGTGGCTGAGTGTTTGCACACCATCCTTCAAAGCTGTCTCCTGGGGACCGATAGCTCAAGGGCTACCTACCAGGCCATTTCTGCAAAGACAATAATGTGAAGGTTTGGCAGCCTGGGATGGGGAGGGTTAGAGCTCAGAAACCCCCTTCCTTTTCTGTAAAGTGATTCTCTGAAGGTGAAGATATCTCGGGCAGTAGTCAAGGTGCCCTTCTTCCTCTCCTATAGACATCTGGGCTAGGTTACTTCTAAGACCTGCCTTTCCCCCAGAAGCTTATGCAGAAAAGGAAAAAGCTAAGACACTTGGAAGAGAGGTCCTTGTGAGGATGTGGAGGAAGGGCACCTACTTTCCCTGTAAACACGAACCAGACGCACATGGGATGGAGCCGAAAGCCCTCTGAAGCTCCAGTGGGTGACGGGGACATACAGAGACACCCCCCCCCCTCCATTTCCAAGGGAGTCATTTTCTCCCTCCACTTGCCAAGACATCTCTGAAAAGGCCTTCTATCACTTTTGCCCACTTCTGGCCACATCACAAATGGTGCCAGGCTCTATAACAGCCTTTTCACCTTATACTGCTCCAGAAAGTTCTGGGAAAAAGCCAAGCATACAATTCAACTCCTCCTCTGTCTCACTCCTTCCATTAAATAAATACATCAGACAGTTAAACAGCTGGTTGTGACCTGAATCCCATCCTTCTTCCCTGACTCATCTTCATAGCACCTCCTAGTAGATGTCAAACCACTTGAGCATGGAGATTGTGCCTTCTGGGTTTAGTAATCCCCGAGGGGCCCAGCACAGTGGTTTGTACCGATGTTTGCTGAATGACAAACATTCAAAAATATACAAAAAATCATGTATATTTTTAAAAAATCAAGTGTTCCCATTGCTCAACCGAATCATAGGCTAACAACAGCAGCAACAAAAAGTCCTTTTGAATGAGCCAAAATGCCTAGGATGTTCGAAGTAAAGCATTTCTTTGCCCTTTTATTTTCTTTTTCCATGCCATTTTTACTCATTAGAAAATTTAAAGACTCCCACAATCTCAAACGTGTGCTTAATAAGTACTTCACGCTATTGGAATTACTGTTTCTCTCTTTCATTTTTCTGCTCATTCCTTTCTTCAAGTCTAAGATATTTGCCTCTCTCTTAAGTAAAACCTACAGATTGGGATTGGCATTCAATTACCGGGACTGAACTTTAAGATTCGGCTCTTTGGGTAGTAATCCACACCGGACTGGGCCGACCCGTCCCGCGTGCTACAGCGAATCTTGGACGTCCTGTTCTGATCCCCTCTGCGGATCACCTTGATGTTCAGAGTGGCCGTGGCATCTGGCCCTGAGGGTTCCCGGACTTGGTATGCAGCTTCTTCAAACTCAATGGTGGGGGCTTAAGGAAACAAGGTTAGGAAAACGAGAGCAAGTTGGAAAAGTGACAAAGACTCCACCTCCCATGAAAACACCTTCTAATGACAAGAGGGACTTTTTCACATTAGTTAACAATACAAAGGCAAAATAGCTTGCAGTCAATAAAAATCAATCAGTATTTACCCCTAAGCAATACTTTGGAAAAAGGAATTTATCTGTGATTCTGCAGGAGTTGTTTCTCACATATTTCTTATTAAAAACAATAGAGTGGAAGAAACATTTTTAGGCACTTTGAAATGCATGATGTCCAAGTTTCCATCTAGGCATTATAGCTCACAGCATGTTTTTAAATCTGCACAATTAAAAAAAAAAAACTGCACAATTTATCAAGGGACAGAGACACAGTTAAGCCCTTGATAAATATCTATTGACTGATTGTATGAACCAACTCCTTTTCATTTATGAGATATGAATTTCATTTATATACTGCTTAAATGTACCAAATCTCTCTCTCATCTCTGATCTTTTGGACCCTCCCTCCCAGTGCTCTCAACTCCCCAACGCTTAGCTTTTCCTAACTTCTCACAGGTTATTTAGTTAAGGATGACTAGTAATAGTGACCGGCTACAACAATAATTCAGGAACACAGGATTTCCTAACACAATCTGATTTGAGGTACTATCCTCATTGCTATGAAACGATTAATTGTTGATTTTTTTTTAAAATTCAAACTATGCCTTCTTTTGTATTATATTCTCATGAGGAAGGGCAACGTGGTAGTGGTGGAGAGAGTGGGATAAGAAGATGGAAAAATTGGGAGCAATTACAAATCTTATACCATTTAAAATATAGACTCTTTCAGAAATTTCTGATGTCTCTATGTTCACTTCCCTCTTTCTCTCTCAGAAAATCAGTTCTTCCTAATTGTAGAAGATACGCTTCATTTTAGACTTCATAGTTGTTACTGTGTACGCTCTTTGAAATTGAGGTGTGTCACTGTAACACAGTGTGAACTTGTTACTTCTCTGAGCTTCAGTCATTGGGTTTTCTGTGTGAACAGGAGAGGTTCACTTTTTCTGTGTGAACAGGAGAGGTTCAGGATTTGAACCTGAGTCTCCTTGGCTAAAGGGCTAATTCAACTTCAAGGCTGGCTTTTTTGCTTTTTTCCCAATGTCCAAGTTAGTCCCTATTTTAATATTAGAAACCCTAAGAGTCTCACTGACTCTTGCGTAGATTCTAGAATCTGATAAAATAAGGTTCTACATGCACTTTTGTTGCTTACAGCTGTGTAACTAAGAACATAAATTATATAACTTTGCTGAGGTTCAATTTCTTTACCTATAATATAGGGATAATAACACCTACCTCAAGGGGCTACTGTCAGAATGAAATGAAATGAAATAGTATAATATGCTTAGAATGGTTCTTAGTATACAGTCAATATTCAATAAAAACAGCTGTTACTATTTGTAGTTTTATTGTCCATTTATTAAAATACCTATTTTAATAAAACAATTATGTCCCTATTTGAAACAGATTTTGCTTTCTTTGGTGCCTGGGTCACTCTTTGCTGACACCTGACTAAAAAATTTAAGTTTTTTTAGGTTAGTAGGCTAAATCAATTAGAGAGAAGAAAACTGAGAAATTAGACTTTTCTAGAAAGGTGGCAGCGTTTTAAATCAGTTCATTGGATTCAACTGATTCTGATTGTATTTCCAATCCTGCTCTTGAATTGCAGTGACTTAAACAGTTTTTATTCTCTGTCTGTCTTAGCATCTCTGTCCTAGCGTTTAACCATACTCGTTCCCTATCTCTTGGTGATGTGGTAGAGAACAGTGTGATTTAAAATACTGGAGCTCTGTAGACGGTGATCATTTGCTGCCAACATTTTATATAAATACTCTAAGACTGTTATCAGTAGACACTTTTATAGTGCTTTTATTTTTCAAAACACCTATAATTATGTTATTGGTAAAACATCAGTTCATGTCCCATCAACCTAAGAGTAACTAAAGGCAATTTTCTTCCATTACCATCTTCATCATTGGATATGGTGATGGTGGCCATGTTATTCTTTCCAACTCTGGCTCCACTCCAGTGGTTCCCAAGAGGATGGCCAAGGTAGACCCTGAACTGTTCCTCAGGCTCAAACATGGAGTCATCGTGGATATAGACAGTACAGTTCTTCATCTAGAGCCAAGGGCACAAGAAAGATTAAAATTTGCAGTGAGATATCAAAAATTTGCTTGGCTTTCCCTAGAAAATGATTTTTCTTCTTTGTAGCATCAAAAAGTCAACACAGATTCAAAAATATCCCAACCATTTCATTTATAAAATAGAATGTTTAACAGTTCATGCCTGAGTGGACCTACCTATATGTGGAGACTTGTATTAAACATTCCAAATGATTTTGAATTATTGGTCATGAGTTATGAAAAACAATAAAAATGAATCACTAAAAAGCATCTGTAGAACATTTGTGTGCTTTCCTGCATTTTGCCTGGGCTCATCTGTACCTTTGTACATGTTATGATAGGTAGATTTCTGATGGTGAGGGTTTAACATATGGATTAGACTTCCTGGAGAGTTGAATGATATTCCTTTTCCTTTGTGAAAATTGAAGAATCTTATAAGGAACTCAGAAAGCCTTCCTGTTAGGCTAAAGACACCTTTAAAAGCTACAGAACTCTCAAATGTGTTGCCGAATGGTGGCTCATCTGAAAACTGCTGAGAACTGAATGTCTGAGAACACAATCTAAATCCCTGTTGGATGGAAAGAAATCAAGCACTTCCCAAACCGAATATTCTCTACTGAGGACTTGTCTTCTTGGCAAAACGTAAAATAAGGTCACAACATTTTAGATAACAGAGCAGCCTCGATTGTAGTGTCATGTGATATGAAGTGTGATTATTTTTAGTTGGACCATTTTAAATTCATTATACTACCATATTGCAAAGGAAATGTGGATATAGAGGTTTCACTGTCATACTTCCTAAGTCATACTAAACAGAGGGAGAACATCTCTGTGAACATTTACCTGTGGCTTGCTGACCTGGTTCTAAGTCCCTGAAGACTGTTCCTTTTTTTATCCCTACCACATCTTTCTTACAATAAGAATTTCTTTATGGAAAGCATTGACTCTTCGGTATATCTTAAAAAATAAGACATTCTAGTGAATGACAAGTTCCAAAGACATATTGCTTAGCATGACAAAGAAGATGAAGATTCCAAAATGTGCTTATGAATGAGAGATTGCCATGTGGGTAACATCTAGACTATTAAGCTGTATTTTCTTTATAATCTTATTTAATTACAAACTGCCTCTTGGATAGGCAGAGAATCCTCTTCTGAACTTAAAACAAATACAGACATGCAGACTCAAAGCTGAAGATTGTATTTATAGTATTTATATGTGTTTTAAACACGTATTTCAACCTGCCACCAGTAAAATTCCCATAAAATACATAACTAAGACAGGGTTTTTACGAGTCATGAAGGTGTGAAAGACTTGAGAGTCTCAAATAAGGATGCTATCGATTTTTTTTTTTTTTTTGGTGGTAAAGAATGGAGGAAGAATCTCGGGTGACCTGGAATGTGTAAAGTCTTTTTATGCTAAACTTCAAAAGAACTAATCATAAGGCAAAAATTTCACACGTTTGCTTATATCAAAACAGAGATTTCTGTTCAACTAAGAACACCAAGGGCAAAGGTAATAGATGAGTGACAGAGAAAGACACTATGTTTACAACATCTAAAACATCTAAAACTGGCAAGGATTAATGTTACTATTTAGGATTATTAATATTAAGATCAATATTTAGAATATACAAGAAAGTACTGCAAATCTGTAAGAAAATGACAGCAATAAAATAAAATAAGGAACAAAGGATAAAAATAATAGATTTTCATAAGAGAAACTCAATGAACTAACAAGCATATAAAATAGTATTAATTAGAGAAATGCAAATTAAAATGAGATATCACTTTATACATACCAGATTAGTAAACATTAAAAGATGAGTAATTGAAAAAGTGTTGAAGAGTATGTAGGGTTTTAGCAACACTCATGTACTGCTAGTGACATTTTGGAAAGTATTCTGATATTATTTTTTCAAATTAAGTACTTTCATGCCCTGTGGTCCAGAAATTTTGCTGCTGAGTTTTTATCCAAAGAAATCCCCACTCGGGTGTGTAAGTGGACATGTAAGAGGATTTGCACTGCAGCACTGTTAGTGGTGGCAGCATGATAGGAGGAGGTGACTGGGCACTAAAACTGAGGGTCTTCACTGTCTATTGCTGAGAGTGAATGGGTAAAAGGTAGTAAATGCACATCATGAAATGCTAGGCAACAGTTTGAAGCAACAGATTAGATAGACACATAAATGACATGCACAGATACTAAAACATATTGCTGAGTAAACGCAGAAAACATTTGAAAAAGATATAACAGTAGCAGCTTTAGAAATAAAAATCATATACATAAAGAACCAGACATTTTTTAAGAACAAATACAAAATAAGAGAGATACACATTAAGTACAATCGATTGATTACCTCTGAGGTGGGGAAGGGAATGTGGCTGCAGAATAGGGGTAAAATGAAATGAATAAATCAACCAAATAAAGAGAAGGGGGCTTCCCTGGTGGCGCAGTGGTTGAGAGCCTGCCTGCCAATGCAGGGGACACGGGTTCGAGCCCTGGTCTGGGAAGATCCCACATGCCGCGGAGCAGCTGGGCCCGTGAGACACAACTACTGAGCCTGTGCGTCTGGAGCTTGTGCTCCTCAACAAGAGAGGCCGCGATAGTGAGAGGCCCGCGTACCGCGATGAAGAGTGGCCCCCACTTGCCGCAACTAGAGAAAGCCCTCGCACAGAAACGAAGACCCAACACAGCCATAAATAAACAAATAAATAAATAAATAAATGGATCATGACGTTTAAAAAAATAAATAAATAAAATAAAGAGAAGGGCCTTGAACTGACCAATGGGGACTGCATGCCTTGAAACAAGGGGTACAACTGACTCAGTCATCTTAAACTGAGATCCAAAAATGGAGAAATATGATTCTCATTCAATATATGCTTTGGATATACACTGAGGTTGCAAGCTTTGAGTGTGATGCAGCCACACTTAGTGACTGGAGTTTCTCAGGAGGTCTTGTGTCCGTATGCATCATTTTTCATTATATTGCCAAGAGAATACTCCACTGTCTTGAATGTGCTCAGCTGAACAGGTGTTCAGTCCTATACCATTGGTCCTATGCCAGAATGTGTGTTGCCCTGGAACCGGGGCCCAGGTATTAGAGAGCTGTCTCCTCCTTCTCTAGATAACATTAGTGGAGTGTATTCATCTCCCATGTAGGTTCAAATTAAGAGGAGCCCCCAGTCACTTGATTCTGCTAAATTCCGAAAATGTTCTACATCATCTAAACATCCCAGCTCAGCCAATGACATAGGTATTTGGTCATAAGTGGGAGACAAAGAAGACAACCACATAGAAGAGATGATATTATTAAAAGAATGAATGGTTCATTAGAAACTTCCTAGGATGTTCAGAATTTGTCTAAATTACTTCACTATGGACAAATAAAAGCATCAGGGAAGGAGAGAATCCCATCCTTCAGGCACCATGAATCCACTTACTTTCTCCCCTTTGAGAAAAGTAATCCGTGAAGAGTCTGTGTTTCTTCTCTCCTCAAAGTCCTCCATGACCTGAGCTGAATGGCCCTGAGTATAGCACCTCACTGACGACTCGTAGCTCAGGTCCCCACTCCGAATGATGGGTACGTGTAGGACGCCCTCCTTCTCCTTCGCTAGGAGCAAATCCTTGGCAAACTGCATGCTGGGCACTGGGTGGGCAGAAGGAAAGATGGAGGCATCGTTAGTGGGATGCTGAGGGAGCCGGCTGCCACTTGGCAGGACTGGCGGCCAGTTGGCAGGACGGCTCCACTAAGGGCCACCAGAGACTGATAAACTACAGGCAGTCAGCAGATTTCAAGGCCTGGCTGCTACTCGCAGGACAAGGGAACTGCTTCCACTGTGAGTGTAGTTCCAGCAAAATAGAACAAATCAAGTTTGCACCAGTTTTTGCTCAGCTTCAGGGTACAGTCACCATCTCAAGTACAGACAGGTGATGCAAATAAAGAAATGGGCCATGTGGAAAATTCTGATAGAGACCTGAGGACCCAGAAAAGTTCATGTTCCTTCTAAGGCTACCAAAAGGAAAATAGCAGTGCAAGCCTGATGAGAAATGGCCACTCACATTGGTCCTGGGCCAGGAAGACAATAGGGGAGAGCAGGGACATCGGTAAAGAGGAAAGAGCAGGTCATGTTTAAAGGGAGTTGCCCCTCAGCTTCCTTCTTTTGTTGGCAGGTCTTCCTATTTGCAAACAAAATCAGAGATCTGCATTTTTATGTCATAGCTCCTAAATTTTAAAATAGCAAGCAATTAAAATAGTAAAAAGAAATTCCATACAGGCCCAAACTATTGGAGCCAAAGAAAACACATCCATAAGCTGAATTTGGCCAGTGGGCCCCAGTCTGTGACTACTGCTGTGGGGTTACCTCTTCTTTAACAACTCCCATGGCCTCATCTGACTTTAGGGAAGGACCGTAGCCAAATGGTGGTTAAAAACAAGGGCTCTGTACTTAATAACGAAGTGATCACTGAAGAAATCAAAGGGGAAATCAAAAAATACCTAGAAACAAATGACAATGGAGACACGACGATCCAAAACCTATGGGATGCAGCAAAAGCAGTTCTAAGAGGGAAGTTTATAGCAATACAAGCCTACATCAAGAAACAGGAAACATCTCGAATAAACAACCTAACCTTGCACCTAAAGCAATTAGAGAAAGAAGAACAAAAAAACCCCAAAGCTAGCAGAAGGAAAGAAATCATAAAGATCAGATCAGAAATAAATGAAAAAGAAATGAAGGAAACAATAGCAAAAATCAATGAAACTAAAAGCTGGTTCTTTGAGAAGATAAACAAAATTGATAAACCATTAGCCAGACTCATCAAGAGAAAAAGGGAGAAGACTCAAATTAATAGAATTAGAAATGAAAAAGGAGAAGTAACCACTGACACTGCAGAAATACAAACGATCATGAGAGATTACTACAAGCAACTCTATGCCAATAAAATGGACAACCTGGAAGAAATGGACAGATTCTTAGAAATGCACAACCTGCCGAGACTGAACCAGGAAGAAATAGAAAATATGAACAGACCAATCACAAGCACTGAAATTGAAACTGTGATTAAAAATCTTCCAACACACAAAAGCCCAGGACCAGATGGCTTCACAGGCGAATTCTATCAAACATTTAGAGAAGAGCTAACACCTATCCTTCTCAAACTCTTCCAAAATATTGCAGAGGGAGGAACACTCCCCAACTCATTCTACGAGGCCACCATCACCCTGATACTAAAACCAGACAAAGATGTCACAAAGAAAGAAAACTACAGGCCAATATCACTGATGAACATAGATGCAAAAATCCTCAACAAAATACTAGCAAACAGAATCCAACAGCACATTAAAAGGATTATACACCATGATCAAGTGGGGTTTATTCCAGGAATGCAAGGATTCTTCAATATACGCAAATCAATCAACGTGATACATCATATTAACAAACTGAAGGAGAAAAACCATATGATCATCTCAATAGATGCAGAGAAAGCTTTCGACAAAATTCAACACCCATTTATGATAAAAGTCCTGCAGAAAGTAGGCGTAGAGGGAACTTTCCTCAACATAATAAAGGCTGTATATGACAAACCCACAGCCAACATTGTCCTCAATGGTGAAAAGCTGAAACCATTTCCACTAAGATCAGGAACAAGACAAGGTTGCCCACTCTCACCACTATTATTCAACATAGTTTTGGAAGTGTTAGCCACAGCAATTAGAGAAGAAAAAGAAATAAAAGGAATCCAAATCGGAAAAGAAGAAGTAAAGCTGTCACTGTTTGCAGATGACATGATACTATACATAGAGAATCCAAAAGATGCTACCAGAAAACTACTAGAGCTAATCAATGAATTTGGTAAAGTAGCAGGATACAAAATTAATGCACAGAAATCTCTGGCATTCCTGTATACTAATGATGAAAAATCTGAAAGTGAAATTAAGAAAACACTCCCGTTTACCATTGCAACAAAAAGAATAAAATATCTAGGAATAAACCTACCTAAGGAGACAAAAGACCTGTATGCAGAAAATTATAGGACACTGATGAAAGAAATTAAAGATGATACAAATAGATGGAGAGATATACCATGTTCTTGGATTGGAAGAATCAACATTGTGAAAATGACTCTGCTACCCAAAGCAATCTACAGATTCAATGCAATCCCTATCAAACTACCACTGGCATTTTTCACAGAACTAGAACAAAAAATTTCACAATTTGTATGGAAACACAAAAGACCCCGAATAGCCAAAGCAATCTTGAGAACGAAAAATGGAGCTGGAGGAATCAGGCTCCCTGACTTCAGACTATATTACAAAGCTACAGTAATCAAGACAGTTTGGTAGTGGCACAAAAACAGAAATATAGATCAATGGAACAGGATAGAAAGCCCAGAGATAAGCCCACGCACATATGGTCACCTTATCTTTGATAAAGGAGGCAAGCATATACAGTGGAGAAAAGACAGCCTCTTCAATAAGTGGTGCTGGGAAAATTGGACAGGTACATGTAAAAGTATGAAATTAGAACACTCCCTGACGCCATACACAGAAATAAACTCAAAATGGATTAAAGACCCAAGTGTAAGGCCAGACACTATCAAACTCTTAGAGGAAAACATAGGCAGAACACTCTATGACATAAATCACAGCAAGATCCTTTTTGACCCAGCTCCTAGAGAAATGGAAATAAAAACACAAATAAACAAATGGGACCTAATGAAACTTAAAAGCTTTTGCACAGCAAAGGAAACCATAAACAAGACCAAAAGACAACCCTCAGAATGGGAGAAAATATTTGCAAATGAAGCAACTGATAAAGGATTAATCTCCAAGATTTACAAGCAGCTCATGCAGCTCAATAACAAAAAAACAAATAACCCAATCCAAAAATGGGCAGAAGACCTAAATAGACATTTCTCCAAAGAAGATATAAAGATTGCCAACAGACACATGAAAGAATGCTCAACATCATTAATCATTAGAGAAATGCAAATCAAAACTACAATGAGGTATCATCTCACACCAGTCAGAATGGCCATCATCAAAAAATCTAGAAACAATAAATGCTGGAGAGGGTGTGGAGAAAAGGGAACCCTCTTGCACTGTTGGTGGGAATGTAAATTGATACAACCACTATGGAGAACAGTATGGAGGTTCCTTAAAAAACTAAAAATAGAACTACCATATGACCCAGCAATCCCACTACTGGGCATATACCCTGAGAAAACCATAATTCAGAAAGAGTCATGTACCAAAATATTCATTGCAGCTCTGTTTACAATAGCCAGGACATGGAAGCAACCTAGGTGTCCATCATCGGATGAATGGATAAAGAAGATGTGGCACATATATACAATGGAATATTACTCAGCCATAAAAAGAAATGAAATGGAGGTGTTTGTAATGAGGTGGATGGAGTTAGAGTCTGTCATACAGAGTGAAGTAAGTCAGAAAGAGAAAAAGAAATACAGTATGCTAACACATATATATGGAATCTAAGGGAAAAAAAAAAAAAAAGGTCATGAAGAACCTAGTGGCAAGATGGGAATAAAGACACAGACCTAATAGAGAATGGACTTGAGGATATGGGGAGGGGGAGGGGTGAGATGTGACAGGGTGAGAGAGTGTCATGGACATATATACACTACCAAATGTAAAATAGATAGCTAGTGGGAAGCAGCCGCATAGCACAGGGAGATCAGCTCGGTGCTTTGTGACCACCTAGAGGGGTGGGATAGGGAGGGTGGGAGGGAGGGAGATGCAAGAGGGAAGAGATATGGGAACATATGTATATGTATAACTGATTCACTTTGTTATAAAGCAGAAGCTAACACACCATTGTAAAGCAACTATACTTCAATAAAGATGTTTAAAAAAAAAAGTATTAAAATATTGTACAATATTTTTATCAAGGTAATATGCATGCATTTAAGTATCATATATTAGGTCATAAAAAAAAACAAAACAAAAAACAAAATAAAAAAACAAGGGCTCTGGAATAAGCGGGTCTGAATTTCCATCCTAGCCCTGCTACTTATTAGCGGAATGACATAGGGCAAGTTACTGAGATTTTCTGAGCCTTGGGTTTTTTTAAATACGTAAATTGGAAATGTTAATATTTAACTTGTAAAATTATTGGGAGGATTGAATTTAATGAGATTAGGTATGCACGGTGCTCAGTACAGAATCTGGCAAACAGCAGCCACTCAAATTTGGGTAGAAATTATTATATTATGGTTTGTATTGCCCCCTATCTCCAGGCTTCTCAATATAATGGATCAGTGTTTCTTCCTTACTTTCTACAAGGCCTTAAGTAATATTCTGCATTAAGACATGTCCCCTTTCGAGACCAACATTTTGTTGAGTGCTGGTTATTATTTTCTGAATGGACAATACAAAGAGGTAGTCCATCCAGTCATATGTCAAATTAGTCTTTGGGGCTGCAGGAAGCTGACCTTAAAGCTATAGCCACCTATTTCCTGGCTACCTCCTGGATGTGCCCTGCCCAACCTGAAAGGAAGGAACAGACGGGGTGAGCACCAAGCTCTCTGCAAGTCAATATGTAGAAAGCTCTCTTTGCCTCCAGCCTGTCCAATGCTCAGAACTGTTGGCATTAGCAAATATAAAACAAATCCATTATCTGAGCTAAGCCTAACAGTTACCATTTATCACTAAAGAAAAACCCAGAAGATACCTCTAAAAAGAAGATGAGTGACTTTGGCATCAGGTCCTGCACATTACTCATTTGGGGCTCTTTCCATCCAGGACAACCGTCTGTGCTATTAAGAGGTGGGTGGGAATGACATGACCTTGCATGAGGACAAGAAGGAAACTTGTTGCCAGATGAAAAGCAACACAGGCAAGAAAGCTTTTCTGCTCATGGCAGATTTTATCTAATGCTTTGGATTGATTTTTCTTGCTGGTCTGACAGGCATCAAGTTGGAGGTGAGTTAAAAGCTAAGTGGTACGGGCTTCCCTGGTGGCGCAGTGGTTGAGAATCTGCCTGCAAATGCAGGGGACACAGGTTCGAGCCCTGGTCTGGGAAGATCCCACATGCCGCGGAGCAACTGGGCCCATGAGCCACAACTACTGAGCCTGCGCGTCTGGAGCCTGTGCTCCGCAACAAGAGAGGCCACGATAGTGAGAGGCCTGCGCACCGCGATGAAGAGTGGTCCCCGCTTGCCGCAACTAGAGGAAGCCCTCGCACAGAAACGAAGACCCAACACAGCCAAAATAAATAAATAAATAATAATTAAAAAAAAAAAAAAAAAAAAAGCTAAGTGGTAATGTTTGGGTTTTGTCATGTATTAATCAACCCCAGATTCCTCTTGAGTTGTAAAAGACTCCTTTCCCTCTATTTAACATGTATTAACCTTTACTCCTATGCCTATCTGCTTAAAAAAAAAAAAAAAAAGGAAAATCAAAGGAAAGAAAGCAGTGGGTGAACACTCCTCACGATTGCCTTCTGGGAAAAATCCTTGCTTTTAAGGAGCCCCCAGTTCAGTAGGAGACTGAGGCAGAGCCAATGGACAGGCAATGGGTGGGTTTGGAGACATTTATCTGCGGGGGTTATGGCATACAAAGGGCCCAGCCCGGGTCAGGCATTGTGTTAAGGGCTTTCATACACATCATTTCTCATCCTCTTGACAACCCTGCAAGGCACTGCAGTCTCTACAGGAAGTAGGGGCGCCGGCCGTGGGGTGTCATTTCTGCCTGACTGCAGAACCCCTTTGCTTTCCACATGGATGGGGTATATGAATGGGAAATGGAAACCACTCTGTGAAGGCTTATGGGCTCGCAGTGGGTATCATGCACTACTGTCAACACCTCTCTGAGGAAATCAATTTGTAGTTATCTTCTTGTTTGTGTAAGTCTTGTGTCTTGAAGTAGATTTCAGGACTCTGCTCTCTACTCCTCGGTAGCCCCACTGTTGAGTACCAGGCTTAGGCATGGAAAACGTCAGCCAACGCTGTTCCCCGCTAATCTTAGTAACTCACAAAGTGAGTGCAAACCCCAACTGCCTGGAATGCGGTGGCCTCTTTATGGGTGATGGTTAAGTCCGAGATTTAGGAAAAATCCTGGCTCTGGTTCTTTGAGTTAATGAGTAGGTGGGACACAGCTACATACACAGGGGTGCAGTGCAGCAGCGGCTACAAGGCCTTTCTTCCCTTGCTCAGCAGTCTTCAGGGCAACACCAAAGTCTAATTCCCGGTATCAGAGCAGAAGAGAAAGGTGAAAACAGAAAGCGTTCTGAGATGAGCTACTTAGATGATTTAAGGGCCTGAAATCAGCCTGGTGGAGAAAGATAAAAGGAGCTAAGATCACTCTGAAAGGCTGGAAGCTGACTCTATAAGGCTCTTGAGTGACATTAAGTATTGTTACATAGAGCGGCAATGGCCAGCTAAAACTGCAAAATGAAAAGTCAGCATGGTAGAGTATAAACCAGAAGGCTGGACTCGCATAGAATAGACCTGGGTTTTAACTGTCACTCCCTCACCTCCTCTCCGTGTGATCTTAAGTTATTTAACCTCAGTTTCACAAGTTGGAGAGGATTAGAGGTAATGTAATTAGAGATCTTTCTACCCTAGAATGTGCACATTGAAGGGACTCAACGAAAGCCAGCAGTTACTGGGAAGGATAACCAACAGAAGTAATTGGTGAACACTGCAATGGGTTACTGAAATAGATTTGCAGATTTCTTTCTCTGGGATAAATATCTTGAATGAATATATATTGTTGTAGTCTTCCTGAAAGGTGATATTTTATTTAACATATTCATTTTCTAAGTTTGCAACCCTAATGCCCGTCAGTAGAATACAAGGATAATCTAAATGGAATCTTGTTTGTTGATCAGAGTGCAATGAAGTTTGTGTGTGTTACTGGAGTCCCACTGGCAAGTGTGACAAATTACAGGTGCATCAGGAAGAAAAGAAATTAACATGTAATAAAATCTACTACGTGCCAGGTACTATGGTAGGTATTTTCACATATTTTAACTAATTTAATCCTTACAACAACCTTATAGGTATATCATTATTTATAGATGAACAAAATGAGGCTCAGTAACTTTAGCCACTGAGCAAGAAAGGCCAGCGAGCAAGGATGTGGTGGGCGGGAATTATATTTCAGGATTTCTGACTTTCCATTTACTTTCCACTTCATCAGAGGGAAACTAACTATCCTTTCATGTAAAAGAATAAGAAGACTTTTCAAGAATAAAAAGAATAAATGAATTTCCTTTTTTCTTCTTTTTTAACTTCTTTAAGGAAAAAAAAATCCCACATATTCTCCAACTGCACCAAATAGAACCATTTGGTGTAGTGCAAAGAGTATGAGCTTGGAGCCAAAAGTCCTAGAATGCACACTGGTTCCTCCATTTACTAGACTTTGGGTGTATGCTTACTTCCCTGATTCTCAGTCTCCTTATCCACAAAATAGAAATAAGAGTAAAACAATGGGATTATGAGAAAATGAGATAATGTTTAATAGATGACCTGTAAACTCTGAGGTAACATGCAACATAAAACAGTATAATTGTTATTATCTTGTTCATGGTTAAAAAGTTACCATTTTGTGAATCATAAACCTAAATATACAACTTAGAACTACGAAACTTCCAGAAGTGAACATAGGAGAAAATCTTTGTAACCTTGGCTTAGGCAAAGATTTCTTACATACAACACTAAAAGCACAATCTGTAATAGAAATATCAATAAATGGGAACACTTAAAAGTAAAAAACGCTTGCTCTTCAAAAGACATTGTTAAGAGAACAAAAAACAAGCAACAGATTGGGATAAAATATTTGCAAAAAACCAAATCTTTGTCCAGAATCTACAGCAATGCAGTAATAGAGGAGAAAACCCAACTTAAAAAATAGGGAAAATATTTGAACAATACTCTGTCAAAAAAGATATATGGATGGCAAGTAAGCACCTGAAAAGAGAGCAATGTCATTAGTCTTTCACTACACACCTACTGGAATAACTAAAAAGCCCCACAAAAACCTGATGTGGAGCAACTGGAATTCTCATACACCGCTGGTGGTGATGCAAAGTAGTTACAACCATTTTGGAAAACAGGCCGACTCTTTCTAATAATGTTAAACGAACACTTACCCATATGACCCAGCAACCCCACTCCTAAGTATTGACTCCAGAGAAATGAAAACCTATATTCACACCAGAAACTACTCAGCAATAAAGGGAATGAACCACTCATATTTGCAATAACATGGAAGACTCTCAAATGCAGTGTTCTAAGTGAAAGAAGCGAGATTCAAGGTGCTACCTATTACATGATTCCATTTCTACGACATTCTGGAAATAGCAAAACTTCAGGGACAGGAAACAGCTCAATAGTTGCAAGAGCTTGGGATGGGGAGAGGTTGACTACAAAGGGACAAGAGAGAGTTTTGTAGGATGCTGGAACTGTTCAACATCTTGATTGTGGTGGTGGGTGAATTTTAACTTATGTAAGTTAGACCTCAATAAACCTAAGTCTAAAATAACATACTATTTTGGATATATGCAAATATATAACAAAAAAACTGGTTAAAATAGTTGTGTTCAGGGAGGGGAGCTGGAGGGTTGGGAGCCAGGGGTAGAAGGAAGACAATTTTCATAGTATACCTTTTTTGCTGTTTGCTCTTTTTACTACATAAATGAATAGGTTATTTAAAAACCAAAAATTAAAGATCACCCTGCTGGGCTGCCAGTTCCTTCTCTGGTGACTCTGTAGTCACTGAAGAGTTTAATCATGGATTCTATATTCATCACCGGGGATGCTGACGAGGGTCCTCCTGCTTGAGGTGAAAGTTTAACTTGATCTTCTCCACCCAACTCTAGAATCTGACAATTCCAAATTTCATCAGTTCTTCCCCAGAAGAACTGGGGAAGTCCTTTGCTGTTCATCCTCTTGTTACTTAGGTCAGCTCTTCAGTGGGGACTCATATTTTTGTACAGGTACCTGTGTCTATTCATTCCTGCACATCACCCATAAGATGGCCAGTATTAGTTTCCTCAAACAAAAATCACACCACTCCTCTGCTCAGAAGCAAATTCCTGATGTTAGAACATAAGACGTCTTAGAACTTGTCTCCAACCTATCTTTCCATTTCATTTTCTTCCATTCACCTCCTGCCAGGCTCAAAGCAAAAGTAAGCATCTCACTGTTCTCCAAATATGTGTCTTTCAAAATTTTATACCTTATGTATACTATAGCTCTCCATTTAACAAAGCTTTATTTTATTATCCATTAGATAAAATTATCCATTAGATAAACTAACTCCTACCACACCTGAAGACTCTGTTTTAATATCACCTCCTTTGTGAAATCTTCTCTGATTCTTGCACGCATAGTTACCGTTCAGTCCCCTCTGCCCCTACACTACTGGATTTATCACACTATTAAGTCATTTATCATAATATATTATTTTTTTTTCTGTCTAAGGATCTGATCCCCCAACTAGACCTTGAGCTTCTTGAAGACACAACTCAACCAGGCATACCTGGTTGCACTTCACTTTACTGCACTTTGCAGATACTATGTTTTTTACAAATTGAACATTTGTGGCAACCCTGCCTTGAACAAGTCTATCAGGGCCATTTTCCCAACCGCATTTGCTCACTTTGTGTCTCTGTGTTACAGGTTGGTAATTCTCCCAATATATCAAACTTTTTCTTTATTATTATATCTGTTATGGTGATTGTGATCAGTGATCTTTGATGTTACTACTGCAAAAAGATTATGATTTGATGAAGGCTCAGATGATGATGAGCATTTTTTAGCAACAAAATGTTTTAAAATTAAGGTATGTACATTGTTTTTTAGACATAATGCTATTGCACACTTAACAGACTACAGTATAGTGTAAACTTTTATATACACTGGGAAACTAACAAATTCATCTGACTTGCTTTACTGCGATGTTCACTTTAATGTGGTGGCCTGGAACTGAACCCGGAATATCTCCAAAGTACGCCCGTACATCTTTTTGTGCCTAGCAGATGCCAGAAACATGAATGATTATTTCTGTCCCATATTTCTATGTAAAAGTGTGCGTGTGCATGTACTCATGTACACACACACACACACACACACATTTCTTGAATGAAAATGTGAATGAGTTCCAATGTCATATACATGGATGTTAAGGAAAAAATAGAAATCTGGTCTGAACCACCAGCTGGCATCCCCAATCTCTTACCGTCCTGGAATGTGTCATTAATTGCAATGACAGCCTGGAAGGGTTTGGTCAGTTCGGCCCCTTGTGCTGAGCTGAGGAAAACCACAAATGTCTCCAGCCCTTCAATCACAGGATATTGAGTGTCATCCAAGATGGTCAAGGTGCAATACTAGAAGAAAAATCAGGATGTTAACTAGACCTACTGTGGTGTTCATTTCACGATATATACAAATATTGAATCATTATGTTGTACACCTGAATCTAATATGTTATATGTCAATTATACCTCCATAAAAATTTTTTCTAATTAAAAAAGAGAGGAAAAATCAAAGCAAATCTTATAGAATGCTCACCAACCAACACTCATTTGCCTTTGGGAGATTAGGGCAAAGGTGACAATTTGCCTTTCTTCGGTGGTCTTAAAGTAAATTTTTTAAATCCATAAAATGGTCATCTCTGTATCACATACTGTAGGTGTTTTGTTTCTAGATATTTGCATTGATCTAGTGCAGTTTCTATCCTAAATCCATGGTGCTGGATATTAGATGCTGAAAATGTCACTTGGAGAGTCTGTCGAAGATCTCTCTCAGTTTGTTCTTTGTGTTTTTGAAGAATGGGAAGATCATAATATTTCGATATTTTATAATCCTCCAGAGAGTTTGGAGAACAGACTAAAGACAACATGATCAGACCCATCTGGCCTTTGACCTCTGTATGCGCACCTGCTCAGTGACACCTGGCCCAAAGTCCACCTTCCTAGAGCTGGGAACGTAGTCAACTCCTGGAGTGGCGGAAGCTGGGTCCGAGGGCCGCGTTGCACACCAGACAGACGTGAGGGTGGAAAGGTCAGTCCCGTGGCGGATAACTGGGATCTTCACCGTGCCTGAATTGAGAGTCATACGTTTCAGTGGTCAACCCTGAACCAGAAATGGGTGTGGTTTTCGGAGCGATGCCCGCCCTCACAGCAGCAGCGGCTTCAGCCTGCTAGCTTGCCTAGTCCTCCTTCAGTGATGCTCCTGTGCTCGCGCCGAGGGAGGCTGAGAGGCGTCACCATCCCTCTTTGTACTGACATTAAGATCAGGAGCAGACCTGAAGGGGGGCCTCAGGGAGGTGGTGTTGGAGAGACAGCCCTTAGGGGAAAGTGGTTTTGTGGCTTCACAAGGAGACTGTTCACAGGAGAAGAACAATGGACCGAGGAGAGGTGGGTCCACTGGAAAACATCTCAAGTCTATTTAGGGAGAAGAAACTCAGAGACTAGGGCCTCAGGGACGAGCTAGAAAATAGCCAGTTATGGGAAAACCAGCTAGGGGACGCTATGGAGCCTGGAGCTGAATGTTCCTAATTAAATGTTCCTAACTGGGTGATTTCCTTATTTTATCTGAGTGCTGCACACATCATTACTTAAACCATATGTGCTTATTGCTTATCTGTGGAAGAAGCTCATCTTCTGGTCGCTGTGACAACATACTTTGTAGGGTCCTAATGATACATGTGTAAATTTTTAGCTGTTTTCACAATCGAGGTCAGAGAAAAGCTACATGACAAGCCCATCAATCATATTTTTCCAGCCAATAAGCTGAGAGGTGACAAGCAGTCATGGCTGGGCATTTGGTGTACGGGAAAGGAAACATGGTATAATAGAAAGGTCTGGGTTCTAATCCAGCTCTGCCATATTAGCTGGTCTTTGATGATTTATTTAACCTCTCTGGGACTGCATTTGCTCTTCTACATAAATGAGAATGAATGGAATGCACATGGCATGATGGCTGGCATTCAGTAAGTGCTCCAAAATATTAGTTTTTACTATCCCTCAGAATATCACTTTCAAAGAGATGCAAGGTCTTGATCAGGGGGCTCGGATCAGCAGATACTCAGCACATCTGCTGCCTCTTTTGCAGGATGTCTGCCAGCAGCATGCAGAAGACTTTGAGATCCTTGTGGAGCCCAAAGAGGGAAGAGGCCTGGGTGGAAGAAATCTGCCCACTGACTGCCTTGGGCTGTTATATGAATGAGAAAGTTCCATTTGTTAAGACACTGAAACTTTGCATTATTTGTTTTGGCAGCTAGCAGTACACTAGATAATTTACCTCCATCCTCAACAAGTCACATTCCCCTCCTTCACAAGCCAAAATGCTTAGCACCACGCCCTCCCTCTGGACCACAGCGGTCAGCCAGTGAACTCTAAGCCAGATCCCTCCTTGCCGTCAGTAACCAGAGCAAGACAAGTGGATGGAACTCCCTATTCTTCACTACCTTCCATCCTTGGTCTTGATGCCTAGTATTACCTGCCTCAGACTGACAACGGTGTCACTGAGGAATGGCATTCTCATGTCCTAAGGGCATTCTCAAAACTAAGAGGAAATTGTTCAAGGAAGGGATCAGGAGATGGATGAGGGAACCGCAGAGACACTCTCCATTACCTGCATCCTCGCTGACAGTAAAAGCCGTGTTGCCCAGGGACACAGTAGAGGCATCATTGGGACCAGTAATGAGCACCTTGGCTGACGCCACACTTCCGATGCGGGCGTTATTGGAAGCATCTGCCAGGGCAATCTCAAACTCTTCTTCCTCTTCATACTCGCTGTCATCAATGAGCATGACATCGCAGGTGGACATGGTGACACCACGCCCGAATATCACACGACTCTCAGCAGACATCCCTCTAGATTTAAAATCAGAGCCCGATTCTAGAGCATACAGGCTACTTCCCATAGCTGACTTAGGGACCGTGTAGCAAATTGCAGATACAATGCTGCTTGAATCCCCTGAAATACAAATGGCAAGAAAACCAAAGCATTTGAATGAGCACTTCTCAGATTTTGAAATCTCTGGTAATTTGACAGGCTTGATCCTCTCTGATATATTCCATATTCTGTTCAAACTCTGACATGAAACCTTCCTGCTTTGCAGTTTCTTAAGCCTGTGGTATAAACCACGTGAGGACCTAATATACCCCAGATACTTCACCAAACAACATGAAATGGATTTCCTATTCTGTGAATTTTGTGCTCTGTTAATTCACAAGACTCACTGCCCACCATCTAAGAACACAGCGGGTGGAGAGATAAGAGACATATTTGGTACTTTAACCAGCAAAGTAATTGTGTCCTGAAGGTAGGGCTATGAGCACAGTTCACTGCCTTTCTGAATAAACTTCTGCACTTTAATTCCCAGGGAGAAATAAGTTTGTTTAAAAAAAGGAAGACAAAACAAAATAAACCCCACCTCCCTGAACAAACGACTTTACTTATTAGTGCTGCCACTTCCCTGGGTGACAGCCTGTTTGGGCTTGGTTGGCTGGCCCAGAGCAATCAACAGGGCTTGCGTGTAATCCGAGGGGCATTGCCAAGGGCTGGTGCTCTCTGCAGTGTCTGTCACACTAACACGCAGTCAGCAGATGCAACAAAGTACCCGACGTCATCACTTACAGTCATGTTGTGGCTTTGAATGGGGATTTAATTTCCATGTGTTTTAAAGTCTCAATATTGCACAATCATAAATCCATACAATCTTTGTTTTGACTTTCCACCCCTGCAGAATTGCCCTTTATTTCTCACACACAGTTTATTTCTCATCTGAGCTCTACGTGGGACACTCAGGTAGGAAAATCTTTAAACACATTTTCTGTCTTCCAAGAACTAAGACAGGAAGCCAGTTCTTACAAATTGTAACTACCCTCCTTGACCAAGGCTACTAAACATTTATGGATTGGGTGATTGATTAAAAATCCCAGGTTCATGAGTCATTTGCAAAGCCAAATATAACTAGTCTTTTGGTCCCATTTAAGAATAAATGGGAGCACTAACCACTTGAACTGAGATGAGAAGCCTTCCGACAGCACTCACTGTAGGTAGGATAGTTATTAGGATTTCTGGAGATTTAAATGAGTTAATACACATGAAGTACGTCCACGTACGAGTTAATATGGAACCTGAGCACGTGGCACATAAAAGAGACTCAATAAATGTTAGCTATTATTATAGCTCCTTGTCACCTTTGGCACCAACAGACCTTTTCTTTCAATAGGTGCAAATAGAAAGCCAGCGCTCTCGTTGACCCGGTAGGTCTTCTTATCAAACTCTAATGTGGGCTCGTCCTCAGTGTCATTGATAATGACCTTCGCCTGGGTGAACTCCCCCAGTAGGGCATATGCTGGCATGCTGAGCTCCACAGTGAAACTCTCGATGTTCTCAAACACGTCGTCATCGTTGATGACGATGGTGCAGGACTTGGTGTCCTCTCGCTCATCAAATTGCACCTGTCACAAAGGAAACGACAAGGAGTTAAGCTGTGCCTCAGATTTCCCAGCTCCACACTCCCCAAGAGCATCACGGGAAGAGAGGACACAAGTCCAGTGGGCAAAGCACTGAATGAAATAGCTGGTTCTTCTAGCCCCTACTTCCTGCTGTATCACCTCTTCCCATTCTTCCTCCGTACGCTGGGGCTGATTTACTGTATAGGGACATGGAGGGTAAACATGTCTCCCACCACGTGGTGACTGTAGAAAAACATATAGATAACTCTTCGTATTCTGTTTTATTAACTCACTTGGGATAGCAAGAGTCATTTGATTACTCAGTTCCCCTTCTATTTGTGGCAAGTTTAACTGGAAAGATCTTTGAACCTGGAGTGCGCAGTTCTGGCCTCAAGTCCTGGCCTCAAGTCCTGGTTCTGTTACTTCCAAGCTAGGTTAGGCTATGAAACTTTACAAACATCAGATTCCTCATCGGCTAAATAACAATAATATACCTATTTCACATACTTACTGGCGGGATTAGATGAGACAACGTACAATGAAGGCACTCAGTATATTTTAAAGCATGGAACAAATACAAGATATTATTTATTATCATCACCATATTACTTGTATAGTCAAAATTGACATAGAATCTCAGTGTACTGAATAACGGAGTTTGAATTCAGAGAAAGTTACATTGTGAACAAGCCAGACTGAATTTTAACTTTACCATTAAATCTTTTGCCATTAAGATGTGCTAGATCTATAATGTGAATTAATTTAGCCTGGTATAAAATAGAGGAATTAATTTATATGCATACAATTGTGAACTTATATGGATTTATTCTGGTTTTACTTTGTCTTCAAAAAAAGATGAGGATAAAACCTTCAAATGGAAACAGGGCTATGGATCAGTCTAAAACTGAGTAGACAGGCAATGGACCTGGACTGCACTTTGTGTAACTGAGATAGCTAAAACGTGTAAAAATTAGTCCTAAAGCTCTAGGGCACACAAATCTGAAAAACATGTAATTTTCATCAATAGAAAATTACTACTCCACATCTAATCAACTAATCAAATTAAGTTTTATTACGCTCCACATTTTAAAATGCTCCCAACTAAACGAAACACTCATAGGTCTCTATTTAGGTCTAGAACACAATGCCTTTTGTCTTTCCCTAAAAACCACAAGTATGTGCTCTTTTTTATTATTTTGCTAAAAGACTCCTTAGCTTATCTGCTCTATTCCAATTCCTCATTTAAATTTGACATAAATTAGGAGTTTGGGATTAAAATATACACACTACTATATATAAAATAGATAACCAACAAGGACCTACTGTATAGCACAGGGAACTATACTCAATATCTTGTTATATATATATCTTATATAAACTCTACTCAATACTCAATGTGAAAAAGAATATATATGTGTATATATATATATATATCACTTTGCTGTACACCTGAAACTAACACAACATTGTAGATCAACTACATTTCAATAAAAGTTTAAAAAAATACATTTGACATGAGGCCTTAGCTTAGTCCAGCTGAAATGCCTCAAAGAGAGAGCCCACTCCTTTTTACAGAGATTTATGATGCCATAAGAATAATGAAACTACTTTGAAAAAACATTTAATAAATACCTAATAAGTACCAGGTATTGTGCAATACTTAAATCTGACACATACAGGGCATCCTGCCGTAAAGGAGTTTACTATTTATACAGTAGGTCCTTTCTCTTTTGCTTTCACTCTCTTTTTTCTCTTTTATTCACACCCTGGTGTTAATTACCACTGCTGTAACATAGAGATGTGCAAACGTGTGTGTGTGTGTGTGTGTGTGTGTGTGTCTACCCCAGAACTCCTCTCTGCACTCTCCTACCAACCCATAAAGCTGTCAACTTATTGTCTCTAAGGCAACTCACACTCAACATGTCCAAAGCAGAGCCAAGATCACCTCCTCACCAGACCTGTTCCTCTTTGGTGTCCCCTCCCAGCGAGGGACATCATCATTCATCTCTCCCTTCTGTCTCACTATCTAATCCACTGCTGAATCTTGTCAATTCTTACTGGTCTGTTGAATCCACCCACTTGTCTCCACCTTCACTTTATTTATTTATTTTTTTACTGAAGGATAGTTGATTTACAACATTGTGTTAGTTTCAGGTGTACAGCAAAGTGATTCAGTTATACATACATATATATCTATTTTTTCAGATTCCTTTCCCTTATAGGTTATTACAAAATATTGATTATAGCTCCTTGTGCTATACAGTAGGTCCTTGTTGATTATCTAATTTATATATAATGCGTATAGGTTCCCATCATCTCTCACTGAGCCTATTCCAAGAGCTCCCCAACTAGTCTCCCTACCCTTCAGGTAAGGGGGTAGAGAGGAAGGGTTAGGATACCAAAGGCTGAGTGTACAACATGGTGCCTTGGAGACTTTTCTTGATCGTGAAGCAAAATGTAAAGACTGAGAAGCTGGACAGCAGTTAAAACCGCAGTGGAGATTAGACAGACTGTGAAGAAGAAAGCACTGTGGGAAGGCAATGTAGAACAGTGACTTGAGGAAGGGTGCTGATGGGCAGCGAGTTGGCATAAAGAAGTGGGGACGTGCCACAGTTGCCGACAGCCACGTCTCAGCCCTGGCTGCAGCCCACTGGCAATTCAGAAGTCAGAGGCCCCCCACATCCACCTACCTGGCCGGCATACTCCACATAGTCCTGCTGTCCAGGCTGGGAGCTGACCCTGGAGCTGGAGCTGGCGGTGCCTTGCTCGGTGTGACACAGGACAATGGCGTACTGGTTTAGGTTCCCAGTCCTCTGCACCATGATGCTGACTGACCCCGCTTTCTCACTGACATTGTAGCTGGAAGCACAGAAAAAAGGCAGTCTCTGAAATTCTGAAAGGGCTGTGAAGGATCTACATGCTTAATGCCTGTCTCTTCTGGTTGGTTACTGGTGTCAGACAGTTCTGAGAAGAGGCAGGTTGGTTCCTTTAAGAAGTCAGGTTGTAAGTTGAGGGAATGCGTTCACGTGGGACAGGCACAGAACCAGGCGACCAAGGAAGCTCTGGATGCAGAATGATATCTGCCCCATTTTCAGAGAGAGTTGAAAGATGGTCAGCACATAAGAGCTATGCACTCCATATTTCAGAACACAAAGAAATAATTTCTCCCAAGTGTGGTAGAGTAATTAGAATAGGTCAGTGAGTTCCTGTGGAAGAAAGCTGCTTGGAAGCCAATTAATGACTTGGTTCAGGTGGGGACTGACTGGGCCAGATCTCCAGGAAGTGTTTAAAGGAGCCAGGGCAGTGCCAGAGGTAAGAAAATGAGAACTGGGCCAAAGTAACAAAGGTGTCTAGGCAAATGGAGCTTTATGACAACAGGGGAATGACAAGGTGCTATAGACTGAAAGTGTCCCCCTCCAAATTCATATGTTGAAACCCTAATCCCATCTGTGACAATACTAGAGGTGGGGCCTTTCGGGTGTGATTACATCATTAGGGTGGAGCCCTCATGAATGAGATTAGTGCCCTTATAAAAGAGAGCTCCATCTTCCTTCTGCCATGTGAGGTTACAGCAAGAACTCAACTCTCTATGGATCAGGAAGCAGGCCCTCACTGGACACTGAATCTGCCAGCATCCCAATCTTGGACTTCTTAGCCTCTAGAGCTGTGAGAAATAAACTATTATTATAATTATTGAAAAAAGCCACAAGCAAGTGAGGCCTGAGCTGGGATTTGTTTTTCATCACTGAGTATGGCCATTAGACTTTGGCTTGGGTCTTATTGCTGTGAGGCTTGCAGGCAAAGTGCCTCTGAGAGGTTAGTCTTCATTGCCAGCTTGGGGACCCTCCGTATTATTTAGTCCATTAAACATTAGAGGGTTGTCCAGAAAACGTCATCAGTTTTATTCGGTGTATTAAATTTTGAAGGAGTTACAAGTAAGAGATAAATAACAGCAAAGTGTTTTAGATATATATATATACACACACACATACATACATGTACGTGTGTGTATATATATATGTGTATGTGTATATATATATGTGTATGTGTATATGTGTGTGTATATATATATATATATATATATTCTAATTTTCCACTAATTCTCCAAGTGTGTGTAATAGTAGAATAGCCTACATCTGGGGCACTTAAAATCAAGTTTGCATGTTTTCCTCCCAAGTTCCAATTTTCATTTAAATTATCATGAGGTTGGTTTCTTAAAATAGTGAGTCTCAAATGTAGATTTAAAGAATTATTTCCCCCACAAAAATTATAATCTTTGTTATAATCTAATCTATAAAATCAGCACCGTGATTTATCAATCGGTGACTGACTCTCTGTTTGCCTCTTAACTCCCCAGCAGACTACAAAAGCATCTTGAAGAGCTGCCTATGTTAAGCTATGAATTCTTCCCTAAAGATATATGATTCTGTGAACACCAAAAGAACTAGGGGGAGAATGGGAGCTTGAGAACAGGGAGAATGTAGACAGAAGGCAAAGACTTTGTTACTGTGGGCCAGTGATTATTTTTCTGAATGCTTATTGTTTTCCCTATCAGTTCTGCTGGATTATCTTTTAAACTTGAAGACAGAAGGACAAATACTTTCAGGAGAAGAAGTAAAGCACAAGGGTTAAGATCACTGGACTTAAATCCTGGTTTTACTGCTTATTAGTTATGTGATTTCGGATAAGTTACTTAACCTATTTCTGTCTCTGTTGCTTTGTTGTTGTGGAGGCAACAATAGTACTCATCTCATAACTGCAAGTATTAAACAAGATGACATACGTCAAGTACCTGTTACAGTGCCTGGTACATACAGTATTCAAGAAATATTTGGTGTAACTATGATTTTTATTCTTGTTATCACCCCACCATCATCATTGGATGATTAGAGCTGACCCACAGGGTGCTTCATCCTGACTTTCTCTGCTTTCCTGATTCATTTCTCAAGAATGAACACCAATCACACTTGTACCTGGTATATTTAAAGCTGATGAGGGACCACTGGATATGGAAGATATTGTCGCTGACCACATTGGGTTTACTGTCTCTCACCAGAAACTGAAAACTATCCATCATCTCATGGATCTTCTCCTCATGCAACACATAACGAATCAACCCCAGGTTCACGTCCTCTGTGAGAAAAAAGACACTGAATTAACCCGGGGATGTAAAGACAGCCTCATAGACTCCTACTGACACACCCAGTTTATTCTTCTAATGGGTTAAAGACAAAATTTATTGTCCCAAGAACAAAAAGGGATAGTAAGTAGTGTTAAAAATAAATGTTTCTGCCAGATTTTAAAATAAGATCCTGTGTAAGAAAAGACCCATCTTTATGTATAGAAGTACCTTTATGCTGTTGTGAAATGAGAATCCCAGGGTCTTGGCAAAAAAGCACTTTAATAAATGTCTATGGAATGTGAAAGGCAAATCTTAGAGCCAACAGAGAAGTCTTTGAGCTCGTCTGCTGTGCATATATGCTCATACCCACCCCTACTTCCTTCAAAATAAAGGTTCTTTGGAAGGTATGTGCTACCAAGAAAAGCTGGGGTCGGATTAAAACAACCCATGCACAAGGCACAGATAAAATGTGGCTAGGAGAGAACAAAAGATTGAGGACAGGGAGAAAAAGGAAATATGGCACATAAATTGTAAGATGCAGTTGTACAATGACTGATCCCAATCAGGTGCATCCTCAGAAGAAGTCTAGAAGACTGTGAAAAGCTTATAAGCAACTAAAGTACAAAATGGTCTGCTTGATGTGATTCCAAACAGGAAACTATTTCTGTTGAGCAATCTACCCGTGCTGATTTTTTTTCTTTGCTGAAGACTTAAAAAAAAATCTATAACCCTTAGAGATAAAAAGTAAACCACAAAGGGTCACAGATCTTTCATAAAGTCTAGTGGTTATTTTTGTTTTGAAAGAAAACCCAGGAGTATCACGTGATCCTTTCCAGAAAACTTGGCCAAACCTAAAGCAATTTGGGAGCTGAGGAAGCCTGGTAAAGATAAAATTTTTCTTTCTTCCTTTTTTTTTTTTTTTGCCATAATTCAGAGTAACAGGAAAAAAAAAAAATCAGGAGAAGTAAAATTCCAAAGTTGGATGGTTAGACACTAAGAGATCTATTTGTTTGTAAATAGGTTACTTGGGGGTAAGTAGCTGGCAGTAGTTGTGAGAAAGATCAGGGAAGTAAGGAGAGTGGTGTCAGCATAGACCTCTCCCACTTCTCAGCTCTCCGAGTGCCCACCCTGTGTGAAAGTAGCAGCAGCTCTTCCAGGCTGCAGCTTATTCTCCATGTGGCCATGCTCAGGGCCTGTGGTTATCTCGTAGACAAGCTGCAGGTCTTCTGTGTCTGGGTCCACGGTCAGCAGTTCCTTCTTGGTGATCAAGTTGGTTGCCTGGAATAGAAACCCATTACATTTAATTCCTGAGATGGGAATAAAGCAGGAACAAGACCCTCTGACTCAGATTTAATTCAGCTCAACAATGATTTACTAAGTGCATTTATTGCCTGGTAAACTTTGTCGGGATTGAAGAGGTTATGAGGATAGAAACCATCCCAGCCTCTGCCCTTGATGTTCACACTTTATTGAGAAAGAAAGGCTTATGAGCAAGGTAACTGTGGCAAGAGCTGTAATGGGATATACGAAGAGTGCTACACACTTTTGGGGAGCAGGAGCGATTACGGAAATCCATCTGGATTACGGAAAGGGGGTTTGAGGTGGTGGGATTTGAATTTGGCCTTGAACGAAGGTTGGAACTTTGAAAGAATGATACAATACAGGGAAGATGGCCACTTTATACCTTATGGAAGTTGATTACAATGCTTGAAATTGAGTAAGATAAATATATGATATCCCAATATTGCCCAAATATACTGGCTAAATTTTGATTCACTCATTTATTCACCCAACAAATATTTAGTGAGAGCAAAGGTTTGAGAGAAAAAAAGGGGTGGTCAACAGTATTAAATGTTACTAGACCTAGTAAACTAAGGGCATGTGAATGACCTTTGGATTTTGTGAAATTGGTGACTTTGGTCATTGTTAACTTTGATAAGAGTCACTGCAGTAGGGTAAGAGTTGAAGGTAGAAGACCAATTGGAGAGTGCCAAGAAGAGAATAGGATGGTTCTGAGTATTGAGAAAAATATCAAATAGGGCATAAGTGAAATCTGTACTAATTTTGTTTCATATATTTAAAAATTCCCAATGAGTTCAGTGGAAAGCTATAGCCTCACTGCTACATATACAACCAACAAATCAGCAACATGGAGATGAGAAAATCCACATCCTAGAGGGAATACCACACACAAAAGTCTTTCCAATCTGAACTGAAGAACTGTGTGTGTTTGGGTGGGGATGGGGATTTAATGCTTGACAGGTTACCAGGTGAGAATTATGACATGTCTTAAAATGACCAAACTGAGAGTTAGGAAAAGGAGAAAAAAATTTAAATTTCTAGAATTCCTCTGAGGATACTTACCTACAAAAAAACTCACTTCCTTCTCATCTGTGGCATATTCCAGATGTTTCTCAAAATCCATCCTCCCCTTCTTCTAGTTAACAAACTTTTAACTGAGCACCTAGCCGCCCAGCTAGACACTCCCATGCAACAGATACGGCCATAGGGCCAATTTCTTGTCAAAAGAATATGAGTGCAATGATGTGTTTAATTTCTGCACCACTTGCTTAAAATGAAGTTCCTTGCCCTCTACTTTTCTGTTTTCCTCTTCCCATGGGCTGGAATACTGATGAATAGCTGAAGAGGTTTGGCTATGCTCTCAGCAGCAACAACCCAGTGATGGCAGAAGAATAAGATAGAAGGAATATGCGTCTCTGAATGGTCATGTGGAGCCTTAGCCTCCCCACTTACTTCTGTACTTTATGAGAGAAAAAAGACTTCTATCTTGTTTGAGCTACTATATTTTGGGGTCATTTTGTAAGAATATCTTAAACTGTAATACAATTCTAACCAAACTCATGGAGCTCAGTAATCTTAAGAAATCAGCTCACTTAGGGAGGGCTAAACATGAGTTGAACAGGAGTTCTGTTCATGTTGTCATGAATAGGATCGAGCCCAAGTCAGTTAGTGTGTCTGCAGCAGATGGAAAGGCCTTACCTTGCCATCCATGTACTCCAGCCACTGGAGCCCCAGGTTGGTAACAATTCTAGGGGTGCCATCATCTACTGGGAGGATGTCTACCCAGAACTGCTGGGGAGCTGCTGTCATGATCTGTGGTGAAAGCAACAAAGGAAACTCATCATTCACACATATCTGAAATACGTCTGGTCTAGGACCTACAGAGGCTGGGACCCCTGAAATCTGTTGACACTTGAAAATGGGCAACTGAGCAAGTTTCCATTGCTTATCACCACTTGGCATGAGGCTTCAGGGAGAATGGTGATGGATAAAGTAGAAACAATACAAGAAGAAAAGCAAGACACAAGTGGCACTCTTGCTGGAATTTCACCTGCTATGGAAGTTGGTTTTCACACACCTATGCCTTCTCTAGTTGAGTTTAATACTGCCCTGAGGTGAAACAATAAACAAAATATTTCCCTTTCAATAACTTGTTAAAATTTTCATGATTTTCATAATTAAAATGTTAATGTCAAAGTCTCCAGGTAGGATTCTGCCAGATGTGAAAAGATGTTTCATGGGAAGAGATTTCCTTTTTTTTTTTCTTTCCTTTTTTTTGAGAGAGAACTGTCTACATGGGGAAAGGGGGCAGAAGAAATCAAGAATAAAAGTGTTTGTGGGAATAATGCAAAGAAATTTCAGTTTATAACTTCATTCTCACACAGATACACACATATACATTCACAACATACATGGGGAGTCTGATCCAGCACCTCCCCGTTTCTGAGCAGATACAGCAAGCTGGCATACAAGACAGCAAGATGCTGGTGTTTCAATCTTCTACAACCCTCCTTCTATCTGAGGTCACACAGCTTCATGACCTCAAAAGAAAATCATCTTCACCTGTCTCACAAGCTGGGCCTAAAATGATGACAATGATGATGATTACAGCCACAGTTTATCAGATGTTTCCTACGTTTCCTGTGTAAGGTACTGGGCTACATGCTCCATGTGTATCAGGAGGGTAGATATCATCCCCATTTTACAGAAAGGGAAGCTGAGGCTTAGAAAGGTTAAATGACTTACAAAGACACTCAATTAATAAGTGACAGAGGTAGAATTTAAATCAGTGTCTTTTGGACGCAAAAGCCGTACTCTTGACTAATTCTTCATGAGATTGAGAAACTCTGGCTGGCTTAGGAGACAATTTGGAACCATGTGATATTATTGAAAAACCAGATGAAAGAAAAATGAAAGGAATAAAGGGTGAGTGAAAAGGAGAAATAATAGCAGTGATAATAACAATAACTATCATCTATTTGAGCACTCACTCTTTGCCGACAGTGTTAAGCACTTTATATGGATTACCTCCGTTGATCCTTAGGCTAATTGAAGCTGGTGATCATTCCTGTGCCCATTTTACAGATGAAAAGCTGAGGCTTAGAGAAGGTAAGTAATTTGCCCAAGGCCCAATTAGTATGTGACAGAACCAAAACTCAAACAATGTTATCCTTGGTCTGAAAGGGCCATGTTCTGCCTCCAGACAGCCTCTGGCATGCTTTGCTGTGCCTCCCTCTCTGTTGTCTTCGCCCCTCACCTCTTTTCCTCCTTTCTCAATAATAAAGAAGGGATTCGTCCCGTCAGCAACGGTGAAGGTGAACCAGTCTTTGAGGGAGTTGCTGCCGTCGTGGCTGTAGCGGACCCGGTTCTGATAGATGTCCTCCATGGTGAAGGTGGAGGTGTGCTGGAAGGGCTGCCCGTTGGTGGTTCGCTCAATGGTGCCATGGCGTGGGGGCTGCATGATCATGAATGTGACAGACTCGGCCTGTCAAGGAGGCAAAAGGCAAGGGGAGAAGGGAATTCTGTAACAGAAGCCAGAGGTGTGAGTGATGGCCACAGGCGGTCAAGGGCAGCCAAACCTAAAGACATTTATAAAATAAAGATTGCATTTTCTTTATAGATACCAAAAATCAAGCTAAGGAGAGAAATTATATTGGTTTCTATAATCAAACTTATATTCTGGTGCCTTCTGTTTTAAGATGACATGTAAATTTGCCCACTAAGGGTTATAGCGGAAAACCTGAATTTTTAACCTTTAGGATGATTAAGAACTAGACCTTTTAAAATTACTCATTTCCTTTCCATTCACCCTCCCCTCAACCCACATACACTTTTCCAAAACTCTTATATATAGAATCTCATATGCATCAGAATAGAAGCAAATTTCCCATGTCCAACGGCTGCTTCCAGGGTGACATGCAGAAGGAAAAATAGAGAGGTAGAAAACCCTGCTCAGGACTCTCCAGTGATTTCCCACCAACTTGGAATAAAATACAGAGGCCTGACCTGGGCCAAGAAGGCCCTCTGTGACCTGGTCCCATGGTTCTTCTCTGGCCTCATCCTTCTCCTGTCCTGTTTGTTCACTGGGGTCCAGACTCTTGGCTGCTGTGTCGCAACGCAAATGTTCCAAGCACGCTTGACTACAGGGCCTTTGCCCTCCTGATTCGTCTGCCTGGAAAGGGATTCTCCCAGGAAACGGCATAGCCTGCTCTTTCTCTTCCTATCTCTGCTCAAATATCAGCTCCTCAGAGAAGCGTTCCCTGACCACTCTGCTTGAAACAGCACACCCATCAATCTCTATCGCTCTGTCTCTTTATTTTTATTCCTAGCACTTATCATATCTGACATGATATTCTATGTTCTTTCATTCTTTATTGTCTGTCCCCCTAACCAAAGGTTGTAAACGCCCTAAGGCTGGAACTTTGATCTGCTTTGTTCACAGCGCTGTCTTTAGCATCTAGAGCAGACCTTGGAACTTAGCAGGTAGTAAATATTTGCTGAAAGAATGAATAAATAAATGAATGCATGCTGGCACGGGGAAGGGCATACATAGAACTAATTAATAAGTGCATGGTACTCTTAATGGAAGCTAAATCATGTCAGCGTGTTAGATACTTTAATTAGAAAGCATTAGGAGAGGAAGAGTTTAGTCTCTACATGCCCTATTTTACTGTGTAAAGCCGGGTTCTTTGAGAATGCTCAAATTGCAATAATTAGTTGTCACCCACTGAAGTCTCAGTAAAGGAGGTAAAAGTGTATAGGTGAAGAAATTCCTTGTTCACTAATAGGGAGTAATAAAAACACTATATAAAATGTCATCTACCTAATTTTCTGTGGATCATAATAAAAATCATCATGTTAAAATGATTGTTGCACATAATCATAGGAAAGAATAAACGTATTTAGGGTTTCAGAAAGGGTTGAAAAACAACTTGATTTCAAATGTATTTAGTTTCTCTTTTCCAGCAGGCCATGGTATGTTCTGGTTTCTAATCCTTCAAGGATGCTTGCACTACACTCACCATCCCACCCCACCCTCAGGATGCACTGTCGCAAAGCAATAGATGCCACTAGATCAGCCTCTCATTCGGCCGGAGAACCCAGGGGAGGACTCTTACCTCTGTGTCTGCATCTACCGCCTTCAGCTCAAACTCTGTGATGGTCTTCCTCACACCTTCCTGTACCCGCATCCCCAAGTTCTGTACAACGGGCAGCGAGTCATCCACAGGGCGAAGAGTAATGTGGAAAGTCTGAGTCACCTACATGGCAGAAAAGTGCAGGTGGGTCACCTGTCCCCAGCACCCACCCGAGAAGAAGGTAGGCGCTCTCTGCGTTCCCTTTCACACCATTCCTGGCATGATTGACCAACCAGGAACCCAGAAGTGAGCTCTCTCTGGCAAGATAGAGTTCTCTTTGCCTCTGTCCTGGGCTGAGAGCAGAGGGGAATGAAGTTCTCATAGCACCGGTGGCTCAGCACCCTCCAATCAAAGAAGATGGCGCTGCATCAATACCCATCAAGGAGGGAAGCAAGTTCCTCACCCACCTCGTTGACTCCATTGGAGAGCGTAAAGCTGAAGGCATCTGAATGCTTCTCGGTCTCACTGGAGTGGATATACTGAATGCGTCCTGAAGTGAGGTCAGCTTGAGTAAAGGAACTAATCTGGATACCTAGCAAAAGAAGACGACAGAACCAGAGAAAGGGTGTCAAGAGGCTAGCCATCTCCCTTGGGTGAGGGAAATGGCACACTCACCAGAGAGAGTCCTTTGTAGTTTTCTTATAGCATTGATGTGCTGCCCTCTGAGACCTTGGGTTAGAGTTGCTTGTGTGTTTTTTCCCTACAACAGCATATGTTCTGTGGGAGCACATGCTAACTTAATTATCTAGCCTTCTACTATGTGCCAAGGTAAAGCAGGTGCTCAATAAATGTTATTCTCCTTTCTCTTGGGGTTTATGTATGCAGGTCAAATCTGTGAAAGGTAGAGCCATTGCCTTATTCTCCAAACTCCTCGCTCTTAAGTTTTATATTTCCCCATAGCCTCATAGTCCTTTCTGAAAACCTGCCCTAATTTTTAATATTGTGTGATGGCTTAGCATTTAAACTCTGGAGTCATAGGGCTTGGCTAAACATAGCCTTGTTTTTGTGATTAGTGAGCCATCCCCGGCACCCATAATTTCCTTGGATATTCTTCAAGGTCCCTTTCACTCTTGGATCTATGATTCTAGCTTCTCATATACCACTTTGGCCAGGGTGGAAGTAACAAAGCTTATTGCATGACTTTGAGGTTTGAGCAATCATTCTTTCTCAACTCTAAAATGACCTAGAAAACCAGTGTCTTTTAATAACATGATAACAGAGAAAACTTGTTAATTTTTTTCAGAGTCATTCTAAAAGTTAAAAAAAAAAAAAATCTGAAGTCATGTGATTTTTAAATAATGCCAAGGTATCCCACTAATGAATAATATCTCTATGTTTTCAAATGTCCAACAATATTTGCAAAACAACCCAGAATTCTTGCTTCTATCTTAGGGCTTCTGGGGTTCATCCTCTGGTGCCAGCCAAGACTGAAACAAAATCATATCCTTTAGTCCCTCAGCACAAATTCTCTCTTTCTGATTCTGGGTGTTAGAGTAGTCCTCTATTTAATCTAGTCCATTGCTTTGGTCCTGAAATTCATTTGCTGCTTCCTCGGATTTATTATTTGTCATTGTTAATCCTGGCAAAACCATTTAGTCTTTTCTGTAAAAAAACAAAGAGATTCTTCTTTGACTATTTTACTTTTAACTGTGACATCAATATCATTGCTTTATCTTAAAAATAAAACACATCAACCAGCGTGGTTTACATTTGCAGCTCTCTTTATCACCTGAAATTTGTCACCCAGATAAAATAGCCTCCTGAATATTAGGGCGTTAATTTTTTGATGAGGCATTTTATATTTATGTTCGTGCTTGTTACATCAGCTCTCGACAGGCAAAAAATGTAGCTCCCCCGACCCCTACCTTACAGTTTTGTTTTGTGGTTCTGGACAGAAATCCATACCATTCTTTAAAAATTTAGTAACTTCAGACTGGCTGCACTGAGAAATTTAAACCTATTCCCCTGCTGTGAATCCACTCTCACAGCTCATAGGGAAATACGTGTGTGGATTCTCACAATCAACTGGTCACCTAACTCACTGTTCCCCTTATGAGAGTCTAAGACTGATTAAGAAAGGTGGTAGAACTCATTAGTTAAGTGGGCAGAAAAAAGTTAACATACATAGGAGGCCTATAGCTGCCATCAGAAATGCCAGCTTGCAAGATGGGCTCTCAGCTTCTGTCTAGGAACATGGAATTTTGGTATGTTCTAGACGAAGGATGCCTACACTCTAACTGATAAGAGGGACTCTCTGCGCCTCGATTATTTGTACAATTTGGTTTATGCTGAATACTTGCCTTCCTTCTGGGATTCTACAATTTTGGTTTGTACTAGGTAGAGGGTGCCCATGTAACCAGTCCCCCAATAAAAACCTTGAGCACTGAAAAAAACAAACAAAAAAAGAAAGGTGGTAGATCTTCCTTCCTCTTGGGAAGGAAGTGCTGGGATTGATCTTTTTACTTTTTAACATTTTTTATTGAGGGGAAGTTGACATATAATAAATTATACATATTTAAAGTGTATAATTTCATTATCTTTGGTACATCCATGAAACCATCACCTCAGTCAAAATAGGAATGTATCCATTACCCCAAAAGTTTTTAACTGACACTCTGTAATCCTTCCATCCTTCCCTTTCTTGTGCCCTACCCCATCCCAAAGAAGCAAATGAATTGTCATCTGTCATTATAGGTTAGTTGGTATTTTCTCTAATTTTTTATAAATAGAATCATACAGTATATACTATTTTATGCATTTCTTACACTTAGCATAATTGTTTTTGAGTTATCCATATTGTAGCATGTATTAATAGTTCATTCCTTTTCATTGCCGAGTAGTATTCCATTGGATGGTTATAGCATAGATTGTTTATCCATTTTCCTGTTCATGGACATTTAGGTTATTTCCAGTTTGGGGCTATTACAAATAAGGCTGCTATGATCACTTATGCACAAGTCTTTATCTGGACACAAGTTTTCATTCTTCCTGGGTAAATCTCTAAGAGTGGGAGGGTGGGAATATATGTAAGGTGTATGCTTAACTTTTTAGGAAACTGCCAAACTGTTTTCCAAAGTGGTAGTACTATTTTACATTCCCGCTAGCAGTGCATGAGAGCTCTGGGCTTGATCTTAATGGGTCTTTCCCAATTCAGTCTAGCAAACATTGAGTACCTACCATGTGCAGAACACTGTTTCAGATTTGCTTATATAGACTGTTTTATCTCAACAGCTCTGGGAGGTCAAGGTTGGCATTATTTTTCTAGATTATGATGCTAATAAAATTAGGAAAGAAATGTGACCTATCTGAGGTCACACAGCTAATAAGAGAGCACTGCTGAGACTGGAACTCAAGGTTGTCCACTTTGAAAGTTTAGGCCTGCTGGGAGTACTTTTTTTTTTTCTTACGTGATTACATGTTGAAATGACACACACACATATATACACACACACATATATATATGTATGTATATATATACATACATATATATATATTTTATTCTGTTAGGAGTACTTTTTGTAAAACTTATCTAGCTTTTCTGGGCTAGACAAGGAGCCTCTTGGATTTCACCCTTATCCTTTAATTTTTTTTTCAATATAAAAGGGATACATGTCCATTAAAGAAAATGTGAAAAACACAGAAAAGTAGTAAAGAATCACAAAACCAATCATAGTTCTACCACTGAAATATCACCATTATAATTTTTTTGAATTGAATCATAGAATAATTTTTTGACTATAACCTTTTTCTTGTCTGAAATATTGATTTTGATGGGGTATTTAATATTATCATTTAAGTGATATCCATAATTAAGTGCAGGAGGGTAACAAGTTGCATTATAAGGTAAGCTTCAAGCGGACAAGATTTTGTTGTTTCTTCACCAATGTGCACCTAGAATAGTGCCTGGCACACAGTAGGTTCTCAAAACATATTTGGTGAATGAATTTAGTTCATCCACTACAGTTAATATCTAAGAGGTCCTATTAAGCACAGATTTTCAATCTCTGTACACTTAAAACAATTTTTTTTAGCTGTTGCTAATTGGGTATTGGAAGACTTTAGTTGTTCACTCACCTGCAAGATGGTGCTTCTAATAACATATTGTCCCTACTGGCTGTCACAGCAGGTAGTTACCGTTTGAAATATCTTGAAGGCTTTTAATCCCATCCAAAGTGTTTTCAGTCACCAACCTGCTGACTAAACTATGTATCTGGCAGTGTTACGGAGACCCACATTAACCCTGTCAGTTTTTCCAGTTCCCCTGGAGGGCTAGCACATTAGAGAAAGTTCAGTCCATGTCAGGGAAGTGGTCTGAGAAAAAAGCATCTTTGAAGAAACTGCCTTCCTAATGGGATGTTAGGAGATCGCCCTGGCCCTCCTGGCTTTCAGCACAGCTGTGGATGGCTCTATGCCTGTTGTCTGCTCCCACCTCAAGCTCAGGCTGTGGGAGAGTCTCAGCTTCTCTGCTTCAGATTTTCTTCCAAGCCTCCTGTTGTGGAATGAGTTATGTCCCCCCATATTCATACATTGACATCCTAACCCTCAGTACCTCACAATGTGACCTTATTTGGAAATAGGATCATTGCAGATGTAATTAGTTAAGATGAGGTCATTACGATGGGTCCTAATCCAATTCGACTAATGTCCTTACAAAAGGGGAAATTTCGACACAGACATACACGTAGAGGGAGAATGCCATGTGAACATGAAGACAGGTATCTACAAGCCCAGGAGAGAGGTCTGGAACAGAGCCTTCCCTCAGGAGGAACCAACCCTGCCAACACCATGATCTCAGACTTCCAGCCCCTAGATCTGCGACACAATAGATTTCTGCTGTTTAAGCTGCTCAGTCTCCGGTGCTTTACGATGGTGGCCCTAGCAGACTAATACACCCCTGCTCTTGGGAGAACCCAAACTAAGACACTGACTGCAGCTTATTCTGGTTGGTGTCACAATATTGAGAGGCTGAGATAAAAGAGGAAGCCAAAGAATACCTTTGCTAAAGCATCACCTCTGGGAAGTCCTTCCTAACTCACCCCCAGCCCACTCTTAGGTGGGACTCACAGCATCTTGGCTCCTAATATCCTCTCACATGTTGCTGTCACAACTACTGGAACACACTCGCACATATTACATGTCTCCCACTTCCAAAATCTAAGCTTTCTCCTGCAGCAGCTACTCAATAAATGTTTCCTGAAGGTGAGAACGAGTGTGTGCTGGAGATTGCTAAATCCAATATTACTGCTCCCCTACTTAAAAATACAACTGCTGACTATTAGTTAAGTGACTAGAGGCCCAGTTAGGGTCTAGATTTCCCAGCAACCTCACAGCTTTGTGTAGCTAAATCCTTGTCACTGGGATGTGATCTAAAGGGATATGGGAGGGAGGACCTTCAAGATGGTGGAGGAGTAAGACATGGAGATCAACTTCCTCCTCACAAATACATCAAAATTACATCTACATGTGGAACAACTCCTACAGAACACCTACTGAACGTTGGCAGAAGACCTCAGACTTCCCAAAAGGCAAGAAACTTCCCAGGTACCTGGGTAGGGCAAAAGAAAAAGGAAAAATAGAGACAAAAGAATAGGGATGGGACCTGCACCTCTGGGAGGGAGCTGTGAAGGAGGAAAAGTTTCCACACACTAGGACGCCCCTTCACTGGTGGAGATGAGGGGTGGGCAGGGGGGGAAGCTTTGGAGCCATGGAGGAGAGCGCAGCAACAGGGGTGCAGAGGGCAAAGTGGAGAGATTCCCGCACAGAGGATCGCTGCCTACCAGCACTCACCAGCCTGAGAGGCTTGTCTGCTCACCCGCCAGGGCAAGTCGGGGCTGGGAGCTCAGGCTCGGGCTTCAGAGGACAGATCCCAGGGAGAAGACTGGGGTTGGCTGCGTGAACACAGACTGAAGGGGGCTAGTGTGCCACAGCTAGCCAGGAGGGAGTCCAGGAAAAAGTCTGGACCTGCCTAAGAGGCAAGAGACAATTGTTTCGGGGTGCGCAAGGAGAGGGGATTCAGAGCACCACATGAACGAGCTCCAGAGAAGGGCATGAGCCGCAGCTATCAGAGTGGACACCAGAGATGGGCATGAAACACTACGGCTGCTGCTGCAGCCACAAAGAAGCCTGTGTGCAAGCACAGGTCACTAGTCACACTTCCCCTCCCGGGAGCCTGTGCAGCCCGCCACTACCAGGGTCCCGTGATCCAGGGACAACTTCCCCGGGAGAATACACGGTGCACCTCAGGCTGTTGCAATGTCACGCAGGCCTCTGCTGCCACAGGCTCGCCCTGCATTCCGTACCCCTCCCTCTCCCCGGCCTGAGTGAGCCAGAGCCCCCTAATCAGCTGCTCCTTTAACCCCGTCCTGTCTGAGCAAAGAACAGATGCCCTTAGGCGACCTACACGCAGAGGCGGGTCCAAATCCAAAGCTGAACCCCTGGAGCTGTGTGAACAAAGAAGAGAAAGGGAAATTTCTCCCAGCAATCTCGGAGTAGAGGATTGAAACTCCACAATCAACTTCCTGTACCCTGCATCTCTGGAATACCTGAATAGACAACGAATCATCCCAAAATTGAGGAGGTGGACTTTGGGAGCAACTGTAGACTTGGGGTTTGCTTTCTGCGCCTAATTTGTTTCTAGTTTTATGTTTACCTTAGTTTAGTATTTAGAACTTATTATCATTGGTAGATTTGTTTATTGATTTGGTTGCTTGCTTCCCTTTTTTTAAAATATATATGTATATATTTTCCTTTTTCTCCTTTTGTGAGTGTGTATGTGTATACTTCTTTGTGTGATTTTGTCTGTATAGGTTTGCTTTTACCATTTGTCCTAGGGTTCTGTCTGTCCATTTTTTTTTTAGTATAGTTTTTAGCGCTTGTTATCATTAGTGGATTTGTTTATTGGTTTGGTTGCTCTCCTCTTTTCTTTTTATTACTTTTTTATTTTAACAATATATTTTTTAATTTTTAATTTTAATAACTTTATTTAATTTATTTTTTCTTTCTTTCTTTCTTTTTCTTTTCTCCCTTTTCATCTGAGGCATGTGGCTGACAGGGTCTTGGTGCTCTGGCCAGGCGTCAGGCGTGAGCCTCTGAAATGGGAGAGCTGAGTTCAGGACATTGGTCCACCAGAGACCTTCTGGCCCCTCGTAATATCAATCAGAGAGAGCTCTCCCAGAGAACTCCATCTCAACGCTAAGACCCAGCTCCACTCAACGACCAGCAAGCTTCAGTGCTGGACATCCCATGACAAACAACTAGCAAGACAGGAACACAACCCCACCCATTAGCAGAGAGGCTGCCTAAAATCATAATAAGTTCACAGGCACACCAAAACACACCACTGGACGTGGTCCTGCCCACCAGAAAGACAAGATCCAGCCTCATCCACCAGAACACAGGCACTAGTCCCCTCCACCAGGAAGCCTACACAACCCACTGAACCAACCTTAGCAACTGGGGGCAGACACCAAAAACAACGGGAACTACGAACCTGCAGCCTGTGAAAAGGAGACCCCAAACACAGTAAGCGAAATGAGAAGACAGAGAAATACACAGCAGATGAAGGAGCAATATAAAAACCCAACAGACTAAACAAATGAAGAGGAAATAGACAGTCTACCTGAAAAAGAATTCAGAGCAGTGATAGTAAAGATGATCCAAAATCGTGGAAATAGAATGGAGAAAATATAAGAAACATTTCACAAGGACTTAGAAGAACTAAAGAGCAAAGAAACAATGACGAACAACACAATAAATGAAATTAAAAATTCTCTACAAGGAATCAATAGCAGAATAACTGAGGCAGAAGAACGGATAAGTGACCTGGAAGATAAAATAGTGGAAATAACTACCGCAGAGAAGAAAAAAGAAAAAAGAATGAAAAGAATTGAGGACAGTCTCAGAGACCTCTGGGATGACATTAAAAGCACCAAAATTTGAAATATAGGGGTCTCAGAAGAAGAAGAGAAAACAAAAGGGACTGAGAAAATATTTGAAGGATTATAGATGAAAACTTCCCTAATATGGGAAAGGAAATAGTCAATCAAGTCCAGGAAGCGCAGAGAGTACCATACAGGATAAATCCAAGGAGAAACATGCCAAGAAACACATATATATATTTTTTAACATCTTTATTGGAGTATAATTGCTTTACACTGGTGTGTTAGTTTCTGCTTTATAACAAAGTGAATCAGCTATACATATACATATATCTCCATATGTCCACCCTCTTGCGTCTCCCTCCCACCCTCCCTAGCACACCCCTCTAGGTGGTCATAAAGCACCCAGCTGATCTCCCTGTGCTATCCGGCTGCTTCCCACTAGCTATCTATTTTACATTTGGTAGTATATATAAGTCCATGCCACTCTCTCACTTTGTGCCAGCTTACCCTTCCACCTCCCCAAGTCCTCAAGTTCATTCTCTTCGTCTGCGTCTTTATTCCAGTCCTGCTCCTAGGTTCTTCAGAACCTTTTTTTTTTTTTTTTTAGATTCCATATATATGTGTCAGCATACGGTATTTGTTTTTCTCTTTCTGACTTACTTCACTCTGTATGACAGACTCTAGGTCCATCCACCTCACTACAAATAACTCAATTTTGTTTCGTTTTATGGCTGGGTAATATTCCATTGTATATATGTGTCACATCTTCTTTATCCATTCATCTGTCAATGGACACTTAGGCTACTTCCATGTCCTGGTTACTGTAAATAGAGCTGCAATGAACATTGTGGTACACGACTCTTTTTGAATTATGGTTTTCTCAGGGTATATGCCCAGTAGTGGGATTGCTGGGTCGTATGGTAGTTCTATTTTTAGTTTTTTAAGGAACTCCCATACTGTTCTCCATAGTGGCTGTATCAATTTACAATCCAACCAACAGTGTAAGAGGGTTCCCTTTTCTCCACACCCTCTCCAGCATTTATTGTTTGTAGATTTTTTCATCATGGCCATTCTGCCTGGTGTGAGGTAATACCTCATTGTAGTTTTCATTTGCATTTCTCTAATGATTAGTGATGCTGAGCATTCTTTCATGTATTTGTTGGTAAACTGTATATCTTCTTTGGAGAAATCCAAGACACATATTAATCAAACTATCAAAAATTAAATACAAAGAAAAAATATTACAAACAGCAAGGGAAAAGCAACAAATAACATATAAGGGAATCCCCATCAGGTTAACAGCTGATCTTTCAGCAGAAACGCTGCAAACCAGAATGGTGTGGCAGGACATATTTAAAGTGATAAAAGGGAAAGACCTACAACCAAGATTACTCTACCCAGCAAGGATCTCATTCAGATTCGATGGAGAAATTAAAACCTTTACAGACAAGCAAAAGCTAAGAGAATTCAGCACCACCAAACCAGCTTTACAACAAATGCTAAAGGAACTTCTCTAGGCAGGAAACACAGGAGAAGGAAGGACCTACAATAACAAACCTAAACAATTAAGAAACTGGTAATAGGAACATACATACTGATAATTACTTTAAATGTAAATGGATTAAATGCTCCAACCAAAAGACATAGACTGGCTGAATGGATACAAAAACAAGACCCATATATACGCTGTCTACAAGAGACCCATTTCAGACCTAGGGACACATACAGACTGAAAGTGAGGGGATGGAAAAAGATATTCCATGCCAATGGAAATCAAAAGAAAGCTGGAGTAGCAATTCTCATATCAGACAAAATAGACTTTAAACTAAGGACTATGACAAGCCACAAAGAAGGACACTACATAATGATCAAGTGATCAATCCAAGAAGAAGATAAACAATTGTAAATATTTATGCACTCAACATAGGAGCACCTCAATACATAAGGCAAATGTTAACAGCCATAAAAGGGAAAATTGACAGTAACACAGTAATAGTGGGAGACTTTAACACCCCACTTCACCAATGGACAGATCATCCAAAATGAAAATAAATAAGGAAACACAAGGTTTAAATGACACATTAGACAAGATGGACTTAATTGATATTTATAGGACATTCCATCCCAAAACAACAGAATACACTTTCTTCTCAAGTGCTCATGGAACATTCTCCAGGATAGATCATATCTTGGGTCACAAATCAAACCTCGGTAAATTTAAGAAAATTGAAATCATATCAAGTATCTTTTCCAACCACAATGCTATAAGACTAGATATCAATTACAGAAAAGAAACTGTAAAAAATACAAACACATGGAGGCTAAACAATATGCTACTAAATAACTAAGAGATCACTGAAGAAAACAAAGAGGAAATCAAAAACTACCTAGAAACAAATGACAATGAAAACACGATGACCCAAAACCTATGGGATGCAGCAAAAGCAGTTCTAAGAGGGAAGTTTATAGCAATACCATCCTACCTCAAGAAACAAGAAAAATCTCAAATAAACAATGTAACCTTACACCTAAAGCAATTAGAGAAAGAAGAACAAAAAATCCCCAAATTTAGCAGAAGGAAAGAAATCATAAAGATCAGATCAGAAATAAATGAAAAAGAAATGAAGGAAATGATAGCAAAGATCAATAAAACTAAAAGCTGGTCCTTTGAGAAGATAAACGAAATTGATAAACCATTAGCCAGACTCATCAAGAAAAAAAGGGGGCTTCCCTGGTGGTGCAGTGGTTGAGAATCTGCTTGCCAATGCAGGGGACACAGGTTCGAGCCCTGGTCTGGGAAGATCCCACATGCCGCGGAGCAACTAGGCCCGTGAGCCACAACTACTGAGCCTGCGCATCTGGAGCCTGTGCTCCGCAACAAGAGAGGCCACGATAGTGAGAGGCCCATGCACCGCGATGAAGAGTGGCCCCCGCTTGCCGCAACTAGAGAAAGCCCTCGCACAGAAATGAAGACCCAACACAGCCAAAAATAAATAAATTAATTAATTAATTTAAAAAAAAACAAGAAAAAAGAAAAAAGGGAGAAGACTCAAATCAACAGAATTAGAAATGAAAAAGGTAAAGTAACAACTGACACTGCAGAAATACAAAGGATCATGAGAGATTACTACAAGCAACTTTATGCCAATAAAATGGACAACCTGGAAGAAATGGACAAATTCTTAGAAAAGCACAACCTTTTGAGACTGAACCAGGAAGAAATAGAAAATATAAACACACCAATCACAAGCACTGAAATTAAGACTGTAATTAAAAATCTTCCAACAAAAAAAAGCCCAGGACCAGATGGCTTCACAGGCAAATTCTATCAAACATTTAGAGAAGAGCTAACACCTATCCTTCTCAAACTCTTCCAAAATACAGCAGAGGGAGGAACACTCCCAAATTCATTCTATGAGGCCAACATCACGCTGATACCAAAATCAGACAAAGATGTCACAAAAAAAGAAAACTACAGGCCAATAACACTGATGAACATAGATGCAAAAATCCTCAACAAAATACTAGCAAACAGAATCCAACAGCACATTAAAAGGATCATACACCATGATCAAGTGGGATTTATCCCAGGAATGCAAAGATTCTTCAATATACACAAATCAATCAATGTGATACACCATATTAACAAACTGAAGGAGAAAAACCATATGATTATCTCAATAGATGCAGGAAAGTCTTTTGACAAAATTCAACACCCATTTATGATAAAAACCCTCCCAAAAGTAGGCATAGAGGGAACTTACCTCAACATAATAAAGGCCATATATGACAAACCCACAGCCAACATCGTTCTCAATGGTGAAAAACTGAAACCATTTCCACTAAGATCAGGAACAAGACAAGGTTGCCCACTCTCACCACTATTATTCAATACAGTTTTGGAAGTTTTAGCCACAGCAGTCAGAGAAGAAAAAGAAATAAAAGGAATCTAAATCGGAAAAGAAGAAGTAAAACTGTCAGTGTTTGCAGATGACATGATACTATACATAGAGAATCCTAAAGATGCCACCAGAAAACTACTAGAGCTAATCAATGAATTTGGTAAAGTAGCAGGATACAAAATTAATGCACAGAAATCTATTGCATTCCCATACACTAATGATGAAAAATCTGAAAGAGAAATTAAGGAAACACTCCCATTTACCACTGAAACAAAAAGAATAAAATACCTAGGAATAAACCTACCTAAGGAGACAAAAGACCTGTATGCAGAAAACTATACGACACTGATGAAAGAAATTAAAGATGATACAAACAGATGGAGAGATATACCATGTTCTTGGATTGGAAGAATCAATTGTGAAAATGAGTATACTACCCAAAGCAATGTACAGATTCAATGCAATCCCTGCCAAACTACCAATGGCATTTTTCACAGAACTAGCACAAAAAAATTCACAATTTGTATGGAAACACAAAAAACCCCAAATAGCCAAAGCAATCTTGAGAAAGAAAAACGAACCTGGAGGAATCAGGCTCCTGGACTGCAGACTATACTACAAAGCTACAGTAATCAAGACAGTATGGTATGGCACAAAAACCGAATATAGATCAACGGAACAGGATAGAAAGCCCAGAGAGAAACCCCTGCACATATGGTCACCTTATCTTTGATAATGGAGGCAAGAATACACAAAAGAGAAAAGAAAGCTTCTTCAGTAAGTGGTGCTGGCAAAACTGGACAGCTACATGGAAAAGAATGAAATTAGAACACTCCTTAACACTGTATACAAAAGGATTACAGACCTAAATGTAAGGCCAGACACCATAAAACTCTTAGAGGAAAACATAGGCAGAACACTATATGACATAAATCACAGCAAGATCCCTTTTGAGCCACCTCCTAGAGAAATGAAAATAAAAACAAACAAAAAATAAATGGGACCTAATGAAACTTAAAAGCTTTGGCACAGCAAAGGAAACCATAAAGAAGACGAAAGACAACCCTCAGAATGGGAGAAAATATTTGCAAATGAAGCAACTGACAAAAGATTAATCTTCAAAATATACAAGCATCTCATGTAGCTCAATATCCAAAAAACAAGCAACCCAATCCAAAAATTGGCAGAAGACCTAAATAGACATTTCTCCAAAGAAGCTATACAGATTGCTAACAAACACATGAAACGATGCTCAGCATCACTAATCATTAGAGAAATGCAAATCAAAACTACAATGAGGTATCACCTCATACCAGTCAGAATGGCCATCATCAAAAAGTCTACGAATAATAAATGCTGGAGAGGGTGTGGAGAAAAGGGAACCCTCTTGCACTGTTGGTGGGAAGGTAAATTGATACCGCCACTATGGAGAACAGTATGGAGGTTCCTTAAAAGTCTAAAAATAGAACTACCATATGACTCAGCAATCCCACTACTGGGCATATACCCTGAAAAAACCATAATTCAAAAAGAGTCATGCACCACAATGTTCACTGCAGCACTATTTACAATAGCCAGGATATGGAAGCAACCTAAGTGTCCATCAACAGATGAACAAATAAAGAAGATGTGGCACATATATACAATGGAATATTACCCAGCCATAAAAAGAAATGAAATTGAGTTATTTGTAGTGAGGTGGATGGACCTAGAGTCTGTCATACAGAGTGAAGTAAGTCAGAAAGAGAAAAACAAATACCGTATGCTAGCACATATATATAGAATCTAAAAAAAAAAAAAAGGTTCTGAAGAACCTAGGGGCAGGAGAGGAGTAAAGACACAGATGTAGAGAATGTACTTGAGGACATGGGGAGGGGGAAGGGTAACCTGGGATGAAGTAAGAGAGTGTCATTGACATATATACACTATCAAATGTAAAATAGATAGTGGGAAGCAGTTGCATCGCACGGGGAGATCAGCTCTGTGCTTTGTGAATACCTAGAGGGGTGTGCTAGGGAGGGTGGGAGGGAGACACAAGAGGGAGGGGATATGGGGATATATGTATATATATAGCTGACTCGCGTTGTTATGCAGCAGAAACTAACACACTATTGTAAAGCAATTATACTTCAATACAGATGTTAAAAAAATGATGACTTAAAAAAAAAAAAGGGATATGGGTTCTTCCAGTAATACTCCCGGAAAAGAAATGCATGTGGGCGCCACTGGTCTTTCCTCCCTGGCTGCTGGTTGGGGGATGATGACAGTACACTCTGGGCCACATGCCTCTGGATTTTGCTGTGAGCAAAAATGAACTTCTTGTGGAAGGTACTGTATTTTGCAGTCTCTTTGTTCCAGCAGCTTAGCTTCTATCCTGATAATATAACTTCTTACTCTAATTTCCCAAGAAGAAGAGGGTCCTCAGGGTCACTGACATGAGGGTGTGGGCCCTCAACCTTGCAAAGAGCCCACACAGGGACTAGAGCCTCACGTGGCTCTCCTCTGGGGGAGGAGGTTCGCGGCTGTCTTCCGCACGGTTCCCATGGACACATGGCTCCCTGTGACTCCTTGCGGGGAGAAAAGAGAACCTTTACACCTTTTGCATCTAAAGAGAACAATCACAATCAGCTGACTAAGAGAGATGGCATAAAGCTAAGAGCACTTCATAGTTAACGATCAAGATGATGTCTGCAAGCACTTGGTGGCAAATGATAATTCCCAGAGGCATCCAGTCCCCAAATATCTCAGTGCCTGCACTAGAGACACTGGTCTCTAGACCAGTGCTCTGCTCTGCTCTTCTTGGAAACAGGCTCCAGCCCAGCCTCAGCTCCTGGTAGACCCATCCTCACCCACGGAGACTAATGGGGTGAGGTGCTTTTCTCCAAGGTGTAGTCAGCCGCCTTCAGAAAGGGTGATCCATAATCAACATGGACTTCCTCTGAAGGGAGAGCTTTGACATTTAAAAAGGATTGAATTCATGAATACAGTTCCACTTAGGGGAGACAGGGAAGGAGAGAATGCTGACTAAATGCTATAGAAAGGACTGTGGGGCTGATGGTGTGGGAGGGGCAGGGAAGCCCTGCTCCATTAGAGATGGAGAGGGGCCCCCAAGAGTCAAGATCTTCCTCTCTGGTCTACTTAGAATCTCTAGAAACAGGAGGATTGAGAAGAAATGGTGGGGGTGGGAGAGAACGTGGATTAGGAAGTCAAGCCTGGTGGGAAAGGGCAGGTGAAGGAAGCGCCCCTCCCTCTGTTTCGGGAGGCTGCTTTCCCAAGAGGAGGGAGAAGTGTGATCCCCTATGGGTGGTACCCTGAGCAGTGCTGGCCTAGTCTTGGCATTCAGGATTTAAGCCCAGTGAAGGCTGAGACTGTAAAAACAGAAAAAGCGAATTTGGGGCAGCCTCACACAGGACTCAACACAGCCTGGGGGTCAGAGAAGAGCCAGAGCTGGGACTTACCAGCAGCTGGCAGTGCCTTGCGCGAAGCCCCAAGCCTTTTGGAGCTCTGTGCAGTGTAAATGCAGTTGCCTAACACAACAGCCGAGAGTCAGCCCTTTCATCTTTGGAGAGATATAATCAGCAACCTGACAGAATTCTGGCAGAAGCAATTAGCTCATGAATGATTTATCAGGTATCTCATGCAGCCAAGGTCTTGGGAGTGCTGATCTGCATACTGCCCCCATGAACTCTGGGACAAAAGGGGAGCGCACTGGCTTTAATTTGCATTAGGGATTTTGGCCAATCTGTCCATCCTTCCCCATGCCCTCCCACCATACACATAACTCCCTCCTCCACCATCACGCTGGACCCAGACATGTTCACCTCCACCGGCTCCCCCTCCAGTGCGGTCCTCCATGCATCCCCACTCTCTCCCCAATTCACTCCGCCCCAGCCATACTGGTCTCCTTGCTGCATCTGGAACGTGATAGGCCTGGCTGATCCCACCTCAGGATGTTGACACTCGCCAATCCCCTGTCTGGAATGCTCTTTCCTTTACATGTCAGCATGGCTGGCTCCCTCACTTTCTTCAGATCTCTGCTCATATGTCATCTTATTATTAGGGAGGACTTCCCTCGCCTCCTTGCTCCCTGCACCCCAAGAACGCCCCCATTTCACCCCCTAACTTATCACCGTTGACATATGATATATTTGCTTGCTTGTTTGCTTACTATCTGATTCCCAGCATCAGGGCAAGTACTTTCTCTGTTTTGCTATTTCCGTGGTTGAATGAATGAAGAATCTGTAACCTGAAATCCAAAGAAAACAATGATCTAAATTTCCTGCAAGCTGACACTGCTTCTGTGATGGACCAAATAAAGACAATTCTACCTTTAGATTGTTTATGCAGCAAATATCTCGTATTCCTCACATCCATTCAAGCTGCCAAGTTCTATAGGTTCTCCTCCTGAAATTAACTGCTTCCTTCCTTCCTTCCACCATCTACTGTTTACTGGATACTTACGAGGTACCAGGAATAATCTCTTACATTATTCTCATCTTACTCTTCCCACTGCTGCCCCTCCACGTGAAGCCTCACTAGCTTGCACCTGGCCAAATGAGAAACTTCCTACCCAATGGCACTGCCTCCTTTTTCTTTCAGTTCATCCTGTTGGACACTAGATGAATTTCACTTCCCCTCCCTGTTCATAATTCTGCAGTGACTCCCTATTGCCTATTGAATTAAATAGAGATTACTGATTGCCACTCTGAAGACCCTCCATAAAAATCTCAATCTACCCATGAGCCCAATCAACTACTATTTTCAGAATATATGCTTTAGCAAAACTGGCCCACTCATAATTTTTGGAATGTGCCCACATGCTGTTCCTATCTCTGGGAATAACACAGTTTCTGTCAGCCCAAATTCTATCTTTCAAGTGCACTGTTAAATGCCACCTCTTTGCACCTTCACACCCGATGTAGCTTCTTTCACTTTTGAACTCCTATGATAGCAGGTTTATACAGTTCTTAAAATACCTGCTATCTTCTTCCCTTATGTATGATTATATGCAGAGGTTCCTTATCTTATCCAATAGAGGACTCTAAAGGTTGTGGTTATACCTTATTTATCTTTTTTTTTCCTCTGTAGCAGCTAAACCAAGGTCTTACTCAACATGTATGCTCACTTGCTATTTGTTGAATTCTAGTTATGGAGGCAAGACTGTTTATATCAAATTGTAATTTTTAATTCAACTTCCAGTAAGTAATTATTGAGCATACTTTGTTCTAAGTATAATGCAAGGCAGTATATAATGGTCAGAACTAGTGATGCCAAAAATAAATACTAACAAAGGCAGATTCAAGGTGAATGTGTACACATAGTGTGGCTGCCCCCAGCACTTCCTAAATCCCAGCTTTTGGTTTGATGAAGTCAGAGATGATGGGCTTACCTGGTGATGCTGTGTGTTCCAGGTGGCCCAGCTGGGGCTCTCTGGTGATTCTGTAGATCAGTTCTGCAGGCTCCGTCTCCTGGTCAGTGGCAGAGAGCTGCAGAGTGGTGATTTTCTTCATGGAGTTTTCATCCAAGACCAGCCCTTTATTGGTGGTGATGACTGGTGGGGATTTGTCTTCTGAAAATATCAGAAAGAGTGATTTGAAGTGGGATCATTTTTAGCCTCCTTTCTTCAATTCTGGGCCTGGCGTCCAGGGGTAAGATCAGAATAGTCTCCAGGCCTGTCCCTCAGAGAGCGTATCAAGGAGCCACGGCTTCGCACAACAGACAGGATATGATTCCAGATTTCCACATGAGCACCTAAAGGAAAGGCTCAAGCCTCAAGGTGAGCACAGTATGCACCATTCGACCTCAGAACTGCTGGAGGACTTTTAGAGACCCAGTGCCCCCTTACCCAAAACACTGATGGAAAATGACTGGCCAATCAATTTGTTGCCTTCTCCATCAACCACATCAAATTTAAAAGCAAAGCTCCCGCCAGATTCTCCTTTTCCATGACTGTATTCTACGTGGCCTGTAACAAGGACAAGAAAATCAAAATTTGCTATTAGTGTTTTCTGCCCTTATTTCTGAAATGTCAGGTGAGAATTCAGTTGGTATTCACACCAGTGAATCAATTAACCCCTTCTCACTTAGACATTGCTTTTGACATTTTAATCTAATATTTTCATTTCCTCCCTTTCATCTCCCACTAGCAACTTCCTCATCATCAATGACTCCATCATGATAAAATCATCCTAAGTAGCAAGTAGCATTGCTTACAGTTGAGGCTTGCCGTCTGTGGAAGACTCTAAAGAAGTCTCATGAATAACTAGATCAGCAAAACTGCTCACGTGGAAAATGTGCACTCACCGGACCCACGTCATTGGTGTGACCCTGTTAAATATCCATGTCACAGGGCACGAGGACAGAGAGCTGCAGCCCACATTCTCCCAGAAGCTGTCACTCCCATTTCCCAGTACAGCCTTAATTCATTTTAGGAAAGACACCGGATATATAACCAACCAACAAAGAAATGGATGAACAAAATAAATGAACTCTACCTAGAAGTCAAATGGATCCAAAGGGAAAAATGCAATATATTACGTTTTTGTTAACCCACAGCATCACTTATAAGTACCTAGCAATGAAAAGATAGCCAAACATCTAGGAAGAGGTGCCTGCTCTCATATTCTCAAAAGGGACACTGAGGCATGGAATAATTAAGGACTTATTCCACTCCCTTCACTAAACATGTCTAATGAGATTTTGGCTGCTATCAATTTTGGGCGTTAGTGCAGACGGGACCTTCTGCTCCTAAGGGGACACATTTCCACCTCTAAATGGACCTGCACATCATTACGTGACGTTGGATTACTTTCCTCCCAAATATGTAACTTTCTTTCCTTTTTTACCCCAGAAAGTACTGTACAGTAACTATGTAGCATTTAACATTTATGCTTTTACATTCCATCAGCATTTCCTGGAGGAGGGATGAGCTATGTAATCTCCCTCAGGCAGCTCCAATTTATGCCCTTCCATTTTGCTTAGTTCATTAACTTGTGATCTTTGGGGAGCTGGAAAGAGATATAAATTGTTCACCTAAGGCAGGCATAATTTTCACCTTAATCCATCCCAATTCACTTCTTTTTCCTCTCTCTCTCACACACATTTTTAGCATCATAGCAAGTCAAAATGATTTTTTTCGTCTATAATAGCCCCCAATTTCATCAGTGCTATGTCAAAGCATGAACACATTTTAGCCAAGAAGGAGAGTTTTTTGCAAATCCAAAAAAATTGAGGGGACAAGAAAGAATAAATGAAGCTATAACTCAGCTCTTAGTTCAAAACAAAAGTGCTCAGTTTGCTGCCATAGGCTACCAGGCACTTAACTCTCATTTGACTACTTGGGGGTGGAGTTTCTGGAAGTCTGGGTCGGCAGAAGAGAAGCAGCTGACCTTGGCTGATGTCAGCCTGGGTGAAACTTCGGATGCGGCCTTCAACGGAGATTTGTTCCAGGCTGTCATGCTTTACCAACTGCAGGCGCCCTGCACCAGGATCTTCCTTCAAGATGTACATCACCTGATGGTCATCTGAGTCAGTATCTGTCACTTGCAAGTGCTGTTCTGTGATGGGCGCTATGGATCCTGGAAGAGAATGGGATAGATTAGGTCATTCCCCATCATTGCTTTTGAACAGGACGTCAAATGATTTTAGGAGACTGGAGACTAAATTAACACACATTCCCTGGTCTAAGGAAGTATCAGCTGCCTGCCCTTCTGTTTCCAGATGAATAAAGTTTAATTTCCGTAAGTGAATAGTCCCAACTTCCCAATTTGCTAATCACCCCTTGAGTTTAGATCTGAGCCCCTTTTCTCTTCTGATACACTTTCACTCTCTACCTGTGCTCGCCCTACGCCCGTGACCTTTCAGTTAGTATCTAGATCTATGTAATAACTCCTAGTTCTGTGATATAAATGACTCCCAGACCTATGGTGAAACCTGCTTGGACCTAATTTATTTACTTAAGGATCACCAAATCATAAAAAAACAGCTTTACATAAACTCACAAACATATCTGTTGCCCTCTCAGACTGAAGAGTCAGAATCATTGTTCCTCAAGACAGAATATATGGTGAGGGTCACAGAGCAGGGAGACCTGAGCGCTGGGCCCTGGAAGGCTTGCACAGGTGTTGGGGATGGAGACAAGGCACTGTCTCCTGGAAAACACGTCTTCTCAGGGTCTTCCCCCTTGCTTTCCTCTCCAGCCATTTTCTCACATTAAAAATAGTAAATTCTGATAAAGTAGGTCCTAGTCACTCATGTGTAATACATACTAGTGTTTGGAGTGGCAATCCACCATGGGCCCTGAGTGTCCCTGCATGTTCTTGCTGGGTAATGCCAAGAATGCAAGGCCTGACCACTCATTACCCAGGCCATTCTCAGCGAGTAACCCTGAGGGATGAGGTGACATCTTCCTCTGGGACAAAGATCAGGCTTGCTTATCGCTACTATAACATGGGGAGTTCCCCAAGCTCCGTGTTTCTCTTCTGTAATGCATTACACTGCACACGGAGGTATTCATCTGGGCCCTACACGTCACCCCCATGGGACTTGGAGGGCATTGCGAATAGATGCAAAATTGCTCTTGGCAATGCTGCCTGCTGTGTTGTCACAAAGTACTGTGTCTCTGACCAAGGAATCTCGTGTCTTCTACCAGCATCCATGAAACAGTAAGAAGATAACTTATTAGCTTGTAAATAGGGCAAAGTTAAGTCCCATACCTAATACTTGAGACCTTTGGGAATCTCCAAATTTTCAAATACCATTATACCATATATTTTTCACTACAAAATACATGTGAAACTAAGAATAAACAAGCAAATGGAACTCCAGTGGGACACAGATGCTCTGTGGAAAAAAAGCCCACTCTCTAATTAAGTAACTCTCTACTGCAAACTGACTCCAAGACTGACATGTGCCACAGGTCCTTCAGTGTTGCTTATCCATAAGTAAAACTGTGAACATTAGACCCTAGAACACCATATCTAATGGTTCTCAATTATTTACATAATCTCTCTTAGTGCATGATGACTTCCCAATTGCTCCTCCATGCCTTTTTTTTTAAAATAAGCATCTTGAAAATCCTGCTAGATTGTGTTGTTTGTTTCCATGGGGTTGGTTGGGCAGTAGCAATGTTCTAAGAGACCTGGGCCTACGAGTAGTTGGATAAATGAAGATTTTTGTGGACCTTGGGAATACTATAAGCTCTTCTCAATCTTTTCTCAAATTCACAGACAGAGGTCTAAAGAACTTCAGAGGTTTCACATTTGTCATTCACAACTCTTAGTGTCCCCAAAACAACAGTTCTCCCCAACACTAGTCTCCCCAGATTCTGCACACCCAGTTCAAGATCCTCCCACAGAGCTGAGCTGACATGGAAGGAAGTACTGCACACCAACAAAGAAGAAACCACGGCCACTCTCTTCCATCCCTGTGGTACCTGCTGAGAGCTGGAGGCCTTGGTTTACAGTCAAGTGGGGGGTGTCACCTGTAGGCAGCTCTATGTATATCTCCATCCTCCCTGTGTCTGTGTGGAGTCCATCAGTGAGGGAGAGCCGGAACTCATCCACTGCCACACCAGGACCACCAGGCATGTACCCAACCAGCCCGGCCAGGATATCCTGGTAGGTGAAGGAGGAGCCCTGGACCAAAACCCTCCCATTCTCCAGAGGCTCAGAAGCAGTTTGCCTCCGGAGCAGATGACCTGAGGAAGGAAGCGAAAAAAAGAAAGAAAGAAACAATGGTAGAGTATATATGGCACCAAAACATTATCTGGTTTTGTCAACTGCTTGAGCCTGGGTAGAATGCCAAGCCCCTCAGAGGCTCATTGTGGCACATAAATAAATGACCAACAAATCAGCATTTTACATAGAAGTACAGGGTGCTGCTCTATGGCCTCATCTCCAAATAAAGAAGACAAAGTCCTGCTTTTCCTGGTTAAAAATCTCTTAAGGAGACACAGATGGATACAGTAATATGGTGGCTTAGGAATCAAATCTCTCTCCATGAATTCAAACTCACTTCATTATCTAAACCTTATTTTCACCTTCTGCAAGGTGAAGATAGCACTCTCCACTTGCTGCCTTCCGCCTGGGGCATCTGGGGTGGGAGAGAGGAATATATTTTAAATTCCTTTTAAATTCAGAAAGACACTAAGCATCTTTGGGCTGAGGCATATTTTTCTGTTTTCAAGGTCATGTGTACCACAAAGGGACAGTTAAAGTGCTTCATTAAAGGAAGTGAAAGTGGATGAAGGCAAGCTAAATGCAATGACCAACAACCTCACCTGCTAGCTCTCCATCAACAACAGTTTCATCTTCAAAAGGCCAATAGCCATTAGGATGGGCTAAGATACCACTTGGGAGATGAAAGTTGCAGAGCTTTAGCTAATACTAGGGGGATGGCACTTAGAAAAGAAGTACGTAGAAGAGTCCCATGGTGGTTTTCTAAACTTCTGGTTTAATCAGGAAAAGTGCTTTCTTTGCAAAAGGAACAAGCTCATAAAGATGTCTACCACGCCTCTAACCTGAAGTGAACACCTTTTGTGATTAATTTCAAGGCTGCTATGCTGTTGCTTGCATGCAATGGCCCAGGATGATCAAGCAATGATGCCTACTCTGAGAAGAGGACGTGCAGATTCTGAAAACTTGCTTTGCCTGAGGTTACATAAGAAAGCAAGAAAACAGCTGAAATTGAATTTCAGAGACACCAATTACCCAGGATTCAGGCTTTCAGAGCAACCAGAGTCTACTGTGACCCCAAAGAATATTAGCTACCTGTGAATTTGATTATACTTTGATGCAAAGAGTGGACTACACACCAGCAAGGCAGAGGAATGATCAGCTGGAATCTATGTGTTTATTCTAATAACCCATTGGGCACCTCAATTAAGAAGCTTCCCATAGCAGTTGTGTCCTACCATGGCCAGGCTTTTTTGTCAATACAAAAATCAGCTCATTATCTGGAGTGTCCAGGTCCTGCAGGCTCAAAGAAGAATTGCTTATCACCACTCCCGAGCTCAGCCGCACGCCAAGGGGCCGCAAGGTCATCCTGGGAGGCTCGTCATTCTTCCTCTGATTAAAGCATAAAATATTAGGTCTCACACAGATACTGGTTTAAGAAGAAAAAAATAACATGCGTTATTCAGCGAAAGTAACACCACCACATTAACTTTCACTACCGAAATAGCATGTAACGTGTCATTGTCTTTTATTGTTATTATTATTATTATTGAAATATAGTTGTGTTAGTTTCAGGTATACAGCAAAGAGATTCAGTTATATAGATATATTTTTTCAGATTATTTTCCATTATAGATCATTATGAGATATTGAATGTAGTTCCCTGTGCTATACAGTAGGTCCTTGGTGTTTATTTTATGCATAGTAGTTTGTATCTAATATGTCACCATCTTTAATTCCCACTCAAAATGGTTAGGTTGAAAGGTGAGCAGGTCACACAAACCAAATATCCCCTTGAAAAGACACTGATGGACATGCTATAGAAATCTTCTCAGGTATTTTCCATAGGTACAAGGATAACATTTTCCAGACCAAAAATATGGACATGTGGTTAGACAAGTATATTTGGGGGATAAAAAGGCACATTATTTGAAATCAGAACAGTCTTAGAAGACTAAGCATGGCACAGTACCTGTAGGAGGACACGTATTTGAAACTGTGGGTGTCTAAAGATATTTCCTTGACCCCCCATCCTCGTGCCAGCACCCCTCAACCACTGTCCCTGAAGGGTGCCGAGAGTGCCATGTTTTATTTTCTCAAGGCAGAGGGCATTCCATTCTGATTTTTATCTTTTATCTCTCTCCCTGGGGTGACAGAGCAAGCCTATGTAGTTGCTCAAATGAGAATAAATACAGCATCGAGGAACACATTTCTTTCATGTTACAGTGTAATGAATAAATGCACTAAAAAATATAAGAAAAGGCAAGTATGCACATAGAACCACATACAATAATTTCAGGGAAAAATAAGCATATGCTATTTTTCACCTAATATGACACTGGCAAGGTTTCTCTGTCTGACCCTCATAAACTGTTTTCACACAGAACAGATAGATTTTACTCTGAAATGGAAATTCAGATTTCCAAGTCAGACCATCCCCAAATGCCAGCCTTAATTCTACAAGTTTCCTAAAGGTCAGGGTTATATTTTAAAAACTGACCACTAAAATTCAAGGTCAAACCCAATCTTCTTTGCTTTTTGAGTTCACATAAAGCTATCTAATGGTGGGATATTGTGGTCAAAGGCCCGACTTATCCAACTTCCAAAGTCTTTACCTCGATGGTGATGTTGATGCTGTGGATTTCTGATCGACTGTTTCCATCACTTACATAAAAACTGAAAATATCATGGGTTGGCTCAATGCTTTCATGAACACTCTGAAAGTAGTAAATGTAGTTTTCCAGGACATCTTGAATAGGGAATGATGCTTCTAGGTCACTGGTAGTTCCAGGGCCAAATCGATCACCTGCATCAACAGCGAGAGGGAACTTTTACCTTGATCCATCAATTCCTGCTTCCTGGGCTGGACCAGAAAGCTTGACAGCACTATCAACAGAAGAGGAAAATATGTTTGAGAGTAAAGGTGGGAGAGTGGAATTGGAAGACTTGGGATGGGATCCCAGTTTCCCCACTATTTTTCATCTACAAATGGGAATCAAATGAGATAACATGTATGAAAGCACTCTGAATGTTATTATTTCATAGAGCCTAGAATCAGTGGTTGTTTTGTTAGAAATATTTGATAAAATAAGTCATGGGACAAGTATTGATACAATAGTAAAGGTTTTACCTTAAGCTTTAGTCAATTTCAAAACCACTCTGCAAGAGGAACCTTCTTTCTTTGCACAAGAAAAGGTTAACTGCATACCTTTTTATCTAAGAAACATCTCCTTAAGCATGTTTTCATTTGACTATTCAGTTCCTTAAGGAAACCTCTGCATGGGCTAGTGCTCAGCCCCTGGGATGGTACACCAGGGCTACTGTGATGCTCAGGGACCATCCAGAGCTCGGGTGCAGTTCAGGTACTGAGATGCTCAAGTACCATTCAGAGCTCCATAGAAAGTGCTGGCTCTGGTTACCTCTTCTTTTCATCCCAACCCCAAAGGCCAAGGGGAAGAGTAAGCACTGTCTAAATGATGGATGACTTGTCTCTTACTTGGTCTAAGTCTCTGTAATTGATTGATTTTAAATTGTTACATTTTCTTCTAAAGAGAGGAGAAAAAAGAAACCCCTGTGTCTTCAAACACTCCTTGGATATACATCAACAAAGAAAAGTGTAGATAGAAGATCTGAAAGCGATAAGGCTTTCTCTTTCCCTCTTTCATGGTCCTTTGCAAAGATTAGGTCATATATTAAAAGGCCATTGACTTCCTAGATTGCTGACAGGGTCATTTTTCGTTTACCTCCCAATGTAAAGACTAGGAATGAAAATGTTTTACTTATAATTTGTTTGAAATAAGAATTCAAGACAAATACTATTTTTTTCAATGACATGAATTTTCTTAAATTTTACCCCTCAGATATGATTCCTCTTGACACCAGAAGAATAGAGGACTCTAAGTGACCAGTGACCTGATAATCCCTAGGGCATACAGTTCAGGGTTTCCAAAAGGAATTGCTATAATTCCTTCAAATTTTATTTTCTCTTTCCTTTGATCACTGTAAATATAAGAAATATAGTATCTTTATTTGGGTCAAAAATAGCCTAAGTAAACAGTGCCTAAAAATATACTTGAATAGAATAATGACTTACTTTCTGTCTTAGAAAACAAGCTATTCAACAAGTGAATCTGCCACTGAAGCTTTAAGCACCAGTCCTTTCAATTTTTAAAACTTCACCTTCTATTTTTTCACATAAATCACTCTCATTAAGGTTCTTCCTTGCCTTCTTAAACAGAATATACTATGTGCAAATTAAATAGTTCTTGATGTGTGCAGGCTATCATCATGAACATCTATTACTGCATTGCACTGGAACACAGTGATGCCCGACAGGTAATCAAGGTGGGCCCTGCCCTGGTTGTGCTGGTACTAAAGGAATGTAGATTATCCATGCTGTTAGATTTCATACCAGACAATATGATTATTCTGTTTCTTCCATCTTGCCGGTATGAACTGAAAGCTACTTCTTCTAATGTTTTTAAAAAGATGTTCTTCTGATCAGCTGAATTCTGAATCTAGGTAGCTAGTTTCATATGTATAAAACGGACTTGGTTCTGAACTCCCATGGAGCAAAGGGTGGGTCCTTATACGATGTGCCTTGGAACAATTATTTGCCCCCCGAACGTCTTTTCCTTACTTCCAGGTTCATACTAATGTAGAGCAATGGTTTTCCAAGTGCGGACCAGCAGTAATGGCATCGCCTGTGAGCTGGTGAGAAATGCAAACGCATGGGTCTCACCAGCCTCCTCAAACAGGAACTCTGGGGCTGCTGCCCAGGAAACTGTGTTTGCACAGGCCCTCCAGGTGAGTCTTATGCACATTAAGGTCTGCGAACCACTTTAAGAGAGGCTGAGGCTTGCCAGAAATTTCACTTCTGCATGTACTCCAGGTTAGCATAAAACGGTGTTAAAAAAAGCTTAATAAGAAATCACCTGGAGAGAAGAGAAGGCCGGGGGCAACCATCCTTTCATGATTCCCCACCTTTGCTTGTGCTCTTCCCTCTGTGAGAAATGCCATTTTCCCTCTGCCCACAGCAACTCCCACTGACACTTCAAGTTCCAACTCAAATGTTGCTTCCTCCGACTTTCTTGCCTTTCCAGGCAAAAGTAACTGTTTTGTCCTATGTCCTTTCTCAGTGCTTTCCTCCTTTCCCTGTCCTGGCGTTTCATGATTGTAATTTATCAGTCTTCATATCTGTCTCCCACTCGAGGCAGGGGCTGCGTCTTATTCACCTTTACATCCACTGTATAAACATTTGTTGAGATAAATCTAACTCAGCAATAAACAAATCTAAGAGCACACACTGAAAGGCAAGATGGGGAAAAGACTCAAGATTTTCTACAGGAAAACATGACCCCTGCTAAATGAGTTTCCGGTAACCAGGCTCAAATCCCAGGCACCATGCTGGTCACAGACGCCTTCAGTCACTGGCCTCTCTGTGGGAGCTGCTAGTTGCACACCAATTAGAGCCAAGCGCTGGCACTCAGGAATCTCACTGCAGAGGCAGCAGCACGGTCACCTGCCAGGAGCTGTCTCAACTACCAGTCACTGTGGTCTCAGTGGACCTGTGGATGGTATCCACCCTCTCCCCTCCCCTTCTCTGTGATGATCACCAAGGGCAGTGGGTCCAGGGTAGATGGTGCGGGGGGAAGGATGTTGAGGAGAAGGTCACAGAGAGACAAGCATGCATTTCAATTCATGTCAGATCCTTAGAAAAAGCTGAGACGTAAGCTATGGTTCAGCTAAACTGCAGCTGCCTCACAATAAAAGGACAGAAAATTTTATTTCCTTGACACTCAATTCCGAGTGCAATCCCCAAGCCCCTGCGTCCCCATTGCTGGCACTCCAAATCCCCTCACCCTGCTCTAGTTTTTCCCATAACACTGATTGACCTCCTGACGTCTTATACAGTGTTTTCATTTATTAGGTTTCTTATCTGTCTCCTCCCACCAGGATCTAAGGCACCATGAAAGTAGGGGTTTCTCTCTGTTTTGTTTACTGATATATCCCCAGTGCTTAAAAGAGTGCTTGGCATACAGGAAACACTCAGTTTTTGTTGAGTCAATGAAACCTTCCTTCCTTCCATTTCTTTGAAATGGTTCCATTCCCGCTTTAGTTCTCCAGATCCAGGTTAATTGCAGACTGTTACCCACCTCCACGCTCCCTTCTCTCCAGGCCTGCAACAACTCTAGAGCCAATCTACTGCTGTTACCTGTTCCCGTGTTCTCGATGCAGCCGTACTTGGGCAGGGCACTTAGTTTAATGATGGTGTCACCCTGGAGGCTGTCCTGATCATCAGCAGCAAAGAAATGGTGAAATGAGAGCGGGGCTCTCCCTCCCTCGTCAACCTAAGAAAGAAAAGATTGTAGAGAGTCCTTGGGCAGTTGCACGTAACTGCAGTAAAAGGAACTGAATTGAAAAGAGTTGCCTGGGGCGACCTTCCAGTACCAATTCCACTTCTTTGAGGAGGCAGATCCTCTACGCACGCACGAGATGAGGAATGTTCGAGCTGCTGGGACCGGGCAATGCTTCAGCGCCTCTCGAAGCTACGCTCAGACACGGTGACTTCCGTGTTTCCCTTCAAACTTGTGCTTCCTTCCATGATGGATCTGGTCGTAAAGCAGCTCTGGTCCACTCTAATCACCTACCTTGGAACAGCTGCATGACAGGATGGCTGCCTTCCTTCCGTATCAACGTTCAAAAGCCCGCAGCTACAGAATGATTCATCCAGTACTCCCTTGGATACTATGAGGGTAGCTCTGTCCTATAGGAGTTCCCAGCAGGAAGTCCCATTTATCCCATGATAGTGTATGTTTATAGGTGTGCAGGAAGAAAGGGCTCACCATACCTGAAAGCTACTGCTTATCTTACTGTCAAGGAGGAAAATAAATCGGTTATGAGTAAAAGCAGTTGCTCCAGCTACCTTTTTCCTTTAGGGCCCTGTTTTGCATGCTAACTTTGCAACCTGACCCTAGTGTTTTTTGCTAGCCTGCTGGATATGAAGCCGTTTACTTCTGAATGACTATTGGCTAAATATAGGAAGATCTACAAGTTACAAAGTGGAAGGTCACCCTGACTCTGGGAATGGGGAAGGTCCAAATGATTGCCCCGAAGTGTGGACATGAAAAAAAAAATGGGTGGAATATCAGAACCATTTAGAAACAACTCAGTTTTATGAATTTTCAGTTGTTCAACAAAACCAGGAATCCTGAGTTTTTGGCATTATGGTATGTACATAGAGCAGAAGAAGGAAAGTGAATTAACATTTATGGAATCCCTACCATGAGCCAGTACTCTACTGGGGCTTTTTAGTGCTACTTTATTAATCATCAGAGTAATCCTTTATGTAACAGGAATAGTAACACTTTAAAAATGAGGAAATTGGGACTTCCCTGGTGGCGCAGTGGTTAAGAATCCGCCTGCCAATGCAGGGGACGCGAGTTCGATCCCTGGTCTGGGAAGCTCCCACATGCTGCGCAGCAACTAAGCCCACGTACCACAACTACTGAAGCCCGTGCGCCTAGAGCCCGAGCTCCGCAACAAGAGAAGCCACCGCAATGAGAAGCCCGCGCACCACAACAAAGAGTAGCCCCACTCGCTGCAACTAGAGAAAGCCCGCGTGCAGCAACGAAGACCCAATGCAACCAAAAATAAATGTAAACAAAATAAATAAATTTATTAAAAAATGAGGAAACTGAGGCTAAGAAAGATTATATAATTGGTCCAAGGTCAGTCAGCTAGTAACAGAACTGGCACTTGAATTCAGGTCTAGGTAACTTCATGATCAAGGTACATTATATTTCACCTCCCAACCCCAAGGAGTTGTCAATATTGTTTACAGTGATAAGTATCAACTCCATTTAAGATGGGACCTGGGAGGCTTCCCTGGTGGTGCAGTGGTTAAGAATCCGCCTGCCAATGCAGGGGACACAGGTTCGAGCCCTGATCCAGGAAGATCCCACATGCCACAGAGCAACTAAGCCCATGCGCCACAACTACTGAGCCCGCTCACCTAGAGCTCATGCTCCGCAACAAGAGAAGCCACTGCAATGAGAAGCCTGCACACCGCAACGAAGAGTAGCCCCTACTTGCCACAACTAGAGAAAGCCCGCACGCAGCAAGGAAGACCCAATGCAGCCAAAAATAAATAAATAAAATAAATTAAAAAAAAAAAAAGTGACCTGGGGACACTGTCCATATCCCTATGTTTTAGTTGCTGCAAACATTAGACTATAAATTCTTAAAAGATACAGTCCTACTCCTACTGCTATATACATCTAGCATAGTATACAAAATACTGTACACATCTAGATTTATGTCTGGCACAGAAATACTTGTTGACTAATTAAATAATGTGGATATAATGATTTGATCTTCTGCATGTAATTATTTTCATACTTTTTGAAAAACTCATGCTTGAAAGCCATATGTATCTTGATACTATTGCCTAGATATTTGAGGGGAAGGACTTGACAGCCAATTTAGGTAGAAATGCTTCATTCACACTGCCACAGACTCCCGCTCTCTACAGCACCCACAGTTCATTGATCTGAACTGCTTACGGTGATAAGGTCAGCAAAAGCAATGACTTGGGGTGGATCCTTGACGGGAGTGATCATGATGGTAAACCTCTGATTGTCCAGGCGGTTGTGGTCCAAATCAGAGACAGAGAAGTGGAAGCTGTCAGTAACCACATGACCACCGGTCTCAAATGCAGCTGAGTACCTACAAAGGCCAAGAGAAGAACAGAATGAATGAACTACACTGACAGGTCAAGTAAGATGACTGAATCTTTGTTTAGCAATGGGGCCAGAGGTAACATAATCTTTCAAGGGAGCTACTGGTTAGTTGCTTACATATTTTATTACAATTTAAAAAACTTCTGTCACGTAACACCAGGTGGTTATATACCTAATTTTCTTGTTGTTGATGTCTTCCATTGTGAAATTGGAAACCTCTGAGAGTTCTTCCACCTCAGGTCCTGAGGTTCTTAAGAGAGCACCATACACAGGCAGAGAACTTAACTGAATCCAGATCTCTGGGTCGGGGGAAGAATCATCCTAATTAGGCAAATATGAGGCAAGACATGAATGCACGTTTGCAGGAATAAATATTTCCAGTAAAGATCTCGGGTGCTCCCTTCTCTACTAAATGGAAAAATCTCTTTCCCTTTGTGATAAAGCAACACCATTTAAACTGCATGAAAATCCCAGTATTTATTCCTCCTAAAATGTCTTTTTGATAATGTCTTCTTTGAAGAGTAGCTCAAGATAATAGTGGGAAATGCACTTTAGGTATGGGGCATAAGACAAAGAGATGTCCTATGGTTACTATAAGAGCCACACAAGGTTTTTGTTTTTATTACAAGCATCTAGTGAAGAGCAAAACACAGTCAGAAATATGTCATTCTTCTAGAAACACCGTTGTAGGATTCTTCTAGAGTTTCTAAGAATAGTTTGCTTTTTAGAAACAGGTAAAATTCCACTATAACATATAACAACAATTTTAAAATTCTGTGAAACAAAGAATGGAAGGTATTTAGCTTAGCCAAGGACTCACTTTAAGTAATATTTAATGTGATAAAAATTTTAGTTTAACAAAAGAATTTAGGAAATTATGGATTTCATTCTACCTGGACCGAACCTATGGATGTTCAACCCCCAAGATGCCCAATATTAACAAAGATCATTTATTTCCCTTTCCTCTGCACTGTTTATTGAGAAATAAAATTGGCTTTCTGTGTTTCTACATGGACAATAATTGAATGTCTTAATGAACAATTTCTTCTTTCTACAAGGATATTTTTGGAAATATCTAGGAGGGAGGCAACAACTTCTTGGAAAGATTCCCTGAGTCATTCATCTTTTAGAGCAGCTGGCTGTGAACATGAGGGCACTTTATACTTTACCACAGCAACAATGAAAATAAATATTGCATAGCCAAGTGCATTTTCACATGCAAATTTGCATGGCTATGTTGTACAGTTAGTTGAGGTACGAGATCAGGAATATGAGCACGGCTGCCTGGTGATCTGGGGCAGCAGGTTTTAGTCAGCTCTCATTTCTATCCCCAGAGACCTTTGTAAGTTGACAGTTCAGAGCTTCAGTGCAAGATCATAGAATTTTCCATATTTCTTCACATCACTTGATAACAGCATGGAAGGAATCTCAAATTCATCGAAGCTGCAAAACTTCAGAAAATTTCCCCTAAATTTATACTTTAAAAGTTTCTCTATTTTTCTACATGAGTTATCAAATACAATATGCAGGCTTCCAAAAGACTACTTCCTAATATTACTGTGAGTATCCTCTGAGAGGGAATTTTTAGAAGACAGCCAAGAATTCTAAGGTGTTATCTTCTGAGATGGTGATAAACTACAAGCACAGAGCTCCTGGCTCTTGATTAGAATGAACAGCTTCTAATTCCACATTGCTAAATTTGGCAAAAAAACGCAAATTTCATGTCAGGCACAACTTATAATTTTTCAAATCTCAAATGACTGTTGGGTTTGAAACAGTGTGAAATCAGTTGGATTTTTTTTTTTTTTCCTGAAAATGCTGTCATAATTTAAAGAAAATTACTATTTTGGGATGTCCAAGATACCATGGGTGAAAAATTCATAAGAATATAGACTTTGTTCTTATGTAATTTTTCTACTCAAAGCCCTTCTCACCCATTTTGTATTCATTCCCTTTTTAATTTTCTTTTTATTATTTATACATCTATTGACCCAACATTCAACAAAGGACTAGAACTTTGATGATTAACATTTATGTATGAGCTCCTCTTTTATCCTGTCCCTGGGCCTACCATCACCCTGGATCTTGTTTCTTATTTCTTTGAATTTCTTGATATAGTTTGATATAGTATTATAAAGTAGCTTCAGTTTTTTTTTAACTTAAGAAAAGGGAGTTAGACACTCCTCTTGTGGAATTTATTTTTCTTTTTACTCAGTAGCAGACTGCTAAGGTCCACTAATGTTGTTCTGTGCAGCTAGAGTTCATGTGTTTTGAGTGTTCTCTAATATTCCATAGAGTAAGTACACCACAAGATATCCTGTTGATGCTGATGGACATTTGGCTTATTTCAATATTTTTGCTATTACAAATAGACTACTGTTACAAATAGTATTGCTATACACATTCTTGTATATACTCTTGTGCATATCTTGAGTACCTGTGAAAGTGCCTCTTGAATAGGAATCTAGGAGAGGAACAATTAGGGCATATGAACATTCATCCTCACAAGACAAGGCCAAATTCTTTCCTAGAGTGGTTGTTCCAATTTACAGTTCCATTAGCAAAGAACCTCCTGTAGATCTATTTCCTCTCCAACATTTGGTATTTTCATACTTTAAAATTTTTGCCAATTGAATTGGTATTAAATGGTATATAGTCTTAATTTGCTTTCCCTGATGTCTAAAAAGGTGAATGTCTCTCCTTATGTTTATTGGCCCTATGGGTTCCTCTTCTAAAATTCCTGCTGATGTCTTCTGTTCATTTTTCAAATGGATTATCTTTTTCTTCTTGATTTGCAGACGTTCTTTATATTTTCTTTGTTATTTTTGGTTATATTTGTTGTAAATATCTTTTTCCAATTTGTAACTTGTTTGTTTTTTTGTATTTATGGTGTGTTCGGGAGAACATAAATTTAATTTTAATATAGTCAAATTTATCAATTTTTTCTTTATAGTCAGCACTTTTTGTTTCTAGTTTAAGAAATTCTTCCTTTTCCCAATATCATGAAAATATTCGCCTATATCCTATAAAGAATTGTACACTTTTACTTATGACACCTAAGTACTTGATTTGCTACAGTTAATATCTGTGTAGGGTATGAGGTAGCAGTACAAGTTCTTGGTCTTTTTTTACATATGAATAGTAATTTTGTGCAGATTCATGTTTTAAATAGTTTCTCCTGTTTCCACTGATCTGGCTTGCTATAGCTGTTTTATATTACAGTCCCAAGTGTGGGTCTGTTTCTGGACTCTCTAGTATATACCAGTGTATACTGCTTTAAATAGTACAGGTTTATAATGAATCCTGATACCTGCCAGGGCAAGCCCCTGCCCTCCTGTCTTTCGTTTTCAGAATTTTGGCCCTTTGTTGTTCCTTATATGTTGTAGAATCAGCTTATCAAGATCATAAAAAGTCCACCGGGCTTTTGATTGGAACTCAATTGAATGGAAAGATCACTTGTGGGAGAATTGCTATCTCTTTGATACTAAATCTTCCTATTCATGAATATGGCGTATCTTGTCATTTATTTAGTGCTTTTTAAATGTCTGCCAATTAAGTATTACAATTTTCCCTATAGAAGTACTGTCTGTTTTTTGTTAGATTTAGTCCAAAGAATATAATTTTTGTGATACTATTATAAGTGGTATCATCTCTTTAGTTACATTTACTGGCTATTTTTGCTTATGAATAGAAATGCTATCGCTCTGTTGGCCTTCTATCTGGCCCCCTGGTAAATTCTCCTTTTATTTCTAAAACTTTGTCAAGAGACTCCTTTAAATTTTCTTTATAGTCAGTCATAGCATCAATTTTGTTACATTTATACCTAATATGCGTTAAGTAATATTATTATAGATGGTATCTTATTTTGAATTAGTGTATTTTTGGCTGGTGCATAGAAATCTATTAGCTATTTAAGATTAATCTTATATCATCCTCTCCATATTACAAATGAGAAAACTGAGCCCTAGGGAGTTTAGTGACTTGTCAAGGGTTATTACGCTAGTAAAAGTGGTGAGCTTAGATTAGAACCCATTCATTCTAACTATAAAACCCATACCACCCTTTCCTTACTTGTTTTCTTGCAGTACATAGCAAATTGTGTACAGGAAACCACCATTAAGAAGCAAATCACACAGAATCCCACTTTTGCTTTTTGCTTCTCCCGACATCACTTCACCCTCTTGCAGTTCATGATACTCTAATTAAGAACAGGCTGACCTGTTCCTATCCTTTTATATTCTGCTCCATTTATGACCAGGGTTTCAGATGGCTTTTCCAACTTTTCTGGATGTTCACAGCAAACTCACTAACTATGCATGTCTAGAAAAAACTTCCCCATGACATTAAGTACAAAACTCTTCTACAACCGTCAGAGAAAGTTAGTGTATAACTTAGCTAAGTCTTTAAAATATGCTATGCTTTCAGTGAGCTAGGATAATTCTTTTGGAGTCTTTCCACTCTAGTGGGTAAATTCACATTCAATCAGTTTCTGAAAATACATGTTCAGTTGCCAATGGGCTTGCATTTTCATCTGCAGCTTATAATATGCAGTTGATGGGAAGGAACTGCTCCTGGAATCCTATTCTGGTCTGTCAAACATTTTTCAAGCCTTGGTGATCTACTGATTAAATCTGTATACATACATTTTTATGAATTCGTGTTTCATAAGATTCAAAAGACCATAATCTATGGTAAGAATCACCCATCAATTAAAAAACAAAATCGAAGGTGTTCTGAAACTATACTAGACCCATGAGAAGGATCAGGGTGGAACGCAGTTTCCCATAATTTAAGAAAAGACAATTTTAGGGGAAAATCTGTGCAAAAGCAACTGAAGCAATTGTTCCCAGGCCAATGCTTTATCTTAATGCTACTATTCAGGACTAGATTTTATAGCCAGACTATTCAGCTCAGAAAAGGATTACTTAAAACTATATAGTGTTTTTTTTAAAAAGGCCAGGTTATTGGTGGAAATTTTAAGGTTAGCAAAGGAAAAATTCAATACTAAGAATGATTACCATTCAGACAATTATTCTTATTTTCAGCGTATTTGTCAAAACTACCCATTATTATTTTTACATGGAGAGTTCACATCTGTTTACAACATACTTAAATGAAAAATAAAATTAATTATCCTCATTATCCTTAGCTCCAGAGGTAAAGTCAAGGAAAGAGGATGAGTTTAGTTTAGCCAGGATCACTTATCAAATTAAGGTCAGATTGGTGGAAAAAACAACAACAGAGTTCCTGAATCTACCCTTAGTCCCCGAACCACACTGCTTCTCTTGGGGCACTGGATGGAGGGTGAGTCAGTAATCCTGCCACAGGAGCATGCCAGCATTCTGTCCAGAGCTGGACCTGAGACAGACGCTGATGAAAAGTGGGCCCTGAAATACCATTACTTATTAGTCACTGGCCAGGTGAGTTCTTCTAAAATGGTCTTCTCCTAAAATTCCCATTTGAAATATTATCGATGGAGCTTAAAATATGGGGACTTGGGCTTTTTGACACTGGCACTATTTCCAGGTGACAATCACCCATCCCTACAAATAGGGATTTCATCAACGTTCTGCTCATTCACTCGTCTGCTTGGGAGACAGTGGGAGCAGCTGGAATAAAGAGTGTAACCATTCCTAAGAGTAGAATGATAGGGAAGGGGAGAAAAAAGTTCTTTTGTGGCCATATGCCTGATGGCCCAAATATTCAGCCCTGGCATCCCTTTCTAGTCCTCCTAGTCAGAGGGTGCAGTGGACAAAAAGACAAACAGAAGAACTTACAACGTAAGCAAGATGTGATCTAGTGATTATAGCTGTGCTTTTACTGGCAACGGTGATGCTCAGAGAGGCGCCAGCAGCCAGCCGAGGCCCCCGGGCCTCGGACAGTGACACCTCCACCCTCACATCCACCGTTGCTGCTGAGATGCCGTCTGTAACTGAGATCTCCATGCTGTCCTCCCGGGCAGAGGATCCATCGTGTAGATACTGCAGAACATTTTCCTCTACATCCTCATATGTGAAAGTGTCACCTTTCAAGAATAAAACAAATTGCAAAAAAACCAATTACTTCTGGGAATAACGCTTTTCATTTCCATAACACCTTTGTTCTCAGGATTTCAAAGTACATATAGGATCATAAACTCTGGGAGTTGTAAGCTAATTAGTCCAACCACCCACCCAATATAAGATTCCCTTTATACTACCCTTGCAAAAGGGTTATTTAGCCTGTCCTTCAACACGGCTCAAGGTGGGAGCCTCGCTGTTTTACAAGGGAGCTACTTCCACTGACGATAGCTGTAAAATTCTTTAAGTTTTTAATCATGTTGAGCCAAAATCTGCCTCTAAGCTTCACTCATCACTCTTCGTTCTAGAGAATAAAGAACATGCTTCTGTTCTTTATGATAGCCCTTCTAGAATCTAATCTTGATACTGAAGATTTACTGAAAAAGTTAAGAAGGTAAATTATGCTAGACAAACCTGTAAAAGATCTTTGTTCTAATTGAGAACATAAGGCTTTTTAAAATTAAAAAACACTTAGAAATTGAAAATTATATTTAAAGTTAGAAACCTAAACTGTGTAAGTCTAGAGTACTAACTTGTGATAGATCTGATAGGTGTGGTGTGAAAAAAAATGTCAAGGTCATAAATGTCTAAGAAAAATAGGTTTAAACAAAATTTAAAATAAAAAATTTTTAAACAGCAGGATTCATTAGAATTCTAGAATCTCCAATACTCAAAATTAAAGTTTATCAAAATTGTTTGGTCATAGAACCCTTTTTATGAGACATTCTACTTAGTGCCATGGGTCCCAATGATTCCACGAGCACAAATGAGGAACTGGTCTTCTTGGATGTTTTATTCAATTCTATTTCTTCATAGATTATTGACTGCCATATTTGATGTTATATAATGAAACAAAATAATTTATTTATTCTTTGTATTCATCTTCTAAGCCTTCTCTTTCAACATTGTGTTAATGTGATTTACTGGTGCTAGTGGTAATGTGCCTAAAAAAAGTAATAAAACTAATACTTTACAAACATCTTTAGAACTCGTATATTAATTACACAAATATAGGTTAAATATAATGGTAAAAAACTGGGCTATGACTGTTATGCTCCTAACATAGTTCCCTTAGGATGCCAGAAACTTATCTTTTTTTTTATTTAACATCTTTATTGGAGTATAATTGCTTTACAATGGTGTGTTAGTTTCTCCTTTATAACAAAGTGAATCAGCTATACATATACATATATCCCCATATCTCCTCCCTCTTGCGTCTCTCTCCCACCCTCCCTATCCCACCCTTCTAGGTGGTCACAAAGCACTGAGCTGATCTCCCTGTGTTATGCGGCTGCTTCCCAACAGCTATCTATTTTATATTTGGTAGTGTATATATGTCCATGCCACTTTCTCACTTCGTCCCAGCTTACCCTTCCCCCTCCCTGTGTCCTCAAGTTCATTCTCTACATCTGCGTCTTTATTTCTGTCCTGCCCCTAGGTTCTTCATAACCATTTTCTTTTTTTTTTTAGATTCCATATATATGTGTTGGCATACGGTATTTGTTTTTCTCTTTCTGACTTAATTCACTCTGTATGACAGACTCTAGGTCCATCCACCTCACTACAAATAACTCAATTTCATTTCTTTTTATGGTTGAGTAATATTCCATTGCATACATGTGCCACATCTTCTTTACCCATTCATCTGTTGATGGACACTTAGGTTGCTTCCATGTCCTGGCTATTTATTGTAAACAGAGCTGCAATGAACATTGTGGTACATGACTCTTTTTGAATTATGGTTTTCTCAGGGTATATGCCCAGTAGTGGGATTGCTGGGTCGTATGGTAGTTCTATTTTTAGCTTTTTAAGGAACCTCCATACTGTTCTCCATAGTGGCTGTATCAATTTACATTCCCACCAACAGTGCAAGAGGGTTCCCTTTTCTCCACACCTTCTCCAGCATTTACTGTTTGTAGATTTTTTCAGGATGGCCATTCTGACTGGTGTGAGGTGATACCTCATTGTAGTTTTGATTTGCATTTCTCTAATGATTAATGATGTTGAGCATTCTTTCATGTGTTTGTTGGCAATCTGTATATCTTCTTTGGAGAAATGTCTATTTAGGTCTTCTGCCCATTTTTGGATTGGGTTGTTTGTTTTTTGATATTGAGCTGCATGAGCTGCTTGTAAATTTTGGAGATTAATCCTTTGTCACTTGCTTCATTTGCCAATATTTTCTCCCATTCTGAGGGTTGTCTTTTCACCTTGTTTATGGTTTCCTTTGCTGTGCAAAAGCTTTTAAGTCAGAAATCTATCTTAACGGTACTTCTTTCGTTCAGTAAGTTTTTTAAAAATCTGCCTTTGTGACTCCTAAGTGCCTATTTGTTGCTCTTACAAATTCAATGTACCTTCAAGGTCAAAGATTTGACACCCTCTCTCTGCAGAGATATTCAGAAAAATGCATTATTACATGCCTATTAGGAATTATATAAAGGTTTTGAGAAAATACAGATTGTCAGAATAAGTATACAGCATCCCAAGGTGACAACTTTGAAAGAGATAATATTCACTTCAATATATGAGAGCCGACTATTAAAAATTAGATTTAGTTGTGTTCTTTGCACTATTCTGTACTCCCTAAACAATCAGCATGTATTATTCTTTATAATCAGGGAAAGCTCAATAGGTATTATTTTGGAAAGCTGGGCACATTACCACCCTTTTTTAGTGGGTGAAGAAACATGTAGTTTACACTCTCAGAGTCACAGTGCTTAAAATATTGTGAAGCTTCACAGACCAAAATAAGGAAGACAAATTTATCTCCTTGAACAGACCATGGGAAAGTGGCAGCTGACAACTCACGTAAGGTCGTTCTAAATGCATTTACTCCAGGTTTCAGAAATCAACAAATTTTACCTACAACTTGAGGAAATAGCTTCATAGTTTTGGGGTTGTGGGTAGTGGTACAGAGAAAGAAGTCCCAGATACTTCAGCCAATGGACTAAACACTAACGGTTTTTCCTTTCTACGTATCTCTTTATAGTTTATCCCACAATGTTGCTTTACTTCTTGTCTGAGACATAAAACCGACTGCAATGCGAGAACAATATTCTATGATAACATATATGAGAAAAGAGTCTAAAAAAGAACGAACATATGCATACGTATAACTGAATCACTTTGCTGTACACCTGAAACTAACACAACATTGTAAATCAGCTATACTACAATAAAATTAAAATATTAAAAAAAAAAAAAGAAATCCAAGCAGGCCAATGACAGGTGAGCAGCTACCTGAGGCCATGGGCCCTGGGAACCCAGCTGTGTACTTAAGGAGCATGCCATGCTGGGGAGGTTTCCGGAGCTCAAAGAGGAGTTCTTCAGGCACTGTCTCCATGTCTCTTACTACCAACTGAAGTCCTGCAGTCAGGAGAATAGAGCATGGTGAGAAGATGTGTACATTAACAACTGTATACTCTGGGTACAGTAGAGCCCCAGGCCAGGCTGGAAGCCATGGTGTGGGTAATCTGATGGTTAGAAGAAAGTGCTGTCTAATTTGAATCATCCACAAAAAAGAGTGAAAACTTGATAATACAGTCAGTTCCCAAATTACAAGTAGGTTCTTCCAAAAGTTAACTTACGAGTAGGTAGTTCTGAATTCAGAAAACCTTTTTTCTTCCATACAAATGAGGGAATGGTAGCCCATGAAAAGGTCAGTCCTGACTGACCGGGTAGGTTTTCTTCCAGAAAATACTCCAAGAAATTGTGTTTGCTTTTCATCATTTCTTCCCTTCTCCTTTCTCTGAATCTACAGAAGAGCCAAGTTATTTTAACAATGGCTGCTCTGGCCATCACTGACATGAGAAGGAGTGGGGCAAAAGGGACAGTCATCTTTGTATCTGTGGCTTGTTTATAAGTTGGATGATAAGTAATTTTAGGCCAATACCCATATGTAGGAACTGGATAAGGATGTGTACAGTACAGCTTACAAAAATCACAATACCCACTATTCGCTCTTAAGATGTTCTTGGTAAAAGAATAAACTTCTAAAAAGTAAGTATACTAATAGGTAAATAAAATCACATATAAAACAGTTGGGCCAACTCTAACTCTTCACAGCTTCTGAAGGTTATGGTGACTTGTCACTCCTACTGTTACTCTTTACTTTCTAAAGAGAAAACTAGAGCAGTCATTGAAACCACTTCCCTCTCTTCTCTTCTCTGCTCTGTGTTACTTTATATTTTAGCGATGGCAACAAATTAAGCTCCTAGAGACTGGAAAATAAATTCTGTGTTGTATTCCATCACTGAGCATTGGCTTCTGAAGGGTTTATTTCCTTCTCGCCATGCTGCTTCCATATGCATGGAAATGGGCAGAGGGATGGCTATGGATGAGATGCCTGCAACTTCTGGAAGAGAAGGTCACTACTTTTTGGTAACCATGAAGAGATTTATACAGGGACTGTTACTGAAATATGGTTCCATTTCCAAAGCCATGTTTCTTTCAGGTTCCCAGTTCTTACCTATAGAAGTGCTGCCTCCTGGGCTGACTTTAAGCAGTGGAGCTGTAACCTGGAACACTGGCGGGTGCCGATCAATGCGAAGTAAGTGAATGGTGAGGGCCATCTCTGGACTTGTGTGCCCTCCATCTGAAACTAGAAAGAGTACACACACACACACACACACACACACATCAGTTTGTAGTCTGGTCACCTGTAGGCTAGTTCTATAAATATGTAGCCAGAAGCTTTTTTAGATTACCTTAACACTTTGAAGAGATGCTTATAAATGGAAAAAGTAAGCAAGCAAGATACTGTGAGCTATTCTACAAAGCTCTTTCTACTGAATAACAAAAAAGCTAAAACCATAACAACAAAGTCATTCTAAGAAGCAACTTTCACAACAAGGTGATATTGACAAATATTAGTGGAAGGGAAAGTAATACAAAATATGCACTCTTAGGTGATGCTGGTAGAAGCTTTTATTTATGGAATATTTTAGATTCAATTCATTCTTCCAATGTTCCAGAGAAATATTTTTTTCAGGATATCTCTGTTAAAATGATGTCTGTCTCATTAGAAAATAATTATTTAAAAGGATAGACAATGTCTACACAGATAATTCTAATGTCATTTGTTTGGAAGTAAGCAGACCCATTTTCACCTGGTCATTATGCACGATGCAATAAATGGAAGACACCTTTGTGAATAAAACATTGACCTTAAGATTTTATTCCCCTGGATTACCTGACATCCGAGTGAGCATTGATCACTGGAGAGAAATGAAAGCAGATTTGCCAGACCCTTGATTCTTATTTCCACTTTCCTATATCTTAACACGCCTTCCCTTCTCTAACAGCCAGGTTTGGAGGAACACCTGCACCACCCACTCATTGTTGTATTTATCTGCAGTGCCTGCTGAGAAAACAGCACTGTTGATATTTTAAATGTGTGGTATGCTTATACATGGGTTGGTTACAAGAAACAGGTTTCCTTCACTACTTTCTCGTGGACTTAGTTAACAAGTCAGTAGGAATCTGACCTGTACTTCAGCCAAGTGAACCATCACTTAGTGACTCCTGGTAATGATTCCAACAGGTTTTAGATTTGTCTTTTCCTTGAGAACACATCTAAAAGATATGGTTGAATTTTATAAGGTACATTCCATGTCCTAGAGAAGTCCAGAAATAGCCCTACTGAAGGAGAGAAGATATTATCCCTGGGAGAATGAAGGTTTTATGGCTCTGGTCATTCGGTCAAATGTCAAAGTTATTGCATCTGCTTCTTTGTGCTCAATCTTTTGTGCTCTCTGGATGGTCAGAGGTAGGGACCAATGATTCTTAACTTTTGGGAGTTTGAGGACAAAAGTATAAACTTTTCCATAAATTTCAGTGGATTCAGGATTCTCTGAAGTCCCTGGAATCTAAGTTAAGAAGTCCCTTTATTAAATAAAAATAAATGATTGCAAAATACAATTCTATCTTTTTAATGTTTTACATTGATTTTATTTTTAAGTTGGGGGGGGCACCTCAGGGAGTCTTCACCATCCTTACCTTACAGAAGAGGAAAGGAAAGGCCCTAAAACTTAAACAGCTTTGGTCATATCGCACAGCTGTCGGTGTGACCAAGGTATATCCTTGTCTCTATAAGTAAAGTGAGGAAAGCTGTTTTCTGGTACAGGTAACATAACAACAAACTATACCATGAGGGTGAAGCGCTTTGCAAGCAAACATAAGAACTTATAATCAAAATTTAGTAATTACATGTCTAGCCCTCTCTTTAAGCAACGTTTTTGATTTCTCTGAGAAATATTCAAACTGCCTCTTTGGTCAGATGTCTCCTGCAGGCACCATTCACCCTGTGTGTTTTCCTCACTCTGGATGGTTCTGTAGAGCATCTGTGCTTGTCTTGAGCACTTGGGTCAGGAATATCAGTTTGCTGTCTCAGCTTAGCTGATTAACCAAATGAGCGATTCTCCCTCATTCCATGGGTTAATGTCAGGGCTTTGGCTTCTTGCTGCCTTAGTTCATTATGTGTCCAAGTTAAATTTTTCTCTCACAAAACTCTGCTAAAAGAGATGGCTTCTTTCCTACCAGATTCCAAAAGTTTTTCTCTTTTAAAAAAAAAGGAACCTCTTATACCTTTCACAACAGTCAACTCAAAATGGATCATGGAACTAAATGTAAGCCACAAAACTACAAACTCTTAGATGATAACATAGTAAAAAACCTAGATGACCTTGGGTATGGTGATACCTTTTTAGATATGACACCAAAGACACGAGTCATGAAAAAAATAATTGATAAGCTGGATTTCGTTAAATTTAAAAACTTCTGCTTTGTGAAAGAAAATGTCAAGAGAATGAGAGGACAAGCCACAGTCTGGGAAAAAATATTTGCAAAAGACAGATCTGATAAAGGACTCGTATCCAAAATGTACAAGGAACTCTTAAAACTCAACAATAAGAAACAACCCAATTAGAAAATAGACTTAAAACCTCAACAAATACCTCACCAAAGAAGGAACAAATGGCAAATAAGCATATGAAAATATGCCCATCACCATATGTCAGCAGATAATTGCAAATTAAAACAACAATAAGATCCTACTGTGCACCAATTATAATGGGCAAAATTTGGAACACTGACAACACCAAATGCTTGTAAGGATGTAGAGCAAAAGCAGCTTTCGGGCTTCCCTGGTGGCGCAGTGGTTGAGAATCTGCCTGCCAATGCAGGGCACACGGGTTCGAGCCCTGGTCTGGGAAGATCCCACATGCCGCGGAGCAACTGGGCCCGTGAGCCACAACTACTGAGCCTGTGCGTCTGGAGCCTGTGCTCCGCAACAAGAGAGGCCACGATAGTGAGAGGCCCGCGCACCACGATAAAGAGTGGCCCCCACTCACGGCAACTAGAGAAAGCCCTCTCACAGAAACGAAGACCCAACACAGCCAAAAATAAATAAATAAATAAATAAATAAATAAAAAAGGCTTCCCCCCCCCCACCCCGCCTTTAAAAAAAAAAAAAAAAGGAGCTCTCATATATTGCTAGTGGGAATGCAAAATGGTTCAGCCACTTTGGAAGACAGTTTGGCTGGTTCTTATAAAACTAGACATACTCTCACTATACATACAATTCAGCAATTGCACTCCTTGGTATTTACCCAGAGGAGTTGAAAACTTAGGTCTACACAAAAAACCTGCACACAGATGTTTATAGCAGCTTTATTCATAATTGTCAAAACCTGGAAGCAGCCCAAGATGTCCTTTAGTAGGTGAATGGATAAACTATGGTACAGCTGGACCATGGAATATTATTCAACACTAAAAATAAATGAGCTACCAAGCTATGAAAAGAAGGAGGAATCTTAAATGCATATTACTAAGTGAAAGAAGCCAATGTGAAAAGGCTACATATTGTATGAGTACAACTATATGATATTCTGAAAAGGGTAAAACTATGGAAGACAATAAAAATAGTGGTTGCCAAAGGTGGGGGGAGGTGAATAGGCAGAGCACAGAAAATTTTTAGGGCAGTGAAAGTACTCTGTATGATATTATAATGATGGAAATGCCCCTATGGCAAAAATGCCATACCTTGGTCTAAACCCATAGTATGCACAACACCAAGAGTGAACTCTAGAGCAAACTGGACTTTGGGTGATTATGATGTGCAAATGTAGGTTTATCCTTGGTAAAAAGTGTACCATTCTAGTGAGTGATGTTGATAATTGGAGAGGCTATGCTATGCATGTGTTGGGGCAGGGGGTATGGGGAAAATGTCTGTACCTTCCTCTCAATTTAAAACAAACATATTTATTTATTTATTTTGGCTGCACGGGGTCATAGTTGTGGCATGTGGGACCTTTAGTTGTGGCATGCAGGAATCTTTTAGTTGCAGCATGTGGACTTCTTAGCTGTGGCATGCATACGGGATCTAGTTCCCCGACCAGGGATCGAACCCATGCCCCCTGCATTGGGAGCACGGAGTCCCACCTGCTGGACCACCAGGGAAGTCCCCTTCCTCTCAATTTTGTTGTAAACCTAAAACTGCTCTAAAAAATTAAGTCCAAAGTAATTTTTTTTTTTTTTAAATCACTCAACAGTAAAAAAAAGAACCTTAGGCAGAAACAAGATAAATTAATTTAAGGTCGGCCCAAGCTCCATTTCCTTTACTCTGTATAATAGGTTCATGGATCATTTAACTTAAAGTCCTGGAGAAGGTTAATAGCTAACCCCTTCACCTAGTCAAGCTTTCAGGTAAGTATTGAGGCTTGGAAACCAAACTGGCACACTACCATGATACTTGTTTTGCATGACCATAACACATACAGACAGACTAAATTAAATATCTCATACTCAGAGTCAGAAACTTGTATTAAAATCCTGGTTCTACTGCTTACCAGGTATGAAAACATGAGCAGATTACTACTCTAATGACCCTTAGTTTCCTCAGCTTTCAAATGCTAAAATAAAACCTGTCCTTACAATATTGTTATTAGGATTAAATAAGACAGCTTATATTGTAAATTGTTTTGTAAAATGTAAATTGCTATAATCTGTTGTATCTTATTACCGATGTATGAATTATCTAGAAGTCTGTCACTAGAAATGAGCTGATACTAGGTTCTTTTCAACAATGACAGAACACTAGAAAAAGAAATAAAAGGCATCTAAATCAGAAAGAAAGAAATAAAACTGTCACTATTTGCAGATAACATGATATTATATATAGAAAACCCTAAAGAGTCCACCAAAAACCAAGAGAACAAATGAATTCAGTACAGTTGCAGGATGCGAAATCAATACATAAAAATCCGCTGCATTTCTATACACTAATAACAAACTAGTAGAAAGAGAAATTAAGAAAATAATCCCAGTTACAACTGCATCAAAAAGAATAAAATACCTAGGAATAAATTTAACCAAGGAGGTGAAAGACCTGTACAATGAAAACTATATGACATTGATGAAAGAAACTGAAGACACAAATAAATGGAAAGATATTCCACACTCATGGATTAGAAGAATTAATATTGTCAAAACGACCATAGTACCCAAAGCAATCTCCAAATTCAATGCAATCTCTATCAAAATTCCAATGGCATTTTCCACAAAAATGAGACAAACAATCCTAAAATTTGTAAGGAACTACAAAAAAAACCCCAAATAGCCAAGCAGTCTTGAGAAAGAAGAACAAAGCTGGAGGCATCATGAGCCCTGATTTCAAACTGTATTCCAAAGTTATAGTAATCAAAACAGTATGGTATTGGCATAAAAACAGATATATAGATCAAAGGAACAGAATAGAGAGCCCACAGATATAAGGTCAATTAATTTATGAAAAAGAACAAAGACTATAAAATGGGGAAAGGACAGTCTCTTCAAGACATGGTGTTAAGAAAACTGAACAGCCATATGCAATAGAAGGAAACTGAACCACTAGCTTATACCATACACAAAAATTAACTCAAAATGGATTAAAGACTTGAACATAAGACCTGAAACTATAAAACTCCTAGAAGAAAACATAGGCGGTAAGCTCCTTGACATCAGCCTTGGCTTTTTGAATTTGACAACAAAAGCAAAAATAAACAAGTGGGACTACATCCCATTTGCACAGCAAAGGAAGAAGCTTCTGTAGAGCAAAGGAAACCATCAACAAAATGAAAAGGCAACCTACAGAATGGGAGAAAATATTTGTAAATCATGTATCTGATGAGGGGTTAATATCCAAAAAAAAAAAAAATATATATATATATATATAAAGAACTCATACAACTTAATAGCAAAAAAACCCACAATCTGATTTTAAAAATGGGCAGAAAATCTGAAACATTTTTCAAAAAAGATACACAGATGGCCAACATGTTCATGAAAAGTTTCTCACTCACTAATCATCAGGGAAACGCAAATCAAAACCACAATGAGTTATCACCTCACACCTCTTAGAATGGCTATCATCAAAAAGACAAAAGATAACAAGTGTTATGAGGGCATGGGGAAAAGGGAACCTTTTTATACTGTTGGTGGGAATGCAAATCGGTGCGGCCACTACAGAAAATAGTATTAAGGCTCCTAAAAAAATTAAAACTAGAACTGCCACATGATGTGGTAATCCCACTTCTGGGTGGGTATCCAAAGGAAATGAAATCAGTATCTCGAAGAGATATATGCACTCCCATGTTTATTGCAGCACTATTCACAACGATCAAGATGTGGAAACAACCTAAGTGTCCACTGGTGGATGAATGGATAAATAAAACATGGGAATATAATGTACAGCATAGTGACTATAGTTAATAATACTGTATTGCATATTGGAAAGTTGCTAAGAGAGTACATTTTTAAAGTTCTGATCACAAGAAAAAAAATTTGTAACTATACATGGTGACAGATGTTAACTAGACTTATTGTGGTGATCATTTTGCAATATATACAAATATCAACTTATTATGTTGTACAACTGAAAATAATGCAATGTTATGTGTCAATTATACCACACACAAAAAAAATAAAAAACCAATGACACAACCCTAAAATGTACTATTAATTCAAGTGTGACTTTTTAACCCTCAAAGAAGAAAAGAATATCTGAGAGTTTGAGGGAGATGACTTTATCCCTACTAAGATTTATCCCTACATGAAATATAATAGGACATATGGATGGTTGATTCTAATGGAATAGTCAATCCCAACTAAACAGCTATTTAAGGAGTTATGGTCATCCATCCTCACTCTAGACCTAAGTAAGAAAGCTTGTCTCTATTTTGCATCAGCATAGATGCCAGGTCTGTTTCTGCTTTTGCTTATTGGCACTCAGCTTCTATTGTACTTGAACTAAAACTAGGATGCTGAGGTCTATACACAGCTATCACAGCTCACTGTCTGGGTCATCACACTTCCAATAGAAGGCTGTTTTATCTACACTGAAAATCTGTTGTTTAGTGTAGCCACCATCATTAATGATCTTAGCTAAATCATCTGGATAACTTGCTGCACCAGCACTTACTGCTTCACCTTGCACTTTTATGTTAAGAAGACGGCTTCTTTCCTTAAACCGCATGAACCAACCTGTGCTAGCTTCAAACTTTTCTTCTGCAGCTTCCTCATTTCTCTCAGCTTTCATAGAATTGCAGAGAGTTAGGGCTTTGCTTTGGATTAGGCTTTGGCTTAAGGGAATATTGTGGCTGGTTTGATCTTCTATCCAGACCACTAAAACTTTCTTCCTATCAGCAATAAGGCTGTTTTGCTTCCTTATCATTTGTGTGTACACTGGAGTAGCACTTTTAATTTCCTTCAAGAACTTTTCCTTTGCATTCACAGCTTGGCTGTTTGGCACAAGAGACCTAGCTTTTGGCCCATTTTGGCTTTTGACATGCCTTCCTCACTAAGCTTAATCATTCCTAGTTTTTGATTTAAAGTGAGAGATGTGTGACTTTTCCTTCACTTGAAAACTTAGAGGTCATTGTAGGGTTATTAACTGGTTTAATTTCAATATTGTTGTGTCTCAGGGAATATGGAGGCCTGAGGAGAGGGAAAGAAAGAGAGGAATGGCCAGTTGGTGGAACAGTCAGAACACACACAACTTTTATTAAGCTTACTGTCTTATACGGGTGTGGTTCCTGGTGCCCCAAAACAATTACAATATTAACATCAAAGATCACTGCTCACAGATCACTACAACAAATATATTAATAATGAAAAAGTTTGAAATGTTGCAAAAATTACCAAAATGTGACACAGAGACAGGAAGTAAGCAAATGCTTCTGGAAAAATGGCACCGATAGACTTCTTTACACAGCGTTGCCACAAACCTTCAACTTGTAAAAAATGCAGTATCTACGAAGCACAATAAAGTAAAGTGCAATAAAACGAGGTAAGCCTGTATGTGCCAATCACTGTTTTGGGAGCTTTACACATATGTAATTATTATTTATTATCCTCATTGATGGATAAGGCATTCAGGTACAGAGATGTTAAGAAACTATTCCAAAGTAGGCTGAACCCCAGGCAGACTGGATCCAAAGTCTAAGATCTTAATCATTATTACCTCTTTTTAATAGATATTAGGACAAGTTGAAACTGGGCTTAAAGAACACTAATCTTTGGTATCCTTGGTGGATTATAATTATTTTTTTCTATGAATACAAAGTTAAGCTATTACTATTTTAACGAGCCATGTGATTATTTTAGAAGAAACTTATGTAACTTTTAAGTTGTTCTTAGAAAATAGCTAAAAGTAATGATGAAGAGAGCAAAAAGAAGGAAAAATTCCATTTTCTAATAAAATTGAGATTAAAATTTTTACCTGTGAAGTGGAATTTCACTGAGTCTGGGAGACCTGAAAGAACAGAAGAGAGAAAATCAGTATACTAAACATTTTGGGGTCAGAAATAGATGGGAAAGGTACAAAATATAGGGCAGAGGTTAGAAAAGTAAAGGACATTTTATCCTAAATTATTATGACTTAAGGAAAGATCACCAGGTTGTCTGCTAATGTTATGTTGACTTTAATGATGCCAACACTAATTTTAAGTAACAAAAAGAACCACAGAGTGGAATAATTTTATATCACATCAGTTAGAGTGATTTACAATACATTCATTCAGATTCCATTTTACCAGTACATAAAATCCTACAAATCGGTGAATGTGGGTGATGTCGTATATCACTGACAAGGCTTTCTGGTGGGTCAATTCCATTGTAGAATATAGTGATGCCTGGGACATTGATTTACACAATATAACAGTGTAAGAGATTTATCTTGTGGCATTTATCCCGTAGATTATACAGGATAGGAGTCTGCTCTCTCTAAAAAGCTCTAGGAACACAGGCGATCATAGTGGATTCGGAAATAACCTCAACCAGGGCTGACATGTTTTCTTTCCCTCTAAGCCTAGGATAACCTGAGTTTCTTGTAAAGTAGGTCTTGTAAAGTTGGGGTTAGAGGACCATGAACATTTTCACTGGCTATGAGTTATCCAGTTAGTAAACACTGGGGATACTCTTAGAGAAGAGGTCTATCCCAGAGCGTAGGGATTTTCAATCTAATTGAGGAGTTAATTATTTTCTAGACAATTGCATCTATAATAGCATAGTAAATAATGGCAAATATTACTTTAAATGTTTGCCATACTTGAAAACATAACTCTAAAATTATTCAACCCGTGTTCAACTCACCATAAGAAATCACCAACTGTTCTGTATGATTAAAGCTACTATATAAAAATAATACTCTATATTAATCATGTTATGTGACACATACATCTTAAAGATCATAAAGAAACAGGCTTCAAGATTTTTAGAATCATTCCAAAGCACAGAAATATTTAGGAGTAGGGACTTAAAACTCAGCAGCTTTGAATACTGGGTCAAGGGGAGACATAATGGGTGGCAAAGGATTAAGGCTATCTTGGCTTAGTGGAAGGGTACACACTTGCTTGAATTAGAAATGTCGTTATTCTTTTGCTCAATCTTCTCTTCTTTAAAAAAGGTGCCTTCGTCAAATCCTGGTTTTAATCCCAAAGGTCGCCTACATGGGACCTTCCATGAAGTATGGCAGGATCCTTCTCACTAGATTCCCCTCATCCACATGCCCATCTGTCCTGGCTTCATCCTCAAATCACTCCCATCACTGCAGTCAATGAGATCCTTATGAAAAGGCATCCTCCTATATCTTAAAACCTCCACCAGGTTCTTATTGTTCTTGGGATAAGGCTCCAAATCCCTGCAGTCTCACAGTGGCCTTAAGGTCTGCCCTCTATCTCTCCCTCCAGACCCATCCCCGCTCTGTTCAACCTTCCACATTCCAGACACAATGACTTTTTTCAGTGCCTAGAATGTCACATTCTCTCCCTCCCAGGGTCTCTGCACAGGGACATGTGCCCTTCCTTCAGGAATGTTCTCCCAATGATCCCAACACACACACTTAGCCTAGTTAGCTTCTACCCACCCCTCTTCTGTCAATATCTCCCTGGGGCAGCCTCCAGTGGACCCTCAATCTAGGTCAGTCTTGCTACATCCAATTCCACCACTGAACATTCTTCCTTCTTTTTAGAGCTCTTATCTCAGCCTGCAATTAAACGTTCATTACTGGGATTATTGAACAAATTCTGTCTCTATACCTAGGATCCCCAAACTCGCCAAGAACAGGATTCCTGCCTCTTTTTTGCTCACCACTAGATCTCCAAGGCCCATTCGGGCCTTGCCATACAGGAGGCACAAAATAAGGCGTTATTAAAAGTATACCCTGAAGAACCACAAGGAGTAGCTTGGGTGCCTCAAAATAGAGAAAAAAAGCATTACCAGCAAAGGAGAAGGCCATGATCTCCTGGAGGTGGGGGGCTGCAGTGGGGGGACGGTACATGATTTTACCCTGGTTAATGTCTTCTTGGGTGAAATACCGGATGGGAGAGTGAGGCTGGTCCCTGTGTTCGATGATGCCTAAGAGGAAGAGAGACGGCATGAGCAATCAACAGTAATTCTGACGGCTGACTGAATGATCAGAGCCATAAAGCTGCCTTTCCCACTGGTGGAAGTCTTTTATCCTTCAGGAACAATTGCTCTCAGGTTGTTCTTGGTACACTATTCTTCAGTTATTCAAGAAAAGGGCAAATCTGAAACCCAGATACTCTTGACTAGGCCCCATTGACCATAAACAATAGTAAGATGCAAACTACTGCCCACTAATGTAGCTTAGACCTGGGAATTCTGAAGTCATAGACATGGTACCATAATTATGAGATTCTCTCAATTGAGTTTAAGTTCAAAGGTCAAGATCGCTACAAAAATGGCACAGGCTGGTCTCCTGGTGAGGCTGTAAAGATTTTTTTCAATCTACCCTCTTTCCTTCAGAAACTCCTTAGTCTCTATGACGACCTTTGGCAATAGTAACATGGATCTTGATTGCTCTAAGATCTGGATTTGCAATTCTCACTAAGTTATAAATGCTTTAGGGGCTGCAGATTTGCCTGTCATTTCTAAATTTTGCAGGTACAGAACTGATGCTATGATCATCTTTCATGTCCTACTTACTCTTTAAAAGGAGGACACTAATTCAGCTTCTGAGGGACTGACAGACCTACAGCCATTCAGGCTGCTGGTCTGAAAGAACATCTCCACCCTAGCAACGCAGGGAGGACGACTCTAGCTATGGCTTAGCAGATTAAAAAAGAAGACGGATGACTTTTAGTCTTTTAATTTCTTTGGACTTTATCAAAACGGAAATGAAATTTAATTTCTCCTTGGGAGAAACTGATAATGTGAAAGGCTCATAGCTAAGGCAGTGGTTGGTCTTGGGAGAGCAGCCTCAGAGACAGGAGCAGAAGTGTCTTCGTAGAAGCTGATCTCCTCGCTGTGAGGCACACACACATCTCTTTGGGCACAGGCTTGGTAGCTGAGCCCAAAGTTAAGGGATCTGAAGGCTGGGGACTGATGGCCAGGGCCCACCTCTCCTCTAATTGTAGTTCCACATTTCCATGCTCCTGTACGAGAGCACGGAACCATGTGTTGACACATGTTTGTCACGATGGGAATTCCAGAGTTGTGAAGCATTTGACGTGACAGATACTAAATGGTCTTCTGGGTCAATATCTCCTTAATGAGAACATTTGCACATTCTCACAACTACGAAGTTTCCTTCCCCTTCATTTGGGTGACCGATAATACTACTGTAAACGTATTTGGTTTTTTGAAGCTCACAGGGTATTCATATGTAGGAGCACTATATAAACTTACAGAAGTCATAAACAGCATTTATTACCTGGGTTAAAAAAAAAGAGGAGGAGAGACTTATCCACGCGGGGGAGAAACTGAGTACGTGTGGCTCAGCCCCCACTGGGCTCTCTGGCGGAGCGCCTTGTCCTTAGCGCATGCTCAGTCTGGTCCACTCGCCTATCAGAACCTCACCAGGGCAGGCCCTGTCCCTACAGGCAGTGCGTGGGTCTGTCCAGTTCTGCCTGTGAGTGGGAGGGGAACTCATCCAGTGATGAAGTTATGTGCACACTATGTTCTCCAGGACAGCTCTGTCAGTACCAAAGCTGACACATTCATCTCCATCTGTCCAGCCACAGTGTCTCCCTCTCAATTGGTTCTCAACTCAGAGGACAGGAACAGAGGTGATGAATAACTGTTACTCCTTAAATCCTCAACAAGTAGAAGCAGACAGAATTCAGAGCTTTTAAGGCTGGTCAACAAGTAGAAGACAATAGCACCACTCAAAAGATCATTTACTGCACGCCTTACCTTGACTTGGATGCAAAGGTAGAGTGATATTATATATTATCTTTCCACTTGGTCTCTCAGAGTTTACAAAGGAGAGAGAATGAGGCTGAATCACAGTCAGGCCGTCCTCCCGAGCCTACACAAAGTTTAAGAGAGAAGAAGAAAAAATAGTGTGACGAAAACAAAAGCCAGAGGCAAAAACAAACCTCATTAAAAAAAAAAAAAAATCAACTTACTCTGTTAGTCACATAAAGCAAAATTTTCTCTGAGAGTTCAACAGAAGGATCTGGTCTCCTTGCAGATTCGTCCCAGCTGACCCTTCTCTCCCCTGCCCTTGGCCCCCTGGGTTTATGCTGGTGCATGCTGTGGGTGTCCCAATATGATCACTTCTCCCTAGTTGGAATTCACAGTGGTACATGTGTGGAAGTGAGCCATCACAGCTGGCTATTCTACTATTCACAGCTGGATCACTACAGCTCTGCTCCTCTAATTTAACAGGCTAAGATTATATCTGGTGAGAATTTCTCCCAACCCCCCAGCTTACTAGTGGGAACTGTGATGCATTCTTTTCTTTTTTAACTTTGATGGTTTCAAATGGCTAAAGATGAACTCACCTCAAAGGCCAAAGAGGCTCACCATTTGAATTCAGAGATTTAAGAATTATGTGTTTATTACAGCTCATAACAATAGTCAATATTTCTCTTCATCTCCATTGTACTCTTCAAAAGAACTAGATACTGCTTTTTGCTTCTAGCTTTCAGGACCCAATGAACTAGTCAAGTGAAATTAATCTGAAGGCCAATGTGTGTGCAGCTTTCACAATCCATTCACCTGTGTGTCTTCACAACCCATTAACAGTTGACAACATTAAAAAAAAAGGAGAGATTCAGAATTCCGTGACCAGACCTAACAGAGATTTGGGGACAGCAGCAAAAACACAAAGTGGGGAGGAGAAAATGGAAAAGGAGTGTGAGCACGGGCCCCTTGCCTGGGTCACACATGCCAATAATAAAACAGAACAAAAATATCCGCTCATTGCAGACTCTTCCGAACTGACCCTTGAAGAGTTAGAGTTTGACATGCTCTCCTGCTCTTTCAAGCTCTGCTACTTTCAGAAGGAATTTCCCATTTAGGAAAGGATTGAGTAGGGCTCAGTAATTCTCATGGAGGAGGGCGTGGTGTTCTTCCTTTTACCAATGAAAAGATTGAACATTGCAGTTGCTTTGTAATTGTCCCCAAGGCATACTCCTCCTGGGAGAGGCAGCATTTGCAGGTTAGGACAACCCCCTATTTCAGGTCATTGCTCAGGTCTGGAATGTAATGAGCAAGGAAAATCAGAATTGCAAATAGCAGCTGGTCTCTCACCCTAAAATAAAACAGGTTAGGACAACAAAAGAAAAATATATGCCCTATGTAAGGTGTTTACAGCCCATGCATGCGTGCATACATCTATAAATGTGTACACGTGTGGGCACAGATACACGGACAAAAAGTGCAGGGTGAGTACATTGTTCAGTACCGTTTGCCACCTTTTAATCTCAAAACCATCAGGATATCTGAAAATTCTCAAAGTATTATGGGATATTTTCAAAAATTTAGATGTCCCTAAAACAATAAAGTGGTAAGAAAAAAGAATTATCATGGACCTAGGACGACAGAAAAGGGAAATGTGTTCTAGCCAAGAAAACAGACTTTTTTTACAGAATTTGTTGATACTATTTCTTTACTAATAGAAATAGACACTAAGCAGAAAAGGCGAGGACTTGATCCTCTGAAGAAAGCAATATTGAGGTTGAGCTATATCAAAGTATAGTCAGTTTTAATATTGGCCATTTGAAATGTTCAATATTTATCAATTAAACAGTAAGAAATGAGAGACTAAAATTAATAGAAATCATTATAGAAGACACTTATTTTTTTATTAAACTATCTGTCAACAAAGGAAGATTATAGAATAATGGTTTCCATAATACCCATATTACCTCTGAATACATCCAGAATCCAACCACTTCTCCCCATGACATTACTACCATCCTGCTGGGAGCCACATTCTCTCACTTGGATTACCACGATGGCCTCCCAGCTGCTCTCTTGCCCTCCCCCAACAGTCTATTTCAGCACAGCAGCCAGCATGATGCCTTTAAAAAGGACGTTAGACTCTACTCAACATCCTGCAATAGCTCTCCATGTTACCCAGAATCAAAAGTCCCTACAATGGCCCGTGAGGCAGACATGATCCCGAATCTGCTCCACCCCCATCCGCCCACTTAGCACATCTGTGAATTCATGCAGATTCCTCTGGCTTCCACTTACTTTGATCCAGCCATACAGCCTTCCTTGCTGTTCCTTGAATATCTAGGCATGCTCCTACCTTGATACCTCTAAATGAATGGTTCCCTGGGCCTGGAATGCTCTTTCCTCAGGTATCTGAACAGCTATCTCTCTTACCTTCTGCAAGTCTTTCTTTAAATGTCATTGTCTTAAGGTAACCTACCCTGACCACCTTATTTAAAATTACAACCTAGGTCTCCCCTGCTACATTTCCAATCTTCTTGGCCCTGATTTACTTTTTGTTTTATCATAATACTTCTCACTAACATGCTATATGTGAGTTGCTTATTTGTTTTGTTTATAACTTATTGTCTATTCCCCTCCCCCAGGAGAATGTAAACTCCATGAGAACATGAATTTTTGTTTGTTCATGGACCCCAAGCACCAAGCACACGCACATGGAAGTGCTTGACAAAAATTTGTTGAATGAATGAAAAAATATTATTATGAAAATAATTAAGCTAGTAATAAAAATACTTTAAAAAACAACTTCATTGATAATTTTTTAAGAATTTTTTTCATTGTATTTCAATGTCATCTAAAGAATTAGAGAGGCAAACATTTGAACACTTAAGATATAGCAAAGTGTGCATGACTAACATCTTTAAACTTCCAGGTCAGAATTTATAAACGACATTATCATTTCACCCTCCATTAAAAAAAAAAAGAATTTCCCATGTTGACTGTCATTCTACCAAAGCAGCAAAGCCCATGGCGGGCCTGAGAAATCACACACCCATGAATGATGAGATGAGATAAGTAAAATGAAGGTCCTACCGTCTTCTCACATGGTTCAGTTAGGACAACAAAATTAATTCATATATTCATGTATTCAACACATTTAATTAATTCATATATTCATGTACTAAATTTTTAGTAAGAACCTACTATGTGCAAGGTACCAGGCAAAAAGCTGTAGAAGATACAAGATGAATCAGATATAGACCTTTTCCTCAAGGAATTTCACTTTTCAGTGGGGGAAACTCATAAATAGCTCTAAGGTAGAAAATGCTAAGTAGTGTGAAAGACTCAGATAAAGCACAACAGTAATTCCAAGGATAACAAGACATTTCCAGAGACTGCAGATAATAATTCTACTAGTATCTGAAATGTCTCAAGAGAAAACAGAGACACAGACATCCATAGCCATAAAACAAATACAGCAGGCCCAGGCTTGAGTCCATATCACAAAAAGATCAGCTGTTCTAACTGGATCCCTGCTAGCCTCAATAAGAATGGTTTTAAGAGAACTCTTGCTACAGCAATCACTCTGGAAGCAAATGAAACCAGGAAAGAAAGGCCTTTTCCTCAAGTGGTGACCCTGGGCGACCCAACCCTGAGTACTGCAATCACTTAAAAAAGGAAATAATCAATCTTCTTTCACATTAAGAGATAATAGAATTTATTTCCCCTTTAAGAGAGGACTTGGAAATATGATATGCAAAGTGTGTGTGTGTGTGTGTGTGTGTACCCATATAATTAATTTGTTTGAATTCGAAGGTCATACAAGAAGATATTATTAGCCATGTGAAAGTAGGCCTGAAAATATTCACTTAGTCAACAAATATTTACTAAGCAACTATTTTATATAAGGCATTGTGCTAGATGCTGAGGAAGATACCAAGATTAATAAATCAAAGATTTTGCCCCTAAGGATCTTCTAAGTCAAATAGTGGATGATTACTTGGAGAACTGGGAGTTGATGTGAATCTATTAACTTACTTGAAGAATCTGACACTATCTATGCTGTGATATGTATGTCTTCAGATCCCCTTGCCCAAATTTGATATATATTCTAAATGTACACATCACACACGTTTATATATATATGATATATGTGTATACATCTTATATATAGGCATGCATATAATTCTGATGAACACTACATACCAAACCATAAGATCCCATTTAAAGGATCTTAGATTTGATGAATAACAGAATTACAGAAATGCCGCAGAACAAACTTTCATTCAGGCAGGTATTTGATTATATTTCTTCTCATTCTGTGCAGCCTTCCTGGGGAATCTCAGTGATTTCTGAGGATTTAACCACTACCTGCCATTAATGATTCTCAAAGGTTTATCACTCACCTTGAATAGCTACCGATCTTCTTCTACCTGCCCTTAATAGGCACGCCCTTTACAAGCACAGCCCAGACTGAATGCATCATGCCTTCCACCCCTCCCCCTCCCCCTCAAGTCCCCATACATTCCCCATCTCAATGAATGGCATCTCTGTATGCTCAGAAACTGGGGTGCTTCGCCCTCTTCCATAGCTAATTGAGCACTGTCTCTAAATATCTCTAATCTCCTCCTAACTTTTTTTTTTACCACCTTAACCACTTTTAAGTGTACGGTACAGTAGCGTTAACTAGATGCACATTGTTGTACAACAGATTTCCAGATTTTTTTCCTCTTGCAAAACTGAAACGCTATTGAATAACAATTCCTCTTTTCTCTCTCCATACCCCACCCATTCCCCACAGGGGCAAACACCGTTCTACTTTCTGTTTGTAAGAGTTTGACTAGCTCATATAAGTGGAATCCTGCATTATCTGTCTTTTTGTGACTGGCTTATTTCATTTAGGACAGTATCCTTAAGGTTCATTCATACTCTAGCATATGACAGGATTTCCTTTTTTTAAAGGTTGGATAATATTCAGTGGTTGTATATACCACATTTTCTTTATCCACTTATCTGTTGAAGGACATTTAGGTTGCTTCCATCTCTTGGCTATTGTGAATAATGCTGCAATGAACATGAGTGTACGAGTATCTCTTCAAGATCTCACCAACTCTTAATCCTTATTGCCACTGCATGACCTTCACGCCACCAACCTTTCTTGTTCTAGGTGACTTCAGTAGCCTATTTCTTGGCCTCCTTGCTCCCTGTCTGGCCCCATCTGGGGTGTTCTCTACCCTGCAGCTAAAATGACCTTCTCAGATTGAGAATCTGAGCATGCCACCTCTCTGCTGTATCCTACTTGCCCTAACAGCCTTTCTGGACAAACTGGAATCTCCTTCATCTCATCTTAAGGTCCTCCGTGATCTCTCATTTCTTCTTTCTTCTTCACCTAAAGATTTATGCTCCAGCCAACTGAACTCTCTGTCATTCCCCAAACATGTTATGTTCTCCTGTGTCTCCATCTTCTTTTCAAATGCTGCTCCTCTGCCTGGAATGAATTTCCCCCTATTTCTAGTCTAGATAAGAGGGTCTGCAAGTGTAGTGAGCAGAGCACTAGCAACAGTATCACCTGGGAACCTGTTAGGAACTCAAATTCTCAGCCCTATACCAGACCTACTGAATTGGAAAACTCTGGGGTGGGCTCCAGCAATCTGTGAATTAACAAGCCCTATAGGCGATCCTAACGCAGGCTGAAGTTTGAGACCCTGATTTAGAGATAATATTCACTTCAACCAGCTTGGTTCACCTTCTAGAGGACGCCTTCCCTGACCTCGCCTATGCCTTGCTGGACTAGGTGCCCTGCTATCTGCTTCCATGCCATGTCTCTGTCATGACATTTATTACTGTATTGTCACTGTTTATTTATTTTCTTGTCTCCCTTTTTAGACTCTAAGTCTAAAATAGACTAATAGAGACTGTATTATATGATCACTGAATCTCCACTGTCTTCCACAGAACTTGGCATAAATTAGGGGCCCGAAAGTGTGCAAGACTGAATAACTGAATGATTGGAGAGGTAGACTCCTACCCTTAAATATCTATATGAATATACTATGTATGAATTTAGCATATGTATTCACAATGTGTTTACCAAATATGTACAAAAGTTATGTGCTTAGATGAGTCCAAATCACTGAATTGAGAATGTGCTTTTGTCACAGATTACAGTATGTCTGTCTTACAGTAATGGCCCTAATTAATGTCAAAAGAAATATAAACTGTGTATATTTTAAGGAATGAAAGAGTAACCTGATCACATTTTACAGTAGACTAACCTTTGTGATACCCTAAATTACACAGGACAGACCTAATTTACAAACATGCAACCTGAGACCCTCAAGGTTAAGTATGTTGAAAAGTTTCTAGAGGTTCTCAGCAAAAGAGCGGGAGTGATGCCATCTTCATGGCCCATTTCTTTTTTCCTCTAAAGTCAAAATAACACCACATTAGCATTCGGCAAGAAATGTGTATGCACATTTTTCTTTACACTTTAGAGAAAATTCTGATCCAAGCTCCTCCAGTCAGAATGATGAATTATAGACTTTATAGCGTCCCTGAATTATGATTTCTTTAAATTACAGTTTACGGTGGAAATGCTGATAGCTTGTATCCATTAAAAACTTTGTTTCCCCTTTTATGTCTCTGTCAAGCCCCAGACCCATAATTTCTAAAACTCTACCTGCTGTCTTTGTTGCGGCTCAGGAGTGCTACACCACTTTGGAGTATAATTACACGGGCGCTAACTAAAATGTGGATCCATGATGATTAATTTACAAGGACTTAACGTGCTTGTGGCTCTGTCTACAAGAGGGGTTCTGGCATCACATGCCCCATAGATATAGGATTACAGTGGAACTGCTAATTGTCTGAACTAAACGCCATGTACTAATTTAGCTCTCACCTTGCTCCAAACCTTTCCACGTGTCCACACTCCTTCCCACACAGCATACAAGCTCCTCTGTGGTCTAGCTCGCAGAACCCCACAGGCTCACCGCTCCCTTTCAGCCTCTCTCATCTTCCAGTCTCACTGAACTGTTTGCAATTTTCCCAACAATCATATTGTCTCTCCCCTCTGGGTCTTTGCATGTGTTGTTTTTACGCCTGGTGATGCCTTTTGCCATCACCCCACTACTCTTTCCAACCTGCCTCCCAAACCTTCACTTGGATATTTGCTACTTATCCTTCTGGAGTCAGCACAGACGTCACTTTCCCCAGGAAACTTTTATAATAGAAAGGAAACTACTAACAGGACTTCTAAAACAGAATAACAGTTTCTCCAGCTAGATGGAACTCTAACTGGCTGAATAATTATACCCAAATAGTCATCATTAAATGGATATAAGCCTGAAATCCCTTCCAGGTACTCAAGGAATGGTTCTGTGACTGTCTGGAATGCTGTAAAAGGGCTCAGCAGCAATGGATGGGAGGCTGGGGTGGATTCCCTCTGACCTTCCTTTCACTCTGGGAATTTTAAGTTTCTTCTTTCAAGTCAATGAGAAACGAGTTCACAGGGCTGGTATTTTTGACCCCAGAGCCCGTGTTCTGAGCCAAGCATTCTGTCAAATCCCATCAACCCGCCTCCTCCAAGCAGAAACCATGAGCCCTGCCACCCAACTCACGGTCATGTGGAGAGATGCTCCTGGAGAGCGTTTGGGTGCTTCCGGAGTCTGGGGTAAGATGGCAACGTTGAACATGCGGCTCTCCAGATGGGCGTGAGCCTCCGTGGCACTGGACACCTGCAAAGACACGGCACACTGGTGAGCCTCTGGTGGGCAGAGTATGCTTCCCTGTGTTTATTTTTTCCCTTTTGAACCATCTGTCTTTGAATTCTGTATGCTCCTGTATTACAATTTTCATTCTGCTCTTCATATTTTAAGATTCATTTTTTTACTGATTATAAAAAAGATACATAAGCATTTTAGGCAATTGTGAAGTTGCAGGAAGGTATAAATAAGGAAAAAGAATCATCTAGAATTTCACTACCTAGAAATAGTTGTTACTAATATATCGCTGCATTTCAGTTTAATCTTTTTTCTATGCATATGTGAAACTATATACAACTGTATATTCTAAATGTTTACTTAACACAATACTATGATATTTTGCTATACCATTAAACATTCTTGAAAACATAATTTTGATAGCTACATAGTGTCTCATTATGAGCATACACAACACATTATATCAATATACGTGATGTTTATTTCACTTTAGTCTTTACCCAGCACAGATATCTACACCTAGATTATAAATGACAAATCCCAGCCTCATCACTGCAAGGCAAGATTAAGAACGTTTACAACTAGGGTAGTGGTCACAAAATCAACTTTTTCCTGCTTCAAAAATGCTGAAAAATGATGCTTTTCTCATGCAACCTCTCCCTTTCCTCGGTGCTACCTTGCTGTTCCCTTAACCTCGCCTTCCTTCCGTGTCTGCTCCTTAGGCTTGTTAGAAGAATTGCTAAGGCCCGTGTGGCCATGTGGAGTTGCGTTAATTCCATGTGAGAGGGGGCAGGGTTCTGTAAATCCTGAGAAAAAGGCAGGAATAGCAGCCCTTTCTCTGTGTCTTCTAAAGTTACACCCTCCAGGAAAACTGTCTTCTCTGTACCTTGATCACATCAGGCGCCTGGAGCTCAAGCCTCAGAATATCAACTTGTTTCCATGGAGGCATCTTATAGTGTCACCATAAATAATATTAACAACCACAGCTATCATTCACTGAACATTTGTCATGGGCTCGGCACTGTGCTAGCTACTTTTCAAAAGTTTTCTTACCGAATACCCATCAAGTAGATATTATTATCTCCTTTTTTACAGATGAGGAAACTGAAGGTCAAAAAGTTAAGATGTCAAGGTCACATAGCCAACAAGGGTCAGTATTTAAAACCAGGTCAGCGGGTTTGTGACCTTCCTACTGACCACAATGACTCAAGTTGGAAGCTTTAGGAAATCAGGAAAGGGGAAGATATGTTCTCCTATCTCTTGAAGAAAAGGAATGGAACTCTGCAGGAAGTGAGAGGTGAGCAGATTACCAAGCAACGGACTCAGTTCTAGCTTCCCTAGCAAAGACACGGGTGTAAAATATGTTGGTCTTTTTCAAATTGCATCCCCTGAGGCTATGTCAACGTGATCTGAATATGCCAAAACCAGGGCTCCTTCCCCTGCCAAAAATGTGCCTGCTTTCTTCTCACTATGCCATGCTCTAATTTTTTAATACCACTTGCATTACACAAATCCCAAGTCTTAGATGCAAAGTAACAGAAGGGCTGCATTGATGGCTCATGACAGCACATCAACATTAAAACGAAATTAAATCCATACAACTCATTGTATTGCATTTTCTGCTTTAAAGAAAATAAAAAAAAGGGACAAGAGAGAAGAATCATTAGAACGGCATCTTTTTAAAATAGTCTAAAATCCTAAGGGACACAAAAATGATGAACGGGGAAAGTTGCTAACCATTTATTTTAGCATGTAGCTACAGTGTCTGTGTCGTTTCACATCGAAATATGAGATAAGCCTATCAAACCATGAGATTTTAAAAACAAACACACCAAAACCTTCACATCCAAGAGAAAATGATCCCAGAGAGTTGTTTCATACTTGCAATAAAGATGCTGTCAGTATTCAAAATGTACTTTTTGAAATGCTTCAGAGGGGGTTCACAAATCATGTAAGAAAACTGAGCTTGTTACTTCATAATTACTCCTTGTTTTAACCAAAAATAATTGCTACTCTTCTTTTTTACCAGACACGATTCTGAATGACTTTGGGCTATAGGGTTTTGTTTTAAAATCCACTTCCAAAGGATGATATACTGTCACTACTGAGGATATTCTAAAGACTATCCCACAGATTTTGAAGGAGATTTCAGGTAGGAGTTCTAAACACATTTTGAGCAGAATGTGTGAAGACCCTCCAAAGGGAACCACTTTCTAAGTAATGATGTGTTTAGAGTCTTAAACTCTAGCGACTTTGTTTACAAAAATCAGTAACTTTTGCTATTTTATAATAACCCACTTAGTAACCAACTTGCAAAAGCAATCAAATATCATTTTAGCAGGTGCTGAGAATCACTTTCCAGGGAAATGCTCCAAACTGATAATGTTCTTCATAGTGATGAAGGCAAAGGCAAATCTGAGGATTCTAGTTTGTTGAGGTGACTTCTTTTGATTCAGGTCTTTGCTTCCATTCTGACTCATTCTTTGAGGACTGTTGAGTCCCCAGGTGCTAAAATTGAAAAATTAACTTGGGCAAAGGGCACATAATGTTTGCTCACTCATTGGACATTCAGTGTCCTCAGTATAATCTCATTTTAACTGTTTCCAGGTTTATTTCAACTAGCTCTCTGGGAAAGCACACTTTTTACACAATATAAATTAGTCAGACAATGAAGATGTACACACCAGGCATCAGGAGCAGAATGGATGATAATTTTAACAAGGTGAGCTATCATGGTAGTTTATCCCCTACTGGATTCCTAGACAAAGGAAATGGCTCAGACTTAGAGGGATTGTAATGTTGCTTTGGCGGATCACCATGAGGGCTTCTTTATATTTTCCCTGACACTTTCCCCAAATCTTTTCTGTATCTATGCTTAAATGCTCTTTCTCATTCATACTTCCTCATTCCTTTGTGTTTCTGTTCCATTATCTATTTCCAAATTATCCTTGACAGAGGTTTGTCTAATTTTATGGGTCTTTCCAAAGATTCAGGTTTTGTACTCATTTACCAATTCTAGCATCTTATAATTAGTCAATTCCTCTTTTACCTCTATAAATGCCTTCCTTTTGCTTTCCTTTGGCTTCTCTGTGGTTCTCCAGCTTCTTGAGTTGAATATTTAGTCCATTAATTTTCATGCTTTTCTGTTCAGTAATAAGAGCTTAAGGCCATCGATTTTCTTCCTAGTATTACTTTGTCCACATCATTTAAGTTTTGATAAGTTGTTTCCTCCTGATCAAAATTTCTTAATAGTTTGCCATTTTGATTTCCTTTTAGAACTAGTAATTATTAAGGAATTCCAAATGGTTTGATTTTTTTTGCCCTTTTATTATTAATTTCTAATTGTACTTCATAGTAGTCAGGGAATATGCCCAGAATAATTTCTTGCTCTTTAATTTATTGACAGAATAAATTAAACCAACCTTATAGTCTGGTTGCCTCAGTTGGCTCAGGCTACTCTAACAAAAATACTATAGACTGGGCGGCTTATAAACAATAGAAATTTATTTCTCACAGCTCTGGAGGCTCGAAGTCTGAGATCAAGGTGCCAGTATGGTTGGGTTCTAGTGAGGGCCCTCTTCTGGGTTGTGGACTGCTGATTTTTCACTGTATCCCCGTGGCGGGCAGCAGAGAGGGGGAGCAATCACGCTTATGACTCTTGTAAGTATGCTAATCCCATTCATGAGGGCACAACCCTCACGACCTCATCTAATTCTAATCAAAGGCCTCACCCCCATATACCATCACATGGAGGGGTAGGATTTCAACATCTGAACTTTGGCGGGGACACAAACATCCAGTCTACCGCACTGGTATTTGACCAATCTCCATAAATGGTAGTCACACACCCTTACACGGTAACAGGCAGTATTCTAAATGCTTTATATGTATTAACTCATTAAATCCTTACAGTAATGCTATTTTACAGATGAGGAAACTGAAGCACAAGGATTCTGCCCAAGTAATTTTCCCAAAGCTAGCACATGGCAGAAGTGAAACGTGAACCCAGTGGGTTTGGCTGCTCAGTCCATGACCTTATCATAAGATGGTAAATGTTCCAAAAACATTTGAAAAAAGAAAATAAGATTTTTTTTCTCCATGAGGTATTTTAACATTTTGAAAACACTTTTTTTCCAAACTCTTTAGCCATTATCTATTATATACCTCTTTGTTGTAGAATGACTCTGCTTGTAGAGACACCCAGAAGGCTGAATTGACAAATTAAAAAAAAAATTTCTCAATGCTACTAGTTACATTTTTTTCTTCTCCCAAATGTGACTTTCAGGCAATCACAGAAAATGACCTGAGTTGTTTATAAATAAGGGTGATGGTTTTCATCAGACCATCCAGACATCAGAAGATTCAGGAAGCAGAGGGTACCTGAAAGCGGAAGGAGTCACTCTGGGCTGGGACCCCTGAGTGCCTGTACCACACGATGCCTTCGTTGATGTCTTGCTGGGTGAACGTGCTGGTGGGAGTTGCTGTCCTCCCATCAGGAAGGTGCTGCCCTTCGTCTGCGGGGCCGTCTGCAGGCATATTAAACACAAGGACCACCTCCCCTAGGAAAGCCACACAGTTAGTGAGGACCCCTGGGAAAAGTAAAAGTAAATCAGAGCTCTCGTCTCCTTTTCTACCACTTTTCTTTAACAGAAAAGATATGATGTGCTTCTTTATTTTTATCCAAGGTGAAGGAAAAGATATTAACACAGAATTCAATAGATATCATAAAATCCACCTTTAGACATAAAATTCCCAGTCTTTCAATTAAAAGAGCTAAACGCCATTCGAGGGCAATTCATGTATGAAGTTACTGACTTTTATCTATTAAAATTATATAAGGAGACCCAAATCGTCGTGAACACTGCAAATACTGGGCATCGAATGGATTCATTTCTACCCACAGCTGTCTATGAACAGAAAATGTTTTCCAACCAGGAAATTTTTTGTTGTAAACACAAGGGGAAATTAGAAAAAATTCAGAAAAAATCATCCTTGGAAGAGTTCTATACAATGAAAATAATAATAGCTAACACTTGAATGCATATGACAGGCGCTGCATGAAGCACTTTACATAGTGGTTCAAACCCAGTTCCACCACATAGAGCTGGGTGAGGTTACTTAGGTATTATAAGTCTCTGTTCCTCATTGGTAAAATGAGAATAATAGTACCTACTTCATAGGTGCCTAAAAAGAATGTTGGTTATCCTTATTATGTTATTTAATCCTTCTGAAGATGCTATTGTCATCTCCATTTTAAAGACAAAGTTCTTTATGCTCAGAGAAGTTCAATAACTTGTTTGAGGTCATGCAAGTCCAAAGTGGAGGAGCTGGGATTTGAATCTGAAGCTCATTTTCCTGGTCATGAAACTCTGTTACCCATCATGGTTATTTTATGTTCACAGACCAACAATTACCTTGATAAATAACTGATCATGTTTTCTCCTCCTTCATTTTCTAAGCTTTATTAGAATTGAAGCAATGAAATCTAAATCTAAACACCACCACCAACACCACCAATCTGTTTCTATTGCTTATTCTTCACCTGAAGCTACTATTTTCTTAAAGTGAGATTGAAAATACAAAGGTGTTATAGAAACAATCAAAATTTCCCAAGGAGAATATGCCTTCAAGTGAAGACCAAGGAGAAGAATGGATGAACTGCTAAAAACAGAAGCCACGTTCTCGTGAAAATGCATCTAACAATAAATCTGAAAGAAGTCTCTCCACCGCTCAGATAGTAAGAGGGAGAGAAGAATGTGTGTGTGTGTGTGTGTGTGTGTGTGTGAGAGAGAGAGAAAGAAAGAGAGAGAGAGAAACTGCATACATCTTTTAAATGTTCTGTAGGAGGATACCCAGATCTTAGTGCCCTAGGCATATCAGGCAATTGATAGTGCACTTTGATTACCCCAGAGAAATTTGTTTTATTATTCAAAGGAAATACTCATTCTAATATTTATACGCACTAAATTCAAGCTAAAAATGTACATAATATCCTGGATAGTGATGAAATACTGAAGTAATAGAAAAACATCAATATTCTTCTTAAAATAATCATGTGTAGAATCAACTCACTCTAGTTTCTTTCTTGTACTGTTTCTCATTTGCACCTAAGTCACCAATTCCATTACCCATCTCTCCCTGGTTCAACTTCTGTTCATAAGATCCTGCTAATAAACATGCTTTCCCAGGATGTGGACTGTTTATGAATGTGAGTAGTTGCAAAATAGTCTGAAAGGAGATTTCCACAGTGAAAATGTGGAGAGTAGAAAAATAGAAAACATTCAAATGCCAATTTCCTGGCTATTCTGCTTTACAATAGGAAGGCAAAGCAGAATTTTCCTAACAAGTCCTAATGAAATAAACCTATTTTTCAGATTAAAAAAAAAAACCATTGCGATACTATGCAAATTAACAGGAATCATAGGATGCTGGTTAATCCCATTAATTTCAACTCAGTAAACAGTCAGTGAGCACCTGTTAAGGGCTAGCTACTGTGGTTAGCCCTTTGGAGTGGGGGACTCAAAGATCAGTAAGATGCAGTTCCTTCCCCCTTGCGATCAGCCCCATAAGCAACTGGGAGCCTCTGTGAGATTTTCAGTAGGTTAATGGCATGAACTGATTTAGAACACAGAATATACACTAAAGTTCTGTTAAAGGGGCTGGACTTTATTTTATAAAAATGATAACAATAGTGGCTAACAATTATGTGGACAGTTTGGTCAACTCTAAGTCTGCTGTAAAATCCAGATGAGAGATGGGAACCTGAACTAAAGCAACAGAGGTAAGATTGGAAACACATAAACAGATACAAGAATCTTTGAGGAAGTGGAAGCAACAGAACTTGACAAATGTGGCTGTAAAGGGTACGAAAGAGGGAAGAATCAGATGATTACCTATTAGGTTGGGTGATGTGTAGGGAAGCGATGCCACTAATGGGATGAGCTGGTAGAAGAAAAGATGAAGAGTTAGAGTTCAGCACTGGGTATGATGAATACAAGGTACCTTTGTGCCAAGCCCATAAGTAGACAGGGAGAAATACCGATATTTTGTGGGGTTCACTCCATAGAGGTGAGAGCTTCTGCGTAATACCTCACCTCTGCTTTTATCATAGTATGACAAAATCAAGGAGATGACTCTTTAAATATGTGAAAATCCAGGCTTAAAAAACAGAAAATAACATCTACTAGTGATTTCCTTTATACTGAACTCAATATTTTAACCAAGAAACTTAATGGGAAAATGTAATAGGTATTAAGAATTAGAATCTCAGGATTTCCCTGGTGGCACAGTAGTTAGGAATCCACCTGTTAATGCAGGGGACATGGGTTCGAGCCCTGGTCTGGGAAGATCCCACATGCCGTGGAGCAACTAAGTCTGTGTGCCACAACTGCTGAGCCTGCACTCTAGAACCCACATGCCACAACTACTGAGCCTGCGCTCTAGAGCCCGCGTGCCACAACTACTGAGGCTGTGCACTGCAACTACTGAAGCCTGTGCGCCTAGAGCCCGAGCTCCGCAACAAGAGAAGCCACCACAATGAGAAGCCCCTGCACCGCAAAGAAGAGTAGCCCCCGCTCTCGGCAACTAAAGAAAGCCTGCACGCAGCAACGAAGACCCAACACAGCCAAAAAAATGAAAAATAAATTAAAAAAAAAGATTTGCGTTAAGTGGGCTTCTCATTCCCACCTCCTTTTTCACTCTTGAATGGCTCCTAAGGGTAATGCGATTTGATTATTACCAGTAGGGAGCTCTGAACACACAGAAATAGGATTATGTTCATAGGAAGAAGTTAATTAAGAGAGTTATAGTAGGAAAGGTCACAATCAGGCTTACATGGCATTTAGCAAGCTGAAATGGCTTTAAAAAAATCACTTAATTCCGCATTGTTCTATTTAATACTTAAACGGAATATTGGGATATTGGGCTATCTTTAAGAAATTTAATTTTTTGACTTTTAATGCTCAAGACAAAGGTAAAGAATTTAATACATCAAACCAGTCAAAGATTTTTCGAGCTGAAAAGGACTTAAACATTGTCTAGCTTAAAATCAGTGGGTGAAATACGGCAAAGTTGAATAAGGTCTGTGAACTAATTAATAGCATTGTATCAATGCTAATTTCCTGGTTTTGATTATTGCCTTATGATTATGTAAGATGTTAACACTGGGGGAAGCTGGATAAAGGATATTCAAGAGCTCTTTGTACTATTTTTGCAACTTTTCAGTAAGTCTAAAATTATTTTAAAATAAAAAGTTAAAAAATTATCTAGCTTCATCTTTCAAAGAAACTTATGGCTCAAGGGGGTCCACCTGCTTTCCTCAAGGTTATGCAACTATAATAAATGACAGCCCAGCTAGACTGACTGTTTTATAATTTTATCAATTCTTGATTAGATTATGCTTTTCAATGCCTTTGTGGACTCTATACTTATTTTTAAATAGTACAAAAGTTAATTTTTTCCTCACCACAGAAAATATATAATTTAAAAAATCTGATAAACCTGAGGAAAAACAGATTGTTATTTCTCTGCTATTTATCACGCCAAGCAATTTTAATGAATATATTTTTCATTTTCAGGTGATTATTTCTTTTAAAAAATCTACCTGCCTGTTGTTTTTATTTTTATAGCATTTTGTCATCTCCTTACAGTTTTGATCCCTTCTTTTGTGTCTTTAAATCTTTTTAAATATGCTTATTTCATAGTTTTTGTAAGCTTGTTCCTTCATTTGAAACCTTGGGATTTTAATCTTCTTGTTTGTGTTAGTTATGGTACTATACATTGTTTCTTCATATGTTCTGTAATTCTGAATTCTGAGTTAATCTTCAGTGGTTTTATCTGTGAGAATCTTGTGTGGTCTGGAGTTGAGGGTGGACATTCCACAGCAGTTTCTACTAGTTTCTGCAAGGGACCCAGGAAGTATCATTGGCCTGAGGTCAATTTTCATATTAATGCCTCAGCTTTGGGTTTCTCAGACTATGCACACAGTATAATTTAACCTTGGCTCTTCAGGAGAAACAGGCCTGAATTTCTGAATTCTCAGCAGACTTTTTTTGCTCCCTCTGAGCCCTGGGAAACACAGGTAAATTTCTTTGCCATCTCTCTGTGCTAGTGAGCTTCTTGTCTTAATTCCAACTTTCTGTCTCTGCACGGGCATTAAATCCCAAGCCCCCAGGTTACTGAGACACACACAACCCCTCAGGCAAGCTCTGCCATCAGCTCCTGCCCAGATTGGCTTTCAGTTCCTTCTCTGTGTCTGGCACTTGGAGATTTCTCTGTACTCTTAGGAGGTCAGCTATGAGTGCCTTATAGTTCTGAATCTCTTTTATCCATCATTTCTAGGTGATGATGATGGGTTATCATACTCTACTATCTTGCTAGAAGTGGAAGTAACAATGGATATCTTGAGAAATGTTTTTATGTAAAGTCTTTTCTTAAAAAGAAAGTCTCAAGAAGAAGTGCAGCGATGTTCTGGGCGGGACACAAGGTGGAGTTTGAAAGCCTGAGCTTTGACATTGTATTGACATATTATTAGCCAGGTGACTTTTAACAAGTTACTTTCTCTGTAAAATGAAGTTGTTTTAAAACTTAAATTTTAGGTTTATATACTATGTTTACATTACTTAGCATACCAATAATCTGTATATAGCAATGATAGCTATTGTGATTGTTCTGTCTTTAAAGGGGATGCGTGGGGTATTAGAAAGCTGAGTTCATTGGAAACACACCCTGGCTGTGTGGCTTTGTACAAAAGCAAGTCCAAGACTGTTGAACGCAATGATGAAATCATGACAAGGGAAAAAAGAGTTACCAAATTGGGGGTGGTCCTGTGTAATTTTGTAGATGATTTCTGAGGCTCTGGCACCTGGAGCTTCAGCCTGTAAGATTCTGTTGGTAATCTGCAGCATCCCGCCTTCTGGAACCCACACCATTGAATTAGCCACAAGTCGAAGACCTCTATCATTCTAGAATAAAGAGAGAGTACAGAATTAGGTCCAAGCCAAAAAAAGAAAATACCGGTCCTTAAAAACATAAGTTGGGCTTCCCTGGTGGCGCAGTGGTTGAGAGTCTGCCTGCTAGTGCGGGGGACGCGGGTTCGAGCCCTGGTCTGGGAAGATCCCACATGCCGTGGAGTAACTGGGTCCATGAGCCACAATTACTGAGCCTGCGCGTCTGGAGCCTGTGCTCCGCAACAAGAGAGGCCGCGACAGTGAGAGGCTCGCGCACCGCGATGAGGAGTGGCCCCCACTTGCCGCAACTAGGGAAAGCCCTCGCACAGAAACGGGGACCCAACGCAGCCAAAAATAAATAAATAAATAAATAAATAAATAAATAAAATTTCAAAACAAAACAAAGTTATTAGGTCCTATTGCTGCTAAAGATTGCTTAATAAGAGAGATTCATAGCTTTAGAGTCATACTGTGAACAGTATATGTGTAATTATGTGTAGATGTATGCATGTGTATGTATATATGTACATACATATATCCTACTTTTTCTCCTAATTTATCATAAGCACATAACTTGTATCATTCAGGAAGACTAAGTCTCTCCATTTCTTTCTTTCATTTGTCCATCTACCTGTCTTTCCATCCTCCCCATCCACCTATCAAGAACTATTCATTAAGCACCTATTATATGCCAGATCTTTTGCTAGAGGCCTGAGGTATATAAGGTAGGCTGAAATAAGACCTCAGTTTCAGAACCTACAGTCTAGTGGGGCAGACAGACATATAAAGTAGTTAGGCTGCATCACAAGTGATGATCTATAAGAAGCTTGAGCAGGGTACTGTGGGAGAATAAAGGAAAAAGGAGATTTCCTCTTTGGGGAAGGAATGCTCAGGAAAGCTTTCCTATGGAAATACCATTTAATTCTTGAATGACAAAGAATGGGCTTTCTGAATGCTCAACATCATTAATCATTAGAGAAATGCAAATCAAAACTACAATGAGATATCATCTCACACCGGTCAGAATGGCCATCATCAAAAAATCTAGAAACAATAAATGCTGGAGAGGGTGTGGAGAAAAGGGAACCCTCTTGCACTGTTGGTGGGAATGTAAATTGATACAGCCACTATGGAGAACAGTATGGAGGTTCCTTAAAAAACTAAAAATAGAACTACCATATGACCCAGCAATCCCACTACTGGGCATATACCCCAAGAAAACCATAATTCAAAAAGAGTCATGTACCACAATGTTCATTGCAGCTCTATTTACAATAGCCAGGACATGGAAGCAACCTAAGTGTCCATCAACAGATGAATGGATAAAGAAGATGTGGCACATATATACAATGGAATACTACTCAGCCATAAAAAGAAATGAAATTGAGTTATTTGTATGAGGTGGATGGACCTAGAGTCTGTCATACAGAGTGAAGTAAGTCAGAAAGAGAAAAACAAATACAGTATGCTAACACATATATATGGAATCTAAAAAAAAAAAAAAAAAAGGTTCTGATGAACCTAGGAGCAGGACAGGAATAAAGACACAGACGTAGAGAATGGACTTGAGGACATGGGAAGGGGGAAGTGTAAGCTGGGACGAAGTGAGAGAGTGGCATGGACATATATACATTACCAAATGTAAAATAGATAGCTAGTGGGAAGCAGCCGCATAGCACAGGGAGATCAGCTCAGTGATTTGTGACCACCTAGAGGGGTGGGATAGGGAGGGTAGGAGGGGGGAGACGCAAGAGGGAAGAGATATGGGAACACATGTATATGTATAACTGATTCACTTTGTTATAAAGCAGAAACTGACACACCATTGTAAAGCAATTATACTCCAGTAAAGATGTTAAAAAAAAAAAAAAAAAAAAAGAATGGGCTTTCTAAGTGGATAAGTGAAACAGACTCCAGGAAGAGGGCCCAGCCTAAGCAAAGACATGAGACAATGCACTCTGTGCTTAATAAAATATCCAAGTGTCTGGGCAAGCAGAGTCTAGGGAGCTAGGGGAGGGGGTGAATCAAAAGTGACCCCTAAGGTTGGCTAGTAGAAGGTAGAAGCTGTGCTCTAAGTCTCCATTTAGCTTGTAGGCACTGTAAAGTCAACATGAGTCTTCAGGGACGGAAATGGGATGAGCAGGTTTGGGTTTTGGAGAACCTCCAGCAGCGGGAGATGGGAGCCACTAGAGCTGGCGTGAATCTGGAGCTGCAGAAGCCATTTAACAAGTTCTCGTAATGGCTCAGGTGAGAGAAGATGAAAAGGTGATTGCAGTGGGAATGAACAGTTAGAAACAGATCCCAGAAACACTACAGAGGCCAAACTGACAGGCCTCGATGACTGATTGAAAGTGAAGCCCTTAGAAACAACAGTTGGGAATAGCTGACTGGAAGAAATCACCTACTTAGCGCTCCTGAGAAGGCAACCATTCTAATTGCTAAAGCTAATGTCATTAAAAAGTGCTGATTTGCAAGGTGCACACCTCTTCCAAAGCCTCCTAATTGACATTTTCCACAGAATGGGATCAGTGGGGCTGCCTGTGTTCAGTTTTCATACTTTCAAAATCGGTAAATATGATGTTTTCAAATAGGGCATTTCAGAAGGGATGTTATTCTAAATTATTGCTATTACTTTCAAATATGCCAGTAAACAGAACAGAGCAAACAGCATTCCCAGGAGGGGAATATTCAGAACAGAAGAAAACAAATATTCATTTGCTGTCACTTGAGAGCATTTGCGCCTCTCAGGAGGTGATCACAGCTATTTTCACCACAATCACCAAGAAAGTGTCAGTGCCCAGGAGAACAGCAGCCAACATACCGCCTATGTGATTGGTGCTCAGGGGCAAAAGCCCACAGAATTTTTTTCTTTCACAATTGATTTACCATATTATTTATGAAAACATCAAAGTGTGCCAAGAACTTTGCATGTTACCTACCAGAATTCTGGGGGAAAGGGCCCTATTCACTCCAGCAGTTTTATATAACATAATACATTTGGACCCAGGAATATTAACTGCTAGAAATTTTTCTAATAGCAGCAGTCCATCACGTTTGATTATGTGATGGAGATCAGTCACACACAGCAACCACATTCTTGGACCGATGAGGCAGTGTGCTTTTTCAAATTCCAAGCAAGTAAATAAGCAGCGTGCCCTGAATGCATGTCCCAGATGTCTCTCCTACTACATTTCTATATTGACTATACTTTATCAGTACAATTCTCTGTAACTCCTGTGTAAGTGTCAATTTTTAGGAGACAGTTCTCCTTGCAAGTCAGTGTTCAGAGACCAGCAACATATGGAAGCTTCTTAGAACTTTAGACTCTCAGGCCCATCCCAGACCTTCTGAATCAGACCTTCTGCATTAGAATCTGCATTTTAATTTTTTCACCAGCTTTACTGAAGTATACTTGACCAATAAAAATTGTATATTTCAGGTGTACAACATGATGTTTTGATATATGTATAGATTGTGAAATGATCACCACAATCAAACTAATTAAGCCATCCACCACCTCACATAGTTATAAATATTTGTGTGTGGTGAAAACACTTAAGATCAACTCTCTTAGCAAGTATGCAATACAGTATTATTAAGTATAATCACCATGCTATACGTTAGATCTATAGAATTATTCATCTCTTATAACTGGATCTTTGTACCTTTGAACAATATCTACCAGTTTCCCCCGCACCACCCAGCAACCACCATTCTACCCTGCTTTTATGAGTTTGACTTCTTTAAGGTTACAAATATAAGTGAGAGTGTGCAGTATTTGTCTTTGTGCTTAGCTTATTTTATAGGCTCATCTATGCAGTCACAAATGACAGGATTTCCTTCTTTTTAAGGCTGAATAATATTCCATTGTATATACAACCACATTTTCTTTATCCATTCATCCATTGATGGACACTTAGGTTTTTTGGGTTTTTTTTAACATCTTTATTGGAGTATAATTGCTTTACAATGTTGTGTTAGTTTCTGCTGTATAACAAAGTGAATCAGCTGTATGTAAACATATATCCCCATATCTCCTCCCTCTTGCGTCTCCCTCCCACCCTCCTTATCCCACCCCTCTAGGTGGTCACAAAGCACCGAGCTGATCTCCCTGTGCTATGCAGCTGCTTCCCACTAGCTATCTATTTTACATTTGATAGTGTATATATGTCAATGCTACTCTCTCACTTCGTCCCAGCTTACCCTTCCCCCTCCCTGTATCCTCAAGTCCATTCTCTACGTCTGTGTCTTTATTCCTGTCCTGCCCCTAGGTTCATCAGAACCTTTTTTTTTAGATTCCATATATGTGTGTTAGCATATGGTATTTGTTTTTCTGACTTACTTCACTCTGTATGACAGACTCTAGGTCCATCCACCTCACTACAAATAACTCAATTTTGTTTCTTTTTATGGCTGAGTAATATTCCATTGTATATATTGCCACATCTTCTTTATCCATTCATCTGTTGATGGACACTTAGGTTGCTTCCATGTCCTGGCTATTGTAAATAGAGCTGCAATGAACATTGTGGTACATGACTCTTTTTGAATTATGTTTTTCTCAGGGTATATGCCCAGTAGTGGGTTTCCTGGGTCATATAGTAATTGTATTTTTAGTTTTTTAAGGAACCTCCATACTGCTCTCCATAGTGGCTGTATCAATTTACATTCCCACCAACAGTGCAAGAGGGTTCCCTTTTCTCCACACCCTCTCCAGCATTTATTGTTTGTAGATTTTTTATGATGGCCATTCTGACTGGTGTGAGGTGATACCTCATTGTAGTTTTGATTTGCATTTCTCTAATGATTAATGATGTTGAGCATTCTTTCATGTGTTTGTTGGCAATCTGTATATCTTCTTTGGAGAAATGTCTATTTAGGTCTTCTTCCCATTTTTGGCTTGGGTTGTTTGTTTTTTTGATATTGAGCTGCTTGTATATTTTGGAGATTAATCCTTTGTCAGTTGCTTCATTTGCAAATATTTTCTCCCATTCTGAGGGTTGTCTTTTCACCTTTTTTATGGTTTCCTTTGCTGTGAAAAAGCTTTTAAGTTTCATTAGGTCACTTAGGTTGTTTTTATAGCTTGGCTATTGTAAATAGTCCTGCAATAAACATGGGAGTGCAGATGTCTCTTCAAGAAACTGACTTCATTTCCTTTGGACATATACCCAGAAATGGGATTGCTGGATCAAACAGTAATTCTATTTTTAATTTTTTGAGGAACCTCCATACTTGTTTTCCATAGTGGCCGCACCAATGTACATTCCCGCCAATAGTGTATAAAGGTTCCCTTTTCTCCACACCCTCATCAACACTTGTTACCTTTTGTCTTTTTGAGAGCAGCCATTCTAACAGATGTGAGGTGATATCTCATTGTGGTTTTGATTTGCCTTTTTACTGATGATTAGTGATGTTGAGCACGTTTTCATGTACCTGTTGGCCATTTGTCTTCTTCTGAAAAATGTCTATGCGGGCCCTTAGCTCCTTCTGTAATCTTTTTTTGGGGGGTGGGTGGGCTATTGAGTTCCTTATATATTTTAGATATTAACCCCTTTTCAGATAGATGGTTTCAAATATTTTCTCCCATTCTGTAGGTTGCCTTTTCATTTTGTTGATGGTTTCCTTTGGGCACAGCATTTTAGTTTGATGCATTTCCACTTATGTTTTAATAAGATCCCAGGAGATGTGAAGTCATGCTGAAGTGTGAGAAGTATGGCCCAGAACAGAGATTACGATGGGCCTAGAATGGTTCTCCCAAACTCCACAGACAAGCCTTTAAGAATATTTATATTTATAACAGAATAATACATATGCCTCTGTTTCTGAATTGTTTACAGTACATAAAAAGAAAACAGACAACTATCTAAGGAAAAGAAGTATAATTCTTCCCACTTCTTAGGAAGAAGATGGTTTTATCAGTTGCTTTCTTTTGGGAGAGTGTCAGGGAAGATTCAAGAAAAGATGACTAGAAGTCTATACACCATCATTTCTACAGCTAACATGTCCAAAATAAATTTTAACCTAATTTCCCCTGTGGTTCTGACATTTTGCAATTTTTTTATCTCCTTATACAGGCACACCTTGGAGATATTGTGGGTTTGGTTCCAGACCACTGTAATAAAGCAAACATCGCAATAAAATAAGTCACACAAATTTTTTGGTTTCCCAGTGCATATAAAAATTATCTTTACATTATACTGTAGTCTACTAAGTGTGTAATAGCATTATGTCTAAAAAAACCAATGTACATACCTTAGTTAAAATTCATTGCAAAAAATGCTAACCATCATCTGAGCCTTCAGCAAGTCATAATCTTTCTTCAATAGTAACATCAAAGATCACTGATCACCATAACAAATATAATAATAATAATTAAAAAGTATGCAATATTGCAAAAATTACCAAAATGTGACACAGAGACATGAAGGGAACAAATGCTGTTGGAAAAATGGCCTTGATAGACTTGCTCAATGCAGGTTTGCTACAGACCTTCAATTTCTAAAAAACACAGTATCCGCAAAGTGCAATAAAACGAAGTATGCCTGTAGTTTTTTTTCTGCATAATATATCCCTGCATATATCCCTGTAAATTCAAGAAATTAGCCATAATTTCAGTTGAAGAATCTTCTGCCTAGTGATGTTTTATATATCCTTCAGGGTACCACATTAGAAGAAAATGAAATCTCAACAAGGGATTATGGGGGCATAATTAAAACAGTGCTTTAAATTAAATAGTTCTACTAATTAATTTCATAGAACAATAGGCATACAGAAATGCTGGTAATAAAGTTTAGCCATCATACACTGGATTACAAATAAAGATATTAATGTTGTAAACCAGAAGTAAAGGCCCATGACCTTATCATTTGGAGGAAAAATCCCACAAACAAAATGAAAACTCCCCCCCTCCCCAATTAAAGATTGGAACATAAATGATGAGCTCAAATACGATGGTGTACCCCAACCCCAAGCCAAAATATTCAAGACAAAATTTTTTTAACTTTATTAAATAGAATATGACTGTAATTAGATATAACAGCAACACTCACATTTTATTTATTCTGTAAAAAATACTTTAATTTGTTACGGCTCATTTATACCATAGCTTTTAAAATTTAATCTTGGAGGGCATTGTGGATTTTAGGGAAGGATTATGGGGGGTGGCACATATAAGGTGAAACATAGATGCTATTTACCAGAATGAAGAACAATGGAGAGATAATTGCACTGTTTTTGTGTTTGCCAGTGTGTGTATGTGCCTCAGAAACTGCAGCTTCAGGTCAAGGATACAGAACCTTCTCTCCATGGAGGTTTCAACTGCTTTATAAGCAAACAAACAAACACATATTTTGTAATCAGCAAACACTTTTTGAGTGTATACTCTGGACAATGTACCTTACAAGACACTAAATTGAACCAATTCAGCAGGTCCAAAAAAGTGAAACCGTGATATGTGGTGAGGATTTATTTATTTATGAGACAGGCAGATTCTTATTCAGGGAAATAAACATTTTGATGCCACTGATATTTATAACTCTCACAAACATCCTTTTAATCAAACTGTGTCCCTATAAGACAACGCATGGGAGGACAGGTTTTCAGAAAATTGAGGGAAAGCCCAACAGAGCTTTTAGCTGCACTCAGGCCTTACCAAGGTCAAACAGCCAGAGAAGGCTCTCAGCAATAGAATTTTCCATCCAGTTCATGGCATGACACTTGGGGGCTTTTAACATCAAAGCATTACCCAGTTGCAGAAAATAACTGCTCAAACAACAACTAATGAGGTCAGAAAGATCATCAGATTTACTGCCAAAGTAGAAAAAGGGGCATGATTTTCAGAGATGCTTTAATTAATGAAAAAGAAGGTAATTCCTTGAAAGCCCGGCAGTGGAGAGAGACCCACCAACGTGCAAGGCTTCTCCCTGCCCACATTTTAGCCCGTATTAGACCCTGAATTGCTTTAGAATCATATCTCTAGCAGGCTTGGGTTTGGTAATCCACCCAGTTAATGAAAGCCTGTTCAGCAGAGCATTCTTTATTACCTTTTAATCTTTTTGAATTCTTTTGCCTCCTTCCCCAACAGAACATGTTTCAACATCTGTCTTGGGTCTATTTTCTCCTCAGCAACTCAGTATAAGCCTGGAGGGTGGCAGTCAAGTTTACTCACTGCCAGGCCAAGGATAAAAACATAAATTTGGGGGAAGTGATGTAGAACTTGGTAAATAAAAGTGGAACCGACAGCTCTTACCCTCAGTCTCAGATGGGCCACCGCAGCATTAGCTGAAGTGCCCAGTAGGCTGATGAATCTGATGCAAGGGATCCATTCAAAGGCAGGAACATGGGCACCAGCCTAACTCAAGCTGTTGCATCCACGCATCCATCTATCCATCCAACAAAAATGTACTAAACTTCTGCAAAGCACCTGGCTCAAGGCAGCAATACTGAAACAGTTCCTGCTCTCACAAAGCTTCCTTTTTCTATCCCTCAGTCCCTTTCCATCTATCTTACCAGGTTAAGTTTTGTGTTGAACAACACTAGGATTAATTTTTACATCCATTCACTAGGAATTAGACCTAAAACCCTTTGTCATTCCATTTAAATCACCAGCTAGACATCAGCCAGTAACTGTCGTTACTCCAAATTTAATACACAGGTAGCCTCAGGGTAAGGGCTTACATGCCATCTTCAGAAATGGCTAGCAGAACAAAATCAATCATGGCTGACTATACAATTACTGGAAGCCATTAATAGTTAAGGCAATTTTTTTCTTCTTGGGCTCCAGTAGACTTATGATTATAAATAGCTTCATTTGTAACAAGATGTGGTGAGCCCACAGGGAAGATTCGGAGAGGCTTGGGGCCCAGACTGCTTGGATACGACATTGAGAAAATGACTAAATTACTGTCTCCATTCTGTCCATTAAGGGGATAAGAATATATATGACCGGCTTCCCTGGTGGAGCAGTGGTTGGGAATCTGCCTCCCAATGCAGGGGACATGGGTTCAAGCCCTGGTCTGGGAAGATCCCACATGCCGCGGAGCAACTAGGCCCGTGCGCCACAACTACTGAGCCTGCGCGTGTGGAGCCTGTGCTCCGCAACAAGAGAGGCCACGACAGTGAGAGGCCCGCGAACCGCGATGAAGAGTGGCCCCCTGCTCACCACAGCTGGAGAAAGCCCTCGCACAGAAACGAAGACCCAACACAGCCAAAAATAAATAAATAAATAAATAATAAAAATTGAAAAAAGAAAACCTCCACTTTAAAAAAAAAAAAAAAAAAAAAAGAATATATATGACCAAAATGCTGAAAAAAAAAATGAGCTAGAATGAAAAACAGCCATCTGGTTAAGTGTGAGGAGCCAGAACACACTTGATTTGAAATCACAGATCCATCACTAAATACCTTTATGAGAAATAAACATTTTAAAACCTCTTTAAATGTTTTTAAACCTCCTTTATTTCAGTTTCCTCTTTTGGAAAATTAAAGATAATAATTGTACAAATATCCTAGAATGATCATGAAGATCAAAAGGAATAATTCACCTCAAGCATTAGTGCCCAATAAAGGTTAAAAACAAAGCAAACAAAAATTACTTTCACCAATAGTAGAATATCCTTTAGAAGTAATAAGGTTATACAGCCTCTATTCTAACCTTCTTCACTAAGACATTGTAAAGACGAGTAGACTAGATACGAGAAAAAGTACTCTGAATTCCTAAAAGAAGATATAGTCTATATTTGTAAAATATTATCAGGATGAGAGCGTCAAGTGTATTATTAGTACATTCTAATGGCTGCTGGGGCTCTGGTAACCGGTTTAATGATCCTAATTCACTGTTTAGAAGCCATTAGCTCACCCGACAGACAGGTAAGCACAGCACTACAGGAGATGGAGGGAAGGAAGGGGGAAGGAGGAAGAACACTCACAGGCCTCCCAAGTTGTAAGCCCTATAAGAATTCTCAAGTTCTGCGCTTATGCCTTATTTATAAATTAAAATTCTATTTTTCTTTGTTGCGTTTTGGTAGTCGAAGTGGCTAAAATCCTAGAAAACCCCTTCAATCTTGGGCCATACCACACACACTGGTTGTACAATACAATGCACTGAGCTCCAAACATGGAGATTGAAACCTCGATAGGAAAGGTGGCTGCTAGGGTTGCACTGAAATCCCATAACAATCTTTGGAAAGAAACCAAGAAGGAAGAAAAGAAAACTTTCTGTGTCTGTCTAGACTTCATCTCTTCAGAAGTAAACCTCATCTCCCAGGGTGATAGCAAGAGGGTGATAATTAGGATTAGCTTCAAGGTCGCTGTCTGCCAGCTCCATCCCATCATCAGCCCTCGCTTCCTCCCACCTGTCTCATGCCACCATTACTGTTTTCAGCAGCTGAAAATAATGAGACCAGAGCCTGAGAAACCAGCTAGCCGACCAGATTAGATTCAGCTCTTCACCTTCATGAGGATCAACTGCAAATTGTAAGAAGTGATCATTGGTGAGAAAGTGACAAGTGATTTCTAAACTGTCCTCAGCAAATCAATCTCTCTAGCTAATCATCAATGACACTTCAGTAGGTGCCGGTATTTGGAATGAAAAGTTCAAAAAAAATTATGTCTCCCAATCTGCCATCATGGGAAAGAGTCATTCTTGCTATTACAGAGAAAAGAGCTTGGAGTGAAATATCATCAAGTAATAAATGGCTTTGAAAATATTTTTCAACATGTCTCTTAGAACTAGCATGTGCTAGCCCACTATTTCCCAAAATGTGATAGCCATCCTATTAATAGTATCCAAAAACATTTTATGTTGTACATGGATGAAATTTTATAAAATAGTTATGTATTAATTTTAATATTTTGGAAAAAAGTATAATTCTACATTAAGCCCAGGATTTCACAAGTATTTATTAGGAAGAAGCCATGATAAAAAAGTAAGTTGATTCAAAGAAAAGTATTAAGTGAATAGTAGGACAGGCACTCATGGATACGGCAAAAACACAGGGAGGTGGCATGGGGGTGACTCAGGCTGAGAAGCACTGCTCTTCACTGGGTTCCTACCCCCTAGGCCAAGGATTCCTGTGATTACTAAAAAAGTTTTCTCATCCTACTTCCGTTGAGAATGGTTGAACTCATCCTTTTTGATTCATTACAGTAAGCTGACTATGAGCTTCACATCACATGAGCTACTCTAGAAGAGCAGACAAGAACAGGGGTGCACTTGATTCTTACAATCATGCTCAGGCAGCAGACCAAAAAGTCAGAGGACAATGAGGCATTTTTATGGCAGCAAGTCAACACAAAATTTCAAAAGTGTTCCTTTGGCAGAGAACATGGGGACAGGTCTTTTGGCTCAAGGGTGCTCCTAACAAAATACACACTGCCCTCTGAGATTGGGTAATGTGTTCTATTAATCTTTGAATGTCCTAAATAGCTCCATAATAGATGCTTAATAAATGTTTGAATAAATAAATAACTAGCGGTATCTTAAATTTATGAATATTGCCATATAACATCATCAACAAAACTTCACATCTAGGTGCGAGGAAAATGTAGCTCTAGGAATGACACTTACCTTGGGCACAGTCCTCACACGGAACAGTATATTTTGGAAGGAGTGTCCATCATTGGCCTGCAAGACTGTGACATCAGAAGTGCTATCCGAGCCGTCGTGAGCATACTGGAGAAGGCCCCTGGAGAGCTCATCCAGCCGGAATTGATAGCTAGGGGCTGCAGGCGACTGAAGTGTTTGGAGCAACTGGCCATGAAGTGGAGGATCGAGCACTTGGACCACCACATCCTGTGGGTTGTCGTCATCTCGGATGTCAAGCAGCTGAGTGGTGATGGTTCCCCTCTCTCCTCTGCTAATATGGAGAGCCTCATTCCTCAGCACATAGGGGGCCTGTGGAGTTGAAGGGAAGGAGGAGAAGAGAAGCCATTCGCAGGAAAAGAAAGGACAATCCAGTGGACCAGATACCAGCTGTGTGCAACCTGATTGCCATTTCTATGCTTTTTAAGGAACTCTAGATGCTCCAGCCAAGTGCCAAACTCTTGCATAGTCACAGCATTTGTCAGAGGTGTAGTCAAACATAGTAATCACTGCAAAGGAGGTTACTTCACACCTGGAGGTTCTGGAGATTTCTCAAGACACTTCCAGACCATAATATTCATCAGGGGCAATCAAAGTGAGCTGCTTGCTTCTAAATCTCTGAAGTCTCTGCTGTCTTGTTTTACACTACATCCCCTGAATTGCAACTGAGAGGTGAGTCAGGGAACTCAATTAGTTGTCTGCATTCAAGAGGGACTAACAAGAGATATGGAATTTGGGCATTTGTGTTGGGAGTTGAGCACTTCGCTCCAGGCTACGCTGCAGCAAGCTGACTTGGAGTAAGATACTTCAGCATTCTGAATTCCTGCTATTTCTGGTCCCTCCCAGTAATTTTCTTCAAGCTGTCTCATCCATATCTTCAACAGGCCCACCCCAACTCAGGTTATAAAGCCTGATAAGATCATGGTCTGCGTAAGGCAACCACCTGGTTAATTCATGTGGCAAATTTTAAAATGTTTTCCTTAGGATTATCAGGTTTCTCCCCACCAACTTCAGTAAGCAAATAAAATGTTCTTTCATTGAGATAAAAGTTAATGAACCACACATAAAAACACACACACACACACAAAAAAAACCCATAAAAAAATCAAGGCAAGAAGCCAAAGAAAACATTATCTTAGTTTTTAATATCATTTGAAGTTGAACCATCTAGGGCTTTTTCAGTACACTGCCTTTCTTTACTCCAAATGGTTTTCTTTTAACAATACCCTCCTGGCCTCCTGGAAATTTCAATATCTATTAAAGTAATGTCTAACTAGCGCATCTCTATAATAATCAAATAATAGCTATAGAAGATAGCTACTCCTCGGGATTCCTGAGTGAGAATTCAAAAGCTGTGATTCTATACATGGGAATGAATGGCCCCTCAGATTCTGTAAGAGGAGAGGTCAAAGGTGATGTCAAAATCCATAAATGGAAAAGATCAAATTAACTTACATGAGAAAATCTCACAGACGCTCAAAATCATATTGAAATATCACAGAAATGTAAAGAAACAAAAATAAGTTAAAATTCATTTCTAAAAATCCATTTTTAAAAAGTTAAAATGACAAAAGTTTCTCATATAATAAATAAAATTAAAATGTGCCTTCACCATCTACTCAACTGATTTGGGGAAAGCAAACAAAAATCAGGGAACCATGGCAAGTCATCATCTCAGATTAGGAAGTCACTTGCCAAAAGCTACCCAAGTCTTTTATGCACCTAATTAGAGTAACTATATTAGCACAAACAAAAAGAACAAAACAAAACATCTGAGCTTAAATACTGAGAAACAACTAAGCCAGTAAGTCCTGAGACTTGGTAGCCCTCTGACCCATATTTACAGAGATTATATGTTTTTGCTTTGATTTAAACAAAATTCATACTCTTAGCCCAACCCTGAGGTCAAATTAATTTAGGATCAATTTCTAATCATTCCTCAATTTCAGTCATCGCTGAAGTGAGAATGCCATCAAGAATCGCTGAGCTGGGCTGTGAGTCCCATTTGGCAGCCACTTCTGGTTCAAATCTATGTTATCCCATAGTCCATGGTCTTTTCGCTTTTGGACCAAAAATATAAAAATAACAGTTTTTTTTTTTTTTTTGGCTGCACTGCGTGGCATATGTGATCTCAGTTTCCCAACCAGGGATCAAACCCACGTCCCCAGCATTGGAAGTGCAGAGTCTTAACTGCCAGACCACCAGGGAAATCCCAAAATAATCACAGTTTTAAAAACAATGATCTCATATCCTTCCTTGAACCAAGACTAACACACTACCAAGATCTAATGTTTAGGTAATCTGGGTTCCCCCATGCTGATATCCCAGTCTCCTGCTGTTCACAATTTAAGAATACATTGATCTTCCTCTTCCCTTTGCACATTTCAGCTGTTCAATCCTTCAAGCCCAGGTACTCAGAGCATCTACCACGATTTGTATTCAGGACACATAAGTACAGCTTGACAGAGATGAGTGATGAGAACAGAAGAGCCATCACACTGAATTTTATAGCAACTACCATGATTTCCTCAGACTTATGTTTGGCTGATGACCACACTGGCACTTCATTTAAATAGATCCTTGATAAGATCCTCTAACTACCGCAAACTGAGTTAAATGCAGTTCAGCTACGTGATAGATAGGCAAAATAGGCAAACATAATTCCATATCCCTGAGAGAGAAACACTTAGACAAAACAAACCTATTCACCTATGAATAGGGAAGTCTTAACAACTGGTACAGCTTCAAATTATTCTGAAGGGCTAGTATGAGAGTCAGTATAGTAAAGTCAGGCACAACGTAATAGTCAAGAACACAGAGTGTGTAACCAAATTCACTGGGCACAAATCTCAGCTCTCTGTCAGCTATATCACCATAGACAAGTTACTGAACCTCCCTGAGACTTAGTTTCCTCATCTGTGAATTGGGGATAATAATACCTCACAGGGCTGGCATGAGGATTACATGAGAAACATAAGAGTACTATGGATGTATCAGTCATTGTTTGTTGCTGTTATGACCCACAGTACTAAAAACTACTCCAGTGACATCTCATGAGGAAACTGAGACACGATTAATTCAGCTCAATCATTTTTGCTAAAACTACAGAAAATCGTGATTTGTGCTTCAGAATCAGTAGGCATGTGAAATTATTAATTGTGTGGCATTTTCTTACCTGTGTTGAAAATGCTTGTATGTTGATCAGCTGTGGCTCAGAGAAGAACTGCTGGTCACTAATTTTCAGGGAAAAGTAACCTTTCCTGAAAGAAGTCCCCAAGAAAGCAATGAGAAAGTACAATCATTAAATTGGTCTTTAGAAAGACAAGGATTAAAAATATTTTCAGATTATATGCATATAAGAATTTGGATCAAACCACTACAGTAATATACTATTCATACGGTAAATAGAAATGACCACATAAAGATGAACATAGCAAGATGCAGGTAAAACTACTGTATATTCTTCGATCTCAGTATAACAATGTTTCTATTTTTTTTGTTTTCTATTTTTCTAAATAGAATATATGAAAGGTCGAAAAATCAGTTGTCGGGCCAAGACAGGTTAGTAACATATTGAAGGCTAATGGTTAAGTTGGAGAATGGAAAGGAATCTTTCACTGTCTCTGACTAGTTCTCAATGATTTCCTCTTCCCTGTGAATCCTCTTCCCAACCCCTGCCCAGTTCATGTGAGTGGACCCCAATAACACCATTAACAGTGGTTGCAATGTTTGTGTTACATGACTCTACGGCCCAATCTTCCCTCCAGTCACGCACATACACCTTCAATGTGGACTGGACTACAGAAGGATGACTGATTATTCCCTGGAAATTTGGAACTGGCCTGACAGTGCCATTTGACTCTGGGGGAACCACAGTCTATCATGCTGATGAGAATGTGGAGCAAGCCCGTCTGCAGGAGGGAGGTGAGTGTAGCCTTCGAGCAAAGAGACAGAGATGAGAGGAAGAACTGAGTCCTGCTTCCCATTTCTGGGTCTAACTCCTGGGCTTGCCCTGGAAGCCCAGTTGCCCTTGATATGTTTGAGATCTGAGCCATACCTGCAGTGTTATAACAAGCCTTACAATTTTGCTTAATCTAGTTCAAGCTGACTTCCATTACTTGCAACCAAAGAGTCCTAATTAATAGAACAAAATAAGACTCACTCTTTGCTGTGGTTTTTACTTCCTGTTTCAGCAGCTTCAGAGACTACTAGGAGGGAAGGTAGGAGCTGCCCACCTTCAAAGCCAAAGCAAGCTCAGAACTCACTTCGGGCTTGTAAGATGTGTGACTAATACGTTATGGAAGGTGTAGAATTCTGTTCTATACTATAGGGACCATTGTTTTAAAGGTTCTTTCATGGAACTAACTACTGAGACATAAAGAATGTGGATGGATCTCAAATGCATTATGGCAAAAGCCAGAAACAAAAGATTATATACTGTATGTGTCCATTCACATGACATTTCAGAAAGGGCAAAACAATAAGAGTGAAAAACAGATCGGTATTTGCCAGGGATGGGGCGGGGAGAAGGGAGTGCCCGTAAAAATGAGATGGGGGGAGTGACGAAACTGTTTCACATCTCGCTTGTGGTCTCAAGACTGCAAGACTATATATATTTGTTAACACACATAGAACAGTACAGTTTAAAATGGGGAATTTTATTGGGTGCCAATTATACCTCAATAAATCTGATTTTTTTTTAAAAGAAAGAATGCTTGTCTTCCCTCTCATTCCATCTTCCCTTTCATTTTCTGTCCCATTTAAATCCTGTCCCTCTCCACTCCCACGTCCAGACTTCAAGAGAATGCAGGTGATGGAAGAAGCAGAATGCAGAAAGAAAGGATGGTTACTCCCAACCTACTGGGGAAAAACGATCTTGGTTGCACTGAGGTTGCAATAACTGTGTTCAGCCTCTCAGCCACGCCAGCTTATAAAGGCCACTAGGACTGTATTTCCGAGTCATCTTGCACTCCACAGGGGCATTCCAACCCAAAGAAAGCCAATCCTAAAGAATCATGGTGGGCATTTTCATGGGGATAAAAAACCACAAGCCAACATGGCAGGTTGCCCCTTTTGTTTTTGTATCATTTAGAGACTTATATAATTTCCCTTTTCCATGAGTTTCTACCAACCTTGTTTTACTATTCCTCTCATTCTTTCTTTTTAAAAAATTTTAGATAAAAAAGAAGATCCAATGTTAAAATGGGTACTAAAAAATAAAAAGAGTACTGAAAGAAATCCCTGCAAAATAGTTGCCACTCTTGGTCCCGTTTAGGGGTGCAAAGCTGACTCTGGAAAGAAACAGGTGGTGAGAGATTAAAGAGGTTAAACAGACAAGAGGCTTAACTTTGGTTTTCTGTGGAGCTTTTATGTACTTTACACACTTTTCACAAGTGATTCCGAGACATATGACTACAGGTACAGAGCTGTGTATATATGTGTCTGTGTGTGTGTGATGCAAACACCTAAGAACTATACTTGAAAGAAAATGAATGAAGAAGATAGAGCACAAATTTGAAGAGTGATTCTATGGCATCAGACACCAGAGTTTTAAGCTCCATCTCTGGAGCAATATTTTCCTATGCAATGATCTTTTGCCCCTGGAGGATGGAAGCATGCCCTTTATTCCTAGTACTATTAAGGAGGCAGAAATCATAGTGGCTGAAGGCATGGGGTGTGGAATCAGAGAGCCTTGGGTTGGAGTCTCAGCTCTGCACTCATAGGCTGTGAGGCTTGAGCAAGATTACTTACACGTTCAAGGCCTCAGTTTCCCCACCTATAGCCTAGGATCATAAATATACATAATTCACATAAAGTGCATAACACAATGGCTGGGTCACAGTTAGCACTCAGTAAATATTAGTTGTTCCTATTCCTGTAAGATGGGTCTTTTGAGGTTACTGGCATCACTGGCTCTGAACTGCAATAGGGAACATGTGATCTACTTTTCTCCCCACTTATCTCCTAGCTCAGACCTTAAACATTTTTTTAAAAATCTCAAATTTAGCGGTGACAGTAGAAGATATTCACTGCATCCTTTATCACTGTTCCATGGGTTTCAACTCCCTGTTTACACATGTAGTCCACTCTGAATGATCTGCACTAATGAAGCAGAGCAGGGTGAAGGATAATCCAAGAGGCTAGTCTTTGGGGTGCATTCCCTGATTTCTGTTTAGTAGATTTACTCTGCTAATTATATGGCTCTATTTGCTTGGGTTAGCGTTAACATTCAACTGCATTCCTGAAACATATGTCAGCTGGGGTGGGGAAGACAGCCAGAAGTGTGCTAGGCATCAGAAGGAAACTGGATCAGGCTTAAAAATGAACCACATTTAGTCCCATAAAGTGGATAATAACAAGTTAACCGTGACTCTTAGTTTCCTTCCAACTCTGAAATTCTAGGAACCACACAACACCTTGAGAAGTACGCACTCCATCCTCTAGCCACTCCCTCCTCCCGGTATAGTACCCTAATGCTGAAGAAGCAGCTGCAGCATCTGGGTACATAAGCAATTTTGTTTATCCTGGGCCAAAAAACTGGGTAATTGTACTAGGAACTTTCCCATCACATCAGAGAATTACCCATAATCATGCAATAAAATAAAAATGCCTCTAACCGAAGCACTCTCTCTGAACAATTACAGTGATATGATGACAGGCAGCTGAAAGCATTGGCCTTTGTAGAGTATCGATCTTCCCCAGAAGAAAAGGGAGAGCTATTGAGAAGTGGGGGTTGGGTGCAGAGCACTGATGGAAAGGTGGCAGGAGGAAAACAACAGAATGCTGGGTCACCTGGGCTTTTCTTTGCTGTGCACAAAACGCACTCTTTTCTCCTTCACATCTTTCCAGCTAAAGTGGCCAGCCTTGTCGAGCTGAACCTCTTTTCCATTCCTTGAGAGCACAAGGTGACCATTGGTGGGAGTGCTCACCACATGGAACAGGAGGTCTTCGACCCTGCCATCCTGGTCTTGAACATTCAGGAGGAGAAAATCCAGTGGCTTCATTGAACCAATTGCAAGCGTGAGGGAACCATTCACATGAAGACTAGGGGTGTGTATTTTGCCTGGAAAACATATGAATCCAAAGGTCAGGCTTGGTACAGTCACTAATTAGGTTTTATTATTATTATTATTTAAAGAAATAGACTTGTAATGTTCATTCAGAGCTACAAAGATGAAACTCTAGGCTATCGTATTCCATAAGACTCCTTCTAATACAGTGGTTCTCATCCTGGATGCACATGAGAATAACACAGGGTCTCAATATTAAATGACAAAACTCCTAGAAGAAAATATAGGAGAAAATCTTGGTGATCTTAAATTAGGCAATGCTTTCTTAGATATGACACAAAGAGCACAAGTGACAAAAGTAAAAATCAGATGTATTGGACATCATTAATATTAAAAGCTTTTGTGCTTTTAATAACAAAGGACATCGTCAAGAAAGTGAAAAGACAATCCACAGAATAGGAGAAAATATTTGCGAATTACATATCTGAAAAGGGACTTGTATCCCTTTTACATCCAGAATACATAAAGAATTCTCACAACTCAATAAATGACAAATAACCCAATTTAAAAATAGGCAAAGAATTTGAACGGGCATTTCTCCAAAGAAGATACACAAAAGGCCAATAAGCACATGAAAAGGTGCTCAACATCATCAGTCATCAGGGAAATTTGAATCAAAATCACAAGATGATATCACTTCATACCTACTAGGAAGGACAATAAAAAGTATTCCTGAGAGTGTGGAGAAACTAGAAATCTCATATATTGCTGGTGGGAATGTAAAATGGTGCAGCTGCTTGGGAAGACAGTCTGGCCATTCCTCAAGCAATTAGACATAGAGCTACCATATGATCCAGCAATTCCGCTCCTAGGCATATACCAAAGAGTATTGAAAGGCATATGTCCATACAAAAACTGGTACACGAATGTTCACAGCAGTGTTATTCATAATAGCCCAAAGTGGAAATAATCAAAACAATCAAACATCAATTGATGAATGAATAAACAAAATGTGGTATATGCATACGATGCAGTTATTATTCAACCATAAAAAGACATACTGATATACGTTCTAACATGGAGGAACCTTGAAAATATCATGCCAAGTGAAAGAAGCCAGATGTAAAAGGCCACATATTGTAAGATTCCATTTACGTGAAATATCTAGAGTAGACAAATCTATACAGACAGAAAGTAGATCAGTGGTTGCCAAAGGCTAAGGCAACAGGGCAGTGGAGAGAGACTACTAATGGTTATTGGATTTCTTTTTAGGGTGATTAAAATGACCTGGAATTAGACAGTGATGATGGTTTCGTAACATTGTGGATATGCTAAAGACTCATTGTATACTTTCAAGGGTGAATTCTGTGGTATGTGAATTATATCTCAGTAATAATAACAATAAAGAATCACATAGGGATCTTTTAAAACAATCCTGACACTTAGGCTCACCACTAGAGATTCTGACTTAGATGTTCTGGGGTGGGACCTTAGTGATTTTACAAGCTCCCCAGGTTATCCTAATAGGCTGCCACATTTGAGAACCACAGTCCTATCCTAATACATCTGTCATATCTGACCATCAGACCCACCAAGGGCAAGAAAAGAGTCAAGTGTCTGATACCATTTGTAAGAACAGCACCAGTTAATCTACCATGAAGTAGGATTATCAGTGGCTTACTCAGAATTCATGTGAAATATATACGTTGTTTTAAAAATTTACGATCTCTGTCCATAGGAAACATCTGATGGATGAATTAGGATTCCCGACCTTGATATGGAATTCATCCTGTCTCCTGCAAGTCGTTTTGCTTGGACTTTAACCGGTAGCACGTCTTCCTTTTACAAGTAGGTCAGACAGGGCAGTTTAGGAATGCCAAGTTTCAGGGGGACTACTTCTAACGTAGAATTACTCCAATGAAAGTTGGATTCATTTTCACAAGTTGACTTGTATTACATCCCAAGTGGGGTAAGCTGACTCTCAAGTATTGTACTTGGGGTTTCCAGAAGGATCCTAATGAAATAAGCCAAAGATATTTTCTCCCATGGGAAGTCTTAATATCATTAGAGGTCAGAAATATAGACATGAAAAATATGATTGACTGCAGGTGATAAAACATGATTCATGTTATTGATGAAGGACACTCAGAAGCCAAGAAATGCTCAGCTATAATATAACTCCCAATCCTCATTCACCTGTAAAAGTTCTGGGGTTCAAAATTAAGCCTGAATTTAAATTTGTTTCTCTTTGTTGTTTAAGCTAAAGTGTCCATGGATGTGTTGGACAAGACGAGCTCCATTCCTTAACGTGTTACCTAATTCTTAGTGGCAAGCAGAGTGGCTTGAAATCCATCCACTTCCAACATGTGAACCTAATGGGGCAAGCTCCTCACACCATTCATTAATTACTTATCATTTATCTCCAGTGTGTGCACAAAGGATGCATCATTGCACCCTGGCATAACAGCTCTACATGTTTATATAAATATAATAAATTATATCTGTAAGTATAATTTTCTATAACGTGGCGGTAGTTCAGGAACACAGCTAAGTTTTATGCCGAATTTCTGATCTGATAGCTGTGACTTTTAAAGCACAGATGGCTCCTTTTTCCCTTCCAAAGATCTTGGAAGTTGAATTTTCCCAATTTTCCATGTTCTATAAACAGTCCCTTATTCCATAGCAGCACCAGGGGTTTTCCGAGAATGGAAAGCCTGCATTTTATACCACACGAGCCAACGGTATCTGCAAACTCAGCCTCCGCGTGGAGAAATTACAGGTGACTTCACCAGAGCATCGGAGGGGAAGCACTTACCAGCACATGTTTCATTAGAGGAGTGGGCAGGGAAGCCGGGAACACAGTTGGAGACACAAAGGCCACTCTTCAGAAGGAACCCATGGTCACAGAGGTGACACCGGTCTCTCTGGCTGCACTGCAAGCACCCCCGGGGGCAGGCTATCGGAGAGAGGACACACTGAATGAGGCAGGACAACGGCACAGGCACCCAGAGGGGGCCACCAGTGATAAAGAAATGAAGAGTGGGAGCACAGCAACATAGGACCCCCAGCTGTAGCAAGAGAGAATTCCCACAGTTTCCTGCAGAATTTCACAGAAATGACATTTCCTACCCTGCAAAGGAAAGTGAACAGGAAGGAGCACCCTTGCTTTCCACACTATGACCTGAACATGTTGCACATAAATGGATTGTTTAAGAAGTTAACAATACTGACTTGCAAGGGAGGCAGTTTATAGGGATTAAGAGCATAAGCCCTGTCGGGTACTGTTCCTCTTCTACCACTTAACGGCTGCTGAATTCGGGCAACTTGTTTAACAGTCTGTGGTGCAATTTTCTCATCTTAAAAATGGGGATAGTAATAGCGCCTAATGCAATGACCGTTGGTTGGATTACACGGGCTATATATAACGCGAAGTGACTAGCACAGTATCGGGCACACGAAAGGACTCAAATGTACTACTATCACTGCTATTCTTATTTTTATTATTATTATTTTAAATGCATGTGGAGAGCAAGCTATTTAAAAGACCATAGATTATTTCTTTGAATCAAGTTAATAAGCTTCTATAAATCAAGTGTTTACTGCCTAATTATTCTGCTTCCTCAGTTGAGATGCTGTTATAGAGAGGTGGCACAGGATAGTTTAAAGGGTCCTGAATTAGAATCAGAAAATCTGAGTTTAATATCTGACTTTATGTTACCCTGGTTAACACTCTTAATGCTCTTTCTTTTTTTTCATTTGTAAAACAGGATTCATAGTGTCTGCCATATTTTACCAAGTCATTGTGAATGTTAAATGAGATAATGCAGATGAAGGAAATTTGGGGAAATATAAAATGCCATGCCTAGGTAATGGCATTATTATTAAATATCAGGTATTCTTTAAAGTGGGGCACACAGTACCAAGTTTTGATGGAAATGATGAGAACAAACTGAGGAAGCTCTTGTGAATAACTCAATGGACAAGGAGATTAAGACTTCGGGTTTAACTTCAGTTTAATAACAAAAGATCAATGTGTCTCACTAAATTGTCCCCAGAAATCCTACTCCTCAAGGATATTATGGCAATATCAGGGTCACTGGTAATTTAGTCTACGCACTGAAAACCCTGGGCCCGTGCCAATAGGGCTGACACACTCTTAATGGACACCACACCTCAGTTCAATATAAGCTTTACATTCCATGAAATATTGGCTTTGTTTCCATACAGACCTTTAGGGACAATATTGATTTGTGCAAGAGAATTATTGGCCTGCACTTCCATATTCTATTTAGCCAGCCATTGACAGATGTGCACGAGAAGCCATCGATTACTTAGGCCAAACTCCCTGGGTTTTCATTCTGTTCCTAATTCAGATTCTCCTTGGTTACCTGAGAATCAGCACACCTGACTTCCTTGCTGCCCTCACTTCTTTCCAGAGAACACAGCACAGTCTCCAAGTTACCTGTGCATTTGCGGTTTGAATGATCTGCAAAGTTCCCCTTCCCACATTCCTGGACACACTGGGCTTCCAAGAGGAGAAATGGGCCTTCACAGCGGGTGCACTCATGGGGACCTTGGCACTGGAGACAGTGGCTGTCACAGCCTGGAAGACACAAGTCAAGTCAACAGGAATGTGCATGGCTTTCCAAGGGGCTCCGGGCCCTCGTGATGAGGCAGTACAACCTGGTGTGCTGAGCAAAGCAGCAGACTGGGAGTCAAGGAGCCAGCCTGCCAATTGTGACCGCCGCGCTTACCAGCTGGGTGACTTGGCACTAGTCACTCCACATCTCTGAGCCTCAGCATTCTCTCCTATAAAATGCAGAGAACACACTGCCCCACCCAGCTCCTTGGATAAAGATCAAATTACATAATGAAAAATACTATGCAAACGATAAATTGACAGATATCAGCCATTATCATTATTATTAACTAGTCCTCGGCTCCCCGCACTGCTTCACTGAAGTGTCAGTCTTTCCTGGCTAACCTGGTCGGTTCTCAGGGTATCACCCAAGGATGCTCCCAGGAATGCTGCCTGTGCACTTTGGGTGGGCATTCCAGGCTGTGAAGATTTTGCGGCGTTAAATTGAGGCTGAAGGGGGTACTGAGGCAGAGAAAGGCGACGGTTAGACATATGGTATTGGGAGGGTCGTGGGAGGGCAGATGGTGGGATAAGACACTTTTTCCATGTGCTCAAATGACCAGAGCGTGCAGACCTCTCCATCTGGAGCACAGGACCGTTCAAGTTTTAAGGAAATCCAGAACTAATGGTCAAACCATATCTGTTTGTGTGGCCATATACCTCCAAGATTCCCATGTGGATTTCAAATTTAGCAAATGTTGTACTGGGGCATGGGAGAAGGAAAGAGCGGACATTTGCATTAGAACAAAGAAAAGCTCTTAGGAAAGAAACAAGAAACTGGATAAAAAGCCAGAGAGGAAACTGGCCACAGGCTCCTTCTCAGAACAGTAAAATACAGAGGGGGCGGAAGCTTGGATGAGCACAGAGCAAGGGCTCCAGACACTTACTCTTGCAGAGGCCCAGGTCCCGGTAAAATGACGGTGAGCACTGCTCCACACAGGCCCCGTCCTGGAGAACATAGCCATCCATGCACTGCAGGCAGTCTGTCCTCAGAGGCCCGCGACACGCATTGCAACTCCAATCACACTCTAGAAAGAAAGTTCCTTCGATCAGCTTCCTTTCTGTCCACCCTCAGTCCCAGTGACTAATTTATGAGGACACTGGCTGCAGCTGCATGGGGTGAGTGAGGACAGCATGAGAGATGTCAGATAGGTGAGCTCTAACGAGGCTCTGCTTGTAGTAGCCTGAACGCCTCTCTGAGGTTGAGTGTTTCCTAATTACGTTAGACATGGCGCGTACAAGGACCGCTCCACGCTGGTGCAGAGGCTGCTTGTCAGCGGGGCTGCTGAGAAGCCAGATCAACTGGATCTTATTCCATACGGGTCCCAGAGTTCTTTATCCCCGGAGCCACAGCATCTCCATGCAAAGCCTCCTCCAGGGAGTGGCCTATTTGCTCCCACAAACCTAATCTGACCTCCTCCAAATGCCAATAGGTAAAGGATGTCAGAGACTGAACGAAGAATGCATCTGCTCTCTCCACTGACACGAGCCACGTGACTCTCTTCCTCTCAAAAATCAGGCGTTGACCAGCACAAGAGAAAGAACCAATGACATCAGACTTACAAGGGGTGTAAAAGAACTGTCCAGAAAGAAAGGTGTTCCTGAAATAACAGATCGCATTTAGAGCAGAGCTGACTCCTTTACATGTTCATTCACTGACAGGATGTATAGCCCTGAACCTCGTGTGGCGGGTGTAGACCCTGCCCTCAAGAAGCTTATGTTCTAGGGGCTCCCAGCCTTAGATGTGCACCCAAGTAATTCAGGGGGGTGGTTAGAAATACAGATCATCAGGTTCAACATCAGAACTACGGAGTCAGGCCCAGGAAGACAGGGTGCTGTGCGGCTATTGTTTTTGTCACTGTGATTATGCTAGTTCTTGTGGCTGTTGTTTTTGATGGCCCAGGCAATTTGGATGCAGTCATAAAATGCAGAGTTCTAGCTGGTAAGGTAAGTCCTTCGTGCATGGAAGACGGGACAAAATAGCAGGATTAAGTACTTGTTTTTGAAGTCAGGTAAATCTGTATTCAAGTCATGGCTTTGGCACTTTTTATCTGCATGTCTTGCACACTTTCCTTAAGCTTTTTGAGCCTCAGTTTCCTTATCTGTAAAACAGGGATGAGAATAGCACCTATTTCATAAGGCTGCTGTGAAGATTAAATGGAATAATGAATTTAAGGAACTCAGCACAGTGCCTGGCACACAGCAGTTTAATAAATGTTTGCTGCTGAACTGGTTTCCTTGGAGAACGTATCTCCACTCGGCGCTGCCTCACCCCACCGTCCCTCTTCTCTAAGAAGCTGGGGAAACCTCTCATTAGTCACCTTTCTCTCTTCTTTGATGCAGTATTTCTAAGTCCCAAAGAAGCAGGTAAATGTGCACGATGGTACACGTGCTTCCAAGAAGATTTATAAAGTTAATCTCACTCATTTATTTGACTGAATCAGTCCTGAGGGAAAATGACTAAAACAGAGCCTTGAAAACTGCCAGCATCGTTATGAAATCACTTACAACAGGGAGGATTTGTGATAATCTTATTTTTCACCACAGACTGACAACCACTGGTTAGAAGGGAAAAACTAGAAAAGGTTCTGTGGTCTTGTGCACAGCAGACCGCCTCAGTTAACAACCAAGTAGAATTTCTTGGAATGGAAAGTATGCAGTTTTGCAAAACCTTAAAGCATCCCAAGTTTACTTGACAGATGTTTGACCTCCATATCTGAGCCCTAGCTTCTCTGGCAGAATTGGAAAGGTTGGAGGGGTGGGTGGGTGGGTGGGAATGTGGAATGGAGGAACGGAGAAGGGAAATGGAACAGGAGCAAGGGAAATCCATCCTTTAAGTCTGTCTTCTCTCTTGCTGAGTGCTACCATTTGAAGAGCATAAGCTCCAATAATGTTAAACACTGGAAAACAAGGTAAAAGGTAGTACTCGGTTTTTGACAATGCTTGCTTATAAACTCCTGGAGGACGGGGGCTGTGTCTTCACTCATTAAAGTATGTTAAGCAAGAGATGAACAAATCAGACACAACTCCTGTCCTCATTAAGCTTAGAGTCTGGCAGTCTAGAGTTGTAAATGCAAATGCCTACAGGGCCCAGGAAGGCAACGGAAATCTTTGAAATAGGCCTGGTGTGATAGGACAGGGAATGGTGGGCACCGTGGCACCCTTAGGAGATCATGTTCCACCCAACAGAGATGACAGCCACTCATCAACCTACCGCTGCACTGTGGGAATGCAAATCCAGTACTGCCAAACCTTCTTTTTCAAAAGAAACTGAAAATCTCAATTTTTGTATGTGAAGTCTTCTGATTTTTAAAAGGCAAAGAATTAAAAATTTTAAAATGCTGTTAAATTCAGTGGATCAAAAAAAAAACAAAAAAGAAAACCACAAACCCCTGTCTTGGATTAAATACAACCTGAGGGTTGCCAGTTTGCCACCTCTGGTCTAGTTAATAAGACCTGGAATAACATCTAGTACATGGTAGATAGTCAAAAATATTTGCTTAATACATACATACATACATACATACATAATGACTTTCCATCAGAGAAAGTCTAAACATCTGATGACAGCATTTTCCCAATGTGGGAGCGGACTTCTCTAGCAAAGGGGCATCGCCAAGTAGAAGACTCGTGCAATTCTGGAAAAGCTTTACCTTTGCATGTCTTGGTGGAGAAGTCAAGATAGTACTGTGGGGCACAGCTCTCATGCTGACAGTCTCCAAAGAGGAGGACCTTGTTTGGATCTCGGCAGGAGGTACAGCTGGCCTGTGAATCACAGCTTCCGCAATGTGCGTCGCATGCTAAGCAGATAGGGAAAGAAAATGACCAGATGATTACAACTGCAAATACTGAAGCACTGATCAAACCTAGACAGATGCTGCAAAGGAACAGAGCCTCGCTCCAACCTGTTTTTTAATCACGGCTCAGAACTCTACCTTGCGATCAACAGAAACAGAAAATGTTAATCTTATTTTCCAAAATCAAAAAGGGTAATTTTATTTTCCAGAGAAGATAAATTATAAACCCAAGAACAGAAATCCCACATCCAAACTGCCCTGTGACTCAGCAACAGGATTAATTTATACTTATTCCAAGATCTCTGGAATAATAGTCCAGAGTGTCATTGGACCCTTGCTTCTTAAGAAATCAAGCCCCCTATAGTTTATGATGTAGATTCAGATTTTTGTGTGATACCAAGATTAAAATTAGGCATCAACTTATTCTGGAGCTCAGGAAATCCCATATTTTAAGATACGAAGGACTTTAAGGTCACCCGGCTTACTGACTTGCTCAGTTGTAATTCTTAGCAGTCACTTAATTTAGGCATTCAGGGATGATCTCCAAGTCTGGTCATGCTTCCACCTCTGCCTGATTCAACAGCTAGCATTTCTCCATCAACTCAGTTGTTCATGCTAGAAACCTTAGAGTCTCTCCTGGCACCTCCCTTTCTCTCACTCCTAATTCAATTACTTACTGGATCTTATTTGTTTGAACTCTCCTATATAATTCCCAGAACTTTTTGTTTTTCTCCATATCTACAAATGCCAATACGTCCAAGCCATCATCATCTCCTCCTAGACCACTATCATAGCCTCCTAATTGGTTTGACTCCCTTGCATTCTATTTTCCATGTATCTGTAAGAGTGATTTTTTAATTCATACTTCTCAGGTGTCAGAGGACACTTTCATCTATGAACTCATATCCTTCTTCAGTCCTGGAAAAATTCCAGCCATCATTTCTGTAAATGTTGCTTCTCCATCATTCCCTCCATTCTTTCTACCTAGAAATCATAATACACATATTTGAATCCTCTCAATATAATCTCCAAGTCTCTTGTCTTTAACTCTTACTCATTCTTCAGTCTCTTCTTCAAGAAGGCCTTCCCTGACTCTCCAGTCTAGAACAGGTCTCCCAGGTACTGTTCTTATACCTTTCATTCATGCCATACATAAAAATGTTGAATTTCAGCGATTATTTACCATCTGTATCCTTTACAGCTGTAAGCTTCATGAAAGCAAAGACTAGGTTTCTGTTGTTCCTTGCAATAGTCCCCAGCACCTAGCTGGTTACCTGTAATTTTGTTGGTGTTCAATAAATATTTGCAACATAAGTGAAAGAAGCCAGATATTGTAATAATATATACTCAAGCACTAGCATCTCTGCCTCACTCTAAAATCTTCTCTCAGCATGTGTCAGAGGAAAAGTCTAGAGAGTGATCATGTGAGTTTTAGTGCTAAAGGATATCAAAGTGTGTGGCACAGTGCAGAAAAATGACCTCCCTCTAAAATAAAAAGAAACCCCTTTTGTTTCACCTACAAGAAAAGCCACTGGTATAAAATATTTGTTAGAATATGTAGACTTGTAATTAAAGGTCCTAGGAAAATTCTAGACAGGATTTTCAAACAGTTTGAAAATATTAGAAAAAAATATTTTTATTGTTAGAAACTTATATGAGACTAAACTTTTATCCTTTTGGGAGGTAGGATTTCTACACACGTTGTATCTTAATTTTGCCAAAGGGTTTGACAAAAACCCTAAATATAAACTTGTGAATACAAAAATGAAGTGGGGTCTACCAGCTGCAAGTGGATTTGAAGATGGTTGAAGTACATACTCAGAAAGTTGTCAGTAAATCTTTGTAATTGGAAATGAATGTCTTTAGTAGAGTATTATGATGAAGTCTTAATTTCCTAGTTGGCCAATATTTTTATTAATTACTTTAATGAAAACAAAGAAATTATGCTAATGATATTTAAATATGCCACATACACTTACATAGGATACACACATAGTTAAGTTCTACCAGCTGAAAGAAAAACTCAAACTTATTTTGACCCATTGTATCAATAAACTAAAAGTAATCGGACGAAATAAGCTAAACTGTAAGTAAAGTCCTGCATTTATGTTCTACAATCAATTGTACAAACAGAGGGGACAGAAGGCCTGTTTAGAAAGCATTATTATAAAAAATGATCTAAGAATCTTAGTGGATTAAAAGCTTACTAAAAGTTGATATGGTTACTAAAGAAACAAACACAATCTTAAACTGAAGAGCCTTCATGTAACCTCAATGTCAGCTGGACGCCCTGCTGGACATGGAGCTGCAAAACAAGGCCCCTGTACTGACAGCTGAGAGTTTCTTGCAGTTTACTTCCTCAAGCTTCTGTCTGCCTCCGTGTTCTTGAATCCTTCTATGAAGTCTCTCATTCCCAAAGCGTAACTCAGCTCCTTCACTGACTCCCAAAAGAAATGGGGTCCCGCCGAGCATCTGGAAATGTTAAAAGACTATATGGAGGATTTGGAGGGATGCAGTGGCGTCACACTAAGAAGCAGGGGGCTTCCATCATTTCTCTTCAAACGCTTCTTCCTCTTTAATCGAACCCCTCAGCCGTCTCCAAGGCAAAATCCCCAAGTGACCCTGTCTCACTCAAAGTAGTTCTGCATATAACCAAACCCCTTGGGTTCTAGCTTCCCCGTTCAGACGAGTGTGGGTGAAGAGCCTTTTCTCCCTCTTACGATATTCAGATCAGAGGGTATCAGTCTTCCTGCAGTCACGTTGGTGTGACAACGTCTGGAGTAGCAGGTGCAGCTCTCTGAGGTCAGTGACCCCATGGAAAGTGCTAAGAGGACAGTGAAGAAGGGGCCGAGGGGACCAGAAAGCAGTGAGGGAAGCAGAGATGTAGTGATACTTTAACTGTCGTTCACTGAGGAGGAAGGAACCGCACAGCCTATGAAGCCCATTCTCCCTCCCTGTTTCCTACTGTACCTCGGAGACGGTCCTCCCTTTCTGCTCAATACTCCCCTGACCCCAGCCCTGCTCAGAGCAGAGAAGTCCAAGCTCATGGCAGACTTTGGAAGGGAATCCTGTGAATGAGGGAGGAGCCATTCTACACTGCTCCAGAAGGAAGCTCTAGGGCTGATGAGAAACAGCCCTCATCCCCACCGATGCACCTGGCTTCCTTCCTCATCTGTAGCAGCCTGTGAGGGGGTGAGAGGGAATCTCTGCCCTGGGTGCGAGGTTGGCTCAGGTGCGCTGGAGAACCTCATTTATCATCTCTTCTTTAAAGTTCCTTCTCAACTGGTTATCCTGAAATGTTAGAGCTCAGTACGCAATTTCTAAAGGTTTCTGTAATCAGAATTTAGACAGCTCTGAAGCTCTTACTTTCTTTTATAATATGGTTATTAATGCCTCCCTTAATATTGATTATATTTCCTTAAAAGCCCTTTACTGCACAATTCCTAAAATTGTCAGGCCTATAACTGTCTATAACGATGAGCATTAGAAAGGGACATTATGGGGCTTCCCTGGTGGCGCAGTGGTTGAGAATCTGCCTGCCAATGCAGGGGACACGGGTTCGAGCCCTGCTCTGGGAAGATCCCACATGCCGCGGAGCAACTAGGCCCGTGAGCCACAACTACTGAGCCTGCGCGTCTGGAGCCTGTGCTCTGCAACAAGAGAGGCCGCGATAGTGAGAGGCCCGCGCACCGCGATGAAGAGTGGCCCCCGCTTGCCGCAACAAGAGAAAGCCCTTGCACAGAAACGAAGACCCAACACAGCCATAAATAAATAAATAAATAAATAAATAAATAAATAAAATTTATTAAAAAAAAAAAAAAGGGACATTGTGGATTTTTTTTATGTATTAGAAACTCAAATAGCCCAACTTAGGGGCATACCTTACTCAGTCTTTGGATGAAGGAAACCTAAGCTTTAGCAAAGGACTAAAGTTAGAAGATGCTTAATTTAACTGAAATAGTCTATAAAATCTTATTTATTTACATGGTAGCCTAGCAAATGCATTTGTGCAGAGCAGAAGCTTCCCAGAAGAGAAATATTTCAATGCAACGTATTTTTGCCACCTATAAGCCATATAAGGGATTCTGGTTTTTCTTTTGAACTTTTATTTCTGTGATTCCACTGCAGTGAAGAGCCTCATAAATCTAAGTCACTACTTCTACACCAACACTCTTTTGCTCTTGAATAGAATATGCAAGTGTTTCATTAGTGTCTCTTGTGTTACAGAATCTACAGATTCCGGCAGACAGTTGATATATACCAAGCAAAGTTTTTGTTACAAAAGTAAAAAAAAAACCCAAAAAACTCTTTTCATTGATCCAAAAGGGATTTTTATCTCTGGTATCTCAATAGATGATGCAAAATGGTGGGTTCCATATAACTTCATTTCAAATGCAAATTCTTGCAAGAATCTCCATAAACTAACAGTAATACCTATCTTTCGATCTATAAAATATAAATATCTTTTACTGCTTGATTTGCCTCTCATTTCACATGATGATGATGATGATGATGATAACAACCGTAGCTATACTGAGAGCTTATTCTCTGCTAGGGTCTGTGCTAAGTGCAATAACATTAGAGGTAGGCACTATTATAATCTCCCTTTTATAGAAAAAAGAAACTGAGGCCTAGTGATTAATTCACCTGCTCAAGGTCACAAAGCTAGTTAAGTGGCAGTTAGGATTTGAACTTTAGTTACCTGATTCTAGAGCCCACTCTCCTAACCATTACTCTATAGTTTCTTCAACATGGTACTTCCTAGGACAGAAAATTGAAATATCAGTACTGTGTTTGTTAACTGTCATTTTCAAAATGAGAAAAGTATAACAGTTTTTTGGCAACTGACACTTTACTGATTGAAATAAAGTAAGCTGCCTCAGCCTATTTCAAAACTGTTCTTTCATCTGTGAATCACTTCTTAATTTTTTTTCCACCCAGATTTGCCCTTGCCCTAATTTATCCTAACTGTTTGTGCATGACTCAGGTAATTAATCATATTTTAACTTATTTGAGAACTAAGACATCTATACAAGTAACTTTCATGCAAGACAAAATAACTACTGTTTGGGCAGAAACTGAATACTTTGTAGCATATCAAGCCTTGCATACTGTCAGTATTCAACAAGTACATGTCAAAAACAAATTAAACCCAGAGAAGCACTGAGGTTCAGGCCTTTATACTAGAATAAGCTCCACTCTCTGCTTAGGATCTTGGAATTGGATCACTCAGAGAAACCACAGGAATAAACTAGACTAACAATTTTATGATTTTAATGAGATAACTAGAGAACAGAGAGGTTAAATGACTGACCCAAGATCACACAGCTGGCACTTGCAGAGGAGATCCCTAGTCCAGCACTTCCAATTAGGCCCATATCTGAGTTATAATCTGCTAATGGCATCCATATGCTTTATAGATTCATTTTCTTTCTCTTCTAAAAATAAAGGCTAACAGGTGATAATATGGAAGCAAAAAATCCCCGTTTCCTTCAATGACTCCAGAAGAGCAGGAAGGGGGAGAAAGTTCATTTTTTAAAACTTACGCTGACAAGTGTGGTTGTCATCGAGATAGTGCCCTGGGAAGCAGGCAGCGCTGCAGGTGCCAAGATGGGACAGAACAAGGTCGGTGTCACATGAGGAGCAGGAGAAGGGTCCTCTGCCCTGGCAGGTTCTGCAGGAGCAGTGACATTCTGCAGATGGAAGAGACATAAAGAGAACCTATGAAGCCAAATTCCCTTCCAAAGCAGCATCCCAAGAGCCGTTAATAAAAGCCCCAGCGCAGAGAGAATTAGCTGGTCTGGTTTATTGCCCCACAGCGTGCTTCCTGCCTCTCTCTCTCTCGGGAAGTTCAAGCCTTCTCAGCTATTGCCCAAGAGAAGCTCATGGGGCACACCAGCTCCTGTGTCCAGCACTTACTCACTTTTACAAGCTCCTCTCTCTGCGAAGTATCCAGAAGGGCAATCGGGAACACAGAGATCTTCTAGCAGCAGGTACCGGGCATTCTGGCACCTCAGGCAGGTGCTCCCGGTGTTGTAGAGGTCAGCTGCACAGTGCTGGCACAGAGGATGGCAGTCTGGAGAGGACACGGGAGCACAGAGAAGGCACGGATGCTATGAACACAGCGTCTCATTTCTACACCAAAGGGTAAAAGGGATTGCAATTACCACTGTTGCAGCACAGATGGCTGGAGAGTAGTGCAAAGGCAGTATACATCAGTAAAGTAGAAGCTTGGGACCCGTACAAATTGCGTGTTTGAGGTTTTTAGCAAATGGCCAGGCCCAGCACAGCAACTGAGTTTTCATCCCTTTCCGATTGAACAACCTTCAAGTCCTAGGGCAGCATGTGATAGATACTTGCCAGGGGTATAGAAAGAACCATCAGATAAAAGAAACAGTTCATCATATCAGCATATCCCCCGAGAGCTCCCAGAACTCGGGTACCGTGTGCCCCTCGTTCACAGAGCTCCTAAGCTGTGCTCAGAGGCCCCACGAGGCTCATCTCCCAAACGTGGCCTTCCAGAGTCAGCAAACCAGTCTCAGGCATTGGTGGGAGGGGGGCGGGGATTAAGGTTGGTTGATAATAGAATTGGGGGGAAATTTTAGTCTTTAACTAGAGGTAAAGTTACAAAGAGCTCAGTTGGAAAGTCATTTTCATGACCTGATACATAGTTCACAGAAGCTGTTGTATCAGTTGTGATGAAATCTATAGGGCTAATTATCTGGGATGGCCAGCACTGTCTCTTGTTCTCACCTGTGTAAGAGTCATCCTTTAATTAAAGAACTTGGTTGTGTTCAGCTCCCCATATAGGTGAAAATGCCCTCTGTCCTACCTTAAGTGGTAATAACGCTTCAAATCCCATTTACCATCCTCCATCCCAAAGATGGAAGAAAAGCCACAAATCCTGAATTACCCCCCCAAATGAAAAAGGAGTAAAGACCTAGGAAAAGCGAAGAGACTTCTGGTTATAGGTCCTGTCCATCTTCCCCTGTAGGATTCAAAGCACTGTTTGCAGTTGCTAAAACACCATTCAGCGGCCACATAGGTCTTGTTTCATCCCAAAGTCTTGTAGATAGTGCTTGTGATTTCTAGCGATATTTAGACTAAAAAATCCTTGTCAATAAAACAGATCGCCTGTCCCCGAAATCTGTTAAAACAGGTCTTTCTCTCCATACCCTCAGTGATACACTTTCTTAATTGCTGATCATCTGAGACGTGTTCTTTGCCAAAGAAGAGATCTCAGTCCCATACCCAGCACCCACTCATCCGCATGAGAAGCCTTTGAGACCTCTGTAGCCATTCCAGAAGTTGAACTCAGAGTGTCCTCCACAAAAATCCTCTTTTAGCAGCACACAAGTGAACAGGCCCTGACCTTTCTCTGAACTTCAGGAGTTTCAAATTACAGGCAGCCTTTTGCCAATATTAGAAACAATTCTTGATATCCTAAGAGGCAAATTAATCCCCATTATAGCCCTTCAGTAAATTATAAAGGAAATGATGGCTGTATTGAGAGAAATCTGATAAGGAGGCTATTTCCCCCTGATTTAGTGTACGGTTTCCACACAATGCCAACCTTTTTGTTTTCTTTTTCCTGTGCTTTCCTCACAGTGCCAGGAGCACTTTGGAAATTGCTGGAGTACATGGAGGTAACTCCGTTTTATGATTACCTTAATGAGTGGGTACAGGTTAGAATTGAAAACCCAGGAAACAGGACTGATTCAAGGCTCCATTATTTGAAAAGTCTTGGCCTCTTCCTCTTTAAAGCCAGTGCTTACAGAGAGTGCGGGGCTCTGGCATGCGTCAACAAGATCCGCAGGTGTGCAGTGGTCTAAAAACTAGTTGCATCTAACTGAGGCTTTCTCTAGTGTACAATTAGAGGAATGAAAAAGAATAATCCCCAAGGGGATGCTTTGAAGAGAAAGTAAGCAGATCTCTGGAATATTTTGTGGGTACAATAAATAAATATTTATGGATTTGTCTGATCATGGGGATCTCTAGAAGCTGTTTAAATGAAGAGTGTGATGTATATTAATTACTTCTAAAGGCACCTAGAGCTGGTTTATGGATGCTCCTTCCCACTCTCATGGCAGCAGCTTTGAAACCCTTGCTACTCTTCCCTGGTCACCAGCCCACTCTGCCCACCCTTCCACATCCTCCCCAGTTATTTCACCTTCTACTTGATTCAGCCCATCAAGCATGAACACCTTTGATTCTTTCCTGCCAAACTCTTTATTTCATTTCATCTCCCCTCACAGGATGAAATGGCTAATTCCTCCACCCACATTTTTTAATCCGATTTTCAACATTATTTGAACATTACTGCAACATTAGTGCATCTTTTACCCCCATCTCTCTTCATTCTCCTTGACCTCAACCTCCAAACATGCTCCACATTACCTACTCCCCCCAAAGTTTTTCTCAACAACCACCCCATCTCTTTTCTTTCCTTCACCACCCAACTTCCTTGCCTCCCTAACTTCTCACTTCACATTAATCTTCCTTCAACCTCCACAATTCAACTGTTGTATTGCTCTTGAAAAGGTCTCTGACCACCTTCTAATGACCAAATGTAATGGCCTCCTCTAATTCCTAACCCACCTGAAAGGTGTGCAACACATGACACTTCGGATCACCGCCTTCTTTGACATTCTTTCCCCTTTTACCATGCTTTATCCTGGTGCGCCTCTCGGTCATCCTCTGCGTCTGACTGCCTGATAAGTGTAGAAATTCCTTACAACCCTTAACTTCTTCTATCCTCCTAACTTAAGTCTCATTCTCTGGAGGTCTTAAACCAGACATGGCTGTTTGCCTCCTTTTGGTATACAGCTACCAAAAGCCAGTGGAAAGGGCTCAAGAGTTACAGAGAGAGAGAATGGGAACTGGTACAGCCACTGTGGAAAACATTATGGAAGTTTCTCAAAAAATTAAAAACAGAAATACCACATGATCCAGCAGTTCCACTTCTGGGTATTTTTCTGAAGATAACAAAAACACTAAATTGAAAAGACATATACACCCTTATCTTCACTGCAGCATTATTTACAAAAGCTGAGATATGAAAGCAACCTAAATGTCCGTCAGTAGATGAATGGATAAAGAAGATGTGGTATAAATATCCAATGGAATATTACTCAGCCATAGAAAGAATGAAATGTTGCCATTTGCAACAACAGGGATGGACCTTGAGGGTATTAGGCTAAGTGAAATAAGTTAGATAGAGAAAGACAAATACCATATGATTTCACTTAGATGTGGAATCTAAAAAGCAAAACAAATGAACAAACATAAAACAGAAACAGAGTCATAGATGGAAAGAACAAACAGACAGTTGCCAGAAGGGAGAGGGTGGGCGGGATGAGTGAAATAAGTGAGGGAGAATAAGAGGTACAAACTTCCAGTGACAAAATAAATAAGTCATGGGGATGAAATCTACAGCATGGGTATACAGACAATAATAGTATAACAACTTTGTATGGTGACAGATGGTAACTAGACTTATCGTGGTGATCATTTTGTCATGTATAGAAATATCAAATCACCATGTCGTGTACCAGAAACTAACATAGTGTTGTAGGTCAATTATACTTCAATAAAAAAACAAAAGAGGGAGTTGTGGAGGCTCCATAATCACTCAAGGCCTCTGTCTCTCTCCATGGCTCTATATTAAGCCTTAAAAGAGGCATCAGATCAATCACCAGACATACCACATTGCATGATGGAGCGAGTACCCAGAGGCAAGGAGAAATCAATAAATGACACCTGAAAATATAAAACAATCAACCGCAGGTTGCCCAAAGCATCACATTAATCCGAGTTAGTTTAGTTTCACATTACACACAAGACTGTAACTATTTGAGTCTGCAAAGTTCAACTCTTTTTGTTCGCTACCTGTATTTATTCCTTATTCATTTATCCATGGCTTAAAAACTCATACTGAACACCCAATCCTGTGAATAGACCCCAAAACAACAGTCTGAGTGGGTCCTGTGTTAATACATTCCTGCAAACCTCTCTTCCCAACTCTGTCTTATACAAGCCCCCAACAGAAGACCACACAAAACCAATATGCTCTCAAACCTTGCTCTGGAGTCAATCTGAAGGTTGACTGATTTTTATTAAACCAACCAGAAAAGAAAAATAAATTCCTAAAACCTAGGAAACACCTTTGTCTTAAGAGGCTTGAAGTCAAAATCTCTTTGCAGGAGAGAATTCCTTGGGAGAGCTCAAAATGAGTTATGATGTACAGGGAAAGAAGCCAGAAATCAGAGCAATGGGGATTGAGGATTAATCTCAGTGTTCTGATTTACAATCAGAAAAGCATCGTTCCCGAGGGCAGGCTGCTCAGCTGTGACAGGCTACAAGTGGCCAGTCTCCCTGGGCACCAACTGTAGGCAAGCTTCAGGCTCAAGCCCCAGAGGCCACTGTGATCTTCTACGCAGAGAGGGGGCTCAAAACACAGAGCTTATGGTTTTATTTTTCTGACTACAAAGTGAGCCATGGAAGAAAATATGAAAAACAATTTTACATAGTACAAATGAACATAAAAATCCCCCCATGTAGGCCTTTTAGAATAAATAACTACTAACATGGATATTTTTCTCTTAGTTCTTTTTCTATACAATTTTCCATATGTAGATTTTTACATAGATGAGATTATATTAAATATTGTCATATAATAACGTTTTTTTCACTCAGTACCATCAGCATTTCCACATGTCATTAGGGACTCTTCGTAAACATCATTTTAGGGGTTCCAGCATTGAATAAACAAATAAAAATTTACCATTTTTCTTATACTTGATCATTTACTTCCAATTTGCCCACTTTCATAACGAAGGCCATGATAAGACCCTTGTGCATTTTAGATTATTTGCTAAAAGACAATGTCGGGCTTCCCTGGTGGTGCAGTGGTTAACAATCTGCCTGCCAATGCAGGGGACATGGGTTCGAGCCCTGGTCTGGGAAGATCTCACATGCCACGAAGCAACTAAGCCCATGCACCACAACTACTGAGCCTGCGCTCTAGAGCTCGCAAGCCACAACTACTGAAGCCTGTGCACCTAGAGCCCGTGCTCTGCGACAAGAGAAGCCACCGCCATAAGAAGCCCACACACCACAAGGAAGAGTAGCCGCCGCTTGCAGCAACTAGAGAAAGCCCGCGCGCAGCAACGAAGACCCAACGCAGCCAAAAATAAATAAATAAATAAGTAAATAAATAAGTAAATAAATTTATTTTTAAAAACAGTTACATCCAAGATACATTCTTGAGACGGTTTCATTGTAACTTTGCCTGCACTAGGAAATTTTTTTAAATTTATTTTTTATTGCGGTATAGTTGAATTACAATGTTGTGTTAATTACTGCTGCAGAGCAAATGACTCAGTTATACATATATATACATTCTTTTTCATATTCTTTTCCACTGTGGTTTATCACAGGATATTGAATATAGTTTCCTGTGCTATACAGTAAGACCTTGTTGTTTAAGGAAATTTTAAAATAATAAAACGATCTTGGTTAATTTGGTTGGTGAAAATTGGTGTTACATAGTTGCTTTGATTTGGATTTCTTTTATTGTAAGCGAGGCTGACCATTTAAAAAATCTTTCTTTCAAACAACAAAACTGTTCAAATATCTACTGTACTCACAGAACTTTCAGTATGGTGGGGACAAGGACCCTGGATACATAATTACACTTAAGAATGAAATCTGTGTAATCTCATAATAATTTGAGATATCAACCAGTGAGTTCTTTCCTCATCCACCGCAATCATCCCGCATTGGACCGGGGAGTGTGGGCTACCATGTGCTCCCAGAGAAAGTTAGCAGAATCAGACCAGCACAGATACCAAATTCACAGAGCCCAGGGCACAGGTGAAAGATAGAAGAAAAAACAAACTTGAATGTGGAAATTGGAGCTAGGAGACCCAGGCCCTCCCCCACCAATACGACCCCTACACTCTCCACCTCTGTACCCCAGCCTAGAAAAACCCTTCGAGCTGGAGAGGAAGAAGGAGCAGAGAGACCATTCAATTTGCCTCTTCCCTCCCCTCCTGTGGAACAGGTTGCAGGTAGCTGAGTGGAATATTCAAGAATCCAACAGTGAAGTGGACTTGGGCTGGGCTTCTTGACTTAAAGAAAGTTGTCTCCAAACTGAGTCCTTTGTCATGAGGCAACAGAGACGGTGGCACAGTGGGATGAGCAACAAGAGAGTGTAAGGCAGACGCTTAGACACGGGACTGCCTTGAGACTATTGCAAACTTTCGTAAAATGCAAACCAGGTAAGCCCAGGGACCATGGAAGTCTCTGACGGGGTACCAACTCGGTCCAGGAAGCAGGTAAAGCTGCCTGGAGGAGGCTGAGACAGAGACACTGAGTGGGAGTTAGCTGCTGGAGGAGATGGGCAGGGTGAGAGAGCTTGGAAGAGGTCCCAAGAAGAGGGAAAACATGCAAAAACCCAGAAGCGCAACAGAACAGGATGCCTTCAAGGAACTGAAAAAAGTTCAGTATGGCTGGATCTTGAAGAACATTCGAAAGAGCCACTCAGGACCTGGCTGTGCTAATTTTGAAATACCTTGTAAGTCATGAAAAAGTGTATGGATTTAGCCTCATGGCGATTGGAAATGGGTTTGTCTATGTGTCATTTACCAGTCTATCTACTGAAGTCTCTGTGTTATTATTACAGGTTTAAAAGAGAAATTGTTGTATGAAAGGTAATTAGTGATGGCAGAAGACATTAAAACCACAGCAAAGAACCAACAATCCAAGAAAACTCTGACACACAGCAGCTTTCAATGTGAACTTTTCTGGGGAGAGGAGAGGAGTCCCTATGTTTCTGTCCCCTTCCCCCTTCCATTATGTCCACAGAAGACCTTTCTCTGTTAATAACATCCACTGCTGAACAGTTTTCAAAAGGCTTATGCTAGAGTAGGCATATTAGGAAAACTAAGAATACTACAGTGTAAGTATACGAAGGCTTCTGTGACCAGGAATGGAGATCTCAGGTGTCCCCTGAGCAAGAAAACCAACACACCAGTGGTTTGTCTTTCAGGCACGACCAGGGAAGACCTTTCCACAAACTGTCAGCTTCCAAAACGCCTTTAAGATTCAGAACAAAGTAGAATTTGGCAAAATCAGTAGTACCTAGTAGGGAGCCCTTATCTATTTGTTAAATGAAAGAAAAAAAATATTGGAGTCAAAATACTAGGAAATTGTGGGGAATTTGGAGGCCCATGAGAAGCTTCACCTGGACTGTTCCATTTGGTTCTCAAGATCCACTCCAGGCCAAGAGGAACAGGGCACTACTTGGCTGTGTGTGTGGCAATTTACAACTGCCTTGTCAGTACAGTTTGAGAGAATGAAGAGAGAAATCTCCCCATGGCCAGCCAGATGTATTAATTATACAATCTAAACATAATTAAGAGGTGTTAGGAGCCCATCTCCAGGCGCTGCAGGAGGTGACTGACTACGTGTCCTGGGGAACTGCTACGACACTGGTCACTTCACGCACAGTAAAATCTAGGGGCATAGTTTCGAAGAATTAAGCTGGTTGGGAAGCAAGTCTTGAATTCTTCTTGGTAGGTGGTGACCCTCTGACAAATCCTGATTCAGATCCTTGCTGGACCCACACTGGTAGAAGCACAACTGTCAGAAATGGTGCCCCTAAAATGCCAGTATTCTCAGAGAGGCCAACAAACCAGAGTGAGTTCTCCTGTAATCCTCCTCACCCCACCTTCCACGCCCATTCCTCCCCACAGGTGATGTCTGGAACGAGTTCACAGGATACACTAGAGGAAGTTTATACTGTCACTGCTTAATTTGTACCAGGACCGCAGTTACTAAAATTGGGGAATTGAGTTTCCAACCCACCAATCTGGCAGCCTCTGCAAGGATTAACGGCCCATCATAAAAGCCCCATCTGTGCAGGAAGGCATTTGCATCTGACCTTCCTGTCTGTAATCAAAAAAGGAGGCTAACCTCAAATATGTCTAAATGGTGAGCGTGTATCCATTAATTGCTTAAAAACAGAGCCTATTCTGAAGCCCGTCTCTCAGAGTCCTCCCATAGCTACTCAGTAAGTAAATCCTTATTTGGCACTATTTCAGTTATAGTAAAGAGTCTTTAAATAAAAGACTCATTAAGGATGACAAGGAGAGGAGAGAGACCCAGGATACATTTAGGTGTAGCCTGTCTCAGATTACTGGTATATAATAAACATGTGGAGGGGGAAGGGCAGATGGGCTTCCAGTTGTTTGTATATGTGCCTGCTTGCTAACAAACCTGGTGAATTAGCACTTTAAACAAAGTAATGAACACATTATAAGGGAGCCTGGAAATGGAGTATCGACTTGAGCTGAAATAAATGCACTTCTTGTTTTTAAGCAAGCAGAAGATTCCATTTGTTTTCTAAATATGCACAGCATGCATACATACTAAAAATGTAAATACATAAAAAATTAATATTTTGACTCAGCAGCAGCAATATCCTCTAATATGTCACCCTGCAGCTGTGAGGAAATTATATGTGGTCATCACCGTGTGATGTTATCTTCAAATCACAAAGGCTCTGCTTCAGGGATCAGTGAGGATTACGCACAATCATGATGGATGGAAGCACACGGCAGTGAAATGAATTATTTCACATCTTTGGAGCAAAGTCAAAAAAGCTTGAAGATATTAAAGTAAATGTGTACTGTTGAAGCAATGGCTTTGGATGTTGGTTTTATGGGGCAGTGACTCCTTAGCTGATAAATAATGGACCTATAAAGACAATTTTAGACACATAGTGAGATTTTTAATAATGTCCTATCAGTCGATTAGGTTCTTAATGAAACCACATTAAATGTGTTTGGAAGCTGTTAAAATAATCAGCACTTGTAGCTGTTCCTCATCAGGTGAAAAAGGAATGATTCCATGCTGAAGCTCAGGGTCCTTGAAGTGTGTATAGACTGAATTCTGATGCTACTTTTAAAATTGACGGGGTTCTACTTGTGAGACAAGTACAGCAGGAATCCAGAAAATAACATATGAATGGTAGAAGAAAAAGAAGCCTCCTCTCTTCCCCTTTTGATCATCACTTTGGTCCTAGCCCACCTATGAGTTCTTTAGAAATCACGTGTTCTTTTTAGGGTTAGGGTTTAGGGTTAGCTCTGAGTTAGTACAAAAACAAAAGAAAACAAAACAAACAAACAAAACTTCCCATTTTTTCAGTGTCTGTGGCTATTGCTTTATCCTGAAAAAACCAATCAACAACAACAACAAAACCTACTACGACAGACTGGCCTTAGCGTTATAGGACAGTGATTTCTGGCCAGTGTTGACAAACGTACAAATGTGGTGAGAAGACTGCAGTAGGACCCTCGGAGACAGACAGCTGGAAGAAGGAGTGGGTGAGAGGCAGTGTCAGATGTAAGAGCAAGGCTCTCTCCTCAGTTCTGGTGCAAGTTCTTGCTGCCAACAAGGGGACATAAGCACCACTCCTGCCTTGTACCTGACCTCCCATCAGTTTATGTTTTACTCTTGCCTTACCTCCAAAATAGAAAAAAGTTCACTTCGATCAACATTTATGGAATGTGAATTGGGTGTGAGGCACTATGGAAGTTGCTGCAGGAGATAGAGCACTGAGTCAGAGTCAGACCCTTCCCTCAATATGCTCATGACAAGGTCCAATGTCAGAAGAAAGCCACACTTAAAATGCAATTAATGTCTAAGGAGGACCAGAGAATATTTTATCCAAAGGGAATAAGAGGGACTTTAACTTTGCAAGATGTGGCAATGATTAAAATATGGAATAGGGGTGGGAAGGGCAGGTGTAACTCAGTTTTGAATTACGGTTGATCGTTGAACAATGCAGGGGTTAATCTGAGTATAACTTATAGTCGGCCCTCTGTATCCCCCCCTCCTCTGCATCCTCGGATTCAACCAACCATGGACCATGTAGTAATGTAATATATACTAGTGGAAAATATCTGCATATAAGTGGACCTGTGTAGTTCATACCCAGGTTGTTCAAGGGTCAACTGTACTCAGTTCTGAATTACGCTGATTGAAAAAATCAGTAGTGGATGGACAAGAGAGTCAGGAGAAGGAAGGAAGGACCTGGTGGGGGAGGTTTCTTTGGAGCTTTTTGAGTATGTTGTTCCTGTGGATCAAATGCCCAGAAGGTAGACAGATAGAAATGAGAGTCTGGAGATGATGATCATGTGTGGACTTGAGATAGACTCTAAGGAGAAAACAGAAATGAGCACTGGATCAAGACACCAAGGTCCTAAAGGAAAGGGGGTCAGGGAGGAAGAAGAGAAGGAAAGATAAAGAGGGAAGGAAGGAGGTGAAATGAGTAACCAGAAGTGGAAATAACTATTGGGCTAGACCACCTCTTGAGGGTGATGGGACAAACCAGCTCTGGATCACAGATGGAGGAGTTCCCCCGGGCCAGGGTGAGGGAGATCCTTTCTCAAAGGAAGCAATGAGGAAAACGGTATTTAGAAGAAGATACAGAGACATTTGTGGAGAAAAAGTGAGGGAGATTTTTTGCTGTTGTTGTTTTTAGGAGATTATGTTAATCTTCTAAACACAAAAGAAAGCAAAGATGTCAACTGATCAGAGTGAGGGTTGAGTTGAGGGAAAGTATAGTGAGTACACATGGAAAGGCCATGGTGAGCAAGGTGACAAAGAGTTGTAAGTAATACAATTGCTGAGAAGCAGAGAAGGTCCTATTGGAGCTAGATCGGATGATGAACGTTGATGACGGTATTCACACGCGTGCCCTCTGAAGTGGCACTGCTTCAAAGCCCAGGTCTACTGCATTTTAGCTGTGAAACATTGAGTAAATTGGTTAATGTCTCTCATCGCAGCCTCTTGGGCTGTAAAATGGAAATGCTACTAATCATAGGACTGACCTCACAGGGTTGCAGTCAGGATTAAATTAAGTAATGTATGTGAGGAGCTAGTACATAGGAAGTGCTCAATAAACATTAGTGATTATTCTTTATCTGTGGCAGGCCCAATCAGGATTGACATTGATGCCGATGGTCATACTTACATCTAAGTCACTATTTTTGCCCCATTACATGTAAACACAGAGATTTACATGTGTGTAAGAAAAGTAGATAAGTGTAGCCATAGCAATTTTGCTGTCTCTAGTACTTAAGAGGATAGCCTATGAGCCTAAATTCAGTTGTGCTCTTTAAGCATAAACACTCAAAGTCTTCTCTGCAATTCAGCTCCTGGACTGTAGTTCTTATGAAGACAACAGCAATTGTAAATTCACTGGGAGCCCTGCCAAGTTGAAAACTTATAAGTAAGGTCATTTCTAAAGCTATATAAGATATTGTTTAGGAAAAGTCACATGAAGGAGAAAATACAAGTTCTTGTTTTTAATTTAGGAAGGTCTCAATTTAAGCATAGGTCATGTTCTTCTTTTTTCTGAAAGTGAAAGTTCAAAGAAAAGAAATGCCTTGAAATATTCAATCATTCTTCAGCAGACAGCGTGGTCCCTTAAATAAAACACAAATTCAGAGAACAAGGGAGAGACAATCATTGAAAGTTCCAGAGAGAGATTGGATATGCAACTCATAGTTCAAGCAATAGGAGATAGGGTGACAGATGGGAAATAAGAAAAGAATGTGCATTGCCGAAAAAGAAGATAAGGAAAATAAAGAAGGAGGTGTTAAAAAAAAAAAAAAAAAAGAAGACACAAGAAAATTGAAAAAATATAGAGATAGAAGAATAGGGCCAGATGGAATGAAATAGAAGGTGAAAAAGAAGAGATAAGAAGTAAAAAAAATGAGTCACACTAAGAAGATCCTTGATGCAATTAGCATAGGATGCACTGGAAGGGGATTAAAGTAGACATTAGGGCACCAGAATCAAGTCATTCCTTTGCCCGACATTTCTTGATCACCACCTATGTGCTGGTTAGGCACTGCACTGAGCTCTTAATTCCACTTCCACAGGAAGGTTTCTTGGGATGATCAAATGAAAAAATAAGTGAGAAAATGCTTTAAAAATTATAAAATGTCAAGAACACAACATTATTGCTATTAACAGTAACATGAAAAACAGACCTCGTCCCAGCCAAAGCCTTGGAAGTCATACTTAGTTTACCAAGCAGTAACTCTACCTCCTGCTGGTTATTGCACATATCCACAACAGGAAAACAGCCAATCAAATTAAGTTACACAACGGACGTATGGATATGGGCTGGGGAGTCAGAGAAGGGTGGGGGATGAACTGGGAGATTGGAATTGACATATATGCTATGTATAAAATAGATAACTAATGAGAACCTACTGTATAGCACAGGGAACTCTACTCAGTGCTCTGTGGTGACCTAAATGGGAAGGAAATCCAAAAAAAGGGGATATATGCATATGTAAAACTGATTCATTTTGCTGTACAGCAGAAACCACCACAACATTGTAAAGCAACTATACTTCAGTAAAAATTAAGTTACACAAACATAATGGAATGCTATTTAGCCATTAAAAATGACAATTATGTGGATTCTTCCAATTATTTGCCAACACATGGAAATACACAAAGTGATATGAGAAATAACAAAGAAATACAGGCATAACTCATTTTATTGCACTTTGCTTAATTGTGCTTTGCAGATGATTGCTTTTTCTTTTTTTTTTTTTTTTTAAACAAACTTAAGGTTTGTGGCAACCCTATGCTGTCAAATGATGGTTGGCATTTTTTAGCAATGAAGTTTCTTTTTTTTTTTTGCCCGCACCTCGCAGCTTGTGGGATCTTAGTTCCCTGACCAGGGATCGAACTCAGGCCCTTGGCAGTGACAGCGCGGAGCCCTAACCACTGGACCGCCAGGGAATTCCCAATAAAGTATTTTTAACTAAGGTACATACGTTGTTTTTTAAGACATAAAGCTATTGCACACTTAAGAGACTACAATATAGTGCAAACATAATTTTTATGTGCACTGGGAAACCAAAAAACTCATGTGACTTGCTTTATTGCAATAGTCACTTTATTGCAGTGGTCTGAAACTGAACCCACAACATTTCCGAGATATGCCTGTACGTAGCTGCTGATTACAACTGTGAAAAATGCATGTATATTAAAACAGATAAACAACAAGGACCTACTGTATAGCACAGGGAACTCTGCTCAATGTTACATGGCAGCCTGGATGGGAGGGGAGTCTCGGAGAGAATGGATACATGTACGTGTAGGGCTGAGTTGCTTTGCTGTGCACCTGAAACTACCACAACATTGTTAATCGGCTATACTCCAATATAAAATAAAAAGTTTAAATATTATTTTAAAAAATGCATGTATGTAACCACTGAAAATGATTAAAGTACATGTGGAGTAATATAAATTATTAAAATTTAGTATGCATTAATGTTTTCATTAAAAGTTTATTTATTTATTTACTAAGGGTATATAAAATAAAAATACATGGCAATCTAAAACAGTTTCCGGCATTTAAAACAGACCGGCAAGTTCTTGCAACTTTCCCCAGTAGTGCCTCTCCAGACCATCTTGTCATACCAGTCCCCTTTGCCCGACATTTGCCCCATTTGCCCGATGATCCACCTCTTAATCTACAATCAGAAAACTCTTCTTGAATCCCTATTGTTGTAACCAACTGTGTTTGTCCTCATCCTAGGTTCCTAGGTTCAAATCTTGACTCTATCTTCCAACTTTTCTCATTTTGAGTAAATGACTTAAACCTTACTTAGGTTCAGTTTCTTCATATGTAAAATGGAGATAACATTAGTACCTACCTCGGAGGATCATTGGTAGTATTAAATGGCAAAATGCATTCAAAGCAACTAGCACAGTGCTTGTCACATAATAAGCCCTCAGAACTGTCACCTATTATTAGAAACTCACAGAGAACATGAGCTAGTCAATGCCAAGTTCTAGGTAATTGGTAGAAACAGTCAGCGTACCTAGGAATTACAACGTGGGAGATGCCAAAAGGAAGCTGGCCCTAGAAGGGACGGAATCTGAGCGAGGCCACGAGGGACGGATGGGTAGGATTTTGACGATGAAAATAAGGTAGTAACTGCTACACGTTTTAGTGTGTGCCTCTTTCCTTCTCTCAGCTTACAGCCCCAGGAGCAGCTACAGCAAGATGTAGAGCAGCGCCAACCCACTTTCCCCACATGCAGAAACTGCTGTAAAACAGAACTGGCTCCCACCTCTCTGGCTTCAAGTCAGAGTATCTGGAGGCAGAGAGCTGTACACTGGCTCATGCAGGGCTCTTTCCCAGTCCTTAATGATGTTCAATTTGAACTGTTTTGTTTTGTTTTTTTCATTACTCAGTGTTGCAGTTCTATCAGCTTATTCCAAAACAAGGATTTGTTGCTCTTTCAATCTGTGCATTTCAACTTTTTCACCATGTTTTTCAGGCTCTTCTTTCAGAAATGAGTGACAATAAATGGGGAAAATTGTAGAAGGGACTCAAAAGGTTTTGTTTTCTTTTTAATGATTTGGAAGAAAAATGTTAACAGGTTTTCTAATCAGTCAGCTCAGGTTCAGAGAGCAAACACTTCTCAGACTCAGTGCTAGAGGATAATTACTGATTGCTCTTTGACGCTCTCAGCAGTCAAGAGAGTGGCAACCCTGAGAATTCTTGGGGCCCCCTCTGCTTGCCCACAGAGAAGAGAAGGAAGGGAGAAAGGACGGGAGGGAGGGACGCACTGAGGGATGGAAGGAAGGAAGTCCACAGTCTGAGTATAGGTTGAGTATTTCATTTTACCTTTAGGGAGTGCCAACAAATTGTCCAACATATTAACATCAGCTAGTGCAGGGCTTCTCAAAGACTGTTCTGCAAAGCACTGATTAGCTCTGTGAGAGTCTACAATAAATCGAAGGAAGGGGTCTGCAATGAAATGTTTGGCAAAAGGGCAGCCTCCTTCATCTCAGAGATTCACAATGCACATCTGCTTATTTAAGGTTTTGAGAAATCCTGAAATAAAGAAAGCTGCTTAACTTTATTTAACCGAGAGTTTCCTAAATTTATTCAGCCACGAGACATTTTTGCATGTAACACCTATTAATCATTGCTTAGAACTCAACTACCATGGAATACAATATGAAAATTCTCAGAGCAATATTTCTTTACTGACACTTGTCTTCTTTTGCTTACATTCTGGCACAGATTTATGAAGAAAACAAACCAGCATTTTAAAAAGTACTGCATAAAAAAATGTTTAATCCCCTAGAATTCTACCATCCTAACAAATCAGCTATTTAAAATTTTGCAGTCTTCATAGAAAACAAACCTACGGTTACCAAAGGGGAAGGCTAGGTGGCATAAACTGGGAGTATGGGATTAACAGATGCACACCACCATGTACAAAATGGATAAACAACAAGGATTTACTGTGTAGCACAGGGAACTATATTCAATATCTTGTAATAAACTCTAATGGAAAAGAATAAAAAAATATAGATATATACATATATGTATGTTTAGCTGAATCGCTTTGCTGTATACCTGAAACTAACACAATATTGTAAATCAACTATACTTCAATTAAAAGTAAAACATATACATAAAATTTTGCAGTCTTCCCCTCTACAATTATTACTCTCAGTATTATCTCCTTTTCTACGTAAGAACTAAAAAGTACAACCTTCCCATTAGACATTCCAGAAAGCCCGAGGCATTTTTTTTAATGCATCTTCATTTGGATATTTCTCCTTCATGTTTTCTTTTTAATTCTCACCCTCTTCTATGAACAGGAGAAAGGTTTTAGCTGAGAAAGACAAATGGAGGGAACACCCCAGGCTTTGAAATTTGGGGAAAACTTTGTTGAGATGCGGACAAAATATAAAGAACAAAAATCTATGAAGAAAAAACCTGGTTTTTTTCACCCCAGTTCATTCACCTTTGCTGAAAGCCTTCACCTCCGGCCTATTCTCACAAACTGTATATTAGCTTTGATAGACTTGAAGGGAAAAAAACCCACACATATAACATCTCCATATGTGATAACACATTGAGGTTATTGGACCTGTTCCCAGGATGTGTTTATTCTTGTCTGTGCGATAGATTAGATGTAATTTTCTTTCTTAAACAGCTAAGTGCAATTAAGAGGTCTCTGATGATGATCTTAGGTACAGCTCAGATAGAGAATAAATCCTGTGAGTAAATGCTACCACCCTGCAAAGCTCACACATGATAGAGGGAGCAGAGAGGATGCTTCTCCAGGGCTTCCACTGCTAGACCTTCCCCAGGATGATGGAAATACACTCTACTGACGGCACTGCACGGGGTGAATTACCTTCTGCTTTGTCTATCACTAGGGCTCCTCCTAACCCCTTCCTGAGTTTAGATAAAAGTCATTGAAATGTTCCAGGAGGTTAACTTATGACTGACTGAAGCAACATCTCAGCTAAAAAAAGAGTTCCAGGACCTTAGGTTTAGGGTAAAATGAAGATAGCAGATAAGCTCTTGGTGGCTATGTTCAGAAAGCTGTGTTCACTTAGACTTTCACCGTCCTCCTGGACAGCTACCCCAGATGTCCAAAGGTCCAACCTGCCCAGGCTCAAACACATTATCTTCCTATTTTGGCCCTTGGCAAATAATGCTCCCATTCGTCGAATTTACTTGACCAGAAATCATCCCCAAAATCCCCTCTCCCTTAGCCTGAGGGCTAAGAGATCACCAACTTCTGCTGCTTCTATTAGGTTGAACCATATAAAATTGCCAGTATTTGACCAGGTTTTGCCCACAAAACAGCAATCCCCCATAGGTCAACCTAATATATAATTAATGCTTATTGAAGCCATGCCTCTTGCTTTTCATCCCCTCAGCAATTTTCTCATCAAAGGGCTTCATCTCTCATCTGGATTCTCACAACTCCCTCCTAAAGGTCTTTTTGCCCTCAGGCCTTCTTCTACGCAATCTTCCGCAGATCTTTCTCTTTGCAGCAATGTAATCATAACATTTCCCTCTTTAAAAACCTTCAAGAGATCCCCACAGCCTTGATAACAAAGCATGTTCTCCTTAAACAGAACATACAAAGGCCCTCGTGACCTGCCTTGCTTCCTTCTGCTTCAGGTCACAGCACCCCCGTACTCGGGGCTGGCATTCTACTTAACCCTTTGTTGGTGCCTGAATAGAAAATATTCTTTGGCTCGTTTTCTGGAATGCTCTCCCCTCCAAATCTCCAAACCCCTCTAATTCTTACTCATGTTTCCAAATCATCTCAGTTATGACATGTTCCAGAAAGCCTTCAGTACCCGCTAGCACTACACGCACACACACACACACACTCCAGTCTGGGTTAGGGTGCTGTCCCACAGCCTCATCTCATAGCCACAGTAATAACATATTCAACACATATCTCCTTCCTTCACTATACACTACATTTCTTGAATGCAAGCACTTTATCTTATTCATCTGGGCCTCCCCAGAGCCTAGCACAGTGCCTGGTATGGAGCGTGTGCTTAAAAAATGCTTGATGAAGCCACAAACGAATGAATGCATTACAGTGTTACAGAGAGAATTGGGAGGTGTTTGGAAAGGGCATATATATATTGAAAAAGTAAACTTTGGGGCCAGTGCACATCTCTGAAAGATCAACAACTGAAATTACCCGTCAAATTTTTCTGCAACAAATATTGTTATGCCATTCTCAACTCAACAAAGGATTTCCAAGCACTAGACAATGGGTTACCTTATTTAAAACCTTCACTTAATATACCTAATCTCAGGACAGCCAAGGTGTGTCCCTTCCAGCTTATTTTAGTGGAACCTGCTCATCTAGGGCTGGGGACTTTCAGAGCCATTTAGCCTAGTCCCATGATCCTTTATTCTAGTGGTCCCTTATAAGCCTTAAAAAATTAATGCAATTCCTAATCACCTAACTTACCATCAGAGGGCTCTGGACATTGGAGAGAACAGAGCTAATTATAAGTTAAATTTTTCCAATCTCCTTATATAAACATTTATTTATAAAATATGTCCCAGCATTAAATTTTTAGGGTCCACATGCAGAATAGGTTGGAAATAGAAATGCCATTATGAAGGTTCAACCTTCTAACATCTCTCTCTGACTATAATCTCTCCTCACTATAATCCATCTTCCAAAAAGCTTGCAGATTTCCTGCCTATAACATAGTCTTAGTTATCACAGTCACCCCTAAAACTCTCATAGCCCTATTGCCCACAAGAGTCAGTCCAAATTTTTCAGCTTAGAACTTTGGGTTCTCTATACCCTGGTTCCAACTTAAATTTTCCAACCATTTCATCTAATATGGCTTAATTCAAACCATTGTCCTTCAGCCAGGTTGGACCACTCTCACTGGCCATGAACGGCCCACATGTTCTACCCCCTGCGCCCATCTCCTGGTAGAACCACATCTGGAAAGCCCGCCTAATTTCCCTCTGTCTAACAGAATCCTAGCTATTCTTCAGGAAGAATTTTAGGTCCCATCTCCTCCACAATGCTTTCCATATCTTTTATTTCTCCCTCCTCTGAACTCCTACAACCCATTCTGCCTATTGATGTTATTATCCATAAATTGCTTTGTACTATGTGTTAACTGTACTTGTGTCTTTGGTTCACCTCCTTAAGTAGCCTGGAAGATCTCTGTGACCCCTCAAACAGCAACTCAGCACCCTGGACTCAGTCGATTCTCAAAAAATATCCACTAATGTGCTTTAACCACGTTAGGAACCTCTTACTAGCTGCTCCTTTGTATCCTAAAGTAAGAATCAGTAGCTGAACTCAAGCTTACAAACTATAATACCAGTTAGATCCACCCTTGCCAGATTCCTCTTCCAGGGGAGGCACTAATGCCTCCTATTTGCCTGCTTCTCGAGTCAACCCTGACTACGCTGGCAGGACTGGCAAACAGTTCACACCCTACGGTGGTGGGGTAGCACATTTGTCTAAAGTCTGGAATCTCTGAGCTTCCACTTTCCATTGCCTCTAAAATGTCTGCAGTCTCTATAATCAGGTTTTGCCCTGAATCCCAGCCTGTTTCGGCTGTAGCCCCGCTCTCGACAGTTCAGTCTTCCTAGGGTATAGATCTTGGACCCTAATGTCTAGTCTTTTTTTTTTTTTTTTTTGGCTGCACCGCACGGCTTGTGGGATCTTAGTTCCCTGACTAGGGATTGAACCTGGGCCCTCAGCAGTGAAAGCTCGGAGTCCTAACCACTGGACCGCCAGGGAATTCCCTCGAATGTCTAGTCTTTAGCCAAGGTCATGTGCAAAAAGAAATGGATCACCCAGGACCACGGCACCACAGCCACACTTGAAGCGCTCTCATTGACTTGCTGTATCGAAGGGGCCTGCTTGATACTCTGATCTAGACAACTGGCCACACCTCCTCCCTGCCCAGGAACAAGCCCTACAGCCGGGTCAACCCCTCCAGCATGCATCCAACCGGATTTCTCAGCTTTCCCACTTGCCCTGTGGATCCCAGAATGCCTCCCAGTCAAGCCCTTCAGAGTGTGACAACAGCTGCTGCAGGTAAATCTCTTCAAGTTGCTCCTAGAAGTGAGTCAAGAAATACAAAGTAACCTACTAGTCTGTAAGTTGCCCTCTCCAGAATGTAAGCTCTTTGAGGGCAGAATAATTGTCTTATTCATCTTTTTTTTTTTTTTTTGTATTCTGAGCATCTGACCATTAGGAGACAAAGGTATTTGTCGTAGGAATGGATGGATGAACACAAACTGCATGGCTCCTTCATCACTATCCAAATTCCGGGCTGCTTTCCTGATTTCTTTCTTTTTGAGATCTGAGTACTAAATTGAGGAGGAAAAATCCCATCTCCTGAAGCAACTGATTTACTTCTAGGTTAATCTCCCTATATTTTTGTGCCTGGGGCTGATGACAAAGTTTCCCCACAGCAGGAGATAACGCAGACAAGAGGGCGACAGTCTTCTGAGTGACGGTTCTGAATATACTTCTTGCTCTCTTAAGCTGAAGTGCACCACATGCACGGAAGGAGCCATTATCATGACTTCGGTCTTCATTAATGTGAGGGTCTAAGTTTTCTCAGGAATTGCAAGAGTATCATTAGAAGATTCCACTTGAATCCACAGATACTTACTAACTGTCTGATAGGAAGCAGTGAAGTGAGTCTTCAGACATGAGACAAATATCTTCCAAAGAGAGCTCTTATTCTGATGACAAAGGACAAATACGAGAGCCTTCTGGAGCCTGGCAGGAAGAACCCGAGCCTTTGGCTAGTGACTTCTGAGACTGTGAAGGGGGTCTCACTCACCGGCACAGGAGCCCACGAGGTTGAGGAACTGCGTCTCTTTACAGCTGGTCCTGCAGCTCCCACCAGCCAGAGTAACACGAGGGTGACAGGAGATGCAGTCAGATTCCGATGGGCCGTGGCACTGCCTGCAGGTGGGGTGGCACTCTAGAAGGAAAAACAAGGACCAGGATTGGAATTAGCAGCTCAGCATGTAAACACATGAAGTCCTTGATGTACTCCACAAATTACACTAAGAGCAGACTTCAAATACTCATCATCTTTTGAAGATTCCTGAGCAAGCCTGGCACACCCTTAGGCATTGACCGAAAGACGGCATTTCTAGTGTCAGTGAAAACACTGGCCATGAACAGAACGTGGAATCTAGAACCATTAAATGAGAGGAATTGGCTGCTCAGCATGACCATCCCCATCTATATAAGTAAGGAAGTTCGGTCAAAGTTACAAAGTAGAAAAGCAAGTGCTAAGACTGTTCCTCTCTAAAATTCAAAGAGCGAGACGGGGAGAAGAGGGAGACATTTTGCTTCTTAGAAATCCCGGGCAGGCAAAGGGGGAACCATCCACAGCAGGGGAAACTAAAACTTCTCACTGGAGTCGGATGCCAGCCGTGCTCTCCCTCCAGGCCACAGCCTGGATGCCTGTTTTAGCAGCAACACTTAAGTAAAATACAAAGAACTGAAAAAGGCCTCTTTCTGGAGGTTATCCTGAGCCATGTTTGAAGTTCAGTCCCTTAGACAAAACTGTCAAAGCTGTTTTCCCCAGAAAAACCACCTAATGACTGAGAGGCACTACACTGAAAAAGAGCAGTGAGTCCCAGTATGTGTAGGCAATAAAGATAAGGATGGCAAAGAATCAAAGAAGGTTGCAGCTGTGGCTGCATTTGTGCTGCCAAGGTGGGCAGCAGGAACAAGCGCATGGAAGGAGATGGAAGGATTTCTGTTCCAAGGACGAGAAGGTCTAAGCCTGTCTGATTCCGAGAGGAGGGGAGGTGAAGGGCTGGAGCTGGGTAGAGCTTGCTGGAACTGATGACAAAGAATTCCCTTCTGGCACAGAGCTGGTGGGAAGAAAAGGCACAGAGTTCCAGTAAAGTCAACTGCCTCTCATGTCTTCTGGCAGGAGGCCAAGGGAAGATAAGGAGTTATAGGGGAAAAAAAAAAAAAAAGCAAGCAAGCAAGAAAATGAACTGCTGATTAGAAGGCTAGCATGAACTATCACCCCTTCTACATTCCTGAGGCTCTTAACTTTGCAAACACACGTCCAAAAGATACTAGCGCTCTCAGGACGATCTCCCACCGCCCAGGGCTTCCTCCCTGCCAGAATATTTCCAGTGACCCTGGTGCCCTGCCGCCTGCGGTGCCCTCCATCTGCGGGCTTCAAGCAGGCAGAGGCACAGGCAGAGAAGAGTTAGAGCTACTCAGACTTTCCTCCCCAAACAATTTTCCACACACAAAATCCAACTGGGCGAGGGTGAGAGCACATAAGGACAGACCACAGTTTTCAAAGACAACCCCAGTGACAAAGAAACCAGGAACACCCCCCCGCCACTGAGCTTGATAGAGTGTTTCAAGTAAAGCAACCCATCAGGGGCCTACAGAGACTAAAAAGCTAGTGGAAGAAGACAATTCCAGAAGAAATATAATATTGATCTTCAATGGTCTAAATCTGGGTTCACATTAAATTTCCTCTTTGGTGTTGGAGGCCAGATGAATCTTACAAGTGTTAATTTATTTCAAAAATATTTTATACATTTACTACCTGTCTTCCGATTCCGGAAACACATACCAAACAATTTCATAACGATGGGCTTTTTTCTGTAAGTTGGCCTCAACACTCTATTTTTAGAAATAAAACTATAATCATGATAGAATGTGTTTTGCCTTGTCTTTTTTTTCTGTAGATACAAGAAAACACAGTGCTACAGTAAGGTGCTTAAATTTTAGTATTTTGTCGAGTCCAGTGAAACCCTGCACTAATCTGAACTGGCAATTTCTAGAATCTCTGTCACTGAAATATAAAGGTGCTCTTAAAAACATATTGGACTGACATGTCAAGGAAGAAAATAAATACCTCTCTCTCCTTTTGCTCTATTAGGCTGCAGCCAGGGGAAGGGGCGCTGAGAACTGCAGAGGCAATGCCAAATGCCTGATCCCACACAAATGCATGAGAACCAGTGGTAGCTCATTTCCATGATGATCACCATTAAATCCACCCCTCTCTGTATGAAGAGGGTAAAGCTGATTCTAACTTTTCATTTCATCCACACTTCCCTATTGGATGAACAGAATTTCACTTGTTCCCTTCACTCTATCCCTTGACTCCTACAAGTTCAAGACAAGGATTCATAGCCCATTCCTAGTCCCCTGGTATGACAAGGTTTCTAATTACCGAGTTGGGTTGCATTATGAAGATAAAACACGGGCACAGGGAATATGCCCCAGCATGTTACATACTCACCTGTACAACTGCCTTCCAGGTTAAAGTATCCATCTGGGCACTGGGAGAGGCACTGCCCATCCAACAGCACGTGGGAAGGCCAGCAGGCTGTGCAGTTATGCGGGCTCTTCCCTGCACACCCAAAACAGGATTGGTGGCAAGCTGGAAGGAAGATAAAGCAGAGGAGACAATCAGGAAAGCCACCATTCGACAAGGACAGTAGCTCTGTCCCTCCTGTTAACATTCCTGCATCAATATAAGTTCTGCACATTCACTGAGTTTTTTTCCAAGGACAGGGCGCACATCCCACACACTTCTTTCTCAAGGATGTATCCCACGAAGCAAGCATCTGCGGAACCCAGAATGAGAAAGGCATAAATGACACAAAACAGAAATAACCACTTTCAGAGTCATCCATTTCTTTCTTCCCATGTTCCCGTTCTCAGAGAATGTCAGATAAAGAACAGCAAGCCACAAACGGGTCTCCTTCCCTCAGGATAGCGCCTCCACCATCACACATCAACGGGCTGCTGACCAGGCTGCTCAAATTAAAGAGAAAGGTGATGGAAGCCTTACTTACTGACTCCACAAAGGTTTAATGTGATGCCTGCTCTCTGATGGAGAGTGAACATACACAGGTGAGAAGAACTGTCCAACATTTTGAGCGGCCCAAACTAGCGGCATCAACAGACACACAAGCAAGTAACTGCAATATAATAAATGGGGGATGGAGTATAACAGAGAAGAAGAGCATCACATCACAACTCTCTGTGACCTTGACTAAGGTATATAATTTCTCAAGGCTCCCTCTTCGTCATGTATAAAATGAGGACATAAACTATACATACTGTTGTGGACACTACATGGGTTGTTTACCCTGCCTCACTCGTTTCTTCCCACAGAAACCACAATAAAGCCTCTTGCCCACGTTTTCCCCTCGCTCCTTCTGCCTCCTGACCAACTCTAGTGCTTCCCTGTATGGCCCCTGCATGATGTGACATGCCCTTCCTCTTGGGAACTGTGAGTAACAAGCTATCTCTCCTATAGCAATCGTCTCTTGATCTTTTGGCCTCACCGTATCTGAATAATAACAAAATCTACAATTTGAAACAGCCAGTAATTCACCTCCAATCATTCATTCATTCATTTGTTACTAAGCCTCAAGTAGGTCTAGGTGCTGGGGAAACAATTGTAAGACAATGCATGGGATGACCCCATGCATTTCAGGCCACCTTCTCTCCAATGGACAAGATTCACTGCCTGCAGGGACACTACCTTCAGTCTCCTCTTTGCTTCCTCTGCTGCCTCTATCAAACACCTGGAAGATTTAGAGGTTTCGAGACCAGCAGCTTGGAAGAACCAGATGGGATTTTACCCCACTGAGGTCTCCATTTCCACCAACCCCCAATAAAAATGCAAATTTCAATCTTTGATTTATGTGGGGCTGTTACAAGCTAGGATGTCCTGGTCCAGCAGTTGAACTGGTTGTTAAAGTACGAAACTCCCGGTATATGGCTGGTATATGATGCTGTCCTAAGCCTTCTGGTGCTCCACCCTAGTACCCTGCCTCATCCGTAACCCAGAACCTAAAGGTTTAATACCTGTACCAGGAGGCCTCCAGGACCCTGCTCCTGAGTTAAGGCCAGGACCCATTTGGATTGGGCACCCCACCTTACTGGTTGATAAAATTTTGATTATCCTCCCTGGATACATTGCAGAACTTTCTATCTATTCAACAGTATTTATTACTCTATGAAAAACAGAGCCAGAGTTCCACGTTTTAAAATAATTTCTTTTTTTTTTTACATTGCCTTGTTAACAGCTCTAATAGCACAAGTCACAGTAATTTTTTTCCAAGTATTTTCAGAATCACTGGGAAAATATTTCCTCTTTAAAAAAAACAGAATAGGTAAGCAAATATTATAAAAGAGGGGTACACATTAGCTCATTATTTAAGACGTTTAACGCAAAGTGAAACAGCATGTAATAGAAAGTCAGGTGGCAATATGTCAAAAAACAGCTAAATTATATTGTCAACACAAAGCCTTCCAGGATGATGTGGGGAAGCAACATACTTCTACATACTTAAATATATTTATGATAATACTAATATGTTCATATTAGACTTTACAAGATTGCTAAAATATCTAGCTCTTCCTGTTATACCTCCTTAATAAATAGGAAAGCAAAGCATATCATTGTGGAATTGAAAACTGGGAGAAGGTGAATTAACGCATTATGAGCACATAACTGATTTCATCTCATTCCATTCGGTCACAAAATCAATGTGATAACCTGGTTCAATGTGAATAAAGACTGTTATTGAATTATATAAAACAAGAAAGCAATGAGGACAAATGAGTTGAAAGGTTGATGGGCCAAGAATTCCAGGAGAAAGGCCCTTTGCCTCCCACTAGATTTTAGAAATAAGCCTCACTGGACATCCCCACGGCAGACTTCAGAATTGCCTTCGTTAGAAATGTTTAAGAACCAAATAGATAATGAGCTAGTTAGTTGCTGTGTGGCACAGAGGGAAAAAGATATGCTGGGTGATCTTCCTCTCAATGTATTTTTTTCTTTATGATACTCTCTTTCTGTAATTACAGGTATTTGCATCTTTAAAAAAAAGCTCATGAAACTCCAATTTTGTGCTGGTTTTGGAAATGTCTACATTATTTCAGTGACTTTTATGAGGGTCTATCATGCTATGGAATGATTTCATAGCAGCAGTTCTGGTTTGAAGTCTAAGATCATTCGAGGAAGACTAACTCCATTACAGGGCATATATGTAAGACTCTGAAAAAAGTTCTATGAATAATTTCTCCATGTAACACTACATTTTTAGAGAGTGGCTTTCCGGTTGATGGCTGAGTATATTTCTGAAAAAGCATAACTGAGCTGCTTAAGCACTAATAGTGTCAGTACTAAAAGTGTCCTCAGATGGTTGTAAATTCCAGTCAACCTGACTCCAGTACAAATTTTACCTCAAACAATTAAAACATATCAATTTTTTGTTCACTTTATTTTCTATTTAAATTTCAGACAATGAACACTACTACTTTTTTTTTTTCTTTTTAATAATACAAAAAGTGGGCCAGCATCCCAATTTTCATATATAAAATTTCCTGGCTTTTCATGTCAAAGCAATTTTTGGAGGTAGACGTCTTTCAAATTATGATGTAAATATCAAAATCCTCTAGGATATGCAGTAGGAATACTGTGATGAGGGATGAACGTTAAAAGGAGTGAAGTCAAATAAAATCGCTCTCCCTCTTTCCCTCACCCTTCTTTTCCTTCTTCTTTCTTTTTTTAATGAACATGATCTAACCTACCCCCCCAACATCGCACTAGATTGGGAACCCTTAAAGAGTAAAAATCACATCTCCATCTCTGTGACTCCCGCAATACCTGTCCCGGGCATGTCACAAGTTCTCAGTAAATGAGTTTCTGCTGACTGAAAGGGTGGGCAAGTAGGAAGGTGGGGGGGCAGGGTAGGTGGATGGAAACACTGGCAGACACTTCTAGGTCTCCTTTCTCTTTGATCTTTTCTTTTCAGCCCTTCTCTGTTTACGTCATGAATACTGGAGCTTCCCAAAATTGTACCCTCTGCCCTTTTATTCTCACTCTTGGGCAAAATCCATAGCTTTAATGATGACCTCCATGCTGGTGAGTCCCAGATTTATGCATACAGCTCTTTTACCCTGAACTCTAATCACATAAATCTAACTGCCTAAGGGATATCTCTGCTTGGTGTTTCACTGGTATCTCATATTCCTCCTTCCCCCAATACTACCAGTATCCATTTCCAAGCTCAATCACTATCTACTTATTATAAATTATGGCACCACGTTCCCTCTGTCCAAACTGTACTCATTATCCACCTCCAACCCCACATCCTACCCCCTACCTGGTCTTTCTTTTGTATTCCCTGGCTCACCTTTACCCCACCATTCACCAAGACACTCATGCTGAGATCCTTAAGACTTCTACTTTTCCATCAGCACAACACAGCCAAGGTAGGTTGACTTCCACTTCATAAATCTCTGCCTAATATCCCAATTTAACCACCCCCATGGCCCCTTAGTGTAGACCTTCAACATCACTCCTGATGTGGATTAGTGCAGCAGCTTTCTAACCAGCCCCACTGTTTCTCCCAACTTACCTGCCACACCACGGCCAGAGAGATCACTATAAAATGCAAACTGACCAAATTATTCCCCTACTTAAAATCTTTTACTGGTTCTCTAAAAGCTGTAGTGTCTAAACTCCTCAGCACAGCACATAGAGCCCTTCATGACAGGACTCACCCCCATGTCTCCAGTAACACTCCCTACAACCCACCCTTTGGACTTTATACTGCAGGAGTACCAAATGCATGATGCTTCTCCAGATACGCCATGCCTTTGCACTTGCTGTTTCCCTGGCCTAGAATGCCCTTTCCCACCTTCTCCCCTGGTGAATTCCCATTAATCCTCCACAGCCTGATGATGTGGTTTTCCTTTGCAAATCTTTCCTCACACCCTCTCCCCGCGACAGTCTCCTTGTTTGTGTTCTTCCTGTATTTTGTGCCTACAGCCATTACAACCTGTATCATGTTCTTTTAATTTCTTGTCCAGTGTCAGTCTCCTCAACTTGGTCACGCTTTCCTTCAGGTATGGTCTATATCTTTTTCGTCTTTCTATCCCCAAAGCCTAGCACACCCATGCTATAAAAGCAAGAAGGGGAAAGTGAAGCAGTTGGAACATTTCTGGAAGGCATGCATTTGTACAGCTTATGTCGGCACTCCAGGGAGTACATTAAAGACCGTTGCTTAATATAGATGCTACGTATTTTATTCAATTAATGCAAGGGAATCCCAACTTCATAAATAGTAATATACTCTTAAACAGAGCACACCAACCCCTCCCCATTTATTGCTTTAATTAAAGGTCTGTGCCTTAAGGCACAGAATGAATCTTAAGAACTAAATAGATCAAAATACCACAGTGCACTTTATTTCTTCCCTTTCACCCAAAGCAAGTTAATTAATTAATCAAAGTAATCAATGAATTTTCTTATTTAAAAAAAAAGAAATGGGCATTCTGGTCCAAGATGGCAACATAGGAGGCTCCTGAATTCACTTCCTCCCATGGTCATACCAAATCTACAGCTACACACAGAATAATTCCCTCTAAAAGAAATCCAGAAACTAGCTGAGCAACTCCTACACATTAGATGAATGAGGGGAAAAAAAAAAAACAACCCACATCAAAATGGGTAGGAAGGCAGAGACATACAATCAGGAGGGAACTCACAACGCCCAGCTTCTCCCTGAGGAGTTAAGGGTTTAGAACTAACATCTAGCACCCCAACTTTAAGACTTCCACCTGAGAAATGGGACCCCAAAACTCTAACTCTGAAAGCCAAAAGGGCTTGAATCCAGAAAACCTCTAAGACTAGAGCATATAAAGAAACAGTTCTTCACAAGCTCACTAGGATTTGTGGTGCTTGTTCCCCCAGGGCTCAGGGCAGAGGCATCAGTCAGAAATGCCCATCTCCCAGTCTTTTCCTGAAAGAGACGTATTTGCATACATTAAAAGCTGCAGCCTGAGGGTCAGGCTTCTACTTTAACACACACGTAGAGGCTGAGTGCCTGCAATCCTCTTCTGAGACCTGGGCACGAGGTCAGGCCCTCCCTCTGCCCGGCTCCAGGTCACTCTTTCTCCCTGGAAAGAGCCTGTGTGCACTTCTAGTGCCCTGGCTTTTGTGGCTGCTGCCCAGAGGACACACCCCTTGATGGCCTGACTCTGGTGATCAGCAGGGCTTGAGTATGTGGATTCAGTAGGACTGTAGCAAACAGAGGAACAGTTCTTAACTGGCTACCCATGTCCTCGGGGCTCAGTGCACAGGGAGTGGACAGAAGACCCACCTCCCAGACTTCCTCTGAAAGAGGTTCATTTGCACACTTTAGAAGCCATTGCAGAAGGGTCCAGATCCAATCAGCCAGCATCTAGGTGCTGACTGAGATCCTCCCTTTTGAGACAGGGACAGGGTTTTGCACACCCTCAACTACTGGGTGCCACTGAGAACAAAGAAAGTGACTTGGACAATCACAAAAGTTTAAGAGACAACCAAGAGCTAGAGCTAGGCTGAATGATAAGGTTCAGACAACAGACTGGTGATTGTTGGGGGGTAGGGAAGGCCGAGGGGAGGGGAAGTGAGTGAAGGTGGTCAAAAGGTACAAACTTCCAGTTATAAGGTAAATAAGTTCTGGGGAATCTAATGTACAGCATGGTAACTATAGTTAACAATACTGTATTGTGTTTTTGAAAGTTGCTGAGAGTAAATCTTAAAAGTTCTCATCACAAGAAAAAAAATTGCAACTATGTAAGGTGATGGATGTCAACTAAACCTATTGTGGTGATCATTTTGCAGCAGAAACATATATCAAATCATTATGTTGTACACCTTAAACTAATACAATGTTATATGTCAATTATACCTCAATAAAACTAGAAAAAAAATGGATACCAAACCTGTATTGATTTTGTGCAATTTTGCCCCATGCAGTAAGATCCGTCTAAGGAGGCAATACTATCTTCAAGACTGAAAAAGAAGGCTTGGAAAAATTTCGTTGCTAAAATTTCCCTCATGTTTCCCTGACCAAAGCTCTGTGATCATTCTAAGTTTAATGAAAAGCCAGCGATGCAGGGATGGGGGCCACTGGGATGTTTATTATCTCTGCATTCTTTTTTGAAGCACAATGTTTCTACTGACATAATACATTAGAAGATATGTAGGTAAAATTCATTATTGTACTACAGAGTTCATTTTAATTTTTTAATTAAATACTTATTTATTTGGCGGTGCTGGGTCTTAGTAGTGGCATGCAGGATCTTTCTTTTTAGTTGCGGCATGCGGGATCTCGTTTCCTGACCAGGGATCAAACCCGGGCCCCCTGTATTGGGAGTTTGGAGACTTAACCACTGGACCACCAGGGAAGTCCCCAGAGTTCATTTTTAAAATAAAACTTGTAATTTCCTCAAAATTATATTATCTTGAACCCTCTTGCTGAACTGTGTGGGAATTGAAAAAATCCATCATTAATTTGCCACAGAATCGGGGCAATTATGTGGGTAGTCCAATCATCCCAACTATGTTCATATCCCATGCTGCTCCATCACTGCCAAGTCGTTGACATGGTGATTGAGCTGGACCATTAATTGAGATGGCCTGGCCTGAAATTAAATTGTAAAGCTCTAGGGCAAAATGAAGAACAAAGGATCTAGGCTTGGAAAGAAGGAAATATTTCCTAAGGAACCATGTCCTCTATTAGAGCCCAGGATCCCCCAGTGCTAAACTATTCTTTAGTTGGTTCATTCTAAGCCTCACTTTCTTCATCTATAAAATGGGAGTAAATATAAACGCAGAGGATTTCCAATCAAATTCTTGGTTGTATGGAATTCTATAAACAATAAAGTGATATATATATATGTGTGTGTGTGTAAATAACTGTAAGAATCTATATCAAAAGTTTAAGAGAGATAGAAGATAGAAGGGTTATAGGTAGGATTTACAGATAAAATAAAGGACACCTAGTTAAATTTGAATTTCAGATAAAGAGTGAAAAATATTTTAGAATATTAGAATATCTCAGGTAATATTTGGGCATACTAAACATTTCATTTTTTATGTGCTAAATATTTTTATTTCCTAATCCTATATTTTTTATATAATCATCTTCCTGATTTACTAAGAGGCTTTTCCTTATATGAAGAATAGATCATGATTTTTAAAAAAAAGAATCAATTGTGGATCTAGTTAGACAGATTTTCAGCGAATAACCATGATCATATTTTTTCTCCTTTGACATTTTGACATGATAAATTATCTAATAGGTATCTCAATATAAGCTGATCTATACAGTATTAAAATAACCTTACATAAACATTAAAACTTTTAACATAGTTCTGAATTCAATTTGATCTTTTTAAAGGAATTTTATCTAGAATCTGTAGTTTTTTCTTTCTAATGCTCTAATTTTGGCATTAGTGTTATGCTGGACCAAAAAACAAGTGTATTCTAAAATATACTATCTTTTTCTATGCTCTGGGATTTTATAATCTTATAAGATTTATTTATTTGGGTTTTAGATGGTTTTAATAACTCACACATTAAACTGTCTAAGCTTAGTCCTCTTTCTGAGGAAGTTCTTTGTTAACCTTTTCCATTTTATGTATGACTTTTGATTTACTCAGGCTTTCTATGTCTTCTTGGGCTGATTTTGGCAATCAATCTTTTCCTTTAAAGTAATTTGATGGAGGCTTTCAAAATTTTTAGCATTGAATTTTACATCAGATTTTTTAAAATTCCTGTATTTTTAGTTGCTAAATCTGGGTAACCTAGTAATAGATGTTTTTGTTTTTTTTGTCTATAGCTTTTAAGTTTCTGTAATATGTAAAATGCATGCAATGAGAAGAAGTAAAAATTAGGATTTTTTAAAAACTGCTATGGTTAGAAAGAAGTTACACCAGTGATATGATAAAGTGGTGTAGTTATCCTTCTTTAATTAGAGGCTTTGCTTACTCAAACTATCGTCTGTGGACCAGGAGCATAGCCTCACCTGGAACATGTTATAAACGCGGAAGCTCAGACCCCACCCCAGACCTACGAAATCTGAATCCACATTTTAACAAGGTTCTCAGGAGTTTCCTATGAGAAGTTTTGCTCTACAGAGAGACCTCAACCAAAAACTGAGTCTTCAAAGAGTTGAATCCCTTAAATGAAAAAAAAAATCCTCAGCAAGAGTGGAAGGAGAAACTGAGACTGAGTTGAGCAATCTGCCCTGATCTTAAGGATACCCGTAGGAGAGAGGAGAGGCCTCCCAGTGACAGGAGCCCCAGGTCCTTCCTCCTGTCCATCCACCCTGGGCTGCCCAGTCACTAAATGACTCCAGAAGGCACCAGTCACATAAATTACCGTGAGAATAGTGCCCCTGAGTTGGGCAACATAGGGGTCCCTACCCAGCTCTACCCTGGAGACCTTATTTAGACTCACACCAGCTCTCAGAGGCATGGAAACTTAGTGGAGAAGATGAACGAAAAAGTAAGGGATGGTCCTTGATCTTGTTTTGGAGGGCTTGGTTTTTTATTAATTTGTTTTGTTTTATTTGTGCAAGGGTACTGACAGGTGTTTCTTGGGGTTTTTGTTTGTTTTAGAAGCTAGAATCTGTCAGTGCTAGTGAGTAATCAGTTAAACAGGTGAGATGAACTCTGGATAAAATTACTGAAGTCCTTCTTTTAGCTAACACTCAAGATTAATATTTAAACATGTACAATTTTGGCAGACTACTGAAAACACCTCCAAATTATCTTCTACAATTAGTAACAGATTTTATTTCGTACCAGCAATTCTAGCTACACTTTGAAAACACAGAGGCTGTGTATAAAAGAAGCATAAAGTCAAAGCTCCGTCTTCTGAAGTACCCAAGTTCATTTCTGAGAGTGAGCCCAAAACGCAGGAAAAACACATGCGGTTTTCTGTCCCCATCTCACCAAAGTGCTTCCGCTTTGGAGCCCACCTCAGCCCACCCCTCTGTCTTCCCCATCACCCTGATGTGGGTTTCATAGTACAGACCACTGGCCAAGTGTATGTCGTGGGTTTCGTCGCTGCTGTTGTTATTCATTTATTATTTTCTGTTTCTCTCACTAGAATATAAATTCCATGAGAGCAGGGATTTCATCTGACTCATTCACGAGGGCACCCCAAGTCCCTAGAAAATGCCTGGCACCCAGGGGATACTCAGGAAACATTTGTAGAAGGAATGAATAAAGACAGACTGTTCTCCAGCTAATAATAAATAATATTCTCTTTGGTCACTGTTCGTTAATTTTACATTTTTTCACTCTTCAATCACAGACTTGGATCTTAGTCAAATATCTTGAGTAAATTTGCTACATCTTCCACTAGATAATTCCTAGGTTTGTCATGTATCTCAGAGTAGAAACTTTTATAATAACTTCTGAAAATTTTCAGATTCTAAAGTAAATTGCTTCTTCCTATAATGCACCTGCCTCTCACATTCATTAGCCGCGGTAATATTCTAATCACTCTGTGCTGCAGTCTCAGAGAAAGGAAGAGGGAGAGTTCCAGAAAACAGTTGTTTTTTTTTCTTCTTTATAGAAAAGCACTTGAGATGAAAAGGTCTGTAAAAATCAACTCTCAGTGGCACACACAAAAACTCCAACCTTTTAAAACGTTCCTTAAAGAGGAGAGGGTATTTCTCGTGTGTGTGAGAAGGAGGGCCCAATGCATTCTCACAGGGCTCCCAGGCCTGAGTTCTGAGACAAGGCTTCGGCAGAACTGAAAATGGAACAGATTGTGGGAAGGCAGAAAGGTTGCCAGAGATACGGGATGAGTGACAGGAAATACATCAATCAACACACTTAACACTCAGGTAAGGTTGGTAACAATTGGTGGTTGCACTCAGTTTCCCAGTGGAATCTTGGGCAACTCAATTAACCTCTTTCTACCACATTCTCATCACTAATAAATTGAGTACAACAATCTCCCTAGCAGAGATTGCATGGGATTTGGTAGTAAATGTGAGTAGAGAGCTATATGTGTGATATCTAACAATATTGTGTGAATTAGCATAAAATCTCGGGGCTACAAGGTCCTCAAGAGGTCAATCTAGCCCTTTCACAGGGCACCATAATTAAATCATTCCAGAGGGATTTGATTCTAATCTTTTTAAAAAGGTGTCTGTAAAAGGGATTCCCAGAACATTCCCCTTGGTCAAGGATGCTTTCTGAAATTTAAGACGTCTCAATCCTACAGCATTGTAATGTTGTGCTTTTGCCCCTTCAGCGACCATATTATAGTAGCATGCTGGTGTAGTGCATGGGTACTGGAGCCTGGCTGACTCAGGTCCCCACTGGACTCTACTCTGTACTGGCTACATGACACTGAGCAAGTTACAGCCTTAACTTCTTCTAACCTAAGTTTCTTCACTGACCCCATAAGGCTGGTATCAGGACCTAGTGAAGAAAAAACAAATAAGGTACTTCTCACAGTGTCTGCATCATGGTGTGCACCAAATCTACAGGAATATTATTTTCTGGCTGAATAACCCTGGTTACTCTAATTTATATTAACATTTTAACTTTTAAAGTGTTCATTATTTTTCTTTCTCTTTTCTGATCCCTCTCTAAATTCCCTATTTTTCATTTTTAAGAAAGTGATCAAAATCATAGGAGGAGGTTAACCTCTCTGAGTAGCCTGGGAAGATTTCTTCTTTATTTCTCCTAGGATCAGAAGGGAAGGCTGTGTGGTGTGTGCTTTGGGAAGGCATTGGGACTCTTAGTGACAAAGATTCCCATATTTTGTAAGTGGTTGTGGAAACAGGGCACGAGAGTTTAAGGGACCATGGAAAGTTTGGGCAATGCATATATGGGTGGAAACCAGCATGTCTGGGGACTAGAGACCCTCCCCGAATCTTAGACACCATGTAAAACCCCTGGAGCCTGGTGCATCCCAGGGAGCAGCGGGCTACCCTTATAACGTTCGTGAATACCTGAGTATACGGACCGAAATTTATACCAAGTGATCATGGGGGCTTTACAATTTACCAAGCACTTTCACACTCTGCACCTCCCTTGATCCTGGCAAAAAGCTTGTGTGAAAGATAATTATCCCTACTCTAATGCTGTGGATACAAAGGCTCAGACAGCTTAAGTGTCTGGCCTGGGGTCTCTGTATTCCAATTCTGCATATTTCTACTATGCAGTATAACTCACCGTGTCCAAAATCTTTTAACCTAACCTTGAAATCCAGCCTTTCCACGTGGGAGTACATTCCAATGTAAAATTGAAGCCACTTTAAATTTTAAGCTTGTAATACAAAATTAAGCCTGCAGTATGCTTACAGTTATGTTGCAAAAATAGAAACTCAAAGCATACAGGAAAAAAGACTCAGATATATTATAGCAAAAAGGTAAAGGCAACTGGGTTTAGCTGGTAGATGGTGGGCAGATTACTTTTTTACTTTTTTCTACATTCAAAATTTCCCTTAATGAACATATGTTTACAATGAAAAATATAAGTAGAATTTTTTTCCAAGTAGCTTGAGAGTTAAAAAATTCATCCAACGGCAAAGAAGGTTCTTGTAGGAGCAGAGGGGGGCCTCCCCTACCTCCCGAGAAATTATATGTATCTCCCCTTCATCTCATCTTCAACCACTTATAGATGACCCAGCTCTGAGTCAAATTATTCAGGATGGCATCAATTCTCTGTAGATGATATGCCAAAACGATGGCAGGAATCACTTCTAAATTTTGACCTAAGTCCAGATTTTGCCCTGAAGAGACCAATTCATATTCAGAGTAGCAAATTAGAACAAATAATAAACGTGATTCTACAATGAGCTCCGGGTCTGTCTCGGTTACTCATATTGTCTCTGAAAGAATTCCCACCAGGAATTTCTGAGAGTGTAACTCTGGGGACAGTGGGGTAAAAGCAACTAGCTCTTTAAGATCACCTATTATTCACAAAGGGAAGGAGGACATCAGTGGGGGCCACTCTTTTGCACGTCGGTCTTCTGTTCCATCCACAAGCATCCAGGAACCACTGTAATGGGAAAGCCAAGATCTTCTGGCTTTGGTCCCACCTCACGGGATCCCTCAAGAGGTAAGCCCAGAAGCTACCTAACATTTCCTCAAATCAGGCTTACTCACCTTCACACAGCCCAGTGTTCTCCAAGTAAAACTGGGCTCTGCACTGGGACAGACACTCGCCAGAGGTGACGTTTGCCCCAGAGAGCTGCTCAATGTGCAGTCCTTCCTCTGGCTTCTTACACTGGGTGCAGTGAGAGCGCTCTGGACCCACACAAGTCAGGCAAGAGGAATGACAGCCTGCCAAGAGGAATAAAATGCAGGAAAAATCCAAGGATCAGATAGATGTTACAACCAAGGGGAGTCCCTGATTAAGTCAAAATCACTCAGAAAAGTGCGCCAGATACATCTTTTCAGGAAACTGTTTTTCTAATGTTCTATACAAAGCCCAAGGTGATAATAACAATATCTGTGAGAGGCCAAATGCGGGTGATGTTAACTAGTAACATTTCTCAGGTCCTGGAAGGGCTGCCAGGCTATATCATGGGGGGAAAAAAAAAGCAAACTGGACAATATTGGCTTGGTTCTCCAGAGATTCACATACAGTGGATGACGATTTAACATTACGGCCTCAGTTTTCATGGGAGATTTTAAGAAGCATTCCTATAAGGCCCGTTACTGTATTTTGTGCAAAAATGGTAGTTGTGTTACTGTCCATTATGGCATCCATCACCCACTATAGAGGGGTCCAGGCAACAAATTTATCTTAGAATTTATGTGAGGAAAGGCTGCTTTTCTAGACAAGGAAGAGGCCCCTTTAGAGCAGCAACAAGCATTTGACAATCCATCACAGTTTCTGGTTTTCCTTGGCTACTGGTGAAAATCAGAGCCAAAGAGAGTACTCAAAATCTCTCCTGCCCACATTCTGATATAATGAACTGTACTGTCCTTTAAAAGATTCTCTAAATTTTCTTTTTCAGAATATTTATTGCAGCATCCCTGTTTTAAATATATTTTTCTTGTAACTATTCTCACATTCTTTTCCAAGGTGCCTTACATATAAATAAACAGAAATTAACCTTACTTAATTAAAGTGTTTGCTCCCAATGTTCTAGTTTCAAAAGGCTCAAATGAGACTGTCCTCCCAATGAACCCAAAGTCTTTTTGGCAAACAGCTATTGAAGATTTTCCATTTTACTCAACCCAGAGGCATTGCTAGTAACTCTCAGTTTGCTCAACAGTATCATTAACAAAAAGAAGTTCTTCAGGGAAAAACAAAATGAAGACTAAGAAAAACATTAGCAATGGTCAGAGAACAGAAAAAGAAGGAAATAAGAGTTGGGTTGTTTTAATGTACCACGGTAAAGGGAATGACATTCCTCTCAAGAATGGCCAGAAAAATCATACCCTTTTGAGTGTCTTCACAAATATTCAAATGTGATTTTTCAGATTATCCCTTGGTAATGAAAAAAAGCATATAATGCATACATAACCATAGGATACACTAGAGGAAAAGTTGCCCCAAAAAGTAACTTATATCTATGTCCTTGTGATGGGAAAGTCTCTCAAGAATGATGATGACGCCAGTGATACCTTTGCAGACCCCGTGGTCAGGGTAGAAGCCCTCTCCACAGTTGGGCAGACAGTGGCCTTGGCGCAGGGCCTGGGGGTAGATGCAGGCCGTACAGTGAGAGGCCGAGGGTCCTGAGCAGCTGGCACACGAGTTGTGACAAACTGAGGAAGAGAGGAAGAGGGGAACACAGTGAGACCGAGGTGACTAGGGCGCCTACTTCTTGGCCAGGCTCCTTATGTGCTAGGAAGCCCTCTCATCTATCACTCAATCCCCCTTCAGCTGTTGCACAAAATCAAGAGATATATGTGTTCGAAGGTGGTTATAGCACCAGAACTGCCCACATTGCCCCTTTATCCATCTTTCACCATGTTCTATCAATTATTTATTAGCTACCCTTTATTTATGTTTGTATTAAGTGTTTTATACATATTGCCACTTTTAACCTTCATAGCAATGTTATGAGGTAGATATTATTAACCCCATTTTACAGATGAGAAAACCGAGGTCTTGGGGAGTTAAAAAATTTACCCAAGATCACAGAGTTAATTAGTAGCAGAGCTCGGATTTAGCCCTAGGTCTGTCTGAACCTAAAACTCCCATGTGAATAGGGAAGAGGGGAAAGTTCATGGACCTGGATGTTGGGAACACTGGGATTTTGACAGGCCTATCCCCTAACTTATGCCCTTAGCCAAGTCTGGGTCTCCCCAGGTCTAGTTTCCTTGGCATATGTATGGCAAGAGGTTGGACTAAATGGTAATTTAAGACACTTACAACTGGACATTTTAGGATTCTAAGTAAGAATTATATTAAAGAATCTGACCACTATGTATGGCAATGTCAGGTATGCGTCTCTGCTGCTTTTGTCCTGGTTGGTAACAGTGGGACATCTCTGGCTCCAAGAGGCAGATGGTACCATGCTGTCCTAAGGGATAGGAGTGAGATACTGCAAGAAGGCTCTGGAGGACCATGGTCAGGAGCTGGGAGAGGGGAGTGCGGGGACAGGATCAGACCATTGAGGGCAGGATATTGAGGAAAAGGGATGAACACTGTATAAGTAAAGAGGTTGGCAAACGAACAGGAGGTTAATAAGACAAGGTTGTGGGACAGGTCTAAATATCCTGCCAACAGGTGGAAGTAAGAATACGTGTGTTTGTTGTGGAGAAGAAGGGCAATCAAGGTGTCCTAGGCAGCAATAAGTTCCCATCTCAAATGGGAATGTTTCATAGTTTAAGTTGTATAAATCTGAAAGAAACACTATATAAATAGCACATAAAACCAAATTTTTAATAGGTACACACTTTAGCTTTATAATCTACCAAACTTGATTTACTTTTTTAATTTATTTTTGTGGTGTGCTGTAGTTGCCAAAAATATGTGTTTATAAATGCCACCTATGGAATGATTCTGTCACACCTACAACCTGAGTTAGTGATGGTTTACAAGTACACAAGGATGGTGTAAAGATCTTAAAGATGTTCTTGGCATTTCAAAAAGATCCAGTGATCTCTAATGATGAGATCTTAACATGTATTAAATACTTTTTTGATGATGATTATGATGATGATGACGATGATAACAATTGCCCATGTCTTACCTTTGCATCTGCCAGTGGCATCAGCATAGTACCCACCAGGACATTCAGAAATGCATTTCCCATCATGCAACACGGTCTTCTCAGCACAGGTAAGACATCTGGGACTATTGGGGCCACAACTCTTACAGGACTGATCACAAGCTAAGGGAGAGGAAAACCCATCAAAGAAAATCAATAGCGAGCAAAGGGAGCATTGAAAGTCTATTCTTTACAACGTCCATAGTTGGTATCAACATAGTGATCACATTTTTTGGCTGCTCAGCTAAGTTCTATTTCCTTGATTCCAACATTTCTGTTTTTGCAGTTGAAGGAGAAACAAATAATTATTCATTAAACTAAGCATAACAAATACTCTGAGGCCCACCTACCAGTGTATCCAATTTAATATGGGATTTAAAGTCAACACGGCTGGACTTTCCTGGTGGCACAGTGGTTAAGAGTCTGCCTGCCAATGCAGAGGACATGGGTTCGAGCCCTGGCCTGGGAAGATCCTACATGCGGCGGAGCAACTAAGCCCGTGCGCCACAACTACTAAACCTGCACTCGAGAGCTCACGAACCACAACTGCTGAAGCCCGTGCACCTAGAGCCTGTGCTCCTCAACAAGAGAAGCCACCGCAATGAAAAGCCTGCGCACCGCAACAAAGAGTAGCCCCCGCTCGCCGCAACTAGAGAAAGCCCGCAAGCAGCAACAAAGACCCAATGCAGCCAAAAATTTAAAATATAAATAAATAAATAACTTTATTAAAAAAAAAAAAAAAGTCAAAACAGCCTTGGCGGTAGGGTTGCCAGATTTAGCAAATAAAAATGCTCAGTTAAATTTGAATTTCCAGATAAATAATGAATACTTGTCTAGTTTAAGTTTGTCCCAAATATTTCATCCTATGTTTTATCTGACAACCCTGGTTGGAGAGAGAATTCAGGAATTCAGAGTTCTACAAAGTAAGGTCATGCTACAAAATTTGGTTGAAATCACTGAACTTCACACAGCCTTCCAGGATCTACTCGTTCACTTATCCATTCATTTAGCCCCCAAAACATTTCTTAAGCTCTGTGTCAAGTACTCTGCCAGGGGGTAGAGACACAAAACCCAAATCAACTTGGTCTCTGCTTTAAGGGGCTTGTTAAGCCTGCCAGAGGGTGATAAACATATGTAATATTAGCAATATTAAACATATCACTCAGATTGGTCTGTATAGACACAATAAAAATTTCAACAGAATGTGTGTGGGGTAGGAGGTATGAAAGGTTAAGAAAGGATTCATAGAAGAAATGACCCTTGAGCATTGTCTTGGAAAGCGAGTCAGAGCATGCCAAGCTGATGGGAACGTACTCCCGGCTGAAGCTGCGAGGCAAGTACAGGCCCAGAGCTTGGGAAATCCTGGGAAACAGCAGTTCATTCGGCTGGAAAAGTGGGAAGGGCCAGATTATGGTAACCTGGATGCCAAACTCTATAGTCTAGATTCTCATCCTACGAAAGACGTCCGTAGCCCCTACACAGATTTAAACAAGGCAAAAATATGGCTATGTTTGTGTATAAGAAAGATCACTTTGGCTTTAGTTCAGAGACAGTTTGGAGGGGTGAGGAAGGAGAGTTGGGGGCCTCGCTGGAACATCGTGGCAATGCTCATGGAACAAGATGATTGGGAGCTGAATCAAGGCTGTGAATGAGGTGATAGATTTGAGAGCTGTGTAGGTGAAAGTGTCTCAGATGGCTGCCTGGGGTCTGGCATGGAGATGAGTGATGCCACTCAAGGAACACAGAAAGGAGAGCAGGGGATTACGACAGACTCAGTTTGGGATATGCGCAGTCCAATAAACGGCCTGATTTAGAGTTCTGGGACTCAGGGGAGAGGCTTGGGGGTCATCACATAGGGGTTGCTGAAATCAGAAATTAGTTGATTTATTCAGTAAAAGCATGAAGGATAAGAAAGAAGTAGTCAAGGATCTGGAGAGCGCCAAAATTTACTGAAAAAGGAAAAAAACTAGCAAAGGTAACTAAGAAGAAATGATCCAAAGGTAGGAGAGAAAACAGGAGTGTGGTGGCTGAGAATCCAAGAAAGGAAGAAGTTTCGAGAAGGAAGACATTAACAGTACAGAGAGGACAAATAAAGACTGAAGAGGGTTCACTTCACTTAGAAATTGGGACACGAGTGACCTGTGCCATAACCATTTCAGTGGAGTCATCAGACAGAATGAAAGTGAAGGCCATGATTATAAACTGTTCCTTTAAAGGCTCCTGGCTGTGAGTGGAAGGGTATAGAGGGGAAATAACTAGAAAAATAGTACAGATGAACCTATTTCCAGGGCAGGAATAGAGATGTAGAGAATGGACGTGTGGACACAGAATGGGAAAGGGAGGGTGGGATGAATTGGGAGATTAGGTTTGACATAAATACACTACTATGTGTAAAATAGATAGCTGTATAGCTCAGGGAGCTCAGCTCTGTGCTCTGTGATGACCTAAATGGGTGGGATGGCGAGGGCGGAGAGAGGTCTGAGAGGGAGGGGATATATGTTTACATATAGCTGATTCACTTCATTGTACACCAGAAACTAGCACAACGTTGTAAAGCAATTATACTCCAATTAAAAAAAAGGGGGCGGGGGGGTTAAGGGGATGTATTGTCTCTCCAATACTGTAAAAGCCCAAAGCAAATACAGACCTCGGGAAAGGTTTTTAAAAAGAGAAGAGGTAGAATAATTGTTGAAAGCATATCTAGGAGAAAAAAGGGGAGTTACATGCAAAAGTACAGATGGAGAGATTAGTCTTGAACAGAACAGAGAAAGTCCTCCTTTTCTGAGTAGAAAAGGGAGGTGAGGGTGAATGCAGCTGCAGTTAAGTCTATGACTCAATCTATTCCATACTCACTGGCTAAATTCTTTAAAAACAAGCAAAACAAACTTCTTCTCGCCATCAGAGAATCAGTGTTTCAGGAATAGAGAACTACTGAGATTTATTCTGTTCTCTTAATCCACCTACACCATACTAACCTCCTGAAAAAGATTTCAAGAACTTGAGAAAAAGGATGGCAATTGATGGGGCCAAATGTTCCACCCTGCATCCTAGAGGATTCAGCATCTCTCTAGAAGCACACATGTAAGGCAAGATAATCTTCAGTAAATGGACAAAGGCAGTGGCCTTCATATCAGAGAAAAAGAAAATCATCCCCTCAACGCATAGCTGGAGCAAAGAAGCAAAAATGAATCTAAAAAGCGTTCTTCTCTCCGACCCTCCAAAACCTTCTGAAGCTTCTATTCTAGAACTGACATATCCACAGAACTGAATAATCTACAAGCTAAGTGGATTTTCCCAGAAATAAAGAATTGCAGAAATTTTTTAAAAATTGGAATTGCCCAACAATAAAAACATTACAGATCGAATGTTTTAGGATACACCTAAAGTAATACTTGGCGTATAATTTGTAAATTTAAATACAATTATTAGGAAGATGTCATTTCTCCCCAAACTAGTCTATAACTTCAATACAATATTAATAAAACTTCCAGTTGAATTTTATTCGTAATTCAATAAACACTCTAAAGTTCATGAATAGTTAACTTTAAAAATGAAGATGAAATAAAGGGAGAATTTGCCCAATCAGACATTGAGACATACTGCAAAGCAACAGAAATTAAGGGACAAAACAAAACAAAGCAAAACAATGTGATAGTGGTACAAGAACAGAAATTTGGACTACTCAAACAGCTCAGAGACAGACCTATGTCCATATGGAAATTTAATATCCAATAAGGATCAATGGAGAAGGTTAGATTGAATCACTAAATGATGCTGGGAAAACTGGATCATGAAATGGAGAAAAAATCAAACTGGATCACTACTTAAACTCATATACAGAAGTGGACTCCAGATGGATCAACAACCTACATAAAGAAAAAACTGTGAAATTAATAGAATTTCTTCTATTAATTGTAGTATAATTTCTTTGTGAACTTGAGCAGGGTGGGTCTTCTTAAACAAAAATTCAAAAGCAAAATGTTAAAGTGAAAAATGATGAATTAGAGATTTCTGTTCAACAAAGGGCACCACATTAAAGGTTAAAAGGTAACGAAATGGGAAAATGTTTGCATATTTATGACTGACAGAGTTAATATCTATAAGGTGCAAGGAATTCCATAAAATCAACAATAAAAAGGTAGCAAGGCCTATGAAACAATGGGAAAAACATATCAAAAAGCAATTTATCAAAGAGGAAACACAAAAGTCCAACAGGAGTTGAAGATATTCTCAAACTCATTAATAATCAGAAAAATGCAAATTAAAATAGGATGTCCCTGTATACCTATTGACCAGGAAAAAACCTGAAGTTTGATAATGTCAAATGGTGGCAAGGATGTAGAGATGAAAGAGCCCTTATGCTTGGGAGTGTAGATGCTGGTGAGCTACCTGGCACTACTTATCACATAAAGAAAACGCAGAGTCAACAATTAAAGAATAAATTTAAATTAAAATTAAAAAAAAAAAAAGAAACCAACAGTTCTGCTCTCAGGTTATCCATCCATCCCAGGGAACCTCCCACCCAGTTCATCAAAGGACATGTCGGAGGTTGTTCACCGGTGCTCCCTAGTGACGGTGTGCAGATGGAAGGAAGTGAGGGAATCCCGTCCCTGGGAGAGCAGATGGGAGAGCTGTAGGGGATGCAGACCAGGAAGGACTATGCAGCAGTGAGAAACAAAGGGCTAGATGATATAGCAACTGGGTGAATCTGAAAAACATACTGCTGAGTGAAAAAAGGACAACATGAACTCTATAACGTGGTATCATTTAAGAAAAACATACATATACGTATACTCACTGAAAACAATACCCATTTTACATGCGCCTATAAAAACAAGAAGATAAAAAAAATTGAAATAGTTGCCTAGGTGAGGCAGGGAAATCGGTATAAAAGGAAGGAAAGAGAAAAAAAGGAGAGAGGGAAGGAAGAGAGTGAGAATGGCTAACAGAAACCTCTGAACTTGCTTTGATTTATTGTGTTAGCTAGAGTCCGAAAAGCCCTTCATAATAGCTTAAGTACTTACATGACTAAAGAATGGGGAGGTTTTGTCCTTTGAATTTCCCCATGCCTTATATCTAATATTTGTAAAACTCAAAGCATATACCACAGACAAACTTGGTGGTTGTAAATTCTTTCAGCCAGGGCATAGCACCATTTATAACAGGTTGTGCTGGATTTTTCTCAGCACTCAACTTTGAGATTTCTACAGATATGGGTTGCTTGGTTATAAATTATTAAACCAACACCAGCTGGTCTTTATCTCGAATAGTACTAATCTGAATTGAAAGTAAGTCGGCATTATCAGCGTCTTAATTAACATTCCGATACCAATCAGCGACTTGGTTCACTGTTGCTTTAGAAAATATTTACATGAACCTTTCTGAAGGCATTTGATACAAACTTAGAGAACTCGAACAATTTTATGAAAAGTTTAAACTCCAGCCTTGTCTATCAAAAGGGCCACTGGTCAATGCCAATGGCATCACAAAGTCTTGTATCTGCTAAGCATATGGCAGGCATTCCGTAATTACCTATTGATCCATTGACTGGTTGGCTGACTAATGTCAACAATGGTCCATCCTGCTGTTTGAAAGTTCTCTTTCTGCTTTGTTTCAAAATGTATACAGATGGCATTTCAGATGTATACTCTCTCCCTAAGCCACCTGTTCAGTAGTCTTTTTATAAAATTCTTCCAGTCTGCAAGGAGACCTGGCTTTCTTCACTCAACCTCTCTGCCCAAGTAGACTCCCACCCCTCACCGCCTCAGGCTCACACTAACCATCCCTCCTTTTACATACACGCATCCCTAGCAAAAGTTGCTTTCTCATTCCAGATAATATCATCTCGGTAGCAGGTCCGTGTCACCACTCCTTGTCAGTGACAGTAGCCAGCCTCCTTGGGGAGTTAAAGGGTAAATGCCTTCAGGCCTTTAAGTTAGTGCAAATTTGACATCTGCTGACCTATAGAGAATACATCTGGCTTAATTGAGCAGGAAAGTGATGTTGGCAGAAAAAGATTAAAATGCTCAGGGTAATGGCAGCCTGCCTTTCTTTCCTTGTTCTCTCCTGAATCCACACAAAAGCCACCTGTGACTTGTCCATATTGAGTGAGACTTCTCACACCAGCGATGCTGATGGATCCCTGCACGGCTTTAAGCAAGCAGCTGCCAGGGGGTATCTCTCTTCCCTAGGACAATGGATTTGTCAGGTCCCAAAGATCATCTCATTTGTGCTGTTGCCCTGCTCAGCAAACAAAATGAGGGCAATAACTCAAGGAAGTTTTACGGGCTACACATTTTTTATTGATTTAGTGGACTCAGTTATTAAAAAAAAGTCATCAGGCCTTTCAACAGGTATGGCCATCACGATAAACTGGATTCAAACCTTTCATTCACCGTCAGGTGCCTACCTGTGGACCTGGCAATGTCCACAGGGGTAGCCGGCTGATCTAAAGACTGATAGGAAGACAAGGAGGAAGGGGGAGAAGAGGATCAAGGGAGAGGAGAAGGAGAAGGAGAAGAGAGGGGAAAATGGGCAGAGGTGCATAAGGAGGTATCACATTACAGGGAGCAGTAGAGCAGCGACGAGGCAGTTAAGATCTAAACCCAGAAGACCTAGCATGCATTCCAACTCTGCCCCTTATTAGCTACGTGACCTTAGGCAGGTTTCTTAACCTCTCTGTTTCTTCATCTGAAAAATGAGGATGATAATAACTACCTCATGAAATTGTGAGGATTAAACACTAAATACTCACACAGCACTTACTCCGTGCCAGGCACTGTGCTCAATGCCTTGCATACGTTAACTCAGTCCTTGAAACAGCCTTCTGAGCTGGGTGTGTGTTAGTTTCCCATTGCTGCTGTAACAAATGACCACAAACTCAGTGGCTTAAAACAACACAAATTTATTATCATACAGCTTAAGAGGTCAGAAGTCCTAAAATCAAAGCATTGGCAGGACTGCATTCCTTCTGGAAGCTCTGGCGGTGGGGGAGGGGGGCGGGATCCATTTCCTTGTCTTTTTCCAGGTTCTATAGGCTGCCTGCATGCTCATGGCCCCTCTCAGGTATCACTCTGACCTCTGCTCCTGTTTCAGATCTCCTTTTCTGACTCTGATCCTCCTGCCTCCCTCATATAAGGACGCCTGTGATTACGCTGGCCCACTCAGATAATCCAGGATAATCTCCCCCATCTCAAGATCCTTACCTTAATCACACCTACAAAGTCTCTTTTGTCATCTGAGGCAGTGTATTCACAGATGCCTGTGACTAGGATGTGGGTATCTCTGAGGAACCATTATTCTGTCTACCACGGGTACTACTATTGTTCCCATTTTACAAATGGGAAACTGACACAGGAAGAGATTAAGTAACTTGCCCAAGGTCATGCTCCACACCCCACCCCCCAATACGTTCCTGCCTCTCAATTGGTTAATGTTTAGAAAGCACCTGGGACAGTGCTTAGCACAGGAAGCACTATGCTGGGTTAACTCTTATTGTCTGTAATGGTGTTAAAGGTAGAATAGACAATAACTGCTTCAGCTTTAATTCAGTGGCACCAACACCGAAGGTAGGTTGGCCCTTGGCTGGCCTAAGAGTGTCTTGTCCCCATGCATATTTGGAAGGCAGTCTGGTGTTGATGAAGAGTTTGGCATTTGGAGCAAGGAAGCCCCACTCCTCTCCCTCCAGCTGCGGGCCTGGAGCAAGCAGCCTGAGCCTCGTGGTCTTCAGATACAGGACGAGGCTACAGAGAGCTCCCAACCTAACAAGTAGTTGCAGGCAAAGGTATTAATGGGGATTCTGCCAGTGGAAAAGAAACATGTTTCATAAGCTGCTAGAACACTGTCAATCCTACCAGCATTTGCATAAAAGAAACACTGATTTTCAGTGCTATGATTTGAATGAAACAAGGGAGGCTGGAAGAGGAAAAAATGCTTTGGCCTGCAAAGCCGGACACTTACCACTGCAGGTCCCCTGCTTGTTGTAAAACCCGTCGCCACAGCTGCTCTCACAGCCGCCCTCTCTCAGCACTTGGAAGGGGTCTCTGCAGGCCAAGCAGTGCTTCTCTGTGGGACCCCAGCAGGCCGCACAGGACTGGTGGCAGGCTGCAGGAACAAAAGATGGCAGAAAGGACTAGTTGCCATTTTTCTTCAAAGGCTTTAGAATTTATATGGAGGAATTTCACTCCTTCACTATGCACATACCTGCACCACAGGAGAAAAAAAACCACACCCCCCCAAAAAAAACCCTATTTCTGTTGGCCAGAAGTACAACTTCCATAAATTACTGCTAAGAGAATTGGAACAGGAAATCAAAGGCTGTTGAGTAATGGGAATCACAGGGCAGGGAATCATAATTTCTAGACAAATATGGTCTGTCTAATGAAATCAGATGGCCCTCCATCACCTTGCCTTTTGTAACCACACAACAAAGTGTCAACTAGATAATTGCTCTTAACCTCCAACACATGGAGAATCAGTTAAGGAGGGATGCCACGTACTCTAGTCCTTGATTAGACCTTGAAAGACCTGGTGTTGCTTGATTTCTATTGCTCTTTCCCTCCCTTTCCATCTCTCCCCCTGCCCCCACCCCATCCTTCTGTCCTCCCTCACAACTCTTAGAACTCAGCCTCTGGGTCCCCCCCAAGTAGGATCTGCTCTAAACATATATCTTGAGGACTCGCAAAGCCTGATTTTCTCTTCTACCTTAGGTTTCTAACTATATGTTGTTTCCAGACCAAAGTTGTTCCTTTAAGACTTGAGCATTTCCCCCTCTTCCGGCATTTTATTTTTTATTTTTTTTATTACTATTCATGCTTGCTCTTCACCTTAGCAGGTCTATAAAGAGAGACCTATTCTGAATGATTGAATATATTCAGATCTGGTAAACTGTCTGTATGGCTAACCCCACCCATGCTTCTGATTTTCAAAATGTTTGCTTCACAATGGAACATAACCTATTTTTCAGAGGTATTCATTCTGACCAGAATTGGCAGGGAGAATGCTTTTGCTGGTCACAAGTGACTTGGGAACTATACCTAAGTAACTTGATTAGGGATCCATTTGGAATCAGAAGAAAGGATGCCTGCATGGCACATCTCAAGATCCAATCCTCTCCTCTCAGTTCTAAACTGCACAGGAAGGCCTTCCTTTCAGACAACTTTTCTCCTCAACAAATTCAGAGATGATCGCAAATTGTGTCAAGTGCTAGGAAGAGCTCTTCAATAAAGAATAACAGTAGCAGAAGTGGAAGGGACTCACTTTAGGAAGACCTAAAGGATGAGATGTGGCCAGCCAAAGGAAGAACCAGAGAGCAGCACGAACAAAGTTCTTGAGAAGGGAAGGCACCTGGGGGCTCAAGGAACTGGAGGCTCCTCTTGTGACTGGACCAGGTGGACATAGCGGGGCACCGTGGGAAACAGAGGGCACAGTGGCCTGATTCATGGCTGGAGGGGTGGGCAGGGGCCCTATGAAACTTGACCTTGGAGACCATGGAAAGAAATTAGGATTTTTATCCTAACTGCAACGTGAGTCGTGAATGGGCTTAAATAGGATAGACACAAGCCCCAATTTAGATTTTTTAAAAGCCCTCTCTGGTTGCCATGTAGAGAGGGTTTAAGGACTTGCATGCCGGCAGGGAGATGAGTGTGGAGTTGACTGCTCTGGTCCAGGTAAGAGATGACAATGGCAGGTGGAAAGCAGAGATGGACAAAGTTTACTTATTTATTATCTGGTTCCCTTGCTAGACCATAACGTTCATGAGGGCAGAGTCCATATCTCTTCTGTTAACTCTGCTGAGCGCACTGTTGGGTGCTCTACAAACTCCACTTCTATTTAACACCTAATTTACAAGTGGTACATGAGAATAGTGTTTGTGTTGAGACAAGCCACCAACACTACATTAAAACTAAATATGTGGATGCAAAGATCCCATTAACAAATTCCACCCTGAATGCACATGAAATGTGTCTGTCATTCATTTAGTCAACTACTCTTCCAATACTCATTACAGTCACTGTCTGAAGTGTCTATCAGTGTTAAGTGCCTCTGCCTTACTGAGGAAATGGAGTTGATTCAAAGCCATTACCTAAACAAACAAGCAAACAAACAAACAAAAACCCAACTGCATTTCTAAGAAGACATGCCAGGCTAATCTGTCTATCAATGTTCAACAGAAGCACCTACCACATGCGAGGTGCAGGCCTAGCCTGTGGGGCTTTCCCAGCTGCCACAGGTGAGCCAGGGCCCCGGGGAGTAAGTGCCCGAGGGGATGATGGGGGGTGAGGCAAAAAAGACAACAGGGGTCAGATCACGAGTATCAGGCAGGCAGGGGATTTCATCCTGTAAAAGTTTTAATCAGGGCAGTGGAATTGATCCGTTTTGCTTTTTAGAGCATTTAACAGATACTCAGCTGCACTGGCGGTTAACATAGTAAAAATACTTCCAAGCTGGTTGGTAAATGGCTGTCATCCTGGCCCCCTCCCTGATATTCTGACCGCAGCCCTGGGATCGCTGGCAGACACCATGCTCCAACAACAAAAGGTCTGACACAGGAGAGGGTCTCGGGTCTCCCCTCCTTCCAACCGATCTGATCTGTGCCATACTGCTTGTTAAATATTTTTAATATTACCCCTGGTGCTGCCAATCAGAATGGGGGTCAAAGGATGAGCAGGATAGACGCTACAGACTTAGGGACGGCACTCAGACCCATCACAAACTGAGCCCTACTTAGCATTCCAGTCCTACCTTCTGCTACCTCCCCCTCATCTACACCAGTTCTAAGGAGCAGGGTGCTCTAAGCATGCCATGTGACTGATCAAGGGTTCTGGATGCCCCGCCCAGGACTGACCCAGCCAGCAATGCCTCTGGCTCCTTCCACAGCCTCTGTAATCCTGTTTACACCTGAGAGGCCTCCTAAGTTGTCACTACTTCTGTGAAGCTTTGCTGAACTTGTCCAGACAAAGTCAGGCACTCCTTCCTCTATGTTCCTGCAGCACTTTGTATGTGCCTCTCATGCTATTTATCCTACTGTACTAATGATTCAGTTACAAATCAATCCCATTCAATGGAATGTAATATCCTCCAAAACAGGGGCTATGTTTTAGTCATCTTAAACCCCCAGTATTCAGATTGATGCCTGGTATAAAGTCAGTATTCATTAAATGCATGTTAAGTGAACGCACAGCAGAATTTTTTCATTGGTTATGGGGGATTCATCCTATCAGTTTTTACCTTCTGTATGGAAACAACTAAGCATGAGGTCAGAGTCTAAAGTTATGATAAGATAGATACATTCAGAGCTGTAAAATTTACCTAATAAATACTGGAGTCCAGATCTGCTTATGATGACAACTATTTATGCTGCATCTACATTGAGTACCAAATGTGATGCTGGGCCTTCTCTTTTTTCCATCTCGAACAAAAGGCATGTTCCATGGCCGGGCAGGACAGCAGAAGGGATTTTTATTTCAACACAGGACTATGCTGAGCTGTCACTTCTTTTCTTTCCTTTTTTTTTTTTTTTTGAGCTGTCATTTCTTATAATGACATACTCCCACTGTGTTTTGCAATTGATTTCTAATTTCTAACACTGAACATATGCTACCGCAGATAATCTCTTCTTGCAGGCTTATTTTACATGGGGCTTTTATTACATTTGGGTTATTACGAAAAATAAAAGGTCAGTCCCTGACTTTTCACCATAATTTCTCTTAGTGATACCTTTCAGCTCACCCAGGGTTCGAAGTGTATATTGTGAAAATTGCGGCAATAAGTTAAAACAGAGGACAAATAAGATAAAGCCATTGTCTTATCTCACATACAGTAGATAATTTATTTAGGAAAGCCCCTGAATTTTCTGGAGCATGACAAGACATGCGTTGGCTTGCTGAGCAATTTACTTCAAAATGAAAAGGAATGAATTACTCTTCTTTTGGCAACTCTATATTGAAATCCTACTCTAAAAATAACAAACTTCTTTCCATACTTGATAATTTTGAAATAGAAGATTGCTATAAAAAAAATTTAACCTGTGCTACTCGAAGAATAAAATGCAGCCCTTTTCCAAGGAAGTGTTAAAAGCATTTCCTATGAACCACTTCTTATTTTCCAGGAAGCCTTCCCAGATCCCAGGCAATAGACACAGATTCCCATGGGCTTAGCCTTCAGTTCAAACTGAAGGAGCCTCGGATCCTTGCCTTTTCCATGGTCTTTTGGAATAAGTTTCCCTTCCATTACCAGGGAATTAGCACACTTGATCAGCAGGCCCTTTTAGTCATCAGTGAGGCTGTAGTTCAGATTTCCAAACTGCCAAGTTTTCACTCTCAACTACACAAAGCAGCCCAAACTCCAGACACAAGCAAGCACATCATACACAAGGCAAATTCCTTCATTATCCATGTCGTGGCAACTGCTATCATTCATATCTCACAAATGACTAGGAAGGACTTGCCAAGTTTTAAAGTATTATCAGGAGACAGTGAGTAAACTTCTAACAAGAAGCTCTTGTTGGATGAAAAAAATATCTATTTAAACTCAACTTCACTGTTCCTTGCTTTCCTAATCTGTAAAGTGGGAATAATAATATTTGTTGCACTTAACTCATGGGGATATGGCGAGATGACATATTTGAGAAAGCAGAGAATGTTGTATGTGATCATATGAGTGGCACAGCCTATGAGACCTAACAAATCTTGTTTCAGGTGGCATCAAAAGCAAAGCAATTATTTAGGGAGCAAATTAAAATGTAACGCAAGACAGAAGGGGTAAGGATGAAAAAGACTGTGGGAAAGGAAGGTTCACTTAGAAAGGGAGTGAAGGGAAGTAACAGAATCAGCAGGGATTCTTCCAGCAGTTACATAAAGGGGCTCCAGCCTTTCCCAGAGGCCTCACACCCTAGAGCTCTTTCCTTGTAATTGCTACAAAACATCAACAAAAGCCCTTTGGAAAGTGACTGAGAATAGCTCTGTGAAGCACAAGGCCAAGCTGAGATGCTGGGCAGACTATGTTCCCCTCCCCTCATAACAGCCGCACCTGAGACCAAGGCTACTAGCCTAAGAAGCACAGATGCCAGACAAATCTACAAGTGAAGTGCATCTCAGTCATCATCATTTTTGATCCTTTTACTCCCATCTGTTTCTGTCCCCTACCAGGCTGGTCTCTGCCGTCAACCTTCCTCCCTGTGCCAACAGAAGCTTTTACACCTGATATTGGAATGCCTGGTCTCTACATGTTCTGAAAACCGGTATGTACTTGAGGGAGTTCATAATAGAAAAATAAAAACACATGAAAAACCCACGGAGCAACTAAGCCCATGTGCCACAACTACTGAGCCTGCGCTCTAAAGCCCACAAGCCACAACTACTGAGCCCCTGTGCCACAACTACTGAAGCCCAGGCGCCTAGAGCCCGTGCTCCGCAACAAGAGAAGCCACCGCAATGAGAAGCCCGCGCACCGCAACAAAGAGTAGCCCCCGTTCGCTGCAACTAGAGAAAGCCCGCGTGCAACAAAGACCCAACGCAGCCAAAAATAAAAATAAACTTATAAAAAACAACAACAACAAATGAAAAACATCTTCAGCCTCATGAATAGGCGGAGATATGCAAATTACACAGGAGAACAGCAACTAGATGCAATGGATTGGATGTACATATAGCAACAGGTATGCATCTTAATAACAGTGCTTAGTGAGGGAAACAAAGGAAAAGAATAGTTCATCCTTTGTAACAAATGTACCACTCTGGTGTAGGATGTTGATAATGGGGGAGGCTGAGCATGTGTTGGGGCAGGGAGTATATGGGAAATCTCTGCACTTTCCTTTTAATTTTGCTGTGAACCTAAAATGGCTCTAAAATTTTTTTAAGTCTTTAAAATTTAAAAAAAGGAGGCAGAGGAGCCGTGCCCCCCGCCCTGCCGGTCCCCCCGCGATACTGTTCCACAGTCGGTCGGGCCCCGAGGTGCACGGGGTCATCGAAGAGATGCACTGCAGGGCCAAGAGCGAGGCTCCCGCCATCAGCTCCGCCATCGACCACGGCGACACGGAGACGACCATGCAGTGACCATCAGCAGTGACCGCGCTGCGCCCTGCACCGGCTGTGGGGTGAAGATCTCCGACCGCTACTACCTGCTGGCGGTGGACACGCAGTGGCACGTGCGCTGCCTCAAGCGCTGCGAGTGCAAGCTCAACCTGGAGTCGGAGCTCACCTGTTTCAGCAAGGATGGAAGCATCTACTGCAAGGAAGACTACTACAGGCGGTTCTCCGTGCAGCGCTGCGCCCGCTGCCACCTAGGCATCTCGGCCTCGGAGATGGTGATGCGAGCTCGGGACTTGGTTTATCACCTCAACTGCTTCACATGCACTACGTGTAACAAGATGCTGACCACGGGGGACCACTTCCGCATGAAGGACAGACTGGTCTACCGCCGCTTGCACTTCGAGGCGCTGCTGCAGGGCGAGTGCCCTGCGCACTTCAACCACGCCGACGTGGCCAAGAGCGCAGGGTTGGGTGCAGCAGGGGCCAACCCTCTGGGTCTTCCCTACTACAATAGCGTAGGCACGGTGCAGAAGGGGCGGCCGAGGAAGCGCAAGAGTCTCGGGCCCGGGGCAGCCCTGGCGACCTACAACGCTGCACTGAGCTGCAACAAGAAAGATGTGGAGCACCTGGACCGCGACGAGCGGTACCCGAGCAGCCGGAAGACGAAGTGCATGCGCAACTCCTTCAAGCACCACCAGCTTCGGACCGTGAAGTCTTTGCCATTAACCACAACCCCGACGCCAAGGACTTGAAGCAGCTCGCGCAAAAGACAGGCCTCACCAAGCGGGTCCTCCAGGTCTCATCTCAGAATGCCCAGGCCAAGTTCAGGCGCAACCTCGTACAGCGGGAAAACACGGGCGTGGACAAGTCGACAGAGGCGGCGCTGCAGACGGGGACGCCATAGGGGCCGGACTCGGAGCTGTCCAAGGCCTCGCTCAGCCACCCCAGGACGCCCACCACCCTCACAGACCTGACCAGCCCCACAGACCGTGACGTCCGTCTTAACTTCTGGGCCTGGCAACCTGGAGGACCACGAACCTCACAGCCCCTCGCAAACGACTCTTAACCAACCTTTTCTAATGAGTCTCCGCCCCTCGCCCCCGCCCCACAATTGATTTAAAAAAGAAACTATCTTTAGTTGAATTCCAAGTGTATTTTATTTTTTTTTACATGCATAAAATAAAGCATTTATTTGATTATGGATTACAGCTTTCCAAGGTTCGGAGTCAATTACAAAAAAAAAAAAAAAAAAAAAATCCAAACTGAAAAAAATAAAAACAACAGAGCTTTGGAGAACTAATATAACGTAACCTACTTACTTAAAAATACAAACAGAAATAAAAAATTCCACCAAATTTTTTAAATCGTTACATTTTTGTTTGCTTTAGTTGATATAATTCCAAAAAGAAAAAATAGATAACGTAAGCCCAGTTAATATACATGTTATCTTTCAGGAATCGTCTAAAGAAAGATTTGTGGCAAAGATAATCACTAACGGTTGACTTTACTGGAAAAACTAATTTTGAAGTAGGTCAGGAATTCCTCCAAACCAGTAGATACACTTAAAAACATCCAACCCGTCAACTGCAAATCGAGTAACAGTGTTGATCCTGCAAAATTTTTTCACTGTCACTCTGAAGTGAACGAAGAAGAACCAGGAAAAGAGTCAGTGCTGGGAAAACTATAAATTGCTTTCAGGATTTATATTTTCCCATCCTTCTAAAAGTAGCATTTAATAAAACAAGCTGGTTCTTACTCCAATTCAATCATTATGGAAGAGATAATACCAAACCCAATTTGCTATTATTTCTTTACTGAGTTTTAAGCACCTTTCAACCTTAGAACCAGAGTCTTGTTATCAAAAAAAGGTATTTACCTATAAGCCTGATAAGCATTATGAATTTTTTTTATTTTTGTCTTTTTTTAAAACTTTTTTTCTTTTTATTATTGTTTGGCCCAAGCAACTGGATGATGGTGCCATTTATTTATTTATTCATTTATTATTGAATTTTACTTATTTATTTTTTTTATACAGCAGGTTCTTATCAGTTATCCATTTTATACATATTAGTGTATACATGTCAATCCCAATCTCCCAATTCATCCCACCCCCACCCCCACCCCCACCATCACCCCCCCCCACCACTTTCCCCCCTTGGTGTCCATACGTTTGTTCTCTACATCTGTGTCTCTAGTTCTGCCCTGCAAACCGGTTCATCTGTACCATTTTTCTAGGTTCCACATATATGCATTAATATACAATATTTGTTTTTCTCTTTCTGACTTATTTCACTCTGTATGACAGTCTCTAGATCCATCCACGTCTCTACAAATGACTCAAATTCGTTCCTTTTCATGGTTGAGTAATATTCCATTGTATATATGTACCACAACTTCTTTATCCATTCGTCTGTCAATAGGCAGTTAGGCTGCTTCCATGACCTGGCTATTGTAAATAGTGCTGCAATGAACATTGGGGTGCATGTGTCTTTTTGAATTATGGTTTTCTCTGGGTATAGCCCAGTAGTGGGATTGCTGGGTCATATGGTAATTCTATTTTTAGTTTTTAAAGGAACCTCCATACTGTTCTCCATAGTGGTGTATCAATTTACATTCCCACCAACAGTGCAAGAGGGTTCCCTTTTCTCCAAACCCTCTCCAGCATTTATTGTTTGTAGATTTTCTGATGATGCCCATTCTAACTGGTGTGAGGTGATACCTCATTGTAGTTTTGATTTGCATTTCTGTAATAATTAGTGATGTTGAGCATCTTTTCATGTGCTTCGTGGCCGTCTGTATGTCTTCTTTGGAGAAATGTCTATTTAGGTCTTCTGCCCATTATTGGATTGGTTGTTTGTTTTTTTAATATTGAGCTGAATGAGCTGTTTATATATTTTGGAGATTAATCCTTTGTCCGTCTATTCATTTGCAAATATTTTCTCCCACTCTGAGGGTTGTCTTTTCGTCTTGTTTGTAGTTTCCTTTGCTTTGCAAAAGCTTTTAAGTTTCATTAGGTCCCATTTGTTTATTTTTGTTTTTATTTCTGTTACTCTAGGAGGTGGATCAAAAAAGATCTTGCTGTGATTTATGTCAAAGAGCGTTCTTCCTATGTTTTCCTCTAAGAGTTTTATAGTGTCTGGTCTTACATTTAGGTCTTTAATCCATTTTGAGTTTATTTTTGTGTATGGTGTTAGGGAGTTTTCTAATCTCATTCTTTTACATGTAGCTGTCCAGTTTTCCCAGCACCACTTATTGAAGACACTGTCTTTTCTCCATTGTATATCCTTGCCTCCTCTGTGATAGATTAGTTGACCATAGGTGCATGGGTTTATCTCTAGGCTTTCTATCCTGTTCCATGGATCTATATTTCTGTTTTTGTGCCAGTACCATACTGTCTTGATTACTGTAGCTTTGTAGTATAGTCTGAAGTCAGGGAGTCTGATTCCTCCAGCTCCATTTTTTTCCCTCAAGACTGCTTTGGCTATTTGGGGTCTTTTGTGTCTCCATACAAATTTTAAGATTTTTTGTTCTAGTTCTGTAAAAATATGCCATTGGTAATTTGATAGGGATGGCATTGAATCTGTAGATTGCTTTGGGTAGTATAGTCATTTTCACAATATTGATTCTTCCAGTCCAAGAACATGGTATATCTCTCCATCTGTTGGTATCATCTTTAATTTCTTTCATCAGTGTCTTATAGTTTTCTGCATACAGGTCTTTTGTCTCCCTAGGTAGGTTTATTCCTAGGTATTTTATTCTTTTTGTTGCAATGGTAAATGGGAGTGTTTCCTTAATTTCTCTTTCAGATTTTTCATCATTAGTGTATAGGAATGCAAGAGATTTCTGTGCCTTAATTTTGCATCCTGCAACTTTACCAAATTCATTGATTAGCTCTAGTAGTTTTCTGGTGGCATCTTTAGGATTCTCTATGTATAGTATCATGCCATCTGCAAACACTGACAGTTTTATTTCTTCTTTTCCAATTTGTATTCCTTTTATTTCTTTTTCTTCTCTGATTGCCATGGCTAGGACTTCCAAAACTATGTTGAATAATAGTGGCAAGAGTGGACATCCTTGTCTTGTTCCTGATCTTGGAGGAAGTGCTTTCAGTTTTTCACGATTGAGAACAATATTTGCTGTGGGTTTGTCGTATATGGCCTTTATTATGTTGAGGTAGGTTCCCTCTATGCCCACTTTCTGGAGAGTTTTTATCATAAATGGGTCTTGAATTTTGTCAAAAGCTTTTTCTGCATCTATTGAGATGATCATATGGTTTTTATTCTTCAATTTGTTAATATGATGTATCACATTGATTGATTTGCGTATAATGAAGAATACTTGCATCCCTGAGATAAATCCCTCTTGATCATGGTGTATACCCTTTTAATGTGTTGTTGGATTCTGTTTGCTAGTATTTTATTGAGGATTTTTGCATTTATATTCATCAGTGATATTCGTCTGTAATTTTCTTTTTTTGTAGTATCTTTGTCTGGTTTTGGTATCAGGGTGATGGTGGCCTCATAGAATGAGTTTGGGAGTGTTCCTTCCTCTGCAATTTTTTGGAAGAGTTTGAGAAGGATGGGTGTTAGCTCTTCTCTAAATGTTTGATAGAATTCACCTGTGAAGCCATCTGGTCCTGGACTTTTGTTTGTTGGACGATTTTTAATCACAGTTTCAATTTCATTACTTGTGATTGGTCTGTTCATATTTTCTCTTTCTCCCTGGTTCAGTCTTGGAAGGTTATACCTTTCTAAGAATTTGTCCATTTCTTGCAGGTGGTACATTTTATTGGCATAGAGTTGCTTATAGTAGTCTCTTAGGATGCTTTGTATATCTGTGGTGTCTGTTGTAACTTCTCCTTTTTCATTTCTGATTTTATTGATTTGAGTCCTCTCTCTCTTTTTCTTGATGAGTCTGGCTAATGGTCTGTCAATTTTGTTTACCTTCTCAAAGAACCAGCTTTTAGTTTTATTGATCTTTGCTATTATTTTCTTTGTTTCTATTTCATTTATTTCTGCTCTGATCTTTATGATTTCTTTCCTTCTATTAACTTCAGGTTTTGTTTGTTCTTCCTTCTCTAGTTCATTTTGGTGTAACGTTAGATTGTTTTTTTGAGATTTTTCTTGTTCCTTGAGGTAGGCTTGTATTGCTATAAACTTCCCTCTTAGAACTGCTTTTGCTGCATCCCATAGGTTTTGGATTGTTGTGTTTTCACTGTAATTTGTCTCTAGGTATTTTTTGATTTCCTCTTTGATTTCTTCAGTGATCTCTTGGTTATTTAGTAACATATTGTTTAGCCTCCATGTGTATGTGTTTTTTCTGTTTTTTTCCCTGTAATTGATTTCTAATCTCATAGCGCTATGGTCAAAAAAGATGCTTGATATAATTTCAATTGTCTTAAATTTACTGAGGCTTGATTTGTGACCCAAGACGTGATCTATCCTGGAGAATGTTCCATGCGCACTTGAGAAGAAAGTGTAATCTGCTGTTTTTGGATGGAATGTCCTATATATATCAATTAAATCTATCTGGTCTACTGTGTCATTTAAAGCTTGTGTTTCCTTATTAATTTTCATTTTGGATGATCTGTCCATTGGTGTAAGTGAGGTGTTAAAGTTCCCCACTATTACTGTGTTACTGTCGATTTCCTTTTTTATAGCTGTTAGCAATTGCCTTATGTATTGAGGTGCTCCTATGTTGGGTGCATATATATTTATAATTGCTATATCTTCTTCTTGGATTGATCCCTTGATCATTATGTAGTGTCCTTCCTTGTCTCTTGTAACATTCTTTATTTTAAAGTCTATTTTATCTGATATGAGTATGGCTACTCCAGCTTTCCTTTGATTTCCATTTGCATGGAATATCTTTTTCCATCTCCTCACTTTCAGTCTGTATGTGTCCCTAGGTCTGAAGTGGATCTCTTGTAGACAGCATATATATGGGTCTTGTTTTTGTATCCATTCAGTGAGCCTGTGTCTTTTGGTTGGAGCATTTAATCCATTCACGTTTAAGGTAATTATCGATATGTATGTTCCATATGGAACATATGTATGTTCCAATTAAGAAAATGTTACCATTTTCTTAATTGTTATGGGTTTGTTTTTGTAGGTCCTTTTCTTCTCTTGTGTTTCGATATGTATGTTCCATATGGAACATATGTATGTTCCAATTAAGAAAATGTTACCATTTTCTTAATTGTTATGGGTTTGTTTTTGTAGGTCCTTTTCTTCTCTTGTGTTTCCCACTTAGAGAAGTTCCTTTAGCCTTTGTTGTAGAGCTGGTTTGGTCGTGCTGAATTCTCTTAGCTTTTGCTTGTCTGTAAAGCTTTTGATTTCTCCATCGAATCTGAATGAGATCCTTGCCAGGTAATCTTGGTTGTAGATTCTTCCCTTTCATCACTTTAAATGTATCGTGCCACTCCCTTCTGGCTTGTAGAGTTTCTGCTGAGAAATCAGCTTTTAACCTTATGGGAGTTCCCTTGTATGTTATTTGTCATTTTTCCCTTGCTGCTTTCAATAATTTTTCTTTGTGTTTGATTTTTGTCTGTTTGATTACTATGTGTCTCGGCATGTTTCTCCTTGGGTTTATCCTGCCTGGGACGCTCTCCGCTTCCTGGATTTGGCTGGCTATTTCCTTTCCCATGTAAGGGAAGTTTTCAACTATAATCTCTTCAAATATTTTTCTCAGGTCCTTTCTCTCTCTCTTCTCCTTCTGGGACCCCTATAATGCAAACGTTGTTGTGTTTAATGTTGTCCCAGAGGCCTCTTAGGCTGTCTTCATTTCTTTTCATTCTTTTTTCTTTATTCTGCTCTGTGGTAGCTATTTCCACTATTGTATCTTCCAGGTCATTTATCCGTTCTTCTGCCTCAGTTATTCTGCTATTGATTCCTTCCAGTGTATTTTTCATTTCAGTTATTGTAATATTCATCTCTGTTTGTTCTTTAATTCTTCTAGGTGTTCGTTGTTTAATTCTTCTAGGTCTTTGTTAAACATTTCTTGCATCATCTCGATCTTGGCCTCCATTCTTTTTCCGAGGTCCTGGATCATTTTCACTGTCATTATTCTGAATTCTTTTTCTGGAAGGTTGCCTATCTCCACTTCATTTAGTTGTTTTTCTGGGGTTTTATCTTGTTCCTTCATCTGGTACATAGCCCTCTGCCTTTTCATCTTGTCTATCTTTCTGTGAATGTGGCTTTTGTCCCACAGGCTGCAGGATTGTAGTTCTTCTTGCTTCTGCTATCTGCCCTCTGGTGGATGAGGCTATCTAAGAGGCTTGTGCAAGTTTCCTGATGGGAGGGACTGGTGGTGGGTAGAGCTGGCTGTTGCTCTGGTGGGCAGAGCTCAGTAAAACTGTAATCCACTTGACTGCTGATGGGTGGGGCTGGGTTCCTTCCCTGTTGGTTGTTTGGCCTGAGGCAACCCAACACTGGAGCATACCTGCGCTCTTTGGTGGGGCTAATGGCTGACTCTGGGAGGGCTCACGCCAAGGAGTACTTCCCAGAACTTCTGCTGCCAGTGTTCTTGTCCTCACGGTGAGACAGAGCCACCCCCGCTTCTGCAGGAGACCCTCCAACACTAGCAGGTAGGTCTGGTTCAGTCTCCTATGGGGTCACTGCTCCTTCCCCTGGGTCCCAATGTGCACACTACTTTGTGTGTGCCCTCCAAGAGTGGAGTCTCTGTCTCCCCCAGTCCTGTCAAAGTCTTGCAATCAAATCCCACTAGCCTTCAAAATCTGATTGTCTAGGAATTCCTCCTCCCGTTTCCGGACCCCCAGGTTGGGAAGCCTGACGTGGGGCTCAGAACCTTCACTCCAGTGGGTGGACTTCTGTGGTATAAGTGTTCTCCAGTTTGTGAGTCACCCACCCTGCAGTTATGGGATTTGATTTTATTGTGATTGTGCCCCTCCTACTGCCTCATTGTGGCTTCTCCTTCGTCTTTGGATGTGGGCTATCTTTTTTGGTGAGTTCCAGTGTCTTCCCATCATTGATTGTTCAGCAGTTAGTTGTGATTCCAGTGCTCCCGCAAGAGGGAGTGAGCGCACGTCCTTCTACTCAGCCATCTTGAACCAATCTGCCCAAGTGTATTTTAAAATAGAGGCTTTGAGCAACTAGCTAACCACATTTTAGGATCTCGCCTGGAAACTGAGGAAGAAAATAATTGCACCCTCGGCTGACACAGCGGTGTGGACTGGAATTACTTGGAAGATCTATCTGCAACACAGCATTTGTGTCACTGTACAGTTTTGTGGACTGAGCGAGGAAAAACAACACATAATTTAAGTTGGCTAGAGCTTCTGTATTTTCTAAGACTGCCACGTGCCTTAGGAATACTGTTTTATCTCCATACTTTGGATGACTTGTTCATTTTTCTCTCCCTCTTTTTCTCTCTGTATATTTATGACCAGAGCAAAAATGTAAAAAAAAAAGTTTGTTACTTTGATTAGTCCTAAAAAGAAAAAAAGAAAAAGAAAAAAATCAACCCCTTCCAATGGTCACTTTGTTGTTTTAGAATTTTAGGGGGGAAGTCTGTTCAAATATCAGAAGTTGTAAAATCTAGCCAGTAATAAAACCACTTATTGAAACTAAAAAAAAAAAAAAAAAGGGAAAAGAATGAAATATCCACCTAGTAATATGTATGAATATTTAAAATACATGCATACAAAACAGTAAGAGCACACACATACAACAAATCCACATTAAATTGCATTAGAATAGTTACTTAAGTGGGGAGCTGGGGAGAAAGGAAGTGGGAACAGGCTATGGGACAAAAGGAGTAGACAGACAGGGAGATAGACAAATAAATAAGGAGGAGAATAGCCTGGTCCAGGCCAATGATGAAAGGGGGCCATGAACGGGTAAGTATGATTAATTCAACTTCCTTCATATAAATCCCCAAAGTAAGTATTAATAAATAAATAAATAAATAAATAAACAAGATTACATTTTACATCAATCAAATTGACAAATGCAATGAGTATGGTAATACCTAGTGCTGACAAGGGTAGTAGGAGGTAGGCACCCTCATGTGTTTCTAGCAGGAGTACAAATTACAGCTTCTTTAAAGGAGAGTAATATGTTAATATGTGTCAAAAGCTTAAATATGTGCCTATATACACTTAGGGCCAGCAATTACATGTCTAAGAATTTACCCTAATCAAACATATTTACCACAATTTCTATTAAAAATGTTTACATCGTGGTTATTTATGATCATGGAAAAATGAGGAAGAAATGTCAAACAGAAGATTGGCTAAATGAATTCTTGCACAGCCACAGATGGAAAATTATACAACAGCTTTAAAAAGATGTTGTAGAAGGATAATAAATAACATGGGGAAAACAGGCAATAAAACTATATATGGAGTGTGATTTTACTTTTGAAAAATAAATGCATCTATATGTGTCTGTGTGCACAACACACACACACACACACACACACACACACACACACTACATAAATTAGGAAGACATTCACCAAAATACCAACAGCCATGACTTGGGAGAGCTCGAGTCAGGGATTTTCACTGATTTTATGTGCTTTGAATTTTACTGACTTTAGACTTAGATGAATTCATTTGGTACTTAGGGGAAAAAATTTCAAAAGGAGAAAAAATAAAAAGCATATAGTCCTTTTCCCTAAGGCAGAGGCTGGGTAAATAGCTAGTTAATCTATTAACCACATTTGTGATACAGCTGAATGATTTGCTTGTCTTGGTAACATATTTGAATTTTTAGCAGGGTCTTCTGTAGACAGAGAGCTTGAGCCGAAGGAACGACTTCCCAGCTGACGGAGGCTTTGGCAGGTCCACATGGAGAGATTTACAAGCAGGCTAGCTTTTCAAAGGTGCATAAGTGAGAGGATAAAGGCAGACATTCAGCTCACCAGGAACACTCCTCAGGTTATCCTTTCTGTCTGCTGCCCCTCTACCTATACTCCTAAATCTACAACACAGCACACCCTGAGGGTTTTCAAATGCGGTAACCACCTAGGCTGAGCCTGACAGCCAAACAGAATTCTCAGATTCCATTCATCCACTGTGACCATTGGCAACTCTCAGCTGCTTGGACTCCTTGGGGTTTTCCTCAGCTCGTGTTAATTAAATGGCTATCGATTTTTCCAGTGATACCTTGAGTCTACTTGTCTATAGAAACTAAAGACCCAAAGGAGGGACCACCAGCCCAAACCAGGCTTTTGATGGGCGAGTTCCCAGACTTCCTGGCCGCACTGGCGCAGCCTGCTCAGATCTGGGCAGTGATTAGCATGGAGGTGCTGGGTACTCTGCGGGCAGCATAAAAAGGGAGGGGAGGGCAGAGCAGGGAGGGTGCTGGGTGGGGAATGGGGAAAAGAGAGAAAGAATGTACAAATGTACGCCACACAGTCTAGCTAAAATAACTGAGAACGCTAAGAACTGGGCAGAAAGCCAGAAGACTTGTCACTACTTTGTAATCCATAGCTGAAATATTTGGGGGTTCAGATTTGTCAGGAAGAATGGGATCTGTCTGGAAGATCAACTCCCTTGCACTTGCGGCGGGCTTTCTCGGCTGGTATGCGATACTTCTGTTCTGTCATCTGCCTTTGGCACACGTGGCAAGGGTCCAATGAGCAGCACGGATGCCAAACACAGCCAGTCGCCTGCTAGAGCAGAGGCCGCCAGGCAAAACACCACCAGCTGCTTTTTCCTTCCTCTCTCCATTTATCCTTTTCGAGAATGTCCAGAGAGGGAGGGGATTTGGAATACGATTGTCACCTGCTTCACTGGGCCTAGTTTACTCAGGGAACGAACATTCTAGGAGGGCACTCCTGTTGTCCTCCCTTCTGAATGGCTTAAAACACCCCGTGGATACTTCCCAAGTTCCGGTGACAGGTTTTTTTTAAGAAGAATCACTGTTTCAGCACTCATAAGGCACCCAGTTATCTTAGAGAGGAGGTAAGTAAAGACAAGAAAAAGAAGGGTGGGAAAAATAAGATTCTGTAATTTTCCTGAGGCCACAGGTAGCTGGGAATTGCTGACAGGGAGTAAATAATAGAAGCTAAATGGAAGCCGGGTCACCAGGAAGCCAGAGTCTAGGCATGCCTGCACAATCCTATGCTTTCTCCTCTGTGCAGTGGTTTAAGTCACACTTTTTTCAATCAAAAGTTGTTCCAGAGGGCCTTATATGTGCTCAGCACCGTGAGGAATTCAGAAGGATAAGACCTGTCCCTGCCTCAGTCATCAGTCACTTTCTATAATAGACCTTTTAAACTGTCTTTATAGCACTGAAGGTAATGAATTCATATAATGGTAACTATTTGAAATGATGTTATTTATTTGCTTATTTACTGACACTCTTCTCCCATTGAGAACGTTAAGTTCCTGAACCACAGGGCAGTTTTCTGTCAGTTCACTGCAGTATCCCAGTGCCTGGGACGTGGAAGAGCCTCAACAAATATTCATCGCATGAACAGAATGAAGCAGATGGGAATATCACTTGAAGCAGTAAGTCCCCTTTACAAGACACTCAGCAATTAAGTGAGACACCATAATTGCTGTCGAATACCAGAGGTTTGAACACGCGTATAATTTAAAGGGCAGAACAAAATGAGCGAAGACAGACTGGTAGGCTGTGCTGGGCCCCCAGACTGAATATGTGATCTGGCAGTGAAATTGGGACTGACCCTCCAGCTCTGGGGGATGTTGGAGGGGCCATGGAAGAAACCAGCTTGACAGTGTCTATCCCAACAGAACAAGGAGGGCTCCTGTCTTCTTGAGGATTGCAGAACATCAGTTTCATAAATGCCTTTGCCAAGAGGTTCTTCCTGGGCACGGCCAGGCTGGGCTCAGCCACAAGCAGAATATAATGCTGAGACCCAGCAAGTACTGCTTTGGGCCCGGCTGCAAGGGGTCAGCGCTTCACGTCCACAAATGGTTGGGCTGCTCCAGTCAAACAAAATTCCAACAAATAATTAACTTTAGAAATTCTTCTGTTCAAACTACAACTTTTAAATCTCAGCCAGGTCAGCATCCTATATGTAAATTTTACAGGTTTTCTTATCATAAGTTTTCCTTCTAAATGTACCTTAATGTTGGCTAAGAAACAAATCATTCCAGATTCTCAACATTTAATCGAAGCATTTAAAGAAAATAAAATGATCTCAACTTGTGATGAATACAGTAAACCGTTCTCTATATTATATTTACTTCTCCATAATGTATAAAAGTTGTTTAAAATCAGACACAAATGGCACAAAACCCTTTGTTTACTAATGCAAGCTATTTGATTTTCATTTGCATAAATTGAAAAATAAAGGTACAGATTTGATAATGACAACAGCTGCCTTTTATTGTCCACATACTATGTGTCAGTCATAATATATTTACATTTTCGAACATCTTTTCTAACCTTCATATTAATGGCTTAAAGTAGATAATATTATCCCCATTTTACAGTAGAGGAAACTGAGGCTCAAAGTGGTTAAATGACTTGCCCAAAGCCATACAGCAGTAAGTGGTAGAGTTGAGATTCAACTCACACGAACCTAAAAAATGTTCAGTTGCTTGATTCTTTAAGTTTCAATATCTAAGACCACACAGCAATCAGATATAGAATAAGCTGCAGAGGTTTCTGTGTTTGTATTTTTATTTTTTCACATCTCTGTAAGCAGCAGCTAACCCTGCCTTGATTACCAGCTCACTACAGGCAAACATGGACTCTTCTCTTCATATTCTCAGGACCTCGAGCAATGGTCAATAGAGAATGAATGGAGGAGTGGGGGACAGGGAACAGGAAAGGACGATGGGAAGCAAAAATCCAAGTCTCCTAACATACATGGAGGGCTTACAGCTGCCAGGCGCCATCCTAAACAACATGTGTGAATTCACTCATTCAATCTGCACAACAATGCTGTATGGCAGATATCACTGTCCCTGCTTCAGCCGTAGGCAATTGAAGCACAAAGTTAAAGAATAGGCTGTTTGAAGTGACAGAGCCAAGACTGGCATCCAGGTGGTTTGGCTCCCGGTCTCGAGCACTGTATCACCCTCCCGCCCATCTCTGGGTCTGCAGTATGAAGGCAGCACCTGCCATGGGTACACACAGCTCCATCCTCAAACTTTTGCGAATACTGGAAGTTTTAAGTAGACAAAGCAAACACTGATACACATATAAAAATTGGCTAAATTCTGCTCTTTCTCAACTCAAGGTCTACAGTCTTGAGCTACTCATTTTAAACTAATCTTGCACGGTGTGTGTTAGTTTGGTCGTTTTAACTTTTCTTCTTATGGGCTTTTATATCTATGATTTGTGTGTACAGTTCAGTAGTCCCACCAGAGTGAAACAGAGGTTGATTGAAAAGAGGGGCAAGACAGGCAAGGAAGAATGTTCTCAGGATGGGCGAGCTCAGTCTGGATCTAGATTTAGATTTAATACCAAGGTTTCTAAGAAGAGGTAATGAAACCACCACTCTGGTAGAGAGCATACAGTAAGCCCAGGACAAGTGGTACCTAAGAGCCATGGGGGAAGGGTGCAAGGTCACGTGGTGTTGGGGGGGTGGGACAAAGAACATCCATACATGGGTCAAGCTTGGCCATCAGGTTGGGGTTAAGAGATGGGCTGTTAATTCCTTGAAAAGGGTCACCACAGGACAGGTGGCAGGAACCAAAGGAGAACCCCAGTCTTAGGACCTAGCGTCCATAGGGTCAAGAAGGAATGTTGGACCAGATCCAGGTGGTGGCAAAAGAAGCCTAGGAGTTAAGGCAGAAGCCTGAGAGCCAGGCTTAAAAGTGAGTTCTAGGCATTAAGAGGGTGACTGCTCCTTGGCCTTCCCTGCTGTAGGGAAGAGGCAACTTACACATTGCCTGTCTCCGATTTAGACTGGTATAAAAACTGGGTGGTGCTGATCCTTCAGGTAAAGTGATCAAAGCGTCAAACTCTCAAGTTGGGGAAGGCAGAGGAAATGAAGCAGTGACTGGTATGGGACACAAATGTGATCTATATTTACAATGTTATTCAGTTGAATCAAGCACAAGATTATAACAATAATATTAATATATGCACACATGTGTACACGTTTGTAAGCATATGTATATATGTGTGTATACACCACAAAACTCAAGGGAAGCGTGGCAGTGATAAAGGCTCCTAAGGATGCAGTTCTCTGGCAGGACTCAGGACCTTCTTTCACCCCTCCCTGGTTTACCTGTTCCTACTCTTTCATTGAAGAGTCATTGTGTCTGCGTGCCAATTGGCTCTGCCCTAAATTTCTCACTCCGCCTTATATTCAACATGGCGAACATGAATATTAATCAGGTAATTTCTGGTATTGAGTTTCCTCAGCATAGTGTTCACTTTCTTTTGGTTTTGATGGGTCAATAAAGTGCCAATTGATGCCAGCCAGAACATAAATGACCCTGCCAGGAGGAATCAGTCCAGAAAAACTGTTGTTACCATAAAATGGCAGGCTCATTTTGAAAAGTTTAGCACTTTCTGGAAGAGCACTGGTTGACTGACCGACTTCTAAGGTCAATGGTGAAAAGTCACCAAAAATGGTGCAAGCACAAATATTTCAAATAGTTCCGACAACGAGAAAGCTTATTTTTAAGGAAAGATTATTTGTGCAGTCTCAGCGTCGGAACAGTATATGGAAATTGATCACAAGTTTATCTTTAATTTTTAAGATCATTCTCCTTCTCCTCTTCTCTCTCTCCCCTTGCTCTCTTTTTTCTTCTCATTTTATGTATAAAAATGCAACCAGGCTGAACTAAAGCAAATTGGTTTAATTCCCTGGAGGGAGCATGAACAAATTTTCCCAGCAACTTTCTACTACGGCATTTGTGTATGGGAATGTGGATGGAATGTGGAAGCAGTCAGCTACATAAACATACATAAAAAAGTAATCAAATGAAACATTACCCGTTTCAAAGTGCCCTGAAACAGCATTAACATCACCAGTTAAAACACTGGGCTTGGGAGAAAGAAAAGTGGCCAAAAAAGAAAAGAAAAAAGGAAACATGTAGGTGGGACATGTGGTAGGGGTGGAGGTGGTACGGAGGGAAGAATAAAATCCACAGGGAATTAATTCCCTTTCAAAAGCAAATCTGTCACAGGAGTGCTAGCAGGAGGTCTCTTTGATGGGATAGAAGAAAGGAGTAGGGCTTCCCTGGTGGCGCAGTGGTTGAGAATCTGCCTGCCAATGCAGAGGACGCGGGTTCGAGCCCTGGTCTGGGAAGATCCCACATGCTGCGGAGCAACTAGGCCTGTAAGCCACAACTACTGAGCCTGCGCGTCTGGAGCCTGTGCTCCACAACAAGAGATGCCGCAACAGTGAGAGGCCCGCGCACCGCGATGAAGAGTGGCCCCAAGTTGCCCCAACTAGAGAAAGCCCTTGCACAGAAACGAAGACCCTACACAGCCAAAAAATAAATAAATAAATTAATTAATTAATTTTAAAAAAAAAGGAGTAAAGAATACATTCAATAATTTCATCAAATTGAAATTTCAGCAGTTTACCTAAATTGCCAAACCATTAGACACTTATAAAAGTGTTTGTATGCACCCACTTTGAGCCTCTTCTAAAATAACAGGTAAACAGAACATGACTGTAATAAACATTAAGGGTTCTTTTCTCTTTTATGGCTGAGACTTCTGTTGAAACACTGGTCCTTCAGGATCACCAAGGGGTAGGACATTCTTTCATTCCTCAAACAGTTGTTCAACAAACGCTGCACAAATCTGAACTCTTTGTGCAGCCCTTGATGTTGGGGATACAGAAATACAGAAGAATTCTTACAGATCTCAAAGAGATCTATAATGTGACTGGCCCCAGGCCCCGCTCTCTTCACATCCGCATGGCACGCACAGTACCAGTGTTTCCTCTCAGGATGGTTTCCACAGTCCCATGAACTCTGCCTATGACCACGACCCGGAGTGGAGACGGCCAGCAGCCTCCTCCACAGAGGACCTTCACCTGACCTTGGAGCTCATTCGGCCTGCACACCTGATGAATACCATGCACTTGTTCCCTTTCACCACTTTCCCTCCAAATGATTTTTCTAAAAATCTAACCAAGGACATGCAAGAAAGGAGCCTACAGTCGCTTACAGCTCTGGGTGGCCCCAGATGGCTTGGGGGCAGGGGATGGCTTTCTCAGTGGCCCGGCCGACCGTGGCCCAGTCAGTGATTACCTGCACAGGAGTGGCGGTCTTGGTAGAAGCCGTTCCCACAGGCGGACACGCACTGGCCATGCTGCATCAGCAGGGGAGGCCGGCAGGACGAGCACTCTAGCCCACTGGTGCACACGGAACACTGAGGCTGGCAGGCTGACTCGGACAAGGTTGGGAGAAAGAGAAAGGGAATCTCTGATTAGTTCAAGGGCACCACCCCAGTGCCAATTCCTACACAGTCCAATTCTGAGGCTCTGGAGACACAGAGAACAAAACAGGCAGGAAAATAACTCTAGAGCCTTCATTTATGTAGCACATATTTCATGCCAGGCACTGTGCAAAGTGCTTTACATATATGAAAACATTTAATCTTCACAACAACTCTACGAGGTAGAGTATTAATCCCAATGTTAATACTCATAGAGGTTAAGTAACCTGCTCGGGGTCAAGGTCACATGAAGCTGGCATTGGAAGCCAGGCAGTTAGGCTCAGGGGTCTATGCTCTTTTCTTCTTATCCAGTTGCCCCCAGTATCTTTCTCACTCAACCATTTTACAAGAATATCCCTTATGACAGAGATATAAATAACTTCCAAAAAGGCTGAAGATTATGAATCAGGAGAAAGAGTAGGGAGAAGTGAATAATTACAAAAATAGTAAAAGTGGTTGATTTTTATTGAAGTCTGACTACATCCTAGACAATGTTCTAGGCACTTTACAAGTATTGACACACGTAATCCTCACAAGACCCTCCTGAGGAAGGTACTGGTATTACCCCACTTTACAGGTAAGAATACTGAGGCACAGAGAGGTTATACTCACAGCCAGGATATGAACCTACACACTCTTAAATGGATAATTAACCCCACGAGTCAGAGATAGGAGAAAAAGTAACTATGATTTGGCCTCAACCAAGCCAAATTCTCCCAGGTAAGAGTTCCCTCCCAGATGTACCATAAGAATTCTGATTGCACATGAACCCATTCTGGATACTCTGGTAACCCACAAGAGATAAACTCTGTTACCAACTATCTGTGTGATATTAAGCAAGCCAGCTAATTTTCTGGCCCACAGATTTTCCATTTGCAAAATGAGAAAGTTCTCATAAGTGATCTCGAAGGTTCACGTCAACTCTAAAGTTCTATCTTGGATTATAGGAGGGTTTTTTTTTTAAGACTTTTTTGATGTGGACCATTTTTAAAGTCTTTATTGAATTTGTTACAATATTGCTTCTGTTTTAGGATTTGGTTTTTTGGCTGCGAGGCATGTGGGATCCTAGCTCCCCGACCAGGGATCGAACCCGCACCCCCTGCATTGGAAGGTGAAGTCTTAACCACTGGACCACCAGGGAAGTCCCTATATGAGGGTTTTAATAACTGACACCGAGCATCCCAATGACTATCCTTGAAAGTTTTCAAAAGTGAAAAATCCAGCCATGACTACCTAGTAAGCATCTGACCACCCCATCATCTACCTCCCCGGTAAGCCTGGAAACACCCATCAAATGTTAGAAGAAAGAGACTTGCAAGTAGAGAGGTCAAATAGCCTACGGATGACATTACTCCCTTCTAATGGTTTTTGGAAATTGTTCATTTCCTGCGCCATGACCCCATCCTGGACACCAGTGAGCCTCAGTCCCCCTCTGGGCTGTCTGCCTCGAGCCGTACCTAAACAGAGAACACCGGCTTGGTAAAATCCCAGACCACAGCTGTGCACACACCGTCCGTTCCGCAGCATCTTTGTGGGGTCCTGACAGAGGTCACAGTGGTCTGGCGACTGAGAGCAGGTCAAGCAGTCTGGGTGGCAATGAACTACAATCAAGGACAAAGAGGAGAACTCAGTAAAGACCATGTGATTTCTCTTACATCCTTCTAACAAAGGATCTATGGGGTATATGGACCTGTATAGAACACGGAGAACAGAAAACTCTGGTCCCTATGAAAAAGGACCCCAAATAGCAAAACTGATTTCAGTGCAAGATTTCAAGGAATTGCTCCTTGTCTGAAATACCATCACTGTCTCCTGTATCCTGTATCCTTAAAGTGAAGACGTTAAAAACTTTACCAAACTAGCCCTATTGAATGCTTCTACCTCCTAGAATACCTCTAGAAATAGGAATGACTAGCGCCATAATATTGAATAGATGATTTAAGCAGATGCAATAATTTATAATTTCTTAAATGTTCTTCTTAACCTTCGATGTGCATAAAAGGTTAGGACGTAAAACCTACACTGCTTAAAAATAGATATTCTTTTCTTAAGAAAATACAGTCAGGTTTCTTCTTTTTCTCCAGGATTTCAAATCTCATTCCCAGTAATTGGGATCATCACTGAACTTAGTGGTAATTGTCAGCAAAGGACGTTTTCAGTTTTCGAAGCTGTCAAGGACCTAATTTTCAAGGTATGGGACACTATAATATGCTAAATATTTGTTTTGGAAAGCCCAGAGAGCCACTTTAGTGAAGGTAACGTAATTAAACTCTAAAGTTGCTATTCTTTTCCCATGGTAAACTCTTCACAGAAACACTGATTAGCCAGAATACATTGAGTACAACAAGTGCAACTGCCTATATGAAAAACTGCAACCCACGGATGAAAACAATTAATTATGAAATATGAATAGAAGGAAATGCCACTTCTCCATAAGAGACTGAGCTTATAGGCAAATTACTGCTCAGCCAGAGCAACTTTAGTGCTTGCCAACAATTATTAACTGGAACTAATTCAACCCCAGGTGATTTGAAGGCAGAGGTGCAGAACAAGTAGATAAAATTTTCTTTTGGAAGAAATTAATGAGTCTTTAAACTTCAAAAACCCATCCGAGAACTCCAAAAGCCATCTGTTTAACAGTTCACCTTAAAGAAATGAACGTCCATAACAAACTTTCAGCAATTTTTCTTCTATCTTCAACAATGGAACAGTCCTAATGCATATATTTGCTTTTACAAGTTGTCAAATATTATGTTATTTGATGTTCACAATAATTTTGCAAGGTAGATAAGGCTGTTTTATCAACAAGAAAATTAAGATTCAGAGAGGACCAATGACTTGTGCCAGGTCACATACTCATAATCAGTAGAGTTTGGCAAATACATGGACAAAGCATCATTTGTTAGAAAAATTAAGAATAAACAAACAAACCAACCCAGTGGGTGACTAAAGAAAATGAAGCAAGGGGTGGGAGGAGAGGAGATCTCTCTGAATTTTTTGGCAGTAAAAACATCTCAGCAGAAATAAACTGGACATGGACCCACCTGATGTGCAATCTGGACAGCACTGTCCCTTCACCACCTGAGCTAGTGTGGCTACCGGACACGGAGGACAAGAGGGCTCGTAGCACGTTACCTGAGCCCCCCGGCACTCACACAGCTTGCAAGGGCCATCCTGCCACTTCTCCCCCTCCTGCAGGAAACGGTAAAGAATGACGTTGTTACTACAGTGCAGAGATTCAGAAGACAGTTTGCTGGTGGAGAACATATAATTTCCATAAGAGACAAGGTGAAGGCTCCTTGTCAAACCTAACTCAAAGCTAACTCTGAAATAGGACAGTGGTAGAAGAGTTCTAAATTTAAAAGGATAGTATCTCTCCTTCTTTGTTTATAATTCGTTTATTTTAATGTAGAACCCAGGCAGAAAGATAAAGTGCGAAAGCATTCTGGAGCTTCCAGAATAAGCAAGAAGCATATAACACTTGTTTCTCAACCTATCTCAGCAAAAAACAACAACAACAACAAAAAACACACACAAAAGGGGATTACTATGTACCTAGTGATTAGCAGGTACATTAAATACAGTCTTTATAATAACAGTAGGAATCTGTTTAAAACCCTGAATTTCCTTATCGTTATGACAGTAAGAGTAACAGCAGGGTCACTGTATTTTTAAAATGACAGCTCTTGCATGCCCACTTTTAGTGGGCTGTGGATGTGCCATAGGCTTTCTCACACTGGATATTCTTTTCAGCCAAGCAAACAATGGTAATAAACATTAGTACTTTGACAGAGAGTCCAAAGTGAATTATAAAGAGCAATTCCTTTTTGCTCGCTGTCCTATTCACCCTGGAGATAGAAAGGAGAAAAGGTTCCTACAAGAATGTTTAGGGAGATGAAAGAGGTAAAACAAAAGAGAATAAAAGAGCATACTTGAAAATAAAGCTCTGATAAAATGTTTATTAAGCCAGCTGATGTTAAGCATTCCAAACAATTAATGTGACAGTATTTAGCAACAGTGAATGACAGTGTTAGAAAAATGAGGAATATTATCTTGAGAAGGTAGAATTGCTTTTCTTCCATTTCAAGGCAGACTGGGTTCCTGGCCCCCTTATTCTATAACCTCAAAAACTGTAAGCTTGCTCATGTGAACAAACACGCTTGCACTTTCCCTTAAAAAGAAATCATACAACGTTGTCCTGCAAACAACTTAGAGAGAATGAACACTCAGTAGTGCCTGGGGAACAAACACATCCCAGACCCAAAAAGCTCTCTCTTCAATGCTTCGCAGTACATGAAATTGTGCTGATGGGTAAACTGAGTTTTCCAGGCCAGAAAAAATGAGGAGAAAATCATCACAAGAAAGGGAAAGGACCTGTGTAGGAGCTTGTAGTTGGAGAAGTGTTAATTACCATTTGTGGGGCAAAAAAATAAGCTAAAGAAAGGAGGATAAGTTCAATAAATCCAAATATTGGTTATCATTACAATTCTTAATCCCAGACCACATTGTCATCAAATATGCCTGTTAAAAATACTAAGGCACTAAGTTTCCCCAGGACAGTTTATGCAGATAATTGCTTAAAATGATTCTATACATATCTATGTACAAGCTAAAAATCTATACTTACTGGAATATGTTTAACTTTACTCGCATTTGAGGACATCTAGGAACAGAAAGAAACAGAAACATATTTATTATTATACCACTAAAAACACCATTAGGCTGATCTTTTCATTTTTTCATTAGGAAATATCCATTCTTCCCCAAGTAACAAGCAACTTCATTCACTGGTTATGAGTAGAAATAAAATCTATCTATATCAAAAACAAGAAAAGCATACCAATATGAGGTGAAGACAACATGCCTAGGGAGTATTTTTGAATTCTTATTCTCACGTTGTGCTGGGGTATTTGGCTTCAATTCCCCTCAATACGAAGGACTTTGCAGTCAAGAGATCTAAGCTTATAAGAGCAAATTCTTGAAACTTATATGGTACTGGAGCATCATGGGGATTTGTGCTTACTTAAAACAACTTGCTTTTGTTTAATTCCATTTGGCTTAATTTACCTCCAAAAATGGACAGGGAAATTAATACTGTGATTGAGAGAGAAAACTTGAATTCAATATTTACAGAATTTAATCTCCTAAATTCTTAGGAAACAAGGATGACTAAATGATGAAATATCAGTATGAAACAAACAATGCCAACAGCATGGTAATAAGCATAATAATGATCACATTTTTAAGCTTTCTTATATGCCAGATATTGTTCTAAGTTTATACATATCATCTCAATAGACCAATGAAGTAAGTACTATTTTTATCTCTATAACTGAGGATTAAGTAACTTGCCCAAGGTCACAGTCAGTATGTGGCAAAGTAGGGATTTGAACTTAGAGCCTGAATGTTAACCCTATGCAATACTACATGCCCAGCTTATACAAAAAACTGGCAGGTTGACAGATGCAGTTTACCCAGATCGTAAGGAAAAAGGTTGTAGGAATCACTTCACAAATCAAAGTACCTTATCCTAATTCTTATAATCCCTTTTTGATTGGTCAGTGATGCAACTGTACTTATGATCAACTGGCATACTTTTAAGAACACATTGAATTTATCAACATTCCAAGAACCCCATGTGGAAAATAAGGGCTATGTAAATAGAGCAAATTTGAAGAGATTAAGATAAATATTTTTCCCTTGGGGTATATAATTTAAAAAGTACAGACTTAGGGAGAAATAAAGCTTTAGCTAATAGAGTTTTAGAGTTGGACTATTGTAAAAACCTTCTAAATGGCCCACCTACTTCCACTCTCGCCCCCCTCCGTCACTGGCCCACTTGGCAGTAAAAGTGACCCTTTTGCAAGTAAGCCCCATCACAGCACTGCTCTGATCAAAACTGCCCAGAAGCTCCCATCTGCATCAGGGTAAAACCAGGGTCCAGGCTACCTGCTGGACCTCATCTCAACTCCTTTCCCGCTCATTCCTTGCCTCCAGCCAAACTCACTTTCTTGGACATGCCAAGCACACTTCTGCTTCACTGGTTTTTTTATTTGCTGATCCCTCTTCCTGGTATGTTTCTTCCCCAAGATATCCCTGGCTCGCTCCCTCACTTCCTTCAGGTTTTGCTCAAATTTCTCCTCATGAGAAGACTTCCCCCATCATCTGATGTAAAAGAGCACCTCCCCGCCTCAGTTACTCCCCAGCTGCTTTGTTTTCCAGGCAGCACCCATCACCACCTGACACGTGTGTTTGTTGCGTGTGTCCCCACACTAGAACGGAAACTCCCTGAGAGCAGGGACTCTGCATGCTGTGTCGGCTTCTGTATCTCCAATACCTGGCACATAGTAGGTGTGCAATCACGTTCGTTAAACAAATGAATGGGTAAAAGAAATGAGAAGGAAATGCCCCCTCATTAAATTAGTTTTGAATGATTAATTTTTGTTAGTCTTCGGTTATTAGCCCGATACTCACAAATTCTGCATTTTCTTCATATACACAATAACCATTCCTTGAAACGCATTCAGGACAGCATTTTCCATCTAAGTGAATTAATTCTTCACCCTGTAGAAGTAAGGGTTGCACAGGCACATATCAAATTAACATCTCCAGGTAGCAGCTTTGAATTGAGAAGCGGCTGAATTCCCTGACTGGAATGAAAAACCTTAACCCACCCCTCTCCTTTGGCCCATGACTTATTCCATCTCCCCTGTGCTATCTTCCTATGAAAAGCCTGGTCAGTACAGCTCACCCCTTCCTCCAAGTGCTTTTGCTTTCCAGTTCTGGTGATACTTGTGCATGATTTCCTACCCATGACCAGGAATTCACATGAAGAAGAAGAAAGGCCAAGAGTAATGTTATAGTCTTGGAAAGTTATGAGTTTCAGGAAAGGATCAGGTTACCTTAAATACACAAGGCTTGAACTTGTGAGTTGGTTTCATTAACAGTGCTCAAATCAAACCAACATTTTCCCCTGAATACAAAATCAGACACATCCCTATATGCACAGACGAAGTCTCGGGCATAAATTAAACAGCAGAAAACTAATTTCTATTCAATATTCTGAAACTGTTATCCAGTTCACATAATCACTATTTAAAAAATTATAAGGGGAAGGAAAGACATGCCACACTAGGAAGGTAGATGTTAAAATTTCAAAGTTATCATTTTAACTTCCCAACATCAATCATTTCAAATTTTTTATTTTTATCACAAAATAATAAATGCTTACTATAAAAAATTAAATAATTCTGAATTCTATAACTTAGAAAACATAATTTCACTGTAGTCCTACCTCCCAGGGAATCTGCTATTAAAAATACAACCTCTATTTACAATTTTTCATATGCATATACTAACATCTAATATCTATAGGCTAAAGAGTATTCTTTAAAGCACTTTCCACTTCCTAAAGATATATCTACTTTCTAAAAGATGGTGATGTTTCTTTACATGAAGACATTATTTAATTTGTGATTTACATTATATTTGAAGTGCAAAAGCCATCATAGGTAAAAATGGAATAATGTAAAATTGCATAAACAGAATAATCACAATATTTTATGTTTAAAAACGCTGTGCACTAAAGAAAAATATAAAATAAAAGCATTAGTTGTCTTTGAATTGTAGCATCATGAATGGATTTTAAGTCTCTTTTCTATTTCTCTTGAGTCTTCAATTTTCTAAAATGAATATGTATTATTTTAATGAAGGAAAATATCACTTTTAAAAGAAACACAAAAATATATGAATGACTGTAACTTTTTATAGTATCTGAAAAGTTATTTCAAAAAGGAGGGAGTTAGATAGATCACTGTCCCTCAAAATTTCATGCCAGTCAGAGGCCAACAGAGAGCATAGTGTGCTGTAAGGAGCAGACGTATTTACATATAAACTGTTTTGCAGAAACGTGACAAACCAGCTGGTAGTGAAGGCCTAGCCCACAAACACAGTGAAATTTGCTTTCAAAGCATATAAAGGGGTTTATAAACATGTAATCTAAGTCACTTAAAACAATGTTTTGAAACAAGACAGAGTATGTGTACTTCTATTAAAGACGAAATGCATGAGAGATTCTTGAGGGCCCGCTACAATACCTACAGACAAAACTGAAAATGGAGCCTGCATCACCCGGATAAGGCAAAAAAGGTAGCTTTTCTGAGTCTTCAAATGCTGCTGTAAATAACAGCAAGCCCTGCTCCTGGGGAACAAGGATGCAGTTTTGGTGAGGTAGGAATTTCTAAATAGATTTGCTATTTATAGACATCTGGATGCCCCAAACTGCATCCAGTTCACTGTGGCGGGGAGTTTGCTCTAATTAGCATCTGACTTCGGCTTTGAGAAAAATTGCTTTGTGAAACAAAGCTAACGTTTTCTTTCTAAGAGGATTCTGCTGCTTAGGCCAGATGGAATTTGCTAACCCCTCTCCACTGAATCACACCAACATTCATCCATCAGACGAAAGACTGTTATTCCACTAACCTGCCCACTGGAAAAGAAAACACTCTTTTGAGGGAATTTCCCGCTGCTGGAGAAAGGAAAGGCACCTCACATTTACGGCATGCCTACCCTCTTCCGTGCACTTTGCTACAAGCTTTGATCCCCCCATCACTTTATCCCTCATACATGAATTCTAGGTCCTTTTTTAAAAAAAAAAAAGTAAATTGACTTCTTCATCTGAATTCATGCTCAAAGATAATACTAAATATAGAAACACATGGAAATCGCCATATTGCACTATTCTACTGTTGATTTATTTATGTTTCAAAGTCCAGGAATTTGGTTTTATATATCAAAGACAAGGGTCATGCCATTTTCTCCTTTTTTTAACAAAGAAAAACTGTTTGCTGATTTCAGTGCAATTCGGAACACTGCTGCTGATAACAATGCAATAATTATTACAATGGTGCAGATGCACAATTTTGCCTCTTTTTCTAGAGGTTTACTTTTCTGCACCTTTGTGGATGTAGACATACTCAGACTTAATCCACCTTCGGTATGCAAGATTAGAAATCAAATGATCTTGATATATTTTAGAAAAGGCAGAAAGTAGGGTAGAATTGAATAAAAATACTAGTAGCATACTTTCACTGTTCCCCTTGGCAGATTTAGTCATTTTCTCCAGGTGCTCCTAATGCATTTAATTCATATTAATTCATAATCATTTATACCACTGCAGATTATAATTTGTTTAGCTATCTGACTTCCACCAAAGCCTGGGAACTCTTGAGATTAAAATGTGCCTTATTCATCTTTTTATCTCCAAGCTAAGCAGAAGTTAGGAAGTTAGTATCCCAGGCTTTCATAAGGTCATTAGCCAGAGCTATTTACAGAAGTATGGCACAGAAGGAAGGCTAAGGGATATTTGTGTAAGATTCAATTTTGCTTAAAATTTCACCTCTGGTAGTGTATCCAGTTTAGAATCCAGTGCCTTAAAACAAAATATGGGTATGTGCTAGTTGATTCAAGATCTGGAGAAATAGACTAAAGGCATTAGAAGTCCTCAATTCATAAAAGAGAAGATGGGTAGGCCTGGGAGGAGGATGAGTTGGGACGAGATCGTGCTACGGGGTGACTTGGCGAATACTGAGGCCCTTTCCACTTACTTAAGCAGCTGCTCCCCATTTTCCTAAGAACAGAGGACAGGAACTGGCTTATGCTACCAAAGGCAGGAGCCATGGAAGATTGGCAGGTCCTTGGAAATGTATTACACTGGGGATAGCGGGTCAAATTATTTTCTGTGCCTGAGACTCTTTGTTTAGACCTGACTGAAAATAGGTGGCTAAAGGACCCACCCTACCAAGATCCCTCTCCCAGATTTTCCATAAACCCTGGGATATTAGACAAATTAAAACCTTGGAAATAACCCAGCATCCTCTGGGCAGACTGCCGAGGCCAGGAAGCTCAGCCTCAGCCCGAGAGCGAGGGAGACAGAAAAGGGCCCTGACTAGGGTTTTTCTCATCTCCATCCAACCATTCTGATTCCCCTGACATAAAGAAAGAAAAGGCATGTGGAGGGAAATAAATCTGCAAAAAGCAAGACCCTCTTTACCTAAATGTGTCTCAGCTCTACCAAGACATAGAAGTAGAAGGCAACATGAAAAAGAACTCTGTCGCTGACAGCCCTGTTTGAATGGCTGTTCCTCTTCGGGAACCGTGTTAAGAGGAGCTGAGACGTGGGGGGAGAAGTAGAAAGAAAAATGCCTTCACGGACACCCAGCGCTTCAGATCTTCCAAGTTTCCCTCATCGACTCAAGTTCACAACCCCGCGGGAAACTGGTGGGGCAGATGGGAGTGGCGAGGGAGAAGGAGACAGCTTTAAAAGCAGGTTGTTGTGCAGCAGATCAAAATCAGGTGCAAAGGGGAAAAAAAGCCATCTCCCCAAAGTATACATCTATAGTCCAAACAGAGGCTACCTTGTTAGAAGATTCTAGAAATTCTGCAGACAGCAGAAGTCAACAGAGGTCAACAGAGTTAATTATTTATGAGGTCTCCATCCCTGTCTCTTTAAAACAAAAACAAAGACAAAAACACTTTTCAGGGACTTCCCTGGTGGCTCAGTGGTTAAGAATCTGCCTGCCAATGCAGGGGACACAGGTTCGATCCCTGGTCCGGGAAGATCCCACATGCCGCAGAGCAACTAAGCCCGTGGGCCACAGCTACTGAGCCTGTGCTCTAGAGCCCACGAGCCACAACTACTGAGCCCACGTGCTACAACTACTGAAGCCTGTGCACCTAGAGCCCATGCTCCCCAACAAGAGAAGCCACTGCAATGAGAAGCCCGCGCTCCGGAACAAAGAGTAGCCCTCGCTCGCCGCAACTAGAGAAAGCCCACATGCAGCAACGAAGACCCAACACAGCCAAAAATAAATAAAAAATAAAAAATAAAAAAAAACCACATTTCATTTTCTTTCCCGATTCACAGGAGCAGCCTCTAGGTGTTGGCTCTCCTCTGTGCTAAACGCTGCCAGTGGGGCCTGCAACAGAAGCCGGGCCACCGGAGCACCTGCGGACTCTGTTTCACGACCAGAGCGAGCTGGGCAGCCACGAGCGATGAGGCCCAGCTGCGCTGACTGATAGGCTAATGTCCCATGTCATCCCTTCCAGTCCATGGCTCTGGCTCAGGGCTTCCTATCTGACCAGACGCACTGAGAGCTAAAAGCTCCAGGAGGCTGCTCCAAATCAGTCTAAACAGAGAGTGGCATTTACTTTACACCACAGAATCCTCAGGCTAAAAGCCTCCTTGAAATTGAGCATTCAACCTGGTCGTCCCCTCTGCTGCCGAGAGGGAAGGGACAGGTGAGGGACCACCCATCCCGCTGGAGACAGCATTACAGTCCAAACGGAGATGCCTTCGTTCCTTACCCGGGCACACTCCACTTTGGCACACTCCCCAGTCCGGCAGGTCACTTGGCCCCGGTCACATGTGCAGAACTCACAGGCCAAGCCCTTCCATATTTCATCCTGGTACCGCACAAGCCCCCCATGCGAGCAGCTTCCAGCAGGAGACACACAGTCCTCGCAGCATTGCCCATGACGCTGAGCCCTTCTCTGACCCTGAGGAAACAGAGAGAACGGCGGGGAAAGGGCAGTGGTCAGGAGGGCGCGAAAACATCCCACCTGATGGGGCAGAAGGATATAAAACACCAACTTTCTGTGCTGTTTTCTTCCCCCACCTAACCCAGCTGAGGCACGTTCCCCTCCCCCTCCCCCTCCTTCCTGGGAAGCAGGTCCTTCCTGCTTCTGAGCATCATAAAAACTTTTGATTTCCTCAAAGGACACACTGGACTAAGAAATGCATTTCCTAAATGACCCCAAATAAAGGTTCGAAAATCAAGCTACACACTCTCAAATACCTTTTCGCATCTTAATGGAGGGCAGGCCTGTTTGTGGCACCTGACCTCACCCCGGTCACATATACACGTGGTGCAGGCGTTTTCACTCCACTGCTCACCATGCTGAGTGAAGAAAAGAAACAAAAAAGTGGAAAATCAAATGTCACATATATCAAGTAGAAACACAAGGCACATGACACAATTTTTTATCATAGTTTTTAACTGAGCCATATCGAATGTACTCCTGAGAAATAATATCATTTAGGCAGCAAGAAGCTCCAAGAAAAAAAGTCAGTAAATGTCCAAAGAGAACTTTGGATTCGTTTTCATCCAACTATATTCATTCCACAGATGCCTTGAGGGCCTGCTCTCTGCCAGGCACACAGAGGGCCTGGAACAACAAGATTAATAGGAAGACCCTGTTTGCTGGCTACTCGATGGTCATTCTTTAGCTCTTCTTTGCTGGGAGACCCAGTTCTCACTGCTACGCACTCACATTCCCAGCTTCCCTTGCAGCCAGTGCACAGACTTTGTCCCAGTCCCAACCGAGGGGACCTCATGGGAAGTGTGCTAGAGCAGCAGAGGTTGAGGAAAAGACTCTTCTCCCCCATAAAAGAAGAAAAGCCCACCCCTTTCTTCCACCAGGCTTTAGTCATGATTGGTTGAGGACGCGCTGCCTGAAGCTGTGGAAGCCACACTGGGACATGAGGTGACAAGACAGAAAGCAAAGGCCAACATGCTGAGGATGGCAGGGTGGAAAGATCAAAAGAGTGAAAATCCTTGACAACATCACTGAGACCTGGATTGATCAACCCTGCAACTGTCCCACCTCTGGGCTTCTTGTTATATGAGATAATAAATGTTTCATTTTAGCTACTTTTAGAGGAGCATTTCTGTTGCTTGCAGCCAAGGACACCATAACAGGTATAGAGGCTCTCTCTTCCAGAAGAAATTAATCTAGCACATACGTGGCTACTGTATTGGACAGCACAGATCTAGTATATACAAAAATCCTTTCCCCATTAGTTATTTTCATTTACACTTCAAGGGACCCATCTAGAATTTGTGTCATCCATCCCCTAATACTCAGTTCCAGATTCTCTACTGAGAGTCAAAAATCCCAATTTCTATTTGGTTTTCCTTAGAATGACGGGCAAACAAGGGAAGCAGATGGGTTACTTTTTTATATATTCTTTGCTTTCAAATAATGTAACCTTCTTTTGGCTCAGCTGGGCACTCCCAAGTCAGAACATTCATTCATTCATTCATTCAATTTGTTGCACTTACTTTTATTTAGTACCTACTATGTGTTGGGTAGTTAGCTAGACTGCCCCAATAGTACTTTCAAGTTTTCAGGCTCCACCACCCCCAGCTTCTTGCCCTTTTCCCTCTCTCACCTTCCATCCCCATGCTCCCGACCCCACTGTAAGGCAGGGGGACACTGTCTCTGGATATCAGTGCATAAAATCCAACCAAAGCAGGCAGACATTCCCAGAGCGTCCAACATAAGTGTAAGCTGACAGTAACCAATGACAGTCTTTTTTCCCTTCAAGATGTGTGAACAGTAAGTTCACCAAGGTTCATGAGCCAGGTGCTGCCTGCCAGCGCATTCTTCTGTATTTCTAATCCCCTCCGATTTAATATTTTCACAAAGGCTTCCCATGAAGAGAAGAAAAAAGCTGTTTATGAACTGAGTTACTAATCCTGGCAAAGAGTCAGACGTGGGTGGGGGAGGTATGGTGGTTAGAAGGGCAGAGGGCAGATGTGTAAGAATGGATGTCAAAGCACCTACATGGGGCACATCAGAGCTTACCTCGTAAACTCGGCCAGCTGCAGAGCAGGATCGCGAAGAGCACTGTGGGCAACATTTTCCAGGGACTCGGACTACGGTTTCATCCTTAATGCCCCAAAAACAGGCCATCAAAAGGCGGTGTTAATAAAATCCACAACAGTAGGAAAATTTCACTCACAGCCAGCTCAATCATGTGCCTCAAGCATCCAGAAACAGCAATTGCCTCTCGTTTATTAGTCACCTGGTGCTTTGATAAGAATTAGCACTTTTCAGGGCAGTGTGACTCTTAAGAAGTTTGCACATTCCTCAAGTCCCATCCACTTCTAAGAACAAACAAAAGCACAACTAATAACAATAATAATAGTACTTCGTGTTTGCCAGGTACTGTTTTAAGTGTTTTACGCAACTCTGTAAAGTAGATGCTCTTATCCTGCCTTCACAAACAAGAAAAGTAAAGATCAGAGAGGTTGTGTGACTTGTCCAAGGTAACAGAGCTGAGCTGGTAATAGTAAATGGTTGGCAGAGGGACTTCAGAGCACCAACCATTCAACACTTAAGAACATTTACCCTCCTGCTGAGTCACTGCTAATCTCAAAGTGAAGGTATCCCTCCCTTGACAAACTACCTCACTATTCTTTTGCATCTTTATGGGAATCCACACATTTATATATATGCATTATGAGGTCCTTAACATGAAAAAAAAATCAGTCATGCCCCTAGATATCTAGGAATAAGCCAGTGCAGAGAAATGTGGGTGACAAACACTAGATGCCCAAAGAACCCCCTACTGCCTTATTCCTACAGTTTCAGCTCTACCACCTGCACCCCCAGAATATTAGACCCTTTGTCACCATTGCCCTAAGAATTTTCACAGCAACAATCTCCTCATTAATGCCAAAGAATCAGCTTCTCACTTTAACATCACCACAGCCTTTTGAATGGAAGGAAGGTAGGCAAATTAAAGCTAAGAGAAGGAGGATTAGAATAAACCAAGTTTCAGTGACTAAGAAGTGGTAAATCTTATACAGAAGATACCTCCTGAACAGTTAGCTGCACTTTCTCTTACAAAAAGCAGAGAATGAGACCTTATTATCATGGTTGCTATGGAATTCACTCGGCAAGAAAAGAAGGCTGGTGTACTTTGGGGCATGTGTGTAGGGGGGTGTCAAGTAACCTTAATTTTTCATGGAAAGTTCCAGTCATGCTTTCGTGGCTTTTTTAACCCAATTATATATGATCAGCTAGATTAATGCATTACTATCTAATAGAAATTTATTTCAAACACCTGAATCACTGGAATTCACATGACAACTGTTTTCTCTGCTTTAGGTTACCTTATTTATTTATAATTCTGTAAAAATATTATGATCACTGATGTTCAATAGAGTGTGAAAATTGGACATGCATTGAAGTCATTGAGCATTTCTTGACCTCAGAACTCTTGAGTTTAATGAAATTTCAGTGAGGAAGTAAAAATAAAGGTATATCTGATGTCATACTCACTATTCAGTCAGTTTATGGAAGTAAACAATGAACTTTTACAACGTTAAGTAAACAGGGGACAAATGTCATGATCACAAATCTTGAACAGAAATATAGAGGTAGTATGAATCTATCTTAACCAGCATGGACTAAACCCAAGGACAGTGGCAGAGTCAACTGGAGAGTGGGAGGTATGGGTGGCGGATAATTACCCGTGTAGAGGCTGGTACAGGAAAATCAAGTTTCCGATTCTTACTGGCAATACTTAATTATATATTTCATTGACAGAAACAAAACCTTTCTTCACAAATAGAGACCAAAAAGGGCAGGGAGGAAAAGCATTTAAAGAGAAAATATCCCATTACGTGAGAGAACTTCTTGACTGAGAATTGAGATCCCATCTGGGCTGGTGTTTTATAAGCAGGACGGGAGAGGCAAGTAAGAAGAAGGTGAGCAGCAAAGTGGGTTAGAGAAATGGGAAAGGCATTTTAGCTGTACATTTTTGTTGCTATCATACACTTGGATCCTACTATTCTGGTCTTCGTAGATTTGCCCTTCCAAACCTATAGACTACCCAGGGGCTAGTATGCTAGGGACTGATGACCAAATCCAGCCCCCACCAATTTCCATAAACTTTTATTGGAATGCAGCCGCATCCATTCATGTACGTATTATCTATGGATGTTTTTGTGCTATAATGGCAGAGTTGAGTAGTTGTTCCAACTATATGTCACACAAAGCTGAAAATGTTCACTATCTGGCTCTTTCCAGAAAAAGTTTGCCAACCCCATGTCTAATATGGTACCCTCAGTGATCACAGGAGTTCAATACCAAAATAATATATGATTAACGTCATTACAATTTTGGGTAGGACCACCATTAAGTTGACCCTTGAACAATGCAGAGGTTAGGGGAGCTGACCTCCACACAGTTGGAAATCCGAATATAATGTATAGTCAGCCCTAGGTATCCACGGTTCCTCCACATCTGTGGTTCCGCATCCGTGGATTCAACCAACCATGGATCGTGTAGTATTGTACTATTTACTATTGAAAAAAATCCATATATAAGTGGACCCACATATTTCGAACCACATTGCTCAAGGGTCAACTGTATTTAATTATGGTTTTCCATATTCCTTAAATAAAAATACTTATGACAAAGTTTATAGTATGTTATGGCTCACAGCTCTTGACAAAATATCTTCTCCTATAACACCTCTGAAGATATAAAAATGAGATGAAAATTCTACCACCAAAAAATAGAACAGCCAACCTCCTACCATTGCCGAGGAAGTCCCACTGACCATAAGACTTTCTGTGGCCTTTCTTTGCTTTATAAACCAAAACAGAAATAAGAACCATCATTTCTTCCCAACTCTCTGCCTTCCAATATCAAACACAACATGGGTTTGTTCCCTCAGTGTGCGGCCACTGAAGTTTGAAGCCATTAGAGTGCCATCCTAGCCTTTCAACTCCCTCGACGTCTTTCTGTCTAATCAGAGCCCATAATGTAAAAAAAAGGAAAACAAAACAAAAAGAGTGGGAAGTATGTGTGTTGGGGGAGGTGGAGGAAGTGATGAAAAGTGGGGAAGAAGACACCCAAATGTAAAGCACACAGTCACCGAGAAACATGGCGAGAACCCTTGCAAATCGGGGATTACAGTTTTACATTTCATGAATTCAAAAGGTAAGAGGGTTGGGCAGTGGAGAGAGAAAAAGATCTGACCTCAGTACAATAGAGCTACACTAAATGAAAACCTGCCAGACCCTTGGTCGAGGAAACACGCACCTTTCTTAGCACCTGGCTATGGATCCAAGAAAGGGAATTAGCCAAGGGCAGGCTGCTTACCCTTGCAGCATTCAAGCACTGGGTATGGACAGATTTCTCTTGATCAAGGCTGAGTAAACAGAAAGAAAAGAACTTGGGGGAAAAACCCTAAAGAGCAAGTGAAAGTAATAACATTCTGAAGATGCACAGAAAGAACAGATTTCTGGAAACTAAGTACTGCAGGATCTAAAATAAAAGATTTAAAAGCCATTTGCAACTTCAGTAAGATAGAAGAAAATGCAGTCTTTATTAAATAGAAGGAAGAAGCAATAAAGAAAGAAAAAGCATTGGGGTTAAAAAAAAAAGATGAACCAGTGATAGGAGAAATAAGGAAGAATTAAAGAAAATTAAAGGAAAATCATCAAATTAAAATCAATACTGGAGGTAGTAAACACAAACTCAAGAAGCTCTCTCCATAACGCAGAGGAAAGACAGAAAAGTGAAAATGATGAGAGAGAAAGTGACCAATAATGAGGGGGAAGGCAGGGGAGCAATCTAAGAATCATAGGTGTTTCTGAAGAAATGAGAATAATTGGAACAGACATGACTAATCAAAGCCGTAACTAAAGAAAACATTTCACACCTGGAATATAGACTGAAAGGGCTTCACAGTATTCTAGGCAAACTATGTGAAAAGACATCTCACTTGGAAATATCCTGGGAAAATGTTTTAATTATAAAGATGAAGAAACATCCTGCAAGAATTCAACAGAGTAAACTAGCTGAATATAACAGAATAGAAAGCAGAAAAACCTCAGACTCCTCCATGGCACTAAACTCCAGAATTCAATGGAACAGAGTTTATAGGGTTGATATGAGAAAAGATTATAATCTCCTTAAATTTTAGACCCCTACAAATTATCTTTCATGAATGTAGGCAAATAGAAAATAATTCTCAAACACTTAGTGGCTCAGAAGACATACCAATTTTTATCTTTTTAAAAAAAATCTGAAGATGAAGTTCAATTCACTTAGATTAATCAATATTGGGAATGGGAAAATTGTAGTATTAAAAAAATTGATAGGAGAAAATATTTGCAAATGAAACAACAGACAAAGGATTAATCTCTAAAATATACAAATAGCTCATGGAGCTCAATATCAAAAAAACAAACAATCCAGTTAAAAAATGGGCAGAAGGCCTAAATAGACATTTCACCAAGGAAGACATACAGATGGCCAAGAGGCACATGAAAAGTTGCTCAACATCACTAATTATTAGAGAAATACAAATCAAAACTACAATGAGGTATCACCTCCCACCAGTCAGAATGGCCATCATCAAAAAAGCTAGAAACAATAAATGCTGGAAAGGGTGTGGTGAAAAGGGAACCCTCCTACACTGTTGGTGGGAATGTAAATTGATACAACCACTATGGAAAACAGTATGGAGGCTCCTTAAAAAACTAAAAATAGAACTACCATATGACCCAGCAATCCCACTACTGGGCAATATACCCTGAGAAAACCATAATTCAAAAAGAGAAATGCACCACAATGTTCATTGCAGCACTATTTACAATAACCAGGACATGGAACCAACCTAACTGTCCATCAACAGATGAATGGATGAAGATGTGGCACATATATACAATGGAATATTACTCAGCCATAAAAAGAAACGAAATTGAGTTATCTGTAGTGAGGTGGATGGACCTAGAGTCTGTCATACAGAGTGAAGTAAGTCAGAAAGAGAAAAACAAATACCGTACGCTAACGCATATACATGGCTTAAAAAAAAAAAAAAAAATGGTACTGATGAACCTAGTTGCAGGGCAGGAATAAAGAGGTAGACATAGAGAATGGACTTGATGACATGGGGTGGGAGGGCGAAGCTGGGGCTAAGTGAGAGTAGCATCGACGTATATACACTACCGAATGTAAAATAGTTGGCTGGTGGGAAGCAGCAGCATAGCACAGGGAGATTGGCTCGGTGCTTTGTGATGACCTAGAGGGGTGGGATAGGGAGGATGGGAGGGAGGCTCAAGAGGGAGGGGATATGGGGACATGTGTATGCATATGGCTGATTCGCTTTGTTGTGCAACAGAAACTAACAAGGTACTTACTGTGAAGCAATTATACTCCAATAAAGATCTATTTAAAAAAATATTGGTGATTATAGTATCGGGAAGAACTCTCATCAGACTGAACATTTTAATGAGCCTACAAAAATGTGGATGGGCTAGGGCTCTGTTCACAAGGCGTCTGGACAGAAGCTGAAGGCAAGCAATTTCAGTATGAATTTACATCACCCACTAAGGGAACAACCCCTTATTTGAACACAGGAATTTCTCCTTTTGTCAGAGATAATCACTAACTCCTAACATCTAATTATAACTAGGCAAACAAATATATCCACATTTGCCTACAAAAAAATTGGAATGAATTCCAAAAAAAATTCTATTGTGATCTTTTGGAATGGTGGAAATATGGAAGATTATTTTCTTTTCTGCTTTTCCGGTTTTTGCAAACTTTCCTTAATGAATACAGATTCCTTTTACAATTTAAAAAACACTTTATATTAAAAATCAAATTTTTCTAAAGCTCAAGACCTGGAAATGCATTTCTTCTGATGAACTTGTGTTCTTTTTTAAATGAATGAGTTTTAAAAAATGAATGGGTTAACACATATAAAAGGCTTGCAGTCATGCTCAATGATGTTAGCAACTATCGTTTTGTGATTATTATTATACATAAATGATATGTAACTCATCATTTTGGGAGGCAATATAGTGTAATGGTTAAAAATATGTCAGGTGTGGTCTGTTGAGGTTGTGATGTATAACTGCCTAGGTTAGAAGCAATGACAGTTCATAACTGTGGTACCTTGAGCAAATTATTTAAACTCCGTATCTCAGTTTTATCTACTATAACATGGGATGATAATAATAGCTCCTACTTCAGAGGGTTGTTACGCAAATTAAAAGCTCTTAAAATTAATGATTAGCACATAATATATGCCCCCAGTGTGGGGATGGTGATGGGCAGATGGTGGCGCTGAGAATGTTTCTAACAAAGGCGCTAATTCTACAGCACCTCTTTATATCATCAGAACACCCAATGGTTAATAGTGATATTAAATCAAGAAAAATGGTTTAAATAGTCTGACAGTTGGGTATTTTTTAATGTCAAGGCAAAACTACAGACTTGATGCAAGAGTGATTAAGATCAATCTATTTCCAAGCCTTCAGAATGCTTGCATAGCAATTAGCTCTAAAGTATGGCAACAAATTTCATCTTTTTAAGTTAAACAATGCAAACTGTAAGTGAGTACTGTTTGAAGCTATAATTTATCTTTAACGTTTTTTTAGAATGGGAACCACTACTTTCAATTATTCCAAGCTAACCCCTGATATGCAGTCAGGGTTAAGTTTTTAAAGACTTAAAGCAGAAGGTTCACAATGGAGTGTTTCCTCTATCCATCCTCCCACCTCCCTTACTGTAATGGTGGCAAACTGCTTAATTAACCTTCTTACACAAGGGGACTAAAGCCTGGAATGTGTAAATCAAAATGCCCCAACACTACAATATCTTCTGAATGTAAGATATTATGCAACTCTACCAAAAAGCTCATTTGTAATCTGAAAGCTAGGACAAGACTTTGTGATGAATTGAGAGGTGTGACATGTGTGCAGTAGTTTCTGTAGTGTGGGTAATACAATCTAGTCTTTCAATTGATACATTTTCCCTTTATTTGGCATTTAGCATTTCTTGCCTAATTGCCTTTTATCTGCCTTTAAAAATATTGCCCAATTGTCACAGTGTGCCATGTTATTGATTTTGTTTTATTTGACACAAAGTACTGCTCTGTATCAACTGAATGTTGGCTTCCAGCTTTTTCTTAGATCAAAAAATGAGCTATTTTTCAACTGGAGGCAAACTCCTTCCATGGTTATCTGTCAACTGCTAAGAAACATCCATAGGAGCTACTGGAAGAAGAAAACACTATAAAATACCATGTACACCAAATTTATTTGCAATTGATTTTCTATTGTAAATCTGTGTGAAGAGCCTAATGTTTTGAAAATCAGATCAGCTTTAAATGAAGAACAAGGTCCCCTTATTTTAAACCTCCCTGGAGAAAATCCTTTGATAATTTGAATCATTATCTAATAAAAATTAAATAAGGTACATCTGGATAATCAGGTTCAAAGACATGTATACGTCTTTAAAAAGCGGACTATACCTATGCATTGAAAAACAATAACAATCCTGGTCATCTTACTGAATTTTCCAGATGTTTAGCTTCACATTTTTGGAACATCTGCAACTAGAGTTTGGCAGCTTCTTTATGTGTACCATGAAGGTTCAGTTTCATTATGTAACAATTAGCCTAAATGGCTGGTAATTAGACCTATCTGTAGCATCTAAGGGTAAAAGAAATCTCTCAGGGGTGGTCTCCAAAAGTATAAGGAAAATAAAACAGCCTTTGCTTCTTGTTCTCAGTACTTCCGAGGTCTGCCTGACAAAATCTCAGAAGAGACTCCCAAGTTCCTGAAGAGTGAAGTTAACAGTCTGTGAGGGATCCATTCTGAGGCTGTCTTCCTTACCTGGTTACAAAACAGAGGATGACACTGAGCTGCGAAGCACTGGGCGACCCCGTTTCTACACACACACTTGGCGCACCGACTCAATGGCCAGTCCTCGCCATCCTGAAACACACGGCCTTCGTAGGAACAGGGTTCTGGAAGGTCAGAGCAATAAGGATTACCGGGGGGATTGCACTTGCTGATCCCAGGGCTGCCTGCATGCGTGTGCGGCCAGTGCAGTCACACAGGGCCCTGTGCTCAGGGGCGTGGTGCGAACAACGGGGCCCCGTTCTTGGGGTATTGCTCTGCAGTTACTGTATGGAGTTCTTAACTTTCTCTCTGAGTTTCATAAGTGAAGTCTGGTGCGACAGGTAGCATGTGCGACAGGTAGCATGTGTGACAGGTAGCATGTGCTAGGGGTTTGGGGTCTCACTCATGCGTGGCCCTACTTCCCCGCTGCCTCCTTGCCTTCTGGGTTCTCAGGAGCCTGACCCCAAATCCATGCCCAGTGAAAGCTGCCACCCTCCAACCATAGCAGGGACCTGGGTGTGGGTACCTGGGGAGTGCATGTACCCTAAGCACCAAGTAGTGGGGGGACCCAGGCTACCTGTTGGGGGGATCTTACCCACCCAGCAAATATCCCCGTGCCTTAGGGAGTGTGACATGAATAATAAATTAAAAACAGGACAGGTTGCAAAAACCACGGAAGAAAATAAAAGCTTTTTCCCCCTGCTTTTTGAACAAGGGGCCCTGCATTTTTATTATGCACCCAGTAAATTACGGAGTTGGTGCTGGCTGATCTTCTAATCTCTCCAGGCAAAATGTTCCCAATAGATCTTTCTCATGGACAGCCAACAAGAAAGCACCCTAAAATGTAAGAAAGGAGCCCACAAACCCAGACAGCCCACTCTCTACCCCATCCCTAAACTCTGTTGTTGGAGTATTTTTACTTGTAGGGTTATTTGGCCCAAAGCAGCTGCCCGTCCTTTTCTGGTGGATGACATCTGAAATGCATGAGGAATGCATTCTACTTTCATCCTTCCCTAACCCTACTTTTTAATCCCCAGAAGGGTTCTCCAGGGTAAACAGTTGCCAGGAATGGAATAACTGGGAATCAGAAAGAAACCAGAGGTCTTTTTAAAGGGAAAAGGCAAGGATAGAGTGTAGCTTCCAGGTGCTATTTAAAAAGAGTAATTTTAGCTATTATACACCAGGAGAGAATATAATACAGGAATGACAATAATTCATATTTATCGTGAAGCAAACACTACTTAATTATAAAAATGGAAAGGGACATATATCCCTAAAATGTAATAAAAGGGTACGTGGTCCAAGCATGGATTCTAAGGAGAGGGCCTGGAAGCACGCCCTTGGCTTGCTGAGCCATGCCTTGGTTTGCAGGCAGGATAATCTCCACAGCAAAGAGGCCATAAAGACAAATGAAATACCTGCTTCCTACTTGGTGTGTTTTGGAGAAAGATGTTATGTCAACTGAAAGACCAGCCAGCAGAATTAGTGGTAGTGTTACTACATGGAGAACTGATTTGTTCTTTCTTCTCTCCACCGAGAGGCAGGAGGAACTATTAATACCTTGGCCTTATGCAATCACAGCAAAGGGTCTTGTCCTTCCTCCCTTTCCTTCTTAGGAGCTATGAACACAGAGGGATTGCATCTGGCCAAGGCAAAATAATAAATCAGAGAGTCTCAGAATCTCAAGTTTGGAATGGAGCTCAGTCTCTGCAACATCGCTTCTGCCATGTGCAAGGCTACATCTCGGTTCCAATAAGGAATGGGGTTAGGGATCTTTGTACCACACTGAGCAAGAAAGAGAAGAGTTGGGATGTCACCAGGTAAACCTCAAAGGCAAAGAAGGTCTCTCTCTACAAGCTCATACTCACTCCCAGGGCCCACACAGACTGGGCAGCAGCTTCCTTCAGGGATGAATTCCAGCTCCTGGTGTCCACACAACAGTGGTGGGCATGGTCGGGAGGTGCATCGGACTTCCCCATGAGTGCAAGAGCACACACTGCATGGGGAGGAGGCCCACTCTGTCCCATGCTGTGCGTTAGGGAAAAAAAAAAAAAAGAAAAGAAAATTATTGTCAGAATATAGGCTTTCATTTGACCAAACAGAAACAAGCCTTCTCTTAAACAAATGAAGGATGGAGCTCAGGAGAGATGGAAGAAGGCTCTAGGCTTGCAAGGCTGAGACCAGGGTTTGCAATATTCCAAGTCAGAGACCAATTTTAAAATTGAGTTGTATTTTTCCTTTTTTACCCCTAAAATTTTACATTTGAAAATTTCAGAAAAGCACAAAAATAAAATAAAAATGACCCCAATCCCATCATTTAAAAAATTCTATGAAGACCAAAGTAAAATATGCACACATACACGTATATCTACTGAATTCTTTATAATAGTTATATTATTTTCAATATAGCTCTCACTCTGTATTACGCTTTTTTTTTGGCCTTTACTTTTTACCCTGATGAGTTCCCATATTTGTGTTCTCTCTCTCTCTCTCCCTCCCCCCACCCCTCTTTCTCTCTCTCCCGTTCCAGTGATCTTATGGTCCCAGGGAACCTGTCATAGCCAGCAGGAGGCACCTGGTCCAAATTGTAGAGCAAACTAATTCTTGGCGAGGGTGTGCATCTACACACACAGAATGTCCCTAGCCCACTTTAGGCTGGGATACAACATTCCCAAAGCTGGCACTGTATCGGTGATCTAACAGATCTATGTTTTGAGTTATATGATTTACTAAGCACCAAAAGTATCTAAATGAGCCACTCTTCAGATGTGATGCAGAGTGAGGGCAGGGGTAAACCCTGAATGTAAAAAGCTACAAGTATGTTGATTGCTTGGGGAAGTAGCTGTCAAAATACATTATGTTCTCAATGGCAGAGTGGAATGATGGTGGCCTTTTTAAAAATGTATGAAAAAAAATGAGTTTAATCCATAAAGTTTTCCTCTTATAACATTTTCTTAAGTATCGTATTCCTTTGCCTCTATTTAATGTAGCATATGATGATATCTGATTCAGCACAAATCATATATAGACTTCTATTAAAAACATCACACACACCCAGTGCTCAGTCATCTAAATATAATCTGGGGATTTCAACTGTATCACTGAGAAGCATAGAAAATAAACATCCTCTTGCTTCTCCTCAAGCCAGCATCCAGAATAATTATTCACCTCTCTCAAACACAAAAGGACTCTGTCTTACTTAAACAAGTCACTGCCCCTTTATTCTGCAAATTGCTGCCAGGTTGCAAGCATGCCAAGTCTGATATTTTGGAATTACTAATAACCTGTGCTATTATTGTAACAATAATAGTAATAGGTAGTCACGGTCATCCAATTATTTGGGAACCAAGTCCTCACCTTACCATCATGAAAATTACTTTCTTTAGGTGGACTTACTGGGAGTACAAGAGGGCAGAAATGCAAGGAATGCACTGAGTTGGATGAACCAAGGATTTCCTTGGATGCATGCATGTTCTCAGATCCAGGCTCAGCCCTCCCTGCCTTGGGGACTATGAGAGTGATGTAATCTTTCTAGATCTCAGCTTCCTGGTCTAGAAAACTTAAATGGTATGACGATATCTCGTGCACTTGGTTATTGTAAAGGTTAAACGAGGCAGTTGTTAAAGAGCCAGCAAGGGGAGTGGCAAGTAGGAGGTGCTCAATCCTCTCCCTTCTCTCCACTGCATGAGTCCATGGTCTTCCTACTCCTTTTCACACCTATGGGCTGACTGTGATCACGGCAACAGATTTGGATGCCAAGGCCAAGTCCTCTCCTATCAATTTTTACTTCTTCTATAATTAAATATAAAATTTCAAATTTAGTGTAGCATATAAATGGGCAAGTCCACAATTTGCTAATAAACTATTGGCTAATAAAAGATAGCAGGCAATTGACCTTTACGCTTTGAAATGTCTAAGCATAAAAGCAAAGGAAGAAATTGTAAGAGAAAACTTAATAGGTTCTGATGAGTTAAAATTTTAAAAGTCTGTCAAATATACATTATAAAAAAAATTTAAAAGGAAAATGACAAACTGATTTTTAAAAACAGCAAATTATATTAATTAGAATTATACTCCACTATATAAAATCATTTACAAGCAATAAGAAAAGACTGGAGGCAAGATCAAGATGGTAGAGCAGGAAGATTCTGAGCTCACTTCCTCCCATGGAGGCACCAAAATTACAACTACATATAGAACAACAACTCTCTCTAAGAACAACCTGCAGAGTAGCAGAACAGCTCTTCTACAATTAAGGATATAAAGAAAGAAACCTCATTGAGATGGGTAGGAGGTAACCCCATACCCCTGGCAGGAAACTCAAAAGCCAAATGAATATCACAAACTTGGAGGACCTCCCTAAGAAGTGAGGAGTTCCAGCCCCACATTGGGCACCACAGCCCTGAGACCTGCACCAGGAAGATGAGACCCCATAACTGGATTTGAAAACCTGTGGGACTTACATTGGGGAAAGCCAGAGAGCTATGGGAAACCAAGACTCCCCTCTTAAAGGGCTTATGCACAAACTCATTCTCTCTGAGTCCCAGCACAGAGGCAGTGGTTTGAAAAGAACCTGGCCCTCTAGCCGGCCTGCCAAGGTGGCCCCAGCGCACCATCCAGCCTGTGCCCACTCCACCTCTAGCCATGCCACCAAGGTAGCAACCCCAATCCAGCCCAGGAAAGCCTTGGCCAGTGTCCACTTCAGTTCCAGGCATCTTGCCAGGGAGGCCCCAGCCCTGCCTGACATGCCCTAAAACCCACCCCTGCCATCCTGCTCCAGTCCCAACTGCCAAGGTCACCTGGCACACAAAATCTACATAGGAACAATTCTACACAAGGCCACACCTTTAAGACCAGGAGAGATAACTGTTTCACCTAATTCACAGAAGCAAACCCAGAAAATCAAACAAATGAGAAAAGAGAAGAATTTGTTCCAAAAGAAAGAACGAGATAAAACCCCAGGAAAAACAACTCCAATGAAATAAAGATAAGTAATTTACCTAATAAAGAATTCAAAGCAATGGTTATAAAGATGCTTATAGAAATTAGGAGAAGAATGGTAGAACACAGTGAAAACTTCAACAAAGAGATAGAAAATATAAAAAAAGAAACAATCAGAACTGAAGAATACAATAATTAAAAGGAAAAATATGCTAGAGGGAATCAAGAGCAGATTAGATGTTACAAAAGAATATATAAGCAACATGGAAGACAGACTAATGGAAATCACTCAATCATTACAGCACAAAGAAAAAAAAAAGAATTTTAAAAAATGAGGATAGTTTAAGGAACCTCTGAGACAATATCAAGCATACTAACATTTGCATTATCAGGATCTCAGAAGGAGGAGAGAGAAAGAAAGGGGCAGAAAACTTATTTGAAGAAATAATGGCTGTAAACTTCCCTAACATGGGGAAGGAAATAGTCCCAAAGAAGATGAACCCAAAGAGACCCACACCAAGACACATCATGATTAATAAGGCAAAAGACAGAGAGAGAATTTCAAAGGCAGCAAGAGGAATACTATGCATAATATTCAAGGGAAATTCCATAAGGCTATCAACTGATTTTTCAGCAGAAACTTTGCAGGCCATAAGGGAGTAGAATGATATATTTAAAGTGCTGAAAGGAAAAAAAACTTATAACCAAGAATACTCTGCCCAGCAAGGCTATCATTCGGAATTGAAGGCAAGATAAAGAGCTTCCCAGACAAGCAAAAACTAAGATTTCATCACCACTAAACTGACCTTACAAGAAGTGTTAAAGGGTCTTCTTTAAGCAGAGAAGAAAAGGTCATAACTAGAAATATGAAAATATATGAACAAAAAAAAATCTCACTGGTAAAGGCAAATATATAGTAAAGGTAATGTATCAACTATTGAAAAAGCAAGTAAAATTTGAAAAGCAAAAATTGTAAAATCAACTAAAAATACAATTAGTAGTTAAGGAATATACAAAGTAAAAAGATGTAAAACATGACATTAAAAACATAAAACATGTGGGGGGGAGTAAAAACGTAGTGCCTTTAGAATGTGTTCAAACTTAAGTAACTATCAGCTTAAAACCAACAGCCATATATATATATATGTCAATCAATATATATGAACCTTAATGTAACCACAAACCAAAAATCTACAATAGATACACAAAAAATAGAAAGAAACTCATCAAACTACAAGGGAGGAGACTAAAAGAAGAAGAAAGGAACAAAGAAGTACCCAAAATAACCAGAAAACAATTAACTAAATAGCAACAAGTACATACTTACCAATAATCACTTTAAATGTAAATGGAATAAATGCTTCAATCAAAAGACATAGAGTGAATAGATTAAAAAAAAAGACCCATTTATATGCTGCATTCAAGAAACTCACTTCAGATCTAAAAACACACATAGCCTGAAAGGGAAAGGATAGAAAAAGATATTCCATGCAAATGGAAATGAAAAGAAAGCTGGAGTAGCACTACTCTGATCAGACAAAACAGACTTTAAAACAAAGACTACAATAAAAAAATAAATGTGGTCATTACATAATAATAAAGAAAACAATCCAATTTACAATTGCATCAAAAAGAATAAAATACCTAGGAATAAATTTAACTAAGGAAGTGAATGTCCTGTACTCTAAAAACTAAAAGACATCAATGAAAAAAATTGAAAGAGAAATGGAAAGGTATGCTGTGCTCATGCTATGGAAGAATTAATATTGTTAGAATGTTCATATTACCCAAAGTAATCTACAGATTCAACTCAATCTCTATCAAAATACTCAGGGTATTGTTCACAGAACTGTAACAAATAGTTCTAAAATTTGTATGGAACCACATAAGACTCCAAATAGCTGAAGCCATCTTGAGTAAGAAGAACAAAGCTGGCAGTATCACACTCCCTGATTTCAAACTATACTACAAAGCTATAGTAAGCAAAACAGTATGGGGCTGGCATAAAAACAGACACATAGGTCAGTGGAACAGAATAGAGAGCCCAGAAATAAGGTCACCACTTGTGGTCAATTAATCTACAACAAAGAAGGCAAGAATATACAATAGAGAAAGGATGACCTCTTCAATAAGTGATGCTGGAAAAACTGGACAGCTACATGTAAAAGAATGAAACTATACCATTTTCTTATACCATATACAAAAATAAACTCAAAATGGATTAGAGACTTAAATATAAGACCTGAAATCATAAAACTCCTAGAAGAAAACATAGGTTGTACGCTCTTTGGCATGGGTCTTAGCAATATTTTTTTGTTCTGTCTCCTCAGGCAAGGGAAACAAAAGCAAAAATAAACAAATGGGGCTACATCAAACTAAAAAGCGTTTGCACAGTGAAGGAAACCTCCACAAAACGAAAAGGCAGCCCACTGAATGGGAGAAAATATTTGCAAATGATACATCTGTAAGGGGTTAATATCCAAAATATAAAAAGAACACATACAACTCAATTAAAAAAAAAGTCCAATTAAAAAATGGGCAGAGGACCTGAATATTCATTTTTCCAAAGATGACATAAAGATGGCCAACAGGACCACGAAAAGATGCTCAACATCACTAGTCACCACTAGTTATCAGGGAAATACAAATCAAAACCACAGTGAGATATCACCTCATACCTGTCAGAATGGCTAATATCAAAAAGACAAGAAATAACAAGTGTTGGCAAGGATGTAAAGAAAAGGGAACCCACATGCAATGTTGGTGGGAATGTAAATTGATATAGTCACTTGGAAAACAGTATGGAGATTTAATTTTTGAGGAAAAATTAAAAATAGAACTACCATATGATCCAGTAATTCCACTTCTGAGTATTTATCTGAAGAAAACAAAAACACTAATTCAAAAAGATATATGCACCCCAATGTTCACTGGAACATTATTTGTAATAGCCAAGATATGGAAGCAACCTAGTGTCCATCAAGAGATGAATGGATAAAGAAGATGTCACGAAGATGGCGGAAGAGTAAGACGCGGAGATCACCTTCCTTCCCACAGATACAGTAGAAATACATCTACACGTGGAACTGCTCCTACAGAACACCCACTGAACGCTGGCAGAAGACGTCAGACCTCCCAAAAGGCAAGAAAATCCCCACGTACTTGGGTAGGGCAAAAGAAAAAAGAAATATATATAACAGAGACAAAAGAATAGGGACGGGACCTGCACCTGTGGGAGGGAGCCGTGAAGGAGGAAAGGTTTCCACACACTAGGAAGCCCCTTCGCGGGAAGAGACTGCGGGTGGCAGAGGGGGGAAGCTTCAGAGCCACGGAGGAGAGCGCAGCCACAGGGGTGCGGAGGGCAAAGCGGAGAGATTCCCGCACAGAGGATCGGCGTCGAGCAGTGCTCACCAGCCCGAGAGGATTGTCTGCTCACCCACCGGGGCGGGCGGGGGCTGGGAGCTGAGGCTCGGGCTTCGGTCGGATCGCAGGGAGAGGACTGGGGTTGGCGGCGTGAACACAGCCTGAAGGGGCTAGCGCACCACAGCTAGCTGGGAGGGAGCCCGAGAAAAAGTCTGCAGCTGCCGAAGACGCAAGAGACTTTTTCTTGCCTCTTTGTTTCGCGGCGCGCAAGGAGAGGGGATCCAGAGCGCCGCTTAAATGAACTCCAGAGACGGGTGCGAGCCGCGGCTATCAGCGCGGACCCCAGAGGTGGGGGCGAGCCGCGGTTATCAGCGCAGACCCCAGAGACGGGCATGAGACACTAAGGCTGCTGCTGCTGCCACCAAAAAGCCTGTGTGTGAGCACAGGTCACTCTCCACACCGCCCCTTCCGGGAGCCAGTGCAGCCCGCCACAGCCAGGCTCCCGTGATCCGGGGACAACTTCCCCGGGAGAGCGCACGGCGCGCCTCAGGCTGCTGCAACGTCACGCCGGCTTCTGCCGCCGCAGGCTCGCCCCGCCTCCTCCGTACCGCTCCCTCCCCCCGGCCTGGCTGAGCCAGAGCCCCCGAATCAGCTGCTCCTTTAACCCCGTTCTGTCTGGGCAGGGAACAGACGCCCTCAGGCGACCTACTTGCAGAGGCGGGGCCAAATCCAAAGCTGAACCCCGGGAGCTGTACGAACAAAGAAGAGAAAGGGAAATCTCTCCCAGCAGCCTCAGAAGCAGCGGATTAAAGCTCCACAAACAACTTGATGTGCCTGCATCTGTTGAATACCTGAATAGACAACGAATCATCCCAAATTTAGGAGGTGGACTTTGGGAGCAGGATATATTAATTTTTCCCCTTTTCCTTTTTTTGTGAGTGTATATGTGTATGCTTCTGGGTGAGATTTTGTCTGTATAGCTTTGCTCTCACCGTTAGTCCTAGGGTTAGGTCCGTCCGTTTTTGTTTTTTTTTTTTACTTAAAAATTTTTTTTCCCTAATAAATGTTTTCTTAATAATTTTTTCCTTATTTTCTATTTTTAAAAAATTAAGAAAAAATTTTTAATAAGATTTTTCATATTTTTTATTTTAAAAAATTAAAAAAAATTTTTTTCTTAATAAATTTTTTTCTTAATGATTTTTTTCTTATTTTTTATTATAAAAAATTAATAAATCTATTTTAAAAAATTAAAAAATTTTTTTCTTAATAAATTTATTCTTAATAATTTTTTTTCTTATTTTTTATTATAATACCTTTATTTTATTTTATTTTATCCTCTTTCTTTCTTTCTTTCTATTTTTTTCTCCCTTTTATTCTGAGCCGTGTGGATGAAAGGCTCTTGGTGCTCCAGCCAGGCATCAGGGCTGTGCCTCTGAGGTGGGAGAGCCAACTTCAGGACACTGGTCCACAAGAGACCTCCCAGCTCCACGTAATACCAAACGGCAGAAATCTCTCAGAGATCTCCATCTCAACATCAAGACCCAGCTTCACTCAATGACCAGCAAGCTACATTGCTGGACACCCTATGCCAAACAACTAGCAAGACAGGAACACAGCCCCATCCATTAACAGAGAGGCTGCCTAAAATCATAATAAGGCCACAGACACCCCAAAACACACCACCAGACGTGGACGTGCCCACCAGAAAGACAAGATCCAGCCTCATCCACCAGAACACAGGCACTAGTCCCTCCACCAGGAAACCTACACAACCCACTGAACCAACCTTAGCCACCGGGGACAGATACCAAAAACAACGGGAACTACGAACCTGCAGCCTGTGAAAAGGAGACCCCAAACACAGTAAGATAAGCAAAATGAGATGACAGAAAAACACACAGCAGATGAAGGAGCAGGGTCAAAACACAAAAGACCTAACAAATGAAGAGGAAATAGGTAGTCTACCTGAAAAAGAATTCAGAATAATGATAGTAAGGATGATCCAAAATCTTGGAAATAGAATAGACAAAATGCAAGAAACATTTAACAAGGACGTAGAAGAACTAAAGAGGAACCAAGCAACGATGAAAAGTACAATAAATGAAATTAAAAATACTCTAGATGGGATCAATAGCAGAATAACTGAGGCAGAAGAATGGATAAGTGACCTGGAAGATAAAATGGTGGAAGGAACTACTGCAGAGCAGAATAAAGAAAAAAGAATGAAAAGAACTGAGGACAGTCTCAGAGACCTCTGGGACAACATTAAACGCACCAACATTCGAATTATAGGGGTCCCAGAAGAAGAAGAGAAAAAGAAAGGGACTGAGAAAATATTTGAAGAGATTATAGTTGAAAACTTCCCTAATATGGGAAAGGAAATAGTTAATCAAGTCCTGGAAGCACAGAAAGTCCCATACAGGATAAATCCAAGGAGAAACACACCAAGACACATATTAATCAAACTATCAAAAATTAAATATAAAGAAAACATATTAAAAGCAGCAAGGGAAAAACAACAAATAACACACAAGGGCATCCCCATAAGGTTAACAGCTGATCTTTCAGCAGAAACTCTGCAAGCCAGAAGGGAGTGGCAGGATATACTTAAAGTGATGAAGGAGAAAAACCTACAACCAAGATTACTCTACCCAGCAAGGATCTCATTCAGATTTGATGGAGAAATTAAAACCTTTACAGACAAGCAAAAGCTGAGAGAGTTCAGCACCACCAAACCAGCTTTACAACAAATGCTAAAGGAACTTCTCTAGGCAAGAAACACAAGAGAAGGAAAACACCTACAATAACAAACCCAAAACATTTAAGAAAATGGGAATAGGAAAATACATATCGATAATTACCTTAAATGTAAATGGATTAAATGCTCCCACCAAAAGACACAGACTGGCTGATGGATACAAAAACAAGACCCATGTATATGCTGTCTACAAGAGACCCACTTCAGACCTAGAGACACATACAGACTGAAAGTGAGGGGATGGAAAAAGATATTCCATGCAAATGGAAATCAAAAGAAAGCTGGAGTAGCAATTCTCATATCAGACAAAATAGACTTTAAAATAAAGACTATTACAAGAGATAAAGAAGGACACTATATAATGATCAAGGGATCAATCCAAGAGGAAGGTATAACAATTGTAAATATTTATGCACCCAACATAGGAGCACCTCAATACATAAGGCAAATACTAACAGCCATAAAAGGGGAAATCGACAGTAACACAATCATAGTAGGGGACTTTAACACCCCACTTTCACCAATGGACAGATCATCCAAAATGAAAATAAATAAGGAAACACAAGCTTTAAATGATACATTAAACAAGATGGACTTAATTGATATTTATAGGACATTCCACCCAAAAACAACAGAATACACATTTTTCTCAAGTGCTCATGGAACATTCTCCAGGATAGATCATATCTTGGGTCACAAATCAAGCCTTGGTAAATTTTAAAAAATTGAAATCGTATCAAGTATCTTTTCCGACCACAACGCTATGAGACTAGATATCAATTACAGGAAAAGATCTGTAAAAAATACAAACACATGGAGGCTACACAATACACTACTTAATAACGAAGTGATCACTGAAGAAATCAAAGGGGAAATCAAAAAATACCTAGAAACAAATGACAATGGAGACACGACGATCCAAAACCTATGGGATGCAGCAAAAGCAGTTCTAAGAGGGAAGTTTATAGCAATACAAGCCTACATCAAGAAACAGGAAACATCTCGAATAAACAACCTAACCTTGCACCTAAAGCAATTAGAGAAAGAAGAACAAAAAAACCCCAAAGCTAGCAGAAGGAAAGAAATCATAAAGATCAGATCAGAAATAAATGAAAAAGAAATGAAGGAAACAATAGCAAAGATCAGTAAAACTAAAAGCTGGTTCTTTGAGAAGATAAACAAAATTGATAAACCATTAGCCAGACTCATCAAAAGAAAAAGGGAGAAGACTCAAATCAATAGAATTAGAAATGAAAAAGGAGAAGTAACCACTGACACTGCAGAAATACAAACGATCATGAGAGATTACTACAAGCAACTCTATGCCAATAAAATGGACAACGTGGAAGAAATGGACAGATTCTTAGAAATGCACAACCTGCCGAGACTGAACCAGGAAGAAATAGAAAATATGAACAGACCAATCACAAGCACTGAAATTGAAACTGTGATTAAAAATCTTCCAACACACAAAAGCCCAGGACCAGATGGCTTCACAGGCGAATTCTATCAAACATTTAGAGAAGAGCTAACACCTATCCTTCTCAAACTCTTCCAAAATATTGCAGAGGGAGGAACACTCCCCAACTCATTCTACGAGGCCACCATCACCCTGATACCAAAACCAGGCAAAGATGTCACAAAGAAAGAAAACTACAGGCCAATATCACTGATGAACATAGATGCAAAAATCCTCAACAAAATACTAGTAAACAGAATCCAACAGCACATTAAAAGGATCATACACCATGATCAAGTGGGGTTTATTCCAGGAATGCAAGGATTCTTCAATATACGCAAATCAATCAACGTGATACATCATATTAACAAATTGAAGGAGAAAAACCATATGATCATCTCAATAGATGCAGAGAAAGCTTTCGACAAAATTCAACACCCATTTATGATAAAAGTCCTGCAGAAAGTAGGCATAGAGGGAACTTTCCTCAACATAATAAAGGCCGTATATGACAAACCCACAGCCAACATTGTCCTCAATGGTGAAAAACTGAAACCATTTCCACTAAGATCAGGAACAAGACAGGGTTGCCCACTCTCACCACTATTATTCAACATAGTTTTGGAAGTGTTAGCCACAGCAATCAGAGAAGAAAAAGAAATAAAAGGAATCCAAATCGGAAAAGAAGAAGTAAAGCTGTCACTGTTTGCAGATGACATGATACTATACATAGAGAATCCAAAAGATGCTACCAGAAAACTACTAGAGCTAATCAATGAATTTGGTAAAGTAGCAGGATACAAAATTAATGCACAGAAATCTCTTGCATTCCTGTACACTAATGATGAAAAATCTGAAAGTGAAATTAAGAAAACACTCCCGTTTACCATTGCAACAAAAAGAATAAAATACCTAGGAATAAACCTACCTAAGGAGACAAAAGACCTGTATGCAGAAAATTATAGGACACTGATGAAAGAAATTAAAGATGATACAAATAGATGGAGAGAAATACCATGTTCTTGGATTGGAAGAATAAACATTGTGAAAATGACTCTGCTACCCAAAGCAATCTACAGATTCAATGCAATCCCTATCAAACTACCACTGGCATTTTTCACAGAACTAGAACAAAAAATTTCACAATTTGTATGGAAACACAAAAGACCCCGAATAGCCAAAGCAATCTTGAGAACGAAAAATGGAGCTGGAGGAATCAGGCTCCCTGACTTCAGACTATATTACAAAGCTACAGTAATCAAGACAGTTTGGTACTGGCACAAAAACAGAAATATAGATCAATGGAACAGGATAGAAAGCCCAGAGATAAGCCCATGCACATATGGTCACCTTATCTTTGATAAAGGAGGCAAGCATATACAGTGGAGAAAAGACAGCCTCTTCAATAAGTGGTGCTGGGAAAATTGGACAGGTACATGTAAAAGTATGAAATTAGAACACTCCCTAACACCATACACAAAAATAAACTCAAAATGGATTAAAGACCTAAGTGTAAGGCCAGACACTATCAAACTCTTAGAGGAAAACATAGGCAGAACACTGTATGACATAAGTCACAGCAAGATCCTTTTTGACCCAGGTCCTAGAGAAATGGAAATAAAAACACAAATAAACAAATGGGACCTAATGAAACTTAAAAGCTTTTGCACAGCAAAGGAAACCATAAACAAGACCAAAAGACAACCCTCAGAATGGGAGAAAATATTTGCAAATGAAGCAACGGACAAAGGATTAATCTCCAAGATTTACAAGCAGCTCATGCAGCTCAATAACAAAAAAACAAACAACCCAATACAAAAATGGGCAGAAGACCTAAATAGACATTTCTCCAAAGAAGAGATACAGATTGCCAACAGACACATGAAAGAATGCTCAACATCATTAATCATTAGAGAAATGCAAATCAAAACTACAATGAGGTATCATCTCACACCGGTCAGAATGGCCATCATCAAAAAATCTAGAAACAATAAATGCTGGAGAGGGTGTGGAGAAAAGGGAACACTCTTGCACTGTTGGTGGGAATGTAAATTGATACAGCCACTGTGGAGAACAGTATGGAGGTTCCTTAAAAAACTAAAAATAGAACTACCATACGACCCAGCAATCCCACTACTGGGCATATACCCTGAGAAAACCATAATTCAGAAAGAGTCGTGTACCAAAATATTCATTGCAGCTCTGTTTACAATAGCCAGGACATGGAAGCAACCTAGGTGTCCATCATCGGATGAATGGATAAAGAAGATGTGGCACATATATACAATGGAATATTACTCAGCCATAAAAACAAATGAAATGGAGGTATTTGTAATGAGGTGGATGGAGTTAGAGTCTGTCATACAGAGTGAAGTAAGTCAGAAAGGGAAAAACAAATACAGTATGCTAACACATATATATGGAATCTAAGGGAAAAAAAAAAGGTCATGAAGAACGTAGTGGCAAAACGGGAATAAAGACACAGACCTACTAGAGAATGGACTTGAGGATATGGGGAGGAGGAGCGGTGAGATGTGACAGGGTGAGAGAGTGTCATGGACATATATACACTACCAAATGTACAATAGATAGCTAGTGGGAAGCAGCCGCATAGCACAGGGAGATCAGCTCGGTGCTTTGTGACCACCTAGAGGGGTGGGATAGGGAGGGTGGGAGGGAGGGAGATGCAAGAGGGAAGAGATATGGGAACATATGTATATGTATAACTGATTCACTTTGGTATAAAGCAGAAAGTAACATACCATTGTAAAGCAATTATACTTCAATAAAGATGTTTAAAAAAAAAAAAAGTCACACACACACACACACACAAAGGAATATTACTCAGCCATAAAAAATGAAATTTTGTCGTTTGCAAAAATATGGATGGACCTAGAGGATATTATGCTCAGTGAAATAAGTCTGACAGAGAAAGACAAATATTGTATGACTTCACTTATATATGGAATCTAAAAAACAAAACAAAAGAATAAACAAAACCAAACGAAAACAGGCTCAGATACAGAGAACAAGCAGGTGGTTATCAGAGCGGAGGGGATATGTGGGGGTGAAATAGGTGAAGGGGACTAAGAGGTACAAACTTCCAGTTATAAAATAAATAACTCATGGGGATGTAATGTACAGCATGGAGACTATAGTCAATAATATTGTAATAACTTTGTATGATAACAGACGGTAGCTAGACTCATAGTGGTGATCATTTCATGATGTATAAAAATATTGAATCACTATGTTGTGCACCTGAAACTAATATTATATTGTAAGTCAACTATACCTCAATTTAAAGAAAAAGAAAAAAAATCCCAATGGAAAAAAATAGCAACAAGCTTATGGAATATTCAACTTTATTAACTGTAAAGAAATATTATTTAAAATAAAATTAGATAATATCTTTAATATCAGATATGGAAAGTGTTTAAAATTCATAGTAGCTATTGTCATTGAAGCTGCAATAGAGTGGAATTCTCCTACACAGAGCCTTCTCTCATGATAGCACCTGGAACAACTCAGCCAGGCAGGGCCTACCCTAGGTAATCAGACCTGAAAAGAAGCTATACTATCCGTGATAGTCCCACTGGGTTTATCATTAGACACAGACAACTTAAAATTGAATTTTAATGACCACAGATGTCACAGCTTCAATACTCAAAATCTTTAGATGCTTTGACCTACTAATTTCACTTTTAAGAAGTTATCTGGAGAAAGTGATCAATGACACACCAAAAAGTTTAAATACAAGGAATTCCACCTCATTGTTCCTCATAGCGAAATTGGAAATATTTTAGTGAATATTGGAAGCTACCCAAATGCCTAATAATAGGAAATCATGTTCTCCAAGAGTATGCTGGGGAACTATTTACAACATAATGTTATATAAAAAAGCAAGATATAAACTGTATACATAGTATAATTACAATTATGTAAAAACATGATTCTCTATCTATCTATCCATCCATCCATATTCACTGCCAGCACCCCCCTCCGCCCCCAACAAAAAAAAACCTGAGGAAGCAATAGTGGTTTTCATAGCTTGGAGATTACTAGTGGATTTTTTTCTGCTTGCATACTTTTCTATTTTCCAAATTTTCACCAATAAACGAATATTCATTTTAGTCATCAGAGAGCAAAGTACTGTTTAAAATATCTAATGAATCATTTACATATCTTAAATAAAGTAAAATTTGAAAGCTGCTTATAAAACAACTTGAAGTGAATGTTTTTATTCTATTAAAAGTTAGGAGATTGCTTCTAAACATCTAGACATTTCATTAAAACAAGAGCTTGTTTTTGTCACTACTGAGAAACACTAACTGTCATTTCTTAAACATTTGCAATCATACCACCTCTCAGACGAGGCCACAAAACTTAATTATAATAACTTGTCAATCACCAAAGTTTTCTCAACCGTAAAATGAAAGGGCTGTATTAACTAATCTCTTCGGTACCTTCAAGCTCTCTAATGATGTGAATCTATTATCTGACTCAAGAGACATAAAATTAAGCAAGGGATTCTCCCTTCACAATAAGCTTGAGAATTATGCGAATAACAAAGAACATTCGTCAGGGAGACTCCACTCTTGATGTCAAAGCCACAGAGGCCCAGACAGTGATCCAAAGTGCACAGAATGATGGAAAGGAAGTATTCTCACCTCTCTCTTTGAGAAAAGTCACATGAGTCCCCTCCATTTTCATCTCCTACTCTTATCCCTAAATCAGTGACACCTCTCTCAGCAGAGGGAGAGCAGAGATCAAGGGGTTTGGTACATGCTGATAGATAGATAGATAGATAGATAGATAGATAGATAGATAGATAGATAGATAGATAGATAGATGACAGGTAGATATTTTTAAATTTCACAGTGTTTTCTATACTCATTTACAAAAGCTGTATTTTTTATGAGCATTGTAACAAGCAAAGAAAGCTCTGTAAAATCAAGAAATAATACATACACAAAACAATGCTCCCACAAGACCTGTGTTGTAGCTGTGCCATCTTAATACCATTAATACCTTTTGAAAACATGTGATTTTGACACTGGCCAAAAGCACATTCTGCAGACAATATCTTATATATATTCTTCTGCATAGCCAAATAACGTCGGCTTGGCTGTTGACATAAGTCCAAAGGAAAGATAAGGTCATAAAGTACTTGCCTGGCTTACTGACAGAACAAAAAAATAATTTTTCTTCCTATAATTTGTTCCTGTTATGATGTTATACATCCAGAATACTAAATACCTGGGGATGTTCCATGCATATTGTAATTACATCCTCTACTTTGAAGAGAACAAGGCTGCAGAACTCAGTATTCATTTCTTGCCTCACACACATAAATTAGTTCTCCTTTCAGCCTCACAGGCAGGCAAAGCAAGCAGACCTCTCCCTCCACACTCCTGTATTCAATCGGATGCGGCCACTAGGGCATTACCACCTACCACTTTCTTTTTCAGTGAATCTCCAAGCACCATATTCTAAGACATGACATTATCTGGTGCTGAGATTAAATTAGTAAAGAGGAAAAGAAAGGGGTTAAAGGTCCTTTTGCCTCCCTTTCACAGGCTAATTTGTGGGGAAAAGAACAGGGAAAACGCATTCCAATACTCTTTAGGAAAACATATTTCAGGCTTGTCTCCCTACTGGTTGGCAAGGTTGGGCTAATTTGAAAGGACAGCTAATTTGAAAGGATAGCTTTGGGAGGTCATGGATGAAATAGTCACCCAAATGCTGGCTGTAATAAGCCCATGCAAAACTTAAATAACCTGGTCAGCCAAAAGGCTCAAGTGTTTTCCTCACTCCAGAGAAGATGTGGGGACTTGTCTTGACTTGCTGGAACGTCAGCTGTACAAGGTGCTGCCCACAATGCCAGCAAAAGAGGTCCCCTCATGAGGCGAGGCTGTTTATTAAAGGTGGCCTCTTCATGCCGCCCTGAGCTCAACCCACCTTTGACTTTCCTTCTCTTCAATTTTATTCTCTGGGGACGGCATCACTTTAACAGACGCCCCTCCCACCACACTTGCTCTATCCTAAAGCCTCTTCTAAATCTCTCTTTTAGGGGAAAGCTTCCACTTCACCATTCCAAAGCTCTTAAAGCGCCAGGCTATTTTATAACTACTGGGAGAGAGTCTCCATAACTCGTCCTACGGGATGCAAGCCAGAGGCTAAAGAGAGAGGATTACCGCTGTTCAGCGGGAGAGGAAGGTGCTCTGGAAACTGCTTCCCAAGCAAGCCAAGGGGGCAAAACAGAAAAGGCTCCAAGATTCAGGAAAAAACCTAGTGATGCAAGTGACAAGGGGAGATTCAGACCCAACCCAGACAAGCATTTAACCCACTCAAGGAAATGAATAATATTAAGAAAAATTTGGCAAGAATCTAAAAAGGTGAAGAAAGAGAGGAAAGAAGAACAGGAAGACAAGAAACATGATCGTTTTCACTTTATTAAGACTAAAATTTGAGGATTTTGTCTCAACTTAAAAAAAGAAAAATCATTCTTCTGTTTCTATTTGAAGAAGTAGACCACTAGAGATTTTTTTCCCTTCAAACTACAATTCCTGAAATTCAGCCTTTTTCTCAGTTACATCAAGTACCAGAAATATAATTATAACACTTTCAGGGGAGTACATTCTGAAAGTTGCATATGGGAAAACAAGGCATGGACATGATCTTACCCAGTTTAGAGCTTCCCATGTACTGTGTCAGAGCCGAAGGGGTGAATTGCAAGGGAGGCAGGGAGAAGAAGGGCTTTCTAAACTCTTCCAGAAAAAGTAGGAGACCAAGCGGATTTGTAATTAACCCATCAGCAGATCTGTGGTCCCTGAACAGCCCCGCCACACAGGTTAGTTGGTCCAAGACCAACATGCCCTTGGGACAAGGACATGGATAAGCTGGAGAAGGGATTTACTCATTGTTTGAGTTCTGATGTTTATTGAGCACCTACTCTGGGAAAAGTTCACCAGGTTAGGTGGGAGGCAAGGAGGCTCACTATGAAGGTAGACAAAATATTGTCAATGTTCTCAGAAATCTTAATTCAAGATAAGAAGATTGCACGTGCGCATGAACATAACACGAGCAAGCAAATGACAAGTGTCATTAGAGTGGCCATGCAAAGAGTCATTGAACTCTGATGTCTCATGTCCCTGGAACCACCTCTTATTTGAGATGTCTGTTGTTCCCCGAGATCCTAGCCTTATTTTGGATCCTAGGGCTCTTTCACTTGAAAGATTCAGCTTGAGGTTTTTGACCTTGAACCGCACACCTGTTCCAACCATTATGAACTGGCGTTAATTCCATCACCAATCTGCCCTTCAGCACTTTACATTTCACAAGGGATCCTCTCGTGTGGCGTGTGAAGTTTCCATCGCCTTACATAATGCAGACTGAATCAAGCAGCACAAGGTGATACATGGTGTGAAGGCACAGATCCTGCTTGGGTATCATTCAGCAATACATTGTGCAGAAGTGAAAGAGTGGCTTCCTCAGGTAATGTGGAGACAGTGGCTTAAGTGAGGTGATCCTGTCCCACGGGGAAAGTGCACTGTACTCACTGAGTTTTAGGTACACACACTGAATAGCAGCCTAGAGTAGGTATATCAAATCCGGCTAACCTATACTCTCTCCTGAATGGGTAGAGACACTAACTTGGGGAAAGTTTTGTATCAGGTGGAAGATGAAGATTAAAGCAAAGAGCCTCTTTCTAACACATTCAACTTCACCTGCTGCCTCGGGGGAGCATGTAGGCATGAGTGGAGATGAATTGTAGCCATCCCATTTTCATACTTTCTACTATAAACCTTGCAATAGTCCTTTTAAATCAGTATTTAATATCTCTAAATTAATCCTACAGGATCTGGAATGAGAAAGTATAATAAAAGAACTTTAGGGTTGATTTCTAGTACTGTGGTTCTAAATGGGGGGAGGTGAGCCTTTTCATTTTGCCCCCTAGGGGAAATGTGGCCATGCCTACAGACATTTCTGGTTGTCAGGAATTCAGAGAATACTAACTGGTGGGTAGAGGCTAGAGATGCTGCTAACCATTCTATAATGCAGAGGATGGTCCCCACGACAAAGCCTAAAGTGTTAATAGTGCTGAAGTTTAGAAACTCCACCCTGAATGAGGAGCAAAAGACCAGGGCTCTAGGCCAGGTTATACCACTTATTGGTAATATATGGGGCAAGTAACTTATAGTCTTTGCAATTCCACTTTTCCATCTTTAACACAGGAGTAATAACATCTGCTCTACTCACCTTCTCAGGATTGTTTATAAAATCAAGTGAAAAAAATGTATGTGGTACACAAAGGCAAGGTGGCCCTTTTATTATTCAGCATTACAACTTCTTCATCATCAACATTCTCAAACTACTCTTTATACAGACATGAATTCAATTGACAAATATTTACGTGGGCCTATGGAATAAATAGGACAATTTTAATCTTATTCAAGAAACCTAAATGCCCACGGAAAGTCAAACAAGCTTGAGGTCCTCCACAGTCCAAACAAAGGGGAAAAAAGTCCTCTCTTGTCAGCACAAATTTAGCACTCAGCTTTACCTTGTCAATGATCTACAGACACTGAATCAACCATGGGTCAGAAAATACTTACCGTGTGAATTTTCTTTTCGTGATGGCAAGATCCAGGAGTCCTCAGCACACACTCAGGGCAGCATTGGTTGGCGGGTATTTGAAGCACTTCCCCCTGAGCATTTAAAAACAGCTCAGTGTAAAATAGCAGCAACGAACAGTCACTTCAGATTCACTAACTCTCATGAGTTTCCATGGGTGACAACAATAAACAGGATAAACAGAATACACTAACAAAAAGGATTCTCTCTGTCAAGATGAGCTTCTCTCAAAGATAAAATGAACCCCCTTGTGAAAGTAATTTCCTTGAAAACTGTCTACATCTTTTCACATGTAATGAAGTGAAGAATTTTATTCACTAGAAATGCCCCATCTGAGCGTCACAGCAGAAAAGCAGTAGGGGTGAGATAAGAGCTCTATTTCCCTAAAACAGAGAAGAGAAGACTTGGGCGGGGGTGGCCACAGAGCTGGCAGGTCTTCTAACATCCTACAGATGCCTGATGGAGCCAGCAGGGGGGGGAGCTAAAGTTCCAATGTTCACTTTTACCTGGGACACAGAGTGGCAAAGCACAAGGGGCAGGTGACTGAAGAACAGAGCTGGGAGAGGAAACAGCATGGCTGTGGAGGTATCACATGTACCGTGGGGAGTTGGATAGAATTCCTGGGCTCCAATAAAGATCTGCATTGTTTATCAGGGTTTCTATAATTGCAATTGTGTTTCCTATCAATACATGACACTATCAAGGGAATGGGCCTCCCCGTGATACCTTAGGATTTACTGGGAAGTTGTCACATGTTAACTAACCATCTATTTGCCACTGTGAAGGATCTGTTTATCCAAGATTATTAAAACTATGGCACATACATGTGTCTTTGGGGCCCAATCCTTCTATTAGACCCTCTGACTCAACCTGCTCTTCCACTTAGCATTTCCTCAAGTCCAGAGATGTGGCAGAACGGGTAATTAGTGATTTTGATCAAAAATGGTAGGAGATCCTGAATTAACCAGGAAATTATGACTTGTCCACAGAATAAAAGTCTACAAAGAATTCAGCTGGTAGATTGAAAAAATTATGTATGTCTTAATGTTTCTTTGTTATTTGGGGCTGTTTCCATGAAAAAGAATTGTACCTACAAGAGAATGTTAATTGTACATAACTACATCCTCAAGAGTGGGTGGGAAATGGGACTACTATTTCACAACTGTTAATCCACTAAACAGATAAATACATCAGTAACAGTGATCACCAAATTCTTATTTGCTTAATAAAGGATAAAACTTATATGATATGGGATTTTATAAAATTGTACATATGGCACAACATTAATGACTATTCACAAAAGTGCCCTCTGAAGCCCAAGTAGAACCTACACTTGTCTAACTTCCACTAAGATAGTAAATATAGAAAATACATTAACCTAATTTCCACTAAGCATCCAGATAGAAAATGAGATAATCCAAGTGCTGTTTGTATTCTAATATGGAAGCAGGGAGCGAGGGAGAAAGGCAGGCAAAATTGAGGACTTCAAGAGATATTTTGTGCCCCCAAATTAGTTGTCTTTGATTTATATAAAAGCTGGTCTTCAGATTTGGCTCTCAAAACTCATTTTATAGATATGATATTCTTTACTTGTGAGTGGATGTTCCCTATCTTGCATCTACCTATTGTACTTCTGTTGGAACACGAAAGAGGTGATTTGGGCCTAAAGGAGGAGCAAAGAATTCTGCATGTGGCACTTGGAGAAAGAAAGACAGGGAGTTCTTGCTACCTAACCATGTAACCTTGCATAGCCTTGTGAGCTGTGGGCTGCAGGGAACACATAAGCCTATTGCCCTGTAGGCTTTGCACTGGGAGTGTTAGGAAGTGGCCACTTGGGCAAGAGACATCAATGAAGATTGCTTGCCTAGGATCTAGAGGAACCAACTAACAATAACGATGATGATCATGTGATAATTACAGCTAAAACTGAGTACTTAGAATAGCCACGTACTCTTCTAAGCATATGTGTGTGTGTGTGTGTATACATATACATAGATGTATGTTGTGTATATATATATAATTTCTCACTACAGCTTGATTAAGGAAACACTATTCCTATCTGCATTGAAGTTTGCAGCCAAAACCCCACAATGTAATACAGTGCCCCTTTACATGGCATTGTCCTCTTTGTATATATGTTATTCAGAGATCCTGAAGATTGGTTCTGACAGGACCGGGTTAGATAGTCAATGTTCTAAATAACTCTGGTTCTCTTTCTCTCAATCTTTCTCTGTCTCTGTCTCTGTCTCTGACCTTATTTATCTAACTCTATAGCTAGTTATTCTATATGGATATAGGATATGAATACAGAATCTATTATATATGGTTAATAGGATGAATAGATAGATGATAGATAGATACAAATATCTAGCAGAACTACCATTGACACTTGGTTATTTCCAGTCAATCCATGAGCAAAACATACATTGTAAAAGGGCTTTTTAAAATTTTTTTTAAATGATAGGAACCCAAGTTACTATTAATAACAGTAATAATTTAGTTTAGGGTACAATGGTGATTCATTAACTTATGCCATGAGCTAATGTAAGTGTACCCAGCAGATGCGAATAACAACACATGTTCCTGAGATACACAAGGAAAGACGTGGTGGAGTAGAAATTACACTGGCTCATGAGCCAGAGACTAAGATTCTTGTTACGGTTGTGCCACTGTCTAGCTCTGTATCTTTGAGCAAGTGACTAAACAACTAAAAGCCTGTTTCTTTGTCTATAAAATGAGAAAGCCTGACTAAATCCATTTTAAAGGCCTCTTCCAGTTCTATCGTTCTGTCGCTCTGTCTCCCCCATCCCCCATATCTTCAACTTCTCTCCCTCTTCTAGGTCAGCCCCCTTTCCCTCTCAAGGTGATCATGTCTCTTTCATAGTAATATCAAAAGCCAAAACAAAACCTTCTTCCTTCCCTTGTTTGGTCATTCTACAAATATTGACTAAGCATCTTCAGCAGACAAATAAACAAGCATTTGCAGTCTGGTCAAGGGCTGTAAAAAGGGCAAGCACAAAGCACACAACAAGACCCAAGAGGCTCGATGGTTGGGGATGGGAGGTTCAAAGAAACTTCACAGATGTGGTGGTGTCTGCCTAACATCCCATTTCTTTCTTCCATTCTCAGTGAAGCTCCCTGAAGGAGTAGCCTATACTTGGCCTTCCTTTGCCCACTTCCCATTCACTCCTCGAGCCTCTGCATACACTCCCGCCACCTCACTGACACCAACTTCAGTGTGGCCACCAGTGGCCTACATGTTGCCAAATTCAATGGATCATATTAAATTCTTCTCCCACTTACTTCCTTACCGGGGATCAACACTGTTCATACAATCTCCTTCTGGAAACTCCCTCCTCTCCTGGCTACCACAACACTTCTCTCTTCTCTGATCATTTCTTACGCCTTATCTCTCTGACCGTGTCTTCTTAATCTTCCTAAGCTCCCTTTTTTTATGTTCACCTCCCCTTAAATGACGGTGCTCCCCAAATTCCACCCTTGGTCTTATGTTCTTTTTTCACACAATCTCTTTGGATGAGCTCATTAATTCAAAAGGTTTACACTACTGTCTCCCTGCTAATGATACCCACGTTATATCTCCAACTCTGTCTTCTCCTCTGAGCTTTAGACTCAGACATCCAGCTGCCTTTTGGACATATCCACCTGGCTCTTCCACGAACACTTCAAACTCAATGTGCCCCAAACTGAAACCATTGTTCTCCTCCCAGATAAGATGCTTTTCCTCATTCTCCTATATTCTCAATATCAGTTCGTGGCTCAGCTAGCCAATTAGTCATCAAGCCATAAATATGTGAGTCATCTTTCCTTTTCCTTTCTCTCACCCTCCTACCTTCATTCAGTTCTGCTGATTTATCCCCTAAATACTTATTGAGGCTGCCCTTTCCTCTTGACCCCTACATGACCAGTGCTCTGATTCAGGTACTCATCCTCTCATCTGGACTATTCTCACAGCCCCTGAACTGATCTCCTCATCTCCAATATTACACATTATCTTTGAAAAACCAGAAAGATCTTTCAAAAAGAAAAGCTGGCCATTCTACCCACATGCTTTAATTAGTATTCTATCACCTTAAAAATGAAATTCCAAGCTCCACAGTACCGCATACAAGGCTCTCCATAACCTTGAACTTACCAATTCTCTAGCTTCGTCTCTCATATATTCACTCAGTCAGTCAAAAGATACTTATTGAGTGCCTACCATGTATCAGGTGCAATTGTAGGTGCTGAGGATACACGATAAATAAAAGAGATAGTAAACAAGAACTATCAGTAAAACATAGAGTATGTCAGACAGTAGTTAGTGCCAAGAAGAAAAATAAAGCATGGAAAATGAATAGGAAATGTGTGGTAAGGGGTGGAGAATTGCAATTTCAAAAGAATGGCATTTGAGAAAGACTTAAAGGAAGTAAAGGGTCAAAATAGATAGATTAGATAGATAGATAGATAGATAGATAATTTCAATGGGAACAGCAGGGTGCAAAGGCCCTAATGGCAGAGGCATGCCTGGCACAAATCGAGGGAATAGCAAGCAGGCTTGGTGTCTGAAGCAGAGGGAGCAGGGAGAGTAGTCAGTTAGTCAGAGGGTACAGCAGTACTTTATAGGACATTGCGAGGAGTTACTCAAAGTGAGAAGAGAAGCCATCAAAAGCTATTGGAGGGGTTTAAGGAGAGAAGCAGCATGATGACTTAATTTTTAATAGGATCATCCTGGCTGCTATATCAAGATTACAGTGAAAAAGGCAAGGACAGAAACAGTGAAACAAGTTAAGAGGCTACAGGGAGAATGCAGGCAAAAAAAAAAAAAAAAAAAAAGATAATAGGCTGAACCAGAGTAAAAGCAGAGAAGTTGCATCTGCAGTGTATTGTTTCATGAAGGAAAAGCTGGGGGATTTGCTAATGTACTGGATGTGGGATGTGGGAGAAAGTGGGGAGGATGATACTAAGTTTTCTGGCCTGAGCGACTGGGAGAAGGGAGTTTTCATTTACTGAGAAAAATCAGGAGAAGAACAAATTAGGAAGGGACAAAATCACACTTGGTATAGAACAAGGGTCAGAAACTTTTTCTATAAAGGGCCAGATGGTAAATATTTTAGCCTTTGGGGGCCACATATGGTCTACATCACAACTACACAACTCTGTCATTGTAGCACAAAAGTAGCTGTAGACAATACTTAAATAAATGAGTGTGCCTGTGTTTCAATAAAACTTTATTTATGGATACTGAAACTTGATTTCATACAATTTTCACATCACGAAATACTGTTCTCTGTTGGTTTTTTCCAACTACTGAAAAATGTAAAAAACATTCTTTGTTCACAAGTCATGCAAAAACAGGTAGAGGCCAGATTTAGTCTGCTGACCCCTGGTTTAGAACACATTTAGTTTTCAGCAATACCGCCTATGTCTTCTAACATTTAATTCAGTGCTTCTTCCATGATACCATAATTATTCACATGGAGTGGAGGAGGGCATGTCTTCATGGTCCTTACAAAACCAGCTCAGATTTACTCAGCAAGCAAAACAGAGATCTTTTAGGAGTGGTTACTCCAGAAAATAGCCTCACAACATACAGCGAAATATTATCAAATTTACCAACATTTGACGTACACGCAGCTTCTCAGAAATATAACCATGCAGAAATTGAGAAATACCCTTAACGGTATACAGAACCTTCACTCCAGTGTTAGAAACAAACAGAAACTTCTTAGCATTAGATGGCATAAAGACTCAAGATTAATTATCATGGGGTGGGGAGAGATAAAACTAGAAAAATAAACTGTGCTTGTGAAATTGACAGAAAGCTTTTTAAAGAAAATAATTGGTCTTCTCCAGGTAGTTTCAAATGTTCAAATTTGAAGCTTAAGCTTTTTTTTGTAAGTAGATTCACTTTAAAAAGAAAAGAGTTGGCACTTGGAAAAAAAAATTCTAACAGAATAGATGTGTAGTCAAAAAAATGAAAAAGTTTAACAAAGGAAAAGGAGGAACTATCCCTCACACGTTTGGTTAAATACCAGGAGATTTCTTGAGTCAAAGCCTATCCTATGATCCTAGGTAGCCCAACGGCAGCATGATGATACAATCAGTTGCACAACAAATAACGTCTTTAGAAAATCATCTTTGAGAAGTCAATTCTGACTTTCAGTGCGTTCAATGGCTTGTAAAATGTTGTGGTTACTATCAGTAGCTGTGGCATCTGTCAGACCCAGGGAAGATCTCTGGGCAACAGTTTATTAACTGCATAACCCTATTAAGTTGCCTAAAATCTCCAGGCTTCACTTTCCTCATCTGTAAAGTGGGGATAAAGATACCTACCCCACATAATATTAAATGGGATAACACTATAAAACCTTTAAGTTTTAACCTTGAATGCCTGGTCCAGAGTAAATACCCAATAAACAGGAATTAAGATATTCTTAGATACAATATGTTAAAATTCTCTCCTATATTTCCTAAACCTTGCAATTAGAGATTGGGATAAATGTCAAAACCAGATGACTGAAAAAAATGCAAACACCCTACCATTCCCTGACTTTACATTTAGAAAACAGTTAGGATACCATACCTTCTCAAAGGCACACTGAGGGTTTCTGCAAACAGCAGGTTTGCAGATAATGATATCACCATGGCAACGGCAGTTCTGGCATGAATCAGGCTTCCAAACGGTGGCATCCTGCAAAGAAGCATAAGCTCTGAGTTAAAAACTGATCAGTCAAGGTATGAGCACAAAAACGTGGTACCATCAACAGCCCCACAGCCTAAACAATTAAAAGGCAAAGGAAAGTCACAGACACACACGGTGCTTGCTGGGCACTGATTAAACCCGGAGAGGCAATAAAAGCAGTCTAATCCATTTCACCACAGTCAACCCACGTAGCCAAAGACAAGGGCATGCAGCAGGGAGCTGTCGATACCCAGAGTAAAAACAATCGATTGGACTGAAACCTCAGGAGGACAAGCTGCTCTCAGACTTGAGGTTTCTCTTTGCTGTTAACTAGCAGACACCATCGGAGCATGTTCAAAGGAAAATGACACTTAGACTAGCACTAACCAGCATCCTAAGAGCAGCTTGTGCCACTAGATACTATCAGCACCTCACACTTCACTTCCCAGTTCTTTGCTACTACATCCACCAATGCTCATCTATTCCATGGCTCACCTTTACCTCTGATGGGATAAGGTACAGACCCCATCACCTGGCACTCGCCTCTCTCCCTGGCCTCGGCAAATCTGACAGTTCTGAGACTTTCATCCACTCTAGTTGGTCAAGCCATTGGACAGCCCCAGCCTCCCTTATCTGGCCTCACAGCTTACCCTCTACCTGGATCCCCGCTTCTCCCTGACTCCTCCAAAGAGAGCTTGCAAAGCAATACACTTCTTTCAAGCCTCAACCTCAAGAACAAATCATTTCCTAACCCTTAATCCTGCACACTGCACCCTCCGCTCGGGTGCGGCTCCTCATGGCTTCTCTGCGACCCCGCTGTGTGCTGCATACGCTGCCACGCTTCACTGCACTCATCTGCATTCCTGTTATCCTGGCTGGACCAGACTGTGAGCACCCAAAGCAGGCACCGTCCTAGGCCCAGCGCACTGCAGGTCCTCTAGACCAAGAGCTCACAGTGCACAAGTCGCTTAGTGAAGGCTTTGTCCTCCTTTCTATACTTCTTCATCCTTTGATCCTCAAACAATTGAAGTGCTACTCGAATACTTTGGGGAGGAGTAAGGGAAGTTTCTAAACTCTTGATAGAGTCATCAGAATATTAGCACTCGACCTGAACTGGGATGAGCTGGGAAAATGATGGATGCTAGCGAAGGATGCTTTCACACAAAGGCAGACAACAAATGTGACGGTTAATTTCTGTGTCAACTTGGCTAGGCTATGGTACCCAGCTGTTTGGTTCAGATTTACATGGATTGTGTACAACATTCTCAAGGAAAAATGAAGTCATCATTTTGTGTTGAGAAATGTTAAATGTATAAGCTTTTAGAGAATGTGCTTCAAACCCAAAGTCATTTAAGAAATATAAAACATATCTGAGGTAGACTACATTCCCAGTGGCTAATTCATAAAAAATTTGAGTCAAAAACGTAAAATAGATAGCTAGTGGGAAGCAACCGCATAGCACAGGGAGATCAGCTCGGTGCTTTGTGACCACCTAGAGGGGTGGGATAGGGAGGGTGGGAGGGAGGGAGACGCAAGAGGGAAGAGATATGGGAACATATGTATATGTATAACTGATTCACTTTGTTATAAAGCAGAAACTAACACACCATTGTATAGCAATTATACTCCAATAAAGATGTTTTTATAAAAAATAAAAAAAAATAAAACCTGACTTGGAATACCTCTGAATTTCTTTCTCTTTATTGTTACAGCACATTCTTCTGAAATTGGCAATAGTGTGCCAACTACAGTCTACTCTTAACCCAAAAAGCAATGACAAATAGGGGAGGGAAAAAAAAAATTTCAATCTCAAGCACGATGTAATAATGTTCCCTGCTGATTTAAGAAAATGATATCAGCTTCAGGATACAGATTAAATGAAAATGACAACTTCACAAAGTCGGCGACTACTGTTTATTGATCACTTACGCTGACAGGAAGTGCTGGTAGGAGAAGACACTTGTGGTGCTGGAGGAGGGTGGCCTCGTTTGCTTTCCTGACCTCTGCCATCACCCTAGAGAGTGGGCCCAGCAGAGAGGTAGGCAACTGCGCATCAACGCTATGCAAATCTCTTACAGGAACGGCAACGCTATGAAGCTGGCACTGTTATTATCATGACTATTCCCACTGAACACATGAGGAAACAAGACGTGAGAGACAGCAATTTGCTCGAGTTCACGAAGCTGTAGGAGACCTAAGAACTCAGGCTCTGGAGCCAGGCTGCTGGACTTGACTCCTGGTGTCACCATTCATTAATGGTGACACCAGTGAGTCCATTATCAAGGTGTCTGTGTCCCAGGTTCCTCACCTGTAAAGTAGGGATGATAAAGTACTAAACTCAGAGGGTTATTGAAAGGATCAAATGAGATGATTTGCTTAAAGAGATCTGAACAGTGCTTGGAACTTACTAAAGGCCCATTAATTTATTTTTAATGTTATTTATTTTTAATCCAAATGCTTCCTACGGTGGGTGTCACAGGCATTTAGAAAATATCTTCTAAACACGTCCTTTTCTCAGAGTGAAAACATTCCCCTAAGTACCTTGACTTTCCCATCTTCCCACTCCAGCCTACACAGGCACAATGGAGTGAAATTATTGCTTAATTAGGACCCCTAGCACTGAAAAGACCCAGGATGTTGCATTAGAAGAAAGGAATGAATCCACAGGTTGCATTTTCAAGACTACTTAGGTAATTGGAAAAACCTCTGTAACCATGAACCCATCTTCCTTTTCACTCAGACCTCAGATGACCATGCGAGTTCCATGAACTCGCTTCAGCTCAATGTGGCTCTAAGATGCCTGTCATCGCTACTCTCTCCAGATGTGGCATTCTTCCGCCAGGCATCAAGTTCTTCCCTATACCTCAACTATTTCCTCAGTGACTCTAGCCTCCAGAATAGTCCATTATACCTTTTAGCAGCTCTCAATCACTGAACTCAGCTTACTGAACTCTAAACAGGATGTTCTAAAAACATGAAATAATTTTTCACTTTCATTCATAACATTCATTATGTTAATTCAAAGTTAAATTTATCTGGGCCCAGGAAGCATTTAATTTGTTCACATATCTGTCTTCCCACTAGTCTATGACTCTCCAAGGAAGGAGAGCTCGCTTTATTCCTTTTTGTACCGCCCCTTCACCTAGCACGATTCTTGAGTGTTGGCTGAATTCATTAGTGAATAACCCTGAGTACTTGCTTATCCTCAAGAAAATATCTATCCCCATGACTTGAGATACCCCAGTTAGGACAAGAGGTCTTGAGAAAACAATGTTTAAGTGACATCACTACAAAATCCCCATAATGTGGAAGGTTATTAGGTCACTGGAATCAAACTACAAAGAAAAATTTTCTTCATCTAGGCATTGTCAAAAAACTTCCTTATATTAATGTCCTCATAGAGTCAATAATTTATGGTTAATTTTAAATAAAATGAGCCCTTTACCAAGGCCTAGATAGATGGCCATATATTTAACGAATCAATTTCTATGGTACCATAAAATTGTTTCATGAAGGTAGGGATGCTAGAGTGCCTCAATCGCTAAAACTCTGGATAAAGCCATAAAGACCAAAGAAATAACACTGTGAAGTAAATTTTACAGATTTTCCATGTCACCATTGCAATTCTGTCACTTTATAATCCTCTCTTCCAATCTAACACACTCTGCAAAAGAGAGTCTTATAATAGTTTTTCACTAGAATATAGATTAAAGGATTAAATTATGACAAACCTAAAAAGCAATCTAAACGGCTTTTAATATTTTTAATAATAAGTGAATAAAGTGTTCTTGTAGATAGTATAGTGCCTTCATCCCTAAATACCTTACAGTAATAGCAAGGTGCTTCATAAAAAACAACAAAAACTATTTCACTTGGTTAAATATTTATTAAACATTTGTTTAATGCTAAAAATAAACAGTGAATATATCCCTCATGAGTATTCAAATTTCTGGGGGTATATTATTTATGGTATTCTACAATAGCAGTATATCAACTATCGACATAAATTTTCTTTCACCTGAATGTTATAATAACCCTATTTTAAGTGTTGATTAATTCATCTCATTTTAAATCCCCTTAGCTTCTTAGGCCAAAAATGAGAAAGGAGGAATAAAGCAACCCCAAAGTTGTGTTTTTAAATTACAAAATAGTATATAATGCCTTTTTATAATTAAAATATATTTTTGTGCATGGAAACAAAGTATGGAATAATACAAACCAGTAAGCCAAGGGTGGTCATTCCTGGGTGAGGATTCTTGATTTTTTTGTTTTTTCCTTTTTCCTTATCCATATTTTCTATTTTTTCAATGACAGAATATGTAACTTATGTGATCTTGTAAAGTTACTTTCAAAATATAAGACAGAAAAACCAAAAATGTGGTGCCCTTTTTCCTGTCAACCATAGGTACATAGCATCTGGGCTTTGGAGTTGAACTGGCATGGGGGGAGGGGAGTTAAATAAAACCACCCACCAAATACCTAACAGTGAGCCATTCAGCTAAACTTCCTGAGTTATCCCCAAACCTTCTTGCAGTCAGTAAGATTTTAAAAAATTAACTGTGTTCTCTACTTGTCCTTCAAAGCAATGAAAGGACCACAATACTCCACTGGGGCTTGTGTCTTCATTTCTGGAGGTTCATTTTCCTGACAAGTCTGGTTTTCAGGAAAGATAATCCATATAAAAGGGTTCTTTGACCCAGCTCCAGCTTGGACACAGAAATAATGGTTCTTGTTTGTCAAGGAACCATAAAGGAATGAATCAATAACTTTCATAAGGTTATTTCAGAGTTCAATTCTTTCCCCAAGTGCCCTTCCTCAGACAGCTTAGATAAACAATACCTTTTTCATTTGGTCTCATTTTAAAGTTCATGTGAAGCTCCTCATCCAGCCCCAAATAAAAAGGAGCAGAGGACACACTGTTAAGAAAAGATGAGTCCTTGTATTTACATCAAATTCTCCCCTTTCAGGAGGAACTAATACAAGCCAATGCCAAATAAAAGAGAAAATGGTGATCCACTTCCTGTTTGAGACCTATTTCAAAGGCTTGCTCCATACAATACCCCCTTATGGAGTTTGTTTTGCACACCAAGGCCCTAAGTAGTTTCGCATTTTGGCCTCCTGGAGTGATTAGCTTGTACCTGATCTCCTCCTGCTGTGGTCTTAAAATGATAAACCTGAAGGCATCAGCCATAAGAAGATAACTTAGATACAGAAGCAACAGCATGAATCACAGATGAAAAGATAGCTGCTATACATAACTGAAAATGTCTTTGTTCAGTTGGCTGACAAGAGACCCTGAACAGCATGGCAAGTTAACATCATGTTCTTGTACATGTCTTCTTATAGTAGTGCACTAACATAGGTGGAGGCAGGGCAAGGAAAGGAAAGGGAACAAGCTACCGCCAAGGGCCAATACTTCTCCAGATCTGCCACACATTCAGTGTCTCACGGCCCCTCCCAGCATCCTGCGGACAAGGCATCACTACCCTATCTTATCAATGAGGGAATAGGGTGCGAAAAGGCTGAGTGAATTGTCCAGAGCACATCCAGTAACGGGTGGATCTGGGATTCAAACCCATCCTTTTTCTTCTTTGCTACACTGTTATCATATAGCATCAGTAAGAATGAATGCTTTAGTGTATACATGTCAATCCCAATCTCCCAATTCATCACACCACCACCACCCCCTGCCACTTTCCCCCCTTGGTGTCCATATGTTTGTTCTCTACACACTAATATGTATAAAATGGATAACTAATAAGAACCTGCTGTATAAAAAAATTAATTAAATTAAATTTAAAAAAGAATGAATGCTTTATTATATATATGTGCCTTATTTTATATATGTAGTGTGTGTGTATGTGTGTGTGTATAGATAGATAGATAGATAGATAGACAGACAGATAGATACTGTAGAGCAGTCTTACCATTTCAAGTCACTCTTACTTCCACTTTCTCACTTTAATAGGCCGACGAGGTGAGGCACCCTAGGGCAGTGATGCTAAATTTACAGAGGAAAGGACTGTGAGGTTAAGTGACTTACCTGCCTAACAGGCTCCCCAAGCCTCCAACAGCACACTCCCACCCCTCTTAATCTAACTTCCACACATCCTCCAAGTCTCAGTTGAAATATCACTTCCTCGGGGAGGCCTTCTCTGCCTCCGTGACTAAGTCAATATTTCCCTGCTCATGTTCCCAAAGCTCCCCCTACTTCCAAAAAGCCAGTCTATTCCTCCAAGTTCTATTTGGCACAGAAAAGACAAAGGAGAAAGAGAGCACCTTCTGGGTTCCAGATACTTTGGCACATTCACATCTTTCATATTTCTTCCTAAAATATTTTGAGATACATATTATCATATCCCCATTTTACAGACAAGGAAACCAAGGTTCTGACAGGTTAGGTGATATTCCCAAAGCTTGTAAGTGATTGTACCTATATTTGAACCGATGGCCATTTGATTTTGAAACTTACGTTTTTCCCACCACACCCACCTCTGTACCCACAGCATTGGCCTATGGACACAAAGTTATACAGCACACTAGCTCAAGTAGCAATGCCAAATGCCAATATGGTAGAGTGGATAAACTTGGGTTCAAATACTGATTCAATTACTTCCTAGCTTTGGGAACTTAGACAAATCCTAGCTTTTCTGAGTCTCCATTTCCTAATATATAAACTAAGGGTAAGATAGGACCCAATGGGGTGACAGTGAAGGTGAAATAAACTAATGTACTTACTTAGCACAGTGACTGGTGCATAGAAAGCACTTAATAAATGTTAGCTATGACTTTGGTCACTTGCCACAATCTTAACCAATTGACCATGGTATTTTCAGTGACAGAGGGAATAGTTGTAGCATTTAGAGCTTTAGAAAATCCCTCCAGCTTCCAAGATAAGGGGAAGTTAACTTTCCCACTGCTTAAATGTTTATAAAATATTCCACTATAGAGTGCTGTGGAAACTATACTCCTGGAGTAGTACACACACACACGCAAAAAAAGGAACACTGCAAAATATAGAATAAGATTAAATACCCAGTGAATGTGCTCACATTCCAAATTCTGAAGCAATGGAAACACAGGCTTAGCTCTTCTATTTTTACACCCAGCTTTCCATTTGTTCTAACACAATCCTGTTACAGTGAAAGCCCAAACGAAGAGGACTCCAGTGACAAAATAACCCTCATAAATTCCAGGAGATGTTAACCACAGAAAAAGTTCTAAAATGAATAAAAAGTCTGCCTCATATTTCCACTTTAAGTAGTCCAGATACTAGGGAGACTCTAGTACAGCTTAAGCTTGAAATTGCTTTTTTTTTCCTCTAACAATTCAGCTCTCAAAGACTTCATTTCCTATTCCTAAGGCAAATGAAGAAAAAAAAATTAAACATTCAAAATGTTTGGACATGAAATTAAATTATAGCTATACCATTATTTCTCATATTAAAATTATTTATTTTCTTGTCTTCCTCCCCCAATAGATCATTATCATTTGTTCTACAATTAGTTGTTTACATCTATCTACCTCCCCAAGAGTAAGGACAATTTCTTTACATAGAGGTAGTTTTGTATTCCCATAGTGACTGAAACATGGCAGGCACTTATAATGATTTTGACTGAGTTAATGAATGGATGGATGGGTGGATGGATAGATATTCCCAAATTTAAATAATTGCTGGCAATTTTGTGATGTAATTGCTGAAAGTCAAACACACAGACAACAACACTTCACTCTCCATGCTGCCCTTGCAGCTGCAGTAGCCATTTTCAACACACGCTGTTTGAGATCCAGCCTTCTAGACCTATGTCTCAGTCAAGACCTTTGCTCTAAAAGGGCCCGTCTATTTCTGCCTGAATGCTAGGTTTGTCTGCCTGATGCTCTTGTTTCCAGCATGTCAAAGCTGTATCATAGCATTTGAAGCTACGCAGCAAAACCTTCATCCTTAACTTTTTCCTCTAGCCAGCCTCTTGGCAGCTGATCTAGTTAAACTGACCACCCAGTAAATGGTTGGGAGTTGTACTGATGCTCACATTCAACTATATAAAGCCACATCCTACTATGTCTGTTGTCAGGCTCAGCAGAGGCCCTGAGTCAAAGGCAGCATCACTGGTGACCAGTCCTCACTATTTAATGTAAAGCAGGCTCCTAAACAGGGACTATGCCACTCCAAGAGGCATTTAAAAATTTGCTCTGAAGAATGAAGGTTAGGATGCTACTGGCATTTAATAGACAAAGATCATAAATTCCAGATGTCATGTAATGAGCAAGACATTCCTGCACCAAGAAAAACTTCCACTTCCACATGACTTTCAAATGTCCCACAAAACATTCATGTCAATGAAAAATCTGTTTATAGTTATCTGATTATATATCTTAACTGTTCCTAACTGTTTTACATATAAACATAAAGAATTTATTGAGTGGTAATAACATACACTGAATTGTCCAGGAATTAACTACCACGTAACTCAAAGAAAGATGGTACTTTATTTTGTTTAGAACTTTATGAAGATAAGAGAAGACAATAAAAACATGTATTGGAGATTTTTTAAAAACTATGAATATTTCATCAGATACAATATCTACAGACATAATTCATTTGAAATTTAATTATGGACAGCTAACTTCTCCACAAAAAAAAAATGGTGAAAGTTAGAAGACAAATATTTAAAGTGAGAAACAAAAACAAAAACAACCATCAACTTAGAATTCTATACCTAGCAAACATATCCTTCAACAATGAAAGTAAAATAAAGATGTTTTAAATTAATAAAACCTGTGAGAATTTGTCATCTACAAATTCAAACTAAAAAAAAAAAAAACTAAAGGAAGTTCTTTAGGCAAAGAAAAAATGATTCTAGATGGAAACACAGTAATGTAAGAAGGAATTTTGAGTAATCAAAATGTCAAATATGTGAGTAATCTAAATAAATAACTGTACAAAACAAAAATGCTAACATCTTGTGGGATTTAAAATATATGCAAGTTTAAAATGCCTAACAACAATAATACATAAGCTAGTAGAGGGATAGAGACTGTCATACAGAGTGAAGTAAGTCAGAAAGAGAAAAACAAATACCATATGCTAACACATATATATGGAATCTAAAAAAAAAAAAGAAAGAAAATGGTCAGAAGAACCTAGGGGCAACACGGGAATAAAGATGCAGACCTACTAGAGAATGGACTTGAGGATACGGGGAGGGGGAAGGGTAAGCTGGGACAAAGTGAGAGAGTGGCATGGACATATATACGCTACTAAATGTAAAATAGATAGCTAGTGGGAAGCAGCCGCATAGCACAGGGAGATCAGCTCGGTGCTTTGTGACCACCTAGAGGGGTGGGATAGGGAGGGTGGGAGGGAGGGAGATGCAAGAGGGAAGAGATATGGGGACATATGTATATGTATAACTGATTCACTTTGTTATAAAGCAGAAACTGACACACCATTGTAAAGCAATTATACTCTAATAAAGATGTTAAAAAAAAAAAGATAGTAGAGGGATAAATAAAGCTGAAGTGTTTCAAGGTTCTAGTGTTAGTTGGGAAGAGATAAATAAAAGGATTACTACATATTGTAGCCTCTAGGATAACCATTAAAGAATTAGTAAAAGCATGTATAACTAACAAGCTAATGGGAAATTAAATACAAAAATGATTAGACTGATCCAAAAGACAAAAAGAAAAAACAAAGAAAAATAGAACAGAAGTGACAAATAGAAAACAAATAGTAAGATGGGATATATAAACCTTAAAATATCAGTGATTGCATTGAACAAAAATGTTAAAAGATAAAGATTGTCAGACTGTATAAAAACAGAGCAGTGGATACAATAGCATTGAGAGCCTTTATCATAAAATATCAACTGAATTTCTCAAAGTAAAACCCCAATATGTATATATGTATATTTGTATGTATTTATACCTCTGCCTCAGTCAAAATAGGATTTCAGAGACCAACTGCTTTAAGAATTCAATTCACCAAGAATTTATTGAGGATTTATCATTGTGCTATACAATATGGAAGATATCAAAAAATACAGCCCAAACCAGAGACAGAAGAATACAACTCAGTCCCTTATATTTGCCCTTGAACTTGAAATACAGTTAAAGAAGCAAGACTTTTGAAACAATTAGAGAACAAAGCAAAAGACAAGAACTGGAGAAACAACCTAGTATAGAATAAGAGCACTGGACTGAGAGTCAGAACCTGCTTTTATCAAGCTGGGCACACGAGACAAGTCACTTGCGTGGGTCTCAGATCCTCTTCCATAAAATTCAGAGAGCAGACTACATCATCCATAATCTAGAGATGGATTTTGGAGTCAAACAAATCTGGGTTGGAATCTAGCTCCCTGCCTTAATAATTACAGAACCTTAAACAAGATAATTATCCTGACTCAGCCTCAGTTTCCTTTTATGTAAAAAGAATTAAGATGATAAAACCTACCCGGGAGGATAAATTAAGTAAGACATTTGCATTTATTGGCACAGTGCCCCAAACTTACAGGGTAGAGCAGAGGCTTCCACTTCTCCAACCTCAGACCTTTCCTCTATCCAGACAAATCTCTCCATGACCTCTGTTCCTTGGAAGGATCATCACTACATCCCTGTGCAGAATTTATAAAGCAGTCCATCAGCTGCTGGATTTTTTCCTCATGTGTGCATTTCATGACCATGTTCATCAATATACCAACTACTCTTCATAACGTTTCAAAATACGATACCATAGGGGTAATTGCTTTTTCAAAAAAATCAAACATACGACTTCCCAAAACCCTTTTAAAATGTCCAGTATACAAGTTATAGGTCCATACAATACTGATAGCTACTATTTACTAAGCAACTATTAACACATATATATAACATATGTGTATGTATATATACATATATGTGTATCTTATAGGTGCATGTGTGTATATGTACACCTATAAAATACATGTTACATATGTATTACATATATGTGTGTATATATATGTATTTATATGTAACATTTAATCCCCACCAAAAAAATCCTATAAATTAGTTATTATTGCTCCTGTTCTACAAATAAAAAATTGTTTTAAAAACCCAGAAACTTAAAGAAATTATTTGGTCAGTTATTGTACAACTGGTGAAACCAGGATTTGAAGCCCAGACTGCTTGGTGTCAAGAACCATGCTCTTTCAACTGAAAAATGATAGTTCTGATGAGAACAGCTCTCAATAGGTTTAAGCATAACCGATCAAGAGACCTAACTGACTTTGGCTGCTGTTGCCACCTCCACCCCATCACACTGCAGCTGGCAAGGATTTCGGGGAGGGAGGGAATCAGGGACCAACAAGGGCAGCTAGCCCTCCCTCGGCAATCTGACTCTCAACATCTTACTGAAGACCGTAAGCTTCTAAGGACACAAAACCAGTTTCCCCTCTGGAAATGTTTGAGGAAGCTTTCTATAAAGCCACGTGGCATAATAAAATAATAATGATATAGCTATAAAACTGTACTAGATAACACTGCTCAAATCAACTTTCTGAATCTTGGCAAATGAGAAGAGTTTAATAATTACTTAGCTGCTGCTATTTCCATTTCCCAGGTTCATAGTGGAAACGTTCTTCTAAATTTCTAAGTCAGAGACAGTAAACAGGTGTTATCACTTACACCAGCTCTGGAAAGAGTGATCTGAAACGCTGTGTTGAGAAGGATCCTGAAGCTCTGTCCAGGTAGGTTAAATGAGGAAGATTACTATTGTCTGCCACATGCTCAGGGTTAAGTTATGGGAAGGAATAGAAGCTACCTGTGCCATATGTTCCCAGATGCTAAAGCCAACATAATCTACCCTAAAATATTGTTCACCACTGTTACTTGATCCATGAATTAAAGTGGGAAAGAAAAGCAAAGGAAAAAAAAAGAAAACTGGCTGGGTGAAAACCACTGAGATGATCAACTTTAATGATGAACTAATCAACTACACTATACTTTTCTTATTTTTCCATTAAGCTATTCAACTTTTTCCCGACATGTAAACCTTTCCTTATTCATAACTAGTTTACAAAATAGGCTTCTGTTCTGCCTCAGCTACTGTTCGCAAGAACACCCTGGCACAGGTCACAGCTGGCACATGAGCTTAACATCTTCACCTCTGGGAACATGGATCCTACTCCCATTCCAAACCAAGAGGAAATTAACTGCCAGTTCTGATGGGAGTGACATATTGACTAAGTACTTAGACCAAGCAATCCACTCCCGCAGTCAGCAAAATACACAGTGGTTGTATTCTCTAACAACACAAGAATGCTTGATTAGATTTTCTGCAAGCCTCACTGTTTGCCAGGAAGCCACTGAAAAGAAGCAGGTATCAGGTGTCCCCGAGGAAGACCCTCCCAGGGCTCACTGTTAAATCCAGAGGCAGAACCCAGAGCAATCACACTTCTGGTACAATTACCAGCATCACCCACTCCCTGCCAAGTGAGGAGACTTGGCAGCTGAAGAATATAGCTTTCATTTTACATTTCCACTCCAATTAGCTGACAGTACTAGTCGATTGGCTGAAGAAAACAAAATGCAAGGGAAGTTGAAAGGCCTCTATGTGATTTACAGAGCTGTGCCTTCAAGAACAATGACGAGACGAAAGGGACTGAAAAGAGAATTAGGGGACCACCGCAACAAAAGGGCAGGCTGCAGGCAACCCACAGGTGGGATGTACGGTTTAAATGGTGCACCAGAGATATTTAAGCTTAACACCTGTCCCGACTACTGTTTGTTTGACTAATGGCAAGAGAATTAAATTGCCGCCCCTGTAAGGTCTGGCTGGGACTTATTAACATCATACAGCACAGACATGCAACTTCTAGCCTCCCTCGTCCTGCCACACAGTCAACGTTTACAGAGAAGTTACTGAACTGAGTGCAAAGTCCCGCTAGTGCTAGGAGCTGTTAAAGCAATAGACAATGAGTTTCCGGGGGGCACCCAGTCTTGTCAGTAAGATGAAATGCACACAGGAAACAAGGAGACCATACAGTGGACAGTGGGGAGGAGGTATGGTTGCAGTAACGTTGAATAACTAAGCCATTAGAATCTGCAGACCAGCGCCAGAATCCTAGGTGAATCCCACAGAGGGGTTCTAATAGATTCCACTGGAGTCCTCACAGGTTCTGGCTGGGTAACTCCAAGAACTCTTCCAGAGCTGAGCAGAATCAACCAGAGCCTTAGGCCCAGTAACGGTCCAGATTGAACCTGGGCAAGGTTCCATGGTGCTGCCCTGCTCTCCTAGATTCTTCCAGAGCTTACGGGAGGCTAGTGACAGCCCTGTAGACAGCCTGGGAAATTCTGTCTGGTTGCACTGTGGATGAGCCTGAGATTTCCAGCACCCCTGGGGGAATGATTCCATTAAAGACAGAGCATACATTACAATTTGTTTCCTGGGTTTCATCCAAAATATACAATTTCAGCCTTTATCCATTTTTGGCCCTGGGATTGACATTTAATATAGAGTGGAGGGGTTCTGTGATCTTGTTCCAAAGCTGAATGTCAAATGTGTGAAAGAGGAAGTGTCCATTCTGCAGATCAGGGGTTGCCACCTTCTTCTTGGTGGCTCAGGACCTCATGACTCTGTAGAACCTCATGTCCATGAACCATGTTGCTCAATGCACACCGGGTGGTTCAACATGGACCCCATTCTAAACATGGGAAGATGGTCAGCCATGCATTTCAAAGAATGAATTGGGAAGGATGGAATCTCTGTAGAAACAGCATTTGGGGAATGAGAGTACTTTCCAAGGCACAGCAAAATATTTAGCGAGAGCTAACAGACAACTCTTACAAATGCAATAAATAGCATTCTGTGGAGCTACTCTGAATAAGAAAGACAGAACATAGGCAAATTTTTTTAAAGTTTCTAATACCTATGCAAAAATACTCTCAGGTAATTTCACTTAAACTATCAGTTAATCAGCCCAGAAGTTGCATACTATCACGTTAACTCTGTGTACATACAGGGATTTGTTACAGAGAAGGGGGAAAAATATCTTAAAATGCTACCAGAGACCACCAAAGGAATTTGGTATTTTTAATCTTTATAATAAATTCTATAGTCCCACTTTTTTAGTTAGAAAAAAAAAGATAGTTGGTCACATATAACTTTTTTATAATAAACATGTGTTATTTTCTTTTAAAAGAAAAAAAAATGCTACTAAAGAAACTGAGTCCCCCTAAAACCAAGTTCCCCTGCTGAGTTTGTGATTAACCTCTCTATCCAAACTTTATTCTCTTTCTTGTCCCGCCTGTGTTGCCCTCAGAATTGAGAAGTATCAAAGAAAAGTGGAGATTGAAACTGAACAGGATGCTCCCGAGTATAAAAGCCCCTCCATGTCCTCTGTTTCTTGTTTGTAGAAAACAGACTTTGGTCTCCTAATCCTTCCCTGAGCTCCAAAGAGCAGACTTAACAGTTACTAATTAGGAAAGTGAGGGAATGCAGAAACAGAAGAAAAGCAGTCAAGAAACAATAGTTCAGTGATAAAACAGGGTCCTAGTTTCTCCTCAAGGGATATACATAACAATCTGACACACATATTTGAGTTGTTCTGCAAGAACTAAGACCCCCATCCACGTGGAGGATGGTGACTACATGCTGAAACGAGCACACTGACCCCAGACTAGCTGGAACCAGAAGGCTGATGATTAAGATTCCCCAAACATCACCCTGTTAGCTCACCACCAACCAATCAGAAGAAAGTCATGCCCCCAGCAACCCTCACCCTAAATGTTGCCTTTAAAAACTCTTCCCTGAAAGCCATTGGTGAGTTCAGGTCCTTTGAGCATAAGCTGCCTGTTCTTGCTTGGCACCCGGCAAATAAACACTGTATTTTCCTTTACCACAACCAGTGCCAGTAGACTGGCTTTGCTGCAAGATGGGTGAGTAGATCCAAGTTTGGTTCGGTAACACTAGTATTCTTGAAATTTCTGAATAGTTTGCACACTGACAAGTTGAGGTGAGCTCCTACATAAAATGGATGGAAAAGAGGGAGCAGGCAAAATCCATGGATGCACTAATCTCATACCTTCAGGTTAAGATGATTTACTGTCGGAACTGGCTCTGATATCTTATTGCTTAGTACAATTAGTACTAATTGTACTTTGCTTAGTACAATTAGACTCCACCAAACATGAGAAATGTGCTTAAAAAGGTTCTCCATTTGGCTCCTGAAAAAATACCTTTTCCACAACACAGAAAAATCACCACTACACTTAAGAATAGGATCATAGCTATATATACAGTAAATAGCATATTTTTTGAGAACTTACCTCAACTTAGACCTTAGTGGGCCATTTGGTATCTCTCCTAACTCCTCAATTCAACTTTGTCAACAGAGCAGAGAAATAGCATACGTAAGTGAATCAGCAGGCTGTGTTCCAATAAAACTTTACTTATGAGGACTGACATATCATTTTGGTGAAATACTTTTCTTCTGATTTTTCGACCATTTAAAAATGTAAAACCCAGACATAGACTGGATTTGTCCTGCAAGTTATAGCTTGCCAACACTTGATCTACTGCATAAAATTTGAGAGAGAGAGAGAAGGAAAGACTGGATCAACGAAATGGGCTGTTTGTATGATTCCAGAGGTATAAGTGAGGAAAGATGTTCAGGGTTCTATAGTAAAATAGCACCTTCTGGTCAATTTGGAGTTGATAACATGAGAAGAATCTTCAAAGAGTTAATCATCTACTCCAACTCACATCACTCCTGTCCCTCGACTCTCGAGCCTGTTGATAAAATTCTAGCCACTGTTCCTGTCCTTGAGCTGTACTAGAAGATATGGGACAAGCAAGATTGTCATCCCTGCCGTCAGGGAGAATGATGGGCCATCATTACCTGATTCCAGACTGAAAAGGAAAGTATCAGTGCTTGGATACCTGCCTATCACAAAGCAAAGCAACTCATTTTCTGCAGAGAAAACAAAAGGAACTAACTTCTGTCAATGGAAAGATCCCATTATGAAATTTATTATCTATGGAGCAGCAGCAAAAATAAGCCCAACAAAATGTTAAAGTTACAAATGTGTAGCAGTAAGGCAATTACTTATCCTGACATCTCACGTAAACTCTGGAGAAAGCTCAACCTCTCTACAAAGTTTCTTATTGTTCCTCAAGGATGAAACAGATATTTCATACAAAAATATTTTAAATTCAACACATTATTTAGATGCTTAATTAATTTGACCTGGCAGGTGGCTCTTTTAAAAGTTTTTTAAAAGTACATTTTTTTTTTTAAACATCTTTATTGAAGTATAATTGCTTTACAATGGTGTGCTAGCTTCTGCTTTACAACAAAGTGAATCAGTTACACATATACATATGTTGCCATATCTCTTCCCTCTTGCATCTCCCTCCCTCCCACCCTCCCTATCCCACCCCTCTAGGTGGTCACAAAGCACCGAGCTGATCTCCCTGTGCTATGCGGCTGCTTCCCACTAGTTATCTATTTTACATTTGGTAGTGTATATATGTCCATGACACTCTCTCACCCTGTCACATCTCACCCCTCCCCCTCCCCATATCCTCAAGTCCATTCTCTAGTAGGTCTGTGTCTTTATTCCCATCTTGCCACTAGGTTCTTCATGACCTCTTTTTTTTTTTTTTCCCTTAGATTCCATATATATGTGTTAGCATACTGTATTTGTTTTTCTCTTTCTGACTTACTTCACTCTGTATGACAGACTCTAACTCCATCCACCTCATTACAAACACCTCCATTTCATTTCTTTTTATGGCTGAGTAATATTCCATTGTATATATGTGCCACATCTTCTTTATCCATTCATCCGATGATGGACACCTAGGTTGCTTCCATGTCCTGGCTATTGTAAACAGAGCTGCAATGAATATTTTGGTACATGACTCTTTCTGAATTATGGTTTTCTCAGGGTATATGCCCAGTAGTGGGATTGCTGGGTCATATGGTAGTTCTGTTTTTAGTTTTTTAAGGAACCTCCATACTGTTCTCCATAGTGGCTGTATCAATTTACATTCCCACCAACAGTGCAAGAGTGTTCCCTTTTCTCCACACCCTCTCCAGCATTTATTGTTTCTAGATTTTTTGATGATGGCCATTCTGACCGGTGTGAGATGATACCTCATTGTAGTTTTGATTTGCATTTCTCTAATGATTAAAGATGTTGAGCATTCTTTCATGTGTCTGTTGGCAATCTGTATCTCTTCTTTGGAGAAATGTCTATTTAGGTCTTCTGCCCATTTTTGGATTGGGTTGTTTGTTTTTTTGTTATTGAGCTGCATGAGCTGCTTGTAAATCTTGGAGATTAATCCTTTGTCCGTTGCTTCATATGCAAATATTTTCTCCCATTCTGAGGGTTGTCTTTTGGTCTTGTTTATGGTTTCCTTTGCTGTGCAAAAGCTTTTAAGTTTCATTAGGTCCCATTTGTTTATTTGTGTTTTTATTTCCATTTCTCTAGGACCTGGGTCAAAAAGGATCTTGCTGTGACTTATGTCATACAGTGTTCTGCCTATGTTTTCCTCTAAGAGTTTGATAGTGTCTGGCCTTACACTTAGGTCTTTAATCCATTTTGAGTTTATTTTTGTGTATGGTGTTAGGGAGTGTTCTAATTTCATACTTTTACATGTACCTGTCCAATTTTCCCAGCACCACTTATTGAAGAGGCTGTCTTTTCTCCACTGTATATGCTTGCCTCCTTTATCAAAGATAAGGTGACCATATGTGCGTGGGCTTATCTCTGGGCTTTCTATCCTGTTCCATTGATCTATATTTCTGTTTTTGTGCCAGTACCAAACTGTTTTGATTACTGTAGCTTTGTAATATAGTCTGAAGTCAGGGAGCCTGATTCCTCCGGCTCCATTTTTCGTTCTCAAGATTGCTTTGGCTATTCGGGGTCTTTTGTGTTTCCATACAAATTGTGAAATTTTTTGTTCTAGTTCTGTGAAAAATGCCAGTGGTAGTTTGATAGGGATTGCATTGAATCTGTAGATTGCTTTGGGTAGCAGAGTCATTTTCACAATGTTGATTCTTCCAATCCAAGAACATGGTATATCTCTCCATCTATTTGTATCATCTTTAATTTCTTTCATCAGTGTCCTATAATTTTCTGCATACAGGTCTTTTGTCTCCTTAGGTAGGTTTATTCCTAGGTATTTTATTCTTTTTGTTGCAATGGTAAACGGGAGTGTTTTCTTAATTTCACTTTCAGATTTTTCATCATTAGTATACAGGAATGCAAGAGATTTCTGTGCATTAATTTTGTATCCTGCTACTTTACCAAATTCATTGATTAGCTCTAGTAGTTTTCTGGTAGCATCTTTTGGATTCTCTATGTATAGTATCATGTCATCTGCAAACAGTGACAGCTTTACTTCTTCTTTTCCGATTTGGATTCCTTTTATTTCTTTTTCATCTCTGATTGCTGTGGCTAACACTTCCAAAACTATGTTGAATAATAGTGGTGAGAGTGGGCAACCCTGTCTTGTTCCTGATCTTAGTGGAAATGGTTTCAGTTTTTCACCATTGAGGACAATGTTGGCTGTGGGTTTGTCATATACGGCCTTTATTATGTTGAGGAAAGTTCCCTCTATGCCTACTTTCTGCAGGACTTTTATCATAAATGGGTGTTGAATTTTGTCGAAAGCTTTCTCTGCATCTATTGAGATGATCATATGGTTTTTCTCCTTCAATTTGTTAATATGATGTATCACGTTGATTGATTTGCGTATATTGAAGAATCCTTGCATTCCTGGAATAAACCCCACTTGATCATGGTGTATGATCCTTTTAATGTGCTGTTGGATTCTGTTTGCTAGTATTTTGTTGAGGATTTTTGCATCTATGTTCATCAGTGATATTGGCCTGTAGTTTTCTTTCTTTGTGACATCTTTGCCTGGTTTTGGTATCAGGGTGATGGTGGCCTCGTAGAATGAGTTGGGGAGTGTTCCTCCCTCTGCAATATTTTGGAAGAGTTTGAGAAGGATAGGTGTTAGCTCTTCTCTAAATGTTTGATAGAATTCGCCTGTGAAGCCATCTGGTCCTGGGCTTTTGTGTGTTGGAAGATTTTTAATCACAGTTTCAATTTCAGTGCTTGTGATTGGTCTGTTCATATTTTCAATTTCTTCCTGGTTCAGTCTCGGCAGGTTGTGCATTTCTAAGAATCTGTCCATTTCTTCCAGGTTGTCCATTTTATTAGCATAGAGTTGCTTGTAGTAATCTCTTATGATCGTTTGTATTTCTGCAGTGTCAGTGGTTACTTCTCCTTTTTCATTTCTAATTCTATTAATTTGAGTCTTCTCCCTTTTTTCTCTTGATGAGTCTGGCTAATGGTTTATCAATTTTGTTTATCTTCTCAAAGAACCAGCTTTTAGTTTCATTGATTTTTGCTATTGTTTCCTTCATTTCTTTTTCATTTATTTCTGATCTGATCTTTATGATTTCTTTCCTTCTGCTAGCTTTGGGGTTTTTTTGTTCTTCTTTCTCTAATTGCTTTAGGTGCAAGGTTAGGTTGTTTATTCGAGATGTTTCCTGTTTCTTGATGTAGGCTTGTATTGCTATAAACTTCCCTCTTAGAACTGCTTTTGCTGCATCCCATAGGTTTTGGATCGTCGTGTCTCCATTGTCATTTGTTTCTAGGTATTTTTTGATTTCCCCTTTGATTTCTTCAGTGATCACTTCGTTATTAAGTAGTGTATTGTGTAGCCTCCATGTGTTTGTATTTTTTACAGATCTTTTCCTGTAATTGATATCTAGTCTCATAGCGTTGTGGTCGGAAAAGATACTTGATACGATTTCAATTTTTTAAAATTTACCAAGGCTTGATTTGTGACCCAAGATATGATCTATCCTGGAGAATGTTCCATGAGCACTTGAGAAAAATGTGTATTCTGTTGTTTTTGGGTGGAATGTCCTATAAATATCAATTAAGTCCATCTTGTTTAATGTATCATTTAAAGCTTGTGTTTCCTTATTTATTTTCATTTTGGATGATCTGTCCATTGGTGAAAGTGGGGTGTTAAAGTCCCCTACTATGATTGTGTTACTGTCGATTTCCCCTTTTATGGCTGTTAGTATTTGCCTTATGTATTGAGGTGCTCCTATGTTGGGTGCATAAATATTTACAATTGTTATACCTTCCTCTTGGATCGATCCCTTGATCATTATATAGTGTCCGTCTTTGTCTCTTGTAATTGTCTTTATTTTAAAGTCTATTTTGTCTGATATGAGAATTGCTACTCCAGCTTTCTTTTGATTTCCATTTGCATGGAATATCTTTTTCCATCCCCTCACTTTCAGTCTGTATGTGTCTCTAGGTCTGAAGTGGGTCTCTTGTAGACAGCATATATATGGGTCTTGTTTTTGTATCCATTCAGCCAGTCTGTGTCTTTTGGTGGGAGCATTTAATCCATTTACATTTAAGGTAATTATCGATATGTATGTTCCTATTCCCATTTTCTTAAATGTTTTGGGTTTGTTATTGTAGGTGTTTTCCTTCTCTTGTGTTTCTTGCCTAGAGAAGTTCCTTTAGCATTTGTTGTAAAGCTGGTTTGGTGGTGCTGAACTCTCTCAGCTTTTGCTTGTCTGTAAAGGTTTTAATTTCTCCATCAAATCTGAATGAGATCCTTGCTGGGTAGAGTAATCTTGGTTGTAGGTTTTTCTCCTTCATCACTTTAAGTATATCCTGCCACTCCCTTCTGGCTTGCAGCGTTTCTGCTGAAAGATCAGCTGTTAACCTTATGGGGATGCCCTTGTGTGTTATCTGTTGTTTTTCCCTTGCTGCTTTTAATATGTTTTCTTTATATTTAATTTTTGATAGTTTGATTAATATGTGTCTTGGTGTGTTTCTCCTTGGATTTATCCTGTATGGGACTCTCTGTGCTTCCAGGACTTGATTAACTATTTCCTTTCCCATATTAGGGAAGTTTTCAACTATAATCTCTTCAAATATTTTCTCAGTCCCTTTCTTTTTCTCTTCTTCTTCTGGGACCCCTATAATTCGAATGTTGGTGCGTTTAATGTTGTCCCAGAGGTCTCTGAGACTGTCCTCAGTTCTTTTCATTCTTTTTTCTTTATTCTGGTCTGCAGTAGTTATTTCCACCATTTTATCTTCCAGGTCACTTATCCGTTCTTCTGCCTCAGTTATTCTGCTATTGATCCCATCTAGAGTATTTTTAATTTCATTTATTGTGCTTGTCATCGTTTCTTGGTTCCTCTTTAGTTCTTCTACGTCCTTGTTAAATGTTTCTTGCATTTTGTCTATTCTATTTCCAAGACTTTGGATCATCCTTACTATCATTATTCTGAATTCTTTTTCAGGTAGACTACCTATTTCCTCTTCATTTGTTAGGTCTGGTGTGTTTTGACCCTGCTCCTTCATCTGCTGTGTGTTTTTCTGTCTTCTCATTTTGCTTATCTTACTGTGTTTGGGGTCTCCTTTTCACAGGCTGCAGGTTCGTAGTTCCCGTTGTTTTTGGTATCTGTCCCCAGTGGCTAAGGTTGGTTCAGTTAAAAGTACATTTTTGTTTAGTACTTTCTATTATTCATCCTGGAAATTGGCTGATATCAACATTACCCATGATCAATTGTTGCTAGGTCTAAAAGAAAAAGCAATTAGGAAATATATTATTTGTTGTTCTACTTCCACTATTTATAAGCAGATAACACATTTTTTGCTTGTTTAAAAAAGTTTCAGTGTTCTGATTTTCTAAAACAATGGCTCTTTGGTGTGAAGTAAAACACACTCATGAAATTTCAAAAAGAATTCATTTGCTAATAGACAAAAATGGTCTTAAATGAGGTAGAACTTCGTTCTTAAACAAACAAATAATTCACTCTGATAATAGATGTATAAATAGGGCCACAATTCACAGATATGTTAATTGTTCTTCCTTAATAAGAACATTAAATAGCATTTGGTTTATAGCATGAAAAAAACCGAAATCATCTTCAAGATGAGGAAGAGAAAAATCAGCAAAAGAATGCAATTACCAGACAAGTACCTCCTGAATTATATCTGGAGCTGAAATCCCATATCTGGGAATAATGAATCCTGAAATTGACAATGTTTCCTCCACTGGGATAGAAAGGAATGTGTCTTTTGTAATTCACAAGTTCTATTTTGTGAACTGAAAGGATAAAGAATTCATTTTAATGACTATTTCCTAAGAAATTTCACATTTTATATTTGGAAAATCACACAGAGAGAAAGCAGAGTTCAGAATATGTTGAGGCAACCAACCTACATGTATCACCTTCTCTTCAATCCCAAGAGCCACCTGGCTTCCCAGCCCTTCCCACAGGAAGAGGGTAGCAAGTGGGTTGCTCTGGGCTTGACACGGTTCGGGACCATCATTTGTTTCAAGATCTCTAGGAAGACTGGTTTGATTGATTCTGAGGCTAACTTTCCATAATTTCAAGAGCAGGGTTAAAATAATGGTGGGTCCAAAATTTCTATGGAGTAATTCTCTTCGATCTGTCCTTGGACAAGATCCGAGAGTTAAGTCAGAACCCAGGTTTCAACCAGGTATCATAGGGCAAACAACGTGCTCTTGGCTGCCATTCCCCGCATTATCTCCTTCATATCCGTCCTGAAACTGCCCAGCCCTGGTTTGGTGCTGCTCTGTTCAGGTAATGAACTGTGCTACATTAGGGAAAATGATAGTCTACGCTTCTCTAATCAGAACAGGTTCAACAAATCCTAGCACGTGGAAGCATATTTCCAGATATACTCAAAACTTACCACCCTCTATGAACAGAAAGTAAGTTTTAGGGCAGTGTAGTGTGCTGTATTTTAAATATAGATCTTTCTAGGACTGTTCCCTTCTCCTTGTGTGTATTCTCCAAAATAAAGTTTCCTAAGAGTCAAATGGAAGTGACCTTGATGGACAGAATTATCATATTTCATTCAGTGAAATATTAACGTAAAGACTTACAACAATGTTTGTTTTGATATATGTGTTTAAGGGAGAGAGAGAAAGAGATATTTTAGGTTCGTGAGAGGATAGGAGCTTGCAATAGCTACTGTCCAGTGAGCTAATGCTGAGAATCTTACCCAGTACCAGGTAAAATTACTCATAAAAACAGCAGTGACAGCAGCAGCGATAGATTAGGTAGACCTTGAGGAATTGCCTTCACAGGCAACAAAATAAACGTAGGGAGAAGCAGACTAAACTCGAGAGATGAGGAAGGCAATCTCTTATCTCCAAACTGAATCTTCAGTCTGTCCACATCCCCCTGGCTCCACCGCCACCTCTGGTCAAGGCCACCCACATCTCTCACTGGGCTGTGGCTCTAGCAGCCCAAGGCAGCTTACTCTTCTTCCAGACAAACTGCTCAGCAAATTAAAAAATGCAGATTAGCTCATACCATTCTCAAGTTTAAATATGTCAATGGATTCTCACTGCTTTAAACAAACATCCAAATTCCTTACCATGGCTTCCAGGCCGCTAAAGTTGCTCGGGCCTCACCCCTCTCTGCTCCCCTCTCCAGCCTAGTCCTCTCAGCCTTCCATGGGCTCCTTAAAAATGCTCTCCTGTGGCCTGTGTTTCCTTTCCCTGCACACTCTCCTAAGGTTTCACCTCCTCGCCTGTGTCCTCCCTGACTGCCCTCTCCAATGCAGGCCCCTATTATTCTCTACCATGGCTTCCTGTTTCTCTTCATGGCACAAAAAACAACTGGAAATCACTCTGTTTACATCTGTTTCACTCCCTAGAAGGTAAAACCCTGACAGCTAGACCATGCCTGCTTTGTTTACTGATGAACCCCCAGTACTGAGAACTGTCGATATTTATGGAGTGAGAGAATAAATGATGTCCCAATCCTCCTTCCCTCCCTCTCTCTCTCCTATCACAGTGAAGGTCTCCAAGAAATATACCACCCACCACAGAATATATTCTTAGTTGGCTCATTCATTAAATCATTCCCTCATTCATTGATGGATTGTCTCTTTAGAGTGAATATATATGTGTGTATATATATATATATATATAGAGAGAGAGAGAGAGAGAGAGAGAGAGTCCCTACTATGTTAAAATCATGGGGAAGAAAGGCAGGAAAAGAGGTATTGGTTGTGTTATGACTAAAAATAGATAAGAATAGCTATATTAATCCATATTGACTTAATTTAAAATGGAACATGGGCCAGATGTTTGAAAGGGAAGTATTCTGGGACGTATCTAGACAGGCCTGCGGTCCCAAACATTTTATATGGAAAATAACCTTGTGTTTTCTCCTCAATTTAATTTTACTATATTCATTCATTCATTCACTCATTCTTTTAACAAATATCTACACTATGTCCCAAGCACTGTGCCAAGTGGTGGGCATACCAGGTCAAGGAGAGAAACTGCCCAGGATTTGAAAGAAATGGTGTTGTGGATCATAGGTCCTGCCATAACTGCAGGGAAGGAGAATACTCAACCAATGGGGGACACCAAAGATACAAGGAAACAACAAGTTCCAGAATAGGAAAAGAACTTTTCACCTTAAAAGAACATTTTACACACACTCACGTTTATAGCAGCACTATTCACAATAGCCCCAATGTAGAAGCAACCTAAGTGTCCATCAATAGATGAACGGATAAACAAAATGTGGTTGTATACATACAATGGAGTATTATTCAGCCTTAAAAAAGGAAGGCAATTCTGACACATGCAACAACAAGTATGAACCTGAAGACACTGTGCCAAGTGAAATAAGTCAGTCACAAAAGACAAATAGTATGTGATTCCACTTATATGAAATACCTAGAGTAGTCAGATTTCATAGAGGTAGAATGGTGGCTGCCAGAACTGGGGGAATGACGAATGGGGAATTACTGTTTAATTGGTACAGAGTTTCAGATGAAAAGAGTTTTGTGGATTGGTTGCACAAGATGAATATACTCAATACTACTCAGCTGTACACTTAAAAATAGTTAAGATGGAAAATTTAATATTATGTGCATTTTACCACAACTAAAAAAAAAAAAAATGTATAGACCAGGGTGACGTTAAACAGCATGACTGAGGGGACTTCCCTGGTGGTCCAGTGGGTAAGACTCTCCCCTCCCAATGCAGGGGGCTCGGGTTCGATCCCTGGTCGGGGGATTAGATCCCACATGCCACAACTAAGAGTTAGCATGTCACAACTAAGACTATTTATTAATAAAATAAATAAACAGCATGGCTGAGATAGCCATCAGGTGTACTCCAACCTCAGTTCTTTTTCCACCTACCTTGATGCCCAATATCCAGAAAGGCAGGTTTACAAACTGGTTAGTGATTGGGTGCTTTAGAGAAAGGGGCAAAAAAGGACACCTCTGGCATGGTTGTTAATCTCAGGGAACACAGACTTTGTTCCTAGATCATAACAGCTGAGAGGACAGCAAAATAGGCTGTCTCTTTGTCCCCTAATTCTGTGACGATGGTCCCTCAGCTAGTTCATTCAAGGCTGTTAAGACGTGACTGGCTAGGAATGTGGTGTGAGGGCAAACAAATTAAAATAAGTGGCAAGCAAAAGCCAGGTAAGGGCTCCCCGAGCCACTTGCACACAGCACATGCTGCTTCTCATGGTTATAAAGGAGTGCAGTAATTGGTCTTAGCACAAGCGACTTACTGGCTTGAGGAAAATTTCTGCTGTAAAATCAAAAACACTTTTCACAGGCGGCCCTCAAGGAAGTCTGAGAGGTATCCATGTAGGGTACTGCTTTTATCAAGATGTCTGTGGGATATTCAGACACAATGAATGATTTGCTTTCAAATTCTCCAGCAAAAAATAAAAAATGAGGAAGGCAGATGAAACAAGATTGGCAAAATATTCATAATTCTTGAAGCTAGATGAATGTAACATAGGGTTTGTTATATTATTCTCGCTACTTTTGTGTTTACTTGAAAATTTCTGTAATAAAAATTTATTTTTTAAATGTGCATGTGGCAGAACAATTTATGACAGGCTTGTGGATCACTTCAAGACAGACACAGAATTTAGATTATTCCTCACCCATCAAGATGCTGTAAAATTAAGCTGTAAAATTTATTCCTAATAGAATGTTAGGTGCCTTTGCCCGCACGAGTCATAGAACACAGTGCATAAGCTGGGAAAGGGAGCAATAAATAAGAAAAGAGCCTTTGCTTTTTTAGCTTCCACCTTCTGCAGCTACATTAACCCATTCTATTGGGGGAGCCACGGCAGTGAAGTCAGCTGCCCCCACCAAAGTAGATAGCCAGCTACTTGCCTGAAGATGCAGAGACTTTTTGTCTAGTGTTCCAGCTCCATTCTAAATCCAGTGACAACCATAAATAATGAACCCAACACCTATGAAGGCTATCTGTGCAGATTTGATTCCCAGAATTACAGGCATGAGTGTTTCTAACTTGAAAAAGCACCCCACTTTGTGGATGATTCACTTTCGACCTTGGGAGGTCACAGAGGTGATAACTAATGAAAACTGAACAAAAGTGGTAAAAGGAAATTTTCCCCTGGCCAAGAACAATGCTCAATAAGTGTTTCTTGAGTTAATAAATTAAATAAAATGTTATTTAAAGCCATTTGGGGCAACTGTGTACTGGCTTCTTCCTCTCTATGGTTCTCTTATTTGATAAAGAAAACAGTTAAAAATTTACCCTTTAAAAGTTCATGTTCTTCCAGCAATTATACATACATCTGTTATATGCTTTGATAATATGTATCCTGATTATAAAAGCTCTATGTGCTTACTCCAGAAAACTTGGGAAATAAGACACGAAAAAAAAGAGATTCAAAATAACCTCTTTCATCATTTTGGTTTCCCTCATGGTGCCTTACCTCTGTAAGACAAAAGAAATAATGTCTCAAGGGGAGATGCTGGTCAAAGGGTACAAACTTTCAGTTATAAGATGAGTAAGTTCTCGGGATCTAATGTACAGCATGGTGACTGTAGCTATCAGTACCGTACTGTATACTTGAAATTTGCTAAAAGAGGACATCCTAAGCATTCCCACCACATACACACAAGAAATTGGTAACTATGTGACGTGATGAATATGTTAATTAAGTTGACTGTGGTAATCACTTCACAATGTATATGTACATCAAATCATCACATTTTACACTTTAAATATGTACAATTTTATCTGTCAACTGAACCTCAATAAAGTTGGGAGGAAAAAAGACTGTCCCATGCTCTTTTGCAGCTGGGTGTGTTCATGCAACTATGTCTAAGCCGATGACAAGTCAATGGAATAATATGTATAACCTAAGGGTCATGTCCAAGTGGAAAGAACTTGGAGAGAAGATGGAAGGAAGAGAAGCATGTCCCCCTTCTGCCCTTTCCCTGGGGATACAGATGTGTGGGTAAGTCTTCGTGACCATGCAACACTTGGGGGACAATAGGTCAACACACTAGAAAAAGCCTGGGTCCCCCAAACTGTGAAGCCACATGCTAGTCGCCGTAGGCTACTCAGATATCCCCTTTCAGGATGGAAGCACTCATTTCTCAGCTGCCAGAAGTGCAGACTGAAAATTGCCTTTGGCTGAAGGGAGCTGCCTCCCGTAATAATATTCCCTTGCCATGGGTAGCCTGCATTCAGTGACTGGTCCATAAGGAGGTGCAAACCCCGGCCTCCTTGCCTAGATGCATGACCAAGTCTGAAGAGCCGTCCCAACTCCAGAGCCCCCCGTGCAATCAGCTGAGGTCTCTGTTGGTGACCGTGTCACAGGGCAACTTCTCCCTGTGCTCATTTTGGCTTCCCTCACACTCACAGGTGTTTTTCCCAAGAGCACTCCCCAACACAACACCTGCACACCAATTTCCACCCCAGAATCTACTTCTCAGGGAACCCAACCTTAGTCAATAAGCCACTGTTATTTGCTCTGTCAGTGCAAGTCTATATTTGATCTATATTTCAACTAACTCAAGTACCTATTATGTGCTGAGCTCAGAGCTAGCAATCCTAAGTTAAGACGTCACACCTTTGAGCTCAGGAGCATGTAAAATGTGGTGCAATGAACAGCATGCAAATAAGGAGAAAATAAGTATGGCTGCAGAGAGTTGACTATCCCTGGTCTTATAAATATCACCAGCTTGCCCCACACCACTTTCAAGGAAGAAAAAAATCAATCTTGTTCCCAATCTCAACATCCTTGCACTCTCATTCCCTAGTTTCCTTAGGACAGACATCTAATTCCTTTCTTTAGACGACCTGTTCAGACTTCCTTCCTTGAATGACCAGCCTCACCCTTTCTCCAGCTCCTTTGACAAAAGCTCGCTCTTGGTTTGGAGAAAGAGCCCACATGCATAGCCCACAGCTCCAGGTTAGAGGCACAACCTCAGGCCTAGAGGAAGGGACATAAGCACAAGGGCACTGATAGCAAGAGGAAGGCTCTTCACAGAGAAGGTAACATTTAGTCAAGACTTGAAGGATGGATAAGAATTTGAGAAGGTGACAATTTTCAAATTTTACGTACTTAGCCAATATTCACTGCAGAATTATTCACAACAGCCAAAATGTGGAACAACCCAAGTGTCCATCAACAGATGAATGGATAAACAAAATATGGTATATCCATACAATGGGATATCATTTAGCCATAAAAAGAAATGAAGTTCTGATACATGCTACAACATGGAGGAACTCTGAAGACGTTATGCTTAGTCAAATTAGTCAGACACAAAAGACGAACAGTGTATGACTCCACTTATATAAAATATCTACAAAAGGAAAATTCATAGAGACAGCAGATTAGAGGTTACCAGGTACTGGGGGAGGGGAGACTGGGGAGTGACTGCTTAATGGTTATAGAGGTTCTGTTTGGGGTGATGAAAAGTTTTGGAAATAAATAATGGTGATAATTGCACATTGTGAATATAATTAATGCCACTGAATTATACAACTTAAAAATGGTTAAAATGACAAATTTTATGTTACATGTATTTTACCACAATAAAAAATAATTTCAAAAACAATTGCTTAATGTCATGAATTTACTTCAAATTGTTACTTGGACAGTCCAAGACACAATTTGAAACAACTGTGGAACAACTGTGTGAGCCCCTGGGCCCTGGTGCTGAGTGTCTAAGTGGAGGGCACTTGGAGGGAAGCTAGAAGGGAAAAAGGCTTTAGTAAACACATGCCTCCGTGCAATTTCCCTGCACCTTCTCCATGGCCCCTGTGTGACCATAACGATCATATAAGTTTGAAGCCAGCATATCAGTCACAGGCCACCTTATTTAAGTCAGAATCAGCCTCCTGCCTCCCTGGTTTTTCAATGATAGTATATCCACCTTTGCAAGTGACTTCTTTTCTTCTTTTAATTATTGAAGGATGGCATTCACACAGTAAGGTGCACCAACCTTCAGTATATGGCTCCATGATCCTTCTTCATCTGGAGACAGCCATGTAATCACCACGCAGGTCTAGAGAGAGAACCTTTCCAGCACCCCAGAAGTTTCCTTCATGCCCCTTTCCAGTCTATAACCCACTCCCTCCTGAAATAATTCCAGCTTCTCTAAATATTAATTAGTTCTGTCAGGCAATTACTTTCAAGATGAAACTTCTTACTAGAACATAAGCATCTCAATGGCCACAGCTGCCTTCTTTGCCAGCAAGTCCCATCTTACTCTACAGAGAGTCCATAATGCCCACCACCATACGCATATCAGGATAAGAATGCTTCCATCTCAGTGAAAGGAAAATGCTGTGTACATTGGAAGCCGTGGTCCTCAGAGCGTGTGGACATGGGATGACCATAGGCTCTCCACATTGCATGCCCAGGAAGAAAGCTGCTTATTGCTTTTCCTGAGGCACTGCCACCTAACAGATCCTATGATTTTATAACCCTATGATTTTATAACCTAACAACCGCTGATTTCTGCCAAGAGCTCTGACACCTACAATCCCCTTGCTCTACAATGATTATGTGGACGTAGGCAATCCACTTCCCCTCTCTCTTTCTCAGATGCTGCCACACCAGGCAAACCTATTTCCCACAACTTCAGCATCTTCCTCATAGTCAAGGACAGGACAGAGGCACATGAGCCATCCCTATGGTCCCAATTTTTCAGGACATGTAAGTGTCCCTGAGATATAAAGAGCTTGGGGCAGAGGAAGGCAAAGCAAAAAGCTGACAGACTCTATGGAAGTCAGGAAAGCTCCAAAAGATAACAAATCATAATAACTTCTTCTAGGATGAGCGTCTACTTACTGTGTGCCAGGCACTGTATTTGTTGCTGAGGTTCTAAAGTGACCTAGACTCAGGCCTGAAGGAGCCCAGCGGAAGAATAAACAGTAAATTTAAACACAAAACTTATCACAGTGGATTATTTACATAAAAGGTGATGAGTGCTACAACAGAGGTATGTGTGGCTTAGAATGAGAACCAGAGACCAGGGCCCTCAGCCCAGCTTCAGGGGAGCAGAGGAGCCTTCTGGGAGGCGGTGATGCCTGGATTGAGCCTTGGAAGCAGTTAGATGAGGGGGGGGGGAGGGAAGGAGGAAGAAGAGGCAGTTCCAAGAAGGGGAAGGAGGGGCACATGGAGAGAGAGGCGTGAAGGGGCGTGGGTGTGGTGTGTACCACCATCACATAAAGGGCGAGGCCAGGACTAGCAGGAGATGAGGGAGGTGAGCGCAGCAGAGGCCAAGTCAAGAGGGTAAAAAGCGTAGGTGACTCTGTTATGTGAACCCCAAGCAGGACACAGTCAGAGACACCGGGAACTATGGCACAGGGAGCTAGAGGGTGCAGAGTCGTGAGCCGTTCTGGAAAATGCAGGCCTTTGGTCAGCTCGGTTGGGAGGCAGGCCAGCAGTAAAGAACATAAATGAAATTAGCCTCCTTGACTGCTTACCCAGAATCAGATACTCCTTTTAATTAAGAGAAGTTATTTTCAAAGGTCAGTTTCAATGAGTCCTGTTGCTATGACCCTCATAGTAACAAATAAGCACCCAGGGGGATGCTGACAGTTTAAGGTTCTGTCTTCAGGCCCACAGATATGCACAGACCTCAGGGGAAGGAAACCCAGAGGCTGGATTTGTACCTCTATCAAGTCTTCTCCAGCTCCCTTATCCCTAACTCTACCCTCCACCCACAGACCACATTCAACATCCTCAACTCCCGCTGCTTTCGTTTCTGCTCCAGGTTTGAGCTCTTGGTTTACCGCCTCTCTTACTTCTCAGACCCACCACACTCTCTGGGAAACACTCGTTCAAGATGTTGGTTTTACTGACTCCTGACTCCAGTGCCTGTCTCTGCCCCTTAGTACACGTGCATTAAATAACTACCGAATGAATTAATCTGCTAAGCACATACTATGTGTCAGCCCTGGGTGGTGACTTATCTTCTTCCTTATGGCTCAGTCTCACCCCAAAGCTGAATCTCACACTTGGCCCTGGACATTTTCTCTTAAACTAGTCAAGAGGTTGGGTGCTCCCCAACCCACCCCAGTCTGGCTTGTCACAGAGCGGCTGATATCTCCAAAAGAGAGTGAAAATAAAGACCACAAGAGATGGTTTTCCAGGAGTTGCCTAGCAGCTAAGTATTTTGAAAAAAGAAAAAGAAGAGCCTATGAGAGAGCATGACAGAGAGAGTCCACATTGAAAGGATCTGTCTTTGTGTCTCTCTCCCCAGTATAGTCTACTAGAAGGCAGGATCTATAGCTAGATCATCTTTATGTGTCCAATTCCTGGTACAGTGAGAAGCTCATAGTAGATGGTCAGTGCTTGCTGAATTTAACAGACTATCATTAGAGGGATATACCTGTGAATTGAATCAGAACACTTGGGTCAGTCAATTAGGATAACATTTAAAGTAATTAATCAGTAAAGGAGACACACAGATAAAGTCTTACATGTTTCCCTCTTCTCCAGAAGATAACCCCCTTTCTTTGATGATGCATTCCTTTGTGCATATAAAATCCCCTAGATTAAAGCTTATCTTAATTTCTTGGGAAACTCCCTAAGTCTACTAGCTGAAGACAGTGAAACATTCTCGTCAGCAATACATTTTCAAAAGCAGTATCTCCTCTTAGAACACATTTTTTTTTTTTTTCTTGCAGAGGGATGATTTCATCTATTTGATGTTGGATCTTACTTGTTTCAATTTCAGAAGGTGGCATCTTCTGACCTTCATTTCTGAAGACATCTCCTATTTGGGACATTTACCCCCAGTCTCTATATTGTACAGAGCAAAGAACAGTAGACCACCCTCTAGGTAGTATCCAGTGGACCTTGGGCAACACACCTATCTTCTCTGGCCCTATTTTCTTCATGTTTGAATAAGAAACCCATTAGACCACATGGTTTCTCCAATGGCTTCTGATTCCGAGACAATTTCCTACTAAGGTGGAAACGACTGATGACAGATAGTTGCTCAAACCATGGGGCCTGGGAAAGAGGCATGGTGATGCAAGTACTAACACATAAAGGGGGAAAGAGGAGCCACTCATGGGCAAGAGTAAGGGAGACTTCAGAAAAGGAGGCCAGAGACTCTAGTCCTGGCAGAAAACAGATGGCTCAGTCCAACAGGGGCACGGAGGAAAGGGTAAGACAGAGACCATGGATAACGGTGTAGACAAAGTATAGGGAATCCCAGGCAACAGCAGGGAGCCAGGGAGGCATTACTACCATCAGGTCTGAAGGGACATAGGGGAGAACCCAGAAGAACTGTGGCCTTTGGAAGCAGAGAAACCCAATTAACCACAAGCAACTCACGGGGGTTAGGGGGAAGGGGGGCTGGGAGAATGAGTACCCCTACCTCACTCTCCTGCAGCCTTCCCATCTCCTGCCAGGGTCCACTGGTGCTTACACCCAACTGGAAGCCAGAAAGGGAAAGGGCCAATCACTGCATGCGGCCTCCAGGGTTGCAGAATAGAGGGGAACCATAGGTTTGGAGGGGTAAACAAAAAATACCCAACCAAAATACTTTGTGCTACACAGTTTGGTCTCTGTGGCTCTATTCTTGAAGATAGTCAGGGGTGATGTATTAGCACCACCAGGAGACCACTGCCAGCCCTCTGTGGTGGTGATCAATGCCGTGATGAGGTGGGGAACAAGCTGGGTCAGGGTTAGGAATGCTGGAGCAGGAATGGACTTGCTCCTGCAGTTCCAGAGGAAGAGTAAATAGGAGGAAGGGGGGACAAACCAGGAACTCATAGAAGGCTGAGGGCAGTTCCAAGGGGTTGCCAAACCAAAATCCAGAGACACAAGCCATGAACCACCTGGGAAGCTGGGTACGGCCTCGGGTAAATTCCAGTGCATGGATTACTGCTTGTTTTGCGGGCCTGCCTGCCAGCCACAAGCCCGGCAGTTCCCTCCTGTGTGGACACCTAACATCACCACAAGATGTCTTCCCGAGTCCAAGGAGCTTCTTCCTCAGGGACTCCGATACTTAGATCCTTAGCCATTCTGAGGGTGGAAATGTTCAGGTGAGTGGAGTTACACATGCCTGAGGTGCAGTGGAGAGAACTGTCATACATCAAAATCTCATTCATTCATGAGCGACACTGATCGGATGTGAGGTACCCCAGACTAGGTTTGAGGATAAACAAAACTGCAGGGAAATGCTCTAACTCCTGAAGAGACCGAAGTCTATGCAGTGCTTTAGGGGCAATGATGTGCGTGTGAATAATAGGTATGCAAACAATTCATTTTTCTCTGTCTGATGGGACCTAAATGAGGCAATGCTTTTCCTTCAAACGACGGTTCTACATTGTACGGACCTGGGAGAAACTACAGAATACCTATTCTTGTAGCCTTGTTTACCTTGAAGTCTTGTTACAGTGAGCGTGTTGTTACTTTCATCATAAATTATAAATGTAGAAAAGTTTAATATAAATAAATCTGCAATGCATTTTTTCAAACAGACAGTTATACAAATAAAAATTTTCATCAGTGAAGGCATATATATCTAAGAGCCTGACTCGGGAAGGTTTGACGCTGCATTTGCCCCGTGCAGTCACATGCCCTGCACAGGCCCTTGAATGTGGACAGAGCACCGGTCTGGAAGAAATCATAACTGCCTGGACTCTCAGTCTGGAGTCTTGAGACCTGAATTCTTTTCAAATTGCTCATTGTAACTCTGCTAATCACTTTAGCTCCCTGAACTACAACTTCTTGACAAATAAAATAAAATAACTATATGTGCCTCATAGGCTGCTGCCAGGATTACAGAAGCTTCCAGAAGCAAGTGCGTAACATCGCTACAGCTCCCTCCTCCCCTTTCAAAACATAGGAATCTTTACTTTAGTATTTCCACATTCCTTTTTAAATGCGTAGATGTATCTCCCACCTAAATGGAAAAAATATACTTTAAAAGCCTCCCTATATCTCTAGCCCTAAACTCCTCATGAACTTTTATTTATTTTATCTGAGACAGCAGTCTAAAAAGGTAAACAGAGGTTATAATTTGGCTCAGGTTTGGGAGTAGTAGAATCATTTCAGCAAGTTTGATTTCTGCTGCATTCTTGTCCTCCCTGGATTAGTCTCCAAAAGAACAGAACAAAAGAAAAAGAAAAGGGTTTTAATTGAGGTAATTTATGGCATTCCATTTCCTTTCCAGACTTTGCATTCGATGAGCAGGGATTGGATTTCAAGGCTTAATGGTTGGGTTCGGAGAAAACTCCTTTCATTTCTTTTTTTTTTCCTTTTTTTTTTTTTTTTTTTGCGAGGGCTTTCTCTAGTTGCGGCAAGTGGGGGCCACTCTTCATCACAGTGCGCGGGCCTCTCACTATCGCGGCCTCTCTTGTTGCGGAGCACAGGCTCCAGACCCGCAGGCTCAGTAGTTGTGGCTCACGGGCCTAGTTGCTCCGCAGCATGTGGGATCTTCCCAGACCAGGGCTCGAACCCGCGTCCCCTGCATTGGCAGGCAGATTCTCAACCACTGCGCCACCAGGGAAGCTCTCCTTTCATTTCTTAATGAAGGCTTAAAACATCAGAGTATATACTGCAGTTCTGTAGTGATAACTATGTATTTGGAATGATTTTTAAAAACAACTTTATTCCAACTGGCGCCCATTTCTTCACACCCCCTTCCTCTCCTTAACAAAGTCAGAGCTGTTCCTTGGCTCCTAGTTCTCTGCAATGTCACCATCACAGGTGGCAGCGACTGAGAGTTGAGCCATTTTCACAAAGGAGGCAGGAAATTCTCAGGAGGCCAGAAAGAGGGACAGCGGATCCCTTGCTTCATCTACTACCCCCATTAGACTGGAAGTCAGGAGACCTGGACTTTAGTCCCAATTAACTCCTCTGTAAAACAGTTAGACTCAATTTTCCCTGATCCCTTGAAACTACATGATAGTGATCCCAGAAATCAGTTCAGATACTCACATTCGTTTCTCTTTTTTTTTTGGAGTATATTTGCTTTACAATGCTGTGTTAGTTTCTGCTGTACAACGAAATGAATCAGCTATATGTATACATATATACCCTTCCTCTTGGTTCTTGAAAATCAATCAAATGGTGCTAAATGTCTCTGATAATTATCTCTGGAAAGGGGAGCGCTTTATTTTAACTTACTTTATTCTTTAGGGAACAATTATCTTAATCTACTGTGACTTCTGTATGAATGGAGATTAGCCATATTTACTTCGGAAAAACGTCACTCATTTTGTCTTAGGCAAAATGAAAGTCTTTTCCTGAGAGCTCTACACCATGGCTGCATAGTACTCCATCGTATAGATGTTTAGGTAATCCATATACCCATACGCAATGGATTCTCATTATTCATGGTAGTTATGTTCTATAAAGTCTCCAGAACACTGAATTAGTAAATACTAAGCCATTGCTCCAAGAGTAAATACAGGGCAGGGTTCCTGCAACCTCTGGTCACAACATTTTCATCAACCAATCAATACATAACCTTACCTTACATGTTTCTGTTTAAAGACACCTTATTTAATATACATTGTTTATTCATTAACATTGAACTCACAGTCAACAGCACTATATATAATAAATGCCTGAATGAAACTTATCTAACACATGGATTTTCTCCGTAGGGCACATCACTGTCTTCCTGCTTAGGAAACTACACTGCACTTCAGCACGATGCTGGGAGGCCACTTTAAACAAAGTGAAATCACCACCAAAAGCACAAAGATCTGAAAAAACATGGTACTAAACAGATTGCCAAAAGGATGCTTGTTTACAGCATGAGAAGTGAAACAAGAAGGGAGATCATCATCTTCTTTGACTTCAGCCAGGAACATGTACGTCAAGCAGCTCTAACTTTCCACCACTCTGCTCATGCCCTGAATAACCACAAAAGTGCCATGAGTATTGATTTGGGGGTTATAAATAAATGTTAGTGAGTAGGTGAATTCACAAATACGGAATCCACAAATAATGAGGACCGACTGTACTATATCTTGTAGGAAACACTTCCAACCCCCTTATCCCTTAGGCACCTCTAAGTCACTCCCTGGTCCACTGTGAGGTCTCCCAATTCCTAAGGTCCAGAAGCACTGACCCTGTTTCACCACATATTATTGCCCAGCAATTGTGCAGCAAAATTCCTAGCTGCCAGAGAGGAAGCACTCGGCTCATGTTTGTTAAATTAATCAAACCAGTCTGGCTGACCCTAAAGGAAGCTTTAGTCATTCCTCCCTGAAATCAGTGTTACAAAACAATTCTGTATTATTTCCAATACCCAAAGTACCAAACCTCATTAATCTAAAAGAATGGCAGTCCAGAATGAAGAAATAACATGTCCCAGTGAAATAAAATGACATCTACCTCCAACCCCTCAGTTCACCCAGTATCCTCGGGAACTTTCATACACACAGCTAAGAAAGCCCCCCTATCACTACCTCAGGCACAGTCAAAGGAGGGGAAGGTGTGAGCTTAAAGAGGTGAAAAACCAGAGCAAAGCAAAGTAGCCAAATCACTAGGTTCCAGACACAGAGACAGTAAAAGCACCATTGCCAAGGCAGTGATACCCTTGCCTGGAGCAGCGTTGCTCAAAGTGTGCATCTGAGGAGCTGGACTGACTATTAAAATATGCAAAATCCAGAGAGACCTTCAAGATGGCGGAGGAGTAAGACGTGGAGACCACCTTCCTCCCCACAAATACATCAGAAATACATCTGTGTGTGGAACAACTCCTACAGAACACCTACTGGACGCTGGCAGAAGACTTCAGACTTCCCAAAAGGCAAGAAACTCCCCACGTCCTGGGTAGGGCAAAAGAAAAAAGAAAAAAACAGAGACAAGAGAATAGGGATGGGACCTGCACCAGTGGGAGGGAGCTGTGAAGAAGGAAAAGATTCCACACACTAGGAAGCCCCTTCCCTGGTGGAGACTGCGGGTGGCAGAGGGGGGAAGCTTCGGAGCCACAGAGGAGAGCGCAGCCACAGGGGTGCGGAGGGCAAAGCGGAGAGATTCCCGCACAGAGGAGCGGTGCCGACCAGCACTCACCAGCCCGAGAGGCTTGTCTGCTCAGCCGCCGGGGCACACAGGGGCTGGGAGCTGGGGCTCAGGCTTCGGAGGTCAGATCCCAGGGAGAGGACTGGGGTTGGCTGCGTGAACACGGCCTGAAGGGGGCTAGTGCACCACAGCTAGCCGGGAGGGAGTCCAGGAAAAAGACTGGACCTGCCGAAGAGGCAAGAGACCATTGTTTTGGGGTGCACAAGGAGAGGGGATTCAGAGCACCGCCTAAACGAGCTCCACAGAAGGGCACAAGCCGCAGCTATCAGCACGGACTCCAGAGATGGGTTTGAAATGCTAAGGCCACTGCTGCACCACCAAGAAGCCTGTGTGCGAGCACAGGTCACTAGCCACACCTCCCCTCCCGGGAGCCTGTGCAGCCCGCCACTGCCAGGGTCCCGTGATCCAGGGACAACTTCCCCAGGAGAACACACGGTGTGCCTCAGGCTCTTGTAACGTCACGCCGGCCTCTGCCTCCGCAGGCTCGCCCCACATTCCGTACCCCTCCCTCCCCCCGGCCTGAGTGAGCCAGAGCCCCCGAATCAGCTGTTCCTTTAACCCCGTCCTGTCTGAGCGAAGAACAGATGTCCTCAGGCGACCTACATGCAGAGGCAGGGCCAAATCCAAAGCTGAACCCCAGGAGCTGTGGGAACAAAGAAGAGAAAGGGAAATCTCTCCCAGCAGCCTCAGGAGCAGCAGAGTAAATCTCCACAATCAACTTGATGTACCTGCATCTGTGGAATACCTGAATAGACAACGAATCATCCCCAAATTGAGGCGGTGGACTTTGGGAGCAACTGTAGACTTGGGGTTTCCTTTCTGCATCTAATTTGTTTCTGGTTTTATGTTTATCTTAGTTTAGTATTTAGAGTTTATTATCATTGGTAGATTTGTTTATTGATTTGGTTGCTCTCTTCCTTTCTTTTAATATATATATAGATATATATATATTTTCCCTTTTCTCTTTTTGTGAGTGTGTATGTGTATGTGTATTTGTGTGATTTTGTCTGTATAGCTTTGCATTTACCATTTGTCCTAGGGATCTGTCTTTCCATTTTTTTGTTTTCGTTTTTGTTTTTATACTATAGTTTTTAGTGCTTGTTATCATTGGTGGATTTGTTTTTTGGTTTGGTTGCTCTCTTCTTTCTTTCTTTCTTTTTTTAATTACTTTTAAATTTTTTTATTTTTAATAATTAAAAAAATTTTTTATTTTAATAACTATTCTGTTTTATTTTATTTTATTTTATTTTATTTTTTCCTTCTTTTTTTCTTTTTTCTCCCTTTTAATCTGAGCCATGTGGCTGACAGGGTCTTGGTGCTCTGGCCAGGTGTAAGGCCTGTGCCTCTGAGGTGGGAGAGCCAAGTTCAGGACATTGGTCTACCAGAGACCTCCCGACTCCACGTAATATTAAATAGTGAAAGTTCTCCCAAAGATCTCCATCTCAACGCTAAGACCCACCTCCACTCAACAACCAGTAAGCTTCAGTGATGGACATGCCATGCGAAACAACTAGCAAGACAGGAACACAACACCACCCATTAGCAGACAGGCTGCCTAAAATCATAATAAGTTCACAGACACACCAAAACACACCACTGGACATGGTCCTGCCCACCAGAAAGACAAGATTCAGCCTCATCCACCAAAACACAGGCACCAGTCCCCTCCACCATGAAGCCAACACAACCCACTGAACCAACCTTAGCCACTGGGGGCAGACACCAAAAACAACGGGAACTATGAACCTACAGCCTGCAAAAAGGAAACCCCAAACACAGTAAGTTAAGCACAATGAGAAGACAGAGAAACAAACAGCAGATGAAGGAGCAAGGGAAAAACCCACCAGACCTAACAAATGAAGAGGAAATAGGCAGTCTACCTGAAAAAGAATTCAGAGTAATGATAGTAAAGATGATCCAAAATCTTGGAAATAGAATGGAGAAAATACAAGAAACGTTTAACAAGGACCTAGAAGAACTAAAGAGCAAATAAACAATGATGAACAACACAATGAATGAAATTTAAAATTCTCTAGAAGGAATCAAGAGCAGAATAACTGAGGCAGAAGAATGGATAAGTGACCTGGAAGATAAAATAGTGGAAAAAACTGCCACAGAGCAGAATAAGGAAAAAAGAATGAAAAGAACTGAGGACAGTCTCAGAGACCTCTGGGACAACATTAAACACACCAAAATTCAAATTATAGGGGTCTCGGAAGAAGAGAAAAAGAAAGGGACTGAGAAAATATTTGAAGAGACTATAGTTGAAAACTTCCCTAATATGGGAAAGGAAATAGTAAATCAAGTCCAGGAAGCACAGAGAGTTCCATACAGGATAAATCCAAGGAGAAACACACCAAGACACATACTAATCAAACTACCAAAAATTAAATACAAAGAAAAAATATTAAAAGCAGCAAGGGAAAAACAACAAATAACATACAAGGGTATCCCCATAAGGTTAACAGCTGATCTTTCAGCAGAAACTCTGCAAGCCAGAAGGGAGTGGCATGACATATTTAAAGTGATGAAAGGGAAAAACCTACAACCAAGATTACTCTACCCAGCAAAGATCTCATTCAGATTCGACGGTGAAATTAAAACCTTTTCAGACAAGCCAAAGCTAAGAGAATTCAGCATCACCAAACCAGCTTTACAACAAATGCTAAAGGAACTTCTCTAGGCAAGAAACACAAGAGACAGAAAAGACCTACAATAACAAACCCAAAACAATTAAGAAAATGGTAATAGGAACATTACCTTAGAAGCAGTTCTAAGAGGGAAGTTTATAGCAATACAATCCTACCTCAAGAAACAGGAAACATCTCAAATAAACAACCTAACCTTACACCTAAAGCAATTAGAGAAAGAAGAAGAAGAACAACAAAAAAAACCCAAAGTTAGCAGAAGCAAAGAAATCATAAAGATCAGATCAGAAATAAATGAAAAAGAAATGAAGGAAACAATAGCAAAGATCAATAAAACTAAAGCCTGGTTCTTTGAGAAGATAAACAAAATTCATAACCCATTAGCCAGACTCATCAAAAAAAAAAGGGAGAAGACTCAAATCAATAGAATTACAAATGAAAAAGCAGAAGGAACAACTGACATTGCAGAAATACAAAGGATCATGAGAGATTACTACAAGCAACTACATGCCAATAAAATGGACAACCTGGAAGAAATGGACAAATTCTTACAAAAGCACAACCTTCTGAGACTGAACCAGGAAGAAATAGAAAATGTAAACAGACCAATCACAAGCACTGAAATTGAGACTGTGATTAAAAATCTTCCAACAAACAAAAGCCCAGGACCAGATGGCTTCACAGGAGAATTCTATCAAACATTTAGAGAAGAGCTAACACCTATCCTTCTCAAACTCTTCCAAAATACAGCAGAGGGAGGAACACTCCCAAACTCATTCTACGAGGCCACCATCACCCTGATACCAAAACCAGACAAAGATGTCACAATGAAAGAAAACTACAGGCCAATATCACTGATGAACACAGATGCAAATATCCTCAACAAAATACTAGCAAACAGACTCAAACAGCACATTAAAAGGATCACACACCATGATCAAGTGCGGTTTATCCCAGGAGTGCAAGGATTCTTCAATATACGCAAATCAATCAATGTGATTAACCATATTAACAAATTGAAGGAGAAAAACCATATGATCATCTCAATAGATACAGAAAAAGCTTTCGACAAAATTCAACATCCATTTATGATAAAAACCCTCCAGAAAGTAGGCATAGAGGGAACTATGCCCCAACATAATAAAGGCTATATATGACAAACCCACAGCCAACATCGTTCTCAATGGTGACAAACTGAAACCATTTTCTCTAAGATCAGGAACAAGACAAGGTTGTCCACTCTCACCACTATTATTCAACATAGTTTTGGAAGTTTTAGCCACAGCAACCAGAGAAGAAAAAGAAATAAAAGGAATCCAAATCAGAAAAAAAGAAGTAAAGCTGTCACTGTTTGCAGAAGACATGATACTATACATAGAAAATCCTAAAGACGCTACGAGAAAACTACTAGGGCTAATCAGTGAATTTGGTAAAGTTGCAGGATACAAAATTAATGCACAGAAATCTCTTGCATTCCTATACACTAATGATGAAAAATCTGAAAGAGAAATTAAGGAAACACTCCCATATACCACTGCAACAAAAAGAATAAAATACCTAGGAATAAACCTACCTAAGGAGACAAAAGACCTGTATGCAGAAATCTATAAGACACTGATGAATGAAATTAAAGATGATACAAACAGATGGAGAGATATACCATGTTCTTGGACTGGAAGAATCAACATTGTGAAAATGACTATACTACCCAAAGCAATCTACAGATTCAATGCAATCCCTATCAAACTACCAATGGCATTTTTCACAGAACGAGAACAAAAAATTTCACAATTTGTATGGAAATACAAAAGACCCCGAATAGTCAAAGCACCCTTGAGAAAGAAAAAAGGAGCTGGAGGAATCAGGCTCCCGGACTTCAGAGTATACTACAAAGCTACAGTAATCAAGACAGTATGGTACTGGCACAAAAACAGAAATATAGATCAATGGAACAGAAGAGAAAGCCCAGAGATAAACCCACACACATATGGTCACCTTATTTTTGATAAAGGAGGCAAGAATATACAATGGAGAAAAGACAGCCTCTTCAATAAGTGGTGCTGAGAAAACTGGACAGTTACATGTAAAAGAATGAAATTAGAACACTCCCTAACACCATACACAAAAATAAACTCAAAATAGATTAAAGACCTAAATGTAAGGCCAGACACTATCAAACTCTTAGAGAAAAACATAGGCAGAACACTGTATGACATAAATCACAGCAAGATCCTTTTTGACCCACCCCCTAGAGAAATGGAAATAAAAGCAAAAATAAACAAATGGGACCTAATGAAACTTAAAAGCTTTTGCACAGCAAAGGAAACCATAAACAAGATGAAAAGACAACTCTCAGAATGGGAGAAAACATTTGTAAATGAAGCAACTGACAAGGGATTAATCTCCAGAATTTACAAGTAGCTCATTCAGCTCGATATCAAAAAAACAAACAACCCAATCCAAAAATGGGCAGAAGACCTAAATAGACATTTCTCCAAAGAAGATATACAGATTGCCAACAAACACATGAAAGGATGCTCAACATCACTAATCATTAGAGAAATGCAAATCAAAACTACAATGAGGTATCACCTCACACCAGTCAGAATGTCCAGCCTCAAAAAATCTACAGACAATAAATGCTGGAGAGGGTGTGGAGAAAAGGGAACCCTCTTGCACTGGTGGTGGGAATGTAAATTGATACAGCCACTATGGAGAACAGTATGGAGGTTCCTTAGAAAACTAAAAATGGAACTACCATACGACCCAGCAATCCCACTCCTGCACATATACCCTGAGAAAACCATAATTCAAAAAGAGTCATGCACCACAATGTTCATTGCAACACTATTTACAATAGCCAGGACATGGAAGCAACCTAAGTGTCCATCAACAGATGAATGGATAAAGAAGATGTGGCACATATATACAATGGAATATTAGCCATAATAAGAAATGAAATTGAATTATTTTTAGTGAGGTGGATGGGCCTAGAGTCTGTCATACAGAGTGAAGTAAGTTAGAAAGAAAAAACAAACACCGTATGCTAACACATATATATGGAATCTAAAAAAAAAAAAAAAAAAAAAAAACTGGTTCTGAAGAACGTAGGGGCAGGACAGGAATAAAGACGCAGATGTAGAGAATGGACTTGAGGACACGGGGAGGGGGAAGGGTAAGCTGGGATGAAGTGAGAGAGTGGCAAGGACAAATATACACTACCAAATGTAAAATAGATAGCTACTGGGAAGCAGCCACATAGCACAGGGAGATCAGCTCAGTGCTTTGTGACCACCTAGAGGGGTGGGATAGGGAGGGAGATGCAAGAGGGAGGAGATATGGGGATATATGTATATGTATCGCTGATTCCCTTTGTTATAAAGCAGAAAGTAACACACCATTTTAAAGCAATAATACTCCAATAAAGATGTTAAAAAAAAAAAAAGGAAATTCCATGTTCTACACCAGACCAAATACAATTGAATCTCTAGGGGTAGATCTAGAGACCTGAATTCCAACAAGTTCCCTTTGGATTCTCATGCAAATGTATGTTTGGGAGTCGCTGTTTCATTTAGAAAGTGGGTTAGTGAGGAGGCACAAGTTTTGGGGTCTTCTGAGAAATCTGGGCCCAAAGGCCCAATCCACTTACTAGCTGGGTAACACTGAGCCCTCGATTTTCTGTAAGTATGAGGATAATATATTATTTAGTTTACAGGGTTGCTCTACTGTGACACTGCTGACATTTTGGCCTGGATAACTGTTTTCAGTGAGGGCTCTCCTGTGCAAGGTAGAATGTTTGGCAGCAACCATGACCTCTACCTACTAGATGACAATAGCAACACCTCAGTAATGACAATCAAAATTATTTCCAGACATTGCCAAATGTCCCCTGGGGAGAGGGGAGCAGAGTCACTGCTGGTTGAGACCCACTCATTTAAAGGATTGTTGGATCTAATAAATGTGACAGGGTCTGACACATGGTAGGCTATCAAAAAATGTTTATTATCTTTCTTCTCCCTCAAATCGCAATGAATCCCCAGAGAAGAGAGCTCTGACAATTTTCACGAAGGTCCTCAGTGTTTTTTGTATTTTCGACACCTCCTTTGTTTCTCACCTGGCTTTATAGTCAGTTAAAATGAGCAGGCATTCGGCTATAAAGTTAACTTGATTTTGTTCTTAATATTACAAATTTTCAGAAGCAACTGGTTGCGTCTAAACTCTACAATTCATGCACATCATATGTAGAACGGTGAATGTGGGGTGAAAGCTCAGAGCCCTTATATCATTCTTAGAATTAATTTGACAACAGGTCCTTCATAGGCTAATTCCCCAGCTCTCTAATCAAAGCACTTAAAAGACTGGAGTGCATGGCCCATGGGCTTCTCATCCAAAGCAAGTCAACATTCTCCATCTGTGAAACAAAGACGTGGGACCAAAGTCTCAAGTTCCTCTAAAATTCCATATACTTCTAAAAATTCTATGATTCCAATTAACTCCTAATACTTTCTTCTAATTCGTCAATAATTTTATACTTTTAGTATTAAAACTTAATAACTATGATATTTTAATATTCACTCAATAAACATTTCATCAAAGTAACAGTTCTTGAGTGTGTACTTTGTGAAAAGCCCAATCTTCCCACTAACACCAAAAAAAGGTAAGACATGGTCTCTGACCTCAAGACGGAGAGGCAGACACATAGACCAAAAGCCAGATAAAAACCAAAATGAAATATGTGCTCTGTGCAAATACAATTAGAGTAAATCTGAGATGGGAAAAAGATGAACAAAAGTTCAAATAGTTACTGACAACTCATTATGTTTGAGAGAAAAATGGCTGAAAACAGAACAGTTGGGGAAAAAAAGGAAAAGATTCTCACTTGGCCTTCCAGACTCGGGGATAAACAAGACAAAGATCAATTCAAGGCATGCTGAAAACTGCAAGTTACAACATCCCCATCACTTTTTCATAAGAGGAGACATCTCCCCTTGAAGTACAGACACTTTGAGTGATGAAAGATAATGACTATAGAGGTAAATACACTGGATAATTAGAAACGGCAATTTGCTAGAAGAGGTTTCATCAAACTGATGCCTCACTGACTTCTTTAGCAGCTACTTGTCTGAAAAAAAAAAAATGTAATTCCAGGGCTATGTAGCAAACTTGGATGTGTTACTTTCTTGAATAGATTGATCACATCAGTATTGCAGCATCCCTTTATTTAACTTCAAAATAACACAGGAAGAAAGTTGAAAGATAGCCTCCAAGTATGTGTTAGAAGTTATTCTCTTATTTTCTTTCAACTGCAGCTTATTCTTTCTCCACTCAAACCTGCCTTGCTTTCATAATAATCAGCAGTGCTGCTTTGGGAGAAATATGTCAGCAATAACAAATGACAGGGGTGTGGCCTTGTCACTAGCTCCATATTATATGTATATTTAATATGAGGCACAGATTCACGTCTCCCAGAAGGTTTTAGTGAATTATTTGTGGTTGAGCACATGTTGTGTCCAAGAAAAGAGCTCTGTTCCTTATTGGTTAACTTGACACCTATTTAGAGTGGGAACAACCACAGCAAAAATAAGGTTCTACAAAGGGCTAGAAACCTACTGTCGACAATACTGCTTCATCATTCCAAGTGAAATGCACATTACATCAGCCATAAGATAAGACCAGCTTTCAATTTCTTCACATTGAACGGGCAGAGAGCTGGGGGTGGGGGGGGGGGGGAGGGAGGGGAGTGGTTCTTGCTCCCTGTATTTCTATTAAAAAATTATATTTAACAAATGCAGTGCTATAGACTGAATGTCTGTATCTCCTCAAAATTCACGTTGACACCTAACCCCAAATGTGGGGTGGGCCTCTGGGAGATGATTAGGTCATGAGGTTAAATGGAGTTATAACTTTTATAAAAGAGACCCCAGAGAGCTCCCTCATTCCTTCTTCCATGTGAGGACACAGCAAGAGCACAGCTGTCTATGAACCAGGAAGCAGGCTCTCACCAGACACTGAATCTGCTGGCACCTTGATATTGGACTTCCCAGCCTCTAGAACTCTGATAAATAAATGTCTGTTGTTTATAAGCCACTCAGTCTATGGTATTCTATTAGAGCAGCCCCAACAGAATAAGACATACAGAGAGCTCTCTTTGCCTATCCTTTAGGTATCCTCTACCCTATGATCCCAAATCTCAAGGGAAAAATGCGATTTGATGGCATTAGGGGCCTTCCCTGACTGTTTTTGTGGTTGTTATTCGCACATCATCATCAGAAGTGACATTTACTGAGTATTTACCGTGTGCCAGGCACAATTATAAGCACTTTTCAAATATTAAATCATCGAAATAGTTTCTGTCTTTCCAGCTTCACAGGCCTGATTACATGTGGCACCATCATTGATCCTAATGGACTCTTTCTTTTCTTAATCAAATCAAGAAAGGAGGTGGAAGTCTGCATATCATGCAAGTGCACAGATATCCTCATGGATCTCTTCATAAGGGAATATGAGTTAAGGCCAAAAAAGATAAATTGGCATATTACAAGTACTAGATATTTCAAAATACTAATTAGTTACTTTATTTTGACCATTTTACTGATTTGCTCAGTCCTTAATTTGTAAAAATTGCTTTCGTGCTCTGTAGACAAAAGCCCTACAGTAGTATCCTCCCCAAAGAATTCATTTTTTTCTCATACAAACAGATCAAAAACAGAAAGCCAAGAAATGTCACCATTCCATGAAAGGACATCAAGCTAAGGGGACCTACAGAGGTGATCATCTCTGGAGAGATAATCACTCACAGAAGCCACAGTTGTTCTTCAGCTAGAAAGATCACATGAGCCACTTCTCTTAAAACCTAAAATCCCCAAACTAACAGAAATCATTTATCATTTGCCACCGATTCCCCACTGGTAAAACTAGATTCCTCTGAAATAACAGTCCCAAGAGGAATTGTGAGATTCAACTAGAAAACCAATCCATCAACAAATATGCCTACCACTGAGTGACAGAAGGTGGGGTACATCAAATACATTTAAAGAAAACTGTCCTTGTCCTCAAGAAAATTTCAATACAGTTGAAAGAAGTTAAGATATTGAAATAATTTTAAGGTATTTTAGCAGCAAGCTAGGTACCAGAAAAAGTGGCAAAGAGCATCCCAAATGAACACTGGCCTATCAATTTCCTTCACTCTTCCTTTCATTTTCTTATGTGTTTGGCTTCTTCCCAAAGCAAGGCCTAACACAAGGTCAAGGACTCAGGGAAAAGGTAATTCATTTGGAAGATGTCCCACAAAGCATGAGTGAGTGGGAGGGAAGAGTGACACAAAGACAGAGGAAAAGCCAATATGAAGATGTGTTACAAAGATCATGGTCAATTGGGGCTGATAGTGGGACCTCTAAGAGGCTAAGAAAATGCTTCCCAGAATGTTCATCTTCAGGGCAGGAGGCTGGGACTATTGGTTGAGAATTTTCAGGGGGCATAAACTCCATGATACTTATATGCTGCACTTGCCTGCTGGCCAAGCTGACGCCAGTGGTCTGAAAAGGTCCTGAGATAGAAAGTGAAAAGAGGCTGCCTGATAATTAAGGTGAGGCACTGGTAGTGCGAATCTGAGCTTGCATGGACCTATGACACATCCAACCCCCAAAAGAAGCAGCTGAAAGCAGAGATGGGTGGAGGAGATGCGATGCAAAGCCTCAAAAGCACCTGCTACCCAGTCCTGCTCTAAAAGTGTTGTGTGAATTCTCTGCTCACCTGTGAATATTCAGTCCACTCTCTACTCTCAACTTTTTCCTTTGTCTCAGTCCTTCTTCCTTGTCCAATCTTCTCTATGTATCTGAAACAAGATACATCTTCTGTCCAACAAATTGCCTAACTTCTGAGCTTTTCCACTTTAAAATTCTTTCACAGTGCCATGTATTATTTTAAAAACTTAAATCAGTTAATAAAATACTGATGTGCTAGGCTCCCTGGGAGAAACAAAGATGATGGTGATGACAATGATGATGATGATGATGATTATAATATAATAACTACTAATTATTGACATCTTCTTGTTTGCCAGTCCTTTACATGTATGAGCACATTAAACCTCCATGACGACTCATTGAACTATCTGCTCCATTTTACAGATGCTTCTTCACTTCACTGAGATATAGAGAAATTCAGTAACTTGCCCAAGATCACACAAATATTAAGTGGAAGAGGCAGGATTTGAACCCAGGCAATTTGACTTCGAGAGCTCAGACTAACTTTGCAGGACGGGTGGGGTGGGAAGAGAGACAAAATAACCACAGTTAAGCAATAAGCATGGTTATTGAGGTAAAGACAATGAGTTGCCTGTAGAAGCAAAAGGATGAGGGAAACTTTTGCAAAGTTTTGCAAAACCTCATCTAAATTACCTAGTACACATTATCCCCAGAATCTCACCCACATTTCTGGTCAGCTTTGTCTCAATCGTCCCCCACCCCACTCTTCGTTTTTCATACCCTCCTTCATTGCAACAAATTTTTGCTCATTTTTGACTTCGGTTTCAAAAGGTCTATAAATAACACTTATGGAAGTCCATGATTTTCATTTAAACTCTACAGGGAAAAAAATCTCCTTCAAGCCCTAAAAAATGATGTTGGAGTCTCCCAACTCTCTTATATGTTAAAGAGATCATTATTCCAAATTCTTCATCTACCTTCTTCTTCTCTACCACTTTTGAGGATCAGAGAATATATGAAATCTTGGAGTGAAAACAATATGCAATCACCACTAGTAATACTGTAGAATATATGCCCACAGACACCATTAAGATAAAGTTTGAGAAATCAATTCAAGAACAAAAGGAAATCTGTAAATTTAGCTCAGGGTTTTAACTCTGAACACCAAGATAAAGGATAAAATAAAAGGTATAATAAGAGTACGTACTGATTGTTCTGAAGTATATAATTATTTAATCTTTCTAAGGACTTCTAAAAAGGTTTTACATCAAAGACTAAGAACAAATTAGCAAGGGTCCAGAAAACTTTCATTATTCATTCAATAAACTTTCTGAGTTGATATTATGTTCTAGACTAGATGCTTTACTGCCCTAGATACTAGAGATACTATGATCAATAAGACGTGATTGTTATAAATAAGGAACTGGCCTTGAGATTTTTTTTTAAAATAAGAAGAATAAATGAGCCTTTCTCTAGATGAAAATAATGCAAAGATCCTCAGGACCTGGTAGTGGGAACAATTTCCTTTCAACATCTTTAAATGTTACTTTACCATATTTTAACATTCTTATGATTCTTCTAATTCATCAGACAACACTAACTCCCCTTAGTAATAAAATGCCAGCCTGGCAGAAGATTTCAGAAGCTAGGTGACAAGGCAGACAATTGGTAGATAAGAAATAATGAGGGGGACTGTCAGTACATTTAGGAAAATTCAACCCAAATTATATGTGGAAGATGTCATGTGTTTAGACCTACAAACATGACCAGGCAGTCACTGCAGATCAGCCCTCATTTTTGGTCTGCTAGGGCTGCCATAACAAAATACCACAGACTGAGTGGTTTAAATGACAGAAATTTATTTCTCACAGTTCTGGAGTCTGGAAAGTCCAAAATCAAGTTTTCCCCCTGACTGGGTTTCTGGGGAGAGCTCTCTTTCTGGCCTGAAGATGACAGCCTTCTCACAATGTGTTCACATTTCCTTTCCTGGGTGCATGGGCATGGACCTCGGGCGGGGGGATCGGAGAGCAAGAAGGGCACTCTCCTCCTCTTATAAGGGCATCAATCCAATCAGATCAGGACTTCCACGATGACCTCATTTAACCTTAATTACTTCTGTAAAGGCCCTATCGCAAAATACGGTCACATTGGGGGTTGGGGCTTCAACATATGAATCTGGGGAGACATTCCGTCCATAGCACCCCTTAAAGCTGTCAACCTAGTACAGTGCTACAGATCAAAAGCACAAAAAATTGTATTTATTCAACCATTAAAATAATATTTATTAAGTAAATACTCTGTGCCAGATACCACCTTGTGCTGTGAATAGGAAAGAGGGAAGGGAGAGAGGGAGGGGTTAAAGAGCCTGCCTTGACAACAGTACGTTCTAGTCGATAATGATAAACAATAAATAACCAAACAACTAAATAAAGAATAACCAGCGGTGGGTGGGGATGAAGGGGAAGGGAGCTGGGAGAGGTGACCAATAGCATGGACAGGGAAGATCTCTCTGAAGAAGTGATTTTACACTGAGATCTTGAAGGAGGAGAGGGAGTCAGTCACGTGAGGTTTCTGGGGCGAGTGTTTCAAGGAGAAAGAATGGATAATGCAAACACTTGAGTTAGTAACAAGCTTGGCACATGTGAGGAAAAGAAGTCACAGTGGCTGAACTGCATAAGTTCAGAGGTGAACAATGTGAGATGAGATCTGAGAAGGAGGCAGGGAGATGTGGATCATGGTAAAGGGTTGGCATTTAGACTACTTCCAACAGAGAGGCATTGGAAGGCATTACACAGGGGCCTGATCTGACTACACTGCAGTCAGGTGGGGTTTTCTGTGGCCAGGAAAGAATGCAGCTGGGCAACCGTAGAGAGATAAAAACCAGGTTAGAAGGCTAGTGCATCAGTTTAGCAAAAGATGATGGATATTCTGGAGTAGGACTGAGGTAATGGACTAGAGAGGCCTTAGCATCTATTTTACGGAGTAGAAGCACAGGACATGATTATGGATTAGATGTGGAGGGTAGAATTATAAAAAACTAAAATATTTGCCTTAATCCAAAAATTATATGACAAGGAGGGAAACTGGAAAAAATAGGTTGGGAAAGGGTTATGGAATCAAGGGTTCTCTCTTGAACCTTGTGAAGTCAGGAGATCCATTAGACATGCAAATGGAGAAGTAAAACAGAGATGTTCCATCTGTGTCTGCATGGGAGGGATCAGGGATGGAGGAATGCATTGGCAGGTGACATAGCTGAAGCCACAGAGCTGAATCAGAACCTAGGCAGAGCCCAAAGCTAAAGAAACAGGTCTGCGACAGCACCCGAAGCACACCAACTTTTAGAGGAGAAAGAGCCAGCAAAAACAGCCTTGGGGTGATAATAGGCAGAACACTCTATGACATCAATCACAGCAAGATCCTTTTTGACCCACCTCCTAGAGAAATGGAAATAAAAACAAAAACAAATGGGACCTAATGAAACTTAAAAGCTTTTGCATAGCAAAGGAAACCATAAACAAGACGAAAAGACAACCCTCAGAATGGGAGAAAATATTTGCAAATGAAGCAACTGACAAAGGATTAATCTCCAAAATTTACAAGTAGCTCATGCAGCTCAATATCAAAAAAACAAATAACCCAATCCAAAAATGGGCAGAAGACCTAAACAGACATTTCTCCAAAGAAGATATACAGATTGGCAACAAACACATGAAAGAACGCTCAACATCACTAATCATTTGAGAAATGCAAATCAAAACTACAATGAGGTATCACCTCACACCAGTCAGAATGGCCATCATCAAAAAGTCTACAAACGAAAAATGCTGGAGAGGGTGTGGAGAAGAGGGAACCCTCTTGCACTGTTGGTAGGAATGTAAACTGATACACCACTATGGAGAACAGTATGGAGGTTCCTTAAAAAACTAAAAATAGAACTACCATACGACCCAGCAATCCCACTCCTGGGCATATAGCCTGAGAAAACCATAATTCAAAGAGTCATGTACCACAATGTTCATTGCAGCTCTATTTACAATAGCCAGGACATGGAAGCAACCTAAGTGTCCATCGACAGATGAATGGATAAAGAAGATGTGGCACATATATACAATGGAATATTACTCGCCACAAAAAGAAACAAAATTGAATTATTTGTAGTGAGGTGGATGGACCTAGAGTCTGTCACACAGAGTGAAGTAAGTCAGAAAGAGAAAAACAAATACCGTATGCTAAGACATATATATGGAATCTAAAAAAAAAAAAAAACTGGTTCTGAAGAACCTAGGGGCAGGACAGGAATAAAGACGCAGACGTAGAGAATGGACTTGAGGACACGGGGAGGGGGAAGGATAAGCTGGGACGAAGTGAGAGAGTGGCATGGACATATATACACTACCAAATGTAAAACAGATAGCTAGTGGGAAGCAGCCACATAGCACAGGGAGATCAGCTCGGTGCTTTGTGACCACCTAGAGGGATGGGATAGAGGGGTGGGATAGGGAGGGTGGGAGGGAGAAGGAAGGGGGAGGAGATATGGGGATATATGTATATGTATAGCTGATTCACTTTGTTATAAAGCAGAAACTAACACAGCATTGTAAAGCAAGTATACTCCAATAAAGATGTTAAAAAAATAAATAAAGTTCCAACATTCTATTCAAAAAAAACCACATCCTTACCTTCTCCTCACACCATGTTCTGAACCTGGAAAACTGAGAGCACATTTCTAACCTCTGTACTGCAAGAGCAATGCAGAAGATTCAGAGAAGTGCAAGAAAAGTGATCAAGAGAGTGAAAGCCGGTCATAGGAATACTAAAGGAAATGATGAAGGCTGTCCAATCCGACTGAAGGAAACCAAGTGGGATACACTGACTTGCTCACCAATTCCCAATATAATTAAGGGAGGAGCATATATCTTATCCCTCAGTTTTGAAAGATCAAACCTAAGATCAATGAAAATGAAGATATTGTCCACAATTGTGCATTTTACTAAGATGTGTTAGCATCATGCATATGGCCAGATAAATCAGGAGTAGAAAAGCTTACAGGTAAATACCCTAGAACGGGAAGCAGCTGATGCATATCCCAAGGCAAGCCCCGAATGACTTCCTGTCTTCTTCAGCCTAGACAAGCCCTTAACCCCTCTCTGTGCCTCACCCACAATTCCGTGGAAATGCCACAATGCCTCTTCACCTGGACAGAACTAATTAGTTAACAGCTGGAAATAAAACCACTTCTGTAGAGCATGCACTTTGAGCTGTTTCCACCTGTGATGGTGCTTTTATGACCTTCAATTCATGCTGCTGCCTTCTTAGGGCCACTTATAGATGAGGGCAGGGGGCAGAGTAATGCCAACTGTCCACGCAGGGATGGAACTCATGACCATAGTATCAGTGACCTTTCATTGGAACAATGCAGAAAATTCCACATCACAGAGTCGATATGTAGTCTAGAAGTCCAATGTGTAAAACCCTTCTGTGATGGTCAGTTTTATGTGGCAACTTGTCTGGGCTGTAGTCCTCAGTTATTTATTCAAACACTAATCTAGGTGTCATGGTGAAGATATTTTGTAGAGATGATTAACATCTACAATCAGTTGACTTTAAGTGAAGGAGGTTATGCTCAATACTCTGGGTGCACCTGATCCAAGCAGTTGAAAGGCCTTAAGAGAAGAACCAAGGTTTCCCTGAGGAAGAAGAGATTCCATGGTAGACTGCAGAGTCCAGGGGCCTACCCAGAGCCCACAATCCGTACAAGCCAATTCCTTGCACAATTCCTTGCATAAGTAAGTAAGTAAATAAATAAATAAATAAGTGTGTGTGTGTGAGTGTGTATTCTACTTGTTCTGTTTTTCTGGTGGAACTCTGACTTATACACCTGCCTTTTCTCCATAGAGAAAGAAATCAAGCTTATGTAAATGCGCACTAACTACATCTAAAGAATATTCATTTCCATAGAAGGGAAAGGGGAAAGGTACTCCCCTCTTACCTGGGAGGCTAAGGGTAACAGCATAGCTCTCATTAATTATATGCTCCATGTACTTGGCAAATCTAAAATTTAGTACCAGGTTCTTAAGGTCGTGTTTAATTGAACAGCCCAAAGCACCTCCCTGTGGAATCCCATGTATAGAAACAGGTATAAAATCGAACGCTGATGCTGTCTTTAAACCTTAGCTTTAGTTCCATGAGTTCAGTCCCTTGAGCTCTCCACCAGAAATGCCTGGGCAGTGGGTGAACATCTGGGGCTGCAAACTATGGAGACAAAGTTTGGTGGAGTAATTTCTTCTCCAAAGAGCAAATATCAGCTAGCTTAGTTTTCTGCCTGTCACCCCTCCTTACCTCTATAAGGGAGGTCTATGAATCATCCTTCCCAATGGGAAGGGCAGTTGTAAGGGTGACATCATCCTCTGGCTGCCCAGGTGACCAGGATTACAAGACCAGGGACACCCTCCCCTCTCACCTGTCCACATATGTCCCTTCTTAAGCATCACGCTCGGTTAAAGGATTCATTTTTCTAGCAGAGGAACACAGTGAGGAATATCTAAGTACTTTTGCACCTCTGTTTGGACCTCCAGCACCAAAAAGGAAAGCTGGACTCATGTGTCGCTTCCAGCTCTCCTTTCTACCTTTTGTATGTAAGAGTTGACCACAGTTTCTCTTTATATGCACCAACATTTTCATTTGTGCATTCATTCACTCAAAAATATTTATTGAGTGCTTTGGAAGAAACTAAAGTAAATCAGACCAGATTTTAGGCTCAAGGATTTGGAGAGAAGCTAAGTACATGTATTATTGTAATACAAGTTGGCATAAAATATACAAATAAAAATTCTGGAGTTTAGACATAGTTAGACATGGTGGGGTAACAGGATGAAAAGAAGGGAAGAACAGAAAAGTGATGGCATGATATACTGAGAGCTTTTACCCATGGGGGACGGCCACCAAACTAAGATCTTCTTGTTATTTTTATATTTAGTTGCGCTAGAAAAGTAATTAATCGGAACACAATTTTGATATGGTCTATAGGGAAATCACCAAAGAATAGGACTGCAACACCATTTGTATAGTAATATGAGTCACTTTGCATATTGCTGCTCTGGTCAGGCTGACAAGCTTGGGATGAAAAAAATACTGTTTGTCTTTACAAATGACATCTATGTAAAGAGACAGGGCAAGAGCCCAAGTAGGTCCTGACCTGGAAAATGCTAATAAGCCTCACGTGATTCAAACTTAGTACGCTGGCTCCAAATTAATATAGACTTCCACATAGTTCACAAGTGACAGGTTTTAAGATAAATAGAGTACCTCAGTAAAAATGCTATTAAATATATGTGAAGCCTTGAACAGATGGCATTTATAATAGATATCCCTGATAACTGATCACCATTTAGTATTCTCTGGCCCAGGCTCATATCAAGGTTTCACGACTCTAGAAGGGAAAAAAAAAGTATGAGCAAGATCTTAATTTCCCAAGCAGTCTGTCAAACAGCTGTTTCTCACCACTCTATAAAATCAGCCATTCATCAAAGCTATTTTTTAAGAAAGGTAAAATTAAATTTATATCTGAATCTTCTCCAAGTTGAACAATAGGTTACTAATTTCCTGACCTATTTATTTTGAAAACCCCAAATTTCCAATGTTACTTTCTGGGCCGCCGCTGGGAGCCAGGCTGCAGACCACCAAGACTACAGGCCTAGCAGACAGGGTCTGGGAGATGTGAACAGCCTGTCTGAGACCACCACAAGTTGGAATCCTCTGCTGCTTGACATGCCTGATCAGGACGTTGACCTCGGCCATGTCAGAGTCATAGAGCTTCCTCACAGCCTGTCTGAGCTGGTGCTTGTTGGCCTTCCATCCACACTGAACACAGGGGACACAGGTTCGAGCCCTGGTCCGGGAAGATCCCACATGCCGCGGAGCAGCTAAGCCCGTGCGCCACAACTGCTGAGCCTGCGCTCTGGAGCCCACGAGCCGCAACTACTGAAGCCTGCGCGCCTAGAGCCTGTGCTCCGCAACAAGAGAAGCCACCGCAATGAGAAGCCCGCGCACCGCAACGAAGAGGAGCCCCCGCTCCGCAACTAGAGAAAGCCCGCGCACAGCAACGAAGACCCAACGCAGCCAAAATAAATAAATAAATAAAAATTTAAAAATATAAAAATAAAACTCCCTGACCCTTAAAAAAAAAAAAAAAAACTTTTTTTTGAACATCTTTATTGGAGTATAATTGCTTTACAATGGTGTGTTACTTTCTGCTTTACAACAGTGAATCAGCTATACATATACATATATCCCCATATCTCCTCCCTCTTGCGTCTCCCTCCCACCCTCCCTATCCCACCCCTCTAGGTGGTCACAAAGCACCGAGTTGATCTCCTTGTGCCATGTGGCTGCTTCCCACTAGCTATCTATTCTACATTTGGTAGTGTATATATGTCCATGCCACTCTCTCACTTCGTCCCAGCTTACACTTCCCCCTCCCCGTGTCCTCAAGTCCATTCTCTACATCTGTGTCTTTATTCCTTTCCTGCCCCTAGGTTCTTCAGAACCATATTTTAGATTCCATACATATGTGTTAGCATATGGTATTTGTTTTTCTCCTTCTGATTTACTTCACTCTGTGTGACAGACTCTAGGTCCATCCACCTCACTACAAATAACTCAATTTTGTTTCTTTTTATGGCAGAGTAATATTCCATTGTATACATGTGCCACATCTTCTTTCTCCATTCATCTGTCAATGGACACTTAGGTTGCTTCCATGTCCTGGCTATTGTAAATGGAGCTGCAATGAACATTGTGGTACATGACTCTTTTTGAATTATGGTTTTCTCAGGCTATATGCCCAGGAGTGGGATTGCTGGGTCGTATGGTAGTTATATTTTTAGCTTTTTAAGGAACCTCCATACTGTTCTCCATAGTGGCTGTATCAATTTACATTCCCACCAATGGTGCAAGAGGGTTCCCTTTTCTCCACACCCTTTGCAGCATTTATTGTTTTTAGATTTTTTGAGGCTGGACATTCTGACTGGTGTGAGATGATATCTCATTGTAGTTTTGATTTGCGTTTCTCAAATCATTAGTGATGTTGAGCATTCTTTCATGTGTTTGTTGGCAATCTGTATATCTTCTTTGGAGAAATGTCTGTTTAGGTCTTCTGCCCATTTTTGGATTGGGTTGTTTGTTTTTTTGATATTGAGCTGCATGAGCTGCTTGTAAATTCTGGAGATTAATCCTTTGTCAGTTGCTTCATTTGCAAATATTTTCTCCCATTCTGAGGGTTGTCTTTTGGTCTTGTTTATGGTTTCCTTTGCTGTGCAAAAGCTTTTAAGTTTCATTAGGTCCCATTTGTTTATTTTTCTTTTTATTTCCATTTCTCTAGGAGGTGGGTCAGAAAGGATCTTGCGGTGATTTATATCACAGAGTGTTCTGCCTATGGGTTCCTCTAGAGTTTTATAGTGTCTGGCCTTACATTTAGGTCTTTAATCCATTTTGAGTTTATTGTATGTTATTATGTGTCTTATACAGATCACCTTTTCCCATGCGCAGATGTAGAACGTTTAACTTTGGGGTTAAGGCCCTTTTGGAGTCATGAGGCCCAAGAAAGCAACTAGGATCACCAGGTTAATAGGACAGGGTCAGCAAAGAGGACAGCCTCAAAGGGAACCACAAAAATATTTTGAATAGAAAATGCCAAATTAAGCCTTGACTTGAAATGTGGGTCATCAGGATAGAACAAGGAAATGAAGATATTGAAATCATAAAACAGGTAAGGGTCTGAATCAAGGGCTGATGATTTTCAAGAAGTGGGCAAATTACACTTATTTATTAGCAGTCTACCGTTCAGCGATTTTGCTTGTCCTGATCTGCTTTAAGTGTAGATATTTTTAAATGCTAACCAAACCAATGCATGTTCTAAAATTAGGACCATATGACAATCAACCAGTCAGCAATGCAAGGCACCTGGTCTCAACTTGCTGGAGCACATTTTCCAACAATCAAGAAAAGCAAATAGGTTTATTGGACTAAAACACACACACACACACACACACACACACACACACACACTCATATATAAGTCTCCTCTAAAATGAATATCCTGAGGTTAAAAAACAAAGACCTCTGAAGTGCAAAAAACCCAGGAACATAGAGACTCAAACACCATCTGCAAGTTTATTCAAAAAGGCTAGCAACCAACTTGTCATCTATAAACTCTGGCACAAATACATTCTGTCTAGATTCTGCAAGACAATAATCTTGATAAATCAAGTTTACTTTAATAAAGCTCAACCCAATAAAAAAGCTACGTACTATAAACCACTTCTATCAGTTGACTGTATTTCACTTTACTTGCACTCTGCTAAATGACACTCACAGACAAGACACCTACCATAGGCCTACACAAGATGCACCCAGAGCTCTGCAAATAATTGTTAATCAATTGGCGGGCAGTATTAACTCTATAAGTACTGGTCTGGTTAACACATTTTGAAAAATGATCATTCCTCTAGAGCCAGCACGGTAGACAGTCCTGGGATTGAATGCCAGGGCACCATTTACCAACTGTATGATCCAAGATAAATTACTTGACCTGTGTTTGCTAAAAAATGAAGATGTCATAGTTTTTGCTGTCAACTCGACTGGACTAAACTATGAGGATGGAAGGGAGGGCAAAGCCATTTGCAGCACACATAGACTTTGTCCGTTATTTCACCAAACACTAATCTAGGTGCTGCTGCAAGGGGATTTTGTAGATGTAACTGAAGTCCTTAATCGGTTACTTTAAGCTAGGGACATCATCCTCAGTGGGCCTGACCTAATCAGGTGAGCCCTTTTAAGGGACTGGGCTCTTCCCAGCCAACAAGACACCAAACAGCAGCTGGGTCTACAACTGATCTCACCTCCTCTGGATTTTCTCTTCCCAACTGCCTGTGGACAACAGCTTCAGCCGATGCCCAGGGCTTCCACACTGCCCTTGATCCTACCTTCCCAGCTGCCTATGCTGTGGATACAGACATGTTTAGCCAGTGCCCACATTCATGTAAGTCAATTCATTGTAATTTATCTCTTAATTTTATCTCCTATTGGTTCTGTTTTCTCCAGTGAACCCTGACTGACACAGGGGATAACTGTATGTATTTCACAGGTTTACTATTAGGATTAAATGTGATAGTTTAAAAAGTGCCTAGAGCCGAGCTTCTCAAACTCTACTGTGAGCACAAATCACCTGGGATACAGATTCTGAGTAGGCAGGTCTGGGGTGGGGCCCAAGGGCCTGTATTCTTAACAAGCTCCCGGTAGATGCTAACATTGCTGATCAATGGACACAGTTTGACCAGCAAGAGCCATTCTAGAACATAATATGCAGTAAATAAATGCTAGTTTGCTTTCCCCACACTACCTTTTTGCTCTCACAATTTTCATGTTTCTGTTGGTTCGTTTTTACTTTTTAATTAATTGATGCATTTGAAATATATACTGCACTGACCATATAATGCTCTGGCTGGCCATAATATATAAATATAAATATAAACATAAGCATAAATATAATATAAAAAGCCACCAGGAAAGTAAAAACAGACCAAAAAGATAGCAAATACTAAATAATGCCCTCCCATACCTCATGCCCAGAACTAGAGGCTGCTCACAGAAGCCTGCACTGTTATAACCCAATTGCTAGAAGAACACCAAAACTAAAGAGATCATTTGAACAGTAGAGTAAGGCAAGGCCACTATGTATAGGGTCCAAAAGCAGAACATAGTCAAATACCAACAGAGAAACAATGTAGTACGTCCTCTGGACACAGCGAGCACATTGGTGATCCATCTTGCTGGAAGAGGGACCACCTACCTGAATGTGGTCTTGATTTCAGGGGAAGCCAAAACAACTCCTGTGCAGAGACTAACACTTCCCTCTGTCCCTTCCCTGGTGACTGTTAGTATTCTATTATGATAACAGCTTTGTTCTTATGGCTTAAGGCTTTGCTCTCTTGGGAATAAAATTACCCTTGGGGAAAAATAGAGACGTGAGTTTCAGAAATTGAGGTTTGTGTCCACGTCCACACTCATCATTCAATCTGCTGCTCTCATCAGCCCATGAAATGACACCTAATGAAGAAGTCAATGGTCTCCTTATGGAAATCCAGGGACCATGTAAGTCCATATCTGGCTTGACCCCTCTACAACTCTGAACACCGTCGACCCCTGTCTTGACCTCTGTGACTTCCACGCCATTACTCTCTCCTGGTTTCCCTCCTATGTCTCCAGCTGCCTTAAGTCTCCTTTTCCAGCTCCTCCTCTCCTTCTGTGCACCCCTCCCAGGCTGAGCCACTGATTCTCCCTCTCTCATCCGTCCCTAAGCTTTCAACTGCTGCTGGTGAGTCCCAAGTCACCTCCACGCTGAGCTCCAGACCCACTAGTTCTCTGCCTTCTGGGCATCTTAATTTAGATGTCCGCAAGTAACTCCGACTCCAAGGGACCCAAATCAAACTTAAGGTCACTCTCTCTAAACCTACTTTCCTCCTGCCTCTGTTTTGCTGACTAGCATCACCATCCACTCAGGGAAAGAAAGGTGGAGACCCGGGTGGCAGTCCGTGCTTCTTCCCTGCCTGGTTACCTCTTACTCATCTTGCAAGGTCCAGATACTGCCTCTCTTATGAGCCCTTCCTCAACTTGCCCCAGTCTGGGTACAGTTCCACCCCTGGGTGCTCCCTCTATATACCTCCATGGCAGCACTTACCACATAGTAATATAACTGGAAAAAACCAACAATTTGGTTGCACCTGTCATGTAGTCTCACGGCATCCTGAGCTTTTACTCTACAGCATTTCTTATGACTACAATTCTGTGGTTATTTGTTTAATTATTAAGTGTCCATCTTCCCCACTAGACTGAAGATTTCGTAACATAAGGAAATATCTATCTTGTCCTACACACCCACCAGCACACTCAGTGCCCGAGACACTGTATATGCTCAGTTAGTTGGTACATGAATGGATGTCTGCCTGTGTATCTCCTCTACTAGACTCGGAACCCCTTAAGAATAGGAACTGACTTTTATTCCATATTCCGAGTGCTTTAGCGCATTAGTAAGCACAATGTTGGTTGGCTAAATAAGCTAATATAAATATAGTGGTATCACCAGGAGTCAAAGGGCAAGCTTCATATATACAGGACTGTTTGTTAATCAAATCTTTTCAGCCACATGGATCCCAACTGCCGCAGCATCCTTGCACCAGCCGCCTAGCCCTCAGCCCCGTGCCTCCCTGGGGCAGCTAGTATTTACTGGGCCATCAGAGATGACGGTTCGTCCATTTGTCTCACAAGTGGTTGCTAGTTAGGCACCTTAAATGCCTAGAGACATACAAAAGGTGTCTCTTAACAGCATCAGGCTTTATTCCACCTTCAGATGAAAGCAAATTCTCTGAGGTAAGTTATTTGGACTAAATGAATAGCTGGACTCTCTCCTTTATTTACCTTCTCTGAATTTCTGTACATGTAACATGTTCAAAGTTTATGGAGATGTCATTTTAAATATATCCTCTGGAGCAGGGAGAGAATCGCTTTTCAAAGCTCCACATTATAAACACTTTTATGCAAGTAAGATTTTTAATGGAACACTTTCCGCTCATTCAGGGAAATTCCACTTTCTTTCATCCCAAGCCTGAGGAGACTGTGAACGCCGTCTAGGTGTAACACGCCTCACTACCTGCTGGCACTTGATATTAAAAAAAAGAGACCACCACAGGTGCTGTCTCTGTGGAGAGCCAGATGTCAAGAAAGGGCCCCCAGGCAGAAAGAATGAGAGGAATGCCAATGACCCCAAAGGGGGCCTGAAGTGATGACACACTTTCAGTGAGAACAACTGGATTTTCCCAATTCCACTCCGTGTCCTCATTCTGAGTTACATTCTCAAGTTTTCTTTTGCTACGTTCAGAACTGGCAAGGCAGACAAGAATTTAAAAAAAGAAACAAACACGTCACCATTCTCTACATTTCTATACACTTCACAGATAAACGATTGGCCCCATTTGGTAGATGGGAAAAGTGAGGTGCTGGGAAATGTCCTGAAGATCAAATCCTGGGCAATTCCCTGGGAAATGTGTGGTTTAGGCTGCAACCTCCACGCCCCTCACCCAGTTTTGCATCAGCAGTGGTGAGGGGATGGGACCCACCTTTTAGGGAGTGCCTATTGTGTAGCACATCCTGTGTCGGTGCTTCACATAGAGTATCCTTTTAAGCTGCCAATTAATCCTGTAGTGGGTTGAATAGGGGCCTCCCAAAATTCGTGTGGACCTGGGACCTCAGAATGTGACCTCATTCGGAAATAGGGTCTTTGCAGATACAATCAGTTACATTAAGATGAGGTCATACTGGATTAGGGTAGACCCTAAATCCAATGACTGGTGTCCTTATAGAAAAAGTGAGGACACACAGACACACAGAGAGAAGACAGCCATGTGAAGACAGAGGCAGAGATTAAAGTTATGCTGCCACAAGCCAAGGAATGCCTGGGGCCACCAGAAACTGGAAGAGGCAAGGAAGGCTCCCTGAGAGCCTTCAGAGGGAGCCTGGCCCTGTCAATACTTCGATTTCAGACTTTTGATCTCTAGAACTGTGAGAGAATAAATTTCAGCTGTTTTAAGCCACCCAGTTGTGGAAATGGGTTATGGCAACCCCAGGAAATTAATACTAATCCTAAAAGGTAGGTATCATTATTGCCATTTTACTGAGGCAGAAACTGAGGATCGAGGACGTTGGGTAACATTTACACAGGAAGTAACACCATGTTCAATCCAATACTCATCTACATGGGGGAAAAGGTTAAAAGGTGGGGGAGGCACCCCAGAGGAAGAAGGTGTAAGGGATGGAGAGAAGGCTGAATTTCTTAGCCTTTGGTGATAATGGACCAGGAGTTAAGAGGTGCTTGAAGCATGATCTCAAGCATGGTCAGAAGATGCTCATCTCCTGGAACCACTCCCCAAGCACACAGCTCACAGTGGCGATTCAGGACCCAGAAGCTCCCAACTGACCTCACCTATGGATGGCTATTTGGTTTTGCTTCAACAAAAGGACAATTTTAACAATGAAACTAAACAAGTACAGCAAGAGAATGCTAAGTATAAACTAGTATCCCAACCGCATGTTGGCTCTTGTCTCTAGTGGCTCATGATCTGCCATGGCCATACTCAGCTTTTAAGGTTGTACCATGGACCACTGACAATGTTTATTTCTTCCTTCTATAAATTTTCAAGTATTTTAAATACACTGAAAAATATGTAGAATAATATAAATACTCACGTACCACTGTTTAGCTTAAGCGATTTTTAACATTTGGGCACATTTATTTCAGTCTCTCAATTTTGTTTTAAACAATGTCCCCTCTTTTGATGAATATTAAAAAATTTCACATCACTCTTTTGTCTCTCCCTCCCCTTTGAGGTTCTAATCTTCTCTCACTATGGAGGTGTGTAGCCCCCGATTGACAATTGTTGGAACAGACATAACAAATTTTTTTTCAGCAAAGCATGACAAAGGTCCCCCGTGATGTCTTGATGGGTAGATAAGGTTACCAGAACTAAGAGTAGGTTCAATGACAGTACCCTGATGTGAGTAAACTGACTGGCCTCAATTTGGAGAAGGTTTCTCATTGACATGCTGAAGGGGGTCCTCCCTGGTTCCTGTCTTGTTTAACATATTAACCCACACCTTGGATTGTGGGTCTTAGAAGTATGTGAGTTAAACTTCTACTCAACACATTTCATTCTGTCTTGTGTTTGGTAAGTGTTTATATTCCTCTTCCCCACTACGGTGTGAACTTAGTAGGTGTACCCTCCTAGATCCTGGACCAAGTGCCTTGTAGATAGCCAGGGGTTCAGCAAATGTCTGTTGAATTAAATCGTATCATACAAGGATAGGTTGCAGAAACTGGTACAGCCTGGAAATGAGAAGGTGTCCAGGAGACATGATGGCTTTCTTCACATATTTAAAGGATGATGAGATTTAAGCTATGTAGTTCTGAAGGGAAAGGTTGGAACAACTGGTGAAAGGAACAGTGAATTGATTTCTTCCCAGTATAAGGAAGCTCTTTCTAACAATTACATCTGATGGCAAAGGGAATGGGCTGGGTTTCATGTCCTCCCACAGAGGGCATTTTAGAAAGAATTCCTGCTCTGAGTAGAAGATAAATCAGGTACACTCCTCCCAGTCCAAGATTTTATGATACTCTAGATTTCCCTATTTTCAGTCTTTTTTCTTAAATTACCAATTTTCATAAATGTTGATAGATAAAGTAATGATATCTCACACATAATAGGAAGATACCTGCAAAAGAAAAATTTGGTTTTCTGAGCTAGGGTACAACTAAACTAGAGTTTTTACCCTTAACATGGTTGGAGTCAACATAAAAATTCCCCTGAGGGCCAATGAAGCATTTGACTTTCAATTCACTAATATCTGAGTGGCTGAGGTCTTAATCTTATTGATTCCCAAAGTGACACCCACCAAGAGACACTAAGCTAGCATCTCTCAGGGGTGTCATTATGTGGCAGGCTTGAGAGCCGTGTGCCGGATGTCTTCCATTTAGCCCCACTCTTAGCTGAGGCAGGTGGCCTGTCTGAACCACATCAGCAGGCTCCTGTGTCCCCCGGCTGCCAGTAGGATTTGGCCAGAAGTTAGGCGCAGCAGAAGATTAGAGGACTAGTAGAGACTGAGGTTATTTATTCCCCTGCCTCCCTCCCTGCTGGGCACCAATGTCTGGGCAGCCCCTCATCTGAAGAGCACAGTTCCTGTACGGCAGCCCTCTCCACAGGTCACAGCTCCGTCCCCTGGCCCTCTCAGACAGAGGATGAATATTGATTCTCTGCCCTAACTAGCCCTGGGGCACTGCCCCAGCCCTGTGGCTTCCTTATACCACGCTCTGCTCTCATCTTTGAAAAAGAGTCCCTTAATCTCTCCTCAAATTACCTAACTGAGATGTGTAGCTTGTTTTCTGTGGAAGCCCTGGCTAGCACAGCCAGACACCAGTCAAGACCAACACACCGAAGGGTGGGTCCCATAGCAGACCAAGGTGTCCCTCCTCAGCAGGGCACACAGCAGCAGGTGCTGGCAACCCCACCCGACCCAAGCGTCTCCTGCAGTCTCTCTAGCAGCGCTGGTCTAACCACAGGAGGCACAGCAGCAGCACCTGTCTCGGTAGCGCTGGAGATTAAGTCAATCCATTAGAAAATATGTTTTTCTTAACAAAAATGAACCGAGGGACGAAAGTTAATCTTCTTGCTCAAATTCTGAGGAAAAGAATCTTCATTCCGTCTGGTAAGATTTGAACAAGAAGCCATGTGGCATGAAAAGGATGGCATTGTTTTCTGATTGATATCAGAAACGCCTCCATCTTTTCAAGCTTCAAGTCTGGACCACTTAAGGTTTAAGCTACAGGGACTTGCCTCCCTAATTTGATTTGTCCAGTATCCAGTCTGCCGTTTCTTCTTGGTCCCTATTTCACCTAAAATTCCTTTGTGATGGGCATCTAAGACTGGTGTGGCCTCTAAAAATCCAATGTTACAATAAAACAATGCTGAAAGGAACCAAAGAAGGAAAAGGGTATGTACTGGGGCAGAGGATACAGAGGAGAACAAATCTCTCTCTCTCTCTCACTCACTCACTTGCTCCCCCTCGCTCTTTCTCTTTCTCTCATTAAGTCTTTGTTAGAACAGCAGAGCAGGTAAGAGTGCAGGCAGCCCCAAGCTCAAATCCTAGCCAATGGCCTTGGAGACACTACTTAGCCTCTCCAACCTCAGTTTCTTCATTTGTAAAACAGAGATGATTGTTCCTACCTCGAGAGGGTGTTGTAAAGATTAAATGAGATACAATGTTTAGCAGAGGGTCTGGCACACAGTTAGTGTTTAATGACTGTTAAATATTATCACAGACAAATGTGTTGGCTTAGTTTTCTCCTTGAAAGTTCTAAGAGCTTTCATTTATGGAAATGTGGTACCTGAGTAGTTAATTTGTCCATGGGAGGGATGTCAGAACAGGGGAAGGCAGACTCCAACGGCAGAACAATGTAAAGGAAAGCGCTCACCACCCAGGGTGCAAACATTAAAGGTAGAACGTGTGTAGAGCACCTCACCCAGTGGCAGGCACACAGTAGGAGCTTAATTGATGGGAGCCAAGAATGCAAGTACTAAAAGAGCCCAAAGGGAGATCTGCCCCTCCACCAAAACAGCCCCCAGGCAATGAGATAAGGGGCCAAAACCTGCTGGGCAGTGTCGGGTTGGGGCCAACGGAGAAGAGTGGGCTGCCTTTGCAGGAAGCAGCAAAGGCTGATTTCACCTACTTCATCTTTCTGCCTAGAACCAAGCCTGCTTAGATTCAATAATGAAAATCTTCACAGCACATTATTGAATACAGTAATGCCTTTCTGCTTCAATAACACTGCAGCCTGAGTATGAGTGTAATGCATTATTTGTATGCGGCTAGGAGAAAATTCAGTGATTTACATTTAGGGTTTATATTTTGTTTCCAAATGAAAACATCCATCCCAACAATTCTTACACAGTTATTCCCACTTTAAGCAAATGGCTCAAGATTTAGACTGCGTTCTCTTGCCTGAGACTTCTGACCTAATTCAGCTTTCCATCTTACTGAATTTAAGAGAGCCTGGTTAAAGATTCATAATCCTGTCATTCTATCCCCAAGACAAATTATATTCCAGGCTGCTTTCATGCCTGAAGACGACCAGTACTAGTCAGCCAAATACTTGGCTTATCTTAATTGTTAGACAACTGGTATGCTCAGCATTTTTGAGACAGAGGAATGAACACACCTCCTCTAACTTTTCCCTCCCTTCTGTATCGGTTACCCCCCAAACAGAAAACCACTCCTGGTTACAGGAAAGCAAAGGGTCTTGTGGTGGGAGGGGTTGGGGTGTGAGGTATGCTTGGGGACCGTGCTTTTGCTGCCAGCCATTGACAGGAAGCATTATTATCCATCAAGCTGTCTCCTCATTATCTTCTCTTCAGACACATAATCCTCTTGTATATTCAAATGATATTCAAGTCTTTGTTAAGCAGGTCTCATAAACATACCAAATATGGAAGAGATGCATTAACATAGATATGCTTGCCAGGCCCTAAATTAACAATAAGGTATTTTATGTGACCTAAATGGACCATGCTTTCTTGTAGTCGAGAACATGAGCCAACACATTTCCAAGTGGAAGCAGTGAGCGCAGCAAAATTCAATTTACGGAGAGCTCCTGGGACACAGGAGGCTCGTTCAGCGGCTAAGCATCAGAGACTGGTCCTAAAAATAAAAGAAGCTGCTATTCTGATCTCACAGATGCAGTTGTGTGTTCAGCTGAAGCATGGGAGACACAGCAGACACCGAGGGATGTGGTAATCAAGAGTGAGTCACGCAGTGCCCAGTTATGCCATCTGTACAATGAAGCTTAATGTACTTAATGTACAGTAGGTGATGATAAGCAGTGGTAAGAATTATTAAACATGTTGACAATAACAGTGCAATGCCAAGAGAACTGTTTTTTATTGCTTCAACCGGCCTGTCATTTTTATCCATGATGGCTCTTCAAAGCAATGTTTTAAGTGAGGAGCACTTTTCCCATAGTTTCCCAATAAGAAATAAAAACGCTCTTGAAAAATCTAATGGCTTCCTCCATTAGGATTTGCTGGTTCTCATCACTAATCAGTAAACACAGTCTCAACTTTCTGCACTTTATACAAAGACATGGGTTAAGTAAGAATGAGTAGTAATGAAGCAAGCAACTAGAGTCAAAATATCCCCACTAAAGGCATAATTGCAAGAGCCACAGCACTTTTCAGTTTCAATTCTAAGTTGCTTCCCGTGTTCAAAGACACGATAGCTCTTGGGGATGGGATTGTGGGGATTGTGGAGATTGTAAAGGATGGCAGATATCAAGAGGGAGGAAACTGACAGAAAGGGAGGGGTCCTGGGAATAAAGAGAGACTGGACCCCACTTCCCCACAGCAGCCCTGGAGGTAACAAGACTCCACTAGAGAGAACTGACTTTGTGTTCCTGGTGCCCTAGGCAGAGGGGGCCACAGTCTGTCCCAGGGATAGATGCCCATGCTTTTAGGATACAGCAGGAGCAGCCGAAGACTCCTAAACCCAAAGAGCTTTGGGGGGCAGTGAGGAGGGTGTCAGAGATATCTCTTGGCAACTAGTTTTGACTCACGACAGAGACAAACCACCTCCCTGGAAAACCTGGGAAGAACTAGCTGTGTGTAAACCTCAGTGGTGACAAAACCCCAGGAAGACAACAGAGCACATCAGAAGGACTTAGGGTATTATCATTCTGTCCCTCTGACAGCATGGAGACTCAGTATCAGAAATTGACTAGTGTATACAACATAAAGGCAGTATTTCTAGCACTCCTCAGTTGTGGACAGATATTTGCACCCATCTTCTAAATTAACACCTCACAATGCACTTCTGTTTGTTGGACGTCATGGATAAAATACTGCCACCCAAACAGAGGCCACAAAGCATTATTTTTTATCATATGGTCACCTTTAAATTCAATCCAAAATAATGATACTCTGAGGAAAAGTACAGTTTTAAAATATAAAGGGGTCCCAAAGAGCTTTTCAATCAAGAACTTCACAAAAGAATCTCAACAGACTAATAGTTATTTAGGCTAATAAAATTAATGGAAGCAAAATTTTTTAAATGGTGGCATTAAATACAACTTAACTTTTCTTGGATGATTCTACTCAATTAAAACAAATAACTACATAGATAGTAAAGGACTTTTACTATCAATGCACTTAGTCAGGAGATGAAAATTGTAAACAGAAGGGCAAGGAATGTGCAGTCTTGAACAGACCTAAAGGCAAGGATGCAAATGAAGATACTATAGGGGAAACAGTGAGGTATGAAATGCAAGGGGAGGATGAGGAGGAGGGGAGAGGGAGTAGAAGGGAGAGAACAGGACAGCACCTAAATGAGGCGTTCATGAGTCAAGGCACATCTCAAATGCTGCTCCCCCAGCATTTAACATGAGTAAGATGAGAAAGGTTTTAACAGGTAAAGACAGAAAGAGGCTACTCTTGACTTAGGAAATGACATGAAAAAGGAATGGCCATGGGAAAGCATAGAGAATTTTGTAGGATTAGTATAGCTACAACTAGAAAGTTGGGATGAGGCTGCATTATAGAGGTCTTTAAGGGCCAAGAGCCTGTATTTAATTTGGTAGGAAATAGGCATAGAAGTATGTGAGGCGGGAAGGAGTAAGATCAAAGTTAGACCTTGGGAAAACTGGAAAGGCTGTGGTGATGTGCTGAAGAGAGATACCAGTAGGAGACAGTAGTTTCACAGCTGTATGCTTTTTTTTTTTTTTTCTAGTCAAGAGAGTGACAGCAATATGCTAGGCAAAATGGCTTGAGCGCAGTGGCAATCCTGGGCGTGGATAGGGCGGTAAGAGCAACCACAAGGGGAGTCCCCATGGAATCTAACAAAAATGTGGCATAAAGGTGGAGGAGTTAAGAATAACCTCAACTCCAAAATATGTTGTTGAGTGAAAAAGAGTAAGTTGCCCAATTCTAAGCATTGTATCTTATATTTATGTAAGAGAAAATCGTTAAAACATCACGTCATATATTTTGTATGGGTTGTACAGGCACATACAGGACACACAAAGAGGCGGTAGGGAATAGTAAGTGACTCTGAAGAGCCAGAGTGCAGGGGTTCAGGTCCCGGTTCTGGCAATTCCCAGCTCTGTAGTCTCGGGCAAATCACTTCTCCTCCCTGGAAGGGGTGAGGCAGAAGAGCCTTGGGAAAACAGAGAAGATGTGGAACGGCAGTTGTATAGGTGTTTTTCTTTTTAATTAATAAAATCGTGTTTGCCAACAGTGAGGGTTCAGCTGAGATTAGATTTCATCGTTTTCAAATCAGAGCAGAAAGACGGCCAAGTAAGTTCAAGCCGATGGTAGGCAAGTAAAGGCCCACAGGAAAAGTTCTAAAGTGCTAGCTGGCTTACTTTGAACTTGAATGTGACTAAGGGTGGTAGACAGGAAAGTAAAGACAGGTGCTAAAAATGAAAAAGAGAACTGAGAGAAAGAGAGTGGACACGGATGCTGGAAGCCAAGAGGAAGACAAAGGGCAGTTCAACACGAGAGAGGGAGGGAAGTGACCTGAGAGAGGAAGTCAAAACCAGAGCCATTTCTAACGATGATGCAGTGTGGTCATGGAGCAGGGCCACCAGGGCAGTGAAGAAATAGTTCACCAAGATGAGTACATAAGTATGGTTAGGACAGTGTCAGAGAGTTGACACGCCTTTTCTTCTCATCTCTCTAGACATCAATGATCACTATTACAATACAATAGACAGGAACAACACAGAAAGAGAGCTGAATGCAAACCAACCTCAAGACATTTCCCCAAAGTTTAATCTTGGGTGACATCCCCAGAATGAGTTTTTTCTCCTTTTCTGGTTCATTTATTCAACAAATAATTACTGTGCAAAGCCCTGTACTGTCTATGGGAGATGTAGATCTAGTCTATGGCTCCAGCATTTAAAGGGTTTACAACCTATCAGAGAGTAAAAGAAAATAATTAGCAATTTTACAAGAGCTAATTAATAAGACAACAAGTGATGTTACAAGGCGATATGAAATAAAGTGACAAATAAATGATGTGTGCTTATAGACGAGGAATACCACTGTTGGTTGTTGGCTATCTTTTCATCCACTCATTTAACAAAGATTTATTGAGCACTAACTACATGCCAGGCAGTGTGCTAGCTACACAATTGTGAACAGACAGACCTAGCCCTCAGCCCAGGAGGAAAAGATAGATAGTAAACAAACATATGAATAAATGGCGGAAGGCACATTGTGACTAAGTGCCATTAAGGAAAACAATGGGATGCTTTAAGAGCAGAATAACAGACAACACAATTGGGGGATCTTGGAAGCTCAAGACGGCATTAAACACACCTTAAGAAAGCACATGGCAGTGCCCTGTTGTGTTCTATTAATTAATCACCCAGTATGCATAAGACTTAACCAACTTTATGTAATAGCTCTGATCCTCAAAATGAGTCTTGTTTATATGAACATAATCATCTCATCTTCATTTTATGAACAAGTTAACTGAGGCTTAGAGGAGCTGATTAACTTTTCCAAGGTCACTATTAGGACACGGTAGTGCCAGAATTCAAGGCGAGATCTGTGCAGCTCCTGAATCGCGTGCGCTTTCCGCTATGACACGCTGATTTTCATTTCAGAAGATGTCTGAAGTTATTCTCTTTTATTTGTGAAAATAAGTCTCTGAAGAAAAACTTTCTAATATGAATATAATAATTACTCTTGCATTGGAAAATAGTGCCTTTACATAGCAATAGGCATGATCTTTTGTAAAAGAACATTCCTTGCACCTCCATTGCTATTTTGCCGGCGTCTCACCCAGTTTGAAAACTTGATAACAGTAATCATAATAATGAAATATAATAACTAGAATTTAATAGGCACCTACTATGTGCTAGATATTGTGCTTGGTGATATCTGGGCATAGCCTTATTTAGTCCTTGTAACAGTCCCACGAAGTGTACATGACTGTCCCCACTTGAGAGATGGCATCTAAAGCTTAGAGATTAAGCAACTTGACCAAGGTTACACTGGGTGAGTGTCAGAGTAGAAATTCAAACTCCAATATGGCACACTCACAATGCCACCCCCTGCACCAGCCCGTGAGTTCCATGAGCCAAAATTAGCGTTGCCGTAGGGAGAAAGAACAGAGGCAAAACAATTTGCCCAAAGTAACGTGGCTAGTGAAAAGTAGACCCAGTCGGGGAAATTGGAATTCCCAGCTCCCCATTCACTTCCTGACCTCAGTAGCTTTGTCTGGGCAAAGATGATGAATGCGTGATAATTGCGAAAAATTACTTAATTCATTCCTAAATGGCTCAAGCCAATTGTACTCAAGGAATAAAAGGGCAGCCTGCAGTTTACAACCCCCTTGTTAGGCCTACTGGACTTTCAAAACCCTTCTTGTAGTACATGCAGCAGTCCCAACCTGGATCATAATTTATATCTAAAGTTCCCAGTGAAGAGCTGCCAACTTCAGTAAATTGACACTGCCCGGTTCCTTCTTTTATTCTGTCTTGCCAGACATCTTGCACACAAAGCACCCTCACAAAATCCAACAAGGTTCAGCATTAACCAGATGCAATGGCTCCAGGGAGAAAGCATCTCCAAGAATCTTTTAGCACCAGTCTAGCCTCTTTATCAAGAGCTGGCTCAGTCACCAGAGAAATTCAGCATGCCACAGATGGGATGTTCAGGATCCACTTCTATCCACTCCTATCCCTACAGGAGAAAATCATCATAGGGGATTGAAAATAGGACATAGGACAGCAGTCACAATATGTTAAGGAAAACTAAAATTATCCCCACTTGAAAGTCGATATGGTATAAGTCTCAGAAAAAAAAATCCAATACTCTGATAAAATGAAAAAATGTAACCGACAGTAGTAAAAATGGCACTTTGCACATTTTGACTGTGGCTACTCAAAGAAAAGAGAATTTGAGGTTTCAGATTAGGTTTATATTTGCAAAACCGTCTCGTGTGAATATTACAGGAGGAAAAAGCAAAGATGCTATGAAAAATCATTTTCAGCCTTGTTTAAGGAGTGGCAGACACTGTCATCCATCTGAGTGAGAGCTGCAGGGCAAATGCAGAAGACAAGGAGAAGACCTGTATGGAATGCTTATGATGGGGGTTCACGAGATGAACTCTACTTAGAGTATTATTCTATATTCGCTCAGCAAGAAGAGAGTTATCAAGCACTTAGTGTGGATGAAGGTTAGTATTATACATTCTAAATAGGTTCAAGACCCATAAAGAGTCAGCTTGGGAAGACTATATGCAAATAGTTATCACTAACTTTTTTGAACTGGTACAACCTTTATTGACTGCATAAACAGAAACTCACAACAGTTGGAATTGGCTCAAAGAATCATGATACATTCAGAACATAAAACACATAAGAAACACGTAATGCAGCATAACCACAGCACCAAGTTCACCATTACAAGCTGAGTTTGAGTGCTAAAAGAAAATAGTTTAAAGGTATCAGTCAAATGTCACCAAGATCAATGGCTGTTTGATCTACAATGACTATCCACTGCATCAACTTGCTTATTGAAGTATAGCATGGTGGTTAATAGCCTAGGCTCAGACTACATGGTTCAAAGCCCATCTAAGTCACATCCTAGCTATGTGAACTTGGGTAAATTACTTAAGCAATTTGTGCCTAGGTTTTCTTACCTGTAAAATGGGAAAATAAACAGTACCTAACGCATTTGGGTTTTGTAACCATTAAAGAAGTGATTGTACCTAAGGATTTGGAAAAGAGCTTAACACACAGTAAGTGCCAGTTAATGCTACCTGCAATAATAATGATCATTATTAATAATGATCAATAGTAATAACTCTTATCAGTACTGATATTATAACTTTCTAGAGTTACACCTACCCTTCTTGGACTGTCCACCTTACTCTGAACTATTACCAAAAAAAAAAGAATTTTTTATCTTGTTTGAATCACTAAATAGTGGGATCTCTATGATAAAATAATTTAGCTTATACCAGAAAATAGGTTTACCAAATTGAATAATAATCATCCTTTTATATATTTGTTTATCCTATGAGACTGTGCGCTCCCCGAAGCAGAAATAGTCTTATTCAGTTCTGTCTTCGGTAATGAGCTCAGACTTCTGAGATCTTCTTTGTATCTGTAGACAGAGAAGATGGTCTAGAAAACTCTTTAATTATGCCTTTAGCCATCTTGATTTTACAAGTAAATGTATGATTTGTTGTATTAGTTGCAGTGGACAAATAGGTCCACTATGTATTGTGCTAAACACAATACAATTTCATGTCTTGCTCAGCTAATAATCCAGGGCAGGCGTTCCTGTTTGAAAGAGGGATTCTGCTCCAGGCAGTCCTTTAGGAACACAGATTGACAAGAGCTCTTATATCATCAATAAAGGACTTCCGAAGTCACTCTGGGTGTGGCCGACTCAGCGCCAAAAGAGGGGAGGTGCGGAAAACCACTTGTTGGAGGTTTTATGGAACAAGCCAGGAAGTGGCCCATGTTCTTCTACTCGAATTCCATGAGCTAGAACTCAATCAAATGATATGTCTAACTGCATGAGAGGCTGGGAGATGTAGGAAGGGGAAATGGATTTTAATGAACAGCTAGCAACCTCTGGCAGTGGTTGAAATTAATCCCACTCACTTTATTCAAAGAAACTACTACTTAAAAATATTTGGTGAGTATTGAGAAAATTAAATATTCTTTTGAGAATAGTTTTTATTTACTAAAATTCTGTAGTCAAGATATAACTTCTTCCTTAAACTAGCAGGAAATAAGTTTTGAGATTAATTATTCATCCCCAAACTCTTTGTTTCCCTTGCTTAATTAAAATATCTTTTGCTCTCTTTGTGTGTATAAATATAAGGGGTGATCAAAGTGGAAAAAATCGGATTAGTCTGCATGTAACCACTGCCACTTAACCCTTCAACACTTAGTAGACAATTCCAGCCCACATTTGCCTCTGTCCTGTAGCTCTCACAAGTTTCCATCCAAAAGAAAAATAGATGGTCTTGAAATGTTTTCTACTTTAATATATGAGCCTTATTTGCTTAACCCCATTGCCAGATCCTCAAGGATATCTTTTATGTTTCTCTGGAAAGCGAAAATGATTTTGTAAAATACAAAGTGCCTTCCATATAGTCAAGTGTTATTCTTCTTCGGTATTTCTTTCAGTGCTTAAGCACAGTGGTAGGTATTTAAATAACGAATTAAATCACTTATTGGTTTAACAAAAAGTTAGAGCACAAAGGGGCTTGTAAGTCAATTAATTGCAAAGCAGACTAATTTTTCACTCCTCCCTGTTTCCATGCCTTTTCAATAAGACTTTGGAGTCTATTTCCACATCTCTTGAATCTGGGCTGGGCTTGAGATTTGCTTCAACCAACAGAAGGTGGTGGAATTAACAGGCTTTAAGAGGCCTTGTATGTCCCAAGATTCACTCTTGGGACATATGCTTTGGCCAAGAGAATAAGCCCAGGCTAACCTGCTGGATGATAAGAATTATATGACGTTCTCATCTTGTTGCCCAACTAAGAGCCAGCCATGGGAGAGGCCGTTCCAGAAGAGCCAGCCCCTAGGCCAACCTGCTAGCTGACTGCAGATGCACCAGCAAGCACAATCAAGATCAAGCGAGCCTGGCCCATGTTAGCAGGACTGCCCAGATGACCCATATCTGCCTCCTGAGAAATAATAAATGCTAATTTAAGACACTGATGTTTGGGGGGTAGTCTGTTACACAACAATAAGTACCTAATATAAACCCTTACTTAACGATCATCTACCACAGCCATCATTTTGTAGATGAGTAAACAGTCTCGAGCAGGAAGGTAATAAAAGTAGACATCAATAAAGCTAGGATTACAACTCAGGTCTTCTAATTTAGCAGTTTGATGTGCTTTCTATGAAAACATTTTGCTTCACTTCTAAGATCTTTGGAGTTTCTCAAGTCAACATAACTATTAGGATCCAGTAAGAGCTGGACACTGAAGAAAGCCCCACGTAGGATTGCTGGAGCTTTTCATAAGATGAAGTTGTTGGAAACACACTGTAAAATACTATAAAAAGAAAGGCAAGGGTCCCTACTATATGCCAAAGACATTGATGAAAGTATTTTATAAACTATTTTGTCGAAATAAAGGTCACTGGTCAGCTTTATCATACCTTTAACTCAGAAAGCTCTGATTTTTACCCGGACATTAACCATTCTTCAAAAAAAAAAACAAAGTTGTGGGGGGGCGGTGGGGATTCCAGCATGATTAACATTCATCAATTTTTAGAGCATCAAGAGAATTACTCCAGAAGTTGTCTTTTTAGTTTGTATTCTGACTTAAAGGACTGAAGGTTAGAAGCGCAGAAACCTTGACTTTTCTTATTAGTATATTCCCATCACCTGGTATTGGACCTGAGCGAATGAATAACTGAATGAATCTTAAGCAGAGTCTGATCTTCAGGAAAACTTTAGGAATAGGTTCAAGAAGACAGAAGTTTTGAGAAAGAACTTTAGACTGGTTTCAGGCTGATGAATCAGGAAAATAAGATGTTACTTTTTAAAAGACCTACATGTAAAAAAGAGGACAAAAAAGAATGAGGAAAATATTATAAAGTTTTTAAAATGAAAAAGGTATTAACTATGTTGCACCCATGTTTAAATACAAGGTCATGAAAATGCTCGACTTTCCCTAATAAAAACTGAGATTTTTAAATAGCCTTTAGTTTCCTTCTGTAGGAAAGTCGTTGTATAGTAATAACTTACATTTATATGAGGCATTATCTCAGGTACGGTTTTTTTCCCTTTAGAACAATTGTAGTGTTTTACATAAGTACTAAATTCCCACTAGCATTTTAATAAAATCAAAATCTTTCTAAATCTCTTCCTACATCTTAACATTTCATGAAATTTTAGAAGGATTAGTTGTATTAATTGGTCGTAAATGCAGTTTCTGTTCCTTATGTTATATTCTTTAATCTGTACTGATTTAGAATTTTTATTACTCTAAAACATTATGAGTGGCTCTGGAGTCATAAACATACCACTTTAAAAATAGCCCTTTTATAGTGTTTCAAGCAGCACATACTACCCCACCCTCTCCAATGGAAAATGCTGAGCATCCCATACAAAGGAGTTCCTGCCTGCCCACCCTTGAAATCCATTTCAGCTGAAAATCTAGCCATTTGTTCCGCCACATCCTATCACAGGCCACTGACTTAATATTTGTCCTCAGGAACTCTGACATGAACTACCCCTCTTGCCCCTCTGGCTTTCTGTGCCCAATGCAGGAACCTCCACCTGTCTCCAGCCTCTTGGAACCCAGCTCTGTTCCAGCCAGGTGCCCAATGCAATCCCCACCTGAGGGACACTGGAGGTTGCACAAGCAGAGCGAAAACCTTTTCCTGCTGCCGTCTTTGTCAGATGTAACCATGCACAACTTTTTTCATGTTTCTGCACCAAAAGGAAGAAAATGAATTAGAACTCCTCACACTGCCCAGGTTGGAGGGGAAGGAAAAAACAAAGCGAAACGTCCTCTAACAGTTCGAAAGGAAAGGCAAAATATTACTTTTGTCAATATTGGAGCTATGGAGGAAATCATATGTCACGTTATGACTTGGGACTAATTTTTCCAAAGAAGCAACAAGAAACCACAGCACTATAGATCAGCTCCAGTATGGGTTACAAAGATTTGTGGGTTAGAATGGAAACCTAACCCTCATTTCATCATAATTTAAAATACTGTTCCCTTGGCAAGGGGTGGAGGGTAGCAGGGAAGGAGGGTTTGCATTCTGAGTACCAAACAACTTTTAGAAAGGGCCCACAACTTAGAAAGAAACCAGTCACTAAGTTATAATCTCTGCTAATAAAACCATTATAAATATTATTCACTCTTGGAATAATCAGGTAACTCAATTAACTGACCCCGGGAATAAATGAAATCTTTGACCCTGAAAGTTAATTAAAATAGATTTTTTTAAATAGTGAGAGATACTATATCAATTTTTCTTACAATAGAGAGAATAAGATAAAATTATCAAGGACTGAGAAACATAAATTACATGAAGGTGCACATCTATATAAATAAGGGTCTATGCACATAAATTTACTCATAAAAAGATGAATAAAAACAGAATGAGAAAATGTGAATAAAATATTTTTTATAAGAGTGGGGCAATGTTCCAAGAGTCTCCATTAAGAGTGGTATCTTTACTACCTTTTCTATCATCTGAGTTTGGGGCGTGTTTTCTAGAGACAAGCAGTAAGTGAAATTGTGTGTCATCTGCCTGTTGCTTCTTGTTTAATACCATTTCAAGTACCAGGGCCTCTTAGCCCACATGCTCAATCCTAGAAAATGTTAGAGAGGAGAAGAAATCACCCCACAAATTGTTTCCTAGCAATTAGCTATAAAAACGACTGGAATAAATACTTCTCGGAACTTATTTTTCTTACATAATTCCATTTTATGCTTTTCCCCACTACAGGATGGTTTACACTGACACAGCAAGGAACTAAAACCATGTCTTCCCTTCTCTTTGGAAAAAGCAGCTTCATACTTCAGAATCAACCAGCTCCTGAAAGACTCTTCTGCCTGATAGCCTCAGGAGAAATAACTTGGGTTTCCAAAGTTATCAGATAAGAGCAAAACAGTCACCTAACAGGCAGTGACAGAAATGGAAAAAACGTAACGACGACAATGGCAGCCAGACAAAATTTACTTACAAGATCCTCTACACTGAAAACCCTACAGCTGAGATAGATTTGTGGTTTTGCAATCATTTAAGAGGACATTTTCCTCAAATGTCACCCATCACTCTCAATCTTCATTTACAACAGTGAGATACTGCTTTCTGTTTCCTCAGAAAGGACAGTGGGTGCCCAGTGATGTAGAATTCCTGCTGTGCAAAACAACAGCAATTCTGGATCCAAAAAAACTGTTCTTGTGGTACCATTTCTATCTCTTCCCACTTAAAACCAAATTTTTCCGGGGAACGAACAACAGAATAGAGGGACATAATCATAAATTCCCGCTGATGCGGAACATCATCCTATGTTAGTGCTGTATCCCATGTGTGCTGATTGAAAAACATTTTTCTTGTGGACTCCTTTTAGGCATAGGAGTAAAACATGCTTTCCCTTCTAGCAAGACGTCAAAGTCAACATCAAGAAAAATGTTAAAATTACAAGAGACACATTAAGGACAAACATATTTCCATATCGATGTATTAGTTGTTTGCATATCTTTTAGCCACAACTTGATGCTCATAGAAATATTTCCTGACCAAGGCTTGGAAAATGCATGGAATTGGGAATTGAAAAATGGACGATTAAATTCATCATCAAATTCATTTATGGAAGACAAAGTCTTCTCAGCATCATCCTACCAAGAGCCTGAATTATCAGTACAAAATTTCTATCTTGTTTTATCCTAAAGGATAGAGGGCAAAGAGAAGTCTCCTCATTTTACAGATGAAGATCTATGGTATTAGATGAAATTTTTTAAGTTGATATTTAGTACAAGAGTATCTCCTAGGGCAGAGTTCTACAACCTCACTTCAGACAGATGAGGTAGACACGCCCAGAATACTCCTAATAATGCACCAAGATTATTTTTATCCAGAAAAATAAAATAACACTGAAGATGCTTTATCTAGAAGTAATAATAATAGGTAATATTTACTGAGTTCTTATTCTGAGCCAACTGCCCTGTCTAGATTACTCAATTTAATCATCAAAACAATCCCCTAAGGTAGGTGCTATAATGATTCCTGTATCACAGGTGGGAAGATCAAGGCACAGAGAAGCTCTGGCTCATCTAGATCACACAGCTTGTATGTGGCAGAGTCAGAATTCAAACCCAGGCCATCGTAATCCAGATCCTACACTCTACCTAAAATAATATACAACAATAGACTTCACTTATGTATACAGGCTCATTTACTAATATAACCTATGGATTAGAGATCTGGAAAAGACAAATTCTCATCAAAAAGAAAAAATATGATTATTTCTTTTAATGAAAATAATCCTATTTCTTTCCTTTACTTATAAAACATCTTTTTAGATCTTTAAATGGCTTGGGCTTGCACCTGGGTAACAAAATTAGCCATGGAACGATATCAGAAATGGTGCTGTATAAAAAATAAAGTAAAATATTCTAATTAAAATAAACCCTACTTCATGTTTTACATTACAGTGCAAAGGATGTACAGGTGTTTAACATTATTAATAATACTAAGATTATTACAAACTTTTGAAACTTCATCATTTTGTTTACTTTTGATTCAGTGATAAGTTAGGAATAGCATTTACTCCAATGTCTGCATAAACAAAGGAAGTGCCTAAGAAAACAGCATTGAGGTGACAGCAAACTGATGTGCACAAGCTCCACCTAACAAAAAACACTTCTAAACACATCCATCCGTTGCCATGGGAATACAGGGCCAACATTCCCAAACCTTCCAACTGTTTAAGAGAGTTTAGAAATTCCGATTTTCTTATGAAATCTCCATATTTTAATATTTTAGCAATAGACTTAAGTTTTTTAAACACCATGAGAGACAAATAAAACATGTCAGTAGAGAGTATTTGATGTATTTGACCTACAATTCTTGAGCTTATGACTCACAAAACTGTTGTATTCTTACTAAGGGAAACACTTAAAACGTTTCTTTTTCATGGGTCAGTGGAGATACAGGCACATTACTCAGGCTTTCTTCATTTACCCTTGACTTCCTCCGTATTAAAAATTTACCCATAAGTAAATTAAAAACTATAAAATCACAAATCAAAAGCATTATAAACAAATTTAATTGCCACACTGATTAATAGTAATAGATACCTAATCTGAGTTGTAGAGCAGATAAGAGAGGCTGGAGATTATGTACAATCCCTGGGGCATCCTTTCTCTCCCATGGGAGAAAAACACTTTAAATGATTATGAATGAGGGCCCTGAACCAAGATGGCGGAGTAGAAGGACGTGCTCTCATTCCCTCTTGCGAGAACACCAGAATCACAACTAGCTGCTGGACAATCATTGACAGAAAGACACTGGAACTCACCAAAAAAGATACCCCACATCCAAAGACAAAGGAGAAGCCACAATGAGACGGTAGGAGGGGCTCAATCACAGTAAAATCAAACCTCATAACTGCTGCGTGGGTGATTCACAGACTGGAGAACACTTATACTACAGAAGTCGACCCACTGGAGTGAAGGTTCTGAGCCCCACATCAGGCTTCCCAACCTGGGGGTCCAGCAACAGGAGGAGGAGTTCCTAGAGAATGAGACTTTGAAGGCTAGTGGGATTTGATCGCAGGACTTTGACAGGACTGGGGGAAACAGAGACTCCACTCTTGGAGGGCACACACAAAGTAGTGTGTGCATCGGGACCCAGGGGAAGGAGCAGTGACCCCATAGGAGACTGAACCAGACCTACCTGCTAGTGTTGGAGGGTCTCCTGCAAAGGCAGGGTGTGGCTGTGGCTCACCGTGGGGACAAGGACACTGGCAGCAGAAGCTCTGGGAAGTACTCCTTGGTGTGAGCCCTCCCAGAGTCTGCCATTAGCCCCACCAAGGAGCCCAGGTAGGCTCCAGTGTTGGGTTGCCTCAGGCCAAACAACCAAAAGGGAGGGTACCCAGCCCCACCCATCAGCAGTCAAATGGATTAAAGTTTTACTGAGCTCTGCTCACCAGAGCAACAGCCAGCTCTACCCACCACCAGTCCCTCCCATCAGGAAACTTGCACAAGCCTCTTAGATAGCCTCATCCACCAGAGGGCAGACAGCAGAAGCAAGAAGAGCTACAATCCTGCAGCCTGTGGAACAAAAACTACATTCACAGAAAGATAGACAAGATGAAAAGGCAGAGGGCTATATACCAGATGAAGGAACAAGATAAACCCCAGAAAAACAACTAAATGAAGTGGAGATAGCCAACCTTCCAGAAAAAGAATTCAGAATAATGATAGTGAAGTTGATCCAGGACCTCGGAAAAAGAATGGAGGCAAAGATCGAGAAGATGCAAGAAATGTTTAACAAAGACCTAGAAGAATTAAAGAACAAACAAACAGAGATGAACAATACAATAACTGAAATGAAAACTACACTAGAAGGAATCAATAGCAGAATAACTGAGGCAGAAGAACGGATAAGTGACCTGGAAGACAGAATGGTGGAATTCACTGCTGTGGAACAGAGTAAAGAAAAAAGAATGAAAAGAAATGAAGACAGCCTAAGAGACCTCTGGGACAACATTAAATGCAACAACATTTGCATTACAGGGGTCCCAGAAGGAGAAGAGAGAGAGAAAGGACCCGAGAAAATATTTGAAGAGATTATAGTCGAAAAGTTCCCTAACATGGGAAAGGAAAAAGCCACCCAAGTCCAGGAAGCACAGAGAGTCCCATACAGGATAAACCCAAGGAGAAACACGCCGAGACACATAGTAATCAAACTGGAAAAAATCAAAGACAAAGAAAAATTATTGAAAGCAGCAAGGGAAAAATGAAAAATAACATACAAGGGAACTCCCATAAGGTTAACAGCTGCTTTCTCAGCAGAAACACTACAAGCCAGAAGGGAGTGGCATGATATACTTAAAGTGATGAAAGAGAAGAACCTACAAGCAAGATTACTCTACCAGGCAAGGATCTCATTCAGATTCGATGGAGAAATCAAAAGCTTTACAGACAAGCAAAAGCTAAAAGAATTCAGCACCACCAAACCAGCTCTACAACAAACGCTAAAGGAACTTCTCTAAGTGGAAAACACAATAGAAGAAAAGGACCTAAAAAAAAAACCCAAAACAATTAAGAAAATGGTCATAGGAACATACATATCTATAATTACCTTAAACATGAATGGATTAAATGCTCCAACCAAAAGACACAGGCTCACTGAATGGAAACAAAAACAAGACCTATATATATGCTGTCTACAAGAGACCCACTTCAGACCTAGGGACACATACAGACTGAAAGTGAGGGGATGGAAAAAGATATTCCATGCAAATGGAAATCAAAAGAAAGCTGGAGTAGCAATACTCATATCAGATAAAATAGACTTTAAAATAAAGAATGTTACAAGAGACAAGGAAGAACACTACATAATGATCAAGGGATCAATCCAAGAAGAAGATATAACAATTATAAATATATATGCACCCAACATAGGAGCACCACAATACATAAGGCAACTGCTAACAGCTATAAAACAGTAAATCAATAGTAACACAATAATAATGGGGGACTTTAACACCTCACTTACACCAATGGACAGATTATCCAAAATGAAAATAAATAAGAAAACAGAAGCTTTAAATGACACAATAGACCAGATAGATTTAATTGATATTTATAGGACATTCCATCCAAAAACAGCAGATTACACTTTCTTCTCAAGTGCACATGGAACATTCTCCAGGATAGATCACATCTTGGGTCAAAAATCAAGCCTCAGTAAATTGAAGACAATTGAAATTATATCAAGCATCTTTTCTGACCACAGTGCTATGAGATTAGAAATGAATTACAGGGGAAAAAATGTAAAAAACACAAATACATGGAGACTAAACAATACGTTACTAAATAACCAAGAGATCACTGAAGAAATCAAAGAGGAAATCAAAAAATACCCAGAGACAAATGACAATGAAAACATGACGATCCAAAACCTATGGGACGCAGCAAAAGCAGTTCTAAGGGGAAGTTTATAGCTATACAAGCCTACCTCAAGGAACAAGAAAAATCTCAAGTAAACAATCTAACCTTACACCTAAAGGAACTAGAGAAAGAAGAACAAACAAAACCCAAAGTTAGCAGAAGGAAAGAAATCATAAAGATCAGAGCAGAAATAAATGAAATAGAAACAAAGAAAACAATAACAAAGATCAATAAAACTAAAAGCTGGTTCTTTGAGAAGATAAACAAAATTGATAAACCATTAGCCAGACTCATCAAGAAAAAGAGGGAGAGGACTCAAATCAGTAAAATTAGAAATGAAAAAGGAGAAGTTACAACAGACACCGCAGAAATACAAAACATCCTAAGAGACTACTACAAGCAACTCTATGCCAATAAAATGGACAACCTGGAAGAAATGGACAAATTCTTAGAAAGGTATAACCTTCCAAGACTGAACCAGGAAGAAACAGAAAATGTGAACAGACCAATCACAAGTAATGAAATTGAAACTGTGATTAAAAATCTTCCAACAAACAAAAGTCCAGGACCAGATGGCTTCACAGGTGAATTCTATCAAACATTTACAGAAGAGCTTACACCCATCCTTCTCAAACTCTTCCAAAAAATGGCAGAGGAAGGAACACTCCCAAACTCATTCTATGAGGCTACCATCACCCTGATACCAAAACCAGACAAAGATACTACAAAAAAAGAAAATTACAGACCAATATCACTGATGAATATAGATGCAAAAATCCTCAACAGAATACTAGCAAACAGAATCCAACAATACATTAAAAGGATCATACACCACGATCAAGTGGGATTTATATCAGGGATGCAAGGATTCTTCAATACACGCAAATCAATCAATGTGATACACAATATTAACAAACTGAAGACTAAAAACCATATGATCATCTCAATAGATGCAGAAAAAGCTTTTGACAAAATTCAACACCCATTTATGATAAAAACTCTCCAGAAAGTGGGCATAGAGGGAACCTACCTCAACATAATAAAGGCCATGTATGACAAACCCACAGCAAACATCATTCTCAATGGTGAAAAACTGAAAGCATTTTCTCTAAGACCAGGAACAAGGCAAGGATGTGCACTCTCACCACTATTATTCAACATAGTTTTGGAAGCCCTAGCCACGGCAATCAGAGAAGAAAAAGAAATAAAAGGAATACAAATTGGAAAAGAAGAAGTAAAACTGTCACTGTTTGCAGATGACATGATACTATACATAGAGAGTCCTAAAGATGCCACCAGAAAACTACTAGAGCTAATCAATGAATTTGGTAAAGTTGCAGGATACAAAATCAATGCACAGAAATCTCTTGCGTTCCTATACACTAATGATGAAAAATCTGAAAGAGAAATTAAGGAAACGCTCCCATTTACCACTGCAACAAAAAGAATAAAATACCTAGGAATAAACCTACCCAGGGAGACAAAAGACCTGTATGCAGAAAACTATAAGAAACTGATGAAAGAAATTAAAGATGATACCAACAGATGGAGAGATATACCATGTTCTTGGATTGGAAGAATCAATATTGTGAAAATGACTATACTATCCAAAGCAATCTACAGATTCAATGCAATCCCTATCAAATTACCAATGGCATTTTTTGTGGAACTAGAACAAAAAAATCTTAAAATTTGTATGGAGACACAAAAGACCCCGAATAGCCAAAGCAGTCTTGAGGGAAAAAAACGGAGCTAGAGGAATCAGATCCCTGACTTCAGACTATACTACAAAGCTACAGTAATCAAGACAATATGGTACTGGCACAAAAACAGAAACATAGATCAATGGAACAAGATAGAAAGCCCAGAGATAAACCCACGCACCTATGGTCAACTAATCTATGACAAAGGAGGCAAGGATATACAATGGAGAAAAGACAGTCTCTTCAATAAGTGGTGCTGGGAAAACTGGACAGCTACATGTAAAAAAATGAAATTAGAACACTCCCTAACACCATACACAAAAATAAACTCAAAATGGATTAGAGACCTAAATGTAAGACTGGACACTATAAAACTCTTAGAGGAAAAGATAGGAAGAACACTCTTTGTCATAAATCACAGCAAGATCTTTTTTGATCCACCTCCTAGAGTAACAGAAATAAAAACAAAAATAAACAAATGGGACCTAATGAAACTTAAAAGCTTTTGCTCAGCAAAGGAAACCATAAACAAGACGAAAAGACAACCCTTAGAATGGGAGAAAGTATTTGCAAACGAATCAATGGACAAAGGATTAATCTCCAAAATATATAAACAGCTCATGCAGATCAATATTAAAAAAACAAACAACCCAATCCAAAAATGGGCAGAAGACCTAAATAGGCATTTCTCCAAAGAAGACATACAGATGGCCAAGAAGCACATGAAAAGCTGCTCAACATCACTAATTATTAGAGAAATGCAAATCAAAACTACCATGAGGTATCACCTCACACCAGTTAGAATGGGCATCATCAGAAAATCTACAAACAACAAATGCTGGAGAGGGTGTGGCGAAAAGGGAACACTCTTGCACTGTTGGTGGGAATGTAAATTGATACAGCCACTATGGAGAAAAGTATGGAGGTTCCTTAGAAAACTAAAAATAGAATTACCATGTGATCCAGCAATCCCACTACTGGGCATATACCCAGAGAAAACCATAATTCAAAAAGACACATGCACCCCAATGTTCTTTGCAGCACTATTTACAATAGCAAGGCAGGTCATGGAAGCAACCTAAATGCCCATCGACAGGTGAATGGATAAAGAAGACATGGTATATATATATACAATGGAATATTACTCAGCCATAAAAAGGAATGAAATTGGGTCATTTGTGGAGACGTGTATGGATCTGGAGACTGTCATACAGAGTGAAGTAAGTCAGAAAGAGAAAAACAAATATCGTATATTAACGCATATATGTGGAACCTAGAAAAATAGTACAGATGAACCGGTTTGCAGGGCAGAAATTGAGACACAGATGTAGAGAACAAACGTATGTACACCAAGGGGGGAAAGCAGCAGGGGGTGGTGGTGATGGTGTGATGAATTGGGTGATTGGAATTGACATGTATCCACTGATGTGTATAAAATTGATGACTAATAAGAACCTGCTGTATAAAAATATAAATAAAATAAAATTCAAAAATTTAAAAGAAAAAAATGATTATGAATGAGAGCAATAATATAGGAATAATCATGAATTAGTTCTAAATTATTTTAAAAGGTAAATCGTACCCAAAATGTGTCATATTAATCATTACTGCAAACTTAAAAAACCACGACCCATACGGTTCAGAAACAATGTCACAATTAAAACTTGTAATCCAAACAAGAGTTTCCATTTCCTCTTGCATTTCTCACTGTCATTTAAAGGAGTTCCAGGGACTTCCCTGGTGGTCCAGTGGTTAAGACTCCATGTTTCCAATGCAGGGGGCGCAGGTTTGATCCTGGGTCAGGGAATTAAAATCCCATATGCCACGCTACATGGTCAAAAAATTTAAAGAAAAAATAAAATAAAATAAAATAAATTTAAAAAATAAAGGAGTTCCAGAATTGAGTCCATACCAACCGGAAAGCCCTATCTTACTTTACTCTCAAACAACCCAGGACTCACTGTCCCACTGCAGAAAAACTCTGTCATTCATCTGCACTATCATACCTTTTCTGCTTTTCTAGGTCACTTCTTTCTGAACTTTTTGTGCCCATCCTTCATACTCCCATTACATCAAGCTTCCCTACAATGGAGCCCAAAAGGAGTCAGTTTGTATTCCAACTTGATTGTTTTTCTCTCAAAAATGCATCCATTGAGTTTTGTCCTTCTTTCTTAGAAAGTAAGAATTTGGAGAGTCTGTGAACACCCACGTACTGGTAAGTTTTGCCCCATCACACTAGCATCAAATGTGTGTGACACACTGACTGCTGAACAATTGCTATGATATGTGATTGAGAAGCTCTGCCCTCAATGTCAAAGAGCTCCTGTTACTTACTGTCTGGCTTAAGGGCTATAGTTAAACTATCCCAAACAATGTGTAGTGATTCCAACCGCTGTTTGAAGCTGCTCTTCATCACTACCGGATGCCCACGGCCAAAACACAGCGATCATAACTTTAACAGCATATCAACATAATAGCCATTCTCCAGCAAGAGGATCAAACAGTAATGGCACAGCTAAATGGACCAGAGAATCCAAGAGCCTACTTTGGGAAAAGAGGTCATGTGAGGTACAAGAACGTAAACAAAAATTTAGCTTCACTACAAAGAACCGAGATTAAAAGAACCCAAGTGCCATTTGTCTTGAGCATATTATTTATTGCAGCAAGCCCAAAAACATAATAAGCGATGTATTTTCAAGGCGAAATAGAAATATTTTGCTTATTGATTACCATGTCTGCATGAGAGTTTAATTTATCGAATGTTGCTTGAGCACCATAGCTGGTGATCATTCTCTTCACTCAGAAACGTTTAAAGGAGAAACTTCCACAGAGCAGTCAGAACAGAGAGAACAGCTGGAAAGGCCAATCTAGAAGGGGTGGTGGGGACCTAGAGGTCAGAAAAAGAGGAGCATGGGCATGCAGTGGGAGAGAGTGGCCACAGTCATACCCTGATGAGAAAACAGTTGAGCTAAAACCACATTTGTCCCAGATCCCAAAAGTGATTGTTAGATAGTTTTCACTAATGGTGTAACATTTAGAATCAGTCAATTCAATTCAATCACCCTTAAAACAGAGGTCATTTTTCAGAGTGCTGAAGCTACCTGGGGACAATGCTTCATTTAAGTAATGGAAAAGCAACTGCTTCTTTAGAAAATCTTACACATAGGCTAAATGCAAGTGTTCACAATAAAAATAATAATAATAACCCCCACTGACTGGGTGGGCATCATTGTTTTCTCTGGTCAAGAGAGCTGGCTCTGGCTACCAAAGAGGCATTTACAAAACAAAGCAGATGGAAGCAAACTGTGTCAACAGGCTTGTTCCATGACTAGCCCTGCTGAAGATCCAGAAAGAAAAGAAAATACGTGTGAGTTTTAAGCCACCACTGTAGATCTTGTCAAAGAGATAGACAGTGATATTGAAAAAATAAGGACTTTGGGTTCAAACAACACAGAGGTTCTGATACGGACATAAAAGCTTTGTAAATGCTTTACACCTGCTAAGCTCACAAAAGCAAACCTGAGAAATTGTTCATGAACTTGTACCATTTTTTAATTTAGCCCCAACTTACAAAAAGAGAGTCTTCCACTTCTACCCTTTGAATGCTGTCGTCAACAATTATTTGGAATCAAGCTTTGACTAAGATTCCAAGAGCCCAGAAACAGCTGAAGGCGAAGGAACCATGGACTCTATTTTAGAACTGATCAGCTAGCAACCGCATAATAAGGCATAATGAGGCAGAAAGCACCACATGAAAGAATTACGTTGTTTGCTGTTTTGTGTGTATTTTTTTTTTTTAACTCTAGCTGCTTGGCAACTCTCCTAGATCACAGCTTTGGGAAAGAAATGTATCTCCCTGATGAAAAATGAGCTAACAGAGATCCCATTGACGGCCCACTCACGAGCTCTGTATGAGTCCATGGGTTTCGCCCTACACAAGAAACTCAACCAAATTGATTTCCTGAACAGAGAAAAAAGAGAAGAGGAAGTCGAAGAAAGTAAGCCAGGTATGTTTGCTCAGATGTAAAAGATACCATCGTACAAGCAGAGTAACATTTCATCCTGACCACACGATGCATGGTGTTTAAAATGCATAATTGAGCTTTCTTCTTCACTGCTTGCTCTTCACAGTGGGTTACAAATAAGCTCCAAGAAGGTCAAGTGTTTCTATATTAGAAAAAGCAAGTGACTGTATCACCAGTAAACTTGAGGAAAAGGTCATGACAAAAATAATAGTTTTGGAAAATAACTTTGCTGTCTAAATATAATCTCTCCCACCTTTGCCTTTTGTTTTCTTTTCTTCCCATTTCAGCACAATTCATACTATTTATTTTACTCTTGGCAACATCCTCAAAGAAAAATTAGATCAGTTTAATTTTTTCATATTTCAGTTTGTTTTCAAAATAACAATAACGATCTCTTTCTTACATTAAACACACCCCAAAAAGTTTTAGCTCAGATTATATCAATCCAGTTTAAAAGTAAAGCAGTCCACTTGTAGGTTCTTAGCCAATGGCATAGCATCTTCAGGTGGTTCTGCTCCAGTCGACAAACCCGCACCCAGAACTTACCAGAAGCCAGGCCCTGTCCTAGGTGCTAGGGATACAAGATGAACAAGCCATGGCCTCAGGATTTTATAGTTTAACGCAGCTACCTGAATCAATGTTTTATTATCTGTGTGAATATAATGGAGAAGTGGTATAAATAATCAAAAACAATCCGAGGCCTCAGCCAAAAATAATGGAAACCATCAAAGACAGTGTCACACAGGGTCACTCATGCTACTCCACTACCTCTGTTCCTCACTGAACCAGGAAGATGGTAGAAGGAAGCACACTAGACCAGAGTGGAGAAGGCCTAAGGGAAAGTCAATTATCTTCTGCTACATATTCAAGGACTGGGTATACCTAATCCCCCAAATAAAGTACACATTCTTACATATGGAACTGTTATCAACTCTCAAGATAATTCTGCTTTGTTTGCTTTTAATTACCCATCTGCTAAGATTTCCAGTTTGCTTATTTTTGCATTTTTTTTCCCTCCAGGGATTAAAAATGGATTTTCTTACTTTTGTAAATAATAACAAAGAGAATGATTTTAAATGGTTATGAAAATAATTACATAATTGTAATTAAAATGGGCCTAAGAAGAAGTTTAATACTTTCTGATCTTCCCCATGCAACTGAATTTCTTAAAACGGGCAAATGTAGCTAGTTTTCCAAGCTGAGTGATGGGTACGTGAGATTTCCTTACAGTGTTCTTTTTCCCCTTAAGAACTTTGATAAAATCCCATGATAAAAAATACTTTAGGCAAACAGACCAGGGTTATCTTGAGCAAGTTACTTAACTCCACTAAGGCTTAATTTCCTCTTCTTCACACAGAGACAGTACAATTCCTTCTAAAGTGTACACCATTAGTTCCAAGAGAATGAGGAGATCACAAGAAATTGTGGGTGACATTATTGTCCATGTGTTTCCATGAAGCACAACTCAAGATACCAAGCCCGACGATAAGTGGGCTCATCTCTCAATATAAAGGGCATGCCATATATTGGCTACACACATATGTAGCAGTCTCTTAGCCTCATGAAAGAGGGATAAGAAAAAAATCCCATAAATTAAAAGTAGCTGTGAACAAGGCAAATCATAGTGAATAATGTGCAATCCAAATTTGTAAGGATAGAAGAATTTATACTGAACAAAAAAACTAAAGAATTTGCAGACAGTTCTTGAGTAAAGAGTTTGGTCTAGTTAAACAAGAAAGATCTTGAAATAACAGGGGTTCCATAAACTCTGGTTGAACATTGTTGGGTAAATGCATGAATCAATGTCGTAAAGAAAACTGCTTTACAGAATATGAAAAGGGAAGAACTATGAAATGTAAAGCAGATTCAAGAAATAATGAGAAATCTATTAAATTATTGCATGTTCTGTTCTCAAGATAACCAAAAGGCAAAAGATACTTTGAAGAACACTGTGAAAGAATCTCTTGCATTGCTTTACTCCTCCTTTCTATTATTTTAGAAATTAATACCACCTCCTGCTATCAGATGAGGAGGAGGACAACCTGATAAATATACATAATTAGCACCCATCAAGGGCTAACTGTTCTAAAATTACTTCTGAGTTTTGCTGAGCAGTGAGAGGAAAGAGCCATCTATTTTCACAAACTGCTTCGACAAACAATGCTGAATCCATCAAATAAGAATTTAAGGGAATATACAGAAGGCAATGTACTTTGGTTTGCTAACAAGCTGAAATCTTGTTAGTTTCAGAGAGTGTATGTAATTCAGTTCAATTCCACAAAAGCTTATGGAACCCCACTATATTCCGGGCACCATTCTGGATCCCAGAAATTCAAAGAGTTGCAAGCAGACACGGACCCTACCCTCACAGAACTTCCAGTCTAGTGGATATAGACACTGGAGATTCCCAGAACACAAAGCGTGGATGGGGGTGGGTGGGGAATATAGTTGGAATTAAGGCTGGAAGACTAGCAGAAGGTCTTGCATGCCATGGACAAAAGCCTCTAGGGATATGAGCAGTCTTCAGGTTAGAAAGATCAGCATCAGTCTGCAAGAACCTAGTAGATGGTAAGAGTGAGGAGACGACACCAATGAAACAGGGAGAGCTGTTAATAGCAACAATCCAGGTGAGCAATAATGAAGGTTCAAGCTTATGCTGGAAGGAGAGCTCTGTGCTGTATTTCCGCAGTAAAGTGAGTAGGACTAGGAGGCTGATGGAACATGACTACAGCTAATGAGACCCATTTCCCTGGGAAATGTCTCATCAATTTATAGTCATGTCATATATAATGCATTACCACTGAGAACAAGATTTAGATCCAGCCAAAGGAGCAAATGATTTATTCTCACTGCTTCCTTAGCACATAGTAAGACCCTGACAAATATCCACGGGAGGAATCAATGAATTCTCCAAAACTGAGTGAATTCTCAGTCACTATGAATTCTCAGTCACTATGTGTGAGACGTTGGCTCTGAACCACTCTCAATCGGCAAATACTTATAAAAAGGCTTACACACAAAGAACTAGTCTATGTGACATGAGAGACACACCAAAAAAAAGTGCAAGAGGAGGGTCTTTTCTGGAATTCAGAATGCTTGCCCTTAACTGGGGAGAAAATACCTGTATACAACTTTAAACAATAAATAGGCCTGAATTAAAGCATGTACTCGATTTAAAATAACAAACCCTTTACTCCCCCTGGGAACCTGGAATAAGCAACCCAGAGCCCTAAACAAAGGTATGCGGGTGAGAAACTCAACCTGACCCCCAAGTGTTCTGTTACCTTAAGCCCCTCAGTCTCCTTCCTGTGCCTCAATCTTTTCTGGGGGGGTGGGTTGGTGGAGAGAAGCCTAGAGCAGTACCCTATCTCTCCAGGAGCCACACTCCAAACACACACCAATTCACAAGGAAAGACATCGATTCAAATTTATAAACAGATTTCAACCTTTCTTAGTGGCGACATCGACATTCATTTCTCTAAAATATAGCATAATGGTACAGTAAATTGAAGAGTGACGTGACACAGAATAAATAGAACAATGCAAATACTGATTTAGCTTCTGGATGTCACTTCGAAGCAGTCCTTTTCAGAACAGCACTTGATTCCTTCCATCCACAGACTAAGATATTATTGCAAAAGCAAGCAAAGGCACTACCTTAAAAATTAATATATCTTCCCAACGAAGAGTAAGAGTTCCTGAAAGTTCTCATCAGCTGTTAGGCTTTAGCACTCTGGTGGTTCTGATAGAAAGATAAGAAACATGAAGGCTTTAGAAATCCCTAGCTCTAGGGAACTAAGGAAAGCCTCTCTCTCTCAGCTATTCTTCAGATCTCTTGATGCTCCTTATTAGAAAAGAATTGCAGCTGAATGCTTTTACTTTTAAGCCTGCATTACACCTAGAAGAATGTGTATTTTTAAGAAAATATCTTGGGCTTCCCTGGTGGCGCAGTGGTTGAGAATCTGCCTGCCAATGCAGGGGACACGGGTTCAAGCCCTGGTCTGGGAAGATCCCACATGCCGCGGAGCAACTAGGCCCGTGAGCCACAATTACTGAGCCTGCGCGTCTGGAGCCTGTGCTCCGCAACAAGAGAGGCCACGACAGTGAGCGGCCCACACACCGCGATGAAGAGTGGCCCCCGCTTGCCGCAACTAGAGAAAGCTCTCGCACAGAAACGAAGACCCAACACAGCCATAAATAAATAGATAAATAAACCCAAAACTTAAAAAAAAAAAAAAAAAAAACTAGCACAGCACATATTTCTTTAAAAAAAAAAAAAAGAAAAGAAAATGTCTTACTCTTCCCATGCAGGTAGGTAATAACACAATTATTTGAGAAACTGTGCGTTATTTATCGTTTGTACTCAGGACAAGCCCGTGATCTTCATCTTCCATTAGCCCTACCTTGAGTGCAAAGAAATTGAAATCCCCTACCAAAATAGCAGGTTTCACTACCCTGAAGCACATTGCCTTCCTCAAATAACACCTTTTGCAGAAGGTGGGGCAGACGACTTTTCACCAGATATTTTTTAAACCATTAGCTACAAGAACAAAAGTGAGAGTCCTCTGAGGGCAGGAATTTTGTCTGTTCTGTTCACTGCTGTATCCCAAAGACCTAGAATCTGACTGGCTCATAGTAGGTGCTCAACAAACATTTTTGAATGAAGCATGCTGTTTCAGTGTGGGGAAATGGGAGCTTTTCATCCATAATGAAACTTAAAGCTGTGAGAAAAGTGTTAAAAAGAAAGTTCCATAAAAGTTGGCTCTTTGATCAACATATATTTCATTTTTGAAATCCCAAATAATTATAGTATGATTCAATGTTTGTGAGCATTGTGTTTCTTTGGTTAGAAAAATTGATTAATCCTAAAACCAACTACCTTGTTCATAGCGGTGGACAGTTTCAAAGCACTACACACTCCAGGTGGTTTGGAGCATGCTCTTCCCCCACGGACTCAGTGGCAACCCATAGAAAGCCCTAAGCAATCAAACTCAGTACATACTACAAGGCTGGCCTTGGCCTCTGGCAGAGGACTGTAAAATACAAAGGAAATAAAAATGCTCTAAGCCGTGGGGTTCCCCAAGATAAACAGTGTTTAAAAGGCTTCACCAAGAAATCTGTTAGTTATACGCAAACATCCTTTCTGCATTCCCAGCATAAATCACTTCCCCAGCGGGCTCAGTTTCAGGGTCCGAGTTAATCATTTGGCTGCAGTAAACACTGAAAGCAATCAATCTCACAGGCTTTGGAATTTGTGTAAAGACTTGCTGCCCTTATAAGCTAGTTTCTGCAGTCTGCATATTTCTAACTTTTTCTTTAGTAGCTAAAAGTTAACTGAAATGATATATCCGATCTTCAACCAACAGGCTGCCCTTCGATCCAGCAAAGATCCAGCAGGCTCTTTGGGGACAAAGAGAAGATGTTTCCTCTTTGAAATTAAACGAAAAGTAGACACCTTCATGGTGTCTAAATACTATTTAAAGGCAAAGAAAGATAAACTCATAACATCTTGGATGAAATGAGATGCTATCCAGTCCACTGTTTTTCTGTCTGTGTCCTGGGAAGATGCCAGGCTGTGGGAATTGACGGCAGTGTTGGGGGGCTTGGGGTTGGGAAGACCAACCAGATCCCCAGCCCAACAAAAACCCGGCAGCTCCACTTTTACCTCTTTTATATATTGGGACTTGTAAAAGGGATTTCATTTGAAAAATAGGTTCCCTTTCTAAAAGAAGTTTGAAAACTACTTATCTTGTCCAAAGCTGAGCACTCTTGCTTGAAGGCAGGCTAAAACTGACATTTCAGGTTCCTCTGGGAGTCTGCAGGCTCTTCCCGAGATGGGCTTTACAAGCTCTGAGACTATCCTCCTGCCTGGGAAAAACTCGTGAAGCTGCTGGAATCGGCCCCTGTGCTAAACTTGACTTGAAAAGAGAGTGAGCTGCATTATTGACCTTGAAAATTCTGACAGCACAGTACCTTGATTTTCTGCTTCATTATGTCCAATCTAAGAATTTGCTGCTGATGTACCCAACTTCCCACTCACTTTTCCATGCTCCACTGAACCTTGGAGCCACCACTGCAGCTCTGACTTGGGCAAACACAAAAACACACACCACTACCTCAAACACCAAGCGGTGAAAGAGAGGTGCAGATGGTGACAGCTAATGTCTTCCCAGGCTGCCACCAGCTTGCTTTCTCGAGGTTGGAAAACTGAGCCTCCTCCAGAGGACACAAGCCTTAAGCGTGAGATTGACTAAGTGCCGGTCTTGAGGTATGTTGTCTGAGGAAGAGAGGAAAGGATATGAGAAAACCAATAAAAAATGGAACATCCCTAACATGCAGAACTACTTAGCCATTTAAAAGAAAGAAGTCGCCGTACATAGTGATGCAAAAAGATGTCTAAAACTGTACATACATATATACTACAAAATATATATATATATACATATATAACTACACTCCCATTCAAGAAAAATATGTATCTCTACATACATGGGTGTGTTCCTATGGAAAATGTCTAGGAGACCCAAGAATCAACAGATGGTGATTCCTATAAAGAATGAGACATGAGGGGGTCTGCAGTGCACTACATAACCTTCTTGTTCTGTTTAAATTTTTAACTATGGGTATGTATTGACCTCATAATAATTTTTTAATACTTAATATACCATCTAATATAGAAGACTGAGAAAAGCTAACTCCTCAGAAACAGAATTTAAGAAGGAGAAGGAAGCTGTAATGAAAACCCAAAGCTAGATATTCAAAAGCCAACTCCTTATTTGCTGCCAAGGATGCTCAGGCCCTTAGGTCAATTAACCAAAACAGGGCACTCGCTGTGGGCCTTTCACTCCATGGGCACTGCCCCAGCTCCACCATTTCCAGGATCATGCTGTTCCCAGACACTGCCTCCTCAAAGAATTTCGGGGGAAGTCAAAATACAAAAGGCCAACAGAATTCCAAATTTGGAGCTTTATTCAACATGGAAAGGAACAACAACATTGAAATGACTCTCCCCGAAGAAAGTGTGTGAATTACATTCTTTGAGAGTTGAAAAGAAGACTATTTTTCCAGTCCATATTTCAAACTAAAAAGGAGTACTCAAAGGAGGGTTGGACCCCTTCTGCTGCCAATCACAAAAATGCCTCATTTTCACTTGATGAAACGCAAGTCACGTGGAGTTTACCGGTGCGTGTATTCCTACAGGTGCTACCAGAAACACTGTGTGTTCACAGTCAATATAATTTGCAACAATAAACGCTACTAGGAAAAGAAGGATGGATCTCCTTAAAGATGAAATCAAAAGAGGCTGAGTATCAGTCAAGTTATTGAGCATCAGTGACTGCGGTCCCCAAATAAGCAGTGTTGATCACCAGAATTCTTAACACAGGGGAACTTGATGCCTTAGATACATTTTGATATAAATAATTAAGAACACAAATACATAATTAGTAGCTATGTAGTCTATGAAAATTGGAGTGTTAATTTAGAAACTCAAGAAGGCTTACCAAGACTCAATTAATTGATTAATTTTTTTAAATTCTTACATGATTTCAACAAACTTGTTTAGAAAGCTTTTGAGTTTCCATCTTTTGTATTCTAGGTTGAGACTGACTAGAAAGTATTTAAGGCGTTCAATTATAATTTTATGTTGAGTTATTTTATTATACAATGTTGTTCTAGCTGAAAAAACAAAGTCCTGGCTATTTTCCTAGGCTTCACTAGTTCATAGCTGTGTGGTCTTAGACAAGTAACAGCCTCTTGAGCTTAATTTCTTCATCAATAAAATTAAAACTTTTAATCAGGTGGTCATTAAGCTGCTTTTCAGCTCTAAAAGTTGATGATTCTATGAGTCTCCACTAGTGGCTTACTCACCAGTGCGGCGAGGGGGAGTCATTTCTCTACTCTTCTAAACTAGCAAACCAAAAACCCCAAATAACTCTTCATTTCTAGAAACTGTTCACATGTTTTATAGAAGAGAAGGTCTTGGAATTCAGAGTGAGGTAATGACAACTTCATCACATACCATGCCAGAAAAATTAGCTGATTTTAATTTTTATTTCCAAGGTCATCTCCAGATTGGACTATCTCCACACAACGTGTCACGAAAATTCTCACAATGAACAATTAGATTTAAGTTAAATTTTCCAGAAAGCCCCAACACAGGAAAGCACCACGAAGATCAGGTTACCAAACAGCATAGCAGGCAAATCCTCCAAACAATACTCAGCTTTCCTCAGACACAGGCTCACCGTGCAATCTAGTGCCTAGTATCCCTAACATCTTAATAATAAAACTTACCCAAAACACGAACATATGGCCAAGAGTGGCTCACACTACCCTGTCTAATACCATCCTCAGAACAACTCTTATCCGAATTTCAAACACAAGGGAAATGAAGTCAAGAGACGACATTTTATTAAACATCGCATAGCTAGGAAGAGGCAGAACTGGAGTGTGAGCTCGCGATCTTTGACATTCTCCACTCTCTTTACAATCGTCTACTTGCCATTAATTGACTCCTTCCTCAGAGCCAGGAATCAGGCCTTTTACATGTGTTACCACATTTAAGCCAACATGTAATGAATGGTATTGTTCTGTCCATTTTACAGATGGGGAAATTGAGGTTCAAAGAGGATCCATGACTTCCCTCTAGAAATAAGAGCAAAGCTGGAAGGAAAGCCAAGTCTAACTGATTCCAAGCCTTTGGGATTTACCATTGTGGAATATGGCCTCCCTACCAGGAACTCGGTTCCCTGACTGTTGATTCACTCTATGTGCCAAATTACTTTGTCAACTCTCAATACATTTCTTTTTTTAAAATGGAGGTCAGATTTTTACAAGGCTGTAAACTCTTCAAGCTGACAAAAAAAATCATACCTTCTTCACCTTTTGGTCTAAAGAACCCAAAACAACGCCACACAATAGTAGCCAATTAATCTGTGCTGAAATACTTGATTAACAATGAAAACAGGACTGCACCACTTTAAGCCCTAAATCACAATCTTTTACTAAAATGTTGCCCTGCTTTGGGAATTGAAAGAAACGAGTGAGTGAAGGAATGAATGAAATATTTTGTGGGGCCCAAATTTTAGTTGGTGATTAGCTGAAACGTATTTGAAGGACAGAATAAAGCATAATGGAAAAGGAAATACTTTCATTCTCCTCTCCATTCATTTCTAAAGAAATCGAATCCCTGTTCGATCAGGCAGAGCCAGATCATGAAATTTAATTCTGGTTAAAAGGTGAAAAATGACCTTAGGAATTGGTTTGTAATAAATGTTTGCTGTATCGAGCCAAAGATCAGCAATGTCTTGCTTGGCAAATATCACTGTTCTTATTCTCCAGATGAAGGTCCACCTAGACCACACATCACCAGAGGCCCTAGGAAGAAAACTCAAGCCCTGACTCAGTCCTGGTTTTACTTCCTGTGGGAATCTATGGCACGAGAATCAGGAGTACTCCCTCAGCGTAACCACACCCAGTCCTTTCTCCCTCCTCTTCCTTCCTTTCTCCCTCCTCTTCCTTCCTTTCTGCTCCTTTCTTGTTTTGCCCCCTTGTGTATCAAGTACTTTAGAAAGGTAACCTGCAGAAATAAAAATCATTGTGCTAAGACTTCCAGTGAAATGCAGTGGATAGAATAAGTGTTCACCCCCACCTTTTCCTCAAGACCCACTAAAATGAAAGAAAAGAGATAAAGGTATACAAATCCATGTCAAAGGGAAGAGGAGGCAATAACAGTGGATGATGGAGATCACAATTTTTAAAAACAAAAAGCAGACAGACGAATAGTGACAGACATTTCAGATTTCTCAGCTTTAAGTGCCTTTAAGGGGTAACCCACATTGCAGAACTCTGAAAAGGCTGAAAATGAGAGCTATCAGCTACCTCTGACCACCCCTGCAGCCCTGGTGGAAGAATGAAGATTTAACTTGTGAAGAGGCTGAACCAGAAATGCTCTGAACCAGGGACTCCCAAACACAGCTGAGTGAAACATCTGACAGAAAGGGGAGACATAAGTGAGAGCCTGAATACTCAATGGGGAGACCACCAGATCCCCATTGCTAGACATGCTCAATTCCAGGCTCCTTTTGCAGAAAGATCTGAAATCAAACGACAGAGAGAAAGGGAGAAGGGGAAGGGGTTGGGGGAGAAAGAAGGGTGAGGAGGAGACGGGGAAGAGAGGGAGGAGGGAGGGAGAGGAAGGGGAGGAGGAGGAGAAGGAAGAGGAGGACAGGAGGGGAGGGGGAAGAGAAGAGGGGGAGTGAGAAGAGGGGGAGGGGGAGGAGGAGGATGGGAAGGAATTGCTTCAAAATATTCACTACAAGGGAATGTGAAGGGGCAGCAAGGTAGCGGATATGGATAAATTAAATTAACTACATCTTAGTAATTGTTGAAGCTAGATGATGGGCACACTGGGGTTCACTCTCCTATTCTCACTACTTTTTTTAATGTAATTTTCCATAATGAAAAAGGTTTTCAAAAATAATAATGGGAGCATGGGAAGGGAAAGGATGAAGTGTTACAGAATATGAAGAAGAAGGATGCATGGGATATGTATGTATATAAGAGAACTACATTCTAATCTTCTTTGGAAATCAATAGATATTATCTATACCTTAAAAAAAATCAAGAAATAGCAGTATAACCATGATATTTTTCAATGTGAAAGAACATGCCTGAAGAAACAGCTGAAAGCACTAAAAGCAGCTGCTTCTGGAAGGTGAGAGAACTTGTGTAGGGGAGTGCTGTTTTTCACTACAAGTCTTGTTTTACTATTTGTATTTTAAGACTATGCACATTATTACTTTGATTAAAAAAAATGAACATAGCAATTAGAAATAGTTGTGCTACAGTGTTTGGATACTGAGTGCATTTTAAAAATATCTTTTAATGCAGTTCTTGTATAGCTTTTTCAGCAAGAAAAATATAAAAATCTTTGTAAACTTTAAAGTACTTTATAAATTGAAGTTGTTGAGCTCCTTGAGGCTGATGACTTCCAAAACAGACCTGCACATAGCCACGGTGTGACTTCCAGGCTTCTAACAGCTCAGTAAGGTTCTCTAATCCTCCCTTCAGCCCATTGCACCCACCTCGGGATGGTTCCCCCAAGCAAGTGACTTTGAGATATCTGTGTGAACATAATAAAAAATAATTATAAAATAAAATAAAATAATAATAATATTAACAATGGAAATAAACATAGAGAATAAAAAACAGCTATGCTTTCACCTCTTTTGTTTTGTCTATGGCTCCTGGCCCCTGAACACCCTTAACTCCAACCACTGTCCCTTCTGTGAACTGTCCACCCAGAGTAAGGCCCATTGCAAAGTTCTCTCACTTCACTGTCCACAACTGCCATCCTTTCGGAAACTCTGACTCAGCACTTGCAGAATAGGTTAAGATAATTAGGTGAAATTTATTTCAAAAGATTATGCCTAATTTGGAGGCAGTATTGGTAATGGATACTCTTATACACTGTTGATGTTGATGAGATTATAACTTGGCACAATCTTTCTGGAAGGTAATTGAACAATAAATACAGGAAGCCTTAAAAATGACTTTTTTCCCTCTCAGCAATTTCACTTTCAGGTATTTATCCAAAGGAAATAATCAGTGATTTGCACAAAAATTTAGTTACAAGAATGTTTATCATAGCCCTGTTTATAACAGTAAAAATAGTGCAAACAACCTGTGTCCTAACACTGGCAACTGTACACCTGAGTAAATTAGGTCATGTGGTCATTAAAATAATTCAATAGAAAGATATTTAATGACATGGAAAAATAGTCATCACACAGTATTAAGTGGAAAAAAAGATTATAAAACAGAATACACATTATCACATTTTTGTAAATATATGTGAATCTACAAGCAAAGAAATGAGCTTCAAAGAATATATATCAAAAGCAACTGTTATCTGGGATTTGAAATTTTTCCAATAAATCTCCTTTTCGCATACGTATATTTTGTTCAGTGAACATATCACTTTATAATGAAAAAAAGGTTAAAAGTTATTTCTTTTTAAAGCTGATTAAGCAAAGAATGTACAGAGGGCTATAAAAGTACTGGTCTTTTTTAATGTTATATACGTAAGTTAATTTTAAAAAATAAGAAGAAAAAGGGAAAAAAGGTAATGGTCAATCCAAAAGTTGAATTTGGAATGTATTTGTTAGCCCAAATAATAATTCTCCAAAGTCAAGGAATACAGTCTCATCAGAGGTTTATCAATTTTTCTAATCTTTCGAAAAACAAGTTTTGACATTGCTCATTCACTTTATTGTATGTTTGCTTCTATTTCATTAATACCTATTCCTATATTCACTCTTTTCTTCCTCTTTCTTTAGGTTTCATTTATTAGTCTTTTCTCCAACTTCTTGAGATTTTTCAGCCTTTCTTTTTAAGTTTTTAATATATATTTTTAAGGTTTTAAATTTCTCTTTTTTCAATGCTTTAGCTGTACTTTATAGTATTTTTATCATCCTGTTCAAAATGTTTTTTAATTTCTCTTATGATCTCTTCTTTGACCTATTAGAGAAATATTGACATTTTCCAAATATTTGGGAATTTTCTAAGTAGTTTTTGTTAGCAATTTCTAGCTTTATTTCTCAGTGTTCAGAAACGTACTTTTTAGATTTTAAATTTTTGAAATTAAGATGTACTCTATGCCTGGTACATGTTCATTTTTGGCAAATGTACAATGTTCACTCGAAAGAAATGTATATTTTGCAGTTGTGTGTACTGTTGTATATACTGTATATCAATTAGGTCAGGTTGATTAATTTGTTCAAATATTATATACCCTCTGATTTTTTTGGCCACTTATCTATCAATTATTGGGAAAGGTATATTAAAATCTCCCATTGTCATTGTGGGTTTGTCTGTGTCTCCTTGTAATTCTGTCAGTTTTTCCTTTACATATTTTGAAGCCATGTTATTAGGTATATACACATTTAAAAGTAGTACAGATTCCTGGTAGATTGACCTGTTTATCATTGTGAAATGCTGAGTAATTCTTCTTGCATTAAGATATCATAGCTATACTGACTATCTTTTCTTTAGTGTTTGCATGGTATTTCATTTTCCAAACTTTTACTTTCAATGTTTCTGAATCTTTATATTTAAGATGAGTTTCTTGTAAGCACCATATACTTAGGCTTTGTTTACTTGTTTTTCCAATCTGATAATCTTTATCTTTTGATGAGAGGCTTTAATATTTTATATTTAATGGAATTAAATATATATTTATGCTTAAATCTTCCATATTACTATTTGCTTTATATTTGTTCCTTTTTCTCTTCTTGCCTTATTTTGGATTTATCAAGAATTTTTTATTATTCTATTTCCCCCCTTAATTTGCTTGTTAGTTATGCATTTCTTAACTTTGTTTTTAGTTGATACTCTAGAAATTATAACATGCATCCCTGACCTATTAAAATCTAGTTTAAATTAGCATTTTTACTACTTTCTAGATCATGCAAGGACCTTAGAATGTTTTTTTCAATCATTTAGATTAACTCCTATATTTACCATTTTTCTTGTTCTTCATTCCTTCCTGTATCCCTGAGCTTCCCTCTGGTATAATTTTTCTACTGCTTAAAGAACATTCTTTAGTATTTTGTTTAGTGTAGATCCACTAACAATAAATTCTCTCAGTTTTTGTTTGTCTGAAGATGTCTTTTTTCACCTTTGAGTTTGAAGGACATTTTTGCTAGGTATAGAATTCTACATTGGCAGTTGTTTTTCTTCATGACTTTGAAAATATCTTTTCATTGTTTTCTGGCATTCATGGTTTCTGCTGGAAAATCATCTTAGTATCTTGTTTCTCCTTTCAAAGTAATGTATCTTTATTCTCTGGCTAATTTATTATTTTCTCTTGGTGTTGGTTCTCAGTATTTATACTAAGTTTTCTCTTTCTCTTTATCCTGTGTAGGGTTCAAAGTACTTGTTTGATACCTCTCAGTTACTCTTCAAATGTTGCTTTCCCGTTCCATCTCTCCTCTCCTTCAGGGACACCAATTACACAAATGCTGTACCTTTCACCAGATCTTATTGGTCTCTTACACTGTTTACTGTATTTTACTTTCCTCTTGCTCTCTGTGTTTCAGACCAAATATTTTCTTCTGCTCTATCTTTTAGTTTACTACTTCACTCTTCAACTGTGTCAAATCTGTTAAAGCCATTCACTGTGTTCTTTTTTTTTTTCTCTCACTTTGTCCCAGCTTACCCTTCCCCCTCCCCATATCCTCAAGTCCATTCTCTAGTTCACTGTGTTCTTAATATCAGTTGTTTTATTTTGTTAATTATATATATTTTTTGGTTCTTTTCCTTAGCTTCCAGTTATCTACTGCAATTCTCACTCATCTTTTAATTCCTTGAACATATGAATCATTGTTGTAAAGACTATGATAATTCCATTATCTGAGACCCTTGTAGGCCTGTTTCTATCATCTTTTTTCCTTTTTTAATTTTCAGTTATATCTTGTCTTCTCATGTACCTGGCTATTTCTGCTTGAGTAGAGAACAATATGTGTGTGTGTGTGTGTGTGTATATATATATATATTTTTTTTTAAGTAGTATTTTTAAAAGTACTGGAGATTATTGGAGGCTCTAGATGATGCTATCTTCCTCCAGACAGGAATAAGTTCACTTTTGGCAGGCAGCCAGTCTAAGAGTACCAATAATTCTAAAACCATATTAATCCAGCCAGAGATTGACCTGATTCACAGCTCAGCTTCAGTCTTTGTGGGACTGGTCTATTTTCTGCTTATTCATGCTTCTAGGATTCAATCCTTCAATGAAAATCTGAGGTATTTACTGGCCTTGCTCCCAGGTAGGCCCTAATCCCATTTTGGTCCTCCATCAGCCCCATGATTGTATTAAAAGCTGTGCTCAGTTTCTAAACCTATCAACCACTGTTTTTTGGACATTTCCTCACCTGTATCTTGGTCCTATAATTTACTATCTTAATAGCTCTCCTAATGCTTTTAATCAAAACGTTTCTCATATTTTGTACATATTTTCCAGTTGTTTTCAGTGGGAGACTGGTTCAAAATAACAGTCCACCATTGTCGAAAGAGAACTCACTCACCTAACAAGTTTTTTAAATTAAATCCCAAATAAATGTTGTTTTTCTTTATTCATAACCAACTTCAAATCAGCCATGGACCATGCTCAGTTAAATACAGGTGAAAAGGATAGTTTATGTACTCTAGAGGTAATAAGTCAACTATCAGCTTCCATGAGAACAGAATTTCTTTTTAAAAAAGTAAAAAGAGTCTCTCAGCAATCACTGAATGTTTTATCTGTGGCTCTGACTTGCCACCTTTCTAAAAGCCATTTCCTCTTTCAGAAGAAAAGAGAAAGTCCAAATATCTTTTTTTTCTTGCAAGTAGTTTATGTCATTACAAAATTTGAGACCTGTAGATGACTTTAAAGGTCTTCTAGCTCAACACTAACATTTTACAAACTAGGGAACTGAGGCTCAGAGAGTTGAAGTAATTTGCTCATGGTCATACGAGTTCCTAAAAGAGCTAGGAGACTAATCCAGTTCACAATGAGGGCATCTCGCACTAGATATTTAAAATGAAAAAAGCATAACTTCAAAAAAATTTTATTAAAGAAATAAATAAAATGGAACGTAACCAATCACATGTCTGGACCTAATATGGATCCTTATAAACAAACCAACAACAAAACAGAGACAGTTAGAAATTTGAACATGACTGAATATCTGAAGTTATTAAGGAACAATTAATTATTTCGTTAGATGTGATAACATTATTTTGGTTATCTTTTTAGAAGAGTCACTATCATTTACACACACATATTAAATATTTATTGATGAAATGATACCATTGGATTTACTTTAAAATAATACAAGATAGGAAGAAGGAGGTGACTGTACAGATTAAATAAATTGGCCAAGAATTGATGGGTGGTGATAATACATAGATATTCATTACATTATTCATTTGAATTTGTTTGGAATTTTCCATAATAAACAGTAAAAATAAAATAAAGAAGGAAGTGGAAATTTCTTCTCAGTTACTTTTTTTCTGATCAAAAAGTTGCCAGTTGAATGAATTAAAGGGGGCTAAAATTCCAACCAGTTATAACAAATATCTCTAGATAACATATGGTTTAAGTAACAACTTGTGTAAGCTATAAGGTAAGCAAAAGAGCAAGAGGCAAAACAATACATTATTTATATAATTCAACCTCCTTTTTTATATTTCATCACATAAATACTAATAATATTGCTCCTAAAATGTTTTTATAAATCTCAGCTTAATAGAGTTGTAATTGACAAATAAAATTGTAAGATATTTGAAGTGTACATCATGGTGATTTGATATACATATACATTGTGAAAGGATTCTTTCCATCTAGTTAATTAATACATCCATAACCTCACATGTTTATCCTTTTTTTTTTTTTTTTTGGTGAGAACATTTCAGTTCCACTCTCAGTAAATTTCTATTTTACAATACAGGGTTATCAACTATAATATTTTTTTAATCTAAAAGAAATTATTTTATTTATGCTAATGCAGCACTCATTGCTTGATGCATTATGAATATTTTATAACCCATACTCTTCCCACTGTGCAATATTGACTATATTGAGGGTATTTCAGAATCCAAGTAAGACTTACTAGAGAAAAAAGGATAAATTGGTAGAACTAGGAGTTGGAAGGTAAAAAGGAGTACCAAGATAAAAAAACAATTAATGCTGTCCCAGGTCTCCTGCAAACTGCTTTTTTATACCTAAAATATCTAAAGAGTCATAACTTGGGGGTGGGGGCAGAGCTCAAATATAAAATAGGAGAAATTTTTCAGAAAATGATTTTATCATACATCCCATCAAATATGCCCTGCTCAATCAGTCATCTGCTAAGTGTTCATTTTTGGCTATGCCTTACATTCTTTCTTTATTCCACTGTATCCCTGCTGTCATCCCTACTCTTCAGCCCATGGGCCCAGTACCTGCCTGCCTCCCCACCTGTATGAGGCTGGCACTGTGCTAGCCCCTCTCCAGTGACTGCCTGCAGAAGGCAGCATGTTACTTTGGCAGGAAGGACGACTCACCTCCAAAGAACACTGCAGGACTTTCCCAAACTAGGCAAGTCTGTGAGCCCCAGGTTGTGAACTCTCAGTGAGCTAGATCATTCTAATTTAAATACACAGATGTACAGACCTGCACATGCACGTGCAAGCACATAGACACACACACACACACACACACACACAGACACACAGTAGTTGCTTACAAATCATAAATCCCAGGGACCAGAAAGTACAGAGATCCTCAGTATTCAGTGTTTACTTATTTAAGACTAAGGAAGATCAAACATTTTTAAATTTATTAACTGCAGTTCAATAGCAACTTAGTATCAGCTGACATTTATCAAATGCTTACTCTGTTGTAAGGTAGCTGCTGAGCTAAGTTCATGATCCCACCTTATCTCATGCACATTCATTTTCTCATGCACATATTTATCTCATTTAATTCTCATAACAACCCCAGGAGATAGGTACTAAAAATATACCCCCATTTTCTAGCAAGAGAAACTGAGACTCAGAGAGATTAAGTCACTTGTCCAGGAATACACAGTGGTAAGTGACAGAGAATTATTATACAATAGTTGTGATCTTTTTATCAAGGCTGAAAAACCAATCTGATTATGAACACAGGCAGCAAGAGCAAGAGTTAAAAGAAATTGCATACCCCTGCAGATATACTCCTCTACACACATCTTGGGTGAATGTCTGGGCTTATCCATAATACTGCTGATCCCTGAGCTACTTTCCCCGACCGCTTGACCACATCCTGACCAGATATTGGCATGGAGCCCTCTAGAAACAAAACAATTCAGTTCCTGGCCCTGGAGCTAAAGTGTTCTCTATGGCCATCCTTACTTTTCTTAGCTAAGCTCCACATTTGTATAAAGTAAAAAATATAGACCAGGGTGGTGTTTATTAGATGCAATGCACACGATCGCTACTCGAAATGACAGCAGCTGAGAGCTAAGTGACGAGCAGTTTGGCACCAACACAACTGGAAGTGAGGCTCTCTGCAGGTCAGGGACCGGAGGCAGATGCAGCCCTCAGCCTGAGACCACCTGCAGAAGGAAGGCAAGTGCCTGGTTGGAGAGTCCAGGGTCGGAAGGTCTCGCCTTAGATTAAACCAGTGCACACTCTGAGTGTACACAGCCCCTAATACCAACCAGATCCTACTGGACAATTATTACTACAAAAATACCATTTACCCAGCCTTCTCTATGCATCACTGCACTAAGCATGCTACATAATGAACTCTAGTGCATAATGTTATTATCATATTTCACAGATAAGAATCTGGAAGCAAAGAGAGCCTTAGTAATGTGCCCAAGTTGACATGAAGACAGGATTAGAACCCAGTTCAACCTAACTCCAAAGCACATGCTAGTATTAACCACCATTCACACTGCCACACATGCCCCCAAATCCAGATATGAAGCTCACCTCTCCTTCAGAGAGTGAGTGCAGACACCTGCCAATGCCAAAAGGACACATACCAGATATGGGGCACTTTCCAGTCAGGCTCAATCCAGTTTCCCCAGACAGGGCTTCAAGTTTCCCTTGCCAATCATCTCCAAGAGAGGATACTGTTATCACAAACAAACATTCTCTCTTCTATTCTTTATGCTTGGAGAGAGAGATATATTTATATAATATATATTATATATATATGCATACAGATATATGTATATAATTAAAGTTATTTTACTTAGCATTTAACAAGTAAGAATTACTGATTCAAATTCCCTGGAACCAATAGGGCCTACAGAGAGCCTTTGGACATTTCACTGTGGCCACGTAAAGGGGTGGCATTAGACTCTATCATAGGCTTCACATCTTTTCTTTATCTGAGAAAAGAAAATGAACCAAAGGACTATAAAAGCCATTTAAGTACAGTCCAGCCCTATCTAGATTCAGAAAAACCACTGCCAGGTAGGTGACCTGAGAGGCTTCTTAGGGCAGGATTTTGAGATGTGACAGTATGTCTAGCTCGTGGAGAGTTTTTCTTGCTGGGAAAGGAATGTTTCTTCCAGATGGCACAGTGCCAGTGGCCTCCAGCCGTGTATGTGCTAGTGCCCACCCCTGGGAAGGCCTTCAGCTGGACTGTTAATTCCTCATGGGGTCCCATTCACCCCCAGTACCCTAGCACCTAGCATAGTGCCGGCACACAGTATGTATGCAAAAAACAATTCTTGAACAAAGAATTAAACAAATGGGGTGGGAAGCAGCAACAGACTGAATGTTCGTTTCCTCACAAAATTCATACATTGAAAGCTAATCCCCAATGTGACGGTATGTGGAAGTGGGGTCTTTGGGAGGTGATGAGGTCATGAAGACACAGCCCTCAGGGACAGAACTAGTGCCCTCATAAACAAGGTCCAAGAGACAGCCCTGGCCCCTTGAACCCTGTGAGGACAGTGAGATGTTCATCTCTGAACTAGGAAGCAAGTCTTACCAGACACTGAATCTGTTGGTGCCTTGATCTTGGATTTCCAGCCTCTGGAACTGTGAGAAATAAATTCCTGTTGTTTATAAGTCACCCAGTCTAAGGTGTTCTGTAAGAGTGGCCTGAACAGACTGACAGAAGTCCACATACGGAAGAGCTATTTAGTGACACCATCCCCCTAGCCCGTCGCTTTCAGTGTAATAGCTCCAGGAAGCCCTGTGGGGAATCTCACCATGGCACACACAGAGGGGCAGGGCATCACTGTGGTGCATCAGGTCTCTGTCCCCATAAACTACTACTCCAGCTTAAGAGTTTACTCCCCAGTCATTAGCTGCATTGCCTTCCACAGGTCACATAAGGTCTTTGAGCCTCTTCCTCATCCAAGAGCTAATGAGATTAGGTTGGGTGCCATCTAGAGTGGCTCCCAACTCCAAATGATAGAATCTACTTCCCATAAGATCAGTCTCAGTGCAACACCTCTCTCCCCTCAGGTTCCTCCAGCTCTTAGTTAAAAGAACGTATAGTTGTTGATCCTCATTACTCACCAATTCCATATTTGCAAATTCATCTACTGGCTAAAATTTATTTGTAACCCCCAAATCTATATTTACTATGCTCTCATGGTCATTCGAGGACATGAACAGAGCACTGAAAAATTTGACTCACCTGACATGCACATTCCCAGCTGAAGTCAGATAAGGGGGCTCTCTGCCTTCTTGTTTCAGCTCCCATACTATAAACAAGGGTCCTTTTTTGCAGTCTAGTGCCACCTTTGTCACATTTTTGCACTTTCTGTTGGTGATTTTGCTGTTTAAAATGGCCTCCAAGTGTAGTGCTGACGTACTGTCTGGTGTTCCTAAGTTCAAGAATGTTGTGATGATTCTCACAGAGAAAATACACATGTTAGAAAAGCTTTGTTAAGGCATGAATTACAGCACTGTTGATCATGAGTTCATTGTGAATAGATCAACAATATATATTAAATAAGGTGTGTCTAAACAAAAACACATATAAAACAAGTTTGTGTATTGATCAGTTGATGAAAATGTTGTGATCAGAGGCTCACAGAAGCCCTACCCTGCATTTCTCCTAGAAGCAATGGTTCAGTCATTGCTAATACAGTGTTGGTGGTGACTTTATAGAATATAACTGTTGCAAATAATGAGAATTGGCTGTATACCCTCAGAATGGACTTCCATATACAGTTCTGTAGAAATATAAAAAGCATCCCCTAGAGTTGTTCAGTGCACAACCTGCCCAACCATATGCAGCAGCACTGTCCTTGAGATACGATCTAGTTAGAATGGATATTATTGAAAAAACAAAACAAAATGAAAACTCCTACCCTTAACATACCCAAAATAAAAAAACTCTTCCAGAATTAGTCAGTGCTCATGATTGCATATGACCTGGGCTCCCTGACGTGGGTATACCCATCTAGGAACCTGAGTGTCTCCTGGAATGCCTTTCCTCCATCCCTCTTATGCTTACATCGGCATTCTGAATTTTGCAAGAAACAGCCCAAGTGTTTCTAAGCTTCTTCCTCAGATCAGTTTGTAACTATTATTAGTAATTGCAGATGGTGCCCCCATGAGAAAGTTCTCCACAAATCCACTGCAAAAACACAGGGCAGTAGCAGTAAATAATTCATGCATACACCTGAAACTCCTACTAAGAAGATATACTGGGAGTTTTTGAAAGGAGAGGGAACACAAGAGCAGGAAAAAGGAAAAATAAAAAGGGAAAAGTCACGAAGAAAGAGAAGGAAAGAGACAGAATGAAAGAGAAAGACTGAGTATAATAGCAAGAGTTTTAGAAATAAGTGCCACTTGAGAAAGGCATCAGCAACATGCATCAAAATTTGTTTCTATTTGTGAGTGTGGGGTGGGGCTTTTTGGCTTTGTTTTTCTTTTATAATATGGTTTGTTACTGGATGTCTCAAATATACAGTCAACCCAATCACACCACTCATGGCATAACAATTTCATACAATTAAACCCATACAATTAAAGCCAGCATGCAACTGTCCTTTGAGGCTGTCAAAATTAGGATTAGGGCTTCCCTGGTGGCGCAGTGAGAGTCCGCCTGCCGGTGCAGGGGACACGGGTTCGAGCCCTGGTCTGGGAAGATCCCACATGCCGCAGAGCAACTAGGCCCGTGAGCCACAATTACTGAGCCTGCGCGTCTGGAGCCTGTGCTCCGCAACAAGAGAGGCCACGATAGTGAGAGGCCCGCGCACCGCGATGAAGAGTGGCCCCCACTTGCCACAACTAGAGAAAGCCCTCGCACAGAAACGAAGACCCAACACAACCATAAATAAATAAATAAAATTTTTTTTTTTTTTTAAAAAAAGATCATTCTCCTTAGACTCTGAACTCAGACATTAGGGCTCAAATCCCACCCATACCACTAAGCTAAATGGCTGTCAGTAAGTGGTTTAACTTTTAAACTTCAGATTCCTCACTGTAACATGGGGATAATAACAGCATCTACCACATAAATGAAATAATGCATATAAAAGCACCAATTACCATATCTAGGAAAGGGTAAATGTCATTTATTAATATGATACTATAATTGATAACTCACATACTGATTTAGGTCACATGGGGGGCTTCAAATCAGTAGGTAAAACCACAGCATTGAACACATCTCCCAGAAATCCCTTTAGAGTTATCTATCATGAAAGGAGTGATTCTAACAGGAAAAAGAAGAGAGAACAGCAATTTTCTTGTGAGTTTCTCAGGCTTTCCGCTTTTCTTCTCTCATTGCTAAGTAATGGATCAATCACTTCCCAGAGACCAAAACCAATCCTACAAGTGAAAATTATGTGGTTACAGGCACAGCTCTTGGAAAGCACAGTGTTATTGCACTGTCATGAAAAGGAGGGACAAGTAACAGGAAAATAAACTTGAGAAAATGGGTAGCAGATGAAGGAAAAAAACCTCTAGGGCCAAAGTCTCCACCATGAGCAGCTCAGGAAGGAGAAATAAAGATTTCTGAGACCCAAAGAAAGGACTGCTACTCGTAACGTGTCCAGCATTATCTTAAGAGCTCAGAATACGTATCACAACACCTGCCTCCCATTATGGTAAAAACAGTCTCGTTAGTTACGATCTATAGGAACCTGTCCAACAGCCCTCACTGCATGAACACTTATAATGGAATCTTGACTTTGAAATAACTATTTTGAGGAAAGGAATCATAAAATACATCATTAAAAAAGAAAGAAAGAAAAATACTGGCATCAGAACATCAGAGAATTCCATGTCCTCCAGAGGCACAGTTCAGGAATCTTCTAGGTCAAGTATTGAAAATGCATGTGCAAGACGAACAAGGCTAAAAAAAGAAAAGGAAAGAAAGAAAGAAAGAAAAGAAAGAAAAGAAAGGGAGAGAGGGAGAGAGAGAGAGAGAGAGAGAGAGAGAGAGAGAGAGAGAGGGAGAGAGAGAGAGAGAGAGAGAGAGAGAAAGAAAGAAAGAAAGAAAGAAAGAAAGAAAGAAAGAAAGAAAGAAAGAAAGAAAGAAAGAAAGAAAGAAAGAAAGAAAGAAAGAAAGAAAGAAAAGAGGCCAACATAGGGCTAAAGGTCTAAAGACACACTGTGTTTCTGTTGTCATCATTGATAAAATGAATCACTTAATTTTACTCTCTCTGTTTAGAACATAATGTTCTCATGGGCCTTGAAAGAACGTTTTGGGTCATCTAATCCAACCCTCTAACCTGACTGTGAATCCTCAATATATACCTGTGGTTTTAAGAAAGGTGAGAGAGTTGAGATGAGATGTAAGAGTTGTCCACAAAAACACACAATGGGTGTGAGATTTCAATTCCACTTCTGCCCACCATCTTGGGCCTCACCAAGATCTTGGTCAACTGACACCTCCTCTGCTGTCAGTCTATTAGCAACCCCAATGTGGACCCCTTATTTTCCTCATCCATGTATCTTCTCACATAACTCCCCACAAGCCACTAACTATGGATCAAACCCCAAATCTGATCTCTCAGGGCTGCTGCACATGATTATACGAACCTCACATACCCCTACAAAAGACTCCACTTCACCTCGCATCTGGACCCTTGAGCAGGTCACTGATCCTTTAATTTGTCCTTGGTCTGCTCCCTTTGTCTGAGTCCAACTCACAAGCTGGAACAGTGAAGGCTGCCTTAAAGTTGGGAAAGAGAAGAAGGTTTTGAGGCCTGGGTCCTGCCATGGATTTCTTACCCAGAAAGTCATTTGTGAAATTGCTGAGCCATGGAAAGACAAGGGCTATAGTTAGGAAGTGGAGATAAAGTTAAAGAGGCAGAGAAGCTGATTATATATCTAACTGGATGGGTTTAGGTTGACTTATAAATGTAAGTTAGGGATGAGAAGTCAGAAGTCAAGGAGCTAGAGAGAACAAGATGAGATACAAGGCCAGCAAACAGCTCCAAATCTAAACTTGTAAACACAGGACCATCTGGCAGGACCATTCCTTCCGTGCAGACCCCCAGTATCTGCCCTGGGTGAGCCGACCAAGCCAGGATCCCTTCCATTCCACTCAGTGGCTGTGCCCCACTTCAACCACTCTTGACAAACCCTTCCTTCTCACACTGAAACCACCCCAATTACACCAAGCCACTCTCTTCACACCCCCCTCTACAAATGCATTTGAATCTACTGCCATCCCTTCTTCTTTTTAGCTTCTCAATGGAAGAAACATTCCTCCTTCTGTCCCAGGCAAAAATCTCTCTTTGTCTGCTCTCTATCACTTTCTATCTCCTGAATTACCTGAAGGAATCTATCATTGCTCCTCGCTCCCTTATCTCCAGACACTCTTCCTCTAGTTGTCTCCTTACCTTAGTCCAAAAAAGTACTTACAACTCTGCAGTACTTAAATTGAGATTGTCGTTAGTGCATTCATTCCACAAACATTAGCTATGGGCCCACTAAGAGCACGGCTGGACTGAAAGCTCTGAACACGCAAATTCAGAAAGCAGCTGTTGCTACTGCTTATGTTGCCAGAGATACTTTTTTGTTTTTGTTTTGTCTTATTTTAAGAAGCGGCCCATAATGGACCACCAAACAAAGACCTCATTTCTTATATAAACACCGAACTAATTCTCAAACGAAAGAGGAATAGGGTTGTTTTCCCAGCCAAACCTGAAGTAAAAATCAATAGCAACTGGCTGTCTCTCCTGACTTCCTACACCCTCTTCAGGGGGGCTCTGGTCTGCACAAGGACACTTACTGGTAGGAGACCTGATGAGAAACCACCAAGAAACACAAGCCAGCACTGCGAGGGCACTGGCCTTACAGACCTGAACCATACACAGTAAGAGAGAGCAAAGGAATTTTATAGGCTAAGTTTGAGACCACGCTGAAATAGTACAGTACTTTAATAGGCCTGGTTAGTGAGTTCACGTAATAAAACAAACTATCCCCATGGAGATGGTCCCAGGTACCTACTTACCAGCAACTACTTAAATCCACACCCAAGTTTTTACATAGTCCTTGATTTACTCTAGTTAATACTGGCAAAATAATTTCACATCTTCCCATTCTTGTAGGATACATGCCTGAATAAGTCATGAATAGTTAACTTTTTTTCCTCCCACTTGAATCTATGCTACTAGTCACTTAATACCACTGGGTTTCCTGGCACGATGCTCAAATGCTCCAATGTTCTTTGCACTGCGGTAGATTTCAGCCCTGAAAAGCAGCTCAGAGGTAAACACGCCTTCCTAGTGCTAACATATCATCTTCTTCTCCAAGAGGCACAAATTGAGGTGTCAGGAATGGTGAGCAGTTTGGCTTCTGCCTAAGCTGCTTTTATTATGAAGACTTCACAGAGACATTTTCAACACAATAGTCATTCCTCTCTCCCGACTACACAATTCCTCTATAATCATAAAGATGCAAACACTCTCCTCACTTCGTATCAAAAGAAATAGTATAATAATTCTGTAGGTATGGGTGGGAGTGGTGGGGGAGGAAGAAAGAAAAATAGTCTGGATGGGGTAGAGGAGCCTCAAGGAAAGCTGGGCTGAAAGGAAAAGTCCGCCATGGTTCTGCCTGGCTCAATCAAACAGATCTAGTGGAGAAGGTTTCTATAAATTTAAACCTCTATAGCAAATCCTATGTGATTATATATCAGTCTCAGAATGTTAATACTGGAACGAATTTATTCCTCTGAAAAACGCTTTCACCCAAGGCACAATGAAAGCACACGAGAATGCAGCAAATCTTCAAAAACTTGCATATCTTAAGGAAAAAAATGTAATTTTTACTTCAAGTGTTAATAACACCTGAAAGAAGTCAGAAAATATCAGAACCAGCAACTTGGTTTCTTTGGTACGATAGCTTAATGGCAGCAGAAATCATGGCTATTAACACTAAAGCCTGCAGCAAACTTTCCCCAGAAGCTATGAGCTGCCTGAGGGTAGAGCCGAGTCTGTCCCCATATCCTCCGTGCCTGGAGCCAGGGTGGACACTCAGTAATCGTCTAGGAATGAAGGAGGTTAATGAATGACTGTTCAGTTGAATAGGCTTTTGGAGTTGGTTGAAACTCTCACAGTTTCAACTTTTTGAGACAGAAGATGGGAAGTAAAGCTAAGATGTGAACCAAAATGATTCTGATTTGGCTGGACTTGATTAATACCACCACTGCTAGCAGTAAGTATGCAGCACTGAGTTTGTAATCAGTGCTACTACAGCTATTAAACGCATAAAATCTAGTCGATATATTCCTATATATAGTTCCTATATTCCTGTAACCTACCCTGTAATCTAATTATACCTGAAGCTTAATGTAATCATTCCAGTTCAGAATTTATTGAGCTTTTTTTTTTAAGATTTTTTTAAAAATTTAATTTAATTTTTTAATTTAATTTTTTTTTTTGGCTGCGTTGGGTCTTCATTGCTGCGCGCGGGCTTTCTCTAGCTGCAGCGAGCAGGGGCTGCTCTTCATTGCGGTGCACGGGCTTCTCATTGCAGTGGTTTCTCTTGCTGCGGAGCACGGGCTCTAGGAGTGTGGGCTTCAGTAGTTATAGCACACAGTCTCAGTAGTTGTGGCACACAGGCTCTAGGGCATGCAGGCTTCAGTAGTTGTGGCGCGTGGGCTCTAGAGCGCAGGCTCAGTTGTTGTGGCGCACGGGCTTAGTTGTTTCGCGGCATGTGGGATCTTCCCGGACCACGGCTCTAACCCGTGTCCCCTGCATTAGCAGGCGGATTCTTAACCATTGTGTCACCAGGGAAGTCCTATTGAGCATCTTGTATGTGCCAGACGCTATGCTAGAAACGAGGTATATATAATTGGAAAAAATTGGTCACTGTCAATAAGGAGCTAAAAAGTCTGGAATGGGTGACAGAAATATAAACAAAAACAAAAAACAAGCCAAAAAAAAAAAAGCATTACATGCAATAATAGAAGTAGGTACAAGGGAGAGAAGTAGAGCAAGGAGGGATTAATACTATATTTAGGGGCGAGGGAAAGCTGCATAAAGAGAACATCTGGGCAGAGCTTTGTTTGAAAGAGCAATAGGAGTTGCCAGGCAGATAAGGTATGGAAGAGCAGGCCAGGAATCCAGTAAGGGAGCCCCACGGGCAGACACAGAAGTGAGAAGCAGCTTCACGTTTGGGGGAGTGAATAAGTAGGTGCCAAACTGGAAAATGAGTGAGAAAAAAGAATGGAAGGTAAAGAGCTGAGAGCTGGGGAGAAACCAGATCAAGACGAGCCTTGGCAACCAAGGAAAAAAATCTGGACCTCATCCTGAAATCACTGAGGGACCACTGAGGGTTTTAGGCAAGGGGAAGTGAGGAGATCAATTTTAGAAAGATCACACTGGCTTATAAACATCCTTGATTACCGAAATTTCCGTTTCTAGACTCTGGGAGTATTTATTGCTTCCCTCAAGTGGCCACTGAGCCGTCTTGCCCTGTCACTTCTATTTTGTGTATGCCAGTTTTTTTATTTTTTGGTTTTTCTGTTTTTTTGAGGGGTTTTTTTTGGCCACGCTGCACAGCTTAAGTGATTTTAGCTCCCAGACCAGGAATTGAATCTGGGCCTTCGGCAGTGAGAGTGCAAAGCCCTAACCACTGGACCGCCAATTCCCTTTAGTATGCAAGTATTAATTCCCTAATTTAACTTCACATACCGGGGGCCATGGATCCTTTCTCAGGTTCTTTATTTTCCATGGGTTTACCACAATATTCTCAACTCAGTGTCTGCATCCATGACCTCTCTCCTGAACTCTGGACCCTAAAATGCAATTGCCTAATCACTGTCTTCCCTTGGCTTTTTCACGGGTAGCTCAGAGTGAGTTTGCCCAAGATTTGCTTCATTGTCCTTCCTCTAAACCCGCTCCTCCTGTGTTCCCTCTCTCAGCGAATGGTATCTCTATTCATCCAGTTGGCCTGAGCCCAGAAACCTAGAAGTCATCCTTGATTCCTCTTTAATTACCAAGTCTTACTGACCTTACTTCCTTAATGTCTCTTAAATCCCTACTCCTCTCCACCCCAGCGCTACCACTGTGGTCAGCACCACCATCATTCGCTCTTGCCCCATCCAATCTGTTCTCCAGGCCACAGCCAGAGCACAGACATCTTCATGAAAAAATGCAACACTGATCATATCTCTCTCTAGCTCAAAACCCCACAATAATTCCTATTGCCTTAAGATAAAGTCCAAACCCCATAAAAGGTTTCCAACCCTTCATTAGTAAGCCCAGGATTCTCTCTTTAACCTTATCTCTCACCACTTCCCTCCCCCTACTCCACATTCAAGCCATTCTGAAATGCTTTTAGTTCCTCCAATATGCTATTCTCCCCTCTCTTCCCCTCTTTCTCTCTCTCTCTCTCTTCCTGCCTCCCTCTCTCTCTCCCTCTCTCAGCTTTCAGGTATATTGTTCCCCTTGCCTGCGACACTAGCCCATCCTTTACCCATTCTCTTTAATAATTGTTTAATCACATCTCCATCAAGACTTGGTTCCATGAATACAGGATTGCATCTGTCTGATTCACCATATCCTAGTGCCTAGTAAAACGCTGCACATACACTAGGAGCTTAATAAGTATTTTATGAATGAAGGAATTAATGAATATTGGGGTTCATTCTGAGTGGCTTTTAATTATCCTCAGGCAATAATTTCAAGCTTCTATTCATCTGCTTGTAATTGGAACAAAAGCTTTGACTAACACAAAATAAATATATTCTAGAGGACTCCATGCACATGCAGGAAGTTGGTGGAAGGTACACTCTGTCAGCAATGCTTTCCCCCTTTACCTTCTTACTTATTCATTGTTTCATGATCTATGATTAGACATGTGATATGGTTAAAAATCTGAATCAATACTGGAATCGTACAATGTGCTAGGTTCAAAAATAAAGCAAAAGATAGAAAGAAATTTGAGGAAGGGAAGGTGGACTGGTCCAGCTCTGCACAGATAAATAAAACCAAGAATTTTCAACACAATGAGTAGCTCGGATTTCCCTATTATGCTGCGGAGGCAGATGCCCTAAATAGATACAGTCCTTGTCCTTTAGGGATCTAGATTCCAGGCTCTAGAATCTAAGATAGACAACACATGTCCAGGTCACATCAACATCTTTAACTTCTGGCACCCGAGGCTCATCATTTAAGAGCTATTCATATTCCAACTGCCATAGGTGGCTATTCTGAATGAAATCTGCCTCACGTGTGATGAGACAAAAAGATCCAGCCAAGTCTACTGTGCTGCTTTAGACAGATCACATCATAGCTATTTCACTGCAAAACATACACAGTCCAACCTGAAGCAGAGCTCAAGCATAACCAAAGAAGTCTTTGTTTATACAATGAAACTGAAGGGTGGCAGAGTCTGATAAAACACCCCTTGCCTACTATCCAGCAAGGGGATAAATCTCCCAGGCCAGGCTGGCTAATTCCTGCACTGTACTAAGTGCTTTCACATGGTGTGCCAGGATGCACATAAGGCAGAGTGTGCTTGATTACATTACTTGGTGACTAGGGCCCTGCAGACTCACCAAAGGAAGGAATGCAGGCCAGCACTGCACTGAAGCCTCTCACTCTAACTGGGGCTCCCACTCCATTACAGAGGCTCCAGAGTGCTCCCAAGATGTGGAGGGCTTGCTTTAAGAAATTTAAGCCTCAGCAAAGAGTAAGCATCTATAATCAGAGGCACTGGACGAAACTGTTCAAAGGAATTTGTTTTGCTTTAGCCTACCCTATTGAGCAGGATCTTAACCAGGCCTCTTCCTACCCTGGTAATTATATGAAAATTTGTATACGTCGTTACTGTTCTAAGCAGAAAGATCAGACAAGGCTGCTAGATCATAAATATTCCAGAGAAGGCCAAATTGGTGGCAAGACTGGATAAGAGATTTCTGAACTTTCATTGCATTCCCAAAGAAACCTGGTGGCCCAGAAGAATAAAGTACCAAAGCATCCAGGGGCTGTACTATCTGTACAAGGTTCCCTGGCTATCTTCCTGGATGTCTTCCTTGATTTGTCTTGGGATTAGGAAGCCACATTTCAATTTCCCACAAAGTATTATAGCAAAGGTTATCAAGCCGACACCAGAACACCATCATCCATCCATCTCATCTGTATCATAGCTCCAGACCTAGGTTCAAAACCTAGGTTCTGACCCCACTTGCAGCAAGATTTTAATTCAGTTGAGATCACATCAGAGAAAGCTTAGGAACTGGGTCTAAGTGTCCTAAGATTCAAAGACTTAGAGGCCATAAATCATTCCGGAATAGACCCCAAAAGTCAGCAACCCCCAAGAGTATGCTCAATCCTGCACTGAGATAATCCCTGAGGTCAGACATGGTACCAAACTGCCTCCTCCAGAGCACGACTGGCTGAGGCTGCAGCTCTACACACACGCCCCTTTCCCCCTGCCACCTGGACCCCTATGGAGAACAAATCAGGGCTAATGGGGGCTTCTCTGCATTACACCATCTTGCCATGGGACCAAGACTCCTATCCAGAGAACTGAGGGGAATGAGAGAAACATGAAAGATGTTTTGATAATCTCAGAAATAAGCCGTATTGAGAATATGTAGTACTTCTTGGATAACTCTAAATTAAACCTTAGAGGGCTTCCCTGGTGGCGCAGTGGTTGAGAATCCGCCTGCCAATGCAAGGGACACGGGTTCGAGCCCTGGTGCAGGAAGATCCCACATGCCGCAGAGCAACTAAGCCCGTGAGCCACAACTACTGAGCCCACGTGTCACAGCTACTGAAGCCCGTGCGCCTAGAGCCCGTGCTCTGCAATAAAGAGAAGCCACGGCAATGAGAGGCCCATGCACCGCAACAAAGAGTAGCCCCTGCCCGCCACAACTAGAGAAAGCCCGCAAGCAGCAATGAAGACCCAACACGGCAAAAATAAATAAATAAGTAAATAAATAAACCTATTTTTAAAAATAATAATTAATTAATTAATTAAACCCTAGAGATAAATCCATGTATGGAACAGTCCCATATGCTAACGAAGGCAAAGTTGATTCTTGCCCTGCTGCAGAGGAGAGAATTATTTTGTCATTTGAAGTCACATAAACAAGGTTTGTTATTGTTGTTGTTTTATTATTTATAAGGAAAATTATTTGTTCGGATTTAAGATATTTGGCATATATATTGGTCATAAGAAATGAGTGTACATTTTAAAGAAACCAAACATGCTGTCAACTCCAAAACGAGCAGAATATAAGAAATTCCAATATACTTGTACTCTGTTCGAATACGTTCTAGGCAGCAAATAGTTAAGTCTGAGATACATCCATTTATAACTTTAAAAAATTCTCCCCATCAGTCTGATTAAAGCAAAAGAACAAGGAGCAAACAGGAAAAAAAGATGTATTTTACAACTGTTTTGCTTCAGTAGACAAGCAGGGAAAACAGACAAGAGAGGCTCTTCCTCTCTCCTCAGTGTAGTAATATTAGCTGCTTCTGGAGAGCATAATCTCAACCACCCAATTACAACACCAGCCGTCAGTCCAGACGTTTTGTTTGTTTCCATTACCTGATGGTGATGATCTCAAAATTAGAGTTTCCCATACCTTGGTCCACCGACCAGTCATCAAATCACCTGGGAAACTTGTTAAAAGTAAAGATTTGGCTCTCCACCTTTGTCCCACTGAATCACAATCCTCAGAACTGAGTTAGATGTCTGAGTTTTTAATAAATACCCTAACTGACTATAACTCGAAGTCAGGGTTAGGAACCACTATTCTAAAAAGTCTGACCTGAACTTACTGACATAACTTTTGAGGAACTATTAGAAATATAATAAAAGTATTAAAAGAAAGAAATATTGATTCAGTACAGCCATTTGATGGTTTTGGTTTGGCCATTTCATAACTGCATTAACTAAGAAACAAGCAGCCATGTACAGAATCTGTTTGGCAAAGATAATTACATATCACGACTCTTGTAGTACCTTCACAAGCTATTTCTGGAGGCCAAAATAGTAATGATTTGAATCTTAATTATCTGTATAGCATGTTAATATTCTCAAAGCCCATTCACAAGCCAGAGACCTCAAAAAATAGCTATCAGGAAGGAGAGTCAGCTAATGGAAAAGCTCACACATGGCTGAGGTATAAAAGATAATAAAATAAATTATAGATTCATGATTTCCAGATTTATGGATCCCAGAGGGTAAGTTAAATTTATAAATATGTACATGAAATGACTGTAGGATTCCTTTAAAGCAATGGTAAAAGCCAGATTCTTATTATGTATTTGTTGATTATTCATTCATTTCATTTGTTCAGTTAGTTTTCTATATTGTTTTTCTACACATTATTATAAGGTGATGTTATTACAGTTTTTAATCAAGCATCAAAAACATGCCTAACCACATGCAATTAGACGTGTTCCCTTCTTACTTTGAAGAATGCTTAATTCAACTAAAATTTAGATTTATTATGAAAAAACATAGAAAGCAGGGCAATATACTCATTAAAGTAAAGGAGATTATCAAAGAAATTCTCAATATAGTTAAAGAAAAACGGGATGTCAAACATTCCAAAAATTGCTTTTTATTGTATTTTTTCAAATATTGTGCTTTTAAAACATACATTTTTTCCCTGATTCAGAATCCTTTACCATCTCTTGAGAGCACTCCATCTAGGGATGTAAATGTGGCAGCAGTAGGCCTGTCTTCCCCTCACATTACTCTCTTAGCTTTCCAGTTTGTCTATTTCTATCCTAATCAACTCTTGATGACTTTTGCATTGTGACAAAACAGAACCTCATCTTACATTTCACAGTTTATGTACTGATTTCAAGTTCGGTCATGTTTCATATTTTAGCCTATTTCCAACAGTTGCATTTTTTCTCCCTGGGATGTTAAAATCAGTATGTTTGAAAACAATAGTGGGGAGCATACATCCTCTCCCCCACCATCTCTAGTCAAATGAAACAAAAAGTGAATTCATATGGGTCTTCATAAGCACCAAGGAGTCTCCTGTCCCCTTACCCCTCCTTATTTCCTCCCCACACCCTCTGAGAAGAGCAATAAGAGGTCCTGGTTTAGGACGTCAGTATCTCTCCTGTCACCGAGTCTTTCGTTATATTGAGAGAGGAAACAGAAAAGCACATCTAGGGTGCTTTGAATAACCACATTTCTAGAACTTAATGATGCCTGTCAACGACCCCACTCTCTTTCCCCTCTTCCAAAACGAGGATTATGAGTGAATGTTATACAATCCTATAAAAACATACTGTGTCGGGTAAACCCAACAGTCCAGAGCAGATGTGGAAGGCAGTGACTCCCATTAAACATTTACTCTCTAAAGATTATGCCAACCCTAGCCTGAGTGTTGGCTTCAGAACAAGATGCACTTTCAGACTGGCAAGAGCTATCCACACGGAGCTACGTGATGCCAGGAGGAGAGACTGGGGAACAGCAGGCTTTCTAAAGAATTTGGATCTAAAGTAAAGAAAGACTGGAAAGGAAATCAACCCACTGCTGAGAAAACAAATAAATCCAATCAATTTAAATCAGAAGAACAATCAATGGAGGAAGGCAACATGAAGCAAGGTTAGGATGAACACTTTGTCTGAACCTCAGGATTAGTTCAAATTTATTACAAAACATAACAATATGAAACATTCTATAACTTTAGCAGAAAATTGTTGCAGGACATGAAATACAGGGTAAAGGTATGATTCCAAGACGAGGTTTATTTTCTTTAACATATTATTAAGTATGTATTAATTATTTGCTTTCTTTTTAAATTTTTAGTTAAAAGATCCCCTGATCCTACTGTAAGTTCCTGAAAAACAAGCATTTGGCCTTTCATATCTGTACCACCAACACTAGCATAGTAGGCATACCAGCTATGCAATGAATTTCTGCTGAACTGACTGAATGAATGAACAAAGTTATATCTCATCTTCTCTTTTTCTGAAATGAATTAACAAACAGCATGAAAGCAAGCAAAAAAATGCATATGGTGAATAATTTAATCTTGCTAGCAAGACCAAATCTACTTATTTAAATGAATAAAGACAGTGGTCTGCACAAGTATATATCGTACAGCACAGGGAATATAGTCAATATTTTATAATAACTTTAAATGGAGTATAATCTATAAAAATTTTGAATCACCTGAAACTAACATAATATTATAAATCAACTATACCTCAACAAAAAAAGAATTAAAAAAAAAAAGATAGTGGTCTGCACTGTATACAGATAAGACTAATTGTGTCCATACCCTAATTGTTCAAAGGAAGAAAAATCTGGTGGGTGGCACCAGATCTCCCTTTTCTCTACATGTTTGCTAAGACTGTTTCCAGACTTCTCACTATCTCTTGCCCTTGATAGATTTATACTAAATATTCTTAAAATCATTTTTGACATTACAGAGCAAACATGTTAAGATTATAGTGGCCAAGACAACTGTGGTGAGTCTGGTGCAAGCTTGGCTCATGTGCAGTGCAGCAGCCTCTCAAGCACCTTCTGTTCCAATTTATTCCTCAACATCTGATTTTCACCTTGTGTTTAATGTCAAAGTTGCCACAACCTCTCCTGGACGCAACTGGAGTAAAATACTGAAAAAAAACACTGTCGCGGTTCCCTAGCAATACAGGAGGTTCTAGCCGAGGGCACTGAGCTAAATGAGCTCTGAGCATGGAGGAGGCTACTTCCCACAAGTGGGTGTTCCACTCCAGCTGATCCCATCAAATGCTGGGGTCAGGACGGTGCAGGGGCTGCTATCTGGCCTGCCGGGCACAGAGCTTAGCTCCTCCCATCAGCATAACTGATCTGCAAAGCTAAGGTGAGAAACTGTAACACACCACTCTTCATAAATGGACATCCCTCACCAGGCCCATCTCTCTATTCTGTCCCCAACCCCCATCTGCACTCCATCCCCATATCCTAGGAGGAAAAGATCTACGAGAAATGGCTGTAATCTACACACAAAGACCCCGAAGGTCACCTGACAATCGTGGCCTCTCAGAAGGCAAGAGAGTACTGAAAAACTTGCAGTTTTTGAGACTCCAGGTATATTAAAATATTGAAAAAACTGACTATTCCAAATGTTTTATTTAACAATTTAAATTTAAATTGTTCAGTGAATGTCTTCGTCAATACTATTTCTGTATCCAAGAGTTAGTGGCTCCTGGAGATAATACAAAAAGTCTAAATACTGGTCCCTTCATGGTTTTCAGGCTGGTTTCAGCAGGCTTTCCTCAGAGCTCCCCTATAGCCACGTCCAAAGTCCCTGAACCCAAGATACTCTTATTTGCCTTCCTATGTCTTAAAGGGAGAAGCAGAAAAAGCCATTCATTAGGAAGAAGAAAGCGGCTTCCCCTGCCTCTCTTTGTGCTCCAGAATAAGCAGAGGTGGGTACTGGCATATTCCAGGTGTAGAAGATAAAGCCACCCCTCCCCCGACTCCCAGCACACACCACTATCTCCAGAAGTGTTTTGTTATTCTACGAACGGGATGCAAATCTAGATACATTTTCACTTTGGTTTAAAGAACAGGAGAATTTCTCAGTGTTCAACTTCTGTGCTTGTTTTTCCTTTGCATGAAACTATTTTACTCTTTCGTCCCCTTCCCTCAGATCCTAGACAGGGTGAGTGCACACATTATGTGGCAATAAATTTAGATATGTCTGACTGAGAGAAATCTGTAGTAATGTGGTAACTTCAATCTCAGGGTAATAAAGTCTTCATAATAGTCCTCATTACTTCATCTATCTGGTTTACACAGCTTACTAATAGAAATTAGTTGGTTTTTTTTTACCTTTTTGCCACTTTTTCGGCCTCTTCTCCAATTTTCAGCTTTTACTTTAACTATACCGTTTAGCTAGAAGTTAAAATACCTTTGTGAAGGTGGTACCCAGTGCCATCCTAACTCAGAGAATTAAGGGGAATTTGTAGAGTCGTTCAGTAAAGTTCATACTCAGTGTGATAATGATCACAGCCAACGTGTACGGAACAAATCCAATTAGCATATGGGTACTTAGAGTTCATTCATTTAATATGAAGTGACATTTTGATAACTAAAGAATTGAGCCATTAACACTCTCTGGTTACAACCTGTCTGACAGATTCTAGGCATGAACTTCACTAATTGAGTTTTCAAGGACTTAGATGAAGATTAGTGAGGGGATGCATCCCGTGCTCCGTTTCTTCTGTAAAAGTGCTTCTGGAGGTCCTGTGGAAATGGCTCCCTTTCTGGGAAGTATCTAAGAAAGTATGTTCAACAGTTTGGAAACAGAAGAAAATTGTTCTAATTTGGGTTTTTTTTTTCTTTTGAAAATCACCATATTCAACCTTGATTAAAGAAGTTCAATTGATTAGAACATTTTGGCAGTGTGCCTTTCAAATTAAAAAAATGGTACTGATATAAATATGCAATTTTAGGTCTTGATAGAGCCACTGCAATCTCATTTGGGTATTAAAGGGGAGTAGATTTTATGTGGTATTTTGAGAGATTCCATGACTGTTTGCTAAATGAGTGAAACAAACCAATGAACACTAGCAGAGCGAACAACTGCACTCCTGAATTTTGTTCAGGGCCCTACCTCTACGTACGCCTGCTTTGCTCTTGTTCTAGAACCCTCATTTAGAGTTCTTCATGTTCTGCCAGAATATCACATCAACATTCTTTCTGTCCTCCATTCAGCTGTCTTATCCTTCTTCCTATAACAAACATGAAAACACATTACAGACTAAAAGCACTATACAAATATACGTTATTATTACAACTTAAGCCATAATGTGGTCCAAGAATATAAGGACCAGAAATTCTCAGTTAGAAATTTTCTTTAGATAGAAAATTCCAACTTTCTAGGCCAGGTACCTATAAAGAAATTCACTAACACTTTGGATGAAAAATGTTAAAAATTGTACTCTTGCTTTGAAATTATGGGGGAAAAGGAGACTGAGAATAAAGTTTTAGGTTCTTACAGACATGAGCACAGGAATACACCGAGTAATGTATTTTTTACTCCTACAACTTTTATCATCAAAACAATTCAAAACCACTACGTTGTCTTATGCCTGTAGGTGGAAAAAATAAACACAAGAACTGAATGTTGAAGCAAAACAAGCACAAGGGAGTTCTAATCCTAAACTTGTCTGCAGTTCACAGTCTAAACTAAAACATTTTCTTTTACAAACGTTTCTCAGCTTCTCCTTTTGTAATGAAACAAAATCACACTTGTTGGGTCAGCCACTAGCTCTATGGAGTAAAGGTCCTACATAAATCAGTCTTACAACAATCTACGCTTTTAAAAATATCAAGTTAACCATGTTTAAAAATTAAAGGATGTTTATCCATATTAAATGGTCCCGGTAGCCAGGCTAAGCACTACAGCAGCTCTTACATTCCCTCAAAGATTTACCACCAGCTTCTTTTCCCTTCTCCAGCACAGTCTTGCTTTAGACTAGCAGTAACCTAAGGTGGAAAGACAGTGGGCTTTGAAGCTGACAATTCTTGACTACATTCCCCATTCTGCCCCTTCACAATGCATGTGATGTTCAGGAAATTCTCTTAGCTTCAATGTCCTTAATTGTACAATAGCGATACTAATACCCACACGTTGAAGATGGCTGGAGTATTAGATGAAATGAGATAGAGTAAGTCCCCTACATACAAACCTTCAAATTGTGAACTGTCAAAGATACGACCATGCTACTACCCAGACATCACTGGATGGTTTTTTCAAGAGGGTAGATAGAATTGAATCCAGCAAGGAACCAGAACCTGTGCCATCAATGTCAGGCATGAGTGAAATTGCAGGTTGCCCTCCGTCTCCTATTGCTGACGATCCTTCAGCTCTACCATCTCCCACCTCCTCTCCCTCCTCCAGTCGGTAACTCTTCTTGCCTGTTCACTCAATGCCAGCCCCTGGATGCCAGCTGTTGTACTGTACTACTGTACTTCTCAAGGTACTGTACACTGTAAGGTTAAAAATGTTTTTTTTTTTAGTTTGTTTTTTATGTATTATTTGTGTGAAAAGTATTATAAACCTATTACAATAAAGTACTATATAGCCGATTGTGTTAGCTGGGTACCTAGGCTAACTTTGCTGGACTTACGAACAAATTGGACTTATGAACATGCTCTCGGAACAGAACTCATTCGTATGTAGGGGACTGGCTGTATATAAACACCAGGAGCCAGGATCAGCTACATAATTTGTGGGGTCCAGTGCAAAATGCAAACACAGGGCACCTTGTTCAAAAACTACTAAAATTTTCAAGATGGCAACAGCAGAGCATAAAACCAAGAGCAGAGCCCTTCTGAGCGTGGGACCTGTGGTACTGCATGGGTCACACACTTGTGAAGCTGTCCTTGCCCAAGAGCATTGCAAGTATTCAATAAATGATAGGTATTATTAAAGTGCTTACTTTGATATGAACTTTTAACTTTTCAGAGCGTTTCACAGAGAGATGGTTTTCCCAATGGGGACACAACCCTCAGAGAATGGAAATGTCATTGAACAACTGCTGGAAAGCCACTGAATGTCTCTTGGCACAAATTTTCTCATATGTAGAACAGAGGTTGATTCAGAGAAGCGGTTTTCAAACTATGCTTTGAAGCTATGCTCTGAAGAATCCTTGGAGTGCCCTCAAAGACACAAAGGGCTGGGAAGAGGGAGCAAGCCAAGTGGGTCACTTTTTTTGAAACAGAGTGACTATGTTTGACTTTCTTACCTTCATTGGAAAAAATTGAGTTACATGAAAATAAATGAAAACTACTGGATTTGTTGAGCTTGCAGTCTTTCCAATTTTAAGTTCTGTGCTCTATAATTGTTGTATCTTCACAACAACCTTAAAAGTAGAAGGATAGATAACACCACTTCCATTTGTTAAAGAACGTACAGAGTTTCTTTCCTGGGCTGCCTCTCTCCTCTCCAGCTTCCAGAAATTATCTCCTTTTAAGGATATTCCCTTTCTAGCTCCTCAAGAAACCCAGCTCCCTTTGAGGTGACTATAGCGTTAACGCGACCTCAGTAGAGGAGGGAAGAGGGCTACCAAAGGGGATGAATTAGAGGTCAATTCAATATGATAATAAGCTATGTCCCTCATTTCTACTCAGATTGTGCCTCCTTTATATCCAACATCTTTCTCCCAAACCTGGAGTTCCCTTTCTTCAATCCGCTCCACAAAGCACCCGGTTGCTATCGGTTCTTTCATGTAAGAGCTCACACTATGGAACCACACAGCCTGGGGCTGAATCTCCACTCTACCACGTTCTCACTTGTGACCTGGATGGAGAATCCCTCCGGCCAGAGTTTTCTCATAGGGTTATTATAAAGATTAAATGCATGAATATGTATAAACCACTTGGAACAGTGTCTGGAACATAGTAAGTGCTTTCTAAGTGTTTATTAAATAAATTAATAAACAAATTTTATTTACTTCCTACCTCATGTGCCCCTTCACCTCCATCTTTCAAAAGGTTGGTCCAAAGGATTTCACAAGCGGAGGGGAGGGCTGGAACAGGGGTCCAGGACAGGAGGAGTGCTCAGAGCCTGCTGTCATTCGCTAAGAACACACCTCCCATCACAGCCATTGTTTCTGTATGGAAGGGCCAGTTATAGAACATTCCAAATTTACTTGTCCTTACTCCATGCTTCACACCATCCCCTTTCAAGTACCACATAAACATGTGATGAAGTAAAAATAAGTTACTGAGGTCAGCCTCAACTTACAAATGACCCCGATGCACCAAGGTCACCTGTCTCCTCCTTCACTGCCCCATGCCTCTTCTCAGTCCCGAAAGCTGACACCTGGCTTGCAATGCCAGGGGAGCCCTTATAAACTAAAGCAATGAGGAGATTTTTTTTAAAACCCATGGGTACAGAATTAGAAAGAGAGGAAATGTAAAAAGAACAGTCTGATCCCAAGAGTAAGCGCTCAGTTAGGGGGCCACTGTTATTGTCCCCCCACTAAAACCACCAGCACAAAAAGGGAACCACGTTCCAGAATGTTGGAAATGTTTGACTCTACTTGCTTATAAACAGTCTACAATTCCTACATTAAGAAGTTCATTTGAGTTCAACTCTAGTTTTTAAAATAAGACCTTCACTCAACAATATAAATTGAAGTAATTGCCACGTGTCAGAAGCTATTCTTGGTTCTGGGAACATGCTGGCCACTAAAAAGTCCATGCCCCCATGGAACTCATATTTAGGAAATTAAGGGGCCATCGGGCACTCACATTTTAGTATGTGTGGTTAAAGCCACTGACATTACATGTATCTTTTTTTTTTTTAATTTTTATTTATTTATTTATTTATTTATTTATTTATTTATTTATTTATTCATTCATTTATTTATTTATGGCTGTGTTGGGTCTTCGTTTCTGTGCGAGGGCTTTCTCTAGTTGCGGCGAGCGGGGGCCACTCTTCATCGCAGCGCGTGGGCCTCTCACTATCGCGGCCTCTCTTGTTGCGGAGCACAGGCTCCAGACGCGCAGGCTCAGTAGTTGTGGCTCACAGGCCTAGCTGCTCCGCGGCATGTGGGATCTTCCCAGACCAGGGCTCAAACCCGTGTCCCCTGCATTGGCAGGCAGATTCTCAACCACTGCGCCACCAGGGAAGCCCCAACATTACATATATCTTGATTCCTAACTTTATCTGGAGCATAAGGTGCAAAAAGCGCTTTGGAGAGAATCCAGATGCATCCTGACCCAGCACACTGAAGAAGAGGATTATAGTGGAACTCAGAGTGGCAAGAAGACAATGGGAAAAGTAGAGAAACAGAACAAAAGGTAAAAGAGGACTAAAGACTAAGTTCTTTTATCTTTGCACTTTTAGCCTAAAGCCGAGTCTCCTCTTCCCATACCACAAGATATCTGTCTCAGTTTGCTAGGGCTGCCTTCAGAGTATCACAGGCTGTGTGGCTTAAACAATAGATTTCTGGAGGTTAGAAGTCAGAGATCAAGTGTCAGCAGGGTTGGTTTCTTCTAAGGCCTCTCTCCTTGGCTTTTAGATGATTGTCTTCTTCCAGTATCCTCACACGGTCTTCCTACTGTGTGTGTCTGTGTCCTAATCTCCTCTTCTTATAAGGACACCAGTCATTCTGGATTAGGGTCCACTCTAATGACCTTATTTTACCTTAATTACCTCTTTAAAGGCCCTATGTCCAAATACAGTCACATTCTGAGGTACTGGGAGTTAGAACTTCAACATATGAATTTAGGAGGACACAATTCAGTCCCTAACAGTCCTCTCTCTACTCTTAAGATCAAAACCAAGATAATACTATAGTGAGACTTCACCAAGCCTTAAATAGATCCAACCAGATTTTATAAACTATTTTGTGGGAAAAATATGCTCCAACTTCCAAATAAGCAAATTAAAAAATAAACTCTTAGAGTATCAATTTAGTAGACCATCTGGAAATAGTCATTTTTTTTACCCTCCTACAATGAGGCTTTCGTTGTTTGAATGAAACCTAACCAAGCAGAATCTAACCATTTGAGGATAGAATTTCTCCTTTGAAAAAGTTTTGACACTTTTACATTCAAAATAAAGATCTTTCTGGTCAATTAGACAGGTTTTAAGCATTTCTTTATTTATACATATTCCATTGCTTTTATGATGGTGATTTTTAAATATGTCTCCTGATGAAGGGACCACTCACAAGAAGAGCATCGCTCCTGCTTGAACACAGGCTGAGTGCTAATTTCATTCTTTCTGGCTTCACAGGTTAAGTTGGCGCATGTGTGGCTTTAAACCAAGCAAAATTCCTAACTCTAGAACTTAATTTTAGTAAATTTTATGACAATTGGAAAATTCTGGCAAGTCATCACAGATGCTTTACCCCTCAAGGGGACAATGGCATCAAGGGGGCAGCAAGTATTATCCTTAATCAAACTGGGTAATTCTAGTTTATTATCTAAGCTGCCTCTCTGTAGTTCCCTTACAATTCTGTTATTTTATAAACCTCGTGCTCTTGATTATAAGTAGATTACTAAATCACTCTATGGAAATGCATACATTCTTTTTTTAATTTTTTTAATTGAAGTATAGTTGATTTACAGTGTTGTGTTAATTTCTGCTGTACAGCAAACTGATTCAGGTATATATATATATATGTATATATATATATATACATATATATATATACACACATATATACACATTCTTTTTTGTACTCTTTTCCATTATGGTTTATCACAGGATATTGAATACAGTTCCCTGTGCTATCCAGTAGGACCTTGTTGTTTATCCATCCTATATATAATAGTTTTGCATCTATCTGCAGCTAATGTTTTAAATGCTGAATTGTAGCTGCTAAATTTTCCCAGGCACTTGAAGGTTTATAAGAGGCAAAGCAGACTGGCCTTGGTGTCTTAGTCTTGGCTCTACTACTTTCAGTGAAGCCTTGAAAAAGTTCCTTACCTTCCCCACGCCTGTTCTTCCATAAAATGGAAATGGTGACTGTAGCTACCTTGTAGGGCTTTGGAGAAGATTAACCGTGATGGACACATGTAAAGCACTTAATACAATGTCTAGCATGTAAGTATATAGTAAATTGCAGTTACAATTATTAGTAGTAGTACACAGGCTTTATAAAAACCCTGTGAAGTAGGTACATACTATCATGTCCACTTTCAAAATGAAAAAACTGGGACTTGGAGAAGCTATCACTTGCCTAAACCCAAACAACCAATAAGTAACATTCTCTAACTCCGGACCCTGGAATTTACACTAAACCAAGATGAATTACAAGTGTTGATGAAATGTTTTTAGATAAATTGGCACTTACGCCTTTGCTCCTCCCCCCTCATTTTCACTAGCCATTCACATCCATGTTTGCTTCCAAAAGCTAACTGACATAGACATATAAGTAAATTATTCATGGCTTGTATCAACTATATAGACTATAAGCAATATTTACTAATAATCAATACAGGTACCTCTTTGATATGTATAGTCATTAAAGAAACTAGCAACTGTGTTTTCACTGTGAAAATTAATTATTGCCAATTTCAAATGGAAAACAAATTGTTCAAATAAAGGTAAATGTTACATAAAGGTGTTGTTCAATGTGTTCTTCCAAAAATATCTCAGGACGATTTCAGGAAGCAATATTTGGTCACAAAGTTTTTAATTTGAAAATATGAAGAAAATTAAGAATAACATCTATCTTTTATTGCTTGATCTTAAGCCTTTAATTTAATGTTAATTGGTGAATAAGAAACATATATTAACATTTATTTAAATAATAAATATCTTCAAAAAGAATTGGTGAATATTCTGGATTATAGAATATTTTCAATTCAGTTTTGTTTCTTTGGGGTCCACATTAACTCCAAGGAGGCTACAAAATAATAATTTATTGAGTGCTTATTCTATATCAAACACTTTATTAAATATATTAACCTGTTGGATTCCCCACAACTGCCCCAGGCATTAAGTACTATTATCATCCCATTTTACTGATGAGGAAATCAAAGCATAGGGATTCTGTAACTTGCGCAAGGACAAACAGCTGCTAAATAAAAGAACCAGAATATGAACTTAGATCATCTGACTCCAGAGTTTACTCTCCTAAGTGGTACTTTATATGAATCAAGTACTCAACTGACAGTATATAAATAGATTCCGTTAATGGGCTTGAAAACAATCTGTTTTAGTAGGTTAAGCAATGACTATGCAATAATTAATTACACATTTTTTCTTAATGCAAGGTCAGATCTCAACTCAGCAAAATTTCCACCAAAAAAGGAGAGTTCCTATCACATAGTTCATATGAGAACACTCCACATTATTATTAAGATTCTATTATAGATAAAAGTCAGAAAAATTCCAATTTTAAAACTTTTTAACCTAAAGATTCAAACATATATTGAATGCAAATAGGGGGAGAAAAGAATGTTTCATGTGGCTTTAACTCAGTTCGCCTCACGAAGTCTCTGCTACCTCAAACAACCCAAATATGTAAACTGGAGCACTTGCCATCGTTTTCATTTTGAGAGAATTCTCCAAAGGCCTCACTTTTCGTCTTTTCCCTAATATGAGAGATGTTGTGTGTCCCAAAGTTGTTTGCAAATATATGGGTAATCTAAAGATGTGGCACTGCATGCTTTCCTAATTTCACTTTTACAGTCACAAAAATCCACTCGGTTATTCATATAAATTTTTGCCTATTCCTTTCGCACTGATGTTATGTTTCTAACTGCATGGTGATTTCCAGGTAGCCTGCTGTGACATCCCAGACTAGCCGTCAGGACTGGGGATGGGGTAAGGACATGGAAGTGGGCTCCATAAACAGATGAGCTGTGATGCAGAGCTCACCCTCATGACCTGCAACATCATACAGCATCTATTAAAACCTACTTCTGAGACTGCAGCTTGTAGTAACCTTAACAGAAATCACTGAAAATATCTGCTTTGCATACAGAATTTCTCTAAATAGAACACTTTTAAATTGGTCCTTGGGGTGTCAGAGGATTTTTTAATTTTGTCTTCATAACTGTGTTCTTTCACAATTCACTAGCTTTGTGTCTTCAGATGCTAATTTCTTTTTCTACTGGAAAAGTTAATAGGCACCTCCACTTACAGCAGATGGTTCTTTTTAAAAAATAAAAATAAAAAGTTGGAGAGCATCTGACCAGATATATCAGATCTGGTAGTTCACATTTTAAATACCTGTTATTTTTTATTTAACTTATTCAGGTAAAAATAATTTTAATCCTGGTAACTTAATCTCCTCTTCTGAAATCTTAATAAGGTTTTTATGGGAATAGATATTAAATATAATCAGTTGTCATAGTGGTATGAACACTTTTTCTTTTTCAATATAAGCAACATGTCCCAGTCATAACAGCTGAAAAAATAGAGATTCACTTTGATTTATATTTAGCACTTTCTATCTTAGCCTCTAGAAACCCTGTTAACTCCCTTCCATTACTGTAATGTTTATTTTTTCATGGCTTCTGCCCAGGCATTTGAGTTTTAAGCTGGTACTTGTGGTATTTTTCCATTTTGGAATAACTTTATCATATCTTGAATGCTTCTCAGTGCATACCTAATTATTCTTTTTTTGAGAGTGGATTCCTCCTTTTGGCTGCTCCTGAATCAAGATGGGAATCAAGACGGGAATATGACCACAGGCTTGGGTTTGGAATTTTCTTGGGGTGAACCAGTGTAGTAGTCAAAATAAGGGGTGACTGAATGAAAATTACATGTGCCTCATTGTGATCTTTCATGGATCACAAAAAGCAAAGGTTAAAGCCGATTGAGTTTTTCCCTTTCTCAAACCGTCACCCAATAAACTCTTCTGGGCTTTGCAGCTTCCACTTTGTGGACACAGACCACCTGGGTCATATACACAAGATAGAGCCTTTGCAAGCTTTGTGTGGAACTGTAGGAGCTACTCTGAATCTTCGGATATACCTTTTAACCCATGATCTATGAATGCATCTGAGTGTGACAAAAGTGCAAGGAATAAGATTGTAAGGTCCTTCAAACTCACCTCCCTCCAGGTCCACGGAAGACCCCAAAAACAGCACCACCGCCATTGATGAAGCACCCACTATATGCTCATCCTCACAATAATCCATCCCACGGAACAGGAACCCAAAGGTTCGCACAGGTTAAATAAATAACATGTGTAAAATTACTTTGTAAGAAAGCAGAGCAGGATTTGACTCAGGTGCATCGTGAAGTCCCTTTTTTCTACCACTCTCACTCTACACTTCTCACCACCCAACCACTGAGACAATGAGAAGAACCGAAAGCTCCCAAAATACTAGCCCGGGAAGCGCTTCCCTCTGAGCCATCCAAGCTTCGGATCCCAAAACTGAAGCTTTATGATTTTTAAAAATAAATCTGTTTGAAAAAGCAATGCCCTTTTGAAAATCAGCCACAATCAAAGCCCACTGGAAAAGTCCAGCATTACTCAAGAGTAAAATATATTTTGACCCATTCATTCCACCAGGGCCCTTCAGAGCACAGTAAACTCCATCTCTATAGATACTGGTGTGGCACCAAGAAGTTTTAAGCAGAAGAGTGACGTGAGATTCACCTATCAACTAGATACCTCTTCCTGCTGTATGATATGGATTTGAGGGGCACAAGACTGGAGGGTAGGAGACATATGGGAACCCCTGTAGAAATCAAGTTCAAAGTTAATGGCAGCATGAACCAGGATCGTGGCAGTATAAAAAGCAGGAAAGATAAATTCAGAAACATATGAAAGGTTAAATAACCAAGCATTTGTAACAGATTAGAGGGGTAAGGGACAGGTAGTAGAAATGAGAAAAATAAGGCTAAATTAATTTAAATACTTGCCACTGTTTTGAAGAGCAATGTAAACAGCCCCACCTAAATGCAAATTTAAACCCCAGATGGGCAAAAACCCTCCCCACAAAAATAATCTTTAACTGCTAAAATTTCTTCTAACACCCCAATTATTTTTAACAGCATAGTTATTTCAAGTTTTACTGTGAATTAGGCTCCTGCTGAATATTAATATCCATGATTTATAAACTACAAATTTATCCTTTATGCTTCACATAATTATAATCTTGCCATTTCCAGAATTATGCTCCTTTTGGAAGTTTTACATTTGAAAATTACACTCAGTTAATGTGCAAAAGGATAAGAGAAGCCATTCTATGCAATGACAGCCTTTATATCAACTAGAGGAAAATGCCTTTCTTCAGTTGTCGACTTCTAGAAAAGAATCTCCCATGGCATTTGTTCTCAATGACAATGGAAAAATCATTTTTTTGCAACACACAGCTGCGCTTTAGGAATAGCATGGATTTATAACTTCAATGATCCTGAGTCTAGATGAGTTAATGGTTTGAGGGCCACGGGAACAGCATTAGCCGCACTCAAAGATGAAGTAAGAAAGTAACAGCGTTCAGGAAGGCCTCTTTGGCCCTCAGAGCCCAATTTTGTACTCTATTTACCATGGTAGTTTGTAAGTCAAGTTCTGAAAATAAGGGGAAATTTTTTTCAATCGAAAAAATAGCTTCAAACTTAGTATAATTTTGAGACCTTTTTACCTTCCTGTAGTCTTGAACAATCAACTGGCTCTCAAATTCCAGAGGTGTTCAGAACTTTCTACATTAGCATACAGTTCAGCATTAGAAACTGTTCAGTACTTTTAAAATATTCTCCACACCAATTGAATTAGCTTCCTTCCAATTTGGACCTTAAGGCTCTTGACTTCTGCATGGTAATAAATGCACTGTTTGTGTTTAGCTAGGGTATTATGTTCTTGCACAACATAAACTCTGCCCACCCTATGTGCACCCACAATTACGTGAAGGGTGAGGAAGCACAGCTTTAGGGTTGGTTGGTTCTGAGTCACAAGTTTGCAATGCCACGGTCTTCACTGACATTTGTTACACATTGTCTATGTGGCTGATTTCAAACAGATTTTGAAAAAGTGAAGTTTGAAGAGCTAGATACAATTTATATTTCCTCCTACCCATTTCTATAAGAGGCCCAGACACCTGGATAATGTCATAATATGTGTTCTCCAGGCAGACAAAATGAGAAGTCAAATGACCTGGAGTTTGTATCTCAGAGTAAGAAACAAATTAAAAACTTGGAATTCACAAGAAGAGAGCAATTAGAAGTCAAAATAAAGGATCCACATGTAGTCGAAGCATGATTCAAAGGCAAGGCCTCTTGGGTGGGCCCCACCAATTTGTGATTTGTTTTAACATACTGTTACTAAGCCCTATTGGATCAACAATTCTCACCTGACTCAGGCCAGGTGTGTCTCCTTCCCCCTTCTCATATCTAAGAGTTCCCGGAAGGGGAGGCTGGGCAGGGAATCAAGGGGAAAGGTCTCCCAGATAGTCAAAGTTGCGTCTCCAGCTCAGTCCTCACTGCCTGGCTGCGGCCATCTGACTTTTACTGCTACTATTAGTTCCTTAGGCCTGTAAGTTAGAGGTTTTGACTTATTTCTCAGGATGGCTTCAGGTGTAAGTCACAAAAAGACCAAGTACAAGTGGTTGAAACTTCTCTAAAAATAGAGAATTAAAACACCAACCCTGATGGGCAGGAGGGGTGGACATAGTGCATAAAAGAAATGTAAAAAAAAAAAAAAAAAAAAGAAATGTAAATGGCCTTTAAATATATGAGCACAGAAATGCAATTAAAGCTATGCTGAGTAACCATTTCTTACCTATCAAATCCAAAAGTTTGACAGCACACTTAATCATACAGAGAAGAATCATTTCAAGTGACCTTAAAACACAGAAGTTTGACTATCCTTAGTGGAGTACATTCTAAAGACCAAAAAAAAAAAAATATCTTAAACTATTTTCAGTAATCATATTGATCAATTCAATATCAGTTTTGCTCATATGAAATTATTACAGACATGTAGTATCTGTAATTATATTAGTGTCATTGTGAAATAAACTTTTCAAAACAAAAGACAGTAAAAACAAAAATATTCTTAAATTTGAAATAGAATTAAATATAAACTCATGCTTTATTTTCTCTTTAAAAGGAAATATGTATTTTGTAGCTCTGTCCACTGAAAGGACCAGGAAACAATGATCAATCCAGTAATAATAAGTAGCTTTCAGCATCTAGATTTTGGACCTTGAATACCACTTCCCACTAAAAGGAACATGAGATCATTAGAAAACTGACTGACTCTAGAGTGGGGAAGGAAATATATGAGGATGGAACATCTTTTATCCTAGAATCAAGGAATTTGTCACAGTGTACTGGGGTCTCGTCTGAAGGACTCAACAGCAAAAGTAAAGGACTCACTACCCAAAGATGAGACAAACTGGGCAGCAGAAGGAATATTAACAGCAATGAATTGCTACACCTCAAACATGTTAAATATCCATGAATCCATAATAATACAGTTTTAAAAAGTAAAAAGGGGAAAACCTCACTGGTCCCCTTTGGTGAATGCCAAAGAACCAAATCATTATTCTTAAAACTAGTAAATGAAAGAGAAAAAAAAAAAAAACAACAACCAAGAACTTACCGTGCTTTTCCTCTCTGAACTCTGCCTTAGGTTAACCAGATACATGATATAGGGAAGTTTTACCTTTCAGATGGATTCAAGCTCATAAATAAGGAAGGAATGATAGAACTGGAATATCAGCATTTTGCTAAAATCTAATAAAATTAGAGATTCAAGTTATGGTCATTGATAGCTGCTAACACTATTAGGTGAAAAGCTGATGGGTAACTTTATAATGTACGGTCAGACTGATAACACCTGAACCTACTTATCACTCTTAACATCACAAAAAAAGAGAGATAACCATGTACCTCTTGATCAAAGTAGTTTTGTGATTTATGTTAAATTTTTTCAAAAAAGAACCTGAATGACTAAAGGGTCTAACTACAAATTTACAGAAAATACCAAGGACAGAAAAAACATGTTAAATGACACCACAGAAATGCATTCAGAAAAATTTGTAATGTAGGAAATCCTACAGGACAAATGAAACAAGTATCTTCAACAAATAAATTGCAAGGAGAAAAAGGTGGATATGCTTAAAGATTAAAAGAGATGTGCAGACTATATTTGTATCATGTTTAAACAGTCCAAATATAAACTATAACCCACTAGAAAATCAGAGAAATTTGAACACTGACAGGATAGCTGACGGTCATGAACTGATAATTATTAATAATAAGTGATGGGAACACGAGGGTTTATTACACTAGTCTTTCTTCTTGTATGTTTGAAATTTTCTTAAGTAAAAAAAAAAAAAAGATTTAGATAATGCAATATCCAAAGAAGATATACATATGGCCAGTTAAACACATGAAACAATGCTCAATATCATTAGCCATAAGGAAAATGCAAATCAAAACCACAATGAGATTCCAAATTATACCCACTTAGGGCGGCTACAGTCAGAAACTCAGAAAATATCCAGTGTTGTCAAGGATGTGGAAAAATTGGAACCCTCATACACTGCAAGTAGGACTGTAAAATGGTGCAGTCACTTTGGTAAATAGTTTGGCAGTTCCTCAAATGATTAAACATAGACTAACCATCTGACCAGCAATCCACTGCTAGGTATATATGCAAGAGAACTGAAAACATACGCTCACACACAAACTTGTACACAAATGTTTATAGCAGCATTATTCGTAATAGCCAAAGTGGAAGCAGCTCTAATGGCATCAACTGATGAATGGATAAATAAAAAGCAGTATATCCATACAACAGAATATTATTTAACAATAAAAAGGAATGAAGTATTGATACATGCTACAATCTGGATGAACTTTGAAAAGATTATGCTAAGTGAAAGAAGCCAGTCATAAAAGACCACATAGTGAATTATTTCATTTATATGAAATGTCCAGAATAGGCAAATCTCTACAGACAGAAAGCAGAACAGCAGTTGGCTAGGGTTGAGCTGGGGTGGGAAGTGAGGAAAAATATTGGGAGGGAGATGGTGACTGCTAAAGGGTATGGGCTCTCTTTTTTGGAGTGATGAAAATGTTGTAAAATTGATTGTGGTGACGGTATAGAAACCATTGAATTGTATACTTTAAATGAGTTAATCCTATGGTATGTGAATTATATCATAATAAATGTCAAAATAATAATAATAATAATACAGTGGTGGCCAAAACCAAGTGGCTTAAACAATAAGGAATCATTTTTCCTTAACTAAGAAGTTCAAAGGTAGGGTGTTTCTAGGCTTGGTTAGTTCAGTGGGTCAACAGCAACATTAGGGACACCAATTCTGTTCTTTGTTTCTGTTCTGACCTGCTAAGGTGGCACTCTGTCCTTAAGCTTAGTCCCCTGATGACCAAAGTATTTTTGCAGCTGTTCCATAGTACCAGAGACAACCACATCCAGAGGAACAAGAGACTGACTCTTTCCTGGATCTCTTTTTGAGAACGAGGAAACATTTTCCAGAATCTTGCAACACACTTCCCCTTAACTCTCAGAGTCCAGAAGTGCATCTTATGCCATCCCTTGACCGATCAAAAGTCAGGGGAAGGGAACCATGGAAATGCCTAGATTATCAGCCTTCAAACTGAGGGTATTAGAGTACTGTAACGCTGTGGCTACCTGAAGTCTCCTCAAGGGTAGAGTAAGAACAGATAATTTAAAGCAATGTCCAAATCCCCATATCCATAGGCTTTCTTTTCTAAGAATAGGTTAAGCCTTTCACTATCTTTTCACACTATAAAAGAGAGGAATACTTCTCATCTATCCTTTATTTTTATACAGTATAATGCTCTGATATGTTAAAATATCAGGGTCACCAAACGCTGGGGCATTTTGAAATACCAATGTAGGTGTTAAGAAAGTAAAGTACTCTGATAACTTGCAACTAATCCTTCTGCAAATCAGACAGTTAGCAATCCTTCTCTTTTAATAAAATTGAAGAGGGACCTAATCAAGTTGTCAGCCAATCATCAAAAATAATTTTTAATGATAGATCACAACTGATTTTTGGCCTATAACTTAGAAGGTTAGGAGTTCAAAGAAGCTATAACAAATTCCTTCCTTTCCTATTTACTGATTATGTGAACAGGATTTCACAGAGTTTACATCCAGACAAGTGAAAAATGGGAATAGAATTGATGCTGAACTGTGTGTCTCATATAGCAATAAATAATATGCATTCTGCATGAACTAACTGAAGGGGGAAAAAGCCCCATCCATCTCATTAAGAGATGCATTCCCAATAAAACTGTACGTCCTAACATTTAGCAAGTATTTATCAAAACTTGTAATGCATTTATGTTGTTTTGCTCAACTGTGATAACCCAATCCAAAGGAAACTATTTAACACTTAAAAGCCTTATGTTCACAGGAAACATTACAAGTGTTTTAAATTTAAACTTATATACACATTTTGTTGCAGAGAAGTATAATAGGGCAATCAATAAAAGACTTTCAAACATAAAAATAAATTACATAAGGATAAATTCTGTGGGAAAATTGGATCAGAAATGAAAGTCTGAGAAGGAAACAAAGTACATTTCCTTACAAAGAGGAGTTTCTGTACTTTTTAATGGGTGATGGTTGGAATCAAATTGCTACATTTGATTCTGTTGGGTATATTGACATTTTAGGATAGAACTGCAACAGTCCTAAAATGTCAATGTTTTCCATATGCAAAAAATTACATCCACTGTGACTCATGCATCTTATGATTAAAAAATTTAGATATAAAATTGTAAATGTGTAAAGAGGTACATGGTTTTCAAAACTATTTTGAGGAGATATGAGTAGAAATGAAGAAAAAGAAGAAGAGCACTGACTTGGGCCAAAGAAAATTCATCACTAAGCCTGAGGAGGGGCCCCACCTCTTCTAAAGGATATGGTCATGAGAAAGGAAAATGCCTGAAAATCTCAGGGTTCTCTGAGGAAGGCGGGAACGGGGAAGAGGAACGAAGTCTTCTTACGTAAGTAGAGTTTCTGTCCACCTGTCCTTGACCTACAACGCCCTAAGGCAGCTGCCGAGGCCGCGAGTTCCTTGCCATCTACCACCAGACTCTGCAGCGCCCATATATCTCCAGCTGACATGAGCAGGTAGGTGGGGATCCCATGACAGCGGGGCTGGGATAAGGTTCTTGCCAATTTATCTCCCGGGTTTCTAAGAGGGTCTGAATCCCAAGTATTATGAGTCTTTCCGTTTTACCCCCCAGAATCTCATTTCCAGGTGCAAAACTGCTCGGACAGGCTGGGTGGGGTGAGCTTATGTGTTGCCCAAAACTATACCTAGAATCATTGCTTTTTTGATCATCAGTTTTGCTACAAAGACTATACGAGTGCTGTCCAATATGGTTGCTACTAGCCACGTGCGGCTATTTAGATTTCATTAAAAATAAAGAAGATTCATAATCCACTTCCTCCTTTTTCACACTAGCCACCTTGCAGATGCTCAACAGCCCAATGCAGCAAGTAGCCACCAGCACAAATACAGAACATTTTCACTGCTGCAGAAAGTTCTACTGGAAGGTTCCACCATGGCAAACGCCATCCTCATGCAGGGGGACTCTCCTCTCAGGAAACCTGCTGTTCCTCTTTACAGCCTTCCTTATCCTTGGCACCACATCATCCCAGCCTCATAGTCTTTAAGACATGACATCTGATGTCTGAATTCCAATTGTTTTCGGGGTTGAAGCTCTTTCTCAGGGGGATATCAGGCCCCAGACAAATCAGGGAATGTAGCTAAACACCCGTTTAATATATACAAGCTTTCAGCATCAGGTAAGGAGGTTTTGTTTTTCCAGTACAGGGAAGGAGGACAGATTTTAGGGGGAAATATCCCAACACCACCTGCCTGCACATCCCAGTTCAGATCTATCCGGCAAGACATCCGAGAACAGATTTAAAAGGTAATGTAACTAACACTTGAAACTAACACAACATTTTTAATCAACTATACTCCAATATAAAATAAAAATTTTTCTCTACAGGGGGCGGGGATGAACTGGGAGATTGGGATTGACATATATACACTATTGATACTATGTATAAAATAGATAACTAATGAGAACCTACTATATAGCTCAGAGAACTCTACTCAATGCTCTGTGATGACCTAAATGGGAAGGAAATCCAAAAAAGAGGGGATGTATGTATACATATAGCTGATTCACTTTGCTGTACAGTAGAAACTAATACAACATTGTAAAGCATCTATACTGCAATAAAAATTAATTTAGAAAAGAAAAGAAAACAAAAATTTTTTTTAAATTTTAAAAATAAATAAAAGGTAATGTAGTTATGAAGAATTTAATAGGAAAAAAAGCACAGTCTTGCCACACAAATGGAAGATTAGAAGTGAACTGAAAATAAATATCCCATAACCATAAAAGAATTTCAGGTGGTAAAGTGAGCCCAAAATGAACACATCCCAAGATGCATATCATGGAATGCTTACATATATCTTCTTGTAAAGCAGATTTGTACGGTTTACACAGGTATTCATGGCAAAAGCAGAATTGAGCATAGAAAATATTATTTCACACTGTGTTTCCCAAAGCAGATACCTCACCAGCTATTCACATGTACAAACTTTGGACAATAGAATGTATCTTATTAAGATAAAACCTATTCCACTTAGAAGAGATTTGGTTTTTTTATTAACATCTTGTCTATGATATAAAAATGATTTAAATATGTATGTATCGTATGGAAATATCAAAATCTTTGCCCAAAGTGCTTACCTATGCATTCTACTCTTTCTCTTAGATGCCTGAGCGCACCAGCCTTTTCTCTACACAACACTGCTGAACACTGCAATTCTGCCTCCTCCTCTAACCCGCAGTAGTAGTATGGACAGGAATGGTCTCTGCAGCCCTGGGGAAATAAGTCAATCAAGTCCTTCTAGGCATACACATCATGGTATCTATTTTGGCTCTTCACAGACCTTTGTTGTTAGTTCCTTTTTCTTAGCTGTGTTTCAAACATGTGAACCTTTGGTGAGACGTCATTCCATTTGTGTGGTTAAGTTGTACACAGTAGCACACCTGTTAATGCTTGGGCCCAATCAGGGATCCAGAAGATGGAAGTTTTCAAGACAGGACTAATGGCAGAATAGTTTTAATGGTTACACACCAAAAAAAAAAAAAAAAATCATCAAATACAATAAGGAGATGATTGTAAATATTGAAAATGAAAGCTCTTAGGTCTGGCTCCTAATTCATTTCTAAGTTTTATTGCATCATCAGTTTGGGGTAAAAATGGAGATGTTAGAACAGAGGGATGTTGATGAGAAAAGCTGGGGCATATACCAAAAAAAAAAGAAGAGGAAGAAGAAATACAGAATTTAGAGACCATGCCAGAAAGCAGAGACATAAAACAACCTCTACACTAACACTCAAGCTGCTTCTGACATCTGTACACAAAATCCTTACAAGGAGATACAACAGCAACAATAAGAAATGAAACAAAGCATTAAGCCATGATTTCTAAGGACGGTTCAAGCTATTAAAAAACATACAATGCCAGTGGCCCCCCAAGTTCTTTTCAGAAAGATGCTTTTAACTGTTTCTTTGTTCTTTCTCTCCACCATACCCTCCAATGTTTCCATACAGTCCTCTTACATAAATACTCATAAATATTTTCAACTCACACTAACAGAAAAGTACATGGGCCTTCCACCTGGGACAACCTCAAGACCCTATTCTTTCCTGCCGAATCCCCACATATGCTCCTTTGCCTAAACTACCAAAACTCAGCCAATTTCTCTTTGCTTTCAATCAGTGGCATCCAGAATCCTTGAGCCTTAAGGACTTTCCTCAACTATACAAAACTCATGCTGAAAAATATCAGCATCAGCATGAAATGCAACTTACCTCACATATAGAGTGACTAACCTTCTATCTTTGATTAAATACAAATGGCTGAGTTTTTATTCCTTTCCCTAAAAGCAGTCTTTGAGGGTCTTAATGAATAGAAGCAAGTAAGTTAAATATCCCAAATAAAGCTTCCTTACACTGGGAAAAGAAAGCTTAATTTACAGCCGCTAAATTAAGGATAGGGAAATGATCAAACTTCTTAACTTCTAATATCACAAAACTGCTATCTTTCTTCCACACTTTTAGGAGTCGAAGAAGGGAATTTTTTCCTTGTGGACATTACAACTCCAAAAACCTTAGAAATGATAACCCTTTCAGATAACGGTCTAAAGCTCTTAACACCTGAAGTGCCACGGTTTACCTCAGTCTGCTTATTCCTCACGGTAGGACAATGAATTTGCCATGGCGGCTGTACATCAAATCATTGACTCATTCCAGAGGACTGGAAAAATGTTTGGCCCCATATGCATTGAGCCCCAACTTTCTAGTCAGTACATTTTCAATCTCCTTTACAGATGGTTTTCTCTTTGTACTAGTCATTTATCAAAGAAAAATAAATGAAAAAAGAACTAAGTACCCAAGAAATTTTCCAAACAAGCATTTCAAGAACACAATAAAACATTCCATTTCAAAATGCATTCACATCTAACCTACCACTCATTTACTTCAGATCCCTCCAAATGACGAAAAAGGACATCAACATGGCCCTAATTCATCAACTCCGCCCATGTGTTTGCTGAGTATTCTTCTCAAACAACTAAAGGTGTGTTGTAGAGTGAAATGGGTCCAACCAACTTTCTTTCCCAACTTCAGATAAAGGCAAGTAAACACGGATGTTAGTCTAGGGCTGACCATAACTGGGGGAGTCAAAAGATACGAGACCTGGTTCCAATGATACTTTCTCTAGCCTTGTTGATTAGGCCAATCAAGCAGATGGTAGCTCTCACTTAAGACTTAGTAAACAAGCCACACAGCCTCTAAATGTCTATTTATCCTTGTAGAGAACATCTGTTTCTGTCCTTTGGCCAGCATGTTTCATTGTTAAAACTGCCTTCCTCTACGTGGTGATGTTGGTAAATCATGAGGTTTCTTCTTCCCCAGTGAGAATATGATTATACCTGGGGGTATAATCCTTGACTCAAGCCGGGCCAAGCAGAGATTTTCCTAGAATTTTGACTGGCGATGTCACTCCAAAAAGGGGCTTTCTGTGAATATGCGCTATTTGAACTATGTAAACCAATGCTGCCACCACAAAGAGACTGCCTGAGATGGTGCTAACAAAGAGCAATGCAGAGGCGAGAGAGGTGTCATGTGAGCACAGGAATGCAGATGCACCTGAAACTAAACTCTTGGGTTAAGGGAGCAATAAATTACAGGCTTTGCTTATGCCAGTTTGAATTGAGTTTCCATCACTTACACTGAGTCCTAAATAACGTAATTTTCACATGCCTCCTCCTACTTTGCTTCTGTCTTTGAAAAAGAACCTTGTCTAGGTGGTCCCTGCTACTTAAGGTCTGACCCCACTCCATCCATCTATCCTGTCTTGACTGTCTCCATGCATTGTCTCTTCATTCTCATAACTCCTATCCTCTCCCTCCTCTGATTCCATACCCTCTACTCTATAAGCTTTCTCCCTCAACTTTTGATATAAAATGAGTTTCCCCCCTTTATCAGACTCCAATTACAGAAAGGCACATTTTAAAAAATAGTTTTAATCACAGGGTTTGAATTGAGCACTCTGCCTTTCGCTGAACATTACCTCATAAATGTGTCCACATGGCTAAATGCTCTTCATCTATTATTTTAATGGCCATGTAATATCCCATGTCAACTTAATCTGTGATGATTTACTTAACCATGCCTCTAATACAGACATTTAGATAACTTCTTTGTTTATAATATAAATAAAGCTGGAAAGAACACTTCTTTATGTATAATTTTTCTTTCTTCTAAATTAATTCCTTAGGGCAAATTCCCAGAAGTCTCATCAAAACTGGATTTGATCATATCACCTTACACCTATTAGAAACTTTTATCTAATAGGTGTAAGGTGATATCCCATTATTGGTTTAGTTTTTAACCTGGTTATTAACAATGATTCTTCCTAATATATTTGTTTGCTACTTGTATTTTCTCTTATGTGAACTCTCTATTCTTATTCTTAGCCAGTTTAATTCCTAAAGTTTGATGATATTCTTAAATATTTGTATGAATTCTTTATAAGTACTAAGTAATTCCTTAAAGCACTAATTCTTTGAAAATCTGTACTCTATTTGGGGTTTTTTTAGTTTTACATTATTAGATATTTTTTGAATTTTATCAAATTTGTCAATATTGTCTTCCATCAGCCTTTAAAAATCAATCATTCAAGACTATCATCAAAAACTCTACAAATAATAAATGCTGGAGAGGGTGTGGAGAAAAGGGAACCCTCCTACACTGTTGGTGGGAATATAAATTGGTGCAGTCATTATGGAAAATAGTTCCTTAAAAAAAAAAACTAAAACTAGAGCTACCATATGATCCAGCAATCCTACTCCTGGGCATATATCTAGAAAAGACAAAAACTCTAATTCAAAAAGATACATGTAGACAGTTTGGTACTGGCACCAAAACAGAAATATAGATCAATGGAACAGGATAGAAAGCCCAGAGATAAGCCCACGCACATATGGTCACCTTATCTTTGATAAAGGAGGCAAGCATATACAGTGGAGAAAAGACAGCCTCTTCAATAAGTGGTGCTGGGAAAATTGGACAGGTACATGTAAAAGTATGAAATTAGAACACTCCCTGACACCATACACAAAAATAAACTCAAAATGGATTAAAGACCTAAGTGTAAGGCCAGACACTATCAAACTCTTAGAGGAAAACATAGGCAGAACACTCTATGACATAAATCACAGCAAGATCCTTTTTGACCCAGCTCCTAGAAAAATGGAAATAAAAACACAAATAAACAAATGGGACCTAATGAAACTTAAAAGCTTTTGCACAGCAAAGGAAACCATAAACAAGACCAAAAGACAACCCTCAGAATGGGAGAAAATATTTGCAAATGAAGCAACTGACAAAGGATTAATCTGCAAGATTTACAAGCAGCTCATGCAGCTCAATAACAAAAAAACAAACAACCCAATCCAAAAATGGGCAGAAGACCTAAATAGACATTTCTCCAAAGAAGATATACAGATTGCCAACAGACACATGAAAGAATGCTCAACATCATTAATCATTAGAGAAATGCAAATCAAAACTACAATGAGGTATCATCTCACACCGGTCAGAATGGCCATCATCAAAAAATCTAGAAACAATAAATGCTGGAGAGGGTGTGGAGAAAAGGGAACACTCTTGCACTGTTGGTGGGAATGTAAATTGATACAGCCACTATGGAGAACAGTATGGAGGTTCCTTAAAAAACTAAAAATAGAACTACCATATGACCCAGCAATCCCACTACTGGGCATATACCCTGAGAAAACCATAATTCAGAAAGAGTCGTGTACCAAAATATTCATTGCAGCTCTGTTTACAATAGCCAGGACATGGAAGCAACCTAGGTGTCCATCATCGGATGAATGGATAAAGAAGATGTGGCACATATATACAATGGAATATTACTCAGCCATAAAAAGAAATGAAATGGAGGTATTTGTAATGAGGTGGATGGAGTTAGAGTCTGCCATACAGAGTGAAGTAAGTCAGAAAGAGAAAAACAAATACAGTATGCTAACACATATATATGGAATCTAAGGGAAAAAAAAAAAAAAAAAAAAGTCATGAAGAACCTAGTGGCAAGACGGGAATAAAGACACAGACCTACTAGAGAATGGACTTGAGGATATGGGGAGGGGGAGGGGTGAGATGTGACAGGGTGAGAGAGTGTCATGGACATATATACACTACCAAATGTACAATAGATAGCTAGTGGGAAGCAGCCGCATAGCACAGGGAGATCAGCTCGGTGCTTTGTGACCACCTAGAGGGGTGGGATAGGGAGGGTGGGAGGGAGGGAGATGCAAGAGGGAAGAGATATGGGAACATATGTATATGTATAACTGATTCACTTTGTTATAAAGCAGAAACTAACACACCATTGTAAAGCAATTATACTTCAATAAAGATGTTTAAAAAAAAAACAACAACAAAATGATACATGTACCCCAATGTTCAAAGCAGCACTATTTACAATAGCCAAGACATGGAAGCAATCCAAGCGTCCATTGAAAGATGAATGGCTAAAGATGTGTATAGATATAGATATAGATATATAATCTATATATATATATATATATATATATATATATATATATATAAAGTGGAATATAACCCAGACATAAAAAAGAATGAAATATTGCTATTTGCAGCAACATGGATGGACCTAGAGATTATCATACTAAGTGAAGTAAGTCAGAGAAAGATAAATATGTATAATATATTTATATGTAGAATCTAAAAAAATAAAACTTATTTACAAAACAGAAACAGACTCACAGACATAGAAAACAAACTTATGGTTACCAAAGTGGAAAGGGAGGGGAAAAAGGGATAAATTAGGAGTATGGGATTAACAAATACACACTACTATATATAAAATAGATAAGCAACACGGATTTACTATGTAACATAGGAAACAATATTAAATTTCTTGTAATAATCTATAATGGAAAATAATCTGAAATATATATCAATATAAATATATATGTATATAACTGAATCACTTTGCTGTATACCTGAAACTAACACAATATTGTAATCAACTATGCTTCAGTTAAAAAGATCAATCATTCAAAAATCAAGTGTTGGTTTCATCCTTACATCAGAATTCTCTACTAATACCAGCCAATAGAAGTGAAACTGTATGACTTCCCTGAAGGGCAATTTGGTAATATGCATTATATATGTACACAAATATGCTTTTTTTTTTTTTATTTAAATGTGTTAAGAGGCGATATCCTTGCCTCGTTCTTTTTTTTTTATTTAATTAATTAATTTATTTATTTATTTTTGGCTGTGTTGGGTCTTCGTTTCTGTGAGGGCTTTCTCTGGTTGCGGCAAGCGGGGGCCACTCTTCATCGCGGTGCGCGGGCCCCTCACTATCGCGGCCCCTCTTGTTGCGGAGCACAGGCTCCAGGCGCGCAGGCTCAGCAGTTGTGGCTCACGGGCCCAGCTGCTCCGCGGCATGTGGGGTCCTCCCAGACCAGGGCTCGAACCCGTGTCCCCTGCATTAGCAGGCAGACTCCCAGCCACTGCGCCACCAGGGAAGCCCCCACAAATATGCTTTTAAAAAATGTATATCGTGTGGCTCAAAATTTGTATTTCTAAGGAATTTACCCTCAGGAAATAACTGAAAAGTGTACAAGAATGTTCATCACAGTGTTGCTTACAATACTAATATACTGGAATATGAATATCAGTCAGTAGGGATGGCTACAATAACTTACACTGTACACACGATGGATTTATGATATAGATTAATGTATATTGACATAAAAAGATATTCATTACACAGTATTAAATTTTAAAAAGTGACCAAGAAATATGCATATTATGCCTGTTTCTGTTAAGCACACACACACATACAACACACACACACTTATAAAAGAAAAAAAGAGTTCTGCAATAAATTCACCTAATATTTAGCTATCATTATTTTTGTTCACAGAATTACTGAAATTAATACTTTTCCCTTCTTTTTATATTATATGTTTGTTCTTTTAGAACAAACATATTACTTTTAATATAATAAATAAAACAATATGACCATTCTCAGTTAGAAAAACCAAAAAAGGAAGGTATCATTCTCAAAAGTTGGTATAATATTCTGGGTTTTGTGGTTTGGTTTTTAAAAAAACATTAATATTTATCCTCTTTAATTGTTTTCTTCTTAACTCAATAATTTATTTATAGTGCAAAAAATAGAATTCTTAGTTCTCAAGATACAACCTTGCTTATTAAGTATCCTTGACCTTAATAAGTTTGCATAAAAACACCTCGCAGGAATACACATGCCTTGACGCTCGTAGAATTTCTTTTATTATGCTTTATATTTATCTCCTGCCTGTTATCATTGAGGTTTTTCCTCCAAATCATCAGTGAAACAGAGGAAGAAATGTAAAAAGATGTTTTTTCTTCAACAGCTTAATTCATTCTACTAAAGAAATATGAGTTCCTCTCCTTTTCATAAGCACTTGAGTTATCTTATTGCCATAAAATCTCCCTCTCTTCTCCTCCTAAAAGTCAAACTATTAAGAATCTTTTCTAGCAGTTCATATTTTTCCAGAGGTCCTACTATTCCTTAAAGTATATTATCACAGTTGATCTTTCTTTTAAAAACGTATTTTAAATGTAGGAATGATAACTCTGATAAAATTCTAAAAGCAAACAAAAGACAATACGTTCTGTTGTCCAGCACAGGAGAAAAATTATACTCTTCAAAATCCGGGGTAGGATAAATAAAATAAGGTTTCCATTCAAAAAAATTTAATACAATAAAATGTACTTTATTTATCTTAATGCTACCCAGAACATAATTTAATCTTTGCAAGTTGTAAAGTAGAAAAAAGAAATGCCGACTAAAGAGGAAGGAGAAAGATCCCATCACGACCTCAGGGGGAATCATTATGAACATCAATATTAAAGGAGTGGATTAATGCCTATTAATAGGGAGTTTCACTTGACATGATCCAAGATGAACCTGCTTTTGCTGAACTAATAACTCACTGTTGGAGTATGTCTGCACACTGATCTTTTGTTTTCCAGCAGTGATGATCGGTTACATGGAGCCACTCACACCCTCTTCAAAGCTCTACAGAGCGACTACATCTGGACTCTGATGAAGAATGAGAAGAGGGAGGAACATGGCAGAGGAAGGTGCCATGATTTCTCACTTCCAACAATACGCTAATCAATTTGTAGTGACAGAGTTAGAATTCAAGAGCAAATGATTTCCATTTCAAAGGGTCCCCATGGTCTACAGAATGTAATTCACATGCCTTATTCCAGGCCCTATGTGATCTGGAGTTTAAAAATCCCTTCTCAGTGTTTTATCCCATCACTTCTCACACTTTAATCAAACTGGACTGCCTTTGCCACTTATGCTTTTACTCACACTGATCCTCTATCTAAAGAGCCCTTCCCTCATCTCTTCCTATTCTAAACTGACCCATATTTTAAGGTCAAGATCAGAAGTGACTTCCTCCATGAATAACAGTATTCTCAACAGCTAGAACATACTTATTACCTACTAGTGCATACTTACACATGAAACCCCACGTACTTTCATGTGTTATCTCATTTATCTTTACAACAGTTCTGTAATACATGCACAACTATTATCACAGATGTAGAAAACAAACTTATGGTTACCAAGGGGGAAGGGAAGTGGGATAAACTGGGAGATTGGGATTGACATATACACACTGCTATATATAAAACAGATAACTAACACGAACCTACTGTATAGCACAGGAAACCCTACTCAATACCCTGTAATGACCTATATGGGAAAAGAATCTAAGGAGGAGTGGATATATGTATATGTATAACTGATTCACTTTGCTGTACACCTGAAACTAACACAACATTGTAAATCAACTATACTCCAATAAAAATTAATTTTTTAAAAATCGCCATTTTAAAGACGAAGTAAGTAGCCCAAGGTCGGTCGAACAACAGTGAAGAGCTCAGACTCAAACTTAGGAAGTCTGAATCTAGAGCTCACACCCTTAGCTACGCTGCTGCACACTACACTGGGATAATGACACTTATCCCAAAGTGCTTTCAACTGAGTTCATTATTTGACTGTAGGGTATTGGTTAGAGTGTTTTTAGCCACAGTAACATGAAATCCTACTTATATTGGCTTAAACAATGAGGGAATTTCTTAACTCATATAACAATTCCCCAGGAAGATCAGTTCCTGTGCTGCTCAATCCATCAGATCAACAACCAAACTCTCAGGAAACCAAACTCTTTCCATCATTTTCCTCCATCTGTGTGCTGGATAGGTAGTCCAATGGCTGCAAAACCATTGCAGGAGCTCCAGGGATCACATCTTCACATGCCAATGTTCAAAGACTAAGTTTTAAACTCTCTCATTAATATGGGAGAAAATATTTGCAAATGATATGACCCATCCATAAGGGGCTAATATCCAAAACATATACACAGCTCACACAACACAACATCAAAAAAAAACCTGGATTTAAAAATGGGCTAAAGACCTGAATAGACATTTTTCCAAAGAAGATACGCAGATGGCTAATGGGCACAAAAGATGCTCAACATCACTAATTGTTAGAGAAATACAAATCAAAACCACAATGAGAAAATAAATAAATAAATAAATAAATAAATGGAAAAACATCCCTTATTTCTATGGATTGGAAGACAATATTGTTAAGAGGGCAATGTTTCCCAAATTGATCTACAAATTTAATGTAATCCCCGTCAAAATTCTAACTGCCTTTTTTTCAGAAATGACAAGTTGATTCTCAAATCATATGGAAGGGCAAAGGATCCCAAACACCTGAAACAATCTTGGAAAAGAACAAAGTTGTAGGACTTACATGTCCTGATTTCAAAACTTACTACAAAAAAAAAAAAAAAAACCACAATGAGCTATCACCTCACACCTGTCAGATGGCTATCATCAAAAAGTCAACAAATAAATGTTGGCAAGGATGTGGAGAAAAGGGAACCCTTGTACACTGTTGGTGGGAATGTACAATAAATTGGTGTGACCACTGTGGAAAACAGTATGAAGTTTCTTAAAAAAAACTAAAAATAGAACTACCATATGATCCAGCAATTCCACTCCTGGGTATACATTTTTTAAAAAAATGAAAACACTAATTCGAAAAGATACATGCACCCCAATGTTCATAGCAGCATTATTTTTACAACAGCCAAGATATGGAAGCAACCCAAATGTTCATCAACAGATGAATGGATAAAGATGTGGTAAATGTGCACACAATGGAATATTACTCAGCCATAAAAAGAATGGAATTCTGCCATTTGCAACAACATGGATGGTCCTAGAGAGTATTATGCTTAGTGAAATGTCAGACAGAGAAAGACAAATACAGTATGTTATCACTTATATGTGGAATCTTAAAAATATAACAAAAGAATGTATATAACAAAACAGAAACAGTCTCATAGATATAGAAAACAAACTGGTGGATCCCATTGGGGAGGAAGGGGTAGGGGCAAGATAGGGATATGAGATTAAGAGATATAAACTACTATGTATAAAACAGATAAGCAACAAGGATATATTGTACAGCACAAGGAAATATAGCCATCATTTTGTAATTACTTTAAATGGAGTATAAGCTATACAAATATTAAATCACTATGCTGTACACTTGAAACTAATACATGGTAAATCAACTATACTTTAATCAATCAATCAATAAATAAAAGTTAAAAACCCAAACCCCCTCCAAAAAAAGAAATTTAAAATAATAATTATAAAATAAAATCTCTCATTAATAAAGAATTCTTCTTTCTCCTGAGGTTTCCTTCTTGTGAAGGGATATCTACATATACCTCCAGGGCTTTCTTTTCCCTGGGAAGGTGGCACAATTTCTCTAACTAGCAAATTTAAGGGTAACTGGGCATGCTTAACTCAGTTTTGTCTTCCTTCCTCTTCTAGGAAGCAAACCTTTCAACCAAGAGCATAAGTTTTCCTTTGCTTCTTCAAGCAATAATTCTCACCTGAGCAGCCCTTCTGCATGGGAAAGCTGCCTCTGTAAATCTCTGTCTGTGATGCCTAGTCGGCTGGATGGTGTGGGTTCAGAATCAGTAAGCCTATCTGGCTAAGAGAATTAAAGCTATATCCTCCACGTTAGCTTTACTGATTAAAAAACTTAAAAGGTGATTTTTACTTCTATATTTATTCTTTGTTTCAGAACTGGAGGGAAAGAAGTGCTCTTTATAGGGTTCTTTCAAGCACCCAAAACTTCCCTGCATAACTCATTGGCCACAACTAGGTCATATACTCACTCCTAAGCCAATCCTGGCAAGGAAATATAAACTTCCTAACTAGCTTGCAGCTAGGAGTTACACAAGTCATGTGGGGAAGAGGTGGGAATTGGAAGAAAAAATTAGGACTTTGCCAGCAGAGAAAAGGAGAAAGGAGGCTGTTGGGTAGGCACCCCAGGGTCTGTAACTCATATCTTTTAGCACATGGAAGTTGATCAATAAATATGTACAATCCAGGTGGACCACTATTACTACATATACCAACGGCAAATATGAGAGGGAGAAGGTTCTTCTAAGGCACTAATTTCAGGTTAGAGTTTCTTTTGTTTCTGTTCTCTCAACTCTTAGACCAAGTTCCCTCTGGATTAGAGGGAAACTAAGTACAGTAAGAGCACCAAAGAATAAGTATCTCTGTTAATAATTCTCTCCTACTCACGATTACAAAACCATTTCAAGAATGTAAGGTACAAGGAACTATGAAATCTGCTCTCCCATGTCGATACCCTCCTCTCCCCAGCCCATCCCACGCCCATTCAATTTGCCTTTGGAAGAAAGGAATGACATAAATTTAATAAATAACCAATCTTGGGAGCTGTCAGGAAAGAACTCACAGGTCATGGCCCAAACTCAAGCATCTCCTGGGTACTAACAATAAACTGTTTCTTACTGTGAAAGCTTTTCCCTTTCCTTCTTCCTTCCATTTAGTTTATAAACTCAGGGAAACTAAGAAATCATTGCTAAAAAGAATTTAGCTGGCATACCAGAGGATACGTACTAATTTTACATAAAACTGCTCAGATTTTTAAAAATTATTTTGTGCAGATTTTATATTTGTGTTCCTTTTTGTCACACAAGCAGAATGCCATCCATATGAGATTTTCAAAGCCAAATTTTCTTTAGACATTTGCCACTCAAACTCCAAGAAAACATAAGCTTGCTTAACACACAATTGTCATTTGATATTTATATATCATCTTTTCCCTTAGTAAGCAGAGGGCTTTAAAAAGTAACTAAAATGAGATAACACCATAAGGTGTTATAAATGAGTGACAGTTCTTTTCTAGGAGATATATATATATATATGCATATATAAATGTACAATGTAAAAAATAAACATGTATATGTACATTTTTGTAGTTATAAACAGACAAATGAAGAAAAAAAAACCAAAATGAGGTACTAGGTTGTAAGGCAATTGGAGCAAAAATGACACAAACTTTAAAAAAAAAAAAAAAAAAAAGGTGTGGGGAATGTATGGTCTGACCAGAAAATTGAAATATATGATCATGCTACCATCTTTTGAACAAGGTAATATGGCTGCCAAGTTCAGCTGCATCTTCTAAATTCAAAACAAAGCATAAGAAATGTGTTTGTTAAAACATCTGCTCCTACCACAAAAATATGAACAAGAATGAAAATGCATATGGATTATTCATCAATAGAAGCACAAAATCTCTTGTACTATTCCTCTCACACAACTACGCTCAGAAGATATGAATTTCCAAAGAGGAAACTACCACATCTGATTATGGTGGACGATTTATAAAAACCCAGTAAAGAAAAAAAGAATCATCTGAGGCACCTAGAGCCCAATTCTCACTGCCTGGTACCCAAGGGTACAAAATCAGTCCATTTGAAGGAACGCAGGGGAGAAACCCTTCATTGTACACCTCTGGGGTCAGGAGATTTTCTCACCACCACCCCACCCCTACCACAAGGGCTTCCATAAGGTAGAAACACACAGCTCTAATCTTCAATTCACGCGAGTCAGAACCCAAGTTAGAAAGGCTTTGGAAGTCATCTAGACCAAGCCACCACTATCTCATTTATGATACAGACTTTCCAGTCTCCACTTGAATATCTCTAGTTAAAGGAAGCTCATTACTTCTCAAATTTTATTCCAGCACCTAGCAGAGTGATGATGTGCTGATTTTCTGTAAAAAAAAGTTTTTACCCCAGAATAATTATATTTTAATAAAGAGTAGTCTCTCCCACTTAAAGGCATATTACTCAGTATTTAAAAATAAATGAAGAGGCTGAAAAAATGATGAATTCTTGTTAAACTATAATGAAGAACAGTGATATCCTCCAATACCCAATAGTACTCTTAAGGGAAATTAAGGAATGGCTGACTTTATTGTTTCCCTTCTGAGTATCTCCACAAGATGCCAAGCATTCCCCCCACTGCTGAGAAGTTCAGGGTGTTTAATAGCAGTCGCTGACCAAGATTTACTAAGTGTTTGGAGGGGCTTTGAGCACTTAATAGGGAAAGCCTCCAAACTCTCTTCATTTCTCTTCTCCATAAAATTTCTTGACCACAGACACAAGTCTGAGGCTACATCTTTTGTGTCACAGTTTCAAATAAAATAATGCTATAGCACATCAATTTTTTAAAAGGACGCTAGCACTGAAGAGCTCTACTTGCCTTCTTTAATCCTCCTTAACCCTAATCAACAAGGCTTACAGATTAGACCAGAAGTTCTCAATTTTTCCCACCACAATATACAGTGGATAACACTCCCACGAATATATCAGACTTGGACAAAACACCAAAAATATTTTGTAAAATCTTTAATAGAAGTAAATTAAAACCATAATGAAATATTACCTCAAACCTGTTAAGCTGGCTATTACAAAAAGACAAAAGGTAACAAGTATTGGAAAGGATGTGGAGAAAGGGAACTCTTGTACACCGTTAGTGAAAATGTAAATTAGTGTAACCATTATGGAAAACAGCATGGAGGTGCCTCAGAAAAATTAAAAATAGAACTACTTTATGACCCAGAAATCCCACTTCTGGGCATAAGTCCAAAAAAAAATGAAATCAGGATCTTGAAGAGATATCTGCATTCCCATGTTCCTCTCAGCATTGTTCCCAATAACCAAGATGTGGAAACAACCCAAATACTCATCAACAGAAGAATGGATAAAGAAAATGTGATACAGATAATGGAATATTACTCAGCCTTAAAAAAGAATGAAATCCTGCCATTTGCAGCAACATAAGTGCACCTGAAGGACATTATGCTAAGTGAAATAAGCCAGATGCAGAAAGACAAATACGGCATGATCTCACTTACATGTGGAATCTAAAATAGTTACCCTCATAGAGCAGAAAGAAGAATGGCTGGCAGGGTGTGTGGGGAAGAGAAAAGGGGAAGAGTTTAGTCAAGGGGTACAAGGTTTCACTTATGCAAGATGAACAATTTCTGGAGATCTAATGTATAACAATGCGACTATAATTAACAATACTATATTATATACTTGAAAGTTGCTAAGAGGGTAGACCTTAAGTGTTCTCACTATGGAAGGAAAGAAGGGAGGGAGGGAGGTAGGAAGTGAGAAAGGAGTGACTGAGTTGATGGATATGTTTATTAGCTTGATGGTGATTATTTCACAACGTATACACATACCAAATCATCAAGTTGTACATCTTAAATATATACAATTTTTATTTATCAATTATACCTCAATAAAGCTGGGAAAAAATTTAGTAGAATATGTAGGATCGATTGCAGGTGAGGGCTCAGCTGTAACTCCACCCCTTTTCTTTTATTCAAGAAAACATATTGAGCAATATGGGAAGAGTAGTGTTGTAGTAATTATATACATATATGTATAAAACAATATTATATAAACAAACAAATAGCAAACTCAGGTGCTCTAACAAACTTTTTGTGACCTTCCTCAAACTACTAACAACACAACAGTGAACCTTTGTCCAGGGTGAGAACCATCCATGAGACTAAAATTCAAGCTTAAGTACTAGAGTAAGTTAAGAATTTTAAAGTTCTAAAGCTGCACAGTCCGATACAGTAGCCTCGACCCACGTGAGGCTATAAATTTTAATTAACATTAAGCACAATTTAAAATCCAGTTCCTCAGTGTCACTAGCCACACTTCAAGTGCTCAACAGCCACATGTGGTTTGTGGCCACCATACAGGACGATGCAGCTCTGGAACATTTCCATCAGCACAGAGCGTTCCATTGGATGGCCCTGGGCTAAGGAATCTTGGAGAGGATCTAATCTAACTCTCTCATTTTACGAATTTAGAAGCTGAGACCTCATTTCATTCAAGTGACTTACTCAGTACTACACAGCTAGTAATTACAGAGCCAAAACCCGAACCAAGACACCCTGGCTTCTACCACGCAGTCATTTCCACTCCGACATGTCGTTGCCACCTAGGTGATGTGAGTGTGTCTTCCTTGCCAAGCACAGCTCTGGGTTCTCTCACAAGCATGCTCTCAGGTAACCCTCACACCAACCCTATGAGGTATATTATTATACAGACAACGAAATTGAGACTTGGCTGTTTAAAGTATCATATCTCAGGCCACACAGCAGGTATGTAGCAGAACCAGATTTAAACTCCAGGGCCTGGATCTTTCCACTGTGTTATACTGTATATAGTAAACACTCCACAATTTTAATTCTTCTTGAAAACTTTTTCTCCCTTTCACATGTGCTAAAAGTTAGTGCCTCATGATGCACTTTGTCAGCATTTGTGAGGAAAAGTATTCCAAGTAGGAAAATCCCAACACTCAACACTTTTGATCTGGGGAAGAAGAGAGGCTGTGTCCACCTTTGCTAAGTGTAACTGCTTTACAGCGACAGTAATAGCAGCTAACCTTTATGGAAGGTCACAAGCTAAGTGCTTCCTGCTGATCTCCTTTAACCTTCACAACAACCCTGCGAAGTACATCATTCATCTCCATTTTACAGATATAAAAACTGGAGAGTCCAACCATCCACCCCCAGGAAGAACCTATAAAGGAGATGTTTGCTTGTGGCGAGGCCAAAGGAAAGTGAAATTCTTTTTACTCAATATAGATAGAGAAGAACACGAGATAGGTGAAAACTTTGAAATAAAAAATCTGTTTTCCTCCTCACACTCAATGCCCCTGTCACAGTTAAACATATTAAGTAGGTAGCTTCCCTCTGAGGGATCCCTGATTTAACCCAGTCACACTCTCTCTTCCACTGTGGCTGACTTTGGAGAAAGTCCTGAGAGCCCAGGGGTGCAGCGATATTGTGGAGGAAGAAACACACCCCAAAATAGACTATGCAGTGTTTCTAAAGGTAGGGGACCTTCCTGGGTATTTTCTGACCTGAGGAATGGAAAGAAGAGAAAGGAGGGAAGACAGTGTTAAAGAAAGAAGAGAGACAGACAAAGTCAGTACATAACTGAGAGACGGCTACATGGGGCTTAGAACCCAATGACCCCAGAGTGTCTCCACGAGTCCACAGAGGTGTCAGAAGTTGGGAAACACAGCACATTGCTGGGGATTTGTGTGGGTACATATATATAATATAGCATGTACTATACGTTAAGATGGAATAACCCCTAAACCTTCCTTGCTTCATGTGGTGAATTTAGTGCATGCTAGTGTGGGAGAGCCTCAGCTAAACGGGAAGGGGTGAGCCAGGGACAGCTGGCTTTTGCAGGAGGTCAGGACAGAGACTGGCAGAGACAACTGCGTGACAGGTGCAGCAGGGAGGGGGTGGGCACATAGGGCTGATGGTAAAATAAGCTAGCCGTGCTCAGAGACAACAAGCAGACTGGCTTGGCTGTGAGAAACAGCATGCTCGGTGGAATGGCTTTAAAGTCAGACCCAGGTTGCAACGCCCTCTTCCTCTAGCACTGACTAGCTGTGTGATTTTTGAACAAGTGACTTAGAGTTTCTTAGCCTCAGGTTCCTGATCTGTAAAGACAGCGCCTACTTCCTGGGATTGTTGAGAGTATGAAATACATAGCAGGTGCCAAGTAACAGTTCCTTCCTCTTGTCCTTCTTCTTGGCTGGTAAAGAGGAATTTTGTTATTGCAGAAAAGCACATACCAGGCACTGCGTCTGGGTGTCTTCCCCACATTACCTCCTTTACTCTACAAAAACCCTTCAGGAGAGGCTCTATTTATCCCCATTTCACATAGGAGGCGATAGAGATTCGGGAAGGTTATGTAACTTGGTCACAGAGCTGGTTTGTAGCAGATGAGGAAGAATCAGAACAAGGTCCGTCGGCAAAAACCCTAATATGAAAAGATACATGCACCCCAGTGTTCATGGCAGCACTGTTTACAATAGCCGAGACATGGATGCAACCTAAATGTCCACCGACAGAGGAATGGATAAAAAAGATGTGGTACATATACACAATGGACTACTACTCAGCCATAAAAAAGAATGAAATAATGCTATTTGCAGCAACATGGATGGACCTAGAGGTTATCATACTAAGCGAAGTAAGTCAGACAGAGAAAGATAAGTATCATATGGTATCACTTATATGTGGAATCTAAAAAAATGATGCAAATGAACTTATTTACAAAGCAGAAATAGACTCAGACATATAAAACAAACTTATGGTTACCAAAGGTGGAGGGATAAACTAGAAGTTTGGGATTAACAGATACACACTACTATATATAAAATAGATAAACAACAGGAAACTACTGTATTGCATAGGGAACTATATTCAATATCTTGTATTAACCTATAATGGAAAAGTATCTGAAAAAGAATATATATATATATATATATAAATATATATATATATGTATAACAGAATCACTTTGCTATACACCTAGCTATATAGTTGTGCTATATAACACATCGTAAATCAACTATACTTCAATTAAAAAGAAAATTTTTTAAAGGTCTGTCAGACTACAGGGGCCCTGAATGAACCACTCTATCTGGCAGCTTCCCAGGCAACAAGTGATGAGATGGAAAAGGTATCAGTGGAAGGAATCCTCACAAGACAGGTTGAGAGTTAGCAACTAGCAGCCAGAGCCTAGATCTGTGTTCTCATTTGCTTGGTATGTTTCATAGAATTCTGGGTAAAGCTGGTGCTTTGCCATTTTCAACCAGACCCACTTTCCACTTCTGGTTACTCACCTGAGTGATGAAGGAAGCACAAGAACTTCAATCCCTGCCTCACTCTCCCCACCTATAAAATGGAGAGTTTGGACTACATGATCTCCAAAGTCACTCCCAGCTCTAAAATGCACGTGGGTAGAATTTACAGGGTTTGGGACTGGGACACCATGCCACTATCCTCAAAGCCAGCCCCTGGCTGTGATGCCTCTTACCATAGAAATCTTCTCACCCAAGGAGCTGTTTAATCAGAGAAGCCTAGAACAGTATATAAATGTTCTTAAACTTTGTATTTTAATTCAAAATACATAAATGCACATTCATTTAATTTCACTGATGCAGGTGCAGTGCTTTTCTTCAAGACCAGGCCGTGTAGCGAGAGAGCAGAGATGAATTATTCATACAATTAGCTATGGCCACAATGCATCATCCCCACTTCCAGTCTGAAGTTCCTTAAAATGGAAAGAGAACTTCAAGTGGTTGCAAATAAATCTGAATGCAGAATCTCTCTGGACTTTTGTGCTTTTCCCCCAGTCTTTTATAGTTGTTTCTCTCATACTTAATTTGACAGCAAATTTTCAGTGACTCACCTCTATGGAGTCTTTTTTTAAAGTATTCAACATAGTTTCCCTAGAAACAAATGCTATTTCTTTTCATATTCCCATTTCAGCAGTTTAATTAAACTATAAGTCAGGTTTTGTCATTCTTCTGCTCTAGCTCCTCCAATGGCTCACCCACCTGATTGAAAGGACAAGCTAAAGTCCATAGAAGGACACGCTGCTCTGTCACTGCCAACCTCTCTGACCTCACCTCCTGCCATCCTCCCCCTGGATCACGTGCTCCAGCCACAATGACCTCCAAGTACTTCTTCAAATGGCCAAGCAAGCTCCCACTTCAGACTTTACACTTGCTCTTCCTCCCTGTGGAATTCTCTTCCCCTGGATATCCAAGGGGCAAGCTCTTATAGTGCCCTTCAGGTCTTTCTTCAAATGTCACCTTACTTTCTCAGGGAGCCCTTCCCTATCCCCTTATTTCAAGAGGCCACCCTTGTCCCCTATTCAGCCTTTTCTACCTCCCCACCCCCATACTGTTTTCCTCCTTAGCACTAATCTGACATTCTAAATATTTTATTCATTAGAATTCGAGCTTCATGAAGGCAAGGATTTTGCCTGTTTGTTCACGGGTGCATTCCCAGTGCCTAGAATAGCAGGTCCAGAGTTGTCACTCAATAAATATTTGTTTAATAATAATCTTTATTATTGTAGTAAATGTATTGTCTTTCTGCCTGAGTCGCATATCCACAATCACAAGTACATCAGGCTAGAGGAGGTGTAGGAACAAACATAGCAGAGTCTTGGTAAGCAAAGAAGGCAACTAGAGGGGCCAGGAGTGTGCTAGCGCCCACTCGTTTAACTTGATCGAACCAAACTGACCTCTCCCAGTACTTGATGCTTTCGTATTCAAATGTACAATACCATGCTGCCATGTCAAACATAGAAGGTAGTCTAGCCACTTTCTTCAGATTCAGGAGAACAACAGAAAGAAGACAGGTTGTTTTGTTCTGGTCCACCCCTTTAATGGTCAATTACCTTTAGCAAACCTCTCTCTCTCTCATCCTTGGTTCTTCATTAAAAAGGGGGAGAGTATAAAATAATACATGACCTGCCTATTTCACTGATCTGCTGTATGTATCAGGTAGATCGATAGCTATGAAAATATATTGAAAAGCTACAAAGGACTCTACACAATAAGCAATTTTCTTTGTATTAAAATGGACAACTAGGGCTTCCCTGGTGGCGCAGTGGTTGAGAATCTGCCTGCCAATGCAGGGGACACGGGTTCGAGCCCTGGTCTGGGAGGATCCCACATGCCGTGGAGCAACTAGGCCCGTGAGCCACAACTACTGAGCCTGCGCGACTGGAGCCTGTGCTCCGCAACAAGAGAGGCTGTGACAGTGAGAGGCCCGCGCACCGCGATGAAGAGTGGCCCCCACTTGCCGCAACTGGAGAAAGCCCTCGCACAGAAACGAAGACCCAACACAGCCATAAAAATAAATTAAAAAAAAAAAAAAAAAGAAACACCTGCTTAAAAAAAAAAAAGGACAACTAACTTGTCTATAATATCTACTACAGCTCCCCAAAACTGATGATGTACTTTATAGCACTTTGATTTTAAAATGATTCCTAAAATGTATTAAAGAATAAACAGAAGGAAGAGTAGTCTTTTAAGGGCATGGAATGGGAAAGAGAGTGGAAAATGGCTTTCACCTCATTCTTTAACAGAAAAATATAAGGAAGGAAAAAACACATAAATCTCCAGAGCAGTAACTATATTACATAAAGTTCAGATTCAAGAATATTACTGTGAACATCTACAATTATCTAGACTCTCAGATATTTCAAATATTTCTCATCTATTTCAACACCACAAGGACAATCCAAGATGACATATTGGTATCACACATGTCAATAGCGGGTTGGGATGTAAATGAGCAAACCCGTTCCAACCATCTGAGTTTTGTTTTTATTACAGGATTTATTAACCTAAAATAAAAAAATGGTGAAGAATGACTTGTCACACCACTTATTAGAGTTGATGGAGTGTAGACGGTCTTTTCAATAGGCTTTTAACACACTGTTATGCACCATAGTACATTATTAATGAAAAGAAATGCAGGAATCTTGCATCAGCTTTTCCCCCAAGTGATCCTGACATTAAATTCAAAATCAATTCTCCTCTACGTGGCAAAGGATCAGAGATAAAATGTTAAATTGTTTGTTACCAAAACTTAAAAGTATAATTCAAAGCAACAGTCAGGATCGTCCATATTGTACTCAATAATTGTATTTTTTTTTGGAGGGGGGGTTCAAAGGAAGAAGCAAACAAATTGTTTGGAAGATAAACAAATTGTGCCCTAGTTCATATCTGACAAAAGAATGGGATCTAATTTTCTCTCTGATTGAAAGAACTCACAAGACAGCCATGGAATGCAAATTGGTGTTGGGTGTTTGAACTTCTCTTCCAACCCCTGAGTATCTGAATGGAACTAATTCACTCTGGAAAAGGTATTAAGTAATTGAGCATGACTGTGCCAGGATGAGGGATAATCCTCAAACTGAGAAGGAAAATAAATACATTTTACAATGACAGGGTCACCTCACTCACTCAGTAACCTCAATCAAGCATTTTACATTCAAAAAAAATGAACCAAATATATGAAGAATGACCTACCGCCAACAAGGAACCCTGATAGACACAAGCACCTGTGGGGAAAAAACAAAACAAGAATTAAAAGGGATGCATAATAGACCAATAGGCACTGCCCTGGCCAAAGTACACTAAAACTGCATCTACGTGCATCATAATCAGCAAACTGTGCTTTTTCCAAAAGCTTGAGGATTCTGCCCCTGGGGAAATAATCCCGTACACCAAAACAACATTTCTTGGACATGCACGAGGGAAAGAATTATTAAAACTCATTATTTGAATTTTAAAATAAATGTATGTATAACGACATGATATAAATACACTGGTGTATTTTCCTATATGACAAATCAGCAAAGCCTTCCTAATCCACTCCCAATTTACTTATCCAGGCTTCTCTGCCACTCTTTGCTTACACAAATTCTCCAGTCCAACCCAAGAGGCCAACTTAGGATCCCACGGTAATGCTTTCGTATGCCAATGCCTTTACTCATTTTTGTTTCCTGCAGGAGATGCATTTGGTCTAATCAATTTCCTTGAACTTGATCCCATCTCCTTCATGGAGCTTTCCAGCCCACAAAATTATGCTTTTTCTAAACCAATTTTTGAACAGCACAGCAGGTGTTGATTTAACCTATAAACATGCAGGCAGTGTGCTAACAATACTAGCTCAGAAACAGGCTGCAAAGCAGACTGAAATAGCATACACACACCAAGACAGAGCACACCTTGACAATGTGCCGCACTTAATGTCCAAAGAGGGAAGGACACATTTTACTACAGTGCTTGGACGCCAACAGATCATTCGTGAAGTCTCAGTACTATTAACTTCTCAGGAAAGGACTGGTCTACCTTATCTACTAATAATGGAATTAAGAACAGTATTCAAAGAAAAGGAGATGGTTATTTACACTTGGGGTTTGAATCAAAGATCTCCATGGGCAAATTTATTGAAATGACTTTTTGTGCCCTTGAAATTCAAATAAGAATAACTTGAGATAAAATCTTGGGGGGAAATTCTTCCTGACTTATTTTTAAGAAATTCTGTTCCAAAGACAGTATTTCAGTCTATGGTATATCATAAGAAAGGAGATATAGATATAGATATATATAGATACAGATATATATGTATATATAAACACATATATGGATATAGATATATATAAAATAATATGACATGTGGATATGGATATATATAAAATAATCGTATATAGGTACATAAATATATATCAACACAATGCAATTCCTAAATTATGTAAATGGACTTATTTAATTACTTCTCACGTTTAAAAGTTAAACATAAAGATCATCACTTAGGTACAATTTAACAAAATTTAACCTTTAGAATAAACAAACAAAATTTAACCTTTAGATAAAACCATCCTCAAGTAATTTTATTACCCTCCTCCATAGCACTACCCTCCAAAGGCCAGTAAACTTTCAAAGCTCCAAAAGGAATCAGTACCTTAAGATGTATCCAAGTACTCATATCAAAACCCATTTCTGGAAATTTAGACAGATGTTATAAAATCACGGTAACATGAAAAAATAAAGCAGCATTGAGTGTGGCATCACAAACACTTGGTTAAGCCAAACATCTGCTAGAAACTCGAGTCAAAACTATGTGTAACTGCTGATAAATTCTATCATTAGAAAAGGGAAATAACTCAATTTGGGTCGCTCTAGGATGTACAATTCTAAAAGAAATAAGCCTTGGCCTCTGAGGGCTTTCCTAAAACACAACATCTCTACCCAAAAGGCAGCTGCAGAAACGAGTCCCCATTAACACAGCTTCCAAAACCTCATTGCTTCCCTGTAGAAAAAAAGAAAGCATTCCACTGTGATGCCCAGTCCCATCAAACATTCATCACCACCCAATGCCAGATGCAATCCTCCAAAGCAAGCATATTTCTCCCACACTGGCACAAGCTTCACACCCACCAGCAGACTAAGTCGGGAGGTTTGTTGGCATTGGGTGCTAGGTGCAGCTTCTGGTTCTGCCTTTTCACTAATCGATCAACTCATATACTTTGGAAAACAAAGTTACTCTCTCCACTCATCACTTTTTTTCTTAAGGAGCACTGGAATGATTGCAACTCTACCTGAAGTTTCGATGTGGGCTTTATTTGAACTTGAAACTCCAGCTTAAGGGGAATTCTAACTGATGATGCAGACCTAGAAGGAGAAACAGGCCTTCTTCAAGGGAAAACAGGAAAAATAAGAGACCAAGAACTTTGCCAGTTTCAGGGTATGGAATACAGCTGAGATGGCAGGTAATTTAAGTTCTGACACCTGTGAGAAAGTGCATAAAGTTGTGCAGGGTGAAGGGATCACATAGTGCCAAGAAGGAAGCTGAGATCTTGAGACCTTCCTCCTGTGGTTGGCGCCTTTCTTGCAGGTCACGTAGGCAAAATGTCACCTCATATTCATTTTTAGGCCCTTTGGCACATTAGAATGTACTCTATGATGAGACACCTGTACAAAATCTGAAGTTTTCAGAGGAAATTTGAGATATAATTTGCACCAGTACTCACATCCTGAAACTATTCACTATGGAAACCCTACCTGATAACGTGAGTAAATTAGAGAAGTTAAATCTAAGTCACAAAATGCCAGACCCATTTGTTCAAAGAAATAGTGGCACATATGAAGAAATTTGGAAAGCATGGTCTCACAAAAACATGACTCACTAGGAACAAGCAGCCACAAGTTGGCATTTAAATGTTCAAGCTTTATTTTGTGCTATAATTCAGCATATGGCTTGTACACTGTGGAATAGTTAAAAGAGAATCCTTTTCTGGACTGACAGGACAGCTCCTGTCCTGATTATTGTCAACCAGGAGTCAGATCAATCGAGTAGTTAAAACAAAAATGGGCCAACTGTTTTTGAACTAGTGTAAGATTTGGCACACGACTCCAACTGTGCCATGTGGTAGTCCCCTCCCCTCTCCTGAGCCAAGTGGTGGACAGTATTTTATGACTACTCATATCTGAGTAAAATTGAGCAATATTACCACTCAAGTCCACAACAGTGAATACAGATGACCGTGCTCTCACTAAAGGATTTATTTGCAGAGGGTAACACCCAGAATCCCATCCCCAGAGGAGAAGAGAAATGCAATATGATGGAAATAAGAGCCTATGACAATACAACACCCTTTATTTCCACTAGCTGGTAGTTGCAAAAGCCAAAAGATGCAGAGTTGCAATTATTCAATATTGGGAAACCCACCAAGGACCAACGTTTACATGTCCCTACTGCTACCTTACCTATATTAATGATTTCCAGGTATGCAAACTCCTTGAGGGCAGGTATTATTATTATTTTTTTGATGTCTATATGTCCTTACCAGACATAACCTAATAACCTGATATATAAGCTATCAATAAAGATTTGTGGACTGAAAGAATGTAGAGATAGGCTATTTTTTCCCATCCAATGTCCTTCCTTCCTTAACATTGAGTTTTTTTTTTTTGTTTTTTTTTTTTATGCAGTATACATTTTATTACTTTGTACTAATACAGTCTCATATTACAAAGGCAATTTAGTGGAAGAATGTTTCTTTTGATATTTGAATAATCTGAAAGAACACAAACAGAACTATACATAAAAAAATACTCATTTTGATAACAATAACAACAAAAAAAGACAAGTTAAACAACAAAAAAATTTTCCTTTCTTACAGGTGGACATTGAAGTGGACCTAATTCGGTTTTCTTTTTAAAAGCCTCCAAAGACAAAAGCAGCTTAAAATCTAATTAAAATGAATAAAAAATGTTTACTAAATTACTGGTCTCCGGCACCATTTTCTGTTTTCTGTTGTTTTGATGCAGGTTCTTCTTTGTCTGTTTCTTCTCTTGCTCTTTTTACTGGTCTAGATGCACCATTTTCATCATGTTCATCATCTCTATCAAATTTAGTTTTCTTGCCCTGAAACTGTACTTTTCCTTTAGCAGACCCAATCTGGGCGGCTTTATTTCCCTTTCCTTTTCCTTTAAATCTGCGACCTTTTGACTTCCATTTGTTTAGGGATTCTTGTTGATCTTCTATTATTTTTTTCAATGCTTCTTTTTCCACATCTCCTTCTAGTACTTCCCAGGTGACCTCTTTGTTCCTTAATTGTAGGTTACCATTATTTGCGTCTTTTGCTTTATCCAGTGCTTCCTTAGCTTTTTCTTTAAACAGAATTATTCCCTCTTTGGCTCCTCTGACAAAGTCTATCCATTTTATTTCACCATGATTTGAGAAAAGGATATGCAAATCTTCTCTACACGTCTGATCATCTAAGTCCCCCGAGAATTTCAGCAAGCAGCCAATCTTTTCTTCTAGAGATTTCATTTCAGCATTTTCTGCTAACTTTTGTTTTTCTTCTTGCTCTTGTTTAGCTCGTAATTTAGCTTCGATTTTATTTTGCTTTCTTTCTTCATTTTTTTTTGCAAAGTAATCTTCCTTGAAAAGTATTAGCAGGTCTGTGTCTTTGTACTTCTGGCCAGGGGTCTCGACAAACTTCTTAGCAGATTCAATGGTATCAAATACAGCAAATATTGATCCCTTAAATGCTTTGTGCAATGTTCTTCTCATCTGAATATTTAGTACCTGACCTTTATCTTCCAACCATTCTTTTATGTCATCAAGGGTTGCATCAATTGGGAAGCCTTTAATATAAACAGATCTGTTTTTTACATCATTTTTATACTCATCAGTCACTTCAGGGAGGGGTTTGCTTGGAGATCTTCTAATTTTAGTTTTATCTTCACTTATTTCCATGAGTTCCGCCTTTGATTTGCTCAATGCTTCTACTATTACATTAAAGTCTGTTGTTAGACGGTTTAACCTATTAAATTTTATCATTATCTCCAAAGGTACCCAGCCTTCATCCAGTTTGATCTGTTCCTTTAAAAATTTGTCGCGTGGCAAATTGAAGTCACCAAAATAATACTCGATTTGATGACAGATTTTGGCCTCCAGAGCAGCCATTTTTTCATTATCACCATTTTCTGCCATTCTGGCTATCTTTAAGTTTTCGGTCCCACAGAGACGCGCCACAGGGTCACTAACAGCGACAGCAACGTCTCCACTCCCGAGCGCCGCCAGCTTGCCCAACGCGCCTAAAGAAGATGGGGGTTAACATTGAGTTTTAAGCACTGAATCCTACACAGAAGGAACTCTTCTACCAAGAGTGGAACAAAATATGCTGATCCACCCATAAATAAAACACTCTGTCTATCAAATGATCCTTTTCAGTATATTCTGCTAACGGCATTTAAAGGAAAAAGACTGGAAGATTGTAAGTTTGGCTAAAGTCACATGGGGAGTGATGGACATAGACTAGAACTCAGTTCTCGTAACCAATTCAAGACTCTTTATCCACAGCCGACATGTTCTATCCAGTGTAACTTCACAGGATTTCCACGGGTCGACACAACTCAAGATGTACTTCTCCAGAAACACATCTGATTCAGAAAGCAGCCATGTTTGCTAGAAGTTTCTCTGTGACTTGTTGATTTTATTAAGTTCTCAAATCACCGTAGTTTGTCAGCTTAGTGATATAAGAACATGTAAAATAACATTGCCAATAACCTGCTTGTAAACCTTCATTTTTCTTTTAATAATTAAAATAAAATTCAGAACTAGAAAGATGCAACTGACCAAAAATAAGGCAGCAAATACTGATCATTTTTTTTTTTTCTATGCTGGATGATTAGCAGAAGTATTTTAGAGCTATCACCTAGCCAGCTTCTGCATTTGGTGAATAACAGACCACAGCCCAAAGAAGTTAGGTGGTTCATTCAAGGTCACACAGCAACAGTCTAAGCTTAATTTGAAATGTGATTTGGCAATACTCATTCACCTGACCAAATTTTTTTTAGCACCTATTGTGTACCAGGAGCTGAGTTGGAAGTATAACAACCAGGAGCCATCCTAAGCCCTCCATGAGCACACAGTTAAGTGAGGAAGATTGTATCTTTATCAGCTAAAATTATAGAATTATTAACTGGTGTACCAGAAACATATATGACATGCTCTCTGAGCATTGAGAAGAAAACAACAAATTCTGCCATGGCCTGGACAGCAACAGTATCACACAGTAGGTCGCGTCAAGAGACCCACACATGTGAATGCTTCTTTTCCATTTTTAAAAATCATTGCCAAGGCTAATAATAAAAACTTGAGGAAATCTCTAATATCCTTAAGCTCTCCATTCTTGACCTCAATGCTCTTATTTTTAAGAGAAAAAGAAAACCCTGACAGAACCAAATCAAAGGACTCATCAGATGACAGCTGATTTTTTGGCTGTGGGACTGTTATCATTTAATTAATTTAATGAGATTATGTGAAGTGCTTAGCATAGTGCCAGGCAAATAGTACAGTGCTCAGTAAATGTCCATATTCATTCATTCATTCATTCATTCATTCATTATTAGGTAAGCATCATTATGACTTGGATGGAAACTCTCAGATATCTATGAATCCAAGTTGTGGGATGATTCTAGAATGTTCTGAAGGTGGGATGAAAGAGTAAGAAGCAAAGTTTCCAAAGAATCTTTGGAGGAATAGCGCCCCTCGCGCCCTACACTCCTCCCCCATCAGAAGACTGTGGACGTTTTTAAACTTTGCCCTTTTTGTCAACCAGTCTTCCAGAGAGCGAACCCTGCAGGCCCTTAGTAATAATGGCTTTTGTAATTTCAAGAGATTTGCTTCTGAAAAGCAAATCTCTTACATCATTCCAACTGCCCCCTGGTGAGCTATCGGCGACAGCCAGCACGTTTTCCGCGTTGCTGGGACACGATCCTAAATAGGAAACTGCCACCACCAAGTGCAAACGTAATTTTTCTGTCTCAAATTCACATTTGGGTGGCCTAGGTTGACTCTCCCATGTGCTTTACTACAATTAAGCCCTATACGTTTTATTGTCTTTTAAGTTTGCATACACACGCACACATAAAATAAAGACACGGTTCTACAGGTTATGCCCTGTTTGAAAAAGGCTGCACAGGCCCCAGACCTGCTCTTCCCGGGGATGATACACACTTGACATAATTCCCGGGAGGGTGCGGGCTGGCGGTCTCTCCACCCACGGGAAAGTCCCCACTGCCGTGCGTTTCCAAAGCCACCGCCACTTTCTCCCGGGAAGCTAGCTAGGAAAAGGCCGCTGCTCAGGTGGCTGCAGGTGGGTCCGAGCAGGGCTGTGTCCTCCTCGGGGGCTGCCGCTGCCCCCAGTCCCACGCCCGGGTCCGCACCCGAGCGGAGAAGGCGCCCCGCCCCGCGCCCGCGACGGCCGCGGCTGCGGCTCTGATTTGCCGCGGGCCAGGTGAACTCTTCTTCCCGCAGCTGGATGAATAATGAATGGAGCCGGGAGGGGAAGCCGAGAGCCCTGCGCGGTAGATTAAGCCGTCTTCCTCAGCCCGCCGGCTCCCTTCCCCCTCCCTAAGCACCCGCTAGGCGACTTTCCTCGAGACTCGGAGCAGGTGGGAGCTCACGCCGCCTCGCGTCCCCGGGCCCGCCATCCTAGGACCCCCAAACTCTTGATTTCCTTATCGATTCATTTACTTGCCTGAGCTCACATTGCTCTTGCTATCATGGCGACAACTCCCCCAGTCTCCTTCTTTCTCACCCCCAGCTCCAGGGTTTTACACGTAGGTTGGAGCCTCGGAGGAAAACTGGGAGGCAGGGGGCGAAGTCAGAGAACGGAGCTAAACTCTTATTAACCACTTCTTTTCTGGGGAAGAGGCAGGCTCGAGTCTCTCTGTACTGGGGAGATTTCTTGTAGTGCGATTGAATTGTCTACTTCCAGAACACGCTCTAAGCACCTTATAAAATCTTAATTGGACTTTACGGGTAGACTCATTGGCGGAAGGAGGGAGGGCGAGAAGAGGGTTTTAAGGTGCCGGATTTTATTTTTCATAGGAGCATAAGTATTTTTACACAGGTAATTGCAATTGTTCACTCCTCACCTACGCTCCATGTAGATGCTTTCCATTCGGGGGCACCGGGGAAGTGGGAAGAAAGAGAATCCAATTTCAGAGATGGCACCTCGGTCGGCCACCCACCCACCCACCCAAATGCACTCAGGGCAGAGAGGGAGGAGGGAGTGGGGCTTGTGATCTGCATACAAAACAATCAGGAGTTGGAATCTTCTCACAAAAAGCCCCCTCTAGTTCCACGGCCACCCACCCACCCATCCCCAAAAAACTTCCATCTGACCCACAATGCCATACACCCGCTGAGCTTTTTAAAAAGCACGATCTCACACACACACACACACACACACACACACACACACACGGCACCGCTCTCTCACCTTCAGAATGATGAGGCAATACTGCAAATTCCGCCAATGCTAGGGCCACCCCGAGCCACACTTTGAAGACACTCATTGCCGCCTCTGCACCCACGCTGGACAAGCCCAGCCTTCAGCATCCAAGAACCAGTTCTCGGCCAAAACGCAGCCGTCGGCGCCCCGGGCTAGGCGCCCCGAGAGCGGGGTGCGACGGGCGGCGGGCGGCGGGCGGTCACCTCCGGGGAAATGAGGCGGTGGACGGGCGAGAGCGACACTCTCGTGGCGGGGGGGAGGGGGAGGGATTCAATTCACTCACTGCCGGGCGGAGAGCGCGCCTAGCTCTCCAGCAGAGCAGGGCGCCAACGTCGGCTGAGCTCGGGAGAATAAAAGAGGAGGCAGGGCTCAGTGACCCGCGGCCAAGGCTCGCCGGAAAGTTGCCCGTCACCAGCAGAATGGATCTCCCAGCATTTCCCGCAGGCCGGACCCGCCCGCTCCCGGGTCTCCAACCGTGGAGATCCCGGAGCAGGTTCCTCGGCAGCAGCTTTCTAAAGTTCGCTTGACACTCGCAGCGTCGGCCGAGGGGGTCGCCAGGAGCCCCAAAAGACCCACCCACTCCTCCTTCTGGGCTGGGCCACCCGGCTCGGCGGACCTCAGCCACCCGGGGCGGCTCGCGGGAAACTTCGTGCTGCGCTGCGGGCGGCTCGTGGGACTCGCCGGCTCTGCAGCCCCACGCCGCCGCCTCGGGCTGGGCTCCCTGCCGCAGACTCCGCGAAAGCTTCTGAGGAAAGCCGGGGGCGGCAGCGCAGGGAACTCCGCCGCTACTTTCCCGCCCCCGCCGCTGGCCCGGGCGAGGAGCGCTGCGGGGCGTGGCTCGCTCGGCGCCAGCGGCCACCTCCGCCCCGTGCGCCCCGAGCCGGTCTGCTGGGTCGAGGTGCGATTATGGGAGCGAAGGAGTAGCCATGATTCCAAATGCAGCGAGGAAAATGCTAGAGAGCCTGGAAAGGACTTCCGAACTAGAGCCACTCGACCAGAGAGCCCGGAAACGCACAAAATAAGGCCCCCCTCTGGAACCCCGCGTTTAAAGGACACATGCTCCGCCTTCCTCCGCCTCCCCCCCCGCCACCCACCCTTCCTCTCTCCTTTGCTCGGTGTGAAAATGGACCCAGAGACTCGGAGCTTTTGCAAAAGATTCCAGAGAGTCACGTGGAAAGGGGAGAAGCGAGGAGGGGGGAGTGAGGAGAGGCCGAGAGAGCAACCTGATCCCCTTATTCTTTCTGCTGGAGTTCGGATTGCCTTTGTCTGGGGCGGCATCAAAAGTGGTCACACCAGGGAGGGTTGGAGGGGAAGATGGCGTTGTCCTGGCTCCTGCACAGCCTAGGGACCCGCGAACCGGATCCACAGCCCTCACTTGGGAGGGGGTATGCCCACATTCAAGGACTCCAGCGCTACTCCCCCCCCCCACACACACACACACCCCGCCACTCTGGCTGCACTAAGAGAGTGAGGCAGATCTGATCCATCTTCCTCGCTCTGAGACCATCAGGTCGTCGCATCGTGGGTTTACCAGCAGCCTGGGAGGACCTCGGTGTGTGTGTCCTAGGCGAGGCCTCCCACCACGAATGCACCTTTCCCTCTCCCTGAGAGAGGCTGTCAGTGGAACACTACGCAGCCTCTGCGTGGTGGCTCCAGCTGCGCCCCCAAATGCCAAAGACTGGGAAGTAAATGTCAGGGCAGCGCACACTGGGGCATGCCCTTGAAGAGTGGAGGTCTTGATTCCTGGTCAGGACTGAGTGCCGGCAGCTATTTTTTATAGGACCAAATAAAAATAGGACCAAATTTTTTTTTATAGAACCAGCTATTTTTGGATTATGAGTGGCCCAGAGAAGAGACGTCCTGGGTCTCTCAGTTGACCTCAGGTGGGCTAGCTAGCCTGTCAGAGGGGAGTTTGTCCAAGCATTGAACTCCGAGCTGTGAAACAGCAGGGGCCCAATTTATTTCCAGTCCCATCACCATAATCCAGCGGACGTTCTGCTCCGCACTAGCGCTAGTTGGAACGATTCACTTTTCAGAATAACTCGATAAATTGTAACCGGCAGATCCTGTAACTATTACAATTAGCCCAAGCAAAAGGAAACGTCTGACAACCTAGCACTGATCTTTGAGTATTCACAGGACCCAGGGATTGTGCAAGTCTCTCCTGGGCTGTGGCGGTCTCAGAGACAAAGATTGTCACCTTTGTAGCTGAAGCACATAGTAGGTGCTCATTAAACGTTTGTTGAAAGAATGGACTGAGCAAAATAGTAAGTCCCTGAGAGAAGGCCAGGTATAAAAAGAAGATGTGAGAGAAAAAGGAAACAGGATTTCCAAAGACGCTTTGCTTTTTGCTTCGGATAAGGAGGTATTCTAAAATACACCACTTCTGCCCCTGCCTCAATTTAAACAGTGAAATACTCGGAACAACCTATAATACAGAATGTGTTGAGTGAATTATGATTCCTCCATAAACTGCAATACTACACAGAGATTAAAAATATCCTAAATGTATATTTATTGACATGGAAAGATGTTTTTAAAATATTATTGGGTGAAAAACATAGCTCATAAGAAAATAATATAATGTTCCAATGGTTTTGCTTGTACACATGTACATTCATGCATTTATACACACATATTCATACACACGTATCTCAAAGAATATATACCAAAATACTATCTCTGAGAATTCAAGGGAGTTTTAATTTCTCTTTTTAGCTAACCTGTATTTTCTCATTCTTCTATATGGAACACATATTTAAGTGCACGATGCAAAATTATATTGGAGAAATTTTCAAATAACAGAATTAGCTAATTCAAACTGGATTAAACTACATGTATGGCATTTACTGTCTGTCATAGCTAGAAACTAAGACTGTCCTTAGAAGACCTTCAGATTGGGTCCAATTTAGTACTTTAATGATGTCATAAAGGACCTGAATTATTTCTTTTTCTCTGCTCTGCCTTTGTGATAGACATTACTAGTGCTCACCATCATTTCCTGGATACATGGAATATCACATTTTCCCAGCCCACTCACAGTTAGGTGGGACCATGAACTAGGTCTAGACCTGCACTGTCCAATACAGCAGCCACCGTCCACGTATGGCTATTGATCTCTTGAAAGGTGGCTAGTCCAAATTGAGATGTGCTGAAAGTATAAAATATATATCAGATTTCAAAGACTTAGTACACACAAAAAAGAATGTAAAATATCTCATTAATTTTTTATATTAACTATATGTTAAAATGATAATAGCTTGAATATATTCTTTTAAATAAAATATATTATTAAAACTAACTTTACCTGTTTCTTTTTACTTTTTAAAATGTAGCTTCTAGAAAATTAGGTTTACATATGTCCACTAATCTATAAGATGAGATATGAGAATGAGATCTAATCTACGAGGATGGTTGAGAAAAGAAAAGCACATAATATCAAGCACTGGCAAGGATGTCGAAGAACTGGTACTCTCATACGTATTTCTGGTATTAAATGCAAAGTTATGTAGACACTTTGGAAAACAGTTTGGAAGTTTCTTATAAAGTTAAACAGGAAGTTACCATATGACCTAGCCATCCTGCTCCTCTAAGTATTTACCCAAGGGAAATGAAAACCTGTGTTCACACAAAAACCTGTACGTGAATATTTTTATTGGCTTTATTAGCCACCAAAAATTGGAAACAATCCAAATGTCCCTCAACTGAGAAGTGGATAAACAAACTGAGGTACATCCATACAATAGAATACTATTCAACAACAAAAAGGAACAAACTACTGATACAGACCACAGCATAGAGGAATCTCAACTGCATTATGCTAAGTGAAAGAATCCACACTCAAAAAGCTCATATACTCTGATTGCATTTACGTGACATCCTGGAGAAGCAAAACCATAATGTCAGAAAACAGAGCAATGGTTGCCAGGAGCTGAGGGTAGAAGGAGAGTTTGACTACAAAGGGTATAGAGTAATTCTGGGGAGAGATGAAACTGTTCTAAAACTTGCTTGCAATGGTAAGTACATGACTGTATGTGTTTGTCAAAACTTACAGAACTATACACTGAAAGGGTAAATTTGCTGTATGTAAATTATATGCTAATTTAAAACAAAACAGACAGCAAGTAAAGAAATCTTAGGAAACAAACATTACTTTCAAATTTGGTAATAACAACAACAATAACAATAAACTTAGTCAAAATAATTATACATGTGGCTCATATTATGTTTCTATTGGACAGCACTGTTTTAGACAGTGAGCTCTGTCACTTTCAGGCTAAAGCAATTATAGCAATGCTCCCTTCCCTGCCTCAGTGAAGTCTGAAACCTATGATGGCAGCATCATTAGATGGTGGAGCCTCTGTAAGCCCAAGTCTCTGAATGACTCTTTGGAACAAAGGCCCTGACAACACTCACTGGATGCCTAGTGTGAGAAATAAACTTTATTTTGTCAAGCAATGAAGATTTGGGGGTTGTTTGTTACTGCAGCATAACCTAGCCTGTCCTGATGAATGCTGCCTTCCATTGTATCAACTTCACCTTCCACTTGGATCCTGCTTTTAGGTACAAAATAACTGCCAGCAATTCTCCGAGCTACATGCTTTTTAGTTTAATCTACAGATATTTGATCCAGAACTATCTAAAGAAGCAAGGAATATACTTTCTTTCCCCAGCAGACATTTCCTTGTGTTTCATTGGTTCACATTCACTCCCATGCTCATCCCTGAATCAACATGTTTAACAGAGTATAGGATTTCATGAACTAGCTGAGACCTGAGTCGTAAGACATGCCCCACCTCTACAGTCAGGAGTTGAGTTAACATCTCCCCAAATTAGGATGACTAATTTGTTGCCCAAACCAAGATACTTTAGAGAGTGCTAAAGAATATATTCATAATTATTCTAGAATAACAGACACAAACCAGGGCTCCCAAAGTACATGGCTTCATGCTAAGAAGATTTGGCTACCTGAATGAAAAGTTGTTAGTAAGAGAAAGTGGAATGGATACTGGGGAGATAACCACAATGACTATTCTAAAAAATATTTTTAATCACATACCTACTGTCTTAGTCCATTCAGGTTGCTATAATAAAATGCCATAGACTGGGGAGCTTATAAACAACAGAAATTTATTTTTCACAGTTCTGGAGGCTGGGAAGTCCAAGATGAAGGTGCAGACAGATTTGATATCTGGTGAGGGCTTCCTGGTTCATGGACGGTTGTCTTCTGGCTGTAACCTCACATGGCAGAAAGAGAAGGAAGCTCTCTGGAGCCTCTTTATAAGGGCACTAATCCCATTTGTGATGGTTCCACTCTCATGACCTAATCTCGTCCCAAAGACCCCACCTCCAAATATCATTACATTGGGGAGTAGGTTTCAACACATGAATTGGGGCAGAGGTAGGGGATGGAACACAAATATTCAGTCAACAGCACATACAAAGAAAATAAAGAGTCCACGAGGTAGTAATGACCAAATATATTCTCTATGAGGGACAAGTCAGCAGAGTGCCAAGCTTGCTCCTGAAGCCGGCTTATTTTCAAGGTATTCTTTCCGAGGTAACACTACTAGGAATCAACGTTAGTAAACTCAAGCCTCCTGATGTGTCTGGAACTCCCCCATCCCCCCCACCACCAAGGCTTTCTAATGACCTCAAAGCATAAATGACAAAGAACAACATAGTCCACATTTTCAGAAGTAAAGTCATGACTTTGAGATTATTTTCACTGCAATCCAAAGATATTGGCCTCCACAAACCGAGGAAAGAGAGACTGTGTTATCTCACTGAGCCCAGGGAATAATACCTAGGATGCAGTCTAAGTTCTAAGACCAACTGGTTGACTGACGTCAGATAAGTCATTAATAGAACTTCTAAGTACTCATCTGTAAATGGGAGATAATAATACCTGGGATCTACTTATCAAACTGGTTGTATGGAGGCTCAAATTAAGAAAATGGATATGGAAATCTTTTGAAACTTTAAGAGCATTATACAAGTGTAAAGTATTATTATTAAGAACTTTCAGCTAGGTCAGGCATTTTTATGTGGGAGTCAGTTTAAAGGCTATGAATAATCATCTTGTAATTGGATATGTAAATGTTCCTAGAGGTCCATTGCAGTAGGCTATTCAGATAAATCAAAACTGATGATGATGTTGATCATGATACTGATGATATTTCTCTAATAGTGAATGAGAAGCAGGGAGCAAAGTTAATGATCTCATAACTTGATCCATGGAAAACTTAGTACCTTTTAGTGTCTTTATTTTTTAAAGTTTTCCAGTGATGATATAATCGGAGCTGCAACTTTTACTATCACTGGGAGTCTGATATGTTTGCTCATACTAATCCATTAGCATTTAATTTTGTCGCTTTTATCTCTTATTCTATAAGCACCTAGTAACAGCTGAACTGCAACGAGTCTGGCTTCAGTGCCCCTGGAATGATTCAATCTTAAAATGATTGTGGATTTCAAAAAGACTGGGAGAAACTGGCCGTGGGTTCTCAGGGGAGTGCCCTGGCAGACAGGCAGTCCTGAACCTGCTGTCATTTTTAGGAGGTTATAGAGTTGAGAAATATTTCCCCTGTGGGCACAAGACAAAAAGAAGGTGGGAAAGCAAGACAGTGAAGAGCCATGACCCTGTGTCCCTTCATATCTTGTTTAGAACCAAAAAGTGTGCAGAATTTGAAAGTGCCTCCAATATGGGAGAAATGTTGGTATCTCCTTGAGTTGGCTCTTTCTTATGAACCTTAGCATCCTTCTTTAGCATCCACCATTATGCTTCTTCCCACCAAAACATATCGGCATGAATCTGAACCAATGATGCTTCAAACATGGCATTGGTATAGAAAATTTAACTTACAATGAAGCAAAGCCAAGGCTTTTAATATAATGCAAAGATACGCAACTGTCAATTTACATATGATGTTGTAGTCAGAGAGACTTGTTACAAGGAAGAAAGCCCACTCAAATAAGTAAAGGGAAAGAACTGCTGTAAAAATGCAATTAATTTCATAGATATGCAAGGACAAAACAAAGTTTATACATATATGTACCCATATGATCTAGCATGGCTAGAACATCATGATTTTTCTGTGTTCTCCCCTCATAGAAAAAATACCAAAAGAAGTTTTCTACTCTGATTTTCTAAAATTTATTTGAAAAGAAAGAGGGCAATTGTTTCATTCACTATATGTATAAATATACTTCATCCACTAACTATATTTATAAATCCTCTTATAGTCTGAATATATTAAAACACTGAAAGCTTTGAATTGAACTGGAAAGTTGTTTATATGATGCCACTTTACATACATCACCAAGAATAACCTCAGTGTTTTTCATTTTCAATATAGATGTGGGGATTCCGTTGGTGGCTACCTATCTCAGTTAAAAATAAAATAACACTCTGATGAATAGTCACATTTATTAGTGTTATTCATGGCATAAAGCACTACACCCAGAGTAATGCCCTTGTAACTTGAGCAGTTCCAGAGGACCCCAGCTAGCCTTCCTGCCCAGTGCCCATGTAATCGGAAGGAATCCTACCTATGCTCATTTACCAATAGAGTTCTTTAGTTCTGGGTCTCTGAGAAAAGATCCACAGCTTGAAACAGAAATGTAAAGATGAACAAGCAAAATAACTGATCCCAGAGTAAAAAGCATCATGCAAGAAACACAAAAAATTTTTTGAAAAGATGAAATTTATATCCTGAGTTATTTATTTATTTATTTTTAAATATTTATTTATTTATTTTTGGCTGTGTTGGGTCTTAGTTGCAGCATGTGGGATCTTCGTTGCAGCAAGCAGGCTTCTTGCTAGTTGTGGCTCGCGGGCTCCAGAGCGTGCAGGTTCAGTAGTTGTGGCACGCGGGCTTAGTTGCCCTGTGGCATGTGGGATCTTAGTTCCCTAACCAGGGATGAAACCTGTGTCCCCTGCATTGGAAGGCAGGTTCTTAACCACTGGACCACCAGGGAAGTCCCTCAGAGTTATTTAAAAAGACAGGATTTTTATAAAACAAGCTCTGGTGTCTATTAAAAAAAAGAGCAATTAAGAACAAAAAAGAGTTTTTAGAAAATAAACATATAATTTCCAAAATAAGAAAAACTTAATAGAAGTTCTGAATAATAAAACATACAAAGCTGAAGACTTTAATCAGTAGCCTGGAAGATGAAACTGAGGACATTTTCAAAATTTAGAGCAATAAAATATGATATATCTCCAGGAGACCAAGTATCTGTCTAGTAAGAGTTCTCAATGGAGGAAACAGAGAAAACATAAGGAAAGAAGCAAAGAAAAAATAGTTACTCCTACTGGGAAAATCAGAGCCTGAGCACAGAACCTCTCTTTCCCAACTGATTAGTGACATAAATGGTTAATGTGGACAGGGCCTTGGGACTGGAGAGAGAAATGAAGAAAGTGTGGCTTACGTAGGATTTAGTGTTCTACAGAGACAGTTTGTTTGGCTTGGTTAGGGCAGCTTCTGTAGAGCATCATTTACAAAGCTGGAAGGATCAAAGACCAGGCATCCGAGGAGAAGGCCTATCACTCTAGTGGAAACTGAAATCGTTTATTGATTTTAAGTCCAGTGGTTTGAGCCTACTGGATGCCTCCATCAAGGAAACCCTCTAGTTCTACCATTGCAAGCCATTCTTAGGAGGAATTGTACCACTGGGCTGAACTGCCCCCTTTTTCGTGGCTGAAGAAGGGCCACCAGCACGCCCTATACACACACACTTAAGCTGAAGAATGCTGACAATATGGTAAGTTCCCACTCACTGCTGCCTCACTAGAAAAGTTTCTTTCTTAACTCTCATCTCCTGCCCTCCACTACCGACTGAGAGATCCCAAAAGGCTGACTTACACATTTACTGTTATGGGAAACCAAAGAAGGATCTCAGATTATTTAAGGGGCTCAGCTTCTTAAAGGAGGAAGAACATGGCCAAAAAACCCAACCAAACAAACAACAAAAAACTAAGACAGATATCCCCCATGAGGCAGACTAATATAGAGAGAAAATACAATTTAAGAAAAAAATATTATGTAAGTCAGCAGCATGCAAAAAGATTGGTAAATGAAGGATCAGAAAGTGAAAAGTTTTTATTTGAAGGAAGATTTTTTTAAATCATAGTACTTGAATTATAAAATTCATTAGAGGAACACCAAAATAAAGTGGATACTTCTGGAAACAAAGTTAAAAGTATGAAAGGTCAAATAGAGGAACTATATCACAACAAAGCCCCAAAATATAAAGGTTGGAAGTCTTGAGTAAAAAGACATGCAAGACAGATCCAAAACAATGCACATTCCAAGAGGTAAAAAGAGAACATACACAGGAGAAGTTTGAAAAGAGAACAGAAGATTCTGCCTTTCAGATTAAATGTGCCAAGCAAAATTAATTTTCAAATGATATGCATTTTGACAAAAACTGATAAAACTATGAATCCCAAAGATAAAAAGAAAATCTCATAATTTCAGACATTAATACACACACACATACACACACACAGATTAATTTAGGGAAGAACATCACAATGGATTTCTCACCTGCAACTCTGGAAGATATGGAAAAATATTTCTAGGCTTTCCAGAGAAAAGAAGATCAAGAATTCTTTACCAGCCTAGACATCATCCCCATGGAAAAGCAAGAGAATAAATTTTATATGATCTCAAAATATACTCCCTTTATATCCTTCTTAGGCAACAGAGAAGCAAAGAGAAAGTTAATTCAGGACAAATAATCTCAAGTTAGTAAAAGATTGAGTGTACAAGAAAAAATGGTGAGCAAAAAAGAAATCCTAGTTTTTAAAAACTGTAAAAAAAGTATTAAAATTTAATGATGATAATGCAATTTTTGAAGTATAAAATATATGTTGAATAAGGATTATAAAAAGTGAAAAGCCATAATTCAAGGAAAAGTAAATAATACTTTAGAACTAAAATGCTAATAATACCTAGAAATTAGGGTTAAAGAAAGAGATGTCTTGAAATAAAAGTTTATTAGAAGATGGGGGAAAAGAAAGTAGGGAAATACAGTGATGAAGACTGATCTATCTTAATTTTGGAATGTTAAAATAGAGATCCAGAGCAGAATTTTGAAATTATTGTTGGGAGCAAGAGGCAGGAGGGATAAGACGGTAGATGTAGGGAGAGGAGAACAGAATCAGGTCTTCTTCTTGACCCAAAAAAGTAGAGGATGTATTTGCTTTTCAAACACAGAGAACAGTTCGGCCATAAATAAAACCTTAATAAATTCAAGAAAAAAAACTAAATATATTCTCTAACAACCATGATAAAAGTTGGCATTAACAAGAAAAGAATAACTTTTATTTTAAATATGTACACTCAAAGATTTAGAAGTACTGCTTTAAGTAACTCTTGGTTTAAAGAAGATATCAAAACCAAAGTTATAAACTATAGACAAATTAATTACAAAGAAAATTACTTATCAAAGCTTATGTGATCCAGTTTAATATGGTATATGGTATCCAAAGCAAGAAATAAAGAAGAGTTACAGCTTAAAATAATTTATTAAAGCTAAGAAAGATTGAAAACAATAAAAGCTAACATTTTAACTCTAGAATCAAGAAAAAATGATGAATTAAGTCCAGAGAAATTCAAGAAATGTATTAATAAACACAAAAATATAAATTAATTAAATATAAAACAAAGACTAAGTACATATCAATGAAACCAAAAGCATATAGTTTTTTGGAAAAATTAATAAAATGGCCAAGTCTTGCAACTTAGAGAAAAAGAGAGAAGTTCATTGATCAGGTGAGCCCTGGTATCCTTGAAGAGCTCTGTGGTGATTATTCTTTGCAAGCCAGTATAAGAAAAGCTGTCATCTATGAATTCAATGAGGAGGATGGGACGCTAGGATGGCAGGGAGCAAGTGACACCACTTAATCCTCAAAGACAAGGCAGCTATGGTTCCTGTAATGAAAGCAGAGCCAGTGTAGTCGTAAGGATATTTAGACCTGCTTAGAACCTTCGTGTTGGCTAATTGATCCCAGTGTCCTTAGGATTGAAATAGATAGACAGTGAACTGAAGTCTTTCTTGATGTATGTAAGTGAAAGAGCTCTAGATTTAATGTCTAAAAACTCTGACTTAAACCACTACAACAGAGAATTGTGGTTCCTCAACCAATTCCCAGGTTCAAAGTCCCCTGAATGAAGGCAAGGCTGGTGTTCTCTTGAGGAAGGACCTTGCTAACCTTCCAAAAATGTATACGGTAAATCTTCCTTCTAGACTTCCAAATAAACTTGGTGTCATTTAGCAGGGAGACTGTACATAGGGGAAGGAAAATAATCAGAATTTGAGGATTTCTGGGCATCCTAATCTAGCACCTTAGGATCCATTTCCATAAATATTTCTCTGGTGTATATTGTGATTATTTTGGGGCTTATGGTAGCTCCTCATGAGTCACTATATCTCACCTTCTGGGATGTGAAGAGTTCTGAGTCTGGCTATAGGTCTAGCAGCAATGAGTGGTAGTAGGGGTAGTCATAAAGGAGATTAGCATTCTGCTGCAAACTAACCAACTCAGAGGCCATTTCAGATTCTTAGGCAAAGGAAAATTAGCTACTTCAGTCAGGGGAAATGTTGCTCCATGACATCCCAACTTCTCCAAAAGTCTCAACCCATTGCAGGTGCAAAATCTTATCTATATACCATCAGCTCGAAAGCCCCAAATCTCATCATCTAAGTCAAATATGGGTAGGATTCTGGATATAATCCATCCTAGGGCAAAATTCCCCTCCATCTGTGAACCTGTGAAACTAGAAGACTACTCATATGCTGCTATGGTTTGAATGTTTGTGTCCTCCAAAATTCATATGTTAATCCTAACTCCCAAGATGAAGGTATTAGGAGATGCGGCTTTGGGGAGGTAGTTAGGTCATGAGGGTAGAGCCCTTGTGAGTGAGATTAATAACCTTATAAAAGAGGCCCCAGAAAGCTCCCTTCTTCCCTTCTACCATGTGGGAACACAGCCAGAAATTGCTGTGTATTAACCAGCGAGCAGGCTCTCACCTGACATGAAATCTGCTGGCATCTTGATCTTGAAATTCCCAGCCTCCAGGACTGTGAGTGATAAATTTCTGTTGTTTATAAGCCACCCAATCTATGGAATTTTACTATAGCAACCCTAATGGACTAAGATATATGCTCACACAATATGATGTGGGAAACGCATAGGATAAGTTATAGACATTCTCATTGTAAAAGGGAGAAAATAGAAGGAGAAAAAGAGTCACTGGTCCCAAGCAATTTCAAAGTACAACTGGTCAAACTTCATTAGGTTTAAAAGCTTGGGAATAATCCTCTGTAGCTCATGGCTCTGACCTCTGGACCTAAGGCCTTACCCTTAAAGTTATCCTTCTTTTTTCTTGAAGGGTATATTTGCAGATGCATAGTTTTATCATGTTTCTTGCCTGTAGAGTTCTCAGGGACCAACAGCCTTCTTTCATTTCATCCTGTCTCTTGTCCGTCTAAGCTGTCAGTTTTTCTGCAGGTACAACATTCTCAGAGCCTTGGCAGTCTCCTATGTATGTCATGAGAATGTAGGCCATTAAACAAAAGGCTCCTCCACAGATATTTCCGAGATAATTACATCTCTTTTTCTGACTTCTGCTGAGATGGCCGAGGAGATCCATGAGTCATATGCTTAATCTCTGCAAATTCACTCTTCATGAATGAATGTACTGATCGTTTGATTCTTCCAAAGTACCAGCAAAAGCTGTCCAGACACACCCTTGGCTTTCTCTTTAGAGCATACTTTTCTGGCAGTGAATCTCCAAATTTTAGTATTTTTTATTTTGCAATCTGGTTAGGCTAAGAATTTTCTAAATCATCAGGTCCTGGTTTCTTTTTGCTTAACAATTCTTCCTTTAAGTTATCTCTTTCTTCTCTCATTTTAGTATAATCAACAAGAAGAAACCAGGCTCCACCTTCAACACTTTGCTTGGAAATCTTTTTAGTTAATATCCAAGTTCATTACTTACACGTATTGTTTTCCACACAACTGTGGGACACAATTCAGCCAAACTTCTGCCACTATAAAACAAAGATCTTCTTTCCTCCAGTTCCCAAAAGCGTGTTCCTCATTCCCTTCTAAGCCTTCACCAAGAGAGCCTTTAATATTTAATGTTTTTACCAATAGTTGGTTTATGAAAATGTGGGTATTCTTTAAGACAGTATAGGCTTTCTCTACCATGATCCTCACTTCCTTCTGAACCCTCAATGGCAGTCTTTAACATCCATATTTCTACCAATAGTTTGTTCAAAGTAATCTATGCTTTTTCTATCATGCTTATCTAAATTCCTCCAGCCTCTATCCATTAAACTCCAAGGCAACTTCCACATTTCCGGGTATCTGTTACAGCAGTACTCCATTTCTGGGACCAAAATCTGTATTGGTTTCCTATGGCTGCTGTAACAAGTTACCACTTCCTGGTGGCTTACAGTAACACATACTTTTTCTCTTATAGTTCTGGAGGTCAGAAGTCTGAAATCCACTTCACTGGGCCAAAATCAGGTCTGCAGGGCCGCACTCACTCTGGAGGCTCAAAGGGTGACTCTGTTTCCATTTCTTTTTTGGCATCTAGAGCTGTATTCCTTGCATTCCTTGGCTCATGGCTCCTCAGCCATCTTCAAAGCCAGCTGTGTAGCATCTTGCCTCAGCCATCACATTGCCTTCTGTCTCTGTAATCAAATCTCCCTCTGCCTTCTCTCCTTTAAGGAAATTTCGGATTACATTTAAAGCCCACCTGGATAATCCAAAATAATCACCCTGTCTCTAAATCCTTAACTTAATCACATCTGCAAAGGCCCTGCTGCCATATAAGGTAACATTCACAGGTTCCCAGGATTAGGCTGTAGATATCTTTGGGGGCCGTTATTCAGCTTAGCACATCTGGTACTTTCTTTTATTATTTGATGCTAAACATTGTGACTATTACCTTGTTGCTAGATATTCCTGTGTTTGAATACAATTTAGTTACCTGGAAACAATTTGATTCTTTCAACGCTTGCTTTTAAACTTTGTGAGGTGAGATCAAAACAATCTTTAGCCAATGTCTAATTTAGTTCCAATAACTTTCTGAATTCTCTGCCCAATGCCCTGTGAATTGCAAGGTCTTTCACTTTGGCTAGTGAGAAGATGATATATTTCTGGCCTTGTGTGAGCACCAGGGATTGTTCCCTCTGCTTCTGAGGGATAGAATTCTATCCCCAGCCTCAGGTACTTTCCTCATATACATGAGATTATCAGTACCCAGCAGAGGAAGGACTAAAACAGCAGATCAGAAGTTCTCCAGATCTCTCCTGCCAGTTCTCTCCCCCTTTGTACTCTGCCCTAGGAACTCTAGCTGCTTTGTCCTCCTAAGAGTCTCAACTTTTTCTCCTCAACTCAGGAAGACTGTTAGGCTCTGCTGGGTCCCCTCCTCCTTGTGCTGTGTCCTGGAAACATTCTCTAGGCAGTAAAATGGGCAATCACAGAGCTCATCTCCTTTGCTTCTCATCTCAATTATCACTATCCTGCACTGCCTGATGTCCAATGTCTGAAAACTGTTGTTTCATATATTTTATTCAGTTTTCTAGTTATTTCAGGCATGAGGGTAATTCAGGTCCTTGTTAGTCCATCTATGCCAAAAGCAGAAGTTCTTAAAATTTATGTGAAAATATAAAGGAGCTAGAAGAGAAAAAAATTTTTTGAAAAAGAACGTATTTTAAGGAATCACACTACCACTTGGTTTCAATTTAAAAAAGAATGAACTATTGATATATCCAACAATGTGAATAAATCTCAATATAATAAAGCTACAGTAATCAAGATAATACGGTATTTGTGGTGGTTAGTTTTATATGTCAACTTGACTGGGCTAAGGGATGCCCAGAAAGCTGGTAAGATATCATTTCTGGGTTTTTCTGTGAGAGTGTTTCCAGAAGAGATTGGCATATGAATTGGTAGACTGAGTCAATCCTAACTAATGTAGGTTGGCATAATCTAATCCCTTGAGGTCCTGGATAGAACAAAAAGGCAGAGGGAGAGCAAATTTGCTGTCTTTGCTTGATCTAGGACTTTCATCCTGTCTAGCCCTCAGACATTGGCTCTGGTTCTCAGGTCTTTGGACTTGGACTTATACCATTGGCTCCCCTGGTTCTCAGGCCTTTGGACTAAGACTGAATTACACCACCAGATTTCCTGGTTCTCCAGCTTACAGATGGCAGATGGTAGGCTCCCATAACTGTGTGAGCCAATTCCTATAATAAATCTGTATCTATATATCTCTCTTTTCATATATATATATATATGGAAATTATATATAGAGAGAAAGAGAGACAGAGAGACAGAGACCAAGACAGAGAGACAAGAGAGAGAGACAGAGAGAGATCTTGTTGATTATTTTTCTCTGGAGAACTCTAATACAGTATTTATATCAGGATAGGTGTATAAATCACTGGAACAGTATAAAGAGTTCAGAAATAGACCTTTTACATATATGGTCCATTGCGGGGTTTTTCTACAAAGAAGGAGAAGGAATAGTCTTTCTAGCAAATGATGCTAGAATAATTAGACATCTATAGGCAAAAATAATGAGCCTAGATCCTATCTCACACTTTATGCAGAAATTAACTTGAAATGAATTATAGACATAAACTTAAAAGTTATTATTATAAAATTTCTAGGAGAAGCCATAGGGAGAAATTTTTGTATCATTGGGTTAGGTAAGGATTTTTTAGATAGATCACAAAAAACACAAACCATTTTTTAATTGATAAATTTGACACCATCAAATTTAAACTGCTGCTTTAGGAAAGACTGTTTAAGAAAATAAAAAGGCATACTGGGAGAAAATGCTTGCAAACACATATCCGATTAATAAATGATATCCATAATATATAAAGAAATCTTACAACTCAATAGTAAAAAATAGACATTCCAGTAAAAAAGTGGGCAAAAGATTTGAATAAACACTTCACTGAAAATGATATAAGGATGTCAAATAAGTACATTAAAATATGCTCAACATTATTTTTCATTAGGGAAATACAAAACAAACCATAATGAAATACCACTACACACTTACTAGAACGACTAAAATTAAAGCCTGATAATACCAAATGCTTAAGAGAATGTAGGCTCACTGGACCCCTCACACGTATTGCTTGTGGGAATGTAAAATGTTTCTGCCCCTTTGGAAATGTTTCAGTTTCTTTTAAAATTAAATATACTCTTAATGAATAACCCACCAATCCCACTCCTTAGTTTCCCAAGAGAATAAAAACATGTCTACACAAAACCTGTACACAAATGTGGTAGACTCATAAATGGAATACTACTCAACAATAAAAAAGAATAAATTATTGATACATCCAACAATGTGAGTAAATCTCAAAATCACTGTGTTGTTAAAAGAAAGAGTCCAGACATAAAATGCTACGTACTGTATGATTCCATTTAAATGATACTATGGAAAAGCAAATCTATAGGGACAGACATCAGACTGGGAACTAGGACTGGGATAAAGGGACTGACTGCAAAGGAGCATGAAGGAATTTGTTTGGGTGATGTAAATATCCTATATCTTAATCATCTGTCAAAACTCATTGAGATATACTTTAAAAGTGTGGGGCTTCCCTGGTGGTGCAGTGGTTGAGAATCTGCCTGTCAATGCAGGGGACAGGGGTTCGAGCCCTGGTCTGGGAGGATCCCACATGCCGTGGAGCAACTAGGCCCGTGAGCCACAACTACTGAGCCTCCGCGACTGGAGCCTGTGCTCCGCAACAAGAGAGGCCGCGATAGTGAGTGGCCCGCGCACCGCGATGAAAAGTGGCCCCCGCTTGCCGCAGCTAGAGAAAGCCCTCGCACAGAAACGAAGACCCAACACAGCCAAAAATAAATAAATAAAAATTTAAAATAATACAGACATACATTTTTAAAAAAAGTGTGAATTTTACTAAATGTAAATTATACCTCAATAAAACTGCTTAAAAGATATCTAGTCATAGAAAACCACATGTACATTATGATCCCATTTCTGTGAAGAAAAATTTAAAAATTTTAAATATCGATGTGTTTACATATATAGAAAGACCTAAAAAAATATTCACTATATTTTCTTAGTACCTGAGGCTGGAGATGGAAGTAGGATTGGGGCTCTCAAAGACTGGGTTCTCTGGAAGCAGAAGCTGATACAGATTTGGCAAGTAGCGTATTTATTAAGGGTCTGTACTTGTATAAGAGAGGGGGAAGAAGCAGGACTAGGCAAAGTTGAACTGCAGTGCAGTGTCAACCTAGTCTCACCCAACCCCGTGGAAAGCTCTGGAGCGTATACAGCTGTTCAGAGGTATCCCAGGCTGGGCTGAAATGGCTGGGATTTTTGGTCCCCCAGCAGGTCAGGGAATGATGGTAAAGTAGATCACTCCTGATTCCACTTTTTTATTTTTAGACCCATGATTTCTTTTGATTGGGGCCACAGAGGACGGTGCTCCATCCTCATAGAGTACCACCTCCAAGCTGATGCTTAAACTGCACCTTCAGTACCCCACGCCAACACTACTGGGCTGGAGTTTGTGCGTGGTGCTATCTCTGATGCAATCGATAAATCTCATGGACTGGGACCTACTTCCAAACCTTCTTTTCTGACAAGTGGGTCCCCTGGTCTGATGTCATGTTATCCTATTGGGACCCTATCCTGATGAATCAAATGCTTCATGAGCCCTCATCTAGTCATGCTGGTTGAAGCTTATGAGCATGAAAGGCAAGCCCATGCCCAGGTCACTTGGCTTTTCCTGTTAGAACAAATCTCTGGCAATTCTAGAACAGAAAGAGCTCAATGGAGTCAACCTGCCACCAAATGGCTGGCTGGTCTCCTTGAAGAATAGTGCCATTTTGGGGGCTCAGTGTTGGTCTCTCTGGCTGGCAGTTTTGGACATTGAGTGGCAGCAGTAGCCAACTCATTCTTGGTAACTGGAAGCCACTGGAACCATGCATAGCTTTCATCTCTCCCACCATGACTACTCCATTCATGTCTCTATGTGCAAGCACTGGCGTGGCCAATGACCAAGACTAGCTAATATCAAACAGCCAGGTAATTTTGACGATGTGGTTTTTCCATGCCTCTTCCATGATAGATGTTCTCTGATGGGTGTTTACATGTGACACAAAGACCTTCACAGTTTTGTGACACTCCCATGCATCTATCCACATCCTTTTGTTGCCACTGCCCATGAATTTATATATATTCTAACCTTGAGCTACTTCTCCTCTCACACAAACTGAATAATCAGGCACTGCCTGAAATTCTGTCCTCACTGTCTTTCAACGCCTCTCCTGAGTGAAGTTGCAGTGTAGCTGAAGCCCGTTTTCAGTTTGTACCCATATACTGAGCTGCCCCATCTGTAAATCTCTGCTGTCTGGTTATAAGCGATCTCCCCAATGTCCACAGGGATGAGCTGAGGGATGCAACAGTAGTAGGTGGCCAGAGGATCTGGGCTTCCTGCTCATGCGGCTTGCTTATGTCCTTAGCCCTGCTCATGCTTGATCCCATTTTAACTTTCCTCTTAAAATGGATTGCTACTGAACCTCCCTGGTTTACAGTTTAGTGGATCTGATAGAACCCAGTTCCAAGTGCATAGTCACTTGTTATCTCTGGGTCAGATGCTCCATCTCTACCAGAGTCCAGTAGCACAGCAGGAGTTGTTTTTCAAAAAGCATATAATTATCTGCCATGAGGGCATAATCTAGCTACAGAAGCCTGATTCTACTGCAGTAGTTTGCCCACACAGCATCATTCATTCATACATCTAATATAATATAATCTGCTGGGTCATTTGAGCCAAGCAGCAGGCACATTGCAGCAGGGACCTGCTGCAGAACCCTTTCTTGCTCTGCACCCCATTCAATGATGGCAGCCTTCTGTGTTGCTCAGTATATGGGTTGGAGCGGTATTCCCAGATGCAGAATATGCTCCCTTCTAAATCCAAAAAGGCCTACCAGGCATTGTATTTCCTTTTTCATGATAGAAGTTGCAAGATGGATCATTTGTCTCTCATTTTGAAAGGAAATCCTGGCACACTCATGACTACTGAACTGCTGAAAAATTTTCCAGTGTGATAGACCTTTGAATCTTTGTAGGGTTTATCTTCCACCATTAGGTTCATAGGTGTCTTGCCAAAGCTTCCAGTATGCTAGCCACTTTTGGTCCCCTGACACTATTGGAATAATATTTGATGTAGTGGATCAGTGTGTTATTTTGGGGGATATCCACATGGTCCAGACCTCTTCAGACTATATTATGATAGACTATCTTATGACAGAAGGTAGTAGATTTTAAATAGCCCTGGGAAAAACTATAAATATATATTGTTGCCTGTTCCATGTTGAGTGTTTTTGTCTGATTAAAATAGAAAAGAATGCATTTGCCAACTCAGGGGCCGCATTCCATGTGCCTGAGGCCATGTTAATCTGCTACCAAATTTACATTTTACACAGCAGCTACAAATGGGGCTACTACTTGGGGGAGTTTGCATAGCCTAATGGGATCCTCTAAGATTCATCTGGCTCCTTTAGTGGTCAGACTTGTAAATTAAATGGATGAGTATTAGTGTATGTACTCTATTGCTTGTACATTTCTTATTGCTTCTGTAGCAAATTCCACACACTTAAATAACAAAAATTTACTATCTTATAGTTCTGGGGGTCAAAGTCTAAAATGGGTCTCACTGGGCTAAATCAAGGTTAGTGTTCCTTCTGGAATCCATTGACTTGCCTTTTCCAGCTTCTAAAGTCTGCCCATATTCCCCTGGTATGTGGTCCCCATTCACTTTTTTTTTTTTAATAAACTTATTTATTTACTTATTTTAGTTTTGGCTGCGTTGGGTCTTTGTTCCTGCGCGCAGGCTTTCTCTAGTTGTGATGAGCGGGGGCTACTCTTCGTTGTGGTGCACGGGCTTCTCATTGCGGTGGCTTCTCTTGCTGTGGAACATGGGCTCTAGGCGCGTGGGCTTCAGGAGTTGTGGCACGTGGGCTCTAGAGCACAGGCTCAGTAGTTGTGGCATGCGGGCTCTAGAGTGCAGGCTCAGTAGTTGTGGTGCATGGGCTTAGTTGCTCCGCGGCATGTGGGATCTTCCCGGACCAGGGCTCCAACCTGTGTCCCCTGCCTTGGCAAGCAGATTCTTAACCACTGCGTCACCAGGGAAGCCCCCCATTCATCTTTAAAGCCAGCAATAGCTGGTCAAGTCTTTCTCATGTTGCATAACCCTGACACACTCTCTCTTCTCTCTCTTCCATATTTAAAGTAAACTGATTAGCAGCCTTAATTCCATCTGCAACTTTAATTCTCCCTGACATATAGCATAACAGTCACAGGTTCCAGGGATTAGGACCTGGACATCTTTGCAGGGACTATTACTATTCCCACAACAACTCTTCTTTTCCAAGAGTGCAGTTACTTGAGTAAATGGCAACATCCCTTTGGAGAAGGGCTGGGAGAATTATTACTGTGATAATTGCCATCGTGTTGCAGGGGCTTTCTTCCTGTGGATCCAGCCTCCTCTTCAGTCAGTGTGCTCCAGGTCTAAAAACTGGTTCAGATCTGGATTCGAGCGAAGTATCATGGCTTTTTATTGAGGCAATTGCTCTCAGTCTTCTGATCATTTATCCTTGATTTGTTATGATGGTACTCACTGAGTAGTACATATTTTGGCTTTCATCTATTTTGCCCCTAGGGTCACTTGTTCGATTATCCATCTACAAAACTCTCTTCAGGTCAGATCCCCTTGGCCATCATTCCACCCCTGTGGCTCATTACAATAATTGCATCCACCTGGTTTTGAGCAGTTAAGTGCTGCCACCTGCCCTCTATTGTTTTGGGTTCTTAGCCTAGTTCTATAGTAGTCTCCCCTCCCATTAGTTCTGAAATACAAAGGACAAGCTGATCATTTTTAGTGATGTTTGTAGTACCCTCACACCAGCACCTTCTCTATGGCCTTGGTGGGTGGTATGTCCTCTAGGTGCACCTCTGGAACATGATGCTCTCGTGGGTATTCTGGCTTCATGTAGTATACCCACTTCAGCATGCCCAGTTTCTTGAGCCTTTCGATCCCTTCCTCCATTGTCTCACACAGAAATTCTGGCATTTCAAGTTCATATAATTTATGAACCATCACTTTTTCTATGCTTCTAGAAGCCATCCCAATAGCAAGTCCATACCATCTCCTGGGGACTTTGCCAGGGCATTAAATCCTATATCTCAGGTGCATGCTCTCAAATCAATAAACTTGCCACTATTCAATCTTATGTCTCTGCCCCTTGATCAAGCACCCTAAGATACAGTCTCAGAGTAGCAGCTCCTACAGGTATATGCTGGCTAGATTTATAGCTCCATATGACCATGGGGAAATTAAAGGGACTATGGGGGAACTCTAAGCTTTTATTCTGTGTATTACTACAACTGAGCACAGTAAGTATGTATTCATGTATAACTTGAATTATTTAAAAATTATTTTTAAACAGTTTCTTAAATAACAATAAAAATCATAATAAAAATAATAATTTTATTTGAGCCAACGAACAGCAGAATCTTTAGTTTTAGTCCCAAGCAGTAATAGTGAAAAAGGGAACACTTAAAATCATTCAGGTAAGATTTCTCAGCTCCAGAAATAAAATTATTTTTAAAAAATAGTCCTAAAAGATCAAGATTCAGATGGATTTATACTTTTCATCTTCTTCATGGGATGCAAAAAGACTGTTAATAATTTCCATAGAGTTCTAAAGGAAGGGCTTCCCTGGTGGCGCAGTGGTTAAGAATCTGCCTGCCAATGCAGGGGACACGGGTTCAAGCCCTGGTCTGGGAAGATCCCACATGCCACGGAGCGACTAAGCCCGTGAGCCACAACCACTGAGCCTGCGCGTCTGGAGCCTGTGCTCCGCAACAAGAGAGGCCGCGACAGTGAGAGGCCCGCGCACCGCGATGAAGAGTGGCCCCCGCTTGCCGCAACTAGAGAAAGCCCTCGCACAGAAACGAAGACCCAACACAGCCAAAAAATAAATATAAATAAATAAATAAATTTATATTAAAAAACAATGTATAAAGCAAAAAAGGTGGACAATAAAAAGAGTAATTAACACAAACAACATCATAATGGATGACTTCAACATACCTCTCTTACATCAAGTAGAGAAAAAAAGATATAGAATATATTTATTAATAAAGATATGGGCATCTAAAATGTGTGGTATTCCAGAATATTTGATGTGAAATTCAAAACAAAAACTCATGCAGTTTAAAAAAAATGAGGGCCTCAACTAAAAAAACTATTTTTAAGTTGTATAAATGTATAATGACCCTTGAAAACAGAAGTATAAATAAAAAAAGGAATCCATGAAGTTTTAATTCTTCTTCCTTGATCTTCTTTGATAGTGATTTTAGCTAATGTTATAACAAGAACTTATATATTTATGCCTGGGAATAGACGATAGATAGATATATAGATACATAGGGCAAGCTTAGAGAATCAATTCTCAAATAATTGGCTTATCCTTATACATCTACTTCACCTAAGACTATCTCAGAAAGAGATTATGAACCAGTACAAACCAGTACAAAAATTTTATGAGTATAGTCTGACTAGAAGCATATCTTTTGAAATTTATTTTAAAAAATTTAACCTCTGAGTAAAAATATTGTTTTAAATAAAGAAATATGAGCCAAGACATTTTCTGGGACTAAAGGACTTAGTTTTGGGGTCATACAAATCAGCAAAAATATAAATAATGCAGAAGAAAACTTCTTGATCATGAAAGCAGCCATGCTCCCACCATGAAGTATATCAATGCCACCAAGATTCATGTTGTCCCACTGGATGCATAGGATCATGTGCTTTATTACACAGCACAATATGTGCTGTGAAGAGCTTATACATCGAAATGCAACATGTAGAAATGATACCATTCACTGGACTTAACACATAGCTCACAACGACAATATAGAATCCTCTAATAGTGAAATAACTAGAAGCTATTTTAAAACCGTGAAACACATTAGCAGAATGGAATAGAAGAGAATTTATAGACCAAATGAGAATGAACTGAATTCTACCTCAGTTGTTTTGGTGGCAGTCTGATCAAGGTTACCTTAACAGAAACCTCAACAGTTTACTCTTTCCTCATGGTAGTGCACTTACAACTAAACCTCTCACAGCAGTGTCCCTTCTCACAGACTGTTCACAGTCAGCGCCCTGCTGCTTAGCAGCAAAACACTAAATGATACAGGATAAGCAGTTCCTCTTCAGAAGATCACCTTACAAACATAATACCAAGCTTTGTCTCTATTTTACAGATGAGGAGTTTGATACGATGAGGGATGAGTGACTTGCCCTGACCAGGCTGGTCAGTGGATAAGTAAAAAACGAGATTCTGTCAGGAGCAATTCACAGAGCGCAGAAACCAAGAGTGGCAGGAAGGAGGGAATTAGCCAATACCTCAAACAGATAAGAATGTAATGATGGAACTAGGCATGGTGATTCTAGTAATGCCCATTGCATGCATACAAAAATATGTTTTGAATGAACATTTAAGAAACCTTTTTCTTAACCAGCAATATAAATTTTCTTCATTTACAGAAACAAAACTTTAAAGACGTCTGTGCCTCTGCTTTTTTTGTTTGTTTTTGATAAACTCTTAAAAGATAACCTGTGTTTCAAAATAGTTAAACAGAACAGTGATTTCCTTATACCAACAAATGCACGTTAGCATACACAGTCCTGGTTAATTAATTAAGACCATCAAAGAGAGCTTAGAAATCTTGATAAGAAATGTATGCACTACAATATAGCACTAAGGGCAGGGGGAGACAAAACATTCTGAATTTTATAAATCTTTTCTTTTTGACCCAGGAACTTAAACTTTGTCCACCACCTGTTTCATAAACTCTACCAAAATAGGAATAAGAGATTTGATTCTGAGATTCTAGGTATAGATATGGGGAGAAGCAGCAGAATGAGGGAGGTCACACAAAATCAGCAGTGAAGATCATCTGGTTATTAATGTAATGCTTTGTTATCTGGTATTTTCCTTTTTAAAGAAAGCAGAACTCAACCCCAAAATTTGAAAGGGTAAGTATTTTACATTGGACAGTGGCTAAATTTTTGAGAGAATGGAACAGAATATAGGAGAATTTTGATTTGCAATCAAGTTCCCTATTCCATCCCCAACTCTCCCACTGTTTTAAAGCTAGCAATGCCCAGAGTTTTTCTGGATATCACTTCCTTTCCATATACAATGAACTGCCATATTTAAAGCAGAGTGATACCAAGCGAGTCTCATTTGGACACAATAAAGATATTAGAAAAAAGAAATAAGCAAAGTTAAAAGCAATTTTACATATACATATCATGCATTATTCAGCTTTTCAGAGATTTCAGAAAAAGTTATTGGAAGCAAATTGAAAAGGAGCATCTCCATATAGCATCTTAGTTCCAATCAAGGAAAGATAATTTTTTACAATTGGGATGAATTATAGTATCTATCTACTTTAGAATTCCTAAATTTCTTTGATCACAGAACATTCTTTACAAGTGTAATATGTTGATGGAACATGTACAGCACTGTGAACACTCAGGTTAAAATACAGAGCAAAAACATAATCTCAGAATAATTGCTACTAGAAGCATTCAAAAAAAACCCCTCTAAAACAGAACCTAAATATAACAAACTAAAGAAATTAAATAAATTTATTTGCTAAAGGCCAAAATGAACAAAATAACAAAAAAGTGTGTTGAAATTATCAAAGCAGATGTATAAAACCCAGACAAGCAGTCACTAATAAATGACATGCATCAACATGATAGTTATTTGGTAAAGGCTACTTTTGCATAAATGTGCAAAGTCAGCATCACGTATTCAGGCTTCTGGTGAGCTCCAGCGTATTCTGTTATAAGGCATATCATTTCTAAACAGCAGATTATCTCATAATAATAGCAAACATGTTTAAGTGTTGGCAGTCTTCTGTGTTTTCTTAATACACGCTCGAGATAACAAATTTCCTAGCACTGATATTTTTCATGGACTGCTTGTCCAGATCTTGGTATTCATTGTATTCTATTAATCTTTATGTCTGCCCTTTCACTAATATCACAAGTCTTGAAATCAGGTAGTGTGAGTCTTCTAAATGTGTTCTTCTCTTTCAAAATTATTTTGGCTTTCTAGTTCCTTTGTGTCTTCAGAGGAATTTAGAATCAGCTTATTAATTTCAAAAGAAAATGTCTTCTGGGATTTGACTGGAAATGCATTGAATCCAGATCAGTTTAGAGATATTTGTATCTCCACTTTATTGAGTGATATAAACATGATATAAACTTTCCATTTATTTAGGTCATTGATTTCTTTTTTTTAGACATTTGTAGTTTTCAGCATACAGAAACTGCATATACTTTGTTAGATTTATACCTAAGTATTACATTTTATGCTATTTTATTTTTTTAACTTTTTATTTTATATTGGAATATAGGTGATTAACAATGTTGTGTTAATTTCAGGTGTACAGCAAAGTGATTCAGTTATACATATACATGTATCTATTCTTTTTCAAATTCTTTTCCCATTTAGGTTGTTACATAATATTGAACAGAGTTCCCTATGATATCTGGGGTTTTATATAGCATGTTTTCACCAATAAGGGAACAAACAGAGAAGTTCAGCAAGTCATCTCAGATCTAAGCTGTTTTGTCAGTAGCAATATAAGGAATGGGAATCAAGAAAATTGACTTAAATTCAGCTCTCTTTCCTTTCCCATGCCAAGAAAGCCTACAAATGTAGAAGTGCTTTGGATCCAATGAAACATGCAATATAAGGCTTTCTTCCCAAAGAAAAGATGTACAGACTTTATAGAAATTTTAGCAGCAACAGCAGAACAAATAGAAGCTCATTTAAACAAGTAGCCTGCAGTTTTGGTGTGGAGAGGAATTGTTCAGGAAAAGCTTTTCTTCCCTCCCTGTGAGCATGTTGTTTCACACAGGGGACATGCCATTTTCTCTGGGAAAGGTCACAAAACTGGACGAAGAAAATAAATGATACGTTTCTTATGTTTGCAATATACTTAACACATTAGATTCTTTTGAATATTAGATTTTGAGAGAATGTAGTAGATATACATGTGGTTATAAAATGATATTTTATACAAAAATATATTGTGCCCACAAAGTGGGAGATGATATTCACAAAACATAACACCTGACAGAGGACTCATATCCAGAATTTTTAAAAACCTCCTAAAATCTATTTTAAAAGGTAGACAACACAACAGAAACATGGTCAAGAGACTTAAGTTCTTCACAAAATAGAACATCCAAATACCCAAATAACATGAAAAGAAGTTGACTTTTTTAGTCATGATAGAAATGCAAATTGAAATCACATTGTGATACAATTATTCAGCCATCAGAATGGTTAAAATTGAAAAGATTGACAGCACCAAATGTTGGAGAGGATGTGGAACAAATGGAATATCACAGACTGCTAGTAGGAGTGTAAACAAGTACAAATCCTTTGGAAAACTAAAATTCACCAGCCTGAAGTGTTTTTAAATATGGATTCAACTTCTTTAACAAATATAGGACTGCCCAGATTTTTGGTTTCTTCTTGTGCCAGTACTGGTATTTGTACCTTCAAGGGATTGTCCACGCCATCTAAGCTTTACTGCACAATTTTGTCATAACAAAATATTTTCTATTTCTTTTTTTTAAAATAAATTTATTTATTTATTTATTTATTTATTTTTGGCTGTGTTGGGTCTTCGTTGCTGCGTGTGGGCTTTCTCTAGTTGCAGCGAGCGGGGGCTACTCTTCGTTGAGGTGCATGGGCTTCTCCTTGTGGTGGCTTCTCTTGCTGGAGCACGGGCTCTAGGAACACGGGCTTCAGTAGTTGTAGCACGTGGGCTCAGTAGTTGCGGCTCATGGGCTCTAGAGTGAAGGTTCTGTTGTGGCGCACGGGCTTAGGTGCTCCAAGGAATGTGGGATCTTCCCGGACCAGGGATCGAACCCGTGTCCCCTCCAGTGGCAGGCGGATTCTTAACCACTGTGCAACCAGGGAGGGAAGTCCTAATATTTTCTATTTCTAATGTGATTTCTTCTTTGGCCCATGGATTATTTAGAAATGTGTCATTCAATTTAGCAACATTTGGTAGTATTCTAGATTATCTTTTGTTATTCATTTTTAATCTAATTATATGTGGTCAGCAAACATACATTGTATAATTTCAATCCTTTGAAATTTATTGAAGCTTGTTTCATGGCTCAACACATTGTTTATTTTGGTGAATATTCTATACACACTTTGAAAGAATGTATATTCTTAATAAGGTCAAATTGGTTAATAGTGTTGTGCAAATATTCCATATCCTTACTGAATTTTTTTGGTCACATCCTATCAATTACTAAGAGTGAGGTGTTAAAATCACCAAATATTACTGTAGATTAAATAAGATTGTTGGTTTGTCTATTTCTCCTTTTAGTTCTGATAGTTTTTGCTTCCTACATTTAGAAGCTAGCTGCATATATATTTAGGAGTCTTATTATTTCCTAAGGAATTGATCCTTTTATCATTACAAAATGCCCCCTTTATCTCTAGTCATATTCCTTGTTTTAAAATCTAATTTTCTTTGTACTCGCTTTGTATAGTTAAAAGTCTTTTAAAGATGCTTTTAAACATAGCTTTTAAGTACATATTTACCCATACCTCTGTCTTGCCTAGTGCTCTTCATTTCCTCCTGCATATCTGAGTTTCCATCTACAATCATTTCCCCTCAGACTAAAGATTTTCCTTTAGAATTTATTGTAGTGCTGTTCTGCTGCTAAATCTTCAGTTCTGTTTGTTTGGAAATATCTATTTTGTCTTAATTTTTCTAAAGAATAATTCACTGGGTACAGAACTGTAGGTTGGCAGGGTTTTATTTTTGTTTTTTTTTTTTTAAGCACTTTAAAGATACCATTTACCTGTCATCCAGTTTCCATTGTTCTTGATGGGAAGTTTGATGTGATTCTTATTGATATTTCTCTGAATGTAATGTTTCCCTTTCTGATTGCTTGTAAGATTTTCCCTTTACATTGGTTTCTAGCAGTTTGACTATGATGTGACTTTTCTTTATATATATTTCTGCCATTTGGGTTTCACTGAGTTTCTTGAATCTGAAGATTGATGTCATTTAGCAGTTTTTGAAAATTCTTGTCTTGCACTGTCTTGGTGAGACCTCTATACGGATATCTTATCTTTTCCTTCTGTATGTAATGCATATTTTTTGCTCTGGCTGCTTTTAAGATTTTATCCTATTATTTGTTATGTTCAACAATTTGATCATAATATCCCTTGGTGCTATTTTTCACCCTTTTGGGGGCTCCGTGTATTTATTGGATACATGGATTTCTAGTTTACTTCAAATTTGGGAAATTTTTGGAAATTATTTCTTGAAATCATTTTTCTATCCCCTCCTACTTCTGAGACTCAAATCAAGTGTGTTAGACTTTTTTTTTTTTCTTTTTGCAGGTAAATGAGGCTTTGTTAATTTTTTGTACCTTTTATTCTCTGTACTGTATTTTGAGTAGTTTCTACTGCTAAGACTTCATTTTTTTCCTGATCTTCTTTTGCCTAGTTTCTTATCTGCTGCTAATCTCATCAAGTAAATTTTTTTTATTTTAGAGATTACGTTTTTCAGCTCCAGACTTCCAACCTTCATATGTATATAGTTTCTTCCTCATTATGTTCACGTTTTCCTTTAAATCCTTGAGTATACTGATAATGCCTGTGTTAAAGCTTTTGTCCAGGAAGTCCCTTATCTCTATCATTTCTTATTCTATTACTATTGAATGATTTTTCTTCTGGTTATGGGTCTCATTTTACTGCTTCTTTGTATATGTAATAATTTTTATTGGACTTTGGACACTGAATATTACATTGTTAACTATCAAGATTTTCTATCTAGTGTTAAAATTTGTTGCACCATTTCGTTAAGTTACTGCAAGTTAAGTTGCTTGAAGTTAAGTTGCCTGATCCTTTTGAGGCTTGTCTTTAAACTTTTTAAAGATAGGTCTAGAGTAATCTTTATTCTAGGGCTAGTTTAGCCATACTATTGATACTAATGCATGATCCTCTGGATTCTATATGAATATCCCAGGAATTCAACAAAGTCTCTCCATTCTGGATGATGAGAATTCAAAAGTCTCCACCCAATGTTATCTCTGAAGATTGTTTAATCTACAGTTCCCTTATTGTTCTTATTTGGACTCATGAGTATTTCAGAAATGCATAATGTAGTATTCAGCAACTAATTCATGGGGATCCTATTCATATTTGTAGGAGTTTTTTGTTAGATAACACTCTTTTCTCCACTATTCTGTGCCACAAGTTCCAGCCACCTCAGGTTCCTCCAAACTCCAAACTCTATCTCCTCAATTCAGTGAGACCACCATGTTCTGCTTGGGTTCTCCCTCCCCACATCATGATCTAAAAAATACTTCCAAGTAAAACTTAGGGTGATTGTAGGGCTCAGCTTGTTTGTTTCCCTTCTCTTAGGGATCACATTCTTGCCATGCCTATTGTCCAATGTCTAACAAACACTGTTTTGCATATTTTGTTGAGTTTTTCTGCTATTTACAATGGGAAGGAAAGTCTGGTACCAGTTACTCGACCAGGTCCAGAAATGGAAATCTATATTACCTTTTATAAAGGAAACTGCCAGTGTTAAAAAGTAACATAAATAAAATCTCCAGGAAGGATTCAAAGAAATTTTGTCAATAATTCTTTGGGATTTGAAATTTGGATTTTTGTTTTGTTTGCTTGCTTTTCTTGCTAAATTACGTTGGTTAATTACCTAGATTTTTATAATCACTTAGATTCCACTGTTGCCTTTCTCTGGTCTAAAATGTCTCTACCTATTTCACTTCTATTTATCTTAAAATGCTCTGGGTAGAATTAGACCATTTTTTAACACTACAGCATTGATTTACAGTGATAGGTTCATGATCAGCTCCTGTAAAATTGTTCACTGAGGATGCTGGCTTTTGCTTATCTTAGAACACCAAATAATAGAGTCATAAGAGGCCTTTCAGAATATTTGTTCTAATCTTCTAATTTTACTCATAAGGAAATTGTGTTCTAGAAAAGTTCAATAACTAACCCAAAATTATCTAGCTGGTGGTTGGCAAGATTAGGACCAGAACTCTTATTTCTCTAAATTCAATTTTTGTTTTGTGTTTGTTTTATTTCATCAAACTACCTTCCTCATCAGAGACGGAATTTGTGTAAGAGGCTTTCCCATTCACTCCATTTGTTAATAAGATTAATATCAATAAAAACAAAATCACTTTCTCCAATTTTTTTCATCATTTATAACTTCTGACATCTTTTTATTGTTGCTAAAGTCCTTTTTGGGTTTAATAAGTCAAAGGAAGCCAGCTTAATCACCATACCCCTCCTGCTGGAAAGAATATCTAACTACAGGCAATAAGAAGGTATTCAGACAGAGAAGGAAGCTTGTGCTAGATGCTCAGGTGGCAGAGACGTGGGTACAAAAGAGATTGGGAGGACAAGACTGCATATAGAAAACATTTAGAGCAGAATACGAAACTCTACTTTCATTTCTAAAGCCGAAAGTCTTTGCTGCTCTCCTGTAGCATGTATAAAGTATGTGACCCTGAGGCAAAAAATGCTTGTAGAATATTATTGAAGATGGGAAACCTGTGTGGCAGTTGTTGAAAATAGAGCTCACCTAGATATGTTAGCAATGTTTTATCATACTACAGAACAACCTATCGAGAAAGTGAGTGAGAGCAATAGTGCCGACTGCCACATCACAGCAGGTGATGTTTCACAATAACTTTGGAGAATGTCCCCTCTGAATCAGGACCTTGCCCTAGTCCTGGTGTTTCCTACTGTGCAGTTGTGCAGCCTGCTCAGTTCCTTCTACTGGCTATTAACACCAAGTCAGTCTGTATCTACGTGGATTTTTCTTCTTAACTCTCTGTGCAGATAGTATAAGCTATTTTCAAGTCATAAGGGAAAAAAATGAATTCCAAAAGAATTCAAAATGCACTAATTTCCATTACATTAATGATTAGCTTTTAAAAAAATCAATATCTAGTGAGAAATGATTAAAGCCCCCCCCAATACAAATTCTTCATCATCTTGGATGCAATGTTGCTATTAACAAGACTTAAAAATGGTGCTTACTAACTTACAAGATTAGATGGAAAAGAGTAAATATTTTATTAACCCTCCCAGAGTTGAGTTATTTATTGACTATCTTTTCCCACCTCCCCTCATAATACATGGCATTACAAATAACATAAATCAAATATTATATGTCCATTTATAGTACTGTGTCCCAGCCTTCCTTAGCTCACCTTAGCTCACAATGTATTGTGTTATTACCCTTGTCATTACTTTTGTGTTATTAATACAAAATCATTATTTTGTGTTATTACTATCTAATTAGACTTTACCGAGTCAGGGGAAAAAAAGAAACCTTTAGAATAGCAGATGCTATGAGCTAACATTATTGAGCACTTACTCTAAGCCAGGCACTGTGCTAAACACTTCTACTTAGATTATCTTATTTAATCCTCACAACAACCTTATGAGTTACATACTGTTATTACCCCCATTTCTTTAATGAGGAAATCAAGGCTTGGGGAGTGTAAATAACCTGCCTGAAATTACAGAGCTGGTAAGTGCTGGAAGGCTGGCTTCAACCCTGCAATCTGTGCTTTTAACCACTCTGTTCCTTACTCCCATGGTTTTAGCAAGAACTTACTGCACTTGCTACATGTAAAGACAAGCTTGTGTCAGGCCCTTTAGGTGGTTTTTGAAGATCCAAGATAGGAAATAGATAAAGTAACACAATGGGTAACAGACAGGGTTGTGTTCAGTCTCCTGCATATTGGCTGCTATTACAAACATTTCTCTCATACCAAACAAAATATGCAAACAGTAGAGGATGATGGTATTTAAGAGAAATCCTTGAATGTTTTCTAGATTACAAAAAAAAGTAAACCATTGCAAATTTCAGTATTTTATATAGTTTAATTACAAATTACTTAGGATGTTTGAGAATTATAGTACATCACAGTTTCAAGACACTTGAGAACACCAACCTAAAGAATTACCAGATATCATATAAACAATTATAGTATTTTGATGTCAGGAGTCATAGGTTCTAATTCCTGTTCTACCAATAAGTATATGAATGACCTTGACCTTATCTGTAATATGAGGATGATAATGACGATAGCACTCAACTCACAGAGTTGATGTGTTGATAAAAGAGATAATCGATGCGAGTACCTCACACCTGGAAAGCACTCAGTGAGAGTTGGCTATTGTTGAACTTATCCAGGTCACTAGTGACGTGAAGAGTTCTTCTGAAGCCCAGGATGTGAAAAACTCAAACGAGACTTGAGCATGTAATCCCACTAGAGTTCCAAGTACCAGGGCTAAAGGCATGGTGTGTACTTGATTTGTTTTCTACCATAGTGAAGATGCTTTGGAGTTCTCCACCATGATTTGTCTCTTCTTTCACTCCCACCAGTTAGACAGCCATGGATCTGAAGAACTTGTGAATATTCCATAAATGCAATATGATTGCAAAGAAAGAAAGAGGACATTTCTTCCTCTTACTTCTGAGTAAGTGACATTGGCAAGGAAAACCACCCCTTCCATTAATTCTCAAGGAAAAGCAGTATAAAAAAATTGGAGAAACAGTGATTATGATGGAATTTGTTTTTCAAAGTCAAAGAAGCTCCTATTGGAATCCTGAATCTACCACTTAATCATTTGTAACCCTTGAATAAGTAACTTAAACTCTATTTCTTCAAGTATTAAATGGCATGAATAATACTTACTTAGCAGGGCTGTTGTAAGGAATGGAGATGATGCTTTAAACAGGCCAAAAAGTGCTTCAGACAGAACAGGAATAAATAAATATAAGCAGAAACTCTCTATATCTCTTACTAATATGGTGCCGATTTTGCCAGTAATATTGATGACAACAACAGTTATAAAGATATGAATCACAGTCTCTGCAAGAGAAAGTACCTACAACCATACAATAATCCTGCTGAGCATTCATGAAGATGTTTTATAAGTTAGACGTATACAGTGAACATTTCACTGACAAAGAGAAAACAACCTACCTGGTATTATTATAAGCTAGCCTCTGTATTCTTACCTATAAACCTGGAAAATACATCTGTTACTGACAGAATTGGCTACTAAAAAGAAATTTTTTACTTAAATCTACCCCATCCCCAACTGTTATTCAAAACCAGGTTCTGCTTTATTTGGTTTATCTTGGAACTCAGGTGTCTTGTGTTTGCCATCTGACTTCCTGTTGCATCATTGTTCTTTCTTTAGCAAAGTATGATGCTCTGCCTCTAAGTTTAATATAACTGAATGGACTTGTGGCTATCAAGCAAGCACATTAAAAATATACCCAAAGCCTTCTGGGATATCTGACGCTGGTCATTAAATAACCATCCTGCATCTCACAGTCCCCTGAAATAGCACTTGTATCCTATTACCTGAAGGAATTAAAAGAAAACCGTGTATCAGAACACAGTTCGGGCACACAAAGACGGGAGGTTTCTGCAGTTTTAAATGCCTGAAAACTCCCTCAAACAAAACCGAAGATCAAAGTTTTGGCCCAGTAATTTTGAATATCAGATGAAATGCCCCAGTTGGGTTAGCTTGATTATTCTTCTTTAGCCTGATTGTTTCTCTCTATCACCTTGTGCCATTAATGGAGAAATTAATCTTTGAAGTTCTAATGGCTCAGCATTTTCAATTATTCACTCCAGCTAAGGAATTTTTTAAGAAAAGCTCAGTGTTCTCAGTTACGATAAGCCTTCCAGCAGACACTGATACCCAACCTGAACTGCTACCCAGAAAAAGCATCCCCTCCATAGAACTTTTTCTGAGGATTTAAAAAATCCATTCTGCTGCTTATTTCCTTTCTTAAAGTCCATATTCGTAATCAACTTAAAGCATAAAAAGTGTTTAATAAGCAATTTAACAATTTTTTCCTAAAGAGTATTTTCAGAAAGAAACAGGGGAGGAATGTGGAAGAACAAATACTACAGTTTTTTTAAGGACCAGTTCTATTATAAGCACTATAATCTAAAATATACTCTGACACCCTGGTCCTAATTTATTGTCTGGGTAGACATTAGGAATATATCAAGCTCTTCTAGTTTGAAAGCAAAACAAAATAAAACAAATTTTTTTTAAAAAACCCTCTTGTTCCTAGCATCTCCTTCCCTGCTCCCTTCCTTGTTCTTACTGAATAATTTCTTCTGTCGATTGTCCTTGATGAAAAGCCAAGGAGTCCTGTGAACCTATTATCTCTCTTTATGAAACAGGCTCTCGATGTTTAAAAAAAGTTTTGGAGGAGACATTACTTCTGCTAGTCTGCTTACTCCAGAAAAGGCTCTGTTGACTTTGGCAAGCCTAGGTGCTTCTTTATTCTCCCCTGTAAACTGCAAGCTCAGCCTTCATTTTAAGGAGTTGTACATTTGCTAAATGAAGAGGAGACTGCAGCTTCCCTTATGCTATTCTTTATTCCTTCAAAATTTATATTGCTTCTAAGTAGTTTCATGCTAAAATGAGATCATTCAAACACAGGCATTAGTCTAGTTTTTAAGAGCCTCTGTTTTGGTGAATAATTATAAAGTCAAGGTGTTTTATTACCACTCCAAAATATAATACTTAGGAAAAAAGTCTCTGATAATTGATATTTCATGAATTTTCCCCTTCAAAAAGCTCCATTTTTACAAACTGACCCAGTTTCTCACAGGCTCCAAAATTGTGAACATACTCTTTCAGTTATTGTTCATTAGAGTTGGGAGTATGGTGCCAAGGAATTCTATCTCCAGAGATGAGTGAATTCTCAGGATTCTATCTCAGATCTCCAAGTCTGAGAAGAAAAGAGTTGCTAGAAATTTTTTCATTCAGTTCAGTTTTACACTTGCATTTATGATGTTTATAATGCTACTTCTCATTCAGTCCCAAATCACATGTCACCAGCCCACGGAGGCTTTCCCCCAGCCTCCTCTCTAGAGTGTCCCCATCCCATTACTCTCTATTACATCACCTACCTCTTTCCTGAACAGCATTCATCACAAGGTGTAAGTGCTGTCATTTGTTTATTGAATGCCTTAAGCTACTAGAGTGTGCTCCTGAGAGCAAGTGATTGTCACCTTCTTCATTTCTGTATCCCCAGAGCCTAGCACTGAGTTGAATGAATGAGAAAATGAACAAAAATTTCCTGTTACTGATTAATCCCTTTGATCTGAGCCATTATTTGGGATGCTCTCTTCTATCCCCAGTCTCTCCTCAACCAAAATACAGCCAGCATGCTTCCATTTCTTCTTCCAAGAGTTTATTGTTCTTTCCCTGAGAACCAGTTAATACATGCTCATTTTAGAAAATTAGGGGGTGAAACCTAAGTCATATAAAAAACAATTGAAGTCACTGGGGTTGACCAATCATCCCAGTTTGTCCAAGAACTGAGGGGATTTCCAGGGCATGGAAAAAACCAACAATGTCCAGGGCAAGCCAAGAGTTGGTGACACTCCACCCCACCTCTCACTAAGTAGTTACTATTAATAACCTACTCTATTTTCATCCATTACTTCAGGCATATTATAGTTAATTGGGATTTCATTATACAGATAATTTTGAATTCAGCTCTTTCCAATTAATTTTATGCCATAAGCATTTTCCCACATCATTAAAATTCTTTCCTAGTATCATTTTTAAAACTGCTTAATATTGGACACTATACTTAAGAGGCACTGTAATACAAGGCTGAAGACCAAAGACTCTGGAGCCAGATTGCCTGAGTTCAAGTTTCAGTTCTGCCTTGGGCATTTTACTTATCCTCTCTGTGCCTTAGTTTCCTCATCTCTAATACAGGGATCAGGAAAGTACATGCCACATAGGGCTGTTGTAAGGACTAAATGGGTTTATATTTGAAAGTTATCAGCACTAATTACCTGTGTTTTTCCTGATAGATTATCACGCGCTATAACAGAATGCTCATACTACACGAACGTCAGACGCTGCTTCCTTCCTCTTTTATTTTTCAGAGGTCTTACTCCCGATTAAACCTTCATATTCCTCACTCTGCCTCCGCATCCGCGTTCCAGAGGACCCAACAAACACAGAAACCTTGCAAATTTGATACGAGAAACAAAAGACATTTCATTATTTTAGTTGCATTTCTTTGATTACAGACACAATTGAATATTTCTTTATCTTTACTAAGCTCTGAAATTTCCTCTTTTGTGAACTGACTATTCATGTTCTTTTCCCATTTTTCCTATTGGGTCGTAGTGTTTTTCTTGTCTGTTTGTATAAATTATTGATATATAAACAATATTAGCCCTTTATGTCATTGGTTTTTGATGTACAGAAGTTCTACATTATGTAGTCAAATGATAATAGATTACTTTGTAATTTTTATCTTTGCTCTAACGCCAGAGTGTACATTCCATTCTAGAGATCAGCACTTACAGTTTCTCCCTATTAATTAATAGTTTAAATTTGTCCATCTGGAATAAATTTTCACATATTGTGTGAGGTGAAAATCTAAATTGATTTTTCTCTGACTATAAAGCCATGTCTCCCCAGACCATCTAGTGAACAATCTTACCCTTTCTGATTGATTTGTCATGTCTACCAATATCATTTATTAAAATTGTATACATGTTGGATTCTTTTCCTGTTACATAAATTTATTTGTCTTCTTTCTGTACACTACACTTGCTAAATTGCTGTGGTTTTATCATCTGTTTTAATATCTACTATGTTGAATCTCAATCAATAAACTTTCTAGGCTTCTGTATTTTTTCCAAAGTGCAGTATGGCACTTTAGATTATGTCTAAGACAGGGTCACTTTCTCTTCCTCCTACTGTCCCCAGACTGGAAAATTTGTCATTTTTATGAGAAAATTCTCATAAAGCCTCTACATAAAAGAGGAAAACCTAATTTGTGAAGCAAAGTTGTTTAAAACATGGTACAAATGTGACTAGAATGCTCTCTTTAGTTTGTGTAGGAGCCTGTAGGCTTCATCCTATCCTCTAGTGCAGAGCAAACTAAGAGCCTAAGGTTCAGAATGTGACAGTGACATCACAGGACCTACTAGTGGCATGTTTTTATAGTGACATGAAGAAAAGAGAAATGTGTTTACCCAGCAACTGTGTGACCAACAGCATTACCTATAGTTGGATGAAGGAGGTGGTCAATAACTATGGACAGACAGAAAGGCAAATGCAAAGGGAGGATCATAGACAAGACTTGTTCAGTCACTTCTGTTGCCTCTACCACCATCTTTTCAAGAATTCTGGTCAATCTGAGTTCAGAAGGAGAGAGGGAGAGAAAATGACAGGGGAGCTAGTGGGCAGTAGCATGTCAGCCAGTAACAGCTGAAAGACTCCCACTTGGTCACCCCCAGGATAAATACTACAAAGGAAAAAAAAAGTATAAGCACTTGAAAGGACAGCAAAATTCCTTTATAACAACAATCACTGTGTAGGCTAACTGCAATTGTGTGAATATGTTTTAGTTGTCAGCATTTCATTTAGGGTACACTTAACCCTTTGTGTTACAACAGGGATCTGTCCAACTGGACTTCTCTTTACCTCCAGGGCAAGAGAGAAAAGACCTTTTCTTTTCTTCCTTCCTTCCTTCCTTCGTTTCTCTTCTTATTGCTCTTGTGCCTTTTAAGTGGGTTTAAAATAAGCATGCACCTTCCAATTCACTCAGATGTATAAACAGGAAAAGGGCAAACAACTCTTTAATGAACAGTAAAGCCAACAAGAGCAAGAATAAACATTCCGCTGAGGCTTGTAACGTGAAATAGAATTCATCTGAAGATTCTGCGGGATGAAGGTTTTTCTTTAACCAGCAATTTTTTACTCTACATGAAGCAGCCACAAGTTTAAAAGGTGAATGTGAAGAGTGTCCTTATAAGGAAGGAATGCTCGCCTGCCCTGGTTAGGGATAGGCCAGCACCCCAGAAGGCTGTTAAGTGCTGGCAGGCAGCTGTGGGGTTAGGCTAGGAAGCCATTTCCTGAATAGTCCCTTCAAGGCAGAGGCTAAGCTCCACAACAGATGACAAGTTTTAAGGGTCTTTTGCTGTACAGTGAAAAGTAATCTGACTTTGAATGACAGCTTGGAGGTGACACGTTTTTAACAATACTGGAAAACTAGTTCAAGTCCTTGAAAGAAAGAGGCATCACCTCACTCTGACTGGATGATAAAATACAGAGCAAAGAACAAATCACCTAAAAACAACTACAACTACAAACATTACTTAGAATAGTGAAGGGACAGTGGTCCTAGGTAAAGGCATTGTTTTTGAAAATGTGAATCATGGCATCCTAGAAGAGGCAAATTAATGTGACGATTCAAAGTATGGATCTTGTGGTCAAACAGACCCAGATCTGAATCTGTGTTGCTTTAGGGACCTGGGGCAATGGGTTTCTTCATCTGTGAAATGGAATAGTTAATATTTCTTACTTCACAGGTTTGTTGTAAAAATTAAATGAGATTGGCATGTTAAGTACTTAGCCCAGAAGCTGGCACATTATAAGTACTCAGTAAATGATAACCATTAGCATTATTGTTGTTACTTCTCATCATCATCCTAGTAGGCGAAAGAACTAGATAAGTCTTCTAGTTCATATTTCTGCTTCTAATTTGGATCACATTTAAATACTTACAGAAAACAAAATGAGTCCCTCTCCTATTTTTAAGGGTATATAAGAAAAAAGAAAGTACATGATTTCCTATAAGAATTCTTTCTCACTCAGAAATGTTTTCTAGTTTTTCTAAAAACCTCTCATGTGGCAACATAAGTCTGTTTCTTCTTGGCTATATTTACTGAGGGTGGGGAACAACTTATCACCCTCTTTAGCAATATTGTAGATGCTGTACTTTAAGGAAATTATGACTTGGCCCTTCTCTTCCTTTCTCACTCCTCAGGGACACCACCCCAAACGCACAGCTAATGACTCTACTACTTTCACTTCTCTGAGAGCAAATAAAGAAAATAATGATCTTACTACAGTTGGGTTATAATTCACAGTATGAAAATTACTAATCCGAAACACTAGACAGTGATTCTCAGACCTGTTTTGTAATACATCAAGGAATTTCTCTGTACCAAGAAGAATAATGGCAAACCTGAGCAGTTGAGTCAAGGTAATGGATCATGTAGGGCAAAATCAGGTGATCTAAAGGAAGCTGAGTTAACGATAAGGAGTGACAAGAATCTGCGCAGAGAAAAGGCAGGTAGTTTCTGATAAAGAGCTTGATTTGTCAGAGGATATGGTGAAACAATCATATATATTTATCTTCTCTTCCTCTTGAGATGGTATGAAAATGACAGAAACAGAATACAAAAAAAAGAAAAAGAGGAAGGACTCTATTGATGAACAATATATTAGATCAATTTCTGGAAAACTGAGAGCCGATGGAGAAGTTTTTGCTGATGGAGAAGTGTTTAATGATGAAGCAACAAGCAAGAAGCTTCAGTTGAGAGAAAGAGAGAGCCGGAGGAGTGTGCATACATGTAAGTTTTGGGAGTAGGTCAGGGAATACGATCAAGGAGAAAAAGAATTTGAAGAATCTAGGAGAGGCACAGGACACAGATATACCAGGTACAACAAATAGTTGCATTGAGCTATGGGTTAAAAACAGAGGAATTAATTAAAATGTGTTTTCAACAAACTTACGGTTACCAAAGGGGGAAGGGGGGGGGGATAAATTAGGAGTTTGGGCCTAACAGATACACACTATTATATATAAAAGAAACAACCAGGACCTACTGTATAGCACAGGGAACTATATTCAATACCTTGTAATAACTTATAATGGAAAAGAATCACTTTGCTGTACACCTGAACCTAACACAATATTGTAAATCAACTATACTTCAATTTTTTAATTTTTTAAAATTAAAATGGAGTGTAACTTTAAAACTGTATAAAAATAAAAGATGAAAATAATTTTTTAAAAAATTCAAAAGGATTCCTAGCTTTTTGTTAAAAAAAAAAAGACAGACAAACAATAACAAGAGTCATATACTGCCAGTGGGAATGTAAAATAGTTCAGCCACTTTGGATAATGTTCTAAAATTGATTGTGGTAGTGATGGTTGCATAATTCTATGTATATTTTAAAACGATTAAATTGTACACTTTGAGTGACTTTTATGATATGTAAGTTTTATCTCAATAAAGCTGTTTAAACAAAAAGAAAATATAAATAAAGTGTGTTTTCAGAAAAGTTCACCTCTCCAACTATTTTGAACAATTTGTAGAGTCCAATACAAGAGACCCAACATCAATTAATAGGAGTTCCAGGCAGGAAGAACAGGAAAAAAAAAAAAAAAAAACAGAAATAAGGACATTTACAAATAAATAAGAAAAATTTCTAGAGATGAAGGATATATGTCTCCATATTAAGGAAGTCCCCAATTGCCCAGTACAATGAATGAAAAAAGACCTATATCAGTAGAGGTAATTGTGCACATGAAGAATAAAGAAAAGATCCTAAAATGTTCCCTAAAAGCAAAATTGCTTTCCTACAAAGCAATGGTACTCAAAATAGCATACGGCTTCTCAATGACAATATGGGTTGCCTGAAAACAGTGGAAGAATATTTTTATAGTTCTAATGGAAAAGGATTTTTATAAAGTCAAAATAATGATAACATTTTATTGCTTTTCAGCTTTTAGATTCAACCCTATACGCAGCATATGGAAGACTAAATTTTGGTTACAGAATAGACCGTAAATGTTATCAACTTTTACAATGTAAATGAAAAAGTATAGATGTTAGAGGTTAAGGAGGGGAAGGAGTTGGAGAAGAACTAAATGGAAGGATAGAGCCATTATTATCCTCATCTGACAAGACAGGCAATCAATAATAATGCCTATAGTTGATGAAATAAAAAATTAGGTGTGGTAATATTTCTTAAGTTACTAGGGAAGTGATGGGTAATATCACTGAATAAATATCTCATTTCTCATTTATTTTAGAGAAAGCAAATTTAGGTAATGTCTAAAATTGATAAATCAAGCATGATAGAAAAAGCATATTTAGAGATATGGAAGTAATCTCAGAAATGTGTAATAAGTGGTTGACTCTTGAGAATGGGTGAAGATAGAATAAATAAGGCAAGGAACTAGTACTCATATTACTTGAATAAAAATTATACATAGGTAGGTTGAATATAGATTGAAAGACAACTAGACTGGACTCATTTTTTTTAAATAAAAGGCATAGTCAGGCAACATAGAGTTTGTAAGATTGACTGCAAAGAGAGGAAGTCATACAAACAAGGGTAATATCTTGACGGCAGCAGTTACCACAAGGATCTCGGCTCTCCTTTACAAATGTATTGAATTTACTCCGCCCGTAACGCAAGATTTTCTGGATTTAAAGGACTGTTGACCAGATAATGTAAGCAATTATTCTTTTGAGGCAGGAAATTATCTACGTCAGTACAAGAACTTTTAGTATCCATGACAACGTCAGGGCTACATCATCTAGTTGAATATTCAGACAATCAGAATGAAGCTGACTAGGTTGAGCAAGGAAAAAAAGTAAGTCAGATTGCTCCTCAAGTAAGGCTCCTTTAGGTCCCTCTCCAGAATTTAGGACCAGGACCTGAACATGGTGTTCCCAAAGACCTTAAAGTCTCTATACTAAAATGAATAGGTTCATTGAGTTTGTGTCTCAAATTAGAAGTTCAAAGGCTGTGAGTTTGGGGACTACCAGATTGGGAGTGTATGTCTATAGCATATAATGAATTTGCACAACAATAAGGACCTGGGTGTCAGACAGCCCTGACTGCAAAAACCGACTCCACCTATAACGAAAACCATGCACAGCACTTGACTTTCCTTACTTTGGTCTCTTTGTGGCATAGGAATACAGTGACCCCTCTGTATCTGCAGGGGATTGGTTCCAGGACCCCCGCAGATACCAAAATACGCAGATGCTCAAGTACGTTATATAAAATGGTGTAGTATTTGCATATAACCTATGCACATCCACCTGTATACCTTAAATCATCTCTATATTGCTTATAATACCTAATACAATGTAAATGCTATGTAAATGGTTGCCAGCATGGCAAATTCGGATTTGCTTTTTGAAACTTTCTGGAATTTTTCTCCAAATATTTTTCTTAATGTTTTATTTATTTTATTTATTTTTGGCTGTGCTGAGTCTTCGTTGCTGCGCGTGAGCTTTCTTCTAGTTGCAGCGAGCGGCGGCTGCTCTTTGTTGCGTTGCACAGCCTTCTCATTGCAGTGGCTTCTCTTGTTGTGGAGCACGGGCTCTAGGCACGTGGGCTTCCGTAGTTGTGGCTCATGGGCTTAGTTGCTCCGCGGCATGTGGGATCTTCCCGGACCAGGGCTCAAACCCGTGGCCCCTGCATTGGCAGGAGGATTCTTAACCACTGTGCCATCAGGGAAGCCCTTTCCAAATACTTTTGATCCATGGTTAGTTGAACCATGGATGTGGATCCCTAGAAGACGAAGGGCTGGCTGCAAGTATACCCACAAGATAAGATATTGTTTAGAAAGATATTCAATAAATGATAGCTATGGCTATTAGTCATAAAGGATACCATAAAATTCTGAAAAATGCTTTCAAATCAAAATACGTTTAACTTAAAATCACAATGAAGTACTACGTTAGACATACTAGGATGGCTATACTCGAAAAGACAGACAATAACAAGATTTGGCAAAGATGTGGAGAAATTAGACCCTTATACACTGTTGGCGAGAATGTAAAATGATGTAGACACTTTGGAAGACAGGTTGGCAGTTCCTTAAAAAGTTAAGCCTAGAGTTACCATGTGACCCAGTAATTCCACTCTAGGTATAACCCAAGAGAATTGAAAAGATATGTGCCCACAGAAACTTGCACATGAACGTTCATAGCAACGTAACAGCCTAATAGTGGACACAACCTAAACGTCCATAAGCTGAAAAATGGACAAATAAAACGTGGTATATGCATACAACAGATTATTATTTTTAGGCAATAGAAAGAAATGAAGTACTGATATATGTTAAAACATAGATGAATCTTAAAAACTTTGAGCTAAATTAAAGAAGCCAGATGCAAAAAGCTACATATTATATGATTCCATTTATATGAAATGTAAATAAATGTCAGGATAGGCAAATCCATAGAAACATAATCCATAGAGACATAGGCCATAGCGATTGCCAGGGCCTAGGGAGAGGGCAAAATGGGGAGTGACTGCTAATAGGTACAGGGTTTCTTTTCAGAGAGATAAAAATGTTCTGGAATTAGATGGGGGTGATGATTACACAACTCCGTGAATATATTAAAAACCACTGAATTGTACACTTTAAAATGGTGGATTGTTATCTCATAAATAAGCTAAAAAGGAAAAGAATCTAAAAAAAAGAATAGGTTTATATATCAATATATATATAATTGAATCACTTTGCTGTATACCTGAAACTAACATGTCACTGTAAATCAACTATAGTTCAATAAAAAAATTTTTAAAAGGGTGAATTGTATGATATGTGAATTATATCTCAATAAAACTGTTATAAATTTTATTAAATTTAAAACCAAAATGTTATACAATATTATGTATGCGATGTGTGATTTTTTTAAAAAATGTATAGAATAAAGAAGGAAACAAGGATGAAGGGAGAGTTGCAAATTAACCATGGTTGGTTGTTAATCTCTCCAAAAGGCTTAGAAACTATTATTCTAATCTCGATCATCAGAAGATTAGATTCGAAAAAGTGGCATAGAAAGGTTTCCAATGAAGTCAGAACTTACTTCTTTTTAATGAAACAAAAGCTAACTTAAAATTTTTTCATGTTTTATTTTGTCTTGTTTTTCTCCTTTTTATTTGAGTTTGAAGTTTAGAATGGCTCAGATTAAATATGATAGGTAAAAAAATTATCTTTGGGAAAATAATATTTATCAAATATTTTCTTCTTTTATATGAGTACCTGTGTATGATATGTAAAAAGTCAAGAAATAGGTGGGGCAAGAACTATAGAATGGAGCCAGGAAAACAATGCTTTTCTTGGAAATAATGAGGATGATTTTAAAACACTGAGTTTGGGACCTGGAAGGCAAACATATCAATTTGGCATTTGAATCCTTTCTCCTCCCAAGCCCATCACATTCTCTTCTCTATCTTCAGGCTAAGGCTGGGTAAAAGGTTCATCAATTCCTGGGTATGATCCAAATTAGATTTGGATTTGTACCTTTGAGAACCTATGATCTAAGTGGTACTTGGCTTAGCTACAGTTCTCAGGACTTAATGCTTATCATTATAATGTTATGGTAACAAAACACTGGCAGATATAAAGGAGTGTCATTTATTCTAGTCATATTAAATATTTTAGAATAAATTATTCCTTTGTTAGAAAAGTTCTTTGAGGGCAAAGTTTACATAAATCAAAGGTATTATTGTTATAATTTCAAACAGTAAAAATTCATCTACCCACAATGCTTTAAGTATTTGGAGAAGAAATGTAAAGCCCACCTAAGACTCCCTTGAGCTCTAAGGAGGGTCAAACTATGTTGCTTTGGATCCTCTTGCTTGTTCTCTGTTTTCTTCAGAAACTGAAGTTCAGAGGCACCACTGTAATGGCTGGACTAAATTTAAACTCCAGTTTTTTTACTCCAAGTTCATTACTTTTTCCTGACCTCTCCTAGTTTCCTCACATTATTTCAGCTTCTTCTTTGGGACTTCTTGAATTCACTCTAAGTAACATCTCCCTTGGCCAAAAAAAAAAAAAAAAAAAAAAAAAATCATAAAATATGCTCTCTTAGGCAAAAAAGAAGGACGTATATTACTTCACATAACTTTAAAAAGGGGGTTCATATTGGTTAGGTGAAAAGAACAAACGCAACCATGTCAACTTTAAAGGGGAACAAATAAGTGATTAGATGGTGTATTTGGACTGCTGGACAGGAACAGACATGGGACTTTCTCTTGAGTGATTTATTTTAGTCTTTTATTTAAAGCAGCCCTTATTTTTAGGTTGTTTGATTAACAGCCAAATTAGAAGATCAGCAAATTTCTCAGCGGGCAATTTTAACCTTCCAGAATTGGAAATGCTCTTGCATTTTCACTACCACCTTTAAAAATGAAACCAACCCCTTTTCAGGACACTGGTCCCAAGACAGATCAACCCTAAGACCTCTAAATATATCAGAACCAATTCAACCATACTCTGGGGCGGGGGCGGAGGTGGGGAAAGCAGCATAGTGCCTGGCTCCAACGTATTCTCCCTGTTCTCTTAGGTTAGTTATTTTCTGTTTATCAAATTACTCAGCCAGCTGCCTCAGAACCTATCAAGCAGAATATTCCTTCTCTTCCAGTCACTGTTGGTTTTCATAAATCATACTGTGAGGCTAATGAAACTGGCTTAAAAAAAAAAAAAGCAAACAGCCAATAGATTTAACAGTTCCTTGTACAACCATGAACTTTGGCTGACAAGACAAGCATTGAGCTCATAGAGAAATCAGCACTCAGATAGGACCCAAATATGGCCAGAAGAAAAGGGAAAGAAGCCCCATCAAAAGGAACTTGGTTACTTCCTAGGAACCTGAATGTGAAAACACATAGTAAGCAGTAAAGGCCTTGCTCGGCTAGACCACCATGAGTTCCCTGGAGCCCAAAGATAAGAATGATATATGGCCTCGCTTTCTGATAGGTTGTAGGCGTTTCACTTCCCATCACCCATGCCCCCTTTTTTGAGAGAAGAATGTACAATGCATGTATATTTAGGATTCTCCTTACTTTCAGGAGGTGTGGATGCGGTCCCAGGGAACAACCTCTTCCACCAAACGCAGAGGTTGAGAATATAACCTTTTCTGAGCTGATCTGTGTTCTAGTTCCTGGTCACAATAATTGGTTCAGGCCAATCTGTGCCAACTACCCTATATTCTGGGACCTCTCTTTGAGATTTTTTTTGGGGAGACTATCCCTTCTGTTGGACTAAGAGCTGTGAGGGAACCTGGAGCTGCCAAGAGGACCCTTGTGGAGCCTGAGGATGGAATCAATGCAGCAGAGTAGAGCTCAGACAGACATGGAAACAGACAGAAGCTGAGTTCCCATATCATTGTTTGAACCTCAAATCCTGCCCTACCTAACGCCCCTGAATTTCTCAGTTACACAGACCGATAAATTCCCCTTCTCTGTTAAACCAGTTTAAGTTAGGTCCTTCATCACCAGCAACAGAAAGAGTCCAAACTGATATACATTTCATATACACAAATGTCCTTGTGTAAACTATAACACATAAATGCATTCATAATTTCAGCCATTTCTATTGGGAGATAATTTGCAGAATCTGTTGAAATAGACATTGTTGGATATATACCTAGGACAAATGGAAGCAATTATGTACTTTGTAAAATACGAAATTACGCAACATTACTTTGTTGCACCAGAGCATTATTACAATCAGAACTCCTGCACAGCATATCATTGACCACCCACTGGGACCACAAGTGAATCTGACCAATCTGAGGTCAGCAATGCTCAGACTGTCACATGCAGAGAGTTGTTTATTTATGTAAGCAATCAAAATCCAGTAATTAAACTGAGTAGTAGATGATGTTTCACTTTATAAGCAATGTAAATCAATTTAGAAGTGAATTGCCAATGACTAGAGACTAATAGCAAAATAATAAGGTTATACAAAAAAGTTTGAGTGGAAAAAGACCAGAACATTTGATTTGGGTCATGAAAAAAGTCAGAGTCTTCTATGGATTCATTTATGACTTTCTGTCTTAAGTCCTGAATGCTCTGAAGATACCACTAATGGAAGGGAAGGGAAGGGAATATTTATTTCTAAATGTCTGTTGTCAGTCAGGAAGCTTTCTGTAGCATAAACAAAATTTAAACTGGCTTAGAGAATAAGGGAATCTATTGACTCACATAACCAGAAATACTAGAGAGCAAACTTCAGGGTCAGTTTGAGCAAACGGTTTGTAATACCATCAGGGCCATTGCTTCCCATTTTTTGGCAATTCCCTTGACTGTGCCATCCTTCTTTTATTGAGTTTTTAGTTAGGCTGGCTTTCCTTATGGTAGCAAAGTGACTACCAGCAGCTCCCAGGACCAAATGTTTTCTCATTTACCCTGGAGGCAAAAGGGGCTTCCCTTCTTTCCCAGCATAAAACCAAATTATTGTGCTTCACACTGGGATTTTCCCACTGCTGAAAAAAATTACTGTGGCCAGATAAGTTATCACTACAGTAATTTCAGACCTGGAAAATGAGCCTGTACCTGAACCAGTAACATAGACAGGGCTAGACTAATGAGAACCCAACTTCAGAGCTAGGAAGAAGTTGAACCCACCAAGCCACATGATTTCTACCCAAAGCAACAGGGTGAAATGGATGTTATGGAGGCAACAATTACGTTTTTTACTACCATGTGCCAGACTGAAGCTAACCAACAGGATGGGCTATCCGGGCAGTTGCATAGGGTGCCAACCTACTTGAAGCCCTCACAGGAAATGTACCTAGATGGAGAAAGTTGTTCAGGGCCTTCGCATGTGAGGGTCATTAAGCCTCACATAATGCCAGGCTAATTTTCCCATAGGAAAACATGGAAACTAGGGAGAGATGAATTCTCACAACACATCCATCTACTACAATTGTTGCCTAATTTTGCCTTTTTTTTTCCCTTAAGGTTATCTCTAATATTTCATAGCATGCTTTCTCCTAAAGTAACAGCACAGTGTGTTAGGGTGTTTGGCCTTATATTAGCACATCTAACTTCTATTCCAAAGATATTGATTTTCAGGCTCACTTTTTCAGCACTATTATTTGGACCACATTCAAATGAATGCTTAGAAGTCATAACTATCAGATACTAAAAATACTTTAAATCATAATAATGGTGAATGTTAAAATAGACGCAAAATAGTTACAGTTACCAAGTATTTGGAGCAGACACTTATGGTGTCCCTGGTCACCCCTCCTAAGCCCACTTCTGATCTCCAATGGCAATCGACAGTCTCACCTCAAATACCATCACGTCTTTCCATTTTACATCTCAGGGCCTTCTTTGAAATCTTACACTGCAGCACCTACTTGGCCCATAGCCAAGCAAAGCCAGGAAATGTAAGAGTTACTCAATAAATATTTGTTGAAGGAGTAAATGTTGAATGAGTATAATAGATTGCTATTAAACTGCCTTGTCAGTAGACAAACTGCAAGGCTCTTGCCGTGCCACGAGGGGCATACATGTTTAGAACCTGAACTACATGGGACATAACAGTAGAACGTTCTGCAGTGATGGAAAGTTTCTACATCAGTGCTGTCCAATACAATAGCTACTACCCACATGAAGCTGTCGAGCTTCATGAAAAGTGTCGAGCACCTGAAAGTGGCTAGTGTGAGTAAATAGCTAAATTTTAAATTTTAATTTAATCTTATTTTATTGAGGTAAAATTGACATATAACATTACAGTAGTTTCAGGTGTACAACATAATGTTTCACTCTTTGTATACATTGCAAAGTGATCACCACAATAAGTCTAGTTACTATCCATCACCACATATAGCTATACAAATTTTTTTTCTTGTGATGAGGGCTTTTAAGATTTACTCTTTTAGCAGCTTTCAAATATGCAATACAACATTATTAACTTTAGTTATTTAATTTAATTTAAATGAATTTGCCTTTAAATTTAAATAGCTGTATGTGTCCAATAGTTACCCTATTGGAAAGCACAGGAAAGCACAGGACAGGAAATGCCACGTATAGCCACAAAAGTCCTCTTACTCCTTGATACACTCAGCCGAGGAAGTATTTATTTAGTAACGGCTCATGGATGCACAAAATTATTAGTCACTTTGGGAAACCCACGTGGCTTGAGTCAGCTCCATGCCAGGCACTGTACAAGGTTTTTCGTTTACTTGACTCAAAGTCAAAACCCAGCAAAAACAGGCAGGTGGAACCAAGAAGCTTGTGTGGTTACCTTGGCTTGTGCTTATGATGAGCTTTGAGCACAGACCTTCAGTGCTGGAATTCTTTGTGTTGGCTTAGACAGGTAGAGGAGGATGTGACTGAGAAACGAATGTGGCAGTTTAAATCCAGCCCTTTCAAATGCATTTACATTTAAATAAGAAAACAGTGTTGCTTTAAAACAACCATTCATGTCTAGGAAAACATCTTTGAATCCTTTATTATTAGAAAAATTCCTTTTTCCTAAGAAGAAAAAGGAATCTATATTTTGTGTAGGTATCAGTGTTCAGGTTGCAAAGACCGAACCTCTGGTTTCAAAGAAGTTTCTAAACTTGGCAAGCCCTGTTTCCCATCACTAGTAATAAAAAATACCTTGTATGCATACACCTTGCTCTGTGTGGTTAACAGAGGTCACAGTGGGCAGCAGATGCTCAGGGGTTCTATTCTCAGATCTCTCACTGCCTCAGTCTCTGACCTCAGAAAAGCTGATGTAGATTTAGGCTAAGGGCTCCAGGGTGCACATCAGAATGTTCACTCAAAACTCTAATAGCAGCACTTTTGATTCTGATTTGATGAAACAGGGCAGGGTACAGCCACCTACCATCCTGACCCATCCCCTAGGCTTTCTAGGGACCACTTTCTGACATCACTATCCAAGAGATTCACCTTTTCCTCTTTTCTTCTCCTCTGCATCCCTTTCTCTCCCCACCCTAATTTCCCACAATGGTTGCTTATTACATACCCACTCAGCCAACCAGTTAATAGCAAGGATGACTGTGGTATAATTTCAGATCTTGGGGACACAAATTAATGAAATTCAAGCAGCTAAGTCTCAAATACACAGTCTCATTACTTAAACCTGCTTGAAGCAGCTGAGCACCTTGGTGATATTCTTTGTTTGAACCAGAGGACTCAATCTCTGCACAAAAGCAATTATCCCCAAAGCATGAGGATACCTTATGCTCCAGACCCAAATTCTCAGTTTCATTGCATTTCCTACAGCACCCCCTGACCTAGATGCCAATTTGCATCTCTTTATCAAGGTTTCCCCTTCTGGGCCATCTTCTGGATTAAATCTGCTGTAGGTTCCAAGGTTCCAGGTTTAGTAGTTGTGGCACTTTGAGGGTTCAGGAGAGTCTGTCATCCTTATGCAGTTCAAGAACCATGGAGAAGAGGGCAACATGAAACTTCAAGCCAATATCCAAGGGGACGCTTTTAAAATTTAGACTTTTACGATGATGACTTTTACTCTGAGTGACCTGAGTGGCTACTGTAGGGTTTTGAGCAGAGGAATGGTAAAGGAGACTGAACTTTCCCAGGCTTCCCCTGCTGGATTTGGATCTCCAAATGTTACTCATCCCTGTATTTCCCACTGCTGTGTTCTGCCAGTCTGGTGGGAAACCTTATTCTTGCTCTGCCTGCTGGGTTCGCTTCCTCTCCCTCACCATTTACAACAAGCTCTGTCCGTCCAGCTCTGCTCCCAGACATCTTCTTAGCCAGGTGGGCTCTCTACCTGCCGACCCCAGTTTCTCTTTTATTGGCCCCTCTGTGGCAGCCAACAGAGCCAGGCCGGCTCCTTACTAACATCAACAATGTAATAGTTTATCATCTGAAAGCAGTATTGCGTTCTGTATGTGTTTGACTTCGCATAGAAGTTTCACTTTTTTCTCAGAGATGCCCCAGGTCAGAGTGACCCACAACTGTGAGTGGTCCCTCTCCCACACTGGTACCTTGACTCTGCTCAGCTTGTCGCCCCGCTTTTCACCTTTACAGTCTGCTTCATAAGGACATGCCCACACTTTACCATATGTGAATCACTGCCTTTTGCTTATCAATTAGAAACATTTAGCTCGAGGCTGGGCATACACACACCTGGCAGTGGAGGTGAAGACCTCGAGTCCCTTGTGTACTCCAAGGGTGGCCCTCCTCGAGTCAGCAGATCAGCATCACCTGGGAGCATGTTAAAAATGCAGCAGCTCAGACTTCGCCCCAGACCTAGTAAATCAAAATCAGCATGTTTAGCAAGATCCCTAGGTGATTTGCAAGCACATTAAAGGTTGAGAAGCCACGCAACTAGTAGAGGTGACTGGGGAAAAACTGAGTGCCCTCCTGAAACTTGTTTTTCATCTTGGTCACTTTGGCGTTCTCATTCTGAGTGTTTCATCCCAAAGGCTGAGGGATTTGAATGCAACACGCAGGTTTCGTGCAGTAAAACGGTGAAATGCCCCATAGGGAAACTTTTTCTTGGGGTTGGCTGTCATGTTGTTTTTCTTGGAGTATCCAGGAGTAAAAGTTCAAAGAACCACACCAGGATAAACCATGTGGCTGACAGGGTCTTGGTGCTCTGGCCTGGTGTGCTGGAGGAGGGAGAGCCAAGTTCAGGACATTGGTCCACCAGAGACTTCCCAGCCCCACGTAGTATCAATCAGCAAAAGCTCTCCCAGAGATCTCCATCTCAATGCTAAGATCCAGCTCCACCCAACGGCCAGCAAGCTCCACTGCTGGATGCCCCATGCCAAACAACTAAGAAGACAGGAACACAACCACACCCATTAGCATAGAGGCTGCCTAAAATCATACTAAGTTCATAGACACCCCAAAACACACCACTGGACACAGCCCTGCCCACCAGAAAGAAAAGATCCAGCCCCACCCACTAGAACACAGGCACCAGTCCCCTCCACCAGGAAGCCTACACAAGCCACTGAACCAACCTCACCCACTGGTGGCAGACACCAAAACAATGGGAACTATGAATGTGCAGCCTGCGAAAAGGAGACCCCAAACACTGTAAGTCAAGCAAAATGAGAAAACAGAGAAATACGTAGCAGATGAAGGAGCAAGGTAAAAACCCACCAGAACAAACAAATGAAGAGGAAATAGGCAGTCTACCTGAAAAAGAATTCAGAGTAATGATAGTAAAGATGATTCAAAATCTAGGAAACAGAAAGGAGAAAATACCAGAAACAATGATGAACAACACAATAAATGAAATTAAAAATTCTCTAGAGAGAAGGAATAGCAGAATAACTAAGGCAGAAGAACAGATAAGTGACCTGGAAGATAAAATAGTGGAAATAACTACCACAGAGCAGAATAAAGAAAAAAGAATGAAAAGAACTGAGGACAGTTTCAGGGACCTCTGGGACAACATTAAATGCACCAACATTCTAATTATAGGGGTCCCAGAAAAAGAAGAGAAAAAGTAAGGGTCTGAGAAAATATTTGAAGAGATTATAGTTGAAAAGTTCCCTAACATGGGAAAGGAAATAATCAATCAAGTCCAGGAAGCACACAGAGTCCCATACAGGATAAATCCAAGAAGAAACACACCAAGACACATATTAATCAAACTATCAAAAATTAAATACAAAGAAAAAACATTAAAAGCAGCAAGGGAAAAGCAACAAATAACATACAAGGGAATCCCCATGAGGTTAACAGCTGAACTTTCAGCAGAAACTCTGCAAGCCAGAAGGGAGTAGCAGGACATATTTAAAGCCATGAAAGGGAAAAACCTACAACCAAGATTACTCTACCCAGCAAGGATCTCATTCAGATTTCATGGAGAAATTAAAACCTTTACAGAAAAGCAAAAGTTAAGAGAGTTCAGCACCACCAAACCAGCTTTACAACAAATGCTAAAGGAACTTCTCTAGGCAGGAAACACAAGAGAAGGAAAAGACCTACAAAAACAAACCCAAAACAATTAAGAAAATGGTAACAGGAATGTACATATCGATAATTACCTTAAATGTAAATGGATTAAATACTCCCACCAAAAGACATAGACAGGCGGAATGCATACAGAAACAAGACCCATATATATGCTGTCTACAAGAGACCCACTTCAGACCTAGGGACACATACAGACTGAAAGTGAGGAGATGGAAAAAGATATTCCATGCAAATGGAACTCAAAAGAAAGCTGGAGTAGCAATTCTCATATCAGACAAAATAGACTTTAAAATAAAGACTATTACAAGAGACAAAGAAGAACACTACATAAGGACCAAGGGGTCAATCCAAGAAGAAGATATAACAATTGTAAATATTTATGCACTTAACATAGGAGCACCTCAATACATAAGGCAAATGCTAACAGCCATAAAAGGGGAAATTGACAGTAACACAGTAATAGTAGGCAACTTTAACACCCCACTTTCACCATTGGACACATCATCCAAAATGAAAACGAATAAGGAAACACAAGCTTTAAATGACACATTAAACAAGATGGACTTAATTGATATTTATAGGACATTCCATCCAAAAACAACAGAATACACTTTCTTCTCAAGTGCTCATGGAACATTCTCCAGGATAGATCATAACTTGGGTCACAAATCAAGCCCTGGCAAATTTAAGAAAACTGAAACCATTTCTGACCACAGCACTATGAGACTAGATATCAATTACAGAAAAAAAATCTGTAAAAAATACAAACACATGGAGGCTAAATAATATGCTACAAATAACCAAGAGATCACTGAAGAAATCAAAGAGGAAATCAAAGAATACCTACAAACAAATGACAATGAAAACACGACCACCTAAAACCTATGGGATGCAGCAAAGGCAGTTCTAAGAGGGAAGTTTATAGCAATACAAGCCTACCTTAAGAAACAAGAAACACCTCAAATAAACAACCTAACCTTACACCTAAAGCAATTAGAGAAAGAGGAACAAAAAAACCCCACAGTTAGCAGAAGGAAAGAAATCATAAAGATCAGATCAGAAAGAAATGAAGGAAACGATAGCAAAGATCAATAAAACTAAAAGCTGGTTCTTTGAGAAGATAAACAAAATTGATAAACCATTATCCAGACTCATCAAGAAAAAAAGGGAGAAGACTCAAATCAACAGAATTTGAAATGAAAAAGGAAAAGTAACAACTGACAATGCAGAAATACAAATGATCATGAGAGACTAGTACAAGCAACTATACGCCAATAAACTGGACAACCTGGAAGAAATGGACAAATTCTTAGACAAGCACAACCTTCTGAGACTGAACCAGGAAGAAATAGAAAATATAAACAGACCAATCACAAGTAATGAAATTGAAACTGTGATTTAAAATCTTCCAACAAACAAAAGCCCAGGACAAGATTGCTTCACAGGCAAATGCTATCAAACTTTTAGAGAAGAGCTAACACCTATCTTTCTCAAACTCTTCCAAAATATAGCAGAGGGAGGAACACTCCCAAACTCATTCTACAAGGCCAGCATCACCCTGATACCAAAATCAGACAAAGATGTCACAAAGAAAGAAAACTACAGGCCAATATCACTGATGAACATAGATGCAAAAATCCTCAACAAAATACTAGCAAACAGAATCCAACAGCACATTAAAAGGATCATACACCATGATCAAGTGGGGTTTATCCCAGGAATGCAACGATTCTTCAATATACGCAAATTAATCAATGTGATACACCATATTAACAAATTGAAGGAGAAAAACCATATGGTCATCTCAATAGATGCAGAAAAAACTTTCAACAAAATTCAACACCCGTTTATGATAAAAACTCTCCAGAAAGTAGGCATAGAGGGGATCTACCTCAACATAATAAAGGCCATATATGACAAACCCATAGCCAACATTGTTTGCAATGGTGAAAAACTGAAAGCATTTCCTCTAAGTTCAGGAACAAGACAAGGTTGCCCACTCTCACCACTATTATTCAACATAGTTTTGGAAGTTTTAGCCACAGCAATCAGGGAAGAAAAAGAGATAAAAGTAATCCAAATCGGAAAAGAAGTAAAGCTGTCACTGTTTGCAGATGACATGATACTATACATAGAGAATCCAAAAGATGCTACCAGAAAACTACTAGAGCTAATCAATGAATTTGGCAAAGTAGTAGGATACAAAGCTAATGCACAGAAATTTCTTGCATTCCTATACACTATAGATGAAAAATCTGAAAGAGAAATTAAGGAAACACTCCCATTTACCACTGCAACAAAAAGAATAAAATACCTAGGAATAAACCCACCTAAGGAGACAAAAGACCTGTATGCAGAAAACTATAAGACACTGATGAAAGAAATTAAAGATGATACAAACAGATGGAGAGATATACCATGTTCTTGGATTGGAAGAATCAACATTGTGAAAATGACTCTACTACCCAAAGCAATCTACAGATTCAATGCAATCCCTATCAAACTACCACTGGCATTGTTCACAGAACTAGACCAAAAAATTTCACAATTTGTATGGAAACACAAAAGACCCCGAATAGCCAAAGCAATATTGAGAAAGAAAAACGGAGCTGGAGGAATCAGGCTCCCTGACTTCAGACTATACTACAAAGCTACAGTAATCAAGACAGTATGGTACGGGCACAAAACCAGAATATAGATCAATGGAACAGGATAGAAAGCCCAGAGATAAACCCATGCACATATGGTCCCCTTATCTTTGATAAAGGAGGCAAGAATATACAATGGAAAAAAGACAGCCTCTTCACATTAATTATTAGAGAAATGCAAATCAAAACTACAATGAGATATCATCTCACACTGGTCAGAATGGCCATCATCAAAAAATCTAGAAACAATAAATGCTGGAGAGGGTGTGGAGAAAAGGGAACACTCTTGAACTGTTGGTGGGAATGTAAATTGATACAGTCACTATGGAGAACAGTATGGAGGTTCCTTTAAAAACTAAAAATAGAACTACCATACGACCCAGCAATCCCACTACTGGGCATATACCCTGAGAAAACCATAATTCAAAAAGAGTCATGTACCAAAATGTTCATTGCAGCTCTATTTACAATAGTCAGGACATGGAAGCAACCTAAGTGTCCATCATCGGATGAATGGATAAAGAAGATGTGGCACATATATACAATGGAATATTACTCAGCCATAAAAAGAAATGAAATGGAGGTATTTGTAGTGAGGTGGATGGAGTTAGAGTCTGTCATACAGAGTGAAGTAAGTCAGAAAGAGAAAAACAAATACAGTATGCTAACACATATATATGGAATCTAAGGAAAAAAAAAAAGGTCATGAAGAACCTAGTGGCAAGATGGGAATAAAGACACAGACCTACTAGAGTATGGACTTGAGGATATGGGGAGGGGGAGGGGTGAGATCTGACAGGGTGAGAGAGTGGCATGGACATATATACACTACCAAATGTAAAATAGATAGCTAGTGGGAAGCAGCCGCATAGCACAGGGAGATCAGCTTGGTGGTTTGTGACCACCTAGAGGGGTGGGATAGGGAGGGTGGGAGGGAGGGAGATGCAAGAGGGAAGAGATATGGGAACATATGTATATGTATAACTGATTCACTTTGTTATAAAGCAGAAACTAACACACCATTGTAAAGCAATTATACTTCAATAAAGATGTTTAAAATAAATTAATAAATAAATAAAGTATATAATTCAAAAAAAAAAAAAAAGACAGCCTCTTCAATAAGTGGTGCTGGGAAAACTGGACAATTTCCATGTAAAAGAATGAAATTAGAACACTCCCTAACACCATATATAAAAATAAACTCAAAATGGATTGAAGACCTAAATGTAAGGCCAGACACTATAAAACTCTTAGAGGAAAACATAGGCAGAACACTCTATGACATAAAGCACAGCAAGCTCCTTTTTGACCCACCTCCTAGAGAAATGGAAATAAAAACAAAAATAAACAAATGGGACCTAATGAAACTTAAAAGCTTTTGCACAGCAAAGGAAACCATAAACAAGACAAAAAGACAACCCTCAGAATGGGAGAAAATATTTGCAAGAGAAGCGACTGACAAAGGATTAATCTCCAAAATATACAAGCAGCTCATGCAGCTCAATATCAAAAAAACAAACAACCCAATCCAAAAATGGGCAGAAGCCCTAAATAGACATTTCTCCAAAGAAGATGTACGGATTGCCAACAAACACATGAAAGGATGCTCAACATCACTAATCATTTGAGAAATGCAAATCAAAACTACAATGAAAAAAAAAAAAAAAAAAAAACTACAATGAGGTATTACCTCACACCAGTCAGAATGGCCATCATCAAAAATTCTACAAACAATAAATGCTGGAGAGGGTGTGGAGAAAAGAGAACCCTCTTGTACTGGTGGTGGGAATGTAAATTGATACAGCCACTATGGAGAACAATATGGAGGTTCCTTAAAAAACTAAAAATAGAACTACCATACAATCCAGCAATCCCACTACTGGGCATATACCCTGAAAAAACCATAATTCAAAAAGAGTCATGCACCACAATGTTCATTGCAGCTCTATTTACAATAGCCAGGACATGGAAGCAACCTAATTGTCCATCGACAGATGAATGGATAAAGAAGATGTGGCACATGTATACAATGGAATATTACTCGGCCATAAAAAGAAACGAAATTGAGTTATTTGTAGTGAGGTGGACGGACCTAGAGTCTGTCATACAGAGTGAAGTACGTTAGAAAGAGAAAAACAAATACCGTATGCTAACAAATATATATGGAAACTAAAAAAAAAAAAAAAAAAGTTCTGACAAACCTAGGGGCAGGACAGGAATAAAGACACAGACGTAGAGAATGGACTTGAGGACAGGGGGAGGGGGAAGGACAAGCTGGGACGAAGTGAGAGTGGCATGGACATACAGACACTACCAAATGTAAAATAGATAGCTAGTGGAAAGCAGTCGTATAGCACAGGGAGATCAGCTTGGTGCTTTGTGACCACCTAGAGGGGTGGGATAGGGAGGGTGGGAGTGAGACGCAAGAGGCAGGGGATACGGGGATATATGTATACATACAGCTGATTCACTTTGTTATACAGCAGAAACTAACACAACATTGTAAAGTAATTATACTCCAATAAAAATATTTTTAAAAAATTAACTCTTTTTGAGAAAATTGTAGAAAACCTGGAAAATACAGATAGGCTTAAATGGGAAAAATACTTGCAAACATCTATAATCCCACTAACCAAGTATAAATACATTTTCCAAAATGTTATATATATATGGTTTGTTTTACAAAATTACAATATGTTATGTATATCAATATTTGTATTCTGTTTTGTTCCCTTCAAGTTATATAATAAGCATTTCCTCATCCATTTAAAGAAATAATTTTTAGTGGCTGCATTGGATTCCACTCTGAGATTGTATCATTATTTAGTCAATTTCGTACTTAAGCATTCTGATTGTTTCCAAGCTTTTGATGTTATAAACATGCTAAAAGAAGTGATCTATATATAAATATCTGAGTGGTTCGCTGACAACTTCATTCTATTACATCACTGAGTCACGGGCTAAAAGAATATTTAAGGCAGGCTGAGACTCTCTAAATGAAGACTCCAAATTCAAATGGGAGTGAACAGAGTCACAGAGCATTGTCCAGGCCCCTCAGAATCCCTTGACCTTGGGCAGGAAGTGAAGTTTGGAGGGCATTCTAGGAACCCCTAGGTAAGTAAAGCTTTTAATTATTTAAACTGATTTCTGAAGACCTGCACCTGCTAGAGCATATTAATCAATGTTGATGAAGTAGTTTCAGCTCTCAGGGATAGCAGATGGATAAACACACCTCTCCTCACACGATTGCTGGCTTCAAGTTCTCCTTTAAAGTGAGCAATGGGCATCAGGCAAAACGGTAATCGTCTGTGAACCCCCCTCTCTCAGCCCACAAAGTGAGACACCAATTCACCTTTGTTCTGATTCCTAATTAAATTCTGAGGTTATACTAATTCTGAAGAGCAAGCTATTCAATGGCAATGAGAAACCTGTAAAGCATTGATACTATATTAGATCCAGGGACGGGTGCAAACAGCAAACTGCTCAAGTACTTGCCACATCAGCAAAACAAGGAGAGTAGGATTTTATGCAGACACATCAAATCAGAGAACCAGAGAAAAACCAGTGATTTTTCTCCCTTGAATTTTGTATGACAATCATCTTCTGAGTGATTACCACCATATATTGATTCTCAAAATACATACGCTGCAATGTAAATCAGACTATTTACCTCTTTCAGATAAGGCAATGCATACAGATTATTTCATTTGTCCCACAACATCTATCTGACCTAGATTTATTTCCTTCAACTTTTATATGAATACCTCCTATGAGTCTTGTTGGGAGATTTGCAAGGCTGATTAACACAGGATCTCTGACTTGAGGAAGGCAAAGTCTAGTCATGAAAGCACAAGTTCTGATAATGCGTCCAAGCGTACTTAGGGAAAAATAGAAGCAGCAATATATTGAGAAGGAAGTAAGTTAAACAAAGCCTTGGCGTCAACATTTGTGGGTAGGCAAAAACTACACATGCACCAGGAATATGATACCTGAAAAAATAAATAAATAAATGTGGATCTAACATACAAATTCAGTCTCACTATCGTACCCTGGAAATCAGATGCATTTACACCTAAATCAAAGTCTGTAAAGATAACTATCTTTTGGATCCTTTTTCAATGTAATAATTACTCTTCATAAAAGCTCGCAGTAAACATCAATTTCCATGTAATTAAAATCAGTGCCTTTGTTCATGTAACAGGATAATGCCATCATATAACATGCTGATCCAAGAAGGACAGATTGAAATGGGCAGATCTGTATATACAAATGCCTTAGGGAAACAGTCAACTCTAGCTAATTCAATGATAGACTAGAGTTTATGTATTATCTAGACACTTTTTTTTCCTCTTCCCTGTTGTCTCCCTCAGGATGCTTGACCTTTCCCATTTGCTATTTACTACTTTCAACTGGGCTTGTAGAGCGGCAGAAAGGTGAGGTCAAACATCAGTGTTGCAACTCCATAGAAGTTCTAATGAAAGGGTTTGATAGAGGATAATACTGAAGTATACACAATAGTATTAAATAAAGTTTAGAAATTATCAGAGAATTTTAATTATCTTTGACACTTCCAGGCCTTTTTACCTGTAGAATGGAAAATAAGCTATTGCTGTCACAAAATATGAATAAGCTTGAGTTTTCCAAATTTTTTAAGTGTCTAATCACTATTCAAATGTAAGTTGCTTGTCATATTTTTAGAGGGATCCACAAGTCCAGGGCCCATGCTAAGCTTTAAAACATTGAGTGACTCCTTGTCACTCGGTTCAGACTGAGGCCTCCTGGCCCGCTGCTCTGTGGCTGGTCCTGTCCTCAGTAAGATGCTCATGAATTCTGTGGCCAACAGAGCAAATTGCTGGAAACTTCTTGCCAGGTGTTCTTTCCTTAGTGGAACAAACAACAAAGATTTCCCATGAATAACTGTTCCTGTGTATACTATAAAATATACCATATGTACAGCTCTGTGTAAGAATCCAGCATGGCTCTGGGCATGGTGAGAGGCTCAAAATGCCTTTTCCAAACCTGAAAGATGCTCAAAAATACCTTCTCTTAAATTATTTCATGTCATCACACTCATAGGAAGCGTTCACATTTTTATTGCATGCTCAAGTAAACTGGAGGGGATTTGAGGACATCTGTACGGGGCTTGATAGAAAAAGTAATTATGTTTTCTTTATATTAAAGAATTATAAAAATAAAATATAAAGTAATTAAAGAACATATTAAATACTGCATTTGTATAAAATTTTCCAAATAAAATATTTTCAAATTAAAAAAATAAAATTGAGTGAATGTCACTGTCATGGAACATTTTCATGCAATAATGGTCTCCCGGCTGCTGGATAACTGCTGAAGCAAATCCACTGATGAGAAATAAATGGGGAAGCAAAGCAGTGTGTACTTCCAGGGCTAGAAATACTGACCCTTTCAAGGCACTCAATCATTCTGACTTTGTTTCTATGTATCAGGAAGTGAGTGATAAAGAATGAATCCTGTTAGGTCAATAGATGCTGGCAGGATCCACAGATGCTTTTGCATCATACTCTTACTTGATGACTGCTGTCAAGAAGGCTGGCTTATAAAGCAGAACCACGGCGAGAGCCGCACCCCTGCCAGTGAGAAGGCAGTCTGCTCTGGCTGGATCATCTATTTTATATTATACATCAATTTTTATTCATCTTCATTTCTGATGCTATCTCTGGTTGAAGAAACAAGGCTCAGCAATTTGGGATCACCTAGCCATCTGAATCAACTGTCACAATACAGGTATGAGAGTTTCATATATATAAGCTGACACTTTACTTCTTCAAGGGAATGGTTCTTATTGTGCTTAATCAAAGAGTGAGTTACTGTGTCTCACGCATTCATTGCTAGAACTTAATGTACTATGACTCAAAGGTTCATCTCTACCCCATGGAGCCATTCACTTCATGTTAGTTGGAGGTCCACCCAAGAAAACTAAATTCCTGCCTCAGCATCGTCTTGCAAAGTAAATCTGGAGTGTATGCCTACAGTTCCCACTTCATTCACTTTGTAATCTTAGAAAGGAAAGGAACACATTTCCTTTCCCCCCACATTGTCAAACTCAGACTTCATAACAGACCTACAGCATTGTCATATAATTCCAATATCTCAAACACACAAACAAAAAAGCACTCCCAAAATCTTGGGGGTTGGGGAGAGAAAGACTTCAAAAGAAGTCCTTAAAGAAAATTTTTATGTTTTGCACACTCACCAGCTGTTCCCATTTCCTTTTTCCCTTGCTGCCTTCTACTACATAGCCATTACTTCTTCAGCCTCGTTTGAAGCTGAGTGTGGCCATGTGACACAATGCTGGCCAATGAGATCCAAATGGAAGTGTGAACCATTAACATGTTTAATTATCTTCAATGAAAGAAAGAAAGGAAGAAAGAGAGAGAGAATGGAAGAAAATAGAAAAAAAAGAAAATATTCTTCCCTTCATCCTGTGTCTCTTTATATATATCTTCCTCTTCTCTCCGTCAATATTCTGGAAAGAGTAGACATTCTCCCTGAGTAGACTTACCCAGCATTCATCTCCTCCTGCCTAAGCTTCCAGTTTGGGATCCACTCCTTTCCTGAGAGTCCTGTGCTTGTGGGAAGTTGACCCTATTCCCAGACGTGGACTCATCCTCCTTGCTAAAGTAACTGGTTCAGATAAACTGGTTTAGGCAAATTTGAAATTTTCCTGGCCATGGGGATTAGGTCATGAATTGGCCGAAATAACTTGGTTTTCTTTCTCTTCTAGGAAAGCCTCCAAAAGGTCACCCACACTTTCTCTTTCTGGATCTTGTGTTTTTCTGAGGAGAGGCCTGAAACTGCTGCAGTCATTTTGTCACCAGAAAGAAAACCAGACCTGAAATAATCTGACACGATGGAAAGCAGAAATACAAGATAATAAACTTTATTTTAAACAAATTTCCATGTACTTTACTAACTTTGCTGCACCCCACAGCTTGTAGGATCTTAGTTCCCTGACCAGGGATCGAACCCATGCCCCCTGCAGTAGAAGCACAGAGTCCTAACCACTGGACCACCAGGGAATTCCTGATAATAAACTTTTTAAATGACACTATTAAGCCTAACACCTGCCCTCCTCTGAATTTTCCAGGTATGTGAGGCAATGAACTTCTTTATTATTTGAATTCAATTTTCTGTTACTGGACACCAAAAATATTTTAAAGGAAAAACTCCACATCATAAGGGGTTTTTATAGTACAACCTAAATATGTTCTTTACCTACCGCCTTCTCTCCTTCCTCAATTGTCATTGCCTATGTTTAAGCCTTATCACCTTTCTCCTTAATTTTACCATATAATACTTAGCAAGTTTCTTTGACTTTAATTTCTCTTCCATTCAATCTGTTGATTACGTAGCCATCGGATACTCATTTTACAGAAATCTGATCATCACAGTCCCTTCCCCAGGACTCTTTGCATGCATTCCCATTGTGCACAAGATGAAATCTAAATCCTTGATCCTGGTATGCAAAGTCCTTCAAGATCTCACCCTTACTTGCCTATCCAGTCTCATCACTAACCATTCTCTCTGCCCCCATCTCTCCCAACACACAATATAGGGATACATTACATTCTCGAAATTCTGAATTACATGTAGTTCTTAAACATATGTACCTCTCTTCTGTTTTGGTGATTGCTCATCTGCAATTCCCTCTGTTGGAATTGTAGAACTCTTTCCCACTGCTTGTCCAATGGGTAAATTAATGTTCATCCTAGCCCAACCTCTTCTATAAAGCTTACTCCAATTTCTCCATAGTATCCATATATGACTATTTTCATACAAGACCAAGTTCTTTGAAGACAGGGACTATGTTTAATTCATCTTTATAACCTTGTTTCTTAGCAGTATCTGACATGATAGGTCCTCTATGTTTGAATAAATGCAAATCATAAATGAATGAATCAAATGCAAAGACTGAAATCTTACTTGGATTATTGGTTCTTCTACGCGATAGCTAATTAAAATAATAACCATTAATACATTGACTAAGCCATTCAGATGCCCTCTCCAGAGCCTTGGTCCCTGAGAGATATTTTCATAACTGTAGCAGATATTGTTTTTGTCTTCCTGGAATGCTTTCCTACTACCCGTCCTTCTTCTAGAACTAGTTCTTGATCTTGACCAGTGAGGCAAATATGTGATCCTGGACCAGCTTTTGTTTCTTTTTTTTTTCCTGTGGGCCAGTTTTTCTCTTCCAAGAATTTGACTCTTGAGCAGACACCTCTAGGACCTACCTGAGTCAGCTGATGGAAACATACTTGATAACCATACCTGTGAATTTCTAAGGCTGAGAAATCTGAAGCTATCTTGGTTCTTGTCCTTCCCAAAACTTTCTAAAGTTTGGTTCTGTACTTCTATTCTGTGGCCTACCTCCACTGTCCTTCTAATAAATATCCTTTTGTTGTTAAAAAAGAATTGGTTCTGTTTATTGTAGTCACAGAATTTTAACTGATGGTGCTTTTTCGATGCATGATAATTTAGGGCTTTCATACTATAAAGTAACATAAAAGGAATATGTATTATTGTTAATCAATAAGTCAGGTTATTTCCCACTATGCCAGGAAATACCTAACCCAGTGCCTGACATACAACACATCAATAAATTCTTGCTGAATGTATACTTTCAGGTGTGAGGAATTAGAGACTGATAATGTCATCATTAGAGGTGGGGCAGAGGTCTTTTGGCTGTTACATTATTCTATTTCTCCCATTCTTTCATTTAAAAATTATTTAGTAAGCATATACAAGATTTTCAAGAAGTTTCCAATCTAGTTAGTTAAATCATGGAATTAACAGCAAACATAATCCCAAGCTCTTAGAGGTAAGTTACTACAGTACAATAAAATATAGTGCAATAACAACTAATATTAGGTAAGCAGATGGTACAATGAGAGTTCATAGGAGTAGCACCTAATTCAGACTTGTGCATTTAGGAAAGATTTCCTTGAAGAAGTGAAATCTAGGCTGAGACCTGAACAGGAGTTTACCTGGCAAAGTGGTTGGGAAGGATTATTCCAAACAGGAGTCATGTGTACAAAGGTTAGAGGAGAAAGGCATGATATCTTTAGAAAACAACCACAAATAGATCAGTATGTAAGGAATTTAAAGTGGGGTTGGGCTTCCCTGGTGGCGCAGTGGTTGAGAATCCGCCTGCCAATGCAGGCGACACGGGTTCGAGCCCTGGTCTGGGAAGATCCCACATGCCGCGGAGCGGCTGGGACCGTGAGCCATAATTACTGAGCCTGCGCGTCTGGAGCCTGTGCTCCACAACAAGAGAGGCCGCGATAGTGAGAGGCCCGCGCACCGCGATGAAGAGTGGCCCCCGCTTGCCACAACTAGAGAAAGCCCTCGCACAGAAACGAAGACCCAACACAGCCATAAATAAATAAATAAACAAATAAAAATTAAAGTGGGGTTAAGTGAGATGAGGCTGGAGAGGTAAATATAGATTATCATGGATCTTGAGGCCTGAAGCAACAAGGAATCAACCAAGGATCTTAAACAATGGAAGGATACCATCAGATATAGACATACCATATTGGCTGAATGGGAAGAATGGACAGGACGGGGAGAAGCTACAGAAAGGAAAACCACTTAAAAGATGTACTGCCCTATTATTATAGCCACATATGGCTATTGAGCTCTTCAATATAGCTAGCATAAATTGAGATGGCTGAAAGTGTAAAATACACACTGGACTTCAAACAGTGCAACAAATAATAATGTAAAATATGTCTATATATATATATGTACAGCAGTAATTTTGAAGTGATTATATGTTGAAATGATAATAATATGGATACACTGAGCTAAATAAAATGTATTATAAAAATTAATTTCTCCTGTTTGGTATTACATTTTTTAATGTGGCTATTAGAAAATTTAAAATTATGTACGTGACTTGGGTTTGTGGCTTGCATTGTATTTCTATTGAACAATGCTGAGTTAAAGGGTTACTTTAGCAATCTGTATAAGATGATGAAGGCTTAAACTAAGTTAGATGCAATTTAAGTGAAGTGGACTTACTTAAGAGATATAAAATAAAAGGTCATGAAGAACCTAGGGGTAAGACGGGAATAAAGACACAGACCTACTAGAGAATGGACTTGAGGATATGGGGAGTGGGAAGGGTAAGCGGTGACAAAGTGAGAGAGTGGCATGGACATATATACACTACCAAACGTAAAATAGATAGCTAGTGGGAAGCAGCCGCATAGCACAGGGAGATCAGCTCAGTGGTTTGTGACCACCTAGAGGGGTGGGATAGGGAGGGTGGGAGGGAGGGAGATGCAAGAGGGAAGAGATATGGGAATATATGTATAACTGATTCACTTTGTTATAAAGCAGAAACGAACACACCATTGTAAAGCAATTATACTCCAATAAAGATGTTAAAAAAAAAAAAGGGAAACATTAAAAAAAAAAAAAAGATATAAAGAATTAGGATAGTTAGGTCATGCTGATGGCTGGATGAGAAAGGACAGTGAGTGGCAAGAGTTAAGGACTGCTCCCATGCATCTAGCTTGGATACAAGCTAGATGGATACTAGTGATCTTCAATGAGATAGGAGAGGAGCAGATTTAAGAGGAAGATACTGAGTTCGGTTTTGGATAGTTAAATTTGAAAGCCTCAATACCCAGTTGGAAAAGTTGGTTAGGCAGATAGATATATGGATGTAGAGCTCAAAAAACAGAGCTGGTGAATTTACATATTTGAGGATCCTTGATTACATGTGGCATTTAAAGTGTTTGGTACCATTGAGAGTGCCCAGAGAAAGAAGAGGACTAAGGAGCAACCTGTAACAAGTATAGACTTCATAGGCTATTACGCAAATGCCAACATATACTCTAAGGCAGTGTTCCCCAAGCTGTGTTTTGCAGAACATTAGTCCCATAAGATACTCCTAAGAAAAAGAACATCCTGTGGCAAAATGTTGGGAAAAATACTGCCCACTAGAGATTATAATACACACTAACGTATTAACATATTAAAGGCTCTGAGAAGACTGACAGTGAAGAAACCTCTTTAACTTAGCATTTTCATCATATTTGACTACAGAAACCTTCCTTCTCTCCCAATAATACTTGTTAATATCTTAAGAAACACACTCAAGGAACACACTTTGAGAAGTGTTTTTCTATGGAAATCTAATCCTTTAGTAGGATAAAAGGTCAAACAGAATTATATCGAATGTATGGCTTTTAGGGCATATTTATAAAGAAGTTACTTTATCACTTCTGCCAAATAGATATATTTTTTCCAGGTTCCTCTATGCAAGCCTAAGCATATGTGGGAGCATTTTATGCTTTTTAAAATTTAAAGTGATCAAATTAAAATAAATACCAGATTTTCCATGAATAGCATACTATCAATGCTAAAGAACTGCTGTAAGTTCATTACAAAGAAAAATTCTTGCTTAAGTTTGAATATGGGATATCTGATGGTCTAATAAAAGATTATCCCATAAAAACAGAGTTTGAAGGACAAAAATAATTTTCCATGGCATCCATTAAAATTGAGAAGAGGCACAAAGTTTTTTTTTCTTATAAACTGCTCATTTAGTTAAAAAATGTGCAAGCCACTATAATTTACATTACTTATGGTGCCTTTGGTGTGTTGATTCAGAAAATGAGTCAAGTAATAACACCTTAAAAGAGGCAGCAGATGGCATAATAATTTCCCTTGCTTAGCAACTAATATGTTATCCACTATGGGCACTGTCTAGATTTCCATACTAATGTACAGTATTAGATCATTTAACAACAGGAAGCCCCAACCCCTACAGCCAAGGGTCTAGGTATAAGAGGTGCTACATAAATAACAGCAGGCCATATCCAAACAAAGAAGTTCATACTTAAATTTTAAATTTCCTTTGGATTTAAGGTATCTTGAAATGCCAGTTTTTAAAGCTACTTTAAAACCTGAATCATGCCATCACTTTGTATTTATGCAACATATTTACAGAAGATATATAAATTGGATCTTACTTTTCCTCATAAAATTCCTATATGATAGACAGGGAGTTAGGGGAGGAAGGAAAAGCACTGGATATAAAATATCTGGTTCTTGAGCTCACCAGCTGATTGATCTGGAGTAAATGCTTAACCTCAAGTCTCTACTTCCACATCAGTAAATTAATAGTATCAGTATCAGTATCAACACCCCTGTCGGTAACCTCACAGGGGTGTTGTGAGGACCAAAACAAAACAACAGAATATAAGCTCAATGAAGGCTCAGATTTTTGTCTTTTTTGGTTTACTGCTGTATCCTTAATACCTAGAAGTGTACCTGGCACATAGTAATCATTCAGTGAATGTTGTGAAAATGTTTTGAATATTATAGAGATGTAATGTATTATATATAAGGTACTATTATCACTAAACTACAGAAGGGAAAAAAGGCACAAAGAGTGTAAGAGCAAGTCACTTGCTCAAGTTATTTCTTAAGTCAGAATGGAGTTAAGACTGGATTCAAGGCAGGTCTCCTGACATTTTATTTATTTGGCTATTCAACAGTTTTTTTAGAGTGTATCCTACATGCCAGGCATGGTTCTAGGTACTGGATATATAGTGGTAAAAAATATATACATGAAAGTCAGACATGGGACATAGACTAGACTGAATAAATGAACACACAAATAAATTGTAGTAAGCACTATAAAGGAAGAATAGCATCTAATGACAAAACAACAGGGAGGGAAGCTTCCCTAATTTACAGCTAGACTATATGTTTAAGCTAAAATTTATTAACAAAACCAGCTCACTCTTTTGTGAAGATGTGTATTTTTAGAGAATGTTCATTCATTTTTACACATATCATTATTTCAAACTATCACCAAGTCAGAAGTTTATCAATATCATCTAGAATTAAGCTTCCGAGACAGATCTATGAAAATAAACATTTGGAGAAAACAATGACAGCATTATTCACTTACCTCTATCACTTTAGTTCTCACAACTAGAAGCCCAATGATGTCTATTGACCTTAATATTAAAACTTGGCTATAAGTCTCAAAACATGCCTTCAAAATTATAAACTATCGTTAAACCAAATTCATAACATACCTTACTTTTAGTAAGCACTCAACAGGTTTTGCTGTGTTGCATTTTATTCTTTTAGAATGTTGAGGGTTATCATTAGTATAACGAAACATCATTTTCCCATGGGAACAAATGTTTGTCAAATGATTAGCTAAAGCTAAATGATTAGCCAAGCTAAAGACATGTAATGAAGGCTCTGTTTCTTATTCCTTTGAATTCTCAATGAATCCATTGAGATGACTTGACAAGTCCACATGCTTTTTTAAATGGTTAACTTAGGCTTTTAATCTATGCAAAATTGCTTTCTACTTTGCAGGCAATATTGGGAGAAGAGTAAGAGTTGGAACCAACTCTTCCTTTTTAAATGAACATAAAGGGAACATTGTATTTTGAATTAAAGAACAATTGCTGGTAAATATGCTCTCTTAGCCTGACATGGTTGACAGCTAGAATTTTAAGGTCAGATATTGCCAATCATCAGTAACTTTTTTAAACTTTAAATAATAATAATAAAGGCAGAAGCATTTTACTAAACAATTTAAGACAAAAAAATAATCCAAACTTTGTGGGGAAAAATTGGGTTTATATGACAAGTTTAGTGGAAGTAGAAAAATATATTTAAATACTCATTAGAAAAGGGTGGATAGATTTTTAAAAATCTCTTCTAAGGGAGTAAGTTTTCAAAATCTTTCTGTTCAATACAATTATCTGTTACTCTAAGAAACTACAATTTACAATCTTAAATAACTTTTACCCAGAATTATTAATTTGTTTTAAAATCAACTTTACTGAGGTATAATTTATATTTTAAAAAGTACCCATTTAAAGCATACAGTCAGTTCTTCTATAACTCAGCCCAAGTATTCCTAAAAATCATAGTGCTATAAAAATCCCCTCAATAAAAAATAAAGGACCCAGGGGGGAAATGGGGTTAGAAGAATAACGAAGACTATGTCATTCACACACAAACACACACACACACACACACACACACACACAAAGAGGAGGAGAGAAAGGGAGAGGAGGAGAGAAAGGGGGAGGGGGAGAGGGAGGGGTAAGGGGAGGAGGAGGAGGAGGAGAAAAACAAAGATATTACCTAATAAAAATGTAGCACACTTTAACAACTTTAAACCAACTAGAACTAAAAGACATTTACAAGGACTTCCCTGGTGGTCCAGCAGTTAAGACTCTGCACTCCCAATGCATGGGTCCCAGGTTCGATCCCTGGTCAGGGAACCAGATCCCTCATGCCGCATCTAAGAGCCTGCATGCCGCAACCAAAGATCCCGCATGCCGCAATGAAGATCCCGCACATGGCAATGAAGATCCCACGTGCCAAAACTAAAGACCTGGCACAGCCAAATAAATAGATAAATTTTTTTAAAAACAAAGACATTTACAGAACACTCTATTCAACAATTGGAGGATACACATTCTTCTCAAGTGCACGTAGAACATTCTCTAGGATAGACCGTATGTTGGGCCATAAAACAAACCTCAATAAATTTAAAAGGATTGAAATCATACCAAATATGTTCTCCAACTACCACAATTGAGTGAAATTATAAATTAATAACAAACAAATATGGGAAATTAACAAAGATATAGAAATTAAATAACACACTACTAAATAACCAATGGGTCAAAGAAGAAATCACAATGGAAATTGAAAAATACTTTGAGATGAATGAAAATGAAAACATAGCATACTAAAACTTATGGAATGCAGCTAAAGCAAAATTTTATAGTTTTAAATGGCTACACTAAAAAATAAAAAGGATATCAAATCAATAACCTAAACTTACACCTTAAGACACTAGAAAAAGAAGAGTAAATTAAATCTAAAGCAAGCAGAAGGAAGGAAATGATAGATTAGAGTAGTAATAAATCAAATAGAGAATAGAAAAACAATAGATACAACTAATAAAACCAAACATTGGTTCTTTGAAAAAGTCGACAAAATTGACAAACTTTAAACTAGACTCTCCAAGAAAAGAAAGGAGAAGACTCAAATTACTAAACTCAGGAATGAAGGGGGAGACATCACTTCTGACCATACAGAAAAGGATGGTAAGGCAATACTATGAACAAATGTATGGCAACAAATTAGGTAACGTAGATGAAATAGACAAATTCCTAGAAGGACACAAACTGCCAAAACTAACTTAAGAAGAAAAAGAAAATCCAAATAGATCTAGAAAAAGTGAAGATATTAAATTAGAAATAAAAAATTACCCAGAATAAAAGCTGAGACCCAGATGGCTTCACTGGTTAATTCAAATATTTTTTTAAATAAAAACTCTTCACAAACTATTGTAAAAATAGAAGAGTGAGCATTTCCCAACTCATCCTATGAGGACAGTATTACCCCAATACCAAAACCACACAAAGATTTCACAAGAAAGAAAACTATACAGCAATATTTCTTATGAATATAGAAGCAAAATTGCTCAACACAATACTAGCAAACTTAATCCAGCAATATACAAAAGGCATCATACAACATAACCGAGTGGGGTTTATCTCAAAAATGCAAGGTTGATTTAACATCCAAAAATCAATTAATATATCACGTCAATAGAACAAAGGACAATTCCCACAGAATCTTCCAAATAGATGCAAAACAAACATTTTTAAAAATTCAACATTTCATGATAAAAATATTCAACAAACTAAGAATAGAAGGAAACATCCTCAACATGATAAAGGGCATCTACAAAATCCCTCAGGTAATCAAACTTAATGATGAAAAATTGAGTGCTTTCCTTTTAATATAAGAAACAAGGCAAGGATGTCCTTTCTTGACATTTCTATTAAACATTGCACTGGAGTTTCTAGCCAGACAGATTAGGGGGAAAAAATGAAATAAAAGGAATCCAGATTGGAAAAAAAGAAGCAAAACTATGTCTATTCACAGATGACATAATCTTGAATACAGAAAATCCTGAGGAATACACACACATATACACACACCACACACACACACACAATTAAGAGTAATAATCGAGTTCAACAAGGTTGCTGGATACAAGAACAATACACAAAAGTCAGCTGAAGGTCTATACAATACCAATGAACAATCCAAAAATGAAATTGAGAAAATAATTCCATTTATAACAACATCAAAAAGAAGAAAATACTTATGAATAAATTTAACAAAAGTGAAAGACTTGTATGCTAAAACTACAACATATCACTGAAGAAAATAAAGAAGAACTAAACAAATGGAAAGGCATCCCGTGTTCGTGGATAGAAAAACTTAATATTATCAAGATAGAAATACTCCACAAATTGATCTACAAATTCAACACAATCTCTAGCAAAACTCCAGCTGAGAAGAAAAAGGACATCTTTAGCCATCAGGGAAATGCAAATCAAAACCACAATGAGATACCAATTCACATCCACTAGGATGGCTACAATCAAGAAGACAGATAATGACAAGTGTTGGTAAGGATGTGGAGAAATTGGAACCCTCACACACTGCTGATGGGAATATAATATGATGCAGCCACTTTGGAAAACAACGTGGTATGTCCTCCAAAGACTAAACACAGAGTTAACATTTGACCCAGAATTCCACTGCTAGGTATATGTACTAGGCAAAATGAAAACATATGTCCGCACAAAACTTGTACTCAAATAACATAGCACCATTGTTCACAACAGCCAAGCAATGGAAACAATCCAAATGTCCACCAATTGATGAATGGATAAACAAAGTGTGATGTAGCCATACAATAGAATATTATTCAACAATAAAAATAAATGAAGCGCTCATACATGCTACAGCATAGATGAACCTTGAAAACATTATGCTAAGTGAAAGAAGCCAGTCACAAAAGACCATAAATTACATGATTCCATTTATATGAAATGTCCCGAATAGGCAAATTTATAGAGATATAAAGTAGTTTAGTTGATGCCTGGTACTGGGGAAGGGTATGTGGGGAAAATGAAGAGTGACTGGATAGATTCCCTTTTGGGGTTATGAAACTGTTCTCAAATTCATTATGGTGATGGTTGTACAACTCTGAATATACTAAACAAAACAAAACAAACAAACAACCCTGAGTGTATGCTTTAAATGGGTGAATTACATGGTATGTGAAAATTCCAATTAAAAATAAAATGCACAAACAACAGAGAAAAACCAGTGAAATTCAAGCTGATTTTTTAAAAAGATCAATAAAATAATAAACTAGCTTAGAAGAAACAAGAAAAAAATAAAGACATGAATTACCAGTATAAAAATGAAAGAGGGATACCACCATAGATTCCATATATATTGAAAGAGTCAAAGAGAAATGTTTTAAACATATTTATTGCAATAAATTTGACAACTTATAAGAAACAGACCAAGTCCTTGATAGCCAAAATTTACAAAACCAAAACTGGCCAAAAAAAATTAAATACCTGAATAGCCCTATACCATCTGAATAAATGAAATAACTTAAAATCTTCCAACAAAAAATACCCTAATTCCATATGCATTCACTGGTGAATTTTAACCAACATTTGAGGAAGATATAATAGTTGTCTTACAGAAAGTTTCAGAAAATAGAGGGAATACTTCTCAACTTATTATGAGTCTACCATTACTCTGACACCAAAAGTAAAGCTATCACAAGAAAAGAAAATTAAAAACCAATCTCTCTCCTGAGCCTAGTTGGAAAAGTTCTTAATAAAATATTATCAAATCTAACTTAGCAACATATAAAAAGGATAATGCATCATGACCAAGTGGGACTTACCCCAGTAACAGAAAGTTGGTCTAACCTTTTAAAAATAATCAACGAAATTCACCATGTTAAACTAAAAAAGGAAATCCACGTGGTTCTCTAAATAGATTCAGAAAAAGCACTTGATAAAATTTAACACCTACTCAGGAACAACAACGACAACCAAAAACTCTCATCAAATCAGGCATAGAAAGGAATTTGCTCAAACTTTTTCTTGCTGAGAGCCATTAAAGAAGATTTAAATAAGTTGAGAGACATACCAGTCATGGATTAGAAGACTCAGTATTGTTAAGGTATCAGTTCTCTCTAAATTAGAATATAGTAGATTCAATGAAATCTCAATCAAAATCCCAGAAGCCCTTGTGGTAGAAATTGACAAGTTGATTCTAAAAAAATTTTTCTTTTCTTGGCCGCGCTGCACAGCTTGCGGGATCTTAGTTCCCCAACCAGGGACTGAACATGGGCCCCCGCAGTGAAAGCGTCAAATCCTAACCACTGGACCGCCAGGGAATTCCCTGATTCTAAAATTTAGGTAGAAATACAAATGATATAAAACAGTCAGAACAAATATTTTAAAAAAAGAACAAAGTTGGAGTGCTTATATTTTCTGACTTCAAGACTTACCATAAATTACAGTTATTAGGACAATGTGGTAGTAGTATGATGATAGACAAATAGATCAGTGGAACAAAATAGAGAGTTCAAAAATAAACCTACACATATATGGTTAATAAATTTTTGACCAAGGTGCGAAGTCTAGGGAAATAGTCTTTTCAACAAATGGTGCTGGGGCAATTGGATATCACTATGCAACAAATATACTTCCTTCATGACATCATGCAAAAAATTTATTTGAAATAAATCATAAATCTAAAAGTAAAGGTTAAAACTTATTAACCTTATAAAAGACATGTAATAGAGGAAAATACAGAAGAAAAATTTTGCAACTTTTGTGAGGGAAAAGATATATTAGGACACAGAAAGCTCTAACCATACAATAAATATTAATAAAATAGTCTTTATGAAAATTATAAAATTCTGCTCTTTGAAAGACACAACTAAGAAAATGAAGTCAGTCCTCAACTGGAAGAAGATATTTGCAATACATATATTTGACAAAGGGCTTGAAACCAGATAATATAAAGTAACCTTACAATTCAATAAGAAGACAAACAATCCAACTTTTCAAAAGAGCGGAAGATTTGAATAGACACTTTGTACTAATTACCAAAGGAGATAGAAGAATAGTTAATTATCACATAAAAAGATGCTTAACATCATTAGTCACTGGGGAAATGCAAATTAAAATCACAATGAGATATCACTATACACCCACTAGAATAGCTAAAATTAAACATAAAAAATCCAACTTTTCCCAAGGATATGAAGCAATTTCAACTTTCAGATATTGCTGTTGGGGGCATAAAATAGTACAACCACTTTGGAGACCTATTTGGTTGTTTCTTATGAAAGCTGTCACCATATGACCTAGCAGTTCCATTATTAATCCAAGGGAGAAGAAAACAAATGTCCACCAAAAAAAGCTTGTACATTAATGTTCAGAGAAGTTTTATTCATAATAACCACAAACTGGAAACAACACAAATACCCATCAACAGGTGAATGAATGGATAAATACATTTGGCATATCTATATAATGGAATATATTTCAGCAATAGAAAAGAATAATCTATTTGATACATGCAGCAATGTGGATGAATTTTAAAATATTAAAACGTATACATAACAGTGTATGATCCATCCATATGAAATTCTACAGCAAGCAAAACTATAGTGACAGAACACAAATCTATTGTTGCTTGGAGCTGAAGGCAAGAATCAGTACAAAGTGTACAAGTAAACTTTTGGGGGTGATGGAAATTTTCTGTATCTTGATTTTCATCATGGTAACATGGGTGCAAACTTTTGTCATACTAGGTGAACTATACAGTCAGTTCTACTACAATGTTTGTTTTCAAAAATGCAAACTTGTTTTAACACAATAACAAAAATTTTTAGTATTAACTTGACTTTTGATTTTACATGTGATTTCATCCACTAAAAATACTAGATGAACACAGAAAGCTGCACGCAACTGAAATAAGCCAAGTATAAGTATATACCATATGCCAACCTTTGTGCTATTTTCCTACATTTTACTTCAAACTGTTATAAACCCCACTATACACTGTTATTACATTTGCTTTTAAAAGGTAATTTTTTTAAAAGAAAGGATAAAAATCAGAAAAGCATTTTTCGTATTTTCCCACATATTTTCCATTTCTGGCATTCTTCATTCATTTGTATGGAACTGGGTTTGTACTGGTATCAGTTTTCTTCCTCTTGAAGGACTTCCTTTAACATTTCTTGTAATTCAGGTCTGCTGGAAATAAATTCTCTGTGTTTTATTTGTCAAAAAAGTCTTTATGCTGCTCTCATTTTTGAAGGATATTTTCACTTGACATAGAATTCTACATTAACTTTTTTTAAAGCATGTTAAAGTTATCATTCCATTCCCTATTTGGCTTGCATTATTTCTGACAAGAAATCAGTAATTCTTATCTTGGTACCCCTGTATTTAATGTTTCTTTTTCTCTCTGGCTGCTTTTGAGTTTTATGTTATCACTGGTTCTCAACAAATTGAATATGATATGCCTTAGAATGGTTTTCCTTTCAATTATCCTGCTTGAAGTTCGTTTACTTAGATTTAGAAATCATAGTTTTCATCCTGTTTGTTAAAAATTAAACCATTATTACTTCAAATATACATTTTCTGGCTCCTCTCCCCTGCCCTTTTCCGATACTCCAATTACACATACATTAGATCACTTTGAATATTCCTCAGATCACTGAGGATCTGGCCTTTTATTACTATTATTATTTTCATTCTGTACCTCAATTTGTATAGTTCCTATTGCAGTATCTTTAAGTCATTCTTCTTTTCTTCTGCAGTGGCTATAGGTGTTAATCCATTGGTGAATTTTCCGTTTAGATACTGCATTTCTAAATTGCATTGCAGCTCTAAAGCTCCCTTTGCCTTCTTTAATGTCTCCCATTTCTCTCCTCATTATGCTCACGTTTTTCATTACACACTTGTACATATTTACTATAGTTGTTTTAAAGCCCTTGTCAGCTACTTCATTCATCTCCATAATTTCTGAGTCAGTTTCAATTGACTGATTTTCTTCCTTACATATTCCTTCCTTTTTGCATGTCATAATTTTTATTGGGTACCAGACACCATAAAAGCTATGTTCTTAAAATTTTGGATTTTGTTTTCTGCATTTAAAGAGTGTTGAATTTGGCAGGCAGTTAACTTCCTTGCCAATCAATTTGATCCTTTTGAGGTTGTTTTTAAAGTGTTATTGGTGGTCCAGAGTAGCCTCTACTCTAGAGCTCTTTTAGCCCTATCTGAGGGCACAACTCTGGGATATCTACTGAATGCCCAGGATTTTCAATAATGTCTTACCACTCTGGTGGTCAAAACTCAAATGTCTCTCAGCCACATGTAAGTTCTGGGAATTGTTCAACTTAAAGCTCCCCAATAATTGCGTTTAGTCTAGCCTTGTGGCATTTCACTCTATGCAGGCCCATCTTAGCACAGAGCAAAAGTCTCAGTGAACCCCCCTGCAGAGTCCTGGAGCTTCCCTGCATAGCGCCTACATCTCTGGTGCCATGCCTCACAAACTGAAGCTGCCACAGCCTTCCCCAAATCTGATCTCAGTGACTTCTATAAAGAGACTGCCATGCTTTCCTTGGTTTCCTTCTTCCTGTGCAGGGTCTGGAAAGTGACATCAGGCAGAATGCTGAGGCTTTTGTACAACTTATTTGTTTCCATCCATTTAGAGAACACACACCCGTACTGCATGTTTTCCAAGGTCAGAAAACAGTAGCTTCAAATATTTTTGTCCAGTTTTCTAGCTGTTCACAGGTAGAGGGCAAGTCTGGTATACGTTATTCCATTATGGGCAGAAAAGGAAAGCTAGAATTTTTTTTTTTTTTAACCCAGTTTGAGCTATGTACATGTTGAGGCTCACATATTATCCTAGTATTTATGATAACAGCAGTTGATTGTACCTTCATTTTATAAAATAATTTCATTTACATTACCTGAGTAGTTTTCACAACACTTTGAGTTAATAAAGGTGACCTTTCTTATGATTGCGTTATAGTCAAAAAGATTGAGGCTCACAAGGCAAGTGAATGCTCAAAGTAACACACTTAGTAAGGGTTGGAGCTGGGAATATGACATTAGCATAAACTACTACTGCTAAAACTTATCTCCTGGTTTCATCTATATCACCAAACTCTTTTATTTTTCATCTATCCTCCCTTCCTTCTTTATCCGCTTCAGGTTTTAATTATCTTTCATCTTAGGTTTTAATCATCAGCTTTATCATTTTAGCATAGTCAAAATTTTTAAAGAAGCAACTTATTCTCTAACATTTCACTTTGAAAAATGCTACTTTGTCATTCACTACCATAAATTATTTTTAATTTTAATTTCAAGTGACAAGCTATGATCAATATACATCATACCATAACCAATATACTCCAAAACCATATAGGACTCTAAAGGTCTTCCTAACCCCCAAACTGTCAGTATTCATGTGTAACCCTGTATCTGCATCATCTTTCCTCCTCTTTCAAGTCATTTCCCCTAACTTACTTTGACCTATGAAGCTGCAGCAAACTTCTCAGAATTTTTCCTAGTCCAAAAGAAAAAAAAAATCAATTAAATATTAAAATAGAAAGGAAAACAAAAAATTTTGAACAAGAATAAAATAAAAGTAAGCCAGCTCCTCAGTTAGCATGACTAAGTAATAGATTTAAATGACAGCTTTCTAAGAATGGGTCACATTTCTCTCAGTGTAATATAGGGCCAACCAGCAATGGCAATACTTAAGAAAATTTTAAGACTCAGCTGATTACCTTGTACCTTGAGGTACAGGATGAAAAGAGTGTTTTAATCTTCCATCGCACTTCTATTCAACAGTGTGACCACGTGGAGCACTGTACTGAGAAAAAAAAAAACCTGAGACCACACAGAAATCAGTGGGAAAACATTCTGTGAGTCACGTCATCTGTCATAATCTGCCTGGTTGGAAACAAGGGATGACAGAATGTGAGTCAGGTATTTGCAGTCTCCAGTCTAGGTTAAGAGTAGTAATATTTGAAATTGCATAATATACCAGGAACAATAATTTTAAAACCTTAAACACCTAATTTTACCAAACATGGGATTTAGATATAAAGAAGGGGTAATGTTCAAAACCAGGTTCTAGAGTCTGATGGAGGGCCCTTTATTACATAGGATAATCCAAACGAAATTAATCCTTTCCCCAGAAGATAGTAACTTGTTGGAGTCAGAGAATAACAGATTTCTTCCATCTCTTTTAATTTTTTGAAGAAAAAGTTATTTTATAAATCCCATAAAACTCTAGATCACCTGATAATTTTTTTTTTTTTTTTAACAAAACAGAGGCTTTAACCAAACAGCAGTAAAGGTACAAGGGGCTGGAAGGCCTGAGGGGGCACAAGGCAGGAGGAGCCAGGAAGGTGGTGACCCTGGGAAGGAAGGAGGCACTGGGCCTCTCCTGGGAAAACTATCCGACTCTTGTGGCTCCTGTCCCAGCCTCTGCCCAGATCACCAGCCCAGATGCAAGGGACAAGCCCTTGTATTGTGCTTCTCAGGTGATCCCTTTTTCCAAAGGGCATGTGGGCCCCGATACAGGGAGAGGGTAATGAAGAAGGGCAGGAGTGCTGACATGCCAGCAACCCCTCACCCCTAGGGCGGGTCTGCCCAGCCCGGGCCTTGCCCGACCTCAGAGCCAACTTCAATCACTGGGGAGTGACACCCTACATTCTGTCTTCCCCACTAATGGGATTTTTACATTCTTCAAAAATTACTGGACCATGTCACGTTCTGCAAAATGGTTAAAATGAAAAAGATAAACCAATTATCGGCAAGGATATAGATCAGTGGGAACTCTCACACACCGTTGGAAGTTATATTGGTACAACTACTTTGGAAGACTGTGAAGCATTATCTACTATAAATGAACATATACCTAACTTACGATCCAGCAATTCCGCTCTTAGGTATATATCTAAGGGAAATGCATACATATGTTCACCAAAAGAAGTGAACAAGAATGTTAATAAATAGCATTATTTGTAAAATCCCTAAAACCTCCCCCCCAAAAACTGTATAAGAATGTCCAGAATAGCATTATTTGTAATACCTCAAATTGTAAAGAATCCACATGTCCATCAACAGTAGAATGGATAAATTGTGATATATTCACACAATGGAATATTAAAACAGCAATGAGAATTAATAAAATATAAATACATACAACATGGATGAGTTTCATAAACATACTGAGTGAACCTGGGCCTCCCCCCCAAAATGCATATGGTAATTATTATTCCATTTACAGAAAGTTCAAAAAGAGGAATAACAAATACATGTTCTTAGAAGTCATGATAGTGGTTACCTTGAAGAGGAGTATTTTTCAAGGAGGGAACAAAGGGGTTTCTGGGGTACTGGTATTATCTAGTTCGTGACCTATATGCTAGGTACATGTTCACTTTAGGAAAATTCATAAAGTTGTTCATAGTTATGATTTGTGTTGTATGTCAATAAAAAGTTTCCTTAAAATTACTGGGCAATACCAACAATATACAGCTACATAGGAGAGCTAGAACTTGAATCCTTATAGTTTGTCTCTAGGGTCTGTGCTCTTAACCACTATACTATTGTAGCAATCTACCTTAAAGAAGTACTTGCTAATACTATCTATTTTTAAATACGAAAAACCTACATATGCCAACAGGCAATTAACTGTAAATGTAGGAACATAATTTGTACAAGTATAGAAGATCCACATGGAGCCACAAGGGACGCTGATTGGGAGAATCATAGAAGTTTTGCTGTATCGGATTTAAACTTTTTACCATGGGAATCTGTTCATGTGTTCCTATTTATGTTTAATAAAATGAAATTGACATTTCTCCCCTCCAAAAAATAAATGGGCAACATTTTTTTTGCATTCAAAGAATATTTGCTATGTATGTAAAAATACTTTGAGTAACAAAGTAAATGTTTTTATTTCAAAGAAATACATTGATTTCATAGAAATCATAGGACGAGACATTTAATAACTATTCAAGGAATGAATGACCCTTAGAGATTTGTTGACCCTCCTATCATTGCTATTAATTCCTCCTAGTCATTCATCAGAGATAGTGACGTGATATAGTGGACATCTATTGGTCTTGCCTGCCCAGCACCCAGTGAGCCCCTTCTTTTGGTAAAGGCATTTCAATATTCCCCCTGGGCAATTTCTTCTACCCTACTGCATGCAGTTTTGGTGAGATTATCAATTCTGCCTTCTCCTGACCAAGGAGTGGGCGTGTAAACTAAACTAGGCCAAACAGACTCTTTCTCCTTAAAATTTAAATCTTGAGTAGAGTGACACAAGGTCAGAAAACAAATTCACCTTGACAGTAGCTCTCTGAAGAAGCTGTCCATTGGTTCCTGCTACTTAGATCCCTTAAGCTGCACTGCTTCCTATCCTTTCCAAGTACCAGTTGTTTAACTTTTCCTTAGATTCTGTGAATCACTACATATCCTTACATTACATTTCTTCTCTGGTTAATTTCTGTTGACTGTAACTGAGGAAACACTGAAACAGCTGGATGTAAATATATTCAATAAAAAGGTTACTACAACTTTGCAAGAAAGTCCATAGTATTTAACTTTTGCTTAACTTTTTGCCAGAATTTGCTTCCCTAGAAAGTCTACATTAGTCCTACCTCCACTTCTGGAGCTTCATAGTATAAATATACTCCATCTTCTAAATGGCACACATTTAAAACTCTATCATTTATCCCCAAGCACTTTCTCAGCAAAATAATTTATTTTCAAATTAAAACATATATGACTACTACACACTCACTAGAATGGCTATAATAAAAAAGACAGACAATTCCAAGTGTTGGCAAGGATGTGGAGAGACTGGAACCCTTATGCACTACTGGAGGGAATGTAAAATTGTATAACCAATTTGGAAAGCAGTTTATATAGTTTATATATTTACATAATTTACACAATATTTTTAAATAGACTTTACAAATAATCATCTAGGCAATGTCATCCTAGGCAACAATGACCATGAAGTCATGGTCATTTATGTGCAAGCTATATTTTCCTATAATATAGTAAAAACATACTAAACTCTTAAAGATGTGGCTCACTTACCATCAAAATTCATTTCTTGGTCTTCCTTGGTACACTTATTGCCCTTTGGGAAACACTGGGTTATTCAACTTAAAATTTACATAAATTAATTTTCATTAAAGTAATTACCAACTTAGGAAACAGTACTATAAAGTTTTATGCAACATATGACAAGATATAGGAAGTGTTAAACCTTTCATTTAGCAAATAGTTGAAAATTGCTTTTGGTTGGTTTTTTTCAAATAAAAGTGACTAAAGAGCTGGAGATGTGGGAAACCGCCAAAGCCAAGACATCTCCCTTCCTACCCTATACCCAACATGATCACAACCATGTTATTTCAGGGAGAAAAAGGAGACCTCCCCATGGGAAGAAGAAAAAAAGGAAGTATACGAAATGTTAAGCAGTTATTTAAGGAATTATGGGTCATTGTTTTCTTTAAATTTTTGATTGTGTTCTTCCTTTCTCTACTTGCGAAATTTATTTAATGTCCTTCTATTTTTTAAAATAAAGCAATACAGTAAAACTTTTTGTTCCTTTGAATACCTTCAGAATGAAAACTATTATTTCAACCTATCCCTTATAATAGTTACATTTCTAATTTCATATTTTGATTCAAAAACAAAAATTTAAGTGAAGATACCAATTTCTTCCTTCTTATTTTTTAAAGTATTGATATTTATATACAACCTTTTGTGGCTAGTTCTGTTACTATGTACTCTTAAGTTCTCAAAGCACTAGAAATAGGTGTTTTGCCATTACATGCAAAATACAATCCAAAGAACCTAAATGCCCTCAATGGCCAGAGGAGAACACAAAAACATTGGGTTCTGAAAAATGGAACTAAAATTTTCTTGTACTTATAGCTTGATTATTCTTGAAACTCTTTATAGGGATTTGCTTTTAATTATTCTAACAAGGATGAGGACGAGCTGGGGAGTGGTAGGTAGATGGAAGGGATAGACGTACCTAGAACAAGAGCATAATGTTGATAATTGCTGAAGCTGGGTGGTAAGTAAATGGGTGTTCTTTTTTTCTGTATTTGAAAAAATTCTATAATAAAAGTTAAAACAGAAACAAATTCTTTAAATTCTAAAAATGCATTATTACAGAGTGACAACTAAAGCAACCTCTGTAACATGTCCAAAACAGAACAAAAAATAAATACATAAACAAAGCTCCAAGGGGTCTATAAAGTATTTTTGCTATTTTATTTGTATAGTCAAATGAGAAAACAAATATTTACCAATAAGTACACAACTATTTAAAAGTTGTATGAAAGGTTACTATTGCCACCTACTGGACACTGCGATTACTACTTGCTATTAAAAAAACAGTCACTATTGAGTAGGTCTCCCCATCCCACCATAAGCCTCTGGTCTTTAACAAGATAATAAGTAATACCATTAAACTTATGTTTACGTGTGTCTATATTAGTAATGTTAATTAATAATGTTATATCACATCATTTCTAACAACATGAAATGCCAACTACAAAAGCTGTGTCATAAAAGTTTTGTTAGAAAGTACATTAATGATCACCTTATGATGTCCTTGTTTTACAGAAGATCCCAGATTTTGAATTGTTTGCCCATAGGAATTTAAATTGTTTACACATAGGGATAGACCAGGAAGCTAGAAACTACTCCTGGCTCTTAAATTCAGTGCATTATCGTTTTTTTCATCTGTCTTTTAAAATCTTGACTTTTATTAAAAAATTTTCACCTCTTATAACTTGGTTAATTGCATATACCAGTGATTCTCAACCTTGCTGCACAAGAATTACCTGTCGAATTTGAAAATAAACTAATGCTGATACCAAAGCCAGAGTTTTTTTTATCCAAGGTTAAAAGATCCATTAGTAAGTATCAGTGGTTCTCAAAATATAGTCTTTGAACCAGCAACATCACCATCACCTGCGAATGAAACTGAGCAGGACCCTGTGGACAAAGCCTTTCCTTGTCCTCCACTTCCTTGCTTGCAGGAAAAAGGCTTAGCCTCCTAGATGTTCCCTGAGTTCCAGAGGGCAGATTCAAACAGAAGAGTGAAGGAATGCAGAAACAAAGGAAAGGCAGTCAAGAAGCAGTGCAGCCATGGGGCAGGGTCCCTGTTCCTCCTGAAGGGCTATACATAACAATCTGATAGTTCTCCAGGAACTATCCCACCCAGGTAGAGGATGGTAACTTCAGTCAGAGCACAAGCTCTGGATCCCAGATAGGTTGGAACCAGAAGGCTAATGATTGAGCTTCGTGGAACATCATCCCGTTACCTCACCACCAACCAATCAGGGGAAGGTCACACACCTTTCAGTCCTCCCCCCCACATTTTGCCTATAAAAACTCTTCCCTAAAAACCTTGGGAGAGTTCAGGCTTTTTGAGCACCAGCAGCCCATTCTCATTGTTCGGCCCTTGCAATAAACCTTTCTCTGCTCCAAACTCCAACATTTTGGCTTGTTTGGCCTCACTGTGCACCAGGCGCACGAACTGGGTTTGGCAACAGGAACTTATTAGAAATGTAAATTTTCAAGGTCCACCCCAGATGCTGACTGGTGCCAAGCAATTTGTGCCTGCAAGCCCTCCAGGTGATGTGGATGCAGGCTAATGTTTGAGAATTACTAGTATTGATATTTACCATAATTATTTAAAACTTTTTACTCTTTTTAAATATAAGATTTTAATTTACTGTTTTCTCAGAAAGAAGAAAATACATTAATAACACAAAAGAGAGAGGTTTATGTGAAGAGTAATCTAGTGCAACTCTACTATTTTTCCAGAAGCATACCATTATGAACACTCAACATTAGTTCTAGTTAGCCAATAGGAAAAATGCTCTAATGGAAGGTTTGGGAATAATTTATTCATAGGCCAGTTAATAAGACCCTGGAATACTCTTGCCCAGAGCAAGTTTTCCAACCATATTTCCTTGTTCTGGTTTGTTCTGCTCAGAAAGGCATCTTTCTAAGACATAATTAAGACCTTTAGCCATATCATACCTTTTAACTCAGGAGTGTCAGTTCTAGAAATATAGAGGAAACTAAATTATGCTCAAAGGTTTTCTCCAAAGCATTGTAAATAATAAGGTTAAGGGGGACCTGAAAGCAAGTTAAATGCCCCAAAACTAAGAAATGACTCCATAAATTAGAGCATCAATAGGATGAAATATTGCTCAATCATTAAAATGCTTTTCATATGAGATTTTAAATAATATGGGGAAATGCTTACTTTATATAACATCATGTGCGTACATGTTCCCTCTGTCTCTCTTTCTCTGTCAATTGAAAAAGATAATGGGAAGCACCAAAATATTAATACTGGTTATCTGAGTAGCGGGACTCTGAGTGATTTATTTTTTTATATTTATCAGTGTTTCTAAAGTTCTCTATAATAAGAGTATACTTACTCTATTAATCAGAAGAAAACCCACAAATACAGTAATAGAGTTTCTACTCTGTGAACTAGGGTCTTTAAATAACAATCAGTATGCTTTCAGAAGACCATAAATGTGGGAAACAAGTAGATATCTTTTTCTCTCCATCCTGCACTGCTCTTTTCTCATCCCACTCCTCCAACCCTTTTATTTCAACTTTCTTCACATCACTCTGCCATAACCCCATAACCAGACATACCGAGAAACTGAAGTGTAATTATTCAATATTTTAAAAATTTAAAATTGGTTAGTTAAATAGTTTATCTTAGAACACATAAAAAGGAGGTAAAATAGCCTAATGGTTAAGAGAACAGGCTTCAAAATCAGACAAATGTAGGTTTGAATCTTAGTTTGCCACTTATAGGACCTCACACAAGTTTCAATTTCCTTAACTGTAAAATGAGAGTACCGCCCTTCTTACTAAACTCCAGCGAGGATGAAATGAGAGAATGCATATAAAGCATAAGATAGTAGTAGGCACTCAATAAAAGGTAACTGCTGTTACTGTTTTGTAGTTAATGCCACAGTTGTTTTTAGTAAACAGCCCTTAAATTTTAATTTTCCTGTGGGAAAAAAGGCTTAGTGGAGTACAATGGTTGTTCACATCTTTTGGACTTCTTAGACCACTAAAATTTCAAAAACAATTGGAGAGACCTACATGGAGCCATCAAAATATTCTTTACAAAGTGAGTGTTATTAAAACCCACCAACAAATTTATCAGGACTATTATTTCATATAAGAAAAAGCCCTTGGGCTTCCCTGGTGGTGCAGTGGTTGAGAATCTGCCTGCTAATGCAGGGGACACGGGTTCGCGCCCTGGTCTGGGAAGATCCCACATGCCGCGGAGCAACTAGGCCCGTGAGCCACAACTACTGAGCCTGCGCGTCTGGAGCCTGTGCTCCGCAACAAGAGAGGCCACAATAGTGAGAGGCCCGCGCACAGCGATGAAGAGTGGCCCCCGCTTGCCGCAACTACAGAAAGCCCTAGCACAGAAACGAAGACCCAACATAGCAATCAATCAATCAATGAATCTTTGAAAAAAAAAAAAAAGAAAAAGAAAAAGTCCTTGAACATTCCCTAAAAAAAGTGGAAGACAGTCTCAGAGTAAAAGAAATCGTTCCCAAGAAAGGACAGTTGGCAACTGCATGACAAAATTATCCTTATTTTTTTTGTTTTGTCACATACCAGTAAACACTTAAGGACCAACACCAGTAAGCAAACTGGTAGCCTGATTCTTCATCCATAAATTAAGTTGTTTTATCTACCTCATGGGATATTCATTCAACAAACACTAACAACTTGCTATTAAGCAGAGGAATTCAGGATCAAATAAAGTATATAAAAACACCATACACAGTGCCTTGTATATTACAAAGCACCATTAAAATATACAATATTTTTTAAAATAAATAAATAAATAAATAAAATATACAATATTGTTATTACAAAAAAATACAAATACTATAAATTGATTCCTAAGAGAAAAAAAAGGTTTTCCATCCACTTGTTTTAAGGGCTTAATCATTTTCTATATTCATGCTATCACAAAAGACATTAAGGAATTATTAGAATGAAGATTTTCCATATTTTTTCTTTAGAAAATAGTCATATTTGTGATGTAGCTCATGATTCTGCCATTCTCTGTCTTATGGGAACTGAGGACGTTACTTTTCCCTCAGATGGTATGGCTCTCAAGGGAAAGTTATTAAGCTAGAAATTGCTGCTGTAATTACCAGATTGTAGAATCTGAATACTAAGGAAGAAAAGTTAACAGGATCTAAAAGTTAGGTTCAGACACAGAGCAAATTTTATTTTCTTAGTTTTGAAAGTATTATAAGATTTTCCAGTGTTAAAATTTACTTTCAAGTATGATGATCAAGAAATAACAAGACACCAAACTTAGAAATTAAACAGTTTTTAATTTTCTCTGTTGTTTCTTGATCCACTGAAAATAATTTCTCAATGCAACACATTTAGGCAACTTTTTTGTCACTTTCTTTGGGTTCTACTTCTTTAGGCAATAATGACTCGATCTTTAGTAACAAACCTTCACTTGCTGAACTTCGAAGGAAAGCACGTACCACAAAGGGTCCTGAAAACAAAGACAAGAATCAATTTTCATTTTATTCCACAGATACCTAATGAGCAAATACAAACGTACAACAAGAAACTTTATAGGACTCGTGTTACCTTTTCACTTGAAAAGTACTGATATTACTGAACTATTATTTTGAATTATAACAAAGGGAAGATCGCTTCATTTCTAGAGTAGAAGACAAACTAGCTGTACCATAGTATATTAGAGATTTATAGATGAAACTACACATATTCACTAATAATTCATTTCTCTCTTTCAGAAGGTGATCACCTAGAATTTATTTCATTGCAAAGTCAACAGTAAAGGGAACAGGTGATGATATTTACATTGATGGCAAGATTCTAAATATTTATTTAAAACAGTCAGCACAGATGCTAACTCTGTGTTACCAAACATTTAGTAAAATTCCTTAAAAATTAAAAAGCCTTTCATAAGAACAATGTTAAGGGACCCATTTCTCTTAAAATGGCAAAGAGAAGATAACTACATTGTTTTTAGAGATTTACTGTTCATCATTCTACTCCTGATATAGGTTCAGAGGCTCCTATAATCAAAACAAAGTTCTCCATGAAAGAGAAGAATCTATACACATACAATCACTAAGTACTATGGTCATATCTAGCACAACAGAATTAACAAATGAGGTATTTATTCACCAGTGTGTTTAACTCCCAAAGAAGGTTAAACATAACGTGAGATTGTGTTTTAATTATACACTTGGTTTATAAAATGAAACATGACAGATTCCTATAATGGTAAGCCTGTAAGTGCATAGTCAATTGAGGGTTACAGACTCTTGCTTGCTTTCAACCAGCGGAAAGAGAACACGTTTGCCTGAGGAAGGACTGTGAATGGCAGGTAATGCAGTGGGTACTACACGTGTTCCTAGCCTATGACACAGCTTCCACATCAAATTTCACTGTTCTCCATGAATCACCCCATTTATAAATAGTGATTCTTGTGACATGATTAAAAACCTTGTTTCTTTTCTAAAATAAATAAGATTAAGAAAGCCAACTGCTAGTACCAGTGACAAAGTGAATGGTCTGGCTTCAAAATACCATCTATCTCATAAATGACTTTAGTTTCTGCTTAAACACTATTGTAGTAAGTTTAAGGCAATCCGTTACAGTTTTCTTTCAAACTTTATTACATTTAATGGTAGAAATAATGTGGGAATTTATAAAGGTTTCACGATGTATTCCTTATTAATGTTAAAGAGGTCTCCTCTCCAAACAACTACAACTTCTTAATAAGGTCATTAGGAATCCTTTGGAGAATTAAATTGTATTTCTTTAATCCCTGGAAATATTATTGTTATTGCAGTTGCATATTAACTGGATTGTTTTCTTAATATTTTACATTTTTAAAGTATCACAGAGCTACAAGGAAGTCTACCCCAGAGAACCACTTACCCAAATTCAGTGGTCTTTGCCTACAAACTTCACTGATAACTGCTTGCAGATTGGCAGCTATCTGGTCACTTGACATATCCAGCTGAAAGAAAAGGATATATAACGTTAATGACGTGAAAGTGAGATGATAATACAATTTTTGGTAACTGTATCAGTAGTTGTTCCAGACAGTTTTTTCAAATATTCAACTAGTGCAAATTATGTATTAGGAGACCCTACTGTGAAAGAAAAAAACTTCCATAACTCTTTTTTCAGAATACTACATTAACATGTCTTTACATGTCAAGACTTAATTACCTTTTAGAACACATTATAGCAAAGTGTTTTAAAGTTGCTCCACTTGCGATTCCTTGAATTCCAAGTAATTTCCCCAAAGCATATCCTGCGGCAGAATACACCATTCCCCCCACCCCTTCCCTATCACCAAGGAATTAGTGATATTCTTTCTTCAAGTTATTTGTTTATTTTTTAAAAGAAACTAAGAAAATATTTAGAAGTTCATGCTTTCAAAAGTCCAAAATGAAACTACTTGACAACACACATTCAAATAACATATCCCACACAGAGACATTTTCAAGATGCTATGCTAACACTCTAACTCTGCAGTAACAATTATCCTGCTACTTAGTAAAAGCTACAGTAAGTAAGTATATAGTGAATGAGCCCTATTCATAAAACACCTAAACCCAGCACACATCTTTGGAAAGTCCTTGAGTTTATCATTCAAATTCAGTGCATGTTATTCTTCTTAAATATACCAGTTAAAATCAGTTCTATTGCATTCTTATGTTTAGAGGATTTTGCACTTTGCCAAATGAATCCAGTTTTTAAAATTCATATAAAACTTATTAATAGTGTAATTGGCAAAAATTAGACAGTAAGAGTTCAAACAAGAATTCTATTTTCCAATGACTCTTGAGACCATTGTGAGAAATGTGGTACATAAGCATAAAGAGAATTCCTCCTGAAACAAATTATTATCATCATCATCAGACAACATCTATTCGACATTCACTTAGGCATGATGCAGTACTAAACCCTAAATGAGAAGGTTTGGGCATTACCGGAGGAATTTTCACTTTATGCCAATCCACAAGTGGGAGTTTGGAGAGGGAAAAAATCAAGCAATGCTTAGTTCTCCTTATTAAATCCATAGAACTTATAGACTTTAAGTTGTATTGAAGTAAGTAGTTCACTGACAGACAGGGCACCTTACATTTGCTATGGTAAAAAGAAGAAAACAAAACAAAACACCAAGAGTATCAACATGTGTCCTTTCATTCCTCTCTTAATTCTCCACTTTCCCTCAAAATGTCCTCTTTTCTATTATCAACTGAAGTAACCAACACAGCTCTAAGGAGTTCCTTTACCCTTTGTAAAGACCTATACCTACCTTAGATTTGGGAAAGCAATAGATACAAGAAAAAGCAAGAGGTCCAATATATCTTCCTTGATAGTTACAAGCTATACTGTTGGACTGTATATACTAAACTTCTCAGATTTTTGTAATTGTACTTTCTGCAGACTTATATTGCCATTCCTACAATAAACTAACAACATAGGCTTTAGAAATGCAAAACAAAAAAAACAAACAACAAGAACAAAAAAGAAAGGCAAAACAGATGCCTTCAATGGTTTCATTAAGTTTTAAAATATACAAATTGTTTTAAAATATAGTTTACACTTCTGTCCAAATTTTAGCACCTCTAATTATCAGTACTATGTCCTCTACTGAATCTTAAAATATATTTTTAGCCATAATACCTCATTTTACTTTTTCTTTTAGATATTTTGTAAAATTATGAAAAAGATATATTTTATGGGCATAACTTTGGTTACACAGTTGACTACCGATGACAAGATAGCTATGTAAAAAACAAATGTATGCATGCATTTTATCAAAACTTGCATAGGAAATTTATTTGGGCCGACAATGATCTAGAGATAACTCAGGTAAGCAACATTTACAAGCTTCTCCATCTATATCTCAGTTGCTCTGTTCTTCCAGTAGTGCTTTTCCACACCGTAACATTTTGTGGCCTGACAAAGGTAAGGAGGACCATTTTGAGGATATATTATCTGTTAGATTCTCAATAGCAGAGCATTAGACTTGGCAAAGCAGGAAAAAAGTGGGGGCAGGGGGAGTGGAACGGGTTGACCTTGAAGGCAATATTGAACTATGTTAAGCATTGTATTTTTGTGTGTACATATGTGTGTATTTGAATATATAATAGTCACAACAGTACCTATGTTTAGCTAAAGTGATTGTCCACTACAGGGCAAAATAGTTATTCCTTGTTCTGTAGCATAAATGTTTTTAAGAAAAGACTGATTTACTGAATCCTCCCTTCTGCTTAACATCCTTATTATATCAGAAATAATTCCCTAAGCAGACTAGATGGAAGACTTCCCAAAGATGTCAGGGTGGTGGCTCAATCGATACAGCTGAACTATACCTCTTTGCTTTAACTCTCAGATTTTCCTCTTTCTATGCAATTCCTAACCTTTGTCTTCAATCACTCTCTACCATTATGAGAAAACTAAAAAACTGTGGTTCTTAACCATTGTTTGTCCCTTTGAGATGCAGACATATGCAGGACAAACTACAGTCATGAGAGTGTCTAAGACAGTGATTCTTAAACTTTTTTCGGGTTATCAAACCTTGCTCCAGAAAAATGCACACAGGCACACAAAAATTTTAGCCTATGCTTTTAGGGTCTTCAAGGATTCTTTGATTAAAAGAAAGGGGAAGAGAGAAGAAAGGCTCCTGAGGAAAGGGGCTCAGTTAAAAGGGCTACACTTTGAGAACCACCAGTGTCGCTGTTTAATTCGGCTCAAATACTTTGAACGACTAAGGACAACAGTATGGAAAAAGGATTCAACTTAATTTTCTACATTTTACAGAGGACAGAAATAACAAAGAAAAAGCAAAGTATGTGTGCACAGTTTTTAAACAATCACATGTTCCACCTAAAGTGGCCAGCTTGTGTCACTGTAAATGTTGTAACAGCCTCTAGATGACTGATCATCTCTAGCTGGGAACTGCAGAGAGGACTGCTGCTTTGGATAAGCACTTGTTAGAACACCTGACCTCCAAAACTCCTTCCAAGTGCAATGTTCTAGGGTTACAAAAAGGGTAGCCTGGCAATGGTTTCTGCAGGTGGGCCAATACTCAATTCCCTTGACTCCTGAAAGTCTAAACCAAGAAAAGGAAGACGAGACAGTCTGTGTATCTCCTATACAACATTAAGTAATAGTAGTATTAGTAGTAGTAGTAGTAGTAGCAGCAGCAGCAGCAGCGGCAGCGGCAGTAGTAATAATAATAATAATACTAGAGCAGCTCTATTTATTGGGTGCTTACTCTAAGGCAAACTCTGTTCTAAGCATTACATAGATATTCTCATTCATTTCTCCCAAGTATCCTAAAGATGCGAACCATTACCATTCCTCTTTTACAATTAGAAACTGAGACTTAGAAAACTTTGTAACTTATTCAAAAGCACCCACATGATAAGGAGTGGCCCAGCAGCTATGTGCATGAGCTCTAAAGGCAGAGAAATGTGACTCTGAACCCCATTTCCACCATTTACTAGCTTGTGACCCTGGACACAGCTAGTAAGTGTTGGTAATCCTTATGAAAATTGAAGTGTCACTTGTCTGGGAAACACAAAAGAGTTGGTTATAAACTAAGGGGAGAAAAAGAGGAAACTAAGTGAAATACTGAAAGGGAAAGAATATACATTTAAGTGGGAAAAATATGAATTTTTCTTTCCACCTAATGAATCCTTTCCTACCTTCCCAGTTTTTAGATGTTAACAGCATACAATTCAGCAACATTTACTTGGCCTTCACTCTTTGTGGAGCAACATGCTGGGGACTAGGAACAGAAAGATGAGTAAGATACAAACCTTACCGTCAAGGAGCTTCCCATCTGGTCACTAAAATACAACATGACAGGTGCTACTCTAATCACATGAACAAAGTGCCACAAGGGTAGAGAGGAAGAAGTGACTGACTTTGACAGAGAAGGCTTCACAAAGGCTATATTTAAATTGAGTCTTAAAGGATGAAGAATTCTGAAGGACAAAGAGGGTCTTCTAGGCAGATGGAGCAGCAAGAGGTAATGTGAGAACAGGGGGATCGGGTGCCCAGAAGGCAGCTCACTACATCCAGGCCCAGGGTTGCAAACTCAAATGGCCACAGTGGCCAGAGCAGGTGACATGCATGACTGAAGAGGACTGGGCTTGAGTGCCTGTGCACCCAGGACCCACGGGACACAGGCTGTGCATAGGTGGAGAGCACTGCTCCATAGGGAAGAGGCAGCAGCCATTCAGTGCTAACAGAATGTTACACTGAGGGCTCTGAGGCTGGTTTAACAGAACTCTTGACTGGTGAAAAACAACTAGAAATCTGGATTTCTATGTGACATCATCTAGTTTTTAAATGCTGAATCAATAAAACAAAACAAGTCTGGGGGCCAAACTCAGCCTGTAAGCTGCCAATTTGTAACTCTAGACTTCAAGCTGCATCACTGAACATAACAGGAAATCCTGAATTTGAACTTGACATAGTGATTTGACACTAAATTATAAAAAGATCTGAATGTAAAGCTAAAGATTTTAGAATATATTCTGTCAACAGTGAGAAGCTACTTAATGTTTTTAAGCAGACAAATGGTATTTCTGGTTTACGTTTTAGAAAGAATTTTAGAGGAAGGCTGTAAAACAGGAGTTGGCAAACTTTCTCTGTAAATGGTCAGACAGTAAATGTTTTGGGCTTTGCAGGCCTAACGGTTTCTGTCGCAAATACTCAATTCTGCTGTTGTGGTGCAAATGTCATCATAGACAATACATAAACAAATGACCACAGCTGTGCTTCAAGAAAACTTTACTTACAAAAACAGGTGGAGAGCTGGAAGTGGCCCACAGGCCACAGTTTGCAGACCTCTGGTGTGGAAGATAGACCAAAGGATGTCTGAGAAAGTGAATGGGCAAAAGAAACCATTACTTTTTGCTAAAGCAGGAAAGATTTTTGTTTTGTTGTGTTTAACAGAAAGCTTTGTTGGGTGCTGATAGACTTTTGGTATCCTACAATGCATCTACTATGCAGATGAGGCAAAAAAATGTTTTGTCAAGCTAAGAATTGCACTGCCATTTAAAATAAAAGTAGGAAAAATGCTTAGCAACTGTTTCAACAAATGCCATAAATTTTATATATGCACTTGAAACAAGATGTTGCATGGGGCCTTTCTGGAAGTTTCTTCAGGACTGATGACCAGGGCCTAAATCTGAAAGCAAAAAAGGCATGCAGTGCGTGCCCTATATTTTAAAGAAGGATGCCAACAATTAAGGCCAAAAAGTTCTCACCATAATCAACAACCATGCTAAGTAGAAGCAGGCCAAGAGGCAAGGCTCCAAGAGGCTCTTGTGTAGAGACTGGGGGCACTGCCAGAAGAAGATACTAGCTTGCTGAACATATGCTTGAAGGACATCAAATCAGTACGAGCTGGCCACTGGCCAGAGAAGTGGCAACAACCAAAGCAGGGACCACAAACACAGGCAGATAAGACGGGGCAGTTGCCTCTTCTCCCTTATTCCCTTTGCTAAGCCTCTACCACAGAAGAATTAGGCCTGGAACAGGGAGTGGGGTGAGGTATTTAGAACTGAATCAAGTCACTGCAGCACTCTACAGTCTAGAGTGGGAGAAGGTGAGTGAAATTTTACTAAGCCCTCCCTGCTTCAGATCACGAGCTATAAAAGCCTGGTTCCAAATTGAACAAGGAAAATCTCTGGATATGAGATTACAGTTTTGAACTGAATCTCACTGCACTTTTAATTACTGAGAGCCACTAGAATTATGCCTGTCACCTAACATGCCTGTGCATAACAGAGAAGAAAAATTGTACATGGCACACTTGGAATCAGGGGATGGAGAAGACTATTTCATGTTTGTACTCCACTAAATTCAGACTTTTCAATAGAGCTGTACATTTACACATAGACTGTATTCTGTGCACATGAGAATTTATGTGAATTTATGTTCATAGGAATCATGGTTATAATAATGAGTGATACTGGAAACAATCTAAATGCCCAAGAAAAGGAGTAAAATTGAATAAATTACGATATATCCACAATACAGCTATGAAAATAATACTTTGTAAGAATTTTAATGATTTCGGAGAATATTCAAGATACAGTAATTAAGGAAACGAGAATAGAAAACTCAATATATAGTATGACAGCAATTACATAAAAAATAAATGCATAGTGCCTTGGAAATCTCCTCCCCTTTCCTGGAGCCCTGATGAAATGCCTGCCTCCTAACCCTTAAAATTCATTTACTCCTCTCCCCTCAGGGAGAAGGTGTTTTTAGGGCTCGAGGCTTCCCTTTTCCATTCCTTCATCAAGGTTTCTGAATAAGGTTTCTGCTCTGCTACACACACACACAAATACATGCATAGAGAAAGAGCAGTAATGAAAAGCACTAAAATGTTACCAATTGCAATTTTAAAATAACGTTTATATTCTTATTTATGCTATTCAGTATTTTTCAAATATTATTATTATGTGCATGTTATCACCTGTTGATAAAAAACAAACAAACAAACTAGTTTTAGTTTAGCATTTTAAACTATAAAACCAGTCCTTTAAGATGCTATAAATGACAAGGCATACTTTATTTCTTCACGTTTCCCCGAAACAAAATAAAAACCATTCTCACTGTTGGTACTGAGGGATAGACCCAGACCTCCACATCCCTCCACCACCATGGGTCCTAACAGCTAATTATGTTGTTACAGGCTTATATATATATTTAATTATATTTTTTGAATTGAAAGGCAGTAAAAGTAACCTTTTTGGGGGTGTACAGTTCTATAAATTTTAACTCCTGCATATATTTGAGTAACTACTACCACAGTACTGGACACAGAACCCAAAAAATCCTTCCTCATCCCTCATGTGGCCTCTCTTAGCCACTCCTAATCCCTGGCAACTTTTCATCTCTTTAAAAATGTCATACAGATGGAATAATTATACGTAACCTTTGTTTTCTTTCCTCCATAATTTAAAAAATTATGGTAAAATATACATAAAATTTACCATTTTAACCATTCTGAAGTATACAGTTCATTGGCATTAAGTACATTCACATTGTTGTACAACTCTGACCACCATCTATCTCTAGAACTCTTTCTATCTCCTGCATCTAAAAGTCTGTACCCATTAAACACTAACTCCCCATTCCTTTCAACCCCCAGCCCCTGACAACTACCATTCTACTTTCTGTTTCTATGAACTTAACTGCTCTAGGTACCTCATATCACATCTGGAATCATATAATATTTGTCCTTAGAGTGTAGGAAGTGCAAGTGTCAGAATTTCCTTCCTTTTTAAGCTGAATAATATTCTACTGTATGTACATACGCATTTTGTTTATCCGTCCAGCCTTAGATGGACACTTGGGTTGCTTCCACCTTTTGGCTATTGTGAACAATGCTGCTATGAACATGGGTATACATATACCTCTCTGAGTCCCTGCTTTCAATTCTTTGGGGTATATATCTATAAGTGGAATTGATGGATCTTATGGTAATTCTGTTTAATTTTTTGAGGAACCGCCATACCATCTTCCACAGCAGCTGTACCACTTCACATCCCCATCAGCAATGCTCCCCATTCTCGCCAACACTAATTTCTGTTTTTTTGGTAACAGCCATTTCAGTAGGTGTAGTGCAGCATCTCATTTGGTTTTAATTTGCATTTTCTTGATGGCTAATGATGCTGAGCATCTTTCATGTGTTTATTGGCTATTTGTATATCTTATTCGGAGAAATGTATGTTGATACTTTGCTCACTTTATTTATCTTTTTATTATTGAGTTATAAGAGTACTTTATAGGGCTTCCCTGGTGGCGCAGTGGTTGAGAATCCGCCTGCCAATGCAGGGGACACGGGTTTGAGCCCTGGTCTGGGAGGATCCCACATGCCGCGGAGCAACTGAGCCTGTGCGTCTGGAGCCCGTGCTCCGCAACGGGAGAGGCCGCGACAGTGAGAGGCCCGCGCACCGCAATGAAGAGTGGCACCCGCTCGCCGCAACTGGAGAAAGCCCTCACACAGAAACGAAGACCAAACGCAGCCAAAAATAAATTAATTAATTTAAAAAAAAAAAAAGCGTACTTTATATATTTTAGATACAAGTCTCTTATCAGGTATATATATAGTTTGCAGATATTTTCTGCCATTCAGTGGCTTGCCATATTATTCTGTTGATAGTGTCCTTTGATGCACAAAAGTCTTGTTTTGATAAAATACAATTTATCTCTTTTGTTACCTGTGCTTTTGGTGTCAGTATGTAACCTTTTGAGATACTTTCACTCAGGTTACAGTATGTAACCTTTTGAGACTGACCTAAATTGTTGTGTCTATCAATAGTTCACACCTTTTTTTATCACTGAGTCATACTCCATTATACGGACGTACCACATGTTTTTTTTTTTTAATCCATTCACACATAGAAGGATAACTGAGTTTTTTCCATCTTTTGATGATTATCAATACAGTTCCTATAAATATTTGTGTTCAGATATTTGTGTGAACGTTAAGTTTTGATTTCACCACAAATGTTTCAACTCTATGGGAATGGGATTGGTGGACCTTACAGTAAACGTATGTTTAGCTTTACAAGACACTATCAAACTGTTTTCTAGAGTGGCTGTACTATTTTTTATTCCAACCATCAATGTATGAGAGTTTCTCCATAATCTTGCCATTTTTTAAAAAAGTAATTTTCTGCACAATACTTCCTCCTTTCCTTTTGAGACGCCGATGATATGAAAGTTAGATCTTTGTTATCGTCTCATAGGGCCTTGATGGTCTTTTTTTTTTTTCCCAATCTTTCATCTCTGTTTTTTAGATTGAATAATTTTTATGATCTACCTTCAAGTTCTCTGACTCTTTCCTCTGTCACCTCCATTAATTTCAGCTCCAGAAGTTAATACACAATTTTTATGAGATCCCTTTCCTAAGTACCCCGCCCCTTGATATCCCCAGTACTTTCTGGTTCCCTGGGGCTCTCCTTTTCAGCACTCTGCCCAGAAAGCTGAGGTTTTACTTACATTTTGCCTCTTACTTCCTCCAACTGTTTTGGCAGTGGGGGCCAACTGGCAGGAAGACAGAGAAGATAAGAAAAGGGTGCATGCCCCTCCTCTTGAGACCATAGATCCTCCAATCAGAAAGTAAGGCAACCCCTTTCCTCAATTTTAGATACCTGTGTCTTCCTTTGCACCCACTGTCACTGTTAGGAGCCATGATCTCTATTTCCCAAGCCTGAGGTAGAGGGCTTCTCTTAGAGCTCTCCTGGGGCTCTCTCTGCCTGCATTGATGTCCACTTCCCGGTTTCAGGCTATGTTGAGACCAGGCCATGTGACAACACAAAAGGAAAAATGGCAAACTCACCGCCAGTTTGGTGGTACTTCAAATTCTGGCCTTCCCTAATTCACCTGCTACTATTGACTTTTCAGAGTCTTCAAATAGCTGCTCCATGCATTCTGTCCAGGTTTTATAATAGGTGCACTCATTGAGAGAGATAGGGTGTCATGTGATTATTACACCATCTCACTTGGAACCAGAACTTCCCAGGCTTATGTTTTATATATTCATATTTTAGGGTTGGCAAACTTTTTCTGTAAAGGACCAAAGAGTAAATATTTTAGGCTTGGAGGGTCACATATGATTTCTGTTGCATATTCTTTTTTTATACAGCCTCTTAAAAGACCATTCTAAGCTCACAGGTGGTACAAAAACAGACCATAGAGCCATTGTTTTCCAACTCCTGTATTAGAATACATTATTTATCTCCAAGTATACAAAAATTCATGCAAAGACAAGTTGTAGTATGATTTATGCTTTACATCACTTTAACAAATCAATATCTTTACCAAAATCTACGGGCGCTGTAAGGCAAAAGCAGCCTTCATCATTGCTCATGATAAAGTTGTTTGAAAAATCCGTAATTTTGTGTTACATTTAATATATTTAATAATTCATAATAGGATCTTATAGATGTTTTATTGTTTACTGTAAATACTATATTACTAAATGTAATTATTTGTTTAGAAGTAACACTAATGAAAATTGCAGGGAATTATCTTTCAGATCCATTCAATTTCTTCTACCAGGATTTGGATAAAGACAGAATTCAGTAAAAGCTATCATACTTATCACTGGTTTTTGAAATAAAGCTAAAAAAAGAAAGCTGTGTGTGCAGTATACTGACAATTACTTATTAACAAATGGGTTGGCAAACAAAGGAAAGCAAGTCAGTTTACTTCCCTACTGCATGTTATGTCACATATTTTTCATCATGTGTTATTCTATTGATCAATGATCACTACATTGTTGAGTTACTGCAATGAATTAAAAAGCAAAGTTAGCTGTTTCTCTCAAATGGTATGGTTCTTCTTATGCTATTATTTATATCTGATTGAAGGGGAGAGTCACACTTCCAATCCCAAAAGTTCTGGGAAATTAAAATCTGATTTCATGACAGTATAGATAAGAAAACTAAAAATGATAATAAACTATTTTTAATTCTAATATGCCTACTGGTAAGAACACTGATAAAAATCCATACAATGGATATACCCTAAAATACTATAAGGACTATTCATCCCAGTTAAATAAATATACATCTCTCACAATAAAGCATCAAGCAAAATGCTGGCACATACTGGGTCCAGGATAAACCTTATTTCCTCCTCTTTCTTAGCCCCATACTTTTAGAAATCTAAGATCTACTGCCAGTCTACTTCTTTTATTTTTAATGAGAACTAAAAAGTATAGAATTTGACTTTCATATTCTACAGTTTATTTTCCACCTTTAAATTTCCTTATCTATGACACAGTACACTGCAATATACCAAAAATAATGCAACGAAAGAAAAGTTAATCATCAACTGGAAGAAACAGAGGAAAAGGAGGAGGGGAAGTGGCAATGAGCCATGAGCCAATGAGCTGCCGCCTTGTATCCAACTATTGTTTGTATCTAATTGATTTAAGCAATACTCCTTGCTTGACACTTTCTCAACTTGTGGATCCAGATGCTTCAAAATAAGGCTTCATTTTCCATGCGCTATACTATTCACATCTTGTTTAACTGAACTCCGACACATTCACTTTTCCTGTTCTAACATGTTCGCTAAATCTGAAGGCTCTGATTTCAACACAAGATTTTACTATGCTTATATTCCCTTGCCCTGAACTTGTTTATTTTTGTTACCATATACATCATCTTTTATCAGCTGGCAAGTTGACAATATTCTTGCCACAAAACAATTCACTATTACACAAGCAAAACATAGTGATACACACCTATGAATGGACCATGTCTACAACTTTAAAAAGAGGGGGGAAAAAGCACATCAAAGACACTACCTTTATATTAAGTATGTCAAAGATCCAAGTATATTTGAAACCCAGACAAGAAACACTAGTTAAATCAGGTCTTGGCATGATTTATTATAAACAGAAATCTGAGATGTCCTATCCTCTGTTTTTTTATTTTTCTTTTAAGAAAATGGTTTGATTTGCCAATAGCATTATTATTTACAAGTCCTCAAAATCTGGATATTTACATGATTGTAAAAGGGTTCCAGTTGTTTTCCCTTTAATGTTATGATAACCATTCATGTCAAAGCTAGGCTATTATATTACATTTAAAAGATGTTCTTCAAAATTTCAATTATATTTAATGAAGTTTTTAGAAGTCTTCCTCAATCCAAATTATTTAAGAGTTTATGTTCTAATTCCATATTAATAAATTAAAAGAAAAGAAATAGCAATAGTTTCTAAATCAAAACAGAACAAGTGGCATACATATTTTGAAAGTAGTTTCTTTAGAATACTTTACTCTTTTATTTACTTAAGTTGATTTCACAGGATACTAGTAGGAATCTGTCTTGTGATATAAGAAAATAAATAGGAAAAGTAGGACTCCACTCACTCACAGGAGGAATCAATGTTTCATAAGAAACTTACTGACGCCACTAATTTGGAATTAGTAATAATTCAAAGACTGTCAAATATGTTTTAAAAGTTTTATGATGTAATGAATGTGAATGTAATGAATATGATGTAATGAATGTGATAAAATGAATGTGAATTAAGATTACAGAAAAATATTTAAACATCTTTAGAGAACATTTACATTAAAAACACTGTTTAATATAAACCACTGATTTGTTAATTATATAGCATAATTAACTGAGGCAGCATCTATCAAGCAACATTTTTGCATTAGATACTCTATGTTATCAGTTAGTTGTATTTCATTGAAAAACTAGTCTGTGGCATTCACTTTCAACTAATTCACATTAATTTTCCCATAAATTTAATTCTATTTTTCATGTCTTTCCAACATGTAGGTGGATGAACAAGGAGGTAGGGAAGAGTAGAGAAGAGAAAAAAAAAGAGATACGGAAAAAGAAAATAGAAAAGAAAAACTTCAGAGAGCTATTAAAAGAAGGAAAAAATAAAAGGAAAGAGAAAGAGGGAGGAAGGAAGAAGGAAGGGAAAAGGGAGCCTGAAAACAAGTATCAAAAACAAACTACATTAAAAAAAAAAACCCTACAAATAATAACAATTATTTTTAAATCATGTCAAATAATTTTCATCAAAGTACCAGAAATGAACTAACTCTTCATCCACAGACTGAAAGAGTAAAACAACCATGAATGTTCAAATGGGGAGGAAAATATTACAAAGCTGCTCAAAAGCCTATTATAATTATTCTTGAATTAATCCTCATCTAATCTCCTGCCTAGATTGGTGGCCAGAATTCTGAGAGCCAGGTAAGGAAAGAGGACTGGGTGGGGAGGAGGGAAGGATTTCTCAACATTCCATATACATATATTCACTTAATCTCCCTGTTTTCAATTTTCTCAACTCCTGATCTCCCCCAGTAAGAGACCTTTGTTTTAATCTTTCCCACCATCTGCTAGCATGGGAAAGGGCAGTTACCCAGGGTCATGAAATATGTAAAAATCTTCAAGAGTTTTCAACTAATCCTATTTCAGAGGGTTCTTGCCCCATCCCCACACATACCATTAACACTCAGTTCCAGAGATATCTAGAGCCAGATCCTAGCCTTTTTAAAGATCCTGAAATTTAAATTATATTAATATTTTGGCTTTCTCCATTGTTGACTTAAGATTTGACATTTTCTAATCAGTTACTACTGTGGTATGCATTCAATCCATCTTTACCTGGAAGCCTCAGAGCACATGTTATTTTCAAGTGTCCATGTGATACTTGGAAAAAGAATATTAATCTTATACTATGGGCCACAATGAAAGTCTTGAGGAATTTTTTAAAAGTAGAAACTAAAAAGGATGCAGTCTTCAACCATAAGGCAGTCAAACTAGGATATAGCAAAAATTTAAAAAGTCAAAAAAGGTTCCAAAATTTTAAAATACTCTCCCAAATAAGAATAAAAAGTCCCATGGCAGATTATTTAGAAAATAATGACAAGAAAACTAAATATCAAACATGTAATTAGAGGCAAATTCACAAATTTAAACTCTTAAGAAAAAAAAAAAACCTCACAAACCTCATATAAAACTTAGAAAATTAGAAAACAACAAAACAAATCTCAAGATAATATAATAAAGAAAAAGAGCAAATCAATAATTTATAAACAGAAAAAAATAGCAATAAATTCTAAAAACTATACTAAAAAACAAAAGTACTTTAAAAAACATACACAGGATAGCACAGGGAACTATAGTCAATATCCTGCAATAAACCATAATGGAAAAGGATAGGAAAAAGAATGTATATCTATGTATAATGGAATCACTTTGCTGTACAGTAGAAATTAACACATTGTAAATCAACTATTCTTCAATAAAATAAATTTTAAAAAAACATATACAGAAGAATGTCCTATTTTAGGCTATGCATATAAATTATGATATAAAATATTTGCATATTTTATATGCAAATAAAAGTGTTATGATGAATGAAGTGTTATGATGTCTGCAACTTAAAGTGGTTTAGAAAATATAAAAGAATATCTACTATTTTCTCTAAGCAAACTACTTATACTAGTTTTTCTAAGCAAATGTGACAAAATTGGTGAATCTAGGTGATGAGTATATAGGTGTTTGTTATACTATTCTTTCAACCTTTCCATTCATTTAAAATTTTCCAAAATAAAAAACTGAGGAAAAAGATATGCTGACATTGAGGGTATTTAAAAATAAGAGCTTAAGCTCTTTCAAGTAAGAGCTTAACTAAGCTTTATTAAGCAATAAATTCCAAGAAAATGTGTAATGTTTCATTATTTTCTTACCTAAAATGTTATGTGATTTAATTTCTCTTTAGATTTTCTTTTCTAAAGTGCTATGAACCAAGGAGTCCCCAATGCTCTAAGATAAAATGAAGACAGATCATCAAGATTCCTGATTTTATGGTGTTTCAGAAAATATTACAGTGAAAAGTCATTTTTAAAAGCTTGTATGTACATGTATACTTGAATTACTTTGAAGTGAAAAATTAAAACAGAAAAAGTTGATTGGACATGATCCTATAGAGATTTTGTAAGCATTTAAGAATAAAAATATATAGCTGTTTTAATTGTGTAAATATAAAAGCTGGTATGCAGAAGTCATTCTTCTTTGTACTTATTCATTTTTAATGTTCTATAAAGTGAAATGTGAAGTAATATTTCCCTAGATAAATGGTTTTATGTGGATTTCAATCATATTCTAACTCAAATATCTGCATAAATATCAGCTTCAATTAAAAAAAAAAAAGAAAAAGTTGATTGGAAATATAGCAGGTCCTCACTAAACATTCTTTTGAAAGTGTGGAAAATCCCACTAAGTTTCTGTGCTGACACCAAAGCACTTATAAAGGGGCCAAAACTACAAAAAATGATCTGAAACTGAGTAGATTTTATAGTACACTGCACCCTTTAAAAGGTCCATTGTGCATTATAACACAAATCTACGTTTTTATCCTCAAACTTTATCTAACTTTATTAATCCCAGAAGATTTCTAGGTTAGACTTGATTTGAAAATCAAAGTCTAAAACCCATGAAAACTACAGTAACTATTTCTACATATGTGAGATTCTACTGAACTGGATTCAGACATAAAAGTTAGTTGCTACTTGAAAACATATATACAGAAACATGGGTCAAATTTTATAGGTTCTTTTAGGAGTGTATATAATAGGCCATGAGAGTCATAATTTATTATGGTATGAAATACTATGATAGGTTAAATACATCAAATAGGCACATTCCAAATTTTCCTTTAAACTACAGTTCATGTTCTTTCTTCTTGATAAATGCTCCCTACTACAAGTCCTAATGTACCATATTTTATAGCTGTAGAATTTTTTTCCTAGTGAAAAGTTCTATCTCTTGATCTCCACCACTCTCAGCAAATGAAACCTAACAACAACACTATCACCTTTGATTTTAAAATATGTGAAGCAGTCAATATTAACAAAAGTGAAAGAAGGAAGAGAGAGAGAACATTTTAGTTTTTGACAAATATAATGATATTATGTGTGTCTCTGTAAAATGGGAAAGTCAACATTAATAGAAACTTGGAAAGAACTTTTACCTTATAATAAAGGACAAGTTAAGAAAACCAGTCAACAATGGGACTGGCTTACAATTACACTTACAAGTGATCTGGTAAAGTAGGCTTGAGGCTAAGATTCTTAAATCAAACAAGCAATCTATCAGTGAGAAAAAACAAAGCATGTTTCTGAGAGCCTCATAGCTGACATAAAATGGATTTGTGGTATGTTATAAAATACTAACAGACACCCTTTGAAAATTACTTCAAAGTCTTTATTCTGGCAGGTTTCTGCTATAATATCTGGACACTGTTTAGTTTTTTTGTGTAATGTCAAAATATACACCTGACTAAGCATTCCTATAATGAATAAAGGACAAGATTCTTAATTCTGACTCTCATTTTGTGAAATCCCAGGAATGAAAATTTTCACTTTCAATATTACTTCTAAGGACTGTTTGAAAAGTTTAGTGTAAATTAAATTTTTATAAAATAAAATATTGATTCACCATATATAATATATATTTTTTAAGGGTGTTTAGGCTGTAACATTTCTGGAAGGACAAGATAAAACTATTAATAGGAGTTCCATAAGAAAACAATTGCAGAGAGATGGGATTTAGTGTTCCCTTATACATTTTTGTAAACCGCTTGAATTTAACCAAGTGAATACATTAATTTGAAAAATTTTAAATGTCAACAGGTTTATCTGGGCAGCAGAATTATAACTATGATATTGTTTTCTAAATATTAAACTCAGATTAATCATTTGTAAATTATCTAATTACTACCTGAAATTAAACTGCTATTTAGAATATATATACTGAGACACATTATGTCTCAATTTCATTTTTTGAGAATCTGCCTTAGTTTCATTTCTATTTCGTGGAAAGAGTCATAATTTAAATTTTTAAAAAACTTAAGGTCCAGTTGAAGAAATGTGCTTTTTCTCCCCTATAAACCTTTATTTTTAGTTTTATGCTTTAAGACATTTCCCTTGAACCTGATCACTTAGCAACTCACTTTTATCCCAACCAACTTATTCTTCATGCCAAGAGAGAAAATAAAAGGTGATTGCATAACAGCAATATAAGAGACTGAAAAATAAAATATTCCAATAATAGTCTGTTCTGTCAGCATGATGTTCAATATATCATCTGAATGACATTTTCACTGATATGAGTATTTTATCTGATAGTGTGTGTAGACATAAACAATTTCACGAATATGTAAACTACAGTTACAAATGGTAGGAAAGATTAAGAAGGAAACTAATTTACCTGCAAGTAATGCGGACAAATGTTAGATACTGGCTGGCTATAAGAGCATTAGTAAAGTTCTGATATACAAAGGCATTAGTGGTTGAGTTCTAATAACCAAGATGCTAATCCTCAAGTCAGATAATTAAGAAAGATCATTCAACTGATTGTATTTATCACTTTGATACAGCAGAAAAACCAGCTTAAACTACTCAAGATCAATTTCACATTACAGCAGTATTAGAACTGGATCCTGAAGCAATGTGGCAGTACAGAATTATAACAAGGGAATTCTAGGTGATTTAACTAAAGTAAGATAGTCTCTCCCATACAAGCAAATAAAAACACAAAACTAATACATTTCACTCTCCCTCAAAACATCTTTCTAGATTAGGAGTCAGCAGAACTTTTCTCTAAAGATCCAGAGAGTAAATATTTTAAGCTTTGTAGGCCACATATAATCTCTGCAAACTCTTTGTTTTGCTTGTTTTTTAAAACCATTTAAAACTGTAAAGACGATTCTTAGGTCACAGGTTATAAAAAAGAAAAACAGGCCACAACTGGATTTGGCCCATGGACGTACATGGGTTTGTTGACCCTGCTCTGGATAGCCCCCTTTTATCCAAAATGAGGCGGACCCTGAATGGGCATGTAATGCTGTCAGTGCCCCTTCATCTGCACACTCATCCTAAATCCAATCCTTGTATCATATAGGTGGCAACAACAGAAACAAAGCAACAACAAAAATAAACCTTTAGTATTTCCAACTATATAATAAGAATAACATCACTTGTGGAAATCGCCAACTTTTAAGGAAGATATATTACTTTTCTTTGAAATCTTTTAAAAAAAATCTGTTACCTCTGATAATTATAAAAATAAATATTTTTATGGAATAGTTATATTGTATTAGGTACAATTGTAGACAGATTTTTATTCCTTTTTCAACAACTTTATTGAGGTATACTTGATAACTTTATAGAGGTATATTTTGCCTATTATGTTATTCACCATTTTCTAATTTATAATTCAATGATTCTTTAGTACGTTTATCAACCAACACCATAAATCAGTTTTAAAACTGATGATCCCTGAGGCATATTTACTGTTAATGCCTGTTTCCTCCCACCCCCTCGCCCCAGGCAACCACTAATCTACTTTTTGTCTTTATAGTTTCACCCTTTTTTTGGACATTTCACATAAATGTGGTTTCTACATCTGCTTTCTTTCACTAAGCATAATGTTTTTGAGGTTCATCCACATCATAGCATGTATCCATAGTTTGTTCCTTCTTATTGCTAAACAGTATTCCAAGGGATATGTTGCACATTCTTAAAGTGTCAATTTATTAAGTTTTGACATATGTATACACTCAAACCATCACCAGTCAGGATAACAAACATGTCAATCATCCCCAAAATTCCTTGTGCTCCTTTGTAATCCCTCCTCCCCACCCCATCCCAGCCACCTTGTCCCCAAGGCAACTACCACTCTAGTTTCTGTCACTATACATTACTTTGCATTTGCCAGAATTTTACATAAATGGAATCACACAGTATGTACTCTTTTTTTTCTGGCTTCTTTCATTCAGCATGATTTTTAAAAAATTCATTCATGTTAAAGCATGCATCAATTGTTTTTTATTACTGTATTAAAGAATATTCAATTGTATAGACATAATAAAGTTTGTTTATACATTCACCTGTCAATGGACACGTGAAATGTTTCTGGGTTTTGGCTATTACAAATAAATCTGATATATTTGTTTACAAATCTTTGCATAACCATATGTTTCCATTTCTCCTGAGTAAATATCTAAATGTGAAGTAGTGGGATCATATAGTAGGTGGGTATTAAACTTCTTAATCTACCAAACTGTTTGCCAAAGAGGTTGCATCATTTTACATTCCCACAGCAGCATATGAACATTCCAGTCGCTCCACATCCTCACCAACATTGGTATGATCAGTCTTTTTAATTTTAGTCATTCCAATAGATGTGTAATGATATCTCATTGTGATTTCAATTTGTATTTCCTTAACAACTACAATAATGTTGAGCGTCTTTCAATGTGTTTGTCATCTGTCTGCCATGTGTTTGTCACCCCTTAGTGAGGTGTGTTCAAATCTTTTGATTTTTAAAACTGGATTGTTTTATTGTTGAGTTTTAAGAGTTCTTTATATATCGTGGATTTATCAGACAGATGATTTACAAATATTTTATCCCAATCTGCAATTTACCTTTTCATTCTCTTAACAGTATCTTTTAAAGAGAAAAAGCTTTTAATTTTTAAAAAGTACAATTTATCAAGTTGTTCTTTTGTGGATCATGCTGTTGGTGTCATATCTAAGAAATTATTCCCTGACCCAACATTTTCTTCTAGAAGTTTTATAATTTTAAGCTTTACATTTAGGTCTTTGACCCATTTTGAGGTAATTATATATGGTATGAAGTGTGGATCAAAGTTCATTTTATCAGATACAGATATCTAATTGTTCCAGTGCCGTTTGTTGAAAAGACTTGTTTCGCCATTAAAAATGCTTTTGCATCTTGTTTTAAATCAGTTGTCCATATGTGTTTTGTCCTTTTTTTTTTTTTTTTTGGACTCTCTATTATACTCCATTGATTGTTTTGTCTCTTTTGACATCAACATCACATTGTCTTAATTCCTGTAGCTTTATAAATCTTGAAATCAGATAGACCTCCAACTTTGTCCTTTGTTAAAGATATTTCAGCTAGTCTAGATCCTTTGTATTTTCACATGAATTTTAGAATCATGTCAATTCTACAAAAAACCTTAATGGGATTTTGACTGAGAATGTACTGAATCTATACATTACTTTGAGGATAACTGACACCTTAACAATATTAAGTTTACTAATCCCTGAACATAGTTCATTCCATCATTTATTTAGATCTTCTTTATTTAATTTCTCTCCACTATGTTTTGAAGTTTCCAGTGTATGGATTTCACATCTTTTGTCAGATTTATCCCTAAGTATTTCATATTTTTTAATACCACTATAAATGGCATTCCTTAGTTTTAAATTTTAATTTGTAAATGTTCATTGCTGTTATATAGAAGCAAACTGATTTCTGTATATTGATCTTGTATTTCAACTTACTTAACTCACTTCCTTGTTCTAGTAACTAGATCATGTCATCCTTTGAAAAATGAGTTTTACTTCTTCCTTTCTAATCTGATGCCTCTTTTTTTTGCCTGACTACACTACTTAGAATCCCTAGATTAATGTTGAACAGAAGTGGTGAGAGTGGATATCCTTATCTTGTTCCTGATCTTAGGAGGAAAGCATTCAGCCTTTCATCACTATGATATCAGCTGTTGCTTTTTCTTAGATGCCCTTTATCTGGTTGAGGACATTAACTTCTATTCCTAGTTTGCTGAGACATTTTAGTCAGGAACAAGTGTTGGATTCTGTCAAATGTTTTCTCTGTATCTACTGAGATGATCACATGACCTTTGATTTTTAGTTTGTTAATGTGGTAAATTATAATGATTGATTGTTGAATGTTAAACTAACCTTGAATTCCTAGGATAAGCCCTACTCGGTCATGATATGCTATTCTTTTTATACATTGCTGGATTCTATTTGCTAAAGTTTAGTTTATAATTTTAATATCTACATTCATGAATGATGCTGGACTGTGATTTCCTTTGTCTGGTTTTGGTATCAAGGTAATGCTAATTGCTTTAGGTGGGAGAGTAAATCAGGTCCCTGTTACTCCATCTTAGCCAGAAGTAGAATTCTGTTTAATAGTTATTAGGTCATTATCTCATCTACTCCTTCCTAATCTAGAAAGTATATATCATTATCAACATCATTTTACATATAGGGAAAATGGGGAATGGGGAAAAACTGAGGCTCAGAGAGCAAGGTAACACAGTTCTAATCTGGAACTAGGATTTGAATCCACACATATGAATCTAAAACCCCTTCTCTTAACCTCCTACTATACTATACTATTTAAATAGAACTCAGAAAAGATTCTCTTTAGGCACACAGATTAATTTCTTTTTCATTAAGAAAAAGCATTATATCTCTAAAAGACCCAGGTAGTCTGGTCTGGAGCCCATGTCTTAATCACTATGGTATTTGTTAAAAAGAATGAATGAGATGCCATGGTTTCTTATACACTGAGTTAGGATCTATATAAACTATTAACTACTCAATATACTGAAAACATTACTTAAGAAAAAAGATACATCTAGGAAGAAAGAGTCTTATAAAGATACTTTACAGACCTAAGCAGTCCAACTAAAACAGTAACAATAGGTGTTACCATTCTAAAATTTTATTTAATCTTTGATACCACATTGTGAAATAGATATTACTATATAAATTTTATAGATGAGGAAATTTGAGACACAACAACATTAAGAAACTTGTTTGGGAGGAGGGGCAATATAGGAGTAAGGGGTTAAGAGGTACAAACTATTATGTATAAAATAAACTACCAGGATATATTGTACAACATGGGGAACATAAACAATATTTTATAATAACTATAAATGGATTATAACTTCTAAAAATTGTGAGTCACTATATTGTACACCTGTAACTTATATAATATTGTACATCAACCATACTTCAATTAAAGAAACATTTTTAAAAAAAGAAAAGAAACTTGTCTAAAATCTGCCATCCCTTAAGTAGCAGAACAGGTATTCAAGCCCAAGTCTCTACAGCTCTAGAATAGTCTCTTAAAATTTGTATTTGGTTTTCTGTTTGTGTTTCACATTGCAATGTTGCCATCCCTGAGAAACAAGACACACTGCCAAGGGCCTTTTGGGAACAAGGAAATTCCAACATCAGATTCAAGCAGAGCTCAAGGTCAACTGAATTAGAGCTAAGCTTTGATGATAATGAAGGCGATGGGGGGTTTCCCAATCCCTGACTGGATTAAACTTGCTTTGCCCCTTTTCTAAAGCAAGTTTTCCTTCCATAAAACTAGATAAGTTCCTTTTATATATTTCTGATGATTTACAATAGGCACAGCTCAATGAGTTTGGACTGCTAGTGGTGGGCTATAATGCAGAATTGCTCTCAGGAGTAGGATGGGAGGAGGAATAATAGCTCTTCAAATAACTTCAGTCATGAGGCAAAACAGGCTAAAGAGCCTGGACTCTTGAGGAGACTCCCAAGGTTTAAATACCAAGGATGCCTCATACTAGCTGTGAGACACTGGAAAAATTACTTAACCTCTTTGGGCTTCCATTCCTTCATCTAAAAATTAGGGATGATAACTTACCTCTTATAGGGTTCAGGATTAAAAGACAGAATATATGAAAAATGTCTGGAATAGTGCCTAGCACTTGGTAGGCATTGTTTAAATTTGGCTAACAATATTATTATTACTCCTATAGTTACTGCACAGGAAAAAATTACATACATTAAATAGGCACGTTAGAAATTCTGTAGGATTAAGAAATATTAGCAAAAAACTATATCTTTTGAAACACAGTCCTATAAAAATCTGATTTATCTATATTAGTGTCCAAAAAATGGCTTTGGAAATTAATTTCCAGCATCTTCTATAAGTGGGCAAACAGCTTTTAAAACACAAGCAGGGATAATCAGAAACAATTCATTAAAATAAAGCAAATTACTCAATTCCATTAAAGTAGTATTAAATACTTACTATGGACTCAGCATTATGCAATACTCTATAAGGTACATGTAAGATCTAGACCCAACTCCCAAAATGCTTAAAATATTAGCAAAAATAACATAGAATAGACTAATAAGGCAAAGTACAAGTAAATGTCAGAGAGTGGCACATAACTCTAGAAAAGAAGGAATTCTAAAGCACCACTAAAATTTATAAATTCAACCCATAAAAAAAATATCTATGTATATATTTAGTGCCACTCCTAATGCTACTGACAAGGACAAGTTCAAAGGGCTGGTATGTTATAAGTTATTAATGAATCACTTAAGCAAAAAATAAAAGGGGTTACTGAATAATTTTCACTGTAACTTACTGTTGCTATTTTGGTCTCCAGAAAGTTCTCCCTTTCTTCATCTACCTTAATTTCATGTCCAGTTTTAAATAATTCAAGCATTTTGGGGATGTCTCGGCCAATGGAATCTGGTTAGAAAAGGAGAAAATCCAAAGTTATCACTACATCTAAACAAGTAGCAAAAATTACTGAATAAGAGAAACATTCAACCAAGTTAAGATATAAAAAATGATTTCTGGCAGATAGACTTTAGGGTGGCCCAATTCCTGGTGTTCATGCCTTTGTGTGATCCCTTCCCCTTGCATATGGATGAGAGTTGCAACGTGCTTCTAAGCAAGAGACGGTATGATTATGCATACCTGATTACATTACATAAAACTGCAATGCCTATCTTGGAGGAGTCTCTCTTCCTACTGGCTTTGAAGAAGCAAGCTACAATGTTGTGAGGTGGCATATGGAGAGAGCCATGGGTCAAGAAACTGCGATCCTCAGTCCAGAAACCTGCAAGGAACTGGATTCTGCCAAAAAGCCATATGAATCTGGAAGGGAACTTTCTCCAGTCAAGTCTCAGATAAAATCACAGCCCCAGCTGACACCTTGATTGTAGCTTTATGAGATCCTGAAGCAGAGAACCTAGCTTAGCTGTATACATATTCCTGACACACAGAAGCTGAGATAGTAAATGTGTGTTGTTTTAAGCCACTAAATTTGTGATATTATTGTTGTACAGTAATAAATAACTAATAAATAAGTATATACAATGATGATGCTTATACTTTAGAAACACTGATGACAAATTAAAATAAAACCTATAAAATAACCCACGATAAAAGCTGACAGTAGAGTCTTGAAATCTTTGAAGAACTTTTTACTTACCTTTGTGTGAAATTTGTCTGACCTGCCTTACCATAAAGAAGGGAAGGAACTAGAAAAGTAGCAAGATCTAGCAGTAGAAATAATATCTCAGTTGAGTGGTACAATCTGGAAGCAGCTCATTGCTGCACAAATGGTTACAGAAGCTGGCAGGAAGAAAGAGTTAAGAATTGAGACTTTATTGGATTCTAATGTCACTTTGTCCTCCATTAGGGTGGAAAAAAAGATGCAACTGAATAAAGAAAGGAGAAAAAAGGAATCAAGGTAAAAACTAAGAATTTTCAAAGGATCATGGAGGAGACTCCAAATGTAAGCTATACCTTCCTAATCTTTAATCATTAACATTTTAACTCAAATTCAACACATAAAAATATATATATATATTTTTTAGTTTTACTTTAAACTTATTTTAAATTTATTTTTTATTGAAGGATAGTTGAATTACAATGTTGTGTTAATTACTGCTCTACAGCAAAGTGACTCAGTTATACATATATATATTCTTTTTCATATTCTTTTCCATTATGGTTTATCACAGGATATTGAATATAGTTCCCTGTGCTGTACAGTAGGACCTTGTTGTTTATCCATTCTATATATACCAGTTTGCATCCGCTAATCCCAAACTTCCAATCCAACCCTCTCCCATCCCCCTCCCTCTTGGCAACCACCAGTCTACTCTCTATGTCCCTGATTCTGTTTCTGTTTCACAGATAGGTTCATTTGTGTCATATTTTAGATTCCACATATAAGTGATATCATATGGTATTTGTCTTTCTCTTTCTGACTTACTTCACTTAGTATGATAATCTCTAGTTGCATACATACTTCTAATATTCTACAATACCATAACTTAACCTGAAAAAATTTCAAGTTTGTACCTAGAAAATGTAATTTATTTGAAGGGTAAGAAATACAATAAGGAACATACCACTAGAGACAAACCACTCTCAGTGTGTCTCCAGCAGCTCTTCCCATGATAAGTCAATATGAAAATCTCATTATATGCAGCCACTGTGGAAAACAGTATGGAGGTTCCTCAAAAAACTAAAATTAGAATTACCATATGATCCAGCAATCCCACTCCTGGGCATATATCCAGACAAAACTATAATTCAAAAAAATACATGGGGACTTCCCTGGTGGCAAAGTGGTTAAGAATCCGCCTCCCAATGCAGGGGACACAGGTTCAAGCCCTGGTCCAGGAAGATCCCACATGCTGCAGAGCAACTAAGCCCATGCGCCACAACTACTGAAGCCCGCACACCCTAGAGCCCGTGCTCTGCAACAAGAGAAGCCACCACAGTGAGAAGCCTGCGCACCACAACGAAGACTAGCCCCCGCTCGCCGCAACTAGAGAAAGCCTGTGCACAGCAACGAAGACCCAACGCTGCCAAAAAAACCCCAAAAAAAACCAAAAAAACAACACAATAATGAGAAATCCGGTGATAATGGGAAGTGGAGATTAATATTTTATATATGATTAATATTTTATATTAATATTATATATTAATATTTTATATATACAGAAGGCTTCTCTGTTTAAGGTGATATTTGAATAAGAATGTGAGCCAGGCAAATTAGCAAAGAGCATTACAGACAGATGGGACAATGAGTCCAAAGACCTGAGAAAGAAGAACACTTAGTGCGTATAAAGAAGGGCCAAGAGGCCACTATGGCTGGAGTAAGGGAAATGAAGGAGAGCAACAGAACCAGCTGTAATATATCAATAATTCATCTATAATAATTATAATCATATCTAATCATCATTGGAGTCTTTCACACATAAATAGTTTTTAAACTAACACATGAGAGAGGGAAATTTAGAAATATTTCAAATTGGTTACCCTGCAAAACTTCCCTGTGTTTTAGCATTTTTCTTTATATAATCAAATTGTTTCAATAATGCAAGCAATACTCTGAAGTACAGCATGTCAATCTATGAGTTAAAAATAATTTACATTAGATTTCAATAATTTTATATCCATTACTCTCAAATATGATACAATACCAACTTCCATACAGAAAGCAGTGTCCTACTCAGTAGATGTGAATACTCTTTGGACAAGTCTGCTGGAATATCCTTTTGACAAGACTCCAACTGGAGCACTGATGTTCAATCCTAAGAACTATGTGTTAAGAGGAACACACAGTAGTGGGTTCCAGTTTTCTAATCATATCCCTTACCTGCCAACAACTTAGCATGCTTTAAAAGAATTCAACTATTTCCACATATGCCATAGTACCTACTATGGCTTAATATGCGTAATAGAAAACTGATTCCATTAAGTCAAGATATTTTTCATACTAGTATTTTTTGTTTAGTAAATGCTAAAAAATAAGATTAGGAATAAAGAAAATCAAAAAATATCAATAAGATATGTCTATATTAGATATGAAAGAATTTCAGAGGGCATTTGTATTGTGGAGAAAAAAAAGCTAAGTTGCCAAGCAAAATGAAGGCCAATTTCTTCCAAGAAATTTTAAAAAGCAAGTTTTAAATGTCTTTTTTAAATGAGATAAAAAAGAAATACTCAGAAAACAAGCCAAATGTGCACTGGAAAAATAGAGAACTTGCCTATAGTTACGTAAGCAATTAAAATAAAACAAATAAAACTGCAGCATTAAACATGCTGCAAAATGTGCACATTCAATCCAGCCAAGTTGGTTACACCCACTCCCACTAGAAAAACAAAATGTAAGATAAAATGGGAAACTAATGAGCTCAGCTGCAGGGGCTTGTTTGTTTGTTTTTTAATTCCATCCATTTGCTCAAAACGTAATTTCTATTTTACCCTTACGTCTTTTGTTGGATGTAAGGGGAATCAAATGTTCCTAAACAAGATTCTGAATAAGCTCTAAAAATGCATAATACAAGCTTCATTTGTTCTAATGCACATCTGGCGTATTCTGTTTTTACATTTTTGACAGGTTTATCATTTGTCTTCATGTTTAAAGAACACAAATGTTTTGCCAGTGCTGTTAAGCAGATCATGTGGGGCTGAAAAGAAAAACTTAGGGAAGGAGAAAGGTCTGCCTGGTTTTCCAAGATGATTTGTTAAGCAAATTGGGGGGGCTGGGCGGGGAGAACATACCTAGGTAACTTGACCATGGTATACACAAGCTATGATTCATTATGAAAGCAGAAACAAAGCCCACTAATAAAAATAAACATTTTCAACAGAAACTTCTCTTATTTGAAATAAAGAAATAAGTTATCTGAAAACCTTTCAGTCCCCAAATTTGCAATGAAAATGGTAATAAAAAACCTCAATGCTAAAGAAAATTGAGGCCAAAAGAGTTATTCAAAGAAGGGATAAAGCAGCAAAGGTGACAAAATTAATTTCTGTGAAAAACCAGTTAACTGTGCAAAGCGAGGAGCGAGCTGAATACAGATATATTCAGTATTCAGTTTCAGTTTTAAGTGACTATACTTAATATTGTTTGGCTTTGTTGAGCTTGAATTTAATTAGAAAAAAATATGAGAATTATTTTCAAATTCAACTGCAACTCCGGTTTAATTTTTTAAATAATGTTCAATTTCAGGTCCTACTTAGGAAAGAAGGTAAGTGTGCTTCCATGAAAACAAACACTACGGTATTGGAAATCCCTAATAAAAAGTGTCAAACCTCAGTCCAATATCTCAAAAGGATGTGTTATTCAATGCAGGCTATCAAGAATAAACAAAACACTAGTACAACAAAACTGAAGAGTACATTTGAATTTGCTTACAGCATAGAACATGATCTATAATTCAGATGAGCATTAGTGGCTATCATGTATGAAGAATTTTCGCAGGATTTTTTTTTAGCTCAACTAGAGTTAAAATTTGAAGACCAATCTACTAAAATGATTTTAAAATACTTGCTCTTTTACCTTATAAAATTTTATTTGAAATAACATCTATCTATAGCAGATATCCAGCACCATCTAAAAGAAACAATGTCTGCAAATGAACTTACTTTTCCTCCCAAATCTACTCCCTGTTTCCATTAATGACATGAACTTATTAGGAGAGATCCCAAGATTTAAATCTCAGCATCATTTGACTCTTCCCTTTCTCTCTCTCAACATGTCCCTTCCTAACTACTTAGTGCAAAGTCCTATTATCTTTGACGTCCGTCCTCTTCACTCCAGTCTCATTATGAAGACTTTAAACATTACCTTTATTAGTCTCTGGCGATTGCACCTGAACTGGTCTCCCTGCCTCTACGTTTGATTCATGCCAATACATCTTACAAACTCTTGCTAAATTAAAGCTCTGAAGAATCCCCCACCTTAAAACCTTCTAAGAAATTCCTGCTGAATACAGAATAAAAGTCCAAATTTATTAGGATCTTATTCAAGATTCTGCTCAACATGGCATCAATCTACCTGTCCAACATATTCTCTTTCATTTCAAAGTAGGGGTACCATTCACTACAGCCAAAGAGAACTAACTGATATTTCTGGAATGTAGCCTATAATTTCTAACTTACTTCAGTGTCTATGATTAACAGATTCTTTCCACTTAAAATAATATCCCCCTTAATCTGCTCACCAAATTATTCAAGGTACAGTTTAAATGTCACCCCCTTCAGGGTGCCTTCTCTGATTTCCCCACCTATGTATAAATTCCTCCTCTACTGAACACCTACAGCATCTTGTGAATTTATCATATAATACTTCATACTTTATAACAAGGCTATTTATGTAGCGCCCTTACTTCTCTTACTAGGTTTCATAAGGCGGAAATATCCACAAGGGAAAAATTGCTCAAGGGAAATAACTGCAGAACCATACACAGTAAGCATTCATACATATATGTTGAATGCTAACATAAATGAGCATACATGTTATATTGATAAAGAGGTATAAAATAGTATGATGATAACATACCTAGTGGGTAATATGTTCCACTAATTTAAAACTAGAATATGGCCTAAATTTAAAGATCTGGTATTATAAAGTAACTAGGTCTTCAAATTACATTAAATCACCAATATTAATGCCAAAGGAAAAAAATATTAAATCCATATGTTCCTATATAACACAAAACTCAAACACCAGAACATATTATTTATTCTACACATATATTAGCAATTTTGTTTTCTAACTAAACATATATATTAGAAAGTTGTTGATAGCATATTGAAATAGTAAAAGAATTCTCCCTTACTTCGAGTAAGCTTAGGAAATCTTTTTTTCAGTTTCTTCCTTAATGGATTAAGCTCCGGCATTATTTCTGGAACAGCTACATAAAAGTCTGGTTGAATTTCATCATCCAAAATCTAAAAATCAGGGGGGAAAAGATAACCTTAGATTGTATAAAAAGCTTTATCCTTCTAAAAATAAAGTCTAATGTAGCAATAATTTCCCTTATAATTTAGAAAATAGCTATTAAGCACAATTCTTTAACCACAAGGATCATTTGAACACATTTATCAATTATGAAAACCATCAGAAGCAAAACATTTTCTGATGTTTTCTTTTAAAAATAGCCACATTCATTAAAGACAAACAAACAAACAAACATTTAATGGGCTTAATTCTTCCATGGCGTTATGTTAGGCAAAGTGTTACAAGCTAGAACATATCACTGATGTGTACACAGCTCATACAGTCCCATAAAGTTGAATTCATATGTCCATCAAAACTGAAGAAATATGTTGAAAATTTTGTAATAGATCACATGTAAAATTAATAACCACTAGCTGCCAAATCACTAGCAACTACACTGCTTTCCTAAATTTGGAGCATCAGGAGAACTGAATCTATAATTATTTTCACAAAGAATTGAAACCAAAATTCTCTTTGCCTCCAAAAAATAAAAGAGGAGTGGAATGGTCAAAGACAAGTTTACTTATAGTTTATTATCCATACTCTATTTCCATTCTAAGAGCAAAGAAAATAATTTCAATTTTTAAAAGACATTTTATATTAATTCAGGCAGGCACCCAAAATAATTGTTTTACTCCTACAGTATACTCCATTTAAAAATTCAGTTGATTACAAAATGAAGCAACTTTTTAGAACAATACTGCCTGGGCAACGAATATTTTACCAATGATTTTTTTGCATAAAGTCTTATCACAGTATGTCATCCAAAGCCCTGGTTTGGGGTTACACACTGAACTGTAAAAACCTGGACTCTGGCAAAATTAAGTGTGATTCTGGAATTTTATCTTCCTGTTACTATTTCTTCTTTTTACAAATTCTTTACTCCCTAAACAACATACTGTGCTCCCCTAAACAATAACAACTTACTTTAAAAGAGAACTTATAACATGCCAAGCATTCTGCTAAGCATCATACATGGTTTAGTTCATCAAGTCTTTACAATAAATCTACGAAGAAAGTACTATTGACCACACAATCCACATAAGGAAATGGAGGGCTTAAGGACGCCGAGTCAATCTGTGCACTTTTAAGAGGCAGACCCAGAACTGAAACACAGGCAGTGTGGTTCCAGAACCAGGGCTCTCATCACTAGAAACATGAAAGCAGAGGCAATTTTGAAATGTCAAAGAACTGAATGTGACATTTCTACTCCAACATCTTGTAATACTGATTCTAAAACATGTTCCTTTGAATTAAATTTAAAATTATGTTTGAAAGTTATGCTATAGCTAACCTTAAGATCATATCATTGAATAATATAAAACTATATGGATGAAAATCATGCTTTAGACACAAGTAAAAATGAAACTATTTAAAAATCCCTCAGAACCAAGCATACTTGTGATATTTCAGAAGTATTGTAGTTAAAGCAAAATGAATTTAGTAAATAAAGTCTTACCTAAGAAATGACTAAAAGTTCAGTAAATTCATCCTACATTTACCTATTATAAGCACTAAGTAAAATAGTATTGATATTTAAACTAATTAAAAAATAGAAGAATGTGTAAAAAAAAAATTGCAGCCATGATACTATTTACAAAACTGTACTGAATCTACCTCACAACCTGAATACCTTTTGAAAATAAAATGGATGAGTTTTAAAAGATACCAGGGGGTAATCTGCAAGAATATATTGGTTTTGATGCCTTATATAGGTGGCATTTTTCCCTCTAATAATAGATCATCAGTGGGGCACCTAAAGAGAAATTCTGTACCTGTAATATTTTACTTACCAAATAATTTCAAAATGCACCTGGTTTCCTTATTTGGGTTACTTTTTTCAAAATATTTTATTTAATGAACTTAATGATACAGAATACTTTCTGCTCCCATACCATTTCTTTCTTGAGAAGTAACTTCTTACTTAACATTTAAGAAGTGGAGATATCTAACTCCACTGTTGCTATGACAGTTCTATAAGATACTCTTATGTTTGCGGAAGAAAACAGACGGAAGGCAGTACACAAGTTTAATAAGAATAGTTAGCTCTCTGACTCCGGGGTCCAAGCTACACTCTCAAATTCCAAAGAATCTATGGTATTGTTTATTTTTTAATATTAAAAGAATTTTAATAATCTTACTAAATTAAAATTTATGATACATCAGAGAGAGTTAGGTACCACCCTCTGACTTTGACCTAGAAGCTGTATGAAAGTACAATCTCTTCATATCTTCCATTAGTTTTGCTCCCAAAAATAATTCTCGAGATTCCCCTTAAAAATCCAGAATCCACACCAAATTTAGAGAACTACTAGGGTAGAAAAAAACACGCTACAAGCACTGTTGTGCTTGGTCCAGTTAATGGTCCAGTTAAAACTTCCCCCAAATCAAAATCTGGATACAGGACAAAAGATAAATTTTCAAATCACTTTCTCCCATTCTAAAAACAAAACAATAAGTATTCCACAGTCTAAAGGATTACATTTAGAAGAGAAGATTTTAGAGAATGTTAGGGAAATCTTTTGTATTTCAGAAATAACTCCCAAAATTCAACAGATGTGCCTCTTCTCCCCACGTTTTGTTTTTTTTTTTTGGCCATGTGGGATCTTAGTTCCTTCGTCAGTGAAAGTGAGGAGTCCTAACCACTGGACCACCAGAAAATTCCCCTCCCCACCTCTTTAAAAAAAAAAATGTTGTCTTTGTTTCAAATGGGCTCCACAAATTCTTTGTTATTTTCTCAAGGCAGGCTATATAATCATTTTTTTGCCTCTGTGCTAAGCTTACATTACTTGAACTGATGAAGTTGGGGAGGTAAAAGTTAAGAGTAACTAAAAGTACCATATTATAGAGGTCAGATACTATCCTTTGTGATCTACTAAAGCAAATCACACTTTTCACTCCAAGAAAGCAAAACAAATATCTGACCTTCAAAACGTGAATAGAGATATCCATGTGTGCTACCTTTTGCACTTCATCTCAAATCTCACATTCAAAACCAAAGAGAGGCATACTGCCCTTTCCAGTCTACCCACAGAACTCTCACAAACATATAGGAAGCAAAGAAAAAAAAATCACAATATAAATCAAGCATAGTTAATATCAGAAAGTCTGGATAGTTTTTTCTTAGCTTGATTTTGAGACTCAAAAGAGTAGGAAAATTTTCCCCTGTTCTGTAAAGCTCTACTAACCATTTATCAAAAGATATGAACAGAGTGGTTATGTTTCACATGTAATAAATCAATAGATGGCAAAGATAACAGAACAATTTCTATAACTAATGAACATGAAAACAATACTGTACCTTCTGAATCAGATTAGTTCCTCCTGCAAATGCAGCTCCATTTTCTTCTGCTATTTTTATCTCTGATGCATTCTACCAAAACACAATAGTATGAACATCAGTCTTTAAGCAAATTCAGTCTGCTTTCAAGTATTTGTCAGAAATAATACCACAGTTCAAAATAAAAACTGTGGTTTTTTTTTTTACTTTTAACTGAATGTGCATCAATTTTCAACTAGATGCATCAGAGATATTACATCCAGAACAAGTTTAGTTTAGAGGTGATTAAAGTGTTTCTTGACTTAACATATGAGGAAACACATCAAAATGGCATATTAGGAACCCACCAACTGGTCCTTAGTCTCCAATGCTATCAATACATCATCTTCCAAAAGTAAAAGATTAAAATATATTTAGTTTTGCTAATTTAAATGGAGACATTTTATCAAACCAATATACAAGAGTAAAATTTTTTTAATTTAAGAAACAAGAACCAAAATTTAGCCTATTGTCTGAAAATTCAAAAGAAAAATGCACAGTATTAGGGTTTTTTTTTTTTCTATATGTTCCATTCATGCCATTTGGTCTTACTGTGAAAATATATCACTCCCTTATTTACTCAAGTTTTGTGGCATTCCAAGAGCTATATTCTCTACTTTCCTAGGAAAAGAGTAAAGAATTTCTTCATTGAAAGTGAGACAAATACAGTATGCTAACACAGATACATGGAATCTAAGAAAAAAAAAAAAAAGGTCATGAAGAACCTAGTGGCAAGATGGGAATAAAGACACAGACCTACTAGAGAATGGACTTGAGGATATGGGGAGGGGGAGGGGTAAGATGTGACAGGGTGAGAGAGTGGCATGGACATATATACACTACCAAATGTAAAATAGATAGCTAGTGGGAAGCAGCCGCATAGCACAGGGAGATCAGCTCAGTGCATTGTGACCACCTAGAGGGGTGGGATAGGGAGGGTGGGAGGGAGGGAGATGCAAGAGGGAAGAGATATGAGAACATATGTATATGTATAACTGATTCACTTTGTTATAAAGCAGAAACTAACACACCATTGTAAAGCAATTATACTCCAATAAAGATGTTTAAAAAAAAAAAAAAAAAGAAAGTGAGACAGATAGAGAAGAATCAAAACACCTTACAAAACAAATTCATGAACATGTTATAAACAAATGTTTATAATACAAAAAGAATGACAAAGAGCTGTATTACTACACTTGTTATCGCCTTGACTTTCTTGACTTTCCAGACTAGACCATTTTAAAAGCGTGGTTTCTATGTCTTCACAGCACTAAATGGGCCCACTGCTGTAACGTCAATGTTATTCTTGTTTGAAGAGTTTCAGTAGGAAGCAGCAGCTAGTAGGATAAATTCTATACTTCTCTTCAGTTTCTTGTGAGAAACATAATATGGTAGATGAATAATGATGAAGTTAATGTGGTGGCTTAGCTCTTTCTCAAGCTAATGACATAACCTCAAATAAGTCATCTAATTGCTTTGAGCTTCATGTGGGGAAAATAAGTCTAGAGGAATGCTAAGGTTTCCTCTAACTCTACTCATTCAGTTATTCTAATCATTGACTAATGTGATATGTAAAAAAAATTAAATGATATGAAAAGTTGACAAAAGTTACTCACCCCTGTAAATACAGCAACTTTACTGATCTCTGAAACAAATGGGTATGGCAAACTAAGAACACTGGCAAATGGCTCCACTTTTTTCTAAATACACAACAATGGAAAAACAATTATGAAAAATTCATTCAGCTTTTCTATATCTGAAATATTCACTGGTTACACTTTAAGGCATAAGAGATTATATTTCTTTTGTAAGAAATCCTAATAAAAATCTAAATCTCTCTCCCCAGCTCCATACTCCCGTGGCACTTGGCTTCTATCTCTACATCATTCATCACAGTCTCTCACATATTAAGAGATGTGTTTGCACAATCCATATCTTCCCCAGCACCTAGTACAATGCTTTCCACATGATGGATGCCAATAAATGTTTGCTACCCTGAATTAAATTCAAAAGAACATGTAATTTTTTTTTTATACCATCAAGTAGGACATGTATATAGCTATGCATATTGAACGATATCTAGCTGATCTGCTCAGTAGGTCACCCCTAATTTCCATCATTGGCTCTAAACAATCAGGTAAATCAGATGATATTAACTTTAAATTCAAGATAGATTGTCAAACCTGAAAGGCTCTTCTGAGTGGGTCTATTTTGAAATTACCTGGACCACCCACCACTTTCAGATATATTTGGGAAGCCAGTTGGAAAATCCCAAATAAATAATGGAATGCATTTGAGGCGCCCTAATACAGGTGGAGTTTCTACAGGGCCTCAGAACTAATATGTTCAGTCATTGGGTCAAGGACCTGTCTAGGCCTATGGCTCAGATCTCTTAGGGAGACATCACAGGGAATCAAGTTCTAGGCCCATAGTTCTGGTGCAGCCTTAAGGTCTGGAAGAAAGAGAAGAGTTGCTCCCTAATTAAAACTGATTGAAAGATTATATTTTTAGAAAAGCTTTGCATAGAGATAACCTTCTGAGAATTTCTTTTCAGACAAGAAGGCACAAACTCTTAAGCACACTTTATATCAGACATGCAACTCAGTTTTACTGACTGGCATTCCTTTGCCATTAACATGTCACAACTGACTTCAGTAAATTTTTCAATGGCAAGCAATCACAACAATAGCATCCCCTGGGGGAATGCTGGCTTGTTTTACAAGCACTCTATCAATAACAAAAAATGTCTCAGGAAAACAACTGTACCCTTTCAATGTTATTAGTTTACAAGTGGCTTCCATTTATGAAATAAAACCTGTGGTCCTACAAGACTTCGTTATAAACTACATTAATGGTTGACTGAGAAAGTGATTATCTTGGAAACTACAACATTTAAAAATAAAAGAACAGTAACACTATGGTATAAAATAAAATTACAACAGGGCTGGTATGAACTATAATAAATAAGAACTAAGAAATGAGACAGACCTTGGTTCAAATCCTAACTCCACCCCCTACTCTGGGACCTTGAGCAAGTTACTTCACTTGCTGTGTCTCAGCTTCCTCTTCTGAGATTATTATAGAATTAAATGAGCAAATACATGCAAAGCATTTAGCACTGTGGCTGGTACATAGAAAGTTTCCAGTAAATGTTGATCGTTATTATTAAACTCTTACCAAATCCTTCACTATCATCTCATTTAATCCTCACTATAACCAAATGAACTAATAAGCATTTTATCCCCCTTATAAAGAGAGGAAAAAACTGAGATTTAGAGAGGTTAAACCAGAAGCTCAAAGAGCAGGTAATTGGTGATGCCAGGATTCTGGCCTGTACTGTAACCCGACTCCAGAGTCTACGCTCTTAAGCACTATGCTGTACTGCCTCCTTCTACATGCTCAATTAATTGTTGTCGTTGAGGCTGTTAAATTGTATTCAAAAATACATACCTTCTAGTTTGACCAAAAAAAGACATTCTCAGAATAAAAATTAAAATATCATCGCCAAAAAAATTAGACTTCTTAAGTGAGAAGCTTATAAAATTTAGAGCTGTAATGGACCTCAAATCTAATCTAGTGTTTTTCCCACTTTTAGAATTTTATAAACAAGTCTTCCATGGAACTGCAATATATAAACAGACAAAGTAGAAAGGTTCTGGCTGAGATGAGAGTAAGGGGCTTGGCACCCCACCCAAACTTAGTCTCAACTTTAGGATTCTAAGGAACACATCTGAAGGCTACTAAGCTAATCCAAAGTCCTCCTTTACAGAGAAGGAACAACATACCCAGGCAGCCTAAGTCATTTTTCAAAGTTACAGCAATACCTCAATTAATTTTAACACTACTTTTGTTGAAATTTATACCAGCGACTTTCAGATGAAGAAGAGATATATGTTCATCAACTCTGCAGAGTACATTCAACATTTTATTTTATATTTGGAAAATTAAGACAAACAAACATATTTTTCAACATAAAGTTCAGAAAGAGCACAAGATTTTCTAAAAATTATTACAGGAGACAAAAATTGTTTAAATGAAGAAACAGCAATTCATTCAACCACTGTTCACAAATAAATTTTAATTGAGTCTACATACCTTCTTCCCCAGTGTCATATCCAGTGTCAAATCAAGATAGACACCTTGCTTTGGATTAGTAAAGTCCAGAACTTGAAATTTCTTAAGTAAGTGAATAGCTTTCTCCACCTCGTATATCTGCCTTGGATATAAGCATTTTAGGTAGACATCATCTTCAGGTTCACCTTCCATAAAGGGATATGACTTTATTTTTTCTATCTCATCTTTTTTCTCATCCGATGTTTTTTCTTTGGCACCTTTTTTTGTTTTCTTTGCAGGCCTTAAAAAAAGAAAAAAATTCAAGATCAGTTATCTCAATATGTAGTCCAAGAGACTTAAAAAAAAGGCAATGTACATTAGACCAAAAAAAGACAAAAGATAAAGTTTATTTTAATTCAAAAGCATAGATTATTTTACAGTTTTTCTAGTGCAACAAATATTAAGTGAACTTTTGAACTGTTTGCAATTGATACAAAGTTGGATAAGGCATTGATGTTGCTCTCCAGAAACTTAGAGGAGACAGACATGCAAAGAGATAATTTCAATATGATGTGGTAAATACTTTGAGAATGTTATCAGGGCCATAGGGAAAAGACATTAACCCAGCCTAGGAGGAAGGGAAGAGTTCTGCAAGAGATGACCCCAAAGTCAATTCTTGAAGGATAAGGAAGAATTAGCCCAGATATATACCCAAGAGAAATGAAAATATATGACCACACAAACACTTGTACACAAATATTCATAGCAGCATTACTCAAAAGAGTCAAAAAGTAAAACAACCCAGATGTCCATCAACTGATGACTGGATACACAAAATGTGGTATATTCATACAGCAGAATATTAATAGGCAATGAAAGGAAATGAAGCACTGATACATGCTATAATTTGTATAAACCTTAAACACATTATGCTAAGTGAAAGAAGCCAGTCACAAAAGCACCACATGTTGTATGGTTCCATTTATAGGAAATATCAAGAATGGGCACATCTATAAAAACTGAAAGTAGATTTGGTGGTTGTCTAGGGCCAGGAGAGAGGGTTAAGGAAAGGGGGAGCGACTGCTAATGGGCATGAGGTTTTGAGGGAAGACAATGAAAATGTTCTAAAACTGACTGTGGTGATGGTTGCACAACGCAGTGAATATACTAAAAACCACTGAATTGTACACTTTAAATGGGTGAATTGTTTGGTAAGTAAATTATATCGCAATAAAGCTATAGAGTTATCCAGGTAAAGAAACAATGTAATAAAAGTACTGAGGCATGATAAACAGAATGGTACATAAGGGGAGCTATTATAAGTTCTAGCTGACTAGAGCAGGGGTTGGTAAACTTTTTCTGTAAGGGATCAGAGAGCAAATATTTTACGGTCTCTTGTCTCAATGACTCAACTCTGCCATTGTAATGTGAAAGCAGCCACAGCCAATTCAAAAATGAATGAGTGTAGCTGTGTTCCAATAAAACTTTATTTATGAACACTGGTTTAAATTTTATAATTTTCATGTGTCACAAAATAGTTCTTTTTTTCCTTTTTCTTTCCTAATCACTTAAAAATGTGAAAAACATTCTCAGCTTATGAACTGTACAAAAATAGATGGCAGGCCAGATATTTTGGCCCCCTGGCCATATTTTGCTGACTCCTGAACTAAAGGTAAAGCAAAAGGCAGGAAACAGCAGCACATGAGGCTGGCAAATCTAGATCACAGAGGGCCTCCTCTAGAAGCAATGAGAAGCCACTGAACAGGAGTAGGATCTGTACTTCAGGTAGAGTATTCTGGCTGCAATATAAGGGATGGATTTGAAGGAAGCTAGATTGGAGACAATTAAGAGACAACTCGCTCCCTCTCTTCTTAAGGAGCCTGAACCAGAGCAGTGATGGTAATAGGCTGGACAGATTATAGAGATATTTTACAAGGTAAATATTGAAGATAGGGAAAGGGGAAAGAAAAGACTCTAGAATACTTCGTAGGGTTCTGGCTTGGGTGACTAGACATAGAGTAGTATCATTAACTAAAACCAGAAATAAAGAAAGCAAAACAGGTTTCTTATGAGGGAGGTAGTCACAGAGATGAGTTCAGTTTGGGGCAATAGAGTTTGGGTGTGGGGTTAGTTGCATCACTGGCCCCAATTCCTTACCCCCTCTCTCTATTCAAGTCCCTCTGCTAAGTGACTCTGCAGTTCCTCCCAATTAAAAGGGTGGAGTAGGGGCTTCCCTGGTGGCGCAGTGGTTGAGAATCTGCCTGCCAATGCAGGGGACACGGGTTCGAGCCCTGGTCTGGGAAGATCCCACATGCCACGGAGCAACTGGGCCCGTGAGCCACAACCACTGAGCCTGCGCGTCTGGAGCCTGTGCTCCGCAACAAGAGAGGCCGCAATAGTGAGGCCCGCGCACCGCGATGAAGAGTGGTCCCCGCTTGCCACAACTAGAGAAAGCCCTCGCACAGAAACGAAGACCCAACACAGCCATAAACAAACAAACAAACAAACAAATAAATAAATAAATAAAAACCAAAAGTAAGACAAATGCCAAAAAAAAAAAAGGGTGGAGTATATTTCTCAGTGCCTTGATTTGGTCATGTGACTAGTAGACCAATAGAATAAAGCAAAAGTGACAGTTTCTATGCTCTAAGCTTAAGGCATAAGAGGTTTCACCTGTTTCCACTTGTAAGTTTGTATTTCTGCCATTTTCATAAGAATAGGCCCGGGGTAGCCCAAGGCGGGAGGATGCGAGAAGTGTGAAACACAGGTGCCCCACAGAGCCCCTAGATTAGACAATTCTCAGCTGACCTGCAGCAGACTCACGGATGCACAGCAAGCCCAGCCAAGGTCATCAGAGACACCCATCCAAACCTAGCTTAGATCAGCTCACCCAGAGATGTGTGGGCAATGATAATTAATTATAAGGTAGTTTGTTACATAGCAAATGCTAACAAGATGCTTACAAACTAAGAAAATATGTTCAACAGAAAATTACAGGTAGGAGTTTGAAGTTAAGAAGTCAGAGCTAGAGGTGATATATTTTCTCAGCATTAATTCAAATCACACCTTTAATCTTTTAACCATAAAAGTTTTAAATCAGTGAAATAATATTTTAGAAAGACGTCTGGGTTCTAAGGTAGACAGAATAATGGCTTCCCAAAGATGTCCATATCTACCTGGCAAAAAGGACTCTGCAGATGTGATTAAGGTTAAAGAACTTGAGATGGGGAGATTATCCTGGACTACCCAGGTGGGCCCAAATCACACAGTCCTTGAAAGCAGAGAAACTTTCCCCTTTCTCATCCGCATCTGATAGAGATGGGAAGAGACAGGAGAAATTTATTGAGCATGAAAGGGACTCAATATGCCATTCCTAGCTTTGAAGACGGAGGAAGGGGGAGCCATGAGCCAAGGAATATGGGTAGCCTCTCGAAGCTGGGAATGGCAAGGAAACAGATTCTCCCCTAGAGCCTCTAGAAAGGAACGAAGCTCTGATGACTCCTTGATTTTAGTCCAGTGAGATCCATGTCAGAATTCTGACCTACGGAACTGCAAGATAATAAACTTGAGTTGTTTCAAGCCACGAGGTTTGTGGTAATTTGTTACAGCAGTGACAGAAAACTAATATGGGGTCCTATAAAATTTATGCAAAAGAAATGGATGACAGTAAAATGATATTTTAAAAAAGAACCTCAAAAACCAATCCAACATATAATTCCATTCTCACTTATAGCACTCGATGAATCCTTATTACCATAGCTAATAAGAGTATCCTCCCAACTAATAAGCAATTTGACTGAATAGCAGATAATGACAGTGCTCATTTTTAACAGGACACAGGTATCCTACCACTGGACTGCTGATAAGTCTAAGTAGGTGCCCGAGTGGATGATGCGACATGCCCCAATGGTACTTGGGAGTACACCACAAAATCCCGAAACCTTCCAAACTGGAGAGATCACATTTTATATTTAGTAAAAGAGCAGTGAGGCCAATAGAAGAAGGAGCCTAGAGAGCCTGTTTTAGTAATAAACTCTCTAAGATAAACAAAGGAATAAATATTGTAACTATAACCTACAGATTTACTTTATGTAAATGCTGATTTCACCACTATATTTTTAACCATGACTGAACCTGTCCATTTAATTTGCAATTAGTAATATGAAGTTCCCAGAGGCTAAAATATGATTTTTAAAGTAATAAATATTTGCAAAACCCAATATAAGACTGATACATAATGAGACTGAGTTGGGATATACAGCAGTTTACTTATTTATACTTTAGACCTTGTTTCACAAAATATTTGAGATGGTTCAGTGAAAATATTAAGTTACAAACAGAACACTATTTTAGTAAAAAAAAAAATAAAGTACATCATTATAACACAGAGCAAATAGGACTCTAAGGAAAGCACTGTCTTCCAAAATTAAAAAAAAACAAAACTGCAATTGAATAAAATCTGTCAATAATAATTAATTTTATAAACCCACCACCTGTTGTTTTCCATGACGCTCCAAAAATTGTCTGCCTTTATTCACAAGAATCACATCCAGAAGAACTCTGTTGTTCATGCAGTTATGTAAGGCCCTATCAGGAGAGCTTAAATACTACGATTCTCAGAGAATAAGATAATCATATTAGAAAGGTTTTGGGGAAGATGAGGGAGAAACACCTGGCAGTCTGAATTAGCGAGAACAGAATTTAGCTGTAGTTACCTGGGTAACTAAACCACACAGATTAAATGAGTAATAAGAGACTGTTTTCACGTAATAACTTTCTCCCTGCTTCACCTGTCTCCTACCTCCAAGAGCATGAAAGGAAAAAATAATTCCACGGTCATACCCAAATAAAACAAGATAAGAAAAAAAATCAGTGCTATAATCTCACTTCAAGATCCTTGAAGATCTGTGACCCCAGAGATCCAAGTCCTTTTAAGGCTGAAGAAGCCTTTACTTTGAGGAATTGGGGTGGAGGCAGGAGGGTACACAACCTCAGTCAAACTAAACTGAACTAAACAGAACTAAAGAGAAAATGCCTAGGGCATATAACTATTAATGGAACCCAATGTTTGGAATTCTTACTTCTCAGTGTAATCACATAAATAAAATCACAAACACCCACCTCTGATGCTGGTTTATTCATTAAACTTAAATGCAGGGACTTCCTGGTGGCGCAGTGAATAGGACTCTGTGCTCCAATGCAGGGGGCCCAGGTTTAATCCCTGATCAGGGAACTAGATCCCACATGCATGCCACAACTAAGAGTTCACGTGCCACAACTAAGGAGACCACCTGCCACAACTAAGACCCCAAGCAACCAAATAAATAAATAAATAAATAAATAAATTTTAAAAATAAATAAATAAACTAAATGCAGAAGTCCTGCTTATACCTAAAATGTAAAAACTGACAGAATAAAACCTAGTCAATAATAATACAAATAAAAGCTGGAAAGAGCATTAACAATGACAGAGTCAGATAAAATCACAACTTTTCTTGAACCCATCACAGAGCTGAGATCGTAGGGCAACGAAGTAGGTCTGAAATCTCCCCACAACCCCACTCCATATGCATACAGCCAGGAGAGTCTCACCTGTAGCAGAGAATAAGAGGAAGGCAAGCAGGCAGGAAAAAAAATCAGCTAAACTTTTAGCACTAACGTATAAACCCCCTGAGAGATCCAGACACAAGGGGAGTTCACACTCATTGCGTGGGCCTTTTCCACAGACCTCCACCAGATGCTCCCAGGAAAGACGGGAGCAGGCCAGGGGACTAGGGAGCCTCCTTCAAGGGTGCAGTATGGAGAAGATCAGCTACTACGTCCGGAAAGGCAAGTAACCCTGAAGCCCTCTAGGGCACAGGTAAACACCCACTGTATGTAGGGAAACAAAAGAAGAAAAAAAACACTAGAAAGAAGAAAAAACACTAAAACTTCTATCCTCGGGGGTAGGGCAGGAAATAGTCCTGAGTGCAGTATCATCTACCAATAAAGCTATGGAAGTGCCCAGACACTATGGCACAAGACCTGCAATAGATACATACCATGGGGGGAGGGAGAGAAATACTGAGAAAACCTCATCCCCAAGGACCAGCAACACTGCGCCTACTTAAGACAATGGCTGAATTTGGAAAACACAGAATCCCTCCTGCACCCATCACCAGCCTGACAAGCACTGAGTAATAAGCAACAGCAGTCTTCTACTTGGGGAGGAGCAAGGGTATGGAGAGTGACCCCCTTCTGAGGCATAGCTACACAGGCAAGGCTGAAAACTGAGCATGCAACAGCAACACTGAGGAAAACAACCTTCCAGCAACCCAGCCCCCACCCTAAGCACAAGGTAACAGTACAGAAATCTGAAGCTGGTGGTGGTAATCATAGCAGTAACAAAACCAAACCCCAGCTCAACTTTTGACTGGATTGACTTAACACTGTGACAGATGAGGCATGCCCATTTCCAGGCATAAATAGTATGTACTTTAGACTCAACTGTTTGAACAAAATATCTAGCAGTCAATAAAATATTCTGAGATACACAAAGAAGCAAGAAAAAGAACCTATTGTCAAGAGAGAAGCAAAACCAGAGTCAGAGATGCCACTGGCAAACCATGAGTATATGCACATACACGGAGAAGAGAGGAGATTCAGAGTGACAAGAGAGAAGAGAGAAGCAAGCACAAGCCCCTCTACCCTGTCTCAGATCCTGATAAAAAATCAGCCATGAAAAAACTATTTTTTTAGTATATTATAAAGTCAATACATTAAAAAATTAAAACCACAATTAAAATTACGAATACTATGATTCTCATCAAGCTACTGAATAACTCTCATTGTTAGACGTGGAAAAAATTATCTGCTAATAAATTTTCACAGTTTTTTTTTAAAACATGCATATTTCTTATGCTACAGTTTTTAGGTGAATGGAAGCTCCTTTTAAAATTGTACTGGAATAGAATATGGGGAAGACATCAAATGAAAAATTTCTATAGGATAAAAGAAAACAACACTTAAAGATAAAATATTCTCAAAATAATTTATGTCCCTAATAAACGAATACTTCCACAAAGCAGAAAGAAAAAGACAAACAGCCCAATAGAAAAATGGGCAAAAGATATAAATTAGACACACAATGAAGAAACAACAATAAAGACTGATGATATCCAGAGTTGTTAAAAATGTGGGCACACTCACTCACTGCTGGGTAGGGATGTAAATTGGTACAACCAATACTCCTCCAAATTCTCAAAAAGAATCCAGGTACTATTCAGACTCAAAGGAAGCCTCCATTCTAGCATCATTTCTGCCTCCTCTCTCTTAATCCTATATTCAAGCTATATCATTCACTTTCATCCTTCTGCACCAGTGAAATACCTTTCTCCCAATTCCCCTGCAAAATCCTATCTATCTTTCAAGACCCAGCTCAGGTCTTCCCTGGTGGCGCATTGGTTAAGAATCTGCCTGCCAATGCAGGGGACACGGGTTTGAGCCCTGGTCTGGGAAGATCCCACATGCCACGGAGCAACTAAGCCCGTGCACCACACCTACGGAGCCTGCGCTCTACAGCCCGAGAGCCACAACTACTGAGCCCACGTGCCACAACTACTGAAGCTTGTATGCCTAGAGCCTGTGCTCCGCAAGGAGAAGCCACCGCAATGAGAAGCCTGCACACCGCAACGAAGAGCAGCCCCACTCGCCGCAACTAGAGAAAGACCGTGCTCAGCGATGAAGACCCAACGCAGCGAAAAATAAATAAAATAAAATAAATAAATTTATTAAAAAAAAGAAAAAAGACCCAGCTCAAATACTTCTTGCCATATTCTCCTCCAGGAAGAATTAATTGACCTTTCATCTGTGATCCCACAGTACCTGGTCCATTCCTCTACTACAGCAGTTAAGACATATTATAGTGCAGATATGTGCTAATTTATAATGTATAAAGAGCTCCTACTAATCAACAACAAAAAAATAGGAATAGGACATGAACAGAAAATTCACAGTAAAGAAAATATAGATGGCTCTTAAACAGATAAAAAGATATACAACCTCAATAATAACAGTAATAAAATATAAATTAAAACCATGATGATACCATTTATTACCTATCAAATTGGCAAAGTTCAAAAATTTTGACTACATTGTATATGGGAAAATAGGCATTCTAACAATACTTTCTGATAAGGACATAAATTGGCAAGATCTCTATGAAGGCAATTTGGTATTACCTATCAAAATTATAAATGCACACATCTTTTGATTCAATTCTATTTCTGAGTTCATACTACAAATATATTCATAATATTTGACAAGATCTATGTACATGATTATTCAATGCAGGATCATTTGTAATAGCAAAAGGCAAATGTCTTTTGGAAAGACATTTCCAAAATGTGTTTCAATAAGGGAATGGTTAAGTAAGTTATGGTATATTCACACAATGAAATATTATAACCATGTTCACTGTAGCAATATATACAATAACCAAGACACGGAAGCAATCTAAGAGTCCACTAATGGAGATAAATGGATAAAGAAAATGTAATACACACACACACACACACACACACACACACAGGAATATTATTCAGCCATAAAAAGAATGAAATCTTGCCATTTGCAACAACATGGATGGACCTTTCTCTTATGCTAAGTGAACTAAGTCGGCCAAAGAGAGACAAATATATGATCTCACTTATATGTGTAATCTAAAAAAAAAAAAAAAAAATGCACTTACAGATGCAGAAAACAGATTGGTGATTGCCAGAGGCAGGGGAGTAGGGTGTAGGTGAAATAGGTAAAGATGGTCAAAAGGTACAAACTTCTGGTTATAAAATAAATAAGCCATAGGGATGTAATGTACAGCATGGTGACTATAATTAATAATACTGTAATGTATATTTGAAAGTTGCTAAGAGAGTAGATCTTAATAGTTCTCACCACACACAAAAAATTCGTAACTCTGAATGGTGATGGATGTTAACTAGACTTACTGTAGTAAGCACTTCCCAATATATACAAATATTAAATCATTATGTTGCATACCTGAAACTAATATATGTCGATCATATCGCAATTTTAAAAAAATGACTAAACAGCTCCATCTGAAACAATCTCCAAGATACACCGTTAAGTTAGAAGTAAGGAAGTGAGATGCAGACAGGGTGTATAGTTAGACAGGAAACTATTTTCCTCTACTCACAACAATTCTGACACTAAATGTGTGGATTTTTTTCCCCACACCCTCCAATTATCCAGCATCAGCTGGATAGCCTGTAATTCAACACAATTCTGACACTATTTGGATTAAACATCAGATCCCACAAGTTAAGGGTTCGGTCCCACAAGACTGCCCCTACTTCAGATGCCAATTGCAAGTCCGGGCCTCCGGTACTTTTGGTCAACAGCTATATATCGGGGGGGCCCCAGGACCTCCCTCCTCAGGCTTCATAATTTGCTAGAATGGCTTGCAGAACTCAGACAAAAGCTTACTTAACATTTACTGGTTTATTACATAAGAAATGATATGATAAAGGATACAGATGAACAGCCAGATGAATAGGTACAGGGGACAAGGTCCAGAAGGGTCTGGAACACAGGAGCTTCTGTCCCTGTAGGGTTTGGGTGTATCACCCTTTCAGCACGTGGATGTGTTCACCAACCCAGCAGTTCTCCAAACCCCATAGTTCAGGGATTTTTATGGAGGCTTCATCATGTAGGCATGAGCAATTATGAACGCAATCTCTAGCCCCTCTCTCCTCCCTGGAGGATGGAAGGTAGGGCTAAAAGTTCCAAGCTTGTAATCACAGCTTGGTCTTTCTAGTGACCAGTCCCCATACAGGAGTCCACCAAGAGTTGCCTCACTAGACAAAAAGACACTCCTATCACCCAGAAAATTAAGGGTTTTATGAGCTCTGTATCAGGAACTGGGTCAAAGACCAAATATTTTTGAAAAATGCTCCTAGCATCCCTATCACTCAGGACATCACAAGGATTTTATGAGCTCTGTGTCAGGAGCTGGTGGCAGAGCCCAATATAAATAGTTCTTATTATGTCACAGAATCCTAGCTCCAACACTTACTAGCTCTGTGACCTTGGTCAAGTTACATAGTCTATTGGTTCCTTGCTTTCTGCCTCTAAAAAAGAGCATAACAATGGCTTCCACATAAGGTTGCTGTAGGTATTAAATTAGTTATTGAATGTTAGTATTCAATACATGTGAAGTATTATTATAATACGTCATGCCTCTCCTTCAGGACTATCAGGTCAAAGAAGCAGAGATGATAAACTTTTACAACTATATATCCCTGTATGTCTTAACAGAACCAAGCATATTGGTTTTTTTTTTTTTTTAATTTATTTATTTATTCTTGGCTGCATTGGGTCTTCATTGTGGTGCATGGGCTTCTCAATGCAGTGGCCTCTCTTGTTGCGGAGCACGGGCTCTAGGCACGCGGGCTTCAGTAGTTGTGGCTCGCGGGCTCTACAGCGCAGGCTCAGTAGCTGTGGAGCACGGGCTTAGTTGCTCCGTAGCATGTGGGATCTTCCCGGCCCAGGGATCGAACCCATGTGCCCTGCATTGGCAGGAGGATTCTTAACCACTGTGCCACCAGGGAAGCCCCCCAAGCATATTGTTTTTTAATCAAAGATTTAAATGATAGCAAATGAAATAACTAAAAAAACAAAAACAAAACAAAAAAACTTACCTTGTAGCAGCAGCAAAATGTCTGTTGGGCACTGGAACGTATACAGAACAAGGATAAAGAGATGTCTGAGAAGCCATCTTGGAAAGACTATGCCTTTGATGATGTATCAAGACTTGAAAGAAAAAAAACATGTAAAATATTAATATTAATCACTACATACATAGTTTTTACATTCTCAGTGTTCTCTAAAACAAAAATATTCAATATTTGTGAGTTAACCACAATCTTTAAAAAGTGTAAAAATGGAAACTGTACTTCTTGAAACTAAAGCCAAGTAAACATATCTAATTGAAGAATTCTGTCCTAATTTATTTTTAACTTAGTCTAGTTAAGGCTCAACAAAGTATGTTAGTTCTATTATTATAGATTACAAATACGTATCCTGAATTTTTAATTTAAATTTTCTTCTTCTTCTTTTTTTTTTTCTTGTATAGATAATACATTCAAGTTGCCCAAGGTACTTCTGAAGGATAAGAAAGTGGAGGGTACTGTCTTACCAGAGGTCAAGACTTGTTATAAAGCTATGGTAATTAAGACACTTTGGTATTGGCACAAGTATAGAAAAATAGACTAATGAAACAATAAACAGCCCAGCAACAAACCCATGTACATATGGATACTGAAATATGACAGAGATGTTATTGCAAATCACTGTGCAAAGAATTCAATAAGTGGTGCTAAGACAAGTGATTATCAACAGGGAAAAGAGTATATTTAGATCCCTATTTCACACCACACACACACACACACACACACACACACACAATCAATCAAATCTAGATGGACTAAGGACTTACATGTGAATGGCAAAACTTAAAGGTTTTCAGAATATAGGAAAATATCTTTACGACCTTTGAGAAGGGAACAATTTCACAAACAAAATCCAAAAGCACTAACCAAAAAGTGACTACATTAGTGTTAAGAACACCTGTTTATCAAAAGATACTTTAAAGAAAGTGAAAAGACAAGCCAAAAACTGGGAGATTATAATAGTAACATACATACTGGACTAAGGATTAATATCCAGAATACATAAGATCAACCCAATTGAAAAATAAACAAAAGAGATGAACAGACTTCTAACTGAAAAGGAAATACAAATGATGTATAAACATATAAAAAAAGTACAGTCACATTAGTAATCAGGTAAATGTTAATTTCAACCACAATAAAATATCATTTTACGGTGCTACTTAAAGAGTGGTCTGTGAGCCTGTTACAGCCTATCTGTTACCAAATTAAAATTACCCCAGCATGTAAATCAAACACATCACTAAGTAAGTATATTATTTAGTGCAGCTGACAAATTTTTTTCCACAAGACTTTCTCAATGAAGAAAGAGTGCTTTGATCTTATTTTGGACAGGTAACAGTTTGTAGATGAGATAATTTAAGTAGCACTGTTTTACACGTAGCAAATTGGCAAAACTTTTTTTAAAAGTCCTGTATAGCTGAAAATATCACATAAGGATAAATTTTACACATAGCAGTTAAGAGCATGAATTGGAATACCGTCTTGGTAAACAATACGGCATTACCCAAAGAGGATGGGCACGCACACCTCAATGTTGCAGCAATTCTACTCCCGGGCATGTACCCTAGAGGAACTCCTGCACACGTGTACTAACAGACATGCACAAGAACGATCATCACATCGTTGAAATGGCAAAACTGAAGAAAAGAACCCAAGTGTGTATCTACAGTAGGATGGATAAATAATTTGTGGTATATTCCTATAATGGAAAGCTACAGGACTGTAAAAATGAATAAACTATATGCCATATATATAGATGGATCTTACAAACATAATTTGAGCAAAAATGTCACTGGCAAAAGAATTCATTTGGTATTATTTAAATTCAAAAACATGCATAAGTAATCAATATTGTATTTAGGAGTGTGTGTGTGTGTGTGTGTGTGTGTGTGTGTGTGTGTGTGTGTGTGTGTGTTAAAACTATACAGAAGGGGACTCCCCTGGTGGTGCAGTGGTTAAGAATCCTCCTGCCAACGCAGGGACATGGGTTCGAGCCCTGGTCTGGGAAGATCCCACATGCTGTGGAGCAACTAAGCCCGTGCACCACAACTACTGAGCCCACGCACAACTACTGAGCCCACGCACCACAACTACTGAAGCCCATGCACCTAGAGCCCATGCTCTGCAACAAGAGAAGCCACCGCAATGAGAAGCCCGCGCACCGCAACAAAGAGTAGCCCCCGCTCACCACAACTAGAGAAAGCCTGCGCGCAGCAATGAAGACCCAATGCAGCCAAAAAAAAAAAAAAAAAACAAACTATACAGAAAAACAATGGAGTGGTAAAATAGAAATTCAGGAAAAGTGCCTTACCTCTGGGGAAGAAGCAGATCAAATAAGACAAAGGCACTTGGGCCTTTGAAGGTATTGATAATGTTCTTTTTTTTTTTTAAGCTTACTAGTAAGTATCCAGAATTTTAAGTTATTATTCTTTATATGTTATAAATATCTTTTGTATGTAGAAATACTAGGAAAATATTTTTATTTAAGGATTACAAAAGAATATACAAAAGTAAAGTCTTCCTCCAACCCCTAAAACCCAGCTTCCATCCCACGTTAGTAATTTCTTATGCATCTCTCTAGAAATATTATTTCCCTACTCTTTTATTAAATGGTAGCACACTCTACTCACGGTTCTACACCTTTATTTTTCATGTAAAGGTATTAGAGCCCATTTTCACACATAGATATAGATGTACACACATTATTTATAAGAGATGTGTATATATAATCTCATGTATGCCTTTCATAAAGGTACATTTATATGTATATATTACAGCAATAATTTCATATCAGTTCATAAAGACTTCATCTCTTCAGGGCTGCAAAAGTACTACACTGGGTGGTTGTATCATAATCAGTGACCAGCCATTAGTTCCTTTATAATATTTTGCTATTATAAACAGTGCTGCAGTGAATGACCTTGTACAAACATCATTCTGCACACATACAAGTATATTCATAGGATAAATTCAAGAAGGGAATTTGCTTGGTCAAAGGATATGAACGTTTGTAATTTTGATAAATACTGCTCTCTACAATAACAGTGCCATATACATTTCAATCAGCAATGAAAAGGTTGCCTGCTTCCATACACTCATGCCAACACAGTATGTTACCAAACATGTTGATATTCGTCAATCTAGTAGATGAAAGATGGTATGCAGAGTTGTTTTAATTTGCATTTCCTTATGAATTAGGCTGAATATGTTTTCATGTTTGGTCATCTATATTTTCTTTTCTGTTTAATTGGGCTTAAACTCAATTTTGTTTTCTTTTTTTTTTTGGCTGTGCCATGTGGTTTGCAGGACGTCAGTTCCCCGACCAGGGACTGAACCTGGGCCACGGCAGTGAAAGCCCAGAATCCTAACCACTAGGCCACCAGGGAACTCTCTAAACTCAACTTTTTAAATTAGTGCTCTACAACTAGGTTTTCATGTAAAATAACTGTTAAAACCTAATATCTTAAAATCCACTCATTATATAAACCAATAGCATGTAAACTGTAAGACTTGTCTACACATCAAATGAATTCATTTCATGAGTTAAGTTTCCAAGTGCAAGGCACTGCGCATGCAGAAGAGCTACCGAGTCCGCACTGTGGTCTACAAGGCCCTATGTGAGCTGGCCCCTGCTATCATTCCATACCACTCTCCTACTGGCTCACTATGAACCTTCTTTCAGATCCTTGAATCCCTAGAGTCCCTCAAGCTAATTCCTCACTCAGGGCCTTTACAGTTAATGTTACATTTGACAGGGATGCACCAGCTCCATATCTTCCCCTGGCCTACTCCTTATCATCAGCTCAAACGTCATCAAAGCCACATGCTTAACAACTCAATTTCATCTCTAATTCTAATCTTCCAAAACAAAGTTGAAGTACAAGAAAACCACCAAAACTGTGAATTCTGTGAACATATGGGTCCGACATTTGGGACAGTATAGGAAACCTGTTTATTTTTGCCACACAAAAGCCACAAGAGGCTTTAATGGCTAGGAAAAAGAAGAGAAATAGACTAATGAGATCCAGTTCCTGACCTCCAGAGTCTCAAATTTAGTGGGCTATGCTGGTATGCAACAGTTTAAGAGGAGATTCTCCACATTTTTAAAGAAGCCAGCTATCTTGAAAAATCACATATGGTAAATGAAGGAAGAGCAATTATCCACTCAAGATTTGGAAAACACTTCCAAAAAATAATTCTAATTGTACTAAACAAGAACCCCACAACCTTGGCAGGATCCTCAAAATAATAATTCTCTTGAATACATCAATTGCAACCTGCTATAAAATACTCAACCACTACTTTCAGAATCCCCAGTCATGACAACCAGAAATTAAAATTTTCAACAGAAATCAAACTGTTACAGACTAAGAAAAAATAAACTACAAAAATACCACTACTTAAATAGCACTGCTAGGCCATGATATCTGTATTTTCAATCCTTCTGTAGTCAATTTATCTATCTGTAGTATTTTATTATATTCCTTTAATATATTTCTTCTCCTCTCACTCTTAGCAAATAACCTCAGTCGCTACTTCAGAGAAAACAGAAGGCCTCAGAACTTCCTCCACTACTTAGGAACCTAACTGAATCTGCACTCATTCTCAAAAGTTATCCTCACCCCTACCCCATGGCAATGAGATGGAAATAACTCCATCTCCTTCGCTAGCTGATTCTCTTAAACATGATACTGAAATGTTAGAGTTCCTCAGGGCTTCTCAACCTAACTCTACAATCTTCACTTTCCCCAGGAGATCTTATCCATCTAGTCTTTGCCTTCCCACCATAAGCACTGCAGTCCAGGCCACCATCATCTACTACATGGAACACTGCGACAGACGCAAACTATTCTACTACTCTTGGCCCTTTCCATTTCTTTTCCACCTACTAGTAAGAGGGATGATTTAAAAACGAAATCTCGTCATATCCTTACAACACTTGGATGGCTGCACCTTGCTCTCTGAATAAAGTAAATTCTTAAAAAGGTCCTCCATGAGCTGCTTCTATCCTATTTAGCGAGCTTCATCTAACACCATTCTCTCTCATGCTTGCCACACTTCAAATACACTGGCCTCCTTTGTTTCTTGAACACACCGTGGGTTTTACAACCTTCAGATTTTCAAATATAATCTTCCCTCCATCTGTGACATTCTCCCCTACTACTTCCCACTCCCCCTTCCAATAGCTAATTCGTAACTATCCAGTGATCTTTCAGGGACTCTGCTTAAGCTACTCCTTCAGAAAAGACTTCCCTGAAGACTCAGAATAGATTAAGGTCTCTCATATACACTCTTATAACAACCTGTACTTTTCCTTCACAGCACTCAGGACAACTGTAATTAAAAATTAATTATACAATGAATGTCCGCTCTTCAATAGATGATAAGTACCATGGCCAAGGAGTGTATATAACTTGTTCACTATTCTGTTCCTAACACAAAACACAGTGTTTGGCAAATGAAGACATGATAAACATCTGTTGAATGAAAGAAGGAAATGTCAACTAATGAGAGCAAAAACTGGATTCAAATTACTTTAATATTCATTACAACACATGGAAGAGGGGTGGCATTTTGTTGAAGATCCATGTATTCATTCACTCATTTATTTATTAGACAACGATTATGCCAACGAAACATGTGCTAGCACTGCTTTAAGTATTTAGTGAACAAAACAAAATCCCTGTCCTCACGGAGCTTACATCCTACTGGGGACAGACAATACTAACAAACATAAAATGGTACTGGTAAGAGGAAACCCACTGGGTAAAAGGAATTGAGAATCAAGGGGAAAGTGGGTTGCAGTTTTAAATAGGAAGGTTAAGGTAGGCCCTTTTAAAAAGGTGACATTTGAGCAAAGGCTTGAAAGAAATGAGAAAGTCAGTCATGCAAATATCTAGAGAAAGTGTTCCAGGCCCACTCCACTTGGGAGAAAAAGTCCTCCCAACAGAGGAATGTTCTTGGTGTGTTTAAGGAACAAAGAAGCCAATGTGCTATAGCACAGTGAGTGAGAAGGAGGGCAGCTGGAGAAGAACTCAGAGTGGTAAGCTGGGTGAATGGAGGTGGGAGAAGGTAGGCACAAAATGATATGGAAGACCCTAGGCCAGTGCTGTCCAATGGAATTATAATGTAAGCCACATGCATAACTTTAACTTTTCTAATAGCCACAATAAAAAAAAGGTGAAACAGAAATCAGGGAAATTAATTAATAATAAAAATTAACATATTTTATTACAGCTAATACCCCAAAATATTATCATTCCAACATGTTATCAATATAAAAAAATTATTGAGATATTTTACTTTTTCTGGTAATAAGTCCTCAAAATCTAATGTGTATTTAATACACTCAGGTTGGATTAGCCACATTTGAAGTGCTCAATTGTGGATAACAAAATGGACAGCACAGCTGTAGGCCATTCTAAGGACTTTAGATTTAGAAAAATGGGGAGGTTTTGCAGAGTTTTGAGCATAGGAGTAACATGATTTGATTTAAGTTCTTAAAGGACCAATCTGACTACTTGTTGAGAGTACACTGTAGAGAAATCTAGGTGAGGGATGGTAGTGGCTTGGAAGGTATTTGCAGTGAAGTAGTGAGAAGAAGTCAGATTCTGGATTTATTTTGAGGGTAAAGCAGAAAGGATTTGTCAACCATTTAATGTGAAGTGTGAGAAAAAGATGGGGAGTCAAGGATATTCTGAGGTTCTGGTCTGAGCAATTGAAAGGATGCAGTAACCATCAAATGAGATGGGGAAGGCTCCAGGCAATGACAATGAGTTTGATTTTAGACAAGTGTTAGGTGCTGATTAGATATACAAGTGGAGATCTAGAATAGAGAGATGAGTTTAAGAATCTAAAGTTCAGGAGAGAGGTCCTGATTGTAGATAATTTTGAGAACCATTAAGATACAGACAATAGTCAAAGCCACAAAACTTGGATGAGATCACTAAAAGAGTGAATTTAGATATAAAAGACATGAGGATGAAGGATGGAATCCTTGCTCCTGAGACATTCCAAGGTAAGAGACTGGGAAGAAGAGGAGGAACCAGCAAAGTAATGTGAGAAGTGACAAGTGAGATAAAAAGAAAATTAAGAGAGTGAGACATCCTGAGAGCCATGAGAAGAAAATGTGGCAAGGAGAGAATGATAACCTTTGATTCTCCTTCTGGTTCCTTTAGTTTGTCTAACATAATGTTATTTCTGTCATACATGAAGATAGTGCCATTAATCTCTTTTCAGTAAAGATATACTTTTTGGTTTGCTCACTTAGTAGTTATCAGGGTCTGTTGTGATCTCTTGTCACCCCTATCTTTTAAGCAACAACTGTCCCAAATAGGGAATGCTGGTCTTTACACTGAGCTTTCCTGTTACGAAGCTCAAAGAGAAGACTATGATGCTGTTAAAAAAAAAAAAAAATCAATTAATCACTGGCCTAGGAGTTAAGCTTCAGTCTTCCTCTGCCACTAAGTAGTTATATGAACTTGGCGACATACTTAACAGAATCAGTTTCTTCCTCTGTAAAATGGGGGTGTTCCTGGCTGCTGCCTCCACCCAAAAATCCACTATAATTAAATAACAATACGTATCACTGTACTTCAAAAACACAAAACAAAAAAATTTTAAGTATTGTACCCAAAAAGGGTTGTCATCCTAGCCAACAAATTAGACCTTATTAACTGCTGAGAAGAGTTGCTAGCAAGAAGTACCACGGAACTAGCCTCCAAATGATAAATGTTGATCCAAACTGGACAACATCTGGAAGTTTAAGAATTGGAATTGCTTGCAACGATGTGCTCCGAAAGCACCAAGCATTCTAAGTTTACGGATGTAAGCCACTAAAATATACCACCTTTTCCATTCCAGATCTCTCTTCACGTATCAAACTCTTTTCCCCCCGCAGCCCACATCCCCAGCATCGGAGACAGAACCAAGTCTCTGCCTCGGTCCCTACGGGTGGCTGGAAGGGTGTCAATGTATACCCACTCCCACTCCCGTGGACAGCTCCAGAAAGGAGTGAAACCTCTGATAAGGTCGTTTTTAAGTAGCAACGACCCTCTAGAGAACTTAAGAGTCCAGAAAGAGTAGAGGCTTATCGAGACCCCAGTGCAGACCCGCATCTAGGAGAGTCCGGCTTGCACTGTGCAGCCACAGAAGACCCGGCGTCAGAGCTATTTTCCCCGCAAGCCCAGACGACCCCTCACTTTACCTCTACCGAGGCATCTTACAGCTGCCACCATGTTAACCATTCCGGATTGTGTTGACGAAATTGGTCCCACGCTTCAACTTGGAAAGAATTTACAAAGGGTTCCTATCCGGAAATGGCGGCGGGGGAAGGGATTCGAAGGAGCAAGAGGAAAGGAGGTGGGACCAAAGTAAGCCTTCGAGCCGGCGTGGGCGGGCGCATCGCGCGGGTGCCTCGTTGCTGTGTTCCCCTTAGTCCTGCGTGCTGTGTAGGGCCCAGTGTTTCCTGGTTCCAGTTCGACAGTTCAACCATCTTCAGGGAAACCTGCCCTTCCTGGAAAGTACGGTCCTGTTGGCGATGCTCCAACTATTTTATTCCTTTTTTTTTTTTCTTTTTGATTCTGCAAGTGCACTCAGAACGATCATTTTATTAATAAATTGTGAGAGTACCCAGGAGAGCATGAAAAACAGAAAATCTGAATAATCTCACCAGCTTCCACCGCCACATTTCCAGCCTTGTAAAGACTTTAAAAAATTAACCAGGCTGTCCACTACCACCCAAGGGGGGTGTCCCACTCACTAACAAACTCGTTTGAACTCATCGCAAGATCAGCGAGGTTTTCAGTTAATCTGAACATTAAGCAGTTCTACATTTTCCCGCTGCTGACAAACTGTGCCATTAGGATCAACTGAATAATAAAACTTGACAAATTTATATAACACTTCTAGTTTTAAAATGGCAGATCTAAGACCTACGCACAGGTTATTCTGACCGGGGTGGGGGGGGGGGGAATATCAGTATCCTTTCCATTACGTCACAACTGTCAGTGTAGTTTATCTAAAACAAATCTGATCACGAATTATATCACTTCCCAGTTTAATATAAAACCCTCCCTTGACTACCTCGAGCTCGCTTCTGGCCTCCGCCTACCTCCCCGGCCTCAACCCACTGCCCACAGCCCACCCCCATTCAACCCCATTCACACACACGGTTTCTCACCTCCAGGCCTTTGTTCACTCTGTCCCCTCTGGAACGTCCTGTACAGTATCACCTCGGTAACTGTTTTTTTTAATTTTTTTTATTTAAGACTTCAACTCAGGGTTTATTCACTGATGAAGCCTCCCTCTTCCCTTCCCAGGCTGATTTATGGCCACCTCTTCCCCGTTTTGTACAAGGCTTACACCTGTTTTTGTTTATCTTTTTTTTTATACAATTTTATTGAGTTATAATTCACATACCATACAATTCACCAGTCTAAACTGTACAATTCAATGGGTTTTAGTATATTTATAGAGTTGTGTGACCATCACCACAATGTTATCTGTTTTTCTCAACTAATCATCTGAGCTCTTGGGGACAGAAATCATGTCTTACTCATTTTTGTAAACTCAGCACATACTACCTGCCTGGCACACAGGAGGCTCTCAACAAATATTTGTTGAATAAGTGAATGTTATACGCACACATGAATTATTGACTCGATTAGAATGGCAAGCTTGCAAATTTGCTTCCCTGAAGCTGCCCATAGGACTGGATCAAAGTAAGATTTTCACAAATGCTTTATTTTGTATTTGTATACTGTACTCATCTACATGAAGTATAAGATTTCTAATTTATTTGCCTGCCTTGCCAACACCTAAGCAGTTACTTCAAAAGTTCCACACCCATTTATGGCTGTTATACAAAAAAAATTAGAAAAAACTGAATCTACCTTTATAACTTTCTTTCCTGTCTCCCTCCTTACCCTTCCTCCCTTCCTTTCACAAATACATGAGTGCCTGCCATGTGTCAAGCAGTGTGCTTGGCTATGCACAGATATGGTGAATAAAAGAGCCGTTGCTCTCATGATACTTAAAAATGAATTTCACGTAAGGGTAAATGCCAGAATTAGAGCAAGTTCCCTTAATTTATCTCAGACAAAAACCAAACATCCGGATTAGAGATTCTGGTCCTTAGACTCTACATCTCTTCCTTTTCGTAGTTGGGATCAGTTGGCCCCCATGTGTGTTCTTCTTTATGTCTCCTGTTATAATAAGAGAATTTAAACATCCGATATTAGGATTTAGAGTAACATGTAATGTGCTTGTAGTAGTAGCCTTATTGAAGCAATGTCCTGTAGAGGTGCAGCTTACCTGATTGTCCACTTTGGGCACCAGAACTTGATAACATTAGTCAGGTGGGGTCCAGAGTCCAGTTATCTATATATAATAATATATAAAGAGGTTATTTAGCTTGAGACTTGTAAAAACCACAAAAATGCACACTCTGAGATGGGAACTCCAAGCCTCTAAATATTTAACACACAATGAGGTTCTCATTAAAGAGAAGCAATAGAGCGTTTTAGTTAAACAGTGGTGCTCTGGAGAAAAACTTCCCAGGTTTGAATTCCAGTATCATCACTTACTAGTTGTGTGACTTGGGGCAAGTTACTATACCTTTCTGGCCCTCAGTTTCCTCACCTGTGAGATAATTTACTGAGGTACTTATTACCATACCTGGCACAGAGTAAATACTCATTAAATGTTAAATGTTGTCATTACTAAGGAACAAGGGAGAGCTCCTTACCAGAGAGGTAAAATGAATAAGCTGTTCTAGTAACCTTTCTTCGAATATCTGCTTAATTCTTAATATGATACATGCTATTCTTGTTCCTATATGTGCTAGGATGTCACCGTCTTTATATGAGAACTCATTAGTATTTTCAGAAAGTCTTTAGGCTGTGCTTATGTACTTCCTCAAAGTTCACTTTAAAGCAACTTTTCCCAATTGATTTCTAGGAAGGTTTTTACTCTCCAGGAGTCTTGGCATCATGCCAGCTGCCTGCCTGGCTAATTTCCTTGGGAAAAGTTTCTCAATATTTGCCCAACCTTGTAGTTCTCTTGATCTGTGTTCTCTGCCTTCCTCAACTATCTTCCAATTGAGCTGGAAACTCCTTTGCAAGAAGAGTCTCTTCCCATTTGTAGTTCAAGTTGAAAATGAGTACTCTGATTGGACGAAAAAAGGAACTCTATGACATTTCCTACTTCATTAGTGTGCAACAGAATCACCCAGAAGGCTTGTTAAAACTCAGATTGCTGTGCTCTACCCCCCAGAGTTTCTGATCCAGTAGGCCTGGGGCAGGGCTCATTAATTTGCATTTATAATAGGTTCCTGGGTGATGCTTATATACTAGTCTAGAGACCACACTTTAAAAATCCACTTCCTATGTAATATCATGAAACATTTACATCCATACCTATCATTAACTTGGGGAGGAGTCGTTTTATTTAACAATTTTATACTCGATATAATATAAGCAATAAAAGCATGAATTTCCCCATGTGATATGTCTCCAGGATCAGACTCTACCCACTCTTATCTTCTCCTTTATACAGAAACTGCTATTCCACATCTGGATTTCAGCTCCAAAACTGTCCAGCTGTCAGCTGGGAGAATTTTCAATGTCTGCCTGTCTACCTATCCGGATTTTAAGTATTACCAACTCCTAGGTTCCCTTCCCTCCTTGTTCTTACTTTATACTCAGATTATTTTTTTAATAAAGAAATCACTATCTAGAATAATAATTTCTTAGAAGATTGAAAGTTTGGTGAAGAATTGAAACTCATTTTGTCTTGTCCTTTCCATATATGGGAGTTTCTCTGTCCAACAACCCCTAGGAGATTGTTTTAATTCCAGATTGAATTACGAGGTTTAGAACTGTCCAGTGGAATGCTGGTAAATGTTTGACAACCAGCTTTCCAGTACAAAAGACACAAATTTATAGTATTTGCCAATCTCCATGGTGTAAACATTCCCAAAATAGATGATTTCAAGCTATCATACATCAAATCAACCAACTCACAAAATTCTGACAACCTAGCACTTGGTTCTCACATGACTACAGCACTACCGGAAGTTTCTTAGTAAAAGCCTTTGGTTACTTTTAGAAGGCCTACACTAAACCAATTCATCCTAGAGCCACACTTCTCAAACATTAATGTAAATACAAATCATCTGAGAATCTATTAATATGTAGATTCTAATTTAGTAGGCCTGAGGTAGAGCCTGAGATTCTGATTTCTTGTTAGAAATCTGTTGGCTCCTAAGTGATATTGAGGCTGCTGGTCCATGGACCACACTTTGAGTAGCAAGGACCTAGAACACATCCTGGAGCAAAATTCATATTTCCATCATTAGTCCCAAACCAGAACCTTCTGAATAGGTCTCTTCCTAATACAGAGTATAAACTTAAGTGGATTCCCAAATTTCTAGGTATAAACTCCATGACCTCCATCACTCAGTGGAGATACTAGAAATATCACTAACTTCCTGCCCCGCCTACATCTGCTGCTGTTGGAAACTTTCCTCTCCCACATAAATAAAATTCCACAAGCCCCAGCTATTTGGATCAGTGGAAACCATCTGACTCAAGGAAAATCTGTTCATACTGTAGCCAGTGATCTGGCTTGAAAAGAGAAGCTGGGCCAGTCGTCCTTCTCACAGAACTGGAATTGGGAAAATGAAGGGCTGAAACATTTAGGTGGGAGAACTCAAGCTGTAAGGTCATGGCGTAGATTCAAGGCTAAAGAAGCCTTGAAAGGCAAGCTGGGGTTATTAGCAAGCAGAAATGATGCCTGAGTAGAGTCACATGAAGCCAGTCAGTTTCAAGAATAGAATGGAGTGAGGATGCCTTGAAAAGCAGAAATATCATGAAGAAGAAAGAGAGCTACCTGCCTCTGAGAGGAAGATAACAAATGCTGCCTCAGTTCCTATTTCCGTCAAGCCTGCAGTATCACTGTTCCTCTCCCTGCCTTCTTGTGAGATCCATATCTACCATATATATCCCTACAACAACTCCTGTTTTCTGGAGCTATCACCAGTGAATGTCTTTATTTTCTAAACCAACAAACAAAGACCTAATTAAAATCGTGGGACTCTAGTTATTCTAGTCAAGATGCATGAATTGGCAGCTCTCTGCCAGAATTAGTAGCAAAGCCTTAATCATGGAATCTCAGAGTTTGAAAAGTTAGATGTATAAACCCTCTCTATGATACTCTTAAATTTCTGGTTACAGATGAAGGAACAGAGGCACTGAGAAGTTCAGTAACTTGCCCAATTTGTACATAGTTGAGTTGGGATTTGAATCCAGGATGCCTGACTCCAGAGTCTATGTTTGTAACCACCAGTATACATGTATCACACACATATTTCTTGCTGGACATTGTGCTAAGCATGTAGTAGCTTGCTTAATTAAAGATAAAGAAACTGAGGCTCCAAAAAGTTAGTGAGTTGCCCAAGGCCACACAAGTAGGGTTCGAGCCTAACAACACAGTCAGTGCATTTGACCATCACCCCGCCTCCTGCTTCACTGCCACCCTGAAACTCTGGTGTTTATACATACATACACCTATGACTCAATATTTCTCATGCCAATTTTTTACATTAGAAAATGGCCAGGTAATATCAGAGTGTGTGGAAGAAAGTAAATAACATGTAAGCACCTATACTTTATTTTTTTTCTTCAAAGCCAAGGGTGGAAATCACAAGCACCAACAAAACACTAACTGGAGTTAGTTTTTTTTTATCTCTAATGCACGCAGAGGTAAAACTTGTTTGAAATATTTATCTAAAACATGGCAATGCATTTTTTTTAAATGTTATAAATCTCAGAAAAGTAACAATAGCAACAAAGGAATTCTCAGGAAGAGGTTTTATTTTTATAGAAGAGTGTGCAAACTCATGAGAGGAAGCAGTAAGGATTAAAAGGATGTGACTCTCGTCCTCTTCTGTGCTGTGTGGCTTTATTGTTTTGTTGACTTAGACGTGAACTTGACATTTTGTTGTTGCACTCCTTTCAGGTCCTTTCTTTTAAATTAGGTCAGACAGAGGCTGAGTTCCTTTCCAAGGTCTGACCTTAGGGCCTAATAAGGGGTTAATAATCTTATTATTAAGATTAAGTAATTATTTCTTAGTTATTTTTATCTGAAAAATATTGAATCAAATACTCCAGTATTCACCCATGTATAGCAGCAACTCATCTTGGTCTAAATTATTGTATTCCGTCTAACAGTTTCTGTGTTGTTGCTACTGGGTTAGCCTTTTTCTTCTTCCCATGGTTATCAGGTGGAAGAGGTAGAACAGTGGTGGTGTTGGAGGGAATAGGGGATGGGATGGGAAGAAAAGAGGCTCAGAGTGGAGCGGGCTTTAATAATCAAGAAGCCAGAGGTTCAGTTCAGGTTTTTGTGGCATGGCCAACCCCAGGAAGCTGTGTCCCCACCCAGTGCCTCAGTTTTTCCGTGTGAGAATAGGAACGACAACATTTTTGTGGCACTTGATTCTCCACTGCGGTTCCTCAGCTTCAGTGACACCTTGTGAATGTATGCTAAATAACTATGGGTAATTGTTAAGGGTTAATTTTTAATGGGTAAATAATAGATGCTTTTCTGGTTCCTCTGGGACAGATGACAGAGCTCTAACCCAAGCAAAAAACAAAAACAAAAACACAACAGGTCAAAGGGATATGCGGGGACCCACGGGGAGGGAGTAATTAGCATTTCTGACCCATCAGGGAAAATAGATTGTATTTAGAAAAATAAATAGATTTCTCCAAAAATCAAAGGAAAATAATAATGGCTGGGCATAGGGATAAGAATGGAAATTTTTTACTAAATAAAATTTCTTTTCAACTGTAATAATTTAGGTTCTAAAATATGTACTGGTAATTGCTTATCTTTCATTAGTTTGAACCATTATAACTGGCAGAAAACATGCGATTCTTCAAGAAGATACAAGAGTGCGTCACTCTCCTGAACCCTCTCTGGGGGAGGGCTACAGAAGATTAGGGAGAGTAAGACACCCTGGTGCTCAAGGCTCCACTATAGGAAAAGGCCCAACCCCTTCCATGGCCGACAGTGAGGGTGGGGATTTTTGCAGGGTTACCGCAATTCACCATTTACACAGCACACAGAACGGATTCAGGAAGTAGTGGCTGTGTTACGGGAGGGCTCCACTTAACCCAAGTGGTGTGCACCCTAAGATCCAGACACGTGTTGGACGGACAAAGGACCTGCAGTGTGTTTTGCATGGCTCTGAGGAGCAGTTCATCCTAAGGGAGGTGAGAGCATTTGAAGGGCACAGGAGCAGTGTGAAGGGAAGGCAATTCTGGGTGTGTTCTTCAGGGCCCCGCTTCTACATGCTGCCTTCCAAGGATGAGCGTTAGAACCTGGGCAGGGAGGCAAAAGAAAAATATATAAAAGACATTGCACTGAGACCTCTGGGGGACCTGTGAGCACAGAACTTCTTGCCTATGGGAACCAGGTAACAGGGAGGACATCAGAGAAACTCTTCAATGCCATGTGCATTGACACACTTGGGACAGCTTTGATGGCTTTGGCACCTTTCTTACAGACAGTAACCAAAAGCAGCAGAAGAGGACGAAAAGTGCTGATGCCAGGCAGTAGCAAGTGTGCTTGGGAACACCCGATGAGACGCTCCCTTGTTACAATCCTTACATCCATCCAGAACTTGCGAGAGCTTGCGAGCATTTTAGGGTGAAATATAGAAGCAATAATTATTGGTCGTGTCCTAAAGGCAGAGAAATAATCAAATTCTAGTTCACCCTCAGTCTGGAAAACAGCAGCTGCGTGCAGAAAACGCTCTGAGAGTAAGACAAGCAAGTATGATTATATTTTTTTACAATAATGTTGCCCAATTATTTACTAGGTTTCATTTAATGTTTAATTCTCCTAAATTTTCTTTGGCCAAAGATTAGCAGGGTTTTTTCCCTTGTACCTTTCTATAAAGTATATAATTCCAGTTTACATAATAAAATATGACACACTGGACCATATATCTTAACTTACTATTAACTGAATTAATATGAAATCCTGGTCTAATTTCCTAAATCTTATCAAGTTACCTATGACTATTTATCATATCTCTTATTCTATGAGAATTAAGTATCCTTCATAGTCTACAGTAAGAAAGCATTATCACAATTCATGGCAAAATCTGAATAAATTATGCTCACTGGCTAATCCTCCTTTGTCATTTATGTTGCCTCTTTCAAATAATTTAGTAGATTAGAACGAAGCTTTATTTTTACAAAACTGTTCTGCCCTTATCATGTTGCCAAAAATCCACCTGCTACAAAAATGCTTCATTATCTTATACTCATTTTTTCCTGCCATTGTTTCTCCTTGCTATAATCTGCTAATTAGTGATAATTTCTTATTTTAAAAGAATACTGTACTGGTTGTACTCCATTTGCTACCAACTATATCCTTTATTTATCCTGTCCACCCTGCTAAGTGTATCCTTGGTGACTGACTCTTTTAAACTGTACCACCCCTGGGACTTCCCTGGTGACGCAGAGGTTAAGAATCCTCCTGCCAATTCAGGCAAAATCTAATACACAGTAATAATCATTGTTAATTGCATCTTTGACAATGATTAATCGGGTATCAAAGAGGTGTATAAATTGGGAGAAATTATGATCAAAGAGAAACATAGGCCACAGATGTTTAATTAATGCTCAATTATTTATGAGTTTAACTTTGGTTAAGCTAATTTTCCTTCTTCTAGACAATTTCCAATTCATCTCTACAAAAAGACCAGAATAATCACCTTCCAATACAAGATTTATTGTGTTCCTTTAATTAAGAGCCTACAGTGACTTCTACATTCACTCCACGAAGTTTTGCTATGAGAGAAAAGGAGCCATTATATTTTGTCTTGAATTAGATATGCCACCATACTTGACTTAGCTCATCTTACTGGAAGCACTTTGAGGGCAGATCCTACAGTCTTGTCTTACATCCTCTACAGAATCAAGCCAAGGGAATCACACATAGTTACAGCTGGAAAAACACTTGTTCTGGGTTGATATTTTTAGCCTTTACCACCAAGACTTTATCACCAAGACCTATCTTTACAGTCTCTAAACAGAAGACCTTCTTGCCTTCCGTTTTCATATTGACTAGGAATGTAAAGGGAAGAACTGAGAAGTAGCCATAGTCAGCTAGCAGCCAGCCCAGATAAATCATCTGTGGAGATATTGTTTCTTTCAAAAGATATAAACATAAGAGGAAGTCCTAGAGTTTGTAACAATTGTGCATAATAAAATTCCATGAAAACCTAGAAATCCAGATGCAGATCAGTAACATATTGGTTAAATAAGCTGTTATGTTCATGCAATGGACAAGTGTACAGACATTAAGAAGAACGAGATACTCTTTTCCATGAGATTCTCTTTTCACTGAACTCATCAGTGCTGCAAAGACAATGTTACATAATAGTTTTTCTTTAACATTATATCAGGCATCTTCATCTTGTCCTGTATTTATTGCCAGTGTTACTAAAGGTTATCATTTACCTCTTTCTCTTTTAGATATATAATTTCTTCTTACTGTGGAAGCATTCATCAATCCCTATTTTACTATTTCTTTTAAATTAGAAATTAATATTGAATTTTATAAAATATCTTTGGGGGATATTTCAACTGATTGTATAGTTTTGTTCTCTTTTGACGTTGTTATATGGTAAATTATATTTTGTTATTTTATATTATGCTATTTATTATATATGGTATTATGTTTACTAATTACATTTATTATATTATAATTACATTATAATTAAGGTAGCATTTTGTTTCAGATAGACAAAACAACCAGTGGAATAGGAAGCATCTTAAAATTAGATGCAAGAGCGTAAGGGATTTGAGATTAAAATAAAATTGACATTTTGGATCAGTAGCCAAACTTATTCAACAAAAGTGGGAAAATATGGCTATCATTAATAAATTCTAGATATAGCAACTAGTTAAAAGTAAAAAAATCATGAAACTGTAAAAGTATCAGAAACCTGGGAGACTTGAAATAAATTATTCATGAGGAACACCTTTCTAAGATACAAAGAAAAAAGGATACATTTAATTATATAAGAATTAAAATTTTCCTCATGGTAAAATGCACTACAAAGGTCAGAAAGCAAGCAAAAGAAATTGGGAAATATATTTAGAAATAGATATGCTCTCTTTACAACTTTTGAGAGAAGCACATGTTTCTTTTTCCTTTAACCTGTTATGTGGGTATTAACCTATAATGTGAGTGCATGGTTCCTTTCCTTTAACCTGTAATGTGAGATTTCATCTGTATGGTAAGTGCATGGTTCCTTTCCTTTCATCTGTAATGTGAGTGTCAACATGGGGCACTGTTTCCAAACACAGACTTTGGATGTTCCTGTACTGGTCCCATCACTGACCATCCACAAAAACTTGCAAATGTTGCTTTACTTTCCTGGGGGTTAGAGTCTTAGCTAAGAAATGGAAGCAAAATAGAACCTTCCCCCAGGGATAATAGAAGGTTTAAAGGAGTAAATATGTAAATGACTTAGGACAGTGCCTAGTACAAGAGAGATCAATTTAAGTACTTAACAATTTTTTAAAGAGACAGATGAAAGAAATAAAATATGGTGATTTCAATCTATTGATATATATTCTTGACATTAAACTACCTTTTCATTCATTGGATGACCTAACTTGCTCATGCTTTTTCTTACTCTAGTGAACCTGAGTAGCTAATATCATAGCTTAAAATTTTTGCTTTTATATTTACAAGTAAATTTGACCTGTAAATTTCTTTTTCCTTACAGTCCTAATCTATTTTCAGTATTAGGATTATGTAGACTTCCTAAGATGAATAAAGGAGCATTCTTCCTTTGCTACTCTCTAGAAGTTTTTCTTTATTAATACTGATGTTATCTGTTTAATAGAAGTTTGATAGAATTCCCCACCCAAACGTTCTGGGTGGGTGTGGTATTTTCTTGGTGAAAGATTGTAAACTATTGACTTAATTCCTTTACTGGTGAAAGAACTCCAGCTATATATTTCCTCTTGTGTCAGTTTTGGTAAACTTTAGGAGCTAGGAAATTGTCCACTTTACATAAATGTTCAAATTTACTGGCATTTCATATATTCTCTGTTTGTACTCTCTGCTATAACATTGTCCTGATTCTTTCTGTGTATTATTTACTTATGTTTTTGTTTTGCTTAATCAAAGTGTGTTTTTAAAATCTTTTCAAAGAATATTCTTTTGACTTACTAAATCACCTCAATTTTATACTTTTTTCTGTTTTATTAAGTTCTGCTCATATCTTTATTATCTATTTTTTCTATGTTCTCAGGGTTTATTGTTTTGCTCTTCTGATGTCAATTAAAACACTTGGTTATTAATTTTAATAAGTCTTTTTAGTTATAAATAGTTGAACTTTTTGAAGATGCCAGCTTAGTTGTAAGTATCTAAGGGTCAGCACCTCCACATTGTTGCTGGCCTAAGCCTTAGTGCACCCTATAGCAATGTATATATTGACATTTTTTCCCCTCGACTTTCTGTGTTTTGCTACTTCTCACTTTTCTTTGGAGAGAAGCCCTCTGAAATATCCTTTAGTTATTTTACAGCCAATAAGTCTTTAAAATATGTGTATTTTTTTAAGATAAATCTACTTATATAATTAGGCAGAAAATCTGATTTGCCATATTTTTAAAAACAGCATAATTTCACTCTTCTCCGTGATTAATCTGCTGTTTTACACAACCTTTGAGTTTTTAGCTTTATCAATGACATGTACTTTAGAAATTTTTTAAAGAGCCTACCCACTCTTTTAAAACATCCTGTTCCTTGTTTCAGTTCTAGTTTTATGTCTATTTTCTGCCTTGCACCTGATAATTCCAACATTCAATGGATGGCCTTGGGAATCTAATTCTGGTATTGATTGTTTTTGCTGATTCTCTCCCATTGTAGCTGATTTCTTCATTATTGTGTAAATTTAGATCATGAGCTCATGTTTAGCTCAACTTTATCTGTGGGAACACTATAGGCCTGGGTTGAAGGTCTACCTCTCCAGAGAATGTTTAGTTCTGTGTTTGGAATACCACCCATCTGGGAGCATTTTAAGGTAATTTCTTACCTTCTGTTTGCAAGACCGCAAATAAATTTGCAGCCCAAACACTGTGAACACAGATCTGGGGTTCAGAATTCTCAAGATTTCCTACCTGTTTCCTACCCAGAGCAGAGGCCGAGAGAATTTGGTCTTAGTCTCCCTTTGCCAGCAGATATTTTTTTTACTGGTACACCCTTTCATTAAAGGTGAACCTAGGGATAGATAGGTTTAGTTCTAACTTCCCATCTAGTAGGGATGGAGTCTTATCTCCTGCCTCCCATGTGGTCATGGCCATTTTAACAACAAGTCTCTGTGTCAGGTCAGGTGTGTCATTAAACTATGGCCTGTATTCCAAATCCAGACAGCTGCCTATTTTTTATGGCCTATGAGCTATGAATAATGTTCACATTTTAACTGGTAATATTTTAAATGGTTACTTAAGTACCTAAATAATATCCTCAATTTTGCCTCTTTGGTCCACAAAGCCTAAAATATTTGCTATTTCACTCCGTAAAAACAGGATTGCCAGCTTCTGTTCTAAGCTATCAAGATCTTCAATCCACTCTTAACATAGCTATAACTCTCGCACATGTACCCCCCTTCTTTCAGGGGTCCTGGAAACTTCTACTGCACACTTCAAAAATCCGACATGCACTTAAAAATACATTGTTTACATTTAACCTAGCATACCTAACTCTTTTCTTTTAGGAGAGTTTTTCAAGTAATCTTGCCCACCATATTCTTCAGAGCTTCATTAATAATGCCAAAAAATTAAAACAACTTAACATTCAACAAATGGGAATTGTTCATAACAATTATAGAAGCACATACAATAGAAAACTATAAACTGTTATTGAAACGGTGAGACATAACTAGTTTTATTCTTCGAGAACTATGTTTATTTAGGTCTCTTGTTTAAATAAGTATATTTCTGTGTATGTATGTATATAATCATGTATTTATGTACACATACATTATTTATATGATATATTTATATAAATATGTGAAATACATACCTATACACATACCTTTGATTTATATTTGTCTACATACACAGGAATATAATTATATATATCATATATTTATATACATTGAACTGAAAAGTGGAAGTATACATATATATTGTGTATAAATTTGTGTATATGTGCATGTGTAGAAAAACAGGTTGAGAGATATGTAAGCATGATTTAGACAGGGTTCAAGATTTTAAAAGTAGTTATGTGTAGGTAGTGAGATTATGGCCCATTTGATTTAAAATATTGCGTATTTTTACATCAATTGTTATGAACAGATTCCTACGTAAATAAAATTATAAATAGTTATACATACTTGTATGTGTAGTGTATAATTAAAATATATATACTTTTATATAAGTATTATATTTATATTATATAATATACTTGTCTTATAATAATACATTATGTATTGTGTTATATAGAATACATTAAATATAATGTATTATATCAGATAATAATAATGATATATTTCTATATTATGATATAATTGTTTTATAATCAGTATTACATGATATATCATATTAACACTGTGAACATATTAAACATATATATATACATTGCATTAGTCATATAGTTTGTGTACAATATATGCTATGCAAAAATACATGTTAATATAATACATAATTGTTATACGTTAATATAAACAGTAATATATTACATTTATACACCAATATAATATTTAATATTGGTATATGTATATTATATTTAATATATACATAGCTAATGCCCTTTAAAGCCGTCTGCTACAAGAAGTAGAATGAGACCAGGAGTATGGCCAAAGCAAATTCTAAAAATATTAGATTATTTATATTCACTTATATGTCATTTTCCTGGAATCTGCATCTGGCTGTTAGAGAGCACACACAGCAAAATCCTGATAAAGTGCCCAGGAGGACATGGGATCCTTTATTTACTGGGACCTCAAAGGAAACATAGTGCTATTCAGTCCCCCATCAAAGAGCTAAGAGCAAATCTTGAAGCACCCAGTAAAAGCCAATTCAAACAAAAAAACTTTTCCACTTCAACTTGAAAAAGGTAAGTTCCCAAGAGACCCCCTACATCAACCACCGAAGCTCATTTGGCAGTAAAAACAATAACATTCAGCGACCAACAAGAAATCTAAAACAATAGTTGTTTTAACAAAAAAAAATCCAGCAGCTAATCAGTGTCCTTCCTGTTTGAAAGAAGGCAGTGGGAAGTGGACAGAAGACCTGATAGGAAAGATAAAAAGAAGAGGAAAAGGAAAATAAAAGTTTCCAGTTTGACAATGAAGCTGTCTTCTGCATCTATTTCATCCCAAGACCACCAAGCCAGTGTGGAGGCATTTTCCTCCTTTCCTTTTCGTGAGACTGATCACAACCAGCACAACCAGAGTCCATTAAGTTAAGAAATGCTGTTGCATACATGTGTGAATGAGCTGTGAGTAAAGTACTGGAGTAGAGGACACCTAACTTGAAATGTCCTCATGAATGTCCATGTGGCTGAGCAAGAAGTTAACCTGTCATAGATGTGCTAAATCAGAATAGTTGGGTTTTATTTTATTTACTTTTCCCTGGACTCTGTTGAATGACTGTCATCTACAATTTCAGGCTACTTTTTGCTGAGGATTAATGCACTGGGAGAGCTGAGAGAAAACTGAACAGTAGAGCTGTCTTTTTCTTGACCAGTTCACCTTACTTTCCCAAACTCAAAGTCTTTCCCTATTTCTTTCTCCTTTTTATTGTAGTAAAATGAACATAACATAAAATTCACCATTTTGATCATTTTACAATTCACCGTACAATTCAGTGAAATTTAGTACTGTCACAATGCTGTGCAACTGTCACCACCGCCTAGTTGCAAAACATTTTCATCACCCCAAAAGGAAACCTACACCCATTTTAAGCAGTCATTCCCTATTTCCCTCTCTTCCAAACCCCTGGCAACCACTAATGTATAATATTTTCCGTGTGTATGGATTTGCCACTGCTGGACATTTCGTATAAATGGAACCATACAATATATGGCCTTTCGTGCCTGATTTCTTTCACTTAGTTGCATCCATGATGTAGCATGTATCAGTAATCCATTCAATTTTATGGCTGAATTCCCTGATCCTGTTTTCTTCATACTGTTTGAATACAAACTTTAAAATATGTTGAGGGTGAAGCTCTGTTTTAATGGCACATCTATTAGGCCAATTCATTTAAAGAAGGTGAAAATGGAGATACTGTTGTGAAATGATAATCGTTGAGAAGCCTCAGCTAATTTGATAATGAAAAGTTTGGGAAATGTTACAAAAAATTATTTGCTTTATATTAAAAGCCTTTTAAACAAGGATTCAGGAGATTGTCTTTTTCTTGCAGGTAAGTTAAATGAGGCAGAAGAAACTAACTGCCCTTTAAAACAGATTTTGAAAGGATTTTATTTATTCTTAATAGACGAATGGGAGTACAGGTTGTTCATATCCAATATGGACTCCCTGTCCAAACACTGTTTATCATTCTAGCCACCACTATCGAATTATATTTCTTGACACTAATGCAGCTTAACTCCTGCATATTATTTTTTAAAATTCATCTATCAAATCCATTAATACAGTATAAACAAGAGATGTTCATGTTTCAGTGCAGTTCAAATATCAGGTATAAAGAGCCCTCAGTAAGAAAAGGAATCCTATATCTCTTGCCAGAATGTGGTCAGCTCTGGGGTGCTTTGCTAGCTGAAAGACACTTTTATTGTTAAGAGGATAGAGGTTGTTTAAGAGGGATGAGAGGCAAAAAATTTTAAGTACTTGTTTGTGTTAAAAACAGTGCTAGGCTATCTCATACTCTATGTCAGTCAAGGCTCACCATTTTACATATGTGAAAAGCGAAGTTAAAAGTGTTTTAGTGGGCTTCCCTGGTGGCGCAGTGGTTGAGAATCTGCCTGCCAATGCAGGAGACACGGGTTCGTGCCCTGGTCTGGGAAGATCCCACATGCCGCGGAGCAACTGGGCCCGTGAGCCGCAATTACTGAGCCTGCGCGTCTGGAGCCTGTGCTCCGCAACAAGAGAGGCCGCGATAGTGAGAGGCCCGCGCACCGCGATGAAGAGTGGCCCCCGCTTGCCACAACTAGAGAAAGCCCTCGCACAGAAACGAAGACCCAACACAGCCATAAATAAATAAAATAAATAAAAATTAAAAAAAAAAAAAAGTGTTTTAGTAACTTACTAAAAGGCACGCAACCACTAAATTCAAGCAAGAATTCAATCCCAAATCTGTCACACTGAAGTTTGAGCTAATATTGAGATTAATAAAAATAGCACTAAATTAAAAGTTCAGAGATATTTTTTATTTCGTACTCTTTCACTAACCCTCTTTGGAGATAAATCATTTCATTTATATGGGCCTTAGTTTTCACAACTATAATAGTTGGAAGTTTGACTAGGTGACCTCTATGTAGTCTTCCAATTCTAAAATGTTCCATTAATTTGGCTTCTTACAATAATTGCCATTGCAATATATGCGTGCTGCCACCAAGTAGCAGTAGAGAGTACTAGTTCCTTTTTTAACCCTAGTGGGGAGTGCATTTTGACATCAGACTTATCCGTCAATAGTACAGCTTGTTAATATAACTATAAAATAACAAAATAATCTGGTATTATTTCCTGTAAAGCAGAAGCTTTACATTGTGTCTGTGAATCGTATCAGAATCACCTGTAGGTTTTTAAACATAGAGGAAATCCAGAACACATTGAATGAGGATTTTCAGAGATGGGACTTGGGCATCTGGATTTTTGGGCTCCCATCATTTGTATATTTTATTTTATTTTATTTTTTGCCTAGGTACAACATTTGTCACATCCTCTTGAATCTTTAGCAATTTCTGTTTGTTTTAAAAGTTTAGAATATTCCATAATCTTCACCTACTTTTCATAAGGCGTTATCTGTTATGTTTATTCACTCTTGTGCTTCTCCTGGTTAAAACTTCATTTTTTCTTTTTTTGGGGGGGGCCCTGCCTCATGGCTTGCAGGATCTTAGTTCCCTGACCAGGGATTGAACCCCAGGCCCCCAGCAGTGAAAGCGCCAAGTCCTAACCACTGGACCACCAGGGAATTCCCAAGACTTCTTTTTTAAATGACTTTTTTTCCCACTCTGATTCATTCCTGGGATCAGTTTCATGTGGGAACATTAAACCAACCTTGCATTACTAGAATAAAGCCACTTTGATTGTGATATATTACTGTTTTACATATCATGGATACAGTTTGTGCTTTTATTTACAAATTTTGCATGCATGTTCAAAAGAGAAACTGGCCTATGATTCTATTCTTGTAATATTCTTTTTATTTTTGATCTGAAGCTTATGTTGGCCTTATAAAAATTTTGAGCAATATATTATTTTCTGTTTCCTGGAAGGGTTTTATGTAAGATTACCAATATTTCTTCCCTAAATATTTGGAAGAATTTACTTGGAAAGCCATTTATCCCTGGAAATCATTTTCTGTAAAGGTACTTAATTATACAAACAACTTTTTGAGTAGATATAAAGTTTTTAGATATTTCTTTTCTTGGGTTAGTCTTGTTAGGTTGCATGTTTTAAGAATTTGTAATTTTGGATGAATTTTCAAATTTATAAATATAAAATTATAATTTTAACAGCTTTATCGGGATGTACTTTACATACCATAATCTAACCCTTTAATGTATACAATTCAGTGGTTCTTAGCGTAACCACTAAAAGACGTGTGTAACCATCACAACCATCCAATTTTAGATTTCTGTCCCCCCACAAAGAAACCCATTACACATTAACAATGTTTTTTCATTCTCTCAACCCTCTCAGCTCTAGGCAACCACTAATCTCCTTTCTGTCTCTACAGATTTGCTATTATGGGCATTTCATATAAATGGGACCATACAATATGTGATCTTTTGAGAGTGGCTGCTTTTCTTTACAGAATGCTTTCATGGTTCATCCATGTTGTAACATGGATCAATATTTCATTCCTTTTTATAGCTGAATGCTATTCTATCGTACGGATATTCCACATTTTGTTTATTCATTTGTCAGATTGACATTTGAATTTTTTCCACCTTTTGTTTTTAGAAATATGCTTCTATGAACATTCATGTACAAGCTTTTGTGCAGACATAAGTTTCTATTTCTCTTAGGTATATATTTAGTAGTGGAGCTGCTGGGTCATAGGGTAACTCTATGTTTAACACTTGCAGGAACTGTCAAGCTGTTTTGTAAAATGGCCGCACATTTTGTAAAATGGCTCAGACTGTACTTTCTATCCAAAGGTATCCAAAGCCACTTTAGATGCAAAATGTTTAAAGTTGACCTTTGCTGCTGCCCAAATCGTAGCCACTGTGGGCAGTCTGCAAGATGGCATCTTAGGTTTCTCAGGAAGAAATTAGAATACACAAAGGGGGAAATAAGTGTACAATTACATAATGTAGATTTCATATTTAATTTTATGGGAAAAGCAATAATTAGGTGGCTTTTGGTTTTAACTGGAAATAGCCACTCATTGGGAAATAATTACTCGCTAATGGCCTTAGCGAGTCACCCTGGAGCTTCTCCTAGAACAAGAAAACCTAAGTTCTGCTCACAGCAGAACATGGAGATGGTGCCCAGTGCTGGCGAGGCAGCACAGAACAGGGGAGTCGTCGCTGGAGGGAGCGGAAGACAGTGCAGCCACTCTGGAAAGGAGTTGGCCAGCTTCCTAGGAAGCGAAACTACATTGCCCACTTTTCCCCAATGTCACCTCTTGTGAAAGTCAAGTCAGCGTCCCAGCAGGATCCTGACGTTGACACGACTGCCCCTGTCATCCGTTGCCCTGGGAAGGCCCCCGGCGGCTTTCGGTCTGGGGCTCTTCCCAGTCAGGCGAGCGTTTGTGTACAGCTTCTGTGTGGACTTCAGTCTCCATTTCCCTGGGGTAAGTGCCCATGACTGCGGTTGCCGAGTCCTGCGACGGCTGCTTTTTTAGGAAGTTTCGCAGTAGGGGAGCGCCTGGCCTGAGCCCCGCGTGCCGGCCTCTGCCCATCTCTCTGCCGCCTCAACCCCAGGAGGGAAGGTCCACGTGGACCAGCGCTCCCTCTGCACCTGCTGTGCCCTCGGTCCTCAGGGTCACAGGGCTTCCCCAGAGCACGGGCGGCGTGGGCCCCTCCCTTCGTCCCGCCCCCCCCCCGCTTCATCCGGGCACCCCGCCCCCCGTGGCTTTGGTGGGAGGGTCTCAAGGAAGGACCCCCCCTCCTCCGAGCCTACTCCACCCTCAGCCCCCGCTCCCACAGAGCTTCCGTCCCGACGCCAGGCCCGTGGGGCTCCCGCAGCAGCAGCGCTGGGACTGCCGGGTTTCTGCAGTTCTTCAGTTCGGACCCCATCTACCCGGAGTCAGAGCCCGCAGGTCAGGGCTCGGCCCACGCCAGCCACAGGGCCACGTCGTCCTCTGCGCTTGTGGCCGACAGGCTGTGTCAGGAGTTCCCACGCCCCCAGCCGGAGTTCCGTTCGTTGGCTAGCGCGGGCCCCCAGAACACAGGCCCCCAGTCCACGGACTAGAGCACCGGGCTATTAGAAAGGAACAGCCAGGTGGAAGGAGGAGGTGGGGAGGCGTGGGGCGGGGCGCGGGGCTTCCAGGCCGCCTGCAGGCACCCACCCCGCAGCTCTTTGAACCCTGTGTTTACCGAGATTTTGTTCCATGAGCACGATTACAGCGGGGGCCATGGGCAACGGATTCACGTTGCAATCCCTGGCCCTCTCCCCTCGCAGGAGGTGGGCAGGCAGGGGGGCTGTAAGATGCAACCCGGCCTGTGGCTTTAGGTTTAGGAGCTGTGTGCCAGGACTGGGGGCCAAGACCCGACCCCTTTCTCCCATAATTCACAGCGCGGCTCCTGCTGGGCACGGAGGCTGGGGGACGACAGGAGGCTGAAGAGCATGGCGTCCGCCTTCACCCCCTCCCTCCTCTCTTGGCTGAGCCCTGCGGCCGCGCGGGTTCCCAGTGGGCCCCCCTCCCCGGGGGCCTGTCCCTTCAGGTCCTCCCAGCTGCCTGACACCTCTCTGCCCCCAGCGTGGACCCCAGAGCCCTCAGCTCTTCCCACTCCTGGTCCAGCAGGACGGGGTCCCTGCGGCACCCTGGACAGGCGGGCGATGGGCAGCCCGGCCCCTCCCGGGAGGCAGCCCCAAGGGGTGGGGAAGGGGGCGGGCACTGCGAGCCACCCATGGTCGAGCGCGTCACCCCGGTGCGTGGTGTGGGGCGCCGTGGCTACACGCATCTTGATGGCCAGGATCAGACCCAGCTCTGCCACCAACTGGCTGGGTCCCCGGAGGCCGGTCACTGGACCCCATTGTCCCTGTTCACCATCTGCAACGTGCGTGACCCGAGGACCCCCTCACAGGTGGTCGTGAGGGCTGACCGAGTCGGTTTGTGTGGAGGACAGAGAACAGTGAGGCCAGCAGATGAGGAAAGAGCTTGTCACTCATGGTTCTGGGCAGGGGCACGCCTTGTCACCTAGGGCCTCCCAGGAGCACGAGGGTTCGGCAGGAATGAGGGGAGGGGTGGCTGGGGACTGGAGCCTGAGGTGTGGGTCCCCGGGAAGGAGCAGGCTCAGGATTGGCTAGAATGACCCCGGGGCTCCGGGCCTCTCCGGGGTGATGAGGGCAGGGGGACGGTGGCCCTGAGTGTGGGAGCCCCATACAGAAGGGGCTGGGGTGCAGCCCTGCACTGGCTGGTTTGCGTCAGAAAGTGACAGACGCGGTTAACGCGGGTACCAGGCCCGACCCAGGGCTCAGCGACAGTTCTTGTTCCTCAACACAAACGCTGTCCCGCTTCGGCCGGTGCTGTGCCTTGCGGTGGAGGAAACCGGGACTCAGAGGACTGTGGGACTCCGGCATCCAGGGTGGGGCCCGGGCACGTGGGCCCCGAAGTCCTCCGGAGCGGCAGGCACATGGAGCTTCGAGGCTGGGGGAGGTGAGGGTGTGGACAGTGGGGCTGCGCAGACTGCCTTGACACTTGAGAACCACTGGCCCGAGGGACCGCGGGGACGCCCGTGGAGAGGGGCGCCCAGGAGAGGCGGCCTGCTGGCGCGGAGCGGGGTCCTGAGTGCCGCCCCGCCCTCCCAGGGCGCCCTGTGCTCCTGCCCAGTCGTGGCCGGTGGGGCCGTGAGGCTGCAGGGAGGCCAGGGCCCGGCACGGCGCCTGCTGCCCGCAGAGGCCCGGCGTCCCTCGGGCTGCTTCTGAGCCAGGCGTGCCCGACGAGCCCCTGCGCCTGGCAGAGCCAGCGGGCACGCTCCCCCAGCGCCCATCCTGTCCTCGGACAGGCACGTCTGCTCAGCCCGGGAGCGGGGCCGGGCGCGCTGAATCCAGGGCTGGGCAGGGGGCGCAGCCTGGGCAGGTCCTCGAGGCGCCCCGCCTCCTGCTGGCCTGGCAGGGGCCCCGGGGAACCGGCACCTTCCTCTGCGCCCCATGTTGCTCCCTCCCCCAGGCTGGTCCATTTCTACCTGTTTCTGCAAACCAGATAGACCCTGAAGGGACAGAAACTTAGCTCCGTTGAAACGGCTGAAGCTTAGGCCGTCACCTTGGGGTAACTCCTGAGGAGGGTCCTAACAGTTAGGACCCGAGGCCCTTTCTTTCCCATCTCCCTCCTCTCGTCCGCCTCATCCGCCTCTTCTCCTTGAACCCCCCTCCGTACCCCCGCCCCCCGATTTTACGGCCATCTTCTTCCTTCAGAAAATTAAGAGCATCAAGAAGAAGCTGAGGACTTCCCTGTTAGCGCAGCGGTTAAGAATCCGCCTGCCAATGCAGGAGACATGGGTTTGAGCACTGGTCCGGGAAGATCCCACATGCCACGGAGCAGCTAAGCCCGTGCGCCACAACTATTGATCCAGCGCTCTAAAGCCCGTGAGCCACAATTACTGAGCCTGTTTGCCACAACTGCTGAAGCCCGTGCGCCTAGAGCCCATGCTCTGCAACAAGAGAAGCCACTACAATGAGAAACCTGCTCACTGCAACGAAGAGTGTCCCCCGCTTGCCGCAACTGGAGAAAGCCCGTGTGCAGCAACGAACACCCAATGCAGCCACAAATAAATTAATAAATTAATTTTTTAATATTTTAAAAATTTTTAAAAAATAAAAAAAAGAAGCTGAGTCTCCTGTGCATCGACTTCAACAAGAACCTGAACGGGGACGTGACCTTCCTGCCATTCACGCGCGAGGAGCTGGGTGCGTGCGGGCCCCGCGGGGTGGTCGAGAGGCGTCCATGTGCCCTGCCCCCGGGAGGGCCTTCTTCTCCTGAGGCGCTCAGAGTGTTTGGGTCCCAAGGTTCTGGATCCTTCCTAGGGGAAGGTGGCGGTCTGTCTACCGAGATTCTGCCCCGAAGGAGGTTGTCCCTCGAGACCCCGCCCCGCCCCTGCTCTCTGTGATGTTTCTTTAATCTCACAGGGTCCTCCCGCACCTGACCCGGCGTGGGGTCTTGAAGGGCTGGGGCCTGGGCGGCTTTTTCAGCTTCTGCCCTCTTCCCCGAATGCTTTATTTTGAAAACTGCACACCTGTAGGGACGTGGCAAGAATAGTACCAGGGAGACACCGTGTGCTCCCCGGGCCCAGCCTCCCTACGTGGATGCCATGTGTGCTTTTCCTGCGCTGGGGCCTCTGGACGCATCGCCAGGAGCAAGGGCGCCTCCTGAGTCCCCGGGTGCAGGCCCCCCTCGGGAAGCAGAGCGTGGAGCTGTCCCCCAAACGTCCCAATGGCGGTCTTCTTTTAAAAATTAATTAATTAATTAATTTTTGGCTGCGTTGGGTCTTCGTTGCTGTACGCGGGCTTTCTCTAGTTGCGGCGAGCAGGGTCCCCTCTTCGTTGCGGGCACATGCCTCTCATTACGGTGCCTTCTTTCGTTTCGGAGCACGGGCTCTAGACGTGCCGGGTTCTGTAGTTGTGGCACGGGGGCTCAGTAGTTGTGGCTCCCAGGATCTAGGGCGCAGGCTCAGTAGTTGTGGCCCACGGGCTTAGTTGATCTGTGGCACGTGGGATCTTCCCGGACCAGGGCTCGAACCCGCGTCCCCTGCATTGGCAGGCGGATTCCTTTTTTTTTTTCTTTTGGAACCAAAACTTTAACCCCAAGGATTGTCACAAAACATATTACAAATGACAGCATGAAAAAAAAATTGTACAGTAACTCAAAGTTCAGCTCTACAATATACTCTTAATCTGGCAGGACATTGGTGTCTTGAATACTCTCAAATTCCCAAGTAATATTACAAAGAGCTTTGTATTCATGTACAGCAATCACACAGGGGACTTATGACCTAAATTAAAGGTAAACTAACTTTCTTGAAACTTCTTAGATTCTAAAGTCACTGGACAACCTCTTGTCCGGTGTGAAGACTAGTGGAATTTTTAAACCTCTAATCTAGGGTAAGGGTGCAGCTTTAATTTTTACCTGCTGCCTTGTGTTCACAGCACCTTTTAAAGACTGCTTGCTTAACTACAGCTGCATACCATATCCCAGCTACAGGAAGCCTTTTCAATGTTTGCCAGTGTTGTATCCATAATAGTAAACATCACACTTTAGCTGGGCAGGAGTCAGAGTTTTATTATCAGTCTAGGCAAGACCAAAAATTCAAAGCAAATTCAATTTTGCTTAAGGGAACATTGTAAGGTAACAATTCTTCATATTACCTGCCTCATATGACCCATTTCAAACCATAGAGAATGACACCTTTATGTGTCACTGTCCCAAGAGACAAACAAATGTGAACAGCTAAAACATTTAAAAAGTGCACCAAGCTTCAGAAGTCTCAAACAAAACTTGAATTTTCTGTACATACTCCTGTCAAATAAAGTTATTTCCTGTACACCACTCCTCTTGCAAAGTGCTCTTCTATTTCCTTTCATTTGACCTAGATCGGCTAGGAGACCTAGAGAAAGATCGGGACGGCTTGTGATTTCTCTCCTGGGACAGTGATCTCTCTCTTCTCCTATATCTAGAAAGGGACCTGCTCTGGCTGACGGAGAAGGCTCTCCATCTTGGAGATGTGTGGTGAGGTGGAGGACTCCTCCTCCGATAATCATCTCGAGGGCGACGACCCCAAGAAGGAGGCGGTCACGATTTCGACTTCTCTTTTCCCCATTCCACAGGTCCACTTTTACTCGGCAGCCACATAGTGTTCTCCCATCTAGTTCTGGGACAGCATCGGCTGCATCTCGGGGATCTTCACGTTCAACAAGAGCGAAGCCGGGAGGGTTTTTAGCAACCCACACACGTCAGAGTGGTCCATAATAGCCTAAAGCTCGTTCCAATTCAGTCTTGTTACCACTGTTTCCAAGATTCCCTACATAAACTTGACAGTCCAATGGACAGGAATCACGATGCAAGACCCTCGTGGCTCCTGGGTTTCACGGGCCACAGGGTGGTCCCGGGCCTCTAGAATCTGGCAGCTGAATCTGCTCGCACAAGCTGTCCTGTGGGGATGCGTTTGCCCCTATGTGTCCAGCCCGGGGCCCTACTGGCTTGGCCCGGCCTCCCGGGTGAGAGGGTGAAACCCAGCTCCCTGGAGCAGACACTCAGAGCCCTGTTGACGGGACTCACGGGACTGGGGCAGCGGATGGATATGTGTGGCCAGCCTGGTGGTGTTTGGCCCCGTCTGCAGTTCCAGTTCCAGCTGAGAAAGAGCCTCGCTGTGTAATTTTCTCCTGGTTATGTAAGGACCCCCGGTGTCATTTGACAGAAATGTAGATGGTGTGTTCTTTCTCTGTTTTCTCCCTGCTTCCTCTCCTCTCTCTCTGTCTCTGTCTGTCTCTCTCTCTCTGTCCCTCTCCCTCTCTGCCTCTCCTTCCCTCCTCTTCCCACTCCTTCCTGAGAGAGGATAGACAGAGTGTGAGAGAGGGAGACTCAGAGGGAGAGGGAGGGAGAGGAAAGAGGGAGAGGGAAGAGGGAGAGGGAAGAGGGAGACAGGGAGAGAAGGAGGAGAGAGGGAGAGGGAGGGAGGAAGAGACCTCTCTCTCTCTCCCTCTCTCCCCCCTCTCTCCCTCTCCCTTGTCTCTGCCTCTTCCTCCGTCTCTCCATCTCTGGGAGGGAGTGAGGGAGATGGAAAGACGGAGGGAGAGGGAGAGTTGGAGGGAGAGGGAGAGGGAGGAGAGGGAGGAGAGGGAGGGAGGGAGAGGGAGAAAGGGAGGGAAAGAGGGATAGAGGGAGGGAGGGAAAGACGTCTCTGCCTCCCTCCCTCTATCCCTCTCCCTCCCTCCCTCTCCTCCCTTTCCCTCTCCCTCCGTCTCTCCATCTCCTTCACTCCCTCCCAGAGAGGGAGAGACAGAGGGAGAGGCAGAGACAAGGGAGAGGGAGAGAGGGAGAGGGAGAAGGAGGGGGGAGAGAGGGAGAGAGAGAGAAGTCTCTTCCTCCCTCCCTCTCCCTCTCTCCTCCTCTCCCTCTCTCCCTCTCTCCCTCACCCTCTCTCCCTCTCCCTCCCTCCATCACTTTCCCTCCTTCTCACTCTCCCTTCCTCTCCCTCTCCCTCTCTCCCTACCAGAGAGGGAGAGACAGAGGGAGAGGGAGAGGGAGAGGGAGAGGGGGGAGAGAGGGACACGGAGAGGGACGGAGGGAGACAGAGAGGGAAGCAGGCACCCTCTCTCCTTCTCCCTCTCCCTACCTCCTTCTCCGACTCCCCCTCTCCTTCGCTCCCTCCCTCTCCTCTCCCTCTGTCTCTCCCTCTCCCTCCCTCCCTCTAGGAGAGTGAGAGGAAGGGAGGGAGAGGGAGAGGAAGGGAGGGAGAGGGAGAGAGGGAGGTGGAGAGAGAGGGAGAGGGAGAGACGTCTCGCCCTCCTTCCCTCTTCCTCCCTCGCCCTTTCCCTTCCTCTCTCCCTCTCCCTCCCTCCCTCTCCTTCTCCCTCCCTCTGTCTCTCCCTCTCCCTCACTCCCTCCCAGAGAGGGAGAGATGGAGGGAGAGGCAGAGACGAGGGAGAGGGGGAGAGGGAGAGGAGAGAGAGGGAGAGGGAGAGGGAAGAGGGAGAGAGGGAGAGAAGGAGGAGAGAGGGAAAGGGAGGGAGGAAGAGACCTCTCTCTCTCTCCCTCTCTCCCTCTCTCCCCCTTCTCTCTCCTTCTCCCTCTCTCCCTCTCCCTTGTCTCTGCCTCTTCCTCCATCTCTCCCTCTCTGGGAGGGAGTGAGGGAGATGGAGAGACGGAGGGAGAGGGAGAGCTGGAGGGAGAGGGAGAGAGAGGAGAGGGAGGAGAGGGAGCGAGGGAGAGGGAGAGAGGGAGGGAGAGAGAGGGAGAGGGAGAGGGAAGAGGGAGAGAGGGAGAGAAGGAGGAGAGAGGGAAAGGGAGGAAGGAAGAGACCTCTCTTTCTCTCCCTCTCTCCCTCTCTCCCCCCTCTCTCTCCCTCTCCCTCTCTCCCTCTCCCTTGTCTCTGCCTCTTCCTCCGTCTTTCCGTCTCTGGGAGGGAGTGAGGGAGATGGAGAGACGGAGGGAGAGGGAGAGATGGAGGGAGAGGGAGAGGGAGGAGAGGGAGCGAGGGAGAGGGAGAGAGGGAGGGAGAGAGGGAGAGAGGGAGGGAGAGAGGGATAGAGGGAGGGAGGGAGAGACGTCTTTGTCTTTCCCTCCCTCCCTCTATCCCTCTCTCTCTCTCCCCCCTCTCTCTCCCTCTCCCCCCTCCCTCTCCTGCTCTCTGTCCCTCTCCCTCCACCTCCTTCCCCCTCTTCAGAGAGGGAAGGAGGTGGAGGGAGAGGGAGAGGGAGCACGAGAGGGAGAGGGAAAGAGGTAGAGGAAGAGCAGAACAGGGAAACAGGGACTGGGAAAGAGGGACAGGGAGAGAGGGAGGCAGAGAGGGAGAGGGAAAGGGGGAGAGGGAGAGGGGGAGGGATAGAGGGAGAGGGAAAGAGGGAGAGAGGGACAGGGAAAGAGAGACAGGGATGGAGGGAGGGAGAGAGGGACAGGGAGAGAGGGAGGGAGAGAGGCAGAAGGAGAGATGGTGGGAGAGGGAGAGTGAGAGGCAGGGAGGTAGAGGGAGGGAGGGAGGGAGGGAGAGAGGGAGACAGAGAGGGAGAGAGGGAGAAGGGCTGATGGGGGGTCCCTCCCCCTCCCATCCTCTGCCCACTGCTTTCTCTTTTTTCTGCTTCAACAAACACCAGGCGCCTTTTAGATCAGCCCTGAAGTCAATGTTGATGCTTGGACGGCCTGACCTCCCCGCTGCCTTCCAGCCCGGGACCACAGCTGGGAGATGAAGTCTGCGGGGCCCTGGACGGCGGCGGCGGGCTGCACAGGCACCTTCTCTGACGCCCAATCTCTCCTCGTTTACGAGGCAGTCGCCAGCTCCCCTCCCTGACTCCCCAAGATTTGGGGCCTTTTTAATATGTGTTGATAATGCCATGAGCTACTATTTAACTTTTCCACGAGGACTCGAGGACTCGTCTCCCGAAATGCAGTGGTTTTCAGCCTTGGCTGCACTAGAGAACCCCCAGGGAAGGGAGAGACGTCTGTACCTCCCTCTCTCTCCCTCTCCCTCCGTATCTCCTTCTGGCTCTCTCCCTCTCCCTCTCCCTCTCCCTCTGGGGTGATGCCCGATGAGCTCAGATTCGCAGATGTTCCCCCCATCCCCTCTCTGTGCCTTGCGTGGGGTCTGGGCCTTCTCACTGTGGCCCGGGTACGGCCTTGACCTTCAGACATCGGTTCCTGCAAGGACACTTGCGTTTGATCCATACCGCGTGTGGCTACAGTCTGTGCTTCTCCCGTTTAGCATCTTCAGTCGATGGGGGTTGTGCACGAGCCCTTCATCTTCCCCGCAGACACCACTGGTGCTTGCTCGGCCTCGCGAGTGATGCGGGGGGCATGGGGGACAGTCCTGTGTCCCCACCTTCTTGGGCTGCAGACAGGCCACAGTGGTCCTGTGGTGACTGGGGGCTCCCAGGAGAACCCCACAGCAGACCCGGAGAGGTGGCCCCAGAGAAGGTGGCGTATGCCTGGGGCTGGGCCTCACCAGCCAGCCACGGGCCACCTGCAGCAACAGGCCTCTCGCCATCCAGGGGCTGGGTGTTCGGGCGCCGTGGGGATCAGCTGCTGTCTGCACGGCAGCCGAGTTTGTATTGTTGAGCCCTGGGAGGCCCCTGGGTGGCTCCTGGAGAGCCTGATCGCATTTCTTCCTGCCCTTGGCCTTAGAGCTCATCATGGTTCACGCCATTTCTGGTTCCAAAAGGACCTGTGTTCATAAAGACCACGTGTTAGGACAGCACCAAAGTGCCTAGAAATCCGGGCCAGGAGGAGGAGGGAGGGGGATTGGCTGTGCCCGACAGTGACCTGAGAGCCCTGCCCGCCCACAGAGACCTGGCCCGGGGCCTGTGGGGAGGGCGTGGCCCACGGTCCCCAGCGCTGGCCGTCTCTGGGTTCCAGGAGAACTGCGTGATCCTCGGGGAGCTGGTAAGGCTGCAGGCTCAGAAGTCCCGCCTGCTGGGGTTCAGCACGCGTGCCGACTCCGTGCTGGAGATGAACATGGCCAAGACCAGCCAGGTGGTGGCCACTTTCCTAGGTAACCCCGCCTCCCCGAGTCCCAGTGGGGACGGGGGTCAGGCGGACCTTGACTGGACGTGGTGCTGCCTGAGACCCCACTGTGTCAGCCCTTGGGGGTCGCCTTCCCCAACCCTTCATTCTGCCTCGAGGGGCGTGGGGTGGGGGGCGGCTGGGGGGCTGCCACAGGGACATAGCCGAGCCTCTCCCCTCCGCCCGCAGATGAGCTGGGCCAGAAGCTGAAGCCCCTCGGGGAGCAGGAGCGGCCGTGATCCTGGAGCTAAAGAAGGCCGAGTGCCAGAGGCGGGGCCTGCACTTTGACGGGCCCATCAACGTCTAGGACCTGCGCTACTACATGAACCAGGGGGAGGAGACGCGCTACCACGATTACCAGTACCTGCTCAATGAGTCCTTCCCCATGCAGGTGGTCACGCGCGGGCGGCTGGGCATCTCCCAGGAGCTGCTGGGGCTGACCTTCGACCTGGAGGAGGGTGTCAACATGTGTCACGAAAATGTGAGGCTCTACACGGTCCGGGACGCGGCCTCGGGCAAGGTCATCCATCGGCAAGTTCTACCTGGACCTCTACCCTCGGTGCAGGCGTGGGGGAACCTGTCGGCCGTGGGCCGGGGCTCCTCTGTGGAAGCGGGGCCTCACCCGTGTCCCTCCCCAGGGAAGGGAAGTCCGGGCACATGGCCTGCTGTGGCCTGCAGCCGGGCTGCCTGCAGCATTATGGGAGGCGCCAGATCACCATCGCGGCCATTGTGGCCAACTTCACCAAGCGTACGCCCAACCCGCCCTCCCTGTTGCAGCATGATGAGCTGGAGACCTACTTCCATGAGTTCTGGCAAGCGATGCACCAGCTCCGCTCCCAGGAGGGTGTGGGCGCGGGGCTGCAGGCAGGGGGCGGGGAGGGCCCGGGCTCTCCCGTGGTCCTCAGGCAGGCCCTCAACACGGGATTCTTCCGCTGATGTCACCCCGCACGTGGCGACGCCCTCGGTGTCAGTTTCCATCATAAAACCCCACGCACTGGGCGCGAAAACAACGGAAGTTGATGTCCTCGAGACTCTGGAGGCTGGAAGCCCCAGATCAAGGAGTCAGGACTGGTTCGCTGCATATTAAATACATGTATTCAAGAGTTGCCTTTAAAAAAGACAAAAGAAAAGAAAGGAACGTTGCATGCAAGTCTGGTGACAGGCGGTAATGAGAACCAGAGGGTAGGCTCTGGGGCCGGGAGCGCTACGCCCTGCGAGACCCTGGGGCTGCTGCCAGTCTTGGTGGAGGCTCAGGAAGTCCCAGTGACTTCCCCACGGAGGGGTCCCCAGCTGAGCGTCTAGGCCCAGGACCCAGTGCTCGTTCACGTTTCCTGCGGTCAGCCCTTCGTCCTGAGAGAGATACTCTCACAGGCTGCACCGGAGCTCGGGGGGACACTTTACTGAGCTGTGCAGCCGTCACTACTGCCCTGGTTTGGAACATTTCCCTCACCCCAGAAATGTCCCTCACGCCCTTAGTTATCATTCCCTCCCTTCCCCTGCCCCTGACAACCAGGAACCCACTCTGACTCTGTGGATCTACCTGTTCTGGACGTTTCCCCTCAGTGGGGTCACACCCTGTGTGTCCTTCTGTGTCTGACTTCTCTCGCTGAGCATTGTGTTCTCAGGGTGCATCCACGTGGTAGCGAGTGTCAGGGCTTCACACTTTGCGTGGCTGAGGCCCAGAAAAAGACAAACGAAAAGAAAGGCACATTGCCTGCGACTCTGGTGACAGCTGGTGATGAGAACCAGAGGGAAGGCTCTGGGGCTGGGAGCGCCGCGCCCTGTGAAGCCCTGGCGCTGCTGCCAGTCTCGGTGGGGCATGGGCAGCGCCTTCCCCCAGGAGCTGCTGGACAAGTTCATCACGTTCCTTCTGGCCAACCACGGTGCGGCCGGGGTGAGGTAAAGGAAAGGGGCTCCCGGAGCGCCTGGCTGGAAAGCGCGGCCTGGACACTGTGCCTGCCCCCCCCCCCGTCTCCTTCCTCACTTCGCATGGGTCAAAAGGGTCAACCTGAAAAAGTGGAAAAACCAGAAATACAGCACAGGCCAAGGAGAAATGGGAGCCTTGTTATGCTGACGGGCGGGATGTAAATTGCCAACGGCAACTCTGGAGAAGTGTATGGTATTCCCTAAAACATCTAAAAAACAGAGCTACAGAGCATACGGCACTTCCACTCATGGGCTTATATCTTGGGAAAACCAAACATCGACAGGACACAGGCACCCCAAAGTTTAGGTCTGCTCTGTTTACAACAACCGCGACTTTGGTACACCTTAAATATCCCACGAAAGAGAAAAATGGATAAAGAAGCTGTGGTACTTATGTACAATGGAATATAACTCAGCCATGAAATCAATGTCATAAGGCTAGTAGCAGCATGATGAGTGGATTTTGGTACGATGATTCTAAGTGAAATACGTCACACAGAAAAAGACACTTAGCCTAAGATATCACTTATACAGAGAATGGAAAAATCGCTACACGTGAACTGAATTACAAAACAGAACAGAGTCACACATTTAGAAAACACACTTATGGCTGCTTAAGGAGAAAGGAGAGGTCGGGTGATGCATAAAACAAGAGTTTGAAATTAGCACAGACACGGTTCCATAAACCAAATATGCAATAGACAAGACCTACTCATTGCTCAATGAACTGGACTCAACACACTCTATTCTCCGCAGAAGCATATATCTGACTAGTAATAATTTTAAAAAGTATTTATTGATATCTCTCTGTAACTGAATCAAGTGGGTGTATAGCGGTATAAACACAGCAGTGAAAATCAGCTAAACCCCATTATAAAAATAAATTAAAAAAAAAAGACAGTGAAAGAGAGAGAACGTCTTACAAAATTCGTTCAGGGGATGTGATGCAACCTGGATGGAGCATATCTAGACCCCAACTGGATGAGATATAAGGCTGGACACTCTTGGGACTGAGAGGATTGGTGAGGTTGGGTGAGCAAGTGCAGACCCTTTAAAGTAATACTGAATGGTATCCATTCCATGGGCCTCAAATCTCTAGGTTCAAGGGAATCTTTCTACAGCTAAAACATGCATGGGAAACCCAGAGGATGGTACACCGTGTGATCGGGAAAGGTTTCTAAAACGCATCTCATTTCTGATCGGCTGGTGCTCGGGTTCACAATTCCAGCCGCTTCACTAACAAAATCCCCACTTGGAGAATGAGCACCTACTACCCCCTTTTCGTACAGGTTGCAATTTGTCCGGAGGATGACAGGGACGAGGGGGAACCAATGAGAGACTAGCTCTAGGTGTTCGGAAAGGCACATGCCACATTAATTTCCAATCAGGAAGAAGAATTAACCAAAGGCTCAGCCTGCCCCCCGGAACCAGAATAGGGCCTGAAGCAATCCTGCGGTTTTGCGACCAGCTCCCAAAACACCGAGTTGAACAATGGAGCTCAGGGGCACTGCAATTCACAAACATGCAGGGTTATAAATGATAACTATCGTCCCAAAATATATTGAGGGAAGGCAACCAAGAGGATTTGAAAGTAAGGCAGAATTGCAGGAAACAGATTTCAGGAGGTAGATTCGAATCGCCTTTACAGCACATGAAAAGCGGCAAAACGTCGACAATGATGCACTTGGCCAAAAAGGGCGAATGCGTTTTTTCCTGAATATATTCAGGAAAAAACGCATTCGCCCTTTTTGGCCAAACAAACAAGCGGGCAAGGGTAATCAGCACTACAAAGAGGTCTCACTTTGCATCCGTCAAAAGAGCCATCCTGAAAAAGTGGAAAAACTAGAAATGCACGACAGGCCATGGAGAAATGGGAGCCTTGTTCCGCTGATGGGCGGGATGTAAATTGCCAACGGCAACTCTGGAGAAGTGTATGGTGTTTCCTATAACATCTAAAAAACAGAGCTAAAGAGCATACGGCACTTCCACTCATGGGCTTATATCTTGGGAAAACCAAACATTGACAGGACACAGGCACCCCAAAGTTTAGGTCTGCTCTGTTTACAAGAACCTCGACTTCGGTACACCTTTAATATCCCAGGAACGAGAAAAATGGATAAAGAAGCTGTGGTACTTATGTACAATGGAATATCACTCAGCCACGAAATCAATGTCATAAGGCTAATAGCAGCATAATGAGTGGATTTAGGTACGATGACTCTAAGTGAAATGTCACACAGAAAAAGAAAGTTATCATAAGATATCACTCAGAGAGGGAAGGTAAAAATCGCTACACGTGAACTGAATTACAAAACAGAACAGAGTCACACATTTAGAAAACACACGTATGGCTGCTTAAGGGGAAAGGATAGGTGGGGTGATGCATAAAACAAGAGTTTCAAATTAGCACAGACACTGTTCCATAAACCAAATATACAATAGAGAAGACCTACTCATTGCTCAATGAACTGGACTCAACACACTCTCTTCACTGCAGAAGAATATATCTGACTAGTAAAAATCTTAAAAAGTATTTATTGATATCTCTCTGGAAGTGAATCAAGTGGGTGTAAAGCGGCATAAACGCAGCAGTGAAAATCAGCTAAACCCCATTATAAAAATAAATTACAAAAAAAAAAAGACAGTGAAAGAGAGAGAAATTCTTACAAAATTCGTTCAGGGGATGTGATACAACCTGGATTGAGCACATCTAGACCCCAGCTGGCTGAGACATAAGGCTGGACACTCTTGGGGCTGACAGGATTCTTGAGGTTGGGTGAGCAAATGCAGACCCTTTAAAGTAATACTGCATGGTATCCATTCCATGGATCCCAAATCTCCAGGTTCAAGGGAATCTTCCTACAGCTAAAACATGCATGGGAAACCCAGAGGATGGTACACCGTGTGATCGGGAAAGGTTTCTCAAACGTACCTCATTTCTGATCTGCTGGTGCTCGGGTTCGCCATTCCAGCCGCTTCACTAACAATCTCCTCTCTTGGAGAATCAGGACCTATAACCCCCTGTTTCATACAGTTTGCAATTTGTCCGGAGGATGAATGGGAAGAGGGGTAACCAATGAGAGACTAGCTCTAGGTGTTTGGACAGGCACATGTCACTCTAATTTCCAATCAGCAAGAAGAATTAATCAAAGGCTCAGCCTGCCCCCCGGAGCAAGAATAGGGACTGAAGCAATCCTGCGGTTTTTCGGCCAGCTCCCAAAAAACTGAGTTGAAAAATGGAGCCCAGGGCCACTGCAATTCACAAACATGCAGGGTTATAAATGATCACTCTCGTCCCAAAATATATTGAAGGAAGGCAACGAAGAGGATTTGAAAGCAAGGCAGAATTGCAGGAGACAGTTTTCAAGAGTTAGATTGGACTCGTCTTTAAAGCACATGGAAAGCGGCAAAACTTCGACTATGATGCAGTTGGCCAAAAAGGGCGTATGCGTTTTTTTCCTGAATATATTCAGGAAAAAACGCATACGCCCTTTTTGGCCAACCAAACATGCGGGCAAGGCAAATCAGCACTACAAAGAAGTCTCACTTCGCATGGGTCAAAAGGGCCATCCTGAAAAAGTGGAAAAACCAGAAATGCACGACAGGCCATGGAGAAAGGGGAGCCTTGTTACGCTGATGGGCGGGATGTAAATTGCCAACGGCCACTCTGGTGAAGTGTATGGTGTTTCCTTAAACATCTAAAAAACAGAGCTACAGAGCATAGGGCACTTCCACTCATAGGCGTATATCTTGGGAAAACCAAAAATCGACAGGATACAGGCACCCCAAAGTTTAGGGCTGCTCTGTTTACAAGAACCTCGACTTCGGTACACCTTAAATATCCCAGGAAAGAGATAAATGGATAAAGAATTTGTGGTACTTATATACAATGGAACATTACTCAGCCATTAAATCAGTGATATAAGGTCAGTTGCAGCAACTCGTGGAGACTTAGGTACGATCATTCTACGTGACACAATCAGACATAAAAAGAGACGTATCATAACGTATCACTTATAGATGCTATATCAAAATGGCTAGAAATGAACTAAATTATAAAACAGAAACAGAATTACACATTTAGAAAACACACTCATGACTGCTAAAGGAGAAAGGTGGGGTGGGGTGATGCATAAACCAGGAGCTTGAAAATAGCATAGATACGGTTCCGTAAACAAAAGAGGTAATAGACTGGACCTACTGTATAGCTCAAAGAGCTGGACTCAGCATACTGTTGTCAACGGAAAAGGATACATAAGACTGGTAAGAAGCTGTAAAAGAATTTATTGATGTCTCTCTTTAAGCGAATCAAGTGGATAGATGTAGAGCAGGAAGAAACACAGTATTGCAAATCAGGTATACCCCATTATAAAATTAAATAACAAGAACCAAAAAAGAAAAGACAGTGAGAGAGAGAGAAATTCTTACAAAATGTGTTCAAGGGCTGTGATGCAACCTGGAGTGACCACATCTAGACACACAGCTGGATGGGACCTAAGGCTCTACACTCGTGGGGCTGAGAGGCTTGGTGAGGATGGGACACCAAATGCAGCCCTTTTAGTGTAATAGTGCCTGGTCCCCATTCCATGGGTCCCATATCTCCAGGTGCAAGGGACCCTTCCTACAGCTGAAACATGAATGGGACATCCATAGGATGGTACAGCGTCTGTTCGGGAAGAGTTTGGAAAAGTCACCTCATCTCCACTTCTCCTGGTATTTGGGTTCCCCCTCCAGCTCCTTTCCTTAGAGTCTCCCCACTTTGGGAAGGCAGCACACTCAACAGCCGGTTTTGCACAGCTTGGAATTTTCCGGGTGAAGAAGGGGAATGGGGGGATGGGATGAGACACAAGCCCTAGATGTTTGGACAGGCATATGCCACTCTAGTTTCCTAATCTGGAAGAAGAATTTCCCTGTCCTTCAGGTGCCCCAGAAACCGGAATGGGTCTGTAGAAATCCTGCCCCTTTGTGGCTGCTTCCCTAAACAACAAGTTGAAAACTGGTGCTCAGGGGCACTGCAATTCACAAACATGCAGGGTTGTAATTGACACCTGTAATGGAGTCATTTTTTGAGCCAAGTATTCGTAAAGGACTTGTAAGCAAGGCAGAATTGTAGGAAAGGGATTTCAAGAGGTAGTTTGCACTCGCCATTAAAGCACACGCAAAGCTGCTGAACATCGCCAATGATGCAGTTTGCCAAAAAGACCGTATGCGTTACTCCTTAATATATTCAGGAAAAACATTTACTCCATTTTTGGCCAAAAAACAGGCGGGCAATGCAAATTAATACTACAAAGAGGTATCACTTCGCACCAGTCAGAATGGCCAACTTCACAAAGTGTAAAACCTGAAATGCAGGACAGGGCATGGAGAAAAGGGAACCCTGACAAGCTGATGGTGGGAATGTAAATTGCTAACAGCCACTCTGGAGAAAGGGATGGTGATTCCTTAAAAATCTAAAAAAACAGAGCTTCAGAGCATATGGCGCTTCCACTCCTGGGCCTGTATCTTGGAAAAAACGTAAATTGACAGGACCCAGGCACTCCAAAATTTATGCAGCCCTGTTTACAAGAGCCTCTACTTGCAAGCTACCTAAAAGTCCTTGGAAGGAAGAATGGATAAAGAAATTATGCTAGATATGTACAATGGAATATTACTCAGCCATGAAATGAATGAAATAAGGCCATTTGCAGCCACTCGGAAGGACCTAGATACATTCATACTAAGTGTCATAAATCAGAGAATGATAAATATCATATGATATTACTTATCGGTGGAATCTAAAAATTGATAAAAAGGTACTATCTTACAACACAGAAACAGAGTCCCAGACCTAGAACATAAACTTATGCTTACCAAACTGGAAAGGTGTGTTGGAGGCATAAATCATGAGGTTGGAGTTAGTATATACATATTTACAGAGAGAAAACTTGTAATCAACATGGACCTGCTGTAGAGCACTTGGAACTCTTCTCAACACCCTTTAGTAACCTCAATGGGAAAATAATTCTAAAAAGAATATATAGTCATCTCTGTATAAATGAATCATGTTGGTGTATATCAGAAACGAACACAACATGGTAAATCAACTATACTCCATTATAAATTTAAAATTAAATTACAGAAAAGAAAAACGATCACTAAATTCATTTAGTCGCGGTGAGCGTGCTAGTGTCACATCCCTGGACACAGACCCAATTTGGTCCCAAGGCTGGACTGTTGTGGGCCTGAGGACCTCGGGAGGATATGCCAGCTAATTCGCCCCCCTTGAACATGTACTACCTGGTCCCCTCTGCATGGCATCACGATCTCCAAATCTAAGTGTGCCCTCATACTACTAAACCAACCCTCTGACACCCAAAGGATGGTGGACTCTCTGGGCTGGATGACATTTGGAAAATCACCTGGTCTCAACATATCCTGGTGTTTGGGTTCCAACCTCCAGACTCCTTCGTTAGGGTCATCCCACTCTGCAAGACAGCACCCTCAACAGGTGATTTTGCAGGGGTTTATACTTGTTCAGGGGATGAAGGGTAAGGGGGAAGAAGTAATGGGACAGAAGCCCTTACATGTTTGGTCAGGCACATTCCACTCCAATTTAAAATCCAGGAACAGGACTTTCCCTACATCTAAGGTGGTGTCAGTAACAAGAGAGGGACAGTAGAAATCCTGCCACCTTCTGTTTCCCATAACAACAACTCTAAAACTGGACCTTATAGGCACTTCATATTCACAATGCCTGGGGAGCTGTAAATGACAACAGCCCTCAAAAAATGTCTTGGGGTAGGTAATCGAAAAGACTTCAAAACAAGGCAACCTTTCAATAACCCTTTTTCAAGGGGTAAATTTTACTCACACTGTTTAAAAAAAAAAAGCACATATGAAGATGCTCACCATTGCTTTATGTTAGACAAATGCAAATCAGATGTACAAAGAAGTATCACCTGGAACCACTCAGAAGAGCCATCATCACAATGTCTGCAAACAAGAAATGCTTCAGAAGGTGTGGAAAAAAGAGAAACCTACTACTTATTATTATTATTTTTTTAATCTGCATTGGGTCTTCGTTGCTGCGCGCGGCTTTTCTCTAGTTGCAGCAAGCGGGGGCTACTCATCGTTGTGGTACGCAGCCTTCTCTTTGAGGTGGCTTCTCTTGTTGTGGTGCACAGGCTCTAGGCACACAGGCTTCAGTAGTTGTGGCACGTGAGCTCAGTAGTTGTGGCTCATGGACTCTAGAGCGCAGACTGAGTAGTTGTGGCGCACGGGCTTAGTTGCTCTGCGGCATGTGGGATCTTCCCGGGCCAGGGCTCGAACCTGTGTTCCCTGCACTGGCAGGTGGCTTCTTAACCACTGTGCCACCAATACTACGCTATTGGTGGCAATGCCAATTGGTAAGAGCCACTATGGAGAACAGAATGGAGGTTACCAGAGTAAGGGGAGGCGGCAGGGATAAATTGGAAATTGGGATTGACATATACACACCACTATATATAAAAGAGATAACAAATAAGGGCCTACTGTATAGCACAGGGAACTCTACTCAATACTCTGTAATGACCTGTATGGGAAAGGAATCCAAAAAGGATTGGATATATGTATAACTGATTCACTCTGCTGTGCAGCAGAAAGTAACACAACATTGTAAATCAACTATACTCCAAAAACATTGAAATTGAAATGAAATGAAATAAAATAAAATAAAATAGAGCTACCAGATGATCCAGCAAGTTCACCCCTGTGCACATATCTGGAGGAAAGCGTAAATCGAAAAGAAACATCTTCCCCAATGTTCACTGCAACACTATTAACAAAAGCGAAGAAATGGAAGCAACCAAAATGTCCATCAACATATGAATATAGGTAAAGAATATGTGGTACATATATATAATGGAATATGACTCAGCCATAAAATAGGAGAAAATAATGCCAATTGCAGTAACATGGATGGACCGAGAGATGATTGTACTAAGTGAGGTAAGTCAGACAGAGTAAGACAAATATTGTATGATATCACTTCTAGGTGGAACCTAAAAATTGATACAAATGAACTAACTTACAAAAGAGAGACAGACTCACAGACTTGGAAAACAAACTGATGGTTACCAAAGGGGAAAGGTGGGGGGGGGTAGGGATAAATCAGGAACTTGGGGTAAACATACGAATACTACTATAGATAACATAGATAAGCAACAAGGACCTGCTGTATAGAACAGGGAACTCTACTCAATATTCTGGGAATACCTTTATCAGAAAAGAATCTGAAAAAGAATGCATATATGCATATGTGTAACTGAATCACTTGCTGTGCAGCTGAAGCGAACACAACATTGTAAATCAACTATACTCCAATAAAATTTAAATTAAAAAGTAAAGAAAATCACCTATATTTCAAAAGAAAAGAAGAATTCCGATATATTTTTATGGCTTGATAGCTTACTTTTTTAGTGCTCAATATTATCCCATTCCCAGAATATATTAATACTATATCATTTCTTTCACCTATTGGAGGACACCTTAGTTTCATTCACATTTTGGCAATATTGAATTAGGTGCTATAAATATCCATATGCAGGTTTTTGTCTGGACGTAGGTTTTAAACTACTCTCAGTAAATATCCATGAGAACACTTGCTGGATTGTACAGTAAGGGAATGTTCAATATTATAGCAAGTGTCAAACAGACTACCAAATAGCTGTATTATTTTTCATTTCCACCAATAGCAAATGACATTTCCTATTGTTCCACATCCCCTACAGAATTTGTTCTTGTCATTGTTCACATTTTAGCCATTCTCAGTGTAACATACTGGTATGTGATTATATTTTTAATTTGCTTTTTCATGGCAGCATGTAATCTGGATTATTCTTCTGTATACTTATATGCATAGTGTCTGTTTTCTTTGGTGAGGTGTCCGTAAAGTATATTGGTCCACATTTTATTTAGGCTGCTTTCATTTTTTTCTACCGAACCTGTATTTATTTTATTTATTTTCGTGCCTTATTGCATTAGCAAGGACTTGGAGTAAAATATGGGAAAGGAGTCATGAAAGGGGACATCCTTGCTTTTACCTGAACTTAGTGGAAAAGCTTCATGTTTTTGACCATTAATCATGATGTAAGATAAATGTTTCCTGTAGATCTTTGTTATCAACTTGAGAAAGCTCCAGTCTATTTCTTTAACTGAGAGTTTTTATGAAGAATGGGTGTTAGATGTTTTCAAAGGGCTTCTGAATCTATTGATATGCTAATGATTGTCTTTAGGGTGTTGATATGATGGATATAATTATTTGATTTTAGAATGTTGAACCAGCCTTGCATACCTGGGATTATTCCCTCTCATTCATGATATAAAATTCTCTCAAAATATTGTTGGATTCGATTTGTTAATATTTTGTTGAGGATTTTTGCATTGATGTTCCTGAGAGATATTGGTCAATTTTCTTTACTATTCATATGTTCCTCTAAGTTTGAGTGTTGTGGTTTTAGTGTCAGACATTCATTTGGGGAGATTCTCAGTCATTTTTTAAAAAAATATTTTCTGTTCTTTGTTATCTTTATTCTCCTCCTGCTATACCCATTACGTATAGGTCACAGCATTTTTCATTGTTCCACAATTATTGATTACTCTGTTCTGTTGATTTCTTTCCTGCCCGTTTTCTCTTTTCTTTTGAGATTTAAAGGTTTCTCTTGATATGTCTTCAAGCTCACAGATATTTCTCCTCAGCTAGCCCTTTGACTGCTAAAACAAGATACGAGAGACATGGTATTTTATAAATAACAGAAACTTTTCTTCCCATAATTGCTGAGGCTGAAAATTTCAAGAACAAGTTACCAGGGGCTTCCCTGGTGGCGCAGTGCTTAAGAATCTGCCTACCAATGCAGGGGACACGGGTTCGAGCCCTGCTCCGGGAAGATCTCACATGCCATGGAACAACTAAGCCCGTGCACCACAAATACTGAGCCTGTGCTCTAGAGCCCACAGGCCACAACTACTGAGCCTGTGTGCCACAACTACTAAAACCCGCACGCCTAGAGCCTGTGCTCCGCAACAAGAGAAGCCACCCCATGAGAAACCCACGCACCGCAACAAAGACCCAACGCAGCCAAAACATTAATTAATTAATTAATTAATTGTTTTTAAAGAAAGAACATGTTGCCAGCAGACTTAGTGTCTGGTGAGGGACCAATTTCTGATTCATAATGTGGGTCTTCTGGCTCGGCAATGAAATCATGTAATGGGCATAAGATCATCTGTGTGCTCCATTTATTAGGTCACTAATCCCATGTTTGAGGTCTCTGGACTCATGACCTAATCACCTCGCAAAAGCCCCACCTCCTAATACAATCAACATGGGAGCTGGGTTTCAAAATTTTATAATTAGAGGTACAAAATGTTTACACCATAACAGGGACCACAGAGTTAATTGATTTTTCCTTTCATGTTAAAGGTTTGCTCATTTATATTTATTATATAATCCCCAAACCCCTGGGTTTTTTTTTTTAAGATTGTTTTCCCGTATAGGCCAGTACAGACCATTGAGTAGAGTTCCCTGTGCTATAAAGCAGGTCCTTATCAATACTTATCTATTTTATATATAGTAGTGTGTATATGTCAGTCCCAATCTCCAAATTTATCCGTTCCCCACTTATCCCCTGGTAACCATAAGTTTGTTTTCTATATCCATGACTCTATTTCTGTTGTGTAAATAAGTTCATTTGTACCTTTTTTTTTTTTTTAGATTCCTCATATAAGCAATATTATATGATATCTGTCTTTCTGTGTGACTTGCTTCACTCAGTATAACAATCTCTAGGTCCATCCATGTTGCTACAAAACCCTTAATTGTTAAGGATAACTCTCAATTTTTTCCAGTATCATCAGCAATTCTTTCTGGCAGACATGTGATAACACTTTTTAAACAGGGATATTGAGACCAAGGCTCCTGACCTGCAAACAAACAAAACATCATTCATATAGTGAAAACTTTGCACATCAAAGGATGAAAGCACTTGGTCTAAATCCCTTTGCACCCACTGCTGACAGAGGGCAGAGGAGTTTGACTCACTAATCTTCCTTACGTGCACTTCTTCTTAATGGGGTATTCCATCTAAAACTTATAAGAAGCGGGAATGCATCATGGAACACACCAGCCTCTACTACAGATTCTGAAGCAGCAAAAACACAAAACAAACAAACAAAACATACATGATGAATCCATCCAAAGGGTTCTGTCCACATTGTTACAGTAGTTTCCCTCGCACTGTGAACCCTTTTCAAACCCTATCACTTGAAACTATTTTTATTTTTTTTCAACAAAAATAATGTCAATCTGCAGTCACATGCTCCAGTAATATTACACTATCCCTTGTGCAAGTATGTAGGGATTTGAGGAGCTATGGGAGGCTATCATGAGAGGTTGCCTAGAGTAATTAGGACATTTCATTTAATGTTGGCTCTTCTCCCTAAGATGTCTGCTGCCCTCTCCTTTTTGTAGCTACTAGCATTGAGAAAGTGACCAAGATAAGGCCCTTCTCTTTTGTTGCCCATGAATGCAGCTGTGATTAACCCCACAGACCTTGGTGCTTCCAAAATCCCCTGAACCTACTGACCCTCCATGCATGGCATCACATAGATAAGGATGGTGACGTGTATACTTGTATAAAGCATGCTATAAAATTTTCGACTCTTCCCATCCTCATAATTCCAAAGAATAGATTTCTTTGGATTTCTGCTTAATGCTGCTGGTGTTGGTACATAAGTTGAGGGAGGTATCAGGGCACACCAAAAGAGAGGGTAACTGCACAGAAAATACAAGCAGGTACATTTCTGTGTAGTTTCAAGCAGCTTATTTGCTATATCAACCATGGTGACAGGTTGACCCTTCCTCTTTCTACTAGTAGCACAACAAACAAACATAAAGGATATTTAGGCTGCTTGTTTTATCCCCACCTCTCACAATTGATCTGCATTCACATATAGGACAATGAAGGGCCCTTTCTACCATCTTCACCAATACTTGAGAACTGGAGAATGTCCAGATTTTTCCAGGGATTATTTTCGTATTCCCCAATCAGGCCTATGAAGGAATCTTACCTACTGTGTTTAATGAAGTCATATCTCTGACGGCATCCCATCATCAACAAAACTGGAAAGAAATTTGAAGGGTCTTAGATTTTACCATATTTGAAATTCCAATATTTTAGCCTGACACGTTTTTGGATTTTAGAAAAAAATATTTTAAATGAGACAAAAAATCATTTTTATGACACAAAAAGAGAGCAATAGTTTTATATTTTTATCTGTTCCACTTGCACACAAAAGTCTCATGGGGTTATGTAAAGCAGTCCTGTTGGGTGCTGTGCATGGTGCAAGTATGGATTAAAGCTTAGGAATCTTAAGCTTCAGTCACCTGAAACTCTTAAATTAGGATGCAAGCAATCCTGTCCAACATTTGAACAGAGCAAGACACTGTCTTTATTTTATTTGTCAGGTAATTAATCTGTCTTTTGCCCCAAGGAGAGAAACAACTGGCATCTTCAATCAATGTGTTATACAAAAATCTCTGAGCAGAGAGTGCAAGCAGAGGCTGATACAAGATGTGAAAAAAAAAAAAATGAGAGACCCTTGTGTCATTTTCTCCTAACCTATTGAAATCTCCCATTTAAAATGTGGGAATAATCAATCTTCTGAGGAAAAAGGCCCAGGGAAGGTTTTTGCTTTTGTGGAATAATGGGATTGCTAAAGCTTTCAGGAGGCAAGAAGAATTAGTGAGAATGACCATGAGAAATCAGAGAAAAGTCAGATCCATGGATGAAGTGATGTTTACCTCTGTGAATCAATGAGAAGTGGGAGCAAATGAAAAGAAAGCTGAATACAACATTTTCTGAATAAACGTAACCTTTCAGCTGTCATAGAAAAATTAATACTCACTATGATACAACACATTTAGTGTACAAAGTTAACTTAAATTTAAAGCTTAATAATTGGATTTATTGAAGAAACGAAAACATATTTGTGGTTTAGAATAAATAATGTGTTCTGCTACAGATAAGAAGACTACATAAATAAATAGAAATAAGACTAAATAAATAAATAAATAAAGAGGAAAATAAGAAATTAGATGTTATTAACATTAAAAACTGACACTCATCTAAAGAAAGAGAAGGAGAGACAGAAAGAGAGAAGAACTCATATCAAGCATATATTTAAAACTCCTAAATAAGAAGTTTTCAGATGTTAAAAAAAAAGAAGTCTTCAATAAGAAGATAATGTAATAGCAAAAATGGGGAAAATATACCAAAACATATTTCAAAAAGACAATACAGAATGTTAAGTAAACATATCAAAAGATGCTTGGCTTCTTAGTAGTCAATTAAATGCAAAAAAGTGATATCTGGAATTATCACTCACCAACCAGAAAGTTCAAATGAAAATGACAGGTATTATCAAGTTTGACAAGAATGTGTATAATCCTTGAATCTCATTCACTGCTGCTGAGGATGAAAAATCATACAAATGTTTTGAAAATATTTAGGAATATCTAAAACGATAAACACATGAAAGCTATGACTCAAAAATTTTACTACTACATGTATACTGAACAATAATTTATACACACACCACCAAAGCTCAAGTTCTAGAATTTATATACCAGTGCTATTTTCAATAGACACAAACTGAAAATCACTCATATTGTAATACACATTGGAATAAATTAATTAATAGTTAAATATTTACACTATGGAATCCTATGCAACAGTGGCAATGCATGATCACAACTACAGGCAACCATATAGGCATATTCACAAACAACATAAAATAAAAAAGCCCAATCCAAAAGTGATTTTACTGTGCCATAACATTTATATAAAATACAAAATACAGGTAAAGTGATCTATCTGTTAGATACCAGAACAATATTAAACCTTAAGGGGAGTCACTAGAATGGGACCAGGGGGCCTCTGAGTGTCTGGCAATTTTCTGTGTCTTTATCTAGAAGCTATGTATAGAATGTATTCAGATTCTGAATTTTCTGAAATTTGTCATTTCCTTACAAACCGTGCATGTTTTTAGTTGTTTTTTATACATAACAAAAGGGAAAAAAGATAGACTAGGGAAGGTAATTATATTAGCACTTTAATATCCATGCTTTTCAAGGTGGAAGTGAAAGGTATTAAATACTTGACATTGTGATTACTTCTTAAAAGTAAGGTGAAAATTTGAGATTAATAAATAAGACATATTTCTTCATATATAATCCTCAAAGAGGAGGGGTAGAAAGGAGTATTATTTCTTTTCATTTAATACTGAATCGTTAAGATAGAAAATAATGAAAACAGACTAGGTTTAAAAAAGAGCACACTGGACTTCCCTGGTGGCGCAGTGGGTAAGAATTTGCCTGCCAATGCAGGGGACAGGGGTTCAATCCCTGGTCTGAGAAGATCCCACATGCCACAGAGCAACTAAGCCCGTGTGCCACAACTACTGAGCCTGTGCTCTAGAGCCTGCAAGCAACAACTATTGAGCCTGCATGACACAACTACTGAAGCCCACGTACCTAGAGCCCATACTCCACAACAAGAGAAACCACCGCAAGGAGAAGCCCGTGCACCACAACGATGAGTAACCCCTGCTGGACACAACTAGACAAACGCTGTGCAGCAACGAAGACGCAACGCAACCAAAAATAAATAAAATTAAATCTTTTGACTTCTGAGATGACTCACTCACGTGGTTGTAGGTAAGAGGCCTCAGTTCCTTGCCACATGGATCTCTCCTTAGGGCTGCTTGAATGTCCTCATGACATGGCAGCTGGCTTACCCCAGGATGAGTGATCTAGCAGAAACCAAAGCAGAAGCTGTAATGTCTTTTATACCTTTGGAAGCTGCACTTTGTCATTTCTGCAATGTCTTATTAGTTAAACAGTCAGCCCTTTTCAAGTGCGAGGAGCCACACAGGTGCATGAAGACTGGGAGATAATTAGGGGATGATTAGGGCCATCTTGGAGGCTGGCTACCAAAGTGGCTGACTTGCCAAAGACTGAATTTTGTTTTCTTCACTGATGGAGAGAAAATGGTCAGTGAATCTCATTGGTGGTCTTTGAGATGTACCAAAGCTACCTCTTGCTCTCACCCCCAGCCGTGTGGCTGGCAGGGTCTTGGTGCTCCGGCCGGGTGTCAAGCCTCTGACTCTGAGGTGGGAGAGCCGAGTTCAGGACATTGGTCTACCAGAGACCTCCGGCACCTTGTAATATCAAACGGCGAAAGCTCTCCCAGAGATATCCGTCTCAACGCTAAGACCCAGCTCCACTCAAAGACCAGCAAGATCCAGTGCTGGACATCCCATGCCAAACAACTAGCAAGACAGGAATGCAGGCCCACCCATTAGCAGAGAGGCTGCCTAAAATCATAATAAGGTCACAGACACCCCAAAACACACCACCGGATGCGGACCTGCCCACCAGAAAGACAAGATCCAGACACACCCACCAGAACACAGGCACCAGTCCCCTCCACCAGAAAGCCTACACAACCCACTGAACCAACCTTAGCCACTGGGGGAAGACACCAAAAACAACAGGAACTACGAATCTGCAGCCTGCGAAAAGGAGACCCCCTAACACAGTCCCCAAAGCCAAATGAGAAGACCGAGAAACACACAGCAGGTGAAGGAGCAAGGTAAAAACCCACCAGACCAAACTAATGTAGAGGAAATAGGCAGTCTACCTGAAAAAGAATTCAGAGTAATGATAGTAAAGGTGATCCCAAATCTTGGAACTGGAATGGAGAATATAGAAGAAACGTTTAACAAGGACCTAGAAGAACTAAAGAGCAAACAAACAATGATGAACAACACAATAAATGGAATTTAAAATTCTCTGGAAGGAAACAATAGCAGAATAACTGAAGCAGAAGAATGGATAAACGACCTGGAAGATAAAATAGTGGAAAAACTACCACAGAGCAGAATAAAGAGAAAAGAACAAAAAGAATTGAGGACAATCTGAGACACCTCTGGGGCAACATTAAACGCACCAACATTCGAATAGAGGGGTCCCAGAAGTAGAAGAGAAAAAGAAAGAGACTGAGAAAATATTTGAAGAGATTATAGTTGAAAACTTCCCTAATATGGGACAGGAAATCTTTAGTCAAGTCCAGGAAGCGCAGAGAGTCCCATACAAGATAAACCCAAGGAGAAACATGCCAAAACATATATTAATCAAACTATCAAAAATTAAATAAAAAGAAAAAATATTAAAAGCAGCAAGGGAAAAACAACAAATAACATACAAGGGAATCCCCGTAAGGTTAACAGCTGATCTTTCAGCAGAAGCTCTGCAAGCCAGTAGGGACTGGCAGGACCTATTTAAAGTGATGAAAGGGAAAAAGCTACAACCAAGATTACTCGACCCAGCAAGCATCTCATTCAGATTCGACAGAGAAATTAAAAGCTTTACAGACAAGCAAAAGCTAACAGAATTCAGCACCACAAAACCAGCTTTACAACAAATGCTAAAGGAACTTCTCTAGGCAGGAAACACAAGAGAAGGAAAAGACCTGCAATAACAAACCCAAAACAATTAGAGAAAATGGTAATAAGAACATACATATCAATAATTACCTTAAATGTAAATGGATTAAATGCTCCAACAAAAAGACATAGACTGGCTGAATGGATCCAAAAACATGACCGGTATATATGTGGTCTACAAGAGACCCACTTCAGACCTAGGGACACATACAGACTGAAAGTGAGGGGATGGAATAAGATATTCCATGCAAATGGAAATCAAAAGAAAGCTAGAGTAGCAATTCTCATATCAGACAAAAAAGACTTTAAAATAAAGACTATTACAGGAGACAAAGAAGGACACTACATAATGATCAAGGGATCAATCCAAGAAGAAGATATAACAATTGTACATATTTATGCACCCAACATGGGAGCACCTCAATACATAAGGCAAATGCTAACAGCCATAAAAGGGGAAATCGACAGTAACACAACCACAGTAGGGGACTTTAGCACCCCTCTTTCACCAATGAACAGATCATCCAAAATGAAAATAAATAAGGAAACACAAGCTTTAAATGATACATTAAACAAGATGGACTTAACTGATATTTATAGGACATTCCATCCAAAAACAACAGAATACACCTTTTCTCAAGTGCTCGTGGAACATTCTCCAGGATAGATCATATCTTGGTCACGAATCAAGCCTTGGTAAATTTAAGAAAATTGAGTACGTATCATGTATCTTTTCCGACCACAGCGCTATCAGACTAGATATCAATTACAGGAAAAAATCTGTAAAAAAATACAAACACATGGACGCTAAACAATACACTACTTAATAACCAAGAGATCACTGAAGAAATCAAAGAGGAAATTAAAAAAATACCTAGAAACAAATGACAATGAAAACATGATGACCCAAAACCTATGGGATGCAGCAAAAGCAGTTCTAAGAGGGAAGTTTATAGCAATACAATCCTACCTCAAGAAACAAGAAACATCTCAAATAAACAAGCTAACCTTACACCTAAAGCAATTAGAGAAAGAAAGAAAAAAAAAACCCAAAGTCAGCAGAGGAAAGAAATCATAAAGATCAGATCAGAAATAAATGAAAAAGTAACGAAGGAAACAACAGCAAATATCAAAAAAAACTAAAAGCTGGTTCTTTGAGAAGATAAACCAAATTGATAAACCATTAGCCAGACTCACCAAGAAAAAAAGGGAGAAGACTCAAATCAATAGAATTACAAATGAAAAAGGAGAAGTAACAACTGACACTGCAGAAATACAAAGGATCATGAGAGATTACTGCAAGCAACTATATGCCAATAAAATGGACAACCTGGAAGAAATGGACAAATTCTTAGAAAAGCACAACCTTCCAAGACTGAGCCAGGAAGAAATAGGAAATGTAAACAAACCAATCCCAAGCACTGACATTGAGACTGTGGTTAAAAATCTTCCAACAAACAAAAGCCCAGGACCAGATGGCTTCACAGGCAAGTTCTATCAAACATTTAGAGAAGAGTTAACACCTATCCTTCTCAAACTCTTCCAAAATATAGCAGAGGGAGGAACTCTCCCAAACTTATTCTATGAGACTACCATCTCCCTGATACCAAAACCAGACAAAGATGTCACAAAGAAGGAAAACTACAGGCCAATATCACTGATGAACATAGATGCAAAAATCCTCAACAAAACACTAGCAAACAGAATCCAACAGCGCCTTAAAAGGATCATACACCATGATCAAGTGGGGTTTATCCCAGGGATGCAAGGATTCTTCAATACATGCAAATCAATGTGATACACCATATTAAAAAAACTGAAGGATAAAAACCATATGATCATCTCAATAGATGCAGAAAATGCTTTTGACAATATTAAACACCCATTTATGATAAAAACCCTCCAGAAAGTAGGCATAGAGGGAACTTTCCCCAACATAATAAAGGCCATATATGACAAACCCACAGCCAACATCGTTCTCAATGGTGAAAAAGCGAAACCATTTCCAACAAGATCAGGAACAAGACAAGGTTGCCCACTCTCACCACTGTTATTCAACACACTTTTAGAATTTTTAGCTACAGCAATCAGAGAAGAAAAAGAAATAAAAGGAATCCAAATCGGAAAAGAAGAAGTTAAGCTCTCACTGTTTGCAGATGACATGATACTATACATAGAGAATCCTAAAGATGCTACCAGAAACCTACTAGAGTTAATCAATGAATTTGGTAAGGTTGCAGGATACAAAATTAATGTACCGATATCTCTTTCATTCCTATACATTATCGATGAAAAATCTGAAAGAGAAATTAAGGAAACACTCCCATTTACCACTGCAACAAAAAGAATAAAATACCTAGGAATAAACCTACCTAAGGAGACAAAAGACGTTTACTCAAAGAACTATAAGACACTGATGAAATAAATCAAAGATGACACAAACAGGTAGAGAGATATACCGTGTTCTTGGATTGGAAGAAGCAACATTGTGAAAATGACTATACTCCCCAAAGCAATCTACAGATTCAGTGCAATCCCTATCAAACTACCAATGGCATTTTTCAGAGAACTAGAACAAAAAATTTCACAATTTGTATGGAAACACAAAAGACCCCGAACAGCCAAAGCAATCCTGAGAAGAAAAACAGAGCTGGAGGAATCAGGCTCCCTGACTTCAGACTATACTACAAAGCTACAGTAGTCAAGACAGTATGGTACTGGCACAAAAACAGAAATATAGATCAATGGAACAGGAGAGAAAGCCCAGACAGAAACCCATACACATATGGTCACCTTATTTTTGATAAAGGAGGCAAGAATATACAATGGAGAAATCACAGCCTCTTCAATAAGTGGTGCTGGGAAAACTGGACAGCTACAGGTAAAGGAATGAAATTAGAAGACTCCCTAACACCATACACAAAAATAAACTCAAAATGGATTAAAGACCTAAATGTAAGGCCAGACACTATAAAACTCTTAGAGGAAAACATAGGCAGAACACTCTATGACATCAATCACAGCAAGATCCTTTTTGACCCACCTCCTAGAGAAATGGAAATAAAAACAAAAATAAACAAATGGAACCTAATGAGATTTAAAAGATTTTGCACAGCAAAGGAAAACGTAAACAAGACGAAAAGACAACCCTCAGATGGGAGAAAATATTTGCCAACGAAGCAACTGACAAAGGATTAATCTCCAAACTTTACAAGCAGCCCATGCAGCTCAATATCAAAGAAACGAACAACCCAATCCATAAATGGGCAGAAGACCTAAATAGACATTTCTCCAAAGAAGATATACAGATTGCCAACAAACACATTAAAGAATGCTCAACATCACTGATCATTAGAGAAATGCAAATCAAAATTACAATGAGGTATCACCACACACAGGTAAGAATGGCCATCATCAAAAAAATCTACAAACAACAAATGCTGCAGAGGTGTGGAGAAAAGGGAACCCTCTTGCACGGTTGGTGGGAATGTAAATTGATACAGCCACTATCGAGAACAGTATGGAGGTTCCTAAAAAAACTAAAAATAGAACTACCATATGACACAGCAATCCCACTACTGGGCATATACCTGGAGAAAACCATAATTCAAAAAGAGTCATGTTCCACAATGTTCATTGCATCTCTATTTGCAATAACTAGGACATGGAAGCAACCTAAGCGTCCATCAACTGATGAATGGATAAAGAAGATGTTGCACATCTTCAATATAAAATGGAATATTACTCAGCCATAAAAAGGAGTGAAATTGAGTTATTTGTAGTGAGGTGGATGGACCTAGAGTCTGTCATACAGAGTGAAGTAAGTCAGAAAGAGAAAAACAAATACTGTATGCTAACATATATATGGAATCTAAAAAAAAAAGAAAAAAAATGGTTGGGAAGAACCTAGGGGCAGGACAGGAATAAAGACGCAGACGTTGAGAATGGACTTCAGGACATGAGGAGGGGGAAGGGTAAGCTGGGACAAAGTGAGAGAGTGGCATAGACGTATATATACCAGCAAATGTAAAATAGATAGCTAGTAGGAAACAGCTGCATAGCACAGGGAGATCAGCTCAGTGCTTTGTGACCACTTAGAGGGGTGGGCTAGGAAGCGTAGGAGGGAAACACAAGAGGGAGGAGATATGGGGATATATGTATATGTATAGCTGATTCACTTTGTTATAAAGCAGAAACTAACACACCATTGTAAAGCAATTATAGTCCAATAAAGATGTTGAAAATAAATAAATAAATAAATAATTTATGCCCCTCCCAAATTATATCTTTTAAAAAATAAATAAATTAAAAAGAGCACTCAATAACATGGTAACAGTAAACCTAAGTATTTTCAGTACTATAGTAAATGTAAATGGATTAATATCTCCTATTAAAGTGTAATTTTTTATATTATGTGCAACTAAATTTTTTTCCCAATATACAGGTAAAATAAAAGAATTACATTAGAAAGGAGAAAACATTCCATGTATTTAAAAACAATAAAATGATAAGCATATAATATGCATCTTACATAAAGTAGTCTTTAAGTTCAGAACAATTTGACATTATTGTAATTAGTATTATTATCCCAATTTCTTAAAAATATTTCAATACTTTTTCTATTTGAAAAAACATTTTAATATTTTTTTCTTTGCTCTTTTGTGGTCTGATACATGGTAAGTATTTAGGTGCTAACATAACCTAAAAATATATGTTGTTTTTTTACAGCCAAACAAAACTGAATCAAGAAGAAATAGATAAATTGAACAGACTGATCACTAAAAGCAAAATAGAATCTGTAATTTAAAACAACTCCCTACCAACAAAAGTCCAGGGTCAGATGGTTTCACAGGCAAATTCTACCAAATATACAAAGCAGAACTTACACTGATTCTTCTCAAACTCTTCAAAAAGATTGAAGAGTAAGGAATACTTCCAAAGACAGTCTATGAAGCCACCATCACCCTCATTTCAAAACCAGATGGGGGGGGGACTTCCCTGGTGGCACAGTGGTTAAGAATCCATCTGCCAATGCAGGGGATATGGGTTCGAGCCCTGGTCCAGGAAGATCCCACATGCCGCGGAGCAACTAAGCCTGTGTGCCACAACTACTGAGCCTGCACTCTACAGCCCATGAGCCACAACTACTACTGAGCCTGATAGCCACAACTACTGAAGCCCGTGCACCTAGAGCCCATGCTCTGCAACAAAAGAAGCCACCGCAATGAACAGCCTGCACACCACAACGAAGAGTAACCCCCACTCGCCACAACTAGACAGAGCCTGTGCACAGCAACGAACACCCAATGCATCGAAAAATAAAGAAAGGAAGAAATTTACTAAAAAACAAACAAACAAACAAACAAAAAACAGATGGGGACTTTTCTGGTGGTCCAGCAGTTAAGATTTCACCTTCCAGTGCAGGGGGTGCGGGTTCGATCCCTGGTCGGGGAGCTAAGATCTCACATGCCCCACGAACAAGAAACCAAAACATAAAACATAAGCAATATTGTAACAAATTCAATAAAGACTTTTTAAAAAAACACAGAGAAAGACACTACCAAAAAAAGAAAATTGCAAGCCAATATCTTCAATAAATATAGATGCAAAAATTCTCAACTGAAGATAAAAAAACCGAATCCAACAACACATAAGAGGATCATACACCATGACCAAATTTGATTCACCCCAGTGTCACAAAGTTGTTTCAACATATGCAAATCAATAAACATGATACACCCCATCAGCAAAGGAAAAACACAAAACAAATGATCATCTCAAGAGATGCCGAAAAAGCATTTGAAAAACTTCAGCATCCATTCATGATAAAAAAGCTCACCAAAGTGGGTATAGAGGAAACATATCTCAACATAATAAAAGCTATTTATGACAAACCCAAAGCCAATATAATACCCAATGTTCATAAGCTGAAAGCCTTCCCGCTAAAATCTGGAACAAGACAAGGATGCCCACTCTCACCTCTTCTCTTCAACATAGTATTGGAAGTCCTAGCCACAACAATCAGACAAGAAAAAGAAATAAAATCAAACCAAATTGGAAGGGAAGAGGTAAAGTTGTCATTATATGCAGATGACATGATAATATATATAAAGGAAACCCTAAAAATTCCTCACAAAAACTACTAGAACTGATAAACAAATTCAGCAAAGTAGCAGGATACAAGATTAACATACATAAATTGGTTGCATTTCTTGGTTTTTCTTTTTTTTGTTCTTTTAAATTCATTTTGGCTGCATTGGGTCTTCATTGATGTGCACGGGCTTTCTCTAGTTGTGGCCAGTGGGGGCTAGTCTTCATTGTGGTGCGCAGGGTTCTCATTGCAGTGGCTTCTCTTGTTGTGGAGCACGGGCTCTAGGCACGTGGGCTTAAGTAGTTGTGGCACACGGGTTCAGTAGTTGTGGCTCACGGGCTCTAGAGTGCAGGCTAAGGAGTTGTGGAGCACAGATTTAGTTGCTCCACGGCATGTGAGATATTCCTGCACCAGGGCTCAAACCCGTGTCCCCTGTATTGACAGGTGGATTCTCAACCACGGAGTCCCCAGGGAAGTCCCTGGTTGCATTGCTTTACACTAACAATGAAATATCAGAAAGGGAATGTAAACAAGCAATCCTTTTTAAAATGGCATCCAAAAAATAAAATACTTAGCAATAAACCTCACCAAGGAGGTGAAAGACTTATATGCTGAGAACTACAAAACATTAGTAAAGTAAACTGAAGATGATTCAAAGAAATGAAAAGATATCCCACGCTCTTGGATGGGAAGAATTAATAGTGTTAAAATGGCCATACTACCCAAAGCAATCTACAGATTTAATGTGATCCCTATCAAATTACCCATGACTTTTTTCCCAGAACTAGAAGAAATCATCCTAAAATGTATCTGGAACCATAAAAAGTCAGAATTGTCAACACAATCCTGAGGAAAAAGAACAGAGCAGGAGGCATAACCCTCCTAAACTTCAGACAATACTACAAAGTTACAGTAATCAAAACTGCAGGGTATTGGCACAGAAAGAGATACATGGATCAATGGAATGGAATAGCGAGCCCAGAAAAAAACCCACACACCTATGGTCAACTAACCTTCGACAAAGGAGGGAAGAATATACAATGGGGAAAAGACAGTCTCTTCAGCAATTGGTGTTTTGAAAGTTGGACAACCGTATGCAAATCAGTGAAGTCAGAACATACCCTCACTCCTTACACAAAAATAAACTCCAAATGGCTTATATGCTTAAATATAAGATATGACACCTTAAAACTCCTAGAAGAGAACATAAGCAAAACATTCTCTGACATAAATCATACCAAAGTTTTCCTAGCTAGTTCTCCCAAGGCAGTACAAATACAGTAAGACACCTACATGCGAACCTTCAAGTTGCAAACTTTCAAAGATGCAAATGTCCATTCGCATGTCCAATCATGTAAATTAGTTCACGTGTCTGGTATACATTGTCACGTGCGTGCATCCTCTATAAGTGGTTGTGCTTTTGTGTACCTTACAGTACTGTATAGAGTACAGTAGTACAGTACCTTTATTTCAAGCCCAAGATGTCTGGAAGCAACCGTAAAAGCAGCGGTGATGTAGCTGGTACTGTTAAGAAGTGCCAAGCGATGATGATGCAAACAGAAGTGAAAATAATTGAGAGAGTGGAGCGAGGCAAAAAGATGTTAGACATCGCTCATTCTTATAACATAAATCTTTCAATCATTGGCACGAATCTAAAGAACAAGGACAAGATCATGGAACATGTGAAGTCTGCTGTGCCGATGATGATGTTGACAAAATATCGAAGAAGCATGGAAAAGTGATGGAGGAGATGGAGAAACTTCTCAGTGTGCGGATGCGGGATCAACATCAGCGCTGAGTCCTGCTCAGCTTAATGCTGATTCAAGAGAAAGCTAAAAGCCTTTATGAAGACTTGAAGAAGAAACACGGCAAAGAATCAGAGGGCACATCTTTTAATGCCAGCCCTGGCTGGCTGTATCCATTCAAGGCTAGAGCCAACCTTCACAATGTAAAAGTAAGTGGAGAGGCAGCAAGTGCAGATAGGGTAGCTGTCCAGGAACTTCCTGAAACACTTTGAGAAATTATTGATGATGGTGTGTATTTACCCAACCAGGATTTTAATGTGGATGAGACACAACTCTACCGGAAGGGGATGCCAGACCGAAGTTACATCAGTAAGGAGGAAAAGTTGATGCTGGGCTGTAAAGCAGCAAAGGATAGGCTAACTGTTGTTTGGTGGCAATGCTTCCGGTGATATGAAGCTGAAGCCTCTCTTAGTTTATCATTCAGAGAACCCAAGAACCCTTAAAAACATAGCCAAGGGCTCTCTTCCTGTTGTGTGGAAGCGTAACCCCAAATCCTGGATTACACAGGCCACGTTCCAGGACTGGTTTTGCCACCACTTTATCCCAGATGTAGAGAAATATTGCTTGGAGAAGGACGTCCCAGCAAAACATTCTTTTGCTGCTCGACAATGCTCTGGGCCGCCCCCCATTCATGGATGACTTTCATCCCAACGTCAAAGTAGTGCATCTGTCACCGAATACTACGTTGCTCATCCAACCTATGGACCAGGGAGTTATAGCAACTTCCAAGAAATATTATTTGTGTCACACTTTTTGTCAGGCAGTAAAGGTAAGTGACAAATCAGGAACAACCTAGGGACAATTTTGGAAGGACTATAACATCTACAAGACCATAAAAAACATTGACTTTGCATGGTGTGAGGGTATGGCGGTCACCATGAATGCGGTTTGGAAGAACCTTTGCCCACAGTTTGTTCATGATTTTTGTGGATTTGAGAAGGTAGATCAGAAGTCCGAAGAGGTCTTCAGCAACGTAGTGACCCTCAGCGAGAAGCTGGAGCTAGATCTGCAAGAGGACGATTTCATTGAACTCCTTGCTGTGCAACATGAGGAGCTTACTGATGGAATTGGAGGCCCAGAGAAAGGATGAAGAGGGACAGGAGGAAGAAGAAGTAACTGAAGAACTGAAGAGATTCACGACACAGAAAATGGCAAGGGAATCTTCGTTATTTGAGGAAGCACTGTTAGCTTTTGAGGCAGAGGACCCGAACCTAGAATGGGACCCAAAGGTGGCAGCAGCCATTCAGAATGCAATCCAGTGCTACCTGGTCATCTATGATGAGAAAAAAAGAGCTACTACCCAGACATCAATGGATCATTTTTTCAAGAGGGTAGATAGAATTAAATCCAGCAAGGAACCAGAACCTGTGCCATCAACGTCAGGTATGAGTGAAATTGCAGCTTGCCCTCTGTCTCCTACTGCTGATAATCCTTCACCTCTACCATCTCCCACCTCCTCTCCCTCCTCCAATCAGTAACTCATCTCGCCTGTTCCCTCGATGCCAGCCCGAGTATCCCAGCTGTTGTACTGTATTACTGTACTTTTCAAGTTACTGTACTGTAAGATTCAAAATGTTTTCATTGTTTTTGTGTTGGTTTTTTATGTACTGTTTGTGTGAAAAGTATTATAAACCTATTACAGTACAATACCATATAGCCGACTGTGTAAGTTGGGTACCTAGGCTAACTTTGTTGGACTTACAAACAAATTGGACTTACAAACGCACTCTTGGAAGAGAACTTGTTCATATGTAGGGGACTTACTGTAAAAGTAAAAAAGAAACAGGAACTAATCAAACTTATAAGCTTTTGCACAGCAAAGGAAACCATAATCAAATTGAAAATACAATCTATGGACTGGGAGAAAATATTAGCAAATGATGAGACTGACAAGGGCTTAATTTCCAAACTATACAAACAGCTCATACAACTCAATAACAAAATAACAAATAACTCAATGGAAAAATGGGTAGAAGACCTAAATAAACATTTCTCCAAAGAAGACATACAGATAGCCGATAGGCACATGAAAAGATGCTCATCATCACTAATTATCAGAGAAATGCAAATCCAAATTACAATGAGGTACCACTTCACACTGATCAGAATGGCCATCATTAAAAAAATCTACAATTAACAAATGCTGGGGGGGTATGGAGAAAAGGGAAACCTTCTACACTGTTGGTGGCCATGTAAGTTGGTGCAGCCACTATGGAAAACAGTATGGAGGTTCCTCAAAAAAACTACAAAGAGAGTTGCCATATGATCTAGCAATCCCACTTGTGGACATATATCTAGACAAGACTATAATTCAAAAGATGCATGAAACCCTATGTTCATAGCAGCACTATTTATAACAGCCAAGACATGGAAACAACCTAAACGTTCATTGAAAAATGAACGTATAAAGAAGGTGTGGTATACGTATACAATAGATATTACTCAGACATAAAAAAGAATGAAATAATGTCATTTGCAGCAACATGGATGGACCTACAGATAATGATACTAAGTGAAGTAAGTCAGAAAGAGAAAGACAAATACCATATAATATCACTTATATGTGGAATCGAAAACAGGACACAAATGAACATGTCAGCGAAACAGAAACAAACACACAGATATAGAAAACAGAGTTGTGGTTGCCAAGGAGAGAGTGAAGGAAAGATTGGGAGTTTTGGAATAGCAGAAGCAAACTATTCTGCACAGGACGGACAAACCACAAAGACCTACTGTATAGCAGAGGAAACTATATTCAATATCCTGTGATAAACCATAATGGAAAAGAATATATATATATATATATATATATATATATATATATATATATATATATATAGCTGAATCATTTTTTTGCACAGCAAAAATTAATACAACAATGTATAAAGGCTGGAGAGGGTGTGGAGAAAAGGGAACCCTCCTGCACTGTTGGTGGGAATGTAAACTGATACAGCCGCTATGGAGAACAGTATGGAGATTCCTTGAAAGCTAAAAATAGAACTACCGTATGACCCAGCAATCCCACTACTGGGCATATACCCGAAGAAAACCATAATTCAAAAAGATACATGTACCACAGTGTTCACTGTAGCACTATTTACAATAGCCAGGACATAAAAGCTACCTAAATGTCCATCGACAGATGAATATATAAAGAAGATGTGGCAGATATATACAATGGAGTATTACTCAGCCATCAAAAGGAACAAAATTGAGTTATTTGTAGTGAGGTGGTTGGACCTAGAGTCTGTCATACAGAGTGAAGTAAGTCAGAAAGAGAAAAACAAATACCGTATGCTAACACATATATATGGAATCTAGAAAAATGGTACTGACGAACCTAGTGACGGGCAGGAATAAAGACACAGATGTAGAGAACGGACTTAAGGACACGGGGGGAAGGGGAGACAGGGACGTAGTGAGAGAGTAGCACTGACATATATACACTACCAAATGTAAAATAGCTAGTGGTAAGCTGCCGCATAGCACAGGGAGATCAGCTCGGTGCTTTATGTCCCCCAGAGGGGTGGGATAGGGAGTGTGGGAGGGAGGCTCAAGAGGGGGGGATATGGGGAATATATGTATACATATAGCTGATTCACTTTGTTGTAAAGCAGAAACTAATACAATGTTATAAAGCAATTATACTCCAATAAACATGTATTTAAAAAACCCACAACATTGTAAATCAACTACACTTGAAAATATTTCTTAAGTGAAAAAAAATTTTTGAATGTAAGTTTTATTGTGTGTGTGTACCACAGGTTCAATATATATGAATTATGTCAAATTGATTACATTGTTGTTCAAAATAAAGAATTTTTGATATTTTACATCAGCTTCATAATATAAATGCAGAAAAACTATATTATTTTTTTCTAAATTTCAGAAATAGCCATTTTGCTCATTCGGTATACTATAAACCACTAACTTTATTAAAAAGGGATTCGTGACCTCTTCCTTCCAAAGAAATATTTCTCCACTCACACAAGTTTAATAGAATGTTCCGCCATGAACTGACTTCCCACCTTAGAGACACGAGATTTGCATCCTGAAATCTCTTTCTTGCAAAAATGTCCAATTAGCATCCTAGCATTACAGAAAAGAAATGCTTTTTTCCAGATCTCAAATTCCATACAACTTGACTCAAGACATCATGCATGTTTTTCACACACACACACACACATACTGTATTTTATTTTTACAAGAGATAAATAAACTGACACCAAGCATTGTAAATGGATGACCACAACCAAAGCAACAATGATTGCAATTACCAAACACGAAACACACTCATACTATGTCATAATATTGACATTCAGTCCAGTAATCCTCCAATGTAACAGCTCCTTTACTTTACAGTGAAAGACATCATGTATTTTTAAATTATCAGCACTCACCTGAGGCCTTTAAAAATCGACGAAAACATAATTTTGTGTTCTCTTTCATTTATTCTGGTTCTAAGTGGTCATTTCTAAACGAAAGTATTTAAGTATGTTAACGTCATCTTATAACATCATATTTCAAATGACTACCGTCTCTCCAAAGATGAAATATGAGGAACTCACAATTAGGCTCTCCAAAGTTTTACTCTCTGAATCTGTATTACCCTTCTGCTGAACTCCACACTGTTCATTTTTCTCTGAGAATATTCTTTTTCTTGTATGGCCGTCTCACATGCTCTTTCATTTCATGATTTTTTTCCTACAATTTTACGCCTAGTTTATTTCTGAGAAAATGCATTATTTCAGATTGATATTTATAGACACAAAGACTTCCCTATAACTCCCTGAGAGTTTCAAGAACTCCTTCTTGTTTTTTTTTTTTTTCTTTTAATACCTAGATTCTGAAGCTCTCCCCAAAGCATTACTAAAGTTGCATTTACATAAGTATCTACATATTAACCACACATTAATGCATTTACAATTGTATTATGATTTATTGCTAATTTTGGAGCATAAACGTAGCTGTCTTATTAACCACCCTCTTGGAAATCACTTTAATATTTGCACTTAGGACTTGAAAGAGAATGGATAAATAAAAACCTGAAGAATATGCAAATACAATTTATATATTTCTCATAAAATCAGGTGATTATCTAACCTTTATCCGGAAAAAAAGAAGAGCCCAGATACTCTGCAGGCATGATACTCGAGAACGTATGGTCTTCCAGCAGGAAAACATGCAGTAATCCATGTGGCAGAGTTTACCTGTGACCAGCTGGGGTTAGTGACCTATGCATTCCTTACATGCAACATATCAGGAGTGGAAAAAGGGAATTTGTCAGTTGTGACAATAAGTATAATGAAGTTTTGTAGCAGGTCATGCTCATATATTCAACACAAGTACAATCAAAATTTTGCTCAATTCTAGTAAATCTAAGTCTGTATCTGTTACCTTGTCTTTAACGAGGAAATGTCAGAACTGACTTACAAATATATATATATATATGTGTGTGTGTGTGTCTGTGTGTGTGTGTGTGTGTGTGTGTGTTTTGTTTGTTTGTTTTTTTAAATTACAGTCACGGTGAGTAAGACATAGCTCAGAACAGCTAATGTGACTTAGTGATTCTCTCATCAGGAAGTACAGTTTCTACTTCCTTGTTAATTCTTCACATCCTGTAGTAAGTAAAGTTTCAATGAAAGATAAATCTACAGGGCGAAAAGGAAAGAAAACTTACATGTGTTGTTAAGATCATTTTGACAGGTTTTACCACGTATGTCAGTGTTTCTGGGGATGGACACAAGCCAGAGCTCCCTACTCTGACATTTTCACTGATGTCATTCCCCTTGATCCTCGATTTGAAAGTGGATAAAAATGTTTTCTATGTTTTCTTCTTTAAGAAATTAAATAAAGAATGCTTTCTAGACATGATCCTCTAATGATTTTCAGTCAGTGGTCATCAACAGAGGAAAAGCACAGAATCTCATCCCCGCAGAAGGATGACATTCAGTCAGGTAAGAAAATTCTCCCTGAAATCAGAGCTTCATCTTTAACATGCAGTCAAAGGCTTTCACAGGTTCTTCATCACTCTGCACTCAGCCCTACCATATGGGATTGGCTCTGAGAATCTCACATCAGATGACTGACAAACATGTCATAGTACACTGATCTGGTACCAGATCCTGCCTCTCTTAATGATCTCCTGCAGGGACATTGGAATATTCTAGGATGTTTCCTGGAGCCCTCTACTCTATACAGGTACACTTCCAAGTAGAAACAGAAGCTTTGATTCTCACTGGGACCCCTGCTCTGTCCAACCAACCTCTCTAGAAATATGATGTTCTAATCTCTCCTGATTAGAACATTTCCAGGTCTCTCCCTGTGCTAATTTAGTAAAGGTAGAAGAGAAACAAGAAAGAGCAAACTATGCAGGGACCAATATATAAGATTCCTTTACTTAATGTATTTATCTGATATACCCAAATATTGAGAAATATAGATTCATTTCATAATGGTCAAGAAAAGAGGAGGAGGAACCTCCATTCCAACAGTATATATAAAATGGAATCAATATTGCATAAGCTCCAGCTTAAGCTTAGCTACGAGGTACTAACTCTTCTCATAAAGAAGCAATAGTTCTCCATCATTTGAAGCACACTGAGGACTCAGACAGCTGAACACTGAGGGTGTAGTCTCCTCACTCGAATTCTGTACCTGCATCACAGAACAATGAAATATTCCCAAAGAATTATTAAGGATGCAGTGGGGAGCCAAAATATAAAAGATGAATCCATAGTCTGCCCTACCATCTGTTCTGCTGGATATTACCACCATCTTGGCCCAATATGACCTTCCCACTTTTCTCTGGGCCTCCCTAATTTCCACCTCCATCCTCTCATTATAACTTACCTACACTTGGAAACGACTCTAGTTTTTCCACTTATCTTTATCAACAAGTAATCCAAATAGCAACTGTGTATATAACTCCTTAGGAACCTCAGGTCTGACTCAGTAATACATGACCTTCGAAGTCCAAAGTTTTCCTAATTCCCTTTATTATTATTTTTTTCTAATTTCCATGTACTTACACTCTCAGGACCTCCACTGTTCTCAAGTTCATCTTCCCTGCAAAATCTGTCAACCTAGACATAGACTTAAGTACCACCCTCTAATTATCTCATAGGGAATCCAGTTTTTAAAAAAGCCTCAGCAAGCCTTATGGACTTTATTAAAGACTCTTTAAGATAACCCATGGGAGACAGCAGTACACTCATAGATATCTATTTAATACACCCTCAGAGTAATTTTTTTTTTTTAATAAAGTCTCTTCTGGCCAATGAAGACTCTCAGCTCTTCTTCTTCAACACATGCAGTGTCTCACCCTTCTGATTACTCTCTGCTCTATCCCAGGTCCACTCCCTTTCCTGATATTACATTCTTTCCCAATTGTGTATGTTGGTAAAATCAAATAACATAAAATATAACATGTTAATTATTATAAAGTGCACCATTCAGTGATATTAAATACATTCATATTATTGGGTGATCAACATCACCATTTATCTTTCTAACTCTTTTCTACGTTTTAAAACTGTAACTCTATATCCTTTAAACATAACTTTCCTTTTTGTTCCATAACCACCTGAAAAGCATCATTACCCTCCCAATTTCTATGGTTTTGACTACACTAAGTACCTCATATAATTGAAATAAGTAGTTGTATTGTTATGACTCACTAAACGTCACAAAAATGGCATTTTTGGTAGCTAAATTTCCTCAAGATTCATCCATGTTGTAGCATATTCCTAGATCTTTTCCTTCTTAAGACTGAATAATATTGGATTATATGGGTATACCACACTTTGCTTATCCAGGAACTAGTGGATGAACACTTAGGTTGCTTTCATATTTTAGCTACTGTGATTATTACTGCTCTAAACACTGGAGTACACATATTTCTTTAAGACCCTGATTTCAATTCCTCTGGGTATACCGCATAGTAAAATTCCTGGATCACATAGTAATTCTATTTTTCAATATCTGAAAAATTGCCATACTCTTTTGCAAAGCAGCTGTATCATTCTACATTCCCACTGACATAACACAATGGTTCCAGCTCCCTCACATCCTCACCAATACTTGTTTTCTGCTTCTGTATGTGTGTGTGTGTGCTTGTGTGTGTATGCATGCACACAAATACATAAACATGCATTTAGTGATATGGAGCATCTATTCAAGTGCTTAGTCATTTGTACATCTTTTTGAAGAACCATCTATTGAAGTCTTTTATCCATTTTTGAATCAGGGTGTTTGCTTTTTGTTGAGTTGTAGGAGTTCTCTGTATACTCTGAATAGAAATCTCTTGTCAGATAGATGGCTACCAAATATTTTCTCCCATCTTGGGGGTTGCCATTTTATTCTGTTTACATTTCTTTGATACACATTTTGTTTTAAAATTATGTACTGCAAATTGTTTATTTTTTTGTTAGCTGTACCTTTGTTGTTGCTTCGTTTCATATTGAGGAAAACACTGCCAAATCCAATGTCATGAAGCTCTTGTCCTGTGTCTTCTTCTAAGACTTTTTATTTTATTAGGTCTCATATTTAGTTTCTTGATACGTTTTCATTAATTTTTGCATATGATGTTAGGTAAGGGTCCATCTTCCTTCTTTTGCATGTTGACAACAAGACTGCTCAGCACCATTGGTTGAAAATACTATCCTTTCTACTTTGAAAAGTCTTGGCAACTTGTCAAAAATCATTTGGCCATATATCAGGGTTTATTTCTGCGTGTTCTATTCTATTCTATTGGTCTTGAATAAGGGAGAAAATAGTATAACCTATCCAGGTTGATGAAGAACAAAAAGAAAGACCAGGAGTGAGAATTAGGAGGGCAATATAAAACAGCAGGGAGTAAAAGACAGTGTGAGAGAAGATCTTGTATTTGCGAGTTCATGGAAACATGATCATGCTAAAACCACTAAACGCCTGACTTTGAACAATATGGTAAATGTGCTAGCAAGAAACATAACACTTGCCCATCTCTGGGAAATATAGTATGGGCATAAAGATAAACTACACACAAATATATTAAAAAGCGAAGGGTTTTCATGGTGTGAGAATATTGTGGGATTTGAAATACAATTTACTTCTGTTCTACCATTGTCTCTAAAATTTATCAAAGTGTATATACAAGCCATTCCAGTTCTGGTAATGTGCTTGACAGGTTTATATATGAACTTCAGCAGACCAGTAAATGTACATTCATAGTAGGACTGTTCCCTAAACCAAAAAACAAGACACAAAAACTGGAAAGACTAGAGTTCACTTTGTCAACACACATACAGATGCAATGATGGTTAACGGTCCAAAAACAGAAGGTGAGCATGGGTGCAAGAGGTTAATCCCCAGGCTGGGGTGGGGTGCAGAGTTTGAGGGTAACACAGGTAGAAAAGGCTTTTGTCCTATCCTTGATTTTTGAGGTATGGAAATTCACAGGTCACTACCTTCATTTCAAAATGAATGAATGCACTATTCAATTTTTTTAAACAGGCGAAGTAAACATGAGTGATAATAAATTTCAAGCTGTTGCTAATCAAATAAGATACTAAGAAAAATTAAATAATATGATTTAAGAATGAAGTGGAGAGATTGTCCAAGATGGTAGCATTCAAAGACCCACAGCTTGATGCCTCTCATGGGCACACCAAAGTCACAACACTTTACAGAACAGCAATTGATGAAAAAGGCCGGGACCTACCATAAAAGATGTTTTACAGCTAAAGACATAAGGAAGGCACCTCGACAAGACAGGAAGGAAGGGCAAAATCTCAACAGAGTCAAGACCCATACCACCAGGTGGGTGGCCCACAAATGGGAGAATAATTACAATTTCAGAGGTGCTCCCAGGTAGCAAGGGGTATGAACCCAACATCAGGCTCCCAAGCCCAGGGATCCTGTGCTGGAAAGAAGAGTTCCTAGAAAGTTGGGCTTTGAAGACGAGTAGTGCTTATTTTCCAGAGAGCCAGAGGGTTGTGGGAAATAGAGATTCCACTCTTAAAAGAGGCTCACAAAATCCCACATGATCCGAGAATCAGAACAGAAGCAGTCATTTTTTTGGAAAGGATCCTGGGTCACACCTACCTCCTGATCTTGGAGAGTCTCCCAGAGAGGCAAGAGGCAACCACAGCACAGCCTCAGGGACATAGACACTGGCAGCAGCCATTTGGGGGAGCTCCTTCTACCTCGTGGACACTGGTACCAGCAAGCATAATTTCAGAATCCTCCCTCTATCTTTTTAGCCTCAGGACCTAGCCCTACCCATTTCCACCAGAATATAGACACAAGTACTAGGATGCTGCAGGCCAAGCAACTAACTGAGCAGGGGCATAGCCCCACCCACCAGCAAACAGGCTGCCTTCAGACCCTCTCAATGCACAGCTGCCCCTGGACATGGGCCCAGCCACCAAAAGCCCCAGGACCAGCCTCCACACCTCAGTGGACAGGCACCAGCCCCAGAGTCCCCGGCCCCTCTGACAAGTGAGCCTGCTCTGGCCTTGGAGTCAGCCTCACCGTCGGCAGGTGATAACTGCACAGGGACTGGATGGAGCTTGGACCTACCCAACAGCAAACCTGCTCTAGCATTGGGATCAGCCTCTTACACCAACAGGCACACACCAGCTCCAGGAATACCACAGCCCAGCAGCCTGTGTGACCAGAACACTCACTTGCAGGCCAGAAGCAGCCACGGACTCAGCTGGGTCCTGACCCTGCCCATCAGAATGTCAACACAAGATTAGGGATACCCCAGACCCTGCAGATAGCTGTGTCAGGAACAGTGATCCAACACCAACTCTGCGACTCCTGGGCCCTGCAGCCAGAACTCAGGACCTGTCTCTTCCTCCCAGTAGCCAGCATAGCCCCAGGACCAGTGACTGGGCACTAGCCCTGATATCACCTGGACTGCAATTCTACCCATAAGTGAATCAGCACTAGATTTGGTGTCCCCCAGAGTTGTGCAGCCAGCTGCCTTATGATTTAGTCTCACCAAGCAGCACAGACAGCCTCCATACAAGGCAGAGCCTGGCAAACAAGCAGTCTGGGGGCAGCCAAGCCTACCAGACCACCCACAGTAGTCAGCCCACCACAACAGAAGAGCCCAAGCAGCCCACATAGGGGGTACACCTAGAACATATAGTTCTAGTGACCAGGGGACACTGGGCTGCTGGGACACATAGGACCTCTCCTACAAAAGGCCACTTCTCCAAGGTCAGGAAATGTAACGAACCTAATACATACATAGCAATAAAAACAGCAAGTTAAGCAAAATGAGGTGACACAGAAACACGATCCAAATGAAGGAACAAGATAAGAACCCAGAAGAAGATCTAAGTGAAGTGGAGATAACCAATCTATTCAAGAAGGAGTTCAAGGTAAGGACTGTAAAGGTGATCAAAGAACTCAGGAGAAGAATGGACGACCAGAGCAAGAAGTTAGAAGTTTTTTTTAAAAGAGTTAAACTCTTAAAGAACAACCAAACAGAGATGACTAGTACAATAAATGAAATGAAAATTACACTAAAAGGAAACTACGGTAGACTCAGTGATACAGAGGAATGGATCAGAAAACTAAAGGACAGAGTACTGGCCATCACTGAAGATGAACAGTTAAACAATAGAGTAAAATGAAATGAGGAAAGTTGAACAGACCTGTGAACAACATCAAGTGTACTAACATTTGCATTATACTGGTCCCAGAAGGAAAAAGGAAAGAGAAAGGGGTGTAGAACATACCTGAAGACATAAAAGCTGAAAACTTCCCTAACCTGGGAAAGAAAACAGACATCCAAGTCCAGTAAACACAGTAAGGCCAAAACAGGATCAACCCAAAGAGGACCACACCAAGACTCATTGTAATTAAAATAGCAAAAAAATAAAGATAAAAAGACACTATTAAAAGGAGCAAAGGGAAAACGACAAGTTACAAACATGGGAACTTGCATAAAGTCATCAGCGGACTTTTCACGATAAACTCTGCATGCCAGAAGGGAGTGGCATGGTATATTTAAAGTCATGAAAGGGAAAAGCCTATAACCAAAAATACTCTACCCAGCAAGGCTCTCCTTCAGATTTGATGGAGAGATCTAAAGTTTTACAGAGAAGCAAAACTAAAAGAGTTCAGCATCGCCAAACCAGCTTTATGAGAAATCTTAAAGGGGCTTTTCTAAGTGAAAAAGAAAAGGTCACGACTGAAACATAAAAATTAGGAAAGGAAACTTACTAAAGGAAAAAGCTCATTGGTTAAGGCAAATATTCAACAAAGGTAGTAAATCAACCATGGACACAGCTAATAGGAAGGATGAAAGAAAACAGTAATAAAATCATCTATATTCACAATAAGAAGTTAAGGGACACACAAAACAAGTAGATGTAAAATATAAGGTCAAATTCAGTAACTATGGGGGAGGAGAGTAACAGTGCAGGGTTGGTAGTGTCCATGTGAAATTAAGAGCTCAGCAACTTAAATAATCACACACACACACACACACACACACACACACACACACACACACAAAACTGAAAGAAATCCAAACATAATATTAAAGATAGTCCTCACATCACAGATGAAGGGAATAAAAGGGGAAGAAAGGAACACTGAAGAAATTAAAGATGGATTCTAAAAATACCCAAGACAAATGAAAATGAACACACAATGATCCAAAATCTATGGGACACAGCCAACGCAGTTCACAGGGGGAAGTTATAGTGATACAAGCTTATTCTTAGGAAACAAGAAAAATATCAAATAAACAACCTAACATTACACCTGAAGGAATTAGAAAAAGAAGAAAAAACAAAACCCAAAGCTGTCAGAAAGAAAAATTAAGAAAACTATACCATATGCAATCACATCAAAAAGAATAAGATACCTAGGAATAAACACACCTAAGCAGGTAAAAGACATGTGCTCAGAAATCTATCAGCCATTGGTGAAAGAAGTCGAAGGCAACACGAAAAGATGGAAAAATATAGCATGTGCATGGACTGGAAGAATTAATACTGTTAAAATAACCATACTGCCAAAGACAATCTACAGATTTAATGCAATCCCTCTCAGAATACCAAAGCATTTTCACAGAACTTGAAAAAGTAATTTTAAAATGTGTATAGAAACACAAAGACCCCAAATAGCTAAACAATCTTGAGAAAGAACAGAGCTGGAGGCATCACGCACCTTGACTTCAGACTATACTGCAAAGCGACAGTAATCAAAGAGAATCGTACCGGAGCAAACACAGACACAAAGATCACTGGAATAGAATAGAGATCTCAGAAATAAGCCCACACACTTATATTTAATTGATTTATGACAAAGCAGGCAATATGGAGAAAAAACTGTCTCTTCAATAAGTGGTACTGTGAAAACTGGTCACCTACATGGAAAAGAATAAAATTAGATTATTTTAGCACACCATATATAAAATAAATGCAAAACTGAATAAAGCCCTAAATGTAGGACCAGAAACCATAAAACCCCTAGAGGAAAATATAGAACATTCTTCAACATAAATGATTGCAACAGTTTTAGGTTCAGGCTACTAAGGCAAATGAAACAAAAGCAAAAATAAACAAATGGGACTTCACTAAACTTAAAAGATTTTACACAGCAAAGGAAACCAAAGACAAAATGAAAAGACAACCTGCTGAAGGAGAGAAAATATTTGCACATGATAAGAGGTTAACACCAAAAAGATGACCAAGCAAGGGTTAATATCTAAACTACAGAAACAGCACATACAACTCAATATCAAAAAAACACCCAAAATCTTTTTGAAAAAAATGAGAAGACCTAAATAGACATTTTTCCAAGGAAAAAATACAGATAGACAGCCACAACTCACAAAGATGCTAAACATAGCTAATCGGCAGTAAAATGCAAATCAAAACTATGAGATATATCACCTCAGTCTTGTCAGAATGGCTGTCATCAAAAAGATCACAAATAACAAAGGTTAGTGAGAATGTGGAGAAAGGGAAACTCTTGTACACTCTTGATGTGAATGTGAATTAGTGCAGCTACTGTGGAAAGCAGAATGGATGTTCCACAAAAAACTAAAGATAGAACTACCATAATGTCCAGCAATTTCACTCTTGGGTATATCAGAAGAAAACCAAAACACTATTTCAAAAAAATAACTGCATACCAATGTTCATAACAGTGTTATTTGCCATAGCCAAGATATAGAGTCAAACTAAGTGTTCATCAATAGGTTAGTGGATGAAAAAGATTTTTTATGATGACTTCAGCAAAAAATGAAATTTTGCCATTTGCAAGAACATGGATGGACTTGGAGGGTATTATGCTTAGTAAAATAAGCCGCAGAGAAAACAAGCATGGTATGTTATCACTTACACGTGGCATCTAAAAAATTGAACACAACAACAACAACAAAAAAACAGACTCACAGATTAAAGAACAGACTAGTGGTTACCAGCAGGGAGAGATAGGGTGGAGGAGCAAAATAGTGGTAGGAGATTTTGAGGTATAATCCACTATGTATAAAATCAATAATCTGCAGTGGTGTACTGTATAGCATGGGGAATATAGCCACTCTTTTATAATAACTATAAATGGAGAATAACCTAAACATTTATGAATCACTATGTTGTACCTCTGAGACTAATATAATAATGTAAATTAACTATAGGTCAATAAAATATAAAGCAAGAAACAATAAAGGGGAGACACAGATTATCAGATAGAAATCAATTAAATAAACACAAGTTTTGGAAATCAAGGAATTAAAAAACAGCATGTAAGACACAACATTGGCATTTAAAGTGTACAATCTATTCATTTAAAAGAAATCATTTAAGTGGTAAAAAATGGTACCCATTATCACAGTTTTGTATATCTAGGATAAATTATTATCCACAAAAAAAGTTACAAATATTCACTCAAAAAGAAAGAGAAAATGTGGATCAACCCATTTTAGTATACAAATTTAATATCAAAGTGTCTATCTAAAATTGATTTGAATAAGTTCTGTTAGCCACTTCTAGGTTCTTTGTGATGTAAAATCTTTTAAAGCATAAAAATCAGCCTTTCTACATTATTCCATTAGACATACATAGAAGTTAAAAGAAATGAGAAGACAGAACAATCAACCAGGAAGGTGAATTTACTGAGAAACAGTCATTCGTTCTCCCTCCTCCCTTTCTTTTCCTCCTTTTCCAGGTCTCTTTCGTTTCTAATCAAGAGAAGTCTTGAGAGTTCTGAGAATATTTCTTTGAGGGCTTCAAATCACCATACCTACACCCTCTGCCACAACTACACACACAGGAACAAAAATAAACCTCTGCTATCTACTCATGTAGGAGGGATTCATGCAAAATAAACTCCTACATGGAGACCAACAGGTGAGTTTTCTACCCGTTCTTTATAATGTCCTTCCATTATAGTAAATCCCACACATTATGAGGCAGAACCGGTTACGTGAGCTTTTCCTTGAAGTCAAAAAACTTGCATTCATTTCAAGCACCTGGTGATCATAGGGTACAGCCAGGGAAGGTGCCATCCCCCATGGGGGGGAGGGGGGGCGCTGGTGGTGGCGGTGAATGGGCTCCCGCAACCATGCACCTCCTGATCTACAGATTCTGGAGAAACAAAGCGCGGTCACACCGCAGTCAGCCTGTCAGGCTGTCGGGCCACTGGGCAACCCGACCAGCCTGGAAGTGCCCCATCAGTTGCTGAAAGCAAAACTCTGTCCCCCCTCTGAAGCCAGGCAATTTGGGCCAGAGAGTCAGAGGAGACCGGTAATCAACTCCTCCTCTCTGCTCACCTCCTTGAGGTTACAGCAACCCCATCTCCAAACCCAAATCTGACCCTGCAGTGCCAAACTGGGAGTGGCTGGTGGACTCTGCCGGTGCCTCAGCGCCCTCTGGAGGTTGTCTGCTCTAATGGCAACTCTCAGCCCTTCCTCCTCCTCCTTCCCTAGTCCTGGGGGCTGCCTTGGCCTCCCGCAGCTGCTGGCCTGATTTCATTCTTCTTTTTTCTCCAATTACAATGAAGTGACTTACAGAGGTTTGGAATCTCTTGAAGAAGGAAGATCTTTTAGTCAATACACCTTAACCGTGAGAAGTTGGATTCAAGAATGAACCTGAAATACTGTATTTTTCTCCTGATGATTCCAAGGAGAGACATCTCAAGTTTTCTAAATCAAAAGAAAAACCAAGTTATAAATATGATATTCTGAGCCAGAGATGAAAAAGCAGTTTTTAGCACCCCCTCCTCATGTCATATGACCGGGGTTTAAATCAATCAGCTGCCACTGGTTTTTAAATCACATGACCCAACTTTAAATCAATCAGCTGCTTCCCTGTAACTCACGTGACTTGGCTTTGAATAGTAAGAAATGCAGAGGTATATAAATGATGTTCTGAACAATAAATGGAAAAACAACATTTTTGAAAGTTTTTTTCTTTTCGAATGGACCATTCGTTGCATACAGAATAAAGGATTCTCTTCTGGATTTCTTGAACTGTAAACACATACAATGTCTCCGTTGGCTAGATTGACTTAGTTTTTTTGGTGTTTTGTTGTTGTTGTTGTTGTGGTGGTTAACATCTTTATTGGAGTATAATTGCTTTACCATGTTGTGTTAGCTTCTGCTGTATAACAAAGTGAATCAGCTATTCGTATACATATATCCCCATATCCCCTCCCTCTTGCGTCTCCCTCCCACCCTCCTTATCCCACCCCTCTAGGTGGTCACAAAGCACTGAGCTGATCTCCCTGTGCTATATGCAGCTGCTTCCCACTAGCCATCTATTTCACCTTTGGTAGTGTATATATGTCCATGCCACTCTCTCACTTCATCCCAGCTTACCCTTCCCCCTCCCTGTGTCCTCAAGTCCGTTCTCTACATCTGCGTCTTTATTCCTCTGCAGCGACTCCTGCTAGGGATGGATACTTCCTTTTATGCTCAGGGGAAATCCCCTAGTTTGAATATGATTTGAGTTTTTTCCTGTGAAACCATCAAAACTTCCCACCAGAGATAAATGAGGAGATTCTGGCCTTTATTAGTATGCACGATGAACACGGGTGTCCTGGCTGTACTTGCCAACCCTCCTATTTTATCCACCTATTTTTATCCACCTTCCTCCCTGTGAGTACCTTTGACCAACCCTGAGCTCAGACTCCTGACCTATGACAGTGACTGTGTCAGTCTTTCTTTAAAAATGGACAGGTAATAAAATGAATTTAACCTAGAAGCAGCAGCTCAGTACGGGAAATAAAATCATCAGAAGTTATCTACTCACAGCCACAGCCATCCAGGGCTCTGTCTTATCTGCTGGGTCCTAAGAATGGGACCTTCCTAAACTTGAAGGGCATCCAATCAAATAAGTAAAGGTGTTGCCCACCTCTGGCTCTTGGGGGGATTGCTAGGCAGTCTACCCAGGGTATACTAACTGCAAAACACTGTCATGGTTTTGAAACACCTATGTTCCAGGAAAGTTTTTGGGGGTGCATGGGGAAGGTTTCTTTTTGACATCAAGCAAAATAAATCGCCAAGCTCTTTGAGCACAGGGGTTCTTAAGAGGGCAGTAGAAGGAAGGAATGTGCAGAAAAGACGATCTCCTCTGAAGTGAAGGTCGTTTTTCCAAAAGAGTAGGATTTAGTCTCAGTTTAAGGGGAACACTTTTAAATAGCTGGGACAGCTCCAAACTGCAGTTTAGGGAAAGAGTGCTTCAAAAGAACAGTGCTTTAAAAGTCCTGGCAAGGCAGCAAGAGGATGAAGAGTTGGTTTTGCATAGTTTTGAACACAGGAGTAAAGAAGCAGAGGCATCTCTGACTAAAAGGCCCTGAGATCCTATGGCATCAATGGGTCAGTTGCAGGGGGCAGGGGGTGTGGGGGGCGATATTTCTCTCTCAAAGTCTCCCAGGGCAGCCACCCCTCCCTACCAACCCCCCTACCCCCTTCACCCTTCCTCCCTCCACTGTTGGGTCCCCAGGGACAGCACGTCTTAAGCTGGAGCGCTCAGGCACCATCTCTGCAGTCTGGATACTTCCTGGAGCCTGGCAAGCTCCGGGACAGGAAGCCAGGTCTGCAAGGCCGCTGCGGTGCTGTCGGACCTGGAGGCCTGGAGGGGAACTGGAGCCCTGAAGCCCACCCACGTCCTTGAAGCCGAGGGAGGAACACATCCTCCTAACAGTACTTCTCAGGGGTCAGCGTGCTCCCCACCCGACGGTGATCCATACTCACTTGAGGCAGCCAGGAGTGCCTCTAACTGGCCCCCTCGATTCCACCTTAAGGGTCCTCACACATGTGTGATAGAGCAGGCCCCGGATCTCTTTAGTCAGCTGAGGCCAGTGCTGCCGGGGTCCCTCCAGTCCCATCCCCCAGCCCCTCCCTCTGGGACTGTACCTAACAGAAGAAAAAGCACAGAGGAATTGGCTGAATCAAGGGACCTGGGAGCCTGGGTATGAGTTTGAAGACCGAGAACCTAAGGCTCAATTTCATATTATTGGAAACTCTTGTGGGGTGTGTGGGGGGAGGTTAGGAGGCTGAGAGGCGGAGTCGACCTGGTGAGTCCAGCCCCAGGACACCACACAGCCCCGCCGCTCTTCCCGGCCATCAGACAAGGGGTGCCGCAACTCCAGCCGGGACTCTGCACTTCCCCCTCCCTGATTCTCCTCCAGAAGAGCAGGTGGCCCCCCTCTGAGGGCAGGGGCAAGACAACGGAGCAAGTCTCCCTGCACTAAGGCGCTACTGGAAGCTCTTCCTGAACAGCAGTGCTGGCTTGGAGCGAACCCGTGCACCGCCAAAGTTGGTCTCGTCCTGCAGCTGAGGGACGCAGGCTTTAAGTCAGCTGCCTTGGCTTTAAATCAATCAGCCCTCCCTTTAAGTCAGGTGACCCGACTTTAAATCACTGTGTGCCCCTCAAGCCTGCAACTTCAAAAGTTGGGAACTTCACTTTGATCCCAGCACCTCACACAGCTGAATGCACACTGTAGTCACCCCCAAGCCTGGCCTAGAGGCAGGATATAAGATAAGGGGATGGGCGTGCACACATGGTGATGAGGGTGTACTTCATGTACCAGAAGGGTCCAGGTACTCTGGGTACAGCAAGCAGTGCACGATACAGCAGCTCCCTGGCAAAGCTGGTGATGCACAGGGGGAGCAGGCACACCCAGGCACGCAGAGGTTCCAGGGCGGGAGCTGGGGCACAGCCAGCCAGGAGGGTGTGAACGCCGAGGATCTGAGCCTTCTTGAGAAAGGCAGACACAGAGGATGGATGAGAAACAAAGACCATGTGAAACATGGATTTGAAAAACACACCCTGCTATTGAAATTGGGGTGGGGGGCACCCCACATTTGAGTCCTCTTACTCCCCAGTTGCTAGTACTTTGGCATTTGCCAAATTATTTATAAAATGTGACTGATGATATCTAACCCATAGAATATTGCATTTATAGTGGTTTTGCGAGTTTATGTTTCTATAGTGGAATAATCTTTTCTACAAGAAAAATGTATACTATCTGAAATAAATTAAAACCCCTTTTTAAAATGTACTATATCGGACTTCCCTGGGGGCGCAGTGGTTAAGAATCTGCCTGCCAAGGCAGGGGACATGGGTTCGAGCCCTGGTCCGGGAAGATCCCACAGGCCGCAGAGCAGCTAAGCCCATGCACCACAACTACTGAGCCTGCATGCCACCTACTGAAGCCCGCGCGTCTACAGCCAGTGCTCCACAACAAGCGCAGCAAGAGAAGCCACCGCAATGAGAAGCCCGGGCACTGCAACAAAGAGTAGCCCCGGCTCACCGCAACTAGAGAAAGCCCGCGCGTAGCAACGAAGACCCAACGCAGCCAAAAATTAATTAATTAATTAATTAATTAATTATTTTTAAAAAGTACTATATCCTTCTGTACAACTTCTCTGGGAAGAACAGAGAGATGGCATGGGAGAGTGAGAAAGACCAATATTTAGTGTACATCTCTCATTCAGGTGCTCTGCTGGCTCAGATAGTTTTATCCCCACTTTACAAAGGAGGAAGTAAGCTCAGAGAGGTTTAGTAATTTTCCCAAAGCCAAACAGCTATTGAGTGGCAGAACCAAGATCTGAACCAAGTCTGTTACCTTCAAAGCCTAAGTCCTCATCACAACAAAACTCAATTAATATTTACATTTATCGAATTACATTGCAACCTGGTGAGTTCTTGGCACAATCCTGAATAAGAGTGAGAAAGAAAGAAATAGCATTGTTCCTACAGTCAACCAAAATTTGTGGAGCAGCTGCTAGATGCCTGGCCCTTTTTGGGCTTCAGCAGTGATCAAGACAGGAAGAGTCCTGCTTTCATGAAGCATGTAGTGGGGAGGAGAGACGGGTGCAACTTGGGTGAGGGATTTCACCTTGCTGGGCCTCTGTTTTCTCATCTGGAAAATGGGATGGGTGTTTCTCATTTTCTGGGATTGTCCAGCCCTCACATTCTCTGATTCCATAAGAAGCCTTTGTTTTCCTGTTTCTTTAAAATTCAATCAGGCCATGAGCTGTGATGAATGCTGTTAGCTGCTCCCCAAATCACTCTATTCCCACCCTTTTCCTGTGATCAGGTCTTTCCCGAAACATGACTCACAATCAATCAAGTCACAGAACCTAAGGGGCACCCAGCAGAAAAATTCCAACCCTGGCTTCTCAGGAGCTCTGCGGTCTACCTGGCCAGGTAAACTTAACTCACCTGGCACAAGGTGGCCATCCCTGGTTTCACATCCACATGATCTCAGGCACAAACCTCCTTGTTTTTCCATTTTGTCTTTAAGTTACTTGTTGAAACAACGGCATAAATATGACAAAGATGTAAAATCAGGCATCTTCTGCCCCCAGTGCCTACTAATAAATGATTTTCTGCCACTTTAATGATAAAGATAGAACATTTCAACATTCTGCTGCCCTTATTATTTGTCATTTTTGTTGATATTTCTATTGAATACGTCTTTCAATATTTTAACAATGGAACATTTCTTTAGGTTGTTCCAGACCCAGCCTTTAGTGGTAAAGGTTTTGTTGTTATATTTCTATTATGTTTCCTTTAAAAATCATTATCCTATTTAAATGGATTAAGTCAATTCTATAGGCATTTATCTTATGATATTAATGAAATTAATACATAGAGGGCAGAAGTACAAGTTGATTGGACTTGAGAACCTCTATTAGCACAGTTAAGTATAAATATTATCTATATGTAAACCAAAGTACATGCTGAGTGAGAGTCTCAGACTCTTTTTCACTGTCTGCCCCTCAAGCCTGTGAGAAATGGAATATTTCTTGCCATATCAGTAAACAAAGGAAGTCACAGTCATCAGCACTTGCAGCCCTCCAATGTGAGCCGGCGGGCCCTGAGGCACTCAGGATATGCAAATACAGAATGCTGGCCCCAGAGAGCTGAGGTGCATATCAAAGGAAGGATTTCAGTGAGCCCAGACTCTTGCATCTTCCCATACAAAGAAAAGCGCTCCATTCCTCACCTTGGGATGGCTGGTTTTCCTTAGTTAACAATCACCTTTGGATGTTCCCCGTTACCTGCGCCAGTCCCCTGCCCTGTCCCCTCCCCCCGGTACTTTAGCTCAGGGAGGAGGAAGCGCAGAGCGACTCGGCTGAATAAGGGGCCTGCGAGCCCCGGGAAGAGTTTTCAGCCGCTTTCCCCGCAGTCAGGAGGAGGGGCGCTGATGCTCCAGCCGGACCCTGCGCCTCCCTTGCCCCGTTTCCCCTCAGGACGCTCAGGCCGACCCCCTCCCCACGCCCACCAGGCCCCGCGAGCAAGGCCGAGGGCAGAGGCGAGAGGAGGGACCGAAGTTCCCCGGGACCAGACGCTGGGGGCCGCTCTTTCTGCACAGCAGCGGCGGGTGGCAGCGAACCCCTGACCCTCAGAAGCTGGTCTTGCGCTGCCGCCCGGGCACCGGACCAGGCGGAGGGTCGGCGCCCACTTACCCGGCCCGCGGTCCCCAGGACTGTCGCGGCTTCGGCCGCCGGGGCCCCTCCAGAGCCGGCAGCCTCAGTGAGGCCGCCCTCCCCTCGGGCTCCGGGGCACTTCAGTGACGGCGGAGGGAAGAGACCCCGAGCTGGGAGTTCCAGCTCTGCAGAAACGCGGGCTCCGTTCTGGGCGAGGGGGTGGGACCGCTCTGCCCCCAGGCCTTCTGGGAGGGAGGGGGGCGCCGGGGGAGGAGCCGCCAGGAGCCCAGGGCCCCGTCGGGGGTCCTGGAGGGGCGGCCCGGCCTGGGGGCCCCGCCCACTGCGACCGCAGCCCAGGCCTTTTCCCTGGAATCCTACACAAGAAAGTTAGAAAGATACACAGTCTATAGTAAATATTCACAAATGATTGTTGCTGCTGTGCTTACTATTCTATTAAAGGTGTAAAATCCACAAAACACTTTAAGTTCAAAGTTAAATATGAATTTTTACCTTTCTAATTATGTCTCTGCTATTCACAATTGTGGTTAATGAATCAGAGACTGTGGCATCACTAGTTAAAAATGAGCTTGTTAAAAAAATAGAACTCAGACCCACCAGACCTACTGAATCACAATCTGCACTTTTACAATCTCCCCAGTGTACTTGTGTACCCATGAATAGTTGAAAGGTACATTCCTACCTCGACATGTCTTTTCTGTCTGAGAAATACACACATTTTATCCAGCTTGATATAAATAAAATACTCAAAAATGCATATGCCTGTGTTGAAACCATCATTTCATCATTTCTTTTCCAGAAAAGTGTAGTCTCTATACTGGTTTTGTGGATCACATGCCATACTCTTTTCTTGTAGTTAGAAATAAGGTAGAGAAAGTTACTTTGTAAAATATATATATATATATATATATATATATGGATAATTAAAGACACTCTTCTAAATTAAAACCAGTTCTCTTAGCTTGCTGTTTTCTTCTTGGGTCACATTATGAACTCTTCCCGTGGCCACATGGCATGTGTACTTTTAATTTCAGGGACTGCTGACATTCCAGGATGTGGCCATAGATTTCTCTCAAGAGGAGTGAGAATGCCTGGACCAAGATCAATGGGAATTGTACAGGGATGTGATGTTAGAGAAGTATAGGAACCTGCTCTCCTTGGGTGAGGATACCTTCCTTACAGAATTCCTTATCCAACCACAGGGTTTAGAGTCCTTCATTTGTAGAATGTCTCCTGGAATCTTCTGCTTCCTACAACAGGGTTTCAGATTGCAACGTTTCAGGAAAGATTGGCAGTTTGTGGGTATAATTTATCTTATTCTTTTAAAATTGCAGCCTCGCTTTTAATATACTTTGTAACTGCTTGGGATGTGTCTATATGAACTGTGTACTATATGCTTCTGTTATAGTCCTTACAATATTTTATTGTCTTATTTTCTGTAACAATTTTCCATGGATTCTTTGGGCTTAAGGTATATTAAAAGGGAGACTGCGATTCTGGGACTTCCCTGGTGATGCTGTGGTTAAGAATTCGCCTGCCAACGCAGGGGACACGGGTTCGATCCCCGGTCCGGGAAGATCCCACGTGCCACGGAGCAACTAAGCCAGTGGGCCACAACTACTGAAGCCGGTGCGCCTTGAGCCCGTGCGCCATTTATTTTCTGGAGAATAAAACCACCTCTGAGTGATTAAAATTTCGACCAGCTAGTCAAAATGCTTTATCACCTGTTCTTCTAAAACACTGATCAACGGAACACGTTTTACTAGGGGTAACAGTGTAATTGTATTCTAGAGTTCATATCGGCAATACGGTTTATGACCTTGATGCTGGATCACGACATTTCAATGGTATAACTGCTATTAATTGTCTGTTTGTTCAACAATTAAAGTCTCACGTGATCTGAGTTCAGACTGCAGTCATCCTGGTTGGTTTCTGTCTATTGCAGATTTCTTCCAGTATGAAAGGACAAGAGCAATGCGGCTTACTTTACAAAATGTCTTCAAACTAAATGATGATATAATCTACATTCAATTAATTTATACATACCCTACTGTAGAACAGGGTTCGTTACGGTGGCAGAGCTCGGTAATTATGTAAAACTGAAACCTTTCTCTGCACTGGTTCAAGTCCTCTTCCGAAGAATATGTTTATAATCAACACTCTTTCACAAATTACCCAATTTAATTCACCATAGCATTCCTCATATTAACTAAATGGAAAAATCCTAGGCTATATACAAATCCAGAAAGGGCCAAATATCATCAGCCCCCATGGATTATTACAACCCATTGCTGAGGCATTCAAATTACTTATTAAAGAACCACTATGTCCATCAACATCATCTATTTATATATTATTGCCCCAATGCTAGCCTTAACCCTGGCTCTCACAACATGAATTACTCTTCCCATATCTTATCCACTAATTAATATAAATGTAGGCATATTATTTATATTAGCCATATCACACCTAGCCGTTTATTCCATCCTCAGACCTGGATGAGCTTCACATTCAAAATACTCACTCACTGGAGCTCTAGGGACAGTAGCACAGACAATCTCATATGAAGTAATGTAGCAGTTATTCTATTCTCAGTCTTACTGATAAATGGATCATTTACACTTTCAACAGTAATTACTACACAAGAACACCTATGACTAATTTTCTCCTGACCCCTACCCAGAATTTGATTATCTCCACAGTAGCAGAAATCCAATGAAGCCCCACTTGATTTAACAGAAGTAGAATCAAAACCTGTATATGTCTTCAATGTAGAAAATGTAGCAGGCCCATTCACCCCGTCCTTCCTAGAGAATATGTCAATTTCCTTATAATAAACATTTCCACAACAATCTATTTTTAGGAGCATTCAACAATCCCTAGGTGCCAGAAATATATACAGCCCAAGTCTTCATTAAAAGACATCTAACAATCTCCTTTGTATGAATTTGAGCATTCTACCCACAATTTTGATATGATCAACGTATACATGTCTTATAAAAAGTTTTTTACTACTATCATTAGCCCTATGTATATGAGAGTTTTCACTACCTGTCATCATACCAGGCAACCCACCACAAACTTAAGAAATATGTCTGACAAAAGAGTTACTTTGATAGAGTAAATCATAAAGGTTTCAATGCTCTTATTCCTGGAATTGAATTCTTCCTAAGAATTTTACATTCTCCATGCTACCACATTACACCATATGCTATATAGTAAGGTTCTCTAAGTAAGCTTCAGGCCCATACCACCAAAATGTTGTTGTATATCCTTCCTCTACTAATAAACTCTCATTGTTTTTACTATCATTCTACTGACCATTATCTCAGGAAATATAATTGTATAACAAGCTCACACTGGTTAATGGTACCCCCATTCTAATAAAAAACATGAACCCATAAGCTACAGAAGCATCCAACAAATATTTCGTAAAACAATCCACCACATCAATACTACTTATAATGGCTATTATCATTAATCTAATATACTCTGGTCAAAGAACACAATGAATAACAAAAATCTTTAATCCAGCAGCATCCACCCTCATGACAATCGATCGCCCTTGTCACAAAAGTAGGACTTTCCCCATTTCACTTCTGAGTGCCTGAAGTCACACAAGGCATTCCATGAACAGCAGACCTGATGTTATTAACATGACAAAATTGCACCCCTACCAGTTTTATACCACATGTCACCATCCATCCACCTAAATATACTATTAATCATAGTGATATTATAAATCATAGCTGGAGGCTGAGGCAGACTTCGCCATACTCACCTGGAAAAAATTACACCCTCCTCATCAATTGCCCATATAGGATGAATAACAGCTTTTATAATGTATATTCAGATTATAAGAATCCTAAACGTACTAATTTATATCATAACAACACTATGTTCTTCTTATTTATGCCCAGATCATGTACCACAAGAGTATCATTATCACACACATGAGATAAAACACCTCCCATCACAATCCTTTTCCTCACCATTATAGTATCATTAGGACATCGCCCATCACGATCAGGGTTTTTACCCAAATGAATAATTATCCAAGAGATAACAAAAATGACAACGTCATTCTACCAACACTAATAGCCATCACAGCAGTCCTCAGCATATATTTCTACTTGCAGCTAACATACTCCACATCACTAACTATATTCCCTTCATTAAACAACACAAAAACAAAACAATTTGAACATACAAAGAAATAACCTTCCTATCATTACCAATCATAATACCCACACGATTACTACACATAACACTCATTCTATCGGTGCTGGACTAGGAATTTAGGTTAGTTCAGATCAAGAGCTTTCAAAACCCTAAACAAGTAAAATTTACTTAATTCCTAAAAATAAGGATTGCAAGACCTTATCCTACATCAATTGAATGTAAAGCAAACATTGTAATTAAGCCAAATCTTTACGAGATTGATGAGATTTAACCCCAGGAAACTTTAGTTAACAGGCAAATCCTCTAGTCAACTGGCTTCAGTCTACTTCTCCTTCATTTGAGAAAGAAAAAAAGAAAAAAAAGGCAGGAAAATCACCGGCAGAATTGAAGCTGCTTCTCTGAAGCTACAATTCAATTTGTTGATTCACCACAGGGTTTGCCAGAAAGAGGGCTCAATCTCTGTCTTTAGATTGACAGTCTAAAGCTAACTCAGTCATTTTACCTCTGTTCATACACTGCTGATTATTTTCAACACATCACAAAGATATCGGCATTTTATATTTACTATTTGGTGTTTGAGCTGGAGTAGCAGGCAGCACCTTAATTATATTAATCCAGGCTGAGCTATGCTGACCTGGAGCGCTACTTGGAGATGTCCAAACCTGTAAGGTAGTCATAACAGTCCCTGCACTTGTAATAATTTTCTTTATAGTTGTACCCATTATGATTGCAGGGTTTGAAAACTGACTTGGGCCACTAATAACTCGGACACCTGAGGTAGCATTTCCCCAAATAAATCATATAAACTTTTGACTACTTCCCCCATCATTCTTACTCCTACTCATATCACCAATAGTAGAAGCTGGTTCTGGTACAAGTGGAACTGTATATTCAGCTCTAGCCTGCAATCTGGCCCACGCAGGAGCCTCTGTCGACCTAACCATTTTCTCCTTACATTTAGCAGGTGTCTCTTCAATTCTTGGTGCTATTACTTTTATTACCATAGTCTTTAATACAAAACCAGCAGTCACATCCCAATACCAAACACCATTATTTGTTTAATCTTCCCCAACTATAGCCGTATTACTATAATTACCAATCTCAGTCCGAGCAGCCAGAATTGCCATACTGTTAAGAGATAGAAATCTAAACACTACTTTCTTTGACCCTGCAGGAGGAGACCGAATCCTATACCAACACCTATTTTGATTCTTTGGTCACCCTGAAGTCTGTATTCATGGCCTACCAGGGTTTGTTATAAACTCACATATCATTACATACTATTTAGGACAAAAAGTGTCTTTCAGCTATTTGGGAATAGTATGAGTCATGTCCACTGGCTTTTTAGGATTTCTCTTGTGGACCCATCATATGTTTACCATAGGGATAGCTGTCGACTCAGGAGCATACTTTGCATCAGCTACCGTAATTACTTCTATCCCTACAGGAGTAAAAGTATCTAGCTGATTAGCAACTCTTTCTTTAATTTTTCTTTTTCTTGTTTTTTTTTTTTTTTTTTGGCTGCGCTGGGTCTTGGTTGCTGCACGTGGGCTTTCTCTGGTTGCGGTGAGTGGCAGCTACTCTTCGTTGCGTTGCGCGGCCTTTTCATTGCAGTGGCTTCTCTTGTTGCAGAGCACGGGCTCTAGGCACATGGGCTTCAGTAGTTGTGGTTTGCGGGCTCTAGAGGGCAGGCTCAGTAGTTGCAGCGCACGGGCTTTTTGCTCCGCGGCATGTGGAATCTTCCCAGACGAGGGCTCGAACCCGTGTCCCATGCATTGGCAGGCGAATTCTTAACCACTGCGTCACCAGGGAAGTCCCTGGTTAGCAACTGTTCACGGAGGTAGTATTATATGACCTCCCACTATATTATGAGTTTTAGGCTTTAGTTTTTCTTTTTACAGTAGGTGGTTTGACAGGAATCATCTTAGCCAACTCATCCCCAGACATTGTTCTCCAGGATACATACTATGTAGTAGCACACTTCCATGACCTAATGTCCATGGGAGCAGTCTTCACTATTATAGGAGGCTTCCTACACTGATTCCCACTATTCTCAGGTTATACAGTTAACTCAGCATGAGCAAAAATTCACTTCACACGTATATCTGTAGTAGTAAATATGACTTCCTGCAGCACTTTCTTGGCCTCTCAGGGATGTCACTATGTTAGTCTGAGTACCCTGAGGCACACACAACATGAAATATTTTGTCTTTAGGCTCATTCATCTCAGTAGCAGCAGTAATGCTAATAATCTTCATACTTTGAAAAGCATTTGCGTCTAAACAAGAAGTCTTACCAGTGGAAACTGCTACTCCTAACCTAGAATGGTTACACGAATGCCCTCCACCATATCCTATGTTTCAAGATCCTACCTATGTGAATGTAAAATAGGGAAAGACTCAAGTCCCTTTCAACCAGTTTCAAGCCAACACCACAACAATTATGTCTTTCTCAATAAATGAGATAAAAGTAAAAAGTGATGTAGCTTTGTCAAAGTTAAATCATAGGCTAAAATCCTGTATATCACTAAGGCATATCAATTTCATCTAGGCTCTCAAGATACAACATCACCGATTATGGAAGAACTTTTACATTTTCATCATCACACATTAATAGTGATTTTTAAAGTAAGTTCTCTAGTCCTCTATATTATTTCACTAATATTGACAACTAAACTAACTCATATACATACAATAGATGCACAGGTAGAGAAAATGTGAACAATTTACTAGCCATTATTGTAATCTTAATTGCCCTATCATCATTGTGAATCCTTTACATGATACATGAAATCAATAACTCTTCCCAAACCATAAAAAACATGGGTCAGTAATGATACTGAAGCTACAAATACACAGATTATGAAGATTTAAATGTTGACTCCTCTGTAATCCCCACATCAGAGCTAAAACCAGGAGAATAATAACTAATAGAAGTCAACAACCGAGTAGTTAGAGACAGTCATTGAATATTAGTTTCATCTGAAATTGTTGTACACTCCTGAGTTGTTCCTTCTCAGACCTAAAAAGAGCTGCTATCCCAGGATGCCTAACTTAAAGAATCCTAATACCAACAGGACCAGGCTTATGTTGTGGACAAGAGAGCTCGTTTTCCTGAGTTCAAAGACAAGACAGAGGGATATGGCTGAGATATGGGGTGAATCTGGAGCCCATGGGGATGCACTCTCCAAGCTCCAGGACAGGAATGGGGCCTCTAGGGTCCCAGGCCACCCACCACACCCTCCCGAGCAGGATCTGGGCAACATTCCCTGTCAGTGATGAGGCAGCCCTAGCACTTGTCACGCCCCGATGTTGTGTCCTATGTGGGCCCCATGCTCTTGGGACCACACCCCACACTCTGCAGGTCCATGCTACAGGGTCCTTCATGCCTCAGGAATAGAGCCCACACAGCAAGCAGTTCCCTCCCCAACCAGCAGGAGGAGGGGAGGAGAGCAGGGGCACCAGGGGAGTCTCACTCAGACAACAACACCCCAGGGGTGCCAGCGGGGACAGTGATGATGCAGATGAGGCACAGACCAAGAGATGGGACCAGAGGACCCAAAAGGCAGCTGGTCAGGTCCTGGCTCATCTGCACCCCGGACACCTTTGTCCCTCATACACCCCCTTCCTCATACACCCTCTCCTTAAATGCAGATTCTTCAGATGCAAACAGGCAGTGCTTCAGACTGAAAGTCAGCTCTTCCAAAATGACCCGTCAGCAAACACTGCAGGATTCCACTCCAGTGGGTGCCCTGGAGTCGACAACTCAGGGACTGAAGTGGATATCGGTGCCAGGGGCAGTGGGAGGGAATGGGGAATGAGACTTTCATGGTTGTGGAATTTTGGGTTTGCAAGATGAAAAGTTCTAGGGATGGTGGTGATGGCTCCATGAGAAAGTGAATATATATGATGTCTCAGAAACGTGCACTTAAAATGGTGATGATGGTAAAGGGTATGTGCCATGTGTTTTATTTCACTTAAAATAAATTCTTAAAATAATGTCTTGTTAATTGAGATTCCATTTCGACTCCCCTTCATCACAAATATCGGAGGCCCAGACACAGTCCCCTACCTTAGGGGCCATCACGGTACCCTCACAGAGCCCGTGGGAGACCATTCTTAGGGGGGGCTAGTCTGTGCTCACCTGACTTCTGTCCAGGGGGACCCAGGCAGTGGTAACCCCCATAGATTAGATATATGATATGCTATGATTTTAATATGATACCACCAAGTGTTGTCACTCACCAGAACACAGAGCAGCAACCCACTCAAACATACCTGACCTCATGTGAATGTGACAAGATTAAGAGAAGAAAAGGAACCACAGGTTAATCAGGGCAACACCCTTAATGCAGAGGTTGGAAATCTCAAAGGGGACAGGACACACTGCAGGCAAAGAACACATATGGGGTCTCCCCGTACATGTGATCCTGACCCATGCAGATGTGGTGAGACCCACACAGTCCCCGCACCCTATACCTGGGGTCACAGGTCCACACTCACCAGGGTGACCCCACCTTCCCAGACCCTGCATCTAAAGTCACACGTTCTCTCTCAACAGGTGACCCCTCCTACCTAGACCCCTCCACCTGGGTCACATGTCCACAGTCCCAGGGTGACCTCACCTCCCGAGACCCTGCACCTGGTGTCACATGTCCCCTTGGTCAGGACACCATGGCTCTGCTGGTTGCTCCCCTAATGTGGAAACAAGCTGGGTTCCTGGGACCTCCTGGGATGGGAAAAAGTGTCAGGTGGGTCTCCTCTCCCCACACTTGTTCCAGAGAAGTCCTCCTCTTTTCACTTTGGTTCTGTGTGATTTTAACTGTTTTTAAAGCTTTCATGCTAGAGTTGAACACACTACCTTGGTTCTGGCAGGCTCAGTCCTTTCTTGTCTCACTTACATGTTGAGAAAACTCACAGGACAGCAGGGCTGAAAGCCGAGGGGCAGCTCTGGACTCTGCTGAGTAGGGACGGTAGACTGGAAGGAGTGCTCAGAAGCAGCCTCACCTGTTACCCATTGGCCTTTTGCCCAATCTGCGTGCCCTGCAATCAATTCACCAGCTAAACCTGCCTCCCTATGCACCATGCACGTGCTGGTAAATTGGAATTATTGCCAGGTAGCCTCCCTGAGGATTCTCCACGAGTCCTAGGGAAGGTGAACCTTGCAGGGATTAAGACTAAGGCCCCGACCATAGCACTGACCCTTGGGAGGACCAGGTAACCACACTCAGAAGAGATGCTGTTACGTAGACAAGCCCACCTCAGCTCCAGACCCCAGACATGTAAGCACTGACATTCAGATGCAGGCACGGAGCTTCCCAGTACTGAGGCCAGGCCAGGTCTCTACCCAGGTCCCCATAGTCCTAGCGTACACAGAACATGGTCAGGTCTAAATCTTCTTACTGTAGACAGCGCATGGTCAGCTCTAAACATAATCAGTAGACAGGACATGCAGAGGTCTAAATCTACCGTGTAGACAGAACTTGATCATGTTTAAGCTAGCTTAGGGCTGATCTCATAGGAGGTACATATCACACACGTGGGTCTCTCATCTTTGGACACCCACATCAGGAAACTGAACAAAATCTTTGTCATTAAACATTTCAACAGGCAAAACAGAAATGGTACCAATTTCTCTGGCCACCTGATGGTCAGGATCCACGGGTGAGCCACGAACTTCTTAGAGTGCAGCCCAGTCTGCTGCCAGGACAGACAAGAAGTGGCCTGATTTCAGCCTCCCAGGCTTCCAGAAGGAGGCGACCACACTGGAAGCCCAGGCAGGAGAGTCCTGCATGGTCCGGGCCAGGAGATCCGATCTGTCCATTCCGCTGGCTGATTCCGGGCGGGGCACTCAGGGCCGCTGAGAGCCCTGCACTCAGGTCCTGCTTCCCTGCAGCGTGTGTGCGTGCGTGTGCGTGTGCGTGTGTGTGTGTGTGTGTGTAGAGGGGGCGGTGGCTGACGGCTCCCATGGCTCCTGTCCCAGGCACCGCGCTGTCTTCGAGGGGAGGCACGGGGAGAGGTAGGGGCACAGAAGCCGTTGGAGAGGAGAACTCACCACGGAACTCCTTGCACACTGGCTCGGCCCACCCGGGGACCCGCCTGCCCATCGTGGGCCGCATGTCACCCCCCAGCCCCCCACCCCAGAGAGCAGGGCGCCTGCTCTTTCACAGCACAGGGTCTCACATGAGGGAGACCCAGTGGGGACTGTCACCCCCCAGTCCTGATACTGTGTTTGGGGAGAATGAACCCCCTTGACTGGGCGATAGGACCCTGTAAGGAAAGAGGTGGCGGCCCCATCCAAGTCAGGGCCTGGCTGAGAAATGGGAACACAGGAGCCAAGTGCAGGGCCTGGAGGCCAGGCCAACAAGAGGGGCAACCCAGCCTTGGCCGGGCTCTCCAACTGTGACATTGTAGCTTTAGGGGACCTGGGGCTGGTGACTGAATGTAATGGGGGTCTAAACTAGACCCTGAATGGGGCTTAAAGAAGGTGTGAAGGATGTTACTGAGACAGTGACAGTCATTGGAAGACAGACTGTGTCAGGACATCCTGCTCCATCCATTTAAATCCCTGAGATCTGTGACCTTTACGTGGCTATGCAGGATTGTTAGAGCAGGTGCATGTGGACATATCTGGGGCACAATTCAGTCTGCAACCAACTTGCAAGGGGTTCCAGCAAACACACAGGTGTGCGCACAGGCAGGCACAGCACACACACAAACATATGCACGTGCACAGCACAAATATATTCACACACTAGCATGTGAACACACATGAACGCATATGCCCATGCACACACTAACATGTGCAAGTGCACATACCTATGCACATGCACAGCATATGTATGCAAACAGGCACATGCACACGCATAGCACACACACAGGGAATAAAGTGAATCCATAAAGCATTATTTGCTGAACACAAGTGAAGCTGACATGTATTTTTCCCTTTTCTTAGCTTTGATGTTTTTCACAATAAAAAGTTTAAGAAAAAAGTTAATGGCAAATGACTTTTGATTCATAGGACTTTCTGACGTTATTCCACAAATATTATGACAGGAGAAATGAATGTAGATGTTACATGTGTCCACTAATGGATGAATGGAGAAGAAAAACGTGGTCCATCAATACAAGGGAATGTTATTCAGCCTAAAAAGGAAGGCAATTCTGACACAGGCTGCAGCAGGGATGAACCTTGAGGGCATTATGCTCAGTGATGTAAGCTAGACACAGAAAAACAAACAGTGCTTGATCCACTCATACAAGGCCCCTAGAGCAGTCGGAAACGTAGAGACAGAAAGTAGGATGTTGAGTGCCAGGGGCTGAGGGAGGGACAATTGGGAGTGAGTGTTTAATGGGGACTGTTTCAATTTTGCAAGATGAAAAATCTCTGGAGGAGGATGGCGGTCAGGTTTGTACAACAGTGTGAATTACTTCTTGACCCTGAAATGTGCACTTAAAAATGGTTAAGATAGTAAATTTTATATTATGTGTATTTGACCACAATTTTTAAAACTTTTTTAGAAACAACAGGAAATAGTTCATGAATACCACAAGATGCACAACTTCACTAACAACCGAGGGATTAAAACCATAAGAAAAATACTGTGCATACACCTACCAGAATGGCAGACATGAAAGAAATAGTATCAAATATCAGCAGGATGTGGAGCAATGGAAAGCCTGGTACACAGCGGGAGGATGTAACCCCTTCTGAAACAATCGGGCCTCAGATAGCGAAGTCCGTGCGCACAGACCCACAGTGCTCCTCCCAGTTGAACACAAACTCACCAGCCCTGCACCAGGACACACGGACATGGACTCTGCAGTCAAAGGAGCCAAACCTGAAAGAACCTGAAGGCCATCACAAGCGGATGCAGAAATGAACCCTGCACGCTCCTATGAAGGAATATTCCACAGCAATGGAGTACACTTTTTTAAAGGTAGTAAAACTATAAAAATTATTTTTTAAAAAAACTATTCACAAGATGAAAGAATCTATAATTCTGGTACCTAGGGATTGTTGAATGCTCCTAAAAATAGATTGTTGTGGAAATGTTTATTATAAGGAAATTGACATATTCTCTAGGAAGGACGGGGTGAATGGGCCTGCTACATTTTCTACATTGAAGACATATACAGGTTTTGATTCTACTTCTGTTAAATCAAGTGGGGCTTCATTGGATTTCTGCTACTGTGGAGATAATCAAATTCTGGGTAGGGGTCAGGAGAAAATTAGTCATAGGTGTTCTTGTGTAGTAATTACTGTTGAAAGTGTAAATGATCCATTTATCAGTAAGACTGAGAATAGAATAACTGCTACATTACTTCATATGAGATTGTCTGTGCTACTGTCCCTAGAGCTCCAGTGAGTGAGTATTTTGAATGTGAAGCTCATCCAGGTCTGAGGATGGAATAAACGGCTAGGTGTGATATGGCTAATATAAATAATATGCCTACATTTATATTAATTAGTGGATAAGATATGGGAAGAGTAATTCATGTTGTGAGAGCCAGGGTTAAGGCTAGCATTGGGGCAATAATATATAAATAGATGATGTTGATGGACATAGTGGTTCTTTAATAAGTAATTTGAATGCCTCAGCAATGGGTTGTAATAATCCATGGGGGCTGATGATATTTGGCCCTTTCTGGATTTGTATATAGCCTAGGATTTTTCCATTTAGTTAATATGAGGAATGCTATGGTGAATTAAATTGGGTAATTTGTGAAAGAGTGTTGATTATAAACATATTCTTCGGAAGAGGACTTGAACCAGTGCAGAGAAAGGTTTCAGTTTTACATAATTACCGAGCTCTGCCACCGTAACGAACCCTGTTCTACAGTAGGGTATGTATAAATTAATTGAATGTAGATTATATCATCATTTAGTTTGAAGACATTTTGTAAAGTAAGCCGCATTGCTCTTGTCCTTTCATACTGGAAGAAATCTGCAATAGACAGAAACCAACCAGGATGACTGCAGTCTGAACTCAGATCACGTGAGACTTTAATTGTTGAACAAACAGACAATTAATAGCAGTTATACCATTGAAATGTCGTGATCCAGCATCAAGGTCATAAACCGTATTGCCGATATGAACTCTAGAATACAATTACACTGTTACCCCTAGTAAAACGTGTTCCGTTGATCAGTGTTTTAGAAGAACAGGTGATAAAGCATTTTGACTAGCTGGTCGAAATTTTAATCACTCAGAGGTGGTTTTATTCTCCAGAAAATAAATGGCGCACGGGCTCAAGGCGCACCGGCTTCAGTAGTTGTGGCCCACTGGCTTAGTTGCTCCGTGGCACGTGGGATCTTCCCGGACCGGGGATCGAACCCGTGTCCCCTGCGTTGGCAGGCGAATTCTTAACCACAGCATCACCAGGGAAGTCCCAGAATCGCAGTCTCCCTTTTAATATACCTTAAGCCCAAAGAATCCATGGAAAATTGTTACAGAAAATAAGACAATAAAATATTGTAAGGACTATAACAGAAGCATATAGTACACAGTTCATATAGACACATCCCAAGCAGTTACAAAGTATATTAAAAGCGAGGCTGCAATTTTAAAAGAATAAGATAAATTATACCCACAAACTGCCAATCTTTCCTGAAACGTTGCAATCTGAAACCCTGTTGTAGGAAGCAGAAGATTCCAGGAGACATTCTACAAATGAAGGACTCTAAACCCTGTGGTTGGATAAGGAATTCTGTAAGGAAGGTATCCTCACCCAAGGAGAGCAGGTTCCTATACTTCTCTAACATCACATCCCTGTACAATTCCCATTGATCTTGGTCCAGGCATTCTCACTCCTCTTGAGAGAAATCTATGGCCACATCCTGGAATGTCAGCAGTCCCTGAAATTAAAAGTACACATGCCATGTGGCCACGGGAAGAGTTCATAATGTGACCCAAGAAGAAAACAGCAAGCTAAGAGAACTGGTTTTAATTTAGAAGAGTGTCTTTAATTATCCATATATATATATATATATATATATATATTTTACAAAGTAACTTTCTCTACCTTATTTCTAACTACAAGAAAAGAGTATGGCATGTGATCCACAAAACCAGTATAGAGACTACACTTTTCTGGAAAAGAAATGATGAAATGATGGTTTCAACACAGGCATATGCATTTTTGAGTATTTTATTTATATCAAGCTGGATAAAATGTGTGTATTTCTCAGACAGAAAAGACATGTCGAGGTAGGAATGTACCTTTCAACTATTCATGGGTACACAAGTACACTGGGGAGATTGTAAAAGTGCAGATTGTGATTCAGTAGGTCTGGTGGGTCTGAGTTCTATTTTTTTAACAAGCTCATTTTTAACTAGTGATGCCACAGTCTCTGATTCATTAACCACAATTGTGAATAGCAGAGACATAATTAGAAAGGTAAAAATTCATATTTAACTTTGAACTTAAAGTGTTTTGTGGATTTTACACCTTTAATAGAATAGTAAGCACAGCAGCAACAATCATTTGTGAATATTTACTATAGACTGTGTATCTTTCTAACTTTCTTGTGTAGGATTCCAGGGAAAAGGCCTGGGCTGCGGTCGCAGTGGGCGGGGCCCCCAGGCCGGGCCGCCCCTCCAGGACCCCCGACGGGGCCCTGGGCTCCTGGCGGCTCCTCCCCCGGCGCCCCCCTCCCTCCCAGAAGGCCTGGGGGCAGAGCGGTCCCACCCCCTCGCCCAGAACGGAGCCCGCGTTTCTGCAGAGCTGGAACTCCCAGCTCGGGGTCTCTTCCCTCCGCCGTCACTGAAGTGCCCCGGAGCCCGAGGGGAGGGCGGCCTCACTGAGGCTGCCGGCTCTGGAGGGGCCCCGGCGGCCGAAGCCGCGACAGTCCTGGGGACCGCGGGCCGGGTAAGTGGGCGCCGACCCTCCGCCTGGTCCGGTGCCCGGGCGGCAGCGCAAGACCAGCTTCTGAGGGTCAGGGGTTCGCTGCCACCCGCCGCTGCTGTGCAGAAAGAGCGGCCCCCAGCGTCTGGTCCCGGGGAACTTCGGTCCCTCCTCTCGCCTCTGCCCTCGGCCTTGCTCGCGGGGCCTGGTGGGCGTGGGGAGGGGGTCGGCCTGAGCGTCCTGAGGGGAAACGGGGCAAGGGAGGCGCAGGGTCCGGCTGGAGCATCAGCGCCCCTCCTCCTGACTGCGGGGAAAGCGGCTGAAAACTCTTCCCGGGGCTCGCAGGCCCCTTATTCAGCCGAGTCGCTCTGCGCTTCCTCCTCCCTGAGCTAAAGTACCGGGGGGAGGGGACAGGGCAGGGGACTGGCGCAGGTAACGGGGAACATCCAAAGGTGATTGTTAACTAAGGAAAACCAGCCATCCCAAGGTGAGGAATGGAGCGCTTTTCTTTGTATGGGAAGATGCAAGAGTCTGGGCTCACTGAAATCCTTCCTTTGATATGCACCTCAGCTCTCTGGGGCCAGCATTCTGTATTTGCATATCCTGAGTGCCTCAGGGCCCGCCGGCTCACATTGGAGGGCTGCAAGTGCTGATGACTGTGACTTCCTTTGTTTACTGATATGGCAAGAAATATTCCATTTCTCACAGGCTTGAGGGGCAGACAGTGAAAAAGAGTCTGAGACTCTCACTCAGCATGTACTTTGGTTTACATATAGATAATATTTATACTTAACTGTGCTAATAGAGGTTCTCAAGTCCAATCAACTTGTACTTCTGCCCTCTATGTATTAATTTCATTAATATCATAAGATAAATGCCTATAGAATTGACTTAATCCATTTAAATAGGATAATGATTTTTAAAGGAAACATAATAGAAATATAACAACAAAACCTTTACCACTAAAGGCTGGGTCTGGAACAACCTAAAGAAATGTTCCATTGTTAAAATATTGAAAGACGTATTCAATAGAAATATCAACAAAAATGACAAATAATAAGGGCAGCAGAATGTTGAAATGTTCTATCTTTATCATTAAAGTGGCAGAAAATCATTTATTAGTAGGCACTGGGGGCAGAAGATGCCTGATTTTACATCTTTGTCATATTTATGCCGTTGTTTCAACAAGTAACTTAAAGACAAAATGGAAAAACAAGGAGGTTTGTGCCTGAGATCATGTGGATGTGAAACCAGGGATGGCCACCTTGTGCCAGGTGAGTTAAGTTTACCTGGCCAGGTAGACCGCAGAGCTCCTGAGAAGCCAGGGTTGGAATTTTTCTGCTGGGTGCCCCTTAGGTTCTGTGACTTGATTGATTGTGAGTCATGTTTCGGGAAAGACCTGATCACAGGAAAAGGGTGGGAATAGAGTGATTTGGGGAGCAGCTAACAGCATTCATCACAGCTCATGGCCTGATTGAATTTTAAAGAAACAGGAAAACAAAGGCTTCTTATGGAATCAGAGAATGTGAGGGCTGGACAATCCCAGAAAATGAGAAACACCCATCCCATTTTCCAGATGAGAAAACAGAGGCCCAGCAAGGTGAAATCCCTCACCCAAGTTGCACCCGTCTCTCCTCCCCACTACATGCTTCATGAAAGCAGGACTCTTCCTGTCTTGATCACTGCTGAAGCCCAAAAAGGGCCAGGCATCTAGCAGCTGCTCCACAAATTTTGGTTGACTGTAGGAACAATGCTATTTCTTTCTTTCTCACTCTTATTCAGGATTGTGCCAAGAACTCACCAGGTTGCAATGTAATTCGATAAATGTAAATATTAATTGAGTTTTGTTGTGATGAGGACTTAGGCTTTGAAGGTAACAGACTTGGTTCAGATCTTGGTTCTGCCACTCAATAGCTGTTTGGCTTTGGGAAAATTACTAAACCTCTCTGAGCTTACTTCCTCCTTTGTAAAGTGGGGATAAAACTATCTGAGCCAGCAGAGCACCTGAATGAGAGATGTACACTAAATATTGGTCTTTCTCACTCTCCCATGCCATCTCTCTGTTCTTCCCAGAGAAGTTGTACAGAAGGATATAGTACTTTTTAAAAATAATTAATTAATTAATTAATTAATTAATTTTTGGCTGCGTTGGGTCTTCGTTGCTACGCGCGGGCTTTCTCTAGTTGCGGTGAGCCGGGGCTACTCTTTGTTGCAGTGCCCGGGCTTCTCATTGCGGTGGCTTCTCTTGCTGCGCTTGTTGTGGAGCACTGGCTGTAGACGCGCGGGCTTCAGTAGGTGGCATGCAGGCTCAGTAGTTGTGGTGCATGGGCTTAGCTGCTCTGCGGCCTGTGGGATCTTCCCGGACCAGGGCTCGAACCCATGTCCCCTGCCTTGGCAGGCAGATTCTTAACCACTGCGCCCCCAGGGAAGTCCGATATAGTACATTTTAAAAAGGGGTTTTAATTTATTTCAGATAGTATACATTTTTCTTGTAGAAAAGATTATTCCACTATAGAAACATAAACTCGCAAAACCACTATAAATGCAATATTCTATGGGTTAGATATCATCAGTCACATTTTATAAATAATTTGGCAAATGCCAAAGTACTAGCAACTGGGGAGTAAGAGGACTCAAATGTGGGGTGCCCCCCACCCCAATTTCAATAGCAGGGTGTGTTTTTCAAATCCATGTTTCACATGGTCTTTGTTTCTCATCCATCCTCTGTGTCTGCCTTTCTCAAGAAGGCTCAGATCCTCGGCGTTCACACCCTCCTGGCTGGCTGTGCCCCAGCTCCCGCCCTGGAACCTCTGCGTGCCTGGGTGTGCCTGCTCCCCCTGTGCATCACCAGCTTTGCCAGGGAGCTGCTGTATCGTGCACTGCTTGCTGTACCCAGAGTACCTGGACCCTTCTGGTACATGAAGTACACCCTCATCACCATGTGTGCACGCCCATCCCCTTATCTTATATCCTGCCTCTAGGCCAGGCTTGGGGGTGACTACAGTGTGCATTCAGCTGTGTGAGGTGCTGGGATCAAAGTGAAGTTCCCAACTTTTGAAGTTGCAGGCTTGAGGGGCACACAGTGATTTAAAGTCGGGTCACCTGACTTAAAGGGAGGGCTGATTGATTTAAAGCCAAGGCAGCTGACTTAAAGCCTGCGTCCCTCAGCTGCAGGACGAGACCAACTTTGGCGGTGCACGGGTTCGCTCCAAGCCAGCACTGCTGTTCAGGAAGAGCTTCCAGTAGCGCCTTAGTGCAGGGAGACTTGCTCCGTTGTCTTGCCCCTGCCCTCAGAGGGGGGCCACCTGCTCTTCTGGAGGAGAATCAGGGAGGGGGAAGTGCAGAGTCCCGGCTGGAGTTGCGGCACCCCTTGTCTGATGGCCGGGAAGAGCGGCGGGGCTGTGTGGTGTCCTGGGGCTGGACTCACCAGGTCGACTCCGCCTCTCAGCCTCCTAACCTCCCCCCACACACCCCACAAGAGTTTCCAATAATATGAAATTGAGCCTTAGGTTCTCGGTCTTCAAACTCATACCCAGGCTCCCAGGTCCCTTGATTCAGCCAATTCCTCTGTGCTTTTTCTTCTGTTAGGTACAGTCCCAGAGGGAGGGGCTGGGGGATGGGACTGGAGGGACCCCGGCAGCACTGGCCTCAGCTGACTAAAGAGATCCGGGGCCTGCTCTATCACACATGTGTGAGGACCCTTAAGGTGGAATCGAGGGGGCCAGTTAGAGGCACTCCTGGCTGCCTCAAGTGAGTATGGATCACCGTCGGGTGGGGAGCACGCTGACCCCTGAGAAGTACTGTTAGGAGGATGTGTTCCTCCCTCGGCTTCAAGGACGTGGGTGGGCTTCAGGGCTCCAGTTCCCCTCCAGGCCTCCAGGTCCGACAGCACCGCAGCGGCCTTGCAGACCTGGCTTCCTGTCCCGGAGCTTGCCAGGCTCCAGGAAGTATCCAGACTGCAGAGATGGTGCCTGAGCGCTCCAGCTTAAGACGTGCTGTCCCTGGGGACCCAACAGTGGAGGGAGGAAGGGTGAAGGGGGTAGGGGGGTTGGTAGGGAGGGGTGGCTGCCCTGGGAGACTTTGAGAGAGAAATATCGCCCCCCACACCCCCTGCCCCCTGCAACTGACCCATTGATGCCATAGGATCTCAGGGCCTTTTAGTCAGAGATGCCTCTGCTTCTTTACTCCTGTGTTCAAAACTATGCAAAACCAACTCTTCATCCTCTTGCTGCCTTGCCAGGACTTTTAAAGCACTGTTCTTTTGAAGCACTCTTTCCCTAAACTGCAGTTTGGAGCTGTCCCAGCTATTTAAAAGTGTTCCCCTTAAACTGAGACTAAATCCTACTCTTTTGGAAAAACGACCTTCACTTCAGAGGAGATCGTCTTTTCTGCACATTCCTTCCTTCTACTGCCCTCTTAAGAACCCCTGTGCTCAAAGAGCTTGGCGATTTATTTTGCTTGATGTCAAAAAGAAACCTTCCCCATGCACCCCCAAAAACTTTCCTGGAACATAGGTGTTTCAAAACCATGACAGTGTTTTGCAGTTAGTATACCCTGGGTAGACTGCCTAGCAATCCCCCCAAGAGCCAGAGGTGGGCAACACCTTTACTTATTTGATTGGATGCCCTTCAAGTTTAGGAAGGTCCCATTCTTAGGACCCAGCAGATAAGACAGAGCCCTGGATGGCTGTGGCTGTGAGTAGATAACTTCTGATGATTTTATTTCCCGTACTGAGCTGCTGCTTCTAGGTTAAATTCATTTTATTACCTGTCCATTTTTAAAGAAAGACTGACACAGTCACTGTCATAGGTCAGGAGTCTGAGCTCAGGGTTGGTCAAAGGTACTCACAGGGAGGAAGGTGGATAAAAATAGGTGGATAAAATAGGAGGGTTGGCAAGTACAGCCAGGACACCCGTGTTCATCGTGCATACTAATAAAGGCCAGAATCTCCTCATTTATCTCTGGTGGGAAGTTTTGATGGTTTCACAGGAAAAAACTCAAATCATATTCAAACTAGGGGATTTCCCCTGAGCATAAAAGGAAGTATCCATCCCTAGCAGGAGTCGCTGCAGAGGAATAAAGACGCAGATGTAGAGAACGGACTTGAGGACACAGGGAGGGGGAAGGGTAAGCTGGGATGAAGTGAGAGAGTGGCATGGACATATATACACTACCAAAGGTGAAATAGATGGCTAGTGGGAAGCAGCTGCATATAGCACAGGGAGATCAGCTCAGTGCTTTGTGACCACCTAGAGGGGTGGGATAAGGAGGGTGGGAGGGAGACGCAAGAGGGAGGGGATATGGGGATATATGTATACGAATAGCTGATTCACTTTGTTATACAGCAGAAGCTAACACAACATGGTAAAGCAATTATACTCCAATAAAGATGTTAACCACCACAACAACAACAACAACAAAACACCAAAAAAACTAAGTCAATCTAGCCAACGGAGACATTGTATGTGTTTACAGTTCAAGAAATCCAGAAGAGAATCCTTTATTCTGTATGCAACGAATGGTCCATTCGAAAAGAAAAAAACTTTCAAAAATGTTGTTTTTCCATTTATTGTTCAGAACATCATTTATATACCTCTGCATTTCTTACTATTCAAAGCCAAGTCACGTGAGTTACAGGGAAGCAGCTGATTGATTTAAAGTTGGGTCATGTGATTTAAAAACCAGTGGCAGCTGATTGATTTAAACCCCGGTCATATGACATGAGGAGGGGGTGCTAAAAACTGCTTTTTCATCTCTGGCTCAGAATATCATATTTATAACTTGGTTTTTCTTTTGATTTAGAAAACTTGAGATGTCTCTCCTTGGAATCATCAGGAGAAAAATACAGTATTTCAGGTTCATTCTTGAATCCAACTTCTCACGGTTAAGGTGTATTGACTAAAAGATCTTCCTTCTTCAAGAGATTCCAAACCTCTGTAAGTCACTTCATTGTAATTGGAGAAAAAAGAAGAATGAAATCAGGCCAGCAGCTGCGGGAGGCCAAGGCAGCCCCCAGGACTAGGGAAGGAGGAGGAGGAAGGGCTGAGAGTTGCCATTAGAGCAGACAACCTCCAGAGGGCGCTGAGGCACCGGCAGAGTCCACCAGCCACTCCCAGTTTGGCACTGCAGGGTCAGATTTGGGTTTGGAGATGGGGTTGCTGTAACCTCAAGGAGGTGAGCAGAGAGGAGGAGTTGATTACCGGTCTCCTCTGACTCTCTGGCCCAAATTGCCTGGCTTCAGAGGGGGGACAGAGTTTTGCTTTCAGCAACTGATGGGGCACTTCCAGGCTGGTCGGGTTGCCCAGTGGCCCGACAGCCTGACAGGCTGACTGCGGTGTGACCGCGCTTTGTTTCTCCAGAATCTGTAGATCAGGAGGTGCATGGTTGCGGGAGCCCATTCACCGCCACCACCAGCGCCCCCCCTCCCCCCCATGGGGGATGGCACCTTCCCTGGCTGTACCCTATGATCACCAGGTGCTTGAAATGAATGCAAGTTTTTTGACTTCAAGGAAAAGCTCACGTAACCGGTTCTGCCTCATAATGTGTGGGATTTACTATAATGGAAGGACATTATAAAGAACGGGTAGAAAACTCACCTGTTGGTCTCCATGTAGGAGTTTATTTTGCATGAATCCCTCCTACATGAGTAGATAGCAGAGGTTTATTTTTGTTCCTGTGTGTGTAGTTGTGGCAGAGGGTGTAGGTATGGTGATTTGAAGCCCTCAAAGAAATATTCTCAGAACTCTCAAGACTTCTCTTGATTAGAAACGAAAGAGACCTGGAAAAGGAGGAAAAGAAAGGGAGGAGGGAGAACGAATGACTGTTTCTCAGTAAATTCACCTTCCTGGTTGATTGTTCTGTCTTCTCATTTCTTTTAACTTCTATGTATGTCTAATGGAATAATGTAGAAAGGCTGATTTTTATGCTTTAAAAGATTTTACATCACAAAGAACCTAGAAGTGGCTAACAGAACTTATTCAAATCAATTTTAGATAGACACTTTGATATTAAATTTGTATACTAAAATGGGTTGATCCACATTTTCTCTTTCTTTTTGAGTGAATATTTGTAACTTTTTTTGTGGATAATAATTTATCCTAGATATACAAAACTGTGATAATGGGTACCATTTTTTACCACTTAAATGATTTCTTTTAAATGAATAGATTGTACACTTTAAATGCCAATGTTGTGTCTTACATGCTGTTTTTTAATTCCTTGATTTCCAAAACTTGTGTTTATTTAATTGATTTCTATCTGATAATCTGTGTCTCCCCTTTATTGTTTCTTGCTTTATATTTTATTGACCTATAGTTAATTTACATTATTATATTAGTCTCAGAGGTACAACATAGTGATTCATAAATGTTTAGGTTATTCTCCATTTATAGTTATTATAAAAGAGTGGCTATATTCCCCATGCTATACAGTACACCACTGCAGATTATTGATTTTATACATAGTGGATTATACCTCAAAATCTCCTACCACTATTTTGCTCCTCCACCCTATCTCTCCCTGCTGGTAACCACTAGTCTGTTCTTTAATCTGTGAGTCTGTTTTTTTGTTGTTGTTGTTGTGTTCAATTTTTTAGATGCCACGTGTAAGTGATAACATACCATGCTTGTTTTCTCTGCGGCTTATTTTACTAAGCATAATACCCTCCAAGTCCATCCATGTTCTTGCAAATGGCAAAATTTCATTTTTTGCTGAAGTCATCATAAAAAATCTTTTTCATCCACTAACCTATTGATGAACACTTAGTTTGACTCTATATCTTGGCTATGGCAAATAACACTGTTATGAACATTGGTATGCAGTTATTTTTTTGAAATAGTGTTTTGGTTTTCTTCTGATATACCCAAGAGTGAAATTGCTGGACATTATGGTAGTTCTATCTTTAGTTTTTTGTGGAACATCCATTCTGCTTTCCACAGTAGCTGCACTAATTCACATTCACATCAAGAGTGTACAAGAGTTTCCCTTTCTCCACATTCTCACTAACCTTTGTTATTTGTGATCTTTTTGATGACAGCCATTCTGACAAGACTGAGGTGATATATCTCATAGTTTTGATTTGCATTTTACTGCCGATTAGCTATGTTTAGCATCTTTGTGAGTTGTGGCTGTCTATCTGTATTTTTTCCTTGGAAAAATGTCTATTTAGGTCTTCTCATTTTTTTCAAAAAGATTTTGGGTGTTTTTTTGATATTGAGTTGTATGTGCTGTTTCTGTAGTTTAGATATTAACCCTTGCTTGGTCATCTTTTTGGTGTTAACCTCTTATCATGTGCAAATATTTTCTCTCCTTCAGCAGGTTGTCTTTTCATTTTGTCTTTGGTTTCCTTTGCTGTGTAAAATCTTTTAAGTTTAGTGAAGTCCCATTTGTTTATTTTTGCTTTTGTTTCATTTGCCTTAGTAGCCTGAACCTAAAACTGTTGCAATCATTTATGTTGAAGAATGTTCTATATTTTCCTCTAGGGGTTTTATGGTTTCTGGTCCTACATTTAGGGCTTTATTCAGTTTTGCATTTATTTTATATATGGTGTGCTAAAATAATCTAATTTTATTCTTTTCCATGTAGGTGACCAGTTTTCACAGTACCACTTATTGAAGAGACAGTTTTTTCTCCATATTGCCTGCTTTGTCATAAATCAATTAAATATAAGTGTGTGGGCTTATTTCTGAGATCTCTATTCTATTCCAGTGATCTTTGTGTCTGTGTTTGCTCCGGTACGATTCTCTTTGATTACTGTCGCTTTGCAGTATAGTCTGAAGTCAAGGTGCGTGATGCCTCCAGCTCTGTTCTTTCTCAAGATTGTTTAGCTATTTGGGGTCTTTGTGTTTCTATACACATTTTAAAATTACTTTTTCAAGTTCTGTGAAAATGCTTTGGTATTCTGAGAGGGATTGCATTAAATCTGTAGATTGTCTTTGGCAGTATGGTTATTTTAACAGTATTAATTCTTCCAGTCCATGCACATGCTATATTTTTCCATCTTTTCGTGTTGCCTTCGACTTCTTTCACCAATGGCTGATAGATTTCTGAGCACATGTCTTTTACCTGCTTAGGTGTGTTTATTCCTAGGTATCTTATTCTTTTTGATGTGATTGCATATGGTATAGTTTTCTTAATTTTTCTTTCTGACAGCTTTGGGTTTTGTTTTTTCTTCTTTTTCTAATTCCTTCAGGTGTAATGTTAGGTTGTTTATTTGATATTTTTCTTGTTTCCTAAGAATAAGCTTGTATCACTATAACTTCCCCCTGTGAACTGCGTTGGCTGTGTCCCATAGATTTTGGATCATTGTGTGTTCATTTTCATTTGTCTTGGGTATTTTTAGAATCCATCTTTAATTTCTTCAGTGTTCCTTTCTTCCCCTTTTATTCCCTTCATCTGTGATGTGAGGACTATCTTTAATATTATGTTTGGATTTCTTTCAGTTTTGTGTGTGGTGTGTGTGTGTGTGTGTGTGTGTGTGTGTGTGTGTGATTATTTAAGTTGCTGAGCTCTTAATTTCACATGGACACTACCAACCCTGCACTGTTACTCTCCTCCCCCATAGTTACTGAATTTGACCTTATATTTTACATCTACTTGTTTTGTGTGTCCCTTAACTTCTTATTGTGAATATAGATGATTTTATTACTGTTTTCTTTCATCCTTCCTATTAGCTGTGTCCATGGTTGATTTACTACCTTTGTTGAATATTTGCCTTAACCAATGAGCTTTTTCCTTTAGTAAGTTTCCTTTCCTAATTTTTATGTTTCAGTCGTGACCTTTTCTTTTTCACTTAGAAAAGCCCCTTTAAGATTTCTCATAAAGCTGGTTTGGCGATGCTGAACTCTTTTAGTTTTGCTTCTCTGTAAAACTTTAGATCTCTCCATCAAATCTGAAGGAGAGCCTTGCTGGGTAGAGTATTTTTGGTTATAGGCTTTTCCCTTTCATGACTTTAAATATACCATGCCACTCCCTTCTGGCATGCAGAGTTTATCGTGAAAAGTCCGCTGATGACTTTATGCAAGTTCCCATGTTTGTAACTTGTCGTTTTCCCTTTGCTCCTTTTAATAGTGTCTTTTTATCTTTATTTTTTTGCTATTTTAATTACAATGAGTCTTGGTGTGGTCCTCTTTGGGTTGATCCTGTTTTGGCCTTACTGTGTTTACTGGACTTGGATGTCTGTTTTCTTTCCCAGGTTAGGGAAGTTTTCAGCTTTTATGTCTTCAGGTATGTTCTACACCCCTTTCTCTTTCCTTTTTCCTTCTGGGACCAGTATAATGCAAATGTTAGTACACTTGATGTTGTTCACAGGTCTGTTCAACTTTCCTCATTTCATTTTACTCTATTGTTTAACTGTTCATCTTCAGTGATGGCCAGTACTCTGTCCTTTAGTTTTCTGATCCATTCCTCTGTATCACTGAGTCTACCGTAGTTTCCTTTTAGTGTAATTTTCATTTCATTTATTGTACTAGTCATCTCTGTTTGGTTGTTCTTTAAGAGTTTAACTCTTTTAAAAAAAACTTCTAACTTCTTGCTCTGGTCGTCCATTCTTCTCCTGAGTTCTTTGATCACCTTTACAGTCCTTACCTTGAACTCCTTCTTGAATAGATTGGTTATCTCCACTTCACTTAGATCTTCTTCTGGGTTCTTATCTTGTTCCTTCATTTGGATCGTGTTTCTGTGTCACCTCATTTTGCTTAACTTGCTGTTTTTATTGCTATGTATGTATTAGGTTCGTTACATTTCCTGACCTTGGAGAAGTGGCCTTTTGTAGGAGAGGTCCTATGTGTCCCAGCAGCCCAGTGTCCCCTGGTCACTAGAACTATATGTTCTAGGTGTACCCCCTATGTGGGCTGCTTGGGCTCTTCTGTTGTGGTGGGCTGACTACTGTGGGTGGTCTGGTAGGCTTGGCTGCCCCCAGACTGCTTGTTTGCCAGGCTCTGCCTTGTATGGAGGCTGTCTGTGCTGCTTGGTGAGACTAAATCATAAGGCAGCTGGCTGCACAACTCTGGGGGACACCAAATCTAGTGCTGATTCACTTATGGGTAGAATTGCAGTCCAGGTGATATCAGGGCTAGTGCCCAGTCACTGGTCCTGGGGCTATGCTGGCTACTGGGAGGAAGAGACAGGTCCTGAGTTCTGGCTGCAGGGCCCAGGAGTCGCAGAGTTGGTGTTGGATCACTGTTCCTGACACAGCTATCTGCAGGGTCTGGGGTATCCCTAATCTTGTGTTGACATTCTGATGGGCAGGGTCAGGACCCAGCTGAGTCCGTGGCTGCTTCTGGCCTGCAAGTGAGTGTTCTGGTCACACAGGCTGCTGGGCTGTGGTATTCCTGGAGCTGGTGTGTGCCTGTTGGTGTAAGAGGCTGATCCCAATGCTAGAGCAGGTTTGCTGTTGGGTAGGTCCAAGCTCCATCCAGTCCCTGTGCAGTTATCACCTGCCGACGGTGAGGCTGACTCCAAGGCCAGAGCAGGCTCACTTGTCAGAGGGGCCGGGGACTCTGGGGCTGGTGCCTGTCCACTGAGGTGTGGAGGCTGGTCCTGGGGCTTTTGGTGGCTGGGCCCATGTCCAGGGGCAGCTGTGCATTGAGAGGGTCTGAAGGCAGCCTGTTTGCTGGTGGGTGGGGCTATGCCCCTGCTCAGTTAGTTGCTTGGCCTGCAGCATCCTAGTACTTGTGTCTATATTCTGGTGGAAATGGGTAGGGCTAGGTCCTGAGGCTAAAAAGATAGAGGGAGGATTCTGAAATTATGCTTGCTGGTACCAGTGTCCACGAGGTAGAAGGAGCTCCCCCAAATGGCTGCTGCCAGTGTCTATGTCCCTGAGGCTGTGCTGTGGTTGCCTCTTGCCTCTCTGGGAGACTCTCCAAGATCAGGAGGTAGGTGTGACCCAGGATCCTTTCCAAAAAAATGACTGCTTCTGTTCTGATTCTCGGATCATGTGGGATTTTGTGAGCCTCTTTTAAGAGTGGAATCTCTATTTCCCACAACCCTCTGGCTCTCTGGAAAATAAGCACTACTCGTCTTCAAAGCCCAACTTTCTAGGAACTCTTCTTTCCAGCACAGGATCCCTGGGCTTGGGAGCCTGATGTTGGGTTCATACCCCTTGCTACCTGGGAGCACCTCTGAAATTGTAATTATTCTCCCATTTGTGGGCCACCCACCTGGTGGTATGGGTCTTGACTCTGTTGAGATTTTGCCCTTCCTTCCTGTCTTGTCGAGGTGCCTTCCTTATGTCTTTAGCTGTAAAACATCTTTTATGGTAGGTCCCGGCCTTTTTCATCAATTGCTGTTCTGTAAAGTGTTGTGACTTTGGTGTGCCCATGAGAGGCATCAAGCTGTGGGTCTTTGAATGCTACCATCTTGGACAATCTCTCCACTTCATTCTTAAATCATATTATTTAATTTTTCTTAGTATCTTATTTGATTAGCAACAGCTTGAAATTTATTATCACTCATGTTTACTTCGCCTGTTTAAAAAAATTGAATAGTGCATTCATTCATTTTGAAATGAAGGTAGTGACCTGTGAATTTCCATACCTCAAAAATCAAGGATAGGACAAAAGCCTTTTCTACCTGTGTTACCCTCAAACTCTGCACCCCACCCCAGCCTGGGGATTAACCTCTTGCACCCATGCTCACCTTCTGTTTTTGGACCGTTAACCATCATTGCATCTGTATGTGTGTTGACAAAGTGAACTCTAGTCTTTCCAGTTTTTGTGTCTTGTTTTTTGGTTTAGGGAACAGTCCTACTATGAATGTACATTTACTGGTCTGCTGAAGTTCATATATAAACCTGTCAAGCACATTACCAGAACTGGAATGGCTTGTATATACACTTTGATAAATTTTAGAGACAATGGTAGAACAGAAGTAAATTGTATTTCAAATCCCACAATATTCTCACACCATGAAAACCCTTCGCTTTTTAATATATTTGTGTGTAGTTTATCTTTATGCCCATACTATATTTCCCAGAGATGGGCAAGTGTTATGTTTCTTGCTAGCACATTTACCATATTGTTCAAAGTCAGGCGTTTAGTGGTTTTAGCATGATCATGTTTCCATGAACTCGCAAATACAAGATCTTCTCTCACACTGTCTTTTACTCCCTGCTGTTTTATATTGCCCTCCTAATTCTCACTCCTGGTCTTTCTTTTTGTTCTTCATCAACCTGGATAGGTTATACTATTTTCTCCCTTATTCAAGACCAATAGAATAGAATAGAACACGCAGAAATAAACCCTGATATATGGCCAAATGATTTTTGACAAGTTGCCAAGACTTTTCAAAGTAGAAAGGATAGTATTTTCAACCAATGGTGCTGAGCAGTCTTGTTGTCAACATGCAAAAGAAGGAAGATGGACCCTTACCTAACATCATATGCAAAAATTAATGAAAACGTATCAAGAAACTAAATATGAGACCTAATAAAATAAAAAGTCTTAGAAGAAGACACAGGACAAGAGCTTCATGACATTGGATTTGGCAGTGTTTTCCTCAATATGAAACGAAGCAACAACAAAGGTACAGCTAACAAAAAAATAAACAATTTGCAGTACATAATTTTAAAACAAAATGTGTATCAAAGAAATGTAAACAGAATAAAATGGCAACCCCCAAGATGGGAGAAAATATTTGGTAGCCATCTATCTGACAAGAGATTTCTATTCAGAGTATACAGAGAACTCCTACAACTCAACAAAAAGCAAACACCCTGATTCAAAAATGGATAAAAGACTTCAATAGATGGTTCTTCAAAAAGATGTACAAATGACTAAGCACTTGAATAGATGCTCCATATCACTAAATGCATGTTTATGTATTTGTGTGCATGCATACACACACAAGCACACACACACACATACAGAAGCAGAAAACAAGTATTGGTGAGGATGTGAGGGAGCTGGAACCATTGTGTTATGTCAGTGGGAATGTAGAATGATACAGCTGCTTTGCAAAAGAGTATGGCAATTTTTCAGATATTGAAAAATAGAATTACTATGTGATCCAGGAATTTTACTATGCGGTATACCCAGAGGAATTGAAATCAGGGTCTTAAAGAAATATGTGTACTCCAGTGTTTAGAGCAGTAATAATCACAGTAGCTAAAATATGAAAGCAACCTAAGTGTTCATCCACTAGTTCCTGGATAAGCAAAGTGTGGTATACCCATATAATCCAATATTATTCAGTCTTAAGAAGGAAAAGATCTAGGAATATGCTACAACATGGATGAATCTTGAGGAAATTTAGCTACCAAAAATGCCATTTTTGTGACGTTTAGTGAGTCATAACAATACAACTACTTATTTCAATTATATGAGGTACTTAGTGTAGTCAAAACCATAGAAATTGGGAGGGTAATGATGCTTTTCAGGTGGTTATGGAACAAAAAGGAAAGTTATGTTTAAAGGATATAGAGTTACAGTTTTAAAACGTAGAAAAGAGTTAGAAAGATAAATGGTGATGTTGATCACCCAATAATATGAATGTATTTAATATCACTGAATGGTGCACTTTATAATAATTAACATGTTATATTTTATGTTATTTGATTTTACCAACATACACAATTGGGAAAGAATGTAATATCAGGAAAGGGAGTGGACCTGGGATAGAGCAGAGAGTAATCAGAAGGGTGAGACACTGCATGTGTTGAAGAAGAAGAGCTGAGAGTCTTCATTGGCCAGAAGAGACTTTATTAAAAAAAAAAAATTACTCTGAGGGTGTATTAAATAGATATCTATGAGTGTACTGCTGTCTCCCATGGGTTATCTTAAAGAGTCTTTAATAAAGTCCATAAGGCTTGCTGAGGCTTTTTTAAAAACTGGATTCCCTATGAGATAATTAGAGGGTGGTACTTAAGTCTATGTCTAGGTTGACAGATTTTGCAGGGAAGATGAACTTGAGAACAGTGGAGGTCCTGAGAGTGTAAGTACATGGAAATTAGAAAAAAATAATAATAAAGGGAATTAGGAAAACTTTGGACTTCGAAGGTCATGTATTACTGAGTCAGACCTGAGGTTCCTAAGGAGTTATATACACAGTTGCTATTTGGATTACTTGTTGATAAAGATAAGTGGAAAAACTAGAGTCGTTTCCAAGTGTAGGTAAGTTATAATGAGAGGATGGAGGTGGAAATTAGGGAGGCCCAGAGAAAAGTGGGAAGGTCATATTGGGCCAAGATGGTGGTAATATCCAGCAGAACAGATGGTAGGGCAGACTATGGATTCATCTTTTATATTTTGGCTCCCCACTGCATCCTTAATAATTCTTTGGGAATATTTCATTGTTCTGTGATGCAGGTACAGAATTCGAGTGAGGAGACTACACCCTCAGTGTTCAGCTGTCTGAGTCCTCAGTGTGCTTCAAATGATGGAGAACTATTGCTTCTTTATGAGAAGAGTTAGTACCTCGTAGCTAAGCTTAAGCTGGAGCTTATGCAATATTGATTCCATTTTATATATACTGTTGGAATGGAGGTTCCTCCTCCTCTTTTCTTGACCATTATGAAATGAATCTATATTTCTCAATATTTGGGTATATCAGATAAATACATTAAGTAAAGGAATCTTATATATTGGTCCCTGCATAGTTTGCTCTTTCTTGTTTCTCTTCTACCTTTACTAAATTAGCACAGGGAGAGACCTGGAAATGTTCTAATCAGGAGAGATTAGAACATCATATTTCTAGAGAGGTTGGTTGGACAGAGCAGGGGTCCCAGTGAGAATCAAAGCTTCTGTTTCTACTTGGAAGTGTACCTGTATAGAGTAGAGGGCTCCAGGAAACATCCTAGAATATTCCAATGTCCCTGCAGGAGATCATTAAGAGAGGCAGGATCTGGTACCAGATCAGTGTACTATGACATGTTTGTCAGTCATCTGATGTGAGATTCTCAGAGCCAATCCCATATGGTAGGGCTGAGTGCAGAGTGATGAAGAACCTGTGAAAGCCTTTGACTGCATGTTAAAGATGAAGCTCTGATTTCAGGGAGAATTTTCTTACCTGACTGAATGTCATCCTTCTGCGGGGATGAGATTCTGTGCTTTTCCTCTGTTGATGACCACTGACTGAAAATCATTAGAGGATCATGTCTAGAAAGCATTCTTTATTTAATTTCTTAAAGAAGAAAACATAGAAAACATTTTTATCCACTTTCAAATCGAGGATCAAGGGGAATGACATCAGTGAAAATGTCAGAGTAGGGAGCTCTGGCTTGTGTCCATCCCCAGAAACACTGACATACGTGGTAAAACCTGTCAAAATGATCTTAACAACACATGTAAGTTTTCTTTCCTTTTCGCCCTGTAGATTTATCTTTCATTGAAACTTTACTTACTACAGGATGTGAAGAATTAACAAGGAAGTAGAAACTGTACTTCCTGATGAGAGAATCACTAAGTCACATTAGCTGTTCTGAGCTATGTCTTACTCACCGTGACTGTAATTTAAAAAAACAAACAAACAAAACACACACACACACACACACACACACAGACACACACACACACATATATATATATATATATTTGTAAGTCAGTTCTGACATTTCCTCGTTAAAGACAAGGTAACAGATACAGACTTAGATTTACTAGAATTGAGCAAAATTTTGATTGTACTTGTGTTGAATATATGAGCATGACCTGCTACAAAACTTCATTATACTTATTGTCACAACTGACAAATTCCCTTTTTCCACTCCTGATATGTTGCATGTAAGGAATGCATAGGTCACTAACCCCAGCTGGTCACAGGTAAACTCTGCCACATGGATTACTGCATGTTTTCCTGCTGGAAGACCATACGTTCTCGAGTATCATGCCTGCAGAGTATCTGGGCTCTTCTTTTTTTCCGGATAAAGGTTAGATAATCACCTGATTTTATGAGAAATATATAAATTGTATTTGCATATTCTTCAGGTTTTTATTTATCCATTCTCTTTCAAGTCCTAAGTGCAAATATTAAAGTGATTTCCAAGAGGGTGGTTAATAAGACAGCTACGTTTATGCTCCAAAATTAGCAATAAATCATAATACAATTGTAAATGCATTAATGTGTGGTTAATATGTAGATACTTATGTAAATGCAACTTTAGTAATGCTTTGGGGAGAGCTTCAGAATCTAGGTATTAAAAGAAAAAAAAAAAAAACAAGAAGGAGTTCTTGAAACTCTCAGGGAGTTATAGGGAAGTCTTTGTGTCTATAAATATCAATCTGAAATAATGCATTTTCTCAGAAATAAACTAGGCGTAAAATTGTAGGAAAAAAATCATGAAATGAAAGAGCATGTGAGACGGCCATACAAGAAAAAGAATATTCTCAGAGAAAAATGAACAGTGTGGAGTTCAGCAGAAGGGTAATACAGATTCAGAGAGTAAAACTTTGGAGAGCCTAATTGTGAGTTCCTCATATTTCATCTTTGGAGAGACGGTAGTCATTTGAAATATGATGTTATAAGATGACGTTAACATACTTAAATACTTTCGTTTAGAAATGACCACTTAGAACCAGAATAAATGAAAGAGAACACAAAATCATGTTTTCGTCGATTTTTAAAGGCCTCAGGTGAGTGCTGATAATTTAAAAATACATGATGTCTTTCACTGTAAAGTAAAGGAGCTGTTACATTGGAGGATTACTGGACTGAATGTCAATATTATGACATAGTATGAGTGTGTTTCGTGTTTGGTAATTGCAATCATTGTTGCTTTGGTTGTGGTCATCCATTTACAATGCTTGGTGTCAGTTTATTTATCTCTTGTAAAAATAAAATACAGTATGTGTGTGTGTGTGTGTGAAAAACATGCATGATGTCTTGAGTCAAGTTGTATGGAATTTGAGATCTGGAAAAAAGCATTTCTTTTCTGTAATGCTAGGATGCTAATTGGACATTTTTGCAAGAAAGAGATTTCAGGATGCAAATCTCGTGTCTCTAAGGTGGGAAGTCAGTTCATGGCGGAACATTCTATTAAACTTGTGTGAGTGGAGAAATATTTCTTTGGAAGGAAGAGGTCACGAATCCCTTTTTAATAAAGTTAGTGGTTTATAGTATACCGAATGAGCAAAATGGCTATTTCTGAAATTTAGAAAAAAATAATATAGTTTTTCTGCATTTATATTATGAAGCTGATGTAAAATATCAAAAATTCTTTATTTTGAACAACAATGTAATCAATTTGACATAATTCATATATATTGAACCTGTGGTACACACACACAATAAAACTTACATTCAAAAATTTTTTTTCACTTAAGAAATATTTTCAAGTGTAGTTGATTTACAATGTTGTGGGTTTTTTAAATACATGTTTATTGGAGTATAATTGCTTTATAACATTGTATTAGTTTCTGCTTTACAACAAAGTGAATCAGCTATATGTATACATATATTCCCCATATCCCCCCCTCTTGAGCCTCCCTCCCACACTCCCTATCCCACCCCTCTGGGGGACATAAAGCACCGAGCTGATCTCCCTGTGCTATGCGGCAGCTTACCACTAGCTATTTTACATTTGGTAGTGTATATATGTCAGTGCTACTCTCTCACTACGTCCCTGTCTCCCCTTCCCCCCGTGTCCTTAAGTCCGTTCTCTACATCTGTGTCTTTATTCCTGCCCGTCACTAGGTTCGTCAGTACCATTTTTCTAGATTCCATATATATGTGTTAGCATACGGTATTTGTTTTTCTCTTTCTGACTTACTTCACTCTGTATGACAGACTCTAGGTCCAACCACCTCACTACAAATAACTCAATTTTGTTCCTTTTGATGGCTGAGTAATACTCCATTGTATATATCTGCCACATCTTCTTTATATATTCATCTGTCGATGGACATTTAGGTAGCTTTTATGTCCTGGCTATTGTAAATAGTGCTACAGTGAACACTGTGGTACATGTATCTTTTTGAATTATGGTTTTCTTCGGGTATATGCCCAGTAGTGGGATTGCTGGGTCATACGGTAGTTCTATTTTTAGCTTTCAAGGAATCTCCATACTGTTCTCCATAGCGGCTGTATCAGTTTACATTCCCACCAACAGTGCAGGAGGGTTCCCTTTTCTCCACACCCTCTCCAGCCTTTATACATTGTTGTATTAATTTTTGCTGTGCAAAAAAATGATTCAGCTATATATATATATATATATATATATATATATATATATATATATATATATATATATATTCTTTTCCATTATGGTTTATCACAGGATATTGAATATAGTTTCCTCTGCTATACAGTAGGTCTTTGTGGTTTGTCCGTCCTGTGCAGAATAGTTTGCTTCTGCTATTCCAAAACTCCCAATCTTTCCTTCACTCTCTCCTTGGCAACCACAACTCTGTTTTCTATATCTGTGTGTTTGTTTCTGTTTCGCTGACATGTTCATTTGTGTCCTGTTTTCGATTCCACATATAAGTGATATTATATGGTATTTGTCTTTCTCTTTCTGACTTACTTCACTTAGTATCATTATCTGTAGGTCCATCCATGTTGCTGCAAATGACATTATTTCATTCTTTTTTATGTCTGAGTAATATCTATTGTATACGTATACCACACCTTCTTTATACGTTCATTTTTCAATGAACGTTTAGGTTGTTTCCATGTCTTGGCTGTTATAAATAGTGCTGCTATGAACATAGGGTTTCATGCATCTTTTGAATTATAGTCTTGTCTAGATATATGTCCACAAGTGGGATTGCTAGATCATATGGCAACTCTCTTTGTAGTTTTTTTGAGGAACCTCCATACTGTTTTCCATAGTGGCTGCACCAACTTACATGGCCACCAACAGTGTAGAAGGTTTCCCTTTTCTCCATACCCCCCCAGCATTTGTTAATTGTAGATTTTTTTAATGATGGCCATTCTGATCAGTGTGAAGTGGTACCTCATTGTAATTTGGATTTGCATTTCTCTGATAATTAGTGATGATGAGCATCTTTTCATGTGCCTATCGGCTATCTGTATGTCTTCTTTGGAGAAATGTTTATTTAGGTCTTCTACCCATTTTTCCATTGAGTTATTTGTTATTTTGTTATTGAGTTGTATGAGCTGTTTGTATAGTTTGGAAATTAAGCCCTTGTCAGTCTCATCATTTGCTAATATTTTCTCCCAGTCCATAGATTGTATTTTCAATTTGATTATGGTTTCCTTTGCTGTGCAAAAGCTTATAAGTTTGATTAGTTCCTGTTTCTTTTTTACTTTTACAGTAAGTCCCCTACATATGAACAAGTTCTCTTCCAAGAGTGCGTTTGTAAGTCCAATTTGTTTGTAAGTCCAACAAAGTTAGCCTAGGTACCCAACTTACACAGTCGGCTATATGGTATTGTACTGTAATAGGTTTATAATACTTTTCACACAAACAGTACATAAAAAACCAACACAAAAACAATGAAAACATTTTGAATCTTACAGTACAGTAACTTGAAAAGTACAGTAATACAGTACAACAGCTGGGATACTCGGGCTGGCATCGAGGGAACAGGCGAGATGAGTTACTGATTGGAGGAGGGAGAGGAGGTGGGAGATGGTAGAGGTGAAGGATTATCAGCAGTAGGAGACAGAGGGCAAGCTGCAATTTCACTCATACCTGACGTTGATGGCACAGGTTCTGGTTCCTTGCTGGATTTAATTCTATCTACCCTCTTGAAAAAATGATCCATTGATGTCTGGGTAGTAGCTCTTTTTTTCTCATCATAGATGACCAGGTAGCACTGGATTGCATTCTGAATGGCTGCTGCCACCTTTGGGTCCCATTCTAGGTTCGGGTCCTCTGCCTCAAAAGCTAACAGTGCTTCCTCAAATAACGAAGATTCCCTTGCCATTTTCTGTGTCGTGAATCTCTTCAGTTCTTCAGTTACTTCTTCTTCCTCCTGTCCCTCTTCATCCTTTCTCTGGGCCTCCAATTCCATCAGTAAGCTCCTCATGTTGCACAGCAAGGAGTTCAATGAAATCGTCCTCTTGCAGATCTAGCTCCAGCTTCTCGCTGAGGGTCACTACGTTGCTGAAGACCTCTTCGGACTTCTGATCTACCTTCTCAAATCCACAAAAATCATGAACAAACTGTGGGCAAAGGTTCTTCCAAACCGCATTCATGGTGACCGCCATACCCTCACACCATGCAAAGTCAATGTTTTTTATGGTCTTGTAGATGTTATAGTCCTTCCAAAATTGTCCCTAGGTTGTTCCTGATTTGTCACTTACCTTTACTGCCTGACAAAAAGTGTGACACAAATAATATTTCTTGGAAGTTGCTATAACTCCCTGGTCCATAGGTTGGATGAGCAACGTAGTATTCGGTGACAGATGCACTACTTTGACGTTGGGATGAAAGTCATCCATGAATGGGGGGCGGCCCAGAGCATTGTCGAGCAGCAAAAGAATGTTTTGCTGGGACGTCCTTCTCCAAGCAATATTTCTCTACATCTGGGATAAAGTGGTGGCAAAACCAGTCCTGGAACGTGGCCTGTGTAATCCAGGATTTGGGGTTACGCTTCCACACAACAGGAAGAGAGCCCTTGGCTATGTTTTTAAGGGTTCTTGGGTTCTCTGAATGATAAACTAAGAGAGGCTTCAGCTTCATATCACCGGAAGCATTGCCACCAAACAACAGTTAGCCTATCCTTTGCTGCTTTACAGCCCAGCATCAACTTTTCCTCCTTACTGATGTAACTTCGGTCTGGCATCCCCTTCCGGTAGAGTTGTGTCTCATCCACATTAAAATCCTGGTTGGGTAAATACACACCATCATCAATAATTTCTCAAAGTGTTTCAGGAAGTTCCTGGACAGCTACCCTATCTGCACTTGCTGCCTCTCCACTTACTTTTACATTGTGAAGGTTGGCTCTAGCCTTGAATGGATACAGCCAGCCAGGGCTGGCATTAAAAGATGTGCCCTCTGATTCTTTGCCGTGTTTCTTCTTCAAGTCTTCATAAAGGCTTTTAGCTTTCTCTTGAATCAGCATTAAGCTGAGCAGGACTCAGCGCTGATGTTGATCCCGCATCCGCACACTGAGAAGTTTCTCCATCTCCTCCATCACTTTTCCATGCTTCTTCGATATTTTGTCAACATCATCATCGGCACAGCAGACTTCACATGTTCCATGATCTTGTCCTTGTTCTTTAGATTCGTGCCAATGATTGAAAGATTTATGTTATAAGAATGAGCGATGTCTAACATCTTTTTGCCTCGCTCCACTCTCTCAATTATTTTCACTTCTGTTTGCATCATCATCGCTTGGCACTTCTTAACAGTACCAGCTACATCACCGCTGCTTTTACGGTTGCTTCCAGACATCTTGGGCTTGAAATAAAGGTACTGTACTACTGTACTCTATACAGTACTGTAAGGTACACAAAAGCACAACCACTTATAGAGGATGCACGCACGTGACAATGTATACCAGACACGTGAACTAATTTACATGATTGGACATGCGAATGGACATTTGCATCTTTGAAAGTTTGCAACTTGAAGGTTCGCATGTAGGTGTCTTACTGTATTTGTACTGCCTTGGGAGAACTAGCTAGGAAAACTTTGGTATGATTTATGTCAGAGAATGTTTTGCTTATGTTCTCTTCTAGGAGTTTTAAGGTGTCATATCTTATATTTAAGCATATAAGCCATTTGGAGTTTATTTTTGTGTAAGGAGTGAGGGTATGTTCTGACTTCACTGATTTGCATACGGTTGTCCAACTTTCAAAACACCAATTGCTGAAGAGACTGTCTTTTCCCCATTGTATATTCTTCCCTCCTTTGTCGAAGGTTAGTTGACCATAGGTGTGTGGGTTTTTTTCTGGGCTCGCTATTCCATTCCATTGATCCATGTATCTCTTTCTGTGCCAATACCCTGCAGTTTTGATTACTGTAACTTTGTAGTATTGTCTGAAGTTTAGGAGGGTTATGCCTCCTGCTCTGTTCTTTTTCCTCAGGATTGTGTTGACAATTCTGACTTTTTATGGTTCCAGATACATTTTAGGATGATTTCTTCTAGTTCTGGGAAAAAAGTCATGGGTAATTTGATAGGGATCACATTAAATCTGTAGATTGCTTTGGGTAGTATGGCCATTTTAACACTATTAATTCTTCCCATCCAAGAGCGTGGGATATCTTTTCATTTCTTTGAATCATCTTCAGTTTACTTTACTAATGTTTTGTAGTTCTCAGCATATAAGTCTTTCACCTCCTTGGTGAGGTTTATTGCTAAGTATTTTATTTTTTGGATGCCATTTTAAAAAGGATTGCTTGTTTACATTCCCTTTCTGATATTTCATTGTTAGTGTAAAGCAATGCAACCAGGGACTTCCCTGGGGACTCCGTGGTTGAGAATCCACCTGTCAATACAGGGGACACGGGTTTGAGCCCTGGTGCAGGAATATCTCACATGCCGTGGAGCAACTAAATCTGTGCTCCACAACTCCTTAGCCTGCACTCTAGAGCCCGTGAGCCACAACTACTGAACCCGTGTGCCACAACTACTTAAGCCCACGTGCCTAGAGCCCGTGCTCCACAACAAGAGAAGCCACTGCAATGAGAACCCTGCGCACCACAATGAAGACTAGCCCCCACTGGCCACAACTAGAGAAAGCCCGTGCACATCAATGAAGACCCAATGCAGCCAAAATGAATTTAAAAGAACAAAAAAAAGAAAAACCAAGAAATGCAACCAATTTATGTATGTTAATCTTGTATCCTGCTACTTTGCTGAATTTGTTTATCAGTTCTAGTAGTTTTTGTGAGGAATTTTTAGGGTTTCCTTTATATATATTATCATGTCATCTGCATATAATGACAACTTTACCTCTTCCCTTCCAATTTGGTTTGATTTTATTTCTTTTTCTTGTCTGATTGTTGTGGCTAGGACTTCCAATACTATGTTGAAGAGAAGAGGTGAGAGTGGGCATCCTTGTCTTGTTCCAGATTTTAGCGGGAAGGCTTTCAGCTTATGAACATTGGGTATTATATTGGCTTTGGGTTTGTCATAAATAGCTTTTATTATGTTGAGATATGTTTCCTCTATACCCACTTTGGTGAGCTTTTTTATCATGAATGGATGCTGAAGTTTTTCAAATGCTTTTTCGGCATCTCTTGAGATGATCATTTGTTTTGTGTTTTTCCTTTGCTGATGGGGTGTATCATGTTTATTGATTTGCATATGTTGAAACAACTTTGTGACACTGGGGTGAATCAAATTTGGTCATGGTGTATGATCCTCTTATGTGTTGTTGGATTCGGTTTTTTTATCTTCAGTTGAGAATTTTTGCATCTATATTTATTGAAGATATTGGCTTGCAATTTTCTTTTTTTGGTAGTGTCTTTCTCTGTGTTTTTTTAAAAAGTCTTTATTGAATTTGTTACAATATTGCTTATGTTTTATGTTTTGGTTTCTTGTTCGTGGGGCATGTGAGATCTTAGCTCCCCGACCAGGGATCGAACCCGCACCCCCTGCACTGGAAGGTGAAATCTTAACTGCTGGACCACCAGAAAAGTCCCCATCTGTTTTTTGTTTGTTTGTTTGTTTGTTTTTTAGTAAATTTCTTCCTTTCTTTATTTTTCGATGCATTGGGTGTTCGTTGCTGTGCACAGGCTCTGTCTAGTTGTGGCGAGTGGGGGTTACTCTTCGTTGTGGTGTGCAGGCTGTTCATTGCGGTGGCTTCTTTTGTTGCAGAGCATGGGCTCTAGGTGCACGGGCTTCAGTAGTTGTGGCTATCAGGCTCAGTAGTAGTTGTGGCTCATGGGCTGTAGAGTGCAGGCTCAGTAGTTGTGGCACACAGGCTTAGTTGCTCCGCGGCATGTGGGATCTTCCTGGACCAGGGCTCGAACCCATATCCCCTGCATTGGCAGATGGATTCTTAACCACTGTGCCACCAGGGAAGTCCCCCCCCCATCTGGTTTTGAAATGAGGGTGATGGTGGCTTCATAGACTGTCTTTGGAAGTATTCCTTACTCTTCAATCTTTTTGAAGAGTTTGAGAAGAATCAGTGTAAGTTCTGCTTTGTATATTTGGTAGAATTTGCCTGTGAAACCATCTGACCCTGGACTTTTGTTGGTAGGGAGTTGTTTTAAATTACAGATTCTATTTTGCTTTTAGTGATCAGTCTGTTCAATTTATCTATTTCTTCTTGATTCAGTTTTGTTTGGCTGTAAAAAAACAACATATATTTTTAGGTTATGTTAGCACCTAAATACTTACCATGTATCAGACCACAAAAGAGCAAAGAAAAAAATATTAAAATGTTTTTTCAAATAGAAAAAGTATTGAAATATTTTTAAGAAATTGGGATAATAATACTAATTACAATAATGTCAAATTGTTCTGAACTTAAAGACTACTTTATGTAAGATGCATATTATATGCTTATCATTTTATTGTTTTTAAATACATGGAATGTTTTCTCCTTTCTAATGTAATTCTTTTATTTTACCTGTATATTGGGAAAAAAATTTAGTTGCACATAATATAAAAAATTACACTTTAATAGGAGATATTAATCCATTTACATTTACTATAGTACTGAAAATACTTAGGTTTACTGTTACCATGTTATTGAGTGCTCTTTTTAATTTATTTATTTTTTAAAAGATATAATTTGGGAGGGGCATAAATTATTTATTTATTTATTTATTTTCAACATCTTTATTGGACTATAATTGCTTTACAATGGTGTGTTAGTTTCTGCTTTATAACAAAGTGAATCAGCTATACATATACATATATCCCCATATCTCCTCCCTCTTGTGTTTCCCTCCTACGCTTCCTAGCCCACCCCTCTAAGTGGTCACAAAGCACTGAGCTGATCTCCCTGTGCTATGCAGCTGTTTCCTACTAGCTATCTATTTTACATTTGCTGGTATATATACGTCTATGCCACTCTCTCACTTTGTCCCAGCTTACCCTTCCCCCTCCTCATGTCCTGAAGTCCATTCTCAACGTCTGCGTCTTTATTCCTGTCCTGCCCCTAGGTTCTTCCCAACCATTTTTTTTCTTTTTTTTTTAGATTCCATATATATGTTAGCATACAGTATTTGTTTTTCTCTTTCTGACTTACTTCACTCTGTATGACAGACTCTAGGTCCATCCACCTCACTACAAATAACTCAATTTCACTTCTTTTTATGGCTGAGTAATATTCCATTTTATATTGAAGATGTGCAACATCTTCTTTATCCATTCATCAGTTGATGGACGCTTAGGTTGCTTCCATGTCCTAGTTATTGCAAATAGAGATGCAATGAACATTGTGGAACATGACTCTTTTTGAATTATGGTTTTCTCCAGGTATATGCCCAGTAGTGGGATTGCTGTGTCATATGGTAGTTCTATTTTTAGTTTTTTTAGGAACCTCCATACTGTTCTCGATAGTGGCTGTATCAATTTACATTCCCACCAACCGTGCAAGAGGGTTCCCTTTTCTCCACACCTCTGCAGCATTTGTTGTTTGTAGATTTTTTTGATGATGGCCATTCTTACCTGTGTGTGGTGATACCTCATTGTAATTTTGATTTGCATTTCTCTAATGATCAGTGATGTTGAGCATTCTTTAATGTGTTTGTTGGCAATCTGTATATCTTCTTTGGAGAAATGTCTATTTAGGTCTTCTGCCCATTTATGGATTGGGTTGTTCGTTTCTTTGATATTGAGCTGCATGGGCTGCTTGTAAAGTTTGGAGATTAATCCTTTGTCAGTTGCTTCGTTGGCAAATATTTTCTCCCATCTGAGGGTTGTCTTTTCGTCTTGTTTACGTTTTCCTTTGCTGTGCAAAATCTTTTAAATCTCATTAGGTTCCATTTGTTTATTTTTGTTTTTATTTCCATTTCTCTAGGAGGTGGGTCAAAAAGGATCTTGCTGTGATTGATGTCATAGAGTGTTCTGCCTATGTTTTCCTCTAAGAGTTTTATAGTGTCTGGCCTTACATTTAGGTCTTTAATCCATTTTGAGTTTATTTTTGTGTATGGTGTTAGGGAGTCTTCTAATTTCATTCCTTTACCTGTAGCTGTCCAGTTTTCCCAGCACCACTTATTGAAGAGGCTGTGATTTCTCCATTGTATATTCTTGCCTCCTTTATCAAAAATAAGGTGACCATATGTGTATGGGTTTCTGTCTGGGCTTTCTCTCCTGTTCCATTGATCTATATTTCTGTTTTTGTGCCAGTACCATACTGTCTTGACTACTGTAGCTTTGTAGTATAGTCTGAAGTCAGGGAGCCTGATTCCTCCAGCTCTGTTTTTCTTCTCAGGATTGCTTTGGCTGTTCGGGGTCTTTTGTGTTTCCATACAAATTGTGAAATTTTTTGTTCTAGTTCTCTGAAAAATGCCATTGGTAGTTTGATAGGGATTGCACTGAATCTGTAGATTGCTTTGGGGAGTATAGTCATTTTCACAATGTTGCTTCTTCCAATCCAAGAACACGGTATATCTCTCTACCTGTTTGTGTCATCTTTGATTTATTTCATCAGTGTCTTATAGTTCTTTGAGTAAACGTCTTTTGTCTCCTTAGGTAGGTTTATTCCTAGGTATTTTATTCTTTTTGTTGCAGTGGTAAATGGGAGTGTTTCCTTAATTTCTCTTTCAGATTTTTCATCGATAATGTATAGGAATGAAAGAGATATCGGTACATTAATTTTGTATCCTGCAACCTTACCAAATTCATTGATTAACTCTAGTAGGTTTCTGGTAGCATCTTTAGGATTCTCTATGTATAGTATCATGTCATCTGCAAACAGTGAGAGCTTAACTTCTTCTTTTCCGATTTGGATTCCTTTTATTTCTTTTTCTTCTCTGATTGCTGTAGCTAAAAATTCTAAAAGTGTGTTGAATAACAGTGGTGAGAGTGGGCAACCTTGTCTTGTTCCTGATCTTGTTGGAAATGGTTTCGCTTTTTCACCATTGAGAACGATGTTGGCTGTGGGTTTGTCATATATGGCCTTTATTATGTTGGGGAAAGTTCCCTCTATGCCTACTTTCTGGAGGGTTTTTATCATAAATGGGTGTTTAATATTGTCAAAAGCATTTTCTGCATCTATTGAGATGATCATATGGTTTTTATCCTTCAGTTTTTTTAATATGGTGTATCACATTGATTTGCATGTATTGAAGAATCCTTGCATCCCTGGGATAAACCCCACTTGATCATGGTGTATGATCCTTTTAAGGCGCTGTTGGATTCTGTTTGCTAGTGTTTTGTTGAGGATTTTTGCATCTATGTTCATCAGTGATATTGGCCTGTAGTTTTCCTTCTTTGTGACATCTTTGTCTGGTTTTGGTATCAGGGAGATGGTAGTCTCATAGAATAAGTTTGGGAGAGTTCCTCCCTCTGCTATATTTTGGAAGAGTTTGAGAAGGATAGGTGTTAACTCTTCTCTAAATGTTTGATAGAACTTGCCTGTGAAGCCATCTGGTCCTGGGCTTTTGTTTGTTGGAAGATTTTTAACCACAGTCTCAATGTCAGTGCTTGGGATTGGTTTGTTTACATTTCCTATTTCTTCCTGGCTCAGTCTTGGAAGGTTGTGCTTTTCTAAGAATTTGTCCATTTCTTCCAGGTTGTCCATTTTATTGGCATATAGTTGCTTGCAGTAATCTCTCATGATCCTTTGTATTTCTGCAGTGTCAGTTGTTACTTCTCCTTTTTCATTTGTAATTCTATTGATTTGAGTCTTCTCCCTTTTTTTCTTGGTGAGTCTGGCTAATGGTTTATCAATTTGGTTTATCTTCTCAAAGAACCAGCTTTTAGTTTTTTTTGATATTTGCTGTTGTTTCCTTCGTTACTTTTTCATTTATTTCTGATCTGATCTTTATGATTTCTTTCCTCTGCTGACTTTGGGTTTTTTTTTTCTTTCTTTCTCTAATTGCTTTAGGTGTAAGGTTAGCTTGTTTATTTGAGATGTTTCTTGTTTCTTGAGGTAGGATTGTATTGCTATAAACTTCCCTCTTAGAACTGCTTTTGCTGCATCCCATAGGTTTTGGGTCATCATGTTTTCATTGTCATTTGTTTCTAGGTATTTTTTTAATTTCCTCTTTGATTTCTTCAGTGATCTCTTGGTTATTAAGTAGTGTATTGTTTAGCGTCCATGTGTTTGTATTTTTTTACAGATTTTTTCCTGTAATTGATATCTAGTCTGATAGCGCTGTGGTCGGAAAAGATACATGATACGTACTCAATTTTCTTAAATTTACCAAGGCTTGATTCGTGACCAAGATATGATCTATCCTGGAGAATGTTCCACGAGCACTTGAGAAAAGGTGTATTCTGTTGTTTTTGGATGGAATGTCCTATAAATATCAGTTAAGTCCATCTTGTTTAATGTATCATTTAAAGCTTGTGTTTCCTTATTTATTTTCATTTTGGATGATCTGTTCATTGGTGAAAGAGGGGTGCTAAAGTCCCCTACTGTGGTTGTGTTACTGTCGATTTCCCCTTTTATGGCTGTTAGCATTTGCCTTATGTATTGAGGTGCTCCCATGTTGGGTGCATAAATATGTACAATTGTTATATCTTCTTCTTGGATTGATCCCTTGATCATTATGTAGTGTCCTTCTTTGTCTCCTGTAATAGTCTTTATTTTAAAGTCTTTTTTGTCTGATATGAGAATTGCTACTCTAGCTTTCTTTTGATTTCCATTTGCATGGAATATCTTATTCCATCCCCTCACTTTCAGTCTGTATGTGTCCCTAGGTCTGAAGTGGGTCTCTTGTAGACCACATATATACCGGTCATGTTTTTGGATCCATTCAGCCAGTCTATGTCTTTTTGTTGGAGCATTTAATCCATTTACATTTAAGGTAATTATTGATATGTATGTTCTTATTACCATTTTCTCTAATTGTTTTGGGTTTGTTATTGCAGGTCTTTTCCTTCTCTTGTGTTTCCTGCCTAGAGAAGTTCCTTTAGCATTTGTTGTAAAGCTGGTTTTGTGGTGCTGAATTCTGTTAGCTTTTGCTTGTCTGTAAAGCTTTTAATTTCTCTGTCGAATCTGAATGAGATGCTTGCTGGGTCGAGTAATCTTGGTTGTAGCTTTTTCCCTTTCATCACTTTAAATAGGTCCTGCCAGTCCCTACTGGCTTGCAGAGCTTCTGCTGAAAGATCAGCTGTTAACCTTACGGGGATTCCCTTGTATGTTATTTGTTGTTTTTCCCTTGCTGCTTTTAATATTTTTTCTTTTTATTTAATTTTTGATAGTTTGATTAATATATGTTTTGGCATGTTTCTCCTTGGGTTTATCTTGTATGGGACTCTCTGCGCTTCCTGGACTTGACTAAAGATTTCCTGTCCCATATTAGGGAAGTTTTCAACTATAATCTCTTCAAATATTTTCTCAGTCTCTTTCTTTTTCTCTTCTACTTCTGGGACCCCTCTATTCGAATGTTGGTGCGTTTAATGTTGCCCCAGAGGTGTCTCAGATTGTCCTCAATTCTTTTTGTTCTTTTCTCTTTATTCTGCTCTGTGGTAGTTTTTCCACTATTTTATCTTCCAGGTCGTTTATCCATTCTTCTGCTTCAGTTATTCTGCTATTGTTTCCTTCCAGAGAATTTTAAATTCCATTTATTGTGTTGTTCATCATTGTTTGTTTGCTCTTTAGTTCTTCTAGGTCCTTGTTAAACGTTTCTTCTATATTCTCCATTCCAGTTCCAAGATTTGGGATCACCTTTACTATCATTACTCTGAATTCTTTTTCAGGTAGACTGCCTATTTCCTCTACATTAGTTTGGTCTGGTGGGTTTTTACCTTGCTCCTTCACCTGCTGTGTGTTTCTCGGTCTTCTCATTTGGCTTTGGGGACTGTGTTAGGGGTCTCCTTTTCACAGGCTGCAGATTCGTAGTTCCCGTTGTTTTTGGTGTCTTCCCCCAGTGGCTAAGGTTGGTTCAGTGGGTTGTGTAGGCTTTCTGGTGGAGGGGACTGGTGCCTGTGTTCTGGTGGGTGTGTCTGGATCTTGTCTTTCTGGTGGGCAGGTCCGCATCCGGTGGTGTGTTTTGGGGTGTCTGTGACCTTATTATGATTTTAGGCAGCCTCTCTGCTAATGGGTGGGCCTGCATTCCTGTCTTGCTAGTTGTTTGGCATGGGATGTCCAGCACTGGATCTTGCTGGTCTTTGAGTGGAGCTGGGTCTTAGCGTTGAGACGGATATCTCTGGGAGAGCTTTCGCCGTTTGATATTACAAGGTGCCGGAGGTCTCTGGTAGACCAATGTCCTGAACTCGGCTCTCCCACCTCAGAGTCACAGGCTTGACACCCGGCCGGAGCACCAAGACCCTGCCAGCCACACGGCTGGGGGTGAGAGCAAGAGGTAGCTTTGGTACATCTCAAAGACCACCAATGAGATTCACTGACCATTTTCTCTCCATCAGTGAAGAAAACAAAATTCAGTCTTTGGCAAGTCAGCCACTTTGGTAGCCAGCCTCCAAGATGGCCCTAATCATCCCCTAATTATCTCCCAGTCTTCATGCACCTGTGTGGCTCCTCGCACTTGAAAAGGGCTGACTGTTTAACTAATAAGACATTGCAGAAATGACAAAGTGCAGCTTCCAAAGGTATAAAAGACATTACAGCTTCTGCTTTGGTTTCTGCTAGATCACTCATCCTGGGGTAAGCCAGCTGCCATGTCATGAGGACATTCAAGCAGCCCTAAGGAGAGATCCATGTGGCAAGGAACTGAGGCCTCTTACCTACAACCACGTGAGTGAGTCATCTCAGAAGTCAAAAGATTTAATTTTATTTATTTTTGGTTGCGTTGCGTCTTCGTTGCTGCACAGCGTTTGTCTAGTTGTGTCCAGCAGGGGTTACTCATCGTTGTGGTGCACGGGCTTCTCCTTGCGGTGGTTTCTCTTGTTGTGGAGTATGGGCTCTAGGTACGTGGGCTTCAGTAGTTGTGTCATGCAGGCTCAATAGTTGTTGCTTGCAGGCTCTAGAGCACAGGCTCAGTAGTTGTGGCACACGGGCTTAGTTGCTCTGTGGCATGTGGGATCTTCTCAGACCAGGGATTGAACCCCTGTCCCCTGCATTGGCAGGCAAATTCTTACCCACTGCGCCACCAGGGAAGTCCAGTGTGCTCTTTTTTAAACCTAGTCTGTTTTCATTATTTTCTATCTTAACGATTCAGTATTAAATGAAAAGAAATAATACTCCTTTCTACCCCTCCTCTTTGAGGATTATATATGAAGAAATATGTCTTATTTATTAATCTCAAATTTTCACCTTACTTTTAAGAAGTAATCACAATGTCAAGTATTTAATACCTTTCACTTCCACCTTGAAAAGCATGGATATTAAAGTGCTAATATAATTACCTTCCCTAGTCTATCTTTTTTCCCTTTTGTTATGTATAAAAAACAACTAAAAACATGCACGGTTTGTAAGGAAATGACAAATTTCAGAAAATTCAGAATCTGAATACATTCTATACGTAGCTTCTAGATAAAGACACAGAAAATTGCCAGACACTCAGAGGCCCCCTGGTCCCATTCTAGTGACTCCCCTTAAGGTTTAATATTGTTCTGGTATCTAACAGATAGATCACTTTACCTGTATTTTGTATTTTATATAAATGTTATGGCACAGTAAAATCACTTTTGGATTGGGCTTTTTTATTTTATGTTGTTTGTGAATATGCCTATATGGTTGCCTGTAGTTGTGATCATGCATTGCCACTGTTGCATAGGATTCCATAGTGTAAATATTTAACTATTAATTAATTTATTCCAATGTGTATTACAATATGAGTGATTTTCAGTTTGTGTCTATTGAAAATAGCACTGGTATATAAATTCTAGAACTTGAGCTTTGGTGGTGTGTGTATAAATTATTGTTCAGTATACATGTAGTAGTAAAATTTTCGAGTCATAGCTTTCATGTGTTTATTGTTTTAGATATTTCTAAATATTTTCAAAACATTTGTATGATTTTTCATCCTCAGCAGCAGTGAATGAGATTCAAGGATTATACACATTCTTGTCAAACTTGATAATACCTGTCATTTTCATTTGAACTTTCTGGTTGGTGAGTGATAATTCCAGATATCACTTTTTTGCATTTAATTGACTACTAAGAAGCCAAGCATCTTTTGATATGTTTACTTAACATTCTGTATTGTCTTTTTGAAATATGTTTTGGTATATTTTCCCCATTTTTGCTATTACATTATCTTCTTATTGAAGACTTCTTTCTTTTTTTTTTAACATCTGAAGACTTCTTATTTAGGAGTTTTAAATATATGCTTGATATGAGTTCTTCTCTCTTTCTGTCTCTCCTTCTCTTTCTTTAGATGAGTGTCAGTTTTTAATGTTAATAACATCTAATTTCTTATTTTCCTCTTTATTTATTTAGTCTTATTTCTATTTATTTATGTAGTCTTCTTATCTGTAGCAGAACACATTATTTATTCTAAACCACAAATATGTTTTCGTTTCTTCAATAAATCCAATTATTAAGCTTTAAATTTAAGTTAACTTTGTACACTAAATGTGTTGTATCATAGTGAGTATTAATTTTTCTATGACAGCTGAAAGGTTACGTTTATTCAGAAAATGTTGTATTCAGCTTTCTTTTCATTTGCTCCCACTTCTCATTGATTCACAGAGGTAAACATCACTTCATCCATGGATCTGACTTTTCTCTGATTTCTCATGGTCATTCTCACTAATTCTTCTTGCCTCCTGAAAGCTTTAGCAATCCCATTATTCCACAAAAGCAAAAACCTTCCCTGGGCCTTTTTCCTCAGAAGATTGATTATTCCCACATTTTAAATGGGAGATTTCAATAGGTTAGGAGAAAATGACACAAGGGTCTCTCATTTTTTTTTTTCACATCTTGTATCAGCCTCTGCTTGCACTCTCTGCTCAGAGATTTTTGTATAACACATTGATTGAAGATGCCAGTTGTTTCTCTCCTTGGGGCAAAAGACAGATTAATTACCTGACAAATAAAATAAAGACAGTGTCTTGCTCTGTTCAAATGTTGGACAGGATTGCTTGCATCCTAATTTAAGAGTTTCAGGTGACTGAAGCTTAAGATTCCTAAGCTTTAATCCATACTTGCACCATGCACAGCACCCAACAGGACTGCTTTACATAACCCCATGAGACTTTTGTGTGCAAGTGGAACAGATAAAAATATAAAACTATTGCTCTCTTTTTGTGTCATAAAAATGATTTTTTGTCTCATTTAAAATATTTTTTCTAAAATCCAAAAACGTGTCAGGCTAAAATATTGGAATTTCAAATATGGTAAAATCTAAGACCCTTCAAATTTCTTTCCAGTTTTGTTGATGATGGGATGCCGTCAGAGATATGACTTCATTAAACACAGTAGGTAAGATTCCTTCATAGGCCTGATTGGGGAATATGAAAATAATCCCTGGAAAAATCTGGACATTCTCCAGTTCTCAAGTATTGGTGAAGATGGTAGAAAGGGCCCTTCATTGTCCTATATGTGAATGCAGATCAATTGTGAGAGGTGGGGATAAAACAAGCAGCCTAAATATCCTTTATGTTTGTTTGTTGTGCTACTAGTAGAAAGAGGAAGGGTCAACCTGTCACCATGGTTGATATAGCAAATAAGCTGCTTGAAACTACACAGAAATGTACCTGCTTGTATTTTCTGTGCAGTTACCCTCTCTTTTGGTGTGCCCTAATACCTCCCTCAACTTATGTACCAACACCAGCAGCATTAAGCAGAAATCCAAAGAAATCTATTCTTTGGAATTATGAGGATGGGAAGAGTCGAAAATTTTATAGCATGCTTTATACAAGTATACACGTCACCATCCTTATCTATGTGATGCCATGCATGGAGGGTCAGTAGGTTCAGGGGATTTTGGAAGCACCAAGGTCTGTGGGGTTAATCACAGCTGCATTCATGGGCAACAAAAGAGAAGGGCCTTATCTTGGTCACTTTCTCAATGCTAGTAGCTACAAAAAGGAGAGGGCAGCAGACATCTTAGGGAGAAGAGCCAACATTAAATGAAATGTCCTAATTACTCTAGGCAACCTCTCATGATAGCCTCCCATAGCTCCTCAAATCCCTACATACTTGCACAAGGGATAGTGTAATATTACTGGAGCATGTGACTGCAGATTGACATTATTTTTGTTGAAAAAAAATAAAAATAGTTTCAAGTGATAGGGTTTGAAAAGGGTTCACAGTGCAAGGGAAACTACTGTAACAATGTGGACAGAACCCTTTGGATGGATTCATTATGTATTTTTTGTTTGTTTGTTTTGTTTTTTTTGCTGCTTCAGAACAGAACCAGTAGAGGCTGGTGTGTTCCATGATGCATTCCCGCTTCTTATAAGTTTTAGATGGAATACCCCATTAAGAAGAAGTGCACGTAAGGAAGATTAGTGAGTCAAACTCCTCTGCCCTCTGTCAGCAGTGGGTGCAAAGGGATTTAGACCAAGTGCTTTCATCCTTTGATGTGCAAAGTTTTCACTATATGAATGATGTTTTGTTTGTTTGCAGGTCAGGAGCCTTGGTCTCAATATCCCTGTTTAAAAAGTGTTATCACATGTCTGCCAGAAAGAATTGCTGATGATGCTGGAAAAAATTGAGAGTTATCCTTAACAATTAAGGGTTTTGTAGCAATATGGATGGACCTAGAGATTGTTATACTGAGTGAAGCAAGTCACACAGAAAGACAGATATCATATAATATTGCTTATATGAGGAATCTAAAAAAAAAAAGGTACAAATGAACTTATTTACACAACAGAAATAGAGTCATGGATATAGAAAACATACTTATGGTTACCAGGGGATAAGTGGGGAACGGATAAATTTGGAGATTGGGACTGACATATACACACTACTATATATAAAATAGATAAGTATTGATAAGGACCTGCTTTATAGCACAGGGAACTCTACTCAATGGTCTGTACTGGCCTATACGGGAAAACAATCTTAAAAAAAAAACCCAAGGGTTTGGGGATTATATAATAAATATAAATGAGCAAACCTTTAACATGAAAGGAAAAATCAATTAACTCTGTGGTCCCTGTTATGGTGTAAACATTTTGTACCTCTAATTATAAAATTTTGAAACCCAGCTCCCATGTTGATTGTATTAGGAGGTGGGGCTTTTGCGAGGTGATTAGGTCATGAGTCCAGAGACCTCAAACATGGGATTAGTGACCTAATAAATGGAGCACACAGATGATCTTATGCCCATTACATGATTTCATTGCCGAGCCAGAAGACCCACATTATGAATCAGAAATTGGTCCCTCACCAGACACTAAGTCTGCTGGCAACATGTTCTTTCTTTAAAAACAATTAATTAATTAATTAATTAATGTTTTGGCTGCGTTGGGTCTTTGTTGCGGTGCGTGGGTTTCTCATGGGGTGGCTTCTCTTGTTGCGGAGCACAGGCTCTAGGCGTGCGGGTTTTAGTAGTTGTGGCACACAGGCTCAGTAGTTGTGGCCTGTGGGCTCTAGAGCACAGGCTCAGTATTTGTGGTGCACGGGCTTAGTTGTTCCATGGCATGTGAGATCTTCCCGGAGCAGGGCTCGAACCCGTGTCCCCTGCATTGGTAGGCAGATTCTTAAGCACTGCGCCACCAGGGAAGCCCCTGGTAACTTGTTCTTGAAATTTTCAGCCTCAGCAATTATGGGAAGAAAAGTTTCTGTTATTTATAAAATACCATGTCTCTCGTATCTTGTTTTAGCAGTCAAAGGGCTAGCTGAGGAGAAATATCTGTGAGCTTGAAGACATATCAAGAGAAACCTTTAAATCTCAAAAGAAAAGAGAAAACGGGCAGGAAAGAAATCAACAGAACAGAGTAATCAATAATTGTGGAACAATGAAAAATGCTGTGACCTATACGTAATGGGTATAGCAGGAGGAGAATAAAGATAACAAAGAACAGAAAATATTTTTTTAAAAAATGACTGAGAATCTCCCCAAATGAATGTCTGACACTAAAACCACAACACTCAAACTTAGAGGAACATATGAATAGTAAAGAAAATTGACCAATATCTCTCAGGAACATCAATGCAAAAATCCTCAACAAAATATTAACAAATCGAATCCAACAATATTTTGAGAGAATTTTATATCATGAATGAGAGGGAATAATCCCAGGTATGCAAGGCTGGTTCAACATTCTAAAATCAAATAATTATATCCATCATATCAACACCCTAAAGACAATCATTAGCATATCAATAGATTCAGAAGCCCTTTGAAAACATCTAACACCCATTCTTCATAAAAACTCTCAGTTAAAGAAATAGACTGGAGCTTTCTCAAGTTGATAACAAAGATCTACAGGAAACATTTATCTTACATCATGATTAATGGTCAAAAACATGAAGCTTTTCCACTAAGTTCAGGTAAAAGCAAGGATGTCCCCTTTCATGACTCCTTTCCCATATTTTACTCCAAGTCCTTGCTAATGCAATAAGGCACGAAAATAAATAAAATAAATACAGGTTCGGTAGAAAAAAATGAAAGCAGCCTAAATAAAATGTGGACCAATATACTTTACGGACACCTCACCAAAGAAAACAGACACTATGCATATAAGTATACAGAAGAATAATCCAGATTACATGCTGCCATGAAAAAGCAAATTAAAAATATAATCACATACCAGTATGTTACACTGAGAATGGCTAAAATGTGAACAATGACAAGAACAAATTCTGTAGGGGATGTGGAACAATAGGAAATGTCATTTGCTATTGGTGGAAATGAAAAATAATACAGCTATTTGGTAGTCTGTTTGACACTTGCTATAATATTGAACATTCCCTTACTGTACAATCCAGCAAGTGTTCTCATGGATATTTACTGAGAGTAGTTTAAAACCTACGTCCAGACAAAAACCTGCATATGGATATTTATAGCACCTAATTCAATATTGCCAAAATGTGAATGAAACTAAGGTGTCCTCCAATAGGTGAAAGAAATGATATAGTATTAATATATTCTGGGAATGGGATAATATTGAGCACTAAAAAAGTAAGCTATCAAGCCATAAAAATATATCGGAATTCTTCTTTTCTTTTGAAATATAGGTGATTTTCTTTACTTTTTAATTTAAATTTTATTGGAGTATAGTTGATTTACAATGTTGTGTTCGCTTCAGCTGCACAGCAAGTGATTCAGTTACACATATGCATATATGCATTCTTTTTCAGATTCTTTTCTGATAAAGGTATTCCCAGAATATTGAGTAGAGTTCCCTGTTCTATACAGTAGGTCCTTGTTGCTTATCTATGTTATCTATAGTAGTATTCGTATGTTTACCCCAAGTTCCTGATTTATCCCTACCCCCCCCCACCTTTCCCCTTTGGTAACCATCAGTTTGTTTTCCAAGTCTGTGAGTCTGTCTCTCTTTTGTAAGTTAGTTCATTTGTATCAATTTTTAGGTTCCACCTAGAAGTGATATCATACAATATTTGTCTTACTCTGTCTGACTTACCTCACTTAGTACAATCATCTCTCGGTCCATCCATGTTACTGCAATTGGCATTATTTTCTCCTATTTTATGGCTGAGTCATATTCCATTATATATATGTACCACATATTCTTTACCTATATTCATATGTTGATGGACATTTTGGTTGCTTCCATTTCTTCGCTTTTGTTAATAGTGTTGCAGTGAACATTGGGGAAGATGTTTCTTTTCGATTTACGCTTTCCTCCAGATATGTGCACAGGGGTGAACTTGCTGGATCATCTGGTAGCTCTATTTTATTTTATTTTATTTCATTTCATTTCAATTTCAATGTTTTTGGAGTATAGTTGATTTACAATGTTGTGTTACTTTCTGCTGCACAGCAGAGTGAATCAGTTATACATATATCCAATCCTTTTTGGATTCCTTTCCCATACAGGTCATTACAGAGTATTGAGTAGAGTTCCCTGTGCTATACAGTAGGCCCTTATTTGTTATCTCTTTTATATATAGTGGTGTGTATATGTCAATCCCAATTTCCAATTTATCCCTGCCGCCTCCCCTTACTCTGGTAACCTCCATTCTGTTCTCCATAGTGGCTCTTACCAATTGGCATTGCCACCAATAGCGTAGTATTGGTGGCACAGTGGTTAAGAAGCCACCTGCCAGTGCAGGGAACACAGGTTCGAGCCCTGGCCCGGGAAGATCCCACATGCCGCAGAGCAACTAAGCCCGTGCGCCACAACTACTCAGTCTGCGCTCTAGAGTCCATGAGCCACAACTACTGAGCTCACGTGCCACAACTACTGAAGCCTGTGTGCCTAGAGCCTGTGCACCACAACAAGAGAAGCCACCTCAAAGAGAAGGCTGCGTACCACAACGATGAGTAGCCCCCGCTTGCTGCAACTAGAGAAAAGCCGCACGCAGCAACGAAGACCCAATGCAGATTAAAAAAATAATAATAATAAGTAGTAGGTTTCTCTTTTTTCCACACCTTCTGAAGCATTTCTTGTTTGCAGACATTGTGATGATGGCTCTTCTGAGTGGTTCCAGGTGATACTTCTTTGTACATCTGATTTGCATTTGTCTAACATAAAGCAATGGTGAGCATCTTCATATGTGTTTTTTTTTTTAAACAGTGTGAGTAAAATTTACCCCTTGAAAAAGGGTTATTGAAAGGTTGCCTTGTTTTGAAGTCTTTTCGATTACCTACCCCAAGACATTTTTTGAGGGCTGTTGTCATTTACAGCTCCCCAGGCATTGTGAATATGAAGTGCCTATAAGGTCCAGTTTTAGAGTTGTTGTTATGGGAAACAGAAGGCGGCAGGATTTCTACTGTCCCTCTCTTGTTACTGACACCACCTTAGATGTAGGGAAAGTCCTGTTCCTGGATTTTAAATTGGAGTGGAATGTGCCTGACCAAACATGTAAGGGCTTCTGTCCCATTACTTCTTCCCCCTTACCCTTCATCCCCCGAACAAGTATAAACCCCTGCAAAATCACCTGTTGAGGGTGCTGTCTTGCAGAGTGGGATGACCCTAACGAAGGATTCTGGAGGTTGGAACCCAAACACCAGGATATGTTGAGACCAGGTGATTTTCCAAATGTCTTCCAGCCCAGAGAGTCCACCATCCTTTGGGTGTCAGAGGGTTGGTTTAGTAGTATGAGGGCACACTTAGATCTGGAGATCGTGATGCCATGCAGAGGGGACCAGGTAGTACATGTTCAAGGGGGGCGAATTAGCTGGCATATCCTCCCGAGGTCCTCAGGCCCACAACAGTCCAGCCTTGGGACCAAATTGGGTCTGTGTCCAGGGATGTGACACTAGCACGCTCACCGCGACTAAACGAATTTAGTGATCGTTTTTCTTTTCTGTAATTTAATTTTAAATTTATAATGGAGTATAGTTGATTTACCATGTTGTGTTCGTTTCTGATATACACCAACATGATTCATTTATACAGAGATGACTATATATTCTTTTTAGAATTATTTTCCCATTGAGGTTACTAAAGGGTGTTGAGAAGAGTTCCAAGTGCTCTACAGCAGGTCCATGTTGATTACAAGTTTTCTCTCTGTAAATATGTATATACTAACTCCAACCTCATGATTTATGCCTCCAACACACCTTTCCAGTTTGGTAAGCATAAGTTTATGTTCTAGGTCTGGGACTCTGTTTCTGTGTTGTAAGATAGTACCTTTTTATCAATTTTTAGATTCCACCGATAAGTAATATCATATGATATTTATCATTCTCTGATTTATGACACTTAGTATGAATGTATCTAGGTCCTTCCGAGTGGCTGCAAATGGCCTTATTTCATTCATTTCATGGCTGAGTAATATTCCATTGTACATATCTAGCATAATTTCTTTATCCATTCTTCCTTCCAAGGACTTTTAGGTAGCTTCCAAGTAGAGGCTCTTGTAAACAGGGCTGCATAAATTTTGGAGTGCCTGGGTCCTGTCAATTTACGTTTTTTTCCAAGATACAGGCCCAGGAGTGGAAGCGCCATATGCTCTGAAGCTCTGTTTTTTTAGATTTTTAAGGAATCACCATCCCTTTCTCCAGAGTGGCTGTTAGCAATTTACATTCCCACCATCAGCTTGTCAGGGTTCCCTTTTCTCCATGCCCTGTCCTGCATTTCAGGTTTTACACTTTGTGAAGTTGGCCATTCTGACTGGTGCGAAGTGATACCTCTTTGTAGTATTAATTTGCATTGCCCGCCTGTTTTTTGGCCAAAAATGGAGTAAGTGTTTTTCCTGAATATATTAAGGAGTAACGCATACGGCCTTTTTGGCAAACTGCATCATTGGCGATGTTCAGCAGCTTTGCGTGTGCTTTAATGGCGAGTGCAAACTACCTCTTGAAATCCCTTTCCTACAATTCTGCCTTGCTTACAAGTCCTTTACGAACACTTGGCTCAAGAAATGACTCCATTAGAGGTGTCAATTACAACCCTGCATGTTTGTGAATTGCAGTGCCCCTGAGCACCAGTTTTCAACTTGTTGTTTAGGGAAGCAGCCACAAAGGGGCAGGATTTCTACAGACCCATTCCGGTTTCTGGGGCACCTGAAGGACAGGGAAATTTTTCTTCCAGATTAGGAAACTAGAGTGGCATATGCCTGTCCAAACATCTAGGGCTTGTGTCTCATCCCATCCCCCCATTCCCCTTCTTCACCCGGAAAATTCCAAGCTGTGCAAAACCGGCTGTTGAGTGTGCTGCCTTCCCAAAGTGGGGAGACTCTAAGGAAAGGAGCTGGAGGGGGAACCCAAATACCAGGAGAAGTGGAGATGAGGTGACTTTTCCAAACTCTTCCCGAACAGACGCTGTACCATCCTATGGATGTCCCATTCATGTTTCAGCTGTAGGAAGGGTCCCTTGCACCTGGAGATATGGGACCCATGGAATGGGGACCAGGCACTATTACACTAAAAGGGCTGCATTTGGTGTCCCATCCTCACCAAGCCTCTCAGCCCCACGAGTGTAGAGCCTTAGGTCCCATCCAGCTGTGTGTCTAGATGTGGTCACTCCAGGTTGCATCACAGCCCTTGAACACATTTTGTAAGAATTTCTCTCTCTCTCACTGTCTTTTCTTTTTTGGTTCTTGTTATTTAATTTTATAATGGGGTATACCTGATTTGCAATACTGTGTTTCTTCCTGCTCTACATCTATCCACTTGATTCGCTTAAAGAGAGACATCAATAAATTCTTTTACAGCTTCTTACCAGTCTTATATATCCTTTTCCGTTGACAACAGTATGCTGAGTCCAGCTCTTTGAGCTATACAGTAGGTCCAGTCTATTACCTCTTTTGTTTACGGAACCGTATCTATGCTATTTTCAAGCTCCTGGTTTATGCATCACCCCACCCCACCTTTCTCCTTTAGCAGTCATGAGTGTGTTTTCTAAATGTGTAACTCTGTTTCTGTTTTATAATTTAATTCATTTCTAGCCATTTTGATATAGCATCTATAAGTGATACGTTATGATACGTCTCTTTTTATGTCTGATTGTGTCACGTAGAATGATCGTACCTAAGTCTCCACGAGTTGCTGCAACTGGCCTTATATCACTGATTTAATGGCTGAGTAATATTCCATTGTATATAAGTACCACAAATTCTTTATCCATTTATCTCTTTCCTGGGATATTTAAGGTGTACCGAAGTCGAGGTTCTTGTAAACAGAGCAGCCCTAAACTTTGGGGTGCCTGTATCCTGTCGATTTTTGGTTTTCCCAAGATATACACCTATGAGTGGAAGTGCCCTATGCTCTGTAGCTCTGTTTTTTAGATGTTTAAGGAAACACCATACACTTCACCAGAGTGGCCGTTGGGAATTTACATCCCGCCCATCAGCATAACAAGGCTCCCCTTTCTCCATGGCCTGTCGTGCATTTCTGGTTTTTCCACTTTTTCAGGATGGCCCTTTTGACCCATGCGAAGTGAGACTTCTTTGTAGTGCTGATTTGCCTTGCCTGCATGTTTGGTTGGCCAAAAAGGGCGTATGCGTTTCCTGAATATATTCAGGAAAAAAACGCATACGCCCTTTTTGGCCAACTGCATCATAGTCGAAGTTTTGCCGCTTTCCATGTGCTTTAAAGACGAGTCCAATCTAACTCTTGAAAACTGTCTCCTGCAATTCTGCCTTGCTTTCAAATCCTCTTCGTTGCCTTCCTTCAATATATTTTGGGACGAGAGTGATCATTTATAACCCTGCATGTTTGTGAATTGCAGTGGCCCTGGGCTCCATTTTTCAACTTGGTGTTTTGGGAGCTGGCCGCAAAAGCCCAGGATTGCTTCAGGCCATATTCTGGTTCCGGGGGGCACGCTGAGCCTTTGGTTAATTCTTCTTCCTGATTGGAAATTAATGTGGCATGTGCCTTTCCGAACACCTAGAGCTAGTCTCTCATTGGTTCCCCCTCGTCCCTTTCATCCTCCGGACAAATTGCAAAGTGTTCGAAACAGGGGGTAATAGGTGCTCATTCTCCAAGTGGGGATTTTGTTAGTGAAGCGGTTGGAATGGTGAACCCGAGCACCAGCCGATCAGAAATCAGGTGCGTTTTAGAATCCTTTCCCGATCACACGGTGTACCATCCTCTGGGTTTCCGATGCATGTTTTAGCTGTAGGAAGATTCCCTTGAACCTAGAGATTTGAGGCCCATGGAATGGATACCATGCAGTATTACTTTAAAGGGTCTGCACTTGCTCACCCAACCTCAACGATCCTCTCAGCCCAAAGAGTGTCCAGCCTTATGCCTCATCCACCTGGGGTCTAGATATGCTACATCCAGGTTGCATCACATCCCCTGAACGAATTTTGTAAGAAGTTCTCTCTCTTTTACTTTTTTTTTTTTCATTTATTTTTATAATGGGGTTTAGCTGATTTTCACTGCTGTGTTTATGCCGCTATACACCCACTTGATTCACTTACAGAGAGGTATCAATAAATACTTTTTAAGATTCCTACTAGTCAGATATATGCTTCTGTGGAGAATAGAGTGTGTTGAGTCCAGTTCATAGAGCAATGAGTAGGTCTTGTCTATTGCATATTTGGTTTATGGAACCGTGTCTGTGCTAATTTCAAACTCTTGTTTTATGCATCACCCGACATCTCCTTTCCCCTTAGCAGCCATAAGTATGTTTTCTACATGTGTGACTCTGTTCTGTTTTGTAATTTAGTTTACGTGTAGCGATTTTTACCTTCCCTATCTGAGTGATGTCTTGTGATAAGTTTCTTTTTCTGTGTGACTTATTTCACTTAGAATCATCGTACCTAAATCCACTTATCATGCTGCTACTAGCCTTATGACACTGATTTCATGGCTGAGTTATATTCCATTGTACATAAATTCCACAACTTCTTTAACCATTTTTGTCTTTCCATGGATATTTAAGGTGTAACGAAGTGGAGGTTCTTGTAAACAGAGCAGCCCTAAACTTTGGGGTGCCTGTGTCTTGTTGATTTTTAGTTTTCCCATTTTATACACCTATGAGTGGAAGTGCCCTATGCTCTCTAGCTGTGTTTTTTAGATGTTTTAGGAAACACCATACATTTCTCCAGAGTGGCCTTTGGCAATTTACATCCCGCCCATCAGCCTAAAAAGGCTCCCTTTTCTCCCTGGCCTGTCCTGCATTTCTGGTTTTTACACTTTTTTCAGCATGGCCCTTTTGACCGTTGGGAATTGAGACTTCTTTGTAGTGCGGATTTGCCCTTCCGGCTTGCTTGGTTGGCCAAAAAGGGCGTATGCGTTTTTTCCTGAATATATTCAGGAAAAAACGCATACGCCCTTTTTGGCCAAGTGCATCATTGTCGACGTTTTGCCCCTTTTCATGTGCTTTAAAGGCGATTCGAATCTACCTCCTGAAATCTGTTTCCTGCAATTCTGCCTTGCTTTCAAATCCTCTTCGTTACCTTCCCTCAATATATTTTTGGACGAGAGTGATCATTTATAACTCTGCAGGTTTGTGAATTGCAGTGCCCCTGAGCTCCATTTTTCAACTCGCTTTTTTGGGAGCTGGCCTCCAAACCGCAGAATTGCTTCAGGCCCTATTCTGGTTCCGGGGGGCAGGCTGAGCCTGTGGTTCATTCTTCTTCCTGATGGGAAAATAGAGTGACCTGTGCCTGTCCCAACACCTAGAGCTAGTCTCTCATTGGTTTCCCCTCTTCCCGTTCATCCTCAGGACAAATTGCAACCTGTACGAAACAGGAGGTTAAAGGTGCTGATTCTCCAAGTAGGGAGATTGTTAGTAAAGCGGCTGGAATGGCGAACCCGAGCACAAGGAGAGGAGAAATGAGGTGCGTTTTAGAAACCTTTCCTGATCACACGGTGTACCATCTTCTGGGTTTCCCATGCATGTTTTCCATGTAGGAATATGCCCTTGAACCTGGAGATTTGGGACCCATGGGATGGGTACCACGCAGTATGACTTTAAAGGGTCTGCGTTTGCTCACCCAACCTCACCAATCCTCTCAGCCCCAAGAGTGTCCAGCCTTATGTCTCATCCAGCTGTGGGTCTAGATATGGTCCATCCAGGTTGCATCAGAGCCCCTGAACGGATTTTGTAAGAATTTCACTGTCTTTTTTTAATGGGTTTTTTAAAGTAATTTATTTTTATAGTGGGGTATATCTGCTTTTCACTGCTGTGTTTATGCCGCTTTGCACCCTCTTGATTGACTTCCAGAGAGATATGAATACATAGGTTTTAACACTCTAACTAGTCAGATATATTCTTGGGCGGTGAATAGGGGGTGTTGAGTCCAGTTCACTGAACAGGGAGTAGGTCTTGTCTATTACATATTTGGCTTGTGGAACGGTATCTGAGCTAATTTCAAACCCTTGTTTTATGCATCACGCCACCTCACCTTTCCCGTTAAGCAGCCATAGTTTTTTTTCTAAATGTGTGACTCTGTTCTGTTTTATAATTCAGTTCAAGTGTAGCAATTTTTCCATTCCCTGTATAAGTGATATCTTAGGCTAAGTGTCTTTTTCTGTGTGACGTATTTTACTTAGAATCATCGTACCTAAATCCACGCATCATGCTGCTACTAGCCTTATGACATTGATTTCATGGCTGAGTGATATTCCATTGTGCATAAGTCCCACAACTTCTGTATCCATTTTTCTCTTTCCTGGGATATTGAAGGTGTACCGAAGTGGAGGTTCTTGGAAACAGAGCAGCCCTAAACTTTGGGGTGCCTGGGTCTTGTTGATTTTTAGTTTTCCCAAATTATACGCCCATGAGTGGAAGTGCCCTATGCTCTCTAAGCTGTTTTTATTACATGTTTCAGGACACAGCGTACACTTCTCCCGAGTGGCTGTTGGCAATTTACATCCCGCCCATCAGCGTAGCAAGGCTCCCATGTCTGCATGGCCTGTACTGCATTTCTGGTTTTTACACTTTTTTCAGCATGGCCCTTTTGACCGATGGCAAGCGAGACTTCTTTGTAGCGCTGATTTGCCTTTCCGGCTTGCTTGGTTGGCCAAAAAGGGCGTATGCGTTTTTTCCTGAATATATTCAGGAAAAAACGCATACGCCCTTTTTGGCCAAGGGCATCATTGTCGACGCTTTGCCGCTTTTCATGTGCTTTAAAGGCGAGTCGAATCTACCTCCTGAAATCTGTTTCCTGCAATTCTGCCTTGCTTTCAAATCCTCTTCGTTGCCTTCCCTCAATATATTTGTGGACGAGAGTTATCATTTATAACTGTGCAGGTTTGTGAATTGCAGTGCCCCTGATCTCCATTTCTCCACTCGCTTTTTTGGGAGCTGGCCTCAAAAGCGCAGGATTGCTTCAGGCCCTATTTGGTTCCGGGCTGCAGGCTGAGCCTGTGGTACATACTTCTTCCTGATGGGAAAATAGAGTGACCTGTGCCTGTCCCAACACCTAGAACTAGTCTCTCATTGGTTCCCCCTCTTCCCGTTCACCCTCAGGACAAATTGCAACCTGTACGAAACAGGAGGTTAAAGGTGTTGATTCTCCAAGTAGGGAGATTGTTAGTAAAGCGGCTGGAATGGCGAACCCGAGCACATGGAGAGGAGAAATGAGGTGCGTTTCAGAAACCTTTCCCGATCACACGGTGTACCATCTTCTGGGTTTCCCATGCGTGTTTTCGATGTCGGAAGATGCCCTTGAACCTGGAGATTTGGGACCCATGGGATGGGTACCACGAAGTATGACTTTAAAGGGTCTGCGTTTGCTCAACCAACCTCACCAATCCTCTCAGCCCCAAGAGTGTCCAGCCTTATGTCTCATCCAGCTGTGGGTCTAGATATGGTCCATCCAGGTTGCTTTAGAGCCCCTAACAGATTTTGCAAGAATTTCTCTCTCTTTCACTGTCTTTGTTTTATGGGTTTTTTAAAAGTAATTTATTTTTATAATGGGGTTTAGCTGCTTTTCACTGCTGTGTTTATGCCGCTTTACACCCTCTTGATTCACCTCCAGAGAGATATCAATATATAGGTTTTAAGATTCTTACTAGTCAGATATATTCTTGTGCGGTGAATAGGGGTTGTTGAGTCCAGTTTACTGAGCAGGGAGTAAGTCTTGGCTATTACATATTCGGCTTGTGGAACGGTATCTGAGCTAATTTCAAACCCTTGTTTTATGCATCACCCCACCTCACCTTTCCCACTAAGCAGCCCTAGTGTGTTTTCTAAATGTGTAACTCTGTTCTGTTTTGTAATTCAGTTCAAGTGTAGCGATTTTTCCATTCCCTCTATAAGTGATATCTTAGGCTAAGTGTCTTTTTCTGTGTGACGTATTTAACTTAGAATCATCGTACCTAAATCCATGCATCATGCTGCTACTAGCCTTATGACATTGATTTCATGGCTGAGTGATATTCCATTGTGCATAAGAACCACAACTTCTTTATCCATTTTTCTCTTTCCTGGGATATTGAAGGTGTACCGAAGTGGAGGTTCTTGGAAACAGAGCAGCCCTAAACTTTGGGGTGCCTGTGTCTTGTTGATTTTTACTTTTCCCGATTTATACGCCCATGAGTGGAAGTGCCCTATGCTCTCTAAGCTGTGTTTATTACATGTTTCAGGACACAGCGTACACTTCTCCAGAGTGGCTGTTGGCAATTTACATCCCGCCCATCAGCGTAGCAAGGCTCCCATGTCCCCATGGCCTGTCCTGCATTTCTGCTTTTTACACATTTTCCTGCATGGCCCTTTTGACCGATGGCAAGCAAGACTTCTTTGTAGCGCTGCTTGGCCTTTCCGGCTTGCTTGGTTGGCCCAAAAGGGCGTATGCGTTTTTTCTTGACTATATTCAGGAAAAAACGCATACGCCCTTTTTGGCCAAGGGTATCATTGTCGAGACTTTGCCGCTTTTCATGTGCTTTAAAGGCGAGTCGAATCTACCTCCTAAAATCTGTTTCGTACAATTCTGCCTTGCTTTTAAATCCTCTTCGTTGCCTTCCCTCAATATATTTGTGGACGAGAGTTATCATTTATAACTCTGCAGGTTTGTGAATTGCAGTGCCCCTGAGTTCCACTTGTCAACTCGCTTTTTTGGGAGCTGGCCGCAAAAGCGCAGGATTGCTTCCGGCTCTATTCTGGTTCCGGGGGGCAGGCTGAGCCTGTGGTTCATTCTTCTTCCTGATGGGAAAATAGAGTGACCTGTGCTGTCCCAACACCTAGAGCTAGTCTCTCATTGGTTCCCCCTCTTCCCGTTCATCCTCAGGACAAATTGCAACCTGTACGAAACAGGAGGTTAAAGGTGCTGATTCTCCAAGTAGGCAGATTGTTAGTAAAGCGGCTGGAATGGCGAACCCGAGCACAAGGAGAGGAGAAATGAGGTGCGTTTCAGAAACCTTTCCCGATCACACGGTGTACCATCTTCTGGGTTTCCCATGCGTGTTTTCGATGTCGGAAGATGCCCTTGAACCTGGAGATTTGGGACCCATGGGATGGGTACCACGAAGTATGACTTTAAAGGGTCTGCGTTTGCTCACCCAACCTCACCAATCCTCTCAGCCCCAAGAGTGTCCAGCCTTATGTCTCATCCAGCTGTGGGTCTAGATATGGTCCATCCAGGTTGCATCAGAGCCCCTGAACGGATTTTGTAAGAATTTCTCTCTCTTTCACTGTCTTTGTTTTATGGGGTTTTTTAAAGTAATTTATTTTTATAATGGGGTTTAGGTGCTTTTCACTGCTGTGTTTATGCCGCTTTACACACTCTTGATTCACTTCTAGAGAGATAAAAATACATAGGTGTTAATACTCTTACTAGTCAGATATATTCTTGGGCGGTGATTAGGGGGTGGTCAGTCCAATTCACTGAGCAGGGAGTAAGTCTTGGCTATTACCTATCTGGCTTGTGGAATGCTATCTGAGCTAATATCAAACCCTTGTTTTATGCATCACGCCACCTCACCTTTCCCGATAAGCAGCCCTAGTGTGTTTTCTAAATGTGGGACTCTCTTCTGTTTTGTAATTCAGTTCAAGTGTAGCGATTTTTCCATTCCCTCTATAAGTGATATCTTAGGCTAAGTGTCTTTTTCTGTGTGACGTATTTTACTTAGAATCATCGTACCTAAATCCATGCATCATGCTGCTACTAGCCTTATGACATTGATTTTATGGCTGAGTGATATTCCATTGTGCATAAGTAGCACAACTTCTTTTTCCATTTTTCTCTTTCCTGGGATATTGAAGGTGTACCGAAGTGGAGGTTCTTGGAAACAGAGCAGCCCTATACTTTGGGGTGCCTGTGTCTTGTTGATTTTTACTTTTCCCGATTTATACGCCCATGAGTGGAAGTGCCCTATGCTCTCTAAGCTGTGTTTATTACATGTTTCAGGACACAGCGTACACTTCTCCAGAGTGGCTGTTGGCAATTTACATCCCGCCCATCAGCGTAGCAAGGCTCCCATGTCTGCATGGCCTGTACTGCATTTCTGGTTTTTACACTTTTTCCAGCATGGCCCTTTTGACCGATGGCAAGCAAGACTTCTTTGTAGCGCTGATTTGCCTTTCCGGCTTGCTTGGTTGGCCCAAAAGGGCGTATGCGTTTTTTCCTGAATATATTCAGGAAAAAACGCATACGCCCTTTTTGGCCAAGGGCATCATTGTCGAGGCTTTGCCGCTTTTCATGTGCTTTAAAGGCGAGTCGAATCTACCTCCTAAAATCTGTTTCCTACAATTCTGCCTTGCTTTCAAATCCTCTTCGTTGCCTTCCCTCAATATATTTGTGGACGAGAGTTATCATTTATAACTCTGCAGGTTTGTGAATTGCAGTGCTCCTAATCTCCATTTTTCCACTCGCTTTTTTGGGAGCTGGCCGCAAAAGCGCAGGATTGCTTCAGGCCCTATTCTGATTCCGGGGGTCAGGCTGAGCCTGTGGTTCATTCTTCTTCCTGATGGGAAAATAGAGTGACCTGTGCCTGTCCCAACACCTAGAGCTAGTCTCTCATTGGTTCCCCCTCTTCCCGTTCATCCTCAGGACAAATTGCAACCTGTACGAAACAGGAGGTTAAAGGTGCTGATTCTCCAAGTAGGGAGATTGTTAGTAAAGCGGCTGGAATGGCGAACCCGAGCACAAGGAGAGGAGAAATGAGGTGCGTTTCAGAAACCTTTCCCGATCACACGGTGTACCATCTTCTGGGTTTCCCATGCGTGTTTTCGATGTCGGAAGATGCCCTTGAACCTGGAGATTTGGGACCCATGGGATGGGTACCACGAAGTATGACTTTAAAGGGTCTGCGTTTGCTCACCCAACCTCACCAATCCTCTCAGCCCCAAGAGTGTCCAGCCTTATGTCTCATCCAGCTGTGGGTCTAGATATGGTCCATCCAGGTTGCATCAGAGCCCCTGAACGGATTTTGTAAGAATTTCTCTCTCTTTCACTGTCTTTGTTTTATGGGGTTTTTTAAAGTAATTTATTTTTATAATGGGGTTTAGGTGCTTTTCACTGCTGTGTTTATGCCGCTTTACACACTCTTGATTCACTTCTAGAGAGATAAAAATACATAGGTGTTAATACTCTTACTAGTCAGATATATTCTTGGGCGGTGATTAGGGGGTGGTCAGTCCAATTCACTGAGCAGGGAGTAAGTCTTGGCTATTACCTATCTGGCTTGTGGAATGCTATCTGAGCTAATATCAAACCCTTGTTTTATGCATCACGCCACCTCACCTTTCCCGATAAGCAGCCCTAGTGTGTTTTCTAAATGTGGGACTCTCTTCTGTTTTGTAATTCAGTTCAAGTGTAGCGATTTTTCCATTCCCTCTATAAGTGATATCTTAGGCTAAGTGTCTTTTTCTGTGTGACGTATTTTACTTAGAATCATCGTACCTAAATCCATGCATCATGCTGCTACTAGCCTTATGACATTGATTTTATGGCTGAGTGATATTCCATTGTGCATAAGTAGCACAACTTCTTTTTCCATTTTTCTCTTTCCTGGGATATTGAAGGTGTACCGAAGTGGAGGTTCTTGGAAACAGAGCAGCCCTATACTTTGGGGTGCCTGTGTCTTGTTGATTTTTACTTTTCCCGATTTATACGCCCATGAGTGGAAGTGCCCTATGCTCTCTAAGCTGTGTTTATTACATGTTTCAGGACACAGCGTACACTTCTCCAGAGTGGCTGTTGGCAATTTACATCCCGCCCATCAGCGTAGCAAGGCTCCCATGTCTGCATGGCCTGTACTGCATTTCTGGTTTTTACACTTTTTCCAGCATGGCCCTTTTGACCGATGGCAAGCAAGACTTCTTTGTAGCGCTGATTTGCCTTTCCGGCTTGCTTGGTTGGCCCAAAAGGGCGTATGCGTTTTTTCCTGAATATATTCAGGAAAAAACGCATACGCCCTTTTTGGCCAAGGGCATCATTGTCGAGGCTTTGCCGCTTTTCATGTGCTTTAAAGGCGAGTCGAATCTACCTCCTAAAATCTGTTTCCTACAATTCTGCCTTGCTTTCAAATCCTCTTCGTTGCCTTCCCTCAATATATTTGTGGACGAGAGTTATCATTTATAACTCTGCAGGTTTGTGAATTGCAGTGCCCCTAATCTCCATTTTTCCACTCGCTTTTTTGGGAGCTGGCCGCAAAAGCGCAGGATTGCTTCAGGCCCTATTCTGATTCCGGGGTTCAGGCTGAGCCTGTGGTTCATTCTTCTTCCTGATGGGAAAATAGAGTGACCTGTGCCTGTCCCAACACCTAGAGCTAGTCTCTCATTGGTTCCCCCTCTTCCCGTTCATCCTCAGGACAAATTGCAACCTGTACGAAACAGGAGGTTAAAGGTGCTGATTCTCCAAGTAGGGAGATTGTTAGTAAAGCGGCTGGAATGGCGAACCCGAGCACAAGGAGAGGAGAAATGAGGTGCGTTTCAGAAACCTTTCCCGATCACACGGTGTACCATCTTCTGGGTTTCCCATGCGTGTTTTCGATGTCGGAAGATGCCCTTGAACCTGGAGATTTGGGACCCATGGGATGGGTACCACGAAGTATGACTTTAAAGGGTCTGCATTTGCTCACCCAACCTCACCAATCCTCTCAGCCCCAAGAGTGTCCAGCCTTATGTCTCATCCAGCTGTGGGTCTAGATATGGTCCATCCAGGTTGCATCAGAGCCCCTAACAGATTTTGCAAGAATTTCTCTCTCTTTCAATGTCTTTGTTTTATGGGTTTTTTAAAAGAAATTTATTTTTATAATGGGGTTTAGCTGCTTTTCACTGCTGTGTTTATGCCGCTTTACACCCTCTTGATTCACCTCCAGAGAGATATCAATATATAGGTTTTAAGATTCTTACTAGTCAGATATATTCTTGTGCGGTGAATAGGGGGTGTTGAGTCCAGTTCACTGAGCAGGGAGTAGGTCTTGTCTATTACATATTTGGCTTGTGTAACGGTATGTAAGCTAATTTCAAACCGTTGTTTTATGCATCACCCCACCTCACTTTTCCCGTTAAGCAGCCCTAGTGTGTTTTCTAAATGTGTGACTCTGTTCTGTTTTGTAATTCAGTTCAAGTGTAGCGATTTTTCCATTCCCTCTAAAAGTGAATGTCTTAGGCTAAGTGTCTTTTTCTGTGTGACGTATTTACTTAGAATCATCGTACCTAAATCCATGCATCATGCTGCTACTAGCCTTCTGACATTGATTTCATGGCTGAGTGATATTCCATTGTGCATAAGCACCACAACTTCTTTATCCATTTTTCTCTTTCCTGGGATATTTAAGGTGTACCGAAGTGGAGGTTCTTGGAAACAGAGCAGCCCTAAACTTTGGGGTGCCTGTGTCTTGTTGATTTTTAGTTTTCCCAATTTATACGCCCATGAGTGGAAGTGCCCTATGCTCTCTAAGCTGTGTTTATTACATGTTTCAGGACACAGCGTACACTTCTCCAGAGTGGCTGTTGGCAATTTACATCCCGCCCATCAGCGTAGCAAGGCTCCCATATCTCCATGGCCTGCCTTGCATGTCTGGTTTTTACACTTTGTTCAGCATGGCTCTTTTGACCGATGGGAAGCGAGAGTTCTTTGTAGCGCTGATTTGCCTTTCCGGCTTGCTTGGTTGGCCAAAAAGGGCGTATGCGTTTTTTCCTGAATATATTCAGGAAAAAACGCATACGCCCTTTTTGGCCAAGGGCATCATTGTCGACGCTTTGCCGCTTTTCATGAGCTTTAAACGTGAGTCGAATCTACGTCCTGATATCTGTTTCCTGCAATTCTGCCTTGCTTTCAAATCCTCTTCATTGCCTTCCCTCAATATATTTGTGGACGAGAGTTATCATTTATAACTCTGCAGGTTTGTGAATTGCAGTGCCCCTGAGCTCCACTTTTCAAGTCTCTTTTTTGGGAGCTGGCCGCAAAAGCGCAGGATTGCTTCCGGCCCTATTGTGGTTCCGGGGGGCAGGCTGAGGCTGTGGTTCATTCTTCTACCTGATGGGAAAATAGAGTGACCTGTGCCTGTCCCAACACCTAGAGGTAGTCTCTCATTGGTTCCCCCTCTTCCCGTTCATCCTCAGGACAAATTGCAACCTGTACGACACAGGAGGTTAAAGGTGCTGATTCTCCAAGTAGGGAGATTGTTAGTAAAGCGGCTGGAATGGCGAACCCGAGCACAAGGAGAGGAGAAATGAGGTGCGTTTCAGAAACCTTTCCCGATCACACGGTGTACCATCTTCTGGGTTCCTCATGCATGTTTTCGATGTCGGAAGATTCCGTTGAATCGGGAGATTTGGGACCCATGGGATGGGTACCACGTAGTATGACTTTAAAGGGTCTCCGTTTGCTCACCCCACCTCACCAATCCTCTCAGCCCCAAGAGTGTCCAGCCTTATGTCTCATCCAGCTGTGGTTCTACATATGGTCCATCCAGGTTGCATCACAGCCCCTGAACAATTTTGTACGAATTTCTCTCTCTTTCAGTGTCTTTTTTTTTTGGTGTTTGTAAAGTAATTTATTTTTACAATGGGGTTTAGCTGATTTTCAATGCTGTGTTTATGCCGGTTTACCCCCACTTGATTCATTACAGAGAGATATCAATACATACTTTTTAAGATTCTTAGTACGCAGATATATTCTTCTTCATTGAATACAGTGTTTTGAGTCCCGTTCATTGAGCAGTGTGTAGGTCTTTTCTGTTACATATTTGTTTTATGGAATGGTATATGTGCTAATTTCAAACTCGTATTTTATGCATCACCCCACCTCACCTTGCCCCTTAAGCAGGCATAAGTGTGTTTTCTAAATGTGTGACTCTGTTCTGTTTTGTAATTCTCTTCATGTGTAGCGATTTTTACATTCCCTCTGTAAGTGATATCTTATGATATGTTTCTTTTTCTTAGTGACTTATTTCACTTAGAATCATCGTACCAAAATCCCCTCATCATGCTGCTACTAGCCTTATGACATTGAATTCGTGGCTGAGTGATATTCCATTGTACATAAGTACCACAACTTGGTTATCCATTTTTCTCTTTCTGAGGATATTTATGGTGTACCCGAGTCGGGGTTCTGTTAAAGAGAGCAGCCCCAAACTTTGGAGTGCCTGTCTTGTCGATTTTTTGTTTTCCGAATATATACGTCCATGAGTGGAAATACCGTATGCTCTGTAACTCTGTTTTATAGATGTTTTAGGTAACACCATACACTTCTCCAGAATGGCTGTTAGCAATATACATCCCGCCCATCAGCGTAACATGGCTGCCTTTTCTCCTTGGCCTCTCCTACATTTTTGGTTTTCATACTTTTCCAGGATGGCCCTTTTGACGGATCGGAAGTGAGACTTCTTTGTAGTGCTGACTTGCATTGCCCACTTATTTGGTTGGCCAAAAAAGGGCGCATGCGTTTTTTCCTGAATATATTCAGGAAAAAACGCATGCGCCCTTTTTTGGCCAACTGCATCATTGTCGAAGTTCTGCCACTTTCCATGTGATTTAAAGGCGAATCCAATCTACCTCTTGAAAACTGTTTCCTGAAATTCTGCCTTGCTTTCAAATCCTCTTTGTTGCCTTCCCTCAATATATTTTTGGATGAGAGTTATCATTTATAACTCTGCAGGTTTGTGAATTGCAGTGCCCCTGAGCTCCATTTGTCAACTCGCTTGTTTGGGAGCTGGCCGCAAAAGCGCAGGATTGCTTCAGGCCGTATTCTGGTTCCGGGGGGGGGGGGGGGGCAGGCTGAGCCTGTGGTTCATTCTTCTTCCTGATGGGAAAATAGAGTGACCTGTGCCTGTCCCAACACCTAGAGTTAGTCTCTCATTGGTTCCCCCTCTTCCCGTTCATCCTCAGGACAAATTGCAAACTGTACGAAACAGGAGGTTAAAGGTGCTGAGTCTCCAATAGGGAGATTGGTAGTAAAGCGGCTGGTATGGCAAACCCAAGCACCAGGAGACGAGAAATGAGGTGCGTTTTAGAAACCTTTCCCGATCACACGGTGTACCATCTTCTGGGTTTCCCATGCATGTTTTCACTGTAGGAAGATGCCCTTGAACCTGGAGATTTGGGACCCATGGAATGGGTACCACACAGTATTACTTTAAAGGTTCTGCATTTGCTCACCCAAGCTCACCAATCCTCTCAGCCCCAGGAGTGTCCATCCTTTTGTCTCATCCAGCTTTGGGTCTAAATGTGGTCAATGTAGGTTGCATCACATCCCCTGAACGAATTTTGTAACATTTTCTTTCTGTGTCTTTTTTTTTTTTTTAATTTATTTTTGTCATGTGGTAAAGGTGATTGTCAATGCTGTCGTTCTTGCTGCTGCACATCCACTTGTTTCACTTACAGAGAGACATCCGTAAATTCTTTTAAGATTCTTACCCTTCGTATATATTCTTTTCTGGTGACTAGAGTGTGCTGAGTCCACTTCTTGAGCTGTAGAGTAGATTTTGTCGAATACCTATTTGGTTTTTGGAACGGTATCTGTGTTAATTTCAACCCTCTGGTTTATGTCTCACCCCACCCCACCTTTCCACTTTATCAGCCATAAGTGTGTTTTGTAAATATGTGACCCTGTTTCTGTTTTGTAATTTAGTTCTTGTGTAACTATTTTTATATTCCACCTATAAATAGTATCTTGTGCTAAGTGTGTTTTTGTGTCTGACTTTTGTCACTTAGAACGATCTTATCTAAGTCCACTCGAGTTGCTGCAACTGGCCTTATTTCATTGATTTCATGGCTGAGTACTATTCTATTGTACATAAGTACCATATCGTCTTTATCCATTTTTTCCTTCCAAGAACATTTATATTGTTTCCAAGTCGAGGTTCCTGTGAAAGTGCTCCAGTAATAGTTGAAGTTCCTGTGTCCTGTCGATTTATGGTTATCCCGAAATATATCCCCAGGAGTTGTAGTGTCGTATGCTCTGTAACTCTATTGTTTTTTAATTAATTAAGTAATTAATTTTGCCTGTGTTGGGTCTTCGTTATTTCGTGTGGGGTTTCTCTAGTTGCAGGAAGTTGGGGCTACTCTTCGTTGAAGTGCACGGGCTTCTCATTGCCGTGGCTTCTCTTCTTGCGGAGCACTGGCTTTAGACGCCAGGCTTCAGTAGTTGTGGCTCACAGGCTCTAGAGCACAGGCTCAGTAGTTGTGGTGCGTTGGCTTAGTTGCTCCGTGGCATGTGTTATCTTTCTGGACTAGGGCTCGACCCCGTGTCCTCCGCCTTGGCAGTTGGATTCTTAACGTCTACGCCACCAGGAAGTCCCTGTAGCTCTATTTTTTAGAATTTTTAGGAAACATCATACCCTTTTCCAGCGTGGCTGTTAGCAATTGACATTCCCACCGTCAGCGTAGCAGGGTTCCATTTTCTCCACATCCTCTTCTCCATTTGTTGTTTTTACACTTTGTGAGGTTGGCCATTCTGACTGGGGCAAAGTGCTACATCTTTGTCGTGTTGATTTGTGTTTTTCGCATGTTTGCTTGGCCACAAAGGTCGTATGGGTTTCAACCTGTACACCCTTTTTGGCCAACTGAATCATAGGCAATATTGAGCAGCTTTCATGTGCTTTAGCGGCAAGTCCAATCTACCTCTTGCAATCCGGTTCCTGCAATTCTGCCTTGTTTTCAAGTTCTTTTCAGTTACTTACCCCAAGACATTTTTCTACGATAGTTGTCACTTACAACTTTGCAGGCATTGTGGATTGCAGTGTCCCTGAGCAAGTGTCTTCAACTTGTTTCTGAAACTGGCCACAAAGTGGCAGGATCGCTTCAAGCCCCATTCTGGTTACAGGGGCAGCCTGAGTCTTTGGGAAATTCCTCTTCCTGATTGGAAATTAGTGTCATGTGCTGTCCAAATACGTAGAGCTTGTTTCTCATTCCTTCCCCCCTTTTCCCTTTCATCCTCCCAACGAATTCCAAGCCTTGCACGACCGGCTGTTGAGTGTGCTGACTTCCCCAGGTGGGGAGACTCTAAAGAAAGAGGCTGGAGCAGGGAACCCTCCCCTCGGACATGTGGAGATAAGGTGACTTTTCCAAACTCTTCCCGCCCATATGGCCCCCCATCCTCTGGGGTTCTGTCCGGACACCCCGTGGTTTCCAGCATTGCGGGGCTCTGGCGCCGCCTGCAGGGAGCAGCCCTGCTACCCGCGCCTACATTGCCGCCTGCTGGTCTCTTCGTCCTTCCATCAGGCAGTCTTCACCTTCCCCGCTGCCTCGGATGCTCTGTCTCCTCACTGTCCTGTGATCAACCCCTCCTCCCCACCACCATCACCCCCAACTCCACACCCCTCCTCCAGCCTCAGGGATGACCCAGGACTGGGCTCCCCGCCTGCCCACCCTTGGTCTGTGGCCTCAGTCCACCTGTGCAGACAGGTGAGGGTTCCCTCCAGAGGCTCCCAAACACTTCACCCCTACATCCTCCCCAGGGTCGGCCCACATCCTGTCGGGATGTTCCACCCTCACCAAGCCCCCGACTACATGGCAAGGGCAGGCATCAGGCCTGCTGCGTGTACTGCTGTGCATCCTGCTGTATACACAGGCATGACCCTGCCCGAGGGTGCAGGAAAGGCAGCTCTACCTCGGGATGTGGGGAGATGGACTGACCACAGGGCGAACGTCAGCTCTCAGCTCACCAGCCAAGGGCAGCCGGGTTCTCACTCCTTGGACCCTTTCTCACCCAGCCTGACCATGACCCGGCTTTGTTCCCACCCGCGTTGTCCCTCCATTGGCCTCGCTCTTGGGAGCAGAGCAGGACAGCGTGGTCAGCGGTCACAGGCTGAGACACACAGACACTGGCTCACCCGCGTGCACCCATGCTGACCACATGGAAAGGGCACTGCACCAGGGCCTGTGTGGTGTGGGTTCACCAGCCCACAGAGAGGCCGGGCCTCTGCTCCTGGCTCTAGGAGGTCACCTTGAGTCTGACGGGAGTGTCCATGCTCTGTGGGCCTCGCTCCAGGCTGGTCTGTGCTGATGGCGTGATACACGGTGGGGCTTACTGAGTTGCCCCCGGGGGCTGGAGGCCAAGGTCAGGCACATGGTGGTCCCCACATTGACGTGACAGACCCCAATAAACCCTGCACTTCAGGACTCAGGTGGGCTTCCCTGGGCTGCCACAGCCGAGGAAGCTGGACCCTGCTCATCCCCCCATCCTTGCTGATTTTAACTTGCATCCTTCAGCATAATAAACCCTGAGTATAACATCTTCAGGGAATTCTGGGAGCCTCCAAGAAAAAAGAAGCTGGGGAGGGGGTCTCTGGGTCCCCGACTCTGCAGGTGGGGTCAGAAGTCGGTGGGGAGGATCTTGGGGCCCTGGAATCTGAAGGGCCCCTCAACCAGGGGAGGGTAGGAGACCCCGGACGGAAGTTAAGCTGAGTCCAAGGCCCTCCTGGGTAGGAGGCATCCTAGCCCCAGGGATCCTGAAGAGGCCGGCTCCCTCCTCCCCTCCGCCTCCAGGCCTGGTCCCTGCTCTTGAGAAATTCCCTAGGGTGGAGTCCTGGTGCTGGAGGTGCCCCAATGCTGTGGCCTCCTGAGCCTCCAGTGAGGATAATGGGATTGGGGGAAGACTTGTTCACAGAAAGGGAGCTTCTGCCGAAACAAAGCCTGGGTCTGCTGCCCCCGACCCCAGGTGCACTGGGGCAGGAATGTGAGAGCGAGGCTCCTTCCCCTCCCAAGACACACAGGACACAGGGGCGCTGGTCACTGGACTCCCACACAATATTAAAATCTCCCACATAGGCCTCATGGGTGAGAGACACTATTTAAAGACTATTAATGGGGCCAGGGGGCCCAGAGGGTGAAGCTGGGTGTGGGGAGAGTTGGAAAATCACCCAAGGACACGCTCTCCCTGCAGCGACCCCGCAGGTGAGCTCAGGTGGAGGTGGACCCATCAAGTGAGAGCCCACATTCGGGGTCTTTGGGGGACAAATAGCCAAGCACCCCCAGTCCTTGCCTTCACCTGCTCCAGTTAGGGCCTGTCCTGTCTTCTTCATGGTCGAATTCTCACCCCTCCCAGAAGCCCTCTTGGGGGTTAATGCGATGGGGGTGTCCATGGCAGGACCGGAGGGTCTGTGGTGGGCTGGAGGCCACGTGGCAGACAGGAGGACTCCCACCCATCCTGCCGGTCCCCACCTCCTGGTCATAGGCCCGCACAGAGTCCACCAGGCTGTGGATGTGGTAGAAGGTGCAGAGGTCCGGGGACCAGTCCAGCCCGTGCAGGTGTCTGACCACCGAGCGGTCAGTGTGGAGTGTTCACAGGGAGCCCTGGCCGTGCTCGCACTCTCCCGGGAAGGACACGTCAGCGTGGTCCCTGGAATGACCGGGAGGTCAGCCGGAAGCGCCCCCCACCCAACCTCACTGTTACCACAAGAAACAAGAGGCAACTCCGTGCAGAAAGACAGAACATCACCAGCCTGATGCTGTCCTGAGGAAGGTCGGCTGGCATCTGGGAACTGGGTGCTATAGTGGGTTGAATGGGGGCCCCCCAGAAGTTATGTCCACGTCATGCCCCCCAGAATCTGAGAATGGAACCTTATTTGGAAGTAGGGTCTTTTCAGGTATAATTAGTTATGGATCTGAAGATGAGGTCATCCTGGATCAGGGTGGCCCTAAATCAGTGACAGTGTCCTTCTAAGAGACAAGCGGAGAGACACAGACACACAGGAGATACCATGTGAAGACGGAGGTAGAGACGGGAGGAATGCGGCCACAAGCCCAGGGATGCCTGGAGCCCCCAGAAGCTGGAAGAGGCAGGCAGGACCCTCCCCTGGAACCTCCGGAGGGATAGCGGCCCTGGGACACCTTGACCTCAGACGTCTGGTCTCCAGGACTGAGAGAGGACAGGTTTCTGTTGCTCTGAGCCTCTGTTTGTGGTCATTTATTACAGCTGCCCCGGGAAGCTAATGCAGCTGGTGAGCAGCTCCCTGCCCTGATCTAAACCCTCCCTCCTCCCTTTAGGGGCAGCTCCCTGCGCCTGTGCTGTTGCACAAACACATGTGGTTCATGCTGAGCCCCGGCTCCCCTTCTGGGCACTGGCATTTTGGAGGGTGAGGGCAGACAACACCACATGACCAGACCCCAGCCGGGTGCCAAGTCTCTAATGAGCCTCCCTGGGGGGATGGGGGTGGGGGTAACTGTCATGGTTCTGCCCTTCGTCGCTGGGGGAAGAGACACCCTAGAGACCCTCGAGGGAAGGAGGGGGCATGAAGGGTCATGAGGTGACCGGAGCAGGGGCCCTCCCTCCCCTGCATCCCTACTGCATGCTGTGACCCATCTCAGCTGTGAGCACACAAGCCACAAGCATGTGCTGGGTCCTGTGAGCCTCCCAGCCAGTCCCTGAAGGTGAGGGCGGCCCTGCAGACCCCAGCCCTTTCCTCCACGTCTAGTAGGTGGAAGAGCCGCTTCTCCTTGCCATTCCAGAAGCGGTTCTGGGGCTGTCCTGGGAGGGCTTCTGGGGTTATGCGGGCTGAGCCCCTGTTGCTAAGTCCCCACTTCCCCACAAGAACGTCCAGAGCAAGCTGTTTGCCCTGTTGCCTGAATGCCCCCCCACCAGTTTTCTCAGGAAAGAATCAGGGGGTTCTGTAGCAGCGTCCGCAGGCAGCTCTGCATCTGGACCCACGTTCACATCTTCTGTGTAAACACCGAGAACCTTCCCTGACACGTGCCCCCTGCTGACCACCTCCGCATGCCGACCACAGGCCCCAGTGCGGGCGTCAGACTGACCGCCCGGCTCAGCCTCCTCCTCTTGTTGTCAGAGCTGCTCCAGGCCCTGCTCAGAACCCGTGGACCCACCTTTCACAGGGCTGTCCTCCACCCCCAACTTCGGCAGGAGTTCACCTAAGTATTGAAGTTAAGGGGTCCAGAGATAAGAAAGGAAGCTACAAACAAGCAAACAGATGCAACCAGCTGGGACCAAGATGGCAACGAATGTGACCTCCAACAGACCCTGAGTCTCATCACAGGTTGAATTTACTATATCAGCATATTAAGTGACACATTTACTGGTGGCCATGACTGGACATGAAGGACCAAAGACAGGTGAAAGGAGGTGGTACCCCACTCGCTTGGGAAAAGCCCTGCCCCTTCCCCGGAAGGCCTCTTCATCCCCATCATTAGCCGCACTCCTCCTGCCTTTGTCTTTACTCTTTAAAATTAAACCACTCTCTCCAGGAGGGCGAGAAGTTGATCTGTGAACTTCGTTCCCGCTTCCCCATTCTTTGGTCACTGAATAGAGCCTGTGCTGTGGTGGTCTCAGCTTTGGTTTTGTTATTTGCCTACTTGAACCCACATGGGAAAAGGAAACCTTCCCCGCTGAGGCAGAGCGCCTCGCCAGGCTCGGGCCCGAGCAGGGTCCATGTGACTTCACTTGGTAACAGTCTGTAAGGGGACGGTGGTCTCTGCCCGGGGATGGGGGGAGGGAACACCTAGAACCACAGCACCGGCTCCGTGGACGGCACGGCCCCTCGTGGGCCTGGACCGTGTGCTCTCGCCCCCCACGCCTGACACCCCCTGACAGTCATGACGCGGAGACACTGGCTGCTGGGCGTCCAGTCAGGAGGGACCAAAGGCAGCACCTGGGGCCAGATCAGACGTGCCTTTTCACAGGCAGGGGACATAGGAGATATTAGGACTTTGTGTGTAGAAAACAAACCAGTCGGCTAGAAGGTGATCTGAGCTGTGGACGTGAAACCCACGTGCGAGGCGAGAGCTCCCACTGGACACTGTCTCGGAAGCTTCCGCACAGGGGATGACCACACCAGTGCTTCCCGCGCGACCCCTCCAGGCCTCCCTGGCGGGCACAGCTGGACCTGCACTCCTCAGGCTCCCCGACCCGGAACCTGAAGGTCTGATGCTGGCAGGGCCTGGGGACGCGAGTGGTCACCACACCAACGCTGCTCGGCTCCTCCTCCCCAGTGACCAGGGGAGGGAAGCCCCGTGGAGTCTGAGGCCCGGCACAGGCAAAGCTCGCACACCCCCTCCTCGGGACCCCCGGCCCCGCCCTGGTTCCTCAGCCCACCGTCTGCGCCTCCCGGTGCCCGCGTCCCACCGACCCACATTCCTGGTGTGGATGTCCACGTACACAAGCTGCTCCGTGTCCTCTTCCCACGTGGGACACCCCCATCCCTGCTTCTCCCTAATGACGGCCTGGACCTCGAATGTTCTGGGCAGGAAGAGGGCCGAGGAGGAGGCCGGCCTATCCCGTCTGCCTCCTCAGGGCCCAGACACAGGGCTCGGGGGCTGCTGGGCCTTGAGGTCTGGACGCTTCCAGGTGTGGGATGAACCTGCCACTGCCCACTGGAGCTGCTCCTTCCGAGATTCAGGAAACCGGGGGACCCAAACTGAGCCCATCCCCAGGCTCTGCTGCAAGTCTGCTTGGATTTGCTCTCCTGATCCTGAAGACAGACCTGCGGGAAACAGGACCTGCGATTCCCATACTGACGGTGTTCCGTAGAATTTCCACTAGACCCCTTTCTACCCTGTTCTGAGCAAATTACTAGTCAGTCCATGCTACCATCGCCCCACGAGCAGACCAGGAAGCTGAGGCTCCGAGAGGCCAAGTAATCCAGCCAGAAGCACAGATGGGGGACCACGGAGTGGGGTCTGCACCCGCCACCCGCCCAGGGGGACTGCCCACTCCCCACAGCTTCCACGCCTGTTCCCTTCACCCCCCTCCCGGGACAAGCTCACAGAGCCTCCTCTTGGGGGGATTCACTTACCTTCTTCTAACAGGATCTGTCTCACTATCCTGTTCTGGGATCACCCGAAAGGCTTGTCACTCTGAAGCAGGTTCAGCCTCACGTCACCTGGGCAGCTTTCCTGGATCACACTCACCACCTGCACGTCCACTCCCAGCTCAGACCCTGAAAAGCCCCCTCGGCCCCGAGCCCCATGGCTCTGCCTGGGCTCCCACTTCCTCCTACCTGGTCCGTCCCTCTCATGTCCCCTGCAGCGTCACCAGGAGCTCCCACCTACCCCAGGCAGGCTGTCTGCTCTGTCCTGGGGACGCCTCCATGGTGTCAGGCGGAAGACACAAGAGGTACCCGTGGGGCCTCCCTCATGCAGCACAGTGGCCAGCACCCACCTACTGACCTCATCACTCTGGATGGACAGGGGTTCATGGGGCCTGCAGCATCTCCTGGTTCTCATTTCATCCCAGCACTGCCCACAGGGAAGTTGCTAAGCAACTCTGTGCCGGCTGCACAGAGAGGATGCTCATACACACGCCCCCCTCCCAGCACCCGGGGCTCTCGTGGTCAGGCCCCTCCCAGGGTATGGAGCTCACCTGAGCAGGTACCCAGCAGCCCACGGGGCTCTCGTGGTCAGGCCCCTCCCAGGATATGGAGCTCACCTGAGCAGGTACCCAGCAGCCCACGGGGCTCTCGTGGTCAGGTCCCTCCCAGGATATGGAGCTCACCTGGGCAGGTACCCAGAAGCCCACGGGGCTCTCGTGGTCAGGCCTCTCCCAGGATATGGAGCTCACCTGGGCAGGTACCCAGCAGCCCACAGGGCTCTCGTGGTCAGGCCCCTCCCAGGATATGGAGCTCCCCTGGGCAGGCACCCCGGCAGGGCTGGGCACACAGGAACCGTGCACATAGCCCTCATTGCAGAGCACCCCCAGCTCACCTGTCGGTCAGAGCTGACACAGAGCACCTCAGAGCAGGGCTTGAACTAACAAACAGCAGCTCCGACAGGTCTGTGACCCTGGGCTTCACTCTGTGTGGCCTCAATCCGCCTGGTCTTCCAGGGGCTTCCACTGCAGCCGGGGCACCAGGCCTCTGTCTCCACCCACCACCCCTCCTCTCCCTGACTCCTGGGTTCCTCTCATTAGGAGAGGGTCTTCTTGAAGTTGTCTCCCACTCATGGACCAGATAAAATGATTAGAAAACAAGCCAGGGCTGCCACCCCTTGTTTATCCTGACTCTCAGGACCCTACACCTGTTCCTTGCACCTGGCCGGTGCAGCAAGGCCCATTTTCTGCAACTCTGAGCCCCTGAGGGGCGAGGATTGGCTGACCTGGGCAGCCTGACCCGGCCGGCCTGCCCTCCCCAGGTGTGCCTGGGTTGAGGTCAATATAAACACCCCTCCAGGCAGCAAGAGCCCCTGCAGCTGTGCCTGACGCCATATTCTCTGCCCCGTCAGCAGTCTCGGGGCTGGGCTGGTGGGAGGGAGTAGGGCCCACGGCTCTATGTGTGGTCCGGTGTGAGTGGGGCTCTGCTGGACTTTCTGCAGGAGTTGCTGGGCTGCCACCTGCTAAAGAAGAGGATGTGTCATCCATACCTGCTGCTGGAATTTCTCCCCGGGCAGAGGTGAGGAAGGAAAAAAGCAGTGGGGGCCGGGACAGGAGGGGTACCTCAGGCAGGGAAATGGAAAGCTTCCAGAAGAGCGCCCGGGGCCAGGACCATCCTGGCTGGCCTGCAGGCACCAAGTCGGCCTGCATGCTGTCGCTGGTGTGACTCCAAGCCCCTTCCTCTAGGCTTTCAAGTCCTTGCACACATTCAGGTGTTTTACCTGGGAAGGGTGGGAAAAGTTCAGCAGCAGCTGGCCTGGGGCTCAGCTCACGTTTACTCAGAGACGCCTCCTCACGGTCCCCCAGCTTTGCAATGAGGACGCTCCTTGTGTGGGGGCTGCTGGCTGCATGGGAGACGATTCCCCACCTGTGACCAACTTCAGAATTGTTTACCACTGGAGCAAGTGTCCTGATAGGGTTTTCATCTGTGTAACTAGTGGGTTCTTAATTAGCAACGTGAACGGTGATATCAGAGGTCCTGAATCAGGATGGAAATACTTATTTTACGCATGTACAGGCGTAAAAACCTGGGGAGGCCGTGTGCAGCCGGCACCCTTAGGGTTGGGCTTCTGACTGACCCCTCAACGTTCTGGTGCCCAGCCACTGCTTTAGGATTTCGGGGGCCCAATGCTGACTCTAAGGGCTCGCAATCCAGCCTTTGTTGGCCTTTAATGAGACCCGCACTTCCAGGATCCTGCAGAGCAGGGTCTGTGTGACCGTTCTGTGGCTTCTGTAACAAATGACCACAAGATGGGTGGTTTAAAACAACAGGAATTCGTCCTCCCCCAGTCCTGGAGACCAGACATCTGAGATCAGGGTGTTGCAGGACGGAAGTCTCTCCAAAGCCTCCATGATAGGGTTCTTCCTGCCTTTTCCAGCTTCTGGGGGCTCCAGGTGTCCCCAGGCCTGTGGCTGCATCCCTCCCGTCTCTGCCTCTGTCTTCACGTGGCTTCTCCTCTAAGTCTGTTTCTCCTCTTTTGTTTCTCATAAGGACTCTCTCAGTTGGATTGAGGGCCACCCTAACCCAAGATGGCCTCACCTCGAGATCCTTAACTGCATATACAAAGACCCTTTTCCCAGATATGGTCCTGATCACGTGTTCTGGGGGGGCACATCTTTTGGGGTCAGCATTCAACCCATTACCTGTGTATAAAATAACCCTCATTTTAGGAGATTACCAAGGTCCCGTATAGACTGGCACAGACAGCAGCCATGTGGGTGGGGGTCTGGGAAGAATGAGGACCTTGGAATCACCTGGAAGGGATGAAGTCCTGGCTGCATGAGGTGAGCTCTTCTGCCACGGGGTCCGTGGAAACAGCCACTCCACTCTGTCCGTGGAAAGGGACCCAGTGCCGAGTCCAGAAGTGGTTACCTTGCAAAGCTGGCTCTTCTGGGATTTCATCATCAATAGCATCATGTAACCAGTAACTACGGGCTTGGAGGAGTCACTCTCTGGCACATGATGACAGCATTGTCACTTTAGGCTCATCAAGCCTAGAATAGGAATGTTTGAAGGAGAAGAGTTTGGGAGATTGTGAAGCTTGGTTGTCAAGGAAACTGAGCAGGTTTGTCAAGGTTGTCAAGGAAACTTCTCCCTTAAACTGAAGGCAGGGCTGGGAGAGCTGAACTCCAGGGATCTTGTAAAGGGGCTGCTCTGAAGCACCATCACCTGAGAGGTGGTCTCAGCGTGAGCTGGGGTTTGAGAAAAGTGTGATGAGATTAAGCCTGACTTTCTGTGACAGCTGGGGAAGGGTTTGTAAAGCACTTTGGCTTTTAAGGCAGAAGTTTGTTGCTGGAACAAAGTGTCTCCCAAAACTGGGCTGAAGCTCAAGCTGTCTCTGTCCCCTTCTTGTGAGAGTCCAGGGCAGGTGGGTGCCAGGTGCCAGGCTCTGTCCCCCTTGTTTCTCCTCCCTGCTTCCAGGTGAGGTCTCCAACCAGCAGAGTGGGGTGACCAGGTGGGCATCATGCCCTCCGTCCTAGGATGCAGGCTGGCCAAGGCCCTCACCACCTCCACCCCTTCCCCTTGGTAACACGAGACACTACGCCCTAGCTGTAAGGGGTGGGAGGGCTGGGAGGTGCAGGGTAGCTGTGAACAGGAAAAAGGGAAATGGGTCCTGATGGGCAGCTGCGCGGCCCTGCTGTGAGGACGCTAGCCCGGACGCTAGCGCACAGACTCTGGGTCCTGTGAAGCTTCGATGCTTTGTGGTTCTGGAAATCCTATAGGAGACGGTCCACAGCAGGTGAAGCTAATGCTCTCAGTGGAGGTGGTGAAGCCAAAGATCTCAGTTCAGACTGAAGGTGCCGATGTACATACAGGACAAAACCATCTCGTGTGACTGGACTTCAGGCACGTTTAACATGAATGCAGTCATGTTAATGCCTAGCATCTTCTATCTTGTGCCTCTTCTCAGGGACCCCCTCTTCAGTTCCTGAGGATCCTATAACTCATGTACAGGGGAATGGAGAGTGGGGTCTGTCCAGTCTGAGCCCTGAGTTACCCTGCGTGTGAGTCTGCTCGGGACCGCCGTAACAAATACCACAGACTGGGCAGCTTGAATAACAGACCTATCTCCCAGTCCTGGATGCTGTCTGAGATCAAGGTGTGTGCAGGCTGGCTTCTCCTGAGGCCTCTCTACTTGGTGCTTAGCCAGCCATCTTCTCCCCAGGTCGTCACGTGGTCTCCCCCTGTGCCTCTCTGTGTCCTAATCTCTCCTTGTAGGACACCAATCCTATTGGATTAGGATCCACCCTAGTGACCTCATTTTTACCTTGATCGCCTCTTTAAAAATCCCATCTCCAAATACAGCCACATCCTGGGGTCCTGGGGGTTAGGGATTCAGCATGTGAATTTGGGGGGACACGACTGAGCCTATCCCATCCTCCTTAGGAGCCAAGTGTGCCTCGGTCCTTCCTTCCCTCAAGTCACACAAGGTGATGTAGTGGCTCAGGGAGAGGCCACTCGTGCAGGGTCTGTGTCCCAGCTGGGGAGCCCTTCTCTGCTCTGTTTGATCAGGCAGTGGCTGTGCCAGTCCCCTCCTGAGGTGAGCAGTTCTGGGGTTTCCTGCCGTGTCTCCTGGCCTGCTGAGGTGCTCATTGTCAGGGAACTCAGGAGCCAGCAGCCTCGTGGGGATGCCGGGGACTCTCAGGGCCTTGGCAGATGTCTCTCCCAGCAGATACCCTAGCGAAAGTGGGGAAACATTTGGGGGATTACAGGTGGGGGAGAGTCACAGTCTCGTTTATGCTTCAGAAAGACCACGTTGGGGTGGGATGTGAGGTGCACCGTGCGGGCAGGGAGTTTTGTCAGGGCCTGGTGGAGGAACCAGGCACAAGATCGGGCTTGGGCCAGGGCTGTGGGCGTAGAGGTGAATTAGTGTGGGAACTGGCCACAGACTGTTGTCGAAATCTCGGCTTCCCTGTGCACCGAGGCCAAACAGAAATACGGAGACAGGGATTTTGGAGGAAGAGAGAGATGGCTTTATTCTTCTGCCAGGCAGAAGGGAAGACACAGCCGGCTAACGCCCCAAAACTGGGCACCCCTCCTTGAGAATCAGGGAAGGTTTTATACGTGGGGCTCTCACAGTCCGGGGTATAGGATGAGGATCGAAGTAGTGAAGGTCTTGCATTCCTCCTTTCCTTTGCATTATTTCAAAACAGTCATAGCTGGCATCAGGCCGTCCGGTAATTGGGGTCCAGCAGTCTGGTAATTGCGCCCGTTTGCCTCTGGTTTATCGGCCGGTGACCTTGTTTCTGAAATGAAAAACTATAGGGGGTGACTTGTTATGAAGGGCGTATAGAATGTAAGTGCTGGACATAATAAGGTTGGGGAGTGAGAGGCAGGGGATGTAACTCACACAGAGTTAGGGGTGATGGGTGCTGAATGTAAATTACATAGTGTCAGGGAGTGAGGTTAGTTTTGTAAAGTACAAATCTAGTTACTACAAATTAGTGACAAAGTAAAACAAGGAGTGATTAACTCTTTCAGGCCAGGTTATGTTTCTTCTCTAGCCTGTTCGCTGTTCCCTTTGTTTTCCTTGTTCTCAGGGGAGGGAAAACTTCATTTCTATTTTTGCTGCAACAAGACTCTGGAGGAGGACATAACAGTCAGTGGGGCACAAGGAGAGTGGGAGCCTGGGAGACCTCAGTGTTACCGAACCAAACTTGGGTCCGCTTGCCCGAGTGCAGTAAAGCCAGTCTACTGACACCGGGTGTGGTGAAGGGAAGTGCAGCTTTAATTGTAAAAGTGCCAATACAAGGAGAACAGGCGGCTTGTGCTCTAAATCCCCGAACTCCCTGAAGGATTTCAGCACAGCAATTTTAAAGGCCAGTTGAAGGAGGGGGGTCGCAGGGTATGTGATCAGCTGGTGCACAATTCTCTGGTTGATGGTGAGGTAACAGGCGGTTAACACTCTAAATTCTTAGGCACCAGAAGTTCCGGGGCTACGTGTTCATGATCATCAGGTAGTTAATTTCTTCCATTTGGTGGTTGTTTCAGCATCTGTAAAACAACTCAGGAAGTGTGCATCAGATACTGTTGTCCAGGTACTTCAGAGAGGAGCTCCAGCAGAGGATGTGGGGGAGGGGTCTGTCCTGGGAAGGCCCCGTAGGGTCCTGCTCGGTTACACCCGGTGTCTGGGCTCAGCAACCAGGGAAGGTGGGGCTGCTCCTGGGTGTGGGGAGCTGCAGGATCCCGGTCCCCTGAGGGCCCTGTTAGCCCCCAAGGTGAGATGGGGGTACAGTGACTGGACAGAGGCGTCTGGCCTGGGGGAGGGGTCCAGGCTGGAAATGTCACGGGACTCATCGCAGGGTGGGAGACGAAAGGCCAATGGGGGCAGGTAGGTCACAACCGACTACGTGCAGGTGACTGCGGTCCTGTTGGAAGCAACTCAGAGCCAGAAAGGAGTGGCCATCAGGGGCTCAGCTCCATTCTCTTGTTCCTTTGTAAAACCACTGTGTCAGAGTTTGAGACACCGCCAGGCGACGTGTGGGGCCAGTGCTGCCATGGCTTCATCCAAGGGGCCCAGGGGGAACGCAGAACCACTGCAGGCCCCGCCCATGTCCTCACTGGGAATGAATCCTATCGGGGCTCCTGGGCTCACAGACTTGAGGGAACCTCTGTCCTCAGGACTGGTCTTCCTCCTTCCTCTCACCTGCTGGTCAGAGGCCCAGGCACCCCCATCCTGGCTCCACCCCCAGGGCCTGGATTCTGGGACAGCTTAGGGGTAAGCAAGACCCTCATGTTCCTTTATCTGCCTGGGGGTGAGAATGTCTTAAACGCTGCAATTGACTGATTATGGAGGGCTGAGTGTTTCCAGCAGGTATGGGTGGAAAGATGGGGCGTGAAATTCCTGTGTCTGCAGGGTCTTCCCAGCGTGAAGATCTGTGTGTTTCCCCCGGCCAGTCAACATCCTCCCAGGAAGCCCAGATCCAGGATTACGAGGGCAGAGGCTCTCCCCTTGCTTATCTGTAACTTCCCACTCCCACAGCAAGGAGCCTGGCTCCCACCATCTGCCATTTATGTATGCATTGCTCCTTTCCAGGTTACATGTGCAGAGGTTTCAGAATTGTTAGCTACTACACCCTGGAAAGAACTTCGTAAAATAAAGCCCACTGTTTATATACGGTCCATTTTGCCTTTAGTCTACAGATTCCATTCATTTCCAAAGGTAACTTAGGTCAGCACCTTTTATCCCATCCCCTACAGTGAGTTGTTTCCATATATTTCTAATACAGTTAGATTCTGTCACATTATGTATTCCATCCTCCAGAACTCCTACATTCTAAATAACTAAATTTGAATAGATTATGATTGACCCCTTGGGCTATACACATCTGTGGGTTTAGACAAATGCATAGTGACAGGTTTCCATCCTAGAGTGTCACATGGAATACTTCAAACCCCCCACCCCATGATCTGCTTATCATCTATGTAGCTTTGCCTTTCCCAGAATGTCACCAATGGGGTCATACTGTGTGCAGCCTCCTCAGCCTGGATGCTTTCACTTAGCAGTATATACTGAGGATTTATCCATGTCTTTCCATAGGCTGATGGTGCATTCCTTTTTGCTGAGTAGTATTCCACTGCATGTGTATGGGCGGAAAAACAATTTTCCCTCTACTTTTCTAAGTTCTTGGTTCAGGCCCCCCTGCCCCTGAAATAAAAGACAGATTACCAGGAGAAAAGCAGAAGTTTAATTACATGTATACCTTCTGAATACAGGGGGGATAGCAAGGAAAACTGAGTCACTCCCTGAAATGACCAAAACCATCCCCTTAAATACCGACTTCAGCTAAAAACAGAAGAAAGATGCTGGGGAAGAGGGGAAGGCCAGTTATGGCAGGTTATCATGCAAAGCACAGTAAACAAGGGTATGATTGTTTGCACATTTAAGTCAGGACTTCTCCATTGAAAAGAGTTACTTAAGATTTAATTATCCTTCTATTTTTGGTGCAAAGAGGGACATACCCTTATAAATGGAGATTTCTCTACTGTAAATGTCCTTCATAAAACGGCAATCTCAGTTTTCTGAGATTTTTTTAAAAATAAATTTATTATTTTATTTTTGGCTGTATTGGGTCTTCGTTGTTGCGTGAGGCTTTTCTCTGGTTGTGGCGAGCAGGGCTGTGGTGGCTTTTCTTGTCGCGGAGCACAGGCTCTAGTCATGCGGGCTTCAGTGGTTGTGGCACGTGGGCTCAGTAGTTGTCGCTCACGGGCTCTAGAGTGCAGGCTCAGTAGTTGTGGCTCACAGGCTTAGTTGCTCTGTGGCATGTGGGATCTTCCCAGACCAGGGCTCAAACCCATGTTCCCTGCATTGGCAGGCGGCCTCTTAACCACTGAGCCTCCAGGGAAGCCCCCCTTTTTTTTTAAAGCAGACAAATAATCCTTATGCCAGAGAGACATATTTTGGGGTGGCATATTCTACTCACCTTGACATGGATGTACCCCAATTTGCTTATGCATTCATCTTTTGAAGGATATGCTGATTTCTTCAAGTTTTTAGCCATTATGAAAGTGCTGCTGTGCATAATTGCATCCTTGTTTGCATTTGGACATAGATTTTCAAAGCAGTTGCTTAAATACTGGAAGCATGATTGTTGCATCCCAACGTGAGACTTGTTTAGTTTTGGAAAAAACTGCCAAATTGTCTTACAAAGTGGCTGCACATGCCTCCCCCCAGCTACGAGGGAGAGCTCCTTTTGTTCCTCACCCTCTAGCAATTGGTATTGTCATATTTTTGGAGCTTAGCAGTGCTAATAGGTGTGCTGTGATATCTCATGATTTTAATTTGTAATTCCCTAATGGTATATGATGTTGAGCTTGTTTCTGGATGATTTTTACTATCTGTATATCTTTTTTGGCGGGATGTCTGTTCAGATCATGCTCTTCACGTTCAGGCTGAGAGGAGCCCTGTCTCCTCAGGACCTGCTGGGGCTTTGGCTTCTGGAACACGCGGGGCTGAGTCCACGCTGATGGCCGGGCTTCGGGACAAGCCGGGGTCAAGTCCACACTAACAGAAGCCGGGTCTCCTCAGGACCCCCTGGGGCTTCAGCTTTGGGACACTGTGGGGTCCAGTTCATGCTGAGAGGAGCCTGGTCTCCTCAGGACCTGCCGGGAAGTGACGCTGCTGAGGGAAAAGGTGAAGAAATGTGGGCAGAAGGTTCCTGTGCGTGGCTGACCGCTGAGGGTGTCTGTCTTCAGAGGACCCAGGAGAGGAAGGGCTTGATGTGGAAAACTGGGGTTTTGGCCCCTTTTGTGTGTGGTGTAGACAGAGTGCAGTGTTGTTCTTTGTCATGTGGTGTCCGGTTTTCCCAGCACCGTTTATTGAGGGGACTGTCCTTTCCCTGGTGTATGTTCTTGGCTCCTTTCTTGTGAATTAACTGATCACATACCTGTAGGTTGATTCCTGGGCTCTCTGCTCTGTTCCTCTGGTCTGTGCACCTGTTTTTGTGCCAATTCCACACTTTTTTGGACTGTAGCTTCGTAATGAAGTGTGAAGTCAGGGAGCGAGATGCCTCCAGCCCGTTCTCCTTCCTCAGGGTCGCTTTGGCTCTTCTGGGTCCTTTGTGGTTCCACACACATCTTAAGATTGTTTGTTCTGTTTCTATGGAAAATGTCATTGCACTTTTGGTAGGGATTGCGTTGAATGTGTACATTAATTTGGCTAGAATGCATTTTTTTTTTAATTAAAAAAATATTTTGGGCCACACCATGTGGCATGCAGAATGCGGGATCTTAGTTCCCCAACCAGGGATCGAACCTGTGCCTCCTGCAGTGGGAGCGCAGAGTCCCAACCCCTGGATGGTCAGGAAAGTCCCACCTTAGAATGCATATTTTCACAATATTCTTTTTACCCATGAGCACGGGGTATCTTTCCATTTATTTTTGTCTGTTCAGTTTCCTTTATCAGTGTCTTCCAGTTTTCAGTGTGCAGGTCCTTCACGTCCTTGGTTAAATTTACTCCTAGTTATCTTTTTGGATGCAATTGTAAGTGGGATTTTTTTAAAATTCGTTTTCTGATGGTTCATTATCAGTGTACAGAATCAAATGATTTTTGTGCATTGATTTTTCTTTTTTTTGTATCCTGCAGCTTTACTGAATTCATTTTTTAGTTGTAACCGTTTTTTGGTGGTTGAATGTGGAAAACTAGAATTCAGAAATCCCACTGTTTCAACTACATCCAGGTCATCCACAGCACCCAAGACATAGTGGCTCCCAATATAATCTTCCCATGGTGCCTCTTGTAGTATGTGGACCCCTACAAGGGTGATTAGCATCACCACTGCGGGTGAACTGGATCTGGGTAGGGCTTGGCCTCTATAACAAAGCTTGATGTCTGTATTTCTGACTTGGAACGACATGGTTGTTTTGATAAGTACTTTATTTTCTAGTAAATTTCAAGTGTATAAAAAACTTTAAATAGCAGTATCAAGTTTTCCACATTCACAAAATACTCCAGTTTGTTTTACCCTGTGAGAGTGGGAGGGCCACTCTCCCAGGGATCCAGCACATAACCCAAAATGAGGAATAATTATGGTTTCCACATTATAATCCTATCCACAGACCTGCTTCAACTTTCACCAGCTGCCCCAGCTTTGTGGAAATGTATTTTTCCGTTCGAATCCAGTTTTCTTTTCTTGGAACCATCACTGGGGCTTTTCCTCACTTTAAAAACCTTGCTGGATTTAAAGTGTACAAGATGAGCATGATCTGGGTGGTTTTTCTGTATGGCTTCTTTCACTTAGGATGTTTTCAGTGTTTATCCACATTGTAACATTGATCATTATTTCATTCATTTTTTCCATCGTGATTAAAAACAGATAACATTTACCATTTAAACGATTTTTTTAAAGCTTTTTAAAAAAATTTATTTTATTTTTTATTTTTTGGCTGTGTCAGGTCTTTGTTGCTGTGTGCAGGCTTTCTCTAGTTGTGGTGAGCGGGGGCTACTCTTCGTTGCGGTGTGCGGGCTTCTCATTGTGGTGGCTTCTCTTGTTGCGGAGCACGGGCTCTAGGCGCACGGACTTCAGTAGTTGTGGCGTGTGGGCTCAGTAGTTGTGGCGCACGGGCTTAGTTCCACGGCACATGGGATCTTCCAGGACCAGCGCTTGAACCCGTGTCCCCTGCATTGGCAGGCGGATTCTTAACCACTGTGCCACCAGGTAAGCCCCATTTAAACCATTTTTAAGTATATAGTTCTATGGCATTAACTACATTCACATTGTTGTAAAAATATCCTCACTCCATCTCCAGAACTTTTTTATTTTCCCCATGTGAAACCGTAGCCATTAAACACTAACTCACTTCAACCCCTGGCAACGTTAATCTACTTTGTCTTTGAATTTGACTTATCTGGATACCTCATACTAGTGGAATCATAGAACGTTTGTCCTTTTTGTGTCTGGCTTGTTTCACTTGGCATAATGATGTCAAGGTTCATCCACATTGTAGCATGTGTGAGAATTACCTTAGTTTTAAAGGTTGAATCATATTCCATTGTGTATATACTACACTGTACTTATCCATTCATCTGTTGAAGGATGTGTTGTGTTGCTTCCACCTTTTGGCTATTGTGAATAATGTTGCTATGAATATGGGGTACAAATATCTGTTCCAGTCCTTGCTTTCTAATATTTTGGGTGTACACCCTGGAGTGGAATCAAGGGGTCATACATTTTCCATGTTTTTGAGGAACCACCATAGAGTTTTCCACAGCGGCTGTATAATTTTACTTTATTCTTTTATATGACAGAATAATGCAGCTTATGGGTCTACCTTATTTTGCTTATCCATTTACCTGCTGATGGACATTTAAATCTTTTCTACCTTGGGCTACTGTGAATAGTGCTGCTATGAATAATTGGTGAACACGTTTTTGTTTGAACACCTGTTTTCCATTTTTTGGGTATATATCTAGGAGTGGAGTTGTTGAACCACATGGTAATTATATTTTATATGTTTGAGTAAATGCTAAAGTTTTGTACACATAGACTGCACCATTGTACATCTCCACAAGTAACTTTTAAGGGTTTCAATTTCTCTACATTGTTGCCAACATTTGTTATTTTTATTTATATATTTTAAAATTTATTTTTGTTGTTGTTTTTGTTCTAGTGTGTGTGAAGGGGCATCACACTGTGGCTTTAATTTGCATTTTCATCATGACTACTGATGTTTGACATCTTTTCACGTCCTTGTTGACCATTTGTATGTCTTGCCTGGAGAGCAGTCTGTGCAAGTCATTTGTCTGTTTCAAAAATTTTATTGTTTGTCTTTTTGTTGATGAGTTGTAAAAGTCCTGGGTATATTCTCGGTAAAGAGTCTTATCAGATATATAATGTGCCAATATTATCTTCCATTCTGTAGGCTGTCTTTTTACTTTCTGGAGAGCCTCTTTTGTTGCACAAAGGTTTGTAATTTTGAGGAAATCCAATTTATCTATTTTTTTCTTTCATTTCTTATGCTTTACTGTCAATCTAAGAAACCATTGCTAAATTCATGGTCAGGAAGATTTAATTCCTTGGTTTATTTGAGAGTTCATACAGTCATCCGTCGGTACCCACTAGGCCAGGCTTTAGGCCTGGGGTTGAGTCAGTGTGAGGGTTCAGGGGTCACGGTTTAGGGTTATGGGTCATTGTTGGAGAGTCATGGTAGAGGGTTGTGGTTAAAAGGTCAGGGTCGGGGATTAGAGTTTAAGGGTCAGGGGCGAGGGTCTAGGGGTCTGGGGCTAGGGTTGTTAGGGGGTTAAAGTTAGAGGTTAGGGTTCTTAGGGTAAAGGTTAGAGTTAGGTTTAAGCACAATTGGCCCTCATTGCCCTCCCCTCTCCTTCTCTCTGAAGCCTCCAGAATGGATAGGACTTGCCCAGGGTCAAACAGGAGTCAGGGAGCTGAGGTCAATAACTGTTTTTCTGGCCTCCCTTCCCCCAGTCCTGGGCTCTGAGAGAAGAATGAAATGTCTGTTCTTGTCTCGGACTGTTTCTTATCTAACTCAACCTCTGTCAAGGATTGGGGAGGGTGTCAGAAGTCATGCATGGTTTCCTTCTGCCCTCCTACCTGGGAAGGGTGATGCTGGCCCTACTCTGCCTGGGCAGCCCCAGGTTCCAGCACAGTCCAGACAGGAGGGCACTCAGTGGACATGTGTGGATTTATACAGGACTGGGTGCAGTGACCTGCCAGCCCCCAGATGCTGCCTTCTTAAGGGCTGGTGGGGCCCTCCTGGCACTTGAGGCATCCTTTGTCCCATCTGAGTGGGCATTAATAGATGATCAAGTCTCAGGCAGGACAGCCCTTGACCTCTGACTATCCAGGCAGGCATCTGTGGTCCTCTAGCTCAGTCCAGCCTGGGCATTGTCAGGGCCTCATGTATAGTCACGGAGCTGACCATGATGCCGGGCAATTCAACAGCTACCTGGGCAGTGTAGACATTCCTTTGAGAAGTTTCAAATACCAACATGCATGTGGTTGAGAAAAAGGCCTCCCGCTCACAGCCTCATAGGCTGCCAAGAGAAGTAATCATCCTCTAAACATTGGAGTGTGTCCCTAACACAACAACCATACAGCAGACCATGGCCCTGCGATCCTTTGTCCTTTCAGTCGCTAGAAACTTTTGACATTCATATTCATTAAGAATCGAAGATATGGGGGCAACTGGACCTCCCAATGGAAGGTTCACACTGACACTGCATTGTCTTGGAGAGCCATATGCATCCATGTGGCCTCTGGAAAGCCTGCCAATTATGGGTTCCATGGCATGGAATAATTCTTGAGCCTCCCATTTCTTCATTGCACAAGAGTTTCCTTACCACCCTAGCATTTGGTTTCTTCACTTAGTAAATGAGAGAGAAGAAACTGGAAAAGGATCAGTATTGTTGTTCAGGGATGGGCAATTAATATGGCCAGGGAGATGGCATAACTCAAGGGCTCCCACCTATCAGGGGCAGGAATGAGGTCTGTGTGTCTTCTGAGGGCACATGGGCTGTTCTGGGCCAGCCTCTGAGATGTGAGGACCTGATGCCCAAGGAAAGAGACTTGAGTTTACCACCACCAACGATCCTGACTTTTCAGTAAGTGAAAGAACTTCTTGCAGTCTTGGGAGGACAGTAAGAGCACTGGATGAGTAGCTGCAGCGCCTGACCCTGAGTGAACCCCTTTCTTCCTTTTGTGTCAGATTCTGTGCTGTGCAGTGAGCTGTCATTGACTTAGAATCTGTTGCTTTCTGCCAGCCAGCATCTGTTCTCAGGCCCAAGTGCCTCGGTTTTCCTTTGGGAATTACATCTCACCTGCTTCCAGTCCAAACAGTTGCAGAAAGATGAGCCCATGTTCCACCCAGCTCGAAGATGGGTTTACAGCCCACATCTAGCCAGTCCCACTTTCCATCTTCTGGTGATGGGTCGAGGATGAGAATGCTACCCAAGCCAGATCAAAGGCATTTAAAACCATGACTTTCTTGGAATCCAAGAAAAGGAGAAACTCTTTCTCGGAAAATGGATGGTGAGTGGTTGTCAGCCTAGAATTGCTGTTGGCCCAAGGGCAGAGAGAGAGCCTGTGCCTGTGAATGGGGTCCCCCAAAGGCATTGAGCAGGACAAAGGTTTGGAGAGAAGCAAGGTCACACTGAGATAGTGTGAGCCACTGGACCTGCCAGGTCCAAACCCATTCTTCAACTTGTCACTTGCAAGTATTAATTTATTCCTACCCTTACAATAAATACTAATTTATTTTACTTCAGTAAGTGTGTCCAGTCGCTGGGAAAAGAAAAAGTCCTGGTTGATACATCTGAATCAATAATCCCTGATCCTTCCTCAGGTGTCCTCACTGGGTAGGCGTGGCTGGGGGAGATGAAGACACTGGGTGGGGTCAGATACTAGGGGAGCTGCCAAACAGCTCTGTCCCTGTTCCTTCCCTGTCCCGGGAGAGGGAAACCCTGGAACAGTGATAGGATAACCAGTACGGGGAAGAGGTTCCTCAGTGATTAATTGGTCTTTTTGTATTTTCCTTAATTTAGGGTTCATTTTGGTAATGTGTTTTTACAAAGAAATCCCCCTTTTCCTCTAGATTTCCAGTTTGTTACAGTAGGTTTCTCTTATTTGACTTTTAATCTTTCCTGTCTAATTTTCTACAGAATCATGACAAATAATGAACGAATATTGATCCTTTATTATTAAGTGAAGTCCCTATTCATGTTCCCTTTGTTATACCTTTCCTTGTTCCAGGATCTCAGAGGACATGGGGTCATCATGTCTGTTTAGTCTCTTCTGGGCTTCGACAGTTGCTCAGACTCTCCTTGTCTCCATGACCTTGACAGTGTGGAGGAGGACTGGTCAGGTATTTTGTAGACTGCCGGGCACTGGGATTTGCTTGGTGGTTTTGTCGTGGTTAGACTTGGCTTTGAAAAAGCAGACCACAGAAGGGAAGTGCTTCCTCTTCACTGTATATCAAGAGGACAGGCTCTTAAGGAAACTTCTCACTTATATTCTTAACTTTGGTCACCTAGCTGAAGTAGTGTTTGTCAAGTGTTCCCACAGTGAGGTTAATTTTTTTCCCATGTCCATCCTGTGTGTCTTATTTAGGAGGAAGTCATAATGCAGAACCCACACTTGAGGAGAGAGGGGTTAGCTTCACATCCTTGATGGACAGCTGAGTGGCTATATACATTGTTTAGAAGCTTTCTGCATAGGAGATTTCTATTTAACACCATTCATAAAAAACTAAGTAATTTATTTTTTCCAGTTTGGACACGTGAATAATTACTGTAAACTTTTGGTTATAATCCAGCACTACATTATTAGACTGCTTACTTAATTCTTGCTTTGGCTGTTGAGATCTTTTTCCATTTGCTCCTGTTTTTATTTTACATAATTTTTCTTTTGTGGGTTTTTTAAATTTTTGGTACTTCTTTACTTTCTGATATTTTAAGATTATCCTGCTTCATATATTTACTGTCTCAGACCTAGCATCAGCCCTTTCTTCAAAGAGCCCTTGTTCCTTTTATTAGAGAATGGTATTAAAAACTTACACGTGGGAGCTAAATATGCTCAGCTGACAGTGCATGGAAATGTATGCATGTATCTCAGCCTATGCATATACACATAATTATAAAGATTTCCATGTGGAACTATGTGTATCTCTATTAGGCTAAAGATAGTTTATACTGATATCTCCAACCTGATCTGTTATGACATGGATATTGTAACCTTCTCTCTTTGTTTGTCTGTGACTTCCCACCCAGTGGTCAGAAACCCGGCTTCTACCATTTGTCGTTTATTAAATTAACTGCTTGTTCCATTCAATTACTGACATAGTAGTTTCAGTACTGTTAGCTACTACCCCTCATGGGAAAGAACATAGAGTCCACTGTGTATGTGTGGCATATTTTGCCTTTGGCCTACAGAGTCTGCTCATTTCCAAAGTTAACTTAGGTCAGCCCATTTTGTCCCATCACCAACTGTGAGTTTTTTCATACATTTCTGAATCAGTTAGATTCTTTGTTACATTCTGTATTCCAGTCTTTGACACTCCCATATCCTAAGTAGCTAAGTTTGAATAGATTGTAAATTACTTGTTGGGTTGTAAAAATCTGTGGGTGTAGACAAATGCATAGTGGCAGGTATTCACCACTAAACTATCATATGGACTATTTCAACCACATATTCCATACACTGTTTACCATGTCAGTTTTGCCTTTTCTAGAATGTCATATAAATGAGGTCATACAGTGTGTAGCATTTCAGGCTGGATTCTTTCACTTAGCAATGTAAGTGTTAGATGCATCTATTTTTTTTTTTTTTTTGCACAGGTTGATGGTCCATTCCTTTATATCTCTGAATACTATTGCATTGCAGGTATATGAGAGACAAAATAATTTTCCCTCTACCCTCCTATGTTCTTTATTGAGATCTCCCTTGTAATGAAAAGGAGACGAACTGCAGAAAAAAATCGGAAGTTTAATATGTACCATGCATACCTCCTGTATACTTGAAAGATACCCAGGAAAACTGAGTCACTCCCTGAAATGGCCCAAGCCATTACCTTAAATGCTATCTTCTGCTGAGAACAAAAGAAAGATGTTAGGGAATGGAGGAAGCCATTTAAGGGAGGTTATTAGGCAAAGCACAGTAAACAAGGGTATGGTTGTTACACAGATTTACAACCAGGCCTGTTTCATTGACAAGCTTTTTTTTATTTTTTTAAACATTTACTTATTTGGCTGTACTGGGTCTTAGTTGAGGCCTGTGGAATCTTTAGCTGCGGCATGCGGGCTCTTAGTTGCAGCATGCGGGATCTAGTTCCCTGACCAGGGATTGAACCCTGGTCCCCTCCATTGGGATCATGGAGTCTTAACCACTGGACCAGCAGGGAAGTCCCAACAAGCTTTTCTTGATAGTTAGTCATCATTCAATTCCTGGTCCAGAGAGGGACATACCCTTACAAATGGAGATATCCTTAATAAATGTAAATTTACCTCCTAAAAGGGCATTTTCTACTTGGCTTTGAAAGATTCTCCTGGGTCTGCTGTTTCTTAAGTTAATCAGTGCAAAATAATCCTTTTGTCAAATGGGCACATTTTGGGGTGGTGTATTCTGCTCCCCTTGACATGTATGTGCCCTAATTTGCTTATGAATTCATCTTCAGAAGGAAACCTGATATCTTTAATTTTTTAGCCATTATGAATAGAGCTGCTGTGCATTACTTGATGCTAGTTTCGGTTTGAACACAGTTTTTCTAAGCAGTTGTCTAAATACAAGAGGTACACTTCTTGGATCCTAAGGTGAGACATTTTAGATTTGGAAAAAACTGCCAAACTGTCTTTCAAAGTTGGTTGTACATGCATTCCACCAGCATCTTGAGTATATTCTTGTATGCTTATTTACTGCCTGTTTATCTTCTTGGGCCAGGTGTGTGTTTCAATCTTTACCAAATTTTAATGGCATTGTTGGCATAATTTGAGTGCAAATCCTTTATCAGATATGTGTTCTGGAAATAGTTTCTTGCAGTTTGTGGTTTGTCTTCCGGTTTTCTGAATAAGGTCACCAGACCCAAGGTCATGTAGATTGTCTTTTTTTTTTTCTAGGATTTTTATAGTTTGGTAATTTAAATTTATCTATGGGCAATTTTGAGTGAATTTTGGTTTAAGTTGTAAAGTTTGTGTCTACATTCATTTCATTACATATGGTTTGTAATGAATTGTTCCGTAACCATCTTTTGAGAAGATACAGTGAGATACTTGGCTCCATTTCAATTTGGATTTCCCAACTTAGTATATACAGCAGAACTGCATCCTGGATGAGCCTCTGGGTTTGTGAGTGCGGCACTCCCGGCACTTTTCTGACGTCCCACAGGGGGGCGCCGAACCCACCTGTCTGACCCTGGGGGCACAGGTGCACCCTGCCCACAGACTTTGCTCTGTGACAAGCAGACAGGAGCTTTGTCTCCTGTCAGGGCTTAGTTTTCTGGACCATGAGGCATTGTCCACACTGACAGGAGCTGGGTTTTCTCAGGAACCACTGGTGAGGAGACTCCACAAGAGGAAAAAATGAGCAAGTGTGGAGAATCTTCCTGTGCAGCTGACTGCTGGGTGGGTGGGGTGCATCTTCAGGGGACTCAGGAGAGAAAGGGTTTAATGTGGAATACTGTGCGCTTTTAGTTAGTTTTATGTGCAGTGTAGATGGTGACCAGTGTCGTTCTTTGGTGTCTGGTGTCTAGTTTTCCTGGCACTGTTTGTTGATGGCTTTGGGTAGAATAAACATTTTAATAATAGTAATTTTTCTGATGCATGAGCATGGAATATTGTTTTCTATTGTGTCTTCAATGTCTATATCAATGCTTTATAGTTTTCTGAGTATAGGTCTTTCATGTCCTTGGTTAAATTTATTCCTATACAGTTTGTTCTTTTTGATGGAATTGTAAATGGGATTGTTTTCTTAATTTTTCTTGCTGGTGGTTCATCACTAGTGTATAGAAACAAAACTGATTTGTGTATATTGATTCCATATTTTGCAACTTTACTAAATTTATTTTTTAACATATTTTTTGAAGTAATGTGAAAAACTGTAATACTAAAATCTCACTCTTTCTACTGCATCCCAGGTAATCCACAGGACCCAAGACATGGTAGCTACTAATATACTCTTCCCACGGTGCCTCTTAATACCATGTAGACTCCTACAAGGGAAATAAGTATCACAACTTTGGTTGAATCTGGTCTGGGTAAGTCTTGGCCTCTATAACAAAATTTGATGGCTGTCTTATCTGATTTTTTGGCATGGTACCGACATGATTGTCTAGAAAAGTAATTTACTTTCCAGTAATTTAAAATGTACCAAAAAGTTTCAATAATGGCAAAAAGTACTCACATTTGCCACTTCACACAAAATGCTCAGTGTGTTTTACCCAAGGAACCAGCACATAACCCCTAAATGAGGAAATCCTGATGTCCACATTATAATTTAATACTCAGCCGCACTTCAGCTTTCACCTGCTGTCCCAACTCTATGAAAATGTCTTTTTCCATCCTGATCCAGTTTTCTTTTTCTGGAACCATTACTGAGTTTTCCCCTCATTTGGACAACCTTGATGGATTTGAAGCAGACAAGATGAGTATGGGATCTAGGTGGCCTTTTCTGTATGGCGTTTTTCACTAAGAATGTTTTTAGTGTTCATTTTTGTAAAAAATATCAGCGCTACACTTTTTTTTCATTGTCATTAAAAATACAAAACATGACTTTAGCATTTAATTCACTTTATGTATACAGTTTTGTGGTATTAACTACCTTCATATAGTTGCACAAACAAGTTAACTAACATGTGTACCTCCTGTGTGCATGGGAGATACCCAGGAAATTGAGTAACACCCTGAAATGGCCCAAGACATCACCTTAAATACTGTCTTCAACTAAAAGGAAAAAAAAGGAAAGCTATAGTTGTTTATGTCTACATTCATTTGATTGCATATGGTTTCCAATTGATTGTTGTATAACTAGTTGTGGAGAAGTCATGGGATAGTTGGCTTCATTTCAGTTTGAATTTCCAAATTTAGTGGATTCTGCAGGCTTGATACAAGGTTTACAAACTTGATATTGGATCAGGACATCCCATGGTGTAACTGGTATTAATGGTTTGCTCAACAATTAAAGTTCTGTGTGATATGAGTTCAGCCTGGAGTAATCCAGGTTAGTTTCTATCTGTTATACATTTGTCCCAGGATGAAAGGACAAGAGACATAAGGCCTACTTTATAAAAGTGCCTTCAAACTAATTGATATTGAAGTATAGTTGACCTACAATGTTGTGTTAATTTCTGCTGTACAGCAAAGTGATTCATATATATATATATACATACATATATATATATTGTTTTTCATATTATTTTCCATTATGGTTTATTACAGGGTATTGAATATAGTTCCCTGTGCTGTACAGTAAGACCTTGTTTATCCATCCTATATATAATAGTTTGCATCTACTAATCCCAAACTCCCAATCCATCCCTCCCCCCTGTCTTCCCCTTGACAACCACAAGTCTGTTTTCTATATTTGTGAGTCTGTTTTTGTTCTGTAGATAGGTTCATTTGGGTCTCATTTTATAACCCACATATAAGTGATATCATACGGTATTTGTCGTTCTCTGTCTGACTTACTTCTCTTTGTATGATAATCTCTAGGTCCATCCATGTAGCTGCAAATGGCATTATTTCATTCTGTTTTATGGCTGAGTAATATTCCATTGTATATATGTACCATATCTTCTATATCCATTCATCTGTTGAGGGACATTCAGGTTGCTTCCATGTCTTGGCTATTGTGAATAGTGCTGCTGTGAATGCTGGGGTGCATGTATCTTTTCGAATTATAGTTTTGTCTGGATATGTGCCCAGGAGTGGGATTGTTGGTTCATATGGTAATTCTATTTTTAGTTTTTGAGGAAGCTCCGTACTGTTTTCCATAGTGGCTGCATCAATTTACATTCCCACCAGTAGTGTAGGAGGGTTCCCTTTTCTCCACACCCCCTCCAGCATTTATTTATAGACATTTTCATGATGGCCATTCTGACCACTATAAGGTGATAACTCACTGTAGTTTTGATTTGCATTCTCTAATAATTAACAATGTGGAGCATCTTTTCACGTGGCTATTGGCTATCTCTATGTCGTCTTTGGAGAAATGTCTATTTAGACCTTCTGCCTAGTTTTTGATTTTTTTTCTTTTTTGAGTTGTATGAGCTGTTTGTATATTTTAGAATTAGGCCCTTGTTGGTCGCATCATTTGCACGTATTTTCTCCCAAACAGTTAGCACAGGTTCTGGAACGACTGGATATCCACATGCAGAAGAATAAAGTTGGACCCTTACCTCCCCCCACCCCGTATACAAAATCAACGCAAAATGGACCAAAGGCCAAGATGTAAGAACCAAAATTATAAAGCTCGTAGACGAAAACATGAGAGTAAATCTTCATGACCTTGGATGTGGTCATGATTTCTTAGATCTGCTACCAAAAGCACAAGTAGCAAAAGACAAAGTAGATGAATTGGACTTCCTCAAAATGAAAAACAGTTGTGTATAAAAGGAGTAAGGAATAAGATAATCCACCATCCAAAATGGCACAAGATGTTTGCAAACCATGTATCTGATAAAGGACTGTAGCCCACCAGCCAAGCCCCCTGTGGTCCAGTGGAGTGTCTGTGCGGCACCTCCCATCCTAGGTGATAAGGGGATCTCAGGCCCCACAGCACCTGAGGGGTGGACACTGGTCATCCTCCGCACCCTCAAGGAGTGAGCGCTGGATGGTTTTGAGCCCAGATGCACTCCCATTACTGCCCTCAAAGGCTGCAGGCTTCAGCATGCCTCCAGAAGGACACAGAGTATTTGCAAGTCTTTGAGAACTTTCTTCACTTTTCTGAAAAGGGCATCTTATTATTTCACAGCATGACCATTTTCAATCTGGCTCCCAGGGGTGCCCTCCCACCTTCTTTATTTCTCTGAGAGTGGCCATGGTGGTTTGGCTGTCCCCAATCCCCACACCAGGTGACAAGGCCAGTGGGGCCAGCTCCTGGTGGTCCTTAGGTTCATTGGAGATTAACCCAGACTCTCAGCCTGAGATTGAACGTGGATGCCCCTGCTTCTCCCCATCACCGATTCTCATCTCCTCCGCTATCTCTCTTCCTCTTGCTTTTCAGTCTCAGATTTACCTGATGGTCACCACTCACAGTTCCTGCAGAGCCCAGAGATTTCTCCTTGAAGGAAAGGTTCTGGAAAATCAGAGGGATAAATAAAGAATGCAGCTGATTCCCGCCTTGTGCTGATGCCCAAGAGGGTGAGGAGAGTGAGTGTTTTCTCATTAGAATTTTAAATCCTCCAAGTAATAGATCATTGTGGGGGGGACCATCCTGTGTCTTCCTGCTCATTCTAATAATGTCATTCCTGAGTTTTAATGTGGTAAATAATTTAAATCATAAATATGCTGAGGGGGAGATCCATTTAAAAAATGTTAGAGGTAACTCCAAGGGATTTACAACAAACAAGGACACAGAACCCTGTGTCCAGACACTGGCTGAGAGATTCCTACCCTGAGCCGCAGTCCCCTGGAGGGTGGAGTGGCCATGACTCTCCTCCCGCAGGTGAGCCTACACAGGCACATCCCACGTGGGACCACTGCATCACAGAATCTTAGAGTGGCCAATGGCAGGCAGCTGGCTAGAGATGCGGACAAGAGAAGACTGCCCAGCAGCCTGGGACAACCCCAGTGTGAGGCCTTAGGAAGGGCCAGCGTCAGAGCCTCAGAGATGACTTGAAGAGAGTTCAGGCTGTTAGGGACATCGTCAGAGATGTACTTAGGGACATATTCAGGGCCTTAGTTATGGACAGGATCAGGGCATTATTTAGTGAGAGCTTAGACTATAAGGGACAGCATCAGGGCCTAAGTTAGGGACAGTGTCAGTGCTTCAGTTAGAGGTAACGTGAGAGCCTTAGACACAGTTCAGGCTGTTACTTAGGGATATCTTCAGGGCCTTCGAGCCAGCATCATGGCCATAATTAGAACCAGTGTCAGGGCGTTAGTCAGGGCCAAAACTAGGGTGTTAGTTAGGGAAAGAGTCAGGTCATTAGTTACAGACAGTGTCAGGGTTTTAGGTAGGGACAGCGGCAAGTCCTTAGTTAAGAAGAGTGTCAGGGGCTCACTTAGGGGCAGCGTCAGGTAGTTAGGGAGAGTCAGGACATTAGAATGTCAGATTCTGAGGTAGAGACAGCATCAGGGCCTTAGTTAGGGACAGCGTCAGAGACTTACCTAGGGACATATTCAGGGCCTTAGTTATGGACAGGATCAGGGTGATACTGAGGAATACCTAAGTGTATTAGGGACATCTTCAGGGCCTCAATTAGGGATAGCATCAGGGTGTTAGTTAGGGAAAGAGTCCGGCCATTATTATAGATAGTGTCAGTGCCTTAGGTAGAGAGAGCATCAGGGCCTTAGTTAAGGACAGCGTCAGAGACTTACTTAGGGACATTCAGGGCCTTAGTTATGGACAGGATCAGGGCGTTACTGAGAGATACATGAGGCTATTAAGGACAGCATCAGGGTGTTAGGGAAAGAGTCGGCCATTATTATAGACCGTGTCAGTGCCTCAGGTAGAGACATCATCACAGCCTTAGTTAGGAAGAGGGTCAGGGCCTTGGTGAGGGACAGGGTCAGGCCAACAGTGAGGGAAATCTAAGGCTATTAGGGACATCGTCAAGGCCTTAGATTGGGTCAGCATCAGGGCTGTAGTGTCGACCAGTGTCAGGGCATTAATGAGGGACAAAATTAGGGTGTTAGTTAGGGAAAGAGTCAGGTCATTAGTTACAGACAGTTTTAGGGCCTCAGGTAGAATCGGCATCAAGGCCTTAGTTAGGAAGAGCATCAGGGCCTCAGTTAGGTTCAGCATCAGGACATTAGTTAGGGACAGTGTTGTCAGGCCCTCAGAGATAACTTGAGGTCCTTAGTAAGAGACAGTTTAGGCCATTAGTTAGGGACACTTCAGAGACTTTTTTAGGGATATATTCAGGGCCTTAGTAATAGAATCAAGGTGTTATTTTGTCACCACTTAGGCACTAAGGGACAGCATCAAAGCCTAAGTTAGGGAGGGTGTCAGCGTCTTGGGGATAGTGTTAGGGACTTTGTAAGTTATAGCTTAGAACATTAGCTAGGGACAGTGTCGGGCTTATTAAGGGCAGTGTCAGAGACTTAATGAGGGACATCTTCAGAGCCTTAGTTATGGACAGGATCAGGTCCATACTTGGGACCAGTGTCAGGCCGTTATTTAGGGGCAGTGTCAGGGCCTTCTGTAGAGACAGCGTCAAGGCCCTTAGTTAGGAAGAGGGTCAGGGCCTTAGGACAGGGTCAGAGACTTACTTAGGCACATATTCAGGGCCTTAGTAATGGACAGGATCAGGACCACAGTGAGGGACATCTAAGTCTATTAGGGACATCGTCAGGGCCTTAGATAGGGTCAGCATCAGGGCCATAGTTAGGACAAGTGTCAGGGTGTTATTTAGGGACAAAATTAGGATGTTAGTTAAGGAAAAAGTCAGGAAATTAGTTACAGACAGTGTCAGCTTCTCAGGTAGAGACTTCAGGGTCTTAGTGAGAGCATCAGCATCTCAGGTAGGAACTGCATCAGGCCATTACTTAAAGACAGTGTCAAGGCCTTAATTAGGGAGAGTGTCAGGGCCTCAGAGAAAACTTGAGGACCTTAGTAAGAGACACTTCAGGCTGTTCGTTAGGGACATCATCAGGGCGTTAGTTATGGACAGGGTCAGGGTATTAGTGAAAGACAGCTCAGGCAATTAGGCATACCATCAGGGCCTTGGTTAGGGCAGCGTCAGGGAGTAGTTGGGGAAAGAGTGAGGCCGTTAGGTAAAGACAGACTCAGGGCCTTAGAGACAGTGTCAAGTTCTTTGTTAGAGACACTGTCATGACCTCAGTTACAGATAACTTGAGGGTCTTAGTTAGAGATAGTGTCAGGGACGTAGTTATGGACATCTTTAGGGGCTCAGTTAGAGGTAACTTGAGGGCCTTAGTAAGAGACATTTAGGGTCATTAGTGACATTGTCAGGTCCTTAGTGCCATCTTCAGTACATCAGTTATGCGCTGCATCAGGGCATTAATGAGGGACAGCTCATGTTATTAGGGACCGTGTCAGGGCCTTAGTTAGGGACTTCGTCAGGACCTGAGTTAGGGACTCTGTCAGGGCCTGAATTAAAACCAGCGTCAGGGCCTTAGTTAGGGACAGTTTCAGGACCTTGGTAAGAGATGGGTCAGGATATTAGCTCAGGATAGTGTCAGGACTTTAGTTACGGCCGGCAGCAGGGCCTATGTTGTTGACAGCTTCCGGGCCTTAGTTAGAGACAGTGTCAGGGCCTTAGTTAGGACTACTCAGGGCCGTAGTTAGGGACAGTTTTAGGGCTTCAGGTAGGATAACAGGCTACGGGCAGGGTTAGTTTAAGGTCTATGGATAGTGTCAGGAAATGACCTAGGATTAGTGTCAAGACCTTAGTTCCTGAGAGTGTCAGAGCCTTATTTAGGACCAGCGTCAGGGCTTCAGGCAGGGACAGGGTCAGAGCCTGACTTAGGGAGAGTGACAGGGCCGGAGTGAGGCCTAGCGTCATGCTCTTAGCTAGGGACAGTGTCAGGGCATGACTTAGGAGCAGCACCAGGGCCTTTGTAGGAGCAGCATTCAAGTCTTAGTTAAAGACATGATCAGGGCCTGAGTTAGGCAGAGCGTCAGGGCCTCATTTAGGGGCAGCTTCAGGGTCTGTCTTAGGGACAGCCTCAGGGCTTCCCTTAGGGACAGCGTCAGGGCTGACTTAGAGACAGTGTCAGGACCTTGGTTAGAGATGGGTCAGGATATTAGCTCAGGATAGTGTTAGGACTTTAGTTATTGCCGGCTGCAGGTCCTAGGTTAGGGACAGAGTCGGGCTTGTGTTAGGCCTAGAATCAGGGCCTGCATTAGGATTAGCTTCAAGGCCGTAGTTAGGGACAGTGTCAAGGACTGAGTCAGGACTAGCGTCAGGGCTTGAGTGAGGCCTAGTATCAGGGTCTGAGGTAGACTAACATCAAGGCCTTTGTTAGGGACAGCGTCAAGGCGTGAGTTAGGGCTAGCGTCAGGCCCTTATTTATGGACAGCATCAGGGCTTTAGTTAGGATAAGAGGCAGGACCTTATCTAGAGACAGCGTCAGGTTAAGGGTTATGGAGAGTGTCAAGATATGAGTTCGGGATAGCGTCAAGACCTTACTTACTGGGACATCAAGGTCTTATTTAGGACCAGTGTCAGGGCCTTAATTAGGTGCAGCTTCAGGGTAGAGGTCAGGACAGCGACAGAGCCTGAGTTAGCGAGAGCGACAGGCCTTGAGTTAGTGACTTCGTCATGGCCTGATTTAGGGACAATGTCCGGGCCTGAGTTAAAACCAGCATCAGAGCCTTAGTTAGGGACAGTGTCAAAGCATGACTTAGGAGCAGCATCAGGGCCTTAGTAGGATCGGCCTTAGGGTCTAAGTTAAAGACATTATCAGGGCCTGAGTTAGGCACAGCGTCAGTGCCTCAGGTAGGGAGTGCCTCAGGACTTTACTTAGGGACAGTGTCAGGGCGTACTTTGGGTCAGTGTCAGGACCTTGGTTAGAGATGGGTCAGGATATTAGCTCAGGATAGTGTTAGGACTTTAGTTACGGCTGGCAGCAGGGCCTATATTAGGGACAGCTTCCGGGCTTTAGTTAGAGACAGTGTCAGGGCTTTAGTTAGGACTACTCAGGGCCTTGGTTAGGGACAGCATTAAGGCTTCAGTTAGGATAAGAGACTGGATATTACCTAGGGAAAGAGTCAGGTTACTGGCTAAGGATAGTGTCAGGAAATAAGCTAGCGAGAGTGTGAAGACCTTAGTTACTGAGAGCTTAAGGGCCTTATTCAGGACCAGTGTCAGTGCTTGATGTAGGGACAGCGTCGGAGCCTGACTAAAGTACACAGACAGGGTCTATGTGAGGCCTCTCGTTAGGGCCTGAGTTAGGGTCAGTGTCGGGCATGACGGTAGCAGCAGCATCGGGGCTTCTGTAGGATCACCAACAGGGTGTGTGTTAAAGACATTATCTGGGCCTCTGTTAGGACAGCCTCAGGGCCTCACTTAGTGACAGCGTCAGGGCTTGCTTAGGGACAGTGTCAAGAGTTTGGAAAGACATAGGTGAGGATATTAGCTCAGGAAAGTGTCAGGACTTTAGATATTGATGGCAGCAGGGCCTTAGTTAGGGACAGTGTCAGGGCGTTAGTTCGGACCAGCATCAGGGCCTTTGTTAGGTACAGTGTCAGGGCCTGAGTTAGGAGTAGTGTCAGGCCCTTTGTTAGGGACAGTTTCATGGCGTTAGTTAGGAATAGCATTGGGACCTTTGTTAGGTACAGTGTCAGGGTCTGAGTTAGGAGTAGTGTCAGGCCCATAATTAGGGACAGTGTCAGGGCCTGAGTTAGGACGGGCATGCAGGCTTTAGTTAGGGACAGTGTCACGGCCTCCGGAATAATTTCAGGGCCTTAGTTAGGCACAGCAACAGGACTTTAGTTAGCAGAAGAGGCAGGACATGAACTAGGGACACGGTTAAGTTAAGGTCTAGGGATAGTGTCAGGAAATGACCTAGGGATAGTGTCAAGACCTTAGTTACTGAGAGTATCAGGGCCTCCTTTAGGACCAGCGTCAGGGCTTCAGGTAGGGGCAATGTCAGAGCCTGACTTAGGGATAGTGACAGGGCCTGAGTGAGGCCTGGAGTCAGGGCCTTAGCTAAGGACTGTGTGAGGGCATGATTAGGAGCAGCAACAGGGCTTTGATACTTGATCAGTATTCAGGTCTTCATTAGAGACATGATCAGGGCCTGAGTTATGCAGAGTGTCAAGCCCTCAGTTAGGGATAGCTTCAGGGCCTGTGTTAGGGACAGCCTCAGGGCTTTACTTAGGGACATCGTCAGGGCTGACTTAAGGACAGTTTCATGACCTTGGTTGGAGATGGGTCAGGATATTATCTCAGGATAGTGTCAAGACTTTAGTTATTGCCGGCAGCAGGACCTATATTAGGGACAGCTTCCGGGCCTTAGGTAGCGACCGTGTCAGGGCCTTAGTTAGGGACAGCATAAGGGCTTCAGTTAGGATAAGAGGCAAGATATTAGCTAGGGAAAAAGTCAGGTTACGGGCTATGGATTGTGTCAGGAAATGAGCTTGGGATAGTGTGAAGACCTTACATACTGAGAGCTTAAGGGACTTATTTAGGACCAGTGTCAGGGTCTTAATCAGGACCAGTGTCAGAGTTTGAGGTAGCGACAGTGTAAGAGCTTGACTAAGGTACAGCGAAAGGGACTAAGTGAGGCCTATCGTTGCGGCCTGAGTTAGGGACCGTGTCGGGGCATGTTTTAGGCGCAGCATCAGGGCCTCTGAAGGATGACTATCAGGGTCTGTGTTAAAGACATTATCAGGGCCTCTGTTAGGACGGTCTCAGGGCCTCACTTAGTGACAGCATCAGGGCTTACTTAGGGAGAGTGACAGGGCCTGAGTGAGGCCTAGACTCAGGGCCTTAGCTAGGGACAGTGTCAGGGCATGAGTTAGGAGCAGCAACAGGGCCTTTGTAGGAGCAGCATTAGCGTCTTAGTTAAGAACGTGATCAGGGCCTGAGTTAGACAGAGCGTCAGGGCCTCTGTTACGGATAGCTTCAGGGCCTGGGTTAGGGACAACATCATGGCTTCACTTAGGGACAGTGTCAGAGCTGACATAGAGACAGTGTCAGGACCTTGGTTAGAGATGGGTCAGCATATTAGCTCAGGATAATGTTAGGACTTTAGTTATTGCAGGCAGCAGGTCCTAGGTTCGGGACAGAGTTGGACCTGAGTTAGGCCTAGGATCAGGGCCTGTAGTAGGACTAGCTTCAAGGCTGTAGTTAGGGACAGTGTTAAGGCTTGAGTTAGGACTAGCACCAGGGCCTTAGGATGAGCGTCAGGGCCTTCGATATGGACAGTGTCAGGGCCTGAGTTAGGGACAGTGTCAAGGAATGAGTTAGGACCAGCGTCAGGGCTTGAGTGAGGCCTAGTATCAGGGTCTGAGTTAGACTAATGTGAAGGCCTTTTTTAGGGACAGTTTCAAAGCCTGAGTTAGGACTAGCGTCACGAACTTAGTTATGGACAGCATCAGTGCTTTAGTTAGGATGAGAGGCAGGACCTTAACTAGGGACATCATCAGGTTAAGGGCTATGGAGAGTGTCAGGAAGTGAGTTCGGGATAGTGTCACGACCTTAGTTATTGTGACATCAAGGTCTTATATAGGACCAGTGTCAGGGCATTAATTAGTACTAGCATCGGGGTCTTTGTTAGGTACAGTGTCAGGGCCTGAGTTAGGAGTAGTGTCAGGCCCTTAGTTAGGTACAGTGTCAGGGTATCCAGGCTTTAGTTAGGGACAGTGTCTTTGCTTCAGGACTAACTTCAGGGCCTTAGTTAGGCACAGCGTCACGGCTTTAGTTAGCAGAAGAGGAAGGATATGAGCTAGGGACTGGGTTAGGTTAAGGTCTAGGAATAGTGTCAGGAAATGACCTAGGGATAGTGTCAAGACCTTAGTTGAGAGAGTATCAGGGCCTCATTTAGGAGCAGCATCAGGGCTTCACGTAGGGACACTGTCTGACCCTGACTTAGGCAGAGCGACAGGGCCTGAGTGAGGCCTAGAGTCAGGGCCTTACCTAGGGACAGTGTCGGGGCATGACTTAGGGGCAGCATCAGGGCCTTTGTAGGATCAGCATTAGTGTCTTAGTTAAGGACGTGATCAGGGCCTGAGTTCGGCAGAGAGTCGGGGCCTCAGTTAGAGATAGCGTCAGGGTCTGTCTTAGGGACAGCCTCAGGGCTTCACTTACGGACAGCGTCAGGGCTGACTTAGAGACAGTGTCAGGACCTTGGTAAGAGATGGGTCAGCATAATAGTTCAGGATAGTGTTAGGACTTTAGATATTGATGGCAGCAGGGCCATAGTTAGGTACAGTGTCAGGGCCTGAGTTAGGATGATCATTCAGGCCTTAGTTAGGGACAGTGTCATGGCCTCGGGACTAATTTCAGGTCCTTAGTTAAGCACAGCAACAGGGCTTTAGTTAGCAGAAGAGGCAAGACATAAGCTAGCACAGGGTTAGGTTAAGGTTTAAGGATAGTGTCAGGAAATAACCTAGAGATAGTGTCAACACTTTAGTTCCTGAGAGTATCAGGGTCGTATTTAGGACCAGCGTCAGGGCTTCAGGTAGGGACAGCGTCAGAGCCTGAATTAGAGAGAGCGACAGGGTCTGAGTGAGGCCTAGCATCATGGTCTTAGCTATGGACAGTGTCAGGGCATGACTTAGGAGCAGCAACAGGGCCTTTGTAGGATCAGCATTAGTGTCTTAGTTAAAGACATGATCAGGGCCTGAGTTAGGCACAGCGTCAGGTCCTCAGTTAGGGAGTGCCTCAGGGCTTCACTTAGGGGGAGCGTCAGGGCTTACTTAGGGACAGTTTCAGGATCTTGTTAAGAGATGGGTCAGCATATTAGCTCAGGAAAGTGTCAGGACTTAAATATTGATGGCAGCAGGACCATAGTAAGGGACACTGTCAGGGCCTGAGTTAGGACTAGCACCAGGGCCTTTGTTAGGTACAGTGTCAGGGCCAGAGTTAAGGACATTGTCAGGACCTGAGTTAGGATGAGCATCCAGGCCTTAGTTAGGGACAATGTCATTGCCTTGGGACAATTTTCAGGGTCTTTGTTAGGCACAGCATCAGGACTTTAGTTAGCAGAAGAGGCAAGATATGAGCTAGGCACAGCATTAGGTTAAAGTCTAGGGATAGTGCCAGGAAATGACCTAGGGATAGTGTCAAGACTTTAGTTACTGAGAGTACCAGGGCCTCATTTAAGACCAGCATCACTGCTTCAGGTAGGGACAGCGTCAGAGACTGACTTAGGGAGATCGACAGGGCCTGAGCGAGGCCTATCGTCAGGGCCTTAGCTAGGGACAGTGTCCGGGCATGACTTAGGAGCAGCAACAGGGCTTTGATACTTGATCAGTATTCAAGTCTTCGTTAGAGACATGATCAGGGCTTGAGTTAGGCAGAGCGTTAGGGCCTCAGTTTGGGATAGCGTCAGGGCCTGTGTTAGGGGAGCCGTAGGGCTTTACTTAGGGACATCATCAGGGCTGACTTAGGGAGAGTTTCAGGACCTTTGTAATAGATGGGTTAGGACATTAGCTCAGGATAGTGTCAGGGCTTCAGATATTCATGGCAGTAGAGGCATAGTTAGGGACAGTGTCAGGATCTTAGTTAGGGACAGCATTAGGGCTTTAGTTAGGATAAGACGAAGGATATTAGCTGGGGAAGGAGTCAGGTTACGGGCTAGGGATAGTGTCAGGAAATGAGCTAGGTATAGTGTGAAGACCTTAGTTACTGGGAGCATAAGGACCTTATTCAGGATCACTGTCAGGGCTTGATGTAGGGACAGCATCGGAGGCTGACTAAGGTGCAGTGACAGGGCCTATGTGAGGCCTATCGTTAGGGCCTGAGTTAGGGACAGTGTCGGGCATGATTTAGGAGCAGCATCAGGGCTTCTGTAGGGTAACCATCAGGGTGTGTGTTAAAGACATTATCAGGGCCTCTGTTAGGACAGCCTCAGGGCCTCACTTAGTGACAGCGTCAGGGCTTGCTTAAGGACAGTGTCAGGAGTTTGGAAAGACATAGGTGAGGATATTAGCTCAGGAAAGTGTCTGGACTTTAGATATTGATGGCAGCCCGGCCTTAGTTAGGGACAGTGTCAGGGCCTGAGTTAGGACTAGCACCAGGGCCTTTGTTAGGTACAGTGTCAGGGCCAGAGTTAAGTACATAGTCAGGCCTTGAGTTAGGATGAGCATCCAGGCCTTAGTCAGGGACAGTGTCATTGCCTCGGGACAGTTTTCATGTTCTTAGTTAGGCACAGCATCAGGGCTTTAGTTAGCAGAAGAGGCAAGACATGAGCTAGGCACAGCGTTAGGTTAAGGTCTAAGGTTAGTGCCAGGAAATGACCTAGGGATAGTTTCAAGACCGTAGTTACTGAGAGTATCAGGGCCTCATTTAGGAGCAGCGTCAGGGCTTCAGCTACGGACACCATATGAGCCTGACTAAGGCAGAGCGACAGGGCCTGAGTGAGGCCTCCAGTCAGGGCCTTAGCTAGGGACAGTGTCAGGGCATGACTTAGGAGCAGCAACAGGGCCTTTGTAGGATCAGCATTAGTGTCTTAGTTAAAGACATGATCAGGGCCTGAGTTGGCACAGCTTCAGGGACTCAGGGAGTGCCTCAGGGCTTCACTTAGGGAGAGCACCAGGGCGTACTTAGGGACAGTTTCAGGATCTTGTTAAGAGATGGGTAAGAATATTAGCTCAGGAAAGTGTTAGGGTTAGGTTTAGGGTTAGGGTAAGGGATAGGGGTTAGGGGTTAAGGGTTAGGGTACGGCGTAGGGTGTAGGTTAGGGTTAGTGTTAGGGTTAGGGCTAGGTTTAGATTACGGGTTAGGATTAGGGTACGGGTTAGGGTTAGGGTATTTATTAAACCTATCCCAGTCTCTAGATACCACTTACCACATAAAGGAATATTATTTGGGGTCCAACCATGGAGAAGATTTTAGACACTAGGATAAAATAAAGAACACACACATTATAAACAAATCACATTAGGATTTTCTTCCTAACCTGTTCCTTAAAACACTAGTGCTTAGGAAATCTATTGGAGGCAGAAGCAGTCAAGGGTAGTTTAGTGTTAGGGTTAGGGTTAGGGTTAGGGTTAGGGTTAGGGTTAGGGTTAGGGTTAGGGTTAGGGATAGGGATAGGGTTAGGGTACGGCTTAGGGTATGGGCTAGGGTACGGAGTAGGGTGAGTGTTAGGGTTAGGGTGAGGGTTAGTTTTAGGGTTAGGGCTCGGTTTAGGGTATGGGTTAGGATTAGGGTACGTGTTAGGGTTAGGGTATTTATTAAACCTATCCCACTCTCTAGATACCACTTGGCACGTAAAGGAATATTATTTGGGGTCCAGCCATGGAGAAGATTTTAGACACTAGGATAAGATGAAGAAAACACACATTATAAAGAAATCACATTAGGATTTTCTATTTAACCTTTTCCTTAAAACACTAGTGCTTAGGAAATCTATTGGAGTCAGAAGCAGTGAAGGGTAGCTTAGGGTTAGGGTTAGGGTTAGAGTTAGGGTACGGCTTAGGGTACTGGTTAGGGTACGGCATAGGGTATGGGTCAGGGTTAGAGTTAGGGTTAGTTTTAGGGTTAGGGCTCGGTTTAGGGTACCTGTTAGGGTTAGGGTATGGGTTAGGGTTAGGGTACACGTTAGCGTTAGGGCATTTATTAAACCTATCCCACTCTCTAGATACCACTTAGCACCTAAAGGTATATTATTTGGGGTCCATCCATGGAGAAGAGTTTAGAAACTAGGATAAGATAAAGAATACACACATTATAAAGAAATCACATTAGGATTTTCTTTTTAACCTGTTCCTTAAAAACTAGTACTTAGGAAATCTATTGGAGGCAAAAGAAGTGAAGGGTAGTTTAGGGTTAGGGTTAGGGTTACGGTTAGGGTACGGCTTAGGGTACGTGGTAGGGTACGAGTGAGGATAAAGCGTAAAGTATGGGTTAAGTTTAGGGTTAGGGTTAGTTTTAGGGTTAGGGCTAGGTTTAGGGTACGGATTAGGATTAGGGTACGTGTTAGGGTTAGGCTATGGGTTAGGGTTAGGGTACACATTAGCATTAGGGTATTTATTAAACCTATCCCACTCTCTAGATACCAGTTAGCATGTAAAGGAATATTATTTGGGGTCCAGCCATGGAGAAGATTTTAGACACTAGGATAAGATAAAGAATACACACATTATAAAGAAATCACATTAGGATTTTCTTTTTCACCTGTTCCTTAAAACACTAGTGATTAGGAAATCTATTGGAGGCAAAAGCAGTCAAGGGTAGTTTAGGGTTAGGGTTAGGGTACTAGTTTGGGTACGGGTGAGGGTACGGTGTAGGATATGGGTTAGGATTAGGGTTAGGGTTAGGGTTAGTTTTAGGGTTAGGGCTAGGTTTAGGGTACGGGTTAGGATTAGGGTACGTGTTAGTGTTAGGGTATGGGTTAGGGTTAGGGTACACATTAGCGTTAGGGTATTTATTAAACCTATCCCACTCTCTAGATACCAATTAGCACGTAAACGGATATTACTTGGGGTCCAGCCGTGGAGAAGATTATTGATACTAGGATAAGATAAAGAATACACACATTATAAACAAATCACATTAGGATTTTCTTTTTAACCTGTTCCTTAAAAGATTAGTGCTTAGGAAATCTATTGGAGGCAAAAGCAGTCAAGGGTATTTTAGGGATAGGGTTAGGGTTAGGATTAGGGTTAGGGTACGGGACAGGGTATGGCGTACGGTATGGGTTAGGGTTAGGGGTAGGGTATGGCTTAGAGTACGGGTTAGGGTACGGGTGAAGGTACGGCGTAGGGTATGGGTTAGGGTTAAGGTTAGGGTTAGGGTACGGGTTAGAGTACGTGTGAGGGTACGGCGTAGGCTATGGGTTAGGGTTAGGGTTAGGGCTAGGGTACGGCTTAGGGTACGGGTTAGGGTACAGGTGAGGGTACGACGTAGGGTATGGGTTAGGGTTAAGGTTAGGGTTAGGGTACGGCTTAGGTTACGGTTAGGGTACGGGTGAGGGTATGGTGTAGGGTATGGATTAGGGTTAGGGTTAGGGTAGGGCTTAGGGTACGGGTTAGGTTACGGGTGAGGGTACGGCGTAGGGTATGGGTTAGGGTTAGGGTACGGCTTAGGGTACACGTTAGGGTACGGTTGAGGGTGCGACATAGGGTATGGGTTAGGGTTAGTGTTAGGGTTAGTTTTAGGGTTAGGGCTAGGTTTAGGGTACGGGTTAGGATTAGGGTACGTGTTAGGGTTAGGTATGGGTTAGGGTTACGGTACACGTTAGCGTTAGGGTATTTATTAAACCTATCCCAGTCTCTAGATACCACTTAGTCAGTAAAGGTATATTATTTGGGGTCCATCCATGGAGAAGATTTTAGACACTAGGATAAGATAAAGAATACACACATTATAAAGAAATCACATTAGGATTTTATTTTTAACCTGTTCCTTAAAACACTAGAGCTTAGGAAATCTACTGGAGGCAAAGGAAGTCAAGGTTAGTTTAGGGATAGGGTTAGGGTTAGCCTTAGGGTTAAGGTTAGGGTACGGGTTAGGGTATGGCGTAGGGTATGGGTTAGGGTTAGGGTTAGGGTTAGGGTACGGCTTAGGGTACGGGTTAGGGTACGGGTGAGGAAACGGCATAGGGTATGGGTTAGGGTTAGGGTTAGGGTTACGGTACAGCTTAAGGTATGGGTTAGGGTATGGGTGAGGGTACAACGTAGGTTATGGGTTAGGTATAGGGTTAGGGTTAGGGTACGGGTTAGGGTACTGGTGAGGGTACGGCATAAGCTATGGGTTAGGGTTAGGGTTAGGGTTAGGGTATGGCTTAGGGTACGGGTTAGGGTACGAGTGAGCGTACGGCGTAGGGTATGGGTTAAGGTTAGGGTTAGGGTACGGCTTAGGTTACGGGTTAGGGTACGGTGTAGGGTATGGGTTAGGCTTAGGGTACGGCTTAGGGTATCGGTTAGGGTACGGGTGAGGGTATGGCGTAGAGTTTCGGTTAGGGTTAGGTTTAGGGTTAGGGTACGGCTTAGGGTACGGGTAAGGTTACGGGTGAAGGTACGGCATAGTGTATGGCTTAGGATTAGGGTTAGGTTTAGGGTTAGGGTATGGCATAGGGTATGGGTTAGGGTACGGGTGAAGGTACGGCGTAGGTTATGGGTTAGGGTTAGGGTTAGGGTACGGCTTAGGGTACGGGTGAGGGTACGGTGTAGCGTATGGCTTAGGGTTAGGGTTAAGGTTAGGGTACGGCTTAGGGTATGGGTTAGGGTACTGGTGAGGGTACGGCATAGTGTATGGGTTAGGGTTAGGGTTAGGGTTAGTGTACGGCTTAGGATACGGGTTAGGGTACGGGTGAGGGTACGGGGTAGGTTATGGGTTAGGGTCAGTGTTAGGGTTAGTGTTAGGTTTAGTGTTAGGGTACGGCTTAGGGTACGGGTGAGGGTACGGCGTAGGGTATGGGTTAGGGTTAGGGTTAGGGTTAGGGTACGAGTTAGGGTAGGGTTTAGGGTTCGGGTGAGGTTACGGCATAGGGTATGGGTTAGGGTTAGGGTTAGGGTATGGCTTAGGGTACAGGTTAGGGTACGGGTGAGGGCACGGCATAGGGTATGGGTTAGGGTTAGGGTTAGTGTTAGGGTACGTCTTAGGGTGGGGTTTAGGGTACGGGTGAGGGTACGGCATAGGGTATGGGTTAGGGTTAGGTTTAGGGTTAGGGTTAGCGGTAGGGGTAGGGTTAGGGTAAGGATTAGGGTACGGGATAGGGTACGGCAGAGGGTATGCTTTAGGGTTAGGGTTAATGTTAGGGTTAGGATTAGGGCTAGGGTTAGTGATAGGGTACGGCTTAGGGTACGGGTTAGGGTACGGATGAGGGTACGGCGTAGAGTCTGGGTTAGGGTTTGGGTTAGGGTTAGGGTACGTCGTAAGTTAGGGTATAGTGTACGGGTGAGGGTACGGTGTAGGTTATGGGTTAGGGTTACGTTTAGGGATAAGGTTAGGGTATGGCTTAGGTTACGGGTTAGAGTACGCATGAGGGTACGGCGTAGGGTATGGGTTACGGTTAGGTTTAGGGTTAGGGTTAGGGAATGGCTTAGGGTATGGGTTAGGGTACGGGTGAGGATATGGCGTAGGGTATGGGTTGGGGTTAGGGTTAGGGTTAGGGTACGGCTTAGTGTATGGAATAGTATACGGGTGAGGTTACGGCATAGGGTATTGGTTAGGGTTAGGATTAATGTTAGGGTTAGGGTTAGGGTTAGGGTTAGTGTGAGTGTTAGGGTACGGCTTAGGGTACGGGTTAGGGTACGGCGTAGGGGTTGGGTTAGGGTTAGGGTTAAGGTTAGTTTTAGGGTTAGGGCTAGGTTTAGGGTACGGGATAGGATTAGGGTATGTGTTAGGGTTAGGGTATGGGTTAGGTTTAGGGTACACGTTAGGGTTAGGGTATTTATTAAACCTATTCCACCCTCTAGATACCATTTACCATGTAAAGGAATAAATTTGGGGTCTAGCCATGGAGAAGATTTTAGACACTAGGCTAAGGTAAATAATACACGCAGTATAAAGAAATCACATTAAGATTTTCTTTTTAACCTGTTCCTTAAAACACTAATGCTTTGGAAATCTATTGGAGTCAAAAGCAGTCAAGGGTTGTTTAGGGTTAGGGTTAGGGTTAGGGTTAGGGTACGGCTTAGGGTACAGGTTAGGGTATGGGTGAAAGTACAGTGTAGGGTATGGGTTAGGGTTTGGATTAATGTTAGTGTTAGGGTTAGGGTCAGGTTTAGTGTTAAGGTACGGCTTAGGGTACGGGTTAGCGTACGGGTGAGGGTACGCTGTAGGGTATGGGTTAGAGTTAGGGTTAGAGTTAGGGTTAGGGTACGTCTTAGGGTAGGGTTCAGGGTACGGATGAGTGTCCGGTGTAGGGTATGGGTTACGATTAGGTTTAGGTTTAGGGTTAGGGTTAGGGTACTGCTTAGGGTACGGGTTATGGTACGGATGAGGGTACAGCGCAGGGTATGGGTTAGGGTTAGGGTTAGGGTTAGGGTACAGCTTAGGATACAGGTTAGGGTACGGGTGAGGGTACGGCGTAGGGCATGGATTAGGGTTAGGGTTAGGATTAGGGTTAGGGTTAGGGTACGGCTTAGTTTACAGGTTAGGGTATGGGTGAGGGTACGACGTAGGGTATGGGTTAGGGTTAGGGTTAGGGATAGGGTTAGGGTTAGGGTACGGCTTAGGGTACTGGTTAGGGTACGGTTGAGGGTAAGGCGAAGGGTATGGGTTAGGGTTAGGTTTAGGGTTAGCGTACGGCTTAGGATATGGGTTAGGGTACGGGTGAGGGTAGGGCGTAGGGTATGGGTTAGGGTTAGGGGTAGGGTATGGCTTAGAGTACGGGTTAGGGTACGGGTGAAGGTACGGCTTAGGGTATGGGTTAGGGTTAAGGCTAGGGTTAGGGTACGGGTTAGGGTATGGGTGAGGGTACGGCGTAGGCTATGGGTTAGGGTTAGGGTTAGGGCTAGGGTACGACTTAGGGTACGGGTTAGGGTACAGGTGAGGGTACGACGTAGGGTATGGGTTAGGGTTAAGGTTAGGGTTAGGGTACGGCTTAGGTTACGGTTAGGGTACGGGTGAGAGTACGGTGTAGGGTATGGATTAGGGTTAGGGTTAGGGTAGGGCTTAGGGTATGGGTTAGGTTACGGGTGAGGGTACGGCATAGGGTATGGGTTACGGTTAGGATTAGGTTTAAGGTTAGGGTTAGGGTTAGGGTACGGGATAGGGTACTGGTGAGGGTACGGCGTAGGGTATGGGTTAGGGTTAGGGTTAGGGTACGGCTTAGGGTTAGGTTTAGCATTAGGGTTAGGGTTAGGGTTAGGGTATGGCTTAGGGTATGGGTTAGGGTACGGGTCAGGGTACAGCGTAGGGTATGGGTTAGGGTTAGGGTTAATTTTAGGGTTAGGGCTAGGTTTAAGGTACGGTTTAGGATTAGAATACTTGTTAGCCTTAGCGTATGGGATAGGGTTAGGTTATGCGTTAGGGTTAGGGTATTTATGAAACCTATCCCACTCTCTAGATACCACTTAGCACGTAAAGGAATATTATTTGGGGTTCAGCCATGGAGAAGATTTTAAACACTAGGGTAAGATAAAGAACACACACATTATAAAGAAATCACATTAGGATTTTCTTTTTAACCTGTTCCTTAAAACACTAGTGCTTAGGAAATCTATTAGGAGGCAGAAGCAGTCAAGGGTAGTTTAGGGTCAGGGTTAGGGTTATGGTTAGGGTTAGGGTTAGGGTACGGCTTAGGGTACGGGTTAGGGTACGGGTGAGGGTACGGTGCAGCGTATGGTTTAGGGTTAGGTTTAGGGTTCAGGTTACGGTTAGGGTACGGCTTAGGGTACGGGTTAGGGTACGGGTGAGTGTACAGCGTAGGGTTAGTGTTAGGGTTAGGGTTAGGGTATGGCTTATGGTACGGGTTAGGGTACGGGTGAGGGTACGGCATAGGGTATGTGTTAGGGTTAGGTTTAGGGTTAGTTTTAGGGTTAGGGCTCGGTTTAGGGTACGGGTTAGGATTAGGGTACGTGTTAGGGTTAGGGTATGGATTAGGATTAGGGTACGCGTTAGGGTTAGGGTATTTATTAAACCTATCCCACTCTCTAGATACCACTTAGCATGTAAAGGAATATTATTTGGGGTCCAGCCATGGAGAAGATTCTAGAAACTAGGATAACATAAAGAATACACACATTATAAAGAAATCACATTAGGATTTTCTTTTTAACCTGTTCCTTAAAACACTAGTGCTTAGGAAATCTATTGGCGGCAAAAGCAGTCAAGGGTAGTTTAGGGTTACGGTTAGAGTTAGGGTTATGGTTAGGGATAGGGTTAGGGTACGGCTTAGGGTATGGGTTAGGGTACGGGTGAGGTTATGGCGTAGGGTATGGGTTAGGGTTATGGTTAGGGTTAGGGTACGGCTTAGGGTATGGGTTAGGGTACGGGTGAGTGTATGGCGTAGTGTATGGGTTAGGGTTAAGGTTAGGGTTAGGGTACGGCTTAGGTTACGGTTTATGGTAAAGGTGAGCGTACGGCGTAGGGTATGGGTCAGGGTTAGGATTAGGGTTAGTTTTAGGGTTAGGCCTAGGTTTAGGGTTCGGGTTAGAATTAGGGTACGTGTTAGGGTTAGGGTATGTGTTAGGGTTAGGGTATGTGTTAGGGTTAGGGTTTGCATTAGGGTTCCGGTATTTATACAACTTATCCCACTCTCTAGCTACCACTTGGCACGTAAAGTAATATTATTTGGGGTTCAGCCATGGAGAATATTTTAGACACTAGGTTAAGATAAAGAACACACACATTATAAAGAAATCACATTAGGATTTTCTTTTAACCTGTTCCTTAAAACACTACTCCTTAGGAAGTCTATTCGAGGCAGAAGCAGTCAAGGTTAGTTTAGGGTTAGGGTTGGGGTTAGGGTACGGCTTATGGTACGGTTTAGAGTATGGTTGTGGGTACGGCGTAGGGTATGTCTTAGGGTTAGGGTTAGGGTTAGGGTATCGCTTAGGGTACGGGTGAGGTTACGATGTAGGTTATGGGTTAGGGTTAGGGTTAGGGTATGGCTTATGGTACGGGTTAGTGTACGGGTGCGGGTACGGCGTAGGTTATGGGTTACGGTTATGGTTAGGGTTAGTTTTAGGGTTAGGACTAGGTTTAATTATGGGTTAGGATTAGGGTACGTGTTAGGGTTAGGGTATGGGTTAGGCTTAGGGTACACGTTAGGGTTAGGGTATTTATTAAACCTATCCCACTCTCTAGATACCACTTAGCAGGTAAAGGAATATTATTTGGGGTCCAGCCATGGAGAAGATTTTAGAAACTAGGATAAGATAAAGAACACACACATTATAAAGAAATCATATTAGAATTTTCTTTAAACCTGTTCCTTAAAACACTAGTGCTTAGGAAATCTATTAGGAGGCAGAAGCAGTCAAGGGTAGTTTAGGGTCAGGTTTAGGGTTAGGGTTAGGGTTAGGATTAGGGTACGGCTTAGGGTACGGGTTAGGTTATGGGTGAGGGTACGGTGCAGCGTATGGTTTAGGGTTAGGGTTAGGTTTTGGGTTGGGGTTAGGGTACGGCTTAGGGTATGGGTTAGGTTACTGGTGAGGGTACAACGTAGGGTTAGTGTTAGGGTTGGGTTAGGGTTAGGGTACGGCTTATGGTACGGGTTAGGGTACGGGTGAGGGTACGGCATAGGGTATGAGTTAGGGTTAGGTTTAGGGTTAGTTTTAGGGTTAGGGCTCGGTTTAGGGTACGGGTTAGGATTAGGGTACCTGTTAGGGTTAGGGTATGGATTAGCGTTAGGGTACTCGTTAGGGTTAGGGTATTTATTAAACCTATCCCACTCTCTAGATACCACTTAGCACGTAAAGGAATATTATTTGGGGTCCAGCCATGGACAAGATTCTAGAAACTAGGATAACATAAAGAATACACACATTATAAAGAAATCACATTAGGATTTTCTTTTTAACCTGTTCTTTAAAACACTAGTGCTTAGGAAATCTATTGGAGGCAAAAGCAGTCAAGGGTAGTTTAGGGTTACGGTTAGAGTTAGGGTTATGGTTAGGGATAGGGTTAGGATACAGCTTACGGTACGGGTTAGGGTAGGGGTGAGGGTACGGCGTAGGGTATGGGTTAGGGTTATGGTTAGGGTTAGGGTACGGCTTAGGGTATGGGTTACGGTTAGGGTTTGGGTTATTGTTAGGATTCGTGTATGGCTTAGGGTATGGGTTAGGGTACGGGTGAGGGTACAGCGTAGGGTATGGTTTAGGGTTACAGTTAGGGTTAAGGTTAGGGTTAGGTTAAGGCTTAGGATACGGGTTAGGTTACGGGTGAGTGTATGGCATTGGGTATGGGTTAGGGTTAGGGTTAGGGTTAGAGTTAGGGTACGGCTTAGGGTACGGGGGAGGGTACGGCGTAGGGTATGTTTTAGGGTTAGGGTTAGGGTACGGCATATGGGTTGGGTTAGGGTTAGGGTTAAGTTTAGTTTTAGGGTTAGGGCTAGGTTTAGGGTACGGGTTAGGATTAGGGTACGTGTTAGGCTTAGGGTATGGGTTAGGGTTAGGGTACACGTTAGGGTTAGGGTATTTATTAAACCTATCCCACTCTCTAGATACCATTTAACACGTAAAGGAATAATATTTGGGGTCTAGCCATGGAGATGATTTTAGACACTAGGCTAAGATAAATAATACACACAGTATAAAGAAACCACATTAGGATTTTCTTTTTAACCTGTTCCTTAAAACACTAGTGCTTAGGAAATCTATTGCAGGCAAAACAGTCAAGGGTAGTTTAGGGATAGGGTTAGGGTTAGGGTTAGGGTACGGCTTAGGGTACGGGTTAAGTTATGGGTGAAGGTATGGCATAGGGTTTGGGTTCGGGTTAGGGTTAGGGTACAACTTAGGGTACGGCTTAGGGTACGGGTGAGGGGACGGCGTAGGGCATGTGTTAGGGTTAGGGTTTGGGTTATTGTTAGGGTTCGGGTATGGCTTAGGGTATGGGTTAGGGTACGGGTGAGGGTACAGCGTAGGGTATGGTTTAGGGTTACGGTTAGGGTTAAGGTTAGGGTTAGGGTAAGGCTTAGGATACGGGTTAGGTTACGGGTGAGTGTACGGCGTTGGGTATGGGTTAGGGTTAGGGTTAGGGTTAGGGTACGGCTTAGGGTACGGGTTAGGGTATGGGTCAGGGTATGGTATAGGGTATGTTTTATGGTTAGGGTTAGGGTTAGGGTACGGCTTAGGGTATGGGTTAGGGTACGGGTGAGGGTACAGCGTAGGGTATGGGGTAGGGTTAGGGTTCGGCTTAGGGTACGGGTTAGGTTACGTGTGAGGGTACTGCGTAGGTTATGGGTTAGGGTTAGGGTTAGGGTTAGGATTAGGTTTAGGGTATGGCCTAGGGTTAGGTGTAGGGTTAGGGTTAGGGTTAGGCTTAGGGTTAGGGTACGGCTTAGGGTTAGGTTTAACGTTAGGGTTAGGGTTAGGGTATGGCTTAGGTTATGGGTTAGGGTACGGGTCAGGGTACAGCATAGGGTATGGGTTAGGGTTAGGGTTAATTTTAGGGTTAGGGCTAGGTTTAAGGTACGGTTTAGGATTAGAGTACTTGTTAGCATTAGGGTATGGGTTAGGGTTAGGGTATGCGTTAGGGTTAGGGTATTTATGAAACCTATCCCACTCTCTAGATACCACTTAGCACGTAAAGGAATATTATTTGGGGTTCAGCCATGGAGAAGATTTTAAACACTAGGGTAAGAAAAAGAACACACACATTATAAAGAAATCACATTAGGATTTTCTTTTTAAGCTGTTCCTTAAAACACTAGTGCTTAGGAAATCTATTAGGAGGCAGAAGCAGTCAAGGGTAGTTTAGGGTCTGGGTTAGGGTTAGGGTTATGGTTAGGGTTAGGGTTAGGGTACGGCTTAGGGTACGGGTTAGGGTACGGTTGAGGGTACGGTGCCACGTATGGTTTAGGGTTAGGTTAGGGTTCGGGTTAGGGTTAGGGTACGGCTTAGGGTACGGGTTAGGTTACTGGTGAGGGTACAGCGTAGGGTTAGGGTTAGGGTTAGGGTTAGGGTACGGCTTAGGGTACGGGTTAGGTTACGGGTGAGGGTACGGTGCACCGTATGGTTTAGGGTTAGGTTTCGGGTGCGGGTTAGGGTACGGCTTAGGGTACAGGTTAGGTTACTGGTGACGGTACAGCGTAGGGTTAGGGTTAGGGTTCGGGTACGGCTTAGGGTACGGGTTAGGGTACGGGTGAGGGTACGGCGTAGGGTATGGGTTAGGGTTAGGTTTAGGGTTAGTTTTAGGGTTAGGGCTCGGTTTAAGGTACGGTTTAGGATTAGGCTACGTGTTAGTGTTAGGGTATTGATTAGGGTTAGGGTACGCGTTAGGGTTAGGGTATTTATTAAACCTATCCCACTCTCTAGATACCACTTAGCACGTAAAGGAATATTATTTGGGGTCCAGCCATGGAGAAGATTCTAGAACCTAGGATAACATAAAGAATACACACATTATAAATAAATCACATTAGGATTTTCTTTTTAACCTGTTCCTGAAAACACTAGTGCTTAGGAAATGTTTTGGAGGCAAAAGCAGTCAAGGGTAGTTTAGGGTTAGGGTTACAGTTAGGGTTATGGTTAGGGTTAGGGTTAGGGTATGGCTTAGGGTATGGAATAGGATACGGGTGAGGTTACGGCATAGGGTATAGGTTAGGGTTAGGATTAATGTTAGGGTTAGGGTTAGGGTTAGGTTTAGTGTTAGGGTTAGGTTTAGGGTTAGGGTACCGCTTTGGTTATGGGTTAGGGCACGGGTGAGGGTATGGCATAGGGTATGAGTTAGGGTTAGGGTTAGTGTTAGGGTACGGCTTAGGGTACGGGTTAGGGTACGGCGTAGGGTATGGTTTAGGGTTAGGGTTAGGGTTAGGGTTAGGATATGGGATAGGTTTTGGGTGAGGTTACAGCGTAGGGTATGTGTTAGGGTTTAGGGTTAGTTTTAGGGATAGGGCTAGGTTTAAGGTACGGTTTAGGATTAGAGTTCTTGTTAGCATTAGGGTATGGGTTATGGTTAGGGTATGCGTTAGGGTTAGGTTTAGGGTTAGGGTTAGAGTTAGGGTTAGGGTTAGGGTTCGGGTACGGCTTAGGGTACGGGTTAGTGTACGGGTGAGGGTACGGTGCAGCGTATGGTTTAGGGCTAGGGTTAGGGTTCGGGTTAGGTTAGTGGTGAGGGTACAGCGCAGGTTTAGGGTTAGGGTTAGGGTTAGGGTTAGGGTTAGGGTACGGCTTATGATACGGTTTAGGTTACGGGTGAGTGTACGGCATAGGGTATGGGTTACGGTTAGGTTTAGGGTTAGTTTTAGGGTTAGGGCTCGGTTTAGGGTACGGGTTAGAATTAGGGTACGTGTTAGGGTTAGGGTACGGATTAGGGTTAGGGTACGCGTTAGGGTTAGGGTATTTATTAAACCTATCCCACTCTCTAGATACCACTTAGCAGGTAAAGGAATATTATTTGGGGTCCAGCCATGGACAAGATTCTAGAAACTAGGATAACATAAAGAATACACACATTATAAAGAAATCACATTAGGATTTTCTTTTTAACCTGTTCCTTAAAACACTAGTGCTTAGGAAATCTATTGGAGGCAAAAGCAGTCAAGGGTAGTTTAGGGTTAGGGTTAGAGTTAGGGTTATGGTTAGGGATAGGGTTAGGGTACGGCTTAGGGTACGGGTTAGGGTACGGGTGAGGGTACGGCATAGGGTATGGGTTAGGGTTAGGGTTAGGGTACGGCTTAGGGTACGGGTTAGAATAAGGGTGAGAATACGGCGTAGGGTATGGGTTAAGGTTAAGTTTAGGGTTAGGGTTAGGGTTAGGGTTAGGGTTAGGGTACACCTTAGGGTAAGGGTTAGGATACAGGTGAGGTTACGGCATAGGTTATGTTTTAGGGTTCGGGTTAGTGTTAGGGTACGGCTTAGGGTATGGGTTAGGGTACTGGTGAGGTTATGGCGTAGGGTATGTGTTAGGGTTAGGGTTAGGGTTAGGATACAGCTTAGGGTATGGAATAGGATACGGGTGAGTTTACGGCATAGGGTATAGGTTAGGGTTAGGATTAATGTTTGGGTTAGGGTTAGGGTTAGGTTTAGTGTTAGGGTTAGGTGTAGGGTTAGGGTACGGCTTTGGTTACGGGTTAGGGCACGGGTGAGTGTACGGCATAGGGTATGGGTTAGGGTTAGGTTTAGGGTTAGTGTTAGGGTACGGCTTAGGGTACCGGTTAGGGTACGGCGTAGTGTATGGTTTAGGGTTAGGGTTAGGGTTAGGGTTAGGATATGGGATAGGTTACGGGTGAGGTTACAGCGTAGGGTATGGGTTAGGGTTAGGGTACACCTTAGGGTTAGGGTATTTATTAAACCTATTCCACTCTCTAGATACCATTGACCACGTAAAGGAATAATATTTGGGGTCTAGCCATGGAGAAGATTTTAGACACTAGGCTAAGATAAATAATACACGCAGTATAAAGAAATCACATTAAGATTTTCTTTTTAACCTGTTCCTTAAAACACTAATGCTCAGGAAATCTATTGGAGTCAAAAGCAGTCAAGGGTAGTTTAGGGTCAGGGTTAGGGTACGGCTTAGGGTACGGGTTAGGGTATGGGTGAAGGTACAGCCTAGGGTATGGGTTAGATTTGGTTTAATGTTAGGGTTAGGGTTAGGGTTATGGTACAGCTTAGGGTACAGGTTAGGGTACGGGGGAGGGTACGGCATAGAGTATGGATTAGGGTTAGGGTTAGGATTAGCGTTAGGGTTAGGGTACGGGTGAGGGTACGGGTGAGAGTAGGGCGTAGGGTATGGGTTAGGGTTAGGCTTAGGGTTAGGGTTAGGGAAAGGCTTAGGGTACGCGTTAGGGTACGGGTGAGGGTACGGCATAGGGTATGGGTCAGGGTTAGGGTTAGGGTTAGGGTACGAGTTAGGGTAAGGTTTAGGGTTCGGGTGAGGTTACGGCATAGGGTATGGGTTAGGGTTAGGGTTAGGGTATGGCTTAGGGTACAGGTTAGGGTACGGGTGAGGGTACGGCATAGGGTATGGGTTAGGGTTAGGTTTAGGGTTAGGGTTAGGGGTAGGGGTAGGGTTAGGGTAAGGATTAGGGTACGGGATAGGGTACGGCAGAGGGTATGCTTTAGGGTTAGGGTTAATGTTAGGGTTAGGATTAGGGCTAGGGTTAGTGATAGGGTACGGCTTAGGGTACGGGTTAGGGTACAGATGAGGGTACGGCGTAGAGTCTGGGTTAGGGTTTGGGTTAGGGTTAGGGTACGTCGTAAGTTAGGGTATAGTGTACGGGTGAGGGTACGGCGTAGGTTATGGGTTAGGGTTACGTTTAGGGATAAGGTTAGGGTATGGCTTAGGTTACGGGTTAGAGTACGCATGAGGGTACGGCGTAGGGTATGGGTTACGGTTAGGTTTAGGGTTAGGGTTAGGGAATGGCTTAGGGTATGGGTTAGGGTACGGGTGAGGATACGGCGTAGGGTATGGGTTAGGGTTGGGGTTAGGGTTAGGGTTAGGGTACGGCTTAGTGTATGGAATAGTATACGGGTGAGGTTACGGCATAGGGTATTGGTTAGGGTTAGGATTAATGTTAGGGTTAGGGTTAGAGTTAGTGTGAGTGTTAGGGTACGGCTTAGGGTACGGGTTAGGGTACGGCGTAGGGGTTGGGTTAGGGTTAGGGTTAAGGTTAGTTTTAGGGTTAGGGCTAGGTTTAGGGTACGGGATAGGATTAGGGTATGTGTTAGGGTTAGGGTATTGGTTAGGTTTAGGGTACACGTTAGGGTTAGGGTATTTATTAAACCTATTCCACCCTCTAGATACCATTTACCACGTAAAGGAATAAATTTGGGGTCTAGCCATGGAGAAGATTTTAGACACTAGGCTAAGGTAAATAATACACGCAGTATAAAGAAATCACATTAAGATTTTCTTTTTAACCTGTTCCTTAAAACACTAATGCTTCGGAAATCTATTGGAGTCAAAAGCAGTCAAGGGTTGTTTAGGGTTAGGGTTAGGGTTAGGGTTAGGGTACGGCTTAGGGTATGGGTTAGGGTACGGGTGAGTGTACGGCGTAGTGTCTGCTTAGGGTTAGGGTTAGGTTAGGGTTAGGGTTAGGGTTAGGGTTCGGTTTAGGGTACGGCTGAGGGTACGGTTTATGGTAAAGGTGAGCGTACGGCGTAGGGTATGGGTCAGGGTTAGGATTAGGGTTAGTTTTAGGGTTAGGGCTAGGTTTAGGGTTCGGGTTAGAATTAGGGTACGTGTTAGGGTTAGGGTATGGGTTAAGGTTAGGGTACGCGTTTGGTTTCCGGTATTTATTCCACCTATCCCACTCTCTAGATACCACTTGGCTGGTAAAGTAATATTATTTGGGGTTCAGCCATGGAGAATATTTTAGACACTAGGTTAAGAAAAAGAACACACACATTATAAAGAAATTACATTAGGATTTTCTTTTTAACCTGTTCCTTAAATCACTAGTGGTTAGGAAATGTATTAGAAGGCAGAAGCAGTCAAGGGTAGTTTAGCGTCAGGGTTAGGGTTAGGGTTAGGGTTAGGGTTAGGGTTAGGGTTAGAGTTAGGGTACGGCTTAGGGTACGGTTTAGAGTATGGGTGTGGGTACAGCCTAGGGTATGTCTTAGGGTTAGGGTTAGGGTTAGGGTATGGCTTAGGGTATGGGTTAGGGTACGGGTGAGGGTACGGCGTAGGGTATGGGTTAGGGTTAGGGTTAGTGTTATGGTTAGGGTTAGGGATAGGGTACGGCTTATGGTACGGGTTAGGATACGGGTGAGTGTACGGCGTAGGTTATGGGTTACGGTTATGGTTAGGGTTAGTTTTAGAGTTAAGACTAGGTTTAGGTTATGGGTTAGGATTAGGGTACGTGTTAGGGTTAGGGTATGGGTTAGGGTTAGGGTACGCGTTAGGTTTAGGGTATTTATTAAACCTATCCCACTCTCTAGGTACCACTTAGCACGTAAAGGAATATTATTTGGGTTTCAGCCATGGAGAAGATTTTAAACACTAGGGTAAGATAAAGAACACACACATTATAAAGAAATCACATTAGGATTTTCTTTTTAACCTGTTCCTTAAAACACTACTCCTTAGGAAATCTATTCGAGGCAGAAGCAGTCAAGGTTAGTTCAGGGTTAGGGTTAGGGTTAGGGTTAGGGTACGGCTTATGGTACGGTTTAGAGTATAGCTGTGGGTACGGCGTAGGGTATGTCTTAGGGTTAGGGTTAGGGTTAGGGTATAGCTTAGGGGATGGGTTACGGTATGGGTGAGGGTACGGTGTAGGGTATTGGTTAGGTTTAGGGTTAGTGTTATGGTTAGGGTTAGGGTTATGGTACGGCTTATGGTACGGGTTAGGGTACGGGTGAGGGTATGGCGTAGGTTATGGGTTACGGTTATGGTTAGGGTTAGTTTTAGGGTTAGGAGTAGGTTTAATTATGGGTTAGGATTAGGGTACGTGTTAGGGTTAAGGTATGGGTTAGGGTTAGGGTTAGGGTTAGGGTACGGCTTAGGGTACGGGTTAGGGTACGCGTGATGGTACGGCGTAGGGTATGGGTTAGTGTCAGGTTTAGGGTTAGTTTTAGGGTTAGGGCACGGTTTAGGTTACAGGTTAGGATTAGGGTACGTGTTAGGGTTAGGGTATGGATTAGGGTTAGGGTACGTGTTAGGGTTAGGGTATATATTAAACCTATCCCACTCTCTCGATACCACTTAGCTGTAAAGAAATATTATTTGGGGTCCAGCCATGGAGAAGATTCTAGAAACTAGGATAACATAAAGAATACACACATTATAAAGAAATCACATTAGGATTTTCTTTTTAACCTGTTCCTTAAAACACTAGTGCTTAGAAAATATATTGGAGGCAAAAGCAGTCAAGGGTAGTTTAGGGTTATGGTTAGAGTTAGGGTTATGGTTAGGGATAGGGTTAGGGTACGGGTGAGGGTATGGCGTAGGGTATGGGTTAAGGTTAGCGTTAGGGTTAGGGTACGGCTTAGGATACAGGTTAGAATAAGGATGAGGGTATGGCGTAGGGAATGGGTTAAGGTTAAATTTAGGGTTAGGGTTAGGGTTAGGTTTAGGGTACGGCTTAGGGTATGGTTAGGGTATTGGTGAGGTTACGGCGTAGGGTATGTGTTAGGGTTAGGGTTAGGGTTAGGGTTAGGGTTAGGGTATGGCTTAGGGTATGGAATTGGATACGGGTGAGGTTACGGCATAGGGTATTGGTTAGGGTTAGGATTAATGTTAGGGTTAGGGTTAGGGTTAGTGTGAGTGTTAGGGTACGGCTTAGGGTACGGGTTAGAATAAGGGTGAGGGTACGGCGTAGGGTATAGGTTAAGGATAATTTTAGGGTTAGGGTTAGGGTTAGGGTACGGCTTAGGGTATGGGTTAGGGTATTGTTGAGGTTACGGCGTAGGGAATGTGTTAGGGTTAGGGTTAGGGTTAGGGTATGGCTTAGGGTATGGAATAGGATACGGGTGAGGTTACGGCATAGGGTATTGGTTAGGGTTAGGATTAATGTTAGGGTTAGGGTGTGAGTGTTAGGGTACGGCTTACGGTACGGGTTAGGGTACGGCGTAGGGGTTGGGTTAAGGTTAGGGTTAAGGTTAGTTTTAGGGTTAGGGCTAGGTTTAGGGTATGGGTTAGGATTAGGGTACGTGTTAGGGTTAGGGTATGGGTTAGGGTTAGGGTACACGTTAGGGTTAGGATATTTATTAAACCTATCCCACTCTCTAGATACCATTTAACACGTAAAGGAATAATATTTGGGGTCTAGCCATGGAGAAGATTTTAGACACTAGGCTAAGATAAATAATACACACAGTATAAAGAAATCACATTAGGATTTTCTTTTTAACCTCTTCCTTAAAACACTAGTGCTTAGGAAATCTATTGGAAGCAAAAGCAGTCAGGGGTAGGTTAGGGTTAGGGTTAGGGTACGGCTTAGGGTATGGGTTAGGGTACGGGTGAGGGGACGGCGTAGGGCATGTGTTAGGGTTAGGGTTTGGGTTATTGTTAGGGTTCGGGTATGGCTTAGGGTGTGGGTTAGGGTACAGGTGAGGGTACAGCGTAGGGTATGGGTTAGGGTTACGGTTAAGGTTAAGGTTAGGGTTAGGGTAAGGCTTAGGATACGGGTTAGGTTACGGGTGAGTGTACGGCATTGGGTATGGGTTAGGGTTAGGATTAGGGTTAGGGTACGGCTTAGGGTACGGCTTAGGGTACGGGGGAGGGTACAGCATAGGGTATGTTTTATGGTTAGGGTTAGGGTTAGGGTACGGCTTAGGGTACCGGTTAGGGTACGAGTGAGGGTACGGCATAGGGTACGTTTTAGGGTTAGGGTTAGGGTTAAGGTTAGGGTTAGGGTAAGGCTTAGGATACGGGTTAGGTTACGAGTGAGTGTACGGCGTAGGGTATGGGTTAGGGTTAGGGTTAGGGTTAGGTTTAGTGTACGGCTTAGGGTATGGGTTAGGGTATGGGTGAGGGTACAGCATAGGGTATGGGTTAGGATTAGGGTTAGGGTACGGCTTAGGGTATGGGTTAGGTTTCGTGTGAGGGTACTGCGTAGGTTATGGGTTAGGGTTAGGGTTAGGGTTAGGATTAGATTTAGGGTATGGCCTAGGGTTAGGGTTAGGGTTAGGCTTAGGGTTAGGGTACGGCTTAGGGTTAGGTTTAGCATTAGGGTTAGGGTTCGGGTTAGGGTATTGCTTAGGGTATGGGTTAGGGTACAGGTCAGGGTACAGCGTAGGGTATGGGTTAGTGTTAGGGTTAATTTTAGGGTAAGGGCTAGGTTTAAGGTATGGTTTAGGATTAGAGTACTTGTTAGCATTAGGGTATGGGTTAGGGTTAGGGTACGCATTAGGGATAGGGTATTTATTAAACCTATTCCACTCTCTAGATACCACTTAGCACGTTAAGGAATATTATTTGGGGTTCAGCCATGGAGAAGATTTTAAACACTAGGGTAAGATAAAGAACACACACATTATAAGAAATCACATTAGGATTTTCTTTTTAACCTGTTCCTTAAAACACTAGTGCTTAGGAAACCTATTAGGAGGCAGAAGCAGTCAAGGGTAGTTTAGGGTGAGGGTTAGGGTTAGGGTTCGGGTTAGGGTTAGGGTACGGCTTAGGGTACGGGTTAGGTTACTGGTGAGGGTACAGCGTAGGTTTAGTGTTAGGGTTAGGGTACGTCTTAGGGTACAGGTTAGGCTTCGGGTGAGGGTACGGCATAGGGTATGTGTTAGGGTTAGGTTTAGTGTTAGTTTTAGGGTTAGGGCTCGGTTTAGGGTACGGGTTAGGATTAGGGTACGTGTTAGGGTTAGGGTATGGATTAGGGTTAGGGTACGCGTTAGGGTTAGGGTATTTATCTATAAACCTATAAACCTACCACTTAGCAGGTAAAGGAATATTATTTGGGTTAGGGTTAGGGTTAGGGTTAGGGTACAGCTTAGGGTATGGGTTAGGGTTAGGGTTAGAGTTAGGGTACGGGTTCGAGTACGAGTTAGGGTACGTGTGAGTGTACAGCGTAGGGTATGGGTTAGGGTTAATGTTAGGGATCGGGATAGGGTTAGGGTACGGCTTAGGGTACCGGTTAGGGTACGGGTGAGGGTAAGGCGTAGAGTATGGGTTAGGGTTAGGTTTAGGGTTAGGGTTAGGGTACGGCTTAGGGTACGGTTTAGGGTACGGGTGAGGGTATGGCGTAGGGCATGGGTTAGGGTTAGGGTTGGGGTTAGGGTACGGGTTAGGGTTAGGGTTAGAGTTAGGGTACAGCCTAGCGTACGGGTTAGGGTACGGGTGAGGGTACAGCATAGGGTATGTGTTAGGGTTAGGGTTAGGGTAGGGTTAGGGTACAGCTTAGGGTACAGGACAGGGTACGAAGGAGGGTACGGCATGGGTATGGTTAGTGTTAGGGTTAGGGTTAGGGTACGGCTTAGGGTACGGGTTATGGTTCGGGTGAGAATATGGCATAGGGTATGGGTTAGGGTTAAGGTTAGGATTAGGTTTAGGGTTAGGGTACGGCTTAAGGTATGGGTTAGGGTACGGGTGTGGGTACGGCGTAGGGTATGGGTTAGTGTTAGGTTTAGGGTTAGGGATAGGGTACGGTTTAGGGGATGGGTGAGGGTACAGCACAGGGTATGGGTTAGGGTTAGGGTTATGTTTAGGGTTATGGTATCGCTTAGGGTACGGGTTAGGGTACGGTTGAGGGTACAGCGTAGGTTATGGGTTAGGGTTAGGGATAGGATTAGGGTTATGGTTAGGGTTAGGGTACGGGTTAGGGTTAGGGTTAGGGTTAAGGTTAGTTGTAGGGTTAGGGCTAGGTTTAGGGTATGGGTTAGGATGAGGGTACGTGTTAGGTTTAGGGTATGGGTTAGGGTTAGGGTACACGTTAGGTTTAGGTTACTTATTAAACCTATCCCACTCTCTACATACCACTTAACACGTAAAGGAATATTATTTTGGGTCCAGTCATGGAGAAGATTTTAGACACTAGGATAAGACAAAGAACACACACATTATAAAGAAATCACATTAGGATTTGCTTTCTAAGCAGTTCCTTAAAACACTAGTGCTTAGGAAATCTATTGGAGGCAGAAGCAGTAAAGGGTAGTTTAGGGTTAGGGCTAGGGTTATGGTTAGGGTTAGAGTATGGGTTAGGGTACGGGTTAGGGTACTGGTGAGTGTATGGTGTAGGGTATGGGTTAGGGTTAGTGTTACTTTTAGGGTTTGGGGTAGGATTATGTTACGGGTTAGGATTAGGGTACGTGTTAGGGTTAGGGTTAGGGTACGCGTTAGGGTTAGGGTATTTATTAAACCTATCCCACTCTCTAGATACCACTTAGCACGTAAAGGAATATTATTTGTGGTCCGGCCATGGAGAAGATTTTAGACAGTAGGGTAAGATATAAACACTACATTATAAAGATATCACGTTAGGATTTTCTTTTTAACCTGTTCCTTACAACAATAGTTCTTAGGAAATCTATTGGAGGCAGAAGCAGTCAAGGGTAGTTTAGGGTTAGTGTTAGGGTTAGTGTTAGGATTAGGGTTAGGGTACAGCTTAGGGTACGTGCTAGAGAATGGGTGAGGGTACGGCGTAGGGTATGGGTTAGGGTTAGGGTTAGTGTACGGCTTACGGTACGGGTAAGGGTACGGGTGAGAGTTCAGCGTAGGGTATGGGTTAGGGTTAGGGTTAGGGTTAGGGTACGGCTTAGGGTACGGGTTAAGGTACGGGTGAGGGTACGGCGTAGGGTATGTGTTAGGGTTAGGGTTAGGGTCAGGGTACGGCTTAGGGTACGGGTTAGGAAACGGGTGACGGGAAAGTGTAGGGTATGGGTTAGGGTTAGGGTTAGGGTTAGTTATAGGGTTAGGGCTAGGTTTAGGGTACGGGTTAGGATTAGTGTACGTGTTATGGTTAGGGTATGTGTTAGGGTTAGGGTTAGGGTTAGGGTACAGCTTAGGGTATGGGTTAGGGTACGGGTGAGGGTATGGCGTAGGGTATGGTTTAGGGTTAGGTTTAGGGTTAGGTTAAGGGTACGGCTTCGGGTACGGGTTAAGATACGGGTGAGGGTACGGTGTAGTGTATGGTTTAGGGTTAGGTTTAGGGTGAGGGTATGGCTTAGTGTATGGGTAAGGGTAAGGGTGAGAGTTCAGCGGTGGGTATGGGTTAGGGTTAGGGTTAGGGTTAGGGTTAGGCTATTGTTAGGGTACGGCTTAGGGTACGGGTTAAGGTACGGGTGAGGGTACGGAGTAGGGTATGGGTTAGGGTTAGGGTTAGGATTAGGGTACGGGTGAGGGTATGGCGTAAGGTATGGGTTAGGGTTAAGGTTAGGTTTAGGGTTAGGGTTAGGGTTTGGGTTACGTTTAGGGTATGGCTTAGGGTTCGGGTTAGGCTACGGGTGAGTGTACGGCGTAGGGTATGGGTTAGGGTTAGGGTTAGGGTTACTATTAGGGTACGGCTTAGGGTACGGGTGAGGGTATGGCATAAGGTATGGGTTAGGGTTAAGGTTAGGTTTAGGGTTAGGGTTAGGGTTTGGGTTAGGTTTAGGGTACGGCTTAGGGTTCGGGTTAGGGTACGGGTGAGGGTACAGCGTAGGGAATGGGTTCAGGTTAGGGTTAGGGTTAGGGTTAGGGTTAGGGTTAGGGTATGGCTTAAGGTTAGGTTTAGCATTAGGGTTAGGGTTAGGGTTAGGGTATTGCTTAGGGTATGGGTTAGGGTACAGGTCAGGGTACAGCGTAGGGTATGGGTTAGGGTTAGGGTTAATTTTAGGGTTAGGGCTAGGTTTAAGGTATGGTTTAGGATTAGAGTACTTGTTAGCATTAGGGTATGGGTTAGGGTTAGGGTACGCGTTAGGGATAGGGTATTTATTAAACCTATTCCACTCTCTAGATACCACTTAGCACGTTAAGGAATATTATTTGGGGTTCAGCCATGGAGAAGATTTTAAACACTAGGGTAAGATAAAGAACACACACATTATAAGAAAGCACATTAGGATTTTCTTTTTAACCTGTTCCTTAAAACACTAGTGCTTAGGAAACCTATTAGGAGGCAGAAGCAGTCAAGGGTAGTTTAGGGTGAGGGTTAGGGTTAGGGTGAGGGTTAGGGTTAGGGTTAGGGTTAGGGTTAGGGTTAGGGTACGGGTTAGGGTACGGGTGAGGGTACGGTGCAGCGTATGGTTTAGGGTTAGGGTTAGGGTTCGGGTTAGGGTTAGGGTACGGCTTAGGGTACGGGTTAGGTTACTGGTGAGGGTACAGCGTAGGTTTAGTGTTACGGTTAGGGTACGTCTTAGGGTACAGGTTAGGCTTCGGGTGAGGGTACGGCATAGGGTATGTGTTAGGGTTAGGTTTAGGGTTAGTTTTAGGGTTAGGGCTTGGTTTAGGGTACGGGTTAGGATTAGGGTACGTGTTAGGGTTAGGGTATGGATTAGGGTTAGGGTACGCGTTAGGGTTAGGGTATTTATCTATAAACCTATTCCACTCTCTAGATACCACTTAGCATGTAAAGGAATATTATTTGGGTTAGGGTTAGGGTTAGGGTTAGGGTTAGGGTACGGCCTAGGGTATGGGTTAGGGTTAGAGTTAGGGTACGGGTTCGAGTACGAGTTAGGGTACGTGTGAGTGTACAGCATAGGGTATGGGTTAGGGTTAATGTTAGGGATCGGGATAGGGTTAGGGTACGGCTTAGGGTACCGGTTAGGGTACGGGTGAGGGTAAGGCGTAGAGTATGGGTTAGGGTTAGGTTTAGGGTTAGGGTTAGTGTACGGCTTAGGGTACGGTTTAGGGTACGGGTGAGGGTATGGCGTAGGGTATGGGTTAGGGTACGGGTTAGGGTTAGGGTTAGAGTTAGGGTACAGCCTAGCGTACGGGTTAGGGTACGGGTGAGGGTACAGCATAGGGTATGTGTTAGGGTTAGGGTTAGGGTAGGGTTAGGGTACAGCTTAGGGTACGGGACAGGGTACGAAGGAGGGTACGGCATGGGTATGGTTAGTGTTAGGGTTAGGGTTTTAAAACACTAGTGCTTAGGAAATCTATTGGAGGCAGAAGCAGTAAAGGGTAGTTTAGGGTTAGGGCTAGGGTTATGGTTAGGGTTAGAGTATGGGTTAGGGTATGGGTTAGGGTTAGTGTTACCTTTAGGGTTTGGGGTAGGATTATGTTACAGGTTAGGATTAGGGTACGCGTTAGGGTTAGGGTATTTATTAAACCTATCCACTCTCTAGATACCACTTAGCACGTAAAGGAACATTATTTGGGGTCCAGCCATGGAGAAGATTTTAGAAACTAGGATAAAATAATAACACTACATTATAATGAAATCACGTTAGGATTTTCTTTTTAACCTGTTCCTTACAACAATAGTGCTTAGGAAATCTATTGGAGGCAGAAGCAGTCAAGGGTAGTTTAGGGTTAGTGTTAGGATTAGGGTTAGGATTAGGCTTAGAGTACGGCTTAGGGTACGGGTTAGGGTACAGTTGAGAGTTCGGCCAAGGGTATGTGTTAGGGTTAAGTTTAGGGTTAGGGTTAGGGTACAGCTTAAGGTACGGGTTAGGATACGGGTGAGGGTATGGCGTAGGGTATGAGTTAGGGTTAGGGTTAGGGTTAGGGTTAGGGTACGGCTGAGGGTACAGGTTAGGGTACGGGTGAGGGTACAGCATAGGTTATGGGTTAGGGTTAGGGTTAGGGTTAGTTTTAGGGTTAGGGCTAGGTTTAAGGTATGGGTTAGGATTAGGGAATGTGTTACAGTTTGGGTATGGGTTAGGGTTAGGGTACGCGTTAGGGTTAGGGTATTTATTAAACCTATCCCACTCTCTAGATACCACTTAGCACGTAAGGGAATATTATTTGTGGTCCGGCCATGGAGAAGATTTTAGACAGTAGGGTAAGATATAAACACTACATTATAAAGATGTCACGTTAGGATTTTCTTTTTAACCTGTTCCTTACAACAATAGTTCTTAGGAAATCTATTGGAGGCAGAAGCAGTCAAGGGTAGTTTAGGGTTAGTGTTAGTGTTAGTGTTAGGATTAGGGTTAGGGTACAGCTTAGGGTACGTGCTAGAGAACGGGTGAGGGTACGGCGTAGGGTATGGGTTAGGGTTAGGGTTAGTGTACGGCTTACGGTACGGGTAAGGGTACGGGTGAGAGTTCAGCGTAGGGTATGGGTTAGGGTTAGGGTTAGGGTTAGGGTACGGCTTAGGGTACGGGTTAAGGTACGGGTGAGGGTACGGCGTAGGGTATGTGTTAGGGTTAGGGTTAGGGTTAGGGTACGGCTTAGGGTACGGGTTAGGAAACGGGTGACGGGAAAGCGTAGGGTATGGGTTAGGGTTAGGGTTAGGGTTAGTTATAGGGTTAGGGCTAGGTTTAGGGTACGGGTTAGGATTAGTGTACGAGTTATGGTTAGGGTATTTGTTAGGGTTAGGGTTAGGGTTAGGGTACAGCTTAGGGTATGGGTTAGGGTACGGGTGAGGGTATGGCGTAGGGTATGGTTTAGGGTTAGGGTTAGGGTTAGGTTAAGGGTACGGCTTCGGGTACGGGTTAAGATACGGGTGAGGGTACGGCGTAGTGTATGGTTTAGGGTTAGGTTTAGGGTGAGGGTACGGCTTAGTGTATGGGTAAGGGTAAGGGTGAGAGTTCAGCGGTGGGTATGGGTTAGGGTTAGGGTTAGGGTTAGGGTATGGCTTAGGGTACGGGTTAGGATACGGGTGAGGGTTCGGCGTAGGATATGTGTTAGGATTAGGTTTAGGGTTATGGTTTGGGTAGGGTACTGCTTAGGGTACGGGTTAGGGTACGGCTTAGGGTACAGGGTAGGGTATGGGTTAGGGTTAGGATTAGGGTTAGGGTTAGGGTTAGGGTATGGATTAGGGTATGGGTTAGGGTATGGGTGAGAGTACGGCGTAGGTTATGATTTAGGTTTAGGGTTAGGGTACGGCTTAGGGTACGGTTTAGGTTACGGGTGAAGGTACGGCATAGGGTATGGGTTATGGTTAGGTTTAGGGTTAGGGTTAGGGTACGGGTGAGGGTACGGCATAGGCTATGTGTTAGGGTTAGGGTTAGGGTTAGGGTTAGGGTATGGGTAAGGGTTAGGTTTAGGGTTAGGGTTAGGGTTAGGGTACGGCTGAGGGTACGTGTTAGGGTACGGGTGAGGGTACGGCGTAGTGTATGGGTTAGGGTTAGGGTTAGGGTATGGGTTAGGGTACTGGTGAGGGTACAGCGTAGGGTATGGGTTAGGGTTAGGGTTAGGTTTAGGGTACGGCTTAGGGTACGGGTTAAGGTACGGGTGAGGGTATGGCGTAGGGTATGGGTTAGGGTTAGGGTTAGGGTATGGCTTAGGGTACGGCTGAGGGTACAGCTTAGGGTATGGGTTAGGGTTAGGGTTAGGCTATTGTTAGGGTACGGCTTAGGGTACGGGTTAAGGTACGGGTGAGGGTACGGAGTAGGGTATGGGTTAGGGTTAGGGTTAGGATTAGGGTACGGATTAGGGTACGGGTTAGGGTACGGGTGAGGGTATGGCGTAAGGTATGGGTTAGGGTTAATGTTAGGTTTAGGGTTAGGGTTAGGGTTTGGGTTACGTTTAGGGTATGGCTTAGGGTTCGGGTTAGGCTACGGGTGAGTGTACGGCGTAGGGTATGTGTTAGGGTTAGGGTTAGGGTTACTATTAGGGTACGGCTTAGGGTACGGGTGAGGGTATGGCGTAAGGTATGGGTTAGGGTTAAGGTTAGGTTTAGGGTTAGGGTTAGGGTTTGGGTTAGGTTTAGGGTACGGCTTAGGGTTCGGGTTAGGGTACGGGTGAGGGTACAGCGTAGGGTATGGGTTCAGGTTAGGGTTAGGGTTAGGGTTAGGTTTAGGGTATGGCTTAGGGTACGAGTTAGGGTTAGGGTTAGAATTTGGGTTAGGGTACGGGTTTGGGTACGGGTTAGGGTACGAGTGAGGGTATGGCATAGGGTATGGGTTAGGGTTAGGGTACGGCTTAAGGTACGGGTTAGGATATGGGTGAGGGTATGGCATAGGGTATGAGTTAGCGTTAGGGTTATGGTTAGGGTTAGGGTACGGCTGAGGGTACGGGTTAGGGTACGGGTGAGGGTACAGCGTAGGTTATGGGTTAGGGTTAGGGTTAGGGTTAGTTTTAGTGTTAGGGCTAGGTTTAAGGTATGGGTTAGGATTAGGGAATGTGTTACGGTTTGGGTATGGGTTAGGGTTAGGGTACACGTTAGGGTTAGGTTATTTATTAAACCTATCCCACTCTCTACATACCACTTAACAGGTAAAGGAATATTATTTTGGGTCCAGTCATGAAGAAGATTTTAGACACTGGGATAAGATAAAGAACACACACATTATAAAGAAATCACATTAGGTTTTTCTTTCTAAGCAGTTCCTTAAAACACTAGTGCTTAGGATTTCTATTGGAGGCAGAAGCAGTAAAGGGTAGTTTAGGGTTAGGGCTAGGGTTATGGTTAGGGTTAGAGTACGGGTTAGGGTACGGGTTAGGGTACTGGTGAGCGTATGGTGTAGGGTATGGGTTAGGGTTAGCGTTACTTTTAGGGTTAGGGCTAGGATTAGTTTACGGGTTAGGATTAGGCTACGTGTTAGGGTTAGGTTATGAGTTAGGGTTAGGGTACGCGTTTGGGTTAGGGTATTTATTAAACCTATCACACTCTCTAGATACCACTTAGCACGTAAAGGAATATTATTTGGGGTCCTGCCATGGAGAAGATTTTAGACACTAGGATAAGATAAAAACACTACATTATAAAGAAATCACGTTAGGATTTTCTTTTTAACCTGTTCCTTACAACAATAATGCTTAGGAAATCTATTGGAGCCAGAAGCAGTTGAGGGTAGTTTAGGGTTAGTGTTAGGGTTAGGGCTAGGGTTAGGGTACGGCTTAGGTTACGGGTTAGGGTATGCGTGAGGGTACAGCATAAGGTATGTGTTAGGGTTAGGGTTAGGGTTAGGGTTAGCGTACGGCTTAGGGTATGGGTTAGGGTAAGGGTGAGGGTACAGCCTAGGGTATGGCTTAGGGTTAGGATTAGGTTTAGCATACGGATTAGGGTACGGGTGAGAGTACGTCGTAGGTTATGGGTTAGGGTTAGGGTTAGGGTACGGGTTACGGTACGGGTGATTGTACGGCGTAGGATATGTGTTAGAGTTAGGGTTAGGTTCAGGGTTACGGTACGGCTTAGGGTACGGTTTAATTTACTGGTGAGGGTATGGCGTAGGGTATGTGTTAGGGTTAGGGTACGGCTTATGGTATGGGTTAGGGTATGGATCAGGGTACAGCATAGGGTATGGGTTAGGGTTAGGGATAGGTTTAGGGTTAGGGATAGGGTTAGGGTACGGGTTAGGGTTAGTTGTAGGGTTAGGGCTAGGGTTAGGGTACGGGTTAGGATTAGGGTACGTGTTAGGGTTAGGGTATGGGTTAGGGTTAGGGTACATGTTAGGGTTAGGTTATTTATTAAACCTATCCCCCTCTCTACATACCACTTAACACGTAAAGGAAAATTATTTTGGATCCAGTCATGGAAAAGATTTTAGACACTAGGATAAGATAAAGAACACACACATTATAAAGAAATCACATTAGGATTTTCTTTTTAAGCTGTTCCTTAAAACACGAGTGCTTAGGAAATCTAGGATACACTAGGATAAGATAATAACACTACATTATAAAGAAATCACGTTAGGATTCTACATAAGGATTCGGCATAAGGTATGTGTTAGGGTTAGGGTTAGGGTAAGGATATGGATTAGGGTACGAGTTAAGGTACGGGTGAGAGTACGGCGTAGTGTATGGGTTAGGGTTAGGGTTAGGATTATGGTTAGGGTACAGCTTAGGGTACGGGCTAGAGAATGGGTGAGGGTACGGCGTAGGGTATGGGTTAGGGTTAGGGTTAGCGTACGGCTTACGGTACGGGTAAGGGTACAGGTGAGAGTTGAGCATAGGGTATGGGTTAGGGTTAGGGTTAGGGTATGGCTTAGGGTACAGGTTAGGGTACGGGTGACGGGAAAGCGTAGGGTATGGGTTAGGGTTAGGGTTAGGGTTAGGGTACGGCTTAGGGTACAGGTTAGGGTACAGGTGACGGGAAAGCGTAGGGTATGGGTTAGGGTTAGGGTTAGGGTTAGTTATAGGGTTAGGGCTAGGTTTAGGGTATGGGTTAGGATTAGGGTATGTGTTATGGTTAGGGTATGTGTTAGGGTTAGGGTTGGGGTTAGGGTTAGGGTACAGCTTAGGGTATGGGTTAGGGTACGGGTGAGGGTATGGCTTAGGGTTAGGGTTAGGGTTAGGTTTAGGGTACCGGTTAGAGTACGGCTGAGGGTACAGCTTAGGGTATGGGTTAGGGTTAGGGTTAGGTTTAGGGTACAGGTTAGGATACGGGTGAGAGTACGGCGTAGGATATGTGTTAGGATTAGGTTTAGGGTTATGGTTTGGGTTAGGGTACTGCTTAGGGTACGGGTTAGGGTACGGCTTAGGGTACAGGGTAGGGTATGGGTTAGGGTTAGGGTTAGGGTTAGGGTATTGATTAGGGTACGGGTTAGGGTACAGGTGAGAGTACGGCGTAGGTTATGATATAGGTTTAGGGTTAGGGTTATGGTACGGCTTAGGGTACGTGTTAGGGTACGGGTGAGGGTACGGCGTAGGGTATGTGTTAGGGTTAGGGTATGGTTTAGGGTACCGGTGAGGGTACGGCGTAGGGTATGGGTTAGGGTTAGGGTTAGGTTTAGGGTACGGATTAGGGTACGGGTTAAGGTACGGGTGAGGGTATGGCGTAAGGTATGGGTTAGGGTTAAGGTTAGGGATAGGGTTAAGGTTTGGGTTAGGTTTAGGGTACGGCTTAGGGTTCAGGTTAGGGTACGGGTGAGGGTACAGCGTAGGGTATAGGTTCAGGTTAGGGTTATGGTTAGGGTTAGGTTTAGGGTACGGCTTAGGGTACGAGTTAGGGTTAGGTTTAGACTTAGGGTTAGGGTACGGGTTTGGGTATGGGTTAGGGTATGAGTGAGGGTATGGCATAGGGTATAGGTTAGGGTTAGGGTTAGTGTACGGCTTAGGGTACGGGTTAAGGAACGGGTGAGGGTACAGTGTAGGTTATGGGTTAGGGTTAGTGTTAGGGTTAGTTTTAGGGTTAGGGCTAGGTTTAAGGTATGGGGTAGGATTGGGGTATGTGTTACGGTTTGGGTATGTGTTAGGGTTAGGGTTAGGGTTAGGGTTAGTTTTAGGGTTAGGGTTAGGGCTAGGTTTAGGGTACTGGTTAGGATTAGCGTACGTGTTATGGTTAGGGTATGGGTTAGGGTACTGGTTAGGATTAGCGTATGTGTTATGGTTAGGGTATGGGTTAGGGTTAGGGTACACGTTAGGGATAGGGTATTTATTAAACCTATCCCACTCTCTAGATACCACTTAGCACATGAAGGAATATTATTTTGGCTCCAGACATGGACAAGATTTTTGACACTAGGATAATATAAATAACACACACATTATAAAGAAATCACATTAGGATTTTCTTTTTAAGCTGTTCCTTAAAACACTAGTGCTTAGGAAATCTATTGGAGGCAGAAGCAGTCAAGGGTAGTTTAGGGTTAGGTTTAGGTTTAGGGTTAGCGTTAGAGTACACCTTAGGGTACGGTTTAGGGTACTGGTGAGCGTTAGGTGTAGGGTAAGGTTTAGGGTTAGTTTTAGGGTTAGGGCTAGGTTTATTTTATGGGTTGGGATTAGCGTACGTGTTAGGGTTAGGTTGTGGGTTAGGGTTAGGGTACGCGTTAGGGTTAGGGTATTTATTAAACCTATCCCACTCTCTAGATACCACTTAGCACGTAAAGGAATATTCTTTGTGGTCCAGCCATGGAGAAGATTTAAACACTAGGATAAGATAAAGAACACACACATTGTATAAAAATCACATAAGGATTTTCTTTTTAACCTGTTCCTTAAAACACTGGTGCTTAGGAAATGTACTGGTTTCAGAAGCAGTCAAGGGTAGTTTAGGGTTAGGGTTACGGTTAGGGTTAGGGTACGGCTTAGGGTACGGGTTAGGGTATGGTGTAAGGTATGGGTTAGGTTTAGGGTTAGGGTTAGGGTACGGCTTAGGGTACGGGTTAGGATACGGGTGATGGTATGGCGTAGGGTATGGGTTAGGGTTAGGTTTAGGGTTAGTTTTAGGGTTAGGGCACGGTTTAGGTTACAGGTTAGGATTAGGGTACGTGTTAGGGTTAGGGTATGGATTAGGGTTAGGGTACGCATTAGGGTTAGGGTATTTGTTAAACCTATCCCACTCTCTAGATATCACTTAGCAGGTAAAGGAATATTATTTGGGGTCCAGCCATGGAGAAGATTCTAGAAACTAGGATAACATAAAGAATACCCACATTATAAAGAAATCACATTAGGATTTTCTTTTTAACCTGTTCCTTACAACAATAGTGCTTAGGAAATCTATTGGAGGCAGAAGCAGTCAATGGTAGCTTAGGGTTAGGGTTAGGGTTATGGTTAGGATTAGGGTTCGGCTTAGGGTACGGGTTTGGGTATGGCGTAGGGTATGGGTTAGGGTTAGGGTTAGACTACGGGTTAGGGTACGGGTTAGGGTACTGGTGAGCGTATGGTGTAGGGGATGGGTTAGGGTTAGTGTTACTTTTAGGGTTAGGGCTAGTATTAGGTTACGGGTTAGGATTAGGGTACGTGTTAGTGTTAGGTTATGGGTTAGGGTTAGGGTATTTATTAAACCTATCCCACTCTCTAGATACCCCTTAGCACGTAAAGGAATATTATTTGGGGTCCAGCCATGGAGAAGATTTTAGACATTAGGATAAGATAAAAACACTACATTATAAAGAAATCACGTTAGGATTTTTTTAACCTGTTCCTTACAACAATAGTGCTTAGGAAATCTATTGGAGGCAGAAGCAGTCAACGGTAGTTTAGGGTTAGTGTTAGGGTTAGGGTTAGGGTTAGGGTACGGCTTAGGGTACGGGTTAGGGTACAGGTTCGGGTACAGCGTAGGGTATGGGTTAGGCTTAGGGTTAGGGTTAGGGTACGGCTTAGGATTAGGGTTAGGGTTAGTGTTAGTGTTAGGGTTATGGTTAGGGTACGGCTTAGGGTACGTGTTATGGTACGGCTGAGGGTACGGCGTAGGGTTTTGGTTATGGTTAGGGTTAGGGTTACGTTTAGGGTTAGGGTTAGGGTTAGCGCACGGCTTAGGGTACGGGTGAGGGTACGGCGTAGGGTATGGTTTAGGGTTAGGGTTAAGGTATGGCTTAGGTTACGGGTTTGGGTACGGGTGAGGGTACAGTGTAGGGCATGTGTTAGGGTTAGGGTTAGGATTAGGGAACGGATTAGGGTACGGTTTAGGGTACGGGTGAGAGTACGGCATAGGGTATGGGTTAGGGTTAGCGTTAGGGTACGGGTTAGGGTACGGATGGGGGTACAGCGTAGGGTATGGGTTAGGGTTAGGGTTAGGGTTAGGGTATGGTTTAGGGTTAGGGTTAGGGTTAGTTGTAGGGATAGGTCTAGGTTTAGGGTACGGGTTAGGATTAGGGTACGTGTTAGGGTTAGGGTATGGGTTAGGGTTGGGGTACACGTTAGGGTTAGGTTATTTATTCAACCTATCCCACTCTCTACATACCACTTAACACATAAAGGAATATTATTTTGGGTCCAGTCATGGAGAAGATTTTAGACACAAGGATAAGATAAAGAACACACACATTATAAAGAAATCACATTAGGATTTTCTTTTTCAGCTGTTCCTTAAAACACTAGTGCTTAGGAAATCTACTGGAGGCAGAAGCAGTCAAGGGTAGTTTAGGGTTAGGCTTAGGGTTAGGGTTAGGGTTAGGGTTAGGTTTAGGGTACGGTCTTGGTTACAGGTTAGGTTACAGGTTAGGGTAGCATACACTTTTAAGTAACTCCTGAAAGTGATATGATAGGATATGTGTCTTTTGCTTTCTCACTTACTACAAGTGGCGTGATTACGTCTAGACTCATCTATGGTGCTGCAAATGGCATTGTTTCATTATTTCACTAGCGAATATTCCATCTGTACATGGAGGAGTTCTTCTTTGTCCACCCATCTGTCGGTGGACTTTTTGGTTACTTCCATTTCTTGGCTATTGTAATACTGTGCAATGCAGATTTGCCTGCCTGTGTCTTTCCAATTCTGTCTTCTTAGATTATAGGTCCAGGAGTCGGCCTGCTGGATCATATGGTAGCTCAATGTTTACCTTTTTAAGGCACCTTCATTCTGTTCTCATTAGTGGCTCTTTCCAAGTTTCGTCCCACTTAAAGTTGAGGGTATGCATTTCTCCACAACACCTTCAGCATTTATTGTTTGTAGTTTTCTTGCTGATGGTTATTCTGAGTGGTGTGAGCTGATACCTCTTTGTGACTGAATTCGCATGTGCCTCATAATCCGTTGAAATTGAGCTTTAAGGCATGTCCTTTTTATTTTTCCAGCTGTGATTACCCCTTAGTTCTTCAAAGTGTTTTTTTAAATTATGTGTCACATTTTGAAATTTTTTGCCATTACCTCCCTCAAGACATTTTGAGGGCAGGTTTCATTTACAGCCCTGCAGTACTTGTTTATATGAAATGACCATTAGCACAGGCTTTAAAGCTGCTTTTGCAGGTAACTGCCAGAGGGCGGCAGCCTTTCTATGTTCCCCACCCTGGTAACAAGGGAAAAGCCCTTGTGGCCTGTGGTGTTTCTCGGTTATAAATTAGAGTGGAGTGTGCCCGGAGAAACCCACAAAAGCTGATGTATCCTTTCTTTTGTTGGATTTTTAAATTTAATTTTTATTTTTTATTGGAGTAATATTCCATTGTGTACATGGACCACTTCTACTTTGTGCATTCCTCGGTTGATGGACATTTTCATTGCTTCCAAGTGTTGGCTATGGTAAATATTGTTGGAGTGCAAGATTGCCAGCCTGTGCCTTTTTGATTTCATTTTCTCAGGTGATACGCCCAGCAGTGGGTGTGATTGATTGACTGGTAGCACAGTGTTTCCCTTTTCAAAGCACCTTCTTTGTGCTTTCATTAGTGGCTCTTACCACGTCCCCCTTAGAATCGAGGGTTCGCATTTCTCACAATCGCTTCAGCATTTATTGCTTGCAGCATTTATGCTAATGGCCCTTCTGGCTGCTGTGAGCTGATAGGTTTTTTTAATTTGGGTTTGCATGTCTTTGAAAATTCATAAAACTCATCATTTTTCTACGCCGTTTTCTTTTCTGTTAAAAAAATGAAACAATTGTGAGTACAATATAACTCTTGAAATTGTCTTCTTGGAAGGTTGCCCTCTTTTGAATTTTGTGTCGATTTTCCACCCCAGAATTTTTTTAGAGGGCAGGTGTCATTTACCGAACTGCAAGTTTGGTGAATATTTAGTGACCTTTAGCAATGGGTTTAAAGCTGCTGTTGTGGGAAGTGGCCTCCAGGAGGCAGCATTTCTCCATTCCCAAATCTGGGTACTAGCCCAGCAGAGCCTATCTGGAAGTCGTGTTCCTAGGTTGTAAATTACAATGGAATGTGCATGGAGAAACCCCCATAAGTTTATGTCTCATTACTTCTTCTTGTTCTTGTTAATTTTTTAAATTGGTTTAAAGATTAAAATTTTGTTTCTCCTAGGGGTACACAATCTGGTTCATTTGTACATTATATATGTCTAATCTACAGATCCTCTTCCCATGTAAAATATTACAGAGTGTTCCATAGACCTCCCTTGCTATATGGTTGGTCTTTTTGAAATATGTATATAATATGTATTTGGATATGTATAGTAACACTAATCTCATTTATCCATTCCCCCCACCTTTCCTTTTATTTTTTTTTTCCACCTTTCCTTTTAGATGAGCATAGTTGGTTTTCTAAGTCTGTGAGTGTTTTTCTCTGTGGAAATATGTTCATTTGTGTCACTTATTAGATAACGCCTATAAGGGATATCATAGGATATAGGTCTTTTGCTTTCCGATTTACCTCGTGTTTTGTGATTATCTCCAGGCTCATCTATGGTGCCTCAAAGAGCAGTGTTTCTTTCTTTTCCATGGCTAGTATTCATTGTGTACATGGACCACTTCTTCTTTATCCATTCACCTGTTGATGGATATTGTGGTGGCTTTCCATCTTGGCTATTTTGAATAAGGCTGCAGTGCAGCTTTTGCAGCCTGTGTCTTTTCGATTCTGGTCTTCTCAGGTGAGAGGCCAGTGGTGCACCTGCCGGATTGAATGGTACCTCAAATTTTACTTTTAAACGCAGCTCCTTTCTGTTCTCATTATTGGCTGTTAACCACTTTACATCTCACCAGCACCTAGAGGGTACAAAGTTCTCCACAACCCCATCAGCATTTATTGTTTGTAAACTTTTTGCTGATGGTCAGTCGACAGGTGTGAGTTAAAACCTTTTTGTTGATTAGATTGCATGAGTCTAATAATTCCTGAGGTTGAGCTTTTATCCATTTTCCTGTTTTTTTTTTAAATAGAATGAGTAATACTTACCTCTTCATACTATCTTCTTGAAATATTTGTCTGTTTTGAATTTTTTTGTCCATTCCCTACCTGAGGACAATTTTTGATGGCAGGTGTCCTTTACAGCCCTGAGTCCTTGTGAATTTTAAGCGACCATTAGCTGTGGGTTTAAAGCTGCTGTTGTGTGAAACGGCCATAATGCAGTGGCATTTTTCCTTACCAAATGTGGTTACTACGGCAACAGAGGCATAATGGAAGTTGTGTTGTAAGTTGTAAATTAGAATGGAATGTGCCAGGAAAAAACCCCCTTAAGTTTATGTCTCATTACTTCTTGTTCATTTTTTTAATTGAATTTTTATTTTTTATCACAGCAAAGTTGCTTACAATAATTTGTTTGTTCTAGGTGTGCAAGATGTGATTCTTTTACACATATACATACATGTATTCTTCTTCGGATCCTTTTCCCATGTAGGTTATGACACAATGTTGAGTAGTCTTCTCTTGGTATGCCTTAGGTCTTTGGTGATTATATATTTCACATGTGTTTGTATATCTCTGTTAACCCCAATATCGTAACGTATCCAATCCTCACACCGTTCCATTTGGTGAACCATAAGTTTGTTTAATGAATCTGTGATTGCCTTTCTCTGTGGAAATATCTTCATTGGTATCAATTTTTAGGTAACACCTATAAGTGATATCATAGGATATGTGTCTTTCCCTTTCTCACTTACTACCAGTTGAGTGATTACCTGTAGACTCATCTATGGTGCTGCAAATGGCATTGTTTCATTTTTTTCCTAGCTAATATTCCATCTGTACATGTACCAGTTCTTCTTTGTCCACGCATCTGTTGATGGACTTTTTGGTTGCTTCCATGTCTTAGCTATTTTAATACTGCTGCAGTGCAGATTTGCCTGCCTGTGTCTTTCCAATTCTGTCTTCTTAGTTTATAGGCCCAGGAGTGTGCATGCTGGATCCTATAGTAGCTCAATGTTTACCTTTTAAAGGCACCTCCATTCTGTTCCCATTAGTGACTCTTACCTGGTTACGTCCCACTTCGAATTGAGGGTAAGCATTTCTCCACAACCCCTTCAGCATTGATCATTTGTAGTTTTTTTGCTGATGGGTATTCTGACTTGTGTGAGCTGATTCCTCTTTGTGGTTGGATTTGCATGTGTCTCATAATACCTTGAAATTGAGCTTTCAGGCATGTCTTTTTATTTTTCAAACTCTGAGTACAGCTTAATTCTTCAAATTGTTTTCTTGAAATATGTGGCACATTTTGAAATATTTTGGCCTTTACCTGTGTCAAGACATTTTGCGGGCAAGTTTCATTTACAGCCCTGCAGTACTTGTGCATATGAAGTGACCATTAGCACAGATTTTAAAGCTGCTGTTGCAGTTAAAGGCTAGAGGGCAACAGCATTTCTAACTTCGTCAGTCTGGTACCTAGGGAAACAGACCTTCCTGCCAGTGGTGTTCCTTGGTTATAAATTAGAATGGAATGTGCCCTGATAAACCCCCAAAAGCTTATGTGTCCTTACTTATGTTTGCTTTTTAACTTTAATTTATATTTTTTATTGGAGTAATATTCCATTATGTACATGGACCACTTCTTCTTGGTGCATTCCTCTGTTGATGGACATTTTCATTGCTTCTAAGTGTTGGCTATGGTAAATATTGCTGGAGTGCACTATTGCCAGCCTGTGACTTTTGATTCTCATTTTCTCAGGTAATAGGCCCAGCAGCGGGTATGCTTCACTGACTCGTAGCTCAATGTTTACCTTTTCAAGGCACCTCCATTGTGTTTTCATTAGTGGCGCTTACCACGTCCCACTTACGACTGAGGGTACACATTTCTCCACAACCCCTTCAATATTTACTGTTTGTTTGCGGAATTTTTGCTTATGGCCATTCTGACTGGTGTGAGCTGATAGGTTTTTGTAGTTTGGATTTGCATGTCTTTAATAATTCCTAATGTTCAGCATTTTCCACGCCTTCCTCTTTTCTTTAAAAAAAAGAAAAAAAATGTGAGTACAATATACCTCTTGAAATAGTCTTCTTGGAAGGTTGCCCTCTTTTGAATTTTGTGGTCGATTTTCAACCCCAGGGTTTTTTTTGAGAGCAGGTGTCCTTTACATGCCTGCAATGATTGTGAATATTTAGTGACCATTAGCCCTGGGTTTAAAGCTGCTGTGTGGGAAACGGCCACAAGGCGGCAGCATTTCTCCATTCCCAAAACTGGTTACTAAGGCAGCAGAGCCTTTCTGGAAGTCGTGTTCCTAGGTTGTAAATTAGAATGGAATGTGCCAGGAAAAAGACCCTGAAGTTTATGTCTCATTACTTCTTGTTCATTATTTTAATTTTTAGAATATTGTTTTTTCTAGGTGTACACATTCTGTTTCAGTTGTACATTATATATATTTATTCATGTACAGATCACCTTCTCATGTAAATTATTAGAGTGTTCCATAGACCTCCATTTCTATATGGTCGGTCTTTTTGATATATGTATTTAATATGTATTTCTATACGTATGCTCACTGTAATCTTAAACATAAGCATAGTTTGTCTTCTAACTGTGAGTGTCTTTCTCTGTGGAAATATGTTCATTTGTGTCAGTTGTTAGATAACACCTATAAGTAATATCATAGTATATTTGTCTTTTGCTTTCCAAATTACCTCATGTTCTGTGATTATATCTAGGTTCATCTACGGTGCTGCAAAGAGCAGTGTTTCATTGTTTTCCATGGCAAATATTCCATTGTGTACCCCGACCACTTCTTCTTTGTCTATTCATGTTGATGGGCATTTTGGTTGCTTCCTTGTCTTGCCTATTGTGAATATTGCTGCAGTGCAGCTTTTGCAGCCTGTGTCTTCTCGATTCTGCTCTTCTCTGGTGATAGGCCCAGCTCTGGTCCTGCTGGATCAAATGGTAGCTCAATTTTTAATTTTAAACGCAGCTCCTTTCTGTTCTCATTATTGGCTCTTACCACTTTACATATCACCAGCTGCTACAGGGCACAGAGTTCGCTAAAACCCCTTCAGCATTTATTGTTCATAGACGTTTTGCTGATGGTTATTTGACTGGTGAGAGTTGAAACCTTTTGTAGATTAGATTTGCATTAGTCTAATAATTCTTTATGTTGAGCTTATATCCATTTTCCTTTAAAAAAAAAAGTGAGTAAAACTTACCCTTTTAAAAAAAACAAAAGAGTGAGTAAAACTTACCAATGATCTTCTTGAAAAATTTGCTGTGTGTTGAGTTTTTTGCCCATTCCCTGCCTCAGGACAGTTTTTGAGGGCAGGTGTCCTTTACAGCCCTGAGTCCTTATGAATATTAACTGACCATTAGCTGTGGGGTTAAAGCTAGTCTTGCGTTAAACGGCCACAAGGAGGCAGCATTTCTACATTTCCAACTCTCGGCACTTGGGCAACAGAGCCTTCCCAGAAATCGTGTTAATAGGCTGAAAATTAGAGTGGAATGTGCCAAGACAACACTCAACAGCTTATATGTCCTTACTTTGTTTGTTTTTTAAATTTATTTTTTATTAGAGCAAATTTGATTAAAATGTTGTGTTTCTTCTAGGTGTACAGAATCTGGTTCATTATATATATGAATCTATTGATCGTTGGATCCTATCCCACGTAGGTTATTACAGAGTGTTGAGTAGACCTCTGTAGGTATACCCTAGGTTTTGGTGATTTATATTTTTCATATGTATTAGTATAAGTCTGTCATCCAGCATATCCTAATTTATACATTCCTCACACCTTTCCATTTGGTTAAATATAATTTTGTTTTCTTCATCCATTAGGGCCCTTGTCTTGGAAATAAGTTCATGTGTATCAATTTTTAGGTAAAACCTAAAAGTGATATCATAGGATATCTGTCTTTCAGTTTCTTCATTACTTCAAGTTGTGTGATTATCTCTAGGTCCTTCTATGGTGTTGCAAACGTCACTGTTTCATTCTTTTCCATGGTTAATATTCGACTGTGTACAATGAAAACTTCTTCTTTGTGCATTCATCTGTTGAAGGATATTTTGGTTGTTTCCAACTTTTGACTATGGTAAATATTGCTGCAGTGCAGGATTGCCAGCCTGTGTCTTTTTGATTCTGGTCTTCTAAGGTGATAGTCCCAGCAGTGGGCTTTCCAGATCATATAGTAGCTCAATGTTTACCTTTAAACTCACCTCCATTATGTTCTCACTACTGGCTGTTACCAGTTTACATCCAACCAGCAGCTAGAGGGTACACAGTTCTCTAATACCCGTTCAGCATTTATCATTTGTAGATTTTTTGGTGATGATCATTCTGACTGTTGTGAGGTAAATGTTTTTGTAGATTGGATTAGCATGTCTTTATTAATTCAAGATGTTGAACATTTTTCCATGCCCACTGCTGGGGCTATCACCTGAGAAGATGAGGATCAAAAAGACAGAAGTTGGCAATCCTGCACTCCAGCAACATTTATCATAGCCAACATTTGGAAGCAATGAATATGTGCATCACAGAGAAATGCACAAAGAAGATGTGCTCCATGTACACAATGGAATATTATTCCAATAAAAATAAAATTTAAATTTAAAAAACAAACAAAAGTAAGGAGACATCAGCTTTTGTGGGTTTATCCGGGCACATTCCATGATAATTTATAGCCCAGGAACACCACTGGCCGGAAGGACTGTTTCCCTAGTTACCAGAGTGGGGAACGTAGAAAGGCTGCTGCCCTCTAGCCGTTACCTGCAAAAACAGCTTTAAAGTCTGGGCTAATGGTCACTTCATATAAACAAGTACTGCAGGACTGTAAATGAAACCTGCCCTCAAAATATCTTGAGGGAGGTAATGGCCAAAAAATTTCAAAATGTGACACATACTTTAAGAAAACACGTTGAAGGACTAAACTGTAATCACAGTTTAAAAAATTAAAAGGACATGGCTTAAAGCTCCATTTCAACGGATTATGAGACACATGCAAATTCAACCACAAAGAGGTATCAGAATAACCATCGAAAGAAAACTACAAACAATAAATGCTGAAGGTGTTGTGGAGAAATGCATACCCTCAACTTTAAGTGGGACGAAACTTGGAAAGAGCCACTAATGAGAACAGAATTCAGGTGCCTTAAAATGGTAAACATTGAGCTACCATATGATCCAGCAGGCCGACTCCTGGACCTATAACCTAAGAAGACAGAATTGGAAAGACACAGGCAGGCAAATCTGCATTGCACAGTATTACAATAGCCAAGATATGGAAGTAACCAAAAATTCCACCGACAGATGGGTGGACAAAGAAGAACTGATACATGTACAGATGGAATATTTGCTAGAGAAAAAATGAAACAATGTCATTTGCAGCACCATAGATGAGTCTAGACGTAATCACACCACTTGTAGTAAGTGAGAAAGCAAAAGACACATATCATATCGTATCACTTTTAGGAGTTACATAAAAATTGATACCAATGAAGATATTTCCACAGAGAAAGGCAATCACAGATTCATTAAAAAAAACTTATGGTTCACCAAATACAAAGGTGTGAGGATTGGATACATTACCATATTGGGGTTAATGGAGATATACAAACCATGTGAAATATATAATGACCAAAGACTTACGGAAGACCAGGAGAAGATTACTCAAAATTGTGTCATAACCTACATGGGAAAAGGATCTGAAGAAGAATAGATATAAGTATATGTGTGAAAGAACCACATCTTGCACACCTAGAACAAACAAACCATTGTAATGAAATTTGCTGTGATAAAAAGTAAAAATGAAATTACAAATATGAACAAGAAGTAATGAGACATAAACTTAAAGGGCTTTTTCCTGGCACATTCCATTCTAATTTACAACCTAGGACAACGACTTCCAGAAAGGCTCTGCTGCCTAGTACCCAGATTTGGGAATGGAGAAAAGCTGCCTCCTTGAGGCCACTTCCCACAACTGCAGCTTTAAACCCATTGCAAAAGGTCACTAAATATTTACCAAACTTGCGGTTTGGTAAATGACACGTGCCCTCGAAAAAAATCCTGGGGTGGAAAATCGACCAAAAAAATTTAAAAGAGGGCAAGCTTCCAAGAAGACAATTTCAAGAGTTATATTGTACTCAAAATTGTTTCAATTTTTGTTAACAAAAAAGAAAACGGCATGGAAAAATGATGAATTTTACGAATTTTCAAAGACATGCAAACCCAAATTAAAACAACCTATCAGCTCACAGAAGTCAGAAGGGCCATTAGCAAAAATGCTGCAAACAATACATGCTGAAGGGATTGTGGAGACATGTGTACCCTCCATTCTAAAGGGGATGTGGTAAGAGCCACTAATGAAAGCACAACTGAGGGGCCTTGAAAAGGTAAACATTGAGCTACCATACCAGTCAATCAATCATACCCACTGCTGGGTCTATCACCTGAGAGAATGAAAATCAAAAATCACAGGCTGGCAATCCTGCGCTCCAGCAATATTTACCATAGGCAACACTTGGAAGCAACGAAAATGTCCATCAACAGAGGAATGCACCAAGAAGAAGGGGTCCATGTACACAATGGAATAGTAGCCATGGAAAACATTGAAGCACTGCTCTTTGAGGCACCATAGATGAGCCTGGAGATAATCACAAAACATGAAGTAGGACGGAAAGCAAAAGACCTATATCCTATGATATCACTTATGGCATTGTCTAATAACGGACACAAATGAACATATTTCCAAAGAGAAAGACACTCACAGGCTTAGAAAACAAACTATGCTCATCTAAAAGGAAAGGGGGGGGGGAATTGATAAATGAAGATGAGTGTTACTATACGTATACAAATACATATTATATACATGTATCAAAAAGACCGAACATATAGCAAGGGAGGTCTACGGAACACTGTAATATTTTACATGGGAAGAGGATCTGTACATTAATAGACATATATAATGTACAAATGAACCAGATTGTGTACACCTAGGACAAACAGTATTCTAATCTTTACCCCGATTAAAAAAAATTAAAAAACCAAGAAGAAGTAATGAGACATAAACTTATGGGGATTTCTCCTGGCAAATTCCATTCTAATTTACAACCTAGGACAAGGACGTGCAGAAAGGCTCTGCTGCCCTAGTACCCAGATTGGGGAATGGAGAAATGCTGCCTCCTTGTGGCCGTTTCCCACAACAGCAGCTTTAAACCCACTGCGAAAGGTCACTAGATATTCACCAACTTGCAGTTCTGTAAATGACACCTGCCCTCCAAAAAATTTCTGGGGTCAAAAATCGACCAAAAAATTCAAAAGAGGGCAACCTTCCAAGAAGACAATTTCAAGAGGTATATTGTACTCACGGTTTTTTCTTTTAAGAGAGAAAAGAAAAAGGCGTGGGAAAATGACGAATTTTAGGAAGTTTTAAAGATATGCAAAACGAAATTACAAATACCTATCAGCTCCCAGCAGTCAGAATGACCATTGGCAAAAATGCTGCAAACAATACATGCTGAAGGGATTGTGGAGAAATGTGTACCCTCAGTTCTAAGGGGGACGTGGAAAGAACCATTAATGTAAACACAATGGAGGTGCTTTGAAAAGGTAAACATTGAGCTACCAGTGAATCAAGCATACCACCTGCTGAGCCTATCACCTGAGAAAATGAGAATCTAAAAGTCACAGGCTGGCAAACCTGTACGCCAGCAATATTTACCATAGTCAACACTTGGAAGCAACAAAAATGTCCATCAACAGAGGAATGCACCAAGAAGAAGTGGTCCATGTATACAATGGAATGTTACTCCAGTAAAAAATATAAATTAAATTTAAAAAACAAACAAATGTAAGGAGACATCAGCATTTGTGGGTTTATCCGGGCACATTGCACTCTAATTTGTAAGCGAAGAACACCACTGGCCGGTAGGTCTGTTTCCCTAGTACCAGCGTGGGGAACGTAGAAAGGCTGCCGCCCTCGGGCCGTTACCTGCAAAAGCAGGTTTAAAGCCTGAGCTAATGGTCACTTCATATGAACTAGTACTGCAGGGCTGTAAATGAAACCTGCCCTCAAAATGTCTTGAGGGAGGTAATGGCCAAAATATTTCAAAAGGTGACACATACTTTAAGTAAACACTTTGAAGAACTAAGCTCTAATCACAGCTGGAAAAATAAAAAGGACATGTCTTCAAGCTCAATTTCAACGCATGATGAGACACATGCAAATTCAGCCACAAAGAGGTATCAGCTCACACCACTCAGAATAACCATCAGCAAAAAACTACAAAGAATAAATGCTGAAGGTGCTCTGGAGAAATGCATACCCTCAACTTTATGTGGGACGTAACCTGGAAAGAGCCACTAAAGAGAACAGAATGGAGGTGCCTTTAAAAGGTAAACATTGAGCTACCATATGATCCAGCAGACCCATTCCTGGACCTATAACCTAAGAAGACAGAATTGGAAAGACACAGGCAGGCAAATCTGCATTGCATAGTATCACAATAGCCAAGATATGGAAGTAACCAAAAAGTCCACCGACAGATGGGTGGACAAAGAAGCACTGCTACAAGTACAGATGGAATATGAGCTAGCGAGAAAATGAAACAATGCCATTTGCAGCACCATAGATGAGTCTAGAAGTAATCACGCAACTTGTAGTAAGTGAGAAAGCGAAAGACACATATCCTGTATCACATACAGGTGTTACCTAACAATTGAAACAAACGAAGATATTTCCACAGAGAAAGGCAATCACGGATTCAGTACAAAAACTTATGGTTCACCAAATGGAAAGGTGTGAGGATTGGATACACCACCATATTGAGGTTAACAGAGAGATACAAACACATGTGAAATATATAATCAGCAAAGACCTACGGAATACCAAGAGAAGACTACTCAACATTGTGTCATAACCTACATGGGAAAAGGATCTGAAGAAGAACAGATATACGTATATGTGTGAAAGAACCACATCTTGCACACCTAGAACAAACAAAACATTGTAATCAAGTTTGCTGTGATAAAAGATAAAAATTAAGTTAAAAATACGAACAAGAAGTAATGAGACATAAACTTAAAGGGCTTTTTCCTGGCACATTCCATTCTAATGTACAACCTAGAACACCACTTCCAGGAAGGCTCTGTGGCCCTAGTAACCAGATTTGGTAAAGGAGAAATGCTGCCGCCTTGTGGCCGATTCCCGCAAGAGCAGCTTTTAACCCACAGCTAATGGTCACTTAACATTCACAAGGACTCAGGGCTGTAAAGGACACCTGCCCTCAAAATTGTGCTGAGGTAGGGAATGGATAAAAAAAATTCAAAACAGGCAAATTTTTCAAGAAGATAGTATGAAGAGGTAAGTTTTACTCACTCTCTTTTTCAAAAAAGGAAAATGGATAAAAGCTCAACCTCAGGAAGTATTAGACTCATGCAACGGAATCTACAAAAAGTTTTCAACTCACACCAGTCGACTGACCATCAGCAAAAAGTCTACAAACAATAAATGCTGAAGAGGTTTCAGAGAACTGTGTACCCTCTAGCTGCTGGTGAGATGTAAAGTGGTTGACAGCCAATAATGAGAACAGAAAGGAGCTGCGCTTAAAAGGAAAAATTGAGGTACCATTCAATCCAGCAGGCGCACCAACGGGCCGCTCACCTGAGAAGACCAGAATCAAGAAGACCCGGGCTGCAAAAGCTGCACTGCAGCCTTATTCACAATAGACAAGACAGTGAAGCAACCAAAATGTCCATCAACAGATGAAGGGATAAAGAAGAAGTGGTCCATGTACACAATGAATACTAGCCATGGAAAACAATGAAACACTGCTCTTTGAGGCACCATAGATGATCTTGGAGATAATCACAGAACGTGAGGTAAGTCGGAAAGCAAAGTCCTATATCTTATGATAACACTTATAGGCGTTATCTAATAACTGACACAAATGAACGTATTTCCACAGAGAAAGGCACTCACTGACTTAGAAAAAAAACTATGCTTATCTAAAAGGAAAGGTGGGGGGAATGGATAAGTGAAGATTAGCGTTACCATATGTATACAAATACATATTATATACATATATCAAAAAGACCGACCATATAGCAAGGGAGGTTGACGGAACACTCTGTAATAATTTACATGGGAAGCGGATCTCTACATAAGTAGATATACATAATGTGTAAATGAACCAGAGTGTGTACACCTTGGACAAACAACATTCGAACCATTACCCCAATTTAAAAAATTAAAACAACGAACTAGAAGTAATGAGACATAAACTTATGGGGGGTTTTCCTGGCACATTCCATTCAAATTTACAACCTGGGTAAACGACTTCCAGAACGGCTCTGCTGCCCTAGTACCCAGATTTGGGAATGGAGAAATGCTGCATCCTGGTGGCCGTTTCCCACAACAGCAGCTTTAAACCCACGGCAAAAGGTCACGAAATATTCACCAATTGCAGTTCTGTAAATGACACCTGCCCCCCAAAACATACTGAGGTCGAAAATCGACCAAAAAATTCAAGAGTGCAACCTTCCAAAAGACAATTTGAAGAGGTATATTGTACTCACACTTTGTTTTCTTTTTTCTTTTAACAGAAAAGAAAAAGGCATGGAGAAATGATGAATTTTAGGAATTTTTAAAGACAGGTAAACCCAACTTACAAAAACCTGTCAGCTCACACCAGTCAGAATGGCCATCAACAAAAATGCTGCAAACAATAAATGCTGACGTGATTGTGGAGAAATGCGTACCCTCGATTCTAAGGGGCACGTGGTAAGAGCCACTAATGAAAGCACAATTGAGGTGCCTTGAAAAGGTAAACATTGAGCTACCATACCAGTCAATCAATCATACCCACTGCTGGGTCTATCACCTGAGAGAATGAAAATCAAAAATCACAGGCTGGCAATCCTGCGCTCCAGCAATATTTACCGTAGGCAACACTTGGAAGAAACGAAACTGTCCATCAAAAGAGGAATGCACCAAGAAGAAGGGGTCCATGTACACAATGGAATAGTAGCCATGGAAAACATTGAAGCACTGCTCTTTGAGGCACCATAGATGAGCCTGGAGATAATCACAAAACATGAAGTAGGACGGAAAGCAAAAGACCTATATCCTATGATATCACTTATGGCATTGTCTAATAACGGACACAAATGAACATATTTCCAAAGAGAAAGACACTCACAGGCTTAGAAAACAAACTATGCTCATCTAAAAGGAAAGGGGGGGGGGAATTGATAAATGAAGATGAGTGTTACTATACGTATACAAATACATATTATATACATGTATCAAAAAGACCGAACATATAGCAAGGGAGGTCTACGGAACACTGTAATATTTTACATGGGAAGAGGATCTGTACATTAATAGACATATATAATGTACAAATGAACCAGATTGTGTACACCTAGGACAAACAGTATTCTAATCTTTACCCCGATTAAAAAAAATTAAAAAACCAAGAAGAAGTAATGAGACATAAACTTATGGGGCTTTCTCCTGGCAAATTCCATTCTAATTTACAACCTAGGACAAGGACGTGCAGAAAGGCTCTGCTGCCCTAGTACCCAGATTGGGGAATGGAGAAATGCTGCCTCCTTGTGGCCGTTTCCCACAACAGCAGCTTTAAACCCACTGCGAAAGGTCACTAGATATTCACCAACTTGCAGTTCTGTAAATGACACCTGCCCTCCAAAAAATTTCTGGGGTCAAAAATCGACCAAAAAATTCAAAAGAGGGCAACCTTCCAAGAAGACAATTTCAAGAGGTATATTGTACTCACGGTTTTTTCTTTTAAGAGAGAAAAGAAAAAGGCGTGGGAAAATGACGAATTTTAGGAAGTTTTAAAGATATGCAAAACGAAATTACAAATACCTATCAGCTCCCAGCAGTCAGAATGACCATTGGCAAAAATGCTGCAAACAATACATGCTGAAGGGATTGTGGAGAAATGTGTACCCTCAGTTCTAAGGGGGACGTGGAAAGAACCATTAATGTAAACACAATGGAGGTGCTTTGAAAAGGTAAACATTGAGCTACCAGTGAATCAAGCATACCACCTGCTGAGCCTATCACCTGAGAAAATGAGAATCTAAAAGTCACAGGCTGGCAAACCTGTACGCCAGCAATATTTACCATAGTCAACACTTGGAAGCAACAAAAATGTCCATCAACAGAGGAATGCACCAAGAAGAAGTGGTCCATGTATACAATGGAATGTTACTCCAGTAAAAAATATAAATTAAATTTAAAAAACAAACAAATGTAAGGAGACATCAGCATTTGTGGGTTTATCCGGGCACATTGCACTCTAATTTGTAAGCGAAGAACACCACTGGCCGGTAGGTCTGTTTCCCTAGTACCAGCGTGGGGAACGTAGAAAGGCTGCCGCCCTCGGGCCGTTACCTGCAAAAGCAGGTTTAAAGCCTGAGCTAATGGTCACTTCATATGAACTAGTACTGCAGGGCTGTAAATGAAACCTGCCCTCAAAATGTCTTGAGGGAGGTAATGGCCAAAATATTTCAAAAGGTGACACATACTTTAAGTAAACACTTTGAAGAACTAAGCTCTAATCACAGCTGGAAAAATAAAAAGGACATGTCTTCAAGCTCAATTTCAACGCATGATGAGACACATGCAAATTCAGCCACAAAGAGGTATCAGCTCACACCACTCAGAATAACCATCAGCAAAAAACTACAAAGAATAAATGCTGAAGGTGCTCTGGAGAAATGCATACCCTCAACTTTATGTGGGACGTAACCTGGAAAGAGCCACTAAAGAGAACAGAATGGAGGTGCCTTTAAAAGGTAAACATTGAGCTACCATATGATCCAGCAGACCCATTCCTGGACCTATAACCTAAGAAGACAGAATTGGAAAGACACAGGCAGGCAAATCTGCATTGCATAGTATCACAATAGCCAAGATATGGAAGTAACCAAAAAGTCCACCGACAGATGGGTGGACAAAGAAGCACTGCTACAAGTACAGATGGAATATGAGCTAGCGAGAAAATGAAACAATGCCATTTGCAACACCATAGATGAGTCTAGAAGTAATCACGCAACTTGTAGTAAGTGAGAAAGCGAAAGACACATATCCTGTATCACATACAGGTGTTACCTAACAATTGAAACAAACGAAGATATTTCCACAGAGAAAGGCAATCACGGATTCAGTACAAAAACTTATGGTTCACCAAATGGAAAGGTGTGAGGATTGGATACACCACCATATTGAGGTTAACAGAGAGATACAAACACATGTGAAATATATAATCAGCAAAGACCTACGGAATACCAAGAGAAGACTACTCAACATTGTGTCATAACCTACATGGGAAAAGGATCTGAAGAAGAACAGATATACGTATATGTGTGAAAGAACCACATCTTGCACACCTAGAACAAACAAAACATTGTAATCAAGTTTGCTGTGATAAAAGATAAAAATTAAGTTAAAAATACGAACAAGAAGTAATGGGACATAAACTTAAAGGGCTTTTTCCTGGCACATTCCATTCTAATGTACAACCTAGAACACCACTTCCAGGAAGGCTCTGTGGCCCTAGTAACCAGATTTGGTAAAGGAGAAATGCTGCCGCCTTGTGGCCGATTCCCGCAAGAGCAGCTTTTAACCCACAGCTAACGGTCACTTAACATTCACAAGGACTCAGGGCTGTAAAGGACACCTGCCCTCAAAATTGTGCTGAGGTAGGGAATGGATAAAAAAAATTCAAAACAGGCAAATTTTTCAAGAAGATAGTATGAAGAGGTAAGTTTTACTCACTCTCTTTTTCAAAAAAGGAAAATGGATAAAAGCTCAACCTCAGGAAGTATTAGACTCATGCAACGGAATCTACAAAAAGTTTTCAACTCACACCAGTCGACTGACCATCAGCAAAAAGTCTACAAACAATAAATGCTGAAGAGGTTTCAGAGAACTGTGTACCCTCTAGCTGCTGGTGAGATGTAAAGTGGTTGACAGCCAATAATGAGAACAGAAAGGAGCTGCGCTTAAAAGGAAAAATTGAGGTACCATTCAATCCAGCAGGCGCCCCAACGGGCCGCTCACCTGAGAAGACCAGAATCAAGAAGACCCGGGCTGCAAAAGCTGCACTGCAGCCTTATTCACAATAGACAAGACAGTGAAGCAACCAAAATGTCCATCAACAGATGAAGGGATAAAGAAGAAGTGGTCCATGTACACAATGAATACTAGCCATGGAAAACAATGAAACACTGCTCTTTGAGGCACCATAGATGATCTTGGAGATAATCACAGAACGTGAGGTAAGTCGGAAAGCAAAGTCCTATATCTTATGATAACACTTATAGGCGTTATCTAATAACTGACACAAATGAACGTATTTCCACAGAGAAAGACACTCACTGACTTAGAAAAAAAACTATGCTTATCTAAAAGGAAAGGTGGGGGGAATGGATAAGTGAAGATTAGCGTTACCATATGTATACAAATACATATTATATACATATATCAAAAAGACCGACCATATAGCAAGGGAGGTTGACGGAACACTCTGTAATAATTTACATGGGAAGCGGATCTCTACATAAGTAGATATACATAATGTGTAAATGAACCAGAGTGTGTACACCTTGGACAAACAACATTCGAACCATTACCCCAATTTAAAAAATTAAAACAACGAACTAGAAGTAATGAGACATAAACTTATGGGGGGTTTTCCTGGCACATTCCATTCAAATTTACAACCTGGGTAAACGACTTCCAGAACGGCTCTGCTGCCCTAGTACCCAGATTTGGGAATGGAGAAATGCTGCATCCTGGTGGCCGTTTCCCACAACAGCAGCTTTAAACCCACGGCAAAAGGTCACGAAATATTCACCAATTGCAGTTCTGTAAATGACACCTGCCCCCCAAAACATACTGAGGTCGAAAATCGACCAAAAAATTCAAGAGTGCAACCTTCCAAAAGACAATTTGAAGAGGTATATTGTACTCACACTTTGTTTTCTTTTTTCTTTTAACAGAAAAGAAAAAGGCATGGAGAAATGATGAATTTTAGGAATTTTTAAAGACAGGTAAACCCAACTTACAAAAACCTGTCAGCTCACACCAGTCAGAATGGCCATCAACAAAAATGCTGCAAACAATAAATGCTGACGTGATTGTGGAGAAATGCGTACCCTCGATTCTAAGGGGCACGTGGTAAGAGCCACTAATGAAAGCACAATTGAGGTGCCTTGAAAAGGTAAACATTGAGCTACCATACCAGTCAATCAATCATACCCACTGCTGGGTCTATCACCTGAGAGAATGAAAATCAAAAATCACAGGCTGGCAATCCTGCGCTCCAGCAATATTTACCGTAGGCAACACTTGGAAGAAACGAAACTGTCCATCAAAAGAGGAATGCACCAAGAAGAAGGGGTCCATGTACACAATGGAATAGTAGCCATGGAAAACATTGAAGCACTGCTCTTTGAGGCACCATAGATGAGCCTGGAGATAATCACAAAACATGAAGTAGGACGGAAAGCAAAAGACCTATATCCTATGATATCACTTATGGCATTGTCTAATAACGGACACAAATGAACATATTTCCAAAGAGAAAGACACTCACAGGCTTAGAAAACAAACTATGCTCATCTAAAAGGAAAGGGGGGGGGGGAATTGATAAATGAAGATGAGTGTTACTATACGTATACAAATACATATTATATACATGTATCAAAAAGACCAAACATATAGCAAGGGAGGTCTACGGAACACTGTAATATTTTACATGGGAAGAGGATCTGTACATTAATAGACATATATAATGTACAAATGAACCAGATTGTGTACACCTAGGACAAACAGTATTCTAATCTTTACCCCGATTAAAAAAAATTAAAAAACCAAGAAGAAGTAATGAGACATAAACTTATGGGGATTTCTCCTGGCAAATTCCATTCTAATTTACAACCTAGGACAAGGACGTGCAGAAAGGCTCTGCTGCCCTAGTACCCAGATTGGGGAATGGAGAAATGCTGCCTCCTTGTGGCCGTTTCCCACAACAGCAGCTTTAAACCCACTGCGAAAGGTCACTAGATATTCACCAACTTGCAGTTCTGTAAATGACACCTGCCCTCCAAAAAATTTCTGGGGTCAAAAATCGACCAAAAAATTCAAAAGAGGGCAACCTTCCAAGAAGACAATTTCAAGAGGTATATTGTACTCACGGTTTTTTCTTTTAAGAGAGAAAAGAAAAAGGCGTGGGAAAATGACGAATTTTAGGAAGTTTTAAAGATATGCAAAACGAAATTACAAATACCTATCAGCTCCCAGCAGTCAGAATGACCATTGGCAAAAATGCTGCAAACAATACATGCTGAAGGGATTGTGGAGAAATGTGTACCCTCAGTTCTAAGGGGGACGTGGAAAGAACCATTAATGTAAACACAATGGAGGTGCTTTGAAAAGGTAAACATTGAGCTACCAGTGAATCAAGCATACCACCTGCTGAGCCTATCACCTGAGAAAATGAGAATCTAAAAGTCACAGGCTGGCAAACCTGTACGCCAGCAATATTTACCATAGTCAACACTTGGAAGCAACAAAAATGTCCATCAACAGAGGAATGCACCAAGAAGAAGTGGTCCATGTATACAATGGAATGTTACTCCAGTAAAAAATATAAATTAAATTTAAAAAACAAACAAATGTAAGGAGACATCAGCATTTGTGGGTTTATCCGGGCACATTGCACTCTAATTTGTAAGCGAAGAACACCACTGGCCGGTAGGTCTGTTTCCCTAGTACCAGCGTGGGGAACATAGAAAGGCTGCCGCCCTCGGGCCGTTACCTGCAAAAGCAGGTTTAAAGCCTGAGCTAATGGTCACTTCATATGAACTAGTACTGCAGGGCTGTAAATGAAACCTGCCCTCAAAATGTCTTGAGGGAGGTAATGGCCAAAATATTTCAAAAGGTGACACATACTTTAAGTAAACACTTTGAAGAACTAAGCTCTAATCACAGCTGGAAAAATAAAAAGGACATGTCTTCAAGCTCAATTTCAACGCATGATGAGACACATGCAAATTCAGCCACAAAGAGGTATCAGCTCACACCACTCAGAATAACCATCAGCAAAAAACTACAAAGAATAAATGCTGAAGGTGCTCTGGAGAAATGCATACCCTCAACTTTATGTGGGACGTAACCTGGAAAGAGCCACTAAAGAGAACAGAATGGAGGTGCCTTTAAAAGGTAAACATTGAGCTACCATATGATCCAGCAGACCCATTCCTGGACCTATAACCTAAGAAGACAGAATTGGAAAGACACAGGCAGGCAAATCTGCATTGCATAGTATCACAATAGCCAAGATATGGAAGTAACCAAAAAGTCCACCGACAGATGGGTGGACAAAGAAGCACTGCTACAAGTACAGATGGAATATGAGCTAGCGAGAAAATGAAACAATGCCATTTGCAACACCATAGATGAGTCTAGAAGTAATCACGCAACTTGTAGTAAGTGAGAAAGCGAAAGACACATATCCTGTATCACATACAGGTGTTACCTAACAATTGAAACAAACGAAGATATTTCCACAGAGAAAGGCAATCACGGATTCAGTACAAAAACTTATGGTTCACCAAATGGAAAGGTGTGAGGATTGGATACACCACCATATTGAGGTTAACAGAGAGATACAAACACATGTGAAATATATAATCAGCAAAGACCTACGGAATACCAAGAGAAGACTACTCAACATTGTGTCATAACCTACATGGGAAAAGGATCTGAAGAAGAACAGATATACGTATATGTGTGAAAGAACCACATCTTGCACACCTAGAACAAACAAAACATTGTAATCAAGTTTGCTGTGATAAAAGATAAAAATTAAGTTAAAAATACGAACAAGAAGTAATGGGACATAAACTTAAAGGGCTTTTTCCTGGCACATTCCATTCTAATGTACAACCTAGAACACCACTTCCAGGAAGGCTCTGTGGCCCTAGTAACCAGATTTGGTAAAGGAGAAATGCTGCCGCCTTGTGGCCGATTCCCGCAAGAGCAGCTTTTAACCCACAGCTAACGGTCACTTAACATTCACAAGGACTCAGGGCTGTAAAGGACACCTGCCCTCAAAATTGTGCTGAGGTAGGGAATGGATAAAAAAAATTCAAAACAGGCAAATTTTTCAAGAAGATAGTATGAAGAGGTAAGTTTTACTCACTCTCTTTTTCAAAAAAGGAAAATGGATAAAAGCTCAACCTCAGGAAGTATTAGACTCATGCAACGGAATCTACAAAAAGTTTTCAACTCACACCAGTCGACTGACCATCAGCAAAAAGTCTACAAACAATAAATGCTGAAGAGGTTTCAGAGAACTGTGTACCCTCTAGCTGCTGGTGAGATGTAAAGTGGTTGACAGCCAATAATGAGAACAGAAAGGAGCTGCGCTTAAAAGGAAAAATTGAGGTACCATTCAATCCAGCAGGCGCCCCAACGGGCCGCTCACCTGAGAAGACCAGAATCAAGAAGACCCGGGCTGCAAAAGCTGCACTGCAGCCTTATTCACAATAGACAAGACAGTGAAGCAACCAAAATGTCCATCAACAGATGAAGGGATAAAGAAGAAGTGGTCCATGTACACAATGAATACTAGCCATGGAAAACAATGAAACACTGCTCTTTGAGGCACCATAGATGATCTTGGAGATAATCACAGAACGTGAGGTAAGTCGGAAAGCAAAGTCCTATATCTTATGATAACACTTATAGGCGTTATCTAATAACTGACACAAATGAACGTATTTCCACAGAGAAAGACACTCACTGACTTAGAAAAAAAACTATGCTTATCTAAAAGGAAAGGTGGGGGGAATGGATAAGTGAAGATTAGCGTTACCATATGTATACAAATACATATTATATACATATATCAAAAAGACCGACCATATAGCAAGGGAGGTTGACGGAACACTCTGTAATAATTTACATGGGAAGCGGATCTCTACATAAGTAGATATACATAATGTGTAAATGAACCAGAGTGTGTACACCTTGGACAAACAACATTCGAACCATTACCCCAATTTAAAAAATTAAAACAACGAACTAGAAGTAATGAGACATAAACTTATGGGGGGTTTTCCTGGCACATTCCATTCAAATTTACAACCTGGGTAAACGACTTCCAGAACGGCTCTGCTGCCCTAGTACCCAGATTTGGGAATGGAGAAATGCTGCATCCTGGTGGCCGTTTCCCACAACAGCAGCTTTAAACCCACGGCAAAAGGTCACGAAATATTCACCAATTGCAGTTCTGTAAATGACACCTGCCCCCCAAAACATACTGAGGTCGAAAATCGACCAAAAAATTCAAGAGTGCAACCTTCCAAAAGACAATTTGAAGAGGTATATTGTACTCACACTTTGTTTTCTTTTTTCTTTTAACAGAAAAGAAAAAGGCATGGAGAAATGATGAATTTTAGGAATTTTTAAAGACAGGTAAACCCAACTTACAAAAACCTGTCAGCTCACACCAGTCAGAATGGCCATCAACAAAAATGCTGCAAACAATAAATGCTGACGTGATTGTGGAGAAATGCGTACCCTCGATTCTAAGGGGCACGTGGTAAGAGCCACTAATGAAAGCACAATTGAGGTGCCTTGAAAAGGTAAACATTGAGCTACCATACCAGTCAATCAATCATACCCACTGCTGGGTCTATCACCTGAGAGAATGAAAATCAAAAATCACAGGCTGGCAATCCTGCGCTCCAGCAATATTTACCGTAGGCAACACTTGGAAGAAACGAAACTGTCCATCAAAAGAGGAATGCACCAAGAAGAAGGGGTCCATGTACACAATGGAATAGTAGCCATGGAAAACATTGAAGCACTGCTCTTTGAGGCACCATAGATGAGCCTGGAGATAATCACAAAACATGAAGTAGGACGGAAAGCAAAAGACCTATATCCTATGATATCACTTATGGCATTGTCTAATAACGGACACAAATGAACATATTTCCAAAGAGAAAGACACTCACAGGCTTAGAAAACAAACTATGCTCATCTAAAAGGAAAGGGGGGGGGGAATTGATAAATGAAGATGAGTGTTACTATACGTATACAAATACATATTATATACATGTATCAAAAAGACCAAACATATAGCAAGGGAGGTCTACGGAACACTGTAATATTTTACATGGGAAGAGGATCTGTACATTAATAGACATATATAATGTACAAATGAACCAGATTGTGTACACCTAGGACAAACAGTATTCTAATCTTTACCCCGATTAAAAAAAATTAAAAAACCAAGAAGAAGTAATGAGACATAAACTTATGGGGATTTCTCCTGGCAAATTCCATTCTAATTTACAACCTAGGACAAGGACGTGCAGAAAGGCTCTGCTGCCCTAGTACCCAGATTGGGGAATGGAGAAATGCTGCCTCCTTGTGGCCGTTTCCCACAACAGCAGCTTTAAACCCACTGCGAAAGGTCACTAGATATTCACCAACTTGCAGTTCTGTAAATGACACCTGCCCTCCAAAAAATTTCTGGGGTCAAAAATCGACCAAAAAATTCAAAAGAGGGCAACCTTCCAAGAAGACAATTTCAAGAGGTATATTGTACTCACGGTTTTTTCTTTTAAGAGAGAAAAGAAAAAGGCGTGGGAAAATGACGAATTTTAGGAAGTTTTAAAGATATGCAAAACGAAATTACAAATACCTATCAGCTCCCAGCAGTCAGAATGACCATTGGCAAAAATGCTGCAAACAATACATGCTGAAGGGATTGTGGAGAAATGTGTACCCTCAGTTCTAAGGGGGACGTGGAAAGAACCATTAATGTAAACACAATGGAGGTGCTTTGAAAAGGTAAACATTGAGCTACCAGTGAATCAAGCATACCACCTGCTGAGCCTATCACCTGAGAAAATGAGAATCTAAAAGTCACAGGCTGGCAAACCTGTACGCCAGCAATATTTACCATAGTCAACACTTGGAAGCAACAAAAATGTCCATCAACAGAGGAATGCACCAAGAAGAAGTGGTCCATGTATACAATGGAATGTTACTCCAGTAAAAAATATAAATTAAATTTAAAAAACAAACAAATGTAAGGAGACATCAGCATTTGTGGGTTTATCCGGGCACATTGCACTCTAATTTGTAAGCGAAGAACACCACTGGCCGGTAGGTCTGTTTCCCTAGTACCAGCGTGGGGAACATAGAAAGGCTGCCGCCCTCGGGCCGTTACCTGCAAAAGCAGGTTTAAAGCCTGAGCTAATGGTCACTTCATATGAACTAGTACTGCAGGGCTGTAAATGAAACCTGCCCTCAAAATGTCTTGAGGGAGGTAATGGCCAAAATATTTCAAAAGGTGACACATACTTTAAGTAAACACTTTGAAGAACTAAGCTCTAATCACAGCTGGAAAAATAAAAAGGACATGTCTTCAAGCTCAATTTCAACGCATGATGAGACACATGCAAATTCAGCCACAAAGAGGTATCAGCTCACACCACTCAGAATAACCATCAGCAAAAAACTACAAAGAATAAATGCTGAAGGTGCTCTGGAGAAATGCATACCCTCAACTTTATGTGGGACGTAACCTGGAAAGAGCCACTAAAGAGAACAGAATGGAGGTGCCTTTAAAAGGTAAACATTGAGCTACCATATGATCCAGCAGACCCATTCCTGGACCTATAACCTAAGAAGACAGAATTGGAAAGACACAGGCAGGCAAATCTGCATTGCATAGTATCACAATAGCCAAGATATGGAAGTAACCAAAAAGTCCACCGACAGATGGGTGGACAAAGAAGCACTGCTACAAGTACAGATGGAATATGAGCTAGCGAGAAAATGAAACAATGCCATTTGCAACACCATAGATGAGTCTAGAAGTAATCACGCAACTTGTAGTAAGTGAGAAAGCGAAAGACACATATCCTGTATCACATACAGGTGTTACCTAACAATTGAAACAAACGAAGATATTTCCACAGAGAAAGGCAATCACGGATTCAGTACAAAAACTTATGGTTCACCAAATGGAAAGGTGTGAGGATTGGATACACCACCATATTGAGGTTAACAGAGAGATACAAACACATGTGAAATATATAATCAGCAAAGACCTACGGAATACCAAGAGAAGACTACTCAACATTGTGTCATAACCTACATGGGAAAAGGATCTGAAGAAGAACAGATATACGTATATGTGTGAAAGAACCACATCTTGCACACCTAGAACAAACAAAACATTGTAATCAAGTTTGCTGTGATAAAAGATAAAAATTAAGTTAAAAATACGAACAAGAAGTAATGGGACATAAACTTAAAGGGCTTTTTCCTGGCACATTCCATTCTAATGTACAACCTAGAACACCACTTCCAGGAAGGCTCTGTGGCCCTAGTAACCAGATTTGGTAAAGGAGAAATGCTGCCGCCTTGTGGCCGATTCCCGCAAGAGCAGCTTTTAACCCACAGCTAACGGTCACTTAACATTCACAAGGACTCAGGGCTGTAAAGGACACCTGCCCTCAAAATTGTGCTGAGGTAGGGAATGGATAAAAAAAATTCAAAACAGGCAAATTTTTCAAGAAGATAGTATGAAGAGGTAAGTTTTACTCACTCTCTTTTTCAAAAAAGGAAAATGGATAAAAGCTCAACCTCAGGAAGTATTAGACTCATGCAACGGAATCTACAAAAAGTTTTCAACTCACACCAGTCGACTGACCATCAGCAAAAAGTCTACAAACAATAAATGCTGAAGAGGTTTCAGAGAACTGTGTACCCTCTAGCTGCTGGTGAGATGTAAAGTGGTTGACAGCCAATAATGAGAACAGAAAGGAGCTGCGCTTAAAAGGAAAAATTGAGGTACCATTCAATCCAGCAGGCGCCCCAACGGGCCGCTCACCTGAGAAGACCAGAATCAAGAAGACCCGGGCTGCAAAAGCTGCACTGCAGCCTTATTCACAATAGACAAGACAGTGAAGCAACCAAAATGTCCATCAACAGATGAAGGGATAAAGAAGAAGTGGTCCATGTACACAATGAATACTAGCCATGGAAAACAATGAAACACTGCTCTTTGAGGCACCATAGATGATCTTGGAGATAATCACAGAACGTGAGGTAAGTCGGAAAGCAAAGTCCTATATCTTATGATAACACTTATAGGCGTTATCTAATAACTGACACAAATGAACGTATTTCCACAGAGAAAGGCACTCACTGACTTAGAAAAAAAACTATGCTTATCTAAAAGGAAAGGTGGGGGGAATGGATAAGTGAAGATTAGCGTTACCATATGTATACAAATACATATTATATACATATATCAAAAAGACCGACCATATAGCAAGGGAGGTTGACGGAACACTCTGTAATAATTTACATGGGAAGCGGATCTCTACATAAGTAGATATACATAATGTGTAAATGAACCAGAGTGTGTACACCTTGGACAAACAACATTCGAACCATTACCCCAATTTAAAAAATTAAAACAACGAACTAGAAGTAATGAGACATAAACTTATGGGGGGTTTTCCTGGCACATTCCATTCAAATTTACAACCTGGGTAAACGACTTCCAGAACGGCTCTGCTGCCCTAGTACCCAGATTTGGGAATGGAGAAATGCTGCATCCTGGTGGCCGTTTCCCACAACAGCAGCTTTAAACCCACGGCAAAAGGTCACGAAATATTCACCAATTGCAGTTCTGTAAATGACACCTGCCCCCCAAAACATACTGAGGTCGAAAATCGACCAAAAAATTCAAGAGTGCAACCTTCCAAAAGACAATTTGAAGAGGTATATTGTACTCACACTTTGTTTTCTTTTTTCTTTTAACAGAAAAGAAAAAGGCATGGAGAAATGATGAATTTTAGGAATTTTTAAAGACAGGTAAACCCAACTTACAAAAACCTGTCAGCTCACACCAGTCAGAATGGCCATCAACAAAAATGCTGCAAACAATAAATGCTGACGTGATTGTGGAGAAATGCGTACCCTCGATTCTAAGGGGCACGTGGTAAGAGCCACTAATGAAAGCACAATTGAGGTGCCTTGAAAAGGTAAACATTGAGCTACCATACCAGTCAATCAATCATACCCACTGCTGGGTCTATCACCTGAGAGAATGAAAATCAAAAATCACAGGCTGGCAATCCTGCGCTCCAGCAATATTTACCGTAGGCAACACTTGGAAGAAACGAAACTGTCCATCAAAAGAGGAATGCACCAAGAAGAAGGGGTCCATGTACACAATGGAATAGTAGCCATGGAAAACATTGAAGCACTGCTCTTTGAGGCACCATAGATGAGCCTGGAGATAATCACAAAACATGAAGTAGGACGGAAAGCAAAAGACCTATATCCTATGATATCACTTATGGCATTGTCTAATAACGGACACAAATGAACATATTTCCAAAGAGAAAGACACTCACAGGCTTAGAAAACAAACTATGCTCATCTAAAAGGAAAGGGGGGGGGGAATTGATAAATGAAGATGAGTGTTACTATACGTATACAAATACATATTATATACATGTATCAAAAAGACCGAACATATAGCAAGGGAGGTCTACGGAACACTGTAATATTTTACATGGGAAGAGGATCTGTACATTAATAGACATATATAATGTACAAATGAACCAGATTGTGTACACCTAGGACAAACAGTATTCTAATCTTTACCCCGATTAAAAAAAATTAAAAAACCAAGAAGAAGTAATGAGACATAAACTTATGGGGATTTCTCCTGGCAAATTCCATTCTAATTTACAACCTAGGACAAGGACGTGCAGAAAGGCTCTGCTGCCCTAGTACCCAGATTGGGGAATGGAGAAATGCTGCCTCCTTGTGGCCGTTTCCCACAACAGCAGCTTTAAACCCACTGCGAAAGGTCACTAGATATTCACCAACTTGCAGTTCTGTAAATGACACCTGCCCTCCAAAAAATTTCTGGGGTCAAAAATCGACCAAAAAATTCAAAAGAGGGCAACCTTCCAAGAAGACAATTTCAAGAGGTATATTGTACTCACGGTTTTTTCTTTTAAGAGAGAAAAGAAAAAGGCGTGGGAAAATGACGAATTTTAGGAAGTTTTAAAGATATGCAAAACGAAATTACAAATACCTATCAGCTCCCAGCAGTCAGAATGACCATTGGCAAAAATGCTGCAAACAATACATGCTGAAGGGATTGTGGAGAAATGTGTACCCTCAGTTCTAAGGGGGACGTGGAAAGAACCATTAATGTAAACACAATGGAGGTGCTTTGAAAAGGTAAACATTGAGCTACCAGTGAATCAAGCATACCACCTGCTGAGCCTATCACCTGAGAAAATGAGAATCTAAAAGTCACAGGCTGGCAAACCTGTACGCCAGCAATATTTACCATAGTCAACACTTGGAAGCAACAAAAATGTCCATCAACAGAGGAATGCACCAAGAAGAAGTGGTCCATGTATACAATGGAATGTTACTCCAGTAAAAAATATAAATTAAATTTAAAAAACAAACAAATGTAAGGAGACATCAGCATTTGTGGGTTTATCCGGGCACATTGCACTCTAATTTGTAAGCGAAGAACACCACTGGCCGGTAGGTCTGTTTCCCTAGTACCAGCGTGGGGAACGTAGAAAGGCTGCCGCCCTCGGGCCGTTACCTGCAAAAGCAGGTTTAAAGCCTGAGCTAATGGTCACTTCATATGAACTAGTACTGCAGGGCTGTAAATGAAACCTGCCCTCAAAATGTCTTGAGGGAGGTAATGGCCAAAATATTTCAAAAGGTGACACATACTTTAAGTAAACACTTTGAAGAACTAAGCTCTAATCACAGCTGGAAAAATAAAAAGGACATGTCTTCAAGCTCAATTTCAACGCATGATGAGACACATGCAAATTCAGCCACAAAGAGGTATCAGCTCACACCACTCAGAATAACCATCAGCAAAAAACTACAAAGAATAAATGCTGAAGGTGCTCTGGAGAAATGCATACCCTCAACTTTATGTGGGACGTAACCTGGAAAGAGCCACTAAAGAGAACAGAATGGAGGTGCCTTTAAAAGGTAAACATTGAGCTACCATATGATCCAGCAGACCCATTCCTGGACCTATAACCTAAGAAGACAGAATTGGAAAGACACAGGCAGGCAAATCTGCATTGCATAGTATCACAATAGCCAAGATATGGAAGTAACCAAAAAGTCCACCGACAGATGGGTGGACAAAGAAGCACTGCTACAAGTACAGATGGAATATGAGCTAGCGAGAAAATGAAACAATGCCATTTGCAACACCATAGATGAGTCTAGAAGTAATCACGCAACTTGTAGTAAGTGAGAAAGCGAAAGACACATATCCTGTATCACATACAGGTGTTACCTAACAATTGAAACAAACGAAGATATTTCCACAGAGAAAGGCAATCACGGATTCAGTACAAAAACTTATGGTTCACCAAATGGAAAGGTGTGAGGATTGGATACACCACCATATTGAGGTTAACAGAGAGATACAAACACATGTGAAATATATAATCAGCAAAGACCTACGGAATACCAAGAGAAGACTACTCAACATTGTGTCATAACCTACATGGGAAAAGGATCTGAAGAAGAACAGATATACGTATATGTGTGAAAGAACCACATCTTGCACACCTAGAACAAACAAAACATTGTAATCAAGTTTGCTGTGATAAAAGATAAAAATTAAGTTAAAAATACGAACAAGAAGTAATGAGACATAAACTTAAAGGGCTTTTTCCTGGCACATTCCATTCTAATGTACAACCTAGAACACCACTTCCAGGAAGGCTCTGTGGCCCTAGTAACCAGATTTGGTAAAGGAGAAATGCTGCCGCCTTGTGGCCGATTCCCGCAAGAGCAGCTTTTAACCCACAGCTAACGGTCACTTAACATTCACAAGGACTCAGGGCTGTAAAGGACACCTGCCCTCAAAATTGTGCTGAGGTAGGGAATGGATAAAAAAAATTCAAAACAGGCAAATTTTTCAAGAAGATAGTATGAAGAGGTAAGTTTTACTCACTCTCTTTTTCAAAAAAGGAAAATGGATAAAAGCTCAACCTCAGGAAGTATTAGACTCATGCAACGGAATCTACAAAAAGTTTTCAACTCACACCAGTCGACTGACCATCAGCAAAAAGTCTACAAACAATAAATGCTGAAGAGGTTTCAGAGAACTGTGTACCCTCTAGCTGCTGGTGAGATGTAAAGTGGTTGACAGCCAATAATGAGAACAGAAAGGAGCTGCGCTTAAAAGGAAAAATTGAGGTACCATTCAATCCAGCAGGCGCCCCAACGGGCCGCTCACCTGAGAAGACCAGAATCAAGAAGACCCGGGCTGCAAAAGCTGCACTGCAGCCTTATTCACAATAGACAAGACAGTGAAGCAACCAAAATGTCCATCAACAGATGAAGGGATAAAGAAGAAGTGGTCCATGTACACAATGAATACTAGCCATGGAAAACAATGAAACACTGCTCTTTGAGGCACCATAGATGATCTTGGAGATAATCACAGAACGTGAGGTAAGTCGGAAAGCTAAGTCCTATATCTTATGATAACACTTATAGGCGTTATCTAATAACTGACACAAATGAACGTATTTCCACAGAGAAAGGCACTCACTGACTTAGAAAAAAAACTATGCTTATCTAAAAGGAAAGGTGGGGGGAATGGATAAGTGAAGATTAGCGTTACCATATGTATACAAATACATATTATATACATATATCAAAAAGACCGACCATATAGCAAGGGAGGTTGACGGAACACTCTGTAATAATTTACATGGGAAGCGGATCTCTACATAAGTAGATATACATAATGTGTAAATGAACCAGAGTGTGTACACCTTGGACAAACAACATTCGAACCATTACCCCAATTTAAAAAATTAAAACAACGAACTAGAAGTAATGAGACATAAACTTATGGGGGGTTTTCCTGGCACATTCCATTCAAATTTACAACCTGGGTAAACGACTTCCAGAACGGCTCTGCTGCCCTAGTACCCAGATTTGGGAATGGAGAAATGCTGCATCCTGGTGGCCGTTTCCCACAACAGCAGCTTTAAACCCACGGCAAAAGGTCACGAAATATTCACCAATTGCAGTTCTGTAAATGACACCTGCCCCCCAAAACATACTGAGGTCGAAAATCGACCAAAAAATTCAAGAGTGCAACCTTCCAAAAGACAATTTGAAGAGGTATATTGTACTCACACTTTGTTTTCTTTTTTCTTTTAACAGAAAAGAAAAAGGCGTGGAGAAATGATGAATTTTAGGAATTTTTAAAGACAGGTAAACCCAACTTACAAAAACCTATCAGCTCACACCAGTCAGAATGGCCATCAACAAAAATGCTGCAAACAATAAATGCTGACGTGATTGTGGAGAAATGCGTACCCTCGATTCTAAGGGGCACGTGGTAAGAGCCACTAATGAAAGCACAATTGAGGTGCCTTGAAAAGGTAAACATTGAGCTACCATACCAGTCAATCAATCATACCCACTGCTGGGTCTATCACCTGAGAGAATGAAAATCAAAAATCACAGGCTGGCAATCCTGCGCTCCAGCAATATTTACCGTAGGCAACACTTGGAAGAAACGAAACTGTCCATCAAAAGAGGAATGCACCAAGAAGAAGGGGTCCATGTACACAATGGAATAGTAGCCATGGAAAACATTGAAGCACGGCTCTTTGAGGCACCATAGATGAGCCTGGAGATAATCACAAAACATGAAGTAGGACGGAAAGCAAAAGACCTATATCCTATGATATCACTTATGGCATTGTCTAATAACGGACACAAATGAACATATTTCCAAAGAGAAAGACACTCACAGGCTTAGAAAACAAACTATGCTCATCTAAAAGGAAAGGGGGGGGGGAATTGATAAATGAAGATGAGTGTTACTATACGTATACAAATACATATTATATACATGTATCAAAAAGACCGAACATATAGCAAGGGAGGTCTACGGAACACTGTAATATTTTACATGGGAAGAGGATCTGTACATTAATAGACATATATAATGTACAAATGAACCAGATTGTGTACACCTAGGACAAACAGTATTCTAATCTTTACCCCGATTAAAAAAAATTAAAAAACCAAGAAGAAGTAATGAGACATAAACTTATGGGGATTTCTCCTGGCAAATTCCATTCTAATTTACAACCTAGGACAAGGACGTGCAGAAAGGCTCTGCTGCCCTAGTACCCAGATTGGGGAATGGAGAAATGCTGCCTCCTTGTGGCCGTTTCCCACAACAGCAGCTTTAAACCCACTGCGAAAGGTCACTAGATATTCACCAACTTGCAGTTCTGTAAATGACACCTGCCCTCCAAAAAATTTCTGGGGTCAAAAATCGACCAAAAAATTCAAAAGAGGGCAACCTTCCAAGAAGACAATTTCAAGAGGTATATTGTACTCACGGTTTTTTCTTTTAAGAGAGAAAAGAAAAAGGCGTGGGAAAATGACGAATTTTAGGAAGTTTTAAAGATATGCAAAACGAAATTACAAATACCTATCAGCTCCCAGCAGTCAGAATGACCATTGGCAAAAATGCTGCAAACAATACATGCTGAAGGGATTGTGGAGAAATGTGTACCCTCAGTTCTAAGGGGGACGTGGAAAGAACCATTAATGTAAACACAATGGAGGTGCTTTGAAAAGGTAAACATTGAGCTACCAGTGAATCAAGCATACCACCTGCTGAGCCTATCACCTGAGAAAATGAGAATCTAAAAGTCACAGGCTGGCAAACCTGTACGCCAGCAATATTTACCATAGTCAACACTTGGAAGCAACAAAAATGTCCATCAACAGAGGAATGCACCAAGAAGAAGTGGTCCATGTATACAATGGAATGTTACTCCAGTAAAAAATATAAATTAAATTTAAAAAACAAACAAATGTAAGGAGACATCAGCATTTGTGGGTTTATCCGGGCACATTGCACTCTAATTTGTAAGCGAAGAACACCACTGGCCGGTAGGTCTGTTTCCCTAGTACCAGCGTGGGGAACGTAGAAAGGCTGCCGCCCTCGGGCCGTTACCTGCAAAAGCAGGTTTAAAGCCTGAGCTAATGGTCACTTCATATGAACTAGTACTGCAGGGCTGTAAATGAAACCTGCCCTCAAAATGTCTTGAGGGAGGTAATGGCCAAAATATTTCAAAAGGTGACACATACTTTAAGTAAACACTTTGAAGAACTAAGCTCTAATCACAGCTGGAAAAATAAAAAGGACATGTCTTCAAGCTCAATTTCAACGCATGATGAGACACATGCAAATTCAGCCACAAAGAGGTATCAGCTCACACCACTCAGAATAACCATCAGCAAAAAACTACAAAGAATAAATGCTGAAAGTGCTCTGGAGAAATGCATACCCTCAACTTTATGTGGGACGTAACCTGGAAAGAGCCACTAAAGAGAACAGAATGGAGGTGCCTTTAAAAGGTAAACACTGAGCTACCATATGATCCAGCAGACCCATTCCTGGACCTATAACCTAAGAAGACAGAATTGGAAAGACACAGGCAGGCAAATCTGCATTGCATAGTATCACAATAGCCAAGATATGGAAGTAACCAAAAAGTCCACCGACAGATGGGTGGACAAAGAAGCACTGCTACAAGTACAGATGGAATATGAGCTAGCGAGAAAATGAAACAATGCCATTTGCAACACCATAGATGAGTCTAGAAGTAATCACGCAACTTGTAGTAAGTGAGAAAGCGAAAGACACATATCCTGTATCACATACAGGTGTTACCTAACAATTGAAACAAACGAAGATATTTCCACAGAGAAAGGCAATCACGGATTCAGTACAAAAACTTATGGTTCACCAAATGGAAAGGTGTGAGGATTGGATACACCACCATATTGAGGTTAACAGAGAGATACAAACACATGTGAAATATATAATCAGCAAAGACCTACGGAATACCAAGAGAAGACTACTCAACATTGTGTCATAACCTACATGGGAAAAGGATCTGAAGAAGAACAGATATACGTATATGTGTGAAAGAACCACATCTTGCACACCTAGAACAAACAAAACATTGTAATCAAGTTTGCTGTGATAAAAGATAAAAATTAAGTTAAAAATACGAACAAGAAGTAATGAGACATAAACTTAAAGGGCTTTTTCCTGGCACATTCCATTCTAATGTACAACCTAGAACACCACTTCCAGGAAGGCTCTGTGGCCCTAGTAACCAGATTTGGTAAAGGAGAAATGCTGCCGCCTTGTGGCCGATTCCCGCAAGAGCAGCTTTTAACCCACAGCTAACGGTCACTTAACATTCACAAGGACTCAGGGCTGTAAAGGACACCTGCCCTCAAAATTGTGCTGAGGTAGGGAATGGATAAAAAAAATTCAAAACAGGCAAATTTTTCAAGAAGATAGTATGAAGAGGTAAGTTTTACTCACTCTCTTTTTCAAAAAAGGAAAATGGATAAAAGCTCAACCTCAGGAAGTATTAGACTCATGCAACGGAATCTACAAAAAGTTTTCAACTCACACCAGTCGACTGACCATCAGCAAAAAGTCTACAAACAATAAATGCTGAAGAGGTTTCAGAGAACTGTGTACCCTCTAGCTGCTGGTGAGATGTAAAGTGGTTGACAGCCAATAATGAGAACAGAAAGGAGCTGCGCTTAAAAGGAAAAATTGAGGTACCATTCAATCCAGCAGGCGCCCCAACGGGCCGCTCACCTGAGAAGACCAGAATCAAGAAGACCCGGGCTGCAAAAGCTGCACTGCAGCCTTATTCACAATAGACAAGACAGTGAAGCAACCAAAATGTCCATCAACAGATGAAGGGATAAAGAAGAAGTGGTCCATGTACACAATGAATACTAGCCCTGGAAAACAATGAAACACTGCTCTTTGAGGCACCATAGATGATCTTGGAGATAATCACAGAACGTGAGGTAAGTCGGAAAGCAAAGTCCTATATCTTATGATAACACTTATAGGCGTTATCTAATAACTGACACAAATGAACGTATTTCCACAGAGAAAGGCACTCACTGACTTAGAAAAAAAACTATGCTTATCTAAAAGGAAAGGTGGGGGGAATGGATAAGTGAAGATTAGCGTTACCATATGTATACAAATACATATTATATACATATATCAAAAAGACCGACCATATAGCAAGGGAGGTTGACGGAACACTCTGTAATAATTTACATGGGAAGCGGATCTCTACATAAGTAGATATACATAATGTGTAAATGAACCAGAGTGTGTACACCTTGGACAAACAACATTCGAACCATTACCCCAATTTAAAAAATTAAAACAACGAACTAGAAGTAATGAGACATAAACTTATGGGGGGTTTTCCTGGCACATTCCATTCAAATTTACAACCTGGGTAAACGACTTCCAGAACGGCTCTGCTGCCCTAGTACCCAGATTTGGGAATGGAGAAATGCTGCATCCTGGTGGCCGTTTCCCACAACAGCAGCTTTAAACCCACGGCAAAAGGTCACGAAATATTCACCAATTGCAGTTCTGTAAATGACACCTGCCCCCCAAAACATACTGAGGTCGAAAATCGACCAAAAAATTCAAGAGTGCAACCTTCCAAAAGACAATTTGAAGAGGTATATTGTACTCACACTTTGTTTTCTTTTTTCTTTTAACAGAAAAGAAAAAGGCGTGGAGAAATGATGAATTTTAGGAATTTTTAAAGACAGGTAAACCCAACTTACAAAAACCTATCAGCTCACACCAGTCAGAATGGCCATCAACAAAAATGCTGCAAACAATAAATGCTGACGTGATTGTGGAGAAATGCGTACCCTCGATTCTAAGGGGCACGTGGTAAGAGCCACTAATGAAAGCACAATTGAGGTGCCTTGAAAAGGTAAACATTGAGCTACCATACCAGTCAATCAATCATACCCACTGCTGGGTCTATCACCTGAGAGAATGAAAATCAAAAATCACAGGCTGGCAATCCTGCGCTCCAGCAATATTTACCGTAGGCAACACTTGGAAGAAACGAAACTGTCCATCAAAAGAGGAATGCACCAAGAAGAAGGGGTCCATGTACACAATGGAATAGTAGCCATGGAAAACATTGAAGCACGGCTCTTTGAGGCACCATAGATGAGCCTGGAGATAATCACAAAACATGAAGTAGGACGGAAAGCAAAAGACCTATATCCTATGATATCACTTATGGCATTGTCTAATAACGGACACAAATGAACATATTTCCAAAGAGAAAGACACTCACAGGCTTAGAAAACAAACTATGCTCATCTAAAAGGAAAGGGGGGGGGGGAATTGATAAATGAAGATGAGTGTTACTATACGTATACAAATACATATTATATACATGTATCAAAAAGACCGAACATATAGCAAGGGAGGTCTACGGAACACTGTAATATTTTACATGGGAAGAGGATCTGTACATTAATAGACATATATAATGTACAAATGAACCAGATTGTGTACACCTAGGACAAACAGTATTCTAATCTTTACCCCGATTAAAAAAAATTAAAAAACCAAGAAGAAGTAATGAGACATAAACTTATGGGGATTTCTCCTGGCAAATTCCATTCTAATTTACAACCTAGGACAAGGACGTGCAGAAAGGCTCTGCTGCCCTAGTACCCAGATTGGGGAATGGAGAAATGCTGCCTCCTTGTGGCCGTTTCCCACAACAGCAGCTTTAAACCCACTGCGAAAGGTCACTAGATATTCACCAACTTGCAGTTCTGTAAATGACACCTGCCCTCCAAAAAATTTCTGGGGTCAAAAATCGACCAAAAAATTCAAAAGAGGGCAACCTTCCAAGAAGACAATTTCAAGAGGTATATTGTACTCACGGTTTTTTCTTTTAAGAGAGAAAAGAAAAAGGCGTGGGAAAATGACGAATTTTAGGAAGTTTTAAAGATATGCAAAACGAAATTACAAATACCTATCAGCTCCCAGCAGTCAGAATGACCATTGGCAAAAATGCTGCAAACAATACATGCTGAAGGGATTGTGGAGAAATGTGTACCCTCAGTTCTAAGGGGGACGTGGAAAGAACCATTAATGTAAACACAATGGAGGTGCTTTGAAAAGGTAAACATTGAGCTACCAGTGAATCAAGCATACCACCTGCTGAGCCTATCACCTGAGAAAATGAGAATCTAAAAGTCACAGGCTGGCAAACCTGTACGCCAGCAATATTTACCATAGTCAACACTTGGAAGCAACAAAAATGTCCATCAACAGAGGAATGCACCAAGAAGAAGTGGTCCATGTATACAATGGAATGTTACTCCAGTAAAAAATATAAATTAAATTTAAAAAACAAACAAATGTAAGGAGACATCAGCATTTGTGGGTTTATCCGGGCACATTGCACTCTAATTTGTAAGCAAAGAACACCACTGGCCGGTAGGTCTGTTTCCCTAGTACCAGCGTGGGGAACGTAGAAAGGCTGCCGCCCTCGGGCCGTTACCTGCAAAAGCAGGTTTAAAGCCTGAGCTAATGGTCACTTCATATGAACTAGTACTGCAGGGCTGTAAATGAAACCTGCCCTCAAAATGTCTTGAGGGAGGTAATGGCCAAAATATTTCAAAAGGTGACACATACTTTAAGTAAACACTTTGAAGAACTAAGCTCTAATCACAGCTGGAAAAATAAAAAGGACATGTCTTCAAGCTCAATTTCAACGCATGATGAGACACATGCAAATTCAGCCACAAAGAGGTATCAGCTCACACCACTCAGAATAACCATCAGCAAAAAACTACAAAGAATAAATGCTGAAGGTGCTCTGGAGAAATGCATACCCTCAACTTTATGTGGGACCTAACCTGGAAAGAGCCACTAAAGAGAACAGAATGGAGGTGCCTTTAAAAGGTAAACATTGAGCTACCATATGATCCAGCAGACCCATCCCTGGACCTATAACCTAAGAAGACAGAATTGGAAAGACACAGGCAGGCAAATCTGCATTGCATAGTATCACAATAGCCAAGATATGGAAGTAACCAAAAAGTCCACCGACAGATGGGTGGACAAAGAAGCACTGCTACAAGTACAGATGGAATATGAGCTAGCGAGAAAATGAAACAATGCCATTTGCAGCACCATAGATGAGTCTAGAAGTAATCACGCAACTTGTAGTAAGTGAGAAAGCGAAAGACACATATCCTGTATCACATACAGGTGTTACCTAACAATTGAAACAAACGAAGATATTTCCACAGAGAAAGGCAATCACGGATTCAGTACAAAAACTTATGGTTCACCAAATGGAAAGGTGTGAGGATTGGATACACCACCATATTGAGGTTAACAGAGAGATACAAACACATGTGAAATATATAATCAGCAAAGACCTACGGAATACCAAGAGAAGACTACTCAACATTGTGTCATAACCTACATGGGAAAAGGATCTGAAGAAGAACAGATATACGTATATGTGTGAAAGAACCACATCTTGCACACCTAGAACAAACAAAACATTGTAATCAAGTTTGCTGTGATAAAAGATAAAAATTAAGTTAAAAATACGAACAAGAAGTAATGAGACATAAACTTAAAGGGCTTTTTCCTGGCACATTCCATTCTAATGTACAACCTAGAACACCACTTCCAGGAAGGCTCTGTGGCCCTAGTAACCAGATTTGGTAAAGGAGAAATGCTGCCGCCTTGTGGCCGATTCCCGCAAGAGCAGCTTTTAACCCACAGCTAACGGTCACTTAACATTCACAAGGACTCAGGGCTGTAAAGGACACCTGCCCTCAAAATTGTGCTGAGGTAGGGAATGGATAAAAAAAATTCAAAACAGGCAAATTTTTCAAGAAGATAGTATGAAGAGGTAAGTTTTACTCACTCTCTTTTTCAAAAAAGGAAAATGGATAAAAGCTCAACCTCAGGAAGTATTAGACTCATGCAACGGAATCTACAAAAAGTTTTCAACTCACACCAGTCGACTGACCATCAGCAAAAAGTCTACAAACAATAAATGCTGAAGAGGTTTCAGAGAACTGTGTACCCTCTAGCTGCTGGTGAGATGTAAAGTGGTTGACAGCCAATAATGAGAACAGAAAGGAGCTGCGCTTAAAAGGAAAAATTGAGGTACCATTCAATCCAGCAGGCGCCCCAACGGGCCGCTCACCTGAGAAGACCAGAATCAAGAAGACCCGGGCTGCAAAAGCTGCACTGCAGCCTTATTCACAATAGACAAGACAGTGAAGCAACCAAAATGTCCATCAACAGATGAAGGGATAAAGAAGAAGTGGTCCATGTACACAATGAATACTAGCCCTGGAAAACAATGAAACACTGCTCTTTGAGGCACCATAGATGATCTTGGAGATAATCACAGAACGTGAGGTAAGTCGGAAAGCAAAGTCCTATATCTTATGATAACACTTATAGGCGTTATCTAATAACTGACACAAATGAACGTATTTCCACAGAGAAAGGCACTCACTGACTTAGAAAAAAAACTATGCTTATCTAAAAGGAAAGGTGGGGGGAATGGATAAGTGAAGATTAGCGTTACCATATGTATACAAATACATATTATATACATATATCAAAAAGACCGACCATATAGCAAGGGAGGTTGACGGAACACTCTGTAATAATTTACATGGGAAGCGGATCTCTACATAAGTAGATATACATAATGTGTAAATGAACCAGAGTGTGTACACCTTGGACAAACAACATTCGAACCATTACCCCAATTTAAAAAATTAAAACAACGAACTAGAAGTAATGAGACATAAACTTATGGGGGGTTTTCCTGGCACATTCCATTCAAATTTACAACCTGGGTAAACGACTTCCAGAACGGCTCTGCTGCCCTAGTACCCAGATTTGGGAATGGAGAAATGCTGCATCCTGGTGGCCGTTTCCCACAACAGCAGCTTTAAACCCACGGCAAAAGGTCACGAAATATTCACCAATTGCAGTTCTGTAAATGACACCTGCCCCCCAAAACATACTGAGGTCGAAAATCGACCAAAAAATTCAAGAGTGCAACCTTCCAAAAGACAATTTGAAGAGGTATATTGTACTCACACTTTGTTTTCTTTTTTCTTTTAACAGAAAAGAAAAAGGCGTGGAGAAATGATGAATTTTAGGAATTTTTAAAGACAGGTAAACCCAACTTACAAAAACCTATCAGCTCACACCAGTCAGAATGGCCATCAACAAAAATGCTGCAAACAATAAATGCTGACGTGATTGTGGAGAAATGCGTACCCTCGATTCTAAGGGGCACGTGGTAAGAGCCACTAATGAAAGCACAATTGAGGTGCCTTGAAAAGGTAAACATTGAGCTACCATACCAGTCAATCAATCATACCCACTGCTGGGTCTATCACCTGAGAGAATGAAAATCAAAAATCACAGGCTGGCAATCCTGCGCTCCAGCAATATTTACCGTAGGCAACACTTGGAAGAAACGAAACTGTCCATCAAAAGAGGAATGCACCAAGAAGAAGGGGTCCATGTACACAATGGAATAGTAGCCATGGAAAACATTGAAGCACGGCTCTTTGAGGCACCATAGATGAGCCTGGAGATAATCACAAAACATGAAGTAGGACGGAAAGCAAAAGACCTATATCCTATGATATCACTTATGGCATTGTCTAATAACGGACACAAATGAACATATTTCCAAAGAGAAAGACACTCACAGGCTTAGAAAACAAACTATGCTCATCTAAAAGGAAAGGGGGGGGGAATTGATAAATGAAGATGAGTGTTACTATACGTATACAAATACATATTATATACATGTATCAAAAAGACCGAACATATAGCAAGGGAGGTCTACGGAACACTGTAATATTTTACATGGGAAGAGGATCTGTACATTAATAGACATATATAATGTACAAATGAACCAGATTGTGTACACCTAGGACAAACAGTATTCTAATCTTTACCCCGATTAAAAAAAATTAAAAAACCAAGAAGAAGTAATGAGACATAAACTTATGGGGATTTCTCCTGGCAAATTCCATTCTAATTTACAACCTAGGACAAGGACGTGCAGAAAGGCTCTGCTGCCCTAGTACCCAGATTGGGGAATGGAGAAATGCTGCCTCCTTGTGGCCGTTTCCCACAACAGCAGCTTTAAACCCACTGCGAAAGGTCACTAGATATTCACCAACTTGCAGTTCTGTAAATGACACCTGCCCTCCAAAAAATTTCTGGGGTCAAAAATCGACCAAAAAATTCAAAAGAGGGCAACCTTCCAAGAAGACAATTTCAAGAGGTATATTGTACTCACGGTTTTTTCTTTTAAGAGAGAAAAGAAAAAGGCGTGGGAAAATGACGAATTTTAGGAAGTTTTAAAGATATGCAAAACGAAATTACAAATACCTATCAGCTCCCAGCAGTCAGAATGACCATTGGCAAAAATGCTGCAAACAATACATGCTGAAGGGATTGTGGAGAAATGTGTACCCTCAGTTCTAAGGGGGACGTGGAAAGAACCATTAATGTAAACACAATGGAGGTGCTTTGAAAAGGTAAACATTGAGCTACCAGTGAATCAAGCATACCACCTGCTGAGCCTATCACCTGAGAAAATGAGAATCTAAAAGTCACAGGCTGGCAAACCTGTACGCCAGCAATATTTACCATAGTCAACACTTGGAAGCAACAAAAATGTCCATCAACAGAGGAATGCACCAAGAAGAAGTGGTCCATGTATACAATGGAATGTTACTCCAGTAAAAAATATAAATTAAATTTAAAAAACAAACAAATGTAAGGAGACATCAGCATTTGTGGGTTTATCCGGGCACATTGCACTCTAATTTGTAAGCGAAGAACACCACTGGCCGGTAGGTCTGTTTCCCTAGTACCAGCGTGGGGAACGTAGAAAGGCTGCCGCCCTCGGGCCGTTACCTGCAAAAGCAGGTTTAAAGCCTGAGCTAATGGTCACTTCATATGAACTAGTACTGCAGGGCTGTAAATGAAACCTGCCCTCAAAATGTCTTGAGGGAGGTAATGGCCAAAATATTTCAAAAGGTGACACATACTTTAAGTAAACACTTTGAAGAACTAAGCTCTAATCACAGCTGGAAAAATAAAAAGGACATGTCTTCAAGCTCAATTTCAACGCATGATGAGACACATGCAAATTCAGCCACAAAGAGGTATCAGCTCACACCACTCAGAATAACCATCAGCAAAAAACTACAAAGAATAAATGCTGAAGGTGCTCTGGAGAAATGCATACCCTCAACTTTATGTGGGACCTAACCTGGAAAGAGCCACTAAAGAGAACAGAATGGAGGTGCCTTTAAAAGGTAAACATTGAGCTACCATATGATCCAGCAGACCCATCCCTGGACCTATAACCTAAGAAGACAGAATTGGAAAGACACAGGCAGGCAAATCTGCATTGCATAGTATCACAATAGCCAAGATATGGAAGTAACCAAAAAGTCCACCGACAGATGGGTGGACAAAGAAGCACTGCTACAAGTACAGATGGAATATGAGCTAGCGAGAAAATGAAACAATGCCATTTGCAGCACCATAGATGAGTCTAGAAGTAATCACGCAACTTGTAGTAAGTGAGAAAGCGAAAGACACATATCCTGTATCACATACAGGTGTTACCTAACAATTGAAACAAACGAAGATATTTCCACAGAGAAAGGCAATCACGGATTCAGTACAAAAACTTATGGTTCACCAAATGGAAAGGTGTGAGGATTGGATACACCACCATATTGAGGTTAACAGAGAGATACAAACACATGTGAAATATATAATCAGCAAAGACCTACGGAATACCAAGAGAAGACTACTCAACATTGTGTCATAACCTACATGGGAAAAGGATCTGAAGAAGAACAGATATACGTATATGTGTGAAAGAACCACATCTTGCACACCTAGAACAAACAAAACATTGTAATCAAGTTTGCTGTGATAAAAGATAAAAATTAAGTTAAAAATACGAACAAGAAGTAATGAGACATAAACTTAAAGGGCTTTTTCCTGGCACATTCCATTCTAATGTACAACCTAGAACACCACTTCCAGGAAGGCTCTGTGGCCCTAGTAACCAGATTTGGTAAAGGAGAAATGCTGCCGCCTTGTGGCCGATTCCCGCAAGAGCAGCTTTTAACCCACAGCTAACGGTCACTTAACATTCACAAGGACTCAGGGCTGTAAAGGACACCTGCCCTCAAAATTGTGCTGAGGTAGGGAATGGATAAAAAAAATTCAAAACAGGCAAATTTTTCAAGAAGATAGTATGAAGAGGTAAGTTTTACTCACTCTCTTTTTCAAAAAAGGAAAATGGATAAAAGCTCAACCTCAGGAAGTATTAGACTCATGCAACGGAATCTACAAAAAGTTTTCAACTCACACCAGTCGACTGACCATCAGCAAAAAGTCTACAAACAATAAATGCTGAAGAGGTTTCAGAGAACTGTGTACCCTCTAGCTGCTGGTGAGATGTAAAGTGGTTGACAGCCAATAATGAGAACAGAAAGGAGCTGCGCTTAAAAGGAAAAATTGAGGTACCATTCAATCCAGCAGGCGCCCCAACGGGCCGCTCACCTGAGAAGACCAGAATCAAGAAGACCCGGGCTGCAAAAGCTGCACTGCAGCCTTATTCACAATAGACAAGACAGTGAAGCAACCAAAATGTCCATCAACAGATGAAGGGATAAAGAAGAAGTGGTCCATGTACACAATGAATACTAGCCATGGAAAACAATGAAACACTGCTCTTTGAGGCACCATAGATGATCTTGGAGATAATCACAGAACGTGAGGTAAGTCGGAAAGCAAAGTCCTATATCTTATGATAACACTTATAGGCGTTATCTAATAACTGACACAAATGAACGTATTTCCACAGAGAAAGGCACTCACTGACTTAGAAAAAAAACTATGCTTATCTAAAAGGAAAGGTGGGGGGAATGGATAAGTGAAGATTAGCGTTACCATATGTATACAAATACATATTATATACATATATCAAAAAGACCGACCATATAGCAAGGGAGGTTGACGGAACACTCTGTAATAATTTACATGGGAAGCGGATCTCTACATAAGTAGATATACATAATGTGTAAATGAACCAGAGTGTGTACACCTTGGACAAACAACATTCGAACCATTACCCCAATTTAAAAAATTAAAACAACGAACTAGAAGTAATGAGACATAAACTTATGGGGGGTTTTCCTGGCACATTCCATTCAAATTTACAACCTGGGTAAACGACTTCCAGAACGGCTCTGCTGCCCTAGTACCCAGATTTGGGAATGGAGAAATGCTGCATCCTGGTGGCCGTTTCCCACAACAGCAGCTTTAAACCCACGGCAAAAGGTCACGAAATATTCACCAATTGCAGTTCTGTAAATGACACCTGCCCCCCAAAACATACTGAGGTCGAAAATCGACCAAAAAATTCAAGAGTGCAACCTTCCAAAAGACAATTTGAAGAGGTATATTGTACTCACACTTTGTTTTCTTTTTTCTTTTAACAGAAAAGAAAAAGGCGTGGAGAAATGATGAATTTTAGGAATTTTTCAAGACAGGTAAACCCAACTTACAAAAACCTATCAGCTCACACCAGTCAGAATGGCCATCAACAAAAATGCTGCAAACAATAAATGCTGACGTGATTGTGGAGAAATGCGTACCCTCGATTCTAAGGGGCACGTGGTAAGAGCCACTAATGAAAGCACAATTGAGGTGCCTTGAAAAGGTAAACATTGAGCTACCATACCAGTCAATCAATCATACCCACTGCTGGGTCTATCACCTGAGAGAATGAAAATCAAAAATCACAGGCTGGCAATCCTGCGCTCCAGCAATATTTACCGTAGGCAACACTTGGAAGAAACGAAACTGTCCATCAAAAGAGGAATGCACCAAGAAGAAGGGGTCCATGTACACAATGGAATAGTAGCCATGGAAAACATTGAAGCACTGCTCTTTGAGGCACCATAGATGAGCCTGGAGATAATCACAAAACATGAAGTAGGACGGAAAGCAAAAGACCTATATCCTATGATATCACTTATGGCATTGTCTAATAACGGACACAAATGAACATATTTCCAAAGAGAAAGACACTCACAGGCTTAGAAAACAAACTATGCTCATCTAAAAGGAAAGGGGGGGGGGAATTGATAAATGAAGATGAGTGTTACTATACGTATACAAATACATATTATATACATGTATCAAAAAGACCGAACATATAGCAAGGGAGGTCTACGGAACACTGTAATATTTTACATGGGAAGAGGATCTGTACATTAATAGACATATATAATGTACAAATGAACCAGATTGTGTACACCTAGGACAAACAGTATTCTAATCTTTACCCCGATTAAAAAAAATTAAAAAACCAAGAAGAAGTAATGAGACATAAACTTATGGGGATTTCTCCTGGCAAATTCCATTCTAATTTACAACCTAGGACAAGGACGTGCAGAAAGGCTCTGCTGCCCTAGTACCCAGATTGGGGAATGGAGAAATGCTGCCTCCTTGTGGCCGTTTCCCACAACAGCAGCTTTAAACCCACTGCGAAAGGTCACTAGATATTCACCAACTTGCAGTTCTGTAAATGACACCTGCCCTCCAAAAAATTTCTGGGGTCAAAAATCGACCAAAAAATTCAAAAGAGGGCAACCTTCCAAGAAGACAATTTCAAGAGGTATATTGTACTCACGGTTTTTTCTTTTAAGAGAGAAAAGAAAAAGGCGTGGGAAAATGACGAATTTTAGGAAGTTTTAAAGATATGCAAAACGAAATTACAAATACCTATCAGCTCCCAGCAGTCAGAATGACCATTGGCAAAAATGCTGCAAACAATACATGCTGAAGGGATTGTGGAGAAATGTGTACCCTCAGTTCTAAGGGGGACGTGGAAAGAACCATTAATGTAAACACAATGGAGGTGCTTTGAAAAGGTAAACATTGAGCTACCAGTGAATCAAGCATACCACCTGCTGAGCCTATCACCTGAGAAAATGAGAATCTAAAAGTCACAGGCTGGCAAACCTGTACGCCAGCAATATTTACCATAGTCAACACTTGGAAGCAACAAAAATGTCCATCAACAGAGGAATGCACCAAGAAGAAGTGGTCCATGTATACAATGGAATGTTACTCCAGTAAAAAATATAAATTAAATTTAAAAAACAAACAAATGTAAGGAGACATCAGCATTTGTGGGTTTATCCGGGCACATTGCACTCTAATTTGTAAGCGAAGAACACCACTGGCCGGTAGGTCTGTTTCCCTAGTACCAGCGTGGGGAACGTAGAAAGGCTGCCGCCCTCGGGCCGTTACCTGCAAAAGCAGGTTTAAAGCCTGAGCTAATGGTCACTTCATATGAACTAGTACTGCAGGGCTGTAAATGAAACCTGCCCTCAAAATGTCTTGAGGGAGGTAATGGCCAAAATATTTCAAAAGGTGACACATACTTTAAGTAAACACTTTGAAGAACTAAGCTCTAATCACAGATGGAAAAATTAAAAGGACATGTCTTCAAGCTCAATTTCAACGCATGATGAGACACATGCAAATTCAACCACAAAGAGGTATCAGCTCACACCACTCAGAATAACCATCAGCAAAAAACTACAAAGAATAAATGCTGAAGGTGCTCTGGAGAAATGCATACCCTCAACTTTATGTGGGACGTAACCTGGAAAGAGCCACTAAAGAGAACAGAATGGAGGTGCCTTTAAAAGGTAAACATTGAGCTACCATATGATCCAGCAGACCCATTCCTGGACCTATAACCTAAGAAGACAGAATTGGAAAGACACAGGCAGGCAAATCTGCATTGCATAGTATCACAATAGCCAAGATATGGAAGTAACCAAAAAGTCCACCGACAGATGGGTGGACAAAGAAGCACTGCTACAAGTACAGATGGAATATGAGCTAGCGAGAAAATGAAACAATGCCATTTGCAGCACCATAGATGAGTCTAGAAGTAATCACGCAACTTGTAGTAAGTGAGAAAGCGAAAGACACATATCCTGTATCACATACAGGTGTTACCTAACAATTGAAACAAACGAAGATATTTCCACAGAGAAAGGCAATCACGGATTCAGTACAAAAACTTATGGTTCACCAAATGGAAAGGTGTGAGGATTGGATACACCACCATATTGAGGTTAACAGAGAGATACAAACACATGTGAAATATATAATCAGCAAAGACCTACGGAATACCAAGAGAAGACTACTCAACATTGTGTCATAACCTACATGGGAAAAGGATCTGAAGAAGAACAGATATACGTATATGTGTGAAAGAACCACATCTTGCACACCTAGAACAAACAAAACATTGTAATCAAGTTTGCTGTGATAAAAGATAAAAATTAAGTTAAAAATACGAACAAGAAGTAATGAGACATAAACTTAAAGGGCTTTTTCCTGGCACATTCCATTCTAATGTACAACCTAGAACACCACTTCCAGGAAGGCTCTGTGGCCCTAGTAACCAGATTTGGTAAAGGAGAAATGCTGCCGCCTTGTGGCCGATTCCCGCAAGAGCAGCTTTTAACCCACAGCTAACGGTCACTTAACATTCACAAGGACTCAGGGCTGTAAAGGACACCTGCCCTCAAAATTGTGCTGAGGTAGGGAATGGATAAAAAAAATTCAAAACAGGCAAATTTTTCAAGAAGATAGTATGAAGAGGTAAGTTTTACTCACTCTCTTTTTCAAAAAAGGAAAATGGATAAAAGCTCAACCTCAGGAAGTATTAGACTCATGCAACGGAATCTACAAAAAGTTTTCAACTCACACCAGTCGACTGACCATCAGCAAAAAGTCTACAAACAATAAATGCTGAAGAGGTTTCAGAGAACTGTGTACCCTCTAGCTGCTGGTGAGATGTAAAGTGGTTGACAGCCAATAATGAGAACAGAAAGGAGCTGCGCTTAAAAGGAAAAATTGAGGTACCATTCAATCCAGCAGGCGCCCCAACGGGCCGCTCACCTGAGAAGACCAGAATCAAGAAGACCCGGGCTGCAAAAGCTGCACTGCAGCCTTATTCACAATAGACAAGACAGTGAAGCAACCAAAATGTCCATCAACAGATGAAGGGATAAAGAAGAAGTGGTCCATGTACACAATGAATACTAGCCATGGAAAACAATGAAACACTGCTCTTTGAGGCACCATAGATGATCTTGGAGATAATCACAGAACGTGAGGTAAGTCGGAAAGCAAAGTCCTATATCTTATGATAACACTTATAGGCGTTATCTAATAACTGACACAAATGAACGTATTTCCACAGAGAAAGGCACTCACTGACTTAGAAAAAAAACTATGCTTATCTAAAAGGAAAGGTGGGGGGAATGGATAAGTGAAGATTAGCGTTACCATATGTATACAAATACATATTATATACATATATCAAAAAGACCGACCATATAGCAAGGGAGGTTGACGGAACACTCTGTAATAATTTACATGGGAAGCGGATCTCTACATAAGTAGATATACATAATGTGTAAATGAACCAGAGTGTGTACACCTTGGACAAACAACATTCGAACCATTACCCCAATTTAAAAAATTAAAACAACGAACTAGAAGTAATGAGACATAAACTTATGGGGGGTTTTCCTGGCACATTCCATTCAAATTTACAACCTGGGTAAACGACTTCCAGAACGGCTCTGCTGCCCTAGTACCCAGATTTGGGAATGGAGAAATGCTGCATCCTGGTGGCCGTTTCCCACAACAGCAGCTTTAAACCCACGGCAAAAGGTCACGAAATATTCACCAATTGCAGTTCTGTAAATGACACCTGCCCCCCAAAACATACTGAGGTCGAAAATCGACCAAAAAATTCAAGAGTGCAACCTTCCAAAAGACAATTTGAAGAGGTATATTGTACTCACACTTCGTTTTCTTTTTTCTTTTAACAGAAAAGAAAAAGGCGTGGAGAAATGATGAATTTTAGGAATTTTTCAAGACAGGTAAACCCAACTTACAAAAACCTATCAGCTCACACCAGTCAGAATGGCCATCAACAAAAATGCTGCAAACAATAAATGCTGACGTGATTGTGGAGAAATGCGTACCCTCGATTCTAAGGGGCACGTGGTAAGAGCCACTAATGAAAGCACAATTGAGGTGCCTTGAAAAGGTAAACATTGAGCTACCATACCAGTCAATCAATCATACCCACTGCTGGGTCTATCACCTGAGAGAATGAAAATCAAAAATCACAGGCTGGCAATCCTGCGCTCCAGCAATATTTACCGTAGGCAACACTTGGAAGAAACGAAACTGTCCATCAAAAGAGGAATGCACCAAGAAGAAGGGGTCCATGTACACAATGGAATAGTAGCCATGGAAAACATTGAAGCACTGCTCTTTGAGGCACCATAGATGAGCCTGGAGATAATCACAAAACATGAAGTAGGACGGAAAGCAAAAGACCTATATCCTATGATATCACTTATGGCATTGTCTAATAACGGACACAAATGAACATATTTCCAAAGAGAAAGACACTCACAGGCTTAGAAAACAAACTATGCTCATCTAAAAGGAAAGGGGGGGGGAATTGATAAATGAAGATGAGTGTTACTATACGTATACAAATACATATTATATACATGTATCAAAAAGACCGAACATATAGCAAGGGAGGTCTACGGAACACTGTAATATTTTACATGGGAAGAGGATCTGTACATTAATAGACATATATAATGTACAAATGAACCAGATTGTGTACACCTAGGACAAACAGTATTCTAATCTTTACCCCGATTAAAAAAAATTAAAAAACCAAGAAGAAGTAATGAGACATAAACTTATGGGGATTTCTCCTGGCAAATTCCATTCTAATTTACAACCTAGGACAAGGACGTGCAGAAAGGCTCTGCTGCCCTAGTACCCAGATTGGGGAATGGAGAAATGCTGCCTCCTTGTGGCCGTTTCCCACAACAGCAGCTTTAAACCCACTGCGAAAGGTCACTAGATATTCACCAACTTGCAGTTCTGTAAATGACACCTGCCCTCCAAAAAATTTCTGGGGTCAAAAATCGACCAAAAAATTCAAAAGAGGGCAACCTTCCAAGAAGACAATTTCAAGAGGTATATTGTACTCACGGTTTTTTCTTTTAAGAGAGAAAAGAAAAAGGCGTGGGAAAATGACGAATTTTAGGAAGTTTTAAAGATATGCAAAACGAAATTACAAATACCTATCAGCTCCCAGCAGTCAGAATGACCATTGGCAAAAATGCTGCAAACAATACATGCTGAAGGGATTGTGGAGAAATGTGTACCCTCAGTTCTAAGGGGGACGTGGAAAGAACCATTAATGTAAACACAATGGAGGTGCTTTGAAAAGGTAAACATTGAGCTACCAGTGAATCAAGCATACCACCTGCTGAGCCTATCACCTGAGAAAATGAGAATCTAAAAGTCACAGGCTGGCAAACCTGTACGCCAGCAATATTTACCATAGTCAACACTTGGAAGCAACAAAAATGTCCATCAACAGAGGAATGCACCAAGAAGAAGTGGTCCATGTATACAATGGAATGTTACTCCAGTAAAAAATATAAATTAAATTTAAAAAACAAACAAATGTAAGGAGACATCAGCATTTGTGGGTTTATCCGGGCACATTGCACTCTAATTTGTAAGCGAAGAACACCACTGGCCGGTAGGTCTGTTTCCCTAGTACCAGCGTGGGGAACGTAGAAAGGCTGCCGCCCTCGGGCCGTTACCTGCAAAAGCAGGTTTAAAGCCTGAGCTAATGGTCACTTCATATGAACTAGTACTGCAGGGCTGTAAATGAAACCTGCCCTCAAAATGTCTTGAGGGAGGTAATGGCCAAAATATTTCAAAAGGTGACACATACTTTAAGTAAACACTTTGAAGAACTAAGCTCTAATCACAGCTGGAAAAATAAAAAGGACATGTCTTCAAGCTCAATTTCAACGCATGATGAGACACATGCAAATTCAGCCACAAAGAGGTATCAGCTCACACCACTCAGAATAACCATCAGCAAAAAACTACAAAGAATAAATGCTGAAGGTGCTCTGGAGAAATGCATACCCTCAACTTTATGTGGGACGTAACCTGGAAAGAGCCACTAAAGAGAACAGAATGGAGGTGCCTTTAAAAGGTAAACATTGAGCTACCATATGATCCAGCAGACCCATTCCTGGACCTATAACCTAAGAAGACAGAATTGGAAAGACACAGGCAGGCAAATCTGCATTGCATAGTATCACAATAGCCAAGATATGGAAGTAACCAAAAAGTCCACCGACAGATGGGTGGACAAAGAAGCACTGCTACAAGTACAGATGGAATATGAGCTAGCGAGAAAATGAAACAATGCCATTTGCAGCACCATAGATGAGTCTAGAAGTAATCACGCAACTTGTAGTAAGTGAGAAAGCGAAAGACACATATCCTGTATCACATACAGGTGTTACCTAACAATTGAAACAAACGAAGATATTTCCACAGAGAAAGGCAATCACGGATTCAGTACAAAAACTTATGGTTCACCAAATGGAAAGGTGTGAGGATTGGATACACCACCATATTGAGGTTAACAGAGAGATACAAACACATGTGAAATATATAATCAGCAAAGACCTACGGAATACCAAGAGAAGAATACTCAACATTGTGTCATAACCTACATGGGAAAAGGATCTGAAGAAGAACAGATATACGTATATGTGTGAAAGAACCACATCTTGCACACCTAGAACAAACAAAACATTGTAATCAAGTTTGCTGTGATAAAAGATAAAAATTTAGTTAAAAATACGAACAAGAAGTAATGAGACATAAACTTAAAGGGCTTTTTCCTGGCACATTCCATTCTAATGTACAACCTAGAACACCACTTCCAGGAAGGCTCTGTGGCCCTAGTAACCAGATTTGGTAAAGGAGAAATGCTGCCGCCTTGTGGCCGATTCCCGCAAGAGCAGCTTTTAACCCACAGCTAACGGTCACTTAACATTCACAAGGACTCAGGGCTGTAAAGGACACCTGCCCTCAAAATTGTGCTGAGGTAGGGAATGGATAAAAAAAATTCAAAACAGGCAAATTTTTCAAGAAGATAGTATGAAGAGGTAAGTTTTACTCACTCTCTTTTTCAAAAAAGGAAAATGGATAAAAGCTCAACCTCAGGAAGTATTAGACTCATGCAACGGAATCTACAAAAAGTTTTCAACTCACACCAGTCGACTGACCATCAGCAAAAAGTCTACAAACAATAAATGCTGAAGAGGTTTCAGAGAACTGTGTACCCTCTAGCTGCTGGTGAGATGTAAAGTGGTTGACAGCCAATAATGAGAACAGAAAGGAGCTGCGCTTAAAAGGAAAAATTGAGGTACCATTCAATCCAGCAGGCGCCCCAACGGGCCGCTCACCTGAGAAGACCAGAATCAAGAAGACCCGGGCTGCAAAAGCTGCACTGCAGCCTTATTCACAATAGACAAGACAGTGAAGCAACCAAAATGTCCATCAACAGATGAAGGGATAAAGAAGAAGTGGTCCATGTACACAATGAATACTAGCCATGGAAAACAATGAAACACTGCTCTTTGAGGCACCATAGATGATCTTGGAGATAATCACAGAACGTGAGGTAAGTCGGAAAGCAAAGTCCTATATCTTATGATAACACTTATAGGCGTTATCTAATAACTGACACAAATGAACGTATTTCCACAGAGAAAGGCACTCACTGACTTAGAAAAAAAACTATGCTTATCTAAAAGGAAAGGTGGGGGGAATGGATAAGTGAAGATTAGCGTTACCATATGTATACAAATACATATTATATACATATATCAAAAAGACCGACCATATAGCAAGGGAGGTTGACGGAACACTCTGTAATAATTTACATGGGAAGCGGATCTCTACATAAGTAGATATACATAATGTGTAAATGAACCAGAGTGTGTACACCTTGGACAAACAACATTCGAACCATTACCCCAATTTAAAAAATTAAAACAACGAACTAGAAGTAATGAGACATAAACTTATGGGGGGTTTTCCTGGCACATTCCATTCAAATTTACAACCTGGGTAAACGACTTCAGAACGGCTCTGCTGCCCTAGTACCCAGACTTGGGAATGGAGAAATGCTGCATCCTGGTGGCCGTTTCCCACAACAGCAGCTTTAAACCCACGGCAAAAGGTCACGAAATATTCACCAATTGCAGTTCTGTAAATGACACCTGCCCCCCAAAACATACTGAGGTCGAAAATCGACCAAAAAATTCAAGAGTGCAACCTTCCAAAAGACAATTTGAAGAGGTATATTGTACTCACACTTTGTTTTCTTTTTTCTTTTAACAGAAAAGAAAAAGGCGTGGAGAAATGATGAATTTTAGGAATTTTTAAAGACAGGTAAACCCAACTTACAAAAACCTATCAGCTCACACCAGTCAGAATGGCCATCAACAAAAATGCTGCAAACAATAAATGCTGACGTGATTGTGGAGAAATGCGTACCCTCGATTCTAAGGGGCACGTGGTAAGAGCCACTAATGAAAGCACAATTGAGGTGCCTTGAAAAGGTAAACATTGAGCTACCATACCAGTCAATCAATCATACCCACTGCTGGGTCTATCACCTGAGAGAATGAAAATCAAAAATCACAGGCTGGCAATCCTGCGCTCCAGCAATATTTACCGTAGGCAACACTTGGAAGAAACGAAACTGTCCATCAAAAGAGGAATGCACCAAGAAGAAGGGGTCCATGTACACAATGGAATAGTAGCCATGGAAAACATTGAAGCACGGCTCTTTGAGGCACCATAGATGAGCCTGGAGATAATCACAAAACATGAAGTAGGACGGAAAGCAAAAGACCTATATCCTATGATATCACTTATGGCATTGTCTAATAACGGACACAAATGAACATATTTCCAAAGAGAAAGACACTCACAGGCTTAGAAAACAAACTATGCTCATCTAAAAGGAAAGGGGGGGGGGAATTGATAAATGAAGATGAGTGTTACTATACGTATACAAATACATATTATATACATGTATCAAAAAGACCGAACATATAGCAAGGGAGGTCTACGGAACACTGTAATATTTTACATGGGAAGAGGATCTGTACATTAATAGACATATATAATGTACAAATGAACCAGATTGTGTACACCTAGGACAAACAGTATTCTAATCTTTACCCCGATTAAAAAAAATTAAAAAACCAAGAAGAAGTAATGAGACATAAACTTATGGGGATTTCTCCTGGCAAATTCCATTCTAATTTACAACCTAGGACAAGGACGTGCAGAAAGGCTCTGCTGCCCTAGTACCCAGATTGGGGAATGGAGAAATGCTGCCTCCTTGTGGCCGTTTCCCACAACAGCAGCTTTAAACCCACTGCGAAAGGTCACTAGATATTCACCAACTTGCAGTTCTGTAAATGACACCTGCCCTCCAAAAAATTTCTGGGGTCAAAAATCGACCAAAAAATTCAAAAGAGGGCAACCTTCCAAGAAGACAATTTCAAGAGGTATATTGTACTCACGGTTTTTTCTTTTAAGAGAGAAAAGAAAAAGGCGTGGGAAAATGACGAATTTTAGGAAGTTTTAAAGATATGCAAAACGAAATTACAAATACCTATCAGCTCCCAGCAGTCAGAATGACCATTGGCAAAAATGCTGCAAACAATACATGCTGAAGGGATTGTGGAGAAATGTGTACCCTCAGTTCTAAGGGGGACGTGGAAAGAACCATTAATGTAAACACAATGGAGGTGCTTTGAAAAGGTAAACATTGAGCTACCAGTGAATCAAGCATACCACCTGCTGAGCCTATCACCTGAGAAAATGAGAATCTAAAAGTCACAGGCTGGCAAACCTGTACGCCAGCAATATTTACCATAGTCAACACTTGGAAGCAACAAAAATGTCCATCAACAGAGGAATGCACCAAGAAGAAGTGGTCCATGTATACAATGGAATGTTACTCCAGTAAAAAATATAAATTAAATTTAAAAAACAAACAAATGTAAGGAGACATCAGCATTTGTGGGTTTATCCGGGCACATTGCACTCTAATTTGTAAGCGAAGAACACCACTGGCCGGTAGGTCTGTTTCCCTAGTACCAGCGTGGGGAACGTAGAAAGGCTGCCGCCCTCGGGCCGTTACCTGCAAAAGCAGGTTTAAAGCCTGAGCTAATGGTCACTTCATATGAACTAGTACTGCAGGGCTGTAAATGAAACCTGCCCTCAAAATGTCTTGAGGGAGGTAATGGCCAAAATATTTCAAAAGGTGACACATACTTTAAGTAAACACTTTGAAGAACTAAGCTCTAATCACAGCTGGAAAAATAAAAAGGACATGTCTTCAAGCTCAATTTCAACGCATGATGAGACACATGCAAATTCAGCCACAAAGAGGTATCAGCTCACACCACTCAGAATAACCATCAGCAAAAAACTACAAAGAATAAATGCTGAAAGTGCTCTGGAGAAATGCATACCCTCAACTTTATGTGGGACGTAACCTGGAAAGAGCCACTAAAGAGAACAGAATGGAGGTGCCTTTAAAAGGTAAACACTGAGCTACCATATGATCCAGCAGACCCATTCCTGGACCTATAACCTAAGAAGACAGAATTGGAAAGACACAGGCAGGCAAATCTGCATTGCATAGTATCACAATAGCCAAGATATGGAAGTAACCAAAAAGTCCACCGACAGATGGGTGGACAAAGAAGCACTGCTACAAGTACAGATGGAATATGAGCTAGCGAGAAAATGAAACAATGCCATTTGCAACACCATAGATGAGTCTAGAAGTAATCACGCAACTTGTAGTAAGTGAGAAAGCGAAAGACACATATCCTGTATCACATACAGGTGTTACCTAACAATTGAAACAAACGAAGATATTTCCACAGAGAAAGGCAATCACGGATTCAGTACAAAAACTTATGGTTCACCAAATGGAAAGGTGTGAGGATTGGATACACCACCATATTGAGGTTAACAGAGAGATACAAACACATGTGAAATATATAATCAGCAAAGACCTACGGAATACCAAGAGAAGACTACTCAACATTGTGTCATAACCTACATGGGAAAAGGATCTGAAGAAGAACAGATATACGTATATGTGTGAAAGAACCACATCTTGCACACCTAGAACAAACAAAACATTGTAATCAAGTTTGCTGTGATAAAAGATAAAAATTAAGTTAAAAATACGAACAAGAAGTAATGAGACATAAACTTAAAGGGCTTTTTCCTGGCACATTCCATTCTAATGTACAACCTAGAACACCACTTCCAGGAAGGCTCTGTGGCCCTAGTAACCAGATTTGGTAAAGGAGAAATGCTGCCGCCTTGTGGCCGATTCCCGCAAGAGCAGCTTTTAACCCACAGCTAACGGTCACTTAACATTCACAAGGACTCAGGGCTGTAAAGGACACCTGCCCTCAAAATTGTGCTGAGGTAGGGAATGGATAAAAAAAATTCAAAACAGGCAAATTTTTCAAGAAGATAGTATGAAGAGGTAAGTTTTACTCACTCTCTTTTTCAAAAAAGGAAAATGGATAAAAGCTCAACCTCAGGAAGTATTAGACTCATGCAACGGAATCTACAAAAAGTTTTCAACTCACACCAGTCGACTGACCATCAGCAAAAAGTCTACAAACAATAAATGCTGAAGAGGTTTCAGAGAACTGTGTACCCTCTAGCTGCTGGTGAGATGTAAAGTGGTTGACAGCCAATAATGAGAACAGAAAGGAGCTGCGCTTAAAAGGAAAAATTGAGGTACCATTCAATCCAGCAGGCGCCCCAACGGGCCGCTCACCTGAGAAGACCAGAATCAAGAAGACCCGGGCTGCAAAAGCTGCACTGCAGCCTTATTCACAATAGACAAGACAGTGAAGCAACCAAAATGTCCATCAACAGATGAAGGGATAAAGAAGAAGTGGTCCATGTACACAATGAATACTAGCCCTGGAAAACAATGAAACACTGCTCTTTGAGGCACCATAGATGATCTTGGAGATAATCACAGAACGTGAGGTAAGTCGGAAAGCAAAGTCCTATATCTTATGATAACACTTATAGGCGTTATCTAATAACTGACACAAATGAACGTATTTCCACAGAGAAAGGCACTCACTGACTTAGAAAAAAAACTATGCTTATCTAAAAGGAAAGGTGGGGGGAATGGATAAGTGAAGATTAGCGTTACCATATGTATACAAATACATATTATATACATATATCAAAAAGACCGACCATATAGCAAGGGAGGTTGACGGAACACTCTGTAATAATTTACATGGGAAGCGGATCTCTACATAAGTAGATATACATAATGTGTAAATGAACCAGAGTGTGTACACCTTGGACAAACAACATTCGAACCATTACCCCAATTTAAAAAATTAAAACAACGAACTAGAAGTAATGAGACATAAACTTATGGGGGGTTTTCCTGGCACATTCCATTCAAATTTACAACCTGGGTAAACGACTTCCAGAACGGCTCTGCTGCCCTAGTACCCAGATTTGGGAATGGAGAAATGCTGCATCCTGGTGGCCGTTTCCCACAACAGCAGCTTTAAACCCACGGCAAAAGGTCACGAAATATTCACCAATTGCAGTTCTGTAAATGACACCTGCCCCCCAAAACATACTGAGGTCGAAAATCGACCAAAAAATTCAAGAGTGCAACCTTCCAAAAGACAATTTGAAGAGGTATATTGTACTCACACTTTGTTTTCTTTTTTCTTTTAACAGAAAAGAAAAAGGCGTGGAGAAATGATGAATTTTAGGAATTTTTAAAGACAGGTAAACCCAACTTACAAAAACCTATCAGCTCACACCAGTCAGAATGGCCATCAACAAAAATGCTGCAAACAATAAATGCTGACGTGATTGTGGAGAAATGCGTACCCTCGATTCTAAGGGGCACGTGGTAAGAGCCACTAATGAAAGCACAATTGAGGTGCCTTGAAAAGGTAAACATTGAGCTACCATACCAGTCAATCAATCATACCCACTGCTGGGTCTATCACCTGAGAGAATGAAAATCAAAAATCACAGGCTGGCAATCCTGCGCTCCAGCAATATTTACCGTAGGCAACACTTGGAAGAAACGAAACTGTCCATCAAAAGAGGAATGCACCAAGAAGAAGGGGTCCATGTACACAATGGAATAGTAGCCATGGAAAACATTGAAGCACGGCTCTTTGAGGCACCATAGATGAGCCTGGAGATAATCACAAAACATGAAGTAGGACGGAAAGCAAAAGACCTATATCCTATGATATCACTTATGGCATTGTCTAATAACGGACACAAATGAACATATTTCCAAAGAGAAAGACACTCACAGGCTTAGAAAACAAACTATGCTCATCTAAAAGGAAAGGGGGGGGGGGAATTGATAAATGAAGATGAGTGTTACTATACGTATACAAATACATATTATATACATGTATCAAAAAGACCGAACATATAGCAAGGGAGGTCTACGGAACACTGTAATATTTTACATGGGAAGAGGATCTGTACATTAATAGACATATATAATGTACAAATGAACCAGATTGTGTACACCTAGGACAAACAGTATTCTAATCTTTACCCCGATTAAAAAAAATTAAAAAACCAAGAAGAAGTAATGAGACATAAACTTATGGGGATTTCTCCTGGCAAATTCCATTCTAATTTACAACCTAGGACAAGGACGTGCAGAAAGGCTCTGCTGCCCTAGTACCCAGATTGGGGAATGGAGAAATGCTGCCTCCTTGTGGCCGTTTCCCACAACAGCAGCTTTAAACCCACTGCGAAAGGTCACTAGATATTCACCAACTTGCAGTTCTGTAAATGACACCTGCCCTCCAAAAAATTTCTGGGGTCAAAAATCGACCAAAAAATTCAAAAGAGGGCAACCTTCCAAGAAGACAATTTCAAGAGGTATATTGTACTCACGGTTTTTTCTTTTAAGAGAGAAAAGAAAAAGGCGTGGGAAAATGACGAATTTTAGGAAGTTTTAAAGATATGCAAAACGAAATTACAAATACCTATCAGCTCCCAGCAGTCAGAATGACCATTGGCAAAAATGCTGCAAACAATACATGCTGAAGGGATTGTGGAGAAATGTGTACCCTCAGTTCTAAGGGGGACGTGGAAAGAACCATTAATGTAAACACAATGGAGGTGCTTTGAAAAGGTAAACATTGAGCTACCAGTGAATCAAGCATACCACCTGCTGAGCCTATCACCTGAGAAAATGAGAATCTAAAAGTCACAGGCTGGCAAACCTGTACGCCAGCAATATTTACCATAGTCAACACTTGGAAGCAACAAAAATGTCCATCAACAGAGGAATGCACCAAGAAGAAGTGGTCCATGTATACAATGGAATGTTACTCCAGTAAAAAATATAAATTAAATTTAAAAAACAAACAAATGTAAGGAGACATCAGCATTTGTGGGTTTATCCGGGCACATTGCACTCTAATTTGTAAGCAAAGAACACCACTGGCCGGTAGGTCTGTTTCCCTAGTACCAGCGTGGGGAACGTAGAAAGGCTGCCGCCCTCGGGCCGTTACCTGCAAAAGCAGGTTTAAAGCCTGAGCTAATGGTCACTTCATATGAACTAGTACTGCAGGGCTGTAAATGAAACCTGCCCTCAAAATGTCTTGAGGGAGGTAATGGCCAAAATATTTCAAAAGGTGACACATACTTTAAGTAAACACTTTGAAGAACTAAGCTCTAATCACAGCTGGAAAAATAAAAAGGACATGTCTTCAAGCTCAATTTCAACGCATGATGAGACACATGCAAATTCAGCCACAAAGAGGTATCAGCTCACACCACTCAGAATAACCATCAGCAAAAAACTACAAAGAATAAATGCTGAAGGTGCTCTGGAGAAATGCATACCCTCAACTTTATGTGGGACCTAACCTGGAAAGAGCCACTAAAGAGAACAGAATGGAGGTGCCTTTAAAAGGTAAACATTGAGCTACCATATGATCCAGCAGACCCATCCCTGGACCTATAACCTAAGAAGACAGAATTGGAAAGACACAGGCAGGCAAATCTGCATTGCATAGTATCACAATAGCCAAGATATGGAAGTAACCAAAAAGTCCACCGACAGATGGGTGGACAAAGAAGCACTGCTACAAGTACAGATGGAATATGAGCTAGCGAGAAAATGAAACAATGCCATTTGCAGCACCATAGATGAGTCTAGAAGTAATCACGCAACTTGTAGTAAGTGAGAAAGCGAAAGACACATATCCTGTATCACATACAGGTGTTACCTAACAATTGAAACAAACGAAGATATTTCCACAGAGAAAGGCAATCACGGATTCAGTACAAAAACTTATGGTTCACCAAATGGAAAGGTGTGAGGATTGGATACACCACCATATTGAGGTTAACAGAGAGATACAAACACATGTGAAATATATAATCAGCAAAGACCTACGGAATACCAAGAGAAGACTACTCAACATTGTGTCATAACCTACATGGGAAAAGGATCTGAAGAAGAACAGATATACGTATATGTGTGAAAGAACCACATCTTGCACACCTAGAACAAACAAAACATTGTAATCAAGTTTGCTGTGATAAAAGATAAAAATTAAGTTAAAAATACGAACAAGAAGTAATGAGACATAAACTTAAAGGGCTTTTTCCTGGCACATTCCATTCTAATGTACAACCTAGAACACCACTTCCAGGAAGGCTCTGTGGCCCTAGTAACCAGATTTGGTAAAGGAGAAATGCTGCCGCCTTGTGGCCGATTCCCGCAAGAGCAGCTTTTAACCCACAGCTAACGGTCACTTAACATTCACAAGGACTCAGGGCTGTAAAGGACACCTGCCCTCAAAATTGTGCTGAGGTAGGGAATGGATAAAAAAAATTCAAAACAGGCAAATTTTTCAAGAAGATAGTATGAAGAGGTAAGTTTTACTCACTCTCTTTTTCAAAAAAGGAAAATGGATAAAAGCTCAACCTCAGGAAGTATTAGACTCATGCAACGGAATCTACAAAAAGTTTTCAACTCACACCAGTCGACTGACCATCAGCAAAAAGTCTACAAACAATAAATGCTGAAGAGGTTTCAGAGAACTGTGTACCCTCTAGCTGCTGGTGAGATGTAAAGTGGTTGACAGCCAATAATGAGAACAGAAAGGAGCTGCGCTTAAAAGGAAAAATTGAGGTACCATTCAATCCAGCAGGCGCCCCAACGGGCCGCTCACCTGAGAAGACCAGAATCAAGAAGACCCGGGCTGCAAAAGCTGCACTGCAGCCTTATTCACAATAGACAAGACAGTGAAGCAACCAAAATGTCCATCAACAGATGAAGGGATAAAGAAGAAGTGGTCCATGTACACAATGAATACTAGCCCTGGAAAACAATGAAACACTGCTCTTTGAGGCACCATAGATGATCTTGGAGATAATCACAGAACGTGAGGTAAGTCGGAAAGCAAAGTCCTATATCTTATGATAACACTTATAGGCGTTATCTAATAACTGACACAAATGAACGTATTTCCACAGAGAAAGGCACTCACTGACTTAGAAAAAAAACTATGCTTATCTAAAAGGAAAGGTGGGGGGAATGGATAAGTGAAGATTAGCGTTACCATATGTATACAAATACATATTATATACATATATCAAAAAGACCGACCATATAGCAAGGGAGGTTGACGGAACACTCTGTAATAATTTACATGGGAAGCGGATCTCTACATAAGTAGATATACATAATGTGTAAATGAACCAGAGTGTGTACACCTTGGACAAACAACATTCGAACCATTACCCCAATTTAAAAAATTAAAACAACGAACTAGAAGTAATGAGACATAAACTTATGGGGGGTTTTCCTGGCACATTCCATTCAAATTTACAACCTGGGTAAACGACTTCCAGAACGGCTCTGCTGCCCTAGTACCCAGATTTGGGAATGGAGAAATGCTGCATCCTGGTGGCCGTTTCCCACAACAGCAGCTTTAAACCCACGGCAAAAGGTCACGAAATATTCACCAATTGCAGTTCTGTAAATGACACCTGCCCCCCAAAACATACTGAGGTCGAAAATCGACCAAAAAATTCAAGAGTGCAACCTTCCAAAAGACAATTTGAAGAGGTATATTGTACTCACACTTTGTTTTCTTTTTTCTTTTAACAGAAAAGAAAAAGGCGTGGAGAAATGATGAATTTTAGGAATTTTTAAAGACAGGTAAACCCAACTTACAAAAACCTATCAGCTCACACCAGTCAGAATGGCCATCAACAAAAATGCTGCAAACAATAAATGCTGACGTGATTGTGGAGAAATGCGTACCCTCGATTCTAAGGGGCACGTGGTAAGAGCCACTAATGAAAGCACAATTGAGGTGCCTTGAAAAGGTAAACATTGAGCTACCATACCAGTCAATCAATCATACCCACTGCTGGGTCTATCACCTGAGAGAATGAAAATCAAAAATCACAGGCTGGCAATCCTGCGCTCCAGCAATATTTACCGTAGGCAACACTTGGAAGAAACGAAACTGTCCATCAAAAGAGGAATGCACCAAGAAGAAGGGGTCCATGTACACAATGGAATAGTAGCCATGGAAAACATTGAAGCACGGCTCTTTGAGGCACCATAGATGAGCCTGGAGATAATCACAAAACATGAAGTAGGACGGAAAGCAAAAGACCTATATCCTATGATATCACTTATGGCATTGTCTAATAACGGACACAAATGAACATATTTCCAAAGAGAAAGACACTCACAGGCTTAGAAAACAAACTATGCTCATCTAAAAGGAAAGGGGGGGGGAATTGATAAATGAAGATGAGTGTTACTATACGTATACAAATACATATTATATACATGTATCAAAAAGACCGAACATATAGCAAGGGAGGTCTACGGAACACTGTAATATTTTACATGGGAAGAGGATCTGTACATTAATAGACATATATAATGTACAAATGAACCAGATTGTGTACACCTAGGACAAACAGTATTCTAATCTTTACCCCGATTAAAAAAAATTAAAAAACCAAGAAGAAGTAATGAGACATAAACTTATGGGGATTTCTCCTGGCAAATTCCATTCTAATTTACAACCTAGGACAAGGACGTGCAGAAAGGCTCTGCTGCCCTAGTACCCAGATTGGGGAATGGAGAAATGCTGCCTCCTTGTGGCCGTTTCCCACAACAGCAGCTTTAAACCCACTGCGAAAGGTCACTAGATATTCACCAACTTGCAGTTCTGTAAATGACACCTGCCCTCCAAAAAATTTCTGGGGTCAAAAATCGACCAAAAAATTCAAAAGAGGGCAACCTTCCAAGAAGACAATTTCAAGAGGTATATTGTACTCACGGTTTTTTCTTTTAAGAGAGAAAAGAAAAAGGCGTGGGAAAATGACGAATTTTAGGAAGTTTTAAAGATATGCAAAACGAAATTACAAATACCTATCAGCTCCCAGCAGTCAGAATGACCATTGGCAAAAATGCTGCAAACAATACATGCTGAAGGGATTGTGGAGAAATGTGTACCCTCAGTTCTAAGGGGGACGTGGAAAGAACCATTAATGTAAACACAATGGAGGTGCTTTGAAAAGGTAAACATTGAGCTACCAGTGAATCAAGCATACCACCTGCTGAGCCTATCACCTGAGAAAATGAGAATCTAAAAGTCACAGGCTGGCAAACCTGTACGCCAGCAATATTTACCATAGTCAACACTTGGAAGCAACAAAAATGTCCATCAACAGAGGAATGCACCAAGAAGAAGTGGTCCATGTATACAATGGAATGTTACTCCAGTAAAAAATATAAATTAAATTTAAAAAACAAACAAATGTAAGGAGACATCAGCATTTGTGGGTTTATCCGGGCACATTGCACTCTAATTTGTAAGCGAAGAACACCACTGGCCGGTAGGTCTGTTTCCCTAGTACCAGCGTGGGGAACGTAGAAAGGCTGCCGCCCTCGGGCCGTTACCTGCAAAAGCAGGTTTAAAGCCTGAGCTAATGGTCACTTCATATGAACTAGTACTGCAGGGCTGTAAATGAAACCTGCCCTCAAAATGTCTTGAGGGAGGTAATGGCCAAAATATTTCAAAAGGTGACACATACTTTAAGTAAACACTTTGAAGAACTAAGCTCTAATCACAGCTGGAAAAATAAAAAGGACATGTCTTCAAGCTCAATTTCAACGCATGATGAGACACATGCAAATTCAGCCACAAAGAGGTATCAGCTCACACCACTCAGAATAACCATCAGCAAAAAACTACAAAGAATAAATGCTGAAGGTGCTCTGGAGAAATGCATACCCTCAACTTTATGTGGGACCTAACCTGGAAAGAGCCACTAAAGAGAACAGAATGGAGGTGCCTTTAAAAGGTAAACATTGAGCTACCATATGATCCAGCAGACCCATCCCTGGACCTATAACCTAAGAAGACAGAATTGGAAAGACACAGGCAGGCAAATCTGCATTGCATAGTATCACAATAGCCAAGATATGGAAGTAACCAAAAAGTCCACCGACAGATGGGTGGACAAAGAAGCACTGCTACAAGTACAGATGGAATATGAGCTAGCGAGAAAATGAAACAATGCCATTTGCAGCACCATAGATGAGTCTAGAAGTAATCACGCAACTTGTAGTAAGTGAGAAAGCGAAAGACACATATCCTGTATCACATACAGGTGTTACCTAACAATTGAAACAAACGAAGATATTTCCACAGAGAAAGGCAATCACGGATTCAGTACAAAAACTTATGGTTCACCAAATGGAAAGGTGTGAGGATTGGATACACCACCATATTGAGGTTAACAGAGAGATACAAACACATGTGAAATATATAATCAGCAAAGACCTACGGAATACCAAGAGAAGACTACTCAACATTGTGTCATAACCTACATGGGAAAAGGATCTGAAGAAGAACAGATATACGTATATGTGTGAAAGAACCACATCTTGCACACCTAGAACAAACAAAACATTGTAATCAAGTTTGCTGTGATAAAAGATAAAAATTAAGTTAAAAATACGAACAAGAAGTAATGAGACATAAACTTAAAGGGCTTTTTCCTGGCACATTCCATTCTAATGTACAACCTAGAACACCACTTCCAGGAAGGCTCTGTGGCCCTAGTAACCAGATTTGGTAAAGGAGAAATGCTGCCGCCTTGTGGCCGATTCCCGCAAGAGCAGCTTTTAACCCACAGCTAACGGTCACTTAACATTCACAAGGACTCAGGGCTGTAAAGGACACCTGCCCTCAAAATTGTGCTGAGGTAGGGAATGGATAAAAAAAATTCAAAACAGGCAAATTTTTCAAGAAGATAGTATGAAGAGGTAAGTTTTACTCACTCTCTTTTTCAAAAAAGGAAAATGGATAAAAGCTCAACCTCAGGAAGTATTAGACTCATGCAACGGAATCTACAAAAAGTTTTCAACTCACACCAGTCGACTGACCATCAGCAAAAAGTCTACAAACAATAAATGCTGAAGAGGTTTCAGAGAACTGTGTACCCTCTAGCTGCTGGTGAGATGTAAAGTGGTTGACAGCCAATAATGAGAACAGAAAGGAGCTGCGCTTAAAAGGAAAAATTGAGGTACCATTCAATCCAGCAGGCGCCCCAACGGGCCGCTCACCTGAGAAGACCAGAATCAAGAAGACCCGGGCTGCAAAAGCTGCACTGCAGCCTTATTCACAATAGACAAGACAGTGAAGCAACCAAAATGTCCATCAACAGATGAAGGGATAAAGAAGAAGTGGTCCATGTACACAATGAATACTAGCCATGGAAAACAATGAAACACTGCTCTTTGAGGCACCATAGATGATCTTGGAGATAATCACAGAACGTGAGGTAAGTCGGAAAGCAAAGTCCTATATCTTATGATAACACTTATAGGCGTTATCTAATAACTGACACAAATGAACGTATTTCCACAGAGAAAGGCACTCACTGACTTAGAAAAAAAACTATGCTTATCTAAAAGGAAAGGTGGGGGGAATGGATAAGTGAAGATTAGCGTTACCATATGTATACAAATACATATTATATACATATATCAAAAAGACCGACCATATAGCAAGGGAGGTTGACGGAACACTCTGTAATAATTTACATGGGAAGCGGATCTCTACATAAGTAGATATACATAATGTGTAAATGAACCAGAGTGTGTACACCTTGGACAAACAACATTCGAACCATTACCCCAATTTAAAAAATTAAAACAACGAACTAGAAGTAATGAGACATAAACTTATGGGGGGTTTTCCTGGCACATTCCATTCAAATTTACAACCTGGGTAAACGACTTCCAGAACGGCTCTGCTGCCCTAGTACCCAGATTTGGGAATGGAGAAATGCTGCATCCTGGTGGCCGTTTCCCACAACAGCAGCTTTAAACCCACGGCAAAAGGTCACGAAATATTCACCAATTGCAGTTCTGTAAATGACACCTGCCCCCCAAAACATACTGAGGTCGAAAATCGACCAAAAAATTCAAGAGTGCAACCTTCCAAAAGACAATTTGAAGAGGTATATTGTACTCACACTTTGTTTTCTTTTTTCTTTTAACAGAAAAGAAAAAGGCGTGGAGAAATGATGAATTTTAGGAATTTTTCAAGACAGGTAAACCCAACTTACAAAAACCTATCAGCTCACACCAGTCAGAATGGCCATCAACAAAAATGCTGCAAACAATAAATGCTGACGTGATTGTGGAGAAATGCGTACCCTCGATTCTAAGGGGCACGTGGTAAGAGCCACTAATGAAAGCACAATTGAGGTGCCTTGAAAAGGTAAACATTGAGCTACCATACCAGTCAATCAATCATACCCACTGCTGGGTCTATCACCTGAGAGAATGAAAATCAAAAATCACAGGCTGGCAATCCTGCGCTCCAGCAATATTTACCGTAGGCAACACTTGGAAGAAACGAAACTGTCCATCAAAAGAGGAATGCACCAAGAAGAAGGGGTCCATGTACACAATGGAATAGTAGCCATGGAAAACATTGAAGCACTGCTCTTTGAGGCACCATAGATGAGCCTGGAGATAATCACAAAACATGAAGTAGGACGGAAAGCAAAAGACCTATATCCTATGATATCACTTATGGCATTGTCTAATAACGGACACAAATGAACATATTTCCAAAGAGAAAGACACTCACAGGCTTAGAAAACAAACTATGCTCATCTAAAAGGAAAGGGGGGGGGGAATTGATAAATGAAGATGAGTGTTACTATACGTATACAAATACATATTATATACATGTATCAAAAAGACCGAACATATAGCAAGGGAGGTCTACGGAACACTGTAATATTTTACATGGGAAGAGGATCTGTACATTAATAGACATATATAATGTACAAATGAACCAGATTGTGTACACCTAGGACAAACAGTATTCTAATCTTTACCCCGATTAAAAAAAATTAAAAAACCAAGAAGAAGTAATGAGACATAAACTTATGGGGATTTCTCCTGGCAAATTCCATTCTAATTTACAACCTAGGACAAGGACGTGCAGAAAGGCTCTGCTGCCCTAGTACCCAGATTGGGGAATGGAGAAATGCTGCCTCCTTGTGGCCGTTTCCCACAACAGCAGCTTTAAACCCACTGCGAAAGGTCACTAGATATTCACCAACTTGCAGTTCTGTAAATGACACCTGCCCTCCAAAAAATTTCTGGGGTCAAAAATCGACCAAAAAATTCAAAAGAGGGCAACCTTCCAAGAAGACAATTTCAAGAGGTATATTGTACTCACGGTTTTTTCTTTTAAGAGAGAAAAGAAAAAGGCGTGGGAAAATGACGAATTTTAGGAAGTTTTAAAGATATGCAAAACGAAATTACAAATACCTATCAGCTCCCAGCAGTCAGAATGACCATTGGCAAAAATGCTGCAAACAATACATGCTGAAGGGATTGTGGAGAAATGTGTACCCTCAGTTCTAAGGGGGACGTGGAAAGAACCATTAATGTAAACACAATGGAGGTGCTTTGAAAAGGTAAACATTGAGCTACCAGTGAATCAAGCATACCACCTGCTGAGCCTATCACCTGAGAAAATGAGAATCTAAAAGTCACAGGCTGGCAAACCTGTACGCCAGCAATATTTACCATAGTCAACACTTGGAAGCAACAAAAATGTCCATCAACAGAGGAATGCACCAAGAAGAAGTGGTCCATGTATACAATGGAATGTTACTCCAGTAAAAAATATAAATTAAATTTAAAAAACAAACAAATGTAAGGAGACATCAGCATTTGTGGGTTTATCCGGGCACATTGCACTCTAATTTGTAAGCGAAGAACACCACTGGCCGGTAGGTCTGTTTCCCTAGTACCAGCGTGGGGAACGTAGAAAGGCTGCCGCCCTCGGGCCGTTACCTGCAAAAGCAGGTTTAAAGCCTGAGCTAATGGTCACTTCATATGAACTAGTACTGCAGGGCTGTAAATGAAACCTGCCCTCAAAATGTCTTGAGGGAGGTAATGGCCAAAATATTTCAAAAGGTGACACATACTTTAAGTAAACACTTTGAAGAACTAAGCTCTAATCACAGATGGAAAAATTAAAAGGACATGTCTTCAAGCTCAATTTCAACGCATGATGAGACACATGCAAATTCAACCACAAAGAGGTATCAGCTCACACCACTCAGAATAACCATCAGCAAAAAACTACAAAGAATAAATGCTGAAGGTGCTCTGGAGAAATGCATACCCTCAACTTTATGTGGGACGTAACCTGGAAAGAGCCACTAAAGAGAACAGAATGGAGGTGCCTTTAAAAGGTAAACATTGAGCTACCATATGATCCAGCAGACCCATTCCTGGACCTATAACCTAAGAAGACAGAATTGGAAAGACACAGGCAGGCAAATCTGCATTGCATAGTATCACAATAGCCAAGATATGGAAGTAACCAAAAAGTCCACCGACAGATGGGTGGACAAAGAAGCACTGCTACAAGTACAGATGGAATATGAGCTAGCGAGAAAATGAAACAATGCCATTTGCAGCACCATAGATGAGTCTAGAAGTAATCACGCAACTTGTAGTAAGTGAGAAAGCGAAAGACACATATCCTGTATCACATACAGGTGTTACCTAACAATTGAAACAAACGAAGATATTTCCACAGAGAAAGGCAATCACGGATTCAGTACAAAAACTTATGGTTCACCAAATGGAAAGGTGTGAGGATTGGATACACCACCATATTGAGGTTAACAGAGAGATACAAACACATGTGAAATATATAATCAGCAAAGACCTACGGAATACCAAGAGAAGACTACTCAACATTGTGTCATAACCTACATGGGAAAAGGATCTGAAGAAGAACAGATATACGTATATGTGTGAAAGAACCACATCTTGCACACCTAGAACAAACAAAACATTGTAATCAAGTTTGCTGTGATAAAAGATAAAAATTAAGTTAAAAATACGAACAAGAAGTAATGAGACATAAACTTAAAGGGCTTTTTCCTGGCACATTCCATTCTAATGTACAACCTAGAACACCACTTCCAGGAAGGCTCTGTGGCCCTAGTAACCAGATTTGGTAAAGGAGAAATGCTGCCGCCTTGTGGCCGATTCCCGCAAGAGCAGCTTTTAACCCACAGCTAACGGTCACTTAACATTCACAAGGACTCAGGGCTGTAAAGGACACCTGCCCTCAAAATTGTGCTGAGGTAGGGAATGGATAAAAAAAATTCAAAACAGGCAAATTTTTCAAGAAGATAGTATGAAGAGGTAAGTTTTACTCACTCTCTTTTTCAAAAAAGGAAAATGGATAAAAGCTCAACCTCAGGAAGTATTAGACTCATGCAACGGAATCTACAAAAAGTTTTCAACTCACACCAGTCGACTGACCATCAGCAAAAAGTCTACAAACAATAAATGCTGAAGAGGTTTCAGAGAACTGTGTACCCTCTAGCTGCTGGTGAGATGTAAAGTGGTTGACAGCCAATAATGAGAACAGAAAGGAGCTGCGCTTAAAAGGAAAAATTGAGGTACCATTCAATCCAGCAGGCGCCCCAACGGGCCGCTCACCTGAGAAGACCAGAATCAAGAAGACCCGGGCTGCAAAAGCTGCACTGCAGCCTTATTCACAATAGACAAGACAGTGAAGCAACCAAAATGTCCATCAACAGATGAAGGGATAAAGAAGAAGTGGTCCATGTACACAATGAATACTAGCCATGGAAAACAATGAAACACTGCTCTTTGAGGCACCATAGATGATCTTGGAGATAATCACAGAACGTGAGGTAAGTCGGAAAGCAAAGTCCTATATCTTATGATAACACTTATAGGCGTTATCTAATAACTGACACAAATGAACGTATTTCCACAGAGAAAGGCACTCACTGACTTAGAAAAAAAACTATGCTTATCTAAAAGGAAAGGTGGGGGGAATGGATAAGTGAAGATTAGCGTTACCATATGTATACAAATACATATTATATACATATATCAAAAAGACCGACCATATAGCAAGGGAGGTTGACGGAACACTCTGTAATAATTTACATGGGAAGCGGATCTCTACATAAGTAGATATACATAATGTGTAAATGAACCAGAGTGTGTACACCTTGGACAAACAACATTCGAACCATTACCCCAATTTAAAAAATTAAAACAACGAACTAGAAGTAATGAGACATAAACTTATGGGGGGTTTTCCTGGCACATTCCATTCAAATTTACAACCTGGGTAAACGACTTCCAGAACGGCTCTGCTGCCCTAGTACCCAGATTTGGGAATGGAGAAATGCTGCATCCTGGTGGCCGTTTCCCACAACAGCAGCTTTAAACCCACGGCAAAAGGTCACGAAATATTCACCAATTGCAGTTCTGTAAATGACACCTGCCCCCCAAAACATACTGAGGTCGAAAATCGACCAAAAAATTCAAGAGTGCAACCTTCCAAAAGACAATTTGAAGAGGTATATTGTACTCACACTTCGTTTTCTTTTTTCTTTTAACAGAAAAGAAAAAGGCGTGGAGAAATGATGAATTTTAGGAATTTTTCAAGACAGGTAAACCCAACTTACAAAAACCTATCAGCTCACACCAGTCAGAATGGCCATCAACAAAAATGCTGCAAACAATAAATGCTGACGTGATTGTGGAGAAATGCGTACCCTCGATTCTAAGGGGCACGTGGTAAGAGCCACTAATGAAAGCACAATTGAGGTGCCTTGAAAAGGTAAACATTGAGCTACCATACCAGTCAATCAATCATACCCACTGCTGGGTCTATCACCTGAGAGAATGAAAATCAAAAATCACAGGCTGGCAATCCTGCGCTCCAGCAATATTTACCGTAGGCAACACTTGGAAGAAACGAAACTGTCCATCAAAAGAGGAATGCACCAAGAAGAAGGGGTCCATGTACACAATGGAATAGTAGCCATGGAAAACATTGAAGCACTGCTCTTTGAGGCACCATAGATGAGCCTGGAGATAATCACAAAACATGAAGTAGGACGGAAAGCAAAAGACCTATATCCTATGATATCACTTATGGCATTGTCTAATAACGGACACAAATGAACATATTTCCAAAGAGAAAGACACTCACAGGCTTAGAAAACAAACTATGCTCATCTAAAAGGAAAGGGGGGGGGAATTGATAAATGAAGATGAGTGTTACTATACGTATACAAATACATATTATATACATGTATCAAAAAGACCGAACATATAGCAAGGGAGGTCTACGGAACACTGTAATATTTTACATGGGAAGAGGATCTGTACATTAATAGACATATATAATGTACAAATGAACCAGATTGTGTACACCTAGGACAAACAGTATTCTAATCTTTACCCCGATTAAAAAAAATTAAAAAACCAAGAAGAAGTAATGAGACATAAACTTATGGGGATTTCTCCTGGCAAATTCCATTCTAATTTACAACCTAGGACAAGGACGTGCAGAAAGGCTCTGCTGCCCTAGTACCCAGATTGGGGAATGGAGAAATGCTGCCTCCTTGTGGCCGTTTCCCACAACAGCAGCTTTAAACCCACTGCGAAAGGTCACTAGATATTCACCAACTTGCAGTTCTGTAAATGACACCTGCCCTCCAAAAAATTTCTGGGGTCAAAAATCGACCAAAAAATTCAAAAGAGGGCAACCTTCCAAGAAGACAATTTCAAGAGGTATATTGTACTCACGGTTTTTTCTTTTAAGAGAGAAAAGAAAAAGGCGTGGGAAAATGACGAATTTTAGGAAGTTTTAAAGATATGCAAAACGAAATTACAAATACCTATCAGCTCCCAGCAGTCAGAATGACCATTGGCAAAAATGCTGCAAACAATACATGCTGAAGGGATTGTGGAGAAATGTGTACCCTCAGTTCTAAGGGGGACGTGGAAAGAACCATTAATGTAAACACAATGGAGGTGCTTTGAAAAGGTAAACATTGAGCTACCAGTGAATCAAGCATACCACCTGCTGAGCCTATCACCTGAGAAAATGAGAATCTAAAAGTCACAGGCTGGCAAACCTGTACGCCAGCAATATTTACCATAGTCAACACTTGGAAGCAACAAAAATGTCCATCAACAGAGGAATGCACCAAGAAGAAGTGGTCCATGTATACAATGGAATGTTACTCCAGTAAAAAATATAAATTAAATTTAAAAAACAAACAAATGTAAGGAGACATCAGCATTTGTGGGTTTATCCGGGCACATTGCACTCTAATTTGTAAGCGAAGAACACCACTGGCCGGTAGGTCTGTTTCCCTAGTACCAGCGTGGGGAACGTAGAAAGGCTGCCGCCCTCGGGCCGTTACCTGCAAAAGCAGGTTTAAAGCCTGAGCTAATGGTCACTTCATATGAACTAGTACTGCAGGGCTGTAAATGAAACCTGCCCTCAAAATGTCTTGAGGGAGGTAATGGCCAAAATATTTCAAAAGGTGACACATACTTTAAGTAAACACTTTGAAGAACTAAGCTCTAATCACAGCTGGAAAAATAAAAAGGACATGTCTTCAAGCTCAATTTCAACGCATGATGAGACACATGCAAATTCAGCCACAAAGAGGTATCAGCTCACACCACTCAGAATAACCATCAGCAAAAAACTACAAAGAATAAATGCTGAAGGTGCTCTGGAGAAATGCATACCCTCAACTTTATGTGGGACGTAACCTGGAAAGAGCCACTAAAGAGAACAGAATGGAGGTGCCTTTAAAAGGTAAACATTGAGCTACCATATGATCCAGCAGACCCATTCCTGGACCTATAACCTAAGAAGACAGAATTGGAAAGACACAGGCAGGCAAATCTGCATTGCATAGTATCACAATAGCCAAGATATGGAAGTAACCAAAAAGTCCACCGACAGATGGGTGGACAAAGAAGCACTGCTACAAGTACAGATGGAATATGAGCTAGCGAGAAAATGAAACAATGCCATTTGCAGCACCATAGATGAGTCTAGAAGTAATCACGCAACTTGTAGTAAGTGAGAAAGCGAAAGACACATATCCTGTATCACATACAGGTGTTACCTAACAATTGAAACAAACGAAGATATTTCCACAGAGAAAGGCAATCACGGATTCAGTACAAAAACTTATGGTTCACCAAATGGAAAGGTGTGAGGATTGGATACACCACCATATTGAGGTTAACAGAGAGATACAAACACATGTGAAATATATAATCAGCAAAGACCTACGGAATACCAAGAGAAGAATACTCAACATTGTGTCATAACCTACATGGGAAAAGGATCTGAAGAAGAACAGATATACGTATATGTGTGAAAGAACCACATCTTGCACACCTAGAACAAACAAAACATTGTAATCAAGTTTGCTGTGATAAAAGATAAAAATTTAGTTAAAAATACGAACAAGAAGTAATGAGACATAAACTTAAAGGGCTTTTTCCTGGCACATTCCATTCTAATGTACAACCTAGAACACCACTTCCAGGAAGGCTCTGTGGCCCTAGTAACCAGATTTGGTAAAGGAGAAATGCTGCCGCCTTGTGGCCGATTCCCGCAAGAGCAGCTTTTAACCCACAGCTAACGGTCACTTAACATTCACAAGGACTCAGGGCTGTAAAGGACACCTGCCCTCAAAATTGTGCTGAGGTAGGGAATGGATAAAAAAAATTCAAAACAGGCAAATTTTTCAAGAAGATAGTATGAAGAGGTAAGTTTTACTCACTCTCTTTTTCAAAAAAGGAAAATGGATAAAAGCTCAACCTCAGGAAGTATTAGACTCATGCAACGGAATCTACAAAAAGTTTTCAACTCACACCAGTCGACTGACCATCAGCAAAAAGTCTACAAACAATAAATGCTGAAGAGGTTTCAGAGAACTGTGTACCCTCTAGCTGCTGGTGAGATGTAAAGTGGTTGACAGCCAATAATGAGAACAGAAAGGAGCTGCGCTTAAAAGGAAAAATTGAGGTACCATTCAATCCAGCAGGCGCCCCAACGGGCCGCTCACCTGAGAAGACCAGAATCAAGAAGACCCGGGCTGCAAAAGCTGCACTGCAGCCTTATTCACAATAGACAAGACAGTGAAGCAACCAAAATGTCCATCAACAGATGAAGGGATAAAGAAGAAGTGGTCCATGTACACAATGAATACTAGCCATGGAAAACAATGAAACACTGCTCTTTGAGGCACCATAGATGATCTTGGAGATAATCACAGAACGTGAGGTAAGTCGGAAAGCAAAGTCCTATATCTTATGATAACACTTATAGGCGTTATCTAATAACTGACACAAATGAACGTATTTCCACAGAGAAAGGCACTCACTGACTTAGAAAAAAAACTATGCTTATCTAAAAGGAAAGGTGGGGGGAATGGATAAGTGAAGATTAGCGTTACCATATGTATACAAATACATATTATATACATATATCAAAAAGACCGACCATATAGCAAGGGAGGTTGACGGAACACTCTGTAATAATTTACATGGGAAGCGGATCTCTACATAAGTAGATATACATAATGTGTAAATGAACCAGAGTGTGTACACCTTGGACAAACAACATTCGAACCATTACCCCAATTTAAAAAATTAAAACAACGAACTAGAAGTAATGAGACATAAACTTATGGGGGGTTTTCCTGGCACATTCCATTCAAATTTACAACCTGGGTAAACGACTTCAGAACGGCTCTGCTGCCCTAGTACCCAGACTTGGGAATGGAGAAATGCTGCATCCTGGTGGCCGTTTCCCACAACAGCAGCTTTAAACCCACGGCAAAAGGTCACGAAATATTCACCAATTGCAGTTCTGTAAATGACACCTGCCCCCCAAAACATACTGAGGTCGAAAATCGACCAAAAAATTCAAGAGTGCAACCTTCCAAAAGACAATTTGAAGAGGTATATTGTACTCACACTTTGTTTTCTTTTTTCTTTTAACAGAAAAGAAAAAGGCGTGGAGAAATGATGAATTTTAGGAATTTTTCAAGACAGGTAAACCCAACTTACAAAAACCTATCAGCTCACACCAGTCAGAATGGCCATCAACAAAAATGCTGCAAACAATAAATGCTGACGTGATTGTGGAGAAATGCGTACCCTCGATTCTAAGGGGCACGTGGTAAGAGCCACTAATGAAAGCACAATTGAGGTGCCTTGAAAAGGTAAACATTGAGCTACCATACCAGTCAATCAATCATACCCACTGCTGGGTCTATCACCTGAGAGAATGAAAATCAAAAATCACAGGCTGGCAATCCTGCGCTCCAGCAATATTTACCGTAGGCAACACTTGGAAGAAATGAAACTGTCCATCAAAAGAGGAATGCACCAAGAAGAAGGGGTCCATGTACACAATGGAATAGTAGCCATGGAAAACATTGAAGCACGGCTCTTTGAGGCACCATAGATGAGCCTGGAGATAATCACAAAACATGAAGTAGGACGGAAAGCAAAAGACCTATATCCTATGATATCACTTATGGCATTGTCTAATAACGGACACAAATGAACATATTTCCAAAGAGAAAGACACTCACAGGCTTAGAAAACAAACTATGCTCATCTAAAAGGAAAGGGGGGGGGGAATTGATAAATGAAGATGAGTGTTACTATACGTATACAAATACATATTATATACATGTATCAAAAAGACCGAACATATAGCAAGGGAGGTCTACGGAACACTGTAATATTTTACATGGGAAGAGGATCTGTACATTAATAGACATATATAATGTACAAATGAACCAGATTGTGTACACCTAGGACAAACAGTATTCTAATCTTTACCCCGATTAAAAAAAATTAAAAAACCAAGAAGAAGTAATGAGACATAAACTTATGGGGATTTCTCCTGGCAAATTCCATTCTAATTTACAACCTAGGACAAGGACGTGCAGAAAGGCTCTGCTGCCCTAGTACCCAGATTGGGGAATGGAGAAATGCTGCCTCCTTGTGGCCGTTTCCCACAACAGCAGCTTTAAACCCACTGCGAAAGGTCACTAGATATTCACCAACTTGCAGTTCTGTAAATGACACCTGCCCTCCAAAAAATTTCTGGGGTCAAAAATCGACCAAAAAATTCAAAAGAGGGCAACCTTCCAAGAAGACAATTTCAAGAGGTATATTGTACTCACGGTTTTTTCTTTTAAGAGAGAAAAGAAAAAGGCGTGGGAAAATGACGAATTTTAGGAAGTTTTAAAGATATGCAAAACGAAATTACAAATACCTATCAGCTCCCAGCAGTCAGAATGACCATTGGCAAAAATGCTGCAAACAATACATGCTGAAGGGATTGTGGAGAAATGTGTACCCTCAGTTCTAAGGGGGACGTGGAAAGAACCATTAATGTAAACACAATGGAGGTGCTTTGAAAAGGTAAACATTGAGCTACCAGTGAATCAAGCATACCACCTGCTGAGCCTATCACCTGAGAAAATGAGAATCTAAAAGTCACAGGCTGGCAAACCTGTACGCCAGCAATATTTACCATAGTCAACACTTGGAAGCAACAAAAATGTCCATCAACAGAGGAATGCACCAAGAAGAAGTGGTCCATGTATACAATGGAATGTTACTCCAGTAAAAAATATAAATTAAATTTAAAAAACAAACAAATGTAAGGAGACATCAGCATTTGTGGGTTTATCCGGGCACATTGCACTCTAATTTGTAAGCGAAGAACACCACTGGCCGGTAGGTCTGTTTCCCTAGTACCAGCGTGGGGAACGTAGAAAGGCTGCCGCCCTCGGGCCGTTACCTGCAAAAGCAGGTTTAAAGCCTGAGCTAATGGTCACTTCATATGAACTAGTACTGCAGGGCTGTAAATGAAACCTGCCCTCAAAATGTCTTGAGGGAGGTAATGGCCAAAATATTTCAAAAGGTGACACATACTTTAAGTAAACACTTTGAAGAACTAAGCTCTAATCACAGCTGGAAAAATAAAAAGGACATGTCTTCAAGCTCAATTTCAACGCATGATGAGACACATGCAAATTCAGCCACAAAGAGGTATCAGCTCACACCACTCAGAATAACCATCAGCAAAAAACTACAAAGAATAAATGCTGAAGGTGCTCTGGAGAAATGCATACCCTCAACTTTATGTGGGACGTAACCTGGAAAGAGCCACTAAAGAGAACAGAATGGAGGTGCCTTTAAAAGGTAAACATTGAGCTACCATATGATCCAGCAGACCCATTCCTGGACCTATAACCTAAGAAGACAGAATTGGAAAGACACAGGCAGGCAAATCTGCATTGCATAGTATCACAATAGCCAAGATATGGAAGTAACCAAAAAGTCCACCGACAGATGGGTGGACAAAGAAGCACTGCTACAAGTACAGATGGAATATGAGCTAGTGAGAAAATGAAACAATGCCATTTGCAACACCATAGATGAGTCTAGAAGTAATCACGCAACTTGTAGTAAGTGAGAAAGCGAAAGACACATATCCTGTATCACATACAGGTGTTACCTAACAATTGAAACAAACGAAGATATTTCCACAGAGAAAGGCAATCACGGATTCAGTACAAAAACTTATGGTTCACCAAATGGAAAGGTGTGAGGATTGGATACACCACCATATTGAGGTTAACAGAGAGATACAAACACATGTGAAATATATAATCAGCAAAGACCTACGGAATACCAAGAGAAGACTACTCAACATTGTGTCATAACCTACATGGGAAAAGGATCTGAAGAAGAACAGATATACGTATATGTGTGAAAGAACCACATCTTGCACACCTAGAACAAACAAAACATTGTAATCAAGTTTGCTGTGATAAAAGATAAAAATTAAGTTAAAAATACGAACAAGAAGTAATGGGACATAAACTTAAAGGGCTTTTTCCTGGCACATTCCATTCTAATGTACAACCTAGAACACCACTTCCAGGAAGGCTCTGTGGCCCTAGTAACCAGATTTGGTAAAGGAGAAATGCTGCCGCCTTGTGGCCGATTCCCGCAAGAGCAGCTTTTAACCCACAGCTAACGGTCACTTAACATTCACAAGGACTCAGGGCTGTAAAGGACACCTGCCCTCAAAATTGTGCTGAGGTAGGGAATGGATAAAAAAAATTCAAAACAGGCAAATTTTTCAAGAAGATAGTATGAAGAGGTAAGTTTTACTCACTCTCTTTTTCAAAAAAGGAAAATGGATAAAAGCTCAACCTCAGGAAGTATTAGACTCATGCAACGGAATCTACAAAAAGTTTTCAACTCACACCAGTCGACTGACCATCAGCAAAAAGTCTACAAACAATAAATGCTGAAGAGGTTTCAGAGAACTGTGTACCCTCTAGCTGCTGGTGAGATGTAAAGTGGTTGACAGCCAATAATGAGAACAGAAAGGAGCTGCGCTTAAAAGGAAAAATTGAGGTACCATTCAATCCAGCAGGCGCCCCAACGGGCCGCTCACCTGAGAAGACCAGAATCAAGAAGACCCGGGCTGCAAAAGCTGCACTGCAGCCTTATTCACAATAGACAAGACAGTGAAGCAACCAAAATGTCCATCAACAGATGAAGGGATAAAGAAGAAGTGGTCCATGTACACAATGAATACTAGCCATGGAAAACAATGAAACACTGCTCTTTGAGGCACCATAGATGATCTTGGAGATAATCACAGAACGTGAGGTAAGTCGGAAAGCAAAGTCCTATATCTTATGATAACACTTATAGGCGTTATCTAATAACTGACACAAATGAACGTATTTCCACAGAGAAAGGCACTCACTGACTTAGAAAAAAAACTATGCTTATCTAAAAGGAAAGGTGGGGGGAATGGATAAGTGAAGATTAGCGTTACCATATGTATACAAATACATATTATATACATATATCAAAAAGACCGACCATATAGCAAGGGAGGTTGACGGAACACTCTGTAATAATTTACATGGGAAGCGGATCTCTACATAAGTAGATATACATAATGTGTAAATGAACCAGAGTGTGTACACCTTGGACAAACAACATTCGAACCATTACCCCAATTTAAAAAATTAAAACAACGAACTAGAAGTAATGAGACATAAACTTATGGGGGGTTTTCCTGGCACATTCCATTCAAATTTACAACCTGGGTAAACGACTTCCAGAACGGCTCTGCTGCCCTAGTACCCAGATTTGGGAATGGAGAAATGCTGCATCCTGGTGGCCGTTTCCCACAACAGCAGCTTTAAACCCACGGCAAAAGGTCACGAAATATTCACCAATTGCAGTTCTGTAAATGACACCTGCCCCCCAAAACATACTGAGGTCGAAAATCGACCAAAAAATTCAAGAGTGCAACCTTCCAAAAGACAATTTGAAGAGGTATATTGTACTCACACTTTGTTTTCTTTTTTCTTTTAACAGAAAAGAAAAAGGCATGGAGAAATGATGAATTTTAGGAATTTTTAAAGACAGGTAAACCCAACTTACAAAAACCTGTCAGCTCACACCAGTCAGAATGGCCATCAACAAAAATGCTGCAAACAATAAATGCTGACGTGATTGTGGAGAAATGCGTACCCTCGATTCTAAGGGGCACGTGGTAAGAGCCACTAATGAAAGCACAATTGAGGTGCCTTGAAAAGGTAAACATTGAGCTACCATACCAGTCAATCAATCATACCCACTGCTGGGTCTATCACCTGAGAGAATGAAAATCAAAAATCACAGGCTGGCAATCCTGCGCTCCAGCAATATTTACCGTAGGCAACACTTGGAAGAAACGAAACTGTCCATCAAAAGAGGAATGCACCAAGAAGAAGGGGTCCATGTACACAATGGAATAGTAGCCATGGAAAACATTGAAGCACTGCTCTTTGAGGCACCATAGATGAGCCTGGAGATAATCACAAAACATGAAGTAGGACGGAAAGCAAAAGACCTATATCCTATGATATCACTTATGGCATTGTCTAATAACGGACACAAATGAACATATTTCCAAAGAGAAAGACACTCACAGGCTTAGAAAACAAACTATGCTCATCTAAAAGGAAAGGGGGGGGGGAATTGATAAATGAAGATGAGTGTTACTATACGTATACAAATACATATTATATACATGTATCAAAAAGACCGAACATATAGCAAGGGAGGTCTACGGAACACTGTAATATTTTACATGGGAAGAGGATCTGTACATTAATAGACATATATAATGTACAAATGAACCAGATTGTGTACACCTAGGACAAACAGTATTCTAATCTTTACCCCGATTAAAAAAAATTAAAAAACCAAGAAGAAGTAATGAGACATAAACTTATGGGGATTTCTCCTGGCAAATTCCATTCTAATTTACAACCTAGGACAAGGACGTGCAGAAAGGCTCTGCTGCCCTAGTACCCAGATTGGGGAATGGAGAAATGCTGCCTCCTTGTGGCCGTTTCCCACAACAGCAGCTTTAAACCCACTGCGAAAGGTCACTAGATATTCACCAACTTGCAGTTCTGTAAATGACACCTGCCCTCCAAAAAATTTCTGGGGTCAAAAATCGACCAAAAAATTCAAAAGAGGGCAACCTTCCAAGAAGACAATTTCAAGAGGTATATTGTACTCACGGTTTTTTCTTTTAAGAGAGAAAAGAAAAAGGCGTGGGAAAATGACGAATTTTAGGAAGTTTTAAAGATATGCAAAACGAAATTACAAATACCTATCAGCTCCCAGCAGTCAGAATGACCATTGGCAAAAATGCTGCAAACAATACATGCTGAAGGGATTGTGGAGAAATGTGTACCCTCAGTTCTAAGGGGGACGTGGAAAGAACCATTAATGTAAACACAATGGAGGTGCTTTGAAAAGGTAAACATTGAGCTACCAGTGAATCAAGCATACCACCTGCTGAGCCTATCACCTGAGAAAATGAGAATCTAAAAGTCACAGGCTGGCAAACCTGTACGCCAGCAATATTTACCATAGTCAACACTTGGAAGCAACAAAAATGTCCATCAACAGAGGAATGCACCAAGAAGAAGTGGTCCATGTATACAATGGAATGTTACTCCAGTAAAAAATATAAATTAAATTTAAAAAACAAACAAATGTAAGGAGACATCAGCATTTGTGGGTTTATCCGGGCACATTGCACTCTAATTTGTAAGCGAAGAACACCACTGGCCGGTAGGTCTGTTTCCCTAGTACCAGCGTGGGGAACGTAGAAAGGCTGCCGCCCTCGGGCCGTTACCTGCAAAAGCAGGTTTAAAGCCTGAGCTAATGGTCACTTCATATGAACTAGTACTGCAGGGCTGTAAATGAAACCTGCCCTCAAAATGTCTTGAGGGAGGTAATGGCCAAAATATTTCAAAAGGTGACACATACTTTAAGTAAACACTTTGAAGAACTAAGCTCTAATCACAGCTGGAAAAATAAAAAGGACATGTCTTCAAGCTCAATTTCAACGCATGATGAGACACATGCAGATTCAGCCACAAAGAGGTATCAGCTCACACCACTCAGAATAACCATCAGCAAAAAACTACAAAGAATAAATGCTGAAGGTGCTCTGGAGAAATGCATACCCTCAACTTTATGTGGGACGTAACCTGGAAAGAGCCACTAAAGAGAACAGAATGGAGGTGCCTTTAAAAGGTAAACATTGAGCTACCATATGATCCAGCAGACCCATTCCTGGACCTATAACCTAAGAAGACAGAATTGGAAAGACACAGGCAGGCAAATCTGCATTGCATAGTATCACAATAGCCAAGATATGGAAGTAACCAAAAAGTCCACCGACAGATGGGTGGACAAAGAAGCACTGCTACAAGTACAGATGGAATATGAGCTAGCGAGAAAATGAAACAATGCCATTTGCAGCACCATAGATGAGTCTAGAAGTAATCACGCAACTTGTAGTAAGTGAGAAAGCGAAAGACACATATCCTGTATCACATACAGGTGTTACCTAACAATTGAAACAAACGAAGATATTTCCACAGAGAAAGGCAATCACGGATTCAGTACAAAAACTTATGGTTCACCAAATGGAAAGGTGTGAGGATTGGATACACCACCATATTGAGGTTAACAGAGAGATACAAACACATGTGAAATATATAATCAGCAAAGACCTACGGAATACCAAGAGAAGACTACTCAACATTGTGTCATAACCTACATGGGAAAAGGATCTGAAGAAGAACAGATATACGTATATGTGTGAAAGAACCACATCTTGCACACCTAGAACAAACAAAACATTGTAATCAAGTTTGCTGTGATAAAAGATAAAAATTAAGTTAAAAATACGAACAAGAAGTAATGGGACATAAACTTAAAGGGCTTTTTCCTGGCACATTCCATTCTAATGTACAACCTAGAACACCACTTCCAGGAAGGCTCTGTGGCCCTAGTAACCAGATTTGGTAAAGGAGAAATGCTGCCGCCTTGTGGCCGATTCCCGCAAGAGCAGCTTTTAACCCACAGCTAACGGTCACTTAACATTCACAAGGACTCAGGGCTGTAAAGGACACCTGCCCTCAAAATTGTGCTGAGGTAGGGAATGGATAAAAAAAATTCAAAACAGGCAAATTTTTCAAGAAGATAGTATGAAGAGGTAAGTTTTACTCACTCTCTTTTTCAAAAAAGGAAAATGGATAAAAGCTCAACCTCAGGAAGTATTAGACTCATGCAACGGAATCTACAAAAAGTTTTCAACTCACACCAGTCGACTGACCATCAGCAAAAAGTCTACAAACAATAAATGCTGAAGAGGTTTCAGAGAACTGTGTACCCTCTAGCTGCTGGTGAGATGTAAAGTGGTTGACAGCCAATAATGAGAACAGAAAGGAGCTGCGCTTAAAAGGAAAAATTGAGGTACCATTCAATCCAGCAGGCGCCCCAACGGGCCGCTCACCTGAGAAGACCAGAATCAAGAAGACCCGGGCTGCAAAAGCTGCACTGCAGCCTTATTCACAATAGACAAGACAGTGAAGCAACCAAAATGTCCATCAACAGATGAAGGGATAAAGAAGAAGTGGTCCATGTACACAATGAATACTAGCCATGGAAAACAATGAAACACTGCTCTTTGAGGCACCATAGATGATCTTGGAGATAATCACAGAACGTGAGGTAAGTCGGAAAGCAAAGTCCTATATCTTATGATAACACTTATAGGCGTTATCTAATAACTGACACAAATGAACGTATTTCCACAGAGAAAGGCACTCACTGACTTAGAAAAAAAACTATGCTTATCTAAAAGGAAAGGTGGGGGGAATGGATAAGTGAAGATTAGCGTTACCATATGTATACAAATACATATTATATACATATATCAAAAAGACCGACCATATAGCAAGGGAGGTTGACGGAACACTCTGTAATAATTTACATGGGAAGCGGATCTCTACATAAGTAGATATACATAATGTGTAAATGAACCAGAGTGTGTACACCTTGGACAAACAACATTCGAACCATTACCCCAATTTAAAAAATTAAAACAACGAACTAGAAGTAATGAGACATAAACTTATGGGGGGTTTTCCTGGCACATTCCATTCAAATTTACAACCTGGGTAAACGACTTCCAGAACGGCTCTGCTGCCCTAGTACCCAGATTTGGGAATGGAGAAATGCTGCATCCTGGTGGCCGTTTCCCACAACAGCAGCTTTAAACCCACGGCAAAAGGTCACGAAATATTCACCAATTGCAGTTCTGTAAATGACACCTGCCCCCCAAAACATACTGAGGTCGAAAATCGACCAAAAAATTCAAGAGTGCAACCTTCCAAAAGACAATTTGAAGAGGTATATTGTACTCACACTTTGTTTTCTTTTTTCTTTTAACAGAAAAGAAAAAGGCGTGGAGAAATGATGAATTTTAGGAATTTTTAAAGACAGGTAAACCCAACTTACAAAAACCTGTCAGCTCACACCAGTCAGAATGGCCATCAACAAAAATGCTGCAAACAATAAATGCTGACGTGATTGTGGAGAAATGCGTACCCTCGATTCTAAGGGGCACGTGGTAAGAGCCACTAATGAAAGCACAATTGAGGTGCCTTGAAAAGGTAAACATTGAGCTACCATACCAGTCAATCAATCATACCCACTGCTGGGTCTATCACCTGAGAGAATGAAAATCAAAAATCACAGGCTGGCAATCCTGCGCTCCAGCAATATTTACCGTAGGCAACACTTGGAAGAAACGAAACTGTCCATCAAAAGAGGAATGCACCAAGAAGAAGGGGTCCATGTACACAATGGAATAGTAGCCATGGAAAACATTGAAGCACTGCTCTTTGAGGCACCATAGATGAGCCTGGAGATAATCACAAAACATGAAGTAGGACGGAAAGCAAAAGACCTATATCCTATGATATCACTTATGGCATTGTCTAATAACGGACACAAATGAACATATTTCCAAAGAGAAAGACACTCACAGGCTTAGAAAACAAACTATGCTCATCTAAAAGGAAAGGGGGGGGGGAATTGATAAATGAAGATGAGTGTTACTATACGTATACAAATACATATTATATACATGTATCAAAAAGACCGAACATATAGCAAGGGAGGTCTACGGAACACTGTAATATTTTACATGGGAAGAGGATCTGTACATTAATAGACATATATAATGTACAAATGAACCAGATTGTGTACACCTAGGACAAACAGTATTCTAATCTTTACCCCGATTAAAAAAAATTAAAAAACCAAGAAGAAGTAATGAGACATAAACTTATGGGGATTTCTCCTGGCAAATTCCATTCTAATTTACAACCTAGGACAAGGACGTGCAGAAAGGCTCTGCTGCCCTAGTACCCAGATTGGGGAATGGAGAAATGCTGCCTCCTTGTGGCCGTTTCCCACAACAGCAGCTTTAAACCCACTGCGAAAGGTCACTAGATATTCACCAACTTGCAGTTCTGTAAATGACACCTGCCCTCCAAAAAATTTCTGGGGTCAAAAATCGACCAAAAAATTCAAAAGAGGGCAACCTTCCAAGAAGACAATTTCAAGAGGTATATTGTACTCACGGTTTTTTCTTTTAAGAGAGAAAAGAAAAAGGCGTGGGAAAATGACGAATTTTAGGAAGTTTTAAAGATATGCAAAACGAAATTACAAATACCTATCAGCTCCCAGCAGTCAGAATGACCACTGGCAAAAATGCTGCAAACAATACATGCTGAAGGGATTGTGGAGAAATGTGTACCCTCAGTTCTAAGGGGGACGTGGAAAGAACCATTAATGTAAACACAATGGAGGTGCTTTGAAAAGGTAAACATTGAGCTACCAGTGAATCAAGCATACCACCTGCTGAGCCTATCACCTGAGAAAATGAGAATCTAAAAGTCACAGGCTGGCAAACCTGTACGCCAGCAATATTTACCATAGTCAACACTTGGAAGCAACAAAAATGTCCATCAACAGAGGAATGCACCAAGAAGAAGTGGTCCATGTATACAATGGAATGTTACTCCAGTAAAAAATATAAATTAAATTTAAAAAACAAACAAATGTAAGGAGACATCAGCATTTGTGGGTTTATCCGGGCACATTGCACTCTAATTTGTAAGCGAAGAACACCACTGGCCGGTAGGTCTGTTTCCCTAGTACCAGCGTGGGGAACGTAGAAAGGCTGCCGCCCTCGGGCCGTTACCTGCAAAAGCAGGTTTAAAGCCTGAGCTAATGGTCACTTCATATGAACTAGTACTGCAGGGCTGTAAATGAAACCTGCCCTCAAAATGTCTTGAGGGAGGTAATGGCCAAAATATTTCAAAAGGTGACACATACTTTAAGTAAACACTTTGAAGAACTAAGCTCTAATCACAGCTGGAAAAATAAAAAGGACATGTCTTCAAGCTCAATTTCAACGCATGATGAGACACATGCAAATTCAGCCACAAAGAGGTATCAGCTCACACCACTCAGAATAACCATCAGCAAAAAACTACAAAGAATAAATGCTGAAGGTGCTCTGGAGAAATGCATACCCTCAACTTTATGTGGGACGTAACCTGGAAAGAGCCACTAAAGAGAACAGAATGGAGGTGCCTTTAAAAGGTAAACATTGAGCTACCATATGATCCAGCAGACCCATTCCTGGACCTATAACCTAAGAAGACAGAATTGGAAAGACACAGGCAGGCAAATCTGCATTGCATAGTATCACAATAGCCAAGATATGGAAGTAACCAAAAAGTCCACCGACAGATGGGTGGACAAAGAAGCACTGCTACAAGTACAGATGGAATATGAGCTAGCGAGAAAATGAAACAATGCCATTTGCAACACCATAGATGAGTCTAGAAGTAATCACGCAACTTGTAGTAAGTGAGAAAGCGAAAGACACATATCCTGTATCACATACAGGTGTTACCTAACAATTGAAACAAACGAAGATATTTCCACAGAGAAAGGCAATCACGGATTCAGTACAAAAACTTATGGTTCACCAAATGGAAAGGTGTGAGGATTGGATACACCACCATATTGAGGTTAACAGAGAGATACAAACACATGTGAAATATATAATCAGCAAAGACCTACGGAATACCAAGAGAAGACTACTCAACATTGTGTCATAACCTACATGGGAAAAGGATCTGAAGAAGAACAGATATACGTATATGTGTGAAAGAACCACATCTTGCACACCTAGAACAAACAAAACATTGTAATCAAGTTTGCTGTGATAAAAGATAAAAATTAAGTTAAAAATACGAACAAGAAGTAATGAGACATAAACTTAAAGGGCTTTTTCCTGGCACATTCCATTCTAATGTACAACCTAGAACACCACTTCCAGGAAGGCTCTGTGGCCCTAGTAACCAGATTTGGTAAAGGAGAAATGCTGCCGCCTTGTGGCCGATTCCCGCAAGAGCAGCTTTTAACCCACAGCTAACGGTCACTTAACATTCACAAGGACTCAGGGCTGTAAAGGACACCTGCCCTCAAAATTGTGCTGAGGTAGGGAATGGATAAAAAAAATTCAAAACAGGCAAATTTTTCAAGAAGATAGTATGAAGAGGTAAGTTTTACTCACTCTCTTTTTCAAAAAAGGAAAATGGATAAAAGCTCAACCTCAGGAAGTATTAGACTCATGCAACGGAATCTACAAAAAGTTTTCAACTCACACCAGTCGACTGACCATCAGCAAAAAGTCTACAAACAATAAATGCTGAAGAGGTTTCAGAGAACTGTGTACCCTCTAGCTGCTGGTGAGATGTAAAGTGGTTGACAGCCAATAATGAGAACAGAAAGGAGCTGCGCTTAAAAGGAAAAATTGAGGTACCATTCAATCCAGCAGGCGCCCCAACGGGCCGCTCACCTGAGAAGACCAGAATCAAGAAGACCCGGGCTGCAAAAGCTGCACTGCAGCCTTATTCACAATAGACAAGACAGTGAAGCAACCAAAATGTCCATCAACAGATGAAGGGATAAAGAAGAAGTGGTCCATGTACACAATGAATACTAGCCATGGAAAACAATGAAACACTGCTCTTTGAGGCACCATAGATGATCTTGGAGATAATCACAGAACGTGAGGTAAGTCGGAAAGCAAAGTCCTATATCTTATGATAACACTTATAGGCGTTATCTAATAACTGACACAAATGAACGTATTTCCACAGAGAAAGGCACTCACTGACTTAGAAAAAAAACTATGCTTATCTAAAAGGAAAGGTGGGGGGAATGGATAAGTGAAGATTAGCGTTACCATATGTATACAAATACATATTATATACATATATCAAAAAGACCGACCATATAGCAAGGGAGGTTGACGGAACACTCTGTAATAATTTACATGGGAAGCGGATCTCTACATAAGTAGATATACATAATGTGTAAATGAACCAGAGTGTGTACACCTTGGACAAACAACATTCGAACCATTACCCCAATTTAAAAAATTAAAACAACGAACTAGAAGTAATGAGACATAAACTTATGGGGGGTTTTCCTGGCACATTCCATTCAAATTTACAACCTGGGTAAACGACTTCCAGAACGGCTCTGCTGCCCTAGTACCCAGATTTGGGAATGGAGAAATGCTGCATCCTGGTGGCCGTTTCCCACAACAGCAGCTTTAAACCCACGGCAAAAGGTCACGAAATATTCACCAATTGCAGTTCTGTAAATGACACCTGCCCCCCAAAACATACTGAGGTCGAAAATCGACCAAAAAATTCAAGAGTGCAACCTTCCAAAAGACAATTTGAAGAGGTATATTGTACTCACACTTTGTTTTCTTTTTTCTTTTAACAGAAAAGAAAAAGGCGTGGAGAAATGATGAATTTTAGGAATTTTTCAAGACAGGTAAACCCAACTTACAAAAACCTATCAGCTCACACCAGTCAGAATGGCCATCAACAAAAATGCTGCAAACAATAAATGCTGACGTGATTGTGGAGAAATGCGTACCCTCGATTCTAAGGGGCACGTGGTAAGAGCCACTAATGAAAGCACAATTGAGGTGCCTTGAAAAGGTAAACATTGAGCTACCATACCAGTCAATCAATCATACCCACTGCTGGGTCTATCACCTGAGAGAATGAAAATCAAAAATCACAGGCTGGCAATCCTGCGCTCCAGCAATATTTACCGTAGGCAACACTTGGAAGAAACGAAACTGTCCATCAAAAGAGGAATGCACCAAGAAGAAGGGGTCCATGTACACAATGGAATAGTAGCCATGGAAAACATTGAAGCACTGCTCTTTGAGGCACCATAGATGAGCCTGGAGATAATCACAAAACATGAAGTAGGACGGAAAGCAAAAGACCTATATCCTATGATATCACTTATGGCATTGTCTAATAACGGACACAAATGAACATATTTCCAAAGAGAAAGACACTCACAGGCTTAGAAAACAAACTATGCTCATCTAAAAGGAAAGGGGGGGGGGAATTGATAAATGAAGATGAGTGTTACTATACGTATACAAATACATATTATATACATGTATCAAAAAGACCGAACATATAGCAAGGGAGGTCTACGGAACACTGTAATATTTTACATGGGAAGAGGATCTGTACATTAATAGACATATATAATGTACAAATGAACCAGATTGTGTACACCTAGGACAAACAGTATTCTAATCTTTACCCCGATTAAAAAAAATTAAAAAACCAAGAAGAAGTAATGAGACATAAACTTATGGGGATTTCTCCTGGCAAATTCCATTCTAATTTACAACCTAGGACAAGGACGTGCAGAAAGGCTCTGCTGCCCTAGTACCCAGATTGGGGAATGGAGAAATGCTGCCTCCTTGTGGCCGTTTCCCACAACAGCAGCTTTAAACCCACTGCGAAAGGTCACTAGATATTCACCAACTTGCAGTTCTGTAAATGACACCTGCCCTCCAAAAAATTTCTGGGGTCAAAAATCGACCAAAAAATTCAAAAGAGGGCAACCTTCCAAGAAGACAATTTCAAGAGGTATATTGTACTCACGGTTTTTTCTTTTAAGAGAGAAAAGAAAAAGGCGTGGGAAAATGACGAATTTTAGGAAGTTTTAAAGATATGCAAAACGAAATTACAAATACCTATCAGCTCCCAGCAGTCAGAATGACCATTGGCAAAAATGCTGCAAACAATACATGCTGAAGGGATTGTGGAGAAATGTGTACCCTCAGTTCTAAGGGGGACGTGGAAAGAACCATTAATGTAAACACAATGGAGGTGCTTTGAAAAGGTAAACATTGAGCTACCAGTGAATCAAGCATACCACCTGCTGAGCCTATCACCTGAGAAAATGAGAATCTAAAAGTCACAGGCTGGCAAACCTGTACGCCAGCAATATTTACCATAGTCAACACTTGGAAGCAACAAAAATGTCCATCAACAGAGGAATGCACCAAGAAGAAGTGGTCCATGTATACAATGGAATGTTACTCCAGTAAAAAATATAAATTAAATTTAAAAAACAAACAAATGTAAGGAGACATCAGCATTTGTGGGTTTATCCGGGCACATTGCACTCTAATTTGTAAGCGAAGAACACCACTGGCCGGTAGGTCTGTTTCCCTAGTACCAGCGTGGGGAACGTAGAAAGGCTGCCGCCCTCGGGCCGTTACCTGCAAAAGCAGGTTTAAAGCCTGAGCTAATGGTCACTTCATATGAACTAGTACTGCAGGGCTGTAAATGAAACCTGCCCTCAAAATGTCTTGAGGGAGGTAATGGCCAAAATATTTCAAAAGGTGACACATACTTTAAGTAAACACTTTGAAGAACTAAGCTCTAATCACAGCTGGAAAAATAAAAAGGACATGTCTTCAAGCTCAATTTCAACGCATGATGAGACACATGCAAATTCAGCCACAAAGAGGTATCAGCTCACACCACTCAGAATAACCATCAGCAAAAAACTACAAAGAATAAATGCTGAAAGTGCTCTGGAGAAATGCATACCCTCAACTTTATGTGGGACCTAACCTGGAAAGAGCCACTAAAGAGAACAGAATGGAGGTGCCTTTAAAAGGTAAACACTGAGCTACCATATGATCCAGCAGACCCATTCCTGGACCTATAACCTAAGAAGACAGAATTGGAAAGACACAGGCAGGCAAATCTGCATTGCATAGTATCACAATAGCCAAGATATGGAAGTAACCAAAAAGTCCACCGACAGATGGGTGGACAAAGAAGCACTGCTACAAGTACAGATGGAATATGAGCTAGCGAGAAAATGAAACAATGCCATTTGCAACACCATAGATGAGTCTAGAAGTAATCACGCAACTTGTAGTAAGTGAGAAAGCGAAAGACACATATCCTGTATCACATACAGGTGTTACCTAACAATTGAAACAAACGAAGATATTTCCACAGAGAAAGGCAATCACGGATTCAGTACAAAAACTTATGGTTCACCAAATGGAAAGGTGTGAGGATTGGATACACCACCATATTGAGGTTAACAGAGAGATACAAACACATGTGAAATATATAATCAGCAAAGACCTACGGAATACCAAGAGAAGACTACTCAACATTGTGTCATAACCTACATGGGAAAAGGATCTGAAGAAGAACAGATATACGTATATGTGTGAAAGAACCACATCTTGCACACCTAGAACAAACAAAACATTGTAATCAAGTTTGCTGTGATAAAAGATAAAAATTAAGTTAAAAATACGAACAAGAAGTAATGAGACATAAACTTAAAGGGCTTTTTCCTGGCACATTCCATTCTAATGTACAACCTAGAACACCACTTCCAGGAAGGCTCTGTGGCCCTAGTAACCAGATTTGGTAAAGGAGAAATGCTGCCGCCTTGTGGCCGATTCCCGCAAGAGCAGCTTTTAACCCACAGCTAACGGTCACTTAACATTCACAAGGACTCAGGGCTGTAAAGGACACCTGCCCTCAAAATTGTGCTGAGGTAGGGAATGGATAAAAAAAATTCAAAACAGGCAAATTTTTCAAGAAGATAGTATGAAGAGGTAAGTTTTACTCACTCTCTTTTTCAAAAAAGGAAAATGGATAAAAGCTCAACCTCAGGAAGTATTAGACTCATGCAACGGAATCTACAAAAAGTTTTCAACTCACACCAGTCGACTGACCATCAGCAAAAAGTCTACAAACAATAAATGCTGAAGAGGTTTCAGAGAACTGTGTACCCTCTAGCTGCTGGTGAGATGTAAAGTGGTTGACAGCCAATAATGAGAACAGAAAGGAGCTGCGCTTAAAAGGAAAAATTGAGGTACCATTCAATCCAGCAGGCGCCCCAACGGGCCGCTCACCTGAGAAGACCAGAATCAAGAAGACCCGGGCTGCAAAAGCTGCACTGCAGCCTTATTCACAATAGACAAGACAGTGAAGCAACCAAAATGTCCATCAACAGATGAAGGGATAAAGAAGAAGTGGTCCATGTACACAATGAATACTAGCCCTGGAAAACAATGAAACACTGCTCTTTGAGGCACCATAGATGATCTTGGAGATAATCACAGAACGTGAGGTAAGTCGGAAAGCAAAGTCCTATATCTTATGATAACACTTATAGGCGTTATCTAATAACTGACACAAATGAACGTATTTCCACAGAGAAAGGCACTCACTGACTTAGAAAAAAAACTATGCTTATCTAAAAGGAAAGGTGGGGGGAATGGATAAGTGAAGATTAGCGTTACCATATGTATACAAATACATATTATATACATATATCAAAAAGACCGACCATATAGCAAGGGAGGTTGACGGAACACTCTGTAATAATTTACATGGGAAGCGGATCTCTACATAAGTAGATATACATAATGTGTAAATGAACCAGAGTGTGTACACCTTGGACAAACAACATTCGAACCATTACCCCAATTTAAAAAATTAAAACAACGAACTAGAAGTAATGAGACATAAACTTATGGGGGGTTTTCCTGGCACATTCCATTCAAATTTACAACCTGGGTAAACGACTTCCAGAACGGCTCTGCTGCCCTAGTACCCAGATTTGGGAATGGAGAAATGCTGCATCCTGGTGGCCGTTTCCCACAACAGCAGCTTTAAACCCACGGCAAAAGGTCACGAAATATTCACCAATTGCAGTTCTGTAAATGACACCTGCCCCCCAAAACATACTGAGGTCGAAAATCGACCAAAAAATTCAAGAGTGCAACCTTCCAAAAGACAATTTGAAGAGGTATATTGTACTCACACTTTGTTTTCTTTTTTCTTTTAACAGAAAAGAAAAAGGCGTGGAGAAATGATGAATTTTAGGAATTTTTAAAGACAGGTAAACCCAACTTACAAAAACCTATCAGCTCACACCAGTCAGAATGGCCATCAACAAAAATGCTGCAAACAATAAATGCTGACGTGATTGTGGAGAAATGCGTACCCTCGATTCTAAGGGGCACGTGGTAAGAGCCACTAATGAAAGCACAATTGAGGTGCCTTGAAAAGGTAAACATTGAGCTACCATACCAGTCAATCAATCATACCCACTGCTGGGTCTATCACCTGAGAGAATGAAAATCAAAAATCACAGGCTGGCAATCCTGCGCTCCAGCAATATTTACCGTAGGCAACACTTGGAAGAAACGAAACTGTCCATCAAAAGAGGAATGCACCAAGAAGAAGGGGTCCATGTACACAATGGAATAGTAGCCATGGAAAACATTGAAGCACGGCTCTTTGAGGCACCATAGATGAGCCTGGAGATAATCACAAAACATGAAGTAGGACGGAAAGCAAAAGACCTATATCCTATGATATCACTTATGGCATTGTCTAATAACGGACACAAATGAACATATTTCCAAAGAGAAAGACACTCACAGGCTTAGAAAACAAACTATGCTCATCTAAAAGGAAAGGGGGGGGGGAATTGATAAATGAAGATGAGTGTTACTATACGTATACAAATACATATTATATACATGTATCAAAAAGACCGAACATATAGCAAGGGAGGTCTACGGAACACTGTAATATTTTACATGGGAAGAGGATCTGTACATTAATAGACATATATAATGTACAAATGAACCAGATTGTGTACACCTAGGACAAACAGTATTCTAATCTTTACCCCGATTAAAAAAAATTAAAAAACCAAGAAGAAGTAATGAGACATAAACTTATGGGGATTTCTCCTGGCAAATTCCATTCTAATTTACAACCTAGGACAAGGACGTGCAGAAAGGCTCTGCTGCCCTAGTACCCAGATTGGGGAATGGAGAAATGCTGCCTCCTTGTGGCCGTTTCCCACAACAGCAGCTTTAAACCCACTGCGAAAGGTCACTAGATATTCACCAACTTGCAGTTCTGTAAATGACACCTGCCCTCCAAAAAATTTCTGGGGTCAAAAATCGACCAAAAAATTCAAAAGAGGGCAACCTTCCAAGAAGACAATTTCAAGAGGTATATTGTACTCACGGTTTTTTCTTTTAAGAGAGAAAAGAAAAAGGCGTGGGAAAATGACGAATTTTAGGAAGTTTTAAAGATATGCAAAACGAAATTACAAATACCTATCAGCTCCCAGCAGTCAGAATGACCATTGGCAAAAATGCTGCAAACAATACATGCTGAAGGGATTGTGGAGAAATGTGTACCCTCAGTTCTAAGGGGGACGTGGAAAGAACCATTAATGTAAACACAATGGAGGTGCTTTGAAAAGGTAAACATTGAGCTACCAGTGAATCAAGCATACCACCTGCTGAGCCTATCACCTGAGAAAATGAGAATCTAAAAGTCACAGGCTGGCAAACCTGTACGCCAGCAATATTTACCATAGTCAACACTTGGAAGCAACAAAAATGTCCATCAACAGAGGAATGCACCAAGAAGAAGTGGTCCATGTATACAATGGAATGTTACTCCAGTAAAAAATATAAATTAAATTTAAAAAACAAACAAATGTAAGGAGACATCAGCATTTGTGGGTTTATCCGGGCACATTGCACTCTAATTTGTAAGCGAAGAACACCACTGGCCGGTAGGTCTGTTTCCCTAGTACCAGCGTGGGGAACGTAGAAAGGCTGCCGCCCTCGGGCCGTTACCTGCAAAAGCAGGTTTAAAGCCTGAGCTAATGGTCACTTCATATGAACTAGTACTGCAGGGCTGTAAATGAAACCTGCCCTCAAAATGTCTTGAGGGAGGTAATGGCCAAAATATTTCAAAAGGTGACACATACTTTAAGTAAACACTTTGAAGAACTAAGCTCTAATCACAGCTGGAAAAATAAAAAGGACATGTCTTCAAGCTCAATTTCAACGCATGATGAGACACATGCAAATTCAGCCACAAAGAGGTATCAGCTCACACCACTCAGAATAACCATCAGCAAAAAACTACAAAGAATAAATGCTGAAGGTGCTCTGGAGAAATGCATACCCTCAACTTTATGTGGGACCTAACCTGGAAAGAGCCACTAAAGAGAACAGAATGGAGGTGCCTTTAAAAGGTAAACATTGAGCTACCATATGATCCAGCAGACCCATCCCTGGACCTATAACCTAAGAAGACAGAATTGGAAAGACACAGGCAGGCAAATCTGCATTGCATAGTATCACAATAGCCAAGATATGGAAGTAACCAAAAAGTCCACCGACAGATGGGTGGACAAAGAAGCACTGCTACAAGTACAGATGGAATATGAGCTAGCGAGAAAATGAAACAATGCCATTTGCAGCACCATAGATGAGTCTAGAAGTAATCACGCAACTTGTAGTAAGTGAGAAAGCGAAAGACACATATCCTGTATCACATACAGGTGTTACCTAACAATTGAAACAAACGAAGATATTTCCACAGAGAAAGGCAATCACGGATTCAGTACAAAAACTTATGGTTCACCAAATGGAAAGGTGTGAGGATTGGATACACCACCATATTGAGGTTAACAGAGAGATACAAACACATGTGAAATATATAATCAGCAAAGACCTACGGAATACCAAGAGAAGACTACTCAACATTGTGTCATAACCTACATGGGAAAAGGATCTGAAGAAGAACAGATATACGTATATGTGTGAAAGAACCACATCTTGCACACCTAGAACAAACAAAACATTGTAATCAAGTTTGCTGTGATAAAAGATAAAAATTAAGTTAAAAATACGAACAAGAAGTAATGAGACATAAACTTAAAGGGCTTTTTCCTGGCACATTCCATTCTAATGTACAACCTAGAACACCACTTCCAGGAAGGCTCTGTGGCCCTAGTAACCAGATTTGGTAAAGGAGAAATGCTGCCGCCTTGTGGCCGATTCCCGCAAGAGCAGCTTTTAACCCACAGCTAACGGTCACTTAACATTCACAAGGACTCAGGGCTGTAAAGGACACCTGCCCTCAAAATTGTGCTGAGGTAGGGAATGGATAAAAAAAATTCAAAACAGGCAAATTTTTCAAGAAGATAGTATGAAGAGGTAAGTTTTACTCACTCTCTTTTTCAAAAAAGGAAAATGGATAAAAGCTCAACCTCAGGAAGTATTAGACTCATGCAACGGAATCTACAAAAAGTTTTCAACTCACACCAGTCGACTGACCATCAGCAAAAAGTCTACAAACAATAAATGCTGAAGAGGTTTCAGAGAACTGTGTACCCTCTAGCTGCTGGTGAGATGTAAAGTGGTTGACAGCCAATAATGAGAACAGAAAGGAGCTGCGCTTAAAAGGAAAAATTGAGGTACCATTCAATCCAGCAGGCGCCCCAACGGGCCGCTCACCTGAGAAGACCAGAATCAAGAAGACCCGGGCTGCAAAAGCTGCACTGCAGCCTTATTCACAATAGACAAGACAGTGAAGCAACCAAAATGTCCATCAACAGATGAAGGGATAAAGAAGAAGTGGTCCATGTACACAATGAATACTAGCCCTGGAAAACAATGAAACACTGCTCTTTGAGGCACCATAGATGATCTTGGAGATAATCACAGAACGTGAGGTAAGTCGGAAAGCAAAGTCCTATATCTTATGATAACACTTATAGGCGTTATCTAATAACTGACACAAATGAACGTATTTCCACAGAGAAAGGCACTCACTGACTTAGAAAAAAAACTATGCTTATCTAAAAGGAAAGGTGGGGGGAATGGATAAGTGAAGATTAGCGTTACCATATGTATACAAATACATATTATATACATATATCAAAAAGACCGACCATATAGCAAGGGAGGTTGACGGAACACTCTGTAATAATTTACATGGGAAGCGGATCTCTACATAAGTAGATATACATAATGTGTAAATGAACCAGAGTGTGTACACCTTGGACAAACAACATTCGAACCATTACCCCAATTTAAAAAATTAAAACAACGAACTAGAAGTAATGAGACATAAACTTATGGGGGGTTTTCCTGGCACATTCCATTCAAATTTACAACCTGGGTAAACGACTTCCAGAACGGCTCTGCTGCCCTAGTACCCAGATTTGGGAATGGAGAAATGCTGCATCCTGGTGGCCGTTTCCCACAACAGCAGCTTTAAACCCACGGCAAAAGGTCACGAAATATTCACCAATTGCAGTTCTGTAAATGACACCTGCCCCCCAAAACATACTGAGGTCGAAAATCGACCAAAAAATTCAAGAGTGCAACCTTCCAAAAGACAATTTGAAGAGGTATATTGTACTCACACTTTGTTTTCTTTTTTCTTTTAACAGAAAAGAAAAAGGCGTGGAGAAATGATGAATTTTAGGAATTTTTAAAGACAGGTAAACCCAACTTACAAAAACCTATCAGCTCACACCAGTCAGAATGGCCATCAACAAAAATGCTGCAAACAATAAATGCTGACGTGATTGTGGAGAAATGCGTACCCTCGATTCTAAGGGGCACGTGGTAAGAGCCACTAATGAAAGCACAATTGAGGTGCCTTGAAAAGGTAAACATTGAGCTACCATACCAGTCAATCAATCATACCCACTGCTGGGTCTATCACCTGAGAGAATGAAAATCAAAAATCACAGGCTGGCAATCCTGCGCTCCAGCAATATTTACCGTAGGCAACACTTGGAAGAAACGAAACTGTCCATCAAAAGAGGAATGCACCAAGAAGAAGGGGTCCATGTACACAATGGAATAGTAGCCATGGAAAACATTGAAGCACGGCTCTTTGAGGCACCATAGATGAGCCTGGAGATAATCACAAAACATGAAGTAGGACGGAAAGCAAAAGACCTATATCCTATGATATCACTTATGGCATTGTCTAATAACGGACACAAATGAACATATTTCCAAAGAGAAAGACACTCACAGGCTTAGAAAACAAACTATGCTCATCTAAAAGGAAAGGGGGGGGGGAATTGATAAATGAAGATGAGTGTTACTATACGTATACAAATACATATTATATACATGTATCAAAAAGACCGAACATATAGCAAGGGAGGTCTACGGAACACTGTAATATTTTACATGGGAAGAGGATCTGTACATTAATAGACATATATAATGTACAAATGAACCAGATTGTGTACACCTAGGACAAACAGTATTCTAATCTTTACCCCGATTAAAAAAAATTAAAAAACCAAGAAGAAGTAATGAGACATAAACTTATGGGGATTTCTCCTGGCAAATTCCATTCTAATTTACAACCTAGGACAAGGACGTGCAGAAAGGCTCTGCTGCCCTAGTACCCAGATTGGGGAATGGAGAAATGCTGCCTCCTTGTGGCCGTTTCCCACAACAGCAGCTTTAAACCCACTGCGAAAGGTCACTAGATATTCACCAACTTGCAGTTCTGTAAATGACACCTGCCCTCCAAAAAATTTCTGGGGTCAAAAATCGACCAAAAAATTCAAAAGAGGGCAACCTTCCAAGAAGACAATTTCAAGAGGTATATTGTACTCACGGTTTTTTCTTTTAAGAGAGAAAAGAAAAAGGCGTGGGAAAATGACGAATTTTAGGAAGTTTTAAAGATATGCAAAACGAAATTACAAATACCTATCAGCTCCCAGCAGTCAGAATGACCATTGGCAAAAATGCTGCAAACAATACATGCTGAAGGGATTGTGGAGAAATGTGTACCCTCAGTTCTAAGGGGGACGTGGAAAGAACCATTAATGTAAACACAATGGAGGTGCTTTGAAAAGGTAAACATTGAGCTACCAGTGAATCAAGCATACCACCTGCTGAGCCTATCACCTGAGAAAATGAGAATCTAAAAGTCACAGGCTGGCAAACCTGTACGCCAGCAATATTTACCATAGTCAACACTTGGAAGCAACAAAAATGTCCATCAACAGAGGAATGCACCAAGAAGAAGTGGTCCATGTATACAATGGAATGTTACTCCAGTAAAAAATATAAATTAAATTTAAAAAACAAACAAATGTAAGGAGACATCAGCATTTGTGGGTTTATCCGGGCACATTGCACTCTAATTTGTAAGCGAAGAACACCACTGGCCGGTAGGTCTGTTTCCCTAGTACCAGCGTGGGGAACGTAGAAAGGCTGCCGCCCTCGGGCCGTTACCTGCAAAAGCAGGTTTAAAGCCTGAGCTAATGGTCACTTCATATGAACTAGTACTGCAGGGCTGTAAATGAAACCTGCCCTCAAAATGTCTTGAGGGAGGTAATGGCCAAAATATTTCAAAAGGTGACACATACTTTAAGTAAACACTTTGAAGAACTAAGCTCTAATCACAGCTGGAAAAATAAAAAGGACATGTCTTCAAGCTCAATTTCAACGCATGATGAGACACATGCAAATTCAGCCACAAAGAGGTATCAGCTCACACCACTCAGAATAACCATCAGCAAAAAACTACAAAGAATAAATGCTGAAGGTGCTCTGGAGAAATGCATACCCTCAACTTTATGTGGGACCTAACCTGGAAAGAGCCACTAAAGAGAACAGAATGGAGGTGCCTTTAAAAGGTAAACATTGAGCTACCATATGATCCAGCAGACCCATCCCTGGACCTATAACCTAAGAAGACAGAATTGGAAAGACACAGGCAGGCAAATCTGCATTGCATAGTATCACAATAGCCAAGATATGGAAGTAACCAAAAAGTCCACCGACAGATGGGTGGACAAAGAAGCACTGCTACAAGTACAGATGGAATATGAGCTAGCGAGAAAATGAAACAATGCCATTTGCAGCACCATAGATGAGTCTAGAAGTAATCACGCAACTTGTAGTAAGTGAGAAAGCGAAAGACACATATCCTGTATCACATACAGGTGTTACCTAACAATTGAAACAAACGAAGATATTTCCACAGAGAAAGGCAATCACGGATTCAGTACAAAAACTTATGGTTCACCAAATGGAAAGGTGTGAGGATTGGATACACCACCATATTGAGGTTAACAGAGAGATACAAACACATGTGAAATATATAATCAGCAAAGACCTACGGAATACCAAGAGAAGACTACTCAACATTGTGTCATAACCTACATGGGAAAAGGATCTGAAGAAGAACAGATATACGTATATGTGTGAAAGAACCACATCTTGCACACCTAGAACAAACAAAACATTGTAATCAAGTTTGCTGTGATAAAAGATAAAAATTAAGTTAAAAATACGAACAAGAAGTAATGAGACATAAACTTAAAGGGCTTTTTCCTGGCACATTCCATTCTAATGTACAACCTAGAACACCACTTCCAGGAAGGCTCTGTGGCCCTAGTAACCAGATTTGGTAAAGGAGAAATGCTGCCGCCTTGTGGCCGATTCCCGCAAGAGCAGCTTTTAACCCACAGCTAACGGTCACTTAACATTCACAAGGACTCAGGGCTGTAAAGGACACCTGCCCTCAAAATTGTGCTGAGGTAGGGAATGGATAAAAAAAATTCAAAACAGGCAAATTTTTCAAGAAGATAGTATGAAGAGGTAAGTTTTACTCACTCTCTTTTTCAAAAAAGGAAAATGGATAAAAGCTCAACCTCAGGAAGTATTAGACTCATGCAACGGAATCTACAAAAAGTTTTCAACTCACACCAGTCGACTGACCATCAGCAAAAAGTCTACAAACAATAAATGCTGAAGAGGTTTCAGAGAACTGTGTACCCTCTAGCTGCTGGTGAGATGTAAAGTGGTTGACAGCCAATAATGAGAACAGAAAGGAGCTGCGCTTAAAAGGAAAAATTGAGGTACCATTCAATCCAGCAGGCGCCCCAACGGGCCGCTCACCTGAGAAGACCAGAATCAAGAAGACCCGGGCTGCAAAAGCTGCACTGCAGCCTTATTCACAATAGACAAGACAGTGAAGCAACCAAAATGTCCATCAACAGATGAAGGGATAAAGAAGAAGTGGTCCATGTACACAATGAATACTAGCCATGGAAAACAATGAAACACTGCTCTTTGAGGCACCATAGATGATCTTGGAGATAATCACAGAACGTGAGGTAAGTCGGAAAGCAAAGTCCTATATCTTATGATAACACTTATAGGCGTTATCTAATAACTGACACAAATGAACGTATTTCCACAGAGAAAGGCACTCACTGACTTAGAAAAAAAACTATGCTTATCTAAAAGGAAAGGTGGGGGGAATGGATAAGTGAAGATTAGCGTTACCATATGTATACAAATACATATTATATACATATATCAAAAAGACCGACCATATAGCAAGGGAGGTTGACGGAACACTCTGTAATAATTTACATGGGAAGCGGATCTCTACATAAGTAGATATACATAATGTGTAAATGAACCAGAGTGTGTACACCTTGGACAAACAACATTCGAACCATTACCCCAATTTAAAAAATTAAAACAACGAACTAGAAGTAATGAGACATAAACTTATGGGGGGTTTTCCTGGCACATTCCATTCAAATTTACAACCTGGGTAAACGACTTCCAGAACGGCTCTGCTGCCCTAGTACCCAGATTTGGGAATGGAGAAATGCTGCATCCTGGTGGCCGTTTCCCACAACAGCAGCTTTAAACCCACGGCAAAAGGTCACGAAATATTCACCAATTGCAGTTCTGTAAATGACACCTGCCCCCCAAAACATACTGAGGTCGAAAATCGACCAAAAAATTCAAGAGTGCAACCTTCCAAAAGACAATTTGAAGAGGTATATTGTACTCACACTTTGTTTTCTTTTTTCTTTTAACAGAAAAGAAAAAGGCGTGGAGAAATGATGAATTTTAGGAATTTTTCAAGACAGGTAAACCCAACTTACAAAAACCTATCAGCTCACACCAGTCAGAATGGCCATCAACAAAAATGCTGCAAACAATAAATGCTGACGTGATTGTGGAGAAATGCGTACCCTCGATTCTAAGGGGCACGTGGTAAGAGCCACTAATGAAAGCACAATTGAGGTGCCTTGAAAAGGTAAACATTGAGCTACCATACCAGTCAATCAATCATACCCACTGCTGGGTCTATCACCTGAGAGAATGAAAATCAAAAATCACAGGCTGGCAATCCTGCGCTCCAGCAATATTTACCGTAGGCAACACTTGGAAGAAACGAAACTGTCCATCAAAAGAGGAATGCACCAAGAAGAAGGGGTCCATGTACACAATGGAATAGTAGCCATGGAAAACATTGAAGCACTGCTCTTTGAGGCACCATAGATGAGCCTGGAGATAATCACAAAACATGAAGTAGGACGGAAAGCAAAAGACCTATATCCTATGATATCACTTATGGCATTGTCTAATAACGGACACAAATGAACATATTTCCAAAGAGAAAGACACTCACAGGCTTAGAAAACAAACTATGCTCATCTAAAAGGAAAGGGGGGGGGGAATTGATAAATGAAGATGAGTGTTACTATACGTATACAAATACATATTATATACATGTATCAAAAAGACCGAACATATAGCAAGGGAGGTCTACGGAACACTGTAATATTTTACATGGGAAGAGGATCTGTACATTAATAGACATATATAATGTACAAATGAACCAGATTGTGTACACCTAGGACAAACAGTATTCTAATCTTTACCCCGATTAAAAAAAATTAAAAAACCAAGAAGAAGTAATGAGACATAAACTTATGGGGATTTCTCCTGGCAAATTCCATTCTAATTTACAACCTAGGACAAGGACGTGCAGAAAGGCTCTGCTGCCCTAGTACCCAGATTGGGGAATGGAGAAATGCTGCCTCCTTGTGGCCGTTTCCCACAACAGCAGCTTTAAACCCACTGCGAAAGGTCACTAGATATTCACCAACTTGCAGTTCTGTAAATGACACCTGCCCTCCAAAAAATTTCTGGGGTCAAAAATCGACCAAAAAATTCAAAAGAGGGCAACCTTCCAAGAAGACAATTTCAAGAGGTATATTGTACTCACGGTTTTTTCTTTTAAGAGAGAAAAGAAAAAGGCGTGGGAAAATGACGAATTTTAGGAAGTTTTAAAGATATGCAAAACGAAATTACAAATACCTATCAGCTCCCAGCAGTCAGAATGACCATTGGCAAAAATGCTGCAAACAATACATGCTGAAGGGATTGTGGAGAAATGTGTACCCTCAGTTCTAAGGGGGACGTGGAAAGAACCATTAATGTAAACACAATGGAGGTGCTTTGAAAAGGTAAACATTGAGCTACCAGTGAATCAAGCATACCACCTGCTGAGCCTATCACCTGAGAAAATGAGAATCTAAAAGTCACAGGCTGGCAAACCTGTACGCCAGCAATATTTACCATAGTCAACACTTGGAAGCAACAAAAATGTCCATCAACAGAGGAATGCACCAAGAAGAAGTGGTCCATGTATACAATGGAATGTTACTCCAGTAAAAAATATAAATTAAATTTAAAAAACAAACAAATGTAAGGAGACATCAGCATTTGTGGGTTTATCCGGGCACATTGCACTCTAATTTGTAAGCGAAGAACACCACTGGCCGGTAGGTCTGTTTCCCTAGTACCAGCGTGGGGAACGTAGAAAGGCTGCCGCCCTCGGGCCGTTACCTGCAAAAGCAGGTTTAAAGCCTGAGCTAATGGTCACTTCATATGAACTAGTACTGCAGGGCTGTAAATGAAACCTGCCCTCAAAATGTCTTGAGGGAGGTAATGGCCAAAATATTTCAAAAGGTGACACATACTTTAAGTAAACACTTTGAAGAACTAAGCTCTAATCACAGATGGAAAAATTAAAAGGACATGTCTTCAAGCTCAATTTCAACGCATGATGAGACACATGCAAATTCAACCACAAAGAGGTATCAGCTCACACCACTCAGAATAACCATCAGCAAAAAACTACAAAGAATAAATGCTGAAGGTGCTCTGGAGAAATGCATACCCTCAACTTTATGTGGGACGTAACCTGGAAAGAGCCACTAAAGAGAACAGAATGGAGGTGCCTTTAAAAGGTAAACATTGAGCTACCATATGATCCAGCAGACCCATTCCTGGACCTATAACCTAAGAAGACAGAATTGGAAAGACACAGGCAGGCAAATCTGCATTGCATAGTATCACAATAGCCAAGATATGGAAGTAACCAAAAAGTCCACCGACAGATGGGTGGACAAAGAAGCACTGCTACAAGTACAGATGGAATATGAGCTAGCGAGAAAATGAAACAATGCCATTTGCAGCACCATAGATGAGTCTAGAAGTAATCACGCAACTTGTAGTAAGTGAGAAAGCGAAAGACACATATCCTGTATCACATACAGGTGTTACCTAACAATTGAAACAAACGAAGATATTTCCACAGAGAAAGGCAATCACGGATTCAGTACAAAAACTTATGGTTCACCAAATGGAAAGGTGTGAGGATTGGATACACCACCATATTGAGGTTAACAGAGAGATACAAACACATGTGAAATATATAATCAGCAAAGACCTACGGAATACCAAGAGAAGACTACTCAACATTGTGTCATAACCTACATGGGAAAAGGATCTGAAGAAGAACAGATATACGTATATGTGTGAAAGAACCACATCTTGCACACCTAGAACAAACAAAACATTGTAATCAAGTTTGCTGTGATAAAAGATAAAAATTAAGTTAAAAATACGAACAAGAAGTAATGAGACATAAACTTAAAGGGCTTTTTCCTGGCACATTCCATTCTAATGTACAACCTAGAACACCACTTCCAGGAAGGCTCTGTGGCCCTAGTAACCAGATTTGGTAAAGGAGAAATGCTGCCGCCTTGTGGCCGATTCCCGCAAGAGCAGCTTTTAACCCACAGCTAACGGTCACTTAACATTCACAAGGACTCAGGGCTGTAAAGGACACCTGCCCTCAAAATTGTGCTGAGGTAGGGAATGGATAAAAAAAATTCAAAACAGGCAAATTTTTCAAGAAGATAGTATGAAGAGGTAAGTTTTACTCACTCTCTTTTTCAAAAAAGGAAAATGGATAAAAGCTCAACCTCAGGAAGTATTAGACTCATGCAACGGAATCTACAAAAAGTTTTCAACTCACACCAGTCGACTGACCATCAGCAAAAAGTCTACAAACAATAAATGCTGAAGAGGTTTCAGAGAACTGTGTACCCTCTAGCTGCTGGTGAGATGTAAAGTGGTTGACAGCCAATAATGAGAACAGAAAGGAGCTGCGCTTAAAAGGAAAAATTGAGGTACCATTCAATCCAGCAGGCGCCCCAACGGGCCGCTCACCTGAGAAGACCAGAATCAAGAAGACCCGGGCTGCAAAAGCTGCACTGCAGCCTTATTCACAATAGACAAGACAGTGAAGCAACCAAAATGTCCATCAACAGATGAAGGGATAAAGAAGAAGTGGTCCATGTACACAATGAATACTAGCCATGGAAAACAATGAAACACTGCTCTTTGAGGCACCATAGATGATCTTGGAGATAATCACAGAACGTGAGGTAAGTCGGAAAGCAAAGTCCTATATCTTATGATAACACTTATAGGCGTTATCTAATAACTGACACAAATGAACGTATTTCCACAGAGAAAGGCACTCACTGACTTAGAAAAAAAACTATGCTTATCTAAAAGGAAAGGTGGGGGGAATGGATAAGTGAAGATTAGCGTTACCATATGTATACAAATACATATTATATACATATATCAAAAAGACCGACCATATAGCAAGGGAGGTTGACGGAACACTCTGTAATAATTTACATGGGAAGCGGATCTCTACATAAGTAGATATACATAATGTGTAAATGAACCAGAGTGTGTACACCTTGGACAAACAACATTCGAACCATTACCCCAATTTAAAAAATTAAAACAACGAACTAGAAGTAATGAGACATAAACTTATGGGGGATTTTCCTGGCACATTCCATTCAAATTTACAACCTGGGTAAACGACTTCCAGAACGGCTCTGCTGCCCTAGTACCCAGATTTGGGAATGGAGAAATGCTGCATCCTGGTGGCCGTTTCCCACAACAGCAGCTTTAAACCCACGGCAAAAGGTCACGAAATATTCACCAATTGCAGTTCTGTAAATGACACCTGCCCCCCAAAACATACTGAGGTCGAAAATCGACCAAAAAATTCAAGAGTGCAACCTTCCAAAAGACAATTTGAAGAGGTATATTGTACTCACACTTTGTTTTCTTTTTTCTTTTAACAGAAAAGAAAAAGGCGTGGAGAAATGATGAATTTTAGGAATTTTTCAAGACAGGTAAACCCAACTTACAAAAACCTATCAGCTCACACCAGTCAGAATGGCCATCAACAAAAATGCTGCAAACAATAAATGCTGACGTGATTGTGGAGAAATGCGTACCCTCGATTCTAAGGGGCACGTGGTAAGAGCCACTAATGAAAGCACAATTGAGGTGCCTTGAAAAGGTAAACATTGAGCTACCATACCAGTCAATCAATCATACCCACTGCTGGGTCTATCACCTGAGAGAATGAAAATCAAAAATCACAGGCTGGCAATCCTGCGCTCCAGCAATATTTACCGTAGGCAACACTTGGAAGAAACGAAACTGTCCATCAAAAGAGGAATGCACCAAGAAGAAGGGGTCCATGTACACAATGGAATAGTAGCCATGGAAAACATTGAAGCACTGCTCTTTGAGGCACCATAGATGAGCCTGGAGATAATCACAAAACATGAAGTAGGACGGAAAGCAAAAGACCTATATCCTATGATATCACTTATGGCATTGTCTAATAACGGACACAAATGAACATATTTCCAAAGAGAAAGACACTCACAGGCTTAGAAAACAAACTATGCTCATCTAAAAGGAAAGGGGGGGGGAATTGATAAATGAAGATGAGTGTTACTATACGTATACAAATACATATTATATACATGTATCAAAAAGACCGAACATATAGCAAGGGAGGTCTACGGAACACTGTAATATTTTACATGGGAAGAGGATCTGTACATTAATAGACATATATAATGTACAAATGAACCAGATTGTGTACACCTAGGACAAACAGTATTCTAATCTTTACCCCGATTAAAAAAAATTAAAAAACCAAGAAGAAGTAATGAGACATAAACTTATGGGGATTTCTCCTGGCAAATTCCATTCTAATTTACAACCTAGGACAAGGACGTGCAGAAAGGCTCTGCTGCCCTAGTACCCAGATTGGGGAATGGAGAAATGCTGCCTCCTTGTGGCCGTTTCCCACAACAGCAGCTTTAAACCCACTGCGAAAGGTCACTAGATATTCACCAACTTGCAGTTCTGTAAATGACACCTGCCCTCCAAAAAATTTCTGGGGTCAAAAATCGACCAAAAAATTCAAAAGAGGGCAACCTTCCAAGAAGACAATTTCAAGAGGTATATTGTACTCACGGTTTTTTCTTTTAAGAGAGAAAAGAAAAAGGCGTGGGAAAATGACGAATTTTAGGAAGTTTTAAAGATATGCAAAACGAAATTACAAATACCTATCAGCTCCCAGCAGTCAGAATGACCATTGGCAAAAATGCTGCAAACAATACATGCTGAAGGGATTGTGGAGAAATGTGTACCCTCAGTTCTAAGGGGGACGTGGAAAGAACCATTAATGTAAACACAATGGAGGTGCTTTGAAAAGGTAAACATTGAGCTACCAGTGAATCAAGCATACCACCTGCTGAGCCTATCACCTGAGAAAATGAGAATCTAAAAGTCACAGGCTGGCAAACCTGTACGCCAGCAATATTTACCATAGTCAACACTTGGAAGCAACAAAAATGTCCATCAACAGAGGAATGCACCAAGAAGAAGTGGTCCATGTATACAATGGAATGTTACTCCAGTAAAAAATATAAATTAAATTTAAAAAACAAACAAATGTAAGGAGACATCAGCATTTGTGGGTTTATCCGGGCACATTGCACTCTAATTTGTAAGCGAAGAACACCACTGGCCGGTAGGTCTGTTTCCCTAGTACCAGCGTGGGGAACGTAGAAAGGCTGCCGCCCTCGGGCCGTTACCTGCAAAAGCAGGTTTAAAGCCTGAGCTAATGGTCACTTCATATGAACTAGTACTGCAGGGCTGTAAATGAAACCTGCCCTCAAAATGTCTTGAGGGAGGTAATGGCCAAAATATTTCAAAAGGTGACACATACTTTAAGTAAACACTTTGAAGAACTAAGCTCTAATCACAGCTGGAAAAATAAAAAGGACATGTCTTCAAGCTCAATTTCAACGCATGATGAGACACATGCAAATTCAGCCACAAAGAGGTATCAGCTCACACCACTCAGAATAACCATCAGCAAAAAACTACAAAGAATAAATGCTGAAGGTGCTCTGGAGAAATGCATACCCTCAACTTTATGTGGGACGTAACCTGGAAAGAGCCACTAAAGAGAACAGAATGGAGGTGCCTTTAAAAGGTAAACATTGAGCTACCATATGATCCAGCAGACCCATTCCTGGACCTATAACCTAAGAAGACAGAATTGGAAAGACACAGGCAGGCAAATCTGCATTGCATAGTATCACAATAGCCAAGATATGGAAGTAACCAAAAAGTCCACCGACAGATGGGTGGACAAAGAAGCACTGCTACAAGTACAGATGGAATATGAGCTAGCGAGAAAATGAAACAATGCCATTTGCAGCACCATAGATGAGTCTAGAAGTAATCACGCAACTTGTAGTAAGTGAGAAAGCGAAAGACACATATCCTGTATCACATACAGGTGTTACCTAACAATTGAAACAAACGAAGATATTTCCACAGAGAAAGGCAATCACGGATTCAGTACAAAAACTTATGGTTCACCAAATGGAAAGGTGTGAGGATTGGATACACCACCATATTGAGGTTAACAGAGAGATACAAACACATGTGAAATATATAATCAGCAAAGACCTACGGAATACCAAGAGAAGAATACTCAACATTGTGTCATAACCTACATGGGAAAAGGATCTGAAGAAGAACAGATATACGTATATGTGTGAAAGAACCACATCTTGCACACCTAGAACAAACAAAACATTGTAATCAAGTTTGCTGTGATAAAAGATAAAAATTTAGTTAAAAATACGAACAAGAAGTAATGAGACATAAACTTAAAGGGCTTTTTCCTGGCACATTCCATTCTAATGTACAACCTAGAACACCACTTCCAGGAAGGCTCTGTGGCCCTAGTAACCAGATTTGGTAAAGGAGAAATGCTGCCGCCTTGTGGCCGATTCCCGCAAGAGCAGCTTTTAACCCACAGCTAACGGTCACTTAACATTCACAAGGACTCAGGGCTGTAAAGGACACCTGCCCTCAAAATTGTGCTGAGGTAGGGAATGGATAAAAAAAATTCAAAACAGGCAAATTTTTCAAGAAGATAGTATGAAGAGGTAAGTTTTACTCACTCTCTTTTTCAAAAAAGGAAAATGGATAAAAGCTCAACCTCAGGAAGTATTAGACTCATGCAACGGAATCTACAAAAAGTTTTCAACTCACACCAGTCGACTGACCATCAGCAAAAAGTCTACAAACAATAAATGCTGAAGAGGTTTCAGAGAACTGTGTACCCTCTAGCTGCTGGTGAGATGTAAAGTGGTTGACAGCCAATAATGAGAACAGAAAGGAGCTGCGCTTAAAAGGAAAAATTGAGGTACCATTCAATCCAGCAGGCGCCCCAACGGGCCGCTCACCTGAGAAGACCAGAATCAAGAAGACCCGGGCTGCAAAAGCTGCACTGCAGCCTTATTCACAATAGACAAGACAGTGAAGCAACCAAAATGTCCATCAACAGATGAAGGGATAAAGAAGAAGTGGTCCATGTACACAATGAATACTAGCCATGGAAAACAATGAAACACTGCTCTTTGAGGCACCATAGATGATCTTGGAGATAATCACAGAACGTGAGGTAAGTCGGAAAGCAAAGTCCTATATCTTATGATAACACTTATAGGCGTTATCTAATAACTGACACAAATGAACGTATTTCCACAGAGAAAGGCACTCACTGACTTAGAAAAAAAACTATGCTTATCTAAAAGGAAAGGTGGGGGGAATGGATAAGTGAAGATTAGCGTTACCATATGTATACAAATACATATTATATACATATATCAAAAAGACCGACCATATAGCAAGGGAGGTTGACGGAACACTCTGTAATAATTTACATGGGAAGCGGATCTCTACATAAGTAGATATACATAATGTGTAAATGAACCAGAGTGTGTACACCTTGGACAAACAACATTCGAACCATTACCCCAATTTAAAAAATTAAAACAACGAACTAGAAGTAATGAGACATAAACTTATGGGGGGTTTTCCTGGCACATTCCATTCAAATTTACAACCTGGGTAAACGACTTCCAGAACGGCTCTGCTGCCCTAGTACCCAGATTTGGGAATGGAGAAATGCTGCATCCTGGTGGCCGTTTCCCACAACAGCAGCTTTAAACCCACGGCAAAAGGTCACGAAATATTCACCAATTGCAGTTCTGTAAATGACACCTGCCCCCCAAAACATACTGAGGTCGAAAATCGACCAAAAAATTCAAGAGTGCAACCTTCCAAAAGACAATTTGAAGAGGTATATTGTACTCACACTTCGTTTTCTTTTTTCTTTTAACAGAAAAGAAAAAGGCGTGGAGAAATGATGAATTTTAGGAATTTTTCAAGACAGGTAAACCCAACTTACAAAAACCTATCAGCTCACACCAGTCAGAATGGCCATCAACAAAAATGCTGCAAACAATAAATGCTGACGTGATTGTGGAGAAATGCGTACCCTCGATTCTAAGGGGCACGTGGTAAGAGCCACTAATGAAAGCACAATTGAGGTGCCTTGAAAAGGTAAACATTGAGCTACCATACCAGTCAATCAATCATACCCACTGCTGGGTCTATCACCTGAGAGAATGAAAATCAAAAATCACAGGCTGGCAATCCTGCGCTCCAGCAATATTTACCGTAGGCAACACTTGGAAGAAACGAAACTGTCCATCAAAAGAGGAATGCACCAAGAAGAAGGGGTCCATGTACACAATGGAATAGTAGCCATGGAAAACATTGAAGCACTGCTCTTTGAGGCACCATAGATGAGCCTGGAGATAATCACAAAACATGAAGTAGGACGGAAAGCAAAAGACCTATATCCTATGATATCACTTATGGCATTGTCTAATAACGGACACAAATGAACATATTTCCAAAGAGAAAGACACTCACAGGCTTAGAAAACAAACTATGCTCATCTAAAAGGAAAGGGGGGGGGGAATTGATAAATGAAGATGAGTGTTACTATACGTATACAAATACATATTATATACATGTATCAAAAAGACCGAACATATAGCAAGGGAGGTCTACGGAACACTGTAATATTTTACATGGGAAGAGGATCTGTACATTAATAGACATATATAATGTACAAATGAACCAGATTGTGTACACCTAGGACAAACAGTATTCTAATCTTTACCCCGATTAAAAAAAATTAAAAAACCAAGAAGAAGTAATGAGACATAAACTTATGGGGATTTCTCCTGGCAAATTCCATTCTAATTTACAACCTAGGACAAGGACGTGCAGAAAGGCTCTGCTGCCCTAGTACCCAGATTGGGGAATGGAGAAATGCTGCCTCCTTGTGGCCGTTTCCCACAACAGCAGCTTTAAACCCACTGCGAAAGGTCACTAGATATTCACCAACTTGCAGTTCTGTAAATGACACCTGCCCTCCAAAAAATTTCTGGGGTCAAAAATCGACCAAAAAATTCAAAAGAGGGCAACCTTCCAAGAAGACAATTTCAAGAGGTATATTGTACTCACGGTTTTTTCTTTTAAGAGAGAAAAGAAAAAGGCGTGGGAAAATGACGAATTTTAGGAAGTTTTAAAGATATGCAAAACGAAATTACAAATACCTATCAGCTCCCAGCAGTCAGAATGACCATTGGCAAAAATGCTGCAAACAATACATGCTGAAGGGATTGTGGAGAAATGTGTACCCTCAGTTCTAAGGGGGACGTGGAAAGAACCATTAATGTAAACACAATGGAGGTGCTTTGAAAAGGTAAACATTGAGCTACCAGTGAATCAAGCATACCACCTGCTGAGCCTATCACCTGAGAAAATGAGAATCTAAAAGTCACAGGCTGGCAAACCTGTACGCCAGCAATATTTACCATAGTCAACACTTGGAAGCAACAAAAATGTCCATCAACAGAGGAATGCACCAAGAAGAAGTGGTCCATGTATACAATGGAATGTTACTCCAGTAAAAAATATAAATTAAATTTAAAAAACAAACAAATGTAAGGAGACATCAGCATTTGTGGGTTTATCCGGGCACATTGCACTCTAATTTGTAAGCGAAGAACACCACTGGCCGGTAGGTCTGTTTCCCTAGTACCAGCGTGGGGAACGTAGAAAGGCTGCCGCCCTCGGGCCGTTACCTGCAAAAGCAGGTTTAAAGCCTGAGCTAATGGTCACTTCATATGAACTAGTACTGCAGGGCTGTAAATGAAACCTGCCCTCAAAATGTCTTGAGGGAGGTAATGGCCAAAATATTTCAAAAGGTGACACATACTTTAAGTAAACACTTTGAAGAACTAAGCTCTAATCACAGATGGAAAAATTAAAAGGACATGTCTTCAAGCTCAATTTCAACGCATGATGAGACACATGCAAATTCAACCACAAAGAGGTATCAGCTCACACCACTCAGAATAACCATCAGCAAAAAACTACAAAGAATAAATGCTGAAGGTGCTCTGGAGAAATGCATACCCTCAACTTTATGTGGGACGTAACCTGGAAAGAGCCACTAAAGAGAACAGAATGGAGGTGCCTTTAAAAGGTAAACATTGAGCTACCATATGATCCAGCAGACCCATTCCTGGACCTATAACCTAAGAAGACAGAATTGGAAAGACACAGGCAGGCAAATCTGCATTGCATAGTATCACAATAGCCAAGATATGGAAGTAACCAAAAAGTCCACCGACAGATGGGTGGACAAAGAAGCACTGCTACAAGTACAGATGGAATATGAGCTAGCGAGAAAATGAAACAATGCCATTTGCAGCACCATAGATGAGTCTAGAAGTAATCACGCAACTTGTAGTAAGTGAGAAAGCGAAAGACACATATCCTGTATCACATACAGGTGTTACCTAACAATTGAAACAAACGAAGATATTTCCACAGAGAAAGGCAATCACGGATTCAGTACAAAAACTTATGGTTCACCAAATGGAAAGGTGTGAGGATTGGATACACCACCATATTGAGGTTAACAGAGAGATACAAACACATGTGAAATATATAATCAGCAAAGACCTACGGAATACCAAGAGAAGACTACTCAACATTGTGTCATAACCTACATGGGAAAAGGATCTGAAGAAGAACAGATATACGTATATGTGTGAAAGAACCACATCTTGCACACCTAGAACAAACAAAACATTGTAATCAAGTTTGCTGTGATAAAAGATAAAAATTAAGTTAAAAATACGAACAAGAAGTAATGAGACATAAACTTAAAGGGCTTTTTCCTGGCACATTCCATTCTAATGTACAACCTAGAACACCACTTCCAGGAAGGCTCTGTGGCCCTAGTAACCAGATTTGGTAAAGGAGAAATGCTGCCGCCTTGTGGCCGATTCCCGCAAGAGCAGCTTTTAACCCACAGCTAACGGTCACTTAACATTCACAAGGACTCAGGGCTGTAAAGGACACCTGCCCTCAAAATTGTGCTGAGGTAGGGAATGGATAAAAAAAATTCAAAACAGGCAAATTTTTCAAGAAGATAGTATGAAGAGGTAAGTTTTACTCACTCTCTTTTTCAAAAAAGGAAAATGGATAAAAGCTCAACCTCAGGAAGTATTAGACTCATGCAACGGAATCTACAAAAAGTTTTCAACTCACACCAGTCGACTGACCATCAGCAAAAAGTCTACAAACAATAAATGCTGAAGAGGTTTCAGAGAACTGTGTACCCTCTAGCTGCTGGTGAGATGTAAAGTGGTTGACAGCCAATAATGAGAACAGAAAGGAGCTGCGCTTAAAAGGAAAAATTGAGGTACCATTCAATCCAGCAGGCGCCCCAACGGGCCGCTCACCTGAGAAGACCAGAATCAAGAAGACCCGGGCTGCAAAAGCTGCACTGCAGCCTTATTCACAATAGACAAGACAGTGAAGCAACCAAAATGTCCATCAACAGATGAAGGGATAAAGAAGAAGTGGTCCATGTACACAATGAATACTAGCCATGGAAAACAATGAAACACTGCTCTTTGAGGCACCATAGATGATCTTGGAGATAATCACAGAACGTGAGGTAAGTCGGAAAGCAAAGTCCTATATCTTATGATAACACTTATAGGCGTTATCTAATAACTGACACAAATGAACGTATTTCCACAGAGAAAGGCACTCACTGACTTAGAAAAAAAACTATGCTTATCTAAAAGGAAAGGTGGGGGGAATGGATAAGTGAAGATTAGCGTTACCATATGTATACAAATACATATTATATACATATATCAAAAAGACCGACCATATAGCAAGGGAGGTTGACGGAACACTCTGTAATAATTTACATGGGAAGCGGATCTCTACATAAGTAGATATACATAATGTGTAAATGAACCAGAGTGTGTACACCTTGGACAAACAACATTCGAACCATTACCCCAATTTAAAAAATTAAAACAACGAACTAGAAGTAATGAGACATAAACTTATGGGGGGTTTTCCTGGCACATTCCATTCAAATTTACAACCTGGGTAAACGACTTCCAGAACGGCTCTGCTGCCCTAGTACCCAGATTTGGGAATGGAGAAATGCTGCATCCTGGTGGCCGTTTCCCACAACAGCAGCTTTAAACCCACGGCAAAAGGTCACGAAATATTCACCAATTGCAGTTCTGTAAATGACACCTGCCCCCCAAAACATACTGAGGTCGAAAATCGACCAAAAAATTCAAGAGTGCAACCTTCCAAAAGACAATTTGAAGAGGTATATTGTACTCACACTTTGTTTTCTTTTTTCTTTTAACAGAAAAGAAAAAGGCGTGGAGAAATGATGAATTTTAGGAATTTTTCAAGACAGGTAAACCCAACTTACAAAAACCTATCTGCTCACACCAGTCAGAATGGCCATCAACAAAAATGCTGCAAACAATAAATGCTGACGTGATTGTGGAGAAATGCGTACCCTCGATTCTAAGGGGCACGTGGTAAGAGCCACTAATGAAAGCACAACTGAGGTGCCTTGAAAAGGTAAACATTGAGCTACCATACCAGTCAATCAATCATACCCACTGCTGGGTCTATCACCTGAGAGAATGAAAATCAAAAATCACAGGCTGGCAATCCTGCGCTCCAGCAATATTTACCGTAGGCAACACTTGGAAGAAACGAAACTGTCCATCAAAAGAGGAATGCACCAAGAAGAAGGGGTCCATGTACACAATGGAATAGTAGCCATGGAAAACATTGAAGCACTGCTCTTTGAGGCACCATAGATGAGCCTGGAGATAATCACAAAACATGAAGTAGGACGGAAAGCAAAAGACCTATATCCTATGATATCACTTATGGCATTGTCTAATAACGGACACAAATGAACATATTTCCAAAGAGAAAGACACTCACAGGCTTAGAAAACAAACTATGCTCATCTAAAAGGAAAGGGGGGGGGAATTGATAAATGAAGATGAGTGTTACTATACGTATACAAATACATATTATATACATGTATCAAAAAGACCGAACATATAGCAAGGGAGGTCTACGGAACACTGTAATATTTTACATGGGAAGAGGATCTGTACATTAATAGACATATATAATGTACAAATGAACCAGATTGTGTACACCTAGGACAAACAGTATTCTAATCTTTACCCCGATTAAAAAAAATTAAAAAACCAAGAAGAAGTAATGAGACATAAACTTATGGGGATTTCTCCTGGCAAATTCCATTCTAATTTACAACCTAGGACAAGGACGTGCAGAAAGGCTCTGCTGCCCTAGTACCCAGATTGGGGAATGGAGAAATGCTGCCTCCTTGTGGCCGTTTCCCACAACAGCAGCTTTAAACCCACTGCGAAAGGTCACTAGATATTCACCAACTTGCAGTTCTGTAAATGACACCTGCCCTCCAAAAAATTTCTGGGGTCAAAAATCGACCAAAAAATTCAAAAGAGGGCAACCTTCCAAGAAGACAATTTCAAGAGGTATATTGTACTCACGGTTTTTTCTTTTAAGAGAGAAAAGAAAAAGGCGTGGGAAAATGACGAATTTTAGGAAGTTTTAAAGATATGCAAAACGAAATTACAAATACCTATCAGCTCCCAGCAGTCAGAATGACCATTGGCAAAAATGCTGCAAACAATACATGCTGAAGGGATTGTGGAGAAATGTGTACCCTCAGTTCTAAGGGGGACGTGGAAAGAACCATTAATGTAAACACAATGGAGGTGCTTTGAAAAGGTAAACATTGAGCTACCAGTGAATCAAGCATACCACCTGCTGAGCCTATCACCTGAGAAAATGAGAATCTAAAAGTCACAGGCTGGCAAACCTGTACGCCAGCAATATTTACCATAGTCAACACTTGGAAGCAACAAAAATGTCCATCAACAGAGGAATGCACCAAGAAGAAGTGGTCCATGTATACAATGGAATGTTACTCCAGTAAAAAATATAAATTAAATTTAAAAAACAAACAAATGTAAGGAGACATCAGCATTTGTGGGTTTATCCGGGCACATTGCACTCTAATTTGTAAGCGAAGAACACCACTGGCCGGTAGGTCTGTTTCCCTAGTACCAGCGTGGGGAACGTAGAAAGGCTGCCGCCCTCGGGCCGTTACCTGCAAAAGCAGGTTTAAAGCCTGAGCTAATGGTCACTTCATATGAACTAGTACTGCAGGGCTGTAAATGAAACCTGCCCTCAAAATGTCTTGAGGGAGGTAATGGCCAAAATATTTCAAAAGGTGACACATACTTTAAGTAAACACTTTGAAGAACTAAGCTCTAATCACAGCTGGAAAAATAAAAAGGACATGTCTTCAAGCTCAATTTCAACGCATGATGAGACACATGCAAATTCAGCCACAAAGAGGTATCAGCTCACACCACTCAGAATAACCATCAGCAAAAAACTACAAAGAATAAATGCTGAAGGTGCTCTGGAGAAATGCATACCCTCAACTTTATGTGGGACGTAACCTGGAAAGAGCCACTAAAGAGAACAGAATGGAGGTGCCTTTAAAAGGTAAACATTGAGCTACCATATGATCCAGCAGACCCATTCCTGGACCTATAACCTAAGAAGACAGAATTGGAAAGACACAGGCAGGCAAATCTGCATTGCATAGTATCACAATAGCCAAGATATGGAAGTAACCAAAAAGTCCACCGACAGATGGGTGGACAAAGAAGCACTGCTACAAGTACAGATGGAATATGAGCTAGCGAGAAAATGAAACAATGCCATTTGCAGCACCATAGATGAGTCTAGAAGTAATCACGCAACTTGTAGTAAGTGAGAAAGCGAAAGACACATATCCTGTATCACATACAGGTGTTACCTAACAATTGAAACAAACGAAGATATTTCCACAGAGAAAGGCAATCACGGATTCAGTACAAAAACTTATGGTTCACCAAATGGAAAGGTGTGAGGATTGGATACACCACCATATTGAGGTTAACAGAGAGATACAAACACATGTGAAATATATAATCAGCAAAGACCTACGGAATACCAAGAGAAGACTACTCAACATTGTGTCATAACCTACATGGGAAAAGGATCTGAAGAAGAACAGATATACGTATATGTGTGAAAGAACCACATCTTGCACACCTAGAACAAACAAAACATTGTAATCAAGTTTGCTGTGATAAAAGATAAAAATTTAGTTAAAAATACGAACAAGAAGTAATGAGACATAAACTTAAAGGGCTTTTTCCTGGCACATTCCATTCTAATGTACAACCTAGAACACCACTTCCAGGAAGGCTCTGTGGCCCTAGTAACCAGATTTGGTAAAGGAGAAATGCTGCCGCCTTGTGGCCGATTCCCGCAAGAGCAGCTTTTAACCCACAGCTAACGGTCACTTAACATTCACAAGGACTCAGGGCTGTAAAGGACACCTGCCCTCAAAATTGTGCTGAGGTAGGGAATGGATAAAAAAAATTCAAAACAGGCAAATTTTTCAAGAAGATAGTATGAAGAGGTAAGTTTTACTCACTCTCTTTTTCAAAAAAGGAAAATGGATAAAAGCTCAACCTCAGGAAGTATTAGACTCATGCAACGGAATCTACAAAAAGTTTTCAACTCACACCAGTCGACTGACCATCAGCAAAAAGTCTACAAACAATAAATGCTGAAGAGGTTTCAGAGAACTGTGTACCCTCTAGCTGCTGGTGAGATGTAAAGTGGTTGACAGCCAATAATGAGAACAGAAAGGAGCTGCGCTTAAAAGGAAAAATTGAGGTACCATTCAATCCAGCAGGCGCCCCAACGGGCCGCTCACCTGAGAAGACCAGAATCAAGAAGACCCGGGCTGCAAAAGCTGCACTGCAGCCTTATTCACAATAGACAAGACAGTGAAGCAACCAAAATGTCCATCAACAGATGAAGGGATAAAGAAGAAGTGGTCCATGTACACAATGAATACTAGCCATGGAAAACAATGAAACACTGCTCTTTGAGGCACCATAGATGATCTTGGAGATAATCACAGAACGTGAGGTAAGTCGGAAAGCAAAGTCCTATATCTTATGATAACACTTATAGGCGTTATCTAATAACTGACACAAATGAACGTATTTCCACAGAGAAAGGCACTCACTGACTTAGAAAAAAAACTATGCTTATCTAAAAGGAAAGGTGGGGGGAATGGATAAGTGAAGATTAGCGTTACCATATGTATACAAATACATATTATATACATATATCAAAAAGACCGACCATATAGCAAGGGAGGTTGACGGAACACTCTGTAATAATTTACATGGGAAGCGGATCTCTACATAAGTAGATATACATAATGTGTAAATGAACCAGAGTGTGTACACCTTGGACAAACAACATTCGAACCATTACCCCAATTTAAAAAATTAAAACAACGAACTAGAAGTAATGAGACATAAACTTATGGGGGGTTTTCCTGGCACATTCCATTCAAATTTACAACCTGGGTAAACGACTTCCAGAACGGCTCTGCTGCCCTAGTACCCAGATTTGGGAATGGAGAAATGCTGCATCCTGGTGGCCGTTTCCCACAACAGCAGCTTTAAACCCACGGCAAAAGGTCACGAAATATTCACCAATTGCAGTTCTGTAAATGACACCTGCCCCCCAAAACATACTGAGGTCGAAAATCGACCAAAAAATTCAAGAGTGCAACCTTCCAAAAGACAATTTGAAGAGGTATATTGTACTCACACTTCGTTTTCTTTTTTCTTTTAACAGAAAAGAAAAAGGCGTGGAGAAATGATGAATTTTAGGAATTTTTAAAGACAGGTAAACCCAACTTACAAAAACCTATCAGCTCACACCAGTCAGAATGGCCATCAACAAAAATGCTGCAAACAATAAATGCTGACGTGATTGTGGAGAAATGCGTACCCTCGATTCTAAGGGGCACGTGGTAAGAGCCACTAATGAAAGCACAATTGAGGTGCCTTGAAAAGGTAAACATTGAGCTACCATACCAGTCAATCAATCATACCCACTGCTGGGTCTATCACCTGAGAGAATGAAAATCAAAAATCACAGGCTGGCAATCCTGCGCTCCAGCAATATTTACCGTAGGCAACACTTGGAAGAAACGAAACTGTCCATCAAAAGAGGAATGCACCAAGAAGAAGGGGTCCATGTACACAATGGAATAGTAGCCATGGAAAACATTGAAGCACTGCTCTTTGAGGCACCATAGATGAGCCTGGAGATAATCACAAAACATGAAGTAGGACGGAAAGCAAAAGACCTATATCCTATGATATCACTTATGGCATTGTCTAATAACGGACACAAATGAACATATTTCCAAAGAGAAAGACACTCACAGGCTTAGAAAACAAACTATGCTCATCTAAAAGGAAAGGGGGGGGGAATTGATAAATGAAGATGAGTGTTACTATACGTATACAAATACATATTATATACATGTATCAAAAAGACCGAACATATAGCAAGGGAGGTCTACGGAACACTGTAATATTTTACATGGGAAGAGGATCTGTACATTAATAGACATATATAATGTACAAATGAACCAGATTGTGTACACCTAGGACAAACAGTATTCTAATCTTTACCCCGATTAAAAAAAATTAAAAAACCAAGAAGAAGTAATGAGACATAAACTTATGGGGATTTCTCCTGGCAAATTCCATTCTAATTTACAACCTAGGACAAGGACGTGCAGAAAGGCTCTGCTGCCCTAGTACCCAGATTGGGGAATGGAGAAATGCTGCCTCCTTGTGGCCGTTTCCCACAACAGCAGCTTTAAACCCACTGCGAAAGGTCACTAGATATTCACCAACTTGCAGTTCTGTAAATGACACCTGCCCTCCAAAAAATTTCTGGGGTCAAAAATCGACCAAAAAATTCAAAAGAGGGCAACCTTCCAAGAAGACAATTTCAAGAGGTATATTGTACTCACGGTTTTTTCTTTTAAGAGAGAAAAGAAAAAGGCGTGGGAAAATGACGAATTTTAGGAAGTTTTAAAGATATGCAAAACGAAATTACAAATACCTATCAGCTCCCAGCAGTCAGAATGACCATTGGCAAAAATGCTGCAAACAATACATGCTGAAGGGATTGTGGAGAAATGTGTACCCTCAGTTCTAAGGGGGACGTGGAAAGAACCATTAATGTAAACACAATGGAGGTGCTTTGAAAAGGTAAACATTGAGCTACCAGTGAATCAAGCATACCACCTGCTGAGCCTATCACCTGAGAAAATGAGAATCTAAAAGTCACAGGCTGGCAAACCTGTACGCCAGCAATATTTACCATAGTCAACACTTGGAAGCAACAAAAATGTCCATCAACAGAGGAATGCACCAAGAAGAAGTGGTCCATGTATACAATGGAATGTTACTCCAGTAAAAAATATAAATTAAATTTAAAAAACAAACAAATGTAAGGAGACATCAGCATTTGTGGGTTTATCCGGGCACATTGCACTCTAATTTGTAAGCGAAGAACACCACTGGCCGGTAGGTCTGTTTCCCTAGTACCAGCGTGGGGAACGTAGAAAGGCTGCCGCCCTCGGGCCGTTACCTGCAAAAGCAGGTTTAAAGCCTGAGCTAATGGTCACTTCATATGAACTAGTACTGCAGGGCTGTAAATGAAACCTGCCCTCAAAATGTCTTGAGGGAGGTAATGGCCAAAATATTTCAAAAGGTGACACATACTTTAAGTAAACACTTTGAAGAACTAAGCTCTAATCACAGCTGGAAAAATAAAAAGGACATGTCTTCAAGCTCAATTTCAACGCATGATGAGACACATGCAAATTCAGCCACAAAGAGGTATCAGCTCACACCACTCAGAATAACCATCAGCAAAAAACTACAAAGAATAAATGCTGAAGGTGCTCTGGAGAAATGCATACCCTCAACTTTATGTGGGACGTAACCTGGAAAGAGCCACTAAAGAGAACAGAATGGAGGTGCCTTTAAAAGGTAAACATTGAGCTACCATATGATCCAGCAGACCCATTCCTGGACCTATAACCTAAGAAGACAGAATTGGAAAGACACAGGCAGGCAAATCTGCATTGCATAGTATCACAATAGCCAAGATATGGAAGTAACCAAAAAGTCCACCGACAGATGGGTGGACAAAGAAGCACTGCTACAAGTACAGATGGAATATGAGCTAGCGAGAAAATGAAACAATGCCATTTGCAGCACCATAGATGAGTCTAGAAGTAATCACGCAACTTGTAGTAAGTGAGAAAGCGAAAGACACATATCCTGTATCACATACAGGTGTTACCTAACAATTGAAACAAACGAAGATATTTCCACAGAGAAAGGCAATCACGGATTCAGTACAAAAACTTATGGTTCACCAAATGGAAAGGTGTGAGGATTGGATACACCACCATATTGAGGTTAACAGAGAGATACAAACACATGTGAAATATATAATCAGCAAAGACCTACGGAATACCAAGAGAAGAATACTCAACATTGTGTCATAACCTACATGGGAAAAGGATCTGAAGAAGAACAGATATACGTATATGTGTGAAAGAACCACATCTTGCACACCTAGAACAAACAAAACATTGTAATCAAGTTTGCTGTGATAAAAGATAAAAATTTAGTTAAAAATACGAACAAGAAGTAATGAGACATAAACTTAAAGGGCTTTTTCCTGGCACATTCCATTCTAATGTACAACCTAGAACACCACTTCCAGGAAGGCTCTGTGGCCCTAGTAACCAGATTTGGTAAAGGAGAAATGCTGCCGCCTTGTGGCCGATTCCCGCAAGAGCAGCTTTTAACCCACAGCTAACGGTCACTTAACATTCACAAGGACTCAGGGCTGTAAAGGACACCTGCCCTCAAAATTGTGCTGAGGTAGGGAATGGATAAAAAAAATTCAAAACAGGCAAATTTTTCAAGAAGATAGTATGAAGAGGTAAGTTTTACTCACTCTCTTTTTCAAAAAAGGAAAATGGATAAAAGCTCAACCTCAGGAAGTATTAGACTCATGCAACGGAATCTACAAAAAGTTTTCAACTCACACCAGTCGACTGACCATCAGCAAAAAGTCTACAAACAATAAATGCTGAAGAGGTTTCAGAGAACTGTGTACCCTCTAGCTGCTGGTGAGATGTAAAGTGGTTGACAGCCAATAATGAGAACAGAAAGGAGCTGCGCTTAAAAGGAAAAATTGAGGTACCATTCAATCCAGCAGGCGCCCCAACGGGCCGCTCACCTGAGAAGACCAGAATCAAGAAGACCCGGGCTGCAAAAGCTGCACTGCAGCCTTATTCACAATAGACAAGACAGTGAAGCAACCAAAATGTCCATCAACAGATGAAGGGATAAAGAAGAAGTGGTCCATGTACACAATGAATACTAGCCATGGAAAACAATGAAACACTGCTCTTTGAGGCACCATAGATGATCTTGGAGATAATCACAGAACGTGAGGTAAGTCGGAAAGCAAAGTCCTATATCTTATGATAACACTTATAGGCGTTATCTAATAACTGACACAAATGAACGTATTTCCACAGAGAAAGGCACTCACTGACTTAGAAAAAAAACTATGCTTATCTAAAAGGAAAGGTGGGGGGAATGGATAAGTGAAGATTAGCGTTACCATATGTATACAAATACATATTATATACATATATCAAAAAGACCGACCATATAGCAAGGGAGGTTGACGGAACACTCTGTAATAATTTACATGGGAAGCGGATCTCTACATAAGTAGATATACATAATGTGTAAATGAACCAGAGTGTGTACACCTTGGACAAACAACATTCGAACCATTACCCCAATTTAAAAAATTAAAACAACGAACTAGAAGTAATGAGACATAAACTTATGGGGGGTTTTCCTGGCACATTCCATTCAAATTTACAACCTGGGTAAACGACTTCCAGAACGGCTCTGCTGCCCTAGTACCCAGATTTGGGAATGGAGAAATGCTGCATCCTGGTGGCCGTTTCCCACAACAGCAGCTTTAAACCCACGGCAAAAGGTCACGAAATATTCACCAATTGCAGTTCTGTAAATGACACCTGCCCCCCAAAACATACTGAGGTCGAAAATCGACCAAAAAATTCAAGAGTGCAACCTTCCAAAAGACAATTTGAAGAGGTATATTGTACTCACACTTCGTTTTCTTTTTTCTTTTAACAGAAAAGAAAAAGGCGTGGAGAAATGATGAATTTTAGGAATTTTTCAAGACAGGTAAACCCAACTTACAAAAACCTATCAGCTCACACCAGTCAGAATGGCCATCAACAAAAATGCTGCAAACAATAAATGCTGACGTGATTGTGGAGAAATGCGTACCCTCGATTCTAAGGGGCACGTGGTAAGAGCCACTAATGAAAGCACAATTGAGGTGCCTTGAAAAGGTAAACATTGAGCTACCATACCAGTCAATCAATCATACCCACTGCTGGGTCTATCACCTGAGAGAATGAAAATCAAAAATCACAGGCTGGCAATCCTGCGCTCCAGCAATATTTACCGTAGGCAACACTTGGAAGAAACGAAACTGTCCATCAAAAGAGGAATGCACCAAGAAGAAGGGGTCCATGTACACAATGGAATAGTAGCCATGGAAAACATTGAAGCACTGCTCTTTGAGGCACCATAGATGAGCCTGGAGATAATCACAAAACATGAAGTAGGACGGAAAGCAAAAGACCTATATCCTATGATATCACTTATGGCATTGTCTAATAACGGACACAAATGAACATATTTCCAAAGAGAAAGACACTCACAGGCTTAGAAAACAAACTATGCTCATCTAAAAGGAAAGGGGGGGGGGAATTGATAAATGAAGATGAGTGTTACTATACGTATACAAATACATATTATATACATGTATCAAAAAGACCGAACATATAGCAAGGGAGGTCTACGGAACACTGTAATATTTTACATGGGAAGAGGATCTGTACATTAATAGACATATATAATGTACAAATGAACCAGATTGTGTACACCTAGGACAAACAGTATTCTAATCTTTACCCCGATTAAAAAAAATTAAAAAACCAAGAAGAAGTAATGAGACATAAACTTATGGGGATTTCTCCTGGCAAATTCCATTCTAATTTACAACCTAGGACAAGGACGTGCAGAAAGGCTCTGCTGCCCTAGTACCCAGATTGGGGAATGGAGAAATGCTGCCTCCTTGTGGCCGTTTCCCACAACAGCAGCTTTAAACCCACTGCGAAAGGTCACTAGATATTCACCAACTTGCAGTTCTGTAAATGACACCTGCCCTCCAAAAAATTTCTGGGGTCAAAAATCGACCAAAAAATTCAAAAGAGGGCAACCTTCCAAGAAGACAATTTCAAGAGGTATATTGTACTCACGGTTTTTTCTTTTAAGAGAGAAAAGAAAAAGGCGTGGGAAAATGACGAATTTTAGGAAGTTTTAAAGATATGCAAAACGAAATTACAAATACCTATCAGCTCCCAGCAGTCAGAATGACCATTGGCAAAAATGCTGCAAACAATACATGCTGAAGGGATTGTGGAGAAATGTGTACCCTCAGTTCTAAGGGGGACGTGGAAAGAACCATTAATGTAAACACAATGGAGGTGCTTTGAAAAGGTAAACATTGAGCTACCAGTGAATCAAGCATACCACCTGCTGAGCCTATCACCTGAGAAAATGAGAATCTAAAAGTCACAGGCTGGCAAACCTGTACGCCAGCAATATTTACCATAGTCAACACTTGGAAGCAACAAAAATGTCCATCAACAGAGGAATGCACCAAGAAGAAGTGGTCCATGTATACAATGGAATGTTACTCCAGTAAAAAATATAAATTAAATTTAAAAAACAAACAAATGTAAGGAGACATCAGCATTTGTGGGTTTATCCGGGCACATTGCACTCTAATTTGTAAGCGAAGAACACCACTGGCCGGTAGGTCTGTTTCCCTAGTACCAGCGTGGGGAACGTAGAAAGGCTGCCGCCCTCGGGCCGTTACCTGCAAAAGCAGGTTTAAAGCCTGAGCTAATGGTCACTTCATATGAACTAGTACTGCAGGGCTGTAAATGAAACCTGCCCTCAAAATGTCTTGAGGGAGGTAATGGCCAAAATATTTCAAAAGGTGACACATACTTTAAGTAAACACTTTGAAGAACTAAGCTCTAATCACAGCTGGAAAAATAAAAAGGACATGTCTTCAAGCTCAATTTCAACGCATGATGAGACACATGCAAATTCAGCCACAAAGAGGTATCAGCTCACACCACTCAGAATAACCATCAGCAAAAAACTACAAAGAATAAATGCTGAAGGTGCTCTGGAGAAATGCATACCCTCAACTTTATGTGGGACGTAACCTGGAAAGAGCCACTAAAGAGAACAGAATGGAGGTGCCTTTAAAAGGTAAACATTGAGCTACCATATGATCCAGCAGACCCATTCCTGGACCTATAACCTAAGAAGACAGAATTGGAAAGACACAGGCAGGCAAATCTGCATTGCATAGTATCACAATAGCCAAGATATGGAAGTAACCAAAAAGTCCACCGACAGATGGGTGGACAAAGAAGCACTGCTACAAGTACAGATGGAATATGAGCTAGCGAGAAAATGAAACAATGCCATTTGCAACACCATAGATGAGTCTAGAAGTAATCACGCAACTTGTAGTAAGTGAGAAAGCGAAAGACACATATCCTGTATCACATACAGGTGTTACCTAACAATTGAAACAAACGAAGATATTTCCACAGAGAAAGGCAATCACGGATTCAGTACAAAAACTTATGGTTCACCAAATGGAAAGGTGTGAGGATTGGATACACCACCATATTGAGGTTAACAGAGAGATACAAACACATGTGAAATATATAATCAGCAAAGACCTACGGAATACCAAGAGAAGAATACTCAACATTGTGTCATAACCTACATGGGAAAAGGATCTGAAGAAGAACAGATATACGTATATGTGTGAAAGAACCACATCTTGCACACCTAGAACAAACAAAACATTGTAATCAAGTTTGCTGTGATAAAAGATAAAAATTAAGTTAAAAATACGAACAAGAAGTAATGAGACATAAACTTAAAGGGCTTTTTCCTGGCACATTCCATTCTAATGTACAACCTAGAACACCACTTCCAGGAAGGCTCTGTGGCCCTAGTAACCAGATTTGGTAAAGGAGAAATGCTGCCGCCTTGTGGCCGATTCCCGCAAGAGCAGCTTTTAACCCACAGCTAACGGTCACTTAACATTCACAAGGACTCAGGGCTGTAAAGGACACCTGCCCTCAAAATTGTGCTGAGGTAGGGAATGGATAAAAAAAATTCAAAACAGGCAAATTTTTCAAGAAGATAGTATGAAGAGGTAAGTTTTACTCACTCTCTTTTTCAAAAAAGGAAAATGGATAAAAGCTCAACCTCAGGAAGTATTAGACTCATGCAACGGAATCTACAAAAAGTTTTCAACTCACACCAGTCGACTGACCATCAGCAAAAAGTCTACAAACAATAAATGCTGAAGAGGTTTCAGAGAACTGTGTACCCTCTAGCTGCTGGTGAGATGTAAAGTGGTTGACAGCCAATAATGAGAACAGAAAGGAGCTGCGCTTAAAAGGAAAAATTGAGGTACCATTCAATCCAGCAGGCGCCCCAACGGGCCGCTCACCTGAGAAGACCAGAATCAAGAAGACCCGGGCTGCAAAAGCTGCACTGCAGCCTTATTCACAATAGACAAGACAATGAAGCAACCAAAATGTCCATCAACAGATGAAGGGATAAAGAAGAAGTGGTCCATGTACACAATGAATACTAGCCATGGAAAACAATGAAACACTGCTCTTTGAGGCACCATAGATGATCTTGGAGATAATCACAGAACGTGAGGTAAGTCGGAAAGCAAAGTCCTATATCTTATGATAACACTTATAGGCGTTATCTAATAACTGACACAAATGAACGTATTTCCACAGAGAAAGGCACTCACTGACTTAGAAAAAAAACTATGCTTATCTAAAAGGAAAGGTGGGGGGAATGGATAAGTGAAGATTAGCGTTACCATATGTATACAAATACATATTATATACATATATCAAAAAGACCGACCATATAGCAAGGGAGGTTGACGGAACACTCTGTAATAATTTACATGGGAAGCGGATCTCTACATAAGTAGATATACATAATGTGTAAATGAACCAGAGTGTGTACACCTTGGACAAACAACATTCGAACCATTACCCCAATTTAAAAAATTAAAACAACGAACTAGAAGTAATGAGACATAAACTTATGGGGGGTTTTCCTGGCACATTCCATTCAAATTTACAACCTGGGTAAACGACTTCCAGAACGGCTCTGCTGCCCTAGTACCCAGATTTGGGAATGGAGAAATGCTGCATCCTGGTGGCCGTTTCCCACAACAGCAGCTTTAAACCCACGGCAAAAGGTCACGAAATATTCACCAATTGCAGTTCTGTAAATGACACCTGCCCCCCAAAACATACTGAGGTCGAAAATCGACCAAAAAATTCAAGAGTGCAACCTTCCAAAAGACAATTTGAAGAGGTATATTGTACTCACACTTTGTTTTCTTTTTTCTTTTAACAGAAAAGAAAAAGGCGTGGAGAAATGATGAATTTTAGGAATTTTTCAAGACAGGTAAACCCAACTTACAAAAACCTATCAGCTCACACCAGTCAGAATGGCCATCAACAAAAATGCTGCAAACAATAAATGCTGACGTGATTGTGGAGAAATGCGTACCCTCGATTCTAAGGGGCACGTGGTAAGAGCCACTAATGAAAGCACAATTGAGGTGCCTTGAAAAGGTAAACATTGAGCTACCATACCAGTCAATCAATCATACCCACTGCTGGGTCTATCACCTGAGAGAATGAAAATCAAAAATCACAGGCTGGCAATCCTGCGCTCCAGCAATATTTACCGTAGGCAACACTTGGAAGAAACGAAACTGTCCATCAAAAGAGGAATGCACCAAGAAGAAGGGGTCCATGTACACAATGGAATAGTAGCCATGGAAAACATTGAAGCACTGCTCTTTGAGGCACCATAGATGAGCCTGGAGATAATCACAAAACATGAAGTAGGACGGAAAGCAAAAGACCTATATCCTATGATATCACTTATGGCATTGTCTAATAACGGACACAAATGAACATATTTCCAAAGAGAAAGACACTCACAGGCTTAGAAAACAAACTATGCTCATCTAAAAGGAAAGGGGGGGGGGAATTGATAAATGAAGATGAGTGTTACTATACGTATACAAATACATATTATATACATGTATCAAAAAGACCGAACATATAGCAAGGGAGGTCTACGGAACACTGTAATATTTTACATGGGAAGAGGATCTGTACATTAATAGACATATATAATGTACAAATGAACCAGATTGTGTACACCTAGGACAAACAGTATTCTAATCTTTACCCCGATTAAAAAAAATTAAAAAACCAAGAAGAAGTAATGAGACATAAACTTATGGGGATTTCTCCTGGCAAATTCCATTCTAATTTACAACCTAGGACAAGGACGTGCAGAAAGGCTCTGCTGCCCTAGTACCCAGATTGGGGAATGGAGAAATGCTGCCTCCTTGTGGCCGTTTCCCACAACAGCAGCTTTAAACCCACTGCGAAAGGTCACTAGATATTCACCAACTTGCAGTTCTGTAAATGACACCTGCCCTCCAAAAAATTTCTGGGGTCAAAAATCGACCAAAAAATTCAAAAGAGGGCAACCTTCCAAGAAGACAATTTCAAGAGGTATATTGTACTCACGGTTTTTTCTTTTAAGAGAGAAAAGAAAAAGGCGTGGGAAAATGACGAATTTTAGGAAGTTTTAAAGATATGCAAAACGAAATTACAAATACCTATCAGCTCCCAGCAGTCAGAATGACCATTGGCAAAAATGCTGCAAACAATACATGCTGAAGGGATTGTGGAGAAATGTGTACCCTCAGTTCTAAGGGGGACGTGGAAAGAACCATTAATGTAAACACAATGGAGGTGCTTTGAAAAGGTAAACATTGAGCTACCAGTGAATCAAGCATACCACCTGCTGAGCCTATCACCTGAGAAAATGAGAATCTAAAAGTCACAGGCTGGCAAACCTGTACGCCAGCAATATTTACCATAGTCAACACTTGGAAGCAACAAAAATGTCCATCAACAGAGGAATGCACCAAGAAGAAGTGGTCCATGTATACAATGGAATGTTACTCCAGTAAAAAATATAAATTAAATTTAAAAAACAAACAAATGTAAGGAGACATCAGCATTTGTGGGTTTATCCGGGCACATTGCACTCTAATTTGTAAGCGAAGAACACCACTGGCCGGTAGGTCTGTTTCCCTAGTACCAGCGTGGGGAACGTAGAAAGGCTGCCGCCCTCGGGCCGTTACCTGCAAAAGCAGGTTTAAAGCCTGAGCTAATGGTCACTTCATATGAACTAGTACTGCAGGGCTGTAAATGAAACCTGCCCTCAAAATGTCTTGAGGGAGGTAATGGCCAAAATATTTCAAAAGGTGACACATACTTTAAGTAAACACTTTGAAGAACTAAGCTCTAATCACAGCTGGAAAAATAAAAAGGACATGTCTTCAAGCTCAATTTCAACGCATGATGAGACACATGCAAATTCAGCCACAAAGAGGTATCAGCTCACACCACTCAGAATAACCATCAGCAAAAAACTACAAAGAATAAATGCTGAAGGTGCTCTGGAGAAATGCATACCCTCAACTTTATGTGGGACGTAACCTGGAAAGAGCCACTAAAGAGAACAGAATGGAGGTGCCTTTAAAAGGTAAACATTGAGCTACCATATGATCCAGCAGACCCATTCCTGGACCTATAACCTAAGAAGACAGAATTGGAAAGACACAGGCAGGCAAATCTGCATTGCATAGTATCACAATAGCCAAGATATGGAAGTAACCAAAAAGTCCACCGACAGATGGGTGGACAAAGAAGCACTGCTACAAGTACAGATGGAATATGAGCTAGCGAGAAAATGAAACAATGCCATTTGCAACACCATAGATGAGTCTAGAAGTAATCACGCAACTTGTAGTAAGTGAGAAAGCGAAAGACACATATCCTGTATCACATACAGGTGTTACCTAACAATTGAAACAAACGAAGATATTTCCACAGAGAAAGGCAATCACGGATTCAGTACAAAAACTTATGGTTCACCAAATGGAAAGGTGTGAGGATTGGATACACCACCATATTGAGGTTAACAGAGAGATACAAACACATGTGAAATATATAATCAGCAAAGACCTACGGAATACCAAGAGAAGAATACTCAACATTGTGTCATAACCTACATGGGAAAAGGATCTGAAGAAGAACAGATATACGTATATGTGTGAAAGAACCACATCTTGCACACCTAGAACAAACAAAACATTGTAATCAAGTTTGCTGTGATAAAAGATAAAAATTAAGTTAAAAATACGAACAAGAAGTAATGAGACATAAACTTAAAGGGCTTTTTCCTGGCACATTCCATTCTAATGTACAACCTAGAACACCACTTCCAGGAAGGCTCTGTGGCCCTAGTAACCAGATTTGGTAAAGGAGAAATGCTGCCGCCTTGTGGCCGATTCCCGCAAGAGCAGCTTTTAACCCACAGCTAACGGTCACTTAACATTCACAAGGACTCAGGGCTGTAAAGGACACCTGCCCTCAAAATTGTGCTGAGGTAGGGAATGGATAAAAAAAATTCAAAACAGGCAAATTTTTCAAGAAGATAGTATGAAGAGGTAAGTTTTACTCACTCTCTTTTTCAAAAAAGGAAAATGGATAAAAGCTCAACCTCAGGAAGTATTAGACTCATGCAACGGAATCTACAAAAAGTTTTCAACTCACACCAGTCGACTGACCATCAGCAAAAAGTCTACAAACAATAAATGCTGAAGAGGTTTCAGAGAACTGTGTACCCTCTAGCTGCTGGTGAGATGTAAAGTGGTTGACAGCCAATAATGAGAACAGAAAGGAGCTGCGCTTAAAAGGAAAAATTGAGGTACCATTCAATCCAGCAGGCGCCCCAACGGGCCGCTCACCTGAGAAGACCAGAATCAAGAAGACCCGGGCTGCAAAAGCTGCACTGCAGCCTTATTCACAATAGACAAGACAATGAAGCAACCAAAATGTCCATCAACAGATGAAGGGATAAAGAAGAAGTGGTCCATGTACACAATGAATACTAGCCATGGAAAACAATGAAACACTGCTCTTTGAGGCACCATAGATGATCTTGGAGATAATCACAGAACGTGAGGTAAGTCGGAAAGCAAAGTCCTATATCTTATGATAACACTTATAGGCGTTATCTAATAACTGACACAAATGAACGTATTTCCACAGAGAAAGGCACTCACTGACTTAGAAAAAAAACTATGCTTATCTAAAAGGAAAGGTGGGGGGAATGGATAAGTGAAGATTAGCGTTACCATATGTATACAAATACATATTATATACATATATCAAAAAGACCGACCATATAGCAAGGGAGGTTGACGGAACACTCTGTAATAATTTACATGGGAAGCGGATCTCTACATAAGTAGATATACATAATGTGTAAATGAACCAGAGTGTGTACACCTTGGACAAACAACATTCGAACCATTACCCCAATTTAAAAAATTAAAACAACGAACTAGAAGTAATGAGACATAAACTTATGGGGGGTTTTCCTGGCACATTCCATTCAAATTTACAACCTGGGTAAACGACTTCCAGAACGGCTCTGCTGCCCTAGTACCCAGATTTGGGAATGGAGAAATGCTGCATCCTGGTGGCCGTTTCCCACAACAGCAGCTTTAAACCCACGGCAAAAGGTCACGAAATATTCACCAATTGCAGTTCTGTAAATGACACCTGCCCCCCAAAACATACTGAGGTCGAAAATCGACCAAAAAATTCAAGAGTGCAACCTTCCAAAAGACAATTTGAAGAGGTATATTGTACTCACACTTTGTTTTCTTTTTTCTTTTAACAGAAAAGAAAAAGGCGTGGAGAAATGATGAATTTTAGGAATTTTTCAAGACAGGTAAACCCAACTTACAAAAACCTATCAGCTCACACCAGTCAGAATGGCCATCAACAAAAATGCTGCAAACAATAAATGCTGACGTGATTGTGGAGAAATGCGTACCCTCGATTCTAAGGGGCACGTGGTAAGAGCCACTAATGAAAGCACAATTGAGGTGCCTTGAAAAGGTAAACATTGAGCTACCATACCAGTCAATCAATCATACCCACTGCTGGGTCTATCACCTGAGAGAATGAAAATCAAAAATCACAGGCTGGCAATCCTGCGCTCCAGCAATATTTACCGTAGGCAACACTTGGAAGAAACGAAACTGTCCATCAAAAGAGGAATGCACCAAGAAGAAGGGGTCCATGTACACAATGGAATAGTAGCCATGGAAAACATTGAAGCACTGCTCTTTGAGGCACCATAGATGAGCCTGGAGATAATCACAAAACATGAAGTAGGACGGAAAGCAAAAGACCTATATCCTATGATATCACTTATGGCATTGTCTAATAACGGACACAAATGAACATATTTCCAAAGAGAAAGACACTCACAGGCTTAGAAAACAAACTATGCTCATCTAAAAGGAAAGGGGGGGGGGAATTGATAAATGAAGATGAGTGTTACTATACGTATACAAATACATATTATATACATGTATCAAAAAGACCGAACATATAGCAAGGGAGGTCTACGGAACACTGTAATATTTTACATGGGAAGAGGATCTGTACATTAATAGACATATATAATGTACAAATGAACCAGATTGTGTACACCTAGGACAAACAGTATTCTAATCTTTACCCCGATTAAAAAAAATTAAAAAACCAAGAAGAAGTAATGAGACATAAACTTATGGGGATTTCTCCTGGCAAATTCCATTCTAATTTACAACCTAGGACAAGGACGTGCAGAAAGGCTCTGCTGCCCTAGTACCCAGATTGGGGAATGGAGAAATGCTGCCTCCTTGTGGCCGTTTCCCACAACAGCAGCTTTAAACCCACTGCGAAAGGTCACTAGATATTCACCAACTTGCAGTTCTGTAAATGACACCTGCCCTCCAAAAAATTTCTGGGGTCAAAAATCGACCAAAAAATTCAAAAGAGGGCAACCTTCCAAGAAGACAATTTCAAGAGGTATATTGTACTCACGGTTTTTTCTTTTAAGAGAGAAAAGAAAAAGGCGTGGGAAAATGACGAATTTTAGGAAGTTTTAAAGATATGCAAAACGAAATTACAAATACCTATCAGCTCCCAGCAGTCAGAATGACCATTGGCAAAAATGCTGCAAACAATACATGCTGAAGGGATTGTGGAGAAATGTGTACCCTCAGTTCTAAGGGGGACGTGGAAAGAACCATTAATGTAAACACAATGGAGGTGCTTTGAAAAGGTAAACATTGAGCTACCAGTGAATCAAGCATACCACCTGCTGAGCCTATCACCTGAGAAAATGAGAATCTAAAAGTCACAGGCTGGCAAACCTGTACGCCAGCAATATTTACCATAGTCAACACTTGGAAGCAACAAAAATGTCCATCAACAGAGGAATGCACCAAGAAGAAGTGGTCCATGTATACAATGGAATGTTACTCCAGTAAAAAATATAAATTAAATTTAAAAAACAAACAAATGTAAGGAGACATCAGCATTTGTGGGTTTATCCGGGCACATTGCACTCTAATTTGTAAGCGAAGAACACCACTGGCCGGTAGGTCTGTTTCCCTAGTACCAGCGTGGGGAACGTAGAAAGGCTGCCGCCCTCGGGCCGTTACCTGCAAAAGCAGGTTTAAAGCCTGAGCTAATGGTCACTTCATATGAACTAGTACTGCAGGGCTGTAAATGAAACCTGCCCTCAAAATGTCTTGAGGGAGGTAATGGCCAAAATATTTCAAAAGGTGACACATACTTTAAGTAAACACTTTGAAGAACTAAGCTCTAATCACAGCTGGAAAAATAAAAAGGACATGTCTTCAAGCTCAATTTCAACGCATGATGAGACACATGCAAATTCAGCCACAAAGAGGTATCAGCTCACACCACTCAGAATAACCATCAGCAAAAAACTACAAAGAATAAATGCTGAAGGTGCTCTGGAGAAATGCATACCCTCAACTTTATGTGGGACGTAACCTGGAAAGAGCCACTAAAGAGAACAGAATGGAGGTGCCTTTAAAAGGTAAACATTGAGCTACCATATGATCCAGCAGACCCATTCCTGGACCTATAACCTAAGAAGACAGAATTGGAAAGACACAGGCAGGCAAATCTGCATTGCATAGTATCACAATAGCCAAGATATGGAAGTAACCAAAAAGTCCACCGACAGATGGGTGGACAAAGAAGCACTGCTACAAGTACAGATGGAATATGAGCTAGCGAGAAAATGAAACAATGCCATTTGCAACACCATAGATGAGTCTAGAAGTAATCACGCAACTTGTAGTAAGTGAGAAAGCGAAAGACACATATCCTGTATCACATACAGGTGTTACCTAACAATTGAAACAAACGAAGATATTTCCACAGAGAAAGGCAATCACGGATTCAGTACAAAAACTTATGGTTCACCAAATGGAAAGGTGTGAGGATTGGATACACCACCATATTGAGGTTAACAGAGAGATACAAACACATGTGAAATATATAATCAGCAAAGACCTACGGAATACCAAGAGAAGACTACTCAACATTGTGTCATAACCTACATGGGAAAAGGATCTGAAGAAGAACAGATATACGTATATGTGTGAAAGAACCACATCTTGCACACCTAGAACAAACAAAACATTGTAATCAAGTTTGCTGTGATAAAAGATAAAAATTAAGTTAAAAATACGAACAAGAAGTAATGAGACATAAACTTAAAGGGCTTTTTCCTGGCACATTCCATTCTAATGTACAACCTAGAACACCACTTCCAGGAAGGCTCTGTGGCCCTAGTAACCAGATTTGGTAAAGGAGAAATGCTGCCGCCTTGTGGCCGATTCCCGCAAGAGCAGCTTTTAACCCACAGCTAACGGTCACTTAACATTCACAAGGACTCAGGGCTGTAAAGGACACCTGCCCTCAAAATTGTGCTGAGGTAGGGAATGGATAAAAAAAATTCAAAACAGGCAAATTTTTCAAGAAGATAGTATGAAGAGGTAAGTTTTACTCACTCTCTTTTTCAAAAAAGGAAAATGGATAAAAGCTCAACCTCAGGAAGTATTAGACTCATGCAACGGAATCTACAAAAAGTTTTCAACTCACACCAGTCGACTGACCATCAGCAAAAAGTCTACAAACAATAAATGCTGAAGAGGTTTCAGAGAACTGTGTACCCTCTAGCTGCTGGTGAGATGTAAAGTGGTTGACAGCCAATAATGAGAACAGAAAGGAGCTGCGCTTAAAAGGAAAAATTGAGGTACCATTCAATCCAGCAGGCGCCCCAACGGGCCGCTCACCTGAGAAGACCAGAATCAAGAAGACCCGGGCTGCAAAAGCTGCACTGCAGCCTTATTCACAATAGACAAGACAGTGAAGCAACCAAAATGTCCATCAACAGATGAAGGGATAAAGAAGAAGTGGTCCATGTACACAATGAATACTAGCCATGGAAAACAATGAAACACTGCTCTTTGAGGCACCATAGATGATCTTGGAGATAATCACAGAACGTGAGGTAAGTCGGAAAGCAAAGTCCTATATCTTATGATAACACTTATAGGCGTTATCTAATAACTGACACAAATGAACGTATTTCCACAGAGAAAGGCACTCACTGACTTAGAAAAAAAACTATGCTTATCTAAAAGGAAAGGTGGGGGGAATGGATAAGTGAAGATTAGCGTTACCATATGTATACAAATACATATTATATACATATATCAAAAAGACCGACCATATAGCAAGGGAGGTTGACGGAACACTCTGTAATAATTTACATGGGAAGCGGATCTCTACATAAGTAGATATACATAATGTGTAAATGAACCAGAGTGTGTACACCTTGGACAAACAACATTCGAACCATTACCCCAATTTAAAAAATTAAAACAACGAACTAGAAGTAATGAGACATAAACTTATGGGGGGTTTTCCTGGCACATTCCATTCAAATTTACAACCTGGGTAAACGACTTCCAGAACGGCCCTGCTGCCCTAGTACCCAGATTTGGGAATGGAGAAATGCTGCATCCTGGTGGCCGTTTCCCACAACAGCAGCTTTAAACCCACGGCAAAAGGTCACGAAATATTCACCAATTGCAGTTCTGTAAATGACACCTGCCCCCCAAAACATACTGAGGTCGAAAATCGACCAAAAAATTCAAGAGTGCAACCTTCCAAAAGACAATTTGAAGAGGTATATTGTACTCACACTTTGTTTTCTTTTTTCTTTTAACAGAAAAGAAAAAGGCGTGGAGAAATGATGAATTTTAGGAATTTTTAAAGACAGGTAAACCCAACTTACAAAAACCTATCAGCTCACACCAGTCAGAATGGCCATCAACAAAAATGCTGCAAACAATAAATGCTGACGTGATTGTGGAGAAATGCGTACCCTCGATTCTAAGGGGCACGTGGTAAGAGCCACTAATGAAAGCACAATTGAGGTGCCTTGAAAAGGTAAACATTGAGCTACCATACCAGTCAATCAATCATACCCACTGCTGGGTCTATCACCTGAGAGAATGAAAATCAAAAATCACAGGCTGGCAATCCTGCGCTCCAGCAATATTTACCGTAGGCAACACTTGGAAGAAACGAAACTGTCCATCAAAAGAGGAATGCACCAAGAAGAAGGGGTCCATGTACACAATGGAATAGTAGCCATGGAAAACATTGAAGCACTGCTCTTTGAGGCACCATAGATGAGCCTGGAGATAATCACAAAACATGAAGTAGGACGGAAAGCAAAAGACCTATATCCTATGATATCACTTATGGCATTGTCTAATAACGGACACAAATGAACATATTTCCAAAGAGAAAGACACTCACAGGCTTAGAAAACAAACTATGCTCATCTAAAAGGAAAGGGGGGGGGGAATTGATAAATGAAGATGAGTGTTACTATACGTATACAAATACATATTATATACATGTATCAAAAAGACCGAACATATAGCAAGGGAGGTCTACGGAACACTGTAATATTTTACATGGGAAGAGGATCTGTACATTAATAGACATATATAATGTACAAATGAACCAGATTGTGTACACCTAGGACAAACAGTATTCTAATCTTTACCCCGATTAAAAAAAATTAAAAAACCAAGAAGAAGTAATGAGACATAAACTTATGGGGATTTCTCCTGGCAAATTCCATTCTAATTTACAACCTAGGACAAGGACGTGCAGAAAGGCTCTGCTGCCCTAGTACCCAGATTGGGGAATGGAGAAATGCTGCCTCCTTGTGGCCGTTTCCCACAACAGCAGCTTTAAACCCACTGCGAAAGGTCACTAGATATTCACCAACTTGCAGTTCTGTAAATGACACCTGCCCTCCAAAAAATTTCTGGGGTCAAAAATCGACCAAAAAATTCAAAAGAGGGCAACCTTCCAAGAAGACAATTTCAAGAGGTATATTGTACTCACGGTTTTTTCTTTTAAGAGAGAAAAGAAAAAGGCGTGGGAAAATGACGAATTTTAGGAAGTTTTAAAGATATGCAAAACGAAATTACAAATACCTATCAGCTCCCAGCAGTCAGAATGACCATTGGCAAAAATGCTGCAAACAATACATGCTGAAGGGATTGTGGAGAAATGTGTACCCTCAGTTCTAAGGGGGACGTGGAAAGAACCATTAATGTAAACACAATGGAGGTGCTTTGAAAAGGTAAACATTGAGCTACCAGTGAATCAAGCATACCACCTGCTGAGCCTATCACCTGAGAAAATGAGAATCTAAAAGTCACAGGCTGGCAAACCTGTACGCCAGCAATATTTACCATAGTCAACACTTGGAAGCAACAAAAATGTCCATCAACAGAGGAATGCACCAAGAAGAAGTGGTCCATGTATACAATGGAATGTTACTCCAGTAAAAAATATAAATTAAATTTAAAAAACAAACAAATGTAAGGAGACATCAGCATTTGTGGGTTTATCCGGGCACATTGCACTCTAATTTGTAAGCGAAGAACACCACTGGCCGGTAGGTCTGTTTCCCTAGTACCAGCGTGGGGAACGTAGAAAGGCTGCCGCCCTCGGGCCGTTACCTGCAAAAGCAGGTTTAAAGCCTGAGCTAATGGTCACTTCATATGAACTAGTACTGCAGGGCTGTAAATGAAACCTGCCCTCAAAATGTCTTGAGGGAGGTAATGGCCAAAATATTTCAAAAGGTGACACATACTTTAAGTAAACACTTTGAAGAACTAAGCTCTAATCACAGCTGGAAAAATAAAAAGGACATGTCTTCAAGCTCAATTTCAACGCATGATGAGACACATGCAAATTCAGCCACAAAGAGGTATCAGCTCACACCACTCAGAATAACCATCAGCAAAAAACTACAAAGAATAAATGCTGAAGGTGCTCTGGAGAAATGCATACCCTCAACTTTATGTGGGACCTAACCTGGAAAGAGCCACTAAAGAGAACAGAATGGAGGTGCCTTTAAAAGGTAAACATTGAGCTACCATATGATCCAGCAGACCCATCCCTGGACCTATAACCTAAGAAGACAGAATTGGAAAGACACAGGCAGGCAAATCTGCATTGCATAGTATCACAATAGCCAAGATATGGAAGTAACCAAAAAGTCCACCGACAGATGGGTGGACAAAGAAGCACTGCTACAAGTACAGATGGAATATGAGCTAGCGAGAAAATGAAACAATGCCATTTGCAACACCATAGATGAGTCTAGAAGTAATCACGCAACTTGTAGTAAGTGAGAAAGCGAAAGACACATATCCTGTATCACATACAGGTGTTACCTAACAATTGAAACAAACGAAGATATTTCCACAGAGAAAGGCAATCACGGATTCAGTACAAAAACTTATGGTTCACCAAATGGAAAGGTGTGAGGATTGGATACACCACCATATTGAGGTTAACAGAGAGATACAAACACATGTGAAATATATAATCAGCAAAGACCTACGGAATACCAAGAGAAGACTACTCAACATTGTGTCATAACCTACATGGGAAAAGGATCTGAAGAAGAACAGATATACGTATATGTGTGAAAGAACCACATCTTGCACACCTAGAACAAACAAAACATTGTAATCAAGTTTGCTGTGATAAAAGATAAAAATTAAGTTAAAAATACGAACAAGAAGTAATGAGACATAAACTTAAAGGGCTTTTTCCTGGCACATTCCATTCTAATGTACAACCTAGAACACCACTTCCAGGAAGGCTCTGTGGCCCTAGTAACCAGATTTGGTAAAGGAGAAATGCTGCCGCCTTGTGGCCGATTCCCGCAAGAGCAGCTTTTAACCCACAGCTAACAGTCACTTAACATTCACAAGGACTCAGGGCTGTAAAGGACACCTGCCCTCAAAATTGTGCTGAGGTAGGGAATGGATAAAAAAAATTCAAAACAGGCAAATTTTTCAAGAAGATAGTATGAAGAGGTAAGTTTTACTCACTCTCTTTTTCAAAAAAGGAAAATGGATAAAAGCTCAACCTCAGGAAGTATTAGACTCATGCAACGGAATCTACAAAAAGTTTTCAACTCACACCAGTCGACTGACCATCAGCAAAAAGTCTACAAACAATAAATGCTGAAGAGGTTTCAGAGAACTGTGTACCCTCTAGCTGCTGGTGAGATGTAAAGTGGTTGACAGCCAATAATGAGAACAGAAAGGAGCTGCGCTTAAAAGGAAAAATTGAGGTACCATTCAATCCAGCAGGCGCCCCAACGGGCCGCTCACCTGAGAAGACCAGAATCAAGAAGACCCGGGCTGCAAAAGCTGCACTGCAGCCTTATTCACAATAGACAAGACAGTGAAGCAACCAAAATGTCCATCAACAGATGAAGGGATAAAGAAGAAGTGGTCCATGTACACAATGAATACTAGCCATGGAAAACAATGAAACACTGCTCTTTGAGGCACCATAGATGATCTTGGAGATAATCACAGAACGTGAGGTAAGTCGGAAAGCAAAGTCCTATATCTTATGATAACACTTATAGGCGTTATCTAATAACTGACACAAATGAACGTATTTCCACAGAGAAAGGCACTCACTGACTTAGAAAAAAAACTATGCTTATCTAAAAGGAAAGGTGGGGGGAATGGATAAGTGAAGATTAGCGTTACCATATGTATACAAATACATATTATATACATATATCAAAAAGACCGACCATATAGCAAGGGAGGTTGACGGAACACTCTGTAATAATTTACATGGGAAGCGGATCTCTACATAAGTAGATATACATAATGTGTAAATGAACCAGAGTGTGTACACCTTGGACAAACAACATTCGAACCATTACCCCAATTTAAAAAATTAAAACAACGAACTAGAAGTAATGAGACATAAACTTATGGGGGGTTTTCCTGGCACATTCCATTCAAATTTACAACCTGGGTAAACGACTTCCAGAACGGCTCTGCTGCCCTAGTACCCAGATTTGGGAATGGAGAAATGCTGCATCCTGGTGGCCGTTTCCCACAACAGCAGCTTTAAACCCACGGCAAAAGGTCACGAAATATTCACCAATTGCAGTTCTGTAAATGACACCTGCCCCCCAAAACATACTGAGGTCGAAAATCGACCAAAAAATTCAAGAGTGCAACCTTCCAAAAGACAATTTGAAGAGGTATATTGTACTCACACTTTGTTTTCTTTTTTCTTTTAACAGAAAAGAAAAAGGCGTGGAGAAATGATGAATTTTAGGAATTTTTCAAGACAGGTAAACCCAACTTACAAAAACCTATCAGCTCACACCAGTCAGAATGGCCATCAACAAAAATGCTGCAAACAATAAATGCTGACGTGATTGTGGAGAAATGCGTACCCTCGATTCTAAGGGGCACGTGGTAAGAGCCACTAATGAAAGCACAATTGAGGTGCCTTGAAAAGGTAAACATTGAGCTACCATACCAGTCAATCAATCATACCCACTGCTGGGTCTATCACCTGAGAGAATGAAAATCAAAAATCACAGGCTGGCAATCCTGCGCTCCAGCAATATTTACCGTAGGCAACACTTGGAAGAAACGAAACTGTCCATCAAAAGAGGAATGCACCAAGAAGAAGGGGTCCATGTACACAATGGAATAGTAGCCATGGAAAACATTGAAGCACGGCTCTTTGAGGCACCATAGATGAGCCTGGAGATAATCACAAAACATGAAGTAGGACGGAAAGCAAAAGACCTATATCCTATGATATCACTTATGGCATTGTCTAATAACGGACACAAATGAACATATTTCCAAAGAGAAAGACACTCACAGGCTTAGAAAACAAACTATGCTCATCTAAAAGGAAAGGGGGGGGGGAATTGATAAATGAAGATGAGTGTTACTATACGTATACAAATACATATTATATACATGTATCAAAAAGACCGAACATATAGCAAGGGAGGTCTACGGAACACTGTAATATTTTACATGGGAAGAGGATCTGTACATTAATAGACATATATAATGTACAAATGAACCAGATTGTGTACACCTAGGACAAACAGTATTCTAATCTTTACCCCGATTAAAAAAAATTAAAAAACCAAGAAGAAGTAATGAGACATAAACTTATGGGGATTTCTCCTGGCAAATTCCATTCTAATTTACAACCTAGGACAAGGACGTGCAGAAAGGCTCTGCTGCCCTAGTACCCAGATTGGGGAATGGAGAAATGCTGCCTCCTTGTGGCCGTTTCCCACAACAGCAGCTTTAAACCCACTGCGAAAGGTCACTAGATATTCACCAACTTGCATTTCTGTAAATGACACCTGCCCTCCAAAAAATTTCTGGGGTCAAAAATCAACCAAAAAATTCAAAAGAGGGCAACCTTCCAAGAAGACAATTTCAAGAGGTATATTGTACTCACGGTTTTTTCTTTTAAGAGAGAAAAGAAAAAGGCGTGGGAAAATGACGAATTTTAGGAAGTTTTAAAGATATGCAAAACGAAATTACAAATACCTATCAGCTCCCAGCAGTCAGAATGACCATTGGCAAAAATGCTGCAAACAATACATGCTGAAGGGATTGTGGAGAAATGTGTACCCTCAGTTCTAAGGGGGACGTGGAAAGAACCATTAATGTAAACACAATGGAGGTGCTTTGAAAAGGTAAACATTGAGCTACCAGTGAATCAAGCATACCACCTGCTGAGCCTATCACCTGAGAAAATGAGAATCTAAAAGTCACAGGCTGGCAAACCTGTACGCCAGCAATATTTACCATAGTCAACACTTGGAAGCAACAAAAATGTCCATCAACAGAGGAATGCACCAAGAAGAAGTGGTCCATGTATACAATGGAATGTTACTCCAGTAAAAAATATAAATTAAATTTAAAAAACAAACAAATGTAAGGAGACATCAGCATTTGTGGGTTTATCCGGGCACATTGCACTCTAATTTGTAAGCGAAGAACACCACTGGCCGGTAGGTCTGTTTCCCTAGTACCAGCGTGGGGAACGTAGAAAGGCTGCCGCCCTCGGGCCGTTACCTGCAAAAGCAGGTTTAAAGCCTGAGCTAATGGTCACTTCATATGAACTAGTACTGCAGGGCTGTAAATGAAACCTGCCCTCAAAATGTCTTGAGGGAGGTAATGGCCAAAATATTTCAAAAGGTGACACATACTTTAAGTAAACACTTTGAAGAACTAAGCTCTAATCACAGCTGGAAAAATAAAAAGGACATGTCTTCAAGCTCAATTTCAACGCATGATGAGACACATGCAGATTCAGCCACAAAGAGGTATCAGCTCACACCACTCAGAATAACCATCAGCAAAAAACTACAAAGAATAAATGCTGAAGGTGCTCTGGAGAAATGCATACCCTCAACTTTATGTGGGACGTAACCTGGAAAGAGCCACTAAAGAGAACAGAATGGAGGTGCCTTTAAAAGGTAAACATTGAGCTACCATATGATCCAGCAGACCCATTCCTGGACCTATAACCTAAGAAGACAGAATTGGAAAGACACAGGCAGGCAAATCTGCATTGCATAGTATCACAATAGCCAAGATATGGAAGTAACCAAAAAGTCCACCGACAGATGGGTGGACAAAGAAGCACTGCTACAAGTACAGATGGAATATGAGCTAGCGAGAAAATGAAACAATGCCATTTGCAGCACCATAGATGAGTCTAGAAGTAATCACGCAACTTGTAGTAAGTGAGAAAGCGAAAGACACATATCCTGTATCACATACAGGTGTTACCTAACAATTGAAACAAACGAAGATATTTCCACAGAGAAAGGCAATCACGGATTCAGTACAAAAACTTATGGTTCACCAAATGGAAAGGTGTGAGGATTGGATACACCACCATATTGAGGTTAACAGAGAGATACAAACACATGTGAAATATATAATCAGCAAAGACCTACGGAATACCAAGAGAAGACTACTCAACATTGTGTCATAACCTACATGGGAAAAGGATCTGAAGAAGAACAGATATACGTATATGTGTGAAAGAACCACATCTTGCACACCTAGAACAAACAAAACATTGTAATCAAGTTTGCTGTGATAAAAGATAAAAATTAAGTTAAAAATACGAACAAGAAGTAATGGGACATAAACTTAAAGGGCTTTTTCCTGGCACATTCCATTCTAATGTACAACCTAGAACACCACTTCCAGGAAGGCTCTGTGGCCCTAGTAACCAGATTTGGTAAAGGAGAAATGCTGCCGCCTTGTGGCCGATTCCCGCAAGAGCAGCTTTTAACCCACAGCTAACGGTCACTTAACATTCACAAGGACTCAGGGCTGTAAAGGACACCTGCCCTCAAAATTGTGCTGAGGTAGGGAATGGATAAAAAAAATTCAAAACAGGCAAATTTTTCAAGAAGATAGTATGAAGAGGTAAGTTTTACTCACTCTCTTTTTCAAAAAAGGAAAATGGATAAAAGCTCAACCTCAGGAAGTATTAGACTCATGCAACGGAATCTACAAAAAGTTTTCAACTCACACCAGTCGACTGACCATCAGCAAAAAGTCTACAAACAATAAATGCTGAAGAGGTTTCAGAGAACTGTGTACCCTCTAGCTGCTGGTGAGATGTAAAGTGGTTGACAGCCAATAATGAGAACAGAAAGGAGCTGCGCTTAAAAGGAAAAATTGAGGTACCATTCAATCCAGCAGGCGCCCCAACGGGCCGCTCACCTGAGAAGACCAGAATCAAGAAGACCCGGGCTGCAAAAGCTGCACTGCAGCCTTATTCACAATAGACAAGACAGTGAAGCAACCAAAATGTCCATCAACAGATGAAGGGATAAAGAAGAAGTGGTCCATGTACACAATGAATACTAGCCATGGAAAACAATGAAACACTGCTCTTTGAGGCACCATAGATGATCTTGGAGATAATCACAGAACGTGAGGTAAGTCGGAAAGCAAAGTCCTATATCTTATGATAACACTTATAGGCGTTATCTAATAACTGACACAAATGAACGTATTTCCACAGAGAAAGGCACTCACTGACTTAGAAAAAAAACTATGCTTATCTAAAAGGAAAGGTGGGGGGAATGGATAAGTGAAGATTAGCGTTACCATATGTATACAAATACATATTATATACATATATCAAAAAGACCGACCATATAGCAAGGGAGGTTGACGGAACACTCTGTAATAATTTACATGGGAAGCGGATCTCTACATAAGTAGATATACATAATGTGTAAATGAACCAGAGTGTGTACACCTTGGACAAACAACATTCGAACCATTACCCCAATTTAAAAAATTAAAACAACGAACTAGAAGTAATGAGACATAAACTTATGGGGGGTTTTCCTGGCACATTCCATTCAAATTTACAACCTGGGTAAACGACTTCCAGAACGGCTCTGCTGCCCTAGTACCCAGATTTGGGAATGGAGAAATGCTGCATCCTGGTGGCCGTTTCCCACAACAGCAGCTTTAAACCCACGGCAAAAGGTCACGAAATATTCACCAATTGCAGTTCTGTAAATGACACCTGCCCCCCAAAACATACTGAGGTCGAAAATCGACCAAAAAATTCAAGAGTGCAACCTTCCAAAAGACAATTTGAAGAGGTATATTGTACTCACACTTTGTTTTCTTTTTTCTTTTAACAGAAAAGAAAAAGGCGTGGAGAAATGATGAATTTTAGGAATTTTTAAAGACAGGTAAACCCAACTTACAAAAACCTGTCAGCTCACACCAGTCAGAATGGCCATCAACAAAAATGCTGCAAACAATAAATGCTGACGTGATTGTGGAGAAATGCGTACCCTCGATTCTAAGGGGCACGTGGTAAGAGCCACTAATGAAAGCACAATTGAGGTGCCTTGAAAAGGTAAACATTGAGCTACCATACCAGTCAATCAATCATACCCACTGCTGGGTCTATCACCTGAGAGAATGAAAATCAAAAATCACAGGCTGGCAATCCTGCGCTCCAGCAATATTTACCGTAGGCAACACTTGGAAGAAACGAAACTGTCCATCAAAAGAGGAATGCACCAAGAAGAAGGGGTCCATGTACACAATGGAATAGTAGCCATGGAAAACATTGAAGCACTGCTCTTTGAGGCACCATAGATGAGCCTGGAGATAATCACAAAACATGAAGTAGGACGGAAAGCAAAAGACCTATATCCTATGATATCACTTATGGCATTGTCTAATAACGGACACAAATGAACATATTTCCAAAGAGAAAGACACTCACAGGCTTAGAAAACAAACTATGCTCATCTAAAAGGAAAGGGGGGGGGGAATTGATAAATGAAGATGAGTGTTACTATACGTATACAAATACATATTATATACATGTATCAAAAAGACCGAACATATAGCAAGGGAGGTCTACGGAACACTGTAATATTTTACATGGGAAGAGGATCTGTACATTAATAGACATATATAATGTACAAATGAACCAGATTGTGTACACCTAGGACAAACAGTATTCTAATCTTTACCCCGATTAAAAAAAATTAAAAAACCAAGAAGAAGTAATGAGACATAAACTTATGGGGATTTCTCCTGGCAAATTCCATTCTAATTTACAACCTAGGACAAGGACGTGCAGAAAGGCTCTGCTGCCCTAGTACCCAGATTGGGGAATGGAGAAATGCTGCCTCCTTGTGGCCGTTTCCCACAACAGCAGCTTTAAACCCACTGCGAAAGGTCACTAGATATTCACCAACTTGCAGTTCTGTAAATGACACCTGCCCTCCAAAAAATTTCTGGGGTCAAAAATCGACCAAAAAATTCAAAAGAGGGCAACCTTCCAAGAAGACAATTTCAAGAGGTATATTGTACTCACGGTTTTTTCTTTTAAGAGAGAAAAGAAAAAGGCGTGGGAAAATGACGAATTTTAGGAAGTTTTAAAGATATGCAAAACGAAATTACAAATACCTATCAGCTCCCAGCAGTCAGAATGACCACTGGCAAAAATGCTGCAAACAATACATGCTGAAGGGATTGTGGAGAAATGTGTACCCTCAGTTCTAAGGGGGACGTGGAAAGAACCATTAATGTAAACACAATGGAGGTGCTTTGAAAAGGTAAACATTGAGCTACCAGTGAATCAAGCATACCACCTGCTGAGCCTATCACCTGAGAAAATGAGAATCTAAAAGTCACAGGCTGGCAAACCTGTACGCCAGCAATATTTACCATAGTCAACACTTGGAAGCAACAAAAATGTCCATCAACAGAGGAATGCACCAAGAAGAAGTGGTCCATGTATACAATGGAATGTTACTCCAGTAAAAAATATAAATTAAATTTAAAAAACAAACAAATGTAAGGAGACATCAGCATTTGTGGGTTTATCCGGGCACATTGCACTCTAATTTGTAAGCGAAGAACACCACTGGCCGGTAGGTCTGTTTCCCTAGTACCAGCGTGGGGAACGTAGAAAGGCTGCCGCCCTCGGGCCGTTACCTGCAAAAGCAGGTTTAAAGCCTGAGCTAATGGTCACTTCATATGAACTAGTACTGCAGGGCTGTAAATGAAACCTGCCCTCAAAATGTCTTGAGGGAGGTAATGGCCAAAATATTTCAAAAGGTGACACATACTTTAAGTAAACACTTTGAAGAACTAAGCTCTAATCACAGCTGGAAAAATAAAAAGGACATGTCTTCAAGCTCAATTTCAACGCATGATGAGACACATGCAAATTCAGCCACAAAGAGGTATCAGCTCACACCACTCAGAATAACCATCAGCAAAAAACTACAAAGAATAAATGCTGAAGGTGCTCTGGAGAAATGCATACCCTCAACTTTATGTGGGACGTAACCTGGAAAGAGCCACTAAAGAGAACAGAATGGAGGTGCCTTTAAAAGGTAAACATTGAGCTACCATATGATCCAGCAGACCCATTCCTGGACCTATAACCTAAGAAGACAGAATTGGAAAGACACAGGCAGGCAAATCTGCATTGCATAGTATCACAATAGCCAAGATATGGAAGTAACCAAAAAGTCCACCGACAGATGGGTGGACAAAGAAGCACTGCTACAAGTACAGATGGAATATGAGCTAGCGAGAAAATGAAACAATGCCATTTGCAACACCATAGATGAGTCTAGAAGTAATCACGCAACTTGTAGTAAGTGAGAAAGCGAAAGACACATATCCTGTATCACATACAGGTGTTACCTAACAATTGAAACAAACGAAGATATTTCCACAGAGAAAGGCAATCACGGATTCAGTACAAAAACTTATGGTTCACCAAATGGAAAGGTGTGAGGATTGGATACACCACCATATTGAGGTTAACAGAGAGATACAAACACATGTGAAATATATAATCAGCAAAGACCTACGGAATACCAAGAGAAGACTACTCAACATTGTGTCATAACCTACATGGGAAAAGGATCTGAAGAAGAACAGATATACGTATATGTGTGAAAGAACCACATCTTGCACACCTAGAACAAACAAAACATTGTAATCAAGTTTGCTGTGATAAAAGATAAAAATTAAGTTAAAAATACGAACAAGAAGTAATGAGACATAAACTTAAAGGGCTTTTTCCTGGCACATTCCATTCTAATGTACAACCTAGAACACCACTTCCAGGAAGGCTCTGTGGCCCTAGTAACCAGATTTGGTAAAGGAGAAATGCTGCCGCCTTGTGGCCGATTCCCGCAAGAGCAGCTTTTAACCCACAGCTAACGGTCACTTAACATTCACAAGGACTCAGGGCTGTAAAGGACACCTGCCCTCAAAATTGTGCTGAGGTAGGGAATGGATAAAAAAAATTCAAAACAGGCAAATTTTTCAAGAAGATAGTATGAAGAGGTAAGTTTTACTCACTCTCTTTTTCAAAAAAGGAAAATGGATAAAAGCTCAACCTCAGGAAGTATTAGACTCATGCAACGGAATCTACAAAAAGTTTTCAACTCACACCAGTCGACTGACCATCAGCAAAAAGTCTACAAACAATAAATGCTGAAGAGGTTTCAGAGAACTGTGTACCCTCTAGCTGCTGGTGAGATGTAAAGTGGTTGACAGCCAATAATGAGAACAGAAAGGAGCTGCGCTTAAAAGGAAAAATTGAGGTACCATTCAATCCAGCAGGCGCCCCAACGGGCCGCTCACCTGAGAAGACCAGAATCAAGAAGACCCGGGCTGCAAAAGCTGCACTGCAGCCTTATTCACAATAGACAAGACAGTGAAGCAACCAAAATGTCCATCAACAGATGAAGGGATAAAGAAGAAGTGGTCCATGTACACAATGAATACTAGCCATGGAAAACAATGAAACACTGCTCTTTGAGGCACCATAGATGATCTTGGAGATAATCACAGAACGTGAGGTAAGTCGGAAAGCAAAGTCCTATATCTTATGATAACACTTATAGGCGTTATCTAATAACTGACACAAATGAACGTATTTCCACAGAGAAAGGCACTCACTGACTTAGAAAAAAAACTATGCTTATCTAAAAGGAAAGGTGGGGGGAATGGATAAGTGAAGATTAGCGTTACCATATGTATACAAATACATATTATATACATATATCAAAAAGACCGACCATATAGCAAGGGAGGTTGACGGAACACTCTGTAATAATTTACATGGGAAGCGGATCTCTACATAAGTAGATATACATAATGTGTAAATGAACCAGAGTGTGTACACCTTGGACAAACAACATTCGAACCATTACCCCAATTTAAAAAATTAAAACAACGAACTAGAAGTAATGAGACATAAACTTATGGGGGGTTTTCCTGGCACATTCCATTCAAATTTACAACCTGGGTAAACGACTTCCAGAACGGCTCTGCTGCCCTAGTACCCAGATTTGGGAATGGAGAAATGCTGCATCCTGGTGGCCGTTTCCCACAACAGCAGCTTTAAACCCACGGCAAAAGGTCACGAAATATTCACCAATTGCAGTTCTGTAAATGACACCTGCCCCCCAAAACATACTGAGGTCGAAAATCGACCAAAAAATTCAAGAGTGCAACCTTCCAAAAGACAATTTGAAGAGGTATATTGTACTCACACTTTGTTTTCTTTTTTCTTTTAACAGAAAAGAAAAAGGCGTGGAGAAATGATGAATTTTAGGAATTTTTCAAGACAGGTAAACCCAACTTACAAAAACCTATCAGCTCACACCAGTCAGAATGGCCATCAACAAAAATGCTGCAAACAATAAATGCTGACGTGATTGTGGAGAAATGCGTACCCTCGATTCTAAGGGGCACGTGGTAAGAGCCACTAATGAAAGCACAATTGAGGTGCCTTGAAAAGGTAAACATTGAGCTACCATACCAGTCAATCAATCATACCCACTGCTGGGTCTATCACCTGAGAGAATGAAAATCAAAAATCACAGGCTGGCAATCCTGCGCTCCAGCAATATTTACCGTAGGCAACACTTGGAAGAAACGAAACTGTCCATCAAAAGAGGAATGCACCAAGAAGAAGGGGTCCATGTACACAATGGAATAGTAGCCATGGAAAACATTGAAGCACTGCTCTTTGAGGCACCATAGATGAGCCTGGAGATAATCACAAAACATGAAGTAGGACGGAAAGCAAAAGACCTATATCCTATGATATCACTTATGGCATTGTCTAATAACGGACACAAATGAACATATTTCCAAAGAGAAAGACACTCACAGGCTTAGAAAACAAACTATGCTCATCTAAAAGGAAAGGGGGGGGGGAATTGATAAATGAAGATGAGTGTTACTATACGTATACAAATACATATTATATACATGTATCAAAAAGACCGAACATATAGCAAGGGAGGTCTACGGAACACTGTAATATTTTACATGGGAAGAGGATCTGTACATTAATAGACATATATAATGTACAAATGAACCAGATTGTGTACACCTAGGACAAACAGTATTCTAATCTTTACCCCGATTAAAAAAAATTAAAAAACCAAGAAGAAGTAATGAGACATAAACTTATGGGGATTTCTCCTGGCAAATTCCATTCTAATTTACAACCTAGGACAAGGACGTGCAGAAAGGCTCTGCTGCCCTAGTACCCAGATTGGGGAATGGAGAAATGCTGCCTCCTTGTGGCCGTTTCCCACAACAGCAGCTTTAAACCCACTGCGAAAGGTCACTAGATATTCACCAACTTGCAGTTCTGTAAATGACACCTGCCCTCCAAAAAATTTCTGGGGTCAAAAATCGACCAAAAAATTCAAAAGAGGGCAACCTTCCAAGAAGACAATTTCAAGAGGTATATTGTACTCACGGTTTTTTCTTTTAAGAGAGAAAAGAAAAAGGCGTGGGAAAATGACGAATTTTAGGAAGTTTTAAAGATATGCAAAACGAAATTACAAATACCTATCAGCTCCCAGCAGTCAGAATGACCATTGGCAAAAATGCTGCAAACAATACATGCTGAAGGGATTGTGGAGAAATGTGTACCCTCAGTTCTAAGGGGGACGTGGAAAGAACCATTAATGTAAACACAATGGAGGTGCTTTGAAAAGGTAAACATTGAGCTACCAGTGAATCAAGCATACCACCTGCTGAGCCTATCACCTGAGAAAATGAGAATCTAAAAGTCACAGGCTGGCAAACCTGTACGCCAGCAATATTTACCATAGTCAACACTTGGAAGCAACAAAAATGTCCATCAACAGAGGAATGCACCAAGAAGAAGTGGTCCATGTATACAATGGAATGTTACTCCAGTAAAAAATATAAATTAAATTTAAAAAACAAACAAATGTAAGGAGACATCAGCATTTGTGGGTTTATCCGGGCACATTGCACTCTAATTTGTAAGCGAAGAACACCACTGGCCGGTAGGTCTGTTTCCCTAGTACCAGCGTGGGGAACGTAGAAAGGCTGCCGCCCTCGGGCCGTTACCTGCAAAAGCAGGTTTAAAGCCTGAGCTAATGGTCACTTCATATGAACTAGTACTGCAGGGCTGTAAATGAAACCTGCCCTCAAAATGTCTTGAGGGAGGTAATGGCCAAAATATTTCAAAAGGTGACACATACTTTAAGTAAACACTTTGAAGAACTAAGCTCTAATCACAGCTGGAAAAATAAAAAGGACATGTCTTCAAGCTCAATTTCAACGCATGATGAGACACATGCAAATTCAGCCACAAAGAGGTATCAGCTCACACCACTCAGAATAACCATCAGCAAAAAACTACAAAGAATAAATGCTGAAAGTGCTCTGGAGAAATGCATACCCTCAACTTTATGTGGGACGTAACCTGGAAAGAGCCACTAAAGAGAACAGAATGGAGGTGCCTTTAAAAGGTAAACACTGAGCTACCATATGATCCAGCAGACCCATTCCTGGACCTATAACCTAAGAAGACAGAATTGGAAAGACACAGGCAGGCAAATCTGCATTGCATAGTATCACAATAGCCAAGATATGGAAGTAACCAAAAAGTCCACCGACAGATGGGTGGACAAAGAAGCACTGCTACAAGTACAGATGGAATATGAGCTAGCGAGAAAATGAAACAATGCCATTTGCAACACCATAGATGAGTCTAGAAGTAATCACGCAACTTGTAGTAAGTGAGAAAGCGAAAGACACATATCCTGTATCACATACAGGTGTTACCTAACAATTGAAACAAACGAAGATATTTCCACAGAGAAAGGCAATCACGGATTCAGTACAAAAACTTATGGTTCACCAAATGGAAAGGTGTGAGGATTGGATACACCACCATATTGAGGTTAACAGAGAGATACAAACACATGTGAAATATATAATCAGCAAAGACCTACGGAATACCAAGAGAAGACTACTCAACATTGTGTCATAACCTACATGGGAAAAGGATCTGAAGAAGAACAGATATACGTATATGTGTGAAAGAACCACATCTTGCACACCTAGAACAAACAAAACATTGTAATCAAGTTTGCTGTGATAAAAGATAAAAATTAAGTTAAAAATACGAACAAGAAGTAATGAGACATAAACTTAAAGGGCTTTTTCCTGGCACATTCCATTCTAATGTACAACCTAGAACACCACTTCCAGGAAGGCTCTGTGGCCCTAGTAACCAGATTTGGTAAAGGAGAAATGCTGCCGCCTTGTGGCCGATTCCCGCAAGAGCAGCTTTTAACCCACAGCTAACGGTCACTTAACATTCACAAGGACTCAGGGCTGTAAAGGACACCTGCCCTCAAAATTGTGCTGAGGTAGGGAATGGATAAAAAAAATTCAAAACAGGCAAATTTTTCAAGAAGATAGTATGAAGAGGTAAGTTTTACTCACTCTCTTTTTCAAAAAAGGAAAATGGATAAAAGCTCAACCTCAGGAAGTATTAGACTCATGCAACGGAATCTACAAAAAGTTTTCAACTCACACCAGTCGACTGACCATCAGCAAAAAGTCTACAAACAATAAATGCTGAAGAGGTTTCAGAGAACTGTGTACCCTCTAGCTGCTGGTGAGATGTAAAGTGGTTGACAGCCAATAATGAGAACAGAAAGGAGCTGCGCTTAAAAGGAAAAATTGAGGTACCATTCAATCCAGCAGGCGCCCCAACGGGCCGCTCACCTGAGAAGACCAGAATCAAGAAGACCCGGGCTGCAAAAGCTGCACTGCAGCCTTATTCACAATAGACAAGACAGTGAAGCAACCAAAATGTCCATCAACAGATGAAGGGATAAAGAAGAAGTGGTCCATGTACACAATGAATACTAGCCCTGGAAAACAATGAAACACTGCTCTTTGAGGCACCATAGATGATCTTGGAGATAATCACAGAACGTGAGGTAAGTCGGAAAGCAAAGTCCTATATCTTATGATAACACTTATAGGCGTTATCTAATAACTGACACAAATGAACGTATTTCCACAGAGAAAGGCACTCACTGACTTAGAAAAAAAACTATGCTTATCTAAAAGGAAAGGTGGGGGGAATGGATAAGTGAAGATTAGCGTTACCATATGTATACAAATACATATTATATACATATATCAAAAAGACCGACCATATAGCAAGGGAGGTTGACGGAACACTCTGTAATAATTTACATGGGAAGCGGATCTCTACATAAGTAGATATACATAATGTGTAAATGAACCAGAGTGTGTACACCTTGGACAAACAACATTCGAACCATTACCCCAATTTAAAAAATTAAAACAACGAACTAGAAGTAATGAGACATAAACTTATGGGGGGTTTTCCTGGCACATTCCATTCAAATTTACAACCTGGGTAAACGACTTCCAGAACGGCTCTGCTGCCCTAGTACCCAGATTTGGGAATGGAGAAATGCTGCATCCTGGTGGCCGTTTCCCACAACAGCAGCTTTAAACCCACGGCAAAAGGTCACGAAATATTCACCAATTGCAGTTCTGTAAATGACACCTGCCCCCCAAAACATACTGAGGTCGAAAATCGACCAAAAAATTCAAGAGTGCAACCTTCCAAAAGACAATTTGAAGAGGTATATTGTACTCACACTTTGTTTTCTTTTTTCTTTTAACAGAAAAGAAAAAGGCGTGGAGAAATGATGAATTTTAGGAATTTTTAAAGACAGGTAAACCCAACTTACAAAAACCTATCAGCTCACACCAGTCAGAATGGCCATCAACAAAAATGCTGCAAACAATAAATGCTGACGTGATTGTGGAGAAATGCGTACCCTCGATTCTAAGGGGCACGTGGTAAGAGCCACTAATGAAAGCACAATTGAGGTGCCTTGAAAAGGTAAACATTGAGCTACCATACCAGTCAATCAATCATACCCACTGCTGGGTCTATCACCTGAGAGAATGAAAATCAAAAATCACAGGCTGGCAATCCTGCGCTCCAGCAATATTTACCGTAGGCAACACTTGGAAGAAACGAAACTGTCCATCAAAAGAGGAATGCACCAAGAAGAAGGGGTCCATGTACACAATGGAATAGTAGCCATGGAAAACATTGAAGCACGGCTCTTTGAGGCACCATAGATGAGCCTGGAGATAATCACAAAACATGAAGTAGGACGGAAAGCAAAAGACCTATATCCTATGATATCACTTATGGCATTGTCTAATAACGGACACAAATGAACATATTTCCAAAGAGAAAGACACTCACAGGCTTAGAAAACAAACTATGCTCATCTAAAAGGAAAGGGGGGGGGGAATTGATAAATGAAGATGAGTGTTACTATACGTATACAAATACATATTATATACATGTATCAAAAAGACCGAACATATAGCAAGGGAGGTCTACGGAACACTGTAATATTTTACATGGGAAGAGGATCTGTACATTAATAGACATATATAATGTACAAATGAACCAGATTGTGTACACCTAGGACAAACAGTATTCTAATCTTTACCCCGATTAAAAAAAATTAAAAAACCAAGAAGAAGTAATGAGACATAAACTTATGGGGATTTCTCCTGGCAAATTCCATTCTAATTTACAACCTAGGACAAGGACGTGCAGAAAGGCTCTGCTGCCCTAGTACCCAGATTGGGGAATGGAGAAATGCTGCCTCCTTGTGGCCGTTTCCCACAACAGCAGCTTTAAACCCACTGCGAAAGGTCACTAGATATTCACCAACTTGCAGTTCTGTAAATGACACCTGCCCTCCAAAAAATTTCTGGGGTCAAAAATCGACCAAAAAATTCAAAAGAGGGCAACCTTCCAAGAAGACAATTTCAAGAGGTATATTGTACTCACGGTTTTTTCTTTTAAGAGAGAAAAGAAAAAGGCGTGGGAAAATGACGAATTTTAGGAAGTTTTAAAGATATGCAAAACGAAATTACAAATACCTATCAGCTCCCAGCAGTCAGAATGACCATTGGCAAAAATGCTGCAAACAATACATGCTGAAGGGATTGTGGAGAAATGTGTACCCTCAGTTCTAAGGGGGACGTGGAAAGAACCATTAATGTAAACACAATGGAGGTGCTTTGAAAAGGTAAACATTGAGCTACCAGTGAATCAAGCATACCACCTGCTGAGCCTATCACCTGAGAAAATGAGAATCTAAAAGTCACAGGCTGGCAAACCTGTACGCCAGCAATATTTACCATAGTCAACACTTGGAAGCAACAAAAATGTCCATCAACAGAGGAATGCACCAAGAAGAAGTGGTCCATGTATACAATGGAATGTTACTCCAGTAAAAAATATAAATTAAATTTAAAAAACAAACAAATGTAAGGAGACATCAGCATTTGTGGGTTTATCCGGGCACATTGCACTCTAATTTGTAAGCGAAGAACACCACTGGCCGGTAGGTCTGTTTCCCTAGTACCAGCGTGGGGAACGTAGAAAGGCTGCCGCCCTCGGGCCGTTACCTGCAAAAGCAGGTTTAAAGCCTGAGCTAATGGTCACTTCATATGAACTAGTACTGCAGGGCTGTAAATGAAACCTGCCCTCAAAATGTCTTGAGGGAGGTAATGGCCAAAATATTTCAAAAGGTGACACATACTTTAAGTAAACACTTTGAAGAACTAAGCTCTAATCACAGCTGGAAAAATAAAAAGGACATGTCTTCAAGCTCAATTTCAACGCATGATGAGACACATGCAAATTCAGCCACAAAGAGGTATCAGCTCACACCACTCAGAATAACCATCAGCAAAAAACTACAAAGAATAAATGCTGAAGGTGCTCTGGAGAAATGCATACCCTCAACTTTATGTGGGACCTAACCTGGAAAGAGCCACTAAAGAGAACAGAATGGAGGTGCCTTTAAAAGGTAAACATTGAGCTACCATATGATCCAGCAGACCCATCCCTGGACCTATAACCTAAGAAGACAGAATTGGAAAGACACAGGCAGGCAAATCTGCATTGCATAGTATCACAATAGCCAAGATATGGAAGTAACCAAAAAGTCCACCGACAGATGGGTGGACAAAGAAGCACTGCTACAAGTACAGATGGAATATGAGCTAGCGAGAAAATGAAACAATGCCATTTGCAGCACCATAGATGAGTCTAGAAGTAATCACGCAACTTGTAGTAAGTGAGAAAGCGAAAGACACATATCCTGTATCACATACAGGTGTTACCTAACAATTGAAACAAACGAAGATATTTCCACAGAGAAAGGCAATCACGGATTCAGTACAAAAACTTATGGTTCACCAAATGGAAAGGTGTGAGGATTGGATACACCACCATATTGAGGTTAACAGAGAGATACAAACACATGTGAAATATATAATCAGCAAAGACCTACGGAATACCAAGAGAAGACTACTCAACATTGTGTCATAACCTACATGGGAAAAGGATCTGAAGAAGAACAGATATACGTATATGTGTGAAAGAACCACATCTTGCACACCTAGAACAAACAAAACATTGTAATCAAGTTTGCTGTGATAAAAGATAAAAATTAAGTTAAAAATACGAACAAGAAGTAATGAGACATAAACTTAAAGGGCTTTTTCCTGGCACATTCCATTCTAATGTACAACCTAGAACACCACTTCCAGGAAGGCTCTGTGGCCCTAGTAACCAGATTTGGTAAAGGAGAAATGCTGCCGCCTTGTGGCCGATTCCCGCAAGAGCAGCTTTTAACCCACAGCTAACGGTCACTTAACATTCACAAGGACTCAGGGCTGTAAAGGACACCTGCCCTCAAAATTGTGCTGAGGTAGGGAATGGATAAAAAAAATTCAAAACAGGCAAATTTTTCAAGAAGATAGTATGAAGAGGTAAGTTTTACTCACTCTCTTTTTCAAAAAAGGAAAATGGATAAAAGCTCAACCTCAGGAAGTATTAGACTCATGCAACGGAATCTACAAAAAGTTTTCAACTCACACCAGTCGACTGACCATCAGCAAAAAGTCTACAAACAATAAATGCTGAAGAGGTTTCAGAGAACTGTGTACCCTCTAGCTGCTGGTGAGATGTAAAGTGGTTGACAGCCAATAATGAGAACAGAAAGGAGCTGCGCTTAAAAGGAAAAATTGAGGTACCATTCAATCCAGCAGGCGCCCCAACGGGCCGCTCACCTGAGAAGACCAGAATCAAGAAGACCCGGGCTGCAAAAGCTGCACTGCAGCCTTATTCACAATAGACAAGACAGTGAAGCAACCAAAATGTCCATCAACAGATGAAGGGATAAAGAAGAAGTGGTCCATGTACACAATGAATACTAGCCCTGGAAAACAATGAAACACTGCTCTTTGAGGCACCATAGATGATCTTGGAGATAATCACAGAACGTGAGGTAAGTCGGAAAGCAAAGTCCTATATCTTATGATAACACTTATAGGCGTTATCTAATAACTGACACAAATGAACGTATTTCCACAGAGAAAGGCACTCACTGACTTAGAAAAAAAACTATGCTTATCTAAAAGGAAAGGTGGGGGGAATGGATAAGTGAAGATTAGCGTTACCATATGTATACAAATACATATTATATACATATATCAAAAAGACCGACCATATAGCAAGGGAGGTTGACGGAACACTCTGTAATAATTTACATGGGAAGCGGATCTCTACATAAGTAGATATACATAATGTGTAAATGAACCAGAGTGTGTACACCTTGGACAAACAACATTCGAACCATTACCCCAATTTAAAAAATTAAAACAACGAACTAGAAGTAATGAGACATAAACTTATGGGGGGTTTTCCTGGCACATTCCATTCAAATTTACAACCTGGGTAAACGACTTCCAGAACGGCTCTGCTGCCCTAGTACCCAGATTTGGGAATGGAGAAATGCTGCATCCTGGTGGCCGTTTCCCACAACAGCAGCTTTAAACCCACGGCAAAAGGTCACGAAATATTCACCAATTGCAGTTCTGTAAATGACACCTGCCCCCCAAAACATACTGAGGTCGAAAATCGACCAAAAAATTCAAGAGTGCAACCTTCCAAAAGACAATTTGAAGAGGTATATTGTACTCACACTTTGTTTTCTTTTTTCTTTTAACAGAAAAGAAAAAGGCGTGGAGAAATGATGAATTTTAGGAATTTTTAAAGACAGGTAAACCCAACTTACAAAAACCTATCAGCTCACACCAGTCAGAATGGCCATCAACAAAAATGCTGCAAACAATAAATGCTGACGTGATTGTGGAGAAATGCGTACCCTCGATTCTAAGGGGCACGTGGTAAGAGCCACTAATGAAAGCACAATTGAGGTGCCTTGAAAAGGTAAACATTGAGCTACCATACCAGTCAATCAATCATACCCACTGCTGGGTCTATCACCTGAGAGAATGAAAATCAAAAATCACAGGCTGGCAATCCTGCGCTCCAGCAATATTTACCGTAGGCAACACTTGGAAGAAACGAAACTGTCCATCAAAAGAGGAATGCACCAAGAAGAAGGGGTCCATGTACACAATGGAATAGTAGCCATGGAAAACATTGAAGCACGGCTCTTTGAGGCACCATAGATGAGCCTGGAGATAATCACAAAACATGAAGTAGGACGGAAAGCAAAAGACCTATATCCTATGATATCACTTATGGCATTGTCTAATAACGGACACAAATGAACATATTTCCAAAGAGAAAGACACTCACAGGCTTAGAAAACAAACTATGCTCATCTAAAAGGAAAGGGGGGGGGGAATTGATAAATGAAGATGAGTGTTACTATACGTATACAAATACATATTATATACATGTATCAAAAAGACCGAACATATAGCAAGGGAGGTCTACGGAACACTGTAATATTTTACATGGGAAGAGGATCTGTACATTAATAGACATATATAATGTACAAATGAACCAGATTGTGTACACCTAGGACAAACAGTATTCTAATCTTTACCCCGATTAAAAAAAATTAAAAAACCAAGAAGAAGTAATGAGACATAAACTTATGGGGATTTCTCCTGGCAAATTCCATTCTAATTTACAACCTAGGACAAGGACGTGCAGAAAGGCTCTGCTGCCCTAGTACCCAGATTGGGGAATGGAGAAATGCTGCCTCCTTGTGGCCGTTTCCCACAACAGCAGCTTTAAACCCACTGCGAAAGGTCACTAGATATTCACCAACTTGCAGTTCTGTAAATGACACCTGCCCTCCAAAAAATTTCTGGGGTCAAAAATCGACCAAAAAATTCAAAAGAGGGCAACCTTCCAAGAAGACAATTTCAAGAGGTATATTGTACTCACGGTTTTTTCTTTTAAGAGAGAAAAGAAAAAGGCGTGGGAAAATGACGAATTTTAGGAAGTTTTAAAGATATGCAAAACGAAATTACAAATACCTATCAGCTCCCAGCAGTCAGAATGACCATTGGCAAAAATGCTGCAAACAATACATGCTGAAGGGATTGTGGAGAAATGTGTACCCTCAGTTCTAAGGGGGACGTGGAAAGAACCATTAATGTAAACACAATGGAGGTGCTTTGAAAAGGTAAACATTGAGCTACCAGTGAATCAAGCATACCACCTGCTGAGCCTATCACCTGAGAAAATGAGAATCTAAAAGTCACAGGCTGGCAAACCTGTACGCCAGCAATATTTACCATAGTCAACACTTGGAAGCAACAAAAATGTCCATCAACAGAGGAATGCACCAAGAAGAAGTGGTCCATGTATACAATGGAATGTTACTCCAGTAAAAAATATAAATTAAATTTAAAAAACAAACAAATGTAAGGAGACATCAGCATTTGTGGGTTTATCCGGGCACATTGCACTCTAATTTGTAAGCGAAGAACACCACTGGCCGGTAGGTCTGTTTCCCTAGTACCAGCGTGGGGAACGTAGAAAGGCTGCCGCCCTCGGGCCGTTACCTGCAAAAGCAGGTTTAAAGCCTGAGCTAATGGTCACTTCATATGAACTAGTACTGCAGGGCTGTAAATGAAACCTGCCCTCAAAATGTCTTGAGGGAGGTAATGGCCAAAATATTTCAAAAGGTGACACATACTTTAAGTAAACACTTTGAAGAACTAAGCTCTAATCACAGCTGGAAAAATAAAAAGGACATGTCTTCAAGCTCAATTTCAACGCATGATGAGACACATGCAAATTCAGCCACAAAGAGGTATCAGCTCACACCACTCAGAATAACCATCAGCAAAAAACTACAAAGAATAAATGCTGAAGGTGCTCTGGAGAAATGCATACCCTCAACTTTATGTGGGACCTAACCTGGAAAGAGCCACTAAAGAGAACAGAATGGAGGTGCCTTTAAAAGGTAAACATTGAGCTACCATATGATCCAGCAGACCCATCCCTGGACCTATAACCTAAGAAGACAGAATTGGAAAGACACAGGCAGGCAAATCTGCATTGCATAGTATCACAATAGCCAAGATATGGAAGTAACCAAAAAGTCCACCGACAGATGGGTGGACAAAGAAGCACTGCTACAAGTACAGATGGAATATGAGCTAGCGAGAAAATGAAACAATGCCATTTGCAGCACCATAGATGAGTCTAGAAGTAATCACGCAACTTGTAGTAAGTGAGAAAGCGAAAGACACATATCCTGTATCACATACAGGTGTTACCTAACAATTGAAACAAACGAAGATATTTCCACAGAGAAAGGCAATCACGGATTCAGTACAAAAACTTATGGTTCACCAAATGGAAAGGTGTGAGGATTGGATACACCACCATATTGAGGTTAACAGAGAGATACAAACACATGTGAAATATATAATCAGCAAAGACCTACGGAATACCAAGAGAAGACTACTCAACATTGTGTCATAACCTACATGGGAAAAGGATCTGAAGAAGAACAGATATACGTATATGTGTGAAAGAACCACATCTTGCACACCTAGAACAAACAAAACATTGTAATCAAGTTTGCTGTGATAAAAGATAAAAATTAAGTTAAAAATACGAACAAGAAGTAATGAGACATAAACTTAAAGGGCTTTTTCCTGGCACATTCCATTCTAATGTACAACCTAGAACACCACTTCCAGGAAGGCTCTGTGGCCCTAGTAACCAGATTTGGTAAAGGAGAAATGCTGCCGCCTTGTGGCCGATTCCCGCAAGAGCAGCTTTTAACCCACAGCTAACGGTCACTTAACATTCACAAGGACTCAGGGCTGTAAAGGACACCTGCCCTCAAAATTGTGCTGAGGTAGGGAATGGATAAAAAAAATTCAAAACAGGCAAATTTTTCAAGAAGATAGTATGAAGAGGTAAGTTTTACTCACTCTCTTTTTCAAAAAAGGAAAATGGATAAAAGCTCAACCTCAGGAAGTATTAGACTCATGCAACGGAATCTACAAAAAGTTTTCAACTCACACCAGTCGACTGACCATCAGCAAAAAGTCTACAAACAATAAATGCTGAAGAGGTTTCAGAGAACTGTGTACCCTCTAGCTGCTGGTGAGATGTAAAGTGGTTGACAGCCAATAATGAGAACAGAAAGGAGCTGCGCTTAAAAGGAAAAATTGAGGTACCATTCAATCCAGCAGGCGCCCCAACGGGCCGCTCACCTGAGAAGACCAGAATCAAGAAGACCCGGGCTGCAAAAGCTGCACTGCAGCCTTATTCACAATAGACAAGACAGTGAAGCAACCAAAATGTCCATCAACAGATGAAGGGATAAAGAAGAAGTGGTCCATGTACACAATGAATACTAGCCATGGAAAACAATGAAACACTGCTCTTTGAGGCACCATAGATGATCTTGGAGATAATCACAGAACGTGAGGTAAGTCGGAAAGCAAAGTCCTATATCTTATGATAACACTTATAGGCGTTATCTAATAACTGACACAAATGAACGTATTTCCACAGAGAAAGGCACTCACTGACTTAGAAAAAAAACTATGCTTATCTAAAAGGAAAGGTGGGGGGAATGGATAAGTGAAGATTAGCGTTACCATATGTATACAAATACATATTATATACATATATCAAAAAGACCGACCATATAGCAAGGGAGGTTGACGGAACACTCTGTAATAATTTACATGGGAAGCGGATCTCTACATAAGTAGATATACATAATGTGTAAATGAACCAGAGTGTGTACACCTTGGACAAACAACATTCGAACCATTACCCCAATTTAAAAAATTAAAACAACGAACTAGAAGTAATGAGACATAAACTTATGGGGGGTTTTCCTGGCACATTCCATTCAAATTTACAACCTGGGTAAACGACTTCCAGAACGGCTCTGCTGCCCTAGTACCCAGATTTGGGAATGGAGAAATGCTGCATCCTGGTGGCCGTTTCCCACAACAGCAGCTTTAAACCCACGGCAAAAGGTCACGAAATATTCACCAATTGCAGTTCTGTAAATGACACCTGCCCCCCAAAACATACTGAGGTCGAAAATCGACCAAAAAATTCAAGAGTGCAACCTTCCAAAAGACAATTTGAAGAGGTATATTGTACTCACACTTTGTTTTCTTTTTTCTTTTAACAGAAAAGAAAAAGGCGTGGAGAAATGATGAATTTTAGGAATTTTTCAAGACAGGTAAACCCAACTTACAAAAACCTATCAGCTCACACCAGTCAGAATGGCCATCAACAAAAATGCTGCAAACAATAAATGCTGACGTGATTGTGGAGAAATGCGTACCCTCGATTCTAAGGGGCACGTGGTAAGAGCCACTAATGAAAGCACAATTGAGGTGCCTTGAAAAGGTAAACATTGAGCTACCATACCAGTCAATCAATCATACCCACTGCTGGGTCTATCACCTGAGAGAATGAAAATCAAAAATCACAGGCTGGCAATCCTGCGCTCCAGCAATATTTACCGTAGGCAACACTTGGAAGAAACGAAACTGTCCATCAAAAGAGGAATGCACCAAGAAGAAGGGGTCCATGTACACAATGGAATAGTAGCCATGGAAAACATTGAAGCACTGCTCTTTGAGGCACCATAGATGAGCCTGGAGATAATCACAAAACATGAAGTAGGACGGAAAGCAAAAGACCTATATCCTATGATATCACTTATGGCATTGTCTAATAACGGACACAAATGAACATATTTCCAAAGAGAAAGACACTCACAGGCTTAGAAAACAAACTATGCTCATCTAAAAGGAAAGGGGGGGGGGAATTGATAAATGAAGATGAGTGTTACTATACGTATACAAATACATATTATATACATGTATCAAAAAGACCGAACATATAGCAAGGGAGGTCTACGGAACACTGTAATATTTTACATGGGAAGAGGATCTGTACATTAATAGACATATATAATGTACAAATGAACCAGATTGTGTACACCTAGGACAAACAGTATTCTAATCTTTACCCCGATTAAAAAAAATTAAAAAACCAAGAAGAAGTAATGAGACATAAACTTATGGGGATTTCTCCTGGCAAATTCCATTCTAATTTACAACCTAGGACAAGGACGTGCAGAAAGGCTCTGCTGCCCTAGTACCCAGATTGGGGAATGGAGAAATGCTGCCTCCTTGTGGCCGTTTCCCACAACAGCAGCTTTAAACCCACTGCGAAAGGTCACTAGATATTCACCAACTTGCAGTTCTGTAAATGACACCTGCCCTCCAAAAAATTTCTGGGGTCAAAAATCGACCAAAAAATTCAAAAGAGGGCAACCTTCCAAGAAGACAATTTCAAGAGGTATATTGTACTCACGGTTTTTTCTTTTAAGAGAGAAAAGAAAAAGGCGTGGGAAAATGACGAATTTTAGGAAGTTTTAAAGATATGCAAAACGAAATTACAAATACCTATCAGCTCCCAGCAGTCAGAATGACCATTGGCAAAAATGCTGCAAACAATACATGCTGAAGGGATTGTGGAGAAATGTGTACCCTCAGTTCTAAGGGGGACGTGGAAAGAACCATTAATGTAAACACAATGGAGGTGCTTTGAAAAGGTAAACATTGAGCTACCAGTGAATCAAGCATACCACCTGCTGAGCCTATCACCTGAGAAAATGAGAATCTAAAAGTCACAGGCTGGCAAACCTGTATGCCAGCAATATTTACCATAGTCAACACTTGGAAGCAACAAAAATGTCCATCAACAGAGGAATGCACCAAGAAGAAGTGGTCCATGTATACAATGGAATGTTACTCCAGTAAAAAATATAAATTAAATTTAAAAAACAAACAAATGTAAGGAGACATCAGCATTTGTGGGTTTATCCGGGCACATTGCACTCTAATTTGTAAGCGAAGAACACCACTGGCCGGTAGGTCTGTTTCCCTAGTACCAGCGTGGGGAACGTAGAAAGGCTGCCGCCCTCGGGCCGTTACCTGCAAAAGCAGGTTTAAAGCCTGAGCTAATGGTCACTTCATATGAACTAGTACTGCAGGGCTGTAAATGAAACCTGCCCTCAAAATGTCTTGAGGGAGGTAATGGCCAAAATATTTCAAAAGGTGACACATACTTTAAGTAAACACTTTGAAGAACTAAGCTCTAATCACAGATGGAAAAATTAAAAGGACATGTCTTCAAGCTCAATTTCAACGCATGATGAGACACATGCAAATTCAACCACAAAGAGGTATCAGCTCACACCACTCAGAATAACCATCAGCAAAAAACTACAAAGAATAAATGCTGAAGGTGCTCTGGAGAAATGCATACCCTCAACTTTATGTGGGACGTAACCTGGAAAGAGCCACTAAAGAGAACAGAATGGAGGTGCCTTTAAAAGGTAAACATTGAGCTACCATATGATCCAGCAGACCCATTCCTGGACCTATAACCTAAGAAGACAGAATTGGAAAGACACAGGCAGGCAAATCTGCATTGCATAGTATCACAATAGCCAAGATATGGAAGTAACCAAAAAGTCCACCGACAGATGGGTGGACAAAGAAGCACTGCTACAAGTACAGATGGAATATGAGCTAGCGAGAAAATGAAACAATGCCATTTGCAGCACCATAGATGAGTCTAGAAGTAATCACGCAACTTGTAGTAAGTGAGAAAGCGAAAGACACATATCCTGTATCACATACAGGTGTTACCTAACAATTGAAACAAACGAAGATATTTCCACAGAGAAAGGCAATCACGGATTCAGTACAAAAACTTATGGTTCACCAAATGGAAAGGTGTGAGGATTGGATACACCACCATATTGAGGTTAACAGAGAGATACAAACACATGTGAAATATATAATCAGCAAAGACCTACGGAATACCAAGAGAAGACTACTCAACATTGTGTCATAACCTACATGGGAAAAGGATCTGAAGAAGAACAGATATACGTATATGTGTGAAAGAACCACATCTTGCACACCTAGAACAAACAAAACATTGTAATCAAGTTTGCTGTGATAAAAGATAAAAATTAAGTTAAAAATACGAACAAGAAGTAATGAGACATAAACTTAAAGGGCTTTTTCCTGGCACATTCCATTCTAATGTACAACCTAGAACACCACTTCCAGGAAGGCTCTGTGGCCCTAGTAACCAGATTTGGTAAAGGAGAAATGCTGCCGCCTTGTGGCCGATTCCCGCAAGAGCAGCTTTTAACCCACAGCTAACGGTCACTTAACATTCACAAGGACTCAGGGCTGTAAAGGACACCTGCCCTCAAAATTGTGCTGAGGTAGGGAATGGATAAAAAAAATTCAAAACAGGCAAATTTTTCAAGAAGATAGTATGAAGAGGTAAGTTTTACTCACTCTCTTTTTCAAAAAAGGAAAATGGATAAAAGCTCAACCTCAGGAAGTATTAGACTCATGCAACGGAATCTACAAAAAGTTTTCAACTCACACCAGTCGACTGACCATCAGCAAAAAGTCTACAAACAATAAATGCTGAAGAGGTTTCAGAGAACTGTGTACCCTCTAGCTGCTGGTGAGATGTAAAGTGGTTGACAGCCAATAATGAGAACAGAAAGGAGCTGCGCTTAAAAGGAAAAATTGAGGTACCATTCAATCCAGCAGGCGCCCCAACGGGCCGCTCACCTGAGAAGACCAGAATCAAGAAGACCCGGGCTGCAAAAGCTGCACTGCAGCCTTATTCACAATAGACAAGACAGTGAAGCAACCAAAATGTCCATCAACAGATGAAGGGATAAAGAAGAAGTGGTCCATGTACACAATGAATACTAGCCATGGAAAACAATGAAACACTGCTCTTTGAGGCACCATAGATGATCTTGGAGATAATCACAGAACGTGAGGTAAGTCGGAAAGCAAAGTCCTATATCTTATGATAACACTTATAGGCGTTATCTAATAACTGACACAAATGAACGTATTTCCACAGAGAAAGGCACTCACTGACTTAGAAAAAAAACTATGCTTATCTAAAAGGAAAGGTGGGGGGAATGGATAAGTGAAGATTAGCGTTACCATATGTATACAAATACATATTATATACATATATCAAAAAGACCGACCATATAGCAAGGGAGGTTGACGGAACACTCTGTAATAATTTACATGGGAAGCGGATCTCTACATAAGTAGATATACATAATGTGTAAATGAACCAGAGTGTGTACACCTTGGACAAACAACATTCGAACCATTACCCCAATTTAAAAAATTAAAACAACGAACTAGAAGTAATGAGACATAAACTTATGGGGGGTTTTCCTGGCACATTCCATTCAAATTTACAACCTGGGTAAACGACTTCCAGAACGGCTCTGCTGCCCTAGTACCCAGATTTGGGAATGGAGAAATGCTGCATCCTGGTGGCCGTTTCCCACAACAGCAGCTTTAAACCCACGGCAAAAGGTCACGAAATATTCACCAATTGCAGTTCTGTAAATGACACCTGCCCCCCAAAACATACTGAGGTCGAAAATCGACCAAAAAATTCAAGAGTGCAACCTTCCAAAAGACAATTTGAAGAGGTATATTGTACTCACACTTTGTTTTCTTTTTTCTTTTAACAGAAAAGAAAAAGGCGTGGAGAAATGATGAATTTTAGGAATTTTTCAAGACAGGTAAACCCAACTTACAAAAACCTATCAGCTCACACCAGTCAGAATGGCCATCAACAAAAATGCTGCAAACAATAAATGCTGACGTGATTGTGGAGAAATGCGTACCCTCGATTCTAAGGGGCACGTGGTAAGAGCCACTAATGAAAGCACAATTGAGGTGCCTTGAAAAGGTAAACATTGAGCTACCATACCAGTCAATCAATCATACCCACTGCTGGGTCTATCACCTGAGAGAATGAAAATCAAAAATCACAGGCTGGCAATCCTGCGCTCCAGCAATATTTACCGTAGGCAACACTTGGAAGAAACGAAACTGTCCATCAAAAGAGGAATGCACCAAGAAGAAGGGGTCCATGTACACAATGGAATAGTAGCCATGGAAAACATTGAAGCACTGCTCTTTGAGGCACCATAGATGAGCCTGGAGATAATCACAAAACATGAAGTAGGACGGAAAGCAAAAGACCTATATCCTATGATATCACTTATGGCATTGTCTAATAACGGACACAAATGAACATATTTCCAAAGAGAAAGACACTCACAGGCTTAGAAAACAAACTATGCTCATCTAAAAGGAAAGGGGGGGGGGAATTGATAAATGAAGATGAGTGTTACTATACGTATACAAATACATATTATATACATGTATCAAAAAGACCGAACATATAGCAAGGGAGGTCTACGGAACACTGTAATATTTTACATGGGAAGAGGATCTGTACATTAATAGACATATATAATGTACAAATGAACCAGATTGTGTACACCTAGGACAAACAGTATTCTAATCTTTACCCCGATTAAAAAAAATTAAAAAACCAAGAAGAAGTAATGAGACATAAACTTATGGGGATTTCTCCTGGCAAATTCCATTCTAATTTACAACCTAGGACAAGGACGTGCAGAAAGGCTCTGCTGCCCTAGTACCCAGATTGGGGAATGGAGAAATGCTGCCTCCTTGTGGCCGTTTCCCACAACAGCAGCTTTAAACCCACTGCGAAAGGTCACTAGATATTCACCAACTTGCAGTTCTGTAAATGACACCTGCCCTCCAAAAAATTTCTGGGGTCAAAAATCGACCAAAAAATTCAAAAGAGGGCAACCTTCCAAGAAGACAATTTCAAGAGGTATATTGTACTCACGGTTTTTTCTTTTAAGAGAGAAAAGAAAAAGGCGTGGGAAAATGACGAATTTTAGGAAGTTTTAAAGATATGCAAAACGAAATTACAAATACCTATCAGCTCCCAGCAGTCAGAATGACCATTGGCAAAAATGCTGCAAACAATACATGCTGAAGGGATTGTGGAGAAATGTGTACCCTCAGTTCTAAGGGGGACGTGGAAAGAACCATTAATGTAAACACAATGGAGGTGCTTTGAAAAGGTAAACATTGAGCTACCAGTGAATCAAGCATACCACCTGCTGAGCCTATCACCTGAGAAAATGAGAATCTAAAAGTCACAGGCTGGCAAACCTGTACGCCAGCAATATTTACCATAGTCAACACTTGGAAGCAACAAAAATGTCCATCAACAGAGGAATGCACCAAGAAGAAGTGGTCCATGTATACAATGGAATGTTACTCCAGTAAAAAATATAAATTAAATTTAAAAAACAAACAAATGTAAGGAGACATCAGCATTTGTGGGTTTATCCGGGCACATTGCACTCTAATTTGTAAGCGAAGAACACCACTGGCCGGTAGGTCTGTTTCCCTAGTACCAGCGTGGGGAACGTAGAAAGGCTGCCGCCCTCGGGCCGTTACCTGCAAAAGCAGGTTTAAAGCCTGAGCTAATGGTCACTTCATATGAACTAGTACTGCAGGGCTGTAAATGAAACCTGCCCTCAAAATGTCTTGAGGGAGGTAATGGCCAAAATATTTCAAAAGGTGACACATACTTTAAGTAAACACTTTGAAGAACTAAGCTCTAATCACAGATGGAAAAATTAAAAGGACATGTCTTCAAGCTCAATTTCAACGCATGATGAGACACATGCAAATTCAACCACAAAGAGGTATCAGCTCACACCACTCAGAATAACCATCAGCAAAAAACTACAAAGAATAAATGCTGAAGGTGCTCTGGAGAAATGCATACCCTCAACTTTATGTGGGACGTAACCTGGAAAGAGCCACTAAAGAGAACAGAATGGAGGTGCCTTTAAAAGGTAAACATTGAGCTACCATATGATCCAGCAGACCCATTCCTGGACCTATAACCTAAGAAGACAGAATTGGAAAGACACAGGCAGGCAAATCTGCATTGCATAGTATCACAATAGCCAAGATATGGAAGTAACCAAAAAGTCCACCGACAGATGGGTGGACAAAGAAGCACTGCTACAAGTACAGATGGAATATGAGCTAGCGAGAAAATGAAACAATGCCATTTGCAGCACCATAGATGAGTCTAGAAGTAATCACGCAACTTGTAGTAAGTGAGAAAGCGAAAGACACATATCCTGTATCACATACAGGTGTTACCTAACAATTGAAACAAACGAAGATATTTCCACAGAGAAAGGCAATCACGGATTCAGTACAAAAACTTATGGTTCACCAAATGGAAAGGTGTGAGGATTGGATACACCACCATATTGAGGTTAACAGAGAGATACAAACACATGTGAAATATATAATCAGCAAAGACCTACGGAATACCAAGAGAAGACTACTCAACATTGTGTCATAACCTACATGGGAAAAGGATCTGAAGAAGAACAGATATACGTATATGTGTGAAAGAACCACATCTTGCACACCTAGAACAAACAAAACATTGTAATCAAGTTTGCTGTGATAAAAGATAAAAATTAAGTTAAAAATACGAACAAGAAGTAATGAGACATAAACTTAAAGGGCTTTTTCCTGGCACATTCCATTCTAATGTACAACCTAGAACACCACTTCCAGGAAGGCTCTGTGGCCCTAGTAACCAGATTTGGTAAAGGAGAAATGCTGCCGCCTTGTGGCCGATTCCCGCAAGAGCAGCTTTTAACCCACAGCTAACGGTCACTTAACATTCACAAGGACTCAGGGCTGTAAAGGACACCTGCCCTCAAAATTGTGCTGAGGTAGGGAATGGATAAAAAAAATTCAAAACAGGCAAATTTTTCAAGAAGATAGTATGAAGAGGTAAGTTTTACTCACTCTCTTTTTCAAAAAAGGAAAATGGATAAAAGCTCAACCTCAGGAAGTATTAGACTCATGCAACGGAATCTACAAAAAGTTTTCAACTCACACCAGTCGACTGACCATCAGCAAAAAGTCTACAAACAATAAATGCTGAAGAGGTTTCAGAGAACTGTGTACCCTCTAGCTGCTGGTGAGATGTAAAGTGGTTGACAGCCAATAATGAGAACAGAAAGGAGCTGCGCTTAAAAGGAAAAATTGAGGTACCATTCAATCCAGCAGGCGCCCCAACGGGCCGCTCACCTGAGAAGACCAGAATCAAGAAGACCCGGGCTGCAAAAGCTGCACTGCAGCCTTATTCACAATAGACAAGACAGTGAAGCAACCAAAATGTCCATCAACAGATGAAGGGATAAAGAAGAAGTGGTCCATGTACACAATGAATACTAGCCATGGAAAACAATGAAACACTGCTCTTTGAGGCACCATAGATGATCTTGGAGATAATCACAGAACGTGAGGTAAGTCGGAAAGCAAAGTCCTATATCTTATGATAACACTTATAGGCGTTATCTAATAACTGACACAAATGAACGTATTTCCACAGAGAAAGGCACTCACTGACTTAGAAAAAAAACTATGCTTATCTAAAAGGAAAGGTGGGGGGAATGGATAAGTGAAGATTAGCGTTACCATATGTATACAAATACATATTATATACATATATCAAAAAGACCGACCATATAGCAAGGGAGGTTGACGGAACACTCTGTAATAATTTACATGGGAAGCGGATCTCTACATAAGTAGATATACATAATGTGTAAATGAACCAGAGTGTGTACACCTTGGACAAACAACATTCGAACCATTACCCCAATTTAAAAAATTAAAACAACGAACTAGAAGTAATGAGACATAAACTTATGGGGGATTTTCCTGGCACATTCCATTCAAATTTACAACCTGGGTAAACGACTTCCAGAACGGCTCTGCTGCCCTAGTACCCAGATTTGGGAATGGAGAAATGCTGCATCCTGGTGGCCGTTTCCCACAACAGCAGCTTTAAACCCACGGCAAAAGGTCACGAAATATTCACCAATTGCAGTTCTGTAAATGACACCTGCCCCCCAAAACATACTGAGGTCGAAAATCGACCAAAAAATTCAAGAGTGCAACCTTCCAAAAGACAATTTGAAGAGGTATATTGTACTCACACTTTGTTTTCTTTTTTCTTTTAACAGAAAAGAAAAAGGCGTGGAGAAATGATGAATTTTAGGAATTTTTCAAGACAGGTAAACCCAACTTACAAAAACCTATCAGCTCACACCAGTCAGAATGGCCATCAACAAAAATGCTGCAAACAATAAATGCTGACGTGATTGTGGAGAAATGCGTACCCTCGATTCTAAGGGGCACGTGGTAAGAGCCACTAATGAAAGCACAATTGAGGTGCCTTGAAAAGGTAAACATTGAGCTACCATACCAGTCAATCAATCATACCCACTGCTGGGTCTATCACCTGAGAGAATGAAAATCAAAAATCACAGGCTGGCAATCCTGCGCTCCAGCAATATTTACCGTAGGCAACACTTGGAAGAAACGAAACTGTCCATCAAAAGAGGAATGCACCAAGAAGAAGGGGTCCATGTACACAATGGAATAGTAGCCATGGAAAACATTGAAGCACTGCTCTTTGAGGCACCATAGATGAGCCTGGAGATAATCACAAAACATGAAGTAGGACGGAAAGCAAAAGACCTATATCCTATGATATCACTTATGGCATTGTCTAATAACGGACACAAATGAACATATTTCCAAAGAGAAAGACACTCACAGGCTTAGAAAACAAACTATGCTCATCTAAAAGGAAAGGGGGGGGGAATTGATAAATGAAGATGAGTGTTACTATACGTATACAAATACATATTATATACATGTATCAAAAAGACCGAACATATAGCAAGGGAGGTCTACGGAACACTGTAATATTTTACATGGGAAGAGGATCTGTACATTAATAGACATATATAATGTACAAATGAACCAGATTGTGTACACCTAGGACAAACAGTATTCTAATCTTTACCCCGATTAAAAAAAATTAAAAAACCAAGAAGAAGTAATGAGACATAAACTTATGGGGATTTCTCCTGGCAAATTCCATTCTAATTTACAACCTAGGACAAGGACGTGCAGAAAGGCTCTGCTGCCCTAGTACCCAGATTGGGGAATGGAGAAATGCTGCCTCCTTGTGGCCGTTTCCCACAACAGCAGCTTTAAACCCACTGCGAAAGGTCACTAGATATTCACCAACTTGCAGTTCTGTAAATGACACCTGCCCTCCAAAAAATTTCTGGGGTCAAAAATCGACCAAAAAATTCAAAAGAGGGCAACCTTCCAAGAAGACAATTTCAAGAGGTATATTGTACTCACGGTTTTTTCTTTTAAGAGAGAAAAGAAAAAGGCGTGGGAAAATGACGAATTTTAGGAAGTTTTAAAGATATGCAAAACGAAATTACAAATACCTATCAGCTCCCAGCAGTCAGAATGACCATTGGCAAAAATGCTGCAAACAATACATGCTGAAGGGATTGTGGAGAAATGTGTACCCTCAGTTCTAAGGGGGACGTGGAAAGAACCATTAATGTAAACACAATGGAGGTGCTTTGAAAAGGTAAACATTGAGCTACCAGTGAATCAAGCATACCACCTGCTGAGCCTATCACCTGAGAAAATGAGAATCTAAAAGTCACAGGCTGGCAAACCTGTACGCCAGCAATATTTACCATAGTCAACACTTGGAAGCAACAAAAATGTCCATCAACAGAGGAATGCACCAAGAAGAAGTGGTCCATGTATACAATGGAATGTTACTCCAGTAAAAAATATAAATTAAATTTAAAAAACAAACAAATGTAAGGAGACATCAGCATTTGTGGGTTTATCCGGGCACATTGCACTCTAATTTGTAAGCGAAGAACACCACTGGCCGGTAGGTCTGTTTCCCTAGTACCAGCGTGGGGAACGTAGAAAGGCTGCCGCCCTCGGGCCGTTACCTGCAAAAGCAGGTTTAAAGCCTGAGCTAATGGTCACTTCATATGAACTAGTACTGCAGGGCTGTAAATGAAACCTGCCCTCAAAATGTCTTGAGGGAGGTAATGGCCAAAATATTTCAAAAGGTGACACATACTTTAAGTAAACACTTTGAAGAACTAAGCTCTAATCACAGCTGGAAAAATAAAAAGGACATGTCTTCAAGCTCAATTTCAACGCATGATGAGACACATGCAAATTCAGCCACAAAGAGGTATCAGCTCACACCACTCAGAATAACCATCAGCAAAAAACTACAAAGAATAAATGCTGAAGGTGCTCTGGAGAAATGCATACCCTCAACTTTATGTGGGACGTAACCTGGAAAGAGCCACTAAAGAGAACAGAATGGAGGTGCCTTTAAAAGGTAAACATTGAGCTACCATATGATCCAGCAGACCCATTCCTGGACCTATAACCTAAGAAGACAGAATTGGAAAGACACAGGCAGGCAAATCTGCATTGCATAGTATCACAATAGCCAAGATATGGAAGTAACCAAAAAGTCCACCGACAGATGGGTGGACAAAGAAGCACTGCTACAAGTACAGATGGAATATGAGCTAGCGAGAAAATGAAACAATGCCATTTGCAGCACCATAGATGAGTCTAGAAGTAATCACGCAACTTGTAGTAAGTGAGAAAGCGAAAGACACATATCCTGTATCACATACAGGTGTTACCTAACAATTGAAACAAACGAAGATATTTCCACAGAGAAAGGCAATCACGGATTCAGTACAAAAACTTATGGTTCACCAAATGGAAAGGTGTGAGGATTGGATACACCACCATATTGAGGTTAACAGAGAGATACAAACACATGTGAAATATATAATCAGCAAAGACCTACGGAATACCAAGAGAAGAATACTCAACATTGTGTCATAACCTACATGGGAAAAGGATCTGAAGAAGAACAGATATACGTATATGTGTGAAAGAACCACATCTTGCACACCTAGAACAAACAAAACATTGTAATCAAGTTTGCTGTGATAAAAGATAAAAATTTAGTTAAAAATACGAACAAGAAGTAATGAGACATAAACTTAAAGGGCTTTTTCCTGGCACATTCCATTCTAATGTACAACCTAGAACACCACTTCCAGGAAGGCTCTGTGGCCCTAGTAACCAGATTTGGTAAAGGAGAAATGCTGCCGCCTTGTGGCCGATTCCCGCAAGAGCAGCTTTTAACCCACAGCTAACGGTCACTTAACATTCACAAGGACTCAGGGCTGTAAAGGACACCTGCCCTCAAAATTGTGCTGAGGTAGGGAATGGATAAAAAAAATTCAAAACAGGCAAATTTTTCAAGAAGATAGTATGAAGAGGTAAGTTTTACTCACTCTCTTTTTCAAAAAAGGAAAATGGATAAAAGCTCAACCTCAGGAAGTATTAGACTCATGCAACGGAATCTACAAAAAGTTTTCAACTCACACCAGTCGACTGACCATCAGCAAAAAGTCTACAAACAATAAATGCTGAAGAGGTTTCAGAGAACTGTGTACCCTCTAGCTGCTGGTGAGATGTAAAGTGGTTGACAGCCAATAATGAGAACAGAAAGGAGCTGCGCTTAAAAGGAAAAATTGAGGTACCATTCAATCCAGCAGGCGCCCCAACGGGCCGCTCACCTGAGAAGACCAGAATCAAGAAGACCCGGGCTGCAAAAGCTGCACTGCAGCCTTATTCACAATAGACAAGACAGTGAAGCAACCAAAATGTCCATCAACAGATGAAGGGATAAAGAAGAAGTGGTCCATGTACACAATGAATACTAGCCATGGAAAACAATGAAACACTGCTCTTTGAGGCACCATAGATGATCTTGGAGATAATCACAGAACGTGAGGTAAGTCGGAAAGCAAAGTCCTATATCTTATGATAACACTTATAGGCGTTATCTAATAACTGACACAAATGAACGTATTTCCACAGAGAAAGGCACTCACTGACTTAGAAAAAAAACTATGCTTATCTAAAAGGAAAGGTGGGGGGAATGGATAAGTGAAGATTAGCGTTACCATATGTATACAAATACATATTATATACATATATCAAAAAGACCGACCATATAGCAAGGGAGGTTGACGGAACACTCTGTAATAATTTACATGGGAAGCGGATCTCTACATAAGTAGATATACATAATGTGTAAATGAACCAGAGTGTGTACACCTTGGACAAACAACATTCGAACCATTACCCCAATTTAAAAAATTAAAACAACGAACTAGAAGTAATGAGACATAAACTTATGGGGGGTTTTCCTGGCACATTCCATTCAAATTTACAACCTGGGTAAACGACTTCCAGAACGGCTCTGCTGCCCTAGTACCCAGATTTGGGAATGGAGAAATGCTGCATCCTGGTGGCCGTTTCCCACAACAGCAGCTTTAAACCCACGGCAAAAGGTCACGAAATATTCACCAATTGCAGTTCTGTAAATGACACCTGCCCCCCAAAACATACTGAGGTCGAAAATCGACCAAAAAATTCAAGAGTGCAACCTTCCAAAAGACAATTTGAAGAGGTATATTGTACTCACACTTCGTTTTCTTTTTTCTTTTAACAGAAAAGAAAAAGGCGTGGAGAAATGATGAATTTTAGGAATTTTTCAAGACAGGTAAACCCAACTTACAAAAACCTATCAGCTCACACCAGTCAGAATGGCCATCAACAAAAATGCTGCAAACAATAAATGCTGACGTGATTGTGGAGAAATGCGTACCCTCGATTCTAAGGGGCACGTGGTAAGAGCCACTAATGAAAGCACAATTGAGGTGCCTTGAAAAGGTAAACATTGAGCTACCATACCAGTCAATCAATCATACCCACTGCTGGGTCTATCACCTGAGAGAATGAAAATCAAAAATCACAGGCTGGCAATCCTGCGCTCCAGCAATATTTACCGTAGGCAACACTTGGAAGAAACGAAACTGTCCATCAAAAGAGGAATGCACCAAGAAGAAGGGGTCCATGTACACAATGGAATAGTAGCCATGGAAAACATTGAAGCACTGCTCTTTGAGGCACCATAGATGAGCCTGGAGATAATCACAAAACATGAAGTAGGACGGAAAGCAAAAGACCTATATCCTATGATATCACTTATGGCATTGTCTAATAACGGACACAAATGAACATATTTCCAAAGAGAAAGACACTCACAGGCTTAGAAAACAAACTATGCTCATCTAAAAGGAAAGGGGGGGGGGAATTGATAAATGAAGATGAGTGTTACTATACGTATACAAATACATATTATATACATGTATCAAAAAGACCGAACATATAGCAAGGGAGGTCTACGGAACACTGTAATATTTTACATGGGAAGAGGATCTGTACATTAATAGACATATATAATGTACAAATGAACCAGATTGTGTACACCTAGGACAAACAGTATTCTAATCTTTACCCCGATTAAAAAAAATTAAAAAACCAAGAAGAAGTAATGAGACATAAACTTATGGGGATTTCTCCTGGCAAATTCCATTCTAATTTACAACCTAGGACAAGGACGTGCAGAAAGGCTCTGCTGCCCTAGTACCCAGATTGGGGAATGGAGAAATGCTGCCTCCTTGTGGCCGTTTCCCACAACAGCAGCTTTAAACCCACTGCGAAAGGTCACTAGATATTCACCAACTTGCAGTTCTGTAAATGACACCTGCCCTCCAAAAAATTTCTGGGGTCAAAAATCGACCAAAAAATTCAAAAGAGGGCAACCTTCCAAGAAGACAATTTCAAGAGGTATATTGTACTCACGGTTTTTTCTTTTAAGAGAGAAAAGAAAAAGGCGTGGGAAAATGACGAATTTTAGGAAGTTTTAAAGATATGCAAAACGAAATTACAAATACCTATCAGCTCCCAGCAGTCAGAATGACCATTGGCAAAAATGCTGCAAACAATACATGCTGAAGGGATTGTGGAGAAATGTGTACCCTCAGTTCTAAGGGGGACGTGGAAAGAACCATTAATGTAAACACAATGGAGGTGCTTTGAAAAGGTAAACATTGAGCTACCAGTGAATCAAGCATACCACCTGCTGAGCCTATCACCTGAGAAAATGAGAATCTAAAAGTCACAGGCTGGCAAACCTGTACGCCAGCAATATTTACCATAGTCAACACTTGGAAGCAACAAAAATGTCCATCAACAGAGGAATGCACCAAGAAGAAGTGGTCCATGTATACAATGGAATGTTACTCCAGTAAAAAATATAAATTAAATTTAAAAAACAAACAAATGTAAGGAGACATCAGCATTTGTGGGTTTATCCGGGCACATTGCACTCTAATTTGTAAGCGAAGAACACCACTGGCCGGTAGGTCTGTTTCCCTAGTACCAGCGTGGGGAACGTAGAAAGGCTGCCGCCCTCGGGCCGTTACCTGCAAAAGCAGGTTTAAAGCCTGAGCTAATGGTCACTTCATATGAACTAGTACTGCAGGGCTGTAAATGAAACCTGCCCTCAAAATGTCTTGAGGGAGGTAATGGCCAAAATATTTCAAAAGGTGACACATACTTTAAGTAAACACTTTGAAGAACTAAGCTCTAATCACAGATGGAAAAATTAAAAGGACATGTCTTCAAGCTCAATTTCAACGCATGATGAGACACATGCAAATTCAACCACAAAGAGGTATCAGCTCACACCACTCAGAATAACCATCAGCAAAAAACTACAAAGAATAAATGCTGAAGGTGCTCTGGAGAAATGCATACCCTCAACTTTATGTGGGACGTAACCTGGAAAGAGCCACTAAAGAGAACAGAATGGAGGTGCCTTTAAAAGGTAAACATTGAGCTACCATATGATCCAGCAGACCCATTCCTGGACCTATAACCTAAGAAGACAGAATTGGAAAGACACAGGCAGGCAAATCTGCATTGCATAGTATCACAATAGCCAAGATATGGAAGTAACCAAAAAGTCCACCGACAGATGGGTGGACAAAGAAGCACTGCTACAAGTACAGATGGAATATGAGCTAGCGAGAAAATGAAACAATGCCATTTGCAGCACCATAGATGAGTCTAGAAGTAATCACGCAACTTGTAGTAAGTGAGAAAGCGAAAGACACATATCCTGTATCACATACAGGTGTTACCTAACAATTGAAACAAACGAAGATATTTCCACAGAGAAAGGCAATCACGGATTCAGTACAAAAACTTATGGTTCACCAAATGGAAAGGTGTGAGGATTGGATACACCACCATATTGAGGTTAACAGAGAGATACAAACACATGTGAAATATATAATCAGCAAAGACCTACGGAATACCAAGAGAAGACTACTCAACATTGTGTCATAACCTACATGGGAAAAGGATCTGAAGAAGAACAGATATACGTATATGTGTGAAAGAACCACATCTTGCACACCTAGAACAAACAAAACATTGTAATCAAGTTTGCTGTGATAAAAGATAAAAATTAAGTTAAAAATACGAACAAGAAGTAATGAGACATAAACTTAAAGGGCTTTTTCCTGGCACATTCCATTCTAATGTACAACCTAGAACACCACTTCCAGGAAGGCTCTGTGGCCCTAGTAACCAGATTTGGTAAAGGAGAAATGCTGCCGCCTTGTGGCCGATTCCCGCAAGAGCAGCTTTTAACCCACAGCTAACGGTCACTTAACATTCACAAGGACTCAGGGCTGTAAAGGACACCTGCCCTCAAAATTGTGCTGAGGTAGGGAATGGATAAAAAAAATTCAAAACAGGCAAATTTTTCAAGAAGATAGTATGAAGAGGTAAGTTTTACTCACTCTCTTTTTCAAAAAAGGAAAATGGATAAAAGCTCAACCTCAGGAAGTATTAGACTCATGCAACGGAATCTACAAAAAGTTTTCAACTCACACCAGTCGACTGACCATCAGCAAAAAGTCTACAAACAATAAATGCTGAAGAGGTTTCAGAGAACTGTGTACCCTCTAGCTGCTGGTGAGATGTAAAGTGGTTGACAGCCAATAATGAGAACAGAAAGGAGCTGCGCTTAAAAGGAAAAATTGAGGTACCATTCAATCCAGCAGGCGCCCCAACGGGCCGCTCACCTGAGAAGACCAGAATCAAGAAGACCCGGGCTGCAAAAGCTGCACTGCAGCCTTATTCACAATAGACAAGACAGTGAAGCAACCAAAATGTCCATCAACAGATGAAGGGATAAAGAAGAAGTGGTCCATGTACACAATGAATACTAGCCATGGAAAACAATGAAACACTGCTCTTTGAGGCACCATAGATGATCTTGGAGATAATCACAGAACGTGAGGTAAGTCGGAAAGCAAAGTCCTATATCTTATGATAACACTTATAGGCGTTATCTAATAACTGACACAAATGAACGTATTTCCACAGAGAAAGGCACTCACTGACTTAGAAAAAAAACTATGCTTATCTAAAAGGAAAGGTGGGGGGAATGGATAAGTGAAGATTAGCGTTACCATATGTATACAAATACATATTATATACATATATCAAAAAGACCGACCATATAGCAAGGGAGGTTGACGGAACACTCTGTAATAATTTACATGGGAAGCGGATCTCTACATAAGTAGATATACATAATGTGTAAATGAACCAGAGTGTGTACACCTTGGACAAACAACATTCGAACCATTACCCCAATTTAAAAAATTAAAACAACGAACTAGAAGTAATGAGACATAAACTTATGGGGGGTTTTCCTGGCACATTCCATTCAAATTTACAACCTGGGTAAACGACTTCCAGAACGGCTCTGCTGCCCTAGTACCCAGATTTGGGAATGGAGAAATGCTGCATCCTGGTGGCCGTTTCCCACAACAGCAGCTTTAAACCCACGGCAAAAGGTCACGAAATATTCACCAATTGCAGTTCTGTAAATGACACCTGCCCCCCAAAACATACTGAGGTCGAAAATCGACCAAAAAATTCAAGAGTGCAACCTTCCAAAAGACAATTTGAAGAGGTATATTGTACTCACACTTTGTTTTCTTTTTTCTTTTAACAGAAAAGAAAAAGGCGTGGAGAAATGATGAATTTTAGGAATTTTTCAAGACAGGTAAACCCAACTTACAAAAACCTATCTGCTCACACCAGTCAGAATGGCCATCAACAAAAATGCTGCAAACAATAAATGCTGACGTGATTGTGGAGAAATGCGTACCCTCGATTCTAAGGGGCACGTGGTAAGAGCCACTAATGAAAGCACAACTGAGGTGCCTTGAAAAGGTAAACATTGAGCTACCATACCAGTCAATCAATCATACCCACTGCTGGGTCTATCACCTGAGAGAATGAAAATCAAAAATCACAGGCTGGCAATCCTGCGCTCCAGCAATATTTACCGTAGGCAACACTTGGAAGAAACGAAACTGTCCATCAAAAGAGGAATGCACCAAGAAGAAGGGGTCCATGTACACAATGGAATAGTAGCCATGGAAAACATTGAAGCACTGCTCTTTGAGGCACCATAGATGAGCCTGGAGATAATCACAAAACATGAAGTAGGACGGAAAGCAAAAGACCTATATCCTATGATATCACTTATGGCATTGTCTAATAACGGACACAAATGAACATATTTCCAAAGAGAAAGACACTCACAGGCTTAGAAAACAAACTATGCTCATCTAAAAGGAAAGGGGGGGGGAATTGATAAATGAAGATGAGTGTTACTATACGTATACAAATACATATTATATACATGTATCAAAAAGACCGAACATATAGCAAGGGAGGTCTACGGAACACTGTAATATTTTACATGGGAAGAGGATCTGTACATTAATAGACATATATAATGTACAAATGAACCAGATTGTGTACACCTAGGACAAACAGTATTCTAATCTTTACCCCGATTAAAAAAAATTAAAAAACCAAGAAGAAGTAATGAGACATAAACTTATGGGGATTTCTCCTGGCAAATTCCATTCTAATTTACAACCTAGGACAAGGACGTGCAGAAAGGCTCTGCTGCCCTAGTACCCAGATTGGGGAATGGAGAAATGCTGCCTCCTTGTGGCCGTTTCCCACAACAGCAGCTTTAAACCCACTGCGAAAGGTCACTAGATATTCACCAACTTGCAGTTCTGTAAATGACACCTGCCCTCCAAAAAATTTCTGGGGTCAAAAATCGACCAAAAAATTCAAAAGAGGGCAACCTTCCAAGAAGACAATTTCAAGAGGTATATTGTACTCACGGTTTTTTCTTTTAAGAGAGAAAAGAAAAAGGCGTGGGAAAATGACGAATTTTAGGAAGTTTTAAAGATATGCAAAACGAAATTACAAATACCTATCAGCTCCCAGCAGTCAGAATGACCATTGGCAAAAATGCTGCAAACAATACATGCTGAAGGGATTGTGGAGAAATGTGTACCCTCAGTTCTAAGGGGGACGTGGAAAGAACCATTAATGTAAACACAATGGAGGTGCTTTGAAAAGGTAAACATTGAGCTACCAGTGAATCAAGCATACCACCTGCTGAGCCTATCACCTGAGAAAATGAGAATCTAAAAGTCACAGGCTGGCAAACCTGTACGCCAGCAATATTTACCATAGTCAACACTTGGAAGCAACAAAAATGTCCATCAACAGAGGAATGCACCAAGAAGAAGTGGTCCATGTATACAATGGAATGTTACTCCAGTAAAAAATATAAATTAAATTTAAAAAACAAACAAATGTAAGGAGACATCAGCATTTGTGGGTTTATCCGGGCACATTGCACTCTAATTTGTAAGCGAAGAACACCACTGGCCGGTAGGTCTGTTTCCCTAGTACCAGCGTGGGGAACGTAGAAAGGCTGCCGCCCTCGGGCCGTTACCTGCAAAAGCAGGTTTAAAGCCTGAGCTAATGGTCACTTCATATGAACTAGTACTGCAGGGCTGTAAATGAAACCTGCCCTCAAAATGTCTTGAGGGAGGTAATGGCCAAAATATTTCAAAAGGTGACACATACTTTAAGTAAACACTTTGAAGAACTAAGCTCTAATCACAGCTGGAAAAATAAAAAGGACATGTCTTCAAGCTCAATTTCAACGCATGATGAGACACATGCAAATTCAGCCACAAAGAGGTATCAGCTCACACCACTCAGAATAACCATCAGCAAAAAACTACAAAGAATAAATGCTGAAGGTGCTCTGGAGAAATGCATACCCTCAACTTTATGTGGGACGTAACCTGGAAAGAGCCACTAAAGAGAACAGAATGGAGGTGCCTTTAAAAGGTAAACATTGAGCTACCATATGATCCAGCAGACCCATTCCTGGACCTATAACCTAAGAAGACAGAATTGGAAAGACACAGGCAGGCAAATCTGCATTGCATAGTATCACAATAGCCAAGATATGGAAGTAACCAAAAAGTCCACCGACAGATGGGTGGACAAAGAAGCACTGCTACAAGTACAGATGGAATATGAGCTAGCGAGAAAATGAAACAATGCCATTTGCAGCACCATAGATGAGTCTAGAAGTAATCACGCAACTTGTAGTAAGTGAGAAAGCGAAAGACACATATCCTGTATCACATACAGGTGTTACCTAACAATTGAAACAAACGAAGATATTTCCACAGAGAAAGGCAATCACGGATTCAGTACAAAAACTTATGGTTCACCAAATGGAAAGGTGTGAGGATTGGATACACCACCATATTGAGGTTAACAGAGAGATACAAACACATGTGAAATATATAATCAGCAAAGACCTACGGAATACCAAGAGAAGACTACTCAACATTGTGTCATAACCTACATGGGAAAAGGATCTGAAGAAGAACAGATATACGTATATGTGTGAAAGAACCACATCTTGCACACCTAGAACAAACAAAACATTGTAATCAAGTTTGCTGTGATAAAAGATAAAAATTTAGTTAAAAATACGAACAAGAAGTAATGAGACATAAACTTAAAGGGCTTTTTCCTGGCACATTCCATTCTAATGTACAACCTAGAACACCACTTCCAGGAAGGCTCTGTGGCCCTAGTAACCAGATTTGGTAAAGGAGAAATGCTGCCGCCTTGTGGCCGATTCCCGCAAGAGCAGCTTTTAACCCACAGCTAACGGTCACTTAACATTCACAAGGACTCAGGGCTGTAAAGGACACCTGCCCTCAAAATTGTGCTGAGGTAGGGAATGGATAAAAAAAATTCAAAACAGGCAAATTTTTCAAGAAGATAGTATGAAGAGGTAAGTTTTACTCACTCTCTTTTTCAAAAAAGGAAAATGGATAAAAGCTCAACCTCAGGAAGTATTAGACTCATGCAACGGAATCTACAAAAAGTTTTCAACTCACACCAGTCGACTGACCATCAGCAAAAAGTCTACAAACAATAAATGCTGAAGAGGTTTCAGAGAACTGTGTACCCTCTAGCTGCTGGTGAGATGTAAAGTGGTTGACAGCCAATAATGAGAACAGAAAGGAGCTGCGCTTAAAAGGAAAAATTGAGGTACCATTCAATCCAGCAGGCGCCCCAACGGGCCGCTCACCTGAGAAGACCAGAATCAAGAAGACCCGGGCTGCAAAAGCTGCACTGCAGCCTTATTCACAATAGACAAGACAGTGAAGCAACCAAAATGTCCATCAACAGATGAAGGGATAAAGAAGAAGTGGTCCATGTACACAATGAATACTAGCCATGGAAAACAATGAAACACTGCTCTTTGAGGCACCATAGATGATCTTGGAGATAATCACAGAACGTGAGGTAAGTCGGAAAGCAAAGTCCTATATCTTATGATAACACTTATAGGCGTTATCTAATAACTGACACAAATGAACGTATTTCCACAGAGAAAGGCACTCACTGACTTAGAAAAAAAACTATGCTTATCTAAAAGGAAAGGTGGGGGGAATGGATAAGTGAAGATTAGCGTTACCATATGTATACAAATACATATTATATACATATATCAAAAAGACCGACCATATAGCAAGGGAGGTTGACGGAACACTCTGTAATAATTTACATGGGAAGCGGATCTCTACATAAGTAGATATACATAATGTGTAAATGAACCAGAGTGTGTACACCTTGGACAAACAACATTCGAACCATTACCCCAATTTAAAAAATTAAAACAACGAACTAGAAGTAATGAGACATAAACTTATGGGGGGTTTTCCTGGCACATTCCATTCAAATTTACAACCTGGGTAAACGACTTCCAGAACGGCTCTGCTGCCCTAGTACCCAGATTTGGGAATGGAGAAATGCTGCATCCTGGTGGCCGTTTCCCACAACAGCAGCTTTAAACCCACGGCAAAAGGTCACGAAATATTCACCAATTGCAGTTCTGTAAATGACACCTGCCCCCCAAAACATACTGAGGTCGAAAATCGACCAAAAAATTCAAGAGTGCAACCTTCCAAAAGACAATTTGAAGAGGTATATTGTACTCACACTTCGTTTTCTTTTTTCTTTTAACAGAAAAGAAAAAGGCGTGGAGAAATGATGAATTTTAGGAATTTTTAAAGACAGGTAAACCCAACTTACAAAAACCTATCAGCTCACACCAGTCAGAATGGCCATCAACAAAAATGCTGCAAACAATAAATGCTGACGTGATTGTGGAGAAATGCGTACCCTCGATTCTAAGGGGCACGTGGTAAGAGCCACTAATGAAAGCACAATTGAGGTGCCTTGAAAAGGTAAACATTGAGCTACCATACCAGTCAATCAATCATACCCACTGCTGGGTCTATCACCTGAGAGAATGAAAATCAAAAATCACAGGCTGGCAATCCTGCGCTCCAGCAATATTTACCGTAGGCAACACTTGGAAGAAACGAAACTGTCCATCAAAAGAGGAATGCACCAAGAAGAAGGGGTCCATGTACACAATGGAATAGTAGCCATGGAAAACATTGAAGCACTGCTCTTTGAGGCACCATAGATGAGCCTGGAGATAATCACAAAACATGAAGTAGGACGGAAAGCAAAAGACCTATATCCTATGATATCACTTATGGCATTGTCTAATAACGGACACAAATGAACATATTTCCAAAGAGAAAGACACTCACAGGCTTAGAAAACAAACTATGCTCATCTAAAAGGAAAGGGGGGGGGAATTGATAAATGAAGATGAGTGTTACTATACGTATACAAATACATATTATATACATGTATCAAAAAGACCGAACATATAGCAAGGGAGGTCTACGGAACACTGTAATATTTTACATGGGAAGAGGATCTGTACATTAATAGACATATATAATGTACAAATGAACCAGATTGTGTACACCTAGGACAAACAGTATTCTAATCTTTACCCCGATTAAAAAAAATTAAAAAACCAAGAAGAAGTAATGAGACATAAACTTATGGGGATTTCTCCTGGCAAATTCCATTCTAATTTACAACCTAGGACAAGGACGTGCAGAAAGGCTCTGCTGCCCTAGTACCCAGATTGGGGAATGGAGAAATGCTGCCTCCTTGTGGCCGTTTCCCACAACAGCAGCTTTAAACCCACTGCGAAAGGTCACTAGATATTCACCAACTTGCAGTTCTGTAAATGACACCTGCCCTCCAAAAAATTTCTGGGGTCAAAAATCGACCAAAAAATTCAAAAGAGGGCAACCTTCCAAGAAGACAATTTCAAGAGGTATATTGTACTCACGGTTTTTTCTTTTAAGAGAGAAAAGAAAAAGGCGTGGGAAAATGACGAATTTTAGGAAGTTTTAAAGATATGCAAAACGAAATTACAAATACCTATCAGCTCCCAGCAGTCAGAATGACCATTGGCAAAAATGCTGCAAACAATACATGCTGAAGGGATTGTGGAGAAATGTGTACCCTCAGTTCTAAGGGGGACGTGGAAAGAACCATTAATGTAAACACAATGGAGGTGCTTTGAAAAGGTAAACATTGAGCTACCAGTGAATCAAGCATACCACCTGCTGAGCCTATCACCTGAGAAAATGAGAATCTAAAAGTCACAGGCTGGCAAACCTGTACGCCAGCAATATTTACCATAGTCAACACTTGGAAGCAACAAAAATGTCCATCAACAGAGGAATGCACCAAGAAGAAGTGGTCCATGTATACAATGGAATGTTACTCCAGTAAAAAATATAAATTAAATTTAAAAAACAAACAAATGTAAGGAGACATCAGCATTTGTGGGTTTATCCGGGCACATTGCACTCTAATTTGTAAGCGAAGAACACCACTGGCCGGTAGGTCTGTTTCCCTAGTACCAGCGTGGGGAACGTAGAAAGGCTGCCGCCCTCGGGCCGTTACCTGCAAAAGCAGGTTTAAAGCCTGAGCTAATGGTCACTTCATATGAACTAGTACTGCAGGGCTGTAAATGAAACCTGCCCTCAAAATGTCTTGAGGGAGGTAATGGCCAAAATATTTCAAAAGGTGACACATACTTTAAGTAAACACTTTGAAGAACTAAGCTCTAATCACAGCTGGAAAAATAAAAAGGACATGTCTTCAAGCTCAATTTCAACGCATGATGAGACACATGCAAATTCAGCCACAAAGAGGTATCAGCTCACACCACTCAGAATAACCATCAGCAAAAAACTACAAAGAATAAATGCTGAAGGTGCTCTGGAGAAATGCATACCCTCAACTTTATGTGGGACGTAACCTGGAAAGAGCCACTAAAGAGAACAGAATGGAGGTGCCTTTAAAAGGTAAACATTGAGCTACCATATGATCCAGCAGACCCATTCCTGGACCTATAACCTAAGAAGACAGAATTGGAAAGACACAGGCAGGCAAATCTGCATTGCATAGTATCACAATAGCCAAGATATGGAAGTAACCAAAAAGTCCACCGACAGATGGGTGGACAAAGAAGCACTGCTACAAGTACAGATGGAATATGAGCTAGCGAGAAAATGAAACAATGCCATTTGCAGCACCATAGATGAGTCTAGAAGTAATCACGCAACTTGTAGTAAGTGAGAAAGCGAAAGACACATATCCTGTATCACATACAGGTGTTACCTAACAATTGAAACAAACGAAGATATTTCCACAGAGAAAGGCAATCACGGATTCAGTACAAAAACTTATGGTTCACCAAATGGAAAGGTGTGAGGATTGGATACACCACCATATTGAGGTTAACAGAGAGATACAAACACATGTGAAATATATAATCAGCAAAGACCTACGGAATACCAAGAGAAGAATACTCAACATTGTGTCATAACCTACATGGGAAAAGGATCTGAAGAAGAACAGATATACGTATATGTGTGAAAGAACCACATCTTGCACACCTAGAACAAACAAAACATTGTAATCAAGTTTGCTGTGATAAAAGATAAAAATTTAGTTAAAAATACGAACAAGAAGTAATGAGACATAAACTTAAAGGGCTTTTTCCTGGCACATTCCATTCTAATGTACAACCTAGAACACCACTTCCAGGAAGGCTCTGTGGCCCTAGTAACCAGATTTGGTAAAGGAGAAATGCTGCCGCCTTGTGGCCGATTCCCGCAAGAGCAGCTTTTAACCCACAGCTAACGGTCACTTAACATTCACAAGGACTCAGGGCTGTAAAGGACACCTGCCCTCAAAATTGTGCTGAGGTAGGGAATGGATAAAAAAAATTCAAAACAGGCAAATTTTTCAAGAAGATAGTATGAAGAGGTAAGTTTTACTCACTCTCTTTTTCAAAAAAGGAAAATGGATAAAAGCTCAACCTCAGGAAGTATTAGACTCATGCAACGGAATCTACAAAAAGTTTTCAACTCACACCAGTCGACTGACCATCAGCAAAAAGTCTACAAACAATAAATGCTGAAGAGGTTTCAGAGAACTGTGTACCCTCTAGCTGCTGGTGAGATGTAAAGTGGTTGACAGCCAATAATGAGAACAGAAAGGAGCTGCGCTTAAAAGGAAAAATTGAGGTACCATTCAATCCAGCAGGCGCCCCAACGGGCCGCTCACCTGAGAAGACCAGAATCAAGAAGACCCGGGCTGCAAAAGCTGCACTGCAGCCTTATTCACAATAGACAAGACAGTGAAGCAACCAAAATGTCCATCAACAGATGAAGGGATAAAGAAGAAGTGGTCCATGTACACAATGAATACTAGCCATGGAAAACAATGAAACACTGCTCTTTGAGGCACCATAGATGATCTTGGAGATAATCACAGAACGTGAGGTAAGTCGGAAAGCAAAGTCCTATATCTTATGATAACACTTATAGGCGTTATCTAATAACTGACACAAATGAACGTATTTCCACAGAGAAAGGCACTCACTGACTTAGAAAAAAAACTATGCTTATCTAAAAGGAAAGGTGGGGGGAATGGATAAGTGAAGATTAGCGTTACCATATGTATACAAATACATATTATATACATATATCAAAAAGACCGACCATATAGCAAGGGAGGTTGACGGAACACTCTGTAATAATTTACATGGGAAGCGGATCTCTACATAAGTAGATATACATAATGTGTAAATGAACCAGAGTGTGTACACCTTGGACAAACAACATTCGAACCATTACCCCAATTTAAAAAATTAAAACAACGAACTAGAAGTAATGAGACATAAACTTATGGGGGGTTTTCCTGGCACATTCCATTCAAATTTACAACCTGGGTAAACGACTTCCAGAACGGCTCTGCTGCCCTAGTACCCAGATTTGGGAATGGAGAAATGCTGCATCCTGGTGGCCGTTTCCCACAACAGCAGCTTTAAACCCACGGCAAAAGGTCACGAAATATTCACCAATTGCAGTTCTGTAAATGACACCTGCCCCCCAAAACATACTGAGGTCGAAAATCGACCAAAAAATTCAAGAGTGCAACCTTCCAAAAGACAATTTGAAGAGGTATATTGTACTCACACTTCGTTTTCTTTTTTCTTTTAACAGAAAAGAAAAAGGCGTGGAGAAATGATGAATTTTAGGAATTTTTCAAGACAGGTAAACCCAACTTACAAAAACCTATCAGCTCACACCAGTCAGAATGGCCATCAACAAAAATGCTGCAAACAATAAATGCTGACGTGATTGTGGAGAAATGCGTACCCTCGATTCTAAGGGGCACGTGGTAAGAGCCACTAATGAAAGCACAATTGAGGTGCCTTGAAAAGGTAAACATTGAGCTACCATACCAGTCAATCAATCATACCCACTGCTGGGTCTATCACCTGAGAGAATGAAAATCAAAAATCACAGGCTGGCAATCCTGCGCTCCAGCAATATTTACCGTAGGCAACACTTGGAAGAAACGAAACTGTCCATCAAAAGAGGAATGCACCAAGAAGAAGGGGTCCATGTACACAATGGAATAGTAGCCATGGAAAACATTGAAGCACTGCTCTTTGAGGCACCATAGATGAGCCTGGAGATAATCACAAAACATGAAGTAGGACGGAAAGCAAAAGACCTATATCCTATGATATCACTTATGGCATTGTCTAATAACGGACACAAATGAACATATTTCCAAAGAGAAAGACACTCACAGGCTTAGAAAACAAACTATGCTCATCTAAAAGGAAAGGGGGGGGGGAATTGATAAATGAAGATGAGTGTTACTATACGTATACAAATACATATTATATACATGTATCAAAAAGACCGAACATATAGCAAGGGAGGTCTACGGAACACTGTAATATTTTACATGGGAAGAGGATCTGTACATTAATAGACATATATAATGTACAAATGAACCAGATTGTGTACACCTAGGACAAACAGTATTCTAATCTTTACCCCGATTAAAAAAAATTAAAAAACCAAGAAGAAGTAATGAGACATAAACTTATGGGGATTTCTCCTGGCAAATTCCATTCTAATTTACAACCTAGGACAAGGACGTGCAGAAAGGCTCTGCTGCCCTAGTACCCAGATTGGGGAATGGAGAAATGCTGCCTCCTTGTGGCCGTTTCCCACAACAGCAGCTTTAAACCCACTGCGAAAGGTCACTAGATATTCACCAACTTGCAGTTCTGTAAATGACACCTGCCCTCCAAAAAATTTCTGGGGTCAAAAATCGACCAAAAAATTCAAAAGAGGGCAACCTTCCAAGAAGACAATTTCAAGAGGTATATTGTACTCACGGTTTTTTCTTTTAAGAGAGAAAAGAAAAAGGCGTGGGAAAATGACGAATTTTAGGAAGTTTTAAAGATATGCAAAACGAAATTACAAATACCTATCAGCTCCCAGCAGTCAGAATGACCATTGGCAAAAATGCTGCAAACAATACATGCTGAAGGGATTGTGGAGAAATGTGTACCCTCAGTTCTAAGGGGGACGTGGAAAGAACCATTAATGTAAACACAATGGAGGTGCTTTGAAAAGGTAAACATTGAGCTACCAGTGAATCAAGCATACCACCTGCTGAGCCTATCACCTGAGAAAATGAGAATCTAAAAGTCACAGGCTGGCAAACCTGTACGCCAGCAATATTTACCATAGTCAACACTTGGAAGCAACAAAAATGTCCATCAACAGAGGAATGCACCAAGAAGAAGTGGTCCATGTATACAATGGAATGTTACTCCAGTAAAAAATATAAATTAAATTTAAAAAACAAACAAATGTAAGGAGACATCAGCATTTGTGGGTTTATCCGGGCACATTGCACTCTAATTTGTAAGCGAAGAACACCACTGGCCGGTAGGTCTGTTTCCCTAGTACCAGCGTGGGGAACGTAGAAAGGCTGCCGCCCTCGGGCCGTTACCTGCAAAAGCAGGTTTAAAGCCTGAGCTAATGGTCACTTCATATGAACTAGTACTGCAGGGCTGTAAATGAAACCTGCCCTCAAAATGTCTTGAGGGAGGTAATGGCCAAAATATTTCAAAAGGTGACACATACTTTAAGTAAACACTTTGAAGAACTAAGCTCTAATCACAGCTGGAAAAATAAAAAGGACATGTCTTCAAGCTCAATTTCAACGCATGATGAGACACATGCAAATTCAGCCACAAAGAGGTATCAGCTCACACCACTCAGAATAACCATCAGCAAAAAACTACAAAGAATAAATGCTGAAGGTGCTCTGGAGAAATGCATACCCTCAACTTTATGTGGGACGTAACCTGGAAAGAGCCACTAAAGAGAACAGAATGGAGGTGCCTTTAAAAGGTAAACATTGAGCTACCATATGATCCAGCAGACCCATTCCTGGACCTATAACCTAAGAAGACAGAATTGGAAAGACACAGGCAGGCAAATCTGCATTGCATAGTATCACAATAGCCAAGATATGGAAGTAACCAAAAAGTCCACCGACAGATGGGTGGACAAAGAAGCACTGCTACAAGTACAGATGGAATATGAGCTAGCGAGAAAATGAAACAATGCCATTTGCAACACCATAGATGAGTCTAGAAGTAATCACGCAACTTGTAGTAAGTGAGAAAGCGAAAGACACATATCCTGTATCACATACAGGTGTTACCTAACAATTGAAACAAACGAAGATATTTCCACAGAGAAAGGCAATCACGGATTCAGTACAAAAACTTATGGTTCACCAAATGGAAAGGTGTGAGGATTGGATACACCACCATATTGAGGTTAACAGAGAGATACAAACACATGTGAAATATATAATCAGCAAAGACCTACGGAATACCAAGAGAAGAATACTCAACATTGTGTCATAACCTACATGGGAAAAGGATCTGAAGAAGAACAGATATACGTATATGTGTGAAAGAACCACATCTTGCACACCTAGAACAAACAAAACATTGTAATCAAGTTTGCTGTGATAAAAGATAAAAATTAAGTTAAAAATACGAACAAGAAGTAATGAGACATAAACTTAAAGGGCTTTTTCCTGGCACATTCCATTCTAATGTACAACCTAGAACACCACTTCCAGGAAGGCTCTGTGGCCCTAGTAACCAGATTTGGTAAAGGAGAAATGCTGCCGCCTTGTGGCCGATTCCCGCAAGAGCAGCTTTTAACCCACAGCTAACGGTCACTTAACATTCACAAGGACTCAGGGCTGTAAAGGACACCTGCCCTCAAAATTGTGCTGAGGTAGGGAATGGATAAAAAAAATTCAAAACAGGCAAATTTTTCAAGAAGATAGTATGAAGAGGTAAGTTTTACTCACTCTCTTTTTCAAAAAAGGAAAATGGATAAAAGCTCAACCTCAGGAAGTATTAGACTCATGCAACGGAATCTACAAAAAGTTTTCAACTCACACCAGTCGACTGACCATCAGCAAAAAGTCTACAAACAATAAATGCTGAAGAGGTTTCAGAGAACTGTGTACCCTCTAGCTGCTGGTGAGATGTAAAGTGGTTGACAGCCAATAATGAGAACAGAAAGGAGCTGCGCTTAAAAGGAAAAATTGAGGTACCATTCAATCCAGCAGGCGCCCCAACGGGCCGCTCACCTGAGAAGACCAGAATCAAGAAGACCCGGGCTGCAAAAGCTGCACTGCAGCCTTATTCACAATAGACAAGACAATGAAGCAACCAAAATGTCCATCAACAGATGAAGGGATAAAGAAGAAGTGGTCCATGTACACAATGAATACTAGCCATGGAAAACAATGAAACACTGCTCTTTGAGGCACCATAGATGATCTTGGAGATAATCACAGAACGTGAGGTAAGTCGGAAAGCAAAGTCCTATATCTTATGATAACACTTATAGGCGTTATCTAATAACTGACACAAATGAACGTATTTCCACAGAGAAAGGCACTCACTGACTTAGAAAAAAAACTATGCTTATCTAAAAGGAAAGGTGGGGGGAATGGATAAGTGAAGATTAGCGTTACCATATGTATACAAATACATATTATATACATATATCAAAAAGACCGACCATATAGCAAGGGAGGTTGACGGAACACTCTGTAATAATTTACATGGGAAGCGGATCTCTACATAAGTAGATATACATAATGTGTAAATGAACCAGAGTGTGTACACCTTGGACAAACAACATTCGAACCATTACCCCAATTTAAAAAATTAAAACAACGAACTAGAAGTAATGAGACATAAACTTATGGGGGGTTTTCCTGGCACATTCCATTCAAATTTACAACCTGGGTAAACGACTTCCAGAACGGCTCTGCTGCCCTAGTACCCAGATTTGGGAATGGAGAAATGCTGCATCCTGGTGGCCGTTTCCCACAACAGCAGCTTTAAACCCACGGCAAAAGGTCACGAAATATTCACCAATTGCAGTTCTGTAAATGACACCTGCCCCCCAAAACATACTGAGGTCGAAAATCGACCAAAAAATTCAAGAGTGCAACCTTCCAAAAGACAATTTGAAGAGGTATATTGTACTCACACTTTGTTTTCTTTTTTCTTTTAACAGAAAAGAAAAAGGCGTGGAGAAATGATGAATTTTAGGAATTTTTCAAGACAGGTAAACCCAACTTACAAAAACCTATCAGCTCACACCAGTCAGAATGGCCATCAACAAAAATGCTGCAAACAATAAATGCTGACGTGATTGTGGAGAAATGCGTACCCTCGATTCTAAGGGGCACGTGGTAAGAGCCACTAATGAAAGCACAATTGAGGTGCCTTGAAAAGGTAAACATTGAGCTACCATACCAGTCAATCAATCATACCCACTGCTGGGTCTATCACCTGAGAGAATGAAAATCAAAAATCACAGGCTGGCAATCCTGCGCTCCAGCAATATTTACCGTAGGCAACACTTGGAAGAAACGAAACTGTCCATCAAAAGAGGAATGCACCAAGAAGAAGGGGTCCATGTACACAATGGAATAGTAGCCATGGAAAACATTGAAGCACTGCTCTTTGAGGCACCATAGATGAGCCTGGAGATAATCACAAAACATGAAGTAGGACGGAAAGCAAAAGACCTATATCCTATGATATCACTTATGGCATTGTCTAATAACGGACACAAATGAACATATTTCCAAAGAGAAAGACACTCACAGGCTTAGAAAACAAACTATGCTCATCTAAAAGGAAAGGGGGGGGGGAATTGATAAATGAAGATGAGTGTTACTATACGTATACAAATACATATTATATACATGTATCAAAAAGACCGAACATATAGCAAGGGAGGTCTACGGAACACTGTAATATTTTACATGGGAAGAGGATCTGTACATTAATAGACATATATAATGTACAAATGAACCAGATTGTGTACACCTAGGACAAACAGTATTCTAATCTTTACCCCGATTAAAAAAAATTAAAAAACCAAGAAGAAGTAATGAGACATAAACTTATGGGGATTTCTCCTGGCAAATTCCATTCTAATTTACAACCTAGGACAAGGACGTGCAGAAAGGCTCTGCTGCCCTAGTACCCAGATTGGGGAATGGAGAAATGCTGCCTCCTTGTGGCCGTTTCCCACAACAGCAGCTTTAAACCCACTGCGAAAGGTCACTAGATATTCACCAACTTGCAGTTCTGTAAATGACACCTGCCCTCCAAAAAATTTCTGGGGTCAAAAATCGACCAAAAAATTCAAAAGAGGGCAACCTTCCAAGAAGACAATTTCAAGAGGTATATTGTACTCACGGTTTTTTCTTTTAAGAGAGAAAAGAAAAAGGCGTGGGAAAATGACGAATTTTAGGAAGTTTTAAAGATATGCAAAACGAAATTACAAATACCTATCAGCTCCCAGCAGTCAGAATGACCATTGGCAAAAATGCTGCAAACAATACATGCTGAAGGGATTGTGGAGAAATGTGTACCCTCAGTTCTAAGGGGGACGTGGAAAGAACCATTAATGTAAACACAATGGAGGTGCTTTGAAAAGGTAAACATTGAGCTACCAGTGAATCAAGCATACCACCTGCTGAGCCTATCACCTGAGAAAATGAGAATCTAAAAGTCACAGGCTGGCAAACCTGTACGCCAGCAATATTTACCATAGTCAACACTTGGAAGCAACAAAAATGTCCATCAACAGAGGAATGCACCAAGAAGAAGTGGTCCATGTATACAATGGAATGTTACTCCAGTAAAAAATATAAATTAAATTTAAAAAACAAACAAATGTAAGGAGACATCAGCATTTGTGGGTTTATCCGGGCACATTGCACTCTAATTTGTAAGCGAAGAACACCACTGGCCGGTAGGTCTGTTTCCCTAGTACCAGCGTGGGGAACGTAGAAAGGCTGCCGCCCTCGGGCCGTTACCTGCAAAAGCAGGTTTAAAGCCTGAGCTAATGGTCACTTCATATGAACTAGTACTGCAGGGCTGTAAATGAAACCTGCCCTCAAAATGTCTTGAGGGAGGTAATGGCCAAAATATTTCAAAAGGTGACACATACTTTAAGTAAACACTTTGAAGAACTAAGCTCTAATCACAGCTGGAAAAATAAAAAGGACATGTCTTCAAGCTCAATTTCAACGCATGATGAGACACATGCAAATTCAGCCACAAAGAGGTATCAGCTCACACCACTCAGAATAACCATCAGCAAAAAACTACAAAGAATAAATGCTGAAGGTGCTCTGGAGAAATGCATACCCTCAACTTTATGTGGGACGTAACCTGGAAAGAGCCACTAAAGAGAACAGAATGGAGGTGCCTTTAAAAGGTAAACATTGAGCTACCATATGATCCAGCAGACCCATTCCTGGACCTATAACCTAAGAAGACAGAATTGGAAAGACACAGGCAGGCAAATCTGCATTGCATAGTATCACAATAGCCAAGATATGGAAGTAACCAAAAAGTCCACCGACAGATGGGTGGACAAAGAAGCACTGCTACAAGTACAGATGGAATATGAGCTAGCGAGAAAATGAAACAATGCCATTTGCAACACCATAGATGAGTCTAGAAGTAATCACGCAACTTGTAGTAAGTGAGAAAGCGAAAGACACATATCCTGTATCACATACAGGTGTTACCTAACAATTGAAACAAACGAAGATATTTCCACAGAGAAAGGCAATCACGGATTCAGTACAAAAACTTATGGTTCACCAAATGGAAAGGTGTGAGGATTGGATACACCACCATATTGAGGTTAACAGAGAGATACAAACACATGTGAAATATATAATCAGCAAAGACCTACGGAATACCAAGAGAAGAATACTCAACATTGTGTCATAACCTACATGGGAAAAGGATCTGAAGAAGAACAGATATACGTATATGTGTGAAAGAACCACATCTTGCACACCTAGAACAAACAAAACATTGTAATCAAGTTTGCTGTGATAAAAGATAAAAATTAAGTTAAAAATACGAACAAGAAGTAATGAGACATAAACTTAAAGGGCTTTTTCCTGGCACATTCCATTCTAATGTACAACCTAGAACACCACTTCCAGGAAGGCTCTGTGGCCCTAGTAACCAGATTTGGTAAAGGAGAAATGCTGCCGCCTTGTGGCCGATTCCCGCAAGAGCAGCTTTTAACCCACAGCTAACGGTCACTTAACATTCACAAGGACTCAGGGCTGTAAAGGACACCTGCCCTCAAAATTGTGCTGAGGTAGGGAATGGATAAAAAAAATTCAAAACAGGCAAATTTTTCAAGAAGATAGTATGAAGAGGTAAGTTTTACTCACTCTCTTTTTCAAAAAAGGAAAATGGATAAAAGCTCAACCTCAGGAAGTATTAGACTCATGCAACGGAATCTACAAAAAGTTTTCAACTCACACCAGTCGACTGACCATCAGCAAAAAGTCTACAAACAATAAATGCTGAAGAGGTTTCAGAGAACTGTGTACCCTCTAGCTGCTGGTGAGATGTAAAGTGGTTGACAGCCAATAATGAGAACAGAAAGGAGCTGCGCTTAAAAGGAAAAATTGAGGTACCATTCAATCCAGCAGGCGCCCCAACGGGCCGCTCACCTGAGAAGACCAGAATCAAGAAGACCCGGGCTGCAAAAGCTGCACTGCAGCCTTATTCACAATAGACAAGACAATGAAGCAACCAAAATGTCCATCAACAGATGAAGGGATAAAGAAGAAGTGGTCCATGTACACAATGAATACTAGCCATGGAAAACAATGAAACACTGCTCTTTGAGGCACCATAGATGATCTTGGAGATAATCACAGAACGTGAGGTAAGTCGGAAAGCAAAGTCCTATATCTTATGATAACACTTATAGGCGTTATCTAATAACTGACACAAATGAACGTATTTCCACAGAGAAAGGCACTCACTGACTTAGAAAAAAAACTATGCTTATCTAAAAGGAAAGGTGGGGGGAATGGATAAGTGAAGATTAGCGTTACCATATGTATACAAATACATATTATATACATATATCAAAAAGACCGACCATATAGCAAGGGAGGTTGACGGAACACTCTGTAATAATTTACATGGGAAGCGGATCTCTACATAAGTAGATATACATAATGTGTAAATGAACCAGAGTGTGTACACCTTGGACAAACAACATTCGAACCATTACCCCAATTTAAAAAATTAAAACAACGAACTAGAAGTAATGAGACATAAACTTATGGGGGGTTTTCCTGGCACATTCCATTCAAATTTACAACCTGGGTAAACGACTTCCAGAACGGCTCTGCTGCCCTAGTACCCAGATTTGGGAATGGAGAAATGCTGCATCCTGGTGGCCGTTTCCCACAACAGCAGCTTTAAACCCACGGCAAAAGGTCACGAAATATTCACCAATTGCAGTTCTGTAAATGACACCTGCCCCCCAAAACATACTGAGGTCGAAAATCGACCAAAAAATTCAAGAGTGCAACCTTCCAAAAGACAATTTGAAGAGGTATATTGTACTCACACTTTGTTTTCTTTTTTCTTTTAACAGAAAAGAAAAAGGCGTGGAGAAATGATGAATTTTAGGAATTTTTCAAGACAGGTAAACCCAACTTACAAAAACCTATCAGCTCACACCAGTCAGAATGGCCATCAACAAAAATGCTGCAAACAATAAATGCTGACGTGATTGTGGAGAAATGCGTACCCTCGATTCTAAGGGGCACGTGGTAAGAGCCACTAATGAAAGCACAATTGAGGTGCCTTGAAAAGGTAAACATTGAGCTACCATACCAGTCAATCAATCATACCCACTGCTGGGTCTATCACCTGAGAGAATGAAAATCAAAAATCACAGGCTGGCAATCCTGCGCTCCAGCAATATTTACCGTAGGCAACACTTGGAAGAAACGAAACTGTCCATCAAAAGAGGAATGCACCAAGAAGAAGGGGTCCATGTACACAATGGAATAGTAGCCATGGAAAACATTGAAGCACTGCTCTTTGAGGCACCATAGATGAGCCTGGAGATAATCACAAAACATGAAGTAGGACGGAAAGCAAAAGACCTATATCCTATGATATCACTTATGGCATTGTCTAATAACGGACACAAATGAACATATTTCCAAAGAGAAAGACACTCACAGGCTTAGAAAACAAACTATGCTCATCTAAAAGGAAAGGGGGGGGGGAATTGATAAATGAAGATGAGTGTTACTATACGTATACAAATACATATTATATACATGTATCAAAAAGACCGAACATATAGCAAGGGAGGTCTACGGAACACTGTAATATTTTACATGGGAAGAGGATCTGTACATTAATAGACATATATAATGTACAAATGAACCAGATTGTGTACACCTAGGACAAACAGTATTCTAATCTTTACCCCGATTAAAAAAAATTAAAAAACCAAGAAGAAGTAATGAGACATAAACTTATGGGGATTTCTCCTGGCAAATTCCATTCTAATTTACAACCTAGGACAAGGACGTGCAGAAAGGCTCTGCTGCCCTAGTACCCAGATTGGGGAATGGAGAAATGCTGCCTCCTTGTGGCCGTTTCCCACAACAGCAGCTTTAAACCCACTGCGAAAGGTCACTAGATATTCACCAACTTGCAGTTCTGTAAATGACACCTGCCCTCCAAAAAATTTCTGGGGTCAAAAATCGACCAAAAAATTCAAAAGAGGGCAACCTTCCAAGAAGACAATTTCAAGAGGTATATTGTACTCACGGTTTTTTCTTTTAAGAGAGAAAAGAAAAAGGCGTGGGAAAATGACGAATTTTAGGAAGTTTTAAAGATATGCAAAACGAAATTACAAATACCTATCAGCTCCCAGCAGTCAGAATGACCATTGGCAAAAATGCTGCAAACAATACATGCTGAAGGGATTGTGGAGAAATGTGTACCCTCAGTTCTAAGGGGGACGTGGAAAGAACCATTAATGTAAACACAATGGAGGTGCTTTGAAAAGGTAAACATTGAGCTACCAGTGAATCAAGCATACCACCTGCTGAGCCTATCACCTGAGAAAATGAGAATCTAAAAGTCACAGGCTGGCAAACCTGTACGCCAGCAATATTTACCATAGTCAACACTTGGAAGCAACAAAAATGTCCATCAACAGAGGAATGCACCAAGAAGAAGTGGTCCATGTATACAATGGAATGTTACTCCAGTAAAAAATATAAATTAAATTTAAAAAACAAACAAATGTAAGGAGACATCAGCATTTGTGGGTTTATCCGGGCACATTGCACTCTAATTTGTAAGCGAAGAACACCACTGGCCGGTAGGTCTGTTTCCCTAGTACCAGCGTGGGGAACGTAGAAAGGCTGCCGCCCTCGGGCCGTTACCTGCAAAAGCAGGTTTAAAGCCTGAGCTAATGGTCACTTCATATGAACTAGTACTGCAGGGCTGTAAATGAAACCTGCCCTCAAAATGTCTTGAGGGAGGTAATGGCCAAAATATTTCAAAAGGTGACACATACTTTAAGTAAACACTTTGAAGAACTAAGCTCTAATCACAGCTGGAAAAATAAAAAGGACATGTCTTCAAGCTCAATTTCAACGCATGATGAGACACATGCAAATTCAGCCACAAAGAGGTATCAGCTCACACCACTCAGAATAACCATCAGCAAAAAACTACAAAGAATAAATGCTGAAGGTGCTCTGGAGAAATGCATACCCTCAACTTTATGTGGGACGTAACCTGGAAAGAGCCACTAAAGAGAACAGAATGGAGGTGCCTTTAAAAGGTAAACATTGAGCTACCATATGATCCAGCAGACCCATTCCTGGACCTATAACCTAAGAAGACAGAATTGGAAAGACACAGGCAGGCAAATCTGCATTGCATAGTATCACAATAGCCAAGATATGGAAGTAACCAAAAAGTCCACCGACAGATGGGTGGACAAAGAAGCACTGCTACAAGTACAGATGGAATATGAGCTAGCGAGAAAATGAAACAATGCCATTTGCAACACCATAGATGAGTCTAGAAGTAATCACGCAACTTGTAGTAAGTGAGAAAGCGAAAGACACATATCCTGTATCACATACAGGTGTTACCTAACAATTGAAACAAACGAAGATATTTCCACAGAGAAAGGCAATCACGGATTCAGTACAAAAACTTATGGTTCACCAAATGGAAAGGTGTGAGGATTGGATACACCACCATATTGAGGTTAACAGAGAGATACAAACACATGTGAAATATATAATCAGCAAAGACCTACGGAATACCAAGAGAAGACTACTCAACATTGTGTCATAACCTACATGGGAAAAGGATCTGAAGAAGAACAGATATACGTATATGTGTGAAAGAACCACATCTTGCACACCTAGAACAAACAAAACATTGTAATCAAGTTTGCTGTGATAAAAGATAAAAATTAAGTTAAAAATACGAACAAGAAGTAATGAGACATAAACTTAAAGGGCTTTTTCCTGGCACATTCCATTCTAATGTACAACCTAGAACACCACTTCCAGGAAGGCTCTGTGGCCCTAGTAACCAGATTTGGTAAAGGAGAAATGCTGCCGCCTTGTGGCCGATTCCCGCAAGAGCAGCTTTTAACCCACAGCTAACGGTCACTTAACATTCACAAGGACTCAGGGCTGTAAAGGACACCTGCCCTCAAAATTGTGCTGAGGTAGGGAATGGATAAAAAAAATTCAAAACAGGCAAATTTTTCAAGAAGATAGTATGAAGAGGTAAGTTTTACTCACTCTCTTTTTCAAAAAAGGAAAATGGATAAAAGCTCAACCTCAGGAAGTATTAGACTCATGCAACGGAATCTACAAAAAGTTTTCAACTCACACCAGTCGACTGACCATCAGCAAAAAGTCTACAAACAATAAATGCTGAAGAGGTTTCAGAGAACTGTGTACCCTCTAGCTGCTGGTGAGATGTAAAGTGGTTGACAGCCAATAATGAGAACAGAAAGGAGCTGCGCTTAAAAGGAAAAATTGAGGTACCATTCAATCCAGCAGGCGCCCCAACGGGCCGCTCACCTGAGAAGACCAGAATCAAGAAGACCCGGGCTGCAAAAGCTGCACTGCAGCCTTATTCACAATAGACAAGACAGTGAAGCAACCAAAATGTCCATCAACAGATGAAGGGATAAAGAAGAAGTGGTCCATGTACACAATGAATACTAGCCATGGAAAACAATGAAACACTGCTCTTTGAGGCACCATAGATGATCTTGGAGATAATCACAGAACGTGAGGTAAGTCGGAAAGCAAAGTCCTATATCTTATGATAACACTTATAGGCGTTATCTAATAACTGACACAAATGAACGTATTTCCACAGAGAAAGGCACTCACTGACTTAGAAAAAAAACTATGCTTATCTAAAAGGAAAGGTGGGGGGAATGGATAAGTGAAGATTAGCGTTACCATATGTATACAAATACATATTATATACATATATCAAAAAGACCGACCATATAGCAAGGGAGGTTGACGGAACACTCTGTAATAATTTACATGGGAAGCGGATCTCTACATAAGTAGATATACATAATGTGTAAATGAACCAGAGTGTGTACACCTTGGACAAACAACATTCGAACCATTACCCCAATTTAAAAAATTAAAACAACGAACTAGAAGTAATGAGACATAAACTTATGGGGGGTTTTCCTGGCACATTCCATTCAAATTTACAACCTGGGTAAACGACTTCCAGAACGGCCCTGCTGCCCTAGTACCCAGATTTGGGAATGGAGAAATGCTGCATCCTGGTGGCCGTTTCCCACAACAGCAGCTTTAAACCCACGGCAAAAGGTCACGAAATATTCACCAATTGCAGTTCTGTAAATGACACCTGCCCCCCAAAACATACTGAGGTCGAAAATCGACCAAAAAATTCAAGAGTGCAACCTTCCAAAAGACAATTTGAAGAGGTATATTGTACTCACACTTTGTTTTCTTTTTTCTTTTAACAGAAAAGAAAAAGGCGTGGAGAAATGATGAATTTTAGGAATTTTTAAAGACAGGTAAACCCAACTTACAAAAACCTATCAGCTCACACCAGTCAGAATGGCCATCAACAAAAATGCTGCAAACAATAAATGCTGACGTGATTGTGGAGAAATGCGTACCCTCGATTCTAAGGGGCACGTGGTAAGAGCCACTAATGAAAGCACAATTGAGGTGCCTTGAAAAGGTAAACATTGAGCTACCATACCAGTCAATCAATCATACCCACTGCTGGGTCTATCACCTGAGAGAATGAAAATCAAAAATCACAGGCTGGCAATCCTGCGCTCCAGCAATATTTACCGTAGGCAACACTTGGAAGAAACGAAACTGTCCATCAAAAGAGGAATGCACCAAGAAGAAGGGGTCCATGTACACAATGGAATAGTAGCCATGGAAAACATTGAAGCACTGCTCTTTGAGGCACCATAGATGAGCCTGGAGATAATCACAAAACATGAAGTAGGACGGAAAGCAAAAGACCTATATCCTATGATATCACTTATGGCATTGTCTAATAACGGACACAAATGAACATATTTCCAAAGAGAAAGACACTCACAGGCTTAGAAAACAAACTATGCTCATCTAAAAGGAAAGGGGGGGGGGAATTGATAAATGAAGATGAGTGTTACTATACGTATACAAATACATATTATATACATGTATCAAAAAGACCGAACATATAGCAAGGGAGGTCTACGGAACACTGTAATATTTTACATGGGAAGAGGATCTGTACATTAATAGACATATATAATGTACAAATGAACCAGATTGTGTACACCTAGGACAAACAGTATTCTAATCTTTACCCCGATTAAAAAAAATTAAAAAACCAAGAAGAAGTAATGAGACATAAACTTATGGGGATTTCTCCTGGCAAATTCCATTCTAATTTACAACCTAGGACAAGGACGTGCAGAAAGGCTCTGCTGCCCTAGTACCCAGATTGGGGAATGGAGAAATGCTGCCTCCTTGTGGCCGTTTCCCACAACAGCAGCTTTAAACCCACTGCGAAAGGTCACTAGATATTCACCAACTTGCAGTTCTGTAAATGACACCTGCCCTCCAAAAAATTTCTGGGGTCAAAAATCGACCAAAAAATTCAAAAGAGGGCAACCTTCCAAGAAGACAATTTCAAGAGGTATATTGTACTCACGGTTTTTTCTTTTAAGAGAGAAAAGAAAAAGGCGTGGGAAAATGACGAATTTTAGGAAGTTTTAAAGATATGCAAAACGAAATTACAAATACCTATCAGCTCCCAGCAGTCAGAATGACCATTGGCAAAAATGCTGCAAACAATACATGCTGAAGGGATTGTGGAGAAATGTGTACCCTCAGTTCTAAGGGGGACGTGGAAAGAACCATTAATGTAAACACAATGGAGGTGCTTTGAAAAGGTAAACATTGAGCTACCAGTGAATCAAGCATACCACCTGCTGAGCCTATCACCTGAGAAAATGAGAATCTAAAAGTCACAGGCTGGCAAACCTGTACGCCAGCAATATTTACCATAGTCAACACTTGGAAGCAACAAAAATGTCCATCAACAGAGGAATGCACCAAGAAGAAGTGGTCCATGTATACAATGGAATGTTACTCCAGTAAAAAATATAAATTAAATTTAAAAAACAAACAAATGTAAGGAGACATCAGCATTTGTGGGTTTATCCGGGCACATTGCACTCTAATTTGTAAGCGAAGAACACCACTGGCCGGTAGGTCTGTTTCCCTAGTACCAGCGTGGGGAACGTAGAAAGGCTGCCGCCCTCGGGCCGTTACCTGCAAAAGCAGGTTTAAAGCCTGAGCTAATGGTCACTTCATATGAACTAGTACTGCAGGGCTGTAAATGAAACCTGCCCTCAAAATGTCTTGAGGGAGGTAATGGCCAAAATATTTCAAAAGGTGACACATACTTTAAGTAAACACTTTGAAGAACTAAGCTCTAATCACAGCTGGAAAAATAAAAAGGACATGTCTTCAAGCTCAATTTCAACGCATGATGAGACACATGCAAATTCAGCCACAAAGAGGTATCAGCTCACACCACTCAGAATAACCATCAGCAAAAAACTACAAAGAATAAATGCTGAAGGTGCTCTGGAGAAATGCATACCCTCAACTTTATGTGGGACCTAACCTGGAAAGAGCCACTAAAGAGAACAGAATGGAGGTGCCTTTAAAAGGTAAACATTGAGCTACCATATGATCCAGCAGACCCATCCCTGGACCTATAACCTAAGAAGACAGAATTGGAAAGACACAGGCAGGCAAATCTGCATTGCATAGTATCACAATAGCCAAGATATGGAAGTAACCAAAAAGTCCACCGACAGATGGGTGGACAAAGAAGCACTGCTACAAGTACAGATGGAATATGAGCTAGCGAGAAAATGAAACAATGCCATTTGCAACACCATAGATGAGTCTAGAAGTAATCACGCAACTTGTAGTAAGTGAGAAAGCGAAAGACACATATCCTGTATCACATACAGGTGTTACCTAACAATTGAAACAAACGAAGATATTTCCACAGAGAAAGGCAATCACGGATTCAGTACAAAAACTTATGGTTCACCAAATGGAAAGGTGTGAGGATTGGATACACCACCATATTGAGGTTAACAGAGAGATACAAACACATGTGAAATATATAATCAGCAAAGACCTACGGAATACCAAGAGAAGACTACTCAACATTGTGTCATAACCTACATGGGAAAAGGATCTGAAGAAGAACAGATATACGTATATGTGTGAAAGAACCACATCTTGCACACCTAGAACAAACAAAACATTGTAATCAAGTTTGCTGTGATAAAAGATAAAAATTAAGTTAAAAATACGAACAAGAAGTAATGAGACATAAACTTAAAGGGCTTTTTCCTGGCACATTCCATTCTAATGTACAACCTAGAACACCACTTCCAGGAAGGCTCTGTGGCCCTAGTAACCAGATTTGGTAAAGGAGAAATGCTGCCGCCTTGTGGCCGATTCCCGCAAGAGCAGCTTTTAACCCACAGCTAACAGTCACTTAACATTCACAAGGACTCAGGGCTGTAAAGGACACCTGCCCTCAAAATTGTGCTGAGGTAGGGAATGGATAAAAAAAATTCAAAACAGGCAAATTTTTCAAGAAGATAGTATGAAGAGGTAAGTTTTACTCACTCTCTTTTTCAAAAAAGGAAAATGGATAAAAGCTCAACCTCAGGAAGTATTAGACTCATGCAACGGAATCTACAAAAAGTTTTCAACTCACACCAGTCGACTGACCATCAGCAAAAAGTCTACAAACAATAAATGCTGAAGAGGTTTCAGAGAACTGTGTACCCTCTAGCTGCTGGTGAGATGTAAAGTGGTTGACAGCCAATAATGAGAACAGAAAGGAGCTGCGCTTAAAAGGAAAAATTGAGGTACCATTCAATCCAGCAGGCGCCCCAACGGGCCGCTCACCTGAGAAGACCAGAATCAAGAAGACCCGGGCTGCAAAAGCTGCACTGCAGCCTTATTCACAATAGACAAGACAGTGAAGCAACCAAAATGTCCATCAACAGATGAAGGGATAAAGAAGAAGTGGTCCATGTACACAATGAATACTAGCCATGGAAAACAATGAAACACTGCTCTTTGAGGCACCATAGATGATCTTGGAGATAATCACAGAACGTGAGGTAAGTCGGAAAGCAAAGTCCTATATCTTATGATAACACTTATAGGCGTTATCTAATAACTGACACAAATGAACGTATTTCCACAGAGAAAGGCACTCACTGACTTAGAAAAAAAACTATGCTTATCTAAAAGGAAAGGTGGGGGGAATGGATAAGTGAAGATTAGCGTTACCATATGTATACAAATACATATTATATACATATATCAAAAAGACCGACCATATAGCAAGGGAGGTTGACGGAACACTCTGTAATAATTTACATGGGAAGCGGATCTCTACATAAGTAGATATACATAATGTGTAAATGAACCAGAGTGTGTACACCTTGGACAAACAACATTCGAACCATTACCCCAATTTAAAAAATTAAAACAACGAACTAGAAGTAATGAGACATAAACTTATGGGGGGTTTTCCTGGCACATTCCATTCAAATTTACAACCTGGGTAAACGACTTCCAGAACGGCTCTGCTGCCCTAGTACCCAGATTTGGGAATGGAGAAATGCTGCATCCTGGTGGCCGTTTCCCACAACAGCAGCTTTAAACCCACGGCAAAAGGTCACGAAATATTCACCAATTGCAGTTCTGTAAATGACACCTGCCCCCCAAAACATACTGAGGTCGAAAATCGACCAAAAAATTCAAGAGTGCAACCTTCCAAAAGACAATTTGAAGAGGTATATTGTACTCACACTTTGTTTTCTTTTTTCTTTTAACAGAAAAGAAAAAGGCGTGGAGAAATGATGAATTTTAGGAATTTTTCAAGACAGGTAAACCCAACTTACAAAAACCTATCAGCTCACACCAGTCAGAATGGCCATCAACAAAAATGCTGCAAACAATAAATGCTGACGTGATTGTGGAGAAATGCGTACCCTCGATTCTAAGGGGCACGTGGTAAGAGCCACTAATGAAAGCACAATTGAGGTGCCTTGAAAAGGTAAACATTGAGCTACCATACCAGTCAATCAATCATACCCACTGCTGGGTCTATCACCTGAGAGAATGAAAATCAAAAATCACAGGCTGGCAATCCTGCGCTCCAGCAATATTTACCGTAGGCAACACTTGGAAGAAACGAAACTGTCCATCAAAAGAGGAATGCACCAAGAAGAAGGGGTCCATGTACACAATGGAATAGTAGCCATGGAAAACATTGAAGCACGGCTCTTTGAGGCACCATAGATGAGCCTGGAGATAATCACAAAACATGAAGTAGGACGGAAAGCAAAAGACCTATATCCTATGATATCACTTATGGCATTGTCTAATAACGGACACAAATGAACATATTTCCAAAGAGAAAGACACTCACAGGCTTAGAAAACAAACTATGCTCATCTAAAAGGAAAGGGGGGGGGGAATTGATAAATGAAGATGAGTGTTACTATACGTATACAAATACATATTATATACATGTATCAAAAAGACCGAACATATAGCAAGGGAGGTCTACGGAACACTGTAATATTTTACATGGGAAGAGGATCTGTACATTAATAGACATATATAATGTACAAATGAACCAGATTGTGTACACCTAGGACAAACAGTATTCTAATCTTTACCCCGATTAAAAAAAATTAAAAAACCAAGAAGAAGTAATGAGACATAAACTTATGGGGATTTCTCCTGGCAAATTCCATTCTAATTTACAACCTAGGACAAGGACGTGCAGAAAGGCTCTGCTGCCCTAGTACCCAGATTGGGGAATGGAGAAATGCTGCCTCCTTGTGGCCGTTTCCCACAACAGCAGCTTTAAACCCACTGCGAAAGGTCACTAGATATTCACCAACTTGCATTTCTGTAAATGACACCTGCCCTCCAAAAAATTTCTGGGGTCAAAAATCAACCAAAAAATTCAAAAGAGGGCAACCTTCCAAGAAGACAATTTCAAGAGGTATATTGTACTCACGGTTTTTTCTTTTAAGAGAGAAAAGAAAAAGGCGTGGGAAAATGACGAATTTTAGGAAGTTTTAAAGATATGCAAAACGAAATTACAAATACCTATCAGCTCCCAGCAGTCAGAATGACCATTGGCAAAAATGCTGCAAACAATACATGCTGAAGGGATTGTGGAGAAATGTGTACCCTCAGTTCTAAGGGGGACGTGGAAAGAACCATTAATGTAAACACAATGGAGGTGCTTTGAAAAGGTAAACATTGAGCTACCAGTGAATCAAGCATACCACCTGCTGAGCCTATCACCTGAGAAAATGAGAATCTAAAAGTCACAGGCTGGCAAACCTGTACGCCAGCAATATTTACCATAGTCAACACTTGGAAGCAACAAAAATGTCCATCAACAGAGGAATGCACCAAGAAGAAGTGGTCCATGTATACAATGGAATGTTACTCCAGTAAAAAATATAAATTAAATTTAAAAAACAAACAAATGTAAGGAGACATCAGCATTTGTGGGTTTATCCGGGCACATTGCACTCTAATTTGTAAGCGAAGAACACCACTGGCCGGTAGGTCTGTTTCCCTAGTACCAGCGTGGGGAACGTAGAAAGGCTGCCGCCCTCGGGCCGTTACCTGCAAAAGCAGGTTTAAAGCCTGAGCTAATGGTCACTTCATATGAACTAGTACTGCAGGGCTGTAAATGAAACCTGCCCTCAAAATGTCTTGAGGGAGGTAATGGCCAAAATATTTCAAAAGGTGACACATACTTTAAGTAAACACTTTGAAGAACTAAGCTCTAATCACAGCTGGAAAAATAAAAAGGACATGTCTTCAAGCTCAATTTCAACGCATGATGAGACACATGCAGATTCAGCCACAAAGAGGTATCAGCTCACACCACTCAGAATAACCATCAGCAAAAAACTACAAAGAATAAATGCTGAAGGTGCTCTGGAGAAATGCATACCCTCAACTTTATGTGGGACGTAACCTGGAAAGAGCCACTAAAGAGAACAGAATGGAGGTGCCTTTAAAAGGTAAACATTGAGCTACCATATGATCCAGCAGACCCATTCCTGGACCTATAACCTAAGAAGACAGAATTGGAAAGACACAGGCAGGCAAATCTGCATTGCATAGTATCACAATAGCCAAGATATGGAAGTAACCAAAAAGTCCACCGACAGATGGGTGGACAAAGAAGCACTGCTACAAGTACAGATGGAATATGAGCTAGCGAGAAAATGAAACAATGCCATTTGCAGCACCATAGATGAGTCTAGAAGTAATCACGCAACTTGTAGTAAGTGAGAAAGCGAAAGACACATATCCTGTATCACATACAGGTGTTACCTAACAATTGAAACAAACGAAGATATTTCCACAGAGAAAGGCAATCACGGATTCAGTACAAAAACTTATGGTTCACCAAATGGAAAGGTGTGAGGATTGGATACACCACCATATTGAGGTTAACAGAGAGATACAAACACATGTGAAATATATAATCAGCAAAGACCTACGGAATACCAAGAGAAGACTACTCAACATTGTGTCATAACCTACATGGGAAAAGGATCTGAAGAAGAACAGATATACGTATATGTGTGAAAGAACCACATCTTGCACACCTAGAACAAACAAAACATTGTAATCAAGTTTGCTGTGATAAAAGATAAAAATTAAGTTAAAAATACGAACAAGAAGTAATGGGACATAAACTTAAAGGGCTTTTTCCTGGCACATTCCATTCTAATGTACAACCTAGAACACCACTTCCAGGAAGGCTCTGTGGCCCTAGTAACCAGATTTGGTAAAGGAGAAATGCTGCCGCCTTGTGGCCGATTCCCGCAAGAGCAGCTTTTAACCCACAGCTAACGGTCACTTAACATTCACAAGGACTCAGGGCTGTAAAGGACACCTGCCCTCAAAATTGTGCTGAGGTAGGGAATGGATAAAAAAAATTCAAAACAGGCAAATTTTTCAAGAAGATAGTATGAAGAGGTAAGTTTTACTCACTCTCTTTTTCAAAAAAGGAAAATGGATAAAAGCTCAACCTCAGGAAGTATTAGACTCATGCAACGGAATCTACAAAAAGTTTTCAACTCACACCAGTCGACTGACCATCAGCAAAAAGTCTACAAACAATAAATGCTGAAGAGGTTTCAGAGAACTGTGTACCCTCTAGCTGCTGGTGAGATGTAAAGTGGTTGACAGCCAATAATGAGAACAGAAAGGAGCTGCGCTTAAAAGGAAAAATTGAGGTACCATTCAATCCAGCAGGCGCCCCAACGGGCCGCTCACCTGAGAAGACCAGAATCAAGAAGACCCGGGCTGCAAAAGCTGCACTGCAGCCTTATTCACAATAGACAAGACAGTGAAGCAACCAAAATGTCCATCAACAGATGAAGGGATAAAGAAGAAGTGGTCCATGTACACAATGAATACTAGCCATGGAAAACAATGAAACACTGCTCTTTGAGGCACCATAGATGATCTTGGAGATAATCACAGAACGTGAGGTAAGTCGGAAAGCAAAGTCCTATATCTTATGATAACACTTATAGGCGTTATCTAATAACTGACACAAATGAACGTATTTCCACAGAGAAAGGCACTCACTGACTTAGAAAAAAAACTATGCTTATCTAAAAGGAAAGGTGGGGGGAATGGATAAGTGAAGATTAGCGTTACCATATGTATACAAATACATATTATATACATATATCAAAAAGACCGACCATATAGCAAGGGAGGTTGACGGAACACTCTGTAATAATTTACATGGGAAGCGGATCTCTACATAAGTAGATATACATAATGTGTAAATGAACCAGAGTGTGTACACCTTGGACAAACAACATTCGAACCATTACCCCAATTTAAAAAATTAAAACAACGAACTAGAAGTAATGAGACATAAACTTATGGGGGGTTTTCCTGGCACATTCCATTCAAATTTACAACCTGGGTAAACGACTTCCAGAACGGCTCTGCTGCCCTAGTACCCAGATTTGGGAATGGAGAAATGCTGCATCCTGGTGGCCGTTTCCCACAACAGCAGCTTTAAACCCACGGCAAAAGGTCACGAAATATTCACCAATTGCAGTTCTGTAAATGACACCTGCCCCCCAAAACATACTGAGGTCGAAAATCGACCAAAAAATTCAAGAGTGCAACCTTCCAAAAGACAATTTGAAGAGGTATATTGTACTCACACTTTGTTTTCTTTTTTCTTTTAACAGAAAAGAAAAAGGCGTGGAGAAATGATGAATTTTAGGAATTTTTAAAGACAGGTAAACCCAACTTACAAAAACCTGTCAGCTCACACCAGTCAGAATGGCCATCAACAAAAATGCTGCAAACAATAAATGCTGACGTGATTGTGGAGAAATGCGTACCCTCGATTCTAAGGGGCACGTGGTAAGAGCCACTAATGAAAGCACAATTGAGGTGCCTTGAAAAGGTAAACATTGAGCTACCATACCAGTCAATCAATCATACCCACTGCTGGGTCTATCACCTGAGAGAATGAAAATCAAAAATCACAGGCTGGCAATCCTGCGCTCCAGCAATATTTACCGTAGGCAACACTTGGAAGAAACGAAACTGTCCATCAAAAGAGGAATGCACCAAGAAGAAGGGGTCCATGTACACAATGGAATAGTAGCCATGGAAAACATTGAAGCACTGCTCTTTGAGGCACCATAGATGAGCCTGGAGATAATCACAAAACATGAAGTAGGACGGAAAGCAAAAGACCTATATCCTATGATATCACTTATGGCATTGTCTAATAACGGACACAAATGAACATATTTCCAAAGAGAAAGACACTCACAGGCTTAGAAAACAAACTATGCTCATCTAAAAGGAAAGGGGGGGGGGAATTGATAAATGAAGATGAGTGTTACTATACGTATACAAATACATATTATATACATGTATCAAAAAGACCGAACATATAGCAAGGGAGGTCTACGGAACACTGTAATATTTTACATGGGAAGAGGATCTGTACATTAATAGACATATATAATGTACAAATGAACCAGATTGTGTACACCTAGGACAAACAGTATTCTAATCTTTACCCCGATTAAAAAAAATTAAAAAACCAAGAAGAAGTAATGAGACATAAACTTATGGGGATTTCTCCTGGCAAATTCCATTCTAATTTACAACCTAGGACAAGGACGTGCAGAAAGGCTCTGCTGCCCTAGTACCCAGATTGGGGAATGGAGAAATGCTGCCTCCTTGTGGCCGTTTCCCACAACAGCAGCTTTAAACCCACTGCGAAAGGTCACTAGATATTCACCAACTTGCAGTTCTGTAAATGACACCTGCCCTCCAAAAAATTTCTGGGGTCAAAAATCGACCAAAAAATTCAAAAGAGGGCAACCTTCCAAGAAGACAATTTCAAGAGGTATATTGTACTCACGGTTTTTTCTTTTAAGAGAGAAAAGAAAAAGGCGTGGGAAAATGACGAATTTTAGGAAGTTTTAAAGATATGCAAAACGAAATTACAAATACCTATCAGCTCCCAGCAGTCAGAATGACCACTGGCAAAAATGCTGCAAACAATACATGCTGAAGGGATTGTGGAGAAATGTGTACCCTCAGTTCTAAGGGGGACGTGGAAAGAACCATTAATGTAAACACAATGGAGGTGCTTTGAAAAGGTAAACATTGAGCTACCAGTGAATCAAGCATACCACCTGCTGAGCCTATCACCTGAGAAAATGAGAATCTAAAAGTCACAGGCTGGCAAACCTGTACGCCAGCAATATTTACCATAGTCAACACTTGGAAGCAACAAAAATGTCCATCAACAGAGGAATGCACCAAGAAGAAGTGGTCCATGTATACAATGGAATGTTACTCCAGTAAAAAATATAAATTAAATTTAAAAAACAAACAAATGTAAGGAGACATCAGCATTTGTGGGTTTATCCGGGCACATTGCACTCTAATTTGTAAGCGAAGAACACCACTGGCCGGTAGGTCTGTTTCCCTAGTACCAGCGTGGGGAACGTAGAAAGGCTGCCGCCCTCGGGCCGTTACCTGCAAAAGCAGGTTTAAAGCCTGAGCTAATGGTCACTTCATATGAACTAGTACTGCAGGGCTGTAAATGAAACCTGCCCTCAAAATGTCTTGAGGGAGGTAATGGCCAAAATATTTCAAAAGGTGACACATACTTTAAGTAAACACTTTGAAGAACTAAGCTCTAATCACAGCTGGAAAAATAAAAAGGACATGTCTTCAAGCTCAATTTCAACGCATGATGAGACACATGCAAATTCAGCCACAAAGAGGTATCAGCTCACACCACTCAGAATAACCATCAGCAAAAAACTACAAAGAATAAATGCTGAAGGTGCTCTGGAGAAATGCATACCCTCAACTTTATGTGGGACGTAACCTGGAAAGAGCCACTAAAGAGAACAGAATGGAGGTGCCTTTAAAAGGTAAACATTGAGCTACCATATGATCCAGCAGACCCATTCCTGGACCTATAACCTAAGAAGACAGAATTGGAAAGACACAGGCAGGCAAATCTGCATTGCATAGTATCACAATAGCCAAGATATGGAAGTAACCAAAAAGTCCACCGACAGATGGGTGGACAAAGAAGCACTGCTACAAGTACAGATGGAATATGAGCTAGCGAGAAAATGAAACAATGCCATTTGCAACACCATAGATGAGTCTAGAAGTAATCACGCAACTTGTAGTAAGTGAGAAAGCGAAAGACACATATCCTGTATCACATACAGGTGTTACCTAACAATTGAAACAAACGAAGATATTTCCACAGAGAAAGGCAATCACGGATTCAGTACAAAAACTTATGGTTCACCAAATGGAAAGGTGTGAGGATTGGATACACCACCATATTGAGGTTAACAGAGAGATACAAACACATGTGAAATATATAATCAGCAAAGACCTACGGAATACCAAGAGAAGACTACTCAACATTGTGTCATAACCTACATGGGAAAAGGATCTGAAGAAGAACAGATATACGTATATGTGTGAAAGAACCACATCTTGCACACCTAGAACAAACAAAACATTGTAATCAAGTTTGCTGTGATAAAAGATAAAAATTAAGTTAAAAATACGAACAAGAAGTAATGAGACATAAACTTAAAGGGCTTTTTCCTGGCACATTCCATTCTAATGTACAACCTAGAACACCACTTCCAGGAAGGCTCTGTGGCCCTAGTAACCAGATTTGGTAAAGGAGAAATGCTGCCGCCTTGTGGCCGATTCCCGCAAGAGCAGCTTTTAACCCACAGCTAACGGTCACTTAACATTCACAAGGACTCAGGGCTGTAAAGGACACCTGCCCTCAAAATTGTGCTGAGGTAGGGAATGGATAAAAAAAATTCAAAACAGGCAAATTTTTCAAGAAGATAGTATGAAGAGGTAAGTTTTACTCACTCTCTTTTTCAAAAAAGGAAAATGGATAAAAGCTCAACCTCAGGAAGTATTAGACTCATGCAACGGAATCTACAAAAAGTTTTCAACTCACACCAGTCGACTGACCATCAGCAAAAAGTCTACAAACAATAAATGCTGAAGAGGTTTCAGAGAACTGTGTACCCTCTAGCTGCTGGTGAGATGTAAAGTGGTTGACAGCCAATAATGAGAACAGAAAGGAGCTGCGCTTAAAAGGAAAAATTGAGGTACCATTCAATCCAGCAGGCGCCCCAACGGGCCGCTCACCTGAGAAGACCAGAATCAAGAAGACCCGGGCTGCAAAAGCTGCACTGCAGCCTTATTCACAATAGACAAGACAGTGAAGCAACCAAAATGTCCATCAACAGATGAAGGGATAAAGAAGAAGTGGTCCATGTACACAATGAATACTAGCCATGGAAAACAATGAAACACTGCTCTTTGAGGCACCATAGATGATCTTGGAGATAATCACAGAACGTGAGGTAAGTCGGAAAGCAAAGTCCTATATCTTATGATAACACTTATAGGCGTTATCTAATAACTGACACAAATGAACGTATTTCCACAGAGAAAGGCACTCACTGACTTAGAAAAAAAACTATGCTTATCTAAAAGGAAAGGTGGGGGGAATGGATAAGTGAAGATTAGCGTTACCATATGTATACAAATACATATTATATACATATATCAAAAAGACCGACCATATAGCAAGGGAGGTTGACGGAACACTCTGTAATAATTTACATGGGAAGCGGATCTCTACATAAGTAGATATACATAATGTGTAAATGAACCAGAGTGTGTACACCTTGGACAAACAACATTCGAACCATTACCCCAATTTAAAAAATTAAAACAACGAACTAGAAGTAATGAGACATAAACTTATGGGGGGTTTTCCTGGCACATTCCATTCAAATTTACAACCTGGGTAAACGACTTCCAGAACGGCTCTGCTGCCCTAGTACCCAGATTTGGGAATGGAGAAATGCTGCATCCTGGTGGCCGTTTCCCACAACAGCAGCTTTAAACCCACGGCAAAAGGTCACGAAATATTCACCAATTGCAGTTCTGTAAATGACACCTGCCCCCCAAAACATACTGAGGTCGAAAATCGACCAAAAAATTCAAGAGTGCAACCTTCCAAAAGACAATTTGAAGAGGTATATTGTACTCACACTTTGTTTTCTTTTTTCTTTTAACAGAAAAGAAAAAGGCGTGGAGAAATGATGAATTTTAGGAATTTTTCAAGACAGGTAAACCCAACTTACAAAAACCTATCAGCTCACACCAGTCAGAATGGCCATCAACAAAAATGCTGCAAACAATAAATGCTGACGTGATTGTGGAGAAATGCGTACCCTCGATTCTAAGGGGCACGTGGTAAGAGCCACTAATGAAAGCACAATTGAGGTGCCTTGAAAAGGTAAACATTGAGCTACCATACCAGTCAATCAATCATACCCACTGCTGGGTCTATCACCTGAGAGAATGAAAATCAAAAATCACAGGCTGGCAATCCTGCGCTCCAGCAATATTTACCGTAGGCAACACTTGGAAGAAACGAAACTGTCCATCAAAAGAGGAATGCACCAAGAAGAAGGGGTCCATGTACACAATGGAATAGTAGCCATGGAAAACATTGAAGCACTGCTCTTTGAGGCACCATAGATGAGCCTGGAGATAATCACAAAACATGAAGTAGGACGGAAAGCAAAAGACCTATATCCTATGATATCACTTATGGCATTGTCTAATAACGGACACAAATGAACATATTTCCAAAGAGAAAGACACTCACAGGCTTAGAAAACAAACTATGCTCATCTAAAAGGAAAGGGGGGGGGGAATTGATAAATGAAGATGAGTGTTACTATACGTATACAAATACATATTATATACATGTATCAAAAAGACCGAACATATAGCAAGGGAGGTCTACGGAACACTGTAATATTTTACATGGGAAGAGGATCTGTACATTAATAGACATATATAATGTACAAATGAACCAGATTGTGTACACCTAGGACAAACAGTATTCTAATCTTTACCCCGATTAAAAAAAATTAAAAAACCAAGAAGAAGTAATGAGACATAAACTTATGGGGATTTCTCCTGGCAAATTCCATTCTAATTTACAACCTAGGACAAGGACGTGCAGAAAGGCTCTGCTGCCCTAGTACCCAGATTGGGGAATGGAGAAATGCTGCCTCCTTGTGGCCGTTTCCCACAACAGCAGCTTTAAACCCACTGCGAAAGGTCACTAGATATTCACCAACTTGCAGTTCTGTAAATGACACCTGCCCTCCAAAAAATTTCTGGGGTCAAAAATCGACCAAAAAATTCAAAAGAGGGCAACCTTCCAAGAAGACAATTTCAAGAGGTATATTGTACTCACGGTTTTTTCTTTTAAGAGAGAAAAGAAAAAGGCGTGGGAAAATGACGAATTTTAGGAAGTTTTAAAGATATGCAAAACGAAATTACAAATACCTATCAGCTCCCAGCAGTCAGAATGACCATTGGCAAAAATGCTGCAAACAATACATGCTGAAGGGATTGTGGAGAAATGTGTACCCTCAGTTCTAAGGGGGACGTGGAAAGAACCATTAATGTAAACACAATGGAGGTGCTTTGAAAAGGTAAACATTGAGCTACCAGTGAATCAAGCATACCACCTGCTGAGCCTATCACCTGAGAAAATGAGAATCTAAAAGTCACAGGCTGGCAAACCTGTACGCCAGCAATATTTACCATAGTCAACACTTGGAAGCAACAAAAATGTCCATCAACAGAGGAATGCACCAAGAAGAAGTGGTCCATGTATACAATGGAATGTTACTCCAGTAAAAAATATAAATTAAATTTAAAAAACAAACAAATGTAAGGAGACATCAGCATTTGTGGGTTTATCCGGGCACATTGCACTCTAATTTGTAAGCGAAGAACACCACTGGCCGGTAGGTCTGTTTCCCTAGTACCAGCGTGGGGAACGTAGAAAGGCTGCCGCCCTCGGGCCGTTACCTGCAAAAGCAGGTTTAAAGCCTGAGCTAATGGTCACTTCATATGAACTAGTACTGCAGGGCTGTAAATGAAACCTGCCCTCAAAATGTCTTGAGGGAGGTAATGGCCAAAATATTTCAAAAGGTGACACATACTTTAAGTAAACACTTTGAAGAACTAAGCTCTAATCACAGCTGGAAAAATAAAAAGGACATGTCTTCAAGCTCAATTTCAACGCATGATGAGACACATGCAAATTCAGCCACAAAGAGGTATCAGCTCACACCACTCAGAATAACCATCAGCAAAAAACTACAAAGAATAAATGCTGAAAGTGCTCTGGAGAAATGCATACCCTCAACTTTATGTGGGACGTAACCTGGAAAGAGCCACTAAAGAGAACAGAATGGAGGTGCCTTTAAAAGGTAAACACTGAGCTACCATATGATCCAGCAGACCCATTCCTGGACCTATAACCTAAGAAGACAGAATTGGAAAGACACAGGCAGGCAAATCTGCATTGCATAGTATCACAATAGCCAAGATATGGAAGTAACCAAAAAGTCCACCGACAGATGGGTGGACAAAGAAGCACTGCTACAAGTACAGATGGAATATGAGCTAGCGAGAAAATGAAACAATGCCATTTGCAACACCATAGATGAGTCTAGAAGTAATCACGCAACTTGTAGTAAGTGAGAAAGCGAAAGACACATATCCTGTATCACATACAGGTGTTACCTAACAATTGAAACAAACGAAGATATTTCCACAGAGAAAGGCAATCACGGATTCAGTACAAAAACTTATGGTTCACCAAATGGAAAGGTGTGAGGATTGGATACACCACCATATTGAGGTTAACAGAGAGATACAAACACATGTGAAATATATAATCAGCAAAGACCTACGGAATACCAAGAGAAGACTACTCAACATTGTGTCATAACCTACATGGGAAAAGGATCTGAAGAAGAACAGATATACGTATATGTGTGAAAGAACCACATCTTGCACACCTAGAACAAACAAAACATTGTAATCAAGTTTGCTGTGATAAAAGATAAAAATTAAGTTAAAAATACGAACAAGAAGTAATGAGACATAAACTTAAAGGGCTTTTTCCTGGCACATTCCATTCTAATGTACAACCTAGAACACCACTTCCAGGAAGGCTCTGTGGCCCTAGTAACCAGATTTGGTAAAGGAGAAATGCTGCCGCCTTGTGGCCGATTCCCGCAAGAGCAGCTTTTAACCCACAGCTAACGGTCACTTAACATTCACAAGGACTCAGGGCTGTAAAGGACACCTGCCCTCAAAATTGTGCTGAGGTAGGGAATGGATAAAAAAAATTCAAAACAGGCAAATTTTTCAAGAAGATAGTATGAAGAGGTAAGTTTTACTCACTCTCTTTTTCAAAAAAGGAAAATGGATAAAAGCTCAACCTCAGGAAGTATTAGACTCATGCAACGGAATCTACAAAAAGTTTTCAACTCACACCAGTCGACTGACCATCAGCAAAAAGTCTACAAACAATAAATGCTGAAGAGGTTTCAGAGAACTGTGTACCCTCTAGCTGCTGGTGAGATGTAAAGTGGTTGACAGCCAATAATGAGAACAGAAAGGAGCTGCGCTTAAAAGGAAAAATTGAGGTACCATTCAATCCAGCAGGCGCCCCAACGGGCCGCTCACCTGAGAAGACCAGAATCAAGAAGACCCGGGCTGCAAAAGCTGCACTGCAGCCTTATTCACAATAGACAAGACAGTGAAGCAACCAAAATGTCCATCAACAGATGAAGGGATAAAGAAGAAGTGGTCCATGTACACAATGAATACTAGCCCTGGAAAACAATGAAACACTGCTCTTTGAGGCACCATAGATGATCTTGGAGATAATCACAGAACGTGAGGTAAGTCGGAAAGCAAAGTCCTATATCTTATGATAACACTTATAGGCGTTATCTAATAACTGACACAAATGAACGTATTTCCACAGAGAAAGGCACTCACTGACTTAGAAAAAAAACTATGCTTATCTAAAAGGAAAGGTGGGGGGAATGGATAAGTGAAGATTAGCGTTACCATATGTATACAAATACATATTATATACATATATCAAAAAGACCGACCATATAGCAAGGGAGGTTGACGGAACACTCTGTAATAATTTACATGGGAAGCGGATCTCTACATAAGTAGATATACATAATGTGTAAATGAACCAGAGTGTGTACACCTTGGACAAACAACATTCGAACCATTACCCCAATTTAAAAAATTAAAACAACGAACTAGAAGTAATGAGACATAAACTTATGGGGGGTTTTCCTGGCACATTCCATTCAAATTTACAACCTGGGTAAACGACTTCCAGAACGGCTCTGCTGCCCTAGTACCCAGATTTGGGAATGGAGAAATGCTGCATCCTGGTGGCCGTTTCCCACAACAGCAGCTTTAAACCCACGGCAAAAGGTCACGAAATATTCACCAATTGCAGTTCTGTAAATGACACCTGCCCCCCAAAACATACTGAGGTCGAAAATCGACCAAAAAATTCAAGAGTGCAACCTTCCAAAAGACAATTTGAAGAGGTATATTGTACTCACACTTTGTTTTCTTTTTTCTTTTAACAGAAAAGAAAAAGGCGTGGAGAAATGATGAATTTTAGGAATTTTTAAAGACAGGTAAACCCAACTTACAAAAACCTATCAGCTCACACCAGTCAGAATGGCCATCAACAAAAATGCTGCAAACAATAAATGCTGACGTGATTGTGGAGAAATGCGTACCCTCGATTCTAAGGGGCACGTGGTAAGAGCCACTAATGAAAGCACAATTGAGGTGCCTTGAAAAGGTAAACATTGAGCTACCATACCAGTCAATCAATCATACCCACTGCTGGGTCTATCACCTGAGAGAATGAAAATCAAAAATCACAGGCTGGCAATCCTGCGCTCCAGCAATATTTACCGTAGGCAACACTTGGAAGAAACGAAACTGTCCATCAAAAGAGGAATGCACCAAGAAGAAGGGGTCCATGTACACAATGGAATAGTAGCCATGGAAAACATTGAAGCACGGCTCTTTGAGGCACCATAGATGAGCCTGGAGATAATCACAAAACATGAAGTAGGACGGAAAGCAAAAGACCTATATCCTATGATATCACTTATGGCATTGTCTAATAACGGACACAAATGAACATATTTCCAAAGAGAAAGACACTCACAGGCTTAGAAAACAAACTATGCTCATCTAAAAGGAAAGGGGGGGGGGAATTGATAAATGAAGATGAGTGTTACTATACGTATACAAATACATATTATATACATGTATCAAAAAGACCGAACATATAGCAAGGGAGGTCTACGGAACACTGTAATATTTTACATGGGAAGAGGATCTGTACATTAATAGACATATATAATGTACAAATGAACCAGATTGTGTACACCTAGGACAAACAGTATTCTAATCTTTACCCCGATTAAAAAAAATTAAAAAACCAAGAAGAAGTAATGAGACATAAACTTATGGGGATTTCTCCTGGCAAATTCCATTCTAATTTACAACCTAGGACAAGGACGTGCAGAAAGGCTCTGCTGCCCTAGTACCCAGATTGGGGAATGGAGAAATGCTGCCTCCTTGTGGCCGTTTCCCACAACAGCAGCTTTAAACCCACTGCGAAAGGTCACTAGATATTCACCAACTTGCAGTTCTGTAAATGACACCTGCCCTCCAAAAAATTTCTGGGGTCAAAAATCGACCAAAAAATTCAAAAGAGGGCAACCTTCCAAGAAGACAATTTCAAGAGGTATATTGTACTCACGGTTTTTTCTTTTAAGAGAGAAAAGAAAAAGGCGTGGGAAAATGACGAATTTTAGGAAGTTTTAAAGATATGCAAAACGAAATTACAAATACCTATCAGCTCCCAGCAGTCAGAATGACCATTGGCAAAAATGCTGCAAACAATACATGCTGAAGGGATTGTGGAGAAATGTGTACCCTCAGTTCTAAGGGGGACGTGGAAAGAACCATTAATGTAAACACAATGGAGGTGCTTTGAAAAGGTAAACATTGAGCTACCAGTGAATCAAGCATACCACCTGCTGAGCCTATCACCTGAGAAAATGAGAATCTAAAAGTCACAGGCTGGCAAACCTGTACGCCAGCAATATTTACCATAGTCAACACTTGGAAGCAACAAAAATGTCCATCAACAGAGGAATGCACCAAGAAGAAGTGGTCCATGTATACAATGGAATGTTACTCCAGTAAAAAATATAAATTAAATTTAAAAAACAAACAAATGTAAGGAGACATCAGCATTTGTGGGTTTATCCGGGCACATTGCACTCTAATTTGTAAGCGAAGAACACCACTGGCCGGTAGGTCTGTTTCCCTAGTACCAGCGTGGGGAACGTAGAAAGGCTGCCGCCCTCGGGCCGTTACCTGCAAAAGCAGGTTTAAAGCCTGAGCTAATGGTCACTTCATATGAACTAGTACTGCAGGGCTGTAAATGAAACCTGCCCTCAAAATGTCTTGAGGGAGGTAATGGCCAAAATATTTCAAAAGGTGACACATACTTTAAGTAAACACTTTGAAGAACTAAGCTCTAATCACAGCTGGAAAAATAAAAAGGACATGTCTTCAAGCTCAATTTCAACGCATGATGAGACACATGCAAATTCAGCCACAAAGAGGTATCAGCTCACACCACTCAGAATAACCATCAGCAAAAAACTACAAAGAATAAATGCTGAAGGTGCTCTGGAGAAATGCATACCCTCAACTTTATGTGGGACCTAACCTGGAAAGAGCCACTAAAGAGAACAGAATGGAGGTGCCTTTAAAAGGTAAACATTGAGCTACCATATGATCCAGCAGACCCATCCCTGGACCTATAACCTAAGAAGACAGAATTGGAAAGACACAGGCAGGCAAATCTGCATTGCATAGTATCACAATAGCCAAGATATGGAAGTAACCAAAAAGTCCACCGACAGATGGGTGGACAAAGAAGCACTGCTACAAGTACAGATGGAATATGAGCTAGCGAGAAAATGAAACAATGCCATTTGCAGCACCATAGATGAGTCTAGAAGTAATCACGCAACTTGTAGTAAGTGAGAAAGCGAAAGACACATATCCTGTATCACATACAGGTGTTACCTAACAATTGAAACAAACGAAGATATTTCCACAGAGAAAGGCAATCACGGATTCAGTACAAAAACTTATGGTTCACCAAATGGAAAGGTGTGAGGATTGGATACACCACCATATTGAGGTTAACAGAGAGATACAAACACATGTGAAATATATAATCAGCAAAGACCTACGGAATACCAAGAGAAGACTACTCAACATTGTGTCATAACCTACATGGGAAAAGGATCTGAAGAAGAACAGATATACGTATATGTGTGAAAGAACCACATCTTGCACACCTAGAACAAACAAAACATTGTAATCAAGTTTGCTGTGATAAAAGATAAAAATTAAGTTAAAAATACGAACAAGAAGTAATGAGACATAAACTTAAAGGGCTTTTTCCTGGCACATTCCATTCTAATGTACAACCTAGAACACCACTTCCAGGAAGGCTCTGTGGCCCTAGTAACCAGATTTGGTAAAGGAGAAATGCTGCCGCCTTGTGGCCGATTCCCGCAAGAGCAGCTTTTAACCCACAGCTAACGGTCACTTAACATTCACAAGGACTCAGGGCTGTAAAGGACACCTGCCCTCAAAATTGTGCTGAGGTAGGGAATGGATAAAAAAAATTCAAAACAGGCAAATTTTTCAAGAAGATAGTATGAAGAGGTAAGTTTTACTCACTCTCTTTTTCAAAAAAGGAAAATGGATAAAAGCTCAACCTCAGGAAGTATTAGACTCATGCAACGGAATCTACAAAAAGTTTTCAACTCACACCAGTCGACTGACCATCAGCAAAAAGTCTACAAACAATAAATGCTGAAGAGGTTTCAGAGAACTGTGTACCCTCTAGCTGCTGGTGAGATGTAAAGTGGTTGACAGCCAATAATGAGAACAGAAAGGAGCTGCGCTTAAAAGGAAAAATTGAGGTACCATTCAATCCAGCAGGCGCCCCAACGGGCCGCTCACCTGAGAAGACCAGAATCAAGAAGACCCGGGCTGCAAAAGCTGCACTGCAGCCTTATTCACAATAGACAAGACAGTGAAGCAACCAAAATGTCCATCAACAGATGAAGGGATAAAGAAGAAGTGGTCCATGTACACAATGAATACTAGCCCTGGAAAACAATGAAACACTGCTCTTTGAGGCACCATAGATGATCTTGGAGATAATCACAGAACGTGAGGTAAGTCGGAAAGCAAAGTCCTATATCTTATGATAACACTTATAGGCGTTATCTAATAACTGACACAAATGAACGTATTTCCACAGAGAAAGGCACTCACTGACTTAGAAAAAAAACTATGCTTATCTAAAAGGAAAGGTGGGGGGAATGGATAAGTGAAGATTAGCGTTACCATATGTATACAAATACATATTATATACATATATCAAAAAGACCGACCATATAGCAAGGGAGGTTGACGGAACACTCTGTAATAATTTACATGGGAAGCGGATCTCTACATAAGTAGATATACATAATGTGTAAATGAACCAGAGTGTGTACACCTTGGACAAACAACATTCGAACCATTACCCCAATTTAAAAAATTAAAACAACGAACTAGAAGTAATGAGACATAAACTTATGGGGGGTTTTCCTGGCACATTCCATTCAAATTTACAACCTGGGTAAACGACTTCCAGAACGGCTCTGCTGCCCTAGTACCCAGATTTGGGAATGGAGAAATGCTGCATCCTGGTGGCCGTTTCCCACAACAGCAGCTTTAAACCCACGGCAAAAGGTCACGAAATATTCACCAATTGCAGTTCTGTAAATGACACCTGCCCCCCAAAACATACTGAGGTCGAAAATCGACCAAAAAATTCAAGAGTGCAACCTTCCAAAAGACAATTTGAAGAGGTATATTGTACTCACACTTTGTTTTCTTTTTTCTTTTAACAGAAAAGAAAAAGGCGTGGAGAAATGATGAATTTTAGGAATTTTTAAAGACAGGTAAACCCAACTTACAAAAACCTATCAGCTCACACCAGTCAGAATGGCCATCAACAAAAATGCTGCAAACAATAAATGCTGACGTGATTGTGGAGAAATGCGTACCCTCGATTCTAAGGGGCACGTGGTAAGAGCCACTAATGAAAGCACAATTGAGGTGCCTTGAAAAGGTAAACATTGAGCTACCATACCAGTCAATCAATCATACCCACTGCTGGGTCTATCACCTGAGAGAATGAAAATCAAAAATCACAGGCTGGCAATCCTGCGCTCCAGCAATATTTACCGTAGGCAACACTTGGAAGAAACGAAACTGTCCATCAAAAGAGGAATGCACCAAGAAGAAGGGGTCCATGTACACAATGGAATAGTAGCCATGGAAAACATTGAAGCACGGCTCTTTGAGGCACCATAGATGAGCCTGGAGATAATCACAAAACATGAAGTAGGACGGAAAGCAAAAGACCTATATCCTATGATATCACTTATGGCATTGTCTAATAACGGACACAAATGAACATATTTCCAAAGAGAAAGACACTCACAGGCTTAGAAAACAAACTATGCTCATCTAAAAGGAAAGGGGGGGGGGAATTGATAAATGAAGATGAGTGTTACTATACGTATACAAATACATATTATATACATGTATCAAAAAGACCGAACATATAGCAAGGGAGGTCTACGGAACACTGTAATATTTTACATGGGAAGAGGATCTGTACATTAATAGACATATATAATGTACAAATGAACCAGATTGTGTACACCTAGGACAAACAGTATTCTAATCTTTACCCCGATTAAAAAAAATTAAAAAACCAAGAAGAAGTAATGAGACATAAACTTATGGGGATTTCTCCTGGCAAATTCCATTCTAATTTACAACCTAGGACAAGGACGTGCAGAAAGGCTCTGCTGCCCTAGTACCCAGATTGGGGAATGGAGAAATGCTGCCTCCTTGTGGCCGTTTCCCACAACAGCAGCTTTAAACCCACTGCGAAAGGTCACTAGATATTCACCAACTTGCAGTTCTGTAAATGACACCTGCCCTCCAAAAAATTTCTGGGGTCAAAAATCGACCAAAAAATTCAAAAGAGGGCAACCTTCCAAGAAGACAATTTCAAGAGGTATATTGTACTCACGGTTTTTTCTTTTAAGAGAGAAAAGAAAAAGGCGTGGGAAAATGACGAATTTTAGGAAGTTTTAAAGATATGCAAAACGAAATTACAAATACCTATCAGCTCCCAGCAGTCAGAATGACCATTGGCAAAAATGCTGCAAACAATACATGCTGAAGGGATTGTGGAGAAATGTGTACCCTCAGTTCTAAGGGGGACGTGGAAAGAACCATTAATGTAAACACAATGGAGGTGCTTTGAAAAGGTAAACATTGAGCTACCAGTGAATCAAGCATACCACCTGCTGAGCCTATCACCTGAGAAAATGAGAATCTAAAAGTCACAGGCTGGCAAACCTGTACGCCAGCAATATTTACCATAGTCAACACTTGGAAGCAACAAAAATGTCCATCAACAGAGGAATGCACCAAGAAGAAGTGGTCCATGTATACAATGGAATGTTACTCCAGTAAAAAATATAAATTAAATTTAAAAAACAAACAAATGTAAGGAGACATCAGCATTTGTGGGTTTATCCGGGCACATTGCACTCTAATTTGTAAGCGAAGAACACCACTGGCCGGTAGGTCTGTTTCCCTAGTACCAGCGTGGGGAACGTAGAAAGGCTGCCGCCCTCGGGCCGTTACCTGCAAAAGCAGGTTTAAAGCCTGAGCTAATGGTCACTTCATATGAACTAGTACTGCAGGGCTGTAAATGAAACCTGCCCTCAAAATGTCTTGAGGGAGGTAATGGCCAAAATATTTCAAAAGGTGACACATACTTTAAGTAAACACTTTGAAGAACTAAGCTCTAATCACAGCTGGAAAAATAAAAAGGACATGTCTTCAAGCTCAATTTCAACGCATGATGAGACACATGCAAATTCAGCCACAAAGAGGTATCAGCTCACACCACTCAGAATAACCATCAGCAAAAAACTACAAAGAATAAATGCTGAAGGTGCTCTGGAGAAATGCATACCCTCAACTTTATGTGGGACCTAACCTGGAAAGAGCCACTAAAGAGAACAGAATGGAGGTGCCTTTAAAAGGTAAACATTGAGCTACCATATGATCCAGCAGACCCATCCCTGGACCTATAACCTAAGAAGACAGAATTGGAAAGACACAGGCAGGCAAATCTGCATTGCATAGTATCACAATAGCCAAGATATGGAAGTAACCAAAAAGTCCACCGACAGATGGGTGGACAAAGAAGCACTGCTACAAGTACAGATGGAATATGAGCTAGCGAGAAAATGAAACAATGCCATTTGCAGCACCATAGATGAGTCTAGAAGTAATCACGCAACTTGTAGTAAGTGAGAAAGCGAAAGACACATATCCTGTATCACATACAGGTGTTACCTAACAATTGAAACAAACGAAGATATTTCCACAGAGAAAGGCAATCACGGATTCAGTACAAAAACTTATGGTTCACCAAATGGAAAGGTGTGAGGATTGGATACACCACCATATTGAGGTTAACAGAGAGATACAAACACATGTGAAATATATAATCAGCAAAGACCTACGGAATACCAAGAGAAGACTACTCAACATTGTGTCATAACCTACATGGGAAAAGGATCTGAAGAAGAACAGATATACGTATATGTGTGAAAGAACCACATCTTGCACACCTAGAACAAACAAAACATTGTAATCAAGTTTGCTGTGATAAAAGATAAAAATTAAGTTAAAAATACGAACAAGAAGTAATGAGACATAAACTTAAAGGGCTTTTTCCTGGCACATTCCATTCTAATGTACAACCTAGAACACCACTTCCAGGAAGGCTCTGTGGCCCTAGTAACCAGATTTGGTAAAGGAGAAATGCTGCCGCCTTGTGGCCGATTCCCGCAAGAGCAGCTTTTAACCCACAGCTAACGGTCACTTAACATTCACAAGGACTCAGGGCTGTAAAGGACACCTGCCCTCAAAATTGTGCTGAGGTAGGGAATGGATAAAAAAAATTCAAAACAGGCAAATTTTTCAAGAAGATAGTATGAAGAGGTAAGTTTTACTCACTCTCTTTTTCAAAAAAGGAAAATGGATAAAAGCTCAACCTCAGGAAGTATTAGACTCATGCAACGGAATCTACAAAAAGTTTTCAACTCACACCAGTCGACTGACCATCAGCAAAAAGTCTACAAACAATAAATGCTGAAGAGGTTTCAGAGAACTGTGTACCCTCTAGCTGCTGGTGAGATGTAAAGTGGTTGACAGCCAATAATGAGAACAGAAAGGAGCTGCGCTTAAAAGGAAAAATTGAGGTACCATTCAATCCAGCAGGCGCCCCAACGGGCCGCTCACCTGAGAAGACCAGAATCAAGAAGACCCGGGCTGCAAAAGCTGCACTGCAGCCTTATTCACAATAGACAAGACAGTGAAGCAACCAAAATGTCCATCAACAGATGAAGGGATAAAGAAGAAGTGGTCCATGTACACAATGAATACTAGCCATGGAAAACAATGAAACACTGCTCTTTGAGGCACCATAGATGATCTTGGAGATAATCACAGAACGTGAGGTAAGTCGGAAAGCAAAGTCCTATATCTTATGATAACACTTATAGGCGTTATCTAATAACTGACACAAATGAACGTATTTCCACAGAGAAAGGCACTCACTGACTTAGAAAAAAAACTATGCTTATCTAAAAGGAAAGGTGGGGGGAATGGATAAGTGAAGATTAGCGTTACCATATGTATACAAATACATATTATATACATATATCAAAAAGACCGACCATATAGCAAGGGAGGTTGACGGAACACTCTGTAATAATTTACATGGGAAGCGGATCTCTACATAAGTAGATATACATAATGTGTAAATGAACCAGAGTGTGTACACCTTGGACAAACAACATTCGAACCATTACCCCAATTTAAAAAATTAAAACAACGAACTAGAAGTAATGAGACATAAACTTATGGGGGGTTTTCCTGGCACATTCCATTCAAATTTACAACCTGGGTAAACGACTTCCAGAACGGCTCTGCTGCCCTAGTACCCAGATTTGGGAATGGAGAAATGCTGCATCCTGGTGGCCGTTTCCCACAACAGCAGCTTTAAACCCACGGCAAAAGGTCACGAAATATTCACCAATTGCAGTTCTGTAAATGACACCTGCCCCCCAAAACATACTGAGGTCGAAAATCGACCAAAAAATTCAAGAGTGCAACCTTCCAAAAGACAATTTGAAGAGGTATATTGTACTCACACTTTGTTTTCTTTTTTCTTTTAACAGAAAAGAAAAAGGCGTGGAGAAATGATGAATTTTAGGAATTTTTCAAGACAGGTAAACCCAACTTACAAAAACCTATCAGCTCACACCAGTCAGAATGGCCATCAACAAAAATGCTGCAAACAATAAATGCTGACGTGATTGTGGAGAAATGCGTACCCTCGATTCTAAGGGGCACGTGGTAAGAGCCACTAATGAAAGCACAATTGAGGTGCCTTGAAAAGGTAAACATTGAGCTACCATACCAGTCAATCAATCATACCCACTGCTGGGTCTATCACCTGAGAGAATGAAAATCAAAAATCACAGGCTGGCAATCCTGCGCTCCAGCAATATTTACCGTAGGCAACACTTGGAAGAAACGAAACTGTCCATCAAAAGAGGAATGCACCAAGAAGAAGGGGTCCATGTACACAATGGAATAGTAGCCATGGAAAACATTGAAGCACTGCTCTTTGAGGCACCATAGATGAGCCTGGAGATAATCACAAAACATGAAGTAGGACGGAAAGCAAAAGACCTATATCCTATGATATCACTTATGGCATTGTCTAATAACGGACACAAATGAACATATTTCCAAAGAGAAAGACACTCACAGGCTTAGAAAACAAACTATGCTCATCTAAAAGGAAAGGGGGGGGGGAATTGATAAATGAAGATGAGTGTTACTATACGTATACAAATACATATTATATACATGTATCAAAAAGACCGAACATATAGCAAGGGAGGTCTACGGAACACTGTAATATTTTACATGGGAAGAGGATCTGTACATTAATAGACATATATAATGTACAAATGAACCAGATTGTGTACACCTAGGACAAACAGTATTCTAATCTTTACCCCGATTAAAAAAAATTAAAAAACCAAGAAGAAGTAATGAGACATAAACTTATGGGGATTTCTCCTGGCAAATTCCATTCTAATTTACAACCTAGGACAAGGACGTGCAGAAAGGCTCTGCTGCCCTAGTACCCAGATTGGGGAATGGAGAAATGCTGCCTCCTTGTGGCCGTTTCCCACAACAGCAGCTTTAAACCCACTGCGAAAGGTCACTAGATATTCACCAACTTGCAGTTCTGTAAATGACACCTGCCCTCCAAAAAATTTCTGGGGTCAAAAATCGACCAAAAAATTCAAAAGAGGGCAACCTTCCAAGAAGACAATTTCAAGAGGTATATTGTACTCACGGTTTTTTCTTTTAAGAGAGAAAAGAAAAAGGCGTGGGAAAATGACGAATTTTAGGAAGTTTTAAAGATATGCAAAACGAAATTACAAATACCTATCAGCTCCCAGCAGTCAGAATGACCATTGGCAAAAATGCTGCAAACAATACATGCTGAAGGGATTGTGGAGAAATGTGTACCCTCAGTTCTAAGGGGGACGTGGAAAGAACCATTAATGTAAACACAATGGAGGTGCTTTGAAAAGGTAAACATTGAGCTACCAGTGAATCAAGCATACCACCTGCTGAGCCTATCACCTGAGAAAATGAGAATCTAAAAGTCACAGGCTGGCAAACCTGTATGCCAGCAATATTTACCATAGTCAACACTTGGAAGCAACAAAAATGTCCATCAACAGAGGAATGCACCAAGAAGAAGTGGTCCATGTATACAATGGAATGTTACTCCAGTAAAAAATATAAATTAAATTTAAAAAACAAACAAATGTAAGGAGACATCAGCATTTGTGGGTTTATCCGGGCACATTGCACTCTAATTTGTAAGCGAAGAACACCACTGGCCGGTAGGTCTGTTTCCCTAGTACCAGCGTGGGGAACGTAGAAAGGCTGCCGCCCTCGGGCCGTTACCTGCAAAAGCAGGTTTAAAGCCTGAGCTAATGGTCACTTCATATGAACTAGTACTGCAGGGCTGTAAATGAAACCTGCCCTCAAAATGTCTTGAGGGAGGTAATGGCCAAAATATTTCAAAAGGTGACACATACTTTAAGTAAACACTTTGAAGAACTAAGCTCTAATCACAGATGGAAAAATTAAAAGGACATGTCTTCAAGCTCAATTTCAACGCATGATGAGACACATGCAAATTCAACCACAAAGAGGTATCAGCTCACACCACTCAGAATAACCATCAGCAAAAAACTACAAAGAATAAATGCTGAAGGTGCTCTGGAGAAATGCATACCCTCAACTTTATGTGGGACGTAACCTGGAAAGAGCCACTAAAGAGAACAGAATGGAGGTGCCTTTAAAAGGTAAACATTGAGCTACCATATGATCCAGCAGACCCATTCCTGGACCTATAACCTAAGAAGACAGAATTGGAAAGACACAGGCAGGCAAATCTGCATTGCATAGTATCACAATAGCCAAGATATGGAAGTAACCAAAAAGTCCACCGACAGATGGGTGGACAAAGAAGCACTGCTACAAGTACAGATGGAATATGAGCTAGCGAGAAAATGAAACAATGCCATTTGCAGCACCATAGATGAGTCTAGAAGTAATCACGCAACTTGTAGTAAGTGAGAAAGCGAAAGACACATATCCTGTATCACATACAGGTGTTACCTAACAATTGAAACAAACGAAGATATTTCCACAGAGAAAGGCAATCACGGATTCAGTACAAAAACTTATGGTTCACCAAATGGAAAGGTGTGAGGATTGGATACACCACCATATTGAGGTTAACAGAGAGATACAAACACATGTGAAATATATAATCAGCAAAGACCTACGGAATACCAAGAGAAGACTACTCAACATTGTGTCATAACCTACATGGGAAAAGGATCTGAAGAAGAACAGATATACGTATATGTGTGAAAGAACCACATCTTGCACACCTAGAACAAACAAAACATTGTAATCAAGTTTGCTGTGATAAAAGATAAAAATTAAGTTAAAAATACGAACAAGAAGTAATGAGACATAAACTTAAAGGGCTTTTTCCTGGCACATTCCATTCTAATGTACAACCTAGAACACCACTTCCAGGAAGGCTCTGTGGCCCTAGTAACCAGATTTGGTAAAGGAGAAATGCTGCCGCCTTGTGGCCGATTCCCGCAAGAGCAGCTTTTAACCCACAGCTAACGGTCACTTAACATTCACAAGGACTCAGGGCTGTAAAGGACACCTGCCCTCAAAATTGTGCTGAGGTAGGGAATGGATAAAAAAAATTCAAAACAGGCAAATTTTTCAAGAAGATAGTATGAAGAGGTAAGTTTTACTCACTCTCTTTTTCAAAAAAGGAAAATGGATAAAAGCTCAACCTCAGGAAGTATTAGACTCATGCAACGGAATCTACAAAAAGTTTTCAACTCACACCAGTCGACTGACCATCAGCAAAAAGTCTACAAACAATAAATGCTGAAGAGGTTTCAGAGAACTGTGTACCCTCTAGCTGCTGGTGAGATGTAAAGTGGTTGACAGCCAATAATGAGAACAGAAAGGAGCTGCGCTTAAAAGGAAAAATTGAGGTACCATTCAATCCAGCAGGCGCCCCAACGGGCCGCTCACCTGAGAAGACCAGAATCAAGAAGACCCGGGCTGCAAAAGCTGCACTGCAGCCTTATTCACAATAGACAAGACAGTGAAGCAACCAAAATGTCCATCAACAGATGAAGGGATAAAGAAGAAGTGGTCCATGTACACAATGAATACTAGCCATGGAAAACAATGAAACACTGCTCTTTGAGGCACCATAGATGATCTTGGAGATAATCACAGAACGTGAGGTAAGTCGGAAAGCAAAGTCCTATATCTTATGATAACACTTATAGGCGTTATCTAATAACTGACACAAATGAACGTATTTCCACAGAGAAAGGCACTCACTGACTTAGAAAAAAAACTATGCTTATCTAAAAGGAAAGGTGGGGGGAATGGATAAGTGAAGATTAGCGTTACCATATGTATACAAATACATATTATATACATATATCAAAAAGACCGACCATATAGCAAGGGAGGTTGACGGAACACTCTGTAATAATTTACATGGGAAGCGGATCTCTACATAAGTAGATATACATAATGTGTAAATGAACCAGAGTGTGTACACCTTGGACAAACAACATTCGAACCATTACCCCAATTTAAAAAATTAAAACAACGAACTAGAAGTAATGAGACATAAACTTATGGGGGGTTTTCCTGGCACATTCCATTCAAATTTACAACCTGGGTAAACGACTTCCAGAACGGCTCTGCTGCCCTAGTACCCAGATTTGGGAATGGAGAAATGCTGCATCCTGGTGGCCGTTTCCCACAACAGCAGCTTTAAACCCACGGCAAAAGGTCACGAAATATTCACCAATTGCAGTTCTGTAAATGACACCTGCCCCCCAAAACATACTGAGGTCGAAAATCGACCAAAAAATTCAAGAGTGCAACCTTCCAAAAGACAATTTGAAGAGGTATATTGTACTCACACTTTGTTTTCTTTTTTCTTTTAACAGAAAAGAAAAAGGCGTGGAGAAATGATGAATTTTAGGAATTTTTCAAGACAGGTAAACCCAACTTACAAAAACCTATCAGCTCACACCAGTCAGAATGGCCATCAACAAAAATGCTGCAAACAATAAATGCTGACGTGATTGTGGAGAAATGCGTACCCTCGATTCTAAGGGGCACGTGGTAAGAGCCACTAATGAAAGCACAATTGAGGTGCCTTGAAAAGGTAAACATTGAGCTACCATACCAGTCAATCAATCATACCCACTGCTGGGTCTATCACCTGAGAGAATGAAAATCAAAAATCACAGGCTGGCAATCCTGCGCTCCAGCAATATTTACCGTAGGCAACACTTGGAAGAAACGAAACTGTCCATCAAAAGAGGAATGCACCAAGAAGAAGGGGTCCATGTACACAATGGAATAGTAGCCATGGAAAACATTGAAGCACTGCTCTTTGAGGCACCATAGATGAGCCTGGAGATAATCACAAAACATGAAGTAGGACGGAAAGCAAAAGACCTATATCCTATGATATCACTTATGGCATTGTCTAATAACGGACACAAATGAACATATTTCCAAAGAGAAAGACACTCACAGGCTTAGAAAACAAACTATGCTCATCTAAAAGGAAAGGGGGGGGGGAATTGATAAATGAAGATGAGTGTTACTATACGTATACAAATACATATTATATACATGTATCAAAAAGACCGAACATATAGCAAGGGAGGTCTACGGAACACTGTAATATTTTACATGGGAAGAGGATCTGTACATTAATAGACATATATAATGTACAAATGAACCAGATTGTGTACACCTAGGACAAACAGTATTCTAATCTTTACCCCGATTAAAAAAAATTAAAAAACCAAGAAGAAGTAATGAGACATAAACTTATGGGGATTTCTCCTGGCAAATTCCATTCTAATTTACAACCTAGGACAAGGACGTGCAGAAAGGCTCTGCTGCCCTAGTACCCAGATTGGGGAATGGAGAAATGCTGCCTCCTTGTGGCCGTTTCCCACAACAGCAGCTTTAAACCCACTGCGAAAGGTCACTAGATATTCACCAACTTGCAGTTCTGTAAATGACACCTGCCCTCCAAAAAATTTCTGGGGTCAAAAATCGACCAAAAAATTCAAAAGAGGGCAACCTTCCAAGAAGACAATTTCAAGAGGTATATTGTACTCACGGTTTTTTCTTTTAAGAGAGAAAAGAAAAAGGCGTGGGAAAATGACGAATTTTAGGAAGTTTTAAAGATATGCAAAACGAAATTACAAATACCTATCAGCTCCCAGCAGTCAGAATGACCATTGGCAAAAATGCTGCAAACAATACATGCTGAAGGGATTGTGGAGAAATGTGTACCCTCAGTTCTAAGGGGGACGTGGAAAGAACCATTAATGTAAACACAATGGAGGTGCTTTGAAAAGGTAAACATTGAGCTACCAGTGAATCAAGCATACCACCTGCTGAGCCTATCACCTGAGAAAATGAGAATCTAAAAGTCACAGGCTGGCAAACCTGTACGCCAGCAATATTTACCATAGTCAACACTTGGAAGCAACAAAAATGTCCATCAACAGAGGAATGCACCAAGAAGAAGTGGTCCATGTATACAATGGAATGTTACTCCAGTAAAAAATATAAATTAAATTTAAAAAACAAACAAATGTAAGGAGACATCAGCATTTGTGGGTTTATCCGGGCACATTGCACTCTAATTTGTAAGCGAAGAACACCACTGGCCGGTAGGTCTGTTTCCCTAGTACCAGCGTGGGGAACGTAGAAAGGCTGCCGCCCTCGGGCCGTTACCTGCAAAAGCAGGTTTAAAGCCTGAGCTAATGGTCACTTCATATGAACTAGTACTGCAGGGCTGTAAATGAAACCTGCCCTCAAAATGTCTTGAGGGAGGTAATGGCCAAAATATTTCAAAAGGTGACACATACTTTAAGTAAACACTTTGAAGAACTAAGCTCTAATCACAGATGGAAAAATTAAAAGGACATGTCTTCAAGCTCAATTTCAACGCATGATGAGACACATGCAAATTCAACCACAAAGAGGTATCAGCTCACACCACTCAGAATAACCATCAGCAAAAAACTACAAAGAATAAATGCTGAAGGTGCTCTGGAGAAATGCATACCCTCAACTTTATGTGGGACGTAACCTGGAAAGAGCCACTAAAGAGAACAGAATGGAGGTGCCTTTAAAAGGTAAACATTGAGCTACCATATGATCCAGCAGACCCATTCCTGGACCTATAACCTAAGAAGACAGAATTGGAAAGACACAGGCAGGCAAATCTGCATTGCATAGTATCACAATAGCCAAGATATGGAAGTAACCAAAAAGTCCACCGACAGATGGGTGGACAAAGAAGCACTGCTACAAGTACAGATGGAATATGAGCTAGCGAGAAAATGAAACAATGCCATTTGCAGCACCATAGATGAGTCTAGAAGTAATCACGCAACTTGTAGTAAGTGAGAAAGCGAAAGACACATATCCTGTATCACATACAGGTGTTACCTAACAATTGAAACAAACGAAGATATTTCCACAGAGAAAGGCAATCACGGATTCAGTACAAAAACTTATGGTTCACCAAATGGAAAGGTGTGAGGATTGGATACACCACCATATTGAGGTTAACAGAGAGATACAAACACATGTGAAATATATAATCAGCAAAGACCTACGGAATACCAAGAGAAGACTACTCAACATTGTGTCATAACCTACATGGGAAAAGGATCTGAAGAAGAACAGATATACGTATATGTGTGAAAGAACCACATCTTGCACACCTAGAACAAACAAAACATTGTAATCAAGTTTGCTGTGATAAAAGATAAAAATTAAGTTAAAAATACGAACAAGAAGTAATGAGACATAAACTTAAAGGGCTTTTTCCTGGCACATTCCATTCTAATGTACAACCTAGAACACCACTTCCAGGAAGGCTCTGTGGCCCTAGTAACCAGATTTGGTAAAGGAGAAATGCTGCCGCCTTGTGGCCGATTCCCGCAAGAGCAGCTTTTAACCCACAGCTAACGGTCACTTAACATTCACAAGGACTCAGGGCTGTAAAGGACACCTGCCCTCAAAATTGTGCTGAGGTAGGGAATGGATAAAAAAAATTCAAAACAGGCAAATTTTTCAAGAAGATAGTATGAAGAGGTAAGTTTTACTCACTCTCTTTTTCAAAAAAGGAAAATGGATAAAAGCTCAACCTCAGGAAGTATTAGACTCATGCAACGGAATCTACAAAAAGTTTTCAACTCACACCAGTCGACTGACCATCAGCAAAAAGTCTACAAACAATAAATGCTGAAGAGGTTTCAGAGAACTGTGTACCCTCTAGCTGCTGGTGAGATGTAAAGTGGTTGACAGCCAATAATGAGAACAGAAAGGAGCTGCGCTTAAAAGGAAAAATTGAGGTACCATTCAATCCAGCAGGCGCCCCAACGGGCCGCTCACCTGAGAAGACCAGAATCAAGAAGACCCGGGCTGCAAAAGCTGCACTGCAGCCTTATTCACAATAGACAAGACAGTGAAGCAACCAAAATGTCCATCAACAGATGAAGGGATAAAGAAGAAGTGGTCCATGTACACAATGAATACTAGCCATGGAAAACAATGAAACACTGCTCTTTGAGGCACCATAGATGATCTTGGAGATAATCACAGAACGTGAGGTAAGTCGGAAAGCAAAGTCCTATATCTTATGATAACACTTATAGGCGTTATCTAATAACTGACACAAATGAACGTATTTCCACAGAGAAAGGCACTCACTGACTTAGAAAAAAAACTATGCTTATCTAAAAGGAAAGGTGGGGGGAATGGATAAGTGAAGATTAGCGTTACCATATGTATACAAATACATATTATATACATATATCAAAAAGACCGACCATATAGCAAGGGAGGTTGACGGAACACTCTGTAATAATTTACATGGGAAGCGGATCTCTACATAAGTAGATATACATAATGTGTAAATGAACCAGAGTGTGTACACCTTGGACAAACAACATTCGAACCATTACCCCAATTTAAAAAATTAAAACAACGAACTAGAAGTAATGAGACATAAACTTATGGGGGGTTTTCCTGGCACATTCCATTCAAATTTACAACCTGGGTAAACGACTTCCAGAACGGCTCTGCTGCCCTAGTACCCAGATTTGGGAATGGAGAAATGCTGCATCCTGGTGGCCGTTTCCCACAACAGCAGCTTTAAACCCACGGCAAAAGGTCACGAAATATTCACCAATTGCAGTTCTGTAAATGACACCTGCCCCCCAAAACATACTGAGGTCGAAAATCGACCAAAAAATTCAAGAGTGCAACCTTCCAAAAGACAATTTGAAGAGGTATATTGTACTCACACTTTGTTTTCTTTTTTCTTTTAACAGAAAAGAAAAAGGCGTGGAGAAATGATGAATTTTAGGAATTTTTCAAGACAGGTAAACCCAACTTACAAAAACCTATCAGCTCACACCAGTCAGAATGGCCATCAACAAAAATGCTGCAAACAATAAATGCTGACGTGATTGTGGAGAAATGCGTACCCTCGATTCTAAGGGGCACGTGGTAAGAGCCACTAATGAAAGCACAATTGAGGTGCCTTGAAAAGGTAAACATTGAGCTACCATACCAGTCAATCAATCATACCCACTGCTGGGTCTATCACCTGAGAGAATGAAAATCAAAAATCACAGGCTGGCAATCCTGCGCTCCAGCAATATTTACCGTAGGCAACACTTGGAAGAAACGAAACTGTCCATCAAAAGAGGAATGCACCAAGAAGAAGGGGTCCATGTACACAATGGAATAGTAGCCATGGAAAACATTGAAGCACTGCTCTTTGAGGCACCATAGATGAGCCTGGAGATAATCACAAAACATGAAGTAGGACGGAAAGCAAAAGACCTATATCCTATGATATCACTTATGGCATTGTCTAATAACGGACACAAATGAACATATTTCCAAAGAGAAAGACACTCACAGGCTTAGAAAACAAACTATGCTCATCTAAAAGGAAAGGGGGGGGGAATTGATAAATGAAGATGAGTGTTACTATACGTATACAAATACATATTATATACATGTATCAAAAAGACCGAACATATAGCAAGGGAGGTCTACGGAACACTGTAATATTTTACATGGGAAGAGGATCTGTACATTAATAGACATATATAATGTACAAATGAACCAGATTGTGTACACCTAGGACAAACAGTATTCTAATCTTTACCCCGATTAAAAAAAATTAAAAAACCAAGAAGAAGTAATGAGACATAAACTTATGGGGATTTCTCCTGGCAAATTCCATTCTAATTTACAACCTAGGACAAGGACGTGCAGAAAGGCTCTGCTGCCCTAGTACCCAGATTGGGGAATGGAGAAATGCTGCCTCCTTGTGGCCGTTTCCCACAACAGCAGCTTTAAACCCACTGCGAAAGGTCACTAGATATTCACCAACTTGCAGTTCTGTAAATGACACCTGCCCTCCAAAAAATTTCTGGGGTCAAAAATCGACCAAAAAATTCAAAAGAGGGCAACCTTCCAAGAAGACAATTTCAAGAGGTATATTGTACTCACGGTTTTTTCTTTTAAGAGAGAAAAGAAAAAGGCGTGGGAAAATGACGAATTTTAGGAAGTTTTAAAGATATGCAAAACGAAATTACAAATACCTATCAGCTCCCAGCAGTCAGAATGACCATTGGCAAAAATGCTGCAAACAATACATGCTGAAGGGATTGTGGAGAAATGTGTACCCTCAGTTCTAAGGGGGACGTGGAAAGAACCATTAATGTAAACACAATGGAGGTGCTTTGAAAAGGTAAACATTGAGCTACCAGTGAATCAAGCATACCACCTGCTGAGCCTATCACCTGAGAAAATGAGAATCTAAAAGTCACAGGCTGGCAAACCTGTACGCCAGCAATATTTACCATAGTCAACACTTGGAAGCAACAAAAATGTCCATCAACAGAGGAATGCACCAAGAAGAAGTGGTCCATGTATACAATGGAATGTTACTCCAGTAAAAAATATAAATTAAATTTAAAAAACAAACAAATGTAAGGAGACATCAGCATTTGTGGGTTTATCCGGGCACATTGCACTCTAATTTGTAAGCGAAGAACACCACTGGCCGGTAGGTCTGTTTCCCTAGTACCAGCGTGGGGAACGTAGAAAGGCTGCCGCCCTCGGGCCGTTACCTGCAAAAGCAGGTTTAAAGCCTGAGCTAATGGTCACTTCATATGAACTAGTACTGCAGGGCTGTAAATGAAACCTGCCCTCAAAATGTCTTGAGGGAGGTAATGGCCAAAATATTTCAAAAGGTGACACATACTTTAAGTAAACACTTTGAAGAACTAAGCTCTAATCACAGCTGGAAAAATAAAAAGGACATGTCTTCAAGCTCAATTTCAACGCATGATGAGACACATGCAAATTCAGCCACAAAGAGGTATCAGCTCACACCACTCAGAATAACCATCAGCAAAAAACTACAAAGAATAAATGCTGAAGGTGCTCTGGAGAAATGCATACCCTCAACTTTATGTGGGACGTAACCTGGAAAGAGCCACTAAAGAGAACAGAATGGAGGTGCCTTTAAAAGGTAAACATTGAGCTACCATATGATCCAGCAGACCCATTCCTGGACCTATAACCTAAGAAGACAGAATTGGAAAGACACAGGCAGGCAAATCTGCATTGCATAGTATCACAATAGCCAAGATATGGAAGTAACCAAAAAGTCCACCGACAGATGGGTGGACAAAGAAGCACTGCTACAAGTACAGATGGAATATGAGCTAGCGAGAAAATGAAACAATGCCATTTGCAGCACCATAGATGAGTCTAGAAGTAATCACGCAACTTGTAGTAAGTGAGAAAGCGAAAGACACATATCCTGTATCACATACAGGTGTTACCTAACAATTGAAACAAACGAAGATATTTCCACAGAGAAAGGCAATCACGGATTCAGTACAAAAACTTATGGTTCACCAAATGGAAAGGTGTGAGGATTGGATACACCACCATATTGAGGTTAACAGAGAGATACAAACACATGTGAAATATATAATCAGCAAAGACCTACGGAATACCAAGAGAAGAATACTCAACATTGTGTCATAACCTACATGGGAAAAGGATCTGAAGAAGAACAGATATACGTATATGTGTGAAAGAACCACATCTTGCACACCTAGAACAAACAAAACATTGTAATCAAGTTTGCTGTGATAAAAGATAAAAATTTAGTTAAAAATACGAACAAGAAGTAATGAGACATAAACTTAAAGGGCTTTTTCCTGGCACATTCCATTCTAATGTACAACCTAGAACACCACTTCCAGGAAGGCTCTGTGGCCCTAGTAACCAGATTTGGTAAAGGAGAAATGCTGCCGCCTTGTGGCCGATTCCCGCAAGAGCAGCTTTTAACCCACAGCTAACGGTCACTTAACATTCACAAGGACTCAGGGCTGTAAAGGACACCTGCCCTCAAAATTGTGCTGAGGTAGGGAATGGATAAAAAAAATTCAAAACAGGCAAATTTTTCAAGAAGATAGTATGAAGAGGTAAGTTTTACTCACTCTCTTTTTCAAAAAAGGAAAATGGATAAAAGCTCAACCTCAGGAAGTATTAGACTCATGCAACGGAATCTACAAAAAGTTTTCAACTCACACCAGTCGACTGACCATCAGCAAAAAGTCTACAAACAATAAATGCTGAAGAGGTTTCAGAGAACTGTGTACCCTCTAGCTGCTGGTGAGATGTAAAGTGGTTGACAGCCAATAATGAGAACAGAAAGGAGCTGCGCTTAAAAGGAAAAATTGAGGTACCATTCAATCCAGCAGGCGCCCCAACGGGCCGCTCACCTGAGAAGACCAGAATCAAGAAGACCCGGGCTGCAAAAGCTGCACTGCAGCCTTATTCACAATAGACAAGACAGTGAAGCAACCAAAATGTCCATCAACAGATGAAGGGATAAAGAAGAAGTGGTCCATGTACACAATGAATACTAGCCATGGAAAACAATGAAACACTGCTCTTTGAGGCACCATAGATGATCTTGGAGATAATCACAGAACGTGAGGTAAGTCGGAAAGCAAAGTCCTATATCTTATGATAACACTTATAGGCGTTATCTAATAACTGACACAAATGAACGTATTTCCACAGAGAAAGGCACTCACTGACTTAGAAAAAAAACTATGCTTATCTAAAAGGAAAGGTGGGGGGAATGGATAAGTGAAGATTAGCGTTACCATATGTATACAAATACATATTATATACATATATCAAAAAGACCGACCATATAGCAAGGGAGGTTGACGGAACACTCTGTAATAATTTACATGGGAAGCGGATCTCTACATAAGTAGATATACATAATGTGTAAATGAACCAGAGTGTGTACACCTTGGACAAACAACATTCGAACCATTACCCCAATTTAAAAAATTAAAACAACGAACTAGAAGTAATGAGACATAAACTTATGGGGGGTTTTCCTGGCACATTCCATTCAAATTTACAACCTGGGTAAACGACTTCCAGAACGGCTCTGCTGCCCTAGTACCCAGATTTGGGAATGGAGAAATGCTGCATCCTGGTGGCCGTTTCCCACAACAGCAGCTTTAAACCCACGGCAAAAGGTCACGAAATATTCACCAATTGCAGTTCTGTAAATGACACCTGCCCCCCAAAACATACTGAGGTCGAAAATCGACCAAAAAATTCAAGAGTGCAACCTTCCAAAAGACAATTTGAAGAGGTATATTGTACTCACACTTCGTTTTCTTTTTTCTTTTAACAGAAAAGAAAAAGGCGTGGAGAAATGATGAATTTTAGGAATTTTTCAAGACAGGTAAACCCAACTTACAAAAACCTATCAGCTCACACCAGTCAGAATGGCCATCAACAAAAATGCTGCAAACAATAAATGCTGACGTGATTGTGGAGAAATGCGTACCCTCGATTCTAAGGGGCACGTGGTAAGAGCCACTAATGAAAGCACAATTGAGGTGCCTTGAAAAGGTAAACATTGAGCTACCATACCAGTCAATCAATCATACCCACTGCTGGGTCTATCACCTGAGAGAATGAAAATCAAAAATCACAGGCTGGCAATCCTGCGCTCCAGCAATATTTACCGTAGGCAACACTTGGAAGAAACGAAACTGTCCATCAAAAGAGGAATGCACCAAGAAGAAGGGGTCCATGTACACAATGGAATAGTAGCCATGGAAAACATTGAAGCACTGCTCTTTGAGGCACCATAGATGAGCCTGGAGATAATCACAAAACATGAAGTAGGACGGAAAGCAAAAGACCTATATCCTATGATATCACTTATGGCATTGTCTAATAACGGACACAAATGAACATATTTCCAAAGAGAAAGACACTCACAGGCTTAGAAAACAAACTATGCTCATCTAAAAGGAAAGGGGGGGGGGAATTGATAAATGAAGATGAGTGTTACTATACGTATACAAATACATATTATATACATGTATCAAAAAGACCGAACATATAGCAAGGGAGGTCTACGGAACACTGTAATATTTTACATGGGAAGAGGATCTGTACATTAATAGACATATATAATGTACAAATGAACCAGATTGTGTACACCTAGGACAAACAGTATTCTAATCTTTACCCCGATTAAAAAAAATTAAAAAACCAAGAAGAAGTAATGAGACATAAACTTATGGGGATTTCTCCTGGCAAATTCCATTCTAATTTACAACCTAGGACAAGGACGTGCAGAAAGGCTCTGCTGCCCTAGTACCCAGATTGGGGAATGGAGAAATGCTGCCTCCTTGTGGCCGTTTCCCACAACAGCAGCTTTAAACCCACTGCGAAAGGTCACTAGATATTCACCAACTTGCAGTTCTGTAAATGACACCTGCCCTCCAAAAAATTTCTGGGGTCAAAAATCGACCAAAAAATTCAAAAGAGGGCAACCTTCCAAGAAGACAATTTCAAGAGGTATATTGTACTCACGGTTTTTTCTTTTAAGAGAGAAAAGAAAAAGGCGTGGGAAAATGACGAATTTTAGGAAGTTTTAAAGATATGCAAAACGAAATTACAAATACCTATCAGCTCCCAGCAGTCAGAATGACCATTGGCAAAAATGCTGCAAACAATACATGCTGAAGGGATTGTGGAGAAATGTGTACCCTCAGTTCTAAGGGGGACGTGGAAAGAACCATTAATGTAAACACAATGGAGGTGCTTTGAAAAGGTAAACATTGAGCTACCAGTGAATCAAGCATACCACCTGCTGAGCCTATCACCTGAGAAAATGAGAATCTAAAAGTCACAGGCTGGCAAACCTGTACGCCAGCAATATTTACCATAGTCAACACTTGGAAGCAACAAAAATGTCCATCAACAGAGGAATGCACCAAGAAGAAGTGGTCCATGTATACAATGGAATGTTACTCCAGTAAAAAATATAAATTAAATTTAAAAAACAAACAAATGTAAGGAGACATCAGCATTTGTGGGTTTATCCGGGCACATTGCACTCTAATTTGTAAGCGAAGAACACCACTGGCCGGTAGGTCTGTTTCCCTAGTACCAGCGTGGGGAACGTAGAAAGGCTGCCGCCCTCGGGCCGTTACCTGCAAAAGCAGGTTTAAAGCCTGAGCTAATGGTCACTTCATATGAACTAGTACTGCAGGGCTGTAAATGAAACCTGCCCTCAAAATGTCTTGAGGGAGGTAATGGCCAAAATATTTCAAAAGGTGACACATACTTTAAGTAAACACTTTGAAGAACTAAGCTCTAATCACAGATGGAAAAATTAAAAGGACATGTCTTCAAGCTCAATTTCAACGCATGATGAGACACATGCAAATTCAACCACAAAGAGGTATCAGCTCACACCACTCAGAATAACCATCAGCAAAAAACTACAAAGAATAAATGCTGAAGGTGCTCTGGAGAAATGCATACCCTCAACTTTATGTGGGACGTAACCTGGAAAGAGCCACTAAAGAGAACAGAATGGAGGTGCCTTTAAAAGGTAAACATTGAGCTACCATATGATCCAGCAGACCCATTCCTGGACCTATAACCTAAGAAGACAGAATTGGAAAGACACAGGCAGGCAAATCTGCATTGCATAGTATCACAATAGCCAAGATATGGAAGTAACCAAAAAGTCCACCGACAGATGGGTGGACAAAGAAGCACTGCTACAAGTACAGATGGAATATGAGCTAGCGAGAAAATGAAACAATGCCATTTGCAGCACCATAGATGAGTCTAGAAGTAATCACGCAACTTGTAGTAAGTGAGAAAGCGAAAGACACATATCCTGTATCACATACAGGTGTTACCTAACAATTGAAACAAACGAAGATATTTCCACAGAGAAAGGCAATCACGGATTCAGTACAAAAACTTATGGTTCACCAAATGGAAAGGTGTGAGGATTGGATACACCACCATATTGAGGTTAACAGAGAGATACAAACACATGTGAAATATATAATCAGCAAAGACCTACGGAATACCAAGAGAAGACTACTCAACATTGTGTCATAACCTACATGGGAAAAGGATCTGAAGAAGAACAGATATACGTATATGTGTGAAAGAACCACATCTTGCACACCTAGAACAAACAAAACATTGTAATCAAGTTTGCTGTGATAAAAGATAAAAATTAAGTTAAAAATACGAACAAGAAGTAATGAGACATAAACTTAAAGGGCTTTTTCCTGGCACATTCCATTCTAATGTACAACCTAGAACACCACTTCCAGGAAGGCTCTGTGGCCCTAGTAACCAGATTTGGTAAAGGAGAAATGCTGCCGCCTTGTGGCCGATTCCCGCAAGAGCAGCTTTTAACCCACAGCTAACGGTCACTTAACATTCACAAGGACTCAGGGCTGTAAAGGACACCTGCCCTCAAAATTGTGCTGAGGTAGGGAATGGATAAAAAAAATTCAAAACAGGCAAATTTTTCAAGAAGATAGTATGAAGAGGTAAGTTTTACTCACTCTCTTTTTCAAAAAAGGAAAATGGATAAAAGCTCAACCTCAGGAAGTATTAGACTCATGCAACGGAATCTACAAAAAGTTTTCAACTCACACCAGTCGACTGACCATCAGCAAAAAGTCTACAAACAATAAATGCTGAAGAGGTTTCAGAGAACTGTGTACCCTCTAGCTGCTGGTGAGATGTAAAGTGGTTGACAGCCAATAATGAGAACAGAAAGGAGCTGCGCTTAAAAGGAAAAATTGAGGTACCATTCAATCCAGCAGGCGCCCCAACGGGCCGCTCACCTGAGAAGACCAGAATCAAGAAGACCCGGGCTGCAAAAGCTGCACTGCAGCCTTATTCACAATAGACAAGACAGTGAAGCAACCAAAATGTCCATCAACAGATGAAGGGATAAAGAAGAAGTGGTCCATGTACACAATGAATACTAGCCATGGAAAACAATGAAACACTGCTCTTTGAGGCACCATAGATGATCTTGGAGATAATCACAGAACGTGAGGTAAGTCGGAAAGCAAAGTCCTATATCTTATGATAACACTTATAGGCGTTATCTAATAACTGACACAAATGAACGTATTTCCACAGAGAAAGGCACTCACTGACTTAGAAAAAAAACTATGCTTATCTAAAAGGAAAGGTGGGGGGAATGGATAAGTGAAGATTAGCGTTACCATATGTATACAAATACATATTATATACATATATCAAAAAGACCGACCATATAGCAAGGGAGGTTGACGGAACACTCTGTAATAATTTACATGGGAAGCGGATCTCTACATAAGTAGATATACATAATGTGTAAATGAACCAGAGTGTGTACACCTTGGACAAACAACATTCGAACCATTACCCCAATTTAAAAAATTAAAACAACGAACTAGAAGTAATGAGACATAAACTTATGGGGGGTTTTCCTGGCACATTCCATTCAAATTTACAACCTGGGTAAACGACTTCCAGAACGGCTCTGCTGCCCTAGTACCCAGATTTGGGAATGGAGAAATGCTGCATCCTGGTGGCCGTTTCCCACAACAGCAGCTTTAAACCCACGGCAAAAGGTCACGAAATATTCACCAATTGCAGTTCTGTAAATGACACCTGCCCCCCAAAACATACTGAGGTCGAAAATCGACCAAAAAATTCAAGAGTGCAACCTTCCAAAAGACAATTTGAAGAGGTATATTGTACTCACACTTTGTTTTCTTTTTTCTTTTAACAGAAAAGAAAAAGGCGTGGAGAAATGATGAATTTTAGGAATTTTTAAAGACAGGTAAACCCAACTTACAAAAACCTATCTGCTCACACCAGTCAGAATGGCCATCAACAAAAATGCTGCAAACAATAAATGCTGACGTGATTGTGGAGAAATGCGTACCCTCGATTCTAAGGGGCACGTGGTAAGAGCCACTAATGAAAGCACAACTGAGGTGCCTTGAAAAGGTAAACATTGAGCTACCATACCAGTCAATCAATCATACCCACTGCTGGGTCTATCACCTGAGAGAATGAAAATCAAAAATCACAGGCTGGCAATCCTGCGCTCCAGCAATATTTACCGTAGGCAACACTTGGAAGAAACGAAACTGTCCATCAAAAGAGGAATGCACCAAGAAGAAGGGGTCCATGTACACAATGGAATAGTAGCCATGGAAAACATTGAAGCACTGCTCTTTGAGGCACCATAGATGAGCCTGGAGATAATCACAAAACATGAAGTAGGACGGAAAGCAAAAGACCTATATCCTATGATATCACTTATGGCATTGTCTAATAACGGACACAAATGAACATATTTCCAAAGAGAAAGACACTCACAGGCTTAGAAAACAAACTATGCTCATCTAAAAGGAAAGGGGGGGGGAATTGATAAATGAAGATGAGTGTTACTATACGTATACAAATACATATTATATACATGTATCAAAAAGACCGAACATATAGCAAGGGAGGTCTACGGAACACTGTAATATTTTACATGGGAAGAGGATCTGTACATTAATAGACATATATAATGTACAAATGAACCAGATTGTGTACACCTAGGACAAACAGTATTCTAATCTTTACCCCGATTAAAAAAAATTAAAAAACCAAGAAGAAGTAATGAGACATAAACTTATGGGGATTTCTCCTGGCAAATTCCATTCTAATTTACAACCTAGGACAAGGACGTGCAGAAAGGCTCTGCTGCCCTAGTACCCAGATTGGGGAATGGAGAAATGCTGCCTCCTTGTGGCCGTTTCCCACAACAGCAGCTTTAAACCCACTGCGAAAGGTCACTAGATATTCACCAACTTGCAGTTCTGTAAATGACACCTGCCCTCCAAAAAATTTCTGGGGTCAAAAATCGACCAAAAAATTCAAAAGAGGGCAACCTTCCAAGAAGACAATTTCAAGAGGTATATTGTACTCACGGTTTTTTCTTTTAAGAGAGAAAAGAAAAAGGCGTGGGAAAATGACGAATTTTAGGAAGTTTTAAAGATATGCAAAACGAAATTACAAATACCTATCAGCTCCCAGCAGTCAGAATGACCATTGGCAAAAATGCTGCAAACAATACATGCTGAAGGGATTGTGGAGAAATGTGTACCCTCAGTTCTAAGGGGGACGTGGAAAGAACCATTAATGTAAACACAATGGAGGTGCTTTGAAAAGGTAAACATTGAGCTACCAGTGAATCAAGCATACCACCTGCTGAGCCTATCACCTGAGAAAATGAGAATCTAAAAGTCACAGGCTGGCAAACCTGTACGCCAGCAATATTTACCATAGTCAACACTTGGAAGCAACAAAAATGTCCATCAACAGAGGAATGCACCAAGAAGAAGTGGTCCATGTATACAATGGAATGTTACTCCAGTAAAAAATATAAATTAAATTTAAAAAACAAACAAATGTAAGGAGACATCAGCATTTGTGGGTTTATCCGGGCACATTGCACTCTAATTTGTAAGCGAAGAACACCACTGGCCGGTAGGTCTGTTTCCCTAGTACCAGCGTGGGGAACGTAGAAAGGCTGCCGCCCTCGGGCCGTTACCTGCAAAAGCAGGTTTAAAGCCTGAGCTAATGGTCACTTCATATGAACTAGTACTGCAGGGCTGTAAATGAAACCTGCCCTCAAAATGTCTTGAGGGAGGTAATGGCCAAAATATTTCAAAAGGTGACACATACTTTAAGTAAACACTTTGAAGAACTAAGCTCTAATCACAGCTGGAAAAATAAAAAGGACATGTCTTCAAGCTCAATTTCAACGCATGATGAGACACATGCAAATTCAGCCACAAAGAGGTATCAGCTCACACCACTCAGAATAACCATCAGCAAAAAACTACAAAGAATAAATGCTGAAGGTGCTCTGGAGAAATGCATACCCTCAACTTTATGTGGGACGTAACCTGGAAAGAGCCACTAAAGAGAACAGAATGGAGGTGCCTTTAAAAGGTAAACATTGAGCTACCATATGATCCAGCAGACCCATTCCTGGACCTATAACCTAAGAAGACAGAATTGGAAAGACACAGGCAGGCAAATCTGCATTGCATAGTATCACAATAGCCAAGATATGGAAGTAACCAAAAAGTCCACCGACAGATGGGTGGACAAAGAAGCACTGCTACAAGTACAGATGGAATATGAGCTAGCGAGAAAATGAAACAATGCCATTTGCAGCACCATAGATGAGTCTAGAAGTAATCACGCAACTTGTAGTAAGTGAGAAAGCGAAAGACACATATCCTGTATCACATACAGGTGTTACCTAACAATTGAAACAAACGAAGATATTTCCACAGAGAAAGGCAATCACGGATTCAGTACAAAAACTTATGGTTCACCAAATGGAAAGGTGTGAGGATTGGATACACCACCATATTGAGGTTAACAGAGAGATACAAACACATGTGAAATATATAATCAGCAAAGACCTACGGAATACCAAGAGAAGAATACTCAACATTGTGTCATAACCTACATGGGAAAAGGATCTGAAGAAGAACAGATATACGTATGTGTGTGAAAGAACCACATCTTGCACACCTAGAACAAACAAAACATTGTAATCAAGTTTGCTGTGATAAAAGATAAAAATTTAGTTAAAAATACGAACAAGAAGTAATGAGACATAAACTTAAAGGGCTTTTTCCTGGCACATTCCATTCTAATGTACAACCTAGAACACCACTTCCAGGAAGGCTCTGTGGCCCTAGTAACCAGATTTGGTAAAGGAGAAATGCTGCCGCCTTGTGGCCGATTCCCGCAAGAGCAGCTTTTAACCCACAGCTAACGGTCACTTAACATTCACAAGGACTCAGGGCTGTAAAGGACACCTGCCCTCAAAATTGTGCTGAGGTAGGGAATGGATAAAAAAAATTCAAAACAGGCAAATTTTTCAAGAAGATAGTATGAAGAGGTAAGTTTTACTCACTCTCTTTTTCAAAAAAGGAAAATGGATAAAAGCTCAACCTCAGGAAGTATTAGACTCATGCAACGGAATCTACAAAAAGTTTTCAACTCACACCAGTCGACTGACCATCAGCAAAAAGTCTACAAACAATAAATGCTGAAGAGGTTTCAGAGAACTGTGTACCCTCTAGCTGCTGGTGAGATGTAAAGTGGTTGACAGCCAATAATGAGAACAGAAAGGAGCTGCGCTTAAAAGGAAAAATTGAGGTACCATTCAATCCAGCAGGCGCCCCAACGGGCCGCTCACCTGAGAAGACCAGAATCAAGAAGACCCGGGCTGCAAAAGCTGCACTGCAGCCTTATTCACAATAGACAAGACAGTGAAGCAACCAAAATGTCCATCAACAGATGAAGGGATAAAGAAGAAGTGGTCCATGTACACAATGAATACTAGCCATGGAAAACAATGAAACACTGCTCTTTGAGGCACCATAGATGATCTTGGAGATAATCACAGAACGTGAGGTAAGTCGGAAAGCAAAGTCCTATATCTTATGATAACACTTATAGGCGTTATCTAATAACTGACACAAATGAACGTATTTCCACAGAGAAAGGCACTCACTGACTTAGAAAAAAAACTATGCTTATCTAAAAGGAAAGGTGGGGGGAATGGATAAGTGAAGATTAGCGTTACCATATGTATACAAATACATATTATATACATATATCAAAAAGACCGACCATATAGCAAGGGAGGTTGACGGAACACTCTGTAATAATTTACATGGGAAGCGGATCTCTACATAAGTAGATATACATAATGTGTAAATGAACCAGAGTGTGTACACCTTGGACAAACAACATTCGAACCATTACCCCAATTTAAAAAATTAAAACAACGAACTAGAAGTAATGAGACATAAACTTATGGGGGGTTTTCCTGGCACATTCCATTCAAATTTACAACCTGGGTAAACGACTTCCAGAACGGCTCTGCTGCCCTAGTACCCAGATTTGGGAATGGAGAAATGCTGCATCCTGGTGGCCGTTTCCCACAACAGCAGCTTTAAACCCACGGCAAAAGGTCACGAAATATTCACCAATTGCAGTTCTGTAAATGACACCTGCCCCCCAAAACATACTGAGGTCGAAAATCGACCAAAAAATTCAAGAGTGCAACCTTCCAAAAGACAATTTGAAGAGGTATATTGTACTCACACTTCGTTTTCTTTTTTCTTTTAACAGAAAAGAAAAAGGCGTGGAGAAATGATGAATTTTAGGAATTTTTCAAGACAGGTAAACCCAACTTACAAAAACCTATCAGCTCACACCAGTCAGAATGGCCATCAACAAAAATGCTGCAAACAATAAATGCTGACGTGATTGTGGAGAAATGCGTACCCTCGATTCTAAGGGGCACGTGGTAAGAGCCACTAATGAAAGCACAATTGAGGTGCCTTGAAAAGGTAAACATTGAGCTACCATACCAGTCAATCAATCATACCCACTGCTGGGTCTATCACCTGAGAGAATGAAAATCAAAAATCACAGGCTGGCAATCCTGCGCTCCAGCAATATTTACCGTAGGCAACACTTGGAAGAAACGAAACTGTCCATCAAAAGAGGAATGCACCAAGAAGAAGGGGTCCATGTACACAATGGAATAGTAGCCATGGAAAACATTGAAGCACTGCTCTTTGAGGCACCATAGATGAGCCTGGAGATAATCACAAAACATGAAGTAGGACGGAAAGCAAAAGACCTATATCCTATGATATCACTTATGGCATTGTCTAATAACGGACACAAATGAACATATTTCCAAAGAGAAAGACACTCACAGGCTTAGAAAACAAACTATGCTCATCTAAAAGGAAAGGGGGGGGGAATTGATAAATGAAGATGAGTGTTACTATACGTATACAAATACATATTATATACATGTATCAAAAAGACCGAACATATAGCAAGGGAGGTCTACGGAACACTGTAATATTTTACATGGGAAGAGGATCTGTACATTAATAGACATATATAATGTACAAATGAACCAGATTGTGTACACCTAGGACAAACAGTATTCTAATCTTTACCCCGATTAAAAAAAATTAAAAAACCAAGAAGAAGTAATGAGACATAAACTTATGGGGATTTCTCCTGGCAAATTCCATTCTAATTTACAACCTAGGACAAGGACGTGCAGAAAGGCTCTGCTGCCCTAGTACCCAGATTGGGGAATGGAGAAATGCTGCCTCCTTGTGGCCGTTTCCCACAACAGCAGCTTTAAACCCACTGCGAAAGGTCACTAGATATTCACCAACTTGCAGTTCTGTAAATGACACCTGCCCTCCAAAAAATTTCTGGGGTCAAAAATCGACCAAAAAATTCAAAAGAGGGCAACCTTCCAAGAAGACAATTTCAAGAGGTATATTGTACTCACGGTTTTTTCTTTTAAGAGAGAAAAGAAAAAGGCGTGGGAAAATGACGAATTTTAGGAAGTTTTAAAGATATGCAAAACGAAATTACAAATACCTATCAGCTCCCAGCAGTCAGAATGACCATTGGCAAAAATGCTGCAAACAATACATGCTGAAGGGATTGTGGAGAAATGTGTACCCTCAGTTCTAAGGGGGACGTGGAAAGAACCATTAATGTAAACACAATGGAGGTGCTTTGAAAAGGTAAACATTGAGCTACCAGTGAATCAAGCATACCACCTGCTGAGCCTATCACCTGAGAAAATGAGAATCTAAAAGTCACAGGCTGGCAAACCTGTACGCCAGCAATATTTACCATAGTCAACACTTGGAAGCAACAAAAATGTCCATCAACAGAGGAATGCACCAAGAAGAAGTGGTCCATGTATACAATGGAATGTTACTCCAGTAAAAAATATAAATTAAATTTAAAAAACAAACAAATGTAAGGAGACATCAGCATTTGTGGGTTTATCCGGGCACATTGCACTCTAATTTGTAAGCGAAGAACACCACTGGCCGGTAGGTCTGTTTCCCTAGTACCAGCGTGGGGAACGTAGAAAGGCTGCCGCCCTCGGGCCGTTACCTGCAAAAGCAGGTTTAAAGCCTGAGCTAATGGTCACTTCATATGAACTAGTACTGCAGGGCTGTAAATGAAACCTGCCCTCAAAATGTCTTGAGGGAGGTAATGGCCAAAATATTTCAAAAGGTGACACATACTTTAAGTAAACACTTTGAAGAACTAAGCTCTAATCACAGCTGGAAAAATAAAAAGGACATGTCTTCAAGCTCAATTTCAACGCATGATGAGACACATGCAAATTCAGCCACAAAGAGGTATCAGCTCACACCACTCAGAATAACCATCAGCAAAAAACTACAAAGAATAAATGCTGAAGGTGCTCTGGAGAAATGCATACCCTCAACTTTATGTGGGACGTAACCTGGAAAGAGCCACTAAAGAGAACAGAATGGAGGTGCCTTTAAAAGGTAAACATTGAGCTACCATATGATCCAGCAGACCCATTCCTGGACCTATAACCTAAGAAGACAGAATTGGAAAGACACAGGCAGGCAAATCTGCATTGCATAGTATCACAATAGCCAAGATATGGAAGTAACCAAAAAGTCCACCGACAGATGGGTGGACAAAGAAGCACTGCTACAAGTACAGATGGAATATGAGCTAGCGAGAAAATGAAACAATGCCATTTGCAGCACCATAGATGAGTCTAGAAGTAATCACGCAACTTGTAGTAAGTGAGAAAGCGAAAGACACATATCCTGTATCACATACAGGTGTTACCTAACAATTGAAACAAACGAAGATATTTCCACAGAGAAAGGCAATCACGGATTCAGTACAAAAACTTATGGTTCACCAAATGGAAAGGTGTGAGGATTGGATACACCACCATATTGAGGTTAACAGAGAGATACAAACACATGTGAAATATATAATCAGCAAAGACCTACGGAATACCAAGAGAAGAATACTCAACATTGTGTCATAACCTACATGGGAAAAGGATCTGAAGAAGAACAGATATACGTATATGTGTGAAAGAACCACATCTTGCACACCTAGAACAAACAAAACATTGTAATCAAGTTTGCTGTGATAAAAGATAAAAATTTAGTTAAAAATACGAACAAGAAGTAATGAGACATAAACTTAAAGGGCTTTTTCCTGGCACATTCCATTCTAATGTACAACCTAGAACACCACTTCCAGGAAGGCTCTGTGGCCCTAGTAACCAGATTTGGTAAAGGAGAAATGCTGCCGCCTTGTGGCCGATTCCCGCAAGAGCAGCTTTTAACCCACAGCTAACGGTCACTTAACATTCACAAGGACTCAGGGCTGTAAAGGACACCTGCCCTCAAAATTGTGCTGAGGTAGGGAATGGATAAAAAAAATTCAAAACAGGCAAATTTTTCAAGAAGATAGTATGAAGAGGTAAGTTTTACTCACTCTCTTTTTCAAAAAAGGAAAATGGATAAAAGCTCAACCTCAGGAAGTATTAGACTCATGCAACGGAATCTACAAAAAGTTTTCAACTCACACCAGTCGACTGACCATCAGCAAAAAGTCTACAAACAATAAATGCTGAAGAGGTTTCAGAGAACTGTGTACCCTCTAGCTGCTGGTGAGATGTAAAGTGGTTGACAGCCAATAATGAGAACAGAAAGGAGCTGCGCTTAAAAGGAAAAATTGAGGTACCATTCAATCCAGCAGGCGCCCCAACGGGCCGCTCACCTGAGAAGACCAGAATCAAGAAGACCCGGGCTGCAAAAGCTGCACTGCAGCCTTATTCACAATAGACAAGACAGTGAAGCAACCAAAATGTCCATCAACAGATGAAGGGATAAAGAAGAAGTGGTCCATGTACACAATGAATACTAGCCATGGAAAACAATGAAACACTGCTCTTTGAGGCACCATAGATGATCTTGGAGATAATCACAGAACGTGAGGTAAGTCGGAAAGCAAAGTCCTATATCTTATGATAACACTTATAGGCGTTATCTAATAACTGACACAAATGAACGTATTTCCACAGAGAAAGGCACTCACTGACTTAGAAAAAAAACTATGCTTATCTAAAAGGAAAGGTGGGGGGAATGGATAAGTGAAGATTAGCGTTACCATATGTATACAAATACATATTATATACATATATCAAAAAGACCGACCATATAGCAAGGGAGGTTGACGGAACACTCTGTAATAATTTACATGGGAAGCGGATCTCTACATAAGTAGATATACATAATGTGTAAATGAACCAGAGTGTGTACACCTTGGACAAACAACATTCGAACCATTACCCCAATTTAAAAAATTAAAACAACGAACTAGAAGTAATGAGACATAAACTTATGGGGGGTTTTCCTGGCACATTCCATTCAAATTTACAACCTGGGTAAACGACTTCCAGAACGGCTCTGCTGCCCTAGTACCCAGATTTGGGAATGGAGAAATGCTGCATCCTGGTGGCCGTTTCCCACAACAGCAGCTTTAAACCCACGGCAAAAGGTCACGAAATATTCACCAATTGCAGTTCTGTAAATGACACCTGCCCCCCAAAACATACTGAGGTCGAAAATCGACCAAAAAATTCAAGAGTGCAACCTTCCAAAAGACAATTTGAAGAGGTATATTGTACTCACACTTCGTTTTCTTTTTTCTTTTAACAGAAAAGAAAAAGGCGTGGAGAAATGATGAATTTTAGGAATTTTTCAAGACAGGTAAACCCAACTTACAAAAACCTATCAGCTCACACCAGTCAGAATGGCCATCAACAAAAATGCTGCAAACAATAAATGCTGACGTGATTGTGGAGAAATGCGTACCCTCGATTCTAAGGGGCACGTGGTAAGAGCCACTAATGAAAGCACAATTGAGGTGCCTTGAAAAGGTAAACATTGAGCTACCATACCAGTCAATCAATCATACCCACTGCTGGGTCTATCACCTGAGAGAATGAAAATCAAAAATCACAGGCTGGCAATCCTGCGCTCCAGCAATATTTACCGTAGGCAACACTTGGAAGAAACGAAACTGTCCATCAAAAGAGGAATGCACCAAGAAGAAGGGGTCCATGTACACAATGGAATAGTAGCCATGGAAAACATTGAAGCACTGCTCTTTGAGGCACCATAGATGAGCCTGGAGATAATCACAAAACATGAAGTAGGACGGAAAGCAAAAGACCTATATCCTATGATATCACTTATGGCATTGTCTAATAACGGACACAAATGAACATATTTCCAAAGAGAAAGACACTCACAGGCTTAGAAAACAAACTATGCTCATCTAAAAGGAAAGGGGGGGGGGAATTGATAAATGAAGATGAGTGTTACTATACGTATACAAATACATATTATATACATGTATCAAAAAGACCGAACATATAGCAAGGGAGGTCTACGGAACACTGTAATATTTTACATGGGAAGAGGATCTGTACATTAATAGACATATATAATGTACAAATGAACCAGATTGTGTACACCTAGGACAAACAGTATTCTAATCTTTACCCCGATTAAAAAAAATTAAAAAACCAAGAAGAAGTAATGAGACATAAACTTATGGGGATTTCTCCTGGCAAATTCCATTCTAATTTACAACCTAGGACAAGGACGTGCAGAAAGGCTCTGCTGCCCTAGTACCCAGATTGGGGAATGGAGAAATGCTGCCTCCTTGTGGCCGTTTCCCACAACAGCAGCTTTAAACCCACTGCGAAAGGTCACTAGATATTCACCAACTTGCAGTTCTGTAAATGACACCTGCCCTCCAAAAAATTTCTGGGGTCAAAAATCGACCAAAAAATTCAAAAGAGGGCAACCTTCCAAGAAGACAATTTCAAGAGGTATATTGTACTCACGGTTTTTTCTTTTAAGAGAGAAAAGAAAAAGGCGTGGGAAAATGACGAATTTTAGGAAGTTTTAAAGATATGCAAAACGAAATTACAAATACCTATCAGCTCCCAGCAGTCAGAATGACCATTGGCAAAAATGCTGCAAACAATACATGCTGAAGGGATTGTGGAGAAATGTGTACCCTCAGTTCTAAGGGGGACGTGGAAAGAACCATTAATGTAAACACAATGGAGGTGCTTTGAAAAGGTAAACATTGAGCTACCAGTGAATCAAGCATACCACCTGCTGAGCCTATCACCTGAGAAAATGAGAATCTAAAAGTCACAGGCTGGCAAACCTGTACGCCAGCAATATTTACCATAGTCAACACTTGGAAGCAACAAAAATGTCCATCAACAGAGGAATGCACCAAGAAGAAGTGGTCCATGTATACAATGGAATGTTACTCCAGTAAAAAATATAAATTAAATTTAAAAAACAAACAAATGTAAGGAGACATCAGCATTTGTGGGTTTATCCGGGCACATTGCACTCTAATTTGTAAGCGAAGAACACCACTGGCCGGTAGGTCTGTTTCCCTAGTACCAGCGTGGGGAACGTAGAAAGGCTGCCGCCCTCGGGCCGTTACCTGCAAAAGCAGGTTTAAAGCCTGAGCTAATGGTCACTTCATATGAACTAGTACTGCAGGGCTGTAAATGAAACCTGCCCTCAAAATGTCTTGAGGGAGGTAATGGCCAAAATATTTCAAAAGGTGACACATACTTTAAGTAAACACTTTGAAGAACTAAGCTCTAATCACAGCTGGAAAAATAAAAAGGACATGTCTTCAAGCTCAATTTCAACGCATGATGAGACACATGCAAATTCAGCCACAAAGAGGTATCAGCTCACACCACTCAGAATAACCATCAGCAAAAAACTACAAAGAATAAATGCTGAAGGTGCTCTGGAGAAATGCATACCCTCAACTTTATGTGGGACGTAACCTGGAAAGAGCCACTAAAGAGAACAGAATGGAGGTGCCTTTAAAAGGTAAACATTGAGCTACCATATGATCCAGCAGACCCATTCCTGGACCTATAACCTAAGAAGACAGAATTGGAAAGACACAGGCAGGCAAATCTGCATTGCATAGTATCACAATAGCCAAGATATGGAAGTAACCAAAAAGTCCACCGACAGATGGGTGGACAAAGAAGCACTGCTACAAGTACAGATGGAATATGAGCTAGCGAGAAAATGAAACAATGCCATTTGCAACACCATAGATGAGTCTAGAAGTAATCACGCAACTTGTAGTAAGTGAGAAAGCGAAAGACACATATCCTGTATCACATACAGGTGTTACCTAACAATTGAAACAAACGAAGATATTTCCACAGAGAAAGGCAATCACGGATTCAGTACAAAAACTTATGGTTCACCAAATGGAAAGGTGTGAGGATTGGATACACCACCATATTGAGGTTAACAGAGAGATACAAACACATGTGAAATATATAATCAGCAAAGACCTACGGAATACCAAGAGAAGAATACTCAACATTGTGTCATAACCTACATGGGAAAAGGATCTGAAGAAGAACAGATATACGTATATGTGTGAAAGAACCACATCTTGCACACCTAGAACAAACAAAACATTGTAATCAAGTTTGCTGTGATAAAAGATAAAAATTAAGTTAAAAATACGAACAAGAAGTAATGAGACATAAACTTAAAGGGCTTTTTCCTGGCACATTCCATTCTAATGTACAACCTAGAACACCACTTCCAGGAAGGCTCTGTGGCCCTAGTAACCAGATTTGGTAAAGGAGAAATGCTGCCGCCTTGTGGCCGATTCCCGCAAGAGCAGCTTTTAACCCACAGCTAACGGTCACTTAACATTCACAAGGACTCAGGGCTGTAAAGGACACCTGCCCTCAAAATTGTGCTGAGGTAGGGAATGGATAAAAAAAATTCAAAACAGGCAAATTTTTCAAGAAGATAGTATGAAGAGGTAAGTTTTACTCACTCTCTTTTTCAAAAAAGGAAAATGGATAAAAGCTCAACCTCAGGAAGTATTAGACTCATGCAACGGAATCTACAAAAAGTTTTCAACTCACACCAGTCGACTGACCATCAGCAAAAAGTCTACAAACAATAAATGCTGAAGAGGTTTCAGAGAACTGTGTACCCTCTAGCTGCTGGTGAGATGTAAAGTGGTTGACAGCCAATAATGAGAACAGAAAGGAGCTGCGCTTAAAAGGAAAAATTGAGGTACCATTCAATCCAGCAGGCGCCCCAACGGGCCGCTCACCTGAGAAGACCAGAATCAAGAAGACCCGGGCTGCAAAAGCTGCACTGCAGCCTTATTCACAATAGACAAGACAATGAAGCAACCAAAATGTCCATCAACAGATGAAGGGATAAAGAAGAAGTGGTCCATGTACACAATGAATACTAGCCATGGAAAACAATGAAACACTGCTCTTTGAGGCACCATAGATGATCTTGGAGATAATCACAGAACGTGAGGTAAGTCGGAAAGCAAAGTCCTATATCTTATGATAACACTTATAGGCGTTATCTAATAACTGACACAAATGAACGTATTTCCACAGAGAAAGGCACTCACTGACTTAGAAAAAAAACTATGCTTATCTAAAAGGAAAGGTGGGGGGAATGGATAAGTGAAGATTAGCGTTACCATATGTATACAAATACATATTATATACATATATCAAAAAGACCGACCATATAGCAAGGGAGGTTGACGGAACACTCTGTAATAATTTACATGGGAAGCGGATCTCTACATAAGTAGATATACATAATGTGTAAATGAACCAGAGTGTGTACACCTTGGACAAACAACATTCGAACCATTACCCCAATTTAAAAAATTAAAACAACGAACTAGAAGTAATGAGACATAAACTTATGGGGGGTTTTCCTGGCACATTCCATTCAAATTTACAACCTGGGTAAACGACTTCCAGAACGGCTCTGCTGCCCTAGTACCCAGATTTGGGAATGGAGAAATGCTGCATCCTGGTGGCCGTTTCCCACAACAGCAGCTTTAAACCCACGGCAAAAGGTCACGAAATATTCACCAATTGCAGTTCTGTAAATGACACCTGCCCCCCAAAACATACTGAGGTCGAAAATCGACCAAAAAATTCAAGAGTGCAACCTTCCAAAAGACAATTTGAAGAGGTATATTGTACTCACACTTTGTTTTCTTTTTTCTTTTAACAGAAAAGAAAAAGGCGTGGAGAAATGATGAATTTTAGGAATTTTTCAAGACAGGTAAACCCAACTTACAAAAACCTATCAGCTCACACCAGTCAGAATGGCCATCAACAAAAATGCTGCAAACAATAAATGCTGACGTGATTGTGGAGAAATGCGTACCCTCGATTCTAAGGGGCACGTGGTAAGAGCCACTAATGAAAGCACAATTGAGGTGCCTTGAAAAGGTAAACATTGAGCTACCATACCAGTCAATCAATCATACCCACTGCTGGGTCTATCACCTGAGAGAATGAAAATCAAAAATCACAGGCTGGCAATCCTGCGCTCCAGCAATATTTACCGTAGGCAACACTTGGAAGAAACGAAACTGTCCATCAAAAGAGGAATGCACCAAGAAGAAGGGGTCCATGTACACAATGGAATAGTAGCCATGGAAAACATTGAAGCACTGCTCTTTGAGGCACCATAGATGAGCCTGGAGATAATCACAAAACATGAAGTAGGACGGAAAGCAAAAGACCTATATCCTATGATATCACTTATGGCATTGTCTAATAACGGACACAAATGAACATATTTCCAAAGAGAAAGACACTCACAGGCTTAGAAAACAAACTATGCTCATCTAAAAGGAAAGGGGGGGGGGAATTGATAAATGAAGATGAGTGTTACTATACGTATACAAATACATATTATATACATGTATCAAAAAGACCGAACATATAGCAAGGGAGGTCTACGGAACACTGTAATATTTTACATGGGAAGAGGATCTGTACATTAATAGACATATATAATGTACAAATGAACCAGATTGTGTACACCTAGGACAAACAGTATTCTAATCTTTACCCCGATTAAAAAAAATTAAAAAACCAAGAAGAAGTAATGAGACATAAACTTATGGGGATTTCTCCTGGCAAATTCCATTCTAATTTACAACCTAGGACAAGGACGTGCAGAAAGGCTCTGCTGCCCTAGTACCCAGATTGGGGAATGGAGAAATGCTGCCTCCTTGTGGCCGTTTCCCACAACAGCAGCTTTAAACCCACTGCGAAAGGTCACTAGATATTCACCAACTTGCAGTTCTGTAAATGACACCTGCCCTCCAAAAAATTTCTGGGGTCAAAAATCGACCAAAAAATTCAAAAGAGGGCAACCTTCCAAGAAGACAATTTCAAGAGGTATATTGTACTCACGGTTTTTTCTTTTTAGAGAGAAAAGAAAAAGGCGTGGGAAAATGACGAATTTTAGGAAGTTTTAAAGATATGCAAAACGAAATTACAAATACCTATCAGCTCCCAGCAGTCAGAATGACCATTGGCAAAAATGCTGCAAACAATACATGCTGAAGGGATTGTGGAGAAATGTGTACCCTCAGTTCTAAGGGGGACGTGGAAAGAACCATTAATGTAAACACAATGGAGGTGCTTTGAAAAGGTAAACATTGAGCTACCAGTGAATCAAGCATACCACCTGCTGAGCCTATCACCTGAGAAAATGAGAATCTAAAAGTCACAGGCTGGCAAACCTGTACGCCAGCAATATTTACCATAGTCAACACTTGGAAGCAACAAAAATGTCCATCAACAGAGGAATGCACCAAGAAGAAGTGGTCCATGTATACAATGGAATGTTACTCCAGTAAAAAATATAAATTAAATTTAAAAAACAAACAAATGTAAGGAGACATCAGCATTTGTGGGTTTATCCGGGCACATTGCACTCTAATTTGTAAGCGAAGAACACCACTGGCCGGTAGGTCTGTTTCCCTAGTACCAGCGTGGGGAACGTAGAAAGGCTGCCGCCCTCGGGCCGTTACCTGCAAAAGCAGGTTTAAAGCCTGAGCTAATGGTCACTTCATATGAACTAGTACTGCAGGGCTGTAAATGAAACCTGCCCTCAAAATGTCTTGAGGGAGGTAATGGCCAAAATATTTCAAAAGGTGACACATACTTTAAGTAAACACTTTGAAGAACTAAGCTCTAATCACAGCTGGAAAAATAAAAAGGACATGTCTTCAAGCTCAATTTCAACGCATGATGAGACACATGCAAATTCAGCCACAAAGAGGTATCAGCTCACACCACTCAGAATAACCATCAGCAAAAAACTACAAAGAATAAATGCTGAAGGTGCTCTGGAGAAATGCATACCCTCAACTTTATGTGGGACGTAACCTGGAAAGAGCCACTAAAGAGAACAGAATGGAGGTGCCTTTAAAAGGTAAACATTGAGCTACCATATGATCCAGCAGACCCATTCCTGGACCTATAACCTAAGAAGACAGAATTGGAAAGACACAGGCAGGCAAATCTGCATTGCATAGTATCACAATAGCCAAGATATGGAAGTAACCAAAAAGTCCACCGACAGATGGGTGGACAAAGAAGCACTGCTACAAGTACAGATGGAATATGAGCTAGCGAGAAAATGAAACAATGCCATTTGCAACACCATAGATGAGTCTAGAAGTAATCACGCAACTTGTAGTAAGTGAGAAAGCGAAAGACACATATCCTGTATCACATACAGGTGTTACCTAACAATTGAAACAAACGAAGATATTTCCACAGAGAAAGGCAATCACGGATTCAGTACAAAAACTTATGGTTCACCAAATGGAAAGGTGTGAGGATTGGATACACCACCATATTGAGGTTAACAGAGAGATACAAACACATGTGAAATATATAATCAGCAAAGACCTACGGAATACCAAGAGAAGAATACTCAACATTGTGTCATAACCTACATGGGAAAAGGATCTGAAGAAGAACAGATATACGTATATGTGTGAAAGAACCACATCTTGCACACCTAGAACAAACAAAACATTGTAATCAAGTTTGCTGTGATAAAAGATAAAAATTAAGTTAAAAATACGAACAAGAAGTAATGGGACATAAACTTAAAGGGCTTTTTCCTGGCACATTCCATTCTAATGTACAACCTAGAACACCACTTCCAGGAAGGCTCTGTGGCCCTAGTAACCAGATTTGGTAAAGGAGAAATGCTGCCGCCTTGTGGCCGATTCCCGCAAGAGCAGCTTTTAACCCACAGCTAACGGTCACTTAACATTCACAAGGACTCAGGGCTGTAAAGGACACCTGCCCTCAAAATTGTGCTGAGGTAGGGAATGGATAAAAAAAATTCAAAACAGGCAAATTTTTCAAGAAGATAGTATGAAGAGGTAAGTTTTACTCACTCTCTTTTTCAAAAAAGGAAAATGGATAAAAGCTCAACCTCAGGAAGTATTAGACTCATGCAACGGAATCTACAAAAAGTTTTCAACTCACACCAGTCGACTGACCATCAGCAAAAAGTCTACAAACAATAAATGCTGAAGAGGTTTCAGAGAACTGTGTACCCTCTAGCTGCTGGTGAGATGTAAAGTGGTTGACAGCCAATAATGAGAACAGAAAGGAGCTGCGCTTAAAAGGAAAAATTGAGGTACCATTCAATCCAGCAGGCGCCCCAACGGGCCGCTCACCTGAGAAGACCAGAATCAAGAAGACCCGGGCTGCAAAAGCTGCACTGCAGCCTTATTCACAATAGACAAGACAATGAAGCAACCAAAATGTCCATCAACAGATGAAGGGATAAAGAAGAAGTGGTCCATGTACACAATGAATACTAGCCATGGAAAACAATGAAACACTGCTCTTTGAGGCACCATAGATGATCTTGGAGATAATCACAGAACGTGAGGTAAGTCGGAAAGCAAAGTCCTATATCTTATGATAACACTTATAGGCGTTATCTAATAACTGACACAAATGAACGTATTTCCACAGAGAAAGGCACTCACTGACTTAGAAAAAAAACTATGCTTATCTAAAAGGAAAGGTGGGGGGAATGGATAAGTGAAGATTAGCGTTACCATATGTATACAAATACATATTATATACATATATCAAAAAGACCGACCATATAGCAAGGGAGGTTGACGGAACACTCTGTAATAATTTACATGGGAAGCGGATCTCTACATAAGTAGATATACATAATGTGTAAATGAACCAGAGTGTGTACACCTTGGACAAACAACATTCGAACCATTACCCCAATTTAAAAAATTAAAACAACGAACTAGAAGTAATGAGACATAAACTTATGGGGGGTTTTCCTGGCACATTCCATTCAAATTTACAACCTGGGTAAACGACTTCCAGAACGGCTCTGCTGCCCTAGTACCCAGATTTGGGAATGGAGAAATGCTGCATCCTGGTGGCCGTTTCCCACAACAGCAGCTTTAAACCCACGGCAAAAGGTCACGAAATATTCACCAATTGCAGTTCTGTAAATGACACCTGCCCCCCAAAACATACTGAGGTCGAAAATCGACCAAAAAATTCAAGAGTGCAACCTTCCAAAAGACAATTTGAAGAGGTATATTGTACTCACACTTTGTTTTCTTTTTTCTTTTAACAGAAAAGAAAAAGGCGTGGAGAAATGATGAATTTTAGGAATTTTTCAAGACAGGTAAACCCAACTTACAAAAACCTATCAGCTCACACCAGTCAGAATGGCCATCAACAAAAATGCTGCAAACAATAAATGCTGACGTGATTGTGGAGAAATGCGTACCCTCGATTCTAAGGGGCACGTGGTAAGAGCCACTAATGAAAGCACAATTGAGGTGCCTTGAAAAGGTAAACATTGAGCTACCATACCAGTCAATCAATCATACCCACTGCTGGGTCTATCACCTGAGAGAATGAAAATCAAAAATCACAGGCTGGCAATCCTGCGCTCCAGCAATATTTACCGTAGGCAACACTTGGAAGAAACGAAACTGTCCATCAAAAGAGGAATGCACCAAGAAGAAGGGGTCCATGTACACAATGGAATAGTAGCCATGGAAAACATTGAAGCACTGCTCTTTGAGGCACCATAGATGAGCCTGGAGATAATCACAAAACATGAAGTAGGACGGAAAGCAAAAGACCTATATCCTATGATATCACTTATGGCATTGTCTAATAACGGACACAAATGAACATATTTCCAAAGAGAAAGACACTCACAGGCTTAGAAAACAAACTATGCTCATCTAAAAGGAAAGGGGGGGGGGAATTGATAAATGAAGATGAGTGTTACTATACGTATACAAATACATATTATATACATGTATCAAAAAGACCGAACATATAGCAAGGGAGGTCTACGGAACACTGTAATATTTTACATGGGAAGAGGATCTGTACATTAATAGACATATATAATGTACAAATGAACCAGATTGTGTACACCTAGGACAAACAGTATTCTAATCTTTACCCCGATTAAAAAAAATTAAAAAACCAAGAAGAAGTAATGAGACATAAACTTATGGGGATTTCTCCTGGCAAATTCCATTCTAATTTACAACCTAGGACAAGGACGTGCAGAAAGGCTCTGCTGCCCTAGTACCCAGATTGGGGAATGGAGAAATGCTGCCTCCTTGTGGCCGTTTCCCACAACAGCAGCTTTAAACCCACTGCGAAAGGTCACTAGATATTCACCAACTTGCAGTTCTGTAAATGACACCTGCCCTCCAAAAAATTTCTGGGGTCAAAAATCGACCAAAAAATTCAAAAGAGGGCAACCTTCCAAGAAGACAATTTCAAGAGGTATATTGTACTCACGGTTTTTTCTTTTAAGAGAGAAAAGAAAAAGGCGTGGGAAAATGACGAATTTTAGGAAGTTTTAAAGATATGCAAAACGAAATTACAAATACCTATCAGCTCCCAGCAGTCAGAATGACCATTGGCAAAAATGCTGCAAACAATACATGCTGAAGGGATTGTGGAGAAATGTGTACCCTCAGTTCTAAGGGGGACGTGGAAAGAACCATTAATGTAAACACAATGGAGGTGCTTTGAAAAGGTAAACATTGAGCTACCAGTGAATCAAGCATACCACCTGCTGAGCCTATCACCTGAGAAAATGAGAATCTAAAAGTCACAGGCTGGCAAACCTGTACGCCAGCAATATTTACCATAGTCAACACTTGGAAGCAACAAAAATGTCCATCAACAGAGGAATGCACCAAGAAGAAGTGGTCCATGTATACAATGGAATGTTACTCCAGTAAAAAATATAAATTAAATTTAAAAAACAAACAAATGTAAGGAGACATCAGCATTTGTGGGTTTATCCGGGCACATTGCACTCTAATTTGTAAGCGAAGAACACCACTGGCCGGTAGGTCTGTTTCCCTAGTACCAGCGTGGGGAACGTAGAAAGGCTGCCGCCCTCGGGCCGTTACCTGCAAAAGCAGGTTTAAAGCCTGAGCTAATGGTCACTTCATATGAACTAGTACTGCAGGGCTGTAAATGAAACCTGCCCTCAAAATGTCTTGAGGGAGGTAATGGCCAAAATATTTCAAAAGGTGACACATACTTTAAGTAAACACTTTGAAGAACTAAGCTCTAATCACAGCTGGAAAAATAAAAAGGACATGTCTTCAAGCTCAATTTCAACGCATGATGAGACACATGCAAATTCAGCCACAAAGAGGTATCAGCTCACACCACTCAGAATAACCATCAGCAAAAAACTACAAAGAATAAATGCTGAAGGTGCTCTGGAGAAATGCATACCCTCAACTTTATGTGGGACGTAACCTGGAAAGAGCCACTAAAGAGAACAGAATGGAGGTGCCTTTAAAAGGTAAACATTGAGCTACCATATGATCCAGCAGACCCATTCCTGGACCTATAACCTAAGAAGACAGAATTGGAAAGACACAGGCAGGCAAATCTGCATTGCATAGTATCACAATAGCCAAGATATGGAAGTAACCAAAAAGTCCACCGACAGATGGGTGGACAAAGAAGCACTGCTACAAGTACAGATGGAATATGAGCTAGCGAGAAAATGAAACAATGCCATTTGCAACACCATAGATGAGTCTAGAAGTAATCACGCAACTTGTAGTAAGTGAGAAAGCGAAAGACACATATCCTGTATCACATACAGGTGTTACCTAACAATTGAAACAAACGAAGATATTTCCACAGAGAAAGGCAATCACGGATTCAGTACAAAAACTTATGGTTCACCAAATGGAAAGGTGTGAGGATTGGATACACCACCATATTGAGGTTAACAGAGAGATACAAACACATGTGAAATATATAATCAGCAAAGACCTACGGAATACCAAGAGAAGACTACTCAACATTGTGTCATAACCTACATGGGAAAAGGATCTGAAGAAGAACAGATATACGTATATGTGTGAAAGAACCACATCTTGCACACCTAGAACAAACAAAACATTGTAATCAAGTTTGCTGTGATAAAAGATAAAAATTAAGTTAAAAATACGAACAAGAAGTAATGGGACATAAACTTAAAGGGCTTTTTCCTGGCACATTCCATTCTAATGTACAACCTAGAACACCACTTCCAGGAAGGCTCTGTGGCCCTAGTAACCAGATTTGGTAAAGGAGAAATGCTGCCGCCTTGTGGCCGATTCCCGCAAGAGCAGCTTTTAACCCACAGCTAACGGTCACTTAACATTCACAAGGACTCAGGGCTGTAAAGGACACCTGCCCTCAAAATTGTGCTGAGGTAGGGAATGGATAAAAAAAATTCAAAACAGGCAAATTTTTCAAGAAGATAGTATGAAGAGGTAAGTTTTACTCACTCTCTTTTTCAAAAAAGGAAAATGGATAAAAGCTCAACCTCAGGAAGTATTAGACTCATGCAACGGAATCTACAAAAAGTTTTCAACTCACACCAGTCGACTGACCATCAGCAAAAAGTCTACAAACAATAAATGCTGAAGAGGTTTCAGAGAACTGTGTACCCTCTAGCTGCTGGTGAGATGTAAAGTGGTTGACAGCCAATAATGAGAACAGAAAGGAGCTGCGCTTAAAAGGAAAAATTGAGGTACCATTCAATCCAGCAGGCGCCCCAACGGGCCGCTCACCTGAGAAGACCAGAATCAAGAAGACCCGGGCTGCAAAAGCTGCACTGCAGCCTTATTCACAATAGACAAGACAGTGAAGCAACCAAAATGTCCATCAACAGATGAAGGGATAAAGAAGAAGTGGTCCATGTACACAATGAATACTAGCCATGGAAAACAATGAAACACTGCTCTTTGAGGCACCATAGATGATCTTGGAGATAATCACAGAACGTGAGGTAAGTCGGAAAGCAAAGTCCTATATCTTATGATAACACTTATAGGCGTTATCTAATAACTGACACAAATGAACGTATTTCCACAGAGAAAGGCACTCACTGACTTAGAAAAAAAACTATGCTTATCTAAAAGGAAAGGTGGGGGGAATGGATAAGTGAAGATTAGCGTTACCATATGTATACAAATACATATTATATACATATATCAAAAAGACCGACCATATAGCAAGGGAGGTTGACGGAACACTCTGTAATAATTTACATGGGAAGCGGATCTCTACATAAGTAGATATACATAATGTGTAAATGAACCAGAGTGTGTACACCTTGGACAAACAACATTCGAACCATTACCCCAATTTAAAAAATTAAAACAACGAACTAGAAGTAATGAGACATAAACTTATGGGGGGTTTTCCTGGCACATTCCATTCAAATTTACAACCTGGGTAAACGACTTCCAGAACGGCCCTGCTGCCCTAGTACCCAGATTTGGGAATGGAGAAATGCTGCATCCTGGTGGCCGTTTCCCACAACAGCAGCTTTAAACCCACGGCAAAAGGTCACGAAATATTCACCAATTGCAGTTCTGTAAATGACACCTGCCCCCCAAAACATACTGAGGTCGAAAATCGACCAAAAAATTCAAGAGTGCAACCTTCCAAAAGACAATTTGAAGAGGTATATTGTACTCACACTTTGTTTTCTTTTTTCTTTTAACAGAAAAGAAAAAGGCGTGGAGAAATGATGAATTTTAGGAATTTTTAAAGACAGGTAAACCCAACTTACAAAAACCTATCAGCTCACACCAGTCAGAATGGCCATCAACAAAAATGCTGCAAACAATAAATGCTGACGTGATTGTGGAGAAATGCGTACCCTCGATTCTAAGGGGCACGTGGTAAGAGCCACTAATGAAAGCACAATTGAGGTGCCTTGAAAAGGTAAACATTGAGCTACCATACCAGTCAATCAATCATACCCACTGCTGGGTCTATCACCTGAGAGAATGAAAATCAAAAATCACAGGCTGGCAATCCTGCGCTCCAGCAATATTTACCGTAGGCAACACTTGGAAGAAACGAAACTGTCCATCAAAAGAGGAATGCACCAAGAAGAAGGGGTCCATGTACACAATGGAATAGTAGCCATGGAAAACATTGAAGCACTGCTCTTTGAGGCACCATAGATGAGCCTGGAGATAATCACAAAACATGAAGTAGGACGGAAAGCAAAAGACCTATATCCTATGATATCACTTATGGCATTGTCTAATAACGGACACAAATGAACATATTTCCAAAGAGAAAGACACTCACAGGCTTAGAAAACAAACTATGCTCATCTAAAAGGAAAGGGGGGGGGAATTGATAAATGAAGATGAGTGTTACTATACGTATACAAATACATATTATATACATGTATCAAAAAGACCGAACATATAGCAAGGGAGGTCTACGGAACACTGTAATATTTTACATGGGAAGAGGATCTGTACATTAATAGACATATATAATGTACAAATGAACCAGATTGTGTACACCTAGGACAAACAGTATTCTAATCTTTACCCCGATTAAAAAAAATTAAAAAACCAAGAAGAAGTAATGAGACATAAACTTATGGGGATTTCTCCTGGCAAATTCCATTCTAATTTACAACCTAGGACAAGGACGTGCAGAAAGGCTCTGCTGCCCTAGTACCCAGATTGGGGAATGGAGAAATGCTGCCTCCTTGTGGCCGTTTCCCACAACAGCAGCTTTAAACCCACTGCGAAAGGTCACTAGATATTCACCAACTTGCAGTTCTGTAAATGACACCTGCCCTCCAAAAAATTTCTGGGGTCAAAAATCGACCAAAAAATTCAAAAGAGGGCAACCTTCCAAGAAGACAATTTCAAGAGGTATATTGTACTCACGGTTTTTTCTTTTAAGAGAGAAAAGAAAAAGGCGTGGGAAAATGACGAATTTTAGGAAGTTTTAAAGATATGCAAAACGAAATTACAAATACCTATCAGCTCCCAGCAGTCAGAATGACCATTGGCAAAAATGCTGCAAACAATACATGCTGAAGGGATTGTGGAGAAATGTGTACCCTCAGTTCTAAGGGGGACGTGGAAAGAACCATTAATGTAAACACAATGGAGGTGCTTTGAAAAGGTAAACATTGAGCTACCAGTGAATCAAGCATACCACCTGCTGAGCCTATCACCTGAGAAAATGAGAATCTAAAAGTCACAGGCTGGCAAACCTGTACGCCAGCAATATTTACCATAGTCAACACTTGGAAGCAACAAAAATGTCCATCAACAGAGGAATGCACCAAGAAGAAGTGGTCCATGTATACAATGGAATGTTACTCCAGTAAAAAATATAAATTAAATTTAAAAAACAAACAAATGTAAGGAGACATCAGCATTTGTGGGTTTATCCGGGCACATTGCACTCTAATTTGTAAGCGAAGAACACCACTGGCCGGTAGGTCTGTTTCCCTAGTACCAGCGTGGGGAACGTAGAAAGGCTGCCGCCCTCGGGCCGTTACCTGCAAAAGCAGGTTTAAAGCCTGAGCTAATGGTCACTTCATATGAACTAGTACTGCAGGGCTGTAAATGAAACCTGCCCTCAAAATGTCTTGAGGGAGGTAATGGCCAAAATATTTCAAAAGGTGACACATACTTTAAGTAAACACTTTGAAGAACTAAGCTCTAATCACAGCTGGAAAAATAAAAAGGACATGTCTTCAAGCTCAATTTCAACGCATGATGAGACACATGCAAATTCAGCCACAAAGAGGTATCAGCTCACACCACTCAGAATAACCATCAGCAAAAAACTACAAAGAATAAATGCTGAAGGTGCTCTGGAGAAATGCATACCCTCAACTTTATGTGGGACCTAACCTGGAAAGAGCCACTAAAGAGAACAGAATGGAGGTGCCTTTAAAAGGTAAACATTGAGCTACCATATGATCCAGCAGACCCATCCCTGGACCTATAACCTAAGAAGACAGAATTGGAAAGACACAGGCAGGCAAATCTGCATTGCATAGTATCACAATAGCCAAGATATGGAAGTAACCAAAAAGTCCACCGACAGATGGGTGGACAAAGAAGCACTGCTACAAGTACAGATGGAATATGAGCTAGCGAGAAAATGAAACAATGCCATTTGCAACACCATAGATGAGTCTAGAAGTAATCACGCAACTTGTAGTAAGTGAGAAAGCGAAAGACACATATCCTGTATCACATACAGGTGTTACCTAACAATTGAAACAAACGAAGATATTTCCACAGAGAAAGGCAATCACGGATTCAGTACAAAAACTTATGGTTCACCAAATGGAAAGGTGTGAGGATTGGATACACCACCATATTGAGGTTAACAGAGAGATACAAACACATGTGAAATATATAATCAGCAAAGACCTACGGAATACCAAGAGAAGACTACTCAACATTGTGTCATAACCTACATGGGAAAAGGATCTGAAGAAGAACAGATATACGTATATGTGTGAAAGAACCACATCTTGCACACCTAGAACAAACAAAACATTGTAATCAAGTTTGCTGTGATAAAAGATAAAAATTAAGTTAAAAATACGAACAAGAAGTAATGAGACATAAACTTAAAGGGCTTTTTCCTGGCACATTCCATTCTAATGTACAACCTAGAACACCACTTCCAGGAAGGCTCTGTGGCCCTAGTAACCAGATTTGGTAAAGGAGAAATGCTGCCGCCTTGTGGCCGATTCCCGCAAGAGCAGCTTTTAACCCACAGCTAACAGTCACTTAACATTCACAAGGACTCAGGGCTGTAAAGGACACCTGCCCTCAAAATTGTGCTGAGGTAGGGAATGGATAAAAAAAATTCAAAACAGGCAAATTTTTCAAGAAGATAGTATGAAGAGGTAAGTTTTACTCACTCTCTTTTTCAAAAAAGGAAAATGGATAAAAGCTCAACCTCAGGAAGTATTAGACTCATGCAACGGAATCTACAAAAAGTTTTCAACTCACACCAGTCGACTGACCATCAGCAAAAAGTCTACAAACAATAAATGCTGAAGAGGTTTCAGAGAACTGTGTACCCTCTAGCTGCTGGTGAGATGTAAAGTGGTTGACAGCCAATAATGAGAACAGAAAGGAGCTGCGCTTAAAAGGAAAAATTGAGGTACCATTCAATCCAGCAGGCGCCCCAACGGGCCGCTCACCTGAGAAGACCAGAATCAAGAAGACCCGGGCTGCAAAAGCTGCACTGCAGCCTTATTCACAATAGACAAGACAGTGAAGCAACCAAAATGTCCATCAACAGATGAAGGGATAAAGAAGAAGTGGTCCATGTACACAATGAATACTAGCCATGGAAAACAATGAAACACTGCTCTTTGAGGCACCATAGATGATCTTGGAGATAATCACAGAACGTGAGGTAAGTCGGAAAGCAAAGTCCTATATCTTATGATAACACTTATAGGCGTTATCTAATAACTGACACAAATGAACGTATTTCCACAGAGAAAGGCACTCACTGACTTAGAAAAAAAACTATGCTTATCTAAAAGGAAAGGTGGGGGGAATGGATAAGTGAAGATTAGCGTTACCATATGTATACAAATACATATTATATACATATATCAAAAAGACCGACCATATAGCAAGGGAGGTTGACGGAACACTCTGTAATAATTTACATGGGAAGCGGATCTCTACATAAGTAGATATACATAATGTGTAAATGAACCAGAGTGTGTACACCTTGGACAAACAACATTCGAACCATTACCCCAATTTAAAAAATTAAAACAACGAACTAGAAGTAATGAGACATAAACTTATGGGGGGTTTTCCTGGCACATTCCATTCAAATTTACAACCTGGGTAAACGACTTCCAGAACGGCTCTGCTGCCCTAGTACCCAGATTTGGGAATGGAGAAATGCTGCATCCTGGTGGCCGTTTCCCACAACAGCAGCTTTAAACCCACGGCAAAAGGTCACGAAATATTCACCAATTGCAGTTCTGTAAATGACACCTGCCCCCCAAAACATACTGAGGTCGAAAATCGACCAAAAAATTCAAGAGTGCAACCTTCCAAAAGACAATTTGAAGAGGTATATTGTACTCACACTTTGTTTTCTTTTTTCTTTTAACAGAAAAGAAAAAGGCGTGGAGAAATGATGAATTTTAGGAATTTTTCAAGACAGGTAAACCCAACTTACAAAAACCTATCAGCTCACACCAGTCAGAATGGCCATCAACAAAAATGCTGCAAACAATAAATGCTGACGTGATTGTGGAGAAATGCGTACCCTCGATTCTAAGGGGCACGTGGTAAGAGCCACTAATGAAAGCACAATTGAGGTGCCTTGAAAAGGTAAACATTGAGCTACCATACCAGTCAATCAATCATACCCACTGCTGGGTCTATCACCTGAGAGAATGAAAATCAAAAATCACAGGCTGGCAATCCTGCGCTCCAGCAATATTTACCGTAGGCAACACTTGGAAGAAACGAAACTGTCCATCAAAAGAGGAATGCACCAAGAAGAAGGGGTCCATGTACACAATGGAATAGTAGCCATGGAAAACATTGAAGCACTGCTCTTTGAGGCACCATAGATGAGCCTGGAGATAATCACAAAACATGAAGTAGGACGGAAAGCAAAAGACCTATATCCTATGATATCACTTATGGCATTGTCTAATAACGGACACAAATGAACATATTTCCAAAGAGAAAGACACTCACAGGCTTAGAAAACAAACTATGCTCATCTAAAAGGAAAGGGGGGGGGGGAATTGATAAATGAAGATGAGTGTTACTATACGTATACAAATACATATTATATACATGTATCAAAAAGACCGAACATATAGCAAGGGAGGTCTACGGAACACTGTAATATTTTACATGGGAAGAGGATCTGTACATTAATAGACATATATAATGTACAAATGAACCAGATTGTGTACACCTAGGACAAACAGTATTCTAATCTTTACCCCGATTAAAAAAAATTAAAAAACCAAGAAGAAGTAATGAGACATAAACTTATGGGGATTTCTCCTGGCAAATTCCATTCTAATTTACAACCTAGGACAAGGACGTGCAGAAAGGCTCTGCTGCCCTAGTACCCAGATTGGGGAATGGAGAAATGCTGCCTCCTTGTGGCCGTTTCCCACAACAGCAGCTTTAAACCCACTGCGAAAGGTCACTAGATATTCACCAACTTGCATTTCTGTAAATGACACCTGCCCTCCAAAAAATTTCTGGGGTCAAAAATCAACCAAAAAATTCAAAAGAGGGCAACCTTCCAAGAAGACAATTTCAAGAGGTATATTGTACTCACGGTTTTTTCTTTTAAGAGAGAAAAGAAAAAGGCGTGGGAAAATGACGAATTTTAGGAAGTTTTAAAGATATGCAAAACGAAATTACAAATACCTATCAGCTCCCAGCAGTCAGAATGACCATTGGCAAAAATGCTGCAAACAATACATGCTGAAGGGATTGTGGAGAAATGTGTACCCTCAGTTCTAAGGGGGACGTGGAAAGAACCATTAATGTAAACACAATGGAGGTGCTTTGAAAAGGTAAACATTGAGCTACCAGTGAATCAAGCATACCACCTGCTGAGCCTATCACCTGAGAAAATGAGAATCTAAAAGTCACAGGCTGGCAAACCTGTACGCCAGCAATATTTACCATAGTCAACACTTGGAAGCAACAAAAATGTCCATCAACAGAGGAATGCACCAAGAAGAAGTGGTCCATGTATACAATGGAATGTTACTCCAGTAAAAAATATAAATTAAATTTAAAAAACAAACAAATGTAAGGAGACATCAGCATTTGTGGGTTTATCCGGGCACATTGCACTCTAATTTGTAAGCGAAGAACACCACTGGCCGGTAGGTCTGTTTCCCTAGTACCAGCGTGGGGAACATAGAAAGGCTGCCGCCCTCGGGCCGTTACCTGCAAAAGCAGGTTTAAAGCCTGAGCTAATGGTCACTTCATATGAACTAGTACTGCAGGGCTGTAAATGAAACCTGCCCTCAAAATGTCTTGAGGGAGGTAATGGCCAAAATATTTCAAAAGGTGACACATACTTTAAGTAAACACTTTGAAGAACTAAGCTCTAATCACAGCTGGAAAAATAAAAAGGACATGTCTTCAAGCTCAATTTCAACGCATGATGAGACACATGCAAATTCAGCCACAAAGAGGTATCAGCTCACACCACTCAGAATAACCATCAGCAAAAAACTACAAAGAATAAATGCTGAAGGTGCTCTGGAGAAATGCATACCCTCAACTTTATGTGGGACGTAACCTGGAAAGAGCCACTAAAGAGAACAGAATGGAGGTGCCTTTAAAAGGTAAACATTGAGCTACCATATGATCCAGCAGACCCATTCCTGGACCTATAACCTAAGAAGACAGAATTGGAAAGACACAGGCAGGCAAATCTGCATTGCATAGTATCACAATAGCCAAGATATGGAAGTAACCAAAAAGTCCACCGACAGATGGGTGGACAAAGAAGCACTGCTACAAGTACAGATGGAATATGAGCTAGCGAGAAAATGAAACAATGCCATTTGCAACACCATAGATGAGTCTAGAAGTAATCACGCAACTTGTAGTAAGTGAGAAAGCGAAAGACACATATCCTGTATCACATACAGGTGTTACCTAACAATTGAAACAAACGAAGATATTTCCACAGAGAAAGGCAATCACGGATTCAGTACAAAAACTTATGGTTCACCAAATGGAAAGGTGTGAGGATTGGATACACCACCATATTGAGGTTAACAGAGAGATACAAACACATGTGAAATATATAATCAGCAAAGACCTACGGAATACCAAGAGAAGACTACTCAACATTGTGTCATAACCTACATGGGAAAAGGATCTGAAGAAGAACAGATATACGTATATGTGTGAAAGAACCACATCTTGCACACCTAGAACAAACAAAACATTGTAATCAAGTTTGCTGTGATAAAAGATAAAAATTAAGTTAAAAATACGAACAAGAAGTAATGAGACATAAACTTAAAGGGCTTTTTCCTGGCACATTCCATTCTAATGTACAACCTAGAACACCACTTCCAGGAAGGCTCTGTGGCCCTAGTAACCAGATTTGGTAAAGGAGAAATGCTGCCGCCTTGTGGCCGATTCCCGCAAGAGCAGCTTTTAACCCACAGCTAACGGTCACTTAACATTCACAAGGACTCAGGGCTGTAAAGGACACCTGCCCTCAAAATTGTGCTGAGGTAGGGAATGGATAAAAAAAATTCAAAACAGGCAAATTTTTCAAGAAGATAGTATGAAGAGGTAAGTTTTACTCACTCTCTTTTTCAAAAAAGGAAAATGGATAAAAGCTCAACCTCAGGAAGTATTAGACTCATGCAACGGAATCTACAAAAAGTTTTCAACTCACACCAGTCGACTGACCATCAGCAAAAAGTCTACAAACAATAAATGCTGAAGAGGTTTCAGAGAACTGTGTACCCTCTAGCTGCTGGTGAGATGTAAAGTGGTTGACAGCCAATAATGAGAACAGAAAGGAGCTGCGCTTAAAAGGAAAAATTGAGGTACCATTCAATCCAGCAGGCGCCCCAACGGGCCGCTCACCTGAGAAGACCAGAATCAAGAAGACCCGGGCTGCAAAAGCTGCACTGCAGCCTTATTCACAATAGACAAGACAGTGAAGCAACCAAAATGTCCATCAACAGATGAAGGGATAAAGAAGAAGTGGTCCATGTACACAATGAATACTAGCCCTGGAAAACAATGAAACACTGCTCTTTGAGGCACCATAGATGATCTTGGAGATAATCACAGAACGTGAGGTAAGTCGGAAAGCAAAGTCCTATATCTTATGATAACACTTATAGGCGTTATCTAATAACTGACACAAATGAACGTATTTCCACAGAGAAAGGCACTCACTGACTTAGAAAAAAAACTATGCTTATCTAAAAGGAAAGGTGGGGGGAATGGATAAGTGAAGATTAGCGTTACCATATGTATACAAATACATATTATATACATATATCAAAAAGACCGACCATATAGCAAGGGAGGTTGACGGAACACTCTGTAATAATTTACATGGGAAGCGGATCTCTACATAAGTAGATATACATAATGTGTAAATGAACCAGAGTGTGTACACCTTGGACAAACAACATTCGAACCATTACCCCAATTTAAAAAATTAAAACAACGAACTAGAAGTAATGAGACATAAACTTATGGGGGGTTTTCCTGGCACATTCCATTCAAATTTACAACCTGGGTAAACGACTTCCAGAACGGCTCTGCTGCCCTAGTACCCAGATTTGGGAATGGAGAAATGCTGCATCCTGGTGGCCGTTTCCCACAACAGCAGCTTTAAACCCACGGCAAAAGGTCACGAAATATTCACCAATTGCAGTTCTGTAAATGACACCTGCCCCCCAAAACATACTGAGGTCGAAAATCGACCAAAAAATTCAAGAGTGCAACCTTCCAAAAGACAATTTGAAGAGGTATATTGTACTCACACTTTGTTTTCTTTTTTCTTTTAACAGAAAAGAAAAAGGCATGGAGAAATGATGAATTTTAGGAATTTTTAAAGACAGGTAAACCCAACTTACAAAAACCTATCAGCTCACACCAGTCAGAATGGCCATCAACAAAAATGCTGCAAACAATAAATGCTGACGTGATTGTGGAGAAATGCGTACCCTCGATTCTAAGGGGCACGTGGTAAGAGCCACTAATGAAAGCACAATTGAGGTGCCTTGAAAAGGTAAACATTGAGCTACCATACCAGTCAATCAATCATACCCACTGCTGGGTCTATCACCTGAGAGAATGAAAATCAAAAATCACAGGCTGGCAATCCTGCGCTCCAGCAATATTTACCGTAGGCAACACTTGGAAGAAACGAAACTGTCCATCAAAAGAGGAATGCACCAAGAAGAAGGGGTCCATGTACACAATGGAATAGTAGCCATGGAAAACATTGAAGCACTGCTCTTTGAGGCACCATAGATGAGCCTGGAGATAATCACAAAACATGAAGTAGGACGGAAAGCAAAAGACCTATATCCTATGATATCACTTATGGCATTGTCTAATAACGGACACAAATGAACATATTTCCAAAGAGAAAGACACTCACAGGCTTAGAAAACAAACTATGCTCATCTAAAAGGAAAGGGGGGGGGGAATTGATAAATGAAGATGAGTGTTACTATACGTATACAAATACATATTATATACATGTATCAAAAAGACCGAACATATAGCAAGGGAGGTCTACGGAACACTGTAATATTTTACATGGGAAGAGGATCTGTACATTAATAGACATATATAATGTACAAATGAACCAGATTGTGTACACCTAGGACAAACAGTATTCTAATCTTTACCCCGATTAAAAAAAATTAAAAAACCAAGAAGAAGTAATGAGACATAAACTTATGGGGATTTCTCCTGGCAAATTCCATTCTAATTTACAACCTAGGACAAGGACGTGCAGAAAGGCTCTGCTGCCCTAGTACCCAGATTGGGGAATGGAGAAATGCTGCCTCCTTGTGGCCGTTTCCCACAACAGCAGCTTTAAACCCACTGCGAAAGGTCACTAGATATTCACCAACTTGCAGTTCTGTAAATGACACCTGCCCTCCAAAAAATTTCTGGGGTCAAAAATCGACCAAAAAATTCAAAAGAGGGCAACCTTCCAAGAAGACAATTTCAAGAGGTATATTGTACTCACGGTTTTTTCTTTTAAGAGAGAAAAGAAAAAGGCGTGGGAAAATGACGAATTTTAGGAAGTTTTAAAGATATGCAAAACGAAATTACAAATACCTATCAGCTCCCAGCAGTCAGAATGACCATTGGCAAAAATGCTGCAAACAATACATGCTGAAGGGATTGTGGAGAAATGTGTACCCTCAGTTCTAAGGGGGACGTGGAAAGAACCATTAATGTAAACACAATGGAGGTGCTTTGAAAAGGTAAACATTGAGCTACCAGTGAATCAAGCATACCACCTGCTGAGCCTATCACCTGAGAAAATGAGAATCTAAAAGTCACAGGCTGGCAAACCTGTACGCCAGCAATATTTACCATAGTCAACACTTGGAAGCAACAAAAATGTCCATCAACAGAGGAATGCACCAAGAAGAAGTGGTCCATGTATACAATGGAATGTTACTCCAGTAAAAAATATAAATTAAATTTAAAAAACAAACAAATGTAAGGAGACATCAGCATTTGTGGGTTTATCCGGGCACATTGCACTCTAATTTGTAAGCGAAGAACACCACTGGCCGGTAGGTCTGTTTCCCTAGTACCAGCGTGGGGAACGTAGAAAGGCTGCCGCCCTCGGGCCGTTACCTGCAAAAGCAGGTTTAAAGCCTGAGCTAATGGTCACTTCATATGAACTAGTACTGCAGGACTGTAAATGAAACCTGCCCTCAAAATGTCTTGAGGGAGGTAATGGCCAAAATATTTCAAAAGGTGACACATACTTTAAGTAAACACTTTGAAGAACTAAGCTCTAATCACAGCTGGAAAAATAAAAAGGACATGTCTTCAAGCTCAATTTCAACGCATGATGAGACACATGCAAATTCAGCCACAAAGAGGTATCAGCTCACACCACTCAGAATAACCATCAGCAAAAAACTACAAAGAATAAATGCTGAAGGTGCTCTGGAGAAATGCATACCCTCAACTTTATGTGGGACGTAACCTGGAAAGAGCCACTAAAGAGAACAGAATGGAGGTGCCTTTAAAAGGTAAACACTGAGCTACCATATGATCCAGCAGACCCATTCCTGGACCTATAACCTAAGAAGACAGAATTGGAAAGACACAGGCAGGCAAATCTGCATTGCATAGTATCACAATAGCCAAGATATGGAAGTAACCAAAAAGTCCACCGACAGATGGGTGGACAAAGAAGCACTGCTACAAGTACAGATGGAATATGAGCTAGCGAGAAAATGAAACAATGCCATTTGCAACACCATAGATGAGTCTAGAAGTAATCACGCAACTTGTAGTAAGTGAGAAAGCGAAAGACACATATCCTGTATCACATACAGGTGTTACCTAACAATTGAAACAAACGAAGATATTTCCACAGAGAAAGGCAATCACGGATTCAGTACAAAAACTTATGGTTCACCAAATGGAAAGGTGTGAGGATTGGATACACCACCATATTGAGGTTAACAGAGAGATACAAACACATGTGAAATATATAATCAGCAAAGACCTACGGAATACCAAGAGAAGACTACTCAACATTGTGTCATAACCTACATGGGAAAAGGATCTGAAGAAGAACAGATATACGTATATGTGTGAAAGAACCACATCTTGCACACCTAGAACAAACAAAACATTGTAATCAAGTTTGCTGTGATAAAAGATAAAAATTAAGTTAAAAATACGAACAAGAAGTAATGAGACATAAACTTAAAGGGCTTTTTCCTGGCACATTCCATTCTAATGTACAACCTAGAACACCACTTCCAGGAAGGCTCTGTGGCCCTAGTAACCAGATTTGGTAAAGGAGAAATGCTGCCGCCTTGTGGCCGATTCCCGCAAGAGCAGCTTTTAACCCACAGCTAACGGTCACTTAACATTCACAAGGACTCAGGGCTGTAAAGGACACCTGCCCTCAAAATTGTGCTGAGGTAGGGAATGGATAAAAAAAATTCAAAACAGGCAAATTTTTCAAGAAGATAGTATGAAGAGGTAAGTTTTACTCACTCTCTTTTTCAAAAAAGGAAAATGGATAAAAGCTCAACCTCAGGAAGTATTAGACTCATGCAACGGAATCTACAAAAAGTTTTCAACTCACACCAGTCGACTGACCATCAGCAAAAAGTCTACAAACAATAAATGCTGAAGAGGTTTCAGAGAACTGTGTACCCTCTAGCTGCTGGTGAGATGTAAAGTGGTTGACAGCCAATAATGAGAACAGAAAGGAGCTGCGCTTAAAAGGAAAAATTGAGGTACCATTCAATCCAGCAGGCGCCCCAACGGGCCGCTCACCTGAGAAGACCAGAATCAAGAAGACCCGGGCTGCAAAAGCTGCACTGCAGCCTTATTCACAATAGACAAGACAGTGAAGCAACCAAAATGTCCATCAACAGATGAAGGGATAAAGAAGAAGTGGTCCATGTACACAATGAATACTAGCCCTGGAAAACAATGAAACACTGCTCTTTGAGGCACCATAGATGATCTTGGAGATAATCACAGAACGTGAGGTAAGTCGGAAAGCAAAGTCCTATATCTTATGATAACACTTATAGGCGTTATCTAATAACTGACACAAATGAACGTATTTCCACAGAGAAAGGCACTCACTGACTTAGAAAAAAAACTATGCTTATCTAAAAGGAAAGGTGGGGGGAATGGATAAGTGAAGATTAGCGTTACCATATGTATACAAATACATATTATATACATATATCAAAAAGACCGACCATATAGCAAGGGAGGTTGACGGAACACTCTGTAATAATTTACATGGGAAGCGGATCTCTACATAAGTAGATATACATAATGTGTAAATGAACCAGAGTGTGTACACCTTGGACAAACAACATTCGAACCATTACCCCAATTTAAAAAATTAAAACAACGAACTAGAAGTAATGAGACATAAACTTATGGGGGGTTTTCCTGGCACATTCCATTCAAATTTACAACCTGGGTAAACGACTTCCAGAACGGCTCTGCTGCCCTAGTACCCAGATTTGGGAATGGAGAAATGCTGCATCCTGGTGGCCGTTTCCCACAACAGCAGCTTTAAACCCACGGCAAAAGGTCACGAAATATTCACCAATTGCAGTTCTGTAAATGACACCTGCCCCCCAAAACATACTGAGGTCGAAAATCGACCAAAAAATTCAAGAGTGCAACCTTCCAAAAGACAATTTGAAGAGGTATATTGTACTCACACTTTGTTTTCTTTTTTCTTTTAACAGAAAAGAAAAAGGCATGGAGAAATGATGAATTTTAGGAATTTTTAAAGACAGGTAAACCCAACTTACAAAAACCTGTCAGCTCACACCAGTCAGAATGGCCATCAACAAAAATGCTGCAAACAATAAATGCTGACGTGATTGTGGAGAAATGCGTACCCTCGATTCTAAGGGGCACGTGGTAAGAGCCACTAATGAAAGCACAATTGAGGTGCCTTGAAAAGGTAAACATTGAGCTACCATACCAGTCAATCAATCATACCCACTGCTGGGTCTATCACCTGAGAGAATGAAAATCAAAAATCACAGGCTGGCAATCCTGCGCTCCAGCAATATTTACCGTAGGCAACACTTGGAAGAAACGAAACTGTCCATCAAAAGAGGAATGCACCAAGAAGAAGGGGTCCATGTACACAATGGAATAGTAGCCATGGAAAACATTGAAGCACTGCTCTTTGAGGCACCATAGATGAGCCTGGAGATAATCACAAAACATGAAGTAGGACGGAAAGCAAAAGACCTATATCCTATGATATCACTTATGGCATTGTCTAATAACGGACACAAATGAACATATTTCCAAAGAGAAAGACACTCACAGGCTTAGAAAACAAACTATGCTCATCTAAAAGGAAAGGGGGGGGGAATTGATAAATGAAGATGAGTGTTACTATACGTATACAAATACATATTATATACATGTATCAAAAAGACCGAACATATAGCAAGGGAGGTCTACGGAACACTGTAATATTTTACATGGGAAGAGGATCTGTACATTAATAGACATATATAATGTACAAATGAACCAGATTGTGTACACCTAGGACAAACAGTATTCTAATCTTTACCCCGATTAAAAAAAATTAAAAAACCAAGAAGAAGTAATGAGACATAAACTTATGGGGATTTCTCCTGGCAAATTCCATTCTAATTTACAACCTAGGACAAGGACGTGCAGAAAGGCTCTGCTGCCCTAGTACCCAGATTGGGGAATGGAGAAATGCTGCCTCCTTGTGGCCGTTTCCCACAACAGCAGCTTTAAACCCACTGCGAAAGGTCACTAGATATTCACCAACTTGCAGTTCTGTAAATGACACCTGCCCTCCAAAAAATTTCTGGGGTCAAAAATCGACCAAAAAATTCAAAAGAGGGCAACCTTCCAAGAAGACAATTTCAAGAGGTATATTGTACTCACGGTTTTTTCTTTTAAGAGAGAAAAGAAAAAGGCGTGGGAAAATGACGAATTTTAGGAAGTTTTAAAGATATGCAAAACGAAATTACAAATACCTATCAGCTCCCAGCAGTCAGAATGACCATTGGCAAAAATGCTGCAAACAATACATGCTGAAGGGATTGTGGAGAAATGTGTACCCTCAGTTCTAAGGGGGACGTGGAAAGAACCATTAATGTAAACACAATGGAGGTGCTTTGAAAAGGTAAACATTGAGCTACCAGTGAATCAAGCATACCACCTGCTGAGCCTATCACCTGAGAAAATGAGAATCTAAAAGTCACAGGCTGGCAAACCTGTACGCCAGCAATATTTACCATAGTCAACACTTGGAAGCAACAAAAATGTCCATCAACAGAGGAATGCACCAAGAAGAAGTGGTCCATGTATACAATGGAATGTTACTCCAGTAAAAAATATAAATTAAATTTAAAAAACAAACAAATGTAAGGAGACATCAGCATTTGTGGGTTTATCCGGGCACATTGCACTCTAATTTGTAAGCGAAGAACACCACTGGCCGGTAGGTCTGTTTCCCTAGTACCAGCGTGGGGAACGTAGAAAGGCTGCCGCCCTCGGGCCGTTACCTGCAAAAGCAGGTTTAAAGCCTGAGCTAATGGTCACTTCATATGAACTAGTACTGCAGGGCTGTAAATGAAACCTGCCCTCAAAATGTCTTGAGGGAGGTAATGGCCAAAATATTTCAAAAGGTGACACATACTTTAAGTAAACACTTTGAAGAACTAAGCTCTAATCACAGCTGGAAAAATAAAAAGGACATGTCTTCAAGCTCAATTTCAACGCATGATGAGACACATGCAAATTCAGCCACAAAGAGGTATCAGCTCACACCACTCAGAATAACCATCAGCAAAAAACTACAAAGAATAAATGCTGAAGGTGCTCTGGAGAAATGCATACCCTCAACTTTATGTGGGACGTAACCTGGAAAGAGCCACTAAAGAGAACAGAATGGAGGTGCCTTTAAAAGGTAAACATTGAGCTACCATATGATCCAGCAGACCCATTCCTGGACCTATAACCTAAGAAGACAGAATTGGAAAGACACAGGCAGGCAAATCTGCATTGCATAGTATCACAATAGCCAAGATATGGAAGTAACCAAAAAGTCCACCGACAGATGGGTGGACAAAGAAGCACTGCTACAAGTACAGATGGAATATGAGCTAGCGAGAAAATGAAACAATGCCATTTGCAACACCATAGATGAGTCTAGAAGTAATCACGCAACTTGTAGTAAGTGAGAAAGCGAAAGACACATATCCTGTATCACATACAGGTGTTACCTAACAATTGAAACAAACGAAGATATTTCCACAGAGAAAGGCAATCACGGATTCAGTACAAAAACTTATGGTTCACCAAATGGAAAGGTGTGAGGATTGGATACACCACCATATTGAGGTTAACAGAGAGATACAAACACATGTGAAATATATAATCAGCAAAGACCTACGGAATACCAAGAGAAGACTACTCAACATTGTGTCATAACCTACATGGGAAAAGGATCTGAAGAAGAACAGATATACGTATATGTGTGAAAGAACCACATCTTGCACACCTAGAACAAACAAAACATTGTAATCAAGTTTGCTGTGATAAAAGATAAAAATTAAGTTAAAAATACGAACAAGAAGTAATGAGACATAAACTTAAAGGGCTTTTTCCTGGCACATTCCATTCTAATGTACAACCTAGAACACCACTTCCAGGAAGGCTCTGTGGCCCTAGTAACCAGATTTGGTAAAGGAGAAATGCTGCCGCCTTGTGGCCGATTCCCGCAAGAGCAGCTTTTAACCCACAGCTAACGGTCACTTAACATTCACAAGGACTCAGGGCTGTAAAGGACACCTGCCCTCAAAATTGTGCTGAGGTAGGGAATGGATAAAAAAAATTCAAAACAGGCAAATTTTTCAAGAAGATAGTATGAAGAGGTAAGTTTTACTCACTCTCTTTTTCAAAAAAGGAAAATGGATAAAAGCTCAACCTCAGGAAGTATTAGACTCATGCAACGGAATCTACAAAAAGTTTTCAACTCACACCAGTCGACTGACCATCAGCAAAAAGTCTACAAACAATAAATGCTGAAGAGGTTTCAGAGAACTGTGTACCCTCTAGCTGCTGGTGAGATGTAAAGTGGTTGACAGCCAATAATGAGAACAGAAAGGAGCTGCGCTTAAAAGGAAAAATTGAGGTACCATTCAATCCAGCAGGCGCCCCAACGGGCCGCTCACCTGAGAAGACCAGAATCAAGAAGACCCGGGCTGCAAAAGCTGCACTGCAGCCTTATTCACAATAGACAAGACAGTGAAGCAACCAAAATGTCCATCAACAGATGAAGGGATAAAGAAGAAGTGGTCCATGTACACAATGAATACTAGCCATGGAAAACAATGAAACACTGCTCTTTGAGGCACCATAGATGATCTTGGAGATAATCACAGAACGTGAGGTAAGTCGGAAAGCAAAGTCCTATATCTTATGATAACACTTATAGGCGTTATCTAATAACTGACACAAATGAACGTATTTCCACAGAGAAAGGCACTCACTGACTTAGAAAAAAAACTATGCTTATCTAAAAGGAAAGGTGGGGGGAATGGATAAGTGAAGATTAGCGTTACCATATGTATACAAATACATATTATATACATATATCAAAAAGACCGACCATATAGCAAGGGAGGTTGACGGAACACTCTGTAATAATTTACATGGGAAGCGGATCTCTACATAAGTAGATATACATAATGTGTAAATGAACCAGAGTGTGTACACCTTGGACAAACAACATTCGAACCATTACCCCAATTTAAAAAATTAAAACAACGAACTAGAAGTAATGAGACATAAACTTATGGGGGGTTTTCCTGGCACATTCCATTCAAATTTACAACCTGGGTAAACGACTTCCAGAACGGCCCTGCTGCCCTAGTACCCAGATTTGGGAATGGAGAAATGCTGCATCCTGGTGGCCGTTTCCCACAACAGCAGCTTTAAACCCACGGCAAAAGGTCACGAAATATTCACCAATTGCAGTTCTGTAAATGACACCTGCCCCCCAAAACATACTGAGGTCGAAAATCGACCAAAAAATTCAAGAGTGCAACCTTCCAAAAGACAATTTGAAGAGGTATATTGTACTCACACTTTGTTTTCTTTTTTCTTTTAACAGAAAAGAAAAAGGCGTGGAGAAATGATGAATTTTAGGAATTTTTAAAGACAGGTAAACCCAACTTACAAAAACCTATCAGCTCACACCAGTCAGAATGGCCATCAACAAAAATGCTGCAAACAATAAATGCTGACGTGATTGTGGAGAAATGCGTACCCTCGATTCTAAGGGGCACGTGGTAAGAGCCACTAATGAAAGCACAATTGAGGTGCCTTGAAAAGGTAAACATTGAGCTACCATACCAGTCAATCAATCATACCCACTGCTGGGTCTATCACCTGAGAGAATGAAAATCAAAAATCACAGGCTGGCAATCCTGCGCTCCAGCAATATTTACCGTAGGCAACACTTGGAAGAAACGAAACTGTCCATCAAAAGAGGAATGCACCAAGAAGAAGGGGTCCATGTACACAATGGAATAGTAGCCATGGAAAACATTGAAGCACTGCTCTTTGAGGCACCATAGATGAGCCTGGAGATAATCACAAAACATGAAGTAGGACGGAAAGCAAAAGACCTATATCCTATGATATCACTTATGGCATTGTCTAATAACGGACACAAATGAACATATTTCCAAAGAGAAAGACACTCACAGGCTTAGAAAACAAACTATGCTCATCTAAAAGGAAAGGGGGGGGGGAATTGATAAATGAAGATGAGTGTTACTATACGTATACAAATACATATTATATACATGTATCAAAAAGACCGAACATATAGCAAGGGAGGTCTACGGAACACTGTAATATTTTACATGGGAAGAGGATCTGTACATTAATAGACATATATAATGTACAAATGAACCAGATTGTGTACACCTAGGACAAACAGTATTCTAATCTTTACCCCGATTAAAAAAAATTAAAAAACCAAGAAGAAGTAATGAGACATAAACTTATGGGGATTTCTCCTGGCAAATTCCATTCTAATTTACAACCTAGGACAAGGACGTGCAGAAAGGCTCTGCTGCCCTAGTACCCAGATTGGGGAATGGAGAAATGCTGCCTCCTTGTGGCCGTTTCCCACAACAGCAGCTTTAAACCCACTGCGAAAGGTCACTAGATATTCACCAACTTGCAGTTCTGTAAATGACACCTGCCCTCCAAAAAATTTCTGGGGTCAAAAATCGACCAAAAAATTCAAAAGAGGGCAACCTTCCAAGAAGACAATTTCAAGAGGTATATTGTACTCACGGTTTTTTCTTTTAAGAGAGAAAAGAAAAAGGCGTGGGAAAATGACGAATTTTAGGAAGTTTTAAAGATATGCAAAACGAAATTACAAATACCTATCAGCTCCCAGCAGTCAGAATGACCATTGGCAAAAATGCTGCAAACAATACATGCTGAAGGGATTGTGGAGAAATGTGTACCCTCAGTTCTAAGGGGGACGTGGAAAGAACCATTAATGTAAACACAATGGAGGTGCTTTGAAAAGGTAAACATTGAGCTACCAGTGAATCAAGCATACCACCTGCTGAGCCTATCACCTGAGAAAATGAGAATCTAAAAGTCACAGGCTGGCAAACCTGTACGCCAGCAATATTTACCATAGTCAACACTTGGAAGCAACAAAAATGTCCATCAACAGAGGAATGCACCAAGAAGAAGTGGTCCATGTATACAATGGAATGTTACTCCAGTAAAAAATATAAATTAAATTTAAAAAACAAACAAATGTAAGGAGACATCAGCATTTGTGGGTTTATCCGGGCACATTGCACTCTAATTTGTAAGCGAAGAACACCACTGGCCGGTAGGTCTGTTTCCCTAGTACCAGCGTGGGGAACGTAGAAAGGCTGCCGCCCTCGGGCCGTTACCTGCAAAAGCAGGTTTAAAGCCTGAGCTAATGGTCACTTCATATGAACTAGTACTTCAGGGCTGTAAATGAAACCTGCCCTCAAAATGTCTTGAGGGAGGTAATGGCCAAAATATTTCAAAAGGTGACACATACTTTAAGTAAACACTTTGAAGAACTAAGCTCTAATCACAGCTGGAAAAATAAAAAGGACATGTCTTCAAGCTCAATTTCAACGCATGATGAGACACATGCAAATTCAGCCACAAAGAGGTATCAGCTCACACCACTCAGAATAACCATCAGCAAAAAACTACAAAGAATAAATGCTGAAGGTGCTCTGGAGAAATGCATACCCTCAACTTTATGTGGGACGTAACCTGGAAAGAGCCACTAAAGAGAACAGAATGGAGGTGCCTTTAAAAGGTAAACACTGAGCTACCATATGATCCAGCAGACCCATTCCTGGACCTATAACCTAAGAAGACAGAATTGGAAAGACACAGGCAGGCAAATCTGCATTGCATAGTATCACAATAGCCAAGATATGGAAGTAACCAAAAAGTCCACCGACAGATGGGTGGACAAAGAAGCACTGCTACAAGTACAGATGGAATATGAGCTAGCGAGAAAATGAAACAATGCCATTTGCAACACCATAGATGAGTCTAGAAGTAATCACGCAACTTGTAGTAAGTGAGAAAGCGAAAGACACATATCCTGTATCACATACAGGTGTTACCTAACAATTGAAACAAACGAAGATATTTCCACAGAGAAAGGCAATCACGGATTCAGTACAAAAACTTATGGTTCACCAAATGGAAAGGTGTGAGGATTGGATACACCACCATATTGAGGTTAACAGAGAGATACAAACACATGTGAAATATATAATCAGCAAAGACCTACGGAATACCAAGAGAAGACTACTCAACATTGTGTCATAACCTACATGGGAAAAGGATCTGAAGAAGAACAGATATACGTATATGTGTGAAAGAACCACATCTTGCACACCTAGAACAAACAAAACATTGTAATCAAGTTTGCTGTGATAAAAGATAAAAATTAAGTTAAAAATACGAACAAGAAGTAATGAGACATAAACTTAAAGGGCTTTTTCCTGGCACATTCCATTCTAATGTACAACCTAGAACACCACTTCCAGGAAGGCTCTGTGGCCCTAGTAACCAGATTTGGTAAAGGAGAAATGCTGCCGCCTTGTGGCCGATTCCCGCAAGAGCAGCTTTTAACCCACAGCTAACGGTCACTTAACATTCACAAGGACTCAGGGCTGTAAAGGACACCTGCCCTCAAAATTGTGCTGAGGTAGGGAATGGATAAAAAAAATTCAAAACAGGCAAATTTTTCAAGAAGATAGTATGAAGAGGTAAGTTTTACTCACTCTCTTTTTCAAAAAAGGAAAATGGATAAAAGCTCAACCTCAGGAAGTATTAGACTCATGCAACGGAATCTACAAAAAGTTTTCAACTCACACCAGTCGACTGACCATCAGCAAAAAGTCTACAAACAATAAATGCTGAAGAGGTTTCAGAGAACTGTGTACCCTCTAGCTGCTGGTGAGATGTAAAGTGGTTGACAGCCAATAATGAGAACAGAAAGGAGCTGCGCTTAAAAGGAAAAATTGAGGTACCATTCAATCCAGCAGGCGCCCCAACGGGCCGCTCACCTGAGAAGACCAGAATCAAGAAGACCCGGGCTGCAAAAGCTGCACTGCAGCCTTATTCACAATAGACAAGACAGTGAAGCAACCAAAATGTCCATCAACAGATGAAGGGATAAAGAAGAAGTGGTCCATGTACACAATGAATACTAGCCCTGGAAAACAATGAAACACTGCTCTTTGAGGCACCATAGATGATCTTGGAGATAATCACAGAACGTGAGGTAAGTCGGAAAGCAAAGTCCTATATCTTATGATAACACTTATAGGCGTTATCTAATAACTGACACAAATGAACGTATTTCCACAGAGAAAGGCACTCACTGACTTAGAAAAAAAACTATGCTTATCTAAAAGGAAAGGTGGGGGGAATGGATAAGTGAAGATTAGCGTTACCATATGTATACAAATACATATTATATACATATATCAAAAAGACCGACCATATAGCAAGGGAGGTTGACGGAACACTCTGTAATAATTTACATGGGAAGCGGATCTCTACATAAGTAGATATACATAATGTGTAAATGAACCAGAGTGTGTACACCTTGGACAAACAACATTCGAACCATTACCCCAATTTAAAAAATTAAAACAACGAACTAGAAGTAATGAGACATAAACTTATGGGGGGTTTTCCTGGCACATTCCATTCAAATTTACAACCTGGGTAAACGACTTCCAGAACGGCTCTGCTGCCCTAGTACCCAGATTTGGGAATGGAGAAATGCTGCATCCTGGTGGCCGTTTCCCACAACAGCAGCTTTAAACCCACGGCAAAAGGTCACGAAATATTCACCAATTGCAGTTCTGTAAATGACACCTGCCCCCCAAAACATACTGAGGTCGAAAATCGACCAAAAAATTCAAGAGTGCAACCTTCCAAAAGACAATTTGAAGAGGTATATTGTACTCACACTTTGTTTTCTTTTTTCTTTTAACAGAAAAGAAAAAGGCGTGGAGAAATGATGAATTTTAGGAATTTTTAAAGACAGGTAAACCCAACTTACAAAAACCTATCAGCTCACACCAGTCAGAATGGCCATCAACAAAAATGCTGCAAACAATAAATGCTGACGTGATTGTGGAGAAATGCGTACCCTCGATTCTAAGGGGCACGTGGTAAGAGCCACTAATGAAAGCACAATTGAGGTGCCTTGAAAAGGTAAACATTGAGCTACCATACCAGTCAATCAATCATACCCACTGCTGGGTCTATCACCTGAGAGAATGAAAATCAAAAATCACAGGCTGGCAATCCTGCGCTCCAGCAATATTTACCGTAGGCAACACTTGGAAGAAACGAAACTGTCCATCAAAAGAGGAATGCACCAAGAAGAAGGGGTCCATGTACACAATGGAATAGTAGCCATGGAAAACATTGAAGCACTGCTCTTTGAGGCACCATAGATGAGCCTGGAGATAATCACAAAACATGAAGTAGGACGGAAAGCAAAAGACCTATATCCTATGATATCACTTATGGCATTGTCTAATAACGGACACAAATGAACATATTTCCAAAGAGAAAGACACTCACAGGCTTAGAAAACAAACTATGCTCATCTAAAAGGAAAGGGGGGGGGGAATTGATAAATGAAGATGAGTGTTACTATACGTATACAAATACATATTATATACATGTATCAAAAAGACCGAACATATAGCAAGGGAGGTCTACGGAACACTGTAATATTTTACATGGGAAGAGGATCTGTACATTAATAGACATATATAATGTACAAATGAACCAGATTGTGTACACCTAGGACAAACAGTATTCTAATCTTTACCCCGATTAAAAAAAATTAAAAAACCAAGAAGAAGTAATGAGACATAAACTTATGGGGATTTCTCCTGGCAAATTCCATTCTAATTTACAACCTAGGACAAGGACGTGCAGAAAGGCTCTGCTGCCCTAGTACCCAGATTGGGGAATGGAGAAATGCTGCCTCCTTGTGGCCGTTTCCCACAACAGCAGCTTTAAACCCACTGCGAAAGGTCACTAGATATTCACCAACTTGCAGTTCTGTAAATGACACCTGCCCTCCAAAAAATTTCTGGGGTCAAAAATCGACCAAAAAATTCAAAAGAGGGCAACCTTCCAAGAAGACAATTTCAAGAGGTATATTGTACTCACGGTTTTTTCTTTTAAGAGAGAAAAGAAAAAGGCGTGGGAAAATGACGAATTTTAGGAAGTTTTAAAGATATGCAAAACGAAATTACAAATACCTATCAGCTCCCAGCAGTCAGAATGACCATTGGCAAAAATGCTGCAAACAATACATGCTGAAGGGATTGTGGAGAAATGTGTACCCTCAGTTCTAAGGGGGACGTGGAAAGAACCATTAATGTAAACACAATGGAGGTGCTTTGAAAAGGTAAACATTGAGCTACCAGTGAATCAAGCATACCACCTGCTGAGCCTATCACCTGAGAAAATGAGAATCTAAAAGTCACAGGCTGGCAAACCTGTACGCCAGCAATATTTACCATAGTCAACACTTGGAAGCAACAAAAATGTCCATCAACAGAGGAATGCACCAAGAAGAAGTGGTCCATGTATACAATGGAATGTTACTCCAGTAAAAAATATAAATTAAATTTAAAAAACAAACAAATGTAAGGAGACATCAGCATTTGTGGGTTTATCCGGGCACATTGCACTCTAATTTGTAAGCGAAGAACACCACTGGCCGGTAGGTCTGTTTCCCTAGTACCAGCGTGGGGAACGTAGAAAGGCTGCCGCCCTCGGGCCGTTACCTGCAAAAGCAGGTTTAAAGCCTGAGCTAATGGTCACTTCATATGAACTAGTACTTCAGGGCTGTAAATGAAACCTGCCCTCAAAATGTCTTGAGGGAGGTAATGGCCAAAATATTTCAAAAGGTGACACATACTTTAAGTAAACACTTTGAAGAACTAAGCTCTAATCACAGCTGGAAAAATAAAAAGGACATGTCTTCAAGCTCAATTTCAACGCATGATGAGACACATGCAAATTCAGCCACAAAGAGGTATCAGCTCACACCACTCAGAATAACCATCAGCAAAAAACTACAAAGAATAAATGCTGAAGGTGCTCTGGAGAAATGCATACCCTCAACTTTATGTGGGACGTAACCTGGAAAGAGCCACTAAAGAGAACAGAATGGAGGTGCCTTTAAAAGGTAAACACTGAGCTACCATATGATCCAGCAGACCCATTCCTGGACCTATAACCTAAGAAGACAGAATTGGAAAGACACAGGCAGGCAAATCTGCATTGCATAGTATCACAATAGCCAAGATATGGAAGTAACCAAAAAGTCCACCGACAGATGGGTGGACAAAGAAGCACTGCTACAAGTACAGATGGAATATGAGCTAGCGAGAAAATGAAACAATGCCATTTGCAACACCATAGATGAGTCTAGAAGTAATCACGCAACTTGTAGTAAGTGAGAAAGCGAAAGACACATATCCTGTATCACATACAGGTGTTACCTAACAATTGAAACAAACGAAGATATTTCCACAGAGAAAGGCAATCACGGATTCAGTACAAAAACTTATGGTTCACCAAATGGAAAGGTGTGAGGATTGGATACACCACCATATTGAGGTTAACAGAGAGATACAAACACATGTGAAATATATAATCAGCAAAGACCTACGGAATACCAAGAGAAGACTACTCAACATTGTGTCATAACCTACATGGGAAAAGGATCTGAAGAAGAACAGATATACGTATATGTGTGAAAGAACCACATCTTGCACACCTAGAACAAACAAAACATTGTAATCAAGTTTGCTGTGATAAAAGATAAAAATTAAGTTAAAAATACGAACAAGAAGTAATGAGACATAAACTTAAAGGGCTTTTTCCTGGCACATTCCATTCTAATGTACAACCTAGAACACCACTTCCAGGAAGGCTCTGTGGCCCTAGTAACCAGATTTGGTAAAGGAGAAATGCTGCCGCCTTGTGGCCGATTCCCGCAAGAGCAGCTTTTAACCCACAGCTAACGGTCACTTAACATTCACAAGGACTCAGGGCTGTAAAGGACACCTGCCCTCAAAATTGTGCTGAGGTAGGGAATGGATAAAAAAAATTCAAAACAGGCAAATTTTTCAAGAAGATAGTATGAAGAGGTAAGTTTTACTCACTCTCTTTTTCAAAAAAGGAAAATGGATAAAAGCTCAACCTCAGGAAGTATTAGACTCATGCAACGGAATCTACAAAAAGTTTTCAACTCACACCAGTCGACTGACCATCAGCAAAAAGTCTACAAACAATAAATGCTGAAGAGGTTTCAGAGAACTGTGTACCCTCTAGCTGCTGGTGAGATGTAAAGTGGTTGACAGCCAATAATGAGAACAGAAAGGAGCTGCGCTTAAAAGGAAAAATTGAGGTACCATTCAATCCAGCAGGCGCCCCAACGGGCCGCTCACCTGAGAAGACCAGAATCAAGAAGACCCGGGCTGCAAAAGCTGCACTGCAGCCTTATTCACAATAGACAAGACAGTGAAGCAACCAAAATGTCCATCAACAGATGAAGGGATAAAGAAGAAGTGGTCCATGTACACAATGAATACTAGCCATGGAAAACAATGAAACACTGCTCTTTGAGGCACCATAGATGATCTTGGAGATAATCACAGAACGTGAGGTAAGTCGGAAAGCAAAGTCCTATATCTTATGATAACACTTATAGGCGTTATCTAATAACTGACACAAATGAACGTATTTCCACAGAGAAAGGCACTCACTGACTTAGAAAAAAAACTATGCTTATCTAAAAGGAAAGGTGGGGGGAATGGATAAGTGAAGATTAGCGTTACCATATGTATACAAATACATATTATATACATATATCAAAAAGACCGACCATATAGCAAGGGAGGTTGACGGAACACTCTGTAATAATTTACATGGGAAGCGGATCTCTACATAAGTAGATATACATAATGTGTAAATGAACCAGAGTGTGTACACCTTGGACAAACAACATTCGAACCATTACCCCAATTTAAAAAATTAAAACAACGAACTAGAAGTAATGAGACCTAAACTTATGGGGGGTTTTCCTGGCACATTCCATTCAAATTTACAACCTGGGTAAACGACTTCCAGAACGGCTCTGCTGCCCTAGTACCCAGATTTGGGAATGGAGAAATGCTGCATCCTGGTGGCCGTTTCCCACAACAGCAGCTTTAAACCCACGGCAAAAGGTCACGAAATATTCACCAATTGCAGTTCTGTAAATGACACCTGCCCCCCAAAACATACTGAGGTCGAAAATCGACCAAAAAATTCAAGAGTGCAACCTTCCAAAAGACAATTTGAAGAGGTATATTGTACTCACACTTTGTTTTCTTTTTTCTTTTAACAGAAAAGAAAAAGGCGTGGAGAAATGATGAATTTTAGGAATTTTTAAAGACAGGTAAACCCAACTTACAAAAACCTATCAGCTCACACCAGTCAGAATGGCCATCAACAAAAATGCTGCAAACAATAAATGCTGACGTGATTGTGGAGAAATGCGTACCCTCGATTCTAAGGGGCACGTGGTAAGAGCCACTAATGAAAGCACAATTGAGGTGCCTTGAAAAGGTAAACATTGAGCTACCATACCAGTCAATCAATCATACCCACTGCTGGGTCTATCACCTGAGAGAATGAAAATCAAAAATCACAGGCTGGCAATCCTGCGCTCCAGCAATATTTACCGTAGGCAACACTTGGAAGAAACGAAACTGTCCATCAAAAGAGGAATGCACCAAGAAGAAGGGGTCCATGTACACAATGGAATAGTAGCCATGGAAAACATTGAAGCACTGCTCTTTGAGGCACCATAGATGAGCCTGGAGATAATCACAAAACATGAAGTAGGACGGAAAGCAAAAGACCTATATCCTATGATATCACTTATGGCATTGTCTAATAACGGACACAAATGAACATATTTCCAAAGAGAAAGACACTCACAGGCTTAGAAAACAAACTATGCTCATCTAAAAGGAAAGGGGGGGGGGAATTGATAAATGAAGATGAGTGTTACTATACGTATACAAATACATATTATATACATGTATCAAAAAGACCGAACATATAGCAAGGGAGGTCTACGGAACACTGTAATATTTTACATGGGAAGAGGATCTGTACATTAATAGACATATATAATGTACAAATGAACCAGATTGTGTACACCTAGGACAAACAGTATTCTAATCTTTACCCCGATTAAAAAAAATTAAAAAACCAAGAAGAAGTAATGAGACATAAACTTATGGGGATTTCTCCTGGCAAATTCCATTCTAATTTACAACCTAGGACAAGGACGTGCAGAAAGGCTCTGCTGCCCTAGTACCCAGATTGGGGAATGGAGAAATGCTGCCTCCTTGTGGCCGTTTCCCACAACAGCAGCTTTAAACCCACTGCGAAAGGTCACTAGATATTCACCAACTTGCAGTTCTGTAAATGACACCTGCCCTCCAAAAAATTTCTGGGGTCAAAAATCGACCAAAAAATTCAAAAGAGGGCAACCTTCCAAGAAGACAATTTCAAGAGGTATATTGTACTCACGGTTTTTTCTTTTAAGAGAGAAAAGAAAAAGGCGTGGGAAAATGACGAATTTTAGGAAGTTTTAAAGATATGCAAAACGAAATTACAAATACCTATCAGCTCCCAGCAGTCAGAATGACCATTGGCAAAAATGCTGCAAACAATACATGCTGAAGGGATTGTGGAGAAATGTGTACCCTCAGTTCTAAGGGGGACGTGGAAAGAACCATTAATGTAAACACAATGGAGGTGCTTTGAAAAGGTAAACATTGAGCTACCAGTGAATCAAGCATACCACCTGCTGAGCCTATCACCTGAGAAAATGAGAATCTAAAAGTCACAGGCTGGCAAACCTGTACGCCAGCAATATTTACCATAGTCAACACTTGGAAGCAACAAAAATGTCCATCAACAGAGGAATGCACCAAGAAGAAGTGGTCCATGTATACAATGGAATGTTACTCCAGTAAAAAATATAAATTAAATTTAAAAAACAAACAAATGTAAGGAGACATCAGCATTTGTGGGTTTATCCGGGCACACTGCACTCTAATTTGTAAGCGAAGAACACCACTGGCCGGTAGGTCTGTTTCCCTAGTACCAGCGTGGGGAACGTAGAAAGGCTGCCGCCCTCGGGCCGTTACCTGCAAAAGCAGGTTTAAAGCCTGAGCTAATGGTCACTTCATATGAACTAGTACTGCAGGGCTGTAAATGAAACCTGCCCTCAAAATGTCTTGAGGGAGGTAATGGCCAAAATATTTCAAAAGGTGACACATACTTTAAGTAAACACTTTGAAGAACTAAGCTCTAATCACAGCTGGAAAAATAAAAAGGACATGTCTTCAAGCTCAATTTCAACGCATGATGAGACACATGCAAATTCAGCCACAAAGAGGTATCAGCTCACACCACTCAGAATAACCATCAGCAAAAAACTACAAAGAATAAATGCTGAAGGTGCTCTGGAGAAATGCATACCCTCAACTTTATGTGGGACGTAACCTGGAAAGAGCCACTAAAGAGAACAGAATGGAGGTGCCTTTAAAAGGTAAACACTGAGCTACCATATGATCCAGCAGACCCATTCCTGGACCTATAACCTAAGAAGACAGAATTGGAAAGACACAGGCAGGCAAATCTGCATTGCATAGTATCACAATAGCCAAGATATGGAAGTAACCAAAAAGTCCACCGACAGATGGGTGGACAAAGAAGCACTGCTACAAGTACAGATGGAATATGAGCTAGCGAGAAAATGAAACAATGCCATTTGCAACACCATAGATGAGTCTAGAAGTAATCACGCAACTTGTAGTAAGTGAGAAAGCGAAAGACACATATCCTGTATCACATACAGGTGTTACCTAACAATTGAAACAAACGAAGATATTTCCACAGAGAAAGGCAATCACGGATTCAGTACAAAAACTTATGGTTCACCAAATGGAAAGGTGTGAGGATTGGATACACCACCATATTGAGGTTAACAGAGAGATACAAACACATGTGAAATATATAATCAGCAAAGACCTACGGAATACCAAGAGAAGACTACTCAACATTGTGTCATAACCTACATGGGAAAAGGATCTGAAGAAGAACAGATATACGTATATGTGTGAAAGAACCACATCTTGCACACCTAGAACAAACAAAACATTGTAATCAAGTTTGCTGTGATAAAAGATAAAAATTAAGTTAAAAATACGAACAAGAAGTAATGAGACATAAACTTAAAGGGCTTTTTCCTGGCACATTCCATTCTAATGTACAACCTAGAACACCACTTCCAGGAAGGCTCTGTGGCCCTAGTAACCAGATTTGGTAAAGGAGAAATGCTGCCGCCTTGTGGCCGATTCCCGCAAGAGCAGCTTTTAACCCACAGCTAACGGTCACTTAACATTCACAAGGACTCAGGGCTGTAAAGGACACCTGCCCTCAAAATTGTGCTGAGGTAGGGAATGGATAAAAAAAATTCAAAACAGGCAAATTTTTCAAGAAGATAGTATGAAGAGGTAAGTTTTACTCACTCTCTTTTTCAAAAAAGGAAAATGGATAAAAGCTCAACCTCAGGAAGTATTAGACTCATGCAACGGAATCTACAAAAAGTTTTCAACTCACACCAGTCGACTGACCATCAGCAAAAAGTCTACAAACAATAAATGCTGAAGAGGTTTCAGAGAACTGTGTACCCTCTAGCTGCTGGTGAGATGTAAAGTGGTTGACAGCCAATAATGAGAACAGAAAGGAGCTGCGCTTAAAAGGAAAAATTGAGGTACCATTCAATCCAGCAGGCGCCCCAACGGGCCGCTCACCTGAGAAGACCAGAATCAAGAAGACCCGGGCTGCAAAAGCTGCACTGCAGCCTTATTCACAATAGACAAGACAGTGAAGCAACCAAAATGTCCATCAACAGATGAAGGGATAAAGAAGAAGTGGTCCATGTACACAATGAATACTAGCCCTGGAAAACAATGAAACACTGCTCTTTGAGGCACCATAGATGATCTTGGAGATAATCACAGAACGTGAGGTAAGTCGGAAAGCAAAGTCCTATATCTTATGATAACACTTATAGGCGTTATCTAATAACTGACACAAATGAACGTATTTCCACAGAGAAAGGCACTCACTGACTTAGAAAAAAAACTATGCTTATCTAAAAGGAAAGGTGGGGGGAATGGATAAGTGAAGATTAGCGTTACCATATGTATACAAATACATATTATATACATATATCAAAAAGACCGACCATATAGCAAGGGAGGTTGACGGAACACTCTGTAATAATTTACATGGGAAGCGGATCTCTACATAAGTAGATATACATAATGTGTAAATGAACCAGAGTGTGTACACCTTGGACAAACAACATTCGAACCATTACCCCAATTTAAAAAATTAAAACAACGAACTAGAAGTAATGAGACATAAACTTATGGGGGGTTTTCCTGGCACATTCCATTCAAATTTACAACCTGGGTAAACGACTTCCAGAACGGCTCTGCTGCCCTAGTACCCAGATTTGGGAATGGAGAAATGCTGCATCCTGGTGGCCGTTTCCCACAACAGCAGCTTTAAACCCACGGCAAAAGGTCACGAAATATTCACCAATTGCAGTTCTGTAAATGACACCTGCCCCCCAAAACATACTGAGGTCGAAAATCGACCAAAAAATTCAAGAGTGCAACCTTCCAAAAGACAATTTGAAGAGGTATATTGTACTCACACTTTGTTTTCTTTTTTCTTTTAACAGAAAAGAAAAAGGCGTGGAGAAATGATGAATTTTAGGAATTTTTAAAGACAGGTAAACCCAACTTACAAAAACCTATCAGCTCACACCAGTCAGAATGGCCATCAACAAAAATGCTGCAAACAATAAATGCTGACGTGATTGTGGAGAAATGCGTACCCTCGATTCTAAGGGGCACGTGGTAAGAGCCACTAATGAAAGCACAATTGAGGTGCCTTGAAAAGGTAAACATTGAGCTACCATACCAGTCAATCAATCATACCCACTGCTGGGTCTATCACCTGAGAGAATGAAAATCAAAAATCACAGGCTGGCAATCCTGCGCTCCAGCAATATTTACCGTAGGCAACACTTGGAAGAAACGAAACTGTCCATCAAAAGAGGAATGCACCAAGAAGAAGGGGTCCATGTACACAATGGAATAGTAGCCATGGAAAACATTGAAGCACTGCTCTTTGAGGCACCATAGATGAGCCTGGAGATAATCACAAAACATGAAGTAGGACGGAAAGCAAAAGACCTATATCCTATGATATCACTTATGGCATTGTCTAATAACGGACACAAATGAACATATTTCCAAAGAGAAAGACACTCACAGGCTTAGAAAACAAACTATGCTCATCTAAAAGGAAAGGGGGGGGGGAATTGATAAATGAAGATGAGTGTTACTATACGTATACAAATACATATTATATACATGTATCAAAAAGACCGAACATATAGCAAGGGAGGTCTACGGAACACTGTAATATTTTACATGGGAAGAGGATCTGTACATTAATAGACATATATAATGTACAAATGAACCAGATTGTGTACACCTAGGACAAACAGTATTCTAATCTTTACCCCGATTAAAAAAAATTAAAAAACCAAGAAGAAGTAATGAGACATAAACTTATGGGGATTTCTCCTGGCAAATTCCATTCTAATTTACAACCTAGGACAAGGACGTGCAGAAAGGCTCTGCTGCCCTAGTACCCAGATTGGGGAATGGAGAAATGCTGCCTCCTTGTGGCCGTTTCCCACAACAGCAGCTTTAAACCCACTGCGAAAGGTCACTAGATATTCACCAACTTGCAGTTCTGTAAATGACACCTGCCCTCCAAAAAATTTCTGGGGTCAAAAATCGACCAAAAAATTCAAAAGAGGGCAACCTTCCAAGAAGACAATTTCAAGAGGTATATTGTACTCACGGTTTTTTCTTTTAAGAGAGAAAAGAAAAAGGCGTGGGAAAATGACGAATTTTAGGAAGTTTTAAAGATATGCAAAACGAAATTACAAATACCTATCAGCTCCCAGCAGTCAGAATGACCATTGGCAAAAATGCTGCAAACAATACATGCTGAAGGGATTGTGGAGAAATGTGTACCCTCAGTTCTAAGGGGGACGTGGAAAGAACCATTAATGTAAACACAATGGAGGTGCTTTGAAAAGGTAAACATTGAGCTACCAGTGAATCAAGCATACCACCTGCTGAGCCTATCACCTGAGAAAATGAGAATCTAAAAGTCACAGGCTGGCAAACCTGTACGCCAGCAATATTTACCATAGTCAACACTTGGAAGCAACAAAAATGTCCATCAACAGAGGAATGCACCAAGAAGAAGTGGTCCATGTATACAATGGAATGTTACTCCAGTAAAAAATATAAATTAAATTTAAAAAACAAACAAATGTAAGGAGACATCAGCATTTGTGGGTTTATCCGGGCACATTGCACTCTAATTTGTAAGCGAAGAACACCACTGGCCGGTAGGTCTGTTTCCCTAGTACCAGCGTGGGGAACGTAGAAAGGCTGCCGCCCTCGGGCCGTTACCTGCAAAAGCAGGTTTAAAGCCTGAGCTAATGGTCACTTCATATGAACTAGTACTGCAGGGCTGTAAATGAAACCTGCCCTCAAAATGTCTTGAGGGAGGTAATGGCCAAAATATTTCAAAAGGTGACACATACTTTAAGTAAACACTTTGAAGAACTAAGCTCTAATCACAGCTGGAAAAATAAAAAGGACATGTCTTCAAGCTCAATTTCAACGCATGATGAGACACATGCAAATTCAGCCACAAAGAGGTATCAGCTCACACCACTCAGAATAACCATCAGCAAAAAACTACAAAGAATAAATGCTGAAGGTGCTCTGGAGAAATGCATACCCTCAACTTTATGTGGGACGTAACCTGGAAAGAGCCACTAAAGAGAACAGAATGGAGGTGCCTTTAAAAGGTAAACACTGAGCTACCATATGATCCAGCAGACCCATTCCTGGACCTATAACCTAAGAAGACAGAATTGGAAAGACACAGGCAGGCAAATCTGCATTGCATAGTATCACAATAGCCAAGATATGGAAGTAACCAAAAAGTCCACCGACAGATGGGTGGACAAAGAAGCACTGCTACAAGTACAGATGGAATATGAGCTAGCGAGAAAATGAAACAATGCCATTTGCAACACCATAGATGAGTCTAGAAGTAATCACGCAACTTGTAGTAAGTGAGAAAGCGAAAGACACATATCCTGTATCACATACAGGTGTTACCTAACAATTGAAACAAACGAAGATATTTCCACAGAGAAAGGCAATCACGGATTCAGTACAAAAACTTATGGTTCACCAAATGGAAAGGTGTGAGGATTGGATACACCACCATATTGAGGTTAACAGAGAGATACAAACACATGTGAAATATATAATCAGCAAAGACCTACGGAATACCAAGAGAAGACTACTCAACATTGTGTCATAACCTACATGGGAAAAGGATCTGAAGAAGAACAGATATACGTATATGTGTGAAAGAACCACATCTTGCACACCTAGAACAAACAAAACATTGTAATCAAGTTTGCTGTGATAAAAGATAAAAATTAAGTTAAAAATACGAACAAGAAGTAATGAGACATAAACTTAAAGGGCTTTTTCCTGGCACATTCCATTCTAATGTACAACCTAGAACACCACTTCCAGGAAGGCTCTGTGGCCCTAGTAACCAGATTTGGTAAAGGAGAAATGCTGCCGCCTTGTGGCCGATTCCCGCAAGAGCAGCTTTTAACCCACAGCTAACGGTCACTTAACATTCACAAGGACTCAGGGCTGTAAAGGACACCTGCCCTCAAAATTGTGCTGAGGTAGGGAATGGATAAAAAAAATTCAAAACAGGCAAATTTTTCAAGAAGATAGTATGAAGAGGTAAGTTTTACTCACTCTCTTTTTCAAAAAAGGAAAATGGATAAAAGCTCAACCTCAGGAAGTATTAGACTCATGCAACGGAATCTACAAAAAGTTTTCAACTCACACCAGTCGACTGACCATCAGCAAAAAGTCTACAAACAATAAATGCTGAAGAGGTTTCAGAGAACTGTGTACCCTCTAGCTGCTGGTGAGATGTAAAGTGGTTGACAGCCAATAATGAGAACAGAAAGGAGCTGCGCTTAAAAGGAAAAATTGAGGTACCATTCAATCCAGCAGGCGCCCCAACGGGCCGCTCACCTGAGAAGACCAGAATCAAGAAGACCCGGGCTGCAAAAGCTGCACTGCAGCCTTATTCACAATAGACAAGACAGTGAAGCAACCAAAATGTCCATCAACAGATGAAGGGATAAAGAAGAAGTGGTCCATGTACACAATGAATACTAGCCCTGGAAAACAATGAAACACTGCTCTTTGAGGCACCATAGATGATCTTGGAGATAATCACAGAACGTGAGGTAAGTCGGAAAGCAAAGTCCTATATCTTATGATAACACTTATAGGCGTTATCTAATAACTGACACAAATGAACGTATTTCCACAGAGAAAGGCACTCACTGACTTAGAAAAAAAACTATGCTTATCTAAAAGGAAAGGTGGGGGGAATGGATAAGTGAAGATTAGCGTTACCATATGTATACAAATACATATTATATACATATATCAAAAAGACCGACCATATAGCAAGGGAGGTTGACGGAACACTCTGTAATAATTTACATGGGAAGCGGATCTCTACATAAGTAGATATACATAATGTGTAAATGAACCAGAGTGTGTACACCTTGGACAAACAACATTCGAACCATTACCCCAATTTAAAAAATTAAAACAACGAACTAGAAGTAATGAGACATAAACTTATGGGGGGTTTTCCTGGCACATTCCATTCAAATTTACAACCTGGGTAAACGACTTCCAGAACGGCTCTGCTGCCCTAGTACCCAGATTTGGGAATGGAGAAATGCTGCATCCTGGTGGCCGTTTCCCACAACAGCAGCTTTAAACCCACGGCAAAAGGTCACGAAATATTCACCAATTGCAGTTCTGTAAATGACACCTGCCCCCCAAAACATACTGAGGTCGAAAATCGACCAAAAAATTCAAGAGTGCAACCTTCCAAAAGACAATTTGAAGAGGTATATTGTACTCACACTTTGTTTTCTTTTTTCTTTTAACAGAAAAGAAAAAGGCATGGAGAAATGATGAATTTTAGGAATTTTTAAAGACAGGTAAACCCAACTTACAAAAACCTGTCAGCTCACACCAGTCAGAATGGCCATCAACAAAAATGCTGCAAACAATAAATGCTGACGTGATTGTGGAGAAATGCGTACCCTCGATTCTAAGGGGCACGTGGTAAGAGCCACTAATGAAAGCACAATTGAGGTGCCTTGAAAAGGTAAACATTGAGCTACCATACCAGTCAATCAATCATACCCACTGCTGGGTCTATCACCTGAGAGAATGAAAATCAAAAATCACAGGCTGGCAATCCTGCGCTCCAGCAATATTTACCGTAGGCAACACTTGGAAGAAACGAAACTGTCCATCAAAAGAGGAATGCACCAAGAAGAAGGGGTCCATGTACACAATGGAATAGTAGCCATGGAAAACATTGAAGCACTGCTCTTTGAGGCACCATAGATGAGCCTGGAGATAATCACAAAACATGAAGTAGGACGGAAAGCAAAAGACCTATATCCTATGATATCACTTATGGCATTGTCTAATAACGGACACAAATGAACATATTTCCAAAGAGAAAGACACTCACAGGCTTAGAAAACAAACTATGCTCATCTAAAAGGAAAGGGGGGGGGGAATTGATAAATGAAGATGAGTGTTACTATACGTATACAAATACATATTATATACATGTATCAAAAAGACCGAACATATAGCAAGGGAGGTCTACGGAACACTGTAATATTTTACATGGGAAGAGGATCTGTACATTAATAGACATATATAATGTACAAATGAACCAGATTGTGTACACCTAGGACAAACAGTATTCTAATCTTTACCCCGATTAAAAAAAATTAAAAAACCAAGAAGAAGTAATGAGACATAAACTTATGGGGATTTCTCCTGGCAAATTCCATTCTAATTTACAACCTAGGACAAGGACGTGCAGAAAGGCTCTGCTGCCCTAGTACCCAGATTGGGGAATGGAGAAATGCTGCCTCCTTGTGGCCGTTTCCCACAACAGCAGCTTTAAACCCACTGCGAAAGGTCACTAGATATTCACCAACTTGCAGTTCTGTAAATGACACCTGCCCTCCAAAAAATTTCTGGGGTCAAAAATCGACCAAAAAATTCAAAAGAGGGCAACCTTCCAAGAAGACAATTTCAAGAGGTATATTGTACTCACGGTTTTTTCTTTTAAGAGAGAAAAGAAAAAGGCGTGGGAAAATGACGAATTTTAGGAAGTTTTAAAGATATGCAAAACGAAATTACAAATACCTATCAGCTCCCAGCAGTCAGAATGACCATTGGCAAAAATGCTGCAAACAATACATGCTGAAGGGATTGTGGAGAAATGTGTACCCTCAGTTCTAAGGGGGACGTGGAAAGAACCATTAATGTAAACACAATGGAGGTGCTTTGAAAAGGTAAACATTGAGCTACCAGTGAATCAAGCATACCACCTGCTGAGCCTATCACCTGAGAAAATGAGAATCTAAAAGTCACAGGCTGGCAAACCTGTACGCCAGCAATATTTACCATAGTCAACACTTGGAAGCAACAAAAATGTCCATCAACAGAGGAATGCACCAAGAAGAAGTGGTCCATGTATACAATGGAATGTTACTCCAGTAAAAAATATAAATTAAATTTAAAAAACAAACAAATGTAAGGAGACATCAGCATTTGTGGGTTTATCCGGGCACATTGCACTCTAATTTGTAAGCGAAGAACACCACTGGCCGGTAGGTCTGTTTCCCTAGTACCAGCGTGGGGAACGTAGAAAGGCTGCCGCCCTCGGGCCGTTACCTGCAAAAGCAGGTTTAAAGCCTGAGCTAATGGTCACTTCATATGAACTAGTACTGCAGGGCTGTAAATGAAACCTGCCCTCAAAATGTCTTGAGGGAGGTAATGGCCAAAATATTTCAAAAGGTGACACATACTTTAAGTAAACACTTTGAAGAACTAAGCTCTAATCACAGCTGGAAAAATAAAAAGGACATGTCTTCAAGCTCAATTTCAACGCATGATGAGACACATGCAAATTCAGCCACAAAGAGGTATCAGCTCACACCACTCAGAATAACCATCAGCAAAAAACTACAAAGAATAAATGCTGAAGGTGCTCTGGAGAAATGCATACCCTCAACTTTATGTGGGACGTAACCTGGAAAGAGCCACTAAAGAGAACAGAATGGAGGTGCCTTTAAAAGGTAAACATTGAGCTACCATATGATCCAGCAGACCCATTCCTGGACCTATAACCTAAGAAGACAGAATTGGAAAGACACAGGCAGGCAAATCTGCATTGCATAGTATCACAATAGCCAAGATATGGAAGTAACCAAAAAGTCCACCGACAGATGGGTGGACAAAGAAGCACTGCTACAAGTACAGATGGAATATGAGCTAGCGAGAAAATGAAACAATGCCATTTGCAGCACCATAGATGAGTCTAGAAGTAATCACGCAACTTGTAGTAAGTGAGAAAGCGAAAGACACATATCCTGTATCACATACAGGTGTTACCTAACAATTGAAACAAACGAAGATATTTCCACAGAGAAAGGCAATCACGGATTCAGTACAAAAACTTATGGTTCACCAAATGGAAAGGTGTGAGGATTGGATACACCACCATATTGAGGTTAACAGAGAGATACAAACACATGTGAAATATATAATCAGCAAAGACCTACGGAATACCAAGAGAAGACTACTCAACATTGTGTCATAACCTACATGGGAAAAGGATCTGAAGAAGAACAGATATACGTATATGTGTGAAAGAACCACATCTTGCACACCTAGAACAAACAAAACATTGTAATCAAGTTTGCTGTGATAAAAGATAAAAATTAAGTTAAAAATACGAACAAGAAGTAATGAGACATAAACTTAAAGGGCTTTTTCCTGGCACATTCCATTCTAATGTACAACCTAGAACACCACTTCCAGGAAGGCTCTGTGGCCCTAGTAACCAGATTTGGTAAAGGAGAAATGCTGCCGCCTTGTGGCCGATTCCCGCAAGAGCAGCTTTTAACCCACAGCTAACGGTCACTTAACATTCACAAGGACTCAGGGCTGTAAAGGACACCTGCCCTCAAAATTGTGCTGAGGTAGGGAATGGATAAAAAAAATTCAAAACAGGCAAATTTTTCAAGAAGATAGTATGAAGAGGTAAGTTTTACTCACTCTCTTTTTCAAAAAAGGAAAATGGATAAAAGCTCAACCTCAGGAAGTATTAGACTCATGCAACGGAATCTACAAAAAGTTTTCAACTCACACCAGTCGACTGACCATCAGCAAAAAGTCTACAAACAATAAATGCTGAAGAGGTTTCAGAGAACTGTGTACCCTCTAGCTGCTGGTGAGATGTAAAGTGGTTGACAGCCAATAATGAGAACAGAAAGGAGCTGCGCTTAAAAGGAAAAATTGAGGTACCATTCAATCCAGCAGGCGCCCCAACGGGCCGCTCACCTGAGAAGACCAGAATCAAGAAGACCCGGGCTGCAAAAGCTGCACTGCAGCCTTATTCACAATAGACAAGACAGTGAAGCAACCAAAATGTCCATCAACAGATGAAGGGATAAAGAAGAAGTGGTCCATGTACACAATGAATACTAGCCCTGGAAAACAATGAAACACTGCTCTTTGAGGCACCATAGATGATCTTGGAGATAATCACAGAACGTGAGGTAAGTCGGAAAGCAAAGTCCTATATCTTATGATAACACTTATAGGCGTTATCTAATAACTGACACAAATGAACGTATTTCCACAGAGAAAGGCACTCACTGACTTAGAAAAAAAACTATGCTTATCTAAAAGGAAAGGTGGGGGGAATGGATAAGTGAAGATTAGCGTTACCATATGTATACAAATACATATTATATACATATATCAAAAAGACCGACCATATAGCAAGGGAGGTTGACGGAACACTCTGTAATAATTTACATGGGAAGCGGATCTCTACATAAGTAGATATACATAATGTGTAAATGAACCAGAGTGTGTACACCTTGGACAAACAACATTCGAACCATTACCCCAATTTAAAAAATTAAAACAACGAACTAGAAGTAATGAGACATAAACTTATGGGGGGTTTTCCTGGCACATTCCATTCAAATTTACAACCTGGGTAAACGACTTCCAGAACGGCTCTGCTGCCCTAGTACCCAGATTTGGGAATGGAGAAATGCTGCATCCTGGTGGCCGTTTCCCACAACAGCAGCTTTAAACCCACGGCAAAAGGTCACGAAATATTCACCAATTGCAGTTCTGTAAATGACACCTGCCCCCCAAAACATACTGAGGTCGAAAATCGACCAAAAAATTCAAGAGTGCAACCTTCCAAAAGACAATTTGAAGAGGTATATTGTACTCACACTTTGTTTTCTTTTTTCTTTTAACAGAAAAGAAAAAGGCATGGAGAAATGATGAATTTTAGGAATTTTTAAAGACAGGTAAACCCAACTTACAAAAACCTGTCAGCTCACACCAGTCAGAATGGCCATCAACAAAAATGCTGCAAACAATAAATGCTGACGTGATTGTGGAGAAATGCGTACCCTCGATTCTAAGGGGCACGTGGTAAGAGCCACTAATGAAAGCACAATTGAGGTGCCTTGAAAAGGTAAACATTGAGCTACCATACCAGTCAATCAATCATACCCACTGCTGGGTCTATCACCTGAGAGAATGAAAATCAAAAATCACAGGCTGGCAATCCTGCGCTCCAGCAATATTTACCGTAGGCAACACTTGGAAGAAACGAAACTGTCCATCAAAAGAGGAATGCACCAAGAAGAAGGGGTCCATGTACACAATGGAATAGTAGCCATGGAAAACATTGAAGCACTGCTCTTTGAGGCACCATAGATGAGCCTGGAGATAATCACAAAACATGAAGTAGGACGGAAAGCAAAAGACCTATATCCTATGATATCACTTATGGCATTGTCTAATAACGGACACAAATGAACATATTTCCAAAGAGAAAGACACTCACAGGCTTAGAAAACAAACTATGCTCATCTAAAAGGAAAGGGGGGGGGGAATTGATAAATGAAGATGAGTGTTACTATACGTATACAAATACATATTATATACATGTATCAAAAAGACCGAACATATAGCAAGGGAGGTCTACGGAACACTGTAATATTTTACATGGGAAGAGGATCTGTACATTAATAGACATATATAATGTACAAATGAACCAGATTGTGTACACCTAGGACAAACAGTATTCTAATCTTTACCCCGATTAAAAAAAATTAAAAAACCAAGAAGAAGTAATGAGACATAAACTTATGGGGATTTCTCCTGGCAAATTCCATTCTAATTTACAACCTAGGACAAGGACGTGCAGAAAGGCTCTGCTGCCCTAGTACCCAGATTGGGGAATGGAGAAATGCTGCCTCCTTGTGGCCGTTTCCCACAACAGCAGCTTTAAACCCACTGCGAAAGGTCACTAGATATTCACCAACTTGCAGTTCTGTAAATGACACCTGCCCTCCAAAAAATTTCTGGGGTCAAAAATCGACCAAAAAATTCAAAAGAGGGCAACCTTCCAAGAAGACAATTTCAAGAGGTATATTGTACTCACGGTTTTTTCTTTTAAGAGAGAAAAGAAAAAGGCGTGGGAAAATGACGAATTTTAGGAAGTTTTAAAGATATGCAAAACGAAATTACAAATACCTATCAGCTCCCAGCAGTCAGAATGACCATTGGCAAAAATGCTGCAAACAATACATGCTGAAGGGATTGTGGAGAAATGTGTACCCTCAGTTCTAAGGGGGACGTGGAAAGAACCATTAATGTAAACACAATGGAGGTGCTTTGAAAAGGTAAACATTGAGCTACCAGTGAATCAAGCATACCACCTGCTGAGCCTATCACCTGAGAAAATGAGAATCTAAAAGTCACAGGCTGGCAAACCTGTACGCCAGCAATATTTACCATAGTCAACACTTGGAAGCAACAAAAATGTCCATCAACAGAGGAATGCACCAAGAAGAAGTGGTCCATGTATACAATGGAATGTTACTCCAGTAAAAAATATAAATTAAATTTAAAAAACAAACAAATGTAAGGAGACATCAGCATTTGTGGGTTTATCCGGGCACATTGCACTCTAATTTGTAAGCGAAGAACACCACTGGCCGGTAGGTCTGTTTCCCTAGTACCAGCGTGGGGAACGTAGAAAGGCTGCCGCCCTCGGGCCGTTACCTGCAAAAGCAGGTTTAAAGCCTGAGCTAATGGTCACTTCATATGAACTAGTACTGCAGGGCTGTAAATGAAACCTGCCCTCAAAATGTCTTGAGGGAGGTAATGGCCAAAATATTTCAAAAGGTGACACATACTTTAAGTAAACACTTTGAAGAACTAAGCTCTAATCACAGCTGGAAAAATAAAAAGGACATGTCTTCAAGCTCAATTTCAACGCATGATGAGACACATGCAAATTCAGCCACAAAGAGGTATCAGCTCACACCACTCAGAATAACCATCAGCAAAAAACTACAAAGAATAAATGCTGAAGGTGCTCTGGAGAAATGCATACCCTCAACTTTATGTGGGACGTAACCTGGAAAGAGCCACTAAAGAGAACAGAATGGAGGTGCCTTTAAAAGGTAAACATTGAGCTACCATATGATCCAGCAGACCCATTCCTGGACCTATAACCTAAGAAGACAGAATTGGAAAGACACAGGCAGGCAAATCTGCATTGCATAGTATCACAATAGCCAAGATATGGAAGTAACCAAAAAGTCCACCGACAGATGGGTGGACAAAGAAGCACTGCTACAAGTACAGATGGAATATGAGCTAGCGAGAAAATGAAACAATGCCATTTGCAGCACCATAGATGAGTCTAGAAGTAATCACGCAACTTGTAGTAAGTGAGAAAGCGAAAGACACATATCCTGTATCACATACAGGTGTTACCTAACAATTGAAACAAACGAAGATATTTCCACAGAGAAAGGCAATCACGGATTCAGTACAAAAACTTATGGTTCACCAAATGGAAAGGTGTGAGGATTGGATACACCACCATATTGAGGTTAACAGAGAGATACAAACACATGTGAAATATATAATCAGCAAAGACCTACGGAATACCAAGAGAAGACTACTCAACATTGTGTCATAACCTACATGGGAAAAGGATCTGAAGAAGAACAGATATACGTATATGTGTGAAAGAACCACATCTTGCACACCTAGAACAAACAAAACATTGTAATCAAGTTTGCTGTGATAAAAGATAAAAATTAAGTTAAAAATACGAACAAGAAGTAATGAGACATAAACTTAAAGGGCTTTTTCCTGGCACATTCCATTCTAATGTACAACCTAGAACACCACTTCCAGGAAGGCTCTGTGGCCCTAGTAACCAGATTTGGTAAAGGAGAAATGCTGCCGCCTTGTGGCCGATTCCCGCAAGAGCAGCTTTTAACCCACAGCTAACGGTCACTTAACATTCACAAGGACTCAGGGCTGTAAAGGACACCTGCCCTCAAAATTGTGCTGAGGTAGGGAATGGATAAAAAAAATTCAAAACAGGCAAATTTTTCAAGAAGATAGTATGAAGAGGTAAGTTTTACTCACTCTCTTTTTCAAAAAAGGAAAATGGATAAAAGCTCAACCTCAGGAAGTATTAGACTCATGCAACGGAATCTACAAAAAGTTTTCAACTCACACCAGTCGACTGACCATCAGCAAAAAGTCTACAAACAATAAATGCTGAAGAGGTTTCAGAGAACTGTGTACCCTCTAGCTGCTGGTGAGATGTAAAGTGGTTGACAGCCAATAATGAGAACAGAAAGGAGCTGCGCTTAAAAGGAAAAATTGAGGTACCATTCAATCCAGCAGGCGCCCCAACGGGCCGCTCACCTGAGAAGACCAGAATCAAGAAGACCCGGGCTGCAAAAGCTGCACTGCAGCCTTATTCACAATAGACAAGACAGTGAAGCAACCAAAATGTCCATCAACAGATGAAGGGATAAAGAAGAAGTGGTCCATGTACACAATGAATACTAGCCCTGGAAAACAATGAAACACTGCTCTTTGAGGCACCATAGATGATCTTGGAGATAATCACAGAACGTGAGGTAAGTCGGAAAGCAAAGTCCTATATCTTATGATAACACTTATAGGCGTTATCTAATAACTGACACAAATGAACGTATTTCCACAGAGAAAGGCACTCACTGACTTAGAAAAAAAACTATGCTTATCTAAAAGGAAAGGTGGGGGGAATGGATAAGTGAAGATTAGCGTTACCATATGTATACAAATACATATTATATACATATATCAAAAAGACCGACCATATAGCAAGGGAGGTTGACGGAACACTCTGTAATAATTTACATGGGAAGCGGATCTCTACATAAGTAGATATACATAATGTGTAAATGAACCAGAGTGTGTACACCTTGGACAAACAACATTCGAACCATTACCCCAATTTAAAAAATTAAAACAACGAACTAGAAGTAATGAGACATAAACTTATGGGGGGTTTTCCTGGCACATTCCATTCAAATTTACAACCTGGGTAAACGACTTCCAGAACGGCTCTGCTGCCCTAGTACCCAGATTTGGGAATGGAGAAATGCTGCATCCTGGTGGCCGTTTCCCACAACAGCAGCTTTAAACCCACGGCAAAAGGTCACGAAATATTCACCAATTGCAGTTCTGTAAATGACACCTGCCCCCCAAAACATACTGAGGTCGAAAATCGACCAAAAAATTCAAGAGTGCAACCTTCCAAAAGACAATTTGAAGAGGTATATTGTACTCACACTTTGTTTTCTTTTTTCTTTTAACAGAAAAGAAAAAGGCGTGGAGAAATGATGAATTTTAGGAATTTTTAAAGACAGGTAAACCCAACTTACAAAAACCTATCAGCTCACACCAGTCAGAATGGCCATCAACAAAAATGCTGCAAACAATAAATGCTGACGTGATTGTGGAGAAATGCGTACCCTCGATTCTAAGGGGCACGTGGTAAGAGCCACTAATGAAAGCACAATTGAGGTGCCTTGAAAAGGTAAACATTGAGCTACCATACCAGTCAATCAATCATACCCACTGCTGGGTCTATCACCTGAGAGAATGAAAATCAAAAATCACAGGCTGGCAATCCTGCGCTCCAGCAATATTTACCGTAGGCAACACTTGGAAGAAACGAAACTGTCCATCAAAAGAGGAATGCACCAAGAAGAAGGGGTCCATGTACACAATGGAATAGTAGCCATGGAAAACATTGAAGCACTGCTCTTTGAGGCACCATAGATGAGCCTGGAGATAATCACAAAACATGAAGTAGGACGGAAAGCAAAAGACCTATATCCTATGATATCACTTATGGCATTGTCTAATAACGGACACAAATGAACATATTTCCAAAGAGAAAGACACTCACAGGCTTAGAAAACAAACTATGCTCATCTAAAAGGAAAGGGGGGGGGGAATTGATAAATGAAGATGAGTGTTACTATACGTATACAAATACATATTATATACATGTATCAAAAAGACCGAACATATAGCAAGGGAGGTCTACGGAACACTGTAATATTTTACATGGGAAGAGGATCTGTACATTAATAGACATATATAATGTACAAATGAACCAGATTGTGTACACCTAGGACAAACAGTATTCTAATCTTTACCCCGATTAAAAAAAATTAAAAAACCAAGAAGAAGTAATGAGACATAAACTTATGGGGATTTCTCCTGGCAAATTCCATTCTAATTTACAACCTAGGACAAGGACGTGCAGAAAGGCTCTGCTGCCCTAGTACCCAGATTGGGGAATGGAGAAATGCTGCCTCCTTGTGGCCGTTTCCCACAACAGCAGCTTTAAACCCACTGCGAAAGGTCACTAGATATTCACCAACTTGCAGTTCTGTAAATGACACCTGCCCTCCAAAAAATTTCTGGGGTCAAAAATCGACCAAAAAATTCAAAAGAGGGCAACCTTCCAAGAAGACAATTTCAAGAGGTATATTGTACTCACGGTTTTTTCTTTTAAGAGAGAAAAGAAAAAGGCGTGGGAAAATGACGAATTTTAGGAAGTTTTAAAGATATGCAAAACGAAATTACAAATACCTATCAGCTCCCAGCAGTCAGAATGACCATTGGCAAAAATGCTGCAAACAATACATGCTGAAGGGATTGTGGAGAAATGTGTACCCTCAGTTCTAAGGGGGACGTGGAAAGAACCATTAATGTAAACACAATGGAGGTGCTTTGAAAAGGTAAACATTGAGCTACCAGTGAATCAAGCATACCACCTGCTGAGCCTATCACCTGAGAAAATGAGAATCTAAAAGTCACAGGCTGGCAAACCTGTACGCCAGCAATATTTACCATAGTCAACACTTGGAAGCAACAAAAATGTCCATCAACAGAGGAATGCACCAAGAAGAAGTGGTCCATGTATACAATGGAATGTTACTCCAGTAAAAAATATAAATTAAATTTAAAAAACAAACAAATGTAAGGAGACATCAGCATTTGTGGGTTTATCCGGGCACATTGCACTCTAATTTGTAAGCGAAGAACACCACTGGCCGGTAGGTCTGTTTCCCTAGTACCAGCGTGGGGAACGTAGAAAGGCTGCCGCCCTCGGGCCGTTACCTGCAAAAGCAGGTTTAAAGCCTGAGCTAATGGTCACTTCATATGAACTAGTACTGCAGGGCTGTAAATGAAACCTGCCCTCAAAATGTCTTGAGGGAGGTAATGGCCAAAATATTTCAAAAGGTGACACATACTTTAAGTAAACACTTTGAAGAACTAAGCTCTAATCACAGCTGGAAAAATAAAAAGGACATGTCTTCAAGCTCAATTTCAACGCATGATGAGACACATGCAAATTCAGCCACAAAGAGGTATCAGCTCACACCACTCAGAATAACCATCAGCAAAAAACTACAAAGAATAAATGCTGAAGGTGCTCTGGAGAAATGCATACCCTCAACTTTATGTGGGACGTAACCTGGAAAGAGCCACTAAAGAGAACAGAATGGAGGTGCCTTTAAAAGGTAAACACTGAGCTACCATATGATCCAGCAGACCCATTCCTGGACCTATAACCTAAGAAGACAGAATTGGAAAGACACAGGCAGGCAAATCTGCATTGCATAGTATCACAATAGCCAAGATATGGAAGTAACCAAAAAGTCCACCGACAGATGGGTGGACAAAGAAGCACTGCTACAAGTACAGATGGAATATGAGCTAGCGAGAAAATGAAACAATGCCATTTGCAACACCATAGATGAGTCTAGAAGTAATCACGCAACTTGTAGTAAGTGAGAAAGCGAAAGACACATATCCTGTATCACATACAGGTGTTACCTAACAATTGAAACAAACGAAGATATTTCCACAGAGAAAGGCAATCACGGATTCAGTACAAAAACTTATGGTTCACCAAATGGAAAGGTGTGAGGATTGGATACACCACCATATTGAGGTTAACAGAGAGATACAAACACATGTGAAATATATAATCAGCAAAGACCTACGGAATACCAAGAGAAGACTACTCAACATTGTGTCATAACCTACATGGGAAAAGGATCTGAAGAAGAACAGATATACGTATATGTGTGAAAGAACCACATCTTGCACACCTAGAACAAACAAAACATTGTAATCAAGTTTGCTGTGATAAAAGATAAAAATTAAGTTAAAAATACGAACAAGAAGTAATGAGACATAAACTTAAAGGGCTTTTTCCTGGCACATTCCATTCTAATGTACAACCTAGAACACCACTTCCAGGAAGGCTCTGTGGCCCTAGTAACCAGATTTGGTAAAGGAGAAATGCTGCCGCCTTGTGGCCGATTCCCGCAAGAGCAGCTTTTAACCCACAGCTAACGGTCACTTAACATTCACAAGGACTCAGGGCTGTAAAGGACACCTGCCCTCAAAATTGTGCTGAGGTAGGGAATGGATAAAAAAAATTCAAAACAGGCAAATTTTTCAAGAAGATAGTATGAAGAGGTAAGTTTTACTCACTCTCTTTTTCAAAAAAGGAAAATGGATAAAAGCTCAACCTCAGGAAGTATTAGACTCATGCAACGGAATCTACAAAAAGTTTTCAACTCACACCAGTCGACTGACCATCAGCAAAAAGTCTACAAACAATAAATGCTGAAGAGGTTTCAGAGAACTGTGTACCCTCTAGCTGCTGGTGAGATGTAAAGTGGTTGACAGCCAATAATGAGAACAGAAAGGAGCTGCGCTTAAAAGGAAAAATTGAGGTACCATTCAATCCAGCAGGCGCCCCAACGGGCCGCTCACCTGAGAAGACCAGAATCAAGAAGACCCGGGCTGCAAAAGCTGCACTGCAGCCTTATTCACAATAGACAAGACAGTGAAGCAACCAAAATGTCCATCAACAGATGAAGGGATAAAGAAGAAGTGGTCCATGTACACAATGAATACTAGCCCTGGAAAACAATGAAACACTGCTCTTTGAGGCACCATAGATGATCTTGGAGATAATCACAGAACGTGAGGTAAGTCGGAAAGCAAAGTCCTATATCTTATGATAACACTTATAGGCGTTATCTAATAACTGACACAAATGAACGTATTTCCACAGAGAAAGGCACTCACTGACTTAGAAAAAAAACTATGCTTATCTAAAAGGAAAGGTGGGGGGAATGGATAAGTGAAGATTAGCGTTACCATATGTATACAAATACATATTATATACATATATCAAAAAGACCGACCATATAGCAAGGGAGGTTGACGGAACACTCTGTAATAATTTACATGGGAAGCGGATCTCTACATAAGTAGATATACATAATGTGTAAATGAACCAGAGTGTGTACACCTTGGACAAACAACATTCGAACCATTACCCCAATTTAAAAAATTAAAACAACGAACTAGAAGTAATGAGACATAAACTTATGGGGGGTTTTCCTGGCACATTCCATTCAAATTTACAACCTGGGTAAACGACTTCCAGAACGGCCCTGCTGCCCTAGTACCCAGATTTGGGAATGGAGAAATGCTGCATCCTGGTGGCCGTTTCCCACAACAGCAGCTTTAAACCCACGGCAAAAGGTCACGAAATATTCACCAATTGCAGTTCTGTAAATGACACCTGCCCCCCAAAACATACTGAGGTCGAAAATCGACCAAAAAATTCAAGAGTGCAACCTTCCAAAAGACAATTTGAAGAGGTATATTGTACTCACACTTTGTTTTCTTTTTTCTTTTAACAGAAAAGAAAAAGGCGTGGAGAAATGATGAATTTTAGGAATTTTTAAAGACAGGTAAACCCAACTTACAAAAACCTATCAGCTCACACCAGTCAGAATGGCCATCAACAAAAATGCTGCAAACAATAAATGCTGACGTGATTGTGGAGAAATGCGTACCCTCGATTCTAAGGGGCACGTGGTAAGAGCCACTAATGAAAGCACAATTGAGGTGCCTTGAAAAGGTAAACATTGAGCTACCATACCAGTCAATCAATCATACCCACTGCTGGGTCTATCACCTGAGAGAATGAAAATCAAAAATCACAGGCTGGCAATCCTGCGCTCCAGCAATATTTACCGTAGGCAACACTTGGAAGAAACGAAACTGTCCATCAAAAGAGGAATGCACCAAGAAGAAGGGGTCCATGTACACAATGGAATAGTAGCCATGGAAAACATTGAAGCACTGCTCTTTGAGGCACCATAGATGAGCCTGGAGATAATCACAAAACATGAAGTAGGACGGAAAGCAAAAGACCTATATCCTATGATATCACTTATGGCATTGTCTAATAACGGACACAAATGAACATATTTCCAAAGAGAAAGACACTCACAGGCTTAGAAAACAAACTATGCTCATCTAAAAGGAAAGGGGGGGGGGAATTGATAAATGAAGATGAGTGTTACTATACGTATACAAATACATATTATATACATGTATCAAAAAGACCGAACATATAGCAAGGGAGGTCTACGGAACACTGTAATATTTTACATGGGAAGAGGATCTGTACATTAATAGACATATATAATGTACAAATGAACCAGATTGTGTACACCTAGGACAAACAGTATTCTAATCTTTACCCCGATTAAAAAAAATTAAAAAACCAAGAAGAAGTAATGAGACATAAACTTATGGGGATTTCTCCTGGCAAATTCCATTCTAATTTACAACCTAGGACAAGGACGTGCAGAAAGGCTCTGCTGCCCTAGTACCCAGATTGGGGAATGGAGAAATGCTGCCTCCTTGTGGCCGTTTCCCACAACAGCAGCTTTAAACCCACTGCGAAAGGTCACTAGATATTCACCAACTTGCAGTTCTGTAAATGACACCTGCCCTCCAAAAAATTTCTGGGGTCAAAAATCGACCAAAAAATTCAAAAGAGGGCAACCTTCCAAGAAGACAATTTCAAGAGGTATATTGTACTCACGGTTTTTTCTTTTAAGAGAGAAAAGAAAAAGGCGTGGGAAAATGACGAATTTTAGGAAGTTTTAAAGATATGCAAAACGAAATTACAAATACCTATCAGCTCCCAGCAGTCAGAATGACCATTGGCAAAAATGCTGCAAACAATACATGCTGAAGGGATTGTGGAGAAATGTGTACCCTCAGTTCTAAGGGGGACGTGGAAAGAACCATTAATGTAAACACAATGGAGGTGCTTTGAAAAGGTAAACATTGAGCTACCAGTGAATCAAGCATACCACCTGCTGAGCCTATCACCTGAGAAAATGAGAATCTAAAAGTCACAGGCTGGCAAACCTGTACGCCAGCAATATTTACCATAGTCAACACTTGGAAGCAACAAAAATGTCCATCAACAGAGGAATGCACCAAGAAGAAGTGGTCCATGTATACAATGGAATGTTACTCCAGTAAAAAATATAAATTAAATTTAAAAAACAAACAAATGTAAGGAGACATCAGCATTTGTGGGTTTATCCGGGCACATTGCACTCTAATTTGTAAGCGAAGAACACCACTGGCCGGTAGGTCTGTTTCCCTAGTACCAGCGTGGGGAACGTAGAAAGGCTGCCGCCCTCGGGCCGTTACCTGCAAAAGCAGGTTTAAAGCCTGAGCTAATGGTCACTTCATATGAACTAGTACTGCAGGGCTGTAAATGAAACCTGCCCTCAAAATGTCTTGAGGGAGGTAATGGCCAAAATATTTCAAAAGGTGACACATACTTTAAGTAAACACTTTGAAGAACTAAGCTCTAATCACAGCTGGAAAAATAAAAAGGACATGTCTTCAAGCTCAATTTCAACGCATGATGAGACACATGCAAATTCAGCCACAAAGAGGTATCAGCTCACACCACTCAGAATAACCATCAGCAAAAAACTACAAAGAATAAATGCTGAAGGTGCTCTGGAGAAATGCATACCCTCAACTTTATGTGGGACCTAACCTGGAAAGAGCCACTAAAGAGAACAGAATGGAGGTGCCTTTAAAAGGTAAACATTGAGCTACCATATGATCCAGCAGACCCATCCCTGGACCTATAACCTAAGAAGACAGAATTGGAAAGACACAGGCAGGCAAATCTGCATTGCATAGTATCACAATAGCCAAGATATGGAAGTAACCAAAAAGTCCACCGACAGATGGGTGGACAAAGAAGCACTGCTACAAGTACAGATGGAATATGAGCTAGCGAGAAAATGAAACAATGCCATTTGCAGCACCATAGATGAGTCTAGAAGTAATCACGCAACTTGTAGTAAGTGAGAAAGCGAAAGACACATATCCTGTATCACATACAGGTGTTACCTAACAATTGAAACAAACGAAGATATTTCCACAGAGAAAGGCAATCACGGATTCAGTACAAAAACTTATGGTTCACCAAATGGAAAGGTGTGAGGATTGGATACACCACCATATTGAGGTTAACAGAGAGATACAAACACATGTGAAATATATAATCAGCAAAGACCTACGGAATACCAAGAGAAGACTACTCAACATTGTGTCATAACCTACATGGGAAAAGGATCTGAAGAAGAACAGATATACGTATATGTGTGAAAGAACCACATCTTGCACACCTAGAACAAACAAAACATTGTAATCAAGTTTGCTGTGATAAAAGATAAAAATTAAGTTAAAAATACGAACAAGAAGTAATGAGACATAAACTTAAAGGGCTTTTTCCTGGCACATTCCATTCTAATGTACAACCTAGAACACCACTTCCAGGAAGGCTCTGTGGCCCTAGTAACCAGATTTGGTAAAGGAGAAATGCTGCCGCCTTGTGGCCGATTCCCGCAAGAGCAGCTTTTAACCCACAGCTAACGGTCACTTAACATTCACAAGGACTCAGGGCTGTAAAGGACACCTGCCCTCAAAATTGTGCTGAGGTAGGGAATGGATAAAAAAAATTCAAAACAGGCAAATTTTTCAAGAAGATAGTATGAAGAGGTAAGTTTTACTCACTCTCTTTTTCAAAAAAGGAAAATGGATAAAAGCTCAACCTCAGGAAGTATTAGACTCATGCAACGGAATCTACAAAAAGTTTTCAACTCACACCAGTCGACTGACCATCAGCAAAAAGTCTACAAACAATAAATGCTGAAGAGGTTTCAGAGAACTGTGTACCCTCTAGCTGCTGGTGAGATGTAAAGTGGTTGACAGCCAATAATGAGAACAGAAAGGAGCTGCGCTTAAAAGGAAAAATTGAGGTACCATTCAATCCAGCAGGCGCCCCAACGGGCCGCTCACCTGAGAAGACCAGAATCAAGAAGACCCGGGCTGCAAAAGCTGCACTGCAGCCTTATTCACAATAGACAAGACAGTGAAGCAACCAAAATGTCCATCAACAGATGAAGGGATAAAGAAGAAGTGGTCCATGTACACAATGAATACTAGCCCTGGAAAACAATGAAACACTGCTCTTTGAGGCACCATAGATGATCTTGGAGATAATCACAGAACGTGAGGTAAGTCGGAAAGCAAAGTCCTATATCTTATGATAACACTTATAGGCGTTATCTAATAACTGACACAAATGAACGTATTTCCACAGAGAAAGGCACTCACTGACTTAGAAAAAAAACTATGCTTATCTAAAAGGAAAGGTGGGGGGAATGGATAAGTGAAGATTAGCGTTACCATATGTATACAAATACATATTATATACATATATCAAAAAGACCGACCATATAGCAAGGGAGGTTGACGGAACACTCTGTAATAATTTACATGGGAAGCGGATCTCTACATAAGTAGATATACATAATGTGTAAATGAACCAGAGTGTGTACACCTTGGACAAACAACATTCGAACCATTACCCCAATTTAAAAAATTAAAACAACGAACTAGAAGTAATGAGACATAAACTTATGGGGGGTTTTCCTGGCACATTCCATTCAAATTTACAACCTGGGTAAACGACTTCCAGAACGGCTCTGCTGCCCTAGTACCCAGATTTGGGAATGGAGAAATGCTGCATCCTGGTGGCCGTTTCCCACAACAGCAGCTTTAAACCCACGGCAAAAGGTCACGAAATATTCACCAATTGCAGTTCTGTAAATGACACCTGCCCCCCAAAACATACTGAGGTCGAAAATCGACCAAAAAATTCAAGAGTGCAACCTTCCAAAAGACAATTTGAAGAGGTATATTGTACTCACACTTTGTTTTCTTTTTTCTTTTAACAGAAAAGAAAAAGGCGTGGAGAAATGATGAATTTTAGGAATTTTTCAAGACAGGTAAACCCAACTTACAAAAACCTATCAGCTCACACCAGTCAGAATGGCCATCAACAAAAATGCTGCAAACAATAAATGCTGACGTGATTGTGGAGAAATGCGTACCCTCGATTCTAAGGGGCACGTGGTAAGAGCCACTAATGAAAGCACAATTGAGGTGCCTTGAAAAGGTAAACATTGAGCTACCATACCAGTCAATCAATCATACCCACTGCTGGGTCTATCACCTGAGAGAATGAAAATCAAAAATCACAGGCTGGCAATCCTGCGCTCCAGCAATATTTACCGTAGGCAACACTTGGAAGAAACGAAACTGTCCATCAAAAGAGGAATGCACCAAGAAGAAGGGGTCCATGTACACAATGGAATAGTAGCCATGGAAAACATTGAAGCACGGCTCTTTGAGGCACCATAGATGAGCCTGGAGATAATCACAAAACATGAAGTAGGACGGAAAGCAAAAGACCTATATCCTATGATATCACTTATGGCATTGTCTAATAACGGACACAAATGAACATATTTCCAAAGAGAAAGACACTCACAGGCTTAGAAAACAAACTATGCTCATCTAAAAGGAAAGGGGGGGGGGAATTGATAAATGAAGATGAGTGTTACTATACGTATACAAATACATATTATATACATGTATCAAAAAGACCGAACATATAGCAAGGGAGGTCTACGGAACACTGTAATATTTTACATGGGAAGAGGATCTGTACATTAATAGACATATATAATGTACAAATGAACCAGATTGTGTACACCTAGGACAAACAGTATTCTAATCTTTACCCCGATTAAAAAAAATTAAAAAACCAAGAAGAAGTAATGAGACATAAACTTATGGGGATTTCTCCTGGCAAATTCCATTCTAATTTACAACCTAGGACAAGGACGTGCAGAAAGGCTCTGCTGCCCTAGTACCCAGATTGGGGAATGGAGAAATGCTGCCTCCTTGTGGCCGTTTCCCACAACAGCAGCTTTAAACCCACTGCGAAAGGTCACTAGATATTCACCAACTTGCAGTTCTGTAAATGACACCTGCCCTCCAAAAAATTTCTGGGGTCAAAAATCGACCAAAAAATTCAAAAGAGGGCAACCTTCCAAGAAGACAATTTCAAGAGGTATATTGTACTCACGGTTTTTTCTTTTAAGAGAGAAAAGAAAAAGGCGTGGGAAAATGACGAATTTTAGGAAGTTTTAAAGATATGCAAAACGAAATTACAAATACCTATCAGCTCCCAGCAGTCAGAATGACCATTGGCAAAAATGCTGCAAACAATACATGCTGAAGGGATTGTGGAGAAATGTGTACCCTCAGTTCTAAGGGGGACGTGGAAAGAACCATTAATGTAAACACAATGGAGGTGCTTTGAAAAGGTAAACATTGAGCTACCAGTGAATCAAGCATACCACCTGCTGAGCCTATCACCTGAGAAAATGAGAATCTAAAAGTCACAGGCTGGCAAACCTGTACGCCAGCAATATTTACCATAGTCAACACTTGGAAGCAACAAAAATGTCCATCAACAGAGGAATGCACCAAGAAGAAGTGGTCCATGTATACAATGGAATGTTACTCCAGTAAAAAATATAAATTAAATTTAAAAAACAAACAAATGTAAGGAGACATCAGCATTTGTGGGTTTATCCGGGCACATTGCACTCTAATTTGTAAGCGAAGAACACCACTGGCCGGTAGGTCTGTTTCCCTAGTACCAGCGTGGGGAACGTAGAAAGGCTGCCGCCCTCGGGCCGTTACCTGCAAAAGCAGGTTTAAAGCCTGAGCTAATGGTCACTTCATATGAACTAGTACTGCAGGGCTGTAAATGAAACCTGCCCTCAAAATGTCTTGAGGGAGGTAATGGCCAAAATATTTCAAAAGGTGACACATACTTTAAGTAAACACTTTGAAGAACTAAGCTCTAATCACAGCTGGAAAAATAAAAAGGACATGTCTTCAAGCTCAATTTCAACGCATGATGAGACACATGCAAATTCAGCCACAAAGAGGTATCAGCTCACACCACTCAGAATAACCATCAGCAAAAAACTACAAAGAATAAATGCTGAAGGTGCTCTGGAGAAATGCATACCCTCAACTTTATGTGGGACGTAACCTGGAAAGAGCCACTAAAGAGAACAGAATGGAGGTGCCTTTAAAAGGTAAACATTGAGCTACCATATGATCCAGCAGACCCATTCCTGGACCTATAACCTAAGAAGACAGAATTGGAAAGACACAGGCAGGCAAATCTGCATTGCATAGTATCACAATAGCCAAGATATGGAAGTAACCAAAAAGTCCACCGACAGATGGGTGGACAAAGAAGCACTGCTACAAGTACAGATGGAATATGAGCTAGCGAGAAAATGAAACAATGCCATTTGCAGCACCATAGATGAGTCTAGAAGTAATCACGCAACTTGTAGTAAGTGAGAAAGCGAAAGACACATATCCTGTATCACATACAGGTGTTACCTAACAATTGAAACAAACGAAGATATTTCCACAGAGAAAGGCAATCACGGATTCAGTACAAAAACTTATGGTTCACCAAATGGAAAGGTGTGAGGATTGGATACACCACCATATTGAGGTTAACAGAGAGATACAAACACATGTGAAATATATAATCAGCAAAGACCTACGGAATACCAAGAGAAGACTACTCAACATTGTGTCATAACCTACATGGGAAAAGGATCTGAAGAAGAACAGATATACGTATATGTGTGAAAGAACCACATCTTGCACACCTAGAACAAACAAAACATTGTAATCAAGTTTGCTGTGATAAAAGATAAAAATTAAGTTAAAAATACGAACAAGAAGTAATGAGACATAAACTTAAAGGGCTTTTTCCTGGCACATTCCATTCTAATGTACAACCTAGAACACCACTTCCAGGAAGGCTCTGTGGCCCTAGTAACCAGATTTGGTAAAGGAGAAATGCTGCCGCCTTGTGGCCGATTCCCGCAAGAGCAGCTTTTAACCCACAGCTAACGGTCACTTAACATTCACAAGGACTCAGGGCTGTAAAGGACACCTGCCCTCAAAATTGTGCTGAGGTAGGGAATGGATAAAAAAAATTCAAAACAGGCAAATTTTTCAAGAAGATAGTATGAAGAGGTAAGTTTTACTCACTCTCTTTTTCAAAAAAGGAAAATGGATAAAAGCTCAACCTCAGGAAGTATTAGACTCATGCAACGGAATCTACAAAAAGTTTTCAACTCACACCAGTCGACTGACCATCAGCAAAAAGTCTACAAACAATAAATGCTGAAGAGGTTTCAGAGAACTGTGTACCCTCTAGCTGCTGGTGAGATGTAAAGTGGTTGACAGCCAATAATGAGAACAGAAAGGAGCTGCGCTTAAAAGGAAAAATTGAGGTACCATTCAATCCAGCAGGCGCCCCAACGGGCCGCTCACCTGAGAAGACCAGAATCAAGAAGACCCGGGCTGCAAAAGCTGCACTGCAGCCTTATTCACAATAGACAAGACAGTGAAGCAACCAAAATGTCCATCAACAGATGAAGGGATAAAGAAGAAGTGGTCCATGTACACAATGAATACTAGCCATGGAAAACAATGAAACACTGCTCTTTGAGGCACCATAGATGATCTTGGAGATAATCACAGAACGTGAGGTAAGTCGGAAAGCAAAGTCCTATATCTTATGATAACACTTATAGGCGTTATCTAATAACTGACACAAATGAACGTATTTCCACAGAGAAAGGCACTCACTGACTTAGAAAAAAAACTATGCTTATCTAAAAGGAAAGGTGGGGGGAATGGATAAGTGAAGATTAGCGTTACCATATGTATACAAATACATATTATATACATATATCAAAAAGACCGACCATATAGCAAGGGAGGTTGACGGAACACTCTGTAATAATTTACATGGGAAGCGGATCTCTACATAAGTAGATATACATAATGTGTAAATGAACCAGAGTGTGTACACCTTGGACAAACAACATTCGAACCATTACCCCAATTTAAAAAATTAAAACAACGAACTAGAAGTAATGAGACATAAACTTATGGGGGGTTTTCCTGGCACATTCCATTCAAATTTACAACCTGGGTAAACGACTTCCAGAACGGCTCTGCTGCCCTAGTACCCAGATTTGGGAATGGAGAAATGCTGCATCCTGGTGGCCGTTTCCCACAACAGCAGCTTTAAACCCACGGCAAAAGGTCACGAAATATTCACCAATTGCAGTTCTGTAAATGACACCTGCCCCCCAAAACATACTGAGGTCGAAAATCGACCAAAAAATTCAAGAGTGCAACCTTCCAAAAGACAATTTGAAGAGGTATATTGTACTCACACTTTGTTTTCTTTTTTCTTTTAACAGAAAAGAAAAAGGCGTGGAGAAATGATGAATTTTAGGAATTTTTAAAGACAGGTAAACCCAACTTACAAAAACCTATCAGCTCACACCAGTCAGAATGGCCATCAACAAAAATGCTGCAAACAATAAATGCTGACGTGATTGTGGAGAAATGCGTACCCTCGATTCTAAGGGGCACGTGGTAAGAGCCACTAATGAAAGCACAATTGAGGTGCCTTGAAAAGGTAAACATTGAGCTACCATACCAGTCAATCAATCATACCCACTGCTGGGTCTATCACCTGAGAGAATGAAAATCAAAAATCACAGGCTGGCAATCCTGCGCTCCAGCAATATTTACCGTAGGCAACACTTGGAAGAAACGAAACTGTCCATCAAAAGAGGAATGCACCAAGAAGAAGGGGTCCATGTACACAATGGAATAGTAGCCATGGAAAACATTGAAGCACTGCTCTTTGAGGCACCATAGATGAGCCTGGAGATAATCACAAAACATGAAGTAGGACGGAAAGCAAAAGACCTATATCCTATGATATCACTTATGGCATTGTCTAATAACGGACACAAATGAACATATTTCCAAAGAGAAAGACACTCACAGGCTTAGAAAACAAACTATGCTCATCTAAAAGGAAAGGGGGGGGGGGAATTGATAAATGAAGATGAGTGTTACTATACGTATACAAATACATATTATATACATGTATCAAAAAGACCGAACATATAGCAAGGGAGGTCTACGGAACACTGTAATATTTTACATGGGAAGAGGATCTGTACATTAATAGACATATATAATGTACAAATGAACCAGATTGTGTACACCTAGGACAAACAGTATTCTAATCTTTACCCCGATTAAAAAAAATTAAAAAACCAAGAAGAAGTAATGAGACATAAACTTATGGGGATTTCTCCTGGCAAATTCCATTCTAATTTACAACCTAGGACAAGGACGTGCAGAAAGGCTCTGCTGCCCTAGTACCCAGATTGGGGAATGGAGAAATGCTGCCTCCTTGTGGCCGTTTCCCACAACAGCAGCTTTAAACCCACTGCGAAAGGTCACTAGATATTCACCAACTTGCAGTTCTGTAAATGACACCTGCCCTCCAAAAAATTTCTGGGGTCAAAAATCGACCAAAAAATTCAAAAGAGGGCAACCTTCCAAGAAGACAATTTCAAGAGGTATATTGTACTCACGGTTTTTTCTTTTAAGAGAGAAAAGAAAAAGGCGTGGGAAAATGACGAATTTTAGGAAGTTTTAAAGATATGCAAAACGAAATTACAAATACCTATCAGCTCCCAGCAGTCAGAATGACCATTGGCAAAAATGCTGCAAACAATACATGCTGAAGGGATTGTGGAGAAATGTGTACCCTCAGTTCTAAGGGGGACGTGGAAAGAACCATTAATGTAAACACAATGGAGGTGCTTTGAAAAGGTAAACATTGAGCTACCAGTGAATCAAGCATACCACCTGCTGAGCCTATCACCTGAGAAAATGAGAATCTAAAAGTCACAGGCTGGCAAACCTGTACGCCAGCAATATTTACCATAGTCAACACTTGGAAGCAACAAAAATGTCCATCAACAGAGGAATGCACCAAGAAGAAGTGGTCCATGTATACAATGGAATGTTACTCCAGTAAAAAATATAAATTAAATTTAAAAAACAAACAAATGTAAGGAGACATCAGCATTTGTGGGTTTATCCGGGCACATTGCACTCTAATTTGTAAGCGAAGAACACCACTGGCCGGTAGGTCTGTTTCCCTAGTACCAGCGTGGGGAACGTAGAAAGGCTGCCGCCCTCGGGCCGTTACCTGCAAAAGCAGGTTTAAAGCCTGAGCTAATGGTCACTTCATATGAACTAGTACTGCAGGGCTGTAAATGAAACCTGCCCTCAAAATGTCTTGAGGGAGGTAATGGCCAAAATATTTCAAAAGGTGACACATACTTTAAGTAAACACTTTGAAGAACTAAGCTCTAATCACAGATGGAAAAATTAAAAGGACATGTCTTCAAGCTCAATTTCAACGCATGATGAGACACATGCAAATTCAACCACAAAGAGGTATCAGCTCACACCACTCAGAATAACCATCAGCAAAAAACTACAAAGAATAAATGCTGAAGGTGCTCTGGAGAAATGCATACCCTCAACTTTATGTGGGACGTAACCTGGAAAGAGCCACTAAAGAGAACAGAATGGAGGTGCCTTTAAAAGGTAAACACTGAGCTACCATATGATCCAGCAGACCCATTCCTGGACCTATAACCTAAGAAGACAGAATTGGAAAGACACAGGCAGGCAAATCTGCATTGCATAGTATCACAATAGCCAAGATATGGAAGTAACCAAAAAGTCCACCGACAGATGGGTGGACAAAGAAGCACTGCTACAAGTACAGATGGAATATGAGCTAGCGAGAAAATGAAACAATGCCATTTGCAGCACCATAGATGAGTCTAGAAGTAATCACGCAACTTGTAGTAAGTGAGAAAGCGAAAGACACATATCCTGTATCACATACAGGTGTTACCTAACAATTGAAACAAACGAAGATATTTCCACAGAGAAAGGCAATCACGGATTCAGTACAAAAACTTATGGTTCACCAAATGGAAAGGTGTGAGGATTGGATACACCACCATATTGAGGTTAACAGAGAGATACAAACACATGTGAAATATATAATCAGCAAAGACCTACGGAATACCAAGAGAAGACTACTCAACATTGTGTCATAACCTACATGGGAAAAGGATCTGAAGAAGAACAGATATACGTATATGTGTGAAAGAACCACATCTTGCACACCTAGAACAAACAAAACATTGTAATCAAGTTTGCTGTGATAAAAGATAAAAATTTAGTTAAAAATACGAACAAGAAGTAATGAGACATAAACTTAAAGGGCTTTTTCCTGGCACATTCCATTCTAATGTACAACCTAGAACACCACTTCCAGGAAGGCTCTGTGGCCCTAGTAACCAGATTTGGTAAAGGAGAAATGCTGCCGCCTTGTGGCCGATTCCCGCAAGAGCAGCTTTTAACCCACAGCTAACGGTCACTTAACATTCACAAGGACTCAGGGCTGTAAAGGACACCTGCCCTCAAAATTGTGCTGAGGTAGGGAATGGATAAAAAAAATTCAAAACAGGCAAATTTTTCAAGAAGATAGTATGAAGAGGTAAGTTTTACTCACTCTCTTTTTCAAAAAAGGAAAATGGATAAAAGCTCAACCTCAGGAAGTATTAGACTCATGCAACGGAATCTACAAAAAGTTTTCAACTCACACCAGTCGACTGACCATCAGCAAAAAGTCTACAAACAATAAATGCTGAAGAGGTTTCAGAGAACTGTGTACCCTCTAGCTGCTGGTGAGATGTAAAGTGGTTGACAGCCAATAATGAGAACAGAAAGGAGCTGCGCTTAAAAGGAAAAATTGAGGTACCATTCAATCCAGCAGGCGCCCCAACGGGCCGCTCACCTGAGAAGACCAGAATCAAGAAGACCCGGGCTGCAAAAGCTGCACTGCAGCCTTATTCACAATAGACAAGACAGTGAAGCAACCAAAATGTCCATCAACAGATGAAGGGATAAAGAAGAAGTGGTCCATGTACACAATGAATACTAGCCATGGAAAACAATGAAACACTGCTCTTTGAGGCACCATAGATGATCTTGGAGATAATCACAGAACGTGAGGTAAGTCGGAAAGCAAAGTCCTATATCTTATGATAACACTTATAGGCGTTATCTAATAACTGACACAAATGAACGTATTTCCACAGAGAAAGGCACTCACTGACTTAGAAAAAAAACTATGCTTATCTAAAAGGAAAGGTGGGGGGAATGGATAAGTGAAGATTAGCGTTACCATATGTATACAAATACATATTATATACATATATCAAAAAGACCGACCATATAGCAAGGGAGGTTGACGGAACACTCTGTAATAATTTACATGGGAAGCGGATCTCTACATAAGTAGATATACATAATGTGTAAATGAACCAGAGTGTGTACACCTTGGACAAACAACATTCGAACCATTACCCCAATTTAAAAAATTAAAACAACGAACTAGAAGTAATGAGACATAAACTTATGGGGGGTTTTCCTGGCACATTCCATTCAAATTTACAACCTGGGTAAACGACTTCCAGAACGGCTCTGCTGCCCTAGTACCCAGATTTGGGAATGGAGAAATGCTGCATCCTGGTGGCCGTTTCCCACAACAGCAGCTTTAAACCCACGGCAAAAGGTCACGAAATATTCACCAATTGCAGTTCTGTAAATGACACCTGCCCCCCAAAACATACTGAGGTCGAAAATCGACCAAAAAATTCAAGAGTGCAACCTTCCAAAAGACAATTTGAAGAGGTATATTGTACTCACACTTTGTTTTCTTTTTTCTTTTAACAGAAAAGAAAAAGGCGTGGAGAAATGATGAATTTTAGGAATTTTTCAAGACAGGTAAACCCAACTTACAAAAACCTATCAGCTCACACCAGTCAGAATGGCCATCAACAAAAATGCTGCAAACAATAAATGCTGACGTGATTGTGGAGAAATGCGTACCCTCGATTCTAAGGGGCACGTGGTAAGAGCCACTAATGAAAGCACAATTGAGGTGCCTTGAAAAGGTAAACATTGAGCTACCATACCAGTCAATCAATCATACCCACTGCTGGGTCTATCACCTGAGAGAATGAAAATCAAAAATCACAGGCTGGCAATCCTGCGCTCCAGCAATATTTACCGTAGGCAACACTTGGAAGAAACGAAACTGTCCATCAAAAGAGGAATGCACCAAGAAGAAGGGGTCCATGTACACAATGGAATAGTAGCCATGGAAAACATTGAAGCACTGCTCTTTGAGGCACCATAGATGAGCCTGGAGATAATCACAAAACATGAAGTAGGACGGAAAGCAAAAGACCTATATCCTATGATATCACTTATGGCATTGTCTAATAACGGACACAAATGAACATATTTCCAAAGAGAAAGACACTCACAGGCTTAGAAAACAAACTATGCTCATCTAAAAGGAAAGGGGGGGGGAATTGATAAATGAAGATGAGTGTTACTATACGTATACAAATACATATTATATACATGTATCAAAAAGACCGAACATATAGCAAGGGAGGTCTACGGAACACTGTAATATTTTACATGGGAAGAGGATCTGTACATTAATAGACATATATAATGTACAAATGAACCAGATTGTGTACACCTAGGACAAACAGTATTCTAATCTTTACCCCGATTAAAAAAAATTAAAAAACCAAGAAGAAGTAATGAGACATAAACTTATGGGGATTTCTCCTGGCAAATTCCATTCTAATTTACAACCTAGGACAAGGACGTGCAGAAAGGCTCTGCTGCCCTAGTACCCAGATTGGGGAATGGAGAAATGCTGCCTCCTTGTGGCCGTTTCCCACAACAGCAGCTTTAAACCCACTGCGAAAGGTCACTAGATATTCACCAACTTGCAGTTCTGTAAATGACACCTGCCCTCCAAAAAATTTCTGGGGTCAAAAATCGACCAAAAAATTCAAAAGAGGGCAACCTTCCAAGAAGACAATTTCAAGAGGTATATTGTACTCACGGTTTTTTCTTTTAAGAGAGAAAAGAAAAAGGCGTGGGAAAATGACGAATTTTAGGAAGTTTTAAAGATATGCAAAACGAAATTACAAATACCTATCAGCTCCCAGCAGTCAGAATGACCATTGGCAAAAATGCTGCAAACAATACATGCTGAAGGGATTGTGGAGAAATGTGTACCCTCAGTTCTAAGGGGGACGTGGAAAGAACCATTAATGTAAACACAATGGAGGTGCTTTGAAAAGGTAAACATTGAGCTACCAGTGAATCAAGCATACCACCTGCTGAGCCTATCACCTGAGAAAATGAGAATCTAAAAGTCACAGGCTGGCAAACCTGTACGCCAGCAATATTTACCATAGTCAACACTTGGAAGCAACAAAAATGTCCATCAACAGAGGAATGCACCAAGAAGAAGTGGTCCATGTATACAATGGAATGTTACTCCAGTAAAAAATATAAATTAAATTTAAAAAACAAACAAATGTAAGGAGACATCAGCATTTGTGGGTTTATCCGGGCACATTGCACTCTAATTTGTAAGCGAAGAACACCACTGGCCGGTAGGTCTGTTTCCCTAGTACCAGCGTGGGGAACGTAGAAAGGCTGCCGCCCTCGGGCCGTTACCTGCAAAAGCAGGTTTAAAGCCTGAGCTAATGGTCACTTCATATGAACTAGTACTGCAGGGCTGTAAATGAAACCTGCCCTCAAAATGTCTTGAGGGAGGTAATGGCCAAAATATTTCAAAAGGTGACACATACTTTAAGTAAACACTTTGAAGAACTAAGCTCTAATCACAGCTGGAAAAATAAAAAGGACATGTCTTCAAGCTCAATTTCAACGCATGATGAGACACATGCAAATTCAGCCACAAAGAGGTATCAGCTCACACCACTCAGAATAACCATCAGCAAAAAACTACAAAGAATAAATGCTGAAGGTGCTCTGGAGAAATGCATACCCTCAACTTTATGTGGGACGTAACCTGGAAAGAGCCACTAAAGAGAACAGAATGGAGGTGCCTTTAAAAGGTAAACATTGAGCTACCATATGATCCAGCAGACCCATTCCTGGACCTATAACCTAAGAAGACAGAATTGGAAAGACACAGGCAGGCAAATCTGCATTGCATAGTATCACAATAGCCAAGATATGGAAGTAACCAAAAAGTCCACCGACAGATGGGTGGACAAAGAAGCACTGCTACAAGTACAGATGGAATATGAGCTAGCGAGAAAATGAAACAATGCCATTTGCAGCACCATAGATGAGTCTAGAAGTAATCACGCAACTTGTAGTAAGTGAGAAAGCGAAAGACACATATCCTGTATCACATACAGGTGTTACCTAACAATTGAAACAAACGAAGATATTTCCACAGAGAAAGGCAATCACGGATTCAGTACAAAAACTTATGGTTCACCAAATGGAAAGGTGTGAGGATTGGATACACCACCATATTGAGGTTAACAGAGAGATACAAACACATGTGAAATATATAATCAGCAAAGACCTACGGAATACCAAGAGAAGACTACTCAACATTGTGTCATAACCTACATGGGAAAAGGATCTGAAGAAGAACAGATATACGTATATGTGTGAAAGAACCACATCTTGCACACCTAGAACAAACAAAACATTGTAATCAAGTTTGCTGTGATAAAAGATAAAAATTTAGTTAAAAATACGAACAAGAAGTAATGAGACATAAACTTAAAGGGCTTTTTCCTGGCACATTCCATTCTAATGTACAACCTAGAACACCACTTCCAGGAAGGCTCTGTGGCCCTAGTAACCAGATTTGGTAAAGGAGAAATGCTGCCGCCTTGTGGCCGATTCCCGCAAGAGCAGCTTTTAACCCACAGCTAACGGTCACTTAACATTCACAAGGACTCAGGGCTGTAAAGGACACCTGCCCTCAAAATTGTGCTGAGGTAGGGAATGGATAAAAAAAATTCAAAACAGGCAAATTTTTCAAGAAGATAGTATGAAGAGGTAAGTTTTACTCACTCTCTTTTTCAAAAAAGGAAAATGGATAAAAGCTCAACCTCAGGAAGTATTAGACTCATGCAACGGAATCTACAAAAAGTTTTCAACTCACACCAGTCGACTGACCATCAGCAAAAAGTCTACAAACAATAAATGCTGAAGAGGTTTCAGAGAACTGTGTACCCTCTAGCTGCTGGTGAGATGTAAAGTGGTTGACAGCCAATAATGAGAACAGAAAGGAGCTGCGCTTAAAAGGAAAAATTGAGGTACCATTCAATCCAGCAGGCGCCCCAACGGGCCGCTCACCTGAGAAGACCAGAATCAAGAAGACCCGGGCTGCAAAAGCTGCACTGCAGCCTTATTCACAATAGACAAGACAGTGAAGCAACCAAAATGTCCATCAACAGATGAAGGGATAAAGAAGAAGTGGTCCATGTACACAATGAATACTAGCCATGGAAAACAATGAAACACTGCTCTTTGAGGCACCATAGATGATCTTGGAGATAATCACAGAACGTGAGGTAAGTCGGAAAGCAAAGTCCTATATCTTATGATAACACTTATAGGCGTTATCTAATAACTGACACAAATGAACGTATTTCCACAGAGAAAGGCACTCACTGACTTAGAAAAAAAACTATGCTTATCTAAAAGGAAAGGTGGGGGGAATGGATAAGTGAAGATTAGCGTTACCATATGTATACAAATACATATTATATACATATATCAAAAAGACCGACCATATAGCAAGGGAGGTTGACGGAACACTCTGTAATAATTTACATGGGAAGCGGATCTCTACATAAGTAGATATACATAATGTGTAAATGAACCAGAGTGTGTACACCTTGGACAAACAACATTCGAACCATTACCCCAATTTAAAAAATTAAAACAACGAACTAGAAGTAATGAGACATAAACTTATGGGGGGTTTTCCTGGCACATTCCATTCAAATTTACAACCTGGGTAAACGACTTCCAGAACGGCTCTGCTGCCCTAGTACCCAGATTTGGGAATGGAGAAATGCTGCATCCTGGTGGCCGTTTCCCACAACAGCAGCTTTAAACCCACGGCAAAAGGTCACGAAATATTCACCAATTGCAGTTCTGTAAATGACACCTGCCCCCCAAAACATACTGAGGTCGAAAATCGACCAAAAAATTCAAGAGTGCAACCTTCCAAAAGACAATTTGAAGAGGTATATTGTACTCACACTTCGTTTTCTTTTTTCTTTTAACAGAAAAGAAAAAGGCATGGAGAAATGATGAATTTTAGGAATTTTTAAAGACAGGTAAACCCAACTTACAAAAACCTATCAGCTCACACCAGTCAGAATGGCCATCAACAAAAATGCTGCAAACAATAAATGCTGACGTGATTGTGGAGAAATGCGTACCCTCGATTCTAAGGGGCACGTGGTAAGAGCCACTAATGAAAGCACAATTGAGGTGCCTTGAAAAGGTAAACATTGAGCTACCATACCAGTCAATCAATCATACCCACTGCTGGGTCTATCACCTGAGAGAATGAAAATCAAAAATCACAGGCTGGCAATCCTGCGCTCCAGCAATATTTACCGTAGGCAACACTTGGAAGAAACGAAACTGTCCATCAAAAGAGGAATGCACCAAGAAGAAGGGGTCCATGTACACAATGGAATAGTAGCCATGGAAAACATTGAAGCACTGCTCTTTGAGGCACCATAGATGAGCCTGGAGATAATCACAAAACATGAAGTAGGACGGAAAGCAAAAGACCTATATCCTATGATATCACTTATGGCATTGTCTAATAACGGACACAAATGAACATATTTCCAAAGAGAAAGACACTCACAGGCTTAGAAAACAAACTATGCTCATCTAAAAGGAAAGGGGGGGGGGAATTGATAAATGAAGATGAGTGTTACTATACGTATACAAATACATATTATATACATGTATCAAAAAGACCGAACATATAGCAAGGGAGGTCTACGGAACACTGTAATATTTTACATGGGAAGAGGATCTGTACATTAATAGACATATATAATGTACAAATGAACCAGATTGTGTACACCTAGGACAAACAGTATTCTAATCTTTACCCCGATTAAAAAAAATTAAAAAACCAAGAAGAAGTAATGAGACATAAACTTATGGGGATTTCTCCTGGCAAATTCCATTCTAATTTACAACCTAGGACAAGGACGTGCAGAAAGGCTCTGCTGCCCTAGTACCCAGATTGGGGAATGGAGAAATGCTGCCTCCTTGTGGCCGTTTCCCACAACAGCAGCTTTAAACCCACTGCGAAAGGTCACTAGATATTCACCAACTTGCAGTTCTGTAAATGACACCTGCCCTCCAAAAAATTTCTGGGGTCAAAAATCGACCAAAAAATTCAAAAGAGGGCAACCTTCCAAGAAGACAATTTCAAGAGGTATATTGTACTCACGGTTTTTTCTTTTAAGAGAGAAAAGAAAAAGGCGTGGGAAAATGACGAATTTTAGGAAGTTTTAAAGATATGCAAAACGAAATTACAAATACCTATCAGCTCCCAGCAGTCAGAATGACCATTGGCAAAAATGCTGCAAACAATACATGCTGAAGGGATTGTGGAGAAATGTGTACCCTCAGTTCTAAGGGGGACGTGGAAAGAACCATTAATGTAAACACAATGGAGGTGCTTTGAAAAGGTAAACATTGAGCTACCAGTGAATCAAGCATACCACCTGCTGAGCCTATCACCTGAGAAAATGAGAATCTAAAAGTCACAGGCTGGCAAACCTGTACGCCAGCAATATTTACCATAGTCAACACTTGGAAGCAACAAAAATGTCCATCAACAGAGGAATGCACCAAGAAGAAGTGGTCCATGTATACAATGGAATGTTACTCCAGTAAAAAATATAAATTAAATTTAAAAAACAAACAAATGTAAGGAGACATCAGCATTTGTGGGTTTATCCGGGCACATTGCACTCTAATTTGTAAGCGAAGAACACCACTGGCCGGTAGGTCTGTTTCCCTAGTACCAGCGTGGGGAACGTAGAAAGGCTGCCGCCCTCGGGCCGTTACCTGCAAAAGCAGGTTTAAAGCCTGAGCTAATGGTCACTTCATATGAACTAGTACTGCAGGGCTGTAAATGAAACCTGCCCTCAAAATGTCTTGAGGGAGGTAATGGCCAAAATATTTCAAAAGGTGACACATACTTTAAGTAAACACTTTGAAGAACTAAGCTCTAATCACAGCTGGAAAAATAAAAAGGACATGTCTTCAAGCTCAATTTCAACGCATGATGAGACACATGCAGATTCAGCCACAAAGAGGTATCAGCTCACACCACTCAGAATAACCATCAGCAAAAAACTACAAAGAATAAATGCTGAAGGTGCTCTGGAGAAATGCATACCCTCAACTTTATGTGGGACGTAACCTGGAAAGAGCCACTAAAGAGAACAGAATGGAGGTGCCTTTAAAAGGTAAACATTGAGCTACCATATGATCCAGCAGACCCATTCCTGGACCTATAACCTAAGAAGACAGAATTGGAAAGACACAGGCAGGCAAATCTGCATTGCATAGTATCACAATAGCCAAGATATGGAAGTAACCAAAAAGTCCACCGACAGATGGGTGGACAAAGAAGCACTGCTACAAGTACAGATGGAATATGAGCTAGCGAGAAAATGAAACAATGCCATTTGCAACACCATAGATGAGTCTAGAAGTAATCACGCAACTTGTAGTAAGTGAGAAAGCGAAAGACACATATCCTGTATCACATACAGGTGTTACCTAACAATTGAAACAAACGAAGATATTTCCACAGAGAAAGGCAATCACGGATTCAGTACAAAAACTTATGGTTCACCAAATGGAAAGGTGTGAGGATTGGATACACCACCATATTGAGGTTAACAGAGAGATACAAACACATGTGAAATATATAATCAGCAAAGACCTACGGAATACCAAGAGAAGACTACTCAACATTGTGTCATAACCTACATGGGAAAAGGATCTGAAGAAGAACAGATATACGTATATGTGTGAAAGAACCACATCTTGCACACCTAGAACAAACAAAACATTGTAATCAAGTTTGCTGTGATAAAAGATAAAAATTAAGTTAAAAATACGAACAAGAAGTAATGAGACATAAACTTAAAGGGCTTTTTCCTGGCACATTCCATTCTAATGTACAACCTAGAACACCACTTCCAGGAAGGCTCTGTGGCCCTAGTAACCAGATTTGGTAAAGGAGAAATGCTGCCGCCTTGTGGCCGATTCCCGCAAGAGCAGCTTTTAACCCACAGCTAACGGTCACTTAACATTCACAAGGACTCAGGGCTGTAAAGGACACCTGCCCTCAAAATTGTGCTGAGGTAGGGAATGGATAAAAAAAATTCAAAACAGGCAAATTTTTCAAGAAGATAGTATGAAGAGGTAAGTTTTACTCACTCTCTTTTTCAAAAAAGGAAAATGGATAAAAGCTCAACCTCAGGAAGTATTAGACTCATGCAACGGAATCTACAAAAAGTTTTCAACTCACACCAGTCGACTGACCATCAGCAAAAAGTCTACAAACAATAAATGCTGAAGAGGTTTCAGAGAACTGTGTACCCTCTAGCTGCTGGTGAGATGTAAAGTGGTTGACAGCCAATAATGAGAACAGAAAGGAGCTGCGCTTAAAAGGAAAAATTGAGGTACCATTCAATCCAGCAGGCGCCCCAACGGGCCGCTCACCTGAGAAGACCAGAATCAAGAAGACCCGGGCTGCAAAAGCTGCACTGCAGCCTTATTCACAATAGACAAGACAGTGAAGCAACCAAAATGTCCATCAACAGATGAAGGGATAAAGAAGAAGTGGTCCATGTACACAATGAATACTAGCCATGGAAAACAATGAAACACTGCTCTTTGAGGCACCATAGATGATCTTGGAGATAATCACAGAACGTGAGGTAAGTCGGAAAGCAAAGTCCTATATCTTATGATAACACTTATAGGCGTTATCTAATAACTGACACAAATGAACGTATTTCCACAGAGAAAGGCACTCACTGACTTAGAAAAAAAACTATGCTTATCTAAAAGGAAAGGTGGGGGGAATGGATAAGTGAAGATTAGCGTTACCATATGTATACAAATACATATTATATACATATATCAAAAAGACCGACCATATAGCAAGGGAGGTTGACGGAACACTCTGTAATAATTTACATGGGAAGCGGATCTCTACATAAGTAGATATACATAATGTGTAAATGAACCAGAGTGTGTACACCTTGGACAAACAACATTCGAACCATTACCCCAATTTAAAAAATTAAAACAACGAACTAGAAGTAATGAGACATAAACTTATGGGGGGTTTTCCTGGCACATTCCATTCAAATTTACAACCTGGGTAAACGACTTCCAGAACGGCTCTGCTGCCCTAGTACCCAGATTTGGGAATGGAGAAATGCTGCATCCTGGTGGCCGTTTCCCACAACAGCAGCTTTAAACCCACGGCAAAAGGTCACGAAATATTCACCAATTGCAGTTCTGTAAATGACACCTGCCCCCCAAAACATACTGAGGTCGAAAATCGACCAAAAAATTCAAGAGTGCAACCTTCCAAAAGACAATTTGAAGAGGTATATTGTACTCACACTTTGTTTTCTTTTTTCTTTTAACAGAAAAGAAAAAGGCGTGGAGAAATGATGAATTTTAGGAATTTTTAAAGACAGGTAAACCCAACTTACAAAAACCTATCAGCTCACACCAGTCAGAATGGCCATCAACAAAAATGCTGCAAACAATAAATGCTGACGTGATTGTGGAGAAATGCGTACCCTCGATTCTAAGGGGCACGTGGTAAGAGCCACTAATGAAAGCACAATTGAGGTGCCTTGAAAAGGTAAACATTGAGCTACCATACCAGTCAATCAATCATACCCACTGCTGGGTCTATCACCTGAGAGAATGAAAATCAAAAATCACAGGCTGGCAATCCTGCGCTCCAGCAATATTTACCGTAGGCAACACTTGGAAGAAACGAAACTGTCCATCAAAAGAGGAATGCACCAAGAAGAAGGGGTCCATGTACACAATGGAATAGTAGCCATGGAAAACATTGAAGCACTGCTCTTTGAGGCACCATAGATGAGCCTGGAGATAATCACAAAACATGAAGTAGGACGGAAAGCAAAAGACCTATATCCTATGATATCACTTATGGCATTGTCTAATAACGGACACAAATGAACATATTTCCAAAGAGAAAGACACTCACAGGCTTAGAAAACAAACTATGCTCATCTAAAAGGAAAGGGGGGGGGGAATTGATAAATGAAGATGAGTGTTACTATACGTATACAAATACATATTATATACATGTATCAAAAAGACCGAACATATAGCAAGGGAGGTCTACGGAACACTGTAATATTTTACATGGGAAGAGGATCTGTACATTAATAGACATATATAATGTACAAATGAACCAGATTGTGTACACCTAGGACAAACAGTATTCTAATCTTTACCCCGATTAAAAAAAATTAAAAAACCAAGAAGAAGTAATGAGACATAAACTTATGGGGATTTCTCCTGGCAAATTCCATTCTAATTTACAACCTAGGACAAGGACGTGCAGAAAGGCTCTGCTGCCCTAGTACCCAGATTGGGGAATGGAGAAATGCTGCCTCCTTGTGGCCGTTTCCCACAACAGCAGCTTTAAACCCACTGCGAAAGGTCACTAGATATTCACCAACTTGCAGTTCTGTAAATGACACCTGCCCTCCAAAAAATTTCTGGGGTCAAAAATCGACCAAAAAATTCAAAAGAGGGCAACCTTCCAAGAAGACAATTTCAAGAGGTATATTGTACTCACGGTTTTTTCTTTTAAGAGAGAAAAGAAAAAGGCGTGGGAAAATGACGAATTTTAGGAAGTTTTAAAGATATGCAAAACGAAATTACAAATACCTATCAGCTCCCAGCAGTCAGAATGACCATTGGCAAAAATGCTGCAAACAATACATGCTGAAGGGATTGTGGAGAAATGTGTACCCTCAGTTCTAAGGGGGACGTGGAAAGAACCATTAATGTAAACACAATGGAGGTGCTTTGAAAAGGTAAACATTGAGCTACCAGTGAATCAAGCATACCACCTGCTGAGCCTATCACCTGAGAAAATGAGAATCTAAAAGTCACAGGCTGGCAAACCTGTACGCCAGCAATATTTACCATAGTCAACACTTGGAAGCAACAAAAATGTCCATCAACAGAGGAATGCACCAAGAAGAAGTGGTCCATGTATACAATGGAATGTTACTCCAGTAAAAAATATAAATTAAATTTAAAAAACAAACAAATGTAAGGAGACATCAGCATTTGTGGGTTTATCCGGGCACATTGCACTCTAATTTGTAAGCGAAGAACACCACTGGCCGGTAGGTCTGTTTCCCTAGTACCAGCGTGGGGAACGTAGAAAGGCTGCCGCCCTCGGGCCGTTACCTGCAAAAGCAGGTTTAAAGCCTGAGCTAATGGTCACTTCATATGAACTAGTACTGCAGGGCTGTAAATGAAACCTGCCCTCAAAATGTCTTGAGGGAGGTAATGGCCAAAATATTTCAAAAGGTGACACATACTTTAAGTAAACACTTTGAAGAACTAAGCTCTAATCACAGCTGGAAAAATAAAAAGGACATGTCTTCAAGCTCAATTTCAACGCATGATGAGACACATGCAAATTCAGCCACAAAGAGGTATCAGCTCACACCACTCAGAATAACCATCAGCAAAAAACTACAAAGAATAAATGCTGAAGGTGCTCTGGAGAAATGCATACCCTCAACTTTATGTGGGACGTAACCTGGAAAGAGCCACTAAAGAGAACAGAATGGAGGTGCCTTTAAAAGGTAAACATTGAGCTACCATATGATCCAGCAGACCCATTCCTGGACCTATAACCTAAGAAGACAGAATTGGAAAGACACAGGCAGGCAAATCTGCATTGCATAGTATCACAATAGCCAAGATATGGAAGTAACCAAAAAGTCCACCGACAGATGGGTGGACAAAGAAGCACTGCTACAAGTACAGATGGAATATGAGCTAGCGAGAAAATGAAACAATGCCATTTGCAACACCATAGATGAGTCTAGAAGTAATCACGCAACTTGTAGTAAGTGAGAAAGCGAAAGACACATATCCTGTATCACATACAGGTGTTACCTAACAATTGAAACAAACGAAGATATTTCCACAGAGAAAGGCAATCACGGATTCAGTACAAAAACTTATGGTTCACCAAATGGAAAGGTGTGAGGATTGGATACACCACCATATTGAGGTTAACAGAGAGATACAAACACATGTGAAATATATAATCAGCAAAGACCTACGGAATACCAAGAGAAGACTACTCAACATTGTGTCATAACCTACATGGGAAAAGGATCTGAAGAAGAACAGATATACGTATATGTGTGAAAGAACCACATCTTGCACACCTAGAACAAACAAAACATTGTAATCAAGTTTGCTGTGATAAAAGATAAAAATTAAGTTAAAAATACGAACAAGAAGTAATGAGACATAAACTTAAAGGGCTTTTTCCTGGCACATTCCATTCTAATGTACAACCTAGAACACCACTTCCAGGAAGGCTCTGTGGCCCTAGTAACCAGATTTGGTAAAGGAGAAATGCTGCCGCCTTGTGGCCGATTCCCGCAAGAGCAGCTTTTAACCCACAGCTAACGGTCACTTAACATTCACAAGGACTCAGGGCTGTAAAGGACACCTGCCCTCAAAATTGTGCTGAGGTAGGGAATGGATAAAAAAAATTCAAAACAGGCAAATTTTTCAAGAAGATAGTATGAAGAGGTAAGTTTTACTCACTCTCTTTTTCAAAAAAGGAAAATGGATAAAAGCTCAACCTCAGGAAGTATTAGACTCATGCAACGGAATCTACAAAAAGTTTTCAACTCACACCAGTCGACTGACCATCAGCAAAAAGTCTACAAACAATAAATGCTGAAGAGGTTTCAGAGAACTGTGTACCCTCTAGCTGCTGGTGAGATGTAAAGTGGTTGACAGCCAATAATGAGAACAGAAAGGAGCTGCGCTTAAAAGGAAAAATTGAGGTACCATTCAATCCAGCAGGCGCCCCAACGGGCCGCTCACCTGAGAAGACCAGAATCAAGAAGACCCGGGCTGCAAAAGCTGCACTGCAGCCTTATTCACAATAGACAAGACAGTGAAGCAACCAAAATGTCCATCAACAGATGAAGGGATAAAGAAGAAGTGGTCCATGTACACAATGAATACTAGCCATGGAAAACAATGAAACACTGCTCTTTGAGGCACCATAGATGATCTTGGAGATAATCACAGAACGTGAGGTAAGTCGGAAAGCAAAGTCCTATATCTTATGATAACACTTATAGGCGTTATCTAATAACTGACACAAATGAACGTATTTCCACAGAGAAAGGCACTCACTGACTTAGAAAAAAAACTATGCTTATCTAAAAGGAAAGGTGGGGGGAATGGATAAGTGAAGATTAGCGTTACCATATGTATACAAATACATATTATATACATATATCAAAAAGACCGACCATATAGCAAGGGAGGTTGACGGAACACTCTGTAATAATTTACATGGGAAGCGGATCTCTACATAAGTAGATATACATAATGTGTAAATGAACCAGAGTGTGTACACCTTGGACAAACAACATTCGAACCATTACCCCAATTTAAAAAATTAAAACAACGAACTAGAAGTAATGAGACATAAACTTATGGGGGGTTTTCCTGGCACATTCCATTCAAATTTACAACCTGGGTAAACGACTTCCAGAACGGCCCTGCTGCCCTAGTACCCAGATTTGGGAATGGAGAAATGCTGCATCCTGGTGGCCGTTTCCCACAACAGCAGCTTTAAACCCACGGCAAAAGGTCACGAAATATTCACCAATTGCAGTTCTGTAAATGACACCTGCCCCCCAAAACATACTGAGGTCGAAAATCGACCAAAAAATTCAAGAGTGCAACCTTCCAAAAGACAATTTGAAGAGGTATATTGTACTCACACTTTGTTTTCTTTTTTCTTTTAACAGAAAAGAAAAAGGCATGGAGAAATGATGAATTTTAGGAATTTTTAAAGACAGGTAAACCCAACTTACAAAAACCTATCAGCTCACACCAGTCAGAATGGCCATCAACAAAAATGCTGCAAACAATAAATGCTGACGTGATTGTGGAGAAATGCGTACCCTCGATTCTAAGGGGCACGTGGTAAGAGCCACTAATGAAAGCACAATTGAGGTGCCTTGAAAAGGTAAACATTGAGCTACCATACCAGTCAATCAATCATACCCACTGCTGGGTCTATCACCTGAGAGAATGAAAATCAAAAATCACAGGCTGGCAATCCTGCGCTCCAGCAATATTTACCGTAGGCAACACTTGGAAGAAACGAAACTGTCCATCAAAAGAGGAATGCACCAAGAAGAAGGGGTCCATGTACACAATGGAATAGTAGCCATGGAAAACATTGAAGCACTGCTCTTTGAGGCACCATAGATGAGCCTGGAGATAATCACAAAACATGAAGTAGGACGGAAAGCAAAAGACCTATATCCTATGATATCACTTATGGCATTGTCTAATAACGGACACAAATGAACATATTTCCAAAGAGAAAGACACTCACAGGCTTAGAAAACAAACTATGCTCATCTAAAAGGAAAGGGGGGGGGGAATTGATAAATGAAGATGAGTGTTACTATACGTATACAAATACATATTATATACATGTATCAAAAAGACCGAACATATAGCAAGGGAGGTCTACGGAACACTGTAATATTTTACATGGGAAGAGGATCTGTACATTAATAGACATATATAATGTACAAATGAACCAGATTGTGTACACCTAGGACAAACAGTATTCTAATCTTTACCCCGATTAAAAAAAATTAAAAAACCAAGAAGAAGTAATGAGACATAAACTTATGGGGATTTCTCCTGGCAAATTCCATTCTAATTTACAACCTAGGACAAGGACGTGCAGAAAGGCTCTGCTGCCCTAGTACCCAGATTGGGGAATGGAGAAATGCTGCCTCCTTGTGGCCGTTTCCCACAACAGCAGCTTTAAACCCACTGCGAAAGGTCACTAGATATTCACCAACTTGCAGTTCTGTAAATGACACCTGCCCTCCAAAAAATTTCTGGGGTCAAAAATCGACCAAAAAATTCAAAAGAGGGCAACCTTCCAAGAAGACAATTTCAAGAGGTATATTGTACTCACGGTTTTTTCTTTTAAGAGAGAAAAGAAAAAGGCGTGGGAAAATGACGAATTTTAGGAAGTTTTAAAGATATGCAAAACGAAATTACAAATACCTATCAGCTCCCAGCAGTCAGAATGACCATTGGCAAAAATGCTGCAAACAATACATGCTGAAGGGATTGTGGAGAAATGTGTACCCTCAGTTCTAAGGGGGACGTGGAAAGAACCATTAATGTAAACACAATGGAGGTGCTTTGAAAAGGTAAACATTGAGCTACCAGTGAATCAAGCATACCACCTGCTGAGCCTATCACCTGAGAAAATGAGAATCTAAAAGTCACAGGCTGGCAAACCTGTACGCCAGCAATATTTACCATAGTCAACACTTGGAAGCAACAAAAATGTCCATCAACAGAGGAATGCACCAAGAAGAAGTGGTCCATGTATACAATGGAATGTTACTCCAGTAAAAAATATAAATTAAATTTAAAAAACAAACAAATGTAAGGAGACATCAGCATTTGTGGGTTTATCCGGGCACATTGCACTCTAATTTGTAAGCGAAGAACACCACTGGCCGGTAGGTCTGTTTCCCTAGTACCAGCGTGGGGAACGTAGAAAGGCTGCCGCCCTCGGGCCGTTACCTGCAAAAGCAGGTTTAAAGCCTGAGCTAATGGTCACTTCATATGAACTAGTACTGCAGGGCTGTAAATGAAACCTGCCCTCAAAATGTCTTGAGGGAGGTAATGGCCAAAATATTTCAAAAGGTGACACATACTTTAAGTAAACACTTTGAAGAACTAAGCTCTAATCACAGCTGGAAAAATAAAAAGGACATGTCTTCAAGCTCAATTTCAACGCATGATGAGACACATGCAAATTCAGCCACAAAGAGGTATCAGCTCACACCACTCAGAATAACCATCAGCAAAAAACTACAAAGAATAAATGCTGAAGGTGCTCTGGAGAAATGCATACCCTCAACTTTATGTGGGACGTAACCTGGAAAGAGCCACTAAAGAGAACAGAATGGAGGTGCCTTTAAAAGGTAAACATTGAGCTACCATATGATCCAGCAGACCCATTCCTGGACCTATAACCTAAGAAGACAGAATTGGAAAGACACAGGCAGGCAAATCTGCATTGCATAGTATCACAATAGCCAAGATATGGAAGTAACCAAAAAGTCCACCGACAGATGGGTGGACAAAGAAGCACTGCTACAAGTACAGATGGAATATGAGCTAGCGAGAAAATGAAACAATGCCATTTGCAACACCATAGATGAGTCTAGAAGTAATCACGCAACTTGTAGTAAGTGAGAAAGCGAAAGACACATATCCTGTATCACATACAGGTGTTACCTAACAATTGAAACAAACGAAGATATTTCCACAGAGAAAGGCAATCACGGATTCAGTACAAAAACTTATGGTTCACCAAATGGAAAGGTGTGAGGATTGGATACACCACCATATTGAGGTTAACAGAGAGATACAAACACATGTGAAATATATAATCAGCAAAGACCTACGGAATACCAAGAGAAGACTACTCAACATTGTGTCATAACCTACATGGGAAAAGGATCTGAAGAAGAACAGATATACGTATATGTGTGAAAGAACCACATCTTGCACACCTAGAACAAACAAAACATTGTAATCAAGTTTGCTGTGATAAAAGATAAAAATTAAGTTAAAAATACGAACAAGAAGTAATGAGACATAAACTTAAAGGGCTTTTTCCTGGCACATTCCATTCTAATGTACAACCTAGAACACCACTTCCAGGAAGGCTCTGTGGCCCTAGTAACCAGATTTGGTAAAGGAGAAATGCTGCCGCCTTGTGGCCGATTCCCGCAAGAGCAGCTTTTAACCCACAGCTAACGGTCACTTAACATTCACAAGGACTCAGGGCTGTAAAGGACACCTGCCCTCAAAATTGTGCTGAGGTAGGGAATGGATAAAAAAAATTCAAAACAGGCAAATTTTTCAAGAAGATAGTATGAAGAGGTAAGTTTTACTCACTCTCTTTTTCAAAAAAGGAAAATGGATAAAAGCTCAACCTCAGGAAGTATTAGACTCATGCAACGGAATCTACAAAAAGTTTTCAACTCACACCAGTCGACTGACCATCAGCAAAAAGTCTACAAACAATAAATGCTGAAGAGGTTTCAGAGAACTGTGTACCCTCTAGCTGCTGGTGAGATGTAAAGTGGTTGACAGCCAATAATGAGAACAGAAAGGAGCTGCGCTTAAAAGGAAAAATTGAGGTACCATTCAATCCAGCAGGCGCCCCAACGGGCCGCTCACCTGAGAAGACCAGAATCAAGAAGACCCGGGCTGCAAAAGCTGCACTGCAGCCTTATTCACAATAGACAAGACAGTGAAGCAACCAAAATGTCCATCAACAGATGAAGGGATAAAGAAGAAGTGGTCCATGTACACAATGAATACTAGCCATGGAAAACAATGAAACACTGCTCTTTGAGGCACCATAGATGATCTTGGAGATAATCACAGAACGTGAGGTAAGTCGGAAAGCAAAGTCCTATATCTTATGATAACACTTATAGGCGTTATCTAATAACTGACACAAATGAACGTATTTCCACAGAGAAAGGCACTCACTGACTTAGAAAAAAAACTATGCTTATCTAAAAGGAAAGGTGGGGGGAATGGATAAGTGAAGATTAGCGTTACCATATGTATACAAATACATATTATATACATATATCAAAAAGACCGACCATATAGCAAGGGAGGTTGACGGAACACTCTGTAATAATTTACATGGGAAGCGGATCTCTACATAAGTAGATATACATAATGTGTAAATGAACCAGAGTGTGTACACCTTGGACAAACAACATTCGAACCATTACCCCAATTTAAAAAATTAAAACAACGAACTAGAAGTAATGAGACATAAACTTATGGGGGGTTTTCCTGGCACATTCCATTCAAATTTACAACCTGGGTAAACGACTTCCAGAACGGCCCTGCTGCCCTAGTACCCAGATTTGGGAATGGAGAAATGCTGCATCCTGGTGGCCGTTTCCCACAACAGCAGCTTTAAACCCACGGCAAAAGGTCACGAAATATTCACCAATTGCAGTTCTGTAAATGACACCTGCCCCCCAAAACATACTGAGGTCGAAAATCGACCAAAAAATTCAAGAGTGCAACCTTCCAAAAGACAATTTGAAGAGGTATATTGTACTCACACTTTGTTTTCTTTTTTCTTTTAACAGAAAAGAAAAAGGCATGGAGAAATGATGAATTTTAGGAATTTTTAAAGACAGGTAAACCCAACTTACAAAAACCTATCAGCTCACACCAGTCAGAATGGCCATCAACAAAAATGCTGCAAACAATAAATGCTGACGTGATTGTGGAGAAATGCGTACCCTCGATTCTAAGGGGCACGTGGTAAGAGCCACTAATGAAAGCACAATTGAGGTGCCTTGAAAAGGTAAACATTGAGCTACCATACCAGTCAATCAATCATACCCACTGCTGGGTCTATCACCTGAGAGAATGAAAATCAAAAATCACAGGCTGGCAATCCTGCGCTCCAGCAATATTTACCGTAGGCAACACTTGGAAGAAACGAAACTGTCCATCAAAAGAGGAATGCACCAAGAAGAAGGGGTCCATGTACACAATGGAATAGTAGCCATGGAAAACATTGAAGCACTGCTCTTTGAGGCACCATAGATGAGCCTGGAGATAATCACAAAACATGAAGTAGGACGGAAAGCAAAAGACCTATATCCTATGATATCACTTATGGCATTGTCTAATAACGGACACAAATGAACATATTTCCAAAGAGAAAGACACTCACAGGCTTAGAAAACAAACTATGCTCATCTAAAAGGAAAGGGGGGGGGGAATTGATAAATGAAGATGAGTGTTACTATACGTATACAAATACATATTATATACATGTATCAAAAAGACCGAACATATAGCAAGGGAGGTCTACGGAACACTGTAATATTTTACATGGGAAGAGGATCTGTACATTAATAGACATATATAATGTACAAATGAACCAGATTGTGTACACCTAGGACAAACAGTATTCTAATCTTTACCCCGATTAAAAAAAATTAAAAAACCAAGAAGAAGTAATGAGACATAAACTTATGGGGATTTCTCCTGGCAAATTCCATTCTAATTTACAACCTAGGACAAGGACGTGCAGAAAGGCTCTGCTGCCCTAGTACCCAGATTGGGGAATGGAGAAATGCTGCCTCCTTGTGGCCGTTTCCCACAACAGCAGCTTTAAACCCACTGCGAAAGGTCACTAGATATTCACCAACTTGCAGTTCTGTAAATGACACCTGCCCTCCAAAAAATTTCTGGGGTCAAAAATCGACCAAAAAATTCAAAAGAGGGCAACCTTCCAAGAAGACAATTTCAAGAGGTATATTGTACTCACGGTTTTTTCTTTTAAGAGAGAAAAGAAAAAGGCGTGGGAAAATGACGAATTTTAGGAAGTTTTAAAGATATGCAAAACGAAATTACAAATACCTATCAGCTCCCAGCAGTCAGAATGACCATTGGCAAAAATGCTGCAAACAATACATGCTGAAGGGATTGTGGAGAAATGTGTACCCTCAGTTCTAAGGGGGACGTGGAAAGAACCATTAATGTAAACACAATGGAGGTGCTTTGAAAAGGTAAACATTGAGCTACCAGTGAATCAAGCATACCACCTGCTGAGCCTATCACCTGAGAAAATGAGAATCTAAAAGTCACAGGCTGGCAAACCTGTACGCCAGCAATATTTACCATAGTCAACACTTGGAAGCAACAAAAATGTCCATCAACAGAGGAATGCACCAAGAAGAAGTGGTCCATGTATACAATGGAATGTTACTCCAGTAAAAAATATAAATTAAATTTAAAAAACAAACAAATGTAAGGAGACATCAGCATTTGTGGGTTTATCCGGGCACATTGCACTCTAATTTGTAAGCGAAGAACACCACTGGCCGGTAGGTCTGTTTCCCTAGTACCAGCGTGGGGAACATAGAAAGGCTGCCGCCCTCGGGCCGTTACCTGCAAAAGCAGGTTTAAAGCCTGAGCTAATGGTCACTTCATATGAACTAGTACTGCAGGGCTGTAAATGAAACCTGCCCTCAAAATGTCTTGAGGGAGGTAATGGCCAAAATATTTCAAAAGGTGACACATACTTTAAGTAAACACTTTGAAGAACTAAGCTCTAATCACAGCTGGAAAAATAAAAAGGACATGTCTTCAAGCTCAATTTCAACGCATGATGAGACACATGCAAATTCAGCCACAAAGAGGTATCAGCTCACACCACTCAGAATAACCATCAGCAAAAAACTACAAAGAATAAATGCTGAAGGTGCTCTGGAGAAATGCATACCCTCAACTTTATGTGGGACCTAACCTGGAAAGAGCCACTAAAGAGAACAGAATGGAGGTGCCTTTAAAAGGTAAACATTGAGCTACCATATGATCCAGCAGACCCATCCCTGGACCTATAACCTAAGAAGACAGAATTGGAAAGACACAGGCAGGCAAATCTGCATTGCATAGTATCACAATAGCCAAGATATGGAAGTAACCAAAAAGTCCACCGACAGATGGGTGGACAAAGAAGCACTGCTACAAGTACAGATGGAATATGAGCTAGCGAGAAAATGAAACAATGCCATTTGCAACACCATAGATGAGTCTAGAAGTAATCACGCAACTTGTAGTAAGTGAGAAAGCGAAAGACACATATCCTGTATCACATACAGGTGTTACCTAACAATTGAAACAAACGAAGATATTTCCACAGAGAAAGGCAATCACGGATTCAGTACAAAAACTTATGGTTCACCAAATGGAAAGGTGTGAGGATTGGATACACCACCATATTGAGGTTAACAGAGAGATACAAACACATGTGAAATATATAATCAGCAAAGACCTACGGAATACCAAGAGAAGACTACTCAACATTGTGTCATAACCTACATGGGAAAAGGATCTGAAGAAGAACAGATATACGTATATGTGTGAAAGAACCACATCTTGCACACCTAGAACAAACAAAACATTGTAATCAAGTTTGCTGTGATAAAAGATAAAAATTAAGTTAAAAATACGAACAAGAAGTAATGAGACATAAACTTAAAGGGCTTTTTCCTGGCACATTCCATTCTAATGTACAACCTAGAACACCACTTCCAGGAAGGCTCTGTGGCCCTAGTAACCAGATTTGGTAAAGGAGAAATGCTGCCGCCTTGTGGCCGATTCCCGCAAGAGCAGCTTTTAACCCACAGCTAACGGTCACTTAACATTCACAAGGACTCAGGGCTGTAAAGGACACCTGCCCTCAAAATTGTGCTGAGGTAGGGAATGGATAAAAAAAATTCAAAACAGGCAAATTTTTCAAGAAGATAGTATGAAGAGGTAAGTTTTACTCACTCTCTTTTTCAAAAAAGGAAAATGGATAAAAGCTCAACCTCAGGAAGTATTAGACTCATGCAACGGAATCTACAAAAAGTTTTCAACTCACACCAGTCGACTGACCATCAGCAAAAAGTCTACAAACAATAAATGCTGAAGAGGTTTCAGAGAACTGTGTACCCTCTAGCTGCTGGTGAGATGTAAAGTGGTTGACAGCCAATAATGAGAACAGAAAGGAGCTGCGCTTAAAAGGAAAAATTGAGGTACCATTCAATCCAGCAGGCGCCCCAACGGGCCGCTCACCTGAGAAGACCAGAATCAAGAAGACCCGGGCTGCAAAAGCTGCACTGCAGCCTTATTCACAATAGACAAGACAGTGAAGCAACCAAAATGTCCATCAACAGATGAAGGGATAAAGAAGAAGTGGTCCATGTACACAATGAATACTAGCCATGGAAAACAATGAAACACTGCTCTTTGAGGCACCATAGATGATCTTGGAGATAATCACAGAACGTGAGGTAAGTCGGAAAGCAAAGTCCTATATCTTATGATAACACTTATAGGCGTTATCTAATAACTGACACAAATGAACGTATTTCCACAGAGAAAGGCACTCACTGACTTAGAAAAAAAACTATGCTTATCTAAAAGGAAAGGTGGGGGGAATGGATAAGTGAAGATTAGCGTTACCATATGTATACAAATACATATTATATACATATATCAAAAAGACCGACCATATAGCAAGGGAGGTTGACGGAACACTCTGTAATAATTTACATGGGAAGCGGATCTCTACATAAGTAGATATACATAATGTGTAAATGAACCAGAGTGTGTACACCTTGGACAAACAACATTCGAACCATTACCCCAATTTAAAAAATTAAAACAACGAACTAGAAGTAATGAGACATAAACTTATGGGGGGTTTTCCTGGCACATTCCATTCAAATTTACAACCTGGGTAAACGACTTCCAGAACGGCTCTGCTGCCCTAGTACCCAGATTTGGGAATGGAGAAATGCTGCATCCTGGTGGCCGTTTCCCACAACAGCAGCTTTAAACCCACGGCAAAAGGTCACGAAATATTCACCAATTGCAGTTCTGTAAATGACACCTGCCCCCCAAAACATACTGAGGTCGAAAATCGACCAAAAAATTCAAGAGTGCAACCTTCCAAAAGACAATTTGAAGAGGTATATTGTACTCACACTTTGTTTTCTTTTTTCTTTTAACAGAAAAGAAAAAGGCGTGGAGAAATGATGAATTTTAGGAATTTTTCAAGACAGGTAAACCCAACTTACAAAAACCTATCAGCTCACACCAGTCAGAATGGCCATCAACAAAAATGCTGCAAACAATAAATGCTGACGTGATTGTGGAGAAATGCGTACCCTCGATTCTAAGGGGCACGTGGTAAGAGCCACTAATGAAAGCACAATTGAGGTGCCTTGAAAAGGTAAACATTGAGCTACCATACCAGTCAATCAATCATACCCACTGCTGGGTCTATCACCTGAGAGAATGAAAATCAAAAATCACAGGCTGGCAATCCTGCGCTCCAGCAATATTTACCGTAGGCAACACTTGGAAGAAACGAAACTGTCCATCAAAAGAGGAATGCACCAAGAAGAAGGGGTCCATGTACACAATGGAATAGTAGCCATGGAAAACATTGAAGCACGGCTCTTTGAGGCACCATAGATGAGCCTGGAGATAATCACAAAACATGAAGTAGGACGGAAAGCAAAAGACCTATATCCTATGATATCACTTATGGCATTGTCTAATAACGGACACAAATGAACATATTTCCAAAGAGAAAGACACTCACAGGCTTAGAAAACAAACTATGCTCATCTAAAAGGAAAGGGGGGGGGGAATTGATAAATGAAGATGAGTGTTACTATACGTATACAAATACATATTATATACATGTATCAAAAAGACCGAACATATAGCAAGGGAGGTCTACGGAACACTGTAATATTTTACATGGGAAGAGGATCTGTACATTAATAGACATATATAATGTACAAATGAACCAGATTGTGTACACCTAGGACAAACAGTATTCTAATCTTTACCCCGATTAAAAAAAATTAAAAAACCAAGAAGAAGTAATGAGACATAAACTTATGGGGATTTCTCCTGGCAAATTCCATTCTAATTTACAACCTAGGACAAGGACGTGCAGAAAGGCTCTGCTGCCCTAGTACCCAGATTGGGGAATGGAGAAATGCTGCCTCCTTGTGGCCGTTTCCCACAACAGCAGCTTTAAACCCACTGCGAAAGGTCACTAGATATTCACCAACTTGCAGTTCTGTAAATGACACCTGCCCTCCAAAAAATTTCTGGGGTCAAAAATCGACCAAAAAATTCAAAAGAGGGCAACCTTCCAAGAAGACAATTTCAAGAGGTATATTGTACTCACGGTTTTTTCTTTTAAGAGAGAAAAGAAAAAGGCGTGGGAAAATGACGAATTTTAGGAAGTTTTAAAGATATGCAAAACGAAATTACAAATACCTATCAGCTCCCAGCAGTCAGAATGACCATTGGCAAAAATGCTGCAAACAATACATGCTGAAGGGATTGTGGAGAAATGTGTACCCTCAGTTCTAAGGGGGACGTGGAAAGAACCATTAATGTAAACACAATGGAGGTGCTTTGAAAAGGTAAACATTGAGCTACCAGTGAATCAAGCATACCACCTGCTGAGCCTATCACCTGAGAAAATGAGAATCTAAAAGTCACAGGCTGGCAAACCTGTACGCCAGCAATATTTACCATAGTCAACACTTGGAAGCAACAAAAATGTCCATCAACAGAGGAATGCACCAAGAAGAAGTGGTCCATGTATACAATGGAATGTTACTCCAGTAAAAAATATAAATTAAATTTAAAAAACAAACAAATGTAAGGAGACATCAGCATTTGTGGGTTTATCCGGGCACATTGCACTCTAATTTGTAAGCGAAGAACACCACTGGCCGGTAGGTCTGTTTCCCTAGTACCAGCGTGGGGAACATAGAAAGGCTGCCGCCCTCGGGCCGTTACCTGCAAAAGCAGGTTTAAAGCCTGAGCTAATGGTCACTTCATATGAACTAGTACTGCAGGGCTGTAAATGAAACCTGCCCTCAAAATGTCTTGAGGGAGGTAATGGCCAAAATATTTCAAAAGGTGACACATACTTTAAGTAAACACTTTGAAGAACTAAGCTCTAATCACAGCTGGAAAAATAAAAAGGACATGTCTTCAAGCTCAATTTCAACGCATGATGAGACACATGCAAATTCAGCCACAAAGAGGTATCAGCTCACACCACTCAGAATAACCATCAGCAAAAAACTACAAAGAATAAATGCTGAAGGTGCTCTGGAGAAATGCATACCCTCAACTTTATGTGGGACGTAACCTGGAAAGAGCCACTAAAGAGAACAGAATGGAGGTGCCTTTAAAAGGTAAACATTGAGCTACCATATGATCCAGCAGACCCATTCCTGGACCTATAACCTAAGAAGACAGAATTGGAAAGACACAGGCAGGCAAATCTGCATTGCATAGTATCACAATAGCCAAGATATGGAAGTAACCAAAAAGTCCACCGACAGATGGGTGGACAAAGAAGCACTGCTACAAGTACAGATGGAATATGAGCTAGCGAGAAAATGAAACAATGCCATTTGCAACACCATAGATGAGTCTAGAAGTAATCACGCAACTTGTAGTAAGTGAGAAAGCGAAAGACACATATCCTGTATCACATACAGGTGTTACCTAACAATTGAAACAAACGAAGATATTTCCACAGAGAAAGGCAATCACGGATTCAGTACAAAAACTTATGGTTCACCAAATGGAAAGGTGTGAGGATTGGATACACCACCATATTGAGGTTAACAGAGAGATACAAACACATGTGAAATATATAATCAGCAAAGACCTACGGAATACCAAGAGAAGACTACTCAACATTGTGTCATAACCTACATGGGAAAAGGATCTGAAGAAGAACAGATATACGTATATGTGTGAAAGAACCACATCTTGCACACCTAGAACAAACAAAACATTGTAATCCAGTTTGCTGTGATAAAAGATAAAAATTAAGTTAAAAATACGAACAAGAAGTAATGAGACATAAACTTAAAGGGCTTTTTCCTGGCACATTCCATTCTAATGTACAACCTAGAACACCACTTCCAGGAAGGCTCTGTGGCCCTAGTAACCAGATTTGGTAAAGGAGAAATGCTGCCGCCTTGTGGCCGATTCCCGCAAGAGCAGCTTTTAACCCACAGCTAACGGTCACTTAACATTCACAAGGACTCAGGGCTGTAAAGGACACCTGCCCTCAAAATTGTGCTGAGGTAGGGAATGGATAAAAAAAATTCAAAACAGGCAAATTTTTCAAGAAGATAGTATGAAGAGGTAAGTTTTACTCACTCTCTTTTTCAAAAAAGGAAAATGGATAAAAGCTCAACCTCAGGAAGTATTAGACTCATGCAACGGAATCTACAAAAAGTTTTCAACTCACACCAGTCGACTGACCATCAGCAAAAAGTCTACAAACAATAAATGCTGAAGAGGTTTCAGAGAACTGTGTACCCTCTAGCTGCTGGTGAGATGTAAAGTGGTTGACAGCCAATAATGAGAACAGAAAGGAGCTGCGCTTAAAAGGAAAAATTGAGGTACCATTCAATCCAGCAGGCGCCCCAACGGGCCGCTCACCTGAGAAGACCAGAATCAAGAAGACCCGGGCTGCAAAAGCTGCACTGCAGCCTTATTCACAATAGACAAGACAGTGAAGCAACCAAAATGTCCATCAACAGATGAAGGGATAAAGAAGAAGTGGTCCATGTACACAATGAATACTAGCCATGGAAAACAATGAAACACTGCTCTTTGAGGCACCATAGATGATCTTGGAGATAATCACAGAACGTGAGGTAAGTCGGAAAGCAAAGTCCTATATCTTATGATAACACTTATAGGCGTTATCTAATAACTGACACAAATGAACGTATTTCCACAGAGAAAGGCACTCACTGACTTAGAAAAAAAACTATGCTTATCTAAAAGGAAAGGTGGGGGGAATGGATAAGTGAAGATTAGCGTTACCATATGTATACAAATACATATTATATACATATATCAAAAAGACCGACCATATAGCAAGGGAGGTTGACGGAACACTCTGTAATAATTTACATGGGAAGCGGATCTCTACATAAGTAGATATACATAATGTGTAAATGAACCAGAGTGTGTACACCTTGGACAAACAACATTCGAACCATTACCCCAATTTAAAAAATTAAAACAACGAACTAGAAGTAATGAGACATAAACTTATGGGGGGTTTTCCTGGCACATTCCATTCAAATTTACAACCTGGGTAAACGACTTCCAGAACGGCTCTGCTGCCCTAGTACCCAGATTTGGGAATGGAGAAATGCTGCATCCTGGTGGCCGTTTCCCACAACAGCAGCTTTAAACCCACGGCAAAAGGTCACGAAATATTCACCAATTGCAGTTCTGTAAATGACACCTGCCCCCCAAAACATACTGAGGTCGAAAATCGACCAAAAAATTCAAGAGTGCAACCTTCCAAAAGACAATTTGAAGAGGTATATTGTACTCACACTTTGTTTTCTTTTTTCTTTTAACAGAAAAGAAAAAGGCGTGGAGAAATGATGAATTTTAGGAATTTTTCAAGACAGGTAAACCCAACTTACAAAAACCTATCAGCTCACACCAGTCAGAATGGCCATCAAGAAAAATGCTGCAAACAATAAATGCTGACGTGATTGTGGAGAAATGCGTACCCTCGATTCTAAGGGGCACGTGGTAAGAGCCACTAATGAAAGCACAATTGAGGTGCCTTGAAAAGGTAAACATTGAGCTACCATACCAGTCAATCAATCATACCCACTGCTGGGTCTATCACCTGAGAGAATGAAAATCAAAAATCACAGGCTGGCAATCCTGCGCTCCAGCAATATTTACCGTAGGCAACACTTGGAAGAAACGAAACTGTCCATCAAAAGAGGAATGCACCAAGAAGAAGGGGTCCATGTACACAATGGAATAGTAGCCATGGAAAACATTGAAGCACTGCTCTTTGAGGCACCATAGATGAGCCTGGAGATAATCACAAAACATGAAGTAGGACGGAAAGCAAAAGACCTATATCCTATGATATCACTTATGGCATTGTCTAATAACGGACACAAATGAACATATTTCCAAAGAGAAAGACACTCACAGGCTTAGAAAACAAACTATGCTCATCTAAAAGGAAAGGGGGGGGGGAATTGATAAATGAAGATGAGTGTTACTATACGTATACAAATACATATTATATACATGTATCAAAAAGACCGAACATATAGCAAGGGAGGTCTACGGAACACTGTAATATTTTACATGGGAAGAGGATCTGTACATTAATAGACATATATAATGTACAAATGAACCAGATTGTGTACACCTAGGACAAACAGTATTCTAATCTTTACCCCGATTAAAAAAAATTAAAAAACCAAGAAGAAGTAATGAGACATAAACTTATGGGGATTTCTCCTGGCAAATTCCATTCTAATTTACAACCTAGGACAAGGACGTGCAGAAAGGCTCTGCTGCCCTAGTACCCAGATTGGGGAATGGAGAAATGCTGCCTCCTTGTGGCCGTTTCCCACAACAGCAGCTTTAAACCCACTGCGAAAGGTCACTAGATATTCACCAACTTGCAGTTCTGTAAATGACACCTGCCCTCCAAAAAATTTCTGGGGTCAAAAATCGACCAAAAAATTCAAAAGAGGGCAACCTTCCAAGAAGACAATTTCAAGAGGTATATTGTACTCACGGTTTTTTCTTTTAAGAGAGAAAAGAAAAAGGCGTGGGAAAATGACGAATTTTAGGAAGTTTTAAAGATATGCAAAACGAAATTACAAATACCTATCAGCTCCCAGCAGTCAGAATGACCATTGGCAAAAATGCTGCAAACAATACATGCTGAAGGGATTGTGGAGAAATGTGTACCCTCAGTTCTAAGGGGGACGTGGAAAGAACCATTAATGTAAACACAATGGAGGTGCTTTGAAAAGGTAAACATTGAGCTACCAGTGAATCAAGCATACCACCTGCTGAGCCTATCACCTGAGAAAATGAGAATCTAAAAGTCACAGGCTGGCAAACCTGTACGCCAGCAATATTTACCATAGTCAACACTTGGAAGCAACAAAAATGTCCATCAACAGAGGAATGCACCAAGAAGAAGTGGTCCATGTATACAATGGAATGTTACTCCAGTAAAAAATATAAATTAAATTTAAAAAACAAACAAATGTAAGGAGACATCAGCATTTGTGGGTTTATCCGGGCACATTGCACTCTAATTTGTAAGCGAAGAACACCACTGGCCGGTAGGTCTGTTTCCCTAGTACCAGCGTGGGGAACGTAGAAAGGCTGCCGCCCTCGGGCCGTTACCTGCAAAAGCAGGTTTAAAGCCTGAGCTAATGGTCACTTCATATGAACTAGTACTGCAGGGCTGTAAATGAAACCTGCCCTCAAAATGTCTTGAGGGAGGTAATGGCCAAAATATTTCAAAAGGTGACACATACTTTAAGTAAACACTTTGAAGAACTAAGCTCTAATCACAGCTGGAAAAATAAAAAGGACATGTCTTCAAGCTCAATTTCAACGCATGATGAGACACATGCAGATTCAGCCACAAAGAGGTATCAGCTCACACCACTCAGAATAACCATCAGCAAAAAACTACAAAGAATAAATGCTGAAGGTGCTCTGGAGAAATGCATACCCTCAACTTTATGTGGGACGTAACCTGGAAAGAGCCACTAAAGAGAACAGAATGGAGGTGCCTTTAAAAGGTAAACATTGAGCTACCATATGATCCAGCAGACCCATTCCTGGACCTATAACCTAAGAAGACAGAATTGGAAAGACACAGGCAGGCAAATCTGCATTGCATAGTATCACAATAGCCAAGATATGGAAGTAACCAAAAAGTCCACCGACAGATGGGTGGACAAAGAAGCACTGCTACAAGTACAGATGGAATATGAGCTAGCGAGAAAATGAAACAATGCCATTTGCAGCACCATAGATGAGTCTAGAAGTAATCACGCAACTTGTAGTAAGTGAGAAAGCGAAAGACACATATCCTGTATCACATACAGGTGTTACCTAACAATTGAAACAAACGAAGATATTTCCACAGAGAAAGGCAATCACGGATTCAGTACAAAAACTTATGGTTCACCAAATGGAAAGGTGTGAGGATTGGATACACCACCATATTGAGGTTAACAGAGAGATACAAACACATGTGAAATATATAATCAGCAAAGACCTACGGAATACCAAGAGAAGACTACTCAACATTGTGTCATAACCTACATGGGAAAAGGATCTGAAGAAGAACAGATATACGTATATGTGTGAAAGAACCACATCTTGCACACCTAGAACAAACAAAACATTGTAATCCAGTTTGCTGTGATAAAAGATAAAAATTAAGTTAAAAATACGAACAAGAAGTAATGAGACATAAACTTAAAGGGCTTTTTCCTGGCACATTCCATTCTAATGTACAACCTAGAACACCACTTCCAGGAAGGCTCTGTGGCCCTAGTAACCAGATTTGGTAAAGGAGAAATGCTGCCGCCTTGTGGCCGATTCCCGCAAGAGCAGCTTTTAACCCACAGCTAATGGTCACTTAACATTCACAAGGACTCAGGGCTGTAAAGGACACCTGCCCTCAAAATTGTGCTGAGGTAGGGAATGGATAAAAAAAATTCAAAACAGGCAAATTTTTCAAGAAGATAGTATGAAGAGGTAAGTTTTACTCACTCTCTTTTTCAAAAAAGGAAAATGGATAAAAGCTCAACCTCAGGAAGTATTAGACTCATGCAACGGAATCTACAAAAAGTTTTCAACTCACACCAGTCGACTGACCATCAGCAAAAAGTCTACAAACAATAAATGCTGAAGAGGTTTCAGAGAACTGTGTACCCTCTAGCTGCTGGTGAGATGTAAAGTGGTTGACAGCCAATAATGAGAACAGAAAGGAGCTGCGCTTAAAAGGAAAAATTGAGGTACCATTCAATCCAGCAGGCGCCCCAACGGGCCGCTCACCTGAGAAGACCAGAATCAAGAAGACCCGGGCTGCAAAAGCTGCACTGCAGCCTTATTCACAATAGACAAGACAGTGAAGCAACCAAAATGTCCATCAACAGATGAAGGGATAAAGAAGAAGTGGTCCATGTACACAATGAATACTAGCCATGGAAAACAATGAAACACTGCTCTTTGAGGCACCATAGATGATCTTGGAGATAATCACAGAACGTGAGGTAAGTCGGAAAGCAAAGTCCTATATCTTATGATAACACTTATAGGCGTTATCTAATAACTGACACAAATGAACGTATTTCCACAGAGAAAGGCACTCACTGACTTAGAAAAAAAACTATGCTTATCTAAAAGGGAAGGTGGGGGGAATGGATAAGTGAAGATTAGCGTTACCATATGTATACAAATACATATTATATACATATATCAAAAAGACCGACCATATAGCAAGGGAGGTTGACGGAACACTCTGTAATAATTTACATGGGAAGCGGATCTCTACATAAGTAGATATACATAATGTGTAAATGAACCAGAGTGTGTACACCTTGGACAAACAACATTCGAACCATTACCCCAATTTAAAAAATTAAAACAACGAACTAGAAGTAATGAGACATAAACTTATGGGGGGTTTTCCTGGCACATTCCATTCAAATTTACAACCTGGGTAAACGACTTCCAGAACGGCTCTGCTGCCCTAGTACCCAGATTTGGGAATGGAGAAATGCTGCATCCTGGTGGCCGTTTCCCACAACAGCAGCTTTAAACCCACGGCAAAAGGTCACGAAATATTCACCAATTGCAGTTCTGTAAATGACACCTGCCCCCCAAAACATACTGAGGTCGAAAATCGACCAAAAAATTCAAGAGTGCAACCTTCCAAAAGACAATTTGAAGAGGTATATTGTACTCACACTTTGTTTTCTTTTTTCTTTTAACAGAAAAGAAAAAGGCGTGGAGAAATGATGAATTTTAGGAATTTTTCAAGACAGGTAAACCCAACTTACAAAAACCTATCAGCTCACACCAGTCAGAATGGCCATCAACAAAAATGCTGCAAACAATAAATGCTGACGTGATTGTGGAGAAATACGTACCCTCGATTCTAAGGGGCACGTGGTAAGAGCCACTAATGAAAGCACAATTGAGGTGCCTTGAAAAGGTAAACATTGAGCTACCATACCAGTCAATCAATCATACCCACTGCTGGGTCTATCACCTGAGAGAATGAAAATCAAAAATCACAGGCTGGCAATCCTGCGCTCCAGCAATATTTACCGTAGGCAACACTTGGAAGAAACGAAACTGTCCATCAAAAGAGGAATGCACCAAGAAGAAGGGGTCCATGTACACAATGGAATAGTAGCCATGGAAAACATTGAAGCACTGCTCTTTGAGGCACCATAGATGAGCCTGGAGATAATCACAAAACATGAAGTAGGACGGAAAGCAAAAGACCTATATCCTATGATATCACTTATGGCATTGTCTAATAATGGACACAAATGAACATATTTCCAAAGAGAAAGACACTCACAGGCTTAGAAAACAAACTATGCTCATCTAAAAGGAAAGGGGGGGGGGGAATTGATAAATGAAGATGAGTGTTACTATACGTATACAAATACATATTATATACATGTATCAAAAAGACCGAACATATAGCAAGGGAGGTCTACGGAACACTGTAATATTTTACATGGGAAGAGGATCTGTACATTAATAGACATATATAATGTACAAATGAACCAGATTGTGTACACCTAGGACAAACAGTATTCTAATCTTTACCCCGATTAAAAAAAATTAAAAAACCAAGAAGAAGTAATGAGACATAAACTTATGGGGATTTCTCCTGGCAAATTCCATTCTAATTTACAACCTAGGACAAGGACGTGCAGAAAGGCTCTGCTGCCCTAGTACCCAGATTGGGGAATGGAGAAATGCTGCCTCCTTGTGGCCGTTTCCCACAACAGCAGCTTTAAACCCACTGCGAAAGGTCACTAGATATTCACCAACTTGCAGTTCTGTAAATGACACCTGCCCTCCAAAAAATTTCTGGGGTCAAAAATCGACCAAAAAATTCAAAAGAGGGCAACCTTCCAAGAAGACAATTTCAAGAGGTATATTGTACTCACGGTTTTTTCTTTTAAGAGAGAAAAGAAAAAGGCGTGGGAAAATGACGAATTTTAGGAAGTTTTAAAGATATGCAAAACGAAATTACAAATACCTATCAGCTCCCAGCAGTCAGAATGACCATTGGCAAAAATGCTGCAAACAATACATGCTGAAGGGATTGTGGAGAAATGTGTACCCTCAGTTCTAAGGGGGACGTGGAAAGAACCATTAATGTAAACACAATGGAGGTGCTTTGAAAAGGTAAACATTGAGCTACCAGTGAATCAAGCATACCACCTGCTGAGCCTATCACCTGAGAAAATGAGAATCTAAAAGTCACAGGCTGGCAAACCTGTACGCCAGCAATATTTACCATAGTCAACACTTGGAAGCAACAAAAATGTCCATCAACAGAGGAATGCACCAAGAAGAAGTGGTCCATGTATACAATGGAATGTTACTCCAGTAAAAAATATAAATTAAATTTAAAAAACAAACAAATGTAAGGAGACATCAGCATTTGTGGGTTTATCCGGGCACATTGCACTCTAATTTGTAAGCGAAGAACACCACTGGCCGGTAGGTCTGTTTCCCTAGTACCAGCGTGGGGAACGTAGAAAGGCTGCCGCCCTCGGGCCGTTACCTGCAAAAGCAGGTTTAAAGCCTGAGCTAATGGTCACTTCATATGAACTAGTACTGCAGGGCTGTAAATGAAACCTGCCCTCAAAATGTCTTGAGGGAGGTAATGGCCAAAATATTTCAAAAGGTGACACATACTTTAAGTAAACACTTTGAAGAACTAAGCTCTAATCACAGCTGGAAAAATAAAAAGGACATGTCTTCAAGCTCAATTTCAACGCATGATGAGACACATGCAAATTCAGCCACAAAGAGGTATCAGCTCACACCACTCAGAATAACCATCAGCAAAAAACTACAAAGAATAAATGCTGAAGGTGCTCTGGAGAAATGCATACCCTCAACTTTATGTGGGACGTAACCTGGAAAGAGCCACTAAAGAGAACAGAATGGAGGTGCCTTTAAAAGGTAAACATTGAGCTACCATATGATCCAGCAGACCCATTCCTGGACCTATAACCTAAGAAGACAGAATTGGAAAGACACAGGCAGGCAAATCTGCATTGCATAGTATCACAATAGCCAAGATATGGAAGTAACCAAAAAGTCCACCGACAGATGGGTGGACAAAGAAGCACTGCTACAAGTACAGATGGAATATGAGCTAGCGAGAAAATGAAACAATGCCATTTGCAACACCATAGATGAGTCTAGAAGTAATCACGCAACTTGTAGTAAGTGAGAAAGCGAAAGACACATATCCTGTATCACATACAGGTGTTACCTAACAATTGAAACAAACGAAGATATTTCCACAGAGAAAGGCAATCACGGATTCAGTACAAAAACTTATGGTTCACCAAATGGAAAGGTGTGAGGATTGGATACACCACCATATTGAGGTTAACAGAGAGATACAAACACATGTGAAATATATAATCAGCAAAGACCTACGGAATACCAAGAGAAGACTACTCAACATTGTGTCATAACCTACATGGGAAAAGGATCTGAAGAAGAACAGATATACGTATATGTGTGAAAGAACCACATCTTGCACACCTAGAACAAACAAAACATTGTAATCAAGTTTGCTGTGATAAAAGATAAAAATTAAGTTAAAAATACGAACAAGAAGTAATGAGACATAAACTTAAAGGGCTTTTTCCTGGCACATTCCATTCTAATGTACAACCTAGAACACCACTTCCAGGAAGGCTCTGTGGCCCTAGTAACCAGATTTGGTAAAGGAGAAATGCTGCCGCCTTGTGGCCGATTCCCGCAAGAGCAGCTTTTAACCCACAGCTAACGGTCACTTAACATTCACAAGGACTCAGGGCTGTAAAGGACACCTGCCCTCAAAATTGTGCTGAGGTAGGGAATGGATAAAAAAAATTCAAAACAGGCAAATTTTTCAAGAAGATAGTATGAAGAGGTAAGTTTTACTCACTCTCTTTTTCAAAAAAGGAAAATGGATAAAAGCTCAACCTCAGGAAGTATTAGACTCATGCAACGGAATCTACAAAAAGTTTTCAACTCACACCAGTCGACTGACCATCAGCAAAAAGTCTACAAACAATAAATGCTGAAGAGGTTTCAGAGAACTGTGTACCCTCTAGCTGCTGGTGAGATGTAAAGTGGTTGACAGCCAATAATGAGAACAGAAAGGAGCTGCGCTTAAAAGGAAAAATTGAGGTACCATTCAATCCAGCAGGCGCCCCAACGGGCCGCTCACCTGAGAAGACCAGAATCAAGAAGACCCGGGCTGCAAAAGCTGCACTGCAGCCTTATTCACAATAGACAAGACAGTGAAGCAACCAAAATGTCCATCAACAGATGAAGGGATAAAGAAGAAGTGGTCCATGTACACAATGAATACTAGCCATGGAAAACAATGAAACACTGCTCTTTGAGGCACCATAGATGATCTTGGAGATAATCACAGAACGTGAGGTAAGTCGGAAAGCAAAGTCCTATATCTTATGATAACACTTATAGGCGTTATCTAATAACTGACACAAATGAACGTATTTCCACAGAGAAAGGCACTCACTGACTTAGAAAAAAAACTATGCTTATCTAAAAGGAAAGGTGGGGGGAATGGATAAGTGAAGATTAGCGTTACCATATGTATACAAATACATATTATATACATATATCAAAAAGACCGACCATATAGCAAGGGAGGTTGACGGAACACTCTGTAATAATTTACATGGGAAGCGGATCTCTACATAAGTAGATATACATAATGTGTAAATGAACCAGAGTGTGTACACCTTGGACAAACAACATTCGAACCATTACCCCAATTTAAAAAATTAAAACAACGAACTAGAAGTAATGAGACATAAACTTATGGGGGGTTTTCCTGGCACATTCCATTCAAATTTACAACCTGGGTAAACGACTTCCAGAACGGCTCTGCTGCCCTAGTACCCAGATTTGGGAATGGAGAAATGCTGCATCCTGGTGGCCGTTTCCCACAACAGCAGCTTTAAACCCACGGCAAAAGGTCACGAAATATTCACCAATTGCAGTTCTGTAAATGACACCTGCCCCCCAAAACATACTGAGGTCGAAAATCGACCAAAAAATTCAAGAGTGCAACCTTCCAAAAGACAATTTGAAGAGGTATATTGTACTCACACTTTGTTTTCTTTTTTCTTTTAACAGAAAAGAAAAAGGCGTGGAGAAATGATGAATTTTAGGAATTTTTCAAGACAGGTAAACCCAACTTACAAAAACCTATCAGCTCACACCAGTCAGAATGGCCATCAACAAAAATGCTGCAAACAATAAATGCTGACGTGATTGTGGAGAAATGCGTACCCTCGATTCTAAGGGGCACGTGGTAAGAGCCACTAATGAAAGCACAATTGAGGTGCCTTGAAAAGGTAAACATTGAGCTACCATACCAGTCAATCAATCATACCCACTGCTGGGTCTATCACCTGAGAGAATGAAAATCAAAAATCACAGGCTGGCAATCCTGCGCTCCAGCAATATTTACCGTAGGCAACACTTGGAAGAAACGAAACTGTCCATCAAAAGAGGAATGCACCAAGAAGAAGGGGTCCATGTACACAATGGAATAGTAGCCATGGAAAACATTGAAGCACTGCTCTTTGAGGCACCATAGATGAGCCTGGAGATAATCACAAAACATGAAGTAGGACGGAAAGCAAAAGACCTATATCCTATGATATCACTTATGGCATTGTCTAATAATGGACACAAATGAACATATTTCCAAAGAGAAAGACACTCACAGGCTTAGAAAACAAACTATGCTCATCTAAAAGGAAAGGGGGGGGGAATTGATAAATGAAGATGAGTGTTACTATACGTATACAAATACATATTATATACATGTATCAAAAAGACCGAACATATAGCAAGGGAGGTCTACGGAACACTGTAATATTTTACATGGGAAGAGGATCTGTACATTAATAGACATATATAATGTACAAATGAACCAGATTGTGTACACCTAGGACAAACAGTATTCTAATCTTTACCCCGATTAAAAAAAATTAAAAAACCAAGAAGAAGTAATGAGACATAAACTTATGGGGATTTCTCCTGGCAAATTCCATTCTAATTTACAAACTAGGACAAGGACGTGCAGAAAGGCTCTGCTGCCCTAGTACCCAGATTGGGGAATGGAGAAATGCTGCCTCCTTGTGGCCGTTTCCCACAACAGCAGCTTTAAACCCACTGCGAAAGGTCACTAGATATTCACCAACTTGCAGTTCTGTAAATGACACCTGCCCTCCAAAAAATTTCTGGGGTCAAAAATCGACCAAAAAATTCAAAAGAGGGCAACCTTCCAAGAAGACAATTTCAAGAGGTATATTGTACTCACGGTTTTTTCTTTTAAGAGAGAAAAGAAAAAGGCGTGGGAAAATGACGAATTTTAGGAAGTTTTAAAGATATGCAAAACGAAATTACAAATACCTATCAGCTCCCAGCAGTCAGAATGACCATTGGCAAAAATGCTGCAAACAATACATGCTGAAGGGATTGTGGAGAAATGTGTACCCTCAGTTCTAAGGGGGACGTGGAAAGAACCATTAATGTAAACACAATGGAGGTGCTTTGAAAAGGTAAACATTGAGCTACCAGTGAATCAAGCATACCACCTGCTGAGCCTATCACCTGAGAAAATGAGAATCTAAAAGTCACAGGCTGGCAAACCTGTACGCCAGCAATATTTACCATAGTCAACACTTGGAAGCAACAAAAATGTCCATCAACAGAGGAATGCACCAAGAAGAAGTGGTCCATGTATACAATGGAATGTTACTCCAGTAAAAAATATAAATTAAATTTAAAAAACAAACAAATGTAAGGAGACATCAGCATTTGTGGGTTTATCCGGGCACATTGCACTCTAATTTGTAAGCGAAGAACACCACTGGCCGGTAGGTCTGTTTCCCTAGTACCAGCGTGGGGAACGTAGAAAGGCTGCCGCCCTCGGGCCGTTACCTGCAAAAGCAGGTTTAAAGCCTGAGCTAATGGTCACTTCATATGAACTAGTACTGCAGGGCTGTAAATGAAACCTGCCCTCAAAATGTCTTGAGGGAGGTAATGGCCAAAATATTTCAAAAGGTGACACATACTTTAAGTAAACACTTTGAAGAACTAAGCTCTAATCACAGCTGGAAAAATAAAAAGGACATGTCTTCAAGCTCAATTTCAACGCATGATGAGACACATGCAAATTCAACCACAAAGAGGTATCAGCTCACACCACTCAGAATAACCATCAGCAAAAAACTACAAAGAATAAATGCTGAAGGTGCTCTGGAGAAATGCATACCCTCAACTTTATGTGGGACGTAACCTGGAAAGAGCCACTAAAGAGAACAGAATGGAGGTGCCTTTAAAAGGTAAACATTGAGCTACCATATGATCCAGCAGACCCATTCCTGGACCTATAACCTAAGAAGACAGAATTGGAAAGACACAGGCAGGCAAATCTGCATTGCATAGTATCACAATAGCCAAGATATGGAAGTAACCAAAAAGTCCACCGACAGATGGGTGGACAAAGAAGCACTGCTACAAGTACAGATGGAATATGAGCTAGCGAGAAAATGAAACAATGCCATTTGCAACACCATAGATGAGTCTAGAAGTAATCACGCAACTTGTAGTAAGTGAGAAAGCGAAAGACACATATCCTGTATCACATACAGGTGTTACCTAACAATTGAAACAAACGAAGATATTTCCACAGAGAAAGGCAATCACGGATTCAGTACAAAAACTTATGGTTCACCAAATGGAAAGGTGTGAGGATTGGATACACCACCATATTGAGGTTAACAGAGAGATACAAACACATGTGAAATATATAATCAGCAAAGACCTACGGAATACCAAGAGAAGACTACTCAACATTGTGTCATAACCTACATGGGAAAAGGATCTGAAGAAGAACAGATATACGTATATGTGTGAAAGAACCACATCTTGCACACCTAGAACAAACAAAACATTGTAATCAAGTTTGCTGTGATAAAAGATAAAAATTAAGTTAAAAATACGAACAAGAAGTAATGAGACATAAACTTAAAGGGCTTTTTCCTGGCACATTCCATTCTAATTTACAACCTAGAACACCACTTCCAGGAAGGCTCTGTGGCCCTAGTAACCAGATTTGGTAAAGGAGAAATGCTGCCGCCTTGTGGCCGATTCCCGCAAGAGCAGCTTTTAACCCACAGCTAACGGTCACTTAACATTCACAAGGACTCAGGGCTGTAAAGGACACCTGCCCTCAAAATTGTGCTGAGGTAGGGAATGGATAAAAAAAATTCAAAACAGGCAAATTTTTCAAGAAGATAGTATGAAGAGGTAAGTTTTACTCACTCTCTTTTTCAAAAAAGGAAAATGGATAAAAGCTCAACCTCAGGAAGTATTAGACTCATGCAACGGAATCTACAAAAAGTTTTCAACTCACACCAGTCGACTGACCATCAGCAAAAAGTCTACAAACAATAAATGCTGAAGAGGTTTCAGAGAACTGTGTACCCTCTAGCTGCTGGTGAGATGTAAAGTGGTTGACAGCCAATAATGAGAACAGAAAGGAGCTGCGCTTAAAAGGAAAAATTGAGGTACCATTCAATCCAGCAGGCGCCCCAACGGGCCGCTCACCTGAGAAGACCAGAATCAAGAAGACCCGGGCTGCAAAAGCTGCACTGCAGCCTTATTCACAATAGACAAGACAGTGAAGCAACCAAAATGTCCATCAACAGATGAAGGGATAAAGAAGAAGTGGTCCATGTACACAATGAATACTAGCCATGGAAAACAATGAAACACTGCTCTTTGAGGCACCATAGATGATCTTGGAGATAATCACAGAACGTGAGGTAAGTCGGAAAGCAAAGTCCTATATCTTATGATAACACTTATAGGCGTTATCTAATAACTGACACAAATGAACGTATTTCCACAGAGAAAGGCACTCACTGACTTAGAAAAAAAACTATGCTTATCTAAAAGGAAAGGTGGGGGGAATGGATAAGTGAAGATTAGCGTTACCATATGTATACAAATACATATTATATACATATATCAAAAAGACCGACCATATAGCAAGGGAGGTTGACGGAACACTCTGTAATAATTTACATGGGAAGCGGATCTCTACATAAGTAGATATACATAATGTGTAAATGAACCAGAGTGTGTACACCTTGGACAAACAACATTCGAACCATTACCCCAATTTAAAAAATTAAAACAACGAACTAGAAGTAATGAGACATAAACTTATGGGGGGTTTTCCTGGCACATTCCATTCAAATTTACAACCTGGGTAAACGACTTCCAGAACGGCTCTGCTGCCCTAGTACCCAGATTTGGGAATGGAGAAATGCTGCATCCTGGTGGCCGTTTCCCACAACAGCAGCTTTAAACCCACGGCAAAAGGTCACGAAATATTCACCAATTGCAGTTCTGTAAATGACACCTGCCCTCCAAAACATACTGAGGTCGAAAATCGACCAAAAAATTCAAGAGTGCAACCTTCCAAAAGACAATTTGAAGAGGTATATTGTACTCACACTTTGTTTTCTTTTTTCTTTTAACAGAAAAGAAAAAGGCGTGGAGAAATGATGAATTTTAGGAATTTTTAAAGACAGGTAAACCCAACTTACAAAAACCTATCAGCTCACACCAGTCAGAATGGCCATCAACAAAAATGCTGCAAACAATAAATGCTGACGTGATTGTGGAGAAATGCGTACCCTCGATTCTAAGGGGCACGTGGTAAGAGCCACTAATGAAAGCACAATTGAGGTGCCTTGAAAAGGTAAACATTGAGCTACCATACCAGTCAATCAATCATACCCACTGCTGGGTCTATCACCTGAGAGAATGAAAATCAAAAATCACAGGCTGGCAATCCTGCGCTCCAGCAATATTTACCGTAGGCAACACTTGGAAGAAACGAAACTGTCCATCAAAAGAGGAATGCACCAAGAAGAAGGGGTCCATGTACACAATGGAATAGTAGCCATGGAAAACATTGAAGCACTGCTCTTTGAGGCACCATAGATGAGCCTGGAGATAATCACAAAACATGAAGTAGGACGGAAAGCAAAAGACCTATATCCTATGATATCACTTATGGCATTGTCTAATAATGGACACAAATGAACATATTTCCAAAGAGAAAGACACTCACAGGCTTAGAAAACAAACTATGCTCATCTAAAAGGAAAGGGGGGGGGGAATTGATAAATGAAGATGAGTGTTACTATACGTATACAAATACATATTATATACATGTATCAAAAAGACCGAACATATAGCAAGGGAGGTCTACGGAACACTGTAATATTTTACATGGGAAGAGGATCTGTACATTAATAGACATATATAATGTACAAATGAACCAGATTGTGTACACCTAGGACAAACAGTATTCTAATCTTTACCCCGATTAAAAAAAATTAAAAAACCAAGAAGAAGTAATGAGACATAAACTTATGGGGATTTCTCCTGGCAAATTCCATTCTAATTTACAAACTAGGACAAGGACGTGCAGAAAGGCTCTGCTGCCCTAGTACCCAGATTGGGGAATGGAGAAATGCTGCCTCCTTGTGGCCGTTTCCCACAACAGCAGCTTTAAACCCACTGCGAAAGGTCACTAGATATTCACCAACTTGCAGTTCTGTAAATGACACCTGCCCTCCAAAAAATTTCTGGGGTCAAAAATCGACCAAAAAATTCAAAAGAGGGCAACCTTCCAAGAAGACAATTTCAAGAGGTATATTGTACTCACGGTTTTTTCTTTTAAGAGAGAAAAGAAAAAGGCGTGGGAAAATGACGAATTTTAGGAAGTTTTAAAGATATGCAAAACGAAATTACAAATACCTATCAGCTCCCAGCAGTCAGAATGACCATTGGCAAAAATGCTGCAAACAATACATGCTGAAGGGATTGTGGAGAAATGTGTACCCTCAGTTCTAAGGGGGACGTGGAAAGAACCATTAATGTAAACACAATGGAGGTGCTTTGAAAAGGTAAACATTGAGCTACCAGTGAATCAAGCATACCACCTGCTGAGCCTATCACCTGAGAAAATGAGAATCTAAAAGTCACAGGCTGGCAAACCTGTACGCCAGCAATATTTACCATAGTCAACACTTGGAAGCAACAAAAATGTCCATCAACAGAGGAATGCACCAAGAAGAAGTGGTCCATGTATACAATGGAATGTTACTCCAGTAAAAAATATAAATTAAATTTAAAAAACAAACAAATGTAAGGAGACATCAGCATTTGTGGGTTTATCCGGGCACATTGCACTCTAATTTGTAAGCGAAGAACACCACTGGCCGGTAGGTCTGTTTCCCTAGTACCAGCGTGGGGAACGTAGAAAGGCTGCCGCCCTCGGGCCGTTACCTGCAAAAGCAGGTTTAAAGCCTGAGCTAATGGTCACTTCATATGAACTAGTACTGCAGGGCTGTAAATGAAACCTGCCCTCAAAATGTCTTGAGGGAGGTAATGGCCAAAATATTTCAAAAGGTGACACATACTTTAAGTAAACACTTTGAAGAACTAAGCTCTAATCACAGCTGGAAAAATAAAAAGGACATGTCTTCAAGCTCAATTTCAACGCATGATGAGACACATGCAAATTCAACCACAAAGAGGTATCAGCTCACACCACTCAGAATAACCATCAGCAAAAAACTACAAAGAATAAATGCTGAAGGTGCTCTGGAGAAATGCATACCCTCAACTTTATGTGGGACGTAACCTGGAAAGAGCCACTAAAGAGAACAGAATGGAGGTGCCTTTAAAAGGTAAACATTGAGCTACCATATGATCCAGCAGACCCATTCCTGGACCTATAACCTAAGAAGACAGAATTGGAAAGACACAGGCAGGCAAATCTGCATTGCATAGTATCACAATAGCCAAGATATGGAAGTAACCAAAAAGTCCACCGACAGATGGGTGGACAAAGAAGCACTGCTACAAGTACAGATGGAATATGAGCTAGCGAGAAAATGAAACAATGCCATTTGCAACACCATAGATGAGTCTAGAAGTAATCACGCAACTTGTAGTAAGTGAGAAAGCGAAAGACACATATCCTGTATCACATACAGGTGTTACCTAACAATTGAAACAAACGAAGATATTTCCACAGAGAAAGGCAATCACGGATTCAGTACAAAAACTTATGGTTCACCAAATGGAAAGGTGTGAGGATTGGATACACCACCATATTGAGGTTAACAGAGAGATACAAACACATGTGAAATATATAATCAGCAAAGACCTACGGAATACCAAGAGAAGACTACTCAACATTGTGTCATAACCTACATGGGAAAAGGATCTGAAGAAGAACAGATATACGTATATGTGTGAAAGAACCACATCTTGCACACCTAGAACAAACAAAACATTGTAATCAAGTTTGCTGTGATAAAAGATAAAAATTAAGTTAAAAATACGAACAAGAAGTAATGAGACATAAACTTAAAGGGCTTTTTCCTGGCACATTCCATTCTAATGTACAACCTAGAACACCACTTCCAGGAAGGCTCTGTGGCCCTAGTAACCAGATTTGGTAAAGGAGAAATGCTGCCGCCTTGTGGCCGATTCCCGCAAGAGCAGCTTTTAACCCACAGCTAATGGTCACTTAACATTCACAAGGACTCAGGGCTGTAAAGGACACCTGCCCTCAAAATTGTGCTGAGGTAGGGAATGGATAAAAAAAATTCAAAACAGGCAAATTTTTCAAGAAGATAGTATGAAGAGGTAAGTTTTACTCACTCTCTTTTTCAAAAAAGGAAAATGGATAAAAGCTCAACCTCAGGAAGTATTAGACTCATGCAACGGAATCTACAAAAAGTTTTCAACTCACACCAGTCGACTGACCATCAGCAAAAAGTCTACAAACAATAAATGCTGAAGAGGTTTCAGAGAACTGTGTACCCTCTAGCTGCTGGTGAGATGTAAAGTGGTTGACAGCCAATAATGAGAACAGAAAGGAGCTGCGCTTAAAAGGAAAAATTGAGGTACCATTCAATCCAGCAGGCGCCCCAACGGGCCGCTCACCTGAGAAGACCAGAATCAAGAAGACCCGGGCTGCAAAAGCTGCACTGCAGCCTTATTCACAATAGACAAGACAGTGAAGCAACCAAAATGTCCATCAACAGATGAAGGGATAAAGAAGAAGTGGTCCATGTACACAATGAATACTAGCCCTGGAAAACAATGAAACACTGCTCTTTGAGGCACCATAGATGATCTTGGAGATAATCACAGAACGTGAGGTAAGTCGGAAAGCAAAGTCCTATATCTTATGATAACACTTATAGGCGTTATCTAATAACTGACACAAATGAACGTATTTCCACAGAGAAAGGCACTCACTGACTTAGAAAAAAAACTATGCTTATCTAAAAGGAAAGGTGGGGGGAATGGATAAGTGAAGATTAGCGTTACCATATGTATACAAATACATATTATATACATATATCAAAAAGACCGACCATATAGCAAGGGAGGTTGACGGAACACTCTGTAATAATTTACATGGGAAGCGGATCTCTACATAAGTAGATATACATAATGTGTAAATGAACCAGAGTGTGTACACCTTGGACAAACAACATTCGAACCATTACCCCAATTTAAAAAATTAAAACAACGAACTAGAAGTAATGAGACATAAACTTATGGGGGGTTTTCCTGGCACATTCCATTCAAATTTACAACCTGGGTAAACGACTTCCAGAACGGCTCTGCTGCCCTAGTACCCAGATTTGGGAATGGAGAAATGCTGCATCCTGGTGGCCGTTTCCCACAACAGCAGCTTTAAACCCACGGCAAAAGGTCACGAAATATTCACCAATTGCAGTTCTGTAAATGACACCTGCCCCCCAAAACATACTGAGGTCGAAAATCGACCAAAAAATTCAAGAGTGCAACCTTCCAAAAGACAATTTGAAGAGGTATATTGTACTCACACTTTGTTTTCTTTTTTCTTTTAACAGAAAAGAAAAAGGCGTGGAGAAATGATGAATTTTAGGAATTTTTAAAGACAGGTAAACCCAACTTACAAAAACCTATCAGCTCACACCAGTCAGAATGGCCATCAACAAAAATGCTGCAAACAATAAATGCTGACGTGATTGTGGAGAAATGCGTACCCTCGATTCTAAGGGGCACGTGGTAAGAGCCACTAATGAAAGCACAATTGAGGTGCCTTGAAAAGGTAAACATTGAGCTACCATACCAGTCAATCAATCATACCCACTGCTGGGTCTATCACCTGAGAGAATGAAAATCAAAAATCACAGGCTGGCAATCCTGCGCTCCAGCAATATTTACCGTAGGCAACACTTGGAAGAAACGAAACTGTCCATCAAAAGAGGAATGCACCAAGAAGAAGGGGTCCATGTACACAATGGAATAGTAGCCATGGAAAACATTGAAGCACTGCTCTTTGAGGCACCATAGATGAGCCTGGAGATAATCACAAAACATGAAGTAGGACGGAAAGCAAAAGACATATATCCTATGATATCACTTATGGCATTGTCTAATAACGGACACAAATGAACATATTTCCAAAGAGAAAGACACTCACAGGCTTAGAAAACAAACTATGCTCATCTAAAAGGAAAGGGGGGGGGGGAATTGATAAATGAAGATGAGTGTTACTATACGTATACAAATACATATTATATACATGTATCAAAAAGACCGAACATATAGCAAGGGAGGTCTACGGAACACTGTAATATTTTACATGGGAAGAGGATCTGTACATTAATAGACATATATAATGTACAAATGAACCAGATTGTGTACACCTAGGACAAACAGTATTCTAATCTTTACCCCGATTAAAAAAAATTAAAAAACCAAGAAGAAGTAATGAGACATAAACTTATGGGGATTTCTCCTGGCAAATTCCATTCTAATTTACAACCTAGGACAAGGACGTGCAGAAAGGCTCTGCTGCCCTAGTACCCAGATTGGGGAATGGAGAAATGCTGCCTCCTTGTGGCCGTTTCCCACAACAGCAGCTTTAAACCCACTGCGAAAGGTCACTAGATATTCACCAACTTGCAGTTCTGTAAATGACACCTGCCCTCCAAAAAATTTCTGGGGTCAAAAATCGACCAAAAAATTCAAAAGAGGGCAACCTTCCAAGAAGACAATTTCAAGAGGTATATTGTACTCACGGTTTTTTCTTTTAAGAGAGAAAAGAAAAAGGCGTGGGAAAATGACGAATTTTAGGAAGTTTTAAAGATATGCAAAACGAAATTACAAATACCTATCAGCTCCCAGCAGTCAGAATGACCATTGGCAAAAATGCTGCAAACAATACATGCTGAAGGGATTGTGGAGAAATGTGTACCCTCAGTTCTAAGGGGGACGTGGAAAGAACCATTAATGTAAACACAATGGAGGTGCTTTGAAAAGGTAAACATTGAGCTACCAGTGAATCAAGCATACCACCTGCTGAGCCTATCACCTGAGAAAATGAGAATCTAAAAGTCACAGGCTGGCAAACCTGTACGCCAGCAATATTTACCATAGTCAACACTTGGAAGCAACAAAAATGTCCATCAACAGAGGAATGCACCAAGAAGAAGTGGTCCATGTATACAATGGAATGTTACTCCAGTAAAAAATATAAATTAAATTTAAAAAACAAACAAATGTAAGGAGACATCAGCATTTGTGGGTTTATCCGGGCACATTGCACTCTAATTTGTAAGCGAAGAACACCACTGGCCGGTAGGTCTGTTTCCCTAGTACCAGCGTGGGGAACGTAGAAAGGCTGCCGCCCTCGGGCCGTTACCTGCAAAAGCAGGTTTAAAGCCTGAGCTAATGGTCACTTCATATGAACTAGTACTGCAGGGCTGTAAATGAAACCTGCCCTCAAAATGTCTTGAGGGAGGTAATGGCCAAAATATTTCAAAAGGTGACACATACTTTAAGTAAACACTTTGAAGAACTAAGCTCTAATCACAGCTGGAAAAATAAAAAGGACATGTCTTCAAGCTCAATTTCAACGCATGATGAGACACATGCAAATTCAGCCACAAAGAGGTATCAGCTCACACCACTCAGAATAACCATCAGCAAAAAACTACAAAGAATAAATGCTGAAGGTGCTCTGGAGAAATGCATACCCTCAACTTTATGTGGGACGTAACCTGGAAAGAGCCACTAAAGAGAACAGAATGGAGGTGCCTTTAAAAGGTAAACATTGAGCTACCATATGATCCAGCAGACCCATTCCTGGACCTATAACCTAAGAAGACAGAATTGGAAAGACACAGGCAGGCAAATCTGCATTGCATAGTATCACAATAGCCAAGATATGGAAGTAACCAAAAAGTCCACCGACAGATGGGTGGACAAAGAAGCACTGCTACAAGTACAGATGGAATATGAGCTAGCGAGAAAATGAAACAATGCCATTTGCAACACCATAGATGAGTCTAGAAGTAATCACGCAACTTGTAGTAAGTGAGAAAGCGAAAGACACATATCCTGTATCACATACAGGTGTTACCTAACAATTGAAACAAACGAAGATATTTCCACAGAGAAAGGCAATCACGGATTCAGTACAAAAACTTATGGTTCACCAAATGGAAAGGTGTGAGGATTGGATACACCACCATATTGAGGTTAACAGAGAGATACAAACACATGTGAAATATATAATCAGCAAAGACCTACGGAATACCAAGAGAAGACTACTCAACATTGTGTCATAACCTACATGGGAAAAGGATCTGAAGAAGAACAGATATACGTATATGTGTGAAAGAACCACATCTTGCACACCTAGAACAAACAAAACATTGTAATCAAGTTTGCTGTGATAAAAGATAAAAATTAAGTTAAAAATACGAACAAGAAGTAATGAGACATAAACTTAAAGGGCTTTTTCCTGGCACATTCCATTCTAATGTACAACCTAGAACACCACTTCCAGGAAGGCTCTGTGGCCCTAGTAACCAGATTTGGTAAAGGAGAAATGCTGCCGCCTTGTGGCCGATTCCCGCAAGAGCAGCTTTTAACCCACAGCTAACGGTCACTTAACATTCACAAGGACTCAGGGCTGTAAAGGACACCTGCCCTCAAAATTGTGCTGAGGTAGGGAATGGATAAAAAAAATTCAAAACAGGCAAATTTTTCAAGAAGATAGTATGAAGAGGTAAGTTTTACTCACTCTCTTTTTCAAAAAAGGAAAATGGATAAAAGCTCAACCTCAGGAAGTATTAGACTCATGCAACGGAATCTACAAAAAGTTTTCAACTCACACCAGTCGACTGACCATCAGCAAAAAGTCTACAAACAATAAATGCTGAAGAGGTTTCAGAGAACTGTGTACCCTCTAGCTGCTGGTGAGATGTAAAGTGGTTGACAGCCAATAATGAGAACAGAAAGGAGCTGCGCTTAAAAGGAAAAATTGAGGTACCATTCAATCCAGCAGGCGCCCCAACGGGCCGCTCACCTGAGAAGACCAGAATCAAGAAGACCCGGGCTGCAAAAGCTGCACTGCAGCCTTATTCACAATAGACAAGACAGTGAAGCAACCAAAATGTCCATCAACAGATGAAGGGATAAAGAAGAAGTGGTCCATGTACACAATGAATACTAGCCCTGGAAAACAATGAAACACTGCTCTTTGAGGCACCATAGATGATCTTGGAGATAATCACAGAACGTGAGGTAAGTCGGAAAGCAAAGTCCTATATCTTATGATAACACTTATAGGCGTTATCTAATAACTGACACAAATGAACGTATTTCCACAGAGAAAGGCACTCACTGACTTAGAAAAAAAACTATGCTTATCTAAAAGGAAAGGTGGGGGGAATGGATAAGTGAAGATTAGCGTTACCATATGTATACAAATACATATTATATACATATATCAAAAAGACCGACCATATAGCAAGGGAGGTTGACGGAACACTCTGTAATAATTTACATGGGAAGCGGATCTCTACATAAGTAGATATACATAATGTGTAAATGAACCAGAGTGTGTACACCTTGGACAAACAACATTCGAACCATTACCCCAATTTAAAAAATTAAAACAACGAACTAGAAGTAATGAGACATAAACTTATGGGGGGTTTTCCTGGCACATTCCATTCAAATTTACAACCTGGGTAAACGACTTCCAGAACGGCTCTGCTGCCCTAGTACCCAGATTTGGGAATGGAGAAATGCTGCATCCTGGTGGCCGTTTCCCACAACAGCAGCTTTAAACCCACGGCAAAAGGTCACGAAATATTCACCAATTGCAGTTCTGTAAATGACACCTGCCCCCCAAAACATACTGAGGTCGAAAATCGACCAAAAAATTCAAGAGTGCAACCTTCCAAAAGACAATTTGAAGAGGTATATTGTACTCACACTTTGTTTTCTTTTTTCTTTTAACAGAAAAGAAAAAGGCGTGGAGAAATGATGAATTTTAGGAATTTTTAAAGACAGGTAAACCCAACTTACAAAAACCTATCAGCTCACACCAGTCAGAATGGCCATCAACAAAAATGCTGCAAACAATAAATGCTGACGTGATTGTGGAGAAATGCGTACCCTCGATTCTAAGGGGCACGTGGTAAGAGCCACTAATGAAAGCACAATTGAGGTGCCTTGAAAAGGTAAACATTGAGCTACCATACCAGTCAATCAATCATACCCACTGCTGGGTCTATCACCTGAGAGAATGAAAATCAAAAATCACAGGCTGGCAATCCTGCGCTCCAGCAATATTTACCGTAGGCAACACTTGGAAGAAACGAAACTGTCCATCAAAAGAGGAATGCACCAAGAAGAAGGGGTCCATGTACACAATGGAATAGTAGCCATGGAAAACATTGAAGCACTGCTCTTTGAGGCACCATAGATGAGCCTGGAGATAATCACAAAACATGAAGTAGGACGGAAAGCAAAAGACATATATCCTATGATATCACTTATGGCATTGTCTAATAACGGACACAAATGAACATATTTCCAAAGAGAAAGACACTCACAGGCTTAGAAAACAAACTATGCTCATCTAAAAGGAAAGGGGGGGGGGGGAATTGATAAATGAAGATGAGTGTTACTATACGTATACAAATACATATTATATACATGTATCAAAAAGACCGAACATATAGCAAGGGAGGTCTACGGAACACTGTAATATTTTACATGGGAAGAGGATCTGTACATTAATAGACATATATAATGTACAAATGAACCAGATTGTGTACACCTAGGACAAACAGTATTCTAATCTTTACCCCGATTAAAAAAAATTAAAAAACCAAGAAGAAGTAATGAGACATAAACTTATGGGGATTTCTCCTGGCAAATTCCATTCTAATTTACAACCTAGGACAAGGACGTGCAGAAAGGCTCTGCTGCCCTAGTACCCAGATTGGGGAATGGAGAAATGCTGCCTCCTTGTGGCCGTTTCCCACAACAGCAGCTTTAAACCCACTGCGAAAGGTCACTAGATATTCACCAACTTGCAGTTCTGTAAATGACACCTGCCCTCCAAAAAATTTCTGGGGTCAAAAATCGACCAAAAAATTCAAAAGAGGGCAACCTTCCAAGAAGACAATTTCAAGAGGTATATTGTACTCACGGTTTTTTCTTTTAAGAGAGAAAAGAAAAAGGCGTGGGAAAATGACGAATTTTAGGAAGTTTTAAAGATATGCAAAACGAAATTACAAATACCTATCAGCTCCCAGCAGTCAGAATGACCATTGGCAAAAATGCTGCAAACAATACATGCTGAAGGGATTGTGGAGAAATGTGTACCCTCAGTTCTAAGGGGGACGTGGAAAGAACCATTAATGTAAACACAATGGAGGTGCTTTGAAAAGGTAAACATTGAGCTACCAGTGAATCAAGCATACCACCTGCTGAGCCTATCACCTGAGAAAATGAGAATCTAAAAGTCACAGGCTGGCAAACCTGTACGCCAGCAATATTTACCATAGTCAACACTTGGAAGCAACAAAAATGTCCATCAACAGAGGAATGCACCAAGAAGAAGTGGTCCATGTATACAATGGAATGTTACTCCAGTAAAAAATATAAATTAAATTTAAAAAACAAACAAATGTAAGGAGACATCAGCATTTGTGGGTTTATCCGGGCACATTGCACTCTAATTTGTAAGCGAAGAACACCACTGGCCGGTAGGTCTGTTTCCCTAGTACCAGCGTGGGGAACGTAGAAAGGCTGCCGCCCTCGGGCCGTTACCTGCAAAAGCAGGTTTAAAGCCTGAGCTAATGGTCACTTCATATGAACTAGTACTGCAGGGCTGTAAATGAAACCTGCCCTCAAAATGTCTTGAGGGAGGTAATGGCCAAAATATTTCAAAAGGTGACACATACTTTAAGTAAACACTTTGAAGAACTAAGCTCTAATCACAGCTGGAAAAATAAAAAGGACATGTCTTCAAGCTCAATTTCAACGCATGATGAGACACATGCAAATTCAGCCACAAAGAGGTATCAGCTCACACCACTCAGAATAACCATCAGCAAAAAACTACAAAGAATAAATGCTGAAGGTGCTCTGGAGAAATGCATACCCTCAACTTTATGTGGGACGTAACCTGGAAAGAGCCACTAAAGAGAACAGAATGGAGGTGCCTTTAAAAGGTAAACATTGAGCTACCATATGATCCAGCAGACCCATTCCTGGACCTATAACCTAAGAAGACAGAATTGGAAAGACACAGGCAGGCAAATCTGCATTGCATAGTATCACAATAGCCAAGATATGGAAGTAACCAAAAAGTCCACCGACAGATGGGTGGACAAAGAAGCACTGCTACAAGTACAGATGGAATATGAGCTAGCGAGAAAATGAAACAATGCCATTTGCAACACCATAGATGAGTCTAGAAGTAATCACGCAACTTGTAGTAAGTGAGAAAGCGAAAGACACATATCCTGTATCACATACAGGTGTTACCTAACAATTGAAACAAACGAAGATATTTCCACAGAGAAAGGCAATCACGGATTCAGTACAAAAACTTATGGTTCACCAAATGGAAAGGTGTGAGGATTGGATACACCACCATATTGAGGTTAACAGAGAGATACAAACACATGTGAAATATATAATCAGCAAAGACCTACGGAATACCAAGAGAAGACTACTCAACATTGTGTCATAACCTACATGGGAAAAGGATCTGAAGAAGAACAGATATACGTATATGTGTGAAAGAACCACATCTTGCACACCTAGAACAAACAAAACATTGTAATCAAGTTTGCTGTGATAAAAGATAAAAATTAAGTTAAAAATACGAACAAGAAGTAATGAGACATAAACTTAAAGGGCTTTTTCCTGGCACATTCCATTCTAATGTACAACCTAGAACACCACTTCCAGGAAGGCTCTGTGGCCCTAGTAACCAGATTTGGTAAAGGAGAAATGCTGCCGCCTTGTGGCCGATTCCCGCAAGAGCAGCTTTTAACCCACAGCTAACGGTCACTTAACATTCACAAGGACTCAGGGCTGTAAAGGACACCTGCCCTCAAAATTGTGCTGAGGTAGGGAATGGATAAAAAAAATTCAAAACAGGCAAATTTTTCAAGAAGATAGTATGAAGAGGTAAGTTTTACTCACTCTCTTTTTCAAAAAAGGAAAATGGATAAAAGCTCAACCTCAGGAAGTATTAGACTCATGCAACGGAATCTACAAAAAGTTTTCAACTCACACCAGTCGACTGACCATCAGCAAAAAGTCTACAAACAATAAATGCTGAAGAGGTTTCAGAGAACTGTGTACCCTCTAGCTGCTGGTGAGATGTAAAGTGGTTGACAGCCAATAATGAGAACAGAAAGGAGCTGCGCTTAAAAGGAAAAATTGAGGTACCATTCAATCCAGCAGGCGCCCCAACGGGCCGCTCACCTGAGAAGACCAGAATCAAGAAGACCCGGGCTGCAAAAGCTGCACTGCAGCCTTATTCACAATAGACAAGACAGTGAAGCAACCAAAATGTCCATCAACAGATGAAGGGATAAAGAAGAAGTGGTCCATGTACACAATGAATACTAGCCCTGGAAAACAATGAAACACTGCTCTTTGAGGCACCATAGATGATCTTGGAGATAATCACAGAACGTGAGGTAAGTCGGAAAGCAAAGTCCTATATCTTATGATAACACTTATAGGCGTTATCTAATAACTGACACAAATGAACGTATTTCCACAGAGAAAGGCACTCACTGACTTAGAAAAAAAACTATGCTTATCTAAAAGGAAAGGTGGGGGGAATGGATAAGTGAAGATTAGCGTTACCATATGTATACAAATACATATTATATACATATATCAAAAAGACCGACCATATAGCAAGGGAGGTTGACGGAACACTCTGTAATAATTTACATGGGAAGCGGATCTCTACATAAGTAGATATACATAATGTGTAAATGAACCAGAGTGTGTACACCTTGGACAAACAACATTCGAACCATTACCCCAATTTAAAAAATTAAAACAACGAACTAGAAGTAATGAGACATAAACTTATGGGGGGTTTTCCTGGCACATTCCATTCAAATTTACAACCTGGGTAAACGACTTCCAGAACGGCTCTGCTGCCCTAGTACCCAGATTTGGGAATGGAGAAATGCTGCATCCTGGTGGCCGTTTCCCACAACAGCAGCTTTAAACCCACGGCAAAAGGTCACGAAATATTCACCAATTGCAGTTCTGTAAATGACACCTGCCCCCCAAAACATACTGAGGTCGAAAATCGACCAAAAAATTCAAGAGTGCAACCTTCCAAAAGACAATTTGAAGAGGTATATTGTACTCACACTTTGTTTTCTTTTTTCTTTTAACAGAAAAGAAAAAGGCGTGGAGAAATGATGAATTTTAGGAATTTTTAAAGACAGGTAAACCCAACTTACAAAAACCTATCAGCTCACACCAGTCAGAATGGCCATCAAGAAAAATGCTGCAAACAATAAATGCTGACGTGATTGTGGAGAAATGCGTACCCTCGATTCTAAGGGGCACGTGGTAAGAGCCACTAATGAAAGCACAATTGAGGTGCCTTGAAAAGGTAAACATTGAGCTACCATACCAGTCAATCAATCATACCCACTGCTGGGTCTATCACCTGAGAGAATGAAAATCAAAAATCACAGGCTGGCAATCCTGCGCTCCAGCAATATTTACCGTAGGCAACACTTGGAAGAAACGAAACTGTCCATCAAAAGAGGAATGCACCAAGAAGAAGGGGTCCATGTACACAATGGAATAGTAGCCATGGAAAACATTGAAGCACTGCTCTTTGAGGCACCATAGATGAGCCTGGAGATAATCACAAAACATGAAGTAGGACGGAAAGCAAAAGACCTATATCCTATGATATCACTTATGGCATTGTCTAATAACGGACACAAATGAACATATTTCCAAAGAGAAAGACACTCACAGGCTTAGAAAACAAACTATGCTCATCTAAAAGGAAAGGGGGGGGGGAATTGATAAATGAAGATGAGTGTTACTATACGTATACAAATACATATTATATACATGTATCAAAAAGACCGAACATATAGCAAGGGAGGTCTACGGAACACTGTAATATTTTACATGGGAAGAGGATCTGTACATTAATAGACATATATAATGTACAAATGAACCAGATTGTGTACACCTAGGACAAACAGTATTCTAATCTTTACCCCGATTAAAAAAAATTAAAAAACCAAGAAGAAGTAATGAGACATAAACTTATGGGGATTTCTCCTGGCAAATTCCATTCTAATTTACAACCTAGGACAAGGACGTGCAGAAAGGCTCTGCTGCCCTAGTACCCAGATTGGGGAATGGAGAAATGCTGCCTCCTTGTGGCCGTTTCCCACAACAGCAGCTTTAAACCCACTGCGAAAGGTCACTAGATATTCACCAACTTGCAGTTCTGTAAATGACACCTGCCCTCCAAAAAATTTCTGGGGTCAAAAATCGACCAAAAAATTCAAAAGAGGGCAACCTTCCAAGAAGACAATTTCAAGAGGTATATTGTACTCACGGTTTTTTCTTTTAAGAGAGAAAAGAAAAAGGCGTGGGAAAATGACGAATTTTAGGAAGTTTTAAAGATATGCAAAACGAAATTACAAATACCTATCAGCTCCCAGCAGTCAGAATGACCATTGGCAAAAATGCTGCAAACAATACATGCTGAAGGGATTGTGGAGAAATGTGTACCCTCAGTTCTAAGGGGGACGTGGAAAGAACCATTAATGTAAACACAATGGAGGTGCTTTGAAAAGGTAAACATTGAGCTACCAGTGAATCAAGCATACCACCTGCTGAGCCTATCACCTGAGAAAATGAGAATCTAAAAGTCACAGGCTGGCAAACCTGTACGCCAGCAATATTTACCATAGTCAACACTTGGAAGCAACAAAAATGTCCATCAACAGAGGAATGCACCAAGAAGAAGTGGTCCATGTATACAATGGAATGTTACTCCAGTAAAAAATATAAATTAAATTTAAAAAACAAACAAATGTAAGGAGACATCAGCATTTGTGGGTTTATCCGGGCACATTGCACTCTAATTTGTAAGCGAAGAACACCACTGGCCGGTAGGTCTGTTTCCCTAGTACCAGCGTGGGGAACGTAGAAAGGCTGCCGCCCTCGGGCCGTTACCTGCAAAAGCAGGTTTAAAGCCTGAGCTAATGGTCACTTCATATGAACTAGTACTGCAGGGCTGTAAATGAAACCTGCCCTCAAAATGTCTTGAGGGAGGTAATGGCCAAAATATTTCAAAAGGTGACACATACTTTAAGTAAACACTTTGAAGAACTAAGCTCTAATCACAGCTGGAAAAATAAAAAGGACATGTCTTCAAGCTCAATTTCAACGCATGATGAGACACATGCAAATTCAGCCACAAAGAGGTATCAGCTCACACCACTCAGAATAACCATCAGCAAAAAACTACAAAGAATAAATGCTGAAGGTGCTCTGGAGAAATGCATACCCTCAACTTTATGTGGGACGTAACCTGGAAAGAGCCACTAAAGAGAACAGAATGGAGGTGCCTTTAAAAGGTAAACATTGAGCTACCATATGATCCAGCAGACCCATTCCTGGACCTATAACCTAAGAAGACAGAATTGGAAAGACACAGGCAGGCAAATCTGCATTGCATAGTATCACAATAGCCAAGATATGGAAGTAACCAAAAAGTCCACCGACAGATGGGTGGACAAAGAAGCACTGCTACAAGTACAGATGGAATATGAGCTAGCGAGAAAATGAAACAATGCCATTTGCAACACCATAGATGAGTCTAGAAGTAATCACGCAACTTGTAGTAAGTGAGAAAGCGAAAGACACATATCCTGTATCACATACAGGTGTTACCTAACAATTGAAACAAACGAAGATATTTCCACAGAGAAAGGCAATCACGGATTCAGTACAAAAACTTATGGTTCACCAAATGGAAAGGTGTGAGGATTGGATACACCACCATATTGAGGTTAACAGAGAGATACAAACACATGTGAAATATATAATCAGCAAAGACCTACGGAATACCAAGAGAAGACTACTCAACATTGTGTCATAACCTACATGGGAAAAGGATCTGAAGAAGAACAGATATACGTATATGTGTGAAAGAACCACATCTTGCACACCTAGAACAAACAAAACATTGTAATCAAGTTTGCTGTGATAAAAGATAAAAATTAAGTTAAAAATACGAACAAGAAGTAATGAGACATAAACTTAAAGGGCTTTTTCCTGGCACATTCCATTCTAATGTACAACCTAGAACACCACTTCCAGGAAGGCTCTGTGGCCCTAGTAACCAGATTTGGTAAAGGAGAAATGCTGCCGCCTTGTGGCCGATTCCCGCAAGAGCAGCTTTTAACCCACAGCTAACGGTCACTTAACATTCACAAGGACTCAGGGCTGTAAAGGACACCTGCCCTCAAAATTGTGCTGAGGTAGGGAATGGATAAAAAAAATTCAAAACAGGCAAATTTTTCAAGAAGATAGTATGAAGAGGTAAGTTTTACTCACTCTCTTTTTCAAAAAAGGAAAATGGATAAAAGCTCAACCTCAGGAAGTATTAGACTCATGCAACGGAATCTACAAAAAGTTTTCAACTCACACCAGTCGACTGACCATCAGCAAAAAGTCTACAAACAATAAATGCTGAAGAGGTTTCAGAGAACTGTGTACCCTCTAGCTGCTGGTGAGATGTAAAGTGGTTGACAGCCAATAATGAGAACAGAAAGGAGCTGCGCTTAAAAGGAAAAATTGAGGTACCATTCAATCCAGCAGGCGCCCCAACGGGCCGCTCACCTGAGAAGACCAGAATCAAGAAGACCCGGGCTGCAAAAGCTGCACTGCAGCCTTATTCACAATAGACAAGACAGTGAAGCAACCAAAATGTCCATCAACAGATGAAGGGATAAAGAAGAAGTGGTCCATGTACACAATGAATACTAGCCCTGGAAAACAATGAAACACTGCTCTTTGAGGCACCATAGATGATCTTGGAGATAATCACAGAACGTGAGGTAAGTCGGAAAGCAAAGTCCTATATCTTATGATAACACTTATAGGCGTTATCTAATAACTGACACAAATGAACGTATTTCCACAGAGAAAGGCACTCACTGACTTAGAAAAAAAACTATGCTTATCTAAAAGGAAAGGTGGGGGGAATGGATAAGTGAAGATTAGCGTTACCATATGTATACAAATACATATTATATACATATATCAAAAAGACCGACCATATAGCAAGGGAGGTTGACGGAACACTCTGTAATAATTTACATGGGAAGCGGATCTCTACATAAGTAGATATACATAATGTGTAAATGAACCAGAGTGTGTACACCTTGGACAAACAACATTCGAACCATTACCCCAATTTAAAAAATTAAAACAACGAACTAGAAGTAATGAGACATAAACTTATGGGGGGTTTTCCTGGCACATTCCATTCAAATTTACAACCTGGGTAAACGACTTCCAGAACGGCTCTGCTGCCCTAGTACCCAGATTTGGGAATGGAGAAATGCTGCATCCTGGTGGCCGTTTCCCACAACAGCAGCTTTAAACCCACGGCAAAAGGTCACGAAATATTCACCAATTGCAGTTCTGTAAATGACACCTGCCCCCCAAAACATACTGAGGTCGAAAATCGACCAAAAAATTCAAGAGTGCAACCTTCCAAAAGACAATTTGAAGAGGTATATTGTACTCACACTTTGTTTTCTTTTTTCTTTTAACAGAAAAGAAAAAGGCGTGGAGAAATGATGAATTTTAGGAATTTTTAAAGACAGGTAAACCCAACTTACAAAAACCTATCAGCTCACACCAGTCAGAATGGCCATCAACAAAAATGCTGCAAACAATAAATGCTGACGTGATTGTGGAGAAATGCGTACCCTCGATTCTAAGGGGCACGTGGTAAGAGCCACTAATGAAAGCACAATTGAGGTGCCTTGAAAAGGTAAACATTGAGCTACCATACCAGTCAATCAATCATACCCACTGCTGGGTCTATCACCTGAGAGAATGAAAATCAAAAATCACAGGCTGGCAATCCTGCGCTCCAGCAATATTTACCGTAGGCAACACTTGGAAGAAACGAAACTGTCCATCAAAAGAGGAATGCACCAAGAAGAAGGGGTCCATGTACACAATGGAATAGTAGCCATGGAAAACATTGAAGCACTGCTCTTTGAGGCACCATAGATGAGCCTGGAGATAATCACAAAACATGAAGTAGGACGGAAAGCAAAAGACCTATATCCTATGATATCACTTATGGCATTGTCTAATAACGGACACAAATGAACATATTTCCAAAGAGAAAGACACTCACAGGCTTAGAAAACAAACTATGCTCATCTAAAAGGAAAGGGGGGGGGGAATTGATAAATGAAGATGAGTGTTACTATACGTATACAAATACATATTATATACATGTATCAAAAAGACCGAACATATAGCAAGGGAGGTCTACGGAACACTGTAATATTTTACATGGGAAGAGGATCTGTACATTAATAGACATATATAATGTACAAATGAACCAGATTGTGTACACCTAGGACAAACAGTATTCTAATCTTTACCCCGATTAAAAAAAATTAAAAAACCAAGAAGAAGTAATGAGACATAAACTTATGGGGATTTCTCCTGGCAAATTCCATTCTAATTTACAACCTAGGACAAGGACGTGCAGAAAGGCTCTGCTGCCCTAGTACCCAGATTGGGGAATGGAGAAATGCTGCCTCCTTGTGGCCGTTTCCCACAACAGCAGCTTTAAACCCACTGCGAAAGGTCACTAGATATTCACCAACTTGCAGTTCTGTAAATGACACCTGCCCTCCAAAAAATTTCTGGGGTCAAAAATCGACCAAAAAATTCAAAAGAGGGCAACCTTCCAAGAAGACAATTTCAAGAGGTATATTGTACTCACGGTTTTTTCTTTTAAGAGAGAAAAGAAAAAGGCGTGGGAAAATGACGAATTTTAGGAAGTTTTAAAGATATGCAAAACGAAATTACAAATACCTATCAGCTCCCAGCAGTCAGAATGACCATTGGCAAAAATGCTGCAAACAATACATGCTGAAGGGATTGTGGAGAAATGTGTACCCTCAGTTCTAAGGGGGACGTGGAAAGAACCATTAATGTAAACACAATGGAGGTGCTTTGAAAAGGTAAACATTGAGCTACCAGTGAATCAAGCATACCACCTGCTGAGCCTATCACCTGAGAAAATGAGAATCTAAAAGTCACAGGCTGGCAAACCTGTACGCCAGCAATATTTACCATAGTCAACACTTGGAAGCAACAAAAATGTCCATCAACAGAGGAATGCACCAAGAAGAAGTGGTCCATGTATACAATGGAATGTTACTCCAGTAAAAAATATAAATTAAATTTAAAAAACAAACAAATGTAAGGAGACATCAGCATTTGTGGGTTTATCCGGGCACATTGCACTCTAATTTGTAAGCGAAGAACACCACTGGCCGGTAGGTCTGTTTCCCTAGTACCAGCGTGGGGAACGTAGAAAGGCTGCCGCCCTCGGGCCGTTACCTGCAAAAGCAGGTTTAAAGCCTGAGCTAATGGTCACTTCATATGAACTAGTACTGCAGGGCTGTAAATGAAACCTGCCCTCAAAATGTCTTGAGGGAGGTAATGGCCAAAATATTTCAAAAGGTGACACATACTTTAAGTAAACACTTTGAAGAACTAAGCTCTAATCACAGCTGGAAAAATAAAAAGGACATGTCTTCAAGCTCAATTTCAACGCATGATGAGACACATGCAAATTCAGCCACAAAGAGGTATCAGCTCACACCACTCAGAATAACCATCAGCAAAAAACTACAAAGAATAAATGCTGAAGGTGCTCTGGAGAAATGCATACCCTCAACTTTATGTGGGACGTAACCTGGAAAGAGCCACTAAAGAGAACAGAATGGAGGTGCCTTTAAAAGGTAAACATTGAGCTACCATATGATCCAGCAGACCCATTCCTGGACCTATAACCTAAGAAGACAGAATTGGAAAGACACAGGCAGGCAAATCTGCATTGCATAGTATCACAATAGCCAAGATATGGAAGTAACCAAAAAGTCCACCGACAGATGGGTGGACAAAGAAGCACTGCTACAAGTACAGATGGAATATGAGCTAGCGAGAAAATGAAACAATGCCATTTGCAACACCATAGATGAGTCTAGAAGTAATCACGCAACTTGTAGTAAGTGAGAAAGCGAAAGACACATATCCTGTATCACATACAGGTGTTACCTAACAATTGAAACAAACGAAGATATTTCCACAGAGAAAGGCAATCACGGATTCAGTACAAAAACTTATGGTTCACCAAATGGAAAGGTGTGAGGATTGGATACACCACCATATTGAGGTTAACAGAGAGATACAAACACATGTGAAATATATAATCAGCAAAGACCTACGGAATACCAAGAGAAGACTACTCAACATTGTGTCATAACCTACATGGGAAAAGGATCTGAAGAAGAACAGATATACGTATATGTGTGAAAGAACCACATCTTGCACACCTAGAACAAACAAAACATTGTAATCAAGTTTGCTGTGATAAAAGATAAAAATTAAGTTAAAAATACGAACAAGAAGTAATGAGACATAAACTTAAAGGGCTTTTTCCTGGCACATTCCATTCTAATGTACAACCTAGAACACCACTTCCAGGAAGGCTCTGTGGCCCTAGTAACCAGATTTGGTAAAGGAGAAATGCTGCCGCCTTGTGGCCGATTCCCGCAAGAGCAGCTTTTAACCCACAGCTAACGGTCACTTAACATTCACAAGGACTCAGGGCTGTAAAGGACACCTGCCCTCAAAATTGTGCTGAGGTAGGGAATGGATAAAAAAAATTCAAAACAGGCAAATTTTTCAAGAAGATAGTATGAAGAGGTAAGTTTTACTCACTCTCTTTTTCAAAAAAGGAAAATGGATAAAAGCTCAACCTCAGGAAGTATTAGACTCATGCAACGGAATCTACAAAAAGTTTTCAACTCACACCAGTCGACTGACCATCAGCAAAAAGTCTACAAACAATAAATGCTGAAGAGGTTTCAGAGAACTGTGTACCCTCTAGCTGCTGGTGAGATGTAAAGTGGTTGACAGCCAATAATGAGAACAGAAAGGAGCTGCGCTTAAAAGGAAAAATTGAGGTACCATTCAATCCAGCAGGCGCCCCAACGGGCCGCTCACCTGAGAAGACCAGAATCAAGAAGACCCGGGCTGCAAAAGCTGCACTGCAGCCTTATTCACAATAGACAAGACAGTGAAGCAACCAAAATGTCCATCAACAGATGAAGGGATAAAGAAGAAGTGGTCCATGTACACAATGAATACTAGCCATGGAAAACAATGAAACACTGCTCTTTGAGGCACCATAGATGATCTTGGAGATAATCACAGAACGTGAGGTAAGTCGGAAAGCAAAGTCCTATATCTTATGATAACACTTATAGGCGTTATCTAATAACTGACACAAATGAACGTATTTCCACAGAGAAAGGCACTCACTGACTTAGAAAAAAAACTATGCTTATCTAAAAGGAAAGGTGGGGGGAATGGATAAGTGAAGATTAGCGTTACCATATGTATACAAATACATATTATATACATATATCAAAAAGACCGACCATATAGCAAGGGAGGTTGACGGAACACTCTGTAATAATTTACATGGGAAGCGGATCTCTACATAAGTAGATATACATAATGTGTAAATGAACCAGAGTGTGTACACCTTGGACAAACAACATTCGAACCATTACCCCAATTTAAAAAATTAAAACAACGAACTAGAAGTAATGAGACATAAACTTATGGGGGGTTTTCCTGGCACATTCCATTCAAATTTACAACCTGGGTAAACGACTTCCAGAACGGCTCTGCTGCCCTAGTACCCAGATTTGGGAATGGAGAAATGCTGCATCCTGGTGGCCGTTTCCCACAACAGCAGCTTTAAACCCACGGCAAAAGGTCACGAAATATTCACCAATTGCAGTTCTGTAAATGACACCTGCCCCCCAAAACATACTGAGGTCGAAAATCGACCAAAAAATTCAAGAGTGCAACCTTCCAAAAGACAATTTGAAGAGGTATATTGTACTCACACTTTGTTTTCTTTTTTCTTTTAACAGAAAAGAAAAAGGCGTGGAGAAATGATGAATTTTAGGAATTTTTAAAGACAGGTAAACCCAACTTACAAAAACCTATCAGCTCACACCAGTCAGAATGGCCATCAACAAAAATGCTGCAAACAATAAATGCTGACGTGATTGTGGAGAAATGCGTACCCTCGATTCTAAGGGGCACGTGGTAAGAGCCACTAATGAAAGCACAATTGAGGTGCCTTGAAAAGGTAAACATTGAGCTACCATACCAGTCAATCAATCATACCCACTGCTGGGTCTATCACCTGAGAGAATGAAAATCAAAAATCACAGGCTGGCAATCCTGCGCTCCAGCAATATTTACCGTAGGCAACACTTGGAAGAAACGAAACTGTCCATCAAAAGAGGAATGCACCAAGAAGAAGGGGTCCATGTACACAATGGAATAGTAGCCATGGAAAACATTGAAGCACTGCTCTTTGAGGCACCATAGATGAGCCTGGAGATAATCACAAAACATGAAGTAGGACGGAAAGCAAAAGACCTATATCCTATGATATCACTTATGGCATTGTCTAATAACGGACACAAATGAACATATTTCCAAAGAGAAAGACACTCACAGGCTTAGAAAACAAACTATGCTCATCTAAAAGGAAAGGGGGGGGGGAATTGATAAATGAAGATGAGTGTTACTATACGTATACAAATACATATTATATACATGTATCAAAAAGACCGAACATATAGCAAGGGAGGTCTACGGAACACTGTAATATTTTACATGGGAAGAGGATCTGTACATTAATAGACATATATAATGTACAAATGAACCAGATTGTGTACACCTAGGACAAACAGTATTCTAATCTTTACCCCGATTAAAAAAAATTAAAAAACCAAGAAGAAGTAATGAGACATAAACTTATGGGGATTTCTCCTGGCAAATTCCATTCTAATTTACAACCTAGGACAAGGACGTGCAGAAAGGCTCTGCTGCCCTAGTACCCAGATTGGGGAATGGAGAAATGCTGCCTCCTTGTGGCCGTTTCCCACAACAGCAGCTTTAAACCCACTGCGAAAGGTCACTAAATATTCACCAACTTGCAGTTCTGTAAATGACACCTGCCCTCCAAAAAATTTCTGGGGTCAAAAATCGACCAAAAAATTCAAAAGAGGGCAACCTTCCAAGAAGACAATTTCAAGAGGTATATTGTACTCACGGTTTTTTCTTTTAAGAGAGAAAAGAAAAAGGCGTGGGAAAATGACGAATTTTAGGAAGTTTTAAAGATATGCAAAACGAAATTACAAATACCTATCAGCTCCCAGCAGTCAGAATGACCATTGGCAAAAATGCTGCAAACAATACATGCTGAAGGGACTGTGGAGAAATGTGTACCCTCAGTTCTAAGGGGGACGTGGTAAGAACCATTAATGTAAACACAATGGAGGTGCTTTGAAAAGGTAAACATTGAGCTACCAGTGAATCAAGCATACCACCTGCTGAGCCTATCACCTGAGAAAATGAGAATCTAAAAGTCACAGGCTGGCAAACCTGTACGCCAGCAATATTTACCATAGTCAACACTTGGAAGCAACAAAAATGTCCATCAACAGAGGAATGCACCAAGAAGAAGTGGTCCATGTATACAATGGAATGTTACTCCAGTAAAAAATATAAATTAAATTTAAAAAACAAACAAATGTAAGGAGACATCAGCATTTGTGGGTTTATCCGGGCACATTGCACTCTAATTTGTAAGCGAAGAACACCACTGGCCGGTAGGTCTGTTTCCCTAGTACCAGCGTGGGGAACGTAGAAAGGCTGCCGCCCTCGGGCCGTTACCTGCAAAAGCAGGTTTAAAGCCTGAGTTAATGGTCACTTCATATGAACTAGTACTGCAGGGCTGTAAACGAAACCTGCCCTCAAAATGTCTTGAGGGAGGTAATGGCCAAAATATTTCAAAAGGTGACACATACTTTAAGTAAACACTTTGAAGAACTAAGCTCTAATCACAGCTGGAAAAATAAAAAGGACATGTCTTCAAGCTCAATTTCAACGCATGATGAGACACATGCAAATTCAGCCACAAAGAGGTATCAGCTCACACCACTCAGAATAACCATCAGCAAAAAACTACAAAGAATAAATGCTGAAGGTGCTCTGGAGAAATGCATACCCTCAACTTTATGTGGGACGTAACCTGGAAAGAGCCACTAAAGAGAACAGAATGGAGGTGCCTTTAAAAGGTAAACATTGAGCTACCCTATGATCCAGCAGACCCATTCCTGGACCTATAACCTAAGAAGACAGAATTGGAAAGACACAGGCAGGCAAATCTGCATTGCATAGTATCACAATAGCCAAGATATGGAAGTAACCAAAAAGTCCACCGACAGATGGGTGGACAAAGAAGCACTGCTACAAGTACAGATGGAATATGAGCTAGCGAGAAAATGAAACAATGCCATTTGCAGCACCATAGATGAGTCTAGAAGTAATCACGCAACTTGTAGTAAGTGAGAAAGCGAAAGACACATATCCTGTATCACATACAGGTGTTACCTAACAATTGAAACAAACGAAGATATTTCCACAGAGAAAGGCAATCACGGATTCAGTACAAAAACTTATGGTTCACCAAATGGAAAGGTGTGAGGATTGGATACACCACCATATTGAGGTTAACAGAGAGATACAAACACATGTGAAATATATAATCAGCAAAGACCTACGGAATACCAAGAGAAGACTACTCAACATTGTGTCATAACCTACATGGGAAAAGGATCTGAAGAAGAACAGATATACGTATATGTGTGAAAGAACCACATCTTGCACACCTAGAACAAACAAAACATTGTAATCAAGTTTGCTGTGATAAAAGATAAAAATTAAGTTAAAAATACGAACAAGAAGTAATGAGACATAAACTTAAAGGGCTTTTTCCTGGCACATTCCATTCTAATGTACAACCTAGAACACCACTTCCAGGAAGGCTCTGTGGCCCTAGTAACCAGATTTGGTAAAGGAGAAATGCTGCCGCCTTGTGGCCGATTCCCGCAAGAGCAGCTTTTAACCCACAGCTAACGGTCACTTAACATTCACAAGGACTCAGGGCTGTAAAGGACACCTGCCCTCAAAATTGTGCTGAGGTAGGGAATGGATAAAAAAAATTCAAAACAGGCAAATTTTTCAAGAAGATAGTATGAAGAGGTAAGTTTTACTCACTCTCTTTTTCAAAAAAGGAAAATGGATAAAAGCTCAACCTCAGGAAGTATTAGACTCATGCAACGGAATCTACAAAAAGTTTTCAACTCACACCAGTCGACTGACCATCAGCAAAACGTCTACAAACAATAAATGCTGAAGAGGTTTCAGAGAACTGTGTACCCTCTAGCTGCTGGTGAGATGTAAAGTGGTTGACAGCCAATAATGAGAACAGAAAGGAGCTGCGCTTAAAAGGAAAAATTGAGGTACCATTCAATCCAGCAGGCGCACCAACGGGCCGCTCACCTGAGAAGACCAGAATCAAGAAGACCCGGGCTGCAAAAGCTGCACTGCAGCCTTATTCACAATAGACAAGACAGTGAAGCAACCAAAATGTCCATCAACAGATGAAGGGATAAAGAAGAAGTGGTCCATGTACACAATGAATACTAGCCCTGGAAAACAATGAAACACTGCTCTTTGAGGCACCATAGATGATCTTGGAGATAATCACAGAACGTGAGGTAAGTCGGAAAGCAAAGTCCTATATCTTATGATAACACTTATAGGCGTTATCTAATAACTGACACAAATGAACGTATTTCCACAGAGAAAGGCACTCACTGACTTAGAAAAAAAACTATGCTTATCTAAAAGGAAAGGTGGGGGGAATGGATAAGTGAAGATTAGCGTTACCATATGTATACAAATACATATTATATACATATATCAAAAAGACCGACCATATAGCAAGGGAGGTTGACGGAACACTCTGTAATAATTTACATGGGAAGCGGATCTCTACATAAGTAGATATACATAATGTGTAAATGAACCAGAGTGTGTACACCTTGGACAAACAACATTCGAACCATTACCCCAATTTAAAAAATTAAAACAACGAACTAGAAGTAATGAGACATAAACTTATGGGGGGTTTTCCTGGCACATTCCATTCAAATTTACAACCTGGGTAAACGACTTCCAGAACGGCTCTGCTGCCCTAGTACCCAGATTTGGGAATGGAGAAATGCTGCATCCTGGTGGCCGTTTCCCACAACAGCAGCTTTAAACCCACGGCAAAAGGTCACGAAATATTCACCAATTGCAGTTCTGTAAATGACACCTGCCCCCCAAAACATACTGAGGTCGAAAATCGACCAAAAAATTCAAGAGTGCAACCTTCCAAAAGACAATTTGAAGAGGTATATTGTACTCACACTTTGTTTTCTTTTTTCTTTTAACAGAAAAGAAAAAGGCGTGGAGAAATGATGAATTTTAGGAATTTTTAAAGACAGGTAAACCCAACTTACAAAAACCTATCAGCTCACACCAGTCAGAATGGCCATCAAGAAAAATGCTGCAAACAATAAATGCTGACGTGATTGTGGAGAAATGCGTACCCTCGATTCTAAGGGGCACGTGGTAAGAGCCACTAATGAAAGCACAATTGAGGTGCCTTGAAAAGGTAAACATTGAGCTACCATACCAGTCAATCAATCATACCCACTGCTGGGTCTATCACCTGAGAGAATGAAAATCAAAAATCACAGGCTGGCAATCCTGCGCTCCAGCAATATTTACCGTAGGCAACACTTGGAAGAAACGAAACTGTCCATCAAAAGAGGAATGCACCAAGAAGAAGGGGTCCATGTACACAATGGAATAGTAGCCATGGAAAACATTGAAGCACTGCTCTTTGAGGCACCATAGATGAGCCTGGAGATAATCACAAAACATGAAGTAGGACGGAAAGCAAAAGACCTATATCCTATGATATCACTTATGGCATTGTCTAATAACGGACACAAATGAACATATTTCCAAAGAGAAAGACACTCACAGGCTTAGAAAACAAACTATGCTCATCTAAAAGGAAAGGGGGGGGGGAATTGATAAATGAAGATGAGTGTTACTATACGTATACAAATACATATTATATACATGTATCAAAAAGACCGAACATATAGCAAGGGAGGTCTACGGAACACTGTAATATTTTACATGGGAAGAGGATCTGTACATTAATAGACATATATAATGTACAAATGAACCAGATTGTGTACACCTAGGACAAACAGTATTCTAATCTTTACCCCGATTAAAAAAAATTAAAAAACCAAGAAGAAGTAATGAGACATAAACTTATGGGGATTTCTCCTGGCAAATTCCATTCTAATTTACAAACTAGGACAAGGACGTGCAGAAAGGCTCTGCTGCCCTAGTACCCAGATTGGGGAATGGAGAAATGCTGCCTCCTTGTGGCCGTTTCCCACAACAGCAGCTTTAAACCCACTGCGAAAGGTCACTAGATATTCACCAACTTGCAGTTCTGTAAATGACACCTGCCCTCCAAAAAATTTCTGGGGTCAAAAATCGACCAAAAAATTCAAAAGAGGGCAACCTTCCAAGAAGACAATTTCAAGAGGTATATTGTACTCACGGTTTTTTCTTTTAAGAGAGAAAAGAAAAAGGCGTGGGAAAATGACGAATTTTAGGAAGTTTTAAAGATATGCAAAACGAAATTACAAATACCTATCAGCTCCCAGCAGTCAGAATGACCATTGGCAAAAATGCTGCAAACAATACATGCTGAAGGGATTGTGGAGAAATGTGTACCCTCAGTTCTAAGGGGGACGTGGAAAGAACCATTAATGTAAACACAATGGAGGTGCTTTGAAAAGGTAAACATTGAGCTACCAGTGAATCAAGCATACCACCTGCTGAGCCTATCACCTGAGAAAATGAGAATCTAAAAGTCACAGGCTGGCAAACCTGTACGCCAGCAATATTTACCATAGTCAACACTTGGAAGCAACAAAAATGTCCATCAACAGAGGAATGCACCAAGAAGAAGTGGTCCATGTATACAATGGAATGTTACTCCAGTAAAAAATATAAATTAAATTTAAAAAACAAACAAATGTAAGGAGACATCAGCATTTGTGGGTTTATCCGGGCACATTGCACTCTAATTTGTAAGCGAAGAACACCACTGGCCGGTAGGTCTGTTTCCCTAGTACCAGCGTGGGGAACGTAGAAAGGCTGCCGCCCTCGGGCCGTTACCTGCAAAAGCAGGTTTAAAGCCTGAGCTAATGGTCACTTCATATGAACTAGTACTGCAGGGCTGTAAATGAAACCTGCCCTCAAAATGTCTTGAGGGAGGTAATGGCCAAAATATTTCAAAAGGTGACACATACTTTAAGTAAACACTTTGAAGAACTAAGCTCTAATCACAGCTGGAAAAATAAAAAGGACATGTCTTCAAGCTCAATTTCAACGCATGATGAGACACATGCAAATTCAACCACAAAGAGGTATCAGCTCACACCACTCAGAATAACCATCAGCAAAAAACTACAAAGAATAAATGCTGAAGGTGCTCTGGAGAAATGCATACCCTCAACTTTATGTGGGACGTAACCTGGAAAGAGCCACTAAAGAGAACAGAATGGAGGTGCCTTTAAAAGGTAAACATTGAGCTACCCTATGATCCAGCAGACCCATTCCTGGACCTATAACCTAAGAAGACAGAATTGGAAAGACACAGGCAGGCAAATCTGCATTGCATAGTATCACAATAGCCAAGATATGGAAGTAACCAAAAAGTCCACCGACAGATGGGTGGACAAAGAAGCACTGCTACAAGTACAGATGGAATATGAGCTAGCGAGAAAATGAAACAATGCCATTTGCAGCACCATAGATGAGTCTAGAAGTAATCACGCAACTTGTAGTAAGTGAGAAAGCGAAAGACACATATCCTGTATCACATACAGGTGTTACCTAACAATTGAAACAAACGAAGATATTTCCACAGAGAAAGGCAATCACGGATTCAGTACAAAAACTTATGGTTCACCAAATGGAAAGGTGTGAGGATTGGATACACCACCATATTGAGGTTAACAGAGAGATACAAACACATGTGAAATATATAATCAGCAAAGACCTACGGAATACCAAGAGAAGACTACTCAACATTGTGTCATAACCTACATGGGAAAAGGATCTGAAGAAGAACAGATATACGTATATGTGTGAAAGAACCACATCTTGCACACCTAGAACAAACAAAACATTGTAATCAAGTTTGCTGTGATAAAAGATAAAAATTAAGTTAAAAATACGAACAAGAAGTAATGAGACATAAACTTAAAGGGCTTTTTCCTGGCACATTCCATTCTAATGTACAACCTAGAACACCACTTCCAGGAAGGCTCTGTGGCCCTAGTAACCAGATTTGGTAAAGGAGAAATGCTGCCGCCTTGTGGCCGATTCCCGCAAGAGCAGCTTTTAACCCACAGCTAATGGTCACTTAACATTCACAAGGACTCAGGGCTGTAAAGGACACCTGCCCTCAAAATTGTGCTGAGGTAGGGAATGGATAAAAAAAATTCAAAACAGGCAAATTTTTCAAGAAGATAGTATGAAGAGGTAAGTTTTACTCACTCTCTTTTTCAAAAAAGGAAAATGGATAAAAGCTCAACCTCAGGAAGTATTAGACTCATGCAACGGAATCTACAAAAAGTTTTCAACTCACACCAGTCGACTGACCATCAGCAAAAAGTCTACAAACAATAAATGCTGAAGAGGTTTCAGAGAACTGTGTACCCTCTAGCTGCTGGTGAGATGTAAAGTGGTTGACAGCCAATAATGAGAACAGAAAGGAGCTGCGCTTAAAAGGAAAAATTGAGGTACCATTCAATCCAGCAGGCGCACCAACGGGCCGCTCACCTGAGAAGACCAGAATCAAGAAGACCCGGGCTGCAAAAGCTGCACTGCAGCCTTATTCACAATAGACAAGACAGTGAAGCAACCAAAATGTCCATCAACAGATGAAGGGATAAAGAAGAAGTGGTCCATGTACACAATGAATACTAGCCCTGGAAAACAATGAAACACTGCTCTTTGAGGCACCATAGATGATCTTGGAGATAATCACAGAACGTGAGGTAAGTCGGAAAGCAAAGTCCTATATCTTATGATAACACTTATAGGCGTTATCTAATAACTGACACAAATGAACGTATTTCCACAGAGAAAGGCACTCACTGACTTAGAAAAAAAACTATGCTTATCTAAAAGGAAAGGTGGGGGGAATGGATAAGTGAAGATTAGCGTTACCATATGTATACAAATACATATTATATACATATATCAAAAAGACCGACCATATAGCAAGGGAGGTTGACGGAACACTCTGTAATAATTTACATGGGAAGCGGATCTCTACATAAGTAGATATACATAATGTGTAAATGAACCAGAGTGTGTACACCTTGGACAAACAACATTCGAACCATTACCCCAATTTAAAAAATTAAAACAACGAACTAGAAGTAATGAGACATAAACTTATGGGGGGTTTTCCTGGCACATTCCATTCAAATTTACAACCTGGGTAAACGACTTCAGAACGGCTCTGCTGCCCTAGTACCCAGATTTGGGAATGGAGAAATGCTGCATCCTGGTGGCCGTTTCCCACAACAGCAGCTTTAAACCCACGGCAAAAGGTCACGAAATATTCACCAATTGCAGTTCTGTAAATGACACCTGCCCCCCAAAACATACTGAGGTCGAAAATCGACCAAAAAATTCAAGAGTGCAACCTTCCAAAAGACAATTTGAAGAGGTATATTGTACTCACACTTTGTTTTCTTTTTTCTTTTAACAGAAAAGAAAAAGGCGTGGAGAAATGATGAATTTTAGGAATTTTTAAAGACAGGTAAACCCAACTTACAAAAACCTATCTGCTCACACCAGTCAGAATGGCCATCAAGAAAAATGCTGCAAACAATAAATGCTGACGTGATTGTGGAGAAATGCGTACCCTCGATTCTAAGGGGCACGTGGTAAGAGCCACTAATGAAAGCACAATTGAGGTGCCTTGAAAAGGTAAACATTGAGCTACCATACCAGTCAATCAATCATACCCACTGCTGGGTCTATCACCTGAGAGAATGAAAATCAAAAATCACAGGCTGGCAATCCTGCGCTCCAGCAATATTTACCGTAGGCAACACTTGGAAGAAACGAAACTGTCCATCAAAAGAGGAATGCACCAAGAAGAAGGGGTCCATGTACACAATGGAATAGTAGCCATGGAAAACATTGAAGCACTGCTCTTTGAGGCACCATAGATGAGCCTGGAGATAATCACAAAACATGAAGTAGGACGGAAAGCAAAAGACCTATATCCTATGATATCACTTATGGCATTATCTAATAACGGACACAAATGAACATATTTCCAAAGAGAAAGACACTCACAGGCTTAGAAAACAAACTATGCTCATCTAAAAGGAAAGGGGGGGGGGATTTGATAAATGAAGATGAGTGTTACTATACGTATACAAATACATATTATATACATGTATCAAAAAGACCGAACATATAGCAAGGGAGGTCTACGGAACACTGTAATATTTTACATGGGAAGAGGATCTGTACATTAATAGACATATATAATGTACAAATGAACCAGATTGTGTACACCTAGGACAAACAGTATTCTAATCTTTACCCCGATTAAAAAAAATTAAAAAACCAAGAAGAAGTAATGAGACATAAACTTATGGGGATTTCTCCTGGCAAATTCCATTCTAATTTACAACCTAGGACAACGACGTCCAGAAAGGCTCTGCTGCCCTAGTACCCAGATTTGGGAATGGAGAAATGCTGCATCCTGGTGGCCGTTTCCCACAACAGCAGCTTTAAACCCACGGCAAAAGGTCACGAAATATTCACCAATTGCAGTTCTGTAAATGACACCTGCCCCCCAAAACATACTGAGGTCGAAAATCGACCAAAAAATTCAAGAGTGCAACCTTCCAAAAGACAATTTGAAGAGGTATATTGTACTCACACTTTGTTTTCTTTTTTCTTTTAACAGAAAAGAAAAAGGCGTGGAGAAATGATGAATTTTAGGAATTTTTAAAGACAGGTAAACCCAACTTACAAAAACCTATCAGCTCACACCAGTCAGAATGGCCATCAACAAAAATGCTGCAAACAATAAATGCTGACGTGATTGTGGAGAAATGCGTACCCTCGATTCTAAGGGGCACGTGGTAAGAGCCACTAATGAAAGCACAATTGAGGTGCCTTGAAAAGGTAAACATTGAGCTACCATACCAGTCAATCAATCATACCCACTGCTGGGTCTATCACCTGAGAGAATGAAAATCAAAAATCACAGGCTGGCAATCCTGCGCTCCAGCAATATTTACCGTAGGCAACACTTGGAAGAAACGAAACTGTCCATCAAAAGAGGAATGCACCAAGAAGAAGGGGTCCATGTACACAATGGAATAGTAGCCATGGAAAACATTGAAGCACTGCTCTTTGAGGCACCATAGATGAGCCTGGAGATAATCACAAAACATGAAGTAGGACGGAAAGCAAAAGACCTATATCCTATGATATCACTTATGGCATTGTCTAATAACGGACACAAATGAACATATTTCCAAAGAGAAAGACACTCACAGGCTTAGAAAACAAACTATGCTCATCTAAAAGGAAAGGGGGGGGGGGAATTGATAAATGAAGATGAGTGTTACTATACGTATACAAATACATATTATATACATGTATCAAAAAGACCGAACATATAGCAAGGGAGGTCTACGGAACACTGTAATATTTTACATGGGAAGAGGATCTGTACATTAATAGACATATATAATGTACAAATGAACCAGATTGTGTACACCTAGGACAAACAGTATTCTAATCTTTACCCCGATTAAAAAAAATTAAAAAACCAAGAAGAAGTAATGAGACATAAACTTATGGGGATTTCTCCTGGCAAATTCCATTCTAATTTACAACCTAGGACAAGGACGTGCAGAAAGGCTCTGCTGCCCTAGTACCCAGATTGGGGAATGGAGAAATGCTGCCTCCTTGTGGCCGTTTCCCACAACAGCAGCTTTAAACCCACTGCGAAAGGTCACTAGATATTCACCAACTTGCAGTTCTGTAAATGACACCTGCCCTCCAAAAAATTTCTGGGGTCAAAAATCGACCAAAAAATTCAAAAGAGGGCAACCTTCCAAGAAGACAATTTCAAGAGGTATATTGTACTCACGGTTTTTTCTTTTAAGAGAGAAAAGAAAAAGGCGTGGGAAAATGACGAATTTTAGGAAGTTTTAAAGATATGCAAAACGAAATTACAAATACCTATCAGCTCCCAGCAGTCAGAATGACCATTGGCAAAAATGCTGCAAACAATACATGCTGAAGGGATTGTGGAGAAATGTGTACCCTCAGTTCTAAGGGGGACGTGGAAAGAACCATTAATGTAAACACAATGGAGGTGCTTTGAAAAGGTAAACATTGAGCTACCAGTGAATCAAGCATACCACCTGCTGAGCCTATCACCTGAGAAAATGAGAATCTAAAAGTCACAGGCTGGCAAACCTGTACGCCAGCAATATTTACCATAGTCAACACTTGGAAGCAACAAAAATGTCCATCAACAGAGGAATGCACCAAGAAGAAGTGGTCCATGTATACAATGGAATGTTACTCCAGTAAAAAATATAAATTAAATTTAAAAAACAAACAAATGTAAGGAGACATCAGCATTTGTGGGTTTATCCGGGCACATTGCACTCTAATTTGTAAGCGAAGAACACCACTGGCCGGTAGGTCTGTTTCCCTAGTACCAGCGTGGGGAACGTAGAAAGGCTGCCGCCCTCGGGCCGTTACCTGCAAAAGCAGGTTTAAAGCCTGAGCTAATGGTCACTTCATATGAACTAGTACTGCAGGGCTGTAAATGAAACCTGCCCTCAAAATGTCTTGAGGGAGGTAATGGCCAAAATATTTCAAAAGGTGACACATACTTTAAGTAAACACTTTGAAGAACTAAGCTCTAATCACAGCTGGAAAAATAAAAAGGACATGTCTTCAAGCTCAATTTCAACGCATGATGAGACACATGCAAATTCAACCACAAAGAGGTATCAGCTCACACCACTCAGAATAACCATCAGCAAAAAACTACAAAGAATAAATGCTGAAGGTGCTCTGGAGAAATGCATACCCTCAACTTTATGTGGGACGTAACCTGGAAAGAGCCACTAAAGAGAACAGAATGGAGGTGCCTTTAAAAGGTAAACATTGAGCTACCCTATGATCCAGCAGACCCATTCCTGGACCTATAACCTAAGAAGACAGAATTGGAAAGACACAGGCAGGCAAATCTGCATTGCATAGTATCACAATAGCCAAGATATGGAAGTAACCAAAAAGTCCACCGACAGATGGGTGGACAAAGAAGCACTGCTACAAGTACAGATGGAATATGAGCTAGCGAGAAAATGAAACAATGCCATTTGCAGCACCATAGATGAGTCTAGAAGTAATCACGCAACTTGTAGTAAGTGAGAAAGCGAAAGACACATATCCTGTATCACATACAGGTGTTACCTAACAATTGAAACAAACGAAGATATTTCCACAGAGAAAGGCAATCACGGATTCAGTACAAAAACTTATGGTTCACCAAATGGAAAGGTGTGAGGATTGGATACACCACCATATTGAGGTTAACAGAGAGATACAAACACATGTGAAATATATAATCAGCAAAGACCTACGGAATACCAAGAGAAGACTACTCAACATTGTGTCATAACCTACATGGGAAAAGGATCTGAAGAAGAACAGATATACGTATATGTGTGAAAGAACCACATCTTGCACACCTAGAACAAACAAAACATTGTAATCAAGTTTGCTGTGATAAAAGATAAAAATTAAGTTAAAAATACGAACAAGAAGTAATGAGACATAAACTTAAAGGGCTTTTTCCTGGCACATTCCATTCTAATGTACAACCTAGAACACCACTTCCAGGAAGGCTCTGTGGCCCTAGTAACCAGATTTGGTAAAGGAGAAATGCTGCCGCCTTGTGGCCGATTCCCGCAAGAGCAGCTTTTAACCCACAGCTAATGGTCACTTAACATTCACAAGGACTCAGGGCTGTAAAGGACACCTGCCCTCAAAATTGTGCTGAGGTAGGGAATGGATAAAAAAAATTCAAAACAGGCAAATTTTTCAAGAAGATAGTATGAAGAGGTAAGTTTTACTCACTCTCTTTTTCAAAAAAGGAAAATGGATAAAAGCTCAACCTCAGGAAGTATTAGACTCATGCAACGGAATCTACAAAAAGTTTTCAACTCACACCAGTCGACTGACCATCAGCAAAACGTCTACAAACAATAAATGCTGAAGAGGTTTCAGAGAACTGTGTACCCTCTAGCTGCTGGTGAGATGTAAAGTGGTTGACAGCCAATAATGAGAACAGAAAGGAGCTGCGCTTAAAAGGAAAAATTGAGGTACCATTCAATCCAGCAGGCGCACCAACGGGCCGCTCACCTGAGAAGACCAGAATCAAGAAGACCCGGGCTGCAAAAGCTGCACTGCAGCCTTATTCACAATAGACAAGACAGTGAAGCAACCAAAATGTCCATCAACAGATGAAGGGATAAAGAAGAAGTGGTCCATGTACACAATGAATACTAGCCATGGAAAACAATGAAACACTGCTCTTTGAGGCACCATAGATGATCTTGGAGATAATCACAGAACGTGAGGTAAGTCGGAAAGCAAAGTCCTATATCTTATGATAACACTTATAGGCGTTATCTAATAACTGACACAAATGAACATATTTCCACAGAGAAAGGCACTCACTGACTTAGAAAAAAAACTATGCTTATCTAAAAGGAAAGGTGGGGGGAATGGATAAATGAAGATTAGCGTTACCATATGTATACAAATACATATTATATACATATATCAAAAAGACCGACCATATAGCAAGGGAGGTTGACGGAACACTCTGTAATAATTTACATGGGAAGCGGATCTCTACATAAGTAGATATACATAATGTGTAAATGAACCAGAGTGTGTACACCTTGGACAAACAACATTCGAACCATTACCCCAATTTAAAAAATTAAAACAACGAACTAGAAGTAATGAGACATAAACTTATGGGGGGTTTTCCTGGCACATTCCATTCAAATTTACAACCTGGGTAAACGACTTCAGAACGGCTCTGCTGCCCTAGTACCCAGATTTGGGAATGGAGAAATGCTGCATCCTGGTGGCCGTTTCCCACAACAGCAGCTTTAAACCCACGGCAAAAGGTCACGAAATATTCACCAATTGCAGTTCTGTAAATGACACCTGCCCCCCAAAACATACTGAGGTCGAAAATCGACCAAAAAATTCAAGAGTGCAACCTTCCAAAAGACAATTTGAAGAGGTATATTGTACTCACACTTTGTTTTCTTTTTTCTTTTAACAGAAAAGAAAAAGGCGTGGAGAAATGATGAATTTTAGGAATTTTTAAAGACAGGTAAACCCAACTTACAAAAACCTATCTGCTCACACCAGTCAGAATGGCCATCAAGAAAAATGCTGCAAACAATAAATGCTGACGTGATTGTGGAGAAATGCGTACCCTCGATTCTAAGGGGCACGTGGTAAGAGCCACTAATGAAAGCACAATTGAGGTGCCTTGAAAAGGTAAACATTGAGCTACCATACCAGTCAATCAATCATACCCACTGCTGGGTCTATCACCTGAGAGAATGAAAATCAAAAATCACAGGCTGGCAATCCTGCGCTCCAGCAATATTTACCGTAGGCAACACTTGGAAGAAACGAAACTGTCCATCAAAAGAGGAATGCACCAAGAAGAAGGGGTCCATGTACACAATGGAATAGTAGCCATGGAAAACATTGAAGCACTGCTCTTTGAGGCACCATAGATGAGCCTGGAGATAATCACAAAACATGAAGTAGGACGGAAAGCAAAAGACCTATATCCTATGATATCACTTATGGCATTATCTAATAACGGACACAAATGAACATATTTCCAAAGAGAAAGACACTCACAGGCTTAGAAAACAAACTATGCTCATCTAAAAGGAAAGGGGGGGGGGATTTGATAAATGAAGATGAGTGTTACTATACGTATACAAATACATATTATATACATGTATCAAAAAGACCGAACATATAGCAAGGGAGGTCTACGGAACACTGTAATATTTTACATGGGAAGAGGATCTGTACATTAATAGACATATATAATGTACAAATGAACCAGATTGTGTACACCTAGGACAAACAGTATTCTAATCTTTACCCCGATTAAAAAAAATTAAAAAACCAAGAAGAAGTAATGAGACATAAACTTATGGGGATTTCTCCTGGCAAATTCCATTCTAATTTACAACCTAGGACAACGACGTCCAGAAAGGCTCTGCTGCCCTAGTACCCAGATTTGGGAATGGAGAAATGCTGCATCCTGGTGGCCGTTTCCCACAACAGCAGCTTTAAACCCACGGCAAAAGGTCACGAAATATTCACCAATTGCAGTTCTGTAAATGACACCTGCCCCCCAAAACATACTGAGGTCGAAAATCGACCAAAAAATTCAAGAGTGCAACCTTCCAAAAGACAATTTGAAGAGGTATATTGTACTCACACTTTGTTTTCTTTTTTCTTTTAACAGAAAAGAAAAAGGCGTGGAGAAATGATGAATTTTAGGAATTTTTAAAGACAGGTAAACCCAACTTACAAAAACCTATCAGCTCACACCAGTCAGAATGGCCATCAACAAAAATGCTGCAAACAATAAATGCTGACGTGATTGTGGAGAAATGCGTACCCTCGATTCTAAGGGGCACGTGGTAAGAGCCACTAATGAAAGCACAATTGAGGTGCCTTGAAAAGGTAAACATTGAGCTACCATACCAGTCAATCAATCATACCCACTGCTGGGTCTATCACCTGAGAGAATGAAAATCAAAAATCACAGGCTGGCAATCCTGCGCTCCAGCAATATTTACCGTAGGCAACACTTGGAAGAAACGAAACTGTCCATCAAAAGAGGAATGCACCAAGAAGAAGGGGTCCATGTACACAATGGAATAGTAGCCATGGAAAACATTGAAGCACTGCTCTTTGAGGCACCATAGATGAGCCTGGAGATAATCACAAAACATGAAGTAGGACGGAAAGCAAAAGACCTATATCCTATGATATCACTTATGGCATTGTCTAATAACGGACACAAATGAACATATTTCCAAAGAGAAAGACACTCACAGGCTTAGAAAACAAACTATGCTCATCTAAAAGGAAAGGGGGGGGGGAATTGATAAATGAAGATGAGTGTTACTATACGTATACAAATACATATTATATACATGTATCAAAAAGACCGAACATATAGCAAGGGAGGTCTACGGAACACTGTAATATTTTACATGGGAAGAGGATCTGTACATTAATAGACATATATAATGTACAAATGAACCAGATTGTGTACACCTAGGACAAACAGTATTCTAATCTTTACCCCGATTAAAAAAAATTAAAAAACCAAGAAGAAGTAATGAGACATAAACTTATGGGGATTTCTCCTGGCAAATTCCATTCTAATTTACAACCTAGGACAAGGACGTGCAGAAAGGCTCTGCTGCCCTAGTACCCAAATTGGGGAATGGAGAAATGCTGCCTCCTTGTGGCCGTTTCCCACAACAGCAGCTTTAAACCCACTGCGAAAGGTCACTAGATATTCACCAACTTGCAGTTCTGTAAATGACACCTGCCCTCCAAAAAATTTCTGGGGTCAAAAATCGACCAAAAAATTCAAAAGAGGGCAACCTTCCAAGAAGACAATTTCAAGAGGTATATTGTACTCACGGTTTTTTCTTTTAAGAGAGAAAAGAAAAAGGCGTGGGAAAATGACGAATTTTAGGAAGTTTTAAAGATATGCAAAACGAAATTACAAATACCTATCAGCTCCCAGCAGTCAGAATGACCATTGGCAAAAATGCTGCAAACAATACATGCTGAAGGGATTGTGGAGAAATGTGTACCCTCAGTTCTAAGGGGGACGTGGAAAGAACCATTAATGTAAACACAATGGAGGTGCTTTGAAAAGGTAAACATTGAGCTACCAGTGAATCAAGCATACCACCTGCTGAGCCTATCACCTGAGAAAATGAGAATCTAAAAGTCACAGGCTGGCAAACCTGTACGCCAGCAATATTTACCATAGTCAACACTTGGAAGCAACAAAAATGTCCATCAACAGAGGAATGCACCAAGAAGAAGTGGTCCATGTATACAATGGAATGTTACTCCAGTAAAAAATATAAATTAAATTTAAAAAACAAACAAATGTAAGGAGACATCAGCATTTGTGGGTTTATCCGGGCACATTGCACTCTAATTTGTAAGCGAAGAACACCACTGGCCGGTAGGTCTGTTTCCCTAGTACCAGCGTGGGGAACGTAGAAAGGCTGCCGCCCTCGGGCCGTTACCTGCAAAAGCAGGTTTAAAGCCTGAGCTAATGGTCACTTCATATGAACTAGTACTGCAGGGCTGTAAATGAAACCTGCCCTCAAAATGTCTTGAGGGAGGTAATGGCCAAAATATTTCAAAAGGTGACACATACTTTAAGTAAACACTTTGAAGAACTAAGCTCTAATCACAGCTGGAAAAATAAAAAGGACATGTCTTCAAGCTCAATTTCAACGCATGATGAGACACATGCAAATTCAACCACAAAGAGGTATCAGCTCACACCACTCAGAATAACCATCAGCAAAAAACTACAAAGAATAAATGCTGAAGGTGCTCTGGAGAAATGCATACCCTCAACTTTATGTGGGACGTAACCTGGAAAGAGCCACTAAAGAGAACAGAATGGAGGTGCCTTTAAAAGGTAAACATTGAGCTACCCTATGATCCAGCAGACCCATTCCTGGACCTATAACCTAAGAAGACAGAATTGGAAAGACACAGGCAGGCAAATCTGCATTGCATAGTATCACAATAGCCAAGATATGGAAGTAACCAAAAAGTCCACCGACAGATGGGTGGACAAAGAAGCACTGCTACAAGTACAGATGGAATATGAGCTAGCGAGAAAATGAAACAATGCCATTTGCAGCACCATAGATGAGTCTAGAAGTAATCACGCAACTTGTAGTAAGTGAGAAAGCGAAAGACACATATCCTGTATCACATACAGGTGTTACCTAACAATTGAAACAAACGAAGATATTTCCACAGAGAAAGGCAATCACGGATTCAGTACAAAAACTTATGGTTCACCAAATGGAAAGGTGTGAGGATTGGATACACCACCATATTGAGGTTAACAGAGAGATACAAACACATGTGAAATATATAATCAGCAAAGACCTACGGAATACCAAGAGAAGACTACTCAACATTGTGTCATAACCTACATGGGAAAAGGATCTGAAGAAGAACAGATATACGTATATGTGTGAAAGAACCACATCTTGCACACCTAGAACAAACAAAACATTGTAATCAAGTTTGCTGTGATAAAAGATAAAAATTAAGTTAAAAATACGAACAAGAAGTAATGAGACATAAACTTAAAGGGCTTTTTCCTGGCACATTCCATTCTAATGTACAACCTAGAACACCACTTCCAGGAAGGCTCTGTGGCCCTAGTAACCAGATTTGGTAAAGGAGAAATGCTGCCGCCTTGTGGCCGATTCCCGCAAGAGCAGCTTTTAACCCACAGCTAATGGTCACTTAACATTCACAAGGACTCAGGGCTGTAAAGGACACCTGCCCTCAAAATTGTGCTGAGGTAGGGAATGGATAAAAAAAATTCAAAACAGGCAAATTTTTCAAGAAGATAGTATGAAGAGGTAAGTTTTACTCACTCTCTTTTTCAAAAAAGGAAAATGGATAAAAGCTCAACCTCAGGAAGTATTAGACTCATGCAACGGAATCTACAAAAAGTTTTCAACTCACACCAGTCGACTGACCATCAGCAAAACGTCTACAAACAATAAATGCTGAAGAGGTTTCAGAGAACTGTGTACCCTCTAGCTGCTGGTGAGATGTAAAGTGGTTGACAGCCAATAATGAGAACAGAAAGGAGCTGCGCTTAAAAGGAAAAATTGAGGTACCATTCAATCCAGCAGGCGCACCAACGGGCCACTCACCTGAGAAGACCAGAATCAAGAAGACCCGGGCTGCAAAAGCTGCACTGCAGCCTTATTCACAATAGACAAGACAGTGAAGCAACCAAAATGTCCATCAACAGATGAAGGGATAAAGAAGAAGTGGTCCATGTACACAATGAATACTAGCCATGGAAAACAATGAAACACTGCTCTTTGAGGCACCATAGATGATCTTGGAGATAATCACAGAACGTGAGGTAAGTCGGAAAGCAAAGTCCTATATCTTATGATAACACTTATAGGCGTTATCTAATAACTGACACAAATGAACATATTTCCACAGAGAAAGGCACTCACTGACTTAGAAAAAAAACTATGCTTATCTAAAAGGAAAGGTGGGGGGAATGGATAAATGAAGATTAGCGTTACCATATGTATACAAATACATATTATATACATATATCAAAAAGACCGACCATATAGCAAGGGAGGTTGACGGAACACTCTGTAATAATTTACATGGGAAGCGGATCTCTACATAAGTAGATATACATAATGTGTAAATGAACCAGAGTGTGTACACCTTGGACAAACAACATTCGAACCATTACCCCAATTTAAAAAATTAAAACAACGAACTAGAAGTAATGAGACATAAACTTATGGGGGGTTTTCCTGGCACATTCCATTCAAATTTACAACCTGGGTAAACGACTTCAGAACGGCTCTGCTGCCCTAGTACCCAGATTTGGGAATGGAGAAATGCTGCATCCTGGTGGCCGTTTCCCACAACAGCAGCTTTAAACCCACGGCAAAAGGTCACGAAATATTCACCAATTGCAGTTCTGTAAATGACACCTGCCCCCCAAAACATACTGAGGTCGAAAATCGACCAAAAAATTCAAGAGTGCAACCTTCCAAAAGACAATTTGAAGAGGTATATTGTACTCACACTTTGTTTTCTTTTTTCTTTTAACAGAAAAGAAAAAGGCGTGGAGAAATGATGAATTTTAGGAATTTTTAAAGACAGGTAAACCCAACTTACAAAAACCTATCTGCTCACACCAGTCAGAATGGCCATCAAGAAAAATGCTGCAAACAATAAATGCTGACGTGATTGTGGAGAAATGCGTACCCTCGATTCTAAGGGGCACGTGGTAAGAGCCACTAATGAAAGCACAATTGAGGTGCCTTGAAAAGGTAAACATTGAGCTACCATACCAGTCAATCAATCATACCCACTGCTGGGTCTATCACCTGAGAGAATGAAAATCAAAAATCACAGGCTGGCAATCCTGCGCTCCAGCAATATTTACCGTAGGCAACACTTGGAAGAAACGAAACTGTCCATCAAAAGAGGAATGCACCAAGAAGAAGGGGTCCATGTACACAATGGAATAGTAGCCATGGAAAACATTGAAGCACTGCTCTTTGAGGCACCATAGATGAGCCTGGAGATAATCACAAAACATGAAGTAGGACGGAAAGCAAAAGACCTATATCCTATGATATCACTTATGGCATTATCTAATAACGGACACAAATGAACATATTTCCAAAGAGAAAGACACTCACAGGCTTAGAAAACAAACTATGCTCATCTAAAAGGAAAGGGGGGGGGGATTTGATAAATGAAGATGAGTGTTACTATACGTATACAAATACATATTATATACATGTATCAAAAAGACCGAACATATAGCAAGGGAGGTCTACGGAACACTGTAATATTTTACATGGGAAGAGGATCTGTACATTAATAGACATATATAATGTACAAATGAACCAGATTGTGTACACCTAGGACAAACAGTATTCTAATCTTCACCCCGATTAAAAAAAATTAAAAAACCAAGAAGTAATGAGACATAAACTTATGGGGATTTCTCCTGGCAAATTCCATTCTAATTTACAACCTAGGACAACGACGTCCAGAAAGGCTCTGCTGCCCTAGTACCCAGATTTGGGAATGGAGAAATGCTGCATCCTGGTGGCCGTTTCCCACAACAGCAGCTTTAAACCCACGGCAAAAGGTCACGAAATATTCACCAATTGCAGTTCTGTAAATGACACCTGCCCCCCAAAACATACTGAGGTCGAAAATCGACCAAAAAATTCAAGAGTGCAACCTTCCAAAAGACAATTTGAAGAGGTATATTGTACTCACACTTTGTTTTCTTTTTTCTTTTAACAGAAAAGAAAAAGGCGTGGAGAAATGATGAATTTTAGGAATTTTTAAAGACAGGTAAACCCAACTTACAAAAACCTATCAGCTCACACCAGTCAGAATGGCCATCAACAAAAATGCTGCAAACAATAAATGCTGACGTGATTGTGGAGAAATGCGTACCCTCGATTCTAAGGGGCACGTGGTAAGAGCCACTAATGAAAGCACAATTGAGGTGCCTTGAAAAGGTAAACATTGAGCTACCATACCAGTCAATCAATCATACCCACTGCTGGGTCTATCACCTGAGAGAATGAAAATCAAAAATCACAGGCTGGCAATCCTGCGCTCCAGCAATATTTACCGTAGGCAACACTTGGAAGAAACGAAACTGTCCATCAAAAGAGGAATGCACCAAGAAGAAGGGGTCCATGTACACAATGGAATAGTAGCCATGGAAAACATTGAAGCACTGCTCTTTGAGGCACCATAGATGAGCCTGGAGATAATCACAAAACATGAAGTAGGACGGAAAGCAAAAGACCTATATCCTATGATATCACTTATGGCATTGTCTAATAACGGACACAAATGAACATATTTCCAAAGAGAAAGACACTCACAGGCTTAGAAAACAAACTATGCTCATCTAAAAGGAAAGGGGGGGGGGGAATTGATAAATGAAGATGAGTGTTACTATACGTATACAAATACATATTATATACATGTATCAAAAAGACCGAACATATAGCAAGGGAGGTCTACGGAACACTGTAATATTTTACATGGGAAGAGGATCTGTACATTAATAGACATATATAATGTACAAATGAACCAGATTGTGTACACCTAGGACAAACAGTATTCTAATCTTTACCCCGATTAAAAAAAATTAAAAAACCAAGAAGAAGTAATGAGACATAAACTTATGGGGATTTCTCCTGGCAAATTCCATTCTAATTTACAACCTAGGACAAGGACGTGCAGAAAGGCTCTGCTGCCCTAGTACCCAGATTGGGGAATGGAGAAATGCTGCATCCTGGTGGCCGTTTCCCACAACAGCAGCTTTAAACCCACTGCGAAAGGTCACTAGATATTCACCAACTTGCAGTTCTGTAAATGACACCTGCCCTCCAAAAAATTTCTGGGGTCAAAAATCGACCAAAAAATTCAAAAGAGGGCAACCTTCCAAGAAGACAATTTCAAGAGGTATATTGTACTCACGGTTTTTTCTTTTAAGAGAGAAAAGAAAAAGGCGTGGGAAAATGACGAATTTTAGGAAGTTTTAAAGATATGCAAAACGAAATTACAAATACCTATCAGCTCCCAGCAGTCAGAATGACCATTGGCAAAAATGCTGCAAACAATACATGCTGAAGGGATTGTGGAGAAATGTGTACCCTCAGTTCTAAGGGGGACGTGGAAAGAACCATTAATGTAAACACAATGGAGGTGCTTTGAAAAGGTAAACATTGAGCTACCAGTGAATCAAGCATACCACCTGCTGAGCCTATCACCTGAGAAAATGAGAATCTAAAAGTCACAGGCTGGCAAACCTGTACGCCAGCAATATTTACCATAGTCAACACTTGGAAGCAACAAAAATGTCCATCAACAGAGGAATGCACCAAGAAGAAGTGGTCCATGTATACAATGGAATGTTACTCCAGTAAAAAATATAAATTAAATTTAAAAAACAAACAAATGTAAGGAGACATCAGCATTTGTGGGTTTATCCGGGCACATTGCACTCTAATTTGTAAGCGAAGAACACCACTGGCCGGTAGGTCTGTTTCCCTAGTACCAGCGTGGGGAACGTAGAAAGGCTGCCGCCCTCGGGCCGTTACCTGCAAAAGCAGGTTTAAAGCCTGAGCTAATGGTCACTTCATATGAACTAGTACTGCAGGGCTGTAAATGAAACCTGCCCTCAAAATGTCTTGAGGGAGGTAATGGCCAAAATATTTCAAAAGGTGACACATACTTTAAGTAAACACTTTGAAGAACTAAGCTCTAATCACAGCTGGAAAAATAAAAAGGACATGTCTTCAAGCTCAATTTCAACGCATGATGAGACACATGCAAATTCAACCACAAAGAGGTATCAGCTCACACCACTCAGAATAACCATCAGCAAAAAACTACAAAGAATAAATGCTGAAGGTGCTCTGGAGAAATGCATACCCTCAACTTTATGTGGGACGTAACCTGGAAAGAGCCACTAAAGAGAACAGAATGGAGGTGCCTTTAAAAGGTAAACATTGAGCTACCCTATGATCCAGCAGACCCATTCCTGGACCTATAACCTAAGAAGACAGAATTGGAAAGACACAGGCAGGCAAATCTGCATTGCATAGTATCACAATAGCCAAGATATGGAAGTAACCAAAAAGTCCACCGACAGATGGGTGGACAAAGAAGCACTGCTACAAGTACAGATGGAATATGAGCTAGCGAGAAAATGAAACAATGCCATTTGCAGCACCATAGATGAGTCTAGAAGTAATCACGCAACTTGTAGTAAGTGAGAAAGCGAAAGACACATATCCTGTATCACATACAGGTGTTACCTAACAATTGAAACAAACGAAGATATTTCCACAGAGAAAGGCAATCACGGATTCAGTACAAAAACTTATGGTTCACCAAATGGAAAGGTGTGAGGATTGGATACACCACCATATTGAGGTTAACAGAGAGATACAAACACATGTGAAATATATAATCAGCAAAGACCTACGGAATACCAAGAGAAGACTACTCAACATTGTGTCATAACCTACATGGGAAAAGGATCTGAAGAAGAACAGATATACGTATATGTGTGAAAGAACCACATCTTGCACACCTAGAACAAACAAAACATTGTAATCAAGTTTGCTGTGATAAAAGATAAAAATTAAGTTAAAAATACGAACAAGAAGTAATGAGACATAAACTTAAAGGGCTTTTTCCTGGCACATTCCATTCTAATGTACAACCTAGAACACCACTTCCAGGAAGGCTCTGTGGCCCTAGTAACCAGATTTGGTAAAGGAGAAATGCTGCCGCCTTGTGGCCGATTCCCGCAAGAGCAGCTTTTAACCCACAGCTAATGGTCACTTAACATTCACAAGGACTCAGGGCTGTAAAGGACACCTGCCCTCAAAATTGTGCTGAGGTAGGGAATGGATAAAAAAAATTCAAAACAGGCAAATTTTTCAAGAAGATAGTATGAAGAGGTAAGTTTTACTCACTCTCTTTTTCAAAAAAGGAAAATGGATAAAAGCTCAACCTCAGGAAGTATTAGACTCATGCAACGGAATCTACAAAAAGTTTTCAACTCACACCAGTCGACTGACCATCAGCAAAACGTCTACAAACAATAAATGCTGAAGAGGTTTCAGAGAACTGTGTACCCTCTAGCTGCTGGTGAGATGTAAAGTGGTTGACAGCCAATAATGAGAACAGAAAGGAGCTGCGCTTAAAAGGAAAAATTGAGGTACCATTCAATCCAGCAGGCGCACCAACGGGCCGCTCACCTGAGAAGACCAGAATCAAGAAGACCCGGGCTGCAAAAGCTGCACTGCAGCCTTATTCACAATAGACAAGACAGTGAAGCAACCAAAATGTCCATCAACAGATGAAGGGATAAAGAAGAAGTGGTCCATGTACACAATGAATACTAGCCATGGAAAACAATGAAACACTGCTCTTTGAGGCACCATAGATGATCTTGGAGATAATCACAGAACGTGAGGTAAGTCGGAAAGCAAAGTCCTATATCTTATGATAACACTTATAGGCGTTATCTAATAACTGACACAAATGAACATATTTCCACAGAGAAAGGCACTCACTGACTTAGAAAAAAAACTATGCTTATCTAAAAGGAAAGGTGGGGGGAATGGATAAATGAAGATTAGCGTTACCATATGTATACAAATACATATTATATACATATATCAAAAAGACCGACCATATAGCAAGGGAGGTTGACGGAACACTCTGTAATAATTTACATGGGAAGCGGATCTCTACATAAGTAGATATACATAATGTGTAAATGAACCAGAGTGTGTACACCTTGGACAAACAACATTCGAACCATTACCCCAATTTAAAAAATTAAAACAACGAACTAGAAGTAATGAGACATAAACTTATGGGGGGTTTTCCTGGCACATTCCATTCAAATTTACAACCTGGGTAAACGACTTCAGAACGGCTCTGCTGCCCTAGTACCCAGATTTGGGAATGGAGAAATGCTGCATCCTGGTGGCCGTTTCCCACAACAGCAGCTTTAAACCCACGGCAAAAGGTCACGAAATATTCACCAATTGCAGTTCTGTAAATGACACCTGCCCCCCAAAACATACTGAGGTCGAAAATCGACCAAAAAATTCAAGAGTGCAACCTTCCAAAAGACAATTTGAAGAGGTATATTGTACTCACACTTTGTTTTCTTTTTTCTTTTAACAGAAAAGAAAAAGGCGTGGAGAAATGATGAATTTTAGGAATTTTTAAAGACAGGTAAACCCAACTTACAAAAACCTATCTGCTCACACCAGTCAGAATGGCCATCAAGAAAAATGCTGCAAACAATAAATGCTGACGTGATTGTGGAGAAATGCGTACCCTCGATTCTAAGGGGCACGTGGTAAGAGCCACTAATGAAAGCACAATTGAGGTGCCTTGAAAAGGTAAACATTGAGCTACCATACCAGTCAATCAATCATACCCACTGCTGGGTCTATCACCTGAGAGAATGAAAATCAAAAATCACAGGCTGGCAATCCTGCGCTCCAGCAATATTTACCGTAGGCAACACTTGGAAGAAACGAAACTGTCCATCAAAAGAGGAATGCACCAAGAAGAAGGGGTCCATGTACACAATGGAATAGTAGCCATGGAAAACATTGAAGCACTGCTCTTTGAGGCACCATAGATGAGCCTGGAGATAATCACAAAACATGAAGTAGGACGGAAAGCAAAAGACCTATATCCTATGATATCACTTATGGCATTGTCTAATAACGGACACAAATGAACATATTTCCAAAGAGAAAGACACTCACAGGCTTAGAAAACAAACTATGCTCATCTAAAAGGAAAGGGGGGGGGGAATTGATAAATGAAGATGAGTGTTACTATACGTATACAAATACATATTATATACATGTATCAAAAAGACCGAACATATAGCAAGGGAGGTCTACGGAACACTGTAATATTTTACATGGGAAGAGGATCTGTACATTAATAGACATATATAATGTACAAATGAACCAGATTGTGTACACCTAGGACAAACAGTATTCTAATCTTTACCCCGATTAAAAAAAATTAAAAAACCAAGAAGAAGTAATGAGACATAAACTTATGGGGATTTCTCCTGGCAAATTCCATTCTAATTTACAACCTAGGACAAGGACGTGCAGAAAGGCTCTGCTGCCCTAGTACCCAGATTGGGGAATGGAGAAATGCTGCCTCCTTGTGGCCGTTTCCCACAACAGCAGCTTTAAACCCACTGCGAAAGGTCACTAGATATTCACCAACTTGCAGTTCTGTAAATGACACCTGCCCTCCAAAAAATTTCTGGGGTCAAAAATCGACCAAAAAATTCAAAAGAGGGCAACCTTCCAAGAAGACAATTTCAAGAGGTATATTGTACTCACGGTTTTTTCTTTTAAGAGAGAAAAGAAAAAGGCGTGGGAAAATGACGAATTTTAGGAAGTTTTAAAGATATGCAAAACGAAATTACAAATACCTATCAGCTCCCAGCAGTCAGAATGACCATTGGCAAAAATGCTGCAAACAATACATGCTGAAGGGATTGTGGAGAAATGTGTACCCTCAGTTCTAAGGGGGACGTGGAAAGAACCATTAATGTAAACACAATGGAGGTGCTTTGAAAAGGTAAACATTGAGCTACCAGTGAATCAAGCATACCACCTGCTGAGCCTATCACCTGAGAAAATGAGAATCTAAAAGTCACAGGCTGGCAAACCTGTACGCCAGCAATATTTACCATAGTCAACACTTGGAAGCAACAAAAATGTCCATCAACAGAGGAATGCACCAAGAAGAAGTGGTCCATGTATACAATGGAATGTTACTCCAGTAAAAAATATAAATTAAATTTAAAAAACAAACAAATGTAAGGAGACATCAGCATTTGTGGGTTTATCCGGGCACATTGCACTCTAATTTGTAAGCGAAGAACACCACTGGCCGGTAGGTCTGTTTCCCTAGTACCAGCGTGGGGAACGTAGAAAGGCTGCCGCCCTCGGGCCGTTACCTGCAAAAGCAGGTTTAAAGCCTGAGCTAATGGTCACTTCATATGAACTAGTACTGCAGGGCTGTAAATGAAACCTGCCCTCAAAATGTCTTGAGGGAGGTAATGGCCAAAATATTTCAAAAGGTGACACATACTTTAAGTAAACACTTTGAAGAACTAAGCTCTAATCACAGCTGGAAAAATAAAAAGGACATGTCTTCAAGCTCAATTTCAACGCATGATGAGACACATGCAAATTCAACCACAAAGAGGTATCAGCTCACACCACTCAGAATAACCATCAGCAAAAAACTACAAAGAATAAATGCTGAAGGTGCTCTGGAGAAATGCATACCCTCAACTTTATGTGGGACGTAACCTGGAAAGAGCCACTAAAGAGAACAGAATGGAGGTGCCTTTAAAAGGTAAACATTGAGCTACCCTATGATCCAGCAGACCCATTCCTGGACCTATAACCTAAGAAGACAGAATTGGAAAGACACAGGCAGGCAAATCTGCATTGCATAGTATCACAATAGCCAAGATATGGAAGTAACCAAAAAGTCCACCGACAGATGGGTGGACAAAGAAGCACTGCTACAAGTACAGATGGAATATGAGCTAGCGAGAAAATGAAACAATGCCATTTGCAGCACCATAGATGAGTCTAGAAGTAATCACGCAACTTGTAGTAAGTGAGAAAGCGAAAGACACATATCCTGTATCACATACAGGTGTTACCTAACAATTGAAACAAACGAAGATATTTCCACAGAGAAAGGCAATCACGGATTCAGTACAAAAACTTATGGTTCACCAAATGGAAAGGTGTGAGGATTGGATACACCACCATATTGAGGTTAACAGAGAGATACAAACACATGTGAAATATATAATCAGCAAAGACCTACGGAATACCAAGAGAAGACTACTCAACATTGTGTCATAACCTACATGGGAAAAGGATCTGAAGAAGAACAGATATACGTATATGTGTGAAAGAACCACATCTTGCACACCTAGAACAAACAAAACATTGTAATCAAGTTTGCTGTGATAAAAGATAAAAATTAAGTTAAAAATACGAACAAGAAGTAATGAGACATAAACTTAAAGGGCTTTTTCCTGGCACATTCCATTCTAATGTACAACCTAGAACACCACTTCCAGGAAGGCTCTGTGGCCCTAGTAACCAGATTTGGTAAAGGAGAAATGCTGCCGCCTTGTGGCCGATTCCCGCAAGAGCAGCTTTTAACCCACAGCTAACGGTCACTTAACATTCACAAGGACTCAGGGCTGTAAAGGACACCTGCCCTCAAAATTGTGCTGAGGTAGGGAATGGATAAAAAAAATTCAAAACAGGCAAATTTTTCAAGAAGATAGTATGAAGAGGTAAGTTTTACTCACTCTCTTTTTCAAAAAAGGAAAATGGATAAAAGCTCAACCTCAGGAAGTATTAGACTCATGCAACGGAATCTACAAAAAGTTTTCAACTCACACCAGTCGACTGACCATCAGCAAAAAGTCTACAAACAATAAATGCTGAAGAGGTTTCAGAGAACTGTGTACCCTCTAGCTGCTGGTGAGATGTAAAGTGGTTGACAGCCAATAATGAGAACAGAAAGGAGCTGCGCTTAAAAGGAAAAATTGAGGTACCATTCAATCCAGCAGGCGCCCCAACGGGCCGCTCACCTGAGAAGACCAGAATCAAGAAGACCCGGGCTGCAAAAGCTGCACTGCAGCCTTATTCACAATAGACAAGACAGTGAAGCAACCAAAATGTCCATCAACAGATGAAGGGATAAAGAAGAAGTGGTCCATGTACACAATGAATACTAGCCCTGGAAAACAATGAAACACTGCTCTTTGAGGCACCATAGATGATCTTGGAGATAATCACAGAACGTGAGGTAAGTCGGAAAGCAAAGTCCTATATCTTATGATAACACTTATAGGCGTTATCTAATAACTGACACAAATGAACATATTTCCACAGAGAAAGGCACTCACTGACTTAGAAAAAAAACTATGCTTATCTAAAAGGAAAGGTGGGGGGAATGGATAAATGAAGATTAGCGTTACCATATGTATACAAATACATATTATATACATATATCAAAAAGACCGACCATATAGCAAGGGAGGTTGACGGAACACTCTGTAATAATTTACATGGGAAGCGGATCTCTACATAAGCAGATATACATAATGTGTAAATGAACCAGAGTGTGTACACCTTGGACAAACAACATTCGAACCATTACCCCAATTTAAAAAATTAAAACAACGAACTAGAAGTAATGAGACATAAACTTATGGGGGGTTTTCCTGGCACATTCCATTCAAATTTACAACCTGGGTAAACGACTTCCAGAACGGCCCTGCTGCCCTAGTACCCAGATTTGGGAATGGAGAAATGCTGCATCCTGGTGGCCGTTTCCCACAACAGCAGCTTTAAACCCACGGCAAAAGGTCACGAAATATTCACCAATTGCAGTTCTGTAAATGACACCTGCCCCCCAAAACATACTGAGGTCGAAAATCGACCAAAAAATTCAAGAGTGCAACCTTCCAAAAGACAATTTGAAGAGGTATATTGTACTCACACTTTGTTTTCTTTTTTCTTTTAACAGAAAAGAAAAAGGCGTGGAGAAATGATGAATTTTAGGAATTTTTAAAGACAGGTAAACCCAACTTACCAAAACCTATCTGCTCACACCAGTCAGAATGGCCATCAAGAAAAATGCTGCAAACAATAAATGCTGACGTGATTGTGGAGAAATGCGTACCCTCGATTCTAAGGGGCACGTGGTAAGAGCCACTAATGAAAGCACAATTGAGGTGCCTTGAAAAGGTAAACATTGAGCTACCATACCAGTCAATCAATCATACCCACTGCTGGGTCTATCACCTGAGAGAATGAAAATCAAAAATCACAGGCTGGCAATCCTGCGCTCCAGCAATATTTACCGTAGGCAACACTTGGAAGAAACGAAACTGTCCATCAAAAGAGGAATGCACCAAGAAGAAGGGGTCCATGTACACAATGGAATAGTAGCCATGGAAAACATTGAAGCACTGCTCTTTGAGGCACCATAGATGAGCCTGGAGATAATCACAAAACATGAAGTAGGACGGAAAGCAAAAGACCTATATCCTATGATATCACTTATGGCATTATCTAATAACGGACACAAATGAACATATTTCCAAAGAGAAAGACACTCACAGGCTTAGAAAACAAACTATGCTCATCTAAAAGGAAAGGGGGGGGGATTTGATAAATGAAGATGAGTGTTACTATACGTATACAAATACATATTATATACATGTATCAAAAAGACCGAACATATAGCAAGGGAGGTCTACGGAACACTGTAATATTTTACATGGGAAGAGGATCTGTACATTAATAGACATATATAATGTACAAATGAACCAGATTGTGTACACCTAGGACAAACAGTATTCTAATCTTTACCCCGATTAAAAAAAATTAAAAAACCAAGAAGAAGTAATGAGACATAAACTTATGGGGATTTCTCCTGGCAAATTCCATTCTAATTTACAACCTAGGACAAGGACGTGCAGAAAGGCTCTGCTGCCCTAGTACCCAGATTTGGGAATGGAGAAATGCTGCATCCTGGTGGCCGTTTCCCACAACAGCAGCTTTAAACCCACGGCAAAAGGTCACGAAATATTCACCAATTGCAGTTCTGTAAATGACACCTGCCCCCCAAAACATACTGAGGTCGAAAATCGACCAAAAAATTCAAGAGTGCAACCTTCCAAAAGACAATTTGAAGAGGTATATTGTACTCACACTTTGTTTTCTTTTTTCTTTTAACAGAAAAGAAAAAGGCGTGGAGAAATGATGAATTTTAGGAATTTTTAAAGACAGGTAAACCCAACTTACAAAAACCTATCAGCTCACACCAGTCAGAATGGCCATCAACAAAAATGCTGCAAACAATAAATGCTGACGTGATTGTGGAGAAATGCGTACCCTCGATTCTAAGGGGCACGTGGTAAGAGCCACTAATGAAAGCACAATTGAGGTGCCTTGAAAAGGTAAACATTGAGCTACCATACCAGTCAATCAATCATACCCACTGCTGGGTCTATCACCTGAGAGAATGAAAATCAAAAATCACAGGCTGGCAATCCTGCGCTCCAGCAATATTTACCGTAGGCAACACTTGGAAGAAACGAAACTGTCCATCAAAAGAGGAATGCACCAAGAAGAAGGGGTCCATGTACACAATGGAATAGTAGCCATGGAAAACATTGAAGCACTGCTCTTTGAGGCACCATAGATGAGCCTGGAGATAATCACAAAACATGAAGTAGGACGGAAAGCAAAAGACCTATATCCTACGATATCACTTATGGCATTATCTAATAACGGACACAAATGAACATATTTCCAAAGAGAAAGACACTCACAGGCTTAGAAAACAAACTATGCTCATCTAAAAGGAAAGGGGGGGGGAATTGATAAATGAAGATGAGTGTTACTATACGTATACAAATACATATTATATACATGTATCAAAAAGACCGAACATATAGCAAGGGAGGTCTACGGAACACTGTAATATTTTACATGGGAAGAGGATCTGTACATTAATAGACATATATAATGTACAAATGAACCAGATTGTGTACACCTAGGACAAACAGTATTCTAATCTTTACCCCGATTAAAAAAAATTAAAAAACCAAGAAGAAGTAATGAGACATAAACTTATGGGGATTTCTCCTGGCAAATTCCATTCTAATTTACAACCTAGGACAAGGACGTGCAGAAAGGCTCTGCTGGCCTAGTACCCAGATTGGGGAATGGAGAAATGCTGCCTCCTTGTGGCCGTTTCCCACAACAGCAGCTTTAAACCCACTGCGAAAGGTCACTAAATATTCACCAACTTGCAGTTCTGTAAATGACACCTGCCCTCCAAAAAATTTCTGGGGTCAAAAATCGACCAAAAAATTCAAAAGAGGGCAACCTTCCAAGAAGACAATTTCAAGAGGTATATTGTACTCACGGTTTTTTCTTTTAAGAGAGAAAAGAAAAAGGCGTGGGAAAATGACGAATTTTAGGAAGTTTTAAAGATATGCAAAACGAAATTACAAATACCTATCAGCTCCCAGCAGTCAGAATGACCATTGGCAAAAATGCTGCAAACAATACATGCTGAAGGGACTGTGGAGAAATGTGTACCCTCAGTTCTAAGGGGGACGTGGTAAGAACCATTAATGTAAACACAATGGAGGTGCTTTGAAAAGGTAAACATTGAGCTACCAGTGAATCAAGCATACCACCTGCTGAGCCTATCACCTGAGAAAATGAGAATCTAAAAGTCACAGGCTGGCAAACCTGTACGCCAGCAATATTTACCATAGTCAACACTTGGAAGCAACAAAAATGTCCATCAACAGAGGAATGCACCAAGAAGAAGTGGTCCATGTATACAATGGAATGTTACTCCAGTAAAAAATATAAATTAAATTTAAAAAACAAACAAATGTAAGGAGACATCAGCATTTGTGGGTTTATCCGGGCACATTGCACTCTAATTTGTAAGCGAAGAACACCACTGGCCGGTAGGTCTGTTTCCCTAGTACCAGCGTGGGGAACGTAGAAAGGCTGCCGCCCTCGGGCCGTTACCTGCAAAAGCAGGTTTAAAGCCTGAGCTAATGGTCACTTCATATGAACTAGTACTGCAGGGCTGTAAACGAAACCTGCCCTCAAAATGTCTTGAGGGAGGTAATGGCCAAAATATTTCAAAAGGTGACACATACTTTAAGTAAACACTTTGAAGAACTAAGCTCTAATCACAGCTGGAAAAATAAAAAGGACATGTCTTCAAGCTCAATTTCAACGCATGATGAGACACATGCAAATTCAGCCACAAAGAGGTATCAGCTCACACCACTCAGAATAACCATCAGCAAAAAACTACAAAGAATAAATGCTGAAGGTGCTCTGGAGAAATGCATACCCTCAACTTTATGTGGGACGTAACCTGGAAAGAGCCACTAAAGAGAACAGAATGGAGGTGCCTTTAAAAGGTAAACATTGAGCTACCCTATGATCCAGCAGACCCATTCCTGGACCTATAACCTAAGAAGACAGAATTGGAAAGACACAGGCAGGCAAATCTGCATTGCATAGTATCACAATAGCCAAGATATGGAAGTAACCAAAAAGTCCACCGACAGATGGGTGGACAAAGAAGCACTGCTACAAGTACAGATGGAATATGAGCTAGCGAGAAAATGAAACAATGCCATTTGCAGCACCATAGATGAGTCTAGAAGTAATCACGCAACTTGTAGTAAGTGAGAAAGCGAAAGACACATATCCTGTATCACATACAGGTGTTACCTAACAATTGAAACAAACGAAGATATTTCCACAGAGAAAGGCAATCACGGATTCAGTACAAAAACTTATGGTTCACCAAATGGAAAGGTGTGAGGATTGGATACACCACCATATTGAGGTTAACAGAGAGATACAAACACATGTGAAATATATAATCAGCAAAGACCTACGGAATACCAAGAGAAGACTACTCAACATTGTGTCATAACCTACATGGGAAAAGGATCTGAAGAAGAACAGATATACGTATATGTGTGAAAGAACCACATCTTGCACACCTAGAACAAACAAAACATTGTAATCAAGTTTGCTGTGATAAAAGATAAAAATTAAGTTAAAAATACGAACAAGAAGTAATGAGACATAAACTTAAAGGGCTTTTTCCTGGCACATTCCATTCTAATGTACAACCTAGAACACCACTTCCAGGAAGGCTCTGTGGCCCTAGTAACCAGATTTGGTAAAGGAGAAATGCTGCCGCCTTGTGGCCGATTCCCGCAAGAGCAGCTTTTAACCCACAGCTAACGGTCACTTAACATTCACAAGGACTCAGGGCTGTAAAGGACACCTGCCCTCAAAATTGTGCTGAGGTAGGGAATGGATAAAAAAAATTCAAAACAGGCAAATTTTTCAAGAAGATAGTATGAAGAGGTAAGTTTTACTCACTCTCTTTTTCAAAAAAGGAAAATGGATAAAAGCTCAACCTCAGGAAGTATTAGACTCATGCAACGGAATCTACAAAAAGTTTTCAACTCACACCAGTCGACTGACCATCAGCAAAAAGTCTACAAACAATAAATGCTGAAGAGGTTTCAGAGAACTGTGTACCCTCTAGCTGCTGGTGAGATGTAAAGTGGTTGACAGCCAATAATGAGAACAGAAAGGAGCTGCGCTTAAAAGGAAAAATTGAGGTACCATTCAATCCAGCAGGCGCCCCAACGGGCCGCTCACCTGAGAAGACCAGAATCAAGAAGACCCGGGCTGCAAAAGCTGCACTGCAGCCTTATTCACAATAGACAAGACAGTGAAGCAACCAAAATGTCCATCAACAGATGAAGGGATAAAGAAGAAGTGGTCCATGTACACAATGAATACTAGCCCTGGAAAACAATGAAACACTGCTCTTTGAGGCACCATAGATGATCTTGGAGATAATCACAGAACGTGAGGTAAGTCGGAAAGCAAAGTCCTATATCTTATGATAACACTTATAGGCGTTATCTAATAACTGACACAAATGAACATATTTCCACAGAGAAAGGCACTCACTGACTTAGAAAAAAAACTATGCTTATCTAAAAGGAAAGGTGGGGGGAATGGATAAATGAAGATTAGCGTTACCATATGTATACAAATACATATTATATACATATATCAAAAAGACCGACCATATAGCAAGGGAGGTTGACGGAACACTCTGTAATAATTTACATGGGAAGCGGATCTCTACATAAGCAGATATACATAATGTGTAAATGAACCAGAGTGTGTACACCTTGGACAAACAACATTCGAACCATTACCCCAATTTAAAAAATTAAAACAACGAACTAGAAGTAATGAGACATAAACTTATGGGGGGTTTTCCTGGCACATTCCATTCAAATTTACAACCTGGGTAAACGACTTCCAGAACGGCCCTGCTGCCCTAGTACCCAGATTTGGGAATGGAGAAATGCTGCATCCTGGTGGCCGTTTCCCACAACAGCAGCTTTAAACCCACGGCAAAAGGTCACGAAATATTCACCAATTGCAGTTCTGTAAATGACACCTGCCCCCCAAAACATACTGAGGTCGAAAATCGACCAAAAAATTCAAGAGTGCAACCTTCCAAAAGACAATTTGAAGAGGTATATTGTACTCACACTTTGTTTTCTTTTTTCTTTTAACAGAAAAGAAAAAGGCGTGGAGAAATGATGAATTTTAGGAATTTTTAAAGACAGGTAAACCCAACTTACAAAAACCTATCTGCTCACACCAGTCAGAATGGCCATCAAGAAAAATGCTGCAAACAATAAATGCTGACGTGATTGTGGAGAAATGCGTACCCTCGATTCTAAGGGGCACGTGGTAAGAGCCACTAATGAAAGCACAATTGAGGTGCCTTGAAAAGGTAAACATTGAGCTACCATACCAGTCAATCAATCATACCCACTGCTGGGTCTATCACCTGAGAGAATGAAAATCAAAAATCACAGGCTGGCAATCCTGCGCTCCAGCAATATTTACCGTAGGCAACACTTGGAAGAAACGAAACTGTCCATCAAAAGAGGAATGCACCAAGAAGAAGGGGTCCATGTACACAATGGAATAGTAGCCATGGAAAACATTGAAGCACTGCTCTTTGAGGCACCATAGATGAGCCTGGAGATAATCACAAAACATGAAGTAGGACGGAAAGCAAAAGACCTATATCCTATGATATCACTTATGGCATTATCTAATAACGGACACAAATGAACATATTTCCAAAGAGAAAGACACTCACAGGCTTAGAAAACAAACTATGCTCATCTAAAAGGAAAGGGGGGGGGATTTGATAAATGAAGATGAGTGTTACTATACGTATACAAATACATATTATATACATGTATCAAAAAGACCGAACATATAGCAAGGGAGGTCTACGGAACACTGTAATATTTTACATGGGAAGAGGATCTGTACATTAATAGACATATATAATGTACAAATGAACCAGATTGTGTACACCTAGGACAAACAGTATTCTAATCTTTACCCCGATTAAAAAAAATTAAAAAACCAAGAAGAAGTAATGAGACATAAACTTATGGGGATTTCTCCTGGCAAATTCCATTCTAATTTACAACCTAGGACAACGACGTCCAGAAAGGCTCTGCTGCCCTAGTACCCAGATTTGGGAATGGAGAAATGCTGCATCCTGGTGGCCGTTTCCCACAACAGCAGCTTTAAACCCACGGCAAAAGGTCACGAAATATTCACCAATTGCAGTTCTGTAAATGACACCTGCCCCCCAAAACATACTGAGGTCGAAAATCGACCAAAAAATTCAAGAGTGCAACCTTCCAAAAGACAATTTGAAGAGGTATATTGTACTCACACTTTGTTTTCTTTTTTCTTTTAACAGAAAAGAAAAAGGCGTGGAGAAATGATGAATTTTAGGAATTTTTAAAGACAGGTAAACCCAACTTACAAAAACCTATCAGCTCACACCAGTCAGAATGGCCATCAACAAAAATGCTGCAAACAATAAATGCTGACGTGATTGTGGAGAAATGCGTACCCTCGATTCTAAGGGGCACGTGGTAAGAGCCACTAATGAAAGCACAATTGAGGTGCCTTGAAAAGGTAAACATTGAGCTACCATACCAGTCAATCAATCATACCCACTGCTGGGTCTATCACCTGAGAGAATGAAAATCAAAAATCACAGGCTGGCAATCCTGCGCTCCAGCAATATTTACCGTAGGCAACACTTGGAAGAAACGAAACTGTCCATCAAAAGAGGAATGCACCAAGAAGAAGGGGTCCATGTACACAATGGAATAGTAGCCATGGAAAACATTGAAGCACTGCTCTTTGAGGCACCATAGATGAGCCTGGAGATAATCACAAAACATGAAGTAGGACGGAAAGCAAAAGACCTATATCCTACGATATCACTTATGGCATTATCTAATAACGGACACAAATGAACATATTTCCAAAGAGAAAGACACTCACAGGCTTAGAAAACAAACTATGCTCATCTAAAAGGAAAGGGGGGGGGAATTGATAAATGAAGATGAGTGTTACTATACGTATACAAATACATATTATATACATGTATCAAAAAGACCGAACATATAGCAAGGGAGGTCTACGGAACACTGTAATATTTTACATGGGAAGAGGATCTGTACATTAATAGACATATATAATGTACAAATGAACCAGATTGTGTACACCTAGGACAAACAGTATTCTAATCTTTACCCCGATTAAAAAAAATTAAAAAACCAAGAAGAAGTAATGAGACATAAACTTATGGGGATTTCTCCTGGCAAATTCCATTCTAATTTACAACCTAGGACAAGGACGTGCAGAAAGGCTCTGCTGGCCTAGTACCCAGATTGGGGAATGGAGAAATGCTGCCTCCTTGTGGCCGTTTCCCACAACAGCAGCTTTAAACCCACTGCGAAAGGTCACTAAATATTCACCAACTTGCAGTTCTGTAAATGACACCTGCCCTCCAAAAAATTTCTGGGGTCAAAAATCGACCAAAAAATTCAAAAGAGGGCAACCTTCCAAGAAGACAATTTCAAGAGGTATATTGTACTCACGGTTTTTTCTTTTAAGAGAGAAAAGAAAAAGGCGTGGGAAAATGACGAATTTTAGGAAGTTTTAAAGATATGCAAAACGAAATTACAAATACCTATCAGCTCCCAGCAGTCAGAATGACCATTGGCAAAAATGCTGCAAACAATACATGCTGAAGGGACTGTGGAGAAATGTGTACCCTCAGTTCTAAGGGGGACGTGGTAAGAACCATTAATGTAAACACAATGGAGGTGCTTTGAAAAGGTAAACATTGAGCTACCAGTGAATCAAGCATACCACCTGCTGAGCCTATCACCTGAGAAAATGAGAATCTAAAAGTCACAGGCTGGCAAACCTGTACGCCAGCAATATTTACCATAGTCAACACTTGGAAGCAACAAAAATGTCCATCAACAGAGGAATGCACCAAGAAGAAGTGGTCCATGTATACAATGGAATGTTACTCCAGTAAAAAATATAAATTAAATTTAAAAAACAAACAAATGTAAGGAGACATCAGCATTTGTGGGTTTATCCGGGCACATTGCACTCTAATTTGTAAGCGAAGAACACCACTGGCCGGTAGGTCTGTTTCCCTAGTACCAGCGTGGGGAACGTAGAAAGGCTGCCGCCCTCGGGCCGTTACCTGCAAAAGCAGGTTTAAAGCCTGAGCTAATGGTCACTTCATATGAACTAGTACTGCAGGGCTGTAAACGAAACCTGCCCTCAAAATGTCTTGAGGGAGGTAATGGCCAAAATATTTCAAAAGGTGACACATACTTTAAGTAAACACTTTGAAGAACTAAGCTCTAATCACAGCTGGAAAAATAAAAAGGACATGTCTTCAAGCTCAATTTCAACGCATGATGAGACACATGCAAATTCAGCCACAAAGAGGTATCAGCTCACACCACTCAGAATAACCATCAGCAAAAAACTACAAAGAATAAATGCTGAAGGTGCTCTGGAGAAATGCATACCCTCAACTTTATGTGGGACGTAACCTGGAAAGAGCCACTAAAGAGAACAGAATGGAGGTGCCTTTAAAAGGTAAACATTGAGCTACCCTATGATCCAGCAGACCCATTCCTGGACCTATAACCTAAGAAGACAGAATTGGAAAGACACAGGCAGGCAAATCTGCATTGCATAGTATCACAATAGCCAAGATATGGAAGTAACCAAAAAGTCCACCGACAGATGGGTGGACAAAGAAGCACTGCTACAAGTACAGATGGAATATGAGCTAGCGAGAAAATGAAACAATGCCATTTGCAGCACCATAGATGAGTCTAGAAGTAATCACGCAACTTGTAGTAAGTGAGAAAGCGAAAGACACATATCCTGTATCACATACAGGTGTTACCTAACAATTGAAACAAACGAAGATATTTCCACAGAGAAAGGCAATCACGGATTCAGTACAAAAACTTATGGTTCACCAAATGGAAAGGTGTGAGGATTGGATACACCACCATATTGAGGTTAACAGAGAGATACAAACACATGTGAAATATATAATCAGCAAAGACCTACGGAATACCAAGAGAAGACTACTCAACATTGTGTCATAACCTACATGGGAAAAGGATCTGAAGAAGAACAGATATACGTATATGTGTGAAAGAACCACATCTTGCACACCTAGAACAAACAAAACATTGTAATCAAGTTTGCTGTGATAAAAGATAAAAATTAAGTTAAAAATACGAACAAGAAGTAATGAGACATAAACTTAAAGGGCTTTTTCCTGGCACATTCCATTCTAATGTACAACCTAGAACACCACTTCCAGGAAGGCTCTGTGGCCCTAGTAACCAGATTTGGTAAAGGAGAAATGCTGCCGCCTTGTGGCCGATTCCCGCAAGAGCAGCTTTTAACCCACAGCTAATGGTCACTTAACATTCACAAGGACTCAGGGCTGTAAAGGACACCTGCCCTCAAAATTGTGCTGAGGTAGGGAATGGATAAAAAAAATTCAAAACAGGCAAATTTTTCAAGAAGATAGTATGAAGAGGTAAGTTTTACTCACTCTCTTTTTCAAAAAAGGAAAATGGATAAAAGCTCAACCTCAGGAAGTATTAGACTCATGCAACGGAATCTACAAAAAGTTTTCAACTCACACCAGTCGACTGACCATCAGCAAAACGTCTACAAACAATAAATGCTGAAGAGGTTTCAGAGAACTGTGTACCCTCTAGCTGCTGGTGAGATGTAAAGTGGTTGACAGCCAATAATGAGAACAGAAAGGAGCTGCGCTTAAAAGGAAAAATTGAGGTACCATTCAATCCAGCAGGCGCACCAACGGGCCGCTCACCTGAGAAGACCAGAATCAAGAAGACCCGGGCTGCAAAAGCTGCACTGCAGCCTTATTCACAATAGACAAGACAGTGAAGCAACCAAAATGTCCATCAACAGATGAAGGGATAAAGAAGAAGTGGTCCATGTACACAATGAATACTAGCCATGGAAAACAATGAAACACTGCTCTTTGAGGCACCATAGATGATCTTGGAGATAATCACAGAACGTGAGGTAAGTCGGAAAGCAAAGTCCTATATCTTATGATAACACTTATAGGCGTTATCTAATAACTGACACAAATGAACATATTTCCACAGAGAAAGGCACTCACTGACTTAGAAAAAAAACTATGCTTATCTAAAAGGAAAGGTGGGGGGAATGGATAAATGAAGATTAGCGTTACCATATGTATACAAATACATATTATATACATATATCAAAAAGACCGACCATATAGCAAGGGAGGTTGACGGAACACTCTGTAATAATTTACATGGGAAGCGGATCTCTACATAAGTAGATATACATAATGTGTAAATGAACCAGAGTGTGTACACCTTGGACAAACAACATTCGAACCATTACCCCAATTTAAAAAATTAAAACAACGAACTAGAAGTAATGAGACATAAACTTATGGGGGGTTTTCCTGGCACATTCCATTCAAATATACAACCTGGGTAAACGACTTCCAGAACGGCTCTGCTGCCCTAGTACCCAGATTTGGGAATGGAGAAATGCTGCATCCTGGTGGCCGTTTCCCACAACAGCAGCTTTAAACCCACGGCAAAAGGTCACGAAATATTCACCAATTGCAGTTCTGTAAATGACACCTGCCCCCCAAAACATACTGAGGTCGAAAATCGACCAAAAAATTCAAGAGTGCAACCTTCCAAAAGACAATTTGAAGAGGTATATTGTACTCACACTTTGTTTTCTTTTTTCTTTTAACAGAAAAGAAAAAGGCGTGGAGAAATGATGAATTTTAGGAATTTTTAAAGACAGGTAAACCCAACTTACAAAAACCTATCTGCTCACACCAGTCAGAATGGCCATCAAGAAAAATGCTGCAAACAATAAATGCTGACGTGATTGTGGAGAAATGCGTACCCTCGATTCTAAGGGGCACGTGGTAAGAGCCACTAATGAAAGCACAATTGAGGTGCCTTGAAAAGGTAAACATTGAGCTACCATACCAGTCAATCAATCATACCCACTGCTGGGTCTATCACCTGAGAGAATGAAAATCAAAAATCACAGGCTGGCAATCCTGCGCTCCAGCAATATTTACCGTAGGCAACACTTGGAAGAAACGAAACTGTCCATCAAAAGAGGAATGCACCAAGAAGAAGGGGTCCATGTACACAATGGAATAGTAGCCATGGAAAACATTGAAGCACTGCTCTTTGAGGCACCATAGATGAGCCTGGAGATAATCACAAAACATGAAGTAGGACGGAAAGCAAAAGACCTATATCCTATGATATCACTTATGGCATTATCTAATAACGGACACAAATGAACATATTTCCAAAGAGAAAGACACTCACAGGCTTAGAAAACAAACTATGCTCATCTAAAAGGAAAGGGGGGGGGATTTGATAAATGAAGATGAGTGTTACTATACGTATACAAATACATATTATATACATGTATCAAAAAGACCGAACATATAGCAAGGGAGGTCTACGGAACACTGTAATATTTTACATGGGAAGAGGATCTGTACATTAATAGACATATATAATGTACAAATGAACCAGATTGTGTACACCTAGGACAAACAGTATTCTAATCTTTACCCCGATTAAAAAAAATTAAAAAACCAAGAAGAAGTAATGAGACATAAACTTATGGGGATTTCTCCTGGCAAATTCCATTCTAATTTACAACCTAGGACAACGACGTCCAGAAAGGCTCTGCTGCCCTAGTACCCAGATTTGGGAATGGAGAAATGCTGCATCCTGGTGGCCGTTTCCCACAACAGCAGCTTTAAACCCACGGCAAAAGGTCACGAAATATTCACCAATTGCAGTTCTGTAAATGACACCTGCCCCCCAAAACATACTGAGGTCGAAAATCGACCAAAAAATTCAAGAGTGCAACCTTCCAAAAGACAATTTGAAGAGGTATATTGTACTCACACTTTGTTTTCTTTTTTCTTTTAACAGAAAAGAAAAAGGCGTGGAGAAATGATGAATTTTAGGAATTTTTAAAGACAGGTAAACCCAACTTACAAAAACCTATCAGCTCACACCAGTCAGAATGGCCATCAACAAAAATGCTGCAAACAATAAATGCTGACGTGATTGTGGAGAAATGCGTACCCTCGATTCTAAGGGGCACGTGGTAAGAGCCACTAATGAAAGCACAATTGAGGTGCCTTGAAAAGGTAAACATTGAGCTACCATACCAGTCAATCAATCATACCCACTGCTGGGTCTATCACCTGAGAGAATGAAAATCAAAAATCACAGGCTGGCAATCCTGCGCTCCAGCAATATTTACCGTAGGCAACACTTGGAAGAAACGAAACTGTCCATCAAAAGAGGAATGCACCAAGAAGAAGGGGTCCATGTACACAATGGAATAGTAGCCATGGAAAACATTGAAGCACTGCTCTTTGAGGCACCATAGATGAGCCTGGAGATAATCACAAAACATGAAGTAGGACGGAAAGCAAAAGACCTATATCCTACGATATCACTTATGGCATTATCTAATAACGGACACAAATGAACATATTTCCAAAGAGAAAGACACTCACAGGCTTAGAAAACAAACTATGCTCATCTAAAAGGAAAGGGGGGGGGAATTGATAAATGAAGATGAGTGTTACTATACGTATACAAATACATATTATATACATGTATCAAAAAGACCGAACATATAGCAAGGGAGGTCTACGGAACACTGTAATATTTTACATGGGAAGAGGATCTGTACATTAATAGACATATATAATGTACAAATGAACCAGATTGTGTACACCTAGGACAAACAGTATTCTAATCTTTACCCCGATTAAAAAAAATTAAAAAACCAAGAAGAAGTAATGAGACATAAACTTATGGGGATTTCTCCTGGCAAATTCCATTCTAATTTACAACCTAGGACAAGGACGTGCAGAAAGGCTCTGCTGCCCTAGTACCCAGATTGGGGAATGGAGAAATGCTGCCTCCTTGTGGCCGTTTCCCACAACAGCAGCTTTAAACCCACTGCGAAAGGTCACTAGATATTCACCAACTTGCAGTTCTGTAAATGACACCTGCCCTCCAAAAAATTTCTGGGGTCAAAAATCGACCAAAAAATTCAAAAGAGGGCAACCTTCCAAGAAGACAATTTCAAGAGGTATATTGTACTCACGGTTTTTTCTTTTAAGAGAGAAAAGAAAAAGGCGTGGGAAAATGACGAATTTTAGGAAGTTTTAAAGATATGCAAAACGAAATTACAAATACCTATCAGCTCCCAGCAGTCAGAATGACCATTGGCAAAAATGCTGCAAACAATACATGCTGAAGGGACTGTGGAGAAATGTGTACCCTCAGTTCTAAGGGGGACGTGGTAAGAACCATTAATGTAAACACAATGGAGGTGCTTTGAAAAGGTAAACATTGAGCTACCAGTGAATCAAGCATACCACCTGCTGAGCCTATCACCTGAGAAAATGAGAATCTAAAAGTCACAGGCTGGCAAACCTGTACGCCAGCAATATTTACCATAGTCAACACTTGGAAGCAACAAAAATGTCCATCAACAGAGGAATGCACCAAGAAGAAGTGGTCCATGTATACAATGGAATGTTACTCCAGTAAAAAATATAAATTAAATTTAAAAAACAAACAAATGTAAGGAGACATCAGCATTTGTGGGTTTATCCGGGCACATTGCACTCTAATTTGTAAGCGAAGAACACCACTGGCCGGTAGGTCTGTTTCCCTAGTACCAGCGTGGGGAACGTAGAAAGGCTGCCGCCCTCGGGCCGTTACCTGCAAAAGCAGGTTTAAAGCCTGAGCTAATGGTCACTTCATATGAACTAGTACTGCAGGGCTGTAAACGAAACCTGCCCTCAAAATGTCTTGAGGGAGGTAATGGCCAAAATATTTCAAAAGGTGACACATACTTTAAGTAAACACTTTGAAGAACTAAGCTCTAATCACAGCTGGAAAAATAAAAAGGACATGTCTTCAAGCTCAATTTCAACGCATGATGAGACACATGCAAATTCAGCCACAAAGAGGTATCAGCTCACACCACTCAGAATAACCATCAGCAAAAAACTACAAAGAATAAATGCTGAAGGTGCTCTGGAGAAATGCATACCCTCAACTTTATGTGGGACGTAACCTGGAAAGAGCCACTAAAGAGAACAGAATGGAGGTGCCTTTAAAAGGTAAACATTGAGCTACCCTATGATCCAGCAGACCCATTCCTGGACCTATAACCTAAGAAGACAGAATTGGAAAGACACAGGCAGGCAAATCTGCATTGCATAGTATCACAATAGCCAAGATATGGAAGTAACCAAAAAGTCCACCGACAGATGGGTGGACAAAGAAGCACTGCTACAAGTACAGATGGAATATGAGCTAGCGAGAAAATGAAACAATGCCATTTGCAGCACCATAGATGAGTCTAGAAGTAATCACGCAACTTGTAGTAAGTGAGAAAGCGAAAGACACATATCCTGTATCACATACAGGTGTTACCTAACAATTGAAACAAACGAAGATATTTCCACAGAGAAAGGCAATCACGGATTCAGTACAAAAACTTATGGTTCACCAAATGGAAAGGTGTGAGGATTGGATACACCACCATATTGAGGTTAACAGAGAGATACAAACACATGTGAAATATATAATCAGCAAAGACCTACGGAATACCAAGAGAAGACTACTCAACATTGTGTCATAACCTACATGGGAAAAGGATCTGAAGAAGAACAGATATACGTATATGTGTGAAAGAACCACATCTTGCACACCTAGAACAAACAAAACATTGTAATCAAGTTTGCTGTGATAAAAGATAAAAATTAAGTTAAAAATACGAACAAGAAGTAATGAGACATAAACTTAAAGGGCTTTTTCCTGGCACATTCCATTCTAATGTACAACCTAGAACACCACTTCCAGGAAGGCTCTGTGGCCCTAGTAACCAGATTTGGTAAAGGAGAAATGCTGCCGCCTTGTGGCCGATTCCCGCAAGAGCAGCTTTTAACCCACAGCTAATGGTCACTTAACATTCACAAGGACTCAGGGCTGTAAAGGACACCTGCCCTCAAAATTGTGCTGAGGTAGGGAATGGATAAAAAAAATTCAAAACAGGCAAATTTTTCAAGAAGATAGTATGAAGAGGTAAGTTTTACTCACTCTCTTTTTCAAAAAAGGAAAATGGATAAAAGCTCAACCTCAGGAAGTATTAGACTCATGCAACGGAATCTACAAAAAGTTTTCAACTCACACCAGTCGACTGACCATCAGCAAAACGTCTACAAACAATAAATGCTGAAGAGGTTTCAGAGAACTGTGTACCCTCTAGCTGCTGGTGAGATGTAAAGTGGTTGACAGCCAATAATGAGAACAGAAAGGAGCTGCGCTTAAAAGGAAAAATTGAGGTACCATTCAATCCAGCAGGCGCACCAACGGGCCGCTCACCTGAGAAGACCAGAATCAAGAAGACCCGGGCTGCAAAAGCTGCACTGCAGCCTTATTCACAATAGACAAGACAGTGAAGCAACCAAAATGTCCATCAACAGATGAAGGGATAAAGAAGAAGTGGTCCATGTACACAATGAATACTAGCCATGGAAAACAATGAAACACTGCTCTTTGAGGCACCATAGATGATCTTGGAGATAATCACAGAACGTGAGGTAAGTCGGAAAGCAAAGTCCTATATCTTATGATAACACTTATAGGCGTTATCTAATAACTGACACAAATGAACATATTTCCACAGAGAAAGGCACTCACTGACTTAGAAAAAAAACTATGCTTATCTAAAAGGAAAGGTGGGGGGAATGGATAAATGAAGATTAGCGTTACCATATGTATACAAATACATATTATATACATATATCAAAAAGACCGACCATATAGCAAGGGAGGTTGACGGAACACTCTGTAATAATTTACATGGGAAGCGGATCTCTACATAAGTAGATATACATAATGTGTAAATGAACCAGAGTGTGTACACCTTGGACAAACAACATTCGAACCATTACCCCAATTTAAAAAATTAAAACAACGAACTAGAAGTAATGAGACATAAACTTATGGGGGGTTTTCCTGGCACATTCCATTCAAATATACAACCTGGGTAAACGACTTCCAGAACGGCTCTGCTGCCCTAGTACCCAGATTTGGGAATGGAGAAATGCTGCATCCTGGTGGCCGTTTCCCACAACAGCAGCTTTAAACCCACGGCAAAAGGTCACGAAATATTCACCAATTGCAGTTCTGTAAATGACACCTGCCCCCCAAAACATACTGAGGTCGAAAATCGACCAAAAAATTCAAGAGTGCAACCTTCCAAAAGACAATTTGAAGAGGTATATTGTACTCACACTTTGTTTTCTTTTTTCTTTTAACAGAAAAGAAAAAGGCGTGGAGAAATGATGAATTTTAGGAATTTTTAAAGACAGGTAAACCCAACTTACAAAAACCTATCTGCTCACACCAGTCAGAATGGCCATCAAGAAAAATGCTGCAAACAATAAATGCTGACGTGATTGTGGAGAAATGCGTACCCTCGATTCTAAGGGGCACGTGGTAAGAGCCACTAATGAAAGCACAATTGAGGTGCCTTGAAAAGGTAAACATTGAGCTACCATACCAGTCAATCAATCATACCCACTGCTGGGTCTATCACCTGAGAGAATGAAAATCAAAAATCACAGGCTGGCAATCCTGCGCTCCAGCAATATTTACCGTAGGCAACACTTGGAAGAAACGAAACTGTCCATCAAAAGAGGAATGCACCAAGAAGAAGGGGTCCATGTACACAATGGAATAGTAGCCATGGAAAACATTGAAGCACTGCTCTTTGAGGCACCATAGATGAGCCTGGAGATAATCACAAAACATGAAGTAGGACGGAAAGCAAAAGACCTATATCCTATGATATCACTTATGGCATTATCTAATAACGGACACAAATGAACATATTTCCAAAGAGAAAGACACTCACAGGCTTAGAAAACAAACTATGCTCATCTAAAAGGAAAGGGGGGGGGATTTGATAAATGAAGATGAGTGTTACTATACGTATACAAATACATATTATATACATGTATCAAAAAGACCGAACATATAGCAAGGGAGGTCTACGGAACACTGTAATATTTTACATGGGAAGAGGATCTGTACATTAATAGACATATATAATGTACAAATGAACCAGATTGTGTACACCTAGGACAAACAGTATTCTAATCTTTACCCCGATTAAAAAAAATTAAAAAACCAAGAAGAAGTAATGAGACATAAACTTATGGGGATTTCTCCTGGCAAATTCCATTCTAATTTACAACCTAGGACAACGACGTCCAGAAAGGCTCTGCTGCCCTAGTACCCAGATTTGGGAATGGAGAAATGCTGCATCCTGGTGGCCGTTTCCCACAACAGCAGCTTTAAACCCACGGCAAAAGGTCACGAAATATTCACCAATTGCAGTTCTGTAAATGACACCTGCCCCCCAAAACATACTGAGGTCGAAAATCGACCAAAAAATTCAAGAGTGCAACCTTCCAAAAGACAATTTGAAGAGGTATATTGTACTCACACTTTGTTTTCTTTTTTCTTTTAACAGAAAAGAAAAAGGCGTGGAGAAATGATGAATTTTAGGAATTTTTAAAGACAGGTAAACCCAACTTACAAAAACCTATCAGCTCACACCAGTCAGAATGGCCATCAACAAAAATGCTGCAAACAATAAATGCTGACGTGATTGTGGAGAAATGCGTACCCTCGATTCTAAGGGGCACGTGGTAAGAGCCACTAATGAAAGCACAATTGAGGTGCCTTGAAAAGGTAAACATTGAGCTACCATACCAGTCAATCAATCATACCCACTGCTGGGTCTATCACCTGAGAGAATGAAAATCAAAAATCACAGGCTGGCAATCCTGCGCTCCAGCAATATTTACCGTAGGCAACACTTGGAAGAAACGAAACTGTCCATCAAAAGAGGAATGCACCAAGAAGAAGGGGTCCATGTACACAATGGAATAGTAGCCATGGAAAACATTGAAGCACTGCTCTTTGAGGCACCATAGATGAGCCTGGAGATAATCACAAAACATGAAGTAGGACGGAAAGCAAAAGACCTATATCCTACGATATCACTTATGGCATTATCTAATAACGGACACAAATGAACATATTTCCAAAGAGAAAGACACTCACAGGCTTAGAAAACAAACTATGCTCATCTAAAAGGAAAGGGGGGGGGAATTGATAAATGAAGATGAGTGTTACTATACGTATACAAATACATATTATATACATGTATCAAAAAGACCGAACATATAGCAAGGGAGGTCTACGGAACACTGTAATATTTTACATGGGAAGAGGATCTGTACATTAATAGACATATATAATGTACAAATGAACCAGATTGTGTACACCTAGGACAAACAGTATTCTAATCTTTACCCCGATTAAAAAAAATTAAAAAACCAAGAAGAAGTAATGAGACATAAACTTATGGGGATTTCTCCTGGCAAATTCCATTCTAATTTACAACCTAGGACAAGGACGTGCAGAAAGGCTCTGCTGCCCTAGTACCCAGATTGGGGAATGGAGAAATGCTGCCTCCTTGTGGCCGTTTCCCACAACAGCAGCTTTAAACCCACTGCGAAAGGTCACTAGATATTCACCAACTTGCAGTTCTGTAAATGACACCTGCCCTCCAAAAAATTTCTGGGGTCAAAAATCGACCAAAAAATTCAAAAGAGGGCAACCTTCCAAGAAGACAATTTCAAGAGGTATATTGTACTCACGGTTTTTTCTTTTAAGAGAGAAAAGAAAAAGGCGTGGGAAAATGACGAATTTTAGGAAGTTTTAAAGATATGCAAAACGAAATTACAAATACCTATCAGCTCCCAGCAGTCAGAATGACCATTGGCAAAAATGCTGCAAACAATACATGCTGAAGGGACTGTGGAGAAATGTGTACCCTCAGTTCTAAGGGGGACGTGGTAAGAACCATTAATGTAAACACAATGGAGGTGCTTTGAAAAGGTAAACATTGAGCTACCAGTGAATCAAGCATACCACCTGCTGAGCCTATCACCTGAGAAAATGAGAATCTAAAAGTCACAGGCTGGCAAACCTGTACGCCAGCAATATTTACCATAGTCAACACTTGGAAGCAACAAAAATGTCCATCAACAGAGGAATGCACCAAGAAGAAGTGGTCCATGTATACAATGGAATGTTACTCCAGTAAAAAATATAAATTAAATTTAAAAAACAAACAAATGTAAGGAGACATCAGCATTTGTGGGTTTATCCGGGCACATTGCACTCTAATTTGTAAGCGAAGAACACCACTGGCCGGTAGGTCTGTTTCCCTAGTACCAGCGTGGGGAACGTAGAAAGGCTGCCGCCCTCGGGCCGTTACCTGCAAAAGCAGGTTTAAAGCCTGAGCTAATGGTCACTTCATATGAACTAGTACTGCAGGGCTGTAAACGAAACCTGCCCTCAAAATGTCTTGAGGGAGGTAATGGCCAAAATATTTCAAAAGGTGACACATACTTTAAGTAAACACTTTGAAGAACTAAGCTCTAATCACAGCTGGAAAAATAAAAAGGACATGTCTTCAAGCTCAATTTCAACGCATGATGAGACACATGCAAATTCAGCCACAAAGAGGTATCAGCTCACACCACTCAGAATAACCATCAGCAAAAAACTACAAAGAATAAATGCTGAAGGTGCTCTGGAGAAATGCATACCCTCAACTTTATGTGGGACGTAACCTGGAAAGAGCCACTAAAGAGAACAGAATGGAGGTGCCTTTAAAAGGTAAACATTGAGCTACCCTATGATCCAGCAGACCCATTCCTGGACCTATAACCTAAGAAGACAGAATTGGAAAGACACAGGCAGGCAAATCTGCATTGCATAGTATCACAATAGCCAAGATATGGAAGTAACCAAAAAGTCCACCGACAGATGGGTGGACAAAGAAGCACTGCTACAAGTACAGATGGAATATGAGCTAGCGAGAAAATGAAACAATGCCATTTGCAGCACCATAGATGAGTCTAGAAGTAATCACGCAACTTGTAGTAAGTGAGAAAGCGAAAGACACATATCCTGTATCACATACAGGTGTTACCTAACAATTGAAACAAACGAAGATATTTCCACAGAGAAAGGCAATCACGGATTCAGTACAAAAACTTATGGTTCACCAAATGGAAAGGTGTGAGGATTGGATACACCACCATATTGAGGTTAACAGAGAGATACAAACACATGTGAAATATATAATCAGCAAAGACCTACGGAATACCAAGAGAAGACTACTCAACATTGTGTCATAACCTACATGGGAAAAGGATCTGAAGAAGAACAGATATACGTATATGTGTGAAAGAACCACATCTTGCACACCTAGAACAAACAAAACATTGTAATCAAGTTTGCTGTGATAAAAGATAAAAATTAAGTTAAAAATACGAACAAGAAGTAATGAGACATAAACTTAAAGGGCTTTTTCCTGGCACATTCCATTCTAATGTACAACCTAGAACACCACTTCCAGGAAGGCTCTGTGGCCCTAGTAACCAGATTTGGTAAAGGAGAAATGCTGCCGCCTTGTGGCCGATTCCCGCAAGAGCAGCTTTTAACCCACAGCTAATGGTCACTTAACATTCACAAGGACTCAGGGCTGTAAAGGACACCTGCCCTCAAAATTGTGCTGAGGTAGGGAATGGATAAAAAAAATTCAAAACAGGCAAATTTTTCAAGAAGATAGTATGAAGAGGTAAGTTTTACTCACTCTCTTTTTCAAAAAAGGAAAATGGATAAAAGCTCAACCTCAGGAAGTATTAGACTCATGCAACGGAATCTACAAAAAGTTTTCAACTCACACCAGTCGACTGACCATCAGCAAAACGTCTACAAACAATAAATGCTGAAGAGGTTTCAGAGAACTGTGTACCCTCTAGCTGCTGGTGAGATGTAAAGTGGTTGACAGCCAATAATGAGAACAGAAAGGAGCTGCGCTTAAAAGGAAAAATTGAGGTACCATTCAATCCAGCAGGCGCACCAACGGGCCACTCACCTGAGAAGACCAGAATCAAGAAGACCCGGGCTGCAAAAGCTGCACTGCAGCCTTATTCACAATAGACAAGACAGTGAAGCAACCAAAATGTCCATCAACAGATGAAGGGATAAAGAAGAAGTGGTCCATGTACATAATGAATACTAGCCATGGAAAACAATGAAACACTGCTCTTTGAGGCACCATAGATGATCTTGGAGATAATCACAGAACGTGAGGTAAGTCGGAAAGCAAAGTCCTATATCTTATGATAACACTTATAGGCGTTATCTAATAACTGACACAAATGAACATATTTCCACAGAGAAAGGCACTCACTGACTTAGAAAAAAAACTATGCTTATCTAAAAGGAAAGGTGGGGGGAATGGATAAATGAAGATTAGCGTTACCATATGTATACAAATACATATTATATACATATATCAAAAAGACCGACCATATAGCAAGGGAGGTTGACGGAACACTCTGTAATAATTTACATGGGAAGCGGATCTCTACATAAGTAGATATACATAATGTGTAAATGAACCAGAGTGTGTACACCTTGGACAAACAACATTCGAACCATTACCCCAATTTAAAAAATTAAAACAACGAACTAGAAGTAATGAGACATAAACTTATGGGGGGTTTTCCTGGCACATTCCATTCAAATTTACAACCTGGGTAAACGACTTCAGAACGGCTCTGCTGCCCTAGTACCCAGATTTGGGAATGGAGAAATGCTGCATCCTGGTGGCCGTTTCCCACAACAGCAGCTTTAAACCCACGGCAAAAGGTCACGAAATATTCACCAATTGCAGTTCTGTAAATGACACCTGCCCCCCAAAACATACTGAGGTCGAAAATCGACCAAAAAATTCAAGAGTGCAACCTTCCAAAAGACAATTTGAAGAGGTATATTGTACTCACACTTTGTTTTCTTTTTTCTTTTAACAGAAAAGAAAAAGGCGTGGAGAAATGATGAATTTTAGGAATTTTTAAAGACAGGTAAACCCAACTTACAAAAACCTATCTGCTCACACCAGTCAGAATGGCCATCAAGAAAAATGCTGCAAACAATAAATGCTGACGTGATTGTGGAGAAATGCGTACCCTCGATTCTAAGGGGCACGTGGTAAGAGCCACTAATGAAAGCACAATTGAGGTGCCTTGAAAAGGTAAACATTGAGCTACCATACCAGTCAATCAATCATACCCACTGCTGGGTCTATCACCTGAGAGAATGAAAATCAAAAATCACAGGCTGGCAATCCTGCGCTCCAGCAATATTTACCGTAGGCAACACTTGGAAGAAACGAAACTGTCCATCAAAAGAGGAATGCACCAAGAAGAAGGGGTCCATGTACACAATGGAATAGTAGCCATGGAAAACATTGAAGCACTGCTCTTTGAGGCACCATAGATGAGCCTGGAGATAATCACAAAACATGAAGTAGGACGGAAAGCAAAAGACCTATATCCTACGATATCACTTATGGCATTATCTAATAACGGACACAAATGAACATATTTCCAAAGAGAAAGACACTCACAGGCTTAGAAAACAAACTATGCTCATCTAAAAGGAAAGGGGGGGGGAATTGATAAATGAAGATGAGTGTTACTATACGTATACAAATACATATTATATACATGTATCAAAAAGACCGAACATATAGCAAGGGAGGTCTACGGAACACTGTAATATTTTACATGGGAAGAGGATCTGTACATTAATAGACATATATAATGTACAAATGAACCAGATTGTGTACACCTAGGACAAACAGTATTCTAATCTTTACCCCGATTAAAAAAAATTAAAAAACCAAGAAGAAGTAATGAGACATAAACTTATGGGGATTTCTCCTGGCAAATTCCATTCTAATTTACAACCTAGGACAAGGACGTGCAGAAAGGCTCTGCTGCCCTAGTACCCAGATTGGGGAATGGAGAAATGCTGCCTCCTTGTGGCCGTTTCCCACAACAGCAGCTTTAAACCCACTGCGAAAGGTCACTAGATATTCACCAACTTGCAGTTCTGTAAATGACACCTGCCCTCCAAAAAATTTCTGGGGTCAAAAATCGACCAAAAAATTCAAAAGAGGGCAACCTTCCAAGAAGACAATTTCAAGAGGTATATTGTACTCACGGTTTTTTCTTTTAAGAGAGAAAAGAAAAAGGCGTGGGAAAATGACGAATTTTAGGAAGTTTTAAAGATATGCAAAACGAAATTACAAATACCTATCAGCTCCCAGCAGTCAGAATGACCATTGGCAAAAATGCTGCAAACAATACATGCTGAAGGGACTGTGGAGAAATGTGTACCCTCAGTTCTAAGGGGGACGTGGTAAGAACCATTAATGTAAACACAATGGAGGTGCTTTGAAAAGGTAAACATTGAGCTACCAGTGAATCAAGCATACCACCTGCTGAGCCTATCACCTGAGAAAATGAGAATCTAAAAGTCACAGGCTGGCAAACCTGTACGCCAGCAATATTTACCATAGTCAACACTTGGAAGCAACAAAAATGTCCATCAACAGAGGAATGCACCAAGAAGAAGTGGTCCATGTATACAATGGAATGTTACTCCAGTAAAAAATATAAATTAAATTTAAAAAACAAACAAATGTAAGGAGACATCAGCATTTGTGGGTTTATCCGGGCACATTGCACTCTAATTTGTAAGCGAAGAACACCACTGGCCGGTAGGTCTGTTTCCCTAGTACCAGCGTGGGGAACGTAGAAAGGCTGCCGCCCTCGGGCCGTTACCTGCAAAAGCAGGTTTAAAGCCTGAGCTAATGGTCACTTCATATGAACTAGTACTGCAGGGCTGTAAACGAAACCTGCCCTCAAAATGTCTTGAGGGAGGTAATGGCCAAAATATTTCAAAAGGTGACACATACTTTAAGTAAACACTTTGAAGAACTAAGCTCTAATCACAGCTGGAAAAATAAAAAGGACATGTCTTCAAGCTCAATTTCAACGCATGATGAGACACATGCAAATTCAGCCACAAAGAGGTATCAGCTCACACCACTCAGAATAACCATCAGCAAAAAACTACAAAGAATAAATGCTGAAGGTGCTCTGGAGAAATGCATACCCTCAACTTTATGTGGGACGTAACCTGGAAAGAGCCACTAAAGAGAACAGAATGGAGGTGCCTTTAAAAGGTAAACATTGAGCTACCCTATGATCCAGCAGACCCATTCCTGGACCTATAACCTAAGAAGACAGAATTGGAAAGACACAGGCAGGCAAATCTGCATTGCATAGTATCACAATAGCCAAGATATGGAAGTAACCAAAAAGTCCACCGACAGATGGGTGGACAAAGAAGCACTGCTACAAGTACAGATGGAATATGAGCTAGCGAGAAAATGAAACAATGCCATTTGCAGCACCATAGATGAGTCTAGAAGTAATCACGCAACTTGTAGTAAGTGAGAAAGCGAAAGACACATATCCTGTATCACATACAGGTGTTACCTAACAATTGAAACAAACGAAGATATTTCCACAGAGAAAGGCAATCACGGATTCAGTACAAAAACTTATGGTTCACCAAATGGAAAGGTGTGAGGATTGGATACACCACCATATTGAGGTTAACAGAGAGATACAAACACATGTGAAATATATAATCAGCAAAGACCTACGGAATACCAAGAGAAGACTACTCAACATTGTGTCATAACCTACATGGGAAAAGGATCTGAAGAAGAACAGATATACGTATATGTGTGAAAGAACCACATCTTGCACACCTAGAACAAACAAAACATTGTAATCAAGTTTGCTGTGATAAAAGATAAAAATTAAGTTAAAAATACGAACAAGAAGTAATGAGACATAAACTTAAAGGGCTTTTTCCTGGCACATTCCATTCTAATGTACAACCTAGAACACCACTTCCAGGAAGGCTCTGTGGCCCTAGTAACCAGATTTGGTAAAGGAGAAATGCTGCCGCCTTGTGGCCGATTCCCGCAAGAGCAGCTTTTAACCCACAGCTAATGGTCACTTAACATTCACAAGGACTCAGGGCTGTAAAGGACACCTGCCCTCAAAATTGTGCTGAGGTAGGGAATGGATAAAAAAAATTCAAAACAGGCAAATTTTTCAAGAAGATAGTATGAAGAGGTAAGTTTTACTCACTCTCTTTTTCAAAAAAGGAAAATGGATAAAAGCTCAACCTCAGGAAGTATTAGACTCATGCAACGGAATCTACAAAAAGTTTTCAACTCACACCAGTCGACTGACCATCAGCAAAACGTCTACAAACAATAAATGCTGAAGAGGTTTCAGAGAACTGTGTACCCTCTAGCTGCTGGTGAGATGTAAAGTGGTTGACAGCCAATAATGAGAACAGAAAGGAGCTGCGCTTAAAAGGAAAAATTGAGGTACCATTCAATCCAGCAGGCGCACCAACGGGCCACTCACCTGAGAAGACCAGAATCAAGAAGACCCGGGCTGCAAAAGCTGCACTGCAGCCTTATTCACAATAGACAAGACAGTGAAGCAACCAAAATGTCCATCAACAGATGAAGGGATAAAGAAGAAGTGGTCCATGTACACAATGAATACTAGCCATGGAAAACAATGAAACACTGCTCTTTGAGGCACCATAGATGATCTTGGAGATAATCACAGAACGTGAGGTAAGTCGGAAAGCAAAGTCCTATATCTTATGATAACACTTATAGGCGTTATCTAATAACTGACACAAATGAACATATTTCCACAGAGAAAGGCACTCACTGACTTAGAAAAAAAACTATGCTTATCTAAAAGGAAAGGTGGGGGGAATGGATAAATGAAGATTAGCGTTACCATATGTATACAAATACATATTATATACATATATCAAAAAGACCGACCATATAGCAAGGGAGGTTGACGGAACACTCTGTAATAATTTACATGGGAAGCGGATCTCTACATAAGTAGATATACATAATGTGTAAATGAACCAGAGTGTGTACACCTTGGACAAACAACATTCGAACCATTACCCCAATTTAAAAAATTAAAACAACGAACTAGAAGTAATGAGACATAAACTTATGGGGGGTTTTCCTGGCACATTCCATTCAAATTTACAACCTGGGTAAACGACTTCCAGAACGGCTCTGCTGCCCTAGTACCCAGATTTGGGAATGGAGAAATGCTGCATCCTGGTGGCCGTTTCCCACAACAGCAGCTTTAAACCCACGGCAAAAGGTCACGAAATATTCACCAATTGCAGTTCTGTAAATGACACCTGCCCCCCAAAACATACTGAGGTCGAAAATCGACCAAAAAATTCAAGAGTGCAACCTTCCAAAAGACAATTTGAAGAGGTATATTGTACTCACACTTTGTTTTCTTTTTTCTTTTAACAGAAAAGAAAAAGGCGTGGAGAAATGATGAATTTTAGGAATTTTTCAAGACAGGTAAACCCAACTTACAAAAACCTATCAGCTCACACCAGTCAGAATGGCCATCAACAAAAATGCTGCAAACAATAAATGCTGATGTGATTGTGGAGAAATGCGTACCCTCGATTCTAAGGGGCACGTGGTAAGAGCCACTAATGAAAGCACAATTGAGGTGCCTTGAAAAGGTAAACATTGAGCTACCATACCAGTCAATCAATCATACCCACTGCTGGGTCTATCACCTGAGAGAATGAAAATCAAAAATCACAGGCTGGCAATCCTGCGCTCCAGCAATATTTACCGTAGGCAACACTTGGAAGAAACGAAACTGTCCATCAAAAGAGGAATGCACCAAGAAGAAGGGGTCCATGTACACAATGGAATAGTAGCCATGGAAAACATTGAAGCACTGCTCTTTGAGGCACCATAGATGAGCCTGGAGATAATCACAAAACATGAAGTAGGACGGAAAGCAAAAGACCTATATCCTATGATATCACTTATGGCATTGTCTAATAACGGACACAAATGAACATATTTCCAAAGAGAAAGACACTCACAGGCTTAGAAAACAAACTATGCTCATCTAAAAGGAAAGGGGGGGGGGAATTGATAAATGAAGATGAGTGTTACTATACGTATACAAATACATATTATATACATGTATCAAAAAGACCGAACATATAGCAAGGGAGGTCTACGGAACACTGTAATATTTTACATGGGAAGAGGATCTGTACATTAATAGACATATATAATGTACAAATGAACCAGATTGTGTACACCTAGGACAAACAGTATTCTAATCTTTACCCCGATTAAAAAAAATTAAAAAACCAAGAAGAAGTAATGAGACATAAACTTATGGGGATTTCTCCTGGCAAATTCCATTCTAATTTACAACCTAGGACAAGGACGTGCAGAAAGGCTCTGCTGCCCTAGTACCCAGATTGGGGAATGGAGAAATGCTGCCTCCTTGTGGCCGTTTCCCACAACAGCAGCTTTAAACCCACTGCGAAAGGTCACTAGATATTCACCAACTTGCAGTTCTGTAAATGACACCTGCCCTCCAAAAAATTTCTGGGGTCAAAAATCGACCAAAAAATTCAAAAGAGGGCAACCTTCCAAGAAGACAATTTCAAGAGGTATATTGTACTCACGGTTTTTTCTTTTAAGAGAGAAAAGAAAAAGGCGTGGGAAAATGACGAATTTTAGGAAGTTTTAAAGATATGCAAAACGAAATTACAAATACCTATCAGCTCCCAGCAGTCAGAATGACCATTGGCAAAAATGCTGCAAACAATACATGCTGAAGGGATTGTGGAGAAATGTGTACCCTCAGTTCTAAGGGGGACGTGGAAAGAACCATTAATGTAAACACAATGGAGGTGCTTTGAAAAGGTAAACATTGAGCTACCAGTGAATCAAGCATACCACCTGCTGAGCCTATCACCTGAGAAAATGAGAATCTAAAAGTCACAGGCTGGCAAACCTGTACGCCAGCAATATTTACCATAGTCAACACTTGGAAGCAACAAAAATGTCCATCAACAGAGGAATGCACCAAGAAGAAGTGGTCCATGTATACAATGGAATGTTACTCCAGTAAAAAATATAAATTAAATTTAAAAAACAAACAAATGTAAGGAGACATCAGCATTTGTGGGTTTATCCGGGCACATTGCACTCTAATTTGTAAGCGAAGAACACCACTGGCCGGTAGGTCTGTTTCCCTAGTACCAGCGTGGGGAACGTAGAAAGGCTGCCGCCCTCGGGCCGTTACCTGCAAAAGCAGGTTTAAAGCCTGAGCTAATGGTCACTTCATATGAACTAGTACTGCAGGGCTGTAAATGAAACCTGCCCTCAAAATGTCTTGAGGGAGGTAATGGCCAAAATATTTCAAAAGGTGACACATACTTTAAGTAAACACTTTGAAGAACTAAGCTCTAATCACAGCTGGAAAAATAAAAAGGACATGTCTTCAAGCTCAATTTCAACGCATGATGAGACACATGCAAATTCAACCACAAAGAGGTATCAGCTCACACCACTCAGAATAACCATCAGCAAAAAACTACAAAGAATAAATGCTGAAGGTGCTCTGGAGAAATGCATACCCTCAACTTTATGTGGGACGTAACCTGGAAAGAGCCACTAAAGAGAACAGAATGGAGGTGCCTTTAAAAGGTAAACATTGAGCTACCATATGATCCAGCAGACCCATTCCTGGACCTATAACCTAAGAAGACAGAATTGGAAAGACACAGGCAGGCAAATCTGCATTGCATAGTATCACAATAGCCAAGATATGGAAGTAACCAAAAAGTCCACCGACAGATGGGTGGACAAAGAAGCACTGCTACAAGTACAGATGGAATATGAGCTAGCGAGAAAATGAAACAATGCCATTTGCAGCACCATAGATGAGTCTAGAAGTAATCACGCAACTTGTAGTAAGTGAGAAAGCGAAAGACACATATCCTGTATCACATACAGGTGTTACCTAACAATTGAAACAAACGAAGATATTTCCACAGAGAAAGGCAATCACGGATTCAGTACAAAAACTTATGGTTCACCAAATGGAAAGGTGTGAGGATTGGATACACCACCATATTGAGGTTAACAGAGAGATACAAACACATGTGAAATATATAATCAGCAAAGACCTACGGAATACCAAGAGAAGACTACTCAACATTGTGTCATAACCTACATGGGAAAAGGATCTGAAGAAGAACAGATATACGTATATGTGTGAAAGAACCACATCTTGCACACCTAGAACAAACAAAACATTGTAATCAAGTTTGCTGTGATAAAAGATAAAAATTAAGTTAAAAATACGAACAAGAAGTAATGAGACATAAACTTAAAGGGCTTTTTCCTGGCACATTCCATTCTAATGTACAACCTAGAACACCACTTCCAGGAAGGCTCTGTGGCCCTAGTAACCAGATTTGGTAAAGGAGAAATGCTGCCGCCTTGTGGCCGATTCCCGCAAGAGCAGCTTTTAACCCACAGCTAATGGTCACTTAACATTCACAAGGACTCAGGGCTGTAAAGGACACCTGCCCTCAAAATTGTGCTGAGGTAGGGAATGGATAAAAAAAATTCAAAACAGGCAAATTTTTCAAGAAGATAGTATGAAGAGGTAAGTTTTACTCACTCTCTTTTTCAAAAAAGGAAAATGGATAAAAGCTCAACCTCAGGAAGTATTAGACTCATGCAACGGAATCTACAAAAAGTTTTCAACTCACACCAGTCGACTGACCATCAGCAAAACGTCTACAAACAATAAATGCTGAAGAGGTTTCAGAGAACTGTGTACCCTCTAGCTGCTGGTGAGATGTAAAGTGGTTGACAGCCAATAATGAGAACAGAAAGGAGCTGCGCTTAAAAGGAAAAATTGAGGTACCATTCAATCCAGCAGGCGCACCAACGGGCCGCTCACCTGAGAAGACCAGAATCAAGAAGACCCGGGCTGCAAAAGCTGCACTGCAGCCTTATTCACAATAGACAAGACAGTGAAGCAACCAAAATGTCCATCAACAGATGAAGGGATAAAGAAGAAGTGGTCCATGTACACAATGAATACTAGCCGTGGAAAACAATGAAACACTGCTCTTTGAGGCACCATAGATGATCTTGGAGATAATCACAGAACGTGAGGTAAGTCGGAAAGCAAAGTCCTATATCTTATGATAACACTTATAGGTGTTATCTAATAACTGACACAAATGAACATATTTCCACAGAGAAAGGCACTCACTGACTTAGAAAAAAAACTATGCTTATCTAAAAGGAAAGGTGGGGGGAATGGATAAATGAAGATTAGCGTTACCATATGTATACAAATACATATTATATACATATATCAAAAAGACCGACCATATAGCAAGGGAGGTTGACGGAACACTCTGTAATAATTTACATGGGAAGCGGATCTCTATATAAGCAGATATACATAATGTGTAAATGAACCAGAGTGTGTACACCTTGGACAAACAACATTCGAACCATTACCCCAATTTAAAAAATTAAAACAACGAACTAGAAGTAATGAGACATAAACTTATGGGGGGTTTCCCTGGCACATTCCATTCAAATTTACAACCTGGGTAAACGACTTCCAGAACGGCCCTGCTGCCCTAGTACCCAGATTTGGGAATGGAGAAATGCTGCATCCTGGTGGCCGTTTCCCACAACAGCAGCTTTAAACCCACGGCAAAAGGTCACGAAATATTCACCAATTGCAGTTCTGTAAATGACACCTGTCCCCCAAAACATACTGAGGTCGAAAATCGACCAAAAAATTCAAGAGTGCAACCTTCCAAAAGACAATTTGAAGAGGTATATTGTACTCACACTTTGTTTTCTTTTTTCTTTTAACAGAAAAGAAAAAGGCGTGGAGAAATGATGAATTTTAGGAATTTTTAAAGACAGGTAAACCCAACTTACAAAAACCTATCTGCTCACACCAGTCAGAATGGCCATCAAGAAAAATGCTGCAAACAATAAATGCTGACGTGATTGTGGAGAAATGCGTACCCTCGATTCTAAGGGGCACGTGGTAAGAGCCACTAATGAAAGCACAATTGAGGTGCCTTGAAAAGGTAAACATTGAGCTACCATACCAGTCAATCAATCATACCCACTGCTGGGTCTATCACCTGAGAGAATGAAAATCAAAAATCACAGGCTGGCAATCCTGCGCTCCAGCAATATTTACCGTAGGCAACACTTGGAAGAAACGAAACTGTCCATCAAAAGAGGAATGCACCAAGAAGAAGGGGTCCATGTACACAATGGAATAGTAGCCATGGAAAACATTGAAGCACTGCTCTTTGAGGCACCATAGATGAGCCTGGAGATAATCACAAAACATGAAGTAGGACGGAAAGCAAAAGACCTATATCCTATGATATCACTTATGGCATTATCTAATAACGGACACAAATGAACATATTTCCAAAGAGAAAGACACTCACAGGCTTAGAAAACAAACTATGCTCATCTAAAAGGAAAGGGGGGGGGATTTGATAAATGAAGATGAGTGTTACTATACGTATACAAATACATATTATATACATGTATCAAAAAGACCGAACATATAGCAAGGGAGGTCTACGGAACACTGTAATATTTTACATGGGAAGAGGATCTGTACATTAATAGACATATATAATGTACAAATGAACCAGATTGTGTACACCTAGGACAAACAGTATTCTAATCTTTACCCCGATTAAAAAAAATTAAAAAACCAAGAAGAAGTAATGAGACATAAACTTATGGGGATTTCTCCTGGCAAATTCCATTCTAATTTACAACCTAGGACAACGACGTCCAGAAAGGCTCTGCTGCCCTAGTACCCAGATTTGGGAATGGAGAAATGCTGCATCCTGGTGGCCGTTTCCCACAACAGCAGCTTTAAACCCACGGCAAAAGGTCACGAAATATTCACCAATTGCAGTTCTGTAAATGACACCTGCCCCCCAAAACATACTGAGGTCGAAAATCGACCAAAAAATTCAAGAGTGCAACCTTCCAAAAGACAATTTGAAGAGGTATATTGTACTCACACTTTGTTTTCTTTTTTCTTTTAACAGAAAAGAAAAAGGCGTGGAGAAATGATGAATTTTAGGAATTTTTAAAGACAGGTAAACCCAACTTACAAAAACCTATCAGCTCACACCAGTCAGAATGGCCATCAACAAAAATGCTGCAAACAATAAATGCTGACGTGATTGTGGAGAAATGCGTACCCTCGATTCTAAGGGGCACGTGGTAAGAGCCACTAATGAAAGCACAATTGAGGTGCCTTGAAAAGGTAAACATTGAGCTACCATACCAGTCAATCAATCATACCCACTGCTGGGTCTATCACCTGAGAGAATGAAAATCAAAAATCACAGGCTGGCAATCCTGCGCTCCAGCAATATTTACCGTAGGCAACACTTGGAAGAAACGAAACTGTCCATCAAAAGAGGAATGCACCAAGAAGAAGGGGTCCATGTACACAATGGAATAGTAGCCATGGAAAACATTGAAGCACTGCTCTTTGAGGCACCATAGATGAGCCTGGAGATAATCACAAAACATGAAGTAGGACGGAAAGCAAAAGACCTATATCCTACGATATCACTTATGGCATTATCTAATAACGGACACAAATGAACATATTTCCAAAGAGAAAGACACTCACAGGCTTAGAAAACAAACTATGCTCATCTAAAAGGAAAGGGGGGGGGAATTGATAAATGAAGATGAGTGTTACTATACGTATACAAATACATATTATATACATGTATCAAAAAGACCGAACATATAGCAAGGGAGGTCTACGGAACACTGTAATATTTTACATGGGAAGAGGATCTGTACATTAATAGACATATATAATGTACAAATGAACCAGATTGTGTACACCTAGGACAAACAGTATTCTAATCTTTACCCCGATTAAAAAAAATTAAAAAACCAAGAAGAAGTAATGAGACATAAACTTATGGGGATTTCTCCTGGCAAATTCCATTCTAATTTACAACCTAGGACAAGGACGTGCAGAAAGGCTCTGCTGCCCTAGTACCCAGATTGGGGAATGGAGAAATGCTGCCTCCTTGTGGCCGTTTCCCACAACAGCAGCTTTAAACCCACTGCGAAAGGTCACTAGATATTCACCAACTTGCAGTTCTGTAAATGACACCTGCCCTCCAAAAAATTTCTGGGGTCAAAAATCGACCAAAAAATTCAAAAGAGGGCAACCTTCCAAGAAGACAATTTCAAGAGGTATATTGTACTCACGGTTTTTTCTTTTAAGAGAGAAAAGAAAAAGGCGTGGGAAAATGACGAATTTTAGGAAGTTTTAAAGATATGCAAAACGAAATTACAAATACCTATCAGCTCCCAGCAGTCAGAATGACCATTGGCAAAAATGCTGCAAACAATACATGCTGAAGGGACTGTGGAGAAATGTGTACCCTCAGTTCTAAGGGGGACGTGGTAAGAACCATTAATGTAAACACAATGGAGGTGCTTTGAAAAGGTAAACATTGAGCTACCAGTGAATCAAGCATACCACCTGCTGAGCCTATCACCTGAGAAAATGAGAATCTAAAAGTCACAGGCTGGCAAACCTGTACGCCAGCAATATTTACCATAGTCAACACTTGGAAGCAACAAAAATGTCCATCAACAGAGGAATGCACCAAGAAGAAGTGGTCCATGTATACAATGGAATGTTACTCCAGTAAAAAATATAAATTAAATTTAAAAAACAAACAAATGTAAGGAGACATCAGCATTTGTGGGTTTATCCGGGCACATTGCACTCTAATTTGTAAGCGAAGAACACCACTGGCCGGTAGGTCTGTTTCCCTAGTACCAGCGTGGGGAACGTAGAAAGGCTGCCGCCCTCGGGCCGTTACCTGCAAAAGCAGGTTTAAAGCCTGAGCTAATGGTCACTTCATATGAACTAGTACTGCAGGGCTGTAAACGAAACCTGCCCTCAAAATGTCTTGAGGGAGGTAATGGCCAAAATATTTCAAAAGGTGACACATACTTTAAGTAAACACTTTGAAGAACTAAGCTCTAATCACAGCTGGAAAAATAAAAAGGACATGTCTTCAAGCTCAATTTCAACGCATGATGAGACACATGCAAATTCAGCCACAAAGAGGTATCAGCTCACACCACTCAGAATAACCATCAGCAAAAAACTACAAAGAATAAATGCTGAAGGTGCTCTGGAGAAATGCATACCCTCAACTTTATGTGGGACGTAACCTGGAAAGAGCCACTAAAGAGAACAGAATGGAGGTGCCTTTAAAAGGTAAACATTGAGCTACCCTATGATCCAGCAGACCCATTCCTGGACCTATAACCTAAGAAGACAGAATTGGAAAGACACAGGCAGGCAAATCTGCATTGCATAGTATCACAATAGCCAAGATATGGAAGTAACCAAAAAGTCCACCGACAGATGGGTGGACAAAGAAGCACTGCTACAAGTACAGATGGAATATGAGCTAGCGAGAAAATGAAACAATGCCATTTGCAGCACCATAGATGAGTCTAGAAGTAATCACGCAACTTGTAGTAAGTGAGAAAGCGAAAGACACATATCCTGTATCACATACAGGTGTTACCTAACAATTGAAACAAACGAAGATATTTCCACAGAGAAAGGCAATCACGGATTCAGTACAAAAACTTATGGTTCACCAAATGGAAAGGTGTGAGGATTGGATACACCACCATATTGAGGTTAACAGAGAGATACAAACACATGTGAAATATATAATCAGCAAAGACCTACGGAATACCAAGAGAAGACTACTCAACATTGTGTCATAACCTACATGGGAAAAGGATCTGAAGAAGAACAGATATACGTATATGTGTGAAAGAACCACATCTTGCACACCTAGAACAAACAAAACATTGTAATCAAGTTTGCTGTGATAAAAGATAAAAATTAAGTTAAAAATACGAACAAGAAGTAATGAGACATAAACTTAAAGGGCTTTTTCCTGGCACATTCCATTCTAATGTACAACCTAGAACACCACTTCCAGGAAGGCTCTGTGGCCCTAGTAACCAGATTTGGTAAAGGAGAAATGCTGCCGCCTTGTGGCCGATTCCCGCAAGAGCAGCTTTTAACCCACAGCTAATGGTCACTTAACATTCACAAGGACTCAGGGCTGTAAAGGACACCTGCCCTCAAAATTGTGCTGAGGTAGGGAATGGATAAAAAAAATTCAAAACAGGCAAATTTTTCAAGAAGATAGTATGAAGAGGTAAGTTTTACTCACTCTCTTTTTCAAAAAAGGAAAATGGATAAAAGCTCAACCTCAGGAAGTATTAGACTCATGCAACGGAATCTACAAAAAGTTTTCAACTCACACCAGTCGACTGACCATCAGCAAAACGTCTACAAACAATAAATGCTGAAGAGGTTTCAGAGAACTGTGTACCCTCTAGCTGCTGGTGAGATGTAAAGTGGTTGACAGCCAATAATGAGAACAGAAAGGAGCTGCGCTTAAAAGGAAAAATTGAGGTACCATTCAATCCAGCAGGCGCACCAACGGGCCGCTCACCTGAGAAGACCAGAATCAAGAAGACCCGGGCTGCAAAAGCTGCACTGCAGCCTTATTCACAATAGACAAGACAGTGAAGCAACCAAAATGTCCATCAACAGATGAAGGGATAAAGAAGAAGTGGTCCATGTACACAATGAATACTAGCCATGGAAAACAATGAAACACTGCTCTTTGAGGCACCATAGATGATCTTGGAGATAATCACAGAACGTGAGGTAAGTCGGAAAGCAAAGTCCTATATCTTATGATAACACTTATAGGCGTTATCTAATAACTGACACAAATGAACATATTTCCACAGAGAAAGGCACTCACTGACTTAGAAAAAAAACTATGCTTATCTAAAAGGAAAGGTGGGGGGAATGGATAAATGAAGATTAGCGTTACCATATGTATACAAATACATATTATATACATATATCAAAAAGACCGACCATATAGCAAGGGAGGTTGACGGAACACTCTGTAATAATTTACATGGGAAGCGGATCTCTACATAAGTAGATATACATAATGTGTAAATGAACCAGAGTGTGTACACCTTGGACAAACAACATTCGAACCATTACCCCAATTTAAAAAATTAAAACAACGAACTAGAAGTAATGAGACATAAACTTATGGGGGGTTTTCCTGGCACATTCCATTCAAATATACAACCTGGGTAAACGACTTCCAGAACGGCTCTGCTGCCCTAGTACCCAGATTTGGGAATGGAGAAATGCTGCATCCTGGTGGCCGTTTCCCACAACAGCAGCTTTAAACCCACGGCAAAAGGTCACGAAATATTCACCAATTGCAGTTCTGTAAATGACACCTGCCCCCCAAAACATACTGAGGTCGAAAATCGACCAAAAAATTCAAGAGTGCAACCTTCCAAAAGACAATTTGAAGAGGTATATTGTACTCACACTTTGTTTTCTTTTTTCTTTTAACAGAAAAGAAAAAGGCGTGGAGAAATGATGAATTTTAGGAATTTTTAAAGACAGGTAAACCCAACTTACAAAAACCTATCTGCTCACACCAGTCAGAATGGCCATCAAGAAAAATGCTGCAAACAATAAATGCTGACGTGATTGTGGAGAAATGCGTACCCTCGATTCTAAGGGGCACGTGGTAAGAGCCACTAATGAAAGCACAATTGAGGTGCCTTGAAAAGGTAAACATTGAGCTACCATACCAGTCAATCAATCATACCCACTGCTGGGTCTATCACCTGAGAGAATGAAAATCAAAAATCACAGGCTGGCAATCCTGCGCTCCAGCAATATTTACCGTAGGCAACACTTGGAAGAAACGAAACTGTCCATCAAAAGAGGAATGCACCAAGAAGAAGGGGTCCATGTACACAATGGAATAGTAGCCATGGAAAACATTGAAGCACTGCTCTTTGAGGCACCATAGATGAGCCTGGAGATAATCACAAAACATGAAGTAGGACGGAAAGCAAAAGACCTATATCCTATGATATCACTTATGGCATTATCTAATAACGGACACAAATGAACATATTTCCAAAGAGAAAGACACTCACAGGCTTAGAAAACAAACTATGCTCATCTAAAAGGAAAGGGGGGGGGATTTGATAAATGAAGATGAGTGTTACTATACGTATACAAATACATATTATATACATGTATCAAAAAGACCGAACATATAGCAAGGGAGGTCTACGGAACACTGTAATATTTTACATGGGAAGAGGATCTGTACATTAATAGACATATATAATGTACAAATGAACCAGATTGTGTACACCTAGGACAAACAGTATTCTAATCTTTACCCCGATTAAAAAAAATTAAAAAACCAAGAAGAAGTAATGAGACATAAACTTATGGGGATTTCTCCTGGCAAATTCCATTCTAATTTACAACCTAGGACAACGACGTCCAGAAAGGCTCTGCTGCCCTAGTACCCAGATTTGGGAATGGAGAAATGCTGCATCCTGGTGGCCGTTTCCCACAACAGCAGCTTTAAACCCACGGCAAAAGGTCACGAAATATTCACCAATTGCAGTTCTGTAAATGACACCTGCCCCCCAAAACATACTGAGGTCGAAAATCGACCAAAAAATTCAAGAGTGCAACCTTCCAAAAGACAATTTGAAGAGGTATATTGTACTCACACTTTGTTTTCTTTTTTCTTTTAACAGAAAAGAAAAAGGCGTGGAGAAATGATGAATTTTAGGAATTTTTAAAGACAGGTAAACCCAACTTACAAAAACCTATCAGCTCACACCAGTCAGAATGGCCATCAACAAAAATGCTGCAAACAATAAATGCTGACGTGATTGTGGAGAAATGCGTACCCTCGATTCTAAGGGGCACGTGGTAAGAGCCACTAATGAAAGCACAATTGAGGTGCCTTGAAAAGGTAAACATTGAGCTACCATACCAGTCAATCAATCATACCCACTGCTGGGTCTATCACCTGAGAGAATGAAAATCAAAAATCACAGGCTGGCAATCCTGCGCTCCAGCAATATTTACCGTAGGCAACACTTGGAAGAAACGAAACTGTCCATCAAAAGAGGAATGCACCAAGAAGAAGGGGTCCATGTACACAATGGAATAGTAGCCATGGAAAACATTGAAGCACTGCTCTTTGAGGCACCATAGATGAGCCTGGAGATAATCACAAAACATGAAGTAGGACGGAAAGCAAAAGACCTATATCCTACGATATCACTTATGGCATTATCTAATAACGGACACAAATGAACATATTTCCAAAGAGAAAGACACTCACAGGCTTAGAAAACAAACTATGCTCATCTAAAAGGAAAGGGGGGGGGAATTGATAAATGAAGATGAGTGTTACTATACGTATACAAATACATATTATATACATGTATCAAAAAGACCGAACATATAGCAAGGGAGGTCTACGGAACACTGTAATATTTTACATGGGAAGAGGATCTGTACATTAATAGACATATATAATGTACAAATGAACCAGATTGTGTACACCTAGGACAAACAGTATTCTAATCTTTACCCCGATTAAAAAAAATTAAAAAACCAAGAAGAAGTAATGAGACATAAACTTATGGGGATTTCTCCTGGCAAATTCCATTCTAATTTACAACCTAGGACAAGGACGTGCAGAAAGGCTCTGCTGCCCTAGTACCCAGATTGGGGAATGGAGAAATGCTGCCTCCTTGTGGCCGTTTCCCACAACAGCAGCTTTAAACCCACTGCGAAAGGTCACTAGATATTCACCAACTTGCAGTTCTGTAAATGACACCTGCCCTCCAAAAAATTTCTGGGGTCAAAAATCGACCAAAAAATTCAAAAGAGGGCAACCTTCCAAGAAGACAATTTCAAGAGGTATATTGTACTCACGGTTTTTTCTTTTAAGAGAGAAAAGAAAAAGGCGTGGGAAAATGACGAATTTTAGGAAGTTTTAAAGATATGCAAAACGAAATTACAAATACCTATCAGCTCCCAGCAGTCAGAATGACCATTGGCAAAAATGCTGCAAACAATACATGCTGAAGGGACTGTGGAGAAATGTGTACCCTCAGTTCTAAGGGGGACGTGGTAAGAACCATTAATGTAAACACAATGGAGGTGCTTTGAAAAGGTAAACATTGAGCTACCAGTGAATCAAGCATACCACCTGCTGAGCCTATCACCTGAGAAAATGAGAATCTAAAAGTCACAGGCTGGCAAACCTGTACGCCAGCAATATTTACCATAGTCAACACTTGGAAGCAACAAAAATGTCCATCAACAGAGGAATGCACCAAGAAGAAGTGGTCCATGTATACAATGGAATGTTACTCCAGTAAAAAATATAAATTAAATTTAAAAAACAAACAAATGTAAGGAGACATCAGCATTTGTGGGTTTATCCGGGCACATTGCACTCTAATTTGTAAGCGAAGAACACCACTGGCCGGTAGGTCTGTTTCCCTAGTACCAGCGTGGGGAACGTAGAAAGGCTGCCGCCCTCGGGCCGTTACCTGCAAAAGCAGGTTTAAAGCCTGAGCTAATGGTCACTTCATATGAACTAGTACTGCAGGGCTGTAAACGAAACCTGCCCTCAAAATGTCTTGAGGGAGGTAATGGCCAAAATATTTCAAAAGGTGACACATACTTTAAGTAAACACTTTGAAGAACTAAGCTCTAATCACAGCTGGAAAAATAAAAAGGACATGTCTTCAAGCTCAATTTCAACGCATGATGAGACACATGCAAATTCAGCCACAAAGAGGTATCAGCTCACACCACTCAGAATAACCATCAGCAAAAAACTACAAAGAATAAATGCTGAAGGTGCTCTGGAGAAATGCATACCCTCAACTTTATGTGGGACGTAACCTGGAAAGAGCCACTAAAGAGAACAGAATGGAGGTGCCTTTAAAAGGTAAACATTGAGCTACCCTATGATCCAGCAGACCCATTCCTGGACCTATAACCTAAGAAGACAGAATTGGAAAGACACAGGCAGGCAAATCTGCATTGCATAGTATCACAATAGCCAAGATATGGAAGTAACCAAAAAGTCCACCGACAGATGGGTGGACAAAGAAGCACTGCTACAAGTACAGATGGAATATGAGCTAGCGAGAAAATGAAACAATGCCATTTGCAGCACCATAGATGAGTCTAGAAGTAATCACGCAACTTGTAGTAAGTGAGAAAGCGAAAGACACATATCCTGTATCACATACAGGTGTTACCTAACAATTGAAACAAACGAAGATATTTCCACAGAGAAAGGCAATCACGGATTCAGTACAAAAACTTATGGTTCACCAAATGGAAAGGTGTGAGGATTGGATACACCACCATATTGAGGTTAACAGAGAGATACAAACACATGTGAAATATATAATCAGCAAAGACCTACGGAATACCAAGAGAAGACTACTCAACATTGTGTCATAACCTACATGGGAAAAGGATCTGAAGAAGAACAGATATACGTATATGTGTGAAAGAACCACATCTTGCACACCTAGAACAAACAAAACATTGTAATCAAGTTTGCTGTGATAAAAGATAAAAATTAAGTTAAAAATACGAACAAGAAGTAATGAGACATAAACTTAAAGGGCTTTTTCCTGGCACATTCCATTCTAATGTACAACCTAGAACACCACTTCCAGGAAGGCTCTGTGGCCCTAGTAACCAGATTTGGTAAAGGAGAAATGCTGCCGCCTTGTGGCCGATTCCCGCAAGAGCAGCTTTTAACCCACAGCTAATGGTCACTTAACATTCACAAGGACTCAGGGCTGTAAAGGACACCTGCCCTCAAAATTGTGCTGAGGTAGGGAATGGATAAAAAAAATTCAAAACAGGCAAATTTTTCAAGAAGATAGTATGAAGAGGTAAGTTTTACTCACTCTCTTTTTCAAAAAAGGAAAATGGATAAAAGCTCAACCTCAGGAAGTATTAGACTCATGCAACGGAATCTACAAAAAGTTTTCAACTCACACCAGTCGACTGACCATCAGCAAAACGTCTACAAACAATAAATGCTGAAGAGGTTTCAGAGAACTGTGTACCCTCTAGCTGCTGGTGAGATGTAAAGTGGTTGACAGCCAATAATGAGAACAGAAAGGAGCTGCGCTTAAAAGGAAAAATTGAGGTACCATTCAATCCAGCAGGCGCACCAACGGGCCACTCACCTGAGAAGACCAGAATCAAGAAGACCCGGGCTGCAAAAGCTGCACTGCAGCCTTATTCACAATAGACAAGACAGTGAAGCAACCAAAATGTCCATCAACAGATGAAGGGATAAAGAAGAAGTGGTCCATGTACACAATGAATACTAGCCATGGAAAACAATGAAACACTGCTCTTTGAGGCACCATAGATGATCTTGGAGATAATCACAGAACGTGAGGTAAGTCGGAAAGCAAAGTCCTATATCTTATGATAACACTTATAGGCGTTATCTAATAACTGACACAAATGAACATATTTCCACAGAGAAAGGCACTCACTGACTTAGAAAAAAAACTATGCTTATCTAAAAGGAAAGGTGGGGGGAATGGATAAATGAAGATTAGCGTTACCATATGTATACAAATACATATTATATACATATATCAAAAAGACCGACCATATAGCAAGGGAGGTTGACGGAACACTCTGTAATAATTTACATGGGAAGCGGATCTCTACATAAGTAGATATACATAATGTGTAAATGAACCAGAGTGTGTACACCTTGGACAAACAACATTCGAACCATTACCCCAATTTAAAAAATTAAAACAACGAACTAGAAGTAATGAGACATAAACTTATGGGGGGTTTTCCTGGCACATTCCATTCAAATTTACAACCTGGGTAAACGACTTCAGAACGGCTCTGCTGCCCTAGTACCCAGATTTGGGAATGGAGAAATGCTGCATCCTGGTGGCCGTTTCCCACAACAGCAGCTTTAAACCCACGGCAAAAGGTCACGAAATATTCACCAATTGCAGTTCTGTAAATGACACCTGCCCCCCAAAACATACTGAGGTCGAAAATCGACCAAAAAATTCAAGAGTGCAACCTTCCAAAAGACAATTTGAAGAGGTATATTGTACTCACACTTTGTTTTCTTTTTTCTTTTAACAGAAAAGAAAAAGGCGTGGAGAAATGATGAATTTTAGGAATTTTTAAAGACAGGTAAACCCAACTTACAAAAACCTATCTGCTCACACCAGTCAGAATGGCCATCAAGAAAAATGCTGCAAACAATAAATGCTGACGTGATTGTGGAGAAATGCGTACCCTCGATTCTAAGGGGCACGTGGTAAGAGCCACTAATGAAAGCACAATTGAGGTGCCTTGAAAAGGTAAACATTGAGCTACCATACCAGTCAATCAATCATACCCACTGCTGGGTCTATCACCTGAGAGAATGAAAATCAAAAATCACAGGCTGGCAATCCTGCGCTCCAGCAATATTTACCGTAGGCAACACTTGGAAGAAACGAAACTGTCCATCAAAAGAGGAATGCACCAAGAAGAAGGGGTCCATGTACACAATGGAATAGTAGCCATGGAAAACATTGAAGCACTGCTCTTTGAGGCACCATAGATGAGCCTGGAGATAATCACAAAACATGAAGTAGGACGGAAAGCAAAAGACCTATATCCTACGATATCACTTATGGCATTATCTAATAACGGACACAAATGAACATATTTCCAAAGAGAAAGACACTCACAGGCTTAGAAAACAAACTATGCTCATCTAAAAGGAAAGGGGGGGGGAATTGATAAATGAAGATGAGTGTTACTATACGTATACAAATACATATTATATACATGTATCAAAAAGACCGAACATATAGCAAGGGAGGTCTACGGAACACTGTAATATTTTACATGGGAAGAGGATCTGTACATTAATAGACATATATAATGTACAAATGAACCAGATTGTGTACACCTAGGACAAACAGTATTCTAATCTTTACCCCGATTAAAAAAAATTAAAAAACCAAGAAGAAGTAATGAGACATAAACTTATGGGGATTTCTCCTGGCAAATTCCATTCTAATTTACAACCTAGGACAAGGACGTGCAGAAAGGCTCTGCTGCCCTAGTACCCAGATTGGGGAATGGAGAAATGCTGCCTCCTTGTGGCCGTTTCCCACAACAGCAGCTTTAAACCCACTGCGAAAGGTCACTAGATATTCACCAACTTGCAGTTCTGTAAATGACACCTGCCCTCCAAAAAATTTCTGGGGTCAAAAATCGACCAAAAAATTCAAAAGAGGGCAACCTTCCAAGAAGACAATTTCAAGAGGTATATTGTACTCACGGTTTTTTCTTTTAAGAGAGAAAAGAAAAAGGCGTGGGAAAATGACGAATTTTAGGAAGTTTTAAAGATATGCAAAACGAAATTACAAATACCTATCAGCTCCCAGCAGTCAGAATGACCATTGGCAAAAATGCTGCAAACAATACATGCTGAAGGGACTGTGGAGAAATGTGTACCCTCAGTTCTAAGGGGGACGTGGTAAGAACCATTAATGTAAACACAATGGAGGTGCTTTGAAAAGGTAAACATTGAGCTACCAGTGAATCAAGCATACCACCTGCTGAGCCTATCACCTGAGAAAATGAGAATCTAAAAGTCACAGGCTGGCAAACCTGTACGCCAGCAATATTTACCATAGTCAACACTTGGAAGCAACAAAAATGTCCATCAACAGAGGAATGCACCAAGAAGAAGTGGTCCATGTATACAATGGAATGTTACTCCAGTAAAAAATATAAATTAAATTTAAAAAACAAACAAATGTAAGGAGACATCAGCATTTGTGGGTTTATCCGGGCACATTGCACTCTAATTTGTAAGCGAAGAACACCACTGGCCGGTAGGTCTGTTTCCCTAGTACCAGCGTGGGGAACGTAGAAAGGCTGCCGCCCTCGGGCCGTTACCTGCAAAAGCAGGTTTAAAGCCTGAGCTAATGGTCACTTCATATGAACTAGTACTGCAGGGCTGTAAACGAAACCTGCCCTCAAAATGTCTTGAGGGAGGTAATGGCCAAAATATTTCAAAAGGTGACACATACTTTAAGTAAACACTTTGAAGAACTAAGCTCTAATCACAGCTGGAAAAATAAAAAGGACATGTCTTCAAGCTCAATTTCAACGCATGATGAGACACATGCAAATTCAGCCACAAAGAGGTATCAGCTCACACCACTCAGAATAACCATCAGCAAAAAACTACAAAGAATAAATGCTGAAGGTGCTCTGGAGAAATGCATACCCTCAACTTTATGTGGGACGTAACCTGGAAAGAGCCACTAAAGAGAACAGAATGGAGGTGCCTTTAAAAGGTAAACATTGAGCTACCCTATGATCCAGCAGACCCATTCCTGGACCTATAACCTAAGAAGACAGAATTGGAAAGACACAGGCAGGCAAATCTGCATTGCATAGTATCACAATAGCCAAGATATGGAAGTAACCAAAAAGTCCACCGACAGATGGGTGGACAAAGAAGCACTGCTACAAGTACAGATGGAATATGAGCTAGCGAGAAAATGAAACAATGCCATTTGCAGCACCATAGATGAGTCTAGAAGTAATCACGCAACTTGTAGTAAGTGAGAAAGCGAAAGACACATATCCTGTATCACATACAGGTGTTACCTAACAATTGAAACAAACGAAGATATTTCCACAGAGAAAGGCAATCACGGATTCAGTACAAAAACTTATGGTTCACCAAATGGAAAGGTGTGAGGATTGGATACACCACCATATTGAGGTTAACAGAGAGATACAAACACATGTGAAATATATAATCAGCAAAGACCTACGGAATACCAAGAGAAGACTACTCAACATTGTGTCATAACCTACATGGGAAAAGGATCTGAAGAAGAACAGATATACGTATATGTGTGAAAGAACCACATCTTGCACACCTAGAACAAACAAAACATTGTAATCAAGTTTGCTGTGATAAAAGATAAAAATTAAGTTAAAAATACGAACAAGAAGTAATGAGACATAAACTTAAAGGGCTTTTTCCTGGCACATTCCATTCTAATGTACAACCTAGAACACCACTTCCAGGAAGGCTCTGTGGCCCTAGTAACCAGATTTGGTAAAGGAGAAATGCTGCCGCCTTGTGGCCGATTCCCGCAAGAGCAGCTTTTAACCCACAGCTAATGGTCACTTAACATTCACAAGGACTCAGGGCTGTAAAGGACACCTGCCCTCAAAATTGTGCTGAGGTAGGGAATGGATAAAAAAAATTCAAAACAGGCAAATTTTTCAAGAAGATAGTATGAAGAGGTAAGTTTTACTCACTCTCTTTTTCAAAAAAGGAAAATGGATAAAAGCTCAACCTCAGGAAGTATTAGACTCATGCAACGGAATCTACAAAAAGTTTTCAACTCACACCAGTCGACTGACCATCAGCAAAACGTCTACAAACAATAAATGCTGAAGAGGTTTCAGAGAACTGTGTACCCTCTAGCTGCTGGTGAGATGTAAAGTGGTTGACAGCCAATAATGAGAACAGAAAGGAGCTGCGCTTAAAAGGAAAAATTGAGGTACCATTCAATCCAGCAGGCGCACCAACGGGCCACTCACCTGAGAAGACCAGAATCAAGAAGACCCGGGCTGCAAAAGCTGCACTGCAGCCTTATTCACAATAGACAAGACAGTGAAGCAACCAAAATGTCCATCAACAGATGAAGGGATAAAGAAGAAGTGGTCCATGTACACAATGAATACTAGCCATGGAAAACAATGAAACACTGCTCTTTGAGGCACCATAGATGATCTTGGAGATAATCACAGAACGTGAGGTAAGTCGGAAAGCAAAGTCCTATATCTTATGATAACACTTATAGGCGTTATCTAATAACTGACACAAATGAACATATTTCCACAGAGAAAGGCACTCACTGACTTAGAAAAAAAACTATGCTTATCTAAAAGGAAAGGTGGGGGGAATGGATAAATGAAGATTAGCGTTACCATATGTATACAAATACATATTATATACATATATCAAAAAGACCGACCATATAGCAAGGGAGGTTGACGGAACACTCTGTAATAATTTACATGGGAAGCGGATCTCTACATAAGTAGATATACATAATGTGTAAATGAACCAGAGTGTGTACACCTTGGACAAACAACATTCGAACCATTACCCCAATTTAAAAAATTAAAACAACGAACTAGAAGTAATGAGACATAAACTTATGGGGGGTTTTCCTGGCACATTCCATTCAAATTTACAACCTGGGTAAACGACTTCAGAACGGCTCTGCTGCCCTAGTACCCAGATTTGGGAATGGAGAAATGCTGCATCCTGGTGGCCGTTTCCCACAACAGCAGCTTTAAACCCACGGCAAAAGGTCACGAAATATTCACCAATTGCAGTTCTGTAAATGACACCTGCCCCCCAAAACATACTGAGGTCGAAAATCGACCAAAAAATTCAAGAGTGCAACCTTCCAAAAGACAATTTGAAGAGGTATATTGTACTCACACTTTGTTTTCTTTTTTCTTTTAACAGAAAAGAAAAAGGCGTGGAGAAATGATGAATTTTAGGAATTTTTAAAGACAGGTAAACCCAACTTACAAAAACCTATCTGCTCACACCAGTCAGAATGGCCATCAAGAAAAATGCTGCAAACAATAAATGCTGACGTGATTGTGGAGAAATGCGTACCCTCGATTCTAAGGGGCACGTGGTAAGAGCCACTAATGAAAGCACAATTGAGGTGCCTTGAAAAGGTAAACATTGAGCTACCATACCAGTCAATCAATCATACCCACTGCTGGGTCTATCACCTGAGAGAATGAAAATCAAAAATCACAGGCTGGCAATCCTGCGCTCCAGCAATATTTACCGTAGGCAACACTTGGAAGAAACGAAACTGTCCATCAAAAGAGGAATGCACCAAGAAGAAGGGGTCCATGTACACAATGGAATAGTAGCCATGGAAAACATTGAAGCACTGCTCTTTGAGGCACCATAGATGAGCCTGGAGATAATCACAAAACATGAAGTAGGACGGAAAGCAAAAGACCTATATCCTATGATATCACTTATGGCATTATCTAATAACGGACACAAATGAACATATTTCCAAAGAGAAAGACACTCACAGGCTTAGAAAACAAACTATGCTCATCTAAAAGGAAAGGGGGGGGGGATTTGATAAATGAAGATGAGTGTTACTATACGTATACAAATACATATTATATACATGTATCAAAAAGACCGAACATATAGCAAGGGAGGTCTACGGAACACTGTAATATTTTACATGGGAAGAGGATCTGTACATTAATAGACATATATAATGTACAAATGAACCAGATTGTGTACACCTAGGACAAACAGTATTCTAATCTTCACCCCGATTAAAAAAAATTAAAAAACCAAGAAGAAGTAATGAGACATAAACTTATGGGGATTTCTCCTGGCAAATTCCATTCTAATTTACAACCTAGGACAACGACGTCCAGAAAGGCTCTGCTGCCCTAGTACCCAGATTTGGGAATGGAGAAATGCTGCATCCTGGTGGCCGTTTCCCACAACAGCAGCTTTAAACCCACGGCAAAAGGTCACGAAATATTCACCAATTGCAGTTCTGTAAATGACACCTGCCCCCCAAAACATACTGAGGTCGAAAATCGACCAAAAAATTCAAGAGTGCAACCTTCCAAAAGACAATTTGAAGAGGTATATTGTACTCACACTTTGTTTTCTTTTTTCTTTTAACAGAAAAGAAAAAGGCGTGGAGAAATGATGAATTTTAGGAATTTTTAAAGACAGGTAAACCCAACTTACAAAAACCTATCAGCTCACACCAGTCAGAATGGCCATCAACAAAAATGCTGCAAACAATAAATGCTGACGTGATTGTGGAGAAATGCGTACCCTCGATTCTAAGGGGCACGTGGTAAGAGCCACTAATGAAAGCACAATTGAGGTGCCTTGAAAAGGTAAACATTGAGCTACCATACCAGTCAATCAATCATACCCACTGCTGGGTCTATCACCTGAGAGAATGAAAATCAAAAATCACAGGCTGGCAATCCTGCGCTCCAGCAATATTTACCGTAGGCAACACTTGGAAGAAACGAAACTGTCCATCAAAAGAGGAATGCACCAAGAAGAAGGGGTCCATGTACACAATGGAATAGTAGCCATGGAAAACATTGAAGCACTGCTCTTTGAGGCACCATAGATGAGCCTGGAGATAATCACAAAACATGAAGTAGGACGGAAAGCAAAAGACCTATATCCTATGATATCACTTATGGCATTGTCTAATAACGGACACAAATGAACATATTTCCAAAGAGAAAGACACTCACAGGCTTAGAAAACAAACTATGCTCATCTAAAAGGAAAGGGGGGGGGGGAATTGATAAATGAAGATGAGTGTTACTATACGTATACAAATACATATTATATACATGTATCAAAAAGACCGAACATATAGCAAGGGAGGTCTACGGAACACTGTAATATTTTACATGGGAAGAGGATCTGTACATTAATAGACATATATAATGTACAAATGAACCAGATTGTGTACACCTAGGACAAACAGTATTCTAATCTTTACCCCGATTAAAAAAAATTAAAAAACCAAGAAGAAGTAATGAGACATAAACTTATGGGGATTTCTCCTGGCAAATTCCATTCTAATTTACAACCTAGGACAAGGACGTGCAGAAAGGCTCTGCTGCCCTAGTACCCAGATTGGGGAATGGAGAAATGCTGCCTCCTTGTGGCCGTTTCCCACAACAGCAGCTTTAAACCCACTGCGAAAGGTCACTAGATATTCACCAACTTGCAGTTCTGTAAATGACACCTGCCCTCCAAAAAATTTCTGGGGTCAAAAATCGACCAAAAAATTCAAAAGAGGGCAACCTTCCAAGAAGACAATTTCAAGAGGTATATTGTACTCACGGTTTTTTCTTTTAAGAGAGAAAAGAAAAAGGCGTGGGAAAATGACGAATTTTAGGAAGTTTTAAAGATATGCAAAACGAAATTACAAATACCTATCAGCTCCCAGCAGTCAGAATGACCATTGGCAAAAATGCTGCAAACAATACATGCTGAAGGGATTGTGGAGAAATGTGTACCCTCAGTTCTAAGGGGGACGTGGAAAGAACCATTAATGTAAACACAATGGAGGTGCTTTGAAAAGGTAAACATTGAGCTACCAGTGAATCAAGCATACCACCTGCTGAGCCTATCACCTGAGAAAATGAGAATCTAAAAGTCACAGGCTGGCAAACCTGTACGCCAGCAATATTTACCATAGTCAACACTTGGAAGCAACAAAAATGTCCATCAACAGAGGAATGCACCAAGAAGAAGTGGTCCATGTATACAATGGAATGTTACTCCAGTAAAAAATATAAATTAAATTTAAAAAACAAACAAATGTAAGGAGACATCAGCATTTGTGGGTTTATCCGGGCACATTGCACTCTAATTTGTAAGCGAAGAACACCACTGGCCGGTAGGTCTGTTTCCCTAGTACCAGCGTGGGGAACGTAGAAAGGCTGCCGCCCTCGGGCCGTTACCTGCAAAAGCAGGTTTAAAGCCTGAGCTAATGGTCACTTCATATGAACTAGTACTGCAGGGCTGTAAATGAAACCTGCCCTCAAAATGTCTTGAGGGAGGTAATGGCCAAAATATTTCAAAAGGTGACACATACTTTAAGTAAACACTTTGAAGAACTAAGCTCTAATCACAGCTGGAAAAATAAAAAGGACATGTCTTCAAGCTCAATTTCAACGCATGATGAGACACATGCAAATTCAACCACAAAGAGGTATCAGCTCACACCACTCAGAATAACCATCAGCAAAAAACTACAAAGAATAAATGCTGAAGGTGCTCTGGAGAAATGCATACCCTCAACTTTATGTGGGACGTAACCTGGAAAGAGCCACTAAAGAGAACAGAATGGAGGTGCCTTTAAAAGGTAAACATTGAGCTACCATATGATCCAGCAGACCCATTCCTGGACCTATAACCTAAGAAGACAGAATTGGAAAGACACAGGCAGGCAAATCTGCATTGCATAGTATCACAATAGCCAAGATATGGAAGTAACCAAAAAGTCCACCGACAGATGGGTGGACAAAGAAGCACTGCTACAAGTACAGATGGAATATGAGCTAGCGAGAAAATGAAACAATGCCATTTGCAGCACCATAGATGAGTCTAGAAGTAATCACGCAACTTGTAGTAAGTGAGAAAGCGAAAGACACATATCCTGTATCACATACAGGTGTTACCTAACAATTGAAACAAACGAAGATATTTCCACAGAGAAAGGCAATCACGGATTCAGTACAAAAACTTATGGTTCACCAAATGGAAAGGTGTGAGGATTGGATACACCACCATATTGAGGTTAACAGAGAGATACAAACACATGTGAAATATATAATCAGCAAAGACCTACGGAATACCAAGAGAAGACTACTCAACATTGTGTCATAACCTACATGGGAAAAGGATCTGAAGAAGAACAGATATACGTATATGTGTGAAAGAACCACATCTTGCACACCTAGAACAAACAAAACATTGTAATCAAGTTTGCTGTGATAAAAGATAAAAATTAAGTTAAAAATACGAACAAGAAGTAATGAGACATAAACTTAAAGGGCTTTTTCCTGGCACATTCCATTCTAATGTACAACCTAGAACACCACTTCCAGGAAGGCTCTGTGGCCCTAGTAACCAGATTTGGTAAAGGAGAAATGCTGCCGCCTTGTGGCCGATTCCCGCAAGAGCAGCTTTTAACCCACAGCTAACGGTCACTTAACATTCACAAGGACTCAGGGCTGTAAAGGACACCTGCCCTCAAAATTGTGCTGAGGTAGGGAATGGATAAAAAAAATTCAAAACAGGCAAATTTTTCAAGAAGATAGTATGAAGAGGTAAGTTTTACTCACTCTCTTTTTCAAAAAAGGAAAATGGATAAAAGCTCAACCTCAGGAAGTATTAGACTCATGCAACGGAATCTACAAAAAGTTTTCAACTCACACCAGTCGACTGACCATCAGCAAAAAGTCTACAAACAATAAATGCTGAAGAGGTTTCAGAGAACTGTGTACCCTCTAGCTGCTGGTGAGATGTAAAGTGGTTGACAGCCAATAATGAGAACAGAAAGGAGCTGCGCTTAAAAGGAAAAATTGAGGTACCATTCAATCCAGCAGGCGCACCAACGGGCCGCTCACCTGAGAAGACCAGAATCAAGAAGACCCGGGCTGCAAAAGCTGCACTGCAGCCTTATTCACAATAGACAAGACAGTGAAGCAACCAAAATGTCCATCAACAGATGAAGGGATAAAGAAGAAGTGGTCCATGTACACAATGAATACTAGCCATGGAAAACAATGAAACACTGCTCTTTGAGGCACCATAGATGATCTTGGAGATAATCACAGAACGTGAGGTAAGTCGGAAAGCAAAGTCCTATATCCTATGATAACACTTATAGGCGTTATCTAATAACTGACACAAATGAACATATTTCCACAGAGAAAGGCACTCACTGACTTAGAAAAAAAACTATGCTTATCTAAAAGGAAAGGTGGGGGGAATGGATAAATGAAGATTAGCGTTACCATATGTATACAAATACATATTATATACATATATCAAAAAGACCGACCATATAGCAAGGGAGGTTGACGGAACACTCTGTAATAATTTACATGGGAAGCGGATCTCTACATAAGTAGATATACATAATGTGTAAATGAACCAGAGTGTGTACACCTTGGACAAACAACATTCGAACCATTACCCCAATTTAAAAAATTAAAACAACGAACTAGAAGTAATGAGACATAAACTTATGGGGGGTTTTCCTGGCACATTCCATTCAAATTTACAACCTGGGTAAACGACTTCAGAACGGCTCTGCTGCCCTAGTACCCAGACTTGGGAATGGAGAAATGCTGCATCCTGGTGGCCGTTTCCCACAACAGCAGCTTTAAACCCACGGCAAAAGGTCACGAAATATTCACCAATTGCAGTTCTGTAAATGACACCTGCCCCCCAAAACATACTGAGGTCGAAAATCGACCAAAAAATTCAAGAGTGCAACCTTCCAAAAGACAATTTGAAGAGGTATATTGTACTCACACTTTGTTCTCTTTTTTCTTTTAACAGAAAAGAAAAAGGCGTGGAGAAATGATGAATTTTAGGAATTTTTAAAGACAGGTAAACCCAACTTACAAAAACCTATCTGCTCACACCAGTCAGAATGGCCATCAACAAAAATGCTGCAAACAATAAATGCTGACGTGATTGTGGAGAAATGCGTACCCTCGATTCTAAGGGGCACGTGGTAAGAGCCACTAATGAAAGCACAATTGAGGTGCCTTGAAAAGGTAAACATTGAGCTACCATACCAGTCAATCAATCATACCCACTGCTGGGTCTATCACCTGAGAGAATGAAAATCAAAAATCACAGGCTGGCAATCCTGCGCTCCAGCAATATTTACCGTAGGCAACACTTGGAAGAAACGAAACTGTCCATCAAAAGAGGAATGCACCAAGAAGAAGGGGTCCATGTACACAATGGAATAGTAGCCATGGAAAACATTGAAGCACTGCTCTTTGAGGCACCATAGATGAGCCTGGAGATAATCACAAAACATGAAGTAGGACGGAAAGCAAAAGACCTATATCCTACGATATCACTTATGGCATTATCTAATAACGGACACAAATGAACATATTTCCAAAGAGAAAGACACTCACAGGCTTAGAAAACAAACTATGCTCATCTAAAAGGAAAGGGGGGGGGGAATTGATAAATGAAGATGAGTGTTACTATACGTATACAAATACATATTATATACATGTATCAAAAAGACCGAACATATAGCAAGGGAGGTCTACGGAACACTGTAATATTTTACATGGGAAGAGGATCTGTACATTAATAGACATATATAATGTACAAATGAACCAGATTGTGTACACCTAGGACAAACAGTATTCTAATCTTTACCCCGATTAAAAAAAATTAAAAAACCAAGAAGAAGTAATGAGACATAAACTTATGGGGATTTCTCCTGGCAAATTCCATTCTAATTTACAACCTAGGACAAGGACGTGCAGAAAGGCTCTGCTGCCCTAGTACCCAGATTGGGGAATGGAGAAATGCTGCCTCCTTGTGGCCGTTTCCCACAACAGCAGCTTTAAACCCACTGCGAAAGGTCACTAGATATTCACCAACTTGCAGTTCTGTAAATGACACCTGCCCTCCAAAAAATTTCTGGGGTCAAAAATCGACCAAAAAATTCAAAAGAGGGCAACCTTCCAAGAAGACAATTTCAAGAGGTATATTGTACTCACGGTTTTTTCTTTTAAGAGAGAAAAGAAAAAGGCGTGGGAAAATGACGAATTTTAGGAAGTTTTAAAGATATGCAAAACGAAATTACAAATACCTATCAGCTCCCAGCAGTCAGAATGACCATTGGCAAAAATGCTGCAAACAATACATGCTGAAGGGATTGTGGAGAAATGTGTACCCTCAGTTCTAAGGGGGACGTGGAAAGAACCATTAATGTAAACACAATGGAGGTGCTTTGAAAAGGTAAACATTGAGCTACCAGTGAATCAAGCATACCACCTGCTGAGCCTATCACCTGAGAAAATGAGAATCTAAAAGTCACAGGCTGGCAAACCTGTACGCCAGCAATATTTACCATAGTCAACACTTGGAAGCAACAAAAATGTCCATCAACAGAGGAATGCACCAAGAAGAAGTGGTCCATGTATACAATGGAATGTTACTCCAGTAAAAAATATAAATTAAATTTAAAAAACAAACAAATGTAAGGAGACATCAGCATTTGTGGGTTTATCCGGGCACATTGCACTCTAATTTGTAAGCGAAGAACACCACTGGCCGGTAGGTCTGTTTCCCTAGTACCAGCGTGGGGAACGTAGAAAGGCTGCCGCCCTCGGGCCGTTACCTGCAAAAGCAGGTTTAAAGCCTGAGCTAATGGTCACTTCATATGAACTAGTACTGCAGGGCTGTAAATGAAACCTGCCCTCAAAATGTCTTGAGGGAGGTAATGGCCAAAATATTTCAAAAGGTGACACATACTTTAAGTAAACACTTTGAAGAACTAAGCTCTAATCACAGCTGGAAAAATAAAAAGGACATGTCTTCAAGCTCAATTTCAACGCATGATGAGACACATGCAAATTCAACCACAAAGAGGTATCAGCTCACACCACTCAGAATAACCATCAGCAAAAAACTACAAAGAATAAATGCTGAAGGTGCTCTGGAGAAATGCATACCCTCAACTTTATGTGGGACGTAACCTGGAAAGAGCCACTAAAGAGAACAGAATGGAGGTGCCTTTAAAAGGTAAACATTGAGCTACCATATGATCCAGCAGACCCATTCCTGGACCTATAACCTAAGAAGACAGAATTGGAAAGACACAGGCAGGCAAATCTGCATTGCATAGTATCACAATAGCCAAGATATGGAAGTAACCAAAAAGTCCACCGACAGATGGGTGGACAAAGAAGCACTGCTACAAGTACAGATGGAATATGAGCTAGCGAGAAAATGAAACAATGCCATTTGCAGCACCATAGATGAGTCTAGAAGTAATCACGCAACTTGTAGTAAGTGAGAAAGCGAAAGACACATATCCTGTATCACATACAGGTGTTACCTAACAATTGAAACAAACGAAGATATTTCCACAGAGAAAGGCAATCACGGATTCAGTACAAAAACTTATGGTTCACCAAATGGAAAGGTGTGAGGATTGGATACACCACCATATTGAGGTTAACAGAGAGATACAAACACATGTGAAATATATAATCAGCAAAGACCTACGGAATACCAAGAGAAGACTACTCAACATTGTGTCATAACCTACATGGGAAAAGGATCTGAAGAAGAACAGATATACGTATATGTGTGAAAGAACCACATCTTGCACACCTAGAACAAACAAAACATTGTAATCAAGTTTGCTGTGATAAAAGATAAAAATTAAGTTAAAAATACGAACAAGAAGTAATGAGACATAAACTTAAAGGGCTTTTTCCTGGCACATTCCATTCTAATGTACAACCTAGAACACCACTTCCAGGAAGGCTCTGTGGCCCTAGTAACCAGATTTGGTAAAGGAGAAATGCTGCCGCCTTGTGGCCGATTCCCGCAAGAGCAGCTTTTAACCCACAGCTAACGGTCACTTAACATTCACAAGGACTCAGGGCTGTAAAGGACACCTGCCCTCAAAATTGTGCTGAGGTAGGGAATGGATAAAAAAAATTCAAAACAGGCAAATTTTTCAAGAAGATAGTATGAAGAGGTAAGTTTTACTCACTCTCTTTTTCAAAAAAGGAAAATGGATAAAAGCTCAACCTCAGGAAGTATTAGACTCATGCAACGGAATCTACAAAAAGTTTTCAACTCACACCAGTCGACTGACCATCAGCAAAAAGTCTACAAACAATAAATGCTGAAGAGGTTTCAGAGAACTGTGTACCCTCTAGCTGCTGGTGAGATGTAAAGTGGTTGACAGCCAATAATGAGAACAGAAAGGAGCTGCGCTTAAAAGGAAAAATTGAGGTACCATTCAATCCAGCAGGCGCACCAACGGGCCGCTCACCTGAGAAGACCAGAATCAAGAAGACCCGGGCTGCAAAAGCTGCACTGCAGCCTTATTCACAATAGACAAGACAGTGAAGCAACCAAAATGTCCATCAACAGATGAAGGGATAAAGAAGAAGTGGTCCATGTACACAATGAATACTAGCCATGGAAAACAATGAAACACTGCTCTTTGAGGCACCATAGATGATCTTGGAGATAATCACAGAACGTGAGGTAAGTCGGAAAGCAAAGTCCTATATCTTATGATAACACTTATAGGCGTTATCTAATAACTGACACAAATGAACATATTTCCACAGAGAAAGGCACTCACTGACTTAGAAAAAAAACTATGCTTATCTAAAAGGAAAGGTGGGGGGAATGGATAAATGAAGATTAGCGTTACCATATGTATACAAATACATATTATATACATATATCAAAAAGACCGACCATATAGCAAGGGAGGTTGACGGAACACTCTGTAATAATTTACATGGGAAGCGGATCTCTACATAAGTAGATATACATAATGTGTAAATGAACCAGAGTGTGTACACCTTGGACAAACAACATTCGAACCATTACCCCAATTTAAAAAATTAAAACAACGAACTAGAAGTAATGAGACATAAACTTATGGGGGGTTTTCCTGGCACATTCCATTCAAATTTACAACCTGGGTAAACGACTTCAGAACGGCTCTGCTGCCCTAGTACCCAGACTTGGGAATGGAGAAATGCTGCATCCTGGTGGCCGTTTCCCACAACAGCAGCTTTAAACCCACGGCAAAAGGTCACGAAATATTCACCAATTGCAGTTCTGTAAATGACACCTGCCCCCCAAAACATACTGAGGTCGAAAATCGACCAAAAAATTCAAGAGTGCAACCTTCCAAAAGACAATTTGAAGAGGTATATTGTACTCACACTTTGTTCTCTTTTTTCTTTTAACAGAAAAGAAAAAGGCGTGGAGAAATGATGAATTTTAGGAATTTTTAAAGACAGGTAAACCCAACTTACAAAAACCTATCTGCTCACACCAGTCAGAATGGCCATCAACAAAAATGCTGCAAACAATAAATGCTGACGTGATTGTGGAGAAATGCGTACCCTCGATTCTAAGGGGCACGTGGTAAGAGCCACTAATGAAAGCACAATTGAGGTGCCTTGAAAAGGTAAACATTGAGCTACCATACCAGTCAATCAATCATACCCACTGCTGGGTCTATCACCTGAGAGAATGAAAATCAAAAATCACAGGCTGGCAATCCTGCGCTCCAGCAATATTTACCGTAGGCAACACTTGGAAGAAACGAAACTGTCCATCAAAAGAGGAATGCACCAAGAAGAAGGGGTCCATGTACACAATGGAATAGTAGCCATGGAAAACATTGAAGCACTGCTCTTTGAGGCACCATAGATGAGCCTGGAGATAATCACAAAACATGAAGTAGGACGGAAAGCAAAAGACCTATATCCTACGATATCACTTATGGCATTATCTAATAACGGACACAAATGAACATATTTCCAAAGAGAAAGACACTCACAGGCTTAGAAAACAAACTATGCTCATCTAAAAGGAAAGGGGGGGGGGAATTGATAAATGAAGATGAGTGTTACTATACGTATACAAATACATATTATATACATGTATCAAAAAGACCGAACATATAGCAAGGGAGGTCTACGGAACACTGTAATATTTTACATGGGAAGAGGATCTGTACATTAATAGACATATATAATGTACAAATGAACCAGATTGTGTACACCTAGGACAAACAGTATTCTAATCTTTACCCCGATTAAAAAAAATTAAAAAACCAAGAAGAAGTAATGAGACATAAACTTATGGGGATTTCTCCTGGCAAATTCCATTCTAATTTACAACCTAGGACAAGGACGTGCAGAAAGGCTCTGCTGCCCTAGTACCCAGATTGGGGAATGGAGAAATGCTGCCTCCTTGTGGCCGTTTCCCACAACAGCAGCTTTAAACCCACTGCGAAAGGTCACTAGATATTCACCAACTTGCAGTTCTGTAAATGACACCTGCCCTCCAAAAAATGTCTGGGGTCAAAAATCGACCAAAAAATTCAAAAGAGGGCAACCTTCCAAGAAGACAATTTCAAGAGGTATATTGTACTCACGGTTTTTTCTTTTAAGAGAGAAAAGAAAAAGGCGTGGGAAAATGACGAATTTTAGGAAGTTTTAAAGATATGCAAAACGAAATTACAAATACCTATCAGCTCCCAGCAGTCAGAATGACCATTGGCAAAAATGCTGCAAACAATACATGCTGAAGGGATTGTGGAGAAATGTGTACCCTCAGTTCTAAGGGGGACGTGGAAAGAACCATTAATGTAAACACAATGGAGGTGCTTTGAAAAGGTAAACATTGAGCTACCAGTGAATCAAGCATACCACCTGCTGAGCCTATCACCTGAGAAAATGAGAATCTAAAAGTCACAGGCTGGCAAACCTGTACGCCAGCAATATTTACCATAGTCAACACTTGGAAGCAACAAAAATGTCCATCAACAGAGGAATGCACCAAGAAGAAGTGGTCCATGTATACAATGGAATGTTACTCCAGTAAAAAATATAAATTAAATTTAAAAAACAAACAAATGTAAGGAGACATCAGCATTTGTGGGTTTATCCGGGCACATTGCACTCTAATTTGTAAGCGAAGAACACCACTGGCCGGTAGGTCTGTTTCCCTAGTACCAGCGTGGGGAACGTAGAAAGGCTGCCGCCCTCGGGCCGTTACCTGCAAAAGCAGGTTTAAAGCCTGAGCTAATGGTCACTTCATATGAACTAGTACTGCAGGGCTGTAAATGAAACCTGCCCTCAAAATGTCTTGAGGGAGGTAATGGCCAAAATATTTCAAAAGGTGACACATACTTTAAGTAAACACTTTGAAGAACTAAGCTCTAATCACAGCTGGAAAAATAAAAAGGACATGTCTTCAAGCTCAATTTCAACGCATGATGAGACACATGCAAATTCAACCACAAAGAGGTATCAGCTCACACCACTCAGAATAACCATCAGCAAAAAACTACAAAGAATAAATGCTGAAGGTGCTCTGGAGAAATGCATACCCTCAACTTTATGTGGGACGTAACCTGGAAAGAGCCACTAAAGAGAACAGAATGGAGGTGCCTTTAAAAGGTAAACATTGAGCTACCATATGATCCAGCAGACCCATTCCTGGACCTATAACCTAAGAAGACAGAATTGGAAAGACACAGGCAGGCAAATCTGCATTGCATAGTATCACAATAGCCAAGATATGGAAGTAACCAAAAAGTCCACCGACAGATGGGTGGACAAAGAAGCACTGCTACAAGTACAGATGGAATATGAGCTAGCGAGAAAATGAAACAATGCCATTTGCAGCACCATAGATGAGTCTAGAAGTAATCGCGCAACTTGTAGTAAGTGAGAAAGCGAAAGACACATATCCTGTATCACATACAGGTGTTACCTAACAATTGAAACAAACGAAGATATTTCCACAGAGAAAGGCAATCACGGATTCAGTACAAAAACTTATGGTTCACCAAATGGAAAGGTGTGAGGATTGGATACACCACCATATTGAGGTTAACAGAGAGATACAAACACATGTGAAATATATAATCAGCAAAGACCTACGGAATACCAAGAGAAGACTACTCAACATTGTGTCATAACCTACATGGGAAAAGGATCTGAAGAAGAACAGATATACGTATATGTGTGAAAGAACCACATCTTGCACACCTAGAACAAACAAAACATTGTAATCAAGTTTGCTGTGATAAAAGATAAAAATTAAGTTAAAAATACGAACAAGAAGTAATGAGACATAAACTTAAAGGGCTTTTTCCTGGCACATTCCATTCTAATGTACAACCTAGAACACCACTTCCAGGAAGGCTCTGTGGCCCTAGTAACCAGATTTGGTAAAGGAGAAATGCTGCCGCCTTGTGGCCGATTCCCGCAAGAGCAGCTTTTAACCCACAGCTAATGGTCACTTAACATTCACAAGGACTCGGGGCTGTAAAGGACACCTGCCCTCAAAATTGTGCTGAGGTAGGGAATGGATAAAAAAAATTCAAAACAGGCAAATTTTTCAAGAAGATAGTATGAAGAGGTAAGTTTTACTCACTCTCTTTTTCAAAAAAGGAAAATGGATAAAAGCTCAACCTCAGGAAGTATTAGACTCATGCAACGGAATCTACAAAAAGTTTTCAACTCACACCAGTCGACTGACCATCAGCAAAAAGTCTACAAACAATAAATGCTGAAGAGGTTTCAGAGAACTGTGTACCCTCTAGCTGCTGGTGAGATGTAAAGTGGTTGACAGCCAATAATGAGAACAGAAAGGAGCTGCGCTTAAAAGGAAAAATTGAGGTACCATTCAATCCAGCAGGCGCACCAACGGGCCGCTCACCTGAGAAGACCAGAATCAAGAAGACCCGGGCTGCAAAAGCTGCACTGCAGCCTTATTCACAATAGACAAGACAGTGAAGCAACCAAAATGTCCATCAACAGATGAAGGGATAAAGAAGAAGTGGTCCATGTACACAATGAATACTAGCCATGGAAAACAATGAAACACTGCTCTTTGAGGCACCATAGATGATCTTGGAGATAATCACAGAACGTGAGGTAAGTCGGAAAGCAAAGTCCTATATCCTATGATAACACTTATAGGCGTTATCTAATAACTGACACAAATGAACATATTTCCACAGAGAAAGGCACTCACTGACTTAGAAAAAAAACTATGCTTATCTAAAAGGAAAGGTGGGGGGAATGGATAAATGAAGATTAGCGTTACCATATGTATACAAATACATATTATATACATATATCAAAAAGACCGACCATATAGCAAGGGAGGTTGACGGAACACTCTGTAATAATTTACATGGGAAGCGGATCTCTACATAAGTAGATATACATAATGTGTAAATGAACCAGAGTGTGTACACCTTGGACAAACAACATTCGAACCATTACCCCAATTTAAAAAATTAAAACAACGAACTAGAAGTAATGAGACATAAACTTATGGGGGGTTTTCCTGGCACATTCCATTCAAATTTACAACCTGGGTAAACGACTTCAGAACGGCTCTGCTGCCCTAGTACCCAGACTTGGGAATGGAGAAATGCTGCATCCTGGTGGCCGTTTCCCACAACAGCAGCTTTAAACCCACGGCAAAAGGTCACGAAATATTCACCAATTGCAGTTCTGTAAATGACACCTGCCCCCCAAAACATACTGAGGTCGAAAATCGACCAAAAAATTCAAGAGTGCAACCTTCCAAAAGACAATTTGAAGAGGTATATTGTACTCACACTTTGTTCTCTTTTTTCTTTTAACAGAAAAGAAAAAGGCGTGGAGAAATGATGAATTTTAGGAATTTTTAAAGACAGGTAAACCCAACTTACAAAAACCTATCTGCTCACACCAGTCAGAATGGCCATCAACAAAAATGCTGCAAACAATAAATGCTGACGTGATTGTGGAGAAATGCGTACCCTCGATTCTAAGGGGCACGTGGTAAGAGCCACTAATGAAAGCACAATTGAGGTGCCTTGAAAAGGTAAACATTGAGCTACCATACCAGTCAATCAATCATACCCACTGCTGGGTCTATCACCTGAGAGAATGAAAATCAAAAATCACAGGCTGGCAATCCTGCGCTCCAGCAATATTTACCGTAGGCAACACTTGGAAGAAACGAAACTGTCCATCAAAAGAGGAATGCACCAAGAAGAAGGGGTCCATGTACACAATGGAATAGTAGCCATGGAAAACATTGAAGCACTGCTCTTTGAGGCACCATAGATGAGCCTGGAGATAATCACAAAACATGAAGTAGGACGGAAAGCAAAAGACCTATATCCTACGATATCACTTATGGCATTATCTAATAACGGACACAAATGAACATATTTCCAAAGAGAAAGACACTCACAGGCTTAGAAAACAAACTATGCTCATCTAAAAGGAAAGGGGGGGGGGGAATTGATAAATGAAGATGAGTGTTACTATACGTATACAAATACATATTATATACATGTATCAAAAAGACCGAACATATAGCAAGGGAGGTCTACGGAACACTGTAATATTTTACATGGGAAGAGGATCTGTACATTAATAGACATATATAATGTACAAATGAACCAGATTGTGTACACCTAGGACAAACAGTATTCTAATCTTTACCCCGATTAAAAAAAATTAAAAAACCAAGAAGAAGTAATGAGACATAAACTTATGGGGATTTCTCCTGGCAAATTCCATTCTAATTTACAACCTAGGACAAGGACGTGCAGAAAGGCTCTGCTGCCCTAGTACCCAGATTGGGGAATGGAGAAATGCTGCCTCCTTGTGGCCGTTTCCCACAACAGCAGCTTTAAACCCACTGCGAAAGGTCACTAGATATTCACCAACTTGCAGTTCTGTAAATGACACCTGCCCTCCAAAAAATTTCTGGGGTCAAAAATCGACCAAAAAATTCAAAAGAGGGCAACCTTCCAAGAAGACAATTTCAAGAGGTATATTGTACTCACGGTTTTTTCTTTTAAGAGAGAAAAGAAAAAGGCGTGGGAAAATGACGAATTTTAGGAAGTTTTAAAGATATGCAAAACGAAATTACAAATACCTATCAGCTCCCAGCAGTCAGAATGACCATTGGCAAAAATGCTGCAAACAATACATGCTGAAGGGATTGTGGAGAAATGTGTACCCTCAGTTCTAAGGGGGACGTGGAAAGAACCATTAATGTAAACACAATGGAGGTGCTTTGAAAAGGTAAACATTGAGCTACCAGTGAATCAAGCATACCACCTGCTGAGCCTATCACCTGAGAAAATGAGAATCTAAAAGTCACAGGCTGGCAAACCTGTACGCCAGCAATATTTACCATAGTCAACACTTGGAAGCAACAAAAATGTCCATCAACAGAGGAATGCACCAAGAAGAAGTGGTCCATGTATACAATGGAATGTTACTCCAGTAAAAAATATAAATTAAATTTAAAAAACAAACAAATGTAAGGAGACATCAGCATTTGTGGGTTTATCCGGGCACATTGCACTCTAATTTGTAAGCGAAGAACACCACTGGCCGGTAGGTCTGTTTCCCTAGTACCAGCGTGGGGAACGTAGAAAGGCTGCCGCCCTCGGGCCGTTACCTGCAAAAGCAGGTTTAAAGCCTGAGCTAATGGTCACTTCATATGAACTAGTACTGCAGGGCTGTAAATGAAACCTGCCCTCAAAATGTCTTGAGGGAGGTAATGGCCAAAATATTTCAAAAGGTGACACATACTTTAAGTAAACACTTTGAAGAACTAAGCTCTAATCACAGCTGGAAAAATAAAAAGGACATGTCTTCAAGCTCAATTTCAACGCATGATGAGACACATGCAAATTCAACCACAAAGAGGTATCAGCTCACACCACTCAGAATAACCATCAGCAAAAAACTACAAAGAATAAATGCTGAAGGTGCTCTGGAGAAATGCATACCCTCAACTTTATGTGGGACGTAACCTGGAAAGAGCCACTAAAGAGAACAGAATGGAGGTGCCTTTAAAAGGTAAACATTGAGCTACCATATGATCCAGCAGACCCATTCCTGGACCTATAACCTAAGAAGACAGAATTGGAAAGACACAGGCAGGCAAATCTGCATTGCATAGTATCACAATAGCCAAGATATGGAAGTAACCAAAAAGTCCACCGACAGATGGGTGGACAAAGAAGCACTGCTACAAGTACAGATGGAATATGAGCTAGCGAGAAAATGAAACAATGCCATTTGCAGCACCATAGATGAGTCTAGAAGTAATCACGCAACTTGTAGTAAGTGAGAAAGCGAAAGACACATATCCTGTATCACATACAGGTGTTACCTAACAATTGAAACAAACGAAGATATTTCCACAGAGAAAGGCAATCACGGATTCAGTACAAAAACTTATGGTTCACCAAATGGAAAGGTGTGAGGATTGGATACACCACCATATTGAGGTTAACAGAGAGATACAAACACATGTGAAATATATAATCAGCAAAGACCTACGGAATACCAAGAGAAGACTACTCAACATTGTGTCATAACCTACATGGGAAAAGGATCTGAAGAAGAACAGATATACGTATATGTGTGAAAGAACCACATCTTGCACACCTAGAACAAACAAAACATTGTAATCAAGTTTGCTGTGATAAAAGATAAAAATTAAGTTAAAAATACGAACAAGAAGTAATGAGACATAAACTTAAAGGGCTTTTTCCTGGCACATTCCATTCTAATGTACAACCTAGAACACCACTTCCAGGAAGGCTCTGTGGCCCTAGTAACCAGATTTGGTAAAGGAGAAATGCTGCCGCCTTGTGGCCGATTCCCGCAAGAGCAGCTTTTAACCCACAGCTAACGGTCACTTAACATTCACAAGGACTCAGGGCTGTAAAGGACACCTGCCCTCAAAATTGTGCTGAGGTAGGGAATGGATAAAAAAAATTCAAAACAGGCAAATTTTTCAAGAAGATAGTATGAAGAGGTAAGTTTTACTCACTCTCTTTTTCAAAAAAGGAAAATGGATAAAAGCTCAACCTCAGGAAGTATTAGACTCATGCAACGGAATCTACAAAAAGTTTTCAACTCACACCAGTCGACTGACCATCAGCAAAAAGTCTACAAACAATAAATGCTGAAGAGGTTTCAGAGAACTGTGTACCCTCTAGCTGCTGGTGAGATGTAAAGTGGTTGACAGCCAATAATGAGAACAGAAAGGAGCTGCGCTTAAAAGGAAAAATTGAGGTACCATTCAATCCAGCAGGCGCACCAACGGGCCGCTCACCTGAGAAGACCAGAATCAAGAAGACCCGGGCTGCAAAAGCTGCACTGCAGCCTTATTCACAATAGACAAGACAGTGAAGCAACCAAAATGTCCATCAACAGATGAAGGGATAAAGAAGAAGTGGTCCATGTACACAATGAATACTAGCCATGGAAAACAATGAAACACTGCTCTTTGAGGCACCATAGATGATCTTGGAGATAATCACAGAACGTGAGGTAAGTCGGAAAGCAAAGTCCTATATCTTATGATAACACTTATAGGCGTTATCTAATAACTGACACAAATGAACATATTTCCACAGAGAAAGGCACTCACTGACTTAGAAAAAAAACTATGCTTATCTAAAAGGAAAGGTGGGGGGAATGGATAAATGAAGATTAGCGTTACCATATGTATACAAATACATATTATATACATATATCAAAAAGACCGACCATATAGCAAGGGAGGTTGACGGAACACTCTGTAATAATTTACATGGGAAGCGGATCTCTACATAAGTAGATATACATAATGTGTAAATGAACCAGAGTGTGTACACCTTGGACAAACAACATTCGAACCATTACCCCAATTTAAAAAATTAAAACAACGAACTAGAAGTAATGAGACATAAACTTATGGGGGGTTTTCCTGGCACATTCCATTCAAATTTACAACCTGGGTAAACGACTTCAGAACGGCTCTGCTGCCCTAGTACCCAGACTTGGGAATGGAGAAATGCTGCATCCTGGTGGCCGTTTCCCACAACAGCAGCTTTAAACCCACGGCAAAAGGTCACGAAATATTCACCAATTGCAGTTCTGTAAATGACACCTGCCCCCCAAAACATACTGAGGTCGAAAATCGACCAAAAAATTCAAGAGTGCAACCTTCCAAAAGACAATTTGAAGAGGTATATTGTACTCACACTTTGTTCTCTTTTTTCTTTTAACAGAAAAGAAAAAGGCGTGGAGAAATGATGAATTTTAGGAATTTTTAAAGACAGGTAAACCCAACTTACAAAAACCTATCTGCTCACACCAGTCAGAATGGCCATCAACAAAAATGCTGCAAACAATAAATGCTGACGTGATTGTGGAGAAATGCGTACCCTCGATTCTAAGGGGCACGTGGTAAGAGCCACTAATGAAAGCACAATTGAGGTGCCTTGAAAAGGTAAACATTGAGCTACCATACCAGTCAATCAATCATACCCACTGCTGGGTCTATCACCTGAGAGAATGAAAATCAAAAATCACAGGCTGGCAATCCTGCGCTCCAGCAATATTTACCGTAGGCAACACTTGGAAGAAACGAAACTGTCCATCAAAAGAGGAATGCACCAAGAAGAAGGGGTCCATGTACACAATGGAATAGTAGCCATGGAAAACATTGAAGCACTGCTCTTTGAGGCACCATAGATGAGCCTGGAGATAATCACAAAACATGAAGTAGGACGGAAAGCAAAAGACCTATATCCTACGATATCACTTATGGCATTATCTAATAACGGACACAAATGAACATATTTCCAAAGAGAAAGACACTCACAGGCTTAGAAAACAAACTATGCTCATCTAAAAGGAAAGGGGGGGGGGAATTGATAAATGAAGATGAGTGTTACTATACGTATACAAATACATATTATATACATGTATCAAAAAGACCGAACATATAGCAAGGGAGGTCTACGGAACACTGTAATATTTTACATGGGAAGAGGATCTGTACATTAATAGACATATATAATGTACAAATGAACCAGATTGTGTACACCTAGGACAAACAGTATTCTAATCTTTACCCCGATTAAAAAAAATTAAAAAACCAAGAAGAAGTAATGAGACATAAACTTATGGGGATTTCTCCTGGCAAATTCCATTCTAATTTACAACCTAGGACAAGGACGTGCAGAAAGGCTCTGCTGCCCTAGTACCCAGATTGGGGAATGGAGAAATGCTGCCTCCTTGTGGCCGTTTCCCACAACAGCAGCTTTAAACCCACTGCGAAAGGTCACTAGATATTCACCAACTTGCAGTTCTGTAAATGACACCTGCCCGCCAAAAAATGTCTGGGGTCAAAAATCGACCAAAAAATTCAAAAGAGGGCAACCTTCCAAGAAGACAATTTCAAGAGGTATATTGTACTCACGGTTTTTTCTTTTAAGAGAGAAAAGAAAAAGGCGTGGGAAAATGACGAATTTTAGGAAGTTTTAAAGATATGCAAAACGAAATTACAAATACCTATCAGCTCCCAGCAGTCAGAATGACCATTGGCAAAAATGCTGCAAACAATACATGCTGAAGGGATTGTGGAGAAATGTGTACCCTCAGTTCTAAGGGGGACGTGGAAAGAACCATTAATGTAAACACAATGGAGGTGCTTTGAAAAGGTAAACATTGAGCTACCAGTGAATCAAGCATACCACCTGCTGAGCCTATCACCTGAGAAAATGAGAATCTAAAAGTCACAGGCTGGCAAACCTGTACGCCAGCAATATTTACCATAGTCAACACTTGGAAGCAACAAAAATGTCCATCAACAGAGGAATGCACCAAGAAGAAGTGGTCCATGTATACAATGGAATGTTACTCCAGTAAAAAATATAAATTAAATTTAAAAAACAAACAAATGTAAGGAGACATCAGCATTTGTGGGTTTATCCGGGCACATTGCACTCTAATTTGTAAGCGAAGAACACCACTGGCCGGTAGGTCTGTTTCCCTAGTACCAGCGTGGGGAACGTAGAAAGGCTGCCGCCCTCGGGCCGTTACCTGCAAAAGCAGGTTTAAAGCCTGAGCTAATGGTCACTTCATATGAACTAGTACTGCAGGGCTGTAAATGAAACCTGCCCTCAAAATGTCTTGAGGGAGGTAATGGCCAAAATATTTCAAAAGGTGACACATACTTTAAGTAAACACTTTGAAGAACTAAGCTCTAATCACAGCTGGAAAAATAAAAAGGACATGTCTTCAAGCTCAATTTCAACGCATGATGAGACACATGCAAATTCAACCACAAAGAGGTATCAGCTCACACCACTCAGAATAACCATCAGCAAAAAACTACAAAGAATAAATGCTGAAGGTGCTCTGGAGAAATGCATACCCTCAACTTTATGTGGGACGTAACCTGGAAAGAGCCACTAAAGAGAACAGAATGGAGGTGCCTTTAAAAGGTAAACATTGAGCTACCATATGATCCAGCAGACCCATTCCTGGACCTATAACCTAAGAAGACAGAATTGGAAAGACACAGGCAGGCAAATCTGCATTGCATAGTATCACAATAGCCAAGATATGGAAGTAACCAAAAAGTCCACCGACAGATGGGTGGACAAAGAAGCACTGCTACAAGTACAGATGGAATATGAGCTAGCGAGAAAATGAAACAATGCCATTTGCAGCACCATAGATGAGTCTAGAAGTAATCGCGCAACTTGTAGTAAGTGAGAAAGCGAAAGACACATATCCTGTATCACATACAGGTGTTACCTAACAATTGAAACAAACGAAGATATTTCCACAGAGAAAGGCAATCACGGATTCAGTACAAAAACTTATGGTTCACCAAATGGAAAGGTGTGAGGATTGGATACACCACCATATTGAGGTTAACAGAGAGATACAAACACATGTGAAATATATAATCAGCAAAGACCTACGGAATACCAAGAGAAGACTACTCAACATTGTGTCATAACCTACATGGGAAAAGGATCTGAAGAAGAACAGATATACGTATATGTGTGAAAGAACCACATCTTGCACACCTAGAACAAACAAAACATTGTAATCAAGTTTGCTGTGATAAAAGATAAAAATTAAGTTAAAAATACGAACAAGAAGTAATGAGACATAAACTTAAAGGGCTTTTTCCTGGCACATTCCATTCTAATGTACAACCTAGAACACCACTTCCAGGAAGGCTCTGTGGCCCTAGTAACCAGATTTGGTAAAGGAGAAATGCTGCCGCCTTGTGGCCGATTCCCGCAAGAGCAGCTTTTAACCCACAGCTAATGGTCACTTAACATTCACAAGGACTCGGGGCTGTAAAGGACACCTGCCCTCAAAATTGTGCTGAGGTAGGGAATGGATAAAAAAAATTCAAAACAGGCAAATTTTTCAAGAAGATAGTATGAAGAGGTAAGTTTTACTCACTCTCTTTTTCAAAAAAGGAAAATGGATAAAAGCTCAACCTCAGGAAGTATTAGACTCATGCAACGGAATCTACAAAAAGTTTTCAACTCACACCAGTCGACTGACCATCAGCAAAACGTCTACAAACAATAAATGCTGAAGAGGTTTCAGAGAACTGTGTACCCTCTAGCTGCTGGTGAGATGTAAAGTGGTTGACAGCCAATAATGAGAACAGAAAGGAGCTGCGCTTAAAAGGAAAAATTGAGGTACCATTCAATCCAGCAGGCGCACCAACGGGCCGCTCACCTGAGAAGACCAGAATCAAGAAGACCCGGGCTGCAAAAGCTGCACTGCAGCCTTATTCACAATAGACAAGACAGTGAAGCAACCAAAATGTCCATCAACAGATGAAGGGATAAAGAAGAAGTGGTCCATGTACACAATGAATACTAGCCATGGAAAACAATGAAACACTGCTCTTTGAGGCACCATAGATGATCTTGGAGATAATCACAGAACGTGAGGTAAGTCGGAAAGCAAAGTCCTATATCTTATGATAACACTTATAGGCGTTATCTAATAACTGACACAAATGAACATATTTCCACAGAGAAAGGCACTCACTGACTTAGAAAAAAAACTATGCTTATCTAAAAGGAAAGGTGGGGGGAATGGATAAATGAAGATTAGCGTTACCATATGTATACAAATACATATTATATACATATATCAAAAAGACCGACCATATAGCAAGGGAGGTTGACGGAACACTCTGTAATAATTTACATGGGAAGCGGATCTCTACATAAGTAGATATACATAATGTGTAAATGAACCAGAGTGTGTACACCTTGGACAAACAACATTCGAACCATTACCCCAATTTAAAAAATTAAAACAACGAACTAGAAGTAATGAGACATAAACTTATGGGGGGTTTTCCTGGCACATTCCATTCAAATTTACAACCTGGGTAAACGACTTCAGAACGGCTCTGCTGCCCTAGTACCCAGACTTGGGAATGGAGAAATGCTGCATCCTGGTGGCCGTTTCCCACAACAGCAGCTTTAAACCCACGGCAAAAGGTCACGAAATATTCACCAATTGCAGTTCTGTAAATGACACCTGCCCCCCAAAACATACTGAGGTCGAAAATCGACCAAAAAATTCAAGAGTGCAACCTTCCAAAAGACAATTTGAAGAGGTATATTGTACTCACACTTTGTTCTCTTTTTTCTTTTAACAGAAAAGAAAAAGGCGTGGAGAAATGATGAATTTTAGGAATTTTTAAAGACAGGTAAACCCAACTTACAAAAACCTATCTGCTCACACCAGTCAGAATGGCCATCAACAAAAATGCTGCAAACAATAAATGCTGACGTGATTGTGGAGAAATGCGTACCCTCGATTCTAAGGGGCACGTGGTAAGAGCCACTAATGAAAGCACAATTGAGGTGCCTTGAAAAGGTAAACATTGAGCTACCATACCAGTCAATCAATCATACCCACTGCTGGGTCTATCACCTGAGAGAATGAAAATCAAAAATCACAGGCTGGCAATCCTGCGCTCCAGCAATATTTACCGTAGGCAACACTTGGAAGAAACGAAACTGTCCATCAAAAGAGGAATGCACCAAGAAGAAGGGGTCCATGTACACAATGGAATAGTAGCCATGGAAAACATTGAAGCACTGCTCTTTGAGGCACCATAGATGAGCCTGGAGATAATCACAAAACATGAAGTAGGACGGAAAGCAAAAGACCTATATCCTACGATATCACTTATGGCATTATCTAATAACGGACACAAATGAACATATTTCCAAAGAGAAAGACACTCACAGGCTTAGAAAACAAACTATGCTCATCTAAAAGGAAAGGGGGGGGGGAATTGATAAATGAAGATGAGTGTTACTATACGTATACAAATACATATTATATACATGTATCAAAAAGACCGAACATATAGCAAGGGAGGTCTACGGAACACTGTAATATTTTACATGGGAAGAGGATCTGTACATTAATAGACATATATAATGTACAAATGAACCAGATTGTGTACACCTAGGACAAACAGTATTCTAATCTTTACCCCGATTAAAAAAAATTAAAAAACCAAGAAGAAGTAATGAGACATAAACTTATGGGGATTTCTCCTGGCAAATTCCATTCTAATTTACAACCTAGGACAAGGACGTGCAGAAAGGCTCTGCTGCCCTAGTACCCAGATTGGGGAATGGAGAAATGCTGCCTCCTTGTGGCCGTTTCCCACAACAGCAGCTTTAAACCCACTGCGAAAGGTCACTAGATATTCACCAACTTGCAGTTCTGTAAATGACACCTGCCCGCCAAAAAATGTCTGGGGTCAAAAATCGACCAAAAAATTCAAAAGAGGGCAACCTTCCAAGAAGACAATTTCAAGAGGTATATTGTACTCACGGTTTTTTCTTTTAAGAGAGAAAAGAAAAAGGCGTGGGAAAATGACGAATTTTAGGAAGTTTTAAAGATATGCAAAACGAAATTACAAATACCTATCAGCTCCCAGCAGTCAGAATGACCATTGGCAAAAATGCTGCAAACAATACATGCTGAAGGGATTGTGGAGAAATGTGTACCCTCAGTTCTAAGGGGGACGTGGAAAGAACCATTAATGTAAACACAATGGAGGTGCTTTGAAAAGGTAAACATTGAGCTACCAGTGAATCAAGCATACCACCTGCTGAGCCTATCACCTGAGAAAATGAGAATCTAAAAGTCACAGGCTGGCAAACCTGTACGCCAGCAATATTTACCATAGTCAACACTTGGAAGCAACAAAAATGTCCATCAACAGAGGAATGCACCAAGAAGAAGTGGTCCATGTATACAATGGAATGTTACTCCAGTAAAAAATATAAATTAAATTTAAAAAACAAACAAATGTAAGGAGACATCAGCATTTGTGGGTTTATCCGGGCACATTGCACTCTAATTTGTAAGCGAAGAACACCACTGGCCGGTAGGTCTGTTTCCCTAGTACCAGCGTGGGGAACGTAGAAAGGCTGCCGCCCTCGGGCCGTTACCTGCAAAAGCAGGTTTAAAGCCTGAGCTAATGGTCACTTCATATGAACTAGTACTGCAGGGCTGTAAATGAAACCTGCCCTCAAAATGTCTTGAGGGAGGTAATGGCCAAAATATTTCAAAAGGTGACACATACTTTAAGTAAACACTTTGAAGAACTAAGCTCTAATCACAGCTGGAAAAATAAAAAGGACATGTCTTCAAGCTCAATTTCAACGCATGATGAGACACATGCAAATTCAACCACAAAGAGGTATCAGCTCACACCACTCAGAATAACCATCAGCAAAAAACTACAAAGAATAAATGCTGAAGGTGCTCTGGAGAAATGCATACCCTCAACTTTATGTGGGACGTAACCTGGAAAGAGCCACTAAAGAGAACAGAATGGAGGTGCCTTTAAAAGGTAAACATTGAGCTACCATATGATCCAGCAGACCCATTCCTGGACCTATAACCTAAGAAGACAGAATTGGAAAGACACAGGCAGGCAAATCTGCATTGCATAGTATCACAATAGCCAAGATATGGAAGTAACCAAAAAGTCCACCGACAGATGGGTGGACAAAGAAGCACTGCTACAAGTACAGATGGAATATGAGCTAGCGAGAAAATGAAACAATGCCATTTGCAGCACCATAGATGAGTCTAGAAGTAATCGCGCAACTTGTAGTAAGTGAGAAAGCGAAAGACACATATCCTGTATCACATACAGGTGTTACCTAACAATTGAAACAAACGAAGATATTTCCACAGAGAAAGGCAATCACGGATTCAGTACAAAAACTTATGGTTCACCAAATGGAAAGGTGTGAGGATTGGATACACCACCATATTGAGGTTAACAGAGAGATACAAACACATGTGAAATATATAATCAGCAAAGACCTACGGAATACCAAGAGAAGACTACTCAACATTGTGTCATAACCTACATGGGAAAAGGATCTGAAGAAGAACAGATATACGTATATGTGTGAAAGAACCACATCTTGCACACCTAGAACAAACAAAACATTGTAATCAAGTTTGCTGTGATAAAAGATAAAAATTAAGTTAAAAATACGAACAAGAAGTAATGAGACATAAACTTAAAGGGCTTTTTCCTGGCACATTCCATTCTAATGTACAACCTAGAACACCACTTCCAGGAAGGCTCTGTGGCCCTAGTAACCAGATTTGGTAAAGGAGAAATGCTGCCGCCTTGTGGCCGATTCCCGCAAGAGCAGCTTTTAACCCACAGCTAATGGTCACTTAACATTCACAAGGACTCGGGGCTGTAAAGGACACCTGCCCTCAAAATTGTGCTGAGGTAGGGAATGGATAAAAAAAATTCAAAACAGGCAAATTTTTCAAGAAGATAGTATGAAGAGGTAAGTTTTACTCACTCTCTTTTTCAAAAAAGGAAAATGGATAAAAGCTCAACCTCAGGAAGTATTAGACTCATGCAACGGAATCTACAAAAAGTTTTCAACTCACACCAGTCGACTGACCATCAGCAAAACGTCTACAAACAATAAATGCTGAAGAGGTTTCAGAGAACTGTGTACCCTCTAGCTGCTGGTGAGATGTAAAGTGGTTGACAGCCAATAATGAGAACAGAAAGGAGCTGCGCTTAAAAGGAAAAATTGAGGTACCATTCAATCCAGCAGGCGCACCAACGGGCCGCTCACCTGAGAAGACCAGAATCAAGAAGACCCGGGCTGCAAAAGCTGCACTGCAGCCTTATTCACAATAGACAAGACAGTGAAGCAACCAAAATGTCCATCAACAGATGAAGGGATAAAGAAGAAGTGGTCCATGTACACAATGAATACTAGCCATGGAAAACAATGAAACACTGCTCTTTGAGGCACCATAGATGATCTTGGAGATAATCACAGAACGTGAGGTAAGTCGGAAAGCAAAGTCCTATATCTTATGATAACACTTATAGGCGTTATCTAATAACTGACACAAATGAACATATTTCCACAGAGAAAGGCACTCACTGACTTAGAAAAAAAACTATGCTTATCTAAAAGGAAAGGTGGGGGGAATGGATAAATGAAGATTAGCGTTACCATATGTATACAAATACATATTATATACATATATCAAAAAGACCGACCATATAGCAAGGGAGGTTGACGGAACACTCTGTAATAATTTACATGGGAAGCGGATCTCTACATAAGTAGATATACATAATGTGTAAATGAACCAGAGTGTGTACACCTTGGACAAACAACATTCGAACCATTACCCCAATTTAAAAAATTAAAACAACGAACTAGAAGTAATGAGACATAAACTTATGGGGGGTTTTCCTGGCACATTCCATTCAAATTTACAACCTGGGTAAACGACTTCAGAACGGCTCTGCTGCCCTAGTACCCAGACTTGGGAATGGAGAAATGCTGCATCCTGGTGGCCGTTTCCCACAACAGCAGCTTTAAACCCACGGCAAAAGGTCACGAAATATTCACCAATTGCAGTTCTGTAAATGACACCTGCCCCCCAAAACATACTGAGGTCGAAAATCGACCAAAAAATTCAAGAGTGCAACCTTCCAAAAGACAATTTGAAGAGGTATATTGTACTCACACTTTGTTCTCTTTTTTCTTTTAACAGAAAAGAAAAAGGCGTGGAGAAATGATGAATTTTAGGAATTTTTAAAGACAGGTAAACCCAACTTACAAAAACCTATCTGCTCACACCAGTCAGAATGGCCATCAACAAAAATGCTGCAAACAATAAATGCTGACGTGATTGTGGAGAAATGCGTACCCTCGATTCTAAGGGGCACGTGGTAAGAGCCACTAATGAAAGCACAATTGAGGTGCCTTGAAAAGGTAAACATTGAGCTACCATACCAGTCAATCAATCATACCCACTGCTGGGTCTATCACCTGAGAGAATGAAAATCAAAAATCACAGGCTGGCAATCCTGCGCTCCAGCAATATTTACCGTAGGCAACACTTGGAAGAAACGAAACTGTCCATCAAAAGAGGAATGCACCAAGAAGAAGGGGTCCATGTACACAATGGAATAGTAGCCATGGAAAACATTGAAGCACTGCTCTTTGAGGCACCATAGATGAGCCTGGAGATAATCACAAAACATGAAGTAGGACGGAAAGCAAAAGACCTATATCCTACGATATCACTTATGGCATTATCTAATAACGGACACAAATGAACATATTTCCAAAGAGAAAGACACTCACAGGCTTAGAAAACAAACTATGCTCATCTAAAAGGAAAGGGGGGGGGGAATTGATAAATGAAGATGAGTGTTACTATACGTATACAAATACATATTATATACATGTATCAAAAAGACCGAACATATAGCAAGGGAGGTCTACGGAACACTGTAATATTTTACATGGGAAGAGGATCTGTACATTAATAGACATATATAATGTACAAATGAACCAGATTGTGTACACCTAGGACAAACAGTATTCTAATCTTTACCCCGATTAAAAAAAATTAAAAAACCAAGAAGAAGTAATGAGACATAAACTTATGGGGATTTCTCCTGGCAAATTCCATTCTAATTTACAACCTAGGACAAGGACGTGCAGAAAGGCTCTGCTGCCCTAGTACCCAGATTGGGGAATGGAGAAATGCTGCCTCCTTGTGGCCGTTTCCCACAACAGCAGCTTTAAACCCACTGCGAAAGGTCACTAGATATTCACCAACTTGCAGTTCTGTAAATGACACCTGCCCTCCAAAAAATTTCTGGGGTCAAAAATCGACCAAAAAATTCAAAAGAGGGCAACCTTCCAAGAAGACAATTTCAAGAGGTATATTGTACTCACGGTTTTTTCTTTTAAGAGAGAAAAGAAAAAGGCGTGGGAAAATGACGAATTTTAGGAAGTTTTAAAGATATGCAAAACGAAATTACAAATACCTATCAGCTCCCAGCAGTCAGAATGACCATTGGCAAAAATGCTGCAAACAATACATGCTGAAGGGATTGTGGAGAAATGTGTACCCTCAGTTCTAAGGGGGACGTGGAAAGAACCATTAATGTAAACACAATGGAGGTGCTTTGAAAAGGTAAACATTGAGCTACCAGTGAATCAAGCATACCACCTGCTGAGCCTATCACCTGAGAAAATGAGAATCTAAAAGTCACAGGCTGGCAAACCTGTACGCCAGCAATATTTACCATAGTCAACACTTGGAAGCAACAAAAATGTCCATCAACAGAGGAATGCACCAAGAAGAAGTGGTCCATGTATACAATGGAATGTTACTCCAGTAAAAAATATAAATTAAATTTAAAAAACAAACAAATGTAAGGAGACATCAGCATTTGTGGGTTTATCCGGGCACATTGCACTCTAATTTGTAAGCGAAGAACACCACTGGCCGGTAGGTCTGTTTCCCTAGTACCAGCGTGGGGAACGTAGAAAGGCTGCCGCCCTCGGGCCGTTACCTGCAAAAGCAGGTTTAAAGCCTGAGCTAATGGTCACTTCATATGAACTAGTACTGCAGGGCTGTAAATGAAACCTGCCCTCAAAATGTCTTGAGGGAGGTAATGGCCAAAATATTTCAAAAGGTGACACATACTTTAAGTAAACACTTTGAAGAACTAAGCTCTAATCACAGCTGGAAAAATAAAAAGGACATGTCTTCAAGCTCAATTTCAACGCATGATGAGACACATGCAAATTCAACCACAAAGAGGTATCAGCTCACACCACTCAGAATAACCATCAGCAAAAAACTACAAAGAATAAATGCTGAAGGTGCTCTGGAGAAATGCATACCCTCAACTTTATGTGGGACGTAACCTGGAAAGAGCCACTAAAGAGAACAGAATGGAGGTGCCTTTAAAAGGTAAACATTGAGCTACCATATGATCCAGCAGACCCATTCCTGGACCTATAACCTAAGAAGACAGAATTGGAAAGACACAGGCAGGCAAATCTGCATTGCATAGTATCACAATAGCCAAGATATGGAAGTAACCAAAAAGTCCACCGACAGATGGGTGGACAAAGAAGCACTGCTACAAGTACAGATGGAATATGAGCTAGCGAGAAAATGAAACAATGCCATTTGCAGCACCATAGATGAGTCTAGAAGTAATCGCGCAACTTGTAGTAAGTGAGAAAGCGAAAGACACATATCCTGTATCACATACAGGTGTTACCTAACAATTGAAACAAACGAAGATATTTCCACAGAGAAAGGCAATCACGGATTCAGTACAAAAACTTATGGTTCACCAAATGGAAAGGTGTGAGGATTGGATACACCACCATATTGAGGTTAACAGAGAGATACAAACACATGTGAAATATATAATCAGCAAAGACCTACGGAATACCAAGAGAAGACTACTCAACATTGTGTCATAACCTACATGGGAAAAGGATCTGAAGAAGAACAGATATACGTATATGTGTGAAAGAACCACATCTTGCACACCTAGAACAAACAAAACATTGTAATCAAGTTTGCTGTGATAAAAGATAAAAATTAAGTTAAAAATACGAACAAGAAGTAATGAGACATAAACTTAAAGGGCTTTTTCCTGGCACATTCCATTCTAATGTACAACCTAGAACACCACTTCCAGGAAGGCTCTGTGGCCCTAGTAACCAGATTTGGTAAAGGAGAAATGCTGCCGCCTTGTGGCCGATTCCCGCAAGAGCAGCTTTTAACCCACAGCTAATGGTCACTTAACATTCACAAGGACTCGGGGCTGTAAAGGACACCTGCCCTCAAAATTGTGCTGAGGTAGGGAATGGATAAAAAAAATTCAAAACAGGCAAATTTTTCAAGAAGATAGTATGAAGAGGTAAGTTTTACTCACTCTCTTTTTCAAAAAAGGAAAATGGATAAAAGCTCAACCTCAGGAAGTATTAGACTCATGCAACGGAATCTACAAAAAGTTTTCAACTCACACCAGTCGACTGACCATCAGCAAAACGTCTACAAACAATAAATGCTGAAGAGGTTTCAGAGAACTGTGTACCCTCTAGCTGCTGGTGAGATGTAAAGTGGTTGACAGCCAATAATGAGAACAGAAAGGAGCTGCGCTTAAAAGGAAAAATTGAGGTACCATTCAATCCAGCAGGCGCACCAACGGGCCGCTCACCTGAGAAGACCAGAATCAAGAAGACCCGGGCTGCAAAAGCTGCACTGCAGCCTTATTCACAATAGACAAGACAGTGAAGCAACCAAAATGTCCATCAACAGATGAAGGGATAAAGAAGAAGTGGTCCATGTACACAATGAATACTAGCCATGGAAAACAATGAAACACTGCTCTTTGAGGCACCATAGATGATCTTGGAGATAATCACAGAACGTGAGGTAAGTCGGAAAGCAAAGTCCTATATCTTATGATAACACTTATAGGCGTTATCTAATAACTGACACAAATGAACATATTTCCACAGAGAAAGGCACTCACTGACTTAGAAAAAAAACTATGCTTATCTAAAAGGAAAGGTGGGGGGAATGGATAAATGAAGATTAGCGTTACCATATGTATACAAATACATATTATATACATATATCAAAAAGACCGACCATATAGCAAGGGAGGTTGACGGAACACTCTGTAATAATTTACATGGGAAGCGGATCTCTACATAAGTAGATATACATAATGTGTAAATGAACCAGAGTGTGTACACCTTGGACAAACAACATTCGAACCATTACCCCAGTTTAAAAAATTAAAACAACGAACTAGAAGTAATGAGACATAAACTTATGGGGGGTTTTCCTGGCACATTCCATTCAAATTTACAACCTGGGTAAACGACTTCCAGAACGGCTCTGCTGCCCTAGTACCCAGATTTGGGAATGGAGAAATGCTGCATCCTGGTGGCCGTTTCCCACAACAGCAGCTTTAAACCCACGGCAAAAGGTCACGAAATATTCACCAATTGCAGTTCTGTAAATGACACCTGCCCCCCAAAACATACTGAGGTCGAAAATCGACCAAAAAATTCAAGAGTGCAACCTTCCAAAAGACAATTTGAAGAGGTATATTGTACTCACACTTTGTTTTCTTTTTTCTTTTAACAGAAAAGAAAAAGGCGTGGAGAAATGATGAATTTTAGGAATTTTTAAAGACAGGTAAACCCAACTTACAAAAACCTATCTGCTCACACCAGTCAGAATGGCCATCAACAAAAATGCTGCAAACAATAAATGCTGACGTGATTGTGGAGAAATGCGTACCCTCGATTCTAAGGGGCACGTGGTAAGAGCCACTAATGAAAGCACAACTGAGGTGCCTTGAAAAGGTAAACATTGAGCTACCATACCAGTCAATCAATCATACCCACTGCTGGGTCTATCACCTGAGAGAATGAAAATCAAAAATCACAGGCTGGCAATCCTGCGCTCCAGCAATATTTACCGTAGGCAACACTTGGAAGAAACGAAACTGTCCATCAAAAGAGGAATGCACCAAGAAGAAGGGGTCCATGTACACAATGGAATAGTAGCCATGGAAAACATTGAAGCACTGCTCTTTGAGGCACCATAGATGAGCCTGGAGATAATCACAAAACATGAAGTAGGACGGAAAGCAAAAGACCTATATCCTATGATATCACTTATGGCATTGTCTAATAACGGACACAAATGAACATATTTCCAAAGAGAAAGACACTCACAGGCTTAGAAAACAAACTATGCTCATCTAAAAGGAAAGGGGGGGGGGAATTGATAAATGAAGATGAGTGTTACTATACGTATACAAATACATATTATATACATGTATCAAAAAGACCGAACATATAGCAAGGGAGGTCTACGGAACACTGTAATATTTTACATGGGAAGAGGATCTGTACATTAATAGACATATATAATGTACAAATGAACCAGATTGTGTACACCTAGGACAAACAGTATTCTAATCTTTACCCCGATTAAAAAAAATTAAAAAACCAAGAAGAAGTAATGAGACATAAACTTATGGGGATTTCTCCTGGCAAATTCCATTCTAATTTACAACCTAGGACAAGGACGTGCAGAAAGGCTCTGCTGCCCTAGTACCCAGATTGGGGAATGGAGAAATGCTGCCTCCTTGTGGCCGTTTCCCACAACAGCAGCTTTAAACCCACTGCGAAAGGTCACTAGATATTCACCAACTTGCAGTTCTGTAAATGACACCTGCCCTCCAAAAAATTTCTGGGGTCAAAAATCGACCAAAAAATTCAAAAGAGGGCAACCTTCCAAGAAGACAATTTCAAGAGGTATATTGTACTCACGGTTTTTTCTTTTAAGAGAGAAAAGAAAAAGGCGTGGGAAAATGACGAATTTTAGGAAGTTTTAAAGATATGCAAAACGAAATTACAAATACCTATCAGCTCCCAGCAGTCAGAATGACCATTGGCAAAAATGCTGCAAACAATACATGCTGAAGGGATTGTGGAGAAATGTGTACCCTCAGTTCTAAGGGGGACGTGGAAAGAACCATTAATGTAAACACAATGGAGGTGCTTTGAAAAGGTAAACATTGAGCTACCAGTGAATCAAGCATACCACCTGCTGAGCCTATCACCTGAGAAAATGAGAATCTAAAAGTCACAGGCTGGCAAACCTGTACGCCAGCAATATTTACCATAGTCAACACTTGGAAGCAACAAAAATGTCCATCAACAGAGGAATGCACCAAGAAGAAGTGGTCCATGTATACAATGGAATGTTACTCCAGTAAAAAATATAAATTAAATTTAAAAAACAAACAAATGTAAGGAGACATCAGCATTTGTGGGTTTATCCGGGCACATTGCACTCTAATTTGTAAGCGAAGAACACCACTGGCCGGTAGGTCTGTTTCCCTAGTACCAGCGTGGGGAACGTAGAAAGGCTGCCGCCCTCGGGCCGTTACCTGCAAAAGCAGGTTTAAAGCCTGAGCTAATGGTCACTTCATATGAACTAGTACTGCAGGGCTGTAAATGAAACCTGCCCTCAAAATGTCTTGAGGGAGGTAATGGCCAAAATATTTCAAAAGGTGACACATACTTTAAGTAAACACTTTGAAGAACTAAGCTCTAATCACAGCTGGAAAAATAAAAAGGACATGTCTTCAAGCTCAATTTCAACGCATGATGAGACACATGCAAATTCAACCACAAAGAGGTATCAGCTCACACCACTCAGAATAACCATCAGCAAAAAACTACAAAGAATAAATGCTGAAGGTGCTCTGGAGAAATGCATACCCTCAACTTTATGTGGGACGTAACCTGGAAAGAGCCACTAAAGAGAACAGAATGGAGGAGCCTTTAAAAGGTAAACATTGAGCTACCATATGATCCAGCAGACCCATTCCTGGACCTATAACCTAAGAAGACAGAATTGGAAAGACACAGGCAGGCAAATCTGCATTGCATAGTATCACAATAGCCAAGATATGGAAGTAACCAAAAAGTCCACCGACAGATGGGTGGACAAAGAAGCACTGCTACAAGTACAGATGGAATATGAGCTAGCGAGAAAATGAAACAATGCCATTTGCAGCACCATAGATGAGTCTAGAAGTAATCACGCAACTTGTAGTAAGTGAGAAAGCGAAAGACACATATCCTGTATCACATACAGGTGTTACCTAACAATTGAAACAAACGAAGATATTTCCACAGAGAAAGGCAATCACGGATTCAGTACAAAAACTTATGGTTCACCAAATGGAAAGGTGTGAGGATTGGATACACCACCATATTGAGGTTAACAGAGAGATACAAACACATGTGAAATATATAATCAGCAAAGACCTACGGAATACCAAGAGAAGACTACTCAACATTGTGTCATAACCTACATGGGAAAAGGATCTGAAGAAGAACAGATATACGTATATGTGTGAAAGAACCACATCTTGCACACCTAGAACAAACAAAACATTGTAATCAAGTTTGCTGTGATAAAAGATAAAAATTAAGTTAAAAATACGAACAAGAAGTAATGAGACATAAACTTAAAGGGCTTTTTCCTGGCACATTCCATTCTAATGTACAACCTAGAACACCACTTCCAGGAAGGCTCTGTGGCCCTAGTAACCAGATTTGGTAAAGGAGAAATGCTGCCGCCTTGTGGCCGATTCCCGCAAGAGCAGCTTTTAACCCACAGCTAATGGTCACTTAACATTCACAAGGACTCAGGGCTGTAAAGGACACCTGCCCTCAAAATTGTGCTGAGGTAGGGAATGGATAAAAAAAATTCAAAACAGGCAAATTTTTCAAGAAGATAGTATGAAGAGGTAAGTTTTACTCACTCTCTTTTTCAAAAAAGGAAAATGGATAAAAGCTCAACCTCAGGAAGTATTAGACTCATGCAACGGAATCTACAAAAAGTTTTCAACTCACACCAGTCGACTGACCATCAGCAAAAAGTCTACAAACAATAAATGCTGAAGAGGTTTCAGAGAACTGTGTACCCTCTAGCTGCTGGTGAGATGTAAAGTGGTTGACAGCCAATAATGAGAACAGAAAGGAGCTGCGCTTAAAAGGAAAAATTGAGGTACCATTCAATCCAGCAGGCGCACCAACGGGCCGCTCACCTGAGAAGACCAGAATCAAGAAGACCCGGGCTGCAAAAGCTGCACTGCAGCCTTATTCACAATAGACAAGACAGTGAAGCAACCAAAATGTCCATCAACAGATGAAGGGATAAAGAAGAAGTGGTCCATGTACACAATGAATACTAGCCATGGAAAACAATGAAACACTGCTCTTTGAGGCACCATAGATGATCTTGGAGATAATCACAGAACGTGAGGTAAGTCGGAAAGCAAAGTCCTATATCTTATGATAACACTTATAGGCGTTATCTAATAACTGACACAAATGAACATATTTCCACAGAGAAAGGCACTCACTGACTTAGAAAAAAAACTATGCTTATCTAAAAGGAAAGGTGGGGGGAATGGATAAATGAAGATTAGCGTTACCATATGTATACAAATACATATTATATACATATATCAAAAAGACCGACCATATAGCAAGGGAGGTTGACGGAACACTCTGTAATAATTTACATGGGAAGCGGATCTCTACATAAGTAGATATACATAATGTGTAAATGAACCAGAGTGTGTACACCTTGGACAAACAACATTCGAACCATTACCCCAATTTAAAAAATTAAAACAACGAACTAGAAGTAATGAGACATAAACTTATGGGGGGTTTTCCTGGCACATTCCATTCAAATTTACAACCTGGGTAAACGACTTCCAGAACGGCTCTGCTGCCCTAGTACCCAGATTTGGGAATGGAGAAATGCTGCATCCTGGTGGCCGTTTCCCACAACAGCAGCTTTAAACCCACGGCAAAAGGTCACGAAATATTCACCAATTGCAGTTCTGTAAATGACACCTGCCCCCCAAAACATACTGAGGTCGAAAATCGACCAAAAAATTCAAGAGTGCAACCTTCCAAAAGACAATTTGAAGAGGTATATTGTACTCACACTTTGTTTTCTTTTTTCTTTTAACAGAAAAGAAAAAGGCGTGGAGAAATGATGAATTTTAGGAATTTTTAAAGACAGGTAAACCCAACTTACAAAAACCTATCAGCTCACACCAGTCAGAATGGCCATCAACAAAAATGCTGCAAACAATAAATGCTGACGTGATTGTGGAGAAATGCGTACCCTCGATTCTAAGGGGCACGTGGTAAGAGCCACTAATGAAAGCACAATTGAGGTGCCTTGAAAAGGTAAACATTGAGCTACCATACCAGTCAATCAATCATACCCACTGCTGGGTCTATCACCTGAGAGAATGAAAATCAAAAATCACAGGCTGGCAATCCTGCGCTCCAGCAATATTTACCGTAGGCAACACTTGGAAGAAACGAAACTGTCCATCAAAAGAGGAATGCACCAAGAAGAAGGGGTCCATGTACACAATGGAATAGTAGCCATGGAAAACATTGAAGCACTGCTCTTTGAGGCACCATAGATGAGCCTGGAGATAATCACAAAACATGAAGTAGGACGGAAAGCAAAAGACCTATATCCTATGATATCACTTATGGCATTGTCTAATAACGGACACAAATGAACATATTTCCAAAGAGAAAGACACTCACAGGCTTAGAAAACAAACTATGCTCATCTAAAAGGAAAAGGGGGGGGGAATTGATAAATGAAGATGAGTGTTACTATACGTATACAAATACATATTATATACATGTATCAAAAAGACCGAACATATAGCAAGGGAGGTCTACGGAACACTGTAATATTTTACATGGGAAGAGGATCTGTACATTAATAGACATATATAATGTACAAATGAACCAGATTGTGTACACCTAGGACAAACAGTATTCTAATCTTTACCCCGATTAAAAAAAATTAAAAAACCAAGAAGAAGTAATGAGACATAAACTTATGGGGATTTCTCCTGGCAAATTCCATTCTAATTTACAACCTAGGACAAGGACGTGCAGAAAGGCTCTGCTGCCCTAGTACCCAGATTGGGGAATGGAGAAATGCTGCCTCCTTGTGGCCGTTTCCCACAACAGCAGCTTTAAACCCACTGCGAAAGGTCACTAGATATTCACCAACTTGCAGTTCTGTAAATGACACCTGCCCTCCAAAAAATTTCTGGGGTCAAAAATCGACCAAAAAATTCAAAAGAGGGCAACCTTCCAAGAAGACAATTTCAAGAGGTATATTGTACTCACGGTTTTTTCTTTTAAGAGAGAAAAGAAAAAGGCGTGGGAAAATGACGAATTTTAGGAAGTTTTAAAGATATGCAAAACGAAATTACAAATACCTATCAGCTCCCAGCAGTCAGAATGACCATTGGCAAAAATGCTGCAAACAATACATGCTGAAGGGATTGTGGAGAAATGTGTACCCTCAGTTCTAAGGGGGACGTGGAAAGAACCATTAATGTAAACACAATGGAGGTGCTTTGAAAAGGTAAACATTGAGCTACCAGTGAATCAAGCATACCACCTGCTGAGCCTATCACCTGAGAAAATGAGAATCTAAAAGTCACAGGCTGGCAAACCTGTACGCCAGCAATATTTACCATAGTCAACACTTGGAAGCAACAAAAATGTCCATCAACAGAGGAATGCACCAAGAAGAAGTGGTCCATGTATACAATGGAATGTTACTCCAGTAAAAAATATAAATTAAATTTAAAAAACAAACAAATGTAAGGAGACATCAGCATTTGTGGGTTTATCCGGGCACATTGCACTCTAATTTGTAAGCGAAGAACACCACTGGCCGGTAGGTCTGTTTCCCTAGTACCAGCGTGGGGAACGTAGAAAGGCTGCCGCCCTCGGGCCGTTACCTGCAAAAGCAGGTTTAAAGCCTGAGCTAATGGTCACTTCATATGAACTAGTACTGCAGGGCTGTAAATGAAACCTGCCCTCAAAATGTCTTGAGGGAGGTAATGGCCAAAATATTTCAAAAGGTGACACATACTTTAAGTAAACACTTTGAAGAACTAAGCTCTAATCACAGCTGGAAAAATAAAAAGGACATGTCTTCAAGCTCAATTTCAACGCATGATGAGACACATGCAAATTCAACCACAAAGAGGTATCAGCTCACACCACTCAGAATAACCATCAGCAAAAAACTACAAAGAATAAATGCTGAAGGTGCTCTGGAGAAATGCATACCCTCAACTTTATGTGGGACGTAACCTGGAAAGAGCCACTAAAGAGAACAGAATGGAGGTGCCTTTAAAAGGTAAACATTGAGCTACCCTATGATCCAGCAGACCCATTCCTGGACCTATAACCTAAGAAGACAGAATTGGAAAGACACAGGCAGGCAAATCTGCATTGCATAGTATCACAATAGCCAAGATATGGAAGTAACCAAAAAGTCCACCGACAGATGGGTGGACAAAGAAGCACTGCTACAAGTACAGATGGAATATGAGCTAGCGAGAAAATGAAACAATGCCATTTGCAGCACCATAGATGAGTCTAGAAGTAATCACGCAACTTGTAGTAAGTGAGAAAGCGAAAGACACATATCCTGTATCACATACAGGTGTTACCTAACAATTGAAACAAACGAAGATATTTCCACAGAGAAAGGCAATCACGGATTCAGTACAAAAACTTATGGTTCACCAAATGGAAAGGTGTGAGGATTGGATACACCACCATATTGAGGTTAACAGAGAGATACAAACACATGTGAAATATATAATCAGCAAAGACCTACGGAATACCAAGAGAAGACTACTCAACATTGTGTCATAACCTACATGGGAAAAGGATCTGAAGAAGAACAGATATACGTATATGTGTGAAAGAACCACATCTTGCACACCTAGAACAAACAAAACATTGTAATCAAGTTTGCTGTGATAAAAGATAAAAATTAAGTTAAAAATACGAACAAGAAGTAATGAGACATAAACTTAAAGGGCTTTTTCCTGGCACATTCCATTCTAATGTACAACCTAGAACACCACTTCCAGGAAGGCTCTGTGGCCCTAGTAACCAGATTTGGTAAAGGAGAAATGCTGCCGCCTTGTGGCCGATTCCCGCAAGAGCAGCTTTTAACCCACAGCTAACGGTCACTTAACATTCACAAGGACTCAGGGCTGTAAAGGACACCTGCCCTCAAAATTGTGCTGAGGTAGGGAATGGATAAAAAAAATTCAAAACAGGCAAATTTTTCAAGAAGATAGTATGAAGAGGTAAGTTTTACTCACTCTCTTTTTCAAAAAAGGAAAATGGATAAAAGCTCAACCTCAGGAAGTATTAGACTCATGCAACGGAATCTACAAAAAGTTTTCAACTCACACCAGTCGACTGACCATCAGCAAAACGTCTACAAACAATAAATGCTGAAGAGGTTTCAGAGAACTGTGTACCCTCTAGCTGCTGGTGAGATGTAAAGTGGTTGACAGCCAATAATGAGAACAGAAAGGAGCTGCGCTTAAAAGGAAAAATTGAGGTACCATTCAATCCAGCAGGCGCACCAACGGGCCGCTCACCTGAGAAGACCAGAATCAAGAAGACCCGGGCTGCAAAAGCTGCACTGCAGCCTTATTCACAATAGACAAGACAGTGAAGCAACCAAAATGTCCATCAACAGATGAAGGGATAAAGAAGAAGTGGTCCATGTACACAATGAATACTAGCCATGGAAAACAATGAAACACTGCTCTTTGAGGCACCATAGATGATCTTGGAGATAATCACAGAACGTGAGGTAAGTCGGAAAGCAAAGTCCTATATCTTATGATAACACTTATAGGCGTTATCTAATAACTGACACAAATGAACATATTTCCACAGAGAAAGGCACTCACTGACTTAGAAAAAAAACTATGCTTATCTAAAAGGAAAGGTGGGGGGAATGGATAAATGAAGATTAGCGTTACCATATGTATACAAATACATATTATATACATATATCAAAAAGACCGACCATATAGCAAGGGAGGTTGACGGAACACTCTGTAATAATTTACATGGGAAGCGGATCTCTACATAAGCAGATATACATAATGTGTAAATGAACCAGAGTGTGTACACCTTGGACAAACAACATTCGAACCATTACCCCAATTTAAAAAATTAAAACAACGAACTAGAAGTAATGAGACATAAACTTATGGGGGGTTTTCCTGGCACATTCCATTCAAATTTACAACCTGGGTAAACGACTTCCAGAACGGCCCTGCTGCCCTAGTACCCAGATTTGGGAATGGAGAAATGCTGCATCCTGGTGGCCGTTTCCCACAACAGCAGCTTTAAACCCACGGCAAAAGGTCACGAAATATTCACCAATTGCAGTTCTGTAAATGACACCTGCCCCCCAAAACATACTGAGGTCGAAAATCGACCAAAAAATTCAAGAGTGCAACCTTCCAAAAGACAATTTGAAGAGGTATATTGTACTCACACTTTGTTTTCTTTTTTCTTTTAACAGAAAAGAAAAAGGCGTGGAGAAATGATGAATTTTAGGAATTTTTAAAGACAGGTAAACCCAACTTACAAAAACCTATCTGCTCACACCAGTCAGAATGGCCATCAAGAAAAATGCTGCAAACAATAAATGCTGACGTGATTGTGGAGAAATGCGTACCCTCGATTCTAAGGGGCACGTGGTAAGAGCCACTAATGAAAGCACAATTGAGGTGCCTTGAAAAGGTAAACATTGAGCTACCATACCAGTCAATCAATCATACCCACTGCTGGCTCTATCACCTGAGAGAATGAAAATCAAAAATCACAGGCTGGCAATCCTGCGCTCCAGCAATATTTACCGTAGGCAACACTTGGAAGAAACGAAACTGTCCATCAAAAGAGGAATGCACCAAGAAGAAGGGGTCCATGTACACAATGGAATAGTAGCCATGGAAAACATTGAAGCACTGCTCTTTGAGGCACCATAGATGAGCCTGGAGATAATCACAAAACATGAAGTAGGACGGAAAGCAAAAGACCTATATCCTATGATATCACTTATGGCATTATCTAATAACGGACACAAATGAACATATTTCCAAAGAGAAAGACACTCACAGGCTTAGAAAACAAACTATGATCATCTAAAAGGAAAGGGGGGGGGGATTTGATAAATGAAGATGAGTGTTACTATACGTATACAAATACATATTATATACATGTATCAAAAAGACCGAACATATAGCAAGGGAGGTCTACGGAACACTGTAATATTTTACATGGGAAGAGGATCTGTACATTAATAGACATATATAATGTACAAATGAACCAGATTGTGTACACCTAGGACAAACAGTATTCTAATCTTTACCCCGATTAAAAAAAATTAAAAAACCAAGAAGAAGTAATGAGACATAAACTTATGGGGATTTCTCCTGGCAAATTCCATTCTAATTTACAACCTAGGACAACGACGTCCAGAAAGGCTCTGCTGCCCTAGTACCCAGATTTGGGAATGGAGAAATGCTGCATCCTGGTGGCCGTTTCCCACAACAGCAGCTTTAAACCCACGGCAAAAGATCACGAAATATTCACCAATTGCAGTTCTGTAAATGACACCTGCCCCCCAAAACATACTGAGGTCGAAAATCGACCAAAAAATTCAAGAGTGCAACCTTCCAAAAGACAATTTGAAGAGGTATATTGTACTCACACTTTGTTTTCTTTTTTCTTTTAACAGAAAAGAAAAAGGCGTGGAGAAATGATGAATTTTAGGAATTTTTAAAGACAGGTAAACCCAACTTACAAAAACCTATCTGCTCACACCAGTCAGAATGGCCATCAAGAAAAATGCTGCAAACAATAAATGCTGACGTGATTGTGGAGAAATGCGTACCCTCGATTCTAAGGGGCACGTGGTAAGAGCCACTAATGAAAGCACAATTGAGGTGCCTTGAAAAGGTAAACATTGAGCTACCATACCAGTCAATCAATCATACCCACTGCTGGGTCTATCACCTGAGAGAATGAAAATCAAAAATCACAGGCTGGCAATCCTGCGCTCCAGCAATATTTACCGTAGGCAACACTTGGAAGAAACGAAACTGTCCATCAAAAGAGGAATGCACCAAGAAGAAGGGGTCCATGTACACAATGGAATAGTAGCCATGGAAAACATTGAAGCACTGCTCTTTGAGGCACCATAGATGAGCCTGGAGATAATCACAAAACATGAAGTAGGACGGAAAGCAAAAGACCTATATCCTATGATATCACTTATGGCATTGTCTAATAACGGACACAAATGAACATATTTCCAAAGAGAAAGACACTCACAGGCTTAGAAAACAAACTATGCTCATCTAAAAGGAAAGGGGGGGGGGAATTGATAAATGAAGATGAGTGTTACTATACGTATACAAATACATATTATATACATGTATCAAAAAGACCGAACATATAGCAAGGGAGGTCTACGGAACACTGTAATATTTTACATGGGAAGAGGATCTGTACATTAATAGACATATATAATGTACAAATGAACCAGATTGTGTACACCTAGGACAAACAGTATTCTAATCTTTACCCCGATTAAAAAAAATTAAAAAACCAAGAAGAAGTAATGAGACATAAACTTATGGGGATTTCTCCTGGCAAATTCCATTCTAATTTACAACCTAGGACAACGACGTCCAGAAAGGCTCTGCTGCCCTAGTACCCAGATTTGGGAATGGAGAAATGCTGCATCCTGGTGGCCGTTTCCCACAACAGCAGCTTTAAACCCACGGCAAAAGATCACGAAATATTCACCAATTGCAGTTCTGTAAATGACACCTGCCCCCCAAAACATACTGAGGTCGAAAATCGACCAAAAAATTCAAGAGTGCAACCTTCCAAAAGACAATTTGAAGAGGTATATTGTACTCACACTTTGTTTTCTTTTTTCTTTTAACAGAAAAGAAAAAGGGGTGGAGAAATGATGAATTTTAGGAATTTTTAAAGACAGGTAAACCCAACTTACAAAAACCTATCAGCTCACACCAGTCAGAATGGCCATCAACAAAAATGCTGCAAACAATAAATGCTGACGTGATTGTGGAGAAATGCGTACCCTCGATTCTAAGGGGCACGTGGTAAGAGCCACTAATGAAAGCACAATTGAGGTGCCTTGAAAAGGTAAACATTGAGCTACCATACCAGTCAATCAATGATACCCACTGCTGGGTCTATCACCTGAGAGAATGAAAATCAAAAATCACAGGCTGGCAATCCTGCGCTCCAGCAATATTTACCGTAGGCAACACTTGGAAGAAACGAAACTGTCCATCAAAAGAGGAATGCACCAAGAAGAAGGGGTCCATGTACACAATGGAATAGTAGCCATGGAAAACATTGAAGCACTGCTCTTTGAGGCACCATAGATGAGCCTGGAGATAATCACAAAACATGAAGTAGGACGGAAAGCAAAAGACCTATATCCTACGATATCACTTATGGCATTATCTAATAACGGACACAAATGAACATATTTCCAAAGAGAAAGACACTCACAGGCTTAGAAAACAAACTATGCTCATCTAAAAGGAAAGGGGGGGGCGGAATTGATAAATGAAGATGAGTGTTACTATACGTATACAAATACATATTATATACATGTATCAAAAAGACCGAACATATAGCAAGGGAGGTCTACGGAACACTGTAATATTTTACATGGGAAGAGGATCTGTACATTAATAGACATATATAATGTACAAATGAACCAGATTGTGTACACCTAGGACAAACAGTATTCTAATCTTTACCCCGATTAAAAAAAATTAAAAAACCAAGAAGAAGTAATGAGACATAAACTTATGGGGATTTCTCCTGGCAAATTCCATTCTAATTTACAACCTAGGACAAGGACGTGCAGAAAGGCTCTGCTGCCCTAGTACCCAGATTGGGGAATGGAGAAATGCTGCCTCCTTGTGGCCGTTTCCCACAACAGCAGCTTTAAACCCACTGCGAAAGGTCACTAGATATTCACCAACTTGCAGTTCTGTAAATGACACCTGCCCTCCAAAAAATTTCTGGGGTCAAAAATCGACCAAAAAATTCAAAAGAGGGCAACCTTCCAAGAAGACAATTTCAAGAGGTATATTGTACTCACGGTTTTTTCTTTTAAGAGAGAAAAGAAAAAGGCGTGGGAAAATGACGAATTTTAGGAAGTTTTAAAGATATGCAAAACGAAATTACAAATACCTATCAGCTCCCAGCAGTCAGAATGACCATTGGCAAAAATGCTGCAAACAATACATGCTGAAGGGATTGTGGAGAAATGTGTACCCTCAGTTCTAAGGGGGACGTGGAAAGAACCATTAATGTAAACACAATGGAGGTGCTTTGAAAAGGTAAACATTGAGCTACCAGTGAATCAAGCATACCACCTGCTGAGCCTATCACCTGAGAAAATGAGAATCTAAAAGTCACAGGCTGGCAAACCTGTACGCCAGCAATATTTACCATAGTCAACACTTGGAAGCAACAAAAATGTCCATCAACAGAGGAATGCACCAAGAAGAAGTGGTCCATGTATACAATGGAATGTTACTCCAGTAAAAAATATAAATTAAATTTAAAAAACAAACAAATGTAAGGAGACATCAGCATTTGTGGGTTTATCCGGGCACATTGCACTCTAATTTGTAAGCGAAGAACACCACTGGCCGGTAGGTCTGTTTCCCTAGTACCAGCGTGGGGAACGTAGAAAGGCTGCCGCCCTCGGGCCGTTACCTGCAAAAGCAGGTTTAAAGCCTGAGCTAATGGTCACTTCATATGAACTAGTACTGCAGGGCTGTAAATGAAACCTGCCCTCAAAATGTCTTGAGGGAGGTAATGGCCAAAATATTTCAAAAGGTGACACATACTTTAAGTAAACACTTTGAAGAACTAAGCTCTAATCACAGCTGGAAAAATAAAAAGGACATGTCTTCAAGCTCAATTTCAACGCATGATGAGACACATGCAAATTCAACCACAAAGAGGTATCAGCTCACACCACTCAGAATAACCATCAGCAAAAAACTACAAAGAATAAATGCTGAAGGTGCTCTGGAGAAATGCATACCCTCAACTTTATGTGGGACGTAACCTGGAAAGAGCCACTAAAGAGAACAGAATGGAGGTGCCTTTAAAAGGTAAACATTGAGCTACCCTATGATCCAGCAGACCCATTCCTGGACCTATAACCTAAGAAGACAGAATTGGAAAGACACAGGCAGGCAAATCTGCATTGCATAGTATCACAATAGCCAAGATATGGAAGTAACCAAAAAGTCCACCGACAGATGGGTGGACAAAGAAGCACTGCTACAAGTACAGATGGAATATGAGCTAGCGAGAAAATGAAACAATGCCATTTGCAGCACCATAGATGAGTCTAGAAGTAATCACGCAACTTGTAGTAAGTGAGAAAGCGAAAGACACATATCCTGTATCACATACAGGTGTTACCTAACAATTGAAACAAACGAAGATATTTCCACAGAGAAAGGCAATCACGGATTCAGTACAAAAACTTATGGTTCACCAAATGGAAAGGTGTGAGGATTGGATACACCACCATATTGAGGTTAACAGAGAGATACAAACACATGTGAAATATATAATCAGCAAAGACCTACGGAATACCAAGAGAAGACTACTCAACATTGTGTCATAACCTACATGGGAAAAGGATCTGAAGAAGAACAGATATACGTATATGTGTGAAAGAACCACATCTTGCACACCTAGAACAAACAAAACATTGTAATCAAGTTTGCTGTGATAAAAGATAAAAATTAAGTTAAAAATACGAACAAGAAGTAATGAGACATAAACTTAAAGGGCTTTTTCCTGGCACATTCCATTCTAATGTACAACCTAGAACACCACTTCCAGGAAGGCTCTGTGGCCCTAGTAACCAGATTTGGTAAAGGAGAAATGCTGCCGCCTTGTGGCCGATTCCCGCAAGAGCAGCTTTTAACCCACAGCTAATGGTCACTTAACATTCACAAGGACTCGGGGCTGTAAAGGACACCTGCCCTCAAAATTGTGCTGAGGTAGGGAATGGATAAAAAAAATTCAAAACAGGCAAATTTTTCAAGAAGATAGTATGAAGAGGTAAGTTTTACTCACTCTCTTTTTCAAAAAAGGAAAATGGATAAAAGCTCAACCTCAGGAAGTATTAGACTCATGCAACGGAATCTACAAAAAGTTTTCAACTCACACCAGTCGACTGACCATCAGCAAAAAGTCTACAAACAATAAATGCTGAAGAGGTTTCAGAGAACTGTGTACCCTCTAGCTGCTGGTGAGATGTAAAGTGGTTGACAGCCAATAATGAGAACAGAAAGGAGCTGCGCTTAAAAGGAAAAATTGAGGTACCATTCAATCCAGCAGGCGCACCAACGGGCCGCTCACCTGAGAAGACCAGAATCAAGAAGACCCGGGCTGCAAAAGCTGCACTGCAGCCTTATTCACAATAGACAAGACAGTGAAGCAACCAAAATGTCCATCAACAGATGAAGGGATAAAGAAGAAGTGGTCCATGTACACAATGAATACTAGCCATGGAAAACAATGAAACACTGCTCTTTGAGGCACCATAGATGATCTTGGAGATAATCACAGAACGTGAGGTAAGTCGGAAAGCAAAGTCCTATATCTTATGATAACACTTATAGGCGTTATCTAATAACTGACACAAATGAACATATTTCCACAGAGAAAGGCACTCACTGACTTAGAAAAAAAACTATGCTTATCTAAAAGGAAAGGTGGGGGGAATGGATAAATGAAGATTAGCGTTACCATATGTATACAAATACATATTATATACATATATCAAAAAGACCGACCATATAGCAAGGGAGGTTGACGGAACACTCTGTAATAATTTACATGGGAAGCGGATCTCTACATAAGTAGATATACATAATGTGTAAATGAACCAGAGTGTGTACACCTTGGACAAACAACATTCGAACCATTACCCCAATTTAAAAAATTAAAACAACGAACTAGAAGTAATGAGACATAAACTTATGGGGGGTTTTCCTGGCACATTCCATTCAAATTTACAACCTGGGTAAACGACTTCCAGAACGGCTCTGCTGCCCTAGTACCCAGATTTGGGAATGGAGAAATGCTGCATCCTGGTGGCCGTTTCCCACAACAGCAGCTTTAAACCCACGGCAAAAGGTCACGAAATATTCACCAATTGCAGTTCTGTAAATGACACCTGCCCCCCAAAACATACTGAGGTCGAAAATCGACCAAAAAATTCAAGAGTGCAACCTTCCAAAAGACAATTTGAAGAGGTATATTGTACTCACACTTTGTTCTCTTTTTTCTTTTAACAGAAAAGAAAAAGGCGTGGAGAAATGATGAATTTTAGGAATTTTTAAAGACAGGTAAACCCAACTTACAAAAACCTATCTGCTCACACCAGTCAGAATGGCCATCAACAAAAATGCTGCAAACAATAAATGCTGACGTGATTGTGGAGAAATGCGTACCCTCGATTCTAAGGGGCACGTGGTAAGATCCACTAATGAAAGCACAACTGAGGTGCCTTGAAAAGGTAAACATTGAGCTACCATACCAGTCAATCAATCATACCCACTGCTGGGTCTATCACCTGAGAGAATGAAAATCAAAAATCACAGGCTGGCAATCCTGCGCTCCAGCAATATTTACCGTAGGCAACACTTGGAAGAAACGAAACTGTCCATCAAAAGAGGAATGCACCAAGAAGAAGGGGTCCATGTACACAATGGAATAGTAGCCATGGAAAACATTGAAGCACTGCTCTTTGAGGCACCATAGATGAGCCTGGAGATAATCACAAAACATGAAGTAGGACGGAAAGCAAAAGACCTATATCCTATGATATCACTTATGGCATTGTCTAATAACGGACACAAATGAACATATTTCCAAAGAGAAAGACACTCACAGGCTTAGAAAACAAACTATGCTCATCTAAAAGGAAAGGGGGGGGGGAATTGATAAATGAAGATGAGTGTTACTATACGTATACAAATACATATTATATACATGTATCAAAAAGACCGAACATATAGCAAGGGAGGTCTACGGAACACTGTAATATTTTACATGGGAAGAGGATCTGTACATTAATAGACATATATAATGTACAAATGAACCAGATTGTGTACACCTAGGACAAACAGTATTCTAATCTTTACCCCGATTAAAAAAAATTAAAAAACCAAGAAGAAGTAATGAGACATAAACTTATGGGGATTTCTCCTGGCAAATTCCATTCTAATTTACAACCTAGGACAAGGACGTGCAGAAAGGCTCTGCTGCCCTAGTACCCAGATTGGGGAATGGAGAAATGCTGCCTCCTTGTGGCCGTTTCCCACAACAGCAGCTTTAAACCCACTGCGAAAGGTCACTAGATATTCACCAACTTGCAGTTCTGTAAATGACACCTGCCCTCCAAAAAATTTCTGGGGTCAAAAATCGACCAAAAAATTCAAAAGAGGGCAACCTTCCAAGAAGACAATTTCAAGAGGTATATTGTACTCACGGTTTTTTCTTTTAAGAGAGAAAAGAAAAAGGCGTGGGAAAATGACGAATTTTAGGAAGTTTTAAAGATATGCAAAACGAAATTACAAATACCTATCAGCTCCCAGCAGTCAGAATGACCATTGGCAAAAATGCTGCAAACAATACATGCTGAAGGGATTGTGGAGAAATGTGTACCCTCAGTTCTAAGGGGGACGTGGAAAGAACCATTAATGTAAACACAATGGAGGTGCTTTGAAAAGGTAAACATTGAGCTACCAGTGAATCAAGCATACCACCTGCTGAGCCTATCACCTGAGAAAATGAGAATCTAAAAGTCACAGGCTGGCAAACCTGTACGCCAGCAATATTTACCATAGTCAACACTTGGAAGCAACAAAAATGTCCATCAACAGAGGAATGCACCAAGAAGAAGTGGTCCATGTATACAATGGAATGTTACTCCAGTAAAAAATATAAATTAAATTTAAAAAACAAACAAATGTAAGGAGACATCAGCATTTGTGGGTTTATCCGGGCACATTGCACTCTAATTTGTAAGCGAAGAACACCACTGGCCGGTAGGTCTGTTTCCCTAGTACCAGCGTGGGGAACGTAGAAAGGCTGCCGCCCTCGGGCCGTTACCTGCAAAAGCAGGTTTAAAGCCTGAGCTAATGGTCACTTCATATGAACTAGTACTGCAGGGCTGTAAATGAAACCTGCCCTCAAAATGTCTTGAGGGAGGTAATGGCCAAAATATTTCAAAAGGTGACACATACTTTAAGTAAACACTTTGAAGAACTAAGCTCTAATCACAGCTGGAAAAATAAAAAGGACATGTCTTCAAGCTCAATTTCAACGCATGATGAGACACATGCAAATTCAACCACAAAGAGGTATCAGCTCACACCACTCAGAATAACCATCAGCAAAAAACTACAAAGAATAAATGCTGAAGGTGCTCTGGAGAAATGCATACCCTCAACTTTATGTGGGACGTAACCTGGAAAGAGCCACTAAAGAGAACAGAATGGAGGTGCCTTTAAAAGGTAAACATTGAGCTACCCTATGATCCAGCAGACCCATTCCTGGACCTATAACCTAAGAAGACAGAATTGGAAAGACACAGGCAGGCAAATCTGCATTGCATAGTATCACAATAGCCAAGATATGGAAGTAACCAAAAAGTCCACCGACAGATGGGTGGACAAAGAAGCACTGCTACAAGTACAGATGGAATATGAGCTAGCGAGAAAATGAAACAATGCCATTTGCAGCACCATAGATGAGTCTAGAAGTAATCACGCAACTTGTAGTAAGTGAGAAAGCGAAAGACACATATCCTGTATCACATACAGGTGTTACCTAACAATTGAAACAAACGAAGATATTTCCACAGAGAAAGGCAATCACGGATTCAGTACAAAAACTTATGGTTCACCAAATGGAAAGGTGTGAGGATTGGATACACCACCATATTGAGGTTAACAGAGAGATACAAACACATGTGAAATATATAATCAGCAAAGACCTACGGAATACCAAGAGAAGACTACTCAACATTGTGTCATAACCTACATGGGAAAAGGATCTGAAGAAGAACAGATATACGTATATGTGTGAAAGAACCACATCTTGCACACCTAGAACAAACAAAACATTGTAATCAAGTTTGCTGTGATAAAAGATAAAAATTAAGTTAAAAATACGAACAAGAAGTAATGAGACATAAACTTAAAGGGCTTTTTCCTGGCACATTCCATTCTAATGTACAACCTAGAACACCACTTCCAGGAAGGCTCTGTGGCCCTAGTAACCAGATTTGGTAAAGGAGAAATGCTGCCGCCTTGTGGCCGATTCCCGCAAGAGCAGCTTTTAACCCACAGCTAATGGTCACTTAACATTCACAAGGACTCGGGGCTGTAAAGGACACCTGCCCTCAAAATTGTGCTGAGGTAGGGAATGGATAAAAAAAATTCAAAACAGGCAAATTTTTCAAGAAGATAGTATGAAGAGGTAAGTTTTACTCACTCTCTTTTTCAAAAAAGGAAAATGGATAAAAGCTCAACCTCAGGAAGTATTAGACTCATGCAACGGAATCTACAAAAAGTTTTCAACTCACACCAGTCGACTGACCATCAGCAAAAAGTCTACAAACAATAAATGCTGAAGAGGTTTCAGAGAACTGTGTACCCTCTAGCTGCTGGTGAGATGTAAAGTGGTTGACAGCCAATAATGAGAACAGAAAGGAGCTGCGCTTAAAAGGAAAAATTGAGGTACCATTCAATCCAGCAGGCGCACCAACGGGCCGCTCACCTGAGAAGACCAGAATCAAGAAGACCCGGGCTGCAAAAGCTGCACTGCAGCCTTATTCACAATAGACAAGACAGTGAAGCAACCAAAATGTCCATCAACAGATGAAGGGATAAAGAAGAAGTGGTCCATGTACACAATGAATACTAGCCATGGAAAACAATGAAACACTGCTCTTTGAGGCACCATAGATGATCTTGGAGATAATCACAGAACGTGAGGTAAGTCGGAAAGCAAAGTCCTATATCTTATGATAACACTTATAGGCGTTATCTAATAACTGACACAAATGAACATATTTCCACAGAGAAAGGCACTCACTGACTTAGAAAAAAAACTATGCTTATCTAAAAGGAAAGGTGGGGGGAATGGATAAATGAAGATTAGCGTTACCATATGTATACAAATACATATTATATACATATATCAAAAAGACCGACCATATAGCAAGGGAGGTTGACGGAACACTCTGTAATAATTTACATGGGAAGCGGATCTCTACATAAGTAGATATACATAATGTGTAAATGAACCAGAGTGTGTACACCTTGGACAAACAACATTCGAACCATTACCCCAATTTAAAAAATTAAAACAACGAACTAGAAGTAATGAGACATAAACTTATGGGGGGTTTTCCTGGCACATTCCATTCAAATTTACAACCTGGGTAAACGACTTCCAGAACGGCTCTGCTGCCCTAGTACCCAGATTTGGGAATGGAGAAATGCTGCATCCTGGTGGCCGTTTCCCACAACAGCAGCTTTAAACCCACGGCAAAAGGTCACGAAATATTCACCAATTGCAGTTCTGTAAATGACACCTGCCCCCCAAAACATACTGAGGTCGAAAATCGACCAAAAAATTCAAGAGTGCAACCTTCCAAAAGACAATTTGAAGAGGTATATTGTACTCACACTTTGTTCTCTTTTTTCTTTTAACAGAAAAGAAAAAGGCGTGGAGAAATGATGAATTTTAGGAATTTTTAAAGACAGGTAAACCCAACTTACAAAAACCTATCTGCTCACACCAGTCAGAATGGCCATCAACAAAAATGCTGCAAACAATAAATGCTGACGTGATTGTGGAGAAATGCGTACCCTCGATTCTAAGGGGCACGTGGTAAGATCCACTAATGAAAGCACAACTGAGGTGCCTTGAAAAGGTAAACATTGAGCTACCATACCAGTCAATCAATCATACCCACTGCTGGGTCTATCACCTGAGAGAATGAAAATCAAAAATCACAGGCTGGCAATCCTGCGCTCCAGCAATATTTACCGTAGGCAACACTTGGAAGAAACGAAACTGTCCATCAAAAGAGGAATGCACCAAGAAGAAGGGGTCCATGTACACAATGGAATAGTAGCCATGGAAAACATTGAAGCACTGCTCTTTGAGGCACCATAGATGAGCCTGGAGATAATCACAAAACATGAAGTAGGACGGAAAGCAAAAGACCTATATCCTATGATATCACTTATGGCATTGTCTAATAACGGACACAAATGAACATATTTCCAAAGAGAAAGACACTCACAGGCTTAGAAAACAAACTATGCTCATCTAAAAGGAAAGGGGGGGGGGAATTGATAAATGAAGATGAGTGTTACTATACGTATACAAATACATATTATATACATGTATCAAAAAGACCGAACATATAGCAAGGGAGGTCTACGGAACACTGTAATATTTTACATGGGAAGAGGATCTGTACATTAATAGACATATATAATGTACAAATGAACCAGATTGTGTACACCTAGGACAAACAGTATTCTAATCTTTACCCCGATTAAAAAAAATTAAAAAACCAAGAAGAAGTAATGAGACATAAACTTATGGGGATTTCTCCTGGCAAATTCCATTCTAATTTACAACCTAGGACAAGGACGTGCAGAAAGGCTCTGCTGCCCTAGTACCCAGATTGGGGAATGGAGAAATGCTGCCTCCTTGTGGCCGTTTCCCACAACAGCAGCTTTAAACCCACTGCGAAAGGTCACTAGATATTCACCAACTTGCAGTTCTGTAAATGACACCTGCCCTCCAAAAAATTTCTGGGGTCAAAAATCGACCAAAAAATTCAAAAGAGGGCAACCTTCCAAGAAGACAATTTCAAGAGGTATATTGTACTCACGGTTTTTTCTTTTAAGAGAGAAAAGAAAAAGGCGTGGGAAAATGACGAATTTTAGGAAGTTTTAAAGATATGCAAAACGAAATTACAAATACCTATCAGCTCCCAGCAGTCAGAATGACCATTGGCAAAAATGCTGCAAACAATACATGCTGAAGGGATTGTGGAGAAATGTGTACCCTCAGTTCTAAGGGGGACGTGGAAAGAACCATTAATGTAAACACAATGGAGGTGCTTTGAAAAGGTAAACATTGAGCTACCAGTGAATCAAGCATACCACCTGCTGAGCCTATCACCTGAGAAAATGAGAATCTAAAAGTCACAGGCTGGCAAACCTGTACGCCAGCAATATTTACCATAGTCAACACTTGGAAGCAACAAAAATGTCCATCAACAGAGGAATGCACCAAGAAGAAGTGGTCCATGTATACAATGGAATGTTACTCCAGTAAAAAATATAAATTAAATTTAAAAAACAAACAAATGTAAGGAGACATCAGCATTTGTGGGTTTATCCGGGCACATTGCACTCTAATTTGTAAGCGAAGAACACCACTGGCCGGTAGGTCTGTTTCCCTAGTACCAGCGTGGGGAACGTAGAAAGGCTGCCGCCCTCGGGCCGTTACCTGCAAAAGCAGGTTTAAAGCCTGAGCTAATGGTCACTTCATATGAACTAGTACTGCAGGGCTGTAAATGAAACCTGCCCTCAAAATGTCTTGAGGGAGGTAATGGCCAAAATATTTCAAAAGGTGACACATACTTTAAGTAAACACTTTGAAGAACTAAGCTCTAATCACAGCTGGAAAAATAAAAAGGACATGTCTTCAAGCTCAATTTCAACGCATGATGAGACACATGCAAATTCAACCACAAAGAGGTATCAGCTCACACCACTCAGAATAACCATCAGCAAAAAACTACAAAGAATAAATGCTGAAGGTGCTCTGGAGAAATGCATACCCTCAACTTTATGTGGGACGTAACCTGGAAAGAGCCACTAAAGAGAACAGAATGGAGGTGCCTTTAAAAGGTAAACATTGAGCTACCCTATGATCCAGCAGACCCATTCCTGGACCTATAACCTAAGAAGACAGAATTGGAAAGACACAGGCAGGCAAATCTGCATTGCATAGTATCACAATAGCCAAGATATGGAAGTAACCAAAAAGTCCACCGACAGATGGGTGGACAAAGAAGCACTGCTACAAGTACAGATGGAATATGAGCTAGCGAGAAAATGAAACAATGCCATTTGCAGCACCATAGATGAGTCTAGAAGTAATCACGCAACTTGTAGTAAGTGAGAAAGCGAAAGACACATATCCTGTATCACATACAGGTGTTACCTAACAATTGAAACAAACGAAGATATTTCCACAGAGAAAGGCAATCACGGATTCAGTACAAAAACTTATGGTTCACCAAATGGAAAGGTGTGAGGATTGGATACACCACCATATTGAGGTTAACAGAGAGATACAAACACATGTGAAATATATAATCAGCAAAGACCTACGGAATACCAAGAGAAGACTACTCAACATTGTGTCATAACCTACATGGGAAAAGGATCTGAAGAAGAACAGATATACGTATATGTGTGAAAGAACCACATCTTGCACACCTAGAACAAACAAAACATTGTAATCAAGTTTGCTGTGATAAAAGATAAAAATTAAGTTAAAAATACGAACAAGAAGTAATGAGACATAAACTTAAAGGGCTTTTTCCTGGCACATTCCATTCTAATGTACAACCTAGAACACCACTTCCAGGAAGGCTCTGTGGCCCTAGTAACCAGATTTGGTAAAGGAGAAATGCTGCCGCCTTGTGGCCGATTCCCGCAAGAGCAGCTTTTAACCCACAGCTAATGGTCACTTAACATTCACAAGGACTCGGGGCTGTAAAGGACACCTGCCCTCAAAATTGTGCTGAGGTAGGGAATGGATAAAAAAAATTCAAAACAGGCAAATTTTTCAAGAAGATAGTATGAAGAGGTAAGTTTTACTCACTCTCTTTTTCAAAAAAGGAAAATGGATAAAAGCTCAACCTCAGGAAGTATTAGACTCATGCAACGGAATCTACAAAAAGTTTTCAACTCACACCAGTCGACTGACCATCAGCAAAAAGTCTACAAACAATAAATGCTGAAGAGGTTTCAGAGAACTGTGTACCCTCTAGCTGCTGGTGAGATGTAAAGTGGTTGACAGCCAATAATGAGAACAGAAAGGAGCTGCGCTTAAAAGGAAAAATTGAGGTACCATTCAATCCAGCAGGCGCACCAACGGGCCGCTCACCTGAGAAGACCAGAATCAAGAAGACCCGGGCTGCAAAAGCTGCACTGCAGCCTTATTCACAATAGACAAGACAGTGAAGCAACCAAAATGTCCATCAACAGATGAAGGGATAAAGAAGAAGTGGTCCATGTACACAATGAATACTAGCCATGGAAAACAATGAAACACTGCTCTTTGAGGCACCATAGATGATCTTGGAGATAATCACAGAACGTGAGGTAAGTCGGAAAGCAAAGTCCTATATCTTATGATAACACTTATAGGCGTTATCTAATAACTGACACAAATGAACATATTTCCACAGAGAAAGGCACTCACTGACTTAGAAAAAAAACTATGCTTATCTAAAAGGAAAGGTGGGGGGAATGGATAAATGAAGATTAGCGTTACCATATGTATACAAATACATATTATATACATATATCAAAAAGACCGACCATATAGCAAGGGAGGTTGACGGAACACTCTGTAATAATTTACATGGGAAGCGGATCTCTACATAAGTAGATATACATAATGTGTAAATGAACCAGAGTGTGTACACCTTGGACAAACAACATTCGAACCATTACCCCAATTTAAAAAATTAAAACAACGAACTAGAAGTAATGAGACATAAACTTATGGGGGGTTTTCCTGGCACATTCCATTCAAATTTACAACCTGGGTAAACGACTTCCAGAACGGCTCTGCTGCCCTAGTACCCAGATTTGGGAATGGAGAAATGCTGCATCCTGGTGGCCGTTTCCCACAACAGCAGCTTTAAACCCACGGCAAAAGGTCACGAAATATTCACCAATTGCAGTTCTGTAAATGACACCTGCCCCCCAAAACATACTGAGGTCGAAAATCGACCAAAAAATTCAAGAGTGCAACCTTCCAAAAGACAATTTGAAGAGGTATATTGTACTCACACTTTGTTCTCTTTTTTCTTTTAACAGAAAAGAAAAAGGCGTGGAGAAATGATGAATTTTAGGAATTTTTAAAGACAGGTAAACCCAACTTACAAAAACCTATCTGCTCACACCAGTCAGAATGGCCATCAACAAAAATGCTGCAAACAATAAATGCTGACGTGATTGTGGAGAAATGCGTACCCTCGATTCTAAGGGGCACGTGGTAAGATCCACTAATGAAAGCACAACTGAGGTGCCTTGAAAAGGTAAACATTGAGCTACCATACCAGTCAATCAATCATACCCACTGCTGGGTCTATCACCTGAGAGAATGAAAATCAAAAATCACAGGCTGGCAATCCTGCGCTCCAGCAATATTTACCGTAGGCAACACTTGGAAGAAACGAAACTGTCCATCAAAAGAGGAATGCACCAAGAAGAAGGGGTCCATGTACACAATGGAATAGTAGCCATGGAAAACATTGAAGCACTGCTCTTTGAGGCACCATAGATGAGCCTGGAGATAATCACAAAACATGAAGTAGGACGGAAAGCAAAAGACCTATATCCTATGATATCACTTATGGCATTGTCTAATAACGGACACAAATGAACATATTTCCAAAGAGAAAGACACTCACAGGCTTAGAAAACAAACTATGCTCATCTAAAAGGAAAAGGGGGGGGGAATTGATAAATGAAGATGAGTGTTACTATACGTATACAAATACATATTATATACATGTATCAAAAAGACCGAACATATAGCAAGGGAGGTCTACGGAACACTGTAATATTTTACATGGGAAGAGGATCTGTACATTAATAGACATATATAATGTACAAATGAACCAGATTGTGTACACCTAGGACAAACAGTATTCTAATCTTTACCCCGATTAAAAAAAATTAAAAAACCAAGAAGAAGTAATGAGACATAAACTTATGGGGATTTCTCCTGGCAAATTCCATTCTAATTTACAACCTAGGACAAGGACGTGCAGAAAGGCTCTGCTGCCCTAGTACCCAGGTTGGGGAATGGAGAAATGCTGCCTCCTTGTGGCCGTTTCCCACAACAGCAGCTTTAAACCCACTGCGAAAGGTCACTAGATATTCACCAACTTGCAGTTCTGTAAATGACACCTGCCCTCCAAAAAATTTCTGGGGTAAAAAATCGACCAAAAAATTCAAAAGAGGGCAACCTTCCAAGAAGACAATTTCAAGAGGTATATTGTACTCACGGTTTTTTCTTTTAAGAGAGAAAAGAAAAAGGCGTGGGAAAATGACGAATTTTAGGAAGTTTTAAAGATATGCAAAACGAAATTACAAATACCTATCAGCTCCCAGCAGTCAGAATGACCATTGGCAAAAATGCTGCAAACAATACATGCTGAAGGGATTGTGGAGAAATGTGTACCCTCAGTTCTAAGGGGGACGTGGAAAGAACCATTAATGTAAACACAATGGAGGTGCTTTGAAAAGGTAAACATTGAGCTACCAGTGAATCAAGCATACCACCTGCTGAGCCTATCACCTGAGAAAATGAGAATCTAAAAGTCACAGGCTGGCAAACCTGTACGCCAGCAATATTTACCATAGTCAACACTTGGAAGCAACAAAAATGTCCATCAACAGAGGAATGCACCAAGAAGAAGTGGTCCATGTATACAATGGAATGTTACTCCAGTAAAAAATATAAATTAAATTTAAAAAACAAACAAATGTAAGGAGACATCAGCATTTGTGGGTTTATCCGGGCACATTGCACTCTAATTTGTAAGCGAAGAACACCACTGGCCGGTAGGTCTGTTTCCCTAGTACCAGCGTGGGGAACGTAGAAAGGCTGCCGCCCTCGGGCCGTTACCTGCAAAAGCAGGTTTAAAGCCTGAGCTAATGGTCACTTCATATGAACTAGTACTGCAGGGCTGTAAATGAAACCTGCCCTCAAAATGTCTTGAGGGAGGTAATGGCCAAAATATTTCAAAAGGTGACACATACTTTAAGTAAACACTTTGAAGAACTAAGCTCTAATCACAGCTGGAAAAATAAAAAGGACATGTCTTCAAGCTCAATTTCAACGCATGATGAGACACATGCAAATTCAACCACAAAGAGGTATCAGCTCACACCACTCAGAATAACCATCAGCAAAAAACTACAAAGAATAAATGCTGAAGGTGCTCTGGAGAAATGCATACCCTCAACTTTATGTGGGACGTAACCTGGAAAGAGCCACTAAAGAGAACAGAATGGAGGTGCCTTTAAAAGGTAAACATTGAGCTACCATATGATCCAGCAGACCCATTCCTGGACCTATAACCTAAGAAGACAGAATTGGAAAGACACAGGCAGGCAAATCTGCATTGCATAGTATCACAATAGCCAAGATATGGAAGTAACCAAAAAGTCCACCGACAGATGGGTGGACAAAGAAGCACTGCTACAAGTACAGATGGAATATGAGCTAGCGAGAAAATGAAACAATGCCATTTGCAGCACCATAGATGAGTCTAGAAGTAATCACGCAACTTGTAGTAAGTGAGAAAGCGAAAGACACATATCCTGTATCACATACAGGTGTTACCTAACAATTGAAACAAACGAAGATATTTCCACAGAGAAAGGCAATCACGGATTCAGTACAAAAACTTATGGTTCACCAAATGGAAAGGTGTGAGGATTGGATACACCACCATATTGAGGTTAACAGAGAGATACAAACACATGTGAAATATATAATCAGCAAAGACCTACGGAATACCAAGAGAAGACTACTCAACATTGTGTCATAACCTACATGGGAAAAGGATCTGAAGAAGAACAGATATACGTATATGTGTGAAAGAACCACATCTTGCACACCTAGAACAAACAAAACATTGTAATCAAGTTTGCTGTGATAAAAGATAAAAATTAAGTTAAAAATACGAACAAGAAGTAATGAGACATAAACTTAAAGGGCTTTTTCCTGGCACATTCCATTCTAATGTACAACCTAGAACACCACTTCCAGGAAGGCTCTGTGGCCCTAGTAACCAGATTTGGTAAAGGAGAAATGCTGCCGCCTTGTGGCCGATTCCCGCAAGAGCAGCTTTTAACCCACAGCTAATGGTCACTTAACATTCACAAGGACTCGGGGCTGTAAAGGACACCTGCCCTCAAAATTGTGCTGAGGTAGGGAATGGATAAAAAAATTTCAAAACAGGCAAATTTTTCAAGAAGATAGTATGAAGAGGTAAGTTTTACTCACTCTCTTTTTCAAAAAAGGAAAATGGATAAAAGCTCAACCTCAGGAAGTATTAGACTCATGCAACGGAATCTACAAAAAGTTTTCAACTCACACCAGTCGACTGACCATCAGCAAAACGTCTACAAACAATAAATGCTGAAGAGGTTTCAGAGAACTGTGTACCCTCTAGCTGCTGGTGAGATGTAAAGTGGTTGACAGCCAATAATGAGAACAGAAAGGAGCTGCGCTTAAAAGGAAAAATTGAGGTACCATTCAATCCAGCAGGCGCACCAACGGGCCGCTCACCTGAGAAGACCAGAATCAAGAAGACCCGGGCTGCAAAAGCTGCACTGCAGCCTTATTCACAATAGACAAGACAGTGAAGCAACCAAAATGTCCATCAACAGATGAAGGGATAAAGAAGAAGTGGTCCATGTACACAATGAATACTAGCCATGGAAAACAATGAAACACTGCTCTTTGAGGCACCATAGATGATCTTGGAGATAATCACAGAACGTGAGGTAAGTCGGAAAGCAAAGTCCTATATCTTATGATAACACTTATAGGCGTTATCTAATAACTGACACAAATGAACATATTTCCACAGAGAAAGGCACTCACTGACTTAGAAAAAAAACTATGCTTATCTAAAAGGAAAGGTGGGGGGAATGGATAAATGAAGATTAGCGTTACCATATGTATACAAATACATATTATATACATATATCAAAAAGACCGACCATATAGCAAGGGAGGTTGACGGAACACTCTGTAATAATTTACATGGGAAGCGGATCTCTACATAAGCAGATATACATAATGTGTAAATGAACCAGAGTGTGTACACCTTGGACAAACAACATTCGAACCATTACCCCAATTTAAAAAATTAAAACAACGAACTAGAAGTAATGAGACATAAACTTATGGGGGGTTTTCCTGGCACATTCCATTCAAATTTACAACCTGGGTAAACGACTTCCAGAACGGCCCTGCTGCCCTAGTACCCAGATTTGGGAATGGAGAAATGCTGCATCCTGGTGGCCGTTTCCCACAACAGCAGCTTTAAACCCACGGCAAAAGGTCACGAAATATTCACCAATTGCAGTTCTGTAAATGACACCTGCCCCCCAAAACATACTGAGGTCGAAAATCGACCAAAAAATTCAAGAGTGCAACCTTCCAAAAGACAATTTGAAGAGGTATATTGTACTCACACTTTGTTTTCTTTTTTCTTTTAACAGAAAAGAAAAAGGCGTGGAGAAATGATGAATTTTAGGAATTTTTAAAGACAGGTAAACCCAACTTACAAAAACCTATCTGCTCACACCAGTCAGAATGGCCATCAACAAAAATGCTGCAAACAATAAATGCTGACGTGATTGTGGAGAAATGCGTACCCTCGATTCTAAGGGGCACGTGGTAAGAGCCACTAATGAAAGCACAATTGAGGTGCCTTGAAAAGGTAAACATTGAGCTACCATACCAGTCAATCAATCATACCCACTGCTGGGTCTATCACCTGAGAGAATGAAAATCAAAAATCACAGGCTGGCAATCCTGCGCTCCAGCAATATTTACCGTAGGCAACACTTGGAAGAAACGAAACTGTCCATCAAAAGAGGAATGCACCAAGAAGAAGGGGTCCATGTACACAATGGAATAGTAGCCATGGAAAACATTGAAGCACTGCTCTTTGAGGCACCATAGATGAGCCTGGAGATAATCACAAAACATGAAGTAGGACGGAAAGCAAAAGACCTATATCCTATGATATCACTTATGGCATTATCTAATAACGGACACAAATGAACATATTTCCAAAGAGAAAGACACTCACAGGCTTAGAAAACAAACTATGCTCATCTAAAAGGAAAGGGGGGGGGGGATTTGATAAATGAAGATGAGTGTTACTATACGTATACAAATACATATTATATACATGTATCAAAAAGACCGAACATATAGCAAGGGAGGTCTACGGAACACTGTAATATTTTACATGGGAAGAGGATCTGTACATTAATAGACATATATAATGTACAAATGAACCAGATTGTGTACACCTAGGACAAACAGTATTCTAATCTTTACCCCGATTAAAAAAATTAAAAAACCAAGAAGAAGTAATGAGACATAAACTTATGGGGATTTCTCCTGGCAAATTCCATTCTAATTTACAACCTAGGACAACGACGTCCAGAAAGGCTCTGCTGCCCTAGTACCCAGATTTGGGAATGGAGAAATGCTGCATCCTGGTGGCCGTTTCCCACAACAGCAGCTTTAAACCCACGGCAAAAGATCACGAAATATTCACCAATTGCAGTTCTGTAAATGACACCTGCCCCCCAAAACATACTGAGGTCGAAAATCGACCAAAAAATTCAAGAGTGCAACCTTCCAAAAGACAATTTGAAGAGGTATATTGTACTCACACTTTGTTTTCTTTTTTCTTTTAACAGAAAAGAAAAAGGCGTGGAGAAATGATGAATTTTAGGAATTTTTAAAGACAGGTAAACCCAACTTACAAAAACCTATCTGCTCACACCAGTCAGAATGGCCATCAAGAAAAATGCTGCAAACAATAAATGCTGACGTGATTGTGGAGAAATGCGTACCCTCGATTCTAAGGGGCACGTGGTAAGAGCCACTAATGAAAGCACAATTGAGGTGCCTTGAAAAGGTAAACATTGAGCTACCATACCAGTCAATCAATCATACCCACTGCTGGGTCTATCACCTGAGAGAATGAAAATCAAAAATCACAGGCTGGCAATCCTGCGCTCCAGCAATATTTACCGTAGGCAACACTTGGAAGAAACGAAACTGTCCATCAAAAGAGGAATGCACCAAGAAGAAGGGGTCCATGTACACAATGGAATAGTAGCCATGGAAAACATTGAAGCACTGCTCTTTGAGGCACCATAGATGAGCCTGGAGATAATCACAAAACATGAAGTAGGACGGAAAGCAAAAGACCTATATCCTATGATATCACTTATGGCATTGTCTAATAACGGACACAAATGAACATATTTCCAAAGAGAAAGACACTCACAGGCTTAGAAAACAAACTATGCTCATCTAAAAGGAAAGGGGGGGGGGAATTGATAAATGAAGATGAGTGTTACTATACGTATACAAATACATATTATATACATGTATCAAAAAGACCGAACATATAGCAAGGGAGGTCTACGGAACACTGTAATATTTTACATGGGAAGAGGATCTGTACATTAATAGACATATATAATGTACAAATGAACCAGATTGTGTACACCTAGGACAAACAGTATTCTAATCTTTACCCCGATTAAAAAAAATTAAAAAACCAAGAAGAAGTAATGAGACATAAACTTATGGGGATTTCTCCTGGCAAATTCCATTCTAATTTACAACCTAGGACAACGACGTCCAGAAAGGCTCTGCTGCCCTAGTACCCAGATTTGGGAATGGAGAAATGCTGCATCCTGGTGGCCGTTTCCCACAACAGCAGCTTTAAACCCACGGCAAAAGATCACGAAATATTCACCAATTGCAGTTCTGTAAATGACACCTGCCCCCCAAAACATACTGAGGTCGAAAATCGACCAAAAAATTCAAGAGTGCAACCTTCCAAAAGACAATTTGAAGAGGTATATTGTACTCACACTTTGTTTTCTTTTTTCTTTTAACAGAAAAGAAAAAGGGGTGGAGAAATGATGAATTTTAGGAATTTTTAAAGACAGGTAAACCCAACTTACAAAAACCTATCAGCTCACACCAGTCAGAATGGCCATCAACAAAAATGCTGCAAACAATAAATGCTGACGTGATTGTGGAGAAATGCGTACCCTCGATTCTAAGGGGCACGTGGTAAGAGCCACTAATGAAAGCACAATTGAGGTGCCTTGAAAAGGTAAACATTGAGCTACCATACCAGTCAATCAATCATACCCACTGCTGGGTCTATCATCTGAGAGAATGAAAATCAAAAATCACAGGCTGGCAATCCTGCGCTCCAGCAATATTTACCGTAGGCAACACTTGGAAGAAACGAAACTGTCCATCAAAAGAGGAATGCACCAAGAAGAAGGGGTCCATGTACACAATGGAATAGTAGCCATGGAAAACATTGAAGCACTGCTCTTTGAGGCACCATAGATGAGCCTGGAGATAATCACAAAACATGAAGTAGGACGGAAAGCAAAAGACCTATATCCTACGATATCACTTATGGCATTATCTAATAACGGACACAAATGAACATATTTCCAAAGAGAAAGACACTCACAGGCTTAGAAAACAAACTATGCTCATCTAAAAGGAAAGGGGGGGGCGGAATTGATAAATGAAGATGAGTGTTACTATACGTATACAAATACATATTATATACATGTATCAAAAAGACCGAACATATAGCAAGGGAGGTCTACGGAACACTGTAATATTTTACATGGGAAGAGGATCTGTACATTAATAGACATATATAATGTACAAATGAACCAGATTGTGTACACCTAGGACAAACAGTATTCTAATCTTTACCCCGATTAAAAAAAATTAAAAAACCAAGAAGAAGTAATGAGACATAAACTTATGGGGATTTCTCCTGGCAAATTCCATTCTAATTTACAACCTAGGACAACGACTTCCAGAAAGGCTCTGCTGCCCTAGTACCCAGATTGGGGAATGGAGAAATGCTGCCTCCTTGTGGCCGTTTCCCACAACAGCAGCTTTAAACCCACTGCGAAAGGTCACTAGATATTCACCAACTTGCAGTTCTGTAAATGACACCTGCCCTCCAAAAAATTTCTGGGGTCAAAAATCGACCAAAAAATTCAAAAGAGGGCAACCTTCCAAGAAGACAATTTCAAGAGGTATATTGTACTCACGGTTTTTTCTTTTAAGAGAGAAAAGAAAAAGGCGTGGGAAAATGACGAATTTTAGGAAGTTTTAAAGATATGCAAAACGAAATTACAAATACCTATCAGCTCCCAGCAGTCAGAATGACCATTGGCAAAAATGCTGCAAACAATACATGCTGAAGGGATTGTGGAGAAATGTGTACCCTCAGTTCTAAGGGGGACGTGGAAAGAACCATTAATGTAAACACAATGGAGGTGCTTTGAAAAGGTAAACATTGAGCTACCAGTGAATCAAGCATACCACCTGCTGAGCCTATCACCTGAGAAAATGAGAATCTAAAAGTCACAGGCTGGCAAACCTGTACGCCAGCAATATTTACCATAGTCAACACTTGGAAGCAACAAAAATGTCCATCAACAGAGGAATGCACCAAGAAGAAGTGGTCCATGTATACAATGGAATGTTACTCCAGTAAAAAATATAAATTAAATTTAAAAAACAAACAAATGTAAGGAGACATCAGCATTTGTGGGTTTATCCGGGCACATTGCACTCTAATTTGTAAGCGAAGAACACCACTGGCCGGTAGGTCTGTTTCCCTAGTACCAGCGTGGGGAACGTAGAAAGGCTGCCGCCCTCGGGCCGTTACCTGCAAAAGCAGGTTTAAAGCCTGAGCTAATGGTCACTTCATATGAACTAGTACTGCAGGGCTGTAAATGAAACCTGCCCTCAAAATGTCTTGAGGGAGGTAATGGCCAAAATATTTCAAAAGGTGACACATACTTTAAGTAAACACTTTGAAGAACTAAGCTCTAATCACAGCTGGAAAAATAAAAAGGACATGTCTTCAAGCTCAATTTCAACGCATGATGAGACACATGCAAATTCAACCACAAAGAGGTATCAGCTCACACCACTCAGAATAACCATCAGCAAAAAACTACAAAGAATAAATGCTGAAGGTGCTCTGGAGAAATGCATACCCTCAACTTTATGTGGGACGTAACCTGGAAAGAGCCACTAAAGAGAACAGAATGGAGGTGCCTTTAAAAGGTAAACATTGAGCTACCCTATGATCCAGCAGACCCATTCCTGGACCTATAACCTAAGAAGACAGAATTGGAAAGACACAGGCAGGCAAATCTGCATTGCATAGTATCACAATAGCCAAGATATGGAAGTAACCAAAAAGTCCACCGACAGATGGGTGGACAAAGAAGCACTGCTACAAGTACAGATGGAATATGAGCTAGCGAGAAAATGAAACAATGCCATTTGCAGCACCATAGATGAGTCTAGAAGTAATCACGCAACTTGTAGTAAGTGAGAAAGCGAAAGACACATATCCTGTATCACATACAGGTGTTACCTAACAATTGAAACAAACGAAGATATTTCCACAGAGAAAGGCAATCACGGATTCAGTACAAAAACTTATGGTTCACCAAATGGAAAGGTGTGAGGATTGGATACACCACCATATTGAGGTTAACAGAGAGATACAAACACATGTGAAATATATAATCAGCAAAGACCTACGGAATACCAAGAGAAGACTACTCAACATTGTGTCATAACCTACATGGGAAAAGGATCTGAAGAAGAACAGATATACGTATATGTGTGAAAGAACCACATCTTGCACACCTAGAACAAACAAAACATTGTAATCAAGTTTGCTGTGATAAAAGATAAAAATTAAGTTAAAAATACGAACAAGAAGTAATGAGACATAAACTTAAAGGGCTTTTTCCTGGCACATTCCATTCTAATGTACAACCTAGAACACCACTTCCAGGAAGGCTCTGTGGCCCTAGTAACCAGATTTGGTAAAGGAGAAATGCTGCCGCCTTGTGGCCGATTCCCGCAAGAGCAGCTTTTAACCCACAGCTAATGGTCACTTAACATTCACAAGGACTCGGGGCTGTAAAGGACACCTGCCCTCAAAATTGTGCTGAGGTAGGGAATGGATAAAAAAAATTCAAAACAGGCAAATTTTTCAAGAAGATAGTATGAAGAGGTAAGTTTTACTCACTCTCTTTTTCAAAAAAGGAAAATGGATAAAAGCTCAACCTCAGGAAGTATTAGACTCATGCAACGGAATCTACAAAAAGTTTTCAACTCACACCAGTCGACTGACCATCAGCAAAAAGTCTACAAACAATAAATGCTGAAGAGGTTTCAGAGAACTGTGTACCCTCTAGCTGCTGGTGAGATGTAAAGTGGTTGACAGCCAATAATGAGAACAGAAAGGAGCTGCGCTTAAAAGGAAAAATTGAGGTACCATTCAATCCAGCAGGCGCACCAACGGGCCGCTCACCTGAGAAGACCAGAATCAAGAAGACCCGGGCTGCAAAAGCTGCACTGCAGCCTTATTCACAATAGACAAGACAGTGAAGCAACCAAAATGTCCATCAACAGATGAAGGGATAAAGAAGAAGTGGTCCATGTACACAATGAATACTAGCCATGGAAAACAATGAAACACTGCTCTTTGAGGCACCATAGATGATCTTGGAGATAATCACAGAACGTGAGGTAAGTCGGAAAGCAAAGTCCTATATCTTATGATAACACTTATAGGCGTTATCTAATAACTGACACAAATGAACATATTTCCACAGAGAAAGGCACTCACTGACTTAGAAAAAAAACTATGCTTATCTAAAAGGAAAGGTGGGGGGAATGGATAAATGAAGATTAGCGTTACCATATGTATACAAATACATATTATATACATATATCAAAAAGACCGACCATATAGCAAGGGAGGTTGACGGAACACTCTGTAATAATTTACATGGGAAGCGGATCTCTACATAAGTAGATATACATAATGTGTAAATGAACCAGAGTGTGTACACCTTGGACAAACAACATTCGAACCATTACCCCAATTTAAAAAATTAAAACAACGAACTAGAAGTAATGAGACATAAACTTATGGGGGGTTTTCCTGGCACATTCCATTCAAATTTACAACCTGGGTAAACGACTTCCAGAACGGCTCTGCTGCCCTAGTACCCAGATTTGGGAATGGAGAAATGCTGCATCCTGGTGGCCGTTTCCCACAACAGCAGCTTTAAACCCACGGCAAAAGGTCACGAAATATTCACCAATTGCAGTTCTGTAAATGACACCTGCCCCCCAAAACATACTGAGGTCGAAAATCGACCAAAAAATTCAAGAGTGCAACCTTCCAAAAGACAATTTGAAGAGGTATATTGTACTCACACTTTGTTCTCTTTTTTCTTTTAACAGAAAAGAAAAAGGCGTGGAGAAATGATGAATTTTAGGAATTTTTAAAGACAGGTAAACCCAACTTACAAAAACCTATCTGCTCACACCAGTCAGAATGGCCATCAACAAAAATGCTGCAAACAATAAATGCTGACGTGATTGTGGAGAAATGCGTACCCTCGATTCTAAGGGGCACGTGGTAAGATCCACTAATGAAAGCACAACTGAGGTGCCTTGAAAAGGTAAACATTGAGCTACCATACCAGTCAATCAATCATACCCACTGCTGGGTCTATCACCTGAGAGAATGAAAATCAAAAATCACAGGCTGGCAATCCTGCGCTCCAGCAATATTTACCGTAGGCAACACTTGGAAGAAACGAAACTGTCCATCAAAAGAGGAATGCACCAAGAAGAAGGGGTCCATGTACACAATGGAATAGTAGCCATGGAAAACATTGAAGCACTGCTCTTTGAGGCACCATAGATGAGCCTGGAGATAATCACAAAACATGAAGTAGGACGGAAAGCAAAAGACCTATATCCTATGATATCACTTATGGCATTGTCTAATAACGGACACAAATGAACATATTTCCAAAGAGAAAGACACTCACAGGCTTAGAAAACAAACTATGCTCATCTAAAAGGAAAGGGGGGGGGGATTGATAAATGAAGATGAGTGTTACTATACGTATACAAATACATATTATATACATGTATCAAAAAGACCGAACATATAGCAAGGGAGGTCTACGGAACACTGTAATATTTTACATGGGAAGAGGATCTGTACATTAATAGACATATATAATGTACAAATGAACCAGATTGTGTACACCTAGGACAAACAGTATTCTAATCTTTACCCCGATTAAAAAAAATTAAAAAACCAAGAAGAAGTAATGAGACATAAACTTATGGGGATTTCTCCTGGCAAATTCCATTCTAATTTACAACCTAGGACAACGACGTCCAGAAAGGCTCTGCTGCCCTAGTACCCAGATTTGGGAATGGAGAAATGCTGCATCCTGGTGGCCGTTTCCCACAACAGCAGCTTTAAACCCACGGCAAAAGATCACGAAATATTCACCAATTGCAGTTCTGTAAATGACACCTGCCCCCCAAAACATACTGAGGTCGAAAATCGACCAAAAAATTCAAGAGTGCAACCTTCCAAAAGACAATTTGAAGAGGTATATTGTACTCACACTTTGTTTTCTTTTTTCTTTTAACAGAAAAGAAAAAGGGGTGGAGAAATGATGAATTTTAGGAATTTTTAAAGACAGGTAAACCCAACTTACAAAAACCTATCAGCTCACACCAGTCAGAATGGCCATCAACAAAAATGCTGCAAACAATAAATGCTGACGTGATTGTGGAGAAATGCGTACCCTCGATTCTAAGGGGCACGTGGTAAGAGCCACTAATGAAAGCACAATTGAGGTGCCTTGAAAAGGTAAACATTGAGCTACCATACCAGTCAATCAATCATACCCACTGCTGGGTCTATCATCTGAGAGAATGAAAATCAAAAATCACAGGCTGGCAATCCTGCGCTCCAGCAATATTTACCGTAGGCAACACTTGGAAGAAACGAAACTGTCCATCAAAAGAGGAATGCACCAAGAAGAAGGGGTCCATGTACACAATGGAATAGTAGCCATGGAAAACATTGAAGCACTGCTCTTTGAGGCACCATAGATGAGCCTGGAGATAATCACAAAACATGAAGTAGGACGGAAAGCAAAAGACCTATATCCTACGATATCACTTATGGCATTATCTAATAACGGACACAAATGAACATATTTCCAAAGAGAAAGACACTCACAGGCTTAGAAAACAAACTATGCTCATCTAAAAGGAAAGGGGGGGGCGGAATTGATAAATGAAGATGAGTGTTACTATACGTATACAAATACATATTATATACATGTATCAAAAAGACCGAACATATAGCAAGGGAGGTCTACGGAACACTGTAATATTTTACATGGGAAGAGGATCTGTACATTAATAGACATATATAATGTACAAATGAACCAGATTGTGTACACCTAGGACAAACAGTATTCTAATCTTTACCCCGATTAAAAAAAATTAAAAAACCAAGAAGAAGTAATGAGACATAAACTTATGGGGATTTCTCCTGGCAAATTCCATTCTAATTTACAACCTAGGACAACGACTTCCAGAAAGGCTCTGCTGCCCTAGTACCCAGATTGGGGAATGGAGAAATGCTGCCTCCTTGTGGCCGTTTCCCACAACAGCAGCTTTAAACCCACTGCGAAAGGTCACTAGATATTCACCAACTTGCAGTTCTGTAAATGACACCTGCCCTCCAAAAAATTTCTGGGGTCAAAAATCGACCAAAAAATTCAAAAGAGGGCAACCTTCCAAGAAGACAATTTCAAGAGGTATATTGTACTCACGGTTTTTTCTTTTAAGAGAGAAAAGAAAAAGGCGTGGGAAAATGACGAATTTTAGGAAGTTTTAAAGATATGCAAAACGAAATTACAAATACCTATCAGCTCCCAGCAGTCAGAATGACCATTGGCAAAAATGCTGCAAACAATACATGCTGAAGGGATTGTGGAGAAATGTGTACCCTCAGTTCTAAGGGGGACGTGGAAAGAACCATTAATGTAAACACAATGGAGGTGCTTTGAAAAGGTAAACATTGAGCTACCAGTGAATCAAGCATACCACCTGCTGAGCCTATCACCTGAGAAAATGAGAATCTAAAAGTCACAGGCTGGCAAACCTGTACGCCAGCAATATTTACCATAGTCAACACTTGGAAGCAACAAAAATGTCCATCAACAGAGGAATGCACCAAGAAGAAGTGGTCCATGTATACAATGGAATGTTACTCCAGTAAAAAATATAAATTAAATTTAAAAAACAAACAAATGTAAGGAGACATCAGCATTTGTGGGTTTATCCGGGCACATTGCACTCTAATTTGTAAGCGAAGAACACCACTGGCCGGTAGGTCTGTTTCCCTAGTACCAGCGTGGGGAACGTAGAAAGGCTGCCGCCCTCGGGCCGTTACCTGCAAAAGCAGGTTTAAAGCCTGAGCTAATGGTCACTTCATATGAACTAGTACTGCAGGGCTGTAAATGAAACCTGCCCTCAAAATGTCTTGAGGGAGGTAATGGCCAAAATATTTCAAAAGGTGACACATACTTTAAGTAAACACTTTGAAGAACTAAGCTCTAATCACAGCTGGAAAAATAAAAAGGACATGTCTTCAAGCTCAATTTCAACGCATGATGAGACACATGCAAATTCAACCACAAAGAGGTATCAGCTCACACCACTCAGAATAACCATCAGCAAAAAACTACAAAGAATAAATGCTGAAGGTGCTCTGGAGAAATGCATACCCTCAACTTTATGTGGGACGTAACCTGGAAAGAGCCACTAAAGAGAACAGAATGGAGGTGCCTTTAAAAGGTAAACATTGAGCTACCCTATGATCCAGCAGACCCATTCCTGGACCTATAACCTAAGAAGACAGAATTGGAAAGACACAGGCAGGCAAATCTGCATTGCATAGTATCACAATAGCCAAGATATGGAAGTAACCAAAAAGTCCACCGACAGATGGGTGGACAAAGAAGCACTGCTACAAGTACAGATGGAATATGAGCTAGCGAGAAAATGAAACAATGCCATTTGCAGCACCATAGATGAGTCTAGAAGTAATCACGCAACTTGTAGTAAGTGAGAAAGCGAAAGACACATATCCTGTATCACATACAGGTGTTACCTAACAATTGAAACAAACGAAGATATTTCCACAGAGAAAGGCAATCACGGATTCAGTACAAAAACTTATGGTTCACCAAATGGAAAGGTGTGAGGATTGGATACACCACCATATTGAGGTTAACAGAGAGATACAAACACATGTGAAATATATAATCAGCAAAGACCTACGGAATACCAAGAGAAGACTACTCAACATTGTGTCATAACCTACATGGGAAAAGGATCTGAAGAAGAACAGATATACGTATATGTGTGAAAGAACCACATCTTGCACACCTAGAACAAACAAAACATTGTAATCAAGTTTGCTGTGATAAAAGATAAAAATTAAGTTAAAAATACGAACAAGAAGTAATGAGACATAAACTTAAAGGGCTTTTTCCTGGCACATTCCATTCTAATGTACAACCTAGAACACCACTTCCAGGAAGGCTCTGTGGCCCTAGTAACCAGATTTGGTAAAGGAGAAATGCTGCCGCCTTGTGGCCGATTCCCGCAAGAGCAGCTTTTAACCCACAGCTAATGGTCACTTAACATTCACAAGGACTCGGGGCTGTAAAGGACACCTGCCCTCAAAATTGTGCTGAGGTAGGGAATGGATAAAAAAAATTCAAAACAGGCAAATTTTTCAAGAAGATAGTATGAAGAGGTAAGTTTTACTCACTCTCTTTTTCAAAAAAGGAAAATGGATAAAAGCTCAACCTCAGGAAGTATTAGACTCATGCAACGGAATCTACAAAAAGTTTTCAACTCACACCAGTCGACTGACCATCAGCAAAAAGTCTACAAACAATAAATGCTGAAGAGGTTTCAGAGAACTGTGTACCCTCTAGCTGCTGGTGAGATGTAAAGTGGTTGACAGCCAATAATGAGAACAGAAAGGAGCTGCGCTTAAAAGGAAAAATTGAGGTACCATTCAATCCAGCAGGCGCACCAACGGGCCGCTCACCTGAGAAGACCAGAATCAAGAAGACCCGGGCTGCAAAAGCTGCACTGCAGCCTTATTCACAATAGACAAGACAGTGAAGCAACCAAAATGTCCATCAACAGATGAAGGGATAAAGAAGAAGTGGTCCATGTACACAATGAATACTAGCCATGGAAAACAATGAAACACTGCTCTTTGAGGCACCATAGATGATCTTGGAGATAATCACAGAACGTGAGGTAAGTCGGAAAGCAAAGTCCTATATCTTATGATAACACTTATAGGCGTTATCTAATAACTGACACAAATGAACATATTTCCACAGAGAAAGGCACTCACTGACTTAGAAAAAAAACTATGCTTATCTAAAAGGAAAGGTGGGGGGAATGGATAAATGAAGATTAGCGTTACCATATGTATACAAATACATATTATATACATATATCAAAAAGACCGACCATATAGCAAGGGAGGTTGACGGAACACTCTGTAATAATTTACATGGGAAGCGGATCTCTACATAAGTAGATATACATAATGTGTAAATGAACCAGAGTGTGTACACCTTGGACAAACAACATTCGAACCATTACCCCAATTTAAAAAATTAAAACAACGAACTAGAAGTAATGAGACATAAACTTATGGGGGGTTTTCCTGGCACATTCCATTCAAATTTACAACCTGGGTAAACGACTTCCAGAACGGCTCTGCTGCCCTAGTACCCAGATTTGGGAATGGAGAAATGCTGCATCCTGGTGGCCGTTTCCCACAACAGCAGCTTTAAACCCACGGCAAAAGGTCACGAAATATTCACCAATTGCAGTTCTGTAAATGACACCTGCCCCCCAAAACATACTGAGGTCGAAAATCGACCAAAAAATTCAAGAGTGCAACCTTCCAAAAGACAATTTGAAGAGGTATATTGTACTCACACTTTGTTCTCTTTTTTCTTTTAACAGAAAAGAAAAAGGCGTGGAGAAATGATGAATTTTAGGAATTTTTAAAGACAGGTAAACCCAACTTACAAAAACCTATCTGCTCACACCAGTCAGAATGGCCATCAACAAAAATGCTGCAAACAATAAATGCTGACGTGATTGTGGAGAAATGCGTACCCTCGATTCTAAGGGGCACGTGGTAAGATCCACTAATGAAAGCACAACTGAGGTGCCTTGAAAAGGTAAACATTGAGCTACCATACCAGTCAATCAATCATACCCACTGCTGGGTCTATCACCTGAGAGAATGAAAATCAAAAATCACAGGCTGGCAATCCTGCGCTCCAGCAATATTTACCGTAGGCAACACTTGGAAGAAACGAAACTGTCCATCAAAAGAGGAATGCACCAAGAAGAAGGGGTCCATGTACACAATGGAATAGTAGCCATGGAAAACATTGAAGCACTGCTCTTTGAGGCACCATAGATGAGCCTGGAGATAATCACAAAACATGAAGTAGGACGGAAAGCAAAAGACCTATATCCTATGATATCACTTATGGCATTGTCTAATAACGGACACAAATGAACATATTTCCAAAGAGAAAGACACTCACAGGCTTAGAAAACAAACTATGCTCATCTAAAAGGAAAGGGGGGGGGGATTGATAAATGAAGATGAGTGTTACTATACGTATACAAATACATATTATATACATGTATCAAAAAGACCGAACATATAGCAAGGGAGGTCTACGGAACACTGTAATATTTTACATGGGAAGAGGATCTGTACATTAATAGACATATATAATGTACAAATGAACCAGATTGTGTACACCTAGGACAAACAGTATTCTAATCTTTACCCCGATTAAAAAAAATTAAAAAACCAAGAAGAAGTAATGAGACATAAACTTATGGGGATTTCTCCTGGCAAATTCCATTCTAATTTACAACCTAGGACAAGGACGTGCAGAAAGGCTCTGCTGCCCTAGTACCCAGATTGGGGAATGGAGAAATGCTGCCTCCTTGTGGCCGTTTCCCACAACAGCAGCTTTAAACCCACTGCGAAAGGTCACTAGATATTCACCAACTTGCAGTTCTGTAAATGACACCTGCCCTCCAAAAAATTTCTGGGGTCAAAAATCGACCAAAACATTCAAAAGAGGGCAACCTTCCAAGAAGACAATTTCAAGAGGTATATTGTACTCACGGTTTTTTCTTTTAAGAGAGAAAAGAAAAAGGCGTGGGAAAATGACGAATTTTAGGAAGTTTTAAAGATATGCAAAACGAAATTACAAATACCTATCAGCTCCCAGCAGTCAGAATGACCATTGGCAAAAATGCTGCAAACAATACATGCTGAAGGGATTGTGGAGAAATGTGTACCCTCAGTTCTAAGGGGGACGTGGAAAGAACCATTAATGTAAACACAATGGAGGTGCTTTGAAAAGGTAAACATTGAGCTACCAGTGAATCAAGCATACCACCTGCTGAGCCTATCACCTGAGAAAATGAGAATCTAAAAGTCACAGGCTGGCAAACCTGTACGCCAGCAATATTTACCATAGTCAACACTTGGAAGCAACAAAAATGTCCATCAACAGAGGAATGCACCAAGAAGAAGTGGTCCATGTATACAATGGAATGTTACTCCAGTAAAAAATATAAATTAAATTTAAAAAACAAACAAATGTAAGGAGACATCAGCATTTGTGGGTTTATCCGGGCACATTGCACTCTAATTTGTAAGCGAAGAACACCACTGGCCGGTAGGTCTGTTTCCCTAGTACCAGCGTGGGGAACGTAGAAAGGCTGCCGCCCTCGGGCCGTTACCTGCAAAAGCAGGTTTAAAGCCTGAGCTAATGGTCACTTCATATGAACTAGTACTGCAGGGCTGTAAATGAAACCTGCCCTCAAAATGTCTTGAGGGAGGTAATGGCCAAAATATTTCAAAAGGTGACACATACTTTAAGTAAACACTTTGAAGAACTAAGCTCTAATCACAGCTGGAAAAATAAAAAGGACATGTCTTCAAGCTCAATTTCAACGCATGATGAGACACATGCAAATTCAACCACAAAGAGGTATCAGCTCACACCACTCAGAATAACCATCAGCAAAAAACTACAAAGAATAAATGCTGAAGGTGCTCTGGAGAAATGCATACCCTCAACTTTATGTGGGACGTAACCTGGAAAGAGCCACTAAAGAGAACAGAATGGAGGTGCCTTTAAAAGGTAAACATTGAGCTACCCTATGATCCAGCAGACCCATTCCTGGACCTATAACCTAAGAAGACAGAATTGGAAAGACACAGGCAGGCAAATCTGCATTGCATAGTATCACAATAGCCAAGATATGGAAGTAACCAAAAAGTCCACCGACAGATGGGTGGACAAAGAAGCACTGCTACAAGTACAGATGGAATATGAGCTAGCGAGAAAATGAAACAATGCCATTTGCAGCACCATAGATGAGTCTAGAAGTAATCACGCAACTTGTAGTAAGTGAGAAAGCGAAAGACACATATCCTGTATCACATACAGGTGTTACCTAACAATTGAAACAAACGAAGATATTTCCACAGAGAAAGGCAATCACGGATTCAGTACAAAAACTTATGGTTCACCAAATGGAAAGGTGTGAGGATTGGATACACCACCATATTGAGGTTAACAGAGAGATACAAACACATGTGAAATATATAATCAGCAAAGACCTACGGAATACCAAGAGAAGACTACTCAACATTGTGTCATAACCTACATGGGAAAAGGATCTGAAGAAGAACAGATATACGTATATGTGTGAAAGAACCACATCTTGCACACCTAGAACAAACAAAACATTGTAATCAAGTTTGCTGTGATAAAAGATAAAAATTAAGTTAAAAATACGAACAAGAAGTAATGAGACATAAACTTAAAGGGCTTTTTCCTGGCACATTCCATTCTAATGTACAACCTAGAACACCACTTCCAGGAAGGCTCTGTGGCCCTAGTAACCAGATTTGGTAAAGGAGAAATGCTGCCGCCTTGTGGCCGATTCCCGCAAGAGCAGCTTTTAACCCACAGCTAATGGTCACTTAACATTCACAAGGACTCAGGGCTGTAAAGGACACCTGCCCTCAAAATTGTGCTGAGGTAGGGAATGGATAAAAAAAATTCAAAACAGGCAAATTTTTCAAGAAGATAGTATGAAGAGGTAAGTTTTACTCACTCTCTTTTTCAAAAAAGGAAAATGGATAAAAGCTCAACCTCAGGAAGTATTAGACTCATGCAACGGAATCTACAAAAAGTTTTCAACTCACACCAGTCGACTGACCATCAGCAAAAAGTCTACAAACAATAAATGCTGAAGAGGTTTCAGAGAACTGTGTACCCTCTAGCTGCTGGTGAGATGTAAAGTGGTTGACAGCCAATAATGAGAACAGAAAGGAGCTGCGCTTAAAAGGAAAAATTGAGGTACCATTCAATCCAGCAGGCGCACCAACGGGCCGCTCACCTGAGAAGACCAGAATCAAGAAGACCCGGGCTGCAAAAGCTGCACTGCAGCCTTATTCACAATAGACAAGACAGTGAAGCAACCAAAATGTCCATCAACAGATGAAGGGATAAAGAAGAAGTGGTCCATGTACACAATGAATACTAGCCATGGAAAACAATGAAACACTGCTCTTTGAGGCACCATAGATGATCTTGGAGATAATCACAGAACGTGAGGTAAGTCGGAAAGCAAAGTCCTATATCTTATGATAACACTTATAGGCGTTATCTAATAACTGACACAAATGAACATATTTCCACAGAGAAAGGCACTCACTGACTTAGAAAAAAAACTATGCTTATCTAAAAGGAAAGGTGGGGGGAATGGATAAATGAAGATTAGCGTTACCATATGTATACAAATACATATTATATACATATATCAAAAAGACCGACCATATAGCAAGGGAGGTTGACGGAACACTCTGTAATAATTTACATGGGAAGCGGATCTCTACATAAGTAGATATACATAATGTGTAAATGAACCAGAGTGTGTACACCTTGGACAAACAACATTCGAACCATTACCCCAATTTAAAAAATTAAAACAACGAACTAGAAGTAATGAGACATAAACTTATGAGGGGTTTTCCTGGCACATTCCATTCAAATTTACAACCTGGGTAAACGACTTCCAGAACGGCTCTGCTGCCCTAGTACCCAGATTTGGGAATGGAGAAATGCTGCATCCTGGTGGCCGTTTCCCACAACAGCAGCTTTAAACCCACGGCAAAAGGTCACGAAATATTCACCAATTGCAGTTCTGTAAATGACACCTGCCCCCCAAAACATACTGAGGTCGAAAATCGACCAAAAAATTCAAGAGTGCAACCTTCCAAAAGACAATTTGAAGAGGTATATTGTACTCACACTTTGTTTTCTTTTTTCTTTTAACAGAAAAGAAAAAGGCGTGGAGAAATGATGAATTTTAGGAATTTTTAAAGACAGGTAAACCCAACTTACAAAAACCTATCAGCTCACACCAGTCAGAATGGCCATCAACAAAAATGCTGCAAACAATAAATGCTGACGTGATTGTGGAGAAATGCGTACCCTCGATTCTAAGGGGCACGTGGTAAGAGCCACTAATGAAAGCACAATTGAGGTGCCTTGAAAAGGTAAACATTGAGCTACCATACCAGTCAATCAATCATACCCACTGCTGGGTCTATCACCTGAGAGAATGAAAATCAAAAATCACAGGCTGGCAATCCTGCGCTCCAGCAATATTTACCGTAGGCAACACTTGGAAGAAACGAAACTGTCCATCAAAAGAGGAATGCACCAAGAAGAAGGGGTCCATGTACACAATGGAATAGTAGCCATGGAAAACATTGAAGCACTGCTCTTTGAGGCACCATAGATGAGCCTGGAGATAATCACAAAACATGAAGTAGGACGGAAAGCAAAAGACCTATATCCTATGATATCACTTATGGCATTGTCTAATAACGGACACAAATGAACATATTTCCAAAGAGAAAGACACTCACAGGCTTAGAAAACAAACTATGCTCATCTAAAAGGAAAAGGGGGGGGAATTGATAAATGAAGATGAGTGTTACTATACGTATACAAATACATATTATATACATGTATCAAAAAGACCGAACATATAGCAAGGGAGGTCTACGGAACACTGTAATATTTTACATGGGAAGAGGATCTGTACATTAATAGACATATATAATGTACAAATGAACCAGATTGTGTACACCTAGGACAAACAGTATTCTAATCTTTACCCCGATTAAAAAAAATTAAAAAACCAAGAAGAAGTAATGAGACATAAACTTATGGGGATTTCTCCTGGCAAATTCCATTCTAATTTACAACCTAGGACAAGGACGTGCAGAAAGGCTCTGCTGCCCTAGTACCCAGATTGGGGAATGGAGAAATGCTGCCTCCTTGTGGCCGTTTCCCACAACAGCAGCTTTAAACCCACTGCGAAAGGTCACTAGATATTCACCAACTTGCAGTTCTGTAAATGACACCTGCCCTCCAAAAAATTTCTGGGGTCAAAAATCGACCAAAAAATTCAAAAGAGGGCAACCTTCCAAGAAGACAATTTCAAGAGGTATATTGTACTCACGGTTTTTTCTTTTAAGAGAGAAAAGAAAAAGGCGTGGGAAAATGACGAATTTTAGGAAGTTTTAAAGATATGCAAAACGAAATTACAAATACCTATCAGCTCCCAGCAGTCAGAATGACCATTGGCAAAAATGCTGCAAACAATACATGCTGAAGGGATTGTGGAGAAATGTGTACCCTCAGTTCTAAGGGGGACGTGGAAAGAACCATTAATGTAAACACAATGGAGGTGCTTTGAAAAGGTAAACATTGAGCTACCAGTGAATCAAGCATACCACCTGCTGAGCCTATCACCTGAGAAAATGAGAATCTAAAAGTCACAGGCTGGCAAACCTGTACGCCAGCAATATTTACCATAGTCAACACTTGGAAGCAACAAAAATGTCCATCAACAGAGGAATGCACCAAGAAGAAGTGGTCCATGTATACAATGGAATGTTACTCCAGTAAAAAATATAAATTAAATTTAAAAAACAAACAAATGTAAGGAGACATCAGCATTTGTGGGTTTATCCGGGCACATTGCACTCTAATTTGTAAGCGAAGAACACCACTGGCCGGTAGGTCTGTTTCCCTAGTACCAGCGTGGGGAACGTAGAAAGGCTGCCGCCCTCGGGCCGTTACCTGCAAAAGCAGGTTTAAAGCCTGAGCTAATGGTCACTTCATATGAACTAGTACTGCAGGGCTGTAAATGAAACCTGCCCTCAAAATGTCTTGAGGGAGGTAATGGCCAAAATATTTCAAAAGGTGACACATACTTTAAGTAAACACTTTGAAGAACTAAGCTCTAATCACAGCTGGAAAAATAAAAAGGACATGTCTTCAAGCTCAATTTCAACGCATGATGAGACACATGCAAATTCAACCACAAAGAGGTATCAGCTCACACCACTCAGAATAACCATCAGCAAAAAACTACAAAGAATAAATGCTGAAGGTGCTCTGGAGAAATGCATACCCTCAACTTTATGTGGGACGTAACCTGGAAAGAGCCACTAAAGAGAACAGAATGGAGGAGCCTTTAAAAGGTAAACATTGAGCTACCATATGATCCAGCAGACCCATTCCTGGACCTATAACCTAAGAAGACAGAATTGGAAAGACACAGGCAGGCAAATCTGCATTGCATAGTATCACAATAGCCAAGATATGGAAGTAACCAAAAAGTCCACCGACAGATGGGTGGACAAAGAAGCACTGCTACAAGTACAGATGGAATATGAGCTAGCGAGAAAATGAAACAATGCCATTTGCAGCACCATAGATGAGTCTAGAAGTAATCACGCAACTTGTAGTAAGTGAGAAAGCGAAAGACACATATCCTGTATCACATACAGGTGTTACCTAACAATTGAAACAAACGAAGATATTTCCACAGAGAAAGGCAATCACGGATTCAGTACAAAAACTTATGGTTCACCAAATGGAAAGGTGTGAGGATTGGATACACCACCATATTGAGGTTAACAGAGAGATACAAACACATGTGAAATATATAATCAGCAAAGACCTACGGAATACCAAGAGAAGACTACTCAACATTGTGTCATAACCTACATGGGAAAAGGATCTGAAGAAGAACAGATATACGTATATGTGTGAAAGAACCACATCTTGCACACCTAGAACAAACAAAACATTGTAATCAAGTTTGCTGTGATAAAACATAAAAATTAAGTTAAAAATACGAACAAGAAGTAATGAGACATAAACTTAAAGGGCTTTTTCCTGGCACATTCCATTCTAATGTACAACCTAGAACACCACTTCCAGGAAGGCTCTGTGGCCCTAGTAACCAGATTTGGTAAAGGAGAAATGCTGCCGCCTTGTGGCCGATTCCCGCAAGAGCAGCTTTTAACCCACAGCTAATGGTCACTTAACATTCACAAGGACTCAGGGCTGTAAAGGACACCTGCCCTCAAAATTGTGCTGAGGTAGGGAATGGATAAAAAAAATTCAAAACAGGCAAATTTTTCAAGAAGATAGTATGAAGAGGTAAGTTTTACTCACTCTCTTTTTCAAAAAAGGAAAATGGATAAAAGCTCAACCTCAGGAAGTATTAGACTCATGCAACGGAATCTACAAAAAGTTTTCAACTCACACCAGTCGACTGACCATCAGCAAAAAGTCTACAAACAATAAATGCTGAAGAGGTTTCAGAGAACTGTGTACCCTCTAGCTGCTGGTGAGATGTAAAGTGGTTGACAGCCAATAATGAGAACAGAAAGGAGCTGCGCTTAAAAGGAAAAATTGAGGTACCATTCAATCCAGCAGGCGCACCAACGGGCCGCTCACCTGAGAAGACCAGAATCAAGAAGACCCGGGCTGCAAAAGCTGCACTGCAGCCTTATTCACAATAGACAAGACAGTGAAGCAACCAAAATGTCCATCAACAGATGAAGGGATAAAGAAGAAGTGGTCCATGTACACAATGAATACTAGCCATGGAAAACAATGAAACACTGCTCTTTGAGGCACCATAGATGATCTTGGAGATAATCACAGAACGTGAGGTAAGTCGGAAAGCAAAGTCCTATATCTTATGATAGCACTTATAGGCGTTATCTAATAACTGACACAAATGAACATATTTCCACAGAGAAAGGCACTCACTGACTTAGAAAAAAAACTATGCTTATCTAAAAGGAAAGGTGGGGGGAATGGATAAATGAAGATTAGCGTTACCATATGTATACAAATACATATTATATACATATATCAAAAAGACCGACCATATAGCAAGGGAGGTTGACGGAACACTCTGTAATAATTTACATGGGAAGCGGATCTCTACATAAGTAGATATACATAATGTGTAAATGAACCAGAGTGTGTACACCTTGGACAAACAACATTCGAACCATTACCCCAATTTAAAAAATTAAAACAACGAACTAGAAGTAATGAGACATAAACTTATGAGGGGTTTTCCTGGCACATTCCATTCAAATTTACAACCTGGGTAAACGACTTCCAGAACGGCTCTGCTGCCCTAGTACCCAGATTTGGGAATGGAGAAATGCTGCATCCTGGTGGCCGTTTCCCACAACAGCAGCTTTAAACCCACGGCAAAAGGTCACGAAATATTCACCAATTGCAGTTCTGTAAATGACACCTGCCCCCCAAAACATACTGAGGTCGAAAATCGACCAAAAAATTCAAGAGTGCAACCTTCCAAAAGACAATTTGAAGAGGTATATTGTACTCACACTTTGTTTTCTTTTTTCTTTTAACAGAAAAGAAAAAGGCGTGGAGAAATGATGAATTTTAGGAATTTTTAAAGACAGGTAAACCCAACTTACAAAAACCTATCAGCTCACACCAGTCAGAATGGCCATCAACAAAAATGCTGCAAACAATAAATGCTGACGTGATTGTGGAGAAATGCGTACCCTCGATTCTAAGGGGCACGTGGTAAGAGCCACTAATGAAAGCACAATTGAGGTGCCTTGAAAAGGTAAACATTGAGCTACCATACCAGTCAATCAATCATACCCACTGCTGGGTCTATCACCTGAGAGAATGAAAATCAAAAATCACAGGCTGGCAATCCTGCGCTCCAGCAATATTTACCGTAGGCAACACTTGGAAGAAACGAAACTGTCCATCAAAAGAGGAATGCACCAAGAAGAAGGGGTCCATGTACACAATGGAATAGTAGCCATGGAAAACATTGAAGCACTGCTCTTTGAGGCACCATAGATGAGCCTGGAGATAATCACAAAACATGAAGTAGGACGGAAAGCAAAAGACCTATATCCTATGATATCACTTATGGCATTGTCTAATAACGGACACAAATGAACATATTTCCAAAGAGAAAGACACTCACAGGCTTAGAAAACAAACTATGCTCATCTAAAAGGAAAAGGGGGGGGAATTGATAAATGAAGATGAGTGTTACTATACGTATACAAATACATATTATATACATGTATCAAAAAGACCGAACATATAGCAAGGGAGGTCTACGGAACACTGTAATATTTTACATGGGAAGAGGATCTGTACATTAATAGACATATATAATGTACAAATGAACCAGATTGTGTACACCTAGGACAAACAGTATTCTAATCTTTACCCCGATTAAAAAAAATTAAAAAACCAAGAAGAAGTAATGAGACATAAACTTATGGGGATTTCTCCTGGCAAATTCCATTCTAATTTACAACCTAGGACAAGGACGTGCAGAAAGGCTCTGCTGCCCTAGTACCCAGATTGGGGAATGGAGAAATGCTGCCTCCTTGTGGCCGTTTCCCACAACAGCAGCTTTAAACCCACTGCGAAAGGTCACTAGATATTCACCAACTTGCAGTTCTGTAAATGACACCTGCCCTCCAAAAAATTTCTGGGGTCAAAAATCGACCAAAAAATTCAAAAGAGGGCAACCTTCCAAGAAGACAATTTCAAGAGGTATATTGTACTCACGGTTTTTTCTTTTAAGAGAGAAAAGAAAAAGGCGTGGGAAAATGACGAATTTTAGGAAGTTTTAAAGATATGCAAAACGAAATTACAAATACCTATCAGCTCCCAGCAGTCAGAATGACCATTGGCAAAAATGCTGCAAACAATACATGCTGAAGGGATTGTGGAGAAATGTGTACCCTCAGTTCTAAGGGGGACGTGGAAAGAACCATTAATGTAAACACAATGGAGGTGCTTTGAAAAGGTAAACATTGAGCTACCAGTGAATCAAGCATACCACCTGCTGAGCCTATCACCTGAGAAAATGAGAATCTAAAAGTCACAGGCTGGCAAACCTGTACGCCAGCAATATTTACCATAGTCAACACTTGGAAGCAACAAAAATGTCCATCAACAGAGGAATGCACCAAGAAGAAGTGGTCCATGTATACAATGGAATGTTACTCCAGTAAAAAATATAAATTAAATTTAAAAAACAAACAAATGTAAGGAGACATCAGCATTTGTGGGTTTATCCGGGCACATTGCACTCTAATTTGTAAGCGAAGAACACCACTGGCCGGTAGGTCTGTTTCCCTAGTACCAGCGTGGGGAACGTAGAAAGGCTGCCGCCCTCGGGCCGTTACCTGCAAAAGCAGGTTTAAAGCCTGAGCTAATGGTCACTTCATATGAACTAGTACTGCAGGGCTGTAAATGAAACCTGCCCTCAAAATGTCTTGAGGGAGGTAATGGCCAAAATATTTCAAAAGGTGACACATACTTTAAGTAAACACTTTGAAGAACTAAGCTCTAATCACAGCTGGAAAAATAAAAAGGACATGTCTTCAAGCTCAATTTCAACGCATGATGAGACACATGCAAATTCAACCACAAAGAGGTATCAGCTCACACCACTCAGAATAACCATCAGCAAAAAACTACAAAGAATAAATGCTGAAGGTGCTCTGGAGAAATGCATACCCTCAACTTTATGTGGGACGTAACCTGGAAAGAGCCACTAAAGAGAACAGAATGGAGGAGCCTTTAAAAGGTAAACATTGAGCTACCATATGATCCAGCAGACCCATTCCTGGACCTATAACCTAAGAAGACAGAATTGGAAAGACACAGGCAGGCAAATCTGCATTGCATAGTATCACAATAGCCAAGATATGGAAGTAACCAAAAAGTCCACCGACAGATGGGTGGACAAAGAAGCACTGCTACAAGTACAGATGGAATATGAGCTAGCGAGAAAATGAAACAATGCCATTTGCAGCACCATAGATGAGTCTAGAAGTAATCACGCAACTTGTAGTAAGTGAGAAAGCGAAAGACACATATCCTGTATCACATACAGGTGTTACCTAACAATTGAAACAAACGAAGATATTTCCACAGAGAAAGGCAATCACGGATTCAGTACAAAAACTTATGGTTCACCAAATGGAAAGGTGTGAGGATTGGATACACCACCATATTGAGGTTAACAGAGAGATACAAACACATGTGAAATATATAATCAGCAAAGACCTACGGAATACCAAGAGAAGACTACTCAACATTGTGTCATAACCTACATGGGAAAAGGATCTGAAGAAGAACAGATATACGTATATGTGTGAAAGAACCACATCTTGCACACCTAGAACAAACAAAACATTGTAATCAAGTTTGCTGTGATAAAAGATAAAAATTAAGTTAAAAATACGAACAAGAAGTAATGAGACATAAACTTAAAGGGCTTTTTCCTGGCACATTCCATTCTAATGTACAACCTAGAACACCACTTCCAGGAAGGCTCTGTGGCCCTAGTAACCAGATTTGGTAAAGGAGAAATGCTGCCGCCTTGTGGCCGATTCCCGCAAGAGCAGCTTTTAACCCACAGCTAATGGTCACTTAACATTCACAAGGACTCAGGGCTGTAAAGGACACCTGCCCTCAAAATTGTGCTGAGGTAGGGAATGGATAAAAAAAATTCAAAACAGGCAAATTTTTCAAGAAGATAGTATGAAGAGGTAAGTTTTACTCACTCTCTTTTTCAAAAAAGGAAAATGGATAAAAGCTCAACCTCAGGAAGTATTAGACTCATGCAACGGAATCTACAAAAAGTTTTCAACTCACACCAGTCGACTGACCATCAGCAAAAAGTCTACAAACAATAAATGCTGAAGAGGTTTCAGAGAACTGTGTACCCTCTAGCTGCTGGTGAGATGTAAAGTGGTTGACAGCCAATAATGAGAACAGAAAGGAGCTGCGCTTAAAAGGAAAAATTGAGGTACCATTCAATCCAGCAGGCGCACCAACGGGCCGCTCACCTGAGAAGACCAGAATCAAGAAGACCCGGGCTGCAAAAGCTGCACTGCAGCCTTATTCACAATAGACAAGACAGTGAAGCAACCAAAATGTCCATCAACAGATGAAGGGATAAAGAAGAAGTGGTCCATGTACACAATGAATACTAGCCATGGAAAACAATGAAACACTGCTCTTTGAGGCACCATAGATGATCTTGGAGATAATCACAGAACGTGAGGTAAGTCGGAAAGCAAAGTCCTATATCTTATGATAACACTTATAGGCGTTATCTAATAACTGACACAAATGAACATATTTCCACAGAGAAAGGCACTCATTGACTTAGAAAAAAACTATGCTTATCTAAAAGGAAAGGTGGGGGGAATGGATAAATGAAGATTAGCGTTACCATATGTATACAAATACATATTATATACATATATCAAAAAGACCGACCATATAGCAAGGGAGGTTGACGGAACACTCTGTAATAATTTACATGGGAAGCGGATCTCTACATAAGTAGATATACATAATGTGTAAATGAACCAGAGTGTGTACACCTTGGACAAACAACATTCGAACCATTACCCCAATTTAAAAAATTAAAACAACGAACTAGAAGTAATGAGACATAAACTTATGGGGGGTTTTCCTGGCACATTCCATTCAAATTTACAACCTGGGTAAACGACTTCCAGAACGGCTCTGCTGCCCTAGTACCCAGATTTGGGAATGGAGAAATGCTGCATCCTGGTGGCCGTTTCCCACAACAGCAGCTTTAAACCCACGGCAAAAGGTCACGAAATATTCACCAATTGCAGTTCTGTAAATGACACCTGCCCCCCAAAACATACTGAGGTCGAAAATCGACCAAAAAATTCAAGAGTGCAACCTTCCAAAAGACAATTTGAAGAGGTATATTGTACTCACACTTTGTTTTCTTTTTTCTTTTAACAGAAAAGAAAAAGGCGTGGAGAAATGATGAATTTTAGGAATTTTTAAAGACAGGTAAACCCAACTTACAAAAACCTATCAGCTCACACCAGTCAGAATGGCCATCAACAAAAATGCTGCAAACAATAAATGCTGACGTGATTGTGGAGAAATGCGTACCCTCGATTCTAAGGGGCACGTGGTAAGAGCCACTAATGAAAGCACAATTGAGGTGCCTTGAAAAGGTAAACATTGAGCTACCATACCAGTCAATCAATCATACCCACTGCTGGGTCTATCACCTGAGAGAATGAAAATCAAAAATCACAGGCTGGCAATCCTGCGCTCCAGCAATATTTACCGTAGGCAACACTTGGAAGAAACGAAACTGTCCATCAAAAGAGGAATGCACCAAGAAGAAGGGGTCCATGTACACAATGGAATAGTAGCCATGGAAAACATTGAAGCACTGCTCTTTGAGGCACCATAGATGAGCCTGGAGATAATCACAAAACATGAAGTAGGACGGAAAGCAAAAGACCTATATCCTATGATATCACTTATGGCATTGTCTAATAACGGACACAAATGAACATATTTCCAAAGAGAAAGACACTCACAGGCTTAGAAAACAAACTATGCTCATCTAAAAGGAAAAGGGGGGGGAATTGATAAATGAAGATGAGTGTTACTATACGTATACAAATACATATTATATACATGTATCAAAAAGACCGAACATATAGCAAGGGAGGTCTACGGAACACTGTAATATTTTACATGGGAAGAGGATCTGTACATTAATAGACATATATAATGTACAAATGAACCAGATTGTGTACACCTAGGACAAACAGTATTCTAATCTTTACCCCGATTAAAAAAAATTAAAAAACCAAGAAGAAGTAATGAGACATAAACTTATGGGGATTTCTCCTGGCAAATTCCATTCTAATTTACAACCTAGGACAAGGACGTGCAGAAAGGCTCTGCTGCCCTAGTACCCAGATTGGGGAATGGAGAAATGCTGCCTCCTTGTGGCCGTTTCCCACAACAGCAGCTTTAAACCCACTGCGAAAGGTCACTAGATATTCACCAACTTGCAGTTCTGTAAATGACACCTGCCCTCCAAAAAATTTCTGGGGTCAAAAATCGACCAAAAAATTCAAAAGAGGGCAACCTTCCAAGAAGACAATTTCAAGAGGTATATTGTACTCACGGTTTTTTCTTTTAAGAGAGAAAAGAAAAAGGCGTGGGAAAATGACGAATTTTAGGAAGTTTTAAAGATATGCAAAACGAAATTACAAATACCTATCAGCTCCCAGCAGTCAGAATGACCATTGGCAAAAATGCTGCAAACAATACATGCTGAAGGGATTGTGGAGAAATGTGTACCCTCAGTTCTAAGGGGGACGTGGAAAGAACCATTAATGTAAACACAATGGAGGTGCTTTGAAAAGGTAAACATTGAGCTACCAGTGAATCAAGCATACCACCTGCTGAGCCTATCACCTGAGAAAATGAGAATCTAAAAGTCACAGGCTGGCAAACCTGTACGCCAGCAATATTTACCATAGTCAACACTTGGAAGCAACAAAAATGTCCATCAACAGAGGAATGCACCAAGAAGAAGTGGTCCATGTATACAATGGAATGTTACTCCAGTAAAAAATATAAATTAAATTTAAAAAACAAACAAATGTAAGGAGACATCAGCATTTGTGGGTTTATCCGGGCACATTGCACTCTAATTTGTAAGCGAAGAACACCACTGGCCGGTAGGTCTGTTTCCCTAGTACCAGCGTGGGGAACGTAGAAAGGCTGCCGCCCTCGGGCCGTTACCTGCAAAAGCAGGTTTAAAGCCTGAGCTAATGGTCACTTCATATGAACTAGTACTGCAGGGCTGTAAATGAAACCTGCCCTCAAAATGTCTTGAGGGAGGTAATGGCCAAAATATTTCAAAAGGTGACACATACTTTAAGTAAACACTTTGAAGAACTAAGCTCTAATCACAGCTGGAAAAATAAAAAGGACATGTCTTCAAGCTCAATTTCAACGCATGATGAGACACATGCAAATTCAACCACAAAGAGGTATCAGCTCACACCACTCAGAATAACCATCAGCAAAAAACTACAAAGAATAAATGCTGAAGGTGCTCTGGAGAAATGCATACCCTCAACTTTATGTGGGACGTAACCTGGAAAGAGCCACTAAAGAGAACAGAATGGAGGTGCCTTTAAAAGGTAAACATTGAGCTACCATATGATCCAGCAGACCCATTCCTGGACCTATAACCTAAGAAGACAGAATTGGAAAGACACAGGCAGGCAAATCTGCATTGCATAGTATCACAATAGCCAAGATATGGAAGTAACCAAAAAGTCCACCGACAGATGGGTGGACAAAGAAGCACTGCTACAAGTACAGATGGAATATGAGCTAGCGAGAAAATGAAACAATGCCATTTGCAGCACCATAGATGAGTCTAGAAGTAATCACGCAACTTGTAGTAAGTGAGAAAGCGAAAGACACATATCCTGTATCACATACAGGTGTTACCTAACAATTGAAACAAACGAAGATATTTCCACAGAGAAAGGCAATCACGGATTCAGTACAAAAACTTATGGTTCACCAAATGGAAAGGTGTGAGGATTGGATACACCACCATATTGAGGTTAACAGAGAGATACAAACACATGTGAAATATATAATCAGCAAAGACCTACGGAATACCAAGAGAAGACTACTCAACATTGTGTCATAACCTACATGGGAAAAGGATCTGAAGAAGAACAGATATACGTATATGTGTGAAAGAACCACATCTTGCACACCTAGAACAAACAAAACATTGTAATCAAGTTTGCTGTGATAAAAGATAAAAATTAAGTTAAAAATACGAACAAGAAGTAATGAGACATAAACTTAAAGGGCTTTTTCCTGGCACATTCCATTCTAATGTACAACCTAGAACACCACTTCCAGGAAGGCTCTGTGGCCCTAGTAACCAGATTTGGTAAAGGAGAAATGCTGCCGCCTTGTGGCCGATTCCCGCAAGAGCAGCTTTTAACCCACAGCTAATGGTCACTTAACATTCACAAGGACTCAGGGCTGTAAAGGACACCTGCCCTCAAAATTGTGCTGAGGTAGGGAATGGATAAAAAAAATTCAAAACAGGCAAATTTTTCAAGAAGATAGTATGAAGAGGTAAGTTTTACTCACTCTCTTTTTCAAAAAAGGAAAATGGATAAAAGCTCAACCTCAGGAAGTATTAGACTCATGCAACGGAATCTACAAAAAGTTTTCAACTCACACCAGTCGACTGACCATCAGCAAAACGTCTACAAACAATAAATGCTGAAGAGGTTTCAGAGAACTGTGTACCCTCTAGCTGCTGGTGAGATGTAAAGTGGTTGACAGCCAATAATGAGAACAGAAAGGAGCTGCGCTTAAAAGGAAAAATTGAGGTACCATTCAATCCAGCAGGCGCACCAACGGGCCGCTCACCTGAGAAGACCAGAATCAAGAAGACCCGGGCTGCAAAAGCTGCACTGCAGCCTTATTCACAATAGACAAGACAGTGAAGCAACCAAAATGTCCATCAACAGATGAAGGGATAAAGAAGAAGTGGTCCATGTACACAATGAATACTAGCCGTGGAAAACAATGAAACACTGCTCTTTGAGGCACCATAGATGATCTTGGAGATAATCACAGAACGTGAGGTAAGTCGGAAAGCAAAGTCCTATATCTTATGATAACACTTATAGGTGTTATCTAATAACTGACACAAATGAACATATTTCCACAGAGAAAGGCACTCACTGACTTAGAAAAAAAACTATGCTTATCTAAAAGGAAAGGTGGGGGGAATGGATAAATGAAGATTAGCGTTACCATATGTATACAAATACATATTATATACATATATCAAAAAGACCGACCATATAGCAAGGGAGGTTGACGGAACACTCTGTAATAATTTACATGGGAAGCGGATCTCTATATAAGCAGATATACATAATGTGTAAATGAACCAGAGTGTGTACACCTTGGACAAACAACATTCGAACCATTACCCCAATTTAAAAAATTAAAACAACGAACTAGAAGTAATGAGACATAAACTTATGGGGGGTTTCCCTGGCACATTCCATTCAAATTTACAACCTGGGTAAACGACTTCCAGAACGGCCCTGCTGCCCTAGTACCCAGATTTGGGAATGGAGAAATGCTGCATCCTGGTGGCCGTTTCCCACAACAGCAGCTTTAAACCCACGGCAAAAGGTCACGAAATATTCACCAATTGCAGTTCTGTAAATGACACCTGTCCCCCAAAACATACTGAGGTCGAAAATCGACCAAAAAATTCAAGAGTGCAACCTTCCAAAAGACAATTTGAAGAGGTATATTGTACTCACACTTTGTTTTCTTTTTTCTTTTAACAGAAAAGAAAAAGGCGTGGAGAAATGATGAATTTTAGGAATTTTTAAAGACAGGTAAACCCAACTTACAAAAACCTATCTGCTCACACCAGTCAGAATGGCCATCAAGAAAAATGCTGCAAACAATAAATGCTGACGTGATTGTGGAGAAATGCGTACCCTCGATTCTAAGGGGCACGTGGTAAGAGCCACTAATGAAAGCACAATTGAGGTGCCTTGAAAAGGTAAACATTGAGCTACCATACCAGTCAATCAATCATACCCACTGCTGGGTCTATCACCTGAGAGAATGAAAATCAAAAATCACAGGCTGGCAATCCTGCGCTCCAGCAATATTTACCGTAGGCAACACTTGGAAGAAACGAAACTGTCCATCAAAAGAGGAATGCACCAAGAAGAAGGGGTCCATGTACACAATGGAATAGTAGCCATGGAAAACATTGAAGCACTGCTCTTTGAGGCACCATAGATGAGCCTGGAGATAATCACAAAACATGAAGTAGGACGGAAAGCAAAAGACCTATATCCTATGATATCACTTATGGCATTGTCTAATAACGGACACAAATGAACATATTTCCAAAGAGAAAGACACTCACAGGCTTAGAAAACAAACTATGCTCATCTAAAAGGAAAAGGGGGGGGAATTGATAAATGAAGATGAGTGTTACTATACGTATACAAATACATATTATATACATGTATCAAAAAGACCGAACATATAGCAAGGGAGGTCTACGGAACACTGTAATATTTTACATGGGAAGAGGATCTGTACATTAATAGACATATATAATGTACAAATGAACCAGATTGTGTACACCTAGGACAAACAGTATTCTAATCTTTACCCCGATTAAAAAAAATTAAAAAACCAAGAAGAAGTAATGAGACATAAACTTATGGGGATTTCTCCTGGCAAATTCCATTCTAATTTACAACCTAGGACAAGGACGTGCAGAAAGGCTCTGCTGCCCTAGTACCCAGATTGGGGAATGGAGAAATGCTGCCTCCTTGTGGCCGTTTCCCACAACAGCAGCTTTAAACCCACTGCGAAAGGTCACTAGATATTCACCAACTTGCAGTTCTGTAAATGACACCTGCCCTCCAAAAAATTTCTGGGGTCAAAAATCGACCAAAAAATTCAAAAGAGGGCAACCTTCCAAGAAGACAATTTCAAGAGGTATATTGTACTCACGGTTTTTTCTTTTAAGAGAGAAAAGAAAAAGGCGTGGGAAAATGACGAATTTTAGGAAGTTTTAAAGATATGCAAAACGAAATTACAAATACCTATCAGCTCCCAGCAGTCAGAATGACCATTGGCAAAAATGCTGCAAACAATACATGCTGAAGGGATTGTGGAGAAATGTGTACCCTCAGTTCTAAGGGGGACGTGGAAAGAACCATTAATGTAAACACAATGGAGGTGCTTTGAAAAGGTAAACATTGAGCTACCAGTGAATCAAGCATACCACCTGCTGAGCCTATCACCTGAGAAAATGAGAATCTAAAAGTCACAGGCTGGCAAACCTGTACGCCAGCAATATTTACCATAGTCAACACTTGGAAGCAACAAAAATGTCCATCAACAGAGGAATGCACCAAGAAGAAGTGGTCCATGTATACAATGGAATGTTACTCCAGTAAAAAATATAAATTAAATTTAAAAAACAAACAAATGTAAGGAGACATCAGCATTTGTGGGTTTATCCGGGCACATTGCACTCTAATTTGTAAGCGAAGAACACCACTGGCCGGTAGGTCTGTTTCCCTAGTACCAGCGTGGGGAACGTAGAAAGGCTGCCGCCCTCGGGCCGTTACCTGCAAAAGCAGGTTTAAAGCCTGAGCTAATGGTCACTTCATATGAACTAGTACTGCAGGGCTGTAAATGAAACCTGCCCTCAAAATGTCTTGAGGGAGGTAATGGCCAAAATATTTCAAAAGGTGACACATACTTTAAGTAAACACTTTGAAGAACTAAGCTCTAATCACAGCTGGAAAAATAAAAAGGACATGTCTTCAAGCTCAATTTCAACGCATGATGAGACACATGCAAATTCAACCACAAAGAGGTATCAGCTCACACCACTCAGAATAACCATCAGCAAAAAACTACAAAGAATAAATGCTGAAGGTGCTCTGGAGAAATGCATACCCTCAACTTTATGTGGGACGTAACCTGGAAAGAGCCACTAAAGAGAACAGAATGGAGGTGCCTTTAAAAGGTAAACATTGAGCTACCATATGATCCAGCAGACCCATTCCTGGACCTATAACCTAAGAAGACAGAATTGGAAAGACACAGGCAGGCAAATCTGCATTGCATAGTATCACAATAGCCAAGATATGGAAGTAACCAAAAAGTCCACCGACAGATGGGTGGACAAAGAAGCACTGCTACAAGTACAGATGGAATATGAGCTAGCGAGAAAATGAAACAATGCCATTTGCAGCACCATAGATGAGTCTAGAAGTAATCACGCAACTTGTAGTAAGTGAGAAAGCGAAAGACACATATCCTATATCACATACTGGTGTTACCTAACAATTGAAACAAACGAAGATATTTCCACAGAGAAAGGCAATCACGGATTCAGTACAAAAACTTATGGTTCACCAAATGGAAAGGTGTGAGGATTGGATACACCACCATATTGAGGTTAACAGAGAGATACAAACACATGTGAAATATATAATCAGCAAAGACCTACGGAATACCAAGAGAAGACTACTCAACATTGTGTCATAACCTACATGGGAAAAGGATCTGAAGAAGAACAGATATACGTATATGTGTGAAAGAACCACATCTTGCACACCTAGAACAAACAAAACATTGTAATCAAGTTTGCTGTGATAAAAGATAAAAATTAAGTTAAAAATACGAACAAGAAGTAATGAGACATAAACTTAAAGGGCTTTTTCCTGGCACATTCCATTCTAATGTACAACCTAGAACACCACTTCCAGGAAGGCTCTGTGGCCCTAGTAACCAGATTTGGTAAAGGAGAAATGCTGCCGCCTTGTGGCCGATTCCCGCAAGAGCAGCTTTTAACCCACAGCTAATGGTCACTTAACATTCACAAGGACTCAGGGCTGTAAAGGACACCTGCCCTCAAAATTGTGCTGAGGTAGGGAATGGATAAAAAAATTTCAAAACAGGCAAATTTTTCAAGAAGATAGTATGAAGAGGTAAGTTTTACTCACTCTCTTTTTCAAAAAAGGAAAATGGATAAAAGCTCAACCTCAGGAAGTATTAGACTCATGCAACGGAATCTACAAAAAGTTTTCAACTCACACCAGTCGACTGACCATCAGCAAAACGTCTACAAACAATAAATGCTGAAGAGGTTTCAGAGAACTGTGTACCCTCTAGCTGCTGGTGAGATGTAAAGTGGTTGACAGCCAATAATGAGAACAGAAAGGAGCTGCGCTTAAAAGGAAAAATTGAGGTACCATTCAATCCAGCAGGCGCACCAACGGGCCGCTCACCTGAGAAGACCAGAATCAAGAAGACCCGGGCTGCAAAAGCTGCACTGCAGCCTTATTCACAATAGACAAGACAGTGAAGCAACCAAAATGTCCATCAACAGATGAAGGGATAAAGAAGAAGTGGTCCATGTACACAATGAATACTAGCCATGGAAAACAATGAAACACTGCTCTTTGAGGCACCATAGATGATCTTGGAGATAATCACAGAACGTGAGGTAAGTCGGAAAGCAAAGTCCTATATCTTATGATAACACTTATAGGCGTTATCTAATAACTGACACAAATGAACATATTTCCACAGAGAAAGGCACTCACTGACTTAGAAAAAAAACTATGCTTATCTAAAAGGAAAGGTGGGGGGAATGGATAAATGAAGATTAGCGTTACCATATGTATACAAATACATATTATATACATATATCAAAAAGACCGACCATATAGCAAGGGAGGTTGACGGAACACTCTGTAATAATTTACATGGGAAGCGGATCTCTACATAAGCAGATATACATAATGTGTAAATGAACCAGAGTGTGTACACCTTGGACAAACAACATTCGAACCATTACCCCAATTTAAAAAATTAAAACAACGAACTAGAAGTAATGAGACATAAACTTATGGGGGGTTTTCCTGGCACATTCCATTCAAATTTACAACCTGGGTAAACGACTTCCAGAACGGCCCTGCTGCCCTAGTACCCAGATTTGGGAATGGAGAAATGCTGCATCCTGGTGGCCGTTTCCCACAACAGCAGCTTTAAACCCACGGCAAAAGGTCACGAAATATTCACCAATTGCAGTTCTGTAAATGACACCTGCCCCCCAAAACATACTGAGGTCGAAAATCGACCAAAAAATTCAAGAGTGCAACCTTCCAAAAGACAATTTGAAGAGGTATATTGTACTCACACTTTGTTTTCTTTTTTCTTTTAACAGAAAAGAAAAAGGCGTGGAGAAATGATGAATTTTAGGAATTTTTAAAGACAGGTAAACCCAACTTACAAAAACCTATCTGCTCACACCAGTCAGAATGGCCATCAAGAAAAATGCTGCAAACAATAAATGCTGACGTGATTGTGGAGAAATGCGTACCCTCGATTCTAAGGGGCACGTGGTAAGAGCCACTAATGAAAGCACAATTGAGGTGCCTTGAAAAGGTAAACATTGAGCTACCATACCAGTCAATCAATCATACCCACTGCTGGGTCTATCACCTGAGAGAATGAAAATCAAAAATCACAGGCTGGCAATCCTGCGCTCCAGCAATATTTACCGTAGGCAACACTTGGAAGAAACGAAACTGTCCATCAAAAGAGGAATGCACCAAGAAGAAGGGGTCCATGTACACAATGGAATAGTAGCCATGGAAAACATTGAAGCACTGCTCTTTGAGGCACCATAGATGAGCCTGGAGATAATCACAAAACATGAAGTAGGACGGAAAGCAAAAGACCTATATCCTATGATATCACTTATGGCATTATCTAATAACGGACACAAATGAACATATTTCCAAAGAGAAAGACACTCACAGGCTTAGAAAACAAACTATGCTCATCTAAAAGGAAAGGGGGGGGGGATTTGATAAATGAAGATGAGTGTTACTATACGTATACAAATACATATTATATACATGTATCAAAAAGACCGAACATATAGCAAGGGAGGTCTACGGAACACTGTAATATTTTACATGGGAAGAGGATCTGTACATTAATAGACATATATAATGTACAAATGAACCAGATTGTGTACACCTAGGACAAACAGTATTCTAATCTTTACCCCGATTAAAAAAAATTAAAAAACCAAGAAGAAGTAATGAGACATAAACTTATGGGGATTTCTCCTGGCAAATTCCATTCTAATTTACAACCTAGGACAACGACGTCCAGAAAGGCTCTGCTGCCCTAGTACCCAGATTTGGGAATGGAGAAATGCTGCATCCTGGTGGCCGTTTCCCACAACAGCAGCTTTAAACCCACGGCAAAAGATCACGAAATATTCACCAATTGCAGTTCTGTAAATGACACCTGCCCCCCAAAACATACTGAGGTCGAAAATCGACCAAAAAATTCAAGAGTGCAACCTTCCAAAAGACAATTTGAAGAGGTATATTGTACTCACACTTTGTTTTCTTTTTTCTTTTAACAGAAAAGAAAAAGGCGTGGAGAAATGATGAATTTTAGGAATTTTTAAAGACAGGTAAACCCAACTTACAAAAACCTATCTGCTCACACCAGTCAGAATGGCCATCAAGAAAAATGCTGCAAACAATAAATGCTGACGTGATTGTGGAGAAATGCGTACCCTCGATTCTAAGGGGCACGTGGTAAGAGCCACTAATGAAAGCACAATTGAGGTGCCTTGAAAAGGTAAACATTGAGCTACCATACCAGTCAATCAATCATACCCACTGCTGGGTCTATCACCTGAGAGAATGAAAATCAAAAATCACAGGCTGGCAATCCTGCGCTCCAGCAATATTTACCGTAGGCAACACTTGGAAGAAACGAAACTGTCCATCAAAAGAGGAATGCACCAAGAAGAAGGGGTCCATGTACACAATGGAATAGTAGCCATGGAAAACATTGAAGCACTGCTCTTTGAGGCACCATAGATGAGCCTGGAGATAATCACAAAACATGAAGTAGGACGGAAAGCAAAAGACCTATATCCTATGATATCACTTATGGCATTGTCTAATAACGGACACAAATGAACATATTTCCAAAGAGAAAGACACTCACAGGCTTAGAAAACAAACTATGCTCATCTAAAAGGAAAGGGGGGGGGGAATTGATAAATGAAGATGAGTGTTACTATACGTATACAAATACATATTATATACATGTATCAAAAAGACCGAACATATAGCAAGGGAGGTCTACGGAACACTGTAATATTTTACATGGGAAGAGGATCTGTACATTAATAGACATATATAATGTACAAATGAACCAGATTGTGTACACCTAGGACAAACAGTATTCTAATCTTTACCCCGATTAAAAAAAATTAAAAAACCAAGAAGAAGTAATGAGACATAAACTTATGGGGATTTCTCCTGGCAAATTCCATTCTAATTTACAACCTAGGACAACGACGTCCAGAAAGGCTCTGCTGCCCTAGTACCCAGATTTGGGAATGGAGAAATGCTGCATCCTGGTGGCCGTTTCCCACAACAGCAGCTTTAAACCCACGGCAAAAGGTCACGAAATATTCACCAATTGCAGTTCTGTAAATGACACCTGCCCCCCAAAACATACTGAGGTCGAAAATCGACCAAAAAATTCAAGAGTGCAACCTTCCAAAAGACAATTTGAAGAGGTATATTGTACTCACACTTTGTTTTCTTTTTTCTTTTAACAGAAAAGAAAAAGGCGTGGAGAAATGATGAATTTTAGGAATTTTTAAAGACAGGTAAACCCAACTTACAAAAACCTATCAGCTCACACCAGTCAGAATGGCCATCAACAAAAATGCTGCAAACAATAAATGCTGACGTGATTGTGGAGAAATGCGTACCCTCGATTCTAAGGGGCACGTGGTAAGAGCCACTAATGAAAGCACAATTGAGGTGCCTTGAAAAGGTAAACATTGAGCTACCATACCAGTCAATCAATCATACCCACTGCTGGGTCTATCACCTGAGAGAATGAAAATCAAAAATCACAGGCTGGCAATCCTGCGCTCCAGCAATATTTACCGTAGGCAACACTTGGAAGAAACGAAACTGTCCATCAAAAGAGGAATGCACCAAGAAGAAGGGGTCCATGTACACAATGGAATAGTAGCCATGGAAAACATTGAAGCACTGCTCTTTGAGGCACCATAGATGAGCCTGGAGATAATCACAAAACATGAAGTAGGACGGAAAGCAAAAGACCTATATCCTATGATATCACTTATGGCATTGTCTAATAACGGACACAAATGAACATATTTCCAAAGAGAAAGACACTCACAGGCTTAGAAAACAAACTATGCTCATCTAAAAGGAAAAGGGGGGGGAATTGATAAATGAAGATGAGTGTTACTATACGTATACAAATACATATTATATACATGTATCAAAAAGACCGAACATATAGCAAGGGAGGTCTACGGAACACTGTAATATTTTACATGGGAAGAGGATCTGTACATTAATAGACATATATAATGTACAAATGAACCAGATTGTGTACACCTAGGACAAACAGTATTCTAATCTTTACCCCGATTAAAAAAAATTAAAAAACCAAGAAGAAGTAATGAGACATAAACTTATGGGGATTTCTCCTGGCAAATTCCATTCTAATTTACAACCTAGGACAAGGACGTGCAGAAAGGCTCTGCTGCCCTAGTACCCAGATTGGGGAATGGAGAAATGCTGCCTCCTTGTGGCCGTTTCCCACAACAGCAGCTTTAAACCCACTGCGAAAGGTCACTAGATATTCACCAACTTGCAGTTCTGTAAATGACACCTGCCCTCCAAAAAATTTCTGGGGTCAAAAATCGACCAAAAAATTCAAAAGAGGGCAACCTTCCAAGAAGACAATTTCAAGAGGTATATTGTACTCACGGTTTTTTCTTTTAAGAGAGAAAAGAAAAAGGCGTGGGAAAATGACGAATTTTAGGAAGTTTTAAAGATATGCAAAACGAAATTACAAATACCTATCAGCTCCCAGCAGTCAGAATGACCATTGGCAAAAATGCTGCAAACAATACATGCTGAAGGGATTGTGGAGAAATGTGTACCCTCAGTTCTAAGGGGGACGTGGAAAGAACCATTAATGTAAACACAATGGAGGTGCTTTGAAAAGGTAAACATTGAGCTACCAGTGAATCAAGCATACCACCTGCTGAGCCTATCACCTGAGAAAATGAGAATCTAAAAGTCACAGGCTGGCAAACCTGTACGCCAGCAATATTTACCATAGTCAACACTTGGAAGCAACAAAAATGTCCATCAACAGAGGAATGCACCAAGAAGAAGTGGTCCATGTATACAATGGAATGTTACTCCAGTAAAAAATATAAATTAAATTTAAAAAACAAACAAATGTAAGGAGACATCAGCATTTGTGGGTTTATCCGGGCACATTGCACTCTAATTTGTAAGCGAAGAACACCACTGGCCGGTAGGTCTGTTTCCCTAGTACCAGCGTGGGGAACGTAGAAAGGCTGCCGCCCTCGGGCCGTTACCTGCAAAAGCAGGTTTAAAGCCTGAGCTAATGGTCACTTCATATGAACTAGTACTGCAGGGCTGTAAATGAAACCTGCCCTCAAAATGTCTTGAGGGAGGTAATGGCCAAAATATTTCAAAAGGTGACACATACTTTAAGTAAACACTTTGAAGAACTAAGCTCTAATCACAGCTGGAAAAATAAAAAGGACATGTCTTCAAGCTCAATTTCAACGCATGATGAGACACATGCAAATTCAACCACAAAGAGGTATCAGCTCACACCACTCAGAATAACCATCAGCAAAAAACTACAAAGAATAAATGCTGAAGGTGCTCTGGAGAAATGCATACCCTCAACTTTATGTGGGACGTAACCTGGAAAGAGCCACTAAAGAGAACAGAATGGAGGTGCCTTTAAAAGGTAAACATTGAGCTACCCTATGATCCAGCAGACCCATTCCTGGACCTATAACCTAAGAAGACAGAATTGGAAAGACACAGGCAGGCAAATCTGCATTGCATAGTATCACAATAGCCAAGATATGGAAGTAACCAAAAAGTCCACCGACAGATGGGTGGACAAAGAAGCACTGCTACAAGTACAGATGGAATATGAGCTAGCGAGAAAATGAAACAATGCCATTTGCAGCACCATAGATGAGTCTAGAAGTAATCACGCAACTTGTAGTAAGTGAGAAAGCGAAAGACACATATCCTATATCACATACAGGTGTTACCTAACAATTGAAACAAACGAAGATATTTCCACAGAGAAAGGCAATCACGGATTCAGTACAAAAACTTATGGTTCACCAAATGGAAAGGTGTGAGGATTGGATACACCACCATATTGAGGTTAACAGAGAGATACAAACACATGTGAAATATATAATCAGCAAAGACCTACGGAATACCAAGAGAAGACTACTCAACATTGTGTCATAACCTACATGGGAAAAGGATCTGAAGAAGAACAGATATACGTATATGTGTGAAAGAACCACATCTTGCACACCTAGAACAAACAAAACATTGTAATCAAGTTTGCTGTGATAAAAGATAAAAATTAAGTTAAAAATACGAACAAGAAGTAATGAGACATAAACTTAAAGGGCTTTTTCCTGGCACATTCCATTCTAATGTACAACCTAGAACACCACTTCCAGGAAGGCTCTGTGGCCCTAGTAACCAGATTTGGTAAAGGAGAAATGCTGCCGCCTTGTGGCCGATTCCCGCAAGAGCAGCTTTTAACCCACAGCTAATGGTCACTTAACATTCACAAGGACTCAGGGCTGTAAAGGACACCTGCCCTCAAAATTGTGCTGAGGTAGGGAATGGATAAAAAAATTTCAAAACAGGCAAATTTTTCAAGAAGATAGTATGAAGAGGTAAGTTTTACTCACTCTCTTTTTCAAAAAAGGAAAATGGATAAAAGCTCAACCTCAGGAAGTATTAGACTCATGCAACGGAATCTACAAAAAGTTTTCAACTCACACCAGTCGACTGACCATCAGCAAAACGTCTACAAACAATAAATGCTGAAGAGGTTTCAGAGAACTGTGTACCCTCTAGCTGCTGGTGAGATGTAAAGTGGTTGACAGCCAATAATGAGAACAGAAAGGAGCTGCGCTTAAAAGGAAAAATTGAGGTACCATTCAATCCAGCAGGCGCACCAACGGGCCGCTCACCTGAGAAGACCAGAATCAAGAAGACCCGGGCTGCAAAAGCTGCACTGCAGCCTTATTCACAATAGACAAGACAGTGAAGCAACCAAAATGTCCATCAACAGATGAAGGGATAAAGAAGAAGTGGTCCATGTACACAATGAATACTAGCCATGGAAAACAATGAAACACTGCTCTTTGAGGCACCATAGATGATCTTGGAGATAATCACAGAACGTGAGGTAAGTCGGAAAGCAAAGTCCTATATCTTATGATAACACTTATAGGCGTTATCTAATAACTGACACAAATGAACATATTTCCACAGAGAAAGGCACTCACTGACTTAGAAAAAAAACTATGCTTATCTAAAAGGAAAGGTGGGGGGAATGGATAAATGAAGATTAGCGTTACCATATGTATACAAATACATATTATATACATATATCAAAAAGACCGACCATATAGCAAGGGAGGTTGACGGAACACTCTGTAATAATTTACATGGGAAGCGGATCTCTACATAAGCAGATATACATAATGTGTAAATGAACCAGAGTGTGTACACCTTGGACAAACAACATTCGAACCATTACCCCAATTTAAAAAATTAAAACAACGAACTAGAAGTAATGAGACATAAACTTATGGGGGGTTTTCCTGGCACATTCCATTCAAATTTACAACCTGGGTAAACGACTTCCAGAACGGCCCTGCTGCCCCAGTACCCAGATTTGGGAATGGAGAAATGCTGCATCCTGGTGGCCGTTTCCCACAACAGCAGCTTTAAACCCACGGCAAAAGGTCACGAAATATTCACCAATTGCAGTTCTGTAAATGACACCTGCCCCCCAAAACATACTGAGGTCGAAAATCGACCAAAAAATTCAAGAGTGCAACCTTCCAAAAGACAATTTGAAGAGGTATATTGTACTCACACTTTGTTTTCTTTTTTCTTTTAACAGAAAAGAAAAAGGCGTGGAGAAATGATGAATTTTAGGAATTTTTAAAGACAGGTAAACCCAACTTACAAAAACCTATCTGCTCACACCAGTCAGAATGGCCATCAACAAAAATGCTGCAAACAATAAATGCTGACGTGATTGTGGAGAAATGCGTACCCTCGATTCTAAGGGGCACGTGGTAAGAGCCACTAATGAAAGCACAATTGAGGTGCCTTGAAAAGGTAAACATTGAGCTACCATACCAGTCAATCAATCATACCCACTGCTGGGTCTATCACCTGAGAGAATGAAAATCAAAAATCACAGGCTGGCAATCCTGCGCTCCAGCAATATTTACCGTAGGCAACACTTGGAAGAAACGAAACTGTCCATCAAAAGAGGAATGCACCAAGAAGAAGGGGTCCATGTACACAATGGAATAGTAGCCATGGAAAACATTGAAGCACTGCTCTTTGAGGCACCATAGATGAGCCTGGAGATAATCACAAAACATGAAGTAGGACGGAAAGCAAAAGACCTATATCCTATGATATCACTTATGGCATTATCTAATAACGGACACAAATGAACATATTTCCAAAGAGAAAGACACTCACAGGCTTAGAAAACAAACTATGCTCATCTAAAAGGAAAGGGGGGGGGGATTTGATAAATGAAGATGAGTGTTACTATACGTATACAAATACATATTATATACATGTATCAAAAAGACCGAACATATAGCAAGGGAGGTCTACGGAACACTGTAATATTTTACATGGGAAGAGGATCTGTACATTAATAGACATATATAATGTACAAATGAACCAGATTGTGTACACCTAGGACAAACAGTATTCTAATCTTTACCCCGATTAAAAAAAATTAAAAAACCAAGAAGAAGTAATGAGACATAAACTTATGGGGATTTCTCCTGGCAAATTCCATTCTAATTTACAACCTAGGACAACGACGTCCAGAAAGGCTCTGCTGCCCTAGTACCCAGATTTGGGAATGGAGAAATGCTGCATCCTGGTGGCCGTTTCCCACAACAGCAGCTTTAAACCCACGGCAAAAGGTCACGAAATATTCACCAATTGCAGTTCTGTAAATGACACCTGCCCCCCAAAACATACTGAGGTCGAAAATCGACCAAAAAATTCAAGAGTGCAACCTTCCAAAAGACAATTTGAAGAGGTATATTGTACTCACACTTTGTTTTCTTTTTTCTTTTAACAGAAAAGAAAAAGGCGTGGAGAAATGATGAATTTTAGGAATTTTTAAAGACAGGTAAACCCAACTTACAAAAACCTATCTGCTCACACCAGTCAGAATGGCCATCAAGAAAAATGCTGCAAACAATAAATGCTGACGTGATTGTGGAGAAATGCGTACCCTCGATTCTAAGGGGCACGTGGTAAGAGCCACTAATGAAAGCACAATTGAGGTGCCTTGAAAAGGTAAACATTGAGCTACCATACCAGTCAATCAATCATACCCACTGCTGGGTCTATCACCTGAGAGAATGAAAATCAAAAATCACAGGCTGGCAATCCTGCGCTCCAGCAATATTTACCGTAGGCAACACTTGGAAGAAACGAAACTGTCCATCAAAAGAGGAATGCACCAAGAAGAAGGGGTCCATGTACACAATGGAATAGTAGCCATGGAAAACATTGAAGCACTGCTCTTTGAGGCACCATAGATGAGCCTGGAGATAATCACAAAACATGAAGTAGGACGGAAAGCAAAAGACCTATATCCTATGATATCACTTATGGCATTGTCTAATAACGGACACAAATGAACATATTTCCAAAGAGAAAGACACTCACAGGCTTAGAAAACAAACTATGCTCATCTAAAAGGAAAGGGGGGGGGGAATTGATAAATGAAGATGAGTGTTACTATACGTATACAAATACATATTATATACATGTATCAAAAAGACCGAACATATAGCAAGGGAGGTCTACGGAACACTGTAATATTTTACATGGGAAGAGGATCTGTACATTAATAGACATATATAATGTACAAATGAACCAGATTGTGTACACCTAGGACAAACAGTATTCTAATCTTTACCCCGATTAAAAAAAATTAAAAAACCAAGAAGAAGTAATGAGACATAAACTTATGGGGATTTCTCCTGGCAAATTCCATTCTAATTTACAACCTAGGACAACGACGTCCAGAAAGGCTCTGCTGCCCTAGTACCCAGATTTGGGAATGGAGAAATGCTGCATCCTGGTGGCCGTTTCCCACAACAGCAGCTTTAAACCCACGGCAAAAGTTCACGAAATATTCACCAATTGCAGTTCTGTAAATGACACCTGCCCCCCAAAACATACTGAGGTCGAAAATCGACCAAAAAATTCAAGAGTGCAACCTTCCAAAAGACAATTTGAAGAGGTATATTGTACTCACACTTTGTTTTCTTTTTTCTTTTAACAGAAAAGAAAAAGGCGTGGAGAAATGATGAATTTTAGGAATTTTTAAAGACAGGTAAACCCAACTTACAAAAACCTATCAGCTCACACCAGTCAGAATGGCCATCAACAAAAATGCTGCAAACAATAAATGCTGACGTGATTGTGGAGAAATGCGTACCCTCGATTCTAAGGGGCACGTGGTAAGAGCCACTAATGAAAGCACAATTGAGGTGCCTTGAAAAGGTAAACATTGAGCTACCATACCAGTCAATCAATCATACCCACTGCTGGGTCTATCACCTGAGAGAATGAAAATCAAAAATCACAGGCTGGCAATCCTGCGCTCCAGCAATATTTACCGTAGGCAACACTTGGAAGAAACGAAACTGTCCATCAAAAGAGGAATGCACCAAGAAGAAGGGGTCCATGTACACAATGGAATAGTAGCCATGGAAAACATTGAAGCACTGCTCTTTGAGGCACCATAGATGAGCCTGGAGATAATCACAAAACATGAAGTAGGACGGAAAGCAAAAGACCTATATCCTATGATATCACTTATGGCATTGTCTAATAACGGACACAAATGAACATATTTCCAAAGAGAAAGACACTCACAGGCTTAGAAAACAAACTATGCTCATCTAAAAGGAAAAGGGGGGGGGGAATTGATAAATGAAGATGAGTGTTACTATACGTATACAAATACATATTATATACATGTATCAAAAAGACCGAACATATAGCAAGGGAGGTCTACGGAACACTGTAATATTTTACATGGGAAGAGGATCTGTACATTAATAGACATATATAATGTACAAATGAACCAGATTGTGTACACCTAGGACAAACAGTATTCTAATCTTTACCCCGATTAAAAAAAATTAAAAAACCAAGAAGAAGTAATGAGACATAAACTTATGGGGATTTCTCCTGGCAAATTCCATTCTAATTTACAACCTAGGACAAGGACGTGCAGAAAGGCTCTGCTGCCCTAGTACCCAGATTGGGGAATGGAGAAATGCTGCCTCCTTGTGGCCGTTTCCCACAACAGCAGCTTTAAACCCACTGCGAAAGGTCACTAGATATTCACCAACTTGCAGTTCTGTAAATGACACCTGCCCTCCAAAAAATTTCTGGGGTCAAAAATCGACCAAAAAATTCAAAAGAGGGCAACCTTCCAAGAAGACAATTTCAAGAGGTATATTGTACTCACGGTTTTTTCTTTTAAGAGAGAAAAGAAAAAGGCGTGGGAAAATGACGAATTTTAGGAAGTTTTAAAGATATGCAAAACGAAATTACAAATACCTATCAGCTCCCAGCAGTCAGAATGACCATTGGCAAAAATGCTGCAAACAATACATGCTGAAGGGATTGTGGAGAAATGTGTACCCTCAGTTCTAAGGGGGACGTGGTAAGAACCATTAATGTAAGCACAATGGAGGTGCTTTGAAAAGGTAAACATTGAGCTACCAGTGAATCAAGCATACCATCTGCTGAGCCTATCACCTGAGAAAATGAGAATCTAAAAGTCACAGGCTGGCAAACCTGTACGCCAGCAATATTTACCATAGTCAACACTTGGAAGCAACAAAAATGTCCATCAACAGAGGAATGCACCAAGAAGAAGTGGTCCATGTATACAATGGAATGTTACTCCAGTAAAAGATATAAATTAAATTTAAAAAACAAACAAATGTAAGGAGACATCAGCATTTGTGGGTTTATCTGGGCACATTGCACTCTAATTTGTAAGCGAAGAACACCACTGGCCGGTAGGTCTGTTTCCCTAGTACCAGCGTGGGGAACGTAGAAAGGCTGCCGCCCTCGGGCCGTTACCTGCAAAAGCAGGTTTAAAGCCTGAGCTAATGGTCACTTCATATGAACTAGTACTGCAGGGCTGTAAATGAAACCTGCCCTCAAAATGTCTTGAGGGAGGTAATGGCCAAAATATTTCAAAAGGTGACACATACTTTAAGTAAACACTTTGAAGAACTAAGCTCTAATCACAGCTGGAAAAATAAAAAGGACATGTCTTCAAGCTCAATTTCAACGCATGATGAGACACATGCAAATTCAACCACAAAGAGGTATCAGCTCACACCACTCAGAATAACCATCAGCAAAAAACTACAAAGAAGTAATGCTGAAGGTGCTCTGGAGAAATGCATACCCTCAACTTTATGTGGGACGTAACCTGGAAAGAGCCACTAAAGAGAACAGAATGGAGGTGCCTTTAAAAGGTAAACATTGAGCTACCATATGATCCAGCAGACCCATTCCTGGACCTATAACCTAAGAAGACAGAATTGGAAAGACACAGGCAGGCAAATCTGCATTGCATAGTATCACAATAGCCAAGATATGGAAGTAACCAAAAAGTCCACCGACAGATGGGTGGACAAAGAAGCACTGCTACAAGTACAGATGGAATATGAGCTAGCGAGAAAATGAAACAATGCCATTTGCAGCACCATAGATGAGTCTAGAAGTAATCACGCAACTTGTAGTAAGTGAGAAAGCGAAAGACACATATCCTATATCACATACAGGTGTTACCTAACAATTGAAACAAACGAAGATATTTCCACAGAGAAAGGCAATCACGGATTCAGTACAAAAACTTATGGTTCACCAAATGGAAAGGTGTGAGGATTGGATACACCACCATATTGAGGTTAACAGAGATACAAACACATGTGAAATATATAATCAGCAAAGACCTAGGGAATACCAAGAGAAGACTACTCAACATTGTGTCATAACCTACATGGGAAAAGGATCTGAAGAAGAACAGATATACGTATATGCGTGAAAGAACCACATCTTACACACCTAGAACAAACAAAACATTGTAATCAAGTTTGTTGTGATAAAAGATAAAAATTAAGTTAAAAATACGAACAAGAAGTAATAAGACATAAACTTAAAGGGCTTTTTCCTGGCACATTCCATTCTAATTTACAACCTAGAACACCACTTCCAGGAAGGCTCTGTTGCCCTAGTAACCAGATTTGGTAAAGGAGAAATGCTGCCACCTTGTGGCCGATTCCCGCAAGAGCAGCTTTTAACCCACAGCTAATGGTCACTTAACATTCACAAGGACTCAGGGCTGTAAAGGACACCTGCCCTCAAAATTGTGCTGAGGTAGGGAATGGATAAAAAAAATTCAAAACAGGCAAATTTTTCAAGAAGATAGTATGAAGAGGTAAGTTTTACTCACTCTCTTTTTCAAAAAAGGAAAATGGATAAAAGCTCAACCTCAGGAAGTATTAGACTCATGCAACGGAATCTACAAAAAGTTTTCAACTCACACCAGTCGACTGACCATCAGCAAAAAGTCTACAAACAATAAATGCTGAAGAGGTTTCAGAGAACTGTGTACCCTCTAGCTGCTGGTGAGATGTAAAGTGGTTGACAGCCAATAATGAGAACAGAAAGGAGCTGCGCTTAAAAGGAAAAATTGAGGTACCATTCAATCCAGCAGGCGCACCAACGGGCCGCTCACCTGAGAAGACCAGAATCAAGAAGACCCGGGCTGCAAAAGCTGCACTGCAGCCTTATTCACAATAGACAAGACAGTGAAGCAACCAAAATGTCCATCAACAGATGAAGGGATAAAGAAGAAGTGGTCCATGTACACAATGAATACTAGCCCTGGAAAACAATGAAACACTGCTCTTTGAGGCACCATAGATGATCTTGGAGATAATCACAGAACGTGAGGTAAGTCGGAAAGCAAAGTCCTATATCTTATGATAACACTTATAGGCGTTATCTAATAACTGACACAAATGAACATATTTCCACAGAGAAAGGCACTCACTGACTTAGAGAGAAAACTATGCTTATCTAAAAGGAAAGGTGGGGGGAATGGAAAAATGAAGATTAGCGTTACCATATGTATACAAATACATATTATATACATATATCAAAAAGACCGACCATATAGCAAGGGAGGTTGACGGAACACTCTGTAATAATTTACATGGGAAGCGGATCTCTACATAAGTATATATACATAATGTGTAAATGAACCAGAGTGTGTACACCTTGGACAAACAACATTCGAACCATTACCCCAATTTAAAAAATTAAAACAATGAACTAGAAGTAATGAGACATAAACTTATGGGGGGTTTTCCTGGCACATTCCATTCAAATTTACAACCTGGGTAAACGACTTCCAGAACGGCTCTGCTGCCCTAGTACCCAGATTTGGGAATGGAGAAATGCTGCATCCTTGTGGCCGTTTCCCACAACAGCAGCTTTAAATCCACGGCAAAAGGTCACGAAATATTCACCAATTGCAGTTCTGTAAATGACACCTGCCCCCCAAAACATACTCAGGTCGAAAATCGACCAAAAAATTCAAGAGTGCAACCTTCCAAAAGACAATTTGAAGAGGTATATTGTACTCACACTTTGTTTTCTTTTTTCTTTTAACAGAAAAGAAAAAGGTGTGGAAAATGATGAATTTTAGGAATTTTTAAAGACATGTAATTCCAAATTACAAAAACCTATCAGTTCACACCAGTAAGAATGGCCATCAACAAAAATGCTGCAAACAATAAATGCTGAAGGGATTGTGGAGAAATGCGTACTCTCGCTTCTAAGGGGGACATGGTAAGAGCCACTAATGAAAGCACAATGGAGGTGCCTTGATAATGTAAACATTGAGCTACCAGTCAATCAATCATACTCACTGCTGGGCCTATCACCTGAGAAAAAGAGAGTAAAAAAGTCACAGGCTGGCACTCCAGCAATATTTACATAGGCAACACTTGGAAGCAAGGAAAATATCCATCAACAGAGGAATGCACCAAGAAGTAGTGGTCCATGTACACAATGGAATATTACTCCAATAATAAATATAAATTAAATTTAAAAAACAAACAAAAGTAAGGAGACATCAGCATTTGTGGGTTTATCCGGGCACATTGCACTCTAATTTATAACCGAAGAACACCACTGGCCGGAAGTTCTGTTTCCCTAGTTACCAGAGTGGGGAACATAGAATGGCTGCCGCCCTCTGGCCGTTACCTCCAAAAGCAGCTTTAAAGCCTGTGCTAATGGTCACTTCATATGAACTAGTACTGCAGGGCTGTACATGAAACCTGCCCTCAAAATGTCTTGAGGGCGGTAATGGCCAAAAATTTTCAAAATGTGACACATACTTAAGAAAACACTTTGAAGAACTAAGCTGTAATCACAGTTTGATAAATAAAAAGGACATGCTTTAAAGCTCAATTTCAACAGATTATGGGACACATGCAAATTCAACCACAAAGAGGTCTCAGCTCGCACCTGTCAGAATAACCATCAGCAAGAAAACTACAAACAATAAATACTGAAGGTGTTTTGGAGAAATGCATACCCTCAACTTTAAGTGGGACGTAACCTGGAAAGAGCCACTACGGAGAACTGAATGGTGGTGCCTTTAAAACGTACACACTGTGCTACCATATGATACAGCAAGCCCACTCCTTGGCCTATAACATAAGAAGATAGGACTGGAAAGACACAGGCAAGCAAATGTGCATTGCAGCAGTATTACAATAGCCAAGACATGGAGGCAACCAAAAAGTCCATCAAGAGGTGTGTGGCCAAAGAAGAACTGGTACACGTACAGATGGAATATTAGCCAGGGAAAAAAATGAAACAATGTCATTTGCAGCACCATGTATGATTCTTGAGGTAATCGGGCAAATTGTACTAAGTCAGAAAGCAAAAGACACATATCCTATAATATCACTTATAGGTCTTAGCTAAAAATTGATACCAATGAAGATATTTCCACAGAGAAATGCAATCACAGATTCATTGAACAAACTTATGGTTCACCAAATGGAAAGGTGTGAGGATTGGATACATTAGGATATTGGGGTTAACATAGATATAGAAACACATGTGAAATATGTAATCACCAAAGACCTACGTAATACCAAGAGAAGATTACTCAACATTGTGTCATAACCTACATGGGAAAATGATCCAAAGAAGAATAGATATATGTATATGTTTAAAAGAACCACATCTTGCACACCTAGAAGAAACAACACATTTTAATGAAATTTGCTCTGATAAAAAATAAAAATTAAATTAAAAAAAGAACAAGAAGTAATGAGACATAAACTTAAGGGGCTTTTTGCTGGCACATTGCATTCTAATTTACAACCAGAACATGACTTCCATTAAGGCTCTGTCATCACTAATAAAGCAGCTTTATAAGCAATGTTGAAGATAGCTTAAAAGAAGTCTCACTAATTATTGATAGTAACAAGAAAACAAAGTAAAGTTAAAATCTCACTGCAAAAAGTATACATAGAGTAAGGATAGTAGATCAAACACTTATTAAACTTCTGTAAAGAATAAAAGACAACAGTAGTATGTTCTTTTAAAAAGAGAGGGCCCAAATAAATCTGAAATGAAAGAGATGATGTTACAACAGACACCACAGAAATACAAAGTATCCTAAGGTACACACAGCATAACTCAGGGCTCAGACTGGACAGAGCCCACTCTCCAGTCCCCTGTACATGACTTACAGGAGCCTCAGGAACTGAGGAGGGGGTCCCTGAGGAGAGGCTCAAGATAGAATACGGTAGGCATTAACATGGCTGCATTCATCTTAAACATGCCTGAACTACATTCACACGAGATGATTTTGTCCTGTATGTACATCGGCACCTCTAGTCGGAACTGCAGATCTTTGGCTTCATCACCTCTACTGACAGCATTAGCTTCACCTGCTGTGGACCGTCTCCTATAGGATTTCTAGAACCACAAAACATCGAAGCTTCACAGGACCCAGAGTCTGTGCGACTCCACGCAGAGTCTCAACTCCACTCAGATACTCCACTCTTGGAGGGCACACACAAAGTAGTGTCCACATCAGGACCCAGGGGAAGGAGCAGTGACCCCGTAGGAGAATGACCAGAACTACCTGCTAGTTTTAGAGGGTCTCCTGCAGAGGCAGGTGGTGGCTGTGGCTGTGGCTCACCGTGAGGACAACGACACTGGCAGCAGAAGTTCTGGGAAATACTCCTTGGTGTGAGCCCTCCCAGAGTCCGCCATTAGCCCCACCAAGAGCAAGGTAGGCTCCAGTGCTGGGTTGCCTCAGGCCAAACAACCAACAGGGAGGGAACCCAGCCCCATGCATCAGCAGACAAGCAGATTAAACTTTTTATTAAAGTTTTATTTAATCCGCAGACAAGCGGATTAAAGCTCTGCCCACCAAAGCAACACCCAGCTCTACCCACCACCAGTCCCTCCCATCAGGAAGCTTGCACAGGCCTCTAAGATAGACTCATCCACCGGAGAGCAGACAGCAGAAGCAAGAAGAACTACAATTCTGCAGCCTGTGGAAGGAAAACCACATTCACAGAAAGATAGACAAAATGAAAAGGCAGAGGACTTTATACCAGATCAAGGAACAAGATAAAACCCCAGAAAAAAAACGAAATGAGGTGGAGATAGGGAACCTTCCAGAAAAAGAATTCAGAATAATGATAGTGAAGATGATCCAAGACCTTGGAAAAAGAATGGAGGCAAAGATTGAGATGATGCAAGAAATGCTTAACAAAGACCAGAAGAATTAAGGAACAAACACCTAGAAGAATTAAAGAACAAACAAACAGAGGTGAACAATATAATAACTGAAATGAAAAATACACTAGAAGGAATCAGTAGCAGAATAACTGTGGCAGAAGAACGGATAAGTGACCTGGAAGACAGAAAGGTGGAAATCACTGCCGTGGAACAGAATAAAGAAAAAGAATGAAAATAAATGAAGACACCCTAAGAGTCCTCTGGGACAACATTAAACACAACAACATTCGCATTATAGGGGTCCCAGAAGGAGAAGAGAGAGAGAAAGGACCCGAGAATATATTTGAAGAGATTATAGTCGAAAACTTCCCTAGCATGGGAAAAGAAATAGCCACCCAAGTCCAGGAAGCGCAGAGAGTCCCAGGCAGGATAAACCAAAGGAGAAAAATGACACGACACATAGTAACCAAATTGACAAAAATTAAAGACAAAGAAAAATTATTGAAAGCAACAAGGGAAAAATGACAAATAACATACAAGGGAACTCCCATAAGGATAACAGCTGATTTCTCACCAGAAAATCTACAAGCCAGAAGGGAGTGGCATAAATTTAAAGTGATGAAAGGGAAGAACCTACAACAAAGAGTACTCCACCCAGCAAGGATCTCATTCACATTTGACGGAGAAATCAAAAGTCCTACAGACAAGCAAAAGTGAAGAGAATTCAGCACCATGAAACCAGCTCTACACCAAATGGTAAAGGAACTTCTCTAAGTGGAAAACACAAGAGAAGAAAAGGACCCACCAAGACAAACCCATAACAATTAAGAAAATAGTAATAGGAACATACATATTGATAATTACCTTAAACGTGAATGGACTAAATGTTCCAACCAAAAGACACAGGATCGCTGAATGGATACAAAAACAAGACCCATATATATGCTGTCTACAAGAGACCCATTTCAGACCTAGGGACACATACAGACTGAAAGTGAGGCGATGGAAAAATATATTCTATGCAAATGAAAATCAAAAGAAAGCTGGAGTAGCAATACTCATATCAGATAAAATAGACTTTAAAATAAAGAATGTTACAAGAGACAAGGAAAGACACTACATAATGGTCAAGGGATCAATCCAAGAAGAAGATATAACAATTATAAATATATATGTACCCAACATAGGAGCACCTCAATATATAAGGCAACTGCTAACAGCTATAAAAGAGGAAATCGACAGTAACATAATAATAGCGGGGGACTTTAACAGCTCACTTACACCAGTGGAGATCATCCAGACAGAAAATTAATAAGGAGACACAAGCTTTAAATGACACAATAGACCAGATAGAGTTAATTGATATTTATAGGACATTCCATCCAAAAACAGCAGATTACACGTTCTTCTCAACTGCACACGGAACATTCTCCAGGATAGATCACATCTTGGGTCACAAATCAAGCCTCAGTAAATTTAAGAAAACTGAAATCATATCAAGCAGCTGTTCCGACCACAATGCTATGAGATTAGAAATCAATTACAGGGAAAAAACCGTAAAAAAACACAAACACATGGAGGCTAAACAATACGTTACTAAATAACCAAGGGATCACTGAAGAAATAAAAGAGGAAATCAAAAACTACCTAGAGACAAATGACAACAAAAACACGATGATCCAAAACCTATGGGATGCAGCAAAAGCAGTTCTAAGAGGGAAGTTTATAGCAATACAAGCCTACCTCAAGAAACAAGAAAAATCTCAAATAAACAATCTAACCTTACACCTAGAGGAACTAGAGAAAGAAGAACAAAACCCAAAGTTAGTAGAAGGAAAGGAAGCATAAAGATCAGAGCAGAAATAAATGAAATAGAAACAAAGAAAATGAAAGCAAAGATCAATAAAACTAAAAGCTGGTTCTTTGAGAAGATAAACAAAAATGATAAGCCTTTAGCCAGACTCAAGAAAAAGAGGGAGAGGACTCAAATCAACAAAATTAGAAGTGAAAAAGGAGAAGTTACAACAGACACCACAGGAATACTAAGCATCCTAAGAGACTACTACAAGCAACTCTATGCCAATAAAATGGACAACCTGGAAGAAATGGACAAATTCTTAGAAAGGGATAACCTTCCAAGACTGAATCAGGAAGAAATAGAAAATATGAACAAACCTATCACAAGCAATGAAATTGAAACTGTGATTAAAAATCTTCCAACAAACAAAAGTCCAGAACCAGGTGGCATCACAGGTGAATTCTATCAAACATTTAGAGAAGAGCTAACACCCAACTTTCTCAAATTCTTCAAAACAATTGCAGGGGAAGGAACACTCCCAAACTCATTCTATGAGACCACCATCACCCTGATACCAAAACCAGACAAAGATACTACAAGGAAAGAAAAGTATAGACCAATATCACTGATGAATATAGATGTAAAAATCCTCAACAAAATACTAGCAAACAGAATCGAACAACACATTAAAAGGATCATATACCATGATCAAGTGGGGTCTATCCCAGGGATGCAAGGATTCTTCAATATACACAAATCAATGTGATACACCATATTAACAAATTGTAGAATAAAACCTTATGATCATCTCAATAGATGCAGGAAAAGATTTTGAGAAAATTCAACACCTATTTATGACAAAAACTCTGCAGAGTGTGGGCATAGAGGGAAACTACCTCAACATAATAAAGGCCATATATGACAAACCCACAGCAAACAGCATTCTCAATGGTGAAAAACTGAAAGCGTTTCCTCTAAGATCAGGAACAAGACGAGGATGTCCACTCTTACCACTACTATTCAACATAGTTTTGGAAGTCCTAGCCATGGCAATCAGAGAAGAAAAAGAAATAAAAGGAATACAAAAAGGAAAAGAAGAAGTAAAATTGTCACTGTTTGCAGATGACATCATATCATAGATAGAGAATCCTAAAGATGCCACCAGAAAACCACTGGAGCTAATCAATGAATTTGGTAAAGTTGCAGGATACAAAATTAATGCACAGAAATTTCTTGCATTCCTATACACTAACAATGAAAGATCAGAAAGAGAAATTAAGGAAACAATCCCATTACCACTGCAACAAAAAGAATAAAATACCTGGGAATAAACCTTCCTAAGGAAGTAAAAGACCTGTACTCAGAAAACTATAAGACACTGATGAAAGAAATCAAGGATGATATAAACAGATGGAGACATATACCATGTTCTTGGATTAGAAGAATCAATATTGTGAAAATGACTATACTACCCAAAGCAATCTACAGATTCAATGCAATCCCTATCAAAATACCTTTGACATTTTCTACTGAACTAGAAAAAAAATCTTAAAATTTGGAGGGAGACACAAAAGACCCCAGATAGCCAAAGGAGTCTCGAGGGGGAAAAAAAAGAGCTGGAGGAATCAGACTTCCAGACTTCAGACTATATTACAAAGCTACAGTAATCAAGATAATATGGTACTGACACAAAAACAGAAATATAGATCAACAGAACAGGATAGAGAGCACAGAGATAAACCCACCTACCTATGGTTAACTAATCTATGACAAAGGAGGCAAGGGTATACAATGGAGAAAAGACAGTGTCTTCAGTAAGTGGTGCTGGGAAAACTGGACAGCTACATGTAAAAGAATGAAATTAGAACACTCCCTAACACCATACACAAAAGTAAACTCAAAATGGATTAGAGACCTAAATGTAAGACCAGCCACTATAAAACTCTTAGAGGAAAACATAAGCAGAACAGTCTATGACATAAATCACAGCAAGATCCTTTTTGACCCACCTCCTAGAGAAATGGAAATAAAAACAAAAATAAAAAAATTGGACCTAATGAAACTTGAAATCTTTTGCACAGCAAAGGAAAACATAAGCAAGATGAAAAGACAACCATCAGAATGGGAGAAAATAGTTTCAAATGAAGCAAATGGCAAAGGATTAATCTCCAAAAAGCAGCTCATGTAGCTCAATATCACAAAACCAAACAACCCAATCCAAAAATGGGCAGAAGACCTAAATAGACATTTCTCCAAAGAAGATATACAGGTTGCCAACAAACACATGAAAGGATGCTGAACGTCACTAATCATTAGAGAAATACAAATCAAAACTACAGTGAGGTATCACCTCACACCAGTCAGAATGGCCATCATCAAAAAATCTACCAACAGTAAATGCTGGAGAGGCATTTATTGGAGAAAAGGGAACCCTCTTGCACTGTTGGTGGGAATGTAAATTGATATAGCCACTAGGGAGAACGGTATGGGGGTTCCTTAAAAACTAAAAATAGAACTACCGTACGACCCAGCAATCCCACTACCGGACATTTACCCTGAGAAAACCATAATTCAAAAAGAGTCATGTACCACAATGTTCATTGTAGCTCTATTTACAATAACCAGGACATGGAAGCAACCTAAGTGTCCATCAACAGATAACTGGATAAAGAAGATGTGGCACATATATACAATGGAACATTATTCAGCCATAAAAAGAAACGAAATTGAGTTATTTGTAGTGAGGTGGATGGATCTAGAGTCTGTCATACAGAGTGAAGTAAGTCAGAAAGAGAAAAACAAATACCGCATGCTAACACATATATATGGAATCTAAAAGAAAAAAGTTTATGAAGAACCTAGGGGCAGGAAAGGATTAAGGACACAGACGTAGAGAAAGGACTTGAGGACACGAGGAGGGGGAAGGGTAAGCTGGGACAAAGTGAGAGAGTGGTATGGACATATATACACTACCAAATGTAAAATTGATAGCTACTGGAAAGCAGCCACATAGCACAGGGAGATCAGCTCGGTGCTTTGTGACCACCTAAAGGGGTGGGATAAGGGAGTGAGAGGGAGTTGCAAGAGGGAGGGGATATGGTGTTATATGTATACATATAGCTGATTCACTTTTTTGTACAACAGAAACTAACACACAATTGTAAAGCAATTATACTCCAATAAAGATGTAAAAGAAAAAAAAAAAAGAAAGCCCAGAGATAAACCTACACACCTATGGTCCACTAATCTATGACAAAGGAGGCAAGGATATACAATGGAGAAAAGACAGTCTCTTCAATAAGTGGTGCTGGGAAAAACGGACAGCTACATGTAAAAGAATGAAATTAGAACACTCCCTAACACCATACACAAAAAATAAACTCAAAATGGATTAGAGACCGAAATGTAAGACCGGACACTATAAAACTCTTAGAGGAAAACATAGGAAGAATACTCTTTGACATAAATCACAACAAGATCTTTTTTGATCCACCTCCTAGAGTAATGGAATAAAAAACAAAAATAAACAAATGGGAGCAAATGAAACCTAAAAGCTTTTGCAAAGCAAAGGAAACTACAAACAAGACGAAAAGACAACCTCAGAATGGGAGAAAATATTTGCAAACGAGTCAATGGACAAAGGATTAATCTCCAATATATATAAACAGCTCATGCAGCTCAACAGTAAAAAAACAAACAACCCAATCCAAAAATGGGCAGATGTCGTAAATAGACATTTGTCCCGAGAAGACATACAGATGGCCAAGAAGCACATGAAAAGCTGCTCAACATCACTAATTATTAGAGAAATATAAACCAAAACTACAATGAGGTATCACCTCACACAAGTTAGAATGGGCATCATCAGAAAATCTACAAGCAACAAATGCTGGAGAGGGTGTGGAGAAAAGGCAACCCTCTTACAGTATTTGTGGGAATGTAAATTGATACAGTCACTATGGAGAACAGTATGGAGGTTCCTTAAAAAACTAAAAATAGAATTACCATATGACCCAGCAATCCCACTACTGGGCACACACCCAGAGAAAACCATAATTCAAAAAGACACATTCACCACAATGTTCATTGCAGCACTATTTACAATAGCCAGGTCATGGAAGCAACCTAAATGCCCATAGACAGATGAATGGAAAAGATGTGGTACATATATAAAATGGAATATTACTCAGCCATAAAAATGAATGAAACTGGGTCATTTGTAGAGACGTGGATAAATCCAGGGACTGTCATACAGAGTGAAGTAAGTCAGAAAGAGAAAAACAAATATCATATATTAACGCATACATGTGGAACCTAGAAAAATGGTACAGATGAACCGGTTTGCAAGGCAGAAATAAAGACACAGATGTAGAGAACAAATGTATGGACACCAAGGGGGGAAAGTGGCAGGGTGGTGGTGGTGGGATGAATTGCGAGCCTGGGATTGACATATATACACTTATATGTATAAAATAGATAACCAATAAGAACCTGCTGTATAAAAAAATGAATAAAATTCAAAAATTAAAAAATAAATAATATTTAAAAACATAAAACAGAAAAAAAAGTTCTGTCCTTCCCATAGACGTATTTATATGAATGAATTATTTCCATGCTTATATCTATAAATACAAAAAGAGGAATAAAACCTACCTTGAACCAAAAAAGAATAAAAAAAACAGAACCCACTGGCCATACAGAGGAAAACCCTATCAGGGCACTTGCTCCAGTGGTAAACAATTCTGAAGTTGGTCAGAGGTGGGGAATCGTCTCCCATGCAGCCAGCAGCCCCCCCGCAAGGAGCGTCCTCATTGCAAAGCTGGGGGACCGTGAGGAGGTGTCTCTGAGTAAACGTGAGCTGAGTCCCAGGCCAGCTGCTGCTGAACTTTTCCCACCCTTCCCAGGTAAAACACCTGAATGTGTGCAAAGACTTTAAAGCCTAGAGGAAAGGGCTTGGAGTCACACCAGCGACAGCACGCAGGCCGACTTGGTGCCTGCAGGCCAGCCAGGATGGTCCTGGCCCCGGGCGCTCTTCTGGAAGCTTTCCATTTCCCTGCCTGAGGTACCCCTCCTGTCCCGGGCCCCACTGCTTTTTTCCTTCCTCACCTCTGCCCGGGGAGAAATTCCAGCAGCAGGTATGGGTGACACATCCTCTTCTTTAGCAGGTGGCAGCCCGGCAACTCCTGCAGAAAGTCCAGCAGAGCCCCACTCACACGGGGCCACTCATAGAGCCGTGGGCCCTACTCCCTCCCACCAGCCCAGCCCCGAGACTGCTGACAAGGCAGAGAATATGGCGTCAGGTACAGCTGCAGAGGCTTTTGCTGCCTGGAGGGGTGTTTATATTGACCTCAACCCAGGCACACCTGGGAAGGGCTGGCCGGCCGGGTCAGGCTGCCCAGGTCAGCCAATTCTCGCCCCTCAGGGGCTCAGAGTTGCAGAAAATGGGCCTTGCTGCACCGGCCAGATCCAAGGAACAGGTGTAGGGTCCCGAGAGTCAGGATAGACAAGGGGCGGCAGCCCTGGCTTGTTTTCTAATCATTTTATCTGGTCCACGAGTGGGAGACAACTTCAAGAAGACCCTCTCCTAATGAGAGGAACCCAGGAGTCAGGGAGAGGAGGGGTGGTGGGTGGAGACAGAGGCCTGGTGCCCCAGCTGCAGTGGAAGCCCCTGGAAGACCAGGTGGAGGGAAGCCGCACAGAGTGAAGCCTAGGGTCACAGACCTGTCGGAGCTGCTGTTTGTTAGTTCAAGCCCTGCTCTGAGGTGCTCTGTGTCAGCTCTGAGCGACAGGTGTGCTGGGGGTGCTCTGCAATGAGGGCTATGTGCACGGTTCCGGTGTGCCCAGCCCTGCCGGGGTACCTGTCCAGGAGACCTCCATATTCAGGGAGGGGCCTGCCCACGAGAGCCCCATGAGCTGCTGGGTACCTGCCCAGGTGAGCTCCATATCCTGGGAGGGGCCTGACCATGAGAGCTCCGTGGGCTGCTGGGTACCTGCCCAGCTGAGCTCCATATCCTGGGAGGGGCCTGACCATGAGAGCCCCGTGGGCTGCTGGGTACCTGCCCAGCTGAGCTCCATATCCTGGGAGGGGCCTAACCACTAGAGCCCCGTGGGCTGCTGGCTACCTGCACAGGTGAGCTCCATATCCTGGGAGGAGCCTGACCACGAGAGCCCTGTGGGCTGCTGGGGACCTGGTAAAGGACGCCAGGACAGTCAGTGAAGCCACAGAGGATATACATCTAGTAGTTCCTAATTCCTACACCCTGCTGGTCATTCTACCATCCACCAGGACATGGTATTCTGTATTAGACTTCAATGATGCCTTCTTCTGTATTCCATTAGTCCCAGAGTTACAAGAAATTTTGGCTGTGAGTGGCAGGACTCAACATACAACAAAAACAATACTGCTGGGCCGTCCTGCCCCAGGGGTTCAAAAATTCCCACACCATCTTTGGGTAAACGTTAGCTAAAGCCCTAAAAGATCTACCTCTGGAGAAGGGAACCCTCCTTCAATATGCAGACGACATTCTGATCGCCAGCCCTACTAAGGAGGCCTCTGAACTACCTAGCCAATAAAAGATAGAAGGTGTCCAAGAAAAAGGCTCAAATATCACAGACTATGGTGACCTGCCTGGGCTTCATTCTCACAGAAGATCGGAGAAGCCCATCCCAGGAAAGGGAAGAAGCCATTTGCAGCCTCACCCTTCCTAAAACTAGAAGACAGCCTAGGGGTTCCTGGGGAGACTGGGGTTTGCTGCATCTGGATCCCTAACTACAGTCTAATAGCTGGGCCTCTATATGAAACACTGAAAGGAAAAGATGACGATCCTTTTGCATAGAATCCAGAAGCAGCCTTTCAAGAATGGAAAGAGCAGTCAATTCAGACCCTTGCCCTGGACCTCCCTAATTTAGCTAAACCCTTTGACCTTTACATTCCTGGTCCAAGGCGAATCGCCCTTGGAGTATTAGTGCAAAAACTGGGACCACTTGAAATGGAACAACGCAAGAATGCTCTCCAGGCATTGGCCAGCCACCCCATCCGACCAGGATACTGGGGGTATCTAAAAACCTGGAAGTGAGCAGCCCGCAAGCCAGCTCCCTCCTAAGGGAAAAGGACGCCACTTGGTGATCCTAACCACCCACCATGCCCTGAAGTTGCAGGGATCGCTCCGTGGGCACAATGACCTCGAGTGAGGAGGCCCTCCAACTCCAACCTCCAGAGAGACAACCTGGGGCAACAGGCCCCCATGACGACTCGTGTGACCATCACATGACCTGGAGCTTTTCTCAGAAAACAACAAGAGTGTGCCCCAAAAGAGCAGACTATTGCTTGCAGGACTTACTGCACCCAGAGAGGAGTTAATAAACTTGGCAGGGGACCCGTAAATAACGCTGCCACCATAGAAAAGCCTACAGACACCACGGTGACAGTGGCCAATGAGACCGGCTGTACTCCTGGCTACTTCAAAAGGCCGTTGACTGAGTGGCCGTCATGGTCCTGGATCACCACCGGCCCTGGACTGTCTGGGAGTGGAGCAGGCAGGGCTCTGACACCTGGTGCTGTTTGTACGTTAATTCAGTGGCCTAATTGAAGAAAGCGCAGACTACTGGTCAGAGCATCTAGGCTGGCAGAAACCGTCAGCCTAAGGGGGCCGAACCAATGTGGAGCGGGGTAAAACCGGCCCCCCCAGCGTCTCTGTGCATCTCTTTCCTGGACCCTTAAAGGTCATTAGAATCTATAAACCTTCCAATGCTGGTGCTCAGGCGGACGAGCAGTGAGGGAGGAGGCCTGGGGACAATCAACCTCATCTGGAGGCTGCTGGGGAGAAGTTCTGCCCCTCCCCCCAGGTATGAGGACACCCAACTCAGCACGAAGCATTTACAGAAGAGGTGTCTGCACCCTCAGGGCCCCAAGAATGAGGAATGGGACAAAAGGCAGAGGAGGGGTTTGTCACCGGCAAAGCCCATTAAAAATTCCTGGGAGATAAAAATAGAATCTGGGCAATAAAATAAAGTCTAACCTTTTTTTCCTTTGTGCTTTGTCTAATTTCACTTGCTCCTAGGTTTCCACAGGCAGAGGTCCCACACCCGGCACTTCAGACCCGATTTCCTAGTGCAAAATGGCTGGGCCGACACCTCAGCTCGCGGGGCCCCGTGCAGACTCCGCCACATAGAGCTTGAACTCCAGCCAACCCGGCCCTCGAGAGCTCCGCCCCGTCCCTCCCGCTGACGCTGACGGGATCCCTACACAGCAGCCCGGCCCACAGCCCGCGGGGGAGCGCACGCTCTCACCTCTCCATTCTCTGATCAAAATATAAAGTTTTCCTTTGCTTCTGAACCAAAGTCAGTCTCAATCTGTTGGCTCCAATGACACTGGGCGGGGGGACCCTTGTTGGGACCCACTCTGCAGGATCAGTAACAGAATTTGAGAACATTGTAACTTCAAAGAACAGATGTGTGAGCCAAACTAATTAACATAGAGCAGTGTATAAGGCTCGTGTAAAAGAAGATGTTTCTAACACTTCCATTTGATATTTCCATCACTTTATTATAAGCAAGTTCAGTGGAGGGGTTTGTCTTATTTGTCAGGTCAACATTAGAGAAATGCAGTGATTTCTTTCCAAGGATGTACATCTAATAACCTTGGCTGAAGTTTCAATCTTGTTTTGAATGATTTTCCATTGAAAATGATACCTCTCTTTCAGCTCCTAGATTTCTGAGAAGTATAAAATCTTATATTGTTTTATTACCAAAGGGGAAAGGTGGGAGGAGGGATAAATTAACAGTTTCAGATTAACATATACACACTGCTATGTATAAAATATATCATCAACAAGGAACTACTGTATAGCACAGGGAACTATACACAATATTTTGTAATAACCCCTAAGGGGAAATAATCTGAAAAACAATAGATATCTATTTCGACATCATCTATCAACTACAGATAAAATGGAACTTAGAGGAGGCCGATGGTGAGCGTTTCTGACCCTGAAGACTTCAATGATCTAAAGTTCGGACTCTACCTACGGCCCAAGTCCCTTAATGAACATACATGTACCAGTAGCTTAAAAATTCCCCAGATTGGGGTTCGGGGAGACACTGATTTGGAAAAATCCCTGGTGTTCTCCTTACATACATGGGACCTTTCCTACAGCTAAAACATTCCTGTGATACCCAGAAGATGGTACACAGTTGGATCAGGAAGATTTTGGAAAAGGCACCTCATCTCCTAATCTCCTGGTTGTCGAGTTCACCCCTCCAGCCTCTTTTCTAACAATCTCCACACTTGAGGATGTCAGCACCTTCAACATCCTGTTGCACAGAGTTTGGAATTTGTCCAGAGGATGAAGGGGAAGGAGGAGAAACAATGAGAGACAAGCCCTAGATGTTCAGACAGGCACATGCCACTCTAATTTCCAATAAGGAAGAAGAAATAAGCAAAGGCTTAGCCTGCCTCCCAGAACCAGAGCAGGGCCAGAAGAAAACAAACGGTTTTGCAGACAGCTCCCAAAAAAGCGAGTTGAAAAATGGAGCTCAGGGGCACTGCAATTCACAAACCTGCAGAGTTATAAAGGATAACTCTCGTCCACAAATATATTGAGGGAAGGCAACGAAGAGGATTTGAAAGCAAGGCAGAATTGCCGGAAACAGATTTCAGGAAGTAGATTCGACTCGCCTTTAAAGCACATGAAAAGTGGCAAAACGTCGGCAATGATGCCCTTAGCCAAAACGGGCTTATGCGTTTTTTCCTGAATATATTCAGGAAAAAACGCATAAGCCCGTTTTGGCCAACCAAGCAAGCCGGAAAGGCAAATCGACACTACAAAGAAGTCTCGCTTGCCATCGGTAAAAAGGGCCATGCTGAAAAAAGTGTAAAAACCAGAAATGCAGGACAGGCCATGGAGACACCGGAGCCTTGCTACGCTGATGGGCGGAATGTAAATTGCCAACAGCCACTCTGGAGAAGTGTACGGTGTGTCCTGAAACATGTAATAAACACAGCTTAGAGAGCATAGGGCACTCCCACTCATGGGCATATACATTGGGAAAACTGAAAATCCACAAGACACAGGCATCCCAAAGTGTAGGGCTGCTCTGTTTACAAGAACCTCCACTTCGGTACACCTTAAATAGCCCAGGAAAGAGAAAAATGGATAAAGAAGTTGTGGTACTTATGCACAATGGAATATCCCTCAGCCATGAAATCAATGTCATAAGGCTGGTAGAAGCATGACGAGTGGATTTAGGTACGATGACTCTAAGTGAAATAAGTCACACAGAAAAACAAACTTATCCTAAGATATCACGTACAGAGGGAATGTCAAAATCGCTACCCTTGATCTGAGTTACAAATAAGAACAGAGTCACACGTTTAGAAAACACACTATGGCTGCTTAACGGGAAAGGTCAGGTGGGGTGATGCATAAAACAAGGGTTTGAAATTAGCTCAGATACCGTTCCATAAGACAAATATGTAATAGACAAGACCTACTCCCTGCTCAGTGAACTGGACTCAACACCCCCTATTCACCGCAGAAGAGTATATCTGACTAGTAAGAATCTTAAAACTTATGTATTGATATCTCTCTGGAAGTGACTCAAGAGGGTGTAAAGCGGCATAAACACAGCAGTGAAAAGCAGCTAAACACCATTATAAAAATAAATTACTTAAAAAAAAACCCTAAAACAAAGACAGTGACAGAGAGAGAAATTCTTACAGAAACCGTTCAGGGGCTCTGATGCAACCTGGATTGACCATATCTAGACCCACAGCTGGATGAGACATTAGGCTGGACACTCTTGGGGCTGAGAGGATTGGTGAGGTTGGGTGAGCAAAGGCAGACCCTTTAAAGTAATACTGCGTGCTACCCATCCCATGGGTCCCAAATCTCCAGGTTCAAGGGCATCTCCCTACATCGAAAACGTGCATGGGAAACCCAGAAGATGGTCCACCGTGTGATCGGGAAAGGTTTCTAAAACGCACCTCACTTCTCCTCTCCTTGTGCTCGGGTTCGCCATTCCAGCCGCTTTACTAACAATCTCCCTACTTGGAGAATCAGCACCGTTAACCTCCTGTTTCGTACAGGTTGCAATTTGTCCTGAGGATGAACGGGAAGAGGGGGAACCAAAGAGAGATGAGCTCTAGGTGTTGGGACAGGCACAGGTCCCTCTATTTTCCCATCAGGAAGAAGAATGAACCACAGGCTCAGCCTGCCACCTTCCCCCCGGAACCAGAATAGGGCCTGAAGCAATCCTGTGCTTTGGAGGCCAGCTCCCAAACAAGTGAGTTGACAAATGGAGCTCAGGGGCACTGCAATTCACAAACCTGCAGAGTTATAATGGGTAACTCTCGTCCACAAATATATTGAGGGAAGGCAACGAAGAGGATTTGAAAGCAAGGCAGAATTGCAGGAAACAGATTTCTGGAGGTAGATTCGACTCGCCTTTAAAGCACATGAAAAGCGGCAAAACGTCCACAATGATGCCCTTGGCCAAAAAGGGCGTATGCGTTTTTTCCTGAATATATTCAGGAAAAAACGCATACGCCCTTTTTGGCCAACCAAGCAAGCCGGAAAGGCAAATCGGCACTACAAAGAAGTCTCGCTTGCCATCGGTCAAAAGGGCCATGCTGAAAAAAGTGTAAAAACCAGAAATGCAGGACAGGCCATGGAGACATGGGAGCCTTGCTACGCTCATGGGCGGGATGTAAATTGCCAACAGCCACTCTGGAGAAGTGTACGGTGTGTCCTGAAACATGTAATAAACACAGCTTACAGAGCATAGGGCACTTCCACTCATGGGCGTATACATTGCGAAAACTGAAAAGCCACAAGACACAGGCACCCCAAAGTGTAGGGCTGCTCTGTTTATAAGAACCTCCACTTCGGTACACCTTAAATAGCCCAGGAAAGAGAAAAATGGATGAAGAATTTGTGGTACTTATGCACAATGGAATATCCCTCAGCCATGAAATCAATGTCATAAGGCTAGTAGCAGCATGATGAGTGGATTTAGGTACGATGACTCTAAGTGAAATAAGTCACACAGAAAAAGACACTTAACCTAAGATATCACGTACAGAGGGAATGTCAAAATCGCTACCCTTGAACTGAATTACAAAACAGAACAGAGTCACACGTTTAGAAAACACACTATGGCTGCTTAACGGGAAAGGTCAGGTGGGGTGATGCATAAAACAAGGGTTTGAAATTAGCTCAGATACCGTTCCATAAGCCAAATATGTAATAGACAAGACCTACTCCCTGCTCAGTGAACTGGACTCAACACCCCCTATTCACCGCAGAAGAGTATATCTGACTAGTAAGAATCTTAAAACTTATGTATTGATATCTCTCTGGAAGTGAATCAAGAGGGTGTAAAGCGGCATAAACACAGCAGTGAAAAGCAGCTAAACACCATTATAAAAATAAATTACTTAAAAAAAAACCCTAAAACAAAGACAGTGACAGAGAGAGAAATTCTTACAGAAACCGTTCAGGGGCTCTGATGCAACCTGGATTGACCATATCTAGACCCACAGCTGGATGAGACATTAGGCTGGACACTCTTGGGGCTGAGAGGATTGGTGAGGTTGGGTGAGCAAAGGCAGACCCTTTAAAGTAATACTGCGTGCTACCCATCCCATGGGTCCCAAATCTCCAGGTTCAAGGGCATCTCCCTACATCGAAAACGTGCATGGGAAACCCAGAAGATGGTCCACCGTGTGATCGGGAAAGGTTTCTAAAACGCACCTCACTTCTCCTCTCCTTGTGCTCGGGTTCGCCATTCCAGCCGCTTTACTAACAATCTCCCTACTTGGAGAATCAGCACCGTTAACCTCCTGTTTCGTACAGGTTGCAATTTGTCCTGAGGATGAACGGGAAGAGGGGGAACCAAAGAGAGATGAGCTCTAGGTGTTGGGACAGGCACAGGTCCCTCTATTTTCCCATCAGGAAGAAGAATGAACCACAGGCTCAGCCTGCCACCTTCCCCCCGGAACCAGAATAGGGCCTGAAGCAATCCTGTGCTTTGGAGGCCAGCTCCCAAACAAGTGAGTTGACAAATGGAGCTCAGGGGCACTGCAATTCACAAACCTGCAGAGTTATAATGGGTAACTCTCGTCCACAAATATATTGAGGGAAGGCAACGAAGAGGATTTGAAAGCAAGGCAGAATTGCAGGAAACAGATTTCTGGAGGTAGATTCGACTCGCCTTTAAAGCACATGAAAAGCGGCAAAACGTCCACAATGATGCCCTTGGCCAAAAAGGGCGTATGCGTTTTTTCCTGAATATATTCAGGAAAAAACGCATACGCCCTTTTTGGCCAACCAAGCAAGCCGGAAAGGCAAATCGGCACTACAAAGAAGTCTCGCTTGCCATCGGTCAAAAGGGCCATGCTGAAAAAAGTGTAAAAACCAGAAATGCAGGACAGGCCATGGAGACATGGGAGCCTTGCTACGCTCATGGGCGGGATGTAAATTGCCAACAGCCACTCTGGAGAAGTGTACGGTGTGTCCTGAAACATGTAATAAACACAGCTTACAGAGCATAGGGCACTTCCACTCATGGGCGTATACATTGCGAAAACTGAAAAGCCACAAGACACAGGCACCCCAAAGTGTAGGGCTGCTCTGTTTATAAGAACCTCCACTTCGGTACACCTTAAATAGCCCAGGAAAGAGAAAAATGGATGAAGAATTTGTGGTACTTATGCACAATGGAATATCCCTCAGCCATGAAATCAATGTCATAAGGCTAGTAGCAGCATGATGAGTGGATTTAGGTACGAAGACTCTAAGTGAAATAAGTCACACAGAAAAAGACACTTAACCTAAGATATCACGTACAGAGGGAATGTCAAAATCGCTACCCTTGAACTGAATTACAAAACAGAACAGAGTCACACGTTTAGAAAACACACGATGGCTGCTTAACGGGAAAGGTCAGGTGGGGTGATGCATAAAACAAGGGTTTGAAATTAGCTCAGATACCGTTCCATAAGCCAAATATGTAATAGACAAGACCTACTCCCTGCTCAGTGAACTGGACTCAACACCCCCTATTCACCAAACAAGAATATATCTGACTAGTAAGAATCTTAAAACCTATGTATTGATATCTCTATGGAAGTGAATCAAGAGGATGTAAAGCGGCATAAAAACATCAGTGAAAAGCAGCTAAACACCATTAGAAAAATAAATTACTTAAAAAGAAACCCTAAAACAAAGACAGTGACAGAGAGAGAAATTCTTACAAAATCCGTTCAGGGGCTCTGATGCAACCTGGATTGACCATATCTAGACCCACAGCTGGATGAGACATTAGGCTGGACACTCTTGGGGCTGAGAGGATTGGTGAGGTTGGGTGAGCAAAGGCAGACCCTTTAAAGTAATACTGCGTGCTACCCATCCCATGGGTCCCAAATCTCCAGGTTCAAGGGCATCTTCCTACATCGAAAACATGCATGGGAAACCCAGAAGATGGTACACCGTGTGATCGGGAAAGGTTTCTAAAACGCACCTCACTTCTCCTCTCCTTGTGCTCGGGTTCGCCATTCCAGCCGCTTTACTAACAATCTCCCTACTTGGAGAATCAGCACCGTTAACCTCCTGTTTCGTACAGGTTGCAATTTGTCCTGAGGATGAACGGGAAGAGGGGGAACCAATGAGAGACGAGCTCTAGGTGTTGGGACAGGCACAGGTCACTCTATTTTCCCATCAGGAAGAAGAATGAACCACAGGCTCAGCCTGCCCGCCCGGAACCAGAATAGGGCCTGAAGCAATCCTGCGGTTTTTCGGCCAGCTCCCAAACAAGCGAGTTGACAAATGGAGCTCAGGGGCACTGCAATTCACAAACCTGCAGAGTTATAAAGGATAACTCTCGTCCACAAATATATTGAGGGAAGGCAACGAAGAGGATTTGAAAGCAAGGCAGAATTGCAGCAAACAGATTTCAGGAGGTAGATTCGACTCGCCTTTAAAGCACATGAAAAGCGGCAAAACGACCACAATGATGCCCTTGGCAAAAAAGGGCGTATGCATTTTTTCCTGAATATATTCAGGAAAAAACGCATACGCCCTTTTTGGCCAACCAAGCAAGCCGGAAAGGCAAATCGGCACTACAAAGAAGTCTCGCTTGCCATCGGTCAAAAGGGCCATGCTGAAAAAAGTGTAAAAACCAGAAATGCAGGACAGGCCACGGAGACATGGGAGCCTTGCTACGCTGATGGGCGGGATGTAAATTGCCAACAGCCACTCTGGAGAAGTGTACGGTGTGTCCTGAAACATGTAATAAACACAGCTTAGAGAGCATAGGGCACTTCCACTCATGGGCGTATACATTGCGAAAACTGAAAATCCACAAGACACAGGCACCCCAAAGTGTAGGGCTGCTCTGTTTACAAGAACCTCCACTTCGGTACACCTTAAATAGCCCAGGAAAGAGAAAAATGCATAAAGAAGTTGTGGTACTTATGCACAATGGAATATCCCTCAGCCATGAAATCAATGTCATAAGGCTAGTAGCAGCATGATGAGTGGATTTAGGTACGATGACTCTAAGTGAAATAAGTCACACAGAAAAAGACACTTATCCTAAGATATCACGTACAGAGGGAATGTCAAAATCGCTACCCTTGAACTGAATTCCAAAACAGAACAGAGTCACACGTTTACAAAACACATGATGGCTGCTTAACGGGAAAGGTCAGGTGGGGTGATGCATAAAACAAGGGTTTGAAATTCGCTCAGATACCGTTCCATAAGCCAAATATGTAATAGACAAGACCTACTCCCTGCTCAGTGAACTGGACTCAACACCCCCTATTCACCGCAGAAGAGTATATCTGACTAGTAAGAATCTTAAAACTTATGTATTGATATCTCTCTGGAAGTGACTCAAGAGGGTGTAAAGCAGCATAAGCACAGCAGTGAAAAGCAGCTAAACCCCATTATAAAAATAAATTACTTAAAAAAGAAAACCCCTAAAACAAAGACAGTGACAGAGAGAGAAATTCTTACAAAATCCGTTCAGGGGCTCTGATGCAACCTGGATTGACCATATCTAGACCCACAGCTGGATGAGACATTAGGCTGGACACTCTTGGGGCTGCGAGGATTGGTGAGGTTGGGTGAGCAAACGCAGACCCTTTAAAGTAATACTGCGTGGTACCCATCCCATGGGTCCCAAATCTCCAGGTTCAAGGGCATCTTCCTACATCGAAAACATGCATGGGAAACCCAGAAGATGGTACACCGTGTGAGCGGGAAAGGTTTCTAAAACGCACCTCACTTCTCCTCTCCTTGTGCTCGGGTTCGCCATTCAGGCCGCTTTACTAACAATCTCCCTACTTGGAGAATCAGCACCGTTAACCTCCTGTTTCGTACACGTTGCAATTTGTCCTGAGGGTGAATGGGAAGAGGGGGAACCAATGAGAGACGAGCTCTAGGTGTTGGGACAGGCACGGGTCACTCTATTTTGCCATCAGGAAGAAGAATGAACCACAGGCTCAGCCTGCCCCCCGGAACCAGAATAGGGCCTGAAGCAATCCTGCGCTTTTGCGGCCAGCTCCCAAACAAGCGAGTTGACAAATGGAGCTCAGGGGCACTGCAATTCACAAACCTGCAGAGTTATAAAGGATAACTCTCGTCCACAAATATATTGAGGCAAGGCAACGAAGAGGATTTGAAAGCAAGGCAGAATTGCAGCAAACAGATTTCAGGAGGTAGATTCGACTCGCCTTTAAAGCACATGAAAAGCTCCAAAACGTCGACAATGATACCCTTGGCCAAAAAGGGCGTATGCGTTTTTTCCTGAATATATTCAGGAAAAAACGCATACGCCCTTTTTGGCCAACAAAGGAAGCCGGAAAGGCAAATCGGCACTACAAAGAAGTCTCGCTTGCCATCGGTCAAAAGGGCCATGCTGAAAAAAGTGTAAAAACCAGAAATACAGGACAGGCCATGGAGACATGGGAGCCTTGCTACGCTGATGGGCGGGATGTAAATTGCCAACAGCCACTCTGGAGAAGTGTACGGTGTGTCCTGAAACATGTAATAAACACAGCTTAGAGAGCATAGGGCACTTCCACTCATGGGCGTATACATTGCGAAAACTGAAAATCCACAAGACACAGGCACCCCAAAGTGTAGGGCTGCTCTGTTTACAAGAACCTCCACTTCGGTACACCTTAAATAGCCCAGGAAAGAGAAAAATGGATAAAGAAGTTGTGGTACTTATGCACAATGGAATATCCCTCAGCCATGAAATCAATGTCATAAGGCTAGTAGCAGCATGATGAGTGGATTTAGGTACGATGACTCTAAGTGAAATAAGTCACACAGAAAAAGACACTTATCCTAAGATATCACGTACAGAGGGAATGTCAAAATCGCTACCCTTGAACTGAATTACAAAACAGAACAGAGTCACACGTTTAGAAAACACACGATGGCTGCTTAACGGGAAAGGTCAGGTGGGGTGATGCATAAAACAAGGGTTTGAAATTAGCTCAGATACCGTTCCATAAGCCAAATATGTAATAGACAAGACCTACTCCCTGCTCAGTGAACTGGACGCAACACCCCCTATTCACCGCACAAGAATATATCTGACTAGTAAGAATCTGAAAACCTATGTATTGATATCTCTCTGGAAGTGAATCAAGAGGGTGTAAAGCGGCATCAACACAGCAGTGAAAAGCAGCTAAACCCCATTATAAAAATAAATTACTTAAAAAAAAAAACCCTAAAACAAAGACAGTGACAGAGAGAGAAATTCTTACAAAATCCGTTCAGGGGCTCTGATGCAACCTGGATTGACCATATCTAGACCCACAGCTGGATGAGACATTAGGCTGGACACTCTTGGGGCTGAGAGGATTGGTGAGGTTGGGTGAGCAAACGCAGACCCTTGAAAGTAATACTGCGTGCTACCCAACCCATGGGTCCCAAATCTCCAGGTTCAAGGGCATCTTCCTACATCGAAAATATGCATGGGAAACCCAGAAGATGGTACACCGTGTGATCGGGAAAGGTTTCTAAAACGCACCTCACTTCTCCTCTCCTTGTGCTCGGGTTCGCCATTCCAGCCGCTTTACTAACAATCTCCCTACTTGGAGAATCAGCACCGTTAACCTCCTGTTTCGTACAGGTTGCAATTTGTCCTGAGGATGAACGGGAAGAGGGGGAACCAAAGAGAGATGAGCTCTAGGTGTTGGGACAGGCACAGGTCCCTCTATTTTCCCATCAGGAAAAAGAATGAACCACAGGCTCAGCCTGCCACCTTCCCCCCGGAACCAGAATAGGGCCTGAAGCAATCCTGCGCTTTTCGGCCAGCTCCCAAACAAGCGAGTTGACAAATTGAGCTCAGGGGCACTGCAATTCACAAACCTGCAGAGTTATAAAGGATAACTCTCGTCCACAAATATATTGAGGGAAGGCAACGAAGAGGATTTGAAAGCAAGGAACAATTGCAGAAAACAGATTTCAGGAGGTAGATTCGACTCGCCTTTAAAGCCCATGAAAAGCGGCAAAACGTCGACAATGATGCCCTTGGCCAAAAAGGGCGTATGCGTTTTTTCCTGAATATATTCAGGAAAAAACGCATACGCCCTTTTTGGCCAACCAAGCAAGCCGGAAAGGCAAATCGGCACTACAAAGAAGTCTCGCTTGCCATCGGTCAAAAGGGCCATGCTGAAAAAAGTGTAAAAACCAGAAATGCAGGCCAGGCCATGGAGACATGGGAGCCTTGCTACGCTGATGGGCGGGATGTAAATTGCCAACAGCCACTCTGGAGAAGTGTACGGTGTGTCCTGAAACATGTAATAAACACAGCTTAGAGAGCATAGGGCACTTCCACTCATGGGCGTATACATTGCGAAAACTGAAAATCCACAAGACACAGGCACCCCAAAGTGTAGGGCTGCTCTGTTTACAAGAACCTCCACTTCGGTACACCTTAAATAGCCCAGGAAGAAGTTGTGGTACTTATGCACAATGGAATATCCCTCAGCCATGAAATCAATGTCATAAGGCTAGTAGCAGCATGATGAGTGGATTTAGGTACGATGACTCTAAGTGAAATAAGTCACACAGAAAAAGACACTTATCCTAAGATATCACGTACAGAGGGAATGTCAAAATCGCTACCCTTGAACTGAATTACAAAACAGAACAGAGTCACACGTTTAGAAAACACACGATGGCTGCTTAACGGGAAAGGTCAGGTGGGGTGATGCATAAAACAAGGGTTTGAAATTAGCTCAGATACCGTTCCATAAGCCAAATATGTAATAGACAAGACCTACTCCCTGCTCAGTGAACTGGACGCAACACCCCCTATTCACCGCACAAGAATATATCTGACTAGTAAGAATCTGAAAACCTATGTATTGATATCTCTCTGGAAGTGAATCAAGAGGGTGTAAAGCGGCATAAACACAGCAGTGAAAAGCAGCTAAACCCCATTATAAAAATAAATTACTTAAAAAAAAAACCCTAAAACAAAGACAGTGACAGAGAGAGAAATTCTTACAAAATCCGTTCAGGGGCTCTGATGCAACCTGGATTGACCATATCTAGACTCACAGCTGGATGAGACCTTAGGCTGGACACTCTTGGGGCTGAGAGGATTGGTGAGGTTGGGTGAGCAAACGCAGACCCTTTAAAGTAATACTGCGTGGTACCCATCCCATGGGTCCCAAATCTCCAGGTTCAAGGGCATCTTCCTACATCGAAAACATGCATGGGAAACCCAGAAGATGGTACACCGTGTGATCGGGAAAGGTTTCTAAAACGCACCTCACTTCTCCTCTCGTTGTGCTCGGGTTCGCCATTCCAGCCGCTTTACTAACAATCTCCCTACTTGGAGAATCAGCACCGTTAACCTCCTGTTTCCTACAGGTTGCAATTTGTCCTGAGGATGAACGGGAAGAGGGGGAAGCAGTGAGAGACGAGCTCTCGGTGTTGGGACAGGCACAGGTCACTCTATTTTCCCATCAGGAAGAAGAATGAACCACAGGCTCAGCCTGCCCCCCCCCCCCGGAACCAGAATAGGGCCTGAAGCAATCCTGCGCTTTTGCGGCCAGCTCCCAAACAAGCGAGTTGACAAATGGAGCTCAGGGGCACTGCAATTCACAAAGCTGCAGAGTTATAAAGGATAACTCTCGTCCACAAATATATTGAGGCAAGGCAACGAAGAGGATTTGAAAGCAAGGCAGAATTGCAGGAAACAGATTTCAGGAGGTAGATTCGACTCGCCTTTAAAGCCCATGAAAAGCGGCAAAACGTCGACAATGATGCCCTTGGCCAAAAAGGGCGTATGCGTTTTTTCCTGAATATATTCAGGAAAAAACGCATACGCCCTTTTTGGCCAACCAAGCAAGCCGGAAAGGCAAATCGGCACTACAAAGAAGTCTCGCTTGCCATCGGTCAAAAGGGCCATGCTGAAAAAAGTGTAAAAACCAGAAATGCAGGCCAGGCCATGGAGACATGGGAGCCTTGCTACGCTGATGGGCGGGATGTAAATTGCCAACAGCCACTCTGGAGAAGTGTACGGTGTGTCCTGAAACATGTAATAAACACAGCTTAGAGAGCATAGGGCACTTCCACTCATGGGCGTATACATTGCGAAAACTGAAAATCCACAAGACACAGGCACCCCAAAGTGTAGGGCTGCTCTGTTTACAAGAACCTCCACTTCGGTACACCTTAAATAGCCCAGGAAGAAGTTGTGGTACTTATGCACAATGGAATATCCCTCAGCCATGAAATCAATGTCATAAGGCTAGTAGCAGCATGATGAGTGGATTTAGGTACGATGACTCTAAGTGAAATAAGTCACACAGAAAAAGACACTTATCCTAAGATATCACGTACAGAGGGAATGTCAAAATCGCTACCCTTGAACTGAATTCCAAAACAGAACAGAGTCACACGTTTAGAAAACACACGATGGCTGCTTAACGGGAAAGGTCAGGTGGGGTGATGCATAAAACAAGGGTTTGAAATTAGCTCAGATACCGTTCCATAAGCCAAATATGTAATAGACAAGACCTACTCCCTGCTCAGTGAACTGGACGCAACACCCCCTATTCACCGCACAAGAATATATCTGACTAGTAAGAATCTGAAAACCTATGTATTGATATCTCTCTGGAAGTGAATCAAGAGGGTGTAAAGCGGCATCAACACAGCAGTGAAAAGCAGCTAAACCCCATTATAAAAATAAATTACTTAAAAAAAAAAACCCTAAAACAAAGACAGTGACAGAGAGAGAAATTCTTACAAAATCCGTTCAGGGGCTCTGATGCAACCTGGATTGACCATATCTAGACCCACAGCTGGATGAGACATTAGGCTGGACACTCTTGGGGCTGAGAGGATTGGTGAGGTTGGGTGACCAAACGCAGACCCTTGAAAGTAATACTGCGTGGTACCCATCCCATGGGTCCCAAATCTGCAGGTTCAAGGGCATCTTCCTACATCGAAAACATGCATGGGAAACCCAGAAGATGGTACACTGTGTGATCGGGAAAGGTTTCTAAAACGCACCTCACTTCTCCTCTCCTTGTGCTCGGGTTCGCCATTCCAGCCGCTTTACTAACAATCTCCCTACTTGGAGAATCAGCACCGTGAACCTCCTGTTTCGTACAGGTTGCAATTTGTCCTGAGGATGAACGGGAAGAGGGGGAAGCAGTGAGAGACGAGCTCTCGGCGATGGGACAGGCACAGGTCACTCTATTTTCCCATCAGGAAGAAGAATGAACCACAGGCTCAGCCTGCCCCCCCCTGGAAACAGAATAGGGCCTGAAGCAATCCTGCACTTTTGGGGCCAGCTCCCAAACAAGCGAGTTGACAAATGGAGCTCAGGGGCACTGCAATTCACAAACCTGCAGAGTTATAAAGGATAACTCTCGTCCACAAATATATTGAGGCAAGGCAACGAAGAGGATTTGAAAGCAAGGCAGAATTGCAGGAAACAGATTTCAGGAGGTAGATTCGACTCGCCTTTAAAGCCCATGAAAAGCGGCAAAACGTCGACAATGATGCCCTTGGCCAAAAAGGGCGTATGCGTTTTTTCCTGAATATATTCAGGAAAAAACGCATACGCCCTTTTTGGCCAACCAAGCAAGCCGGAAAGGCAAATCGGCACTACAAAGAAGTCTCGCTTGCCATCGGTCAAAAGGGCCATGCTGAAAAAAGTGTAAAAACCAGAAATGCAGGCCAGGCCATGGAGACATGGGAGCCTTGCTACGCTGATGGGCGGGATGTAAATTGCCAACAGCCACTCTGGAGAAGTGTACGGTGTGTCCTGAAACATGTAATAAACACAGCTTAGAGAGCATAGGGCACTTCCACTCATGGGCGTATACATTGCGAAAACTGAAAATCCACAAGACACAGGCACCCCAAAGTGTAGGGCTGCTCTGTTTACAAGAACCTCCACTTCGGTACACCTTAAATAGCCCAGGAAGAAGTTGTGGTACTTATGCACAATGGAATATCCCTCAGCCATGAAATCAATGTCATAAGGCTAGTAGCAGCATGATGAGTGGATTTAGGTACGATGACTCTAAGTGAAATAAGTCACACAGAAAAAGACACTTATCCTAAGATATCACGTACAGAGGGAATGTCAAAATCGCTACCCTTGAACTGAATTACAAAACAGAACAGAGTCACACGTTTAGAAAACACACGATGGCTGCTTAACGGGAAAGGTCAGGTGGGGTGATGCATAAAACAAGGGTTTGAAATTAGCTCAGATACCGTTCCATAAGCCAAATATGTAATAGACAAGACCTACTCCCTGCTCAGTGAACTGGACGCAACACCCCCTATTCACCGCACAAGAATATATCTGACTAGTAAGAATCTGAAAACCTATGTATTAATATCTCTCTGGAAGTGAATCAAGAGGGTGTAAAGCGGCATCAACACAGCAGTGAAAAGCAGCTAAACCCCATTATAAAAATAAATTACTTAAAAAAAAACCCCTAAAACAAAGACAGTGACAGAGAGAGAAATTCTTACAAAATCCGTTCAGGGGCTCTGATGCAACCTGGATTGACCATATCTAGACCCACAGCTGGATGAGACATTAGGCTGGACACTCTTGGGGCTGAGAGGATTGGTGAGGTTGGGTGAGCAAACGCAGACCCTTGAAAGTAATACTGCGTGGTACCCATCCCATGGGTCCCAAATCTCCAGGTTCAAGGGCATCTTCCTACATCGAAAACATGCATGGGAAACCCAGAAGATGGTACACCGTGTGATCGGGAAAGGTTTCTAAAACGCACCTCACTTCTCCTCTCGTTGTGCTCGGGTTCGCCATTCCAGCCGCTTTACTAACAATCTCCCTACTTGGAGAATCAGCACCGTGAACCTCCTGTTTCGTACAGGTTGCAATTTGTCCTGAGGATGAACGGGAAGAGGGGGAAGCAGTGAGAGACGAGCTCTCGGTGTTGGGACAGGCACAGGTCACTCTATTTTCCCATCAGGAAGAAGAATGAACCACAGGCTCAGCCTGCCCCCCCCCCCGGAACCAGAATAGGGCCTGAAGCAATCCTGCGCTTTTGCGGCCAGCTCCCAAACAAGCGAGTTGACAAATGGAGCTCAGGGGCACTGCAATTCACAAACCTGCAGAGTTATAAAGGATAACTCTCGTCCACAAATATATTGAGGCAAGGCAACGAAGAGGATTTGAAAGCAAGGCAGAATTGCAGGAAACAGATTTCAGGAGGTAGATTCGACTCGCCTTTAAAGCCCATGAAAAGCGGCAAAACGTCGACAATGATGCCCTTGGCCAAAAAGGGCGTATGCGTTTTTTCCTGAATATATTCAGGAAAAAACGCATACGCCCTTTTTGGCCAACCAAGAAAGCCGGAAAGGCAAATCGGCACTACAAAGAAGTCTCGCTTGCCATCGGTCAAAAGGGCCATGCTGAAAAAAGTGTAAAAACCAGAAATGTAGGCCAGGCCATGGAGACATGGGAGCCTTGCTACGCTGATGGGCGGGATGTAAATTGCCAACAGCCACTCTGGAGAAGTGTACGGTGTGTCCTGAAACATGTAATAAACACAGCTTAGAGAGCATAGGGCACTTCCACTCATGGGCGTATACATTGGGAAAACTGAAAATCCACAAGACACAGGCACCGCAAAGTGTAGGGCTGCTCTGTTTACAAGAACCTCCACTTCGGTACACCTTAAATAGCCCAGGAAGAAGTTGTGGTACTTATGCACAATGGAATATCCCTCAGCCATGAAATCAATGTCATAAGGCTAGTAGCAGCATGATGAGTGGATTTAGGTACGATGACTCTAAGTGAAATAAGTCACACAGAAAAAGACACTTATCCTAAGATATCACGTACAGAGGGAATGTCAAAATCGCTACCCTTGAACTGAATTACAAAACAGAACAGAGTCACACGTTTAGAAAACACACGATGGCTGCTTAACGGGAAAGGTCAGGTGGGGTGATGCATAAAACAAGGGTTTGAAATTAGCTCAGATACCGTTCCATAAGCCAAATATGTAATAGACAAGACCTACTCCCTGCTCAGTGAACTGGACGCAACACCCCCTATTCACCGCACAAGAATATATCTGACTAGTAAGAATCTGAAAACCTATGTATTGATATCTCTCTGGAAGTGAATCAAGAGGGTGTAAAGCGGCATAAGCACAGCAGTGAAAAGCAGCTAAACCCCATTACAAAAATAAATTACTTTAAAAAAAAACCCTAAAACAAAGACAGTGACAGAGAGAGAAATTCTTACAAAATCCGTTCAGGGGCTCTGATGCAACCTGGATTGACCATATCTAGACCCACAGCTGGATGAGACATTAGGCTGGACACTCTTGGGGCTGAGAGGATTGGTGAGGTTGGGTGAGCAAACGCAGACCCTTGAAAGTAATACTGCGTGGTACCCATCCCATGGGTCCCAAATCTCCAGGTTCAAGGGCATCTTCCTACATCGAAAACATGCATGGGAAACCCAGAAGATGGTACACCGTGTGATCGGGAAAGGTTTCTAAAACGCACCTCACTTCTCCTCTCCTTGTGCTCGGGTTCGCCATTCCAGCCGCTTTACTAACAATCTCCCTACTTGGAGAATCAGCACCGTTAACCTCCTGTTTCGTACAGGTTGCAATTTGTCCTGAGGATGAACGGGAAGAGGGGGAAGCAGTGAGAGACGAGCTCTCGGCGTTGGGACAGGCACAGGTCACTCTATTTTCCCATCAGGAAGAAGAATGAACCACAGGCTCAGCCTGCCCCCCCCCCCGGAACCAGAATAGGGCCTGAAGCAATCCTGCGCTTTTGTGGCCAGCTCCCAAACAAGCGAGTTGACAAATGGAGCTCAGGGGCACTGCAATTCACAAACCTGCAGAGTTATAAAGGATAACTCTCGTCCACAAATATATTGAGGCAAGGCAACGAAGAGGATTTGAAAGCAAGGCAGAATTGCAGGAAACAGATTTCAGGAGGTAGATTCGACTCGCCTTTAAAGCCCATGAAAAGCGGCAAAACGTCGACAATGATGCCCTTGGCCAAAAAGGGCGTATGCGTTTTTTCCTGAATATATTCAGGAAAAAACGCATACGCCCTTTTTGGCCAACCAAGCAAGCCGGAAAGGCAAATCGGCACTACAAAGAAGTCTCGCTTGCCATCGGTCAAAAGGGCCATGCTGAAAAAAGTGTAAAAACCAGAAATGCAGGCCAGGCCATGGAGACATGGGAGCCTTGCTACGCTGATGGGCGGGATGTAAATTGCCAACAGCCACTCTGGAGAAGTGTACGGTGTGTCCTGAAACATGTAATAAACACAGCTTATCTTGGATTGGAAGAATAAACATTGTGAAAATGACTCTGCTACCCAAAGCAATCTACAGATTCAATGCAATCCCTATCAAACTACCACTGGCATTTTTCACAGAACTAGAACAAAAAATTTCACAATTTGTATGGAAACACAAAAGACCCCGAATAGCCAAAGCAATCTTGAGAACGAAAAATGGAGCTGGAGGAATCAGGCTCCCTGACTTCAGACTATATTACAAAGCTACAGTAATCAAGACAGTTTGGTACTGGCACAAAAACAGAAATATAGATCAATGGAACAGGATAGAAAGCCCAGAGATAAGCCCACGCACATATGGTCACCTTATCTTTGATAAAGGAGGCAAGCATATACAGTGGAGAAAAGACAGCCTCTTCAATAAGTGGTGCTGGGAAAATTGGACAGGTACATGTAAAAGTATGAAATTAGAACACTCCCTAACACCATACACAAAAATAAACTCAAAATGGATTAAAGACCTAAGTGTAAGGCCAGACACTATCAAACTCTTAGAGGAAAACATAGGCAGAACACTGTATGACATAAGTCACAGCAAGATCCTTTTTGACCCAGGTCCTAGAGAAATGGAAATAAAAACACAAATAAACAAATGGGACCTAATGAAACTTAAAAGCTTTTGCACAGCAAAGGAAACCATAAACAAGACCAAAAGACAACCCTCAGAATGGGAGAAAATATTTGCAAATGAAGCAACGGACAAAGGATTAATCTCCAAGATTTACAAGCAGCTCATGCAGCTCAATAACAAAAAAACAAACAACCCAATCCAAAAATGGGCAGAAGACCTAAATAGACATTTCTCCAAAGAAGAGATACAGATTGCCAACAGACACATGAAAGAATGCTCAACATCATTAATCATTAGAGAAATGCAAATCAAAACTACAATGAGGTATCATCTCACACCGGTCAGAATGGCCATCATCAAAAAATCTAGAAACAATAAATGCTGGAGAGGGTGTGGAGAAAAGGGAACACTCTTGCACTGTTGGTGGGAATGTAAATTGATACAGCCACTATGGAGAACAGTATGGAGGTTCCTTAAAAAACTAAAAATAGAACTACCATATGACCCAGCAATCCCACTACTGGGCATATACCCTGAGAAAACCATAATTCAGAAAGAGTCATGTACCAAAATATTCATTGCAGCTCTGTTTACAATAGCCAGGACATGGAAGCAACCTAGGTGTCCATCATCGGATGAATGGATAAAGAAGATGTGGCACATATATACAATGGAATATTACTCAGCCATAAAAAGAAATGAAATGGAGGTGTTTGTAATGAGGTGGATGGAGTTAGAGTCTGTCATACAGAGTGAAGTAAGTCAGAAAGAGAAAAACAAATACAGTATGCTAACACATATATATGGAATCTAAGGGAAAAAAAAAAAAAAAAAGAGGTCATGAAGAACCTAGTGGCAAGATGGGAATAAAGACACAGACCTACTAGAGAATGGACTTGAGGATATGGGGAGGGGGAGGGGTGAGATGTGACAGGGTGAGAGAGTGTCATGGACATATATACACTACCAAATGTAAAATAGATAACTAGTGGGAAGCAGCCGCATAGCACAGGGAGATCAGCTCGGTGCTTTGTGACCACCTAGAGGGGTGGGATAGGGAGGGTGGGAGGGAGGGAGATGCAAGAGGGAAGAGATATGGCAACATATGTATATGTGTAACTGATTCACTTTGTTGTAAAGCAGAAGCTAGCACACCATTGTAAAGCAATTATACTTCAATAAAGATGTTTAAAAAAAAAAAAAAAAAAAAAAACACAGCTTAGAGAGCATAGGGCACTTCCACTCATGGGCGTATACATTGGGAAAACTGAAAATCCACAAGACACAGGCACCCCAAAGTGTAGGGCTGCTCTGTTTACAAGAACCTCCACTTCGGTACACCTTAAATAGCCCAGGAAGAAGTTGTGGTACTTATGCACAATGGAATATCCCTCAGCCATGAAATCAATGTCATAAGGCTAGTAGCAGCATGATGAGTGGATTTAGGTACGATGACTCTAAGTGAAATAAGTCACACAGAAAAAGACACTTATCCTAAGATATCACGTACAGAGGGAATGTCAAAATCGCTACCCTTGAACTGAATTACAAAACAGAACAGAGTCACACGTTTAGAAAACACACGATGGCTGCTTAACGGGAAAGGTCAGGTGGGGTGATGCATAAAACAAGGGTTTGAAATTAGCTCAGATACCGTTCCATAAGCCAAATATGTAATAGACAAGACCTACTCCCTGCTCAGTGAACTGGACGCAACACCCCCTATTCACCGCACAAGAATATATCTGACTAGTAAGAATCTGAAAACCTATGTATTGATATCTCTCTGGAAGTGAATCAAGAGGGTGTAAAGCGGCATAAACACAGCAGTGAAAAGCAGCTAAACCCCATTATAAAAATAAATTACTTAAAAAAAAAAACCCTAAAACAAAGACAGTGACAGAGAGAGAAATTCTTACAAAATCCGTTCAGGGGCTCTGATGCAACCTGGATTGACCATATCTAGACTCACAGCTGGATGAGACCTTAGGCTGGACACTCTTGGGGCTGAGAGGATTGGTGAGGTTGGGTGAGCAAACGCAGACCCTTTAAAGTAATACTGCGTGGTACCCATCCCATGGGTCCCAAATCTCCAGGTTCAAGGGCATCTTCCTACATCGAAAACATGCATGGGAAACCCAGAAGATGGTACACCGTGTGATCGGGAAAGGTTTCTAAAACGCACCTCACTTCTCCTCTCGTTGTGCTCGGGTTCGCCATTCCAGCCGCTTTACTAA